>NC_142842.1:0-10000000 GCF_061612785.1 Hesperophylax consimilis
CATCGTGATTGACTTCCGTTTCCGTTTCCGTTTCCAAGTGTCAAGTTCAGTGGGTGGATCAATCAAACGTGCAACTATCTGATGATGCGTGAATAATTATCGACATATATTCCGTTGATATTTTCATTTATTCCATAATTAAATTTAAATCATAAATTTTCCAACATTTAACTTAATTAAAAGTAATAAGTTTTCTTTCGCACACCCACAGCTTCTTTCCACGTGTTTTTTTCAGATTAAATGTAGTGGCAATTTAGTAAATTTAGTAAAAAGGAGAAAAAAAAAAAAAACAAAAAGTCAATTGACGATAACGTCAAATTTTATTTGTATTTGTTCTAAATGCAGCTGACAAATTTTCAAATAATTTGTAAACACATCCGATGACTTTCGATTTACTTAATTTTACAGAGTTCCTAAACATGATTTTTTTATCGACTCTAACATAATTATATTTGATTATCTTTAGATTCTTTACAGTTATTTTTATTATTATATTGGTGTTTGTTGAACAAGAGCTTAAAAACTATACTGCGGCTGTAGGCAGGTTATTATTCCTTCCGGAGGACTATATTGGGTTTTTTATATTTAAATTTATCGTTTTCGCTATATTTTGAAAGGGAATTTATTGTAGGATTAGTATGGCTGGGAAGGCCGGTATAAAACTTGGTTGCTTGGGAAACAATTAAGTCCTTTATCAACGGAATGTTGGTGTCATTATGGATAGAAGAAATTCTAATCCATTTAGGTGCGTTTAAAGCAAGTCTAATGGCTTTATTTTGAAAGAGTTGAATCTTTTGTATGAGACTTGGAGCGGCGTGCCCCCAAATGGGGCATCCGTACGTGAAATCTGGTCTTATTGTTGTTTTATAAAGAAGTAATTTATTATCCGACTTTTCTTTCCCATCATTGGATAAAGTGATGCTAGACATTTATTTGCTGCTGTTATTTTTCCAGTTATATGTCATCCGATGATGTTCTGATTAAATATCTTATATTAGTTATGGTTTTTGTTTCTTTGTCTGTCTGTAGTTTTTGTTTTTTGTTTTTTTTTTTATATTTTTTTTTATTTCCCACTTTCGTTATTCATCATCATCAACATAATTCTTTTTTTTTTATTATTATTTTTTTTTAAGCACATAAACAATCGCAAACATTAATAGTTTAACCAGGTTATTATTTTCATGTCTTCGAGGGCTCGTATCTCACGCCGCGCCGCGCCGCCCCCGGCTGTCCTGTAAGAAATCAGATATAATAGCATCATCAGTAGGGCTCGTTTAATTTTTTTAAATTAATTTCGTATAACATTATTAATTTATTTCGCATTATCATCACGCCTAGGTCGGTTTGGCGTACACATAATATTATACAGGCCCGAGCACCGCGAGCCCGATGTATGCTGTGGGCCGGCACGCCGTTCTACGGCGGGGCGGCTCGGGAGCCCTGTCGGCGCTCGCGGGGCCCCCCGACGGCGGGAATGCTGCGGGACCCCCCGGCCGGAGTCCCGCCCTCGCCCACGCCGCCCTCCCGACCCGCCGACTCGAGGGTCTCCCGAGCTGCGGTCTCTTTTGTGGCACTCCGAGTCGCCGCCCTCGCGCATTTCCTCATCCGGAGCCTCACTGCGCCCAGCGCCGCTCCCGGGGAGCGCAGATTCCCCGCCCTCCGCGGGCCCACATCTCTGTCCTACGCCCGCCCGCGCCCTACCGTTAAGGAAAATTTATCCTCGCCGATAAAATCCTATTTTACTCCGAGGACCTAAGCATAAATGATACACGTTTTCATCATCACAATCGACAAGCGAGCTCTCTGCGCCGGCGGCACGGTAGGGACGCCATTCGAATTCCGAAAATTTCCTTTTTTTGAGGATATATTCAGCATCAGCAAGCAAGCCGAACAGCACCACCAGCACCAATCTACAATGGCAGATACAGCACTAGCAGCGACGGCGGCGTCTCCCGTTCCGGCCACTCCCGCCAAGAAGGCAAAGGCATCCGCCGCGGCGGCCAAGAAGCCCAAGGCGAAGCCCTCTCACCCGAAGACGTCCGAGATGGTCAACAACGCCATCAAGGAGCTGAAGGAGCGCGGCGGCTCGTCCCTGCAGGCCATCAAGAAGTACATCACCGCCAACTACAAGGTCGACGCCGATAAGCTTGCCCCCTTCATCAAGAAGTACCTGAAGGGAGCCGTCGAGTCCGGCGCCCTGGTCCAGACCAAGGGCAAGGGAGCGTCCGGCTCCTTCAAGCTGGAGGCGAAGGCCAAGGGTTCCGCCGGTGGCGCCAAGAAACCGGCCGCCGCCGCGCCCAAGAAGCGCACCTCTGCCGTCTCCGCCGCCAAGAAGCCCAGGAAGGCGGCCGCCGCGCCCGCCAAGGCGAAGAAGGCCGTCGCCCCCGCCAAGGCGAAGAAGGCTCCCGCCGGCTCGCCGGCCAAGAAGGCCGCCGCCGCCGCCAAGAAGCCTGCCGCGAAGCCAAAGAGCCCCACGAAGGCGAAGAAGTCGGCCAAGCCCCCGACCAAGAAGCCCAAGGCGCCCAAGCCGAAGAAGGCTGCCGCAGCTCCCAAGGGCAAGCCCGCAGCGAAGAAGGCCGCACCCAAGAAGTAGGACTTCCACATGACTTCACGTGTGTGTATAGTTATATATTGTCATTATATAATATATCTATCACCACCGCGGATATATCAGCTGGCGGAAAGCGAGCACCCGAGTCGCGGTGCCAAGTTGTTGACGATAAAAAGCCCTTTTCAGGGCTACCAATGATTTCATAAATGCATAATACAAAAATATTCGATGAGATTAGAGAGAGTATCGCAAGAGGTATAATAGTAAAATGCGTCAATTATTATTCATTCCACCGAATTTCATATTATTTATTATTATTATCATAACCATTCATTCGCATAACTTATATAATGGCAATAAAGCACGGGTAAGGGTTTTTCCGGAAGCGCCATAGAGAAGCGCATAATAACAGTAAGTCATAGAGTAATTATGTCATAAAGGCTTACGAATTTTTTCACAGAATGACAACATCAATGAAAAGGACGCAGCCCAAAAATGAAATCCTCACAGTCCACACAGTATGAAGGTGAATTTTTAGTAAAAAGTATGAAACTTTTAAATTTATTGTCCTTCCCTGCTGTACAATGAAAACGTGCGTTTTTTTTTTTTTTTTCCTCTTTTTTTTCTCCTTTTTTTTTTTTCTTTCCCTTCCTACCAAAAGACAGAAGACCTCCGACTCGATATGTAGCCAGGTAACATTTTTTAATCCTCATGCCAGGGGCGTGTGACGCCGTTCTGTTTACATAGAGAATATCAACTTTAAATTAAAAACTATTAAATTTTCCTGCTCCGGCGCGGTTATTTTTATGTTTTTTCCTAGATTCTTATTTGCCGTGAAGTGGGAATCGTTTTAAATTTCTGAATTTAACTCTAAATTTTTACAAATAAAACGGCGTTCTTTGCGCCTCTAAATAATTCTTACCTCGCGTGACTGATCATATTATATTATACTTTGCGGGCAGTCGGTCGGTCCGAGAATTGTGTAAGATGCATTAAACGGCTTGAACATAGTGGTGGCCCTGAGAAGGGCCGTTTTGTGAGTTTTATCACACTGCCAAGTAGTGTGTTGTCGTAAATAAACAATCGGGTGGATGTGACGGTGACGGTGATGGTGTGGTGGTCGCGCGCAGCCTAGCCGCCGAAGCCGTACAGGGTGCGACCCTGGCGCTTCAGGGCGTACACGACGTCCATGGCGGTGACGGTCTTCCTCTTGGCGTGCTCGGTGTAGGTGACAGCATCCCTGATCACGTTCTCCAGGAACACCTTCAGCACGCCGCGAGTCTCCTCGTAGATCAGGCCGGAGATACGCTTGACGCCTCCCCTGCGAGCCAGACGGCGGATGGCCGGCTTCGTGATGCCCTGGATGTTATCGCGAAGCACCTTCCTGTGACGCTTGGCTCCACCCTTTCCGAGGCCTTTTCCTCCCTTTCCGCGACCGGTCATGGTGTTTTTTGGTTTGTTTTCGGTTGAGACGAACGCGAAGGCAACCGCTCAGTAAGGCGGGTGAAGAACGATTTTTTGAGTTTCCGGATTTCCCCTTCATTATATACTCGACGATGGCCCCCCACTCGCGTAGCCTGACTGACTGCAGGGTTGCCAATTCGTGGTGAATTCCCAAAATTGCGGAGAATTCTTATGAATTGTAAATTTTATGAGAAAAGTTAAAGTGCGGAGATCCCATTAAAAGTGTTTTTTTTTTTGATTTTCCGACAATATTGCCAATTATTAAAAGTACTATAATTTCGTTTTCTTTCGCAGGATATATTATATTATAAATGTACGATAAATACTTATTTTTACGAATTATATACGCATATTAATATAGGTACATAAAAAAATAAAAAATAAAAATTATACACATAATTGTGATTTTGAATTTTCCGCTGTGGGTATTTTAGAACATACGCATTGGCAACCCTGATTTACTCACTCCCCAAGACCCGGCGGGCGACCAATGGCATCGCACCGTCGTACTCTCACGGTTCTTTCCTATAAATAGGGTGACGAGATCTTTTTTGGGTCATTGTAATATTTCAAACAGAACATGGCTCGTACAAAGCAGACCGCCCGCAAGTCTACCGGAGGCAAGGCCCCCAGGAAGCAGCTGGCCACGAAGGCGGCGAGGAAGAGCGCGCCCGCCACCGGAGGAGTGAAGAAGCCCCATCGCTACAGGCCCGGCACGGTCGCCCTTCGCGAGATCCGCCGCTACCAGAAGAGCACGGAGCTGCTGATCCGCAAGCTGCCCTTCCAGCGGCTGGTGCGCGAGATCGCCCAGGACTTCAAGACCGACCTGCGCTTCCAGAGCTCAGCCGTGATGGCCCTGCAGGAGGCGAGCGAGGCCTACCTGGTCGGCCTCTTCGAGGACACCAACCTTTGCGCGATCCACGCCAAGCGCGTCACCATCATGCCCAAGGATATCCAGCTGGCGAGACGCATCCGCGGAGAGCGTGCTTAAGCCGCGAGCACGCAACCAACCGACCGACCATCTAATCAAATCAATCGGATCGAAGCGAGACAACAAACAAACAAACAACAGCTCACCATTCCAATTTCGACCCAAAATGGCCCTTATCAGGGCCGCCAAATGTTCATCCGATTGCAAATTACTCTTTCGAAAATACGAAAACCCCACACCCACCCCATATCCATAATTTATTCATGTTTTTTTTTAAACTTTTTAATCACTTTCTTTGCGAAAGTGTCGGACGCGTCACCCCCATCACTATTGTATTGATTTATCATCTATAATTTATCATTGTCTGTGGTCAGAAATGTCAAATTAAGGGTAAGTGCGTATTGTGAAATATCTAAATGAATGAATAGTCATAAAACAGTCGAAAATATCATATAATACGACTAGACTCAATAAAATCATCGTCGTAAAGGAGAAACAGCTTGTAAATCAAGCTAATTTTACTCCATTTGCCATTATCCATTAATCACAAATTGATTGACACGTTGCTTTAACCTCAAATTGAATGAGATTTAAAATGTCAACTTTTCGCCAATAATAATGCATGAATAGAATATATTTTGCACATACATAGATTTAAGACCATGAAGAATATAATTATTTACATATAGTGTAGGTATACATATAACGACTTTTGTAATTTTAAAATAGTGAGAAAAATTGGCGGCCCTGAGAAGGGCCTTTTTTAAATAATGAATCAAGTCATCTTGATGGTATGGTGTGGTGGTCGTGGACTTGAGGGACGTTCATTTTTTTTTCTGATGTTAGTATAGTTTGTCGCTGTCAAAATTACGCCTTCTTTTCTGTCTTCTTGGGCAGGAGAACAGCCTGAATGTTGGGCAGAACACCTCCCTGAGCAATGGTCACGCCGGAGAGCAGCTTGTTGAGCTCCTCGTCGTTTCGGATGGCCAACTGCAGATGGCGGGGGATGATCCTGGTCTTCTTGTTGTCCCTGGCGGCGTTGCCGGCCAGCTCGAGAACCTCGGCGGCCAGGTACTCCATGACGGCGGCCAGGTAGACGGGGGCACCGGCGCCCACCCTCTCGGCGTAGTTGCCCTTCCTCAGCAGGCGGTGGATACGTCCGACGGGGAACTGGAGTCCGGCGCGGTTGGAGCGGGACTTTGCCTTTCCCTTCACTTTGCCTCCTTTGCCGCGACCTGACATGATAGGGGTGCTGGGTGCTTGCGAACTGCTTCGATAGCGGAATAGCAGACTAGCGGTTAGGCGAGTCTGGCTGAATTTTTGCTTGTGGCTTTTTCGTTCACGGGACCGGTGTATTTACGTTCTCGGCGAGCTCGCTAACAATGGCCGCTCTCGGCTCCCCCCCGCTACGGGCGATGCTATAGCAGACGGGGCCGCACGGGTGCTAGCTAGCTAGCTCGAGGCGAAAGAGAGCCGCCCTAGTCGATCGCCGCCACAGCGTCGTGAAAGTAAAGTAAACTACTCAAAAAGATGGCATTTTTTCAAAGTCAAAATCGACGAGCAGCAAGCAAGATGCCACCCAAGACAAGCGGAAAAGCAGCCAAGAAGTCGGGCAAGGCCCAGAAGAACATCTCCAAGGGGGACAAGAAGAAGTCTAAGCGCAGGAGGAAGGAGAGCTACGCAATCTACATCTACAAAGTGCTGAAGCAGGTGCACCCCGACACCGGTATCTCCTCCAAGGCGATGAGCATCATGAACAGCTTCGTGAACGACATCTTCGAGCGCATCGCCGCCGAGGCCTCCCGCCTGGCCCACTACAACAAGAGGTCCACGATCACCAGCAGGGAGATCCAGACCGCCGTCAGGCTGCTCCTTCCCGGCGAGCTGGCCAAGCACGCCGTGTCCGAGGGCACCAAGGCCGTCACCAAGTACACCAGCTCCAAGTGAGGAGCCAACAGATGGACAGACTACCGACCAACTTGACCGACACGACACCCAGCAACACCGAGAACAAACAAACGACTCATCATCATCATCATCACCGTCGTCCGAGTCAAACAAAAGGCCCTTATTAGGGCCGCCAATATTTTCATTATTGTCATAAAGCAAAAGTCGATATAATACATACAATGTTTTACCTCCACATATAGCATTATCATAAATATACATTTTAACAGAACGTATATCATGTCAATCCAGAATAATAAACAAGCGAAATATATTATAATAAGCGGTAAGTTAATAGCGTTGAATGCGCGCACCCTAGTGGATCAATCAGGCTTCATAATGACGCAAAAATTCCTCTGATAAAGAAGCTAATTATCGCCGCACAAGCGGAGAAATTCTACGAGAACCCCACAATTGATTAATATCTAAAACAAACAAAAAAAATCAAGTAAAGTATCAATAAATGATAATTTCATATCACAATTACGTCAAAGTCATTAAACTAATAATATATATTTAAAATAAAAACAATACAAATCATAATAAATTGTTTCATGAACTCTGAACATGAATATTATCCAAGTTCAAAACCAGTAAGTTTGTATTTCGACCTAGACGCGAACCACTAGCGAAGCGTAGATCCCCGAATGAAAGTGTAGATCCCTGTCTCTGGTGGCAAATCCGCGAACCAAACTCTGCGGCGGCAGTATTTGAATAGATAGATTTAAATTCATTCATTACACAATTTATTCACAGATATGAGATGAGAGAAGGAAATTAACAATTATATCACCTTCATCTTATTCGGTAGAGGAAATTTATGTAATAAGTATAAAAGCTCTACACAGACTGCTGACCTCTAATGCCGATAAAGGAAAATGATATCGTACCAACAGACAGACAAAAAATGGTTTGAGGCCAGACTATACACTCTACACTTTTAACTAACTATAAGAATTTTATTATTGAACTTTTCGAAAGAAAGAAAGATGTACGATGGCTAAAGATGTATTTTTAAATATGTAATTTATATTATTTTTAATTAAATACTTGTGCGTGATCTAATAATAAATAACTTGATCGTTTTGACTGTGAGTGACCGGGTATTTCGTCAAAATGACAATTCAACACACCTCCAAAAAGTGATATGAAGTCATGAAAAGTGATGAAACAAAAACTAGGCTAAGTAGGTTACGTAGGTAACTATTAAACGTATTTTTTGTTTCATCACTTTTCATGACGCTATATCACTTTTTGGAGGTGTGTTGAATTGTCATTTTGATGAAATATCATGGAACCGGAACCGACAGGTTTTGATCATCATATTAATAATAATTCTCCGCTCGTAAATGAATTGAACAACGCTTGAAGCGATGATATTATTTTGTTATAACATTATCAGACGTCAATATTTTTAAACCGAGATGAATACGATATAATAGCACTCTGCAATAATTATTTATTAAATGATTTTTACTAATGATTAAATCACCTCCAGGATATATGTATATAAAATTTAATTCTCTTTCTTATTGCCAACAAGGCAATCTATTATAACAAATCACGTCTAGAAGTTTGCACTATATGAAACTATAGTGTACAATGAACGTGACGCTGCGTTAAAATGTACATATTGTACACCGATACACGTGCGTGTCGGTTGTTATTTAATGTGGTTTGTATTTATGTAAATGTGTAAAGGAGTATTGTTTTAGAATAGAGTTGTTTAATTGATATGACGTTAATTAAGAATTCGTCTGTGCTAGTTGTTCTTACATTTCTTGACTTTCAGAATAACAGGAGAGCGGGACTCCGGCTGGCTTCGGGCCCGTACAAGTTTCCCGGGACAGCAGAGAGCGAGCTGCTCGCACCCACCCCGAGAAAGCAGCGCATCACCGCTCACCTCGCACAGCACAGAAAATGCTCCGGTCGGAAGGAACCTGCAAACACAATAATATCATTAATAATTGGGGGTAAGGTAAGGTAAGGTAAGGTAAGTAAAGTAAAGTAAAGTAAAGTAAAGTAAAGTAAAGTAAAGTAAAGTAAAGTAAAGTAAAGTAAAGTAAAGTAAAGTAAAGTAAAGTAAAGTAAAGTAAAGTAAAGTAAAGTAAAGTAAAGTAAAGGAAAGGAAAGGAAAGGAAAGGAAAGGAAAGGAAAGGAAAGGAAAGGTAAGGTAAGGGAAGGGAAGGAAAGGAAAGGGAAGGGAAGGGAAGGGAAGGTAAGGTAAGGTAAGGGAAGGAAAGGAAAGGAAAGGAAAGGAAAGGAAAGGAAAGGAAAGGAAAGGAAAGGAAAGGAAAGGAAAGGAAAGGAAAGGAAAGGAAAGGAAAGGAAAGGAAAGGAAAGGAAAGGAAAGGAAAGGAAAGGAAAGGAAAGGAAAGGAAAGGAAAGGAAAGGAAAGGAAAGGAAAGGAAAGGAAAGGAAACGGAAAGGAAAGGAACGGAAAGGAAAGGAAAGGAAAGGAAAGGAAAGGAAAGGAAAGGAAAGGAAAGGAAAGGAAAGGGAAGGGAAGGAGGAGGGGGGGGGGGGGGAAGAAAGAGGTATTTAAAAAAAAATAGTACACAAAAAGGACTCCTCGCACCACACAAACAACGCTGGTAGGTTGGGTCGGATTAGCTTAGGTTAGGTCAGGAGAGGGAGTGGTGGAGTGAGAGGGGTGAGGGAGGAGGGGGGGGGGTTAAAACAGGGGATTTAGAAAAAAAAATTCCACCCAAAAGGGACTCCTGGCACCACACAAACAACGCTGTTAGGTTGGGTTGGGTTGTATGTTAGGTTATAGATTAGGTTGGGTTAGGTTAGTTTAGATTGTATTAGTTTAGGTTGGGTTAGGTTAGGTTAGGTTGGGTTAGGTTAGGTTGGGTTAGGTTAGGTTGGGTTAGGTTAGGTTGGGTTAGGTTAGTTTAGGTTGGGTTGGGTTAGGTTGGGTTAGGTTGGGTTAGGTTGGGTTGAGTTGGGTTAGGTTGGGTTGAGTTGGGTTAGGTTGGGTTAGGTTAGGTTAGGTTAGGTTGGGTTAGGTTAGGTTAGGTTAGGTTAGGTTGGGTTAAGTTAGGTTAGGTTGGGTTAGGTTAGGTTAGGTTGGGTTAGGTTGGGTTGAGTTGGGTTAGGTTGGGTTAGGTTAGGTTGGGTTAGGTTAGGTTGGGTTAGGTTGGGTTAAGTTAGGTTAGGTTGGGTTAGGTTAGGTTAGGTTGGGTTAGGTTGGGTTAGGTTGGGTTAGGTTGGGTTGGGTTAGGTTGGGTTAGGTTAGGTTATACTTACTTTTCATTATTATCTAAGTCATACCCTACTGTTGTCCCACCATTCTGTACATAGTCTCATTGGCTCCAGGTGGTTAGCAGCAGTTGGGACATTTACATAATTACACAAATGATACGGACGCCTTGTAATAACAATAATTCGATAATTTGTATAGCGCCCTTTTGTGAAAACAGAAAAACATGTCCAAACCTGGCCAGTCACCTCAGATAAACACACTGTAGTAGAAAAACACTGGACATTGATTTCACATTTGCTATTCTTTTAACATACATTACTGTAGAATATTGTATGGTTTATTAGAAGATTAGGGGCAAAAGTAGAATTGATATTTATTTTTAAAGGCTCGAGAGAATATAGGACTCTTTAGGACTGGTGAACTTTGATGAAATTAACTTAAAAAGCTTACAAATTCTTCTACTATACACCGCATTATGAAGTTCCACGATGTACACAACGTCTGAACATCCACGCGCCATTTTGTTTTTGTGATCGTTTTATATTCGTTTGTTTGCGATATAATATTATTATGACGACGATGATGACTATGACGGATGGGAGAAGACGATGGACGGCATGGGGACGAATGAACTACCCGATCCGGTGGATATCTACCCGAAAAGCGGGATTTATTCACGTCATGTCAAAACAAACAACTCGCATTATTGCCCGATATAAAATCAGATACGTAGATATTTCACGCACATCATATCAATTGATTAAAGTT
Source organism: Hesperophylax consimilis (assembly GCF_061612785.1). Taxonomy (NCBI): domain Eukaryota; kingdom Metazoa; phylum Arthropoda; class Insecta; order Trichoptera; family Limnephilidae; genus Hesperophylax; species Hesperophylax consimilis. The sequence goes on from NC_142842.1 coordinate 10,870, forward strand.
TATCCACTGTAAAAACACTAATATCACAATGATCTCTGTCATGACAGAGGCTAGATCAAAAATATGATTTCAAACAAAACGGTAAAACAATAAACGACATTTGACGTAAGGAAAACGACTTTATGGCGCAGTGTTGCCATCGCAAATATATGTTCTTTCACCGGAGATTTTTGATTAAATAATTGCATCAAGTACTTACCGATAAACATTTATTATTTCACAACATTTTTTTTTTAATTCATCACTTTTTAATATTAATACTAGATCGGTGTGAGTCCATGCAGCGCCATGTCAGGAAAGAAACGTGCATACTTTTGGAATTAATTTGTTTACTATTTTTGTGTGAATATCGGTTACGCAAACTTTCATAGAACATACGTGTTAAACTATCGAATTGTGGTTTTGCCTGCACAGAAATCTTCCTCCTGGCTTACGGAATGTGTATTACAAATATGTTATATTGAATACAAATATGAGACAGAATAATCATTATTTTTTATAAATCGTTATTTGATAATTAATATTTTTAAACGAGATTTGCAGATATTAATTAAAATTACATATTTGATAATTAATATTTTTAAACGAGATTTGCCGATATTAATTAAAATTACATTAATTAATTTTTAATCATTAAAAGTTATTTTGATTAATTGCCTTTTTTTTATGATTATACTAACCCAAAAAGCCATGGACATAGGGGGGAGTATTCAAACAGAGGGGACTCTCTTTATTTTTACGTTTCTTTAACTTTTGTTTTTTTTTCTACCAATTTCTTCTTTCTATGGTTTAGACAGTTGTCAATCTTTTTGTTTGTGTTCATCTCGTAACTCTCGTGATCGCTGTTTGATAATAATGTAAATAAACTTTAATCAATCGATTTGATGCCAGTTATACGGATCTGATGTGTTGTGTGTGTTGTGTGTGTGTGTGCGCGTGTGCGCGGGTGTGATGTTTGTTAAATAATCATTAAATAATAATCTCAGTGTTATCTTCGCGCGCGCGAAACGATATGGCGCGTGGAGGTCCGTACCTCCGCTTTCTTTTCATTTCTTCGTATCGTTTCACCTCTTTTCCTCGCCGCTTTTCACCGTCGCCTCCGCGCTCTCTCACCGGACCCCCGAACACCTGAACGGCCGCCCTCTCTGGGGTCGGTCACGCCGGGCGGCCATCATTTTTCATGAACAATGCATCGTGATTGACTTCCGTTTCCGTTTCCGTTTCCAAGTGTCAAGTTCAGTGGGTGGATCAATCAAACGTGCAACTATCTGATGATGCGTGAATAATTATCGACATATATTCCGTTGATATTTTCATTTATTCCATAATTAAATTTAAATCATAAATTTTCCAACATTTAACTTAATTAAAAGTAATAAGTTTTCTTTCGCACACCCACAGCTTCTTTCCACGTGTTTTTTTCAGATTAAATGTAGTGGCAATTTAGTAAATTTAGTAAAAAGGAGAAAAAAAAAAAAAACAAAAAGTCAATTGACGATAACGTCAAATTTTATTTGTATTTGTTCTAAATGCAGCTGACAAATTTTCAAATAATTTGTAAACACATCCGATGACTTTCGATTTACTTAATTTTACAGAGTTCCTAAACATGATTTTTTTATCGACTCTAACATAATTATATTTGATTATCTTTAGATTCTTTACAGTTATTTTTATTATTATATTGGTGTTTGTTGAACAAGAGCTTAAAAACTATACTGCGGCTGTAGGCAGGTTATTATTCCTTCCGGAGGACTATATTGGGTTTTTTATATTTAAATTTATCGTTTTCGCTATATTTTGAAAGGGAATTTATTGTAGGATTAGTATGGCTGGGAAGGCCGGTATAAAACTTGGTTGCTTGGGAAACAATTAAGTCCTTTATCAACGGAATGTTGGTGTCATTATGGATAGAAGAAATTCTAATCCATTTAGGTGCGTTTAAAGCAAGTCTAATGGCTTTATTTTGAAAGAGTTGAATCTTTTGTATGAGACTTGGAGCGGCGTGCCCCCAAATGGGGCATCCGTACGTGAAATCTGGTCTTATTGTTGTTTTATAAAGAAGTAATTTATTATCCGACTTTTCTTTCCCATCATTGGATAAAGTGATGCTAGACATTTATTTGCTGCTGTTATTTTTCCAGTTATATGTCATCCGATGATGTTCTGATTAAATATCTTATATTAGTTATGGTTTTTGTTTCTTTGTCTGTCTGTAGTTTTTGTTTTTTGTTTTTTTTTTTATATTTTTTTTTATTTCCCACTTTCGTTATTCATCATCATCAACATAATTCTTTTTTTTTTATTATTATTTTTTTTTAAGCACATAAACAATCGCAAACATTAATAGTTTAACCAGGTTATTATTTTCATGTCTTCGAGGGCTCGTATCTCACGCCGCGCCGCGCCGCCCCCGGCTGTCCTGTAAGAAATCAGATATAATAGCATCATCAGTAGGGCTCGTTTAATTTTTTTAAATTAATTTCGTATAACATTATTAATTTATTTCGCATTATCATCACGCCTAGGTCGGTTTGGCGTACACATAATATTATACAGGCCCGAGCACCGCGAGCCCGATGTATGCTGTGGGCCGGCACGCCGTTCTACGGCGGGGCGGCTCGGGAGCCCTGTCGGCGCTCGCGGGGCCCCCCGACGGCGGGAATGCTGCGGGACCCCCCGGCCGGAGTCCCGCCCTCGCCCACGCCGCCCTCCCGACCCGCCGACTCGAGGGTCTCCCGAGCTGCGGTCTCTTTTGTGGCACTCCGAGTCGCCGCCCTCGCGCATTTCCTCATCCGGAGCCTCACTGCGCCCAGCGCCGCTCCCGGGGAGCGCAGATTCCCCGCCCTCCGCGGGCCCACATCTCTGTCCTACGCCCGCCCGCGCCCTACCGTTAAGGAAAATTTATCCTCGCCGATAAAATCCTATTTTACTCCGAGGACCTAAGCATAAATGATACACGTTTTCATCATCACAATCGACAAGCGAGCTCTCTGCGCCGGCGGCACGGTAGGGACGCCATTCGAATTCCGAAAATTTCCTTTTTTTGAGGATATATTCAGCATCAGCAAGCAAGCCGAACAGCACCACCAGCACCAATCTACAATGGCAGATACAGCACTAGCAGCGACGGCGGCGTCTCCCGTTCCGGCCACTCCCGCCAAGAAGGCAAAGGCATCCGCCGCGGCGGCCAAGAAGCCCAAGGCGAAGCCCTCTCACCCGAAGACGTCCGAGATGGTCAACAACGCCATCAAGGAGCTGAAGGAGCGCGGCGGCTCGTCCCTGCAGGCCATCAAGAAGTACATCACCGCCAACTACAAGGTCGACGCCGATAAGCTTGCCCCCTTCATCAAGAAGTACCTGAAGGGAGCCGTCGAGTCCGGCGCCCTGGTCCAGACCAAGGGCAAGGGAGCGTCCGGCTCCTTCAAGCTGGAGGCGAAGGCCAAGGGTTCCGCCGGTGGCGCCAAGAAACCGGCCGCCGCCGCGCCCAAGAAGCGCACCTCTGCCGTCTCCGCCGCCAAGAAGCCCAGGAAGGCGGCCGCCGCGCCCGCCAAGGCGAAGAAGGCCGTCGCCCCCGCCAAGGCGAAGAAGGCTCCCGCCGGCTCGCCGGCCAAGAAGGCCGCCGCCGCCGCCAAGAAGCCTGCCGCGAAGCCAAAGAGCCCCACGAAGGCGAAGAAGTCGGCCAAGCCCCCGACCAAGAAGCCCAAGGCGCCCAAGCCGAAGAAGGCTGCCGCAGCTCCCAAGGGCAAGCCCGCAGCGAAGAAGGCCGCACCCAAGAAGTAGGACTTCCACATGACTTCACGTGTGTGTATAGTTATATATTGTCATTATATAATATATCTATCACCACCGCGGATATATCAGCTGGCGGAAAGCGAGCACCCGAGTCGCGGTGCCAAGTTGTTGACGATAAAAAGCCCTTTTCAGGGCTACCAATGATTTCATAAATGCATAATACAAAAATATTCGATGAGATTAGAGAGAGTATCGCAAGAGGTATAATAGTAAAATGCGTCAATTATTATTCATTCCACCGAATTTCATATTATTTATTATTATTATCATAACCATTCATTCGCATAACTTATATAATGGCAATAAAGCACGGGTAAGGGTTTTTCCGGAAGCGCCATAGAGAAGCGCATAATAACAGTAAGTCATAGAGTAATTATGTCATAAAGGCTTACGAATTTTTTCACAGAATGACAACATCAATGAAAAGGACGCAGCCCAAAAATGAAATCCTCACAGTCCACACAGTATGAAGGTGAATTTTTAGTAAAAAGTATGAAACTTTTAAATTTATTGTCCTTCCCTGCTGTACAATGAAAACGTGCGTTTTTTTTTTTTTTTTCCTCTTTTTTTTCTCCTTTTTTTTTTTTCTTTCCCTTCCTACCAAAAGACAGAAGACCTCCGACTCGATATGTAGCCAGGTAACATTTTTTAATCCTCATGCCAGGGGCGTGTGACGCCGTTCTGTTTACATAGAGAATATCAACTTTAAATTAAAAACTATTAAATTTTCCTGCTCCGGCGCGGTTATTTTTATGTTTTTTCCTAGATTCTTATTTGCCGTGAAGTGGGAATCGTTTTAAATTTCTGAATTTAACTCTAAATTTTTACAAATAAAACGGCGTTCTTTGCGCCTCTAAATAATTCTTACCTCGCGTGACTGATCATATTATATTATACTTTGCGGGCAGTCGGTCGGTCCGAGAATTGTGTAAGATGCATTAAACGGCTTGAACATAGTGGTGGCCCTGAGAAGGGCCGTTTTGTGAGTTTTATCACACTGCCAAGTAGTGTGTTGTCGTAAATAAACAATCGGGTGGATGTGACGGTGACGGTGATGGTGTGGTGGTCGCGCGCAGCCTAGCCGCCGAAGCCGTACAGGGTGCGACCCTGGCGCTTCAGGGCGTACACGACGTCCATGGCGGTGACGGTCTTCCTCTTGGCGTGCTCGGTGTAGGTGACAGCATCCCTGATCACGTTCTCCAGGAACACCTTCAGCACGCCGCGAGTCTCCTCGTAGATCAGGCCGGAGATACGCTTGACGCCTCCCCTGCGAGCCAGACGGCGGATGGCCGGCTTCGTGATGCCCTGGATGTTATCGCGAAGCACCTTCCTGTGACGCTTGGCTCCACCCTTTCCGAGGCCTTTTCCTCCCTTTCCGCGACCGGTCATGGTGTTTTTTGGTTTGTTTTCGGTTGAGACGAACGCGAAGGCAACCGCTCAGTAAGGCGGGTGAAGAACGATTTTTTGAGTTTCCGGATTTCCCCTTCATTATATACTCGACGATGGCCCCCCACTCGCGTAGCCTGACTGACTGCAGGGTTGCCAATTCGTGGTGAATTCCCAAAATTGCGGAGAATTCTTATGAATTGTAAATTTTATGAGAAAAGTTAAAGTGCGGAGATCCCATTAAAAGTGTTTTTTTTTTTGATTTTCCGACAATATTGCCAATTATTAAAAGTACTATAATTTCGTTTTCTTTCGCAGGATATATTATATTATAAATGTACGATAAATACTTATTTTTACGAATTATATACGCATATTAATATAGGTACATAAAAAAATAAAAAATAAAAATTATACACATAATTGTGATTTTGAATTTTCCGCTGTGGGTATTTTAGAACATACGCATTGGCAACCCTGATTTACTCACTCCCCAAGACCCGGCGGGCGACCAATGGCATCGCACCGTCGTACTCTCACGGTTCTTTCCTATAAATAGGGTGACGAGATCTTTTTTGGGTCATTGTAATATTTCAAACAGAACATGGCTCGTACAAAGCAGACCGCCCGCAAGTCTACCGGAGGCAAGGCCCCCAGGAAGCAGCTGGCCACGAAGGCGGCGAGGAAGAGCGCGCCCGCCACCGGAGGAGTGAAGAAGCCCCATCGCTACAGGCCCGGCACGGTCGCCCTTCGCGAGATCCGCCGCTACCAGAAGAGCACGGAGCTGCTGATCCGCAAGCTGCCCTTCCAGCGGCTGGTGCGCGAGATCGCCCAGGACTTCAAGACCGACCTGCGCTTCCAGAGCTCAGCCGTGATGGCCCTGCAGGAGGCGAGCGAGGCCTACCTGGTCGGCCTCTTCGAGGACACCAACCTTTGCGCGATCCACGCCAAGCGCGTCACCATCATGCCCAAGGATATCCAGCTGGCGAGACGCATCCGCGGAGAGCGTGCTTAAGCCGCGAGCACGCAACCAACCGACCGACCATCTAATCAAATCAATCGGATCGAAGCGAGACAACAAACAAACAAACAACAGCTCACCATTCCAATTTCGACCCAAAATGGCCCTTATCAGGGCCGCCAAATGTTCATCCGATTGCAAATTACTCTTTCGAAAATACGAAAACCCCACACCCACCCCATATCCATAATTTATTCATGTTTTTTTTTAAACTTTTTAATCACTTTCTTTGCGAAAGTGTCGGACGCGTCACCCCCATCACTATTGTATTGATTTATCATCTATAATTTATCATTGTCTGTGGTCAGAAATGTCAAATTAAGGGTAAGTGCGTATTGTGAAATATCTAAATGAATGAATAGTCATAAAACAGTCGAAAATATCATATAATACGACTAGACTCAATAAAATCATCGTCGTAAAGGAGAAACAGCTTGTAAATCAAGCTAATTTTACTCCATTTGCCATTATCCATTAATCACAAATTGATTGACACGTTGCTTTAACCTCAAATTGAATGAGATTTAAAATGTCAACTTTTCGCCAATAATAATGCATGAATAGAATATATTTTGCACATACATAGATTTAAGACCATGAAGAATATAATTATTTACATATAGTGTAGGTATACATATAACGACTTTTGTAATTTTAAAATAGTGAGAAAAATTGGCGGCCCTGAGAAGGGCCTTTTTTAAATAATGAATCAAGTCATCTTGATGGTATGGTGTGGTGGTCGTGGACTTGAGGGACGTTCATTTTTTTTTCTGATGTTAGTATAGTTTGTCGCTGTCAAAATTACGCCTTCTTTTCTGTCTTCTTGGGCAGGAGAACAGCCTGAATGTTGGGCAGAACACCTCCCTGAGCAATGGTCACGCCGGAGAGCAGCTTGTTGAGCTCCTCGTCGTTTCGGATGGCCAACTGCAGATGGCGGGGGATGATCCTGGTCTTCTTGTTGTCCCTGGCGGCGTTGCCGGCCAGCTCGAGAACCTCGGCGGCCAGGTACTCCATGACGGCGGCCAGGTAGACGGGGGCACCGGCGCCCACCCTCTCGGCGTAGTTGCCCTTCCTCAGCAGGCGGTGGATACGTCCGACGGGGAACTGGAGTCCGGCGCGGTTGGAGCGGGACTTTGCCTTTCCCTTCACTTTGCCTCCTTTGCCGCGACCTGACATGATAGGGGTGCTGGGTGCTTGCGAACTGCTTCGATAGCGGAATAGCAGACTAGCGGTTAGGCGAGTCTGGCTGAATTTTTGCTTGTGGCTTTTTCGTTCACGGGACCGGTGTATTTACGTTCTCGGCGAGCTCGCTAACAATGGCCGCTCTCGGCTCCCCCCCGCTACGGGCGATGCTATAGCAGACGGGGCCGCACGGGTGCTAGCTAGCTAGCTCGAGGCGAAAGAGAGCCGCCCTAGTCGATCGCCGCCACAGCGTCGTGAAAGTAAAGTAAACTACTCAAAAAGATGGCATTTTTTCAAAGTCAAAATCGACGAGCAGCAAGCAAGATGCCACCCAAGACAAGCGGAAAAGCAGCCAAGAAGTCGGGCAAGGCCCAGAAGAACATCTCCAAGGGGGACAAGAAGAAGTCTAAGCGCAGGAGGAAGGAGAGCTACGCAATCTACATCTACAAAGTGCTGAAGCAGGTGCACCCCGACACCGGTATCTCCTCCAAGGCGATGAGCATCATGAACAGCTTCGTGAACGACATCTTCGAGCGCATCGCCGCCGAGGCCTCCCGCCTGGCCCACTACAACAAGAGGTCCACGATCACCAGCAGGGAGATCCAGACCGCCGTCAGGCTGCTCCTTCCCGGCGAGCTGGCCAAGCACGCCGTGTCCGAGGGCACCAAGGCCGTCACCAAGTACACCAGCTCCAAGTGAGGAGCCAACAGATGGACAGACTACCGACCAACTTGACCGACACGACACCCAGCAACACCGAGAACAAACAAACGACTCATCATCATCATCATCACCGTCGTCCGAGTCAAACAAAAGGCCCTTATTAGGGCCGCCAATATTTTCATTATTGTCATAAAGCAAAAGTCGATATAATACATACAATGTTTTACCTCCACATATAGCATTATCATAAATATACATTTTAACAGAACGTATATCATGTCAATCCAGAATAATAAACAAGCGAAATATATTATAATAAGCGGTAAGTTAATAGCGTTGAATGCGCGCACCCTAGTGGATCAATCAGGCTTCATAATGACGCAAAAATTCCTCTGATAAAGAAGCTAATTATCGCCGCACAAGCGGAGAAATTCTACGAGAACCCCACAATTGATTAATATCTAAAACAAACAAAAAAAATCAAGTAAAGTATCAATAAATGATAATTTCATATCACAATTACGTCAAAGTCATTAAACTAATAATATATATTTAAAATAAAAACAATACAAATCATAATAAATTGTTTCATGAACTCTGAACATGAATATTATCCAAGTTCAAAACCAGTAAGTTTGTATTTCGACCTAGACGCGAACCACTAGCGAAGCGTAGATCCCCGAATGAAAGTGTAGATCCCTGTCTCTGGTGGCAAATCCGCGAACCAAACTCTGCGGCGGCAGTATTTGAATAGATAGATTTAAATTCATTCATTACACAATTTATTCACAGATATGAGATGAGAGAAGGAAATTAACAATTATATCACCTTCATCTTATTCGGTAGAGGAAATTTATGTAATAAGTATAAAAGCTCTACACAGACTGCTGACCTCTAATGCCGATAAAGGAAAATGATATCGTACCAACAGACAGACAAAAAATGGTTTGAGGCCAGACTATACACTCTACACTTTTAACTAACTATAAGAATTTTATTATTGAACTTTTCGAAAGAAAGAAAGATGTACGATGGCTAAAGATGTATTTTTAAATATGTAATTTATATTATTTTTAATTAAATACTTGTGCGTGATCTAATAATAAATAACTTGATCGTTTTGACTGTGAGTGACCGGGTATTTCGTCAAAATGACAATTCAACACACCTCCAAAAAGTGATATGAAGTCATGAAAAGTGATGAAACAAAAACTAGGCTAAGTAGGTTACGTAGGTAACTATTAAACGTATTTTTTGTTTCATCACTTTTCATGACGCTATATCACTTTTTGGAGGTGTGTTGAATTGTCATTTTGATGAAATATCATGGAACCGGAACCGACAGGTTTTGATCATCATATTAATAATAATTCTCCGCTCGTAAATGAATTGAACAACGCTTGAAGCGATGATATTATTTTGTTATAACATTATCAGACGTCAATATTTTTAAACCGAGATGAATACGATATAATAGCACTCTGCAATAATTATTTATTAAATGATTTTTACTAATGATTAAATCACCTCCAGGATATATGTATATAAAATTTAATTCTCTTTCTTATTGCCAACAAGGCAATCTATTATAACAAATCACGTCTAGAAGTTTGCACTATATGAAACTATAGTGTACAATGAACGTGACGCTGCGTTAAAATGTACATATTGTACACCGATACACGTGCGTGTCGGTTGTTATTTAATGTGGTTTGTATTTATGTAAATGTGTAAAGGAGTATTGTTTTAGAATAGAGTTGTTTAATTGATATGACGTTAATTAAGAATTCGTCTGTGCTAGTTGTTCTTACATTTCTTGACTTTCAGAATAACAGGAGAGCGGGACTCCGGCTGGCTTCGGGCCCGTACAAGTTTCCCGGGACAGCAGAGAGCGAGCTGCTCGCACCCACCCCGAGAAAGCAGCGCATCACCGCTCACCTCGCACAGCACAGAAAATGCTCCGGTCGGAAGGAACCTGCAAACACAATAATATCATTAATAATTGGGGGTAAGGTAAGGTAAGGTAAGGTAAGTAAAGTAAAGTAAAGTAAAGTAAAGTAAAGTAAAGTAAAGTAAAGTAAAGTAAAGTAAAGTAAAGTAAAGTAAAGTAAAGTAAAGTAAAGTAAAGTAAAGTAAAGTAAAGTAAAGTAAAGTAAAGGAAAGGAAAGGAAAGGAAAGGAAAGGAAAGGAAAGGAAAGGAAAGGTAAGGTAAGGGAAGGGAAGGAAAGGAAAGGGAAGGGAAGGGAAGGGAAGGTAAGGTAAGGTAAGGGAAGGAAAGGAAAGGAAAGGAAAGGAAAGGAAAGGAAAGGAAAGGAAAGGAAAGGAAAGGAAAGGAAAGGAAAGGAAAGGAAAGGAAAGGAAAGGAAAGGAAAGGAAAGGAAAGGAAAGGAAAGGAAAGGAAAGGAAAGGAAAGGAAAGGAAAGGAAAGGAAAGGAAAGGAAAGGAAAGGAAAGGAACGGAAAGGAAAGGAACGGAAAGGAAAGGAAAGGAAAGGAAAGGAAAGGAAAGGAAAGGAAAGGAAAGGAAAGGAAAGGGAAGGGAAGGAGGAGGGGGGGGGGGGGGAAGAAAGAGGTATTTAAAAAAAAATAGTACACAAAAAGGACTCCTCGCACCACACAAACAACGCTGGTAGGTTGGGTCGGATTAGCTTAGGTTAGGTCAGGAGAGGGAGTGGTGGAGTGAGAGGGGTGAGGGAGGAGGGGGGGGGGTTAAAACAGGGGATTTAGAAAAAAAAATTCCACCCAAAAGGGACTCCTGGCACCACACAAACAACGCTGTTAGGTTGGGTTGGGTTGTATGTTAGGTTATAGATTAGGTTGGGTTAGGTTAGTTTAGATTGTATTAGTTTAGGTTGGGTTAGGTTAGGTTAGGTTGGGTTAGGTTAGGTTGGGTTAGGTTAGGTTGGGTTAGGTTAGGTTGGGTTAGGTTAGTTTAGGTTGGGTTGGGTTAGGTTGGGTTAGGTTGGGTTAGGTTGGGTTGAGTTGGGTTAGGTTGGGTTGAGTTGGGTTAGGTTGGGTTAGGTTAGGTTAGGTTAGGTTGGGTTAGGTTAGGTTAGGTTAGGTTAGGTTGGGTTAAGTTAGGTTAGGTTGGGTTAGGTTAGGTTAGGTTGGGTTAGGTTGGGTTGAGTTGGGTTAGGTTGGGTTAGGTTAGGTTGGGTTAGGTTAGGTTGGGTTAGGTTGGGTTAAGTTAGGTTAGGTTGGGTTAGGTTAGGTTAGGTTGGGTTAGGTTGGGTTAGGTTGGGTTAGGTTGGGTTGGGTTAGGTTGGGTTAGGTTAGGTTATACTTACTTTTCATTATTATCTAAGTCATACCCTACTGTTGTCCCACCATTCTGTACATAGTCTCATTGGCTCCAGGTGGTTAGCAGCAGTTGGGACATTTACATAATTACACAAATGATACGGACGCCTTGTAATAACAATAATTCGATAATTTGTATAGCGCCCTTTTGTGAAAACAGAAAAACATGTCCAAACCTGGCCAGTCACCTCAGATAAACACACTGTAGTAGAAAAACACTGGACATTGATTTCACATTTGCTATTCTTTTAACATACATTACTGTAGAATATTGTATGGTTTATTAGAAGATTAGGGGCAAAAGTAGAATTGATATTTATTTTTAAAGGCTCGAGAGAATATAGGACTCTTTAGGACTGGTGAACTTTGATGAAATTAACTTAAAAAGCTTACAAATTCTTCTACTATACACCGCATTATGAAGTTCCACGATGTACACAACGTCTGAACATCCACGCGCCATTTTGTTTTTGTGATCGTTTTATATTCGTTTGTTTGCGATATAATATTATTATGACGACGATGATGACTATGACGGATGGGAGAAGACGATGGACGGCATGGGGACGAATGAACTACCCGATCCGGTGGATATCTACCCGAAAAGCGGGATTTATTCACGTCATGTCAAAACAAACAACTCGCATTATTGCCCGATATAAAATCAGATACGTAGATATTTCACGCACATCATATCAATTGATTAAAGTTTATCCACTGTAAAAACACTAATATCACAATGATCTCTGTCATGACAGAGGCTAGATCAAAAATATGATTTCAAACAAAACGGTAAAACAATAAACGACATTTGACGTAAGGAAAACGACTTTATGGCGCAGTGTTGCCATCGCAAATATATGTTCTTTCACCGGAGATTTTTGATTAAATAATTGCATCAAGTACTTACCGATAAACATTTATTATTTCACAACATTTTTTTTTTAATTCATCACTTTTTAATATTAATACTAGATCGGTGTGAGTCCATGCAGCGCCATGTCAGGAAAGAAACGTGCATACTTTTGGAATTAATTTGTTTACTATTTTTGTGTGAATATCGGTTACGCAAACTTTCATAGAACATACGTGTTAAACTATCGAATTGTGGTTTTGCCTGCACAGAAATCTTCCTCCTGGCTTACGGAATGTGTATTACAAATATGTTATATTGAATACAAATATGAGACAGAATAATCATTATTTTTTATAAATCGTTATTTGATAATTAATATTTTTAAACGAGATTTGCAGATATTAATTAAAATTACATATTTGATAATTAATATTTTTAAACGAGATTTGCCGATATTAATTAAAATTACATTAATTAATTTTTAATCATTAAAAGTTATTTTGATTAATTGCCTTTTTTTTATGATTATACTAACCCAAAAAGCCATGGACATAGGGGGGAGTATTCAAACAGAGGGGACTCTCTTTATTTTTACGTTTCTTTAACTTTTGTTTTTTTTTCTACCAATTTCTTCTTTCTATGGTTTAGACAGTTGTCAATCTTTTTGTTTGTGTTCATCTCGTAACTCTCGTGATCGCTGTTTGATAATAATGTAAATAAACTTTAATCAATCGATTTGATGCCAGTTATACGGATCTGATGTGTTGTGTGTGTTGTGTGTGTGTGTGCGCGTGTGCGCGGGTGTGATGTTTGTTAAATAATCATTAAATAATAATCTCAGTGTTATCTTCGCGCGCGCGAAACGATATGGCGCGTGGAGGTCCGTACCTCCGCTTTCTTTTCATTTCTTCGTATCGTTTCACCTCTTTTCCTCGCCGCTTTTCACCGTCGCCTCCGCGCTCTCTCACCGGACCCCCGAACACCTGAACGGCCGCCCTCTCTGGGGTCGGTCACGCCGGGCGGCCATCGTTACCCGCCCTCCCACCCGTCACCGATTCCCGTCAGGAGACGGTTCAATCGCGTCCAACAGAGACAGAGCTATACGAAATATTTTTTGTCTCTTTTCCTCTTAATTTTGTTAGTGCTACTCATTTCACGTCGTTATGGCGCTACATGGCTGCCAACAGAGCAAGCGTCATTGGACAGACGTGTGTACTATTTGTCTTTGCCCTTGTTGCCAACCTTCTAGCCTTATGTTCCCGCCAGAAGTTGATTTATGGTTTCCGCGGTGTCATCCGAAGTGTTTTTTGTTTACGATTATAATCTCTTGAAATGGTCCTGTTTTTTGCATTATTTTTATCCATACTACCCATCTCCGTACAGCATCATCTAGTGAGCCGGGTAAAGTTCATGTGACTAAATAATGAACGCCAGGATAGGTTGCCTGCAATGAAATTGTGCGAATTATCTCGAAATACAACCCCCGAGACCTTCTGTGTTCGTGTTTCCACCTTGCAAACATTCAGAAACATTCGACTTGAATTCACTTGTCCGACCACTAAGCCACTGCGTGTGGTTGCTGAAGATTTACAAGATACATTGTAGATCTTCAGCAACCATGTGTATTTCATTCCTTGGTTTGAAAGCAAATTCCTGTGTTTTCAGGGGGGCTTGGTTTTTGCTGCCGTATCGTATCCTGCAGTTGGATTTGCATAGCACCGAGGGCCAGGAGGACAGAAGGGGAGCCCACGCAGCCCACTCGGTAGGAAGTACTAGCTGTCCATCATGAAGGAAGTACAAGCTGTCCAGCTGTCAGAAGTACTAGCTGTCCATCATGAAGGAAGTACAAGCTGTCCAGCTGTCAGAAGTACTAGCTGTCCAGCTGTAGGAAGCACAATTCCACGGAGGTTGAACTATTGCCTTGAAAATGGGTAGAGTAAGTAACATTTGCTATTTATTGGATATAACAAATATACAAGAAAATAATTAAAACGCAAACATGGCCCGACAAATATCAGGGGAATCTGAAATATCTTTCTTAAAACTAAACTTACATTATTTTATCACTTATTATGCTAAAAGAGTCCGACCTATCCATATGTATTATTTATATTGTAATACCTTGGGCCCAACAGTCGTATACTGACCCCAAACATAACAAACACAATAAAATTATTTGGTTTCATGTCAATAGTTTCCCTTTGGAGAAGCACTGCTTATCGTTGGTCCGCCGGGTGGGCCAAACCTGGAGCGGCCACCCATCAGTCCGCCCTACTCATAGTGAGGGGAAGCGGGGCGCGGGTAAGCGAGGCTGGGCTTTTGAAGCACCACACCTGTCATTTCATAGTATGAGTTGGAGGGAGCACCTCGCTGAGCGCTGTTCGAGCACGGGGAAAATAGAAAACGAAGACGGTTGTGGCCATAACATCCTCGTCTTCTATTTCCCCGACTACTCATCCGATACTGTATGAAAAAACGTAAATGAAGCAAAAAGTGTGTGCCGAGACAGAGTTGTGTGGCTGTCCATCTTCTAGGCAGTAAAACGCCATGATGTGTAGTTAGTTAGTTTTATTTATTATGAATAATTTTCGATTGCAAACTGTATGCATAACCATCTTAATTCAGAAATAATGTTATAAGATCAATGGCTGAATTGGCATCACGTTTGCGTCCCAACCGGGCGTAGTGCGTTCAATTCCTTGGCTGACTATGTCCTCCATCACGACACAAGCAACATTTTCAGCTTATTGTGATGGTAGTAGGATATTTACAAATATTGTCAGGTTATTTATGACCCAGGAATGTTTGTCTTTCTTTACAAAATGTGTTTGGACTATGACTATTGTTGTAACTGATTGGAAACCGTTACAGATATTTAAAATAAAATTGATAATGAGCATAAAACCATTTACATTCCAGAAAGCATCCTGCTCACGGCCTGACCTGCTTACCAGCCCTCAACTCACCCCCTTACCAGCCCTCAACTCACCCCCTTACCAGCCCTCAACCGTGCAATACAGCATCCAATTGTCCATTGCTGTCCATTCATCAAATTCACAGGTAAATGAGTATTTCTCAAAAAAAGTGTACATTTTGGAAAAATAAAGTGTGCCTAGAAACAGTTCAAAAATTACACATGTTTTTAATTAATCATACAAAAAAAATATGCACCATTTTGTAGAATAAATATTACACTTTAACATATCGAAGAATAAACATTACAATCGTATTAATTCGCAAATATTTTAATTTTTTAAAAAATATCGATTTTTACCTTCCATACAAAATAAAATTGCCACCCTACCCACCTCATTTGTTTATACTTCATAAAATGCGATAATAACGTTATAATTTGTGATTTTTTGTAAGTTTTAGGGTCTTAATTAAATGTAGTTTCTGTACAAAGTAATTTTCTATGGGGTTTCATAATAAATTAATAATTTATGCACAAAAAACAAAATGAGACATAGTCATTTACTTTTTAGTAACTACTCTTTAGTTACGTTTTATTAGTACTTCCACCGTAATTTTTGAACCCATTTGTAAAATTTAACATGGGCAACACTAGCCTCTTTCTGATTAGTTGTTGGTCTGACTTCTCCGCCATAACATTAATTGTTAAAATCAGTAACAACGTGTTTCTTTAGTGGGACCACTATTTCGTAACAGGAAATATTATAGCCTTTTTTCACAAAACGGTAAGTCTTTTTCTACTCATCTTTTTGTAATATGTGCGGAACGAACATTGCTAAGCTTACATATTAACACTTTTAAATTTTATCAAACCATTGACTTTTTATAACATAAATTCTTATTACAATTTCGTAACGTTTGTTATGAATTTCGTAACGTAACGAAAAAGTTCAATGTAAAGCTGAGTGTACACAGTTACAACGTGATTAAGAAAACGTAAGTATATTGTTAGTGTGTCTAGCATTTTTATGAAAGTCTTATCTAAGTTTGGTAATAATGTAATATATTATGCACAATGCACAAATATACATATGTATTTAGATATAATAGGAAAAAAATAAAATTTATTATACCATAGAGCAGATCTGTTGATGGCGCTGGAAAGTAGGTAGGTTGTAATACATAGGATGCGCTGGAAATTCCTGATGGTCAATGGCAGAGCAGGTTTCGTCGGACTTGTATGTTTTATCATCGCGATTATATGGCATTATACATAATGACAAGTACTTGAAGATCAAGCTGAGCCGTCCAATACTGGTTTTATTTTAAATAAGCTTTAGGCACTCATACACACTATCCGTTCTACAGGCGCTCTATACAATATTTATAAGTGCCTTAAGTTTTTTATAAAAGCTTATTTAAATATAAATTTATTTTTATTTACTCTGATAAAACCATAACTACAGCATAACTTTTTTTTAGGAATGCCCCCAAAAACGAATGCCGAAAGGCAAAAAGCTTACAGAGAAAGACTGAAAAAGGAAAAGCCAAATAAATATGAGGAAATCCGAATTAAGCATTTAACAAAAGTTAAAGAAAATATCAAAAAGAAAAAAGAAATTCTTACAGAAGAAGAAAAAGAAGAGCTACGAGCAAAGTGGAGACAAGCCAATGATAAAAGAGCTGAAAGAAAGAAAATGGCTAATCCTATGACACAAGACAATAATACATTTGAAGATAGAAAAAATGATAAAAAAATCCTAAAGGAAAGACTACAAAAGCTGACTGAAGAAAATACTCGATTAAAAAGTCGAAATAAGAATTTAAGACAGTGCTGTAATCGGATGAAAAGGCAAGTGAACATTCTGAAAATATTATTGCATAAACAAACTAAAACTAATAATGATGCTATTTCCATTGAAACTACTGAAACTCCACGGTGTGACGATACACCATTAACGAAATCAAATAGTTTTTTAGAAGAAACTTTACCAAATGTGTCCACGCCAGAAAAAGATAAGGTGAAAAGAAAGCTAATTTTGCTAAATACAATTACAGATTCTTTAAAGACAGAGTTCAATAAAGCAGATCCCAGAGAAAAGAAAGTACTAAAAAAAGTAGCTACAAACCAAATAGTAAATAAACCCAAATTAAAAACAGCTATTTCTAATGTTCTTGGGCTGAAAGGAAGAATTAGAATGACGAAATCAAGTAACCAAATTAAAAAGAAATACCAGAAAGAAATCAAAGATTTCTTTGAAAGAGAAGATGTAAGTAGATCTAGCGCGGGAAAAAACGAGTGCATAACGAGAAACAAAGAAAAAGTACAAAAGCGATATTTAATTGAACCAATATACAAGCTCTACAGAAAATACAGGACAGAAGGTGGTAAAGCATCTATACAAACTTTTTATCGGTTCCGACCGTTCTCCGTTGTGAAACCAAGACTTCAAGATAGGAATACTTGTGCTTGCATAAAGCATTGCAATTTATCTTTCAAAGCAAAATCGTTGAAGAAGCTAGGTTTGCTTCAAACATCTGACATTGATGAACTTATGAAAAATGTCACTTGCAGCAAATGTTTCAAATGCATGTACTCCGAGTGTTCTGAATGCAAAGATAAGAAACCAGATATTGATTTGACCATAAATGAAGATAGTCCCGTGCAGTGGCTTCAATGGAAAATGGGAATACATATCTATACTAAAATTGGAATAAAGAAATCTGAAGAAAAGCAGACAAAGAAGTATTCAAAACAAGTAGTGAAAGGAACTGTGATTACATTAGTTAAAGAATTTCAAGATGATGTACAAAAATTTAAAACTCATTACTTCAATGTTTTGCATCAGTACCTAGCATGGAAAAAGTGTATTGAAAACCTTGATGAAGACGAAGCTGCATTGATTTGTGATTTTTCAGAAAACTTTTCATGCAAGCAGTCGGAAGAAATTCAGGCTGTACACTTCGGAGGATCCAGGAATCAGGTCACATTGCACACTTGCGTACTTTACAGAAAAAATGTGAATCCCAAATCCATATGCTCCATATCCCCAAATAATGAACATGGTCCTGGAGCAATCTGGGCTCATTTGGATCCAATAATGAAACTATGCAAATACTTTAACATTAAAAAGATTCATATCTTTTCTGATAGTCCTGCAACTCAGTACCGCCAAAAACATAATTTCTTTTTGTTCCAAAAAAATATAAAAGATTACGGATTTAAATATGCAACTTGGAATTTCTTTGAAGCCTCTCATGGAAAAGGCCCAGCTGATGGGGTTGGTGGAGCATTGAAACGACAACTTGACAATCATATTTCACACGGCAATGATATAACCAACGCAAAAGAAGCATATGACTATTTAATGGTTAATAGCAAAGTAAAAATGTTTTATATAAATGAAAACGACATTCAAAAGATGACCAAAATGATACCTGAAAACATTGTTCCTATAAAAGGTACAATGAAGCTGCATCAAATTTCAACGGATGGCAACACGTCAATTAAATATAAATTGCTGAGCTGCTTTGATTGCAATAAAAATATCTGTTGCAATTGTTACTACACAAAAGAACACGAACTTCTATCCAACACCCTATCAGAACCAAAAGCACAATGTAGTTACATACGTCAAGCCTTGAAAAAACAATACCCACCAGCTAAAAGATTCAAAAGAACAAATAGTTCTACTACGACCGAAAGTGATATCAGTTTAATTTTACGTAGTGATTCAAATCTAATAGATATGGAATTTGAGAATGAAGGTCATTTAAAGATAACAGATGACGGAGAGAGTTTTAAAAACATAGGAGTGAAAGTTGATTTGAGATTAGATATTAAAGAGAAAACGCATTTTAGGATCAAAGACAAGGAAACGCAGGTAAAAATCTAATAATACCCCTTAGAATTCTGAAATTTCGAATAGTATCAATGGGATTATTAATAAAATACACTTCAATGATTATTTTTTTAATTTTTAGGACTCATCAAATAAGGAAAAAGGCAAGAAACGAAAACCCACAGAAAAAGAAAAAGCAACAATGTCATCTTCATCAAAACTTATATCTGCAAACCGTACTTTCTATGATACTGAAATAAAATGCCTCAAAGAAGAAGGATTAATAACTGAAGACGAAACATATTCTACACAACACGATGAAGAAAAAATAAAAAATAAAGGAAAAGGAAAAGGAAAAACAACAGTAAAACACCAACAAGTTATAGAAGAACAAAAATATCCCATTGATATAATACAAACAGATGACACAGGAAAACAAAGTAAAGAAATAAAAAGTCATATGATAGAAGGGTTAACCACTGATTTAAATTCAATGCCAATAATTTTTTTCGACGATTTAGTAACTGACGAAGTTATAATTACAGTTGATAAATATTTGTCGGATGCAATAACATTTAATGAAGCAGAATTTAATTTCAATAATTTTGATGACAACATCGGAGATGTTATAATAGGAAATAATAATGCCATAGAAAATAACACTGATATTGAAAATATGAATAATGAAAATGAAATTGAAGATTCTCACAAAATCAAAGATAAACCATGTGGAGTGACTATTCTTAAAAACGAAAAACTGGAAAATATCCATACAAAAAAGAAAGTGGTTCGTAAGGGCCTTATCTCTAAATCTCTATCACTAAATGACTATATTCATGCGCCAAAGCGGAGTGATAAACCAAAGACTGAAAAACTGACTGTGAAACCAAATGTGTCTTGGAAAGATTTCAATTATTATAAAGATGAGGAAGAAATTTATAAAACGCTAATGGATAGTGATTCAAACTAAATAATTGTATGTTATTAAATTTTTAATAGTTTAAACAGTGCCTGTTCTTTAACTTCTTAAGATTTGTTGAATATCGTGTTAGGTACTTAAATTTGGGAGCTGATAATTTGATTAAAAAAAAAATATTTGTACTCCCTTGTTTTTTTTAAGCCCCTTACAACGGGTATAACAAAATACAAGTATTTGGGTCGTGAGTTTATGTATGTTTGTAGTATGTACAATAAATAAAAAAGTAAAGGATAATTACTTACATTTAAAAAAGACGACAACAAATTAAATTTAATAAATAATAAAAAAAGTAAAATAAAATTTGCCATTGTGTAAACAAGCCTTATGTTTACTATTTAGTTACGTCTTATGACTATTTCGTAACACTATTTCGTAACTACATTTTCGTTACGTACATTTATTTTGAGAAATACTCAAATGCAAACAATAATTTTACTACATTAACCGCAGTACTTTCAAATCCAAAGAGATAATGAGCGCCAAAATGCCTTATGTAGTAATACATTAGACTGCCTCTAATAATTTAAATTTAACAAACAATCTAATTGTGTTGCAGCATCTAAAGATAAGTGGATACTATATAAAAAAAAAAAGAATTTTGTTTTATTGATGGAATGTACGAATGAAGCGAAAATTAACGCACTTCCCGACATCCGATCGACCTTAAACTTGGCAGATAGACTCGTTGACGATGACAATGCATTCTATCAAATTTTGGAGGCAATCGAGCATACACACGCCGGCTTGTTTAGTAAAATGAATTAACTCGTTCTCTCTGAGCCGCCACAATGTAAGGCCGCTGTCTTAGGTCTTCCCTCCGGTACTTATAATTTATAATTTATGGAAATGTAGTGTGCATTACCATATTACGGTATTTTTTTAAATTTTAAAGAGTTGATTAATTATTTTTTATATTAATAAATTTGTATTAAATAAATAATTATGAATTTTTACTACATCAAAAAATTGAGGAAAAGTTTGCAGAAAAATATAATTCGGTTATAGCGGTCGGTTTCAGTCAAAATAATTTTGGATGGGACGGGTTAAAAAGAACTGAAGAGAATGGTAACTAGGAATTAAAAGTGAATAAAATTTTATTTCTATTTATTGTCTTTCATGCCAATAGTCTTTTATTGTAAATTATGACGAGCCACAAAGTAAATGCTTATTACAAATATGAAAAAAATTATTTAGAATTTTTTATTTTTATATTTTGTACCTACGTACAGTGTGGATCAAATTCAACAATATTTTTTATTTAAATAAGTCCTTTAAACAGTCATTTCCTGCACTATTTACGAGTATAATTTCGTAAATATTGTTATATATGTATGTAAAGGCCTTCATAGGCGTAAAATAAATAAATATTCCAGATGCTCGCTTTTGATCATTGAAACTTAGAGCCATCGGACTTTTATTGACTATTAATCTTCGTAACATCTCTACAAGCTCCTGTCTGGACTGACTGAAGCCGAAGCTGGACTCCATCTGAAGAACTTCTGGGATTGTCTACAGCTAGAGAGCTCCCCTCATCTCTCCATTGGCTCTCTTTTCTACCTAGTGATGACCACCACTTCACCACAACCCCCAAAGGGAAAACATCTCAACTGAGAACCTCGCACCAAACTTAATGCGCTTGCACAATCAAATGTGCCATTGTGCAATGGTGTCCTATTGATATTGCAGTATTTGTGAAGGCAGGAGAATGAAGGCAATGTTGTATTATGTACAGTTTCAGAAGAAGGCATAGCATCACAAACAGCAATACTTGTCCCCCAGCCAACCACGGACCGGCAGTAGACGAGGCCGACTCGATCCACGATTAACAGCTGCGGTCTCCTACCGAGGAGAAGAGGAACTAACCTGAACACTACCGGCCACTGCACCAACTCGGCTTATTGCAGATTCGGTGGAATGGCTCCCGCTCGGTGGAGTGACTCTGCAATAAACACCTTATAATAATATGACAATTTTCACTGATTGGAATCCCTTGTTATTATTATGCACATGATATAATCAGCCTAAAAACCATTTTCATTCCAGAAAGCACCCTGCGTGACCCAATATTCAGATGACACATGCAGACCACAAGCTTATCACACAAAGACCACAAGCAGACCACAAGCTGGCCACATGCAGACCACAAGCTTACCACACAGACCAGACTACAAGCAGATCACAAGCAGCCCACAAGCTGACCACAAGCTGACCACAAGCAGACAACGAGCAGACCACGAGCAGCCCACAAGCAGCCCACAAGCTGACCACAAGCAGCCCACAAGCTGACCACAAAGAGATCTAAAAGTTGGTAAACAATATTTGTTATTTTTAAAGTAACGGCCAATGCCTGATTTGAAAGCACATTTCTCACTCAAACTTGCAGTGTTTTTTAAATTAACTCATTTACAAACATGAATCTCTATTATTCTAAAATAAGGTCTCTATACACGTCTGTCTGTTTGTGCGCTTAGTTATTCTAAACTATGCAACAGTTTTTGATAGGGTTTTCATAATCATGCATATTATAATTATAGAAAGTAGAAGAAATGTAAAGCAATGGCAGGTACATGTCAGCTAGTTATTATTATAAACCCAAAAAACTTCTGTCCGGCTGGGTTTTTCTCGTATCCTGTTTGATTTCTTTTAATCCTGTTAGCTTGCTAGGAGCTCTTGACTAGGTAAAAATAAAGGTTTAGGTTTTTGTCTTCTGATATTACATACAACAATGGTCTAGTCTGGAATCAGACTTTGCCCTTAGTGCGCGCCAAACGTTACTATAATTAGATATGTATGTCTGGAAGCAGACATCGACTACTTACCTTATAACGGTCGTGGGTTTTGTTTGGTGTGTGGTTTCATGCTGTAGGTAGGTAGTTGGAAACGCATTTTAAAAGAAGAGTGTTTTCCCGAATGCCTTATAATTAGGGCTGCCACAGTCTACGGGTTTGCATGGTGCATGTCCGGGCTACGGGTTAACATCGATATCTCCGGGTCAGACCGGGCGGTGGCAGCGAAGCGACAGACGACCGTCACGGCGGATCACAGCGCGTGACTGTCTGACTGAGTGAATGCATGATGAGTTTTCCCGAATGCCTTATAATTAGGGCTGCCACCTCGCCACAGTCTACGGGTTTGCATGGTGCATGTCCGGGCTACGGATTAACATCGATATCTCCGGGTCAGACCGGGCGGTGGCAGCGAAGCGACAGACGACCGTCACGGCGGATCACAGCGCGTGACTGTCTGACTGAGTGAATGCATGATGAGTTTTCCCGAATGCCTTATAATTAGGGCTGCCACCTCGCCACAGTCTACGGGTTTGCATGGTGCATGTCCGGGCTACGGATTAACATCGATATCTCCGGGTCAGACCGGGCGGTGGCAGCGAAGCGACAGACGACCGTCACGGCGGATCACAGCGCGTGACTGTCTGACTGAGTGAATGCATGATGAGTTTTCCCGAATGCCTTATAATTAGGGCTGCCACCTCGCCACAGTCTACGGGTTTGCATGGTGCATGTCCGGGCTACGGATTAACATCGATATCTCCGGGTCAGACCGGGCGGTGGCAGCGAAGCGACAGACGACCGTCACGGCGGATCACAGCGCGTGGACTGTCTGACTGAGTGAATGCATGATGAATTTTACGGTGCCAAAATAATGAGAAACATAAAGTTTTGAGGCCTTCTGATCAGGATCAATTGAAAAAAGAAGCCAATGATGTTTACAGGAGAACTGTTGAATAAATACAGAAATTTTATGATTTTGAGGTTTCTGTATTCGAAATCTTTTCCAAATGAAATCTAACAAGTGCAGTAATACTGTGGAAGCTGTCCAATCACTTGGTTTGTATTTTCTCAGTAAACCAAGTATTAGTACAATCTAGTGATTCAACATTGCCTGTTGATTTACGATGGGTTCAGTTATTCAAAGTCATCTCAACCTCTACCAAACTGCCAAAAATAATTGGATAAAATTTTTCAATCCCTATAAGCAATGCTTTTGTTGAACGCGTCATTTCTTTAATGGGAATTTAATAAAAAATCTTTGGAAATTTAATAAAAAACGTACGCCACGCATATTTTATTTTAATACAACATCGCCTCCATCGCGAGTTAACACTCCTATTTAAAAACAACCAGAAAACCCACAACTATCACGATGTGTATCGAGCCAGTGCCCCAAACCAAATCGCCAGAGTCATCCATTTCCGCTCTCCGCCTTCCAGCTACCTGTTGCCATAGACAATAAGAACATAGACTAACATAATAGTTCTTACTTTAAAAACAACTGAGTCACGAATTAGCAAGTTATGAATTATAATTATACATCGTAACAAGCTTAACTTAACTTTGCTCGGGTTATTTTTTTCACCGGCGGACCGCTGAAAACGGGCGAAAATAAAGGTCCCGCGCGAATTTCTGTAATTTGTTTTAAATCGCTATATCTTCGAAAATAATGGAAATATTTTAATAAAATTTTCTACAGACTAACTCAGCATACCCAAAAATTTCTAGCCAAAATCCAAGTATTATTTCTAATGCAACTTAATAAATCGAAAACAAAGTCATTGTTGGGTCATTAGGGTTCAATTTGTTATGTATAAACTAGGTTTCAATTTTATAAAATTACAAATTATTATATTTTCACAAAGCCCAAATCATTATAAAAACAATTGCCACTTCTCTAGTATCGTCAGAGTAACACATTATTACCCATCGATATACCACGTGTGCAATTGCCCCTCGCACGGTACAGCGGACAAAACCATCAATTGTGCTAATAATATTGGTTATTTTTTCAAATGAAATTTAAAATAATCACTTAACGTAGAAAGCTTCTCGTATTGCTCACGTAATATTGTTTATTGTTTTTCACCATACACTATTAGGTTTAAGTTTCTAACCACCTTTATATAATCAGTTACAGTTCACGTTTAAAAATTGTTCATCTAATATTTCATTGTTCTTCCTCGATATCACTTTCTTCAGAATCACTGAACTGTAATGGCATCACTGACATTCTTCTCCTCCAAAGAATTTCTTCACTTCCACTAAATTCTTCACTTTCACTATGGAATTCAGGCAAATAATTACTAGAACAGGCAGATAAATTATCTGCAACGATTTCATCATCACTTTCGTAATTTTCAGAATCCATTTTGAAAAGTTTGAAAAAGAAAATATAAATATTATCTCCTCGGAACACAACTGTAGGAAAATTTGCTTTTTAATCGACATATTATGTTCCTCTTGTACAATCAATCTAAGCCTTTTCGATCTTTTTAAAACAGTTTTAGCCGTCCTTCCATCGAAATATAATGAAGGAATTTCTCTTTCTTCGGTTAAAATTTGTTCGCGTACTTTCTGTCTTATTCTTCTAAGTTTTATCCTATCTATTATGCCTCATTTCTTGTTTTAAAGTACGTAATCTTCTATTCAGCAATTTTTTACTCTGGATAAGATCCGTTCTTCCTAAAGCCATTAGTCAGTTAGTGCGTTGGTCTTCTAAAAACATACATTTACTTGTCCCTATATCAAAAATCTTTCTACTTTGTACTCTTAACTCTTCTAACTTTTCTTCCTTAAGTTTCTAAAGACTTTTTCAAATTATAACACTTTGAGTGATGTAACGGACGTTGTTGGCCACATTACTTAATTTCATCAAAATATATTTTACATTTATAAAATGTGCCTACCCCACGCCACTGGCGAAATCATCACTCCCCGCCACTGGTCATTTTGTTCCCATTCTCGGCCAAGGCGGCCTGAAAACTTTGACTCCGAACGGCATCGATACCGCATCGCGCGTCTATCTCTGCCGAGCGGATCGATGTTCAACTTTTTACTATGTATAATTTACTAGGAAATATCAATTTTTAAATGTTGCAAATGTCTATATTTTACTTGTACATCCCCTCGGCGGTAGTTAAATAAACACTATTTGCTATGTGCTACCACTGAGGAGATATTAAAAATGCTGTTTTTTACATATATGTATAACCATTTTTGTACAATAATTTTTACCTTTTTTGCCTGTACAAAAATCCAGGAACCTCGTAGCACAGTGAATCTTTTCTCTTTCTGAGCGCTATGTTACGGGGGACCTGGGAAAAATACTAACATAACCATTTTTACAAATTTGATCGCTTCAAGATCATTTTTACACTTTTATTTACAAACTTTTCTTATTTTCTGTCGTATCTTGGCAAACTAAAAATCTAGTTGTCAAGATACACATTCTTATAACTACTATGCAATTGTTATTCAGGCGAGCCTGCAAAATCTTTACAAACTCGCAAATTTAAGCGTCTACCTTCGGCTATACCACCGGCAAAATAAATATGCGACATTTTGCTGGGGCATATAAACGCATTACTGGCGCGGATAGAATCCCCACCACTTTTTGATTCACAGCCCAATGTCGGCTGCGAGTCAAGCTTATTGCATATAAGCAGCAGCATAAAAAAATAAAAATCAGTTCATCTTTACCAGCAAAACAAGCGTTTTATTATCAACAAGTGACTCCTGCCCAACATCTGCCTCACTTCGCCAAGTCTTCTGCTCCAAACCTTCTGGTGTTACCTCTTCAAGACCAGCCGGCCCTCCTCTGGAAAACCGCGAACGCCAGAAGTGAGCAGAGACGAAAGCACACCCAGTGCCCACCAATCACCAAGCACCGGGTGCGGGAGGCAGATTTTTCATAAATTTGTCAACTATCATCATCATCGGCCGTAAAGGAGCATTCCCATCAGTTGAAGACACGGTTTGGAACCGGCGCCCAAATCTACAGTCTTGTGCGGACTCCCGTCCAGTACAATATTTTTACGAATTTACATCAAATATCTGAATTTAAAGTGTCAGCCGCGACGGAAATCGGCCGCGTTTTCTCGATTTACACGGAAATATATCGTATTTTTACGAATTTAAATTCAGATATTCGAAATAATGGGCCAGCCGCTACGGTAATCGGCCGCGAAAATAAAGAAATAATTGGTATTAATACGAATTTATTTTTACGAGATTTTCCCAGTTTTCCCCATTTATAATTGCTGTCAATATTTCAAGAGCAATGTTGACATTACTGTTGTTTTTTGAATTTATATGCATTTCAGCTGTGTTTGTCTTATATCGTTTAAGTTTCTCAGCATAAGTAGTTTTTCCGCTTGATTTGTACACATTGGAATATTTACTTTTTCTTTTGACTTAGATATCGTCGACGGCAATCCATCACCGCGTATGTAACATCACCGCGTAAGTCATCCTGAAATGCCATTCGACGGCGGTCATAAACCTACATCGTTGGGATTATTATAGGATTTTTTCAATGTAAGGAAATAGTCCTACAACGAAAATAGTATCACCGCGCATCTCATTTGCCTTCCGTTTGGGTAAAATCATCGCCTATCTCAGTCGTTGACCAACCGTCATTTCCGCATCACGTTATTTCGCTGATTACAATAGTTTTTTTTTAAATTTATGTGTTTTCTGTTCATCAGATGTCTTACAAAAGGTATGTATTATGAGACTAAGTAATTATATATTGCAAACATTGTTTTGTGCACACGGTCGACATTATTATTAATCATTATGAACTTACGCGTTGATACACTTCGCAATGATTCGTTTCATTGTATCGGAAAACGTGAGATACGCGCTGATTCATTCTTTTTTGATTTGTCCTTTTTAATTTTTGTGACTTTACTAATACAGTAGAACCCCGATAATTCGAAAAAACGCGTAATTCGAAATTTTCCCCAAAAAAATTTCCGCTGAAAAATTTTTTCATACAAAAATTTTTTTAATTCGAAATTCGTTAATTCGTAATTCTAAATTTATTTTTGTCCGCGCACGAAAATTTGTTCGTATAATTCGAAAAAATTTGATTTTTTGCGAAAATAAATCATAATATTTCGTAAATCTGAATATAAAAGTCAGCCGTGGCGGTAAAACGCCGAAAAATGTATTTTGACGTGGCTATACATCGTCCTAATTAGTATTATTATTTTGTAAATCTGAATCGATTTACACTGGAATGTCGTATTTTTTCAAATTTATTTCGAATATCCCAGTTTGAAAGGCCGAGAAAATACGTTTTACGCGGATATAAGTCGTAGTTTTACGAGTTTACACCAAATATCTGAATTTAAAGGGCGTCCGCGACGAAACTCGGCCGCGATATTTCGATTTACGCGTAAATGTTCGTATATTTACGAATTTATTTCGAATATTTGAATTTAAATGGCCCGCTGCGACGGAAATCGGCCGCGAAATCTCGATTTACGCGTAAATATATCGTATTTTTACGAATTTATTTCGAATATCTGAATTTTAAAGGGCCCGCGGCGACGGAAATCGGAAGCGAAATTTCAATTTATGCGGAAATATATCGTATTTTTACTAACTTTACTTCGAATATCCGAGTTAACCTTTAACTATGGACGTGAAAAAAAAATCACACTCCCATGGACGTCGGGTCACACAGACCCCTTCATAAAATTCTTCTAATTTTCAAACCTGGACCAATCTGACTTTAGCAAGGAGTTTATATGTATAAATTATTTATAAATAAAAGATCGAGTAATAAAAATAATCAACTTTTATTCATATTTTAATAATTATCTCCAAATTTAACAAACCTAGTCAGTTTTCAGTCTTAATTGACTTGAGATCATATTAAGGCTCCTTAATTATAGTAGGTATTACAAAAATCAAAACCAATAATTTTTCATAGCTAATAAAAGAAACAGTAACAAAAAGTCATAAAAAAAACTTCTGAAAGAAATAAAATAAAAATTCTCACAAGGATCAAACTTATGTAAAATTACTGGCACTCAGAACATAGAGGCTTGGAACACTGAAGACAAACTGGCTTCTTGCAGTTAATACAGGCATGGGTTGTCTTTCTAGAGAGCTTTGATGGGCAAAATCTACATCTTTTAGGATTTTAAGGACCAACTTCTTCAGCCTGTATTGCCGCTGGGGGGCACATCTGCACCTAATATATTTGTATGGAAATTATAGTCAACGGGTCTCCCAGGCCCTGATCAAATTTTAAATTATTATTACTCACGTAATAAGTGTCGGATGACGCGACCTTCTCCCTCCTTGGTCATAACACAACTAAAACTGAAGCTACTGAGACGCGCGGGGATGGCACGCGCGGGGAAGGTGTTTATTCCGAGAAATTGAAGAAGGGGTTGGGCCTCTGAGACCCGACATCCATAGTTAAAGGTTAAAAATATGGCGCGACGGAAATCGGCCGAAAAATTTCGATTCACGCCGAAATATGACATATTTTTACGAATTTACATCAAATATCTTAATTAGGGTCGGCCGCGACGGAAATCGGGCGCGCATTCTCGATTTTCACGGAAATGTAACGTATTTTTGCGAATTTATTTCGAATATCTGCATTTAAAGAGTCGGCCGCGACGGCATACGGCCGCGAATTATCGTTTAACACGGAAATATATCGTATTTTTACGAATTTAAATTCAGATATTTGAAATAAAGGGCCGGCCGCGACGGAAAATTACTGCGTAATCTCGATTTACACGGAAATATATCGTATTTTTACGAATATCTCAATTTAAAGGGTAGGCGGCGACCGAAAACGGCAGCGAAATCTCGATTTACGCGTAAATATATAGCATTTTTACGAATTTATTGCGAATATCTGAATTTAAAGGGCCCGCCGCTACGGTAATCGGCCGCGAAAATAAAGAAATAATTGGTATTAATACGAATTTACAGCTAAAATACCACCCGGATTTGAAGAGGCGGCCGAGAAAATCGATTTTGGGTGTATTTTTTTATTTATTTTTTTCATAAAATTTCGAATTACGTGGGAATTCGTTAATTCGAAATTTGATTTTTGATATCCCGTGAATTTCGAATTAACGAGGTTCTACTGTAATTATATATTATACTTTACTATTACTTTACTAATAGTATATAGCGAAACAAATATATTAATTATTTTTTTATTTTTTTATTTCAGTAACAAAATGTTCGATTCTAGCGATGATGAGTTATTTGTAGGATGCCATGTGCAAAGAACTCGGAATAAATACATTATCTGACAAACAGGGCAGTGGAAAAAAAGTTGGTGAATGTTCTACAAATGAAAATATAGAAAACATTGATATAAATAATTTGGAATTTTCTATCGTTGATTATTCCCAAAATCAGCCACCAACAACAGAAGACAGTGCGGAGTTTATCTCGATGGTATCTCCTGAATACATATGCCAAGATATTCATAGCATTAATAATAATTCAACATCTTTTGTTATAATAAATAATGAAAAGATTATAGTTGATTCAACTTCAATTGAAATGCAGGTGGTGGATTACAGTACTCCTACACCAGGTACTATATTATCTCCTTGGGAAATAATAGCATCCCCATCAAATCGGCCGAGTGATGGCCACAAACACGCAGATTCATCAAGATTATTAAACAGGAATTTGAGGATGCAAGGGAAAGATTATTTAGGCTACAGAAGAAGTTTACTGCAAGATGGGAAATTCAACATGGTACACGATGTGCCTAAAGAAGCTCGTCAAATGGGTCCAGCTTGCAAATCCAAAATGTGCATTCGATCAAAACTACCAAACTGTCCCAAACTTAACCAAGATTCTAGAGAATCTATTTTCCAAATGTTTTGGTCAAAACTAAATTGGGATCAGAGAAAACAATTTGTTGCATCTAATGTAATGAAAAAAGAACCCAAACAAAGAAGATCGGAAACAAGTGCTTCTCGTAGACAAGGCACGTTGGTGTATTTTTTGCCCATTGAAAATATTACAGCCCAAGTTTGCAAAATGTCATTTTTGAATACCCTGGGGATTAAGGAATGGACCGTGAGGTATTGGGCAGAAAAATCAGAATTTGCAATGATTCCGATGTCATCCATGACGAATCAGAACGGGCGACGAACAACAGGAGAAAATTCTAAAAAAATGTTATTACTGAAGTTTTTTCACGATCTTCCAAAACTCGAATCGCACTATTGTCGTAAATCTACAAAAAAGCTGTTCTTAGAACCAATAATCAAAAGCTTGGCTCAACTGTATGACATTTATTTAGATTATTGTAAGGAAAATGTAGGAAGTCTCATGAGTCGCAGAACTTTCGAAAATGTGTTTAAAAAAGAAAACATGAGTATTTTTATGCCCAAAAAAGATCGGTGTGACACATGTTGTGGTCACGACGTTGGGAATATTAGCGATGAGGTTTGGAAAAGACACATCGTACGTAAAAATAAGGCACATGAAGAAAAAGTTAAAGATAAGCAGCTGGCAAAGGAAGGAAAGTGCCTCGTTTTCACTCACGATTTGCAAGCAGTCAAATTGGCGCCAAATTTAAACGCAAGTGCAATTTATTACAAGACGAAATTATGTGTGCATAATTTTACCGTCTTTAATTTGGCAAGTAAGGCTGTAATGACATATTGGTTTGACGAAACCCACGCCGGACTGGAGGCATCTGTATTCACCTCCTGCATTATTGATTACATTGTAGGAGAATTAAACAAAGCCCCTGCTCGTCCAGTTATAATTTATAGCGATGGATGCGGCTATCAAAATAGGAATGTCATCCTCAGTAATGCTTTGCTTCGTCTCTCCATGAAATTCAACATCATCATTACACAAACATTCTTAGAGAAGGGACATACCTACACGGAATGTGATTCAGTGCATAGTAGAATCGAAAATAAATTAAAAAAACAAGAAATATACCTACCAAGTCAGTATGCTCCTACCAAGTCACTAAACTGGCTCGAAAACCTCCTAATAAGCCATACGACGTTCAAATACTGACACTCCAATTCTTTTTGAATTATGCACAAAAAAATACTTTTTTATACGATTCAATCAGGCCAGGCAGAATAGTTAGTGATCAAACTGTTAATAACCTACGTGTATTACAATACTCACCAGATGGGATAATTCGTTTTAAAACAAACTTCCAAGACGATTTTGGAGAATTGCCACGACGACCAAAATTGTCAAATAATCAAAATTATAATGATAATATTCCAAAACTTTACAAAGATAGAATTAAAATAAAAGAATCCAAGTGGAAACATTTACAGGAACTGAAATCTGTAATACCACAAGATCGTCATAGCTATTATGATTCATTACTATATCAATAACTTTATTTTTTATATTTTTAACATTACACGAGGTACCTACAATGTAAGTTTATTTTTTTTAAATAAAAAAATTGATGAGCTTTATTTTTACGTTGATGATTGTCGGTGTCATTGAGTAACTAATAATTGTGTATTTTTATGATAAGGTACATATCTACTATTTTATTTGTCTAAATAATGTCATGTATATTTAAAATAAAAAATTAACATTTGTTTCCACGTTCCCGTGTTTTAAAACTATAATGATATTATATGCCTAACTCCCAACAAGAATAAATTTCCGCGTAAGTCTAAACTTTTGCCGTATTTTACTGAACATCACCGCTTAAGTCATTTATTATTTTATTTTCGGTTAAAAACGTATATGTGTTTAACCTTTTCTATGCGTCATAAATTTGTATCACTTCGTTCACACGCGGGGCTATTTATCATCAATCTAATTTATGACTTTAAACAATAATCACGCATGGATTTTAAAATTTGTTTTAAAAAATACGTCGCTTATGTCTTGAATTATCTTTTCAAGTATAAATAAACAATCCGAACATCAATGGGACTTGATAAAAATTCGAAGTATACACGGTGTCCGGAAACTCGTAGTACAAGCGGGAAACTGGAGAATCTACACCACATGGGGAACCCAAAAAAACATAAAGTTTTTTGATTTGAGCATTTTCAAAAAAAAAAAAAAACCAAAAAATATATTTTTCGGCTATTTTAGTTAAAGTTTTTTCTGGTGTTTAGGGTTGAATAACAGATGTTTTAACCCTGCAGAGCAGAAATATTTTATGATTACACCGGGTTAAATGAAGGGTGATTTCAAAATAATGCTTCAAATCCGAGTTTTTTCAAATAGTTTTAATTAGTTGGGTACTTTGATCTTCAGTAATAATTTATAAGAATTTGATTAAAAAAAAAAAATAAAAAAATCAACTTCAAACTCGATTTACTCGATAACGAAAGCTCAAATAAAAAAAAAATATACTACAAAATCGACTCCAAATGTAATGTAGATTCACCAGTTTCCCGCTTGTACTACGAGTTTCCGGACACCCCGTATATTCGTAATGTAACTGATAATGTAACGGGCGGCCATGTTAATATTTCAAGGATAACGATACACATGCTTATAAACATACCGGAGTAGAGCTCTTCAACTGTGGTGCGATGTAAGTGCTTGATTTATGGGTGCGATGTCGCGTTTGACTGGATACATGAAATATTGACACACTTAAAAAGGTTCATATAATAAAAAATAACTACACTTAAATTTACAAAAATAATGAAATAATTTTTCTGTTATAATGTCACCGTAAATATGTATTACTTAATATATTTTTTTATCGTGATAAATTTTGAAACAGTTCTCAACGCATAACGGCACATTACACTCTAAGCACATAAATTTAGTAAGTTTTCTGACTTTGGGCTTCAGTGTTGAAGTGGCACAGACACGACACCTTCGACGAGGGTTTGTGTTTTTTGCTGAAGGGGGAACTTTAATGGGTATGTGTTTGGAAACAATTTTCGATGATAAACGCATCGGGTAATCTCTTGATGTTGTGGGACGTAAAATACTCGGCAAAGTTTTGTGATATTTCTGTAGTAATTGCTCAATCACAGCCATTTGGAAATCAGCCAAACTGACTTTTTTTGATGTTACAGTTTGGTATATTATGTGAGCATTTAATAAATACAAATCAATTATATGAAATGCAACTTTCCTGTACCATTTGAGTGACTTCCTCATACAACTTAAGTTGCTTAGCATCATATCACCTTGTCTACTAGACCCATGTTCTTGTTATAGTCTAGAACACATTGTGGTTTTAAAATGGGCTCTCCTGTCGATCTATTTATTTTTCCCGATGGTCCAACAGAACCATCGTGAAGAGTGGTCAGCATGTGGATTTCACGCCTATCGTGCCATTTCAAAGCTAACAACGGTGATTGGTGCTTTGATTGGATTTCCCCTTTCTTCAATTTAACAAAAGGTGCCATGCCTTTCCTGTTTTTCCGAACAGTGCCACAACATTAGTTTTTTTTTCGTGTAAATATTTAAATAAATTTGGACTAGTGTACCAGTTGTTGCACCACAAATTATGACCCTTTCCGAAATAATCTGACAAAAGGGTGGTTACAACGCCTCCCGAAATACCAATACCTTGAGTATCATTTTTTTCTGTATCAGAACCGACATAAATTATAAAATCGAGAATGAAACCCGTTATGACGTCACACATCACAAACATTTTTATTCCCAATCGGTGACGTTTAGATGGAATGTATTGCTTGAATAATAGACGGCCTTTGAAAACGATGATGCTTTCGTCAATACATAGATTTTCATGGGGCATCATAGTTGATTTAAAAATCTTTCGTGTGTGGTCAACAAGAACACGTATTTTATGCAGTCTATCAATAGGCGTTTGAATATTACTATCACTAAAGTGGAGCATCTGTAATATTATCTGATAACGGGCATTGTTTTTCCAAATATTGGTGAAAAGATTATGGGGTTCGTACTCCAATGTTCCTCGATAGTTAAGTGTTTGTTCCTAGTCATGGCAAATGTTAACGCAATTAAAACGTACATTTCTGAGACTGTTGTATCAACCCATTTTGTAACTCTCGATTTTGCTGTAAAATCCATCGTCCTAATTTTATATTGATAAAATTGATTTGTTTCATCAACAATTTTTGTCATAATTTCTGTATTCAAAAAATGTTCAAAAAACATAAGTTGGGGCGTGTCTTCAGTTAACCTGGTATCTGGATTGATACCTGATGCGAAATCGTCGAATTCATAAATAATGGGTACGAAAGGGCCGGCACTCCACAGATTTTCAACCACTTCTTCTCCTTCTTCAATGTTCATTTCGGGTTCAGAATCATGGCTTTCATGTATTTCAGCAGCTTCGCAATTATTATCCACGTCACTGTCACTAATTTCAAAATCTGAATCTATTTCTAAAGTAGCACCAAATATTTCTTCGTCATTAAGACCACGACCCGACATTTTGTATTTTGGCAATAAAAATACTTTAAAAAATTGATAAAAAGTCAAACTTGTACAACTTTACACTTGATTTTTCACTAAAAAAAAGTTTTAACCATATATATTTATTTGAAAATAATCTAACACTGACGAAATTTTATATTTCTTCAATAGTTTGAATGAATGTATGTAACTGAACTTATTTTAAAATATGATAAATCAGATGAATGTACACTGTAATTAAAATAGTTCATATCCACGAAAAAGCAAACAATAATTCAATAAAACAATTTAATCTACACGGCGAGCGTCTCTGTTTGAGAATCTTATAAAATGCGCCTGCGCAATAACGTGTGTAAAGACGCGGGAAGAATTCAAACTGATTCATTTTTCGCTGTGAGTTGGAAGATCCCTTCAAATCTTTGTATCGATGATTAGGATACGTATTATGGATAAATATCATAAGATGTCAGTAGTGTAAAGATGTGAGATTTTTTAGGAGTATAAGTTTTACCGTGCTCAAGCATGTTTCATACCCATAACGCCGAAGAAACTTTGCGTCGCACAGATGTGCCACCCGCGTACAGGGCATGTACAGTGCGTCGCAGGCGGGCGTCTCCCGCAGGGATAGGGTTAAATACATAATTGTAAAGACAATTGAACATGAAAAATAAAATGATTTGCCGCGATTTCGATGTAAATATATTAAGAAAAGTGGTTTTATGTCTCTCCTGAAAAGTGGTCAAATATGATTTACGCGGTGATGGATTGCCGTCGACGATATCTTCTTTTCTATGAGTTTTTTCGCCTGTTTATGTGTAACATTTTTTTTGCCATTTTTTGTGTAATCTCTTTCTCGTTCTTAAACTTTGGACAGTTAATGTCATTTGCCGGATGGTCTGCTTCGCAGTTAACACATTTTGCTACCTGGTCACAGGTCTCGTGCTCTCCATTACATTTCGGGCACAGTTTAATATCTTTCTTGCTACAGTTATTTGCAATATGTCCATACCTCCAACAACAGTAGCATTGCATTACCCTGAACACATAAGGTTCTACTCTGAATTTGACCCCGTACATAAAGACGTGTGATGGAATCTCTTTCCCCACGAATTTCAGGCTCACAGTTGTCGTCAGTTGACCCTCTTTCCCCTTTTTAGAGAAACGCTTTATGCTAACCACACTTTTATCAGATTTGACGACTTCCATGATTTCTTCGTCTGTCACATCAAGGTCTACCCTTCGTATTACACCGAAAGAAAATTCGTTATTATTTTTTTTGCCACTTTCCATTTCTTAAAATTGAAAATTGAATTTTTGATGGCTTTTTCGGCTTCCAGATCGTTTGGGAACGTAATTTCCATTTTTGTTCCGGAAATTATTTTCAATTTCTCCATTTTCATTCCAGCCTTAAAAAGTAGTTTCTCCATTCCTAATTTTCCAGGAAGGTTTTCTCCTTGTACCACAATGATTACTTTCTTTTCATTCAATTCTTTTTTCCCTGTTTCACTAGTTTCGGAGTTCAGCCTTGACCTTTACCGGACCGTGTCACGGTTTGCCACTCTCCAGAAATCTCATCACTTTTATTATTTGATGTTTCCATTACATCATTAATCACTATTTTAGGCGATAGCGGGTACACCATATTACTGGATGGATCCAGAGCCTTCTGGCCCTGGTCTCCCTTTTATTTATATTTCAAGCACGAGTAGTTTTTTGAAAACAATGTTTTGTAGATTTATTGTCACCAATGTGCGTCCACTGGTAGTAATTTCTGATAACGTCAAAATACGGAAATTCGAGCGCGGCTCGGACCGTCGTCTGCTCCCCACGAAGGTTCGCGGCGTACTGTTCCTGTACTTCACCTGTTCCTGTACTTCATTTTACTTAACATAACTTCACTTTATTTTTGTAATATTTAATTTTTTTGTAATACCTGCATCAACTGTAAAGTGCCCCTGAGGTGATATCTCACAAAAGCGGCGCTATACAAATTGTCCAATAAATAAATAAACCTCTAAAATTTCACCTAATTATAAACACCTCGTAATGCGTTAACGAATACAATATAATAGAGACTTGCAGTTAAAAACCCGCTCCGCGGGTTTTTAACTGCTAGGCCCTGCGGGCGGCTCTTAGTTGGGCTTCGCCCATTTTAAGTGATATTAACAACAGTTACATTTAATAGATAGATATTAGGACATTCACAGTGAGAGGGTGAGTATATATATTGTTAAAACACGGAACAGGAAGGAGTTAATTAATAATAACATGCTAAATTTACGCATAATACGAATGACAGTTGTTTGAATAAATGAAATTTTACGTATTTGTGATGGATTATTTCAAATTAAACACTATTATTGACTACATGTCTACAACCGATATTAACTGTTATCGTACCTAATATAATTAGCTCATAGGAGACTTGCAGTGCTTAAATATGGGTTACAACCGTTAATAACTATAAGTTGAATCAATATCGTTTAGTTTGTCACAATTAAAGATAGTTATAACAAAGTTGACTTAAATAATAGATTATTACATATTGATTAATTGTACCCGTGTTTATGAATAAAAGGAGGGTAATTGTGCGATGAGATTAGCAGGCGGTTTAATTAAAAGGTGTTAATTTTACTCCAACTGGTGGTAATTCTTTACCTACAACTGTTACTGTATCTAATAAAGTTTAAAATTAGATTATATATACACCTTCATCAGGAGAGTAAAAATCTATATATAAAGGTAGATTATTACAATATAGCGCCCCTGAGGTGATATCTCACAAAAGCGGCGCTATGCAAATTGTCCAATAAATAAATAAATATAATTTTTGTCCATCATCAGGGCAGATCCGAAGATGTGACACATCTTCGGATCTACCGGATCTGCCCTGATGATGGACACTGCAACGCTGTCCGAAACGTCGGCTAAAGAAGGAGTTAGCGCAACACGGCATAACACCCCAAAAACAAACAACAAAAATGCTTTTGGCCGTGAGAATCTAAAAACTTACCAAATAAATATAATGTTTACATTTTATTGTTTATACACCGAAGTCAAAAATTAAATATAGATTGCAATTGGGAAAGATGAAGTGGAAGGAGGGGGGAGGGGTAAGAGTAGGCTGGGTTTATAATAATTAGGAATTACAATATCGTTAGACGGGAAAGACCAGTTAAGTGGGAAAATATTTAAAAGAGAGTTTATAGAAAAATTATTGTTAATTATATCTGCTTTTATATTAACATGTTTCCTAATTTCTAAAATTTCAAAATTATTTATAGTGAAGTATTTTAAGACCTGAAAAAAACAAATAGCATATAACCGTAAAACAATATATTCATAAGACAAATAGCATTTAATAACGGTTTTTCTAATAAATTGATAGTTGAAATACTAAATAGAAAAATTAAACATATTCTCTTCAAACGGTCTTTCTTAACAATAATATCAGGATTACTAGAAAAACTAAATATTTTATCATTTACTTTTAGTTGTTTTAAGTCATTCGTAGGATTAGGTTGAGAGTGGGTGGCTTCTTTAAGTGTTTTCCAAAGTTTTTTAGGATCATTATTACAGTTTTCTATTTTCTGTTTGTAATATATCTCTTTAGCCTTTCTTATTATTTGGGTACAAATGTTTCTATATCTTTTATAAAAGTTTCGAAGTTGTATATCATAAGGATTGTTAATAACGTTTTTGTGGAGTTTGTTACGTTTACGGATAGATTTAATAATAGTGTGGTTAATCCATGGCTTAATTGGTAAAATATTATTTGGTATATGTTTTATAATTATGTTTGTATGTTTGTTAATGGTAGTCTGTAAGTAATTGATAAAGTACGTCCAGGCGTCTTCTGGATTTATGATGTTAAGTAATTCTGACCACGATTTACTCATCAGAGATTGACGAACACAATCATAATTGATTTGAATGATTTTTTTCTTATTTGTTGTGTTTTTATGTTTGTCTTTTCTGTTGCATGTTTGTATGGAAAGAATAGTGGTGTAGTGATCGGTAAGTGTAGATTCATATACAATAGATATTACTGGGCAGTTGGATTTGACCATGATGTGGTCAATGCATGAAATGGAGTCTAATGTAGCACGTGTGGGAGTGTTTATGGTGCTTTGGAATCCATGGTATGTGAGCGTATTTAAGTATTCTTGGCACTGAGAATGTTCGTTTGTGGGCAGAATATTTATGTTGAGGTCACCAGCAATAATACAATTTTTTATATTACATAATTCAGTTAAACAGTTATTAATTGATTTTAGGAATGGTGAAATATTATAAGAGGATGGAGAGCGGTATATTGCTAAGATACATGTGTCATTATTGAGAGTTATTTGCAAACAGTTTGCACCGCTGACTTGGATTTCCTTGACAGATAAACCAATCAGGTCAGTTCTGGTATAGACAACAACTCCATCATTTTGTTTAGTATGTATTGAAGTGCTGTAGTGTTCATACCCTTTCAAAATTTTAGGAGCATAATTTTTTGGTATCCAGCATTCAGTAAGAATAATTATATGAAAAGAGGTTCCAATATTATCAAGTTGTAGCAAGAATTCGTCCAAATTCTTGGAAATTGATCTCATATTTTGCTGTAAGATTTGAAGAGAGGATGAGTGTGTTTGTTGTACATTTTTACAGAATTTAGGATTTGACGTCCTATAATTGGTAATACAGTCCATTTTTAATAATATCCATTACAATAAGGGTTTTCTCTAGAATTGAAAATCTACAATACCATTTTTTAGTGTCACTTTCATGTTTGATTTGAATGATTTTTTCACCCGAACCCTTACGAACAAGTAATTTATTGGCTTTAAACCACACAAATTCGAATTTTGTTTCTTTAGCCTTTTGTTTTGCTTTTCATAGTATAGTTGAGTGGAGGGATAGTGCACGACGTATCAGAGTAGACGGAGGAGAAGAGTTCAGCGAAAAGGTTAGCAATGTCGAGACCGTTGGTAGCATGATTTTCATTAACTGGTTCACAATCACCTTTTGTATATCGAAAGAAGAACATGAATGGTAAGGGTTTCCTAATATCAACGGTATTATGGCTATGAGCTGACGTAAATGTGTCGGGGATGCTACTGTATAAAAATGGTTTTCAGGAAACTGAATTTAAATATTATTATATTAGAAGAAAAAGGAGAGGTGTTTTGAGTGGTGACCGGATAAATCATCAAAATGATAATTCATGATAATTTCCCATTTTTAAAAAGTTATATAAAGTCATGAAAAGTGATGGTAAAGTGAAGAACAAAATCTCTATTAACTGGGTTAAGTGGGTTAGGTTAGATTTAATTTATTTTTTTCATCGTTTCTATTGACTTTATATCACTTTTTAAAGGTGTGTTGAATTGTCGATTTATCATGGAACCGTTTTGAGCACCCCGGAGGTATTGCCCCAGGTAAATACAATTCCAATCGCATTAAATACACCAAATTTTGGTGTCCTACAAAAGATGTTACAGTGGGTACCAGAGCCACTGCACTTTTTTTACACTTATTTTTTTTTAATCTTTTTTTTCTCTGTCAGATGACGAAGATATGGAAAATACCAATAATTTTAAAAAATAATTATAATTAAATAAAAAAATATATAAATAAAATAGATATTTATATATACCGGTTATATAGTTATTATTTTACTTCCAAATGAAATTTCAACATTGATCTATTTTATTTATATTTATATTTACCTAGTAAATATAAATATCTATTTTATTTATAGGGAAATATAAATATAAATAAAATAGATATTTATATATACCTGTTATATAGTTATTATTTTACTTCCAAGTGAAGTTTTCAACATTGATCCCTTTATAATATACCATGTGTCATACCAAAATATTCAATATCATTTTGAAGCAGAAGGACTCAAGTCCACAATGCTTTTTTTAAAACATTTTTTTTAGGCTTTGCATATAAAATATTTTATTTTATTTTCTCATTTTCGATACAAAATTAATTGATTCAATAGGATAAAAAATAAAAATCAATTATCATGAATATCCGCAGAAGTTATGAGACCAAACTTACAGAAAAAAAAGTATTTTGGCTCTCCTGAACATTTAGCTTTTTGGACTTGCATCCGTATGCTTCTCGGGTACAGATATAATCGTTCCCAATCAGCACGGCTATATCACAGATAGAAACACTTTAAGTAACTTAATCATTTATGAAAATTATAAAACTGATTCCCTTATCCACAAGCATCGGGTGGATTCGATATACACTGATTTCTCCAAAGCTTTTGATATAGTTAGGAGACATATTCTTGTGTATAAACTAAGTCTTTTGGGCATTAAAGAAACCTTATTGATCTGGATCACAGATAGAAACACTTTAAGTAACTTAATCATTTATGAAAATTATAAAACTGATTCCCTTATCCACAAGCATCGGGTGGATTCGATATACACTGATTTCTCCAAAGCTTTTGATATAGTTAGGAGACATATTCTTGTGTATAAACTAAGTCTTTTGGGCATTAAAGAAACCTTATTGATCTGGATCAACAGTTATCTTAGTAAAAGAAAGCTTTGTAAAAATAAAATAAATTCTGTAGAATCTTACATCTTTGAATCCATATGTGAAGTTTCCCATGGATCTCACCTCGGACCAACTCTGTTTTTATTATTTATAAATGACATTGTTGGTGTATTTAAAGATGTACAAGTTCTGCTCTTCGCTGATGATTTGAAAATATAAAGAATGATACGTACTATAGAGGATTGCCATATTTTGTAATCTAATTTGGATAAATTGTAAATTGTATCATTGGTGTGTGTAACGGACGTAGTTGACCACATTATTCAATTTTATAAAATTTGTTTTACTTTTATAAAATGTGCCTACCCCACGCCACTGGCGAAATCACCACTCCCCGCCACTGGTCATTTTGTCCAATTTTCGGCCCAGGCGGCTTGAAAACTTTGACCCCGAATGGCATCGATACCGTACCGCCCGCTTACCTGCCGCGTGGATCGATGTTCAACATTTTTTCTATGTAAAAATTACTAGGAAAAATCAATTTTAAATATTGCAAATGTTTATATTTTACTTGTTCATCCCCTCGGCGGTAGTCAAATAAACACTGTTTTCTATATACTACCGCTGAGGAGATATTAAAAAAGCTGTTTTTCACACATATGTACAACCAATTTTGAACAATATTTTTTACCTTTTTTGCGTGTACAAAAATCCAGGAACCTCGTAGCATAGTGAATCTTATCTCTTTCTGAGCGCTATGTTACGGGGGACTTGGGAAAAATACTAACTTAACATTTTTTACAAATTTGATCGCTTTGAGATCATATTTACACATTTATTTACAAACTTTTCTTATTTTTTGTCGTATCTTGGCAAACAAAAAATCTAGTTGTCAAGATACACATTCTCATAACTACTATGCATTTAAACTATGTAATTGTCATTCATGTAAGCGTTCAAAATCTTTTCTAACTCGCAAATTTAAGCGACCACTTTCGCCAGTGCTGCCGGCAAAATGAATATGCAACATTTTGCCGGGGCCTATAAACTCATTGTTGGCGCGGGTACAATCCCCCACCACTTTTGGGCTCCCAGCCCAATGTCGGGCGCGAGTCAGGCTAATCAAATATAAGCAGCCACATAATTGAAAATAAATTAGTTCATCTTTACCACCGAAACCAAGCGTTTTATTTATCTACAAGTGACTCCTGCCCAACATCTGCCTCACCTCGCCAAGTCTTCTGCTCCAAGATCTTCTGGTGTTACCTCCTCAAGACAAGCCGGCCCTCCTCTGGAAAACCGCCAACACCAGAAGCGAGCAGAGACGACAGCACACCCAGTGCCCAACATTCACCAAGCCTGGGTGCGGGAGGCAGATTTCATCATCAATATCTACTACTATCATCATCATCGGCCGTAAAGGAGCATTCTCATCGGTTGAAGACACGGTTTGGACCCGGTGCCTAAATCTACAGTCTTGTGCGGACTCCCGTCCAGTACAGTGTATGATCAACTAATTATTTCTTAATATTCAAATGTGCCAAATTATTCGTTTTCGTAAAATCCAAAGTCATGTTACTTATGAATACTCTTTAAATAATGTACTATTGACATCATTCGCTCAGATTAGTGACTTGGGGGTTATATTTGATGAAAAGTTAACATTTACTCTGCATGTAAATGATATAATAATGTTTGGTTTCATATGCAGAACAGCGAGTGGTTTCAAGTCACTTGAATGTTTGAAAACATTGTACACTTCTTTAGTAAGAAACCAGGTAGAGTATAATTCGCCTATTTGATCCCCATTGTATAAAACGCTTTCTGACAATATAGAAAGGGTACAGCACAAGATTTATTAACTTTAAACTGAATATTCCAATTCAGAATATTAAATATGTCATTTTGATGAAACAACTTAACAATAACGCTTTCAGATAAGTGGATCATCTCTGAACTTGTAATATTAAATTAAATTATTAATAATTGCATTGACAACCCTGAAATTCTCGCCAAAATAAAATTTTACGTACCGACCAGAAATTTGAGGCAAAGTGCTACCGTTTTCTTTGCCAATTTTAAAACCAACTATGAAGCTCATACACCTATAAATATACTACATCATTTTGGCAATATATTTGGGAATATTTTAGACATGTTTAAAGATACCGTATTAGTTATAAAACGATATATTTTTAATCACTTTACTTAGATGTATGAATTCACGACTCCACTTTTATTTTTATATTTCTGTCTTTCTTGATACATATTTCGCTTTCCATAATCCACACTATTAATTTTAATTTACTTCATCATAAAACATTATTTATATGTAGTACACTATGTACCTAACACAACTGTATTACTTGTTACCTATTTTTGTAAAAGCCCATTAGGGCGTATTCATTTTTGGGAAATCGACAGTTTACATTTGAATCCTATAATTTCTATACCCGCTATATCCGATTTTTTGACAAAATGATCTGAGTATGACATCTTGTTCACATTTTTGCGAGCAACAAGAGGAGCCTAAAATTGAGTTTCAAAACCCTCCTTTTCGCGACCAAAAACCATGTTTAAACTGCGAGTGAGAAACCAAATCCGCTATATCATACAGAAAGTTACTATCAAAACCCGCTATATCGGATTCAACGAATCACAAGCAGTTATTTTGCCAAAATACAATATGGCCGCCGCTCTGACGCCACGCTCGTGTTACAAAATGATCTACGCGTGAGTTTCTAAACCCGCCATGTCGGCTCAGTTGACTATCAAAATCACGAAGTGAGTATCAAAATCCGCTATATCCATTTTATTTATCGAAATAACTTAATTATTGCTAGACATATATAGAAAAATAAATGCTTTTCGAAATTTTATTACTCCAATTCATTATATAAAAAATTGTAATGCATTTACTTATGTACGCTAGAGATGTGACAGTTTTTTGCGGTTTTCTCCAAATCAATGAAAGTTGATATAGCGGGTATAGAAATTACACGACTCATTTAATCAGTTTGTACATAAGTATTATATGGTAAAATAAAACCAATTATGGATTTCCTCCTTGTGACTTTAACTGGGACAGCATAATATGGAATAAGTTATTTAAATTTGTGAGAAAGAAATATGAATTAAAAAAATTATATAAAACAAAAGATTATATAAAACAAAAGATTTACAAAACAATACATTTACAGCCATGGAGAGAGGTGGTAGATATAAATCAAATAACAATTGAGATATAAACAATAGAGACATAAACATTATTCACAAACCATCAGAGAAATATTCTTTTATGGACCTCTTGTATTTGGTAAGTTCGCCACTGAAAATATCAACCTTAGATAATACGCTATTGTATCAT
This sequence comes from Hesperophylax consimilis, assembly GCF_061612785.1. Taxonomy (NCBI): domain Eukaryota; kingdom Metazoa; phylum Arthropoda; class Insecta; order Trichoptera; family Limnephilidae; genus Hesperophylax; species Hesperophylax consimilis. Next base: position 55,854 of record NC_142842.1, read on the forward strand.
ACGTATCCAGACCTCCAGAATATTTCAACAGAATTCATATTTACGTCAAAAAACACAAAAACACTTCAACCCCGAAACCGCTTGATACCGTGTCGCCGACACATTTGGAAACCTTTACATCAAAATAACTCAATCAAATGATGTATTATATGTGATTAATCAAGATAATTACATAGCAATATAATAGCAGAACCTGAAACACATCTGAAAATAATCATCCACTACCTCCCTCGGACACACCAGCCCACGAAGTGACCACAGCTAGGGAGGCTACGCAGTATTTACGTGGGACCCCCTCCACTACTCCCCGGAAGGAATTCCATGATGGCCGCCGTCTCCAACCAATCACAGCCCGCCATATCACCTTGACTTTCTTATCAAACACTGATAACAGATTCGAAGATGATTAATTGTGATATCATCAAACTGGATTTACGGGAAAATGATGCAAGATATAGCTACGAAATAAATGTCAACATCAAGAAATGATTATATACTAATATAATAACATGAAAAATTATATCTAAATATATTTGTTTCTCTTTGGGAAATGTTCAAACCAAAGATATTTAACTTCAAACCCAATATGAAAAATTGTATAATTATTTATAAAATAAATAAACGGGACTGGGGGAGATGGTTTTGGTGGATTGAACTGACTTGGTTAAAGGTCTCATATTAAAATATAACTTTCCTCTCAACAAGATAATTGCAGAGAGGAAAAATACCTAACCACTTTACTCCTCACGAAAGAGGATAGAACGCCTCCGAGAGGGCTCGATTTGAAAACGTTCTATAAATAGAGAATCAAATCCCATACAAAGTCAGTTCAAAAACTACCCCTGAAGAGAAACTTCTCTCCTGAAGAAACCATCTCCAAAGTCTACAAATCTCAAGAAAATATTTTCACGTGTTTTTAATTCAGTATTAAATTCAGTTTTTCCAGTCTTAAATTCCTTTCGTCGACTCAGACTTGGGAATCAATCCCTTTCTGATCTTGACAGTAAATTCTACCCACCGAGACTGAAACACTAATAAAAGTGTACCCAGCTACCTACGCATTTACAGTATTGTACGGACGGAATATTGTTTCGTACACTATTGTAATTATTGCATAGTCTGTTCAGGCAAGAATTCTGCTTAGAGTTCGTTTTGCTTTGATCAACCCTGAACAGGACACAAGAGCGTGTTGAACGCGCAGGTACATTGAATGGAATCTTGTTTAGCAACTCTGGGCATTGAATATTATTGTTAACTACTTTATACAGGAATAGTGCATCCTTATGATGCCTCCGTACACTCAAGTATGAAGCTGCCTCTGCATAATTATTAAATCTTACAAATGACTTGTAACAATAACATTAATATAAAAAACTAAAAAAAATATTCAATCAACTAGCATTTCGTCGAAATCTAAACGACGCTTTCCTAATTGACGTTCTTTACATACTATTGCGTCTAAGATATATGAAGGATCACGAACATTCATAGACCTTGTGACTCGAGGATCGATAAGCTCGGGAAGAATGCAATCCATATAAAAATTGGTTAATTTAATAAGCATTTTTTCTTCCCAGAACTTGTCATCTCGAAGTATACGCTCAACTTTTAGAGGGAAGTGTGAGCCAGTCCAAACGGCAAAAATGCAATGACTTTTATTACTAATGTGTAATTGGCCCTGCACCTGGAAATACCAATCGTGATTTTGGTTTACACGATATTTTTCGTTGTCTAATTTCCAAAACGTTATTTTTTTTTTTCAATTGCATCTTCAACAGACATACTCTTTGCAGAAGATGAGCATTTAATTTCGACGATACAGTTATTACCGGACAGACCATCAGGTGTAGCTCCAAAAAAAAAATGTTCAGGGTCTATAAATAAGCCACTCTGTTCAATAGTTATGGACTCTTGTTCACATAACTGCCGAATTGCGATTGGCTCATTTATTTTCCCATATTTAATTGATTCAATATTTTGCAAAGAACGTCCATATAGTAAAGTTTTAACTAATGGCGCACAACTACAGTAGAACCTCGTTAATTCGAAATCCAGCGGACATCAAAAATCAAATTTCGAATTAACGAATTCCCACGTAATTCGAAATTTTATGAAAAAAAAAAAAAAAAAAAACGCCGAAAATCGATTTTCTCGGCCGCCTCTTCAAATCCGGGTGGTATTTTAGTTGTAAATTCGTATTAATACCTATTATTTCTTTATTTTCGCGGTCGATTACCGTAGCGGCCGGCCCTGTAAATTCAGATATTCGCAATAAATTCGTAAAAATGCTATATATTTAGACGTAAATCGAGATTTTGCTGCCGATTTCGGTCGCGCCCTACCCTTTAAATTGAGATATTCGTAAAAATACGATATATTTCCGCGTAAATCGAGATTTCGCGGTAATTTTCCGTCGCGGCCGGCCCTTTATTTCAAATATCTGAATTTGAATTCGTAAAAATACGATATATTTCCGCGTAAAACGAGGATTCGCGGCTGTATTCCGTCGCGGCCGGCTCTTCAAATTCAGATATTCGAAATAAATTCATAAAAATGCTATATATTTACGCGTAAATCGAGATTTCGCTGCCGATTTCGGTCGCGGCCTACCCTTTAAATTGAGATATTCGTAAAAATACGATATATTTCCGCGTAAATCGAGATTTCGCGGTAATTTTCTGTCGCGGCCGGCCCTTTATTTCAAATATCTGAATTTGAATTCGTAAAAATACGATATATTTCCGCGTAAAACGAGAATTCGCGGCCGTATTCCGTCGCGGCCGGCTCTTCAAATTCAGATATTCGAAATAAATTCGTATCATCCGCGTAAATCGAATTTTGTCGGCAGTTTTTCGTCGCGGCCGGCCTTTTAAGTTCAGATATTTGAAGTAAATTCGTAAAAATATGTCATATTTCGGCATGGATCGAAAATTTTCGGCCGATTTCTGTCGCGCCGTATTTTTTCAACGCGGATATTCGAAGTAAAGTGAGTAAAAATACGATATATTTACGCGTAAATCGAAATTACGCGGCCGAGTTTCGTCGCGGCCGACCCTTTAAATGCAGATATTTGGCGTAAACTCGTAAAATTACGACATATATCCGCGTAAAATGTATTTTCTCGAAATAAATTTGAAAAAATACGACATTCCAGTGTAAATCGATTCAGATTTACAAAATAATAATACTAATTAGGACGATGTATAACCACATAAAAATACATTTTTCGGCGTTTTACCGCTACGGCTGACTTTTAGATTCAGATTTACGAAATATTATGATTTATTTTCGCAAAAATCAAATTTTTTCGAATTACACGAACAAATATTCGTGTGCGGACAAAAATAAATTTCGAATTACGAATTAACGAATTTCGAATTAAAAAAAATTTTGTATGAAAACTTTTTCAGCGGAAATTTTTTTTGCGAAAATTTCGAATTACGCGTTTTTTCGAATTATCGGGGTTCGAATTAACGGGGTTCTACTGTAATCATTCTTCTCTTACAAATCTTACCAAACCACAACGCTGTTAAAAGATTTCGACGCCTTTCTAACCATTCACCACTCTCAGACTGTAAAATGGTTTTCAAATCTTTGAAAAACTGCCTTTTTGCAGCATCAAATGATATATTATCCATATCCGGCTTTTGACATGCATCACCATATTCGGAATCTGGTTTTAAAGAATTTAGTGTTTTATTATTTTTTTTTTGTTTTGTTTTGTACTTATAATTTTGGTTACTAAGTTTTCTACGTTTATTTGCTTCAAAAATTTTCAAGACATTTCGCGGGCTGCTATCAAAAACCGTTTTATGGAGAACATAATGTGGCCGCTTTGTATTAAACGCAACAACAGATGCTGCGCACCTCCCAGTATAAGACTGTTTTGTTGAAAAATTTATTCTTTTCCCACCTACCATTTTGGCGACAACGCTGTTATATGATTCCGCAATATTGCTATGTATCATACGTATCCAGATCTCCAGAATATTTCAAGAGAATTCATATTTACGCCAAAAGTTTTTTTTTTTTTTTTTTTTTTTCATTTTCTAGATTCTTATATTCCATGAAGTGGTGAATCATTTAAATTTACTGAATTTAAAGTTAATGTTCTTTATACAAATAGAACGGCGTCATATGCGCCTCACAATTTTTACCTCATATGGGTTTATTTAAATATTACCTGGCTTTTATAGATAAAAATTTTATAGGGAAAAATTTGTTACCTAAAAACCTTACTAAAATTGCATGTATCATCATCCAGCATCAGCACCAGCGGCGACCTACAGCGGCCATATACTACATACGTGTCTGTTTGTGTTGTGTTGGGAATGGGGGGGAGGAAATTTCGGCTGCGCCCTTTTGTTGGAATCCTTCCGCATTTGCCGTTGGGAGTAAGGAAAATCGCAGAAAACCTTACCCAGGAAGGAGCGGCCGAACGTCAACTTGAAACGTTTGCGGCCTTCAGTAACATCGGTATATGATGTCCTGCATTTTTGAGATGTGTGTGTGTGTGTCTGTTTTTATGTTAATATATACTTATGGGAAGATAGAAAATAAACATACAGATACATACAAATTATAAAATATTATATAAATATATAAATAGATATATAAACATTATATATTTGGGAAGAAAGTCGGGAGTTTAGGAAATACCTACTGCTCGCTATTCGTCCGCGTCTAATTCTGGTATGTGCCATATGTGGTCATGGTCCATGAGGATGTGTTTAGGTAGTCTATGTGTGTATCTGAATGTCAGGGTATCTATTCCAGAGTCTCTACCACGAATTACTCGCTATGCGCCATCTACGAACGTAAATCTCTACGACTTTTGTCATAAGTTCTATATTTATGCATTCTTGAGTGTCGCACGGTTGAAGAGATGACTGTGTTGGCCACCCTGTGAATATTGTCTATGTTTCTGATGTGTTTGAGATTTCTATGGAGTTAATTTGAAATGTCAAAAACAAACCGTTGCCGCGTCGTCCTGTCAACGTTTTTATTTTCTTCCGCACTTTTACTGAAATGAATGGCGGTGGTGGATATATTTCGAAATGCCAGAAAGATCTTTTAGTAGAGCTGGTTGGTGCAGACGCCGAGTTGATGTCTGGCAAATTTTCATCCAATTTCACCGTCAGGGAATCCAGAAGAAGGTGGACGGTGATCGCCGAGAAGCTGAATGCTCTCGCTGGGGCAAACAAAGATTTTAAACATTGGAGAAAGGTTAGTACATATTTACTAATTTCCATTATTTATGTATATCGTACGTTTAAAATTTATTCTTGTTGCTCGAATGCTTCGTTTATTTATTCAACAAAACGAATATGATGTTCATTTGGCGTTTCATTTTAACCTAATTTGGTTGTTAAAATTCACGCAACCTCATGAATTTTAACAACCGTCGATCGTTTCAGAATCTAAGAATATGACTATTTTAATTAACTATCCATCACGCTGTTTTCTCAGGGGTGGGCACAGAGGATGGACCGCCAAATAACTCGGTCTTGGCACACACTCCGTGTCTTATTCACATTCATACATCGTCTCATATATAATCTTCTGTTATTCTGACTCATGACATGACCCGACTCAAGTATCTGATTCTCTTGATCGTGCCATGTCTTCCTCGGGCGTCCCCGAAATCTTCTACTATTCTCATTTGTGATCCCTATCTTGAATATTTTAAGATGTTATAAAGTGTATTTCTACATTACTTTTATATGTACTGTCAATAATGAATATTTTTCAAAATTGTTTTCAGACATGGCAAGATTTAAGATCCAAAACCAAATCGAAGAACTCCGCCTTGAGACAGCATGCGGCTGGGACTGGAGGTGGACCACCGGCGCCAGCAGCCCACCTAAGCACGACTGATGAGAAGATCCTTCAACTCATCAATCCTGTTTTGTTAACAGGCCACCTGGGAGTTGCAGAGTAAGCGGTGAATTTTACCTTCTCTTCTCCCGGAGGATCGCAACCTCCTGTTGCTGGCTGCAGCAGCTGGCAGTCTTTCGAGAGCGTTGAGGTACCGCTGCTCTCGGAGGCCCCATCACTCTCGGAGGCATCACCACTGTTGGAGGCAACACCTTCCTTGGAGGAACCCGTCACCATTGAACCTCCACCCGTGCAGACTCGGAGGCCAAATATGGCATCACGTAGAGTGGTAAATGCAGTAAATGCATCTAACAGATTTTTAGAACAGGGGGACCAGAACATGATAAACCAACAAATTTTTTTTAATGGGATGCTGGCATTAATGACGAGGCTAACAGATTCTGTTGAAATACACAACACACAATCAATAGAATTATTAAATACGATAATAAGACTGTTAGAAGAATCAAAGGCCAAATCTAACTTATAATTTGATGTAATTAAATAATTCTATTGATTGTGTGTTGTGTATTTCAACAGAATCTGATTTGTTTTTGGGATATTGTGCCGTGTTGCGCTACCGCCTTCTTTAACCAACATTTTAGATAGCTTTACAGTGTCCATCATCCACGGCAGGTGATGGACGGGGCAGACGTGTAGTAACACATCTGCCCTGATGATGGACACTGTAAAGCTTTAGATAGCTTTACAGTGTCCATCATCCACGGCAGGTGATGGACGGGGCAGACGTGTAGTAACACATCTGCCCTGATGATGGACACTGTAAAGCTTTAGATAGCTTTACAGTGTCCATCATCCACGGCAGGTGATGGACGGGGCAGACGTGTAGTAACACATCTGCCCTGATGATGGACACTGTAAAGCTTTAGATAGCTTTACAGTGTCCATCATCCACGGCAGGTGATGGACGGGGCAGACGTGTAGTAACACATCTGCCCTGATGATGGACACTGTAAAGCTTTAGATAGCTTTACAGTGTCCATCATTCACGGCAGGTGATGGACGGGGCAGACGTGTAGTAACACATCTGCCCCGTCCATCATCCACGGCAGGTGATGGACGGGGCAGACGTGTAGTAACACATCTGCCCTGATGATGGACACTGTAAAGCTTTAGATAGCTTTACAGTGTCCATCATCCACGGCAGGTGATGGACGGGGCAGACGTGTAGTAACACATCTGCCCTGATGATGGACACTGTAAAGCTTTAGATAGCTTTACAGTGTCCATCATCCACGGCAGGTGATGGACGGGGCAGACGTGTAGTAACACATCTGCCCTGATGATGGACACTGTAAAGCTTTAGATAGCTTTACAGTGTCCATCATCCACGGCAGGTGATGGACGGGGCAGACGTGTAGTAACACATCTGCCCTGATGATGGACACTGTAAAGCTTTAGATAGCTTTACAGTGTCCATCATCCACGGCAGGTGATGGACGGGGCAGACGTGTAGTAACACATCTGCCCTGATGATGGACACTGTAAAGCTTTAGATAGCTTTACAGTGTCCATCATTCACGGCAGGTGATGGACGGGGCAGACGTGTAGTAACACATCTGCCCCGTCCATCATCCACGGCAGGTGATGGACGGGGCAGACGTGTAGTAACACATCTGCCCTGATGATGGACACTGTAAAGCTTTAGATAGCTTTACAGTGTCCATCATCCACGGCAGGTGATGGACGGGGCAGACGTGTAGTAACACATCTGCCCTGATGATGGACACTGTAAAGCTTTAGATAGCTTTACAGTGTCCATCATCCACGGCAGGTGATGGACGGGGCAGACGTGTAGTAACACATCTGCCCTGATGATGGACACTGTAAAGCTTTAGATAGCTTTACAGTGTCCATCATTCACGGCAGGTGATGGACGGGGCAGACGTGTAGTAACACATCTGCCCTGATGATGGACACTGTAAAGCTGTCCGAAACGTTGGCTAAAGAAGGAGGTAACGCAACACGACATAATACTCCTTAAACAAATCACTATAATACTTTTTTAAACGTAAAATTTTTAAATTTGCCGTCTCATCTACTAGCCTCGTCATTAAAGCAAGCAGTATATTATTTGAATGTTGGATGCATTTAATGAATCTACCACTTTACGTGACACCGTATTTTGCCTCTGAGTTGAACGGGTGGGGGTTCAATGGTTAGGGGTTCAATGGTTCAATGGAGAAAAACGAGTTACTAAGAATCTCGTCAACTTATTGGTACTCATGTTAAAAAAGTGACTGCAGGACGTTTCCTGATAAAGTTTGAGTAAATTCCCAATATATCGGAGGACGTATGTACTGTGCGTCTGCCCCGACAATTTATTCGGATTAGAATAAACATTATGTTACGACGTGATGATAATAATGTCGTATTGTATTAAAAGTTAATCAGGAATCCTATCCATTCATTCGTTAAGCGCTTGTAGTCACTTTTTTAGCCGGAGCACGAATAACATGATAAGAATTATCAATAAAGTATCAGTAAACACGAAATACATTTTTCTCTCTGTGAGAAATTACATAGTGTAACTTACACAGTGCGAACTATACAAACCGAAATGTTATATTTTAGTATGGTTACTTCACTAAATAAAACTAAATGTGGTGGTTAACGGCCCTCGCTACTAAATGTTTCTAGCGCGAATTCGAATATCTAACTCGCTGCACCTGGCAGCTGGCCGGTGCGTTCCATTCAATACAAGACACGCACAGAGCAAAACAAATTATTATTAATTAAAGATATTGTGATTATGAAAATTATGTTAAAATATATTTTAGAATGTAATGCAATATTACAATAGCTTGATTCATGGAGGAGGTTCTCAGTAACAACATTTAATATAACTTTTTATTTGGATTTTTTTTTTGATAAATACAATTATAAAGAGTTACAAAAGGCTTCCCTTTGTTCCAGACTGGTTTCGCAGTGCGGCGGGGCACTGTTAATACTAAATTGTATAGTTTAATTTGAGGTCACGGGTTCAAAAGCCGGCGAGGACAAAACAAATTTAATTTAATTTATATAAGTATGTCATATTATAGAATTAAAATGAATTTTATATAGTTACATATAATGAATCTGTACCTCGTTCAAAAGTGGAAGATACGTTCAGTATCACCCTGGTGAGAGACCATAATTCAGGATTGAAAGTTGCTTGAGAACGGCGTAGATATGTTTAGTGACTAGATCTGAATAGCCTGGAACTTTCCAACCCCCCATCCTCCCTATCTCTAAAATGTAGACCACATACATAAGGAATATAAATGAAATTTCTTTTGAGGACACTTCAATGAAAATGTTATTGATCTTCTTAAAAATTCTTACATGTTTTGGTTTTAGCTGAAACCAATTTTACTTTACTTCTTTTCGGTATTATGCACTTTGAATTACTCAGGATTTATAATAGGCATGCAGCGATTATGTCCAGGATCAATTAATTCGGGTAGCATGCAAAAATTTTAAAAGCGATTCAGCTGTTCAACAATATTAGTCTGCCGAAATTCGTCATCCCGTAAAATTTTTTCGATTTTTATCCGAGTTCAGTCCATACAACAAACATACAAATAGCTTTTTTTGTTACATGTAATTGGCCCTGAACCTGGTAAAACCAATCGTGAGATGTATTTACCAGAATTTCTCCATTTTTGCTAACATAATTTTTTTGGATTTTACTGCTTCTTATATGAGCATGCTGCGTGCTGCGAAAGGACATTTAATTTCAATCACGGTGTATTCAGAAGAAATTCCATCTGGTGTCGCACCCATATACGGATACTCTTCATGTATGAAAAGACCACACTTTTCTATGGTAATGCTTTCTAGTTCTGCAAGCTCCTTCAGGACATTGTATTCATGTTTGACTTTGACTTTGGACAATACCCTCAACACTACATCACTTGTTCCTGTATTCTCTCTGAAACCAAACTGATTGCTAGAGAGTATATTATATGTTTCTAAGAATGATACCAATCTCGACATAGCTAATCTCTCTATTACTTTTGAAAGAGTATTGAGTAAGAATATAGGTCTGTAATTATTAACATCTAGACGATCTCCATATTTAAAAAGGGGAATTACTTACAATGAGAAGGGAACATCCCACTCTCGAAGCTAATACAGTGTTTTCCAATAAGAGGTGTTATTTTGAATAGCCCGCTATTTCGGTAGATGTTACTTTTGAAGCTGTCATTTTTTGACATTTGACAAGTAGAAACAACGCCATTAATAAAATGGAACGATACACGCTTCAACAACGCATTGAACTTATTAAAATTCACTTGAGTGAATCAAATGCAAATCATTTTGAGTGATGAGGCCCATTTCCACCTCGGTGGCTTCGTCAACAAGCAAAATCGTCGCATCTGAGGCTCGAAAAACCCAAGATTAATTGTTAAAAAGCCTCTTTACACTCAACGTGTGACTGTTTGGTGCGGTTTATGGTCCGGCGGAGTCATTGGACCTTACTTTTTTGAAAATGAGGCTGGAGCAACAGAATGGACAACAGTGAATGGACTGCGCTACCGAAAAAAAATGAATGATGTTTTATGGCCGGAATCGGATGGTATTAATCTGGACAACGTTTACTTTCAACAAGACGGCGCTACGTGCCACACAAGCAACGAAACCATTGATATTTTACGATTAAATATCAAAATTTCACCTCTTATTGGAAAACTCCTGTATTTACAAGGTGAGATATGAGACAAGCTAATTCGGATACATGCATTTTATACACCATAACACTTAAAGAATCAATACCGCACGAGAAAGACATTTTTAAATCATTTATCACATTTGTGACTTCAGAAATGCTAGTTGGTTTAAAATAAAAATTGTCCCCTGTAACGTGAAGTTCAGATTTAAAATCATTCACCAGACACATCTCAATAGTTTTATTAGCACTGCACAAATTACTAGCGAAGCTTGGACCAATGTCACTGAAGAAGTAATTTATATGATTAGTAATTATATTTGGACTCTCTTCTATTGAAGTAATAATACTATTAATTTTCAATTTTTTAAGGTAGTTTGTTTCTTTAGTTGTTTAGTGACTAGATCTGAATAGCCAGGAACTTTCCAACCCTCCTTTTCCCTATTTCTAAAAATGTGGACTACATACATTAGGAATATAAATGAAATTTCTTCTGAAGACACTTCAATGAAATAAAATGTTATTGATTTCTTCGAAACAATTCCTTTTTACATGTTTTGGTTTTAGCTGAAACCAGTTTTACTTTGTTTCTTTTCGCTATTATGCACTTTTCTAAATACTCAGGATTTCTAATAGGCATGCAGCGATTATGTCGAGGATCAATTAATTCGGGTAGCATGCAAAAATTGTAAAAGTGTTTCTTGACATTATCAAGCTCGAAGTCATATTGGGTACGTAATTAGTGTCGCCAGTATCCCGTTTGCAAAAGTATGCCCGTTCCTTGCATAGTGAGTGGTCTCCAAATACATGTTTGGACCATTCAATATATTCAAATAAAACTGTTTTATTTTTCCTAATTCATAGTCTTCCGGTACGTTATTGCACAACGTACAGCCGTTCTCAGGCGTAAAATACGGCTTGACACAATCTTCCTCAATGCTAAGGGATACTTCTAACAGTGATTTAAGTTTTTTGCAATAATTTCGAAGTGATTTCGGCATTCGATCTTTTCGACTGAAACATTTTTATACGATGTGCTTCTTTTATTTTATTGTAAGTGCTGGAATATTTTATATACTTTTATATTTTAAAAACATCAAATTGTTTATTACTATATTTATTAGAAACCCGAAAAAAAGTTAACAATAAATTAATTCTTAATAATATAAAATTGTTTATTACCTATAAACCCGAAAAAATGTTAACAATATATTAATTCTTAATAATATTAAATTGTTTATTACCTAGAAACCCAAAAAAATGTTAACAATAAATTGATTCTTAATAATACTATTTGACACTACACAGCTTCGACGGAAACGCACAGATGAAACATAAAAAAAGGCGACACACTATTATAGTCCCTACGCGCAACGCATAGAGTGGAATATTGTTGAAACGTCTCATGGAAGTGTAATAATTACGCGGAATTTCGAACTTTGAAAAAATATTGACACGACGGACCGTAGAAAGCGTGCATTCACGGCCACCTCATAGAGCCGAATGAGTAGGAGAATTCTTAGATGTTCATTATATAGTATTTAACGAAAATAAATTGTTAGTAAAAACATATATCTCGACAGAAAAATGTATTTACGATAGCCAAGCGTGGCTACATTATCGATATTTTGACGATTAATAACTTAGATTGTCGTTTGAATCTGACAATTCATGATTCTTCATACAACGATTGAGATCGCTAGTAAGGAAGGCCCTTAACTAGTGTCCTAGCATTTAGCTTGTATTCAAAATATGTTACATTTTTTATATGTAAGCATCATTTTTTTGTATTTATTTATATATTTTTTAATTGGTTAAGTTTTTTTTGATACGTATAGGCACGTACATAGCATAAAATATAATACAGTAACAATAAAAAATCCAATAATGGATGTGCATGGACATTAGAGAGTGTGTAAACAAATCAGTGGTGATTAAATAAGAAAAATATAGTACCTGTAGATAGATTAATGTGATTAATTTACAGGAGTTTCTGTGATATAAAATTATTTAAAAAAATATAAGAATTATTATATTATTCAACATATAATTTTTTGAAATGTTTCGGTTGACACCATTATACAGGGTGTCCGGAAACTCGTAGTACAAGCGGGAAACTGGTGAATCTACATCACATTTGGAGTCGATTTTGTAGTATATTTTTTTTTATTTGAGCTTTCGTTATCGAGTAAATCGAGTTTGAAGTTGATTTTTTTAAAATTTTTTTTTATTTTTTTTAATCTAATTCTTATAAATTATTACTGAAGATCAAAGTACCCAACTAATTAAAACTATTTGAAAGTAAAACAAATGAAGAAACTCGGATTTGAAGCATTATTTTGAAATCACCCTTCATTTAACCCGGTGTAATCATAAAATATTTCTGCTCTGCAGGGTTAAAACATCTGTTATTCAACCCTAAACACCAGAAAAAACTTTAACCCTAAAATAGCCGAAAAATATTTTTTTTTTGTTTTTTTTTTTTTTTTTTTGAAAATGCTCAAATCAAAAAACTTTATGTTTTTTTGGGTTCCCCATGTGGTGTAGATTCTCCAGTTTCCCGCTTGTACTACGAGTTTCCGGACACCATGTATTGTTTAAAAATTGTGGTATTTTTCAACGTAATGAATGAACATTTTATTTTTCGCATAAACATAATGTGTTATACTTAAAAATTAACACCAAAAATGTAATTGTTAATACTAGAAAATATCAGACTTCACTGCAGTGTAATTTCTCTAGTTTATATTGCAAAATATGTTAAAATTGAACAACTGAAAACTGTTTTTCAGTGTACTTATTTTTTGTCCTTAGCTTGTACTACAAAATATATTGAAATTGTATATTGCAAAGTGCTGTCTTGTTCTTTGTATTATTATAAGATAATATGAATTATATTTTAAATTTTACATTACTACATTATTACAAAATACGTAAAAGTTGTTGAAATTCACTTTACACATATAACATCGCACGAGCACTGCAGAGGCAACTGCTATTGTATTGATAAAACTATATATACTAACTATTGATAAAACTATATATACTAACAGACCGAGCGATTAGTCATAATATACCCGATATAGTTTTACATGACAAAATTAAAAAAATAACTTATATCATTGATGTTGCTATTCCAAATTCCTGTAATATTCAAAAATCTGTTAGTGAAAAAATAAGAAAATACACAGATTTAGGAAATGAAATAAAAAGAATTTGGCATTCTCAGACTATAAAAATATTACCATTCGTTATTTCGGCTACTGGCATTATACCTAGCTCTCTCATTAAAAATTTAGGCGTATTAGATTTATCAAAAAAATTATATATAAAGATTCAAAAGTCGGTCATTTTGAATACATGTAGGATAACAAAAGATTTTTTAAATATTTATGTTGAGGGGTCAGTAGGATTTATAGGCCCCGTTAGAAGTTCTACCGAGCCGAACCCTCTGATATGAAAATATCTGGAGTCGGTGAATTATTTTCCCATTTGATCTCTGGTGAGTTGACGTGTTGTTCTTGTATTGTTTTGTATTTATTTTGCTTATATAATGCACTTATATAAGATGGTATTATGTCGGCCCTAAATAATTTAGTTAGTTTGCAACCAAAATAAGGTGGTGCTTACAAATTTACTAATTATAATCATATGTACATATTATGTTTGCGTTGTCGCGTTCAGCCTCATCTAGCCTAGTGTGTGCAGTTAATCCACCATCATTAATATTAATAAAATCAAAACACTTGATAAATAATATTATAGAATTAACAGAATAACAAAACGATAAAAAAAGATTCGTATAAACATTAACGGAAATAATTTAGAACGATCCTATTTTGAAGAGCTCTACCAGCCACTAAATCTGGGTTAATTCTGTTAACAGCCCCAGGCCCCAGTTCGGCAGCCTTTCCACCAGCAATCACTCCTAAATCTAGATTATGATCAATCAGGTAATCTGGAAGATCAAATTTATCTTCTACACACATATTGTGAAGCACTGTGCATGCATTGATAATTCTGGACGCCTTTTCGGGAGCATAATGAAGAACCCTGTGTTTACAAAGGCAACGGAATCTCATTTTTAAAACACCGTTACATCTCTCTACAGTTGACCTGATTGATCTTAGTTTTGTATTGAACCTTTCTGCGGGCGATCCAGGTTCAGCCCTATCAATTTGGGTCATTAACCAAGGTCGCAAAGGGTACCCAGAGTCCCCCAGAAGATAATACCCTGATTGACCACGCATATACAACTGCTTCAGCACAGGTTCCACAGAACACGACTTCCATATAAATGCATCATGAGTGCTTCCAGGGAAACGTGCATCAACATGCAAAATTCGGAGATCCGAGTCACAAATTAACTGAACGTTAATCGAATGGTAAGCTTTTCTATTAACATAGATGTGTTCCGGAGTGACTGGATCTCTTGTGTTTGGCGGGAATATAGCCACGTGAGTGCAGTCGATGCACCCGATAATTCCTGGGAATCTTTATTTATTGTAAAACCAAAAATAAACAAATATTATTGATAGAGCCAACCTCAAAATAAGTAAATAATGTGATCATAATATTCGTCTAATAAAAACTTACTTATTCCTTATCTCGTTTAGTGCCTGGATATTTGGGGGAAATTTTACCCATTCATTGAAGATCTCTGGTTTATTGAGGGCATTTACTACCTCCTCTAGTGCACGTGAAATTGAGGGTTGCGAAATTGCAACGTTCACGTTACACCCCACGGGCAATTGATAACCACCCGTGGCAAAAAAATTTAATGCTGCTAACACCTGTCAAACAACCAACAGATTAATTAGCAAGTTAATTTTCATGTGAAAACTGTCATTTTTTTTAAATTTTTTGTGCTCACTTTAGTTTCGACATCTAGAGCTGAAGAACGGGATGGGGGTGTCATGAACGGGGACACAGCGAGTATTAGCCGACGTACTAAGCCTTTGTTAAGCCTAAAATTCCTGACGAAGGCTTCGTCAGTTAAGTTGGCGAAAGAATCGACCCTCTGGCGAAACGTTCTTGGCTGGTCTCAAAGCAGCTACCTCAGCTTCCTCTATGTTGTGTATTGCAGTCAACACCGCCGGTAAATCAGCCATTATATTACCTATAACTCGGTATCTATGTCAGGTAATGATTTTAGCAAAACAAACTTATCAGACCCGAGTGGTTAAAACAACTTTGCAGAACTAAACGAATCCGATACCAACTTCGAAGGCGCGCACGATTTTTTTTTTTTTGTATAAGGCAATTCACCAGGATGCAATGAGATTTTGACAGTTTTGCCGATCTCTACTGCTTCGACCCACTCGTTGTTTAAGTCGAATGAATTTTGACGTATGGCGTGTAGTATGTACTTTCGGTGAGACTCAGGAATAACAAACTCTACCAGTGTATGTACTTTCGGCGGAAATTGCGAGCGATAGAGACTGGGGAATAGATACCCAGGTCGCTCGGAGCATTGTATTGTCCTATGTCTCGTATTAGTGGATTTTTACTAAGTGTGAGTGATTTGTAAAAGCGTTCAGTCAGTCTGTGTGTGAATTCGTATAGAGTTGGAATTTGTTCTCGTTCGTGTAATCTCTTCAAGTTTGTTCTGAGTCTCGTGTTGTATGTGATTTTAATGCAGAGATTTTGAAGTGTCTGTAGATTCTTGTGGTCTGTGTGTGAGATGCTGCTCCATACAGGAATCGCATAAGAGAGTACCGGACGAATGAGCGAGTAGTAGACGAGGAGTTTGGTTTTGGGAAGTAGCGGACTCCGTCTATTGAAAATTGGCTTCATCATGCCGATCGCTTGTCGCGTGCGCGTGTGCATCTTCGCTTGGTGAGATTTCCAGTTGAGGCGGGAGTCCATGGTCAGGCCCAGATATGTCACTTCATCTTTCCATTCTATGCTGTGTCCTCCCATTTCGATGTTAAAGTCAGGTGTTCTGTTTACACGTTTTCTCGTGAACATGATGGCTTCAGTTTTCGCCTCGTTCAGTTTCAGGCGCCATTTTTTGTAGTACTCTACGAGCGCGTCGAGCGCCCTCTGTAGGTAAATAGCGGCCATATTCGCTTTCAGCGAGGAAACGTATAGTTTGACGTCATCTGCGTAGATAGACAGATTGCATCTCTCGTCTCGGGGGATGTCGTAGGTGAACAGAATGAAGAGAAATGGTCCAAGTAAACTTCCTTGCGGCACGCCTTTTGGAATCTCACGCATTGAAGTTAGCACGTTCCTCATGAACACTCTGAACGATCTATTCTTTAGGTATTCCTGTATCAGTCTCGTTAGGTATATGGGCGTGTTAGTGCGGTGCAGCTTATGCACGAGCCCGTCTATCCATACGGTGTCGAATGCCTTCTCTAGGTCGATGAGCGCAGCAGCGGTGAAGCGATGTTTGTTAAATTTTCTTGCGATGTATTCCGCTACTCTGGTGAGTTGATGGGTCGTGGAGTGCCTCTTTCTGAAGCCGAACTGCTCGTCTGGCAACGTTTTGTTGTCGTCGTGGTGTGGGATAAGCCTGTTGAGTATAATTTGTTCAAATACCTTGCTCAGCGTAGATAATAGGCTAATCGGCCGGTAACTTGTCGGCTGCGTTCTATCTTTATTTGGCTTTGCGAAAGGCAGCACGGTCGCCGATTTCCAAATCTGGGGAAAATGCCCGGTCATGAGGCAGGCATTGAACAATTTTGTTGTGTAGATGATGGCTTTTTGAGGGAGATGTTTGAGTAAAATGTTGTGAATTTGATCGCTTCCCGGCGCCTTGTTTGTTCTCAATCGCCTGATTGTGACAGCAATCTCGCTTGGCGTAGCAAAGTGAATATCTTCAGCGTTTGTCTGCTCTGCTTCCCTCAAGTCTCGTAGAGAGTCAGCTACGATCCGGTCCGTAGCCGGGTCGGAAAGGCCGTCTGTAGCGGCGTAGGCTCTCTCGAACCCGTCGGCGAGTGTTTCAGCTTTTTCTTGTAGCGAAAGCGCCGTCCCGGGGCCGTTCAATTTCTGTAGCGGGGGGATTGTGAAATCTTTATGTCTAAGCGCGCTAGCCATTTTCCATAGGGAATTATCCTTCGGCGTGAGTGATGCGACTTTTTTGTCCCAAAGTTCGCGCTTGAGTTCTGCGATTTCGGTCTTGATTTCCCTCTGCAGGCAGTTGTACGCTGTCTTGAAATATTCGTCGCGTGTGCGGTGAAACATGCGTCGCAGGCGATTTTTCTCCTTGATGAGCGATAGAACGTACTCGGGAAGCTTGATCGTGTATGGGTGTATTTCTTTTAGAGGAATGTGTGTATCTTGTGCTGTTTGAAGAATCTCTGTGAGAGTGCTTGTAGCTGCGTCGATTTCTTGTGGCGAGCGCAGAGTTCCCGAAGTGAGATGAATTCGTTCGTTGACTTCTTTTTTTTAATCCTTCCCAGTTCGCTTCCTTGTAATTGCGCTGTTTTCTGGGGGTCCTTGAAGTTGTGCCGCCTATAGTAAAGCTCACGGGCAGGTGGTCCGATGACAGCTCGTCTAATGTGCGCAGTGGAGATATTGTCTTAGCATTTTTCTCGAGTACTATATCCAATGTACTCGGATATCTAGATAGTTGCGAGTAGTACGTAGGTCTGTCGGGCGCCATTATCGAATAGGTATTTGTCTGCATGTGTGTAAAGAGCGTATTTCCGTTCGCATTTCCTCTGTAGTTATTCCAATAGTTGTGTTTGGCGTTCAAATCGCCTCCCATCACAACAATCGGTCCCAGATTGAGCAATTTATTGAGATCTTCTCTCACTAGGTTACGTTGGGTGCAGTATACGGAGATGATGGTGTGCGCTCTACCCTCTATGGTGACTTCGATAATCGTGGCTTCGGCGTACTTCAACTTCGGAGCGGGGATTCTTGTGGACGTCATAGATTGCCGAACGAATATTGCGGTTCCTCCGCCTGATCTTTCCTTTCGATCGTCTCGATAAATCTCGAAGCCTTGCACTCTCAGCGGTACACTTGGATTCAAGTGGGATTCTGATAAGAGAATAATGTCGGTGTTTAATTCGTTTGCCAAAGCGAGCAGTTCGTCTGTCTTGTAGCGCACGCTAAATGCGTTCCATACGAGGACTTTCACCATCTCGGTATTAGGCATCGAGGGTGTCTAGAAGCTCTATCAGGATGACGAGCTTGTCTGCTCTTGATGTGCAGCGGGCGAGCTGTGATCGCATCCTCAGGAGTCCTTGGAGCAGGGCCATCAAATCCAGGTTGTCCTCTGGGGAGTCGGGCGCGCGCACGTGTTCCTGCTGTGGGCGGGGCTGGGGGCGGGGCTGTGGGGGCGGCACGGGCTCCCGCTGCTGTTGGGCGGGGGCGGTGCCTCCGGCTACGTTGGCCCATTTGCGTCCATCCGTCCTCGGCTGAGGAGGTGGCCTGCTCGGGTTCTGTTCTGCCGGTGGGCGTTGGGCCCTTCTGGCAGGTCGCTGCTGTATGGAGGCGACGTACGCTACCCGCTTGGGGCAGCCTCTGTAGTTGGCGGGATGCGGGCCTGAGCAGTTGCAGCATGCGGCGGGCTCATCTCTCGTCTTCTTGGGGCATTCTGCCGAAGCATGCTCCAGTAAGCATTTAACACACCTTGCTGTGTGCGAACAGTTTCGGGACCCATGCCCGAAGTCTTGGCACCTGTAGCACTGGGTGCCGTGCTGTAGGTGATTGCTCCTGTGCTTCTGGAGGGGAATGCGGCAGTGGCACAGATATTTGACGGCCGCACGCAGCTGTCCCATGTTGACTTCCTTATTGAAGTGTGCTAAGTATAAGGGATACTCAATTGAGGCGGTCATCTTAACCACCTTCACTGCTGGGAATCCTTGTGATTCCAGATCTGCCTTGATTTCTTCCACTTCAACGAGCGGCAGGCCCTTGATCACGGCCTTTTTCGTTTTTTCCGCTTCGGCCGTGAATGTGTGGAAGCCGCGAGCCTCCGCTCGCAGTCCATTGGTGAGGGCGCGATGGTCCTCCATCGTGCGCACGAAGATGTTGGCCGTGCCGCCCCTGTTGTACCTGAAAGTAAAGAGCTTACCAGCCCCCAGATGTCCTTGGACCGCAGCTGTGATCTGCGCGTGTGTCATGTTCCCCAGGGTCATCACAACCGGGGGAACACGGTCTCTCCTGCCAGCACCTGCGGGGGAGAAAGTATGATTAGTATTGGCACGCTTTATACGCGGCGCGCCAGCGCCTTCGCTTACCTCGGGCAACTCTTCAAATCGGTTGCCACACTGGAGCGGTTGTGGTCCCTGTGGGGACATGGGCCTCTTCACGGGGTTGGACGGCCTCGTCCAGCCTCCATCCTGGGGGGCAAACGTCTCCATCGGCTGCTGCGGCCTCGGGGGCGCCACGTAGGCCGACGCTGGGCCTATCGGGGGGCGCGTGGGGGCAGGACTGGGTCCTGTTGCCCAAGAGGGGCCTGCTGCGGGCTCCGTCATCTCGGTGGCGTCGGGCGTCGTGGAAGCCGTGGTGGTGGATGGTCTCCGGGTCCTTGGGTCCTCGGGGCGGGGCTGTGGTGCGGGGACCGTAAGGCGCACGGTCCCGGTCTTAGTGCGAAGCGCAATTTGGTGAGCGCCGGGCGGTACCACGACCGGGGAGTCCTCGTGGTCAGCGGGGAGCATCCTCGTCGGGAACATCTTTACTTGTTGTGAGCGGTGACTCCTCTTAAAGATGGAGCACGTCTCGGGTGCTTGCGGGCGGTTTGTGGGGGCCAGCGTGGATCTTCGTAAGTTGAGTGTTTTGCGTAGAAAAGTGATGCCTTGAGAAAGGCAGTTGGGGGCGCGAGCGCCTGCTCAGGGGGCCGGTGGGATTCCTCCGGCCGGCAAAAGTAGCGGGGCCTGGCTGAGTACACAAGCCAGACAAAAACGCTTTTGTGGTTGTATCACAAACCACAAAAACCAAAAATCCTCTCTATATCTCTATCTCCTATCTATCTTCATATCATTTACGCCAAAATCACATGAACACTCAAACCCCGAAACCGCTTGATACCGTGTCGCCGATACAATTGGAAATCTTTACATCACAATAACTCAATCAAATGATGCATTATATGTGATTAATCAAGATAATTACATAGCAATATAATAGCAGAACCTGAAACACATCTAAAAATAACCATCAACCACCTCCCTCGGAGCCGCCAACCTACGAAGTGACCTCCGCCTAGGAAGCAACTCAGTATTTACGTAGACCCCCCTCTCTACCACCCGGAAGAAATTCCATGATGGCCGCCGAACTTTCGACCAATCACAGCGCGGCATATCTCTTTAGGATTCTTATCAAACATTGATAACGAAATTCAATGCAACTAATTGTGATAACATCAAGCTCAATTTACAAGAAAATGATGGAAGATTCAACCCCGGAATAAATATCAACACGAAGAAATAATTATATGGTAATATAATGACATAAAAAATCATACCTAAATATGTTTGTTACTCTTTGGGAAATGTTCAAACCAAAGATATTTAACTTCAAACCCAATATGAAAATTTGTATAATTTATTAAACAATAAATAAACGAGACTGGGGGAGATGGTTTTGGTAGACTGAACTGACTTGGTTAAAGGTATCAAATTAAAATATAACTTTCCTCTCAACAAGATAATTGCAGAGAGGAAAAATACCTAACCACTTTACTCCTCACGAAAGAGGATAGAACGCCTCCGAGAGGGTTCGATTTGAAAACGTTCTATAAATAGAGAACCGAATTCCATACAAAGTCAGTTCAACAACTACCTCTGAAAGGGAATCCTCTCTCCTGAAAAACCATCTCCAAGTCTCCAAAGTCTCAAAAATTATTTTCAAGTGTTTTTATTCAGTAGTAAATTCAGCTTTTTGCCAGTAATAAATTCTTTTCGTCAGCTCAGATCTGGAAATAAATTCCTCTCTGATCGTGGCTTCAAACTCCACTACAAGCCTCTACAACATCTACCAAGACTGAAAACGCTGAAAAGTGTACCCAGCTACCTTCGTATCTACAGTTATTGTACGGGCGGTATATTGTCTCGTACAGCTATCAACGTTATATATTAAGCTGCGGGAATTTGAAGCTAAACGCGAACAAAGTTGGGAGAGTTTAGAAAATAAGTTGCACAATTTTAAATCTTGAATGTAGTTTTTCTCATCCACATGCTTACAGTAATAGTCGTCACAGGTAGCGTGGTCGCCAAACACATGTTTAATGCTATTTAGAATATCTTTATTTAAATTCCCGACTTTGGTATCCATCAAACAATTTTCTGAAATCCTATATTTAATAGCAGATGTGATTGATCTACGCAAGCGGAGTAATCTTTCACTAATAATTTTGCGTAATCGTATAGGGTACTGGGTATCTAATGAAAGTAAATTGATTTTAGTTATATAATTACGTAGAAGGTGATTCCGACATTCGATGTTATATTTGAATAGTAATATTTTCTTATATGTACTACAATCGCCATCTGCTATTAACTTGGAATATATCACTCCGTGTGTGGCTAATGAGCTTATTTCGGATTCCATGCCGCTTGAAGAGCCTACGTAATTCTTATAGCACTTATGTTCGGGTGTATTATATAAATAAATGTCAATACTGAATTAAATCCTGATTGCTTCTCTTCAACTATCTCCAAGTTAGATAATGTACACTCATAAAGAGAGTCGTGCTGCGAAATTTTGTATAATTGATTTAAAAAAAAATTTATATCTACTATTCTTCTTCCTTCCAGAATAACGGGTTTCTTCTTTTCCTGTGTAAACAAAACTTTTACTTTATTTACCTCAATTGAAAATAATATGTATTTGAAATTCTTTTTACGACTTCAATACGTTCAGAAAAAAATTATATGTTTAAAACAGTTATTACTTTTTCAGAATTTTTCTCAGGCGACATCGGTTCTTCCGACATCGGATTATTGATATTTTCAGTATTTTCCTGATGAAATAAAAACAATATTAGAAAAATTATGTTCATTCACTTTTCAATTAATTTTTTGCATTAGACGAGTATATACAAGTGTATAAATTACCTGTTGTAATATAGGTAGAGATGGTATATCGCTAAGTCTAGAAGCAAGCATTAATTGCACCTTTTTTCCTGTGTTCTTTATTCTGCCTCTTGATTTTTTTCACCCTGCTTACTAGCGAATACCTGTTCTTCTTTTCTTTGTTGCCCATTCTAAACAATTAGTAACCTCTGGAAAAAAGATTTAAGGATTATTATATAGGTCGGTTTTTGTATTTATTTGCAGATGATGAACGTACCTACATCTTAGAAGTAACGATGCGCTCTGTCAAACTAATCATTTGATACGTTTAAAATCCGTGATGTCGAAACATATCAAAAAAGTTTAACTGTCGTGTTAATCAAAAGCGATTTTATTAGTGACAGTGTTATCCACTAACTCCATTTTGATCTTGCCTAGTTAATCCAAAAAAGGTTATATGTAATCTGTGTTTTTTTTTTTTAAAACTAACTACCACACCTATAAATCGACGGCATAATCTGGGTTATAAATTTGAGAATGTTGTCTATTTATTTGGGGATTCCGTATCAGTAATGAAACGAACTCTTCACAAACACTTGAATTATTGAAATATAAGAGAATACCACTCCTTAGTAAAAAAACTCATTTATTTTACCGTAATTTATTAGATAAATTATTATATTGTTACAACTAATATAACTGTATAATTAGAAATTTATGCAAAAGCACAGTAGTGTGTGAATAAATAAAACTAGGAATATGATTCTAGTGAAGGGGCACTCTCTAATATTCTGTGCCGCTGGTTGTCAGCCAGCTGCAAGTGTTGCATAAAACGAGATTTATAGTAAAAAAGTCAACTTGGGCTAGAAATGATACATAATAACATAACGACTAACCTTTAGTGTGATCTCTTTTCTTATGTGCCTACACATGTGCGTATTTATTTTTTGTAAAATGAAACGTGCTCTCACGTCGAACTCACCTCGGTTACTGAAGATAAATAACTTGCGTTGTGATTTATATAATGCGGTGATACAAGGAACAATATCTTAGTATTAAAAAACTGTTTTTATTTCTTTAAGCATTGTTTTAATGCTTTTCAAAATTATTTTATTTTCTAGTCGTTTAGATGACATTGACGTGGTGATAATGTATTTATTTAAAATTCTTCTGTATTTAGAAAGGATATAATCGAACTTAAAGCTATTTTCTTAAAGCTAGGTTCTGTAAATATTTTTTTACGCAATTGTTTTAAACATTTTAAAGCGTTTTGTTTTCTCATTGTTTAGAAGAATAAATTATCTGTTCAAAACATAATATTATTTTCTTATAAACAATATGGAAATTTGCTAAAAACTGCGTCAAAAACCGCAATTATGCTGCGCTTGCGGTAACATCCCCTTAAAGAACATACTTTAGAAAAGAATTGTTTAGGGTTAAGATTTGTTTGTGTCTCAGTGAGTTCGATGTAGGATTTGTAGCACCTAACAGATTCGATTTTGGATAGTTCTCTTAGCTGAGAAAATTTGTGATAATGCGCCAAGTTGTTCGTACATTTGAATAATTTGTGTATTTTCTTTTTCTCGATTATCAACTTCTTTAGTTTCATGCTGAACCAAATGGGAAACTTAGGCTGGAAATAAGTTCCCTTAGGTACAAATAAGTCTATGGCATGAGTTATACATTCGTAGAATTTAAATGTAGCATCGTTAATATTGATGTTCGATTCAAGAAATGTCCAGTCAGTTTGGGCGAGATATCTGTTCATGCTAGTATAGTCACCTTTGTTAAATTTGTAGTGGTATGTAACCGTTGATTTTAAGGTAACATTTTTGAAAGGATTAGTGAAGTTGATATCGAGTGGTGGGTGATATTTATCTATTGGTAGTCAGAAGTAATGAGTCAGAAGCTTCAGTAACACAAACGCTAGGCGTGTTAGTAAAGATCAGGTCAAGACAGTAACCTTGACAGTTATGGATCGAGTTTAGTTGGAACATGTTCAAGTAGGCAAATAGATTCATTATTATGGAAGCTTGAAGGGAAATATTACTATATTACTATTTGTAGAGGAATCCGGTATAAGATTTTTATAAAAATCAAGAAAAGTAAGTTCTGTCCAGGAATTGCCGTAATGCTTCTCTAAAAGATTGTTGACATCCCTTAATTTCAGTTGTTTTACCACAACATTTCCAGGTTCTATTACATTTGAGTTAATCATTGACATATTTTTATTACCTCCACAGAAATTCTTGTAGTTCGCCCAAACGGCAGAATAATTTATTTCCCCCTTCATTAGAACATTATTATTTTTGGAACTTCTTTTTATAAGAAAAGTTTCAGTTTTCCAATCTCTGACTTGTGCATGGGAGCCTAAAATTAGAACAGTTTCAAAATTTTTGCAATAACATCACAACATTTCATCAGGACGTACAATCGTTGACTTTTTCTTCAAACACTTCTCGATAATTCCAAATACCCGGTCGGCAGGCATAAATGAGTGCCTTGTAACAGGGAATATTAGTTCAAGTTTTTTCACGGAAGATGGTGCTTTGGAAAACCAACGAGAACACATTCCAATAACTACAGAATTTTTATTTTGACCACGACATCCATCTGCCATTAATCTTATAGTAGTTATTCCACCCAGGCAGACTGTAACGGACGTTGTTGGCCACATTATTTATTTTTATCAAAATATGTTTTACATTTATAAAATGTGCCTACCCCACGCCACTGGCGAAATCCTCACTCCCCGCCACTGTTCATTTTGTCCCCGTTTCGGCCAAAACGGCCTGAAAACTTTGACTCCGAAAGGCATCGATACTGCATCGCGCGCCTACCTCTGCCGAGCGGCACGATATTCAAATTTTACTATGTACAATTTATTAAGAAATATCAATTTATTAAATGTTGCAAATGTCTATATTTTACTTGTACATCTCCTCGGCGGTAGTTAAATAAACACTATTTGCTATGTGCTACCACTGAGGAGATATTAAAAATGGTTAAACATATTTGTATAACCATTTTTGTACAATTATTTTTACCTTTTTTGCCTGTACAAAAATCCAGGAATCTCGTAGCATAGTGAATCTTTTCTCTTTCTGAGTGCTATGTTACGGGGGACCTGAGAAAAATACTAACATAACCATTTTTACAAATTTGATCGCTTCAAGATCATTTTTACACTTTTATTTACAAACTTTTCTTATTTTCTGTCGTATCTTGGCAAACTAAAAATCTAGTTGTCAAGGTACACATTCTTATACCTACTATGTAATTAAACTATGTAATTGTTATTCAGGCAAGCCTGCAAAATCTTTGCAAACTCGCAAATTTAAACGTCTGCCTTCGGCTATACCACCGGCAAAATGAATATGCGACATTTTGCCGGGGTATATAAACGCATTACTGGCGCGGATAGAATCCCCACCACTTTTTGACTCACAGCTCAATGTCGGCTGCGAGTCAAGCTTATTGCATATAAGCAGCAACATAAAAAAATAAAAATCAGTTCATCTTTACCAGCAAAACAAGCGTTTTATTATCAACAAGTGACTCCTGCCCACCATCTGCCTCACCTCGCCAAGTCTTCTGCTCCAAACCTTCTGGCGTTACCTCATCAAGATCAGCCGGCCCTCCTCTGGAAAACCGCCAACGCCAGAAGCGAGCAGAGACGACAGCACACCCAGTGCCCAACATTCACCAAGCACCGGGTACGGGAGGCAGATTTTTCATAAATTTGCACCACTATCATCATCATCGGCCGTAAAGGAGCATTTTCATCGGTTGAAAACACGGTTTGGAACCTGCGCCCAAATCTACAGTCTTGTGCGGACTCCCGTCCAGTACACACACATTTGAAAGTCTGTGGTGGAGGGCTGAAGCAATTTCACTGGAACTTTTGGAATGAATGTTTTCCTTACAGCTAAATACATTTCCGCTGGTTAATGGTTGCTTGGAACAACACAATTGTCAGGTTATAAAAATATAGCTGGCAACTATAGTATGTATGCCTGTTGATCTGGGACTTTAGGCAAAATAAGATTTTTTTCACAGTCAAAGGATATGATCACTAAATCATCTCTTTGTTCCTTTAAACATCTAAAAAATGCTTTGTATTTAATCGAGTGACATCTTTTCTTCAACATTATTTCAGTTTTTTTACAAATATCACCGCTGTATTGCTTTAACTGTTCATTACACCCAAGGCAAATTGAGCAAACATCGGTACGTGGTGTACCAAACCCGAGGTTAAATTTTGAATTGAATATTCCTCTAAAAAATGTGTGCTCTGTGCTCAAATTTTTTTTATCCGCTTCTTCTATACTTTTCTTCTTTACAACAATTTTTTAATATTCAAATCTGGTGAAAAATATTTCCTTACTATTGATGCGTTGCGGCAGTAATGTCCTTCTTCGCTTGGAATTTTTTTGATGCAATTTATCAAAAATTCCGTATTTGCCGTGTATTTGTGCCTTTTGTGATCACCACCACATGTTTCGTTTGGCAGATGGCCTTTTTCATAAACATTTTTCATAATGTACTTGAACACTTGTAATGCCCTTAAAAATGTCTTTTGGCACACTGGAATTACACACTTATTCTTAAACCGGTAAAAATTTTTTGTTTGAAACTGTTTTGAAAGATGTTTTCCATTTTTTGAATGCTTTCTTACAATTGTATGAGGACTTTAATATTTTGCAAGCGGTGTAGGTGTCTTGATAGTTTTTTTCACATTTTTTGTAAAAAAATATCATGAAAGTTTTTCAGGTCCGACATTTTGATCAATAAACATTTGAATGTTTTATTATTGTGATTGCATGATGGTATTTGGTAATTGTTTTGCCGAATATCTGAATTTTTTTTTTTTGCTGTATATAAAATAGTTTAGTACCTAATAATAAAATAATCAACGTAAAATATATATTTTATCACAATATTGTGTCGGACATACTGCTCCTGACTCGGCCATTGCCGTTTGGCGAGTCCCAAGTTGAAGAATGAGCCCAGGGCGCAACCGTACGCGACCCTGGCCATATGACTAAAGTCGGCTTGCGGGAATTAGTCTCGCTCGGCCTTGGTTCATTGTATTATTGTCACTATTTTATCTAACAGGTAGTACTTTAGGTAACTTCTCTTAAAACTCTGAAACATGAAATGTGTTCATTGGTCCATTGGCCAATGAACAAATAATTGTAAATTATAATAATTATGACAGTAAATAAAACATCGTAGTGTGGCTGGAGGGAAGCAGACAGAGAGGTTGTAGAGAAACGGCCATACGCCGTCTTCACGTGAAAGAACGATCGGCCGTGCGCCGTCATCGTGTGAAAGAACGAACGGCTGTACTCTGTTATCATGTTCTGTGATAACGCGCACCCCTGCGCCCCAGTGGTAGCGTTCGGGCAGTGCGGAATTTGCCAGTGGCGTGGAGTTGGCACATTTTATAAATGTAAAGTAATTTTTAGAAAAAAGTTAAATATGACCAACAACGTCCGTTACAGATATTTTATTTGGATGCCTTGAAAGAATTGGGTTTTTATATGTACAAATATGTACATATGTTTATATGGCGGGCGCAAACAAATAATAACTTGCAAAAAGTATTTCTTCATTAAATAATTAAATTAGTGCCATTTATGAATGTATACATTATAATGTGTGTTCCGTGTACCTTTAATGTTACTCCGCCCTGTTCCTTATTTTATCAGAAGTTACCTAAATATATATTTTTCTCGTTATAGAATTTCACGGGGTACATCACCACCCACCACTTACCAGAACAGCTGAGTACATACCAAGAAATTTCAACCTGAATCGCTACACAGCTGCAACACTCCTGGATTTTGGGAAGGCGTTCGGTACAGTATGGACAGACGAGCTTGCTCATAAATTGCAGTGCACAAACACACCCGTATACCTAACAAGACTGGTTTAAGAATACCTTAGGAACAAATCCTTCGGATTCTTCATCAGAATTGTTTTTCGAAAAAGATGAGCCCACCACATACTGCAACTGTGGAGGCTCACATCCAGCCAATTCCAGAGGCTGCCCGAAGCGAATAGCGTACGTCGCCTCAATCCAGAAGCAACCCAGACAGTCCCAACGCCCGGCACAACAGGGCCCCAGCAGGCCACCTTCTCCTCCCTCCGCGAGGACGGATGGATGCACCTGGGCCAATGTAGCCGGAGGCTCCACCCCCGCCCAACAGCAGTCCGAGACTCAGCTGTCCCCACAGCCTCGCCCCTAGCCCCGCCCACAGTAGGAGCTCGGGCGTGCGTCAAAATCTGCCGAGGATGACGTGAACATTATGGCCCGGTTCCAAGGTCTTGTGAGGGTGCGTTCCCAGCTTGCTGCTGCACATCAAAAACTGAGAAGCTCATTCATCGTCTTGATGGAGCTTATTACAACCATTCTTGATGGGTAATTCCGACGCGGTGAGAGACCTCCTGTGGAACGCCAACAGCATCCGCTTCAAGACTGATGAACACCACAAACGGAAAATTCATTTTCCAAAGCTGTCTTGACTTTCCTACGCCCACCGACTCGCTCCGCCGAGCCTACCAGTCTAGTACAGTCCACCACTACTGTGTACAGTCCTTCAAACCACACTGGCGTCACAGCCCGTTGACAACTACCTGCGCTCCCCGACCACAACCTTCCATCCTACTCTGCCCAGCGACCTACTCGTGCTCCGCCCTACCCTGCCGCAACCCTCCTGACCTGCATAACCACCCACAACCACCTCCATAACATGGAATCGTACCTACTGGAGCTGGAGAAGCTGGTCTCTCCATTAGACGCTCTCCAAGCTTATATGAAGAACAGGTACCCAAGAAAGGTGACGTTCTACCCAGATGGGGTAAACCCCTCTGCAACTACCTACCTGTCAGGCACCCCAAGAAAAACCCCACCCATCGCCACCCAACCGCCCACCACCTCCGCTTTCACCTCCGCCGCTCCACCTCTGCAGACCACAGCTTTCAGACATGACAACCACCACCACCACCCCGACTCCCGCCCGACGTCCCATCAAAATCCCGCCCATCATAATCAAATCAGAATCCAACTGGAACACCCTCAGAAAGAAACTGGAGAATGCCGGTGTGCGTATATCCCACGCCAAAGCTATCCCGACGGGCGTGGTGGTCCACACCGCCGACTCCTCCTGCTTCAGACTGACTGAAAATTCTGGAAGAAACCAAAACAGATTTCCACACCTTCGAGCTGCACGAGGACAATACCACAAAGGCAGTTTTGAGGGGAATCCCGACCCAGATCTCGGAGGAGGAGATTCTCCTCGAACTTCAAGACCTCGGTCTCCCGACCATCTCCGTCTCCAGGATGAGGTCGGGACCCGACCGCACAAACGTCCCGATGGTCCTCGTGCAGCTAACTCACGGCGAAGAGGGGAAAGAAATCTACAACATGACACACATTTTCCACCTACGAATCAAGACTGAATTTCTGGACCATAAATCCGCCCCTACCCAATGCCACCGATGCCAGCTGTTCGGACACTCAGCAAAAGGCTGCTATCTCCTCCCCCGCTGTGTCAAATGCGCGGGGCCCCACTTCACCGCCACCTGTGCCAAGCAGAGAGAGGACGGCCCGGCCACCTGCGCGAACTGCGCCGGCCCTCACCCGGCCAACTTCAAGGATTGCCCCAAACGCCCAGCACCCTCCGCATCCATGCCCCGTCGAACTGAGGTACCTCCCCAAGTCACTTTCACCTCCCACCCAGTCCAAGCATCCACATCCTATGTCCAGGCATTGAACCATTAGAATCTCTTCTCCGGAAACCCGTCTAGCAGACCTGGAACAAGAAAAGCTCTCTGACAGTTTAGAGATGGCGGGCGTGGATTTGCGGCCAGGAGAACCACCTGTTGAAGCGGTACTTCGGATAGCCAGCTCCCTAGGAATGCCCCTGCTACAACAGGACCTACGACTGGTGACCAAGGCACAGGACCGGAGACAGAACACCCCGGACAAACTTCGTGTTACCTTCCACAGTGTAAAACTTGGGATTCTATTTTATCCTTAAAAAAACACGGCAAAGACATTAAATTCAAACTCACCAATCTACATAAGTGAAGTAACATCACCATACTATAAAGAATTACTTTGGAAAACTAAACAATCGGCAAAAGACAAGCATCAATTCGTATGGTTTGAAGCCGGCAAATTACTCGTCCGTAAAGGACCGGGACAAACAATTGCACAAATTAAACATGAAAATGACTTTAAAAAAATGGTATAACTAATATAGGTCTTAAATAGCGCACACCTAAATAGTGCACATCAACATCATATAACCAACGACACCAAGCATTGTGATTCTATTTTTTAACACTCCAGACTCTCTTACACTACTTAACCAAAACATAAGATCCCTTAATCAAAACTATAACGAACTCGACATACTTTTGTACAACTTTAAAACAGAATTCAAAATTATAATACTAACTGAATGTTGGATATCAACCAACTTTACAAAAAAACATAAAAATATCTATACTACATATCTAGAGATGGCAAAATTTAGCATTAATTTTCAGATTTTTTAGCATTAACAATTGGAAATTTAGCGTTTTATAGCTTTTGAGGCATAATTTAGCATTTTGTAGCAAAATAAAAAAATGTATTTCCTGAATGTTTTTAGCGCATATTTTAAGTATTTATGGTCAAATATATGTTTAACCTTCATTTGCAAGTATTTCCATGTGAAAGATTATAAATAATTAATTTTAATATTAAATTAATAAGGAAGAAAACTCTAAGTACGGGTCGAACACAAACACAACAAATGCAGATTGCGATTAACATCAATAGGCGTAATTTATTTCGCACAATTTGTGTAATGTCAAAAAGCAATTTTAGCCTACAGTACAAAAATATTAAATATTTACACATAAAATAGTAACAAAATTATAAAAAATCGTAATGCAAATATCGATTTTTTTAAATTCTCACATATTATTTTAATACCCGGTATTTTCGGGAAATTCGCGCTTATTTCGCTAAATAGAATAATTTAGCTGAAATACGGCCAAAATCACGTTTTTCGCGTTAATTCGCGAAATAGAAATCGCTGAAAACACTTTCAAATGCCTTGAAACGCAAAGAAAACTTATAAATGCCCTATTTTCGAACCATAAATATTTTTCGCGTTTTTAGTTGAAACAAAATTTTGCCATCTCTATACATATCACACATTAAAAAATAAAAATCACAATGATGGTATTGTAGTATACATACATGATAGTCTTAACGCCTCGGTTTCAGAAATTGACTTGATAAATACCAACTGTTTACAAATAATCATCGACTCAGATACGTGTATTCTTGCCCTATACAGATCACCATCCATACATAATATTGCACCATTTATAACGGCTCTAGATTCTCATCTAAAAAAACTAACTTCGTACAATTCACAAAAAACATATCACAGCCTGGATCAAAAATCAAGATATTTTATTTTTTCAAAACATAATAACTCCAAACCAAACATAACTAAACCATAAAAAGTGTATAGTAAATAAACACGTTTTTCGAGATTTTACCGACTATACTCACACTTACAATACAAATATATGCACTTACATATATGTTAATGTATATTAACCTGTTAACCGGGCGGGACGTATAAATATGTCAAACGTAAACAGTATCGGATACGGGTAGGACGTATAAATACGTCCTTGAAATATATGTTGCGCCCTGGAACGAACGGGACGTATATTTCCGAACATATCACACGGAAATTGAGTTTTTAATTTTTACATATTTAATTTTTTTAAACTCAATGTTTCTCTTTTATCTGTGTGCTTTTATTTATTGTTCTGTAATTATAACCTTTTTTATTTTTTTTTGTAATCTTTATGATTGTTTGTAAATATTCTATTTTTTTAGTTCGATGTTTTCACTTTTTTTGATGCATAAATAAAAAAAATAAAAATAAAATTAACGTCCACCGGGCGTGACGTATTGATACGTCCTAGTGAAGGAGTTCGCGCCCGTTATATGCTGCGTTATTCAAAACTGAACTCCCCGGTTAACAGGTTAATATATATTTTTTTACATATTTATTATGAATATTCAATTTACAAAAACCATTAAAATTTAATGAATATTCAATTTACAAAACCCAAAAAAAAAAAACAAAAATTAAAATTAAAACTTATAAAAAATTTCTTCTACAACACATAAATACTTGTCACACCTATACATAACCACGTAAACACCTCAGCACAGGTTCTACTAGTGAGGTGTTCACGAAACATACAATATTACTCACATACAGTTTCACCTTCTCAAACCTACCTTACACACAACATATTATAGTTTTAAGTTTGAAATATATCATGTACAAATATAAATAATTATGCGAAGACTGTAAATATTATATAGAAATAAATAAATACCTTAAAAAAATATAACACATGTTTTTGAGGAAACAATCAATTTGTCAATTAAAACGTTTTTTTTGAAAATCACCGTTCTCAATGACATTGTTATAAAATTAATACCTAGTCAAGTAATGCATATAATAGCCCAGTCAATGAAGGGAAAAAAAGACCCAATGTCGGAACTAATTCCCGGGAAGCTGAATTTTTCACAGATGTTAGAAGACCTTTAGACATGTATTTTTACAAAAGTCCCCGACTTTCCCCCGTGTGCTTCCTTCCCCACCCCCTCTTGAATATATTTTTCAAAGCCTTTCGGAATACGCTAATATCTCCTTAATGGTTTTATAAAATCAGATTATTTATTTTTTGTTTAGTTTTTAATTAGTTATTCTAAAAAATTGTATTCTTTAATTTTTGTGAGAAAAGCTATACAATCTCTACAATTTATTAGTAAAGGAAAAATATCAGTTTTTAAAATAGTATTTCAGAATATATTTGCACATAACTTTTTTCTGAGCCTGTTAACGAAAAAAAATAAATCAACAAAACTTGTAGACAAAACTTTTTAGCTATAAAAAAATGTATATAATGATGGGTTTTAATTTATAACTAGGCACGTAGGCTGTTAATAAGGAGCACGGCGCGGCGGCATGAACGCGCAGCGGTTCGCGGCGCAGCGAGAAATTACAAAAACCTAAGGAAAGTAATGATTAATTTATGTGTTTGCTTTTTTTTTATAACAAATTCATTTAACTTTGAAGAGTTTTATTATTATTTACCAGTTTTAGTTCGGAGGGGAGGGGGGGAATATAAATATTTTCCCCTGCCCAATGAAGCGCTTTCATTATCCACCAACCGCCGTGCCCCGGTCTGGCTAAACATGATATTATGTTGTATGATATTTTGTTACTTATTATTTAAATAAAGTTATGTGAAATAAGCCAAAAATACATACTTTCACAACATTAAAATATTGCAGACCTTATGTTATGGCGAAGTTCTAAAAAATCTTTTGTGGAAATTCTCAATTGTTTTATTATGTGCACCTATCAACTAAAAAATACCGAAACAACAAATCACTTGAAATAGTGCTTAGTTCTAAAATGGTTAACTTTCAAACAAGCTTCTTAAAATATACTTCAAAAATATTATAATGACAAAACGGTTTGTAAATTATATTATATACTTATCAATATTATTTATGACAAAATTAGGCAAATATTCAACTAATTTTCTAGTCAAGAGTCTTCCATTTATTCGTCATACTGGGGTGTGACATGATAATCCGTTACGGTTGTAGCACATGGCAGAGCAGGTAAATCCAGATTTTCTGCAGCCACAGTAATTTCCACATCCAGACTTGCAGGAAAAGGACACCAGAGAAAGTAGGTCATCAGGAAGGAAGGTCAATGGTTTAAAAAATTTCTTCTTTCCACCATTTTCATTTACATTTTCATAGCTCCATCCCCAGTTTATAGGGTTTAGTTTGTTTCCTAACTAAAACTGTACTTGCAAATAAACTCTCAACAAATGTTGATGACACGATTCTGAAGTCGGTGGTAGTTTTGCCAAGTCAAATTTAGATTTAAAAGCTGATTTTGTCGTTAGTCTGGAAAACTTATAGTATCGAGCTTCATTTCAATTAGAGTAGCTACCAAGACCATATATGGCGAGAGCGAACTTTTCTCCATTTTGCAACAAGTTCTCTTCAGTTGCATCTTTTTCCAGAAATGCCTCAGCTGCGCGTTTTGCTTCGGGATTGTTTTTCATCATGTCAACAGCTTTTATTTTTCCTAATCCTTATAAAGATGGGGTCATATCACAGCCCGTAATGGCATGGGTAAATAGCATGTGTTTTCGAATATCTTTATGTAACATTATAGGTTTCTCTATGATGTAGAAAGTTCTTGAAGGGACCTTTCCACCAACATCTTAACAGAAAAAAATAGATCACTGGGTGCACTGAAGTGGATCAGGGTTAACACTGTAATCAATAATATTCCAGTAGGTGATCACTGGAATATTATTGATTACAGTGATCACCTACCTGGGCGTCTACTGGTTTTTACAAGGGGTGCCTTTTGTGCACTGAAGTGGATCAGGGTTAACACTCCATAAAGACACAGACATTCCTCTGATAAAGGATTGAATTTTTTCACACTTGGAAAAATTCTACGCCGGCCTAGCCGGACAAGAAAATCCAACCATTAACACTCGCTCAATACAGCGAGAAAGAAATTACGAAACTTAGAAGACCTAAAGTAATCCTCCGCAAAGAGTAGGCAATTGAGTATATAAAAATAAATAAATCCTGTCCCAAGTCGCAGTACAGTTTTAAGTTTCATTTCACCCCACTATAATAAAATCATTCCAAGTAATGTTTCAAAAGAAAATCCAAATTTTCCCTCATTGTTTAGGAACTCTGTCATTAAATAATATCCAAGTCCAAGTAAATAAATCAGTTCATCTTTACCTACCAACAAGTCGTTTTATTATCTCAACAAGTGACTCCTGACCACCACCTGCCTCATCTCGCCTAGTGCCTAGACTAGTCTCCGCTCCAAATCTTCTGGTGCTTACCTCATCAAGACCAGCCGGCCCTGTTAGGTGACCGCAAAGCGCCAGAAGTGAGTAGAGGCAAAGCACATCCAGTGCTCACCATCTACCAAGCACTGGGTGCGGGAGGCAGAAACTACTATCATCAGCAGAATCTACTATCATCATCGTCAGTAGAATTTACAACTATCATCAGAATTTACAACCATCATCGTCATCAGCATAATTTACAAACTACTATCGTCACTATGGACTGTAAAGGAGCATTTCCGTCGGCTAAAGATACGGTTTGGAACCGGCGCCCTAAATATACAGTCTTGTGCGAACACTCATCCAGTACATGTATGTCTATTACCTATCTTCCCATAAGTATATATTTACATAATAATAGACACATGTACAGGACATCACATACCGATGTTATTGAAGGCGGCCTATATTTCAAGTTGGCAGACGGCCTTTTCCTCCTGGATATGTTTTTCTGCGATTTCCCATATTCCCACAGTCGAATGCGAACGAATTCCCTATAATAAGAAGCAGCTGAATTTCCTCCCCGATCCCAACATAACCCAAACAGACATGTATGTAGTATATAGCCGCTGTCGGCTTCTGGTGATGCTGAAGCAGAAGAATATTAGAATATGATGCTCCAAAACATGCAGTTTTAGTAGGGTTTTTAGGTAACAATTTTTCTCTACTGAGAAAACACAAGGGCCTCTAAGTCTTTAAACACCCATATGAGGTAAAAATTGTGAGGTGCATATGACGCCGTTCTATTTGTATAAAGAACATTAAATTTAAATTCAGTAAATTTAAATGATTCACCACTTCATGGAATATAAGAATCTAGAAAATTAAAAAATAAACAAAAGGTGTTGAGTACTATCACCCTGGCTCAATTCCTCCGCTGGCCAAGTCTTCCATAACAACACAAGCATTATATATTTTTATAAAATTCAACTACAACAGTGCCAACTTCTATTCCTGACGAAGCCAGTCTTAACGCAGCCACTTATAATTTAGTATATTCAATAAAATCCTGCATTAACTAGGCGTCCATTGGTATTCCCAACGACACAAGTAGACACAGAATCCCGGAAGAAATCATAGATATTATTAGGGAGAAAAATCTTATTGGTTATATCTAAATGGCAAAAAATTGCAATCCCATAGTAAAAATGAATTATAACCGCTTATCCCGCCAAGTTAGAGATGGCCTAAATTAATTTAGCAACGAACGCTGGCATGAGTATATATCGTCCCTTGAAAATGACAGAGCAGCGTACTGGAAGCTCTCCAAAACCCTCAGACGACCAAAGACCAGAATATTTCCCCTCCAAGGCCCAAACGGAGTAGTATACTCTACTGCAGACAACCCTTTGCAGATAGTCTTGACGTCCAATTTACCCCAATAACCGACCATGATCACCCATCCTTGGTTTCGATGGTGGATTCAAAAGTAGCCTCAATTTTAAATACAGAATCTAATGACTTGCAAATCAAATTCTCAATAAATCAGGAAATCAAAAAAATTATCAACTCTCTCAAGATAAAAAAGCTACCGGTCCAGACGGCGTATCAAATAAAGTAGTAAAATGTCTTTCTATTAAAGTTCTATTAAACAACCATCTACAATTCGTCACTACGTCTTAGTTGCTTTCCTAAAGCATTTAAACATGCAAATGTAATTCTAGTACCTAAACCACAACTTGATGCTGACAACCTGGGTAATTATCGACCTGTATCAAATCTGCCTTTCGTAGCTAAACTCCTAGAAAAAATTGTGGCTTCTCAAATAATCTCCCACTTAAATCTGAATAAATTAATCACCAATCGTCAATCTGCATATAGGAGGTTCCACTCAACAGAAACCGGATTACTTCGTGTCCTGTCAGATATAACCCTTGCCATAGAGTCAGGTAAGTTAGCACTTATTTCACTTTTGGATATGAGCGCTGCATTTGATACCATTGACCACGACTTTCTCATTAAGAGACTAGAAGTAACGTTTGGTTTACATTCTTACATCAAATATTGGCTAGAATCCTATCTATCCAATCGCTCGCAAGCAGTAAAGGTTGGAAATAAACAGTCCAACTTCACAAAACTCTCTTCAGGGGTACCCCAGGGATCCGTTTTGGGTCCACTTCTCTTCATTCTTTTTACAAATGACGACGTCGCAAAAATTATCGAGTCATTTGGTCTTTTATCTCACTGTTATGCTGACGATCAGCAAATATACTTTTACTGCTCACCAAATGAGATCGACGGCCTAAAAATTCGCACAGCTGAGTGTCTAGAAGCAATCAATCTCTGGATGTCCTCAAATAAACTTAAGCTAAATCCTTCAAAAACGGAGTTTCTCTGGGCAGCCACACATAGACGCCAACATTTAATAGAAAACTCACCAATCGCTATTTCCGGCAACGACGTAACTGCTAAAACAACCATGAAACTTCTGGGAGTTTATCTGGATTCAGACCTTTCTTTAAAAAGTCAGGTAAATAAGACCGTTAGCACGGGGTTCTTCTACCTTAGACAACTTAAATCAGTTCGTAGGAACCTTTCAACAGAGGCAACTAAATTACTTGTGAACTCATATATAGTATCACGTCTTGACTATTGCAACGGCATTTATGCAAATCTTCCTAAATGCGAAACTGATAAACTACAATCAGTGTTCAACGCCGCAGCAAGGCTTATCACCGGGGTACCCAAGTTTTCGCACATTTCGGAGCACCTCCGAAATCTTCACTGGCTGAAGTGTCCTGAAAGGATCCAGTACAAGCTATGCTGGATGGTGTTTAAAGCTATCAACGAAATGGCGCCACCGTATATTACTGAGCTATGCATTCCGGAAAATACTGGTCTAAGGCAGTCAAGTCTTAGATCAGCGAAATCATCTGCAATTGGAAGGTTGAAAGAGCCTAAGCGAAATCCGAACACTAAGTTTGGTGATCGTGCATTCGGAGTATCCGGCCCTAAGGCTTGGAATAAACTTCCTATGGAATTGAGATGTATAACCAGCCCAACAGAATTTAGATCCAAACTAAAAACTCACTTTTTCAGACACTCATTTCCATAAATCCGTCATTCTATCCAAATATATATTTTTTTTCATTTTTTATACTGTAATTGTTACATTATCTAGCGATTCCGTTTATTCAATTTTTCTATTAACCTGCCTACCAATGGACAATGGACAATATCAGCGGGAACATAACAAGTCAATCGGTTTAATTGTTGGCAGATGAATCATCCAAATGCGTTTAAGATTGACGATTGATTTTATTCATTAATTTCATTCATTTAACATATATATCCAGCTAACCATAAAACACCCTAATATAATGGAACTTCCTTCTTCTTCTGGCGTTAGTACCTAAGATTAGATTGTTAATATTAATTTTAGTTGTAAGTTGCTAAATATGTAAATACTAGTATATATGTCGTTAAGATAGTAGTTATAGGCCTTAGTCGTAAGTCACTAGATATAAGTCTTAGAGATAAGTCAGTAGTTCTAGTATTAACTATTTAAGAAATATATTTGTACAGCGCCCTTGAGGTGATTTCTCACGAAAACGGCGCTATATAAATTAGCCAAATATTATTATTATTATTAAACCGGGCAAAGTCCCACAATTAACTGAGAATCATCGCCCAATCAGTCTCCTTCCTTGCTTAGTTAAAATTCTAGAGAAAATCATTAAAACTCGTTTAGAATCATTTACTCGTGAAAATAAAAGCTTGCCAGATTTCCAACACGGCTTTCGACCGCGACATCACATAACAGAAGGTTTCAATATAAACAAACATACGGTGATCCTTACGCTCGACATAAGACAAGTATTCGACAGAGTATAGCATTACGGTTTACTATATAAAATCATTTACTCGTGAAAATAAAAGCTTGCCAGATTTCCAACACGGCTTTCGACCGCGACATCACATAACAGAAGGTTTCAATATAAACAAACATACGGTGATCCTTACGCTCGACATAAGACAAGTATTCGACAGAGTATAGCATTACGGTTTACTATATAAAATCATTTACTCGTGAAAATAAAAGCTTGCCAGATTTCCAACACGGCTTTCGACCGCGACATCACATAACAGAAGGTTTCAATATAAACAAACATACGGTGATCCTTACGCTCGACATAAGACAAGTATTCGACAGAGTATAGCATTACGGTTTACTATATAAAATCATTTACTCGTGAAAATAAAAGCTTGCCAGATTTCCAACACGGCTTTCGACCGCGACATCACATAACAGAAGGTTTCAATATAAACAAACATACGGTGATCCTTACGCTCGACATAAGACAAGTATTCGACAGAGTATAGCATTACGGTTTACTATATAAAATCATTTACTCGTGAAAATAAAAGCTTGCCAGATTTCCAACACGGCTTTCGACCGCGACATCACATAACAGAAGGTTTCAATATAAACAAACATACGGTGATCCTTACGCTCGACATAAGACAAGTATTCGACAGAGTATAGCATTACGGTTTACTATATAAAATCATTTACTCGTGAAAATAAAAGCTTGCCAGATTTCCAACACGGCTTTCGACCGCGACATCACATAACAGAAGGTTTCAATATAAACAAACATACGGTGATCCTTACGCTCGACATAAGACAAGTATTCGACAGAGTATAGCATTACGGTTTACTATATAAAATCATTTACTCGTGAAAATAAAAGCTTGCCAGATTTCCAACACGGCTTTCGACCGCGACATCACATAACAGAAGGTTTCAATATAAACAAACATACGGTGATCCTTACGCTCGATATAAGACAAGTATTCGACAGAGTATAGCATTACGGTTTACTATATAAAATCATTTACTCGTGAAAATAAAAGCTTGCCAGATTTCCAACACGGCTTTCGACCGCGACATCACATAACAGAAGGTTTCAATATAAACAAACATACGGTGATCCTTACGCTCGACATAAGACAAGTATTCGACAGAGTATGGCATTACGGTTTACTATATAAAATTTATCTTATGGGCTTTACCAAAGCGTTTAATAAAATGATATTCAGCTACGTTTCAGAGCGTACTTTTCAAGTACAACTGGTACAAGTACAAAATATTGTCCTCAATACGTACACTAAAAGCTGGTACCCCCAAGGCGGATCACTATCTCCTGATCGGCATAACGTATATTCTAGTGATATTCCAATATATCCAATACACTTAGTAAACTGCATCGAATTACATTTCAAACTCGGCAAATCAATATACCATCTAATAGCTATCTATAGAATGCATGGCTCGAGTATTATTACATTTATTAATGACCTCAAATAGATATTATTAAAATTAAAAAAAATAAACTTTGCTTCGTCGTAGGAGATTTTAACATTAATATTAATGAAAAAATAGATAATAATAACAAAAATGAATACATCAATTGTATGACTGAACAAAATTTTATATCTTGCATAAATAAAAATACTAGGGAAATAAAAGAACATACTCCATCTTGTTTAGACCACATTTGGACAAATGTAAACATTAAAGATCTTCACAAAATAAAATCAATTGTTTGGAAAACTAACATAACTGACCATCACTCATGCTTACTTCTGTATAATAATAATATTAAACATAAAAAACATAATTTAATAACCAAAAAATCAACAATAGATATGACTATTCTGTCTGAAAAATTAAAAAAAGGAGGGTTGGAATAATGTGTTAAACAGTGATGATACTGAAATTTGTTCGACTAACTTCGAAAATATTATGTCACAACACATTAAAAATTCGACAACTGAGATAACAACACACATAAAATCAAAATTAAGATGTTTAAAGCCTTGGATTACCAAAGGACTTATTATATCTATCAGAAATAAAGAAAAACTTTACAAAATAACTTTAAAAAATCCCCAAGATGAAAAAACATATATTTTCTATAAAAAATATAAAAATAAATTAACATCTTATATTAAAAAAAAGAAAAGAAGAGTATTTTAAAAATAAAATATTATCTTCAGAAAATAACCATAAACAAATGTGGAAAACTGTTAATTTCGCCATAGAAAATACAAAAAAAACCAACGTACGTAGTATAAGTACATTGAACATGATAAAAAAATTATAGATGCCAATATACAGCCTAAACAATGTGCAAACATACTTAATTCCTTCTTTGCAAATGTTGGGAAAAATCTTGCGAAAAATATCCATAAGCCTTCAAACCAAGAAAACCATAAAAATAAAAATATACAGAAACGTAATATACTTTCAATGTTTGAAACAACAACAGAATGTGAAATCTCGAAAATAATAGAAAATATGAAAGGAGGTTCGTCTCCCGGTTTTGATTCTATTACGACACACATGTTAAAAACTATGAAACCTCACTTAATAAAACCTATCACTCATTTAATAAACTTAAGTTTAACAAATGGAATTTTTCCGATGAACTACAAAACCACAATAATCTCACCTATTTACAAATCTGGAGATCCACATCAAGCAACGAATTATCGCCCAATATGTCTAATTTCTAATATAGGAAAGATCTTTGAAAAAATAGTAAAAAAACAATTGGTAAATTTTCTAGATAATAATAAAATATTACACAAAAAGCAGTTTGGCTTTATAAAATCACTCAGCACACAAGATGCTATTGCTAACGTAACTTCATACATTTACGAATCATTAGATAAAGGTAAAAAATGTGCGGGTATATTTATTGACCTTAGAAAGGCATTCGATAGCATATCCCATGAGATGCTATTAAAAAAATTGAATAATTTCGGCATAAAAGGCAACGCGATTAAATGGATCACCGACTACTTAAAAAACCGTCCTCAAGTGGTAAAAATCAATCGTGTTAATAGTGATCAAGAGATTACAAGCTTTGGAATCCCCCAAGGTACAGTGCTTGGACCAATTCTATTTACTATATATGTAAACGATATTTTTTTTCAACTTTTACATGGTCAAATTACGTCATACGCCGATGATACAGTATTAATAATAAGTGATAAGACTTGGGAAAAAGTAGAATTAAAGGCCACAGAAGACATCAAGACGCTCAAGAATTTTTTCGACACTAATTTACTGTCACTTAATATTGAAAAGACATTTGTAATTCCATTTGCAATCCATACAAATGATACTCCTAAAAATTTTAACATTGTCACACATAATAATACTAAAATTCACAGCCAAAACTATTGCAAATCAAACTGTACAGTACTAAAAACAACAA
This sequence comes from Hesperophylax consimilis, assembly GCF_061612785.1. NCBI lineage: Eukaryota > Metazoa > Arthropoda > Insecta > Trichoptera > Limnephilidae > Hesperophylax > Hesperophylax consimilis. The sequence continues at coordinate 98,612 of NC_142842.1, forward strand.
ATAAAATTAAATATCTAGGAGTAATTATTGATAAAAATCTGAAATGGAAGGAACAAATATGTCAAGTAGTAAACAAAATTAGAAAATTTATATATATATTTTTAAGAATTAGAAACTTTCTGTCGATAAAAAATCTATATTTAATTTACTATGCCTTAGTTCAATCCACTTTACAATACGCTATTATTATTTGGGGATTCGCGTATAAATGTAACCTCCTTCCAATTGAAATTATACAAAGAACAATTATTAAAATTATATTAAAAAATCCTTTGACTACCCAACAGAACGCCTGTTTGAAGAATTTCAAGTACCTACATTTAAAGACCTGTATATTAAAAACTCATTAATCCAAATTATAAAAGAAAAAGATAAATATCAATTTTTAAATGAAAACAGAACGCGACTTAGACATGTTTTTCTATTCCCAAAACTAAATACGTCTTTTGCACAACATCATTATACTTACCAGGAAAGAACTTTTTTCAATCGTCTACCAGAAGAAATCAGAAGCATTTGATAAAACCCGAATACTGCTCTCTGTCAAGAGACACTTTAAAAATATTCAGAAAAAAAAAACTACTGTCACTTAATTAATCTCTGTACGGGACGGCACTGTAGTCGCCGGCCGCACAGACGATATAGCGGGAGTGGCCGGCTGGCCGCTTCGACGCCTTGGAAGAAAATGTCGGGAAAAAGGAGGGAGAATGTGGAAAAAAGGGGAAAAATATGCTGAAAAGGGAAAAATATGGAAAGGGTGGGGAAAAATAGGTAAAAATATAGGGAAAGGGAGAAATGGGGAAATATGGGAGATTATGGGAGAAAGGTATAAGGCAGGGGGGAGGAAGGTAGGGGGGAACCTGCGCCCTGACAAAGGACGTTTTCGACTATTGCAAATGTTTCTTCTTGATGAGCACCAGGGAGCCGGTAGAAAGAAGAAGGCCAGGTTGAAGTGAAGGTCCCAGAGCAGAAGAGGCTTGAAGAGGCAGTCAGGGGCAGTCCAGGAGAGATGTTGTCGGGGCGAAGGGTGCTGGATCTCTGCCGAATTGCGCAAGTTTTCGGCCTTTTAAAGGACCAACGGGCTCAGCTCTCCCTTTGTTAGCGAGAAATTCCGAGAATTATTTTGGGTTCCCGGAATTTTCACAGGGCAGAGTGCCGTTGTTGCGCAACTCGATAGGGGACGAATTTGACTGGGTCCCCTGACTGTTCTTCAATCCGCTTGCCCGGGTCATATTTTATTTTTAAATATTTTGCACAAATTTACATATTAAAAGGGAATTGATATTTAAAGGGAAGATTTGCACAATATTCAATTTTGTGCAAACGGCGAGTTTTGTAAAGGAAACTGCGTCTGCACAATTTCAAATTTCATGCAAGTCTTCCATATTTTGTACAAATTTAATTTATAAGAGGGTATTTGGGGGTCAAGCCTTTGTTTTTTGTTTATAATGATGACTGCTTGACCCCGTGGTTTTATTTATTAATCAGCAGATAAGATTACAGATTTTTATACAAGTTTTAGAGAGAGAATTTGTTGCATAAATTCGAAGATGCGCAGAGGTGAGTTTGTAAAGGAACTACCTTTGCGTAAATTCAAATTTATGCTAATTAATTTAAGTCGGTGTACAACGTCCGGTACAATCTCACAAATATCCTTAGTTTTCCATAACTTCCTTTCTTTTTTTAAATTTATTATATTAATATATTATCCTACACTACTATCAAAAAAATACTACAGCAAACATACATTTATGTACAGTGAATTATTTAAGTACTAACTAACAACAACATTTATGTACACTCCCCTTCCATACACAAGCAAATGCTTTCAATGGAAGAGTAGTAAAAAGACCCAAGATGTAAAATGAATTATGTACCATGTAAACATATTATTAAAATAAAAAATAATTACAAAAAAAAAAAAATCCCCCACCAATTGACCACAACGTAAAACTTTCTCAATTCACAGACGACACAAACGTAATTTCAAGTTAAACTGTCGTGACCACTGCTACACTCCGCATACAGCTCCAGGCCACTCTAACCGAAGCTTATTGTAAAAAGTGGAAAATTTCAATTAATCCCACTAAAAGTCTTCACACGAAGAGTGAAGACTGAAGAACTCTGTTTGAGAAAAAAGCTTTTTAAAAAAGGTTCCATGGGAAAAATCAATAAAAATTATTTATTTATTCAAAAAACAGTTTTTAACACAAAAAACATACTCTGCACATCTCACTAGGGCATTTCTGTATTGAGATGTGCAGCTTTACAATAATATCATTTAAAAAAATACATATATGTAAACTTAATATAATAATAACATTAAATTTAAACCCAAAAAAGAAAAGTTTATGACACGTTTATTTATATTTTTTTTACAAAATACCTCGGAGTAACATTATACTATAAATTAACATGGGTTAAACACATCAATGAGAAAATAAAATCAGCAAATAAGTCAATATCAGCACTCTACCACATGCTAGGTAGAAATAGTCGACTATCAGCAGACAATAAATTACTAATCTACAAGACGACCGTAAGGTCGGGCTTTACATACGCTGCACCCATTTGGTGACACGCAACTCACAAAATTAAACAAATTACAAGTCCAGCAAAACAAAGCCAATCGATTAATGTTGAATGCGCCGAAGTGGATCAGGGTAAACACTCTCCATAAAGACACAAACATTCCTTTGATAAAGGATATAATTGTTTCACACTCGGAAAAAATCTACGCCGGCCTAGCCGGACATGAAAATCCAACCATTAACACTATCGCTCAATACAGAGAGAAAGAAATTACGAAACATAAAAGACCCAAAGTAATCCTCCGCAAGGAGTAGGCAATTCAGTACATAAAAACAAATGTATCCTGTCCCAAGTTGCAGTATAGTATTAAATTTCATTTCACCCCACGATAAAAAAAAATCAAATTTACCCTTATGCTAGAGTCAGTAAAGTCATTGTTCAGGAACTCTGTCATTAAATAATATCCAAGTCTAAGTCCAAATCCAAGGTTATAACCACAGTTTGAAAATGGCAATAATAACAATAAAAATAACATCAGTGCTACAGAAATTAAAAAGAAAAGACCAACTATAATACTTAAGGGAATTGCTAATGACTATAATAAGGATGATATTATACAAGATATAATCGAACAGAATGAAGATATCAAGGATGTGATGATAGATAAACCAGAAATTGAGATGAAGTTAAAAAAGATCTTGAAAAACAAATATAATAACACATCTAATTACATAATAGAAGTTAGTACTGAAATAAGAAGAAGGCTAGTATATACCGGTAAAATCTATGTGGGATACCAGAGAATACAAGTAGAGGATGCCCATCCTCTAGTGCAATGCTATCACTGCCTGGGCTTTGGACATACTTCTGTCAGGTGTCTTCATAAAGAAAAGGACAAACCATTGTGTACACACTGTGCTGGTGATCATTCCTACAAAGATTGTGCTAACAAAGATAAAGAACCTAAATGTAAAAATTGTGATAAAAAAAATGAACTGGAATATTGACATCAGGCATTCTGCAAACGATAAAACGAAATGTATTGTGTATAAAAAAATGAGCTTTTTAGCAAACGAAAAAATAGAATATTGACTAGAAATAAGATTAAACCTGTCCCAAAGTAGATTTAGTGTTATTACATTTTATTAGATAAATATTGTTATAAAAATTATAAAAAATCACAAATTAACTAACAAAAATAAAATTATTATATTACATTATTTTTTGAATAGTAATATCATAACTTCACCTTCAACAACATTTTTTTGTTTACTTAAACATGCATTTTTTCACTGTGTAATATATTTCACATTCATAATTATAAAAACAGCTTTTAAATTTTTTTTAAAATAGGGCAAATATTCTGAAATAACACTATAAGTGAACATACAGTTTATTTTATATTTATTAAGCCTATATCAAAAAGTACTTGTACCAATTAGCTTCAAATACAATCACTTTTATATTGTTAAATATTTAACATTAAATTCTTCAATTTATACTCAAAACATGTCTGTTAAACAAAACAAGAAAATAATTAATTACCATCACGAATTAAATGGCGCAGAATATTTTTTCTTATATAGAAAATGATAATGAAATAGAAAGTAGTACAGTAAATAATTTAGAAGATTGGATAAAAAAACAAAACACAAATTCGTCTGATAATCTTGTTTGTATTCAATTAAATATAAGATCTATACAAAAATATTGGGATGTATTGCATATATATTTACTTAATTGTTTGAAGCATATTGACATTCTGATGCTATGTGAAACATCTGTTCAAACTGAAAGTATGTGTATTTACAATATTCCTGGATATAATGCATATAACTACTGCAGGACTGATAAGTCAGGAGAAGGCATTATATTGTATACAAGAAACAAATTTGAATTTAGACTAAAAACATTAAAATCAATACATTTTGAAAATATATCAGGAAAGCCCATACTCAAGGACAAAACTAAAGTCAATATAATAGCTATCTATAGACCTCCTAATTTCAGTAAATCTTCATTTCTGACGGAATTATCATCATATCTTGCGACAATTAATAGTAAGGAAAATATTATCTTACTTGGAGATATAAATCTTAATTTGCTTGATGAACAAGATAATATTGTAACTTCGTATGAAAACTTACTTACTAACCATTATTTAACTAAATGCATCAATGTAGTAACCAGAGAAGCTGTATTAAATTGACAAATTACTCGCACGTGTATTGACCATATATTTTGCCAAATTTAGAGGCAAGAAAATAACAGCTTGCGTCTGTGAAAATAATATTGCCGATCATTTTATCACTGCTATTAATATAAAATGTCATAAACGTCAGGTAGACTTTGCAAATAAGTATATTCAAATCATCTCACAAAAGAATATTGATAGACATATCAGAGATTATAACTGGAGTAAACTTATAGAGGAGAAGGATTGTATTTCATTATATGAAAAAATAAAATCTCTATTTAATAAATTTTACAATAGTAGTTCTAAAACGATAGTGCAAAAACTGAAAACACGACCTTATGCAATAAATGAATGGGTAAGCAGTGAATAGTTATGTCAAATAAATAAACGGGATAAACAAAACCTTGTCAATAAACTTATAAATAAAGATAAAACTAACTACTATAATAATAAATTTAAAAACTGTTTTAATGATACAAAAAAACCTTAGATGAGATAAATAATATTTTAGGACGTAAACCCAAAAACGATTGTGATGAAACAATAACACGATATATGTTAAAAAATAGATATCTGAGGATTCTGTGTCAAATGATTTTGTGAATTACTTCTCGGATAGCATCAGCAACATGTTACATAAATGCAATCACAAAGCTACTAATATTGTACTGGAAGAACTGCCTCACAGTTTATTTATACCAAGAGCTACTATAACTGACATTGAAAACATTGTTAAAAAAATGAAAAACTCTAAAAGCACAGGTATTGACAATATAAGAATGTTTGATTTAAAAAGAAATATAAAAACTCTTGGGCCAATAATTACTCATTTAATCAATACGATAATAAAGCAAGCAAAAATTCCACAAGAATTTAAATGTAGCATTACTAGACCAATATTTAAAGGCGGAAAACACATTGAACTGGGAAATTATAGGCCTATTAGTATACTACCTGCGTTAGAAAAAATTCTCGAAAAATTTTTATCAAATAAATTAAATCATTACATTGAAAAATTCGCTATCATAGATCCAAATCAATATGGCTTTCAAAGAAAAAAAAATACTGAAAAATTACTGCAAGATTTTTCCAATTACATAAATAATCAATTAAATAATAAATTACATGTTATTCTGTTATTTATCGATAACTCTAAAGCAGGGGTGCTCAAACTTGAACTGCTGGCGATCTACCTCAATATTATTAGATTCCGATCGATCGACTCTGAGAGGCTGCAAGTATGTGTGATGCAGGATTGTCGTCTATGTAGGTAGGGTGTATCGTGGCGCAGGTATAAGTGTATATATAGGGACGTTGCATAATTGCATGGCCACGAATCCACATACAGAATCCACGACAGAAATTAGTTCGCAATTTGCATTTTTTTAGTCAAGGTAGGTGAAGGTCTGCACTAAAAAGTCAATGAAAAAACTTATATTTACTCAAAAAGTCGCATCGCCTTCAAGTTACAACTCAGACTGACTTAGACTGACTGACTACTGACTCCCACTATTCTGCCCCCACGGCGCAGTATATATATCGGCACTCAGTGGAAAGGTCCAGAGACAGTGCATACCCGCGCTCCGCAGCACGTGGAACTTTCTCAGCTCACAGCGAATACGAAATTTACCAGCTGTTCCAGAACACTCCGTTCAGTAACTCACTCCGCTACGAGCTACAAATAAATAATAAAAAAGAAGGCATGAAAAATGGGAAATTTTTCTCGAGATCGACTCAAAAAGCAGTCGCGATCGACCGTTTGAGCGCCCCTGCTCTAAAGCTTTTAACACAATTAACTCTAAAAAACTGCTAGAAACCTTAGAAAAAATTGGAATAAGAGGAAATGTGTTAAATTTATTTAAAGATTATCTTAGAAATAGATAAACATGTACCAAAATAAATAATACTTTTAGTAAAACAAATAATGTATCTGCAGGAGTTCCACAAGGTTCCATATTGGGACCTACACTATATATAATTTATGTAACTATAATGAAAAAACTTTTCTCTTTTGTTAAACATTTTGTATTTGCAGATGATACGGCATTGGTCATATCACATAAAGATCTAAAAATTGCAATTGAACTCATGCAAATTGACTTTAATCAACTTTGTAAATGGTCACATGATGCAGGACTATTAATAAATGCTAAAAAAACCAAAGTAATGCATATAAGATCACCTTATGCCAGATTTCAATTTAATCCTTATATTATTTCTCATAATTTTAATTGCATCCATAAAAATATCCCGACAAATTGTAAATGTGAAAGCTTAGAATTAGTTACAGAATATGTCTATCTTGGTTTTACAGTAGATTGCTTTTTCAAATGGGACAAACATATTAAAAAAACCTGTAAAAGACTCAGATCAATTGCTGGCAGAATGTACACATTAAATTTTTTCCTATCAATTGAAACACTTAAAAAAATTTATATGTCAATGGCAGAATCTATTATAAGATATGGATTAACCATATGGGGAAATACTAGTATAACCAATCTGAAACAAGTCCAAGTTGTACAAATCGCAATTGTAAAATTACTAGTCGTCCCTTATATTTTTAAACAGAGACATAATACACCGTTGCTGTTTCAGAGTGCTAAAATTTTACCTGTTAAGGCTATTCTATGGCAAAAAATCATAATTCAATATATATTTACCCCGCAGCATAAAGAAAAATTAGAACATAAATACAGTACTAGATTCACGCGCAATGACGAGTTAATAGTTCCGAAATTTAATAATAAATACGGACAGAGAACGTTTGAATACAACATACCGAAGATATTTAATTTATTACCTGACACTATAAAGCAATGTAAATCTATGAATAAGGTTAAATATATGGTGAAAAATTGGCTATCGGAAAAAAAAATACTTTAATATGTATGAAAAATCGTATGAAAAAATTGTTGATTCTGTAGATATAAGATGTAAATCATAACTTATAAAAATGTATATGAAACTAAACTTTAAGCACCTGTTGACAAGCCAATTCAATTGGCTTAGCAGGACTTGTTTGTTGAAAAAAACAAAAACCAAAAAATACTTGCAGAACTTAATAATAATATTATTAATTTTTTTTAATAGGTTCTACGAATTAAACACAAACAATAAATAGAACATTGTACGAACAACGTGCCCCCCATTCAAATAGAACATTGTACGAACAACGTGCCCCCCATTCAAATAGAACATTGTACGAACAACGTGCCCCCCATTCAAATAGAACATTGTACGAACAACGTGCCTCCCATTCAAATAGAACATTGTACGAACAACGTGCCTCCCATTCAAATAGAACATTGTACGAACAACGTGCCCCCCATTCAAATAGAACATTGTACGAACAACGTGCCCCCCATTCAAATAGAACATTGTACGAACAACGTGCCCCCCATTCAAATAGAACATTGTACGAACAACGTGCCCCCCATTCAAATAGAACATTGTACGAACAACGTGCCCCCCATTCAAATAGAACATTGTACGAACAACGTGCCCCCCATTCAAATAGAACATTGTACGAACAACGTGCCCCCCATTCAAATAGAACATTGTACGAACAACGTGCCCCCCATTCAAATAGAACATTGTACGAACAACGTGCCCCCCATTCAAATAGAACATTGTACGAACAACGTGCCCCCCATTCAAATAGAACATTGTACGAACAACGTGCCCCCCATTCAAATAGAACATTGTACGAACAACGTGCCCCCCATTCAAATAGAACATTGTACGAACAACGTGCCCCCCATTCAAATTTTATTCAAAAACTGCCATATTTCCTCCAATTTCTATCCATATAAGTGATATAACAAAACCATATCCGACAAAAAGCATATTAATTTCATTTCCCAGAAAATGTACAACACACTAATTATAACTTTTGATGAGACATTGTTACGAAAAAACGTTAATTATTATAAAAAACACATCACTTCTCGGCTAAAATACATCGAAATAGATCAATTTTTCATATAAGTAAACGTTTTATATTATATTTTGTTTTTTCATTTCATCTATTGTTTCTACTTCTGTAACTTAATTTTATATTATTTATCATCAAAGAAAACGTACAACTTAATTTTATGTTATTTTTATTATTATATTTTTATATTAACTCCACACGGGAGGCCCTGAAGAAAATAATTTCAATAATGTGGAGGGTCTTTTTGTGGAGAGGAAGGAGTAAACATGGGTATTGAAGAGTCCCATGTTGTAGGAGGGAGGAAACACAGAGGCCGGCAGTTCGTTCCACAGCCGAGCTGTTGAACCTAAGAACGAGTCGTAGAAGTGACCCGTTCTCATGTGACAAATGTCAACCGTGTACACATGTTGGGCGCGCGTTTGGCGTGTATCCCGACTACGCACCGGTGCCGAAGGGATCAATGACGCTAGTTCCTCAGAGCATCTTCCATTGTAATACCAATAGAACAAGGATAGCATACCTACCTGACGCCTGTGCTCTAAAGATTGCAGTCCGTTTGTTAAGATCGGGGAATCTATCAAACGGACCGCCCGTTTCTGCACAGAGTCAAGGGTTTTTTTTCAGGTATTTAGGGGCTCCGGACCAGAGATGGCTACCAAATTCGACAGTAGGGCGCACTTGCGATTTGTAGTGTTAGGGTCAGCAGTTGTGTAATATTAAAGTATCTGCGGGACCTGTACAGTACGCCCAGCTTCTGAGAGGCCAACTTTACTCTGGCTTCGATGGAGCCCCCGTACCTGAGCTGGTCACTTATAGTTTTTTTTTTTTTTTTTTTTTTTTTCTTTATTCATGAAATATTAATGTGTACAGTTTTTACATGCTTTTCGACTACCACACTAGACACACGCCCGTATTATGGTAGTCGAAATTTATATACATAGGTTTATATAATTATATAAATGTAATATTTGATAACTTGTTAATCTAAGGAGTAAACATGGGTTACATGAGTTACACCAAGCATATCAATGGAAGGCCTGTTCGGAAGATTGCTTCCGTTGAAGGAGACTAGATTATCATTTGGATCCCTTTTAGACGTAATCAGATAGGATTGGGTCTTTGAAACATTAAATTCGACGAGATTATTTTTACCCCAGGAGGAAATACTCTCGAGATAACCGTCCATTCTCTGCTTCAAAGCCCTCCGAGCCGTTGGGGTTTGTGTGCCCTTTGGGGGCTTGTCAAACAAAAAGCTATCATGAGCTGTACTGTCATCCGCGTAACAATGAATCGGTGCACATGTCAAAAGGTCATTGATGTGCAACAAAAACAAAGTTGGAGACAGAACCGATCCCTGTGGGACGCCAGCATTTATACAGTGCGAGGAAGAGGTGAAACCGTCAGCAACCGCCTGAATCGACCTATCCCTTAAAAAGTCAGCAATCCACGTACACAGGGATGCACGAAGTCCGTAAGAAGGCAATTTGTTGACAAGTCCTCGGTGAAGGACCCGGTCAAAGGCCTCGGATATGTCTAGTGCAACCGTTTGGGTCTCACCGTGAAGTTCCAGGCACCGCCCCCCAAACATGCGTCACATACGCGAGAAGATCACCGCACGAGCGGTTCCGCCGGAATCCGTATTGACGGTCGTTGATAATTTTGTTCTTCTCGAGGTATGTGAGCAGTTTGTCATTGATCACACGTTCCATCACTTTGGACAGAACTGATGTGATCGCTATGGGGCAGTAGTTGGCCGAGTTGGAGCGGTCACCTTTCTTGGAAATAGGGTGAATGACCGCTTTTTTCCAACCAGAGGGCACAGTGCCACACTTCAGGGACATTTTGAAGAACTTTGTCAAAACTGGAACTATTTCCGCAGCACACCTCTGCAATACCAGGGCAGGTATTCCATCAGGTCCACTAGCTTTGTTAACATCGAGCCCCCGTATAACGTGGAGTACATCCCGATGCCGGATCCTCAGCTTTATCATATAGAAGCCGCAGTGAGGAACCGATGTTATTAATGTTATATTCTCACCGTGAATTGTGATAATAAGTACCATAATACCCAAACATCTTTGTCAGATTTTTTGATACACACTGCATTGTAATTTTATTTGTATTACTGTACATTATGAAAATATGTATCAAAACTCACAATAAAGTAGAAATTAGATTAGAATATTTAATTATGTATCAAAACTTTCAATATAATAGATTTTTGATTATGTATGTAGCAAAAATTCTTATGAAGCCATTTTTATATTTTCCTTTATGTTAAATTATTTTGCGACTTGTTTCTTCGTATAATGTGCTAATATTTTTTTTCATATATTGAATGATCAATACCTTTATTCAATATAAAAGAGTTGAAAAAAAAAATCTGCGCGGCTGACGTAAGCGTTATAGTTAAGCGATTAAGAAAGGTACTCTCGATGTAATGGTTCGGGCGCCTAGAGCGGGTGAGCGATGAAATAGTTTTATTTTGGCTTTTTTTCCACCAGTAAAAATTACGTAATAAGGCGAACTTCTTTAGTATTATTATAAAAGTTGCACGCACGTCGGTTATGACATTAATTTAAAACAATACTAATTTGAAACACATTAAAAAAAAGGTTTTTCGTAAAAAAAGGTAGTATACCCAAGACAATGTACTAAGGTGTGCTTTAGTTTAGACAATATTCGCTAAACAAATAAGGATGGTTGCCTCTCATAGAAAATAAATTGACAAAATGTTGGTGATTTTCAGAAAATATGTGCTTGATAAAACGACAGAAAACATGTGCTTAATAAAACGACAGAAAACATGTGCTTAATAAAACGACAGAAAACATGTGCTTAATAAAACGACAGAAAACATGTGCTTAATAAAACGACAGAAAACATGTGCTTAATAAAACGACAGAAAACATGTGCTTGATAAAACGACAGAAAACATGTGCTTGATAAAACGACAGAAAACATGTGCTTGATAAAACAACAGTATGGAAACAGAGTTCGGTGGAGCAATTGAAGCTGGAGACTTTCCGAATTTTTGTTTTTGTAAAGAAAGACAAATAATTCCAGATATTTATTTTTATACCTCAAACTCGGCAAATGTCCGTATTATGGTGGTAACATAAATAAGATCTAGTATAGTCTTGGCTGCACCGCTCCAGCTTAATATGCAATACCTGATAATTGAATGGCACAAAGCATAGTACACAATTTTAGTGATTTTTTTATCAACAATGTTGCGTATATCTTTCAAGAAGAAAATTAGTTTGCGTATTCGTTTGGCCGTATTTTCAATGTGCGCTCTCCAAGTCAAAGAGTCATCTATTAAAATACCCAGATATTTGAGTAATTCCATCTTTTCAACGTCTTGGCATGCGCATGGGTGAGGTATTTGTGTTCCTAGGGTACACGTTTCATTTAAATGTACGTTTATATTTATATCACTGTTAGGTTTGCCTGTTATGTTTATAGAAAAAAAAAGATTTTTTTTTTGGCATTGAGGTTGTATTCTAGCCATTTTGACACTTTTACTAGACCTGTTTAAGATTTTGATTTTATCTCCTCCCATGTCTCTCCTTTGAAAAGTAAAACTGTATCATCGGCAAATGATATAATTTTCCCATTTTCTAGGTCTATTTTGCATAGTTCGTTTATATACGCAAGAAAAAGTATTGGTCCAAGGGTACTGCCCTGGGGTACTCCGAATAATTTTTTTCCGTGTTGACATGATGTCCAGTTTTGTTTCAACATGTCTTCATTAATTTTTTCAATATTTAGGAGAGTTTAGATATTTTTTATTTTATTTTCTCTGACAATTTTCGTCTCTAAGGCCAGCATTACGGGGAAATGATCTGTGATAGCTGTGTTGCAGACAATAGCATTGATTCGTTTACGAAACCTTACCATAATGTGGTCTAGGCAAGAATTTTCCCGTATTGGTAGGAAAATTGCACTTTTCAGGCTTTTCTCCGCCATTAGCATATTGTAGTCTACAGTATTTAGTGGTTTTCGTTCAGCAAATCTATATCCTGTTACAATAATATTTTGAACGTGATTTACTTCTGACAGTACTGAATTTAAAGAACTTAAAAAAATCGCCATTTTTCTGAAAAATGGTGAACGGTAAAAGGCTACAATATTTATATCGTTTCCTATTTTTATTAATAAGCAATTTCCTTCTGCGAAGTTAGGCTCTTTAACAACGATTTTTAGTTTTTCCAAAACGTAAACGATAGCTCCATCATTTGGATTATAATTACTTTCAGTGTGATCATTATAATTAGGAATTTCTTTTAGTTTCTTTTAGCCAGCACTCGGTTAGAATAATCACATCAAAACTAACTTGAATCCTCTGTAGTAATACAATAAAGTCATTGAAATTGCGGTACTTCGGATGTTTAAAGTTAACAATTTCACAGAAAGTTTTTTTTTTCTGTGAATACTTTACCACACTGTTCTGATTCTGTACTGTGACTGTATAATACCTACGTTTGTATAATTAATTTTTTTTTAGTAGTTTTGTATAGTGTATACCGTTTACAGTTTACAAAAAATAAACTTCGATGAATGATTTTACAAACTTTTGCCAATTTTTAATGATTATTTTAATTTGTCTAGGTACGAGGAGTTCTAAAATACGAGGATAGAGAGATTTTTTAGTTTTCCTGATGTTACCCCCCACCCCGACCATTCGATGGGGAGGTTCCGATTCGGTGGGTGATTTAGAGGCGGGCCCCAAACGAAGAAGACCCAGAAGAGTCTGTTCAAATGACATTGAATTTCCATATTTCAATTTGGCTTCAATTTCCTCATTCAGATCTTCAAGTCCCTTAAGACAAATAAAAAAAATATAATACGAATAACCAGACAATATGAAAAACTTCTACTACTATAATATTTAAAAGTTTCATGGGTAATAATGGAGGACTTAGGCAGCAGAGAAATTTAACCCAAGACGCGACGCCTTGGCTTAGAGCTTAGAAGAATGGATGAAAAATAATTTTGTATTTGAGGCCAAAATACCCAACCAATTAAAAAGTGTTTTTAAAATCAAAAGGTTTAGCTAATATCTAGTGCGAATTTGTGATACGAGTACTTTATTTATTTGTTTTTTTAATTATAAAATATAGGCCATTAAAAATTCAATTCTTTATTATTTTAGAGGCAACTTAGGCAATTTTTTGGGAGGAACTTATTAAAAAAAATTTTTTGCCCAATCAACAGATTTAAAAAAAAAAATACAGTGTGTGGCAAGCCTACGCACGACGGAAGTGAAACTTTTAGTATTCTTCTCTCTCTCTCTTTTCATTTCATTCTCTCTTTTTTTCTGTCTATTGACAAATTTATAAGTAGCATGTGATAAAAAAAAAAGTTATAAAAATATGGGATTCGAACCCGGGTCCTGCATAACGAGTGTCGAACGCTCTGCCTCTAGACCGCGAGGAGAGATATTTCGCGCGACGCGGCGTTATCGGCTTTGATTAGTAATTTTAATGATTCAAAATAAAAATAATTAGTCAAAATAACAAATTAATGTAATTTTTTACTACATTATTACAAATCGTTGATAAAAAAAAATATTAATCAAAATACCGAGCGACTCTACCGGCTCGATTTGTAAGCTATATTTCGACCCAAATATCATATAGGTACCGTAAATTAAAGTAAAGGTAAATTAAAAAATTTATGTAATTTTTTACTACATTATTACAAATCATTATCAGTTGATAAATAAAAAAAAATAATCAAAATACCGAGCGACTCTACCGGCTCGATTTGTAAGCTATATTTCGACCAAAATATCATATAGGTACCGTAAAGTAAATTAAATTTAAATTAAAAAATTTATCTAATTTTTTACAACATTACAAATCGTTGATAAAAAAATTAAAAGTTATAAAAATATGGGATTCGAACACGGGTCAAGAAAAAAAATAATTAGTTAATGCGGGGATCGAACCTCGGTTCTTCACGACGAAAATCGGGCGCTCTGCCTCTAGACCGCGAAGCTGAGTTGGGAGAGTGACCTAAAGTAGGTATATAATATTGGCTAGGCTCCTATAGCGAAATGATCACGGTTTTTCATGACGGTCATGAGTATTTTTCATTATATTTACGTATAAAAGCAACGGCAAAAAAGATTTTGAAAATAATTGTCATTTACTAAAAAATAATTACCAAAGTTACCTCTAAAATCACGAAAAATTCAATTCTTTATTGGTCTATATTTTATAATTTAATAAATAAAATAGCTGACATGGTTACTAGATATAAAATAGCTGACATCGGTACTATATATAAAATAGCTGACATCGGTACTAGATATAAAATAGCTGACATCGGTACTAAATATAAAATAGCTGACATCGGTACAAGATATAAAATAGCTGACATCGGTACTATATATAAAATAGCTGACATCGGTACTATATATAAAATAGCTGACATCGGTACTATATATAAAATAGCTGACATCGGTACTATATATAAAATAGCTGACATCGGTACTAGATATTTTTACTTTAATATTTGATTTTAAAAAATAATTAGATTTTATTCTGAACTGTTTTAATTTATAAAATTTTAATTCTTAACACAATACTTATATTAAATTAATTTTATCCATTTCAAATATGTAATTAATTTTTATAATAATAACGTGATTTTGCACAAAAACGACGCTATACAAATCATCCAAATATTATTATTTTAAATAGCACTTTTGTCTGAAGGTACTTATTTTCTGTTTTTATATACACCAATGTTTGTTACTTCGTATCCTGATGAAGAAACTATTGGTCTCGAAATTGGTTATTTAATTTAATTTAATTAAAAATATTCGTTTTGGCCAAGTATTTTTTCCTCAGATCCAAAATTATTTTTTTTTAAAAAGAGGTCTTGCAACCGTTCCTCTTAAAAGACTGACAAAATCAAATGTTGTCAGAAAAAGCCATATTCTATATTACCTCGTACTTGCTGTGTGTTGTGTGATGCGTGACGCGCTGTACTCATTGTTATTACTTAGTGCCACATGGAAACCTACCTCCAATCGATTGTGGCGTAGACCGTAGACTAGGAGCGTGTAGCTACGGGGTGTCTACGGTTCTACGGCGCTCGAGGCTACGGCGGCGTAGCGGATGTGGGCCGGTTCCAGCAGGAGGCGGTTCGGTTTCAAAGGGCTTTCAAACATGTGCTTCCACCGTTATTTTATAAATAATGTGCGAACAAACACCTAGCATATCAATGCGTGTAAGATTTGAACTTGTAAGTTTTTTGAAGGATGTACTTTTAAAGAGGCAAATAATTCAAATTCAAGACACATAAATTAAATTGTCTATGTACCGAATACGGTAGGCATTGGTTTCGGTAGTTGAAACTCTTTTGCGGTATGAGATAAAAATAACAAAAAACCCAATTCTTTCATAAAATGTAGAATTGAACGGCCCAGTTTGAATACCGTCCCCCTCTGAGAGCCGAGGTTGGCCGAAGTTAGCCGAGTTCGACGGAGGGAGGAAAGAGGCCGGCCGTAGCAGTCGGGAGTCGGGAGTCGGGAGCCGCGAGTCGGGTAGTCGCGCGAAGCCCCTACGCGCTCAAGGCACAAGGCGCAAGGCCGCTCCGATTTGCCGCTAAACGATACAAACATGTACACGCGATACACTTCTCACTTTTTTCACATCTACTTTACGAGAGGTTCAAGTCGTGCGCTCCTCATGATACATTTCGACTAAATATATTTGTGGATAACTTTAATAACAATGCATTTTTGTTGACCTCTGAATTAATAAGTCGGTTATTTTTCTTTGTGTGTAAATTCTTGAAAGTGTGTTTTATTTTTTGTAAACTTGCACTCAGTGCTTATTTTGAGTGTTTTGCGTAGCGACGTCGAAGTAATTACTCTTTTTTTTCTTTCGTCGCAGTGTGTGTATATTGTCTTAGGCGCTTTACGTACATACCTATGTAAGTTTAAATATTTGGCCGATAATGTTCTGGAAAACACGGAAATACGACTTTCTCAGGTAAAAATATTACTAATACTTCCCATTTACATAAACTTTTGTACTCATGATTTAAAGTAGAGAAATGTTATCCATATATTTATTAATTACACGCAAAGCGGTTACCAAGGAAAATTACAAGTTGAGAATGAGAAAAGGTATTCAAACCTTTAAGGCAAATACCTAAAAATTATGTTTTATTTATTAATGTCTATTCTTGAATACACATTTTACAAATGATTACAGTGGTTTATATTGTAGGACAGAGAAAAGAGTACAGAAAAAAGGTACAAAAAATAAATAAAATAGGTTGAAATAGGTAAAACTATGTGTGAGTGATATTGTATGTTACGTGAACACCTCACTAGGAGAACCTGTGCTGAGTGTTAACGTGTTTGTGATTAAGTGTGACAGGTATTTATGTGTTGTAGTAGAAAGTTTATTTGATTTTATTTTTATTTTTTTTCACAGACATATATTGAAATATGAAAACACAAATATCTATTATTAGATTAGACGGAATGTTGTGAGACTGAAGATAGTGGCGAAGGGAAGTACTTGGCTATTTGGATCGTTCTTTATTCTTCGTAAAATTACTCTTAATACCCTTCACTTACCAACGATGGGATAATACCCTTCATAAGGAAATCATATCAATATAATCAGAAAAGCTCATAGCAGATGGCGCTGGTGTGGTCGGCGGTCATTTTTATGAGATAGCAGCTATGTGCTACGGTTAAAAATATATTGCATTAAGAATTTAAAGGTATTTAAAAAAATTGTTGATTCAGATGGAGTTCGGTTGAAAAATAGAAATAAATAATGTGAAAAAGAAAGACTAAGTTTGTTCATAAACTAAACATATTTTAGGTTGTTTTCCTATAAAAGTGAGATAATAATAAGATTCCTTGTAATATGAGATTTCTGTTACAAGATTTTTGATAGTATGAGAAATAATTTTTGCTGTTTAATTTAAGATGCCACCAATCAGTAATAACAATTGTGCGACGATTCTCTCAGAGCCACAATTTTGAAAAGTTATAATAATTCTAGTTTTCAAGTGGTGTACTAAGTATTATTTATTTTAATTTTATTACCATTAACATATCCTTTTGCTCAAGTTAGACAGTACTCGTAACAAATTACAGAGGTATCAACAGTCTGAATAAACAAGATGTTTTAAATGAGTTTTTAAGATTTTGCTATCGTTTTATATTAATGTATTTTTAAGGCACAATCCACTTGTTTCTCAACTGTTGTGTCCAGACGTTCTCGAGGAGTATACAGGCACACAACAGCATTGGGGCAATTTAATTTAAATTATTAACAAGCTTTTGTAGAAAACCCTCGTCATCGCACAGGAATAAACATAAATATAGAAAGTCATAAAACACTAAATATATCATTACCGCATATAAACTACTTATCGCAGGCAATTATTATTACCGTGACAGCTGTTTCGCCTTCTGAAGGCATTATTAAACTGTGGTAAAGCCACTTACTTATGATAAGTACCTATATATTATTTCCAAATAGGTACTTATAATGAAGAACTATTTAGTATATGATATATGACCTATGCCATCATTCTCCCAATTATTGAATTATTTAAATTTGACTAAAGGACGTTAAAGTAAGGTGTTTCCAAATGAATAATTTGCATGAATCTTTTCTTTTTCCTGTAATTTTATTTTAATAACTTGTAGTTTTGTGTCCTATAATAATTGAACTAGGTTTATACTTATGTAGGAGTGGCGAGCGAATTATATTTTTTGTTAATTAATCAACTCTTATAAGATTTTTTATTAATTTCCAACTGCTCTAAAATATTATAAATAATGATAATAATAATAGATAGGGACGAGAGTATATTTAGAAATTTCCAAATTACAAGGGATGAGGTTTATAAGTATTTAGGATACCCACAATCAAATAGATTAGACCATACTAGTATGAAAAGGGATGAGGTTTATAAGTATTTAGGATACCCACAATCAAATAGATTAGACCATACTAGTATGAAAAGGGATGAGGTTTATAAGTATTTAGGATACCCACAATCAAATAGATTAGACCATACTAGTATGAAAAGGGATGAGGTTTATAAGTATTTAGGATACCCACAATCAAATAGATTAGACCATACTAGTATGAAAAGGGATGAGGTTTATAAGTATTTAGGATACCCACAATCAAATAGATTAGACCATACTAGTATGAAAAGGGATGAGGTTTATAAGTATTTAGGATACCCACAATCAAATAGATTAGACCATACTAGTATGAAAAGGGATGAGGTTTATAAGTATTTAGGATACCCACAATCAAATAGATTAGACCATACTAGTATGAAAAGGGATGAGGTTTATAAGTATTTAGGATACCCACAATCAAATAGATTAGACCATACTAGTATGAAAAGGGATGAGGTTTATAAGTATTTAGGATACCCACAATCAAATAGATTAGACAATACTAGTATGAAAAGGGATGAGGTTTATAAGTATTTAGGATACCCACAATCAAATAGATTAGACCATACTAGTATGAAAAGGGATGAGGTTTATAAGTATTTAGGATACCCACAATCAAATAGATTAGACCATACTAGTATGAAAAGGGATGAGGTTTATAAGTATTTAGGATACCCACAATCAAATAGATTAGACCATACTAGTATGAAAAGGGATGAGGTTTATAAGTATTTAGGATACCCACAATCAAATAGATTAGACCATACTAGTATGAAAAGGGATGAGGTTTATAAGTATTTAGGATACCCACAATCAAATAGATTAGACCATACTAGTATGAAAAGGGATGAGGTTTATAAGTATTTAGGATACCCACAATCAAATAGATTAGACCATACTAGTATGAAAAGGGATGAGGTTTATAAGTATTTAGGATACCCACAATCAAATAGATTAGACCATACTAGTATGAAAAGGGATGAGGTTTATAAGTATTTAGGATACCCACAATCAAATAGATTAGACCATACTAGTATGAAAAGGGATGAGGTTTATAAGTATTTAGGATACCCACAATCAAATAGATTAGACCATACTAGTATTAAAAATGATATTAGGGTTAAATTTAAAACTAGGATCAGGAAAATTTTAAAATTCAATCAATTCGCTAAAAATTTAGTAAAAGCAATAAATACTTGGGCAATATCTCTATTTACGTACTCACTTGGCATAATTAAATGGTCTAATACAGATTTAGATAACTTAGAACGATTAATTAGAACTACGCTAGCAAAGTTTATTTGCCATCATCCAAATTCAGCTATATAACAAATTAATTTACCTAGAAATTTAGGAGGTAGAGGTATAGCAAAATAACTTCTTTGAAACATAATCAGGTAAAATGCTAAGAACTTTTTCCCATAGGAAAGCTAATAGCTCAGAAATGTACAATATAATTTGCAAGGCAGATAGAAATATTACACCTTTAAATTTATACGACGAGAACGCCAGTATTTTTATAAATCCCAACCAGCAATTATTAGATTCCTGGTCAAATAAAATTTTACACGCAAAACACTTCAATTATCTCGACCAAACGTATGTTGACAAATTTTCGTCAAACAAATGGTTAAGTATTTGAGAGTTAAGTGTAGAAATAGAAGGATTTATGCTTGCAATTCAGGATAGAGTCATTAATACTAAAAATTATGTGAAGCATATAATCAAAGATACAAATCAAATTGATGATTAATGTAGAAAATGTTTGGCTTTTCCGGAAACTATAGATCATACATATTATATCGGGATTTTCTGTATTGGCGCCGTCCGAGTATACATTTAGGCATAATCAAGTTTTAAAAATAATTCACCAAAGTTTGGTAACTAAACATAACTTGATTGACTACCGTAATATAGTACCATATTATGAATACGAACCAAATTCATTTTTAGAAAATGAATTTTATAAAATATATTATGATAAAACTATAGTAACAGACCGAACGATTAGTCATAATAGACCAGATATTGTTTTACATGACAAAATTAAAAAAAAAACTTATATCATTGATGTCGCTATTCGAAATTCCTGTAATATTCAAAAATCTGTTAATGAAAAAATAAGAAAATACATAGATTTAGGAAATGAAATAGAAAGAATTTGGCATTTTCAGACTATTTAAATATTAAAATTTGTTATTTCGGCTACTGGCACTATACCTAGCTCTCTCATTCAAAATTTAGGCGTATTAGATCTGTCGAAGAATTTATACATAAAAATGCAAACATCAGCCATTTTAAACACATGTAGAATAACGAAAGATTTTTTAAATATTTATATTGAGGGATCAGTAGGATTTATAGGTCCAATTAGAAGTTCTACTGAGCCGAACCCTCTGATATGAAAATATCTGGAGTCGGTGAATTATTTTCCAATTAGATCCTTGGTGATTTGACGTGTTGTTTTTGTATTATTTTGTATTTAATATGCTTATATAATGCACTTGCATAATGTGGATTGACTAGATGATAATTTGTGGAAAAGTGTGTGGAAGGGTTTAGTTTTTCCTGTGGGGAAGATTTTACCCGGACATAAAGTCGGAAATTAAAAAATAGAATGTATTCCGTAATGTATGCAGGGGTAATGCAATGCAATACATTCCGTATTAAGTTTAGGACTTTACAATGAATTTGTAAAAGAGTTATTATTATTATGAGTGAGTGATTTTTTATCTCGGAAATATTTATTTGTTTATTTATTTTGTTTATTTATACGCCCATTGGGCTTTTACATACATTACATAGTTCTTAAGAAAAATATTCTGAAGATTGTAAGTTCACAATAGTAACAGTAATAATACAAATAACCATATCCATTTGAAATATTATAACAGCAAGTAAACAGTAAATGCATACAACAATTATTTGTAGGTGTAAAGCTCTTGTACAAAAATAAGAATATGTTGTATTGTTAACAAAATATAAAGCGTTTGACTGGTTATCGTGGCCTGTTAAATCTAGGGCGTTCGGTCTGCCATTTTACATACATATTTTAAATAGTTTATATAAAAAAATATTGTGAAGATTATAAGTAAAGAACAGTAAAAGCAATAATATAACCTTCACCATTTGATATATAAAAGCAAGCAAAAAGCAAATGGAAACATGATAGTTTGTAGGTATAAGCCTGTTGTAAGAAAATAAGAATACGCCTACTTCTAAGATATAAAGATGAAATTTTTTTATAAAAATGTTAAGTTTAGTAATACTAGGTAGTAGTTGTATTAAAATAATATGTATGCGACACATAAAAGCTAGTGTATATATTTATTCATTCATTTAATTATCTTTTCACGAACTAGCGGGCTAATAAGCCAGCGAGTTCGTAAATTGATAAATAAATAAAAATAACAATTTTACTAAATGATTACAGTAATTACATGTGAAAAATAATGCAGTTGTAGTAATTGCAAGAAGACTACACCTATAATTGTGTGAATCTTGAGGAAATAATTCGATAAGAGGTATATATTCCTCGTACTTTCAATCTTTTACCGAAAAATATTCAAGTGATTACTAAACTTCCTCAATATATAAAAGAATTAAAATTATGGCTTTTCGATACAGCAGTTGAAACTTTTTTTTATTTAATTTGTATCAATTTATGTTTCTCATAAAATATTCACCATATATTACACTAAACACTTATAACTTCACTATACACTATTGTAAACACTTTTTATACAAACCGCTTAGACAAAATGTAATCTTGTTTTTATTTTATATGCCCACAATTTGTTTATTTCTAGGTAAAATAAAATAATAACTTAAATATATTACCCACGCACAGGCTGCGCCTTAGTGGGTTCCCATTATTCGTATTGATTTATACAATATTGTATGTAATTAATGTAAAAATTGGAAAAAATAAAGGAATTTAAAAAAAAAAAAAATAGCTAGATGTTTATTGTTTTATTATAAGAGTAATAATATATTGGTTTTAAATTTGGAAACCGATTGGAAACGATAGACATCGATTGAACTATATTTGTTTCCAAGTGTATGAAGCCTTTGAATTGGGGAGTTTACGAAGTAATTATTGATTACTCTTTCGATTTTTTGCTGATAAGTCTTATAAAATGGAGCCCAGATTGTTGACTTATACTCCAAATTACTTCTTACCAACCCAATGTACAGCAACTTCAAGGAATTTATTGTTTTAAATTCTTTTATCGTCCTCAGAATGTACCCCAGGCATTTCATGGCCTTGTTGGTTATTTCATTTATATGAGGAACAAAAGTTAATTTACTATCAAATATTATACCAATGACCTTGGTTTGTTTGTTTTAATCATTTTAGGAAATTGTTGTTGATGCTATATAGATATTTAATGGGATTATTGATTCGGTTAAAAGTTATTGATTGACATTTTTCAATATTGAGAAACAGTTCATTAAGGGTGCACCACTCTTGTAGCCTCACAAGATTTGATTGCAATACGCTACAGTCATTATGATTAGTTATTGTTTTGTAAATTTTTAAATCGTCCGCAAATAAAAGTATCATAACTCGATCAAAGATGGTAGTTATGTCGTTGATAAACAAGGAAAATAACACTGGGCCCAGATGTGACCCCTGTGGGACTCCGGTAAAGATTTCAAGCTGATGTGAAAAATGTGAATTGATTTTTACTGATATTTTTCTTTTGTGAAGGTAGCTTTCGAACCATCTTAAAATATATATTTTTTTTTTCATGTTCTCTATAAAACGGTTATACACCAATATATCATGGAGAAGATTACAAATTAAAAAGTTTACAGAGGTAGTTTTACTATTTTGTGACATGTGTTAAAAGATAGTTACTGAATTGTCTGTAGGTGACATTGAAAATGTCAATATGCCCAGTTATACCTAGGGATCTTAGTTTGTTTATAAGAATTTTATGTGAGACTGTCGAAAGCCTTACTAAAGTCTGTATACACTACGTCTGTTTGAAGATTGTTCATGGAATTAGTTATATATTCCTGATAT
Organism: Hesperophylax consimilis; assembly: GCF_061612785.1. NCBI lineage: Eukaryota > Metazoa > Arthropoda > Insecta > Trichoptera > Limnephilidae > Hesperophylax > Hesperophylax consimilis. The sequence goes on from NC_142842.1 coordinate 122,274, forward strand.
ATCATTAAGTTTGTTAGAGTAGATCTTTATGCTATGAAGCCATGTTGTCGATGTGTAATTACTTTATTGATTTCAGGCGAGGGTTTAGAGAGCAGGGCAGATTCAAGTATTTTCGGGATTGACGACTGGATACATATAGGTCTATAGTTGGATATATCAGATTTATCACCTTTCTTGAATATTGGAAACAGAAAGCTTGTTTTCCATTTTTTCGGAAAAATGCCAGTTTTTATGGACAAATTAAAATTTTTAGTTAGGGGATAAGTCAGGACTGATGAGCATTTAGATAAGAAGATTGGTGGAATGTTATCAGGACCGGCCGATTTGTTAAGGTCAAGGGATTTTAATTTAGTTCTTACATCACGTTCTTCAAATATGCATTGATTGAAATCGATGTTATTATTATTAGGTGTTGTGCCGTCGAACATTAGTGAGTTATTTGTAGAAGCATAGATTTTACTGAAGAATTCAGCAAACAGATTAACAACTTCTTGGGAATTATCGGCCGTTTTGTTATCTAAATACATGTTGGAGGGAATACCGAAGTCATTGTTGTTAAGTAATTTTGAAAATTTAAAGATGTTATGGGGGTTGGCAAGAGCCAATTCTTCACAGTTGTCGATGCACTTTTTATAAAATTGCTTGGACATTTTTTTGGTTGACTTTCTGAGTTCGTTAAATTTAGCGTAATCAATAGGATCGCGTGTTGATTTGTAGATTTTATGAGCTATTTTTTGTCTCTAATTATTTTAATGAAATCGTTACTGAACCATTTTGGATAGTTATGTACATACATTTTTGAAACGGGTACAAGCGAATCAATAGATTTATTTAGAATTGAGTAAAGTTTATCTACCATTTCGTTTATGTTTTCTTCGGATTCCAAGAAGTTCCAGTCAGTTGAAGATAAAAGACTAGTGATTTTATTATAGTCGGCTTTGAAGAAGTTAAATTTTGTTGATGCTGATGGATTTATTTTTTTAATTGAACTGTTGCATTCGATCAGTAGAGGGGGGTGATATTTGTCTATTGGGAGGATATATTCAATAGATGCGGATACTTTAACAAATAAAGAATTTGAAAAGACTAGGTCAAGAAGACGAGAATTAATATTGAGTAAATAGTTTAACTGTCGTAGATTTAGAAAATTTGACATCTCGATTATCTCATGAGAACCATGGTTGATGTTGTCCGTGGTAGAAGTTTTATTGTTATCTATGTCCCATATGACATTTGGCAGATTGTAGTCTCCTGTCATAATCATGGTGGCGCCAGGAAATTTTCTTCTGATTGTTTCGATTTCGAAGTAGTGGTCCTTGTATAATTGTGCGTCGGAAGTTGGGGCAATGTAGATACAGCCAATGATTATTTTTTCACTTTTGGTAGACACCATGATGAATAATTGTTCAAGATGTGTATGTATGCACTTGAGTTTTCTTGATTTGAGTCTATTGTTTATGGATAACAATACACCTCCTCCTCTGGTTTTAATGCTTACGCTTCTGTCTTTTCTGTATACTGTGTGATTAAAGAAGCCCAATTCGGAGTTTCAATGTTTTTATTAAGCCATGTCTCAGTGAAAGCGTAAGAGTCGTGGTTCAGGGTTGGTAAGTTTGATTTGAGGTCCTGTAACTTTGTCCGAAGTCCTCATACATTTTGAAAATATAATGAAATTTAAGTGTTTAATTTTTTTGGGATCGTTTTAACGCTTGTACGATTGTTATTAAAGTATCTTATTGTGATATCCGTTTCACCTGAAGACTTCCTTTTTTCTAGTTCTTCTCTTAAATCTATCAAATGTTTACGTTGTAGAAAAGACTGGTCTTGATAAATTCGGATTTGATTTTTCAGAGTGTCTTTCTTTTTTAGTAGAATTTTCGGCCATTTAGCTTCCGGAAATTCAACTTTTATACTTCTCGGTTTGTCAGTTTTCCGAATACCCAATCTGTAGATTTTTATGTCAAGGTTTGTTGTCGAGGCATCCATATCTGATATAATTTTCTTAACTGCTGCGATATCACTATTTATTGATTCAGTCTGGGATAATGATGTATTCTCCGGAATGTTGAGAATAATTAGATTTTTATCTCTGTAGTTTTGTTCTTTCATTTCAGCGAGGATTTTGCACACGGTTTGGGTTTGGGCTTGTTGGGAGCACACATTTGGAATTGAACTTTTTAGAGCCGTTAACTCCCCCCAAGGTTTGCCATTTTTACTGCCATTTGAGCGATGGTTCCTAATATATCGTTAGTTCTAGGTATTATTTTTGCGATCTGCTCTTTTGTTAATTTATTGTTAGGCTCCATTATCATATTGGTCAATAAGTTGACGGCGTCCTTCGCCAGTGATATAATCATTATATTTAGCAAAATGTTACTTTATTTTATGTTTATTTTTAAACGATCGCATTAGTTCTGTATTAAAGGACCGGCCAGTTTGTCGAACATATACAGAGTTGCATTCGTCGCACGGAATAAATGCCGCTATTTTTTAGTTTGGGTACTTCACTTTTTGAGATTTTAAGAGATGATCCTAGATTACAGTTAGCCATGATTGTTTTTTTGAGAACTTTCGCATATTAGATGTTGGTCCGACGAATTCCTAACACTAAAATTTATTATTTGTTTTATTACTAACCGCTGGGTAAAATTTAGTTTTTTATGATTATTTATTCTTTCTCTACATTTAAAGCCGTTATTTCTAGCAATCGTTAATATTGTACTTATTTCCTTCTCGTATGCGAAGTCTATGTTTCATTGAGTGGTACCCAGACAATTTATGTGACCATGGGTGTAAAGATTTATAATTAATGGTCGTGTCTGTAAATGTACTTAGGGAAAATTCCAAATGTATGTTTGTTATTTTATCTATCGATTGTTAAGTCTAAAAAATAATCTTCTTATTAAACTCTCTTTTAACTGTAAAGCAGATTTTACGGTTGAAGGAGATAGAGAATTGTCTGTTGGTACCTTTCCAACAGACCAACATGTCTTCATCTTAATGAACATAATATAATATGTGTTCTCAAAAGGATGAATCTGAAATATGTTTTTAAATGTAGATCATGAATATTTCTGCAAGAGGTGGCATATGTAAACCGTCGTTTTGTGGATACAATTTATCGTCAAATAGTTAGTTTCCACACAAACTTTGATTAGATCGATAAGTCATTTTTGATAAATGGATTTATTTTAGATTTGTGTAATATATCTTCAATGATTTTAAGGCACTCTTGGATTGGGACATTGCTAAAAAGACTTACTGCGTCTAAAGATAAGGATTGGCAGCTGTGCGGGAGATCTGTCTTGGATTTTATTTACAAGTATTGTCGTTGGGGTATTTATAAAAGGGATGACCGGTCATGTGGGGATATTTTCTGTGTGAATTTTGGGTTCACCATATAATGGATTCATTATCATTGCGATTCTTTATGAATATTTATTTTGCAATTGTTGCAATATGGCAATTAAATTTACAATTTACAATTGCACGTTAACTGAAATTTTGTACGTGGGGTCCGTTTTAAGATTTCAAAATCTTCTAGTTTTAGGAATATATCAAAATTATTTAAATAATAATAAACTTTGTTTGGTAAAACTACCGAATACCCCCTATCGGCCTTAGTAATTGTGATGTAGCAACGTTTAATTTTGGTTGTAATGCCATTTAAAATTTCCGTGTCTTTATTGTTGAATTTATTTTGAATACTAAAACCACAAGTAATAAAAATAAAATCATTTTTTTAGTTCCTATTTGGAAATCATATAAATATATCGTATGTAAGTGGTCTAACCACAGTTTTATAATGCCTTCAGAAGGCAAAAAAGCTGTCACGCGTAATAATAATTACACTGCAGAACTAGTTTAAAGATTAATTGTTTTTTAAATTATATATACAAAAGAAAAACGTGTACATTGTTTATAAATAGATATACACATTACAGTAAAATTTACAAAAACATAATTTTGCAAAAAACAAGTGAATTACAAAAATAAAATCGGAAATTTAGCGTTGGCACACGACGCGACGGAGGTATTAGTTCGCGGGAATTTGAGATTACAAATATTATTAAAGACTGTATTAAACTCTTAATGATGCGGTATGTTTAATGACATAATATAATATCACTGCTCCGACTCAGCTTAGCTTTCGATGCAACTAACATAACGAGAGTCATTCGTTATGATTGTTTTTAAGAAACTAGCATTACAAATAATATGACCTCTGGGCTCTGACGTTCCTCCTCAAGTAGTTCCATTTGGTATATGAACTTTATGCGTATTCATAATATGTTGGTATATATTACCTACTTGCTGTAGACAGAGGGAGAATAATTTTGTTTACCTTATTTAATTTTGATCACCCTATATATACATGTCATCGTACCTTTTTGTGTCGCTAATCTATTTTGTTGATAAAAGGTTACGAGGTTGATGGGAGATACCCTTCGCTAGCTGTATCGTTTATTCGGCCTCCGCGCGGCACTGCCTAGGTAAGCACCGCACGCCGGAGGCACGTTACGGCAGATAGGGTGATCATGTCATGTTCAAACTTTAAATTTTATAGTCAATAATACAGAAAATATGTCGCATTTAAATTTATTCCACGTAATTCGAGAAATTTACTTTCACATTTCAGCTTTTACAAAAAGTTGGTCAGTAATTTGCAAATTTTTATCAGATTTAAAATAAAATCCCAGAGTGCTACGCATATTTCTGTAATTCCTTATTGACGCAATCAAATCATTACGGTAACACATCGACCAAATTGACGCTCTGCCAGAAATATTTAAACATTCGTCTCAGTGAGATTGGGCCACAACTTACAAAGTGCATTTCTTTGCCAAACGTTCAAGATAATAAAATTATTTGCTCTGTTGTAATCTAGTTCAACGTTTTATACGAAATTAATTCTTTGAGTAAAATAATGCAAAACCCCACAATGAATACTTAAGTGTGCGTAATGAAATTAGTGCTTCAAAGCTGCATTTTCTAGTAAATTACAATCTAGAGATTCATATGCTCTTTGACAATATCTTTTTACAAATTATTTCATTTCAACTTTCAAGCACAGCAAAAACTATAAAGGATTATTACTCTGCCGCGGCCGGTTGCAATTGAATCTGATGAAAGATCCTGGTGTCGCGAAACATATATATTAGTTGGTGTTGCTGGAAGTCCTACGCAACACACCCGAAGGTCCAGTCCCAGAACTATGGTAAATGCAATGTTAGATGGGATCAATTTATTTTTAATGCATCCTCTAAACTTGATAAACGGTATTACTCAAGGTTTAAACCGGGGCTTCTCTTAGGATTATAGGATTAAAAGGGAACTCACCCGTCGCAGTTGGGGCCAGTCTGCCACAGTCTGGATGCACTCAAAATATGAATATTAAATTATATTCACAATAATTTATTCCACCGTTGTAGTTATGGTATACGTCTATCTTCCCTCTGAGGTACTATTTTATACTGAGATCTGCAGAGCTCCAAATGAGCATAATGTCACTTTATTGACATCTTGCAACAAAAACGGGTCATGGTGACATTTTGGGATGGGTACATTGGGTAGGTAGGACAATTGCAGCATTTGAGATTTCCTATCCACCAAGTCTTTGCGAATGCATACCTACCAATCCCATGTATATTGGATAGGTAGGACAATTGCAGTATTTGAGATTGCCTATCCACCAAGTCTTTTCGAATGCATACCTACCAATCCCATATATATTGGATAGGTAGGACAATTGCAGCATTTGAGATTTCAAATGTAAGTCTACTCATACTTACGTAAAAAGTCAAATAAATATGTATATAAAATGAACTGCCTGGGGGAACTGAGGAAACTTGGGTCAATAAAAATAGTCAATAAGGTGAACCAACAGCTTGATTGACATTTACGTACTTTCAACCAAAACCTGGAAATAACTGCATACATTTTACGTAACGTAATGTTACGTAAAGGGTGTAGGTTTGTAGGTAGAGGCTCGTGCAGCAGGGCGCGGTTACACATGACGCGGTGGTGGCAAGTATGTGTACAGTACAGGCAGGCAATCCCCTGCACAGGTCAGTTTGGCTCGCCGTGACATCGCGGGACACTGTGTTCGTGTGCGTGCATCGAATGAGAATGTCGCTTATTCAATAGTTACGTAAAGGGTGTAGGTTTGTAGGTAGAGGCTCGTGCAGCAGGGCGCGGTTACACATGACGCGGTGGTGGCAAGTATGTGTACAGTACAGGCAGGTAATCCCCTGCAAAGGTCAGTTTGGCTCGCCGTGACATCGCGGGACACTGTGTGTTCGTGTGCGTGCATCGAATGAGAATGTCGCTTATTCAATAGTTACGATTCGCTTTATTGGATTATAATCCTGTTGATGCAGGTAATTGTTTCACAAGTGCACTAAAACAATGCCATTATTATTTTAATTTCAAAGGCACACCGACACTCAAAACTCTCAGTTAGTTGGAGCCAAAAATCTATTGTAGAGTGGAAATACTTAAATATCGTAAAACCATAACTTTCTGTCAAAATATTAAATATCGTAAATATCTGTTGAAAATTTTAAATATAACCATTCTTCATACAACATACCACCCATGTATTAACTGATATGTAGGTAACTTAAAATACTAATTTCGGTTGCTTTTCAATGCAAATATTATGAACCTACCACGAGATTATATTTTTTGGAAATAAATGTTTATTACAGGAAAAAACGTAGAAACGCCTATAAAACATAATATGAATGGAAATATACATTAAACACCCAGAAGAGTAAATAAATTAATAAATAAAGAGGAAAAAAAAACAATTAGATATTTAAAAGCAGTACAGAAATAGTAAATGAATAATATTATGAATATGATGATTTAAACAACAAAAGTTACATTACTGAGGAAAATATATATCGGCAGGAATTCAATAATATATTTTTTATAATGCAACTGAAAATAACTGTAAATTGAAATCAAACGCGGTTTATGAAAAATTTGGAGAAAATTTAAATCTGACAAGTGTGAAGGATGGGTTGTTTCGGAGAAATTGAACAAATCATCAAATTTCAACGTTCATTCTACGGTTCTGTGAAAGTCCGATTCAAGTTCTGTTATTATATAATTTTACTCTAGTTCCCTGATAGAACTGAAATAAAAACAGAACTTGAAAAAAACTTTCACAGAACACGAAAATGAACGCTGTCATTTGATGAATTGTTCAAATTCTCCGAAACAACCCATCCTAAAGGTTTTTAAAAACATGTGTGTGGTAATTGTTTCCCAGTTAGGATTTAATGGTTAATGCTACATTATCTTACACGTACCCTGTTTTGTTTATTTTATGTTCTGATTGCTATGTAATATGACCATAAATGCCAGTTGTATAGATATTTGTTAAGCTGAATACTAACGAGTCCTAATGATCAAAGCCAATGATTTTCTCTAGTAGCCGTACAGTATATTTTATAACTTCCAGGTATTCCACTACGTAGAGGGGAGGTGGTTCATCATACCCATTATGTATTTTAATCAGTCTTAGCTTGAAATGATAGTGGTTTATAGATAGTACAAGTTTAAAACGTTATTTATATAAATAAAAATGTAAATGTTCGTTTCTTAAAAATCTTAACTCTCCGAAAGTTCTTCACGGATTGGTTTGAATTTTTGACACAATGTTGCATTCGAATACGCGTGTTTTTATATACCTATATTATATAGAAGACACCTGTGACAGGCAATAACAATAACATAAAAAAGTAACAACGAGAATTGTACAGTTCACACGCATAATATTCTGTCTCGCAAAAAAACAAAATTTAAAGAATTCTACCGAAAGTTTTAGTGAAAATTCCATTCCTTGAAATGCTTAAGCATTAAAGTCAGAATAGTGCATTATTTTGTTCACGATTAACCATCACATAATAACTCGAAACGAATAATACAAAACAATCAAGTGCACCAAATATATTTGTGACATTATTCAACGCGAACTGTGTGGGTAGCGGATACCAAACGCTCTCCGCATACAGTGCATAGTGTATTGCAGTGTATTGGCCAGAGGTACCTACTCGTTATCATTCATAGCGGTTACTACAAGCGCAGCGGAAACAAAGCAGTCCCACCAGCCATATCTTCAATTAAAATTTTACAAAAAAAATTTTTTTTTTTTAATTAATATGGACGCTCAGGCTTATATTTCACTGGCGAAGGATGCAGTCAACTTATTGACCAATATGATAATGGAGCCTAACAATAAATTTACAAAGGAGCAGATCGCTAAAATAATACCTAGAACAAACGATATATTAGGAACCATCGCTCAAATGGCAGTAAAAATGGCAAACCTTGAGGGCGAGTTAACAGCTCTAAAAACTTCTAATCAAAATGTGTGCTCCTCACAAGCCCAAACCCAAACCGTGTGTGAAATCCTCGCTGAAATGAAAGAACAAAGCTACAGAGACAAAAATCAAATTATTCATAACATTCCGGAGAATACTTCATCATCTCAGACTGAATCAATAAATAGTGATATCAAAGCAGTTAAGAAAATTATCTCCGATATGGATGCCTCGAATACAAACCTTGACATAAAAATCTACAGATTGGGTATTCGGAAAACTGACAAACCGAGAAGTATAAAAGTCGAATTTCCGGAAGCTAAATGGCCGAAAATTCTACTAAAAAAGAAAGACACTCTGAAAAATCATATCCGAATTTATCAAGACCAGTCTTTTCTACAACGTAAACATTTAATAGATTTAAGAGAAGAACTGGAAAAAGGAAGTCTTCAGGTGAAACAGATATCACAATAAAATATATTAATAACAATCCTACAATCGTTAAAACGATCCCAAAAAACTAAACACTAAAATTTCATTATACTATCAAAACGTTCGAGGAATTCGGACAAAACTACAGGACCTGAAAACAAACCTACCAACCTTGAACCACGACTCCTACGCCTTCACCTAGACTTGGCTTAATAAAAACATTGAAACTTCCGAATTGGGCTTCTTTAATCACACAGTTTATAGAAAAGACAGAAGCGAAAGCATTAAAACCAGAGGAGGAGGTGTATTGTTATCCATAAACAATAGACTCAAATCAAGAAAACTCAAGTGCATACATACACTCCTTGAACAATTTATTCATCATGGTGTCCACCAAAAGTGAAAAAAATCATCATTGGCTGTATCTAAATTCCCCCATCTTCCGACGCCCAACTATACAAGGACCACTACTTCGAAATCAAAACAATCAGAAGGAAATTTCCTGGCGCCACCATGATTATGACAGGAGACTACAATCTGCCAAATGTCATATGGGACATAGATAACAATAAAACTTCTACCACGGACAACATCAACCATGGTTCTCATGAGATAATCGAGATGTCCAATTTTCTAAATCTACGACAGTTAAACTATGTACTCAATATTAATTCTCGTCTTCTCGACCTAGTTTTTTCAAATTCTTTATTTGTTAAAGTATTCGCATCTAATGAATCTATACTCCCAATAGACAAATATCACCCCCCTCTACTGATTGAATGCAACAGTTCAATTAAAAAAATAAATCCATCAGCATCAACAAAATTGAACTTCTTCAAAGCCGATTATAATCAAATCATTAATCTTTTATCTTCAACTGACTGGAACTTCTCGGACTCTGAAGAAAACATAAATGAAATGGTAGATAATTTTTATTCAATTTTAAATAAATCTATTGATTCGCTTGTACCTGTCTCAAAATGTATGTACATAACTATCCGAAGTGGTTCAGTAACGATCTCATTAAAATAATTATAGACAAAAAAATAGCTCATAAAATCTACAAATCTATATACCACAAAAAAATGTCCAAGCAATGTTATAAAAAGTGCATCGACAACTGCGAAGAATCGGCTCTTGCCAACCCCCATAACATCTTTAAATTTTCAAAATTACTTAACAACAATGACTCTGGTATTCCCTCTAACATGTATTTAGATAACAAAATGGCCGATAATTCCCAAGAAGTTGTTAATCTGTTTGCTGAATTTTTCAGTAAAATCTATGCTTCTACAAACAACTCACCAATGCTCGACGCCACAACACCTAATAATAATAACATCGATTTCAATCAATGTATATTTGAAGAACGTGATATAAGAACCAAATTAAAATCCCTTGACCTTAACAAATCGGCTGGTCCTGATAACATTCCACCAATCTTCTTATCGAAATGCTCATCAGTATTGACTTATCCTCTAACTAAACTTTTTAATTTGTCCATAAAAACTGGCATTTTTCCGATAAAATGGAAAACAAGCTTTCTGTCTCCAATATTCAAGAAAGGTGATAAATCTGATATATCCAATTATTGACCTATCTGTATCCAGTCGTCAATCCCGAAAATACTTGAATCTGTCCTGCTCTCTAAACTCTCGCCTGAAATCAATAAAGTAATTTCACATCGATAACACGGTTTCATAGCAAAAAGATCTACTCTAATAAACTTAATGATATATCAGGAATGTATAACTAATTCTATGAACAATCGTCTTCAAACAGACGTAGTGTACACAGACTTTACTAAGGCTTTCGACAAAGTTTCACATAAAATTCTTTTAAACAAACTAAGATCTCTGGGTATAACTGGGCATATTTTAAGATGGTTCGAAAGCTACCTTCACAAAAGAAAAATATCAGTAAAAATCAATTCACATTTTTCACATCACTTTGAAATCTTCACCGGAGTCCCACAGGGGTCACATCTGGGCCCAGTGTTATTTTCCTTATTTATCAACGACATAACTTCCATCTTCGATGGAGTTATGATACTTTTATTTGCGGACGATTTAAAAATTTACAAAACAATAACTAATCATAATGACTGTAGCGTATTGCAATCAAATCTTGTGAGGCTACAAGAGTGGTGCACCATAAATGAACTGTTTCTCAACATTGAAAAATGTCAATCAATAACTTTTACCCGAATCAAAAATCCCATTAAATATCAATATAGCATCAACAACAATGTCCTAAAAAGAGTCGAACAAATTAAGGACCTTGGTATATTATTTGACAGTAAATTAACTTTTGTTCCTCATATAAATGAAATAACCAACAAGGCCATGAAATGCCTGGGGTTCATTCTGAGGACGATAAAAGAATTTAAAACAATTAATTCCTTCAAATTGCTTTATACTGGGTTGGTAAGAAGTAATTTGGAGTACAACTCAACAATCTGGGCTCCATTTTATACGACTCATCAGCAAAAAATCGAAAGAGTACAACATAAGTTTCTAAGGTTTATTAATTACAAACTTGGAATACCAATCGAAGAACTTAATTATACATATCTAATGGAATTACTAAACCTAAGCGATTTAACTACAAGACGCACAGTGAGTGACTTAGTTTTTTCTTAGTCTTTTCAATATATCAAATGGCAACCTGGACGCCCTCGATTTAACGAGCTTAATTAATTTGCGTACCCGTGATACTCGTTTAAATGCTCTATATTTTGTTACCAAATCTGCCAATAATTACTTTGTAAACTCTCCAATTCAAAGGCTTCATACACTTGGAAACAAATATAGTTCAATCGATGTCTATCATTTCCAATCGGTTTACAAATTTAAAACCAAAATATTAGAACTTTTAAATTAAAACAATAAACATCTAGCTATTGCACTTCTTACTGAATTATTTCTTCAAGATTGACAAAACAGGCTTATACCTACAAACTATCATGTTTAGATTTGGTTTTTGCTTGGTTTTATATGTCTAAAGGTTAATGTTATATTATTGCTTTACTATTCTTTATTTAGAATCTTCACAATATTTTTTTTATATAAACTACATATGTAAAATGGCTGACCGATCGCCCTCGATTTAGCAGGCCACTACAACCAGTCAAATGCAGTAGGTATATCTGTTAACAATACTACCAATAATTATTTCGTTAGCTTTCTAACTCAAAGGCCTCATAAACTATGTGTCGTATTGTATCATGTTACTGCTGCCACTACCTAGCATTTACATTATTTATTAACTAATTTAAGTCTGTATAACATAGGAGTAGGAATATTCTTATTTTTGTACTTTTTACTTGCTGTTATTATATGGATATGGTTATATGTATTTTTTCTATTATTTTTGTGAACTTGCAATCTTCAGAATATTACTTTTTTATGAACTATGTATGTAAAAGCCCAATGGGCGTTTAAATAAATAAATAAACATGCCATTTAAAACAACGCAATCTGTTGGACATAAAAGTTACACGCGTTATTGTTTATCTATCTGCACAGACAGACTGAGCCACAGAAACGCATGGCGGGGAACAGCTATATATATATCTCCCCTCCGACTTCAATGGCTCACCGAAACTAGATGAATTGTAAGTTATGTCCCATATATAGATATTTAAAATCATCAATTTAAATTCGTTTATATATATTAGAGCAATCCCTATGAATGTAACTTATTTATATTTATGATTAATGAAAACTGTACCTTACCATTGAAGTATTTTTTGTAAAATGGTTAGAAAATTTTATTAATGTTTTTCAATTATAAAATTAGCTGTAAGCACCAGATTTTAAATTTCTAGACTTAGATTCCTGTAGAACAAAACAAAAAAATAAAACATCTGAGATTTTAGTAATAAGTTCATCAGAAATAATTAAAATAAGCCCCACGGAAAGATCAATTTTCTAAGTTTTCTAGGGCAAAGTCGACCGTAGGTCCATCCAACACACCAGGGGCGCGCGTCGTATATTTTTGTGAGTGGCTTCTTCACCTACGTCGTTAGATTCCGACTGAATTTGAGGGTATTGTCTCGTCTTAAGGCGTTAGTTTCAGAAAAAGTGGCGTGACAACACATTAGCAAGTAAGTCGTGCCTTTACTCGTAGAAGGCAGGGAACTATTCATTCTTAGGAACAAATCAGATCTACTTTTCAAACCATCCAGAAACAGTGGTGTGACAACACATTGGGAAATAAGTCATGCCTTTACTCGTAGAGGGCAGGGGACTGTTCATTCTTAAGAACAAATCAGATCTACTTTTCAAACCATCCAGAAACAGTGGTGTGACAACACATTGGGAAATAAGTCATGCCTTTACTCGTAGAGGGCAGGGGACTGTTCATTCTTAGGAACAAATCAGATCTACTTTTCAAACCATCCAGAAACAGTGGTGTGACAACACATTAGGAAATAAGTCATGCCTTTACTCGTAGAGGGCAGGGGACTGTTCATTCTTAAGAACAAATCAGATCTACTTTTCAAACCATCCAGAAACAGTGGTGTGACAACACATTGGGAAATAAGTCATGCCTTTACTCGTAGAGGGCAGGGGACTGTTCATTCTTAAGAACAAATCAGATCTACTTTTCAAACCATCCAGAAACAGTGGTGTGACAACACATTGGGAAATAAGTCATGCCTTTACTCGTAGAGGGCAGGGGACTGTTCATTCTTAGGAACAAATCAGATCTACTTTTCAAACCATCCAGAAACAGTGGTGTGACAACACATTAGGAAATAAGTCATGCCTTTACTCGTAGAGGGCAGGGGACTGTTCATTCTTAAGAACAAATCAGATCTACTTTTCAAACCATCCAGAAACAGTGGTGTGACAACACATTGGGAAATAAGTCATGCCTTTACTCGTAGAGGGCAGGGGACTGTTCATTCTTAAGAACAAATCAGATCTACTTTTCAAACCATCCAGAAACAGTGGTGTGACAACACATTGGGAAATAAGTCATGCCTTTACTCGTAGAGGGCAGGGGACTGTTCATTCTTAAGAACAAATCAGATCTACTTTTCAAACCATCCAGAAACAGTGGTGTGACAACACATTGGGAAATAAGTCATGCCTTTACTCGTAGAGGGCAGGGGACTGTTCATTCTTAAGAACAAATCAGATCTACTTTTCAAACCATCCAGAAACAGTGGTGTGACAACACATTGGGAAATAAGTCATGCCTTTACTCGTAGAGGACAGGGGACTGTTCATTCTTAAGAACAAATCAGATCTACTTTTCAAACCATCCAGAAACAGTGGTGTGACAACACATTGGGAAATAAGTCATGCCTTTACTCGTAGAGGGCAGGGGACTGTTCATTCTTAAGAACAAATCAGATCTACTTTTCAAACCATCCAGAAACAGTGGTGTGACAACACATTGGGAAATAAGTCATGCCTTTACTCGTAGAGGGCAGGGGACTGTTCATTCTTAAGAACAAATCAGATCTACTTTTCAAACCATCCAGAAACAGTGGTGTGACAACACATTGGGAAATAAGTCATGCCTTTACTCGTAGAGGGCAGGGGACTGTTCATTCTTAAGAACAAATCAGATCTACTTTTCAAACCATCCAGAAACAGTGGTGTGACAACACATTGGGAAATAAGTCATGCCTTTACTCGTAGAGGGCAGGGGACTGTTCATTCTTAAGAACAAATCAGATCTACTTTTCAAACCATCCAGAAACAGTGGTGTGACAACACATTAGGAAATAAGTCATGCCTTTACTCGTAGAGGGCAGGGGACTGTTCATTCTTAAGAACAAATCAGATCTACTTTTCAAACCATCCAGAAACAGTGGTGTGACAACACATTGGGAAATAAGTCATGCCTTTACTCGTAGAGGGCAGGGGACTGTTCATTCTTAAGAACAAATCAGATCTACTTTTCAAACCATCCAGAAACAGTGGTGTGACAACACATTGGGAAATAAGTCATGCCTTTACTCGTAGAGGGCAGGGGACTGTTCATTCTTAAGAACAAATCAGATCTACTTTTCAAACCATCCAGAAACAGTGGTGTGACAACACATTGGGAAATAAGTCATGCCTTTACTCGTAGAGGGCAGGGGACTGTTCATTCTTAAGAACAAATCAGATCTACTTTTCAAACCATCCAGAAACAGTGGTGTGACAACACATTAGGAAATAAGTCATGCCTTTACTCGTAGAGGGCAGGGGACTGTTCATTCTTAAGAACAAATCAGATCTACTTTTCAAACCATCCAGAAACAGTGGTGTGACAACACATTGGGAAATAAGTCATGCCTTTACTCGTAGAGGGCAGGGGACTGTTCATTCTTAAGAACAAATCAGATCTACTTTTCAAACCATCCAGAAACAGTGGTGTGACAACACATTGGGAAATAAGTCATGCCTTTACTCGTAGAGGGCAGGGGACTGTTCATTCTTAAGAACAAATCAGATCTACTTTTCAAACCATCCAGAAACAGTGGTGTGACAACACATTAGGAAATAAGTCATGCCTTTACTCGTAGAGGGCAGGGGACTGTTCATTCTTAAGAACAAATCAGATCTACTTTTCAAACCATCCAGAAACAGTGGTGTGACAACACATTAGGAAATAAGTCATGCCTTTACTCGTAGAGGGCAGGGGACTGTTCATTCTTAAGAACAAATCAGATCTACTTTTCAAACCATCCAGAAACAGTGGTGTGACAACACATTAGGAAATAAGTCATGCCTTTACTCGTAGAGGGCAGGGGACTGTTCATTCTTAAGAACAAATCAGATCTACTTTTCAAACCATCCAGAAACAGTGGTGTGACAACACATTGGGAAATAAGTCATGCCTTTACTCGTAGAGGGCAGGGGACTGTTCATTCTTAAGAACAAATCAGATCTACTTTTCAAACCATCCAGAAACAGTGGTGTGACAACACATTGGGAAATAAGTCATGCCTTTACTCGTAGAGGGCAGGGGACTGTTCATTCTTAAGAACAAATCAGATCTACTTTTCAAACCATCCAGAAACAGTGGTGTGACAACACATTGGGAAATAAGTCATGCCTTTACTCGTAGAGGGCAGGGGACTGTTCATTCTTAAGAACAAATCAGATCTACTTTTCAAACCATCCAGAAACAGTGGTGTGACAACACATTGGGAAATAAGTCATGCCTTTACTCGTAGAGGGCAGGGGACTGTTCATTCTTAAGAACAAATCAGATCTACTTTTCAAACCATCCAGAAACAGTGGTGTGACAACACATTAGGAAATAAGTCATGCCTTTACTCGTAGAGGGCAGGGGACTGTTCATTCTTAAGAACAAATCAGATCTACTTTTCAAACCATCCAGAAACAGTGGTGTGACAACACATTAGGAAATAAGTCATGCCTTTACTCGTAGAGGGCAGGGGACTGTTCATTCTTAAGAACAAATCAGATCTACTTTTCAAACCATCCAGAAACAGTGGTGTGACAACACATTAGGAAATAAGTCATGCCTTTACTCGTAGAGGGCAGGGGACTGTTCATTCTTAAGAACAAATCAGATCTACTTTTCAAACCATCCAGAAACAGTGGTGTGACAACACAATGGGAAATAAGTCATGCCTTTACTCGTAGAGGGCAGGGGACTGTTCATTCTTAAGAACAAATCAGATCTACTTTTCAAACCATCCAGAAACAGTGGTGTGACAACACATTAGGAAATAAGTCATGCCTTTACTCGTAGAGGGCAGGGGACTGTTCATTCTTAAGAACAAATCAGATCTACTTTTCAAACCATCCAGAAACAGTGGTGTGACAACACATTAGGAAGTAAGTCAGGAAACAGTTGTCATCGTGTTTATGAAATGCCAGCTATCGTGCGTAAATTACTTATTGAGCAGGAGAAAGTATTTGTGAACTGGACTGTTTGCCGCGTCAGAGATTTTATTGGCCTTATTGTCTACACTAAATGTCATATGATTGGACACTCATACAAATATTGCAGAGATACTAAACCTATATGTGGACACTGTGCACAAGAAAAACACACCCGTGAGTTGTGCACAAATGCAGCCATCAAACCAGTTTGCGCGACATGCACCAGATTTGGTAAGCCTGCTGACCATTCAACCGGAGATAGGGACAACTGCCCAGCTTACATAGCTGCCCTCAAGAAGGACCTAGCTACAATAGACTATGGAGTGTAATATACAAGAACACAAGTGCCTAACTATCGATGACTATACTCCCATGAAGAACTGTCTGCGAATAATGTATATGAACGCCAGAAGTATACGAAACAAGTTTGACAAAATTGAAGAAAAGGTCAGAAGATTATGCGATATTGTTCATGTTCTTGTCATCACTGAAACGTGGCTTGATGTCGGAGAAGAAAAGTTCTTTTGCTTAAATGGTTTTTACAGTGCTTTTTCTTCTCGCCCAAATGAAGGAGGAGGAGGTGTGGCCATATATATTCTGGATTCTATGAAGTGCTCTATCATTGAAAATTTTTCCAACGAAAATTCATTTTTAGGTATTAGTGTTTGCAGCAGTAATAGGAAACCAGTCAACATTTATGCCATTTATCGAAAACCTAACCCAAACAACATGCACGATTTCCTAACACATTTTGAAAAAATACAGAACAAAAGCAGACAAGATACATTAATACTCGGAGATTTCAACATTGACACTTCCATAAACACACCTTTTTCTTTAAATTTTATCAACACCTTATTAAAATACAATTTCTCAATACAAAATAAATCATATCCTACGAGAGTCACTGATACAAGCAGCACTATTATAGATCACGTTACATCAAACAGACAAAACATTTTAACAACCATATCGAATATAGACGACCCGCTTAGTGATCATAATATACTAATTGTTGATTTTTTGATTGAATAATTTTTAAAAATGGTTTAATAATAGAACTAAACCACACTTTACTAAACCTATCATCAACAGTATGGCGGTAAAATCTTATATTGCGACTAACAAATTTACTATCAACTCAACCAAACCCGAAGACGGTTACAAAGATTTTAATGATTATGTCAAAAATGCATTAGAAGCAGGTAAAACTACACCAAACGTAAAAACAGGAAGGCGGCAACATCTAAATACACCTTGGTTTGATTCTAAACTGATTTTTCTAATCAAGGAACGAAACCAGCTTCACAAGCAGTGGAAACAAGACCCAGGTAATATTACTCTTGCAATACGTAAAAATAAACTAAGAAATATAATAACTAACTATAGGAGAAGTCTGAAAAACAAATATTACATCAATAGCTTTCAACAAAGCCTAACTAACCCAAGAAAAACTTGGAAAACCATTAACTCAATTCTGTCTAACCGTGTACATAAACCCACCAACACAATTGAATCTCTCATCGTAAATAATTGTGAAATTAGAGAACCCCGTGAAATAGCGTTGGCATTTAATGAGTTTTTCCTGTCAGTTGGAGAAAAATTGGCAGTTGCCATTCCATCATTCCCGGATGACTGTAATACAATATATGTAAAACCAAAGGCACGAAAATCCTTATATGACCAGGACGAATAAGGATGAGGTAATAAAGGTCATCTCGAAACTTAGGCCGAATGCAGCGGCAGGAATCGATGGAGTAACACCGTGCAAGAAGAACTAGCGGGGCACCTAACCCAACTTATCAACTTCTCCATAGGCTCGGGAATATTTCCAAACCAGTTAAAGCTAGCAAAAATTATACAAATTTTTAAAGAAGACTGCAAGAAGTGTATTTCTAACTATCGTCCAATATCGATTTTATCGGTATTTTCAAAGGTTTTCGAGTTAATTATCAAAGATAGACTGATAAAATACATCTCTAGCAACGATATCCTAACACCACAGCAATATGGCTTTCGGAAAAACTCCAATACCCAATGTGCTACCTTCGATTTCATTTCTAACATTCAGCAGTACATAGACCAGGGCGAATATATGGCAGCTATATTTTTAGATCTGAAAAAAGCCTTTGATACGGTAGATCATGAAATACTTCTACAAAAAATGGAATATTTGGGAATAGTCGGGAAATCTTTAAATTTGCTCCAAAGTTACCTAGCTGATAGATTTTGCCTTGTCGATAACGGAGGGAACCTAAGCGGCGTTGGAAAAATCACATGTGGAGTGCCACAGGGCTCGATTCTTGGACCTCTACTTTTCTTACTATACATCAATGATATAACTAAATGTGGCATCTTGGGAAAACTTCAACTTTACGCTGATGATACTGTGATTTACTACCATTATAAAAAATCTGAAGGAACTTGAAGCTCTAACGAATAAAGATCTCGCAAAGCTGGCTAAATGGCTTCGATTAGACAAATTAAGTCTCAATGTTAAAAAAACCCAATACCTTACTTTCGGAAAAAAAGATAACATTGGTATGAATATCATTCTTGGAAATGAAAAGCTACAACATGTTGAAGTAACGAAATATTTGGGGTTTCTCATAGACTCTAACCTCTCGTGGAACTCCCATGTTGAGAATGAAAAATCCAAAATTTCCCCGATAACCGGTGTACTTTATCGACTCCAAGGTGTGCTCCCCACATCTTTACTGCGTGCAACATATTATGCTATGATCCACTCCCACCTGAGTTATCTAGTTAGTATCTGGGGAACCATTACCAAAAAAAAGTTCCGAAATACAAGTAATTCAAAATAGAGCCGTACGTAATATATATATTTATTTATTTATTTATTCATTAATTTACGGACAATATGTCCATTAAAACCATAATATTGACACGAATAAAAAAAAACATAGATGACAGTGAATGGAGAGTACATGAATGTGAAGGGCAAAGACAATGTAAAATAGAAAATAACTACAAGTCATAGCATCAATAACGATTAAGTTGTGAAAAATTACACATTACGTATCGCTTTTTGAAAGTCATTTAGACTTACACCAAAAAATTCAATGCTCTGACTTGAGTTTACAAGTCTCGACATTCTAGACAAAGAAAAATGGTACCCATAGTTAGTTGAGTGGTGATTGAGGAACAACAATTCATTATTTCGGAGTCTACGGGATGGGGTGTTGAATTGAATGAGTTGTAGCAGTTCAGGTGAGTCGGTTATACTGTTGATTATTTTAAATATGCAAATTAGATCGGAGTCCTTTCTACGTTTTTCTAATGAAGATAAGTTTAAAGTCTGTTCACTTTCCTCATATGAGTAATCGCCTCTTTCAAGTCCTAACTTCCAAGCAATTCGCCGTAGGAAGCGATGTTGGACAGATTCGATGTGACTAATGTGGACAGCATAGAAAGGAGACCAAATGACACTGGCATATTCAAGGTGAGGACGAACCAACGAACAGTATAGAGTTTTAAGTGTTCTTATATGTTTAAAGTCTGAGGTAGAGAGTAGTCACCGAACCTCGGTAGTGTGCAGTCGTGTTTACTTCCAGTGCTCTGTGTTTGACGGCTGACTGACGGCGGCGCGGCGTACAGATAAGATTTATTTATTGTTACATTTTCGTATTCATTATTTTTGTTTCTATTATTAGTTTGCGACGCAGTTGCGTGTATTATTTCTACCATTTATTATTTCTAAAATAGTATTTATTGTTTCATTTTTTTTTAATTTGTTGAAATGGAGGAGGATGAAAATCGACCTCCTGACCCTGAGTCCATTTCTAAGATTGCAGACGTCTACGATTCTGATGATTCCCAAGCTTCTGTAACCATTCCTTCCCGAAAACGACGACCTCCGCTTTGTCTTAATGTACCTCATAAAATTAAATCTCTTTCACAAACAAACGAATCCCCAATCTCTCATGGAAGTTATAATGATACCATTCCTACAGAAGCAAAAGCCATTGAGCTTATGTATTCTATTTCATCTTCAGCTCCATTTATTGTTAATGTCCAAAGGACTGAACAGGGGAAAATAATTCATCCCCTGGATTTCGGTAAATTTATTTTTAGCTCAAAACTCAATAACCTCGGTATTATAAATGGATCAATAAAACCGGAAGGTCGATACAAACTATCCATAGAATTTAAATCCGCCACATTAGCTAATGATTTTGTTAAAAAAATAGGTTCTCTTTCAAATAATAAATTTAAATCTTTCATACCTACTTTTAATTTAACCAGAATGGGCAGAGTAAGAGGTATCCCAACCGATCTATCAGAAACAGAAATAGTAGACGCTCTTAATGACTCTCAATTAACTCCAAAAGTTTTAAAAGCACGTCGTTTGAATTTCAAGGATACTTCCACCGGCACCACTATATGGAAACCTTCCCAATCCGTTGTTATCACTTTTGAAGGTCAAACATTACCATCCCGTGTATTTATTTATTATAACGCTCTTCCCGTTGAAGTATACAGATTCCCGACGATCCAATGTTTCAACTGTTGCCGTTTTGGCCATTCAAAACCTATTTGTCGTTCCCCTCCTCGTTGTTTCCATTGCGGAGAGGATCATCTTTTTGAACAGTGTCAAAATACAACGAATAACCCTATTTGTACTGCTGTTAGTGTGGCCTGTCCAGAGTTATCTAGACAGAGAAATATCAAACAGTCAATGGCTGCAGACAACATTTCCTACTTTCAGGCTTCTAAATTATTCTCTCCTACGAAAAAATCTTTTGCAGAGATAACGTCTAACGCTTCTATCTTTCATTTTTCTTCCCCTAAATCCCCTCTATCATCTTCCCACAAAGAAACAATTTTCAAACCGATAAAATCTAATCCAAAATTTATTCCTTCTTTCGATAAAAAACTACATAATGATCTTTTACTTAACCCGAATGGGAATAATAAATCCCAGGCTCCCAATGGGACTGCCTTAAAAAACTGTTCCACTTCCGATATCTTACCTAAAGTCATGATTGAAAATTCTTCTTTTATTCAAACTTTAATTACCCTATTAATTACGATCCTTTCAAATAACAATAAAGTACCGTCCAACGCTGCCGATTATATGAAATCTTTACTCTCTAGCCTTCCCGATGTATCCGCAACTGAGCAAAATACTTCAATGGAATAGTAGAAGTCTATTCGCCAACAAAATTGATCTTGTACAGTTACTTGATGAACATAATATTTCAGTTGCTGCCATCTCCGAAACGTGGTTAAAACCCTCATACCAATTTAAGATTCCTGGATATCATTGTCTAAGACATGATAGACTGGATGGCAAAGGTGGCACTGCTCTTATTATACATAATTCTATCCATTTTAAACAAATTATTTTCAACACTCTCCCCAATAATTTTCAGATAGTAGCAGCTGTTGTATCTGATATTACATTACTATCAATATATATCCCTCCCTCTACAATTTTTGTTGAAAACGAATGGTCAACATTTATATCCCAGATTCGTCCCCCGTATATGATACTTGGGGACTTCAATGCTCATTCTCCTTCTTGGGGCAGTGAGTTAACAAACCGTTCTGGCCATAATCTATTAGAATTTATGGATACCTATAATTTATGTATTCTAAATGATGGATCTCCAACTCGTTTCACTGCCCCTCAACATTGGAAAAGTGCAGTCGATTTATCTCTTTGCTCATCTTCGGTGATTCCCATATGTTCTTGGAACATTCTTAAAGATCCACTTTCCAGTGACCATTTTCCTATAATAATTACCTTCCACCATCTATCTTCCACGCATTCCTTTTCGATAAACAATAATTTTAAATTTAAAACGAAAGACGCGAATTGGAGAAATTTTTCTTCAGAATTAGACTCCATTGTTCAAGCATCTAAGTCTTCCCTTGTCAACACTAGTTTACAATGTGAATTATTTCCTAACATGATAATAAAAGCTGCAGAAAAAACACTTAAAAAACGTAATGTAAACATTAAGATAAAACATTCCACCCCATGGTGGGATGAAGAATGCACTAGTGTCGTCAAATCCAGAAGAGAAGCAATTTCCATTTTCCGTAAATGTATGTCTTTCGAAAATTACCTTTCTGTGAAACGCGCCCAGGCAGAAGCGAAACGCGTTTTGAAAAACAAAAAGCGGTCTGGATGGCGAAAATTCTGTGAACGCTTGTCTCCTGAATCTCCCCAGTCATCCGTATGGTCCAATTTAAAAAAATTCGGTTCGTCATATACTCCCCAGCGTTCCAAACATATTCCAGAAGAAATTATTATAAGTTTTGCTGATAAGATAGCTCCTCCGTCAGTTGCCAGATGTGAGGAAATGCCTTCCTTTATTTCTTATCCATCTCACTCTAGCTGGCTGGACTCTCCTTTCTCAGTAAGTGAATTAAATCGAGTAATCAATTCCCTTCCAGACTCTTCTCCTGGCCCTGATGGAATCTTATATAGTTTCATTAAAGCATTCTCAGACATGTCGGTTGAATATTTTTTATCCCTAATTAATTACATGTTCGAAACGGGATTTATTCCTGAAGTCTGGAAAGTTCAAAAAATTCTTCCGATTTTAAAACCTGGCAAAAATCCATCTGAAATCTCATCCTATCGTCCTATTGCTCTTTCGTCGTGTTTAATGAAAGTAGCAGAACACTTGATAAAGAACAGATTGGAATGGTTTGTTGAAAATAACAGAATTATCTCTCCTAATCAATATGGCTTTCGGAAAAAGAAATCAACCATAGATAATTTAAGTGTATTAACAACAGACATCCGTATATCTCAGTCCCTTAATTCTTGCACTCTGGCCACATTTCTTGATCTTTCGTCAGCTTACGACGATGTATTAATTAACATTTTGAAAGAAAAATTAATTAAAATAAAAATTCCCTTAAAACTAGTTCAATTTATTATTAATTTACTAACAGACAGATTCATTATTATCCACTTTTCCTCAAAAACAATAAATCGCAAACTATGGAAGGGGTTACCTCAGGGGTCCGTAATCAGTCCATTATTATTTAATATATATATAAGTGATTTAGACAATGTAATTCCTTCATCTATCAAGCGACTTTATTTTGCTGATGATTTCCTTATATATTTATCACACAAAAATCTATCGCGCGCTGCGAAGGAATTGAATTTGGCTTTACATAATATTAAAGTTTGGTTGTTGACAAATGGGATGAATTTAGCTACGTATAAAACCAAAGTAGTGGCTTTTACGCGCAAAAGAAAAATACCCCCCTTTTCTGTCTGCTTTGATAATGTCCCTCTTCAAATCGTTAAGCAAATTAAATTTCTTGGACTACTTTTGGATCATAAACTTTCCTGGCTCCCGCATATTCAGAACATTTCGGCTAAGTGTGAAAAGGGGCTAAATATTATGCGAGCTGTTTCCAGAGTGTGGTGGGGATCTCATCCTACTACTCTTAAATTGATGTATGGTGCTCTAGTGCGAAGCCATTTGGATTATGGAACATTTCTTTTCGATCCTCTTCCTAAATATTTGGACAAAAAACTTGAAAGAATTCAGTCGAAAGCGCTCAGAATAATTATTGGAGCGATGAAATCTTCTCCAATTAATTCTCTCCAGGTAGAATGTGTTGATCCCCCCTTAATTCTGAGGAGACAATTCCTGGCTGATAAATATATTTTTATATCTTTTTCTGTATCGCGTCACCCTTTAGAACAAAGCCTTGATTATTTGTTCAATAACTTAAATAACGAAAAAAGATCGACAGATAACAATCGACTTCCTCTCCTTCTAAAAAGTTTTCTTTCATTCAAATCTCTGTCCTCTTCCCTCCAAAATCTACAAAAAGATCCTATCCTTCCTATTTTCACTATCCCATTTGATTCTATCAATTATATCCCCAATGTTATAACTTCAGACTTCCGAACTGATATTTTAACCTCATCTAATCAAAATGTTGAGGAAAAATTTAAAAACATTACATCTTCTAAGTTTCCAGAATTTTCACTCATTTACACAGATGGTTCTAAGTCTGATAACAAAGATTGTGGAGCTGCGGTACACATTCCCGAATTCGATTTAGATTTGTCTTATAAATTGCCTAAAGAAATTTCTATATTTACTGCAGAATGCTTCGCCATTGAACAAGCTTTGAGCCAAATCCAGCTTTTCAATATTCGACGAGCCTTACTGTGTACTGACTCACTAAGCGCAGTGTTGAAAATTTCCTCAAATATCCATAAACCAGAAGACTATATTATTTATAATATCAGAAATACCCTTAAATCTTTAAATGAATTAAATTTCGAGACAATATTGGTTTGGGTCCCTGGCCATTTGGGAATTGAGGGTAACGAGAAAGCCGATTCTCTAGCTAAACTTGGAACAATTTCTGGCTCTAATCCTTTAGATTTTAGAATTCCTATCTCTGACGTCATCCCAATTCTTAAATCCAATATGATTCGCTCCTGGGAAGAAAATTGGTCAAATACGAAAACCCGAACTGGTGCTTTTTATGCTGGAATACAAAATCATATACCAAGTAAACCTTGGTTCCACGGCAAGAAAAAATCCAAAAGATTTATTTCCTGTATCTCGAGAATGAGAATTGGTCATTGCTCCATTGCATCCCATTTGTTTAAAATCCGGGTCCTAGATAGTCCACTCTGCCAGTGCGGCATGGAAAATGAGACTCTTGATCATGTTTTCTTTAATTGTAAAAATCATTCATCTTTCAAAGGCATTTATCGTTTACTTATAAAAATCACCCACCAATCTCCACTTAGTATTCCTTATTTACTTTCTCTTAACAATTCTCGCATTTTCTCAGTTCTATACAAGTTCATAGACTTGAATGACTTCAATATTTGAGATTTCCTATTCCCGTATAGATTTCCCATAAAATTATAACCATCTCCCCTAACTTTAACGGCACATAGCACTCTTTTTAGGGTGAATTGCCTAATACAAAAAAAAAAAAAAAAGTCTGAGGTAATTCTATGAATGAACCCGAGTAGCTTAAGTGATTTATTTACGATGTTATTTATATGATTTCGAAAAGAGAGATTGCAATCAAGAGTGACCCCAAGGTCCTTGATGGATGTGACAGTTGATAGACAAGCACCATTTAGTTTATACTCAAACTGAATAGGTTTATTGGCTCTGTAAAAGGACAAAACTTTACATTTATCAACATTGAGTTCCAAGCAGTTTAGTTTGCACCAATCGTTAAAT
Organism: Hesperophylax consimilis; assembly: GCF_061612785.1. Lineage (NCBI taxonomy): Eukaryota > Metazoa > Arthropoda > Insecta > Trichoptera > Limnephilidae > Hesperophylax > Hesperophylax consimilis. The sequence continues at coordinate 148,119 of NC_142842.1, forward strand.
GAATCAATATCAAGTTGAAATAGTAAACAGTCATGAAAGGATTTAATTATCTTAAGGATCTTATTATCATCAGCAAAAAGTCAGAAGCGTGTGTGCGAAAAAACTTTACTTAAGTCGTTAGTAAAAAGGTTAAAAAGAAGCGGTGCCAAATGGGCTCCTTGGGGAACACCGGACGTTACATCAATGTTAAAGGATTCAAAGTTATTTATTTTAACTCTTTGTTTTCTGTCACTCAAGTAAGATTGAAAAAATGATAACATAGGGTTTCTAATACCTATAGCATAAAGTTTGGCCATGAGTATTGAGTGATTTACTTTGTCAAAGGCTTTAGAGAAGTCGGTGTAAAGGACATCAGCCTGAGAGTTGTCTTCTAAAGCTTTAACAATGATGTTTGTAAAAGACAGTAAATTAGTTGTTGTAGATTTCGCTGATCTAAATCCATGCTGTTCCTCAATCAGAACATTTTTGAAAATAGGAGTGATTTTCTTTGTAATTATTGACTCAAATATTTTCGGAATATTAGATATAATTGATATTGGTCTGTAATTTCCAATATTTGATTTGTTCCCATACTTGAAAATGGGTCGAATATACGAAATTTTCCATGAGTCTGCAAAAGTTCCAGATGATAGTGATAAGTTGTACAACATACAAATTTGGTTAGATAAAGTATATTTACATTCTTTTAGTAAGATTTCTGGAATGCCATCAGGTCCGGAAGTTTTTTTATGAGAAAGATTATTTAAGGCTTGGTATACCTCTACAAGTGATATTTGGCAATGATTCAAGTCAATATTTTGGTCATAGTTAAGTGGAGGGATGGTGCACGACGCATCAGAATATACAGAGGAGAAATGTTTAGCAAAAAGGTTGGCGATTTCATGACCATTAGTAGCATGGGTTTCATTAAAATACATACTTGAGGGGAGATCATTATCAGCACGCTTTTGCGCAACAAATTGCCAAAATTGTTTAGGATTTTTGAGTAGTTTTGTCTCTGTATCTTCAACAAAGGATTTATAGCACTTGGCTGATTCGATTTTGGACAATTCCCTTAGCTGAGAGAATTTTTGATAAAAGTTTAAGTTTCCAGTCACTTTAAATAACTTATGGGTTTTCTTTTTTTCAATTATTAATTGTTTAAGTGTCGAGCTAAACCAATTAGGAAACTTGGGTTGACAGTATAATCCCTTAGGAATAAACAAATCAATAGCACGTGATAAACATTCATTAAATTTATATACAGCGTCATTAATATCAGAATTTAAAAATAATGTTGACCAGTTAATCTGAGAAAGATAATTGTAAAAATTTGAATAGTCACCATCGAGAAATTTGTAGTGATATGAGACATTTGGTTTCAATGAAGCGAGTTTGAAAAAATTTGAGATGTTAATCGAGAGAGGTGGATGATATCTATCAATTGGTAATAAGGAGATATCAGCTTCACTTACTATGACATTTTGTATACTAGTGAAAATTAAATCCAGGCAAGAACCCAAACAGTTAGTGACAGCATTTACTTGAAACATATTCAAATAGGCAAAACAATTAACAATTTCAATAGCTTGTGAGGAAAGATTACTAGTTAGAGTGTTGACACCTTTATTGTCATTTAGCCACAATATTTTAGGCAAATTATAATCACCACAAATAAACAATGAACCAGCGTTTCTAGATACATGCTCAACTAAAGCAGTATGTGACTTGTAGACTTCTAACGAGGAAGACGGGGGAATGTAAACACAACCAATTACAAGCTTTTTGGTGCCAAATAGAACACACAAGAATAATTTTTTTATTTTTTTTTATTTTTTTTTTTTTATTGAAAATTTTTTTGATACATATATATACAGGTACATACATAATAACAAAAAATAAAAGAGAGTAACAAAAAAATCCCACAAAGGCGAGGCCTGTGCGTGGGCATTATTATTTGTATGTGGATATTTAAAACAGTGGTTTAAATAAAAATAAAATATTGTACATGGTGATTGATTTTACCGTAATTTCAGTTACTTTTTACTAAAATTCCAAAAATATTTAAGTGCTCAATGAATATTAATTGGTACAACAAGTATTAATTGATACAACAAACACATAGCAGACTTTATTATATATCTACTCTTAAAGCTAATTAATTGTAAGTATAATTAATGGCTTTGTTAATAACTTATAAGAAAAAAATATCTATTTTGGCTGTTTTGAGCCAAGTTTTGATATATTTTTTATATGAATGAAGATTTTGACGAGTGGTCTCTTTAAGGGTTGAACATACTGAATTATAGATTTTTGGAGCAATAAAACTAATGTGTCTCTGGGCCTGTCTAGTTTTACAGTGGGGTACAACATACTCACAGGCGCCACATCTTCGACTGGAACGATTAGAGTTTTTAATAAAATTGTTTGGGTGCTTGTAGATAAATTTAAGACATTGAAAACTATAGGTTTGTCTAAGGTCCAAAATATCGGTTTCCCTAAACAATTGTTTGGAGGGATAAGATTTACTTTTCTGGTACATAATCTTAATTATTGATTTTTGGGCAATTTCTAATGGTTTGAGATGATTATTGTAACTTCCTCCCCAACCAATTATTCCATAGGAAATAGATGAATGAACTAGTGCATCATAAACTAATTTTATGCTTTTTATATTAACTATATTACACATTCTTTTAAAAATATAATTTAAATATCTCAGTTTGTTAACAGTTTTTCTATATGGCTGGTCCATTTTAGTTGAGAATCTATGGTTACACCTAAGTACTTAATATTTTTTCCTGATTTCATCTCTTTACAGTTTGAGCATGCGGTAGGGTTACAATTTACATTATGAAATCTTAAATTAAGATTAGTTTTGAGAGCTGACTTCAGTGTGTTATAGAAAGGAATACAGAGAGTTTTTTCATAATTTAAAGTAAGAAGGTTTCTATCTAGCCACTCTTTGACAATAGTAATACATTTGTTAGCCTTATTAGTTGTGTCTTCCCATGTATTTCCTTGGACTGTTATTGCAGTATCGTCAGCAAATGAGAAAATATTACCAGGTATAACAATGTTACATAAATCATTTATATAGATTAAAAAGAGTAGCGGCCCTAATACAGTCCCTTGTGGAACACCATGTTTTACTGTATCAAAATTGCTCAAACACATTCCAATTTTTGTACATTGTTGTCGATTCGAAATGTAATTTTGTAAAAGCATGAGACATTTATTTTTAATTCCAATGTTGGATATTTTATTTAAGAGAGTACTATGGTTGACTGTGTCAAAGGCTTTCTTTAAATCTAAAAAAATTGTTAGGGTTTTAATATTTGAGTCTAGGTTAGAATAAATTCTATTGGTTAAATTAAATATAGCATCGTCAGTGCCGAGTTTGGTTCTAAAGCCATATTGGTTAGCTGATAGGAGTGCATGAGATTCCAGAAAATCGATGATTCGTTTTTTTATACATTTTTCTAATATCTTGGATAATTGAGAAGTTAAGGTGATTGGTCTGTAGTTGTCTGTTTTACATCGAGGCCCTGATTTGTGTATTGGAATGATATTCGCAAGTTTAAATAAATCCGGGAAAATACTCTTACTGATACATGCGTTAAATATATGATGTAGTGGTTTGGTTATATGTTGTTTTATGGATTTAATTGTAGCATTACTTAAGTTATCAGGACCATTTGCAGACCTAACGCTTATGTTATCAATATGGTTTGAGATTTCAACTTCTGTAATTTCCATGAATTCAGATAGTTCAGAGGTAGAATTTTTAGTCTCTAAATAGTCTGAGAATACATTCTGAGAGTGTAAGCTAAGAGAAGGGTTATTGTCTATTAGGGTAGATGTAATGTTTGTGAAAAAGTGATTGAAATTGTTTGCAATATCTTCAGCATTCTCTAAGATTATATTATGTTCGGTTACAATTTTTTGGGGAATTTTGTGATCCTTTTGTTTCCTGTTTGAGATCTCATTTATGATGTTCCATGTTTTTCGTGAGTCGTTTTGTGCTTTTTGGAGTTGTTCAGAATAGTACTGTTGTTTGCATTTTTTTATAAGAGTATTAAGGTAATTTCTATATATAATATAATGGTTCCTTTTGCTGTAATTTTGTGTTTCATTGTTGGTTATGCAATGGTTTTCGTAAGTTTTGTAAGATTTGAACAGTTTATTTCTATGATGTATTGATATTATTAGACCACGTGTGATCCATGGTTTTATGTGTCTATGTTTACTTTTAGGTGGTTTTCTTTGTTCATAACATTTTTCAATGTGGTTTTGAATAATTTCATAAAAGTTATTTAGAGACATATTAGGGTCGTTATTAGAAAGCACCGAATCCCATGTTTCGGTTGTTAGTGATATGTCTAGTGATAGGTCATTAATTGTAATATGGTAATGCCATCATGAGAGGTGTGTCTAGCTGGAATTGAAAAATAAATATAGTTTGGTAGGCTGAAAGGGATAAATTCGCGCATTTGCGTTTCGGTAAGAGATATAAAATCAATTTGGAAAGATAACGAGTTTAAAAGGATACAGAACTCATCAAAATGTTTCCTAATACCTCTGATGTTCATATTTAGTACATTGAAAGATGTGTCTTCGAAGATTGAGTTTGAGGTCTTGATAATTTTCGCATTCATGGTTTTCCGGGATGCTATATACTTCTAAGGAGGCCATTTTTATTGAGTCCGGGAGGTATCCAAAGAAGTTGTAGAAGTGAGGCACGGTTACTGGAGTGGAATGTCGCTCGCATCTTTGACATATATTATTGGTGAATCCTTATTTTTACGGAGAAGGACGTTCCCGTTTTTCGTCCACGCATATTGGTATGCCATTGATTTTGTTGCTCTCGCTAGCCAGAGTAATTGCTTGTTTTGTGGCGTCAGCTTTTCATTTATGTAGATAGGGTTTATCGAGGTGGAGTGATTTATATCTTTGGCGGAGAAATATCCCGCTTTCTTTTTTTGGGAAAGGATCCTGTCTTTCAATTCTTTTGTAGCCATCTTTATTGTTATACATTTCTTTAGTGAGTTGGTGTAAATGTTTATTATGGAATTATTATTTAGTAAATCTTCACACCCTATTTTTTTAAAGATGCATTCTAAAGGTATTTTAGGATTTTCTTCTTTTTTAGTTTCGATTCCGTTGATTTCGAGCGATGTTTCAAGGCAATTTTGTAGAGATTGATTTACAACAGATTTTAAATTTTTGTTTTCTTTTTCCACTTCCTTAATTTTTTTGTGGAGTTTATTTCTCTCTACTTCATAGTCATCGATTTTTAGTGAAAGAAAGTCAATGGTCTTGGTGAGTTCGCACAGCTGGTTCTTGAGGTTTTTTACATCTTTTAATTCAGCAGAGAATTTTTTTTCTATAATTTCCAACATATCTTTTTTTAAGCTATCGATGTTTTTTTGGTTTTCAATGTTTTGATATGCTATTTGAGACATTATGCCTTTTTTCATTACGTCCATTTTTTTTTCTAGGAACTGTATAATTTTATCTTCGCTATCCAGAATGGTTGTCTTGCCTCTGGTGCTGCTCATTGTGGATTTTTAAAAATAAGTTTATTGTTTAATTAGATGCTCTATTTTTTTTTTAATAGGGTTTCAAAAATATCACACGTTACAATGCAGATTAAAATTAAATTTAAAAGAACAAAAAAAATGCGGTTGAAAAAAAAGCAGCAAAGTTTTTTTTTTTTTGGAAACTGTGGGGTTTGAACTGACTTCCCGTATTCCACGGAGAGTATTGGCGAAACGTTTATACCACCAGGCTACTGACCGCCTGTGACGTATCGATAAATAATTATAATATTAATTGTGAGGGCACAGGTCCGTTTGTATTTGTTGTAATAAAAGGTTTTGATTGAGTTTGCAAGCCGGTCACTGTCACTTCAAATTGTCACTTTAATCACTTAAAATTGTAATGACTAGGCCGTTTAGACTAAACTAAATTGGATGAATCACTTCACTGGTTTTACAGGTAAACACCAACCGTCGGTTGTTTGATTTTGGTGAGATTTTAACTATGAATTTGAGCGATTTTTGTGGAGCGATTATTTGACGTGCGCACTGTTTTAAATGTTGTTGGGTATGGAAATGGAATTGATCACAAACATTGTTGGATGATTCTAGAATATGGCAAGGGTATTTTTTGTTTACACATATCATCACTCCACCTCCTTTTGACTTCCCAGAAGTAGTAGAACGGTCACTACGAAAAATATTATAATCAAACAGTCCAAGTTCAGCAGATGCGACATTATCAGAGAGCCATGTTTCGGTAAAGAATAAAAAGTCATAATGACATACACTGACGTTACAGCGAATAGTGTTTAGTTTTGTATTTAGGCCACGGACATTTTGGTAGTACGTCGAGAAAGAATTTTTCACGGAATGATTGTTCAGGTTCAACCTAAAAAATTTGTCCTAGAAAGTTCACGTCTCTCTGCAGCTTGGTGGGCGGGGCAGTCTTGAGCTCCAGTGTTGTGGGAAGCCGGTTTTCTAAAGAAAGTACAGGTGGCACATACAGGAGATTTCTCCTTTTTGGGGCAGGCATCTTGATTGTGGCCAACTTTGGCACACTTATAATCTGCCATGGGATACACATGTCAAAGATATATACTCACAGACACAAATACTCTCTTTTACAGTCCTGCCAAAGTATAACATCACAACTGCCATTCTACAAATAATTCAACACTCCTCACACACAAACACTAAACCAGTCTTTAATTCTGACATACACCAGCACAAAACACGATCACAAAATCAAATACATTTATCGTCATCTACTTACACGACCAAATTTGGAATTAACTCCTTACAATACATTGCACATATAACGCATTACCTAGTAATTTAAAACTTCCGGCAACGAACAAAAAAACATTGGCAAAAGTTCTTAAAAGCTATTACCATTAATGACGCAATCTTTCTCTAGAACTTCATAATAACATCTGCGTTTATTTATTTTAAAATATTTATTTTAATGTATTTTATTTATTTGCCTTGTCCTTTCTAATGTTGTCTTTCCCGAAATGAGTTTTATAAACTCATTGGGAATAATACATTATTACTTTGTTATCATTTTGTAATGTATTATCTTGTAATAAAACAACAAATAAAAAAAAGTAGTTACTTTACTCGTAGAGGGCAAGGAACTATTAATTCTTAGGAAAAAATCAGATCTACCGGTCTAACCATCCAGAAACAGTGGTGTGACAATACATTAGGAAGTAAGTCGTGACTTTACTCGTAGAGGGCAGGGAAATATTTACTCTTAGGAACAAATCAGATCTAACTTTCTAATGAAACAGTGGTGTGACAACACATAAGGATGTAAGTCGTGACTTTACTCGTAGAGGGCAGGGAACTATTTACTCTTAGGAACAAATCAGATCTAACTTTCTAATGAAACAGTGGTGTGACAACACATTAGGATGTAAGTCGTGACTTTACTCGTAGAGGGCAGGGAACTATTTACTCTTAGGAACAAATCAGATCTAACTTTCTAATGAAATAGTGGTGTGACAACACATTAGGATGTAAGTCGTGACTTTACTCGTAGAGGGCAGGGAACTATTTACTCTTAGGAACAAATCAGATCTAACTTTCTAATGAAACAGTGGTGTGACAACACATTAGGATGTAAGTCGTGACTTTACTCGTAGAAGGAAAATCTCCGTCCTGAAACAAATAGGTAACTAGTAAAATGATTTTCACATTGGCGATATTTAATTATTAATCTAAATGCGAGTAACTAACACAACTTTACAAATTATCCGATACTTTCATATATTAACCGCATATTTTTTTCGATTTTTCGTTTGCTGCAAGCGTACATTTGTTTTAGAATTTTTAAATGAAATGTGATGCAATGTTAAAATAATATATTTGTGTAAAATATGAAAGAAAAAGATAAAATTACAATGAAAGTTGACTTGTCGCTGGCCCATTTCAGTTTCTTGGAAGCATTGATGTGTGAAAGTAGGCGGACTTGTACTCCCACCGACAGGGCTGGTCGGGTAAGTTATTAGTCCCACCCTGGTCGCTTTAGCTCTCTAGACGAAAAGTATTAAGTAATCTACCGACCAACCCGTTTTAAATGGTTGGGAATCGTCTTCCACGATATATCCCCTCCGACTTCAATGGCTCACCGAAACTAGATGAATCGTAAGTAATATCCCTTATAAATTCGTTTCGAGGAAAGTTTTATTTTTACCAAGTGGTTTATATAAATCATTGCGCACTAACATTAATGATGAGATGGGTAAATTATCTTTTAAAGAATTGGGGTATGTTGTAAGGCACTGGAGGGGGAAAGTAGATGGGGAAGAGGAAGGCTGGGAAGTAACTGGGTATTCAGGTCTGGTCACCAAACATGGCTAAAGCCATTTCAAGCAACGTTTCAATTCTGAATGGTGGTCTTTCTCGGTGGCCTTGAACGATTCTAATCACAGATTGACAATTTCTTCAGAAGGGAAATGGTGTCATGTGTCACGTGTAACTACTAATACATATTAGCAGAAGTGAACACTTTTAGCCAAAACACCATTCTTATAAAAAAGGGAATCCAGCCGCAATTCAAAGCCATTTTTGGTGTCGTTGTTTACATTCGAAATAAAATGTCATCAATCATTCAACACGGATTGTTGGACGTCCCAGAAAGTGTTATTTGAGGCCGCGATGGTGTTGGAGTTTGGTATCACGCGTCACGCGTCACGCCCTATGAATAACATGACCGCTCGCCCACAAGCCACCCGTTCATTAATGAAATAGAAATAATGTCGAGCCACCCTATCAGGTCAATAATACAATAAAGGGTGAAAGACACAGAAAGGTAACTAAGGTGAAATTTTCAAATAATTATTCCTTATGTACACTTTATTTATCCTTCCACCCAATATGGCTTTTATGTACAGCGAATATTATTATACATAAACTAGCGCAGACCCGTGAAAATCGTCATCCCAATTGTGAAAAAGACAATAAAAATAAGTTCAAATATTATAATATAGGTATGTACCCACTTTTTCGCTTGGCAGAATTGTTCTTCATACAGTTCTGTTGCAATTTAGAAAGCAGACTTGAGTTTATTGAACGTAAATAATTTAACGCAGGAATAACGCACATCACAGACAACCGAAATTAGTATATCTGATGATTAGTTTTGTAAGTTTAATTTATTTTGTTTCATGTTACACTAGTTTTGCCACTGTTATGATCTATTTAGAAAATTATGTCATAATGTCATGTATATATTAAAATAATATTAAAAACAATTCTATTTAAATCAAAAACATATTCATAAAAAAACTCTCTTTTAAGAATTTAAAGTCAGAAAACTAAAAGCATTGTACTTCCACCATACAACATAACAAATGTAGAAAGATAATATTCTAATTAAAACTGTTAGCTTTTACGTAGGAATATTAAACATTATTAAACCCGTACATTAGCTGAACTGCCTCGGTAACAACTTTTCACGTGGGAATATTAAGCATTTACCCTACATAGCTGAACTGCGTCAGTAACAACCCTTTACTTGGGAATACCGAACATTTACCTGTACACAGCTGAACTGCGTCAGTAACAACCTTTTATGTGAGAATATTAAACATTTACCCGTACAGAGCTGAACTGCCACATTAACAACCTTTTATTTGGGAATATAAAATGTTGTGGCTCAACAAAATTGCAGTACCATATCTTACTTAGTCTAACGGTACAAAATAATATTATAATGAGAATAATTAAACCAGTTGAGCCAGTGAGACTATGGCATCCCCAATCGGGGTATGTTATGAGGCTGAAGGTAATGGGGTGGGAAAGGAGATGGGGAGAGGAAGGTGGGGAAGTACCCGACTATGCAGATCTGGTCACCAAACACGGCAAAATCCATTTCAAGCAACGTGTCATTTCTGAATTGTGGTCTAACACCAGGGCGATACTAAGAGTCTTCAACCCTGGAACGTGCCTCAAATATACTATAAATGATTAAAAAAATATACACACAATGAAACAACATTTACTTGCAACCTCTGGCTTGCTAGTCGAGAGCCTCGCTCCTCGACCGCGGAGGCCGTTGAGGGGCGAGGCTCTCGACTTGCAACATCTGGCTTGCTAGTCGAGAGCCTCGCCCCTCGACCGCGGAGGCCGTTGAGGGGCGAGGCTCTCGACTTGCAACATCTGGCTTGCTAGTCGAGAGCCTCGCCCCTCGACCGCGGAGGCCGTTGAGGGGCGAGGCTCTCGACTTGCAACATCTGGCTTGCTAGTCGAGAGCCTCGCCCCTCGACCGCGGAGGCCGTTGAGGGGCGAGCCTCTCGACTTGCAACATCTGGCTTGCTAGTCGAGAGCCTCGCCCCTCGACCGCGGAGGCCGTTGAGGGGCGAGGCTCTCGACTAGCAACATCTGGCTTGCTAGTCGAGAGCCTCGCCCCTCGACCGCGGAGGCCGTTGAGGTTTCAAATAAAGTTTTATTATTTCATATGTTTTATTTTAATAAAAAATATTTAAAAAATGTATTTAGTAAGAAAATTTACAACGTGAAAACTACCTTGAAACAATCAAAGTTCATGCAATATTTCAATGGCACTGGTTAAAGTAAGTGAAGTACGTCCAGTATTAACATTGGATTATTATATGGGTACTCTTACCTTACCAACGTATGTATTCTCGTATATATGTACCTATGCAATATTGATACGTTTTTTTAATAGCTAATCTGAAAAATTGAGAGTTTAATGATTTATAACCCCAGATTTATATAAGATTAGGTAACCTTACAGTAGATACTAATCACTAGTCACTAGTCACGCTGGTTTGGAAGCCACGAGGTGAAGCTTCTTCTTGTACTCGTACAACGGGTTCCGTCCACCTTAGCCTGGATTACAAGTCCACGCCGTTTCGTAACCTTATAATACATTTTACACTTGTTATAATACATATATTTCTTCCATAAAAACACGCAAAATGCAAAAAAATAGAATTGGACAACCCTCCGGCTACGTTTTGTTTTATAGAATATGCAGCATGGCGCATGGCTAGCAAAGGGTTAAAAGCAAAAAGGTTTTAGCAGATATCGGATTTAAATGGACCAGTAAACCGATGCGACGGGTTAGTTTACACAATTTACGGTTCTGTATTGAAATATACGGTCGTAGATTTTAAATTCACAGAACAAAGTCTTTCAGCCTTCCGCGCAGAATAAACTGAATGGTAGGTACAAATTTATGAATATTGATACTCGTATTCATAACGACAAATCTTTTGATCAGATGTACAAGGCTTTTTATAAATTTTCGACTATAGTTAAATATATTTTACTTCATTTCATAAAGTAAAGCGTCTTATGTGTTTATTGATAGTCAAAAGTAATAATTGATAAAGCTTCATAGCGCATTATGGAAATTGAGATTGTGGTGATAAGAATTATAATCGAATTATCTCAAAAGAACGCCGAGTTCTAACTCTTATTTGTCCTAATATGAGGTCGCAACTCTTTGCTTGAAGTACTTTCATATGAGTTTAATGAACAGATCTAAATAGCCAACCTTCTCTCATCAGTCTCAAACAATTACCCGTTACAACAATATCTTTATTAATTTATTTTTTTATCGATTCCCCAGTCCTCCGTAACGGTCTAACATGGCTGAAGAAAAGAAAAAGCCACCTAACAACACGTGATATCGATATGTTTAAAAGCACTCTACCATATTGATTTCCAATTAGTGCCACAAAAACCCACATTTCCATCCCTTGCCATGTTGCCGCTGCACGCTGCCGCCGCGGGGGGTGGAGAAAGGTCTGCACCCCTCACCCCCTCACCTAAACACCGAACCAATCATAGGACGTCAAAGTTGTACAGCCTTTTTGTACAAAACTTCCCGTCAAAATAATTTACCGGTGATTGGATTTTCACTATTCATTGAGTCTCCGTGAGTTCTGCGAGAATAGTAGTTGCAGCGGTCTGCTTCCGGAACTATTTGTAAATAGATATTGTGTTACTTATTTTAGTAGTTGCAGCGGTCTGCTTCCGGAACTATTTGTAAATAGATATTGTGTTACTTATTTTAGTAGTTGCAGCGGTCTGCTTCCGGAACTATTTGTAAATAGATATTGTGTTACTTATTTTAGTAGTTGCAGCGGTCTGCTTCCGGAACTATTTTTAAATAGATATTTTGTTACTTATTTTAGCATTTTATTTTTTAATAAAATTTTAAATCAAATGGTGGCAAATTGTTAAAAATCATTTCACAATAATTAGTATTAATTTTCAAACAGTTAAGTTCTGTTATTGAATAAATACCACAATGAAATGGTGTTTTTGAAAGCAAATCAAAGACTCATTAACAATTTTATGAACGGCCATTTGTAATTTAATTATTTAAATTCTGATTTAAAAAATAAGGATTTTTATTATTATTTTTTTTTAAATGTAGGAATACCACTTTGACAAAAATATTTGATTAAACAAATGTATTATAAAGGTCATCGTCACCTATTTTTTTTGTTCTTTGTACTTTCGTAACTTTGACAAATCTTTCGGAAACTTTTTGGAATATGTTACAATTATTTGGACGTGTGTTGTTAACTTATCTATGCAAATTCAAAACATGGTGTTGAATCTTTCTTACACTGCATAAACCATAAATATCACCGTAATACAAAAATATAGAGAACTACAGAACTAGTCTGGCTCAGTTTGTGCCGTTAAGTACACAAAATATCCGAGGGGTTAAAGTTAACCAAACATTTATTATGAGTTCAAAAGAGTGTTAATTATTTATTGTATGTAGAACGTTAGCTCGGTTTGCCCTAGTTCAAGTTGTACCTTATTGATTTCAGTTGAGTTCGGTTTAGACTGACTACAGACTACAGAGTAGGTAAATGGGTTATTTAGGCGGCGTGAAATTCAAGAAAGTAATAATTAACGCTAATGGTTTGTAAACACACATTTATTTGCTGACAAAACAATGCTAATTAACATTTGGTACGATAATACATCGAAACGAATATTTGTAGGTATTAGGTTTCCATCAAAATATTAATTGAAAAGAATATGGTGCTTAGCGGTTGACAAAACCGAAAGATTAATCAGGAACCCGATAGTTTTAACATTATGTGTAGGTAGTAACACACTAAACCCACTATAACTCAATGTACATAATATTTTCTATATTCAAACGTACTAGGATTAGTCCTTCATTTGGGTGTCCAAAGTTTTCCAATTCAACAATAAAACAAAGCAAATAAAAAACTATGCTCCTGTAAGAAGCCGCAGCAGTTTGAACACAATTCCTCGACACTTGACGTAGCCATGTTTTTATAATGCCCTTTCTGACCGTCGAAAGAGTTCAGCGAAAAATCACAGCTAGATTAACTACTATAATCCATTAGAAGCAAGATATTATTTATATATGCATTGTAAAAGACCATCAATAAAAAAGGTTGTTTTATTTAAATAAGTAAATGGAACGCAAATGCCTTAAGAAAAAAATAAATAACAATGTGATATAAGCGGATATTATTCAGCTTACTTAGTAATCCTCATTTTCCAATTTAAACGAAAAAGCTCTCCGTCACCGTGATTAAGCATGAACGTGATAAAGCACTTGTCCGCAGCTCCTGGAATACAGCTCCATTATTCCAGCCCCTTCTGAACAAAACCATATCTTAGAAATAGAAAAAGTATAAAAAAGGTTTATGCGTTACCTGTATATGAGGGAATATACATACTATCCATTTCTTTATCCATCCTTGTTCTTAACAGGAATGCTCGATTTCAATACATTAGAAGCCCGCAGAAAAATATTTTTAGGCAAACACTTTTTTAAGTTAATCTCTGGTACAATACACAATCCGCCTATGTTGAAAGAAGTTAACTTTTATGTCCCTAACAATTATACTCGAGGGAGATCCCATGCACTCTTATATGCTCCGAAAGCGAGGACTTCTGCCTATCAGAACGCGCCAACAAACAGAGCGACTCAACTGCTTAACAATCCTGCATTAGCCATCGACATTTTCAATGTCACCTACAGACAATTCAGTAACTATCTTTTAATACATGTCACAATATACAAGTAAAACTGCCTCTGTAAACTTTTTAATTTGTAATCTTCTCCACGATATATTGGTGTATAACCGTTTTATGGAGAACAAAAAAAAAGAAATAAAAATAAATTTTGCAATGGCAGCAACTTATTAAAGTTACGAGTACGTCATCGTCAAGCTTTTGCGATGTCAAATCCGGATCCAATAATCAATATACTGTCACCGTGATTATGCAATTGCAGCAACTTATTAAGGTTACGCGTTCGTCATCGTCAAGCTTTTGTGATGTCGAATCCGGATCCAATAATAAATATACTGTCACCGTGAATTTGCAATGGCAGCAACTTATTAAGGTTACGCTTTCGTCATCGTCAAGCTTTTGCGATGTCGAATCCGGATCCAATAATCAATATACTGTCACCGTGATTATGCAATTGCACCAACTCATTAAGGTTACGCGTTCGTCATCGTCAAGCTTTTGCGATGTCGAATCCGGATCCAATAATAAATATACTGTCACCGTGATTATGCAATCGCAGCAACTTATTAAGGTTACGCGTTCGTCATCGTCAAGCTTTTGCGATGTCGAATCCGGATCCAATAATAAATATACTGTCACCGTGATTATGCAATCGCAGCAACTTATTAAGGTTACGCGTTCGTCATCGTCAAGCTTTTGCGATGTCGAATCCGGATCCAATAATAAATATACTGTCGCCGTGATTATGCAATGGCAGCAACCTATTAAGTTTACGCCTTCGTCATCGTCAAGCTTTTGCGTTGTGGGTGTTTTAATACTTAGCGACTTTTGTGGCAGATTGGCAGACTCCATAACATTAAAGAAAACAAAATCTTTATATTTTAGCCAAGTTTTTCATGAAAAAATAATCACCCCAAAGTTTCGCAGTATGAACTTGAAATATGGTGTACATAATATATTACGTAGGTACAAAACGGTAAACTTTTGCTTTTCCGCCGCATAAATACTAAGCACAGATTATTGAAGTAATACTCAATAACTTACTGTAAAAAAACGAGTAGGGGGTCGAATAATCATGATTCCTCCCTCCAAGACCATTCTGTCTGCCACACAACATTCCTCAAATCGGGATCCCATAGTTCTGGAATTAGCTCTGAGGTGGTTGAAACTCTCGAATCCAAATTTTGATACCAAAATTTATGTAGGCTTTGTGAAAATGAAACAAAAAATCGTTTGAAATAATCTGACAATAAGCCCATTGGAACGAGCTACAAAAGCACGAAAGTTTTCACAATTTGTCATCATTTTCAGAATGTTATTTCCGAATTCAAATTCTAATTCACGGAAGTTTTTTTTATTCGGAATCTATTACTTTATTACGGAAAATTATAAATATTCGTAGATTCTCCGAAACTATCGTCTGCCCAATAACAGAGTTAACATTGAAATAGAAAATGAGAGAATAATTTTTTGCCACGAAGTTTTTACTGGGAATTGTGCCCAGTGATATTTCTAGAAGGAAAAAAAGTAGTGCTGGAGTTAGGGGCTTGTGGTAGTACATGGAGGGAGGGTGTTATGTACCCAACCCTATCATAAGTAGATGAAAAGCAGTGCTGGAGTTAGGGGCTTGTGTTAGTTTATGGAGGGAGGATGTCGTGTACCCAACCCTATCATAAGTAGATGAAAAGCAGTGCTGGAGTTAGGGACTTGTGTTAGTGTATGGAGGGAGGGTAGTGTGTACCCAACCCTATCATAAGTAGATGAAAAGCAGTGCTGGAGTTAGGGACTTGTGTTAGTTTATGGAGGGAGGATGTCGTGTACCCAACCCTATCATAAGTAGACGAAAAGCAGTGCTGGAGTTAGGGACTTGTGTTAGTGTATGGAGGGAGGGTGTTGTGTACCCAATCCTATCATAAGTAGATGAAAAGCAGTGCTGGAGTTAGGGACTTGTGTTAGTGTATGGAGGGAGGGTGTTGTGTACCCAACCCTATCATAAGTAGATGAAAAGCAGTGCTGGAGTTAGGGGCTTGTGTTAGTTTATGGAGGGAGGATGTCGTGTACCCAACCCTATCATAAGTAGATGAAAAGCAGTGCTGGAGTTAGGGACTTGTGTTAGTGTATGGAGGGAGGGTGTTGTGTACCCAACCCTATCATAAGTAGATGAAAAGCAGGGCTGGAGTAAGGAGCTTGTGTTAGTGTATGGAGGGAGGGTGTTGTGTACCCAACCCTATCATATGTAGATGAAAAACAGTGCTGGAGTAAGGGGCTTGTGTTAGTTTATGGAGGGAGGGTGTCGTGTACCCAACCCTATCATAAGTAGATGAAAAACAGTGCTGGAGTTAGGGGCTTGTGTTAGTTTATGGAGGGAGGATGTCGTGTACCCAACCCTATCATAAGTAGATGAAAAGCAGTGCTGGAGTTAGGGACTTGTGTTAGTGTATGGAGGGAGGGTGATGTGTACCCAACCCAATCATAAGTAGATGAAAAGCAGTGCTGGAGTTAGGGGCTTGTGTTAGTTTATGGAGGGAGGATGTCGTGTACCCAACCCTATCATAAGTAGATGAAAAGCAGTACTGGAGTTAGGGACTTGTATTAGTGTATGGAGGGAGGGTGTTGTGTACCCAACCCTATCATAAGTAGATGAAAAGCAGTGCTGGAGTTAGGGGCTTGTGTTAGTGTATGGAGGGAGGGTGTTGTGTACCCAACCCTATCATAAGTAGATGAAAAACAGTGCTGGAGTAAGGGACTTGTGTTAGTTTATGGAGGGAGGGTGTCGTGTACCCAACCCTATCATAAGTAGATGAAAAGCAGTGCTGGAGTTAGGGACTTGTGTTAGTGTATGGAAAGAGGGTGTTGTGTACCCAACCCTATCATAAGTAGATGAAAAGCAGTGCTGGAGTTAGGGGCTTGTGTAAGTGTATGGAGAGAGGGTGTTATGTACCCAACCCTATCATAAGTAGATGAAAAGCAGTGCTGGAGTTAGGAGCTTGTGTTAGTGTATGGAGGGAGGGTGTTGTGTACCCAACCCTATCATAAGTAGATGAAAAGGAGTGCTGGAGTTAGGGGCTTGTGTTAGTGAATGGAGGGAGGGTGTTGTGTACCCACCCCTATCATAAGTAGATGAAAAGCAGTGCTGGAGTTAGGGACTTGTGTTAGTGTATGGAGGGAGGGTGTTGTGTACCCAACCCTATCATAAGTAGATGAAAATCAGTGCTGGAGTTAGGGGCTTGTGTTAGTTTATGGAGGGAGGATGTCATGTACCCAACCCTATCATAAGTAGATGAAAAGCAGTGCTGGAGTAAGGAGCTTGTGTTAGTGTATGAAGAGAGGGTGTTGTGTACCCAACCCTATCATATGTAGATGAAAAACAGTGCTGGAGTAAGGGGCTTGTGTTAGTTTATGGAGGGAGGGTGTCGTGTACCCAACCCTATCATAAGTAGATGAAAAGCAGTGCTGGAGTTAGGGGCTTGTGTTAGTTTATGGAGGGAGGATGTCGTGTACCCAACCCTATCATAAGTAGATGAAAAGCAGTGCTGGAGTTAGGGACTTGTGTTAGTGTATGGAGGGAGGGTGTTGTGTACCCAACCCTTTCATAAGTAGATGAAAAGCAGTGCTGGAGTTAGGGGCTTGTGTTAGTTTATGGAGGGAGGATGTCGTGTACCCAACCCTATCATAAGTAGATGAAAAGCAGTGCTGGAGTTAGGGACTTGTATTAGTGTATGGAGGGAGGGTGTTGTGTACCCAACCCTATCATAAGTAGATGAAAAGCAGTGCTGGAGTTAGGGGCTTGTGTTAGTGTATGGAGGGAGGGTGTTGTGTACCCAACCCTATCATAAGTAGATGAAAAGCAGTGCTAGAGTTAGGGACTTGTGTTAGTGTATGGAGGGAGGGTGTTGTGTACCCAACCCTATCATAAGTAGATGAAAAGCAGTGCTGGAGTTAGGGGCTTGTGTTAGTTTATGGAGGAAGGATGTCGTGTACCCAACCCTATCATAAGTAGATGAAAAGCAGTGCTGGAGTTAGGGACTTGTGTTAGTGTATGGAGGGAGGGTGTTGTGTACCCAACCCTATCATAAGTAGATGAAAAGCAGTGCTGGAGTAAGGAGCTTGTGTTAGTGTATGGAGGGAGGGTGTTGTGTACCCAACCCTATCATATGTAGATGAAAAACAGTGCTGGAGTAAGGGGCTTGTGTTAATTTATGGAGGGAGGGTGTCGTGTACCCAACCCTATCATAAGTAGATGAAAAGCAGTGCTGGAGTTAGGGACTTGTGTTAGTGTATGGAAAGAGGATGTTGTGTACCCAACCCTATCATAAGTAGATGAAAAGCAGTGCTGGAGTTAGGAACTTGTGTTAGTGTATGGAAAGAGGGTGTTGTGTACCCAACCCTATCATAAGTAGATGAAAAGCAGTGCTGGAGTTAGGGACTTGTGTTAGTGTATGGAGGGAGGGTGTTTTGTACCCAACCCTATCATAAGTAGATGAAAAGCAGTGCTGGAGTAAGGAGCTTGTGTTAGTGTATGGAGGGAGGGTGTTGTGTACCCAACCCTATCATATGTAGATGAAAAACAGTGCTGGAGTAAGGGGCTTGTGTTAATTTATGGAGGGAGGGTGTCGTGTACCCAACCCTATCATAAGTAGATGAAAAGCAGTGCTGGAGTTAGGGACTTGTGTTAGTGTATGGAAAGAGGGTGTTGTGTACCCAACCCTATCATAAGTAGATGAAAAGCAGTGCTGGAAATAGGGACTTGTGTTAGTGTATGGAGGGAGGGTGTTGTGTACCCAAACCTATCATAAGTAGATGAAAAGCAGTGCTGGAGTTAGGGGCTTGTGTTAGTTTATGGAGGGAGGGTGTCGTGTACCCAACCCTATCATAAGTAGATGAAAAGCAGTGCTGGAGTTAGGGACTTGTGTTAGTGTATGGAAAGAGGGTGTTGTGTACCCAACCCTATCATAAGTAGATGAAAAGCAGTGCTGGAGTTAGGGACTTGTGTTAGTGTATGGAGGGAGGGTGTTGTGTACCCAACCCTATCATAAGTAGATGAAAAGCAGTGCTGGAGTTAGGGGCTTGTGTTAGTTTATGGAGGGAGGGTGTCGTGTACCCAACCCTATCATAAGTAGATGAAAAGCAGTGCTGGAGTTAGGGACTTGTGTTAGTGTATGGAAAGAGGGTGTTGTGTACCCAACCCTATCATAAGTAGATGAAAAGCAGTGCTGGAGTTAGGGACTTGTGTTAGTGTATGGAAAGAGGGTGTTGTGTACCCAACCCTATCATAAGTAGATGAAAAGCAGTGCTGGAGTTAGGGACTTGTGTTAGTGTATGGAGGGAGGGTGTTGTGTATCCAACCCTATCATAAGTAGATGAAAAGCAGTGCTGGAGTTAGGGGCTTGTGTTAGTGTATGGAGGGAGGGTGTTGTTTTTTTTTTTTTTTTTTTTTTTATAGTGAATACCTCACAAGAGTCCCAACTGCTCCCGTCTGGAGCTAGTGAGACTATGGCATCCCCAATTGGGGGATGTTGTGAGGCTGAAGGTAAGTGGGGAAGGGAAAGAGGAAGGTGGGGAAGTACCTGGCTATTCAGATCTAGTCACTAAACACGGCTAAAGCCATTTGGAGCAACGTTTCAATTCTGAATGGTGGTCTTACACCAGGGCGATACTGGTAGTATCTTCCACTCTGGAACGTGCCTCAAATATACTATATATTATTTTAATTAATTAATTGTGAAATAACACAAATTAATCAAATAAAATTTATTTGCGCACGCCGGGTTCGAACCCGCGACCTTTGGAATGGCAGTCCAATGCGTTACCACTGGACTATGCCGGCCGTCAAGTATACAAGCCGTTGTGTACCCAACCCTATCATAAGTAGATGAAAAACAGTGCTGGAGTAAGGGGCTTGTGTTAGTTTATGGAGGGAGGGTGTCGTGTACCCAACCCTATCATAAGTAGATGAAAAGCAGTGCTGGAGTTAGGGACTTGTGTTAGTGTATGGAAAGAGGGTGTTGTGTACCCAACCCTATCATAAGTAGATGAAAAGCAGTGCTGGAGTTAGGGGCTTGTGTTAGTGTATGGAGAGAGGGTGTTATGTACCCAACCCTATCATAAGTAGATGAAAAGCAGTGCTGGAGTTAGGAGCTTGTGTTAGTGTATGGAGGGAGGGTGTTGTGTACCCAACCCTATCATAAGTAGATGAAAAGCAGTGCTGGAGTTAGGGGCTTGTGTTAGTGAATGGAGGGAGGGTGTTGTGTACCCAACCCTATCATAAGTAGATGAAAAGCAGTGCTGGAGTTAGGAGCTTGTGTTAGTGTATGGAGGGAGGGTGTTGTGTACCCAACCCTATCATAAGTAGATGAAAAGCAGTGCTGGAGTTAGGGGCTTGTGTTAGTTTATGGAGGGAGGATGTCGTGTACCCAACCCTATCATAAGTAGATGAAAAGCAGTGATGGAGTTAGGGACTTGTGTTAGTGTATGGAGGGAGGGTGTTGTGTACCCAACCCTATCATAAGTAGATGAATAGCAGTGCTGGAGTAAGGAGCTTGTGTTAGTGTATGGAGGGAGGGTGTTGTGTACCCAACCCTATCATATGTAGATGAAAAACAGTGCTGGAGTAAGGGGCTTGTGTTAGTTTATGGAGGGAGGGTGTCGTGTACCCAACCCTATCATAAGTAGATGAAAAGCAGTGCTGGAGTTAGGGACTTGTGTTAGTGTATGGAAAGAGAGTGTTGTGTACCCAACCCTATCATGAGTAGATGAAAAGCAGTGCTGGAGTTAGGGACTTGTGTTAGTGTATGGAGGGAGGGTGTTGTGTACCCAACCCTATCATAAGTAGATGAAAAGCAGTGCTGGAGTTAGGGGCTTGTGTTAGTTTATGGAGGGAGGGTGTCGTGTACCCAACCCTATCATAAGTAGATGAAAAGCAGTGCTGGAGTTAGGGACTTGTGTTAGTGTATGGAAAGAGGGTGTTGTGTACCCAACCCTATCATAAGTAGATGAAAAGCAGTGCTGGATTTAGGGACTTGTGTTAGTGTATGGAAAGAGGGTGTTGTGTACCCAACCCTATCATAAGTAGATGAACAGCAGTGCTGGAGTTAGGGACTTGTGTTAGTGTATGGAGGAAGGGTGTTGTGTATCCAACCCTATCATAAGTAGATGAAAAGCAGTGCTGGAGTTAGGGGCTTGTGTTAGTGTATGGAGGGAGGGTGTTGTGTACCCAACCCTATCATAAGTAGATGAAAAACAGTGCTGGAGTAAGGGGCTTGTGTTAGTTTATGGAGGGAGGGTGTCGTGTACCCAACCCTATCATAAGTAGATGAAAAGCAGTGCTGGAGTCAGGGACTTGTGTTAGTGTATGGAAAGAGGGTGTTGTGTACCCAACCCTATCATAAGTAGATGAAAAGCAGTGCTGGAGTTAGGGGCTTGTGTTAGTGTATGGAGAGAGGGTGTTATGTACCCAACCCTATCATAATTAGATGAAAAGCAGTGCTGGAGTTAGGGGCTTGTGTTAGTGTATGGAGGGAGGGTGTTGTGTACCCAACCCTATCATAAGTAGATGAAAAGCAGTGCTGGAGTTAGGGGCTTGTGTTAGTTTATGGAGGGAGGGTGTTGTGTACCCAACCCTAACAAAAGTAGAAGAAAAGCGAGGTAAAGCCAGGTCACACCTCGCAGCCGGTGGCTTCGTTAGTTGCTCGACTGGCACAGTAACTTGA
Source organism: Hesperophylax consimilis (assembly GCF_061612785.1). Taxonomy (NCBI): domain Eukaryota; kingdom Metazoa; phylum Arthropoda; class Insecta; order Trichoptera; family Limnephilidae; genus Hesperophylax; species Hesperophylax consimilis. The sequence continues at coordinate 169,861 of NC_142842.1, forward strand.
ATGCAGTCAGTCCGTAGTGTTTGCCATGGCCACATTTGATAAGACATAAGAGAGGGCATTCTTTCATTATCTGTAGTCTCACATGTTCGGATCCGGTGGGATTATATCACCCCATTGCTTGAAATATTGAGGGAGAAGATTGTTGTGACAAGACAAATCAAGATGAAGTAGGACAGAAGGAGGAGAGAGAAAAGATAAAAAAAACAATATTATACCCAACAACTAACCGTTAGTAATCCCAGTAGAAGTAAGATCACCCTTAATTTCACCCTTGAGGTGATTTTCTCACGAAAACGGCGCTATATAAATAATCCAATCATTATTATTATCAAAAAGCAAAATTGATGTATAAGGTCGACACTGTAATTGCAGTGCTTCGTGTCGTGCGTGGGCACAATTCTTTAACATTGCAATTGCAGGGCTCCGGAACTAGAGTGTTACCGAGATTGTAACCTACCACTCCTGGACCTACTAAATGTTATATCATTAATTGAATTATATAAAACATTATCAATTGTTTCACATCTGCCAGGTGCCCCGTGACGCCTGTTACTTGTTTAACATCTGCCACGTGCCCCGTGATGCATATTACTTGTTTTAAATCTGCCAGGTGTCCCGTGACGCCTATCAATTGTTTCACATCTGTCAGGTGCCCCGTGACGCCTGTTACTTGTTTTACATCTGCCACGTGCCCCGTGACGCATATTACTTGTTTTAAATCTGCCAAGTGTCCCGTGACGCCTATCAATTGTTTCACATCTGCCAGGTGCCCCGTGACGCCTGTTACTTGTTTAACATCTGCCACGTGCCCCGTGAAGCATATTACTTGTTTAACATCTGCCACGTGCCCCGTGACGCATATTACTTGTTTTAAATCTGCCAAGTGTCCCGTGACGCCTATCAATTGTTTCACATCTGCCAGGTGCCCCGTGACGCCTGTTACTTGTTTAACATCTGCCACGTGCCCCGTGACGCATATTACTTGTTTTAAATCTGCCAGGTGTCCCGTGACGCCTATCAATTGTTTCACATCTGTCAGGTGCCCCGTGACGCCTGTTACTTGTTTAACATCTGCCACGTGCCCCGTGACGCATATTACTTGTTTTAAATCTGCCAAGTGTCCCGTGACGCCTATCAATTGTTTCACATCTGCCAGGTGCCCCGTGACGCCTGTTACTTGTTTAACATCTGCCACGTGCCCCGTGACGCATATTACTTGTTTTAAATCTGCCAGGTGTCCCGTGACGCCTATCAATTGTTTCACATCTGTCAGGTGCCCCGTGACGCCTGTTACTTGTTTAACATCTGCCACGTGCCCCGTGACGCATATTACTTGTTTTAAATCTGCCAGGTGTCCCGTGACGCCTATCAATTGTTTCACATCTGGCAGGTGCTCCATGACGCCTGTTACTTGTTTAACATCTGCCACGTGCCCTGTGACGCATATTAATTGTTTTAAATCTGCCAGGTGTCCCGTGACGCCTATCAATTGTTTCACATCTGCCAGGTGCCCCGTGACGCCTGTTACTTGTTTAACATCTGCCACGTGCCCCGTGACGCATATTACTTGTTTTAAATCTGCCAGGTGTCCCGTGACGCCTATCAATTGTTTCACATCTGGCATGTGCTCCATGACGCCTGTTACTTGTTTAACATCTGCCACGTGCCCTGTGACGCATATTAATTGTTTTAAATCTGCCAGGTGTCCCGTGACGCCTATCAATTGTTTCACATCTGCCAGGTGCCCCGTGACGCCTGTTACTTGTTTAACATCTGCCACGTGCCCCGTGACGCCTATCAGTTGTTTCACATCTGCCAGGTGCCCCGTGTCGCCTATTACTTATTTCACATCTGCCAGATGCCCCGTCAAGCCTATTACAATTTCGATGTTTCAGAGCTGCCAGCTGTCTCGTGATGCCTATTCCTTTTTTGTAAATTTGTCAGGGGAAAATGTAATAAAACCAATATAACCCTAGTTAGATGGTATTATTAATTTTTGTAGAAAATTTTATAACTAATAATTACGCGTACCTACATCATTTTAAGATATTTCTAATAATGGAAATTACAAATAGTAAATCAGTGCTGAGTCCGGGGTGGTACGGGTCAACCTAGTATAGACTATATCATAGCCTACTCGAATGTCTGTTATGAATTCCGACGTCGAACTGGGGACGGCGCGACGTCTACTTAATCTTACTAAAAAAGGATCATTTGACTTCTTAACTGGGAACAGTGAAATTGAGATCTCCAAATTGTCATCCTTTGTTAAATGTGAGAAATGAGGAGAGTGCGGAAAGTTTGTAAATTTAAATTTGTTATGTTTCCAAAAGACAAGACAAATTGGTAATTAGTGAAGTTTTTTTTAAGTGGGGAAAAAAAACTAATCATTATCAGTGATTTCAGATGTTTTGACTCCTATAACTTAAAATAACAGAATTTTGTGTATATGAAGTCGTAGATGAATACCTACATATATTAGGTATAAATTAACCATAACACCTTTTCATACATTCTAAAATCAATGTTTCTTTTGTAGACAGTTTTTTTTTTTCGTACATTTGTTACTAAAATTTAGTTTTTTTTTGGTACCGGTCTCGACAAAACCGTTTCATTTACTTTTCTTTTGTGGGTTTAAATTTAATTTTTATTATTTTATTAAGTTTACTTATACGTATTTTTTAAATGATGTAATTGAAAAGCTGCACATCTTGACACAGGAATGCCCCAGTGAGATGTGCAGATTATGTTTTTTTACGATAAAAATAATTTGTTGAATAAATATTTATTTATTCAACAAAATAAATGCGAGTAAAACTGTCAATGAGCTCTGGCATTCCTAGAATTACACTTTATTTATTTCTGGTAATCACAGGTTAGCTATTACACTCAGCTAGTAAATTCTTCTCAGTTTTTAGCTACAAATCTTTTAAATACAAATAAATGATTAAATATGAAATATTCAGTCGTGAAAATTCTCGGGAAAGCTAAAACGATAGTAAAAAAGTGATCAAAAAGTATTGTATTCCTTGTTTAGTTTCCTTATTTTTCCTTAGTATGTTTTAGCCTACCTTCTTTAAAAAATAATCTAACTACAGCAGATATGATTATCTCTGGGCGTGTAGATAGAAACGAATAAAAATCCACCCCTTACTGCATTAATTATCCCCAAAGCTCGTAAGATTAACCAGAGGAAGGCTTCAAAAGAAGCTTTGCATTTTTACTCAACTCATTTAAATAAAACAGCAATATTTTCCGCAGATTAAATCTGCTCCCCCATTTCACAACGAGTGCTTATAAAAATATTTTGGTTTCAGATCCGAGAATGGCGTGCGGCACAACATGGTGGCATGCCGTCAACCTAAGACAAGTTATATGTTCTAATTATTATTAAAAGAAAGTTAGTTTTAAATAACGATGCTTCCCAAATGTGCTGCTCCAGAGGAATGTTCCTGTACTTTAAAAAGAAACGACAAACAAAGCAATAAGACCAGGAAGAGATGGAGAAACATCGGGGTGGCCAGCATAAAGAAAAACATCTTCTCGAACTTCGGATGCCTCCTTCTAGCGGCGATTTTTGTCATTCAAATATCGAATTCTTGGGGGTCGTTCAACTACAACCACGGGGGGTTCCCCGACGGTGATCCGGCGCCAGGGCGCTCCCCGGGCCCCCCCGGTGGGGTCCCCTCGGAACACGAGGACAGCCGAGGGAGGCAGCCCACGTCTCCCCCGGACTACGGGGACAGCCAGGGCCCCCTGACGGCCGAGCGCGATGACAGTGACGGAGTGACGGAACAATTTGAAATAGCGAAGGCGGGAAACGTCAGTGCGGTGAATTGGAATCAAAGTGACAATGTAATATTGGCTAGTTGGAAGTGTAATGTGAAGAGTGATGATTTTGAAGGCAATGTGAAGGTTGTAGAAAAAGAAGTGAGTGGTTTGAATTTGACATTCGAGCATGCGGTCTTCAAGTCTGACGAGGAGCTGGTCCGCGGAGTGCTGTATGACGGTGAGTACGCGAACAAAGCGTCTCTTTACTAAAAACTGTTGCCTTTGTTATCTGGCTATTAGCTTGTTCATCCAAAATTTGTGATATTGCTATCAAAGATCGTATTTAGCATACGGTACCTATGACATCTGCCCTGATGATGGACACTGTAACACTGTCATAAATGTATAGAGAAGGAAGCGCAATACGACATAATAAGTTACTCTAAAATAATGACGTTATGGTGATAACTTACTAATATTGTTGTTCAAATTTATATCCACTTAACCATGATAAGGTATATTCAAATCGAATCATATTTGGGTGCAAATTTAGAATGGGTTTATAGTAAAGAGTTGATTTCTCAGGGTAACTAGCCCAGTGTATCACTGTGCGCCAAAATCTGCAATTCCTTGTCAGATTATGTCCGTGAAAAGCAGGGCATGAAACAGAATTCCCAGAGCGTGGGCATGTGGGGAACTCGTACTTATCAGGATGTAAAGAAAACAATGGATTCATATTGAATCAGTTAGAACATATATTTTTATCTAAGGTAATAAGTACATCATAGATTACAATGGTTATTAGATGACTCACAAATCGCCGTCTAGGTAGCTAGCCTATTCTAAAATTCATTGATTACGTACGCTGTCGTTGATTGTAACGGAGAAAACCATCAGGGAACGGTTTTTATCTTCGCTGGAGAGCGTGGAATGGTCCAGGTCATGCTTCCATCAGTGGGATGAGGGGTTCTGAAGACATGGGTAATACTTGCTGTAGAGGTTGCGAGTGGGGAGGATGCGAGTGGCTTCGCAGTGATTGGGTGACAAAGAAATCATAATTCACTTTTCACCAATGTGAAAAATGAACGGCGTTATCCAATTGCAGCGGATAATCAACCGATGAGCTCCATAATGATCACTTTTGATTCTCGATCATGTGCGTTGAAACGCGTTGGCGTGATGAATCACGCCATTACACTCATGTCACAAATACCAACATATTTATAGTATTTACTGTAAATTAAATAACCACATCTCATATAAGAGAACTTTAACACCGCGTCTAATTAATTCTTAATCTAGTTGACTGTGCTAAATCTGTTGCCTTACCCGTGAAAACAAAACTCCCAGTGAACCCTTCTGGAGACGGAACCGGCTCGCTTCGTTCCTCCAGTGTTGCCCAACTCATCCACTGATTAATTAATTAATTATCTAGTACTTAACTGATGCACATTGTACTGCGTCGGACCATGTTATAGAGCAGCGTTTATTATACTACTGTGAGTGAATAACAATTACAATATATATATATTTTAATTGTTATAATTATATATATATACTGATATCTCTCATTTCCGTGACTCTTTCTAAAGCTGTATTGTTAATGGAATATTCAAATAAAACAGGATTTTTATTTCTGCAGAAAGTCAAGGTTTTGCATTTGTCTACATTTAAAAACAGATTATTGACTGTAGTATTTGACAATGATTTACATCAGTTATTTTTTTGTATAGCTTGATGTCATCAGCAAAGAGCAATACCTCGACACATGGGCGCCCGCAGAAAATTTTCTAGGGGGGGCAAAATATTTTTAGTTACGCTTGACGCTCACGTCACACCGGTGCGTCGCCAACCTGGCGATGATGTTGGTCCAGGCTGGCCAACGTTCTGTCTCTCCACTTTTTCTTTAGGCTAACAAAAAATGATTTAAAATAAAAGTAACATTATTTGACTATTTTCAATCAATCCAGGGGAGGGAAAGTGCCCCCCCTTTCCCCCCCCTGCGGGCGCCAATGCCTTGACATCGTCGAAGCAATTTTTTATATCGTTAATGAAAATGAGAAACAAAACCGGACCAAGGTGACTACCTTGCGGTAGGCCACTGGTCGCACAGAAAGCTTTCGATTTCAAAGATTTTATTTTAACAAATAGTTTACAATTTCATAAATAGCTAGTAAACCATTTTAGCATGTTATCTCTTACACCTAGGGCAGATTAGTTTTCGGGTTAGTAGTTTATGGGATACTTTGTCGAATGCTTTCAAAAAGTCTGTATATATGCAGTCGACTTGTTTATTTTTTGCAAAAGATTCTAATATAAAGTTTTGAAATATTGTTAAGTTAGTTGCGGTTGATCTACCTTTGATAAAAACGTGTTGTTTTTGGTCAATTAGTTTTATTAATTTGGGAAAGATTTCATCAAGGACCAGTGATTCAAAAAGCTTAGGAAGTACTGACTGACAAATGCAGCGATAATTGGCTATATCAGTGTCGTCTCCTTTTTTGAGGATATGTGTAATGAAGCTCGACATGCAACGCTTTCCTTATACGGAGACGCAATTGCCTGAGTGAGATTCGTATTCACTGCATACTTGGAAAACACCTGCCATAGCTTTTTTCTGTCGACTCGCTTGCTACCACGAGGAGATAATAATGGTGATAATACATTCCTCTTTTACCAAAAATTTTACTTGAAAACTACTAATTAATTCGTTAAGGGTCTGCAATGGATTACGAATAATTTGAAGAGATTCTTAATAAATTAGCAATGCTCATTTTTCCCCTTGCATTTTTAACACGTTGTTTGCTGGCGCTAAGTTTTCGCCGTGCGTTGGCAGATTCTATTTTCGTGTTTTTTGCAAAATTATGTAAATCACGACCAAAATTTCTTCTTGGTTTGCTAAATACAAGCATGTTTCACAGCAAACTGTTCATGATTATTTTTATAAATATAAACAAAGTTTTTTTTAATATCAACGGTATAAATATACCATACACAATAATTAACATGTCATAGAAAACAAGCGATAGTTACTACACATTGTTCTGTAACTACTTATTATATTACGTACTTATTTTGTATTCTTGTTAATATATACAATTATTGAACTCCTCTGTAGAACAGAACTTTCAATAATAACTTGTATTGTACCTGCTTATATCTTTGATACTTTATTATATTATGTTACGTGCATACACTTATTATTGTGTTCCAGAATATCTCACCTATAACAATGTATACATGTAAAAGCCTTCAAGGATGAAATCATATTTATCGACTCATGTATTTTATCGAATTACAGAAACTTGTTCCTAATCCAGACCGTTCCACTGCCTACATTACTTTGCGAGAACCTGCCTAGTTTCTCTGCAAACTTCCGTAACAAGCGCAATATACGAAAACACTTTATAATCGATAAAGTTTTTAATGATAAAAATTAAAGTGTGGAACTGAGGACTTAATTAACTAAGGACTTAACAGATTGTCACTCACACCGGCTGATTACTGCCACTGTGGTTGGTGTTGGGAGAGGGAGGAGAGAGGAGGGAGTCAGCGCGATTAGGGGTTGAATAGGGCTGCTAAAAAGGATTGGCCGAGAATCAGGAAACCACCTAATCCCATCTAGTCAATACACGATTAAAAATATTTATTGGATTTACGGGCTGTTTATTTTTTATTTAAATTTTTCTGATTATATTTTATTCATTTGTATAATGACGACCTCCATGGCCGAGAAATAAAGAGGTCGCTTGGTTGAAATTCGTCAAAAGGCACTTTTTATCATAATACTCGTAATTAAATTAATATATTTAATTAATATTTAATTTTTTTAAAAGAAAGACAAACATTCCCAGGTTATGAATAACCCGACGATGTTTGAAAATCTCCTACTACCACCACAGAAAGCCGAAAATGTTGCTTGTGTTGTGATGGAGGACTTAGCCAGCCGAGGAATCGAACACGCGACGCTCGGGTGAGACCCAAGCGCTATGCCCACTCAACCACTGACCGGTCAATATATTTATACATTAGTAACATAATAGGTAGTATATTATTAATAATATTTATCTAACAGATATGAATAGCCAGGTACATCCTAATCAAAATTTTACCTAAATAGAATTAGAATTTCGTAATCATGGTGAAACATAATTTGTATGGAAACAGGCTCAAATTGGGTTTTATATATGGATCACGAAACACGCCCATAAGGCACTTCTTATGTTATTCTTTATTCTATGCAAAACCCTTATTATTAAAGTAACCAAAATGAATAAAAAAAGAGTAATAATATGGACTTAGAGAGCTTAGCTCATCAAATATAATAGCTCCACGGTCACGTTATTAAAAATATATATATCGGTATGTTTATTTTATATTATTTATTCATAGATCTCAATTAAATTTAAAGATAAGTAAATCAAGTTTAATAATGTTATCATTATATTCTGCAAGTATTTTAGTTTTTATTATTGTTACAGTTGTTTCGGGGTTAAAAACATGTTAAAAACTTGTATTGAAATGTCAAGGTTTGACACAACATCCTTGTGTCCCGCAATCGCGCATCTTGCATCTCGCAATCCCGCGGGATTTCAGCAATTTCCAGTGAACAAAATTATTTACACGAAAAACAAGCTGTTTCGATTTTTCGTTCGCGTATGGGTGATAGGACTCTCCATTGTCTATTATTTTACGATCTTTTTTTAAAACAAAGTTTCCTTAAAATACTTATAATCTTACATACATTATCAATGTCTTTTTTCCAATATTACTATTACCAAATATAATTGATCTCAAATAACTGTGGAGGGTCCTGGAAGTGACAATTTTAAGATTTTTTTGTTCATACAAATCTTATTAAAATACTTCTATGTTACCTTTTCAGCGTCTTTTTAAAATATTAATATTACCAAAGTGATCAAAGTACCAAAGGTAGGTGTTATGAAAAGTTCTCTTAAATTACTTACTTACTATGTTACATTTTTAGGTCCTTTTTATAATAGAGAAACTTAAACAATTTCTAGAATACAAATAATGGAGTGTTCTGTCAGTTTAACATAGTATATGTATGTTCAACTATACGACTGTATACTAGTTTATAGAAACTATAAAATAATAATAATAATAATTGTGCACTTAGATAACAGTCGAACTATTGAAATTTACATTTTTGAGGAATTAAAACTAAAATGAAAATATATTATGTTTGGTAAATCTTACATTTCGTAAAATTTTTACAAGCGTTTTGCGGTTAGTTTAGAAGGCCCCGGCAGTTCACCTGAACTTCGTTTAACATTATTTTAGATATCTAATTAGACAAACACAACATATGCATTCAGGCATTACAAATGAGCTGAAATAAAAGTCTTTCACTCTACAATTTAAGCGCTTACCTACAATCCTATCTGAGAACTTTTCAGAACGAGAAAAGAAAAGCAACATCCTTTCCGCGCGAAACGAGATATAAAACATTTCCTAGCACGTCTGTGGGACGTGATGTCCGGGAGATGGAAACTGGCGAGAGAGATCGGCACTAACATTGCCCGATGTGGCTGGACGCTGGACATATCGTGCTTTAGCAGTTTGCAGCTCCTGCAATATGCAGCCGGTAGTCGTAGTTGTGGGCACGCAGAGAGCACAGAACCTCTACCTGTTACAACTATACACTGTGCGCTGTTATTCCTGCAAGCATATTGCCAAATGCCTGGTTGTCCGGGCTATATGCGACTGACTGTCCATATATTTATAATACGCTTCACTACGGGCGAATTTGAAAAGAAATCTGAGAAATTTATTTATTTATTACACGCCCTAGTGGGCTTTTACATTATATTTTACTAGTTATTTGTATCACTGAACCATTGTAAATACTTAAATTAATAAAACAAGTCAAGAAAATGTAACCGTTAAGGAAAAAAAGTAAACAACAAAAACATAAAATAAAATAAAATTTATCGGTAAAAATGTTAACACAAACAAATAACAAAAAAAATAACCTAAGTGATCTCTACCCACTTTATCACTTCTTACAACACCAAATGTGATTTACTCTATAACAAAAATAGTCGAAGGTCTTTTTGTGTCTAGTAAAATAAAAAATGGAATAAACAAAATTAATATCGATTAGTTTTATGGTGAAATATAACCTCACAGATTAAATATTTCTTTCCGTGTCTGTGAAGTCTCGGAAAGTGGCAATTAAAAAAGGACTTTGTAAAACTTTAAGCTCACACAGGAGGCCCTAAGGAAAATAATTTTCCTATCTATGGCAGAGGTGTTGGTTATCCAATAAATGGTTCCTGGGGCGGCGGTACCCAAACGGGCCTCCCAAATGTTAAATAATAAATGTAACAAGGATATTGATTAATTGAAGCAATTCCGGACAGTCAATTTTGTTATGCAGTATTTCATATACCTAATAGTATTTAACCTGTGCTTATTCTTATTTCTGAAAGTTTCAATATAAACATTTTGTCCAGGAGGTAATTATAATCTGTGTTTGTTTAGGAATTTTGTTTAAATTTTTAACCATTTATAGTTTATGCTCGTTAAAATGTTAGATTTTGAATCTTTTCAATGTTGTCAGAATGAATATTGTAAAGAGAAAACCACAACGAGTTGTACTCTAGTTGGCATTTTACAAGGGTTTTATATAAAATGATAAATTTATCTAAATTATTGAAGTCTTTTGGAGCTCTCAAAACAAAGTCATGAAATGAGTATTAAGTGCCCTGTTGATAATATTTTTAATATACAATACCAAGGTCAATAATTTTAATATGGCAATTAGTTTTTTTATAATGTAATGTATATTGGATTATTTTTTCTGTAAAAATGAATGAAATTACATTTCTTTATGTTCAATGCTAATTTGTTCATAGAGCACCATTCAAAAACATATATAAGGTTAGTTTGTAAAGTAATGCAATCATTCATGTGATTTATATCTTTATATAGTTTCATATCGTTAAAAAAGTAACACTTTTATGGAAGTAAATACATTGACAATATCATTTATAAATCTAATAAACGAAATGGGCCCTAGATGGGAGCCTTGCGGCACTCCACTTGACGCTACAAATTCGTATGAATTGGTGCCATTTACTTTCTTACAAAGACTCCTATTGGACAAATAAATAACAAACTAATTTAGTAAATAACCATAAACTCCAAGTGTAGCTAAAAAAAGGTTTAGGTATCGATGATTGTATACATATTGGTCTTCTTTTGTAACGTCCGTTTTGTCTACCCCTTTAAAAATAATTGGCTAAAAAATTTACAATATTTTGAACATTAAACCCAATTTTTCCATTGAAATTCATTATTGTTTTGAGAATTAGTGGAATTCCAACATTGTTTTATATTAACATGAATATAACTTTCAATTTTATCAATGTGCTTTTTATAGCAGAGATTAGAGATTTAACAACACTCCTTTGTTAAAAATTAAAATTTATTATAATCGATCGAAAATCTGGATCGCTTTTAATTTTAATGATTTTTCTTTATTTATTGTGTGTTGCAGTGATCGATCCAGGACAGTATCGAAAGGGTACAAAATTTGCAATAGCATATTTTTTTTTGTACATTATTATTGATATCTCTTGTTTCCAGAAAGGACCAGTCTGTTTTACATACAGCATCAGTAGGCTCACTGCAAAAAACTAGGTCTGCGTCCTGCCAGGTTTTCGTTAATAGTTAGACTGGATTATCTTAAATTGTGTTGTTTAGTGCGCGCTCCCCTTAAATTTGGTAACAGATCAGATTTTTTTTTTTTTAGAAGAGTCGTTTGATAGTTTTTTTGTAGGTTTTTCACAATTGTTTTCAGAACCGAGTTTATATATTTAATAGTTAGGTTCGATTTCCCATCCTATGTGCTATTTGTGCGTAGATCAATTGAATTAGAATTTGGTCTTGGTAGATTGGTATCGTGTAGTTTGTTTTGCTGAACTTTTAATATATAATAGATAATAATTAGTAAACAGAATTCAGATTTATTGATATTTAAGCTGTATTTGGACAAACTATCTTAAAAACCTATTAAACATAGTTTCACTGACTCCTAGCAGTTGAATCTCGTGTAGATATTATGTATACACATTCTAATATATATAAAAAAGACAGTCCCAGTGTGCGTTAGTGAGTTCATGAATATCCAGTTTAATTCCGAGATTGATGATATTTTTCACACTTGACCTTCAAAACAGGAGTAAGGTCACTGTGTACTTGAGATTTCGATAAACCACAACACCCATAAAACACAATTTTGATACTTATTCTGAAATTTTGCACTTAAATAGGAGAAAAATAATTCCTGTATCTGTTCAAAATCTGATTTTGAAAAACTCGTAAGGTGTAGAGCACGATCAACGCCGGGGACAAGCTAGTGCAAAATAAAATCTTCAACTGCCAAGTCCTATACAAAGGACTACACAAAACAACTGTCGGGGGCTAAATCACTACAATATCTTTTCATCACTTTTTATTTGCGCTATCCGGCTTGTAAATTATAATTAAAGGATTGAATAACTAATCGGAACTATGGGCATACTTTATTCTTCTGTGAGGCTTTAACTCGTTAAACTTCGGCGGATGGAGAAATGAGAAAGATATTTCATTGAAATTCTACGTAGTTTAACGAAAATATTTGCATAATATAATCAACATACGGAGAAAAAATGCGTACAACTTCGTAAAGTAAAGCGAATATTTAAAAAAAAAGTTACTTCAAATCGGTTCATCTCTTAATTACTTTAAATTTCGGATAAATTTCATTAACTAACATAATTTTTACCTAAGTTTATGGTTTGTATTATGGACATAATACAATAAGTAATTTAATTAATTAGGGGAAGGTTGCGTGATTAGACTACGTAACTTTGTACACGTATAGCTTCTTAGTGTTGGTACGTAGAATAAAAGTAATTGACTCATTAAAACCGCCGTTTATTCACATAATAAAATAATAAATCACAGAATAACAAAAAAAAATGGTTGCCTAATTTGAATCACTGTCGCCTTGTTTTGACCACTGATTTGACAAATCCCCATTCAAAATGGAATTTTTCAACTTCATAATGCGTACTACGTTGATATTGGTCTCGAGGAAATCTTATTTTTGATGTAACTAGATAAGTGTGCAAAATGAAATTATTTAATATCCGCGCGACCCGCGAAACACCTGTTTTCGATGCAAAGTTTAGATGATTTATATTTTGTTTATTACAAAATTAAACTTTCAAAATGGTAAAAAGTTCGAATATATCCTTTGATTCTAAATACGATACGACACCATCAGGAGCACTCCTGTCCCGGTGTGACCGGTACACCAGGGGGCACTGTTTGTTAGAACTTGTAACACGTGCTGGGTAGAGATTGATTGAACATTGGTTTTGATATCTCGTTTCCCACTTCTTCTAGTTCTTTGGTCTCTTTTTGCATATTTTTGGATATTTATTTGTTATTTCAGCATCTTCTTGCCTCTTCTTGCACCTTCTTGGTATTTATTAGTTCTTCTTGCTTCTTTCGACTTCTTTTAGACTCATCACCACCAGCAATCCACAAGCAAGTTGCCCTGGCTATGTATACATACTCTATCTGTTTGTATTGTGTGATAAGAGGGAAGGTGTAAGCTATGGCCTATATTTACACCTTCCCTCTTATCACACAGTATGTATACGTAGCCACAAGCAAGTTGCCCTGGCTACGTATACATACTGTGTGATAAGAGGTAAGGTGTAAATAGAGGCCATAGCTTACACCTTCCCTCTTATCACACAATACAAACAGATAGAGTATGTATACGTAGCCAGGGCAACTTGCTTGTGGCTACGTATATTTAGGAATTCGTCCGCATTTGCGTATGGAAATAAGAAAAACCATAGAAAACCTTATTTATTTCACTCAAGATGCCTGAATATATAAGTGTGTCGACTTTTATAACACGGCCGTATAATAAATATATTTTACTCTGATAAGTAATTTCCAGGATATATGTGTATATTAAATATGTCAATAAAAGATTTGAAACTCACAAATTGAATATCTTCCCACTAAATCTATAAATAATTTAATCCATTTAATAATAATAATAATACTTGGATGACTTGTATAGCGCCGTTTTTGTGCAAAAACACCTCAAGGGCGCATTTGTGACGAATTTGAAAGTGGCTTTCAAATTCGTCACAAATGGATTGTATTTTTAGCTCGTTTTACGAATTCAATAATGATTCTGAATGGAAGATAGTTTATTGCAAATAAGCGGAGACCTCTTTCCTTCCTAACTTCCTACTTTCCACGTGACGTCACTAACTTTTAACGACTACTAAAGAATTCACGTGAGAAGAAAATAAAATCTGATAATGATTTCTTTTCCTCTAAATCACCCAATGAGACCAATACGCAGCCTGTAACGAGAATGATTTATGAGAAAATCCTTTGCCTAACTTTTTTAACCATCGTATTATTTCACATATTCTTGTATTTTCCGATACACGTATATATTTTGACACCAAATTGATTATTTGTTTTCCGATGAAATATTAACGTACTTTTTAATGGCATTTCAGTCGTTTCAGTTCGATGGGACGCAATATTATTTATTGCTTGTATTGTGAGGCGAAATATAAATAATTCAAAGCACGTTCAATGATAAATAATGTTTATAATCAATTCAAACGCAAAAAAGTTTATCGTCGAAGCCACCCGGCATTCAATATCGGTACTATCCGCCTGGTCTAATCATTGTGTTGTCGCTTCGACGGTAACACAAAAAGTTTATCGTCGAAGCCACCCGGCATTCAAACTCGGTACTATCCACCTGGTCAAATCATTGTGTTGTCGCTTCGGCGGTAACACAAAAAGTTTATCGTCGTAGCCACCCGGCATTCAAACTCGGTACTATCCACCTGGTCAAATCATTGTGTTGTCGCTTCGACGGTAACACAAAAAGTTTATCGTCGTAGCCACCCGGCATTCAAACTCGGTACTATCCGCCTGGTCTAATCATTGTGTTGTCGCTTCGACGGTAACACAAAAAGTTTATCGTCGAAGCCACCCGGCATTCAAACTCGGTACTATCCACCTGGTCAAATCATTGTGTTGTCGCTTCGACGGTAACACAAAAAGTTTATCGTCGAAGCCACCCGGCATTCAAACTCGGTACTATCCACCTGGTCAAATCATTGTGTTGTCGCTTCGGCGGTAACACAAAAAGTTTATCGTCGAAGCCACCCGGCATTCAAACTCGGTACTATCCACCTGGTCAAATCATTGTGTTGTCGCTTCGACGGTAACACAAAAAGTTTATCGTCGTAGCCACCCGGCATTCAAACTCGGTACTATCCGCCTGGTCAAATCATTGTGTTGTCGCTTCGACGGTAACACAAAAAGTTTATCGTCGTAGCCACCCGGCATTCAAACTCGGTACTATCCGCCTGGTCTAATCATTGTGTTGTCGCTTCGACGGTAACACAAAAAGTTTATCGTTGAAGCCACCCGGCATTCAAACTCGGTACTATCCACCTGGTCAAATCATTGTGTTGTCGCTTCGACGGTAACACAAAAAGTTTATCGTCGAAGCCACCCGGCATTCAAACTCGGTACTATCCACCTGGTCAAATCATTGTGTTGTCGCTTCGACGGTAACACAAAAAGTTTATCGTCGAAGCCACCCGGCATTCAAACTCGGTACTATCCACCTGGTCAAATCATTGTGTTGTCGCTTCGACGGTAACACAAAAAGTTTATCGTCGAAGCCACCCGGCATTCAAACTCGGTACTATCCACCTGGTCAAATCATTGTGTTGTCGCTTCGGCGGTAACACAAAAAGTTTATGGTCGTAGCCACCCGGAATTCAAGCTCGGTACTATCCGCCTGGTTTTATCATTGTGTTGTCGCTTCGACGATTTAACAGTGTTTTTCAAGATATTTTATTTACTTACAAAGGTACCGTGATTTACTGTTTTTTTAAATTTATTTTATTAATTACGTTATGAATGATTTAATTTTTTATTTATTAACTGTCATTCCCTAAAATTAACTAAAATAACTGAACTGTAAATACAAGCCCCTTGAGGTGATTTTTTCACAAAATTGGCGCTATAAAAATCATTTCAATTTTATAATCATTATTTTTAAGCGTAATCGCAAAAGAAAGGTGTCCTTCTTATCGTACTAAATAAATGATCAAATTATTATTATTATTGCGTAAATAAGAATCTAGAAAATTGAGAAAAAAAAGTGGAAATTTGCTGAACCCTTAAGCTGTATCATTTTAATATAATAAAGTTGATATTTAATTCAACAATTATCTTCCGTTTATAAATATAATATTTTAAATAAATTACATTATTCACATTTTTCTCCAACCTTTTCCAAACCCACTCGTTTCTCGCTATTTTCCCTTCCCAAAATGTTTCCTCTGACAAAAATGATGATAATTCATCCATTCAACTCAAAATTCACTTCGTTACTTTTGTTTAGTAGTCTTGAAACAAATCTGCAAAGTACCGATTAGATTTTTCTCTCGATTTCAATTGGTAACTTGTGTTTTCATCACCCATATTCCTGTGTTGAGGTCTATTGCGTCTCAATGAGAATGATAAAATAAAATAATTCATTCTTAGCGGAATCCAGTATTTGCTCGTTTTTATATGTAAAAATACTCTGACTTAGTATTTTCGTCGCATTTTGTTTAATAAAGCTGGCAGCAATTTGTCAGATAGGTAAAACGTGTCGTCAGTAACAAAAAGCGGACAAATGGGAGAAATTGAGTTGGGCGTAAATTGCTGTAACGAAGCAGAAAATGCAAAAATTAGGCAAATCTGTATTTTCTTTCCGTAAATTTGCTGTTTACGTTTTGGAAGAGCTTCACGATGAGATGTGAGTTGCCCATCAAGATCTTGCATCAAGTCTTGTTTCCAAAATAATGAGCCAGCGGAAATTTAAATAATATACCTTTCTTCACTTTGAACCAGTTTCCTTTTGTTCATTTAAACACAATTCCATAAAAGACCTTCGAAAATTATTTATGATGTTTGTGTGATTGCTGATTTGAATAATATTAGTAGAAAAGCGCCCCCTCGTATCGGAAGTAGATTTTAGCTGAGGAACTATTTTTTAATTTTTTTGTTTTAGTTGCAATTGCAAATTTTGTACTTGATATAGGTATAAAGTGTAATATAAGTATACATTTAAAATATATATATAAGTCCTCCTCACTAGAGTTTCCTATTCTGAGGCGGCTTGTAGTTTTAAACTTTTGTATATAGTTTCAAAGTTATCTTCATAATGTTTGTAAGTACAATATCACTTTGTATGAGTAACCAGTATATTTTGGCTTATTGCTCTGGTTGAGTATTTATGTTGGGCAGTGGAGTATTTATACATATATATTTTAAAAAAATTTAAAAGTAAATATTTTTAGAGTAAAGTTTTGGTGCATTGAATACTTGAAAGTTTTAAAATATTTCTTATGTCGGAGTTCTAACCGGAACTTTTATTATTGTCTTTAGAACTGCTTTTTATGTTGAGCTGCTCTGTGTGAGTGCTGAAAGCAGACTCCTAACCAGTTATCCCGTACTCTATGATTATGAAATAAATAAATAAATAGAATGAGATAAAAAGAATTTGGCATTCTCAGACTATAAAAATATTACCATTCGTTATTTCGGCTACTGGCATTATACCTTGTTCTCTCATTAAAAATTTAGACGTATTAGATCTATCAAAAAATTTATATATAAAGATGCAAAAGTCGGTCATTTTGAATACATGTAGGATAACGAAAGTTTTTTTAAATATTTATGTTGAGGGATTAGTAGGATTTATAGGCCCTGTTAGGAGTTCTACCGAGCCGAACCCTCTGATCTGAAAATACCTGGAGTCAGTGAATTACTTTCCCATTTGATCTCTGGTGAGTTGACGTGTTGTTCTTGTATTGTTTTGTATTTATTTTGCTTATTTAATGCACTTTTTTATTTTTTTATAACAAGATAATACATTACAAAATGATAACAAAGTAATAATGTATTATTCCAAATGAGTTTATATAACTCATTTTGGGAAAGACAACATTAGAAAGGACAAGGCAAATAAATAAAATACATTAAAATAAATACATTAAAATAAATAAACGCAGATGTTATTGTGGAGTTCCAGAGAAAGATTGTGTTAGTCATTAATGAAACTGCTAAGGAAATAGCTTTTAAGAGCTTTTGCCAATGTTTTTTTGTTCGTTGCCGGAAGTTTTAAATTACTAGGTAATGCGTTATATGTGCAATGTATTGTAAGGAGTTAATTCCAAATTTGGTCGTGTAAGTAGATGACGATAAATGTATTTGATTTTGTGATCGTGTTTTGTGCTGGTGTATGTCAGAATTAAAGACTGGTTTAGTGTTGGTGTGTGAGGAGTGTTGAATTATTTGTAGAATGGCAGTTGTGATGTTATACTTTGGCAGGACTGTAAAGGGAAGTATTTGTGTCTGTGAGTATATATCTTTGACATGTGTATCCCATGGCAGATTATATATATTACGTACGGCTCTATTTTGAATTACTTGTGTATCGGAACTTTTTTTTTTGGTAATGGTGCCCCAGATACTAACTAGATAACTCAGGTGGGAGTGGAACATAGCATAATATGTTGCACGCAGTAAAGATGTGAAGGCACACCTTGGAGTCGATAAAGTACACCGGTTATCGGGGAAATTTTGGATTTTACATTCTCAACATGGGAGTTCCACGAGAGGTTAGAGTCTATGAGTAACCCCAAATATTTCGTTACTTGAACATGTTGTAGCTTTTCATTTCCAAGAATGATATTCATACCCATGTTATCTTTTTCCGAAAGTAAGGTAATGGTTATTTTTTAACATTGAGGCTTAATTTGTTTAATCGAAGCCATTTAGCCAGCTTTGCGAGATTTTATTCATTAGAGCTTCAAGTTCCTTCAGATTTTTACAATGGTAGTAAAGCACAGTATCATCAGCGTAAAGTTGAAGTTTTCCCGAGTTGCCACATTTAGTTATATCATTGATGTATAGTAAGAAAAGTAGAGGTCCAAGAATCGTGTGATTTTTCCAAAGCCGCTTAGGTTCCCTCCGTTATCGACAACGCAAAATCTATCAGCTAGGAAACTTCGGAGCAAATTTAAAGATTTCCCGACTATTCCCAAATGTTCCATTTTTTGTAGAAGTATTTCATGATCTACCGTATCAAAGGCTTTTTTCAGATCTATAAATATAGCTGCCACATATTCGCCCTGGTCTATGTACTGCTGAATGTTAGAAATGAAATCGAAGGTGGCACATTGGGTATTGGAGTTTTTCCGAAAGCCATATTGCTGTGGTGTTAGGATATCGTTGCTAGAGATGTATTTTATCAGTCTATCTTTGATAATTGACTCGAACACCTTTGAAAATACCGATAAAATCGATATTGGACGATAGTTAGAAATACAAAAAATTGGTATAATTTTTGCTGGCTTTAACTGGTTTGGAAATATTCCCGAGCCTATGGAGAAGTTGATAAGTTGGGTTAGGTGCCGCGCTAGTTCTTCTTTACAGGTTTTAAGAATGCACGGTGTTACTCCATCGATTCATGCTGCTGCATTCGACCTAAGTTTCGAGATGACCTTTATTACCTCATCCTTATTCGTCCTAGTCATATTTAAGGATTGTCGTGCCTTTGGTTCTACATATATTGTATTACAGTCATCCGGGAATGATGGAATGGCAGCTGCCAATTTTTCTCCAACTGACAGGAAAAACTCATTAAATGCCAACGCTATTTCACGGGGTTCCCTAATTTCACAATTATTTACGATGAGAGATTCAATTGTGTTGGTGGGTTTATGTACACGGTTAGACAGAATTGAGTTAATGGTTTTCCAAGTTTTTCTTGGGTTAGTTAGGCTTTGTTGAAAGCTATTGATGTAATATTTGTTTTTAAGACTTCTCCTATAATTAGTTATTATGTTTCTTAGTTTATTTTTACGTATTGCAAGAGTAATATTACCTGGGTCTTGTTTCCACTGCTTGTGAAGCTGGTTTCGTTCCTTGATTGGAAAATTCAGTTTAGAATCAAACCAAGGTGTATTTAGATGTTGCCGCCTTCCTGTTTTTACGTTTGGTGTAGTTTTACCTGCTTCTAAAGCATTTTTGACATAATAATTAAAGTCTTCGGGTTTGGTTGAGTTGATAGCAAATTTGTTAGTCGAAATATAAGATTTTACCATCATACTGTTGATGATAGGTTTAGTAAAGCGTGGTTTAGTTCTATTATTTAACCATTTTTTAAAATTATTCTTAAAGTCAACAATTAGTATGTACTTGCATAATTTTGATTGACTAGATGATCATTTGTGGAAAAGTGTGTGAAGGGTTTTAGTTTTTCATATGGGGAAGATTTAACCCGGACATAAAATCGGAAAAGTTGAAATGATTTTGATAGCGCCATTTTTGTGAAAAATCACCTCAAGCGGCTTGTTGGTGGGAATGATAGTTAATAAATAAAAAAATAAATCATTCATAACGTAAGAAATAAAATAAATTTAAAAAAAACATTAAATCACGGTATCTTTGTAAGTAAATAAAATATCTTGGAAAACACTGTTAAGAGCGTCGAAGCGACAACACAATGATTAGACCAGGTGGATAGTACCGAGTTTGAATGCCGGGTGGCTAAGACGATAAGCTTATTGCTCTGGTTGAGGTTGGGCAGTGGAGTAATTAAATATATATTTTTTTTAAATTTCAAAATAAATATTTTTAGAGTAAAGTTTTGGTGAATTGAATAATTGAAAGTTTTAAAATATTTCTTATGTCGGAGTTCTAACCGGAACTTTTAGTAATGTCTTTATTACTGCTTTTTGTGTTATGTTGAGCTGCTCTGTGTGAGTGCTGCTCAACCAGTTATCCCGTACTCTATCAGTGATTGACACAAAGCGAAGTACACTTTTAAATGTCGTTTACGTTGAGGATATTACGGATGTTTCTAAAGAAGAATATGAACTTGGTGAGTTTTTTTGTAATGACGTCAATGTGCATGTTCCATCGGAGATCTTCATCGATTTCGATTCCAAGATATTTGATGCTTTTGGAGTGTGCTAGAGTGGGACAGAGGCATGATAATCTTTGATTATGTTGATAGATTTCAATTACAAACAAATTAAGAATTTATTCATTCTTCAGACTTTCAGGCATTTCATCATTCATCTTTAATTCTTTCTACATTAAGTAATTCTGTTTATCTCATATTCCGCAAACTAATTCTATAAAACATTTTTAGTATCATAATAATGAATATTTTTATGAAATACTAGTTCATACTTAAAGTATTTAGGCATTTGGTTATTCATAATTTTATGTATAAAAATTAACACATTATATAGCAGTCTCTTTTTCTTTGAATCCAATTCAGCTCCTTTCTCATTTGATAAAGCTTTGCATTTCCTTATGATACAATTTCTCAATTTTAAATAACTTCCAGCTTGTTCACATTTCCTTCGTTGGCCAAATATACTTTCGTGGAGCAGTATTCTAAATATGGCGCAATTATTGTTTTGAAAATGAGCTCTCTTGTGTTTCTACTTCATTTATTTGTCAGTTTTCTAAGAAAGTTGATAAACCTAGATATTTGATTTCATTTACTTTTAAATTTTTTCATCATAAATTGTCACGGTTAACACTACGTTGTGAGGTTTATTGCCTATTTCCACAAATTTTGTTTTGTTTGTATTCAGTTTCAACTTATTGATTTTCATCCACTTTGCAATATTTTGTAGGTCTTTATTTATTTTATTTATTGCGTCAACATACTCTTCACATGAAACATAGATCAACGTATCGTCTGCGAATAGTCTAATTTTGCAATGTTTTATTGTTTTAATTAATCTCAACAAATGCGGAGCACTAAAATAGGTTCTTATTTAATGTATCAGCCGGTGAATACCAGAACATCATTCGGACAAAGGATTTTCTCATTTAAAGCTCCGTTGCTATATAATATACTTGGTGTAAATATAAAAACTAAAGGTACGTTAAATTCATTCAAGAAAATGGTCAAAATCTCTGTACTAGCTGAGAGTGATGATTTTGGATCACCTATGTTGTCGCTTATATCATAATTCCGTGTGGAAGCTCTGTTTCGATACAATTCTTATTTACTTACTGCGAATGTACTTATTTACTTCTAAAATAACTTTTTGTTATCATTTTATGTCCGGGTTAAATCTTCCCCACAGGAAAAACTAAACCCTTCCTCACACTTTTCCACAAATGATCATCTAGTCAATCAACATTATGCAAATGCATTATATAAGCAAAATACATACAAAACAATACAAGAAAAACACGTCAACTCACCAGAGATCAAATGGGAAAATAATTCACCGACTCCAAATATTTTCATATCAGAGGGTTCGGCTCGGTAGAACTCCTAACAGGGCCTATAAATCCTACTGATCCCTCAACATAAATATTTAAAAAATCTTTCGTTATCCTACGTGTATTCAAAATGAACGACTTTTGCATCTTTATATATAATTTTTTTAATAGATCTAATAACAATAAGAAAATATAATTTATTCGCAAAAGTCGGCCATTTTGAATACATGTAGGATAACGAAAGATTTTTTAAATATTTATGTTGAGGGATCAGTAGGATTTATAGGCCCTGTTAGGAGTTCTACCGAGCCGAACCCTCTGATATGAAAATATCTGAAGTCGGTGAATTATTTTCCCATTTGATCTCTGGTGAGTTGACGTGTTGTTCTTGTATTGTTTTGTATTTATTTTTCTTATATACTGCACTTACATAGTGTTGATTGACTAGATGATCATTTGTGGGAAAGTGAGTGGAAGGGTTTACATGTTGGGGATCAATTAATTGAAAAGAATTATACATATCTTCTTTTCAATTACTAGGCTAATGAGGTCCTTGTTGAACCAGCTAGGGAAATTAGATTTAGGTATATAGATAGATATTAGATAGATTTAGGTATATTATATTAATGTAGGCGTCCGACATTCGTTACAAAACCATCCGCTGATAGTTATGAAACAAAATAATGATAAATAAAATAATTGATCCCCAACATGTAAAGCCGGGCTTTAACGCTCCGCATTCAGAATTTCTACCGATATACCATACTTCTCTTAAACAGTTTTTAATCTCGATTCAAATGCTGAGTTGAAAAAATAATTGTATGAAATTCCCTCGATAGCAAAGTATGCCCGAAAAATTAGAAAAAATACATCTGATTCTGTTATTTAACATATTATATGTATGTTATTTTAGCATCAGTATTACACCTATGAGTTTTAATCATTTTTTCAATCCCTCTATAATTCGTAGTTCCCTTTCAAACCATCTACAGTACTAATGAAATAGCCTTAAGAGGAAGGTAAATGCTAAATCACTATTTAGATTAAGCTTTGCTACGAATCGGTATACATTATGAACACCAAAAAATATACTAGGCATAAATTGAAGCTTTTTCTTTCTTTATTATTGATCGGAATTAAAATAAAATTACTGGTTGCGTTACAAAAAATATAAACGTAAACCACTGATAATTTTGTTTTTTCTTGAGGTAACTAAGAACTCATATAAGAAACACCTTTTAAAAAATACCGTTTTATGGCTAAGATTATTTTCTATAATTATTATTGACTAACTTTTTTTCATTCATGTAAAAATATTCAACAAATAAATAAAACTCACTTTGGCGCTTACGTCAAATATATCCAGACTCCGCTGGTCAAGCAATTGTCGCCTCTATTCGTGGTGATATAAGACGCAAACATTCTAGGATCTGTACAGAAGTCCGCGGAACGTGGCACGGAACGGAAGTTGTTCTGTGACAGTTTTTTCGACGGTTTTTTCTTGTCGGCATTATTTTGGTTACGAGTATTATTAGTTCTCAAACGGTGAGGGAGTTTTGTGTGATATTGTTATTATTCATGACCAAAATGTTATATTTTTTTATCTCAAAATACTTTTGAATGTATTGTTTTATTAATTATTTAACAAAATAAATGACTTTCTTCTCAGGGAAAAATGCTTTCCGTTTGCATTTATGTTGACTAATAATGCGTTTTTACATGTCCATAATTTATTGAAGATGGGGACTAAAACGAAATAATGTTGTAGAGAGGTTTAACGGAATAATAGCCAAATTTGTAGGTGGAAAAAGGATAAATTATTCCAATAAGCAATCTTATCAAGGGCGATGCTATGCAGCGGTTGTATCCCACAACTCTCGAAAACCACTGTATACATTACATAAACAGCTTTTAGGGAAAACTCCTGGAGGCAGACTAAAAAAATCAGAAAAAAACAGAATATCGAAATGTCGTCTTACTTTGCGACATTTTCGGAAGAAAAATCAAATTCAGCGACACATACATGAATCGAAAAAATGCTGAGTATGGAGAGTTCTGCATAAAACCAGATATTCCTGAATGGAACCCAAATTGGTCCGATTTTATTTACATTGCTTACTTCCTGAAATTATTGATCCAAGAAATAACAGTAATATGCCAATTAGGAATCCTCCTTTTATAGTCGATGCAATCAATGACAAACTAAAAAAAAACACTCTCTCAACCTCCAACAAAGCGTAAATTAACATATTCAGAAAAAATACCAGATCCGTGTGATGTTGTAGAAGTTACGCCTATAAGGCGATCATCATCAATGGAGTTACAAAATGGCATAATTACAGACGATGTGTCATCAACGATTGTTCCTGATTTCTATTCTATTGATATTGAGAATGTTATATCATTTGAGAAATTTTAGGTTTATGAATATGCTACATAAATTCACAATATAGGTATTTTTTGTATTTCCAATTTTTTTACATTATAATAAAAGCAGGTGTAAGTACATTTTTTTAAATACATGTAAAGCTTATATGTTCTAATTAGTGGTAATAATACCTCCCTAGTTGAGAAATTATCGTTATTAGAGAGGGAGTACTATCAAAAGTTGATATTAAATTATATATTTAATAGTTGCTACAATTAACATGCATGTAGAATTATATACTCATGCACTATTTTTAGAAAAAAGAACTTAAGAATTGTTCCTTGATAATTTCCAATACTGGATATTTGTTTGGTAATTTGATGGTTCTTCAAAAATTATTTTTAAATTGAATTTTAAAAATATATTAGCTACAGAAATTTGATAAAAGTGTATTTAATTTTTTTTAAATAATATATGTAAGTGACATTTCAATGTAACGTATTATTAACAAATATTTTATATGTATTAATAATGCATACAAATAAAATCAATAAAAAAATATACAGTTATTATTAAACGTAATTATTATATTAATCCCCACAGTTTGAGTCCATCCGGAAGTCATAGCTCTGCCGCTGTTGTCAAATTAAGATTGATAGTAATCGTCCACAAGTTAAAAAGATATTAGTAGGTATACGAAAGCATTGGCGAACGGGGAGGCCTGGTCGGGCGCTTCCTACGTATTGCAGGTACATAGTACGCGGCTACTGCAATTACTTGTCTCGTGCAGATAAGACCAAAAAATGTGCACATTTTATATTCTGTTGGAAGGGGTAGAAACCCAAATATGTTTGGCGTTTATATTCGCCTTAAGAAATGAGAAATTGGATCACCGAAACATTATCATTACATCTTCACTTTGAACTCTAGTTCGGAAGTTTCATAGCTTTCATCCGTTTCCCCCTCTAAACATAAATACTTCCCAGTAAAATAAAGAGCTATACACTGTTTTTTACGAGTTTTCACAATCCACTTTATGTGTGTTGCTTCATTACCCTAAATTCCACTTCTCTGATATGTAATATTGTAATTCTCTGTTCATTTTATTTCATGAATTTTCCTTGGAATTAAATTTCTCCGGGGATTAAATTTACCTCCTTTGACTTCCTCGATTATGTTAACAATTTTCGAGTTCTTAGGGTTTTGAGAGATACACCACTGTTTTTAAGAGCTTATACAGTAAAAGGGTGAAAGGAAAATAAATGTACTTCATAACTTCATTGTTTGAATATTTTCAAGACTTCTGGAAGCAATTGTCGCGCGAGAAACGTTCTTGCTAATTTGAGATGGATAAAGGCATCTATTCCTTGTTAGAATAATTTATCGACAATCGGGATCGAGAAAAATTGCTTTAAATCTAAGTTTGATTTCTTCTGCTAGGTTTATTCGGGTAATTCTGAGTTGTGGAACTTTGTTCTCGAGTGTGCCACTTATCGGAGAAAAACAGCAGACATATATCATGAAGTTAAAATATCAAAGACAAGGGAGTTAGGTAAAAATAGGGTTGGAAAATGTTTTCCCCGCGATGTCATGAATAGAAAAATAACAGTTTCATTAATTGAAACAGTTCTTGCATTTGTGGGTAAATAGTCAATCAACACTATGTAAGTGCAGTATATAAGAAAAATAAATACAAAACAATACAAGAACAACACGTCAACTCACCAGAGATCAAATGGGAAAATAATTCACCGACTCCAGATATTTTTATATCAGAGGGTTCGGCTCGGTAGAACTCCTAACAGGGCCAATTTTATGTGATTATTGTAAGTTCCACCCCAACCAATTATAATCGAACTAGTATAGACAAGTCTCGTGTTTTTTTGAATATTTACTATATTATTCATTAGTTTAAATTTATACATTATCACAGTTTATTAACGGTTTTTTTCTAAATGGTTGGTCCATTTATGTTGGCAATCTATATTTACACCCAAGCATTTAATGTGTTGTTGGATTACAATTGACATTGTGAAACTTCAGATTAAAATGAGTTTTAGGAGCTGACTTTTGAGTATCATAAAATGGATTAAACATAGTTATATCATTATTTAAAGTTAGAAGGTTGGCAATACATTTTTTAGCTGTACTCTTTAGAATATTATAGTGCATATTATGTTCAAGTTTTATTTCTAGGTATCTACCTATATTTGGTTACATATAGAGTATATATATTCGATACATTTCTTAAGTGACAGTTCATAACTGTTTTTTTAGATACGTTTGGCTTCTTTCCTTTTTACACAACAATTTGTTACCATTAAATTGTTTAAATATTAGTTATATTTTTTTTCTTTCAAATTTAACATCATTGAAATTCACTGGTATCGAAAAAAAATTGTATTCTGGAACCCGACCAGAGATACTGGGAACAATAGACTTAGTAATCAGAAAGAAGTTTCATTTGTGCAGGCCGCGAATTTTGACGACATTTCGCCAACAATGTTGGCTTACACCGGAGCGTCTGCCCTATCTACTAGATACTAGATACTGGCCGCTGTTTGAATATGTAAACTGTGCAAGCAAACATCACTGTAGTTCTGCTTACCGTGAAAATATAGTTATCTCTAAAGTTCTAAATAGAGAACTTGAAACCTTACCAATACATCAAAAGCCTATTAGCATTGGCGCATTATTGAGTTGGGTCAAGGAAATGCCGAGGATGCAATGTCGTCGTAATAATAATAATCGTGCAATATTATAAAATATCTGTAACATTTTTAAAATTTTGTCATTTAATTATATTCGAATTTAATAATATTATTATTAAGTTCTTTAAGTACGTAAGTTTTTTAAAATTATTGTGACAGCCGTTTCAGCGTTGAAGGCCATTTTCAAACTGCGGTTAGGCCATGTTGAGACGACTTATTCACATGAATCCATTTACAATTTCAATTTTACTTGATATGTTACATATTCGGCCAAACATTTAAATGTTATTCCATAAAATGAAGATTGTGTTTCCAGAAGCGGATGTGTTTTTGAAATTAAACATTATCATGTTTTATGCATTATAATTTATTTTTTAAATACAGTTTATTGCTCTTTTGGAAATACTGGCACGTAATCTTCATTTTAAGGAATAACATTTAAATGTTTGGCCGAATATGTAACAGGTTAAGTAAAATTGTAAATGGATTATAATTGTTTAAAAATGACAGGAATTCAATTATGTGGCACGATTTATTTAATTTCTAATAAGTTTACCAAAAATAACTATCGCCTTATATATGAAATTTGGCAGCTCGACGACTTAAGAAGTTATGTGTGATTGACCAAGATCCACTATTTAAAAGCAATGAATAATGATTAATAATTAGTTATGGTACAAATATTGTTACAATATACTCTCAAAATTGACGGCCGGCATAGTCCAGTGGTAACGCATTGGACTGCCATTCCGAAGGTCGCGGGTTCGAACCCGGCGTGCGCAAATAAATTTTATTTGATTAATTTGTGTTATTTCACAATTAATTAATTAAAATAATATGTAGTATATTTGCGGCACGTTCCAGAGTGGAAGATACTACCAGTTCGCCCTGGTGTAAGACCACCATTCAGAATTGAAACGTTGCTCCAAATGGCTTTAGCCGTGTTTAGTGACTAGATCTGAATAGCCAGGTACTTCCCCACCTTCCTCTTTCCCTTCCCCACTTACATTCAGCCTCACAACATCCCCCAATTGGGGATGCCATAGTCTCACTGGCTCCAGACGGGAGCAGTTGGGACTCTTGTGAGGTATTCACTATAAAAAAAAAAAATAAAAAAAATTACCCTTCTGGTAACTCACCTAATATATATATATATATATATTACACATATATTTTTATTTTTTATTTTTGAAACATTTTGTGTTTGTATGTAGCATCACTTTATGTTTGTGATTACTCTATGTTTGCTTCACTCAAATGTAAATCGTTAACCTCGATACAGGCTTAGTCCCAGTGAGGTTGATTTTTATGAGAAAAAACATGATTTATGAAAAGTGAGATGCAATAAATAAATGAAACATGAAAGCCAGCTATCTTGGAACCGTTAGAAAAATTGGCAAGAAATCAATCTCCCACCTTCACCTTCTAAAGTTGAATTATCAAAAATGTTGTGTGCATTCTCAGAGAGTGCGGAGCGAAATTATTGGTAATCCAGTTGAAAACGGGATTGGAGGGCGTTTTCTGATAAAAACTTTAGTACATTCCTAATATAGCGGAATACGTGTTCATGAACTTGCATTTGCCTTGATAATATACAATGTCGAAATGCTGCTCTATGATCTATCAATTCTTTCGTTAAGGACCTGCAATCTCGTTTTTAACCGAACTATGAACATTTTGTAGAGTTTCATAATAAATTAGCAATCATTATTCTTTAAATTCAAATTAATATAAATAATACAATAAATTACAACTATGACATATTTCCTCACCATAAAGAGACGAGGCTTTTGTATTTGGTGAGGGGATTCTAGCTCAATTATATAGAAATAGCCTTTCCTCGCCATAAAGAGACGAGGCTTTTGTATTTGGTGAGGGGATTCTAGCTCAATTATATAGAAATAGCCTTTCCTCGCCATAAAGAGACGAGGCTTTTGTATTTGGTGAGGGGATTCTAGCTCGATTATATAGAAATAGCCTTTCCTCGCCATAAAAAGACGAGGCTTTTGTATTTGGTGAGGGGATTCTAGCTCGATTATATAGAAATAGCCTTTACTCACCATAAAGAGACGAGGCTTTTGTATTTGGTGAGGGGAATCTAGCTCAATTATATAGAAATAGCCATTGCGCACCATGACGAGACAAGGCTGTTGTGTTTGGTGAGGGAATTAAGCTCAATTAAAAAAATATATATATATATTTTTTTTTTTTGTAATTATTTTTTTTTTTTAATAATATGTTTACATGGTACATAATTCATTTTACATCTTGTATTTTTTTACTACTCTTCCATTGAAAGCATTTATGTAAGAAATGAATAAAATATTAATAATAACAAAATAAGAAATAATTAAAGCTTGTGGTGAATCTTGAAATTGGTGAATCTACGTCAATCTACAACATTCATTTTTCAGAAGGACATATTTTTTCACACACTGATATTTTCCATTTGTCTTTAGTTTAGTTTCTAAATGCATATTGGAGAAAATTAAATCAAATAGTTAATTACGTACCCTCTCCCCCTCTGTGTGTAAGATATCTAAGACATCTCAGTTATTTTCATTAAGGTGTGTAAGATATCTAAAACTCCATCTCCAATCAATTTTAAAATAGGAGACTTTTTTGGCTTGACTGTATCTAACATGTATATATTTATATTTATATTTTATGTATAAGCTGTTTGTCTCTTACCTTTACCAATAAATAAATAAATAAATAAATATCTAAAATATCTCAGTTATTTTCATTAAGGTGGGTAAGATGTCTAAAATATCTCAGTTATTTTCATTGAGGTGTGTAAGATATCTAAAATATCTCAGTTATTTTCATTGAGGTGTGTAAGATATCTAAAATATCTCAGTTATTTTCATTAAGGTGGGTAAGATGTCTAAAATATCTCAGTTATTTTCATTGAGGTGTGTAAGATATCTAAAATATCTCAGTTATTTTCATTGAGGTGTGTAAGATATCTAAAATATCTCAGTTATTTTCATTGAGGTGTGTAAGATATCTAAAATATCTCAGTTATTTTCATTAAGGTGTGTAAGATATCGAAAATATCTCAGTTATTTTCATTGAGGTGTGTAAGATATCTAAAATATCTCAGTTATTTTCATTAAGGTGTGTAAAATTTCGAAAATATCTCAGTTATTTTCATCGAGGTGTGTGAGATATCTAAAATATCTCAGTTATTTTCATTAAGGTGTGTAAGATATCGAAAATATCTCAGTTATTTTCATTGAGGTGTGTAAGATATCTAAAATATCTCAGTTATTTTCATTAAGGTGTGTAAGATATCGAAAATATCTCAGTTATTTTCATTGAGGTGTGTAAGATATCTAAAATATCTCAGTTATTTTCATTAAGGTGTGTAAGATATATAAGATTTCTCAGTTATTTTCATTAAGGTGTGTAAGATATCTAAAATTTCTCAATTATTTTCATTGAGGTGTGTAAGATATCTAAAATATCTCAGTTATTTTTATTGTTGTGTGTAAGATATCTAAGATATCTCAGTTATTTTCAGTTAAGGTGTTTTTATGATTTTTTGTTTATTTATGTTTTTTTCTGTATGTAACATGAATTTTATGTGGAAACTGGTTTATGCAAAATGTAAAATGTAATAATTTGAAGTAATGTAAATTTTAAAAAATGGAAATTTTCAGATCGAACAAAATCGTTTTTTCGTGTTCTCTGTGTGATGAACAGTTTCCTTCTTGTACTACGGGTTTCCGGTCACTGTTTATAGTTTATTATGCCCACTTACTGAAGTTTTAATTACGTATTTTTTAATAAAATGGTACCTACTTGTCCTATAAAATGGGACATAACATATTTTGGGGTGTTAAATGAGCTTGTTTCGAAGTGAAAGTACCTACTTTGATAGGATTAATAATTAAAACGCCTTCTTTATCTTTGTCTCACTAAAAACCATTATTTAAAAAGAAAAGATAAACGCTTTCCTAATATTATTAGTAGTTAGTTTGGCAGCTATTTCGTGGTAAGCACAGTGGCGCGGGGCTCGTCCATTATTGTTCCGCGACAACATTACAAGAGATTTTACTATAACCTGTGGGTGGCGTGAGAACTTTCACTTTCAATGTGAAACAAAACACATTAATCATTGGAAGCGAATTGAGCCCACTGCTTGAATATTGTAGACACTTTAAATAGATCCTCTCGTATTAAGTTAATTCTATCATACTAAGTGATAACTGATTTTTATATGATAAAATGATCACAATCTCCTTTGTCTTATAATCTACATTCGCTAAATAATTTCTTCATATTGTATGGTCATTTTTTTACATGTCCACTAGTGCAAACTATATAGAACATCTTGACAATGATACCTTTTTACATAACTACTAGTGCAAACTATATCGTACATCTTCACAATGATACCTTTTTACACAACTAATAGTGAAAACTATATCGTACATCTTCACAATGATACATTTGTAGGCGATTTTTAAAAATCTAGATTAAAGTCTTTTTATATATAGTGTAGAACGGTGCCGGTCGATTTTTTTTTCTTTTTTTTTAAAAGAAAGACAAACATTCCCGGGTTACAAATAACCTGAAAATATTTGAAAATCTCCTACTACCTCCACAGTAAGCTGAAAATGTTGCTTGTGTTGTGATGGAGGACTTAGCCCGCCTAGGAATTGAACACACTACGCCTGAGTGGGACCCAAACGCGATGTCAACTCGGCCACCGACCGGTCTTTTTTACTACTTCCGATTTTATGTCCGGGTTAAATCTTCCCCATAGGAAAAACTAAACTCTTCCACTCACTTTTCCACAAATGATCATCTAGTCAATCAACATTTTGCAAGTGCATTATATAACCAAAATAAATACAAAACAAAACAAGAACAACACGTCAACTCACCAGAGATCAAATGGGAAAATAATTCACCGACTCCAGATATTTTCGTATCAGAGGGTTCGGCTCGGTAAAACTCCTAACTGGACCTATAAATCCTACTGATATCTCAACATAAATATTTAAAAAATCTTTCGTTATCCTACATGTATTCAAAATGACCGACTTTTGCATCTTTATATATAAATTTTTTGATAGATCTAATACGCCTACATTTTTAATGAGAGAGCTAGGTATAATGCCAGTAGCCGAAATAACGAATGGTAATATTTTTATAGTCTGAGAATGCCAAATTCTTTTTATTTCATTTCCTAAATCTGTGTATTTTCTTATTTTTTCATTTACAGATTTTTGAATATTACAGGAATTTGGAATAGCTACATCAATGATATAAGTTATTTTTTTTAATTTTGTCATGTAAAACTATATCGGGTCTATTATGACTAATCGTTCGGTCTGTTAGTATAGTTTTATCATAATATATTTTATAAAATTCGTTTTCTAAAAATGAATTTGGTTCGTATTCATAATATGGTACTATATTACGGCAGTCAATCAAGTTATGTTTAATTACCAAACTTTGGTGAATTATTTTTAAAACTTGATTGTGCCTAAATGTATACTCGGACGGTGCTAATATAGAACATACCGATATAATATGTTCTATAGTTTCCGGAAAAACGAAATATTTTCTACACAAATCATCAATTTGATTTGTATCTTTGATTATACGCTTCCTATAATTTTTAGTATTAATGACTCTATCCTGAATGGCAAGCATAAATCCTTCTATTTCTGCGCTCAACTCTCCAATACTCAACCATTTGATTGACGAAAATTTGTCAACATACGTTTGGTTGAGATAATTGAAGTGTTTTGCGTGTAAAATTTTATTTGACCAGGAATCTAATAATTCCTGGTTGGGATTTATAAAAATGTTGTGCATTCTCATCGTATAAATTTAAAGGTGTAATATTTCTATCTGCCTTGCAAATTATTTTATGCATTTTTGAGCTTTGAGCATTCCTATGGAAAAAAGTTCATTTCTACCTGATTATGTTTCAAAGAAGTTATTTTGACTATACCTCCACCTCCTAAATTTCCAGGTAAATTAATTCTTCTATAGCTGAATTTGGATGTTGGCAATTAAACTTTGTTAGAGCAATTTTAATATTAATATTAATTTATTTTCTATCGTACTGAAAAGTAATCACAATCTGCCGAAATGATGGATATCACTTGCTGGATGTGACTCGCGCATGTATTTTGTGTATGTCAAATGCATAAAATATCCGACAACAGCGTGTTATGATGCAGGGCTAGACTCCTTTTGTTTTAATATTTTATTCATTAATTTATTCTGCATCATCACATTTATCCTCGCCGATTCTCTAACCTAGTTAGGAACTGGGCGATTGTCGCTGGTATTGGTTTTGGTAAAATTTCGAATCATAATTTTAAATTTAAAATCTGTACCGGGCGGAAACAGAAAAAAACAAAACACTTCCTTGCCTGCAGAGAAACGAGAGAGTGGGCCTGATTCCTCGGCAGACGACAGTCACAGTTTTCCGGATTGAAATTATTTGGGAATGGTTTCCCTTTAATCGGAGTGGCGAAGTCTAATTTTATACGCGGAGATTGCATAATAAAATCGTATAAATGGTGTAAAATACGAAGTTCCATAGTGGAATTAGTTCCGTGGCTCGTTCGAATATTGTAATCACGCGGCATCATGAATCGCAAACGGAGTCAGAAGTGTTATCGGGTGTGATCTGCTTGAATCCGACCCATCCTTTATGGGATGAAGAAGCCAGTGGCTTAAAATATTGTGCCCGGTTACCGGAAACCTAAGGATAGTATTCTTTCTCGCGGTTTGGCACTACGCCGACCGCATTTTCACCAGGGCCGTAGGGAGGCCTATTTTTCCTTACATAAAGGGAATCCTCGCCAGGATACACGGATGCGACCGCGGGCACCAGATACCTCTTCCTCAGTCGCCAGATTACCAGTTTCCTGCCACGGACAGTCGCCAGGAGGCGGAACTGACTCTTCCTCTTGCTCCGGCTGGAGCCCCCTGGAGCTCAGCCTGAGGAGGTGCTGCTCCAGCTCGAGTAGGATGTTACTTAATTAGCTAGATAGATAAAGCGTGGTCGGAACCTTGGGGGTAAGCTTATATCTAACTTTTATTATATTGTTTTCGTTATAACTCACGCGGTAGAGTGTATAGACTTATATTGTATTCGAAATAATATACATTATTGTTACTCTAAATTTTCTTTCCTTGACTCTACGTAGCAATTGGCGACCCACTTAAAACACGGCTATAAATGTGTCAGATTATAATTGTATAGGGTACATAATTCATTTGTTCACATTGAGGCTTATAAATCTGTATTGTTAAAATAACCTAAAATATTGCTTTGTTTTGAATTGGTATCATTCCGTCATGTTGGTAACAACATTTAACATAACCTCTTGTGTCAAATTGACAGCGGCAAATCATAAATATAACCTGCAATTATTGCATTGTTTTGGTTATCGACAGTAATTATTATAATACTACGAACGAGTATTTCACAAAAGTGTGGGATATTATGATCCCTTGAAAAATATAAATTATTATGTTAGATACTCGACAGCATATTCCAAGTTTTAATAAATAACATGTACTTGTTAATTGATTGTTTACGCTTCGTTGGAAGAACGTTAATATTTGGCGCGAAATAAATAGACTGTAAATAAGTAGTCATGCCTTAACCTCATATATAATGTTGTATTTCCGTCATTCTGACGTTTCGAAATACTATGGATGACAAATGTTTTGTTTACACTGGTATTTCAATCTGTCATCACAACAGATAATACTATGAATAACAAGTGGGTAGTGTTGTTTATTATTGGAATTAAATAGACTTTCTTCGACATTAATCTTGTATCTGTATATCAGATTCATGTAATAACAATGTTTATTAATGGTGAATATTATATTGTTATTATGCCGTTCACGAGTAAATTGCATCGCCATTGTTTCTTCGCAAACAGTTCCATAGAAGTTTTAGCATAGATGCATAATTTGTTATACACAAAAAAAAAATTCCATAGATACTCCAGCGTAGATGTGAATTTGTCAACATTTAAGTCGAAAAATTAATTTATGAACTTCAATAGGTACTTACTATACTTGGAACAACCGATTAAGATGACATACTTAACTAAATTTCATCGATTACTTTTATTGATTTAAAAAATTGTATTTTTCAAAAGTTTCTAATATATTTTTTTTTAAATAACGATTCAAATCAAATGTACGTTTCAAATTTAACCTCGAGTATATAGACGATTATCTCGAATTTGAATTTTATTACCACTTTTATAAAAATAATTTATATTAACATTATTTTGGTTTCAATTCAAAACTATAAATATTTCATGAATGTTTTTTTTACATTTATGTTTTTCAATGCTAAAAACATTCATCGAACGTCAATACGCTTTCGATTATTTTCGAGATAATTCGAGTTTTTCATATTAGAACTTCGCGTACAATTTGATAAAAATGTCAACTCCAATTGCAAATATTAACAATGCCTCTAAAGAAGACCTTACTAAGGAACTTACAACACGATCTATCGAACCAGCGTCCACCTTTCACGCGCTGCGTTCACAGGCGCGCGAGTACAATAAAACGTTAAAATTAACAGCAATTAAAGAAATGGATTCGTCAGATTCAGATTCAGACGGAACTAAATACTGTTAAAAATCCAACAATTATTAAACATACAAAAATTATTTATAAAGAATCATCATCATCATTCATAATAACGATAATTGTTTTGAAATTAAGGTCAATAAAGTAAATGTCAACGGTGACACAAGAAATTATTCGATATTTACTATCAATTTTTGAAATAATGGACAATTTACACGCGACATGTCAGACTTGGAGAATTAAGAAAAAAAAAAAAAATCACAATTTTTTTTTTGTGGTATGGACGATGACGCAACGTTATCATTGGAGGGAGTTGATGGAGGTATATTCGGTCTGATCAACTGGATCCTAGTATCAACTCACTATCCATTAGGTCCATGAGTTCCGAATGGTGAGGATGGGTTTGTACCCCAAACGCATCGTATCGATCCGGAGTCGATCACGTTCACCAGACATGACAGACAGAGGGCGAGAGAAGCTTGCTGTCTGATCATTATACTTGGGCTGCTGGTTCAAGTACGGAACACTGTACTGCATCATCAGTTGGAAGGCGGGGGATTCGTTGCCTGTGGACGGTTTTTCCTGCAGGAGGCGAAAGGCCTGTTGTCCTATGATATATGTACGTACGTTAGTATTTCGTAGTGAGATATATGTTTGAGTGGTTCGGGTTGTTCATGGAGATTGATGATAAACCCTAACACGACATTTAACACATAAAATTCATAAACTCTATTTGAAATCGAGTTGTATGTTCTCTTTCACACGATACTATTTATAGTGATTTATTGGAAATCACGCTATTATTCTCAAATATAACAAGTCCAAATTATAAACATGCACGCATTTATATTGTCGTACGTTATGATCATGAAAAGAGCCACTCATAAACAAAGTCAAGCACATTCATTATATAAAAAATCTCATTCATTCAAATATATGTATCAAAAGTTCGTGCCATGCACTCACATAAATTATTATATATAAAATAATTTTATCTCAATTCTCATAAATAATACAAACTATTAACAAAAAAATGTCTCGTAACTAATTTTCAATCATAACCATTGATTCCGGTATTAATGCTCGAATTGAATGGATTAGAAATAAACCTTATTAGCAATAGTATTTTCTAAATAAAAATAAGTGTACAATAGGGCTCAGGTGAACAAGTGAATAGTCATGTAATTTGTTATGAATCTTGCATTTTGAGTTACACGTGCATAACAGCATTGTTCGTGTACCTCAAAGTACTTGTGGTAAAATATTATTGGATAATATATCCTAATAAGTATTATTTATTTGTCTTTATCTTGAAATGCAAGGAGCTATAATCCCACTGTTCCTTTCGTTTCAAGATAGTCAAAATAAGGAAGCATTGTTTTTACTATATATGCATAAATACTGCTTGTTCTTGTTTCATAATTTATATTTGAAGAGATAATATGACATTGCCACATGTCTCGACGGGTCCTAGTAATAAATTAAAGACTGCACCAAGCGGTGCACATAAACATTAACCTCTTCATAACGAAAAGAGCTGTTCGCTATCTTGCTGATGAAACAAGATATATATTCCTTATTTTTTCTTAAGTCAAGTGAAAACTTATAATGTGGAACGATGTCCCACCACCGATCCTTCCACATTTTAAGCCACTTCTTTCATATTATGATTCTTGAATCTGATTTTTCTGTATTTTGTCAAGATCAGAACATACGAAGATGTATTGAAACCTTCCGTAGATTCTGACCTAGGTTTAATCTATAAATGTTAATTTTATTTGTTGCTGATTCTTTGACTTCTCAACAGTCATTTCTGTGTATACACTTGTTGTACTTGTTACAAATATTATTTTTTTTTTAATTTTAAAAATTGCATTGTATTAAATCTTGCTACCATGTAAGTAACCTGGGATGTTCCTTTCCTATTGTTTTAGAATTTTTATTATAAACTCTAAGTTTATTATACATAATTGTTGTTACAGTCCTGCGAGACTTATTATTAACAATTTTTTTTTTTTTTGAACAACAGTTTACAGAGAAAACCATAAGTTGTTTCATAAAAATATCGATTACGCCTTCGTTACTGTTGGACGTATACCTAGATCACTGCACTAATAATAGTTGCATATCACTTAACCCGATTGCATCTTCTATATTGATGGCTGTATACTCTATTACTTTGGCTCCATTCTTATGCGATGGTTGTTGACTGCTTAACACTCTTATTGAATTAAGATTGTGTATTTTCATTAACTGCTCTGTTCTCTTATGGACACCCCCATACGACCTAGTTAGGTAGATTAGGTAGAAACATCGACAAAGTGTTTTCTTATCTCCTATGGAGAAGTAGAGTCAGTGATAAGTGAGGTTTGCTATGCTCCCTAAAAAGTGTTGCCTGACGGGCTTATAACCCTATTTTGGGTCAGTGATGCATTATCGCATTTGGTTGTATAAAATGAATGTGAAAGACAGTCAGATATTTGGTTAGTTATAAATGTGGCGTCTGTATTATTTAAGTCTTACTTTTATTAATTATATGCTAATTATTTTTATAAATGTAACGTCAACGGTTGTCCATGACGCTAAGTCAATTAGTCTTCACCCAGCATATTCAAGCTGTGGGTGTTGGCGGATCCAGTTCACGGAACATTGGTTGTTATGTTTAGATTAAGTTTTTAAGTTTAGTTCCTTCAATATTATAGTTATTTAAGTAAGAATGGCTGCACCGCAATCCTGTTCATCTTGCCTTACGTTCGATGAAGTGCGACCGGATTTGCGGCACGCCCATTCGCTATTCTCACTTTGGTTTAATTTTGTTATATGAATACTTCCTATTGATGGTTATTATTATCTACTGGTATTTTATTGATCACTTTGTTTTTTTTCTGTTGTAGTAGACCCTTGGACCGACCTAGAAAGAATAGGGTTAGGTTATTTCGAAAATTTTATATGTTTGAGGGCAAACATTTGGTGGCGAGGGGGGTAATGTTATGATGCAGGGCTAGACTCCTTTTGTTTTAATATTTTATTCATTAATTTATTCTGCATCATCACATTTATCCTCGCCGATTCTCTAACCTAGTTAGGAACTGGGCGATTGTCGCTGGTATTGGTTTTGGTAAAATTTCGAATCATAATTTTAAATTTAAAATCTGTACCGGGTGGAAACAGAAAAAAACAAAACACTTCCTTGCCTGCAGAGAAACGAGAGAGTGGGCCTGATTCCTCGGCAGACGACAGTCACAGTTTTCCGGATTGAAATTGTTTGGGAATGGTTTCCCTTTAATCGGAGTGGCGAAGTCTAATTTTATACGCGGAGATTGCATAATAAAATCGTATAAATGGTGTAAAATACGAAGTTCCATAGTGGAATTAGTTCCGTGGCTCGTTCGAATATTGTAACCACGCGGCATCATGAATCGCAAACGGAGTCAGAAGTGTTATCGGGTGTGATCTGCTTGAATCCGACCCATCTTTTATGGGATGAAGAAGCCAGTGGCTTAAAATATTGTGCCCGGTTACCGGAAACCTAAGGATAGTATTCTTTCTCGCGGTTTGGCACTACGCCGACCGCATTTTCACCAGGGCCGTAGGAAGGCCTATTTTTCCTTACATAAAAGGAATCCTCGCCAGGATACACGGATGCGACCGCGGGCACCAGATACCTCTTCCTCAGTCGCCAGATTACCAGTTTCCTGCCACGGACAGTCGCCAGGAGGCGGAACTGACTCTTCCTCTTGCTCCGGCTGGAGCCCCCTGGAGCTCAGCCTGAGGAGGTGCTGCTCCAGCTCGAGTAGGATGTTACTTAATTAGCTAGATAGATAAAGCGTGGTCGGAACCTTGGGGGTAAGCTTATATCTAACTTTTATTATATTGTTTTCGTTATAACTCACACGGTAGAGTGTATAGACTTATATTGTATTCGAAATAATATACATTAATGTTACTCTAAATCTTCTTTCCTTGACTCTAAAGTACACATTGTAACCTGACACATTTCTGGTTTCGAACCCAACCCCCTGAGAACCCTGGGATCACAAACATTCTTGTGGGTATCTAACCCTCAAGAATTGGCGCTTCCAGTACTGGATAAAGTTTGTGATTCCACATTCAATTATTATAACCTAAAATGTCTGGTGAGTATTGTAGGATGCACGTAGCAAGTAACCATAGCAACTACTCTACGTAGCAAGCGACACCAGATAAAATGAGGTCTATATAAAATGCGGTTTACATAGAAGGCGGGCACGATAACGTCTACCCGGGTCCGGGTAGTATTATATAGATGTTACCTGTGACAGGTCAAAGCAAGATTTTTTTTTAAACAGCGCCATCTGTTGGACGTAAAAGCAAAAAGCGCTATTGTTTCTCTATCTGCACATGCAGACTGAGTCACAGTAACGCGTGGCGGGGTACAGCTACTTTAAAATAAAATAATAACTTCTTCGGTGCTGAATGGGCGAAGAAGCTACGGTTGTATTGAAACTCGGTCTGCATTAAATATAA
Source organism: Hesperophylax consimilis (assembly GCF_061612785.1). Taxonomy (NCBI): domain Eukaryota; kingdom Metazoa; phylum Arthropoda; class Insecta; order Trichoptera; family Limnephilidae; genus Hesperophylax; species Hesperophylax consimilis. The sequence goes on from NC_142842.1 coordinate 210,202, forward strand.
AAAATATAAGTGGTGTTTACCAAGTTTAAAAAAAAATATCATTATTAAAATAAAACTTGGTTTTAACTTAATTATTATCACAAAAAAACAACTATTCGGAGAGATAGAAAACGATAAATTCAACCTACAATTCTATTAGGTAAAAAGTCCGTACTTTGGTTCCAATTTTTTAATCAAAGTTCAAAATATCCCATGTTTTGACTCCATGTTTGATCTTGTTAGTATGTTGAAAGGTCCCACATCAATCTAAATACACACACATTATTTAAATAACCTCAACTAAGAACCTAATAACTTGTTTTGTGCTTGTTTGCCCATCTCCCTCGACATAAAGGGTTCTTTGTTGTAGTAATTAAGTTAAAAGGTAGTTTTATTTCAATAATTTGGGCGGAATAAAATAATTTAGAAGGAAGTGGAGTACGGAAATTTTACCAGGAATACTTGTGACTCAATTATTTGCACAGCGCAATAAGAATTTAATTTTGGTTTGATCATAATAATCACAATCCTCGTATTCCTAGACAGTAACACACCTCCTACACAAGGAGCAACTGAAACATCAGTCTCTGAAAAGATTTTAGCAAGTCGTGGGTCGGGCGAACAAAGGCGCGGTGCGGCCACCCCGCAGAATCCTGAATCTGAATCCGCTCAGATACTGAGAACGCTTTAAAGAGCATTGCAGTTGTAGTTTTATTGAAACAATACATACCTTGTTTTAATCCTCCATTATTAATAATATGTGAATATGTATTAACTGTAGGTACAAATGTTTCATTTTTATTTTACCGAAGCAAGTACTTACTTCAAGGAATACTTTATTTCTTCCTCATATGCAATTTAATGACACTCGTCTGTGGTATTGTTAGTTCTCTTCTCAATTCGCAATATACTTGACGATCGGGAGATTTCAACAATTACTTCGGTTCATTTGATATTGCGAGCATGTTTATTATCGTGAAATATTTACCAAGGGTATCTAACTGGACTTACGTCCGTCCTATAGTCGACTCTTACGAACATTTATTCTGCTGCGGGAGGGACCCAAACGGCTGGCATGTTGTCTCTCTCATGTGGTATTACTACTGCCACCTATGGAGACATCTTAAATATATATAAACTATATACCATAACATGTATCTAGGTGCTCTAACGATATCTGTTGAGTGGTATTGAAACTATATATATTTACCAACACAGATATTATTACACTAAGATGCGCTTTCAATTTGAATAAAAACGTGACTACGAAAATAGTTGGACAAGAATCAAATAAGCCTATAATCTTAATTTTCGTCAAAACACACCACTACAAGATCTGTTGTGGCCTGGCAAAGCACCCGCCTGTGAGACAGTTTGTAAACCACACCACCACAAGGTTTATTGAGGTCGGCCTGGCAAAGTACCCGCCTGTGAAACAGCCTTTAAGACAGCCTGTTAGACACACCGCCACAAAGTCTATTGAGGTCGGCCTGGCAAAATTCCCGCCTGTGAGAGAACTCGTAAGACACACCGCCACAAGGTCTATTTCGGCCTGGTAAAGCACCCGCCCGTCAAACAGCCTGTAAGGCACACCACCACAAGGTCTATTAAGGTCGGCCTGGCAAAGTATCCGCCTGTGAGACAACTCGTAAGACACCGCCACAAGGTCTATTTCGGCCTGGAAAAGTACCCGCCCGTCAAACAGCCTGTAAGGCACACCACCACAAGGTCTATTAAGGTCGGCCTGGCAAAGCATCCGCCTGTGAGACAACTCGTAAGACATCGCCACAAGGTCTATTTCGGCCTGGCAAAGTACCCGCCCGTCAAACAGCCTGTAAGGCACACCACCACAAGGTCTATTGAAGTCGGCCTGGTAAAGCACCCGCTTGTGAAATAAACTGTAAGACAGCCTGTGAGACAACCTGTGAGACAACCTGTAAGACAGCCTGTGCGACAGCCAGTAAGACAGCTTGCGAAGCAGTTTCTCTTATATCTCGTTTCAAATCTCCTTGTCTGGAATCACTGAGAGGATGGACAGTGTGAGTGTAATGAACTCGCTCTGAATGAAGATAAATACATAATTCTTGCTGTATTTGCACATTGCACCCGCCCACCACAGGAATTTATTTAGAATGAAGTGCAGATGAAAAAACCTGGGAGAAATGACAATAATTCTCCAATCCAGTGATCGTTTATGGCGATTCCTGGAGTTGGAAAATTATTGTTTGATGAATACCAATTTTCGTTATCACATTGGATTTTTTTATGAATTTATATATTTAAAATGTTTGTTGACATGATTTAGCCCAAGTTTCGACGCCCCGTGCTTTTATTTTCTTTTGCGTTATATACTCTCCTCCATTACCACTCCTTCCTTCATTACTCTGCACTATATGTCCAAATCACGTAAGAGTACCGCTGATTATTCCCAATTTTAACTCTTAAAGAACTTCTTGTTACATAATAAGTAAGGATATAATATGTTACGGAGCACATTGGGGTGATCTTGGCAGAAAGCCAAATTCAATAAATCGATTAAGTGTGCCTTTCTTATTTATCTTTAGTTCCGTTTTCTCAGTTATTTGCGTAGGCACTGGGTATTAGGTAGGTACTATAAGGTACTTTGTCGTAGTGGAGGGTAAGATTTACTCCAATTCCGGGATCCCACCCCTTCATTGGGACGTCCTTGGAAATCGGGTCGTTTATCATACTCAAATCGTGACTAAGGGTTCGGACCACTTTTGTACATACTAGATAAGCGTAGACGACTCAAGGGTATAAAAAGTGCTGAATACGACTGTAAATTTCAGCGATTTATTTTATTTTATTACTTCCAGAAAGTTTTATCTGAGTGTAATGCTAATTAAACTGGAGACTCGCTTACAGTTTTGGATTCATCTGTAGGCGCATTTAAGAAGGAAACAATTCGATCTCTTGAAGTGCAGTTTTAAAATTTTAGTTGCACACTATGTGCTGCAAAAATCTGAGGAAATCATTTTCGTGTTCTGGATGTAGTTATAATTAATGTTGGGAACTCGCATAAGGATTAAATCTTAAGTTAAAACCAGTTTTGTGTTCAGAATATAAAGATAAAATTACAGTTGTGGATTCAGAAATCCAAGATGCAGAAAGTGTGCTGCAAAAATCGTAGGAAACCATTTTCATATGTTGGATGTAGTTTTAATCAAAACTGTGGACTCGCAAAAAAATCAATCTTAAGGTAAAAGCAGTTTTGTATTTCGAACGATATGTTAAAATTCTTGATTGCGGATTCATTTACTGACGCATTTTCGAGGGAGTTTAAATTCTAGTTTCACGAAAATCTAGCGAGTGATAGTACAAACATACAAATGGCCCCGACGGCTTTATAGTGTCCAAAAAGATTTAAGTACATAGGTTGTTCATTCATTTTTAAGACATTGCCACCAAAAATCATCTTCTAGCAGCAAAATCTATGAGCAACGAGGTAGAAAATATATAATTTATATAGAACTTTATTTATTCAACTTAAATTAGATCAAATCATTGTGTTCTGATTATAGAGTAATTAATTAGTTGTCAGTGTTGTCACAGATTCTTGTTGTACTGCGGTGCAATAAGGAAGTTGAGTCCATTTTTTTTATTTTTTTTTATCAATGTTCGCATTCAAACTTAAATACTGGTATTTTTTTTTTTTTTTTAAAGTTTGTTTTCATAGTTAAATTAATTCTCAAAGTTTAAATTTTATTAAGCCCGCCAAAACGAGCGGAATCCGAGCGGTAACAGGCGGGGTGTAGTGTGACGTCATTAGAACTGTGAAAACCACGTCGCTTAAGCATTATGTATGGAAAAAATTTTAATTCTTCAACAAGGAATTCCAGTAATTTTTTTACCAATGTTAACCGTCTATTATAATTGATGTTATTAAAAAAAAAAGAAAATTGATTAAGATTTCATAGTTAAATTAATATTTTAAGTTAGAATATTTGCTTTTCACGCCCGGTACGGTATTACCGTCGCTACTTGTTGACGTTCCCCGCGCGAATTCAGGACCACCGCGCAGAAAAGTAGAGACCAAAAGTAAAATAACGGTTTACAGCCCAGTTCACTGTGAGACTTTTCTGAGCGGCCGGCGGCCTGAAGTGTATCACATGCTATGTGACATGTATAATAATAAAAACATCTAAGTTATGCAATAAACAACATATTATTATAAAGCACTATACGAATATGTATCTTTAGAAATCCATTTCATATAATAATAATAACAAATACGTACATATATTTGACAAACCCAAATAAACCTTTGGCCTATACACCTCTCTCATCTAAACCGACCATCTCTCATGTAATAGAAAGAGATGCACCATAGGTGTTCCGTTGTACGTACAAGTCACGACACATGTGACGACAGAATTCTTTCGACCAATCGTGGAGCGTCTACAGTCTATTGCTATTGAATGCTTTTTCAAGAACGTTTAACTAATTCTAAGAATAATAATATAGAAATATATTTATATATTTAGAATCGATATTTTTTGATCTACATGAACATATTTTTTATAAGTCAAAATATTTTTCACTCAACTTCCTTATTCTTTGCAATGTGCGCTCTTCGGCGGTTAGTGTACAACTGATGTCGTTGTTTGTCGTAGGAAGCATTCTCGAACCCCCTAGTGCCAAATATGTTTTTTGCCTCCAGCTCGTTGACATGATACCCAGACCAGAGTCTTTCAAATTAAATGTTTATGATTGTTACTTTTTCAATACGTCTCGTTGACTAAGATCGCTTGTAATATACAGAAAAAGCTTTAAATTTTACCTGTACACTACACAAAGTGTTAAGAGACGTACCTGACTTTTTTATTAATATTAACACACTTTACAAATATAAGGCAAAAAAGTCCCGATAAACTACATTTAAGCAGTTTGTCTAACGGGTTCTTTACATTATAAATCTTATTAAAGTGAGTTTACAGTTACATTTTTACAATTATATAAAACAAAAAATAAATTTTTTTAAAAGATATATAGCAAAAGAAAATGATAAAAACATAGATAACCATTTAAAAGTCTTTAGAATAATATATCATTGTAAGATAATACAAATTAATTCTTTCAGTAAGCCAAGTATTCAGTAAGTTCACCAATCGTTTGTTTTGGGCACAGTTTTTAATTTCAGCAGGTAAAATATTGAAACAACTGGGAATCATATAGTTTAACGTTCTTTGTCTATATTTATTTGAATGCTGAGGAACATAATACTTACCTTTAACCCGTGATTCCTGACATTTTTTTTACATTTACTCCACGCGGGAGGCCCAGAGGAAGAACTCATGGCTTACGTCATCTTTGTGGATGCTGTGTGGAGGGTCTTTTTAGAGAAAGGAAGGAGAGGAAGATATGGGAAGAAAAAATGTATGACTATTGGGTAGGAATCTGGGGGTCAAAAGGTCTCGCTCAATCAGTCTCTCACGATCCGGCCCGCTACACAGTATGTGGGCAAACGCATCCGCCACCAAGACCTAGAAAAACCTTACCCCGTGAACACGGGCACCACTGCTAAGTCACTAAATGTAGAAAACCACTTGGGGTGACCTAAGGCAGGGGTGTTGGTTACCCAATAAATGGTTCCCGGGATGGCGTTACCAATACCCGCCTCCCAAATTGTAAAAACTTTACTTTAAATTTTTTTTCGTACCCTTGTCATCACTGGTCACTCAGCACTCTCAGCAGCCACCCGACCCTAACTGTTCAGTATTTACACTTGTCATTACTGGTCACTCAGCAATCTCAGCAGCCACCCGACCCTAACTGTTCAGTATTTACACTTGTCATTACTGGTCACTCAGCACTCTCAGCAGCCACCCGACCCTAACTGTTCAGTATTTACAGTTGTCATTACTGGTCACTCAGCACTCTCAGCAGCCACCCGACCCTAACTGTTCAGTATTTACAGTTGTCATTACTGGTCACTCAGCACTCTCAGCAGCCACCCAACCCTAATTGTTCAATATTTACACTTGTCATTACTGGTCACTCAGCACTCTCAGCAGCCACCCGACCCTAACTGTTCAGTATTTACACTTGTCATTACTGGTCACTCAGCACTCTCAGCAGCCACCCGACCCTAACTGTTTAGTATTTACACTTGTCATTACTGGTCACTCAGCACTCTCAGCAGCCACCCGACCCTAACTGTTCAGTATTTACACTTGTCATTACTGGTCACTCAGCACTCTCAGCAGCCACCCGACCCTAACTGTTTAGTATTTACACTTGTCATTACTGGTCACTCAGCACGCTCAGCAGCCACCCGTCCCTAACTGTTTAGTATTTACACTTGTCATTACTGGTCACTCAGCACTCTCAGCAGCCACCCGACCCTAACTGTTCAGTATTTACACTTGTCATTACTGGTCACTCAGCACTCTCAGCAGCCACCCGACCCTAACTGTTCAGTATTTACACTTGTCATTACTGGTCACTCAGCACTCTCAGCAGCCACCCGACCCTAACTGTTTAGTATTTACACTTGTCATTACTGGTCACTCAGCACTCTCAGCAGCCACCCGACCCTAACTGTTTAGTATTTACACTTGTCATTACTGGTCACTCAGCACGCTCAGCAGCCACCCGTCCCTAACTGTTTAGTATTTACACTTGTCATTACTGGTCACTCAGCACTCTCAGCAGCCACCCGACCCTAACTGTTTAGTATTTACACTTGTCATTACTGGTCACTCAGCACTCTCAGCAGCCACCCGACCCTAACTGTTTAGTATTTACACTTGTCATTACTGGTCACTCAGCACTCTCAGCAGCCACCCGACCCTAACTGTTCAGTATTTACACTTGTCATTACTGGTCACTCAGCACTCTTAGCAGCCACCTGACCCTAACTGTTTAGTATTTACACTTGTCATTACTGGTCACTCAGCACGCTCAGCAGCCACCCGTCCCTAACTGTTCAATATTTACAGATTTAAAAAATGTTTTTAGTTGCAAAAACGCCACCTTCACACACTCGATTGCATTAGCGATATACGAAAATTATAATTGGACTAATTATAATTTGTTCGGAAATGTTTTTTTTTTAATTTATGAAGTTACATCCTATACTTAATATTATCCTGCTAAGCCAAATATAAATCTGGTTTGTCAGCGTCAGCAGGTGACAATGCAACATTATATAAGTTTTTATGTGTTTACCAAAGTATTACTTTTTTTACTTTAATTTACTTTCATTATCAAAGTGCAGTTTGATAATGCCTTCAGAGGGCGAAACAGCTGTCACGCGTAATAATAATTACACAGCAGAACTTGTTTAAAAATAAACTGTTTTTATAAACCCAATAACAATATTATTGAATATATAAAAAATAAAAATAAAAATGGAGTTCTACAAATTAAACTTAATAACAATAAAAAAAAATAAAAAAAACCAAAGTGTTACCTTTTTCAAAATACAAATCAGCTCAGAAATTGTTAATGTAAAGGTACGCCTCTTAAAACCCTACATAAAATGTTTAAATAAAACATGACTCGCTGCATTCGAAACATTTTAACACACGAAAATGGCATGTTTCCACTAGCCCAAACGAAGATATTGGACTCAAAAAGGAAGCATTAAATCTATTCTTACCTCTCCGAACTGGGAGCTTCTGAAATGCCAAGAAGCTCCGACGTTGGCGTGACCACAATCCATTGTTCACTGTTCACCACTGTTCATTGGCGCTCGCAGTGTATGGTACTTAGTTCCTACAGTTCTCCGCAAATACCCCCTAAAGCATTAACAGTTTAGCAGCGGACCGGATATGGCAGTGGGATGTTGTTGTGAAAGCTCCAGGAAAAAAAGCGACGATTATTTCTAAGTTCTTCATCTCACCCCAAATTTGAAAGTAATAGTAACTTTGTTGAAATATCTTACTTAGACTTACTGTAACCAGTGATTCCTAACATTGTATGGAATAAAAAAGTTCATTTGGTCGAAGTTGGATTAACGAAAGACGTATTTAAACGGATATAAAACTTTATAAATATATTTTTTTCTGTATATTTCTACTTGTTTTTTATTGCCGTTACATAAATTTTTATAATTTTTCCACAATGGATGTACTTTTTCATCGTCTCATACATACCCCTGTTATTCAGACACTTGACAAGGCAATGTCTTCCTCGAGCACATTAGCTATATTCTCCTTACGCTCATTTCTAACTTATTTTAAGTGACTTACTTATTTAGAGTGTTAAAAATAGATTTTCGGCCTCATATGTAAGTGAATAAAACGTTTTCTCAATAAAACTTGATAAATCCTTCATCATTTCTCAAGCAACGTTTTCCGCTAATACTGATGGGGGAAGTGGAACTTCTTTTTTTGGTTGATAAATTGAAGGATTATTTTTATGTTATAAGTATGTTTGTGAATAACGAAATTAGATAGAGCCTAGAAACTCAAAGTAAATTATAAAGCGCCCTTGAAGGGGTTTTTCACAAAAACAGCGCTGTACAAATTATCCAATTATTTGTATTATTTATTATTTGTTACCCACACGGAGAAAATGAGTATTGCTTATTTATCAAGAATTTTTCCTAATCCGGTTAAGAACGAGATTGCAGGCCGTTTAATAACTAATTAATTCCATAATATACCTTGATAATATATAATGACAAAATGCGAAAATATTACAATTTTAAGAAAACGTGTTCCGACATCGCTCGAATATACAATAAATTAACAATATTAATTTTTCTCCAAGTATGTATATAATATATTTACGAACCTTTTTTATTTTCCAAATTACAAAGAGCTTCCAACAGCATCTTTTCACATCAGTTCCGTAAAATAAAGTGCACCGCTCTCAATGCCGCCTGCCGCCTGCCGCCTGCCGCCTGCCGCCTGCCGCCTGCCGCCTGCCGCCTGCCGCCTGCCGCCTGCCGCCTGCCGCCTGCCGCCTGCCGCCTGCCGCCTGCCGCCTGCCGCCTGCCGCCTGCCGCCAGCCCCTGCTGCCTGCCCTGCTGGAGTCTGCGTGGCGGAAAGGAGAAATATAATCCTTTTTATAGTGACTGAGTTGACAAATGCATCAGGTTTCCACCCAGGCGTCATTGATTCAATTCCTCTACTGGTTAAGTCGTCCATCATTACACAAACATCATCTTCCGCTTATAGTTATGGCAGTAAGAGTTTTTTTTATATTTTAAGGTTATTGGTAACTGATGGATGTTTGTCATTCCTGAATTTTAATAATATTCCTGGATTTAAATGTTACAATTATTGCCGAAGTAAAAAATTGGGTGGAGGTATATTGTTGTACGTTCGAGATGAACTCGCATTTCAACAGAAGTCAATAGAAACAAATCATTTTGAATGTGTGCTTGGCTCTATGACACTTCCAAACAAGAATATTTTAAACATCATAGCAATATACCGCCCCCCCCAACTCCAACAAACTTCAATTTCTAAATGAAATATCTTCCATTCTGTCTAATATAAGACCCAGAGAAAATATTGTACTTATAGGAGATGTTAACCTAGACCTTTTAAATTATCAAAACCCACTTATTATGTCCTATGAAAATATAATGTCTGACAATTATTTAACCAAATGCATTTGTAACGTAACTAGGGAAGCGGTTCTAGCAGGAAAAATTACTCGTTCCTGTTTAGACCACATATTTGTACGTTTTAATAGCGGATGTCAACAAAGCAATACTCTTTCTTCATGTGTAACACAGCGGATCATTTTTTAACTGCAGTCAATATTAAATATATTGAAAGGAAAAAAGTCGTAGAACATCGATCTTATCCCAAAACAAAATTGACAAAAATATTTATAATTTTAAGTGGAATACCTTACTTGAGGAACAAGATTGCAATATGTTATACACTAAAATTAAAAATAATTTTCAGGATTTGTATGAACAAAGTAAAATCGTTATGTATTATAAACCCAAAATAAGACCCCTCGCAATAAAATCTTGGATAACTTCTGATATTTTAGAAAACATAAAAAAAAAGATTTACTCTACAAATACTCCTACCAATAAATTTTTTGAATTAGAATATAAAACTTACAGAAATAAGGTTACAAAAGAAATCATTAAATGTAAGTCTATCTTTTTTAACAATAAATTTAAAAATTATTTCGGAAATACCAAAAAAACTTGGGATGAAGTAAATAAAATATTAGGACGCAAGTCTAAAAGTAGTTGTGACGAAATAATCTCAAAATATATGTTAAACACGCATAATGAAGAAACCGTAGCAAATAATTTTGTTGAATATTTTACGAGCAGTGTTAGCTCTATGATACATAAATGTGATTATATAGCTTCGACCGTCAGACCGACAGAAGTTCAACATAGTATGTACCTACCCAGAGCTACCTGCGAAGAAATTCATATCATTGTTAGCAAACTAAACAATTCAAAGTCACCAGGGATTGACAACATTCGAATGTTTGACATTAAGAAATATATTCATATTTTAGGCCCTGTCATAACTCATTTTATCAATATAATTTTAAAACAAGCAGTGATTCCAGATGAACTTAAAAGTAGTATCATTAGACCGATTTACAAAGGCGGCAAATATACATATGTACAAAATTATAGGCCAATTAGCATTTTGCCAGCCCTAGAAAAAATACTTGAAAAATACATTTCTACAAAACTTAACAAATATTTAGAATCCTTCTCCTTGCTAGATCCCAACCAGTATGGTTTTCAAAAGAAAAAAAGTACGGAAATGTTGCTTCAAGAATTTTCAAATCACATAAATCATGAATTAAATTAAAAAAAACATGTGTTGGTTTTATTCATAGATAACTCGAAGGCGTTTGATACCATTGATACAAATAAACTTTTAGAAAAAATGAATGCAATAGGAATACGAGGAAAGCTACTAGTTTTGTTAAAAAAATTATTATCAGATCGACAAATAACAGTAAAAATTCTAAAAAAATTTAGCAAAAGAAAATATATTTCAACGGGTGTTGCACAAGGGTCAATTTTAGGGCCAACCCTGTATATTATATACGTCTCAATTATGAGTTAATTATTTTCTTTCGTTAAACATTTTGTGTACGCAGACGATACGGCACTCGTAATATCACACGAGGATTTGATTACTGCAATGAACCTTATGCAGCTTGATTTTATTGCTCTCCTAAAATGGTCTCATGACGCGGGTCTCATAATAAATGCAAAAAAAACTAAAATTATGCACATAAGATCACCACACGCGAGATACAATTTAATCCCTTCGCTATATACACATACTTTTGACTGCTTACACAGAAATGTTGCACAGCCCTGTTCATGTGAGACCATCGATTTTGTCCAAAATTATGTATATTTGGGTGTTTCTATTGACTGCCACATGAAATGGGATGTACACATTACTAATGTTTGTAAACGTCTACGGTCTATTGTGGGTAGAATTTATAAAACAAAATATTTTGTGCCTGTAAGTACTTTAAATAATCTATCTATCTCTGGCTGAATCCACAATCCGTTATGGAATCACTTCTTGGGGACATTCTTGTAAAACTAATATAAGTTATATCCAAACATTACAAAACTCCCTTACAAAATTGTTAATCCATAAATATACCAATGCACACAGAAACGACACTAAATTAATATACAAGTCTCTGAATGTTTTACCTGTCAGAGGATTATTGTTTTATAATATTGTAAGTCAACATCTTATATTGTCTGATTCCTTGTATAGGGAAAGAGTTTTCCATAAACATAATACAAGATTCACCCAAAATGAAGGATTGGTGGTCCCGAAATGTACCAATAAATACGATGAAAGAACCCTAAACTTTATTGTACCCAGAATATTTAATAAACTACCAATGACAATTAAAAATATAAACGTTTTTACAGCCAAAGTCAAATATAATCTAAGGAAATGGCTATTAGATACTGAGGATTTATATTGATGCACTACTGAAGACCTTGTTTTCCTAATTGGAATTCACATACTAGGGAATTGGAAAATCGTTATAAATTTGTATTACCTTATGTATATTAAAACCATAGAAGTACTTGTTGATTATATTCACTTGATTATATTCATTTGTTCATATTAATTTCATTTGTGCTTGTTTTTGTTATATGAGGCTTATACTGCTTCTTACATATTTATATTTATACAATTCTGTAATTTAACCAACTTGTCATTTATTGTTAATTTATCATCAACATTATACATACCTACATACTGTTTTACCATTGTATCATGTTATTGCAAAAATGTTGTCATTATGTACCTGCTGACAAACTACATAAGTAGTTTAGCAGGTTTGAATGTTAATAAATAAAAAAAAATAAAAATATTCAATTTTGTTTTTAATCATTTCCTGTATCCTTTTCGAGTCGCATCTTTTTGAGTTTCTTTGCCGGTTCCTAAAGTTGGGGGACACGTCATTTATTAATTATTATATTTTGTTACCGCGCTTTAAAGAATATTTTGATTCTCGATTTTTGCAAGCGATTTAATTAACCAGACATATATGTCTATTGTTAAACATAAACATTCGATACTAATTTTCTATTTTAAGATATTTTTCTTTTCGCTTATTCTTATAATTACAAAATAGTATATTTAACTAAAGCTTTAAATAGGAATATAGGAATTCAATCTTGAAAAAATTTTCCTTCTATGAAATAATATGTTCTATAATTAAATAATGTAATATGAAATTATGATATGAACTAAATTTGTCAATTTGACTGGCCTAAAATAGGATCCATTCCTATTTGGCTAGTCAAAGATTCCGCATATGTTTAATTGTATAATTTTTGTGAAATAATATTATTACTATACAAGGTTATGAACTTGCATCATCGCGTCCCCAAGACACCTAACCGCTTTCGCCGGACAGTCCCATTGAAAATGAACTCGGTAGTCAGCCAGCCCACCAGAGAGACCCGGTTTCCGTGCCCTCGACGAACTGCAGTGGGAAAGAGAAGGAAGTCGCCCGAAGACCATGAGGAAAGAGTGAGCATCGGGTCACCAGAGGCAGGATGGAAGGGCACCGAATCAGCATGGTCGTACCCGAGGCCAGTTCATGGCGATGGGTATAATATCTACTAATAAAACATTAATCGATAAATGTAATTCTTCGCAGCGTTTTAGTCCGACCACTGTTCCCTTGTAATTTGTATTGTGTTTTAGTCCGGCCACTGTCCCCTTGTAATGTGTATTGTGTTGCGCATTGTATTGAACCCTCTGCCGTGACAAGGGGTCGCGCGTGAAGATTGTTTTGCAGCCCACCCCTGCCCCAATAACGAGACCCTTAAGTTGGTACATTTGACACGAGAACCTACCTACTTATTTGTTGTGTAACAACACTGAGCTCTTAAGTCTTCCACTCCCCTTAGAGGCCGGCGGCTAGAGCTCCGACCCTCTACCCCTCGTGGGCAGGTACTGGATTACCTCCATCAGACCCGTTAAGGGAGATTTATGTTATTCTGCACTTGCAATATCTAAAAAGTAAATTAATATTTTAATAGTGGAATAACTTATTCAGTAACACCTCAAAATTGTGATATTGAATCACTGAAGACAATACTAGCCGAAAGCTCAAAAGAAAAGCCTGAAACATGAAAAATAAATTGAATTGTAGCCAGGAACTTGATTTCATCTAATATTCCGATATAACGTAGAATTCTTTTTTTTTTTTTTTTTTTGAAAAAAATACAATCCTAACTATTGCTAAAAATAATGGCTTCAAGGGTAGAGACATCGAAAAAATAATTAATAATAATAAACACAAAAATAACCTTAAATTAATTTACCCAGCGACTAATAATAAGACGAATAATAAATTCGGGTGTTTAGAATTCATCGGACAGACATCTAATAAAATTGCCAAAGTCCTCAAAAAATGTGGCTTAGATATTGCCTTCCGCACAAATAACAACTTAGGATCATCTCTTAAAAACTCAAAAAGTAAGGTACTCAAATTACAAAATAGTGGCATTTATAAACTCCAGTGTGACGAATGCAACGCTGTTTATGTTGGACAAACGGGCCGGTCCTTTAACACTAGGTTCAAAGAACATATAAGATCTTTTAAAAATAATAATAAAATACAATCTCAATTTGCCAAACATCTCCTAGATGAAAATCACTCACTTAATGATAATAATAAACCAACTCCGTTACACGTACAAAATAAAGGCCGTAAACTGAATCTTTTAGAGCAGTTAGAAATTAACAAAAATTCTAATAATCCGAAAGCTATTCTAATTAATGAACAAACCAATATAATTCGTTCACCCCTACTAGATATCTTCAAACCTAGTGCAAATACGAGTGCACATTGAAGTACTTAATTATACTATTAAAATAACCCTATGAGTCATCGTTTGGGAATAACTAACATTAAGACATTCAGTCAAATTTAAACATTACACTAATTGGGGAAACTTTACTAGGGTAATAACCATCAATAATTTCTAACATTTTTACACAGAAATCAATTAAGAAATCAGTAATTGAAATTAAAATACCTACCTAGAAATAATATAAATGTATCGTCTGTAAGTGGGCTACCCACAGTTTGATAATGCCTTTAGAGGGCGAAACAGCTGTCACGCGTAATAATAATTACACAGCAGAACTGGTTTAAAAATAAACTGTTTTTATAAACCCAAAAAAAATAAAAAAAAATAAAATGGAGTTCTACAAATTAAACTTAATAACAATAAATAAATGAAATATTCGTCCAAAATTCTTCCCGTTTTTCCTGTTTCACATTTTTTGTTTGAGAAAAGTTAATATTTTCTCCAATGATTAAAAAGACATTTTTGAATGGTGGAGAAAATACTCGAATGGTGAGTTCAGGCGTCATCAAATTTGCATACAAACTTCCATCAAGAGTTGATACATTTTCAGCTCGAGATGTCAATACAATCATGGTTTTGGTGAATCAATTTAACTCCGATGTTTTGAAATTTTGCGAGCTGCCCGAGCTTTTTACTGGGATTTTCAGCACAAACAAATTTCTCGCTAGTTTTACCAGATATATATTTTTAAATTAGCTCCACAGAGAAAACCCTTAGTAAAATAATCCTCCTCTGGGACTTTTCATCTTAGGGGTTGCTGTGTGGAGAGCCTTTTTAGGACAAGAAGTGGAAGTTCTGGGAAGGAAAAAGGTATCAGTGAGTGTCAGTGAGTCCAGGATTTATGTATGAATCCATCCTTCCCACTGCGGTGCGATATTTAGTGTTCTGAGAGTCCTGCTGGTGAAGTTCCAAGGTCTCCCTCAACCAGTCTCTCTCGATCTGGCCGGCCACGCAGTTGGTGGGCAGACGCATCTGTCGCCTAGACCCAGACAAACCTTACCCCATTAACCCGGGCACCCCTGCTAAGTCACCAAACGTAGCGAACCACTTGGGGTGACTTTAGTTACCCGTACCCGCCTCCCAAATTGTATTTTATAGCGTAAAAGAGTTCCAGTAAAAAAATGCCACGCCAAAATCAATATATACGAAAGTAATAACGCAGAGCTATATAAAAGTGATTCACACAATTTATTCCTCGTGACGGGAGATAACATTTACTAACGACAGTTAAACATGGTGGCAGTTCTTTTTATGTGTAATTTAAGGCGGATTAGGGGAGAAAATCAATTTCGGACATCGACAGTGACGAGTAAACTGAGAGTGCGTCGGCTTATCTCTGAAGCGCGAGCGCCTGGACAACAGAATATGAATAATTGTACAACCCCACCCCACTACCCCCATCCACTCTACCCACAACACGGTCAACCCCGACCTACACAAGTACACATTACTCATAAAAACCAGGGCCGGATTTACCCTTGAAGGGATCCGCACTAATCCGATGAGGCCCAAGTTTTTGCCATAAATATTTCACATTTTTTTAAAGGCATTTCATCACGTGATTTTAGTACTGGTAACATATGAGAACGTTTTAACGGTCGATTTCTTGAAATGTTAAAATACACACTTTAGATTCTCGGGACATTAGATACATTGAATATTTTGTAAAGGTTCCATACAATTTGCTTTTTTTTTAAAGTGAGTAGTAGCTCTATATTTATTATTTGTTTATTTATTTAACGCCCAGAGGGCTTTTAAATGGTTGGTAGTATAATTTTAATTTGACAGATACTTTGAAACATAAAAAATAAGAATAAAATTACATTTGATAAAAGCTATGCAACAAGTCATACAAACACAAGAAACAAAAACAGAAAATTACAGCTATTTGTAGGTTTACATGATTTGTTTAGGAGTATTGTTGAAATAAATGTTTTAAATGATCCACAAAACTTGCCAAGTTGGTATTGGATATGTCAACATCACCCAAGTAATGATTTCCCATGGTGTGAAGTCGTTGTATCGGAGAGTGGGCAATGTAGTTACGCTTATGTGTGCTGCTGTAGAATATTGTATTTTGTCGTGTTGTTACTGTGGGTATATGTATGTTCATAAGTTGCAGGAGTTCACAACAGTCGAATTTAGAGTTAAATATTTTGAATAAGAACGTTAAATCGTTTATTTTACGTCTATCTTCTAATGTATTATTTTTAGAGTATTTAATAAGAAATTGTATTTTAAGTCTTCGACAAGGATATTTAATTTAAAATTTATAAAACGTAGAAATTTTTTTTGTATTCGCTCAATGTTGTTAATGTGAATTTTGTAAGATGGAGACCAAACTACTGAGTTACATTCAATTAGACTTCTTACTAGAGATACGTATAATAGTTTAATGGCTTGTAAAGAATTAAAGTTTTTAGTTGTTCTTAATACGAAGCCTAGTGTTTTCATACCTTTGTTTACAATTTGATGGACATGATTGGTGAAACTTAGTTTTTCGTCCAAAATAATTCCAAGATCTCTCATTTCCGTGACTCTTTCTAAAGCTATGTTATTGGTGGAATATTCGAATAAAACAGGATTTTTGTTTCTGAAGAAAGTCAAGGATTTGCACTTTACTACATTTAAAAATAAATTATTTTGAACGCACCAATCTCTTAACTTACTAATATTTGACTGTAGTATATGGCAATGATTTATATCAGTTATTTTCTTGTATCGTTTGATGTCATCTGCAAAGAGCAATACCTCGACATCGTTGAAGCAATTGGTTATATCTTTGATGAAAATGAGGAACAAAACCGGGCCAAGGTTTCGAAATCCAAGATTTTATTTTAACGAACAGTTTACGATTTGACAAATAGCTACTTAACCATTTTAGCATGTTATCCCGTATTCTTAGAGCAAATAGTTTTTGGATTAGTAGTTTATGAGATACTTTGTCGAATGCCTTCGAAAAGTCTATATATATATACAGTCGACTTGTTTATTTTCTGCAAATGATTGTATAGTGAAGTTTTGAAATACCGTTAAGTTAGTTGCAATGGATCTTCCTTTGATAAAACCGTGCTGTTTTTGATTAATTAATTTGGGATAGATTTCATCAAGGGCCAATGATTCAAAAAGGTTTGGCAGTACTGACTGTATACAAATGGGGCGATAATTAGCTATGTCAGTATCGTCTCCTTTTTTGTAGATCGGTGTAATAAAGCTAAATTTCCAGCGGTCTGGAAAATGTCTAAGGGACAAGAGACGGTTAAATAGTAATGTGAGTGGTTTAGATAATGTATTAGAGCATTTTTTGAGGAATATTGGTGGAATGTTGTCTGGGCCAGCGGATTTGTCAGTGTCTAAGGAAAGTTATTTTTGTTCGCAACACTTTTGTGTGATTTGGCAGTTTGTTAAGTTTGTGGTCATATTAAATTTGTATTCGGGTATTTTATCATCTGGAGCGTCTTCATCATATACATATGAAAGTTACATTACAGAAAGAAAACTGCAAGTGATTGTAGGAGGGTACTCCGCGGATTTTTTTACTGCAACGTCGGGAATTCCACAGGGCTCGCATCTTGGACCTTTGCTATTTTTAATCTTTATAAACGACATAATTTTAAGAATAAAAACATCAAAATATCTCCTGTTTGCCGATGACCTTAAGTTGTACAAAAAAATTACTTCATTAGAAGATTGCACCGATTTGCAAAAAGACTTATCATCACTTCATGAATGGTGTGCACTAAATGATTTATATTTTAATGAAAACAAATGTGCCGTAATTTCATTCACAAAGAACATTAATAAATTCTCCAACACATATCACATTAACAATATCCCTTTACTAAACACAACTTCAATCAAAGACTTAGGCGTGACATTTGACTCGTCACTTAGCTTCAATAAACATGTAGATACAATTTCAAAAAGTGCATCACAAGTATTAGGATTAACGCTAAGAATTACAAATTGTTTTAAAAGTACAGAATTAACTTTGACATTATATAAATCAATTGTGTGAAGTATTCTCGAATATGCATCAACAATTTGGTCTCCCAATTATGAGATTCATAATTATAGGATTGAATCCATACAAAGGAAACTAACCCGTGTAATTGCTTATCGTGAAGGTTTATCTGATCAATTTGGAACTTATAATGACCGAATTTTGCACTACAAACTGCACTCACTGACGGTCAGACGTAAGCTTTCTGACGTACTGCTCCTACACAAAATTATACATGCATCAGTTGATACACCAAACATTTTATCCCAAATTAACATCAATATTCCATCAAGAAAATCAACAAGGAGGATGAACGACATTTTCTATATTAAAGCCTACCACACAAATACAGGATATTTTTCCCCTGTACCGCGAACATTAAGAAATTATAACATTATACATGGCTCTAATAATGTAATAGACATTTTTAATGACCAATTTAAACACTTCAAAAAAAATGTATTACGTTTAATCATACTAAGCTGATATTGTGATGAAACCCTTTATTTAATGAGAAGCAACATTGTACCTACCTAATCATTGTCTCACCAGTACAGGTGTGACAATAACAAATCGTTTATGAACATATTTGTATTTACCTTTTACCCATTCTTCTTTGTTATTTACTTCTGCATATTTAGCTTATTCATTTTGTTACTATTTTTGTTGTTATTATGTATTTAAACATCCATGTATGTAAATTTAAAGTTGTTATTATGTATTTAAACATCCATGTATGTAAATTCTTGGGCACCATGCCTGTTTTATGTACTTAAATAAATAAAATACATTTTTGAAGAAGTCCGAAAAAAGATTTTAACAATATCCTGTGTATTGTTTGCACTGATTCCATTAATTTGCATTATTGGCGGGTAGTCTGTGTTTTCATTGTTCATTTTTTTAAGAAATTTCCAAAGGTTTTTGGATTTAAAGACAGTGTCCTCGACAGAGGTTATGTACATTTTGTACATCTTTAAATTTTTTCTAGTTTCGCTAAAGATTATATAATCATTTATGGATTTACTTTGTTTGAATTTTTTACTGTTACTTTGGTGAAGATCACACAATTATAGCATCTTTAATTTATATCTTCTTTTTTATCTGATTTACTCACTTAAACACAGCCAAAGCCATTTCAAGCAACGTCCAATGTTCTAACATAAAACAATGGTCTCCCTCCTGACCCGTGTACTTACTTTGTAATCACTTGGATTATCTTCCACTCTTTATAGATTTCGAAGTGGGGTGTTCCATAAAAATTGAACATATTATCAAATTTCATAGTTTTTATTTTATTTATTTATTTATTTATTGTACATGTGAATTATTTTGCATTTAAGATGTTGAGCATAAAATAAACCGGTTAAGCTCCATTTACAATCTTTTTTATGGTTACAGGTTAGGAAGAAAGTAGATAATTAAAGTTATAGGTGAAAAACAAAAAGAAAAGGATAGACAATAAAGACAGTGAAAATTCAAGTTCCGTGAAAGTTCTATGTTCGTGATAGTTCATGGGCCGGGTTGTTTCACAGTAGGTAGTTACTTGGAAAATAACAGAACTGGAATAGAACATCCACAGATCTTGATGAATTGTTGAACACTGTGAAATAACCCGTCCTTATGAACAATCGATTAAAAGTGTGAGATGAGGCGAATAAATTTTGTAGTACATTGTTAAGTGGGAGAATGTTATTACAAAACGGTGCTTTAATCGGATTACCAGACCTATCCCATTTTGTAAAACATTAGAAAGTGGGAGAATGTTATTACAAAACGGTGCTTTAATCGGATTACCAGACCTATCCCGTTTAGTAAAACATTGTTAAGTGGGAGAATGTTATTACAAAACGGTGCTTTAATCGGATTACCAGACCTATCCCATTTTGTAAAACATTATTATGTGTGAGAATGTTATTAGAAAACGGTGCTTTAATCGGATTACCAGACCTATCTCGTTTAGTAAAACATTGTTAAGTGGGAGAATGTTATTACAAAATGGTGCTTTAATCGGATTACAAGACCTATCCTGTTTTGTAAAACATTATTAAGTGGGAGAATGTTAATACAAAATAGTGCTTTAATCGGATTACCAGACCTATCCCATTGTGTAAAACATTATTAAGTGGGAGAATGTTATTACAAAACGGTGCTTTAATCGGATTACCAGACCTATCCCATTTTGTAAAACATTGTTAAGTGGGAGAATGTTATTACAAAACGGTGCTTTAATTGGATTACCAGACCTATCCCATTTTGTAATACATTATTAAGTGGGAGAATGTTATTACAAAACGGTGCTTTAATCGGATTACCAGACCTATCCCGTTTAGTAAAACATTGTTAAGTGGGAGAATGTTATTACAAAACGGTGCTTTAATCGGATTACCAGACCTATCCCGTTTAGTAAAACATTGTTAAGTGGGAGAATGTTATTACAAAATGGTGCTTTAATCGGATTACAAGACCTATCCTGTTTTGTAAAACATTATTAAGTGGGAGAATGTTAATACAAAATAGTGCTTTAATCGGATTACCAGACCTATCCCGTTTAGTAAAACATTGTTAAGTGGGAGAATGTTATTACAAAACGGTGCTTTAATCGGATTGCCAGACCTATCCCATTTTGTAAAACATTATTAAGTGGGAGAATGTTATTACAAAACGGTGCTTTAATCGGATTACCAGACCTATCCCATTTTGTAATACATTATTAAGTGGGAGAATGTTATTACAAAACGGTGCTTTAATCGGATTACCAGACCTATCCCGTTTAGTAAAACATTGTTAAGTGGGAGAATGTTATTACAAAACGGTGCTTTAATCGGATTACCAGACCTATCCCGTTTAGTAAAACATTGTTAAGTGGGAGAATGTTATTACAAAACGGTGCTTTAATCGGATTACCAGACCTATCCCGTTTAGTAAAACATTGTTAAGTGGGAGAATGTTATTACAAAATGGTGCTTTAATCGGATTACCAGACCTATCCCGTTTTGTAAAACATTGTTAAGTGGGTGAATGTTATTACAAAATGGTATTTTATTTAAGTATATTTATATTAGTAGATATTATCATTGTAGGATCATATATAATATATTTTCCTAATACTATTGTCTTTTATAAACAAAGATTTTTATATTTTTTGAAGACAAATTAGACAAACGTCAAAAATTTACCTATCATAACATTTATTTTTAAAAATTTTTTAACAAAATAATTTTATCAACACAGAATTATAATTTGAATAAAATAATTTTGGTTCCCATTTTATTGCTGGATTTCTACAGTCCGCTCAGATTTGAACGTGAATAATTTTTATTTCACATCACGCATGCACCCATGCACCTACATCCTTAATTAGTATGACTAAAAATTAACTAATACTTAATTTCAATAAAAACAAATAAATTGAAACATAATTTTATTTTGGTAGGAAATTAGTAAAGGCGGGATAAATTATAATTGTTGAAATGTTAAACTATTTTGAGCGACAGTTTCTTAAATATTTTATACCACATGTATCTTATACTTCGGTTCCACTATATACCAATATATAGTATGTACTGATAATCGGTAACTACCCATCTGAAAATGATGAGCCTATTAATAAAGTTGCCAGAGTAATTAAAACCATATGACATGTGCTAAAAATAAATTAAACCTTAAAAACAGCTGTCAGTTGTCAGAGATTAAAATTGTTAAAAAGAAATCGAAGCCATGGTTCTGAAAACTTAGGCCCAGTTATTTTGCAGAAATTCAAATGGCCATTCACCACCATTTTGTTTTTTGACATTTATAAAGTTCCCTTTAAACGCCAATTCAAGGTGTGTTTCAGCCTTCTATAAAATTGTAATAAGCTGATAAGCTTAACAATATGATAGTTGTTCTCTTATGATGATCACAATAGCTAAAAATCTGAAACGGACTTAAAATCATCATTTAACGAGAACCTTTCAACATCAAACGTGATTTTTTGCGAAATAACTGGGGCTTAGTCTGCACAGCATTAAAATAATATTTGTCTTTCGATTCCTTAGTAACACTAAGGAAAGTCACTTTCCTCGTCTTCCGGGTTGTTGACCATTTCTTGTGTGCCTGGTAATTTGGTTCCAAACTTTCTCGCCTTAAGAAAGATTTTTTTAGTCTTCGTTGGATCTTTGCTCTCCTCGTATTTGAAGGAGTCCTTAAGAAAAGGCCCCGCGTCCTGCTGCGCGGCAAGAGAGGCTGTCGCGAGGAGCAGGAGACACAGCGCCAGGAGGAAACCCAAAAGGACTTTATTCACCATTGTAATTCTAAAGCGTTTCTTTTGATATTCGAAGAATGTGCTGCAATAAATAAATAAACAAATATATTATTACGTGCGCGGGGCAAGTTAAATTAAAAAATAATAAAACCGGAAATGTCACAGAATAAGGATTTAGACTAAATTACAAAAAAAAACTTTATTTTAGACCTGTTCATTTATTTCCGCTGTCAAAAGGTATTGGATTAACCCTTTCTCCGTCAGGAAGAAAGTCAGTTTATGTGACTCTTAACAAGAGCTCCCCTGTCTGTACAGTGTAAAGACAGGGGAACCATGACGCTACCTGGTTGGGTAGCGTTGTGAGGCGGGTTAAGGTAGAAGCTGTAGAAAGGGATTTGAATGCGGGTCTTGAAGAGACTCAGATTATATGATCGAGAAAACGAGTCGAAGTAACGACCCGTTCTTATGAAGCCAACATCAACTGTGAATGGGTGTTCCGCTCGTGTCCGTCGAGTTTTACGCACGTGCACCGGTGCACCGGGATCAATGCTGCCAGCTCCTTATAGCAGGATCCATTAAAATAGCTTTCGAACAGACTCAGCATGTTTACATTGCGTCTGTGCATATCTAATCCATTTTATTTCTGGTAAGTTATGTACACATTATAATTTACACTCTTTATACGAATTGTGTAATATGGATTCAAAGTTAGATATTATTTTGATTTGAGAATTCCTGTAGATTCATGGATTACATTACATTATCATAAAGTTTGCATCGCGTCAAATATTCTTGTAATTTATTTCGTATTTATTCGTTTTCCTTCTTATGTTCAGCTTTGTACCTTCTACAGGCCTGGCGGAAGCCGGCAGTTCTATTTGGGTCGTCAGCCCATCGCATCTATGGGCGGCTTCAATTTCTTTTCCAAATCGTGGATTTATAACGGTCATATTTTAGTCACGCTACGCGCCTAGCACAGTCTCACTTTAATGTAGAGATTGTGACGGAAATATCGTCAGCTCGTGTTCCAAATGTTCATTGCTTTTTGTGTCGTAATACATCTTGAAAAATAGTTGCATAAAAATTATGTTTATCTCGGTCAAGGTAAAATATTAAAAACTATATCCATAAACTAATATTACATATATATTACGTAATAAAGCTTAGCTTGGTGTACTCTGATTTCTAAAGAAAATAAGTTTTCTTTGTTCTGAAATTACCCGTATAATGAATGATTGTTTTGGTGGCGGTATCCCTCACTCCTCATAACGATACATTCCACAAAGGTAACATTATCCACACACTTATTCCACTAGCCATTAAATAATATTCAAGGAATATTTAGGTACCTCCACTAATATTTCACACTAATTGATAGTGTTTTCAATTCTAAACACGCAAACTCTTAAATCCATTAAAATATGTATATTTTTAAACAGGTACACCATTTATAACACTTCTACGCCAACCAACTTCGAAGAAAATCGTCCCCTTTTCAAGGGAGTGTTATGAAAAAAATCAATTATTCATACCTAAAAAATGGAAATTTACAATAATAAAATACCGTGTAATCAAAACAGAGCTAGGTTCAATACGAAGCATAATTTGAAGAAATGTTTAGTACAAAAATGCATACATTTCACGTAGATTCATTAAAAAGAAAGAAAAAATGATACCTAAAAGAAAATCGTTAATTTAAGGCGAAGCACTACGACTACTAATAAAACAACACCAAATGTGTTTTTGGTTTGAAAATTTGATCGCTTTGAAATATTTTCGATGGTAGTGCCTAAACTTCGCGTTTTCTTGTTTAAATCAAATCGAGCTGCTGGCATTACCTATAGGAGAATTAAATCTACGTAAGGAGTGTTATTGTTAGCGGCCTGTTTCCAAATGTTACACGACGTGGTGCATCTTCACGATTAAGGCAATCAAATCTGCGAGTCGGAATAATGGATAACCACGAACATTTCACCAATATTACACCGCATTCACAAAACCTTATTCAACTGAGTACCTGCTGTTAGAAACAAAACATTTATGTAATCACAATTCACTACCTGCTTCTAGTGATGTTGGTATTTTGTAATTAAGCAATAATTATATTTCAATAACAATCCTACACTTTTTTCCTAATCGTGTGAGCGCCACGATCCGTCTTAAATAAATGGCGTTCCAGTGAAATGTATTATTTATCGAACTAACGTCAACATTGTTATATAAATTCATTACGACTGAACATTCTAGGAAATGTTGTGTTGATTGATCGGTAATAAAATGCAACTGGTGCTCTGTAACAACAAGGAACGCGTTTCAGAGGTTGGCAAACAATTTTTAAAGCAGAATACACTTTGGGCTAATTTAAATTCAGAATATTAATAACAATCGTGTTTGAATGTAAAGGATTTGAAAAAAATATTTAACTTTTTTGATATTTTATTGAAATTGTGGGATTGGGAAAATTGTAATAAAAACTAAATGCAGAGATGCAGCAGGAATTACTTCGCTTTAATATTATTTCAATGTAGAATTTACATCATGGCTGGATAGCGAATTTAGCGATGGGTTTTCATGAGCGGGGAATCCGGCACTAAATGGTTTTGCAAGTGATTTAATCAATTCCTTCATCAGAGGAATGTTTGTATATTGGAGTAGAGTGTCAACCTGTTCTAGGATTTAATATTATTCTGGTGAAGCAGCTTAATATATTATCGCAGGGTAAAAATTACACAATATTTTCTTCCTAAAATTTCTAGGACAGTTTTTCAGGTCAAATCGATGATTGGCTTTTTTAGTTTTAAATTAGTAATTTCAACCAAAGCGACATATTTTGTAAAATCTCTGATAAAAAATATTAAGACGAAGCCGTGTTTTAAAAATAATGTGCAATGTGCACATTGTTTTAAATTTTGTATTTGAATACCTAACAAGAGTCCCAACTATATGTGAATACCTAACAAGAGTCCCAACTATATGTGAATACCTAACAAGAGTCCCAACTACTCCTAACTGTTTGGAGCCTGTGGGGCTATGGCATCCCCATACATGGTGAGGTTGAATGGGAGGGGGAGGGGCAGGGGAAAGTGACGGGGGAAAGTAAGATTTTTAAATGACCTGGTTAATAAATATGACCTAATAACTAGATGGAAATAAGGAAAACCATATTCAGGAGGAGATGGCCGTTTATCACCATGGAACAAGGCCGCCTTCAGTGACTGATGTCCTGCGAAGTGTAGGTATGCTTGATTCTATATAAAATATATGCTTATGGGAAAATAAAATAAACATATGGAAATATCGCAATTATGGAGTTGTCTATTTATTGCAAGCGAGAACGTCGCTGGTTTATTGTAATGGAGGGATTAGTTCGGACTATTTCTTCACAAAGATCAAGAGTTTACGAAAGCCAACGATTGTTTCCGCCAACGGCCAATATGCAGCTTTGGATGGATTGCTTTATTTTCTGTGAAATCGATTCTGAATTCTGAACGCTGATAAAGTTAACGCTTGATAAAATGCTCCGTAATAACAAACGTTTTAAATGAGTCCCGTACGCAGGCGGATAACTTCACTGTGGATTATTATGCTAACGGATAAATTAACATAATATTTTGTTAATAGCAAAATAAGGTCGTATATAATGTATAAAAAGAGTACTGCTAAAAACATGTATTCATAAACTCTATAATCACGATCATGCCCCAAAAAATTGAAACAATCTACATTTAATCAATACACCAATACGTATAATCAAACATCATGTTTCAATCAGGATAAATACAGATTGAAACACGATCTTTTATTATATGTTTAGGTTTAGATTTACATCTAATAACGCTGTTTGACAGGAGAATTAACAACTTAATTGCTATTATTACCACCATTAAATTCTATGCGCCGACTAGGAACACAAGAGTAAAAAATGTAACATTTTTCTGCGATACATACACAACCAATTATCCAATAGGATGCATGATCTGAGCAACAAGTTTGGGAGGACTATTTACTGACTACATTTATAGAATTAAGCGTAATCTTTAGCAGGACGTTGTTAATACTTCAGATTATAGCAAAGTTGGTCATGTAGTTTTAGTGATTTTTCTCTATGTAGTATTGTTCTAATTTCAATATCATTTAAATTACATGTTTTACTAACATTGTTTCATAATCAGTTTATCAGTCGATGTGTAAATACTTTAAAAACTTTGTGTATAATATTCGATGGCTCACTAGCCCGGCTGGGCGTAAAACCAAACAAAATGACTTAAAAACACCAAAATCAAACATGACACAACAAAAAATTTGCTAATTAAATGAAAATTTTTGTAATTTTTTGATAATATTCTAACATCACTTCATTACAATCAATTTTCAAAAATACTGACATGTTAACAAATTCATAAATTAAAGTAAAGTAAAAAAGATACAATATTAAGTAAAATAAAATTTAAAGTGATGTAGTTTGTTCTCAGTCCTCATCACTAGGTATTCCTCTTCCGAGGCGGACTGTAGGTTGTTGTATTTGTGTTGATCATGATTTCCTCATCTTCTAATTTGTTGGTTCCCACAAAATATAAAATAAATTAAGCAAAAAGTATTATTTATGTTTGTTGTCTGTAGGTTGCGTTGGGGTTACTTCATAAATTTGACGATTTCTATAATTTGATGTCTTTTTTAAACTTTTCTACATCCATGGTGTTTTTAATTTCAATAGGAAGGGCATTATATAATTTTATAGTATGGAAATAGTGTTTTTTCCGGCTGAAAGATGTATTTAATATTGGAATATTTAGTAGATTTGAGGATTTCGTCCTTGTAGTGTGGGTGTGATTATTGACTTTCAACTTTCAGCGCAGGTTCACCTATTCAGATTTTATATGCACTTAAATCATTCACAATAATAATAATGAGTATTATCATTTTTACTTGACACATTTTATATAAATAATGGATTATTATTAATGTATCTTGTATTATAATTATTGAATTAATAAAACTGTAAAATAAACAGATATACATAAAACAAGAAGATGGATTTTGAATAGCTCGGCTTTAATACAAAATCTGGAGTGAAGTGAAATTTTAGTACAATATTATAATATATCACATAGGTAACCACTTCGAACTATGAACAGAGATTCCACTGCTCTATCAAAGAGCGATGTATGTCATGTTTAGTTAACAATATTTTATTTTCATCGCGTGTTTTGCAATATTTGTAATATATTCTCTTGCCATCCCTGCTATTTTCTCTCACAAATTCTCATTATATATATATTTTTAATTTGAATTTTTTAATTTTTTAAAATTTTTATTAATAACCAAAAGATACACGAACTACAAAAAATATAATACAGTTAATAATTACATACGATATGTTGTTTATGTACCCCCCATAAATAAGCAGGGCTCGTGTGTATGGGGGGTGTTATTAAATTTGTTTAAATTTGATATGATTCATTTCAAGTGTTCAGAATACCTTTTAAGGTGGCGTTTAAATTCTTTTATATTTGTATTCATGTTTCAAGTTTTTTCTGGTAATGAGTTAAAAAATTTAACTTTCAGATATTTATGATTGAACTGTCCTATTGTTTTTTTTAATATATATATATGATAATCTTACGTACTTGATGATTTGCATAACAAGAATCCAAAATCATAATAACCTAATTAATTTATTTTGGATTCCCCTTCTTCACCTATTACCTCTCGCTCTATCGCTTGCTAATGATAAACTTAAAACAATGACGGAAGTAAATAAATGCACCCGCAATGCTTCGCTATTTCTAATGTCTTTCTCGGGTCTCATTTTAAGATTATCGATATTATTTCAACAATATCGATAAGGAACTTTCGGAAATTTAAGATTTTTAACAAACGAACATTTATATTTAAATAGATAAACCTGTGAGGTAATACTAATTTAAACTATTAACAAATGTATTCATCCATTAAACTGTAGAACTGCTGCCAACTACTTTGAACTATTAACAATTGTATTCATCCATTAAACTGTAGAACTGCTGCCAACTACTTTGAACTATTAACAATTGTATTCATCCATTAAACTGTAGAACTGCTGCCAACTACTTTGAACTATTAACAATTGTATTGTTCAAATAGTATTACCTCACAGGTTCATCTATTTAAATAGAACTGCTGCCACCTACTTTGAACTATTAACAATTGTATTCATCCATTAAACTGTAGGACTGCTGCCAACTACTTTGAAACAACCGGCTGATAATTCTCACACCATAAAAAATATCACAGACTGGATAAAAATTTAAATTTAAAGTATAAATTTTTTCCAATACCTCTTCACTCTAAACTGGATAAAATATAATTTGATAAATATATAACTAGATTTACTTAAAAAGAGATTGTTGTTGTATATTAATTTCGTAAACTTTTTAAATACTTGCAACAATAATATCTACTTTTTATTTGTTTTATTCAGTTCTCGTCTTAACAGCTTTATTAAGTTCACTTCATGTAGTATCCCTTTCTATTATTTTCACTACATTAATATCATTATGTATATTAACTGCGACTAATCTAACATACAAATTCCTCCATCAGAATCTCAAGGTCGATGCTGAATTTTTTACCTAAAACGTTGTTAAAATATGCGATAAATTCAGCACAGGTTCTCCAAGTGTTCACAAGAGTTCACAAAACACTACTACTAACCCACTTACGTGCATTTACTTATTTTGAATTACTGGTACTCATTATGTGTGTACGAAATAAGGAATTTAAAAAAATGTTTTATCAATGCTCAGTAAAATAAAGCAACCCCTTCAGCTGGAAAATAAGACAAACTAATAGCTGACATTTGAATACTAATGAATTCTGAGGAAACGAAACACAAATCCGGTTGGCAAACTTTATTTATCTGTCCGTATAATGGAAACTACCAGTAAACTTTTCTATTATTGGAGATACAATAAAGGTATTACATGTTGGGCAATGCTTTTTCTCTCTCCTTTCGTGAGGTCTGTATAGATTTATCTCCCGGGTCAGATGCTGCAACGCACGTCAAGTAAAAGCATCTCCTTTATTCATGTACTCAAGAAAAACGGAGATAAATATAACCCAATCTAATCTGAAATGTGAAAAATATAACTCAAAACAAGACATAGATTTCATCAAATGAAAATATTCTTTCTATTACATTTCTTGAACAGTATTTCAGAACGCTGTGAAGAAAAATTGTTTTTGAAAACTTATGTACGTCGCACCATTTGGAATTCACATTTTTAGTAAAGTAATTATTTAAACCTACAGGGAAAAATGTTTTCCAATTTGTGACGAGATTAGTCTTAGTTAATTAGAATTTTTTTATTACTATTTGACATGGGCAAGGAAATAATTATTTACTTGAGTGATATTCTTAAATTAATTAAAAAAGGTGTGGCAGAATAACAACCTCTGAATTAATTATTGAAAACACAGTTCTATGTAAAGTCAAAGCCATCATATTTATTCGGTTTCTCGGGTACGTGAAAGTAAGTAGGTTAATACCAGTTTACTTAGTTTTTATGACGAAATGATTAATTGTGTTTATATTCCGATATATTTAACGTTAGAAGTATTTACATTATAAGTCATTACATAAGGTGTAAATGTAAATAAATAAAAAAGGCGATGTAAATATATGTCATTAAGTCAGTAGCTATAAGCCTCAGTCGTAAGTCACTAGATATAAGTCTTAGATGTAAGACACTAGTTCTCGTAAGTCGTTAGTTATAAGCCTTAGTCGTAGTTAGTTACAAGCCACTAGTTATTATAAATACTAGACATAAGCTAGCTGTATTTATTATTCAACACATATATTTGTACGGGGCCCTTGAGGTGATTTTTCACGAAAATTGGGCTATGTAAATTAGCCAATTATTATAACTCAAATTTATTAAATAAACTATGGAACGCAATGGTTTTTATTAAAAACTTCAAAGGTACAGTAAGTAACCGTTAGAAAGTTTAAGAAAAGCTGTACGATCGGAAGATATTATTAAATGTTATCTTAATAATATTGTATTATTTGGTGTTACGAATGACGCAACGAGTTGTATTAACATCTGATCTGCGTGGTCCTTACACACATGCACATGTTGAAGTCAGTCGAAGTATGAATGGAATTTCCAAGTCTGAATAACATTATAATATAGTCGTCTCCTGAATTAATTTGAAATTGTTATTAACGACTGTAAAATTAGTTTTTCGTTTTCTCGAAAAATGATCAAATTTCCTAACTTATGCAATGGTGTCTCGTGACGTCACACGAGACATGATTCGATACGTACATGTCGTACCACGGTATCACATCACGATGTCACAAGCTTTTCGGAACCATTCGGTATAAAAGTAAAGTCCTCAGCATGCTCTAATAAAATGATACATTTGTATTTTCGTTGTAGGAGATCTCATTATGAGAGTTTTCTTACAATTGCATTTTCATTTTTAAATTTCATTGTAGGAGATCTCATTGTGAGAGTTCTCTTACAATTTCTAATAGTTAAATTTGTATTTTCATTTGAAAATAACTTAATCCAATTTTTTTTTCATTTGAAAAATGTTAGTTTATAAGCTTCAATAAGTTAATCTTAACGAAAATGAAGAAAGATGCATGTTTTAAAGAAGAATAAGAAATTGGGAACGTCATTGATATCTATTGTTCATTGCGAGGTGTGGGGAAATTAATCTCCATGTCTCGTGAACTGAGGGTGTAAAGTACCTGGGGGATGCTTTTTTCTACCCGATGAGTGGGCTGCCTATAGCAACTTATAGGGCTGAAATAATTTTTTTTTTTGTATTTTTTTTTGTATGTAGGTATTTTATTTATTTGTAAATAATTTTTATTTTTTTATTTTATGAATGTTATATATTATTTTCACTTAAGGTGTTTGTAAAATGTATTTTTTTTTATATATTAACTTCACACAGGAGGCCCTGAAGAAAATAATTTCCCTCAGGGCCTATGTCATCTTTGGAGATGCTGTGTGGAGGGTCTTTATGTGGAGAGGAAGGAGTGAACATGGGTCTTGAAGAGTCCCATGTTGTAGGAGGGAGGAAACACAGAGGCCGGCAGTTCGTTCCACAGCCGAGCTGTTGAACTTAAGAACGAATCGTAGAAGCGAACCGTTCTCATGTGACAAGTGTCAACTGTGTACAAATGTTGGGCGCGCGTTTGGCGTGTATCCCGACTACGCACCGGTGCCGAAGGGATCAATGACGCTAGTTCCTCAGAGCATCTTCCATTGTAATACCGATAGAACAAGGACAGCATACCTACCTGACGCCTGTGCTCTAAAGATTGCAGTCCGTTTGTTAAGATTGGGGAATCTATCAAACGGACCGCCAAGGAACGAACGAGTCAAGGGTTTTTTTCAGGTATTTAGGGGCTCCGGACCAGAGATGGTTGCCAAATTCGACAGTAGGGCGCACTTGCGATTTGTACAGGGTCAGCAGTTGTGTATAATTAAAGTATCTGCGAGCCCTGTACAGTACGCCCAGCTTCTGAGAGGCCAACTTTACTCTGGCTTCGATGGAGCCCCCGTACCTGAGCTGGTCACTTAAAGTTATACCAAGCATATCAATGGAAGGCCTGTTCGGAAGATTGCTTCCGTTGAAGGAGACTAGATTATCATTTGAATCCCTTTTAGACGTAATCAGACAGAATTGGGTCTTTGAAACATTAAATTCGACGAGATTATTTTTACCCCAGGAGGAAATACTCTCGAGATAACCGTCCATTCTCTGCTTCAAAGCCCTCCGAGCCGTTGGAGTTTGTGTGCCCTTTGAGGGCTTGTCAAACAAAAAGCTATCATGAACTGTACTGTCATCCGCGTAACAATGAATCGGTGCACATGTCAAAAGGTCATTGATGTGCAACAAAAACAAAGTCGGAGACAGATCCGATCCCTGTGGGACGCCAGCATTTATGGAGTGCGAGGAATAGGTATATATATATATACTATATTTAAAAAAAAAAACGTTATTTCATTCCCAGATCTTTTCAGATCCCGAACACGTCTGGATACAGTGGCGCGTGGCGGACGTGGCGGGCTGTGCATGGAGTAGGGGCAGTGGCAGTGGCAGTGTCGTGCCCACGGTGTAATGCACCCAGCCCACATGAATAGCATAGCCCGTAAATGGCCTGAATGCGGTCGATAGATAATAATACAGCAAAATCATAAGGTCGGCTTAGTTTGTCAGCTCGAGTTCTTCTCGGCTGAACTTTAGCCGTAAAACGCCAAATAAACAGTTGCATTCGGAGAATAAAAAACACAGCTTTCGCGCCAAGTTATTTTACTAATAATCACGCACACAAAATGTGTTATAACATTCAATATATACAAATAATGACACATTTTAAATTTTCATGATACAAAATAATTTTTTATTTTCAAACATTATTTGATTATGTGGGCCCCACTAGTTGCTTTGCCCGCCTGCTGAAACCTAAAATAAAAGGAAAAAACGAAATAATAAATTGACATAAAATAAAATAAAATGAAGTGATTTAAAATGAAAATAATTGATGAAGGCGGTAATGGGTTACGCAAAGATTATAAGGTGGGGTTGTATGTAACACATATTAAGGTGTGTATTGTGTATTACGTATATGGTTTATTCTCTTACGTTACTCGTAAATATATATTTTAATACTGACTTTTGAGTTCTATCAATCTTTTAATTTGTATGTGTAGTATATTTCCCCCTTAATTATTGCATCGAGTGTAATATTGTTGAAAGCTGTGACTCCACACACTATGTCATCTTTGGAGACAGTGTTGCCAAGTTAGCATATTATATGCTAAATTTGGCATAATTACTCCATGTTTAGCATAACTATTAACCTTTTAGCATATAGCATATTTATTTGGCTTATTTTTACAGAAACATGAAAATAATAAAAACCAATTTTTTAACTAACAAAAATGATATCGATAACTTTGTCGGTCTCCCCACCTCACTTGCACTATGGACAACACTTTTTCGGGCGATAAAGATAAAGATACTTTAAAAGTAGTAAATCTATCCATTGTAAAAATAGCCCAAGAGTTCCGACTAAATGAACCTACGATTGAAAAACTGGTGTCTCAATGGAGAAAAATAGTTCACATTAAATGAGAATCCTTGACTTCCACTGTAGAGTTTTGGAATGAAGTCATGCAATATAAAGATGCAGCTAATAATAACCCCTTCGGTGATTTATGTCAGTTTGCAATGTCTATTTTAACATTGCCGCATTCAAATGCGGACATTGAACGTGTATTTAGCCAAATGAGTCTGGTCAAAACAAAACTCCGAAATCGTTTGGCGGTGAGAACCCTGAATGCCATTTAGTACGTGAGATTTGGAAAGAGCGCAGAAAAGTGCTGTTATTCTTACACTGTTCTTGACGAAGTACTACGCTGCATTGGGACCAAAGAAAGTTACGACTCCGTCTCTCAGCCTTCCACATCAGCTGCTGTTAATGAAGAAGAAGAAGATGAAGATATTGATATTTTGTTTCACTGATTTTATTTCTAAGTTAAATTTATGTTAGCTTTTTTTTGGCACTTTTTAGAGTAATTTAGCATTTTTCGGCAAATTTTTCCCATCACTCTATTTCTCAATAAATACTAAGTTAAATTTATGTTGGCTTTTTTTTGGCATTTTTTTCCCATCACTCTAGCATATTTTGAAGTAGTTGAGTTGGCAACACTGTTTGGGGATGCTATGTGGAGGGAAGAAGGAATGAAAATGTATGAAGGGTTGGTGGGAATCCCGGGGGTCAGTACGTCCAGGAGTGACAGAAGTATTAATCTATTCCTTCCGCCGCGGTGCAAGGCGATACGTTCTTATGTCCGTTTTACGAAAGACCAGGCAAATCATACGATAGCGACTGACTTGATTAGAAGTTACATGTATACAACTTACATACCTACCAGTCACATCTGATAACATCAAATACTAGCGTCGAAAGCTTCATTCTCCTTGGGAGTTATTTGTTGTTGTTATTGTTGCAATGAAGAAATGTGTTTCTGTTATGTAATAATGTAAATCATTTTTTTGAATTTCAAAGGTGATTCTTTTAGTTCCTGCTCGCCAGCGTTCAGGTTTGGTGTCTTATAAACTCTTTGTAAATGTGCAAGCCTTCTAATATTGGCTTACGGGTCATATTATATTCTACCCGACCGCGACGCAACGAACCCAATGAACTCTATATCGACCAAACCCGCCGGGATAATAAACCCCCGGGAAAAAATAATGCATACATTTCATATCCTCATATTTCTACCGAAACGTAAAACTGGGTGTAATTTAGACCGGAAGGCCCATGAGCCGGATGCAAGGTGTGTAATTTTGTAATCAAATTATGAACACGTTTGAAAATGTATTGAATAATCAGTTTCTGCGTCGTATTTATCAGCTTGTCCTTACGCCACGTGAATTGCGTTCTAAATTGAAAACCGAACTTAAATGTTCTGCTTTACCAACTTAAATACGTTAACACTAACTTGTACCTAAGTGGTGATAATATGGCGGTAAGCATGTTGTAAATAGCGGCGTTATAAATATTCAAAAGATAACTTCTACAGTATTTGTGATTCGTGCTCTGGTGAATTGTTCCAAGTATGAAATATTCAAATGATAACTTCTACCATGGCTGTGAGTCATGCTCAGGTGAATTGTTCCAAGTATGAATTCCAAGTATGGATTCCGGCGGAACCGCTCGTGCGGTGATCTTCTCGCGTATGTGACGCATGTTTGGGGGCGGTGCCTGGAACGTCACGCTGAGACCCAAACGGTAGCACTAGACATATCCAAGGCCTTTGACCGGGTCTGGCACCGAGGACTTGTCAACAAATTGCCTTCTTACGGACTTCCCGCATCCCCGTGTACGTGGATTGCTGACTTTTTAAGGGATAGGTCGATTCAGGCCGTTGCTGATGGTTTCACCTCTTCCTCGCACTCCATAAATGCTGGCGTCCCACAGGGATCGGTTCTGTCTCCGACTTTGTTTTTGTTGCACATCAATGACCTTTTGACATGTGCACCAATTCATTGTTACGCGGATGACAGTACAGTTCATGATAGCTTTTTGTTTGACAAGCCCTCAAAGGGCACACAAACTCCAACGGCTCGGAGGGCTTTGAAGCAGAGAATGGACGGTTATCTCGAGAGTATTTCCTCCTGGGGTAAAAATAATCTCGTCGAATTTAATGTTTCAAAGACCAAATCCTGTCTGATTACGTCTAAAAAGGATCCAAATGATAATCTAGTCTCCTTCAACGGAAGCAATCTTCCGAACAGACCTTCCATTGATATGCTTGGTATAGCTAAAAAAAGGCCCCAAAAAAGAAGACGCTGATAAAATTATGAAAGAAATAAACCAAAAATAAAATAACAGCATATCTGCATCAGAAATAAAAAACGTAAACCGAACGTAATTATCAAAGAAATACATAAAGACTACAACATTCAAGATTTTAACGAAGATTTTATAGAACGAAATGAAGACATTTATCAACTTACCAAAGAAGACAGCAAACACATGCCCAAAATAATGGCAAAAATAAAAAACAAAAGAAGCGATCAACTATCCAACTACATCCTAGAAACAACCGGTCAAATGAGAAAACTATTAATCGAAAAAGGAAGAATAAACCTGGGATTTATGCGGGTTCACGTAGAGGACTCCAACCCATTGTCCCAATGCTACCACTGCCTGTGGTTCGAACATACTGCCAACAAGTGCCGAAAGAAAACAGAAAAACCCAAATGTCTCCACTGCGCAGAAGAACACATTCTAGCGAACTGCCCAAATAAAAATCAAACACCAAAGTGCTACAATTGTCTAGCCTTTAATAAAAAAAGAAATGGGAAAATCAATTCTAACCATCGAGCGAATGACAGCAAGTGCCACTACGTCAAGAAAATGACAGAATCTGCTTACCAGAAAATTGACTATAATTAAAATGCTATATTCATTAAAAAAAACAAGTAAGAAATTAATATCTCAACTATACTTTGTTTACAGCATATCAATGTCGACGCCCTGTTTAATAGCGCCTGTTCAAATTTGCAGTATCTACTTAAGTACTAACAACTCACAGTCGAGTTACATTATTATTTCTAAGTATATGATTATTATTGTTCCGCCCAATTATGACGTTATTAATAGAAACGAGTTCTTAATTACTAACAAAATATACTTCCGAACATATTTATTTGCACACTCATTCATCTGTAACACAATATTTCATGATGATTTCAGATGATTTCATAAATAATGAATTAGAAAAAAAATATTAAAATTCAAGAATATGAATGCATATCCACTGATTCATGTAACAAAATTATTTCTAAAAACAACAGTGATATAATTATTATGCACCTAAACATTCGTAGTGTTCAAAAAAATTTTGAAGAGCTAACTCTAAAAATAAATAATTTAATAAAAAAACCGGACTTCATAGTATTATCCGAAACATTTACAAATGCTGAGTCACCTTCTTATTGCTTACCCGAATACAATTATATTTCTACCAAAATAGACATCAATAAAAATAGTGGAATAGTAATATTTGCAAGTAATAAATTTAGTATTATTAAAATAATTGAACACCCAATACATTTAGTAAACTGCATCGAAATACATTTCAAACTCGGCAAATCAATGTACCATCTAATAGCTATCTATAGAACGCACGGCTGGAATATAATTACGTTTATTAATGACCTTAAATGCATATTATCGAAATTTAAAAGCTTTGCTTCATTGTAGGTGATTTTAACTTAAACATTAATGAAAAAATTGAAAATGGTTGCAAAAATGAATACATTAACTGTATGACTGAACAAAACTTCATATCTTGCATAAATAAAAACACAAGAGAAATAAAAGAACATACTCCATCCTGCTTAGATCATATATGGACAAACGTAAATATTAAAGATCTTCACAAATTAAAATCAATTGTTTGGAAAACTAACATAACTGACCATCATTCATGCTTACTTCTATATAATATCAATATTAAACAAAAAAAACATAATATAATAACTAAAAAATCCACCATTAATATGACCATTCTCACTGAAAAGCTAAAAAAAGAGGATTGGAACAAATGTTTTAAACAGTGATGACACTGAAACATGTTCGACTAACTTTGAAAATACCCTGTCGCAACACATTAAAAATTCAACAAATGAAACAACAACACACATAAAATCTAAATTAAGATGTTTAAAGCCTTGGATTACCCAAGGACTTATAATATCTATTAGAAACAAAGAAAAACTTTACAAGACAACTTTAAAAAATCCCCAAAATGAAAATGCATATATTTTATATAAAAAATATAAAAATAAATTAACAGCCTATATTAAAAAAAGTAAAGAAGTTTTTTTTTTAAATAAAATATTATCTTCAGAAAATAACCAAAAACAAATGTGGAAAACAGTTAATTTGGCTATTTACAATACAAAAAAAACACAAAACGTTGAATATATTGAGCATGATAACAAAATTATAGATGCCAATATGCAACCTAAACAATGTGCAAACATATTTAACTCTTTTTTTGTTAATGTCGGAAAAAATCTTGCGAAAAATCTTTTATCCCGGAAAATCATAATAATGAAAACTTACAGGAACGTAATATGCTCTCAACGTTTGAAACGACAACAGAATGTGAAATCATAAAAATAATAGATAATATGAAAGTAGGTTCGTCTCCCGGTTTTGATTCTATAACGGCACATATGTTAAAATCTATGAAACCTTATTTAATAAAACCAATCACTCACTTAATAAACTTAAGTTTAACAAAAGGAATATTTCCAACGAACTACAAAAATACAATAATCTCACCTATTTACAAATCTGGAGATCCACATCAAGTAACAAATTATCGACCAATCTGTTTAATTTCAAACATAGGAAAAATCTTTGAAAAAATAGTAAAAAAACAATTAGTCAATTTCCTAGATAATAATAAAATACTACACAAAAACCAGTTTGGATTTATAAAATCTCTCAGCACACAAGATGCTATTGCTAACGTAACTTCATACATTTACGAATCTTTAGATAGAGGTAAAAAATGTGCAGGTATATTTATTGATCTTAGGAAAGCCTTTGATAGCATATCGCATAAGATTCTACTAAAAAACTGAATAATATAGGCATAAAAGACAACGCGATTAAATGGATTTCAAACTACCTAAAAAATCGACCACAAGTCGTAAAAATAAATAATGTTAATAGCGATAAAGAACATTCTGACTTTGGAATCCCGCAAGGTACAGTGCTTGGACCAATTCTCTTCACCATATATGTTAACGACATTTTCTTTCAACCACTACATGGCCAAATTACTTCGTATGCCGACGACACAGTTCTAATAATAAGCGAAAAAACTTGGGAAAACGTAATACTTAAAGCCACTGAAGACATAAATACTCTTAAGAATTTCTTCGACCTTAATTTGCTATCACTAAATAGCGATAAAACATATGTAATTCCATTTGCAATACACACAAAAGACATCCCTAAAAATTTTAACATTATCATTCATGACAATTCCAAAATACATAATAAAAATTACTGTCTCCAAAACTGCACAATACTAAAAAACACAAACACAATCAAATATCTAGGAGTAATTATTGATAAAAATTTGAATTGGAAGGAACAAATATGTCAAATTGTAAAAAAAATCAGAAAACTGATATATGTATTTTTAAGAATCAGAAATTTTTTCTCTTTGAAAAACCTATATTTAATATATTATGCCTTAGTCCAATCAACGCTACAATATGGTATCATTAGTTGGGGATCCACATACAAAACTAACCTTACTCCAATAGAAGTGGTACAAAGGTTAATAATTAAAATAATATTACGAAAACCTTCCGATTACCCAACGGATCGATTATTCGAAGAATTTCAAGTGCCTTCATTTAAAGATCTTTATACTAAAAATGCATTAATTCAAATCATAAAAGAAAAAGACAAGTATCAATTTCTAACTGAAAACCGTACTAGACTTAAATATATTTTTCCATGCCCAAAATTAAACACTTCCTTTGCACAAAATTATTACACTTACCGGGCAAGAATTTTCAATCGACTACCTGAAGAAATTAGAAACATTAATGATAACATCCAAATGATAAACACTGTGAAAAAATATTTTAAAGACAAACTTACAACAAATAAAAATGTTTCCAATTGAATTAATCTTAAGAATAACTCACTTCAAATAAGTTTAAAATCATTTAATTTGTAATTACTTACTTATTGTAATAAAACAATGTACACTCCTCTTCCAGCCACAAGCAAATGCTTCTATGGAAGAGGGGTCCTGAAATAGTGATCATATATTGTAATAAATAAACAAAAATGTACTTATATAATAAATATAATAAATAAAAAAAATAAAAAAAAACTCGATGGGGCTCCATCGAAGCCAGAGTAAAGTTGGCCTCTCAGAAGCTGGGCGTACTCTACAGGGCCCGCAGATACTTTAATAATACACAACTGCTGACCCTGTACAAATCGCAAGTGCGCCCTACTGTCGAATTTGGCAGCCATCTCTGGTCCGGAGCCACTAAATACCTGAAAAAAACCCTTGACTCTGTGCAAAAACGGGCGGTCCGTTTGATAGATTCCCCAATCTTAACAAACGGACTGCAATCTTTAGAGCACAGGCGTCAGGTAGGTATGCTGTCTTTGTTATATCGGTATTACAATGGAAGATGCTATGAGGAACTAGCGTAATTGATCCCTTCGGAACCGGTGCGTAGTCGGGATACACGCCAAACGTGCGCCCAACATTTGTACACAGTTGACATTTGTCACATGAGAACGGGTCGCTTCTACGATTCGTTCTTAAGTTCAACAGTTCGGCTGTGGAACGAACTGCCGGCCTCTGTGTTTCCTCCCTCCTACAACATGGGACACTTCAAGACCCATGTTCACTCCTTCCTCTCCACCAAAAGACCCTCCACACAGCATCCCCAAAGATGACATAGGCCCTGAGGGAAATTATTTTCTTCAGGGCCTCCTGTGTGGAGTTGATATATAGAAAAAAAAATTCAAAGGATAACTTCTACCATAGCTGTGATTCATGCTCAGGTGAATTGTTCCAAGTATAAAATATTCAAATGATAACTTCTACCATGGCTATGATTCATGCTCAGGTGAATTGTTCCAAGTATGAAATATTCAAATGATAATTTCTACCAAAGCTGCGATTCATGCTCAGGTGAATTGTTCCAAGTATGAAATGTTCAAATGATAACTTCTACCATAGCTGTGATTCATGCTCAGGTTAATTGTTCCAAGTATGAAATATTCAAATGATAATTTCTACCAAAGCTGCTATTCATGCTCAGGTGAATTGTTCCAAGTATGAAATGTTCAAATGATAACTTCTACCATAGCTGTGATTCATGCTCAGGTGAATTGTTCCAAGTATGAAATATTCAAATGATAATTTATTTTTTATTTTTTTTATTTATTTATTTATAATGTATTACAAAAAACATGGTAAGTAACACATTATTCCCAATGAGTTGAGATAAAACTCATTACGGGAAGTACAGACACATAAAATACATTTTACAAGGATATTACACTTTTAAAAAAATACAACATATTGAAAAGGAAAAGAAAAATAAATAAAAAAAGGAAAAATACATTGTTAAGAATAGAGATTTTAGAAATACTGAGAGACATCTATACACATGAAACATATTAAACCAACATATGAAAGCGAGCGAAAATTCACTGGTTTAAAAACATTTTCAGGAAATAATCTTTAAGCGTTTTAACTAATATTTTTTTGTTAGTTACTGATTGCTTTATTTCATTAGGTAATGCATTGTATTGTCTATATGCAATATATTGTAATGAGTTAATACCAAATTTTGTTGTGTGGGTAGACGATGCTAGGTGTATTAGATTTTGGGACCGTGTTTTGTGCTGGTGTATGTCTGAATTAAATGCTGGTTTGATGTTAGTGTGTGAGGATCTATGTATGATTTGTAATATTGTACAAGTGATATTGTATTTAGGTAGAACCGTAAAAGGAAGTATGTTTGTATTTAAATATATATCTTTGATATGTATATCCCACGGTAGACGGTAGATATTCCTTATTGCTCGATTTTGAATCACTTGTATTTCTGATATTTGTTTTTTAGTAATAGTGCCCCAGATACTAACTAAATAACTCAGATGGGAGTGAATCATCGCATAGTATGTGGCCCTTAGTAGAGATGTAGAGAGAAGACCTTGGAGTCGGTACAGTACGCCGGTTATTGGGGATATTTTAGATTTCACATGCTCAACATGGGAATTCCACGAAAGTTTAGAGTCTATTAATAGCCCTAAATATTTCGTGACTTCTATATTTTGGAGCTTCTCAGTTCCAAGTGTGATATTCATGGGCACATAATCCTTATTACCGAAAGTTAGGTAGTGCGTTTTTTTTATATTGAGGCTCAATTTATTAATACGCAGCCAATTAGCTAGAATTGAGACATCTACATTCATTTGAGACTCCAGGTCACTCAGGCTTGTACTGTGATAATAGATTACAGTGTCATCCGCATAAAGTTGGAGGTTTCCAGAGATACCACATTTAGTTATGTCATTGACATATAGCAAGAAAAGCAGAGGCCCAAGAATTGATCCCTGTGGCACTCCACATGTGATTTTACCTAAGCCACTCGAGACACCTTTGACTTCAACAAGACAAAATCTATCATCTAAGTAGCTTCGGAGGAGATTTAGGGGCTTCCCAACAATTCCCAAATATTCCAATTTCTTTAAGAGTATTTCATGATCGACCGTATCAAAGGCTTTTTTGAGATCTATGAATATGGCTTCCACATATTCACCCTGGTCTATATACTGTTGAAGGTTGGAGATAAAATCAAAGGCGGCACATTGAGTACTAGAATTTTTCCGAAAGCCATATTGTTGTGGTGTAAGGATATTATTCGCAGATATGTATTTTAGGAGTCTATCTTTGATTATGGTCTCAAATACTTTTGAAAAAACCGATAGAAGTGATATAGGACGGTAGTTAGAGATACATGTTTTACAGTCTCCTTTGTGTATAGGTATTATCTTCGCTAACTTTAATTCATTTGGAAACTTTCCCGAGGACAGTGACCAATTAAAAAGTTCTGTAAGGTGACCCGCTAATTCTTCTTTACAAGTCTTAAGAACCGATGGTGTTACTCCATCGAGTCCCGGTGCTGCTTTCAGCTTAGTTTTAGAGATGATCCTCAGTACCTCATCTTTGTTTGTCCTAGCCATGTACAAGGATTGGCAAGCCTTCGGTTCCAAAAATACGGTATTACAGTCATCCGGGAATGACGGAATGGTAGCTGCTAGCTTTTTTCCTATTGAGAGAAAAAACTCATTAAATGCGGATGCTATTTGGCTCGGATCCTTAATTACGCAGTCATTTACCACGAGGGATTCTATTTCGTTAGTTGGTTTATGTGTTCGGTTTGATAGAATAGAGTTTATGATTTTCCAGGTTTTAGTGGGGTTATTTTGGTTTTGTTGAAAGCTGTTCGCATAATATTTGTGTTTTAGATTTCGCCTATAATTAGTAATGGTATTTCTCAATCTCTTTTTAAGTGTTACAAGAGTAAGATTACCAGGGTCTTGTTTCCACTGC
The DNA here is from genome assembly GCF_061612785.1 of Hesperophylax consimilis. Lineage (NCBI taxonomy): Eukaryota > Metazoa > Arthropoda > Insecta > Trichoptera > Limnephilidae > Hesperophylax > Hesperophylax consimilis. Next base: position 253,473 of record NC_142842.1, read on the forward strand.
TTGTGAATCTGGTTTCGTTCTTTGATTAATGTATTTAATTTGGAATCAAACCACGGAGTATTCAGTTGTACCCGACTTCTTAATCCTGTTTTTGGTGTAGTTGTACCTGATTCTATTGCCTTTTTAATGTGATAATTGAAACTTTTAAAAGGGTCTTCTGAGTTGCTTAAGTTGATCGTGAAATTGTTATCAAGAAGATAGGATTTTACTGACATACTGTTGATGATAGGTCTCGTAATCCGGGATTTGGTTCTATTATTAAAACATTTTTTTAAGTTGTTCTTATAATCAACAATAAGTATATTATGGTCACTAAGTGGATCATCAATATTCGATATAGTAGTCTGAATGTTTTGCCTATTTGATAAGATGTGATCTATTAAGGTGCAGCTTGTATCAGTGACTCTCGTGGGAAATGTTTTGTTATGTATTGAAAAATTGTAAGATTGTAAGATGTTGCAAAAATTTAATGAAGAGTGTGTGGATATGGATATGTCAATGTTAAAGTCTCCGAATATTAATGTATCTTGTCTACTTTCGTTCAGTATTTTTTCTAGATGTATTAGAAAATCCTGCATATTTGTGTTGGGTTTTCGATAGATAGCATAGATGTTAACTGGTTTCCTATCACTGTTACTAAGCGTTATACCTAAAAAGGAATTTTCATTTGAGAAATTTTCAATAATTGCACACTTCATAGTATCAATCACATATATTGCTACGCCGCCTCCTCCTTCGTTGGGGCGAGAAGCAAAAACACTTTTGTAACCATTCAGGGAGTAAAACGTTTCCTCTCCAATCTTAAGCCACGTTTCCGTAATGACGAGCACGTGTACAATGTACCGCGAACTTCTTACTTTTTCTTCGATCTCATCAAACTTATTACGGATGCTTCTCGCGTTCATATACATTATTCGTAGACAGTTTGTCACGGGATTATAATTCTCGATGGTGAGGCACTTATGCTCATGTATGTTACACTCCATAATCTATAGTTGCAAGGTCGTTCTTGAGTGCAGCGATGTAGGCCGGGCAGTTGTCCCTATCTCCAGTTGAGTGATCAGCAGGCTTACCAAATCTGGTGCATGTCGCGCAAACTGGTTTGATGGTGGAATTTGGGCAGGACTCACCAGTATGATTCTGTTGAGCACAATGTCCACATGTGGGTTTGGTATCTCTGCAATACTTGTATGAGTGACCAATCATGTAGCATTTGGTGCAGACAGTAAGGCCAATAAAATCTCGGACGCGGCAAATAGTCCAGCTTATAAATACTTTCTCTTGCTCGACTAGAAATTTACGTACGGTAGCGGGTACTGCGTAGATACGGTGACAAGCGTTACCTGTGCGAGCACCAGTCAGGTGACTTAGTTTACAGCCTGCAATAGTTTCTTCAATGTCTTCAACGTTGGGAATACCAGTGAGAGCCATCCTTAAAAAATCTTCGTCGGACAGGTCCCGGGGAAAATTAAAGAATATCAGTCTCGGTAGACGCTTTGACGGTAGTCGGGCCTTCAGTTTGCTCGAGTTGTCGAAGCAAGGTGCATTTAATAGTAATATAATTTCTACCAAAGCTGCGATTCATGCTCAGGTGAATTGTTCCAAGTATGAAATGTTCAAATGATAACTTCTACCATAGCTGTGATTCATGCTCAGGTTAATTGTTCCAAGTATGTAATATTCAAATAATAACTTCTACCAAAGCTATGATTCATGCTCAGGTGAATTGTTCCAAGTATAAAATATTCAAATGATAACTTATACCATAGCTGTGATTCATGCACAGGTGAATTGTTCCAAGTATGAAATATTCAAATGATAACTTCTACCATAGCTGTGATTCATGCTCAGGTGAATTGTTCCAAGTATGAAATATTCAAATGATAACTTCTACCATAGCTATGATTCATGCTCAGGTGAATTGTTCCAAGTATGAAATATTCAAATGATAACTTCTACCAAAGCTGTGATTAATGCTCAGGTGAATTGTTCCAAGTATGAAATATTCAAATGATAACTTCTACCATAGCTATGATTCATGCTCAGGTGAATTGTTCCAAGTATGAAATATTCAAATGATAACTTCTACCAAAGCTGTGATTAATGCTCAGGTGAATTGTTCCAAGTATGAAATATTCAAATGATAACTTCTACCATAGCTATGATTCATGCTCAGGTGAATTGTTCCAAGTATGAAATATTCAAATGATAACTTCTACCAAAGCTGTGATTAATGCTCAGGTGAATTGTTCCAAGTATGAAATATTCAAATGATAACTTCTACCATAGCTATGATTCATGCTCAGGTGAATTGTTCCAAGTATGAAATATTCAAATGATAACTTCTACCAAAGCTGTGATTAATGCTCAGGTGAATTGTTCCAAGTATGAAATATTCAAATGATAACTTCTACCATAGCTATGATTCATGCTCAGGTGAATTGTTCCAAGTATGAAATATTCAAATGATAACTTCTACCAAAGCTGTGATTAATGCTCAGGTGAATTGTTCCAAGTATGAAATATTCAAATGATAACTTCTACCATAGCTATGATTCATGCTCAGGTGAATTGTTCCAAGTATAAAATATTCAAATGATAACTTCTACCATAGCTGTGATTAAATTGATATCAATGTATTAATTGTGTTAACGAGGAAATATATTTGTTTCTGAAACGAGAAAACCTCTCAAATGGTAAACTATGGCGTGCATTTGTCACCTCAGTTGGACAGGGTTCTAACTATACTTTATCTTGTTTTGAAATACGAGGTTTCAAAATTTGCAAAGAAAATTTTTCATAATCTATTTAACGATTTCTAATTTTGGGATTGAATCTTGCGTATTTTAGTTTAACATATATTAAAGGAAAATATTTAAAAAGTGTGTGTGCTTACCATTTTATAACATCCTTAAACGTACAGATAGAACCATGGGTATAATAATTCATTGCATTTTCCTAATGTCATTCCAAGATAGGGCCACGTTTTAATTAAATATTTTACACAAGATTGAACTTCAAATTCTGAAAATGTTAAATAAATTATGAGAAATGGTCTTTGCAATCTTTGACACCTCAGAACATGATAAGGCAAAGTTAGAACCCTATCCAGCTAAAGTACCGAACTAAACTGCGCCTCGTAAAAACGATCAACTGTAAGATTCAAATAAAATGGCAATTGCATAAAGTTCAAAGTGGTGATAGAACCTTGTAAAATAAATGGAATCTTAAAAAAATTGATGTTAGAACTTTGTCATATAAGTATCTACGGAAATACAACAGATTCCTCTGAAAGCTATTTTTGCTATAGAAATGAGCAAAAATGTAAATTTTGAAAAAAATATTAGTTAAAACATTGATCAATTGAGGTGACGAATTACAATCGTAAAGTTTTGTTTATCTGGTTAACTCGCATCGTCAATTCAATCAAATGCTATTGAAACTGGCGCAGTTGGCTGGCAACTACTAAAGGAATACAATCAATGTTATTATCTAAATACACTTCCAACAATTGAAAACGATCATATTTTTCAGATAGAAAAGTAAAAAATAAATAAAAGCCACATAATTTGATGATAAAATCTCTACAAGTATACAAATGGTTTTGAAAGTTTATTATTATTATTTATCTGTGAAAGGTTTATCTTTTTCCTGTCAAACTTGACAATTTATAACTAAACTAACGCGATATTAAGCCACGGAAAAAACTTTTTTACATTTCCGATGTTGTTTTCCTCAGCGTTTAACTAAAATTATGAAATTTTGCCTTCGTATAATTTGACTGCCTTTTGTTGACGCGAGTTCTATTAAAATGTTCCACCCACTTTGTTATAAACCCGTTAACCTTTCGGATACGAAGCTTCGTGATCTTTGAGTTTTGAGCTTCGAGCGCCGCGCCAGAACCTTCCACACATACAGAAAAAGTTATATTTTCTGTAATATCAATATTTATTCGGAGGAATATGTAATTTCCGTTCTGCCGTCATGTCAAGTGAATTATTAAAGAAGCGATCGACGTAACCGACACGACGAGCGACGTGGGAGCACAATAGAGATTCGAGACGTTTAAATATTCAATAAAATATTATTTTACGCATTCAAACGTTGCAAGCTTGTCGTAAGTAACATAGTTTATATATAAAAGTATCAAAAATTTTGAAGATATAACACACGTATATATTTGTCTTCAATTAACTCCGTTTTGACGGTCTCCGTGGTCGAGGGGTTTGGCTCTCGACTAGCAAACCGCAGGTTATAATCCCGGCGGACGCAAGTAAATTTGGGTTATTGCACAATTTAATAATTTAAAATAATATATAGTATATTTGCGGCACGTTCCAGAGTGGATTATACTCTCAGTACCGCTCTGGTGTAAGACCACCATACAGAAATGAAACGTTGCTTGAAATGGATTTGGCCGTGTTCGGTGACCAGATCTGAACAGTCAGGTTCTTCCTCACTTTCCTCTTCCCCATATCCTACCCCTCCCTACTACCTTCAGCCTCACAACATGCCGCGATGGGGATGCAATTGTCTCACTGGCTCCAGACGGTTGGGAGCAGTTGGTACTCTTGTGCGGTTTCGTATAAAAAACAAAAGGGCCTATGTCATGCTTGGGGATAGTTTACGCAGCTGCATACATACACGGTATAAAGATATGCGTAGACCAATATTGACCATTATAAATATCATTATTAATATCAATTTTACAAAAATCATTTTCGGAGGCGGGTGTGGGCTGGAGTACCACCACCCAAAGAACTATTCATGGATAACCAACACCACAACCATAGGTCTACGTTTGGTTACTTAGCAGGGTTCAAGAGTTCATGGGGGGTGGGCGGATACATCTCTTCACCATCTGCGTGGCGGGCTGGATCGGAAGAGGCCAATTAAGGGGGACTCTTTGACCTCTCCGGCTGGACTCTATCGACCCATCGCCTTGCACCACAGGCGTAGAGGAGTTGGGAGGTATAGATTCATTCGTCCGTCACTCTTGGACCCACTGACCTACCTACCCTTCAATTTTTTTTCCTTCCCATAACCTCCACTCCATTATTTTCTTAATCGCTCTTCCACACACCATCCCCAAACATGAAATATAACCTGAATATTTTTTCCAGTGTCTTTGTCTGTGTGGGGCGAATGTACATTTATGTTTATTATTGATACGTAAAATTAAAGCTTTATTTTAACAAATTTATCTAAAAATACATTAATTCCTCTGTTGTTGAGGCAAGCATCTACAAAACTATGGGATCTTTGAAAAGTGCACCCCTAACACAGTCAGGGGGCCACCATCACCGTCAGATTTTATCCACCAATTAACATTAGTAACATCGAAAATATCATGATTCAGAGTAAGACGCCAGTCTCACACATCGAGAATACCATATTTAGATTGGGACGCCAGTCTCACCCATCGAAAATATCATAATTCAGAGTAAGACGCCAGTCTCACACATCGAGAATACCATATTTAGAATGGGACGCCAGTCTCACCCATCAAAAATATCATAATTCAAAGTAAGACGCCAGTCTCAAACATCGAGAATACCATATTTAGAATGGGACGCCAGTCTCACCCATCGAAAATATCATAATTCAGAGAAAGACGCCAGTCTCAAACATCGAGAATACCATATTTAGAATGGGACGCCAGTCTCACACATCGAAAATATCATAATTCAGAGTAAGACGCCAGTCTCAAACATCGAGAATACCATATTTAGAATGGGACGCCAGTCTCACCCATCGAAAATATCATAATTCATAGTAAGACGTCAATCTCACACACCGAGAATACCATATTTAGAATGGGACGCCAGTCTCACCCATCGAAAATATCATAATTCATAGTAAGACGTCAATCTCACACACCGAGAATACCATATTTAGAATGGGACGTCAGTCTCACCCATCGAGAATATCATATACGTAATTTAATATTATTTTCTTTCTTAGTACTTTCCTTTATTTCGCTATTGTCTTGTTTAATGAATGAATCTCTTCATGTCACAGCTCCTTTTCTATTATATATGTTTAAAGTTGTACGTCAAATAAATTAACATATTTGAAATAATACGAATCAATGTGTCAGATCTAATGGCGTCACTATTTATTTTATCTATTGTGGTTCTATTTGATAAAGTAAATGGTTCTTCAAAATTATTCAATTGATAGAAGAAGAAGTCGGTGTTGACCCAGGAAAAGATAGAGCGAAGTAAATAGAAAATAATCGGGTTGGTCAATCTCCGCAATGATAAGATACAACGCATCCATAAATGTTAATATTTTTATGTTCATAAACGTTCAATAAAGCAAGGAGTACGTGCCACATCAACACGTATGTGGTATTTCATCCCGTCTGATGTGAAAATGGCATGATGAGGTAGTTTCGTGAAATGAAAATACTTGCCGAGATTTCCTTACGATCGTTGTTCCACGGCATAATATTGGTGGCATTGAACGACATAAAACAACTATTTCAGAAGACGAAGCATAATAGATTTTAGGCTATTTCTTTGATTGAGAGATGAGATATGATTTTTTTAACTCTAATTTGAGTCCAATATTATTTTAACCAGTAAATTTATTATTTTTAAGCAATAATTATTAGCCTGAAACACTCATATACACTGAAAAAATCTTCCAAGTAAAAATTCATGCCGCCGACGGGAATTGGACCTGCAGCCTTCTAATTGCCGGTCAGATACTCTACCATCGGCTTATATAATTTGTGCTATTCATAAAAATCTTATATCTTAAACATTAGTTTATTATTCAAAATAATAATAATTACTTTATTTGCAACGACTTTAAATGGGCTTTCAAATTTTCTTACATCTGTTGCACGGTATGACTTATTTAAATATACGTAGTTGTAATTATTGAAACACCTTTATTACAGAGGAGTATAATATTTACTTTTTCAGACCGTCACGTCATTTGTAAACTTTTGGAAATCTATTAATGATTAATTTTTACAAGTTGACAAAAGATTAAAACAACGACCTTTTATTTCTTTAAACCTTTTAAGAGCATTATTGAATAATCCAGTCTGACAACAGCCACAATGCTGTGCACAATCTTGTTTAGTCAAGACTTCGGAATCATAAACATGATACATTTTTTATCAATGTATCTTTGTAAAAATCTTACATCTGCTACGTCGTAGACCGAGCGGTGTCTGTGCTATTGCTACACAAAGGAGATTTCCTCTCATCTGTGGAAGGTCTGATATTGGGGCGATGGTAGAGACGCTACAATATCTGACAGAACGCGATAAAAAGGTCAGGTTTATTGCTGCCTACAAAACTATTTTCTATTGTACGGAATATCCGAGCTGCAGAACAAGGGTACAATACGGATTGCTGTTGATCTTCGATATTTAACTTGAGTAAAATAAACATAAATTAAGATTTTTCGGTAAGTACCGCTTCTATAAGAATATGGAAACCTGGAAAAAGTAAAGAAAAATTAATTTTATATCAGTTGAAATCATACTTTAATGATGCGTATGAAACAGCACTTTAAAAATTTAAACATTGAATAACGATATCAAATTTTATGATTATTCTAAATATATATTCTGACGTACCGACAGCAAAAAGACGATCTTCATGTTGTGAATTGTCTTAAACATGATAAAACGAATGCCACGAAATACCACATTTTTCAAAACTTCCTAATATGAGTGTGAGCCGTAAAAGCCTTGCAATTTTTTCGGAATGAAAGGCACAAATATCCTCATGGCTTACATTTTTATTTTGCGTGTTTTTTATATGAGTTACCGCAAAAGAGTCCCAACCGCTCCCAACTGTCACTAGCCAGTGAGGCTATGACATCTCCAATTGGGGTATGTTGAGAGGCAGAAGTTAGTAGGAGGGGGAAAGAGATAGAGAAGAGGAAAAGGAAGGTGGGAAAGTACCTGGATATTCAGTTCTCGTCATTAAACACTAAAGCCATTTCAAGCTACGTTTCGACTTTTTATAGTGGACTTTCACCACGGTGGTAATGAAAGTATTTGTCACTCTCAACTTCAATACAAATAATTACTTACATCGACATTTATAAACTAGGAAAGTTTAATAAAACAAATTCTGATGATTTTCCCATTTTAAGATGGAAAATTTCCCTCAAGCCACCCTAGTACAAGTGTTAAGTCAGTTAATTACTTTATTTTATTTATCCCATTTTCAAATTTATAAACGAAATTAAACAAAGATTTTATATGGCAGACAGGGTGTAACACTCACCGTTCTATATGACAGACAGGGTACAGCACTCATCGCTCTATATGGCAGACAGGGTATAACGTCACAATCATGTATCACATTTAGCCATTCACATGTAATTTTGTAATTGTTAACATACTAGTTTATTTCTCTTTTATTGCAATGAATTAATTCTACCTTAACTTATCTATTCACCTACCTACCTTTCATATTATGTTTACTTTTATTTTTATTTTTATAGTCTATCTTTTTCCATTTAAAAATGTTTCTGTATGTTATGTTATGTAAAAGCCTGTCATGTAAAAAACTTGTTATGTAAAAGCCCACAAGGGCGTTGAAATTAATAAATAAATAAATAACACTCACCGCTCTATATGGCAGACAAGATACAGCACTCATCGCTCTCTATGGCAGACAGGGTATACACTCACTGCTCTATATGCAGACAGGGTATAGCACTCATCGTTCTATATGGCAGACAGGGTATAACACTCACCGCTCTATATGGCAGACAGGGTATAACACTCACCACTCTATATGGCAGACAGGATACAGCAATCATCGCTCTCTATGGCAGACAGGGTATAAAACTCACGGCTCTATATGACAGACAGGATACAGCACTCATCGCTCTCTATGGCAGACAAGGTATAACACTCACCGCTCTATATGGCAGACAGGGTATAACACTCATCGCTCTATATGGCAGACAGGGTATAACACTCACCGCTCTATATGGGAGACAGGGTATAGGACTCACTGATCTGTTCAGCGGAATCAAAAAAACATTATTAATATTATCTAAAATGCAAAAAATGGAAGATTGTTTAATTGATTGATGGAATTTGAGAGAGCGAAATTGTTTTATTTATAATTTCTTATAATATTTTATTTCAAAATAAATAAGGCTTGCTGGTTGCTTTAAAACTACTTACAGGTATAAATAAATGTGTATTGTGATATGCTAGTTACATTATTACTAAATTTATAGTATAAAGATTGTTTAATTGATTGATGGAATTTGAGAGAATGAAAATGTTTTATTCATAATTTCTTATAATATTTTATTTCAAAATAAATAAGGCTTGCTGGTTGCTTTATTACTACTTACAGGTATAAATAAATGTGTATTGTGATATGCTAGTTATATTATTACTACATTTATAGTATAAATAAATTCTAAAACTATAAAAATATTAATAAAAACAACAATATTTTTTCATTTACTTCTTGGTTTTTTGCAAAACACGATCTCTATGTTGTCATTACCGTAATGTTACTGTACGATTATTTTCAATTTCGCATGACGTCCCCCTCCAGAATTCCCTCGATTGTAATTTAGAGGTCACGCGAGCCCAAAGATACTCTGCTCCACCGGCGCTGGTGATCGCGTGCCGTGCAGAACAGGGTGGGCAGTAGGGCGGCAGTGAGGGGTGGTTAGGCGGGGTGGTGGGCGTGCGGCCAGGGCAGCCAGGGTAGTCCACACAAAGAAATAACCTCTTTCAGCCTGACGGGAAATCGATACCAGAAGTGAGCAGAGCTGGCCTAACCGGAGACCTTCCGCGACACTCATCATACTGTTACTTATACAAGTGGCTACAGTTACATCATCTTTGCATTCATTTTTCTTTCGCAAATTCAGCTTTGCTATACTTTGCCAGGTCACAGCTTAAAGCTTAATGGCATTTCTTCCTAAATATCAATTCTGTGCCCTTTTCTTTTGAACAGTGCTCGACGGATAGAATCATCGTGTGTTCAGTATATTCAGAAATTATTAGTGATCTTTGAACGTAACATTCTTTAAAACATTAAGGTAAACGGTGAAAATAATTTTCTAAAACTACCTGGCTGATAATTTCTTTTCCGCGTGCAGCTTGCAGAATGCAGGGTGAAGATTGTCGTCATGGAGTGAACCTTCAGTCTAGTATTTTATTTATTTATTTATTTAGTACAGGTGATGATACAATGGCACATGTATATATACATAAAATACTTTGACTGCCCAACTAGGAGGAATTCCCGTTTTAGGACAGTCAAAATTGAGTTAGTATTCATGCACGCATACATATTTTGTAAGAACAAAAACAGAAAAGGAAAGGAAAAAAAAGAAAAGTAATATAATATACACATAACTAAAAGAAAAAAAATATAAAATATATATATAACTAAAAAATAATGATACATTAAAAAAAAATATTATTATAAAAGATTAAAAGCAAAAAGTTATAAAGTTAACTGATGTTAACTTGTTTTGTTTATTTCCTTGTTTTCTTAATGTGTTTGATATTTTTTTTGTTTTATTTTTGGAAAAGTGTGAGTTCACACTTTTTTCTCCCTAATTGGTGAAGCCAGACAGTGATCGATTTACGAAGAGCACCTATGCTTTCCTTTTTCCAAGCATCAGGTATAAAGTTGTACAGTTTTGGGCCTAGGAATGAAAAATGTCTTTGCGCGAGTGAAGTTTAGGTTGTGGGTGGTACGATTGGATTCCTCCGTGAGTGTCGGGTGTCGTGAGAGTGGTCGATAGATGGGTAGAGATGACATTTTTTGAGAGAGAGTTTTCAAAATTATTTTCCTCATGCATAATTGTCTGACATCTAGAACTCGTAACTCTTCAAATAGTGAATCGCTGTGGTACCTAAAAGATTTTTTCATGATTACCCTTAGTAAGGATTTTTGGGCCTTTGCTAATTGGTCTAAAACTATTTTTGCGCATCCACCCCAGCCTAATGATGCATAGTCTAATAGTGACCCACACATAGCGTTGTAAATGAGTCTTAAATCTTTTAGACATAGGATATTTCTAATTGGCATAAAGATATGCGTCAGCTTTCTAACCTTAGTAGTCACAAGGTCTATATGTCCGTCCCATCTTAGATGTTTGTCGATAACAATACCGAGATATTTTATACTGTTCACGCATTCTAATTTATAGCAATTACAGATAGTTGATTCGTTGCATTTATGTATGAAAATATTGTATAATTCTTTGGGTTGGCCCGCTTCTGTCGCACTAAATCGTATAAATTTAGTTTTTTCTGAATTGAGAGTCAAAAGATTATAATCTAACCAATATTTAAGCTGGTTAATACTGTCTTCTGCTTTGTTGTGTACAGCATTCCAGTTTCTTCCTTCAAATATTAAGACAGTATCGTCCGCAAATGTTATGATGTGATTGGAGAGATTACTGTTACACAAATTATTTATATAAATACTGAACGGAAGTGGTCCTAGGGTACTCCCTTGCGGTACACCAAATTCTATAAGGGCGGGATCGCTAACAGTATCATTAATTTTTACTTTTTGGTATCTATTCGCTAAGTAACTATCCATCCATTTGAATAGCTGTCCCTGAATGCCGATGGCCTGTAGTTTTTTCAGAAGTATTTTATGCGAGATGGTATCAAAAGCTTTTGCCAGATTAAGGAAGAGAGCGTGGACTTAACTCCCTGGTCAATATTATTGGAAATAATATCAGTCAGCTTAGCAATAGCATCTTCTGTTCCTAAACCGGGTCGAAAGCCGAATTGGTTCTTAGATAGGATCTTATGATTTTCTAGATAGAGGCTAAGACGATTTTTGACGATTTTCTCAATAATTTTTGAGATTGAATTTAGTAGAGATATAGGCCGATAATTTTGTATATCCGATTTGTCTCCATTTTTGTGAATCAGTATGACAATTGATTCTTTTAAGCGGTTCGGAAATATGCCTGATTTGAAACTAAGATTACAGATAAATGCAATAGTACTAGCTATAAGTGGTTTCAACACTTTTAGCAAATTTGTTGACACTTTATCTGACCCACAAGCATTCGATGCCTTGAGTTCATCTATCATTTTCATTACTTCATTAGTCGTTGTTTGAATCTCATCTGCTTTACAATTATAAACAGTTGAATGTATGTTGGCTAGATCGGATTCAGTTTTCTTACATTTATCGAGTATTTTGTTAGCGAGTGAAGCTCCTACGGAAGTAAAATAATGATTTGCAATTAGCCATCCCCTTGGGGTCAGCAGTGTTTGTGTTTTTAGTGTCTAATGAATGTATGAATGACGACTTATTATTTTTTGTTGTGGTGATTTTTCTAAATATATCCCAGAAACGTTTCGGAGTTAATGTTTTTTCGTATACATATTGTTTGTAGAATTTTTCTTTTGTTGTTTTAATTAATTTTTTGCACAAGTTCCTATATTTCTTATATTTTTATTGTAGTAAAATATTACCTGGTTGCCTTTTCGCAATTTTGTGGAGTTGGTTTCGTCTGTGAATAGATTTGACAAGGCTAGGGGAGATCCATGGCATGAGTTTAAATTGTTTGTTTGGGATACATTTGTTGACAGTGTTATTAGATATGTAGAATTGCAATTTCTTAATAAATTCGTCCATTGCTTGGTTAGTGTCAGTCTGATGTAGTACGTTTTGCCACTTTTCTGTACGTAGCTCCTCGAGCAGGCTGCTGTAATTTATTCTAGAAATATATTTGTTTTTAGCAGCAGAGGAGGGCTTATTTCTTAGACCGAGCGCCGTGGTATAATGGTCTGAAATTGTTGTGTGAATGACAAACGAGTCTATGAACTTAATGTTTTTTATGTTAATGTGATCTAAGCAGGATTTGCTCGTGCCTTGTACTCTAGTGGGGGTGTTAATTATTGGAGTGAAACCGTTTTCGCTTAGAAAACATAAATAATCATCGCATTGACGGTGATTGTTTAAGATTATATTGACATTTAGGTCTCCAATGATTATTTGATGTTCTGAGTTGTTTGTGCTGTTAATGATGGAATGTAGTGAATTAAGAAAGGTATCAATATTGTTGAATGATGGTGATCTATAAATTGCAAATATGCATACATTTTTGTTAAGTACTATTTTTAGACAATTTGCTTGTGATAAAGCGAGCTCGTCAACTTGCGCTTGTATTCCGTTCCTGACATAGATAACAATTCCACTGGATTTTTTTTTTATAGATGTGTGGTATTCAGTGTAATTTTGTATTTTTTTGGAGGTATAGTATTCATTGATCCAGCACTCAGTCAAAACTAATATGTCAAATGTGAATTTAAGTTGGTCAAGAAATATGAGAAGATCATCAATATTGGTAATACTTCGTATATTCTGGTGTACAATTTTTAGACTGTACGATTCCCAACAGTATTTATTTATGTCTTTAGGATTATCAACTACATAATTGTTGCATGTGAGCATAGATTCATCGGGAATTTCAAAAGAAACTTGAATCATTTTTAGAGTAAGTTATCTGTAAGTAAACCCACTCGGTAATATTAATTTGGGATGGTAGATTTATGTTTTTGATGTGTGAACAAAGAGTACATAAGTTAAGTTGCTCAGTTATTGAAATAAAATAAAATACATAAATTATTGTAATACATAAATTGTGAGAAAACATTAGCCATTTCATGTTTATCGAATGGTACAAATAAAAATTACAATTGGTATTAGTGGTGAATTGAGGGTTAGCTAGTAATTTCTTATAATAGCGAAGTAATGTAGTGGGGTCAGAGAGACACAATGATGTAGTTGTAAATTTGTCATATAAGAATTTCCTGATAATGTGTGGGTAATATAAATGCACCACAATGTTAATAGTTAAATTATTAATTAAAATGTCTGACATCGTGCTTATTTGGGGATTGAACCTATCCGATTGAATCTACAACCTGCCTTGGTGGGACATGATGACTTATCCAAATTAATGATACAAAAAGGTCTTAAATAAAGCAAAATACTATACTGAGAAATTTTTACACTTCGCACTATACTCGGTTTTGTATTAAGATCGTCCAAAGATCTATACAAATGTATTGAGCTGAGCATAGCGCTAGTCAGAAGCATTCTTGAATACAACTAATGGCACGTAAATTATAAATTACATTTTTCAATTGCGAATATAAATTAAAGTAATTTAATACAATTACTTAAACTACCCGAATCGTCAGCGCGAACTAAAATTAGTGACTTTTTATTATTATTTAAAATCATTAACGGAAATTTAGGCGGGCCTGACCATTTAGATCAGGGGTCTCCAAACTTTTCAGCCGGAGGGCCACATTGACTACTCCAGTGAGTTCGGAGGGCCAAAACCGTTTTAATTTCTAGACACCCATATTTTCTGTCCTAGAGAGGGGGGGGGGGGGTAGACAATAGAATTTTCAGGGATGAAAATATAGCTTTAGATAACGTAGCTTTGAAGATAATTTTTGATACTCGTTTCTCAGACCTTGATATCATTGCGAATCAAATAAAGATTTTTCAAAAAAATCCTCTTGATATATTCGCGCGATACTTGTGGACGCAATGTATTGATGCCAAGTACCTCGCCAACGAGCATATTTATTTATTCGCACGAAAAAATTCGCGGAGTTTTCGCCCCTTCTGAGCAAGGTCTTAGCCATTAGCTGTCGCGGGTCCTTGATGACACTGGTCATAAGATGTCGCGGGCCGGATGGAAGACACTGGCGGGCCGGATACGGCCCGCGGGCCGTAGTTTGGAGACCCCTGATTTAGATGATTAATTATCGCATACCGAATAAACACAATATTAGAATCCATGCTCCTTTTAATGTAGTTGCCTCTCGCACTAATTTTATGTTTTTTCTCAGAGATTGTTATTTCGATTTTTATAATAATTATATAGTTACTTATATTTTTGATAAAAAAGTTGTATTTTTAAAGCCCAATGGACCTAAATAAAAAATAAATAAATTGATATATTTTTAATCTAAGCTGGAAAAAGTGTATTGTTTTCATTATTGTTAAACTCTGTATGTCCCAAGTACGGCGATGAGTTTTTAATGTCAAATTAATGTTGATATTATTGTAAAGTTCTCTATGTTCCAAGTACGGCGATGAGTTTTTAATGACATATTAATGTTGACATTATTGTAAAGTTCTGTATGTCCCAAGTACGGCGATGAGTTTTTAATGACATATTGATGCTCAACACCAGACCGAGGAAGAATAGTAAATATGGCGTTGAAAAAGATAGGAGTCGAATCGACCTCAGCTGGTGGAGAACATTTGAAGAGGTGCTCCCAAAACAAACTTTCACAGATTTTTTTTAATAAATGTTTAAAAATGTAGATTTTTTTTTTGAAGAATGGAAACACTATATTTTAAAAAGTATAGTTGCTCCACATTTAGATTACTGCTCTACGATATTATATTTCGCAAATGAACGAAACAGATCTATGAGATATATATACGAAAGTATATACGAATGTAAGAAGAGGACTAAATATGATTACAAAGACTGCTACATAGTGAAGAATGCATTACTTTTCATATATAAAGTTATGAATAACCAAATGCCAAAATACTTTATGAGCGAAATTGTTTTAAATACAAACATATATTTATGAAACCAGAAATTTAAGTAGAATTAGATTGCCGAAACACAGGGTCGCTAAAGAGGACTAAAAATTTAGTATTATAAACAATGAAATGTGCTTGTTAGCATTGTTTACTGCCACCTCTGCTGTAGAGTAGCACTATCATAATGATATTACATGACAACCCTACTTTTATTGTCATGTAATATCATTATGAAATGTGATTGTTAGCATTGTTTAATGCCACATCTGCTGTAGAGTAGCGCTATCATAATGATATTACATGATAACCCTACTTTTATTGTCATGTAATATCATTATGAAATGTGATTGTTAGCATTGTTTACTGCCACCTCTGCTGTAGAGTAGCACTATCATAATGATATTACATGACAACCCTACTTTTATTGTCATGTAATATCATTATGAAATGTGATTGTTAGCATTGTTTACTGCCACCTCTGCTGTAGAGTAGCACTATCATAATGATATTACATGACAACCCTACTTTTATTGTCATGTAATATCATTACGAAATGTGATTGTTAGCATTGTTTAATGCCACCTCTGCTGTAGAGTAGCGCTATCATAATGATATTACATGACAACCCTACTTTTATTCCCACTGTAGTGGTACGCTACTACTTCATTCGAACGAAATTCTAGAAGTCTCGATTTTTCCAAACAAGCTTCTTGGATGTTCTTTTATTTATTTGTTTGGAATATTCTACATAGCAACCAAATTATTCCAGAAGCTTCTTCACCTTTTAAAAGCGACAGCATGAAGAAGTCGGTCAGTCATCAATCCGCCATCAGTTAACAAGGTGCTCAACGAGTGATAATCCGCGCACCTCACTTGCGCGAAGGACATTCATCACGGCTCTGCTCATGGACTCCATCGGGACATCATCATAGCGCTTTGGCCCAGATCGCCGTTCCTGGCCAACGCTACATGGATTACAGCGCCCTGGTTCCAGCGTCTCTGACCAGCGCTTCATCCACGCTCCATGACCACCACGAGGACACGCAGCATCCTCAGTGGTCTACCAGCTCCCGCTCAACCGCCTACAAGGTCCACCGCACCTTCAGCATTCTCGTCAGCACTGGAGTACTGATTGCCAAGATCGCCAGTGCCTGACAGACAACGAGTCCGGTCACCAGCGCCCGGCGTCGACTCACAGACCCGCGCTTGACCTGCCATCACCGCCTGCATCCGGAGGATACTACATCTGTCCTACGTCCACTCTCATCACGTCTACCTGACTCATCAAATAAACACTCTGACCTTCACGACAACATCTTTCATTCCGTGCCTCCTCACCAGATCCCCAAACCACTATAAAATTTCATTCATCGATAGGGAATATTCCCGGTACTGGCACACTCACATTCTAATTATTATTAAAAATATTTTAACTTTACATTATATTACAGCCGTATTGTGTTGTGTCAACCTCTTGGGTTATTACGTTGTTTGTTTTCGCTAACATAATGTAAATAATATTTACTCTTATTTCTAAGTGTGAGGCAGGTGTATAAAATAATAAATTAATATCACCGGATCACGGCTTAAAAGGTTCTGTATGATTGTTATGAAACATCCGTACCACGAATATTATGGGAATTAATTAGCTATTCTCTACCCATTCCCGACGGTGCTTCATATCATTGTTAAATCTGCCTCTTATGCAAGCCCAGAAGTCTGAACAAGCATGTTCTGTATACTATCCACAAGCAACGAGTGTTGGCCTCACGACTGTACTTGGCGGCTGTACAATCCTATAACAATACAAAACAATGGATATTATCACATGACGATAGCTCCTAATCGCGAAACAACAAAAGCCATTACAAATGCAGAGCAAGTAGTCAATAAGATGATTAGCTTCAATGGCGGCACGTGTATAAATAAAATAATCAATTGCACGGACATAGAGCATGACATGGGAAATGTGAAAAACAATAATTGAAAATGTTTTAAAAACATATATGAGTATTTCCTATCCTTTCTCTTATTCACCTCCGTTCTATTCCGACTTCTTTAAATATCTCGACATACCCCAGAATGAGCACGCGCCTGCGAAGTAAAACGTAAGTAGAACTGTTTGGATGCAATCGGTTAAGTGTCCATATTGTTTAATAAATAGTCACCACCACCAAAGCAACTACAATCATCGTGTAGCATAGACTAAAACATCGTGCAGTATAGACTAAAACATCGTGTAGTGTAGACTAAAACATCGTGTAGTATAGACTAAAACATCGTGTAGTGTAGACTAAAACATCGTGTAGTATAGACTAAAACATCGTGTAGTGTAGACTAAAACATCGTGTAGCATCGACTAAAAAATCGTGTAGCATTGACTAAAACATCAAAATAAAGTGGGAATAATTTCCAATTTGGGAGGCGGGTTTGGGTATCGCCGCCCCGGTAGCCATTTATTGGATAACCGACACCTCTGCCGTAGGTCGCCTCAAGAGATTCGCTATGTTTGGTGATTTAGCAGGGGTGCCCGGGTTCATCATGCATCTGCCCACCAATTACGTGGGGTGCCAGATCAGGAAAGGCTGGTTTGGGGAGACCCTTTGATCTCTCCAACTTGTCTCTCGATCCATAGCCTTGTGCCGTAGTGGGAGGGACTGATCGCCTAATCAAGAACGGGTAAACGATGCATTAGATAAAATATAATATGTAAATATCTAGAATAATTCGTTCGAGTAAATTAAATAAAAGTTAATAGCTAAACAATGCAAATGAATTGCTCTTTTTTTTTACTAATTTTCGTGAAACTTTCAAAAGAGTTCAACAAGAACTAAATAATATATTGGTAAGATTTTCCTTTTTCTTTCAATGTTTTTTCTTACTTTTTTAATTCGATATTCAATAGCTCCAATAAACTTCGAATTCATGTTTAAAAACTTCAATCCTCATTTAATTAGTCCAACGAATTTAAAGAATATTGTTTATGTCGTGAAATTAAGTAGTCGAACAGTAGTGATTGGATGTAATGTTTAACTGTTAACTGTTAAACTGATATAACGTAATGTGAATGTGCTCAGGGCCAGGAAGTCCTAAGTGACTTACGACGTCGCCGCCGGGACGCCGCGCCGTCTGATTGTAGGCGGCGTCGAATTTACTCGCGTTTCTTATATCCTACTACCGGGCGTGGTTTCATACTCCTGGCAAAACACTTTATCGTTTCATTTCTACCGGGCTTTTGCACTTACAAATACATGTCTAGTAATTTAATAGCTTGTAACAAAATGCACATTACATGTTTGTAATGGTTACAGCTATAAAATATAATTTGTAAATTCTGATTTTTTATCATTTATTTTTATATTGGTCTAGGGGTGAGGCTCTCTAGTAAAGCTGGAAGTCGCGGGTTCAAATCCCGGCGAGCGCAAATAAATTTGGGTCACTGCAAAATTTAATTAGTTAAAATAATATATAGTATATTGTGGATGATACTCTCAGTATCGCTCTGGTATAAGACCACCATACAGAATTGAAACGGTGCTTGAAATGGCTTTGGCCGTGTTTGGTGACCAGATCTGAATAGTCTTCCCCACCTTCCTCTTTCCAATCTACTTTCCTTCCACATTACCTTCATCCTCACAACATATCTCAATTGGGGATGCTGTAGCAACTGGTTCCAGTCGGTTGGGAGTAGTTGGGACTTTTGCGCGGTTTATTTACATTAAAACATTTATATGTATATTTATGATAAAAGACTTAAAACGCTTGACGGAACTCGAACAAAATCTTGTAGTTAATGAAAATGGAGAGCCAGAGGTAAGAAGGGCGTGAGGTGAAATCTGTTGTTATGGTCTTTGTACGGGTAATGTTTTGCTCTTGGGTCTGGCACTGGTAGCGAGGCACACTTACACGAGAACTGTAAAATGTGCAATATTCAAATGAACTTCCATTAACAAACCGCACGTAATACGTGTAGACGTACCTCTAGGCTTCCGCGGCGCAGTCTTCAACGACTGGGGTGGGTTTAGTAGGGAAGGGGTGACTTGGCGGGTTGATTCTGAAGGTCGACTTTCCTTGGCACGAATCACATCCCTTCACAAAAAGAGGGGTTTGAAAGCGAAAAGAAGCTTAACATCTAAAAAATAAATGAGAAATTTACTTACTATAATATATTTAGTTCCTCGCGAAGTTTTGATTTAGGGTAAGCTTATTTCACCGGTTAAATAATAAATGGTAATAATAAGTTAAAACTCGTTGGTTCGTTGCAAAGATATTAGAAGAACGAGATATGCTATGTTGGCCGCCGGACCGTAGCCGGAGTACTACCTAATTAGGGTACTTTGAATACTATCGGGACGTGTACGCACAGAAATCTGTTCTATGTATTAGTGCGGATACCTTAGTGTAAGCGAAGGTGTGCAGTAGTATTGGTGAAAAAAACCGGCGACACTGGGCAAAATAATTCCACACAGTAAGAACTGCTCATAGCACATCTCGTTCTTCTAATATCTTTGGTTCGTTGCATTGAGAAATCTACTAATTTTATGTGACCGACAGAAAATCACGCCATTTCTCCACCGGGTTAGATATTCTTCTTCTATCCACCCGCGAGTCATATATTCTTGATAAACTTTTCACGTTTATTCCAGATGTTCCACGCTCATACCGCGAAATTTAAGAAAAATGTTGACATTAATGCCGAAATAAAAAAAAGATGATGAAATATCTTATTTTGTTGCGGTTTAAACACTTAAAACACGCCTTTCTCAAAATCATTATTTCTCCGCTCTCGGTCAGCATTGTCTCATGTCGGCAATCACATTAATTTTTATTTACCCTCTTTTACTTGATTATCTTTTAACGAAAATTGGAACATGCATCCAAATGAATTATCTCTGTTGTTACTAAGCACGAACCTCACGCCTCTCAGATGTTATACAAACGTATCGTGTAACCTTAAGTAACTCTGCATGTTTAGACCACATATTTGTCAAGTCGCACAAGGCGACCAATATTATCTCTTCAATTCTTGAAACTAATATCACAGATCATTACCCGACCTTTTATGGACACCATTTCAAAAATACACCTCTGAACCAAAATTCTGTAACTCTAGAAAAAGTAGACATTGATTATAAAACTCTAAACTCTTTACTTCAGTCAGAAAACTGGGAAAATGTAATATCAATAGAAAATCCACATTTAGCATTAGAGAATTTCTATAATACTCTTAGAGAGTATATTCTAAAAAGTGAAAGTAAAATAGTTGTCACTAACAGAAAATATAAAAAAATTAAACCTTGGATTACAGTTGGATTAATTATATCAATTAAACAAAGGGATAAATTATATAAAGAAATGATAAAATATCAAATGGATTGCCAAAATAATAATCTCAGAACAATGCCTTATCTGAAAACAAAATATCTAATGTACCGAAACTTACTAAATTGACTGATACGAAACTGCAAAAAGAAATACTATTGTGAAAAAATTGAAAATGCTAAAAATAATACTAAAAAAACTTGGAATATTATAAATGAAATTGCCAACAAAAAAATTATGTCTTCAAATATTGTAAATGAGGTTAAAATAAATAATGAAATAATAACTAACAAATCGACCATTGCAGAATGTTTTAATAACTTCTTTACAAATACAGTAGACGAGGTACTTCAATCTTCCGGCATTAATGTTAATCATGATTATATGGAGACATCTCCTCAATTAGACTCTAATAACGATTCAATTAACTCAATAGAATATTTTTCTCCTATTACATTTAATGAAATTGAAAAATATATTGATAACCTAAAACCATCCAACTCTAAGGGAAATGATGGCCTATCATGTGATACATTAAAAAAAATAAAACAACATGTATTAACGCCATTACAACATATCTTTAATATATGCCTCAAAGATGGTCATTTTCCAGAACAGTTTAAAATCTCCACTATAATACCTATTCATAAATCTGGGGATACGCATAAATTAGACAATTACAGACCAATATCCCTTGTTTCAAACCTATCAAAAATATTCGAAAAATGCATCAAATTTAGAGTCATTGAACACTTAGAAAAATATAAAATTCTATCGAAAAACCAATACGGCTTTCGTAAAGATCTAAGCACTGAGGATGCCATATATGAATTGACAAAAAATATTTATACATCTATCGATAAAAAAAAGAAATGTCTTGCCATATTCCTAGATTTAAGAAAAGCTTTCGACACCGTTAATCATAATTTACTCATTAAAAAAATAACTCAACTGGGCTTCAAAAAACACACACTAAAATTACTATCAAACTATCTTAAAGACAGAACACAAAAAACAAAAATTGGGAATAATTATAGTTCAGAAACACAGATAAAAAACGGAGTTCCGCAGGGAACTGTTCTTGGCCCGATTTTATTCTTAATTTATATTAATGATTTATGTAATTTTGTAATCCCTGGTAAAATTGTTTCTTACGCCGATGACACGGCAATAATAGTGGATGGTAATAATTGGACAGAAACTTTTTCGAATGCAACTGTATGTATTTCACTTGTTTCAAAATGGTTAAAATACAACAAACTTGTCTTAAACTACAGCAAAACATTTTACTTACCTTTTTATAAAAACATCAAAAACAAACCAAAAGACAACCTTAAAATTAGAATCCATAATACAACTTGCAATCATGAAATGTGCTTCCTGTGCAACGAACTCGCTAATGTCAAAAATATAAAATATTTAGGAGTATCAATAGATATTAATCTTAATTGGAAATCTCATATTAATCAAACCACTTCAAAACTAAGATAACTTTTTTTTTTTTATTTTTTATTTTTTTTTTATTTTTTTATTTATTCTTTAATATATTTGTTAAACAATGGTATAGTATATTGTCCTCCACGCTAGGAGTTCACCTGTGTTGTGGAGGACTTTTTCAATTGTAAAGTTATATAATTCTAAAACAATACAGTGGAGTTGGTTACATCTAACCTACATATTTTATAGACTCAAGGAAATTTTAAACGCTGAAAAATTGAAAATGATCTACTTCTCCCTGGTGCAATCTGCAATCACTTATGGCATAATAGGATGGGGTGGTGCACCTGATTCATTTATTAAGCCTCTACAAATAATTCAAAAGCACATAATTAAAGTCATATATAACAAAAATAAAACATTTTCGACCGACCTATTATACAAGGAATCTAAATTATTTAACATTCGAAAATTATTTATATTACAAACTATGAAATATCTATTTAAAAACAAAAACAATTTCAAAATAAATGAAAACAGAATGAGCAAAAGAACAAATAATATATTTTACACCCCCCAAACCAATACTAAATTAATGCAGACGCATAGCAGTTTCATTGGTCCTCGTACATTTAACCTTTTACCACTACAAACTCAAATGATAAATAAAAAGATAGAATATATTAAAGAGGTAAAATTATGGCTGATTGACGCAGATATTGAAACGCTTTTACTATAAATTTATTTATCCTTTCTACAACTCACTTGCTGAAACTTTATAAATTATTGTACATAATGTTTTTCTCTTTACTTTTTATAATAACTATAAACAAAAAAAAACTTTTTCTACTAATGTATATTATACTTTAGGTACTTGAAATATAGTAATCATTTTATATTACCCACACTCAGGCAGTCAGTGCCTTAGTGGGTTTTCATTTCTTTTGTAAACTATTTGGTATTATATATTATGTTATTTTATACTATCTATTAATATGTATAATATGTGTAAAGAAATGAAAATAAATAAAGTAAAAAAAAAGTTAAAAAAAAAAAAAAATATCGTCTCGCAAAAGTAAAGCTTCGATTACACTTATCGTGTATATCGTCTCGCAAAAGTAAAGCTTCGATTACACTTTAGAATTTTCATTACATATTTTTTCTAATTAGTTTTAAAAAGTTCATTAGGATTTTATTTAGACTATCACGAATAATCTATTGAGATTATAGTTATAATATTTGTATGGTAAAGGCCGCTTATGTAATATGAATAATCAATTGAGATTATCGTAATAATATTTTTATGCTAAATGCAACTTACGTAATATGTGCATCATTGTTTATTATAATAATTTTAACATAATAATAGGAACCACAAAAGAAAAATTCTAGAAACTATGTAGTTGATATACAAAATTGCAAACATGCTTTTAATTTATTTTATTTTTTCAATTTATTTAATTTATTTCTTTTAATTTATTTCATTTCTGTATGGCGGTCTTATACCAGAGCGATACTGAGAGTATCATCCACAATATACTATATATTTTTTTAAATAATTATATTTATTTATTTAAAAGCTGTGACGTACTTGATATACGCCAATTATATGTTAAAACACTACTAAACTACATTTTCGACCAAAAAAACAAACCCCAACAAACACAAAATATCACTAATAGACCGGTCAGACAAGCGTACAAAGAAAACATAAAAACTCCGACGGTAAACACTACCTTTGGACAAAGACACCATAAATACCACGCTATTAAAGCATTCAAAAGTCTTCCACTTGAAACAAAAATTGAGGAAAATAAAAATAAATTCAAACACAAAATAAAAAAAATGGATTAAAGAACAAAAAGACAATATTACCAAAATTCTATAACATAAACGAATAAAACATATACACGCAACACAAAAAAATATATAAAACACGCAACACGCACAAACACATAAATCTTTATAAATGCCGATTTACATTCTCTTTTAATATTTTTCTTTTAGTGTGATAATTATAATTATATTTTAATTTTTAATCTCTATTTTTGGTTTAAATTTATCTTTATTTTAATGTTGTTTTTCTTTTTTTTTAAATGTATAAATTCTCATATTATAAAATGGGGGCCTCAGCACGGGTAAACAACCCAGTGAGGAAAACATTACTGAATTAGAATATGAAATATTGTAAAATAATGTATCAACAATAAAAAAAAATAAAAAAAAAAAAAAAATTAAAAAATAGGTTATATTTGTGGAAAATATTTATCAGATCATCTAAATTAAACTATTGTACTTGCATCAAAAGGATTCCTGCAACAAAATTCAGTTGACCTAAATGATAAAAAAAGCAATAAGCTTAGTATTATAGGTATTAAATTATGGTATTATTATTTTTCTGTAGTAATGCAGTTTTTGTAACAATGATGGATTAGGTATCAAATATCACGGATGTATTTTTGCACTTTGGTGGAATAAAATAAATTTCAATGAATTCTTGTCATAAACTGTAAAACTTTACGATTACAGTTTGCAAAATACTGCTCAGGCTTGTTCAACCGAGGTGAACTAAGTAAATGATATTGTAAACATTAACCTCTTTACTAATAAACGTTTTTTTTTTAATTTTTAACAACTGATAAACAACCATTTACCAAACGTAAATGGTTTATTATCAATTGTGTAAAATTTAAAACACGTTTACCAGTAAGGAACTAAGTGGATAATAAGGTAAAATAAGATGTTAATATCGGGAGAAGACGTTCATATCTTTAGTTACTCGCGTGATTGATGGCGTGAATGTGATTTCAAAGGATTTACCGTTGAGAGGGGTGCGGGGGCTTGGTAATATATTTGCAAAACCTTTTTTGGGAAAGCCAAGGCTAAAAGTTTTTTATGTAGGTACTTATATTTCACAGTAATGTATGACGTCGATTAGACCGGGTATGTTCGATGGTCATCGAATTATCTCTCGTGAAAAATAATAGACATTCAAGGATTTTTTAACACCGTGACGAAATTATAGATTTTTTATTATTTCATTTATTCATTTTTACAATTAACCAAGCTAACGTCATCTGTGCTAGTAATTTTAGAAAGATAAATTTATAAAAAATCAAGATTATTTAGCAAATATAATCCTTTCACAGCTGTGTGAATATTAGAAAACTCCAAATCTTACGATTTTTAAATCGAGATTCATCTTGACAGAAAACCATCAATTCATTTATACTTTATCTTACCATTTGACTTTTTGTTATTGATATATCTGTGTGTCGTGCCCATTAAAAACTCATAAATGGTTACTCAGATATAGTATTAATAAATTGCACATTTCTGTCTAGATTTGAATGGTGTGTTTTGGAGTCTAATATTCATATAATTATGGAGATATTTAGACAACGCACCGTTTACGATTGTCCAAATTTTTTATGTTCAATGATCGGGGTTTTGCTATAAGTCATTTTAGTTGTTAACTAGATTATTACGCGATGTCTGATGCTTTCAAGGAAATTTATTAAATTAATGGTAGTTACCTATATCTGACCGTGTATTTTTGTTTATTTTTTTATCGTAAAATGTCACTAATTAAGTAGTTTAATCCAACCAACAAATGAACATGTTGACGTGTGATTGCTTTATAAACAA
The DNA here is from genome assembly GCF_061612785.1 of Hesperophylax consimilis. Lineage (NCBI taxonomy): Eukaryota > Metazoa > Arthropoda > Insecta > Trichoptera > Limnephilidae > Hesperophylax > Hesperophylax consimilis. The sequence goes on from NC_142842.1 coordinate 279,452, forward strand.
AGTACGTCTATATTTGTATGCGCTAAGTTCCTCTTCTCCCCGAGAAGTATCAGACTAGTTGCTAGTAAATATATTTGTATGAGCCGAGTTTCCCCCGAGAAGTGTAGACTAATTGCTAGTTAATAATCATTTTAAAATGGAAGTTTTAACAAGTAAAGTTGAAGGACTATTTTGTAAAGTAATCCATTGTAGAGCGTCTAATTGCTGTGTTTGTTTATCCATTTCCATTTTTAAATTGTGTTTTGATTGGTTTATTGTATTTTTATTATTTTATTATTACTGACTGTGTATATCTATTTGGATCAAATACATTGGATGAAATTTGGTCAAAGAATGGGGACTTGTTGACTGTTGAATTATTGAAAGGTTGACAACGGCACCGCTTCATCTGAACCCGGTATTGTTGGACAACTACTGTCGCCAGTTTAGCAAAGACAAGATGACAACTATTTCCAACTTGGAAAATAAGTTGTGGCGATAAACCGTTCTACCTCTGAGCGGTTCCACTCGAGAGACTATTCCGTCGTATCACTCATTACCTTATTTTTAAACTACTTAAGTTTTCATTCGTACGGATAAGTTTTCGTAAAATATTGTTTAGACAAAAAGTATTTTTTAGACAAAACAGAAATGTTAATTTTGAATCTTTTTACTCCATCATGAACACGGCTATCGAAAAAAAAAGTTTAGATAGAAGTTTTGATAGGAGACTTGGTTGTTTTAAAAATGAAGAAAACACGTCTTTTAATATCAGCCTTACCACCAGTACCCTCAACTCAAATCAAACCATCAAAGTTCCGCAAATGAATGACTCGAAACACAACAAAATTACCAGGACAGCCTATCTATCTAGACAAAGTCTATCTCAGATTAAAAATTATTTCACAAATATAGAACTGACTCTAAAATACTTTTATATCAAACACTTAAAATAGAAAAAAAATATATTCCTTCAGATATCAAAAGCTCCTTTAAACTAATTCAATTGACAAATGACCGTGAATGATGAACAAACGATGATGTACGTGAAAACCTCACTAAAATAGAAACTGCCATAAAATAGTTTACGGATAAATATATATCTATAATCCCATCGAATTTTAAATGTTATATGTCATATTTCTTCATTTTAAAGATGTTGTAAAACATCCATTTTAGAAAGTAGATAAATTTAACTTTTGGATTTTTCCATTCGAAATATACTTTTAAAATTTGTCATTACTTACATCTATATATATGTACATATAAATTAATGTTTCTTTGTTTATCGTCTTTAGACTCAAAAGTACTGGACCGATTTCACACAGAATTTCAAAGTATTTTCTTATTGGTGCCGTGACAGAAGATAGTAGTGAAAGGTGAATGTCGGGGACGCAGGATGAAGACATGACACGATCAAGTGACCCAGTTTTCATGTGCACTGAATTCACAAACCATTAATAACACCGACCAATGCCGGGTACAAGTCAGTTAGTAATTTATATAAAGGAACCATATCTCCTTCGTGGAAGAAATCATTCTGTTGTTTGGAAGTATTTTCTAGATAATGATCATTGCAAACAGAATTTAGTATCTAACACCTTCCAAACAAAATTAAAAGAAGGAACTTGTTGAAAGATTTGTTTAAATATGTAAAATACGTTATTTTATTTTATAAATAATTACACAAAACGGACGTGTCCCATGTTAACACAGAGTAAATATTATAATCGCTCCTTTGTTCCTCACCATTACAATAAAAGGTTCTCGTGTTCTCAAATAATAAAATAATGTTTACTTTTTACAGTGTAGCAGTGAAAATACGAAGCAGTTGTCTAAACTTAGTTACAGTAATAAATACATGTGTAAAAATTAAAGAAAAAACCAGATTTGTGGAAAACAAAAAAAAAGAGTAAAGGATCTTAGATGAATTAAAAAGTGTGTAAGGTCATTGTAAAGGACTGAGAAGTTCTTGAATTATTTGGATAGTTTTTAGATCTATAGGAAGGTTTTTAAAGTAAGTTATTAATAGATATAGGTAGGTATTTCGAATATGATTAGTGTTCAATTAGGTTTAAAGGAAGATTGATAAAGTAAGTTACTAATAGATATACCGGTCAGTGGTTGAGTGGGCATAGCGCTTGGGTCTCACCCGAGCGTCGCGTGTTCGATTCCTCGGCTGGCTAAGTCCTCCATCACAACACAAGCAACATTTTCGGCTTTCTGTGGTGGTAATAGGAGATTTTCAAACATTGTTGGGTTATTCGTAACCCGGGAATGTTTCTTTCTTTAAAAAAATATATATATATAGGTAGGTATTTCGAATATGATTAGTGTTCAATTAGGTTTAAAGGAAGGTTGATAAAGTAAGTTACTAATAGATATAAGAAGGTATTTTTATATTTAAAGGAAGGTTGTTAAAGTAAGTTAATAATAGACAGAGGAAGATATTTTGAATTTGCTTAGTGTTTAATATTGAGATTTTATTGTTATTCTGATATCTACCAGTTATGTTAGGTTGTTAGTTATCGTAATTATTTTAGGTTGTAAGTAATTTACCTGCATACATTAAAAAAAATGGTAATTTATTGAATATGTTTTATGATGTGCGTAAATTTTTTATTGCGATGTTTTTGGAAGATTTTAAATATCATTTCATTGTGGTCGGTAGTCAAGATGGTCCGGAACAATATTTAAAATTTTGATCAAATAACTAACTAACCACCACGCTGTTTCTCGCAGGGGTGGGCAGAGAAGATAGATTTGTCTCGGCACACACTCCTTTCTTCATTCACGTCCATATAAAACTGTATACTCATTCATGGAAGAATAAGAATTTTTAATTGACAAACATCATTATAATTATTTTTTAATGATAAACTAATGTTTATAAGACAAGGATTTTATGCATAGCACAAAGGATAACAAATGATTATAAGCAATAATTAGTCGCTTGAAATATCCATGCAAATTGAAAATATCTCCCGAGTTAAAATAAATGCCTTCTCATCAGAAAGTGCTGGTTCAATTATACAACCATAGTAATTTTCTTTTTTTTTTAATTTTTTATTATTTGTTCAACAAAACATTATTTTGTTTTTATTACAAAAATCATGTACGATTACCATAATACGGGCATGAACCTAGTATGGTAGTTGAGAAAATTATAATCTTTTAAAATTTATATTGTAAAAAACCCGAAAAAGTGCGTTAATTAAGTAATAAAAAAATAAATAAATCTATAAAATAAAAATTTAAAAAATTCATTATGTGTGTTCTATTAAATTTAATTATGTGAGTTCTGTTACATTTCATTATGGGAGTTCTGTTACATTTTATTATGTGAGTTTGTAATACATACATGGCTAGTAATATTACTAACGAAAAATATTAAACCTTATTCTATAAAATGTTTTACTCTAAACTCTTCAGAAAATATGGTATACTAATGTAATATTTTCAGGAAATATAATAAATAGCAACATGCTCCATTTTAGATTGATGAATGAAATTGAACAAAGGGTTCCATTATTTGCAGGTCTCCTTTATTACGGGGTCAAATATCAGCCCGGCGAAGATGTGATTTTTTTGTTACTTTATTACGACACGAAATGTGACAAGAGGATTGGTTCGCCCCTCGTGAGCCGTGATTAATGAACTCGGTCGAAACGCTTTATTTATAACGCGAAATAATAATACGAGTACATACTTTCTTGGGCTTAAGTCCTTCTCGTGCGCCTTTAGGAAATCGTCTCTTGTTACGTTATTCTGGTTATTTTATTAACAACTTATTATTTTCCTTTAATTCATTATTTATTATAACAATCTAAAGACTTGTATGAGAACCAAGTGGAATATAATCCACCTATTTGGTCCCCTTTGTATAAAGTTCACTCTTACGATATATATTTTTTGTTTATTTATTTACGGAGAAATAGTTCATTACCAATATAATATTTTTTACACGAATAAGAAACGGAGATATAGAACAAATTCAGCACAAATTTATTAGGTACATGAATTTTATGCTAAAAATGGTAATTAAATAGGTCTATTATGTCTACATTATGTCAGTTTGATTTATCAATTGCATCCAATAAATACGCCAAACCTGGTTGTGTTACACAGAGTCATTAACGTCATCGTTGCCAATATTAAATTCCTTTTGCCGACTAGGAACAAAAGGCAAAGTGTAACATTCTTCTGCAATACATGCACCTAACTTTCAGAAACAATAACCAATAAGATACATGATCTGGAAAACAAGTTTGGGGAGACTGTTGATATGTTTAGAGACTTCATTTATAGAATCAAGCTTAATCTATACCAGCACCTTGTTGAATTCTACAAATTATAGTACCGTTTGTAATGTAGTTTTAGTGATATGTCTTATATGTAGTATTGTTTTAGTTTTTATATATTATTGTATGTTACTGTTACATATTTCATGCTTTAATAATATTATTGTTTATAATTTTCGATAGCTCACTATATATAATCTGCTATTAAAATCCAAGTAAAACCAAATAAGAAAATAAAATAAAATCGTTGCAGAAAATAACTTAAAAAATAAGAAAAATGGGACATTGGTGTTTTCCAAACAGCTGTTTGTGACTCTTACAGTGGCAGTGCCCTTTTAACATAATCCCTATCCGTTTTGAATAATTTCCTGACTTGTTTGTTGTTTGCAACATTTTAGAATATCTCGATCCGGGTGCTTTCTCCCTTTCATTCGATTATTGGGATTTGACCCACTTTTAATGTAACATTTGGTGTGCCAAGGAGCTGGATCTGCCAAAATCCCTCTGGTTGCCCTCGATGCCTTTATGTCCTAGCAACTGGATCAGGGTCATTCTATTGGCAGTCTCCCAGGGTAGGTCTGCATTCCATCACCAGTGTACAGTCGTTTCTGTTTCCAGTGCCATTACGGCTGCTACTATCGGAACATATGCTAATGTATATCTATAGGATGTCCCAATAAGAGCACCGAATTTAGTTTTTGAATTAAAGAAATTATTTATTCGAAGAGTGATTATATTTTTATTTTTTTGTAAGGTAGGTACACATGTTTGATTGTATACAGAGTAAAATTTCGGTCAAATGCGCACCACGGCCATCCTTGCAAATTCCTACTCTTTTGTTAAATATGGTAAGTTCGTTGCATAAGTATTGTGGCAATAATATGTTTGATCTCCGCCTTAAGCTAGCAAATATAGACACGTGACTTCATGTGACTCGCTTGGTGTCAAATCTCACGATCTTGCCGACCAATTCTAACACACATGTGACACATCTGATTTCGCTTGGTGTCAAATCTCACGATCTTGCCGGCGAATTCTGATCCGCCTTTCTTGAAATTACACACACTTCGTAAATTCAGAAATTTTTCCGAAGGAAGAAACTTCGACGAATTTTACGAACTGTTTCAGCAAAAACTTTCTTTATTTTTAACAATTTAAGAGGCGGGTTTGGGCACTGCCGCCCGGAAACCATTTATTTAATAACAAACACCTCTGGCCTAGGTCACCCCAAGTAGTTCGCTACGTTTGGTGATTTAGCAGGTTGCCTTGGTTCATCGGACGAGGTGTGTTCAGGATGCGTCTGCCCATCAGCTGCGTGGTGGGCCAGATCAGGAGAGGCTGGTTTGGAGAGACCCTTTGACTTCTCCAACTTGTCTCTCGACCCACCGCCTTGAGCTGCTGTGGGAGGGATAAATTTATTCATCCCTCACTCCTGGACTCACTGATCCCTTGATTCCTACCCACCCCTTATACTTTTTTCCTTTTCTGAACTTTCTTTCCTTAAAAATGCCCTCCACACAACAAACCCAAAGATGACATGCGTCCCGAGAGAAATTATTTTCATAAGGGCCTCTTGTGTGGTGTTAATACAAAATAAATAAATAATAATTTTAACGATAAGAACACGTTGTTCTTTCATCGTGTAGCGTTTCATATGCCAACCGCAAGGTTGACGAATGACACAAAAGATATTATTAAAACTGCCAACTTTATTAAAAAAATGGCATGAAAATTAAATCCGGCGCTCTTTTTGGGACACTCTCTTTATCGGATGTGTTTATAGGTATACAGCAAAGAAGAGTTTTCCTTCAGCTTGAAGCACAGTGGGATGCAGTTCTGGATATACCTACAACGTGAAATGTGATTAGAAGAATGCTTCGCCATTCGTAACCCATGATTAATGAACTCGATCCAAACACTTAATGATTTATAACGTGAAATAATAAAATCCTGTGTTGTGCTTTCCGGGGCCGCATTTATGGGCAGGCTAACAAGACTACAGCCTGTGGGCCCGCACCACAAAGGGGCCCACACCACAAAGGAGCCCGAACCACAAAGGGGCCCGCATCACAAATTGCTTAAATTTATGTCGTTAAGATATTATAAGTAGCTTCATCAGTATTAAGAACCTATGGGCGCAAACTAATAAGTCACTAAGGTATTTACAAGTAAAGTTATGTCTAATGGATACAATTTTATCAACGCATTGTGTTTCAAATTACAAATTCAAAAATATTACTGATGTTTGGATACTTGGGAACATGAACAATGCCGGGGACTTCCACTAGTGTGTACTTGGGAACATGGACAATGTCGGGGACTTCAACTAATGTATACTTGGAAGCGTGGCTGATTTATTGAAATCCTTTTAAAAACGTGCAATCCGTGTTCTAATAAAATATTAATCCATTCAGAATATATCGATTCACGTGTTCGAGCGGGTGTCCTTTTCCTGATAAATATAATAAAAAGAGATAAAGTATTAGAATTTTTATGATCACGTGTTCCGACATCCTAAAAACATATTCGTGTTTTACCGGCAGCTTGTTAGGAAACCTGTCAATTCATTCGCTTAAGGTCTGCAGTCCCATTTTTAAAAGGAATACGTATATCTGACAAGATTTTTAATAAATTAGCAATAATTTAAATCATTTAGTTTTCTCCGAGTTCTTTTACGTTTTTAGTTAGAAAAAAAAGTTCCAGTTTCTAGATCGACAAGTAGGGCCCGCACTACAGAATCAGCCTCGGGGACTACAGATCCTAAATACGGCCCTGGTGCTTTCATCCTTCCGGGACGCCTCTGGAAAGCGTCAAGTGTTGCGTTATTTTAATTGTTTTTGTTACAAACTTAAATAATTAGGCCGCGCTTTGATGCCGCTTTGATTGATGACTGCCCCCGGCCTTCATTAGGAAGAAAGTTTTTCAAATCGTATCAAATTAACAAACTTCTGAAATATGTTCCAGTTAAAGTAAATTAGTTATTCCTATTATTCATTGCAATTTCATTTTCTAATTTCTCCAACGGCCGTTTCGATTTACTTTAAGGCAGAAGTTATTATCTAATTTGGGAACATTTTGAGATTGGAATGGTGCACTCCTTCGTAGGAAAAATATTTCAAATATATTATTTTTAAATATTTTTTTCCCCTTTGCGTTAAGTACCAAAAAATTAAAGGCACGATTTCTTTTTTGCTTCAAATTTTTGAGAATAGTTCGTTAATTTAACCGATATAATGCATAAATATCTGCATTAAAACACAAATTTTAACCTTGTTTTAGAGCTAGCCCACGGTACCGATCATACTCTGATCATTAAGTAATATAACCTTAAATTAAATAATTTATAAAATATGTATAACCTCAAAATAAAATTAACATTTTTTGTTTTTTTTGTTCATTAAGTCTACACAGGAGGCCTTGAGGTAAATTATTTTCCTCAGGGCTCATGTGATCTTTAGGGATGCTGTGTGGAACCTCAAATAATATAATCTTTAGGGATGTTGTGTGGAACCTCAAATAATATAATCGAATTTATCCTCAGGGCTCATGTGATCTTTAGGGATGTTGTGTGGAACCTCAAATAATATAATCTTTAGGGATGTTATGTGGAACCTCAAATAATATAATCTTTAGGGATGTTGTGTGGAACCTCAAATAATATAATCGAATTTATCCTCAGGGCTCATGTGATCTTTAGGGATGTTGTGTGGAACCTCAAATAATATAATCTTTAGGGATGTTGTGTGGAACCTCAAATAATATAATCTTTAGGGATGTTGTGTGGAACCTCAAATAATATAATCGAATTTATCCTCAGGGCTCATGTGATCTTTAGGGATGTTGTGTGGAACCTCAAATAATATAATCAAAATTCACTGAATCCTTAACATACTAAATTATTTTACAATACAATACAATACAATAGTCATCTTACTTCAGGCTATTTTACTCTTTCCAAGTCCCTAAATGTTTTCACAGCTCTTATATCTATAAATATATAAAGACGAGTGTTTGTAAGTGGGTGGATTCGTTATTTATACAATTCAACTTTATGCAAATTAATTTTATACAAATTTAACACTTCACAGCTCATACCACTGACGTCGGGAGAGACGTTTAAAGATAAATAAAAATAATACAATAATTTTCCTAAACCCGTAAACTGTGAAGCCGGCAGACCAAGTGGATACTGGTTCAATAGTCCATATGTCCATAATTTCACATGCCCACATGTCCTCATTTCCAAATGGCCACGTGGCCACCCGATCTTTATGTGTTGAAGTGGCACAAGTTGTACTGTATAATATTTTCACTTAAATGCTGAGATTTGGCCCCGTGACATTTGTTAAATGAAAAATTAATTGAAATACACAGCGGTGAGTTTTTCTTACTTTCAAGGACTTTTAACCAATCAGTTTTAGCAGCCAAATTAAGATAAGACGTCCCATTGTTTTTTTTTTCAAATTTAAAAATTTTTCCGTAAAAATTTGTAAAAAAAAACTCTGATCAAAAGTCTGGTAGAAAAATTAATAAACAAGAACCATTTTTGAAATACAAAATTAATGAAATATTTATTTATTTAATTAATGTGCAAAAGCTATTCAACTTTGTACATACATTTACGTACTGTAAAAATAGCTCTTTAATAGGGTTGGGCAAGGCGATAGGAATCTGTCCCTATTCATCCCGGTATAGTAAGGTTTTGCAGGTGATTGGTCAAAGGGGAAATCTCGGAAGACTACCTATCATAGGAACTTCTCCTGTCACTGATTTGTTCAACTAATTGTGTTGTGATCGATTCATTTTAAGTTATTATCAAGAAATGTTCTCGTATCTGTGGAACATCGTTATTCGCAGAAGAGAGCCAATCCACAGCAATAAGCGCTCTCTGAAATATAGAAATAGTGAATAGCATTTATAGTTAGGTACTACCAGTTTATTTAAGAAATAAATATACTTCAATTCATCATGTATTTACTGTTTGCACGCGTGAGAGTATTTGTAAATTTCTTTTGAAGGAAGCAAATACTGGCTGGTTATAATAGTTTAAACCAGAATATACCTAATTGCTGTGATGGAGATTGAGATAAGCGAAAGGCTGTCATTTATTAATTCAATACAAAGTATATTACACTTTTCGTCGAGATACCAATACAGTGGTCAACTTTTTTTTTATTTATTCGCAAAACTAGATTAGTAGTAAAGTGTTGGTAATTATGGAAAATCACCGACCGCTGTCTGAGTCATTCGATCCACATCAACATCCGTATGCCAAGTGTGTATAGTTGAATGCATCCCGTATGTGAACAACTTATTGGCAGAGCTTTCCTTTCAAAATCCTTTCAAAAGCTTTGTAAATATATCGCCCGACGGTTACCGACGTATCCCATCCTGGGTGTCTGGGGTCTGGGGGTAAAGTGCGCTAACTTCGGGGATATCTGGAAGGTTGTGAGCAGCCTCATGTTATTTATGACTCTGTTCAACGCCTTGAAGAGTATGGAGTGTGGAAGTTCTGACAATGGGGTGTCAGTTGGACCCCTGCTAAAGGATCAGGGGAACAACCGCCTCATTTCATTTGTCTGGCTCCTTTCCACTGTTTAGCGAACGTTTGAATAATTCACTCCTCAAGCGCAACTCCCGGTGTTCCCTCGTGTATTGTCGACCTTCAACTCGTTCAAAATTAGTAAAACCACTTGGTTTTCGGATTTTTGACTCTTCCTTTGCGGAAAATTGGAAGATCTCATTCAGTCTGGATACAGAAGTCGGGTGTTCAAACATCACTTTCTTCGTTTATGGGGATTTTCATGAACACCGCGCAATAGTCCCAACCGTTTGGAATGAGTGAAACTATGGCATCCCTAATTGGGTATGTTGCGAGGCTGAATGTGGCGGAGAGGGGAAGGAAATGAGTGAGATGAAGGGGGTTAAGTACCTAGATCACAACAATAACTTAGTTTTAAAAAAAAGATTGCTCAACATAAATTCAAAACAATGAGAACACTCCATGATTATACTGAATTTCACAAATTTCACAATAATATCCCACTCATATTTCTAAAAAATTGTGTAAATGGACTCTAGAATACAACTATACAATTTGGTCACCTGTCTTTAATAATCACATTAATACCATTGAAAGAGTCCAACGCAAATTTTTTCGGTGTATTAATTTTGGGCAGGGAATTCCTTTAGAAACAATATATTATAATTTTTATTTATTGTTTTTGTGTTTCATTCGTAGAACTCCATTTAATTTTTTTATAAATTTAATTTAGATTAAATTTGATAATATTATTATTAAGTTCTGCAAGTGTTTTAGTTTTTTATTATTGTGACAGCTGTTTCGGCTTACAAGGCCATTTTCAAACTGTGGTTAGTCCACATTGAGACGACGTATTTATACTATTTCAAATGTAAATTTTGAAGGTGCATACATTGATTTATTACTGGTTACACCGATGACATGATCTATTGTTGGTTAAACCAATCTATGTTTTCCCCTCAGTAAATGGTAATGGGTTCTTAATTATTTACTAATGACTTTATTGCTATGAATTCATAATTTTTATTACATCAATTGAATTTGCTTAAATTAAGTGACAGAAGAAAAATTTTTGATCTTATATTTTTATACAATATTATAAATTATCATTTGGATAGCCCTGATATATAACTGTTAATTCAATTTCTTGTACCTACCATCAGATCAAGGCCCTCTAGTATGTATCATTGTTACAATTATACCACAGTCTCAGGATATAACTCAGTTATAATTAGATTGCACAAACTTGGAAACTTTTCTGCTAATATCGCAGATACTCTTCATTTGCCCCTTGTGAAGTATAAAGCTGCATTAAGAACACTTTTTAACGCCACTTATTTTAATGAGATCACTACACAACAGGTTTATGTTATTGCTTATTTCTTTACAGTTATTTTATTTGCTGTGTTTTAATTTAATTATTTTATTTGTCACTCATCAAAATTTAATACTGTATTATGTATCTGTAGAAAAAAATGTGTGTAATAGTGCCGTAAATTCTAAATAAATAAATACGAAACACTCTCGATTTACAAAACTTTAAAATGATCTACTTTGCTGTCTGTAACTCTATCATTGAGTATGAATTCATAGCATGGGGAGGTAGCACTTCATCTGCACTAATCATAAAAGCAAACAAAACCATAATCTAAATATTCCTTAGGCTACCTCTAATACAGTCGCGAACCTAATCCTTTTAATATCATGAATGAGTTTGACGTTCGGCAGATATTCCCAAAAACAATCCTCACGCACCTTTATACAAACATATATAAATATTAAACAAAAGTTTAAATATTCGCTGTTTTATGTTTAAATACTCGAAGTTTACCTGAATTTCATCTCTGACATTTTTAGGAATTGTGAATAAAACATTGTTAATCGTTTCAAACATTTGCCTTATTTTCGAACACAATTTAACGATAATGATACCATGTTTCAAAATGAACAAATTATAATTGACGATTTAAACATTATTGTTTATCGAACACAAATAGGAAATTTCTCCTCCACGATATAAACAGAAATGATTTATTGATATCTATTGTCGCGAACGCAAAAACAGTATATTTAATGTACTCGTATCTTTTTTAACGGCGCCGGCGTCCTTCAAGATCGTCCCGTGGCTTCTCTTCTCAGGAACTCGGATCTCGAAACATCTACTTGGAAATAATGTCGTAAATAAAATATTCAGTTCGAAATGGAAACTGCGTGCTTTCAGTCGTTTTTTTTATATTCCCAATGGAAACATTTAAATAATGGAGTATTTTTCACGAATGCGATAATTATTATAGTTATTTTCAACTCAGTGTATTGCAGTTTGATTCACCAATACAATAAAAAAACATTGTTTGACCATTATGTGATTTTTTAGGAAAATAAAATATTATCCACGGCTTAAACAAATGTCTTGAAATCTACAAACTAAAAGTTATACAATCATTATTTGACAAGTGATATTTCTCAGTTTTACAGAAAATGATTTTTTTGCTCAGCGTTTTCCATTTTATATTTAACTAGCTGTACCCGTCGATGTTCGGGCACTTATAAACAGTTTGGGGCAATGTTTGAGGTTGTGTTATTTTTAAGATATACAATTCCGTAACACATTATTTGATGTATTTGATAAGATTTAGCCAACGTTGGCAATGCAAGCGACCGAAAATATTTTTTTTCGACTCGATTACAAAACATCAACTTTTCTCTACTTTTTATAGATTAATGTGTTAAATATATAAACCATCCGGAAGAAATTCTCTAAGCCATTAATAAAAGCCTTACCAAAATCCGCTGCGAAGTTTAGAAGAACATACTGAAGCGGAAAGTGACTTTGTTATATACTGTTTAGATAGATATATCGCCATCACTATCTCATATAAAGTATTTTTGATAGATATATCGCCATCACTATCTCATATAAAGTATTTTTGAACAGGATTAATATTATCATTGAAGATAAGATAAAAATAACGAAACAGGAAACAGAAATAAAAGTACAGAAAATAAAAAGATAACGGTCTGAACTGGAATCGAACCCAGGATCTCTGCCTTACCGGGATAACGTCTTTATCCACTCGACCATTGGGAACTAATTATTATACGTCATTATTATTTGTCGATCTCATATTTGAAATTAAAAAAGTAACAATTTTATAAATTTATGGGTATAACCTTTAAATTCAAACAAAAGTTGTTCGAATCAAAAATGGGGATTAATTTTATTTATAATTTTTTTTAATAAACCCGTGAAATTTCTGTTCATGTAACGAGTTCTAGAACTTCTCTATTGAACGGTGTACAATAGTAAATAGATCATTTTTGTAAAAAGAGTTTCCTCTGTTATAATGTCAGTAATAGCTTGTCATAATTACAATATATGCACTTGGTCACTTTCTTTTACAGTTTATTCCAAAATGTATGCCGGAATGGTGCAATGCAACATTCCATATTAAGAAACATTAAAAAATAGAAAATTCACAAAAATGTATTTACAATACTTGAATTGTATAATTTAAAAAAAAAATTATTTTATTTTATTATTGTGTCATGTTTCATAGTATGTTAACAATCGCTCTGTAAATTGCCATCTCAACACAGGCGTTTTCACACCTAGTGAGATGGGCAATACTTGATCACTCTGTTTATATGTAATATTATTTTATTATTGTGTCATGTTTCATAGTATGTTAACAATCGCTCTGTAAATTGCCATCTCAACACAGGCGTTTTCACACCTAGTGAGATGGGCAATACTTGATCACTCTGTTTATATGTAATATTATTTTATTATTGTGTCATGTTTCATAGTATGTTAACAATCGCTCTGTAAATTGCCATCTCAACACAGGCGTTTTCACACCTAGTGAGATGGGCAATACTTGATCACTCTGTTTATATGTAATATTAAAATAATTAAATAATAATAATAATAATAATAATACTCTACCGGTTTCAGAGGTGACCTTCCTCCATCGGCAGAATATGATTTTTTAAAATAATTATTAAACTTAACATATGTATGAGATGAAATATGAATGTGAATGAGGCAAGAAGTGCGTGCCAAGACCGAGTTGTTTGGCGGCCCGTCCGCTCTGCCTACCCCTGCGGGGAAACGGCGTGGTAGTTAGTTATATTTAACATTATTTTTCTCGGTCTCTGAACATTAATCATTAATCATTTATCTCTTTACCCAAACACTACATTTAGTTTTAGCAGTAACCAATATAAATCATGTACTATGTATCTTCAATTCATAGTTACACTATATACCTGCTATAATTATGTAAAATACTTACAACAACTAAATCCCTATAACACCTGTGTACTTTACATGCTTATGCTTATGTTTTATTTTCTCTATATACTTATGTTCTATATGCTTTATATGCTTATGCTTTATATGCTCGTGATATATACTCGCAACAACTATATGCATACTCTGTATACTTATGCCAATGTTATGCATACTTTTCACGCTTATGTTAAATATCCGCAACAACCAAATCCATATATCACTGGTATACTTTATATGCTTATGTTTTATTTTCTTTATATGCTTATGTTTTTTAATCTCTTTAAGCTCATGTTTTATTTTCTCTTTATGCTTATATTTTATATTATTTATATGCTTATGTTATGTATTATTTATATGCTCATGTTATACATTCGCAACAGATATAAGTACACTTTATTCACTAATAGACACGATACCGATATAATTATAATAACGGAGCGTAATTCTTTTAATTTAATTCTTCATAGTTTTGGCAAGCTTATGGATGTATGTGCTATCAATTGCTCTAAATGAATTAAAATTAATTTTAAATGGATGATTTTATAGCTAGCCAAATAGAAAATTTCTACAAAATCCATGAATACGAATGTGCAAGCACAGAGACATGTAATGAATTTTTCCCACACAAATTTAACGGTTTATTCATATTACACCAAAATATTCGTAGTATGTTTCAAAATTTTGATGAATTTATTATTAAAATCAATAATCTAATATTACAACCAGACTGTATAATATTAACAGAGACATTTACAAATGATGAGTCACCAGCTTTTCAACTTCCTAACTATACATACATCCCAACTAAAATAAATATCAATAAAAATAGTGGAATCGCAATATTCGTTCACACCAAATTCAGTATTGTCACGACTTTAGAACACCCAATATTACTGACTAACTGTATTCAAATCGAAATTAAACTCGATAAATATATTTACCACATAATTGCCATTTACAGAACACACGAATCAAATATTTCACATTTTATAACTCAACTGAAAAATATATTACTACCGCTTAAAAATAAAACCTGTTTTATCGCGGGTGATTTTAATATTAACATTAACGAAAAATCAGAAAATATTTTCAAAAATGAGTTCCTAAATTGTATGACTGAATTAGATTTTAAATCATGCATAAACAAAAATACTAGAGAAATGCACGGACAAAAATCGTCTTGCTTAGATCATATTTGGATAAACATAAAATTACAAAACCTATATAAAATCAAAACAATGATTTGGCAAACGAATATTACTGACCACCACACTTGCTTATTATTGTATGATAATGAAATAAAATCACAAATTAAGGCTCCAATTACTATTAAAAAAACCACAAATATTGCCACTTTAGAGAAAAAATTGAAAGCAGAAACTTGGTGTACGATACTACAATCTAACGATGTCGAACAATGCTCAAATATGTTTGAAAAACAAATTATGGATCATATTGAAACCTCCACAACAGAGGTCTCATTATACACGAATTCAAAATTCAGACGTATAAAACCTTGGATCACTTGTGGCCTAATAAAATCTATCAGAGAAAAAGAAAGGCTATATAAAAATACAATTAAAAATCCACACGATGAAAATGCTAAGATAGTTCTCAAAAAATATAGAAATAAATTAACAGCTTTAATTAAAAAAAGTAAAGACGACTACTTTAAAAAAATAATCTCTACTTCAGAAAACAATCTAAAAGTTATTTGGAAAACGGTAAATTATGCAATTGAAAATAAGAAAAAAAATAATTCTATAAAATATTTAAAACATGAAAATAATATCATTGATGTATCCAAAGACCCAAAACTAACAGCAAACATTTTTAATTCTTATTTCTCTAAAGTAGGAAACAATCTCGCTGATAAAATCACTAAATCTGTACACACACCAAAAACTATAACAACTAATACCCAAAAACAAAATACACTATCCACTTTTAAAAAAACTACCGAAACTGAAATACAACTTGTAATAGAAAGCATGAAAGACGGATCCTCTCCAGGTTTTGACCACATTTCTGTGAAAATTCTTAAAGAAATGAAAATGTATCTACTGAAACCACTAAACCACCTTATCAATCTCAGTCTGACTAAAGGCATATTCCCAACAAATTATAAAAAATCTATAATATCCCCTATCTTTAAAACCGGCGACCCGCAAAATGTTTCAAATTATCGACCGATATCACTAATATCGAATATAGCAAAAATATTTGAAAAGATTGTGAAAAAAAGGGTTGTTGATTTTCTAGAAAACAATAAAATATTACATTCCAATCAATTCGGATTCTTAAAAACAAAAAGCACACAAGATGCAATAGCAAATGTAACATCATTTATATACTCTGCACTTGATGAAGGAAATAAATGCGCAGGAATATTCATAGACCTAAGAAAAGCATTCGATAGTATCTCACACGCAAAGCTTATCAAAAAACTGAAATTAAATAACATCAATGATAAAGCCGTCCAATGGATAGAAAGTTATTTGAACAATCGTGCACAATTTGTTAAAATAAATGACCAAACTAGCGACCAAGAAACATCAAATTTTGGTATCCCACAGTGCACCGTGCTTGGACCAATATTGTTCATTTTGTATGTAAACGACATATTTATTCAACCATTGCATGGCCAAATTATCTCTTACGCTGATGATACAGTCCTTATAATAAAAGAAAAAACTTGGGAAAAAATTAATCTAAAAGCTACAGAAGACATAAATAATCTAAAAATATGGTTTGACAATAACCTCTTGTCGTTAAATAGTGATAAAACATATGTCATTCCTTTCGAAATTAACACTAACATTGTACCTCCAAATCTTCAAATATTCTTACATAATCATTCTCTCGCACAACACGATACTAATCACTGCCAACAAAAATGTTCACTTCTGAAAATAGCGGATAAAATTACATATCTTGGAATAATCATAGATAAAAACCTAAAATGGAAAGATCACATCGACCATACAATAAAAAGAGTTAGGAAGTTAATTCATATATTCTTACGAATACGAAACTTCTTATCAACGAAAAACCTATACTCAATATACTACGCATTAGTACAGTCTATTCTTCAGTATGCCATTATCAGTTGGGGAGCAGCTTACAAAACTAATCTGACCCCCATAGAAATTGTTCAAAAACTAATAATAAAAATTATACTAAAAAAACCTCCAGACTTCCCAACTGACAGCATATTCCAAGAATTCAAAGTTCCAACATTTAAAAACTTATTTATAAAAAATTCAATTATACAAATTATAAAAGAAAAAGATAAATACGCATTCATAACTGAAAATCGTACTAGACTTAAACATGTATTTGTGTGCCCCAAATTAAACACTTCTTTTGCACAACACCATTATACTCACCAAGGAAAATTCTTTTTCAATAACCTACCAATAGAAATCAGAAGCATTAGGAACAAAATTCAATTGTTGAACTCCATCAAAAAGTATTTTAGAGAATGTCACACTAAAAATCTTACTTGTTTTTCTTCTTACTGAATACATATATGTTTACATATTTTAGTTAACGGGTCTGATTGCCATGTGTCTATATTACCTACACATACATATATATTGAAATACATGATTATAGTAAATAGTAATTGTAATTATATGAAATGTATTAACTGTATTAACTGCATTGTATTAACTGTACACGTGACTTTATTTGTACATAATATGTGAAATGTTAACTCTTCTTCCATCCACAAGCTAAGGCTTTTAATGGAAGACCAGTAAAATTATAATATATTATGTTGTTTATTGCATTAAATAAAAAAAAAAAAAAAAAAAAATAAAAAATAAAATAAAATGGAAAGACAGGATTAAAAAAAATCAATATGGCTTAAAAAAAACACAAGCACTCAAGACGCTATCGCGAAATTAACGATTACCTATATACTGCAAAAGATTCTAATGAAAAATGTCTAGGAATATTTACAGACTTTAAAAAGGCGTTTTTTTTATTTATTGAAAGATTAATTGGAAAATTCACCTGTATCCTAACTATTTCTCACAGATTAACTTAGCATGGCAGCCTTTAAAATAATAATAATAAGCCTTTATAAATATAATATTACAATGTATTTAAAATAGGAGAAAGTGCACAATATCAATTGAAAAATGTGTACAAATAATTTTTAGAGAATAGAGGGTAAAGTCAATTAATTCTAAAATGTTATAACAGAGAAGTGAGAAAGTACATAATGAATGAAGGAAGTATGTCAAGGTTGATGTTTTTTATAGGAAAATAGCTTATAATTTTCTACTAAATGTACTTCGACATTATATCACATAAAAAACTAATAAATAAATAAAAATACATTCGAATAAATGGAAAAGTCTTAGCATGGATAAATTAGTTACCTAAATAAAAGACACCAAGTGACTCGGAATATAGTATATATATATAGCCCTTTTCTATTTGTCATATAAGTTAACGATATATTTAATGTCTATAACAATAGTAAAATTATTTCATTCGCAGACGACACAGTATTCCTAATAAAAGCTAATACTTGGACGGAAGTGAACCAACTAAAAAATTGGTTTGGCATAAATTTTGACGCAATTTAAAAAAATAACTTATTATATGCCATTTAGCACAAAAAAAACAAAATAACAACTAAAGAAATAAAGATTATAATATACTCTAGGGAAAATACACAACTTCGTAATATCTCGTGTTTAGTAATGAAAGCAAAACCGAAATAAAATACCTAGACATTACATTAGACCTAAAATAGTACACACACATAAACATACTCAAAGACAGAGTGAGGAAACTAACTAATAAAGATTTACTTATAATGACATATTTTGCCTTCTGCCAATCAATAATACAATGTCACATTATAAGTTGGGGTGGCACTTATGACATATTATGCAACCGCTTTACATAGCACAAAAATGAATATTAATTATTAAAATTCTATTTAAACCATATACATATTGATCATAACTTCGGTTTAAAGAATTTAAAGTCAGTAAACTAAATACATTACACTTCTACCATGCAACACTAATTAATAAAGATATTCTAAACAACTAAACCATTTAGTCAGACAAACTTCAATTGAACCAACTCTAAAATGTAATAAAAAAAGGGACAATTTAACTACAAATATCCAGGACTATTTAAAAAAAATCATTAGTTGATGGTATCCTAAATATAAATAACATTCAAGATTTTAAATTTCACGTCAAAAAACACACTGAAAATGTAAACTGAAAACTTGAGCAAATAAATATAATATAACGAAAAAAATACACATCCCTCATACACACAAGCCGAGCTTTATTCTGGTTATTCATCTTATGTATAAAATTAGGTGAAATGATTTGTATATTTTCTGAAATTTTTTTTTTTTAAATAAACATAAAAAAAGATTTAAAATACTGAACAACAATAAAATGATCGCAGTTATAAGAGTATATATATGAATGAAGCAATTGCTTCATTCCCATTCACCTCACAATCATTGACCACGAAGAACTTTGAAGGGTGAAAGCCAAAACAATTATTGAAGAAAAGGATTTTGTTATTTTCCATGAAGAGGCGATGAAACTAATGAATGGTAGAAAAGGGTTAAGTAAGGTTGAGATAAGGAATTTACTCATTTCAACCATTTTAATCCATGTTTTGAAATCGACTAACTTAAAGCGTACTGATTTACCTTATAAGATTTAATTTTCTGCCCACTTCTATTCAATCTCGAATAACTGTGTTAAAGTTATATTCACTGAGCTATTGCTTTATTCCGACTAGTTTAATACTAACCCTCTGATGAGCAATGTACTTTACCCCTTTGGTAATGTGGCCTGGCCAGGCCATATAAGAGGTGTGGGCTATCAAACTAGTTTTAGATAAAGGCAGGTGTGCTAATAGTGTGTATGAACGTGTCCAAATGTTGAATATGTGTATATAATAGGACAAACATCCGATTTGTGCCAACGATCCTTCTTACATCACAATTCTGGCCAAGTCGAGTGACGTAAAAAAGTTCGACCGGTACAGCGATACTTGTCAACTACTTCCAACACCATTCGTGGCCCTTGATTCACCCCACGATCAGCATCTGAAAGTTTACCTGTACATTAGTGTACATTTTACCAATGTGCGGGTAGTTGGTATCCGAATCGCACACCCACTGGTGTCGCGAAGCTGCGACTCCACTATATATTTAGAGGTGGTGCAGAGCTAAAGCCCTATGCCACACGCCCAAAGGACCAGTCCCAAACTACCCCGAATGATAGATTATGGGACGATTTATGCATCCGACAAACCTGATGGACAGTGCAATAATCAAAGGTATAAATCTGGGCTTCTGGAGCACAAGATAAGCCCAGATTGGAAAGCAGGAAAGATGGACTCACCCGTTGATGACTATCACACGTCTCCAGGAGTATTAGTTGATTTCACTTCACAAAATATATGTATAACCGCCCTGTCTGATATTAATTATCACTCCGAACTCTGATAAGCAACTGACACCACTTGTCAGATTTCACATGTGTCGCAACAATATTTTTAATATGGTGACATTTTGGGATGGGTAAAAGGGTAGGTAGGACATTTGCAGGATTTGGTATTGACATTACACTTGTCCATTAAGCCTGTGGATGCATACCTAACAATCCCATATATATTGCGCGAACATTCTCCCGGCGTTGAAAGTACCTTCCGAAATTTTAAGTACTTTCAAATAAAGTAAAAAGTTAAATGTAAAACGAAAGATGAAATATAAATATTCTTATCAATACGCTATTAATATTGCAAAGTTAAAACGAAAATTTATAAAATAATGAAATAAAGAAATAAAGAAATAATAATTATTGTGTAGGCAAAGGACACAATTTTACGACTGGTCGTTTAAAGTTCCCGGAAGGGGTCCTTACGCGTGCGACACGAACCACTCCGTCCTTACCAGGGAACACCTCCTCAACAACACCCACCGGCCAATAAAGTGGAGGCGCATCCTCTTGATGCACCAATACTATGGTACCTACTTGAATGTTATTCGCGGGACTATTCCATTTTTTTCTCATCTGCAGAGAGTGAAGATACTCTATATGCCACTTCTTCCAATAAGATTGAACGAGGTGGTCCAAAAGCTCTTTCCTTTTCAGTAGACTAATGCGTTCATTAGTCAAATCATAAGCGGGTAGATGCTGAATCGGGGTAGACATCAGAAAATGAGCCGGAGTAAGAGCTTCTGGATAATGAGAACTGCTTAATAAACATAATGGCCGTGAATTAAGTACAGCCTCTATTTGTGTCAGAACTGTGAGAAGCTCTTCATAACATAAAAGTTGAGTACCCACAACCCTATACAGATGCGATTTAATGCATTTAATATTTGACTCCCATAATCCTCCAAAGTGAGGAGCGCGGGGTGGAATCGTCTTCCATTCAATTCTCCGAATGTTAAATTCATTGCGAAGAACTTCTTTAGTTGAATTTGCCTCTAAAAAATTATACAAGTCATCCAGACAATTCTTTGCGCCTATGAAATTTGTCGCATTGTCACTGTACATACACGAAACCGGTCCGCGTCTGGATAGAAAACGCTTAAATGCGTTTAAAAAATTGTCCGTGCTTAGATCTGATACCACTTCCATATGTATAGCCTTCGTTGTTAAACAAATAAATAGACATATATATGCCTTTTGACTTTTTACCCCACGACGCCTAGAAAGGGTTATATTTATTGGTCCGGCAAAATCTACACCCGTATGTGTAAATGCCTTTGCTTCCTGAACTCTAGCTGTAGGTAAATCTGCCATTAGCGGTATAATATTAGAAGGTGCAGTTTTAAAACAGAAATTACAAGCATGTACTCTTTTGCGTATTAGATTTCTCCCCGATAAGATCCAATAACGCTGTCTAATTATTGACATAAGGAGATGTGCACCAGTATGACAATTCACACGATGGTGAAAGTCTATAATTATATCGACAATATGATCCTGTCTTGGCAAAAGTACTGGATGTTTGTTTTCAAAAGGTATATTCGCGTTTGTTAATCTACCACCTATACGTAACAAGCCATTATGATCTAAGAACGGGTTTAGTTTTCGGATTGAAGGTGAGCATAATTTATCCCTCTGTATTAATTGTATATCGGCACTAAAATACCTATTCTGTAAAGCTTTTAATACATTCATTTCAGCAATGTTTAATTCCGTGGAACTTATAACTGTTGAGCGTGATAACTTTCGCATAAATCGTAAAATATATACCACAATTCTCAGCAGTTTTGGCCATGAAGAAATTATTAAAGCGAGATTATATATCGGAGAATTTTCCTCTATTGACGTTATCGTAAATGTATGCGATTTTTTCAATTCCAAAGTATTCTCCTCCTCTCGTGAGGGGGAAAATCTTTCGACAGGCCACTCGGATACTGGGTTCGCAGCCCAGGGCGGACCGTGCCACCAAAGAGAATGATCGACCAGCTGAGCAGGCAGTAGTCCTCGTGATAAACAATCACTAGGATTGGTAACGCCATCTATGTGATAAAAATGTTTCGCGGGTAAATTTTCCTGAATTTCACTAACTCGATTAGCTACAAAAGTTTGCCACCGGTGCGGGGACGAGTGAATCCAAGAAAGTGCTATTTTTGAATCTGAAAAAGCAAATATATCGTTTATCGAAACGCGATTTCTATAAGTATCTATAATAGATCTAACGAGTCTAGATAAAATAAGCGCAGCGCATAATTCCAATCGAGCGAGCGACACTGTTTTCAGAGGGGCCACCTTGGATTTAGAACATATCAAATTCATTGTAGTGTTGCCACCCTTATCCGTTACATGAAGGTATATTACACAACCGTACGCTTTCATACTCGCATCTGCGAAGGCGATAATATTTATCGTGCAGTCCTCCTTCACTCCCAAATATCGAGGTAAATTTAAATTAGAAAGCATCGGTAATTCTTCCTTGAATTTGACATATCTATTAACAATACTTTGGGGTAGTTCCTCGTCCCATCCTACTTTCTCTAACCACAGCTCTTGTAAAAGTAATTTGGCATATAAAATTACCGGAGCAACCAAACCTAATACATCGAATAAACGAGCTATTGTGGAAAGAATTGATCTTTTACATATAGTTTTCTCCTCCGTCGGACATATCATAAATCGAAAACAATCAGATATCGGATCCCATTTTAATCCTAAAATGCTACATTTATCCGAAAAATCCATTGTCGCGCGGTGCGACTCCGGTAATTGGGCCAGTAAATGAGGAGAATTACTCGACCATTTGACTAATTCAAATCCTCCACACTTGAACATCGCCATTAAATCTGTAGCCAAAGTGATGCCTTCACTTATAGTATTTACAGAATATACAAAATCGTCCATATATAAATCATTAATTGCAACTTCCGCCGCTTTTGGATAACGATTTCTTTCATCGCTCGCTAGCTGCCTTATAGTTCGCATTGCTAGAAATGGTGAACAGTTCAAACCAAATGCGAGTGAATTAAATTGATAAACTCCGATTTGTTCATCTTCGTGAAATCTATAAAGAATTTTTTGATATTTACGATGGCTTTCCGTTACCATTATGCGTAGATACATTTGCTTAACATCTGCGGTTAATGCTACAGCGAATAAGCGAAATTTAATTAAAAGTGTAAATAAATTAGATTGCAAATTTGGACCTGTATACAAAATATCATTAAGTGACAACCCTGAACTGGTCTTTGTACTTGCATCTAATACAACACGAGTTTTAGTTGTTGATTTATCTTTACGAATTACTGCGTGATGGGGAATGAAATATCCCTCATCAATATTAGATGAAGACGGAACTTCAACCCTCATATATCCCTTTTCCAGATATTCAGAAACTACTTCATTATAACTGCAATGCAGTTCTGGCGACGTATTAAATTTCCGTTCTAAATATTCATATCGACGCTGCGCGACACGGCGCGAATCACCTAAATTATTAGGATCTATCTTAAACGGTAAAGATACAATATACCTTCCCGATTCATCCCGTTGGACTGACTCGAGGTACATTTTCTCACATTCTGCATCTTCAGCACTCATCAACGACTTAATAGGCATGTCTTCCATCGTCCAAAACTTGGATAACGCATTATATAAATCTACATTGGTTATGGGGCCGAACGTCCACGAAACCTCCGGCGTACACGTAGGTATTTCACCCATTACAATATACCCGAATACTGTCTGTATAGCCGGTGGTGCATTCGTATTATGTTTAGATAAAACCTTATTCCCCAGCAGAATATATGGAAATAACTGTGCACCTAATAAGATATCAACATCGGATGGAACGTTCCAGGATTCATCCGCTAAGTTTAAACCCACTAAATGCTCACATGACTTTGTGTCAACATGTTGTGTAGGAAGCTTATCAGTTATTTTATCGACAACTAATAGACTAATTTTATAAGTATCTTCTGAAACGCGGGATTTAATTTTTAACGCAACGTGTCCCAATATTGGTGTCTCTACTGAACCAACACTTTTAACTACTGAATTATTTAAAGGAATTATTTTAAGATTTAATTCATTACAAGTGTTTAAACTGATTAAATTTTGTTGCGAGGCGCAATCAATTAAACACCTTACGGTTACTTGATTATTTTTATTGTCATAAGCAAATAACTGCGCGGTTGACAGTAGTACATTCGTAGCTATATTACCCGCAGAAAAATTATTATAATGTTTATTATTACGCGCTATTAATGTAATGGCTTCGTTTTTCGATTGACTTTCAGTATTCACCGTGCTCTCAAAATGCAGAGCGGTGTGATGTCGTTTTTTACAAATTCTACAATCCGATTTAGATGGACATTTCACAGTTTTATGTTTATCGCTTAAGCAGTTTACACATAAATTATTTAATTTCACAAACTGAAAGCGAGCATTTGGTCTTAATTCGTTAAATTGTTCACATTTAAACAATTCAACATGATCAGAATGATTACATTTCCGGCACCTATTACGATTATTATTACTTGACTTCTGTTCGACCACAGCGAATGAATGCGTAACTTTGTTTTTATTATTAACAACTTTATTATCATTTTGCCCAGTTCGTTCTAGGATTTTGACATGCGACCGAATGTATTCTATTAAATCGGTATATGTAGGTATAGCTTTCTCCCGTATAGACATTTCGAAATTTTGCACCAACTGTATATCTAATTTTTTCAGTGCAACATGTAATATTATAAAATCGGTTAGGTCATCAATACCTAATTCCTTGAGTGCAGCTATGGAAGACGCAAACCTTTCGATAAAATTATTTAACTCATTTGGGTTACTAGGTGCCAATAATTTTAAATTCAAAATATTGTTCAGATAAAAGGTACCTAGCACGCGTTTGTCCTGATATTTCTTTTCGAGAGCTTCCCAAATTAAAAAATAATTTTGTTCGTTCGGAAGTATTCCCGCAAAAACTGATAACGCCTTTCCTTGGAGTTTCCCTATCAGATATTGCATCTTTTGCGACGTATTCAAATTTTGATTTGAGTGAATGTTTAATTTAAAAGCTTCATAAAATATCGACCAATTCTCTTAATTACCATCGAACGATGGCATCTCGATCGGTGGGAGTTTAATTAATGGTGAATTATTTAACTTCTGTCGATCACGTGATGAATCTTGCTTTGCTATAATGCTTTCGCGTATAGAAACTACAAAACAGTACTTATTTTCGAATTTACTCCATAAATCGAAATTCATATTGTAATTTGAATCCTTTTTCAACTGAAGTGTATGAAATTCATCACAAAATGTGTTAAATTGTGCATAATATGTAGCTATATTAACCGTTTGTTTAAGAAAATCCTCCGAACTTCTCGTCTCCCTGTCCGCAATACTTTTCGCTTTCTCGTATAATTCATTAACACGATTATGCATCAAATTAATCTTCGATTCTACTAACTTGATTTTAATATCCTGAGTACTATCGCTAGTCGCCATGATTAATTGTATGTAGGAATTTAAACACAACAATAATTACAAATGCAACCTAGTACATACAAATTAACAAAGTATAAAGAGGAAATAATATTTATTTATAACTTTAAATATGTTAATTTTAAATACCCCGTTGGTAATCCGGCTCGAAGGACCAAAAATGGTGTCGCGAAGCTGCGACTCCACTATATATTTAGAGGTGGTGCAGAGCTAAAGCCCTATGCCACACGCCCAAAGGACCAGTCCCAAACTACCCCGAATGATAGATTATGGGACGATTTATGCATCCGACAAACCTGATGGACAGTGCAATAATCAAAGGTATAAATCTGGGCTTCTGGAGCACAAGATAAGCCCAGATTGGAAAGCAGGAAAGATGGACTCACCCGTTGATGACTATCACACGTCTCCAGGAGTATTAGTTGATTTCACTTCACAAAATATATGTATAACCGCCCTGTCTGATATTAATTATCACTCCGAACTCTGATAAGCAACTGACACCACTTGTCAGATTTCACATGTGTCGCAACAATATTTTTAATATGGTGACATTTTGGGATGGGTAAAAGGGTAGGTAGGACATTTGCAGGATTTGGTATTGACATTACACTTGTCCATTAAGCCTGTGGATGCATACCTAACAATCCCATATATATTGCGCGAACACCCACTATACCTTGATGCCATATGCGATAGCCTGTCCAGGCCATGTGGTCCAGTCCTTGAAGTTTGGTCTGTTTTTTTTTTATTATTCTAAGCTCATCGGCAATATTACCATTCGACGCAGCGCAAGGGAAACAAGAAATCACCTTTGAATATCAAAATAGGATGGCCAGGCCCATTGCACATCGGAGGGTTAAGTACCATGACCTAATAAATGTCTTTAGACATACTTTACAGATTGTTAGCGTTTACAATATATAATAACCAATTATAATGTATGACAGTTTACACGTAAAGGCAATGGTAATGAAAGTAATTTTATTTTAACTTTAAGTACCAAATATAAAAGTAATAAATAGATCATCTGTAAGTGACTTTATCACAGTTTGCCTTCGAAGTGGAAACAGATCTCACGTGTTGTAATAACGGCATAACTTCCTGATAAATATTAAGGACGGGTTGTTTCAAAGATGACAAAATTCATGGCGCACATTTCACATAATTTAAAATGAACTGCACTGAACAAATAATAATTAAATTTCAAAAGTTGACAGAGACCCCGAGGAGGGCCTCTTGTATTGAGTTAATGTAAAAACAAGTCATAAAAAGTTTGAAAAATATTATTATTTCGATCTAAAATGTGTATTCAACTGAAAATACGAAGTTAGTTGTGTCGTCGTTCGATTTGATATATTATTTCCGATATAAGGACACAAAACGATGATTAAATATTTAAACGATTCCAGCAACACACCCGATAGGAGTCATTTGCATCTGCGCATTGAACATAGAACGCTATTACTAATGCAGAAGGTAGAGACACCAACACTTCCTTTACTGCCTGGCTCACGTGATCACGTGGCGGGAGGGGGGAGGAACTAACATATAACTGAATAAAACCGATATACCCTAACATAGCGAGGATACACTACACTCATATACATTTAATATTCATTTCGAGAAAAGCAGCTATATCACAGAGTTTTTATTCAAACACACACCTAAATTTGGGAAGCGAGTATGGGTACCTCAAGTGGTTAGCTACGTTTGGTGACTTAGCAGGACTGCTACCGTATGCCGGTTGGGGGAGACCCTTTGACCTTTCCAGCCGGACTCACATCAACATGCGTGGGATGTCCGTCACTCCTGGACACACTGAACCCCAGACTCTTACCCATCCTTTATACTTTTTTCCTTCACAGAAAATCTTCTCCCTCCATTCCTTAAAAGCACCCTCCATACAGCATCTTTAAAGACGACATAGCCTTCGGAGGAAATTACTTTCCTGTGTTGAGTTAATGTAAAATACACTATAAAAAATAGTGTTCTAGTCCTACATGAACTCAAAAAGCCAATATCCACTGTCCACCAATATGCAGATTTATGGAATTCACTGAGCTGATGAAGCGATGGATTTAATCAGATTGCCTTGGGGCTTGGAGTAGATTATATGACACAATATTGGAGTTCAACAAAGGACAAAACTCATAAAGCATAGTGGGGGATGAGGGATATTTGCTTTATAAGGTGTAAGCCACGGGGCTACTAATCTCGGCAAATGTTTAGCAAAACACGGAGCGAAAATTGACTATATAATATAAATACATAAATTGAATGTTCTCCACCGGTTCCGGTCCCTGGCCATTCGTTTTCATCCCTGAAGTCATGATGCTATGATGCTCCTATTCCGATCTACGACTATATCATAGGCACCACATCTCTCGATCGCAGATTGATTAACCCAACTAATCGTATTACTAGCGAGTTCCACTAACTCCGGCCAGCTGGGTACTCTTGTACGGTAATCACAAATACTCGTATATTTTATTGACAGTTCCCTCTATTCGCAAGCACGAGGTTATATTGGCGACCGCACTAATTAATTAATTACTTTTAACGGGCTCTAAGTGGCAACTACAGCTTTCGTTGTGGTATAACCTTGTTCAAGAATTATTAACATAATACCTCCGCGAGCCCGTGTTGGGTTGGATAATGCCTCCCACAGATATTAATAATAATTAAACAAGTTTTAGAAAGTGCACGGGGAATGCAAATCATGTAACTAATATCATGGAACTTGGCTTTATTGGAAGATTTATCAATTATTTTGTTTTGGTAGGATTAGTTGTCCGTCTTCTTCCGTAATTTATTTCCGTGTATATACAAAGATAAGTGTCTGTGGCGGGGACCACCTTTTTCATACAAATGAGATACTTAGATGAAATTTTGACCTTTAAATCCAGAAGACGGTTCTGTCTACGTAAGTTTCAGACTAATCAACCCATCCATTTTCTCACTCCACAAAGCAGAATGAGGCCCGGACAAGCCCGGTGACTTCAGCCAGTACTGTTTATTATTTTCACATTTTGTAATAGTTTTCATTATAAAACACAAACCATAGATTTAAAAAAAAAAAACAAAAGTATAGTGTAATATTTTTCAGAGATATAATTATAACAATTTAGTTATTATTATTTTTAAAAAAATACCAGTTGACAAAAAAATACAAATTATGTTTTTTTTTTTTATTAATTTTAAATTCAATTTATGTGTAAATAACTTTGTAAACACCAGTATTTACTCAGAAGGATCGGCATGTTTCAAAGCCAATGGTTTAAACGTTTATCCTGACGAAGAAACTATTGGATTTGAAACATGTTGATAAATAGCAGTGTGTAGAAAGTTATTTATTTAATTCAAATTTATATTTAAATTACCTAGCAATTGCAATACGAAAATTATTTTTTTACATGAGTTTGTAATTAAGGAACGCTTTTGTTAAAATGAGCTTCTTGAAAACAAGGAGAAAAAGCTAATGCTTTTTAACGCAGATGGTTTTCACTTCTTGAAAGCAAGAATTGCCGCAGGACGGCGAAGAAGAGAAAAGAAGAGTGAGTAGAAGATGTTGTGTAAATGAATGAAAGGTATAAGAATGCGATACCATCCCTTATTGCTGCTTTTGACAAATTTATTATGAACTCCTTAAGGCTTAACATTGCCAGCATTTTATCAAAGCTCTCTTTAGTCGAAATTTGATCATTGTCTTGATTAATGGTCATCTTCTTTAAAGTACTGCTCGCTTTGCCCGACTTATCTTAGGCAATTAATTAACTTGCGCAAATGTCTCACACTAATATTGGTTTTGCTTTAATTTTCAAAGAAGTTATACGGTTACTAGGAACAAAGGCAGTGTCCCGCCCACCTCTGATATATAATTATTACATTTTGCTGTTTTTCTTTTACCCGAATACATTTAGAAATTCGGTTTTAAAAAGCTCCCAGAGAGCTCTCTATACTAGAGCTGTTCCTAAACATTTCCCCGACCCAAGAATCGTTTCGCTTGGATTATTTTTTAATGGACATTACCACTGGATTTAGTGGAAAAGGCTTGTTTGTTTGTAAAGCCTCGCCTCCATTAGTTGGTTCGCTCGCTTACATTTGGAAACGACCTCAATTTGATAGACTCTTTTTTCTGAACGAATTTAGTAATTTGCAGAGATTTCAACAAACATTTTTCTTCTCAACACCGAGATCCAAACTTCTGTAAGCTTGAATATTTCAGTTTTATTTTATTTATTTTTCTGAAGTAAAAAAACAGTTAATTTAATAAAATACATTATTATCATGTACTGTACTAATAACCTGCATTTAAATATTAAATAAAGTTTAAAAACAATCATAGATCTGTAAAAAAATTAAATGAAAGTTTGGTTGGTTACTTGCGAAATAATAATAAAAAAATAATGACGTTAAAAGCTTTCAGCTGTACGTGTTTGAGAAAATAACTGAAATCAATTGTGGGTAAAGTAAGAAAAAAAAACAAATTACTAAACGACGAGTGATGGTTACTAGAATGAGCAATTATGTGATACTGCACATCTTAATTTTTTGATAATCAAATAGAAATCTAACTTAAATCCAGTCCTCTTCTTCATCCTGATGATCACTTTGTATGCCTTATTCGAGAGATGATAGCCTCCATTCAAAGCTCTGGTAAAACTGTAACTCTGATTTGGATTCCTAGACATGTTGGTATCATGGGTAATGATATTGCGGATGCCTTGGCAAAACAAGGAGCGTCCAACCCTGTTGTTACCCTCGTAAACCACATTCCCCTATCTGACATTTTTTCCATCATCAAAGATAGATCCCGCAATGTTTGGGCACAGTATTGGCACATTGCTAGTTAATCCAAGGGAGCCTGCTATGCCTCAATACAAAGGACTATTCCATCAAAACCGTGGTTTCAGCAATTCCCTCATTTTTCCAAAAAAGAAATTTCTTCACTCATTCGAATGAGAATCGGACATTGTTCCGTTCCTTCCCATCTTTTTAAAATTCACGTCCTTGACTCCCCAGATTGTACATTCTGTGGTCTAGAAGTGGGAACTTTAGATCACATATTTTTTGGTTGTCCCTCTCTAAACAAATATCCTCTCTTCTATCAAGCCTTATCTAAAATTGCCTCCCCTCCATTCAACATCTCATCTCTTCTAAGTCTGAACTCGACTCCAATTTTCATTATAATTTTGAAATTTGCCCATTTAAATAAAATTAATATTTAAATTCACCTTTCATTTCTCAATAATTTTAAATGATGGCCAAGAACACCCTTGAAGGGTGAAAGCCAGAAATAATAAGAAAAAAAAAAAAAAAAAAAAAAAAAAATAGAAATCTAAAATCTTATAAATTCCAGACGGGAAATTTGTTTGATTTTTATAACCCCGGTGCACACTAATGAAGAGTTCCTCTCCAGCGGTTTAGGATCAAAAATGACCGGGTTTATCAAAGTATATTTATCGTTTTTCTAACATGTGAAAAAACGTAATTTTTTGACGTTAGAAAGAGAAATAATATTTTTTCCAGTTTGCCTCAAATATTTATATTGGAATCCATTAATAAAATCCTTAAAACAGCCGAATTTAATAATTCATTTTAGAATGTGAAGTACCTACTTTGTATCTTTTGAGGTGGGAATCTAATATGGCTGGAATGTCATACGTCCTGCACAGAGTACACAGAGGCTGCTGGCGTCAGCGTCGCGACGCTCTGCAGTGGAGGCGCTTTGTGCTTACTCCCCACTGCCTCAGCTAGGCTTGGCCTAACTGAAACAGGATGCTCACCGAACCTAAACGGATGTGGCATCTGGCGATATTCAACTGCAACCGAAACAAACTGTTTCCTTTTGCTTTCGTGTTAACCGCCGAGCCGCCGCCGCCGGCACTTTTGTCTGCTTCTAAATCCTTTCTGATTTTTCTCAACTTCGCGCCGGTTCCAGTACGAACTTATGTTTTTAATTATGATAGTTCCAACTGCCCGGACCCGTAAAACTACGTATACTATTATTTTGTAAATTTCTAGGTAAAATCAGTTCTAAGCATAAGTATGACTATACAGATCGCAATGTCATTTACACGATTTGGACAGAAGAATTTGGATAACAGTTAAAATATGACGCCAAACCCTTTTATTCGTTCCATATTTTTAATTTTTAAGGTTAAACTAATATTTGAAGGTAAGAAGTAAAGAACTACCTACCTAAAAGAATTATAATATATTATATGTATTAATTATAATAAATGAATTAGGAATAAATAGCGTTACCAAAAAGTAAAAAGAAAAGATTACGGTTTACCAAGAACGCACGCTACGAAGCAACAAGTAGTTTATTGCCCAAAATTAGTTTTAAAGGTCTTGCATGCGCAATCAGTTTGTGCAAAATTTTGCGCGAAAAACGCCGTACAGCGTACTACGTCATGTCATGTTTATTTTTATAATTATGTAAACAACCTTTATGTTACTTTTTTATTATTTTACTAACATTTATAGCGACTATCTAAACATTTTACATACAAAATATGATCTCAAATATATGTATAGTAAATTGTATTTCTTAGTCCTCCTCACCTCTGCTGAGGCGAAATAAAGTTATTAATTTCTGTTTTATTAGTTTAAACTTTTACTATAATAAACTTATCAAACTCCTTCGTATAAATTTCGATATATCTTTCATACTTTTCACGTTCACTTCCTATCTCTGTATTAATTTATTTATGATCTGTAAAACACCCAATCTGGCGTAATAAAGGTTTTTAATCTAACACTTTTACTAGTTTAACACATCAGATTTAAATATATATATAGAGATGTTTTGTATATGGGAAATGTTTTGCATTTGGAAAATGTTTTGTATTCGGGTAACGTTTTGCATTTGGTAAATATTTTGAAATCGGTAAATGTTTTGGGGCAGAAAAAAGGGGGGAGGGGAAGATTTGAGAAAGATCAATGACGGTAAGATTTTCCTGCTTTAGTTTTAATAACTGATATAACTCAGCCATTTCAAAGAACTTTTTATTTCTGATCTATTCATGTTACGTATGATATATGCGGAGATATGTACGGCATGGCACCACTCCGGTTTCATGCACGGTCAGAGTAATTAGGGAACTAGCCCGACTTGCCGCATATGACGTCAGCAGAACTGTGTGCATTTCGCTGCACTTATATTCAATTCTGGTCAGTTGCGATTCAACTATAGCCGCCAAAAACAGTTAACAGTTGGAAATAAATAATAAAACACAGATGTTTTTCAAATTAACTAACCTTTTTGGTTTCTAACAATTTTTCGAAAATCCATCGTTTAAAAGTAGTTTTTGGGTAAAAAAGTTCAATTGTTTGTATGGGAAAATAAATATTCTTCTATGGAAAAATATTTTAATATGGGAAAACAATGTTGGAGTTTCGAAAAAAGCAACTTATCTTTTTTACTTCTAGCATCACGAACAATCACCTCCCAAAGTTAGTGCACTTTAGCAAATGAAATTAAGTGAACGCCATTTTAAAAACTGGTACACATTGGATACTTCAGCGACATAGATACGTAAAATATAATTTTGTAGTGGAAATTTGTAACTAAAAATATGTATTTGTAAAATATTCTCTAAACATTTTAGGTGTAGTTCCTTTCGTGAAACGTTCCAAGAAATGGCTCCGCACTAACTGTATCATATTTATACCTGTTCACGCAAACATTGAATACAAACACGTAATTTGGATAGTATTATTGTAAGTGTATAACTTTTGTCCTGAAAAGGAAAGGTTCTTTCGGAAAAAGGGTTTTATCTCATTCACCTATTCAAAATTTGAATAATGTCTTTTTTATCGTTCTTCGAGTTTTTATCCTGTTAAACCACAATTTAATAGTTTGTCAACAGGTGTACATTTTATAATTTTATTTTTAATGTAATTAAAATCAAATGTAATAATATAATTATAAAGTTCTGCAAGTATTTTTTGTTTTTTGCTATGTTACAGCTGTTTCGGTTTTCAAGGCCATTTTCAAACTGTGCAAAAAATACTTGCAAAACTTAAAAATAATATTACTAAATTTGATTTTAATTTAATTGAGAAAATAAATAAATGATGTTCTACGAATTAAACACAAAACAATAAATGTATAGGATTTACATGTTAAATTACATAATATTATAACTTATTATAATATTGACACACATTATCTAAAATAATACTTAATCTACATACTAATGTATAACTATTGATTGATAGTGAAGACAAGAATAAAGTATCTCGGCTTGGGAGCAGCTATATTATTATAAGAACAAAAACGTTTATTTTTTTTTTTTTTTTACTTTAATATTTTCATTTCTTTACATATATTATACATAATAATAGACAGTAAATAATAACATAATACTAAAATTGTATACACAAGAAATGAAAACCCACTAAGGCACTTCCTGAGTGTGGGTAATATAAACCCATTACTATATTTCAAGTACCTAAGTATAATATATATAAGTAGAAAAAGTTTTTTATATCTACTATATTTCAAGTACCTAAGTATAATATATATAAGTAGAAAAAGTTTTTTGTTTGTTTATAGTAGTATTCAATTGAAGCGATGGAAATAAGAAAACATTCTCACAAGTATACCATGAAAGGAATAAAACTTATACTTTGTTTTTCCGCGACGTTAGAACCAAGAATTGATTTGGTTCACCATTAAGAGCCCGTTGACCCAAAAACTTTATCAATAGTCGTAGACATAATAATAAGTATTATTAATATATAAAAGTCTAACATTACCGCATTTGCAATAGTTTACCATATATCTTCATAACAAACTAACATGATACAGTATTATTTATTTATTGGACAATTTGTATAGCGTAGCTTTTGTGAGTACTCACACCTACGCAATATATACACCACAATGAAATCATTACCTTTAATTAATAGATTTTGTTTTGGTTAAAAAAAAAGGGTTTCTCACTTAATAAATTTTTACGTTACTAACGCAGACCAGTGGAATCACGGGATATTACAATACTTGTTGGATTTGTGAAGCTGAAAGTATTCATAACATATTTGCCTCAGGATTATTTCCTATTAAAGAAATAATTAGAGAAAACTATTTATTTATTGCTTCTCACAGAACACAAAGCCTTATTTTTTGCATAACAATTAACCTCACTGACTAATAGCCTGTATCGAAGAACACTTTGTTTTTGCGGCACGTTCCAGAGTGAAAGATACTCTTAGTATCGCCCTTGTGTAGGACAACAATACAGAATTGAAACGTTGCTTGAAATGGCTTTGGCCGTGTTTTGGGACCAGATATGAATAGCCAGGTACTTTCTCATCTTCCTCCTCCCCATCTCCTTCCCGACCCCACTAAATTCATCCTCACAACATACCCCAATTGGGGATGCCGGTCTCACTGGTTCCAGACGGTTGGGAGCATTTGGGACCTCATATCCTTTCCCCCACTTCCTTCAAGGAAAAATAAAATATCAAACATTGTTACTCAACTTGTTGCTTATCAGTTCCATTTTTGAAAATTAAAAGTTCATTGAAATTGAGTTAATTTTACTCATTACGCAGGAATATATCACACGTCTCGTTTTACGTTTTAATTTTGATTTCAGAGTCAGATACAAAAAGAATTAGCTTTTAATATGTCTTTGTAAATGTAATAATTCACATTTCACTCCCTTCACCCATGCTCTATGTGGGGTATAATACCCTAATAATTATTTGAATCTTTTAATTGCTCATATATCTTAAAATCACGATTAGGTGACACATCTCTATCTTGCATGAACCCCTTCAATAAAATTACAGAAAAAATCGTGGTTTGTTGTTTTCCTGTAAATTTATGGCTTTCAAAGGGGACCTGCAAACTCAGTATGCCCATGGGAGTGATCACTCTTCACGGCTTAAGACTATTCTGTTCATAACCCCGATCAACGCCGGGTAGTGACCAACGTTAGCTTGTATGTAAACATTCATAGTTTATTCTGACTCCTTCCTTATTTTACTCTGTAAGCTCTATGAAAAACTAAACTGCCTCCCCTAGCTAAGAAGCTGGCGACGCCCCTGATTTATCATTAAATATTTTAAAATTTTCATTGATGGGAAAATTGATATTAAAATGCTAATGTTACTTCGGCATCAAATCAAATTAATTTCATATATTATTATTCATGGATGGCATGCGTAAACTTTTAGCATTCATTCATTCAATTGTCGGATTAAAACGAATGACGTGTCATTGCCCTTTTTTACCTTGTGTTGGGAATTACGATCATATCAGAACATAAACGAGCTTTTGTGATTCGAAACATGAATTTAATCTTTGAAACTTTAAGCATTTTGTGAACCTTTATGTAACACCCTTCATCAATGTTAGCGGCTTTCAGGTCTCTAGCTTTTTAAAACTCGATGAAAAAGGATTTATGATGGCCGTAATGCCGTTAGCTGTACACAAAGTATTTGATTTAGCTTTTATCGTTACAGTTATTTTTCTTGTCGAGGTTAAAAAAAGGATAAAATTACCCTTCGATGTAATTTTCTTTCCAATTCATAAATATTACGTACTTATTTATTTTTGTGACAATTTTTGTATTTTATAAATTTATATTATGCAAATTCTGTACTCTTGAATTTAGAATAGGTTCGCAAACAAATCAAATAATTTAAATCATAACTTTGTGCTCCAGGCAGATTTTTATTATATTTTTAATTTCAGTGATCTTGTTATATATTTATTTTATGGTGTACTACAGGGGTCAGTACTGGGTCCTCTTCTCTTTATGTTGTTTATATGTACTGATTTTAAATCGAGCATTTCTTCGTATGCAGTAAAGTGTTGTAGTTACGATATTTTTAAATAAATGACCATTGTAAAATAAATTTAGGCGGCTCGTGCGCAGTATTAGAGTATTTGGACAAAAATATTGTTTAAACGAAAACATTGTTTAACTGAACACCCTTGAAGGGTGATAGCCAG
Organism: Hesperophylax consimilis; assembly: GCF_061612785.1. Lineage (NCBI taxonomy): Eukaryota > Metazoa > Arthropoda > Insecta > Trichoptera > Limnephilidae > Hesperophylax > Hesperophylax consimilis. Next base: position 316,542 of record NC_142842.1, read on the forward strand.
AAACATTTGATAAAACATCGATCATAGGAATATGAAAGTCTAAAGTATTTTTGTTCTTACTCCTTCCATAATAATAATCACGGAACTCAGATTGTATGTCATTGTTAAATAATACATTTGCCGTGCGCGGCGAACCTGCAATAGGTAGGAAGCGCCCGGAAAGATCTTGTTCCGTTGACGCTTCCGCACGGTTGCTAAAACCCTTTTCAACTGGTGGACGCATACTGCCGGAGTTTTGTTGACACCTCAACAACTTTTGTAAACAGACAACAATTCTCTAACTTCAACAGTTGCATTTTTTTTTTTTAGATATGTTTTTATGTATTTATAATCATTAAAAAAACATTAGCCTTATTAACACGTAATATGTGTAAGTAAATTTTTAGTCATTTAGTTATGTTTTATTTGTAAAAAATGTATGTATTTACTATATTTTTTTTTATTCACAAATCATTACAAAACAAATAAAAACTTCCGCATCTCCGGTGCAACAAGTGGGAGGACGTCTTACCCGTTCTACGGGTTTATACACAGTTTCCTTTTGGTAAAATATTCTTACACACAAAAGACAAGAAGTTGAAGAGTTGGTTCAAATTCATTAAATACATTTTTATTTGTTTTATTTTTATTTATTTATTTAGTACAGGTGATGATACAATGACACATGTAGATAAAAAATACTTTGACTGCCCAACTAGGAGGAATTCCCGTTTTAGGACATATACATATAGTTGGAAGTTGGAACCCTTACAAAGAGATTGTTATAAAAATGACTAAAAAATTATCGAACAGCAATGCATATCTCGCCATTCAAATAGGACCGGCGTAAGAGGTTAAACTACCCTTCCCATAGGAAGTGTTAATCATAACATTCCCGAATTGCAAATAACCTGACAATATTTGAAAAACTCCCACTACCATCACAGTAAGAATGAAGGACTTACCCAGGCGATAAATTGAACTCAAGACGCCAGGTGGGACCCAGCCGCAATGCCAAATAAGCCATTGACCGGTTATACATTAGTTAAATATATTTTACTATAACTATTATTATGTTATATCTTTTTTATAAAAAGATGTGCTGCAGAAAAAGACCTTACATACTTTTAGTTTATAAAAATCACGTGTTACTGTGTTCGTACACACTAATCTCCGAAACCGCCCAACCGATTTCAATGAAAGTGTATGGTTGGTTCCAGCTTGAAATATAGAATCGTTTTACACCCGATATATGGCGCTGTTGTCGATATCTAAGAATATTTTTTCAACGACAATTTAATTTTTCTGATTTCTCATCCAAAAACACATACAAACCCAACATTTAACTTCCCTTCATAAAGGCAGTCTATGGCAGAACAACGTCTGCCTCGGCCCACTAGAATCATTATAAAAACCGTTTTACAAATGCAATTTATAAAACAATTTAATCAATTAAAATTTAAAATGTTTTTTTTTGCCATAATACATCTGTTTTTATTAATAAAAAAGTTTAAAAAATGATCTGACGTCTGTCCGTTGCCGCGATCTAATTGTCGAAATCTATTAAGTAGTTTACGCTTATATTTTTCATGACGTAATTAACAATTTTATTTTAATTCTGATCAAGCCAAGCGATAGAACAAGCTTCAATGTATCCATAGTATATTTTTGGTACTGATAACCTATACCGATTTGTAGTAAAGATTAATCTAAATAGTGATTTCTCTTATAGCTTTACCTTAACGATATAGTAATATCTAGTTAGTCCTCTCTAATAAATTTAGAAACATTAATTTTGTTTTAATTTATTTAGCAATAATAAAAATTAGAATGTTACATACATAATTTAAACATATTGGTGTCAGATATAATTTGCAATTTCCAGCGGTATCATTTCATGCCAAACTCAACATAATAACAGTGTAACAAAAGCCAAGGCACAAAGAAACCTGTTATGCCTATTTTCAGTATTTCAATATTTCAAATAAAATGCAAAACGTTTCCTCTCAGATAACGCTCATGAATATTTTCCATTAACAGACTGTACAAATGTTTCGGTTCGATATCGCCAGTATTGCTGTGGGCGGTGGAAGAAGGGTGCGGTCGGGCGGGGGCGGGGGCGGTGGAACCACTGCTGTATAGATACAGATATAGTTTGTATGTACAATGTACATACTCTATGGACCGTTTCAAATTTACTAATTTTCTTTTGTTTTATTTTTCGGTTGCTCAAACATTTTATAATTGTGTGGATTGTTTATTTGGTTACGTTTATTTAAATCAAAGTAGGTGGGTGCTGTCAACTTTAATTCCTATCAGACCTCTTGGCTTGAATAAATAAAAGCTTATTTTTGTTGTCTTTCAGACAGAGCTTCAAAGAACAATAAAGATTGAAATATTATTATGAAATAAAGATTCTCATACATATACACACTACGTAATTTCAGGATGAAGGTCATTATCTTTTTGAGTCCTACCTACTTTGCATTTTTGACGATGTCAACATAACCCTTTTTTCTATTTATTTAGTTCATATATGTATTTTTTTAAAATAAATATGAAAATTATTCCATGTTCTACTATGATAAAGAAAAAACAATAATGTCTTTTCCTCATCATAAAGAGACAAGTCTCTTGTGTTTGATGAGAGAATTCATTCACAAACAATTAAGTCATGTAAGTAATAAAATACTGTAAATAATAATTACAAGAAAATGAATAGATTCTTTTCAATTTAAGCTTATGTTCATGAATATTTTCGGTAATTTTTAAATTTAAAAAAAAGTTGAAAATATGTTAATACAGGAAAGTATTTTGAATATGCTTGGTGTTCAATTTTGGAATTTATTGATATTTTGAATTTTTCTGATATATTAAAGTAACTGTTTTTGTTGAATAATCTAAAGCATATTTTCTATTAAATTGGTTTATTGTAGGTACATTAATAAGGGTTGAAGTAAAAAAAATCTATATAATATTTTATAGTCATTTGGTTTATTGTAGGTATTAATAAGGGTATGCGTAGAAAAATGTATAGAATATTTTCTATTAATTTGTTCATTGCAGGTACATTAATATAGATTTTAGTAGAAAATGTTAAAGTTTTAAATAAACTATTAAGAACTTCAATAATTGCAAAATCTTTTCGTGGCATCATTATTGAAATAAAATAAATGCAAATTCACTTCGTGGCATCATTATTGGAATAATATAGTAGCAAATGGACTTTGTGGTATCATTATTGAAATAAAATAATTGAAAACTCACTTTGTGGCATCTATATTGAAATAAAATAAATTATTTTGCATCCATCACTATATAAATAATATTAGTAGTGTGTAAAAAGTTACATATTAAGTTCTTAATTTATAAGAAAATTTCACTTTCGCAATGTTTGTGCACAAATGCCTTCAAAGAAAAAACAATACAACCTCCCGTTATAAGTAGGTACATGACATGCAGGGCAGGTACATTCTTTTAAAAATAAGTGGGAAATATTTCATGAACAAAGAAAATATTAAGCTGAACCGCAAAGGTTTCAAATCGATTATCACGTTCAAGGCTGTAAAGGTAGCAGTTTTAGTGTTATATTTATATACGAAAATACATAAATAAATTATATATTTACAATACACTAGCACATGATAAGCAAAAAGTATGCTCCAAATACCATTGTCTAGTACTGTTGACACTTCGTTGTCGAGATTAGTGTCAGTATTGTCATCGTTACGTGTAACCACTCTTGTGTACCTTATGATATTAAACCCTGCCCACAGAACTGTTATAGGAACATTATATTTCATTACAAGTAGCACCCTACGTACGAACTACATATACCAAAAATTGTTTTACCCAAGATCTACGTTCTATATAAAGAAATATGTAAATATCTTTTCCTCGCATTCAAATGAATCCTACCCAATGTTTTTCGATCGATTTGCTAAGAGGTCTGAGAACTGCACAGTTAACATAATCTAACTCCACATCAATAATTGACAAAGAATCTCTCTTCTTGTTTCAGTTTCCCTCATACGACTCGGAGGAGACCAACTGGTGGAGATATTCTCCCTCGAATCACTAGTCGACGGAGAAGACCGGGGTGAATTCTCAATACCACATGAAGAGGATTTCGTCTGTATCAGCCATCAGCAGAGGAAACCTCCCACACAGCCTTCCTACCACCAACACCATCGGTTTCCCGACACCGACAAGAGGAAACCTATCACCGAAAGGCTGAACAAAACGATCGCGTCGAACCAACTGCCTCTGGACGATTACGATATAAATACAGAGAAGAATGACGTTCCGGTTTGGGAGAACTTAAGCGAAGACACTCAAAACGAAATTTTAGATGATTATAAATTAGAAAATGATAGCCATAATCGAAAAATTCCCAAAAACGAAGAAATCGATGTAAATACTATTGTAGGTAAAACCGAAAGCCAACACACACTGGCGAGCGTTGTAAATAATTCAAAAACAGAACCACAAAATGGCGTCGACCAAAAAATCGTCAAAACTGATAATGTAGATAATGATAATCCGTCACTAGAAAGTAAAAATAACGATATAAATAGTAAAAACAGGAAAGGCGTGAAGAGAAGAGAAGTATACAAAGGAGACGCAACGAATTATATTTACTCTGGAGAGGACACGGGCAGAGTCCCGGGGCTCTTCGTGGAGAGGGGCGCGCTGGGGCGCGGTGCCCCACGGGAGGTGGCCGTGGGCCCCCGCGTGCTCGGCAGGCTGCTAGAACCCGCAGGCAGGCCCGCACCTGCTATACTACTCAACTGGAGACTCCGGGACGCAAGACTGGGAGAGGACAGGACTGCTAACGTTACTTTTAGGTGAGTCAACTATATACCAATATCCTCTGCATTACCTACTTGGTAATCTGGTAGCTATCTATGGAATTTGCGTCGCTGATTCGAACCTTTTTTAAATAATAATTTATACTAGGAGGTATGCAGGAGTAGTGCAATGCAAAACATTCCATATTTCAGGAAACAAAATAACAATTCATAGAATAAAAATAAATTTAATTAATATCGTCGTTTATTTTGGAAATAGTCGTTAATTTGAATATTTGACCGGGGAATCCATCCTGGCAGTCATGGAAGTTATGATAGTATTTTTGGATTGCGTAGTCGGAGGTAGCGGAAAAGTACTCCGAAAGAGTGTACTCGTCCCTCCAGCACGGAGGAATATTACTAAAATTGAATATTGCTCATTTATTAAGAATAACTTCAAATTATTCGTAATCTGGTTAAAACGGGATTGATTCCTAGTAATCTTTTAGTTAAATACGAATGTATTATGACGATGTAGGAACACGTGTTCATAAAAAATGGAAAAATTTCCACATTTCGTCATGGTTTATTATAAAGGCAAATTCAGGTGCATAAATACGTGTCCCGATGCATTGGGAATTTAGTAAAAGTTTATAGAAACGGCCTGCATTCCTGTTGTTAACCGGATTTCTCCGTGTGAATGAGAAAAAAAATTAAACAATACATGATTTTCGTTTCGCTGCAGTATCTCGGTAGGCGGAATAGTTTCCTTTTAGCTTATGCCATTGGTATGAAGTGTACTTTAATACAAACTCGTTATAAATCGCAAATTAATCAAAAATGCTCTTATTTCCCAAAATACATATATTTTTAAATCGATTTTAATATTTTAGTTTCTAATTAAAATTCCCTAAATACCTCTAAATCAAAATCTTAACAATTTTTTCTGGCCACCTCGAAGAGCCGACGAAATTAGTATTAACGGGATTTAGCGTATAAAAAGTAAGAAATAAAACATAAAAATCGATAGAGAAATTTATAGTTTGTGTTGGTATACACGCATCCACGCTTGGAGGTTTGTTGTGTAGTATTATATAGCAAATAAGCTTGGAGGTTTGTTGTGTAGTATTATATAGCATACACGCTTAGAGGTTTAGTTGAATCTTTAACAAGAAGATACATTTCCATTTCATGTTCAAAACTTTACGAAAATGCAAACCCTGGTAAATGGTAAATATTGATTTTATATAAAATTGTTTTTCCTATTCCGTATGGCCATATAAGTAGAGTTCATAAACGAATATCCTCGGTCATGATGCTATTTTGAGCGCTGCCAACGGTAATGTCGGGTAATGTGTTGGTAATGTTGGGAATGGACTGAAGTGTGCCTTTATGAACACGCTATAAAATTTTACATTTTTTTTATTTTTTATTTTCTAGATTCTTATATTCCATGAAGTGGTGAATCATTTAAATTTACTGAGTTTAAAGTTAATGTTCTTTATACAAATAGAACGGCGTCATATGCGCCTCACAATTTTTACCTCATATGGGTTTATTTAAATATTACCTGGCTTTTATAGACTTAGAGGCCTTGTATTTTCTCGGTAGGGAAAAAATTTGTTACCTAAAAACCCTACTAAAATTGCATGTATCATCATCCAGCATCAGCACCAGCGGCGACCTACAGCGGCCATATACTACATACGTGTCTGTTTGTGTTGTGTTGGGAATGGGGAGGAAATTTTGGCTGCGCCCTTTTGTTGGAGTCCTTCCGCATTTGCCGTTGGGAGTAAGGAAAATCGCAGAAAACCTTACCCAGGAAGGAGCGGCCGAACGTCAACTTGAAACGTTTGCGGCCTTCAGTAACATCGGTATATGATGTCCTGCATTTTTGAGATGTGTGTGTGTGTGTCTGTTTTTATGTTAATATATACTTATGGGAAGATAGAAAATAAACATACATATACATACAAATTATAAAATATTATATAAATATATAAATAGATATATAAACATTATATATTTGGGAAGAAGGTCGGGAGTTTAGGAAATACCTACTGCTCGCTATTCGTCCGCGTCTAGTTCTGGTATGTGCCATATGTGGTCATGGTCCATGAGGATGTGTTTTGGTAGTCTATGTGTGTATCTGAATGTCAGGTCGCTCGGAGCATTGTATTGTCCTATGTCTCGTTGTACGGGACGGCACTGTAGTCGCCGGCCGCACAGACGATATAGCGGGAGTGGCCGGCTGGCCGCTTCGACGCCTTGGAAGGGAAGGTCGGGAAAAGGTAGGGAGAATGTTGAAAAAATGGAAAAAATGGGGAAAAATATGGGGAAAAATGGGGAAAAATTACGAAAGGGAAAAAGGTGGAAAATGGGGAAAAATATAGGGAAAAGGGAGAAATGGGGAAAATGTGGGAGAAAGGTATAAGGCAGGGGGGAGGAAGGTAGGGGGGAACCTGCGCCCTGACTAGGGACGCTTCGACTATTGTGACAGTTTCTTCTTGATGAACACCAGGGAGCCGGGAGAAAGAAGAAGGCCAGGTTGCAGTGAAGGTCCAGGGCAGAAGAGGCTTGAAGAAGGCAGTCAGGGCAGTCCAGGAGAGATGTTGATGGTCCGATCGTTGCTGGCTCTCTGCCGAATTGCACAAGTTGTCCGCCTTTTAAAGGACCAACGGGCCTAGCTCTCCCTTTGTTAGCGACAAATTCCGAGAATTATTTTTGGGTTCCCGGAATTTGTCACAGGAGAGAGCGCCGTTGTTGCGTAACTTGGAAGGGGACGATTTTGACTAGGTCCTGACTGTTCTTCAAACCACTTTGCCCGTGTCATTTTTATTCAATTACATTTTGTGAGTTTGCACATATTACAGAGAGAAAATATTTTTACAAGGCAGCTTTGCACAATATTTAATTTGTGCAAATTTACATATAAAAGAGAGAAAACATATATTTAAAGGGGAAGCTTTGCACAATATTCAATTTTGTGCAAACGGCAAGTTTTGTAAAGGAAACTGCGTTTGCACAATTTCAAATTTTCATGCAAAATTTAATTAAAGGGAGTTGGTATTTAAAAGGGGAAGATTTGCACAATATTCAATTTTGTGCAAACGGCAAGTTTTGTAAAGGAAACTGCGTTTGCACAATTTCAAAATTTCATGCAAATCTTCCATGTTTTGTACAGATGATAGGTATTTAATTTATAAGAGGGTGTTGGGGGGTCAAGCCTTTGTTTTTTGTCTATAATGATGACTGCTTGACCCCGTGGTTTTATTTATTAATCAGCAGATAAGATTTATAGTTTTACACAAGTGCAGATAAGATTACAGATTTTTATAGAGAGAATTTTGTTGCCTAAATTCGAATATGCGCAGAGGTGAGTTTGTAAAGGAACTGCCTCTGCGTAAATTCAGATTTATTAAAATTAATTTAAGTCGGTGGAGGTACGTCCGGTACAATTCTCCCCCCGGTGCAGTCACGGCTGCGCCTAGCGGTCCGGACGTGTAGGTCGGCGGCGTCCTCGACGTCCGGTTCCCCTGGGCCGCTGGGGGTTGTGGCTCCCATGCGGCATCCGTGGTCCGGGTGCTGTAGAGGGCGGCGCTGGTGCTGGTGCCGGTGCGGGCGCTGGTGCTGGTGCGGGGAGGATGAGGGCGAGTTTGACAGCAGGGCGGGTGTACGTTCCTGTGGCTGTTTGGACCCGGGCTGTCCTCACTTGGCCGTCGGCAGCTGGGATGGCCTCAATGATACGTCCGCGCGGCCAGCTGTTGCGTGGCAGCGCGGGGTCTAAGATGACCACCAAGTCTCCAGCTTTGAGGGGGGCAGTCGGGTGGTGCCACTTCTGTCGGGCACCCAGGGTGGGGAGGTACTCACGGAGCCACCGCCTCCAGAACATATCGGCGAGATGTTGGCTGATACGCCACTGGCGACGGAGACATACCTCCTCCTCCTTGCTGTCGTAGAGTGACAGATGCGGGCGGTTCCCGGCAGACCCCATGAGAAAGTGATTCGGGGTGAGGGGCTCTTCGTCCCGCGGGTCGACAGAGACATGAGTCAGTGGCCGATTGTTGACCACAAACTCAGCCTCTGCCAATGCTGTGCGCAGGGTTTCCTCCCTTGGCGCCCTCTCCTTTAAGGTGGCGCTCAGGGCTCTTTTCACCGAGCGCACCAACCTTTCCCAGGCTCCCCCCATGTGGGGACTGAGGGGGGTGATGAAGCGCCACTCGATGCCCTTGGTAGCCATGGCGTCCGTCATCCTGTCATCCTGCTGCAGGGCTGCCGTGGCATCCCGAATCTCCGCGTCCGCACCACGGAAGTTCGTCCCGTTGTCCGAGTACAACACCTTGGGCTGTCCTCTTCGGGCGGTCATCCGTTGTACGGCCATAATCGCTGAGTCGGCAGACAGCGAGACCACTAGCTCCAGATGGATGGCGCGGGTGGAGAGGCAGGTAAACAACGCTCCATAGCGCTTCTCCCGATGTCTGCCGACGGTGACCTCCATCGGCCCGAAGTAGTCCAGTCCGCAGTGTGTAAAGGGGCGGACGTGGTGCGCCAGGCGGGTCGGCGGGAGAACCCCCATCAGTGGGGGAGAGGGCTTGCTCCGTCGTAAGCGGCAGGTGGGGCAGTCATGGCTGATTTTCCTGCTGATGGTACGGAGGCGCAGGATGAAGAAGCTGCACCGGATCTCGGCCACAGTTTTCTCCGTGCTTGGATGGTCCGCCTTTTCATGGTAGTGGCGGATCAGCAGTCGGGCGTACGGATCGGAGCCATCCAAGATCACGGGGGTCTTCGCCACGCTCGTGCTTCCAGTGAGCTCCCTCAGCCGTGAGCCCATCCGCAAAACGTCATCAGGTCCGAGGAAGGGGGCCAAACTGACGAGACGACTGGCGGCAGGTAGCGCCTGGCTGCGACGAATGGTGTGCAGGTCAGTGGAGAAGGCGTCTTCTTGGGACCTTCTCACCCATCTGCGCTCAGCCTCCGTCAGCTCGTCTGCTCGTAAGGAGCCTTCAGGGGGTCGGCTTGGGCCCGTCCGACAGCGCCTGATGAAGCGTAGCACCCACGCTGTAGCCCGGATCAGCCGGTGCCATGACGAGAACCTCTCGACCAGAGGTAGGGCCTCTCCGGCTGTGGTGATGTGCCCGACGTAGTGTCGGGCCCGGGTCTCGAGGGTCTGGTCGTCTGGCTTTGTGAGGGTGCGCTCCTTTGGCCAGTCGCTCTCCGGTGTGGTGAGGAAGGCGGGGCCGTTGAACCATCTTCCTTGGAGTGACAGGTCGGGCAGCTCCAAGTCCCGTGTGCCGATGTCGGCCGGGTTCTGCTTGGTGGGAACCCACCTCCAATTGGCTATGGAGGTGAGTTCATCTATTTCGCCCAACCTGTTGGACACGAACGCAGAGTACGTGCGCGGATCGGTGCGTAACCAGCACAGCACTGTGGTCGAGTCCGTCCAGAAGATGGTTGAAGCTATCCTCGCTTGGCTCTCCAACCGGATGGTTCTGGCCAATCTGGCCGCCATGAGTGCGGACTGCAGCTCAAGGCGGGGTATGGATAGCGGCTTGAGAGGTGCCACCTTACATTTGCTGGCGATGAAGGTGGCTTTTAGGGTGCCCTGCACTTCCTCCACGAAGTAGGCGACGGCACAGCAAGCTTGCTCCGAGGCGTCGCAGAAGAGGTGCAGGGTCACGCTGCTTGACCTCTGTCGGAGCGACCGTCGTGGGATGGAGACGCTGCTTTCCTGGAGCAGGCTCATCCAGTCCCTCCAGCGTTCAGCGTGCTCCGAGGTGATGTGGTCGTCCCATCCAACGCTCGAACGCCACACGGCTTGCAGTAGGATCTTCGACCGTATGGTGAGGCAGGAGACGAAGCCCACCGGGTCGAAGATCTTCATCACGATGGAGAGGAGCTGCCGCTTTGTAGGCCGTGTGGCTTCCTCTAGACTGGCCGCTTCCAGGAAAGTGTAGATGAAGCGGTCGGTAGATGGGTCCCACACCAGTCCCAGGACCCTCTCGGTCTCGCTGCTCCCGCTGCTGATAGCTACCGTGGAGGTGGCGCGGTCTTCAGGGGGCACATCGGCGATGGCGTCCAGGCTGTTTGAGGCCCAGTTCGTAAGGTGGAACCCTCCCTTTGCAAGGAGGGCCCTTACGTCTCGGACTAGGGCAGCAGCTTCGTCAGGGTTGTCCACTGCGTCCAGGTAATCGTCCATGTAAAACCGTGAACGAATGGCTGCTGCGGCGGCCGGGTACTGGTGCTCGTACTGACCGGCCACCCTGTCCCGCACGTACTGGGCACTGCTGGGCGAGCAGGTAGCCCCAAACATCATGGACGCCAGCTGGTAGGTGTCCGGCTGTTGCCGGTCCGGCGACCTCCACAGGTAAAGTTGCGAAGACTGGTCCTCTTTCCTGATTTGGATCCTCAGGAACATCTCCTGGATGTCGGCGGCGATGGCTATACCGCCTTCCCGGAATCGGAGGATGTTCCCCAGGAGAGAGGACAGCAGGTCAGGGCCAGTGAGCAGTTGGTCGTTAAGTGACGTCCCTCGGCATCGGCTGGCGGCGTCGAACACAACCCTTATCTTCCCTGGCTTGTTCGGGTTGGTGACGGCGAAGTGGGGAAGATACCACTTCCGTGGGGCAGGGAGCGACGCCTCATTGGGGGAGAGGCGTCTGGCGTAGCCTTTGGCGACAAGCTGCGTCATTTTGTCATTGTACGCCGCTGCCAGGGTTGCGTCCGCTGCGAGCTTTTTCTCGAGGGACTGGAGCCGCTTCAGCGCACACTGCCGGTTGTCGGGTAGTGTGGCGTCAGGGTGTCTCCACAGGAGGCCAGTTTCCCACCGCCCAGAAGGTAGGGGGCGGGTGGTTTCTGCCATTAATGCCATGGCCTTTGTGTCCATGGCATTGACTCTCGCCGCAGACGTGACGCCGAGGGAGTCGACGGCAAAGTTGGATGTCACCAACTCCCTCAGGCGGGCATCTGCAGCGGTCTCCGACTGAAGGGCCAGTGTGGTAGCTGGCCCGTCATTGCTGAGGCTCGAGCCTCCGTGGGCGATCCACCCCAAAGCGGTCCGTGACACTATTCGAGTAGTGCTATTCTCACGGACCTCTCTTGACACGATAAGGTGGGCATTATCCTGCCCGATCAAGAGTTTTGGGGTGACGCGTCTTCCAGGAACGCGCTGCTCCGGCAGGCTCAGGTCAGCTACTGTGTGGGCGGTGATGGTGAAGGTGGGCTCCAATCCAGCGCCCCGGATCGTCAGCTTCACGCGTTGGGAGCGGGCGTCGGAGGTACACATCCCCTTCGCCCCGTGCAGCCGCAGACTGTGGACTGGGCCGCGTGCGCCGATCTGCGTTGCGGTGTCAGCGTCGATGAGGGTGATGGTGGATCCCTCATCCAGAAGAGCGAACGTTGACACTTCCCCGTCCGTGGGGCCCCGCAACACAACCGGCACTATTTTTAACAGCACGCGGCTGTCCACTGTCTGGCGTCAAAGGTTTACCTCCGCGACCGTCTCCCGGTGGAGCAGCCGATGATGCGGGTAGCGGCACTCACCCACACCACACCACACTGTCTCCTTGCAGTCCCTGGAGTGGTGCGCCTCCAGGCACTTGCGGCACAGATTGTTAGTACGCACTGTCTCCCACCGGAGGGAGAGCGATTTCGCAATGAATTCGCGACACTCCCGGGTTCTGTGTGGCTCACCGCACTGAGCGCACGCACTTTTCACTTTGTTTTTGTTTATTGTTCTCACTACGGGTGGTGGTGGGCGGTTGGCCTTCCCCTCTGGCGGTGTGGCCACAGCGTTGGCCAGCACATGTTCCCGGCGCCCTTTGCCGGATCTCAAGGGATCCACCATCCCGCTGACCGGGATCACGCCGGCGACGCCCCTCAGAAATGCTGCCAACTGGAGGATGGTGGACTGGGTTGTTTGCCCCAGCATCCGCAGCTCCAGCAGCCAGGCCATCCTTAATGTGCATGGCATCTTGGCAGTGATGTCGGCCAGCAGGGCGGGGTTGGTGAGGTAGCCTCCCGTCCTCAAGTCCCGCAGGGAAGCCACCAGGTTCTGGATTGTCCCGGAGAAGTCAGCAATCTCCTCCAAGGTGGCTTCGGCAGACAGGAAGGGCAGCTTCCCCACCTTGTCCAGCATCAGGTTCGCTATCGAACCCGATCCGCCGTACCGCTCCTCCAGGGTCGAAATGATTTCGGGCACGCGGTCCGGGTTCAGTAGGAGCGAGTATACGTTTTCCCTCGCCTTCCCCTTAAGCGCACGCTGCAATCGTATAAGATTCTCGCTCAGCGTGAGCTTGCAGGTCGAGGTGGATTGCTCGTACTGCGCAATCCAGGCCGGCCATTCGAGGGGGTCGCCTGAGAATATGGGGAGGTCCTTGGCGGTGGACTGCCGGGCAATGAGGGCGGTCATCCGAAGGTCCTCCTCTACTGAGGGACGAGGGCTGTCCTGGGCACGCGTGGAGCGGATGGCGTCAGCCAGCAGGGTGCTCAGCTGTGCCAGGAACGGGTCGGCGCCTTGTCGGACCCACTCGCTGGTGTGATGGGCAGTCTCATCGGCGGTCGGCTGCGGGGGAAACAGCGGCGAGAAGCTCTGAGATGAGGCGCCAGGGTAACCGGCAGGTGGTGCGCCAAGGTAGGCACCAGGATGCGCTGCAGCGGGCGCAGCAGGGGGCCCGCCCCCAGGGTAGGCGCCAGGATGCGCAGCAGCGGGCGCACCAGGGTGCTCGCCAGGGCAGGCACCAGGATGTGCAGCAGCGGGCGCAGCAGGGGGTCCGCCAGGGCGCTCAGCAGGGTAGGCAGCGGGATGCGCACCAGGGGGCGCGCCGGGGTGCTCGCCAGGGCAGGCGCCAGGATGCGCAGCAGCGGGCGCAGCAGGGGGCCCGCCAGGGTAGGCGGCAGGGTGCGCACCAGGGGCCGCACCAGGGTAGGCGGCAGGGTGCGCACCAGGGGCTGCGCCAGGATGCGCAGCAGCGGGCGCAGCAGGGGGCCCGCCAGGGTAGGCGGCAGGGTGCGCACCAGGGGCTGCGCCAGGGTGCTCGCCAGGGCAGGCGCCAGGATACGCAGCAGCGGGCGCAGCAGGGGGCCCGCCAGGGTAGGCGGCAGGGTGCGCACCAGGGGGCGCACCAGGGTAGGCGGCAGGGTGCGCACCAGGGGCCGCACCAGGGTAGGCGGCAGGGTGCGCACCAGGGGCCGCACCAGGGTAGGCGGCAGGATGCGCACCAGGGGCCGCACCAGGGTAGGCGGCAGGGTGCGCACCAGGGTAGACGGCAGGGTGCGCACCAGGGGCCGCACCAGGGTAGGCGGCAGGGTGCGCACCAGGGGCCGCACCAGGGTAGGCGGCAGGATGCGCACCAGGGGCCGCACCAGGGTAGGCGGCAGGGTGCGCACCAGGGGCCGCACCAGGGTAGGCGGCAGGATGCGCACCAGGGGCCGCACCAGGGTAGGCGGCAGGGTGCGCACCAGGGGCTGCACCAGGGTAGGCGGCAGGATGCGCACCAGGGGCCGCACCAGGGTAGGCGGCAGGATGCGCACCAGGGGCCGCACCAGGGTAGGCGCCCAGGTGGGTGCCAGGGGGGTCCGCCCCTGGCAGGTACTGCGTCGCGGTGGGGAGGGCTGCGAGCAGCACAGCGAGCTGCCTGCTCATTGTCCGGTTCGCCTTCCGGAGCTGCCTGACCGTTTCCTCTGTTGTGATTGAATCCTCCTCTGCATCGGAGGACGGTGCGCTGTCAGGGCCGGCAAAGTGAGTGTCAGCAGGGCTGGCAGCGCGTGGGGCGGCAGGTCCGGATGGGTCAGGGCTGGCAGGGCCGGCAGGGTGAGGGCCGGCAGGGTGAGGGCCGGCAGGGTGAGGGCCGGCAGGGCCGGCGGGGTGAGGGCCTGTCACCAGCTCCACGTCGGGTTGTGAATCTGGGGTGGAGGCTGAAGCCTCGCGGCCACTCCGCAGGGACGGCATCTTGGGACGTCACTGGAAGGCGTGAAGGAGTGAAGGCGTGAAGAGGCGATCGCGGCTCGAAGGACCATGTACGGGACGGCACTGTAGTCGCCGGCCGCACAGACGATATAGCGGGAGTGGCCAGCTGGCCGCTTCGACGCCTTGGAAGGGAAGGTCGGGAAAAGGTAGGGAGAATGTTGAAAAAATGGAAAAAATGGGGAAAAATATGGGGAAAAATGGGGAAAAATTACGAAAGGGAAAAATGGGGAAAATGGGGAAAAATATAGGGAAAAGGGAGAAATGGGGAAAATGTGGGAGAAAGGTATAAGGCAGGGGGGAGGAAGGTAGGGGGGAACCTGCGCCCTGACTAGGGACGCTTCGACTATTGTGACAGTTTCTTCTTGATGAACACCAGGGAGCCGGGAGAAAGAAGAAGGCCAGGTTGCAGTGAAGGTCCAGGGCAGAAGAGGCTTGAAGAAGGCAGTCAGGGCAGTCCAGGAGAGATGTTGATGGTCCGATCGTTGCTGGCTCTCTGCCGAATTGCACAAGTTGTCCGCCTTTTAAAGGACCAACGGGCCTAGCTCTCCCTTTGTTAGCGACAAATTCCGAGAATTATTTTTGGGTTCCCGGAATTTGTCACAGGAGAGAGCGCCGTTGTTGCGTAACTTGGAAGGGGACGATTTTGACTAGGTCCTGACTGTTCTTCAAACCACTTTGCCCGTGTCATTTTTATTCAATTACATTTTGTGAGTTTGCACATATTACAGAGAGAAAATATTTTTACAAGGCAGCTTTGCACAATATTTAATTTGTGCAAATTTACATATAAAAGAGAGAAAACATATATTTAAAGGGGAAGCTTTGCACAATATTCAATTTTGTGCAAACGGCAAGTTTTGTAAAGGAAACTGCGTTTGCACAATTTCAAATTTTCATGCAAAATTTAATTAAAGGGAGTTGGTATTTAAAAGGGGAAGATTTGCACAATATTCAATTTTGTGCAAACGGCAAGTTTTGTAAAGGAAACTGCGTTTGCACAATTTCAAAATTTCATGCAAATCTTCCATGTTTTGTACAGATGATAGGTATTTAATTTATAAGAGGGTGTTGGGGGGTCAAGCCTTTGTTTTTTGTCTATAATGATGACTGCTTGACCCCGTGGTTTTATTTATTAATCAGCAGATAAGATTTATAGTTTTACACAAGTGCAGATAAGATTACAGATTTTTATAGAGAGAATTTTGTTGCCTAAATTCGAATATGCGCAGAGGTGAGTTTGTAAAGGAACTGCCTCTGCGTAAATTCAGATTTATTAAAATTAATTTAAGTCGGTGGAGGTACGTCCGGTACACTCGTATTAGTTGATTTTTACTAAGTGTGAGTGATTTGTAAAAGCGTTCAGTCAGTCTGTGTGTGAATTCGTATAGAGTTGGAATTTGTTCTCGTTCGTGTAATCTCTTCAAGTTTGTTCTGAGTCTCGTGTTGTATGTGATTTTAATGCAGAGATTTTGAAGTGTCTGTAGATTCTGGTGGTCTGTGTGTGAGATGCTGCTCCATACGGGAATCGCATAAGAGAGTACTGGACGAATGAGCGAGTAGTAGACGAGGAGTTTGGTTTTGGGAAGTAGCGGACTCCGTCTATTGAAAATTGGCTTCATCATGCCGATCGCTTGTCGCGTGCGCGTGTGTATCTTCGCTTGGTGAGATTTCCAGTTGAGGCGGGAGTCCATGGTCAGGCCAAGATATGTCACTTCATCTTTCCATTCTATGCTGTGTCCTCCCATTTCGATGTTAAAGTCAGGTGTTCTGTTTACACGTTTTCTCGTGAACATGATGGCTTCAGTTTTCGCCTCGTTCAGTTTCAGGCGCCATTTTTTGTAGTATTCTACGAGCGCGTCGAGCGCCCTCTGTAGGTAAATAGCGGCCATATTCGCTTTCAGCGAGGAAACGTATAGTTTGACGTCATCAGCGTAGATAGACAGATTGCATCTCTCGTCTCGGGGGATGTCGAAGGTAAACAGAATGAAGAGAAATGGTCCAAGTAAACTTCCTTGCGGCACGCCTTTTGGAATCTCACGCATTGAAGATAGCACGTTCCTTATGAACACTCTGAACGATCTATTCTTTAGGTATTCCTGTATCAGTCTCGTTAGGTATATGGGCGTGTTAGTGCGGTGCAGTTTATGCACGAGCCCGTCTATCCATACTGTGTCGAATGCCTTCTCTAGGTCGATGAGCGCAGCGGCGGTGAAGCGATGTTCGTTAAATTTTCTTGCGATAAATTCCGCTACTCTGGTGAGTTGATGGGTCGTGGAGTGCCTCTTTCTGAAGCCGAACTGCTCGTCTGGCAACGTTTTGTTGTCGTCGTGGTGTGGGATAAGCCTGTTGAGTATAATTTGTTCAAATACCTTGCTCAGCGTAGATAATAGGCTAATCGGCCGGTAACTTGTCGGCTGCGTTCTATCTTTATTCGGCTTTGCGAAAGGCAGCACGGTCGCCGATTTCCAAATCTGGGGGAAATGCCCGGTCATGAGGCAGGCATTGAACAATTTTGTTGTGTAGATGATGGCTTTTTGAGGGAGATGTTTGAGTAAAATGTTGTGAATTTGATCGCTTCCCGGCGCCTTGTTTGTTCTCAATCGCCTGATTGTGACAGCAATCTCGCTTGGCGTAGCAAAGTGAATATCTTCAGCGTTTGTCTGCTCCGCTTCCCTCAAGTCTCGTAGAGAGTCAGCTACGATCCGGTCCGTAGCCGGGTCGGAAAGGCCGTCTGTAGCGGCGTAGGCTCTCTCGAATCCGTCGGCGAGTGTTTCAGCTTTTTCTTGTAGCGAAAGCGCCGTCCCGGGGCCGTTCAATTTCTGTAGCGGGGGGATTGTGAAGTCTTTATGTCGCAGCGCGCTTGCCATTTTCCATAAGGAATTATCCTTCGGCGTGAGTGATGCGACTTTTTTGTCCCAAAGTTCGCGCTTGAGTTCTGCGATTTCGGTCTTGATTTCCCTCTGCAGGCAGTTATACGCTGTCTTGAAATATTCGTCGCGTGTGCGGTGAAACATGCGTCGCAGGCGATTTTTCTCCTTGATGAGCGATAGAACGTACTCGGGAAGCTTGATCGTGTATGGGTGTATTTCTTTGAGAGGAATGTGTGTATCTTGTGCTGTTTGAAGAATCTCTGTGAGAGTGCTTGTAGCTGCGTCGATTTCTTGTGGCGTGCGCAGAGTTCCCGAAGTGAGATGAATTCGTTCGTTGACTTCTTTTTTGAATCCTTCCCAGTTCGCATCCTTGTAATTGCGCTGTTTTCTGGGGGTCCTTGAAGTTGTGCCACCTATAGTAAAGCTCACGGGCAGGTGGTCCGAAGACAGTTCGTCTAATGTGCGCAGTGGAGATATCGTCTTAACATTTTTCTCGAGTACTATATCCAATGTACTCGGATATCTAGATAGTCGCGAGTAGTACGTAGGTCTGTCGGGCGCCATTATCGAATAGGTATTTGTCTGCATGTGTGTAAAGAGCGTATTTCCGTTCGCATTACCTCTGTAGTTATTCCAGTAGTTGTGTTTGGCGTTCAAATCGCCTCCCATCACAACAATTGGTCCCAGATTGAGCAATTTATTGAGATCTTCTCTCACTAGGTTACTTTGGGTGCAGTATACGGAGATGATGGTATGCGCTCTACCCTCTATGGTGACTTCGATAATCGTGGCTTCAGCGTGCTTCAACTTCGGAGTAGGTATTCTTGTGGACGTCATAGATTGCCGAACGAATATTGCGGTTCCTCCGCCTGATCTTCCTTGTCGATCGTCACGATAAATCTCGAAACCTTGCACTCTCAGCGGTACGCTTGGATTCAAATGAGATTCTGATAGGAGAATAATGTCGGTGTGTAATTCGTTTGCCAAAGCGAGCAGTTCGTCTGTCTTGTTGCGCACGCTAAATGCGTTCCATACGAGGACTTTCACCGTCTCGGTATTAGGCATCGAGGGTGTCTAGGAGCTCAATCAGGATGACGAGCTTGTGTGCTCTTGTTGCGCAGCGGGCGAGCTGTGATCGCATCCTCAGGAGGCCTTGGAGCAGGGCCATCAGGTCCAGGTTGTCATCTGAAGAGGTGGGCGCGCGCACGGGCTCCTGCTGTGGGCGTGGCTGTGGGGGCGGCGCGGTCTCGCGCTGCTCTTGGGCGGGGGTGGTGCCTCCGGCTACGTTGGCACATGTGCGTCCATCCGTCCTCGGCTGAGGAGGTGGCCTGCTCGGGTTCTGTTCTGCCGGCGGGCGTTGGGCCTTTCTGGCAGGTCGCTGCTGTATTGAGGCGACGTACGCTACCCGCTTGGGGCAGCCTCGGTAATTGGCGGGATGCGGGCCTGAGCAGTTGCAGCATGCGGCGGGCTCATCTCTCGTCTTCTTGGGGCATTCTGCCGAAGCATGCTCCAGTAAGCATTTTACGCACCTTGCTGTGTGCGAGCAGTTTCGGGACCCATGCCCGAAGTCTTGACATCTGTAGCACTGAGTGCCGTGCTGAAGGTGGTTGCTCCTGTGCTTCTGGAGTCGAATTCGGCAGTGGCACAGGTATTTGACGGCCGCGCGCAGCTGTCCCATGTTGACTTCCTTATTGAAGTGCGCTAAGTATATGGGATATTCTATTGAGGCGGTCATCTTGACCACCTTCACTGCTGGGAATCCCTGCGATTCCAGGTCTGCCTTGATATCTTCCACTTCTACGAGCGGCAGGCCCTTGATGACGGCCTTTTTCATCTTTTCTGCTTCGGCCGTGAATGTATGGAAGCCGCGAGCCTCCGCCCGCAGTCCATTGGTGAGGGCGCGATGGTCCTCCATCGTGCGCACGAAGATGTTGGCCGTGCCGCCCCTGTTATACCTGAAAGTAAAATGCTTACCAGCCCCCAGATGTCCTTGCACCGCAGCTGTGATCTGCGCGTGTGTCATGTTCCCCAGGGTCATCACGACCGGGGGAACGCGGTCTCTCCTGCCGGTACCTGCGGGAGAGAAATTATTATTAGTATTGGCACGCTTTATACGCGGCGCGCCGGCGCCTTCGCTTACCTCGGGCAACTCATCAAATCGGTTGCCACACTGGAGCGGTTGTGGTCCCCGTGGGGACATGGGCCTCTTCACGGGGTTGGACGGCCTCGTCCAGCCTCCATCCTGGGGGGCAGCCGTCTCCATCGGCTGCTGCGGTCTCGGGGGCGCCACGTAGGCCGACGCTGGGCCTATCGGGGGGCGCGTGGGGGCAGGACTGGATCCTGCTGCCCAAGAGGGGCCTGCTGCGGGCTCCGTCATCTCCGTTTCATCGGGCGTGGTGGCAGTCGTGGTGGTGGATGGTCTCCGGGTCCTTGGGTCCTCGGGGCGGGGCTGTGGTGCGGGGACCGTATAGCGCACGGTCCCGGTCTTAGTGCGATGCGCAATTTGGCGAGCGCCGGGCGGTACCACGACCGGGGAGTCCTCGTGGTCAATGGGGAGCATCCGGGTCGGGAACATGGTCATCTGTGTCGAGCGGTGACTCCTCTTAAAAAGGGAGCACGTCTCAGGTGCTTGCGGGCGGTTTGTGGGGGCCAGCGTGGATCTTCGTAAGTTGAGTGTTTTGCGTGAAAAATTGCCTTGATAAAGGCAGTTGGGTGGGCGCGAGGGCCTGTTCAGTGGGCCGGCGGGATTCCTCCGGCCGGCAAAAGTAGCGGGGCCTGGCTGAGTGCACAAGCCAGACAAAAACGCTTGTGTGGTTGTGTCACAAACCACAAAAACGATCTCATAAAATTTTTACAGCTATATTCTATGTGCCCATCCAAATTACACCTGTCACGTCAGGAGTGTTTTATATTTTCTGGCTTACAAAATACCCCGCCGTATGTATATCGAGTTTTATACAACTGCAAAAATATTATGTCCAACATGGAAAATAATGCTACTTGAAATCGTAATAATTCTTTTGTAGTTTTCGACAGTGATGTCAAACGAAACGTTTCTGATGACTTTGGTAACTTTTCCTTTCGTCCTAACTCACGATTACAACGTGTTTCCCACGCTTTTATTTGTAAAACTAACTAACTAACCATCACGCCGTTTCCCCGCAGGGGTAGGCAGAGAGGACGGACCGCCAAACAACTCTGTCTTGGCACACACTCCTTGCCTCATTCACATTCATACATCGTCTCATACATACTCTTCTATTGTTCTGACTCTTGACATGGCCCGACTCAAGTATCTGATTCACTTGGTCGTGCCATGTCTTCCTCGGGCGCCCCCGACTTCTGCTACCATTCACATTTGCATCGTATATTCTCCTTACACTCCTTTCTTCGCTCATTCGCTCTACATGCCCAAACCATCTAAGCGTCCCTTTCTTGATCTTACTCACTACGCTTACATCAGCCTTGCACTCTTTGCGGATATCCACATTCCTCACACGATCATACATGGTTTTACCACACATACGCCTCAGGGATCTCATTTCAACAGCATTCAATCTACTTTCATCCTTTCTTTGCCAGTTCCATGCCTCACTTCCATACATCAGGGTAGGTACCAGCACTCCATTGTGGACTGCTAACTTCGCTTCTTTGGACAATTTTTTTGTTAGCGCCAACTGCGTTCAGTCCTCCATTAATGGAGTTACCTGCATTTACTCTTCTTTCAATATCTCTGTCAGCCTTCCCATCACTCGTAAACATGCTTCCTAAATACACAAATTCATCCACCTGCTCCAAGTATTCCTCATTCACAGCTATATTACACACTGTTTTCGTACTTTCTCTTTCAAACACCATTACTTTAGACTTACTTACATTCATCATTAACTCATTCTTCACGCATACTTCGTTCATCCTAGACACGAGAGACTGCAGATCATCCATACTATTAGCAATCAGCACCGCATCATCAGCATACAACAGGCAACATACTTTCAGATTACTCAAATTCGCGCCCAATCCCACATCTTTCAATTCTTGCATACAATTATCCATGTATAGATTGAATAACCACGGTGACATTACGCAGCCTTGTTTAACACCTTTTGTGATATCAAACCACTCCGTAAAACCACCGTTCACCCTAACACATGCAACGCTTCCCTCATATAGAGACGCAATTGCCTGAGTCAGATTCGCATTCACTCCATACTTGGACAACACCTTCCATAGCTTTTTCCTGTCGACTCGGTCGTATGCTTTTTGTAGATCTACAAAGGCACAGAAAAGTTTCTGGTTTTTTGCCAGAAACTTCTCGGTGAGCATACGCAATGAGAAGATCTGGTCCATGCACCCCCTTCCACTCATAAAAGCACCTTGCACATCCCATATTTGTAACTAGTGAAAAATCACGGGATGTTATAATTGTAGGATTTGTGAAGCCGTATTTATTATTTCTAAAATATCTGCCTCAGGATCTTCAATATAAACATATATTGCCAATTTTCCTCATAATAATTATATTTTTTGATGACAAATATTAAGTGAGACGACCAAAATTACCTTTCGAACCGTCGATACCGTTAGTAATCATCAAAAACGATCAGGATTCAGAACTGTAAAATATTTAAATAAAAGGAATACACATATTAAAATTAGAATTATTATTAAAATTTAAATGATGTTGGTAACTACTTTTTTGCTTGTCTTAATTGATCGGCTCGAATTTTTAAAATTATTACGCTGGAATATTTAACATCACGCACTTACAACCGAAATCAGTATGTTTGATTGTGATCATAAAAAATAATGCAAGAAAAACTTTCTTTAGTTTATTTAGGAATCATACAGGTAAAAGTGAAATAATTTTACATTTAATATGTTAAACATAAAATAAACCGCTTATGTTCCATTTAAAATATTTGTTAACGGTTAAATATTAGGAAACAAGTAGATAGTAAAAGTTATAAGTACAAAAAATTAGATTGAATTGGACGAACAATAAAGAAATATATTATTTTGATTTAAGTACGTTGTAACGTTAATTTGATTTTGTTATTATTATTATAGTCGTTCATACCTTTAATTTTACAAAGAACACAAAAGAATTTCAAATTTATTTGTGCCAGAACTCACCGGTTGAGTATTTTCATTAGCATGCAGATTTTGTGCTTAAAGATACAGATCGGAGTAGATTCACACCACTTATTCCCACGAGGAACTTAATATTAATTTTAAAAAATCTACGTGCGAAATAATTATTTTGATATTTTTCTACATTGGTTAAATTTCTACTAAGCCGGTTAATTGAAACATGTTTCTATATCGTGAAAAATGTAATTATTTAAAAATCCACCGTGTTGCTTCCCAATTCCTTCACAGGTTCACCTGGAACAGATCCCGTAGCCAGAAGTAGGTCAACCAACCCATTCAGAGAGCTGGTTTAGAATGCATTTATGTGCAAATAGTCGGAGCGGTGATATTATACCCTAAAGTGCACCATTGAATGCGGAATGCATTTTATTTATATAAACTCCCTTTCAACAAACATTTATTAGTTTCCTCTTGAATAATTCATACCTGACCCATTTGGGCCGTTAGGTTTAGTAAGAAAGAATATCACATCTGTTTTAGTATATCTTGGGTTCTTCGCAACCTCTGAAGTTATAATTTTAAATCTAAAGTAATATTCGGACTAATCCCCCTACTTATACAATCGACCGTAAAATAGAATCTTGTGCAATTATAAAAATCTTAAATGAGCATTGAAATCAAATCATGGTGCACGGAGAAAACGTAATGATAAAAATATTGCAATATTTTCAGAATATCTTCAAATTATCCGTAATCCTGCTAAAAACAGGATTGCAGGACCTTAACTCTTGAAATTTTTGAAAAATTTATAAAAATCCTGACATTTTAGAATTTTGTAATCATATATGGACAAACAGTGGTCATGAAAACGTTTTCCGATATTATGACGAATTTAATAAAAGTTTATCAGGAAGTGGTCTGCAGTCCCGTTTTAACCGAATTACCAATAATTTTAAGAGATTCTTAATAAATCAGAAATGCTCATTTTTCTCCGTGTGCGTTTTATGAGACAAGAAGAATTTTATACTGGTAAATTATATACGTTTTGACCGAGTTACAAAAATATTATTCGATTTAATTTGTTCCATTGAAAGACTGAAAATATTGGTAAAAAATGGTGTTTTCTCATATTGTTTATTAGCTAAATATTTCAAATATCGCGATTGACATACTTTGCAATCTTGGAATAGTTTCGTTAACATTAAAATCCGAAAACTAATAAATACCAAATATTGTAAAGATCCGTTCGCGAGGTATAAAAACAAGTCAACCAGGTTTTCTGATGTACACAATGAACGGGCCTCATTTCCAAGGCTTCTCCACTTGTCGCTGTCCGTATATAGACTTATGTGACGTGTTTTACTAAAACACCCTCTTCAAAGATTTAACGTAAACCGTTTCCAAGAAATATTAAATGAAAAATGTTTCCACTAAACTGAAAAATAACTGAAAATCCAATTTCCTGACTTAACCTCCTCGCCTCGATAACTTCAGCGCCCAAATGGAGGTACTCCTGATAAAGATTTGTTACGTAGACAACATAAATATGGGGTAGGCTTTGTGTAAATCATCGCTATTTCCAATAACACTGAAAACAATATAAGCCCTTGAATAATATATAAGTAGATCTAATCCGATAAAGTCTACAGTAATTTAACGGTGACAGCACTTTCAGTTTGCAGAAAATTTACGCTTAAATAGTTTAATTTAAAAAATAAACCAAACCTTTCATAGGTTTCTCAAACCTCTTTGGCTCACTTTCCTCTAATAAGTAAACAAACGGTAACAATTATTTTTATAAGCAATAATTATAAGCCTGAAACACTCATCCACATTGAAAAATCTCCTGATAAAAGATACATGACGCAAACGGATGACGGATAAATTATTAGCCTAAGCAATAATTATTAGCCTGAAACACTCATCCACATTGAAAAATCTCCTGATAAAAGATACATGACGCAAACGGATGACGGATAAATTATTAGCCTAAGCAATAATTATTAGCCTGAAACACTCATCCACATTGAAAAATCTCCTGATAAAAGATACATGACGCAAACGGATGACGGATAAATTATTAGCCTAAGCAATAATTATTAGCCTGAAACACTCATCCACATTGAAAAATCTCCTGATAAAAGATACATGACGCAAACGGATGACGGATAAATTATTAGCCTAAGCAATAATTATTAGCCTGAAACACTCATCCACATTCAAAAATCTCCTGATAAAAGATACATGACGCCAACGGATGACGGATGTATCTTTTATCAGGAGATTTTTCAATGTGGATGAGTGTTTCAGGCTAATAATTATTGCTTATAAAAATAATTGTTACCCTTTGTGCTACGCATAAAAAATCTTGTCTTAAACATTAGTTTACCAAAAAAAAATACGTAAACAAACGTTTTTCTTGATTTCAAAGAAAATTGTTTATTTTTCGACGTTTGAGCCTAGAAGTAGAGCCATTCGGTGAAATTAACATCCGCAAGTGTCGAAAGCGGAATTTTTGTTAATATCTGCCTATTTAATATTGAAATTAACACCCCGTAAAAGTAAAAAACAGAATTATTATTACCATCTGCTATATTTAATATCGAAATTAACACCCCGTAAAAGTAAAAAACGGAATTATTGTTACCATCTGCTATATTTAATATTGAAATTAACATCCGCAAGTGTCGAAAACGGAATTATGGTTACTATCTGCCGTATTTATTATTGAAATTAACACCCCGTAAAAGTAAAAAACAGAATTATTATTACCATCTGCTATATTTAATATTGAAATTAACACCGCGTAAAAGTAAAAAACGGAATTATTGTTACCATCTGCTATATTTAATATTGAAATTAACATCCGCAAGGGTCGAAAGCGGAATTATTGTTATCTGCCGTATTTAATATTGAAAATAACATCCCACAAGAGTCGAAAGCTGAATTATTGTTACTACATGAATAAGTGAAGTTTTAGCATTAGAATCATATAATGTATGAAAATGAAAATAAATGAATGAATGAAGAAAAACAAAGTAGAATTGATAGAAAAAGAAAATCTAAGCAAACATCGAGGGAAGGTACATAGATAGGTAACGTAAAATTAAACTTATATAAAAAATCTTTTAACTGAATAATCAAAGATAAACAAAATAAAGAGAGAAAAAAAAAGTAATGAAAATGAGAAAATAACTTAAAGATCTTACATACATCAGGGGTAGAGGGTTCGTAATGAATCAATTGATTTGTTTTTTTTTTCTATAAAATACATACCGGTTCAATGTTCGTGTTGTAAAGCCGGCCTTGAGCCTGGGTTAAGGCCGTTTCAGTCAAACAAACACCATGGTAAGTCAAGTTTTTCGCTGTTCTGACCTTACGCGCCGCGTAATACTAACACCGCGTGTATAAGTAAGGGAGTAAGTAAATAGACCTGAGTACAAATGGAAAATATCAGCGTCTGAAAAGATGTTTTAGTAATTTTAGCAAGTCCTTCTGAAAAATAAATATTGTTTGTAGTTAGTTTTTCAGTGTGGGATGTGGAATGGTTGAATTGATCGTGTGCTTCGTACTGAACAGTGGACATTCATGTTTTCTAGAAAGTAAGTCATTGTCAACAGCGTTGTTGATAATTTTGAATAAACAAATTTGGTCAGATATTTTTCTTCAATCTCTTAATGTTGATAGTTTACGGAATGCTAATGAGTCTTTTAGTTGGACTTAAAATCAAGTTTTTTAGAAACTTTTTTTGAATTTTTCAACGTTTCAATGATAACTTTATATTGCGAATTCCAAAAAGAGACAAATAATTATTTAATAACGTGTGGAGATCTGAGTGGTTAAGTCACTCTTGCGATGAATCCTAAAAGTCTGTAGGCCGTCACATATCTAATGTATGTGTGAGCGGAAGGACATTCCGGAGTCTTATTACTTACTTCACTACATCTTTTTAGTTCTACGTCATCGATTTTGTGTGGGAATATTAGGGGGTTAACGCTTTTTGTGAAAGATATTATGTTTCTTTTTTATAGGTTAAGGAAAAGTAGTTGTCAGCACAATATATATTCTAAGCCTATTAATAACCTCTTGCAATTCTCGGCTGTCATTAATATTAGTGACTTTTGTATCATTAGCAAAAAGTTGAATTTTAGAGATTTTGAAATGTGTGCCCGTATACTGCGTTATAAAATATCCATCTGTGTTCATGAGAAATATTGCATTGTTAGGCATATTTATAGGAGCTGTTCATAGGCACGATTTTTTTGATGAATTGAATTGAATGAATTATAATATATACGCGTTTGATTTATACTTTAGACTATTATTACCATCGGTGACTTATAATCCAACCAGAAAGCATTCGAAAATAGCAGTCGATTGATAAATGTTTTCGAAAATAATTGGTTTTGATCTACTTCTTCGAAGCAATCTAAACTTTATTACCCTATTGCTGATCGAGCAGACATGCTACCATTAATAGTAATGAATTTCTTCCTATTCACTTTATTATTTATTAATCTAGCACTTCACATACTCAAACATGCTAATAATAATAATTTTATATAGGCGTCCATTATTGTCAAGTGCCAATTTTTTCCAACTAACCCGCGATAGAACAGTGGGATTAAAAATGAGTATTTAAATCGATAAAATGATTTAAAATAAATTGTAAGTGAAGTAAGAAAAGGTGGAAATGACGAAATGAGGTAAAATGAGAAGAACATAAGGGAGTCGTCGAGTCGCTAGTTGCTCAAGCTAGTTAGTCACATTACATAGTGTCCCAAAAAATAAAATCGCTCCACAGCCGAGTTACTGAGCAAAAGAACTACTGCTGAAATTGACTAGTTCTGAATGGAAAATGTCAATCGTATGCAAAATTGGGTGTCTCCTACTTATGCACCGGTGTTGAAGTCACCTACTTAGACATTGTTTATTGACGGAGTTCCTAAATAATGAGATTATTGACTAACATAATTGTGAACTGGATTTTATATTGAAACCTTACGTGGAATTGTTTTTTTATGGTGGTTTGAAAATGAAACTAAAATTATTAAATAAAAACCTTAATTATCTTCTCCCAATGGAGAATTCCTTTATGTCTTTTGAATTTTGTAATATCATTCTTGCTTTATTGAGCGAGAGTGTTAAATAATAACTAGGCTGGTGTAGAATTTTGCTTAGTGTGAAACAATTAACTCGTTTATCGGTTTTGTCTTTATGGAGATTTGTATCTTGGATCCCCTCGGCGCATTCATTTATTCAGCGAATATCAGCGATATCAGCGAATAGCTCTGTGTTTCTGAATGTGAGTGTGAGCTGCGTATCCTCAAATGGGTGCAGTGTATGAAAGCCTGACCTGATGGTCGTCTTGTGGATGAGTAGTTTGATGATAATCGACTAGTTGACTAAAGGTCTGTGGCCATGTTGGTTAAAGAATCGGGTTCACATTCAGGTATTGTGCTGGTACAATTGATGCTAGCTAAGGCCTTTCTTCCACAGGGATCACAAGGGTCCAATATTTGATGATTCAAGTATCTTGGCGACACCGCTTTACCCCTTGCACATTTTGTATGCTCGTCGGCGACGTCAGTCTCCTGCGACCAGCGAGAGAGGTTATTCCTACTCCCGTTGTTAAGACTCAAGGTGTCACTTGATAACATTTTGTAACAATGTGTATGCTTTAAATTTACGCTAGGAACAAAAAAATCAACAAAGAATAACAGGACATAACAAAAATTACAGCTACGTTAGTAAGTTTATTTGTTAATCAGGTTTTGCAAGCATTCTAGTTTTGAAGTTTCGAGAGACTTTTCGAATCTGTTGAATTCTCTTGCATAGCAATGATTGGTGGCGACGCGGATCTCGTGATTTCAGTAGTGATGTGTACGGACTGTACGTGACAAGTTGTTTGCGACGTGAGTACACAACATGACTGTCGTATATTTGCGTACCCCGTGAAAGAAGGGCCTAAGTCCTCCATAGTGGGAGTAAGGAGATTTAAAATTCTGTCTGTAATAAATGTTTGTATTTCTATGAGATTTACCTATAAGCAGGTAAGCCAGCTGGGGATTCTCGATATCCTTCCTACTTGGCCCACTCCACTCCTCTCCCGCTGCCGTGCGTTGTTTGTCTTTACACTTCCCACTTCTCCTATAAAACAGAAACGTCTCGGTGTCTCTAAGAAAATACAAGCTCCTTTTCTCACTACAAAAGAAAGGTCAAGGATCACCCGTGCCAACTGCGTTCTATTATTTAACAATAATGTAGTGCGTTTAGTATGAGATTATCGAATAAGTCATTGGAAGTCAGCTGTAAGTAATACACGAGTCATCTTTACAGGTTCGCCAAAGTTTAATTATCTAATTAATATTCATAAATAGATGCTCTCTAATAAGGGACCATACCTGAATTATTCTGCTCAGTTATCGATTACTATAAAATATTACAGTGTGAGAATGAGGTTGTCTCTTACAGTGAAATTTCATGTTTAAATGTCGAGGACGAAACATTTAGAAGTTATAAACCGTTTCATATTAACGGCCAGCCAGAAAGTGTGTGACATCTCTGTCATTAGAATTATGAATTGTGATGGATCATGTCACGAGACACCTTTGCATACGTTTAACCCAAGTTCACTGTGAAAGCTTATACTCATTTTTGGAAACATCAAAAAAGTCGTTTAAATAACTATCATTTTACGTATGAAGGCATAATAACACTTTAAAACATGCGAAAGCCTCAGCACAGGTTCTCCTAGTGAGGTATTCACAAAACACAACAACTAATCCATACAGAGACATTTATAACGTGAATTTTATGTAAGTTAATAGAATTGAAAAAATAAAAATTATAATAAAATGACGTTACATAAAGTACTAGACATTTTCATCGAAATAAAAATAAAATAGGAGGCTACCTCACTGTCGTAAGAATGAATCTATTATTATTTAGAGTCAAGATCACAATATGATAATCTTTTTTTTAGAGTTATGAATTACCTGACAATATTTGAAAATCTCCTACTACCACCGCAGTAAGCGGAAAATGTTGCTTGTGTTGTGATGGAGGACTTAGCCAGCCGAGGAACTGAATGTACTACGCCTGGGTGGGACCCAAACGCGATGCCAACACAGCCACTGAATCTCATCAAGATTTCACACCGTGTAAATATTACTTAGTTCACGGTAATACACAAATGGCTTTATCATTATGACGTAAATAAGTCGCTATATCATCATAATATCTTATCACGATATTCGTGAACAACAAAATCACCAGTGTCAGGGTATCGGGGTAGTATAAACTGGCGGTCGTCTGGATTGTATCTAGATCAGGAGCGGATCGGGAATAATGCACTGGTTATCTGGACCACGCTGTTTGAATGGAAGTTTAAGCTGTGAGGTTACTAAGGAAGTGACTACACGTGTCGGTTGAACTGGGGCGAGGAACGCAAATCCCATTTACTAACTCATGTACCGGTTTTACTAACTAGCTCGGCTATTGATCAGTGGAGGTTCGTAGTCTAAATCATTGCCATTTCAAAATTAAAGCGATTAAATAGGAAAGTACCTTTTCCTTTCATCGAATATTTGTGGTCACGTCATTTCAAAAGTAGGTGGGGAAAAGCCGCAAGTAGTAAAACGAGAAAAAGCTTTAGTTTATAACTGTGACAGGATTCATTTTTCCACAACAATAACTAAAAAATATCTGAAAGTATTATTACGCTAGCGTCTGGACGATCTAGGCCCTCTGATTGGTCGAATTCAAATCGTATGTTTCGGGTAATTTTATCAGAATTTATCAGGCCGGAGTTTATCAGAATTAGGAATTAAAATATCGTAAGACGGGAAAGACCAGTTCACGCGACAACAATAAATAAAAATATTAGTTCATTCTTGTGACAGGATTAATTTTGCCACAGCAATAACTAAAAAGCATTAGTTCATATAGTTCATACTGGTAACAGGATTAATTTTGCCACAACAATAACTAAAAAGCATGAGTTCATACGTGCGATAGCATTCTTATGGTCAAATCGTTTTTGACGAACACTATAGCGTTGTGTCTTAATAAACAATCAATCGGTTTCCTAGCGAGATCTATACGAAGCACTTATGTATTTGTGGAGCCATCAGGTAAAGGCTGTTGCGATGAAGATGAAGTGTTTGTCTCGCCGCTGACGCTATCAGAGCGAGACGTTAATCCCTGGGAGATATATCCCCAGCCCACCTGCCCCCGGATTACTCGGTCCATCCATCACCGAGAGACACCGGCTGTCAACTGCCGCGAGCCGTGATGCGACCTGTCACCGTCTTATTACCCGAACATTATAATCACAATTATATTATTCATGGTAAATGCAAGCTCTTATGTTATACATAGAACATGTATAATTATGTCAGGGACGGCATTAATGTATATATATGCGAATTATTGAAATGGCATCTTCATTATTCCATTGGTTAGATACGAGTACATAGAAAAATAATGTATTAATTAACTTGACAAATAAACGTTTTATTAATTAATATCTGCAGTCGACGCACTAGTAACTGTCACAGATACTCGCAAGACATACTAATAATAGATAGATTATTAATAAGATTTCTTTAGTAAAAATAATTTACCACAATTGAATATTAGCAAAAGAATAATATCTGTTAGAGGACTAACCGTGCCACTAACACGAACCACAACAGCACAGCATCACTATATATTCAAGGGTGTAAAATTATTTAATAAATTACCCCTTGATATACGATCGGAAGAAAACTAAGATAAATATTTAAAAAAAATGAAATTAAAATACTCTTGTACCACCTCATAACTTTACTTATTGTTTAGAAATATGTTTTTGCCTTTTCAATTCTTTGAATCATCTATCAACTAACCAATATTTTTATTACTTTTATTGTTATTTTTTGTTAAATTACAAATATTTTAATTTTAATTTAAACAAATGTAAAAATATTTTGTTTTTCCTCTCCTAAACACAAGCAGCTGCTTTATTAGGAGAGTGATTGAAATATTGGTGTTTATATTGTCATTAAATTGTAACCTTGTTTATATGTTTCAATAAAAAAAATATATATATATACATAAATAATGAATGTTCTTCAATAAATGCAACATTACTTTGTGGCATCATTTTAATTATATGAAAATAAAATACTTTGTATACACCACTATTTAATAAAAAAACCGACGTGTTTCGAAACCAATGGTTGTTTCGTCGGGATAAACATAATGTAGTGAAAATTAACAAATTTAAAAGTACTCGTAGACAAGTAAAGACAAATTCAAAAATTGACTTATCGGCAAAATATTATAATGGAAGACGATTAATTAGTTACTATTATAAAAAATAATAAAATTATCACAAAATGGTTAATCATTACATTTATATATGTAGCAAAAGCTTTTATAAACTAACACCTTTATATAAATATCATTTTTTTAAATAAATATAACCGAATCAAGTAGTTACTAAAACTAGAAAATAATAAATTAAAAATTAAAATTATTTTAAGTGTAGGTAGGTATTTAAAAAAAATGTTTTAAATAATATTTAAGTGACTATTAACACTTTTTCTAATGTCAAAGTTATCCAATTGTAAACCCATTGTATTAAGGTGTTCCTTAATTCTATTTAAACAAGGTGCTCCTTAACTCTATTAACCCCTCCAGCATTTGAGGGTCATAAATGACCGGGCGTCAATATTTTATGAAAGTATTTTTATCTTTATTTCTAATTGTATTCGTGTGAAAAAAAATAAAGATATGTTTCCAAAATGTGGTTGGCGAATTCAGAATAATCATTTTTATTAAAATCCGATTATTTTTAAATTATTATTTGATCCTTAACTCTAGTACTAAACACTTACATAGGCGCTCCTTAACTCTAGTATTAAACACCTTACATAGGTGCTCATTAACTCTAGTATTAAACACCTAAGATAGGTGCTCCTTAAATCTAGTATTAAACACCTTACATAGGTGCTCCTTGAATCTAGTATTAAACACCTTATATAGGTTCTCCTTATCTCTAGTATTAAACATCTTACATAGGTGCTCCTTAACTCTAGTATTAAATAGTATAATAACTAGAAGTCCAACAAATATTAAAAAAGTTACAATCGTTACAAATGAATATACAAACTCCCGATTTATTTAAAATATCATCCTCTTCACTTAATATATTATAGATTATTGTGTTAAAAGTTGGTTTAATGGTCTTTGTTGTTTATGTTTTTAATTATTAAATTTGAAGTATTATTATATTGATTTTAAATTTATTTTCCCATTGATAATAATTTAACTAAAAAAATTCTGTTAATTAAAAATCTTGGTTACTACTTGATTCTGTTATATTAATTTATTTAAACAAAATTAATATGTGCATAAATGGGTTACTTTATAAAAGTTTTTGCTATATATATAAACGTAATGATTAACTATCTCGTTTGATTATTTTTTTATAAAATAATAACTAATTAATCACCCCTCATAATAATATTTTGTGTATACTTTTTAAATTTGTTAATTTTAACTATATCAAGTTTATTCCGACGAAGAAACCAATGGTTTCGGAACATGTCTGATCTTTTTATGATGAAATAGTAGTATATAAAGTATTTTATATAATTATTGATGAAACTTAATCATTTTAAAAGAAAATAATATTAATTAATCTGAACATGAAAAAGAACAAGACACAGAAAAAAGGTAACGGTCGAAACTGGGAATTGAACTTTGGATCTCTGTCTTACCCATTCACTCGGCTGATTATTTTATGTAATTTTTGTCGATCTTCGTATTAAATCTCAGAATTACCGATATCATCAACTATTTTTTCCCATATTTTCGGCTGCTTGTATCATTACAAAGTTCTACATGAATTTATTAGTAATCTAGAAAGTGTTGAATAATTCAAAAAATTAAATAAAAATTTTGTGGAAATATTCTGTTATAAACAAATAAATAACAATACCGCTTGGATTAGAGCTTAATACCCTTTGATAGTTCAGAATGCTTAAGTGCTTACCTCTAAGTTTATCTTGAGGCAAGCGGATTGCTAATTCAAACAGACTTTGAGCTATTAGTGTGTGTGCGTACGTGCGTGTGTATGTTTGTATGTGTATTTGTGTGTGTGTGTGTTGTGTGCTCTAACTCTATTATTGCAATAAAGACAACAAGGACAGCGACGGTGGATTCGCACCGCTAATTGCTCCACACCCACACTCGCGGGGTGATGGGCAGTGGCGTAGCTAGGTAA
Organism: Hesperophylax consimilis; assembly: GCF_061612785.1. NCBI lineage: Eukaryota > Metazoa > Arthropoda > Insecta > Trichoptera > Limnephilidae > Hesperophylax > Hesperophylax consimilis. Next base: position 350,514 of record NC_142842.1, read on the forward strand.
CCAAGGGCCCTGGGGCAAATTAAAAAATGGGGTCCCACTGCTATGTAAACTGATTAGGTTTTATCAAATAAAAATATGAAATATACAAAAACTTTAAAATGCTAAGCTACTTAAGCTATTTTTTGTGCAGATAATAAACAGTAACAAGAACAAGAACAAGTAACAACATAAATTACAATTAATACTTGGTGTAGGTTTGGCTAATAAAACGAAATAGAGAAGATTCAAGGGTTTATTATATAAAGGTCGGGCCTACCAACTGACTAAATAACAATTATATTTACAATTTTTTCCTAGCTTTAGTTTTCGCAAAAGTATCAATGACTTCGTAATTCAGCCTTGATGCGGTTATGTTTTCAATTGCTATTAGCGATAAATTTCGGAGTCGAGTTTGGCCCATCTTATTTCTTAAATAATTTTTAATTTGCTAAATGACCTTTCAGCTGCTGCAGAAGTGACAGGAATTGTAAATAATAATAACATTGCTGTAAATACTTCCGTTAGGTCGCATTCTAGCACTCCATATTTGCTCATTATTTCCTTACATAATTGGTGAACAGTCCATGCTTGAGTTAGTTGAGGTAAAACTAGATGGTAAATATTAACAAATTGAAGTGAAAAACTAGGGCCTATTATATCTGAATATTTTCTTTGGAATTCGTCACACTTTTGTAATAAAGTTGCTTCATCAACATGTAATAAAAACGTTGGTGTTAGAAAATCGAATATATGACAGACTGCATTCATACCAATAAAACGTGTATCCAATTGAGATATTACTGTGTCTAGTACATTATTGAAAATCTCAATTATAAATATTTTTTCTCGGTTTGGAAATCGGTGATCAGCAGCTAATTCATCAAAATGTTTTTTAACTTTTCTTTACATTTTTTCTTGAAAATGGGTATCAATGCCATATTTTCTTGCAGTTTCAGTGGCTTTGCACTTGAATAGTGCGAAATCATTTCTATAAATTTGAAACTTTGCTTTGGTCTCTGCTAAAACTTTACTCGCCTCGCCCAAATTGATTTCGCATTTTTGTAAAGTTTTGGATGCATAATTGATGTCGTTCAATTCACTGTACATGAATTCGCAAAGCAACACGAACTCGAAATTTAGCATTTTTGTTTTAATACTCTCTGCTTCACTACGCTCATCTTTATTAGGACTCTTTAGAAATATTTCTGATAATGCTTTGATAATATCCATATATTGACCCTACTGGACCATCTAGTCGGATTTAGTTTTTTTAGAGTGGTGTCCGATTCGCCAGTGAATTTTGACAGTAGATCCCAACGTTTGATGCTGTATCCTGAATTTAGCTGAATTTAGGGGAATTCCCTAGGCATAACACAACTGACACAATAAAACACAATAAGACAACTGAGTTGTCATGATTAATTTGGGGTTGCAAGTTGCAACCTGTCATATTTATTTTGAAAATGGGAGAAATTTCCAAAAGTTCAGTTCGATCGAGATTTCTGGTAAGGATTCGAGGGCCCCCTGAGCTTGAGGGCCCCGGGGCACTGCCCCGCGTAGCCCCTAGGTAGCTACGCCGCTGGTGATGGGTGTGTGTGTGTGTGTGTACCGAGGCGTACTTAAATAGCTCAAATAAACCTACCAAGGTAGAAGCACAAAGCGATGTGCCTATAAAGTGGAGGACAAATCAACACATAGAGCCACTAGACTAAAGTTGATGATAAAGGCAGAGGAAATCGAGTGGAAGCCGAACAGAAGGCTTATGGCGAGCTTAATCAACTGTTTAACTGCTCGTTATTTGACAAACACATTCAAATAAATCTCCGTTGTCTGTTTCCCTTTGACTGATAGATCTGCGGTCAACTTCTAACAAAAGGTCAAAATTAATGTGATTTTTTTTAACCACACAGGAGTAACTGAGGAAAATAATTTCCCTCAGGCCATATTTTTGGATGCAGAGTGGAGTATATTTTTGAGGAAATGAAAAAGAGAAAGTTCTTGTAAGGAAAAGGGTCTGAGGGATCTGCAAGAATCTGGAAGTCAATGTGTCCAGGGTGAATCTACCCCCCCCCCACAGCAGTGCAAGGCGATGGGTCGAGAGAGTTCGGCAGGAAAGTTCGAGAATTGGACAAACCTCATACCATAAATTAGGGCACCTCTGTTAAGTCACCGGCCGTTGCTTTCCACTTGGGGTGACCTATGGCAGAGGCACTGTCCAATGAATGGTTACCGTGGCGGCGGTAAGCAAACCCGCCTACCAAATTGACATTTTACGTATAAGACGACCTTCGTTGTCTGTGTCACTGGATTAGATCACATTACGGTGGCTTGCAGCTACGTATATAAAGTCATCTCCTGGCTAATCGCCTCAAATCGATTTCGGTATCTTTTTTCTTGACTTGAAAAATATTATTTTTTATTTAAAGCAGCGCAATGAGATTACTTATTACGGTGATGATGGTAGTAGTTTGCAGTACGATTTTTTTTCGATTACGTTTCGAGAAGACTTTGTTCATAAATTATTGTTTAATCCGACTAATCGCTTGGTTGGATGGCGTGGAATTGTTTAATCCAACTAAACTACTGATTTGGTCGGATGGTGTGGAATTTTTTAATCCAACTAAACTACTGATTTGGTCGGATGATGTGGAATTGTTTAATCCAACTAAACTACCGATTTGGTCGGATGGTGTGGAATTGTTTAATCCAACTAAACTACCGATTTGGTCGGATGGTGTGGAATTGTTTAATCCAACTAAACTACCGATTTGGTCGGATGGTGTGGAATTCCTCTCTGTTTCCACATTTATTCTATCTCATACAAAAACCATCTATTTCTTTTTACTTTTGACATGACTCGAATTGAATATTTGATTCGCTTGTTCGTGCCATGTCTTCGTGGGGTGTCTTCAACTTCTTGGTCGTCGTATATTATATTCTCGTAATATTTATTTCTTCATCCATCTACTCTATGAAATGCCCGAACCACCTGAGTGACGCTTTGTGTGTCACCATGCAATATCTTTACATCTTATCATTATTCGTATTATTACTAGTAACCACCAAAAATAAAATTTTCAGCCTAAACTGAAGCCGAGACTGAATTTCGGCTTCTGTTTTAAGTTTAAAAATAAGATTGAAACTTTTAAAAGTAAGATTAAAAACGCTATTCCCCAAATTGGGCATTATTGTTAATAAACTTATAAAGTAAAATGCGCAATTAAATAATATACATTCACTACATTTTTTAAAACTTTTAACGCTTTTTGGTTGATTGTTGTGGGTACACACGTTCTTCGATGCACGCATTAAAGAAATTTCAAAAACACAAAAACACGTCAGTCTTATCGTTAATAGTCTTTATGTTAGACAATAGAGTAATTATTTCTTAAGCTTTGATAAAAAAAAATTATATACTATAATTATATAATTATTATATATAATTATTATATTATTATTAATATATAATTATATATAATATTAATATATAATTATAATTATTATAATTATATACTAATTATATACATAATTATATGAAATGTATTAACTGTATTAACTGCATTGTATTAACTGTACACGTGACTTTATTTGTACATAATATGTGAAATGTTAACTCTTCTTCCATCCACAAGCTAAGGCTTTTAATGGAAGACCAGTAAAATTATAATATAAAAAATGTAACTAACTAAAAAAATAATAAAAAAAAAAAAAAATAAAAAAAAAATATTTGAACTTCAAGACAACTTTTTCTTTTTAGACAAGTTATTCTAGAGCAAGGCTGCCCAACCTTTTTAACAGTTGGGCGAAATTGACGATTTTGAATCACTGGCGGGCCACTGAATACCTGACGGTTCCTGTTTCCATGGGGGGGGGGGGGGAGGGGTGGTTAGAGAATTTCTATAAAACATAATTCCCCACAAAAAAAATTCAAAATGAGTGCTCCCCACAAAATATTTGAAATCCATGGGGGGAGGGGGTTGGGGGGTTGTTACGGAACTTCGCTGAGAAGAAATTCCGAGTAAAGCCAAACGTGATCCGACAAATCACGAACGCAGATTTTGGCTGAGCCGAAATTTACGACAAATTTTTGGCCGAAACTGAAACCGCGACCGAAATTTGTTTAAATGTCCCTAAATTTTAATCATTAAAATTTAAAACACATTCAACTCATGTAACATAAAGCTTCGCCTGAATATTCTTTCGAAATTTTTCTAATTGCAATTTTTGAATGCTCCATTTGCTTATACATTCCAGAGCGTATACATTTCGTGACACCGAAGCATATCATTTTGGGTTTTTATTATTGTTTAGATACACGAACGGTTTTTCTGTTATAAATATATGATATGTTATACTTGCTGCTGCCTTTTCATTAATGGGCACTTTTCAACACGATAAATAAGTGGGTACCTGTGGAGAGTACACTGTACACGTACAGTACAAGGCTTTGTAAGAACAGGATAGATTTCCATCAAATGTAGTTGTAGCGCTTTGGAGAAAGACGTGGAAAAAGCATTTTGATAATCAACTTTTATCTCTCACTGCGTACTCTACTGAAAGGTATATTTTATTATAACATTCAAAGATATTGTTTTACAACATTACGTGTCGTGAATAACTTGTTGATAACCAATATTTCTATTTGTTTCAGATTACGTTACAGATTCACTGATATTAGAACTGTCTACCAAGTGGTCTTCACAAGAATATTGAATTTCGGTAAGTTTCCTAGGATACTTTTTTATTATTTTATAATTCAATTGTATAAAATACTGTGAATTGTCATGAAAACCTCATAAAATTTATACTTAACGAACCATAATAAGGGCCAGTTATTTCACAGAACTTGAACAATTCTTCAAATTCCAAATTTAATATTCAAGTTCTGTGAAACAACTGGCCCTTAGTGTAAGCATCAAACAAAGATTTTATCAAACTCATCATTGGAGTTATTGTAAATATTATTATTTGGTTAGAATTGTTTGATGCCTACTTATTAACAATAATATTTAAAATAATATCAGGCGAAGCTGTCAGTGAAATGTCCATTTTACATTAATCTTTACTAAGAATTGGATGATATTACGAATACCAAAATATATACTTTGGATAAATTAAAGCTTTTACAACACTTTCGCTTGAGCAGAAATAAAATAATATTGTTAATTTCAATATCTATTATAATATAAAGTTGATTGTCGGTTTGTGGCGGGCGGGCGGTGTGAATTTGATTTGTATACAAATCTACAGTTTTATTCTGAGGTTGATGAACATTTGAACCCTTGACCTTCAAAACAAGAGGAATGTCACTGTCTGAGTGTGATAATGAAAAACTATATGTGAAGCTAACTCTATGTGCAGCTAACTCTTCGTGAAGCGAACTCTATGTGAAGCTAACTCTTTGTGAAGCTAACTCTATGTGAAGCTAACTCTTTGTGAAGCTAACTCTTTGTGAAGCTAACTCTATGTGAAGCTAACGCCGGGGAGTTCAGCTCTGCTAGTAAAACTACTAAATTATTTATTTTTTTATTAGAAAATTACTAGCAACTTAATAAATAATATTTTAACGCCAATAGTATTTTGTAACAATTTTTTTTGATTTTTTTTTCTTATAAAATTATTCGCTAAATAATTTTGCGCATCAATCGACCATTTCTATACTGTGTTTACCAAGGGACTTTTATGCGTATTACCTATATTAGTATTGATATAAGACTCACTATAGATAGAGATATTTTTGGCTTGAATAATATTCCTCGCATCCTTTTTGCCAACAGAAATAGTTTATCTATATTTTACACATAACATTGTTTATTCTTTCTGATTCATTGTTTGAATACATGTAAATGTTAAAAAAGGCTTCAGATATTTGTCATCTCCAGCGTGCACTGCAAATTACTCATTTGGCGAATAAAAATTAGTTTGAATATTAATTTGGTTTTGTGGAGAGTGGAAAGCAATTATTTCCCGAACAACAAGCTCTTTGTATTCAATACAATTTGACACAGGCCGATAATCAAATTTTCAATTACCGGTTATTCAACTGGTTAACTGGTTTGCACACGGATTAATGATAATCACTGAACAAGAAATTCCTAGAAGGTGATCTATACAGATTTGATAAATAACTACTACTGTTATCGCTAATTTAGGTGGTAATACATTTCTACTCCTCAGACTTCCATTCGTTTATTTGTTCAAGGAAGAATTGTTTCATCAAATTCGGCTTAAGTTTCACATAGCTTACATTGCGCGTACTTACTGACACGCTCGCATCAAACGGTTCATCTCTTCAGATACCACGTAATAACCACAGACATATACAATTTAGAGGCCCTATTGAGTACCAGTATCTCGTCGAAACGTGTTCCACTAGGATAATCGGTGGGCACCACCTGCGTTTGTCTCGATAGTAGACAATGACAAACACGTTTTCTAACTTCGTCCAAAACACATTCGTGTTTTATAGATTTATTAGAAAACCTGTCGATGCAATCTTTAACCGCTAGCAGTGCTATTTTTAACTGGAATACGAATAGTTTGAAATTTTTAGTAAATTAGCAATTATATCAGTAAATTTTTACCGTGTTAGAGCGTTTGAAGTAGTGGAAGATTAACATTATTTCACCCCATGTCTCATCTACAATGGTGGCAACACTTTTTTGAACACACGCCTTAAAACAAATTATAGTGTTAGTTATGAATTCATAATAATTCATTACAACAATGTAACGGTAATGGGAAGGTTGTAGGTGACACGTGACTTGCGTCGCGTTGTGTCTTAAGAGGAAGCTACAAGCCAAAACGCGTTCTTACATTTCTATTGAAAATTTTTTTTTTGTAGTTTACATTTATATTTTTTTATTGAGTAATTTATTATTTTATTTGTATTCTACTCAAGCGAAACTATAGGAAAACCTTAAATTTATCTGAAACATATTTTTTTATGTTCTTAATGTACACCAATTCGTTATAAAGATTAATCAAAAATAGTGATTTAGCACTAAGCTTCGCCTTAAGATAACGTATTATGTATTTAGGTGCCCAATATAAATAAAAATCGGTTTGTTTTAAGAGACGTACGGTACGAGTAAGTAGGTTACAAACAAATTCTTTAGAACTTTGTAATAATTCAAAAGAAAGCAACCAAAAATATGGGAAAATTTATTTGCAAGATAATATTATTAAAAATAAACACAAAAATAACGTATAATAATTAGGTCCCAATAGCCAAGTGGTTAGAGGCGTTTTACCGGTAAGACAGATATCCTGGGTTCGATTCCCAGTTGAGACCGTTACCTTTTATTTTTCTATGTCTTATTCTGTTTCATGTTTCGTTTAGATTTATTAGTATTGTCTTCTTCAATAATGTATTATTATTTTATTGTTTATTAGGAGCATTTAACAGAGTGACAACAAAAAAAGCAATCCATTCACATAATGTTCTTATTAAGGGTTGATTATTTATTGGAAACAAAAATAAATAATAACATTGCACTGTAAAGTAGAGAAAATTGAAAAATAATTGTAACCAAAAAAATCAAGGATGGTAACATCGTTTGAATTTTATAGGTGAGCTGGAGAATATAATTATCAATTTCGTTGGTTAAAGGTTATATCATTTTAGTTGTACAGACGTCAAACGCGAGAGGGAAGCTTGAAAATTTTAATGAATGTTTCTTACCCACTGTTTAATATTTTCTTTGCGGTCTCTTTATTTCTACCAGCAATTTATTTTAGAAATTAGTTAAAATTTAATTACATTATTTAATAGGTCGTTTAAGCACGACAAGTCGGCTACTTTAGGTCTGTTTGATAGACCTTTAAGATTGAAGTATTTCAACATTTCATTGTAGGTATAAAGTTTAGCTTGCTCCCGTTTAATAGGACATTGTCTTAGTGAAGGCTCTTTGAACAGATTCAACTTAGTTTTGGTAGATTTCATAATGGGGGCCCCAGATCGTAGATCAAGGTTGCATAAATATAATACAAGGATATTTAAAAAGTTTCGTAATTATACTTATAAAACCCAGTGATTGTTTTCTTTTTCATTATTTCTTAAGTGTGTAAAAATAACGTAAGTTTATCCCCTCCCAGATCTCAGATTGAGATTTGTCTGTCTAATGTTACACCACAGGTATATTTATGATTTAGACAATGTTACATCGGGCAACATTACTTAACAACTATTGACTGAGCGTTTCGCATTTCGTTTTTTTTCTATATGTGTTTGTTACGTTTCTGTTCCGGTAAAATATGGTGGCCGTTTTAACATATAATAAGTAGCTATTCTGAGAAAATACTTATGACAGATTATAAACTACTTCCATGAAGAATATATAAATAGACTGAGAATTTTCTAGTAACATAGTACAATTAAAAGAAAATCATTTTGAAAAGCAGGTAAGTTATTTCGAAAAAAATAGATAGAAAAAATAGGCGAAAATTTAGCATTCGTAGCATTTTAGGTTCAGTAAATTATATTTTTTTTTAAATTTGATCCATTTTTTTATTAAGTAGGTAGGTGTTTTAGTACATATTTACAGATGATATTTTGGTTTTGATTGATGTAAGAGAAAATTTAAAAATATGGTATTATATAGACGCGAGGTGTACTGTTCACAGAGTGTTATATACTAGACGGTGAAGAAACATATTTTAAAAAGAAATCAAGCGTTGTACGCCAATATTAAATATATTGCCTGTCAGGTTTCGCTATGAACCATACTGTAAAAGAGTAGATAGGATGAACTGCTAGTTTGCTCTTTCATTATTTTATTATTACGTATTGTAAAAACATTCGTGGAGCTTGCTTTCAAGCAAAAACTGGCTAGCGTCAATAATATTAAAATTTAAATAAACTGCTTTTATTTTTTAAATAATGTGGAATAAATATTTGACTTTCACCGAAAAGTAATAAATGTCTGATAAAGTGAATTGTGTTACGATTTTCGTTATATTTTTCCTTCCTCGAGTCAAAAAGAGGTTGAGTGTTTTGGGGACGATTTTTCCAGGCGACAGGATGTTTTATGGCGCAGTCTCCAACCGGAAATACCTCCATATATCACTCCGATTTCTGTGCCACGACCCTTGATGATGTTTGCTCGTTTTATAACTCAATTTCGTCCTTTTAAATCATGACACAATATATGTCCGTTCCATTTTAATCTTGTGAGGTATATTCTCTACAGTATAATGTTGGTATTTTTGCTTTATACAAACGTAATGCGATTATTTGGGTTATATTTTATTTATTTGTATACAACATTCGAATTGAAACCGCCCGGAGCCAGTGATTGTTTGTCATCCCCATTTAGTCTCCTTTCTATTTCACAATCGTAACTAAAACCATATAAAGTTACGCTTCGACTCAAAATACTGACATCTCACGGTATTTAAATATATAAGTTTTAATAGTGATTAATGAGTATTTTTGTTTCAGAATGTCAGGTGTCATTGTACAGAGCGTCGGGCAGAGTGAGTTGGGGCGACATACCACGGAGCCCGACAGACTGTCAGGTGTTCTTCCCCGCCGCGGCCGCCCAGAAGCACGGCCTCCTCGTCACCCTCGAGAGACTCAACGTGCCCTGCGCCAGCGGGGGCTTCATCCGCCTCCACCCCGGCGGCCCGCCCTCCCGCCACGCACAGCACAGCCACCTCTGCGGCAAGCTGGAGGAACTACCCGAGGCCGAGAGAACCCTCTACATCTCGGCCTCCGAAACCAAGGCCAGCCCGTACCTGCACGTCCACGGCACCCCTTCCTTCGTGATATCCTATAGACTGGTAGATTACTGTTACAACGTCACTCTCACGGCGAGAAACGGTTCCTTCGAAATCGAACCGACGAACTCCCTTCACTGCACGTTCCGGATGCACTTGCCTTATGGGAATAGAGTCGCCCTGCGCCTACAGATGGGGGAAAGGGCGGTCAAACTCGGCGCAAACAACCCAGCCCCGGAAAGTACAACTTTATCGCAAAGTTCCTCTAACAACGACATATTGCAAGATCTCGAAACGGAATACTCCAGCTTACTCGACTCCCGCGAGGCCAAAGTGCCCGAGTGTCTCGGCCTGTCCATACAGTTGTGGGACGGGACAAACTCCTGGGTACATTGTTCCAAATCCGGGGATCCCTTGAGGAACGTACAAATTATATCCAAAGAAAATAACGTTATTTTATATGTTTTGATAAGAAGGACTTCGAAAAGTTTGCTAAACAACAAAATTGACGATGTGAAAGTAGTTAAAGAAAATGGTGTGAAATTAGAAGATAGTGATAAGAATTTGAACAGCAATAACGTGTTTCGAAGTGGCGACGATGGGTCGAGTTTGTCCAACGAGAGTGAAGCGACGAAGCGGAGCGAAGGTGACAGAGATATGGTGGGTCTGTTCCTGAAGCTGTGGTACCACTCGCAGCCGATGGAGGGCGTGGTGGGCGGCTGCTCGTACGGCTGGGTCGGGCTGCGCCAGTTCTGCGTGGCGGTGTTCGAGCACGCGCGCCTGCCGTGGGCGCAAGCAGAAGCGGAGTGCGTTCGCCAGGGTGGGCACCTCGTCAGCATCCGCAGCGAACAGGACCAGGCCGTCATCGACGAACTTCTCATACAGAGGTAGGCCAAACAAACCATTATTGTATCTTGTAATTTAGGAGGCAGGTTAAGAACCTTTTATTGGATAACCAACACCTCTGCGATATGTGATTTAGCAGGGTACATTGGGAGAGGTGCGCCAGCAAAAAAGATCGGGAGAACTTGATTTGAGGAGACTATTTCACCTGTCCAACTGGTCTCGACCCATCGGCTTGCGCAGTGGGCGCAGTTCATATGTCCGTTTCTCCTGGACACACTGATCCCCAGATTCCTACCCAATCCTCATACCTTTTACCTTCTCAGAACTTCATATCCTTATTGATGTTATTTGTTTATGTTTTTTATGCAAATTTTATCTTTTCGGTCTCCTATAACCCCAGAGTTCAAATTTATTTATACCGTATTTTTCCCATTAAACACTACCTTATATATATTGAATTTTTTTCAATCCCGTATCTAATTCCAGTGGTGAGGTAATTGATAACAAAGAAACATTCGTTCACAATAATGAACGTCCAAGATGATGATGTTGTTTTTTTTTGATTTTCTAGATTCTTATATTCCATGAAATGTTGAATCATTTAAATTTACTGAATTTAAAGTTAATGTTCTTTAAACAAATAGAACGGCGTCATATGCGCCTCACAATTTTTACCTCATATGGGTTTATTTAAATATTACCTGGCTTTTATAGACTAAGAGGCCTTGTATTTTCTCGGTAGGGGAAAAAATTTCTTACCTAAACACCCTAAATCCAAGATGATGTACATTATATGATGATATTTATACTTTATGTTGAATAGTGCTCCGCATCCGTGCGCGTAGAATCTTGCGATTCAATTGTTAGCATTTTACAATTTAAAAACTAATCCATCCATTTGCTGGCAAACAAAGAAAACTGTATGTTTTTTTAAAACAATAATGCACATATTTTTTATTAAAATTACCAATAAATATTTTTTTATTATAAAATAAATTAAGGATAAAAGTTAATTCGTAATTTTTTTCCTAGTCCTCCTCACAAGGGGTCTCGTATTGAAACGGACTTGATTTTATATAAATACCGTTTGTTTCCGATGCCATGACATTTTTTTCAATAAATATGGTATAATTCCTCTTTCTTGACTTCTTGATTTTGATTTGTTTTTTTTTCTGAAATGATTTACATTGTCTGTTTTCTTCATTGCCGTTGAAAGTGAATTATGGAGCTTAGTGGAGAGATATTTACATTGTTGTTCTTTTTTGTGAAGCTTTATTATAATATCCTCTCTTCTAGTTTAAATCGATGAAATTGAATGTATGTATATATGCTTAGACTAAATTAATAATGCAAAGGGATAAGATGTCTAGCAAAGTTTCCAAAGTCAGTTAAAAGTTTTGCGAGATGTGTCTCGTGAGGTTAGGAACTGTGGGAAGTTGCAATGGCTGTAGTTCCCGGCACATCATTTATCATTCTAGTGGCCTTCGCGCATCGCTCTCCACACGTCCGTCGCATGTTGGGGTCACCAATTTTATTTCATAAATGAATGTCACCGAGTAGAAAACCAACTATCAATCTTAGTTCAATCTTTAAGTTCAAATATGCAAAGGGTGTGGAATTAGGAAGTCAAAATAGCTGAAACTAACAAACTAATCATCGGTGGTCGATAGCCTGCGGTACGACGCTCGTTTAGCTGTTGGGAGGATAGAGTTGGATACAAAATAATAATTGGTGTTCCATAGCCTGTGTACGACACTCGTTTAGCTGACGGAAGGATAGAATTGGATACAAACTAACCATTGGTGGTCCATAGCCTGTGTAGGACACTCGTTTAGCTGACGGTAGGATAGAATTGGATACAAACTAACCATTGGTGGTCCGTAGCCTGTGTAGGACACTCGTTTAGCCGACGAGAGGATAGAGTTGGATACAAACTATATTTAACTAGATTTAATATACTTTTTTTAAACTTCAATTACTGAAGGTGGCTGCAACCGGCAGAAAGCGATGTCGTCTGTGACTGAAGATGGCCGAAACCGGCAGAAAGTGATGGGGTTTATGACCGAAGATGACCAAAACCGGCAGAATGTGATGTGGTCTATGACTGTAGATGGCCCAAACTGGTAGAAAGTGATGTGGTCTATCAATGAAAACGAGTGGAGGAGTGTAAATTATTTATTTATTATAATCATTTCATTCTTCCAAACGATGTGAATACACTTAAATTATCAGTTAGTTGGTTTTCACTGACTTATTAAATAGGTACCTTGTATATAAATATGTACCTCATAAATTCCTTAGATGCATTACCTATAAACTCGGTCTACCAATTGAAACAATAAAACACAGTTAATGAACAACTTTTAAAATTAGTTGAGAGCCATAAAATACTTTAAAAAAACACAAGTACCTCAGATGCCATTGCTAGTGTGACAGACTTCATTGTAAAAAGCCTTAATAAAGGAAATAAATGTATCTCAATCTTTTTAGACCTCTCTTAGGCTTTTGATACAATATCACACAGCAAACTAATTAAAAAGTAGAATAAATTGGCATTACGGACAAAGAGCTAAACTTCTTTAAAAGCTACCTAAATGGATACAAACAACAGGTTAAAATACAGAATACCCTCAGTAATCAGCGCTCAACTGACTATGGAATTCCACAAGGAAGCTTATTGGGACCGACTCTGTTCTTACTCTGTTCTTTCTTCTTTCTTACTATTAACAACTTTTGCATCCTAGAAATTGAGGGAAGCATTGTTAGCTTTGCTGAGGATACTATCTTACTGTTCGAAAACAACAATTGGTCAGCTGTATTTAAAAAAGCTGAAAAAAATATTAACTTACTTTATACACACGCTTACCCTTAACACGAATGTAATGAGTGCCCCAGTATAGAGCGCACTCCACAGATGAAGTACCTCGGCCTCACCATTGACCCATAACTCAAATGAAATCTACATACTCAGATCATTCCAAATAAAATTAGGAAAACAATAAATTTCTTCAGATCCATAAGGAACTTCCTTAACTTACAAATTCTAAAAAAGATTTATTTTGCAATCACCCAATCCATCATTGAGTATGGTATCACTGCATGGGGAGGGGGTACTTTATCAGCTCTAGATCCTGTTAAAAAGGCGCAGAAAACAATTATGAAAATTATTCTCAAACTGCAAGCAGTAACTTAATTTTCCACATAATGAGAGTATTTGATGTTCGACAGATCTATATAAAAATATCCTCATGCATTTCTTTAAAAACAAACACGTAATTTATTAAAAAAATAAATTAACTTAAGATTTACGCGTAATTCGAACAAAGACATATTGCAAGCTCCAGCACTTTCTTCCAGCTTTGGTCAACGTAGATTTAGATACTTTGCCACAAAAATATTCAACATGCTCCCAGAAAATATTAAACTGACTCAAACACAGAAAGAGTTTTAAAAATTTGGATTTATTCAAATGATCGAGCATGACAGTTATTGTAGTATGTATGGTGTTAAAACTTGCTGTGTTTGTATTGTGTATATGCAAACAATAATGTAACCTAACCAAACGCCTTGTCATTGATAGTTATTATAGTTTTTATTGTGTTAAAACTTGCTGTATTTATATTGTGTATATGCTAACAAAAATGTAACCTAAAATAATGTATTGCGGTATAGGAACCTATATTAAACATTTATAAGTAAACCATAGACAAAATGCGAGAAATAATTAACTAAAAAATCTGCCTCAACACAGGTTCGCCTAGTGAGGCAGGTTTTACACAACTTAAAATATAGTATATTATGCCTTATCTTTATAACACTCATACATATAACAATCTATTGATGAAATAACTCAACTTATTAAAACTCTCAGATAGAAGACTTGTTTCCTACTCGATTTTTATTTTTAAAATAGTTAATGGGATTGTAGACAGCCCTGATTTTTTAAAGTCTAATTACCTTCCATATACCTATAAGAACTAGTCGATCAAAAAAATATTTTTAATTGCAATAAAAATATCACGACTGAGTGATTTAGATACTGAGTTGGCAATGTTTTCTCAGAAATTGTAGATGTGCTCAACTGAACGGAATCCAGTTACAAGAAGGCTATAATAACATACCTCAGTAATAATAACAATTAAGTTTAGCAAAATACCATTCTTCTGTATGGGCTGTGTACAATTTTAAATGCAAATTTTAATATTGATTACTGTTTCACTGATTTGTTATGTTCATATTATCAAGTGTTTGTAAAAGCTCTTATGGGCGGATAATAAATAAATTCACGAATAAATAAATAAAATACTTGGTAAAAATAGGAATCAAAATTTAAATAATTCATTTGATAGTCCAGAATTGCATTGATAATATTTAGGAGTCGGGATTTATTTCCGTGCAGAGATTCTGCCCAGAATACTACTACATTAATAGTGTCAGTAGACTCTTAAAATTGAAATTGGCGCAGTTCAGTTACTTATAAAATAAGGAATAATTTTACCACTACTATGTAAAAGCAATTAAAAGGCGCGCTTATAATTAAATAAATAATTTAAACCATGCTTACTGAAAATATCTGTGCTGTAAGTCCCTTTCCTTCAAGGATAGACAAATGGAATATATAATCTACTACTTCGTGGAAAGCAGTAAAAAGTTGTGGCTCGCCATAATAAGATCAATTAAAACAAACACTTAAAAACCACAAACCGTCTAACACTAATTAGACTCTTACACGTTTCTGGAGGTAAAGCCTGACTAGAGCCTGGTAAAAGTCCGTTTTAAACAACCGAACGCTAAGGTAATAAGTCAAGTTTGCCACTGTTCTGACATTACTTGCCGCGTAATATTTACACCACGTTTTTTAGTAAGGCTGTTAATGTTTTTATACTGCCGACCGGTTTCGGAGGAACCCGTCCATCGTCTAGTTATGCTTTTGTCGTGGCTAGTATAAAGGGTTCTTCTCAATTATTAAAAAAGGGTTAAATACATGTACACGATATTTATAGTTATAATAATAATATTTGTGAATTTGCTCTCTGATTATTTTTTTGTTATATCAGATAGAAAAGAATTAGCTTAGATCCCAAAACATAAAAATATTTGAAGATAAGTACTCGTATATTAGATAACGCTATAAATAAACTGACAGTAAGCCATAAGCCATTCAGGTAAATAAATAGGATTTTACGAAAAAATTATGTGAGGACTCCGGTAACCAAGGTAAACAATAAAATTTGACATTCGTTTGAAAATATTAACATTTTATAGGTATATTTTTATTTTGATAACGTTGTTCTGGATATATATAATATAATATATTCCAGAACAACGTTGTCAAAATAAATATAAATTTGATAACGTTGTTCTGGAATATAATATATTATAGATTTGTAATGTTGAAAGGTAGTTTAATTGGAAATTGTAGATTTGTAATATTGAATGGTAGTTTAACGAGAATTTTTCATTTGGGTATATTGAAAATCATTTGTTGATTAATGAAATTACTAGGTAACGATAATTGCTTGATTACTGGAATGTAGCAGTAACGATACAATCATCTCCAAGTTGTTTTGTAAAATGACAACAATGTCATTTGCAGCCAACGTAGATGAACAGGGGATTATTATGTCATCTGTACAGATGAACATGGATAGTCTAAGACCCCAAAAAACAAAAGCAGGTATTCCTAGACAGCTTATGAAATGAACGAACGATGTCAATATGTTCATTGTTCGTTCTTATTTTTACGTAACCAAACTAGAAACAGATGTGTTGTAATGTTGTAATACAGGAAAAAAAATACATTTACTTTTCTCACAAAATTATCCGATTGCCCAAGTAAACGAACACAGATTAGCAGACCAAAAGCGAGCAATTTTCAAAAATAATTTAATTTCTATAGTAACATTAGATTAGATTAAAAAGGAAATAAAAGATAGATTGCAAATGGGGAATAATTTAGAAAAAATTAATACAAGTAATAATGTTATATCAGACGCATTGAATGTAGATATTTTAGATAATATTCTAGTCGAAATGTCCAATGATGTTGGACATTTCGACATTTAACATTGATATTTCAATTAATACTCAAGATATTAAAATCCACAGATTAGGAGCAAAGAAAGTTGCTGGTAAAATAAGACCTATCAAATTGGAACATAAAGATCATCAATTAGCCCGGACGATTCTAACTAACAATAAAAAATTAAAGGACGGTGTTAAAGCCAGTAATGAACAAACTGTCCAACAACGGCGGTAATTGATAATGCTTCGTGAAGAACTGGAGTCCAGAAAAAAAAATGGCGAAACAAACTTAACAATAAAGTATGTGAACTCCAGCCCTAAAATTGTCGAGATGCAGCTTAATGGTGTTCCACTAGTCACAAAAAACGGTTAATTTCACACATTAATAATAACCTAGTAAATAACTTTATGGTGAATTATCAAAATGTTATACGATTACGCACGAAGGTGGTTAATGTAAAATTACAGAGGCCAGCTAATAAACATAAACCGGTAGCAGCATCTACTACCAAAATATCAGGGGTATCAGATCAAAATTCGGCAAATTCAAAGTTACAGCTCCTACCATCACACAAGACGTCATCGTACTCACCGAAACCTGGTTGGAACCTTCCATTCATTCAGCGGAGCTCGGATTACCGAATCACAACATATACCGAATGGACCGGAGTCATAATACTAGTGCCGAATCAAGAGGAGGGGGCGTCTTCATAGCAGTAAATAAAAGCACTAACTCTAAATTAATTAAACATAAAAATTATGATGTTGAGCAAATATTTGTACTATTAAGCGGAAAATCATGTAAAACTATTATTGGCAGTGTATATATTCCTCCCAACTCGGACTTGTCCATATACAAAAATCACTGTGAGGACGTTGAGTATGTAAAAACAAAATATCCAACACACTAAACAATTGTCTGGGGCTATTACAACCTACCAAATTGTAAGTTTAATGATTCTAATTACTCGCCAATTTCTGATTGTGAAAGGGATATTCTGGATGTGTGTTCTTATTTAAATCTTTCTCAATTTAATAATGTACCCAATGTTAACAATCGCATTCTCGATTTGATATTCTCAAATAAAGATGATGTAAATGTTTACGAATCTCCTGAGTTTATTGTCCCCACAGATAAACACCATCCTACACTTATAATTTCTATACTCTCCACTGGAAATGATAATCTTAAAATCTCAAGAATTTGTTATAATTTTAAAAATGCAGATTACAATAAAGTTAATGAGGCACTGTCTAACATTGACTGGATAAGTCTTAATGAAGGTGATATTGATTACAATACTGACTATTTTTACTCGCACCTCAATAATGTAATTTCAAATAATATTCGTCTTACCCAACATAAAGAATCAAAGTATCTAATATGGTTCACTAAGGAATTAATTCACTTGATAAATTGTAAAAAGAATCTCATAAAATCTATAAAGAAAATAGATCTGTACCTAATTATATTAAATTTAAAATTGTCAGGAAAGCTTGCAAAAATTTTGCCTAAAATTAGTTATAAAATTATATAATGGAAGTGGAAAATACAATAAATCATGACGTAAAACTTTTCTGAAAACACGTAAAGTCTATGAAAAAAATGAAGTCTGGATCCCCGGAACTATGAATCATAAACAAAGGAGTTCTAGCAACATAAAAGAAATTGTTGACATGTTTGCCGATTTCTTTAAAGATGCGTTTGAACCTGACATTTCAGATGAACAAATTCCGGAATTTAATTCCGATATAAACTTGCAATTGTCTAATTTAAATATTAACATCACCGACATTACAAATTACCTTAAAACACTTGAATCCAAATTAAGTTCCGGGCCGGATCAAATTCCACCCATTTTGATTAAAAACTGTGCAGATAGCTTATCCATTCCGTTGTTCATATTATTTAATAAGTCTCTGTCAGCGGTAAATTACCCAAAACTTTGGAAAAAAATTACTTAGCTCCAATACTTAAATGCGGGGATAAATCTGCAGTTGACAATTATCGTCCAATTTGTATCCAATCATCGATACCCAAGATTTTTGAAAAATTAATTCTTCTACAGATAAACCCCAGCGTGAAATCCATCATTACAACTTTCCAACATGGTTTTGTTTCAAGCAGATAAACCTTAACCAATCTATCCCTGTACGAAAATTATATAACAAACGCACTTGCTAATAGACAACAAGTCGATTCTATATATACTGATTTCAGCAAAGCGTTTGATAAGGTTTGCCAAAAAATTCTTGTTAACAAACTGGCGAAAATTGGCATAACCGGTAATGTATTATCCTGGTTTAAGAATTATCTGTCTAATCGAGAGCTTACTGTCTGCATTAAAGGTCAACTGTCCTACACTTTTAAAGCTACAAGCGGCGTACCCCAGGGTCACATCTAGGACCCATTATTTTTATTTATAAATGAAGTTACAAATGTATTTACACATGTCTTTATTTTGATGTTCGCAGATGATATGAAAATTTACCGAATTATTGACAATATTAATGACTGCTTATTATTACAATCAAATCTCATTAGCTTTTCTGATTGGTGTATCCTAAATAAATTAACCCTTAATGTAAAAAAGTGTCAAGTCATGAGATTTTATAGGAAGAAAAACCCATTGATTTTCACATACTGTATGAATAATCAAGTCTTAGTATCTGTACCCGAAATAAAAGACCTGGGGATAATATTTGACACCAAATTAACATTTATCTCCCACATTAACAATATAACCACTAAAGCGATGCAAATTTTGGGTTTCATATTAAGAACTTAAAAAGATTTCAAAAATTTAAAAACCTTAAAAATATTGTATTCATCCATTGTCAGAAGCCATTTAGAATTCAACTCAACCATTTGGAATCCATTTTACAATATTCATGAAAAATCTATCGAGCGAATCCAACATAAATTTTTACGATACATAAATTATAGATTAGGTATTCCTATTGAAAACATTAACTACACCCCACTGTTGAAAGTCATGGGCCTTGCAACATTAAAAGAAAGAAGAATATTTTCTGATCTATTTTTTCTTTATAAAATTGTTAATAACATGTTTGACTCTCCTGAACTCCTTAGGCTGATTGACTTTCATGTGCCTAGTAGAACGGTTCATTAGAAGGTACCTTACCATTATAACATTGCAGGTACGAAAGCAGAAATAAGTTCAGTAATGAACCGACTGCACAGTGCAGGGAATAAATATAACATGAACACTAAGGGTACGGAATGTCTATCAGCCTATAAAAACATTGTTATTAAATCTGTATGTCTATCTTGATAGCTTTGTAATGTTTATAATTTTCAATGTATCTAAAGTTATAGGAATGTGCATCCTATAGTTTACTATGTTTGTTGCTTTTAGGTTATAAATATTTAATATTTTTATTTACTGTCTGATTATATCAAATGTATTTTAATTGTATCATTTGTAAAAAGCCCTAATTGGGCATATACAAACAAATAAATATTACAGTATATTCAAATAACTTAGATGCTATTTATAATCTTAGGGAAATCAACATTGGAAATTTAAACTCTTTAGATGATAATGTAGTAGAATTAGCTAACTTACTTCATAATAATACAAACAGATATATAGATGTAGAGCCAACAGTTAGACAAAAATTACATACGTCAAAGAAATTATCTAAATTAATTTCTTAATTAAATAATATAATTTTACCAAAAAATAATATTTGACCACATTAGTTTTTTAGATCTTCATACAATAGTATATTCTAGTGCTATCACTATATTTAATAAGTGATGAATTAAATTATCGTCCTATGATGATAGATCATATAGTTATAATAAACCAGAATGGCAGATTTGATTAGAAAATGATATAGTATTTTTAAGAAGTAACATAGCTAGAGTAATAGAATATAAAAATGTAAATAGAAGTAGGAATATTTTGAGACATGTAGGTGAAGTTGGGAGAAAATTTGGTTATAACATTGATAGCAATAATAATGAAAATATAATCAATGATTTATTGGATTTATTAAAACAAAAATTTGGTGTAAAAGCTAGTAGATTAAAAATATATAAATATACGGATAGTAAAAAATATAATAATAGATTTCCAGAAAATATAAAAAAAAAATTTATTCTAAACTTGACGATACACAAAATATTATTACAAATAATAATATTCCGTTACCATCTGAATCAGATATGTGCGATTTTTGGACTAAAATTTGGAGTAAAGATATAAAACATACCGAGTCAAGTCCCTGGATAGAAAATGAAGAACTCAATTGTTCAGACATGGAACAAATGAGTTTTTCTAATATATCGGTTGAATTGTTAGCCAAAATTATTAAAAATACTCATAATTGGAAAGCCACGCGTTGCGATTGGATACGTACTTTTCGGTATAAACGTCTGACTACTTTACATCCTCCTTTAGCAAAAAATCTTTCAAAATTTGTTAGACAACCTCAACATATTAAAAGAGAAAATATTAATAATCCCTCTCAGTATAGACCCATTACATGTTTACCGACAATTTACAAAATATTAACCTCTTTTAGATGATTAGAATGAACACTCATTTAGATGAAAACAATATTTTATCTGAACAGCAAAAAGGTTGTCCAAGAAAACATATGGGATGTAAAGAACAATTAGTAATTGATTCTGTAATTCTAAAACAGATTCAAACTTAAAGTGTAATTTACATACTTGCTGTATGACTACCAAAAGGCTTTCGATAGTGTCCCGCACTCGTGGCTTATAATAATATTGAGTATTTAAAAGTATTAAATATATATAAAATTAACCCCATTATTATTATTAGCTTTTTGGAAAATATTATGTCCTTTTGGAATACCAATTTACTTAATACCGGGAATTAAATAGTAATACCGGGCATTTCAATTAAAAGAGGGATTTTTCAAGGAGACTCCAAGAATAATACGAAAGCTATTCTAATTAATGAACAAACAAATATAATTCTTTCACCCCTACTAGATATCTTCAAACCTAGTGCAAATATGAGTGCACTATGAAGTACTTAATTATGCTATTAAAATAACCCTATGAATCGTTTGGGAATAACTAACATAAAGACATTCAGTCAAATTTAAACATTACACTAATTGGGGAAACTTTACTGGGGTAATAACCATTAATAATTTCTAACATTTTACTCAGAAATCAATTAAGAAATCAGTAATTGAAATTAAAATACCTACCTAGAAATAATATAAATGTATCGTCTTTAAGTGGGCTACCCACAGTTTGATAATGCCTTCAGAGGGCGAAACAGCTGTCACGCGTAATAATAATTACACAGCAGAACTTGTTTAAAAATAAACTGTTTTTATAAACCCAATAACAATATTATTGAATATATAAAAAATAAAATGGAGTTCTACAAAATTAAACTTAATAACAATAAATAGCAGATAGAAACATTACACCTTTAAATTAATACGACGAGAATGCCAAAATTTTTATAAATCCCAACCAGAAATTATTAGATTCCTGGTCAAATGAAATGTTACAAACAAAACACAAATTTTCGGAAACCAAATGGTTGAGTATTGGAGAGTTAAGCGAGGAAATAGAAGGATTTATGCTTGCCATTCAGGATAGAGTCATTTTAATACTAAAAATTATATGAAGCAAAGATACAAATATACAAAAGAAGAGAAAAGATACAAATCAAGATTGAATCCATTGTGGAAATATTACTCATTGTTGAGGATCGTGTCTACCACTTCAATTTCCATTGTGGAAATATTCCACTCATTTTCTTCAAAATGGATCATGAGCATACTAAGGTAGTCGAAAATACGACATTTAAAAAATATGGATGGTTTGTAAAAATATGGTGGTAAAAATATAGATGGTTTGTAACAATATGGTTAAAAAATTCAGTAAATTATATTATATTATATGCGTTCAACTACTTATGGTAAAGTCAAAATGCTATTGACTTGCCTACCAATGGACAAAGGACAATGGACAATATCAGCAGGAACATAACACGTCATTCGGTTTAATTGTTGGCAGATGAATCATTTAAATGCGTTAAAGATCGACGATTAATTTCATTCATTTAATATATATTTCCAGCTAATAATAAAAACTAATTTCAAAAACACTCTAATATAATAAAACTTCCTCCTTATCCTGGCGCTTGTAAACTTAGATTGTTAATTGATATTTATGTAAAATGTTTAAATATATAAATTTAATATATTTTTATTTTCCGACTTTATGTCCGGGTTAAATCTTCACCACAGGAAAAACTAAACCCTTCCACACACTTTTCCACAAATGATCATCTAGTCAATCCACGTTATGCAAGTGCATTATATAAACATAATAAATACAAAATAATACAAAAACAACACGTCAAATCACCAGAGATCAAATGTGAAAATAATTCACCGACTTCAGATATTTTCATATGAGAGGGTTCGGCTCGGTAGAACTTCTAATTGGACCTATCAATCTTACTGATCCCTCAATATAAATACATAAAATAATCTTTTAAAATCCTACATATATTATATTTAAAATGACTGATTTTTGCATTTTTATGTATAAATTCTTTGACAGATCTAATACGCCTAAATTTTGATTGAGAGATTGAAAATTGAAGTGGTGGACACGATCCTCAACAATGAGAAAACAGTGGTGGAGGTGATCCTCACAGAAACCTGAGAAATATTTCCACAGTGGAAATTGAAGTAGTGGACGCGATCAAGAAGAAAAAACAAGAACTCATGAAGAATGTTTTCTCAGAATACATTATTAATAACAATTATAGGTGAGATCTCGTGCGACGAAAGAACTTATTTCTGTGTGCCTTTTTATAAATGATGTGAAATAATATTACCAACTCGTAAAGTGTTAATTGTCTTTTATTTTTAATAAGAATTTTTAAATCCTTATAATCAGCAGTCCGCATCTTGTGTCTACCAATTTGTTAGCGTAATAAAGTTGTAGTTGCCTTTTTAGCACTTTTCCCAATAGTCGTGTGCAGGGCTACATGCTCGTATATATTATATATCTGTGCTGGTTTTTTTGAAGCTTATTCAATTTTTTTTTTGATTGATTTTCTAGATTCTTATGTTCCATGAAGTGGTGAATCATTTAAATTTACTGAATTTACAGTTAATGTTCTTAATACAAATAGAACAGCGTCATATGCGCCTCACAATTTTTACCTCATAAGGGTTTATTTAAATATTACCTGGCTTTTATAGACTTAGAGGCCTTGTATTTTCTCGGTAGGGAAAAAAATTGTTACCTAAAAACCCTACTAAAATTACATATATTATTCAGCATCAGCGCCAGCAGCGACCTACAGCGGCCATATACTACATACGTGTCTGTTTGTGTTGTGTTGGGATCGGGGAGGAGTTTCGGCTGCGTCCTATTGTTGGAATCCTTCCGCATTTGCCTTTGGGAGTAAGGGAAACCGCAGTAAACCTTACCCAGGAAGGAGCGGCCGATAGTCAACTTGAAACATATACGGCCTTCAGTAACATCGGTATATGATGTCCTGCATTTTGTGGTGTGTGTGTGTGTGTGTGTGTGTGTGTCTGTTTTTATGTTAATATATACTTATGGAAAGATAGAAAATAAACATACATATACATACAAATTATAAAATATTATATAAATATATAAATAAATATATAAACATTATATATTTAGGAAGGAAGTCGGGAGTTTAGGAAATACCTACTGCTCGCTATTCGTCCGCGTCTGATTCTGGTTCGTACCATATGTGGTCATGGTCCATGAGGATGTGTTTAGGTAGTCTATGTGAGTATCTGAATGTCAGGTCGCTCGGTGCATTGTATTGTCCTATGTCTCGTATGAGTGTGTTTTTAGACGTAAGACGTGTTCGGGAAGCTTGATCGTGTATGAATGTACTTCTTTGAGAGGAATGTGTGTGTCTTGTGCTGTTTGAAGAATCTCTGTGAGAGTGCTTGTAGCTGCGTCGATTTCTTGGGGCGAGCGCAGAGTTGAATTCGTTCGTTGACTTCTTTTTTGAATCCTTCCCAGTCTGCATCCTTTTAATTGCGCTGTTTTCTGGGGGTCCTTGAAGTTGTGCCTCCTATAGTAAAGCTCACGGGCAGGTGGTCCGATGACAGCTCGTCTAGCGTGCGCAGTGGAGATATTGTCTTTAAATTTTTCTCGAGTACGATATCCAATGTACTCGGATATCTAGAGTGCTGCGAGTAGTGAGTAGGTCTGTCGGGCGCCATTATCGAATAGGTATTTGTCTGCATGTGTGTAAAGAGCGTATTTCCGTTCGCATTACCTCTGTAGTTATTCCAGTAGTTGTGTTTGGCGTTCAAATCGCCTCCGATCACAACAATTGGTCCCAGATTGAGAAATTTATTGAGGTCTTCTCTCACTAGGTTTCTTTGGGAGCAGTATACAGCGATGATGGTGTGCGCTCTACCCTCTATGGTGACTTCGATAATCGTGGCTTCTGCGTGCTTCAACTTCGGAGTGGGGGTTCTTGTGGATGTCATAGATTGTCGAACGAATATTGCGGTTCCTCCACCTGATCTTTCCTGTCGGTCGTCTCGATAAATCTCGAAGCCTGGCACTCTCAGCGGTACGCTTGGATTCAAGTGGGATTCTGATAAGAGAATAATGTCGGTGTTTAATTCGTTTGCCAGGGCGAGCAGTTCGTCTGTCTTGTAGCGCACGCTAAATGCGTTCCATACGAGGACTTTCACCATCTCGGTAATAGACATCGAGGGTCTCTAGAAGCTCCATCAGGACGACGAGCTTATCTGCCCTTGATGTGCAGCGGTCGAGCTGCGATCGCATCCTCAGGAGGCCTTGGAGCAGGGCCATAATGTCCAGGTTGTCCTCTGAGGAGGTGGACGCGCGCACGGGCTCCTGGTGTGGGCGGGGCTGGGGGCGGGGCTGTAGGGGCTGCGCGGACTCGCGCTGCTGTTGGGCGGGGGCGGTGCCTCCGGCTACGTCGGCCCATGTGCGTCCATCCGTCCTCGGCTGAGGAGGTGGCCTGCTGGGGTTCTGTTCTGCCGGCGGGCGTTGGGCCCTTCTGGCAAGGCGCTGCTGTAATGAGGCGACGTACGCTACCCGCTTGGGGCAGCCTCGGTAGTTGGCGGGATGCGGGCCTGAGCAGTTGCAGCATGCGGCGGGCTCGTATCTCGTCTTTTTGGGGCATTCTGCCGAAGCATGCTCCAGTAAGCATTTAACACACCTTGCTGTGTGTGAACAGTTTTGGGACCCATGCCCGAAGTCTTGGCACCTGTAGCACTGGGTGCCGTGCTGAAGATGATTGCTCCTGTGCTTCTGGAGTCGAATGCGGCAGTGGCATAGGTATTTGACCGCGCGCAGCTGTCTCATGTTAACTTCCTTATTGAAGTGTGCGAGGTACAAAGGATACTCAATTGAGGCGGTCATCTTAACCACCTTCACAGCTGGGAATCCCTGAGATTCGAGGTCCGCCGCGATGTCTTCCACTTCTACGAGCGGCAGGCCCTTGATTACCTTTTTCATTTTTTCGGCTTCGGCCGTGAACGTGCGGAAGCCGCGAGCCTCCGCTCGCAGCCCGTTGTTAAGGGCGCGATAGTCCTCAATCGTGCGCACGAAGATGTTGGCCGTGCCGCCCCTGTTTTACTTAAAAGTAAAAAGCTTGCCAGTCCCCAGATGTCCTTGGACCGTGGCTGTTATCTGGGAATGCGTCATGCTCCCCAGGGTCATCACCACCGGGGGAACGCGGTCTCACATGCGGGGAAGAAAGTATGATTAGTGTTGGCATGCTCGGGCAACTCTTGGAATCAGTTGCCACACTGGAGCGGTTGTGGTCCCCGTGGGGACATAGGTTGACAATGTTGTGAAATCTAAATTTTAGTATGTAAGAAGTAAATAATATTGTAGTAGTCATAGAAAATAATATATTAGGTATAAGATGTAAACTTTTATAACTAAATAAAATATACATAAAAAAAAAAATGTCCGTGACTTTGGGCGAAGAGATCGTAATTTAAAAAATAAAATAATTTCAACCCTTTTTTATAAATATGTGACTTGTCTCAGGCAATTAAACTTCTTAAACCGTATCAATTTGGAAATTGAAATTCTTCCTTTCATGCATTTAAAATATGTGGAAATGTTTTCAACATTTTTTACCGAGCTACTAGAATGTTAGCATTTCACTTGATGTACTACAAATTTCCTCACTTACCGTAATTAAAGCACTCTGCAATAAGGTTTTGAGGTTCGCCTCCCCCACAAGCAGTTGAAGTTGCGAACTGTGGATTTCCATGCATTTCTCGGGTTACGTTGCCAACTTTACGTTTGTCTGTTCTCTCGCCACAGCACAATGTGTCGTGTGTCGCGTATCGCGTTAGGTTTGACTGAAGCGACATCAGCTAATTGGTTTACGTTTGCTTGTGACTTGATGCATTTTAAACTGAAGTAGAATTGGAAATTAACTTTTACACTATGTCGTCTAAATCGGGAATTGCAAAACGGCAGTTTTACACGGTGCATTTTTTCAACCAGTTTCACTATAGTTCGCCTTTTCACTAAGATTCAGGATGAAAAAAAAACGCGTTCTGTTTTGGAACAGTTTAAGATGGAGGATATTATTTGACACCCTTCGTCCGCATTCGTTTTTTTGTTCATTTTATTTATGAAACAAAACAACGAAGTTAAATTTTAAGCATAAACAATAATTATTCATATGTTCTAGACTAATAAAGTTCCTTTATATTTAGCTATTGTTTAGTATTTGACAAAAAATATACTGTAAGGAATTTAAAAATGTTCTAAAACATGCAAAGACCGATAGTAGTAATACTGTTTTTGCATGATTATAACAATAACATGAACTACGAGATAGTATTATTTCACGTTATCAGTTTAGTGAGCTGAATTTTATATGTTTTTTTAAGTTACAGTTGAAAATGTGTACGTATCTCTAGAGGCATTGTTGAGTTTTACAGATACGTCACATTAAAGAGTTTTGCGCATAATATCTGTGGAAATGTTATATGTTTTCGGTTGATTTTTTTGATGATTTGTGACAGTATTGTTTTCATGTGATCTTTGATTATGTTCAAAGTGCTGCAATTTTTGGTGATTTAGTTGACTTGTTGACGGCAATGCATGTGATCATTGATTATTAAGTGTTGCCATTTTTCGATGATTACCTACTGTTCAGGATCTCAACTTCACTCTCCTGACAGAGCAATCCGGCGTGGTACCACCAGATTCCAAAGGGAAGTGTGACTGGAGTAACTCTTCAATAATAACTCCAGCTCTTGAATATTGGTCTTTATTTAAGGGCCCACTATTCGAATTTCATCCAATTTCCGACATATTTTCCTTAAAAGTTTGAAGTTTTTAAGCTCTTAAAAAAATATATGTTATTCTTTAAGATAGTATCTATTTGTTCCAAAAGCCGAAACGGTAATTATTTGAAATTCCCTCGATAGAATGTCACGTCCGAAGTCCCGTCTGATGAGCATGGACCCTTGTCAATCACCAGGGCTATTATGGGGCTAAAGCAAGCAGGCATAATGTGTAAAAAACATTGAAGAACCTTGTTCATGTTGTCACGTCTGATGAGCAGGTTACGCCGGGTAGAGATTCGTCAGATGGAGTGCGCGAGGCCATCCTCAATTAATCAGCATCCATTGAACGTTTAACGGAACAATGATGATTCATCTTTGTGTCACCTCGACAGCATGCTTGGTAATCCAGTGTAATCTCCAAGGAATTACGCTTCACAAATAAAACCATTTTTTACTTTCAAACAAACGATTGTATATTTTCATCTCTTCAAGCCACAACACTCGAACAAGCACAGGCCGATCTCACACAGGAGTCGAAACGTTGGTTTTATGTTTTGTAAATTTAAACGGAAAGTCTCAGAAGGATAAGTTCAAGGTATCCGCGCGATCTTTTTCTCAAAATTTCAATCTCCATTTTTTCTCGCCTAACGCCACGCGCACCGCGGAATCGTCGTCCCTCGTATTGTTCCCGTATTGTCCCGATCTGAATCTACCCGCGTTATTTTTGCTCTCCCGTCCAACCGCTCGCAGGGCAGCCACCCGAAAAAACTCTCAACAAAACAATAATCGGGCACTACCCTGGCAATCCAAACTTGCACAATTCTTTGACGTTACAAGAAATAAATCGCAAAGTATGCTCCGAAAAATATTATAAACACGTTTATTTCTGTTATTTTACAAGTTATATGTATGAAAAAAATCACAATGCTTCTTTTAATGCTACTCAATAGACCCCAAAAGTGATTTTTGCTATTTTTGAAATACGCCGTGATTTATTAAACATTTTCACAACTGTCGCTTACGCCTATTGCTTTTAAATCATATTTATTATAGCGCGCTCGCTCCGACTTGAAGATTAATCTATCTTTCTTTGAAAAGTTCATTCGCCAACTCGAGGGCTTTGGGGGCAGACGTGTTGTTCAACGTTCTCTGATCTACAGACGTGCGATTACGTGCAAATATTTGAATCTATAAAGATAATTTTTACGCGTGTAAAGTTTATGAGTTAATAAATATTGTTTTTTCAAAGATGGGAAATACACGAAAGATATCCCGTATTTCAAAGAAAAAATGATATCTCATAAAATTATATCCTATCTAATAGGTGAGAAGAAAAAAATACAATTTTTGATTTATAAGCTTATATTTATTATAAACGATAATTTACTATAAAAATTAATAATTCATATTTTTATTTATGTATTGTGTAGTAAAAAGTTTTTTTTTTTTTTTCAGAATAGGTACCTTGGGAAATAAAACTAATTCCAATGCATTATAAATTACGGGGTAAATTTTTATTAATTTAGTTTTCTTGTTGAGGAATACCTATACGATCGTGATTTACCTATTTGTGAATTAACTTTCTACGTACACAAATACACACGTCACTTTACATCTGCTCTAATGATTCACACTGCAACGATGTCCGAAATATAATATAATATGTAATAATAATATATGGGCCATCTGTTTCAAATAACAATACTCGAACGTGGAATCCAGAAAAATAATAAACATGCGAGCGAATGAAGCTATTGAAAGTTCTGAAACTGTGGGGAATTTAATTTAGTTCAGTGATGTTATTTTTTTATGTCGGAAGGAGGCCCTGAAGAAAATAATTTCTCTCAGAGCCTGTGTCATCTTTGAGAATGCTGTATAGAGGGTATTTTCTGAGGAGGAGGGAGTGAACCTGTCCTGAATGTCAACTGTACAATTTCTACCCAGAATTGACTTTATTGTACGTTTTTTGACTAACCGTACCTAGGTGTTCTATTTTCAATAAACTCTTTAATTATTTTTCAGATGTGAAATCTATACTCCGCTACAGAATGTTTTGCCCGAGTCTTGTAAAGATGTTAAAGCACGGAGGTAATAATAAAATCATTTGAGCCCATTACTGTTATTTAAAAGGTCACTTGAAGTGCAGTACTTTATAACTCTGACAATAATAGCTTTTGAATTGTTGATTGAACACTTCATTGTAACTGTTGCTGAAGTGTAAATCTACATACAGTGTATTGACTCTGTTTGACATGTTCTCAGTATCTTGTTTATGCGATCGAATAGGTGACAAATCACCTTTCTGATGAGCAGTATCCTTTGTGTGGTTATCATCTTTCGCTGATGTAAAGGATACTTGGTCGTTCACATCAGCGAATAATCTTTTGGAGTGGATAATTTGGTGCACATTCTTTGGAAGTAAATAATTGCGACACTTTTTCGATGATTTACTTCGGATGTGGTTTCTTTTGGATTAACTTATAAGTACTACTGTCGCCAACCAATATAAGTTGCATGTATCAAATCATACGATTCAACGGAAGTTTTGATCAAGTTCATTAATTTTTGTACCATCCGTGGTCTTTAGGCAAAGCACATTGGTTCTCAGTTGCACAAATGCAACAATATTTACTTGTAGGTTTAAAAATTCTCCAAATTTTCTGTCAATAATTGCTGCTGCACATAAGAGGGCTGTATAATTTAATCTATATGTATGATCACTTCGCGATCACCGCCACTCCATCCTGCAGAAAACCTTCTTCAATAGCAGATTGACGCTCTTGCTCCACTGTGACTTCCACTGCGAGTAATGCATATTTCTTTCACTCTCTTGACATATATTTGCTTTATTATAATGTTTTTGGTACACCGGGGATAAGTCGACAGCCGTCAAAAACTCAGACAGTTGAGCAAGCCCAATTCCTTCAGTCATCCCCGATGCTGCTGCTACATTGATGTCCATGGTATTTTTAGGCTTTTGGTCGCATGTGTTGACTATAAATTTGTCGCCACATTTTACATTCAAAGTTTATTTTGGACTTAAGGTCAGATCTGGGCTCAGATTTGACAATAACTTTTCCAAATCCGCGTCTAAATGGAGAATGGTCCGATATGGATTGCAGTTGGTTGATAAAAAAAGAAGGTGTCGATGGTGCATCTTTATTCTCCTTATTCCGACCGCTTTTTTGTGAGAGTAGGTGCATCATTAAAAATATATGTTGGAATGTAATTTTATGATTCATACATGTTTTATTACTCTCATAATTATTGAATTGTTTAAATGAATAAATAAATCATTACAAAACTGTCTTCTGATTTATATTTAAATCCTTGAGACACTAATGGCCCACACCCTGATAAAAAAGCTTAAAAATGTATAAATTATCTTCATAATACAAAATATGATAAGTATAAAAAACGTATACATCTATATAATTTATATAAATGTACAAAAGTAGATAATATATATATATTTTTTATACAATATGTCCGGGGTTTAAATGTGCAAGGAAGGTGATTCTACATGATAGTACAATTAAAAAAGACGATTTTTTGAAATTTTAACGTTTTAAGCTAGTTTTCGGATAAAAAATTTTAATTGATTGTATAGAAAAAAGTATATTAAGGAAAAAAAAATGAAATTTCTCCTCCTCCTTGAAACCTCCTGAAGTTTTTGAACTTTACCCCCGGACACCCTGTATAGATAAACTTATATATATTGATTTTATAAAATTATATTTTTTTACATATTACACATTATTATAAAATTAAAAAAAATAATAATTTATGGATTCTGAAATACCCCACAGTTTGACTTCCTTTGTATTGTGCCATTCTGCTGTTGGCAGCTGACACGAGTTGATCTTATTTCACGTTTGTAAAAGTAGATTTAGTTTGGAGTCGTGTTAATAGATGTCTCGAATTCAGGACATAATATTATTTTTCTTGAAGTGACGACCCCTATAGGCAATCTCACAAAGTATTACAAGTGCCGTAGAGGCAATTCTCAAATTCTGCTAGGGAAAGTGCACTCTTAAACAATAAATAGGACCCGTAGGGCAGCT
This sequence comes from Hesperophylax consimilis, assembly GCF_061612785.1. Classification (NCBI taxonomy): domain Eukaryota; kingdom Metazoa; phylum Arthropoda; class Insecta; order Trichoptera; family Limnephilidae; genus Hesperophylax; species Hesperophylax consimilis. The sequence goes on from NC_142842.1 coordinate 382,478, forward strand.
CATGTACGGTGAGCCCAATATTGCTATCTCTCTCCGCGGTTTTATAAACCACATGTAAGTGAAAACCTGGCAGCTCTGCCGTTTTGCCAAAAAACGACCGCCCAAGACGGATGGTAACAAGAGAAGAAGGATTAAAAATCCGTGGCAATACGAAATTGCCCCGGCAATTGCTAACACAAAATAAATGTTGCCACACCCATTAGAGTGACAAGAACCAATATTAATATTTCAGTACCTGAAATCTTAACATATTCCCGCCCCAAAACGAGTATTAAGGAATAGTCGTTTTTCATAAAATAATGTAGGAAGAGATTGCAACATTGGTTTTCAGAATATACCCAACAAGTTCACATACAAAAATAAACAATATTCAATATATGGATATCAAAATAATAACAAAAAAAACTTATAACAACGTATATAACCCTATGTCAGACTTGACATTAAAAAATAAAAGTCTAATAACGTAGAAACTTCTGGTGCGCTGCACCCACTTATGAGAAAATAGCTTATCACTTGGCACTGTTGAGCCTGACGGCATTTTGATTTACACATAACATCACTTTTAGTGTTGTAATTGGTTCTTAATCCAGGTTGGAGGAAGGATCCTCCATGGGAAGTAGACAGAGCTGTGTCACGGCTCTTTTGGTGACACCTCTGGCCGTCCTCAAGGAGACGACGCGGACGCGTCCGTCTTGACCAGGGTGGATCTCCGTCACTCGCGCCATCCTCCAGTACTGCGGAGGTAGTTGGTTGTCTTTGATGATGACCATGTCACCAGGCTGTAAACTGCGTTGACGTCCTTCTTGCCATTTGACTCGGTTCTGCAATTCTGCTAGGTATTCCCGGCTCCATCTGTGCCAAAAAGATTGAACAACGGTAGATATCTTTTGGTAAATATTAAGCCTGTTTGTAGGCAGATGATGAATATCAAGCTCAGGCAATACCAGGTTGTCGCCTTAAAGGAAGGGTGAAAGAATGAGGACGCTTCATTTGGATAAGATGTTAATGGAGTCAGAGGATGGGAATTTAAACAAGCCTCAATCTGTATTTGTATGGTATTCATGCCTTCAAAAAATCAACCATTTTAGTAAGTTCCAATAACTACCTGTAAAGTTAATTCCATTATCACTGAAGTCGTGAGGGTTTACCCCTCCTAGCTATAAATTTTTTCAATGCATTCATAAATGCCATTGAAATTAAATCAATCACTAATTCTAGGTGAATTGCCTTCGGAGAAAAAACAAAACAAAAAAATAAACATATGTAAGACTAAACTTTTAGCATTTCTGGTTAAACCAGACTTAATTAAAATTGGACCTGCATAATCTATGCCGGTTACATAAAATGGTCATTGGATTCGGAATCAGTCAGCAGGAAGGTCACCCATGAGCTGGCGACACTCGCGCGGACGGACTCGGAAACATACAATACATTTATGCCGTGCTCGCCTTACTGCGTTTTTACCAAATATTGGCCAAAAACGTAAACGCAGTAATGCGAGCAGAGCATTACATCCTAAATGTAAATTGTCATAATGCAGATAGGTTATTATTAAGTCCGTCAACTTATGATTTTGTGGTAACAAATTTGGATGTTTTTGAGAGACCGAGGTAATATCAGATTGTGATAGTCGACCTCCAACACACAATAACCCATCCTGCATAAAAGGATTTAGTGCCTTTACCTTGCTCCGCCTAGATACAAATCTTCCATTACTCAAAAAAGCTATTTCATCACGAAATGCGAATCGCTGAGCGTTCAAAATCAATACATGCATGGCATGTTCCAGCTCAATTACAGAAAGCTCGTCGACCCGCATCGGTTTTGGTTTAGAACAGTTATGTGTGAAACGTAACAAATAAGCAACTACGCGCCTCAGTCGTCTTAATGAAGAATAATTATTAAATATTTCCCAATCGACAGGACTACTAGTAACCAAAACTATCCTCGCCGTTTCTGGCAACTCCGTGGGAGTATCAAATGTAGAACGTGGCCACTTATCCTCGTCGGACGTGAGCCATGGTGGTCCTGACCACCATAATGAAGATGATTTCAACTGCTGAGATGTTATTCTGAAAAATACCAAGTGACAAAATATATCATTTTGAATGGTGGGCCCAATCATTAGAGCGCGATTCAAAGAAATCCCTCGAGCGGGTTTAGCCGACCCGTCAAAAACAACAAGAATTTTAGTAGTTGTGCTTGCTTCTTTAAATACAGCGTGATGTGGTAAATAATAAGTAATTTCATCGCGTTTTGGAGGTTCACATTCAGTCATGTGACCTAACGCAAGATACTCATCAATAAATTCCGAGTATTGTTCCTTTAAACTAGGTTGTCTTAAGAATTTCCTTCCCATTGACGCTAATCTACCTTTAGCAATACTAAATGAATCTCCTAATTGAGATAGGTTAGATTTAAACGGTAAGTTGACTACAAATCTACCGTTTGCATCGCGTTTATGCGTGCTTTCTAAAATCCTTTCACATTCACTATCTTCCAGAGAGTGATGCTTACTATTTTCGGTTTCTTCAACCTTCCAAAACCTTTCTATTTGGTTCTGCAAAGAATTTAATGAAATATGACAAACTTTAACTGGCCTCGTATTATGACGACTCTGTACAGCTCCTGATATTATCCAGCCTAGTTCCGTTCGATGCAATGTAGGTTTACCCTTTCCTAACTGTATCTGATCCGAACGAAGCACCTGCCAGAAAATCTCTGCTCCGATCAGCATATCAATAGAAGCTGGCTGGTAAAACTGCGGATCAGCTAACCGGACACCGTCTGGAATGTTCAACATTTTTGGGTTAATCACGGTCTGTGGAAGATTGCAAGAAATCTCATCTAATACCAAACAAGATATATCATCCTCGTATTGAGAACATAATGATTTAAATTTAATGTCAACTGTTTCCTTTACATGAATTAAATTATTATGCAAACCTGAAACAGGTATGTTCAATTTTGTACAATGCAAATTTAATCTTTTTTGTAATAAAATTAGACATTGAACCCGAATCCAAAAGTGCGCGTATTTTGTGTGTTCCACCGTACGCGTCTTCTATTTTTACTATTACGGTAGATAGTAAAATTTCTCGCCCGTTCATGTCGCTATGACATGCTAAATTTACTGGTGCCTCCGACTGACCCTTGCCAGTTGAAGTACCCGCTTGTACATTATCAGTATTGATATGTAACAGAGTGTGATGTTTTCGATCACAAACACTGCATTTTTCCTTCCACCTGCACACCTTTGAAGGGTGCCCCGGTTTTAGGCAGTTATAACATAAATTCCTCTCTGAAACGAACTTTCTTCGTGCCGCTGGTTCTTTGTTAACAAATATTTTACAAGAATAAATGAAATGGCTGTCATTACACAGCATACAATTAACGTTGCTTGACGCTAAAGTAACCTTGTTCGTAGGATTCCTTTCCTTAAAATTAAAAAACTTTGGTTTTGTTGCAACTGGTTCCGCTTTCTGTTGCATTCCACCATTATCACCTTGGATAGTTTCCAGGATCTGCGACCTTTGTGAAATAAAATTGCTAAACTGCTCGAACGTAGGATAAACTTTATCGCACTCCATGGATTCCCACAGGCTACGTGTGTGATTATCTAACTTTGAGGTTAGAATATGTATAATTAATGTGTCCCAATGTTCTGTTGGAAGCTTTAAATTATGTAAAGCTCTCAAATGAATGTTTGCTTGATCAATTAAATTTCGAAATTCATGATGATTCTGTCGTTTTAACGGTGTAACATTAAATAAGAAATTCAAATGTCTATTTGCTATAAGTCTGACATTTTCGTATCTTGAAATAAGCATTGTCCAGGCTGCACTATAATTATCCCCGGTGATTTCTAGAGAACTAATCAAATCAAGTGCGTCTCCGGACACATAACTAATAAGGTAATGAAATTTCTGAACATTATTTAATTTACTGTTATCATGAATTAGGGCAATGAACGAGTTTTTAAAAGTCAACCATTTATGATTATCACCTGAAAAAATTGGTATTGAGATTGGTGGTAAATTCACTGATGTAATCGGGACATTTTCAATCTTCTTAAATTTTGATAATATTTCCTGTCCTAATGCAATTACATTAAAATATGTACCTTCAAAATTATCCCTCGCGTCATGATCTTCTGATTTATTCAATAAATCAATCTCCAGCTGAATTTTGGAGAATTCTATAAGAGAAGGTTTGATGGCATCTAATCTCGACGACAATACGCTGGGCCTAATATCATTTTCGTTGCTTAAATAGGTTTCAAATCTCGTTAATGAACCTTTCAAACCCCGCGCTGTCTAACCAACTTGTCGAGTTCCATTTTTTAGAAACGAATAACACAATAACCTGGTTTAAAAACTTAATACACAACTCGAAACGGCAGTTTGACGTTTTGACGTAAACAAAATAATACTATGGATTATAGAGAAACCAATCAAAATACTATGGCATGCAAGGAAGAACCTTGCAAACGCGTGGCTAGATATGTAGGTAGGCAAAGCAAAGTTATTTGGCAGAATACAACAATAAAAAATTATTATCACCAACAAATTTATGCTATTTTGAAAGCATCTGATTATGAACACCCGAATATAATTCGATATAATCAATACGAAATAATGTGGCATCTACACAGATTTTTAGCTTTTTTAAATGGAATTTGAAAGGACAATGAAAGGAAGGCTACAACCTGATTTGCTGTGCATGCGAGCGTCGTGATGAGGCTCGCTTGATCAATCCAATGATGGTGATGAGGACGTCGACTGGACCACTCCCGATGATGATGAGGCCCGACTGAACCACTCCAAATAATGATCGTCCGTCTCAAATGGATCAATCCAAATAATAATAATCCGGCTCGATGGATCAATGATCAGGATCTCAACTTCACTCTCCTGACAGAGCAATCCGGCGTGGTATCACCAGATTCCAAAGGAAGTGTGACTGGAGTAACTCTTCAATAATAACTCCAGCTCTTGAATATTGGTCTTTATTTAAAACAATAAAAAAGACCCGTAGGGCAGCTCATGTACGGTGAGCCCAATATTGCTATCTCTCTCCGTGGTTTTATAACCCACATGTAAGTGAAAACCTGGCAGCTCTGCCGTTTTGTCAAAAAACGACCCGCCCAAGACGGATGGTAACAAGAGAAGAAGGATTAAAAATCCGTGGCAATACGAAATTGCCCCGGCAATCGCTAACACAAAATAAATGTTGCCACACCCATTAGGGTGACAAGCACCAATATTAATATTTCAGTACCTGAAATCTTAACACCTACTGTCTCAAAATATTATTTCCTCTCTAATGGTAACTATCTGCGTGAAATCGTAAGCATGATAAGAAAGATCGGGTAAAGCATAGATTTTTCGTATCCACGATTTACATATATCCAATCTTTTGAGCGATCGCTTGCCACAATATGTCAAATTTATATAAACTATAAATATGGGATAAACGGTGAAATTTTGGTGGATTCATTGGCTATATAACAAAAATAATAATAAATTTGCAACTATAAACAGAATACATAACAATTTGTTGAGGATTCTCATAACCTGCCCCACTAAGCTAGCGGCTAGCCTGTGTTGTGATATAAGTTATTGTTATATATGATACCAATCGGTCGAGTGAATACGGGTCCCTATATAGTTTCCATATGGGATTCGGTGTGAAAAGAAGCATATTTTAAATCTACGGTCTGTCGAGTTTTTGTAGATACATTATTCGAAGAGAAATTTAAAAATCTTTCCATTCATTTGTATAAAATAATGTTGAACAAATAATCTAATCTCATCCATAAAAAACTTTAAATTTGTTAATTTTACTTAGTTATTAAAATTTTCAAGTAGTAGTATGGAAATATATTTTTCTTTTTGCAGAAACTGAAACATTCCAGTTACCTAATAAAAAAGAAAATTTAATGGAATCTAACGGAAAAACAGCAATTTGGCATTCGAAATCAGATTACATTACAGAACAGCCTAATTCTACAGTGTTAACTTGTAAAAATCTTATCTCCAAAAATAAAAATCAACAGCAACTACCTTGGCCGAGTTTTAGTCTAATATAATATTTTTAACTGAAATACTTCCTTATCTCTAATTTGCAACAGGAATCACTCCTGAAAATCGAATTATCGCTATAAATGAATCATCCACTCTACTCTACATTCTATGGACATGATTCATGACGTCTGTGTCTTACGTCATATTTTCATTTCTATCGTATTTCTTCTGCCGTTTTCGCCTTTATTTGTGCTGACGTGTTAACTTCTTCAGAATCTGCGTGGGGTAGATGAAAATATATTCAATAATAAAACATGTCTAGGCGTATGTGAACTTACGATAAAAAGTGATAGAATGGAAGAATATCTGGTAAATTTGATATTGACTAGCAGTAGCGAATCGAGGGATTAACTAAAAATGATACCATGCTTTTACATTAATTCAATGCTGTACCACGTTATCCGATTTGCTATCTGATATTTTAAAACCATGCCAAATACATTCAAATAAAACGTTCTTACTTATGGAAGTCGCTATAAGACATGTGTATCACATTGAATAGGAAATGTCAACCGGTTTGTGTTGCTAAAAATGAAAAACCCAATAACTAGGTAGGTACTACAAAAACTCGTTACAATAACATTTATAATAATAAATAAGATAGTCCCGAATTGCTATCCGACATTAGTATACAGATTCCGACGTAGCCTATCAGCCACACATAGAACCGAATTGCCATCCGTCATTAGTATACATATTCCGACGTAGCCTATCAGCCACACATAGAACCGAATTGCTATCCGTCATTAGTATACATATTCCGACTGTAACGGACGTAGTTGACCACATTATTTAATTTCATAAAATCTGTTTTACATTTATAAAATGTGCCTACCCCACGCCACTGGCAAAATCACCACTCCCCGCCACTGGTCATTTTGTTCCAATTTTCGGCCCAGGCATTTTTTTTTTTTTTTTTCATTTTCTAGATTCTTATATTCCATGAAGTGGTGAATCATTTAAATTTACTGAATTTAAAGTTAATGTTCTTTATACAAATAGAACGGCGTCATATGCGCCTCACAATTTTTACCTCATATGGGTTTATTCAAATATTACCTGGCTTTTATAGACTTAGAGGCCTTGTATTTTCTCGGTAGGGAAAAAATTTGTTACCTAAAAACCCTACTAAAATTGCATGTATCATCATCCAGCATCAGCACCAGCGGCGACCTACAGCGGCCATATACTACATACGTGTCTGTTTGTGTTGTGTTGGGAATGGGGAGGAAATTTTGGCTGCGCCCTTTTGTTGGAGTCCTTCCGCATTTGCCGTTGGGAGTAAGGAAAATCGCAGAAAACCTTACCCAGGAAGGAGCGGCCGAACGTCAACTTGAAACGTTTGCGGCCTTCAGTAACATCGGTATATGATGTCCTGCATTTTTGAGATGTGTGTGTGTGTGTCTGTTTTTATGTTAATATATACTTATGGGAAGATAGAAAATAAACATACATATACATACAAATTATAAAATATTATATAAATAGATATATAAACATTATATATTTGGGAAGAAGGTCGGGAGTTTAGGAAATACCTACTGCTCGCTATTCGTCCGCGTCTAGTTCTGGTATGTGCCATATGTGGTCATGGTCCATGAGGATGTGTTTTGGTAGTCGATGGATATAGATATAGATAGAGATAGATAGATTGAGGAGATAGTTTTTTGTGGTTTGTGACATAACCACGAAAGTCTTTTTGTCTGGCTTGTGAGCTCACAGCCAGGCCCCGCTACTTTTGCCGGCCGGAGGAATCCCGCCGGCCCCCCCGAGCAGGCGCTCGCGCCCCCAACTGCCTTTTTCAAGGCAACACTTTTCACGCAAAAAACACTCAACCAACGCAGATCCACGCTGGCCCCCGCAAACCGCCCGCAAGCACCCGAGACGTGCTCCCTTTTTAAAAGGAGGCACCGACTACCACCAATCAAGATGTTCCCGACGAGGATGCTCCCCGCTGACCACGAGGACTCCCCGGTCGTGGTACCGCCCGGCGCCCATCAAATTGCGCTGCGTAAGAAGACCGGGACCGTGCGCTATACGGTCCCCGCACCACAGCCCCGCCCCGAGGACCCAAGGACCCGGAGACCATCCACCACCACGACTGCCACCACGCCCGATGAAACGGAGATGACGGAGCCCGTAGCAGGCCCCTCTAGGGCAGCAGGACCCAGTCCTGCCCCCACGCGCCCCCCGATAGGCCCAGCGTCGGCCTACGTGGCGCCCCCGAGACCGCAGCAGCCGATGGAGACGGCTGCCCCCCAGGATGGAGGCTGGATGAGGCCGTCCAACCCCGTGAAGAGGCCCATGTCCCCACGGGGACCACAACCGCTCCAGTGTGGCAACCGATTTAATGAGTTGCCCGAGGTAAGCGAAGGCGCCGGCGCGCCGCGTATAAAGCGTGCCAATACTAATAATAATTTCTCTCCCGCAGGTACCGGCAGGAGAGACCGCGTTCCCCCGGTTGTGATGACCCTGGGGAACATGACGCACGCGCAGATCACAGCTGCGGTGCAAGGACATCTGGGGGCTGGTAAGCATTTTACTTTCAGGTATAACAGGGGCGGCACGGCCAACATCTTCGTGCGCACGATGGAGGACCATCGCGCCCTCACCAATGGACTGCGGGCGGAGGCTCGCGGCTTCCATACATTCACGGCCGAAGCAGAAAAGATGAAAAAGGCCGTCATCAAGGGCCTGCCGCTCGTCGAAGTGGAAGACATCGCGGCGGATCTGGAGTCGCAGGGATTCCCAGCTGTGAAGGTGGTCAAGATGACAGCCTCAATCGAGTATCCCTTATACTTAGCACACTTCAACAAGGAAGTTAACATGGGACAGCTGCGCGCGGCCGTCAAATACCTGTGCCACTGCCGCATTCGCCTCCAGAAGCACAGGAGCAACCATTTACAGCACGGCACCCAGTGCTACAGGTGCCAAGACTTCGGGCATGGGTCCCGAAACTGCTCGCACACAGCAAGGTGCGTAAAATGCTTACTGGAGCATGCTTCGGCAGAATGCCCCAAGAAGACGAGAGATGAGCCCGCCGCATGCTGCAACTGCTCAGGCCCGCATCCCGCCAACTACAGAGGCTGCCCCAAGCGGGTAGCGTACGTCGCCTCAATACAGCAGCGACCTGCCAGAAGGGCCCAACGACCGCCGGCAGAACAGAACCCGAGCAGGCCACCTCCTCAGCCGAGGACGGATGGACGCACATGGGCCAACGTAGCCGGAGGCACCGCCCCCGCCCAAGAGCAGCGCGAGACCGCGCCGCCCCCACAACCCCGCCCACAGCAGGAGCCCGTGCGCGCGTCCACCTCTTCTGAAGATAACCTGGACTTGATGGCCCTACTCCAAGGCCTCCTGAGGATGCGATCACAGCTCGCCCGCTGCGCAACAAGAGCAGACAAGCTCGTCATCCTGATTGAGCTCCTAGACACCCTCGATGCCTAATACCGAGACGGTGAAAGTCCTCGTATGGAACGCATTTAGCGTGCGCAACAAGACAGACGAACTGCTCGCTTTGGCAAACGAATTACACACCGACATTATTCTCCTATCAGAATCTCACTTGAATCCAAGCGTACCGCTGAGAGTGCAAGGTTTCGAGATTTATCGTGACGATCGACAAGGAAGATCAGGCGGAGGAACCGCAATATTCGTTCGGCAATCTATGACGTCCACAAGAATACCTACTCCGAAGTTGAAGCACGCTGAAGCCACGATTATCGAAGTCACCATAGAGGGTAGAGCGCATACCATCATCTCCGTATACTGCACCCAAAGTAACCTAGTGAGAGAAGATCTCAATAAATTGCTCAATCTGGGACCGATTGTTGTGATGGGAGGCGACTTGAACGCCAAACACAACTATTGGAATAACTACAGAGGAAATGCGAACGGAAATACGCTCTTTACACACATGCAGACAAATACCTATTCGATAATGGCGCCCGACAGACCTACGTACTACTCGCAACGATCTAGATATCCGAGTACACTGGACATAGTACTCGAGAAAAATGTCAAGACAATATCTCCACTGCGCACACTAGACGAACTGTCTTCGGACCACCTGCCCGTGAGCTTTACTATAGGCGGCACAACTTCAAGGACCCCCAGAAAACAGCGCAATTACAAGGATGCGAACTGGGAAGGATTCAAAAAAGAAGTCAACGAACGAATTCATCTCACTTCGGGAACTCTGCGCACGCCACAAGAAATCGACGCAGCTACAAGCACTCTCACAGAGATTCTTCAAACAGCACAAGATACACACATTCCTCTCAAAGAAATACACCCATACACGATCAAGCTTCCCGAGTACGTTCTATCGCTCATCAAGGAGAAAAATCGCCTGCGACGCATGTTTCACCGCACACGCGACGAATATTTCAAGACAGCGTATAACTGCCTGCAGAGGGAAATCAAGACCGAAATCGCAGAACTCAAGCGCGAACTTTGGGACAAAAAAGTCGCATCACTCACGCCGAAGGATAATTCCCTATGGAAAATGGCAAGCGCGCTGCGACATAAAGACTTCACAATCCCCCCGCTACAGAAATTGAACGGCCCCGGGACGGCGCTTTCGCTACAAGAAAAAGCTGAAACACTCGCCGACGGGTTCGAGAGAGCCTACGCCGCTACAGACGGCCTTTCCGACCCGGCTACAGACCGGATCGTAGAAGACTCTCTACGAGACTTGAGGGAAGCAGAGCAAACAAACGCTGAAGATATTCACCTTGCTACGCCAAGCGAGATTGCAGTCACAATCAGGCGATTGAGAACAAACAAGGCGCCGGGAAGCGATCAAATTCATAACATTTTACTCAAACATCTCCCTCAAAAAGCCATCATCTACACAACAAAATTGTTCAATGCCTGCCTCATGACCGGGCATTTCCCCCAGATTTGGAAATCGGCGACCGTGCTGCCTTTCGCAAAGCCGAATAAAGATAGAACGCAGCCGACAAGTTACCGGCCGATTAGCCTATTATCTACGCTGAGCAAGGTATTTGAACAAATTATACTCAACAGGCTTGTACCACACCACGACGACAACAAAACGTTGCCAGACGAGCAGTTCGGCTTCAGAAAGAGGCACTCCACGACCCATCAACTCACCAGAGTAGCGGAATTTATCGCAAGAAAATTTAACGAACATCGCTTCACCGCCGCTGCGCTCATCGACCTAGAGAAGGCATTCGACACAGTATGGATTGACGGGCTCGTGCATAAACTGCACCGCACTAACACGCCCATATACCTAACGAGACTGATACAGGAATACCTAAAGAATAGATCGTTCAGAGTGTTCATAAGGAACGTGCTATCTTCAATGCGTGAGATTCCAAAAGGCGTGCCGCAAGGAAGTTTACTTGGACCATTTCTCTTCATTCTGTTTACCTTCGACATCCCCCGAGACGAGAGATGCAATCTGTCTATCTACGCTGATGACGTCAAACTATACGTTTCCTCGCTGAAAGCGAATATGGCCGCTATTTACCTACAGAGGGCGCTCGATGCGCTCGTAGAATACTACAAAAAATGGCGCCTGAAACTGAACGAGGCGAAAACTGAAGCCATCATGTTCACGAGAAAACGTGTAAACAGAACACCTGACTTTAACATCGAAATAGGAGGACACAGCATAGAATGGAAAGATGAAGTGACATATCTGGGCCTGACCATGGACTCCCGCCTCAACTGGAAATCTCACCAAGCGAAGATACACACGCGCACGCGACAAGCGATCGGCATGATGAAGCCAATTTTCAATAGACGGAGTCCGCTACTTCCCAAAACCAAACTCCTCGTCTACTACTCGCTCATTCGTCCAGTACTCTCTTATGCGATTCCCGTATGGAGCAGCATCTCACACTCAGACCACAAGAATCTACAGACACTTCAAAATCTCTGCATTAAAATCACATACAACACAAGACTCAGAACAAACTTGAAGAGATTACACGAACGAGAACAAATTCCAACTCTATACGAATTCACACACAGACTGACTGAACGCTTTTACAAATCACTCACACTTAGTAAAAATCAACTTATACGAGACATAGGACAATACAATGCTCCGAGCGACTTGACATTCAGATACACACATAGACTACCGAAACACATCCTCATGGACCATGACCACATATGGCACATACCAGAATTAGACGCGGACGAATAGCGAGCAGTAGGTATTTCCTGAACTCCCGACTCCCTTCCTAAATATATAACGTTTATATATCTATTTATATATTTATATAATATTTTATAATTTGTATGTATATGTATGTTTATTTTCTATCTTCCCATAAGTATATATTTACATAAAAACAGACACACACACACACATCTCAAAAATGCAGGACATCATATACCGATGTTACTGAAGGCCGCAAACGTTTCAAGTTGACGTTCGGCCGCTCCTTCCTGGGTAAGGTTTTCTGCGATTTTCCTTACTCCCAACGGCAAATGCGGAAGGATTCCAACAAAAGGGCGCAGCCAAAATTTCCTCCCCCTTCCCAACACAACACAAACAGACACGTATGTAGTATATGGCCGCTGTAGGTCGCTGCTGGTGCTGATGCTGGATGATGATACATGCAATTTTAGTAGGGTTTTTAGGTAACAAATTTTTTCCCTACCGAGAAAATACAAGGCCTCTAAGTCTATAAAAGCCAGGTAATATTTGAATAAACCCATATGAGGTAAAAATTGTGAGGCGCATATGACGCCGTTCTATTTGTATAAAGAACATTAACTTTAAATTCAGTAAATTTAAATGATTCACCACTTCATGGAATATAAGAATCTAGAAAATGAAAAAAAAAAAAATGTTTTGGTAGTCTATGTGTGTATCTGAATGTCAAGTCGCTCGGAGCATTGTATTGTCCTATGTCTCGTATTAGTTGATTTTTACTAAGTGTGAGTGATTTGTAAAAGCGTTCAGTCAGTCTGTGTGTGAATTCGTATAGAGTTGGAATTTGTTCTCGTTCGTGTAATCTCTTCAAGTTTGTTCTGAGTCTCGTGTTGTATGTGATTTTAATGCAGAGATTTTGAAGTGTCTGTAGATTCTTGTGGTCTGTGTGTGAGATGCTGCTCCATACGGGAATCGCATAAGAGAGTACCGGACGAATGAGCGAGTAGTAGATGAGGAGTTTGGTTTTGGGAAGTAGCGGACTCCGTCTATTGAAAATTGGCTTCATCATGCCGATCGCTTGTCGCGTGCGCGCGTGCATTTTCGCTTGGTGAGATTTCCAGTTGAGGCGGGAGTCCATGGTCAGGCCGAGATATGTAACTTCATCTTTCCATTCAATGCTGTGTCCTCCCATTTCGATGTTGAAGTCAGGTTTTCTATTTATACGTTTTCTCGTAAACATGATGGCTTCGGTTTTCGCCTCGTTCAGTTTCAGGCGCCATTTCTTGTAATACTCTACGAGCGCGTCGAGCGCTCTCTGTAGGTAAATCGCGGCCATGTTCGCTTTCAGCGAAGAAACGTATAGTTTGACGTCATCTGCGTAGATAGACAGATTGCATCTCTCGTCTCGGGGGATGTCGTAGGTGAATAGAATGAAGAGAAATGGTCCCAGTAAACTTCCTTGCGGCACGCCTTTTGGAATCTCACGCATTGAAGATAGCACGTTCCTTAAGAACACTCTGAACGATCTATTCTTTAGGTATTCCTGTATCAGTCTCGTTAGGTATATGGGCGTGTTAGTGCGGTGCAGCTTATGCACGAGCCCGTCAATCCATACGGTGTCGAATGCCTTCTCTAGGTCGATGAGCGCAGCGGCGGTGAAGCGATGTTCGTTAAATTTTCTTGCGATAAATTCCGCTACTCTGGTGAGTTGATGGGTCGTGGAGTGCCTCTTTCTGAAGCCGAACTGCTCGTCTGGCAAAGTCTTGTTGTCGTCGTGGTGTGGTACAAGCCTGTTGAGTATAATTTGTTCAAATACCTTGCTCAGCGTAGATAATAGGCTAATCGGCCGGTAACTTGTCGGTTGCGTTCTATCTTTATTCGGCTTTGCGAAAGGCAGCACGGTCGCCGATTTCCAAATCTGGGGGAAATGCCCGGTCATGAGGCAGGCATTGAACAATTTTGTTGTGTAGATGATGGCTTTTTGAGGAAGATGTTTGAGTAGAATGTTGTGTATTTGATCGCTTCCCGGCGCCTTGTTTGTTCTGAGTCGCTTGATTGTGACCGCAATCTCGCTCGGCGTTGTGAAATGAATATCTTCAGCGTTTGTCTGCTCCGCTTCGTTCAAATCTCGTAGAGAGTCAGCTACGATCCGGTCCGTAGCCGGGTCGGAAAGGCCGTCTGTAGCGGCGTAAGCTCTCTCGAACCCGTCGGCGAGTGTTTCAGCTTTTTCTTGTAGCGATAGCGCCGTCCCGGGGCCGTTCAATTTCTGTAGCGGGGGAATTGTGTAATCTTTATGTCTCAGCGCGCTCGCCATTTTCCATAGGGAATTATCCTTCGGCGTGAGCGACGCAACTTTTTTGTCCCAAAGTTCGCGCTTGAGTTCTGCGATTTCGGTCTTGATTTCCCTCTGCAGGCAGTTGTACGCTGTCTTGAAGTATTCGTCACGCGTGCGGTGGTACATGCGTCGCAGGCGATTTTTGTCCTTGATGAGCGATAAAACGTGTTCGGGAAGCTTGATCGTGTATGAATGTATTTCTTTGAGAGGAATGTGTGTGTCTTGTGCTGTTTGAAGAATCTCTGTGAGAGTGCTTGTAGCTGCGTCGATTTCTTGTGGCGTGCGCAGAGTTCCCGAAGTGAGATGAATTCGTTCGTTGACTTCTTTTTTGAATCCTTCCCAGTTCGCATCCTTGTAATTGCGCTGTTTTCTGGGGGTCCTTGAAGTTGTGCCGCCTATAGTAAAGCTCACGGGCAGGTGGTCCGAAGACAGTTCGTCTAGTGTGCGCAGTGGAGATATTGTCTTGACATTTTTCTCGAGTACTATGTCCAGTGTACTCGGATATCTAGATCGTTGCGAGTAGTACGTAGGTCTGTCGGGCGCCATTATCGAATAGGTATTTGTCTGCATGTGTGTAAAGAGCGTATTTCCGTTCGCATTTCCTCTGTAGTTATTCCAATAGTTGTGTTTGGCGTTCAAGTCGCCTCCCATCACAACAATCGGTCCCAGATTGAGCAATTTATTGAGATCTTCTCTCACTAGGTTACTTTGGGTGCAGTATACGGAGATGATGGTATGCGCTCTACCCTCTATGGTGACTTCGATAATCGTGGCTTCAGCGTGCTTCAACTTCGGAGTAGGTATTCTTGTGGACGTCATAGATTGATTTCGGCCCAGGCGGCCTGAAAACTTTGACCCCGAACGGCATGGATACCGCATCGCGCGTCTACCATTGCCGAGCGGATCGATGTTCCATTTTTTTTTATGTAAAATTTACTAGGAAAAGTCAATTTTTAAATGTTGCAAATGTATGTATTTTGTATCAGCCACACATAGAACCGAATTGCTATCCGTCATTAGTATAAATATTCCGACGTAGCCTATCAGCCACACATAGAACCGAATTGCTATCCGTCATTAGTATAAATATTCCGACTAATGACGGATAGCAATTCGGTTCTATGTGTGGCTGATAGGCTAGGTCGGAATATGTATACTAATGACGGATAGCAATTCGGTTTGTAATGATCTGTTCTCTTCAAACTTTTCCTTCTCTTCTTTCTACGATAAATTTTCTTTAAGTCCCATAGGTAACTTTTCCATAAGGCTTTGGTTATGTATATATCCGGGGTAGGAATGTCTTCCCTGCCGTCTTTACAAGCCCTTGCCCCTCTCTTTATTACACACCCCTTCAAGTGTGTGCACCCTAGTTTGTCTACGTGGTTTACGATCTTGAACGTAATCATTTCACGTGACGGTTCAGTATAAAAAGGTTTCACCGAACGTTGTGTTGGCTTTTTTTGTTTCTCGGTATAGAAACCTAGTTATCTTTGTATGTGTGTGGTACCCCTCGGTTCTTTTGAGATAGAGTGAGTTGAATCTATTACCGCTGTGTTTTAAAGCCATTTCATAAACCTCATTCTCTGACTCGCCTGCTCACCGACTAGCTACGTGATTCTACCTGTCGTAGGGTAATGTGAGTATAACAAGGTGTTAGATTTTATATGTGTGATAAACATACGATAAATTTATGGTGTTAGTTGTCGGCGCCATCCATGTATATATTTTGGGAGGGGAAGGAGAGGAAAGGGAATGAATTTGTTCAAGCTAAAGTTGGCTCCTCCTCTTTACCAAACAAAACCGATGGATGATAATTTGAACAAGGCGATCGATATCTGCGTGTCTGGATATCACAACCGGCCGGGTCTCCCCTTGTTCCAAATCGGCAACCGTCACGCCAGAATAACAAAAACCAGGTCTCCTCACCAATTTCAGAATTGCCCCAACCTCGTGCACCTCCAGGAAAATCTACTTTACTGAGTGTAGAAGGGGAAAACCATGACATCCCTTGTCACGAATCTAGTCGCGAAAATGTGACACGTAAGGTCCTAAGTTACGTGTCACCTCTAGAAAACGTGAACTCTGTATTTTAATATTTGGTTCCAGTAATTATTTCATGAGGATACTAGCATCCTCGTGTATTAGGTATGGGTAACTTCTATTGAATACCTATCCTCTCAGGTAGGTATAAACGGACAATTGGTTTGATTTTTGCATTTAATTTAAAGAGGCTGCCTACCTCTCGAAAGGTACCTGTTGAGAAAAGTTGTTCGGTTGGTAGTTTTATTTCGGAGATTACCATCTCCCTCTTTTGACTCTAGATTTGTTTTTGTGCATCCCAATTTGTAACTTAGAAAGTCAAACAATAGATGAAAAGTATTAAATTAGAAAGTCAAATAACAGAAGAAAAGTATTCATTTTTGTTCTGTCTGGTTGCATCCGATCGCTTTCTATTCGGGCGGTCATACGCTAGTAAAACTTCCCCTTCGACTGACTGTACACCGCGCCTCGGCCTATATATGAAAAGGTCATTGGCCCGTCTCCCTTTTTCAGCTGATAGATAGTCTGATTGACACATTCCCTTTTGAAACATTATTTGGGCTGCAGGGGTTGTAAACTTGGATGCTGTATCCGTCCTTTAAAGGGTCTTCTGGAATTTAATAAATAGCATAAAAAACTCACCCAGTTAGCCATCTCCCACTCTCAGCGTGAAGTCTACCTGGTCACCCACTAAATAGCTTAATCAGTTTAGTTTTACGGTCTCCTCCCTACCGGCATTCCTTCCTCCTTTTAGCGAAATCCTTGCAATTTGTTCAATTTTGGTCCCCTCCCTACGCCTATAAAAGGGTAATTAAATAATTCTGTAAATACAATTGTATCTCCCTAATCTCTGTCAGGATTCGAACCCGAGTTTTATGATTAGTTTGATTCTCTGGTTTACGGTCTCCGTGGTTAGAACGCCATCTCGCCAATCGTTAATTCTTCCTTAATCCGATCAAACACTTCCTGCCTTAAAATACGTTCACTCTGTTTTAAACGCAATCATTATCATTATTATTTCCATGTTTTTAAGACAAGCAATCTAGTCCGAACTGTATATGAAATCACGCTTAAATCAACACAACTTTATAACACAATCGCGATCGCACAACACCTAGCGCCCCTGAGGTGATTTTTTCGCAAAACGGCGCTCTACAAATTAATCAATTTTCTATCCTCACTGAGTACAACCACTTTCACTTCACACAAACACCGGTTCAATAATATTTCACTTTAATTCAATATTCAACAAAGCTTTCTAACACCATCTGAATTCACTAATTAACTGTAATTTCACACAACACTTCTGATTTGTATCGATTTCTCGGAGCTGTCAACGTACCCAAGTTCAAAACCCGACTGTCCCATCGATCTCTGCTCCCTTCCCGTGGGAACGTGTTTACTTTAAAAAAACCCTGCCTGTCATCTTCTCCTAGTCTAAACAAAATTTTTTTTTGGGGTACGTTCGTCTCTTTTATTTTATGTGAGTATTCAAAACATCACAGGTTCTATGTGTGGCTGATAGGCTACGTCGGAATATTTATACTAATGACGGATAGCAATTCGGTTCTATGTATGGCTGATAGGTAGCCTATCAGCCACACATAGAACCGAATTGCTATCCGTCATTATTATAAATATTCCGACGTAGCCTATCAGCCACACATAGAACAAACAACACTAATGATCATAACATATACCTACTAGGAAAACTAACCTTGCAAACTGATCACGATTCTTTGCTAACATACAAAACTGTTTTATTTATTTTTTGCGTCTAATAAATTATTTTGAAACCACTTCCTTTCACTTAATATTTCATCAAACTTTTATTAACAGTCAATTACAATTCGTTAACATAAAATTCTTGATTTGTGATCCACACTTTCTTATTTTTTATTATGTTTTATTACTATTACTTATATATTCGTTAGTTAAGATTAAGAAAAAATTACTAAGGTATTGGACGGACGTATGTAATGGGTACTTTAACTTCATTAAATAAAGTATACCTTATCACTAGTAACATAAAATTCTGTTAAGTTTTGTAAATTTGGTATTTTAATGTAAATCAGTATAAAAGCCAGGTAATGTTTTGACAACCTACCAATGTAGTTTTTAATTGTGATAAAAAACAAACAATGCTAAACACAATTTATTTTTTGTATCATAAAATGAAGTGTATTCAACTGAAACAAAAACAATTTTGAAAGTCATAGAGAATTTTGGCAAGAGATTTAGTCTTCGAAATTATAAAAATGCCCGAAAGTTACAGAATATATCAGCTCAGTCTTTTCAAGGGCTCATTTGAATAATCGGGCACTTTCCTGGGATTTTAGATTTAGTAGACAGCGAAGGGGATAAGAACACCACGTAAACAAGAATTGTTGTCTTTAAATTCGATTCGGAATGATGAAAAAACTCTGGAGGGTGGTTAAATATAATAAAATGCATCGATCTACTACTAAACTTGTATGAAAAGCCCGAAACTTTTCACAGTCCCTTGACATTGTAAATAATTAAATAATGAATACTTCTAAGTTCAAGGTGCGCTAGTCACCGGTGAATTGATCTACTGCTAAACTTGTATGAAAAGTCCGAAACTTTTCACAGTTCCTTGACATTGTAAATAATTAAATAATGAATACTTCTTAGTTCAAGGTGCGCTAGTCACCGGTGAATCGATCTACTGCTAAACTTGTATGAAAAGCCCGAAACTTTTCACAGTCCCTTGACATTGTAAATAATTAAATAATGAATACTTCTAAGTTCAAGGTGCGCTAGTCACCGGTGAATCGATCTACTGCTAAACTTGTATGAAAAGCCCGAAACTTTTCACAGTCCCTTGACATTGTAAATAATTAAATAATGAATACTTCTAAGTTCAAGGTGCGCTAGTCACCGGTGAATCGATCTACTGCTAAACTTGTATGAAAAGCCCGAAACTTTTCACAGTCCCTTGACATTGTAAATAATTAAATAATGAATACTTCTAAGTTCAAGGTGCGCTAGTCACCGGTGAATCGATCTATTGCTAAACTTGTATGAAAAGCCCGAAACTTTTCACAGTCCACTGTAAATAACTAAATGAAAATTAAAATGTTATAATTGTGAAGAAATTATTATTTCTAAGTTAACTACCTAAATATGTCTGAATCTGTTTGTACACATACACGGAGAAAATGAGTATTGTATTATGAATTTCTTAAAATTATTGGTAATCGGGTTGAAACCGGGATTACAGGCCCTTAACGAATAGCTTATTAGGTTTCCTGATAAACTTTTGGTAAAATACAAATATATGTCGACGAACACGTGTTTATAAAATCCTAATATTTTCGCTTTTTGTCATTATATATTATCAAGGCAAATGCAGATGCGTAAACAAGTTTTCAGTTATATTGGGAATTCACTAAAAGATATATTAGGAATTTACTTAAATAAAACCAATCCGGTTTTTAATCGGATTACCAATAATTTTAAGAAATTCTTAATACATTAGCAATACTCATTTATCTCCGTATATTAGGATAAATCCTGAAAAGTTATATCTGTACAGCGTTTCTGAGATAATTTTCTTTTTCAAAAACGGCGCTATATAAATCATACAAATATTAGTCTTATTCAACAACGTGTTTGGTGTGCATTTTTGTGAGCTGTGTTCTTACGATAATTACCTATATTACATTATTTTTAATAAAAAAAATAACGCATACATATACTCATACTATTACAGTAAAATGACGTTTCAGCGATGTCTGTGCTTGAAATGTTATTTATTCCCGCGTGAATTTTTTTGAAAAACACTAATTTGCTTTAAATTTAAGTGTCATTTTCAAAATTGGAACTGACTGTGTGAAGAATATAATTCAGACAAACAATAAAGAAGTTACCTTCCTTCAAACAAAAAATATTTTATTTTCATTAATTCACAGTTCGTGAATGTGAAAAGTGTATTTCTTTTGTTTCAATTTTTTACAGATTTCGTGATTTTTGAAATAAATAAACTAACGGTGTTCATTCGAAATGTAAATTTCAGGTTGCCTCTAAAATTGACAATATTTGTTTTAAAAGACAATGATCCCTAGGCAAATTTTGTTATTTTTCTTTCAGCGTCACAAATCCTACAATTTTAATATACTTGTATATTTTACGGGACTATGACAATAAATAATAATGTATAAAGTTCACTTAGTAAAAATAAAGTATTGTGACAGAGTTTGTAATTAAGTGATCTATATCTCAGTCTTCTGTGGTCATCCGAGTAGCAGTCTCTAGTCGCTAGTCGCTAGTCGCGTGGGTTTTGCATCGGGTTGACAATGACAACAGAACTGCGACACAGTATGAATATATAAAGCCGCATCCAATTGTATATTCAGGGGAGGACGCGGCCGAATTGAGATGGTAAAGCCAGGCTTTGGAACAAATTTAATAAAAATACACCACTACCCATAGATAAGAAGATGGAGATAACTCGCATTAAATCAAATTGTATAAAATATCCGTTTTTACCCCATTCTCCCCCCATCGTGTAAAAAGTCAAATTGCACTTTACTCACCATCGTCAAAATCAATATGTAAGGTGCTTATTCGGGAACAGTCTTCCGACCAGAGAGGAAGAGACACGTAACTTTGTATCGCATCTGCAAGCATTCTCTCTGGCTTGCACTCATGGGTTTTCATTCACACATTACAGTTTGATTAATCAATTTTGAGGATTTAATTTATAACCCCATTAGAGACATCTTAACATTTTGTTGCTACCTCTAAGAGCCGACTGAATGGCTAAGTGTGGTCGGCGGTCATTATTTGCAAGATAGTACAGATATGTGATACGGTTTAAAAGATAATGTTTTAAGGATTTGAGTGTTTTTTGTAGTGGACTTATTAAAATAAGAAATTGATAAATATAAATACAAAAATAATTGGGAAAAAGGTAGTCAGGAAGTAGGATTTTTATTAGTGTTAGGATATTATATTATTAATGTTAAGATAAATATATCTCCATATACTTTTATCGGAGTAAGAAGAGAAATAAGTTTGGCTGTTTCATTTCAGTCCTCATTAGACACAGTAGACAGTGTTGGTCAAGTTAGACTCTACTTACAATAATTACAGATTCCAGAGTCATCATATATATCTGACTAGCTGATGTGTACCCGACGTTATATATGGAAAGTTTATATATAAATTCTCTAAATGATAGTCAAAACTATATCAGAGTATATTTAGAGACGGAGCAAAATATTTATTTAAATTTTAAAATTAATTTTATTTATCCATAAATTTTATGACAGTATAATAATATTGATTTAAATTATACTACATATAGATAGGTACTATACTGTTAAAGCAGATGCCTGTTCTTAGGAGAGCAGAACTTATATAATACAACTATCTGTGAATGTTAGCGAGAATGGGAAAAACCTGTTTTGCTTGTCTGCTATTTTTATGACAGAAGAAAATTTCAAATTTGTGAAGACACGCATAGTTAAGTTGACGAATATTACTTTGATGTGGAAACTTGCACGAAATGAGGAATTTCTGTCAAACTGAGAAGGAATGAGTTTAATCGCCTCCGTTCACTACAAGTATGCAGATTAGCTTCTTACTTCCGTGGCAGATACCGTTGGTATTTTTATTGGCTTTTCATGTGTAAAAACCGTTCTTATATATCCCATTACAGTACAGCTTTCTTCTGACTATTGGGGATATCATACTTTCACTGACTTCGGGAAATTGCGAACACCTTTGCGATTTCACATAAAAATAATTATTATGTTCATTCAGGATGCTTCTGCCCACCATCTGCGTGGCGTGCCAGATCGGGAGAGGCTGGTTTGGGGAGACCCTCCAACTGGTATCTCTTGACCCATTGCGCTGCAGGGGGATACTCCTGGACACACGGATCCCTAGATTCTT
Organism: Hesperophylax consimilis; assembly: GCF_061612785.1. Taxonomy (NCBI): domain Eukaryota; kingdom Metazoa; phylum Arthropoda; class Insecta; order Trichoptera; family Limnephilidae; genus Hesperophylax; species Hesperophylax consimilis. The sequence continues at coordinate 405,003 of NC_142842.1, forward strand.
ACCCACTCCTCATACCTTTTCCTTTCTAAAACTTCCTTTCCTTAAAGAGACCCTCCACATAGCATACTCGAAGATGATTTAGGCCAAAAGGTAAATTATTTTCCTTGGGGCCTCTTGTGTGGTGTTAGTAAAAAAAAATACGTTAACACACACGCTGTATATCGAAAAGTTGTTCCTGACAAGGGGGGTTGGATTTGATCGTATAGAATTGAAATTACACGCCGCACTACTTCTCTAGTCCTAAATACCGCTCCTATGTCTCTCCGGGCCGCGTGATTCGTCAGTTTTAGAGACCTTTTCTAGCTACGGCGTCCATTATCGATCTTTATACTCCACCGTTCCGGAAATATGGCGAAGGCTTTCAGGTCACCCATCAGCCCTTTGTCAAATTTCAACAGCCTTATTTTTATTGAGGACCCAAAAAACCTTGACGGGAACTCTATTCCTGAAACAATGCTGCCGCCGCCGCTGAAAAACTACGCCGTGACCCTCGCGAACTTACGTACCTTCTCACTACTCTTGTGCGACTATATGGAAAATGTGAAATATTTAAGAACATATCTGTTGTACTTACGCTGGTAGCATTGGGAGAATTTTATTATTTCACACCATCTGTTCTTCGTGACTTTACTACCGAGCTGAACAGAGGTGAACAAGTTTTTATTTACGAAGACACACATTTTATATTATATTACATTGGTTACTTGATAACTCAATACAATGACAAATCAACACATTTAAAAAGCATCAAGTTATTAAAAGCGATGAAAAAACTAACGTTTTTTATCTAACCTAATTAACTTGGTTTTTATTTCATCATTTTAAATGACTTTATGTAACTTTTTAAAGGCGTGTTCAATTATCAGTTTGATGCGTGATCCGGTCTCAGTGAACCTCAATAGTAGGTAAACTACATAGTTTGTGCTATTAGCCCGATCGATTTTCTTCTAACAGTTAGAATTATTTCAACATATGATGACCATTACCAGGGACTGTTACAGAATTGTTTCTAGTTTCTAAAAATGTTGTTCAATGATGCCGACTCAACTAGAATACCATAATATTCTGATATTTGTTACTCGGAGATTGGTAGGAGAGTCAGATGTATTGAATAATCTCTTAAATTTTTTTGTAATCGAATTCTTAACGAATGATGTGATAGGTTTCCCAGTTGGCTCTTAGTAAAATACGAATATATTATCATGATGTCGGAACACGTGTTAATAAAAATCCGGCCTTTCGACATTGTAAATTATCAAGGTAAATGCAGGTGCACGAAAACGTGCTCCGTGTTAAGAATTTACTAAAAGTTAATCAGGAAACGGCTTGCAATCCCGATATTAACTGGATGACCATTCATTTGAAAAGATTTTTAATAAATTATGGAAAAGTATTATGTACTAAAGTACCCCTGAACAACTTACTTACCTATATTCTGCAACCATACTAAGTAATATACGTAGGATTTGGAATATATTTCGATCGACATAGATGAGCATTACCTCAGACTAGCTCTTACAAAGGCATGATGTCGATTCTCACTCGGGACCTGGGGTCAGCTATCAGCTCCTGCTACCATCATTCAGAACGGGGCAAGGGGTTAAGTAAAGACAAAGGAGTCATATTACAGCATAGGGCAACGTTACAACATCCAAATGAGCATCACATGGAAGACATTTTATAAACATGGGGCATGGTAAACATTACATGTAAAAATTATAATCCTACTGAAGTTCAATCTTTCTCTCTGAATTTAAGTTACGAAATCGGCACTGAGTTTATGAAAGCACATGAATAGGGGGGTAGAATGGTTAAGCTTACATAGTTCTTCAATCGGTGAGCGAAATGTGGGTGGCCATTGTCCATGCGCAGCGTAAACTTCGAAACAGGAGCAAACAGGTTAGTTTCGTCGAGAAGTTCGTCCCGGAGTTTATACTATATTTCCTTGTCAAAAGGTAATGATGTTTTTTTATTTTTTATTTATTGTTTTTATTTTAGTAATTTGTACATTTAAGTTTACAAATGACTAATTAATTATTACATTCAAATATACTATTTTTTTTTTCTTGCTTGATGTGGCTCCTACACAACATCTTGAACTTTTCAATTAGGGTGAGTACCCAGACTTGTGTAAGAACCATTGATGGTATTTCACACTTCAGAAAGTGTTTTTCTGAAGAATTTCCCCGGCTTTCGGCCCATTCATTCAGCTCATTCATTCGGTCCATTCATTCGGCTCAAACGTTCGGCTCATTCATTCGGCCCATTCATTCGGCCCATTCATTTGGCTAATACATTTGGTTCATTCATTCGACCCATTCGTTAGGCCCATTCATTCGACCCATTCGTTCGGCCCATTCATTCGGCCTATTAATTTGGCCTTTCTTCTTTACAACCAATTAAAATAATGAATCGAAGCTTTCCGTAGATCTCTCCTATAAATCAGTGAATGCTGTATTTACCAGTTGTGTATTTGACCGCTGAGTGTCGACTGTTGACTGTTGAGTAATGCGGAGTAAGGCAGCCTTCGCCAATATTCACAATTCATTCAATGAAATAATGTTTTGACCCTTTAGCGCTCCCAGCCCCGGAGGAAAACTCGGTAGCCAATCATTTATGTTCCCGGCAAATTGAGTTCGGCAGATTGGCCTTTACGTGATAGAAAGTGACCTCGTATCGATTTGACTTAACCCGGCTTTACAGCCTTCTCAACAACATTCCCCTACTGATATCTCTTTTTATAAATATACGTAGGTATTTATTTTTCCTTAGTAATAAAAGTCTGTTCAACTACTTTAGAAGCTTGTCAATCTGTTCATAATTAGATGGCTTTTATACAAACAAACATCGACACTTAATTTATAAAGATAGATGAAACATAATGCTAACAGTGTACTTACATTTTATTACACAGCGCTTATACCACGCATAGCTTATACCACGATGATAGATGGCCTTGGCCTTCAAGATGTTAGATGGCATCGGTCTCTCGGATGTCAGATGGCCTTGACCTCTCAGATGTCAGATGCCCTTGGCCTCTCAGACGTCAGATGGCCTATACCTCTCAGATTTCAGATGGCTTCGGCCTCTCGGAAGTCAGATGGCCTAGACATCTCAGATGTCAGATGACCTCAGCGTCTCAGGTGTTTTCCTAACATTTGATTTTCGACTCACAAGACAATTACGGTAGAAATACTACGATAACACAAGACAATTTTTAATACATTTTTTCGAAATTGGAACTTTTAAAAAAAATAAATTATTTTGACTTTTTATTCGATTATCAAGAGTAATCTCTAAAAGTTTTGTGGTATGAGCGTAGGAGTGGACGGTGTCTATAGTGAAACTCGTAATGATTGTTATAATAAACAACGTTAGGTACAAAAGCGAGTTTTTATGTGAATACCGCACAAGAATCTCAGTTGCTTCCTACCATCTGGAGCCAGTGAGACTATGGCATCCCGTCTTATGTGAGGCTGAAAGAAGTGAAAGTGAAAGGAAGATGGGAAAGAACCTGGCTATTCGGATCTGATCACCAAACGCCACTAAAGCCATTTAAAGCAACGTCTGAATTCTGAATAATTGTCTTTTACCAGGGCGATACTGAGAGTATCTTCCAATATAGAACGTGCCGCAAATATACCTTATATTATTTTTAAATTAATAAATTGTGGAAAGACACAAATTAATCAAATAAAATTTACTTGCGCACGCTGGGAATGAACCCGCAACACCGGATTGCTAGTCGAGAGCCTTACCCCTGGACCACGGAGGCCGTCTCCTTAATATAGTGCTCAGTATTCGTAGGTATAGGATTTTAAGCTTATTGAGCCAAACGGCGCCTGACGTGTGTAAAAGTTTGACGCCCCTTGTCAAAACCAGTAGATGCCTATGTAGGTGATCACTGTAATCCATAATATTCCAGATGATTTGTATTTTTGTGTAGCGCCGTTTTTTGTGGAAAAGACCGGCCCTGAGGATATGCTATGATTCTTCTTCTTTATGTGCCGTATCAGGTCCCCCCGACGTTGGCGATCACTCTAGAAAATGTCTCTTTGTCTTGAGCTGCCCGGAATAGCTCCTCCACACTTCTAATGCCGGTCCACTCTCGTATATTTCGCAGCCAAGACATTTGTCTCCTACCAGGCCCTCTGCGACCCTCTATCTTGCCTATGATTGATCCCTGCTATGATTGTTCATAGAAAACGGCACTCTACAAAGGATTTTTTTTTTTCATTAAACTTTAGCTTTGTAATCAGTTAACCATGGAAGGCCTACGTAAGGGATGTCTGTAATGATGAAGTGCCTCAAAGAAGTATATAATTACATCTGATGTTGACGAGTGCTCATCTAGTGTTCGCTTTGTCAATAGTTAGTTGGTTTTCCTTTTATAGGTTTTAATTTGTTTTGACTTGAATACAAACATTCCGCTCACGTAATGAATTCTACAGCCAATACAACCCGTTTTCTATAAGAGAGAGAAATAAAGGAATGTAAAAACTTGAAGTACTCCGAAACACCGCAATGTAAACATATCCCCGCTGAGGGATTGATGTAATGCATCATTCAAATATACCTTTCACAAACGATCGTTTCAATTTCATGAGTCAATATTACATGGATTCTGAATACATTGGAACAAATATGGGCCGGGAACAGGAACACATCTCAGACTCCCTCACGTTTCATAAAGCCGGGAACGGGAACACGTCTCAGACTCCCTCGCGTTTCATAAAGCCGTTTTTCATGGGGAGGGAACTGTATCATACATATGTATTATGATTCCTTTCTTTCCTCTCGGGTTTGTATTTCGGCGATGTGATATTACTATCAAAACTTGTCACGATCGTTCACAATTTGAATTTTTTATTGAATTTCTCCAGACAACCATATTAATGGAAATATTTATTCAGCGACGGCATTTTAAGATGATTAATCTCAAAGAAGAACGCACTTAAAAAAATTAGATTCCATTACCAGACTTCACTTTTCTGTTTTGATTCGACCACTTTTGTACATTTGTTTTTGTATTCTGTGTCCTGTCAACATGAAGATGGTAGCTGTGTGTAATAGTAACTTTTTTATTCCGCCAGGACCCTATTCATGTATCTAAATCATTGGCTAAACAAGCAGGAAGAGCAACACGGCACAATAGCCCAAAATTTAATCACTATAATACTTTTTTATCATTTACAATTGTGTTTCTATAAGAATTGACATTTATCTGCCGAAAGATAGATGTTAACATTTTATCAAACTTCCAACGTTAAGTTTTAATCCGGCTTTACTTTCCGAGGAAACTTTTAAAAATATGATTATTAAATGAATTAAAATGTAGGTGCCAACTTTAGAGAAACTTTTCCAACGAAAGATAATAGATACTAACATAAGAGCGCATAGTTCTCAAAGCTAAAGTAGAAATATAGTTTAGTAGATGCAGACGAAAGATTCAGTCTTTGTTTGAGTAATAACCTCGCGGAGAGGTAAAGTATGGCGAGGCTTGATTACATCGACTGGAGTTGCTTGCAACCCGTGAGAGAAGCGCTCCACAAAGCCGAATAGAAACAAAGAAAATATCTCACAAATTTATCGCAAAATGCTCGACAAAATCTCTATATGTGAAAATCTCCAAGATTTTTCAGGTTCTTTGTTAGAGAGCTTTAGAATATGTGTTCAAATATATTTACCTTGGATATGATTTGATATATCCACGGCCAAAATATTGCGCAATACCTCGTTACGCTATCCTCTTCTTTACATCAACGTGTCTCGTAGCGTAACGTTCGACACGTTAAGTATAACTTGTCAAATATCATTACATCAACGTGTCGGACATCGTTACATCAACGTGTCGGACATCGTTACTTCAACGTGTCGAACAACGTTACATCAACGTGTCGAACATCGTTAGATCAACGTGTGGTACATCGTTACATCAACTTGTCGGACATCGTTACTTTAACGTGTCGAACATCGTTAGATCAACGTGTGGTACATCGTTACATCAACTTGTCGGACATCGTTACTTCAACGTGTCGAACATCGTTAGATCAACGTGTGGTACATCGTTACATCAACGTGTCGGACATCGTTACTTCAACGTGTCGAACATCGTTAGATCAACGTGTGGTACATCGTTACATCAACTTGTCGGACATCGTTACTTCAACGTGTCGAACATCGTTAGATCAACGTGTGGTACATCGTTACACCAATGTGTCGGACATCGTTACTTCAACGTGTCGAACAACGTTACATCAACGTGTCGAACATCGTTAGATCAACGTGTGGTACATCGTTACATCAACTTGTCGGACATCGTTACTTCAACGTATCGAACATCGTTAGATCAACGTATGGTACATCGTTACATCAACGTGTCGGACATCGTTACTTCAACGTGTCGAACAACGTTACATCAACGTGTCGAACATCGTTAGATCAACGTGTGGTACATCGTTACATCAACGTGTCGGACATCGTTACTTCAACGTGTCGAACAATGCTACATCAACGTGTCGAACATCGTTAGATCAACGTGTGGTACATCGTTACATCAACTTGTCGGACATCGTTACTTCAACGTGTCGAACATCGTTAGATCAACGTGTGGTACATCGTTACATCAACTTGTCGGACATCGTTACTTCAAAGTTTCGGAAAAATGTTCCCTAAAAAAGGAGGAAGCGCAACACATTTTAATAACCCAAAAATTAATCACGATAATATTTGTGTTGGTTTTATCGACCATTTTGGAAGAGACATCGTATGTAAGATGAGATTTAGTCTAATCTTCATAATTTATTTATATTGAATGCTGTTAGTTTTTATTACGTCACTGTATTGTAACAAAACGAATGTCAAATTAATACACATAGAAAAATGAGTACGACCTTTTTATCGAAATACTATTGAATGGGACTGCTTGACTATAATATATCTGAACACGTGTTCACACCGGTGGCCTTGTCAGAATAAATATAATGATTTTTAAGAATATGTGACATCAAATATTCGTGTTTTACTGATAGTTTGTTGTGAAATTCGTTATAGGCCTCCAGTCCCCTTTTTAAAGAGGAAAACGAATAATTTCATCATTTTTTTAATGAAATAACAATATTTCATATCAGTAATTATTATGACGACCTTCTTGGTCGAGGGCTAAGGCTTTGGACTAGGAATCTGAAGGTTGCGGGATTAATTGAATTGCGTCCTTTCGCAATTAGTTGATTACAAATAATATTTGGGGCACTTTCCAGAGCGAAAGCTACCCTCAGCATCGCCCTTCAGAATTGAAGGTTGTTTGAAATTATATTAGCCGTTAGTGATCAGATTTCAATAGCCCACCTTCATCTTTCCCATCTCCTCCTTATTTGGATCTAAACTATCTTCAGTTTCCCAACATGACTCAATTATTGAGGATGCCATAGTCACCCTGCTCCTGACGATTGGGAGTAGTTAAATTAATACGCCCCTCTTGAGGGGTACATATTTAAAACAAAACAAGTATATCATTAAAAGATTTTTGTGAGGAGGAAGGATGTAGGTATGAAAAGAAGAAGAGAAAGATAAAGATTCTAAAATACCAGGCAATCTAAATCGGGTTAAAAACATACATTCTTAAAGTCAATGAAAAAACACTGCGTATAAAATCTGGTTGGTGCTCTGGGAAAAGTCATTATTAAAAATACTGATTCTATTCAGTTGTGGGTATGTCTCTGTTTGCATTCCAACTCAATGTGCCGTAGAACGTATGTCTCTGTTTGCATTCCAACTCAATGTGCCGTAGAACGTATGTCTCTGTTTGCATTCCAACTCAATGTGTCGTAGAACGTATGTCTCTGTTTGCATTCCAACTCAATGTGCCGTAGAACGTATGTCTCTGTTTGCATTCCAACTCAATGTGCCGTAGAACGCATGTCTCTGTTTGCATTCCAACTCAATGTGTCGTAGAACGTATGTCTCTGTTTGCATTCCAACTCAATGTGCCGTAGAACTCGGCACATTGAATCAGAGAATTTAGACACGCGACAAAATAGGTACCGACCGACAGTACATTTTTTTTCACAGATAATTATTTGAATGCGTTTTCAAAATTAAAACTGATTTGTCGACAATTTAGAATACCAAATAGAATGGCAAATTTAAATTTTCAAGTCTTAATATATAAAAATCACGTACCACTGTGTTCGTACACGCTAATCTCCGAAACTACCCAACCGCTTTCAATGAATTTTTTATAATGTGTATGGTTGGTTCCAGCTCGAAATAAAGGATAGTTTTGGACTCGATATGTGACGCTGTTTCAGATTTCTCATCCAAAAATACATACAGCCACAAATTTTTACTTCCATACATAGAAGGCGGTCTGTGGCAAGATAACGTCTTATATTATAAAATGCATTTCAAATGGTTGAATTAAATTCTAACTGGTTTCTATTCAGCCTGCGTATGTTTGTGCTCGAAAAACTCGAAAAGTAATCGACCGAAAACACTGAAAATATCAAAGTTTGTTGTTATTAGTGCCAAGAGTGTTTAGAGATGTTTAATAGTAGAATAAGTCTGGAACGTCCGAGGAATACTTAACACAATATCTCTGCACCGTCATGAGATACGGAGTTGAATGAAAATCGATGTAATGTAGTTTTTAAACAGTAACATTGTGGTATACAGTAGTGAATGGTGGAAGAAGTAGGAGGCGCCCGAGAAAGACATAAGCGAAACGGAACATAAATATGTCATTTGTAATTAAAATTTCAGCTCATTAAAAATATTTCTTTAATTTTCTGTTTCATCATATTTATATAGTAAATAAAGTAAAATTATTTTTTTAAATAATTACCTTTAATCTACAAATAATTACCCTTAACCAACAAACTAATTGCCACAGTTTCCTGTAAAATAATTAACATTAACCTAAAATTAATTGCCGCAGTTTCCTCTAAAATAATTACCCTAACCTAAAAATAATTGCCAAAGTTGCCTCCAAAATAATTACCCTTAACCTGCCAATAATCGCCAAAGTTGACTGTAAAATAATTACCCTTTTATTTTTTTATTGTTCTTCAAAGTACCTAGCTACAAATAATTGCCAATGTTGCCTCCAAAATAATTACCCTTAACCTGCAAATAATCGCCAAAGTTGCCTGTAAAATAATTACCCTTTTATTTTTTTATTGTTCTTCAAAGTACCTAGCTACAAATAATTGCCAAAGTTGCCTCTAAAATAATTACACTTAACGTATGAAACAAATACCCTAAACCTACAGATATTTGCTAAAGTTGCCACTAAAATTTTGAAAAATTCAATTATTTAATGGCCTATACTTTATAATTTACAACAAATTCAAATAAAATAGCACAAATCCGTACTAGATATTAATATACCTTCTGAATAAATGCATAATTTTTCAATTTGGTTCGATATTTTAGCCTGAAATCCAAATTATAAATTGTTTGTAAAAGGACGAGCAGCCATTCCTCTTAATATATTATAATACACCACATCAAATGTAAGTGGTGCCCTATACAAACAATTTGTAATAAATAGTTATAGTTTATTTAGAGAATAAGTTCAGACCGGAGCTAATTCTAGTACTATGAATTTGCTGCGTTCTTCTGCAATACTATATTACAAAAAAAACGCAAAGCGTGTGTGTGATATTATATAGCGGTTTTACGTTCGTGGTATTAGATTCCTCATTACGTTTGTGGCATTAAATTCCTCTTTACGTTCGTGGCATTAAATTCCTCTTTACGTTCGTCGCACTAGATTCATCTTTAATTAAACATCTTAGTTTTGGTTATCGGTGCATGAGTGTGTGATGTGAACTTGTATTCCTGCGCAATGCGTAAAAAATTTCAAGTTCAGCGAACTATTCATTTTAAAAATTAGAATTGATAGTTGAAATCATATCAGAAAAGCGATAAAAAGGTACTAAAATTATATAACTAATTAATAATTCTTTATTTGAAAGTTGTATTCTGTTTGTTTTTGAAATGAAAATTTATATTTTTTTTATAAATACTTTCAATACAGCTAAAAAAATCCTACAATTATAGAACCCCGTGATTTTTCACGGGTCTCTGCACTAGTAAAGTAAATAAATAAGTTTGATATCGAATTGAGCTGCGAGTATATTAAGAAATGATATGTTAAAAGTTAGTACTTTTACATATCCTTCCATTGAATTAAAGCAATTTCATCCAGTTACATAATCCTTGTTTTTGTTTTCGTAGATTTCGTTTAAAATGTATGATCAAAAGTGAAGGTTCTATCATCAGTCAAGGCTTCTGCCAACAGAGCCTTTGCCAAGTAGCTGTTGGCCAAATGGGTCGTAGCCCGGAATTGTAACGAATGAGGCCGCTCTACAATTCCTAGCTCCAGTAGTCAGCTCACTTTGCTGATTGGCTCGACTTCTGGCAGAATGGTAAATAGGCCGAAATGCTAACTATTTATTGACCCGCCGTTTGTTTAATGTTTCTGCCAAAACACGATTTTATACTTTTTAATGGAGTTTCATTTTTGTAAGAAGAAAGTTAGCTTTTTGCAAGGGACAAAATATCAACAAAATGATTTAATTTTAGTTTTTTTTATACCTTTATGCTCCCCACGTTATTTATTAACACTAACAAAATGTTTACATAAAGGCATTTAAAAAATACCTTATAAGCAATATGCGTTTAAATATCTAAAATAAATATATTCACGATAAAGATTAACAATTATTTATTTGAAAACAAAAATGTTAAATTTATTTGTTATGTCGAAATGTAACAATGTTGAAGGCAGAACAAAGTCACAACATAGTTGGAAGATTTTACTTGGTTTAATATTGATTTGAACTTGTTTTTTTTGTAACTAATTAGAATTGAATCAGTTATAGCACTTACAACGAGTTTTTATACGAAATTACGTAAATACATCAAATCAACGAAACTAGGTAAAGAGATCACGTCAAGTCAACTAAACTAGGAAAAGAGATCACGTCAAGTCAACTAAACTAGGTAAAGAGATCACGTCAAGTCAACGAAACTAGGTAAAGAGATCACGTCAAGTCAACGAAACTAGGTAAAGAGATCAGGTCAAGTCAACGAAACTAGGTAAAGAGATCACGTCAAGTCAACGAAACTAGGTAAAGAGATCACGTCAAGTCAACGAAACTAGGTAAACAGATCACGTTAAGTCAACGAAACAAGTAAATAAACAGATCACGTCAAGTCAACGAAACAACTAAATAAACAGATCACGTCAAGTCAACGAAACTAGGTAAAGAGATCACGTCAAGTCAACGAAACTAGGTAAAGAGATCACGTCAAGTCAACGAAACTAGGTAAAGAGATCAGGTCAAGTCAACGAAACTAGGTAAAGAGATCAGGTCAAGTCAACGAAACTAGGTAAAGAGATCACGTCAAGTCAACGAAACTAGGTAAAGAGATCACGTCAAGTCAACGAAACTAGGTAAACAGATCACGTTAAGTCAACGAAACAACTAAATAAACAGATCACGTCAAGTCAACGAAACAACTAAATAAACAGATCACGTCAAGTCAACGAAACAACTAAATAAACAGATCACGTCAAGTCAACGAAACTAGGTAAAGAAATCACGTCAAGTCAAAGAAACAAATAAATTTAAATTGTTTATGTATTCAAAATAAAACAAATGTATTAAAAAGATGTTTTACATTTTGTACTTTGATAAGCTGTAAAACAATAAACTGTAAAAAACAATAACTGTAAACTCCTTTGAAATTTATTCTCTTGTAAAGTTAGCTTAAAGGTTTATATTAATGCTTTCATAATAATGTGAAAGTGTTTAATTTAAAATGTCAAAGACATAAAATGTTTAGAATCATTATTCATTACGTAAACATAAAGGCAGAGTCTCTAGGTTTGAGAAAATGTACTTCTATTAACGATTCTGGGTTCCTGGTACATCACTCGATTCTCCCAATGACGATAGTATCGATAATGACGATAATATCGATAATGACGATAATATCGATAATGACGATAATATCGATAATGACGATAAATGACAACTCTTCTCCCTAGGGAAAGCACCAGAGCATAAAGACAGAATAGTAATCAGGAAAAAGCAAAATTACTGCATAATTATTTGCTTTTATTAAAGAAAACATGGGTATAAATGAAATAACTGTAATCTGACGTTATATTACGTACAATGTATATATTATATTAATTAATGAAGAAAAACATGTCTAAGGTTTATAAAAGAAAAATAAAATCTGCCCAGATTATGGACACTGTAATGCTGCCCGAAACGTTGGCTAAAGAAGGAGGTAGCGCAACCCAGCATAATACACAAAAAATTAAATTATTTAATTGAAAAAAATAAATGGACGCACGTTGAAAAATGTAAAACGATTAAACAACAATAATGTACAAACCACGTGAAATCAAACACTTAGGTATAATAATATTCCAATGGAAATCAGTAAAATAAATAGATATTATTTAATAATTGAAGAAGTCGATAAAACTAATAAATCTAAACAAAAAGACACACATAATTAAAAAAAGGTAACGGACACATCTGGGAATCAAACCCAAGATCTTCGTATCACTCGGTCATTGATCTAATTTTTTTACGTCATTTTTGTCGAGCTCCCAATTCAAATTCAGAATAAATATGTATTATTTTTTTTAAGTATTCCATAAACCTTTTTAATGAATGATATTTCGGCTGCTGAAAATATCATGCATAACTGTTGGTCGATGATAAACCATTGCATAAATTTAATTTATTCCTGTACATTTTTTGTAGTATACTGTGATTATTGTTAATTATTAATGTAATTTGAAAACGTGTATATAAACATTATCCAAGATTAACTTATTGTTCCACTGAACACGGCAGTGTGGCTCTAGAAAGGTGCGTGAGGCTCTATGGTGACTCTATCAACGTTTGTGAGACTCTAGTAACGTGTGCGTGGTATCACAAATCCGTTGACTTTGACACATTGAAGAATTGGAACTTTTTGTCTCTGAAAAGTTGAAAAATTCTGTTGAAAAGAGCTATCCGAATATTTTTATAACATAGATGGTGTCTTGATGTGATCGATAAAAATGACGGAATATAATTCAGAACGATAAAGAAGATAAAAATGACGGAATATAATAGCTTAGTAGAGAAACAGTCCGAGTAAGACTAAGGATGGGTTGTTTCGGAGAATTTGAACAATTCATCAAATTTCAACGTTTATTTCTGGGTACTGTGAAAGTCTTATTCAAGTTCTGTTATTATATCATCATAGGCTAGTTGCATGCCAGAACTGAAATAATAACAGAACTTGAAAAAATCTTTCACATAACTGGAAAATTAACTTTGAAATTTGAAGAATTGTTCAAATTCTCCGAAACAACCCGTCCTAAAGGAGTTCCCGTTGCGACCGTTACCTATTTAATTGATGCATTTTTTTATCTTTACAATTTTCATTCAGGGTTGTTCACAAATGATTAAATATTACAATGAGGTTAGGATAGGGAAAGTGTTTTAAGTAAATTCTAATAAACTGAAAATAATATTTATTTAATAAATCATTTCACTTAGTTAGAAATAATCTACGTTAGTAGATTTAAGACCGACCCTGTTGATAAGTTTATATCAAGTTCCCAAATATATAGAGTGAATGGAATACATAATACGAGGGAAGAGGAGCAAACAAGCCAATAGCAATATAACTTGTAAGAAACTTTCAATCAAACCACTCAAGGGAGTCGATTCACCTACTCGGATGAGAGAAAACAATCAGGTATTTTTTAAATCTCCATATTAGTCAAAAAGATTCGACGTGTTCAAATATTTTTAATTTTTTTAGTTACAACCCGGCTCCATCCGAGCTTCAACCCTTATTTTTCTGTTTTCGTAAAAAGCCAGCACATTCTGATTTAAGATATTATTTAACGAAACTATAGTCGCAAATATTGTATGCGAATCAGTTTGTGGTTTTATTGTGGACTGTAATCGATATTGTAAGCAAATCAGTTGGTGGTTTTATTGTGGACTCTAATCGATATTGTAAGCAAATCAGTTGGTGGTTTTATTGTGGACTCTAATCGATATTGTAAGCAAATCAGTTTGTGGTTTTAATGTGGACTGTAATCGATATTGTAAGCAAATCAGTTGGTGGTTTTATTGTGGACTCTAATCGATATTGTAAGCAAATCAGTTTGTGGTTTTAATGTGGACTGTAATCGATATTGTAAGCAAATCAGTTTGTGGTTTTAATGTGGACTGTAATCGATATTGTAAGCAAATCAGTTTGTGGTTTTATTGTGGACTGTAATCGATATTGTAAGCAAATCAGTTTGTGGTTTTATTGTGGACTGTAATCGATATTGTAAGCAAATCAGTTTGTGGTTTTATTGTGGGCTGTAATCGATATTGTAAGCAAATCAGTTTGTGGTTTTATTGTGGACTGTAATCAATATTAGACACAACTATTGGGGTGGCTGTGGTAAATAGTTTCAATTGGAAGGGACAATGCTGGTTATCACTCCACAAGCTTCCGTAATTACTCAAATTAAACACTTTAAAGGAACATGTTCACTGCGCCGGTTTTCTTCACACACACTGGTCATGTATAAAGGAATTGTTGCAACGTCACTGAATGTAGGTACTCCACACTGTCAGACAGGGTAATTGCGTGGAGGAATGCAGGAACATATGTTAAAGGGAGATTTATATAGTAACAAACACCAAATCATTAATTGATTTTAATTTACCAATCGGTTTCGCTTAGCTTAAGCTTCATCGGTGTAACAGAGATATTCTTACATAAATGTGAACTCTTTACCTAAGTATACAAGCCCACTGTATATATTTTTGTTGCTACCCTGATGAAGCTTTAGCTAAAAGAAACTAGTTAGGTAAATTTCAATAAATAGGTGGAACAAGTGTTTGTTTCATTTAACCTTATTTTTCTTGAACATATCGGTGCAGTTCTTAACACTTACCAATTAAACAAGCGTCCTAACCTCCGGGCTATCGACCAGTTCGTGTTAAGAATTAACTCTTCAGTATCGGGAAGTAGTTGAGACGTCTCAGGAATTCATTACAGCAATAGCTCTGGCAGACGTTTCCGAAGTTGCCGACAAGCTCCTCGCACGGGTGGCCGATAGCAGATAGCAGGTACTATAGCTTTATTTGGTAGATTCCGCCTTCTTTCTTATTTCTCCCTCCCGAACATGTGCATGATTGATGGCTAATAGTTTTACCGTCTTTTGAATAAAGAAGACGCTGCTCTGCTTTCACAAACTCCCCCCCCCAAGCAACCCGCGCTTTTATAAACTAACTTGGATATTTTCTTACATTGGTAGGTACCTACGTAAATTGGCTCTTTGTTTTTTATGAGTTGAACTGGAACCACTAAAATTCGGAAAAAAATTCAGAGAACTGGGAAAAAATACAATTAAAGGAGAAAAATTTAATTTACTTTAGATTTATTATATTATTTCAAAAGCATTTTTCTACAATCAGTCAATAATTGTGACCAAATTTAAAAACCTATATTTTGATGTTCTTTTTGGATAAAACACAGAAACCTACAGATATTAACTAAGAATACAGTGTAATATATAAAACATTCACTGAAAAATTCACCTGCATCCTAACCATTTCCAAAAAATGATAATATTAGCGGATAAACATTTACAAATAGTTATAAAATTAATTTAATGGGGGGGGAAATGTGTTCATTAGAATAATAAGTAAAAATGCGCAATAATTATAGCTTACAGATGTTTACAAATATCTTTTTAAAGATTATCAAAAGGAAAAAAAAATAACGGAGAAGCGAGAAAAAGTACAAGTATGGATAAACAAAGTAAGTATCTGGAAGTGTTTTTAAAATAGGAAACTAGCTTTGAATTGACTGCTTTTGAAGGATAGTATAAATGGGTTCATAAAATACATATATTTAAGTATTATTTATTAATTAATCCGCGAGTAAAAAATTATAATTGTTCATGACATGAACTCTTCTCGCTTTATGACCGGGTCACGTACTTCCTTTAATAATAAAATACGCGAGTAAAACAGAGAAAAAATTAAAATCATAATTGAATTTGAAATTGTTATTTAAAAATGGTAAAATCGAGTACTTAATGACCTAAACAAAGGTTTTTAAAGAACGGCAATGGATCCTCGCTGGCGGAGGCGGAGGGCATAACGAGTAACGAGGTTTTAATGATCTGTATTATCACCCCCAGCTTCTTTGTAAACAGCGCCAAACAATGGCAATGGAATGAATGTTGTTTTCCACTCTGGTTATGCCGGAGATTAGCCCTAGATAACAATGGGGTATTCGGGTTATTGTTGACTAATGTTCACCCGTGACGGCCGCACTTGGCACTATTTGCCATTTGCCAACCGTGTGGACGAACTGCAACTGCGTACACTCTGCGGACACTCTGCGGTAACAGGGTAGCGCTTTTTTAATTAATTTATAATTTTGGAAGCAAAAAGTTTTTCTAAATAAAATAAATTTCTTAACATAATTAGTAAGAATGTTCAATTCATTGGAATAATTTTGATTAATAGTACTTAGTTATCTCTGTTATGTCCATCATCATATGCCAAAAACATCTGCCCTGATGATGGACACTGCAATGCTGTCCGAAACGTTGGCTAAAGAAGGAGTTAGCGCAACACGGCATAACACCCCAAAAACATATAACAAAAATACTTTTGGCCGTGAAAATCTTAAATCATATTTATATAGATGTCCCTGAATACTTATGGCCTGAATCCATTTATATAGATGTCCCTGAATACCTATGGCCAGTAGTTTTTTTATGAGAGATGGCGGTCAATTTTATAGGAAATAATATCAGTCAGCTTATCAATAGTATTTTCTGTCTCTAAACCTGCTGGAAAACCGATCTGGTTTTTTGATAATCACTTTCTACATTGATGTTTTACGATTTTTTCAATACTTTTGAGAATGAATTGAGTAGAGATATTGTTCAATAATTGTGTATCTGAATCTCTATGTAATTATGAATCAATATAACCATTGAGTGATTTAAGTAGTTTAGGAATATACCTGACTTGAAACTAAGATTGCAGATGAATGCAATAGGACTTGCTATAAGCGATTTTAACACTTCGAGCAAATTTGAGAAAACCTTGTCTGGCCCACAAGCATTCGATGTCTTGAGTTCATCTATAATTTTTATGACTACTTTATCTCGTCTGCTTTACGATTAAGAACAGTAAAGGGTATGCTGGCTAGTTCAAATTCAGTATTCTCACATTTGCCGAGTATTTTGTTCGCGAGTTAAGCTCCCACTGACGTGAAATAGTAGTAAGCAAAATTAACCATTCTTTTGGGATTAGAATATTTGTGTTTTTAATGCTTAGCGATTGTTTTTTTATTTTAGTAATTTTTCTAAATATTAAACAGAAACGTTTTGAGTTAAGATGTTTTCGTACAAATGTTTTTTGGAGAAATTTTCTTTTGTAGATTTAATTAGTTTTTTACGCAAGTTTCTTTATTTCTTTTTTTGTACTAAAATATTATCTGATTGTCTTTTATCATTTTTGTGAAGTTGATTGCGTCTGTCGATAGATTTGACGAGGCCAGGGGAGATCCATGGCATGCGTTTATATTGTTTGTTCTGAATAACTTTGTTGAAAGTGTGGTTAATTATGTAGTATTATAATTTGGTGATAAATTATTGCATTTCTTGGTCAGTGTCAGTCTGTTCTAGTACGTTTTGCCACTTTATTATTGTAATATATTTATTTTTAGCAGGGGTGAAAGGCTTATTTCTTAGGCCTAGAGCTGTGGTATAATGATCTGAAATTAGTGTGTGTAGGACAAACGAATCCATTGATTTATTATTCTATTAGTATAAATATTACACCTTTACTGTTTTATTGAAGTACATAATGTAATATTATAATGAGGAAATCTATAATTATAATCCGTCAAGTAAATTACACCTGTCTAAACCAACCATATTGTAAACTGTTGATTTCCCTAAAATTCAAAAATCTAAACGAAACATGAAACAAAATGGTTGCAACTGGGGATCGAACCAAGAACCTTTATTTAATTTTAG
Organism: Hesperophylax consimilis; assembly: GCF_061612785.1. Lineage (NCBI taxonomy): Eukaryota > Metazoa > Arthropoda > Insecta > Trichoptera > Limnephilidae > Hesperophylax > Hesperophylax consimilis. The sequence continues at coordinate 423,097 of NC_142842.1, forward strand.
ACTTGTAGAATAATCACTAGATGTCCCATACAAAAAGGACGGAAAGGTATATTCGTGATACTATCTAGGTTACAAATATATTCGGGTAGAACTTTCTAAGATAGCCCAAACAATGGAATTAATTGAAGATAATTTTGGTAATCTTTAAATTCTATGGGATGAGAGATAGAAAAAAATGACTGAAAATAAAAACATAATCAGGCGGTCTAGCATGGACGATCGATAAAGTATGAATTTTAGGTGAATTCATTCACAGAATTCAATATCAACTGCATTTTATTAGCAAGAAGTAAGTTTAAAAGAACAATTCGCGCACCCGCAACTATTCTGACTGCAATTAGTGCAAATATGTCCCACTGAGACGATGGAATTTGAGGTTTTGCATCTTCCCTACGATAATATATATGGATTTGAAGAGGTCAATAAACGCGTATTGCTACAATTCATCGAACTCGAGAAGCCTATATTCCTATTTTTGATACTTACAATTCGTGGTGGAATTCCATCATAATGAAACAACTTCTTCCCACTTATTTTATTTTTTGACCTTTACCAATAAGACAGCGCGGCAGTTTATAAAATTCATTGGGCGACAACCGGCGGCTGATCACCCGGTTGAAGGAATTTCCCTGATGGTGCAGCGAGATCAACAGAAAGCGTTGGAGTTTGGACTAAATTATATAAGACAATATTGGAGTTCAACGCAGGCCAAACTTGTCAACTGTAGCAGATAACGGATTTTTATGGTTGATACGTATTATTTTGTCAGTAAATACACTCTACGTAATCGACACGTCTTCATTTCTTTGCGACACGGAAAGGTTGACACGCTAGTCAGGAGTAACTGAAGTTATCATAGTTAAATAATCTTTCTCATAAAAAAACTTCCGGACCTGATGGCATTCCAGAAATCTTACTAAAAGAATGTAAATATACTTTATCTAACCCAATTTGTTTGTTGTACAACTTATCACTATCATCTGGAACTTTTGCAGACTCTTGGAAAATTTCGTATATTCGACCCATTTTCGAGTCTGGGAACAAATCAAATATTGGAAATTACAGACCAATATCAATTATATCTAATATTCCGAAAATATTTGAGTCAATAATTACAAAGAAAATCACTCCTATTTTCAAAAATGTTCTGATTGAGGAACAGCATGGATTTAGATCGGCAAAATCTACAACAACTAATTAGAATTAGAAGACAACTCTCAGGCTGATGTCCTTTACACCGACTTCTCTAAAGCCTTTAACAAAGTAAATCACTCAATCCTCATGGCCAAACTTTATGCTATAGGTATTAGAAACCCTATGTTATCATTTTTTCAATCTTAATTGAGTGACAGAAAACAAAGAGTTAAAATAAATAACTTTGAATCCTTTAACATTGATGTAACGTCCGGTGTTCCCCAAGGAGCCCATTTGGCACCGCTTCTTTTTAACCTTTTTATTAACGACTTAACTAAAGTTTTTTCGCACACACGCTTCTGGTTTTTTGCTGATGATAATAAGATTCTTAAGATAATTAAATCCTTTCATGACTGTTTACTATTTCAACTTGATATTGATTCATTTAACGATTGGTGCAAACTAAACTGCTTGGAACTTAATGTTGATAAATGCAAAGTTTTGTCCTTTTACAGAGCCAATAAACCTATTCAGTTTGAGTATAAACTAAATGGTGCTTGTCTATCAACTGTCACATCCATCAAGGACCTTGGGGTCACTCTTGATTGCAAACTCTCTTTTCGAGATCATATAAATAACATCGTAAATAAATCACTTAAACTACTCGGGTTCATTCATAGAATTACCTCAGATTTTAAACATATAAGAACACTTAAAACTCTATATTGTTCGTTGGTTCGTCCTCACCTTGAATATGCCAGTGTCATTTGGTCTCCCTTCTATGCTGTTCACATTAGTCACATCGAATCTGTCCAACATCGCTTCCTACGGCGAATTGCTTGGAGGTTAGGACTTGAAAGAGGCGATTACTCATATGAGGAAATTGAACAAGCTTTAAACCTATCTTCATTAGAAAAACGTAGAAAAGACTCCGATCTAATTTGCATATTTAAAATAATCAACAGTATAACCGACTCACCTGAACTGCTACAACTCATTCAATTCAACACCCCATTCCGTAGACTCCGAAATAATGAATTGTTGTTCCTCAATCACCACTCAACTAACTATGGGTACCATTCTTCTCTGTCTAGAATGTCGAGACTTGTAAACTCAAGTCAGAGCATTGAATTTTTTGGTGTAAGTCTAAATGACTTTCAAAAAGCGATACGTAACGTGTAATTTTTCACAACTTAATCGTTATTGATGCTCTGACTTGTGGTTATTTTCTATTTTACATTGTCTTTGCCCTTCACATTCATGTACTCTCCATTCACTGTCATCTATGTTTTCTTATTCGTGTCAATATTATGGTTTTAATGGACATACTGTCCGTAAATTAATAAATAAATAATTCTTCAGCAAAGTATGGAGCCACGAACATGACACTTACGGATTTATTTTTACCTCGAATCAAGATTTTGATATGTTGTCAATAACAATTTTACAGCGTAAATAATAATGTAATTTATCGTACTGTTTTTTCGCACTTAAAGTAATGAATTAATTAATAAATTAATGTAAAAACTGTGGAAATGGTATATTAAAAAGTAGGACGATTAAAAGAAATTAAACATTATACCGGTGGGAATAGAAACGAAAATTTATTCAATTTAGCGTGACATTTGAGAGCACACCTATACATACATGAAAGGATAGCTCTTTCCGAGGTCGGGTTTTTTTACTTGAATTGCAAAATAATGTAATTTTGAACTCTCATTTGGTAATGAGCTTCGTCAGCCAAAATATACTAGTTGTAAATATTGTACTCTGTAATAAAAAGTTAAAAGCTCAGGTCGGGTAATATCGGGGCGGAACGAGAAGGTGCTTCGAGCTTACTTCCCGCGTTGGTTGCTTGCTTGTACCACAGAAAGTTCAATCACTTCGTACCTTTTATTCCGCAAGTGGAAGTTGGCTGTCTGGAATAGCCCGCGGAGGAGCGCTGTGAATGATTTTCCGACTCCGGAAAGCGGATAAGTGGAAAGTTCGCCGTGTTACGTGTAACGAGTTACTTGTTACGTTTGCGCTCATCTTGTTACGTCCCTGCGCTTCTGGAAACTCGAATTTGAATATTTAACTTGGAAGCAGTTCATTTTGTAAAAATGCGGTCACTATTATCTTTCCAATGTATCAAATTTAAATTTTAAAACTCATTACTTGTGTGGGTTTTTTTATCCAGATGAGAAAAATTTTCCTCACAAAACTCGTTAATGTAACTTAAAGTCAGTCAAATAAATACAACCATCAAATGGTAACAGTAATATTAATAGTGATATGGCCAAAGAGCCGCAGTTCTAGTTAATTAGACATATAAAAGGGTATTGTCATAAGCTCTTGCTAGTTAGAGGATTACAAAAGAATCCACGAAATCGCAAAAAATCACACTCATTTAGGTATTTAAAAAAAAAAAATTGTTAGTACTCAACGGTGACTGTCTTATTTCTAACAGCATATCAAGAAAATCATGTAAAATACAAAACTAGAATTGTAAAATGAAAAAATCGTGTGATTTTTATAAATTTTATTATTTTAATTATCCATCTAAATATTCATATTTTAAAAGTAATAACCCCTATACAAATGAACTCCCTCTTCACATTACCTATTATATCAAATAGCTATGTTATATGGATATCGAATAATAATTATCTCTTTCCCAACAATCGAGTTTTCCACATTTTTTCTAAGGTTTTTAGCAGAGTTGGTTTTAACTCGACCGTTTTGAATTTCGTCTGTCTGTAAATTTGTTTGTACGTTCCATTTCCGGTTAAAGATTGTGACCGTTTTAATATATTAGAAAAGGTTTATTTTGACATTCTTATTCGTGTTTATTCAATATTGTTCTACCTATCTGAATGAAGAAAGTTTGAAAAAATAATTATCATTGAGATAGTGACGTTTCTTTATACAATTTACATAATTTCTTATTTGAAATACAAAAAAAAATCATAAAATATATAGTACAATAAAGTAGATAGGTATTGTACTTATTTACAAATTTTCTAATTTCAGATTTTAGTGTTGATTTAGATTTAGAAACATATGTTTTTGCACGGAACGTTTACTGTTCACCGAACTACTAGAAAATTTTTGTAGACGGTATTTTACTGTTTCCTAATTTATAGCTACATTTGTTTGTGTTTTATATGCCAAATAAACATATTGACATTTGCCCTATATTAAAAAGATTGCATTAACGTATCGATTATTCTCCTTCAGATCAGATCGGCTCCTCCCTTTCCATGTTTCCTGATCGCAAACATTTCTCGCCCATTAATATCGCGAAGAAGAAAACATCCCCTATTAATGGCCAAATCAATGTTCGAGTAATGGACGAACTGGGACCAATACGATAAGCACATCAATTTGGGGACCTTCAAATCCCTACGAGATCTTTACTTTATGTTGTATCGAACGTTATTTTTTTATCGACGACACGAAATCTTTATCGGTTTTGTGATACTAATTATTTCATGACCTTCAGCTATCCGGGCGACTGTACTGTTTAAACATGTCGTTTTTATCGAAAACAATCTATATTGATAATGGTTTTCGAAATTGGAAATAGTATTAATAATGTTTCAAGATGTAAGTGGTTTTCACTAAATCACCGCAAAGTACATTCATTTTGTTTAAACTATTGAATTTTTCGGTTTGTTTGTCTTCTTAATATCATTAAAACAACCAAACGAATTTTCTCTTGCAATCGACATATGCGAACAGATGAATTTTGTAGAATGGGACTTTTGTCAAACATTATTGAATTAATTGGTTAAATTAATTTTGACAGTAACCGATATAAATAATTTTAACTGGGCACTATTTATGTATTTATGTAAAGGAGAGTGTCTGTGTATGTTTAATTCAATTTAAGATTGATAAAAATTTGCACCTAAGGCCTCATGTCATCTTTAGGAATGCTGTGTGGAGATATTTTTAGGGAAAGGAGGGAAGGAGAGTTTTGGGAAGAAAAACGGTACCAGGCGTGGGTAGAAATCTGGCGGTCAATGTGTCCAGGAGTGACGGACGTATGAATCGATCCCTCCCACTTCGGTGCCAGGTGATGGGTCGAGGGAGTCCGGCTAAAATTTTAAAAATAATCTTTAATATTTTTTTCAACTTTCTTTATCATCAAAACTACATACAACCACACATCTTAACTTCTCTACACCCCCTGCTCAATTTTTTTTAAAATTGGATTTTTCAATTATTTATAAAAATGAATCACAAAGGGTCGTAATTCAAAGCTTTATCTATTCATATTGATAAAAGATGGACCTCAAAAATAGTGTTTACCAAACCGCACTGCATTAAATTTAAATTCATAACTATAATTTAAAATAGCAATATTGTGTAGACTTAAGAATCGACCTTTATTTATCTCATTTATAACATCAATTCGTATTTATTTTATTCAATTTTTATCCATTATCAATTAAGAATTTTCATTTTTTTCATTACACTTGATGAGATGAATAAAAAATGAAATAAAAAATGTATATAGAAAATGTTCTCAATGGATCGTATTGGTACGGCAATCGCAATTTGCCTTGAAGTATATGTGAAAGACATATAATTCAAGGCAAGATTGTAAACGGTACAGGTCTTTTACTTATTTTCTATCGTACTTAACAATAATCGTCTTCAATACAAATGAAACGTCTACAATATCTACGATGGATGTGACTTGGGCATGTATTTTATGTACCTACGTCAAATGCATAAATATCCTACAACAGATAAAAGGCGGTCTACATAAAATGAGGTCTATATAAAATGCGATCTACATAGAAGGTGGTTTATGGCAGGACAACGTTTGTCCGGGCCCACTAGTACAGTTATAAAAATGTACTTTTTGTACATATCTACAACCTTTTTTGCCGTTTTTCTACCCCCTTAGGTAAAATAAAGCTTTAGACTAATAAATTTTAACCTTTCTCCAAATTATATCCAATCCAAATGCAATCATGAATGTTTTCGCTTGGTGACATTTTCACCCCTATATACCTTGTCTTCGTCACCCGCAATATGAAATGTAGAAGGCACACGACCCAGTTAAATGTTCCTTCGTTTGATGAGTTTCTTTCCTTTTGTGTAATCGGTGTTGTGAATTTAGCGACACGAATTAAAACTTAATCAACAATTTAAGCTACTCGTACAACAAAGGGGACATTATTCTCTTGAACGTATTTAATAGGCATTCAGTAAAATATACGTAAACGAAGTCGTGACTGAATTAAATCACCTTCTCAGATGAAGTACGCAAAGTTATATGTTCACATTACTTTTATCTTGTTATGAACTTTCAGATATTCATTTCTACAAATTATTACTATTTGTAACAATGAACGTGGTGACTAAACGAAAGTTGGGTTATTAGGACAATATTTACTGTTAGTTTAACGGATTCTTATTATTATTTTTATAAGCAATAATTGTTCGCCTGAAACACTCATCCACATTGAAAAAATCTCCTGATAAAAAATACATGACGCCAACGGGACTCGAACCCGTGTCCATTCGATTTCCGGTCGAAAGCTCTGACCACTGAGCTATGGGGGCTTATTTCTTACCCGAGAAAATATTCAATATATGCTAGTGTTCAATATATGTTGTTTACACGGGTTCGAGTCCCGTTGGCGTCATGTATTTTTTATCAGGAGATTTTTTCAATGTGGATGAGTGTTTCAGGCGAACAATTATTGCTTATAAAAATAATTGTTATCCTTTGTGCTATGCATAAATAAAATCTTGTCTTTAAAACATTAATTTATCAAAAAAATAATAATTAATATTTGACAAGTCCAAGTATTTCACCTAAAAAATGTATACAATTTGTATCAACGCCATCTAGTGAGAGATTTAGCACTTACAATGCCTTTCTCATATAAAAATAAAGTTGGTTGTTCTCAGGTGAAAAAATGTAAAAAAGCAGTAATTGTTGAATGAAACACTAGCATATATTGAATATTTTCTCGGGTAAGAAATAAGCCCCCATAGCTCAGTGGTCAGAGCTTTCGACCGGAAATCGAATGGACACGGGTTCGAGTCCCGTTGGCGTCATGTATTTTTTATCAGGAGATTTTTTCAATGTGGATGAGTGTTTCAGGCGAACAATTATTGATTATAAAAATAATTGTTATCCTTTGTGCTATGCATAAATAAAATCTTGTCTTTAAAACATTAATTTATCAAAAAAATAATAATGATTCTTATTATATTTACTTACATGTGCGCCTATTGGGATTTAATGTTTTTTACATTAACTCCACCTATGTCATCTTTAGGGATGATGTGTGCAGGTTCTTTTAACGAAAGGAAGATCTGGGAAGGGAAAAGGTATGAGGGATATCTAGAGATCAGTGTGTCCAGGAGTGTAGGACGTTTGAATCTATCCCTCCCGCTGCGGTGCAAGGCGATGAGTAGTGAGAGACGGGTTGACAAACCAGCCTCTCCCGATCTGGCCCACCACGCAGCTGGTGTTTTTTTGTTTGGCATTTCTACATACTAAAAATAAATCGTAAACTGTACATTCTGTGAACATTAAACTGGATCATTAGTACGCACTGGCCAATGCTAATTGTATAGCAATATCATGTTAATAAACTGTAAATTTGTCAACTTCCAAAACTAATTTTATAGCTGTATCATATTAATAATCTGTATATTGAAAATTTTTCTAAACAATATATTAACAATGTCCTTGTGAAAGTAAATTTATTTATAAAAGAGTATATTTTAATGGAACATAAATAATAATAATGTAGGTACCTATTTTACCAAGTAAAATTGTAGTTACACTAGTGTCATACTTTCCCGAAGAAGATTAAATAACTGAACATTTATTTTTTGGAGTTGAATAATACAGTATCAATTTATCCGTTCCCACATGACTAGTTTTTTGTGACCTTATAACATTATTTAAGGGGCGCGTTCGCAAACGCACGCCACAGGAGCATCTCTCGCCAGGGTGTGTCAAGTAGTACCTACTTAATTACAAATATAAATGATTACGTAAAATAAATAACATGTTTCCTTATTGGTTGTTGCAGCCCTGGATATCGGGAACAGAACGCCTACTGGGTGGGCGCCTCGGACAGGGCGTCGGAGGGAGACTTCCGATGGTCGGATGGACTGCCCTTCTCTTTCACACGTAAGTTGTCATCCCTGTATATGTAATTATTTCTCAACGGACTAAGACAAGCTGAAAGGTATAAGAAATACACATTTGATGAATTTTTCAAATTCTGTGAATCAATCCGTCCTAAATGTCTGCCACTGGAGCATTTGCTCTCTTACTCGTACGATGAACTCTGGCATCATCCAACATATAAAACTTATCTGGAAATACTAGGTAACATTACTATTCAGCTTACAATTGTATTTTAAAAATCTGCAGTAGAGATTTGAAACATTATATGCATATACTATATAAATATACTCGGGCAACTAGCATACGTTAATAGAATGTACCTACATAATCTATACATATTATACATCCATAATATGTTAGCAAATTATTTCTTGTAATGGGAATATTTTGTATAGTTAAGTACCTCTCATTACGGATTTATATTTACGGACACATTTCCACCATACAACTGTGCCTGGTTTATGTAAGTAAGGTTTGGTTAATAATTTCCTCTATTCAGATCCTAAATTAGGATCAAACCAATGAAATCTTGAATACAATTAATATTTGTAGTAAATCTTTTTATATACCTTCTGTTGTACCTATTTATAAAAAACATATATTTCTTCTTCACTATTTTGACCCCGTTGTTTTTGAAGGGAACATAATTCTAATTATACTTACGCTAAGTAATTAAGTTAACTAAGATGCAGTTTTAAAAAATAATTATTGTAGATGAATAACACACATCTAAGAGTTTTTTATGCTTTTACCCGGGCTTTATAAAGAGTTTTCATGGTTTGCTTTACCCGAGCTTTATATAGAGTTTTTATGATTGGATTTACCCGGGCTTTTAAAGAGTTTTTATGGTTGGCTTTTCCCAGGCTTTATATTGAGTTTTTATGATTGGATTTACCCGGGCTTTATATAGAGTTTCTATGGTTGACTTTACCCGGGCCTTTACATAGAGTTTTTATGGTTGGCTTTACCCAGGCTTTATATTGAGTTTTTATGATTGGATTTACCCGGGCTTTATATTGAGTTTTTATGGTTGGCTTTACCCGGGCTTTATATAGTTTTTTACGGTTGTCTTTACCCAAGCTTTACATAGAGTTTTCATGGTTAGCTTTACCAGAGCTTTAAATACAGTTTTTATGGTTGGCTTTACCCGGGCTTAGATGTACATAGTAATGTTTCTCATATTTTGAAGGTAAAATAAGTAAAATTTCGTCGTAATAAAGTGGTATTAAAATTCTTCTTGAAGGGGTGGGAAAAGGGGACGGGATGGTTTTTAAAAATCTTGTGTTGAAAAGGTCATGTGTGCAAAACGTCTCGAGAAAAAACAGTTGATTTGTGTTAAAAATAAAACCACACCGCTTGAGGCACTTCGTTTGTACCCCCATACTAATAAACAAGTTTTGAATTGTGTACAACAGATGTCGTAAAACGTTATTTATCAGTTGTGTAAAGTTTACAACATACACTAAGGCCCGTAATACATAGATAGAAGCATTTCATCAAACCATTTCATAACCATAACATGACGATGTGATTACGCCGCGAAATTATACTCTTAAAAATTGAAATTTAATGATATAAATATATTAACGATGCAGCTGTAAGCAAATTTATCAAATAAACAAAGGATCATCAATTCCCGTAATAAAAATCTTGTACATAATTATACCGTTATTATCTTGGCTGCAAAAAATATACTTATCCCGGGGTAATGTTGCCAGTTAAAACAATTTTCCAACGCACTTGCCCCACAATACAACCACACTAAAGCCCTCTGCTTATGCTCTAATATGGCCGCCCACCGAAGTGAAAAGCACGCATCCCAAAGATGAAAAAATTAAATATTTACATTCAGTAAATCATAATGGCAAAATAGAGTAAAAAGTTCAGAACTTATAGTTTTTCTTTTCCCTGTCATTTTTATGAGGTTTTTATATCCAGTTAAGAATTTTTCCTCATAAAACACATTAATGTAACGTAAAATCAGTTAAGTAAATACAACCATCAGATGGTAACAATAATGAGGCCAAATGAGCCGCAGTACTAGTTAATTAGAAACATGAAAGGGTATTGTTGTAAGCCCTAGCTAGTTAGAGGATTACGAAAGTATCTATAAAATAAAAAAAACAACATTGCCGCTTAGTGTCTGATATAACCAAACTAAAGCCCTCTGCTTAACAGTTTAAATTATTGACATGATGCCACGTTTGAATTTGGGCAGTGAATCTGAAAAAATGTCAATGTTGAGTTTAGACAAATATCATTTAGATTATGAAGAGCCCGGTTTATTGGTGAATTAGATGCTGCATTTTTTTTAATTAAGCGTGTGTAATAGCACTGTATGTAGTGTACGTCTCAAAGTTATGTTAAAATTAATAAGGAATAGAAGTTTGTTACAGTCGATGTTATTGTTTAAAATTCTATGGGTAAATATTGAGTCAGCTAGTACTCGCCTTTGCTGCAAAGTTTCAAATGTAAAAAATGTGTATTTGTTGCGATTTTCAATATTACTGCCGTGAAAGTGAACCCTTTTATTATATCTATTTATTTGATTATAATGATTAATTAATAAATATACCATATACAATAAATTATGTACAGAAAGTACAACATTAACAGAAAATGTAGACCAATCATTCCCAAAGTGATCTATAAAGTGATTTCGACCTGCCGGGGGTCCAATGGTGCATGAGATGTAAATGGGGAACCACGAGTGCCCTTTTAGCCATTCAAATTATCTAGTGAAAATTATGTGGAGAATTCTTACGAAATCTGTTGACAACATCCCAACAGATGGATTTTAAAATATTGTGGAGAATCAGTGTCTTCACTGAAATATTGTGTGAGGAATTAGTGGATTCAAAAATATTGTAGGGAATCCCAGTACTGAACGATTAAGAAAGCAGAAATCTTCCCAAAACTACGAAACAAATAAGTTTGGGGACCTCTGCTCAGGAAGGATATAAAAGTAAGAGATACAAGTACATTCAAAACTTTTAAGTTAACTTGGGTTACATTAGTATTGATTGAAAATATACGATAGTATAGCTTTCTCGTACCTACATTCCGAGCAGTTAAATATAGCCACTACATGTGCGAATATATTACCATCTTCATGTAATATAGGTACAAGGGAGTGTTTGAAATACTCAGTTAAAAAAATATATATTAATTCCACATTGCGTGTATCTTATTTTATTATATGCTTTTGTTGTAACATTTAATATTTTTTTCTTTTTTCGTTGTATTATGTTTCCTTATTGTTTTAATTTTGTAGAATTTAAATTAACTGTGATACTCAACTATTAAACTTTGTAGTGTGTAAAAACCCATTAGGTCGTGTAATAAATAAATAAATAAATTACTTTAAAATTTTCCGACTTTATGTCCGGGTTAAATCTTCCCCATAGGAAAAACTAAACCCTTCCACACACTTTTCCACAAATGATCATCTAGTCAATTTACATTATGCAAAAGCATTATATAAGCAAAATAAATACAAAAAAATACAAGAACAACATGTCAACTCACCAGAGATCAAATGGGAAAATAATTCACCGACTCCAGATATTTACATATCAGAGGGTTCGGCTCGGTACAACTCCTAAGAGGGCCTATATATCCTACTGATCCTTCAAAATAAATATTTAAAAAATCTTTCGTTATGTTCTCATGTATTTAAAATGACTGATTTTTGCATTTTTGAATATATAAATTTGTTGATAGATCTCCAAATTTTTAATGAGAGCGCTAGGTAAAATGCCAGTAGCCCAAATAACAAATGGTAATATTTTTAGTCTGAGAATGCCAAATTATATATATTTCAATTAATAGTTACTATTTGTAAGAATGGTGAAACTTAAAGTATTTGTCTCGCCTTTCAAAAGAAGAAATTTACCTTTCGAATGTTAGCGATCAAGAAAATTTGTTTCGATTAATTTGTGTTATTTTACAAATTGATATTCTCAGTATCGACCCCTGGTGAAGGACCACGATTAAGAATTAAAGCTTAGCTTTAAATGGCTTAGGCCCCACTACCTTCAGCTTCACAACACACCCCAAATGGGGATGCAATAGTCTCATTGGCTCCAGGCGGTTGGTAATAGTTGGGCGGTTTCAAATAAAAATATACCTCGGTAAAACACAATTTTAAAATTTTCAGGACAGTTTGAAACTTTCAGGTGACCCTGGAAAATTGATTTTACTCAGTTTCACTAGCTTATTGTGTTTGGTGGACCATAATTTAAATATTAAAATAAATACATAATAAATTAATAATGCAATTGTACACAAATCATGCAGTAGTTTGTCCACAAAGTAGTAGCTAATCACAGTTTCCATAAACGAAAAACTGAAAAAACTACCTATTGACTGATCCCCAGTCTTTGTTAGAAAATTTTCCGTCGCTAGATAAAATCAGTATATTAAAAAAAAATGCCACGTCAAACTTCCTTATGATTTTTTAAAAAGAGATGCCAAGCTGTACCAGTAAAACACCTAAACTCGCTCCTCATTATAATTTCCTTTGAATCAAATTTGTTAAGCAACGTCTGAAAGTGGATTTCTTTTACAATTTTTCAGGGCTCGTAATGAACTCAATATTCGTACCGTCACACACCCCTCCCGCCCCCTACCCCACAGGAGAGAGCCTTAAAATACGGCCTTAAAATCCGAGAATACTATTATTTATAGCATAGCATTTATATAAATATGTCTCTTTATAAATGCTATGTTATTATTCAAAATAATAATAACATATCATTTATATAGAGCAGTTTAGTGTCTTTTCACTTCAAGTGCGCTTTACTATAACAATCATTACTCTTTCATACGTCCATGGGGCGTTTGCGTTGGGTACATAAGGTTGCATTTTTTAACATAAGGGTTTTTACACAATTAATTAATATGGTTTACAATCGGATAAGGTTTAAAAAAGATAACATGTAAATCTTTTTTTTTTCAGAAATTATAATAAAAATACGGGCCTTGCATTCATATTTAATTATTTGCAAAAAATAATTCACTTAATTAAAAAAATACAGTTGGCGATTCTTTTGATAATAAATAATAACACATACAAATTTCTGTAATAAATATTTCTTGGCGTTTACTTATTTACATTAAATTTGAATTTACACTTAGTTCGGCTTTTACACAAAAATAACAGAATAAACCTAATGAGAATGAGCTATCGGAATAATACAAAAGTATTGTATTAGTATTGTAAAACTAAGTAGTGACATAAAATAAATAAAATCAATATTACAACATAAATCAATCAACTATAATTTGTAGGATTCAGCAACGTGCTGGAAGACTAGCACGGACGACCGATAAAGCTCAGTCAATACGATTTTGACGAAATCCGTCATCTATAATTATAACAATATTTGTATAGCGCTGTTTTTGTGCAAAATTAACTTTTGGGCACTGAACATATATTTAATACATTTCTACAGTGATCTATGTTATTTCTTACTATAGACTAGTCAAACTATTATCAATTATGTCAGATTGAATCCACCGGTTCGTCGATCACTAATACAAAGCTATACGTACGTGCATTTGATGGATGAACGTGATGCTAGAATGTAAATATGTATTTATTTATATTTTATACAGGCAGATAATATACACTACCATACTGACCTAGTAGGTCACTCGAGATTAATTATTGTTTATTAGAGAAATTTAGATACGGTTCGCACGCACAGGACATCATTGAAAATTCCGGTTTTTATTTTAATAATATATTTGTAGCGATCATAGATTCATCTAGATTGTCTAGCTAAAGGTAAACAATACGAGCTACCTGTCTATGGGCTACTGACGTCTGGAACTACCTACGACAGTAATATTTTTGTTTGGCGAAGCACATTACGCGAATTCGCTGGAAGGTTCTAGCCTGTTGCCTAGGCATAATTTCATGGCAAACAAAAATTCCAATAGCACCCAGACTTAGCGAATTGTCTCAATTTTACCCGCGATCTCGCGCAGCTACTGATGCTATCGGCCGGGCTATATAAATAGGCCCGACGCAGCGAGCAGTCAGTCAGTCAGTCATTAGTCAGCCAACAATTAGCAAGTCTCAATGAGTGATAACCCGCGCACCTCCACTTCGCGCAGGACAATATACACGGCTCTGCACGGTTCATCTATGGACTCCACCGGGATTATCACAGCGCCCTGGCCCCGGCCATCTGGTTCCAGCACATCTGACCAGCGCTACATTCTCGCACCTAGACCACGCGGCATCCTTCCTGGTCTATGCACCTCCCGTACAACCGCCGACCAGGTCCACCGAACTTTCGGCTTCCCTTTTCAGTACTGGAGCACCCGGAAGACCCACGCTCTTCACCAGTTCCTAACAGTCAACGGGTCCGGTCACCAGCAGCGGCACTCACTGACCCGCGCTTGACCAGCATCACCGCCTTCATCCGGAGTCTTCAACATCGGTCCCAAGTCATATCACATTCGACAACCTGACTCAATAAAACACTGTGACCTTCACGACCTCTTTCATTTCGTGCCTCCTCACCAGATCCCCACATATTTATATTCTTTAATGAGCGTGTTTAGGAAATGCGTTGGCGGTACAGTACAAGGTTTTTATCAGAATTCACTTTCCTAAATTTGATTCGTCCCTTGGTATAAGATAGATTTCTAATAATATATATCCAATAAGAAAAGTGTGCTTAGGATATATACAAGAATGCTACTCTCAGGAATGGTATATTTAGTTTAAGGGTAAGAGAGCGTAAAATGTTAATTTTTAGTTTATGCCTAAATTCTGTTGGACTTGTTATGGATTAAGATCCATAACAATTCCCTCAGGAACTAAGGTTCCTGAGGGAATTTATTCCACACCTTTGGCCCAGATACTCCGAAAGCATGATCACCAAACTTAGTATTTGGCTTGCGTTTAGGTTCCATCAGCCTGGCTATAGTTGATGGTGTTGCTGATCTAAGAGTTAACTGCCCTAGACCAGTGTTTTTTGGGACACATAGTTCAGAGATGTAGGGTGGAGACATTTCAATGATGGATTAAACACCATCCAGAACAATTTGTACTGGATTCTTTCAGAGAAATTGAGCCATTAAAGGTAACAAAGGTGTTCTAATATTTGCGAATATTAAGAGACCCCTGTTATGAGCCGTGCTGCTGCATTAAACACTGATTGAAGTTTGTCGATTTTCATATTTTGGAAGGATGGCATAAATGCTATTGCAGTAATTTTTTAATTTTTTTTTTTTAATTTTTTTTTTTTAATTAATAATTCTTTTATTGACTAAAAATTTTACATTTTTTTTTAGACAATGTATAGATAGTCCCACGAAGCTGCCACATGGCTGCTTGTCTGCAGGTTCTATCTCAATATACAATTATAATACAATATAAGTCTCCCGTTATATAAAATTGAGACGTGAGACTACGTAAGAGTTGATAAGTAGTTTTTTTGCCTCCGTAGGAAGGTTTTTTGGACAGACTTGAGTTTTCTTAGGTAAAAAAAAACCAATGCTGACAGTTCTATTTATTTGACATTTAAGCGAAAAGTCCGAATCTATTGATACCGAGAAGTTCGACTTTTGTTTCTGGATGATATCGCTGCCGGAAATAGAAATAGGTGAATCTTATACGAAATGTCGACGTCTATTTGTGGCCGCCCAGAGAAACTCAGTTTTAGATGGATTCAGCTTCAGCTTGTTTGAAGACATCTAACGAATTATTTCTTCTAGACATTCAGCCATACGGATCTTGAGACTATTGATTACGTTTGGATCGCATTAAAAATAAACTTGCTGATCGTCAGCGTAGCAGCGAGACAAGAAACCAAGTGACTCGATTATTTTGTCGACATCTTTTGTAAAAAGGATGAAGAGAAGTAGACCCAAAACGGATTTCTGGGGTACCCCTGAAGAAAGTGTTGCGAAGTTAGACAGTTTATTTCCAACCTTCACGACTTTTAAACGATTGGATAGATAGGATGCCAGCCAATCTTTGATGTCGGAATTCAAACCAAATGTTTTCTATAATCCTAATCAAATGCTGAACTCGTATCTAGGAGTGGAATAAGTGCCAACTTACCCGAATCTACGGCAAGAGTTATGACTGGCAGGATACAAAGTTCCTCATAAAATACTACTACTTCCGTAAAAAAAGTTATGTTGATAGTGATTACTTTTTATCATTTTTTAACATAAAATATTGCATTCCTCTTTATAATTTCTAGAAATTTGAGTGTTGAGTAATTTCATCCACGGTTTTTTCGAACTAACCTAAAAATATTGTTAACGTTAATAATATAGTTTTTAGTATTAAAAATGAGTCAATCAGCAAACATTAATTTGGGTGATGTGCAGAAGAAACCAATAAAAAGTAACATACTAAAAATGTTCTGCTATAACCTGCCCTAATGGAACACGAACACCCATCTTTTCGGAAGCCGGATTATTGACTGACTCTAAATGTGATGCTCCAAAACATGCAGTTTTATTAGGGTTTTAATGTAACAAATTTTTCCCTACCGATAAAACACAAGGCCTCTAAGTCTATAATAGCCAGATAACATTTGAAACACCCATATGAGGTAAAAATTGTGAGGCGCGTATGACGCTGTTCTATTTGTATAAAGAACATTAACTTTAAATTCAGTAAATTTAAAACGATTCACCACTTCATGGAAAATAAGAATCTAGAAAATGATAAAAAAAAACATTCCACTAAAAAAATAAACTTTTAAAATAGCATACCTTTGAAAATAGAAAATATCCGGAGCCCTTCTCGGCGCTAAAACCTTCAAATAATAACGGTGATAAATAAACCGGCTTCTCTCTTTCACGAGAAGTAAAGTAAACACGGGGAAGTTGTCTGTGCAAACACAGGGCTGGGAATGTGTTCTTTGCATTACACCGGGAAGTGTTTGGGGACGTCTTATAACGGTTTCAAATCATAAGTTTTCACGTCTGTTCCTTCACATGCAAAGGTAAGCTTTAAATTTATTGGAAGATTTGTTAAATGTATTCAAAGCATCTTTATCTTTACTATAAGCAGAAAATCTGCTTGTATGTTTGTTAAGAAGCATCCAACGGAACGGTGAGCTCTTGTGCCATGAGATTTGCACAGCTTTGAATGAAATATATACGTCAATAATAAAATCAGTTCATTATGTGAATATCGTACAAGCACAAACTATGGCATCCCCAATTGTGGTATTTTTTAAAGCTGAATGCAGTAGGGAGGGTAAGGAGATGGGAAAGACAACGACGAATTACCTGGCTATTCAGATCTGGTCACCAAACACGGCTAAAGCCATTTCAAGCGATGTTTCAATTCCGATTGGTAGCTGGATTCACCAGGGCGATACTGGGGGTATCTAACACTCTGAAATACACAGCCGTTGTAAAACGAAGGATTATGCATGCAGTCTCGTGAAGGAGAACAACACTGATGGTCACACTAAATCACATACAGGGAATCGCATGCAGAGGAATCACGGGAGCCATGCAAACCACTCCAATACTAGCCATGGGAGTGCTCCTAAACCTACCCTCACTAAACCTAGAAATAGAGCTGGCAGCAGCCTACAGGCTACAATGAAAAGATCGATAGGGAGGTGAGGAATGAGACACGGTTCCAGGTCCTACCTCCAAACGGGAACTAATCTGGTTTACAGATGGGTCCAAGATGGAGGAGGGAACAAGGGCCGGAGTCTGTCTGGAGGGATCCAAGAGGGAACTCAGTATACCTATAGGAACACACTGTACTGTGTTTCAAGCTGAGATGGAAGCCATCTTGGCCTGCGCACAGGAGAATATACGTATCGGGTACAGGAATAAGAACATAAGCATATGTTCTGATAGCCAGGTGGCCCTAATCTTGGTACCAGGACATAAATGTATTGAGGGCAACAAGCGGGCTGACGAACTAGCAAGAAAATGGGCTAAAACACCACTTGTAGGATCCAAGCCGGCCGTAGGAGTAGCAGCTTGCCACACAAGATTACATCTTGATAGGTGGGTCAAATCCCAGCAGACAAAGAATGGAAGACACCTAGAATGAGACAATCCAAAGTACTCATAAAAGGATCAGACCCTAGACGAACAAATAAATTACTCGATATGGACAGAAAGTCGCTGAGGGAACTTGTAGGACTACTAACGGGACACTGCCATCTTAGGAGACACATGCAGATATTGTGAGTGGAAAACACCAATAGATGCAGGAAATGTGAAGAGGATGAAGAAACTCCAATTCACCTATGGTGCCGATGTCCTGTCCTGGTGGGAACTAGGCTCAGATACCTGGGGAGACATACAGTAGAACCAGAATACATAGAAAAATACCCAATAACAACCCTGGTGAACTTTATTAAAGGGACTGGGTTGTTGTTAAAGGATTGAGGTAAAATGGGAGATAGCACAATGGGCCTATGGCCTTAGTGCTCACGGGAACTACGTGTAAACCGTCTCCGCCCTTTAAAAAAACAAAAGAACTCTGAAATGCGCCGCAAATATACTGCATATTACTTTTAATGGAAAGGTTGTGAAATAACACAAATTAAATAACCCGCCACCTCCGGATTGCTAGTCCAGAGCCTTACCTCTCTAGCACGAAGACCGTTTCTATAGAAGTTGAACTATTTCAGACAATTTATAAATAATGTTGACCTATTAATTTCAATATCACAATTTGGCATTTTCTTATAATTTCTTTACTGTGGGTCATTTCATAATTTCCTATGAATAAACCATGAATATGTTTTAAATAATTTAACATTTAGTTTTTATTTTAACGATTTCCGTTTTGCGTTCTATATTTTTTTACTGCCCTCTCTTCCACTGTAATTCACTGGGAAAGCAGCAAAATTATATAATTCACGAAGAAAATAATTTATCTTGTTAAGTTTTTTAATAGGTCTGGCAAATTGAAGAAGAGATCATCCAGCGTTCCGTAATAAAACCAATATAAAATGCCACCAATCCATTCAGATTGTGGAACCGGCCTAACTACCAAACACAGCTAAACGGGCAATTAAACCTTTGATAAATAATAAAATCTTATGGCGGGCGGCCGTAAAGCTACCCTTTTATAGTCACCCCCTCCCATCTCCCACCCCCTCCCATCTCACACCCTAACCACTGACCCAATACCACCCCGCTGTAGTCAACTAGGCCTTACTGACGTCATCGAACGGAAAGGCTGAATATTTTCCGTGGAAACATTATGTACGCACATTTCACAGGCAAATATCGTTTATTATTTAGGGGATCTTTCAAAGCTTGAGGTATCAATTTGTGAATTATATAAAACCTTTTTAACGCACCAAAATAGTTGATATTGATTATTTTTTCACTACCGTATTTCAACCTACAAATTCTTCCATCATCGTTTATCAAGTTCACCCTATAAGTGTGCGTGCGTGTGATAAACGAAATTCAATTATTTACTCAATTTTGGCCGCAACGACATTTACGAGATAGGTAACGAAACAAGCACAGAAATACACACATAATATTTTTCAATACTTCTTAGAATTGGCATATGAGTTTTATACTAACGTCAATGAAAATTTTATTTTTTATTTGGGTAAGTTGATATAGTATGTCCTGACCGATTCTATTATATTGTTTTACCTCTAAAATGCACTGATTTTCCTACAAAACAAAATATATTTTAGAATTATTAAAATAAATTAATTGTACTTACGTGTATATATGTGTATGAAGACAGACACAAAACTATAAAACTGTACTTACGTGTGTGTGAAGACAGATACTAAACTATAAAACTTCACTTACGTGTGTGTGAAGACAGACAATAAACTATACAACTGAACTTAAGTGTGTACGAAGACAGACACTAAATTATAAAACTGTACTTACGTGTGTACGAAGACAGACACTAAACCCTTAAACTGTACTTACGTGTGTATGAAGACAGAAACTTAACTATAAAACTAAAAATCTCATTACAAACTTGGTCGGCACCATGAAAAATGGACACCTTTTGTCAGTAGAATTTTTATGCCATCGCTAATATTATTTTATAGTATGTAACGCCATTTTTATCAGAGACATAATCCTTTGAAAAATCAATATGCATGCAAAAATAATTAATATGAGTAAATTACTTGGTGTACACAACTATTTAATCAAAACAATCGGCATTCTGTATCGACTCTTTTGGTTTCTTCGTTAGGATAAACGTATAGTGAAAATTAATAAACATAATAACAGACAAATAAGTGCCTCTAGACAAATCGATTTATTTTCAATAAATTTAATCACGAAGATTAAATGAAGATATAAATCTGAATATGTTTTTGAAGAAGAAACAGAAAAATAAAAAGATAACGGTCCAAACTAGGAATTGAACCCGGGATCTCTTGTCTTACCGGGAGAGGCGTCTTAACCACTCGATCATTGGAACCAATTTATTAAACGTTACATTTGTAAATATCTTATTTCATATTCAAAATTAACAATATCAGCTTGCAACTAATTTTTCCCATATTTTTGGCAGCCACCCATTTAAATTTTATTTATTGTGTATGTTTCAACTTTTTCTTCAATGATATATGTGATTTATTTCATTGATGGATAAAACCTCAAAATAAGTTAAGGAAAAAGATATTCCAAATATGGTCTGTTTTCTTTTTTTTATTCTTTTTTTATACATATATCATACAATATTTCGCTAAAGAAAAACATTTCGAGATTAGAGTTTTAAAATATGGTCAGACCGCGTGTCTGATTTGTATTTTCGGGGTTTTCACTGAAATAAAATGGGGGAAAATGAAAAGTACCTTTTTATCCCCGAATACGAATATCGAGCGAAGCCGGGTATTAAAAACAGTAAAAGAATGTTAACATCTTGGAAAGTATCGTTAAATCTGGGAATTCCATGAAAGCTTCTTCTATACAAGGTATCCGGGGGTAAAGTGCACAAACTTCTGGAGGTGATTCTACATGATGGTGGAAGTAAAAAAGAAAAAATAACTTTTTTTAAAATCCCTTGTTTTTTCCGACACATTGTTTTTTTCTTTAAAACAATTCTACTTTTGTACCTTAAAACGTTGAAATTCGTAAAAAATTATTTTCCTTTTTACTTGTACTATCATGTAGAATCACCTCCCGAAGTTTGTGTTCTTTATCCCGGACACCGAGTATAATTCTGTTTGAAAGTAATTACAATAACATAAGTAACACAGCCGCATAAAATCAACATGATTATTTCTTCAATAATTACAAAATTACAATAAGACGTCATTTTAATTTACATAAAATAAATAACTTCGTATAAACGACCACTTAATCAAAAGAATCGACTTATTTCAAAACTAATGGGTGATAATAATAATAATAACATAACATTTATATAGCGCAGTTTTGTGTTGTTTCACTTCAAGTGCGCTTAACTATAATAAACTTAAAATAAAATTTCCTGTTGTGTTCCTTTAAAAAAAATTAATTACATAATATGAAATAAAGAATAAACGGTTTACACAAAAGCAGAGAATAAAATTTAACAATAACAGTGCTATTGATGAGTGATGAACGTATAATATGTATATTTTTATACAGATTCCTTTGATAAAATAGTGATGTTGTTACGTAATACAGTCTCCCTATTGTTAAATAGGGCATGGTTGCCCCAACTTCCCCTCACCGCGTGTGTCGAACACGCCGCCAGATGGTCAAAATACGTGACCGGCACAGACCACACGCAGCGCCGCGGCCACAAGCTAATCGCCTCGCCGCGCTCCGACAGTCTAGCTCCGACCTCGGCCTTGACCGCATGGTCGCTCGCGGAAACGATCTACCCGCCAATGACTTGCATAAATTAAGCAATAACGAACGCGATCTCGTAACAGTTTCCAAACTAGAGGCATTTCGCTAATCGACTTACAATCATGTTTACTATTACGGCTCGAGCTAACTCAATGGAGTCCCGTTCCCGTGTAAAACCCCGAGTGCATATCTCTGCCTCAACTGTCCCGCCGCCTGTGAGCGCGGGAACGTCTGGCTCAACATGATGCCCCATACCACTCCTCAAGACGAATCGTAAGCTTTCAACCTATCCCCTTTTCTTGTGTTCAATTCTCGTAAATTCATGTAGAATCCACGCTTGATCCGGTCGTCATAAATTAGTAGAGAGAGTTAGTAGGGAGATCTATGTCAACCTGTATTTCTCGAGACATTTAATATACCTTGTGCCTTACTACCCATGTGTTATTATTATGTGATAAACCTACCCTTCGACCTCCTAACCGATGGGCGAGCCTGATGACCAAAGAAGCTGCCCGCCCCTGATAGTACACGAGTCGCCTGCTCTACCATTTTATCTGAGCTTAGCCAATTTAATAACCAGGTTCGATTCCCGGGTACCATATGTTAGCACTGGCGCAACGTGGGTTTTTTTTGGTAATTAATCGTCCATCGGGAGGTCAAATTGGAAATAATCTTGTACTCCTTCACTCTGTTTTCATGCCTTGTTTTGTATTAACCTTTGAATAACAATGTTTTCTTCCAATAAATCATAGCTGTTCTACAAACCATCGCGTCAAATCTAAAACAACTGTGTCACATTAAAGCCATTCGGTGTTAAATTACAAGTTTTACGAACCGTCACTCGACAAATTTTAAGTACCGGTATTCTATCACAAAGTGCGCAATCGACGTTTACTTCTTTTCGTACATCTCAAACATCACATAGTGATCCAAAACCACAATGGTTTACTTTCCAAGTGCAACTATTAGAGAGAATGAGCCACAATAAAAATACAATTCAACAGTTTCAAATCTTGTTCATGATACAAAATAAATTCCTTGTTAGTGGAGCCATAAGCCAGCATCGTTCTGCAAAATACATAGACAAGGAAAACTAACGCCCTTCTGTCATTTGATAATTCCGCTTTATATGTAATAAAGGTGGGTAGAGTATCCTTTTTGAAAGAAAAGTCTTGAAAGCCGACTTACCCTTTACATATAATTGAGATTCGCAATTGACGTAAACCCGGACTCTCGGCGCTTCTCCGCAATGGCCTGTCGATTGTCCAAGGGAAAGGGAATTTTACGAGTAAATAACCAAACACTGGTTCTGCTTAAATTCACACAATTTGTCACGAATCACAAACAAACCCTCCAATAATTGTTGAAAAAACAAACAATACTCTCTCGAAATCTGCACTTTGAATTTTTGTTTTTTTCGGAAGAAATTTTTTTCAAAAATATTCTTCACTCATCTAGGACTTTGAAATTTTTTCGGAAATTTTTTTTCAAAACACACATCTCAGGGACTTTTCCATCAAAAACACAAGGAAACCGCTGGCCATTTTTTTTTCCATAATTGAAACTTTGGAAATTTTTCGGAAATTTTTCAAAAACGCACATCTCAGGGACTTTTCCATCAAAAACACAAGGAAACCGCTGGCCATTTTTTTTTCCATAATTGAAACTTTGGAAATTTTTCGGAAATTTTTCAAAACGCACAATCTCAGGGACTTTTCCACTAAAATTGCAAGGAAACCCCTGGCCGTTTTGTTTTCACAAATCAAAGACTTGGAAATTTTTTTCAAAAAATTTTCTTCACTCATCTAGGACTTTGAAATTTTTTCGGAAATTTTTTTTCAAAACACACATCTCAGGGACTTTTCCATCAAAAACACAAGGAAACCGCTGGCCATTTTTTTTTTTCCATAATTGGAACTTTGGAAATTTTTCGGAAATTTTTCAAAAACGCACAATCTCAGGGACTTTTCCATCAAAAACACAAGGAAACCGCTGGCCATTTTTTTTCCATACTGGGACTTTGAAAAATTTCACAAAATTCTCCACCAACCATCACAAGCAAACCCCTGGTATTTTTTTTTGAAAAACAACCAGCCACACACTCAGACAATTCTTTTTCTTCTCACAAAGTCTAAATCAACTTCCACAAAATGAATCCTCGAAACAACACCTTAGGCATAATAGCCAACATCTGCTCTCAAAGTACTCAAAGTTTAGAAAAGGAATTAAAAGACAGGAATATTTCTCCTTTCAACAAAACCAAAAACGTCCTGATTAGGTACGCAACATTCTACAACAGGAAATATATTAGGAGACTGCAATTTCAACCCGGCAGTATAACAATCTCCGACACAAACATACCTGCTTGCACAGAAATTAAACCACCACTGTCTATACTCGAAGACTATGCTTGGAAGCTAGTCATTCCCTCAGAGGACACACAAAAAATTATCATCGACAATCACAGCGGCCCCGGATCCATACACCCAGGAACTTTCAAAACCTATAAGAAAATAGCCTTAAGGTATTACTGGCCAGGCCTGCTTAAACAAGTTCGCAACTATATCTCTAAATGCGACATTTGCAAAGCATACAAACATAGTACTGCACCCCCATCTGGTCTCATGAATAACCCCAAACGAGCGGACAGGCCACTACAATCACTCTCTATGGATCTCATCGGCCCCTTCCCCAGAAGCTACGCCGGAAACATGCATATACTTAGCATAGTGGATATATTCACCAAGTTCTGTTGGATCTTCCCATTAAAAAGAGCCACAGCATCTGCAATCATAAACTTGTTAGAAAAAAACATTTTTATCCCCTACGGCACTCCGCGCACCATCATTTGCGACAACGGAAAACAATTCATAGCTCTGGAATTCAAGGAATTTCTGGCCAAATACGGCATAAAGGATATTTTCTATAATACACTTTACACGCCTCAAAATAATACAGTAGAGCGTTACAACCAGACCATCAACACGGCTCTGGCAATCCTGGTTGACAAAGATCAACGAACATGGTGCAAAAATCTGGAAAAAATTCAAGCTGCACTAAACAATACGGTGAACCTCACTACTAGATACACCCCTTTCTTCCTGAAACATGGTATGGAACAAATTGTACATGGATCCTTGCATTGGGACGCTAGCCTCCCATCATCTTCCCTTTCTACTGATAACCCATCAGAGAACTACGCTCACCGTCTTGAAGAACTTTCCGCTATTTACAGCGAAGTCACAGATGCGTTGATACTTGCCCACAAAAGAGTGCAAACAGATACAATCTACGCAGGAAACATGTTACCTTTAAGGAAAACGACACAGTTTGGAGACGCAACAACACACTCTCACAAGGTGCTTTGTACTTCTCTGCAAAACTGGCTCCTCGCTTTGTTAAAGCAAAAGTGCTGAGAAAAATCTCAGATGTAGTGTATACCCTATCGGACGCCTCTGGTAAACACATCGGTAACTACCACGTGAAAGATATTGTCAAACTAGGAAGCGTAGACACATTGGACATCACCTTCACTAGGTCACACACACATAGCTAACAAACTTTTGGCTCTACCTTTGTCCCACAAGATTTGGCCCTCGTGCAGACAAACAGCATGTCTTATCGCGTTAGTTTCATATAAAAACTCGCATTTTGACCTCTGCAAGGTAACCTTCTCATTTTTTCTAAAAACACAGAAGTGTCAACTGTGGCTTTTAATCATTTCTCACCCATACATGTACTACTATGCTCTTTTGTATAAACCTTTTGTTATTTTTGTTTCTTTGTCACACCTCACCGTGTAATGTATATAAATTGTACTCACATTTTGTACATATTCTTCTCTGGAACTGATCATTCCAGTCAAGAGACTTTTTCCACCTCCAAAACGATTGATGCTCCCGGAGTCATGACCCTGGACATCAGTTGTCAGTCGTCACCATTCTGACACTTACGACACTAAATACATAACTATTTTTTGTCATAACTACCACAAAAGTCACGTACAACATTGTATGTAAATTTTTTTTTTAACTCCCTCATGTTCTCTGTTATTCACATTGTTTTTCACATTGTTCTTTCACATTTGTTCGTCACATTTGTTCCAATGGGTTCCATCGTACTTATAACAATGACCCTTTGCAACATACACCCAATTGAGGTGAATTTTTCTACCCCTGTAACTTGTAATCATAATGCGTGTGTAAATTCCAGTTTGGTATCGTCATTTGATTCAAGTTTACATAGGTGTAACAAATAAAAGTTACAATTACCTTTTTTTAAAGTTTTTTCAGTTTTGTCTAAAAAATTGAATGGCGCTCAACATTCCCATTTGCTCTAATTTGTTGTTTTTTCAGAATTTGATATTGACACGTCAATTCTAAAAAAAAAAGGTTGTTGTAAA
Organism: Hesperophylax consimilis; assembly: GCF_061612785.1. Classification (NCBI taxonomy): domain Eukaryota; kingdom Metazoa; phylum Arthropoda; class Insecta; order Trichoptera; family Limnephilidae; genus Hesperophylax; species Hesperophylax consimilis. The sequence goes on from NC_142842.1 coordinate 449,574, forward strand.
GGAGAACAAACGCCGTTTTGTCCTCCTCATCAATAACAATGTATCATACATAACACCTTTCGGTCACATTGAGTATGTAAAATCTTAAGATCTCAACTTTCTGACCCCAATTTGTTATATTATGTACTATATTTTGACTTAAATGACATTAATTTGCCTTGTCAAATACACCGAGCCAGGTCACTTATATTAAGTCATCCTGTGTCTCTAGGTGCCTCTTGTATCTACTTGTAACATAAAGTTCACAACATTCGTGTTTGTGGCAATTTTGGCAACACCAAGTGTGTTCCCCGTTTTGTGTTTGGTCATTTTAAGTAAGTAAAACCCTAAAAGGTCTTAAATAATCACTACAAACCTTTTTTGTAAGCAAAAAGTAAGTAAAACCGATTAGGTCTCTTTTGCTATATGTGTGTCTTGTTTAAGACATCCTTATAGGCATATGTTTTGTATTATTGCCAACTTAAAGCATAAACCCAACCAAGGGTTATGCCATCTCAACATATTGTAAGCAAAGAGTTAGTAAAACCAAATAGGTCTCTTCTGCTATACTGTGTGTCTTGTGTAAGACATCCTTAGGCATATGTCTTGTATTATTGCCAACTAAACGCATAAACCCAACCAAAGGTTATGCCATCGTCATTTTTGATAATACCAATAGCCACTACTTTATTGTTTTTGACATTGTGTATGTATCTTTTTTTCCGGTATTGAAATGGTACTTTTTTTATTATTGAACGTTGATATGTTATTTTCATGATACATGAGAATGTTACAATATCCACCATGAGACGAGGGATCGTTATAAAATCTAACACTATACATGAGAATGTTATAATATCTACCGTGATACGAGAAGTTCGTTATAATTACTTTTTTACTGGCTCACATACACTGTGGCCAAAGAGATAATTTGTTCCATAAATGGTTATAAATATCTATGTTGTACCGTCCTTTCAATACTAGGGTTCTTTCGTAATTCGTTCAATTTCTACATGAGACGTGGAAACGTTATAATATTTACCATGATTCGTGCGAACGATACAATATCTTGTTGTTGTTTTCTTTAAATAAGTTGACACTATGTACTTGTTCTACCGGACGTAGATCATTTTACCCTGACTTGTCGCCCTTAATTGGGACCCTTTTGTATAACTCATAGCACCGAGGGAAATGTCCTTCACTGTAGTGAGAATTTTTGTTCTTAAATCATGTATATGTGTAAAGAGTTAGGAAATTTGCTGGTTGATATATTTCGTCCTCACATGGAGATCGAATTGAGAATTAGCTCAGTCACTATCAATTTTCGCTACTCAAACCCTCCATCCTTCACCCTTCCATCAAACTCTTGTACATTTGTAAAAGCTAGGAAATCTGCTGGTTGACCATATTTCGTTCTCTGAAAGAGATCGAACGGAGAATCAGCTCCATCACCAGCAGACCTTCTCGCTCAACGCCATTTTTTTTCTCATCCCTCATTATCTTTGAGGTTAATTTCATGAATCTGGAAGGTGTACCCTACGCACATAGCGTATCGTCTGTCTATAAGACAATCTTTATCCATGAAATTTGCTTCAAAAAACTTCCTTTTTTTCACCCCATTCCTAGGTAATCAACACATTTCTTGTAATTTTGAAAGTCGTAAGTTGTTATCGCTCATGCGCTAACACCGGCCATGGAAGGCCAACTTCTTTCAGAAACTTGGTGTTACTACGGTACAACCACCTACCTACCTTGTAAATCAAATAGGTAACCTCACGCCAGTCGTGATAGTTTTTGTCTCCCCAATCTCGGGATACTCATGGTATAGTCAGCATAATAGATCTCTCTCTACTCTCTCCTCTCTAACCAACAACGTTTTTTGTCTTTTTGTCTTTTCTCTTGAACACAATTTGTTTCTCTCCAAACGTTTTTCATCATTGGTCTACCAGGCAGGTAAACTTCAAGAATTTTGACTATAATAATAACCTGTCCCCGGATTAAAAAGAAGACCAGCAGCCCTCCTCATCACCTGCAAGCTGAGCTTCACTTCTTTGCCGCCTTCACTTCCATCACTCACTTCTCTCCAATCTCTGCGTACCAAAAAACACCCGACCGCACCCAAATTAGGTGTGAGTCGTGCGTGCAGTTGCAAATCAAGTTATCTCATCATTCAAACCACATTCAAAAGAACCAACCTCAGAGCATGCCAGCTCAAGGTTAGTTATGTTCCTGCAATCAACTACCTGCCGTTTGTACAAATCAACCATTTGCCGTTGTGCAACCGACCACTTGCCGTTGTGCAATCAACTATTTGCCGTTGTGCAATCAACCACTTGCCATTGTGCAATCAACTACCTGCCGTTTGTACAAATCAACCACTTGCCATTGTGCAATCAACTACCTACCGTTTGTACAAATTAACTACTTGCCATTTGTACAGATCAACTACTTGCCGTCGTACAATCAACTACGGGCCATTGTACAAATCAACCACTTGCCGATGCGCAAACTCAACATAATAGCCATCACACGCATCAATCATCAATCAACTTACTGGTATTACTCCATGTCTTTACCAACTTCATTTCACCTTGACAACCACTGCCCCACCACATCAGCATAATGGAATTCACGCTGGTACAACATCAGAACCCGGACACTTCCGGCCCTCAGCATCACCATCTCTCAACCACAACCAAGAAGCACAGTTCAATTTCTATGGCCCTAGTGATACTTGAGTGCAATCTCAAATGGGTCAAGTTACAGTGAAAGTGTAACTTAAATAACTTCAGTGAAATTACGTCTACTTGGTACTCAACGAACACTACGCTCTTCAAACTTAGCTTACAGACCAATGAAATTTTAGAGTCAGGTTGTTGTCTTTTCATCACTGCATAACCTTGTATGTTTGTCTTTTCATCACTGCATAACCTTGTATGTTTGTCTTTTCATCACTGCATAACCTTGTATGTTGTCTTTTCATCATTGCATAACCATGTACTCTTTCTTCTTTTTTTGTAAATCAACTTTTTTTCTCTCTCTACTCACCTCACGACAAGATGAAGAGGATTTTTAGCGCCTAAAGCTTCATTACCACGTCGCCTTTTACTGGCGGAGGGGGAATGTGTTACGTAATACAGTCTCCCTATTGTTAAATAGGGCATGGTTGCCCCAACTTCCCCTCACCGCGTGTGTCGAACACGCCGCCAGATGGTCAAAATACGTGACCGGCACAGACCACACGCAGCGCCGCGGCCACAAGCTAATCGCCTCGCCGCGCTCCGACAGTCTAGCTCCGACCTCGGCCTTGACCGCATGGTCGCTCGCGGAAACGATCTACCCGCCAATGACTTGCATAAATTACGCAATAACGAACGCGATCTCGTAACAGTTTCCAAACTAGAGGCATTTCGCTAATCGACTTACAATCATGTTTACTATTACGGCTCGAGCTAACTCAATGGAGTCCCGTTCCCGTGTAAAACCCCGAGTGCATATCTCTGCCTCAACTGTCCCGCCGCCTGTGAGCGCGGGAACGTCTGGCTCAACATGATGCCCCATACCACTCCTCAAGACGAATCGTAAGCTTTCAACCTATCCCCTTTTCTTGTGTTCAATTCTCGTAAATTCATGTAGAATCCACGCTTGATCCGGTCGTCATAAATTAGTAGAGAGAGTTAGTAGGGAGATCTATGTCAACCTGTATTTCTCGAGACATTTAATATACCTTGTGCCTTACTACCCATGTGTTATTATTGTGTGTTAAACCTACCCTTTGACCTCCTAACCGATGGACGAGCCTGATGACCAAAGAAGCTGCCCGCCCCTGATAGTACACGAGTCGCCTGCTCTACCATTTTATCTGAGCTTAGCCAATTTAATAACCAGGTTCGATTCCCGGTCTAACCATATGTTAGCAATGTATACAAAGTTATTTATTTGATTAAAATTTCACAACTATTAATTTCATGAATCATTCTGTCTTCGTTTATCTCCGTGGAGGAACAAGTGCGCTTATATCAGAATCAAATTTTCATAATCTGGTCCATTGAGAAACTATCTTCCACATTGCCTTGAAAAAAAAGTATTTATTCTTCATTGGCTTGAAAAGTTGCCCATAAGTATTTTAGCCCTTATTTGGTTACCAGATCTGTATAGCCAGGTACTTACCAACCTTCCTCTTCCTCGTCTCCTTCCCACTCACAGTAAGGACGCACGCACAACCGAAATTGGTATTTACAATAAAAATATATAAATTTGTTTTAGACTACTTTAGTGAAAATTCGTATATTTTATTGTGTCGAAATCATGGACTCTACCAAACCCTTTATTTGACTTGAATATTCTCTCTAATGTGTAGTACAATAATAATAATAATAATAATATTTGGCTAATTTATATAGCGCCGTTTTCACGAAAAATCACCACAAGGGTGCTGTACAAATATATTTCTTAAATAGTTAATACTAGAACTACTGACTTAAAACCAGTGACTTACCTCTATGACTTACGTACGACTAAGGCCTATAACTACTGTCTTACGTCTAAGGCCTATGTTATATTAGGTCCTATTTTTGTCTTTGTTTCTTTCATATACTTTTCCTTTTCCGTAGGTCCTTTTTTTCTCTTTTCGTGTTATATGTTTTGTATAATCCGTTAATACATATTTTTTATTTAAGTGATAAAATATAATAAAATAATAACGATAATATTTATAAATTCCTGTAATATTCAAAAATATGTTAATGAAAAAATAATAAAATACACAGATTTAGGAAATGAGATTAAAAGAATTTGGCATTCTCAAAATATAAAAATATTTCCATGTGTTATTTCGGCTACTGGCATTATACATAGCTCTCTCATTAAAAATTTAGGCGTATTAGATCTATCAAAAAATTTATAAATATAAAAAGGCAAAATCAGTCATTTTAAATAGATGCAGGATTACGAAAGATTTTTTAAATATTTATGTTGAGTTCTACCGAGCCGAACCCGCTGATATGAAAATATCTGGAGTCGGTGAATTATTTTCCCATTTGATCTCTGGTGAGTTGACGGGTTGTTCTTGTATTGTTTTGTATTTATTTTGCTTACATAATGCTCTTGCATAATGTTGATTAAGTAGATGATCATTCGTGGAAAAGTGTGTGGAAAAGTCGGAAAAGTTAAAAAAACGTAAATTATTACTAATGAGTTTAAAATTCATTACGGGAGCTAAAAGGAAATTATTTTTATAGATGAATACGAATTTAAAAGGGAGTTTGAAGAGCGTACATGGATTTTATAATAGACTAGACAGACTTAACACAGTTAATTGAAAAATATTTCACAAATACATTAAAAAGGATACACAGAAGTTAGAGAGTTCCAAAGAAATATTGTGTCACTATTAATAAAGCTGATGAGGAAATATCTTTTTAGAGGTTTTGCCAATATATATATTAGTAATGAAAGTTTTAGATTACTAGTTAATGCTTCGTATTACCTACATAAGATGTATTCTAAAGAACTCCAAATTTAGTGTGGGTAAATGAAGATAAGTGTAATTGATTTTGTGATCATGTTTCGTGCTGCTGTGTGTCGGAATTGCAGGCAGGTTTGGTGTTGTGTGTGAGTAGTGTCGATGTTTTGTGATGCTGTATATTGGAATTGCAGGCAGGTTTGGTGTTGTGTGTGAGTAGTGTCGATGTTTTGTGATGCTGTATATTGGAATTGCAGGCAGGTTTGGTGTTGTGTGTGAGTAGTGTCGATGTTTTGTGATGCTGTATATTGGAATTGCAGGCAGGTTTGGTGTTGTGTGTGAGTAGTGTCGATGTTTTGTGATGCTGTATATTGGAATTGCAGGCAGGTTTGGTGTTGTGTGTGAGTAGTGTCGATGTTTTGTGATGCTTTATATCGGAATTCCAGGCAGGTTTGGTGTTGTGTGAGAGAAGTGTCGATGTGTTGTGATGCTGTATATCGGAATTGCAGGCAGGTTTGGTGTTGTGTGTGAGTAGTGTAGATTTTGTTGTAGAATGGCAGTTGTGATGTTATGTTTTGGCAGAATCGTAAAAAGAAGTAATTGTGCAAGTAAGTATATATCTTTGACATGTGTATTCTATGGTAGATGAGATATTTTTCTTACGGCTCAATTTTGGATAACTTTTATTCCGGAACTTTGTTTCTGATTAATTTAAATAAAATAAAAGCAAAGCCTAAAAAATACAGCCCACCCTTGTTGAAGGAACGTTGCACGCGACTGCAGGGCAGTTATGTACTATGATTACTAAGTGTGCATAACGAGTGTGTTGTGTGTGTTGCAGATTGGTTCCCCGGATGGGCGGCGCACGGCGGCTACAACCGGCAACCCAACGACGATGGGTTATCCGCCCAGGACTGCGTGGAGCTTCGCAGGGCGTACAGCCCGCCGCCCCCCGCCCCGCCCGCGCCGCCCTCCCTGGCCGACAGCCACCGCTGGAACGACCGCGACTGCAAAGCACCCAACTTCTACGTCTGCGAGAGGCCGCTCGCTGACGGTAAGCTGTCCTACATAATCCTTAAGACGAGAAACCAGAGCTTAAAACTTTAAATTAACAAGAATCTTAACGTAAGTGAAAAAGTCGTGCCCAAAAATATGCAACGCGCGGCTCTGGTGTATTGAAGAGACCCGTGGTTGAATTTTCCCTACCAAATCTCTAAAATAAAGCGGGGAGAACCCTAACGATATAAGCGATGAAGTCGTGTAAAAACAATATTCGGCACGCGGCCGGCGTAATGGATGGACTTACGGTCGACTTTGCCCTAGCAGGCCTAGCAAATCGATCTTTCCATGGGACTTATTTTAATTATTTCCGATGAACGTATTATTAAAATCTCAACTTTTTCTCGAAGAATCCCCCGGGAAGTTAGTAATTAATCGTCTAGAAAAATAAAATGTGGTGTATACCGCTAATATTATTCATAGTTGAATATAGTTTTATAAAATTTTCCAACCGTTTTACTTAAAACATTTTAATGTTAATGTCCCGTTTTATTAATCTTAAATATAAATAACTGACATCCGTAGGGATCCCTCTAGATACTTTTGACATTTTAGTAATACGTTCAACAGAAATATTTAAATTGTGAGCGTCGAGCAAACCCCCGTTATTAGTCTTATATTGCCTCAATCCATCATCTATCGGTGATATCTCTATTCTCTTGATACTGATAGCAATACTCTTAGTATCGCCCTGGTAAGATGCCTCCATTTGAAATAGAAATGTTGCTTTATAGCTTCATCTTTATTTGTTTATCTAACTGTTATGTACTTACACTGTTTACATTCGTGCTAATACAATTTTTTTAAATTTATTTATTCATTTACGCCCGTTGGGGCAAGTTAAAAATAATAAACAAGTTTAAAATTGTTATATTACATATTGCACCCAAATAAACAAAATAATAATATTAATAATACCATAATACGGGTATGTTTCTAGTGTGGTAGTGAAAAAGCATGTAAAAAACTGTATACAAATATATTTTACGAATAAAGGAAAGAAAATAAAATAATAATAATAAAAATTCACATCAATACAAAAACTACACAAACGATATAAGAAAAATGTATTAATACCTGCCTGGAGTAAATAACAAAAATCAGCATAAAAGAAAAAAAGGAAATTACATAAATATTTACATTAAAAAGTTAGTTACAAATTATATAATATACTCGTATGCTATAGAAACAAAATTTCTGATTTAAATTTGAGTATGGAATAAATGTAAATATCAAGGTAACTGAATTTATTTCCAAGACTATGCAGTCGTTGCACCAGGGAATTAATAAAATAGTAGCTTTTAGATGAATGAACAAAAAATACCCCAGGAGGTCTCGTGTTACAATTTGGCACTCGGAACGTTATTAGTTTGCTTAAGTCAGGTGCATCCATTAAGCCATTAACTAATTTAAATAAAAGTACCAAATCGCTCATGGTTTTTCTGCAAGATAAGTCTGTTTAGTAAATTAATTTCATTAAATTAACGTAGTTAATTTGGTCAGTGGGTATGAATAGTTTGAAATTGGTAAACCTTAAAATTTTGCATTGAATTCTCTCAATTTTAATTTGATTTACTTTATAGTATGGGGACCAGATAGTTGAATTATTTTCAAAATTACTTCTTACCAATTTAGTGAAGAGAATCTTAAAAGAATAGCTTAACGTAAAATCTTTTACTTTGTTTTCAAAATAAATCAAAAACATTTCATATCTTTATTTGTTACTTGATGTGTGGTAAAAATGTTAAGTTTTCATCAAAAAAGATACCTAGATCTTTGATATGAGACATATTTAAGAGGAACATTGTTAATGCTATAATGAGACATAATAACTATTTCGAGAGAATGATATAAATTGACATTTATCAATATTTCAATAAGTTCATTATAATTACACCACTCCAGTAAGCGATCGCGATTACATTGAAGAGTATTACAATCATCTATGGAGGTAATCGTTTTGAAAATCTTGAAGTCATCGGTAAACAAGAGTATGTTAACTTCTTCAAAATATTGTTAAAATATCGTTGGTAAAAAGATAAAATAATAATTTACCTCTCAAGTGAGAACCCTGTGGAACTCCACTGGAAGCTTCAAAGTGCTTAGAAATGTAATCTAAAATTTTAAGTAAACTTTTTCTGGATGACAAGTAACTTTTGAACCGGAAATACCTAGAGCTTTCAGTTTTTTAATTAAAATTTATCAAATGCCTTGCTAAAGTCTGTGTACGTGTACACTGTATCAGTTTGAGAACGTTCCTTAAAAGTTTTGAATAGATGGTGTTGATAAATCATAAGATTTGTTAGTATTGATCATCCAGAAATGAATCCGTGAAGAAATGGTGTCTTCACTTTGATTACTGCCATGTTAAGTTTTTATAGTAAGAAAGATTCAAATAGTTTATTGCTGTTTTTAATTAATCAATTGTGTTGTATCACAATTATGTAATTAAATTTTTAATTTATATATTATTTGTGGCTTGTTCCAGAGTGGAAGATACTCTCAATATCACCTTGGTAAAAAAAATCACCATACACAGTTGAAACGGTGCTTGAAATTACTTTTGTTGTGTTTAGTGACCAAATCTGAATAGTCAGCTACTTTTTAATCATTCTGTTTTCCATCTCTTTTACCATCTCACTACCTTCAGCCTTACTCACTGGTTACAGACGGTTGGGAGCAGTTAATAAATAATTAAAAAAATATAAATATATTTTAAATTTACGTCATTTAAGTATACCATTTTATCTAACAAATTAAGTTTGCCTTATTTATTTTGTCTGGAAAATTTTCATTAAGACGTTATAAAAAAGCAAATCATTTCGCTACTTACGTAGATCGTTGGAAGCAGTGGAGAGCAGTCTATGAAGGCTAGAACGCTAGGTACGAACCAAAAGAAAAAATATATTTTTTAAATACGACATGTTTCTGATGGACATGTATTTTTTCCGTGAATTTGTATGTGGAGGATGATTAAAAAAATTGGAAATTTTCAAAAATTCTGTGGGCAATTTATTCTTCTTTTGATTATTTTTATTTTTATGTGACACCTCACAAGAGCGCCCTTGTCTGTACAGTGTAAAGGCAAGGGAGCTAAGTCACCACCCGGTTGGGCAGCGTTGCGAGGCTCAAATTATATGAACAAGGAAAAATAGATGCCGATAACTCGTTCCACATACGAGTTGTCTCGCACAAAAACGAGTCGAAGAAGCGGTCCGTTCTCATGAAGACAACATTAACTGTGAACGGGTGTTTCGCTCGTGTACGTCGAGTTTAACCCACGTGTATCGGTGCACCGGATATCAATCCTGCTAGCACGTTAGAGCAGGCTACGTTAAAATACCCGTAGAATAGACTCAGCATCGCCCACATTGCATATGTGCATTAGAGATGGCAATCGGTCTGTTAACAACGGATTATCAACTAGACGGACTGCCTTACTTTGCTACGAATCCAGTAGGTTTATCATGTATTGTGGGGCTCCAGCCCAGAGGTGGCTTCCATATTCATTTGTTGGGCGTACTTTAGGTTTGTTTAAGTTTAGCAGCTGGTTACTGTTAAAGAATCTACTAGCCCTATAGAAGACGTCAAGCTTCTACAGAGCCCCGATACTTGAGCCGGTCTAATATACTTACTCACCAAGCATTTCAATGGAGTCCTTATCTTTGATCTCCATCTTTGCAGAATTCCGACACGATTGGGTTTTTGAGATGTTGAAACTGACCGGGTTGGAATTACCCCAGAATCGAACCTTCTCGAGGTGGTTAACTTTTTATCTCAAAAATTCCCGAACTGAAAGGACATCTAGAGTGGGGAACGAGGGTTTTCAGAAAGATAACCCTATGCTTAATTAATATTACATTTCTAATAACGGGGTGCTTTTAGTGCGATGCAAATAAAACCATGATTTAGAACAGAATCTGACAGTGTATACAATCCTCACGGGGGGAAGGCAGCTGCAGTTTTTGCCTCCTTCGAACGCGGCTTTTTGTTAGAAAAAGAAGCCGAGAGCTTTTTGACTCCCAGTGGGAACAGAGCATTATTCACATGTGCCACCAATGAGGGATGAGCCTCCCTTATAATGTTTCCACACTCACAACTGTGTGGAAAAATCCGTCACAACTGTGTGGGTATGCACACTTATTGAGACAACTTTTACATATCGGATACGGTTCCATGATAACTCAACACAATGACAATTCAACACTCAAAGTGATTTAGTCATTAAATCTACGAAAAACTAACCGACGTAACCTATTCAACTTGGTTTTTGTAACATCACTTTTCATGACTTTATATCACTTTTTAGAAGTGTGTTGAGTTGTTATTTTATCCGTTACTCGGCCACCAATACGACTGTTCCCAAAACATGCGAACACCTCAGCACAGGTTCTCCTAGCAAGTTGTTCACAAGTCACAATCGCTAACCCAAACATACAATGATTTTTTTTTTGTGTAACTAGTACTTATTAATTAAAATGTATGTAAGAGAATAGAACTAATAAATAACATCGCAAATACATTTGTATAAAGTTCCACTGAGGGTACGGCGTTAGGAATTCCCTCACTCTGTGTCTAAATAATTTCAAAAATTTCTGACATTTTCCGTCATAGGTGGATAATAATAACATTAATTTAAGTTTTTAATAAAATTTATTAGAGAGAAAATGGATACTTGAAAGGTTGTAATAATGAACAAAGAATTACAATGACAAGAGCTACAATTTGAGTTACATAATTACTTTAAACAAAAATGACATTGAGAGTCATCCACTTCTCTCCTGGCTGTAAATCGCTTTGCCTTACAAGTTGTAATTTTTTGTGTAAGTTGACAGTAGGAACTTGTATTTTATTTGTATAATTCTCCCACTGGAATAAAATTATTGTATACTATATAGAATAATAAAGCGAGACTTTGCAGTGAAACTCAGAAATGCATCGATAGGGTCACTTTAAAGGTTCCCAAAAAACAATAGAAATTTTTAAAATTCTGCTTCATCATTCTCAAAAAAGTCACAATCATTAAACCAGAGCAAAGCGAATAGAAATGGTAAATATACCTAAGTGGGCAAAGAAGGTTTGATTTTTTATCTGTATATTTATAAAACAAATTCCTACCTAGTATTAAACAAATTAAATCACAAATTATGTAGTTAGGAATGTTCATATGAGTTTTTAAGTTGATTTGTGTTTCTTTTTAGTATTATAGATTGTTTAAACTTACATTAATTCTTGATTAATCTTTATTAACTTGATTAATCTTGATCAAACTTATGTTAATCTCCTGACATTTTAGAAAATTTTGTTAAAATCAAAGCGGTAAAAATGAAGGCATAATTTTTTTGATTTCGTATATTCTTATTTGCCACGACTTATTTGCCAATTTATTGAATTTAAAGTTACTATTCTTTATACGAATGGAGAACGGCATCATAGCTCCTCACAATTTTTACCTCATATGATGGGTGTTTAAAATTTTGCCTAGCTATTATAGACAGAGGCCCATAAATATTTGATACAAACTGAAAATAATAATTATGTATCTTTCCAATGACGAACAAATCACTACGCATTATAGAAAAAAGATTAAAATACTTTTATAATGAATGGACGCCCCGGTCAGATCTCTCCTTCAGAGGCATTAAAGGAATATGATGTTTGTGGCTAGCAGTGTCCTTCCGAGGCCTGCTGGGTTAATTTAGTTAGACAGTAAACATTGAAAAAAAATTACTGGAATTCCTTACTAAAGAAAAAAATCTCCATCCGAAATGCACTAACCACAGGACGTTCAGAAGACGGATGACGTCACGCACCCTCCTGCTTCTTACCGCTCGGATTGCGATTAAACTTGGAGAATTAATTTAACCATGAAAACGAACTTTAAAAAAAATACCAGCGTTTATGTTTGAATGTGGATAATTTATTTTTTTAATTTTGACTCAAGTTACTTATTGTGAACATGTTAATTACCAAAGATAAAATTAAGAATATCTATACATAGAAATGCTACCTGATGAATTTAAACCTTACAGAATTTATCCCCACTGTAAATAGCACACATTGTTGCACTCAATAGTGTAAAAAGTTTTATGTAAGTTAACGTTATTCAAATATTTTATTTTTTATTGTTAAGCATTAATTTATGTATCGGTGTACTTTCGTGGCTGATGATATTATTCATAACAGCCCTGAATCAAATTGCGCATCGTCTGCCACTGAATTTCCACAGGAATCGTTATTCGAAGATTATGAGACAGGAATCACTTTCTTTAGACCTGTACTGGATGTTGGTTTATCTGAAACGTTAGAGTTTTGATGACTTAAATTCTGAAAAATCACGCGAAGCACCTTTGCAAATCATGAAATAAAAGTATTGCTTTCCCATGAGAGGCTGCTAACTAACTGACAGTGCTTAGCGCTTTATCTTTAATCAAATGAACAAAGAGATCACTTGAAGGGTTTGCATTTAGCAAATGGATGCAGTCATCTGGAGTGACCAGGAGGGAATTCATTTTTAGAAAGCGTTAAGATAAAATAAAAGTGGTTATTTCAAACGAACTAACTTTTAATGTAACGAGCCAAAGCTTTCGTTCAATTGCTCGAATCCCATCAAGAATTTTTAAAATTTATTTCAAAGTAAAAATGAAAATAACTTTCTTATTATTAATTATGGCCTTCATAATATATTAATATATGTTTTTGAATTACGATGCTTACCCATGAATTATCATAAATAATAAAAAATATATAATAATAATAACACGATGGAAATTTATATTTAGTTTTTACACAATTTTATTGAATTTTTAGTTTTTTACAATTCGCTTCTTAGTTAACTTTCTACTATTTCAAATACCTATAAATTTTAGAATAAACCCTTACCGGTCAAACGGCGCGCAGTGCGATACAGCCGCATATATAACGCATTTTTTTTTTTTTTTTTTCATTTTCTAGATTCTTATATTCCATGAAGTGGTGAATCATTTAAATTTACTGAATTTAAAGTTAATGTTCTTTATACAAATAGAACGGCGTCATATGCGCCTCACAATTTTTACCTCATATGGGTTTATTCAAATATTACCTGGCTTTTATAGACTTAGAGGCCTTGTATTTTCTCGGTAGGGAAAAAATTTGTTACCTAAAAACCCTACTAAAATTGCATGTATCATCATCCAGCATCAGCACCAGCGGCGACCTACAGCGGCCATATACTACATACGTGTCTGTTTGTGTTGTGTTGGGAATGGGAGGGAAATTTTGGCTGCGCCCTTTTGTTGGAGTCCTTCCGCATTTGCCGTTGGGAGTAAGGAAAATCGCAGAAAACCTTACCCAGGAAGGAGCGGCCGAACGTCAACTTGAAACGTTTGCGGCCTTCAGTAACATCGGTATATGATGTCCTGCATTTTTGAGATGTGTGTGTGTGTGTCTGTTTTTATGTTAATATATACTTATGGGAAGATAGAAAATAAACATACATATACATACAAATTATAAAATATTATATAAATATATAAATAGATATATAAACATTATATATTTGGGAAGAAGGTCGGGAGTTTAGGAAATACCTACTGCTCGCTATTCGTCCGCGTCTAGTTCTGGTATGTGCCATATGTGGTCATGGTCCATGAGGATGTGTTTTGGTAGTCTATGTGTGTATCTGAATGTCAGGTCGCTCGGAGCATTGTATTGTCCTATGTCTCGTATTAGTTGATTTTTACTAAGTGTGAGTGATTTGTAAAAGCGTTCAGTCAGTCTGTGTGTGAATTCGTATAGAGTTGGAATTTGTTCTCGTTCGTGTAATCTCTTCAAGTTTGTTCTGAGTCTCGTGTTGTATGTGATTTTAATGCAGAGATTTTGAAGTGTCTGTAGATTCTTGTGGTCTGTGTGTGAGATGCTGCTCCATACGGGAATCGCATAAGAGAGTACCGGACGAATGAGCGAGTAGTAGATGAGGAGTTTGGTTTTGGGAAGTAGCGGACTCCGTCTATTGAAAATTGGCTTCATCATGCCGATCGCTTGTCGCGTGCGCGCGTGCATTTTCGCTTGGTGAGATTTCCAGTTGAGGCGGGAGTCCATGGTCAGGCCGAGATATGTAACTTCATCTTTCCATTCAATGCTGTGTCCTCCCATTTCGATGTTGAAGTCAGGTTTTCTATTTATACGTTTTCTCGTAAACATGATGGCTTCGGTTTTCGCCTCGTTCAGTTTCAGGCGCCATTTCTTGTAATACTCTACGAGCGCGTCGAGCGCTCTCTGTAGGTAAATCGCGGCCATGTTCGCTTTCAGCGAAGAAACGTATAGTTTGACGTCATCTGCGTAGATAGACAGATTGCATCTCTCGTCTCGGGGGATGTCGTAGGTGAATAGAATGAAGAGAAATGGTCCCAGTAAACTTCCTTGCGGCACGCCTTTTGGAATCTCACGCATTGAAGATAGCACGTTCCTTATGAACACTCTGAACGATCTATTCTTTAGGTATTCCTGTATCAGTCTCGTTAGGTATATGGGCGTGTTAGTGCGGTGCAGCTTATGCACGAGCCCGTCAATCCATACGGTGTCGAATGCCTTCTCTAGGTCGATGAGCGCAGCGGCGGTGAAGCGATGTTCGTTAAATTTTCTTGCGATAAATTCCGCTACTCTGGTGAGTTGATGGGTCGTGGAGTGCCTCTTTCTGAAGCCGAACTGCTCGTCTGGCAAAGTCTTGTTGTCGTCGTGGTGTGGTACAAGCCTGTTGAGTATAATTTGTTCAAATACCTTGCTCAGCGTAGATAATAGGCTAATCGGCCGGTAACTTGTCGGTTGCGTTCTATCTTTATTCGGCTTTGCGAAAGGCAGCACGGTCGCCGATTTCCAAATCTGGGGGAAATGCCCGGTCATGAGGCAGGCATTGAACAATTTTGTTGTGTAGATGATGGCTTTTTGAGGAAGATGTTTGAGTAGAATGTTGTGTATTTGATCGCTTCCCGGCGCCTTGTTCGTTCTGAGTCGCTTGATTGTGACCGCAATCTCGCTCGGCGTTGTGAAATGAATATCTTCAGCGTTTGTCTGCTCCGCTTCGTTCAAATCTCGTAGAGAGTCAGCTACGATCCGGTCCGTAGCCGGGTCGGAAAGGCCGTCTGTAGCGGCGTAAGCTCTCTCGAACCCGTCGGCGAGTGTTTCAGCTTTTTCTTGTAGCGAAAGCGCCGTCCCGGGGCCGTTCAATTTCTGTAGCGGGGGAATTGTGTAATCTTTATGTCTCAGCGCGCTCGCCATTTTCCATAGGGAATTATCCTTCGGCGTGAGCGACGCAACTTTTTTGTCCCAAAGTTCGCGCTTGAGTTCTGCGATTTCGGTCTTGATTTCCCTCTGCAGGCAGTTGTACGCTGTCTTGAAGTATTCGTCACGCGTGCGGTGGTACATGCGTCGCAGGCGATTTTTGTCCTTGATGAGCGATAAAACGTGTTCGGGAAGCTTGATCGTGTATGAATGTATTTCTTTGAGAGGAATGTGTGTGTCTTGTGCTGTTTGAAGAATCTCTGTGAGAGTGCTTGTAGCTGCGTCGATTTCTTGTGGCGTGCGCAGAGTTCCCGAAGTGAGATGAATTCGTTCGTTGACTTCTTTTTTGAATCCTTCCCAGTTCGCATCCTTGTAATTGCGCTGTTTTCTGGGGGTCCTTGAAGTTGTGCCGCCTATAGTAAAGCTCACGGGCAGGTGGTCCGAAGACAGTTCGTCTAGTGTGCGCAGTGGAGATATTGTCTTGACATTTTTCTCGAGTACTATGTCCAGTGTACTCGGATATCTAGATCGTTGCGAGTAGTACGTAGGTCTGTCGGGCGCCATTATCGAATAGGTATTTGTCTGCATGTGTGTAAAGAGCGTATTTCCGTTCGCATTTCCTCTGTAGTTATTCCAATAGTTGTGTTTGGCGTTCAAGTCGCCTCCCATCACAACAATCGGTCCCAGATTGAGCAATTTATTGAGATCTTCTCTCACTAGGTTATGTTGGGTGCAGTATACGGAGATGATGGTGTGCGCTCTACCCTCTATGGTGACTTCGATAATCGTGGCTTCGGCGTACTTCAACTTCGGAGTGGGGATTCTTGTGGACGTCATAGATTGCCGAACGAATATTGCGGTTCCTCCGCCTGATCTTCCTTGTCGGTCGTCACGATAAATCTCGAAACCTTGCACTCTCAGCGGTACGCTTGGATTCAAGTGAGATTCTGATAGGAGAATAATGTCGGTGTGTAATTCGTTTGCCAAAGCGAGCAGTTCGTCTGTCTTGTTGCGCACGCTAAATGCGTTCCATACGAGGACTTTCACCGTCTCGGTATTAGGCATCGAGGGTGTCTAGGAGCTCTATCAGTATGACGAGCTTGTCTGCTGTTGTTGTGCAGCGGGCGAGCCGTGATCGCATCCTCAGGAGTCCTTGGAGCAGGGCCATCAAATCCAGGTTGTCCTCTGAGGAGTCGGGCGCGCGCACGTGCTCCTGCTGTGGGCGGGGCTGAGGTCGGGGCTGTGGGGGCGGCACGGGCTCGCGCTGCTGTTGGGCGGGGGCGGTGCCTCCGGCTACGTTGGCCCATGTGCGTCCATCCGTCCTCGGCTGAGGAGGTGGCCTGCTCGGGTTCTGTTCTGCCGGCGGTCGTTGGGCCCTTCTGGCAGGTCGCTGCTGTATTGAGGCGACGTACGCTACCCGCTTGGGGCAGCCTCTGTAGTTGGCGGGATGCGGGCCTGAGCAGTTGCAGCATGCGGCGGGCTCATCTCTTGTCTTCTTGGGGCATTCTGCCGAAGCATGCTCCAGTAAGCATTTTACGCACCTTGCTGTGTGCGAGCAGTTTCGGGACCCATGCCCGAAGTCTTGGCACCTGTAGCACTGGGTGCCGTGCTGTAAATGGTTGCTCCTGTGCTTCTGGAGTCGAATTCGGCAGTGGCACAGGTATTTGACGGCCGCGCGCAGCTGTCCCATGTTGACTTCCTTATTGAAGTGCGCTAAGTATATAGGATATTCAATTGAGGCGGTCATCTTGACCACCTTCACTGCTGGGAATCCCTGCGATTCCAGATCCGCCGCGATGTCTTCCACTTCGACGAGCGGCAGGCCCTTGATGACTGCCTTTTTCATCTTTTCCGCTTCGGCCGTGAACGTGTGGAAGCCGCGAGCCTCCGCTCGCAGCCCGTTGGTAAGGGCGCGGTGGTCCTCCATCGTGCGCACGAAGATGTTAGCCGTGCCGCCCCTGTTGTATCTGAAAGTGAAGAGCTTACCAGCTCCCAGATGTCCTTGCACCGCAGCTGTGATCTGCGCGTGCGTCATGTTCCCCAGGGTCATCACAACCGGGGGAACGCGGTCTCTCCTGCCGGGACCTGCGGGAGAGAAAGATGTATTAGTGTTGGCACGCTTTATACGCGGCGCGCCAGCGCCTTCGCTTACCTCGGGCAACTCTTCAAAACGGTTGCCACACTGGAGCGGTTGTGGTCCCCGTGGGGACATGGGCCTCTTCACGGGGTTGGACGGCCTCGTCCAGCCTCCATCCTGGGAGGCAGCCGTCTCCATCGGCTGCTGCGGTCTCGGGGGCGCCACGTAGGCCGACGCTGGGCCTATCGGGGGGCGCGTGGGGGCAGAAATGGGTCCTGCTGCCCAAGAGGGGCCTGCTGCGGGCTCCGTCATCTCGGTGGCGTCGGGCGTCGTGGAAGCCGTGGTGCTGGATGGTCTCCGGGTCCTTGGGTCCTCGGGGCGGGGCTGTGGTGCGGGGACCGTAAGGCGCACGGTCCCGGTCTTGGTGCGATGCGTAATTTGGTGAGCGCCGGGCGGTACCACGACCGGGGAGTCCTCGTGGTCAGCGGGGAGCATCCGGGTCGGGAACATGGTCATCTGTGTCGAACGGTGACTCCTCTTGAAAAGGGAGCACGTCACGGGTGCTTGCGGGCGGTTTGTGGGGGCCAGCGTGGTTCTGTGTTGTTTTGAGTATTTGCGCTAAAAGAAGCTTTGCCTTAAGAAAGGCAGTTGGGGGCGCGAGCGCCTGCTCAGGGGGCCGGCGGGATTCCTCCGGCCGGCAAAAGTAGCGGGGCCTGGCTGAGTACACAAGCCAGACAAAAACGCTTGTGTGGTTGTGTCACAAACCACAAAAACGATCTCCAATCTATCAATCTATCTAATGCATTAGAACTGTTGCACTTCTCGTATGCCGTGGGCATGTACCGCGTTTTCCCCCCGTAAATTGTGGTTGAATCTACTGGAGAGAGCAATGCAATGTTTGTAAAAAATTGTTAATTTATGCTCGGTTATCTTATTTCGCTCAAATTAAGAGTGGATCTCATTGTATATACGTTTCTTATATGTACGTTTATAAACGTAATTTTTAAAAATTTAATAATATTTTTAAATTTTATATATATTTATATATTTTTTGAATTTTTAACAGTTATATTTAATAATATTTTATTTATCTATGAAGAAACAGTTTATTTACAAAAAACGTTCTGTTGTGTGATAATTTTTACTACGCGTGACAGGTGTTTCGCCTTCCGATTATTATTAACCTTCCCATTATTAACTGACAGCAAATGCCTTCGGAAATCGAAACAGCTGTCAATAACACATCAGTATTCGTTTATAAATAAACTGTTTTTTTATAAATTAATCTATAATATTATTGAATATATTAAAGAAAAACTAATAAATTAAAAGACAATACATATTTTACAACATTGACCATCTGTGAAGCATTTTTATAGTAACAAAATGCATAAGTACGTATTCGAGAAATCATTGAAGTTTATGACGGATTAGCGTTATTTCGACTTTTAATTACTAGTTAAAAAATCGTTAAATTGTTAAAAAATCGTACACTTTACATAGAAACACGAGCAACATTTTCCGCTTCGTGTCATTTTGTACGAGATTTTTGTATGGTTGCCTTAATGGCCTTATGGTTTAATATTTGCCTTTCTTTAAAAAAAAACAAAGAATTAAAAAGCCTTTAGGACCTCACAAAACAATCAAAGAACAATTTCAATAAGTTCTCAAAACTCAATATATAACTTGAGTTTCTGAAGTCATGAATTAAATATGAACAAATTCAAAGTGTTCCTAATGTAAATACAAACTTTGTTTTTTGTCGGCTTCAAATTGGATTTATGATTTTCCATCAATTATTTCACAGGAAAGGAAGTTGGTTTATTTATTGTACGGATTACTTCGTGTCTTTGAAATTCGATCCGAGAGTTTATTTTCCAAAATTGCTTTAAAGTTGTTGTTTGTTTGGAATTAACAATCTGCCTCAATGTCACGAAATATTTTATCAGCAGGATTTCAAAGTAAAGTTTTTCTGAAAATGAAATTACTTCGCAGGAAAATATTTAGATTTCGTTAATGATTTATGTAACAAATTATTGCAGGCAAAATACTGGTAAGAATTAATACCTCCCTTTCTTCTATGCAAAATGTTTTATTTGAAAATTACTTTAAATGTCACTTTATTCAACTGAACGAAAGATACTGTGTTTTATTTATATTGTCAGACAAAAACCTCCCTCTCACTAATCAAACCTACACACCAACATTTAACATAAATATTACCGTTGTACCTTATTTTAATTTTATTTATTTATAAATAATACATAATACGGCGTTATGTTTAAAAAGATAGTCCAGCAAAGCTGCCGCATGGCTGCTTGTCTGCCGGTTCCGCCTTAACATTTTGTCATAATTAATAAGATTAAGGAGAAGAATTGTACATATTACATTCAAAGAAAAGTGGAAAATATTATTTGTAATTTCTAAAAGTTATAGACAGTGTAATTAAAAAAAAAAACTAACCTAAAACCTAAATCACCACGCTGAAGTAACTGCCTTTTAATATGCATGTAAATGACTATCCTAATAGTCTCATGTGAACATTGCGTCGTAATGGTGTCACGTTATAAATTTGAGAAATGCTTCACATAATATTATAAACGTATTACAAAGTTCACCAAGCGCAAGCGGAAGCCACAACACGTCACACCATATCCTAGGTCGAGTGGTTGCTTCGAATGTCAACTAGAAGAATATCTCCTTACCGCAAAGTTCACTTAAAACCCTCTTCCCGCTATAACAGAGAAACTCTCGGGGGAAGTTCAAATCGACGATGTTTTAGATGAAATCTCTTCATTATGCTCCTTTTTATTTGAAGTGGAAACCATTCCGATCTGTGAAAGTTAATACGTTCTTCACTGAAGCACACCGGTTAATAGTATTAAATGTGCAGGAAATAGCGGGGGGCGAGGAAATCCTTTTTACACAAATGATATTATTGTTTTTAGATTACTTCTACTGAACCGAGATGTGTACAAAAAATCAAATCTTTAGATAAATGAATAAGTAAGAACTTCTCGACTTTATCAGTTTTAGCACTCTTTTCCCGAAGGAATATTGTGGATACATACATCAATCATTTGTTTCGTTAAAATAATAGTTATAATAATTTAAGCTATGTTAGCTCACAACGGATCTACAAATAGTTAGAAATCCAATATACAATTGAAATATAAAACACGAAATTTACCAAAAATTGAATTTAATTTAGCTGCACTTAATAGTACATTAGCTAAGGATAAGATCAAAAATATCATCATCATAGGGGACCTTAACATAAAGAGTTTACAATACGGACATCGGACATGGACTGGAGCCCACGATAAATGTCCCAACACGAGTCACGCCAAACACTAAAAGCTGGATAGAACATATAATTAATACAAAACTAAAAACCAAAACATTAGTACTTGAAAGCACAATTACAGATAACTACATGAATATGATATATAAATTTTTATTTATTTTTTATTTTTTTTATTATTATTGTACGACAGACAGGTAAGTCTAATTATGGTACAATTTTATTAAAACTAACAATACATGTACATATTTTTTTTAAAACATGGTATAGTAATATTAAATAATAATAATAATAATAATAATTGGATAATTTGTAGAGCGCCGTTTTTGTGAAAAATCACCTCAAGGGCGCTGTACAATTTATTTCTTAGGATCTACATTTGTTATTTAGAAAAGATACCAAAACATACTTACCTGGCAATTCACTTCCAACAAACACACTTATATTAAAAAGTTTTTTTTTTTTTTTTTTTTTTTTTTTTTTATTGTGTTTATTTCTTGCTAGAGCAATCCCGATGAGTAACAGAACTCATTTTAGGACAGGAGGAACTTACAATTCATATGTAGGAGGTAGTAGGAACAATTTTACAACGGTATTTTGATATCAAATATAAGATTCACATTCAATACAGCATAAAAATTAAAAATTAAAATAATGACATGTTAAGTAGAACAAACAACAATAGAAAACAAGTACAGAAAGAAGAAAAAAAACATGGATAAGATACAACAAGAAATGACAACACAGTTACATATTTTCATTTTTAAATGTAGTTAAAAAATATTCTTTTAAAGCATTGCTTTGCAATTTTTTATTGTGGTGGATGTGTTTGTACATATCTGGAAGCGAATTATATAGTGTATAGGCAATATAGTTCAGTGATTTTAACCCATATTTTGTAGTGTGTGTTTGAGGAATGCGGATTTTATTGTTATTTCGAGTATTGTGGTTGTGGATGTCTTGATTGTAAAGTGGCTTGATGTTGGTGTGAGTTGATTTTTGGGTAATTTGTAGGATGGTGCTTGTGATTTCATATTTAGGAAGGATTGTAATTGGAAGGATACCAGAAACTGAATAGATGTCCCTAACATGAGTGTCCCATGGAAGTTCAAACACATTTCTGAGAGCTCGGTTTTGAGCCACCTGCAGGTCAGCTATCAATTTCTTTGAGGCAAAACCCCAGATACAGCAGAGATAGGAAAGGTGTGAATGTACCATGGCATAGTATACTGAAGTTAGTAAAGGAATGGGTAGTAACCCTTGAAGCCTATATAGTACACCAGTTATAGGGGTAATTTTCTCTTTTATATGATTTATATGGAGATCCCACGTGAGTTGGGAATCTACGATCAGACCCAAATATTTTGTGTTCATTTTCTTTTCGAGGCAGTTGTCTCCAATTTTAATATCGAGGCTGAAATTTTTCTTGTTACCGAAAAGTATATAATGGGTTTTTTTTACGTTAAGAGTTAGTTTGTTTATTCTCAACCAGTTTGTGAGATGGGAAATATCAGCATTCATCTCCGTTTCAAGCTCCGCTAGGTTTATGCTTATAAAAGATAGAACTGCACGCAGGGGACACTATATCAAAAAACACTGGTCGTCGCATGATCTTAAGTCTGCTATAGTTTTTTATTTTAATTTAAATGTATTTTAACTGTCTTAAAAGCCTACAAATTGTATTGTTTTTTTTTTTTTTTTTTTTTTTTAAACTTCCGATTTAGTTGTTGTTTAGTTGTTCCGGGTTAAGTCTTCCCCAAAGGAAAAACTTAACCCTTCCACTCACTTTTCCACAAATGATCAGCTAGTCAATCAACACTATGTAAGTGCATTATATAAGTAAAATAAATACAAAACAATACAAGAACAACAACACGTCAAATCACCAGATATCAAATGGGAAAAAAAAATTCACCGTCTCCAGATATTTTCATATCAGAGGGTTCGGCTCGGTAGAACTTCTAACAGGGCCTATAAATCCTACTGATCCCTCAACATAAATATTTAAAAAATCTTTTGTTATCCTACATGTATTCAAAATGACCGACTTTTGCATCTTTATATATAAATTTTTTGATAGATCTAATACGCCTAAATTTTTAATTAGAGAGCTAGGTATAATGCCAGTAGCCGAAATAACGAATGGTAATATTTTTATAGTCTGAGAATGCCAAATTCTTTTTATTTCATTTCCTAAATCTGTGTATTTTCTTATTTTTTCACTAACAGATTTTTGAATATTACAGGAATTTGGAATAGCAACATCAATGATATAAGTTATTTTTTTAATTTTGTCATGTAAAACTATATCGGGTCTATTATGACTAATCGGTCGGTCTGTTAGTATAGTTTTATCATAATATATTTTATAAAATTCGTTTTCTAAAAATGAATTTGGTTCGTATTCATAATATGGTACTACATTACGGCAGTCAATCAAGTTATGTTTAATTACCAAATTTTGGTGAATTATTTTTAAAACTTGATTGTGCCTAAATGTATACTCGGACGGTGCTAATATAGAACATCCCGATATAATATGTTCTATAGTTTCCGGAAAAGCCAAACATTTTCTACACAAATCATCAATTTGATTTGTATCTTTGATTATATGCTTTCTATAATTTTTAGTATTAATGACTCTATCCTGAATTGCAAGCATAAATCCTTCTATTTCTGCGCTCAACTCTCCAATACTCAACCATTTGTTTGACTTAATTTTGTCAACATACGTTTGGTTGAGATAATTGAAGTGTTTTGCGTGTAAAATTTTATTTTTATTATCATTTTTATTTATTTATTTTTAATTATTATTTATATTTATTTTATTTTATTTTATTTTTAGTATTTTTTACATTTTGTTAATTTAAATTTAAATTGCCGTCAACTGTGAAAGTGGAGGTTTCTGAAATTATGGATACGACTGTCTGAAAAGGTGCGTTTTAAGTTTAGACCTAAATTCTGTCGAGTCTGCGATCATTCTCAAATCATGTGGCAGTCCATTCCAGGCTTTAGGTCCTGACACGGCAAAAGCACGCTCACCGAACTTAGTATCTGGTGTGCGCTTTGGTTCCTTCAACCTTCCGATAGCTGATGACGTTGCTGACCTAAGGGTTGACTGTCGGGAATTGGAATCTTCTGGAATACACAATTCTGATAAATAAGCCGGAGCCATTCCGTTAAGTGACTTAAATACCATCCAGCATACCTTGAACTGGATTCTTTCAGGACATTTGAGCCAGTGCAGATTTTTGAGATGCTCTGAAATGTGGTAGTATTTAGATACTCCGGTGATAAGCCTTTAAACACATCTATTTCCGCTGGTAGGGCATTTAGCAAGGTCATACCTCTTGTCATGCTATGTTGGGCAATGACATCTGTCCGACCCTGCGGTATACAGAATAGGTCGTGGCTACGATTTCGACAGTATTTATCAGGAACGAATAAGCCACAGCATGACAGGAGATATGGGCAATCGATAAGGTTTTTTAGTAACTTTAATTCAAATACCATGAGTCCGGCACTACGCCTAGTCTCCAGGCTTTGGTAATTTGTCTCCTTTAGCAGTTCCACGTGATGCATGAATTTCGGATATATTCCGTATGATCGCATGTAAACATACCTTAGGAATTTTTTTTTGAATTTGTTCAATCATATTTATGTATTTAAGTTGATAAGGTATCCAGACAGTACTGGCGTACTCCAGCTTGCTTCTGACCACTCCGTTGAACATGGAGGTCATTGCTTCTTTGTTATTGAATTGTTTGCAAGTTCTAATTACAAAACCAAGAGTTTTGGAGCAAGCCGAGGTAAGCTGGACTATGTGGTTTGAAAATGTCAGCTTTTTTTTTTTTTTTTTTTTTTTTTACAGTAATACCGCACAAGAGTCCCAACTGCTCCCGTCTGGAGCCAGTGAGACTATGGCATCCCCAATTGGGGTATGTTGTGAGGCTGAGGGTATTTGGGGAGGGGAGGGAGATAGGGAAGAGGAAGGTGGGGAAGTACCTGGCTATTCAGATCTGGTCACCAAACACGGCTAAAGCCATTTCAAGCAACGTTTCAATTCTGAATGGTGGTCTTACACCAGGGCGATACTGAGAGTATCTTCCACTCTGGAACGTGCCGCAAATATACTATATATTATTTTAAATTAATTAATTGTGAAATAACACAAATTAATCAAATAAAATTTATTTGCGCACGCCGGGTTCGAACCCGCGACCTTCGGATCTGTAGTTAAAAGCGTATACCACTAGACCACGCCGGCCGTCAAAGATCACCAATCAAAGTGGGATCAAAGATCACCCCAAGGTCCTTGATGATGTTTACGCGTGTAAGTACTTCACCATTCATTCTGTACTGGCAGAATAGCGGATTTTGTGAACGACTATAAGTCATAACAACGCATTTTTTTATTATTGAAGTTAAGTTTATTTTCTACCGACCATATCATGATTGAATCGAGGTCGGCCTGCAGTTTCGAATAGTCAAAATCTGATTCGATTTCCTTCATCAGTTTCATGTCATCCGCGAATAGTAGACATGAGCTGTGACGTATGCAATACTGAATGTCATCTATCAGAATAAGGAATAACATGGGACCGAGATTCGATCCTTGAGGAATTCCTGACAGAGCTGCGAACTTATGGGAGTCGTATCCATTTATATTTACATACTGACTTCTATCTTTTAAATATGACGCAAAAAATGTCAGTAAGGGTTGATTAAAACCTATATTATGCATCTTCTTTATTAGAATATCGTGATCTACTCGGTCAAATGCCTTTGCGAAGTCCGTGTAAATTACGTCCGTCTGATGCCTACAGTCTAGGCCTTGTGCTACCCGTCGAGAGAAAGAGAGTAAGTTGATTACCGTTGATTTCTTTGGTAAGAAGCCATGTTGATTACCTCTTAAGAAAGGCGTGATTTGTGGACTGATTTTATCACAGATAATCATTTCAAAAATTTTTGGATTTGTTGACAGTACTGCAACTGGTCTATAATTTCTGACGTCAGTCTTTTCATCAGCTTTGTGAATGGGGCTGACCCTCGTTAGTTTCCAACACTGTGGAAATGTGGAAGACATGATGCAGAGATTAAATATGTACGCAAGGGGAACACAGATATTTGGAGAGATTTTTATAATTATTGAAGGAGGAATACCGTCCGGACCAGTAGCCTTATCAGGTCGGAGATTCCGGATAAAAGTTTCTATTTCCTGGATGTTGGTCAATCCGAGTGAGATATCTCCAACGTTCCAGGGTGATGCTGTTGGGAAATTGGTTTCAAGTTTAGGGGTTACTTGACTATAGACGGAATGAAAATAGTCAGCAAACTTATTTACAATTGTGTTAGTGTTAGTAAAAGTTACGCCTTCCTCAATCAAGCATGTTGGTGAGGTTGGGTTAACTTTTTGTGACCTAATATAGTTCCAGAAAAACTTTATGTCGTCTTTGATCCCATTCTGAACATATATGAGTAATAGGAATCTGGTTGTTATAAAAATAAAATGATAAAGTAAATGAAAACCATAAATTCATTTAACCATGAAACCCAATAATCTAACATAACCAATAATATGAAGAGGCTTTTCAATAAATCAGCAATACTCATCTTTCTCCGTGTGTTCCTTGAAAAGAGTAGATCCTTGAAAAATCACGAAATCTGTCTTCACTTGTAAAGATTAACTCTGAAAACTTTAAATTAAATAAAGACTTATTTCTAATAATTTTGTGGTAATAAAAAAGATATTATGTTATAGGTAAGTAGGTCGCATGTCTGAATTTATCACATATTTATTTACAATTTTGATAGTGACAATTAAAATAATTTTCTGTTAAAATATTACATTATGTATAGTAGGTATGCACCTACCTATTTGCTCATCTGAAATCTTCGCACTATCAGTTTAGATTTTGAAAATGACATTTAAATTCACATAAATTTTTAGTTCATTGAACCAGACTAACGCACAGCACAGACAATTGAAATTAGTATATTTGGTGATTAAATAACACAATGTGTGGTAAATGGAAAATTAATCAATATAATAATTGTAAACTTAACAATAATCTCAGACAAATGTGGCTGCGGCTGCGGTCTACTAGAATCTTGATGGACGTTTTTCATTAAATCATTTCGTTGATTCTCTGCCAGGGAAAATATATTTGGCTGGATAAATGTTGGCAATAACAGGTTCCAATTAACTTTAGAAACGTTTCCAGGGCTTGAGGTGTTCGCTGGCTCTCTGTTAGCAATCGGATTAAACTAGAAATTAGATCAATCCGAACCTAGATCGAATTCTTAATTGTTTACCGACTTACTCCATTTATAAGCATGTGAATAAGCAAGAGATATAATCAATTAATTGCTCGCAACTCGGGAATTTGTTGACATGTGACAAAATGTGTGATAATAGAAGACATGCAGTGAAAGCAAAATCAAAATTGATGGTGAAATTGTTGAAAATGTTGATGATGTGAAATGAAAATTGGGAAGTAGATCTTTTATCTGGGAAGAATTCGTCAAAAAATTCCAGGAAAACTAAAATCACTTTGTATAATTTCACATTTTAACTACTGCTTAACGATTCTTTTCACGATAGGAAAACATGTTGAAAATTTTCCAAAATAGAACAATTGAAATAATATTTAGGCAAAACAGATTTTCAAAAGAAACTACAATGTTAATTGTGCTAAATGCGATTACAGTGATACAGATGCTGACGTCGAATGCAATCATATATAAAATAATAATCAATCTGCTATCAAAATAATTTTCAAATAAAATTTCACATAACAATGAGATCTACCGACATAATACAAGGGCGTTCTATGAAATCAGACTACCAAAAATGACCTAGCCAATACGCCTAACAGTTTATTCTACAAAGCGATTAAATGCGCCACCGGAAAATATAAAATCTTTGGCAATAAGTAAATTGAAACCGTATTAAATGAGATAAAAGTAAGCATGCAAGTTATGATAAATTGGTTATATCTAAACCTAAATTTTCAAGTCACTAAAATAAAATAAAAATTATTTATCATTGAAGAAAAAAAATACCGAAGAAAAAAACAGAATTAAAATATTATATCAAAACATTAGATCGATTAACAAAAACTTTGACTCAAAAACAGATGCTGGTTGAATGATGCATACACACATAAAACAATCTAAAACTATAACACACACCCCACAAATTTCCTAGCTGCACTTAACAGGACTAACTTAACTGACTTAACTGGTCTCAATAAGATCAAAAATATCATCATCATAGGGGACCTTAACATAAACAGTTTACAATGCGGACATCCACAAAGCATAGAATACCTAACGATACTAGCAAACCATGGACTGGAGCTCACGATAAATATCCCAACACGAGTCGCGCAAAACACTAAAAGCTGTACAGAACATATAATGATTAAGGCAACACTAAAAACCAAAATATTAATACTTGAAAGCTCATGAATAAATGTATCTATGGTAAAAACGTAAATGTATCTATAGTAAAAAATAATGTTCTTATGAAATAAACATTTTTTAGTTGAATCAAAATCATAGATTAAATAAATAATTTCATTAAAGAAAACTTTAGAAAGTTTATCATAAATACATAAAAATACAATAAAAAAATTATCTGCAGATAGCAGAATTCCAAAATACCCACAGAAAATTATCTAAATAAATATTTAAAGTTACGTAAAAACGTTGTATATTATATTATATTACATGAATGATGTTTTTTTTTCACTTCAGTTATGGAAAAGTCGAAAAATAAATAATCACGTATTGAAACAATGAAAACTGGCTCTGAATCCGCTGACTGAAGCACTAAATAAAAAGAAAATTGTGAAGAGGAAAATAAGATAGTTGAGATTCTGATCATGGTAATACTATCCTACCGAATGACACATCTTTTATCTACTCGGCTTTCTAAAGCTTTTGCTCGCCACAAAAAAAATTATGAATTAATTAATTACTTTGTTTTCACCTTTTAATTCTCATTAATCTACGTGTTTCAAAATATTTATGTAAATTTTATTTATCCTGTCGAAGAAGCCATTGGCTTTGAAACATTTTTTTTAAGAATGACAATCATTCCCAGGTTACGAATAACCTGACAATATTTAAAATCTCCTACTACCACCAAAGTAAGCGGAAAATGTTGCTTGTTTTGTGATGGGGGACTTAGCCAGCCGAGGGATTGAACACACTACGTCTAAACTCATCAACCGACCAGTCGAAGTAGATTATGTGGATTATTATTTATTAAAAGTGGTGTAAACAATGTAATTCATTAATATATAATAATATTTGGATTATTTATAAAGGGCCGTTTTTGCACAAATCACCTCAAGGGCGCTGTCAAAGTAATATAATCAAAATGACGCCACAAAGTAATTTTACAACTATTGAAGAAATAAAAAATAAAAATAAATGTTAAAAAAATAATTTAAACGTGGAACTTAACCCGATGATTTGAATGTATTTACCGTCCTTGAAAAACCCCGTAATGAAAATTAACTTGAATCCAGTCTAGACAGTTGTAAACCCCAAATGTCGTCTGTCGCAGAGCGCTGCGGTTGAACAAAACCAAATCGATAGATTCATTGTTTAATAATTTTAAATGACGTTAATTTAGTCATTTGATACGCATAATTTTCACGAAAGCATTTAAAAGCTACGTAATAGGTACCAGATTTTTTCATGATTATTTTTCAGTTACTATGCCGCTTGCGTTTCGTCCTTCTTTCAAAAACGATTTCAAATTACCCAATGGTCGGTTTAAATGAAGTGCTCTCTCTCAGTTGTTTATTTGTTGCTGTGTTTGTCTGTTTGCTGCAGAGCCGACGGAGATCCTGCCGGGTCCCCTGTGCGAGGGTGCGCTGGCACTGTCACGCGCGCGCCCGCGTGCCCAGCTAACCTCGCCCGGCTTCCCGCGCGCATATCCCGACGGCGCGCACTGCGACACGGCCGTCACGGCCCCACCCGGCTACCGCATCGTGCTGGACTTCGAAGAGCTTGTACTGGAGCAGGAGCCCGAGTGAGTATATCACTAAAACTGTTATCAGAGAGAAATGCATTTCTTGTCATTTCTAGTCGATTTTGTCAAAAAATGTTTTGTGTAAATGTTACTAAAACTAAGGAAACAGCAGGACCGGCAGCATCATATGCAATTTTGGTAGGCCTACAAGACTCCAGAGGCTGTAGAACATATGAAAAGTAGTATCGGAATTCTGCACGAAAAAAAAAATTATAGCTATAATTCTGCGATGCGAAGTATAGAGAAGTTGCTTTAAGAGTAAGTCTTAATCCATAGTATATATGATATTTAGTTGTGGAAGAAAATAACTTTTATGGCCAAAAACATAAATTGAAAAATGGCGGTTATTTTTCATTTTTATAAATGTATGAATTGCTGTATATATTTTTATACTTTAGAATCGATCAACTCAAAACCGGTTTGAGGTGGTGTAATCATTAGTAATGCCACCTTTTTTTAAACCTGCATAAGATCTTTAGGGTTGCTGAGCAGAGGGAAGTTAGAAATTTGAACATGGTCTTCTTTTTGAAATTTAGAGTTTTTTCTATCTTTTTTACAGTGGGAATTGGTTTAAAATTAGACATACATATTTCTAGTGGTGGATGGTAAAAGTATTTCTGTACTTTTCACAACATAGATATCAGACACATTGGACAAGACCAAGTCCAACGTACGGCCACCTGTATTATGAACACAATACACTGAATTAGTCCCAAGAACAGGGCCACATCTCTAACTTAACGAATTTTAACTTTGGAACAATAATTGTCTATACTTATATTACACCAGTCGTAATGTGGCAGGTTGTAATAACCAACTAGAAGTATTTTTTTATGAGGGCATTTGGCACAAATTGATTCAACCTCTTTACACTATTTGCTGTAGCAATCCCACCACTATTTTTCCGCTAGAAGTGTTCACTTTGACAAAAATTTGCTCGATGCTTGGGTTCTTCGTGGATATTTTTGAGCAACTGAGATTTTTTTGAGATAGCACTGGCCACACCACCCCCTCATGTTTTAGCATTTGTTTTAGAATGTCTGTCCGTGTGGTATACATTAAAATTAAGGAAGCCTTATTCGGAAAAATTAACTCGTGCATTTTTCGTATAAAAAGAAAATATCACTGCTGTTGGTTGCTGTCGATGCTACCAAAATGGGAGGTTTGGTGCGAATCCATATCACATTTTGGTAATAGCACTTTATTTTTTGTTGTCGTAGTTTTTTGGTACACAGTATATAGTTTTTAGTACTGAGTTCACGTATTTGATTGTGATATGTACATGGTTGACATTTGTCACGTAAGAAGGGGTCTCTTCTACGACTAGTTCTTGACTTCAACAGCTCGGCTGTAGAACGATTTGCCGGCATATTTGTTTGCTCCCTCCTGCATCCCTCTTTTCAAAAAACCCTCCATACAGCATTCCCAAATATGACATAGGCCCTGAGGGAAATTATTTTCCTGAGGGTCTTATGTGTGGAGTTAATGTAAAAAAGACATCAAGCTAACAAAAAACCGATATTTTAAAGATCATTTCCATAAGCTTTCATTTCAAATTAGTGAAAATAAATATTTTTCACCACTAATTACATAAAATAGGTTTAAACAAGGTTCTTGAAGCGTTTGTAAGGAAGCAAACGAATTTAAATCGTCCCACAGCTGAGCTGTTGACAACATGGCCGAATGAAAATACCACCCGTTTTCATGTGAAAACCATTGTAGACCACACACATTAATCACAACTATTTTCCAACGACAGCTAATCGTTCGTTAAAAAAAGAGTTTTTCGATCATTCGTTTTAACCCATTTTCAAGAGTCAAGGATTTTGTTTAATTATGTAGTAACTTCGAACAGTAGGGCGCACGATTCAACATCATATATATATATACCTATATCAACCTATGTTCTTTATTTTTATACCTTTTTCTGTACTTTTTTCTCTGTACTACAATATAAACCACTGTAATCATTTGTAAAATGTGTATTCAAGAATAGACATAAATAAGTAAATAAATATATGAAATACTTTATAATTTCATAATCATACGTATTTCAATGTCTGGTGTCTAACTGACGAATTATTTGAATAGATTTAGATGTCCAACTGCGGCGCGGTGGAACTAGGGTTTACCCAATCAGCAAAATGCCGACTAATTGGGCCACACTCACATCACACCGCCACGCCCCGTTAGTTATGCAAATTCAAGGGAAACGTATGACTAAAAGTTATCCAATTTGTGCCAAGTTTCCGTCGGGCGTATTACGCGGATTAAGGAATCATTCGGGTCGGGCCGGAGCCGCCTGTTTGTCTCTCTATGTTTGTCACCTGATGCCTGACGCGGCGCAAGTCTAATAAATCCTATACTCATTTGTGAGCACAAGTTATACAGTGTACATTTAGGCCCATCTTCTGTAATATCATATGTTTGTGGAGTAAGTACTATACTTACCCACCAAGTACAGTACTTTAATACTAGTTTGACGTGTTGGGATACGAGCGCCTAGCACAGATTTAAGGATAATGTCACGATCATAGGCGTTCGTTCACTTTATATTTCATTTTGGGTGTTGGTACAAATTAATGATTGTTTGTTTAAAAGTAACAATTCTTTAAAAAATATTAACTCCAAACATTATCATCTTTGAAGATGCAGTGTGGCTAGGATGTTTTTTATTAAATACATATTTTTTCTTGGTCTTAAAGAGACCCATGCCTAATGGGAGAGGAAACGACACGACTCAAGAAGTTAAGTCCATGTTTATTTTACATTATATGTCTTTGTTTTGGTTTGGATTTTGAATGGAGGGTATTTTTGTATTAAGGAAATTCTGTAAAAACAGATCTGTGGGTCAGTATGTTTAGTAGTGACGAATGAATCTGTCCCTTCCACTGTGGTGCGAGGCAACGGGTCGAGAGAGTGCGGCAGGAGAAGTCAAAGGGTCTCCCTTTACCGCTCTCTTCCGATTCGGTCCGTCACGCAGTTGGCAGGCAGAAGCATCCACCTCAAAAACCAGGACAAATATCTCATAAAACCATTCACCCCTGCTGATAACCAAACGTAGCAAACTAATTGGGGTGTCCCATGGTAGATGTGTTTGTTATCCAATAAATCGTCCCTGGGGGCGGCGGTGGTCCCAATTCTCGCCTGCCAAATTCCAAATCACTTGATTGTGCCGTGTATTTTTTGGGCGTCCCCGACTTATCGTCGTTTCTCTTCTGATCTGATAATTGTATCTTCCGACACTCGATTCTTTATTCCTTTCTTGACTTTTTAAAGTTTACACCAGCGCTGTGCAAGCGAGTGCACGAACCATGCATTATTATCATTACATGGTCTTACAACGCACGTCAACAGTGGTGGGCACAGAGTGGTTAATCAGTATAGGCACTGTAGGCAGTAAGAAAAACAGGGAATTAATTGATAAAAGAGGGTGGTTAAGATGCTTCAGCCGAAGTTAACTGGGATTAACCATCAAATATCATCACAACCCCTTCATTTTTGCACATTAAAAGCCAATTACTAGATATACAAAAAAACCACATATTTTGGTCGCTCAATTAGCTGTCTTTCACGATTGTTTCATGGTTTTTATTTGTAATAAACATTATCACTAATATAAAGGTACCACAGATGCCACTCATTGCAACATTTGTGATTTGTACCAAATGGCAAAGCCTTTTTGCCATTAACATAAGTGAGTCTTCCCTTTAATGCACATTGTGCAAACACATACTTTTTAGTGGGGACTACATTTAGCATTTGAATATTACCATGTCCGTCATTTTGCATACTTAGTTCCTGCTTTTTACACTTTATAGTAGGCCGGTCGGTAGGGCGAGCGCGGCTCTGCGATTCGTTTCTGAAACGTCGGGCGTATTATTTAAAATAAAGATTTAATTCTTCCAATATATTTTAATGTTTTTATTATATTTTTTGTGAAAAAGGTATTGTAGGTAGTGCTTATTTGCCTGCATGAATGTACGTCTCGGCTCATAAATTTACTCACGAGAGATATAATTAAAAAAATAAATAAATCATTGAAAACCAACCGTAGACCAATAAAAAACACAAATCATTGTGTTAAACATAGTGTCATCATGTATTCCGGTTACTTCAGTTTGCATCCCATTGAATGGCGTGATATCCCCAAAACCTGATCAATGGAGCGGACGACAAACAACCTATCCAATATCCTGACAGACTAACATGCTTGTATACTAATACTCTGACATACTTATATACATAATATCAAACTAACAAACCAAACTAACACTGACACGCGTAACACCATGCGCATGCATTTGGGCCATGCAAACAAAAACGACTGTGACATGGTACAGAATGTTAGTGGAGTTTTAATCCGATGACTGACCGTATCAATTTACGTTCATTTGGATATACGCTTTTATGCTTACGTTACATAAGCGAACGAATATTTTTGCTATCCAGTTTTTTTTATTCAGCTGATATTGGGTATTCTTACGGTGTTTGTTCGAGTTAGTTAGTTAGTAGCACACATCAAAAAGTATCAAGAACATCTAATATAAATACTTAATTTGGGTCTTACTAAATTTTAACTATATTTTTTGAGATTTTAATTAAATTCTTCTAAATCAATTTACCGAAATTTATTATTCGAAGTACATATTTTTTGAATGTCAATTCCTCGAAATACACATTTTTAGAAGTATCAATTTATAAAACATCAATAAAAAACAACTTAAATATCTAATGGAGCCAAGTATACGTATTTTATTCGGGAATTTAAGTACAACATGCACAAAACTAGTTTTTAATATGTTAATTTGAGTTATTTAAAAATTTAACGAATTGAGATGTTCGAAGAATTGCATGGTCGAAAAAAACGTTGTCGAAGAATCAGTAGATTGAAAGAATTGATTTTCGAAAAAAACGTTAGATACCAATTTTGAGTGCCTTGTATATGGCTAGCAGATTCTTCAATAATGACCAGCTACTAACGTTGTATAAATCTCAAGTACGTCTTACAAATGAATTTTAGCAGTCACCTCTGGGCTGGAGCCTTGACCCCCAAAATGCTTGATAAACCAACTTGATTCTGTGCAAAAATGGCGGTCTTTCTGATTGACAATCAATTGGTTGTTAACAGACCGATTGCCAAATCCAATATGCAGATACAATGCAGGCATGCTGAGTCTGTTCTTCAGGTATTTCAATGGAGCCTCGAGGTGTAGCAGCTTGAACCCTGTGCACAGGTGCACGTACGCGAAACTCGACAGAGACGAGCGGAATACCCTTTCACACTTGATATTGACTTCAAGAGAAGGGGTCTTTTCTTCGACTCGTTTTTATGTAAGTCAGTTCGTATGAGGAACGAACGACTGGCATATTTTTCCTTCTTTCACATAATGACCGCGTTTGGGTCCCACCCATGCGTAGTGTGTTCAATTACTCGGCTGGCTAAGTCCTCCCATCACAACACAAGCAACATTTTCCGCTTAATCTGGTGGTAGTAGGTAATTTTAAAATATTGTCATGTTAAAAGTTAAAAGTTAATCCGGACCCTTCAGATCTTACCTCCGTCTGGAGCCAGTGAGACTATGGCATCCCCGGTTAGGGTATGTTGTAGTGCTGAAGGTAGTGGGCAATGGAAGGAGATGGAAAAGCGGAAGGTGGTGGAGTACTTGACTATTCAGATCTGATCACCAAGTACAGCTAAAGCCGTTTCAAGCAACGTTTCAGTTCTGAATAGTGCTCTTCCACCAGGACGATGCATATTATTTAGAAGTATAATGTATTATTTTATTTGAAAAAATTGTGAAATAACACAAATTAATCTAATCAAATTGTCTTTGAACCCGTGATCTCCGGCTTGCGAGTCGAGAGCCTTACCCCTCGACCAAAGAGGCCATCAAAAACCTTAACCCGCATCACAACAATGCCCAACCGCGTGGCAATGTAGTACTCCTGCCTTTACACTGTGCAGACAGCAGCGCTCTTGTGACGTTTTACACCAAAATTAAGGAAAACTAAATTAAAG
Source organism: Hesperophylax consimilis (assembly GCF_061612785.1). Lineage (NCBI taxonomy): Eukaryota > Metazoa > Arthropoda > Insecta > Trichoptera > Limnephilidae > Hesperophylax > Hesperophylax consimilis. Next base: position 485,789 of record NC_142842.1, read on the forward strand.
AAATGGAAAAGTTTCAAAACTCATCTGGTAACGATGAACTCAAAAATAATAAAAAATTTGGACAAATTTCATGACGTCAGATTTCATCGCTCAAATGATTTTGCTGCTTCCATAATAAATAAATAGTTTTTTCTGCTATAAGTACAGTTAGATTTATTATTCCAATAAAAGTTGCAAATTTTTTTCACCGTGGAATTGTTATTATTAAATTAATATTGTTAAAATGGTGGTCGGTCTTCCCATTATGAGATTTTTCACTTAAGTTTTAAATCCACAAACCTAAGTTTCCTTTGTTTATTGTTTCTGGCAGATGTTTGTACACTTTAATTGCCACAGTAAGCAGCAAGGTCCTTTCGGGGAAATTGTTCTTTTGTTTATTTAGGATTTATCTTTAAATCTAGCGGCGAGTGTTTTAATGGAAAGTATTCCGAAAACAAAGAATGATCCAGCAGACACAGTTTCACAAGTTCGTGTAAAACAAAAAATATACACGTATTTATTGAATCAATTAGTTTTTGTTGCATTTTCGCATAAAACCTTCAGCAACTTTATTTTTATCAAATTAAAAAAATATATGTTATTCTATTTAAAACAAGGGTAAATTCACTTTTTTCGTATCTATGCCAGAAAGAGAAATCTATTTTTTGTTTTTTTGTTTTCAAGTAACTGGTTCAACTTATATATTTGCAGTCCAAACTTCTGGTTGTCAATGTAATATTCGTTGAACAAGTGTTAAGACACCATAAAAATAAAAAGATGTCTTAAGATGTCTTTGCTACACAGATACAATTAATAATTAGAAACGCACATAATATTATAATGCTGCTTTAATTGTTTAATGATTGCATATTCGTAGAAATGATTAGAAATGGCTGATCGTAATTAATTGACACCCAGTTAAAGGCTGTTAACGTTAACGAGCCGATAATCAGTCTCCAGCAGAATTAACCTCCGCCGCAGCATCCGGTCTTGGAGACAGGATAGGGGGAGATATCAAGACTACGGGAGCAGCGTACCTACTGCCGCCTGCTACGTGTCTAGTATAATATCTAGCATTGTCATGTGCCCCTTAAAAAGACGATTGGAAAATAGCTATTCAAAGGAATAAGTACACGGAGAAAAATGGATATTGCTAATGTATTAAGAATCTCTTCAAATTATAGGTAATACGGTTAAAAACAGAATTTCAGACGAATGAATAAATAGGTTTCCAAACTTTTAGTAAAATAGAATACATATATCATCACGATGTCGGAATGTTTTCGAATTTCGTCATTATATATTATCAAGGTAAATGCAGATGCTTAAACACGTGTTCAGAGAAAATTATAAAAGTTTATCAGGAAACGGCCCACAATCCCGTTTTTTACCGGAATAGCAACAATTTAAACAGATTCATAAAACTATTATAAATTGGCAATATTCATTTTTCTTCGCGTATAATTACAGTAAAGTTTATAACAGATCATTATTGCTAACCACAAGGCCGACTAGAGTACAGGTCTGGGAGCGCGACCGCCAAATTACGTAGTCGGTGCTGTCGTTAAGTAAACTTCACTGTTTAAATTAGTATCATTACTCCGTTTATTATGCTTGCGGTAAAACAACAAAAAGTATCAATAGCATTTGAAAACTGTCGTTGCTCGATGGCACTGACTTGATCACGTGGAACTTAAAAATTCATCGCGTACTGTCGTCGGCCTTATGCTGTCCTAATCTGATCTGATCTGATGGATCTTAAAACAAATAAACTAGATGAAACTGCACTTATCTGTAGAAACATGATTAGGAGATAAGTAAACATCAACTGTGATTAGTTGTTTACGATTTTCTATGCGATTTTTTTATTTATAATTCTCACCAAAGTAATAATTCGTAATAACAGAGTAAATAATTCAAAGTGTGTTATAATGAATACAATCATTTTCTAAATGGAATTATTGAAGACAATATATTAGCGATTCTTAAACGAACATTTGAAACAAAAAAGTTACGGCCGCATCTAGAACTTAAACCAAGGACCCTCGATTTGCCCGCGCACCGCTGAGATAACTACCAACTGAGTTAACGAGACCATACCTTCTTCGGTCATATTCAACTGCATCATTGTTCAAATTACAAACATTATCTTCATTTTCACACCGCACATTTTATTAGCTGCTATCTTTGTGTATGTTCGCAAGATTCAACCTGAACAACGAGTAAATGCAATCTAGACAGTGGTCTTGGATAAATGTATCATAATTTAATTTAATGTGCCAAATCTTTTGACTTTTCTAGTCTAGGATAATGAGTGCAACCTCAAATAATAATATTTAATTATTGGAGACAATATTAGCCATTCTTAAACAAAAATTTAAAACAGAAAAATCAGAAAAGATAAGATCGCATCCAGGACTTGAACCCAGGACCCAATTATTTTGGACGTAAAGACCACATTATTAGTATCATCAAGTATTCTGAGAATTTGTTGGTAAATTATTTATTTATTCATTCAATTTAAATAGGAAAAGTAAACTAAACATATACAAAAAATGTTTTTTCTGATTTTTATTGTCATGAGTTATTTTTTTGTTGTAGTTATACAATTTTGTTCACATAATTTCTAATTGGACTTTTAATGTTATATCCTGTCTAATTTAAATAATATTTATTGTCTTAACACGACATCGTAAATTACCATTAGAACAATCTCCATAAAAAAAACGTTTTTCTTACTTGTAATGAGCGATTTTTTGTTTTACGTAATTTTCTTATAAATACCATCATTTTGTCTTATTAGAGGTAAAGTCACTAGGAGGAAATCTATAATATGTTATATTTTTAATACATACTCAACATATACAACTGATAAAATGTAAACTGTAGATTTCACGATCATTAATAAATAAATAAATTAATTAATTAAAAATACCGTTTTCGGTTGTGATTCTGTCTGTTACTCCGGTTCAATGAAAGAACTAGAAATTCTGTAGAAATTTTGCTACGAACAATGAACATAAGCAAAATTTTCAAAATTGGAAGTGTTTGTTTGATAAAATCCAGACAAGCCTACATTTATCTGGCATTGGAACTGATTTGTTGGGAGTTCAGATCCACCTACACCTATCTGGCATTGAAACTGATTTATCGGGAGTTCAGACCCACCTACACCTATCTGGCATTGGAACTGATTTATCGGGAGTTCAGACCCACCTACACCTATCTGTTAGTGGAACTGATTTATCGGGAGTTCAGACCCACCTACACCTATCTGGCATTGGAACTGATTTATCGGGAGTTCAGACCCACCTACACCTATCTGGCATTGGAACTGATTTATCGGGAGTTTGGACCAACCCCATTGACGTGTTATAATATAATTTAAACATTATTTAGATGAGACACGTACGTATTTTTTTAACTCCCATTAATTTAAATTGACATTTAATACTCTAACAAATAAGTTAGAGTAACAGCAGTTTTAATTGAATAACTCCATGTTTAAATGTTAAACCTAGAAAATGTTTCAATTAACATTATTACATTGATATGTAGTTTTCTTTTTTAACTGGTCTTATTTTTATGTCGTTGTTTTATTGGTCAATGATATAATTCTTAACACTGTAAAATATGAATTTATAAAGACTGTTCATAACGCAAATAAAAAAAATAATAACGCCAAACAACCGGACACAACCGAATCCGGTCCTTATTACCAGATATTAGTACGCGATAGCAACTCAATGACTATCCCGTGATTTATCATGGGCCTGCGCTACTTTTAATAATAGAATTGAGCTTAGTTCAGATAAATCTTACACTTAAAGTCGACGGATCGTGCAGTATATTGTAATTCATATAATGTTTTGAGTAAGAATGTGAATTCACAGTAAATATTATTTCAACTAAAATATGTCTGAATGAGGTTGTCGAATGGTTGTTTGCTATTCAGTAGTGTATTTAATTCAATCCTAAGCTACAGAAATAGCCGATGAAAGCTGTTTGCGAATAAAGCGCGGTGACAAAGAAGCAACTCCGTGCCCTCAGTCTGCTACGCCGCTACGCCGCTACGCCGCTACGCCGCTACGCCGCTACGTTGCTACTTCGTAACGGTAACGCTAACGCTAACGACCGAAGGTTCCAGAACGTACAACACTCTCCTCTAACGACAGGCGCTGAACGAGCAACGAGCCCGGAGCCCGCAATCTAACGGCCCGCAGGAAATTTCCTTACGCTGATGCCAATGATCGTAAATTACACACGATAGCTTTTACTTTAGGGGATGGTTTAAGGGAGAAATTTGCATTTAATATTACGTGCTTTTTCATTCCATTTCATTCAATACTAATACAGTAATAATCGACTACATAGCTAAGTTTTCCAATAATTAAAAAAGATTCGATGTTTAAAAAGACGAGGAATTTTATAACCAGCCATGTTTTGAGGTTTTAGTAGAAATCAGTCGATTTTACTCCACTTTACAACAATACAAAAAGAAGAAGTTCAATGGGAATCAGTTTTATTATGTGTTAGCGTTTTGATTTCGAATATTTTAATGAACACATCATTAAAAACCTAATCCTAGGCAGTCAAAATTCCGGTATAAATAAAATACAGTAATATAAGCTTCATATTTACAATATTTGAATATCACTTAGGGTCAAGGGTTAATTTACGAACACGATAACTTTTACAATGATCATTAGAAACCTGATATTTTAACAATATTACATTGAATAACCAACGGAAAATAATGCAATCTCAATATTTTCCAGTAATATATAATATATCAATTGCCAATGATTTATGCAGGCTCCTTTTTATTTCAACCTTTAATACATTATTATATTTAACAAGTCGAACAATAGGGTATTTACAAAGAAACATGCCTTGAACGATGGAGGTATGGGGGGATTCGATTTTGAATTCGCCCGAGCTCATTAAAAAATTCATACCTCCGAATATTAATACGAGACGTGTAAATTCCTTAATAAAACATAAAGCCAATGAATTCACCTACATTTTATAGTTTATCCCATATTTGTAGGTTGTATAAATCTGTATATTTATAGAAATCGTCAATTTTTTCTTTCTTAATAATTCTTGAGCATAGTTTTATAGTTAATTTGAAAGGTTTAAAATAACACTTACTTCACAACGTTCAGCATTAATTATTTATTTAGTCATGTTCTCCGCGAAGATTACAAATTTGGGGACATTTAAGAAAAACAAAAGGTCATGGAGGTAGTTTTACTATTTTGTGATATGCGTCAGAAGATAGTTGCTGCACTGTCTGTAAGTGATGTTGAAAATATCGATCGTCAATGCAGAATCATTTAGCAGTCGAGTCGCTGATTGTGGCAGACCTCGTTTTCGGAGCATAAGTGCATTGGATCTCCCACGAGTATACTTATAAGGCACATATAAGTTAACCTCTTTCAACGTAGGTAGAATTAGTATAGTTCTAAGGATTTATTTAAAAAATGTTAATCTAAGGTGTTGAAATCGAGCATTCTATTCAAATTTAACATTGAATGTAGCTTACTTGTTACATAGTTAGTTGTCACTGGAAAAGCAAGGCTAATCAAGTGAAGCAAAGCAAAGCGAATCAAAGCAAAAGCCGAGCTCATTGAACGCAACACGCCCGATGTTCCGCAAATAATGAACAACTCCCAATGTGTTCTACAAGAAGATCTTTGCAAGCTTGTTCCTTTGTGCCGCGGAATACCTTCAGGCCAACCCGTAATCTAATCCGCTCCGTCTGTAGACTTGTCCGTTGCAATAGGTACCCAGTATGCACCACGGAGTGCAGCGATTTGCGGGCTTAAACCTTAGATGAATTGAAAGAGAAGATTTTTACGAAACAATGCACGTGGTTTAACCGAACTAGGTCCAGTGGACATATTTGATACTTACTGTGTTTAGTATCGCATTCATCATAAGTTCGTTCGTCAGACACAAACATATGGTTTTTTTAGTGAAAAAATGCCTTTGCTTTTGAGGCGCAATAATCAGTCTCTTCTTGGAGTTTCTTGCCATTCGTTAATACACACAAATCACTTATAATTTAGATAAATATATTTACTCAAGGTTACCCGGTATCGGTGTGCGTGAAAATGAAATAAAGCGAGATAGGGAACGCAGAAACACATAAGAGTAGGATGTAGGAAAGACAACCATAGTGACAGTACGGCGTATTCTACCACTTGCGGGGTGTTGATAACTCAGATATTTCATGCGTACGCACAAATTCTTTGATGTTCTATCCTTTTCTCATGCGTTTCGATTCTCGCTTGATACTAAAACCGAGTTATGCGCACGCCGTTGTATTGCTATTTCATCAGCAGACACATATTTTCTGAATTGCTATTCTATTCGTATTCGTTTCTATTTGGCGATGAAAGATAAAACAAGAACTTTCCAGATTTTTTGTGCGATTAGTATGACTATAACCTATCTGTATTTATTTAGTCGATGGGTTAAACTTGCTTTATAACTTGCTTAAGTCTTTGAAACAAGGTTGAAAGTGTTATACTTACTTACACACCCAGGCAGAGTTTTCATTATCTTCTTGTAATAACAACTTTTTAGTGTTTATTTTCTCATACAATCCTGAAAAAGGTTAGGAAAAGTCAAAACCTGGTTGAAATCGTAAATGTACGTTATACATATCATAAATATATTAGAATTTCTGATTCAAACATGCTTGAAGATTGTATGTATATTTTTTTTAATTTTGTTTACATTATACAGAACATACAGATACAGTACAAGCTCACTAATTAGATACCACGTAACGGTTATTATAATGTGGAGCTATTTTCCAGGTCTATTAAATGCCTTTTAGTATACATTTTACAAAAATGGTGCAGTAAAAAAACACGAGTAGCTAAATTATTATTTAGTTGTTCCAGATCATAAATGGCTACCTAACTTAATCTCTAATTTCCAAATAGTATAAAACTCTGTCGCTATCCACATCTGTATGTTTATGCGCTTAGTTCTTCTAAACGACGCAATGGATTTTGACAGGGTTATATATAATATATATGCACTCAGGCGGCACTTGGTTGGTCTTTGCCCAGTTTAAGTGATACTAACAACAGTTACATTTAATAGATAGATATTAGGTCATTGACAGAGAGAGGGTTAGTATATATTATTAAAACACGGAACAGGAAGCAGTTAATGGATAAAAAAGTTCAATTTAGGCATAATAAGAATGACAATTGTTTGAATAAGTGAAATTTTACGTATTTGTAATGGATTATTTCAAATGAAACATTATTATTCGCTAAATGTCTACAACTGATATTAAATTTTGTCGTATCTAATATAATTTGCTCATAGAGGAGACTTGCAGTGCTTAAATATGTGTTACAACCGTTAATGTCTATAAGGTAAATCAATATTGTATAGTTTTTCACAACAATTAAAGATAGTTATAACAAAGTTGACTGAAATAATAGATTATTACATACTTATTAATTGTACCCGTGTTTATGAATAAAAGGAGCGTAATTGTGCGATGAGATTAGCAGTCGGTTTAATTAAAATGTGTTCATTTTACTCCAACTGATGGTAATTCTAAAAAAAATTAAAGTTATAACAAAGAAGAATAAAATAATAGATTATTAAAATATAATGTTTACATTTTATTGCGTACATATGCATTGATATATAACGGAAATATATAAAATAATGTAATCTTATTAAGCTTTATTTTATTAAAACGCAAATAACTTTGTTTACATCACTTTATTATTTACAACCACCACATGTTTCATGAACGAAGTTCACCTCATCAGGAGTAAGTATACACCAAAGTCAAAAATTAAATATAGATTACAATTGGAAAGAAGAAATGGAAGGAAGTGTAGGGGTAAGAGTGGGTGGGGTTTATCAGAATTAGGAATTACAATATCGTCAGACCGGAAAGACCAGTCAAGTGGGAAAATATTTAAAAGAGAGTTTATAAAAAAAATCTTGTTGAATATATCTGCTTTTATATTAACATGTTTATTAATTTCTAAAATTTCTAAATTATTTATGCTTTATATCCCATGTGAAGTATTTTAAGACCGAAAAAAACAAATACCATAAAACAATATATTCATAAAACAAATAGTACGGTTATTCTAATAAATTAATAGTTGAAATACTAAATTAAACATAATCTCTTCATATGGTATATTTACCCTATTTCTAAAGATAGAAATAAACAATGGCGTAGAATTCTATTTGTGGATAACGATACTTCCAAAATTATAAATAAAAACATTCCTGGTACTATTCAACCGGCGTTTTACACTAATAACAAATGAAGAAATATATTCTTAATAATAAAGATAGCGATAATCAAACAAAAAAAGAACAGGAGTTTATTAACTCAATTGTGATGATTGTGATTTCTTTTACAAAGGTAAAACCAATAGAAACTTTGAAGTCAGAAATAAAGAACATCTCAGAGCTCTAAATAGAAATAGTGAATCTGAGTTTGCAGATCATCTTTTGAATAATGATCACACTTTTGATAAAAATTCAGGTCTTAAAATACTCCACACACGATATAAAGCATCGCAAATAAATAATTTAGAAATTAGAAAACATGTCAATATAAAATCAGATATAATTAATAAGCAAAAAAATTATAAACCCTCTTTTAAATATTTTCCCATTCAACTGGTCTTTCTCGTCTAACGATATTGTAATTACTAATTCTGATAAACTCCGCCCACTCTTACCCCCCCTTCCACTTCTTCTTTCCAATTATAATTTATATTTAATTTTTGAATTCAGTGTATACTTACTCCTGATGAGGTGAACTTCGTTCATGAAGCATGTAGAGGTTGTATAACAATAAAGTGATGTAAACAAAGTTATTTGTGTTTTAATAAAATAAATAATGCCATCACAAAGTGATAAGCTTCCAGAAGAAATCTTCTTATTAAACGCTTGTTGATGGTCAAGTAAGTTTGAATAACTATGTGTATTGTTAATTGCATATTTTTTTTTAACCCAATAACAATATTATTGAATATACACGGTGTCCGGAAACTCGTAGTACAAGCGGGAAACTGGAGAATCTACACCACATGGGGAACCCAAAAAAACATAAAGTTTTTTGATTTGAGCATTTTCAAAAAAAAAACCAAAAAAAAATATTTTTCGGCTATTTTAGGGTTAAAGTTTTTTCTGGTGTTTAGGGTTGAATAACAGATGTTTTAACCCTGCAGAGCAGAAATATTTTATGATTACACCGGGTTAAATGAAGGGTGATTTCAAAATAATGCTTCAAATCCGAGTTTCTTCATTTGTTTTACTTTCAAATAGTTTTAATTAGTTGGGTACTTTGATCTTCAGTAATAATTTATAAGAATTTGATTAAAAAAAAAAAAAAAAAAATCAACTTCAAACTCGATTTACTCGATAACGAAAGCTCAAATAAAAAAAAAATATACTACAAAATCGACTCCAAATGTGATGTAGATTCACCAGTTTCCCGCTTGTACTACGAGTTTCCGGACACCCTGTATAAAATAATAAAAATTAAAATGGAGTTCAACATATTAAACTTAATAACAATAAAAATAAAAAAAATGCATATTTAAATATTTGCGCCAGTCATTTGGTTCGTTCTTAAAACCGCCAGAGGTGCGCTCTGTCGGCCATCAGGGAAACTATAGCTGCCGTGCGTATCGGCCATTTTCAAGGACCTCAGAACGCGTGATTTTTTACAAAGTCAAACATTATCACATAATTGTGGACAATTTTTATTGTAATGTAGTTAATTCAATGGATTATTAAATTTCTTAAACATATTTTCTTCGATATTATCTAAAAATTATATGAGCAGAAACGATGTTTTTTAAGAAATCTCGTATTACATGAGTCGATCCTATTTCAGTTTGAAATCGGGTCTTTATTTAAGAGTCTTATTTTTTGGATCCGGTCGCGTGAAAACCGAAATGAACCTTTACGGTCTGTTAAAATTGAGGGGCAGAGTTGTCGTCGTTTGCCTGCAGACCCACAATGCGGAATTTACCCGAAACATACGATTTGAATTGACCAATCAGAGGGCGTTGACCGTCCAGACCCTAGCGTAATAATACTATAATAATAATAATAAGCCTTTTATTCTGAACTTCTGTTAGGTACATTAATATTAGAAATATTTTGTTTGTTATAATATATCCCGAAGCTCGGTTTGCCTCTTGGCATAGGCCTCCTCTAACAATTTCCATTGGGACCTGTCACGCGCTACTCTTCTCCATTGATGTCCAGCCGTGAGTTTTAGGTCGTCTTCCCATCTCATGTGTTGACGTCCTCTACTTCTCTTGCCATCTCTGGGATACCAGTCAGTGACATTTTTACACCATTTCTCTTGTGGGTCTCGGATCATATGACCTGTCCATCTCCATTTTTGGTGGTCTATTTGGGTAACTATATCGGCAACATTAGTTTAATAATTAGGTTAATACTATCAGATATATAATACATGCACATTACATTTATAGAAAGAAGAGAAAAGTTGACGTTTTGTTATCAATATTTTCGTCGCTTACATTGCTAACGCTGGCTAAACATTATGAGAGCTATATATCAATTTCCATCGCCAAAATGAACTTACATAAATATTTAGTTGCTGAGAAATAAAAACTTCATAACTTACAACTTTAGGCTATTATGTTTTTTTTCATTTTGTAGATAACTGGCCTGAAATACACGTTTATCATTACCGTATAATAATACTGCGACATAGAATACAAAACTTGTTTTGTTCTGGTATGGTATAAGGTATGAGAGTTGGGTAGGGATCTATTGATCAGTGTGCCCATCTCACCCGATGAATCCGGACACCCCTGCTAAATCACCGGCAGTACCAAACCACTTGGGGTAACCTATGGCAGAGGTGTTGGTTATCCAATAAATAGTTCCTGGGGCGGTGGTACCCAGATAAAACCCATTTTCAAGTTTAATAATGTTCATGTAATATAAAAATATAAACGTCAATCAATATCATTATGTACACTCTGCTTCCCTACACACTCATTACTTAAGGGGTTACACCATATTGGCGCTAGGAAAAAGAGGCATAACAAATGTGACGAAGCTATATTTTTTTTTTTTTTCGTAATAACTTTATTGAGTAAAACCTCAAATTGTAATATTTAAATATTGAAGACAATATTAGCGATTTATAAACGAAAATCAGAAAAGGAAACGGTCACATCTGGGACTCGAACCCAGGACCCTTGTCTTTCCGGGACAGTGCTCTAACTTTTTTTTTTAAATAATTTGTTTAATATTTTTTTTTATTTTCCACATGTACACAGTAGTTTTATGAATAATTTTAAATTATAAATATTTAAAAAAAATCAAATCCCTCTTTTGAAAATCCTTGCTGATGGTATACGTATTTTCTCTATCAGGCGTCGTCTGATTTTTTTTTGTGTAGTGTAATTTAAAAAAAAAATTGTAGAAATGACATTGAAAAAAAACATTCATTTTTATCGAAATTTTGAGTATAAAAATTGTAACTTATGAACGTGAAATCCAACAAACGAACCATAACGCACATCTCAAATTATATTATAAAGAATGGATATTGTAAATAGTAGGTCTTGTACACCAGATAGTTAATAGAACGCAAAAGAAAAAAACAGTACGGCGTCAGCGTCTTAAGCCAAATATATTTTTTAATTACCTCCTGGACCATGAATGAGGTTGCCGCGATGTCCTCCAAAAACTTTTGAGCAACTCTTTTCAATTTCCTGGCCTCTTTGGTCTCGTGTTGCGCTCTCATATTGTCTATAGGCATTCTTCCTATCCCTAACGACTTTCTGGCTGACTCCGCTGCGCTTACTTATAATTGCTATAACTTCGGAAATAATTTGAATTTTTAAATTGTAAAATGCTTAAAATATTCTCAAACTTTTAATTTTTACAAATAATTTATTAGCCAAAATATTTAATTCCATTTTTTAAATCTCAAGGCGGTGTAACCTATGAAAGAAGGCAATATGTATTCAGTGTCGTATATTCAGTTTTAATAATGAAAAAGTTTACACCAAGATCACGGAAATCTTGCGACCCTCGGATCAAATAAAATTTTGTGGCTTTTGAGCTTGTCCTCATCACAGGGAGTTTCATCAAGTTCGTGGGTAAAAATAAGTCATCCTGTAGATGAAGGGGTGTGAGGGGAGAGGGTAAAGGTTGTTAATAAGAGTTATGTAGTTTAACATCTCCAGTGACATCGTGTAGAGATAGAGGTAGAATATATATGGCGCTTTATAACTAGTTGATTCGCCTGAGAAACTCCGCACATTACTTGAATCTGATCAGTGTCCCAGGCATCTGATAAAGGAAGAAAGTTATTATAAACCGTTTCATAACTATGGCTTGTTTTACATGTATATTGGTTACCCCTTGTGCTCGCTAATGATGTGTTGAATTGTCATTGTGTTGAGATATCATGGAAACAAAATTAACACTTAGTTTAACGTCAATAATTGCATACTTTCGTATCGCAGAAATTTACCTAAACTTTATCAGGATGCAATTAAAATATAAAAATTTGTTTAAGACCACGTGTTCAATTTTAATTACACTCTACCGGTTTCGGAAGCATCCTTCCTTCGTCAGGAGAATATTAAAACTAATTTTAACTAAACTAAGTTTTAATATTCTCCTGACGAAGGAAGAGTACTTCCGAAACCGGTAGAGTGTAATAAAATTAAAGTGCTCCAAAAAAATTATATATTTATATATAATTTTTAAAGCCACAAAATTATTGCTTATTACAAATATGTTTATCAGGATGTACTGAGAAATAATACTCGATGAGATATGTGATATTTATTGATAAAAAATAATTTTCAATCTGAAACAGTCTGGTTAGTGTTTCTTCTTCTTCTTCTTCTTCAATGGCGCTACAGCCCATTTCGAGCCTTGGCCTCCTTTAACATGAGCCTCCACCGCCCTCTGTCCTCGGCCGTCGTCTTCCAATCTGCAACATGGAGTAGTCCTTTGGCATCTTTCCTGACATCGTCCTCCCATCTCAGCCTAGGTCTGCCCGCCTTTCGTTTGCCTCTCGGGTGTCCTGTTAAAACCTTCTTTGGTACACGTGTGCTTGGCATTCGGTGCACATGTCCGGCCCATCTTAGTCTTTGGAGCCGTAAATGAGTAGAGAGTCTGGGAGCTTGGTAGATGTCATATAGCTCCTTATTGTGGCGGATTCTCCATGCCTCTCCCTCTCGCACCGCTCCTAAGATTCTTCGAAGTACCTTTCTTTCGAAGGTGTCCAGCCGTTCCGCAGACTTTGCTGTCAGTGTTCCCGCCTCACATCCATAGGCCAAGACCGTTCTAATAATTGTTTTGTACAGGGTTATTTTGGTTTTCCTATGGACGTTTCGGGATTTGAACACTGGCAGCAACGCGAAGTAAGTGTTGTTAGCGGCTGTGATGCGCTTTCTTACTTCTACTGGGTCTTCGTTGTCCTGCGTTATGATGGAGCCCAGGTAGGCAAACTCTTCGACCACTTCAAAGTTATAGGAGTTTTTAAAATTCACTTTATCTTTTATTCTGCGGTGTGGGGTTCTGGTTTGCATCATGATTTTAGTTTTGTTCTCGTTGATTTGCAAGCCCACCTCTCTTGCTGCAGTCTCCAAAGGGTCAAACACCTCTCTTACAGCCTGTAAGGATCTTCCGACAATGTTAAGGTCGTCTGCATATCCAACTATTTGATTGCTTTTGTAGCAAATGTTTGAGTCGGTAGCAATCATTGTCTTCCTCACGACGTGCTCCAGAACAATATTGAAAAGAGTGGGAGCTAAGCCATCACCTTGTTTCAGACATCGTGAACCAACCATCGTTGCTTTTACAAGCTTGACTATTTTGGGCGGTATACCAAAATTTAGGAGTATTTCATATATTTTCTCCCTATCTATACTGTCATATATATATATTTTTTTTTTTTCTTTATTCATGAAATATTAATGTGTACAGTTTTTACATGCTTTTCGACTACCACACTAGACACACGCCCGTATTATGGTAGTCGAAATTTATATACATAGGTTTATATAATTATATAAATGTAATATTTGATAACTTGTTAATCTAAGTATTTTTTTTTCTTACATGCAATGTATGTGTATAATAGGTGACACTTTTACTGGTTCCCAGTTCAGTAGACTGCTCAAGTGTACATCAACCGTATTTTAAACTGTTGATATTAATGAGATAAAATGAACACAATCAGCAAATAAATAGGTTACTTTACTTGTTAAAATAATGAAAATGAAGTAGAAATTATGAAAATGAACTTGTTGAAATAATGAAAATAAAGATTAATTAATTAATTATTAAACTTTTTTCTTTACAGAATTGAATGAAAAACAAAAATGACTAATAAAGAAAATGAGCTTAATTTAATGATGGCAGGCATTCCTTGAAAAAGTTCCTTCCCTTTATAAATAACCAATTTTGAACACTTATGACATACAAATTGTGAGTTTTTGATTTTCTGATATCAATACTCAGCGAGTTGAATATTTTGGGAGCAATATAAGAAAACTGCCGCTGGGCGAAAGCTGTTTTCGTTTGGGGAATTTTACACTTTAGGTGTGACGAGTAACGGGTGTTAATTTTTTGTTGTGTTTTATTCACCAAGTCATTTTTCCGTATGTATATGAGAATGGTCTTAACATATAATTGTCGAATATCTAATATTCTGAGTTTTCTAAAAAGTGGTTCTGATGGGTTTGTTGGCTTACATTTGAATATTATCCTTAGTAACAGTTTTTGAATTAAAACCATGGGATGAAGAATCGTTTTTGCACAACCTCCCCATCCCACTATACCATATGTAGTAATTGATTGAAAAAGTGCAAAGTATACACATCTTAGTGTTTGTAGGTTAAGGATAGATCTGAGAGAGTAGAAAATGTAGCATAATTTGCGAAGCCTTTTTGTTGTAGAATTTATATGGGCCTCCCATCGCAGTTGATTGTCTATAATGACCCCCAAGTACTTAATTTCGTTTGATATTATAAGGTTATCGCATGAACAATTTTTGTGAGGTGATGTAGCCATGTTGAAGTTCTGTGAACATGAATGTATGGTAAGTTTATGATAGTTTTGAGGGAGATTAGGTTTGCGTATGGAAAAAAGTAAGTATTTAGTTTTCTCAATATTTAGAGTGAGGAGGTTGGAATCTAACCAGTGTTTTATTTCATTTATACCATGATTTGCTGTTTCAAATGTTGAATTCAAATTTTCATCTGCAAATATGATAACCGTATCATCGGCAAAAGATATTATAGTGCCACCAGTATCCAAATTGCATAACGAGTTAATGTATATTAGAAACAGAAGTGGGCCCAACACACTGCCTTGGGGCACGCCATATGTGATTGGCAAACTTGTACTTCTATACTCTTTAGCGGAGTTAATAATAGTTGACTGGGACCTATTTGTTAGATAGCTCTCAAACCATTTAAGAGGAACACCTTTTATTCCTATCTGTGAGAGTTTTTTCAAAAGTATGCGGTGAGATACAGTGTCAAAGGCTTTAGCCAGATCCAAGAATACAGCGAGGGGCTTGCGACTTTTATCGAGGTTATCAGAAATTAATTTAGTAAAAGCTGCAATTGCATCTGATGCACTAAGACCTTTGCGGAAGCCGTATTGGTTTTTTGACAGGATTTTATTTTCTTCGAGAAACTTGTAGAGCCTTTGTTTTACTGTTTTTTCGATTATTTTAGAGATTGGACTCAGTAGAGATATTGGTCTATAGTTATTGACGATTGATCTGTCCCCTGATTTAAAGATAGGAATAATTGTTGAATGTTTTAGAGTGTTTGGGAAAAGGCCAGTTCGAAAACTTAGATTTGTGATGTATACAAGGGGCTTAGCAATGATTGGTTTAAGGTGTTTAATTAGTTTAGTGGATATATTGTCAACTCCCGTGGAGTGTGTATTTTTGAGTGAATTGATGATTTCAGTGATTTCTTGTTCTGTTGTTAGTGTGAGATTGAAAGGGTCATAACTCAGATTATCGAGAAAGATAGTATTTGCAAGATTGTTTTCAGACTTGCTATTTCTTTTTAAAATATTATTTGCTAGATCCGATCCGATTGTAGAGAAGAATTGGTTGAAGTGATTTGCGATTGTTTCTGAATTTTCGGTTGCATTTAGTGTTTTATTTGTGATGGTTATTTTATTTATGGGTGTGGTAATTTTGTCGGTGTAGCATATTTCTTTGACAATGTTCCAGATTTTTTTATTATCATTCGCAGCTTCCTCTATCTGTTTCCTATAATAATCTTCTCTGGCCGTACAGGTTATTTTTTTACAGGCGTTTCTGTATCTTTTATAAAATAAGAGAGATTCGTAATCAGTGGGGTTATTTTTACAATATTTATGAAGTTTATCACGTTTGCGGATACAGTGTAAAATACCAGTAGTTATCCAAGGTTTTAGTTTAATTGTACGACTACTTTGATTGTTGTGTGTGTGGGATGTGGCATTTTTCAGATGCTTATGTAGGATGTTGATGAGAGATTCACACGCTAAGTTTGGATCGCTAATTTTGTAGAAATTTGACCAGTTTTCATTGGAAACCAGTTTGAAGAGAGTGTCATAAGAAATTTTCTTTAGTTGTATAGTGGATGCTGGTAATTTTTGAATTTTATGAGAAATGGAGGTGATAGTAGCGTAGTGATCTGTCACAGTGCACTGATATATGAGAGATTTGATATTTAGCTTACATTTGACAAAGACGTGGTCTATGCAACTGGCGAATAACTCTGAGACACGAGTAGGGGCTGTAATAGCTGGGATAAATCCTTGAAGAGTTAATAAATTTATGTAGTCGTTTGCTTGGGGATGCATTGTATTTATAATATTAATATTTAGGTCACCAATAATTAGAACATTTTCATGATCTCTAATACATGCCAGAAACTGATTAAGCGAGTTTAAAAATGGTGTTATATTGGAAGTGCTCGGTGATCGGTATATAGTTAGAACAGTAACGCTATTTTCTATTTCAAGTTTAAGACAATTTGAGTGAGTTATTGTGATTTCCTTTATGGAGTATTGTATATGATTTTTTATGTATATAATAACGCCATCATTTTGTAATTGGTTATTCTGAGTACTGTATTGATTATAGTTTTTTATGTTTTTAGGAATATAGTTATCTCTGATCCAGCATTCGCTCAGAATAATCAAGTCAAAGTCTGAGTCAAGTTCTGTAAGTAGTATCATTAGTTCATTGAAGTTTTTGTTCATGCTTCTGATATTCATGGAAAATATTTTTAGGTTGGATTTATTTAGGGTTTTTTGAACTTCTACAGAACTACTTGTTTCGATACATGGAATCTGCGACAAATTGTCTAAAATATTATTTATATTATCTTCTATTTTTTAAATTGGTGTAAGGTGTTTGTAGCTAAACTTTGGATGAAGACTAGAAGCTGAACAAAACTTGGCGAGCAATTTAGAAAACAAGTTGTATGTAGAGTTTTTACTGTTGGCAATGTTAGAAAATAATGTTGATGTTTCAAAGCAATAGAAATAGGAATAGTATCTTTTACCGGATTCTTGATTCTGACACTAGTACAATATATGTGATACCTCAAAACAAGTACAATAAAAAAAAAATGCCTGTTTGAAGTCAACAAATAGTTGATATATGTCTATATCGAATTCCCAGCATTTTGTCAGGATTTGTCGAGTAGTAAAGAGTTGATCAGTGGTGGATCTCCCCCTCCTAAAACCTGCCTGATACTCTCCCAGCAAGTTCTCTGAATGACGTTCTAGTCTTTCTTTCAAAATCGTTGTGAAGATTTTATACGCTGTACAAAGTAGCGATATTCCTCTGTGATTTTCACATTTCAATTTGTCTCCCTTTTTATGTATGGGGCATATTATACTAGTTTGCCACTCTTCTGGTACTCTTTCGGCGGTCCATATTTTTACAATAAGATTGTGTAGCAGGTTTTTCAGATGTTCGTTTCCATATTTATAGAGCTCTGCCGGGATATTGTCTCCTCCCGGTGTTTTATTGTTTTTCAATTTATTTAGGGCAGCCCTTACTTCTGCCACCGATGGCGCTCTAGTCGTTTCATCATTATTTAGCTCATCCGGAATGTGAGTTGGTTCGACTGTCAGGTTGTTATTGGGATTCAAGAGCTGTTGGAAGTATTCTTTCCACCTAGTCTTAATCTTTTCCTTATCTCCTATTATGTCTCCATTACTATCTCTGCACAGGGATGTGTTGGGTTTGAAGCCCTTTTTAAATACATTGACGCCTTTATATGCTTCACGTGGATTGTTATTAGTTAGTGTTATCTGGTTAGTGTTTCAATATGAGAAAAGTCCAAAACGGCTCATCGAAAAGAACTAGCTCATTTGTGCGGCTTGAACGACTTAACGCTAGTATTTACTACTAAAAGTTAAGTAAACTAGTCACCTATGAATGCTAAGTATGGAGGGTTGGACATACTTGTATATTCACGCCTCGTATGAGGCAGAGAGCACAGAGAAATATTCGGTTAATTTCTTTATTCATAAGCGTATCCGTAGCTGTCAGATATCCTTTGTTTGTCCAAATATTGGCTGGTTTTTATATCCTTTTGGCACCGCTCCAAACATCCACTCACCACTCGCCCCTCCCCCCAGCCACCTCTCAGTGCTCGCTGCAGTGGTGTTGCCACTCGTATCCAACGTGTATCCTTTATATCAGAGAGCGCAAACATTTGGAAACATGCAAGAAGCTATAACACGGTTACTTTATTTATTTGACGTAAATAAATCAAAACAAACATTTCAAGGATCAGCACTGAAAAATGGCCCTGAACATCAGATTTTAGTCTGTGAAGTCAAACAATTCATACAAGGATTGCTAGTCGAGAGTCTCGGCCTCGATTCTCGATGAAGTCATTCCACTCGAACAACGAGTGGTTTGAGTGGAATGTCTTTTGTCGTTTGGCGTGTGTAAGTGTGTACCTTCGGCAAAACTTCAGAATAAAAATGTCGACCAATGTATCTACTTTCGACGGCGATTGCGAGCGGCCTGGATTGGAGAATCAATAGCCTGACCCCTCGACAATGGAGGCCTTCACGCTGTCTAACTAGTATTTCTATTAGTTTGTTTTTTTTTAATTTTTTTTAATTTTGTATTTTTCTACTTTATATCTACGTCAAACATGTTAAAAGCTTGGTCTACGTCGTTCATTCTACGTTTAACAGTATTAGTATTGCCTTTGAAATTGTTTACCTTATCAGAACATACGGGTTTGCACAGTGCGATCGATAACTTTAAAATGTCGTATTGATAGGCGTGACTACTGATGATTTTACACCGATTTCCCGAGCTCGTGCTATGCTGTTGATACCCAGACCGATGTTCATAACGCAATAAATCTGAATTTGATATACGCTGGCAACACTGACGCACCTTTATATTAATTGAAATTCCTTAACGTCAGACGGCTACGTAGAAGTTAAAATAATTTACTAACAAATTGACAATGTCGAATTGAAATATTTACTTTAATATATATTGGCAGTCCACATGTATTTTTTGAAACTGAAAAAAGGGAGTTATTTATTTTATTAGGTGTTTAGTCACAACTAACATATTTTGTTTCTCGATGCAGGAACGGAATTAATTGATCACGTCTTAGATGAATTACTTAAGTCTGTGGATCGTGTATATGATTTTTTCAGTTCTAAGAGCTTAGTTAGTTCATACCTATTCAATAATAAGCCAGGTATTTTGCATGACGAGCCGCGGTAAAAGTAGCTACTTTTGTCTACCGACTATCGGAATCATATTCTGACCGTACACGCTAATTACGCTAACTGACCATAGATGATTGATATCGTATTGACCTAGTAGGGCGTTATCGTTCGTCGGTGCTAACCTTATGGAATTTAGCATTTTCCACAGTTGTGCACCTCTAATGATTAACGTATAACGTGTAACACAGTAGAGCGTGTAGACTGTAGAGTGCTGAATGAAGCCGGCAGTGGGTAGTGTATACCCAAAGTCCGAACTACAAAGCTAAAGCCAATCAGGTATTCATGAAGCCGAATTACGCGGTTGGCTTTAATGCTTTAAGCTTTAATTAATGGCTTTATCACATCATATCAAACTGACTCCATATATACTGACTTCAGTAAAGCATTTGATAAAGTAAACCACAGAATCTTAATACGTAAATTAAAATTGTTGGGAGTGAGAGAGGAGCATGTTTGAATGGTTTAAGAGTTATCTGTTGGGAAGGTACTTAGCGGTAAAGGTTGATTCATTCACTTCCTACAAATTTGCGGCATCAAGTGGAGTACCGCAGGGATCTCATCTGAGCCCAATATTATTTTGTTTGTTCATCAATGACATAGTAAATATTTTTAGCAAAGTCAAAGTTCTGTTATTTGCCGATGATTTGAAGATCTACAGAATAATTAAAGATGATAATGATCGCGCTATTTTGCAGTCGAATCTGAATAAACTATTTGCTTGGTGTTCAGAAAATGATTTGCAACTAAATATTAGTAAATGCCAGATTATTAGTTTTTACAAAGGTAAAAATCCTCTTCATTTTTCTTATTTCATTAATGGCGCTAATCTTCTTCGAGTTTCACAGATTCGAGATCTCGGTATCTTATTCCACGAAAGTCTACAGTTTAACTTACACATCGATGAAACTACTAGCGATGCAATGAGAATGCACGGTTTTATTTTGAGAATGGGGGCAAAGTTTAAAAATGTGTTAACTTTAAAACATTTATATTGCTCATTAGTACGAAGTAAAATAGAATATAATTCAACAGTATGGTCACCGTTTTACAAAGTCCATTCTCAAGCCTTAGAAAAGATACAAAATAAATTTCTTCGGTACATCAATTTTAAAATGAATATTCCCATCGAATTTATAAATTATAATAACTTACGTACCGAAATCAGACTTCTCAAACTATCGGATAGAAGAGTTCTAACTGATATATTATTTTTATTCAAAATTATCAAATCTCTCATTGACAGCCCTGAATTATTGGAATTAATTTATATGAATGTACCTGCCAGACAAACTCGAAGCATAGACACTTTTAAATGTAACAATAAACTCAATACTAACTCTTCTTTGTACTCACCAATTCCAAGAATTCATCACCTTGCAAACAAATATTGTAAACTTATCGACATATTTGGTGTTAATAACTTTGAGAGTTTCAAAAGGCAACTAATTTTAGACCTATTTGCTAGTTATTAACTTGTAATATTTATTAGCTTTAGAAAAAGGTCTTGCCTTCATACTTTGATTTACTTTACCATATTATTTTCTAATTACCTTATGAGTAAATTATATTTAGCTATTTTATCCATGTACATGTTACACTTATATACATATACTGTCAACTTACTATGAAAAAGCCCGATAGGGCGTTAATAAATAATAAAATAAAAAAAATAAAAAATATGGAAAACAAATTGGCCTCTATTTTCCTTGCAACACGCATAGCTCAACGGGCGGTGATTGATAGGATATTCTTTGCCAAAAATTGTCACTTCTTTTGTAATATTTTACTGTAGTTTTTCAATGAAACACTTTTCTTAGAATACCAAAACATTTTTATATGCCCTTTTTATGTGAATACCACACAAGAATCCCAACTGCTCCCTGCTAACCGGAGCCAGTGAGACTAGGCGAGGCGTCTCCGGTTGATATATGTTGTGAAGCTGAAAGGAGATGAGAGAGGTGAAGGTGGGAAATTACATGGCTATTCAGATCTGATCACCGAACACGGCTAGAGCAATTTTAAGCAGCTTTTCGATACGATTTTATGAAAATTTAAATTTAATTAAATAATATTTGATCGCGCATGCCAGGATTCGAATCTGCGACCTATGGATTCGTTTTTTTTTAATACATTTGTTTTTCCCATTTTTTACATTCAGTACATAAAATATTATAAATATCAATAAGAATAATGGAAACCCACTAAAGCGCAGCCTGTGCGTGGGTAATATAGTTAAATACATTATATTATTGTACCTAGAAATAAACAAATTGTGGACATATAAAAAAAAAAACAAGATTAAAACTTTTGTAAGCGGTTTGTATAAAAAGTGTTTACAATAGTGTATAGTGAAGTTATAAGTGTTTAGTGTAAAATTAAGTGATTTTTTTTCCTTAAAAGATTGAAAGTACGAGGTCCAATGAAACTGCAGTGTGTTTGCATTTCTTTTTTGTTCGTTTGGGGAGTATAAAATTCATTATTATTTCCAACGTTGATTCGGTTTTCATTTATTTCGAATTTATTTTTGTTTTTAAAAATATTTTTATAGTTTGCAAAATAAATAGTTTACGGAGACAGAATAGTTTACATTCTTTGTATAACTCATTTGTTGAAAATGTTCTTTTCCGATTATACATAACTTTCATAATATAATTTTGAGTTATTTGTATATGTGCATGAAGCGCACCACTCCATCCTATTATTCCATATACGAGTGAAGATTGCACCGAATAAAAATAAATCGTTTTCTCTTTGTCAATATTAAGCTCTTCTTTTAGTCTGTAAAATGGGTACGTAAGATATCTTAATTTTCAGATGGTACTATTAATTTTTGATTGCCAATTTAATTTTGTATCAATATATATACCCAAATATTTGATCTTTTCAACTTTTCCAAGTAAGATGAGCATGTTTCTTGATTACAGTTAGCATTATGTATTCTAATTTGAAGGTGATTGGGGGTTGGTTTTTACTATTTTTATAAAAGGTTAGGTAAAATGTTTTACTATAGTTTAAGAAGAGTCTATTATTTTTAGCCATGATGAGACATGTGTAATACATTTTGTTGCCTTCAAAAAATATTCGAGGACCCTTTCACCATGAAGGCCGTCAATTATATTTTTTAACCAACGCTTTACGGAGTACACCAACACAACTGGTGAGCACAATTTCCGATGATGGACAATGTATGTGACAATTGTGTTGCAAATTTCTCGTGCATTTTTGATAATTTGTTGACGGCAATGGGAAAGCCAAATAACAGATGCTTGCAGGAGATCTATTGTAATGTTCAAGCTGTTGCCTTTTTGACGATTTAGTAACGTCCCAAAATATTATTTCTTTTCTGATGTCAACGTACAAAGTATGAAAACAATGATCTTGTTTTAATTTGAGATTTTTTATACGAGTCCCGATATAGTTTCAATATGGAGATCGGTATGAAAAAACGGATCGTGTAAAACGCTAAAGTCAAGTCTCGGTAGATTTAGAAGGGCCTGATAATAAGATGATTAGTAATAAATTTAATCAATTTGTTTATTTTCAATGTCCAAAATAATATAAATGTAGGGATCGTTGCCATAACGGCCACCTTACTCTTGGTGTGGCAGTCTTACAGTGTAACAGCATCGCCTCCGCCGGGAACTAATGGACGCCATCCATTATAATTACTCTTAAGTTTCAGATTTCAGACAAAAATAATACTGTGAGCCCTGAAAATAATATCAAGACAGATTTTCGCTTTATTTGATTTTCCGTTAAAATTTTTCCAGAAATTTTGAGATTTTCACGAGGAAAGTGATTTTCGGAAGCGGACCTAACCACTCAAATCCATATTTACATAATAACAGCTCACAAAGTGTTCTTTACCAACTTGAAGTTCCCTCCGAATTTGTATATCTTGCATAAAAGCAGACAATGACAAAGCAGGCAATTATCAGGATGTTTTGGGTTATTAGATGCCGCTTGCGATTCCACCTTCTTTAGGCAACATTTCGGAAAGCTTTATAGTGACCATCATTAGGGCAGATTTTCTTTTATTTTTTTTGAGTTTCTAAATTCTTATATTCCATGAAGTGGTGAATCATTTAAATTTACTGAATTTAAAGTTAATGTTTTTTATACAAATAGAACGGCGTCATATGCGCCTCACAATTTTTACCTCATATGGGTTTATTTAAATATTACCTGGCTTTTATAGACTTAGGATGCCTTGTATTTTATCGGTAGGGATTTTTTTTAACCTAAAAACCCTACAAAAATTGCATGTTTTGGAGCATCATATTCTTCTGCTTCAGCATCCCCAACAGCCGACAGCGGCTATATACTACATACGTGTCTGTTTGTGTTATGTTGGGATCGGGGGGGGGGGGGAGATTCGGCTGCGCCTTATTGTAGGGAATTCCTCCGTATTCGCCTGTGGGAATATGGGAAATTACAGAAAACCATATCCAGAAGGAAACGGCCGTCTGTCAACTTGTAACAGAGGCGGCCTTCAGTAACATCGGTATATGATGTCCTGCATTTTGAGGTGTGTCTGTTTTTATGTAAATATGTACTTATGGGAAGATAGAGAATAAACATACATATAGCTTCATAAAACTTCTACATTAAACTTATAAAATACAATATAAATAGATACATAAAAATAATATATTTTTATTAGGGCAGATGTGTAGATTGTGGTGAAGTGTGTATTTAGTGATATCGAGTTGCGCGCATCAATTTTAGTATGGTTTTCGGCATTTAGTTTTGGTGTAACCTTCAACTACCAGACACCAAGAACTAATGAGCGTATCAATTAATCTTCTATTTATATGAATACGAGTGTCTGTAGCAGGCGGACGGCGTTTTTTAGATTTTAACCTTTAAAATTAAAGAAAGTCGCCGATTTATAAAAGCTATTCCCATTTCCTTTTACCGCCCCTAGCAGAATTTTGATAGGTACTCCTTGATGAAATTTTGCACACTTTACTTTTCAAATAATAATAAGAAGAAAATTACTATCTAAATCAGATTTCGAAAAATTGTGTGCAAAGCCTGGGCGACTACGGTTACTTCAGCAGTATTATATAATAATAATAAATATAAATAATATCACAAGTCTTGATAGCGACTTCCCTTCGTACTTCTCCGTCCTTATTATTACAGACAAGTCGCGACGGTTTCTATTAAATCTTCATGTTTCCTTCGGCGGATCGCTCAGTTTGGGTTCGTTCATCTTTAACCCAAGATATTATACCTGGAGAGGATATAAGATGTAATTTATTTTTATTTTATTTTATTTAAACGCCCATTTAATAATGGGCTTTTACATATAATAATGTTCATATTTTTTTTTAGTTACACAGATTACATAAAAGTGACTAAGTAAAAGAAATTAAAAGATTACTCAGTGTTAACTAAATATAGGTTACATAAAATATAATAGTTTAAAAAATATAGGTATGATTGAGTACAAATAAGAGGGATAAAATATATATTATCTGCCAAAATCCTCCAAATCAACGATAATGATAATAAGAAGGTATAAAATTTAAAAAATATTTCGTTGGTATATAAGTATTTTGGTTTCTAGTGGCGTGAAGAAAACTTGGGCTGATATTGTTTTCATGACAGATCCTGATTTTTCTCTAAACATATTCAATTTAAAAAATCTACTGCCGGCCCCAAGCCAAACGGCGCTAGTAAAAAAATCGAGGGTCTTAGGTTAGGTTGGTTATTATTAGCGCCAGCTCCTTGGTTCCTTGGTAATTTGGCAATGGTCAATTGTCAATTGCATCTGTATATTAAGTTTTTACTTACGGCCTTCTGATGTTTTCAACTAGGTATATTTATATTATACACATTGCTTCTGTATATTAGGTTTTTACTTACGGTCTTCTACTGTTTTCAACTAGGTATATTTATACTATACACATTTCTATTTTTCATTCAACTACATATTTGAATTTTGGCTCAATTTTAGAACCCGCTTTATGATTCTTGTTATTTACATTTCCACTTATGACAAACTGCCAGAATTCCTGGATTCATGAAAATTAAACAACGCGGGGAAAAATCATTTCGTCAGTAAAAATATTAGGAATACAACCACATTCACCTCAAGGGCCCTTCATAACTTCATTTATTTAACCTGTAAATTATCACTTACTTATAACCTATAACTTTCATTTAAAATTTAGTACTAGTGGCTTACAATTATAGCTAGCATCTAAGAACTTATATTTATAACTAGAGACGTATAGCTAGTATCTCAAAACTAAGATTTATAACGTGACCTAAAATGAATACTTATTTATAACCACATATATGACCAACAGGGTTTTTATATGTACTTACATAATACTTCTATATGACTTACAACTATGCCTTTAAAATAATGACTTACAACTAAGCAACTGAGAACTGAGACTTATAACTAGAGAGATATAACTAGTATCTCACAACTAAAACATATTTACGGCTAACTGGACCTTAATATGTACATATAAAATACTACTATATGACTGAAGTTACTAATTAGCTGAAAACTAGAGTCTAATATACATATTAACATTTGCAAATACACCTTATTGACCAATTATAATTTGTATATTATTAGGTATAGATTACACGAAAAAAACTTTTCTTACTTTTTGTAGAACTAAATACTGTTGAAGAACTAGACAGATTAAATGTTCAATGTGATATGAGGTGTTTCATTTAATTTGACGTTTTACCTCCAGAATTTTTTAATTTTACAAATTGATTAGCGCCAAAATAACCTACTTATACAAGGTGTTCACGGACGTACTTGACTTACTTTAAATCAGTGATTCCTGACATTATTTAGAGTAAAAAATTTATGTGAAATTTTGACTCCGGTGACTTTTTTTTCTACAAATAGAAAATCCGAAGGAATTGAACAGCAAGGGTCGATGTGAAAATTGTAGATTTTTAAAAAAAATTTTGTGATAAAAAAATCAACGGTTTAAAAAAAAACTCAAAGTCATCGGAGACCAACATTTAATTTGCATTTTTACTCCAAATAATGCCAGGAATCACCGGTTAAAGTAAGTCAAGTACGTCCCTTAACACCATGTATATTGCGCTTTCCCAGGATTTTTATAACTTGGCCTCCACTTAAGTTATCTTTACTTCATCAATCAATTGATACGATTTAACGACGGTAAAAATGATATTCGTTAAGTTACATGGAGAATAATGTCAATATTTCTTCTTTCCCTTCATCTTCTCGACATTTCGTTTAATGGAATTGATTTGAAACTTTATTCAATGAGGGTGACCTTGACTCTCGTTAGATGTATTTTGGCTCCTTTGTTACCCATTTGTGTATTTTCTTTAACAGATTCAGAGACAAATAAATAGTCCTTAGGTTCAACGAACAGTACATGTATAAATCATAGACAATACAGTAACAGTACATGTATAATGTCTTTCCGAATTATAAAATCATTTAAATATCTACTTACTAGGAAGATATCGAAAGTTTATTTATTTCTTAGAGGGACAAAAGAGACATTTATAAACATAATTGTATTTATTTAACTACGTCAGACCTGGTTGTGTTACACAGAGTCAATATCAACATCATTGACGGACCTGCCATCTTCGCCACTATTAAATTTCATGTGCCGACCAGGAACACAAGACAACATTCTGCAATACATACACAAGCAATTATCAGACACACACACTAACCAATAGTGAACCTAGGAGTCCCACAAGGATCTGTATTGGAGCCAATACTTTTTATATTATATATCAACGAGCAGTGCTTAAAATACTGTTTTATCAAACTGTTTTGCAGATTTTATATTTAATGAAAAATGATTTTGAAGAAGTTATGCTCAAAATACAGTATGACCTGGATCAAATATCTATGTGATTAAAGATAAACAAATTAAAACTAAATGTTACAAAAAGTAAATACATAGTAATAGGTAAAAAAATTAACGGACTCAGTAAAATTATTATAGACAACGAAGAAATAAATTAAATCAAATACTGAGGCATTATAACAGACAATCGACTCAAATTTAATTCTAACTTTAAATTATTATTTTAGAAAATGGCAAAAAGGTTAATTTTTTAAGAAGAATATGGAATAAATTAGATGTAAATACAAGTAAATTAGTTTATAATTGTGTATTAGCTTCTCATTTAAATTACTAGTGTCCTTTTTTTGTGCAATCAAACACAGATAAAGAAATTGCGAATGATTCAAAATAGAGGTATGCGAGCAGTATTGAATTGTAGTAGATATTCTAAGATAATTATTATGAATAAAAAACTAGGAATGTTACATGTGTATTTAAGTTAAAAAATAAGATGCTCCCAAAATACATGTTTAAAAATGTTAATTTTAATTTCGGAATTCATAGCCATCCCACGAGAAAACTGTGGAAATTTTAGACTTCCAAAAACAAATTTTGTCGGGAACCCAAAATAATCTCTATTTTATAGGCTTTAAGATTATTAATGAATTACCAACAGATGTATATAATATATAATATTACGTAAAATAATTAAAAAAAAATTAAAATTTCCTTCCAATAATTTACTTACGCTCATTTACTCATTTACTTAATTTACGCTCTGATGTTCTGTCTCCTTCTGTTCTACTTTCTAATTACAGCGCACTTTGTCTTACCGAACCATACAAATGTTGAACTTGATTTATTTAATTTTATGTAAGTACCTAAAGCAGGCACGATGCAAAATTAGTTTACATATTTGGATGTTTTAATACGTTGTAACAACAAAAATAGTAACAAAAATAATTATCTAAATATGTAAAAGTAAATGACAAACAAGAATGCTTAAAATGAAAAATATATATATATGTCAATAAACAATGTATTACTGTCGCCTGTACTCTGTACTGATGAGACACTGATTTTCTAGGTACAATATTGCCATCTTTAATCTCCTAATCTACAAAATCCAAAATGGACTTATACACACAAACACAACATTTAAACAAACGTCACAAGTACACGAACATTATACTAGGCAACATAACAAATTGTGCACACATGCTGTAAGGACTGAAAGTGGCAAAAGAGGCATTGGCCACGAGGGTGTACAAATATACAATCTCCTTCCAGATAAACTTAAAACGGACAGTATAAATGTATTTAAGAAAAAAAACTTTTTAATCTTAAGTTATTAGAACAATATTAGAAAAATATTTATTTAATGTTATATATTTAAGCTAAGAAAGTGAAATGTAAATTTCTTTTAACTTAATAAATAAAATAAAAGGCTTCATCATAAAATCAGTTTAATATGATTAATAGTAAATAAAAAAATAAAAATTCATTAAAAATTTCTATTTCATTATTGAAGCAGTGGATAGTGTTTTAATTTCGTAATGTTCGCAGTACAGGGGAGAAATATCCTGTATTTGTGTGCTGGCTTTAATATTGAAAATGTCTTTCATCCTCCTTGTTGATTTTCTTGAAGGTGTGTTGATGTTAATTTGGGATAAAATGTTTGTTGTATCAACTGATGTATGTATAATTTTATGTACGAGTTTAAGCGATAAATCAGAAAGTTTACATCTGGCTGTCAGTGAGAGTAGTTTATAGTGCAAAATTCGGTCATTATACGTTCAAAATTGATCAGATAAACCTTCACGATAAGCGATTACACGGGTTAATTTTCTTTGTATGGATTTGATCCTATAATTATAAATCTCACAATTGGGAGACTAAATAGTAAATGCTTTGTGATTTGTAGCTTTGTTACATCTATTAAATCAACATTTATATTTTAAAGCTTCTTCGTTTTTTAAATAGTTATAAAAACTTATAATAAGAAATTATACATACAAGCTGTGCGAACAAAGTCAGCTCTTTGTTCTACAATTCTACTGTTTTGCTGCTTGAATATAATACAAATTTGCTGCTTACATAAACTTGAGATGTAATATCTTATAATCTAAAATACAATCTTACAATATAATTTTGACTTTCTTTCAACTGCCGAACCATGAATTAGCGACTAAGAACATCTGAAGGGGAAGGGAAAGAAAAATATCTTTCGAATAATTTTATTTAGGATTCAATAGACCCTGAATAATAATGGATGCATACTTCAAATCTAAAATTCTCTTTCCATTTGCTCTTAAGTCATTGTCTATATGCCAGCCCTACATAGCACACCAAAGGGAACACCGAAGGAAGGTACTAGGTAGGACTTGGTATGTGGGAACTTGGTATTTGGTATCTTGGTGAATGGGTACTTGGTAGGTATAGTGGCTGGAAGGATTCGCTGGCAGCGCGTCGCGACGCCGACGGCTGGAATGGGTCTCCTACAGTTGGAATAAGGAATGAGGATACACGGCGCGAGCATGAATGTATTAGTACTGTCTCTACAGAGGGTAGAGAGCACTAGACTACACTACACTGAATAGTGATGTATTAGTAGCGACAGAGTGATGTCACCACTAAGCATGAGATCGGGGAAGTATCGCCGTGTGGCTCGGCTCTACTTGGATGTCTGATTCACTAATGGATGAAGGGGAATAACCACCATAAAGCGACTACATTAAGAAAATATTTTTTAAGATATTCAAACGATTTTTTTTATAATTTTGACAATTTTCTTTTCAAATTTTCAGAGTTTTTGCTGTGTTGCATCCAAAAAACAAAACTAGAAGGTTAAAATAATTTTAAGTTCAGCACTCAGTAGCAACAATGTTCACCTTCGCAAATCGATAAGTTGTCGTATGTCGTTATATCGTCGGTGTTTACAGATCTGAATAAAGAAAAATTATGTTCATTAAATCTCCGTCTCCATTTCTTCAGTCTTTTTTATTGTGGAGAGGAAGGAAGAAACTGAAGTAAAAAGGAATGAGGGGTTGTCAGGAATGTGGAGGTCTGTGTGTCCTGGAGTAATATATGAGTAATGTTGTAATGTCACCACACGTAGCGAACCACTTGAGGTGATCAATGGCAGAAGTGTTTATCAACAAAATTTCAATTAGGGGTGATAATAAAATTATTATTAATTTAATAAAATAATAAAATTGTATTACGAAATTATTTGATTAATGATTTTTTTCCGACTTTATGTACGGGTTAAATCTTCCCCACAGGAAAAACTAAACCCTTCCACACACTTTTCCACAAATGATCATCTAGTCAATCCACATTATGCAAGTGCATTATATATTATAAGCGTAATAAATACAAAATAATACAAAAATAACACGTCAAATCACCAGAGATCAAATGGGAAAATAATTCACAGACTCCAGATATTTTCATATCAGAGGGTTTGGCTCGGTAGAACTTCTAATTAGACCTATAAATCCTACTAATTCCTCAGAATACATATTTAAAAAATCTTTCGTAATCCTAAATGTATTTAAAGTGACTGATTTTTTAAATTAATAAACTAAATAATTTTATTAAAATTTTAATAAAATTATTTAGTTTATTAATGAAATTAAATTATGAAATTGATTAATGGAATTTAAATTTGACATTTATTTTGTCCAACAGTTGCAGTTACGACTTCCTGGAGATCTGGGAACCCGCCCCATCCAACCAGAGCGTCCTTCGCGGGGGTGACGCGCCCCCTACCGGCGGGGACCCCCCCGACAGGCGCACGCTGTGCGGGGACTGGAGCTCGCGCCTCAAGCTACTGAGACACGTGTCCAGGGGCCCCCGGCTGCACCTGAGGTTCGAGTCCGACTATTCACATCACTACACCGGCTTCAAGGCCACGCTGACCATGGAAAACGGTAAGTGCATTTCAACTTCCTCACTAAATATCTTCTCTCTCGCAATTACTCTTCCAAACGTTTTTTCTTCTACATTTTTAAAATGACTTAAGGTAAAAGTTATAGGTTACATATACGTTTATTTTTCTAATTTTATATTATCAAGCAGAAATCTTTACAACAAATCTGAGATATAATGCAAAATTGAATAATTCCAGTAATATTTACACTTTACTAATTTTCTACAAAAAAACATATCTATAATGAATAATTAATATCTACAAAAAGTATGACATCTTTATTATAAAAAAGTAGGTTTCCTTAAAATAAATGACGGATAAATCGGATGAGAGTGGCAGGGGTCTCATGGAAACACGTCGTCACGAAAGGGATAATTCAATAAAAGTTATGTACTTGCACAACGCTATTGTATCTCTTTGACAGTACCTATGTCATGACAAAGTAAATGTTATGTAGCTTCATTCAAAACTGAATAACTATTAAACATACTAGCATCTAATTAAAGGCTTTGTCAATCCATGCCTAGGCAGGTGTTTACCTTCTCATAAAATATTAGTTAATAATGTAAGGATGCATGAAAACATGGTGTAAGTTAAATTAATGATAAAATTAAACCCATGTAACGGAGGAACGGATATTATTATTAAGTATTTTTGCTCGATTTTTGAGGAGATGTGCAGTTTTCCGTGAAAAATCACATAGAATATATACTTTTAATAAAAATTTTAAACGGTGCTATTTTTAGTTACCGCACACAAATGGTGGTACCTTTCACAAGAGTGCTGATTATTTTACCAACACCTTGCAGAGGTCGGAAATCGTTATAAATATACACTAGATTTATTAAATCTCTCTCTCAACAAGCGTGGGCCAATATAACAGAACTGTTCTCCGTGATTGGCCGGGGTTTTCTTAGATTTCAATTATTATTCTTATTTTATTGCGCAAAATGAGAATGCTTTGCAATATTTGGCTGAATAAGATCTCGAGAAAATATGTGACTTGCAAAATAATACCGAGGCGATTGTCAGAAGATATAACATCGCGTATTCAAGAAATGATGGATTCGCAGCAGAGTATTACAAACACGTAGCCAGACATATAAATTGGGCTTTTTGTTCCATGATATTTCAGTGAATTTTCACAAAAGCTGCTGAAAGAGATTTGATCAATTATTTACTTTATTTACCGAGAAAAACCTTTAACCCAGACACATTTTAGGTCTATAAAATATTTTCGATGAATAAATTCAAATATTCATTTTTCTGCAGTAGTTTTATTCAATTGATAATAAATAATAAGCATTCAATTAAATTTTTTGTGTGCCCACACGAAGATGTGAGATGGAAGAAGGTACAAAATACGCGATTGTGCATTGATATGAGCTTGGCAAGGTTGGTAATTGCGAATTGCTAAAAAATTAATTTAAATATTTTTCATTCATTATTTTATATATTTTTTAACTCCTTTCCCTCCCCACTGTCATTCAGGAATGTTTTTATTTTATTATGATTTTAAAACAATTATTAATGTATAAAATAGACAGAGGGTGAGCATAAAAAAATACAAATACTAACCGCCCAATAACACTGGTGAAAATTTTATTCAATTGATGAACGTCCGTGTGTCAGAATCTCATTAATATAGAAACTGACATTAAATAGTTGATGGAAAGATATAAGCATTGTTTATCCAGCCAAAGAGGTTCGTTTATCATATTTATAAAATTGAAATAATAATAAATTTTCGTCGAATTTCGGAATTGTTCAAAGGTATTTTTAAAGTTCTATTCAAAAACCATTTTAGAAACTAGATAAAATTACTTTTTAAATTTTTCTAAAAATTGCAATAATTTAATTTCAAAATGATTTTTTTTTTTTTTTAAATAAAATTGAAAAAAAATACTCCTCTTATTTAAGGAATTTGCAAGAAAGCTGTCGCTTCGCTTTTTATCTCGTTTGTCCAATTCTAAATTATTAAAATTTACAATAAACTAGTGATCCCGGGCAGACGTACTCTTGCCACAGACCGCCTCTATGTATTGACATCTGTATTACGCATATAGAGAAAACATCACACTCAAACATCGTTGTATTTTCAGGGAAACGTTTAAATCAGCACTGAAAATTAAACGATCAGTGTGGTATTTTCTCTATGTGCGTTATACAAATGTCAATGGATTTGTTCCCACTACCATCTATTGACAGCTTTATCCTATAAAAAAATCGCATTAAAATATTGAGGGGGGTGTAGGGAAGTTAAAATTTAGGGTTGTATGTATTTTTTTAACAGAATATTTTTTTGATATTGAAAACAAGGCCACCTATCGAGTTTAAAACTATCCTATATTTCAAGCTGGAACCAACCATACACAATCACAAAATTTCATTAAAATCGGTTGGGCGGTTTCGGAGATTAGCGTGTACGAGCACAGTGACACGTGATTTTTATACATTAAGATTTCCCAGAGAATAACCAAAAAATCTGAAATTTTAGATTCATTCTTGTACGCTATAAACGATGATCTTGGAATTGTATTTACCCATACATGCATGAGGCATTTAAGTTATTAAAAAAAGTGGGTGTGTCAAGCCTACGCAAGACAGAAGTGAAACTTCTAGTTTCAGCTGATGCTTGGCGTGGCGCAGTTCGCTGGTGTCTGAGAGAGAGGAAAGAAGAGAAGAGAGAGAACGTTCGTGAGCGGCTCCCCCACCTCAACAAGGTTTCACTTCAAAAATGCCACAGCCGAGAATCGAACCTCGCTTAACTGATTGAAAGCCAACCACGCTGAGCACCAACTGTAAGCAAAGCCGCATAAATTGATTATATTATGTAGGTTCTGAAAATATGAGAGCTTGTTATGTTTTATAATGTTACCTACATCACACCCAAAATATAATATATTTTTAAAAATAATGTACAATGTACAGAAATAGAATCCCACACAAGATCGCGTAGTGCGCTCTAGCGAACGGATATTTTATCAGAGGGAGATAGTTTTAATTTTTTTTTCTGTAAATTATTACATATTATCAAAATAAATAAATTAATTAAATAAATGTAATACAATTATCATAATATACGGATTAGATAATAATTTTAATCCAACACAATAACGCAAAGCGCGCTCTAGCGGAGTAATGTTTTATCACAGTGAGATAAGTGTTTTTATTATTTTGCAATATTATTTTCTTTTAAAAAATGTTCTGACCTACTAAAAAATAAGATATTGAATGAAAAAGGCGTTAAAAACAAAAAAATAATGTGCGATGGCCGAGAATCGAACTCGGATCAACTGCTTGGAAGGCAACTATGCTGACCATTACACCACCAACGCCAGTTGTCGGGATGAGCTAAGAAGCATTTATATGTTACTTCAAAACTTTGACTAGATCAAATGAACTTTAATCGGTGGTGGGGGTACCCGCATTTTCGTTTCGGTCATGAGTCGGTTTTACTCCGGTCCTCGAAATTGCATGACGCGCGTAAAGAAGTTTCACTTCAAAAAACATCACTTTGATGGAATTCTTATAAAATACAAGCGGCAACAGTGAATTAAAAAATAATGTCCGAAATAACCTCGCTTTTTCCGATTACATGGAGCTTGACTCACAGTATGACTTTATTAATGGATTAAAACTGACGAAAAATATTGCAAAACTTAAATATATTAAATTATACTTATACAATTGTGATTTGGTCATTCGAATATAAATTATGAACCAGAAAATGATTTCTATCATACTTCACAAATATAAACTGTCATTTAACCAGGATAAAACGCGCACGGCGCATGTGTCAGTCCGTCAACATGCAATGTTACCAGTTCTTTCGCAGCCAATTAATGACACATTTTACTAGTAATCATTTGAAATAGATATTGTACAGTCTTTATTCAATGTGTTACAAAAACACCGTTTAAAGGTCATTAAGTGCTTTATTTTATTAGTACGGCTGCAATTACGTAAAACAAAAAAAGAAACAACAAAGTTTTTGGCAAGTGAGGTCAAGTTTTAAGAAGAGACTCATGAAATTATATAAAGTTCTGCGGTCTATCGCTAAAGAAGTCTGGATTCTTGTGTGGTAATTATTCAAAATCAAATCATAAACATGACATGTTTGAATATATTTTTAGAAACCAAATATTAGTATTACAAGTTTTCCAACTAGTTTGGAACTACGTAAATTCTGATAATCAATCTTTAAAATGATTTCGTTTCACATAGACAATACCCTCCCCCTGCCAGTGTTACTATCTATTTCATTGTCAATATCGGCTTGGGTATCAATACGCCCAACGAGCGCTACCGTGCTCGGAAAAACGACCAGATATTGTTAAGTTATCGGGGTCCCAGACGTCCCCTTTCTTCGTAACTTCATCGGCCTCCGTCCAACACCAACACGATACATTAGAAAAGCAACGAGGTACTGCTTAGCAAGTAATAAGTCTAATCTAGTATAATCAGTACCATCGGTCGAAGGTTTAGTGTTGAAAGTAGGGCCGGGTGTAGACTATAGGCACTATAGAGTATAGGGCAACAGGTAAACTTTTGACATTTAAAGCCCAGAGAGGGCCGTGCGCCGGGCGCATGCGCGTGTTTCAGTAACTTGTATACATATTTCAGCACAAAGAACAAAACAGCGAGAGGGTGAGATAAACATGAAAGGAAATGGCCATTTGACGTCATAAAGGAATTTCTGCTATTCTTTGTACAATAATGGCGGCTCGAGTACTTGGCCGACAGCGTTTTGTTCTTGTGGAAATGTCTAATTACGATTAGCAGATGGTTTATCACATTATTATTATCGTAACGAGATCTGGTAGATTCTATATTGCAAGAATGGTGCACATTTGTCCGGGTCTTCGTGACAGATATATTATCATATTCCCATCTACTGTATGGTGAACTGGATCTCTCCAGCCGGACTCTCTCGACCCAGTGCCTCGCACTACAGTGAGAGGATGGATTCTTAGGTCCATCCTTTCTGGTTTCATTGACCTCCAGATACCTACTCACCACTCAAACCCTTTTTCTTCCCAGAACATTCTCTCATTATTCCATCATTTCCTTTAAAAAAACTCTCCAGCCGGACTCTCTCGACCCAGTGCCTCGCACCGCAGTGAGAGGATGGATTCTTAGGTCCATCCTTTCTGGTTTCACTGACCTCCAGATACCTACTCACCACTCAAACCCTATTTCTTCCCAGAACATTCTCTCATTATTCCATCATTTCCTTTAAAAAAACTCTCCAGCCGGACTCTCTCGACCCAGTGCCTCGCACCGCAGTGAGAGGATGTATTCTTAGGTCCATCCTTTCTGGTTTCACTGACCTCCAGATACCTACTCACCACTCAAACCCTTTTTCTTCCCAGAACATTCTCTCATTATTCCATCATTTCCTTTAAAAAAACTCTCCAGCCGGACTCTCTCGACCCAGTGCCTCGCACCGCAGTGAGAGGATGGATTCTTAGGTCCATCCTTTCTGGTTTCACTGACCTCCAGATACCTACTCACCCCTTAAACCCTTTTTCTTCCCAGAACATTCTCTCATTATTCCATCAACTCCGCACAGTGTCCCCGGAGATGACACAGGCAATGAGGAAATGATTCTTCTTGGGATTTTTCTTGGGTCCACCCGTGTCGACAGAGTAAACTATTTTATTTTTCTTTTAAAAGAAAGATAGGATGATTACTAAGTTGAAAAAACTTAAAAATCATAGGAGAAAAGTATATTTCGCAGAAAATAAATGAGAAATTTAGATAAAAGTTTGAATGAATGTTTAAGTTAACAGAACCATGAAATCAGAGCTAATATATAATAAAATGATATTCTATTACAAAGAATAGAAAGGTTCAATACTTAGATATTCGAGAAACATGACGAGGACAAAAGGTTGAGTGCACTCATTCCGTTAGAGGTTATTTGCACTCATCCCCCTTGTCCCTTCTAACACGGCCGACATTTACGAGAAGCACGTACCAAAATGATTTAACGTTTGTCGTGAAGCCATGGACATTGGACAAAGCATTCATAGTAGCTTGAACTTTTTAGACACAATAAGAGAACATCTGTTTATTCTTGATATTATACGATGTGCAACACAAATAATAAACAAGTACGGATGTACGAATTTACAGTAAAGTAAAGTTATTGATTTAAACGACTAGAAATAACCCTCATTTAAAACAAATAATTATCATTAACATCAATCTTTTAGGTTTGAAGTTCTGAATTTTTCGTATTTATCAGAAATGGAAAATAATGCACTTAAACAGTAAACAGTCGTCATTGTCTACTATTTTTAAGCTCATCTTTCCAATTTCCTTCTATTTGCAGAACCCATTTTAGTTTTAAGATGGAGATTGAACAATTTGCCAATTTAGTGGTTTGGACAATTAAGCACCGAGGCAACGAGTGGTAGGTTAAAGTTATATGAATATTCAGGATGGCCGGGAATTAGATGTAAAATTATCTATAGAAATTTGAAAGAAATTGCCATTTAAATTAATTCTTTTCAAATTCCCACAAATTTAATATTTTTTCCTACAGTATTGGAGTTTTTTTTCGTAATTATGCATATTAATAGTGTGACGAGATTGCAAATATTTTTCATTCGTTATAGTGAATAGGGAAACGGGGCTTAATAATGAATAACAAAAAGCTTGTAGGTAATTTTAAAAAAATTGGAATTAGCGATCATTCAAATAGATTAGTGAATGCGATTATAATAAATTTACTTCTACTTGTTGTTTTGATAATTCTTCCCAAGAAATGTACCCAGGTGGGTTATAATCAAATTAATGTAGTCCCATCACTGAATCCCATTTATTCTATGGTTTGATCTCTCTTATATACGTGGGTCAATTTACTAAAAAAGTGTAGAATTTTCTGTGTCCCATTATTGTATCCTACTTATTCTAGGGTTCGATTTCTAAAACACTTTCGTTTTGTTTATTGAATTTGTAAGAAAACTATAACTTCACATTTATCTCGTTCATATCTTTATTTCACATTCATGGGGAACTGTACTGGGACCTATTCTTTTTATTATTTATGTCAATGATATTTTCAAAATACCTATCACATCTAAACTTATTACTAGAGGGTTAAGCCTGGGTTGAAACTCAAAGAAAGGTCGAATTAGATAAAAACTGATAAAAAAAATGGTTCGACCAAAGCTTATTATCATTAAATACTGAAAAAACATTGTAATACTAATAAAAATGCTATCCCTGAGAATTTAAACATATGTATACACTCATACAACTGTAATATCAATTAACATCTATGTAAACCTGACTGCTCTATACAGTTAATACTGATTTTAAATACCTTGGTGTAATTTTAGACAGTAACATAAATTGGAAATTACAAATCAATGCGACAGTAGAAAGGTTAAGAAAATTAATATACATTTTTATTAGAATACGAAACATTTTAAATCTTTAACTATTAATAACCATATATTTTTCACTGATTCAATCTGTATTGCAATATTGAAATGTTGGCTGGGATGGTTAATTCAAACCCTCTCTTTTACCTTTAGAAATCATCCAGAGAATATTAATATAAATAATTTTAAATTCGCCATATGATTATCCCACCATCAGGTTATTTAAAGAATTTAAATTTCCTTCTCTGCAAATCATTTATAAAAAACATCATTTTTACAAATTCATAAAGATGCTTTCAACAACGAAAAGCAAACACTTTTTTTGAACAGCAACAAACCAAATGTGCATGCTTTTATAATCACCCCGTGCTGCAAAACCACCACAGACAAACAATTTTATAAATATAGTGGAGTGAAATATTTTAACCAATTTCCTCCAGATGTAAGATTACAAAAAAAACGTTAAATTCAAAAACACAATTAAAAATATAATTCTTCAATTATCACGCTTTTAAAATCATATCATAAATCTCGAAAATAATATTAGATATCCTTTTTTCTACACTTATTTTTTCTCTCCTCATTTTTTTCTATTCATGTTTCACAAAAATTGTTTGTAAATTTAATTTTATTTTACTTTGTTTAAAATAAAAATATAGTTTAAATAGTAATTAATTACGTTTATCGACCTGCAACACGAGCGCTTGCTAAAAAAAGGTATGTTACGATACTGTTTTTGATATTAAAAAAAAAAACTTTGTAATATGTATAAACTATAACTATACCTCTTTAAACCAATAAAGAATATTAAAAAATATATTTACAATAAAAAAATTGAAGTAATTTTAAAAATTAAACCGATTTTTACGACAGCAACGCGAAATATGAATTATTAAATTTTGATGTTTTAGGATTTTATTAGTGGCATCCAATATAATTATTTGAGAAAATCTGAAAAGAATTATTATTTTTCTTTCTAATTTAAAAGAATTGCATATTTTCGCATGACAGAAAAAAAGATAAAAATTCTTTTATAAAATATGGGCGCGCGGTCATATATGACACTAAAACGCTGGAGAGGAAAACACTAGACTATGGCTGCTACTTTCAGGACCGCAGTGATTTTGCAATTTTTCCAGTATTTATTTATTGAACTATAAAATATTTTATCAGCTTCAGCATCATCATATATGCAGTTATTTTCTGATCATATTTTTAAATTAGCTGAAACACGTTAACAAATATAAATTAAATCGCCACTAAATAATAAATGTTCAATACAGGTCCAGTGAGTAACCAGTCAACTAACCCAAGTCTAGCTAAGTTCGTTTAAAATGATTTTGCGATGGATAATGAATAATGTCGTAGGTACCCATTAGTAAATTAATAGTGTTAATGAAACTCATACTTTTCATATATTGGAAAACAATAAACAGTGTATGAATTAATTTTGCTCAAAATTCTGCCTCAATATAGGTTCGCAAATTGCGGCAGATTGTATTCAGCTTATTATCTCTTTATGTTCCATTATATATGTTTATATTAGTGTTCTTGTGCTAATGTTATCTTCAATAATAATAATATGTTCGTTTATAATCCTGTTTTGTTTATGATGATAAATAATTATTGTTTAAATCCCTAAGGAATATAATTTCCCTGAGGGCTAATGTCATCTTTTGAGATGCTAAGACGAGGGTCTTTTTAAGGAAAGGAAGGAGAGAAAGTTTTGGGTGGGTAAAAATTATGAGGATTGGCTAGGAATCTTGGAATCAGTGTATCCAGGAGTGGTGGACATACGAATATATCCTTCCCACTGCGGCGCAAGGCGATGGGTTGAGAGATAAAAGGATCTCCCCAAACCAGCCTCTTCTAGTTGGTGAGCAGGTGCATCCTGAACACATCTCATCCGATGAACCCGGGCACCCCTGCTTAGTCACCAAACGTAGAGAACCACTTGAGGTGACCTGTGGTAGAGGTATTGGTTATCCAATAAATGGTTAAACTTAATTCTCATTGGATTATGGAGTGCTGAAATATGCCCAAGAAAAATATATGATCCATTGTTATCATTCCTTCGAAAATAAAAGTGTTATAAATTCTACGGAGAGAACATATAAATTCACGGCGGACACAGGTACTAAAATATACTCGGTAGGTACCTACTTACATGTTACGTAAAACATTGTTTTTATCCATAAACGTATTATAAAAACGGTACCGTTCCGCTCTTGTTTAAATCATACATCACAACCTACGTAAAAATTGTGAAATATAAAGGTTGCTCTTAACGTGAATTGCCTCGCGTCGCTTTAGTGGAATATACATTTTGTGAAATTTTTACAGATAGATGTCGCCTCCTTTCGACGGTCACGTAAAACGGGCTCTAAAGCTTGGACCCAAAAAACAACTACCTTCTGAACACGGTCACCCGAGGTTTATGTCGTATCACAAATTGGTACATTGATTTTACGTCAAAATGATTTACATGTATGTTATTTTTAATTTAAGAAAGCGAAGCGTGCCACATACTAAGCCTTTCCCGTGTAAAAAAATGCGCTAACTTTAATAAAATACAAGAGTACATGTTTTTTTTTAAATATTTTAAACAATTCAAATTGAATAACGTTATTATTAAGCTCTGAAAGTATTTTAGTTTTAATAATTGTGACGGCTATTTCGATTTTCAAGACAATTATCAGACTGTGGTTATGCCTCAGTTATATGATTTACATTTTACCTCCCCTTCTGGTTTATTAATATTTTCGGTGAAAACACGATTTTATTAGAAAATCAGTTGTGTGAGGCACTTGCCGCAAAAATTTAAGGTATGAAATAATAATTTCTATGTTAAAAAAAATAGTGTTATGTACTTAGAGTGCGAAACATACAAATTTATTTAATTATATAATAAAGTAAATTAAATTGATAATAAGATACGTTACCTCCGTAAGTTGTTGTCTCAACAACACACACGACTTAACTGAACTGAGTCCAGTAGACATACTTTAGCGTTCACATCAATATTTCATTCATCATACGAGTACATTTTTACAAGCGGTTTTCTTTTCATAAGCGGTGCTACATTTTTCGTAATGTAATGATAAATAAATGTGATTTTCATCAATAAAACTTAACTTTTTTTGGGCGACTTAACTGAAATTCGATTATTTTATCCGTCCTTCATCTTTCGCAAGATAATTTCAACAAAGTTGAGCGTATTTGTTGTTGGCTATTTCTTCAAACCGACAGTCGTTTATTATTGGAATAATAATTTGAGTTTATTTAATGCATTGTACCGT
This sequence comes from Hesperophylax consimilis, assembly GCF_061612785.1. Classification (NCBI taxonomy): domain Eukaryota; kingdom Metazoa; phylum Arthropoda; class Insecta; order Trichoptera; family Limnephilidae; genus Hesperophylax; species Hesperophylax consimilis. The sequence continues at coordinate 528,036 of NC_142842.1, forward strand.
GTGAATCTATTTTTTTAAATAAAAATGAAGTATTTTTCACAACCGCACTGGAATAAAAACTGAACTGTATTGTTATTATTTAGTTGGGAATGCATTTGTACTGCAACACGAAATGCTCCATTTGTGCATAGCGTATTTTATAGCATTAGAACAACATATAGTTTTCCCGCGGAGATAAAATAAAATACATAGAATCAAACGCCATTAGAACGGAAGTAAAGCGGACGAGTGCCGCCGTTAGAGAATAGCGAATAGCGAATAGTATTGGGTACTGGGTACGTGCTCCCAACATTGCAGCGGCGTCCATACAAATTGCGTAATTGGTGACATTTGTTGTATTTATTGTCCGAACTTGTATGAACAGTAAAAATGCGCAATACGACCGCAATATATTTGTGTGTTTGGTAAAGTCTGACAGAGATGCACGACTGAGGGAGTGAATGTGTACCCACACATTCACTTGGAATATATGGTTATGAGCAGAGATGTGCAAAATGGGTAGCCAAAACCATTTGAAATGCAAAATGGAAATTGGTCAAAATTTTTCCATTTGAAAATGCAAAATGCAAAATGGTTTTTAGAAAAGCATTTCAAATGCAAAATACCTATTTTCAAAATGCATTGAAAATGCAAAATGGTTTCTCAGGTCAAACAATAAAATAATTATAGAATTTTTAAACATTTTTGTCATTTAATAATGGATATAAATGTAGAACAAACATATTACATGATGGTAAATCCAAAAACATCACGACTACAGATTATGAAACCACAAAAAATTTGCGCGGGAATAATGTTGCCAACGTAAAAACATAGAAACTTAGCAGTTAATATTACAGCGTCATGGCCCCATATCCAGTTTTTGAATCAGTATTTTTTGTAATGGTATCACTAAATTGCAAGGGCTCCTACCAGGGAGCAACTTGACAAATGTAAATTATCTCTCATAGCGAGGTTGAGGACCGACTGATATTTGGGGCTTATGAATGAGTGGAGATAGTACGAAGAATGTTGCAAAACAGGATTTAAAATGGAAAATGAATTGAGAAAAGCATTTATTATAAGAAATAATTAGTCACCTGTAATTTCCAAACAAATATCTCCCGAGTAAAAATAAATGCCGCCGACAGGAATTCGGCGACTAATTATTGCTTATTATAATGTGTTATACTTTGTGCTATGCATAAAAAAACCTTGTCTTATAAACTTTAGTTGATCATTTTAAAAATTAGGACTAGTTGTTTCAGAGAATTTAAACAATTTTTCAAATTTGAAAGTCTAGTTCTATAAATATTTTTAAAGTTCTGTTATTATTCAGTTCTCTCAAGCAACCAGCCTATATAATAACAGCCTATATAATAGAAAAACTAACTAGTGAATTGTTCGTGAAGGACGTGTTCTTATCAGTGCTCTGAATATTAACTGTATAACAGTGTTGATATGGCGACAAGATCGACCCAAGCCTGGGAAACGGTCACCGCTGCCATTAAGGACCTCACGGACCAGATTAGTGGCCTAAAAAACATCATAACAGAGCTACATAACAAGGTTAGTGATCAATCGAACCTTATTGTTGCACAAAATACTACCGTCGCCAAACTGTCGGCGAAGATAGTTGCACTGGAAGCCGCCAGCGCCTACGGCACGAGGGAGCACGCAACCAGTGGGCCGTCTACCTCGGGTAATTCTACGGAAGGATCAATCCCGATCAAGTCTTCATCTAGCGGGCCATCGGCCCTGGACGAATCGGCAGAAGGTACAAACTCATCAGCATCTCCGACAAATGAGGAATATCTCGGGAAATCTAACCCGGACGAAAAAATAAAGAAAAGGAAACCAAGAAAAAATAAAGCTAAGCCACTGAATGAACCAATCAATTCTAAACACGTTGATGATCAGAGTGAGTGGCAGGTGCAAGCACGAAAGCCGCGACATCGTACATCCCTCATAATAACGGGCACTAAAAAAGAAACGGCGTTGCGAGCAATAGAGCGAAAGCATTATATCCACGCTTGGCGCTTTAGCCTAGATACCGATAGCACACACGTGCACGCATTTCTCAAAACCATTGAACCGGACTCCGAATTTGATATTGTCTCATTGAAGGCAAAAGGGAACTACACCTCCTTCAAAATAGGTGTCCCGGAAGAAAAGAAAGATACATTCCTAGATGCCGCCAACTGGCCGGCAGGTATCGCTGTGTCTAAATTTAAATTCTTATCACCATCAAATAAAGAAGGTGGCACACAATCAGGTAAATCTTTACCTACCTAAAAATGGCAAAACTAGCGTTGAAATACCAAAATGTGCGTGGTCTAAATACGAAAATAGGTGAATTTTCGAACAACGTTATTTCACAAAATTCTGAAGTTATTGCTCTAACTGAAACATGGTTGCAAACCTCTGTATTCGACGCAGAACTGTTGTCCACCAGCCAGTACACAGTACATCGCCGGGACCGAGAGGGGCAACGAGGGGGAGGGGTACTGCTCGCAGTACGTAAACCGTTAAATTCAATAAGAGTAAGGGAGCTAGAAACAGATGGTGAACACCTCTGGGTAAAAGTGTGTAAAGATAACTTTACTGTGTTTATATGTGTAGTGTACTTCTACTGCACAGATGACAGCGAAAATAGACGTATTTTCTATGAACATTTAGACAATAAAGCCAATATATTATTAAATAAGAACATAATAATTTTGGGTGATTTTAACTTAAATAATAAACCCGAAGACGTCTTAACTGATTTTTCGTATTTCACAAACTCGAATGGACTGACGCAGTACAATAAAGTGAAGAACAGTAGCGATAACATTCTCGATCTTATCCTTAGCAATATAAATGTGTGTGACGTGATGAGAAGCGAGGAACCACTGGTGAATGAAGACCAGCATCACCCGACGCTGGACATTTCCGCGCGCCTATCAAGAGCGGTTCGGTGCAGACGAAGACCCCGCCAAAACGATCGCCGCGCCCCCCGCGGGCCCCCGCCTTCGCTCCACAATTATAATTTCCACCAATTTAATTATAAGCGAGCAAACATAGAACTGTGCAATAATATTCTTTCGCATTTTGATTGGACATTTTTGTACATCATAAAATCTGTAGACGAAGCAGTGAAATATTTAAACAATGTACTGTTTAGTATTTTTGAATTATGTATACCAAATAACAAACCCAACATCACAAACGATGTATATCCGATATGGTTCAATAAGAGCATTATAGATAAACTGAAAAGAAAGGAATCGCTCAGAAAAAGATATCTATTGCACAAAAAGCAATCCGATTATCTGATATTTTCAGCGAGTAGATCCGAGCTAAAATCTGAAATAAAATTTGCTAAAAAACAATACATGGAAAATGTTCAGAATGGGATCAAAGACGACATAAAGTTTTTCTGGAACTATATTAGGTCACAAAAAGTTAACCCAACCTCACCAACATGCTTGATTGAGGAAGGCGTAACTTTTACTAACCCTAACACAATTGTAAATAAGTTTGCTGACTATTTTCATTCCGTCTATAGTCAAGTAACCCCTAAACTTGAAACCAATTTCCCAACAGCATCACCCTGGAACGTTGGAGATATCTCACTCGGATTGACCAACATCCAGGAAATAGAAACTTGTATCCGGAATCTCCGACCTGATAAGGCTACTGGTCCGGACGGTATTCCTCCTTCAATAATTATAAAAATCTCTCCAAATATCTGTGTTCTCCTTGCGTACATATTTAATCTCTGCATCATGTCTTCCACATTTCCACAGTGTTGGAAACTAACGAGGGTCAGCCCCATTCACAAAGCTGATGAAAAGACTGACGTCAGAAATTATAGACCAGCTGCAGTACTGTCAACAATTCCAAAAATTTTTGAAATGATTATCTGTGATAAAATCAGTCCACAAATCACGCCTTTCTTAAGAGGTAATCAACATGGCTTCTTACCGAAGAAATCAACGGTAACCAACTTACTCTCTTTCTCTCGACGGGTAGCACAAGGCCTAGACTGTAGGCATCAGACGGACGTAATTTACACGGACTTCGCAAAGGCATTTGACCGAGTAGATCACGATATTCTAATAAAAAAGATGCATAAAATAGGTTTTAATCAACCCTTACTGACATTTTTTGCGTCATATTTAAAAGATAGAAGTCAGTATGTAAATATAAATGGATACGACTCCCATAAGTTCGCAGCTCTGTCAGGAATTCCTCAAGGATCGAATCTCGGTCCCATGTTATTCCTCATTCTGATTGATGACATTCAGGATTGTATACGTCACAGCTCATGTCTACTATTCGCAGATGACATGAAACTGATGAAGGAAATCGAATCAGATTATGATTATTCGAAACTGCAGGCCGACCTCGATTCAATCATGATATGGTCGGTAGAAAATAAACTTAACTTCAATATTAAAAAATGCGTTGTTATGACTTATAGTCGTTCACAAAATCCGGTATTCTGCCAGTATAGAATGAATGGTGAAGTACTTACACGCGTAAACATCATCAAGGACCTTGGGGTGATCTTTGATCCCAAGCTGACTTTTTCAAACCACATAGTCCAGCTTACCTCGGCTTGCTCCAAAACTCTTGGTTTTGTAATTAGAACTTGCAAACAATTCAATAACAAAGAAGCAATGACCTCCATGTTCAACGGAGTGGTCAGAAGCAAGCTGGAGTACGCCAGTACTGTCTGGATACCTTATCAACTTAAATACATAAATATGATTGAACAAATTCAAAAAAAATTCCTAAGGTATGTTTACATGCGATCATACGGAATATATCCGAAATTCATGCATCACGTGGAACTGCTAAAGGAGACAAATTACCAAAGCCTGGAGACTAGGCGTAATGCCGGACTCATGGTATTTGAATTAAAGTTACTAAAATACCTTATCGATTGCCCATATCTCCTGTCATGCTGTGGATTATTCGTTCCTGATAAATACTGTCGAAATCGTAGCCACGACCTATTCTGTATACCGCAGGGTCGGACAGATGTCATTGCCCGACATAGCATGACAAGAGGTATGACCTTACTAAATGCCCTACCAGCGGATATAGATGTGTTTAATATCACTATACCATGTTTTAAAAAATATATGTACATGTATTGTTAGTTTTAATAAAATTGTACCATAATTGGACTTACCTGTCTGTCGTACAATAATAAAAAAAAATAAATAAAAAAAAACTTGAACTTTCACAGAACCCGAAAATGAACGTTAAAATTCAATGAATTGTTAAAATATATTATAATGTGAATCGTGATTATGAATATTAATTCACCCCGATAGATCGAGGATTCAACAATATGTATACAAAACGCAATTTATTTGCAATCGTACATTGAGGAAGCCATGAACACATTTAAAAAAGTAAATTGCAGTAATAATAATTTCACGATGGCCATCGAAATATTTTTTTTTCTTTTAAAAAATAAAGTAGAGAAAATTTTCTGGGTAAATACATTGTTTGACAAATTCCACTTTAAGAACTTTTATGATATCATTTTCAAATCTCGATTCGCGGTATAACGATATAGTCTAGGATTATTAGGATTAAATAGTGGTGTTACTAACTTTTAAAACACAAGACAACACCACTAACAAGCTTTTATTGGAAAACGAATTCAAGATTACCGGCTGAATATTCTAAGCCCTTTCAAATTTTAAAACATGCCAATAAAATTAATGAAAATGCCGCCATCATTATATTCTGAATGATAATAATAATACCTCCTGGTGCATCTTCACTTACATTATATTATATGTAGACAAATTAAGTCACATTTGACCCCAAATGCTCTTTACACTAAAAGCTTATCCTATTAATAGGTAGAAATAGGGTGTATGGGGCAATAACGAACACCTGAGGTTAAACGAAACAAATAACAAATCGTAGGTTTTATTAAAAAAACTTTTTTTTAACTAACCCATCGCTTTTTGTAGAGCTTATTTTAACAGAAACAGCAATTACACAAATTACCCAATTATTATTATTATAATAATGAAACATTCAAAAATATTTAAATACAAGATATTTTATAAATATTATATATATATATATATATATATATATTATATATATATATATTGCACTGAGGTTTATTGAAAAAAAAAAAATTTACATATGTATATGTATATATATATATATAATATAGTGGTTCAAACAATGTTAAATTGTTTCATTTATTTATGAAAAAAAGTATGAAAAACAAGATGCTTGCTTCTCGGAATTACCCGATGCACACGGGGGCGAACGTGATCGTTTTCTGCAAAAAGCACTAACAAGTCAATGATAAAGCCACAAAATTTGATTTGTTTCAAACTGTATGTAAGAACAGAAATACTACCATTTAAAAAAGTTGCAAACATTTTATAAATTTGCATGAAAATGTATAACGGTTCTTAACTTCTACCCAAATTTCCTTTAGGAAATACAGCTAGGTGCTCGCAAGCTAGACGGCTTTTGCATGGCTCGGTTGGAATACGTGTGTAGATCGGAACCTTCTAGAACTCGATCGTTCTGAGTAACCCATTGATCGCCATTACCCCACTGTCCCTACTCCACATTACTTAGATAACCTCTTAAGGGGTGCTCTTCTTACTTGAAATTAATTCCACAGTGGGGTTACCGTGTTAAAAGCCAGTTCCCATAAACCAATCCTTCACACCTCTCCTATAGATACACCATGTATATTGTATACAATATACACTTAGGTAACCTTCTCGATCCCAGAGAAATAAAGTCTATATAATTCCAAGGAAGGCATCTCACATCCATTATTAAACAGTCAATTTTATAATATCCTAAAATTACTTTCTAACGCAATTTCAAAGAAAGATCCATGAAGAAAAATAATATATTCGTTACCTTGATTAGACAAAGGTTCTAAATGAAATTTAAAAAAACTGACCTTTGAATGCAAAACCATTTCCTTTGCTTATTTCTACAATCAACATAATTTTCAAAGACACCTGAGTTGTATTTCTGTTAAAGCTTCCATTTACTTTACAAGGTTCTTACGTCACTTTCTTTAATCGTCATTTTGTTTGTATCTGACAATTGATCATATTGACGAGGAGCAGTGTAGTTCGTCACTTGCATATGGTTCTAACTCCGCCTTAAACATGTTCTGAGGATTTCTATTCAACATTTTCTGATTTTGAGTTTCAAGTATTTTAGTCAAACAACATTAAAGAAAATATTTAACTATACTGAGGCCTTATCTTGTAATGGCAATAGGGGAATGTAGTTGTAACCTTATGCAATGCATTATTATGCCCTAACTAGTTGCATATAGTTATATCTGCAAATTATGTTCTAAAATAATAAAATATAATTATGTTCTAAAATGATAAAATATAATTATGTTATAAAATGATAAAATATAATTATGTTCTAAAATGATAAAATATAATTATGTTCTAAAATGATAAAATATAATTATGTTCTAAAATGATAAGTCTTATTAAAATATTTCCCTTAAAAATACTTTACACAAGATTTAACCTCAAAATCAGAAATCGTCTTTGCAAACTTTGACACCTCATTTCTCATTACAAGGTAAAGTGAAGTTAGAATCCTGTTGTTAACTAAAAATATGCGCAGATGTTAGAAAAGTATTTTATAAACCGAAGAGAAATAAACACCGAAATTAACCAGATTAAATAATACTTTTTCATAGATATTATATTATTTATAAAAATTATTTCGAACATTAAAGTTGATGTGTTCGGAGATGTAGTAGGTAATACACACCTGGTTGTTTTTACTTCTCCGATCTGTGCAATTTATCACATAAGAATATGGTAGCAATAATGATACGAATATTTTATTCAGATGCTAAAATGCGTTAAGTACAGGAGAAGATACATCTGTTGTATTTTATAATTTGCATTAACACAGCACTTACCCTTGCCATTTCGCACTTGTTGTGGTATAAAAATAGCTAAGTTTAATGTTAAAAGCTAGCAACAGTAAAGTAATTATCTAGATTCCAAGGTAGTAAAACAGAACCATGACGATCCCGTCCGCACGAAATGTTACATTTATTCAGATTGTCACAACCAACGTACGAAATCGTAAAGCGTACAAAGAAACGGAGTACAAAGTCGTATTTACGTGATGTCTGGTTAACGTTGTAACGTTAACGATGTCGTTGCTACGACCACTCTCTCCAAGAGAGTGTATAACGCAGGAGGATAGCAGTGCAACAATCAGAGAAAGTCTTTACTAAACCAAAGGTGGTTGAATCATTTTCATGTCAACTGCACGGAACTTAGGTAAGATTTGCGTTTATCGAAAATTGGCAGATAAAAAATAAAGTTGATTGTGTGCAGTATAAATCAGATCTCTGAGGCGTCCATATACAGGGTGTTAAGGGATGTAGGTACTCGATTTACTTTAACCAGTGATTCCTGACATTATTTGAGTAAAAATTTAAAGGAAATTTTGGTTTCCTATGACATTTTTTTTCTAACAAAAAACTTTGATGAATTAACAGTGGCGACGCGTGGAATGAAGAATTAAAAAAAAAAAAGTGTTTTTAAAAGAAAACCTCAAAGAAGTCACCGGAAACCAAAATTTCACTTGCGTTTTTTTCTTCCAATAATGTCAGGAATCACTGGTTATAGTAAGTCAAGTACCCCCTTTAACACCCTGTATATGTGTTTCCATTAAAATTATATTATTCAGGTGCTTTGTTATTTTTCAAAAATTTCAGGGGACATAGTCCGACCTTTCCGTCATCGATATCTGCAAGATTTTTTGAGTTGATATTATTAAATATTTGATTTTTGATAAAATTGCTGTGCGGGATTCTTTATTTTATCAACTATATATATTGAGTATTTACAAGATTCCTTTGGTCTTCTCCGATCGTGTTGAAACTCGGTAGATTGATTCGTTGTCGATGACAATGCATTCTATCAACATACGTTTGATGGCAATCGCGCGCCTATATGTATGCATTACTCTGAAATCGGAATACATAAAAGCAGTTAATTTATGAAATAAATTTCGGACCAATCCGATCGACATTTGGCGAGGTAGGAAGAATCATCTACTCCAGTTCCTGGGTAGTAAGGTTTTCTTCCCGGTCAAACCATTTTTTTAAGTTTCAAAAGATATTTATTTTTTAGAATAACTTTATTGAGTAAAACCTCAAATTGTAATATTTAATTATTGAAGACAATATTAGCGATTTCTAAACGAAAATTTGAAACAGAAAAATCAGAAAAGGATACGGTAACATCTAGGACTCGAACCCAGGAACTTTGCCTTGCCGGGGCAAGTTTTAGGGTTTACAAGATATTTAAAGATAGATGTAGTGTAGTTAAAAAACTTTGTTTTTTACGAATTAATTTTTTTGTTATTTGTGGGTTTTTTGTTCCAGACTCACGTACTCTCAGTTTGATAATTAATACAAAAAATAGAAATAAAACAAATCATAAAAAAACTGATAAATTAATTCCTCTTTCAATATAACCCCAAATCAGACGTCCATATCATCATTGAAAATGCCCTTTTAGATACGAATAAGTAAACTTAAGACATGACGTAACACCTAAACAACAACCTACAGTCAACAAACATGAAGTGACACATTAACAACAACCTACCGTCAACAAAAATGAAATCACGCCTGAACAACAACCTATAGTCAACAAACGTGAAGGAAGAAATTAATATACATGAAGATCAGGTCTAAAACATGAAGATGAGGAAATCACAAAATCACATATTTTTAATCTCAATAACTTTTTTCAGGAATTTGTTGTAAAGTTGGACGGCCTCACAAAAACGAGCTGACCGTTTACAATTCTGACTTTTCCTTTATCATATCGCGATTTCCCCTGATATGCCGGTAGAATAATCCCACAATTTCACACGAATCTTTATTTTGAAGATTGCAATCTGAAAGTTCAGAGAATAAGTTACCACATCAAGGGGCCATCTTAGAAAACTTGACTTGTAGGGTTACGGCAACTATTAATCTATTTCATCCCTGCGACTAACAAGACACGTTTCGCGAGTGTAACGGAGACGGTAATAAAATTTGTCTTTATATCGAGGGACCGCTCGTAGCCGGGATCATAGCTCGTAGCTCGTAGCTCGTAGCTCGTAGCTCTTGCCTCCCGTGGCCGCGGCTCGAAGCAGGCGCGCCGGCTTTATAAGGGTACCGCTCTGAACTCGGCATAATAATTTTGTTTGATTTAATGGGCTTACGTCGTAAAGGTTTATTTTATTTTTACAAGTAGCTATCCATTATTTCATGGTGACAAGAAAGATACATACATATATACCAAAATTAGAACTACGTATTTCCTTTATTTAAAATATTTGACAGGCTTAACATTCTTATAATACTTAGCAAGGTTGCCCGGGTTCGTGGGGTGAGGTTTGTCTAGGTCTAGGTTTGCCTAATACTTTTTATAAAAAAATAGAGTTCAGCACAAACTTCTTAGGTACATCAATTTTACGCTAAAAATTCCAATAGAAAACATTTGTTAATAAGCAAACAACTGACATGATGAATCAATTGCATCTAATAACACTGCCTGACAGGAGACTTATGTCAGACCTGGTTGTGTTACACAAAGTCATTATCAACTTAATTGACAGTCCTGCCATCGTTGCCACTATTAAATTCCATATGTTGACTAGGAACAAAAGACAAAATGTAACATTTTTCTGCAATACATAAACAACCAACTATTAGACACACTCACTAACCAATAGGATGCATGATCTGGGCAACAAGTTTGGGGGAACTATTGATATATTTGTGGACTGCATTTATAGAACCAAGCGTAATACGTACCAGCACTTTGTTGAATCCTATAGTAGCGTTGTTAATGTAGTTTTAGTGATTTGTCTTGTATGTAGTGTTGTTATAGTTTCTTTTTTTTATGTTACTGTTAGATGTTTTACTAATATTGTTTCATATTGAGTTTATAAGTTTACTGTTATATCAATCTTTATAAATATCGAGTATAATTTTCGATAGCTCACTAGGTATATATATATATATATACTAGTGAGCTATCGAAAATATATATATATACATTTTTTTTAAAACCGGACGGTAACCCGGTCGTTTATTGACGTAAATCGTTTTTTACAAATCATGTGTGCTACCCGACTCACTAGACAATATCTGTTCTGAGCCGGGTAGTATTACCATTACATATATTTTGTAAACAAATCAGGGCTTAATAAAAAATACAAAATAGTACATAAAATAATCTAGATATAAAATATTACATGCATATATAAAAATAATTGAACAATTTTTAGTATGAGAGTTCTTATTGAGATAGAGTACCCCTTAAAAACATATCATATGTATAGAATAAAGTTGTGTTTAAAAAAAAAATACATTAGAAATTGCATTTAAAACAATAGAAACAGTATAATAGTCTGTGTATGTGTAAAAAATAAAATTAAATGAAATAATAACATGAGGGTGGACTTCCGGCCACCCTGGAAATCTGTAATCAGTGCATCCAAATGCCGTGCAGGCTCCTCATCTTGTGGACGCTGAAGGCGCCCATCTTCTTCTAGTTGACGTTGTAAGCGCCAAACCTCTTCTAATTGGCGTTGTAAGCGCCAATTCTCCTCCCGTAGTGCTCTAACTGTTTCCCAAGTAGAGCGTGATTTGCCGCTGTCTTCGGGTGCCGGCACTAATCCTCTCCTGGAAGCAGGTGCTTCCGCGCCTTTCCAGAAGCGCAGTGACGGTGTCGAAGGACCATAAATGTACTGGACACCTACGCCAGTGACATTGACTGTAAATGCCGGTTTCCTCTGGGGGTACCTTGGGTAAGGATTTGAAAAGAAACACAACTTGCGAAAGTCGTCGGACAACTGACAAGTTGGGCCAGTTGTTTGCGTATTTATTGGGTTCGAATTCTTAATTTCTACACGTGTTAATGTGGAGCAATTATTCTTAAATCTAAACAGAAATATGATAAGCGTCACAGCGCTGAATTAATTACTAAGGTCCCCTTTTTTTCGTGCGAGTAATTCATCCTTGAACTGGCGATATGACACGTGTGCAGTGATTAAAATTTTTACCATCGTAAGACACAAGCCTCAAAGGAGTCGGCATCGTAAAATGTGTGACATGAGACAAACATTTTTTTTCTTGGTTATTCAATAATTATTTAGGTATATCCATCTGCTGTCCGGTACACTCAATTTCTTCACATAAATGGTGTACCCACTATAATTAAATAATACAATGCATATAATAAATACAATGCAAGAATGAAAGAAAAATGCAATAAAGAAAAAAATAAAAGAGAGAGAGAGAAAAAGAGTATTCAATATATAGGAGACACATTAGAAACCATTTTCGGTGCAAAAATTACATTTACTTAATATTATGTTTATTAACACAGACGGTTTGCAAGTAACTTGTTAATATTGTGTTCTTAAATCCATGTAAAAGCCCGGCTGGGCAGAAAAAATTAAATAAAATAATTCGTAAGTATTCTTTTCTACTAGGCAGACTTTTGACATGATCAGGCTCAAGTATTTAATTAACTTGTTCGGTTAGAAGCCGAGTGGTAAGTATCGGGTTCTACCATCTCTGCCATCTAGTATCTGAGTACCTCACAGTAGTCCCAACAGCTCCTAACCGTCTGGAGTCAGTGAGACTATGGCTTCCCCAATTGGAAGGGGAAGGAGATGGGGAAAACTAATGTGGCGAAATGTCTGGCTATCCAAATCTGTTCACTAAACACGACCATTTCGATGAACATTTTGATCCTGAGTGGCTATTGATTGTAAGTTAATAAATTACGAAATAACTCAAATTAATCAAATTAAAATTTATGTGATTTGAACTTGCGACCTCCGAATTCGTATCCAGGGATCAAAACCACTCAACCGAGGAGACCGTCTACTACTTAACTCCTCCATCATTGCACAAGCAATATTTTATTGTAGTTTTAAATGCGATCAATATAAGTTAAGTATTACTGAGGCGACATGACAGTTGTTTAATACATTTTTGTTGTAGTTTTCAATACGATCAATATAAGTTTAGTGCTGGGGACTCCAAATGACTGAGGCAAAATTAATCAAGTTGTGATCTTAAAATAAATGTGTGAGGTATGTTAATGGGCTTTGCAATGCGTAAAATAAATCCCATTTGTTTAAAAGCCTCTTCTTAAATTGGTTCTGTGTGATCCTTATATTGAATTTTGGAATAAAGTAAAGCTCAAAGCTTTCTGATTAATGAATATGATTATTTTTCTTATCCATTAAATTGAACCTGTGTTAAATTTAACCTTGTAAAAATGTTCACGAAGTTTCGCGGCATGAATGTAAAACACGTTAATTTCCCGCAATTCCCATCATAATAAAGACGCGGAAATATTTGACGTTTAATTTAATGCGCGAATTAATAAAAATAAAAATTAGATAATTATTTAATACGTTCCTATGAGTGACCTACATTCGTCGCAATACAAAATTCCCAGTAAAACTACCCAAGTGGGCTATGGGATGAGAAGTATTGGCAAAGGCAATGTGCGCAGCATTATTTCCAGTTCCATGTAACATTACACTGGAGCAGCCCATCCCCCGTTCCACCCTGATATGCAATGAAATAATGCTTCATGTTCGTAATTCCCAAAGGAAAAAATACCCGTCTAGGTACCATCTAGATATTGGTAGAGAAGGAACAGCCTCACGACCATCTTGAAGGAAGAACCGCTTTATAAAACCTGCATCTATTATTACAATACAATCTGCTTTGTCACCTTTCGCAGTCTCAGTGAAAGATGTTTTTTCTTCTATTATTAATAATACTTGCTACTGCAGTTGTGTGTTTTCTCGTTATTTTATTCACAATTTTCACTGCGACAAATTCGAGAATTGTGAATACAGTGATCTTTTATTCATGCAAAGTTTTAAAGACATGCAAATTATGCAAAAGAACATGGTTGTATCGTTGTATGGTATATAATTTGTCAATTTATGATTTGCTCAGAGGGCTATGAAAAGGGTACTCAACCAGGCAACCGTGGTACATGGTAGTAGTATTCTTGGATTGGTGAAGTCTGTGCCACAAGATTCTGATAAAGTGACGAAGACCTCTGAAAGGATAGGAATACACAAATTGTTAGAAGCTACCGATCTGCACTGCTTTAAGTATTCTCCCACAAAAGGTACACTCCAGTAAAATAACCGTAATGCGGCGGTACCTCGGGTACTATCGGGTACCTCGGGTACTATCGGGTGCCAGAGGACCATCACGACGTTTCCCCGAATGAGTCGGTAGAGACGATAGAACGCGCCACACAACTCTGTCCTGAAAAACAATCGTTTCTTCATTCACATTCATGCATCGTCTCATACTTACTCTTATGTTATTCTAACTCTTGACGTGGCCCATGAAGACTTGGCATTATTATAAGTTGAAGTTCTGTGATGCAGTTTGGTTTACCCACAGTAGTTCTTGGTTGTGCAAAATGCATTTGAAAGTATTCCGTTTAAGGCGACACAATACCCTGATAACGGGGATTTGCCCCGACGCTCACATTTATTATTTCTGATGAGCTTATTACTAAAATCTTAAATGTTTCTAGAGGGATTCGAAGGGATGCAAGTTATTTATATTTAAGATTAATAAAAACAGGACCTTACAATTAAATATATTATGTAAAACGATAAGTACATTTTATTAAATGTAAAATGTTGTAAGATAAGCGGCAAGTACCAGATTTTATTTTTCTAGACGATGAATTAGTAACTTCCCGACGACTCCCTCACAAAAGATTAGAGATTTTATTAATGTATTCATAAGAATTAATTAAAATAAAAACACTCGCGAAAATCCAATTTCTGGCCAGATACACGAAAAACGACCGCCAGTACTTCAAAACTCTCTATTGTGCGTAGTATATTTGTGTGCGGGTTGACAAGGAGTTACTACGTATTGATTCAGACGCCGCGAAAGTTCCGGCCTGTAAGTAGAGGTGTGAATAACGGTTCTTTTCCGATACCTAATATAACAAATAACACCCCAACCCAATAACATAGTATCATACCTGTTATTTAATAACATAGTATTCCAAGAATTTGGATAAGCTTGTAGATACGTAATAACGAACGGCATCGTTATTCGTTGCTGGGGCCGAGCGGCTGAGTCGATAATGAAATGTTATATTCATATTAGGGCAGGAGAGGAGCATAAAATAAATAATGTTTATAATTTGATGATTTTTATTGCTTTGCACTTTTCTAGTGACAGTTAGGTTGCATATACATTATGAAGTACATAAAATTGTTGAATTAATTTTGAATAAATACCTCAAATAGAAAATATATATTTTTACCACTGGAGCGATTACAGAAATAAAAAATATTCTCTTTGATTGCTTGACATTCCTGCGTGAAAAAATTTCATTCCACATTAAAAATATCTTATCGCCGAATTTGAATATGGAGACACACAAAACTGATTAAATTGATATCTAGGCAATGAATCCAACGATATTTAATCATATATTTTTATCACATATTTTTGGGATTTAGCTATTAAAAAATTAACAATTTTTTTGTAGTTATTTAAAATATTGCATTTTTCACGTAACATGGCGATACTGAAAGTACCTATCTTCCATTCTTGAACGTGCTGCAAATATACCATATAGGTACTAACGAATTATTTAAAACTAATAAATATTGTGAAATTATACAAATTTATCAAATAAAATTTACTTGCGCACGCCGTAATTTGAACACGCGACCTCCGAATTCGTAGCCAAGGATCGTAATCTCAATCTCAACGGCGAAACAATAAACAACTATTTTGTAGTTATTTAAAATATTGCATTATTCAAGTAACATGGCGATACTGAAAGTACCTATCTACCATTCTTGAACTTGCCGCAAATGTACCATATAATTATCAAACAATACTTCGTATATCTTCGGTGATCGGGAATTACCCAAATTACGTTCTTACCTTGTTTGAACTTGGAACTTCCAAGTTCCAAGAAGTTAACATTATTTCATAATTTTGTTATTCCTTTCCGTTCGTTATTCGTTATTCGAATTATTTAGTTATTCAGTTATTTTACAAGTCAACCGTTCCATGTCAGAACGGTCGACTAGTCGACTTATAAAATAACGGGAAGTTATTCAATACTATGTTATGCGGTACTAGAGTAACAGGTATGCCATTATTTGAAGATACTATGTTATCCATACCTGTTAACGTTATATTAGGCACACCTCTACCTGTAAGGTTGTGTGTCACCCGGCCCGTCGCTGCAGTAATTTCTTTTACGTATTTTTTTATTTAATCAAACGATTACTTTGAAATCTATTAGTGAAATTTTCTGTTTTTTATAATTTAACTTCTTCCTCAAGTGAGTAAAGGTTTTTTATATAAATAATAAATATAAATATAAATAATAACCAATACAAAAGAATACATTGTTAAATGCGTAAATGTGTAGGCACTTGAGAAAAAAGATGACACTAAAGTATTGTCGTTATGTTATTATGTATCATTTCTAGCCCAAGTAGACTTTTTTACTATTAATCTTTTTTTTCACGCGACGCGGCTATCTGTCCGGTTGTCACAACCAGCGGCACAGAATGTTATAGAGTGCCCCTTCACTAGAATCGTTTTCCTAGTTTTATTTATTTACGCCCTACTGGGCTTTTACATTAATTTCTAATTATTCAGTCATGTTAGTTGTAACAATGGAATATATAATAAATTATGGTAAAATAAAAGGAGTTTTTTTACTAAGGAGTGGTATTCTCTTATATTTCAATAAAGTGTTTGTGAAGAGTTCGTTTCATTACTAATACTCCAGGGCAATTACCGATTCGCGATCGTAATTATTCCGGTAGTCCCAATTTTTTTATATGTTTTATAAACTGGTCCCCTGATGTAAAATCTGAGTTTCCGACCTTGGCACACCTGTGCTCGCGCCGCCATTTTGAAAAAAACCGGCCGAAATCGCTCCAAAATCTAGTTTTTCCAAAATATCTCATTCCCAATGCAAATTTCGGCTAAAAGAATGAAGAAATAACATGCCCAACACAGATAGCTTCAATTTTTAACAACTTCTTTATATCAGTTGGGGAAAACTTAGCAGCTACAATTGCATCATATCCAGATGATTCCATCACTATAAACACGGATCAAAAAGCAATCCAGTCCTTATACATGGCCAAAACAAATAAAACAGAAGTTCTCAGTATCATCTCTCAACTAAAGTCTAATGCATCTCCAGGTTTAGATGGAATTACACCAGTGTACCTGAACTTTTGCAAAGATATATTAGCTGACCACCTTGTTTTTCTTATTAATCAATCCCTGAATAGTGGAATCTTCCCAGATCAACTAAAGATAGCAAAAATAATTCCGATTTACAAAGATGATTGCAAAAAAAATCCTTCTAATTACCGTCCTATATCCATCCTCTTTGTCGTCTCTAAAGTTTTTGAAAAGGTTATTAAGCTTAGGCTCACTAAATATCTCCTATCAAACAATTTACTCGCATCCCAACAGTATGGATTCAGAAACCAATCTAACACAAAATGTGCTGCCTTCGATTTTGTATACGCTCTCCAAAAGCATATAGACCAGGGTAAGCATGCTGCAGGCTTATTAATAGATTTAAAAAAGGCTTTCGATACGGTTGACCATGGGATACTACTAAAGAAGCTAGAACACCTAGGCATAGTAGGCACTCCCCTGAAGTTACTGTGTAGCTACCTCTCTAACCGACACTGTCAGACCTTTGTTGGAAAGGGGACAAGCAGCATGGGAACGATAAAATGTGGCGTGCCTCAGGGCTCCGTACTTGGACCATTACTATTTTTAATATATATAAATGATATTGCTAAATGGGGACTTAAGGGTAAAATACAACTCTATGCAGATGATACAGTGATTCTTTATCACAATAATGATTTAAACGAACTTGAAAAGGAAATGGAAAGTGATGTAGCTTGCCTGGCAAACTGGCTGCGATTAAACAAACTTAGCCTAAACATAAAAAAAACACATTACATACTGTTTGCAAATAAAAAAATGTATGTCTTAATATATGTCTTGATAATAACCGCCTTGAAAGGGCTGATGTTACAAAATATCTTGGCCTTTTCATTGATTCACAACTCACATGGAATCACCAATTTAAACATGTTCTATCCAAAATTACTCATATAACTGGTGTTTTATATAGACTTCGCGGGTTACTTCCTCCCTCTCTATTAAAATCGATTTACCATGTGTCGCGCGTCGGACCTGGGGGGGGCCCTGACTTTCCCTCGGCCAGCTCAGATGCGGGGGCATGAGACGTCTCTCTCATAGTCAGGGTTCGGGGTCAGCGCGAGGCTCAAGAATCCATATCCCACCGTCTACACAAAACACTCCCATACAACCGCTATCCCCAAATGAAAGAGGTTAGGTTTTTATAAATCAACATTGTATTTGAGCGGCAAAATGGACATTACATGGGTGAATGACAATAGAATACAGGTTGTTACATCCTAACTAGAATTATCATCAAAGGGTTCCCTAATCTCTCTCTGGGAAATAATTAACAGCTCTCTCTAGACCGACAGGCAGCGTGGACGAATTTAGGTTATTAGCGGACACATTCAAGGGTAATAGGAAATGTAAGAGACTCACAGCATGGTGTTGTCGGGGTATCCTGTTGATTGCAGGACTGTGCGCCGTGTTTCAAACAAACGGTGCCAGCCTGTCGATGTTCAAAGCGCGACATTGTCGTACATTTGGCTTCTCGACCGAGCGGTGCGAATTGGAACGCGGGCGCCGAAACGAACACACGTCCAGCTAGGTCAGAGGTCGGCGCGTAAGAAGGAGGAACGAGGAGCTCGGTCGCCGGGGGTGGGGGGAACTGTAGCGGATCTTTTGCGCGTTACGTTTGACCCAGCAACTAGCCTGATAATTCCCGCTACTCAAGTTGGCAACTGTAGGATCTTTGCGCCTAAAATCTGTTATATGACACCTCCCCCCGCGCTCGTAAAAAGGGCGACGTGGTAATGGAGCATCAGGGTTAAAAGATCCTCTATGTGCCTCCCTTGGGGTTTTTTTTTGACAAAACAAGAGTTGCCCTTAGTTTGAGAGACTTGGATGGCCAGAGAGATGCCTAGCTAAAACATAATGACTAGCTTATGCCATAGGCTAGGTAACAATATTTGTGGGGAGAAATGAGGAAGGGTACATAGCATGTTTGGAGCAAATAATTTTGGGGAGAGAGCAGGTGTGGAAACAACAAGTAAAATTATGCAATTAGAAAACAAAAGACATGGTTATGCAATTGAAAGACAAAAGACAACATTATACAATTGAAAGACAAAAGGGCATGGTTATGCAATTGAAAAAACAATAGACAACATTATACAATTGAAAAAAACAAAAGACGGAATGTTAAGGTGTGATTCTAGGGTTTCATTGGTCTGGAAGCTAAGTTTGCGTTGCGTTGGTTTTTTGGTTTCGAAGAGTTGCGAAGGAAACGAGATTTCACTGACTCTAAAAGATTACATTATCACTGTAATCTGACCCATTGAGATAACACTCAGGAGTACACTTAGGCCTTGGAAAAAACACTTTGCTTCGTTGTGGGCGTTGATGTTTGTGAAGTGGGGCTGTGGTTTGCGGGGCTGCGGCTATGGTTACAGTGGTCATTGGAGAGAGTAGTCCAGGTTCCGTAGTTATGCCAGTACGAGTCCTATGTGCTATTATGGTGGGCACGGATCGTATGTGTTGGTTATCGGAGCATAATGTAGCTCAGGATAACTTTTTAGAGATGCGCAGTTTGTGTTTACTGGAGGGGCAAAGGGTAATTATGTTTCACCCATGACCTGGTATGTGTCACTGCATGACAGAGCAAGAGACGGTATAACTGGCATTGGCATTGAGGGCAAGAAATTTGAACTCCGGGACTAGCGTGTCCGAAAGGTAGTTCAGAGTGTCATAAAGTATAGTGGGACAACTCGGCTTGCAGTGGTGCGACAAACGTCATACATATGAGTGGTATGGTCTGTGCTTTCAGGAACAAGATGGAACAAGATGGAACAAGTGTGTAGCGAGTAGTAGTCGAGGGGCCTTTGTAACCACAGCGCAGGCTGCTAGGAGGTGAGGCTCAGCTTGGCTGCTGGAGATGGCATCCGCCTGGGCTTCTTTTTAAATCCGGGGGGAATTATTATTAAAGCAAATTTCTTGAAGTTTACCTGCCTAGGGACCAATGAAGAAAAGTTTGGAGAGAAACAAAATGTGTCCAGAAAAAATAAACAAACGAGGTTTAGCTGCCGGTCCGGAGAGTGACGAAGAGTGTGAGAGAGAGGTAGAGAGAGGTTCCTAACTAGTTTTGATTACATAAACATTATCCTTTATTAGGATGACTTGGCGTTTGCCGAATGACAAACTGTCTTGGTTGAAAAAACAACCGGCCTTCTTTGGCCTATGTTAACATACAGGTGGTAACATTTTCGTAGGATTTCAAAGAACAAGACAAAAAAATTCGTGAACGAGTCACGGCAACAGCAGGGAAACTAATTCATGAATAAAGGTTGTCAGAAAAGACAGACGATACGCCAAGTGCGTATCATACATATTCAAAATTCATGAATGTGTTTCGTTGAGGAGAGAAAAAAATGACAACATACGTGAAAGGTGAGGTAGGAAGCCTGTTGGTGACCGGAACAATTACCGATTCGAACTCGAAGTGAGGGCGAAATATGGTCGACAACAGATTTTCCACTTCATACATATGCCTGAGGGCATGGGGGTAGGGAGGGGGAGGAAAAAGGACGGGAATTGAGTTACGAAATTGCTAGAGACTGGACTAATTTCCAATTCAACCTCTATGTGAGAGTGAAACATATTCAACCAGCAGATTTCCTGACTCTTTACATTTTAATAAAGTGGTTTAATTTTAAACAGTATTTGAATACACATTGTACTAAAGAGGCTAATCTTTTGCGTGTATTTGGCAAAAGATTAGGGGTCGTTTTAAACTTCTACATGATTGTGAGAAAAGACAGACCCTAGTTCCAATTTCACAAACCTGGGATTCTTCTTATTCGTTTCCCAGACGACGAGTTTAGTGGTTTTGTGCCCATCGATTAACTCCTGCGGCACTATGCCCCATAATTGACAGTGAAGCTGAAAACTAGTCCTTTTGGGATAGTAGATATTCCTGGGCTTCTTTTCTTTTTGGAAAGCAGCAAAAACAGGAAGTCCACGGGCATTGGCGTTGAACAAAGAGGTTTCTGTGAAATACTTACGTAGTTCACATATAAAGGTTTGATATTATTTCGTTCGCACGATTCATGGTGAGTATTGTGACGTCTTCACGTATAGTGTACGAGTATGCAGTATATGCAAGGTACAACTCAATTATAGACAGAAGTCAAAGAGTGTAAAAACAGTTCCTTAAAGGAGATGACGATGTCGATATTATGTCGTTCACACGAATCACGGTAAGTATTATTATTACGTCTCCACGTCTCGTGTACAGGGTTGTACACAATTATACACAAAAGCGGTTCTCATGACATGTTAATGACACACGACCAGATTATACACAAGGGCGGTACTCATGGCAAATTAATGTCACACGACCAAATTATACACAAAGGCGGTACTCATGGCAAATTAATGTCACACGACCAAATTATACACAAAGGCGGTACTCATGGCAAGTTAATGTCACACGACCAAATTATAACACATGGTTATAAGTATTAAGTAATTGTAACGAACTTCTCGTGTAGTGGTGGATTTTTTAAGGATCTCTCCTATCGCGTGACAAATTTTACATTTAAATATAATTCAACAAAAGCTAGCAGTATCATTTGATACTGTTTGCAAAGATTTGTTAGATTGACTAACTCCGTAGCCTGGAGAGGCGTACGATGGAACAATAGAGAAGATAAACAATTTCAATGTTACTTCATTTGTTACAAGGTGCAAGATGATGGTAGGAGGTATTTCTACTTACATCGTGCGATGGGTGAGAACAGGCCCATAATGGCTTTACATACTGTTCATTGTAGCGTGCAATTGGGTTGCAAACACTTGGTTAAATGGTGAGACAAAGGTTGGATGTTTATATTATGCAACGATGATCGAACAAAGTCCTGTTGATTTACGTTGTGATATAATTATTTGCGTTCGAAGATCAGGATAACCGTAAGGTTTTACTAACCTGTCCCGTAGGGTTGAAACGTGAGGTACGAGACATACGTGACGTAACAGTAGAGAAAAGAAATCGAGATCTCGTCATACAATAAAAGACCTTAATGGGTTTTACATACTTTTAGTTGAAGCGAATCCAGTTATGGTATGTGGTTTTGTAGGACCGACATTTGGTTTTCTTTTATAAATACAATTTCCCAAAATGGATGTGTCAAAATCCGATTTTTGGTAAATGTGAGCTTGGGTAGGACGCCATCAATTTTTGAAAGGAAAAAATTGAAAAAAATGAAAAAATTATATACATACAAAGAAGACAATTATGTGATTAATTGCTACTTGGTTTTTGCCTTTGAGACCACTATAGGGTTTTACATACTCAAGGTAACGTTGAATTGGACAAGAAAGAATTAATGGCTGTACTTGACAGGTTTTCTTTTTTTTTTAAAAAAGGGGTCGGTATTTAACACTTTGGAATTTACAAAATCCGAACTCTTTTGGATGGCACTCTTATGAGTGATTACCAATCGTTATTTTACAAGGAACAAAAACAAAAGTGGGTGGTTCTTTCTAACACGACGAAGGGAACAAAATGAAACGAAAATGGGGTGACATGACATAAACATTGCATAGTGTAGAAGTTGAGAAGCAAAAGCGGGTTCGCGACTTCCCGGCGATTGTAACTCGAAAACGTGTCTCTATTCTAAAATGATCAGTTTCAGAACAGGTGAGAAAATAAAACGTAAAAAGGGAGAAAACGATTGTCGTGAGGGAAAGAACGTTATTACAGGAATAATATTTCATGGTCATAATATGTTAATATACATTTATTTACAAAGGTAGGTTAAACTCGTTTTTGACGAATAGGTTGACATGTAGTTGACACTTTACACGCCTAATTATGGTAAGACTTCATAAGCTTACAATAGTTTGTGATAATACACAATGGGTTAGTTTAAAGTTGCTGGGGTGGTGGGGCAGTTTCAACTGTCTCCTCACTTCCAGACTTTACAATGTCCTTAATATGGTAATTACCAGTATGTTTGCCAGAGGAGTCGGACAGGTAGTAAACTAAGTCCGATATTTTTCTTACAACCTTGGCTTTGACAAAACGGGGTGCCAGCTTGGCAGAGAAGTACAGGGCTCCTTGAGAGAGGGTGTTATTCCTTCTCCAGACAACATCGCCTACATTAAAAGTGATGTGTTTCCTACGTAGGTTATATCTGTCCGCACTTTTTTGGTGGGCCAGCAATAGGGCATCAGTAACTTCACTATAAATGGCAGTAAGTTCTTCCAAACGATGAGCGTAATCAACGGCAGGATTGCTTGTGGAGGTGGTTGACGTGGGGAAATTCGTGTTCCAGTGCAATGAACCATGTACCACCTGTTCCATACCGTGTTTTAAAAAGAAGGGGGTGTAACCAGTGGTTAGGTTAACAGTGTTATTCATGGCAGCTTGAATTTTATCTAAATTCTTACACCAATTACGTTGGTCTTTGTCAACCAAAATGGCCAGAGCTGTGTTAATAGTCTGGTTATACCTTTCGACAGTGTTATTTTGGGGAGTGTACAAGGTATTATAATAAATATCTTTAATCCCGTATTTAGCAAGGAAATCTTTAAATTCTTGTGCTATAAACTGTTTTCCGTTGTCAACTATTACGGTTTTGGGTGTTCCGTAGGGTATGAAAATGTGTTTTTCCACAAGTTTGACAATGGCGGCGGCGTTGGCTCTTTTTAAGGGGAAGATCCAACAAAATTTGGTAAAGATATCCACAATGCTGAGTATATGCATGTGTCCAGAATAACTCCTGGGAAAAGGTCCGACGAGGTCCATAGATAACGATTGGAGGGGTCTATCAGCACGTTTGGGTTTTCCCATTAGGCCGGCAGGGGGTGCCGTACTATGTTTGTAAGCTTTACATGTTTCACATTTGGAGATGTAGTTGCGAACTTGCTTGAAAAGACCAGGCCAGTAATACTTCAAGGAAATCTTTTTATACGTCTTGAAGGTTCCTGGGTGTATAGAGTCGGGGGCACTATGATTGTTGATGATTACTTGTTTTCTCTTTTCGAGGGGCACAACGAGTTTCCAAGAGTAATCTTCAAGGATGGACAGTGGGGCCTTACAATTGCGATATAGTTGTCCTTCTTTTATAATAAAATTGGGAAACTTTTGTTGATTGTTTTTGCATCCTTCATAGATTTTGAGATACCATTCATCTTTTGTGGATGGGGTAGAGGCAATTGTATCGATGTTTAATGTGGCAAGTTCAATTCTTGACAGGGCATCTGGGACAATATTGTCCGCACCTTTACGGTGGATGACATCGAAAGTGTATTGGGACAAGCGAGAAGCCCAGCGAGCGAGTCTGCCGGAGGGATTACTTAGAGAGATCAACCATTTCAAACTACTATGGTCTGTGACTACAGTAAATTTGCTACCGTCTATGTAACCGCGAAAATGGTGAACAGAATCCAATACTGCCAGTAACTCTTTTTCGGTGATTCCGTAATTTTTCTCGTGTTTATTCAAGGTGCGGGAAAAATAGGCTACCGGGTGTTCGCCATCGGGGAATTCCTGAGTTAGGACTCCACCGATCCCTACGTTAGAAGCATCCGTGTGGAGGGTAAAAGGTAGTTCAAAATTAGGACAATTCAGGACAGGGGCTGTTTGAAGAGCATTTTTTAAAGTCGTAAAAGCTTCTTCGGCTTCAGTAGACCAACGAAAGTTGCTGATACCTTTACGGATACCAGTAATTTTGTTTAATGGGGCCGAAATAGTGGAAAAGTCTTTAATGAATCTCCTATAGTAACCTGTAAGTCCAAGGAAACCTTTGACTTCTTTCGCGTTTTTGGGTCGGGGGAAATTTGCCATTGCTTCCACCTTAGTAGGATCTGTTCTCAGACCTTTTTCGTCGACAATGAATCCCAAATAACGCAGGCGAGACTTACAAAATTCAGACTTCTTTAAATTGATGGTTAAACCAGCAAATTTAAGTTGTTGAAAAACTTTTTCCAGCATTAACAGGTGTTTTTCGAAGGTGTCACTAACGATGATGAGATCATCAAGGTAGCAGAATAGGTTGTTGTCAACTTCAGGGCCGAATAGTTTGTCCATCAGCCTCTGTAGTTCGGCGGGGCTATTTTTTAGACCAAAAGGTAGCCTTTTAAAGTGGAACATTCCCCTACCAGGAACAACAAAAGCAGTTTTTTCGCAGGATTCCGCATCTAAAGGTATTTGCCAGAAAGCTTTGCTTAGATCAATTGAAGAAATGAATTTGGCATTGCGTAATTTGTCTAAAGTTGCGTGAACGAAAGGCAGTGGGTACGCGTCGGCTTCAGTGCAAGAGTTCAATCGTCTACTGTCGAGGCAAAAGCGTGCAGAGCCGTCTTTTTTTGAAACCAAAAGGGTTGGGTTGGTCCAAGCACTTCTGCTGGGAACTACCACTCCCATTTTCAACATTTCATCAAGTTCATTTTCTAAAAGTTTCAATTTTTGGGGGGCTAAATTGTAGTAGCGTTGCTTGATTGGTGGGCCGTTGGTTTTGATGTGGTGTTTTACCAAATTAGTTAAACCCAGTCCGCATTTTTCGAAAGATATTGATTCAAATTTGTTGATCATTTCCTTTAATTGGAGAGCCTGGTCAGTGCTTAGGTTTTCGTGAGGAATTATAGTGCGAATCTCACCAACTTGAGCGACCGGAGGTTTTTGGCCAAGAGTATTAAATACTTGTGGAGCAACGTTAAAAGCCTTCCAGAAGTCAACGCCAAGGATGAAATTCTGGGATATAGAGGGTACTATTAGAAAGTTAATTGTAACTGTGTTATTGTTACATTTAATTGGTAATTGCAGAGTACCGATGACTGTCTGGGGAGCATTGTCCGCAGTTGTCACGAGTGTAGGTTTGGAAAAAACTTTAAAACCGTTGTTAACAAAAGGCAGGTGGGCATTGTTGCCAAGGCAACTAACAGATGCACCACTATCTAGTAGTCCAGAGAAGGGGACATTGTTAACGGAGAAAAGGGCATAAGGTCTTCCATCTTTAGCTTGTTTGCAACAAACCGAAGAAACATTTAAGGTCTGGTTAAAATATTTAATGTGTGATAACCAATCAGTCCATTCCTTAGACCTTGGTACAGAATGAATACCTGAGAGGTTATTATTTAGTTTTTTTGTTTTCTTGCGTGAAAATTCGGTGGGGGTTTAGAGAAATCCACTTGAGGTTTAACAAAGTGAGGGTCTTGCAACCTTTCCATGTTATTTCTTGATTTTTTGAAAATTTCACGCAGTTCGTCGCGTGGAGGAGAACGATCCCTGGAGCGATGTCTCTTTAAGGTTCTGGGTTCTTTAGCTTCCAGAAATTTGGCCTGCTTGAAACAAGTGGTAGCTAGGTGACCTACTTTTTTGCAAAAGGAGCAAACTTTTTTGTTGTCAAATTCTGGTTTTAATCCAGAAGGACGGCTTGGTACAGTGATATTGTCCGTGGTGGTTTTGTTGTTTTTCCTGTCTTGGTGGGATTCCAAAATGAGGCAAACTTCGTTTAAATGGGCCAACGACACAATTTTCTGTGAGGTGATAATGTTTTCATATCTTTGTAGGAGGCCATCAGTTATAACTGGTAATAATTCGGCTTCCGGGACAGGGTGGGAAAGTTTGATGTTGATGGACTCGGCCCTCTCTATGAATGTTGCCACCGTTTCGTTTACTAATTGTTTAATGGATAGTAACGATAATTTAATTCTGTGTTGGGCCTCTGATTTGCCGAAGCTAGTGATCAGGGCTGATCTGAGTTTATTCCAGTCCTTGCATTTTGATTTTTGTATTCGGTGCCACGGGATTAATTCTGGAGATATTAGTTCTATAAAGTTTTTCTGCAGCACGTCAAATGGAACATTTTTAATTGAGGCCGTTTCTTCGATTCGGTCAATGAAATCCAGTACATCAGAAACACCGTTATATTTGATCTTCCAAGGAGTGAGATCGTATGTTTTTTCTTGTGCCGTGATGGGTGCATTGTCTTGTTTTACTGTAACATGTGTCCTGGTTTCTTTGTTAGAAACGGGGATTTCCAAAACTGGGGTATTGGGTGCCTTGTCTTCACTTGCAACGGATAGGTTTATTTTCCTGATGAACTTCTTGTTGAATAACAAAGCGTATGCTTTCAATGCTGACTTTGATTTGTTTAGTGGTGATATTCCTCTGTCTTTTAAGACGGCTTGTAGGTGCACTTTGGATAAGTTGTGTACATTGGGAATGACACCCATGTCCAAAGATGTAGCCATTTGATTGGAATTCATTGTTAAAAAATGGTTTAAAAAAGGGAAAAAAACTCCGAAATTTTTCTAAGTCTTTTTGAAGAAAATTTGAACAGGGGGACACTTTAGGATTTGCATTATTTAATTTTGTGGGCACTATTCGCACTTATATTCACTGCACTCGAGGAAAGGCACGAAAAAGGCACAAAAAACAGCACTTTAGAAGCGAAAAAACACTTTTGATGGAAAGATTTTATATTTGCTTCATTTACTGGCACTAAATCGTGAGATTGAACACACGTTCTTATTATTGCGTCGAGAAAGCACTTCTTTGCAAAAAAACACTGCACTTCTGAAGTTAATTTGAAACAATTCACTTAAAATCACTTTTATAACAGTCAATGCTGAAAAAAAAACAAGAAAATGGACAAACACCGTACCTATATAATTAATCGGGATAAAGAATTATTTGTGTTTTACAGGTTGTAGCTGATATACTTTTAGAAATCAGCTTCGATGGGCCGTTGGGTGTATTGTGCTTTTTTTTAAAAAAAAAATCACTTCCGGTGTAAAAATTGGCTTCACAGTTCTAAATCCTGACTGTTATTATTACGGTGCAATTTATGCCGAAATTAAAACAGTGGGTTTGTTTTGTTTAAACAAAAAACACAGAATCTATGTTATTGAAGAAACATTATGTTCAAACTTTCGTTATCACAGCGTTTTGGCGGGAATTTCGTGCGTCTCTTTTATTCGTTCGAGAGGATTCCTACCGTTATTTTTTCGCGGCAAAATGCGCTTGACAACAAACAAAAGTTCTCGCGGCGAAAATGCGCTTGGCAACAAAATTGCATAGTACATGTTTTCAAATTGGGGGCAATCGTAAAGGCAATCTTGTGCAGTCGGGAAGGATATGTTTAAAAAAATTCTGCCCTAAGTTGGTCGCCAGTGTCGCGCGTCGGACCTGGGGGGGGCCCTGACTTTCCCTCGGCCAGCTCAGATGCGGGGGCATGAGACGTCTCTCTCATAGTCAGGGTTCGGGGTCAGCGCGAGGCTCAAGAATCCATATCCCACCGTCTACACAAAACACTCCCATACAACCGCTATCCCCAAATGAAAGAGGTTAGGTTTTTATAAATCAACATTGTATTTGAGCGGCAAAATGGACATTACATGGGTGAATGACAATAGAATACAGGTTGTTACATCCTAACTAGAATTATCATCAAAGGGTTCCCTAATCTCTCTCTGGGAAATAATTAACAGCTCTCTCTAGACCGACAGGCAGCGTGGACGAATTTAGGTTATTAGCGGACACATTCAAGGGTAATAGGAAATGTAAGAGACTCACAGCATGGTGTTGTCGGGGTATCCTGTTGATTGCAGGACTGTGCGCCGTGTTTCAAACAAACGGTGCCAGCCTGTCGATGTTCAAAGCGCGACATTGTCGTACATTTGGCTTCTCGACCGAGCGGTGCGAATTGGAACGCGGGCGCCGAAACGAACACACGTCCAGCTAGGTCAGAGGTCGGCGCGTAAGAAGGAGGAACGAGGAGCTCGGTCGCCGGGGGTGGGGGGAACTGTAGCGGATCTTTTGCGCGTTACGTTTGACCCAGCAACTAGCCTGATAATTCCCGCTACTCAAGTTGGCAACTGTAGGATCTTTGCGCCTAAAATCTGTTATATGACACATGCTATGATTCACTCACATCTAATATATCTCGCCGGAATCTGGGGATTTGCTACAAAAAAAATGATTTCAGAAGTCCAAGTCGTCCAAAATAGAGCCCTGCGAAATATTTTCAGTTTACCTTGGGACACACATGTCAAAGACATCTACAGAAACACCCAAATACTTCATTTTAATACCATTCCCACTTTTGAAATAACGAAAACTATATTAAAAGTAATTCAACACTCGGCACATTCCAACACTACACTCTATTACAATTACGACGTACACCAACACAACACAAGAAATCACAACAAACTACATATACCAAAAATCAAATCAACAAAATATGGACTAAGATCCCTGGAATACATAGCTCACACAAAATATAATCAACTACCCAACGAGATCAAATGTGCAAGTCAATGTAAAAAGACCCAAACTAACATGCTCAAACTTCATCTTATTAATGACTATCTGAAATAATAATGTTGTGTATGTCCCATCATATGTCCATTTAATACATACAGCTATATGTTTCATGTAATGCGTATCATTCCCGCAATGAGTTTTGTAACGGACGTAGTTGACCATATTATTTAATATCATAAAAATTGTTTACTTTTATAAAATGTCCCTACTCCACGCCACTGGCAAAATCACCACTCCCCGCCACTGGTCATTTTGTCCAGTTTTCGGCCCAAGCATTTTTTTTTTTTTTTTTCATTTTCTAGATTCTTATATTCCATGAAGTGGTGAATCATTTAAATTTACTGAATTTAAAGTTAATGTTCTTTATACAAATAGAACGGCGTCATATGCGCCTCACAATTTTTACCTCATATGGGTTTATTCAAATATTACCTGGCTTTTATAGACTTAGAGGCCTTGTATTTTCTCGGTAGGGAAAAAATTTGTTACCTAAAAACCCTACTAAAATTGCATGTATCATCATCCAGCATCAGCACCAGCGGCGACCTACAGCGGCCATATACTACATACGTGTCTGTTTGTGTTGTGTTGGGAATGGGAGGGAAATTTTGGCTGCGCCCTTTTGTTGGAGTCCTTCCGCATTTGCCGTTGGGAGTAAGGAAAATCGCAGAAAACCTTACCCAGGAAGGAGCGGCCGAACGTCAACTTGAAACGTTTGCGGCCTTCAGTAACATCGGTATATGATGTCCTGCATTTTTGAGATGTGTGTGTGTGTGTCTGTTTTTATGTTAATATATACTTATGGGAAGATAGAAAATAAACATACATATACATACAAATTATAAAATATTATATAAATATATAAATAGATATATAAACATTATATATTTGGGAAGAAGGTCGGGAGTTTAGGAAATACCTACTGCTCGCTATTCGTCCGCGTCTAGTTCTGGTATGTGCCATATGTGGTCATGGTCCATGAGGATGTGTTTTGGTAGTCTATGTGTGTATCTGAATGTCAGGTCGCTCGGAGCATTGTATTGTCCTATGTCTCGTATTAGTTGATTTTTACTAAGTGTGAGTGATTTGTAAAAGCGTTCAGTCAGTCTGTGTGTGAATTCGTATAGAGTTGGAATTTGTTCTCGTTCGTGTAATCTCTTCAAGTTTGTTCTGAGTCTCGTGTTGTATGTGATTTTAATGCAGAGATTTTGAAGTGTCTGTAGATTCTTGTGGTCTGTGTGTGAGATGCTGCTCCATACGGGAATCGCGTAAGAGAGTACCGGACGAATGAGCGAGTAGTAGATGAGGAGTTTGGTTTTGGGAAGTAGCGGACTCCGTCTATTGAAAATTGGCTTCATCATGCCGATCGCTTGTCGCGTGCGCGCGTGCATTTTCGCTTGGTGAGATTTCCAGTTGAGGCGGGAGTCCATGGTCAGGCCGAGATATGTAACTTCATCTTTCCATTCAATGCTGTGTCCTCCCATTTCGATGTTGAAGTCAGGTTTTCTATTTATACGTTTTCTCGTAAACATGATGGCTTCGGTTTTCGCCTCGTTCAGTTTCAGGCGCCATTTCTTGTAATACTCTACGAGCGCGTCGAGCGCTCTCTGTAGGTAAATCGCGGCCATGTTCGCTTTCAGCGAAGAAACGTATAGTTTGACGTCATCTGCGTAGATAGACAGATTGCATCTCTCGTCTCGGGGGATGTCGTAGGTGAATAGAATGAAGAGAAATGGTCCCAGTAAACTTCCTTGCGGCACGCCTTTTGGAATCTCACGCATTGAAGATAGCACGTTCCTTATGAACACTCTGAACGATCTATTCTTTAGGTATTCCTGTATCAGTCTCGTTAGGTATATGGGCGTGTTAGTGCGGTGCAGCTTATGCACGAGCCCGTCAATCCATACGGTGTCGAATGCCTTCTCTAGGTCGATGAGCGCAGCGGCGGTGAAGCGATGTTCGTTAAATTTTCTTGCGATAAATTCCGCTACTCTGGTGAGTTGATGGGTCGTGGAGTGCCTCTTTCTGAAGCCGAACTGCTCGTCTGGCAAAGTCTTGTTGTCGTCGTGGTGTGGTACAAGCCTGTTGAGTATAATTTGTTCAAATACCTTGCTCAGCGTAGATAATAGGCTAATCGGCCGGTAACTTGTCGGTTGCGTTCTATCTTTATTCGGCTTTGCGAAAGGCAGCACGGTCGCCGATTTCCAAATCTGGGGGAAATGCCCGGTCATGAGGCAGGCATTGAACAATTTTGTTGTGTAGATGATGGCTTTTTGAGGAAGATGTTTGAGTAGAATGTTGTGTATTTGATCGCTTCCCGGCGCCTTGTTCGTTCTGAGTCGCTTGATTGTGACCGCAATCTCGCTCGGCGTTGTGAAATGAATATCTTCAGCGTTTGTCTGCTCCGCTTCGTTCAAATCTCGTAGAGAGTCAGCTACGATCCGGTCCGTAGCCGGGTCGGAAAGGCCGTCTGTAGCGGCGTAAGCTCTCTCGAACCCGTCGGCGAGTGTTTCAGCTTTTTCTTGTAGCGAAAGCGCCGTCCCGGGGCCGTTCAATTTCTGTAGCGGGGGAATTGTGTAATCTTTATGTCTCAGCGCGCTCGCCATTTTCCATAGGGAATTATCCTTCGGCGTGAGCGACGCAACTTTTTTGTCCCAAAGTTCGCGCTTGAGTTCTGCGATTTCGGTCTTGATTTCCCTCTGCAGGCAGTTGTACGCTGTCTTGAAGTATTCGTCACGCGTGCGGTGGTACATGCGTCGCAGGCGATTTTTGTCCTTGATGAGCGATAAAACGTGTTCGGGAAGCTTGATCGTGTATGAATGTATTTCTTTGAGAGGAATGTGTGTGTCTTGTGCTGTTTGAAGAATCTCTGTGAGAGTGCTTGTAGCTGCGTCGATTTCTTGTGGCGTGCGCAGAGTTCCCGAAGTGAGATGAATTCGTTCGTTGACTTCTTTTTTGAATCCTTCCCAGTTCGCATCCTTGTAATTGCGCTGTTTTCTGGGGGTCCTTGAAGTTGTGCCGCCTATAGTAAAGCTCACGGGCAGGTGGTCCGAAGACAGTTCGTCTAGTGTGCGCAGTGGAGATATTGTCTTGACATTTTTCTCGAGTACTATGTCCAGTGTACTCGGATATCTAGATCGTTGCGAGTAGTACGTAGGTCTGTCGGGCGCCATTATCGAATAGGTATTTGTCTGCATGTGTGTAAAGAGCGTATTTCCGTTCGCATTTCCTCTGTAGTTATTCCAATAGTTGTGTTTGGCGTTCAAGTCGCCTCCCATCACAACAATCGGTCCCAGATTGAGCAATTTATTGAGATCTTCTCTCACTAGGTTATGTTGGGTGCAGTATACGGAGATGATGGTGTGCGCTCTACCCTCTATGGTGACTTCGATAATCGTGGCTTCGGCGTACTTCAACTTCGGAGTGGGGATTCTTGTGGACGTCATAGATTGCCGAACGAATATTGCGGTTCCTCCGCCTGATCTTCCTTGTCGGTCGTCACGATAAATCTCGAAACCTTGCACTCTCAGCGGTACGCTTGGATTCAAGTGAGATTCTGATAGGAGAATAATGTCGGTGTGTAATTCGTTTGCCAAAGCGAGCAGTTCGTCTGTCTTGTTGCGCACGCTAAATGCGTTCCATACGAGGACTTTCACCGTCTCGGTATTAGGCATCGAGGGTGTCTAGGAGCTCTATCAGTATGACGAGCTTGTCTGCTGTTGTTGTGCAGCGGGCGAGCCGTGATCGCATCCTCAGGAGTCCTTGGAGCAGGGCCATCAAATCCAGGTTGTCCTCTGAGGAGTCGGGCGCGCGCACGTGCTCCTGCTGTGGGCGGGGCTGAGGTCGGGGCTGTGGGGGCGGCACGGGCTCGCGCTGCTGTTGGGCGGGGGCGGTGCCTCCGGCTACGTTGGCCCATGTGCGTCCATCCGTCCTCGGCTGAGGAGGTGGCCTGCTCGGGTTCTGTTCTGCCGGCGGTCGTTGGGCCCTTCTGGCAGGTCGCTGCTGTATTGAGGCGACGTACGCTACCCGCTTGGGGCAGCCTCTGTAGTTGGCGGGATGCGGGCCTGAGCAGTTGCAGCATGCGGCGGGCTCATCTCTTGTCTTCTTGGGGCATTCTGCCGAAGCATGCTCCAGTAAGCATTTTACGCACCTTGCTGTGTGCGAGCAGTTTCGGGACCCATGCCCGAAGTCTTGGCACCTGTAGCACTGGGTGCCGTGCTGTAAATGGTTGCTCCTGTGCTTCTGGAGTCGAATTCGGCAGTGGCACAGGTATTTGACGGCCGCGCGCAGCTGTCCCATGTTGACTTCCTTATTGAAGTGCGCTAAGTATATAGGATATTCAATTGAGGCGGTCATCTTGACCACCTTCACTGCTGGGAATCCCTGCGATTCCAGATCCGCCGCGATGTCTTCCACTTCGACGAGCGGCAGGCCCTTGATGACTGCCTTTTTCATCTTTTCCGCTTCGGCCGTGAACGTGTGGAAGCCGCGAGCCTCCGCTCGCAGCCCGTTGGTAAGGGCGCGGTGGTCCTCCATCGTGCGCACGAAGATGTTAGCCGTGCCGCCCCTGTTGTATCTGAAAGTGAAGAGCTTACCAGCTCCCAGATGTCCTTGCACCGCAGCTGTGATCTGCGCGTGCGTCATGTTCCCCAGGGTCATCACAACCGGGGGAACGCGGTCTCTCCTGCCGGGACCTGCGGGAGAGAAAGATGTATTAGTGTTGGCACGCTTTATACGCGGCGCGCCAGCGCCTTCGCTTACCTCGGGCAATTCTTCAAAACGGTTGCCACACTGGAGCGGTTGTGGTCCCCGTGGGGACATGGGCCTCTTCACGGGGTTGGACGGCCTCGTCCAGCCTCCATCCTGGGAGGCAGCCGTCTCCATCGGCTGCTGCGGTCTCGGGGGCGCCACGTAGGCCGACGCTGGGCCTATCGGGGGGCGCGTGGGGGCAGAAATGGGTCCTGCTGCCCAAGAGGGGCCTGCTGCGGGCTCCGTCATCTCGGTGGCGTCGGGCGTCGTGGAAGCCGTGGTGCTGGATGGTCTCCGGGTCCTTGGGTCCTCGGGGCGGGGCTGTGGTGCGGGGACCGTAAGGCGCACGGTCCCGGTCTTGGTGCGATGCGTAATTTGGTGAGCGCCGGGCGGTACCACGACCGGGGAGTCCTCGTGGTCAGCGGGGAGCATCCGGGTCGGGAACATGGTCATCTGTGTCGAACGGTGACTCCTCTTGAAAAGGGAGCACGTCACGGGTGCTTGCGGGCGGTTTGTGGGGGCCAGCGTGGTTCTGTGTTGTTTTGAGTATTTGCGCTAAAAGAAGCTTTGCCTTAAGAAAGGCAGTTGGGGGCGCGAGCGCCTGCTCAGGGGGCCGGCGGGATTCCTCCGGCCGGCAAAAGTAGCGGGGCCTGGCTGAGTACACAAGCCAGACAAAAACGCTTGTGTGGTTGTGTCACAAACCACAAAAACCAATATCCAATCTTTCGGCCCAAGCGGCTTGAAAACTTTGTCTACGAACGGCATCGATACCGCGTCGCCGGCTTACCTGCCGCGTGGATCAATGTCCAGCATTTTTTCTATGTAAAATTTACATAGAAAAATCAATTTTTAAACATTGCAAATATGTATATTTTACTTGTTCATCCCCTCGGCGGTAGTCAAATAAACACTATTTTCGATATACTACCGCTGAGGAGATATTAAAAAAGCTGTTTTTCACCCATATGTAAACCCATTTTTGAACAATATTTTTTACCTTTTTTGCGTGTACAAAAATCCAGGAACCTCGTAGCATAGTGAATCTTATCTCTTTCTGAGCGCTATGTTACGGGGGACCTCGGAAAAATACTAACTTAACATGTTTTACAAATTTGATCGCTTGAGATCATTTTTACACATTTATTTTACAAACATTTCTTATTTTTTGTCGTATCTTGGCAAACAAAAAATCTAGTTGTCAAGATACACATTCTCATAACTACTATGCTTTTAAACTATGTAATTGTCATTCATGTAAGCGTTCAAAATCTTTTCTAACTCGCAAATTTAAGCGACCACTATCACCATTGCTGCCGACAAAATGAATATGCAACAGTTTGTCGGAGGCTATAAACTCATTGTTGGCGCGGGTACAACCCCCCACCACTTTTGGGCTCCTAGCCCAATGTCGGGCGCGAGTCAGGCTAATTAAATATAAGCAGCCACATAATTCAAAATAAATCAGTTCATCTTTACCACCAAAACCAAGCGTTTTATTATCTACAAGTGACTCCTGCCCAACATCTGCCTCACCTCGCCGAGTCTTCTGCTCCAAGATCTTCTGGTGTTACCTCTTCGAGACCAGCCGGCCCTCCTTTGGAAAACCGCCAACACCAGAAGCGAGCAGAGACGAAAGCACACCCAGTGCCCACCATTCACCAAGCCTGGGTGCGGGAGGCAGATTTCATCACAATATCAACTACAATCATCATCATCGGCCGTAAAGGAGCATTCTCATCGGTTGAAGACACGGTTTGGACCCGGCGCCTAAATCTACAGTCTTGTGCGGACTCCCGTCCAGTACAAGTTTATTAACTCCTGGGAGTACAATGCTTTATATAATATACTATATTCTGTATTGTATACTTTTAATAAAAAAAAATTAAAAAAAAAAAAAAATTGACGTAAATAAAGTAAAAGTTTTGTTTACACAGGAAGAGAAGAAACCCGTTATTCTGGAAGGAAGGAGAATAGAAGACATATTTTTTCTTTAACTGTATTAAATAGAATTTCGCAGCACGACTCTTTTTATGATTGTAATTATCTAACTTAGAGATAGTTGAGCGTATACTTCGAGATGACAAGTTCTGGGAAGAAAAAATGCTTATTAAATTAACTAATTTTTAAATGGATTGCATTCTTGTCTAGCTTATCGATCCTGGAGTCACAAGGTCTATGAATGTTCGTGATCCTCCACATATCTTAGATATTGTATGTAAAGAACGTCAATTTGGAAATCGTCGTTTAGATTTCGACGAAATGCTATTTATTGAATAATTATTTTCGTTTTTTATATAAAATTATTTTTACTATTTCTAACTTATATTATAATAAATGATGGCCTTTATACAAAAAAAGTTGCATCTTATGCTTTTTACATTACATAATTATTTGTTTTATGTAACTTTTTGTAAACGATAATAATAAATATTGAAAATGACTGATATTTTATTTATCTTGTCAATATATTCAGATATAATTATGATCAGATATTATGAAAATGATTCGTGATTGAATACCGTATTGCTTTGACATCTGTCAATGAAGAACACGTCGGTTACGAGTCATAAGTTACTGCCTACCGTCTAGCAGTATGGTTACAGAAATCTGATAAGAATCATAAAATCATGAGCTCCTTCTGCAATAGGTAACGTTTCTATCGAAATTTGCCTAAAACATGCACATTCAACTTAATATTACTATTCACATAGTTTGAAAGACGCCCATTATTAAGCATTTCATGTTCAAACCTTACTCATGGGTACCATCTAGTGGATTTCATCGCTGCTCTGACTTCGAACTGTTCGTGGTGTCGGGTGTTCCCCATTGCAACGTACTTCATTCCTCTGCACCCCGAAATATTATAATATTTAATTCGAGCGGAGCGCGTGTGAAACTAATTTGCTTCGCCCACTTAAATCGCGTTCACGCCCATAACTGATATTTTTTTAGGATCTTATTTCGTCTTAAACATATTTTTAGTTATTTCCCTTCGAGGGAAGGAAATTCGGGAGAAAATATAACAATGCATTTATCCTTTAGCGTTTATTACCGACATTTAAGAACCATTGTATTCAATAGTTTGTTTAGCGTAGTCCATCCTCTAGGAGCAGTTATTGGGAAGTATTAAGATTCTTATTTTTTTTCACGTTTGCCTGGACGGAGTCCCCCTAATGGCCGAACAGGAGACGGGAGACTGTCAAATATCCCTCATCAACGACTATTTGCATAATACTTTTAAAAAAAAAATCACTTATTTTATTTTTTATTGCAGAAACAAACAATACATAATTACATAGAGGACAATAGTTACAAAGTTATACAAGTTAATACAATAATTGGTACCAACGACATGTCGCTGATATATATACATAATTGGTATATTATACTTATTATTATTTTTTTTGATAAATTAATGTTTTTAAGACAAGATTTTTTATGCATAGCACAAAGGGTAACAATTATTTTATAAGCAATAATTATTCGCCTGAAACACTCATCCACATTGAAAAATCTCCTGATAAAAGATACATGACGCCAACGGGACTCGAACCCGTGTCCTTTCGATTTCCGGTCGACAGCTCTGACCACTGAGCTATGGCGGCTTATCTCTTACCCGCGAAATGATTCAATATATACTAGTGTTTCATTCAACAATTACTGCTTGTTACATTTTTTCACCAGAAAACAACCAACTTTATTTTATATGAGAAAGGCATTGTAAGTGTTAACTCTCTCACTAGATGGCGTCGAGACAAATTGTCTACATTTTTAGGTGAAATACTTGAACTTGTCGAATATTAATTATTATTTTTTTTGGTAATTTTTTGGTTCATCTAGTGAGAGAGTTAGCACTTACAATGCCTTTCTCATATAAAATAGTGTGTTTGCAGAGATAAAAGCCTTGTAAGTGAACAAATTGGTGCCTCCAGTTCTACATTCTAAAGTAAAAGAGCTCTACACTAATTATACCGTCTTATCAGATATTGTGTTTATATATTTATAAAACTAGTGTAAAACCAACCACATCTACAATATCAGGATAAATATCAGAGATGATTTTTTGAAAATATGCTTACGGATATGTTGGCACACGAGAAGTTAAATAAATCTGATTGATTCACACTGCAAATATTATTTTAAGATAATTAAAAAGCTATTCTTTGTTTTTTGTATTAATAGATTTTTTTTTAAATTTTTCATTTTTATGAAAAATGTTATAATATTGGTTATTGAATGTATAGTAATTACTTCTTCAATAAATACAAAAGTACTTTGGATAATTATCCATTTAATAATAATTACAAGTTGGTCAGAGAATTTAACTGCTTCTCATTGCCTCCGGCATTCTTTAACAGTAATATTGAGTTAGTTATAGTTTTTAACAAATCTGTGTTAAATAAAGTAAAGGAAGAATAAAGATTTTAATAACCTAGAATTCAAATTTTAATATTTGAAAACATGCAGGTTAAAACGCATCCTTGAACGCATCCTTCACGCAACGCTCAGAATAATTTAAACTCTTTCACAATAAATTCAATCATTCCGTCTGTGGATCGAGTTGCCATCCGACATACGATAACGAGGTCCGTTTTCAAACGCCAATAGTATTATATGCATTCACACGTTGTGGAGAACGCTAAATTAATTATATGCATTCACACCTCGTGGAGAACGCTACATTAATTATGTGCATTCTCACGTTGTGGAGAACGCTACATTAATTATATGCATTCACACCTTGTGGAGAACGCTACATTAATTATGTGCATTGACACCTCGTGGAGAACGCTACATTAATTATGTGCATTCCCACCTTGTGTAGAACGCTACATTAATTATGTGCATTCACACCTCGTGGAGAACGTTACATTAATTATGTGCATTCACACCGCGTGGAAAACGCTACATTAATTATGTGCATTCACACCTCGTGGAGAACGCTACATTAATTATGTGCATTCCCACCTTGTGTAGAACGCTACATTAATTATGTGCATTCACACCTCGTGGAGAACGTTAAATTAATTATGTGCATTCACACCTCGTGGAGAACGCTACATTAGTTATTTGCATTCACACCTTGTGGAGAACACTTCCTGTTTATTTATAGAAAAATGGTTGATTGGAAGATATTGAAACCTTACAACAAGTTTAAATAATTAAAAGTACTAAATAATTTAGCGATATACACTATTTAAAAGTAAAAAGTTTCTAAAGTAGCCATGTTCGAAACGAAGAAATGGATAAAGTCTACTTCGGTCGGCACCTTAATGCAACCTTAAAAACAATATCTTTCTAACGTACCATTATTTCCCCTTTGAGCAAAGTGTTGTTTTCTCAATGAAGGTGCGGAAAATCTTTCAAAGAAGATTTGGAAAGCAATAATCTCATTTTCATTGAATTAAGGAGATCTGTTTTTGCGAAAATTTCTCGGTGCGCTAGAATAACAAGAGGGGAAAGGAAAAATAATATTTCACTTTTTATTACAGACGTTTTTCTGTTTCGGTTTAATTCCATAGAAATAAATATTAGATTACTGAAAGATTCCCGCAAAATTTTAAAATCTTGCAATAACGGAAGTACATCTGCATTTGACTTTTTTTGTTAATTTGAATTCTTTGTTTATATTACTGTGATTTAAGACACTTTTTTGTAATTTGAATTCCTTCCAATCTTGAACCTTACAAATAGGGAGGCGGGTGTGGGTACCGCCACCCCGGGAACCATTTATTGGATAACTAACACCTTTTCCAAAGGTCACCTCAAATGGTTCGATACGTTTGGTGACTTAGCAGGGGCGCCCGGGTTCATGGGGTGTGGCTTGTCTGGGTCTTGGCGGCGGACGCATCTGACCACTTACTGCGTGGCAGGCCGGATCAGGAGAGACTGATTGAGGCAGACCTCTTGTCATCTCTAGCAGGATTCTTTCGGAACATCACATAGTTGTATAGCGCCCTTCGTGGCAGCAGGACGCGTCCTAACGCGTCCTACAACCGCTTTGTGTTTTTTAGTATTTTCAAGGGAAATGAGGCAACATCCCTTTGAAATTATTTTTCAAATCAATCAATCAACATTTGAACTTAAATAAAAATAAACTTTATAATTATTAGAACTTTATAATATGTGATTTGAGTGCAGTGTTTTAAAAGTGAATAATCGGACATTTGCTCAAAAATAGTGGACATTCGAAACGAACGGCGATCGGTAAATGCACTCCAGATGTTTTCAACGTAATTCTCGGAAACTGGGGAAGTTTGGACCCTGGCAAGTTTTTTACTAAGCCCAGGGTAATTTATTAACTGTCGATTTTTATTGCGGGCAGAATGCTCTACTTCAACAATTACCAGGAACAGGATTACATGGAGATAAATGATGGACTTGCCGAACGCCACAGTGGTGCTGCCAGGGTCTCTTATCCATGTGAGGTGTCAGCGCTTTATTATTAGCAGCAGATACATACCTGGACGCTGTTGTTGGATGCGGTGGACTCTCTTGCTGCAGCAGCTGGTCCAGTTCCTTCACCACCTAGGATTCTTGCTGCAGAGTCTCCGTCTTTTATCTTCGTAGAACGTCACAGCGATGCTGCCAAGGTCTGGTATCTGTGAGAGGATAGTGTGTCAGCGCTTTATTAGCAGCAGACACATACCTGGACGGATGACGAACCTCGTGCTGGCACTGTTGGTGGACGCGATGGACTCTTTCGCTGCAGCAGCTGGCCCAGTTTCTTCACCACCTAGGATTCTTGCTGCAGAGTCTCCATCTTCTATCTTCGTGTCACCTGTTCCTATACTTCATTTTACTTAACTTAACTTCACTCTATTTTTGTAATATTTATATTTTTTGTAATACCTGCATCAACTGTAAAGCGCCCCTGAGGTGATATCTCACAAAAGCGGCGCTATACAAATTATCCAATAAATAAATAAATAAATAAAATCACTGCGCCACGGTGGGAGGGATGGATTCATACGTCCGTTACAAATGGACACGCTGACCCTCAGATTCTTACCCACCCTTCAGACCTTTTTCCTTCCAAGAACCTTGCTTTCCTAAAAAGTCACCCCACACAGCATCCCCAAAGATAACATAGGCCCTGAGGGAAATTATTTTATTCAGGGCCTGTGTGCGGTTAATGTTAAAAAAAATAACGAACACAGCTTTTTAAAGGTTTGAACTACTACAAGTTAAGACGGATAGCTAAATAAATATTATATTATATTTATAACATAGACGTGAGGTATAAGTTTGAACTACTACAAGTTAGGACGAATAGCTAAAAAAATATTATATTATATTAAGAACATAGACGTTAGGTATAAGTTTGAACTACTACAAGTTAGGACGAATAGCTACACAAATATTAAATATTTACAACATAGACGTGAGGTATAACTTTGAACCACTACAAGTTAGGACGGATAGCTAAAAAAATATTATATTATATTAAGAACATAGACGTTAGGTATAAGTTTGAACTACTACAAGTTAGGACAAATAGCTACATTAATATTATATTATATTTAGAACACAGACGTGAGGTATAAGTTTGAACTACTACAAGTTAGGACGAATAGCTACATAAATATTATATTATATTTTGATCATAGACGTGAGGTATAGGTGCAATTTTAATATGACGCGCGCCCAACATTAAATATATTTTGTTGTTTCCTTCCTCTAGAGAAGTATCTTCAATATCCCGAATAATTCTGTAATTTTGTTAAAAATAACTTCCACACCACAGTGATACTAATAAAAATAATTAGAGTAGTTATACAACCCCTTCAAGGCCGCTTTACGACGTAATTTATATACTTAATCCATACCCCATAATTTAGAGGTAGGTATAACTAAAATCTTCTTACAGTTAAGCTTTATTACTAATGACTTACAACATAGACTATCTATTGACTTAAAACTGTACATTTTTATGAACGAGTGA
Source organism: Hesperophylax consimilis (assembly GCF_061612785.1). Taxonomy (NCBI): domain Eukaryota; kingdom Metazoa; phylum Arthropoda; class Insecta; order Trichoptera; family Limnephilidae; genus Hesperophylax; species Hesperophylax consimilis. The sequence continues at coordinate 570,312 of NC_142842.1, forward strand.
GTATTAATACATAATGCCGATAAACTACTTACCACTATGGATTAAAACTAGAGACTTACAACTAATATGCATGTCATATTGGCATTTACAAGGACATATTGTTATGATTGATGCCGGTGCTTTCAGTGGAAAAGGTATGAAGTGTAAAACTAGAAACATAAAAATAATATGCATGTCATATTTGCATTTACATGGACATATTGTTATGATTGCTGCAGGTGCTTTCAGAGGAAAGGTATGAAGTGTAAAACTAGAGACTTAACCTTAAACCTTAACCTAATCAACTAATTTTAAATGACTAGAAAAACAATGAAAAAACACGCAAACAAAACGAAAAAAAGTTTAAAATAACATAATTTGGTTTCATACCCGACCTAAAACCTCGCACAACACAGAACCCTCTTCAACAGTGGCCTAAATACCCACAAACTGGCGTTGTAAGGATCGTTGAAAAATTCCTCGGGAATGTCACTCAATACATTATTATTATTTCATAGTGCAGCGGGGCCTTTCAGAAGCAGTGACCCGGAGGGAGATCCGTAGCCAGCCAGCCTTTGTCAACGACCCGAGGTGCTTTTTCTATCCATATTGCTTATTTCTTTAATATCCGGTGGCGAACAAACTTACCATTATTTAGCGGAAAACTGTTTGGTATACTAAATAGAGGGATGTTCATTTTCACACAGTATTATTATAAAACCTTCACTCAAGCACTTTTATAATGATGGAGTATTTATTTATTTATACTGCGTTTTTACAGATGTTCTCACTTATGTGAGAACAATCCAGCTATAGCAACTCAGTTAATAGACATACAATTACAAAAATCTACCCAGGCATAGGATACAACAGTTTGCATTCATCTAAATAACGATTTAAAATCAAAAACAAAAGAAATAAAAAAATAAATAGGTATATAAAAGCTTACTCAATTGACAAATAATACAAAGAGAGACGAGAGACAAAGGGGACACAAATAGAGACACAAGAGACATAAATAGAGACACAAGTAATACATAATATAATTAGCGCAAAATATTGTTTCGCAACAGCGGATTTTTTTTTCTGAATCCGTATAAATTATCGAAGAAAATGTATACTTCAGTACACATTATTATTTTTAAATGGATTCGGGTGAAATATGCAATGAAGTCTTAAACAATGAGAATTGGGAACATTTATTTCAATATTGCTAAGGAATAATGTAGAATCGAGATGGCCGTAAATTATTTTGTGTGAACATATTATGCGACGTATACATACGCGAGCCGAACTGCCGAACTGATCCTCAACTTATGGGAAAGAAACAAAGCAACCGCAAAGGACACGGAACGCCGCTTGCAGTTGCTTCGTTCCTTAGTTTCTGGCTCGATTCGCATTCAGGTTCGCAAATGTATACGTACCATTGATCAATCAATTGCAGACAAGATCTAAGATGGTCACGGATACCATATTTGAAAGATAACAGTCAAGGCATTTTGTTTAACCGATTCTATAATATAATGTGTTGGTATTGAAAAATATCACAATATTGTGCATATATTTATAAAACTAAGTAACCAACTAACTATTTATACATATATTATGGTTAAGGTTTTCACGGGTGTAAGATGTAGAATAATTCCTTTTAAGGACTACTTTACGCGGGTAAACCGAGAAAATTATTCTACATGTATATTATATATTTGTCGTCACTTTGGTTTTACATGATTCCCACTTCACTTAACCTTATGAGATATAATCTATCAATGTTTGCGAAGATGATTTCTCATTATCTATTTACCAATTCCCAACCTGGTTTCATTTTGTTTCCGTAACCCCGGAAACCATTTATTGGATAACCAACACCTATTCCATAGGTCACCCCAAGTAGTTCGCTACGTTTGGTCATTTAGCAGGGGTGCCCGGGTTCATCTGGTGAGGTGTGTTAAGGATCCACCGGCCCACCAGCTGAGTGGCGGGCCAGATCGGGAGAGGCTGGCTTGGGGAAACCCTTTGACCTCTCCAACTGGTCTCACACACTGATCTCTAAATTCCTACCTAATCCTCATACCAAAACTTCCTCTACTTTCTTTCATTAATTAGACCCTCTACACAGCATCCCAATAGACGATATAGGTAAATAATTTTCCCTCGGGGCCTCCTGTCTAAGGGTAATGTAAAAACAAATGTCTCATTTTAAGGTTGAATCTTGTGTAAAGTATTTTAAAGGGAAGTATTTTAATGGGATGTATTCTTATAGTTCTTCAACAACTGCAAATTTACTTTGTGACGTCATTTTAATTTTTTTTTTTAAACTTAACTTTTGTACCAATATTTAACCAAAAAAGTATATTTTTATTTAATGGTGGTATAAACAGATTTATTTATTTTATTAAAAAACTACTTTTAAATATCTTAAAAAATAGAACACATGTTTTTTAACAAAACAATCGAATACAATCTGTCAATTAAAACCGTTCAAAATAATAAATTTTTGTGAAAATTACCTTCTCAATGACATCGTGATAAAATGAAATAAGTAATAATTTACATTTGCACAAAATTCAAAATGAAGTATCTCAGCGCGTACCTATTAATTAGTGTAGTGGTATATCTAGCTCACGCCCACAGGACCGAAGTGGCTCTCAGGCAAAGTAAGAATGAGAAATGTTTCCACGACTCGAGCACCTTCCTCGCGAGACTGAGGCACGCGATCAAAGACAGGTTCGGCAGGAAGAGAACCCAATGGCCGCAGAACTCCCGCCAATGCACGCCAGACCAAGGGAACTCTTTTTCCATCAGATTTATTTACGACAAAATACTATCATTTGGAAGACGAAAAAACATAATTGAAGATGCATCAGAGTTCATGAGCAGAGTTTATGGGCGATTACTGCAAGAATTTGACTTCACAAAAACATTTGAAAGTAAAGCTGACACGGAAACGAGCCGTGCAGGCAACAGACCACCAAAATCTTCAAAAGTGTGTCTTGACTAGTTATAACATTGGTTGTCTTATTTATCGACGTGCCCTTGATCGCAATATCGCAGATTAAAAATTCTATATAATATGACATACAGTACTCAGATTAAAACATACATGGAACCTTTACATTTCATCAACATCATTGTGTAAATAATATTAAGCTATTCCGTTGATGGTCAAATTTCGGATTGGAGATGAAACAAATTTCGTAGACAAAAAGAATATATACAGTATAACTTAAATCAGAAACATCTTTCTTTATTTAGAGTTACATTTTTTTAATTGTACCGTGGTTACTCTTATGTACCCCAATGTGTAAATAAATAAATAAATCTCTTTGCAAATAAAACACGTCTCTTTAAAATGTTTCATATTGTAGTATTAATATTTTATGACAACACATTTATTTATTTCATTTATTCATTTAGATAGTTATGTTATTTTGTTAAATATAATAATTGCAATTTAATTTCTTTTTATGTAGAAAACTTTGTGGTTTGACAAAGTATTAGTAAACGAATCAAACCGATGACGTTACAATATATAATATTCTATGTAACGTCATTGAATCAAACACTTTGTTTTTAACCAAATTTATTTTGAAGTGGTCATTAGCTCAAGCTTCATCAGGGTAAAAATGAAAAGTTAACAAAATACACAGTGGTGCCAAGTGCAAATAAAAACCTCAAGGGTGCTGTGTTAGGTGTAAGGTAGTATAAGCGCCTCGTCTCCTTGAAAGTCTGCGCCCGGAGCGGACTTCTGCAGTGGCGCCTGCACAGCGCCGGTCCTGAGTGTGGGCATATATTTATATAGGTAAAGAGGGCGTTCTGTCACTTTATTTTGTATAATTATTTAGTCCCATGTATAATGTAAGCTTATCTCTATCTCACCTGCATACAGTGTACACTTGCATATTGTGGATATATATATAAAAGCTTGAGCCAAGCGAAATCGGTTGGTGAATACATTTAAAATGAATTAGTGGTTGAAAACAAAGTGTTTGTTTCAAATAACATTAATTCGTGGTGGTTTCTGGAGGGTTGCTTGTTGCGTCAGAGACGTTTCGAGGTGGTTTCTGGAGGGTTGCTTGTTGCGTCAGAGACGTTTTGAGGTAGTTTCTGGAGGGTTGCTTGTTGCGTCAGACGTTTTGTGGTGGTTTCTGGAGGGTTGCTTGTTGCGTCAGAGACGTTTTGTGGTGGTTTCTGGAGGGTTGCTTGTTACGTCAGAGACGTTTTGAGGTGGTTTCTGGAGGGTTGCTTGTTGCGTCAGAGACGTTTTGAGGTGGTTTCTGGAGGGTTGCTTGTTGCGTCAGAGACGTTTTGCCGCCAGAATGATCACACGATTTCTATTTCATTTTATAAAAGGTTATATTTTATTTATAATTAACGGACTACTTCTTAATAACATAAAAAAATTACAAAAAAATAAACAACTTTACACGTAGTTAATACGAGGAGAAGTTTTAAGATAAAGATAATGCCAAGTCAAGACAAGAACAATCTTGCCACATCGATACAAAATACTTGGAATACTTGCGTAAAAATCATTAATTTATAGACTGGCACCAAAAACATCAAGGCCCTAACTTGAGTTCACAAGTTTGCCTGGTCTGGCAATCGAACCAAATATTATTATTATTATTTGGTTCTATTCCAAACGACAACGCATTTCAGGCTAGTAATTATTACTTATAATAATTTGTTATCCTTTGTGCTTTGCATAAAAACCTTATCTTGTAAACATAGGGTTATCTTTAAAATAAAATAAGAACTACCGACATTATCTTCATTTCATCAGCGCACATTTTTACTGGATGCAATTTTTATGTATGCTCGCAAAATTCAATTCGAACTAAATGCAATCAAGATAGCGTCTTGGATAAATAAATCCTCTTTTTATTTTAATGTGCGAACTATATTGATTAGTTCGATTTGAATCTTGCGATCACACATAAAGATAGCAGCCAATATAGATGTGCGGGTAGGAAAATGAAGAAAATGTTTGTAGTTCTTATTCGAAGTGTGATACAGTTAAATATGACCGAAGGAAACAGGGTCCTATTAGCGTAGTTGGTAGAACAGCGCCCGGAAAGGTTTTGGATTCTAGTTCCGGGTGCGACCGTATCTTTGTCTGAATATTTCTGTTTCAAATTTTCGTTTAAAAATTGCTAATATTATATTCAATAATTAAATATTACAAATTGAGATTTAATTCATTAAATTATTTAAAAAAAAACGATTTTATATTATTTCTTATTTTAAAATTGCAGGAAACGTCGATATTGATTATACGCAAATAATTTTATTATGATATTACTGTTGTCATCGTTACGATTAACAACCGTCATTATTTTATTTTTATATTCTCATCGCGAATACAATTATTAAAACATGTTGATCCACACGAAGTACAAACTGGCTGGAACTTGTATTTTATTTGTAATTACATTATTTTCATTGGAAAAATTGATACAACTAGGAACGGGTAAGTGTACAGGTTACAATATTCACTGTGTCTTCCCTTGATAAGTGTCTTCCCTTGATCTGACACATTGTATATTAGACAGTATGGACACTAGACCCGCTAGTTCCCTTTTTAGGGATGCAAACCAACGGCTTCATTGCGCGTTTATTCGAATCAATTTACGTAGACCAATTTTTTAATAAACAAAACTTTTAGTAATGCATTTTTCATGCAAAGGTTCTTTTAAAAGACAACACTTGATTTTAACTTAAATATCAAGTGGAGACAACTATTTAGGTCGGGGAAAGTAAACATGCACAAAATAGGTATTTAGTTTTTTTTTTAATTTTTATCCGACTTTATGTCCGGGTTAAATTTTCCCCATAGGAAAAAATAAACTCTTCCACACACTTTTCCATCTAGTCAATCAACATTATGCAAGTGCATTATATAAGTAAAATAAATACAAAACAATACAAGAACAACACGTCAACTCACCAGAGATCAAATGGGAAAATAATTCACCGACTCCAGATATTTTCATATCAGAGGGTTCGGCTCGGTAGAACTCCTAACAGGGCCTATAAATCCTACTGATCCCCTCAACATAAATATTTAAAAAATCTTTCGTAATCCTACATTTATTTAAAATGACTAAATATATATATATTTACTATTATTTCCTGACCTTCGAACATTACTTTAATTGAGAAAAATGGAACTGTAATGCATCTTTTACCCTCTCCATCGACGTAATTAGTTGTTTCTTGTAGTAATTAAGTTTACACAAAGTGCTATTTATATTTTGTTGTGTATTAAGCGTAAAACGGAATTCGACAAGTTTGATAACTTTTTTTATGTAAGTACTATTTTAATCATATTTCCTTACAGAATCCTTGAATTTCTTAGCGAAAAGATTGACTATCAATTCCATCCAAGGGATGAGAGACGATTTCTTAAATAAAATAAGGACACATTGGACATTTGGAGATCCAGTTGAGGAGAAATCGTTCATTGAAGACGTTTATTATTACGTTAAAGAGACAACCGAGAAAGTAAAAGACAATTTTCCGATATTCAAAAACCTAATAGAAGGCACCCAATCCGGGTCACTTTATCTGTGGAAGCAGTTGGAGTTTTTGTTGAATAAAACATATGAAATAAATTCTTGCGGCAAGTGCCAGAACAAGAAGTAGTCTCTTAGAAAATTATTGAAAAAAAATTGAACTTAACTACATTAAGTAACTTGCAAGTATGTACGAATGAATGCTTAATTTTATAGATTATTTTATTTTTTGAATAAACGTTATTTCGTCAATTAGGTGGAAAAACAAATTTTATTTATACTGTGTTTTTACATATATGTTCTCGCTTAAGTGAGAACAATCCAGTTATACAAACACGGTTAGTAAGTACGTAGATCGCTTATGTGAGAACAATCCAGTTATAAAAACACGGTTAGTAAGTACGTAAATCGCTTATGTGAGAACAATCCAGTTATACAAACACAGTTAGTAAGCAAATAGATTATTTCAATAAAAAATATCAAATTACAAAAACCTATCCATAAAACAAAAGAAACATTTATTTTCATACATCTACATAGCAAATAAAAACAAAAATACGAAATTATATAAAAGCACTCTCAGGTGACAAATAAGAAAGGCAAGATAACACAAATAGAAACTCAAGTATAAATGATCGAAATGTCTACTTCAGCACACTGTTTCTTATCTACTTCAGCACACTGTTTCTTATCTCTTCAGCACACCGTTTCTTATTATACAGTCGACACATTTGGATCACAGAGCTAAAATAAAACGTTTTCAGATGAAAAATGCTAAGGCATTTCAATGTAATTATTTTCAATTTGGGAAGCGGGTTCGGGTACCGCCACCTCGGGAACCATTTATTGGATAACCAACTCCTCCGCCAAAGGTCACTCCAGGTGGTTAGCTATGTTTGGTGGTTACTTCCTTTGCCTATGAAAAGTTTAGTGACTTACTTCGTAAGCGGTATTTTATTCAGTGTTACATCAGCGATCCAAATTGGGTCAAACACTAGGCATGAAGATCCTCGCCGTTATAAATCACAATCAGATAGAGTTAACGCAAACTTTGCACCAAACTCCTGGAGGGCGGACAGGCAGGACGGTAGGGCGGGTAGAGCGGGGCGGGCGGGAAGCCCTTGTTCCTGCTCGGCCGCCCTCGGAGCCGAATACTCCAATCATTACAACTTTGTTTTGGTATTTGGAGTTAAAAACTTTTCAGATAAACGAACCTATACAATCTACACTCATTGGGTTGAATGATTTTAATATCCAATTAGCATTATACTTATGTACCATTGTATCATTTGTGGTTTAGCTACACGGCTTCACTTACTTGTAAATGTCAGTTTATTATAATGTCAAATGATAAAATTGATGCTTGCAAGAGGGAAAAAATCAAGTCATTACTATTCTATATAATGGAAGTTATTCTTCAATTAACAATTTTTTTTTTAATTTCGGATAAATTTTTTTTCTAACTTGATATTTTGCTTTATTGTAGGTTTAACTAAAATATTTTTTACTTATTTATTTATTTATTATAAACGCCCTGGCGGACCTTTTATGGTTTGATATTTTATTTATTTGATATTTTTTATGGTTTGATATTTTACGTGATTTACTGTATGATACAGTTTTTTATATTTAGCCAACAAAAAATATAAATTTAAAACAATGAACGTACATAGTACATGGTAGATTTTTTTTATTTGAGTATATTTACGAAACCTACAGTTATACATGTAAATTAATTTTGCATTTAAGATGTTGAATATAAAGTAACACATTTTTTTTCAGAATAACTTAATTAGTAAAACCTCAAATTGCAATATTTAATTATTGAAGACAATATTAGCGATTCCTAAACGAAAAATTGAACCCTTGCCTGAGAGTCCTGGGTTCAAGTCCTAGATGTGACCTATCTTTTTCTGTTACAATTTTTCGTTTAGGAATCGCTAATATTGTCTTCGACAATTACAAGTGAAATTTCATATATTCCGCCCTTAAAAGTGTCAATAAATGTTCCTTACTGTATTTAAGTTGCTTAAGTGTACTAAAAACTAATTTTACTGTGACCAGTGTGGACGTATAACGACTTTAAGAAAAGGTGACAAATAATTTTGTTAATCCTAAGATGTGTGAATTCCTGTGCCTATAATACGAGATCAGTGCTTTGAACATTCACCAGATGTGATCATCCCTTCGGCCCTTGCCCCTTGCCCCTCGTCCACCCGCACCAATACTGCAAACCCCGCTGTCCGACGCATACAGTGCTTATTCAGTGCCGTTATAGAATGTGGGCCATATGACATTGCTTAGGCCACAGAATCATCGTTTCTCGGAATCTACCCTGAACCCGCACAAGAAAAGAGTCATTTGGCGACTCATGCAACCCCTGCCGCAACCTCCGCTCCCCACCGCTCGTGCCCTTCCGCGCGTGGAATAATGACATCGGAAATGAAGGATGAAATCGGAATGAACCCGCGCTCTTTGGTTTGCTGTCTACATGGAGTGTTTTAAAACAATTATATAGTGATAAAATAACTATTTTTAGTGGTAGTTTATTTGTTAAGTTAAATGTTATATTAAGCGTATAAATATGTATTATTTGTTTTATGTGTGTAACGATATGATAAGTTGTATAATTAAGATGTTTAAGTAGTACTTGGAAGGGAATGGCCGACAAAGATGTCGATGAGGTTCGCTATCCATCACATCGCCAACCCTTCGGTGGCGCAAAGAGGAGGACGGAACGTGATCAATGTCGAATTGGTACATGGAACATTAGAGGAGGAATGGAAAGAAAGATGAACGAACTGTGTGATACTATGGTGAGCAAATGTTTGGACGTACTTTGTATAACAGAGAGTATGAAAAAAGGTAGCGGTACAATGCAGCATAATGATAGGCTCGTCATTTGGTCTGGGAGACCAGATACGGAGAGGGCTTGTCAAGGTGTTGCAGCGCTACTGTCTCCCAGAATGATTGAATGTATGTTGCAGTATGAATGTGTAAGTCCGAGAATAATGTGGATCAGATTTAAAATCGGTTTGACAAGGGTGTTTCTTGTTATTTGCTACGCCCCTGTTAATTCTGAAAGCGATGAAGTGAAAGATGATTTTTGGACTGGTGTGAATGTTGTAATGAGACTAAAAAATATGAACGAAAGGATTATAATGGCAGGCGATTTGAATGGGTGGGTGGGAATTAGACGTGACGGATTTGATTCGGTCTTAGGTATGTTTGGGGATAAAAGAACGAATGACAACGGGAACAGAATGCTTGAAGTATGTTTAGAGTGGAACCTGTTTGTGTCGAATACTTTCTTCGATCATAAAGGTATCCACCAATATACGTGGGAAAGAGGAAATGAGAGGTCAATTATTGATTTTGTAGTGATTGACTCTAGGTTGAGAGCTGTTACCGAGGACACAAGAGTTTTCAGAGGGGCTGAGGTCGAAACTGACCACTTTCTTGTAGTGTCGAGAGTAAACCTCTTTCGCGGTTGGCGCTCTAAAGTGAAAACGGTACCAGCTCCGACAAGAGTCAAAATAGAAAAACTGCAAAACGATAATGTGAGAAGTAAGTATGTGAATTGTGCAGAGATAAGATTGAATGCGAAGGAAATGGATGGTCTAAGCATAGACGAAACATGGAACCACATAAAAGTGTGTCTTTGTGAATCTGCTAGGGAGGTTTGTGGAATAAGTACGCAAGGTAGGAAGAAAGGTGATGCATGGTGGGATGATGAGATTAAAGCACTGGTCTCAGAAAAGAAGAAAGCATGGTTGTATCTGATTGCGGCTGGCAGTGCTTCCAGCGAAGAGAAGTATCGAGCGAAAGAAGTATATAAGGAATGTAAGAAAAAAGTAAGAGTTGGAGTGAAAGAACGAAAGAAACGCCTGGAAGAGGAAGAAGGAATGAAAATGACAAACCATTTCCAAGAAAACATTAAGTTGTTTTGGAAAGAAGTCAAAAGGTCCCGGAGTGGCCCAGAAAACGGAAGCATGAAAGTGATAAAATCAAAAGATGGAAAAATGTTGACGAATGAGGAAAAAATAAAAGAGAGATGGATGAATTATTTCGAGGAAGTCTTCGAAAGCGAAGTGAATGACAGTGATTCCAGTGGCGAATCAGATATGAATGACGATGGAGTGAATGTTACCGAAATTAGCATGGATGAGATAGAAAGCTCGATTAAATGTATGAAGAATGGTAAGGCTGTTGGGTTTGACAATATTGCTGCTGAATATTTTAAAGGAGGTAGCCGTGTAATTCTCACATGGTTGTGCAATCTTTTTAACCAATGTTTAAAGGAAGGTTACACGCCTTTAGATTGGAGAAGGGCTGTGATCATGCCATTATACAAAGGTAAAGGGTCACGTATGGAATGTGGGAATCATAGGGCTATTAGCCTGCTTAGTTCAGTTGGCAAGCTGTATGGTAGAATTTTGATTGAAAGAGTAAGAAAGGAAACAAAGGATAAAATATGGGATGTGCAAGGTGCTTTCATGAGTGGAAGGGGGTGCATGGACCAGATCTTCTCATTGCGTATGCTCACTGAGAAGTTTCTGGCAAAAAACCAGAAACTTTTCTGTGCCTTTGTAGATTTACAAAAAGCATACGACCGAGTCGACAGGAAAAAGCTATGGAAGGTGTTGTCCAAGTATGGAGTGAATACGAATCTGATTCAGGCAATTGCGTCTCTGTATGAGGGAAGCGTTGCATGTGTTAGGGTAAACGGTGGTTTTACGGGGTGGTTTGATATCACAAAAGGTGTTAAACAAGGCTGCGTAATGTCACCGTGGTTATTCAATCTATACATGGATAATTGTATGCAAGAATTGAAAGAGGTGGGATTGGGCGCGAATTTGAATAATTTTAAAGTATGTTGCCTGTTGTATGCTGATGATGCGGTGCTGATTGCTAATAGTATAGATGATCTACAGTCTCTCGTGTCTAGGATGAACGAAGTATGCATGAAGAATGAGTTAATGATGAATGTAAGTAAGTCTAAAGTAATGGTGTTTGAAAGAGAGAGTACGAAAACAGTGTGCAATATAATTGTGAATGGGGAATATTTGGAGCAGGTGGATGAGTTTGTGTATTTAGGAAGTATGTTTACGAGAGATGGGAAGGCTGACAGAGATATCGAAAGAAGGGTAAATGCAGGTAATTCCGTTAATGGAGGACTAAACGCCGTAGGCGCTAACAAAAAATTGTCCAAAGAAGCGAAGTTAGCAGTCCACAACGGAGTGCTGGTACCTACCTTGATGTATGGAAGTGAGGCATGGAACTGGCAAAGAAAGGATGAAAGTAGATTAAATGCTGTTGAAATGAGATCCCTGAGGCGTATGTGTGGTAAAACCATGTTTGATCGTGTGAGGAATGTGGAGATCCGCAAAGAGTGCAAGGCTGATGTAAGCGTAATGAGTAAGATTAAGAAAGGGACGCTTAGATGGTTTGGGCATGTAGAGCGAATGAGCGAAGATAGGAGTGTAAGGAGGATATATGATGCAAATGTGAATGGTAGCAGAAGTCGGGGACGCCCGAGGAAGACATGGCACGATCAAGTGAATCAGATACTCGAGTCGGGCCATGTCAAGAGTCAGAATAATAGAAGAGTATGTATGAGACGATGTATGAATGTGAATGAGGCAAGGAGTGTGTGCCAAGACCGAGTTGTTTGGCGGTCCGTCCTCTCTGCCTACCCCTGCGGGGAAACGGCGTGATGGTTAGTTAGTTAGTTAGTTAGTTAGATAATTAAATAAAATAAACCAGGTATGTTCCATTTACAATATTTTTTTATGGTTACAGGTTAGGAAGAAAGTAGATATTTAAAGTTATAAGTAAAAGAAAAAAATATATGTATAGGATAGACGAACATTAAAAAAGAATTGTTTTGGTTATTATTTTTTTAAGAAATACAAACATTCCCGGGTTACGAATAACCTGACAATATTTGAAAATCTCCTACTACCATCACAGTAAGCGGAAAATGTGTTGTGATGGTAGACTTAGCAGCCGGTGAATTGAATAAATTACGCCTGGGTGGGACCCAAACGCGATGTCAACTCGACCACCGACCGGTCATTTAAATTGCCTAACCGTTAAATCTCTTTAAATATAAAAAAGCCCGAAAACTTTTTTTGAACAAAAACTTATTTTCGATTTTTTCTTGAACTTAAATGGCATTAGAACTTTTCCAGAGGTTATTTATTACATCAATAAAACCAGAAGCCATTTCCAGTCAAAATCCAATTTAAACTTGATTTTTCTTTCTTAAAAACAAAATAGCTTAGTCCCACCACAAGGACAAGTATAGGGGAACTTAATCCCTCGTAAATAATTATTTTTCATATATAACTGTTATCCCATTTCAACATACTTCATAACTTTTAAATTGAACACAAGCCTTCGCATAAGTTCACCAGCGCCCAGAGTCATAAATCACCCATCATGTGGAACAACCGAAAAGCTACAATTCCAGGGAGTACCTAAAGTGTAAAGCACAAAAATCCTTGTTTATATGTTACATTAAATTCACTCGAACTGTAGTGAATATTTCCAAACAGTTTCAGTCTAGAATTTTCAGGTCAATGAAACTATTTTTACACTAGCTCCATACAGGCGGCCCTGAGAATTTCATATAATGAATTAATATCAAATTCCCTCAGGGGCTACATCTTTGGGGATGATGTTTGGAGGGTCTTTATGGGAGAAAAAATAAAAGGTGGGTATGAATCTGGGGATCAATGTGTCCAGAAGTGACGGACGTATAAATCCATCCCACAAACTGCTGTGCAAGGCGATTGATCGAGAGAGTCCGGTCAGAGATCAGAAGGTCTCCCTCAACCAGTCGGTGGGCAAACGCAAGACCGCCGCCGCCGCCAACCTCACCTAACGAACCCGGACGCCCTTGCTAAGTCATCAAACTTTCAAATCACTCGGGGTGACCTATTTTTTTTAATTTTTTTTTATATTAACTCCCCTGAAAAAAATAATTTCCCTCAGGGCCTATGTCATCTTTGGGGATGCTGTGTGGAGGGTCTTTTTGTGGAGAGGAAGAAGTGAACATGGGTCTTGAAGAGTCCCATGTTGTAGGAGGGAGGAAACACAGAGGCCGGCAGTTCGTTCCACAGCCGAGCTGTTGAACTTAAGAACGAATCGTATAAGCGACCCGTTCTCGTGTGACAAATGTCAACTGTATACAAATGTTGGGCGCGCGTTTGGCGTGTATCCCGACTACGCACCGGTGCCGAAGGGATCAATGACGCTAGTTCCTCAGAGCATCTTCCATTGTAATACCGATAGAGCAAGGATAGCATACCTACCTGACGCCTGTGCTCTAAAGATTGCAGTCCGTTTGTTAAGATTGGGGAATCTATCAAACGGACCGCCCGTTTTTGCACAGAGTCAAGGGTTTTTTTCAGGTATTTAGGGGCTCCGGACCAGAGATGGCTGCCAAATTCGACAGTAGGGCGCACTAAAATAGGCGACCTATGGCAGGGGTGTTGGTTATCCAATAAATCGTGTGGTCATTTTTACCACTAAACTACAAAACTGGTTTAATACAGGCTTCTCTTTTCAAATACATTTTTACCACTAAACTACAAAACTGGTTTAATACAGGCTTCTATTTTTCAAATACATTTTTTTTATTTAAACGCCCGGTGGCTTTTACATATCATTTTGTAGAAATAATATACAAAAAAAAATATAGATAATCCGCCAATAACCACCAAATCAACGTGCAATAATGTGTAAAATTGCCATTATCAGCAATTTACTAGGTAGAAATAGTTAGCGCATGCGGCTTTTGAGTTTTGCTAAGGTAAAATTATTGTCAAATACATCCGTATCATTTAAATATCTATTACTAAACTTGTGTAAACGTTGTACCGAGGAATACAAATCATAGTTGGAATGAAATATACACAACAAAGTCTATGTAATTTAGTCGTTTGTTTAGGTACTTGTACATAATGTAGATTGATCAAATGCAGAAGTTCAGAACAATCAAAAGTAGAGTATAGCTGGATTATAGTTATTACGGTAATTATTGCTGTTTGTCTTCCAAAGACGAATTACCAGAATTACCCATCATGCACGTATATTATTTTATATTTAAACCTATTTTTTTAAATCCAATATTTTGTATGTCCCAAATATGAATCCCAAATAGGGCGTGAATAAATTAATAAATTTCCGAGTCGGAACAGACGCGGTTGATGTAATTAAACATTATTCGCATTGTGACAGGAGTTTAATAATTATAAGTATTTTTCTATGAAAGCACGAAAACATCGTAATAAGGGCATTGGAATATTGCATAAAATTTTAAGCGTAATAATTATACTTTCATAATGTATACAACCTATTATACTTTGTGTGAAAAGGGAGGAAGCCATTTGAATCCAAGGGAGCTATTTGCTATTTGGAATGTATTAGAAGCCGTAACCGCTTATTATCGTTTTCTTCTAGCCTCGGTCAAATCGTCTCTGAATGTAGCAAGCAAATGGCATCCACTATTTGTTCACATCCTTTCGAACACCTCTTAGCGTTTTCCTCTGGAATCAGTATTCACAGGCCACTTGCTCACTTAAAGCGCAATACATATCGGATGTAGGCAATTTGTTTTTAAACACCCGCTACTCGCCGGAACCTCCGTTTACTTCCGCGGCCCTAAGTCACCCTCCAAGTTCACCGAATCGGTGTCTAATCTTGTTGCAATATGTGGTAGTACACCGAATATGGAAATTTATTTGAAAATCTATCTGGAATCGCATGGAAATTTGGCATGAAATTTACTTCATGGTATGCCTGAACTCTCCACCGTTTCTTGCGTTTTACTCTGAGAGCGAATCAGCCCGGAAAATAATAAGGCCGTTTTCGTGCAAAATCACCTCAAGGGCACTGTATAAATATATAATACACTTATTCAATGATCTATTTACTATATATGGAAATAATATACATTACCATACTTACCTGGTAGGTACTTGAGGTTAACACTTAATTAACAATAACTAATTATTTATTAGTGAAATGAAGATACAGGATTTAAGACAAAATTGTAAAATTGGATATAATTGTACTTTCTCTTAGGAATGGTACATTTAATTTAAGGGTGTGACAGCTTAAAAAGGTAAGATTTTAGTTTAATGAATTCTGTTGGACTTGTTATGGATCTTAGTTCCGGAGGGTGTTTATTCCAAGCCTTCAGCCCAGATGCTCCGAAAACACGATCACCAAACTTAGTATTTGGCTTGCGCTTAGGTTCTATCAGTCTGCCTACAGCTGATGATGTTGCTGATCTAAGAGTTGACTGCTTCAGACCAGTGTTTTCCGCGACGCATAGTTCAGAGATGTATGGTGGGGCCACATCATTGATGGATTTAAACACCGTCCAGCACAATTTGTACTGGATTCTTTCACGGCACTTGAGCCGATGAAGGTTACGAAGGTGTTCTGAAATGTGTGAATATTTTAGAAACCCCGGTTATGAGCCGTACTGCTGCATTAAAACACTGATTGAAGATAGTCAATTTGATATTTTGATAGGAAAACTTGTGTTACCATGGGTGGACGGAAGGGGGTGATGAAAAAAACTCTTACTATAATTGTTTTTGCTGTACCAGAAACCCTGTACATTTTGACATCCTATTTCAAGTAAGCTGATGCAAAATTATTTTCGTATAAAAGGCCCGGATTCCCACAAGGCTCGCTTTTAGGTCATTTGCTATTTACGTAACCGTTCAAGTGATCACTTGAATCACTTGAACATGAAGTGATACGCCTAAGACACGGCTCTCATACTATTAAGTTCTACTGTCGCGTTTCCGGTACATTTCACTTTCATGGGCCGTCTTGTTTTCAAAAGTGGCCCAGAAAATTCCTATAAAATACTTATATGAAATACTTTTCGCAAGGTTTTTGAGTCTACAATGACACCCAAAGACTAACTTGGACTAAGTTATTTGTCAGTGTAGACTCAAAACACGTATCTAATTATCCACTCACACAAAGACTAGATTCCATTCAAGTCGCATTGGTAGTGCCTTAGTGAATCAGTGTTGACAGTCTACTTAAAAACTCGGACAATCATATTAAAAAAAGTTCATTATTTCAATTCCGAAAAAAATGGTGTCTGTCCGGTCAAGAATATAGCTATTAATGATTATTTAATCTGTGAATTAAACGCATTTTACATCATAAGAGCTGCGGCTGTCCCATCAGTCAGTACCGTAGAAAGCTCAGTTGTTACCTCTTCCTCTTTCTCGTAAACGACGCATGCATCAGAAAGGGAGGTAACAATGTAGTTCTCAGCGGCAGAAGCACAGTGTCTACCCCAGGGGTGCAGGTAGTAGCAGGAGTGTGTTGCTGTTAGGAAAGTCACTTAGCCCAATAATTAAACAGAATGGCTCTAGCTTGCCCCCTCCAAGGGGATTCTAAACCTTTTTATGGTTCGATAAAATTTATTTTTCTGATCACATGAAAGCCATGACGTACGGTGTCACGAAAGGGGGTTTTTGCGGATATGGTCTATTATCTGGCTGCCCCGGCCGGCGCGCTGTACTCCTGTTCGCGCAGTGGTACGAGCGGCACATGTCCAGATGGTCCGGGCTGCGTCCACTATTTTTATAATTTTATTTTATAAGAGCCCCAACTGCCCGAAGCCAATTGGACATGGCATCCCCAATTGGGGTATGTTGTGAGACGGTTGTAAGGCTGGAGGAAGAGTGGAGAGGAATAAGATGGGCATGAAGAAAGATTACCGCCACCCGGGACCCATTTATTACACAACCACCAACTCTGCCATAGGTCACCCCAGGTGGTTCGCAACATTTGGTAACTTAGCAGGTTCCACATTCATGGGGTAAAGTTTCTCACCAACTGCGTGGCGACTGAGATACCGATTAAGAGAGAACCTTTGACCTCTCAAGATGGACTATCTCGAACCATCGCCTTACACCGCTGTATGAGATATAGATTCATACGTTCGTCACTCTTGGAGACACTGACCCCTAGATTCCTGCCCACGCCTGTCTTTCCAGAACTTCCTCCCTTTTATTTTCTTAAAAGACCTTACGTACAGCATTCCCATAGATGACATAGACCCTGATGTAAGCTAGTTTTCTTAGGGCATCTTGTGCGAAGTTGTTGTTTAAAAAAGTTACTAATGATGAAGTCATTTCAAGCAGCGTGGTCCACTTGTTGAGAACCCCTGCTATCCCCTCTTCTGCCTTGTACCGAGCCTGCCTCGAGGGATTTCTGGAGATATGTTTGCTATCGGGTCATTATTCTGGATTAGCCACCGCAATAAGAGAAAAGCGTGACTTTTTGTTTGGAAAAGTCATAAATGTTGACTTTATTATTGCATTTTTCATGGAAAATAATCAAACTTAGTGTATGACAAAACATATTCAAATCAAAGACGTCTTTTGTGGCAAAATTACCCTGAAGCTGGTGAAGTGCAAACACTGAGCTTTTCAGATTGCATTGAACAGACCCATGAAAAATCACGGGATGGAAATTATTCTGGACACATCATTTCTAATTTAAAAAACGGAAACAGAAATATTTTTATTATTTTTTTTGGTAAACTAATGTTTTTAAGACAAGATTTTTTATACATAGCACAAAGGGTAACAATTATTTTACAAGCAATAATTATTCGCCTGAAACACTCATCCACATTGAAAAATCTCCTGATAAAAGATACATGACGCCAACGGGACTCGAAGGGACACGGGTTCGAATCCCGTTGGCGTCATTTATCTTTTATCAGGAGATTTTTCAATGTGGATGAGTGTTTCAGGCGAAGAAATATTTTTCTTTCGAAATATTATGTTTTAGGTAAAGACTTTATCGCTTGTCTGAATTTTTGACAGATCAGTTTCAATTTTGAAAATTACTTGAAAATCAAAACAATGTTACAATCACAGACCTTCACCCGAAATAACAATTTATTTTTTTAAATTATAATATTAATTATTCCCATAGTGTAATTTTTTATGTAAGTATATCCATAAAAAAA
Source organism: Hesperophylax consimilis (assembly GCF_061612785.1). Taxonomy (NCBI): domain Eukaryota; kingdom Metazoa; phylum Arthropoda; class Insecta; order Trichoptera; family Limnephilidae; genus Hesperophylax; species Hesperophylax consimilis. Next base: position 588,834 of record NC_142842.1, read on the forward strand.
TGTTTGTTTCTTTGTTTGTTTGTCCTCTATAGACTCAAATCAAAAACTACCGAACCGATTTCGTTGAAAATTTCAAAGTGTTTTCTTATTATTGCCAGGTTTGAATGATAAAGGAAGTCAGAGACACCCAGGGAAGACTTCACATTATCTCTCCACTGGCATTCCTTTTCATCTCATTAGATGCGGAGTCGAATAAAACTCGATATAATATAGTTTTTTTTAGTAGTAATGTGGTGTTACAGAAGTGAATGGTGGAAGTAGGCATGCCCGAGGAAAACCTGACCCGATCAAGAGAAACAAAAACTTTTAAAAAGTCAAATTTTCAATTAATTATAATAATATTATAACCACCTTTAAAAAAAGACAGTTTTCCGGTACACTAGAATTCACAACCTCAAAACTTTACTCTAAAGTCTAAACCATTCAAAGCCCGAGCAACACCGGGTACACGACAGCTGATATTTTATATTATTTTCCCAATGAGAGATTATGGATCGACGATTGTGACTGAAGAACTGTACTTGTGACCATTTTTTTCTTAAAAGTCAAATATTTAGTGGCGCCTGATTTCACCACCTGCTACACCCTCTGTAATATAGTGGAGTACTTACTACTATTTTATAGAGACTATGGTTTACAAATATTTAGTGGCGCCTGATTTCACCACCTGCTATACCCTCTGTAATATAGTGGAGTACTTACTACTATTTTATAGAGACTATGGTTTACAAATATTTAGTGGCGCCTGATTTCACCACCTGCTACACCCTCTGTAATATAGTGGGGTATTTACTACTATTTTATAGAGACTATGGTTTACAAATATTTAGTGGCGCCTGATTTCACCATCTGATACACCCTCTGTAATATAGTGGAGTACTTACTACTATTTTATAGAGACTATGGTTTACAAATATTTAGTGGCGCCTGATTTCACCACCTGCTACACCCTCTGTAATATAGTGGAGTATTTACTACTATTTTATAGAGACTATGGTTTACAAATATTTAGTGGCGCCTGATTTCACCACCTGCTACACCCTCTGTAATATAGTGGAGTATTTACTACTATTTAATAGAGACTATGGTTTACAAATATTTAGTGGCGCCTGATTTCACCACCTGCTACACCCTCTGTATTATAGTGGAGTATTTACTACTATTTTATAGAGACTATGGTTTACAAATATTTAGTGGCGCCTGATTTCACCACCTGCTACACCCTCTGTAATATAGTGGAGTATTTACTACTATTTTATAGAGACTATGGTTTACAAATATTTAGTGGCGCCTGATTTCACCACCTGCTACACCCTCTGTAATATAGTGGAGTATTTACTACTATTTTATAGAGACTATGGTTTACAAATATTTAGTGGCGCCTGATTTCACCACCTGCTACACCCTCTGTAATGAAGTGGAGTATTTACTACTATTTTATAGAGACTATGGTTTACAAATATTTAGTGGCGCCTGATTTCACCACCTGCTACACCCTCTGTAATATAGTGGAGTATTTACTACTATTTTATAGAGACTATGGTTTACAAATATTTAGTGGCGCCTGATTTCACCACCTGCTACACCCTCTGTAATATAGTGGAGTACTTACTACTATTTTATAGAGACTATGGTTTACAAATATTTAGTGGCGCCTGATTTCACCACCTGCTATACCCTCTGTAATATAGTGGAGTACTTACTACTATTTTATAGAGACTATGGTTTACAAATATTAAGTGGCGCCTGATTTCACCACCTGCTACACCCTCTGTAATATAGTGGAGTATTTACTACTATTTTATAGAGACTATGGTTTACAAATATTTAGTGGCGCCTGATTTCACCACCTGCTACACCCTCTGTAATATAGTGGAGTATTTACTACTATTTTATAGAGACTATGGTTTACAAATATTTAGTGGCGCCTGATTTCACCACCTGCTACACCCTCTGTAATATAGTGGAGTATTTACTACTATTTTATAGAGACTATGGTTTACAAATATTTAGTGGCGCCTGATTTCACCACCTGCTACACCCTCTGTAATATAGTGGAGTATTTACTACTATTTTATAGAGACTATGGTTTACAAATATTTAGTGGCGCCTGATTTCACCACCTGCTACACCCTCTGTAATATAGTGGAGTACTTACTACTATTTTATAGAAACTATGGTTTACAAATATTTAGTGGCGCCTGATTTCACCACCTGCTACACCCTCTGTAATATAGTGGAGTACTTACTACTATTTTATAGAGACTATGGTTTACAAATATTTAGTTGCGCCTGATTTCACCACCTGCTACACCCTCTGTAATATAGTGGAGTATTTACTACTATTTTATAGAGACTATGGTTTACAAATATTTAGTGGCGCCTGATTTCACCACCTGCTACACCCTCTGTAATATAGTGGAGTACTTACTACTATTTTATAGAGACTATGGTTTACAAATATTTAGTGGCGCCTGATTTCACCACCTGCTATACCCTCTGTAATATAGTGGAGTACTTACTACTATTTTATAGAGACTATGGTTTACAAATATTTAGTGGCGCCTGATTTCACCACCTGCTACACCCTCTGTAATATAGTGGAGTATTTACTACTATTTTATAGAGACTATGGTTTACAAATATTTAGTGGCGCCTGATTTCACCACCTGCTACACCCTCTGTAATATAGTGGAGTATTTACTACTATTTTATAGAGACTATGGTTTACAAATATTTAGTGGCGCCTGATTTCACCACCTGCTACACCCTCTGTAATATAGTGGAGTATTTACTACTATTTTATAGAGACTATGGCTTACAAATATTTAGTGGCGCCTGATTTCACCACCTGCTACACCCTCTGTAATAAAGTGGAGTATTTACTACTATTTTATAGAGACTATGGTTTACAAATATTTAGTGGCGCCTGATTTCACCACCTGCTACACCCTCTGTAATATAGTGGAGTACTTACTACTATTTTATAGAGACTATGGTTTACAAATATTTAGTGGCGCCTGATTTCACCACCTGCTACACCCTCTGTAATATAGTGGAGTACTTACTACTATTTTATAGAGACTATGGTTTACAAATATTTAGTTGCGCCTGATTTCACCACCTGCTACACCCTCTGTAATATAGTGGAGTATTTACTACTATTTTATAGAGACTATGGTTTACAAATGTTTAGTGGCGCCTGATTTCACCACCTGCTACACCCTCTGTAATATAGTGGAGTATTTACTACTATTTTATAGAGACTATGGTTTACAAATATTTAGTGGCGCCTGATTTCACCACCTGCTACACCCTCTGTAATATAGTGGAGTACTTACTACTATTTTATAGAGACTATGGTTTACAAATATTTAGTGGCGCCTGATTTCACCACCTGCTACACCCTCTGTAATATAGTGGAGTATTAACTACTATTTTATAGAGACTATGGTTTACAAATATTTAGTGGCGCCTGATTTCACTACCTGCTACACCCTCTGTAATATAGTGGAGTACTTACTACTATTTTATAGAGACTATGGTTTACAAATATTTATAAATAAATACAATTTGACATATTAATTAAAAATGTTGCAGTCGGTTATGCACGGTTGACACACTAACTAACTTACCATCGTGTCGTTTACCCGCACGGATAAGCAGAGAGTTTCAACCGTCAAAAAACATACACACATCGTCTCATGCATATGTACCTTCCTGTTGTTTGACAATGATCCGACTCAATTCGGTTCACTTAATCGTGCCACGTCTTCCTCTGACGTCTCCAACATTTTTTACCGTTCATATTAGTGTCATATATGTTATCCTTATACTCATTCCTTAATTCATTCGCTCTACGTCCCCAAACCATTTAAGAGTCCCTTGTAATAATGATAATGATTTGATTATTTGTATAGCGCCGTTTATGTGAGAAAATCACCTCATACACTCATTAATCACTCATTACGCTCACACCTTGCATTCTTTGCTAATCTTCAACTTCTCTCACGATCATACATCGTTTTATCTTGATCTTATTTCTGCAGCATTCCATCTACTTTCACCCTGCCTCACTGCCATATATCAGGGTAGGTATCATTGTGAACCGCTAACTTTGCGCCTTTGGACAGTTTTTTGTTATCGCAAACCGCGATCAGTCTTCCATAACAAACTCATTCATCTGCTCTCAAGTATTCATCATTCCACGCACTAGTATGACTGTAGAAACACTAGTATGTAATACGTCATATTAGGATCCGGAATCGCGGTGGCTTTACCAGTGCTGTACTCAAGGGAAAAATAATTACCTACTTATGAAACACTTATTTATAGACCGCTTTCCAGTTTTAGTATGCCAGGAGTCAAGTATGTTGTCAACATTGAAAAGTTTTCTCGGAGAAGCCTATTAGAAATAACTTTCACACCTCTTATTAATAATATCTTTATTTAATGCTTACCTGTTGTGAATTCAAACAGAATGTACATTGTACATGATGCAGGATCAATTCATTTTGATGTCAACATTATTTTTATAATACAGTATAAGAATCCGTTCCATATTTTCTGGTGATAAATTATACCTATTTTCAAAAATCCACTTATATATGGAAAATGATCGTTCAACATCGACAGATGTCAGCGGAGCAAATTTATAGAGTTGTCTTGAATCGATGGTAACATTTAAATTTTCACTAATGCTCCGTAATTTATCGTAGCCAGGGTTTTTATTTAATATGGCATCGAATCGTTTTTCTGCCCACTCTTCATTGCTCCACGATAAAAGAGTCCTTATCTCATCTATAATTTCGAACGATTCGATGATAGTAAGCTTAGGATCCTCGAGTTTTTTAATAGCATTTGGAATTGTTCCGAAATATTCCATTATAAAAATTAGGTCACCCTTAATACTCGCATCTTCAAACAATAATTTAGCTTTCGCTATTGCCACAGCGTCCTTTTCATTTAAAATTGAAACGACACTTTTTATTTTTTCGAAATGTTGACCATAGTAAACAGCAGCTTTGAGCCAAGTTCCCCAACGCGTTAATATCGGCTCTGGTGGTAGTGCAATATCTGGAATCATGGTTTTAAATATGTCTACTCTTGTCGGTGCTTTCAAAAATATTTTTTTAACACAGGAAATAAGATCATCCACTTTCTTATATTTATCCCGCACAGTTGAAGCGACTAGATTTAGTGAATGAGCCAAACAGGTAAAGTGTATCATATTGGGAAACACATCTTTAAGTTCGCGTCCGGCTTTTAGCATATAAGGAGCAGAGTCTGTTGTTAAAATTAAAAGTTTTTCGAAATTATTAACTGCAGATTCCTGCCACAAAAAAATTAAACTGTTTTTTTACAAAATCCTTTATGGTTTCGGCATTGGTTTTAGGTAAAACCTTGCTAGCAATCAAATATGACCGAGTTACAATGTCTCCTAGTGGTTTTACGACCAGATTAGCTATATTGCGTCCAAACTTATCGGTCGTTTCATCAACTGTCGCCCATATATATGAATGTCCTAATTTTTTTCTGATATCGTTAATTTCACTACAAAACACTTTATTTAAATAGACTTTTCGGAGAGTAGATTCACTCGGAAGATCCATAGTCGAACATTTACAACACAAATATTTCGAAAAAAAAGACGGAAATTAAAATTGTCTAGTTTTGTCCATGGAATATTAGAACATATTAAAAACATAGCTAAATCAAAATAGAAATCTGTTTTACACTTATCATTTGTCTTCATTATCAAATGATTTCTGCTTGAAACGTGCTTAGTTACTGTATATTTTTTTTATTGTTTTAAAGAAATATCACACACGTCACAATAAATCACCCCACGATCAAATTTTAGCTCAGGATGGGGTTTTATCCACTTATTTATTAGATTAATTGAAGGTACTATAAACGCGGCCATGGTGCTGATTGATGAATACTAATTCGTAACTAACTTCTAAAAAATGAAATATTTCCTATCGGCTTGTCGTTTAAAAATATTTGTTTTAAAGTAAGACATACCGATTTACCATTACCTATTGTCTCTTTTCTTTCTCATATTTTGTTCATTGAATAGAAAAAGACGAAATTATTATTATCGATTGCCAACGTGGTACGATAAACAAAAGTATCGGATTTCATATTTCCTGGGCCGAGCTTCAGTTAACAAGTCAAGTAAAGTCATTTTTACCACAAAAAGGACAAAGAGCAGTACGTCACATAATATTATTTTAGTGTGATTGATATAAACCTTTCCACATAAACTCAAATTTTGTATACCGTAGTTGAATCACAGTACTGGCTTACATAGTGATACCAACAAGGAAACTGTATTGTCTTTTATTAATATTGTTTAAATTTAATTTTAACCTTGATTTCATATTTTCAATATATATAAAAATCAATGTATGTTTGGATGTCTGATCTTTGGCAATTTGTTGTTCACACACCTGGAAAGGTTTCTATGTACCTAAAAGTGAGTTCTGGCAACATAAAATTTGTGCATAAAATCCATTGTTTCCTATCCGATTGCAAAGAAACTTTGGTGAGTTATTGTGTGGATGCAAGAGAAGGTTTCTATATATAATGGTGAGCTCTGGTGTTTTGAAATTTGTATAAAATTCCCTTATTTCGTATACTATTCATCTGATTGCGATAAAACTTTGGCGAGTTGTTGTGCAAGTTGTTGTGCACACGCCTGGGAAGGTTTCTATACATAAAAGTGAGCTCTGGCGTTATTAAGTGTGTATAATTTTTTTTTCCTATACCAATCTTCCTATATCAATGAAACTTTGGCCAGTTGTGTGGATGCTAGGAAAGGTTTCTGTAAATAATGGTGAGCTCTGCGTTATGAAATTTTGATCAAAATTCTCTTTTTTCTATATCATTCATCCTATTGTGATGAAACTTTGTTAAATTTTAGTGTTGCGCGCGATTAGTGTCGAAACAAGCAGGGCGAGAAGGGAAGGGAAAGGGAATAAGAATAATAACATGACATTTATATAGCGAACTTCTGTGTTATTTCACTTCAAGTGGAATGTTTTAGTTTCTTCACCACCTAGGATTCTTGCTGCAGAGTCTGCATCGTCTATTTTCGTGTCACCTGTTCCTATACTTCATTTTACTTAACTTAACTTCACTCTATTTTTGTAATATTTATATTTTCTGTAATACCTGCATCAACTGTAAAGCGCCCCTCTCACAAAAGCGGCGCTATACAAATTATCCAATAAATAATAATATTCCCCGTATGAAAATTAATTTCTTTAAAAAATAATGTAAAATTGAGAATTTGTTCAGACCAAGCCTCTAGTATGTATACTACATGCAGCTGCAAAAGGACAGTATGTTTAAAACGAATTTAACCCGTTGAATAACGATAATTTAATTGTTTTGCCTTTAATAATGAGCGGCCCTGGAATTCTTCAAAAAGCCACCGCGATTCCGGATCCTAGTCATAATGTTGATCAGCTTTTCCTTTCTCATAGAAACAGTAAACGCCGCTCGAATTACAAGAATAGATACAATGTTATCGTGACGCATCGAGTCCTGGTACCTAGTACCTAGTACCTAGTACCGAGTACCCAGTACCTACCCACACCAAGTGCTGTATATCTCACTGTAAGTGTGCCATCACTCATAACTTTACACTTGAAAGCGGTACTAATCACTAAATATACGAATGTTAGACGGAACTCGCGCACGAAGTTCTTCAGGTTTTCTCTTATAGTGCACGAGGCTAGGTGATAGTTACACACGGGATTATAGCGTCACAGTGGTAGAGGTTAAAGTAAGACGCAACGGAATTTGAAGTGTCACGTGATTAAGTCAGTGCCATCGAGTAACGACAGTTAAATGCAAATGGACGCGGTCGTTGTTGATTCTGGTAGTTACTGCTGATTTGTATGCTGTTTTACCGCAAATGTATGCAAACATACTAATAATAAGCATACGCTCGCAGTTAAACAACATACACATCAGCAGTAAAAAACGAGAGTCAACAACAACCTCACTAGGATCTCCCGTGCTGAGGATTACATTTACATATGATTAACTTTCATTAGTATGGATAGTATAAAGTAATTAAATAATTTTTTTTCTGGAATGATTTTTCGGTTTCAATCTATTGCGAGTTTTGAATGAGAGTGGTATTTTGTTGTAGTGTTTAGAACCATAGTTTAGGAAGCTTTTTTGCTCAAATGTTTATTTATTTTCGGGAAATATTTTTCCTGCTAACTAACTATGTAGGCCGAAAGAATAAATCGCCAAAAAAACTCGGACTTGGCACACACTCCATTCTTCATTCACATTCATACATTTATTTATTAATTACTAATATATTACTTATATATAATAAAGTTAAAGTTAACCTACTTGATTTTGTGCAAAGAAGGGCAGTCCGTCTGATTGACAATCCATTGTTGACAGACCGATTGCCATCTTTAATGCACAGACGCAATGTTGGCATGCTGAGTCTATTCTACAGGTGTTTTAATGGAACCTGTTCTAAGGAGCTAGCAGCATTGATCCCCGGTGCACAGGTGCGCGTGCGTGAAGCACGTACAAGCAGTACACAAGCGGAACACCCGATCACAGTCGGGCTTCATGCGAACGAGCCGCTTCTTCGACTCGTTTTTGTGTAAGACGGCTCGTATGTGGAATGACTTATCGGTATCTGTTTTTTCCCTTTTCATGTAATCCGGGCCTAAATATCTCCCAAATAATCCTTTTTTTTATTTATTTTTTTTTTTTTTTCTAGATTCTTATATTCCATGAAGTGGTGAATCATTTAAATTTACTGAATTTAAAGTTAATGTTCTTTATACAAATAGAACGGCGTCATATGCGCCTCACAATTTTTACCTCATATGGGTTTATTCAAATATTACCTGGCTTTTATAGACTTAGAGGCCTTGTATTTTCTCGGTAGGGAAAAAATTTGTTACCTAAAAACCCTACTAAAATTGCATGTATCATCATCCAGCATCAGCACCAGCGGCGACCTACAGCGGCCATATACTACATACGTGTCTGTTTGTGTTGTGTTGGGAATGGGGAGGAAATTTTGGCTGCGCCCTTTTGTTGGAGTCCTTCCGCATTTGCCGTTGGGAGTAAGGAAAATCGCAGAAAACCTTACCCAGGAAGGAGCGGACGAACGTCAACTTGAAACGTTTGCGGCCTTCAGTAACATCGGTATATGATGTCCTGCATTTTTGAGATGTGTGTGTGTGTGTCTGTTTTTATGTTAATATATACTTATGGGAAGATAGAAAATAAACATACATATACATACAAATTATAAAATATTATATAAATATATAAATAGATATATAAACATTATATATTTGGGAAGAAGGTCGGGAGTTTAGGAAATACCTACTGCTCGCTATTCGTCCGCGTCTAGTTCTGGTATGTGCCATATGTGGTCATGGTCCATGAGGATGTGTTTTGGTAGTCTATGTGTGTATCTGAATGTCAGGTCGCTAGGAGCATTGTATTGTCCTATGTCTCGTATTAGTTGATTTTTACTAAGTGTGAGTGATTTGTAAAAGCGTTCAGTCAGTCTGTGTGTGAATTCGTATAGAGTTGGAATTTGTTCTCGTTCGTGTAATCTCTTCAAGTTTGTTCTGAGTCTCGTGTTGTATGTGATTTTAATGCAGAGATTTTGAAGTGTCTGTAGATTCTTGTGGTCTGAGTGTGAGATGCTGCTCCATACGGGAATCGCATACGAGAGTACTGGACGAATGAGCGAGTAGTAGACGAGGAGTTTGGTTTTGGGAAGTAGCGGACTCCGTCTATTGAAAATTGGCTTCATCATGCCGATCGCTTGTCGCGTGCGCGTGTGCATCTTCGCTTGGTGAGATTTCCAGTTGAGGCGGGAGTCCATGGTCAGGCCCAGATATGTCACTTCATCTTTCCATTCTATGCTGTGTCCTCCCATTTCGATGTTAAAGTCAGGTGTTCTGTTTACACGTTTTCTCGTGAACATGATGGCTTCAGTTTTCGCCTCGTTCAGTTTCAGGCGCCATTTTTTGTAGTATTCTACGAGCGCGTCGAGCGCCCTCTGTAGGTAAATAGCGGCCATATTCGCTTTCAGCGAGGAAACGTATAGTTTGACGTCATCTGCGTAGATAGACAGATTGCATCTCTCGTCTCGGGGGATGTCGAAGGTAAACAGAATGAAGAGAAATGGTCCAAGTAAACTTCCTTGCGGCACGCCTTTTGGAATCTCACGCATTGAAGATAGCACGTTCCTTATGAACACTCTGAACGATCTATTCTTTAGGTATTCCTGTATCAGTCTCGTTAGGTATATGGGCGTGTTAGTGCGGTGCAGTTTATGCACGAGCCCGTCTATCCATACGGTGTCGAATGCCTTCTCTAGGTCGATGAGCGCAGCGGCGGTGAAGCGATGTTCGTTAAATTTTCTTGCGATGTATTCCGCTACTCTGGTGAGTTGATGGGTCGTGGAGTGCCTCTTTCTGAAGCCGAACTGCTCGTCTGGCAACGTTTTGTTGTCGTCGTGGTGTGGTACAAGCCTGTTGAGTATAATTTGTTCAAATACCTTGCTCAGCGTAGATAATAGGCTAATCGGCCGGTAACTTGTCGGCTGCGTTCTATCTTTATTCGGCTTTGCGAAAGGCAGCACGGTCGCCGATTTCCAAATCTGGGGGAAATGTCCGGTCATGAGGCAGGCATTGAACAATTTTGTTGTGTAGATGATGGCTTTGTGGGGGCAAGAACTGTCTGCCAGCCTAAAATAATATTTTAATACGGAAACACTGTTTCACGGATGGCAACCCGACGTGAAACAGAGCTCGCTGCCAATCCATTACCGACGAGCATTCCTGTTTCTCTGATCTGACCTGGCGGTCGACATCTCTTGATTCCTACTAAATCCTTCTGATATTCTAATCGTGTAATAGTGTAACGTGTTTGCAATAAACTTAAATTATCAACTACATCTGTTTCACTCTATCATAACCTACACTATACACATTTATTGGCAGTTACAAGGTAAGTATAACGCACGACACCTAAGCCAAATTGGTGACCCATCGACTCAGAACAATATACCGACTTTAGTATTTTAAAATCATTTTGCAACATTCCGTCACCGCCAAGGATCAGAAAAGAGAAACAGCAATCCCGGGCAAGATCAGTAAGTAAAATCCAATTCATATATCTCTTACAAATCAATTTTTTAATATAAATGCTAGTAAATGTCCCGGTAATTTAAGGAAATATACACGTGGTATAGTTCCCATCAATACCCTATTTTGTCAATCAATCCCTAGCTTGAAATGTTTTACTATTTTTATGAAAATTAAGTGCGTGTTAAAATTAATTTCAGTGAGAACGATCCTGAAATCAGGCTGTCAACAACGTGGCTAACCATGGCATCATAATCTTGCGATGAATTACAACCTACCCACTACAACCTACAACGGCAGCATCTACTCCCCGGACAAGGAAGATGACGCAACAATCCACGTGGACAACCTGCAGTTGAACAAGCCAACCTACCCACATATCTCAATCAAGTAACCTATATCACGATTTCTTATTGCCATTTCGCAAAACAATGAATTGTTCAGCATACCTACATAATCATGTTTTAGATATACATTATTGTAGTGATATTAAGGTTATTGTCCAATAATTGCCAAACCTTACTTTGAGGTAATTTAACATCATACTATTTTGTAATAACAAATTTAAATTATTATTGCACTATATAATAATAGCGCCATATTTGCATATCGGTATTTCACAATAACTTACGTGACGCGGTTTGCGTCTTCACTAAAATACAATACAAACGCGAACTCGCTAATAACTTGCTAAGATATCCGGTAGATGGAATAGATTCTTACACAGTATTCTCTAGTTTTTTTTTGGATTTTTTATGTCTTGCACAACGTATTACGTAACATATTATTGGAAATGATCTCATCGGAAGAAACAAACATACCCGTAACATATTATTGGAAATGATCTCATCGGAAGAAACAAACATACCCGTAACATATTATTGGAAATGACCTCATCGGAAGAAACAAACATACCTTCATCGTTTCAAGAACCTGCAACAATTTCACAAGAAAAGTCGAACAATATGGAAGACCAACGCGCAGGACATTCGGAAGCAAACATACATCATGTATTTTACCTACAAATACTAAAGCTTCCCCTTCAGATGAAACAAATCAAACCAGTCATCAATCAGCCGTCATCAATTAGAGAGAAACACAAGTAATAATCCGCGCATCTTCATCGCGCGAAGGACAATATTCCCGGCTCTGCTCATGGACTCCATCGGGACATCATTGTAGCGCCCAGGTCCCGGGATTCATCCCTGGCCAGCCTACATCGGATCTGAACGCCCTGGTTCCAGCAATCTGACCAGCGCTTCATCCATACATCGCGACCACAACGAGGACACGCAACACCCTCACTGGTCCAAACAACTCCCGCTCAATTGCCTGCAAGGTCCACTGTACCTTCGGCCTTTCCGTCAGCACTGGCGTACTTGAAGAACCACGTTCTTCCCCAGTGCCTGATCATCATCGAGTCCGGTCACCAGCGCCCGGCGTCGACACACTGACCCGCGCTTGACCAACAAACCGCAAAGCAAACCATCGCCCGCACCCGGAGAATTCTATATATGTCACATCATCTCTCAGCACGACTACCGCGTATTACCCACAAGCAATAACCAGTTTAAAAGCATCTTTCATGGCAAGTGGTGAGCAAAACTGGATGGAAACCCTCCCACTTATATTACCAGCCTGAGATCTACTGTTCGCGAGGAATTGAAATGTTCGCCAGCCGAACTAACTAATGGAAGACTTCCTTGCGATAATCACACATCTGTTCCAGACCAACCTGAACCAAAGACAACAACAAGATCAGGTCGTCAAGTCCATTTTCCAATAAGTTACGGTACATACTAATGCACAAAAGACACAACTTTTTTAACATATAAATCTTCTGTAACTCATGATAGAAACAATGATTAAGAATCTACTCTTGCTATCGATTTAAAGATTGAATTCCATATACCAACATTTATATTCTCTAAATTAATGTTACATACATAATATTTAAGCGTTCAAGTTCTTGATGAAAACCTGACCTTTATATTATAATTACTTTGCAAATTACCACGTTTTTTACAATTTTATAAAAAACCTTATTACGGTGAATACTTTCATCCTTTAAAACCATGAAGTGATACCATGTAATCGCACAAAGTTACCTAGCTAACTTTTAACTTACCATATTATAGTGCAAACTCATGTACATATATTTTCTAGGAGAAATTATCCATTTTGCTATATGCGACAACTTCTGTATAAATCTTGTTCAGAAATAACTTACCACTATATGTGATGACTCTGTTATAAATATAAATGCTTTTAACCATGTTAGATCAAATGTACTGATCACGCATTCTGATGTAACATGTCGTTGAGACCTATATGTATTATTATTAATTTTTTTACAGAATTGAACCATTGTCATTTGTTCGTAAGAAAACATAGCCATTTGATAATATTATCAATACAAACACATTCTACGAACATATGACAGTTGTTTTTTGTTATATTTTTAGTTACCTTGTAATCTCAAAGATAAACATTTAGAGTTATGTACTCACAGCCATGCTATTGCTAAATGTACTTTTACAAAAACATTTAAATATGTATTTTTTTTTTTCCTTTTTTACACCTTTTTTCCATAACACGGATATAAATAATTTTATAATATAGTGACATTAATCGTCGTTTCCTTTTGTTCAAAGATTGAAGAAACACTTATGTTCATACTTTATACATTGATATCATGTTCCTATATTATAAGACAAATTTGTAGTTATTTAAATATGTAATAAATAATATTTAGAATAATCAACTTTAAAATAACTCAATAATTGACAACTCATGCTCCGAACACTGTTTGTAGACGCATTATTAAAAATATATACAAATGGAAATAGATTCCTACTTTTTATTTTATAATTAACTTATGCTTAATTTCATAATATGCTCCGACAACACTGTTCGTAGATGCATTACCATATAAAAAGGTTTAGATAAGTTAAATAATAACCACTTGTGTCAAATGTTGTAATACCATTTATTGTTTTCAAACATTAAAGTATTAAATGCACTCTGTTTGCAACTTTTGGTTTTGAAAATAAATACAAAACATACAATTGTCGATGCAGTAAATGCTCCAATTATAAATATAAAATTTTGTCGATGCAGTAAATGCTCCAATTATAAATATAAAATTTTGTCGATGCAGTAAATGCTCCAATTATAAATGTAAAATTTTGTCGATGCAGTAAATGCTCCAAGAAAAACATACAGTTCGTAGATGCAGTACATGCTCCGAACATGTAATTATATCAACACATTTTTAAAAAAAGGATTTAACTTTCAAATAATGTTATTATTAGGAATTTGTTCATGACTATGCGTTCACAAACATATAAATGTATTGTTCATAAAGTAACTTCACCATTTAAGAGATATCTTTCTGAACGCATAGGCTTATGTTATTTTGCGATGACGTCACACACCGAATTTGTTTATATTATGTAACCGACGTCATGCAAATTTTGTGATATGTATATATTTTTTCTAGAACCCCTAATTTTTTCTTTTATGTATCGTTGACACTGGGGGGAAGGTATGTGGGGGCAAGAACTGTCTGCCAGCCTAAAATAATATTTTAATACGGAAACACTGTTTCACGGATGGCAACCCGACGTGAAACAGAGCTCGCTGCCAATCCATTACCGACGAGCATTCCTGTTTCTCTGATCTGACCTGGCGGTCGACATCTCTTGATTCCTACTAAATCCTTCTGATATTCTAATCGTGTAATAGTGTAACGTGTTTGCAATAAACTTAAATTATCAACTACATCTGTTTCACTCTATCATAACCTACACTATACACATTTATTGGCAGTTACAAGGTAAGTATAACACACAACACGCTAGCCAAAGCTTTTTGAGGGAGATGTTTGAGTAAAATGTTGTGAATTTGATCGCTTCCCGGCGCCTTGTTTGTTCTCAATCGCCTGATTGTGACAGCAATCTCGCTTGGCGTAGCAAAGTGAATATCTTCAGCGTTTGTCTGCTCCGCTTCCCTCAAGTCTCGTAGAGAGTCAGCTACGATCCGGTCCGTAGCCGGGTCGGAAAGGCCGTCTGTAGCGGCGTAGGCTCTCTCGAATCCGTCGGCGAGTGTTTCAGCTTTTTCTTGTAGCGAAAGCGCCGTCCCGGGGCCGTTCAATTTCTGTAGCGGGGGGATTGTGAAGTCTTTATGTCGCAGCGCGCTTGCCATTTTCCATAGGGAATTATCCTTCGGCGTGAGTGATGCGACTTTTTTGTCCCAAAGTTCGCGCTTGAGTTCTGCGATTTCGGTCTTGATTTCCCTCTGCAGGCAGTTATACGCTGTCTTGAAATATTCGTCGCGTGTGCGGTGAAACATGCGTCGCAGGCGATTTTTCTCCTTGATGAGCGATAGAACGTACTCGGGAAGCTTGATCGTGTATGGGTGTATTTCTTTGAGAGGAATGTGTGTATCTTGTGCTGTTTGAAGAATCTCTGTGAGAGTGCTTGTAGCTGCGTCGATTTCTTGTGGCGAGCGCAGAGTTCCCGAGGTGAGATGAATTCGTTCGTTGACTTCTTTTTTGAATCCTTCCCAGTTCGCATCCTTGTAATTGCGCTGTTTTCTGGGGGTCCTTGAAGTTGTGCCGCCTATAGTAAAGCTCACGGGCAGGTGGTCCGAAGACAGTTCGTCTAGTGTGCGCAGTGGAGATATTGTCTTGACATTTTTCTCGAGTACTATGTCCAGTGTACTCGGATATCTAGATCGTTGCGAGTAGTACGTAGGTCTGTCGGGCGCCATTATCGAATAGGTATTTGTCTGCATGTGTGTAAAGAGCGTATTTCCGTTCGCATTTCCTCTGTAGTTATTCCAATAGTTGTGTTTGGCGTTCAAGTCGCCTCCCATCACAACAATCGGTCCCAGATTGAGCAATTTATTGAGATCTTCTCTCACTAGGTTACGTTGGGTGCAGTATACGGAGATGATGGTGTGCGCTCTACCCTCTATGGTGACTTCGATAATCGTGGCTTCGGCGTACTTCAACTTCGGAGTGGGGATTCTTGTGGACGTCATAGATTGCCGAACGAATATTGCGGTTCCTCCGCCTGATCTTCCTTGTCGGTCGTCACGATAAATCTCGAAACCTTGCACTCTCAGCGGTACGCTTGGATTCAAGTGAGATTCTGATAGGAGAATAATGTCGGTGTGTAATTCGTTTGCCAAAGCGAGCAGTTCGTCTGTCTTGTTGCGCACGCTAAATGCGTTCCATACGAGGACTTTCACCGTCTCGGTATTAGGCATCGAGGGTGTCTAGGAGCTCAATCAGGATGACGAGCTTGTCTGCTCTTGTTGCGCAGCGGGCGAGCTGTGATCGCATCCTCAGGAGGCCTTGGAGCAGGGCCATCAGGTCCAGGTTGTCATCTGAAGAGGTGGGCGCGCGCACGGGCTCCTGCTGTGGGCGTGGCTGTGGGGGCGGCGCGGTCTCGCGCTGCTCTTGGGCGGGGGCGGTGCCTCCGGCTACGTTGGCCCATGTGCGTCCATCCGTCCTCGGCTGAGGAGGTGGCCTGCTCGGGTTCTGTTCTGCCGGCGGTCGTTGGGCCCTTCTGGCAGGTCGCTGCTGTATTGAGGCGACGTATGCTACCCGCTTGGGGCAGCCTCTGTAGTTGGCGGGATGCGGGCCTGAGCAGTTGCAGCATGCGGCGGGCTCATCTCTTGTCTTCTTGGGGCATTCTGCCGAAGCATGCTCCAGTAAGCATTTTACGCACCTTGCTGTGTGCGAGCAGTTTCGGGACCCATGCCCGAAGTCTTGGCACCTGTAGCACTGGGTGCCGTGCTGTAAATGGTTGCTCCTGTGCTTCTGGAGGCGAATGCGGCAGTGGCACAGATATTTGACGGCCGCACGCAGCTGTCCCATGTTGACTTCCTTATTGAAGTGCGCTAAGTATAGGGGATACTCAATTGAGGCGGTCATCTTGACCACCTTCACTGCTGGGAATCCTTGTGATTCCAGATCTGCCTTTATTTCTTCCACTTCGACGAGCGGCAGGCCCTTGATGACGGCCTTTTTCATCTTTTCCGCTTCGGCCGTGAACGTGTGGAAGCCGCGAGCCTCCGCTCGCAGCCCGTTGGTAAGGGCGCGGTGGTCCTCCATCTTGCGCACGAAAATGTTAGCCGTGCCGCCCCTGTTGTATCTGAAAGTGAAGGGCTTACCAGCTCCCAGATGTCCTTGCACCGCAGCTGTGATCTGCGCGTGCGTCATGTTCCCCAGGGTCATCACAACCGGGGGAACGCGGTCTCTCCTGCCGGTACCTGCGGGAGAGAAATTATTATTAGTATTGGCACGCTTTATACGCGGCGCGCCGGCGCCTTCGCTTACCTCGGGCAACTCATCAAATCGGTTGCCACACTGGAGCGGTTGTGGTCCCCGTGGGGACATGGGCCTCTTCACGGGGTTGGACGGCCTCGTCCAGCCTCCATCCTGGGGGGCAGCCGTCTCCATCGGCTGCTGCGGTCTCGGGGGCGCCACGTAGGCCGACGCTGGGCCTATCGGGGGGCGCGTGGGGGCAGGACTGGGTCCTGCTGCCCAGGAGGGGCCTGCTACGGGCTCCGTCATCTCGGTGGCGTCGGGCGTCGTGGGAGCCGTGGTGGTGGATGGTCTCCGGGTCCTTGGGTCCTCGGGGCGGGGCTGTGGTGCGGGGACCGTATAGCGCACGGTCCCGGTCTTAGTGCGATGCGCAATTTGGCGAGCGCCGGGCGGTACCACGACCAGGGAGTCCTCGTGGTCAATGGGGAGCATCCGGGTCGGGAACATGGTCATCTGTGTCGAGCGGTGACTCCTCTTAAAAAGGGAGCACGTCTCAGGTGCTTGCGGGCGGTTTGTGGGGGCCAGCGTGGATCTTCGTAAGTTGAGTGTTTTGCGTGAAAGATTGCCTTGATAAAGGCAGTTGGGTGGGCGCGAGCGCCTGTTCAGTGGGCCGGCGGGATTCCTCCGGCCGGCAAAAGTAGCGGGGCCTGGCTGAGTGCACAAGCCAGACAAAAACGCTTGTGTGGTTGTGTCACAAACCACAAAAACGATCTATCCCCAAATAATCCTAATAATAAATCTCTCCCTACCGGTCGGCTACATAACTCCTCTGCCTTTATATGGTACATTCAGGGGCGCTCTTGTGTGGTTTCACATTAAAAAATTAAAAAAATATAATTATATATTTCGCTCTCGAACTACATAATTCAATGCTAAAATCTTACTCATTACATATTTTTTACATTACTTTGTCTCATTTATATCCTTCTGTTTTTTTGGCTATTGGTATTTAAAAAATTTTTAACATATTTTTTTCTTAAAGTATTGTTCACAAAACAAAATGTTGCTATGCATATAAGTAATAATGTTATAATTATATCTGTATATGTAAAAATTCAGACTGCATATGTTTGAGCTCGCAAAACTCGAAAAGTAGTCCACCGATATCGCTGAAAATTTCATAGTTTGTTCTCATTAGTGCCAGGACTGTTTAAAGAGATAATTTGAATGGTAAAAGAAGTCGGGGACGCCCGAGAAATACTAAACGCAATATATTTGTACCGTAATAAGATAATGAGTAAAATTAAAGTGGACTTAATGTAGTTTTTTAACAGTAATATTGTGGTACACAGAAGTGAATTAAGGAAGAAGTCAGAGACGCCCGAGAAAGACATTGGCAATAGCGAAGTATTGTGGGGTCCACAAGTATAATATATAATTTATGTACCCCATAAATAAGCTGAGCTTACATGAATGGGGGGTGTTATTTTATTATTGTTTTTTATGTGGTTCAATTGATCGGGCCATGTTTACCTCTGGGGTCCACTTCTTCTACCATTTGATCGGGCCATGTTTACCTCTGGGGTCCACTTCTTCTACCATTTGATCGGGCCATGTTTACCTCTGGGGTCCACTTCTTCTACCATTTGATCGGGCCATGTTTACCTCTGGCGTCCATTTCTTCTGCCATTTGATCGGGCCATGTTTACCTCTGGGGTCCACTTCTTCTACCATTTGATCGGGCCATGTTTACCTCTGGCGTCCATTTCTTCTACCATTTGATCGGGCCATGTTTACCTCTGAGGTCCATTTTTTCTACCATTTGATTAAGCCAAAGATATTAGAAGAAAGAGATATGCTATGTTGGCCGCCGGACCGTAGCCGGAGTACTACCTAATTAGGGTACTTTGAACGGTATCGGGACGTGTACGCACAGAAATCTGTTCTATGTATTAGTGCGGATACCTTAGCGCAAGCGAAGGTGTGCAGTAGTATTGGTGAACAAAACCGGCGACACTCGGCAAAACAATTCCACTCAGTACGAACTGCGCATAGCACATCTCGTTCTTCTAATATCTTTGGATCGGGCCATGTCTACCTCGGGCGTCCACTTCTTATTCGCGTGATATATTCTCATTACACTCATTTCGTTGTTCGTTTTCTCTGCATGTCCAAAACATCTAAAGGTCTATTTACGTTCGTCGCATACCCACAGTTCTGTTTATATCTGTCCTGAAAAAGGCATGGTTGTGAAGAAACCGGTTAGAATATTATTATACGCTTAAGTGGGCCACTATAATTTACCATCACGAAGTGGTCCACTCATATAATGTTACAGTGTTTCATTATAATATGTCATCACGAAGTAGTCCACTCATATAAAGTTACAGTGTTTTACCATAATATGCCGTCAAGAAGTGGTCCACTCACAAGAAAGTTATAGTGTTTCACTATAATATGCCATCACGAAGTAGTTCACTCACATAAAGTTACAGTGTTTTTACTATAATATGCCGTCACGAAGTGGTCCACTCACAGAAAGTTATAGTGTTTCCCTATAATATGCCATCACGAAGTGGCCACTCGCATAAAGTTACAGTATTTCACAATAATATACCATTACGAAGTAGTCCACTCACGTAATGTTACAGTGTTTCATTATAATATGCTATCACGAAGTAGTCCACTTACGTAAAGTTACAGTTTTTCACTATAATATGCCATCACGGAGATATTCACATTCAAAATAATTACTTTTTCAATGGTGGCTAAGCAAATTTGTTTTCCAGCAATATTCTATCCCTAAAATTTTCTTTTATTTCAGTGTTCTTAAGAACGTACGAAAAGTTATTTAAATTAACGGTGCATATTTAAAGTGCAGTTTAATTTGCAGCTTCTCTTGCATATTAATGAAATGGGCTGCAATAGCGCCTCGCTAAAGTAGAATGCAATACACCTTACCATGATACCGTTCTCGGTGGACATTCTCTTCAGAAAGTTCGGCATGAATGATGTTCCAGTTTCACCGCTGTTTTGTAGTTTTTATATTCACAAAACTCAAATGTAACTACACTGAATAGATGTGCACGTACGCACTAGAAATGCCTTTTGTGTAGATTGGAAAGGAGACCAATGATTTTAATTCCTTATAAGCACTTTACAAACAATAAAGGTTAATATATTTAATACAAGATTACAAAGATCTATATATATCTCATGTAAGTACATGGAAGTAGAGACTTTTTTCATTTAAATTATTGTACCTACAACAAATTATTTTTATTACATCCATTTAGTATAACACATATTTATTATTTTAGCATTCTTAACTTTTATTATATTTAAAAATAAATATTATAATTAAAATAAAACATATCTATTGCTTTAGAAATTTTATTCAACAGCACCATTCATCTTGTCATATGTGCTAGAACATCTGTTCCGTTGTGTGGTATCTTCGTGGAACAAGTCGTGGTGACGACTACGGCTGAAGTTTTTAAGCACGTATAAGCCATATCATTCCGAGGGAAGAGGCTATCAATAGAATATATCAACACTAAGTTATTAGAGAATAAAGTATGATGTGATCTAACTTATGAGTTCTAGACAAATAATGTTTATTTATATATTACAGGGAAATATATTTAGTAAAGTGCCCGTGTGTATTATGTGTAATGTAATGTGGCAGTGTATCCTTCGGGACCGGCACGGGCTTGTCGCTTCCGTAACTAGCGTGTTGCTTTCTGTGATAAAGTAGTAAAGTTGTTGCTAGTTGTTTGTTCAACAGCAAAAGTCCCGCACACATATTTCACGGTGAGAGTAGCGCCAGACAACAGCTACAGATATCCTCCGCAATAAATACTAATAGAGACCCTTCAGAAGGAGATGTTGCCACGCTGCTCACGTTATACTACTCATTTCTAATGCACAGGAGTGGAGCATCTTTACGCGCGATGTGCGCTGGTCACGCGAGCGGCTGAACCGAGGGGCGGCCACTTTAATTCACACTAAAATTATTATTTAGGACGAGTTGTTTCGGAGAATTTGAACAATTCTTCAGATTTCAGAGTTGATTTTGCAAGTTCTGTTATTATTTCGGTTCCATGATAACTCAACACAGTGACTATTCAACACACCTTTAAAAAGTGATATAAAGTCATTACAAACGATGGAAAAATAAATTTAAACCTAACCTAACCTAACCTACTTAACCCAGATAATAATGTTTTTGTTTCATGACTTTATATAACTTTGATTAACTTGATGAATTATCATTTTGATGATTTATCCGGTCACAATTATTTAAGTTCTGTCAAAAAGCTAGCCTATAATGATATAATAACAGAACTTGATTGGGACTTTCACAGAACCCGAAAATAAACGTTGAAATTTGAAGAATTGTTCAAACTCTCCGAAACAATCTTCTTTAAGGAGTGGATAGATTTTCGAAGTTTCGTGTAGACAGTGACCTTATTCTTGTTTTGAAGGTGAAGTATGCAAAATTTCATCAATCTTGGAATAAGATTATAGATTTTTATTTAAAAAAAAAGCTGCGCCAGCCGCCGCCCGCCAGCCCAGCCGCCACAGACAGTATTCTTTAAATATAAAGCACTATGTAACACTCCTACTCCTATTACATGGAGTGAAAAAAGACACCTAGTAATACACCACTTTTATTGAATTAATAAATGACAGCCAACCGCTTATTCCGCTTATCTCAAGCTTCATCGGGGTTTATTACAGTTTATTTTATTTTAAAAGGTAGTATAAAAGCCCCGACGAGGATATAATAAGAAACCCCGATGGCTGTCATGTATTGATTTAATAAAAGGGGCAAATTACAAAATATGCTTTTTCATTTAATATATTATGTTTTATTCATAAACCATAGAGATATGATAAAAACTAGTAATATTACCATAAAACTTTTTTGCACAAGCTTTATCTTTGTGGGATTGTTTATTACGTAGTACGCTGTATTTTTATAACTGATATATTTAAAAAAATTAAAACATAAGACATGACAATATTATGTTAGTTCAACTTTCGTTTATAATAATTAAGTTATAAAAAAAGTATTCGTTATAAGAGTTCGTTAAACTATTTAATGCAAAATATGAATGTGACGGATTTGACAACTTACCATATGGTTTTCTCCTTCACCGCACACCGCACTGCAGAATCTATTTTATTTATTTAATGAAGCTTCATCTTTTTAACCACTCTAGACCCTCATATGTCCCTGCATACGGGGTTAGCAAGCAGTATGAAAGTACTTATGTAGTTAGTTTAATATTACAGACACCGCAATCTGAAAATAGAAGAGTAACATGAGATAATGTAAAAGACAAAAAAGGAGATCTAAAATCAAACATGAAAGTGTATATTGCATCATCGCGTACCCAAAAAAGCTCAACCGCTTTCGTGGACAGTCCTATTGAGAATGAACTCGGAAGTCAGCCAGCCCGCAAGCAAGACCCGGTTTCCGCCCCTTAGCCGGTTTCCCGATCGGCCCTTGACGAACTGTAGTGGGGAAGATGCCCAAAGACCCTGAGGAAAAGTGGGCATCTGGTCACATCATCGGTCGTACCTCAAGCCAGTTTATGACGATGGGGGAGGCGCAGGCGGGTTGCGGAACAGCTTTCTCGGAGGATTCACCACCTGGGTTAATGCAGAGACGGGTCTATCCCACCTCTTAGATGGGGTGATGAACGAATAGAACAACTTAAGCAACCTTTTACTAACACAAACTGTGAGCGAATGACATCCGTGCGAGTTTTTCTGTCCCTAATTTCAAACGTTCGGACTTTGGACCCAGCAGTGGTCTAAATTGGAATTTAAGTCCCTTGCCATACTTCCATAATATAACATTGCAAAGTTTTCTACTGCACCACACTGTTCTTGCATTCATGAGACCTTTCCCAAACATTTTTCAATCCTGCGCCGCTCGACCAGAAAGTTTCGCTTTCCTGCGAAATTAACTACCGTGCGAGGCGACGCCGACCCGACGTAAGAAAGTTGCAACTTATTTAACTCTGATGAGATTTTAACCAAAAACTTTATGGAAATGGATCGTACCCACGTTTTCAATGCACTTCGAATATACAGCGTAATAATAACTAATATGGATACAGATACCTGAGTATAGATGTACACCGTGTTCCATGCTCATACCGCGAAACTTTGCGTGGTGATTGTTCTTGATAATCTAAGAAAACTGTAGTTATTAAGTTTTTTTTAAATAAAGCAGTATAATTACTAGAAAAAAATTGTTCAATGTAATTGTATCTTTACTTTTATGACTAATAATGCATGTGTTCGGATATTAGGTCAGTGTCTAGTAACAGCGGTTATTCATTTGGAAAGTTCAGTTCAGTTTCAGTTTCAGTGCCGGCAACCCGGGGGCTTCTTTATTATTATTACAAGGTTTTCTCTACCCACCTCACTAGACAAAGTCTGTTCTGAGGCGGGTGGGTTCCAATTATAATTTAAAAATTAAACAAATATAAGAATGTAAAATGTAATGCTCTGACCGAGCGCGGAGAAAATACTTATTACGAAGGCGTGTATATACGAACGTTTTGTAAACCTCACAGATATAAAAATTTAAATTATCATAACTTTCTATTTGGGCACTAATGAAAAAGATCGTCCACATTTTGCGCTTAGTTTTCATGAACAAAAAAATCCCCTTAAAGTTTCGCGGTACGAGCGTGGAACACTGTCACGGTCACTGCTCCTTGTCACGATCCTTGTACAGTTCTTTGGAAAACGTTTTTATTATATCATAAGTAGAATTTATATATAAATCGTCATTTAAAACGAATAAAATACCATCACGTTAAAACAAACCGTTTGGTTGGTATGACTGATTCTGCTGATTCTGGCATCATAACCAGTCTACGTGAGTAATATATCTATGGCCCACAATGTTCACAGCCCACATCTAAACCAGTGATAGGCATCGATATCCATTTGATCGATGGTGATAGGTGTATTATTTATTCATAAGGATATTTTTAGTCATTTTTATAGGTAGTAGTTAGTAGTTAGGATATTTATAATGTCAAAATCAAAACACAATAATATTGGTGTATGTAATGTAAGGTAATCTGCTTACATAATATTATATATGTGGGCTGAATTTAAACGGGGTTTAAAAATAAATTATTTACAAAATCTTACCATTCATAAATCTTAACTTTTTTTCGATATTTTATAATAAGCCATATTCTAAAACTTCCGGTAATTGTTTGGTTTCGGTTGCTTCCTTGTACCTTTTAAAATGTCTGCTCAGAAAATTCTCATTTCTGAACACAAACTGCCTTCTGTTTTATATTATGTTTTTAGTTGTAATATTCTTGTTTTGGTCAGTCCTGTTCTGTCCATACTTTGTATACATACACTTTTACTTTGTATAAACAGTATATTTAGTGTTATAATATTAGATCTGTCACACTGTAGGAATAATTTTAAGAACATGAGCACTTATACTAATTTACTGTTTTTAAGGTTGTTATAGTTAAGCTCACTTCAAGTGAAATGACACTAAACTGCGCTACATAAATGCCATGTTATTATTATTTTTTTCCGACTTTATGTCCGGGTTAAGCCCACAGGAAAAATTAAACCCTTCCACACACTTTTCCACAAATGATCATCTAGTCAATCAAGATTATGCAAGTGCATTATATAAGCATTATAAATACAAAACAATACAAGAACAACACGTAAACTCACCAGAGATCAAATGGGAAAATAATTCACCGACTCCTAATATTTTCATATCAGAGGGTTCGGCTCGGTAGAACTCCTAACTGGACCGATAAATCCTACTGATCCCTCAATATAAATATTTTTAAAAACTTTCCTAATCCTACATGTATTTAAAATGACTGATTTTAGGATTTTTATATATAAATTCTTTGACAGATCAAATAGGCCTAAATTTTGAATGAGAGAGCTAGGTATAATGCCAGTAGCCAAAATAACAAATGGTCATATTTTTATAGTCTGAGAATACCAAATTCTTTTAATCTCATTTCATAAATCTGTGTATTTTCTTATTTTTTCAGAAACAGATTTTTAAATAATACAGGAATTTGGAATAGCGTCATCAATGATATAAGTTTTTTTTTTTCAATTTTGTCATGTAAAACTATATCGCGTTTATTATGACTAATCGTTCGGTCTGTTAGTATGGTTTTATCATAATATATTTTATAAAATTCAATTTCTAAAAATGAATTTGGTTCGTATTCAAAATATGGTATTATATTACGGCAGTCAATCAATTTATGTTTAATTACCAAACTTTGGTGAATTATTTTTAAAACTTGATTGTGCCTAAATGTATAATTGGACGGTGCTAATACAGAACATCCCGATATAATATGTTCTATAGTTTCCGGAAAAGCCAAACATTTTCTACATAAATCATCAATTTGATTTGTATCTTTGATTATATGCTTCCAATAATTTTTAGTATTAATTACTCTATCCTGAATGGCAAAGCATAAATCCTTATATTTCTGCGCTCAACTCTCCAATACTCACCCATTTGTTTGACGAAAATTTGTTGTTAAATTACGTTTGGTGGAGATAATTTATCATTGTTGATTATTATTATTATAACAAAAGACCGGGTATGTTACGTTGAGATTTATACTTCAAAGGAAAAAAATCTGGAAACTCTAGTGAAAATTTAAAAGCCAATATACAGTTGAAACACCAATACCAAGGTGTAATCAAACATACAAGTACAATAAATTGTTTAAATTTCTAGCAAACATTTATTGGATCACATAAATTAAACTATTGTACTTTAATCAAAATGATCCCTGGAACTAAATTCAGTTGACCTAAATAATAAAAAATCATTTATATAATGGTTTTATAACTCTGTGCAACTATTGGCTTACGCTGATGATATCGACATAATTGCGAAAAATCCCGAATGATTTACAAGACGCCTTCATAAATCTTGAAAGTTCTGCCAAAAATATGGGTCTTGTAGTAAACCAGCAGAAGACCAAATACATGGCTGTAGGATGTACCCAACAAACCCCATCTCTCGCATGTGGAAGCCAAAATTTTGAAACGGTACCAAGATTCACATACCTGGGCTCCCTGATAACAAACAATAACAACACTACAGAGGAGATCCAGAAGCGCATCGTGAATGCAAACCGCTGCTATTTCCGCCTACAAAAACAAATAAAATCCAGACTGCTTTCCAGAACCACCAAGGTATTAGTGTACAAAACACTAATTAGACCAGTGCTTACGTACGCAGCCGAGACGTGGGTTCTAACTAAGAAGAATGAGCGAGCACTGGACGTTTTTGAAAGGAAAATTTTGAGGCGCATCTTCGGACCGGTTCTAGAAAATGGATTTTGGCGCAGACGTTATAACAATGAGCTCTATACTATGTTTAAGGAGCTAAACGTCACAAAGTTCATAAAACTGGGAAGACTTCGGTGGCTAGGTCATGTGGAGAGAATGACCGAGCATCAAGAACCAAAGTCCCTGCTGAGCTCAAGACCGATAGGCAGAAGGAGCCTGGGAAGGCCAAGGTTAAGATGGAGCGACAACGTCCTCAAAGATTTGTCTGCCTTGGAGCTTCGAAACTGGAGAGAGCTGGCGCGGGACCGAGATGAGTTGAGGAAGACTCTTGAGGAGGCCAAGACCCACCAGGGGTTGTAGAGCCAAAAGTGATGATGATGATTTATAATGGTTAGTTTGATGGCGTCACACCATTTCTTTTGTACTAATGGAGGTCTTTAAACATCGGTAAATTGTTTATTAGGTGCGGTCGGATGTATGTTTGAACTTTAGTTTGATACAATAACATTATTGACGACATTTCAACATTTTACCTAGATGTTAAAAGCGGGTAATCTTAAGAATAAAAAACGTCTCGACTCCCATACAAAATACAGCGCCGCCGCACAGTGGCTTAAATTTGAGCGCTGGCGCGACATTGACCCCAGATCGGCATGTTCCCGAAATGATTTTTTTTTTACCAATGTGTTTTCAATTAATCACTGACATTAAAAATACAATTGAAAATAACATCCGAAGCTTACTTACTCGGTAATTACGCACAGAACTGAGATGTTCGGGCGCGCAACTATGCTGCTGTATCTAGGCGAGTTTGAAGGCGTGCGAAATCAGGTTGTTTGTGTGCTTATTTTACAAAAAAAGTATTTTTAAAAATCACTTGAGATATTTTTTAAGATACGTGCTTTATTTAAATAAGTAAAAAAAAATTTTTTTTTCATAAATTATAACTGTGGCCTTGGTTCAAAGCTTACTTTTTTTCCAATTTTTTGCCTTTAATGGAGTAAGCAAAAAAAAGCATTACAATCATTATCAACATTTCAAATAATAAGAATTAACATAAAATAAGTGGTATTTCTTATTAAAACTTTAAAAAAAACATCAATGATGCCAAATGGTCGAACGCCGAGAGCGATGTCGCACCAAATCATTAAAATTGGCCACTGTGCGCCGGTTGGAAGAAAATGTTGGCTTTTTGAGACTGGTGACTGGTGACGTCACACGTCAGGTCCATAGATTTGGTGCGATTTTCAGAGACACTGAAAAATAAAGAAACTTTTGCAATAATTTAAAATACTAAAACTAACCATAAAAAATATATACACTGGTATTTAAGTAAGAATGTTAGAGACTGGAGTTCTTTATTTTGATGAATTTCTAGAAATTATCCTCAACGGCGTTATTTTAACGCTTAACAGCGTTGATGTCAAATTATGATCAACGTCCAGTTAGTAGGTAGGTACTACTTGAAAATCCCGAATTTGCATTATTTCAATTCCACAGAGAATAATAATTCATAGACAAGTTAATTAATCGGTTATCCGAAATGCGCCAAATAATTCATCATAATATCAGCTGATGATTCACTTGCAGTTTAATTGGAGAACGGCTATTTTAATAAACGTCTATACCGTCTCAAGCGATATAATTATTATTTACTTGTCAATTAATCTAAAGATTGATCACATCATTGTGTGCTCTAATACACGAACTTATATACACATTATTATATATTGTTCTTATGCTATTATTTTATAATAAGCTGACTGATAGTTCAAAAGAAATGGACCTTCAACAATGGCGTCACACGTATAACTGCACAGACTATTGGAATTTTACAAAGTACTTTAAAAAAATAACTTACGATGGTAAGAGAAGAGTGTAATTATGCTATGCTAATAAGTGACTTTTATTGGTTTTATCTCTCTGTATTATTAGGATACTTGCTATGTTTATTCTCTATTCTATGCTAATAACTATTAACCAACAAATTTACCATATTTACTTAGTGTTTCTTCTACCACGTTTATGTATAGTTTGCGCTTAAGGGATGACACAAATGATTTATTTTAAAATAAAAACACAAAATAATTTGTTCTTGAAAATGTTGAAGTTTTTTTCTCTTTAATCTAGGGCGTATCTGTTAATTGTATGCAATGCCTTGCAGTGAAAGAAATAGAAGGGAAAGCGCCAGCTGTTGCGAGCCGTATTCTTCTTGTCCGGAAAGTCGGAACTAATTGCAATTCACTTTTTCCAAAGCGATGCAATTAGCGGTGAAAGCGAGTTAAAACTCTGAAGAATATCCTTATGGTTTATTATACTAATTAAAAGATCCAAGACAACCTCAGCGGGTTCTGATATTTACAGTTGTTTGGGCTGTATCCTGCTGGTTGATAACCTAGCTGATAATAAACAACCTACATATGGCAATCATAATTCTGTACAGGTATATGAGCCTTGTGTTTTTGTTAAGAGATCTCGAATAACAATCGAACATGAAAATGGTACATTTTTAAATATAAAAACCTTTGACT
Organism: Hesperophylax consimilis; assembly: GCF_061612785.1. Classification (NCBI taxonomy): domain Eukaryota; kingdom Metazoa; phylum Arthropoda; class Insecta; order Trichoptera; family Limnephilidae; genus Hesperophylax; species Hesperophylax consimilis. The sequence continues at coordinate 618,146 of NC_142842.1, forward strand.
CACGATGGAAAAGATCACGAAAGAGAATCCTGTTTCAGAGAAAACTGTTTTTCCGAGTTTTTACGTTCGTTCTGCATGGAGAATAATATGCTAATTAATATTTAATTATTCAAGATAATATATTCGATAATATTTGATTGAATCGAAATGAGGCAAAGCATACAAAACGGTAATAGGCGACAAAAGGCATTAAAATGTTTTGATATTTGTTATTAACCCCTTCAGACCTGATTTTAAACTGGCAGAACATATTTGACGCTCGATCAGTTGATAGGAATCTGAGGATCAATGTGTCCAGGGGTGACGGTTGTATGAATCCATCCCTCAAACTGCAGTGCAATGCGATGCGCGATGGGTTGGAAGAATCCGGCTGGAGAGGTCAAAAGGACACAAATTGAATGTTTTCAAGAATGAAGTCTTCACTTTCATTGTAAAGAACATTGGGGTAGTCTCAGTGGGCGCCTTTCATACAAATTGACAAATCGTACACTCTCGTGAACGACCAATAATAATCACATGTTCTTAAATTACACATTGAAAAAATACATTCACAACTTACATTTTTTTAAATCGATAGAAAAACTTCACAAAAACTATGTTTCATAATATAATAATGGCTTAACAAAGTACTAGCTAAAATTTCTATTTATTTTTATTTTTGATTTTTATTTCTTAAAAAAATTGCGCCAAAGCCCGCTATACCAGAGATTGGAAAACGAAAGCAGCTAATATTTATTCGATCTAGTTAGTAAGGAAAAAATTGTATTGTCTGAAAGGGTTAATATCGTACAAAAGCTGCTATGTTTATATTATTTCGTTTCATGTTTGCGCTGCAACGGGAATGGAACACGCCCATTAAGTTACGAAGGCATTCATTATATGTAGATAACATTTACATAATATTATCGATTTCCGTTTTTCACGAGCCCATTTATCTCGTATTTTCGCTGACTTTAGCTGTCAAATAACTTTTGCCCCGTTAGTTATTAACATTGTAAATATACAAATATTGTAGTTAACAGCTGTGGACTTAAAGAGGCTGAAGTATAGATATTTATCACCCTTGAATTAAATTCGGAAATCGAGCAAAGGTCAGCCTAATCCTTATATTATATTTCATTTATGGAGTTCGGGCGCAAAAAAAAACTTTGTAACAATCTTAGACCTTAGTTCGCAGGTTATAAATCTTACGCAATATTCCAACATTCAGCAAACCGTGAAGAATGATCAAATTACAAGTACTATATCAATCAACTCAGTAAATCACAATAATAAATGCCACTTGCCTTTAATAAATAATGACATAAAATAAAATGTGATGTGGTTTCGAGGGAATAGATATTTGTGTTTGGCTTACCTTCATTCCTCCCTTCTTCAAGAAAAACAACTATTCTCATTTTCTCGGAATATTATCTTTCCTCGAAGCTTATAAAAGCACCCTCAAACACCATCAACTTTTATGAAAGAATGTAAAACTTTCTTAGAAACGTTTCTAGCCGGTTAGCGGTTAGTGGTTAGCTTATGATAAATTATAGCCAACTCCAAGGCTTTTCCCACAAAGTGCACTTTGTGTTGGGACTGTTGGGGGGAAGAGTATTGGCTTATCTTGCGATGTCACGATCTTTAACTAAATTGACTAGAAAATTTCACAGGGTTATCGCATTTTCCTTCAAGATTTATGGTATCCATTTTGACTTGGTTCTGGAAAAGAGATAAGTGATCGTAGTGAATTTCTAACTCGATTCGACCGCCCGCGCCACCCTCTCAAATATAGATCACTTCTTAGAAAAAGAGAATTTGTTTTATAATATATTTACATGGTGTCCGGAAACTTATAGTTCAAGCGGGAAACTAGTGAATTTACATCACATAAAGAAACCAAAAAGACTTTTTTTCGATCGGTTCATTTAATTATTTGTTTCAGCTCTTTAGTTGCGGGCTCCAAATTTTATTTTAAGTATTTAAAGAATTTGAATAAGATTTTCCAGACTCCGTGTGTACTGTATAGTAATTTTAACGTAAATAAAGTGTTGACATGTTATACTCATAGATACATTATTTATCAAATAACCAAACCAAAGGAACCAAACGCTCATCACTCCTGGACAGCCTGAACCCCAGATTCCTACCCACCCCTCATACCTTTCCTTTCCAGACCTTTCCTTTCACCTCCTACCCTTACAAAAAAAAAATTAAATTCATGAACATACAACACAACAATTTTAACATCGTTACAGCGGCGAGTAGCAGGCGTCCCCGGTGCGGGCCAAAACTGTTGGTAAATTTTGCCAACATTCGCGGCCTGCACACAAATTTAAATTCCGTCCATCACCATCTTTTGTCCCAACGTCCCAACCTTCTTTTCCTATCCGAAACTCAGATAGCCGAGCCGTCAGACTCCTCCTATCTGGACTGCCCGGGCTTTACCCTCGCAAGCAAATTCCGACTGAAAGGAGGAGTCTGCCTCTATAGTCAAGCTGACGTCAACTGTGTACGACTATTGAGTCTGGAAAACTCCAGATTCGACGTAATGTGGGTGCGCGTCAATCTCGCCAGTACGGCAAGATTCTACGCATGTCTATACCGCTCACCGAACCATAGCGAATCAGACACTTCCGAGCTCTTCAAACATTTGAGCGATACTATTGATGATCTCTTGCCCCGCTACCCTTCAGCCGAGTTTGTTGTTCTGGGGGACTTCAACGTTCATAACGAACCATGGTTGAAGTTCTCAGGCCCAACGGACTCGGCTGGCCGACAGGCGGAATCCTTTGCCATTTGCTACGGATTAGAGCAATTGGTTCAGGAGCCTACAAGGGTTCCTGATGTCCAGACTCACCGCTCCAATCTGTTAGACCTATTCTTAACTACTGTGCCACACGGTTATAAGATTGACGTCACAGCGCCTCTGGGATCATCTGACCACTGCCTAGTGACGACATCAATCCCCGTTAGCTTCAGACCAACCAATGAGAGGCTGAGGAGAAAAGTGTGGCACTATAGGTCAGCAGATTGGTTCGGTATGCGGGCCCATTTCAACGCTTTTCCGTGGTCAGCTGTTTGTTTCCGGACTTCGGACCCTTCAAGATGTGCCCAGGAGATTGGTGAAGTCATCAAATCGGCGATGGATGGCTTCATACAATCGACTACTAAAGAAACTGGTGTGGGCTCAAAGCCGTGGTTCAGTCGACAATGCTCCGAAGCAGTTCGACGAAAAAACGCGGCTTACCGAGCCTACAACACATCTCGAACGCCCGAAAGCAGATCAGCATACAACAAATCGGCAAAGGAATGCAAAAGAATCATCAATAGGTCAAAATTCGAACACGACCTGCAGATCAGCAAAAAGCTGGCTGCCTGCCCGCATGGCAGCAGAGCATTCTGGTCGCTTGCGGGCTCAATAGGTCGAAATTTTTGCAAACCCAGTTTGCCACCTCTTACCAGACCTGACGGCTCACTAGCAAACACCGCCACCGAAAAGGCCAACCTATTAGGGAAAATGTTTGCGGAAAACTCGACCCTCGACGAGGGGGTGCTGTTCCGCCGTCGGTTCCTCACTGCGGCTTCTATATGAAAAAGCTGAGGATCCGGCATCGGGATGTACTCCACGTCATACGGGGGCTCGATGTTAACAAAGCTAGTGGACCTGATGGAATACCTGCCCTGGTATTGCAGAGGTGTGCTGCGGAAATAGTTCCAGTTTTGACAAAGCTCTTCAAAATGTCCCTGAAGTGTGGCACTGTGCCCTCTGGTTGGAAAAAAGCGGTCATTCACCCTATTCCCAAGAAAGGTGACCGTTCCAACCCGGCCAACTACCGCCCCATAGCGATCACATCAGTTCTGTCCAAAGTGATGGAACGTGTGATCAACGACAAACTGCTCACATACCTCGAGAAGAACAAAATTATCAACGACCGTCAATACGGATTCCGGCGGAACCGCTCGTGCGGTGATCTTCTCGCGTATGTGACGCATGTTTGGGGGCGGTGCCTGGAACGTCACGGTGAGACCCAAACGGTCGCACTAGACATATCCAAGGCCTTTGACCGGGTCTGGCACTGGACTTGTCAACAAATTGCATTCTTACGGACTTCCCGCATCCCTGTGTACGTGGATTGCTGACTTTTTAAGGAATAGGTCGATTCAGGCGGTTGCTGACGGTTTCACCTCTTCCTCGCACTCCATAAATGCTGGCGTCCCACAGGGATCGGTTCTGTCTCCGACTTTGTTTTTGTTGCACATCAATGACCTTTTGACATGCGCACCGATTCATTGTTACGCGGATGACAGTACAGTTCATGATAGCTTTTTGTTTGACAAGCCCCCAAAGGGCACATAAACTCTAACGGCTCGGAGGGCTTTGAAGCAGAGAATGGACGGTTATCTCGAGAGTATTTCCTCCTGGGGTAAAAATAATCTCGTCAAATTTAATGTTTCAAAGACCCAATCCTGTCTGATTACGTCTAAAAGGGATCCAAATGATAATCTAGTCTCCTTCAACGGAAGCAATCTTCCGAACAGGCCTTCCATTGATATGCTTGGTGTAACTATAAGTGACCAGCTCAGGTACGGGGGCTCCATCGAAGCCAGAGTAAAGTTGGCTTCTCAGAAGCTGGGCGTACTGTACAGGGCCCGCAGATACTTTAATAGTACACAACTGCTCACCCTGTACAAATCGCAAGTGCGCCCTACTGTCGAATTTGGCAGCCATCTCTGGTCTGGAGCCCCAAAATACCTGAAAAAAACCCTTGACTCTGTGCAGAAACGGGCGGTCCGTTTGATAGATTCCCCAATCTTAACAAACGGACTGCAATCTTTAGAGCACAGGCTCAGGTAGGTATGCTGTCCTTGTTCTATCGGTATTACAATGGAAGATGCTCTGAGGAACTAGCGTCATTGATCCCTTCGGCACCGGTGCGTAGTCGGGATACACGCCAAACGCGCGCCCAACATTTGTACACAGTTGACACTTGTCACATGAGAACGGGTCGCTTCTACGATTCGTTCTTAAGTTCAACAGCTCGGCTGTGGAACGAACTGCCGGCCTCTGTGTTTCCTCCCTCCTACAACATGGAACTCTTCAAGACCCATGTTCACTCCTTCCTCTCCACAAAAAGACCCTCCACACAGCATCCCCAAAGATGACATAGGCCCTGAGGGAAATTATTTTCTTCAGGGCCTCCTGTGTGGAGTAAATATAAAAAATAAAAAAAAATATGTATCAACTTTATAAGCCATTTGCATTTCGGTCTTAGATCGGTCTTATATTTTTCCAATATAATATGGATTTATGGCTCCCAACGAAATTTTGAATATGTAATTTTTTTTAAATATTTAATTTTATGCTTAAAAGGAAAGACTATTTTTTCTCCAGTTGGAGAGAGAGAGGGAGAGAGAGAGATAGCACTATTCGTCCTATTATAGTAATTATCATCGTAAGCCACGTGCATTCCTCTGACATACTTTTGTCATCGGACCACCGGTATGAAAGCGGCTTTTCAGTCCTCGGATGTCCTTATAACTTTACTAATGCGATATATGAAAAAAAAACAGACATTAATATTATTATTTTTTTGGTAAACTAATGTTTAAGACAAGATTTTTTATGCATAGCACAAAGGGTAACAATTATTTTTGTAAGCAATAATTATAAGCCTGAAACACTCATCCACATTGAAAAATCTCCTGATAAAAGATACATGACGCCAACGGAACTTGAACCCGTGTCCTTTCGATTTAATTGAGAGGACACGGGTTCAAGTCCCTCCATTTTATCTCCAAGGTGTCAATATTCAAAAGTATATTATTTAATGTATCACAACAGTTTATTTAGGTATAAACAAGTTCCGCTGAATAATTATTACTACGCGTAACAGCTATTTCGTCTTCCGAATGTATTATCAAAGTGTTTTGGTAGGGCCTTCAGTTCGATAAAGCCGTTTTGTCCGAGATATACAAATGGTTACCATCGTATTTATTAAATACATGCCTTAATCTTCTTTAAACCTAATTCCACGTTAGTTTGTATATATGATCAACAGCACCTTCAAGGCTGACTTTATTTTAAGGAATATTACAGTTCTTAACACATATTGTCACGACTCCATATACGTATAGACCGAATAATTTTTCTGCTGACGTCAGCAGACGACCTACTCCTGCGTCAGCCTTTCCGTAGGCGTAGATAAATGACAACGCGTCACTTACATTGAGTTTATTTATGGGATGAATAAAATCTATTACTTAACTACTAAATTACATGATCTAAAATTATTACGCGTTACATAGTAAAAATCCCTCATCCCTTTACTACTGTTGATGAGCTTTGTCCTCTGCTGATCTCCATTATTGTGTTACAGAATCTAGTTCAATCTCCATCGCCCTCGGTTGAACTCGAAAGCTTGCGATCTTGGAAAATTCCTACATCCAGGTGATAAGCAGCCCTTGGTCGTGAATTATATAAAAAAGCATATTTAGTTATTTATTCATGCCTATTTATACATTATGTCACGTCTGTTGTCCAGTCTGATGTCCCGTCTGATGAGCATGGACCCTTGTCAATCACCAGGGCTATTATGGGGCTAAAGCAAGGAGACATAGCGTATAAAAGCATTGAAGAACCTTGATCATGTTTGAAGGTGTTTGGAGAGTCCGCCAGCGGTGAGCAGGACGACAGGTCTTCACGAAATCCGTATGAGTTAGCTCCGGGTAGAGATTCGTGGGAAGGAGTGCGCGAGGCCATCCTCAATTAATCAGCTTCCATTTAACGTTTAACGGAACAAAGATGATTCATCTTTGTGTCACCTCGACAGCATGCTTGGTAATCCAGTGTAGTCCCCAAGGAATTACGCTTCACAAATAAAACCATTTTTTAATCCAAATAACTGATTGTATATTTTAATCTCTTCGAACAACACCACTCGAACAAAGTACCGGCTGATCTCGCGCAGGAGTCAAAACGTCTGTTTTATGTTTGGTTAATTCACACGGAAAGTCTCCGAAGGAACGGTTCATGGTATTCGCGTGCTCTTTTCCATTTTTGTACCATCTTAATTTTTTCCACCAAAACGCAACGCACAACGCGGAATCGTCGTCCCTCGTATTGTTCCCGTATTGTCCCGATCTAAATCTACCCGCGTTATTTTTGCTCGCCCGTCCAACCGCTCGCAGGGCAGCCACCCGAAAAAAAACTCTCAACAAAACAAAAATCGGGCACTACCCTGGCAATCCAAACTTGCACAATTCTTTGACGTTACAATTATTATAGGTAAATTGTTCAGGAGTACAATAATAAGTACAGTACAGTAATAAATTGAGTATGAAGTTGTCATAGAGAGTTCGTTGTATGAAGGAGTTCAATTATATAATAATAAGAGTACAGAATGAGTATTTAAGGTACTATAAAAGTAGTTACGGAGCAATGTGAAGTAACTTTGTTGATATTTATAAAAATGGACATGAACAGTTTGTTGTAAAGCATGTTTGTATTTAGCAAGCCTTTATAACGCCAGATTGGTTGTTTTACAGACCATAGCTAAATTAATACAGCGATAAAGGGTGCACATGAAGTATGAAAGATATATCGAAAGTTGTACAATTGAGTTTGATATAGAGTTGGGTCCTGAGAGTACTTTCCGTTAACCTTACCTGCTAAAAATACCGGGTACAAAATACTTTCAAGTATTTTATACCTTCTTTAAGTATGCGGGGGACCTTCTGTAATATAATATAATAAAGTAAGTGATAGGCACCACTTTTGGGGGTAATTTTAAGTAAATACATCCATTCAAAGTTTATATTGTATATAAATGTATGGTATGGTATAATTAGAAAACACGGTACTAGTTTTTCTAGCAGATATTTCAAACAAATAAATATAATTTATTATTATTGTTAAAAATACTTAATAAAGTTTTCGCTTGTAGCGAGTTAAACGTATTCAACAGATAATGCAATTTAATAGAAACTTCATCGTAAATTACGCAAATAAAGGCATCAGTATTTTACAATGCGACGCATCACAGCAACTAACAAAATATACTTATCTTTTTCCACCTTTCCCAAGAGTAAACCCGGAGTGTTAAATACTTCCATTCCCTCCACTAAAGAAATACCGTAGGCAAAAATACTTCTTATAACTTTGTCCCTTTTCCCCGTACAATTTCTAACAGACCAGAGAGAGAAGTCCGTGGTATTTTAAAGTACGAAATACTTCAAGGCCTGTGATATTTACAAATACTTAGGAAGCAGGTGTTTTGGAGATTTGTCGCAAGTACGAAGTACGGCATGCAAATACCAGGTACTTTTACTGGGTACTATAAATACGCCTCTCCTCTACTTTGATAAGTATATTATAATTACATAGTTAAAGTGAGTTTTTTAACACAATTATAACAATAAACATGAACAGCAACGTTGGAAAGCACGTTTGTAATTAATGTAATAGGCATACTTTTATTACGACTTTATAAACCTTTATTATTTATATTAGTGTACATTAGCTTCTTGGGTTCAGTATAGCGTCTCATTTAGATACTAGGTTATTGACCTCCTCAACACTTATGTAACATTTATGAATGGTTTTTATTTAACTGCTTTTAATTTACTCACTTGATACTCATAACAATTTCTGACATATTATTTTTTAATTGACTGTTACCAGAGATGGGCAAAATGGGTACCCAAAACCATTTGAAATGCAAAATGGAAATGGGTCAAAACTTTTCCATTTGAAAATGCAAAATGCAAAATGGTTTTTAGAAAAGCATTTCAAATGCAAAATACCTATTTTCAAAATGCATTGAAAATGCAAAATGGTTTCTCAGGTCAAACAATTAAAATAATTATAGAATTTTTAAACAATTTTGTCATTTAATAATGGACATCAATGTAGAACAAACATTACATGATGGTAAATCCAAAAACACCACGACTAAAGATTATGAGACCACAAAAAATTTGCGCGGGACTAATGTTGCCAACGTAAAAACATAGAAACTGCTATTGGGTTTATAAAAACAGTTTATTTTTAAACAAGTTATGCTGTGTAATTATTATTACGCGTGACAGCTGTTTCGCCCTCTGAAGGCATTATCAAACTGTCTATCAAACTGTTACGCGTAATAATAATTAAACAGCAGAACTTGTTTAAATAAACTGTTTTTATAAACTCAATAACAATATTATTGAATATATAAAAAATAAAAATTAAAATGGAGTTCTACAAATTAAACTTGATAGCAATAAATAGATACTGCTATCTAACATTTAATATTACAGCGTCATGGCCGCATGTTCAGTATTTTTTGTAATGGTATCACTCAATTGCCAGGGCTCCTACCAGGGAGCAACTTGACAAATGTAAATTATCTCTCATAGCGAGGTTGAGGACCGACTGGTATTTGGGGGTTATGAAAAAAGGATGAGTAGAGATAGTAGGAAGAATGTTACAAAAAAGCATTTAAAATGGAAAATCCATTGAGAAAAGCATTTAAAATGCAAAATGCAAAATGGTTTTTATAAAAGCATTTAAAATGCAAAATGGAAAATACCTATTTTGCATTTTGCATTTCCATTTGAAATGGATTTATTTGAAATAAAGCACGTCTCTGACTGTTACCGGGTGCATTTTACAAAAATTCCATCAAACTGATGTTTTTTTATAATATAAATGGCTTATGCATGTGAAGGTAAATATAAATCCAAGAAATCGAGGTTTATATTTATTTATTACTAATTTCACGTCCGTCTGGGCTTTTACATGTTAATGTTTTTACAAAGAAGTTCTAAATAAGCACACCAAAATCAAAGCAAGATAAAAAAAGACGAAAAAATAAAAAAAAACAACCTCTAAAACAAAAACAATGTAAAAAAAAATAAAATCGGAACTAGATACCCCACCATGCAAGACTGGAAAATGTAAAACTTGGAAAATTACAATACATTGGTAAAATAAGTTGGTAATATAAACAGAGCTACGTAGTTTGTATAGTTAAATTATATTAAATTTGATATTCTTCTTTCTGAAATAAAGTGTGTATTGACTTGTTTATATTTGCGTTAACAATAAATCCAAAGTGTCAATTTTTTTGTTATTCTCTGGGAATTATTATAATATGTTTTAATATATTTTTATTGTAATATGTACCTCTCACACCTAGTCAAACTAAATTCCGTTAAAAAAAACTCCGTATAAGTAACTCCCAAATAAAAGTCGATACAAATATTTAGGTAGTTTATTTGGATAGTTTTCTGCAAATCATAAATGACGAAGTTCGCACCTGAATTGGAAATATCTGCCACGCTCAATTTACAACTTCAGGAATCTGCACTGCACACTCTAAAGATGAATTATCTGAAATACCTCCACAATATGAATTCGATTGTTCGAATGGCTGCAACTTATAAAGTTTCACATTCCTTCCGTTAAACTCGGCAAATAGAAGATTTCATTTATCATTTGACTTCTCTATCGACTGAACTAGGAGAAAATAATTTAAATATTTTGGAGGGATCGGATTTATCCAATACAAGTTATGCTTCGAAATTGATTTTATCATCAGGAAATACCTTCGAAATTATTTTGGCCTTTGTCGTAAATATTTCAAATTATTCAGTCGGTATTATTTTGCGCTCTATTTTAGCACGAGCTGAAATAGAGCGAAAAAATATTTCCCGGCATCGCACGCGCTTTATTCAGCTTCGGGTGGAAATGGAGTAAATCATGTAGACATGTTTTGACTTTTCTCTTGTTTCGAAGATTAAGACTACAAAATTTAATTGATCCCGGATTATTTGCATAAAAATCAAAACCACATATGGACTCTTCTTGTAGAGAGATTTAATTTAATCAACGTACTAAAAATTACCGCACAAGAGTCCCAACTGCTCCCAACCTCCTGGAGCCAGTGAGACTATGGCAACCTCATGCGGGGTATGTTCTGAGGTTAAAGGTAGTATGTAAGGAAAGGAGATTGGGAGAAGAAAGGTGGGCAAGAACATGGATAGTAGGGTGTCCCAGGACATAAGGAAGAATTTTTTTCATGAATTTAATTATGCATACCCTCTTATTTCATTCCATTTGATCCCAATAACTCATATAATAAATATTATTTTGATTAAACACCGGCAACCCGTGCCGACTTGATGCCAAACATATGATACAGAGTTAATATGGAAGGATTTTCAACTTTCATTTTTGTCGGATAAATAAAATTTAAAAATGCACAAATGTTCAATTATGTAGTATTTTATATTTAAAAATGGTTTATTGATTAAATTTTTTCTTCATAGTTTGTTTTTTACAGTCATGATAAATCATCCGGTGTTCCTGAACGCATCGTAACAAAAAATATTTTTGTTCCTCTTTGACCGTGAGATTAAGCCATGAAAATCTTGCATTAACTTAACAGTTCTTTCAGCTGTATCATTCACTACCCTCAGCGGCGACACCTTCTTTCTGACTTCTTGATACGAAGCATTATTTGACCACATCGTAGGGAATTCGTTAAGAAAACTAGCATCTGTTTTCAGACGATCAAACAAATACTTGCTCTTGACTGAAATGAAGTCGTAAATATTTTTCTCTGAAACAAAAGTCACTAAATTATGATATGAACAAAAACCTCAATACAAAACATAATTTAAACTACTTAATAAACTTACCATACAATTTACAATCAAGATCTTCCTTCGATGGGATGTAAAGTTTGTCATGGGTTGATTAATATTTTTTTTTTGATATTTCGAGCATTTTTATTTTAGTTGTTTGATCCACAGCGTCGTCAAACAGCGATAAAATAGATCCTTCATCGGTCAAATACCATAACTGCTTACTGAACAGAAATAAAGCTGCCATTGAGATGTTTTCATCATTTTTTTCCTAAGCCTTCATCGATTTCAAAAAGCACAAGTCCTGGTAAGGTGCTTTAACTGCTTTAATACATTTTAACCATGGCTTGACATCGGATGTTACTATGAACAGGCAAATGTCTAAAAGTGCCGCCTTATCCTTACCGGTAATTTCAAATTGCGCACAAATTAATGATATTTTCAAGGAATAAAGCGCCTTTGCCATCCATCGAGCACCTGGAGGCCGAATCTTAAATTTTCTCGCTGTATCTCCTCCTAAAACTATCACACAGAGCTCTATAAACTCTCAATAGTCATCTCCAAGTATTTTTGTTGTCAGTGCAGTACGGTAAAAGTCAAGCAAATCATCGATTTCGGAAGCGGTTAGGTGCAATGTGAGATTTTCTCTGTAGCACTGAATTTTATCGGGATCAACATTTTTACAGTTATCTCGAAACTTTTTGAAGAGTGGTATGTCAGGGCTTGTAGTCACTTGACTGATTTTTACTTCAAACACAGCTTTTAAAACTAACTATGGCTATATTTGGTATATATTGACAATTAAATTCACTTTCCGGATATTGTAGAACAAAACTTCAAGAACTTGTCCATTAGATGGCAGTTTAGAACCCTATATTTGGTGTTTTACGACTCCTATTAAAAATATACTCTTTTTAGAAGTGCGTAAATCTAACAACATCTTGCCTGAATGAGTGATTTTCGTTTACTAACAAAATAGCAAGTTACTACAAGCTCATCAACACGTTTGCTCGGTGGCGTCTTAATGTACAAGTACTGACATCTTTCGATGCAAGTCGGCACGGGTTGCAGTTGTCCAAAGTAAACGATTTTTTTCTATAAGTGTTTTGTCATTATTAAAACAAAATTAGAGGGTATGCGTTCAAAAATAATAACTTTAATTATTTTGGGACACCCTAATGGATAGTCAGCTCTCGTCACCAAACACCGCTAAAGCAATTTCAAGAAACGTTTCAATTCTGAAGACTTTCACCGGAGCGATACTAAGAATATATTTCACTCTAAAACGTGCCGCAAATAAAGTTAATTTTATTATTTTGTGTGGTGAAAATTTTAATTAATTATGAAACGAGTTATCTAGCGTACGCCGGGATTTGTAGTCAAGATCTTTAAACACGGAGATAGTCAATGCTGTCATTTTTTGAAAATGAATTTCCAAAATATCCTTCTTTTTATCAATTAGGGGCAGGAACCATCCCCTCGATCCACTGTCTACGTCTTAGAAAATACTTAGTGATCTTTAATCAACGTTAACGCAATATTATTAACGTGAAAGTACGCTGCTTCATTTTAATTACTAAATCATGAATTACTGAATACATGAATACCTACCTCCTGCCATGTTACCAAATACATTACTTGTTACTTGTGTGGGAGATGATCAAATATAACGTAAGTTTCTCAATTAATGTTTTTTACTTTAATTTGAACGAAAAAGAATTTTCACTACGACAGACGTGTTATTATATTCCGAATGGATCTCGCGAACTAATTAAATTACATTTCGCACTTCGTTGGGAGTTCGAAAATAATTTTCCTCCGGAGAGCTTAATGAAATTATGTGTGACCCTTATCCCATGAAAAATGTATCTGATGGTACATTTTTTGCGTTTAGTAAATTGTGATCGTCCTTTTCAAAGGCCTTTATTTAACGTGTACCACATACTCACATACTTGGAATATTGAAAAACGTTTATATTTTATTTATGTTTCAGTTATGGAATGTTCAGACGACCGACAAAAGCTTTTCAACGATTATTGCTACCTGATCGTCAGTTATCCCGAAGTTACCTGGTCAACTGCCCAGCAAATATGCAGAGGTGCCACAGCCGAACTCGCTTCCATCCTGACAGCGGAAGAAGAGAAGTTCCTCACTGCGACCATCAGAAACAGCGCTGAATACTCCAACAGTGCCATCTACTGGCTCGGAGCAAAGATCTCCGGACTTGGAACTTACGACTGGAGTGATGGAACGAGGGTCACCTTCTCGGGCTGGTTGCCAGGGAGAAGTCCAGAAGAAATGGACGTCCTGGAACTTCCAGACTCCGAGAACCCGACGTGTCTCGGTATTCAATGGATGACTTCACCAACGCCGATGCTTCCCAGTGGATTATATTGGACAACACAGAAATGTTCCCACGTCGGGGGCTACGTCTGCAAGAGAAAGAATCAGCTTCACGAACCAAACCTCAAGCTCAACAAGACCATCAACGACACAGAAGGAAGACTGGTATCTCCAAATTATCCGGGGACCTACCCAAATAATTTGCAGTATTTTGTGAAACTCGTTGGGCCGGAGAGTACAAGATTGGTGATCCAGTTTTCAAAGATTGACATGGAGTTTCAAAAAGACTGCCTCTATGATTATGTTGAAGTAAGTATTCAAGATCATGTTATACGTCATGTCATAGGGAGAAAAAATTTATTGCTTTTTTAACTAAGAATCTCTTCAAATTATTTGTAATCCAAATTGGGAGGCGGTATTGGGTACCGTCGCCCCGGGAACAATTTATTAAATAACAAAAAACCTTTGCCATAGGTCGCCCCAAGCGGTTCGCTACGTTTGGTGATTTAGACGGGTTTATCGGTTGTGGTGTGTTCAGGATAGGCCTGCCACTTGACCCTTTGACCTCTCCAACTGGTCTCTCAACCCATGGCCTTGCGCCGCAGTGGGAGGAATATATTCATATATCCGTCACTCCTGGGCTTACTGATCCCTAGATTCCCACCCTACCCTCGTACCTTTTATCATCCCAGAACTTCCTGTCTTTCCTTTTCTTCCACAAGGCATCCCTAAATTGACATAGGACCTCAAGGAAATTATTTTCCTGCGCGGAGTTAATGGGTTAGTAGATTTCCTAATAACTTTTAGTAGATGAGGAATATATTATCATGATGTGTTCATGAAAATCCTAAAATTTTCGCATTTCATCAATATACATTATCATGGAAAAAGCACGTGCACGAAAACGTGTTCCGGTATATTAGGAAGTTACTAAAAGTTTATCAGGAAACAGCCTGCAATCCCGCTTTTAATCGGATTACCAATAGTTGCGCAATTCTCATTTTTCTCCGATTTTCAGCAGGCATTGGGAACAAATTTGTTTTGATTGAGTTGAATCTTGTAAGTAAGACGGTTGCTCTTCAGAATCTCCAATGACTGAAATGTGAACTCCCAGTTACAATTCTACTCATTGCAGCAGTATTGTCCAGAGCCTGTAGAACCATGCATGGGTTTTCAATGTCCAAATAGAACCTGCTGCCTTCTCTATCAAAATACATTTTATATTGATGACCATCATTTAATTTCTAATTAATTTTCGTTACAAAATACTTTCTAATTTAACTTTTCTCGAAGAGCCTATTAGAGATATAGAGAGCGACATTATTTTTTAAAATAATTTTCTCAAAAATTTCAATATTTTCACTAGCCGTAATATTTTGTTTAACACAATTTTGCCATCAAATTTCAATGTTTTTTATTGAAAGCAATGTTTTGTTTTTATATAAATTTCTCAAAAAAAAAAATTTATTACGAGCAATATTTTGGTTTAATGTAAATTTCATTTTTTTTTCTTAGTTTTAATATAATTTTCTCATAAATTTCAATATTTTTATTACGACCAATATTTTGTTTTAATATAATTTTAATTTTTTTAATTTCAGAGTTTTAATATAATTTCTCATAAATTTCAATGTTTTTGTTACGAGCAATATATATATATTTTTATGTAATTTTCTCAAACATTTCAATATGCTTTATTCTTCTCGTGTTCTCTTATTAGAAGTACAGTTACTAGGAAGAAACCCATAATCGTTTTTTTTCGACTATGCCTCACATGTACAAACTGATAAATATGAACTGGCCATTTCCCGAAGAAAAAATAGAACCGCATTAAATATAATATATTATATTTATGTCCTACTCTAGGGAACCCGCTAACACAGTGAGGATGTGCGTTTATTTGAAAGCACTGTGAAACATAATATGATTTTGGGGCAGAGTAACATTTCCGATTGTTTTTTTTAATAATTTATTAGCCCAGACGCGTAAATAACCGCGGTTTGTTAAAATTATTGTGGGATTTGTGAAGCTGAGAATATTTATGAAATACTAGCTGAAGTCCCCGGCGTTGCCCGGGCTAAATCTAAATCTTAATAAGCAGGCGGTTGGAATAATCTGGACCCCGACCTTGTGGTTGCCACTTTATTTACTATCCTATTATTCACTGCAGCTAACCTAATTAATCGAGTACCTTTTACGGGTGAGCTCATTTACTATTATCAAGGATATTGCAGTGTGGAGGGTGGTTAACTTCACAATTCTCTTCTTCTTTCGTATGGTGGGGGAGTCAGAGGGGAACATCTAGGTCAGTGAGCCTGTCTACCTGTAAACCTCATTAATCCCGCCAGGGAATGAATGCAGCGGGCATTCTTTGACCACATGTTTGGTGGTCTGGACCTCACCGCATTCACATGTGGGAGGACCTCATCCTATTGATGGCGGCCCAGAGATGTGATGTGACTACAGACACTTGTACTTATAACTCTGTAATTACAGATAAGGAGCCTCGTGAACGGTGTGGCTCAGGCCGACCCCCTGCGCACGTGCGGTAATCACGACACGGACATGCGCCGGTTCGACTTCGTGTCGCTAGGACGTGCCGCGCTGGTGGCGGTCAGGTCGGACTACTCGCAGTCGGGCGGCGGGTTCAGCGCGCTCTGGAGGGCCGTGGACGTGTCTGCCTGTCCTGGACAGACGCTCACCGCGAGGCACGGCATCATCGCGAGCCCCAACTGGCCCTACTTTCTGCTGGCTAAGCTGGATTGCACCTTTACGATTATTGCTCCACCAGGTAGGTAACCATAAGAGTGTTACATTAATATTTACTATTTTTACTCCAAATGCCATAGTGTGATGTATATTTAATTTATTTTTTTAATATGTTTATATTATAATTAATTACCTTCGGGAGGTGATTCTACATGATATCTGATCAAAGAAAAGAGTAGTACTGATATGAAAGTAAAGATTAACTATTTTGCTGACTACTTATAAAGTATATTGAAGACAATATTAGAGATTTTTAAACGAAAATCTGAAACAGAAAAATATTTTAAAAATCTTCAATATTTAAATATTACAATTTGAGGTTTTACTCAATAAAGTTATTCCGAAAAATAAATACTTATAAAGTGTTTATGACGAAGATATCCCAGACACTTACATCCCACCTTCATCCATTAACGAGAGCATACATATCCCTGCCATACATATCGTTAAAACTAAGATTTAATTCCTAGACAAAAACAAGAACGCCGGACCCGATAATGTGCATCCCAGTATCCTTATAAATTGTATTGATTGACTGGCTGAGCCGATTGGCTTATTTTTTAATCATTCCCTTGATACAGGTTACTTCCCTAACATTTGGACACGTTATCTGACACCTATTCAAAAAGGGTAATAAATGTGATACTATAGACCAATATGTAAGCTATCCGTAATACCGAAATTTTTTGAAAAACAATTACTAGATAAAATTTCCCCTTATATTAACCACCTCATTGTTCCGAATCAACATGGATTTTTGTCGGGCACATGAACTTTTAAAATTCTCTCACTATATGAAAACTATATATCGAACGTATTAGCTAATAGAACTCAAGTCGATTCCATATATACGGACTTTATTAAGGCATTTGACAAAGTTTGCCATAAAATTCTCCTCGTTAAACTATGTAAGCTTGATATCGATGGAAAACTTTTAGACTGGTTCGCAAGCTATAACTGATAGAGTTCTACTAGTAAAAATCAATTCGTTCCTTTCCAACCAATTTATAGCTACAAGTGGTGTACCACAGGGGTCTCATTTAGGCCTAATATGGTTTTTACTGTATATAAACGATATTTTTAATATATTTTATAATGATATAATTGTATTACTTTTTGCAGAAGATTTAAAAATATTTTAAAAAGTAAAAACCGTTGAAGACTGTATCGGTCTACAAAATAACTTAAACAGGATAATTAATTGGTGCAATCTTAATAAACTTTATCTAAATATAACTCTAGAAAAAATATTAACATAATTTCCAAATTGAACAATGTAAAATGAAACAATAAATTAAGTAACGAATCTTGGTCCTCAATACTAAATTGCCGAAACCCAGACATGTGCGCAAACTTCTTTGAAGAAACTTTAAATGCTCATATAGCAGACTGTACAACCTTTATAAATAATCAACAAAGTTCTAAATTAAGGCAAATCAAACCATGGATTACGCAAGGATTACTCATATCTATCCGGAAAAAAGAAAAACTTTTCATAGACACAAAAAAAAACCCTACCAATAGCCAAGTAAAAAACGAATACAAAATATTCCGGAACAAACTCATTAAAATTATCAAAGACACGAAAGAAAAATATTACAGGGAGAAAATAATCCTCACAAAAGAAAACCCTAAAAAAACATGGAACACTATAAATGAAATAATGAATAAAAATAAGTCTACAATAAATGTCATAAACAATAATGGAACTAAAATAAATGCTATCCGTGAACCAAAAATGTGCGCAAATATTTTCAACAAATTTTTCGCTACCGTCGGTCAAAAACTTGCATATAAAATTGACCAAAATTATCAACCTGATGACATACATGAAGATAAAATAACAAATAGCAATCTTTCAATTTTTAAACCGACTTCAGAAAAAAATATTGAAAACATAATACAATCACTTAAAATTGGTAGTGCGCCAGGATACGACGGTATAACTACAGAAATCTTAAAAAATACTGCAATTTTCTAACCAAACCGATTACGCATATAATTAATGTAAGTACTAAATACGGAATATTCCCGTCTAACTACAAAAAAGCCATTTTAATCCCAGTATATAAATCCGAAGATTCAAAAGAAGTAAACAATTACCGCCCAATATCCTTATTATCCAACATTGCAAAAATACACGAAAAAGTAATAAAAAAAACAAATTACTGATTATACAGATAACCAAAAAAGTATTAACCCTAGTCAATACGGTTTCAGAGATAAACTTAGCACACAAGACGCAATTGCAGAATTAACTAAGCTTATTTACAAAACATTAGATAGAGGCAAAAAATGCTTACGTATATTCATTGACCTCAGTAAAGCTTTTGATAGTGTCTCACATTCAAAATTAATTAATAAACTAAATAATATAGGAATTACTGGCAAAGCTAAAACATGGTTGAAAAGTTATCTCTATCAAAGAACTCAACAGGTTAAAGTAAACAACGAATTAAGTGAAATAGAAAATATAGATTTTGGAATTCCACAAGGAACTGTTTTGGGACCTTTACTATTTATATTATATGTAAATGAACTTTTTCAACTCCCAATCATTGGAAACATCATATCTTACGCAGATGATACAGTTATAACCATTGAAGGAAATTCATGGAATGAGGTCGTAGTATCAGCTAATAATGCAATAAATATCGTTAAACTATGGTTTGACGAAAATTTATTGACACTGAATGTCGAAAAAACCCATTTTATACCTTATAGCCTAACAGGGAATAACTCAAATGTAAATCTAAACATAAAAATTCACGAAAGAAATTGCCTCCTTAAATTCGCACCTTGTAATTCAAACTGTATAAACATTAGTAGTAAAAAAGAAATAAAATATCTTGGAATAATTATTGATAATAACATTAAATGGAAAAGTCAAATAAATTCCACAGTAGACAGAATGAGAAAACTAATCTATATATTTTTTAGACTAAGAAATATTGTATCATTAAAAATACTAAAAGATATTTATTATGCACTGGCGCACTCTGTCCTACAATATGGAATCGTGGCATGGGGGGGTGCATATAAATCATCCCTACTCCCACTGGAAACTATTCAAAAAATACTAATAAAAATCATCTTAAAAAAGCCATATTACTACCCAACTATAAATGTTTTTCAAGATTTCCCGGTTCCCCCACTTACAAAAATTTATGACAAAATTGCACTTTTACAAATACATAAAGATTTCTTTAGTAAAAATAATTTATCACAATTGAATATTAGCAAAAGAATAATATCTGTTGGAGGACTAACCGTGCCACTAGCACGAACCACAACAGCACAACATCACTATATATTCAAGGGTGTAAAATTATTTAATAAATTACCCCTTGATATACGATCGGAAGAAAACTACGAAAAATATTAAAAAAAAATTAAATTAAAATACTCTTGTACCACCTCATAACTTTACTTATTGTTTAGAAATATGTTTTTGCCTTTTAAATTCTTTGAATCATTTATTAACTAACCTATATTTTTATTACTTTTATTGTTATTTTTTGTGTTATTTTTTGTTTTATTACTAATATTTTTTGTTTAATACAAATGTAAAAATATTTTTGTTGTCCTCTCCTAAACACAAGCAGCTGCTTTATTAGGAGAGTGATTGATATATTGGTGTTTATATTGTTAAAAAATTGTAACCTTGTTTATATGTTTCAATAAATTTAAAAAAAAATAAAAAATAAAAAAAATAAGTGTCATTCAATAAGATTTTACAAAATAAGTCAACCAATTATATATTCATATTAACTTAATAACTCAACCCTTACCTTTGTCGAATAAATTAATGACCTGGGCATCATTTTCGACTCTAAATTAAACTCTATATGTCACATAAACTCAATTAACAATAAGGGGATGCAAATGTATGGATTCATTCTTCGAAACTCCAGAGCCTTCAGAAATATTTCAACCTTTAAAATTTTGTATACATCTTTAGTTCGAAGTCAAGTCAAATATAACTCCTCGATCTGGTCCCCCCGTTATAAATACATTCAGATTCAATAGATAAAAATTCAACAAAAATTTCTAAGACACATTAATTAACGAGTTTAAACTCGGTATTCCCATTGAAAGTATAAACTATAATTACTTAATGAAAAATTAAATTTATTAAAACTCTCACATCGACGAATTATATCCGACTTAATATTTATGTTCAAAATTGTAAATGGTAGTGCAGACAGCCTTGATTTAATTAACCTCACTGAATTTCATGTACCCATTAGAGCTACTCGTTCTAAAACCCTGTTTAATTGTAACAATTCCAAGACTGAGCATATCAAACACTCGCTTGTACCTAGATTACATGAAGTTAGTAATAGGTACGCAGATGTAGTGGATCTGTTTAACTGCACGGAAGCTAGGTACAAAAAGGCTTTACTATCATATCTTCTAAATCATTACTAATACAATGTAAGTCTACTTTCACTTGTTGACAATATTTTGTATGTACTTGTATCTCCTTCTAGTATAAATTTTATACTTTCTGTCGTCATTTGATGATCAAATGCCACAGTTAATTGTTATTCTGTGACATGAATTCAATGATATATGGTATATACCGTTGATAATCAATAAATAGATATTCACAAAAAACAAGCTCGATTAAAATATTGACTGAGATTTGGTAAAACCCTTCTAGCCACAAAATGAACACAGTAGACGATAAGAGCGATTATTATTTAATTCTTTAAACTAATTAAATATATTGAAATTTATATTAAAGTTGTTATTTGGTTTTCAAAATAATGTGAAATATTTGAGGGTTTAGTAATTTCATCAAAGGTTTTTCGAAAAAATCAGAAAAAAAATTACTCATAAATTTAGTTTTTGGTATTAAAAATCAGCAAAAATCACTTTACCGTGTTGTACTTTGATGTAAGAATATTCTATTTGAAAAGTAACATTCCAAAAAATGCTGTTTGTTGGGTTTTACCAAAACACAGTCAAATATGCTACTTTGTTATTCATGAATATTGAACCATCCATGTAATATTATTCAACTATTAACGAGCGTACTAGTTGTAGAAACTTGCTGCTTTCGGTGTAATTTGTGGTGTTCTGTGTATGTACTTAGTACTAGACACCACTACTGACAGGAGGTTTCACTATCAGAGTACTACAACCATAATTATTCATCATCTATTCAGGCACTGTAATAGTCACATTGCTAGTCTACTATTAAATGGCTGAATTTCTTATAATTCTCCAATAGTTGGGTATTTTCACAATTTGTGAATACTCTTCAAAATGTTTGGAAGATTTAGAGTTGGTTTTTGCATTCTGAGGATTGTACAAAAAATGTGTAATTTCCATTCATAATTACTGATTTTTAAAACCGAAAATTCCGAAACGGTTCCAACTGGCTACAACGTCATTATGACATAGAATACGCCACTGGCTGGTAAGACGGCGGTCACCGACGTTGCCCGTCGTAACTTCAACTTAAAATAAATTTAAAATACCTTAATTATAATTATATACAATGTTTAAGATATGCTAATCAGGACTAAAGTACTGAGTGTATATTACATAGCATAATAGGCCGAGTACGGACAATATAAGCAGGTGCAATACTAGTTATCGTTGAGAGTTGATGTACGTTCAAGTAATAGTTGTTCAATAAATCATAATACGAGTACAAAAGAGGTACATGGTACAGTGAAAGTACTAGCGGAACAATATTTAATATCATTGTTGAAGTTTGTAAAGTCAATAGGAAATGTTTATTGTTAAGCATGTTAGTAATTAGCAAACCTTTAAATTGCCAGATTGGGTATTACACAGAACATAACTTGACATTTGTAGGTATAGGAAAAACAATAACGTTTTGTTGTAAAACAAATTTGTAAAAAAACATCTAATAAGCCCGATTCAGTGTTTTATGGAACATAGAAAAATGTATGCAAAGATGTGCATGTAAGAAAAAATAAATTTTGTGGAGTTACAAATATTCTAATATATTGTTTTTTTTTTTAGTTTGGTCACTTATTCGTGGCGGTAAACATCGATTGATGTTTAATTATTATTTATTTATAAAATGATTATTAGCAGTCATTGGGACATTATAGAGAACAGTCTGTCTTGTCTTACATTACTGACATCTTGTCTTACGTACATTCAAAGTAATATGTTTTTTTAAGGTTTTATTCTAGATACAAGAAAATTACACTTTGACTTATTTAACTAGAAATAACTAATATGTTACACATATTTATGTGTTTACATTACATAACAATATTATTCACTTTCAGTGTTTTGTTGATTGAGCATGAAAGTTAACAATTTTTTTTTAAATGTACCTATACTTTTTTTATTTTTTATTTTGTCTTGAGGGCAATTATAAATTTTGCCCCCTCGTAACCAATGGATTGCTTGCCATAATAAGTATGTATGGTGTTTAAATGTATGTTATCGTGTTGCCGTGTAAAGTGTGTGTGTACTTGGGACGTTTTAATGAGTTCTGTATTTGTATGTATGAGTTTATTATTTATTTTGTAAATAAGGGGACATGTATTTTATTCATTCGTTTTTCTTAATGTTAACAGTTTTGTTTCCAAATTTAATTTTTTTGTGGATGTTCTAGATTTGAAGTGAAATAGCTTTTTGATGACTTTATTTTTAAGGTTCGTTAAATCCATGGCGTCTAATCTGCCAAAAAAAAACTAAATCACTCATTGTGCGCCTTGGTGATAAGTAGGTCAAGTTTAGTAAGTTCATTCAAATATTTAATTAAGATCTTCGACTGGAATTCCTAATTTATGATTAATAAACGTTAGAAATTTATGCTGCACTCTCTCGATTTTTAATTGGTTTGGTGATTTTTATTTGGATTTTTAGTTGTAATCTTATACAATGGAGGCCAGATTGTTGAATTATTCTCTAGATTGTTTTTTTACCAACCCAATGAATAGTAATTTAAATGATTTAATTAATTTAAAATATTTCACCGTCCTCAAAATAACCTCCAAAAGTTTCATGGCCTTTTTTGTTATTTCATATAATTTACTTAATTTGCTCCTTTCTTATATTATATTATTAGCATGATAGTAAATAAAAATAAATTTAAAAATGGGAAAATACCCTTTTATGACCGTTGAAAGTTGACCGGGATTCAAAGTATATTTTCTTAATTGGATGTTGGTTGGATTTCAAATACAAAGTATTCTATTTGAACGGGGTAAAAAATACGCAAAAATAATTAATCAATGACTTGTTAGGAAGTGTTGGGTTTTGTTGTGTGTTATTTTATTTTTACAGGCTAAATGTTATTTTTATTAACTTTTATGACCAGCCTGCCTCATTTTTTTTTTGATTTCATCTTCTTTTTTTAATTAGGACATCGCAAAAGAGTACCAAATGTCCAGAGCCACTGAGAGCTCGGAACATCCCCAATAATTAGAATAATGTGACGTTGAGGGGGGTCAAGAGTAGAAGGAGATAGGACAGAGGAAGGTTGGAAAACAGTTCTAAAAACCTACATTCAGATCTGATAATCAGTACTAAAGCCGATTCAGGCTATATTTTGTCATAAGGATATATTTATCTTATTTAAAATTTTTTTTTTTAAATTTAATTAAAACTAGCCCAAGGGCGTTAAAATTAAACTTTAAAAATAAAATACAAAAATCTTAAAACAGTGTAAACAAAATGATAAAAGAAAAACAAAAGAGCGAATGAAAAACAACTCAATGAAAATGGGATTAGAGAGTTGTTCGTAATTAACTTTTCCTTGAATGTATTTAATAAATTGACCTGAGGACAGAAATGAAAAATGTCTGCGTCCGAAGAATGTTATTGTATTTTGTTGTTGAAAATTTTATTGTATTTTGTCCATGATGTTCTGGAAAATGTTATTATATTTTGTGTACGTTTTTCTGGAAAATGAATGGTGTGTAGTTGATTTTTGAGAGTGAGAAATAATGTTAATTAGAAGGTATAGTCATTGTTAACACCGTTGTTGTTGATTTTAAACAGGGAGTTTTGGTAGGATATATTTTCTGTATCCTATAAGCTGCATAACGAACTAATCGCGTCTATTAGAAGCTATGGCTGCAGTATAACTGATTGTTGTCATTATTTATTTAAAAAAAACAATCATTTTAAATCAATAATTTTTCTTCAATGAAAATAAATATAATTGTTATTTTTATTGAAGAAAAAAGTATTTGTATTTCTTAACACTAAACTAATGTTTACGAGACAAGGTATAATAAATATAATACAAACAATTCAATATGTAGTATTATCTTTAATTCAACAATTATTACTAATGATATTTTTTATACCAGAAAACAACCAGCATTATTTTTGTAGTAGTTTGACAATAATTAAAATTACGCCACAAAGCGAATTTGCGATTATGGAAGAAGCAATAATTTATCTTTTATTTTGGTTCAGGTAAAAGAGTATGGCTAGAGATCACGGAGCACTCGCTAGGCGCGGGCTCCGCCCTCGAGGTGTCCATCGGCGCCGGGGCCCCGCTGCGCCCCTTCCTGGCGCCCGAGCAGCTGGCAGACGGGGCCTTCCTCTCGCTGGGGGAGGCACTCTCTCTGAGGATACGCACAGGAGACCACCCCGAGGGCAAGGGCTTCACGGCTGTCTATAAGATCGGTAAGTGAGATTTGACCGATAATTAATACATACGTATGTGAGGATGGATCTGTCAGGCGTTCGGCCGGACATGTCCGTAGGTGAATGCTTGGCTAAATAGATTTTCAAAAACCCCCATTGACAGCCTAACCGATAGATAGGCCTTACAAGAGCGCCTCTATTTGTAGAGTGTAAAGGCAGAGGAACTATATCGCCACCCGGTTGGGCACCGTTGTAAGGTGGTTTAAGGTAGGGGCTACATGAAGGAAGAAAACAGATGCGAAAAGATACAAATACTGACAAATTTACGCTCACCTATCCGCAATAAACTAACAGAGCAATTACCGGTAAATGACCTACTAAAGGATAGGTGAAAAAAACTGCTAAGACGCCTGCTTAGAAAATTTTACTATATTATGCACAATGCGTAAAGCACATTCTATAAATAACTTTCCACGGACGACCTCATAATACTACAATGCAAAGCCTGTTTCCAATGTTAAGAAATGTCCCGCGAATGAAGTTGTTGAAGCATACGAGTATAGCTGGAAACGCTTTAAATAACGTGACACTGCTATTTGCGTAACGTTATTCACAAAAAGCGTCGCGGCGTCGCGCGTCGCGTAGAAATACGGCGCGTGGCGTGGTCCGCCAATAATGCCACGTCCGCCCGCTGCTACGTGTACCTTATAAGGTGAATATTTAGTTTCATTTTGTACACGCTTGTTATTGAATGATGTATTTTTAAAATTTTGTACCTATTGCGCTATGTGTAAGGCTGACATTTTGCCAAGTTTATAGACGTATTCTGTCTGATATTTAAATATTTGATGTTGATATATTATCTTTGTGACGTCTCATAGCGGTGTGTTGTGTAGACAGCAGTTTGTCTTCTTTTAAAAACATATTTCATTTATTGCTTTTATTTTTACGATAAGGGACTCCAATCCATTTTTAAAATTTTTTTATCAACCTTCTAATGTAAATATCAGTATATTTTTTAATTTTTAAAGTTTTCAATTTTTCGGGTTTCCCAAAATCGCACTTAATCTATGGACGTCACCCATGACGGACCAGTGACAAGAGCCTTTTTTCAACCGGATAGATATTTGAATATCATTGTATATCATTGAAAAACACTTGATGAAATCTTAGTCTTGTCTTCCTCCATGACTTAATTACTACCATTCACATTTGCATCGTATATTCTCCTTACACTCCTTTCCTCGCTCATTCGCTCTACATGCCCAAACCATCTAAGCGTCCCTTTCTTGATCTTACTCATTAAACTTACATCAGCCTTATACTCTTTGCGGATCTCCACATTTCTCACACGATCATGCATGGTTTTACCACACATACGCCTAAGGGATCTGATTTCTACAGCATTCAGTCTACTTTCATCCTTTCTCTGCCAGTTCCATGTCTCACTTCCGTTCATCAGGGGTAGGTACCAGCACTAAAACCCCGCTATTTGGGGAACTCTCCTCAAATTGGTAACTCTGAGGTCAATGTTGTAAACCATAGATATATTACTCATATAGACTGACCGTGATGACTCAACAGATTCAATGTACCTACCAAAGGGTGTGTTTTAATGTGATAGTGTTTTATTCGTTTTTAAATGAGGATTTATAATAATAAACGATTATCTAGGAATTTTATAATTTTAAAATAAAAAATAAATAAATGTTATAATAATAAACGAATATCTACGAATATCTAATAATCATAATACATCTATGTATAATAATATATAATAACACTATTCAGAATCATATATTCATAATCAGCGTTTATTTGTATATATGAATACATTTTTAAGCCATAATATTTTTAACTCAAGTTTCTTACTGTTTACCTGCTCAAGAAGACATTTTTTTTATTATTATTCGCTAGAAATAAAGAATTAAGTATATTTTAAATTGCTTGCTTTTAAATTAAAAGCTTAAGGTTTTGTAGTATCTTTTTTTAGGGTTTTTCGTATCACAAATATGGTGGCATAGGTACGTCATTTTTTTAAAACAGTTCATGTAAATAATTCACGTTAGAAAACCATCGAGTGTTGGTTGTTAAAAAAAAACTTTACGCAATAAACTTGAAGCGATTATTTTTTAAAGTTTTCTCTGCCTAAGGGAACACGGTTACTACCCTTGGATCTATCCTACGAATTTTCTCCTAGGTATACTGAAAACTACCCCACGAGTTTTCAGTTCGACTCCGAATCTAATTCTTGTGCAGAAATAATGCCCTCCTTTTGGGCATCCCCGACTTCTTCTCCCATTTTAACCAATCTCTAAACATTCTCGACACTAATCAGAAGAAATCTTTTGAAATTTTCATCTAAATCGGTAGATTAGTTTTTGAGTCTGTAGGGGACAAACAATGAAATATTCTTTTTTATTGATATAGATTTTGTGCATTTCTAACTAAATTGTTATATTTAGCAGTAATTATCATCATACGTCACATTTATAGTAGGTTGTAATCGTTACTTCAGTATTTAAGATGGCTGCGAACTTCACGGAAAATTATCCGTATAAATTATATTTATATTTTTGCATTATTTTCCATTTACGGTAAATTTAAAAATTGTCATGTTACTTATTTATGTATCAGGAATCTGAACCCTTATCTTATTGGAGTTAAAAAGTATGAAATGATTCACGTGTGTCTTCTTTTGTGGTTCCAGTCGGTTTCGCGGAGTGCGAGCGCGTGATCCAGCTGGGCAACGTCAGCGCGGGCAGCGTGCTGCACGTCAACTACCCACGCGCGCCGCCGCCCCAAGCCGACCTCAGCGTGCGTCTGTTGTCCCCGCAGGGCTACAGCGTGCTGCTGCGCCTGCACGCCGTGCGTTTCAGCGACGGAGACTGCGCCAAGGGCCGCGGCAAGATAGAGGTTAGTCATTCACTTTTATGGATCGCCATCGACCTCAGCGTGCGTCTGCTGTCCCTACAGGGCTACAGCGTGCGTTATGCTCCTATATGGTTAAAAAAACATTTGGTTTGTCATTTTTGCATTATTATTCTGTGTTTTTTGTTTAAAATCAACATATTGATAAACTTATTTTATTTAACTCTTAATCTATCATAGCAAGAATGACTTCCAACATACCTCGTTTCCCGTATATCAATATGACGTAAAATAATGATACTTACCTTTTCACAAACTTTTGACACTTTTGACGTAAAATAATGATACTTACCTTTTATGATAAATCTAACGAGAGCACGAAGAAAATTAAATGGAGAATATTGGTGGAACAAGTCAAAACTGTTTTAGTCAGAGAGGTGAGGATTTTATCTTCTTGATTAATGATTAAATGATAACAAAACGCTTCTCACAACTATCAATATATTTGGCATATACTACATAAAACCAGGGAGATAGAAACAGTAATGAATTTTACAAACGCTTGTTTTTCTGGTTCAAGGTATCATTTTCTTCCAGGCGTGTTCCTCTGGATTGAAGGTAGCACCCTCTTCCAATCGTGCTCTTACAGGACTTTTTCTGGAATGATGGCAACGAGGTCCACCCTCATGTCCGGGAATCAAGCGGCAAACTGTCTCCGATCCTCTCTGGCTCTCGGTAGAATTTTCAAGGCTTTTTTTTAACACCGATCGCGCACCCAACAAAAAAAACGCTTGCCCCAACTACGGCAGCCATTGTTTCTAATTTTTGTAGACAATGAGCGTAGGAGATCGCGTGGAGATCACGACAGAAGGAACGACGAACTCGTTTGAAAACTCCTTTAAATACCATCACAAGGTTAGGTAAATAAAACATTCCTTTCAAAATTGCGTCGGTATTCCAGGCAAAATCCGGCATCAGTCTCGCCAAAAGCCAGCCCAACCCCGCAAAACTAAATACACGTCACTATTCATCTTCCTCTTTTGCCACCTCTCCGCTTCCGCTATCTCCACTTCCGCCTCTCAACTTGTCATTGCACAAAAACCAGGTCCATCCACATATCTTGAAGTAACTACGTTACACTCGTTCCCTATCGCACTGGTACGAAATTTAATAAGTCTTGTGGTCTAAATATGTTGAAAATACATCATTTATGTGTGATCATTTTACGTCAAAGGCAAAATGATCACACCAACCTTTTGGTGTACACATTTTTATGTGCAATGTAGGTACAATAAAAATCCTGCCGGATCGCAAAAAAATTAAAAAAATTCTCATCTCTGGTGACCTACTCCAACCAATGCACTTACATATAGGAACCAATTCATCGACATAGAATCTGGACACTTTTATATACTCATATGCATATACAGCGCCCTTGAGGTGATTTTGCACAAAAACGGCGCTAAACAAATTATCCGAATATTATTATATACATTTTCCTTTTTATTTATATTGTCGATGTGCGATAACCGCGTAGAATATCCACAGATGGGTTAGATTATAATTGGTTATAATCTAGGCAGGTATATCCTTATGTAGATTAACGCTCCGTTCGCAGAAATAAAAAGATAAGTATTCGCAAATGTGACTTACGGAAGAGTTGGTTATTAAGTTCGATGATATGGTTCTTTTGGTAGCGCTCGTATGGGGGAGGAATTCAAAGGCACTCGTATAAGATTGAGCTAATTATAACTCCGGCTAAAAATCTAATTGACACATCGGTTGTTTTCTCGGTACGGTGTTTTTGTCAACTATCATTAGATGACGTTTTCGCTCCGGTGCGAGCGGCTCGATTCCACTCAAAGCAACACTGCGCAGATTCAAACCAGTAAAATTTGACTCCTAGCTTCCTTATTGGTTGGAGCGGAAAAAGTGTTAAAACAATTTAGCGTCACGAAACAGTCGAAAAGCAACAAAATACTATAATTAACCACCAGGTTAGGTTTGCCAAGCACTTAATTGAAACTGGCCATTACTTCGGATTTGTTCCCAATGTCCTGGGAAGAACCTAGGACGCATTGAGCACGCTTAGAAATCCAAAAAACTTAATTTTTTTCTCGGCTTTAAAAATAAAATTATTTAAAAACCCTACCATTCTCCCTTTAAACTGTCATAAACTTACCATCCATTCATACTCACAAGATCTCACCATGCCTACATCACCTCACAATAATTGCTCATGCGAGAACCTAAAAATATCTAACGAAATCGAGTACTTAGTACATATCATTTATACAACAAAAATACTACGCAAATTATGCTTCATTTCAGATCTATCCTTAATCTTAAAACATTAAAATGTGTCTACTTTGCACTCTTTCAAGCAATTGCTACATATGGAATTGTGGGATGGTGAGGTTGTGCATCTTCAATTAATTAATTCTAAGGATAATATTCAAATGTCACCCGTCACACCAAGAATATTCTTATATACAAATGGAAAAAAATATCATGATAAAAACACATCAAAATATTCACACCCGTTACTCGTCAGTCGTCACACCTAAAACGTGTAATTCCTCCAACAAAAACAGCATTCGCGAGGTGACAATTCTCTTATATTGCTCCCTAGATATGCAATTCACTCAATATATATACTAGAAAATCTGAAACTGACTTAAATCTTCATATAAATTCAGAATTGGCAAAGGAAATTAACTATTAAAATTTTCGTGTCATTAAATTAAATTAACTGTTATTTTATTACATTCTATTCATATGTTTTCTTTTTTTTTCACCTCTTTTTTTTCTCTCTCTCTCTCTCTTATATTTTACATCTTAACATTGTAATCTAAAACATTATGACTACTATAATACGGGCATGAGCCTAGTATGGTGGTTGTAGACAACAAAATAAATGTAATCATTTAAATTTTTATGAATAAAGAAACACTTAGGACGGGTTGTTTCGGAGAATTTGAAAAATTCATCAAATTTTAACGTTCATTTTCAAGTTCTGCGAAAGATTTTTTCAAGTTCTGTTTTTATTTCAGTTTTGTCAAGCAACTAGCATATAATGATATAATAACAGAAATTGAATAGGACTCTCACAGAACCCGAAAACGAATGTTGAAATTTGATGATTTGTTCAAATTCTCCGATACAACCCGTCCTAACAATTCATAAATCCTAACTTCTTTTCAATGTTTTATAATAAGCCATATTCTCAAACTCCGGTAATTTTTTGGTTTCGGTTGTCTCCTTATTGTACCTTTTTTTAAGCCCCGGCATTCTCAATTTCTACGGATTTATAAGAAGTTTCTCGCTAACACCTTAAGTCTTGAAGTTTCAAAAAAAAGTTATTTTTTAATGTAATATCTATACATTTGTTTTACCGAAAACTTAATTATTTGAAATTTCCTAGATAGAAAAAAATCGCAAATTAAGCTCCGAAAATTATTAAAAAACGTTTTCTTCTGTTATTTAATATGTTATAGGCATGAAAAAATTTGTGAAGTGAGTGTATGTTTAAATGCAAGTAAAGAATTCGTCGAGAAATATTTGCTCTATTTCAAATGAGTAGTTTATTGTTAAATATTTTCACATCAGTCGCTTACGTCTGTTCATTCCAATCGTTTTAAATATTAGCGCGCTCTCTCTAACATTCGGATTTACATAAGTCCATTTCAAACAATCATCATTCGCCGCTCAGATGGATTGCTTATTGGACCTGTGCTAGTATTTTTGGCATCTAAAATTACGTGATTTACTGTAAAAAATAATTAATTTCAAATTTTGGAATAACTTATGTCACGTGTATACTGTATATAGCATTTATCGGTTAAATAATATACCAAAAATGAAAAACAAATAACAAACATAAATTAAATCTCCAAAGGTACACATGCCGCGATGGGTACGTTAGATTCTTGCTACTGAGGGCGGACAAGCCCATTTTGCATAGTCCCCGTATATTTATTATTGCATTAATATTAATATATTATTTTCTTATATTATGTTAACATACGTTTTTTACTGCAAATAAGTATTTTTTTTTTAAATTGTAAAACGAAAGATTTATTTACAAACTTTTGGTGTCCGATTCTCAGTACCATGTTATGGAATAATAATAATAATAATATAGAATTTATACAGCGCAGTTGTGTCATTTCACTTTAAGTGCCATTTACCATGACAAACTTAAAAACGGTAATTTAGTATTAGTGGTCCAGCGGTTGTTTTTCAATTGGACAGTTCGGAAAAGGTTTTTTTATGTTGTTATCGATGTAGAATGAAGCTGAACAATGTTGTTATCGATGTAGAATGAAGCTGAACAATGTTGTTATCGATGTAGAATGAAGCTGAACAATGTTGTTATCGATGTAGAATGAAGCTGAACAATGTTGTTATCGATGTAGAATGAAGCTGAACAATGAAAAAAGCGTAAAAGATCATTGTCAAATGGAATTGCAAGTCTAAATTTAAATAGAATTGACAAATCTTGCGTCGCTTGACACCACGAAACCACCATACTCTTAAATTCGCACCTAGTATTTTTGGATACTGCGGACGGGCAAACTCTTATTTTATTTAATATTGTATTTTAATGTTTGTTAACGTATCCTCTTTAAAATAATTTTCCGTAAGTACATGGATGGTGTAGTTATTTCTAATTTACTATATTAACATAATATGTATTTTGAGTTGTGGACTCATAACGTACTTATCCACAAATTGATATAGAAAATAATATCTGGGCATTTTTCACAATATCAAATAAAGATTAGTCACACTTTTTTCAAATAACCTACCACGCCTGGATCCCTGGAGCCGGCTCTGAATACAATTGGTATTTGATTACGATACAATAAGCCTTTATCCAATTACATTTGAATGGCAGCAAGCAGCAGGCTGCAATGCACATTGATGATGTATGGAGATTTATAGATCTATGAATGCACCATACATCATAGAGCCTGCAATAAATGCTTGAAATCATTAATGCGAGCTGTAAGCTTAAGCCAGTGTAATTGTTCAGCCTCTACATATGTACATTAGGTGTTTGCCATTCATTTTCAGGCAACGCGATGGCTGCTTGTTTGATTACAACTGTGCCTCTCCACGTGTCTATTATAAAAATTCCTGGAAAGTATCAATATTTACATCGTTCATTATTTTACCTAGTTTGTGTCTTTGAAATAATCATCTGCATGATGAACATAAAACACTTAATGCATCCTTATGATGAACCCGCTTGGCCGTCCAATTGGCCAAGAGCAGCTTTGAATACAGATATCGCAAATTGTGCATGGAGCAGATCTTCTCATTGCGTATGCTCACTGAGAAGTTTTGTAACGTATGCAATTTTAGGTAGGTACATTCCAATGTTTAAAAGGAAACGGTAGAGCTGAGATCTCATCTCAAGATTGTGGGAATAATTTCCTGTCAAGTAAGTTAAGTGATCATAAATAAAAGAGTGAGTTCTTAATGGAAAATATATTGAAACATCAAAAGCAACTACAAAGGAGTACAGATGATAAACATGTAATCATAGAAATAAATATAGGCACATACCCGATGGACTCTTGAATTAAACTAAACTAACTTAACGTGAAACGAAAGAACGACGACGAATGGCGAACGAAAACTTGCTCTCGGCAGCGGGGAACGGACCCGGGACGGAGGCCAGGACATCCTTCTCTTAGTGGAAGCAGGAGGACGCATCTCCTTCAATGGACGCCTGCAGGGGCATCAGGCCTGCAGCACGTGGTAGTCGACCAGACTCTTCAACGGAGCCAAGACAGCAATCCGTTTTCTTAGTGGCAGCGGGACAGCAACTCCCTCAATGGACGCCTGCAGGGGCATCAGGCCTGCAGCACGTGGTAGCCGACCAGGCTTGTCTTACAGACTTCGGGAACAGCAATCCGTTCCTTCGCGACGCGGGAAAACTCAGCCATCAACTACTAGCCATAGCTAGGACCGATCCATTTACGGTTTCAGTTCCGAAACACGAGTATACAAATATGACCAACGGCCAACACTGGATGAAAAGCGGGATTCCATAATCCCCACTAGAAATAATAATCAACACGAACTATTCGTGAAAGGATAAACACCCCGCGCCTTTTTTAAAAGAAATAATAACTCCTATTCACATGATTAACTCAGATTGAAGCCCCTTTGAAGGAGAGTGACTGGATCCACCGGTCAGCAGCCCAGCTGACCGGGGAGGAAGTGACCATAAACAAAACTCTACTACCTTCCTTCAAAATATTGCCAAAGTTCGAAAAAAATACCCATAGACAAAATAAACCCAATTAGGCAAGAACTTCTCTTGTCACAAATATTTATGTGACAATTCCCCCCTTCCCACAAAATGTTTGCCCTCAAACATGAACAACTAAGACCACTAATAAACTAAACTATGAGTCCAACAGGTGTCTAGAAAAATGAAAACATAAACAATAATTAGTAGTTATAATAGCAACTTAGAATTAAGTTTCTTAAAAACTAAATTTCTTAAAAATAAATTTCTTAATAATAAAGAAAAAAAACAAGATCACTTTTCCTTGCACAGGAAATCAAGGCCAATTTGGCTTCACTTTAGGGTGGTTAAACAGCCCTCACTTACACTGAATTTACGCTATAATTAAATAGCAAAATGAGAAACCTATCTAACTAAGTCCATCCGGTTTAACAGTCTTATGACAAAACTTAAAATTAAACAATACTTAAAATTAAACAATCATAGATAATGAAAATATCTTTATAGATATACATTTTTTTTTTTTACAATTCAGAACAATGGAGTTCAAAGTAGGCAAAATTAGTACACAAGAAAATACTGTTCTGTGTTATTAGTAGTATAGAATCAGTTTACAAACTGTCTATTAGACGTGACCAGAGTATGGGTTTGTATTGGATTATTTATCCATCATTTTTTATCGTTCGTTATTGAACCAGGATTTACAATTCCGAAGAAATACCAATAAGTAACAGAGTCGTCAAACAAGAATAATATTCAAATTATTCTTTTTGCGAAAGTCAAATCAGGTCAGGATTTATAAAACAATAAATACCTGCCAATCAAGGTGGACAGAATAGGGTTTACATAACACAATACCTATCTATTTATCAATCAGTTCATGACCAAAGTCAAATGGTACTAAAAAGCAAAACAGAAACTAGTAAGTTAAGCTCATACCTTAGGATATACAAAAATCCATATAACAATCTGCAGCAAACACTCAACAGAGTGACATTGTTTGTAAAAAAAATGAGACCAAGGCAATACCCAAGCTGGCATTCCTTAAAAAAAACACTCCAAGTGTAGACAAAACGTCAGCATTTCTTGTACAAACAAAACAAAATTGTGTGATCAACTATGGCTTTCAGTGAGTTGACACTATTCGAGGGGTGATCAATCCAAAATTTAATGAATGACACTAGTAATACTTAATTTATAGTCTAATACTGGTATTAACAGTAAGACTCTAATGTTTATCACATTTAGACTTAAAAACTAAACAGAAACACACTTTCCTGTATTAGAGGCAAAGTGATAATTCCAAAGGAATTAATTCCTAGTTAAGCACGCCAAAGCAGTACTAACTTCGTTAGAGACAAAACAACTTTCTTATGAACTAAGACTTATTTAAAGAACTTTTAGGAAAGCAATACCATACTTAAAGTTTATGAAATACAAACTAACAATAAAAGAACTAACAGAACTTTTGTGCATCAGAAAGTAGCTCAAGTCTCTGAAACACAAAATTCCAAGATATACATTCTCAAGTTCCCTGGAGGTTCAATGGGCCGATAAAAGGGCCTCCAGTGGACTAAAAAAGAAGGGCTTAAACTTAAAAATAAAAACATTACAACATAATCCGTTATACAGACGGAACCAAGAAATAAATCAATGTGTGTGCATGTATGTAACTAAGTGTATTATAACCAATATAATCAAATATTTGAAACTAAAATCCCAAAACCAAAATCCCGAATCTAGTGTATGTTATTAATAACAAGAAAAACATAGTAACGAAGAAAGAAAGACTTATCTAACAAAATTTGGGCGCCAGTGACCACAAGGATCACGTTCCAGTTTACCGAGGGTAAATAAACGGTTTATCGTCGATAAACTAGATTTTAGTGTCCGTACTGAGCACAAGAAATGAAGGTACCAAACTCCAAATCATGAGAACAGAACAGTCACAAAAGAAACAAATGCCATAATGTGAAGGGTTGGTAGGCCTACACACTAAAACATTAGCTTCCTTAAAGGAAAAAAAAACAAAACTAATCTACCCGAACAATATCTTTTACGTGAAAATTGCCTACAATTTTACCTTGCATATCTGCCAAGGTGTATACTAAATCTGAAACTTTATTTTTTATAACATTACGCACGAATCTTGGTGCCAACTTATGAGAAAAGTAATCCGGACCACTGGATTGAACAAAATTCTTCCTCCAAACGACATCACCTATATCATAAACCACGGATTTACGGCGTAAATTATAATGTTGGGCATTCTTTTTAAAGGCCTGTACTAATGCATTTGAAACTTGTTCATAAATAGGAACTAAGTCTTCCAACTTCTTTGCAAAACCGGCTCTAGACTGATCTAAAGGTATGTCTGTGGGACTAGAAGAAACATTAAATTTATGTAAATTACCGTCAATAATTTGTTCCCTGCCGTGCATGAGGAAAAAAGGCGTGAAGCCTGTAGCAAAATTAACAGAATTATTCAAGGCTGACTGTATCTGAGGCAGAAATCTAGACCAATTACGATGGTCAGACTCGGTCAAGATAGACAAAGCAGTCCCGACAGTTTGGTTATATCGCTCGACTACATTGTTTTGCGGGGTGTAATACGCGTTATAAAAAGGCATAGGAACATTATAATCGGACAACAATTGTTTAAACTCTTTTGAAATAAATTGTTTACCATTATCACACACAAAGGTTTGAGGAACACCGTGAACCAGAAAAATGAATTGTTCAACATTTTTTACAATGCTTTTAGCAGTAGCATTTCTTAGCGGAAAAATCCAAGTGTATTTCGAAAAGACGTCAACAACCGATAAAATATACATAAATCCCGCGTAACTACGTGGAAGAGGACCAACAAGATCGATAGACAACATTTGCATCGGTCTGTTGACTATTTTAGGATTCGTAGAAATACCCGCCGGCGCTGATGTATTTATTTTATGTGCTTTGCACGTTTTACACTTATTAACAAATTTTTTGACATCATTGTACAAACCCGGCCAAAAATAACGTAGTTGGACTTTTTTATATGTTCTGAATACACCTGGGTGGCAAGAATTAATAGACTCGTGTTCTTTACTTAAAATTGCGTTACGGTCCTCAAAAGGCACAACCAACTTCCAGGCTGTATCCTCCTGCAAATCGAAACGAGATTTAGAATGTCTAAATAAACAATTATCTTTAATTTGGAAATTATTGAATCGTTGTGGATTATTCATACAATTGGAAAACAAATTATTATACCAACTATCAGAAATTGTAGGCGTAGAATCTAAGGCAGCAACGGTAAAATCATCTTTACGAGAAAGAACATCTGGAACAGTATTCAATTTTCCTTTTCTGTGCACCACATCAAAAGAATACTGAGAAAGACGCGTAGACCAACGAGCTAGTCTACCAGTTGGATTGGACAACGAAACCAACCACTGCAAACTGGAGTGATCCGTTACCACTGTGAAATGAACTCCTTCTACGTAAGGCCTGAAATGATTCACCGAATCTAACACCGCAAGGAGTTCGCGCTCCGTAACGCCATAGTTTCTCTCGTGAACATTTAAACACCTAGAGAAAAAAGAAACAGGATGTTCTTCACCGTCGAACACCTGGGTAAGCACGCCGCCGATTCCAACGTTGCTCGCGTCGCAATGTATAGTAAAGGGCAAAGAAAAATCTGGGCAGCTAATAACGGGAGCAGAAGTAAGAGCTTTTTTTAATTCTTTAAACGCGTTTTCTGCTTCTGGAGACCATGAAAAATTACTTATTCCCATTCTAGAACCAGTGAGTTTAGTCAACGGGGCCGCAATAGTAGAGAAATCTTTAATAAAACGCCTGTAATAACCGCACAGACCTATAAAAGCTTTAATTTGTTTAGAATTTTTTGGGGTAGGGTACGTTCGAATACATTCTAATTTAACGGGGTCTGTACGAAGACCTTTCGCGTCTACGATATAACCTAGATATTTCAACTCTTCTTTACAAAACTCACATTTTTTGAGGTTAACTGTTAGGCCCGCATCTCTTAAACGTTCATAAATTTTAATCAAAATCTTCAAATGTGATTCAAAATTCTCTGAAATAATAATCAAATCATCGAGATAGCAAAATACGTTCTCGTCGAACTCAGGACCAAAAAGGGCATCCACAAGACGCTGCAATTCGCTGGGAGCATTCTTAAGACCAAATGGCATCCTCACAAATTCAAATAAACCGTGGCCTGGTACAACGAAAGCCGTTTTAGGACAGGATTCCTTATCCAAGGGAATCTGCCAAAACGATTTGGACAAATCTATTGATGAAATAAAACGAGCACCCCTAAGTTTATCTAAAATACGTGAAATATACGGAAGAGGATAGGAATCAGCCAGAGTAACGCTGTTCAAGCGCCTTGAGTCCAAACAAAATCTGACAGAACCATCCTTCTTAGGGACAATCAAAACTGGGTTTGACCAAGCCGAACGAGAACGACGGACAACACCTAAATCCAACATTTCTTTTAATTGAGCTTCTAGTTGCTTCTGACGAGTTTGAGACAAAGGATAGTAACGCTGCTTAATAGGATCCCCTGTTGTCTTTATTTTATGACGTACCAAATGGGTTTTTCCTAAACCTCGTTCTTCGAAAGAAATCGACTTGAACTTAAATATAACCGAATTTAACTTTAGATTGTCTTGAGGGGACAGCAAGGAAGCTGATGTTAATTTACGAACCTCACTGACAACATTCCCAAAATCAACATTGCTGTCAACTTTTGGAAACAACTGAGGGGCCACGTCAAATTGCTTCCAAAAGTCAACCCCCAAAACAATTGAAGAGGACAGAGACGGAATTATAAAAAAATTAATATATTTTTTAATATTATTATAAAATACCAATACTCGCATGGTACCAATTATATCCTGACGTTTGCCATCCGCGGTGGTAACGTAGGAATCTAATTTCTTTAACTTAAATCCTAGACTTATGAAAAAATTATAAACAGAACCCCCGAAACAACTGACAGATGCTCCACTGTCTAAAAGTCCTGAAAAAACCAAATTCTTAATTTTAATATTAACATGTGGTCTAACATCTTGTCCACAATCAGCTAACGGCAAACATGCGTCCATGTTGCGCGTGGAAAACTTAAACTTAGATTTATTACTAGAAACTGCCGACGACCCCTTATCACCCTTGTGCACAGAATGCAAAAGATCGTTGGCTAGTTTTTTGAATTATACTTATTTGCGTCATTATGCTTAAAAGAGTCCCTTTTCCATTTTTGACAAAATTGTTTCGTATGTCCCTGTTCTTTACAATAGAAACAATTAAAAGTTTTCTTACTATTAGAAGAAGAACTTGAAGAAGACGCGCGTGGAGAAAAGGAAGCCTGATTATACTTAACACGTGGAGAAAACGACCCTTGAGCTTGAGGCGGATACAACGGTTGAGAATACGGAACCCGATTAGAATACGACGATTTAGGAAACGAAACTCGCGGAGAAGGATTAAAGTGTGGAGCGGGTTTTTCTACCGAAAGTTTATCAAATTTACTGCACACACTTACTAGGGCTGAAAGACTCTTATCCGAGAAATAAGCAACGGCCAAGGCGTATTTAGGTAGGAGACTGTCACAGACTAAGTCTACCAATTGTTCTTCCGAGAGCGGAACATCCAACCTCAAGTTTGCTAATTGAACATCTTCAACATATTCTACCACAGCTTGATTAAACTTTTGCTTCATAGCGAACAAGGCTTTTAAAGCTTCCGTTTGGTTGGTACAAACGTCAAAACGGGAAATGAGGAGCTTTTTCAAAGTTGACCAAGACAGAGAGTCGTCAAAAATAGTCCTAAACCAAGAAAGAGCTCTTCCCTCTAGGAGGTCAGAGAAAGCGGTAACAACCGAGGACAACTCCACCTTCCGGCTTCTAGATAGTTCTTCAATTCGTAAAATGAAATCTCTGACGTCCGAAGACCCAGAAAATTTTAAACCCCAAGAATGGACAGAAGAAGAAGTTGAAGGAATAGCCGACTGATAATAATTATTAATTATAGTTTTAGTATTTTCTGAAGAAACTGTATTATCATCCCCCACATCTATATTAGAACCACCCCCAACTTTCAGACTTTTATTAAAGGAGCGAGCCTGTTCGCGCATACTGGATAGAGTAGCTTCCGGAACGATGTTACGATCCGATAACAATTTAATCATTTCCTCCTTCGTCACCCCATTAATATCCGAAATCGCCATCTTTGTTAAACTGGAGAAAATGATAATTAGAAATTAAATAATTATTCTTTAATAAGAATAATAACTTAAATGTAATAATGAGATATAAATAATAATTTATTTATAACACATCAATTACCAAACCCCCTGTACAAGTCAACTCGACAAGTATAAATTGTATACATTAACACGAGACACAACAGTACCGTCAAAGTATCCTCCTAATATTTCAGTGCTCACCAGGCGACGGTATACAAGTACGATTATATACTAGAACGCCAAGTACAATTACGAATCAAGGACATTTACTTTATTGTAATTTAATCAAAAAAAAACAATTATCCAAATTGTTATAATAATTGATAAAGAAAACAATTAACCAAATTGTTATGATAATTGATGTAGATGATGATGATGCTCTTTATTAAAAAATTACACGTCGTTATTTTCGATTAAATAAACCGCAAAAAAAAAATAACGAAGTCTTGTGCAGACATTGACAGTTATCCATGTTTGTAAACAATGTAGTATTTACTAGTGCCTAATGTCAGATGACACCACAACAACATATTCAATAATGACAGAAGTGCGCTGTCATTGAAAAATAACCATGAAAAGTCTCGTTACCATTTTTGTATATGAAATGGTAATATCATATAAAAGATTCTTTGAAAAAGGTATTTCATTATAAAATAACAATATTGAACATTATTTGCATGTTTATGTTTCATCATGATAGATGACAAATGTCAATGTACACATTTTGACAGATAGTATTTTTAGAATGTAAACAAGTTATTTGTTTTGATAGTAATTG
This sequence comes from Hesperophylax consimilis, assembly GCF_061612785.1. Classification (NCBI taxonomy): domain Eukaryota; kingdom Metazoa; phylum Arthropoda; class Insecta; order Trichoptera; family Limnephilidae; genus Hesperophylax; species Hesperophylax consimilis. The sequence continues at coordinate 659,637 of NC_142842.1, forward strand.
TGATAGTAATAAGGTAGGTAATTTATTTTTGACAAAGTCGTAATTTAAATGTGTACTGGATTCATAAAAACTTGAATATTACTGTGCAAATATATTTAAAAAGTAAGTATTGTACGTAGTACATAGTATTATGTTTGACACTACATTGATATTACTATCAATAATTATGATTTACTTACGAATAACTTGTAACAAAGTATTTCGAAAGTATCAAAAGGATATTTAAATTGTGTTTACGTTGGAATTTGTATTTACCCAGGAACGTAAACAAAACTACATATTATGATAACACAGAATATACCGAACTATATTTTGTAGCAAATAATAATGAAAGGTTTTACTAATCATTATTCAATTCGCATTGCGTATAAACAAAGATGTTTAATCAAGTTATTATTAATCAGTATGACAGGTACGAAACAAGTTTTAACCTTCAAAATTTTGACAACTAATCTTGTTCATAGATCAACAAGAGAATCATAGACAATCGATATTATATTTTAAGAAAAAATAATAATTAATTTACTCAAACACTCGAAAACTTCTAACTTCATCAGTAATAAGTTGTCTATGATCAAACAATGAAAAGTTCTTTGCAATACAATGACATTTCAAAATGCAAACAACATAATTATTATAGGTTATGTATGAGGATACATGAACATAACATTAATATTAAAGGTCAATAGAAGACATTATGATGTGAATGTAAGTATGGAAATGCTAAGTGCACACACATTGATTCAACTCTAATATTATCAACTAGTATTAATGAAAACCCAACCTGACATGACAGAAAAAAGTATACGGCACCGAAAATGAAATATTTTAAACGTTGAGCGCCAAATGTAACGTATGCAATTTTAGGTAGGTACATTCCAATGTTTAAAAGGAAACGGTAGAGCTGAGATCTCATCTCAAGATTGTGGGAATAATTTCCTGTCAAGTAAGTTAAGTGATCATAAATAAAAGAGTGAGTTCTTAATGGAAAATATATTGAAACATCAAAAGCAACTACAAAGGAGTACAGATGATAAACATGTAATCATAGAAATAAATATAGGCACATACCCGATGGACTCTTGAATTAAACTAAACTAACTTAACGTGAAACGAAAGAACGACGACGAATGGCGAACGAAAACTTGCTCTCGGCAGCGGGGAACGGACCCGGGACGGAGGCCAGGACATCCTTCTCTTAGTGGAAGCAGGAGGACGCATCTCCTTCAATGGACGCCTGCAGGGGCATCAGGCCTGCAGCACGTGGTAGTCGACCAGACTCTTCAACGGAGCCAAGACAGCAATCCGTTTTCTTAGTGGCAGCGGGACAGCAACTCCCTCAATGGACGCCTGCAGGGGCATCAGGCCTGCAGCACGTGGTAGCCGACCAGGCTTGTCTTACAGACTTCGGGAACAGCAATCCGTTCCTTCGCGACGCGGGAAAACTCAGCCATCAACTACTAGCCATAGCTAGGACCGATCCATTTACGGTTTCAGTTCCGAAACACGAGTATACAAATATGACCAACGGCCAACACTGGATGAAAAGCGGGATTCCATAATCCCCACTAGAAATAATAATCAACACGAACTATTCGTGAAAGGATAAACACCCCGCGCCTTTTTTAAAAGAAATAATAACTCCTATTCACATGATTAACTCAGATTGAAGCCCCTTTGAAGGAGAGTGACTGGATCCACCGGTCAGCAGCCCAGCTGACCGGGGAGGAAGTGACCATAAACAAAACTCTACTTCCTTCCTTCAAAATATTGCCAAAGTTCGAAAAAAATACCCATAGACAAAATAAACCCAATTAGGCAAGAACTTCTCTTGTCACAAATATTTATGTGACAGTTTCTGGTAAAAAACCAGAAACTTTTCTGTGCTTTTGTTGATCTACACAAAGCATACGTCCGAGTCGACGGGAAAAAGCTATGGAAGGTGTTGTCCAAGTATGGAGTGAATGCGAATCTGACTCAGGCAATTGCGTCTCTGTATGAGGGTAGCGTTGCATGTGTTAGGGTAAACGGTGGTTTTACTGGGTGGTTTGATATCACAAAAGGTGTTAAATAAGGCTGCGTAATGTTACCGTAGTTATTCAATCTATACGTGGATAATTGTATGCAAGAATTGAAAGAGGTGGGATTGGGCGCGAGTTCGAGTAATCTGAAAGTATGCTGATAATGCGGTGCTGATTTCTAATAATATGGATGATCTAAAGTCTCTCGTGTCTAGGATGAACGAAGTATTCATGAATAATGAGTTAATGATGAATTTAAGTAAGTCTAAAGTAATGGTGTTTGAAAGAGAGAGTACGAAAACAGTGTGCAATATAGTTGTGAATGAGGAATACTTGGAACATTTTTGAACAATTTTGTTTTTTTTTTATACGAATACAGATTAATGATTACGGTAAGTTCCAAAGAAATAGACACTGTTAGTTTCACCCTGGTTTCAACCACTAATCGGAATGTAAACTTTGCTTGACGTGACTTTTGCCGTGTTACCAGTCCAATATAATCGGTCGGATACTCTTTATGATTCCCCTTCGTTCTTACTAGCTTCAGTCTCCCAGTAAACCCTACATTGCGACGCCAAACCCACCGGCTCAGGACAGTCAGGTTTCATGTTCATCATTCAAACCAAAATGTACCCTGGCTTTCATCTGATCTGCAAAGGGGTTTAGAACAAACAATATTTAATTTCAGCCAAGTGCCCAGCATATTTTCGCAAATCTTTTATCATTATGAAAAACTGAAAAATACGAAACAAAGATCAAGAGGTTTTGTTTCAATCTAATAAATTAAAATTAATATTTCCGTCCTCTATCAAACTGACGATAGAAATAAATAGTTGAATTCACCTAAAATTCTTCAGAAAGAACGTTTCTCGTTCCAGAATTTTAGGTTGATATATTTTTTATTTGGAAAGGGTATGAAAATAAAAACTATTATCTGAATAGATAAGTGGAGATGTAAGAGTCAGACTATGGTTGAGGCTCCATAATTTGCTCTAGATTAATGAGGTTAGTATCTTGGCTACGGTGCGGAGTCAGCCTTTCCGAAGCATAGAAAAATAACAACTCGCTGAATTAAATCAACTGCTTCTATTGAACTACACGAGCTAAAATTACGCCTTACATGGTAAAAAACCTATCCAACTGGTGTTGTCCTTCGTTGAACTCCAATATTGTTTCATAGAATTTAGTGTAAGCTCCATCGCCCTCTGTTAAACTCGATCGCTTCGTCGGCGATCTTGGGAAATTCCACCATTCTGGTCATAGGCAGGCCCTGACCTTCACCAAGTGAATTAAAGCGGAACGTACCAAAGTGTACCTGGTGTAAGTCCACCATTCAGAATTGAAACCTTGCTTTAATTGGCTCAAGCCGTGTTTGGTGACCAGATAAGAATAGCCAGGTTCTCTCTCACATTTCTCTTCCCCATCTCCTTCATCTGCCCACTACCTTCAGCCTCACAACACACCCATATGGGGATGCCATAGTGTCACTGGCTCCAGACCGTTGGGAGTAGTTGGGACTCTTGTGCGGTATTCATATATTTTTTTTTTTAAATCATCTATTGGTGGACACTGGCTTCTTGAGATTAATGAATTCGGAAAAGCTCGTCATGAATGTAGCAACAGTACTTGTTTATTGACCTTCTCAGAAGCCAAATAGTGCGTGTGCACCTATACTTGTTTATGGACCTCCTCAGAAGCCAAATAGTGCGTGTGCACCTATACTTGTTTATTGACCTCCTCAGAAGCCAAATAGTGTGTGTGCACCTATACTTGTTTATTGACCTCCTCAGAAACCAAATAGTGAGTGTGCACCTATACTTGTTTATTGACCTCCTCAGAAGCCAAATAGTGCGTGTGCACCTATACTTGTTTATTGACCTCCTCAGAAACCAAATAGTGCGTGTGCACCTATACTTGTTTATTGGCCTTCTCTGAAGCCAAATTTGAGTTTTATGGAAATAAATATAAAACCAACAGTTTGTATAATAAAGTTTTCAACAATAATTATAATTATTTTTCAATTCAATCCATTCGGATTGGTTTGTCTTGCTATTCATTTTATTGTCTGGGAAACAATAAAATGAATAGCAAAACCGAAAGCAAAATGTAAATTTATTTTAATTTGTTTCCCGATGCGGCCGCATTCAGACCGCAAGACAAAGCCTTCATTATAACCTTAGCCTGTCTTACATAGCTCTTTGATTCTCCGTCTTTCAAACTTGTAGACAGCGGTTTTAATATTATTGTAATGAGTGATAAGGGGTCATATTAATATTAACTTGGCAGCTGACGACGGTAACTGAGTAGGGACTTTGCAGAAACGGTTTCGAAAATTGATCCCACATTTAAAAGCTCTATGGTTCACGATGGAAATGAAATTGTAATCTGATAAATTCATTTGATACAAAAAAAAATAATTCCGCGTACAAAAAACTACAGCGCACAGTGTGACATTTAACTTAATTTGTAAAAGCTAACAGATTTTCTGTTTTGAAGTTAAATTTTAACATATTATTTTTATGAATGCAAGTTAACTTATATTACACCTCCGAATTGTCAAAAAATATTGTTTTCTAAATTTTCCGGTTAAGGACTTTCTAAAAGGACTTGGAAATGCTAGTGAGAAAAAAATTACCGGTGTAAATTGAAGAGTTCATTTTCGTGCACCTCGAATTCAACCTTTTCCTATTGTTACAGCAATTACTTATTACTAGCAGAAGTCACCGGCCTTTTCGGGGCTTTACGCAGAGTTTTTCAAATTCGTATGTGGACAATAACATTCTCCGTATTTTGAACATTTTTTAAATCTCACGTTAACAGTCACCTTCCTCTTGTTTTGAACGTCAAGTGTGAAAAATTTCATCAACCTTCTCGCAATAAAACTGTGGATTCATGTAAAAAAAACTAGCCACAGACACTCTTCTTTATATAAATAAGTACAATAACATACAGATAGATGAAACTGTTGTGGAAAATTCAATTTTCATTGGAACTTTTCTTTTAATTACTTTTCAGTTGAGACCGTTTCCTTTTTCTGTCTCCTGTTCTTTTTTATGTGTGGTTTAGATTTATTAGTATTATCTTCTTCTTCAATGTTATGTAAAATGATTTGTTAAATTTTATCTAGAATCTAAATTCAATTAAATTTTACAATCATATAAAAAGTTAAATAATTCGTTAAATTAAATTGATTCACGGATTTCAACAATGATTTTTTATCCGAATTGAAATAGAATTCCTTTAATAAACAATATTCCAAGAAGGTTTTGACAAATAATTGAATTCTAAAGAATAATTCTATTCAATAGTCATCATGAAATAAAAGCACATTTTGGGTTAAAACAGGGATGGACTTCTCGGTATTCTGAATGCTCGGCACTGGGCACTTTATTGTAAGTACGCCGCTTGCTCCCTCCACGGCCCTCCAAGTTTAATAAATAAATAATACAGTTGTGTCGTATCAAGTTTCACCGCTGGGTGCTTACGTCATTGGCAGTATTTGCATTGAAGTGCAAGACATTCAGACCACTTTCCCTCCAGTTGCTTTTTTAACGTCTGCAGACCAGTATCTAAAGTTTGCGAACAAGGAGATAATCATTGAAGTGCAATTGACAATAATGTTCCCTCGAGTTTTGCGGACAATTTCTCCGGACAATATTGACGGCCAACACCTTACCCTGCAAGACTATATAGGTCATGTGGAGATCGAACGCCAAACCAGCCATTAATTTTGACATACATCAGCACAAAACACGATCCCAAAATCAAGTACACTTATCTTCATATGCTATATCATTCATATTATATCTAATATTCCGAAAATATTTGAATCAATAATTACAAAGAAAATCACTCCTATTTTCAAAAATGTTCTGATTGAGGAACAGCATGGATTTAGATCAGCGAAATCTACAACAACCAATTTACTGTCTTTTACAAACATCATTGTTAAAGCTTTAGAAGACAACTCTCAGGCTGATGTCCTTTACACCGACTTCTCTAAAGCCTTTGACAAAGTAAATCACTCAATACTCATGGCCAAACTTTATGCTATAGGTATTAGAAACCCCATGTTATCATTTTTTCAATCTTACTTGAGTGACAGAAAACAAAGAGTTAAAATAAATAACTTTGAATCCTTTAACATTGATGTAACGTCCGGTGTTCCCCAAGGAGCCCATTTGGCACCGCTTCTTTTTAACCTTTTTACTAACGACTTAACTAAAGTTTTTTCGCACACACGCTTCTGGCTTTTTTCTGATGATAATAAGATCTTTAAGATAATTAAATCCTTTCATGACTACTTACTATTTCAACTTGATATTGATTCATTTAACGATTGGTGCAAACTAAACTGCTTGGAACTCAATGTTGATAAATGTAAAGTTTTGTCCTTTTACAGAGCCAATAAACCTATTCAGTTTGAGTATAAACTAAATGGTGCTTGTCTATCAACTGTCACATCCATCAAGGACCTTGGGGTCACTCTTGATTGCAATCTCTCTTTTCGAAATCATATAAATAACATCGTAAATAAATCACTTAAGCTACTTGGGTTCATTCATAGAATTACCTCAGACTTTAAACATATAAGAACACTTAAAACTCTATATTGTTCGTTGGTTCGTCCTCACCTTGAATATGCCAGTGTCATTGGGTCTCCTTTCTATGCTGTCCACATTAGTCACATCGAATCTGTCCAACATCGCTTCCTACGGCGAATTGCTTGGAGGTTAGGACTTGAAAGAGGCGATTACTCATATGAGGAAATTGAACAGACTTTAAACCTATCTTCATTAGAAAAACGTAGAAAAGACTCCGATCTAATTTGCATATTTAAAATAATCAACAGTATAACCGACTCACCTGAACTGCTACAACTCATTCAATTCAACACCCCATCCCGTAGACTCCGAAATAATGAATTGTTGTTCCTCAATCACCACTCAACTAACTATGGGTACCATTCTTCTCTGTCTAGAATGTCGAGACTTGTAAACTCAATTCAGAGCATTGAATTTTTTGGTGTAAGTCTAAATGACTTTCAAAAAGCGATACGTAATGTGTAATTTTTCACAACTTAATCGTTATTGATGCTCTGACTTGTAGTTATTTTCTATATGAACATTTTCTATTTTACATTGTCTTTGCCCTTCACATTCATGTACTCTCCATTCACTGTCATCTATGTTTTCTTATTCGTGTCAATATTATGGTTTTAATGGACATATTGTCCGTAAATTAATAAACAAATAAATAAATATGCTAACACGACTAAATTTGAAATTAAATCCTTAAAATACATCGCATATACGCAATCCAACACATTACCTATGAACATAAAACTTTCTGTAACAAACAAAAAAATATTGGCAAAAGCTCTTAAAAGATATTTCCTCAGCAGTTTTATTAACCAGTGACACAACCCTTCTTTGGAATTCTCCAAGTTATCTATCTATCTTTCCTTATGTATTTATAAAATATTTTTCAATTTACTACGTTAAGTCTATCTAGTCTATTTTAAAATCTATGTACCGAAATAAAATTTACTAAACTCGTTGGGAATAATAAATTGTAGATTTAATTGTACATATTTGAATATTTTATCACTTAAATAATATCTTATACTTTGATGCATGCGTTTTACGCAAGAAGCTGCCTGTACCGATATATGTTGACCCATAGAAATCACTGGGTTACTGAGCAGCGGTTGTTTATTACATAAACGTGGGTATTTTCTAAACTACTGAGACAGCAGAAAGTTCACCCGGAGACTTGGATTTTGGACTACATTTTTGGAGTTCAACTGAGGCCAAACCCGTCAGCTGTTATGGTGGGATGAAGATTTTTTAGTATACAAGGTATAAATTAAGAAAATTTATTTCAGTATAATATTTGTACATTGTCAGTATAGTATTTGTGCATGAAATGAAAAAAACTGCGGATCACTCTTCTTCCGTCTTGTGCATTTCTCTGCAGCTTAGCTTGGTAGTGAAATTACAACCATTGTCTGACTCCCTACAAGATATTGACGGCCAAATTATTAGGTAATTTAGTAACCCTTGAGGTGATTTTTCACAAAAACGGCGCTATACAAATTATCCAATTATAATAATAATAATAATAATTTATCTTGCTCGTTTACCAGCACCATTGGTGTGACGATCAGAATAAGAAAAAAACTTAAATATTTCACATGTTTTTAACAGAAACCTTGATCACTAAAAATATACGGAGAAAAATGAGTATTGCTAATTTATTAAGAATCTCATCAAATAATTGGTAATTTGGTTGAAAATGTGATAACAGACCGTTTCCTGATAAACTTTTTGTAAATTCCATATATGTCGGAACACGTATTCGTGCGCCTTGATAATATATTATGACGATATTAGGATTTTTATGAATACTTTGAATAATTTCCCTCAGGGCCTATGTCATCTTTTGGGATGCTGTGTGGGGGTCTTCTTAATAAAAGGAAGGAGAGAAAGTTCTGAGAAGGATAAGGGTACGAGGGGTGTGTAGGAATCAGTGGCGGCTCGTGACTTTTGGGTGTGTTTTGAGTTTTAATATTCTAAAAAATGGCATTATTGATGTCGCTGTAGCCGATGAACCGACGTTTTTTGAATTTTGATTTTTATAAAATCGGTGTATTTCACTGTCAAATTGAAAAATCCTAAATATCTTTACACAAACAAAACGAATTTTCGAAAAAAGTTTTAAACATCAATCATCAATAATGTCTAATTTCACGAACTTGGCTCTCTATCACACTCAAAAGTCACGAGCTGCCACTGGTAGGAATCTAAGGATTAGTGTGTCCAGGAGTGACGAACGAATGATGTATTCTTCCCGTTGCGGCGTAAGGCGATGGGTCGAGAGAGACCAGTTGGGGAGTTAGAAACGCCACGCAGATGGTGAGCAGCGCATCCTGAATACACCTCACCCGATGAACCCGGGTACCCCTGCTAAGTCACCGGCCGTAGCGAATCATTGTATTTTACTTTTATCAGTTTATCACGAAAACTATCAATTCATTCGCTAAAGGCCTGCAATCCCGCTTTTAACCGGATTTTTAAGAGATTCTTAATAAATTAGAATTTCTCCATGTACCTATTGTTGAAAGTAGGTCCCCTGAACTATCAAATAATTGCGCCCACCTAGTTAAATCCAACAATCAGCAGATCTGCTCCCTGTCCAGTGTCCAATAGCTGTGTGGTCCTGGTCATACTGAAGGAGGTTACTGAAGGGGGTGGGGTGTTGGCGAGGGGCATGTTAAATTGTTTGTCAATAATCACTCGCCCCAGTGGACACGGTAATTAGATGCAGGCTGTCCTCAGCCCTGATAAACCCAAACGCAAGAATCATACGACTAATATTCCAAACTTAAGAATAACCTCACCATATTTGAATTCTACTTTACGCGATTTTTCTTTACTCAATGAAAACGAAAAAAATTAATACAAAATACCATCGATTTTGATGAAAAATTATACAAACTTAGCCAAAAATAACGTGATTTTTTCATATCTCTACCTACCCCTAGTACAGTGCCGGCCCTGTGCTGGCGCAATGGAGCAGTTCAGGCGCCAACTATTCAAGGTGCTGATAATAGTGGCAGGCGCTCTTTGGCCCTGCCTACGTATAACCAATGAGGTATAACCAATTAGGTATAACTCAATGCGTGTAACACAGTTGGGGCCAAGTTTATGACGTGGCCAGTTTATAGAGGCTAATTCCAAGTCTAAATCTAATCGATCACTTTTACATGACAGAATAGTGACTACGTTTTTCAATAATTTGAAAAATTCATCAAGTTTCAAAGGTTTAATTCAAGTTCTGTGAAATTTCTATTCTAGTTCTGTTTTTATCCAAGCACTTTGAAATAACCGGCCCACCATGAAATAATAACGGAACTTGAATAGAACTTGAATTTTACCTTCGAAATTTGAAGAATCGTTTCAATTCTGTAACTCAACCTGTCCTATGTCTAAAGCAACCAGATATTTCCAAGAATATATTAATGATCATCAAAAATACTAAAATGTTGTCCGTGTGTGAAATGTTAGTTATATCTATAAATTTACATTCAATGTACTCAAATTTTCTCTGAATTTCTGTAATTTTCTAAATTCAAACGGGTGAGAGTATTAATTATGTTTGAAATTTGTATTACTTTTGTTAAACATAATTTATTCGAAAGGGAGTGACATTACAATGGTGACCGGATAAATCATCAAAATGATAATTCATCATAACTTTAAAGAGTATATAATGTCATGGAAAGTGATGAAACAAAAACTTTATTAACTGGGTTAAGTAGGTTAGGTTAGATTAGGTTAAAAAAAATTTCATCGTTTCTAATGACTTTATATCACTTCTTAAAGGTGTGTTGAATTGTCATTGTGTTGAGTTATCATGGAACCCATTAAAATAGTACAAAGAATCGAAAGGTTAATTTCTGATCGTCTCTCTAATTTGTTAACAAAAAAACATAATTATGTGAACCACATTGATAAATTGTATTCATATTTTGGAAAAAATAAGGTACATTTTCGAGGAACGATCAAGGGTTGGGATAACCGTATTTTAAAGGGCTATTCCACACAGATAAAGCATGGATAAAGCCTATGGCTTATGACAGGCGAATGCGATAACACAATTTGTAAGCTTACCAACGAAATCTGCATCTCGAGAATCATCTGTCAGCACTGGAACGGTGATCGTTGTCCGGTAGCACTCGTTATGTTGAATTGGATTGCGATAGTTGCGATAAAATACGTTTAAGGGATTATTCCGATAAATAACTGGCGATAGTACACACATTGGTTTTGATAAAACGAATGTTTCGATGCGATTCTACGGCTCACGGCACTCCGTGATTATAGTTGGCGTTTGTAAATTCAAACTGTACAGTTCAAAATCTGACCATACTATTGGTCAGCACTCGGCCTGTCAAAAGCAAATCGGCGTGACGGAACAGTACATATTATATTAAACTTTTGGCTTCAGAAAAATGATGATATCCAGTGATTTCACGGGAATGCGCCAGTCTTTATCATAAATTCTAAACAAAACATTGATCGGACATTCCTATTTTTCTTACAAACATTTCAGCTTTTGTTCGCATGAAAAGCAGTCGAACCGAAGCCTTAAAAATGGCATTTTCTTTAGTAAGTTAACGAGCTCACAAAGCAGCGTGGTTATTTAGCCGTGAGCCGTTATCAGCATTATCAGCCGACTAAATTAATTTAAATATCATTAGACCGGTTACAAATAATTACAATCAACCTTCTGCTCTCACTTTGTGAGGAAGGCCAGCCTCTGTGCCTTCATTTCATCTACTTGCTACAAGCTTTATAATAATTTATCTTGTTAATATTTTATCTTTGATGGTGACCAAATTACTGATCTGATTTGTTACTCATACGAACATTGTATTGTTTTGGAAAATATCCAAAAATAATACTCTTAAACTCTCTCAACCTTCATATTCACAAATTATTTTAAACTTTACAGATCAATTACAACGAATAGTCTCTGGAGAAGCAAAATAATGAATTTTTAATGGCTATTTCGTCAAAATTAAAATTGACCAATTTGTCGTGTTCACTAACAAGGCTGCCACTTTCAATTATCATCATTATTGACGTGATGTGTATGAAAATCGATGTTAAGAATACTTTAGTATTTTATTTAACCCAAACTAAGAACCTGAAATATATTTTTAGGTTATCAGTTTAGGTTTAATTTATTAAAAAAAAAAATAAGAAAAAAAGTATTCCTTAAAACCTACTTGCATGTGTGTAAAAAATATTCGTTATATTATCCTTGTAATGATTTGAACTAAATAGTTTTTTTTATTTTCGGAATAACTTTATGAACAAACACTAAAATTGAAATATTTAATTATTGAAGATAATAAAACGAACATTTGATAGATCGTAGATTAGTGATCATATCTTTTTTCTGATTTTCATGTTTCAAATTGTCGTTTAAAATCGCTAGTTTTATTTTGAATAACTAAAATAGCTCTTTTAATGCATTATTTTGGGGTCATATTAACAGGTAAAGCGCCCAGTGAAGCCCACATTATCAAATAATGTATTAAATTATATAAAGCGTTGTATCTAGAGACAGTAAAAAATAAAAAGTTTTGCTTCTCCGGAGACTGAAATGACGCTTCCCTTTGTTAAAGAGAGACACCCACCTTTAAATATAGTTTGTTTTACTTTAATTTAAGCGTTTTTAAAAAAACTTTCCATGAGATTTGTTCTTCATCTCTGCGTAATTCTATTACTGTTATTAAACCTTCCATGAGATTTGTTCTTCGTCTCTGCGCAATTCTCTTACTGTTATTAAACTTTCCATGAGATTTGTTCTTCGTCTCTGCCCAATTCTCTTACTGTTATTAAACATTCCGTGAGATTTGTTCTTCGTCTTTGCGCAATTCTCTTACTTTTATTAAACATACTGCACATTATCTCTAATGGCTTTTGTTTAACTATTCAGACGAAATAAGACATTTGGCGTGGTTAAATTATCGCATTGGTCCAGAGTTATCTCCCAAATGCGCAACTCTACTGACTCAGAATAAACACAACAATCATTATCTCTCATTGTCTCACAACCAGAATCCCAAACATTTATTATAAAAATTGAAGAAGATTTTTGGTTTTCAAGAGAATTTGAGGGAAAAATACAGCACAAATTTTTAAGACGTATAAATTATAATTTTGATATTCATATTCAAAATACAAACTATAAGTGTCTAATGATAATCTAACATTAATAAAGTTGCCAGATAGAAGATTGGTACCTGATCCCTGAGATCTGTATTTTCACTTTCCGAATATAGCCACGCGAACTAAAACTTTCGTCCACAGTAATAATAATGTCCGGTAATAAATGTGCTATAGCATACCAAACAGTTATTAATTCACTATAGCATAAGAAAACAGTTATTGGTTTTCTACAGCCTCATTTTAATTTTCTGAAAACAGTTATTAATTTACTATAGCATAATAAAACAGTTATTGGTTTTCTACAGCCTCATTGCAATTTTCTGAAATAGTTATTAATTTACTATAGCATAAGAAAACAGTTATTGGTTTTCTACAGCCTTATTGTAATTTTCTAAAAACAGTTATTAATTTAATATAGCATAAGAAAACAGTTATTGGTTTTCTACAGCCTCATTTTAATTTTCTGAAAACAGTTATTAATTTACTATAGCATAAGAAAATAGTTATTGGTTTTCTACAGCCTCATTGTAATTTTCTGAAAACAGTTATTAATTTACTTTAGCATAAGAAAACAGTTATTGGTTTTCTACAGCCTCATTTTAATTTTCTGAAAACAGTTATTAGTTTACATTTGCTTTTTTACAGCCTCATTGACATTTTTTGAAAACTGTTATTAGTTTAAATTTGGTTTTCTTTAGCCTCGTTGTAATTTTTGAAAACAGTAATTGCATTTGGTTTTCTATAGCCTCATTTTCATCTTTCGTTAATTTGAATCAAATATGATTATAATAAGTAATAAGACTAATAATAATAAGTAGTTTCACGTTGCATAATTTTGTCGTCTAATCTTGTTTTGTAAAAATGATTTAATCTGTGTATTTAAAGGTACTTTTACCGTAAATAAATAATATTCCTAATTGTAAAAAAAACTGACGGACTGTCCGCAAAGCACAGTCTAACTAACTGACTGACTAACTAACCAGCACGGGACGGACCGCCAAATAAACTCTGTCTTGGCGCACACTTCTTACCACTTAACGTTCATAAATCGTCATACTCTTCTATTATTCTGACTCTCGACATGGCCCGACTCCGTATATCTGATTGACTAGATCGTGCCATGTCTTTACCGAGTACCCCTGACTTCTTCTAACGTTCACATTTGCTTCATATATTCCCCTTACACTCCTTTCTTCGTTCATTCGCTATGTCCATAATATCTGAGTTTCCCTTTCTTAAATCTTACTCATTACACATACTTTGCGGATCTCCATATTTCTCACACGATCATAATCATAAATTATTTTACCACATATACGCCTCAGGGATCTCATTTGTACAGCATTCAGTCTACTTTCGCCCTTCCTCTGACACCTTATAATAATAACCTCTTCACTTCATTGCGGATAAAGGCACTTCATTGTGGACTGCTAACTTCGCTCCTTTGGACAGTTTTTTGTCAGCGCCAACCGCGTTGAGTCCTCCATTAATGGATTTACTTGCATTTACGCGTTTTTAACCCTAGATTCATAACCATTCGTCCCACAGACCGCGCAAAACGTAAATTTGTTTCTAGTGTCTATAGTGAAAGAGATGATGATGACCTCTCAAGTACCTTCCTAGATCGCTTGTTCATTAGTAACGCGGGTGCGCTTGCCTCGCAGTGAAGTCTTGAGTTCTGGTTATACAGAGTAAAAGTAAGTGTATGATATTATTCTATATGGGTTATCATTTATAGTTACATCTTATTTTATCGTTCAAAATGTTTTATTGTGTGTATTTTACATCAAATCTTATTATTTTATTTAAGAATGGATGATCGGCAAATTGATGACTATTTGAATCATTTGTCTGATTCCGGTGATGATTATCTTACCAGTAAGCAAAAGGATGTAGAAATCAATGATGTCGAAGATCATTTGGAATCAGATGAAATGGTCCCGACAGATTCCGACAACGATAACGACATGGTTACGTAAAAGACACGAAATGCCAACTTTGAAGAGATGCCTAAAAAAGAAAATCGCCGAAGTTTTAGATAAAATGCCTACCATTGCCACACCTGGTCTAAGTGGTACTCAAAAAAAGGTTTGTGGTTTTTATGATTTTAAAAAACGGCATATGACAAGGTTCCAATGCAAGCAATGTAAAAAGTATATGTGCGTGGACCATCGCGGCCTCATGTGTGTGGAATTTACCGATGAAATTTAATTTTAACTCGTTTATAAATTTTTTTGTTACCTAATTAAACATATTAAAGAGTGCCATACTTAATTTATTTATTTTATTTACAAGTACCCCAAAACTCGTCACTTAAATTTTTAGTCGTCTGTGAGATGAATTTTTATGAATAATGTTCCTCTTAGATCAGGTTATGAATCTAGGGTTAAATATATGTCATTATCTCTAATCTCTCTTAGGAACTCTCCATTAGAATAATAACTTTCTATCAATATAAGTCTTGGTATCCGTAATGGGAATTTAAGGAGTGTGTGGAGTGTGAGCTTGGTGTGCGGTGTGCGGTGTGCGCTGATGGACAGCCCTGATTAATCTCTGAAAAGGAGAAGCCGATAAAACACTCTGACTGTTGACATTTTGTGGAATGGAGCGCTTTGTCGCCGACAAATTGCTTTCCTGCTAAAATATCACTGACGTTCGTTCTACTGTTCGTTCCACATTGAAATGCTTAAAAACACACAGCTGTTTTTATAACTTGTTCAGTCGATTGTTCCAGTTATTATTATTAGTAACAATTATGTGACTGGTGAAGCAGAATATCTTTGTTTTTTGTTACATAACTAGCGCAGACAGATGAAAAATCGCGAGATGAATTCTTGAAACATTATTTTCAATTTTAAACATTTTATTATAATATTGTAGGATGGTACTTTATCGCTTTTCTGAATTTCGAAAATGACACTTAAATTCAAAGCAAATCCGTATTCGTTGAACAAGAGCTACTAATGTAGGCATATGCCCTTGAGGTGATTTTGCACAAAAACGACGCTATACAAATCATCCAAATATTATTAATTATTATTATGTACTGTGTTTATTTCACTTATTTATTTTATTGTTTACACGGCCTCTGTGCTTCTTCCCTCCTACAACGCGGGTCTCTTTAAGATCCAGGTTCACTCCTTCCTATCCCCAAAAATACCACACACACAGCATCCTCAATGATAGCGTAGGACCTGATTATTGGAAATTATTTTCCTCGGGGCATCCTATGTGAGTCTATGTAAAAAAATCAAAAATAACAAAAAATACCTAAAACACGAACTGAGGAACAAAATAAATTACAGAAGAGAATGCTACCTAAAAACTACCCACACCCGAATAGTATACATCAGGGAAGATAATGTCTTCGCAAGGTTTTGATGTAATCCGTGATTTAAACAATATCGATAGTTATTTTTACCTGATGATGATGGTAAGGCCATTTACAAAAGTACTTTGATCTTCATAATTTTGTAAAGTAACAAATTTTCAATATCGTGCAAAATCTGTTTTTCTTTTTTTTAAATAAAATGTGTTATGTCGGATCGACATTTATTCTTATCTAGCCCGTTATAGTAAATCTAATGCTCCTATAATGCGTTGTGTATAAATTTCTTCTGTAATTATTGTTATTGTCTGCTTTACTTTCTTATTAATATCTATATAAATTGATGAAAAGTGTATTTTTTTTGTTTGCGATATTTTTTTAAACAAATCTTTCATTTTGTTTCGAGATTGATGAATTTTAATGCACACTGTCTTGACCTTCAAAAGAGGAGAAAGGTCTGCATATCATTTTGAAAAACCATTCCTACCTTCTTTTCCCACCCTTTAGAGAAAAACTATGATACCTTTGATGAAATATTGCACACATGACCTGAGGAAAATTAGTGTCTAGGTCTGATTTCTAAAAACTTTCTGTAAAGCCTGAGCAACGCTGGGGACTTCAGCTACTAATAAATATATGTTCTATTCTCTTTCTTTTTTATTACAAGTTAAAATGTATTTTAACAAAATAAATCCCAGATAGGCAGATTGCCTGATTTAATAAAACCTAGATAGGCAAATTTCCAAATATAATAAATCCTAGATAGGTAGATTGCCTGACCTAATACAAGCTAGATAGACAGATTGCCCGATCTAATAAAACATACATATGCAGATTGCTTGATCTAATAAATCCTATATATGCAGATTGCCTGATCTAATACAAGCTAGATAGACAGATTGCCCGATCTAATAAAACATACATAGGCAGATTGCTTGATCTAATAAACCCTATATAGGCAGATTTCCTGATCTAATACAAGCTAGATAGACAGATTCCCCGATCTAATAAAACATACATAGGCAGATTGCCTGATCTAATAAATCCTATATAGGCAGATTGCCTGATCTAATACAAGCTAGATAGACAGATTCCCCGATCTAATAAAACATACATAGGCAGATTGCCTGATCTAATAAATCCTATATAGGCAAATTGCCTGATCTAATACAAGCTAGATAGACAGATTCCCCGATCTAATAAAACATACATAGGCAGATTGTTGCCTGATCTAATAAATCCTATATAGGCAGATTGCCTGATCTAATAAAACATACATAGGCAGATTGCCTGATGTAATAAATCCTATATAGGCAGATTGAAAAAAAAACATTTCTTTTAAACAAATGAATAAATACCTTATATGAATACCTTGAATGAATACCTTACATGAATTAAATACCTCTGTTTTTTTATTTTTTATTTACTGTTATTTATTTTTATTTGTTTGTTAACATGTAATTGTTGGGTTATATGATATAATGTGTATTTGTTGGGTTAGCTGGGAGAATTAGGATGTAACCTATAAGTTATACCCTTTGAACTCTTTTTGTGCAATAAATATTTTTTTGAATTTTGAATTGCCTGCCGGACACTGTGAATAATGTATTATTTGTACCGCGCTGATAAGTGTTGTCGCTGTCCAGGTGTTCGACAGCTACGCCGATGTGAACGGCACCTGGTGGGGGCTGTGCGAGGAGGATTCCTCCGCCTCCGTGTCCATCACTTCCTACTTCAACTCCCTCCGAGTCCGGCAGCGCAGCGACTCCATCGGTGTCTCCCTCAACGCGACGGTCTCCACGCAGATCGGTCAGTATTAACTAAACCTACGCGACGCTTTCCTGTTCTACCGTCATAAGCAAACAAGTATGTGCGCTAACTTCGGGAGGTGATTCTACATGATGGCAGAAGTAAGTCAAAGTTATGTGAAGGTTCTATTCAAGTTCTGTTATTATAGCATTATCGGCCAGTTATTTCACAAAACTAAAATGATGAAAAACTTGAATTGAACCTTCACAGAACTTGAAAATCAACTTTTAAATTTGATTAATTGTTTAAATTCTGTGAAAAAACCCGTCCTTTCTTTGAAATTTCATGAATCGTTAAAATTCTTTGGAACAAACCGTATTCTTAAATGACCTATTATAAAAATTGAACTGCTTCAGTTCAATGCTTTTTGCTACAATTTATTCAGGATAATAATATATACCAAATTTGTTTTATCTTCATACCTGGTTTTCACCATTGAAGTAATAATCATTTATTGTTTCATAGAGCTTTCACACAAACGTAGTTTTGAATTCCGTAAGACTAATTTTAACCTTTTTGGTATCTTTTAATATAGTTGTGCCTTTAATACAAATTTGACTGGAAACAAATATTCCATTTAGCTCAATATTCATTTACATTCGCCTGACATTGCACATCTTCTTTCCATTTAAATCTCGTAAAACAGTTTCAGGTTGGAAATTTAAGTCTTTGGGCAAATATTTGGATCACGAAACACGCCGCGGAGGCATTTCTTGCGTTATTCTTTATTTTACGTAAATAATTAACTGACCACGATTAATTAACGTGGTGAATATCGTAATGATTTTCAATTTTATATTTGAATCTCAACATTTTATCAACTTCTAAAATTTTATGAGATAAAACAGGAAGAATTGTAAAATTTTCTACAGTTTAATTATAAACTTACACAACTTTACTAATAAACATGGTGAAAATTTTATACAATTAAAAACAACCGTGCATTGTGAAAAGCTTACTAATATAGAAACTGAAAGAAATAGTTTATGGATAGATATATAGATTGCTTTACCCACCAAAGAGGCTTGTTTATCTGTTGTATAAAATTGTCAATAATAATAATTTCTTATCGAATTTTCGAATTCTCCAAGGTATTTTAAATTATCTTCTTAAATTATTTTTGAAAATGTCACAAAAAGAAATACAATTTTTGAATCTAGATAAAATTACCTATTAGATTATTATATTTAAAATGTACTTGCAACTAAAAACTAAAAAAAGCTTACCACATGCAATTTAAATCAAAATTTCAAATATTATAAAAATACATCACTTCAAAAAAAAAATGTGTTTTTTACAACATTTTTTTTATGCATGTTTTAGTAACCATTTGATCCAAAAAAAAAAGTTTTAAGATTTTTAAAAGTTTTGAAAAAATGTCTTTTTGGGGAATTAAAAGTAATTTCATTTTTTTTAAACTTACGTAATTGTAAAAAGCATTCACTTTGTGGCTCATCATAATTTACAATAAAAAACACATAAATTTGTTTTTGACCACTATAGTTTTATTTTCACTCTACCGGTTTCGGAAGAACCCTTCCTTCGTCAGGAGAATATTAAAAACTGATCTACTACACAAAACATTGACATATATGAATAACCACATTAATCTGTCTTATAGTCCTATTCTAGACATATTTCCAGTTAACCGCTCTGTTCTTCCTGGAATTCCCGTAATTACCCCTTCCACTTTGTCCACCCCTCCCTCAAACACTTAACATTTTTGTATATATATGTCAATATTTTGTGTAGTAGATCAGTTTTTAATATTCTCCTGACGAAGGAAGGGTTCTTCCAAAACCGGTAGAGTGAAAATAAAACTATATTGGTCAAAACCAAATTTATGTGTTTTTTAAACTTGTTTAACTGTATGAACTAGGTAAAATGTAAAGTGACAGTTTTCTTGCAAAATTATTTAAATAAAAGGACCGTGTTTTTCTAATTGGTACTTTTAATTTATTTTATTTTTTTCGAAAAATTTTAACTGGAAATTCAATTCCAATATTCTATGCCATTGCCTACAATTTGAAATAAAATTAATGTTCAATTTACGACGTGCAATTATTTTAAAATTACTTGACTAAAACTGACGAAAAAGAACACAAGCAAGGTTTAAATACATTGGATTAATTGTATATTATATTAATAAATCGATCATTTTATGAACAGAAACAGAATAATTGGACGACGCTTCTAACGCACATAGCGGGGGAAATAAATACTATTGCGCGTGCGTTACCACTGTGGCGTGTCAATGTGGTGTTGCCAGATTTGAAAAATAGAGTTTTTTATTAGTTCTAAATCAATTTAAAAATTGTACGGTCTTTATAAAATGTGTGACTAAAAAGCCGTACGGTTTAGTAGTGATTTTTTATTAGTAAGGCTGACTTTGTTTATTTTTAGAACAGTCAGAAAATTGTTCTGACATGCGATTTTACACGTTAATTATTTTTTTCGTTCCGTGGGCAGACCCCCCTTTTTACTAGGGTTATGGATAATTTCCCAGGTCCACCGGTAGGGCCCGCACATACAGTCTACAGATCTCAAATACGGCCCTGAATGGATAAATACAGATCCTATAAAGGTCTGCATTATTAACTCATTTTTGAGTAGGCTTAGCTCAATTTGGGCAGACGACTGAATAGCAGACGTGTATAGTAGAGGAGGCACAGGCAATACTTAAAGGTCGTGGAAATCAATACTCAACTTTCCTAATTAGTGGCTTAACCTGGGCACACACTCACCATCACCGTCATCACTCATTCAAGGTGAAATACATAACCAGGCAGCAAAGTGCCGCAAACTTAATGGAATGGAGAATTCTAACTACAATTTGACAAAATCATTTCTGCAAAACTACGCCGAAATTCAAAACACACATTTCTTTTATTTAGGGAATATGCAAGAAAACTGTCACTTTACGTTTTATCCCGTTCACATTAAAAGGTTATAATTATTTTAAGTTGTTTTTAATTCCCACAAAAATAACAATAAAAAACTGAAATTTTGAACGCGCTGTTTACACATTTCAAACGTGTATTTTAAATACACATTTCCCACACATGCATAAGGCATTTATGTTATAATGAACATGATTTTGATAAAATTACTTTTAAATTCACAGCGTCAAATTCAAATCAAATATACGATGTCAGGATTAACATAACTTTTTATGTACAATGGAACAAAATTTACTAGACGCCATTATTGTATAATTACTTTACTAAAACTAACGACAAATAACACAAATAAGAGATAAAATTTTTTAATTATACCAATATAAGAGATTAAAAGAGATTTGATTATGAAACAAACACAAACGCGTATGCGTAAGATCGTTGCCATAATGCCAAATTCGACGTTGCCAGATTATTAAAACGGAGTTAAAGATTTTTTTTATTAGTAAAAAGCTTGTGCAGTCTTTATTCAATGTGTACGGTGTTTTGGTTTGTACTGTTTTTTAAGGGGAAAGATGGTAATCTGTCGTTTTCGTTGCAGACGTAAACTACCGCACCAAGCTGATGCAGGTCGCGCAGGACGCACCGGTGGAGAGCTGCCGCCCGAACCCCTGCCTCAACGGCGGCCGCTGTCTCTCCAACGGCGGCAAGAGCTCGTGCCAATGCTTCGGACATTTCACAGGTAACCAACACGTCCATCCATCCATCCGACTTATGTATTATGTTTATAATCAGAGTTTTTAAAAGTCGTTATATGCTTTGCTAACCCCTTTCAGGCCATAAACCACCGACCCATTAGCCTGCTTCCCACTGCAGGTAAAATACTTGAAAAGCTAATCCTCGCTAGACTGAAAAAAATAGTCGACGAATTAAAAATCATCCCCGACTTTCAACACGGCTTTCGATCGGACCACTCAACTCTCCACCAACTTCTGCGGGTGGTCGAACAAATAACAAACGGTTTCAACTCTCGCCAACACACTGTAGTCCTCTCCCTAGACGTCTGCAAAGCATTCGATAAAGTTTGGCACAGAGGTCTCATTTATAAAATGTACCTCCTCGGTATCCCCCTTTCAATGCCTCAACGCATAGCTAATTTTATTAAAGATCGTAAATTTAGAATCAAATTAGATGGAATTTTTTCCACAGTGAGAATGATAAGAGCAGGTGTCCCTCAAGGCTCTATTCTCTCGCCAACTCTCTTCAATATCTACCTAAGAGATATCCCCCGCCCCAGTATCTATAACTATCGCACCAAAAAAACCAAAATAGGTAAATTTGCACACGACACTGAAGTCATGTCGACTTCAGTAAGCGAAATGACCGCTACACGACGCGTCCAAGACCACGCTTAAAAACTAGAATCCTTTTTTAAACAATGGCGAATTTTTTTTATTTTTTTTATTTTTTTTTTATTTTTTTTTTTTTTTTATTTATTTGCAAAAACAGTACAAAAACCAATACATTGCAAAAGCGGTAAACAAATTATTGAAGAAAATTTTATACATAAGTATACAGTTAAAACATATGCAAAAGCGGTAAACAAAATATGGAAAAAAAATTATACATAAGTATACAGTTAAAACAAATACAATATTTCGCGCTTAAAGTCGTTGTAGGACATATGGAAAATATCCAAGTTAGCTGGAAGGGAGTTAATTAACCTAGTGAGTCTTCCCAGGGGCATCACCATTGGTAAGTTAGTTCTGGAATTAACATCAATCCCTCAAAAAGCGCCGCTTGTGTTTTCTCCCGTAGACGCCCTAAACGACACCCTAACATCCACTTGTTCGGCGAAACGTCCCTTGGAAAAAAACACTAAATACCTTGGAATAGCTGTAGCCAGCAGATTAACTTGGAAAAAGCATATCACCGAAACTCTAAATTCAGCCAATAGAACTCTTGCTGCCCTTTATCCCATGATATGCAAAAAGAACAAAAAATTATCTCCAAGAAACAAACTCCTAATTTATAAATCCACAATAAGGCCTAAACTAACCTACGCTAGCCCCATCTGGGCCCACGCTTCAGAGTCTCAGTTAAAAAGACTGCAAACGTTTCAAAGTAAATCCATTCGCATTGCCCTGGGAGATTCTAATTGGATGAGGGTTTCTCAACTACACCGGGACTCTGAAGTTCCCCTCCTTAAAGATCATATCTTAAGTCTCGCGGAATCATTTATGCGGGCCTCCCCACCCATGAAAACGCGTCCATCTACTAATAAAAAAACAATAATATAAAAAACCCAAACAAATCCCCCGTAAACCTTAAATCCCCCCATATTGCAGCCACGTTACCTTGCAAAAATATTTTCTAAAACAACCAAAATTAAATTAAAATTATCCTACAACCAATATTTAAAATCATGATGAAAGAGAAAGGGGCCTTTTTGGCCCGGTGCTCTGTATGTCAATATTTAATAAGTCATAAGTATGCTTTTCTATCGGAAGAAACTCAGCCACGTTTCTGGTAATATGTTTTGCTAGATTGTTGTTGATATGTTACTGCTAATTTCTGTGTTCTTTTACCGCAAGAAATTCAACGCCTCTATGTGTATAGTATATAGGCCGATTATCTACTCTGAATAAATTCATTCATTTTTTCGAATGAATGTCTTCGCTTGAGCATTCTTAATAATAATGTAATTATACCGCTACTGTTAATCTTCGGTGAATCGTTTCACTTAATAACTCAAATTATTCACACACCTTTGATCAAGAGAATATTAATAATACTATTAATATAAAACTAATATGAATGGATATAGATACATCAATAGATACATTTCTCCTCATCCCTGAAGTAAATTAATTTGTAATTTGCTTTGCCGACTTTTGAACTTAAACTGATGTGACTGGACATTGAACAGTTTTTCGAACAGGTCAGTAGGCAGTGGACACTTGTGTTAGCAAACAGTCCTTTACTAGATTGATGCTTGACAGATTTAAGCAGGGTGTTCATATATTCGTTACTTTTCTGACACAATTTACGCATTGTGTTCTGAATTTTCGTAAAGTATGCTTAGGGAACCTAGCACGGCCATTTCAACGACTAAACAGGAACGATGTAAGATTTTATATATCGCTAGAATGCCCGACGTTTCAGACGGGACGATACCCTAAAATAAAGCCAGAATCTTAGCGACGTAAGTGAAGCAGTCGTGCACAAAAATATGCGACGCGCGGTCCATGTGTATTGGACAGACCCAAGGTTGAATTTTGCTTATCAAATCTCTAAATCTTAAGGAAATAACTTAAGGAAATAATCTAATAAAGTCGTGTAAAAACAATATTCGACGCGCGGCCCGGTGTAATGGTAAGTTTTGTCCTGTTTTTTATTAATCTTAATTACAAAGAACTAACATCCACTGGGATCCCTCTAGAAACATTTAAGATTTTAGTAATACGTTCATCAGAATTAATTAAAATGTGAGTATCGTGCAAACCCCCCTAATTAGAGTCTTATTTCGCCTTAAAAAATCAACTTCTGCGATCGCAACACTGACACATTTTCATCAGTAGCGTGATGTTTTTGAAATTTTTGAAAACGATGAATACGACCTGCTGACAACTTTATCTCTGGTTGATCATAAACTTGCTAGCGATAGTCGATTAGTCACCAATAATGTTGATAAAACAACCTTTATCCTGACGATTTTGATAAATTAAGGTAAAAGTGAAATATGCATATGCAAAATAACATAATATAAAACTTACTCACCGTGTGTTGAGTTAACTTATTTTTTAGGAATATGTTTACTTAATGTCTTTACTATTCCACCAGAATTAAAGAAATCTTTTACAGGTGTTACAAAAGCAACGATAAAATGATTTTTTAACGTGCTTAAAGTTCGGTAAGTTTTTAGATTCTCACGGCCAAAAGCATTTCTATCTTCGGATCTACCGGATCTGCCCTGATGATGGACACTGCAACGCTGTCCGAAATGTCGGCTAATGAAGGAGTTAGCGCAACACGGCATAACACCCCAAAAACAAACAGCAAAAAAAGTGCTTAAAGTTCTCTGTATTCTTTGATCATAAATCATCAACATTATTGTAGTTCACTAACAAGTTAGAAATAATAACTTGCAAGAAAACTGAACACACAAAAAGTTCTACTTTTGCAGGAGCAATAAATAACTTATGTTAGACGGGAATAGTGGGTGTTTTACACGTGTTTTTTTTCATACTTATTCCTATATGGAAATCGAATCGGGATCGTTACGGAAATACATTACTTTAAGAGATCATTATTTTAATACCTAGGATTTCATTCACACATTTTCCATTAGAGAAGAAATAACATGTTCGGATGGCACACCTTAAATATACATAGACCGTATGAAATCTTTTGCCGTTATTTTTTATTGCCGTTGTCATCAACAAATTATCAAAAATACACGCGAATTTCAAAAAAAAGAACAATAATATACATTAATTAATACAAATGTTATATATTTTACATATGAAACATAATATATTAACTTAAAACAATGGCACGTCTGTCGCCACAAAATATGAAAAAACGATACATATGGAAACTAAACGACAAAAAAATCATCGTGTATAACGCCCATTAGAATGTTTCCCCGGGCTGATCACATTACAATACGTACATCTTTCCAAAATATTTCTTTCACAAATAATGTCTTTCCGGGTTTGCGTGTAACTGATAATATATATAATAAAGGAAATATATTTCTCAAAGCGATAATCACTTAATGTTCGCTATGCCTACAAACTACAAATGACGTATTTCCTTCAAAAGAGTCGATACAATAAGCGTCCGAATAAATCCTTCAGCGCTCGACCAATAAATATTTGAGATGAGGGGTACTTTACTTACTGGCTTTACGACCGCTATTATTGAAGCGGCTAAAAGCCCTCGTTAGCCCCCAGCCTCCCACATTATGAGAACTTAGGGCTTACAAACAATAAATATTATTATGGTTTAAAATTGTACCGCAAAAACTTATCGTTGTATAAAAAGTAGATCACACACAAAACCCAAGATTTGGTAAAAATTATGGTAAGTCCATTACAATAATTACTAATAAAGACGGCCAACGAATATTTATTTATCTTGTACGTTCTTGTCACTGAACTAAAAAAAATGTTGTTTTTTATATTGATTTTGTTTATTAATACAACAGTTTGATTTGATTGTATGCATGTAATTGTATAAATATGCCTATGTGTGTGTTTAAGTATGTTGTGTTCCTTTGAGTGTGTGTGTATGCCCATGAGTGTGTTAACTGTGTTATACCTATCTGTCTATGGATTTTATGCCTTTGTATTGTATTCACTTGAACTATTTGTTATCAAGCCAACTTGTGGTTGATGGAAATGACCACAACACACCTCTGACGAATTCAGTAGTTGGGGTCGCAAATATTATCTGCGGATGAGTTTGTGGTTCTATTCGCAAAGTGGACTGTTATCAATAATAATAATTTTACAAATTGACACAACTCTTTGGATAAATTGACACCTAGAAGTTTGACCCTTTTTTGGGATGATATCGCTGCCGGAAATAGGTGAATCGTCTATGAAATATTTACGTTCATTTGTAGTTGCGCAGAAAAACTCAGCCTTCGATGGATTCAGCTTCAGCTGGTTTGAAAACATCCAGTTATTGCTTCTAGACATTCAGCTATACGGATCTTGCGACTATTGATTTCGTTTGGAGCGCTGAAAAATAAATTTCCTGATGATCAGCGTAGCAGTGAGACAAGAGACCAAATGACTCGATTATTTTGAGAACATCATTTCTAAAAAGGATGAAGAAAAGTGGACCCAAAACGTATCCCTGGGGTACCCCTGAAGAAAATGTTGCGAAGTTGTTAACAGTTTATTACAAACCTTCAGGGCTTGTAAGCGATTGGATAGATAGGATGCCAGCCAATTTTTAATGCCGGGATTCAAACCGAATGTGTCCTCTAATCTCTTAATGAGGAATTCGTGATCAATCGTGTCAAATGCAGCGCTCATTTCTAGGAGTGAGATAAGTGTTAACTTACCTGATTCTAGAGAGTTGTGTCTGACATTCTGCAAGATTCTGCAAGAGTTGTTGCCTGACAGCATACGAAGTAGTCCGGTCTCGGTTAAGTGGAACTTTCTGTATGCAGATTGACAATTTAAGAATAATTTATTTGAATTTTAAGTGTTTTGAAATGAAAGGTAAGTTTAAAACGAGTTAATAATTACCATATGTGTCATCAAACATACTAATTTCGGTTTTCTGTGCGTCCCGTAAAATCTGGTCCAATTTGATTTGATTTTAAGAGTCATTTTAAAAATTTAAACTGATTGTGTGAAAGATTCAGACGAGCTATAAAGTAGTTATCTGCCATAATATCGACAGAAAATAATTTGAATGGTCTTTTTAAAAATTAGAATCATTCCGTCATTTTTATGGGTCTGCGCTAGTTGTAAATAAAAGTTGT
This sequence comes from Hesperophylax consimilis, assembly GCF_061612785.1. Taxonomy (NCBI): domain Eukaryota; kingdom Metazoa; phylum Arthropoda; class Insecta; order Trichoptera; family Limnephilidae; genus Hesperophylax; species Hesperophylax consimilis. The sequence goes on from NC_142842.1 coordinate 686,942, forward strand.
TTTCTTCTTCAAATGTAAGTAAAAATAAAGATTTTTTCGTGTAACCTATGAAAACCAGTTATCGGGTCAAATTACCCAAAACCAGTCTAATTAAACGGTTAATCAATATCCCTGCACGGACCATTAGTGTACCGGACGTACCTCCACTGACTTGAATTAATTTGCATAAATCTGAATTTACGCAGAGGCAGTTCATTTACAAACTCACCTCTGCGCATATTCGAATTTATGCAACAAATTTCTCTATACAAAATCTGTACCTAATCTTATCTGTGTAAAACTTGTAGAACTATAAATCTTATCTGCTGATTAATAAATAAAACCACGGGGTCAAGCAGTCATCATTATAGACAAAAAACAAAGGCTTGACCCCCCGACACCGTCTTATAAATTAAATACCTATCATCTGTACAAAACATGGAAGATTTGCATGAAGATTTGAAATTGTGCAAACGCGGTTTCCTTTACAAAACTCGCCGTTTGCACAAAATTGAATATTGTGCAAATCTTCCCCTTTAAATAAATGTTTTCTCTCTAATATGTAAATTTGCACAAGGTTTGAAATTGTGCAAACGCAGTTTCCTTTACAAAACTCGCCGTTTGCACAAAATTGAATATTGTGCAAAACTCAATTCCCCTTTTAATATGTATGATGTCAATTCCCCTTTTTTAATATGTAATTTGTGCAAACTCACAAAAATGTATTTAAATAAAAATGACCGGGCAAAGTGGTTTGAAGAACAGTCAGGGGCCAAGTCAAATTCGTCCCCTTCCAAGTTACGCAACAACGGCGCTCATTCCTGTGACAAATTCCGGGAACCCAAAAATAATTCTCGGAATTTGTCGCTAACAAAGGGAGAGCTAGGCCCGTTGGTCCTTTAAAAGGCGGACAACTTGTGCAATTCGGCAGAGAGCCAGCAACGATCGGACCATCAACACCTCTCCTGGACTGCCCTGACTGCCTTCAAGCCTCTTCTGCCCTGGACCTTCACTTCAACCTGGCCTTCTTCTTTCTTCCGGCTCCCTGGTGTTCATCAAGAAGAAACTTTCACAATAGTCGAAGCGTCCCTAGTCAGGGCGCAGGTTCCCCCCTACCTTCCTCCCCCCTGCCTTATACCTTTCTCCCACATTTTCCCCATTTCTCCCTTTTCCCTAAATTTTTCCCCATTTTCCCCCACATTTTCCCCATTTTTCCCTTTCGTAATTTTTCCCCATTTTTTACCACATTTTTCCCCATTTTTGCATTTTCCCCATATTTTTCCCCATTTTTTCCATTTTTTCAACATTCTCCCTACCTTTTCCCGACCTTCCCTTCCAAGGCGTCGAAGCGGCCAGCCGGCCACTCCCGCTATATCGTCTGTGCGGCCGGCGACTACAGTGCCGTCCCGTACATGGTCCTTCGAGCCGCGATCGCCTCTTCACGCCTTCACTCCTTCACGCCTCCCAGTGACGTCCCAAGATGCCGTCCCTGCGGAGTGGCCGCGAAGCTTCAGCCTCCACCCCAGATTCACAACCCGACGTGGAGCTGGTGACAGGCCCTCACCCCGCCGGCCCTGCCGGCCCTCACCCTGCCGGCCCTCACCCTGCCGGCCCTGCCGGCCCTGACCCTGCCGGACCTGCCGCCCCACGCGCTGCCAGCCCTGCTGACACTCACTTTGCCGGCCCTGACAGCGCACCGTCCTCCGATGCAGAGGAGGATTCAATCACAACAGAGGACACGGTCAGGCAGCTCCGGAAGGCGAACCGGACAATGAGCAGGCAGCTCGCTGTGCTGCTCGCAGCCCTCCCCACCGCGACGCAGTACCTGCCAGGGGCGGACCCCCCTGGCACCCACCTGGGCGCCTACCCTGGTGCGGCCCCTGGTGCACATCCTGCCGCCTACCCTGGTGCGGCCCCTGGTGCGCATCCTGCCGCCTACCCTGGTGCGGCCCCTGGTGCGCATCCTGCCGCCTACCTGGTGCGCACCCTGCCGCCTACCCTGGTGCGCACCCTGCCGCCTACCCTGGTGCGGCCCCTGGTGCGCACCCTGCCGCCTACCCTGGTGCGGCCCCTGGTGCGCATCCTGCCGCCTATCCTGGTGCGGCCCCTGGTGCGCACCCTGCCGCCTATCCTGGTGCGGCCCCTGGTGCGCACCCTGCCGCCTACCCTGGTGCGGCCCCTGGTGCGCATCCTGCCGCCTACCCTGGTGCGGCCCCTGGTGCGCACCCTGCCGCCTACCCTGGTGCGGCCCCTGGTGCGCATCCTGCCGCCTACCCTGGTGCGGCCCCTGGTGCGCACCCTGCCGCCTACCCTGGTGCGCCCCCTGGTGCGCACCCTGCCGCCTACCCTGGCGGGCCCCCTGCTGCGCCCGCTGCTGCGCATCCTGGCGCCTGCCCTGGCGAGCACCCTGGCGCAGCCCCTGGTGCGCACCCTGCCGCCTACCCTGGTGCGGCCCCTGGTGCGCACCCTGCCGCCTACCCTGGCGGGCCCCCTGCTGCGCCCGCTGCTGCGCATCCTGGCGCCTGCCCTGGCGAGTACCCCGGCGCGCCCCCTGGTGCGCATCCCGCTGCCTACCCTGCTGAGCGCCCTGGCGGACCCCCTGCTGCGCCCGCTGCTGCACATCCTGGTGCCTGCCCTGGCGAGCACCCTGGCGCGCCCCCTGGTGCTCATCCCGCCGCCTACCCTGCCGTGCACCCTGGCGGGCCCCCTGCTGCGCCCGCTGCTGCGCATCCTGGCGCCTACCCTGGGGGCGGGCCCCCTGCTGCGCCCGCTGCAGCGCATCCTGGTGCCTACCCTGGCGCACCACCTGCCGGTTACCCTGGCGCCTCATCTCAGAGCTTCTCGCCGCTGTTTCCCCCGCAGCCGACCGCCGATGAGACTGCCCATCACACCAGCGAGTGGGTCCGACAAGGCGCCGACCCGTTCCTGGCACAGCTGAGCACCCTGCTGGCTGACGCCATCCGCTCCACGCGTGCCCAGGACAGCCCTCGTCCCTCAGTAGAGGAGGACCTTCGGATGACCGCCCTCATTGCCCGGCAGTCCACCGCCAAGGACCTCCCCATATTCTCAGGCGACCCCCTCGAATGGCCGGCCTGGATTGCGCAGTACGAGCAATCCACCTCGACCTGCAAGCTCACGCTGAGCGAGAATCTTATACGATTGCAGCGTGCGCTTAAGGGGAAGGCGAGGGAAAACGTATACTCGCTCCTGCTGAACCCGGACCGCGTGCCCGAAATCATTTCGACCCTGGAGGAGCGGTACGGCGGATCGGGTTCGATAGCGAACCTGATGCTGGACAAGGTGAGGAAGCTGCCCTTCCTGTCTGCCGAAGCCACCTTGGAGGAGATTGCTGACTTCTCCGGGACAATCCAGAACCTGGTGGCTTCCCTGCGGGACTTGAGGACGGGAGGCTACCTCACCAACCCCGCCCTGCTGGCCGACATCACTGCCAAGATGCCATGCACATTAAGGATGGCCTGGCTGCTGGAGCTGCGGATGCTGGGGCAAACAACTCAGTCCACCATCCTCCAGTTGGCAGCATTTCTGAGGGGCGTCGCCGGCGTGATCCCGGTCAGCGGGATGGTGGATCCCTTGAGATCCGGCAAAGGGCGCCGGGAACATGTGCTGGCCAACGCTGTGGCCACACCGCCAGAGGGGAAGGCCAACCGCCCACCACCACCCGTAGTGAGAACAATAAACAAAAACAAAGTGAAAAGTGCGTGCGCTCAGTGCGGTGAGCCACACAGAACCCGGGAGTGTCGCGAATTCATTGCGAAATCGCTCTCCCTCCGGTGGGAGACAGTGCGTACTAACAATCTGTGCCGCAAGTGCCTGGAGGCGCACCACTCCCGGGACTGCAAGGAGACAGTGTGGTGTGGTGTGGGTGAGTGCCGCTACCCGCATCATCGGCTGCTCCACCGGGAGACGGTCGCGGAGGTAAACCTTTGACGCCAGACAGTGGACAGCCGCGTGCTGTTAAAAATAGTGCCGGTTGTGTTGCGGGGCCCCACGGACGGGGAAGTGTCAACGTTCGCTCTTCTGGATGAGGGATCCACCATCACCCTCATCGACGCTGACACCGCAACGCAGATCGGCGCACGCGGCCCAGTCCACAGTCTGCGGCTGCACGGGGCGAAGGGGATGTGTACCTCCGACGCCCGCTCCCAACGCGTGAAGCTGACGATCCGGGGCGCTGGATTGGAGCCCACTTTCACCATCACCGCCCACACAGTAGCTGACCTGAGCCTGCCGGAGCAGCGCGTTCCTGGAAGACGCGTCACCCCAAAACTCTTGATCGGGCAGGATAATGCCCACCTTATCGTGTCAAGAGAGGTCCGTGAGAATAGCACTACTCGAATAGTGTCACGGACCGCTTTGGGGTGGATCGCCCACGGAGGCTCGAGCCTCAGCAATGACGGGCCAGCTACCACACTGGCCCTCCAGTCGGAGACCGCTGCAGATGCCCGCCTGAGGGAGTTGGTAACATCCAACTTTGCCGTCGACTCCCTCGGCGTCACGTCTGCGGCGAGAGTCAATGCCATGGACGCAAAGGCCATGGCATTAATGGCAGAAACCACCCGCCCCCTACCTTCTGGGCGGTGGGAAACTGGCCTCCTGTGGAGACACCCTGACGCCACACTACCCGACAACCGGCAGTGTGCGCTGAAGCGGCTCCAGTCCCTCGAGAAAAAGCTCGCAGCGGACGCAACCCTGGCAGCGGCGTACAGTGACAAAATGACGCAGCTTGTCGCCAAAGGCTACGCCAGACGCCTCTCCACCAATGAGGCGTCGCTCCCTGCCCCACGGAAGTGGTATCTTCCCCACTTCGCCGTCACCAACCCGAACAAGCCAGGGAAGATAAGGGTTGTATTCGACGCCGCCAGCCGATGCCGAGGGACGTCACTTAACGACCAACTGCTCACTGGCCCTGACCTGCTGTCCTCTCTCCTGGGGAACATCCTCCGATTCCGGGAAGGCGGTATAGCCATCGCCGCCGACATCCAGGAGATGTTCCTGAGGATCCAAATCAGGAAAGAGGACCAGTCTTCGCAACTTTACCTGTGGAGGTCGCCGGACCGGCAACAGCCGGACACCTACCAGCTGGCGTCCATGATGTTTGGGGCTACCTGCTCGCCCAGCAGTGCCCAGTACGTGCGGGACAGGGTGGCCGGTCAGTACGAGCACCAGTACCCGGCCGCCGCAGCAGCCATTCGTTCACGGTTTTACATGGACGATTACCTGGACGCAGTGGACAACCCTGACGAAGCTGCTGCCCTAGTCCGAGACGTAAGGGCCCTCCTTGCAAAGGGAGGGTTCCACCTTACGAACTGGGCCTCAAACAGCCTGGACGCCATCGCCGATGTGCCCCCTGAAGACCGCGCCACCTCCACGGTAGCTATCAGCAGCGGGAGCAGCGAGACCGAGAGGGTCCTGGGACTGGTGTGGGACCCATCTACCGACCGCTTCATCTACACTTTCCTGGAAGCGGCCAGTCTAGAGGAAGCCACACGGCCTACAAAGCGGCAGCTCCTCTCCATCGTCATGAAGATCTTCGACCCGGTGGGCTTCGTCTCCTGCCTCACCATACGGTCGAAGATCCTACTGCAAGCCGTGTGGCGTTCGAGCGTTGGATGGGACGACCACATCACCTCGGAGCACGCTGAACGCTGGAGGGACTGGATGAGCCTGCTCCAGGAAAGCAGCGTCTCCATCCCACGACGGTCGCTCCGACAGAGGTCAAGCAGCGTGACCCTGCACCTCTTCTGCGACGCCTCGGAGCAAGCTTGCTGTGCCGTCGCCTACTTCGTGGAGGAAGTGCAGGGCACCCTTAAAGCCACCTTCATCGCCAGCAAATGTAAGGTGGCACCTCTCAAGCCGCTATCCATACCCCGCCTTGAGCTGCAGTCCGCACTCATGGCGGCTAGATTGGCCAGAACCATCCGGTTGGAGAGCCAAGCGAAGATAGCGTCAACCATCTTCTGGACGGACTCGACCACAGTGCTGTGCTGGTTACGCACCGATCCACGCACATACTCTGCGTTCGTGTCCAACAGGTTGGGCGAGATAGATGAACTCACCTCCATAGCCAATTGGAGGTGGGTCCCCACCAAGCAGAACCCGGCCGACATCGGCACCCGGGACTTGGAGCTGCCCGACCTGTCTCTCCAAGGAAGATGGTTCAACGGCCCCGCCTTCCTCACCACACCGGAGAGCGACTGGCCAAAGGAGCGCACCCTCACGAAGCCAGACGACCAGACCCTCGAGACCCGGCCCCGACACTACGTCGGGCACATCGCCACAGCCGGAGAGGCCCTACCTCTGGTCGAGAGGTTCTCGTCATGGCACCGGCTGATCCGGGCTACAGCGTGGATGCTACGCTTCATCAGGCGCTGTCGGACGGGCCCAAACCGTCCCCCCGAAAACTCTTTACGAGCAGACGAGCTAACGGAGGCTGAGCGCAGATGGGTGAGAAGGTCCCAAGAAGACGCCTTCTCCACTGACCTGCACACCATTCGTCTCAGCCAGGCGCTACCTTCCGCCAGTCGTCTCGTCAGTTTGGCCCCCTTCCTCGGACCTGATGACGTTTTGCGGATGGGCTCACGGCTGAGGGAGTTCACCGGAAGCACGAGCGTGGCGAAGACTCCCGTGATCTTGGATGGCACCGATCCATACGCCCGACTGCTGATCCGCCACTACCACGAAAAGGCGGACCATCCAAGCACGGAGAAAACTGTGGCCGAGATCCGGTGCAGCTTCTTCATCCTGCGCCTCCGTACCATCAGCAGGAAGATCAGCCACGACTGCCCCACCTGCCGCTTACGACGGAGCAAGCCCTCTCCTCCACTGATGGGGGTTCTCCCGCCGACCCGCCTGGCGCACCACGTCCGCCCCTTTACACACTGCGGACTGGACTACTTCGGGCCGATGGAGGTCACCGTCGGCAGACATCGGGAGAAGCGCTATGGAGCCCTATTTACCTGCCTCTCCACCCGCGCCATCCATCTGGAGCTAGCGGTCTCGCTGTCTGCCGACTCGGCGATTATGGCCTTACAACGGATGACCGCCCGAAGAGGTCAGCCCAAGGTGTTGTACTCGGACAACGGGACGAACTTCCGTGGTGCGGACGCGGAAATTCGGGATGCCACGGCAGCCCTGCAGCAGGATGACAGGATGACGGACGCCATGGCTACCAAGGGCATCGAGTGGCGATTCATCACCCCCCTCAGTCCCCACATGGGGGGAGCCTGGGAAAGGTTGGTGCGCTCGGTGAAAAGAGCCCTGAGCGCCACCTTAAAAGAGAGGGCGCCAAGGGAGGAAACCCTGCGCACAGCATTGGCAGAGGCTGAGTTTGTGGTCAACAATCGGCCACTGACTCATGTCTCTGTCGACCCGCGGGACGAAGAGCCCCTCACCCCAAATCACTTTCTCATGGGGTCTGCCGGGAACCGCCCGCATCTGTCACTCTACGACAGCAAGGAGGAGGAGGTATGTCTCCGTCGCCAGTGGCGTATCAGCCAACAACTCGCCGATATGTTCTGGAGGCGGTGGCTCCGTGAGTACCTCCCCACCCTGGGCGCCCGACAGAAGTGGCACCACCCGACTGACCCCCTCAGAGCTGGTGACTTGGTGGTCATCTTGGACCCCGCGCTGCCACGCAACAGCTGGCCGCGCGGACGTATCGTCGAAGCCATCCCAGCTGCCGATGGCCAAGTGAGGACAGCCCGGGTCCAAACAGCCACAGGGACGTACACCCGCCCGGCTGTAAAACTCGCCCTCATCCTCCCCGCACCAGCACCAGCGCCCGCACCGGCACCAGCACCAGCGCCGCCCTCTACAGCACCCGGACCACGGATGCCGCATGGGAGCCACAACCCCCAGCGGCCCAGGGGAACCGGACGTCGAGGACGCCGCCGACCTACACGTCCGGACCGCTAGGCGCAGCCGTGACTGCACCGGGGGGAGAATTGTACCGGACGTACCTCCACTGACTTGAATTAATTTGCATAAATCTGAATTTACGCAGAGGCAGTTCATTTACAAACTCACCTCTGCGCATATTCGAATTTATGCAACAAATTTCTCTATACAAAATCTGTACCTAATCTTATCTGTGTAAAACTTGTAGAACTATAAATCTTATCTGCTGATTAATAAATAAAACCACGGGGTCAAGCAGTCATCATTATAGACAAAAAACAAAGGCTTGACCCCCCGACACCGTCTTATAAATTAAATACCTATCATCTGTACAAAACATGGAAGATTTGCATGAAGATTTGAAATTGTGCAAACGCGGTTTCCTTTACAAAACTCGCCGTTTGCACAAAATTGAATATTGTGCAAATCTTCCCCTTTAAATAAATGTTTTCTCTCTAATATGTAAATTTGCACAAGGTTTGAAATTGTGCAAACGCAGTTTCCTTTACAAAACTCGCCGTTTGCACAAAATTGAATATTGTGCAAAACTCAATTCCCCTTTTAATATGTATGATGTCAATTCCCCTTTTTTAATATGTAATTTGTGCAAACTCACAAAAATGTATTTAAATAAAAATGACCGGGCAAAGTGGTTTGAAGAACAGTCAGGGGCCAAGTCAAATTCGTCCCCTTCCAAGTTACGCAACAACGGCGCTCATTCCTGTGACAAATTCCGGGAACCCAAAAATAATTCTCGGAATTTGTCGCTAACAAAGGGAGAGCTAGGCCCGTTGGTCCTTTAAAAGGCGGACAACTTGTGCAATTCGGCAGAGAGCCAGCAACGATCGGACCATCAACACCTCTCCTGGACTGCCCTGACTGCCTTCAAGCCTCTTCTGCCCTGGACCTTCACTTCAACCTGGCCTTCTTCTTTCTTCCGGCTCCCTGGTGTTCATCAAGAAGAAACTTTCACAATAGTCGAAGCGTCCCTAGTCAGGGCGCAGGTTCCCCCCTACCTTCCTCCCCCCTGCCTTATACCTTTCTCCCACATTTTCCCCATTTCTCCCTTTTCCCTAAATTTTTCCCCATTTTCCCCCACATTTTCCCCATTTTTCCCTTTCGTAATTTTTCCCCATTTTTTACCACATTTTTCCCCATTTTTGCATTTTCCCCATATTTTTCCCCATTTTTTCCATTTTTTCAACATTCTCCCTACCTTTTCCCGACCTTCCCTTCCAAGGCGTCGAAGCGGCCAGCCGGCCACTCCCGCTATATCGTCTGTGCGGCCGGCGACTACAGTGCCGTCCCGTACAATTAGGATCAGATATTTTACTATTTTTATTGGGATTTGACGAGCTCATCGCTAATGTTACTAAAAGTCTTCAGATTTTCATGGCATGGGGTAACGGACCAAACAATGAATGTACTAGGAAACCCTGAGGAAAATAATTTCTCTCGGGGCCTATGTCACCTTGAATATGCTTTGTGAAGGTAGGCAGATCTGGGAAAGCAAAAGGTAGCAAGGGTGGGTAGGAATCTGGTGGTTAGTGTCTCTAAAAGTGACGGACGTTCGAATCCACCCCCTCCCATTGCGCTGTCAGCCTACCAGTCTCTCCAGATCTGGCCCGCCATGTAGTAGTAGTGGGCAGATGCATCCGCCGCCAAGACCTGGACAATCCTCGCCCCATGAACCAGGGCATCCTCGCTAAGTCACCATACGTAGCGGACTACTTGGGGTGACCTACGGCAGAGGTGTTGGTTGCCGGGGCGGCGATTCCCATATCCGCCTCCCAATCCTTATTTAAAAGAAGGTTCTGCGTATCATTATAAAATAATGATTATGAGCATTATTCAAAATTCTTGACGTTTGAGGTTATTTTTTTTAAACAAAGTACTTCATATCAATGACAATACTATACATCAAATCTGTGAAAACAAAAAATACATGAAAGATAATAAAATTTTCGTTTAACATCAATGAACCAAGATGTTGATAAATTTTGTTGCTTCATCCGTGTGCTACTTTAATAATAATTGGGGGGAAATTATCTGCTCGACCGCCTTCCCACCCTCTTTCAACCTTCGATCCCCAGTGGGGGTGCGGGAGGGAGTAGATAAACACTTTTCTCAGAAATTACTTCTCATAAGCTCTGGCAACTGTTCAAATGTAAAAGAGTGAATTATCACTTTCGAATTGGCCTACTTTCGTGTTGGTGAATATGGACCTGGGTATCGATTCCCCAATCTAGGCCGCTCGCAATCGCCGTCGAAAGTACATACATTGGTCGACATTCTTACTCTTCGTCTGAAGTCTCATGAAGGTACACACTTAAATACGAAAAACTTCAAAAGTCATTGCACTCGAACAACGAGTGGTTCGAGTGCAATGACTATGTCGATAATCGAGGCCCTGCGCCTGTAGTATGACGAAGGTGTTCGAATTTATGGCTTGCGTTTTTTTTTAATATTATTCTAATAGGAAGGTAGGTTGTTTATGAAGTTTTTATTGTAATACCTGCTATATGTAGAATACAAATAACACGAAGTACCCTACCACTCTAACGCTTAGTGTGATATAAGTTTCTTCGGGAACAAGTCCTAATATACGAAAACACTTTGTAATGTGCATTATTTAAAAATTAAAGAAGATGTTTTTTTCGTACTAAGCAGATACTTAGTGATTTGACATTATCATTTAAAATAAAACAATAACAACAACAACAACACTTTTATATTTTATACCAAAAGCCGGCCGGGATTTGCTACAACCGTAGCTTTTTCAGGGCAGTATAATACTGTAATAACTGCCTCATCGATATATTAAGCTTTCACATAGTGTTGCAAAACATTGGGCTGAGCTCCAGTGGGGGATTAGTAGGAGTAAGAGAAGGTAGCGGGTTGGAAAGAGAGTGCTCTTTGTCAATAGGCTTTTTCGTAACTAACCGGTGTGTTTTTAATAAATGTGTGGTCTGTTTCAATAAGATGATTGGCAACTTCGGAGAAGCCATTATACATCTTATACGTTTGATTCCTTTGAACTAACATTGTATTTCAATGAAGTCAGATTTTTTCTGCATTTATCACTATTTTTTCCAGATATCAAAATGTATTGATTTTTGTTTATATTTATTTACACCCATCTATTTAATTATATAACTAAAGAAGAAGATAATATTAATAAATCTAAATAGAACGTATTGTTTCACGCTCTGTACAAGACGTACAAAATAAAAAGGTAACGGTCGCAATTGAAAATCGATCCGTGATACAGAAATAGGAGCTAAAAAATATATGAATTAGTTGAGGATAATATTGGTAAAGGACGGATTGTTTCACAGAATTTGAATAATATATCAAATTTCAAAGTTTATTTATTTATTTATTTATTTATTATAAGAACTTGTTGAACATTTATACATATTTTTGATAATTCAACCGCCATGCTAGGGATGTCCCTGTGTTATGGCGGGTGATATTTACAGATTGGATTTATAAAATAAGTTAATTACAAGTTATAAAGTTATGCAATTTAGATTGAAATATAAGTTAATTAGATTAAACAATTAGATTAAGGTAATAAAAATATACAAATTAAATTAAATTAAAAGTTATTAAATTATACAAATTTAATTGCATTACAAATATTAAAATCATGGTTTCTAAATGTATTTATAGTAATAAAAATGGTATTAAATATTAATAATAATTGATAATTAGTTGATAAAATTATAATATAATTTAATTTATGTACCAATTTTTATATATTGTGGTCTCCAAGTGAACTTATCCATTTTGATATTAGTTTTTTAAATTTATGGGGTTGGGTTTCGGTTTTTAAGTTTTCAGGGAGAAGGTTAAATATTTTGGGAGCTAGGTACATGAAATGTCTTCGAGCTGACGTGGTATGTAGTGTAGGGACGTTGTAGTGTCGGTTGATTATTGTTCTGGTGGTGTAATTGTGGTGTACGAGGGTTTTTTTCTTATATTTGTACAAAAAATGCATTAGAGTAAATTTTATGTGGAGTTGCCGTATGTTTAAGACATTGTATTCAGTGAAGAGTCGAGTGGAGGAGTATCTTGTCGGTCGCTTGTTGATAGTACGTATTATCGTTTTTTGGGCTTTTTGTAATGGATCAATAAGATAATGTGCACAACCGCCCAGAGGCGGATTTGCCCTTAGGCCTATGTAGGCCCGGGCCTAGGGCGGCCAGATATTAGGAGCGGCCAATCCAATGATAACAAGAAATTACTTCCTAAGTACCAAAATATTAAATGGCGATATGCAAGAGCGTGTTCACACACAGCACACAGCGCGCCCCCACGCCCCGCAGCCGCCCTCGCCACACCTATGATGGGTACTGAGAAAGGGGCGGCTACATGGTCTGGGGCCTAGGGCGGCCAAGACTGCAAATCCGCCTCTGCAACCGCCCCAAATTATGATGCCATATGCTAATTGGGATTGGTAGAGAGCATAGTAGACTGTTTTCATTATTGTAGGAGTAAGGATATTTCTTAATGTTCGAAAAACATAGCAGAGCTTGCGAATTCGGGGAGTTAGGCTGGCTAAGTGCTGATCCCAACGAAGATGATGATCAATTAGGACCCCTAGGTATTTTATATGGGATACTTTTTCTAAGTTTGGGCAAGTACAGGAAGAATAAGGTCTTGGACAAGAGTGAATTGTTATTTTCTGATTGTTAGTAGGTTGGGTTGCAACAGATAGACTGAAGGTTAGGAATTTTGTTTTACCAGCGTTGAGTGTCAGGAGATTGTCATCTAACCAATTCTTTACAAGGCCTATGTCGTGTTGAGCTATGTCAAATGCTCCTTTCCAGTTTTTATGACGAACTATGAGCACAGTGTCATCTGCAAAGGATATTAGTTTTCCGGTTATGGGTAGGTTACAGAGTTTGTTGATGTAAATGAGGAAAAAAAAAGTTAATTTGAATGTTCTATTCAAGTTTTGTTACTATCCGACAAATCATAACTTTGAATTGAACTTAGATTTCAACGTTGAAATATGATTAATTTTTCAATTTCTGTGAAACAATTCGTCCTAAGATTGATAACGACAAAAAAAACTTAAAATGGTCAAATCTCAATGGCCGAGAAGTTAAAGGCGTTGTCCCGGTAAAACAGAGATTCTGTGTTCGATTTCACGTTTCGTTTAGATTTATTAATCTTCTTCAATAAACTTCAAACATGTTCTAATAAATTAAAAATTTTGTTTTTATAAGACTAATTTATCAGCGTAAAATGTTTAGGTCTATTCTGCGCGCTGACGGCCTGCGAGCTGGAGCCGTGTGTTTTCGGCGCGTGCACGCTGACGGCTGGAGGACACCGATGCACGTGCCGCGCGGGCTACACGGGCGCGGCGTGCGAGACGCGTGTGCGTCCGTGCGAGGCGCGCCCGTGCGAGGGCCGCGGCCGCTGCACGGAGCGCGCGCACGGCTTCCATTGCAACTGCTATGCCTGGTGGGAGGGAACCAGGTGACTAACCAAATACGTACATCAATTATTCTTAAAGAAAGATTATGGATTTCAACCCTCAGTTAAGATTCCATCGAAGATTCAATCGAAGATTCAATAGAAGATTCAATCGAACATTCAATCGAAGGTTCAATCAAAGATTCAATCAAAGATCCTCAATAGAAGATTCTCAAAGAATAATTCGAAGATTATCAATCGTAGATTAAATCGAAAATACTCAATTGACGTTCATGTACATTTGTTGCAGATGCGAGAGGCGAATGATGAACATCCCGTACCGGCCGCTATCGGAGCGGATGCTGCAGGAACCATTCTGGCTCGGCCTCATCACCGTGTTTGTGGTGCTCGCCATCATTGGCCTGGTCTGGTGCGCCAAGCGGCACTTCCCCGAGAAGATCGAGAAGCTGCTCACGGAGGAGGCTGATCGAAACCGACGTGAGATTACTGTTATTCATTCTTTCCATAAATCATCATCGTCGTATTGCACCTTCTTGGCCAACGTTTCCCAGATATGTCCTTATGAAGGACTAAGCAAGGATCACAAAAAAAGGGGGCTCAAGTAAGAGAGGGAAGCGAAACAAACACGTCTAAACTTCCATTGGAAACCCAAAAGGCCCGGCCTAGGGCTCGAATGTCGGGGGCGGGGCGGCCAGAGACCTTTCTGTTGACAAATACTTCAACATTTTTATTCGAATATTCCATCAATAACATAGCTTTAGAAAGAGTCACGGAAATGAGAGATCTTGGAATTTATTCGAATATTCCATCAATAACATAGCTTTAGAAAGAGTCACGGAAATGAGAGATCTTAGAATTTATTCGAATATTCCATCAATAACATAGCTTTAGAAAGAGTCACGGAAATGAGAGATCTTGGAATTTATTCGAATATTCCATCAATAACATAGCTTTAGAAAGAGTCACGGAAATGAGAGATCTTGGAATTATTTTGGACGAAAAACTAAGTTTTACCAATTATATCCATCAAATTGTGAACAAAAGTATGAAAACACTAGGCTGAACAACTACAAACTTTAATTCTATACAAGCCATTAAACTATTATACGTATCTCTAGTAAGAAGTCTAATTGAATATAACTCAGTAGTTTGGTCTCCATCTTACAAAAGTCACATTAACAAAATTGAGCGAATACAAAAAAAAATTCTACGTTTTATAAATTTTAAATTAAATATCCCTGTCGAAGACTTAAAATACAATTTCTTATTAAATACTCTAAAAATACATACATTAGAAGATAGATGTAAAATAAACAATTTAACGTTCTTATTCAAAATACTTAACTCTAAATTCGACTGTTGTGAACTCCTGCAACTTATAAACATACACACACCCACAGTAACAACACGACAAAATAGAATATTCTACAGCAGCACACATAAGCGTAACTACATCGCCCACTCTCCGATACAACGACTTCACACCATGGGAAATCATTACTTGGGTGATGTTGACATATTCAATACCAACTTGGCAAGGTTTGTGGATCATTTAAAACATTTATTTCAACAATACTCCTAAACACATCATGTAAACCTACAAATAGCTGTAATTTTCTGTTTTTGTTTCTTGTGTTTGTATGACTTGTTGCATAGCTTTTATCAAATGTAATTTTATTCTTATTTTTTATGTTTCAAAGTATCTGTCAAATTAAAATTATACTACCAACCATGTAAAAGCCCTCTGGGCGTTAAATAAATAAATAAAATAAAAAATAAACACATTTTCTGGGTCCCCCAATTCCTAGTGCAGGCTAGGTGCCAATATGGAACACATTGACGACAAAGGATTTGCAAAATAATGTCAATTTTTTCGAGGGTCAAACCTCGGAGGACGTCTCGGATGGGTCTGGGTCTTGGCTAAAATGATACATAATGGGGAAAAGTAAAATTTTACTTCTATTCCCAAAAGAAATCAAAATTTGAGAAATCATTTTAATGTGGGGTGGTAAACATCTTTTAAGATATTAGGAAATATTAACTTTTCTTTGTAGTATAAGAAAATATAATTTACACAAAACTAATTAACAATAACTTTACAAAACATTATACTAGATATTTGCTATACCTTTAAAAAAAATGTTTTAGTTTTGTTAGGTATTTTTACCTTAAATCAAAATTAAAATTTTCTGTGATGAGGGCCGCGCAGCCATTCTTCTTAAGGTCATTGATCATTTATTATTTATAAATGACCTATCGGGCTTTTACAGGAGAAATTGACAATCTATGTATTTAAGTGTTTATACATGGATAATAGCATAACTATATACAAAAACAAATTATAATAAAACGCTAATACTAAGATTAACATTGAATCCAAATAATAACACCTGATATTGTAAATAAAGTAAAGTTTCAAATATAAAGTATGTAGGTATGTACATTGTACATTCGTATATGCATACAATTATTCATGTTTGTTGCAAACAAGTAAAACTGAAAACAGGAAAATAATTTGCTCGTAAGGTATATATATATCAATAACATACTAATATGTATTATAAAACAGAAGATTTAAAATAAATGTCTATCCATAGAAAAAAAATTAATAAGTAATGGAAAAATACCAATGCTGTAATTAAAATCGAATTTAAATAATATTACTTGGAATGGTAAATAAATCAAAGTATGATATACAATATACATATCAAGTATGACCGTACATGCATACAGTCATTAATATGCGTTTAAAAAACAAATCATTTAAGGAGTATGTGATTTAAATGTTAGAACGTATAGAGACAAGACTTTTTTAATAGCTAATAAATAATAGAAGTTAATAACAAGCAAATAGGTCTGAAATTAGTTGCCTTTTGAAACTCACTAAATTATTATTACCAAATATATCAATAAGTTCACAATTTTTGTTTGCAGGGTGATGAATTCTTGGAATCGGTGAATAAATAGAGTAGTTAGTATTGAGGTTTTTGTTACATTTAAAAGTGTCTTTGCCTCAAGTTCGTCTGGCAGGTACATTCATATAAGTGAATTCGAATAATTCAGGCTGCCATTTAGAGATTTCATAATTTTTAATAAAAATAATATATCAGTTAAAACACTTCTATCTGATACTTTGAGAAGTTTGGTTTCGGTACGTAGGTTATTATAATTTATAAATTCGGTGGAAATATTCAATTAAAAATTGATTTACAAAAGGAATTTATTTTGTACCTTTTCTAAGGCTTGAGAATGGACTTTGTAGTACGGCGACCATACTGTTGAATTATATTCTTATTTACTTCGTACTAATGAGCAATATAGATGTTTCAAAGTTAGCACATTTTTAAACCTTGCCCCCATTCTCAAAATAAAACCGAACATTCTCATCGCATCGCTTGTAGTTTCATCGATGTGTAAGTTAAACTGTAAACTCTCCTGAAACAAGACACCGAGATCTCGAATCTGTGAAACTCGAAGAAGATTAGCGCCAAATCAAATAAGAAAAACGAAGAGAATTTTTACCTTTGCAAAAGCTAATAATCGGGCATTTACTAATATTTAGTTTGTAAATCATTTTCCGAACACCAAGCATATAGTTTATTCAGTGTCAACTGCAAAATAGCGCGATGATTATTTATCTTATTATAATTCTGTAGATCTTCAGATCATCGTCAAATAATAGAAATTTTACTTCATTCTCCTAAAAATATTTACTATGTCGTTATTGAACAGATAAAATAGTATTGGGCCCAAATGAGATCCTTGGGGTGCCCCGCTTGATGCCGCAAATTTGTAAGAACTTAATGAATCCACCTTTACCGCTAAATATCTTCCCAACAGATAACATGACTACCTAACATAAAAGAAATTTGTCGGTATGATAAAGCTGATTATGATTTAATAAACCAACACCTGTCTAAAACAGACTGGTCTTTTACTCACGATAATGCTGACGTTGACGAAGCAATTTATACTTTTTATGACATTTTAAATAACACCATTAACCAGTTTGTCCCCAAACGTTTCATCAAAAAGAAAAAATTTCCCAACTGGTACTCACCTCCCCTAATCAAAATCATAAATGAGAAACAAAGACTACACAAAAAATGGAAATCAAATAATAATCCAGTTGATTACATAGAGTTCTCTATCAAACGAATACAACAAAAACACTTACAGAAACATTGTTACACCCAATATATAAATTCAGTTGAGTCTAGTATTCCAACTAACAATAAAAGTCTCTGGAATTACGCTAAGAACAAAAATAGGACGAATGGCATACCACAAATCATGAACCTAAAAGACGAGTCAGGCACCGGTGCTCATCAAGTGTGCCAACTGTTCTGTAAACACTTCCAATCTACTTACGTAAGCGATGAGGGCACGGATGATCCCAGTAATATAGATAATTCTACCTGCGTTAATAATAATAACCCGATCGGGGACGTACAAATAAGCAACTCATTGGTCAATAAATACTTGAATGAATTGGATGTTACAAAGGGTGCGGGTAGTGATGGTATCTCGCCATTTTTTATCTCAAAATGTGCCAAAAATCTTGCATTTCCTTTAACTAACTTATTTAACATGTCTTTAAAAAAAGGAATATTTCCTACAAAATTCAAAGAAGCCATTATAATCCCCATCCATAAAACTGGTTCAAAAAGTAACATTGCAAACTATCGCCCAATCTCAATACTCACAGTATTTAGTAAACTCTTTGAGCGTATTGTGTACGATCAAATTTATATAACTATTGTCCGCAGCATACAAAATCAACAACATGGTTTTTTACAAAAAAGGTCAGTAATAACAAACTTAGTCAACTTTACTGAATACTTAACAAGCAATATGGATAATGGACACCAAGTAGATGTTATCTACACAGATTACTCGAAAGCTTTCGATAAAGTTAACCACTCTATCCTCATTAAAAAATTACACCAATTAGGAATCCATGGCGACTTACTTAGATGGCTAACTTCATATCTGCAGAAAAGACTACAGTGCGTATCAGTTGAGGGAACTAAGTCTAGTTTCTTAACTGTGCCCTCTGGCGTACCGCAGGGTTCCCATCTGGGACCATTACTGTTTAATGTATATATATTTGATATTTATAAATGTTTTTTACATGCTAACTACCTTGCATATGCAGATGACAAAAAAATATACTTAGTAATCAAATCTATCAATGACTGCATAAAACTTCAAGAAGACCTAAATCGTCTTTTTGCATACTGTAAATTAAACAAATTAATCATAAACATTTCTAAGTGCAACAAATTATCTTTTACGCGCAACAAAAATAAAATTTATTTTAATTATAACTTTCATGATACACATATCAATGAAATAGAATCAATCCGTGATCTTGGGGTAGTACTGGATGTAAAACAAAATTTTATCAAACACATTAACGAAGTAATCAACAAAGCCAATAAAATGTTGGGATTTATAATTCGTATATCTAAACCTTTTCGCAATATTAAAACCATGTATTCCCTTTACACCACGTATATCCGCCCCCACTTAGAATACTGCACACTAATTTGGGCACCGTTCTACCAATGCCATATTGACAGAATCGAAAGTGTGCAAAACAAATTTTTTAAACACATAAATTATAAATTTAAATTACTCTTTGCAAATAACACCGAATCCTTAAAATTTCACAACTTTACTCCACTTCAAACACGTAGATTAATATCTGATCAAATATTTTTATACAAAATTCTGAATAACGGCCTGGACTCTCCTGAACTCGTAAATTATTTAAGAATTCACATACCTACAAGGCCAACCAGACAAAACCATTTTTTTCATTTGCCCGCGTGCAGAACCAACCTTAGAAAAAATTCTCCAATCCCCCGTATATGCGCGCAATATAACACGCAATTTAATAATATCGATATTCTTAATAATACTCTTGTGAAATACCGAAACGAAGTCAAGCGCACGACCACAAATATTAATTAAATTAATTTACAGTTATAAAAACGGTACAACATGAGCGTCTCCTGTCCCCATCCCATCTTCCTCTGCCTCTTGCCCTTTCCTATTCCTTCTTCCTTCTAATATATTTAAATGATTTTTATTTATTTTTTTTTGTTAATTTCATTTTCAGTTAATGGTTATAACCAATTACAATCTTGTATTATATCACATTAACCAACATTAGCATAAGAAACTATTTTGGCTTACCTCATATGTAACCTCTTGTATAACTAATCCTGTAAAAAAATGCTGTTTGTTTCTTACAATAAATAAATAAATAAATAAATAAATAAACATGCTCCATCTCACTCCCGACAATGTTAATTTACGTATTAAGGTTCTATGGTTTACTTACCTTATCAGAAAATAGGAACTCGTGTGCATGATAAAGGAGCTATGATTTTAACATTGGTTGTGTATTATGATATGTTTTGCATAAAATATTTATTTAAGAATATAAGTATACCTCTAAGAATAATTATCGACCCTAACACTAAACACTCTCGCTGAACACTAAGAACTGTGCAACACAAGTTTGTTTTGTGCCGGCTGACAACCTGTGGTTTTACCTTCCTGTATTTTCACCGAGAAGTATCTCAAAGGTGTTAGTTGTTCTTCAACAGTATTATCTAGGCTTGTACACAACTACCTTCCCCTACACAACTGAACTCGTACAATTAACATTTTCAGTATATATTTTGAATCCAAAACAAAGCAGAGCACGTTTAATTGGTAGATTTAAAAAGCAAGGACATCTAAATCAAGGCCTGCGTGTTTGTGTGTTCTCTGTCGGAATGACCGGTGGGAATAGTGACTGTTCATGTTCATGTCACTGAAGCATTATTTTTTTTTTAGCCAACCACCTGTCGCTGCGGCAGTCGGCGCGCGAGGCCGCCCTGTGCCAGGGAGCCGCGGCACTAGCAGTCAGCACGCCCAGCAGCACCGGCGCCGGTCCCGCGGGCCCAGCGCGCGCCTCGCTCTTCAACCGCCTCGGTATCCGCAAGCCCTCCATTCTGAGCCTCAGCCCAGGTCCCGTGCCCGCCGCGCGCACCTTCAGCTTGGACGACCTGCTCCGCCCGCCGCCCAGACGTAAGACCAAGCCAGGCACCAGCACAACCAGCGGCAACCACTAGATGTCCACTTTTCAGTGTTCACCGAATCTCACGGACGTTCTTTGCTTGGTTCTTGTTCGCTTATAAGTTCGCCCAGTTTACAAAATGATCCAGGTTTTGAACCTTCGTCATTTTTCTATTATCTGCTTGACGACATTAAATTTGCAATAATGGAAATGAATTTACGAAGATATTCTTCAGAACATTCCAATTAGGTTAAGTACCTCATACAAGATGAACTACAAACGTCTAAAATGTAAAAATACACTACGAATACATAAAATGTCCGGCCGCTTCACGACATTAATTTGTCCCAACTTTTCTTTAAACTATTGCAATATTTTTTTGTATTAATACAATTATATTGTATTTTCTATAAATGTTTTGAGGTAGTTAGGTGGTGAGGCGTATTGGCATTTGAGTATGCAACATTTTTGTATTAGAACCGTATTATGGGCCTACTACTCTAGTCTCCTACTGTTTCAGAATTCAAACATCCAACATCTTCCTAAGACATGAAAATGGATTTACTTCCTGCATGCAGTTTTCTTCTTGATCTTATTCTTCTTCCACTTCCTCTTCCAAATAATACGTTCTTATCTTTACTAAACCTATAGTCTGACCATTAACAATTTTCCACTATATCCCTGTAATATTATTTATAATTAATCGGGTTTTACGATTAGCTTCTACCATAATCTAAAAAATAAACGAAAACTAAAACACCATGGAGTGGAAGATTGATATTGACTAGGTCAAAGGACCACAACATAAGAAATAGCCAGAACCAAGCAAAGCGTAGCTGTAAAATCTTGCATCAATCACTTCTGTCTGCGCTGCACCACCTTGACTGGCTTTATCAATTGATGTGAATGCTGTACTTGCCCTTCTACTAACTCTGTCTTCTTCTATTTGTTTTTTCTTCCTGGCGGCTCGAATTGACTTCTTTTCTCCTGACCTTTTATGTAACTAACAGAAACACTTCAATAGCAAACCACTTTGTTAAATTGGTTCTTTCAAGATTCCTACGTAATTGTTTAAAAGATAAGTAATCTAACTCCCATCAATCTGGGATCTCTTATCAGACTAATTATAGGCTACTGAAACTTATTAGATTTGGCTCCTGCATCTGAAATAGCTCTCTCCTTGTCGAAGTTCATCCTAAAATGCAGGTAAGTGATAGATTTTTTCGAATAAGACAGTAGTAATAGTAAGATATTCTCAATAAATAAATATAGAAAAATCACTGGAAAATAGAGGCAGCACAATTCTCAATGTAACTGGTTACAGGTACGTTTTAATAGTGGCCGAAAAATAATTGACTTAGTAAATACCACATCTGAAGTTTTCATTCAGTTTTAAAAAAGTTTTTGGGGAACATAGGTTTTTAGAAATTATTTATAAATTTTGGGAGCCACTATCCGCCCACTCTTCTTTCTATGGCTTATAATGTATAACATAATCCTTTTGTCTGTGTTTGTAAGCACGTCGTTCTTTTTGGATTCCTCCGTTTTTAATTTTGTGCATTTTATAAAATAGCAAAAATCCCTTACAAATAATTATTTTAATTTTAATAAAAAGCATGGTCCATTTGTTTTGTCCCGTTTCAGTATTATTGTAAATAAAATTTAGTTAAATCAAATAGAATGCATAACATAAAATAAGGAATGCATCTTAATGTTTATTATATTTTTGACTTTTTAATGATATTTTGTAAAATTTCATTAAAACAAGTATGTTTATACCCAAAAAATATAAATTTATATTTGAAAGAGTGGAATAATTTTGATTTGTGTGGTTTTTAAAATAAAATAATTTCTTTTACTTTAATTGACTTCATAAAACGCTTTCCTTCCTCTTACTTCTGCACTTTCAACTTTGTGGGATTCGTGATTTTTATAGGGGGTTTTTTTAAGAAATGTCAGTAATGTCAACACTTTTTTATATCTTTTATGGGGAAATGGAATTTTTATTGTGGAATCGTCATATAATAATCATGCATTTTAAAAAATGATAAACTTTCGCACTTTCCAACTATTAACTTTCAAAATAACTCGAAGCGATCGTAAAATCAGTTCGAAAGCCTTTATTGTTGTTCTCAAAACCCACACAATTTGCTTAGACCCAATTTGTCTTACTGCCAAGTTATACAGATTGTCTAAACGTTTAGGTACTCCATCACCACGGAAGAAAAGAAACAACTCAACGCCAACAAAGAAAAATGCCGCGGAAAAGAAGCAAATACTTCAGCAGTTAATAAACCCATCGTCAAGTCAAAATCATGCACGCAAAGTTAGCATGGGAGAGCTCATACAGATGAGTGAGAGGAGAGTTAAGGATAATGAAGATAGCAAGTTGGGCTCGGCCAGGCTGGAGGGCCAGGAAACCAGCTTTGGTAACGGCGACGTGTCTGTACCTAGCACCTCCACGGACATGCACCAGCTCAACGATCCCAAGTTGGAGAAGAAAGTTACCTTTGCGAGACTTCTCAATAAAGTATCCGCCGAAATGAGTTCTGGCTCGGAAATAGAAATGGGTGTAGGATTATCAGTTAATCAGAATACCAGAATCAAGTCCGCCAGTACTCCACCATCACCCGCCGCGGATATGCGCTCGCCGCACAGCAACTCCAGCAACCAGGGAAGTGACTCCATGTCTAGCCTTGAAACTGCTTTACCCGGGATGGGTTTGCGTAAATTCGCAGGGCGCGCTAACAAAATATCTAGCGCTGATTCAATATTAGCAATGTTCAGAAATTTTTCATCTACCTCCACCGGTTTAAGTATGCCTGCTTCGATCATTGTCAGCCCTTCGACAACGCCATCTGCTTCTAGTCCGCAAGACGACATCGCTGGTGATGACGATTCTTCATCATCGTCGATTCACACTCCCGTTTCATTATCAAGCGGTGCTCCTGACTCTCCCGTCTACTACAGGCAATCCAATTCACAAAGTACGACGATCGAAGTTCCCGTTCTTGATGTATTGACTGCCCACAAAGCTAATATTTCAGGTTGCAATCTGCTACATCCACCAACTATTCTGCTGGAAATACCTAGCTCAATCAACAAGTGTCTCTCTCCCATAAGAGAACTACCCACACCTTTACCGTCGCCAGCTTTAACACCCATTATGCATAGAAGCCAAGCATCCACCGTGGATTACGAAGACTTGGGTATGGACGTGAGTGACGATCATATTTCACTGGAAATACCACTGAGTCAGTCTGAAGACGAGGATGACGAAGTACCTAGTCAGAATATATCTGTCTTAGGCCGAGAAGGGGTTTTCGGTGGACCAGCAGAATTCTCAAGAACCAATGCTAGCGGAAATACACTCAAACTTAAGGTAATTAAATGTAACTTAACTTGTGGTGATAAAATTATTTCGATTCTGATATACTCCAACGAGACTTGTATGAAGACTACTGAACACTGCATGCCTATCTGATTATTCAAAATAGCAAAGACTTTTTTAGAGTAGACTAGATTTCCAAATAATAACAGTTAATTTATATAACGCATTTTTGTGATAGTTTACCTTAAGTATGCCGCTTCTGAGAAGATACAGATTTGCTGATAGAGTGGAAGTATTTGTGAAGGGCACGTTGACTCTACAACACCCACCTAACTAAACTATATTTTTTAATTGTTCTATTTTAGGTGAGGCTATCACCAATTGGTCGAGATACACCGACGCCTTCCACACAAATGACAGACGACTCCCCGAGTCCCCTGACTCAGAGCCATGACAGCGACAGGGAACTTAGCAGCAGTTGTGGGCGGGCCACAGCGTCTCCTCGTGACCTCAGTCCATCTCATCCCAAGCTCGTTATACCTCTTCTTATTGTAGAGCAACCCTCCCCCACCCGCCACTACCCCACTGGCCTCATGTTCGCCGGATCACCACCGCCCCAGCGCGCATCAATAGGAGAAACAAGTTTTCATTTCCCAAACAAGCAACAACAGAAACGACTCCTTAAAGAATTCGAAAAACCATCATCACTAGATCTCGCAATGGCACCTCCGCTTATAACAATTACTTGCAATATGAGCGAGGCGGAATCGGACGCTGACTCTGTTTCACCTGCTACTCGAGCTCCTCGGCAATCGTTAGCACCGCCGGGTCCATCTACGATGTGTTATTTGAGCCCCTTTTCTATTTGTACTCGCGGTGATCGAACTATATCTGACTCCAATCTCAGTTCATCCGGATACAGCTCGATGGCGAGTCCGGGACCATCAAGATGCGGTTCTAATAACCCATTATGTCCGTCTGAAATGGAGGATCCTGGATCGGGACCTACGAGTCTTCATCCTGCTCTGGCACACCGTAGACCTTCACCATTGCTTAAAACTAATTCAAATCCTTCCCCAGGCACTTCAGTGACTAACAATCCAAACGACCAAAAGAGACATTGCCGCGGCCGTTCAGATTCTGAAACTTTAAGCGACGATCCGCTATTGGAATCGAACGATGAAGGGATCAGTACCGACCATCTAGAGGAGAGAATAGAAGACGTGGATTTGAAGAGTGCTAAAGAATTAGAAGTATTTTTGAGAAACGAAATGATTGACTCAGAGAAGACCACTTCACCAGTACTACTAGTTCCATCACTTGTTCCAATGAAGTGCATCCCTAAATGTGATGAAAAGGGACTCGACAGGTTAATGATTCCAAGTTCTGTAGCAAAAATGTCTTTACAGCTGCCATCCATAGTCATCCAATCTGACTCGAGCACAATATGTGACAAGCTCTTGAGTCCTGTAAGTTCGCGCAGCGAAAGTCCGCTAAGCGATAGAACTACAGGTGTTGGAAGATTCTCTCCTCACTTTTACGGTCGCCACAAGGATCAGTTGCCGTTTACTGATTCCGATGGCTTATACGATTTTCCCAGTTCAGATTGCGTTCACCAAAACAGCAGCGGAAGCAGTAACAAGATCAATATGGTGCTTACCGCTCAACCTCACAGGAAATCTAATGGACGCCGGCGAGAAAGAAAGAACGCCAGGAATAACACAGGAAGCAAGACTCCCAGTCCCACTAAAGCACAGCTACCTCACTCCATGCAGAATCTGTTGGACGTTCCTGGGAAGGATGCTTACTTCCGCACGCCCGCTCCTCGGAAGCTGAGTCCCAAGAGAAGGTCTAGATCACAGCAGCCGGTGAGCTCGTCTTCTTCATCCGAGAGCATTAACTCAGCTCGTGAAGTGACCATTCGGTTGTCTCCCGAAGCCAAGTCACCGCAGACTGCAGAAGGATCAGCGGGGGCTTGGCCCAAGCAAGAGTGGGCGGCAGAAGCCTCGGGAGAAGAAACCGGCGAGGTAAAATACATTTTCATTCTTAACTATTCTTACCTGGACAACTTTCATAATCGACACCTTGGTACTTATATTGATTTAGAGTTTCATATTATTTTTCAAAGACCGATTTAAATAATATAGAAAGTGATCAATGTTGTACAAACTAGAGTATAGATGCCACATAGTTTTCTTTGTTTGTCAAACTTTACAACTTTTTTTATACTGCAGACCTCTTTCTTTACATTGTTAAATGCATTCATTTTGTAATAACAGCAGCCATTAACACTTATTTTAGTTTTAGACTGAAACACACCATCTGTAAATCAATCGCATTCATCTCTGTGCCAAATTGATAAAATCTGACTTTAACGAGTTAACAATATTTAGGTTTGACTACAAAACGGGCATGGTATCTGTGTTCAGGACAATGGACAGCACTGAAAAGTGAATATTCCGTTTTATAACGTCATTCCGCTTTTTTTAACATTGGAAGTAGTCTTTGTACCTGAATTCATTTCCATCGCTTGAAGAGGAAGTTTGAGCAAATGGAATCGTTTTTCCCGGTTAAATCACGGTTTTTCGTAAAGGAATCATCTTTTGATGATCATATCCTCTTTAATTAACTATTTATATTGTGCTCCAGTTTCTTCTTGGCTTTTGTAGTTAGTTGGATATATATATCCATATTAAAAAGTTTTACATTTTTTTTTCAGAATGCAAACACCATTTTGGATATTATTTTAGACTATTTTTTACTTGTAAATGAGTTTGTAGCTGTATAGAGATCGCGCTCTAAGTAGAAAGTTTGTTAATATTTGTATGTAGTAGATATAATACTTAACATTATCTGGAAATACAAGTTTCTTGAAAATATTAAGCATCCTAAAGTTTTTCCATATTTTGAAATTGCGGCTTTAAGAATAATGGTGCCATTTTCTACCAAATCAGTAGGTAATTATTACGGATTAGCTTGAATAGCTCTTACAGTAGATATTATTATACAAGTAAATTAGATGTACATTTGCATCACTATCGTATTGAGGAATATATAAGAAGGTTTTTTTAATATTATAATACCGTTAAGCACTAAATAATGAGAGGCATGTCACACCACGACACTACATTAGAATTCCTGAATTTCTTTTTTAGATAAATTCATTATTATTTTTTTACATATTTAAATTAAAAATGTTTTTTTCAATCACAGCATAAGTGGATATTTTTTATCAAAAGATTAATAATTTTGTAATTTTATGACATTTCAATTTTCAATAATTAATTGAGTGAGGTGTCTAATATATTATAATATGTATTGTCAGTATTGATAGAGGTAAACTAGCTGGAAAATGATTAGTCTAATTCACAAGAGAACCCAAAAACTTTTTTTTTTCATATTTGGATACCTCGATAGTTGCCCCATCAAAACTGCGGTTTCTACAATTCCTCAATTTTTCCAATAAAATAAATTTCCACTCTTGAGAATTTCCACAATGAGAATTGGAAAATACTCCGTTCCCTTTCACCTTTTCAAAATTCATGATTGTACTTTCTGTGGTCTAGAAGTGGGAACTTTATATTACACAATTTCTGGTTATCCCTCTCCAAACAAATATCACCTTTTCTATCAAACCTAATCCAAAATTTCTTCCCCTCCGTTCAACACCTCATCACTTCTAAAAAAATTATGCGTAAATTCTCCACAATTTAAAATGATGGCTCGAAAACATAGAAAATAAATATTTTAAATTTTTTAAACGTTTTTTCGTATTTTTCTACAACTAAGGGGTTAAGATAACTTTTGAGACCGTCGACAAAAATCGTCGTTTAAAAGACAATAAATGCCTGTCATTACTAACAACTGTTTCTTTCTCATTTGATCTTAAACATTCCTAATTCCGACTCGATTTACTTGACAACGAAACCTCAAATCAAAAATTTATGTAACAAAATCGACTCCAAATGTGATGCAGATAAACGAGTTACCCGCTTGTACTATGAGTTTCCAGACAACATGTATAATCTTTTGTTATTCGTGAGATGTATGATTAGCCATAGTAAATAAAATAAAATAATTGTCTATTTGTATAACCTTTTGAAGGACGTGTCTGCCCGAATGCTGCCGAAGAGTCCTGTGCCGGAGGAAGCGCAGAAGCCAGTGAGAAAGATCAGCCGAATGAGGACCATTGGACATCAAATTAGGTGAATTATTTTATAGAACTGTTGTGAAGATTGGGGGTGTGTTCGGCGGTGTTCAAATTAAATTATAGTTGGTCTTGCAAAGAGACAAATAAAAAGTAAGCAACTTTCTGTTCTTAGGATTTTGAATACGGAGTGATAGGCGTTGAAGAAGATCATGATTATCAACTAAATTTATGGACCTTTTTAAATTACATTATTGTTTACGCCGGTTCGACGACAAAGTAGTTAAAACATCTGTAAATTGTTTTCGATTGTTGAAGCTTATTCGATCGCGTTAAAAGTGGGAAAAGAGAGGATAGAAAGAATAATGCTTTACCTTTATTTAATTGATGCTTGTTTCTTATAAAGATTATATGTTTCACCTTTTAAGTTCCTCACAACACATTTATTTTTAATTCCACCACACGATGACGTTCAATTTGAGAATGATTCGATTGTAGGTAACATGACAAAATGAATCACCATAGTAAACCGGACAATACCGGATTACGGGCAGTGAGATGGCAAGTCGAACACTTCAACACTTGCCGTCTCACTGCCGAGTGGGTAGCTTGTTTTGAAGTCAGTAGGTAAGAATTGAAAGAAAAGAGAGGTACAAGGGAGATGACTGGGATGCACATATGTTCTGTAGTAGTGATGATCGTAGAGAGTCAGAGTAATAAAGCACAAGCATTGATTGTTTAGATTCCTCCGTCGGTTGGAGCAGAGTCTAAAGCAGCGCGAACGCTTCACGGGCGCGGGAAACTCGGACGAGGAAGGAGACGAGTCTTCCAGCGTAACCTCTCCGCTGCTGCAGCAGAGTCGCGCGCCCCGCCCGGTCATCAAGAAGTCGCCAAGCATCGGCCGTCTGCAGCCCGCAACCGCCCCCGCCCTCGCAGCCCTGCAGCCCGCGCCGCCCAGGCAGAAGATCGTGCGGCACTCGGCCGTGGAGGGCGGCTGGAGAGGCAACCTCGGCATGGCGGGGCCGAATGACATCTCTGATTGAACATTGTCCTGTATCTGCAATTTACACTTATAACTCGTGTCTACCTTTCATGCCAGCGTATATTTATGTAGAATGGCATGCAGTCTTCAAGCTTCTTGTGATGCAACTTCATCATGGCAAGTCATCGCAATATTCATACATTCATAGCACAAATGTATTGTTTGCATTAAACATTAATAACCACTACCAATCGTTTTAGTAACAAGAGTGTTATGTTAACATAAGAGTGTTAAGAGATGTACCTGCAATGGAAAATATTTCATAAATACTTATACCTTGTCTCTCTCATAGTAGGTATGAAACATGCATAATATTGATATGAATACTACGATCATTTTTTTAGTAAATTATTTTATAAATTAAATCTAAAAGTTGTAATAAGTACCTACGTATATATGATGTATTGTACATATTACATTTTAAAGCGACTGAGGACGATTTTAGGGGTTGTGTACAACTTTATAAAAATAATATTTATTTTAAGGTCATTCAATTTCGTAACACAGCCAATGGTCATTATATAGATTCGGAAATGTTTAAGATGAATTAATTCTAGAAAATTACTAAATAAAGTAATTATAATATTACTACATAATATGTTAAATGCTTTATTCAATCAAGTTTTGAACAAAATGCTTGTCCGTAAAGTTTTAGTCAATTACCATGCACTTAAATTTAAGAGTTTGTAACAATAAAGTAACGTTGCTCGTGTAAATTTGTCGGTAAAAGTTAAATGTATATATTTTAACTAAAACGAATTACATTTATTATAAAACTCTTCTTAAGTGAACTTTTCTAACGTCTTATTCATTTTATTAGAAACATCTTTGCTTGCGCAAATTTTTTCTACCTAATTAAATATTTCAAATATATTTGAGAATACGTAAACGGGTCCACCTATCGAGTTTTTAGGGTAAGCTATCCATTTATTTAATGAACTGTGTTTTATGCATATTTGAATCTATTCAGCGGGAGGGGGGAATATAAAGAAAACATAACATTACCGAGGCCTTCCTGGTAAATTAATTAAAATATTGTCAACGTCGGCTTTCAGTTATTTGTTCTAAGTGCATTAACAATTATTTTTAATTTATTGTTCGAGATATAAAGAAATCAAGGGTTATACTACGGGTTATTTGTCGAGAGATTGTCTAGAAATAAAGAGATTTGAATATTGGAAGTTGATGTGCCTGGTGATCTATTCTATAATGTAATTGGAAATCGGTGCTACCAATGTTTATTGATTCGGTGGTGCGTTGATTCTCTAATAAAGAAATTGTAAATACATTTCTCCGCAATAACTAAATGTCAGTCTTAGTGTCTTCTTACTGTAACTACTTTTAGAATATGTTTATTAGCTACTAAACGCCCTAACTCTCTAAGAACCTAAACGAAGAGCGATTAAATTATTGCATTTGAATTAAACTAAACAAAAAGAATATTAATGGCCTGTTATCTGAGACTGATCTTCTACGTTCTAAGTAAATGTCTTAATATTACTGTCGTGTCAACTTTCCTGAAAACTATGCACCGTTCTTCGAATCCAGCTCTAACTGCAATACATATATTAACAGGTTCACTGCCAACTCCGCCTTTTGGCAGAATTCTAATGGTTCGAGAAACTCCGCCAATTGGCGTGTGCGTAAATATAACTTTCCATGGCCCTGTCCCTGAATGCATTAAACATTGTTGTCCGCGGGCGGTTTTTGACTACCTAATCTAGTTTTAAATTAATAGCGTGCTGAATATAGTGACAGAGCTTTCTATGTTTACATATCGGAGTTTTCCAAGCCTTCACTGTCCATGGCTGACAGTGAACCTGTTATCCTGCTAATTTAATATTCTACTGGGAATGTAGGACAAGGGCTTTCTTATACATGGATCTGCCTGATTACTGTGTTTGTCACACTCAAATCTCTAGAAATGTCTGTTGTATGCGTAGCTGAAATATTGTTTATTTTACAAGCTTCGGGGAAATTAAAAGCTTATTCATAGAGATGTAGTTAACTTATATTCATGTAAGAGATTCCCGGTTTGTAAATATAAAATAGTCGCCACCAATATCGTTATATTTCCTAGTGTAAACGCATTGCATGTTGATGCAATAAAGCTTTTTTAAACTTCAGTATGAAATCTCATTCTAAAATTAGAAAAATATTGATTTGTTAGCTAACTTACTCAAAAGTTATAATAACCCGAAAACGCAGTCAATAATGATGATAAAGTACTATAATTTGGTGCAAAAAGGAATTGACGAATGTATACCTATTACTTATTGACTGTAACTGCGTGTGCCGTGTATTGTCTCTTATTATTCTTATTGATTTCACTGCTGAGCATTTCATATTTAAGAAGTTCCAAATTAATTTAAAAAAACCTGAGCATCAAACAGACATCTGCCATAGGAAGCTGGAGATCGCGGGTTCAGATAATCAGATCTGAATAGCAAGACGACCAGATCTGAATTTCCAGGTACTTTCCCCCTGCCATTCCTCTTCCCCTCCTCGCTACCTTCAGTCTCGAAACATACCCTATTTGGTATGCCTCATCTCATTGCCTCAATGCGGTTAGAAGCAGTTTGTGGTTTCACACTTAAAAAAGTACCTATCGATATTCTTAAATCCAAATAATTAGCAATTTTGTAATTGTTTTAGAGAAGCAAAATATTGTTTTGAATGCCGCTAAAAATAGCTTTTTAGCATTTTCTTTGTAGTGTTTATTTATTTCAAATGTTTGTCAATATATTCGTAATTTACTAAAAGTTTTCAGGGGAACTGTTAATTAATTCCTTAAAGCCTGTAATCCCGGCTATTAACCGGTTTACAAATAATCTCAAGAGATTCTTAAGTAATTTACAATAATCTATTTTCTCAGTGTGGAATTTGATTTTTTAACGAGAAACTTGTTCGGGCACCGCAGATTTTTTCTTATATTTATGTGTACCTATTTCCCCTCACCATCCCCTCCTTTATGTGTACCTATTTCCCCTCACCACCCCCCCTTTTCGATCCTTTTGTCACGGTAGAAGAGAAGAGATTACAATTTCGACCGTTCAACAAGCAAGTAAAGCACAAAATAAGCAATTCGAACTTGTATTGGAGTTTTAGTGCATCTAGCACAGTCGATTGACAAAGGATTTATCAATAATGTCGATAACTCATCATTGTTAACATGACTGCTGATCACTAAGGCACAAACAACAGTTCATGGCGAAAGAAAATAAATTTAGAACACTTATTCGCTGTCAAAACGCAAGAAGGAGAGGAAGACAATATCGTTTTGATAATCCAAAAAAAACTGAAAAATCATTTTAAAAACCACTCATAATGGTCTCGAAAAAACAAAACGATTGACGAAATTGAGAGAGAAACATTGTGATAATAATCTTGTTAAGTATGAAACCGCTCAGCGAGAATTAGATGTTATATTGTAAATTTAAAGAAGTTCTCTGGTGAGCAATAGCAATGAAAAGCAATAGTTCAACATGTAATAATAATTATTAGAAAAGAAACAAATGGATTTGTTAATTCTTGTTCTTAACTCTAGATCGGTGTTTTTAAATGTAGTCATTTCCTAAATAACATGTCTTTGGTCATTTCTTTTTGAACTCAGTGAGGCCAGTGTTACTAACTATTTTCATATTATAATGTTGCATGTGGATCTATTTCCTCTCTGGGAATTGCACATGTTAATAAATTAAGGTATTTTCTCTATATATAAGTACACACATACACTATTTTGAATAATGCACCTAAATGCCCGAAATGCAGTAAGTATATTTTTGTTAAAAGTAGAATGTTTGAAGGGGGTCATGCGAAGTTCAATACGAAGAACTTTCGGTTTGGAGCTGCGCTTTGTGAAATAGATAATTTTAAAGTCGGGTTCTAGAAGGAAATATAAATTTTTGAGTTAACTAAAAATCTTTGAATACGCGGATTCGAAGCTTGGCTTTTGCAAAACATATAGTACCTTTAGTGACATGTTGTTTCTTCTCAGAATTATTGGTAAGATCGATGTACGATTGCAACCATCTCTTTAAAAAGTCATTTGAATATTTGGTAATAATGTATTTCATATAAACGACATGATGCACAGAAACATATTTATCGACGTAATAAATGTTCATATTTTAGGATTTTTATTCTGTTCGTTTGGGATATTTGATTATTAGTCCATTATCTACACTGTAAATAATTGTAACACCGTGTCGTGTATTACCTATTTAAGTGAAATCTTCTGCACTGATTTAAATTATAAATAAATTCGGAAAATAATACATTAGCGATAGTTTTCCGTTGATTCACTTTTGTTAAATGATTTCTTGATCTAATTATACTTCACATTTTGTTGGAAACTAGAGTTGAATTTATAAAAGAAATAACCTGATTACAATAATTGTTTGTATTGCAAATGATTGTGCGGTCCTTGTTAAATAAATTAATCATTTGGATTTTATATTTTGAATACAAATAGTAATTTTTCAATGTATACTTGTGTACAGTTCTGATTCTGTATCGACACTGATTTGTTTGTTAATGGAGTATTGTTTGCCGTAATGGTTAGATATCACAAACTTATGTTAATAATTTTGGCTTCTTTAAAAATAAAAGCTCATTTTTAATAAATTTTGGTTTTATTGACTTATATTTAGACAGTAAATAATTTGTCACACACACACACACCTACTTATATTATAACCCTATAAAACAACGTATCTGAATATTTGACTGCAAGTTATACGGTTCTAAGTATTAAATTATAATGTAGTTGATATACGTACTCTTATTATATACGGCCTTAAGATGTCTTGGTTATTTCGATTGGGGTGAAGATTATTGCTCTTAATACTTTCTAATGATGAGGTATGAGTAATAATTAAAAAGAAGAATTCTAAAAAGTATGAAAGTGTGTGGAGAGATGAAGAGAAAACAGTTTTTAAATCAGTAAGTACACGGAGCTCACGAATTGTAATATACTATTAAGGAATGAGAGGAAGTTCTGGGAAGTCAGTGAGTACAGGAGAGACAGATGTATTTATCCCTCCCACTGCGGTGCAAGGCGATTGGTTGAGAGTTTAGCTGGAGAGGTCAAAGGGTCTTCATCCCTTGCATCTTCACATTCGGTCTGCGGGTTTATCAGTGGATCGTGCGCTTGAATATTCATCCTGGACTCCGGCTTCAAGTTCCCCAGCGCGTTGCTGACCACAGGATGATTAAACACCTTCTCCGACCAAGAGGTGGACCTCTCCGTGCCCTGCGACTCTCGGATGGTGGCGAGACCCATAGAGCTGGCATTAGACACGGTGGACGCTCGCTTGGACTTGAAGGACTTGCTGGTTGTCTGTTGCTGGTGCATGTTGAGGCGGCTGGGTAACGGCAATGGGGGCTCTCGGGACTGCGTGCCGAGCAGCGCGCTTACCAGCTTGTCGAGGGCGGCCAGGTCGGCAGATGCGGTGTTGCTCGAAGTCTTAAAGGATGCAGATCGACTGAGAGGAGGGGGGTGGTGAACTGTGGGATTGAGAAACTGACGAGCAACCTGAAAATTTATCAATTAAGAATGATTTTGAAATGGACAAAAATTATTTATTTTCATTATGTATATTTCGTATTGTGGGAGGTACTTTCATGAATCTAAACGAAACATGAACCAGAACAAGACACGGAAAATAAAATGTTGGCGTCGCAACTGGGGATCGAACCCAGGACATCTGTATTACCGGCACTATCTAGGTTACAAAAATAAGAAATATGTAATCACACAAGTAGCCGATAGCAGCCAAAACATATTCGAATTAGATGAAATTAATATTGGTAAAGCTTAAATAGAGAACGACAAAAGTGTTGTAATATATTCAGGTCTCAATAGCTTAATGGTTAGAGCGTTGTACCGCTAAGACAGAGGTCTTGTGTTCAATCCCCAATAGTGACCGGAATCTCTTAATTTTTTTGTGTCTTGTTGTTCTCTTTCGTATATTTCGTTCAGATAATTAAAATATCTTCATCATCAATGATTGAGAAATTTAATATTGATGACATTGAGACATTTAAAAAAATATAATTATCCATTGAATTCTGTCAATTCTGACAGTTTTTGTTTGTCCAAGGCACCGAGCATTACCTACCCATTTACATATATTTGGCACGTCTAATGTAAGGACGTTCGCACACGTATCAGTATAATTACCATGTAGCCCCTACGAGTGTTTATTACAGAAATAACTGAGCTTTTAAACGTCTTACGTTTTCCGGTCCATGAGTTTGGTAGCTGACTCTCTGCACCTTCCGAAAGGTATCATCGTCAATGGCCTCTCTCACTGCCTCGTCCAATTTATCGCTCAATTCGTCTGTTGCTATATCTTCTATATATCTGAAAGCAAGAAGGTACCCATTGCAGATACTTGCGTATTTCGTAATCAACAAATCAAAAAAGGTGCATTGTTCGATTGCATAAAATTTAATAAAGAAAGTCAAGGCTTATATAAAATATATTTTCTTTACTAGTAGTACTATTCTGATAGTAGTTTCGTTTTCGAATTATTTATTTATTTTCATTTTTACGCCCAGCAGGACGTTTACATTATTATTGTTTTTAAACACAAATAACATCTATATGATCACAACAACATAAAAATAAAATACTTTACAATGAAAGATGGCAAAATAGTAGAAAAAAAATTAAATTAATCAGTTTGCTTAATAAGATTTGTTGTTCTCATAGACTAAATACGACTAGACACGGCATAACCATTGAAAAATAACCACAACACAATTTTGGTTTGGTTCACGTGCACATTTATGAAAAAGCTTACGCATTGTGCGGCAATGGGAAATGGGCACTGCGCATTGCGTTTTACCTTTTGTTGGTCTAAAGTTCTAAAGTTAAGCTATTTTTTCATTTGTATTTTTTCAATCACAAAAATAACCCAGTTCCAAATATTTTAGATTGTACCTACCTATCGCGGACTTAATTTAAAAAAATGTAATCAGCTATCTGAATACAAAAAAAAATATAAGTACCTTGCAGATAGCTTGAAGGCAGCGTATTAACAAATGTGAAAAATTCAATGAGATTAATTTATTTGCTGGTAAAATTCCTGACGTCACATGAATAACACACCCACAAGGAATTCACCAATAGGGTGATTCATGTTAATTATTATCACGTGGGGAGCATACAAATATCACGCAACCAATGCGTGATAATTATTGATGTATTAGTCGTCTAGCGTTGACGCGCATTGACAAGCGCGACAACTCAAGTGTGTGTGATTTATTTGGTCTGTGCATTTTGCTAATCAGGGTTGTATTAAGTCGTTATTGCCTTTTGGGTAATATCTGCTTCGCCTTTTCGATTTTTCGCAGAAGAATTGATAGAAATAAACTTGCTTCATTAAATTAATTTATTTATTTTATTTGTATTTTTGCTTAGGTTTCCCCTCAAACCGAAAAAAATGGAGAAATGGTTAGAAACAACCCGGATTCAATTATGGGACAATAACTGGGTACCATCAGCAGGAAACCGCGTTTGCTCTAATAATTTTCACGTCAAACATATTTATCTAACTGCAAGCGGCCTCCGACGTGTAGACTGCAAAGCTTTGCCTGTTTTTCCGGTAATTATTTTTTTTATTTTTGTCTGAAAACTTAAGCAAGTTTATTATGGATTGATCAGGTTTTAACTAATAATATCGTTGTTTTCAGGCTGATATCGGACAGTCGCTGTCCACCATGGCCACAGGTCTTGCGAATAGAGATACCGTCATTGTTTCTTCTCGAACAGGACTGGTTCTCAATCCTGCTGAAACTTCGTTTGTAATCGAAAAGCCGGTTGTTCCTCTATCAGAATTTCAACAACTGATGTGTGTGAATGCCGTAAATAATACGTAAAATTCTATTTAACGGGGGTAAATAAATAAATAAGTATATATTGTAATCATGTAATCTCCACCCCCTTACTCCTTACCCATACGCTCTCTGAAGCTCTGTCCTCATCATTGTTGCTTATTAATTTGCGAACCGGAACGCGAGCCGAACTAAGAATTATGGGAAAGGAACGAAGACATATTAGGTTGCTTCGTTCTTTTCCCATAAGTTGTGGTTCAGCTCGCTTGTGAACACGCAATATTTTATGATTTATCTCTCCCTTTATGTTAATCTTACATTATATTTAATGTAAAGTCGTTTAGTACTTAGGTTAGTTTTCAATGATGCTATTTTGAAGAAGGTCTAGAAACTAGCTGACCAAAACTAGTTGACACAATGTCTTAATTCTAACAAAGTGGTTGAAGATAAAATAACTTTTAATTGAATGATAGTAGTATAATTATTAAATGATACGTAGTGTTGTTCTAGTCTCTATAATTTTTATGTAACTTTTAAATGTTTTATTAATTTTATTATTTGATATTCATCAGCTATAATTATTTTGTATAATTTTCAATAGCTTACTAGATATATTCCGTTTTAAAATGCATGCAAAAGCCCGACTGGGCATAAAACCAAATTAAATTAAATGATGTCTAGTCACAAAGTGATTGCTTTCTTCAATAATTATATACCATTCCATATAAATACTATGGTATATTAAAAAAAAACCCATGCACAATAATAAAAATGTAAACGTTTTTGGTTCTATAGGACCTGTATAGAATTCAAAAACAAAAAATAAATTAAATTAAAATCATTATGTGTTATTTATCAATTCTTCCCTGATTCAGCCCTTATTCAGCACATAAAATTTGCTGTAAGTGTTAGTTTCTTTTTGGCTTTATGTCCATATTACAAAACCACTGACAACAAATTCTCCGTGGTTTCGCTTACGAGTTTGAACTCTTGTACAAGGAGTTCAAACAGAATTGGGTTGTTAAGTTCATCTCCATATTTGTGACGTACGCTATGTGGGGTCATTTTTAAATGAGTTTAGCTAGACAGGGCTAATCTAGTACAATACATCAATGGTTGTTCTGCTTGCCGATATAATTTCTCCTCAGACTTGTTTATATTTAGTGATATGCATTAAATATTTAAATAATATAATTGTATGATTTCTATAGCACCGTTTTTGTGCAAAATCACCTCAAGGGCGCTCCTTATCAATCCTTATAATAATTACGCAAATTCTGTATACGGGGAACGGGAGTATACAATTGTGATTCCGTGTTGGAGTTGTAGTAATAATGCGGTAATTATAACGAATGAACGCTCGAGTTCAGGTGCGTTACGTACTGTAGTGTTGCGTTAGCTTACGTACATAATGAATTAATTAATTTTTAAATTCTCACGAAGGTAAAGAAATTTTTTAGGACTACACAATTAGTTAGATCCTTCTTGCTTCCCACGCAGGTCCTTCTGCCAGAACCGGCGCAGCTTGGGGCTGGGTGTGTGTGTGGCAGCCACATCCTTAATCTTCAGCTCCATGATAGCCGTTATGAAGATATACATACTCTTTCTCCTCCGCCTCCTCCTTGCTCCGCACACAGG
Organism: Hesperophylax consimilis; assembly: GCF_061612785.1. NCBI lineage: Eukaryota > Metazoa > Arthropoda > Insecta > Trichoptera > Limnephilidae > Hesperophylax > Hesperophylax consimilis. The sequence goes on from NC_142842.1 coordinate 725,361, forward strand.
TCCACAGTGGGTGTGTAGGTGGCGGCCACGTCCTTGATCTTCAGCACCATGATAGCCGTTATGAAGATATACATACTCTTTCCTCTCCGCCTCCTCCTTGCTCCGCACACAAGTCCACAGTGGGTGTGTAGGTGGTGGCCACGTCCTTGATCTTCAGCACCATGATAGCCGTTATGAAGATATACATACTCTTTCCTCTCCGCCTCCTCCTTGCTCCACACACAGGTCCACAGTGGGTGTGTAGGTGGCGGCCACGTCCTTGATCTTCAGCACCATGATAGCCGTTATGAAGATATACATACTCTTTCCTCTCCGCCTCCTCCTTGCTCCGCATGCTGCTGGCGCGGTTTTCCTCCCGGGCCATGCGCAGGTCCTGCTGCCAAAACCTGCGCAGCTCGGGGCTGGAGGTATAGGGGGCGGCCACCTCTTTGATCTTTAGCACCATGATAGCCGTTATAAATATACAGATCACGTTGATCACCGTGAGACAGGCACTCACGATTCCTGGAAAGTTAAATTGAAGATTTAAATGGCAATCCACGCTCAAATATTTTTTATTGAAGTTATGTCATTGATGTGTTCTAATTAGTCAATGAGTTTTGTAGATAATTCTTTCATATGGTAGGTAATTCTGATCAACAATGTGACGACTATCTAACCTAGAGAGGTAACGGAGAAAAAAAAATATTTTAGCCTTACCAGTCCATTTGTGAAATGTACCAAATGTACAGTTCATGTATGTTTGAATGAAAATATCATTTTCCTTAATTTCCTCATCTAAATTATGATTGTTAAAACCGTAACAATTTTTTTCTTTCCTTTCCAAACATTATATTTGGTGTCTACATACCAAATCATAAACAACACATACCAAAGCATTTAAACATTGAACCAGATGTACCATATAGTCTTCATCATTATAATAAAGCATTTGATCATTGATGCCCGATGTAGCATATAATCCACATACCAAATCATTGTAATAAAGCATTTAAACATTCATGCCCGGTGTAGCATATACTCGTAATCTACATAACAAACCATTGTAACAAGGCATTTTTATTTTTTTATTTATCCTGTCTTTTAATTTAATCTATACACAAAAATATATAAATAAAAGTATTTTTTTTATTAAGTTAAGAATCATACGGCAGTGATGGGTTAAACAGTATGTTTAAAACATCATGAAAGTAATTAGTTTGTATTTTCGGTAAAGACATGTTGCAATAACAAACTTACCGTTAATAGCAAATTCAATCGGGATGTAATCAGAATAGAGGGGGACATAAGACGTGTTTCCAAAGTATTCTTCTCCTTTAATATGGGGGATTTTCACTCCGTCGTATCTCAACCAGATGCAAGCCAGAGCCCAATACAATCCCTACAAGTAATAATACATCTTGATTAGCAAACTTGTGGAATTATGGCTTTTTCTATCTCTCCTAGTCTCAAAAGGTTTCTTAATGACGACAATTGTTTGGCGTGTATACGGAGAAAACTTACTGATATTAAATATTGCTAATTTATTAAGAATCTCTTTAAATTATTCGTAATCCGGTTAACAACTGGAATGCAGGCCCTTAACGAATAAATTAAAAATAAAATATATAAATAACCGGAATACGAATATTTGGAAGGTATTCTTAATAAATTATCAATATTTAATATGAGTATAAGTATTCTTCATACGTTAAACAGCAGACTATGGAGGCCCCGCGCTACCCTGCAGTAGGGCCACCGCACCCAGAGGTCAGGGCCCACAAGACTCCCATCCACAAGGAACGCACATTGCCTCTAATAAAACAATCATAAACCAATAAAGGTGATAGCTTACACAGTTGACGACAGGCGGCAGTAGTGAGGCAGAGATGGCTACTCCGATGAGAGGCCCCGCGCTGCCCTGCAGTAGGGCCACCGCCACTCCGGACCCGGAGGTCAGGGCCCACAAGACTCCCATCCACAATGAACGCACATTGCCTCTAATCAAACAATCATAAACCAATAAAGGTGATAGCTTACACAGTTGACGACAGGCGGCAGTAGTGAGGCAGAGATGGCTACTCCGATGAGAGGACCCGCGCTGCCCTGCAGTAGGGCCACCGCCACTCCGGACCCGGAGGTCAGGGCCCACAAGACTCCCATCCACAAGGAACGCACATTGCCTCTAATCAAACAATCATAAACCAATAAAGGTGATAGCTTACACAGTTGACGACAGGCGGCAGTAGTGAGGCAGAGATGGCTACTCCGATGAGAGGCCCCGCGCTGCCCTGCAGTAGGGCCACCGCCACTCCGGACCCGGAGGTCAGGGCCCACAAGACTCCCATCCACAAGGAACGCACATTGCCTCTAATCAAACAATCATAAACCAATAAAGGTGATAGCTTACACAGTTGACGACAGGCGGCAGTAGTGAGGCAGAGATGGCTACTCCGATGAGAGGACCCGCGCTGCCCTGCAGTAGGGCCACCGCCACTCCGGACCCGGAGGTCAGGGCCCACAAGACTCCCATCCACAAGGAACGCACATTGCCTCTAATCAAACAATCATAAACCAATAAAGGTGATAGCTTACACAGTTGACGACAGGCGGCAGTAGTGAGGCAGAGATGGCTACTCCGATGAGAGGCCCCGCGCTGCCCTGCAGTAGGGCCACCGCCACTCCGGACCCGGAGGTCAGGGCCCACAAGACTCCCATCCACAAGGAACGCACATTGCCTCTAATCAAACAATCATAAACCAATAAAGGTGATAGCTTACACAGTTGACGACAGGCGGCAGTAGTGAGGCAGAGATGGCTACTCCGATGAGAGGCCCCGCGCTGCCCTGCAGTAGGGCCACCGCCACTCCGGACCCGGAGGTCAGGGCCCACAAGACTCCCATCCACAAGGAACGCACATTGCCTCTAATCAAACAATCATAAACCAATAAAGGTGATAGCTTACACAGTTGACGACAGGCGGCAGTAGTGAGGCAGAGATGGCTACTCCGATGAGAGGACCCGCGCTGCCCTGCAGTAGGGCCACCGCCACTCCGGACCCGGAGGTCAGGGCCCACAAGACTCCCATCCACAAGGAACGCACATTGCCTCTAATCAAACAATCATAAACCAATAAAGGTGATAGCTTACACAGTTGACGACAGGCGGCAGTAGTGAGGCAGAGATGGCTACTCCGATGAGAGGCCCCGCGCTGCCCTGCAGTAGGGCCACCGCCACTCCGGACCCGGAGGTCAGGGCCCACAAGACTCCCATCCACAAGGAACGCACATTGCCTCTAATCAAACAATCATAAACCAATAAAGGTGATAGCTTACACAGTTGACGACAGGCGGCAGTAGTGAGGCAGAGATGGCTACTCCGATGAGAGGACCCGCGCTGCCCTGCAGTAGGGCCACCGCCACTCCGGACCCGGAGGTCAGGGCCCACAAGACTCCCATCCACAAGGAACGCACATTGCCTCTAATCAAACAATCATAAACCAATAAAGGTGATAGCTTACACAGTTGACGACAGGCAGCAGTAGTGAGGCAGAGATGGCTACTCCGATGAGAGGACCCGCGCTGCCCTGCAGTAGGGCCACCGCCACTCCGGACCCGGAGGTCAGGGCCCACAAGACTCCCATCCACAAGGAACGCACATTGCCTCTAATCAAACAATCATAAACCAATAAAGGTGATAGCTTACACAGTTGACGACAGGCGGCAGTAGTGAGGCAGAGATGGCTACTCCGATGAGAGGCCCCGCGCTGCCCTGCAGTAGGGCCACCGCCACTCCGGACCCGGAGGTCAGGGCCCACAAGACTCCCATCCACAAGGAACGCACATTGCCTCTAATCAAACAATCATAAACCAATAAAGGTGATAGCTTACACAGTTGACGACAGGCGGCAGTAGTGAGGCAGAGATGGCTACTCCGATGAGAGGACCCGCGCTGCCCTGCAGTAGGGCCACCGCCACTCCGGACCCGGAGGTCAGGGCCCACAAGACTCCCATCCACAGGGAACGCACATTACCTCTAATGAAACAACCATAAACCAATTAAATCTTTAAATCAATCACTTTTTTATTTTTTACTAGCTGACGTGTACCCGGCACGCCTCGCTGCTCGGAGACTAAAATTTTCAGTTGTGAATTCTTAAGTACCTGAATGTTATTTCAACCTCCATGCTTAGAGAAGTAACGAAACCCATGTGAAGTTTCAGATTGAAGATTTTGGTAATATACATAATAGTTAGAAAATTATACAATTCCGATTTAGTTCATATTTTATGTGGCGAATAATAAGTTAACGGAATAAATTCAAAATGGGTCTATAGGTTAAATTTTTTTGATTATTAAGCAAGTTTGAATTATTATTAACGGCTTTTTTAATTTCAAGGGCTTCTAAATTATTTAACCTTATTCCAATTCCATTTTTAAGTAATATATAATTTATTAATTTTATTATAATTTTTTAGTTTTACATAAGAAATATAAAGAAGACAGGTCTTCTTCAAAATTATATTGAATTTAAAATGGTTAGAAAAGTTTGTAAAATCTTATCAAAAATGTGCTACAACTCTTTTATTGATAATGTTGAAACTTCAATAAATCATAATGTAAAGTATTTTTATGAAAAATAACAAGTTTGGTATACCCGCCAACTTGGAATATTCAGGTAAAAAGGCCAAAGACACTCAAAGTATCGCTGACCTTTTTGCTGATTTTTTTAAAAGCGTTTATGAATGTGAGACACCAGTTTCTGCTAGTACAGTATCAAATTTTACTACTGATCATAATCTTAATTTATCTTTTATCTACATAGAATATAATGATATATTGACTGAACTAAAATTACTAGACCAAAGCAAAAGTGGTGGACCAGATAAAATACCTCCTGTATTTTTGAATAATTGTGCTACCAATCTGGCGTATTCTTTATATTTGCTGTTTAATCAGTCTTTACGAACAGGATGTTTTCCTACTAAATGGAAATTCAGCTTCCTTACGCCTATTTTTAAAAAAGGCGATAAACACGAGGCGATTAATTACAGACCGGTATGTCTTTTATCAACAATTCCTAAAGTTTTTGAAAAAATTCTTCTTAAAAAAATTATTTTCCGATTAAATCACATCATTTCTCCTAAACAACATGATTTCTCTACTGGAGAATCTACTCTTACTAACTTGTTAACCTATCAACACTATATATCTGATTCCATGTCTAGTAAATGTCAAGTTGACTCTATTTATACCGATTTTAGCAAGGCGTTCGATAAAGTCAATCATGAGTTATTGCTGAATAAACTCCATAAATTCGGTATAGTTGGTTCACTATACCTATAAGTGGTTTAATAGTTACTTGACCAACAGATTACTGGCTGTTTAAATTGATAGTACATTTTCATACAAATTCACTGCTACGAGTGGTGTTCCCCAGGGGTCACACTTAGGTCCAATCCTGTTTTTATTATTTGTCAATGATGTATTGTATATTTTCAATGATGTTCAAGTGTTAATGTTTGCAGACGACCTGAAATTATTCAAAGCAATCAGAAACATTTACGATTGCCATATATTATCAAATAACTTTTCAAGATTTTTTATATGGTGTCGTGATAACCGCTTGCAACATAACATAAGCAAATGTCAAATTATGAGGTTTTATCGAATGAAGAATCCAATATTTTTTGATTATTCCATTAACAATATGTCGTTAGTATCTGTCTCGGAAATCAATGACTTAGGTATTTGGTTTGACACGAAACTTAACTTTATCAAGCATATTGAAATAATAACCAATAAAGCTTTGAAAATGTTGGGATTTATTTTAAGGGTTCAATAAGGTCAATACTGTAAAAACATTATATATGTCACTAGTAAGGAATGACATGTTGAATACAATTCTACGGTTTGGTCCCCAAATTATGACGTTCATTCACATGCGATTGAAAGAATCCAAAATAATTTTTTAAGATATGTAAATTTTAAAATGGGCATTCCTAGAGAAAACCTTAATTACGATAACGTACTTTGTTCATTAAATTTAATAAAATTATCTGATCGCAGAATTATTTCCGATTTTACCTGTTCGTATAAAATCATTAATTCAATGTTTGATACCCCTGAATTATTATATGTAATCTCTTTTCATACTCCAAGCAGGTTGGTTACAAGACAGTACCTACCATATTATTGTAGCAATTCTATATCAACGTCCCAATATCACACTCCTATGCGACGGATTCAACAGTTAGGAAACAAATACTACGATGTTGTTGATATATTTGGTACATCAATTTCAATATATAAGAATACCCTAAAGTTTTTTTCATCAAGTAGTGGAATATTTTAATAAAGGTATTTAATTTGACTAACAAATAATAATTTTGTCAACTGAAACAGAAAAAGATATTTTTGATTTTTTATGTTTTGTGCCTGCATACTGTGTAGATCAAGTTCAGTAATATTTTGACTTTATATTTATTTTTCTACAATTGTTTTAAATAGTCGTTTCCTGCACTATTTTCGTGTATAATTTCGTAAATATTTTTTATATATATGTATGTAAAAGCCTTAACAGGCGTGAAATAAATAATAAAATTTAAAAATTTAAAAAAAAATTTGCTCCAGAATGTTTATGAAATGAGAGATTAGTTTCTAATAAATGGTTCGCGAATTCTGAAAATGCATTACTCTTTAAACATCGGAGATGTTCTTTTACTCTTATGTTTACATTTCGGGTCATTTTCCCGATGTAAAAAGCATAACAGTCATTACAATTCAGAGCCACAATGCCCGAGTGGCTAAGTTTGTCATTACTATCTTAAGTATTTACCTAAATTATTATAAGTGTAAAAGGCGGCTCTTGTTTCAGGCGGGAATTTTTTAAAGCAAAGAAGAATAATTATTTGTATACAGGATTTTACGCCATTGGGAAAAGTTATTAATGTTTATATTATTAGAGCTGGAAGAATTGTTAAATAGAAATTTATTTGATGCTAATTGTTTCAATTTAATATTAAGAATATTGTTTTCTAGTTTTGCCTCATACCCGTTAATTAATGCGATTTGTTTAATGATAGATAATTCTTTGTGAAAGTTATTATTATTCAACGATGTATCATGGAGTAAAAAGTTGAATGTTTGTGGGATAAAGGGTGGTTAGATGAATGGTGATATTAGTGTACGTTGGTTTACGGTAAATATTGAAATCAATTTTGTTTTTAATGATACTTAAAGTTAAGTCTAGGAAATTCAAGGTTGAGTCGGTACCTATTTCTAAAGTAAATTGAATTTGTTGCTGAAAGGAATTTATTATTTAAAAAAAAGAGTTTAATTGTCTTTCGGTACATGACGAAATGCAAAAAACTTCGTCAACGTATCTTCTCCACAGTAAAACCTTTTTTAAGAGATGTGATTGAAAAGCGAAAATATTATTTTCAAAAGTATTCGTAAACATATCGGCTATTAAGGGACTTGTAATCCTTTTTTTTGACGAAAAATAACATTTTTTTTAACTTCCGATTTTATTATATATTTAATTTATTACCTGACACTATAAAGCAATGTACAATGAATAAGGTTAAATATATGGTGAAAAATTGGCTATCGGAAAAAAATATTTACTTTAATATGTATGAAACATTGTATGAAAAAATTGTTGATTCTGTAGATATAAGATGTAAATTATAACATATAAAAATGTATATGAAACTAAACTTTAAGCACCTGTTGACAAGCCAATTCAATTGGCTTAGCAGGACTTGTTTGTTGATATGTATTAACTATTTATTCAATAAATAAAAAATAAAAAAATAAAAAATAAATAAAAAAAATTGTCCTGGTTAAATCTTCCCCATAGGAAAAACTAAACCCTTCCACACACTTTTCCACAAATGATCAACTAGTCAATCAACATTATGTAAGTGCATTATTTATATGTTCTATAATATGGTTCTTGTATTGTTTTGTATTTATTTTGCTTATGCAAAATGCTTATGCAAAATAAATACAAAACAATACAAGAACAACACGTCAACTCACCAGAGATCAAATGGGAAAATAATTCACCGACTCCAGATATTTTCATATCAGAGGGTTCGGCTCGATAGAACTTCTAACAGGGCCTATAAATCCTACTGATCCCTCAACATTAATATTTAAAAACTCTTTCGTTATCCTACATGTATTCAAAATGACAGATCTAATCTTTTTGATAGATCTAATACGCCTAAATTTTTAATGAGAGAGCTAGGTATAATGCCAGTAGCCGAAATAACGAATGGTAATATTTTTATAGTCTGAGAATGCGAAATTGTTTTTATTTCATTTTCTAAATCTGTTTATTTTCTTATTTTTTCATTAACAGATTTTTGAATATTACAGGAATTCGGAATAGCGACATCAATGACATTAGTTATTTTTTTTAAATTTTGTCATGTAAAACTATATCGGGTCTATTATGACTAATCGTTCGGTCTGTTAGTATAGTTTTATCATAATATATTTTATAAAATTCGTTTTCTAAAAATGAATTTGGTTCGTATTCATAATATAGTACTATATTACGGCAGTCAATCAAGTTATGTTGAAATACCAAATTTTGGTGAATATTTTTAAAACTTGATTGTGCCTAAATGTATACTCGGACGGTGCTAATATAGAACATCCCGATATAATATGTTCTATATTTTCGGAAAAGCCAAACATTTTCTGCACAAATCATTAATTTGATTTGTATCTTTGATTATATGCTTTCTATAATTTTTAGTATTAATGACTCTATCCTGAATGGCAAGCATAAATCCTTCTATTTTTGCGCTCAACTCTCCAATACTCAACCATTTGTTTGACGAAAATTTGTCAACATACGTTTGGTTGAGATAATTGAAGTGTTTTGCGTGTAAAATTTTATTTGACCAATAATCTAATAATTCCTGGTTGGGATTTATAAAAATGTTGGCATTCTCATCGTATAAATTTAAAGGTGTAATATTTCTATCTGCCTTGCAAATTATTTTGTGCATTTCTGAGCTATGAGCTTTCCTATGGAAAAAAGTTCTTAGCATTTCTACCTGATTATGTTTCAAAGAAGTTATTTTGACTATACCTCTACCTCCTAAATTTCTAGGTAAATTAACTTTTTCGATAGCTGAATTTGGATGATGGCAATTAAACTTTAGCGTTAGCGTAGTTCTAATTAATCTTTCTAAGTTATCTAAATCTGTATTAGACCATTTAATTATGTCAAATGAGTACGTTAATAGAGGTATTGCCCTATTGGCATTGTATTTATTGCTTTTACTAAATTTTTAGCAGATAGATTGCATTTTAAAATTTTCCTGATCCTAGTTTGAAATTTAATCCTAATATCATTTTTAATACTAGTATGGTCTAATCTATTTGATTGTGGGTATCCTAAATACTTATAAACCTCATCCCTTTTGATACTAGCAATTTGGAAATTTCTTAATATACTCTCGTCCCCATCTACAATTTTTCCTTTCTCTATATGGATCGTTCTACATTTATCTAAACCAAAAGTCATTTTGATATCATCTGAAAAGTTTTTAACTACCTCGATCATTTTCTCTAAATTTTGTTCAGAATTCGAAAATAATTTTATGTCATCCATATATAATAAATGCGAAATTGTACTACTCTCCCTTGTATTACCCTTAACTTTTATTCCAAACTTGCTTTTAATTAACATTTTAGATAGAGGATTCAATGCTAAGCAAAACCTAAGAGGACTCAATGAGTCTCCTTGAAAAATTCCTCGTTTAATTGAAATGCCCGGTATTACTACTTTTTTACCTTTTAAATTGATAAGTAAATTGGTATTCCAAAAGGACATAATATTTTCCAAAAAGCTAATAATAATGGGGTTAATTTTATATATATTTAATACTTTGATCAGCCACGAGTGCGGGACACTATCGAAAGCCTTTTGGTAGTCTATATAGCAAGTATTTCAATTACGTTTTCGAGTTTGAATCTGTTTTAGAATTACAGAATCAATAACTAATTGTTCTTTACATCCCATATGTTTTCTGCGACAACCTTTTTGTTGTTCAGATGAAATATTTTTTTCATCTAAATGAGTTTATATTAAATCTGTCAAGCAAGAGGTTAAAATTTTGTATATTGTCGGTAAACATGTAATGGGTCTGTACTCTGTACTGAGAGGGATTATTAATATTTTCGCTTTTTGGAAATAATTTTGATTTAAACAAATATTAAATAGACGAGATAAATCATTCGCTAAATCTTTAGGTAAGTGTGAATTATTCAGTAAATTAGATATAAGGGTTACAACTGAAAGCAAAACCAAGCTTGAGATAAGCGAAACCCGGTTGGCTCATTGTTAATTCAAATAAAAAGTGGTGTCTTACAAAGTGTGTTTTTTCAATGAATATATAATGTCGCACCCCAAAGTGTTTGCTTCCTTCGAAAATTAATTAATTAGTTGACAAACTATATTATATGAATTAGATGTGATAGGTGTATGGAGGGAGATAAGTTGGTTATATTGTATAATATATTAGTGTTGTAATTGAAAAAAAAATGAAAAAAGTAAGTTGGAGTGAAAGAACGAAAGAAACGGCTGGAAGAGGAAGAAGGAATGAAAATGACAAACCATTTCCAAGAAAACATTAAGTTGTTTTGGAAAGAAGTCAAAAGGTCCCGGAGTGGCCCAGAAAACGGAAGCATGAAAGTGATAAAATCAAAAAATGGAAAAATGTTGACGAAAGAGGAAAAAATAAAAGAGAGATGGATGAATTATTTCGAGGAAGTCTTCGAAAGCTAAGTGAGTGACAGTGATTCCAGCGGCGAATCAGATAGGAATGACGATGGAGTGAATGTTACCGAAATTAGCATGGATGAGATAGAAAGTTCGATTAAATGTATGAAGAATGGTTAGGCTGTCGGGTTTGACAATATTGCTGCTGAATATTTTAAAGGAGGTAGCCGTATAATTCTCACATGGTTGTGCAATCTTTCTAACCAATGTTTAAAGGAAGGTTATACGCCTTTAGATTGGAGAAAGGCTGTGATCATGCCATTATACAAAGGTAAAGGGTCACGTATGGAATGTGGGAATCATAGGGCTATTAGCCTGCTAAGTTCAGTTGGCAAGCTGTATATGGTAGAATTTTGATTGAAAGAGTAAGAAAGGAAATAAAAGACAAAATATGGGATGTGCAATGTGCTTTTATGAGTGGAAGGGGGTGCATGGTCCAGATCTTCTCATTGCGTTTGCTCACTGAGAAGTTTCTGGCAAAAAACCAGAAACTTTTCTGTGCCTTTGTAGATCTATAAAAAGCATACGACCGAGTCGACAGGAAAAAGCTATGAAAGGTGTTGTCCAAGTATGGAGTGAATACAAATCTGACTCATGCAATTGCGTCTCTGTATGAGGGAAGCGTTGCATGTGTTAGGGTAAACGGTGGTTTTACGGGGTGGTTTAATATCACAAAAGGTGTTAAACAAGGTTGCGTAATGTCACCGTGGTTATTCAATCTATACATGGATAATTGTATGAAAGAATTGAAAGAGGTGAGATTGGGCGCGAATTTGAATAATTTGAAAGTATGTTGACTGTTGTATGCTGATGATGCGGTGCTGATTGCTAATCGTTTAGAAGATCTACAGTCTCTCGTGTCTAGGATGAACGAAGTATGCATGAAGAATGAATTAATGATGAATGTAAGTAAGTCTAAAACAATGGTGTTTGAAAGAGAGAGTACAAAAACAGTGTGCAATATAATTGTGAATGAGGAATACTTGGAGCAGGTGGATGAGTTTGTGTATTTAGGAAGTATGTTTGCGAGAGATGGGAAGGCTGTCAGAGATATTGAAAGAAGGGCAAATGCAGGTAATTCCGTTAATGGAGGACTGAACGCCGTTGGCGCTAACAAAAAATTGTCCAAAGAAGCAAGTTAGCAGTCCACAACGGAGTGCTGGTACCTACCTTGATGTATGGAAGTGAGGCATCGAACTGGCAAAGAAAGGATGAAAGTAGATTGAATGCTGTTGAAATGAGATCCCTGAGGCGTATGTGTGGTAAAATCATGTTTGATCGTGTGAGGAATGTGGAGATCCGCAAAGAGTGCAAGGCTGATGTAAGCGTAATGAGTAAGATTAAGAAAGGGACGCTTAGATGGTTTGGGCATGTAGAGCGAATGAGCGAAGATAGGAGTGTAAGGAGGATATATGATGCAAATGCGAATAGTAGCAGAAGTCGGGGACGCCCGAGGAAGACATGGCACGATCAAGTGAATCAGATACTCGAGCCGAGCCATGTCAAAAGTCAGAATAATAGAAGAGTATGTATGAGACGATGTATGAATGCGAATGAGGCAAGAAGTGTATGCCAAGACCGAGTTTTTTGGCGGTCCGTCCTCTCTGCCTACTCCTGCGGGGAAACGGCGTGATGGTTAGTTAGTTTAGTTAGTTATTTAGTTGTAATTGAAATTTTTTGCAGAATTATTTGTCTTTTGAAAGTATGGAGTCGAGTTGAGGTTTTAAGGATATCAGGGAGAAGGTTGAAGGTTTTTGGAGCTAGGAAGGTGAATTGTCTTTGTGCTGATTAAGTATGAGATTTAGGTATATCGTAGTGTCGTTTGGTTATATTTCTGGTGGTGTGGTTGTGTTGTAAGATTGTTTTTTTTATTATATTTTTACAAGAAATGTGTTAGCATAAATTTTAAATGGATTGACGTATGTTTGAGACATTATTCTCGATAAAAAGTCGAATTGAGGAATATCTTGTCGGTCGCTTGTTGATTTTTGCAGAGGATCAATAACAGTTTGAGCACAGCCACCCCAAACGGTGATGCCGTATGATAATATCGATTAGCAGAAAGCATAGTATCCTGATTTAAGTGTTGTGGGAGTAAGGATATTTCTAAGAGTTCGAAACACATAAAATAGCTTACGAATACGAAGAGTTAGGCTGGCTATGATCAATCGAGATCCCAAGATATATTATATTGGTGACTTGTGCCAAGTTTGAGCAATTAAAGGAAGATCCTTGTCTTGTAAAGGCTGAATTATTATTTTTTAACTGTTAGTAGGTTGGGTAGCAGAGGAGAGACTGAAGGTTTTAAATCTAGTTTTTCCAGCATTGAGAGTAAGAAGATTATTATCTAAACAATTCTTTACAAGGCTTATGCCATTTTGAGCTATGTCGATTATTCCTTTCCAACTTGAATGTAGAACTATTAGCACAGTGTCATCTGCAAAAGATATTAGTTTTCGAGTAATGTTAGTATATATGAGGAATAGAATAGGGCCCAGGACACTTCCTTGTTGGACTCCAAATTGAATTGGTAGAGGGTTACTTACATTGCTATTGTTAATTTCACGGTTTACGTTCTGCAAGGAGGGCATGAGCAGAACCAGTCTAAATTTCTATCAATGATTACTATATGAGATAGCCTTTCAATAAGTATGGGGTGGGAAGTAATTTTATTGAATTTTAATAAGTATTTGTTATAAATTAGCAATATTTTTTTCAAGTAAGTTTTCTCCGTGCAGCCTAACAAGAGAATCAAGAAATTTAGAAAATTTTGGGGGCTATCGCTAAATTAATATGTATCCAATCTTGCCACTACAGATGTTCTACAGTCTAAACATTAACTTTGGAAAGGAATATGGAAAGTTTCGGAGTATCTTACTAGACGGTAATTGATATTGATTTTGATTGTGGCCAAGAGGGAAGATTCTACATGGTTATATTTAAATTTGAAAATAAATTGTGTTAATTTAATGTTTCTAATTTGAAATATTCTGGACATTTCTGAAAGTCGGTAAGCAGTGTGAACCATCTGGTTCTATAACTAGATTAATAATATGGTGAATCACACCTATGTAATAGCACTTACAACCTGTATATCAACTCAAGGACGCTTTAAAACTTAATTAATTTATACAGGTTGTAATAGCACGTACCCGAAGGATTGTGTCCAAATATGCTCAGGAATTGCTTGATACAATATTTCGGGTACGTGCTGTTACAACCTGCATAAATTAATTAAGTTGTAAAACGTCCTTGAGTTGATTTTATCAAGAAAATAGGGCTGTAGAAATGTTCCAATAATCATTATTATTATCGACAGCTAGATGCGCTGTCAGTTTCTAGGCAACTAAGTTGGTATATAGTAAGGTATTGGTTAACCTTGAAGATTACCTTGATTTCATTTCTTCGGTAGGCCAATCCCCGAAGCCCCAAGGCATGTCCGTGGTACCCAGGATCAGCCCGAAGACGAACCCAAACAGGCAGGAGAGCAGCATGCCTACCAACAGGCTCTGCAGGCCCACCCACTGCAAGTTGCGATCTGCGATGATCACTCCGAAGGTGATGGACATGACGGGGCCCATTAGCGGGGACACCAGCATGGCGGCCACGATATTCGGGGAGTTGTTCTCTACCAGGCCCAGGGCGGCTAGGGAACTAACAGGAGGTTATTACTATACAGTATTCCCATCTGGCATCAATGTCCTGAAGACCTCAAGCAGACTGCACGTTTCTGGACACTGAAGCCTGGGATCAGTCGATAACTGGCAAATCTAGCAAGCAAACTGCACGTTTCTGTACACTGAAGCCTGGAACCAGTCAATAACCGGCAAATCTATCAAGCAGACTGTACGCTTTTGTACACTGGAGGGGGCCCCACCACTTTCCCAGGAGCGTTTAAAGGAAACAAGTCGTTGATAGGATCATAAACAAGCTAATCATAGGGAATGGAAAATGTCTACACCAGAGTAAACATTTGTTTTCGGTGTTTTGGGTCTCCAGATCAAAGTTTGTCACATCGAATATCCCAAAAGATAAGTATACTTACTCAGCTGTTATAATGAGTAGCAGATAGTCGAAGGAGAGCTGACCTCCGCTTCTAACTCCGTCCACCACCTGCTTCACAGTCAGCTTAGATCTCACGGACTCCACAAAACTCTTCCACCTCTTAGTTTCTTCAGAGTTCCTTCTAAAAAAACATGTTTTCATTTTTTCTCTGTTAGATGAGGTCTTAATTGAGAGGTTTTGCAAAAAAGACATTAACAAATCAAACAAACTTACAGAATGAGTTCTTCCTTCTCTGCTTCAGTTTGCAATCCTGAGTAAACCACACTGCATGGCATAACACTGTAAATATAATTAAGAATTAGGTATTAAATATCGTTGCACCGTCCATTAGCACTCCTTTACCACACACTTGGTCATTTAAAAAACAATATCAAGAACACAGCATCATAAATTCATCAGTCATAAGATTTTCATAGCATGCCCGGTGGTCGTAAATATACATATTATATTCTTACAAAGTCGGTATACTATAGTCAATATTGGCTACCGATACCTCTTAAAAATCTTCTTCATTTTGTTTTGCTATCGACCTCTCATTTATCATTGAAATTTTGTTTGTTTGCATCTTACATTTATTCTCTGAGTTATGTTTTTTTCCCAGTGCCCAACATTCTCCACACATTTTTCCCAGGGGCCAGGGAAAGGATTTTCCTCAGGGCATCCTGTGTGTTAATATAAAAATTAAAACGATGAAGCTCTGTTGAGCACCGCAGGATATTCTCACAAGGTTTTTTCCGTAGTATTGTAGTATGCAGTAAGAAGTGTAGTGTTACCCCACGACGAATTTAAGTGTCTTGCCAATGCCCAGCCCCATGAAGATTGCAGAATGTTTTCTCATAAGTCTCCGGGTAGGACGGGGAAGATGTATGTGTTGCAGTACGCAGTAAGTAGTTTTACCTCACGACGGAGTTTAGTTTCTTGCCAATGCCCAGCTCCGTGAGGCAGTGCAGGATGTTCTCGCATGGGTCTCCGGCGGGGACGGGGAAGATGACCTCGTAGTAGTTCCCCAGCTTGTCTCCGCACCACACCACATGCTCTACCTCCAACTTCTTCAGCACCTCGTCCAGTATCTTCAACCAACATTCAGTCACTTATTACCCCGGTTAAGCGGGAGGAACAGGGAATCCGAATGAAACCATTTTGTTTTTTTTTGTGGTTTTATAAATATTCAAAAAATCTTAGTCGAATATATGTTATGAAACCACGTTCTCCGCAGACTTTTTTAGAATCAATAACACATGTATTACCATGTTACAGAAGATACAGTCTTGAGGGTAAAGGTCATTAAGTCAATATCAATATTCTTTAGACAGTCAGTCATATCATATATACAGGGTTAAAAAATGAGAATTAAAAAACAAATCAGTCAATTAATTATTACCACAGATTCATCCGCACGTTAAATTACCCCTTACACGCTTACATCGGATAGAACAACGTTTGTTCTGAGTTATTTAGTCTGATTATCCTAACAAAGATGCAGCTCAAGGATCAAGGACCAGGAACAAGTGGAGCCAGTGGAAGTGCGAAGGGGAGGATATACAATATACAGAAGATAATGAAAAGGTAAAATGAGATGAATACTAAGATAAAAAGAGAGTAAAGAGCGAAATAAAGAAGGAGATAAAAAAATACTGATCGAGAATTAGATAAATAAGATAGTAAGGGTAAAAAACGAGACAAAGAAAGAGATAAATTACTAAGGAGGGAAAGAACGAGATGAAGAAGAAGATAAAGAATAAAGATACGACGGCTTCCGTGGTCGAGTGGTAAGGTTCCCGACTAGCAAGCCGAACGTCGGTGGTTCAAATTCCAGCGAAGTAAATTATAATTTACTATATAAGTACATTTTATTCGACTAATTTTTGTTATTTCATTAAAAATAATACATAGTATATTTGCGGCACGTTCCAGAGTGAAAGATACTTTCAGTATCGCCCTGGTGTAAGACCACTATTGAGAATTGAACTTTTTTTCAATGGCTTAGGCCGTGTTTGGTGACCAGATCTGAATAGCCACTTACTACCCCACCTTCCTCCTCCCCATCTCCTTCCCATCCTCACTACCTTCAGCCTCATAACACACCTCAATTGGGGATGCCATAGTCTAACTGGATTCAGGTGGTTGGGAGCAGTTGGGACTCTTGAGCGGTATTCACATTTAAAAAAAAGATAATGAAGGGGATAAAGAAATAGTTGTAGGCGAATAAGAAGAGGAGATGGAGAGGGAGAGGAAGGAGATAAAGAAGAAGGTGTTTTCCTAACATACCTTTTCCATCGGCACAACCTCCACACTGCCAGGTCTTCTTTCATGAACAGAAACCCTCTGGTCCATGAAGCCCTGGTTCGTGTAGCCTTGATTTTGTACAGTTTGAACTGTTATTGGAATCCTATCAATTCGTTTATCTCTCAATTCCACTTCGACAGAGTACAAGTTAGGAGAATTGTTAAAGATGAACTTCCCGCTGTCCTGATGAGGAAAAGATGTTCCACTTCCATAGTGCAAGGCTTGCTCAAAGTTTGCAGTTGGCACGCAAACCACAAAAACCACACCGGACATGTTGCTACCAAGTCTGTAAAGATACTGCGGGACTCACCGACTTATGATCAGCCCGGGCTGACATTGAAATTATATTATAATCTTTCCATCACATTTAATTAACAACTTTAGTGAATATATATCGGCAACAATTAACACATTAACATCAATCAGGGGTGTATTGCAAGGTACGTGCACAAGCTGCAGAAATGCAGCATTTGAAATACTGTGTGTGTGGCTGTGCACCTTTTTTTCATGAATTCTGTATCACTGTGCAGAAAGACAAAGAGGATTGAACTCCAAGAAACGGAGTGCAATGTACGTTTTTTTTTTAATTACAAATAAATAAAACATACTAATTTGGGGCACGGTGCACGGGTGTACGCGTTATTCGGAATAGTATTCCTACATATAAGTAACTTTTCAATTTTATTGGACTTTTATGTTGAAAATTGGAACTCATAAGCTTAAATTTAATCATAAAAGACAAAGCAGGTACCAAAATTATTTCATTAATTAATAATTCTTTATTTGAAATGCCAATTTCCTTACCGTCATATAATGGAAATGAAAACTAGAAGTGCCTTCCATATAAATTTGAATGGAAGCAAATTATATTCCCTTTAGCCCAACGGCCCAGCGCTCTGTCTCGCTTACACACGCCTGACATGGTAGATCTCCACCCCATTTGAATACCACTGTTTTCTATTAGAAATTTAAACCCCGATTAGGCAAATGCGTGGATCACGAAACATGCATACGAGGCATTTCTTGGGTTATTCTTTACTGTATTCTTGCCGTATAGTCACAAATAAAGAATTGCTTTTCCCCAATCAACTTTCTACTAATAAATTATGTTGATTATGATCTAGGTAACAATTACAAGTACAAGTAAGGAACTGGAGTATTATTGATATATTTACTGACTCCATTTATAGAATTAAGCGTAATCCTACAAATTATAGAATATAGGTATTTATTTTTATTTGAATAAAGTATACTATATATTATTTAATTGTATATTTAATTAAATAAAACACTTTGTTTATTAACCACGAGTTTTTTTATTAATTATCACGTCTATCGGTTTTGTTTCAGTCAAGTTTCATGAGGATGTTATTAATAAATAAAACTTAATAATTTAGTTATTGTTACATCCTGATGAAGCTTGACTGAAGCGAAACCGGTAGATGTGATAATTTATAATAAAAAAAATCGTGGTTAATAAACAAAGTGTTTTAATTAATTAAATATATAATATCTAACCACAAAGTGATTCTTTCCTACGAAAAAAATACTATTATTTAATTGTATTTATTTTTATGTGATACTGTATACTATATATTATTTATTTGTATAAATTGTGAAATTAAACAGCTAAAATTTAGTTGCGCACGCCGCCGCCGGTATTTACTTGCGCACGCCGCCGACGGTGTTTGAACCCGCGACCTTCGGCTTGTTAGTCGAGAGCTGCACCCCTTGACCACGGAGCCCGTCATATGTAGTATTGTTCTACTTTCTATTATATTTTTATTTATTTATTATGTTGCTCCCAACCGTCTCGAGCCAGTGAGACTATGTCATACCCAATTGGGTTATGTTATTAGGCTAAATGTTGTGGGGAAGGGAATGAGACGACTAAGCAGTGGTCGCTCGTGACTTTTGGGTGTACTAGAGTGCTAATATAACAAAAAGTGGCATTATTGATGTTGTAGCTGAAAAAGATTTTTTTGTTGTTCGAAAATTGATTATTTGTATGAAGATTTTCGGGAAATTTGCCGTGCGCCTCATGGAGGGAGAGAAAGGTGGGGTACCTGGCTATTTAGATCTGGGCACCAAACACGGCTAAAACCATTGCAAGCAATGTTTCAATCATGAATGGTGGTCTTGAATCAGGGCGATACTGAGATTATATTATTATACTATATATTATGTAAACAGAAAAATCAGAAAAAGATTCGACGCAGTTTTTTCATAATCTTTTTTTAAGTGCGAGTTGTTTCGGAAAAACTGAACAATTATTCAGATTCCCGAGTTCTATTCGAATGTAAGAAAATCTTCACGTCGATTTTATTCAAATACAAATTGGGTTGTTTCATAGACATATTAATATTTGTAGACCTGCCCTAAGTGATTAAAAGCGTATTATCCCCACTCCCCATACCGGTTCCATTGGACTTCGCAAATTTGGACTTCGCAAATTTGTTCATAACGTGGCGAGTAATTTGCGCTCCCATGTAAAAATGTCTATTCATTCAAAAGCAGATTTTACTTTTAAGAAGTAAATGGTGATATTATAATGCGAGATGCCTATTTACTGTCAGATTGATTTATTGACGAATCACAGTCAGCTTCACTCCCTTCGTTCTTCAACAGTTGATTTTACCCCTCGCCATTATCTTCTCGTTTATTAATTCCCATGTCTGTGGGTTGTTTCAACTCCGAAAAAGCTTCCGTTATATTTGAATAATCCGTTCCAGTGCTCCCCGCCGAATCGGGCAATTATTGCAGAGAATAATTTTTTTGCGAGACAGGAATTATTTTTACCCTGGCAACACCTCATATTTTTATAAGTCTGCATCAGTGTTACCGAAGCTCCCGATTTTTCGGGAGATCTACCGATTTTTCACTTCATCTCCCGATCTACCGAAATGGCACCAAAATCTACCGATTTTTCGGTGTTCTCAGCGATTTATCGTTTCTCGTCGATTCTTTGTTTATGGTCCGCACAACAGGCAAATAATTGTCTATGGTTAAAAAAAAAAACTAAAAAATTCCCCGGATTCGGGAATTGACCAGAATATTTACAAAATACTGCAATCTAAGCATATCTCTATTATACGCGGTTCACACGGGGCGACTTTTGTCGGTCAACTTTTGTTGGTTGGACAATTGAAAGCTAATCGCCACGTGTGAACACTCTGTCAACAAAGTTATCAACTTTTTTTGTTGCCTGGCAAAAGTTGAAAGCCCGTCTACTTTTGACGTTCGAGTACGACCATCGCCATTTTGGTTTTACTTGTCGTTCGAGTTTTTCACCGAATCGCCCCGTGTGAACACATGTTTCAACTCGCTTGTCTTTTTTAGTTACTCGCGGGAAAAAGTAAAATTTGAAACGGACCTCCTTCGGCGAGGAGTATTTTTATTGTAATTAAATTTAATCTAATAAAATATAACAGGAGGAACAAATTGAAAGAAGCTATGAACGTTATTAATTAGGCATTTATTCTATAGTTCCGATTAGAATGGGTTAATTAATTAATTTAATTAATTATAATTTTCAGTTGACGCCGACTGCTTTTCCCGCTTTCTATGTGGAAGGACCCTATTGATGGGTATTATTTTTATGCTTTCCGGCAGCACATTATTATTTTTTATTCCTTACAGTTATGATATTGTTTTGTAATATGTTTTCATTATCATTATTATTTTGGTAACACATTGTTTATTATTTTTTTTTTTGTATAAATATTATTGTTTTTGATATCTTTGTTTTACTTTGTACATCGTACAAAAAAAAGGATTGTTGAGCAGTGATAGAAATGCGGAGTTGTATACTGCGCTCACAGCTTTTTGGGATAATTTTTGAAGGATTCTTCCCAGATAAGAGATTCTACTGCCCAATTGTCTTTTGTATACACTCAGCATGCTTGTAAAGGTTTAATTTTAATCTAATATAACTCCATTTATAACAATTTCTGTATAATTTCATTAACAATTTTAATTTGGCCCATGCACTTTCTTTTTGTTTTTGATGATTCAACTGAGATATTTGTAGGTATTTCTTAATAAAGGATTAAGGATTACTAAACAGTGTACCTACCGTTATCAAGCATCTGTCGCCAGGTGACAGGTGTTTTGAAAAAGCCCATGAGGTGGTTGATTGGTTCCTAAATAAAATTAAAATTCATAAATTTTTTCGTTTCATTTAATTGTACACATCCCGATGACGAAGGTCGTTACTTGTATGAATGTCGCTCACTTTTAAAAGTAAGTAGGTATTACATGATTTTTGACGTCTCGCAAAGTGACAGGTGACAGTCCAAGGTCGATGTTTCACAAAAATTTGCGCCGAGTTGCCAGACGTAAAATAAGTCCCCGTTAAACGTTAGGGCAAATTGCGTTATTCCACGGGCAACATCTACAATAATCATATTGACGGCGCTGTTTATGGGTTTTTTCGTTAGTTGTTAAGGTTATGCTTCGGAATAATAAAAGGGATTCGTATTATTGACAAAGGAGAAATTTTGTTAAAATAATTCTAGTGATCTCCCGATTTCTAAGAAAATCTCCCGATTTCTCACGATTTCTCCCGATTTTTAGGCGTAAATTCTCCCGATTTTGAATTTTTGAGTTCGGGAACACTGGTCTGCATTATGTAAGTCTGTCAAAACAAACTTTTTGGCGCCATCGCGTCGCGTCGTTGTGTTGCTTGTTTTTTGTAATTGTTTATTGTTCAATTAGGCTTCTCAATTGTTGACAACTTATAATGGATCCCAACTTACTGTAAGTATTGCAAATTATACCTTATTGCCATAATAAATATGAACCTTATTAATAAATAATACACGTTTGTAACCGTATAGGCACGTAAGTAAGCATTTTATTGAATTTCGTCTTCTAAACAAGATAAACGATCATTATGAAAACATTTGCGATACGTGTATATACTTATCGTTAGTAAAATTACTTGAACTTTGTGAGAATGAACTTTTTAAAAGCTATATTCCTTCTGGAATGTTCTACCATGGACATGCCACGGTGGCAAATCTTTTTGTTTATTTTTATATATTATTTTTCACTCTGCCACACTTTAATAATGCTTTACCGAGGAATACTATAATATATTATTTTGCATTCTGACACACTTTAATAATGCTTTACCGACGAATATTATAGTGCTTTCATGTGCAATAAAATATCTATAAGAAACTATAAAATATCTATATGTATTTTGAACCTAATAAATATAATATTTGACGTGCATATTTAATTTTATATCAGCGATTCCTTGTACGATCTTGTTACTTATAAATATGAAATGTGTTTTCAGGAAACGATGCAATGTTGGTGAGTAATCTTCAAACAACGAGAGGCGACATGGCTTACTCTTGCATCCGATTTCAATGGTGATGAATTCTGTCAAACAGCTCCGAGCTCGGTTTGAAAATATGAAGCGTTGGGCAAGGCAGGTTGGAATATATTTCACAATTGATATTAATCTTATTTATTTATTTTGTAAGAAACAAACAGCTTTTATATAATATGCAGTGAAAGATATAAATATACAAGTTAATTGCAGTCAAGCCACAGAAGTTTCTTATGTTAAAGTGCATTAGAAATGAAGTTTTAGTAGCCATAATGCTGTTAAATGAACTGTTATATTTAGTAATTGGTTGCCCTGATGCTTTGTTTAATTCATGCAGGTATATATGTTTATTAATTGACTTTTAATGATGCTTCAAGGACGGTAGCAGAGAAATTCAGGAGAGGACTGGCGGTGGACCTCCTACAGCACCATTAAGGCTCATAGCGCACTATTGGCTAGGCCGCAGCGGCCACGTCGCGGCGGCCATCGAGATAGATACATTAATATGAAATCGCCATAGAGCACGCGCACCTGGCCGCACGCGGCCAGCGGCCACACCAAGCCGCAGCGGCCAGCGGCCACACCAAGCCGCAGCGGCCAGCGAGATCGAAGCGACGCATTTGCGGCCTGTGTTCAGTCGCTGGCCGCTGCGGCCACTGAGATCTATTGCATTGTAGTTAAATCACCAGCCGCGGCGGCCGCACGTATTGTGGAACTACAGCGTGATTTGTGATCATCGCGATGTCTTTCGACACGGAAAGATTTATAACCGAGATTGAGACAAGTCCTGTGAAGACTACGCCAACCGAGACTTAAAAAGGATGATGTGGGAAGAGATCATAGAAATATTTTGCAATGAAAAATTAACAACAGAAAAAAACGAACTCGGTAAGTAATGTTTATTTTATTGTGTTCTCAGAGCTACTCGATTTTGCCACGGGAGTTGTCCTTCACCCACGAAGTAGTCAGCAAATAGATCTCTGTTTTGTGTAGATGTTCTATTTCCTCTTGAAGACAGGCAGGGAGGTATTCCTTCAATAGATAATAAACATAATATAATATAAACATAAGATAATAAACAAGTTGACTGTATATATACTGATTTTTCGAAAGCCTTTGATAAAGTGTCTCACAAAGTACTGATCCAAAAACTTCATGCTATAGGAATCAGAGCAAATATGTTAAGCTGGTTAAGTAGCTACATATCTGGTAGAACTTTACTTGTTAAAATAAAATCTTTTTTATCTAAACCATTTTTGGCCACTAGTGGCGTACCGCAAGGTAGTCATCTTGGCCCAATTTTATTTATTGTTTTTATAAATGACATAGTCAACTGCTTTAAAAATGTCAATGTACTGCTATTCGCCGACGATATTAAATTATATAAAGAAATAACTTCCTTAAACGACTGTCAAGTTCTTCAATCTAATATAGACATGCTAAATAACTGGTGTTCACAAAACAATTTATATTTAAATGTAGAAAAATGCAAAATTTTGACCTTTTCCAGAAAAAAAACATCACAATTTTTTGGCTATTCAATAAATAAAACAAATTTAGAAAGAGTAAAGGAAATGCGGATCCAGCCCTAGTTAGTTGGGTCACTCTGGTTCCACGTCTGACGACCATCGGTGGATAAAAACCATAGTCAATCAACCAAAGCTTCATGGAAAAACATACGCAAAGATGGACTACCCTGTCTGGCAGCGAGGGGGAATCTCTCCTCGGTGATCCAGAGACTGACATTATGTCAGGGTCAGCTTGCAGGACTCCAGGGGCAAGCAAAATGAAGCGGAGGAAAGCCAGTCGTTCTGGGTTTGAAAACTTAAAGGAAAGACATACCAGACTATTGTTAGACCCGCGATAATGTATGGCTCCGAATGCTGGACTATGTACAACTCCTACTCTAGGCAACTCGAATCAGCAGAAATGCGAATGCTTAGATGGACCGCAGGAGTATCATTAAAAGATAAAATTAAAAGCTCACGCATTCGTGGTAGCCTGGGTGTCACTGACATAAACAGTAAGCTAGAGGAACGACAGTTAAGATGGTATGGGCACATAAGACGGAGACCACCAGACCACACAGTGAAGCAGGCAATGTCTATAGAGCTTCAAAGACAGTCATCCAGAGGTAGACCAAAGAACTCCTGGATGACCCAATGCTCCAAAATCCTACAAAGAAACGGCCTAGATGAAAGCGACACTCAGAACCGAAGAAGTTATAACCTGAGAACGAGAAGAGCCGACCCCAACAGCCTACCTAGGCAATGAGTTGGGATAGTGCTAGGAAGAAGACAGTAAAGGAAATGCGAGATCTTGGCATAATAATGGATGAGAAACTAGACTTTACGGCCCACATTCAACAAACTGTGAATAAGGGTATGAAAGCATTAGGTTTTATATTGAGAACAATTAAAAACTTTGAATCTTTACAAATCATAAAACTATTGTACATATCCCTTGTTAGAAGCCTGATAGAACATAACTCCATAGTTTGGTCGCCCTTCTACAGTGTACATATTCATAATGTTGAAAGAATTCAAAGAAAATTTCTACGCTTCGTCAATTTTAAACTTAACATCCCTTTAGAACACATAAATTACCAGTCATTATTGAATCATTTAAATATTCCGACATTAGAAAACAGAAGAAAAATAAAGACCTAACCTTTTTATTAAAATTATTGAACTATAAATTCGATTGTTGTGAACTCCTGCTGTTCTAAGAACGAACAGGGGTTGGAATAGCCGACTCAAGGGCTATTCCACACAGATAACAAATAAATTAATTATATGGTTTTTGACAGGCGAATGCGAAAACACAATGCGTAACGTTACTTCACAAGCAACTTACCGGTGAAATGATGGTGAAATCTGCATCAGCCTCATCTGTCAGCACTGGAACTGAACTGGTGGTTCTTTAGCACTTGTTGTTTTAAAGTAAATTGCGATAAAAATGCGTCTTAGGATTATTCCGATTAGACAACCGGCGATCGAGATTCGGCGGGACGAACCGTTTTTGTGCAACTGGCTCGGCTCACGGCTATCCGTCGTTTTAGCTGACTTGTGCGAATTTAAACTACACAGTTCAAATTCTGACGATACGATTGGTTAGTACACGGCCTGTCAAAAGCAATTGGCGTTACGGAACACCTGCATTTAATAAATCTACACATACCTACACGAACAACTAGGCAAATATCAACATTTTACATACATACATCTCATTCCAACTATAGTTTTCACTCTCCAATACAACGTTTACACAGTCTTGGTAACAAATACTTAAGGCGTATTAACCAGCGGCCGAGAATTCGAATTTGGTCTAAAGACGGTCTTGCGATCGGACGTTTTTTTAGAACGAGACAGAAATACCATATTCATTCCACTGCCAGCCGTTCACTCCGCGCGGCGGTCGAAACCTACAGCATGGTTCCGATGAAATAACAATTATTGTGTTTGAATTTTCGGTTGTAGCTTTCTTCCTAATAAGTAGTTACATACATATTTGTAAATTATACGTCGGAGTGCGTAAACATAAATAAATACAAATGCAGTGCGTTGACATAGTAGGTACAAAATAGGTAGGTATTTGAATAAACATTTTTTTTTAAATTTTTAAAATATTTTTATTCACTTGTTTTTTTAAAAAAATTATTTTACATAGGTTTTACAAAAGTGATTAACATTAAGTTTGATTGTAAAAAATCTCTCGTTTTACATATTTATCCGTTTGTACGATAGGTATTACCTGTAAGTTTTATTTCTAATACTTAAAGTAAGTATGTCAAAAAAATAACCTCGTTTTTTTTTCTCCTAAAACAGGAAGCTCAATTCACAATATGACATTATGAAACTGACAAAAAGTAACACTAAAATATTAAAATGTTGAATTATACCAATTTAATAGGGAATTGGACAACAGAATAGAAATTTTTAACAAAAACATGATTTGAATCGCACATAACGAATCAAAACCGTTATTTTGACGGGAATCATATACGCATAGACTAAAATGTCGCGTTTCTGCAATAAAACACAAATTTAAAATTGAGCATCCGAATATCTGACCATGAGTGGCTATATTTTTGAGCTGTTCAAAGAAAAAGGCCATATCAACGATTCGACGTCCACTCATTGAAAAGTTTGGTTTTTTTTCTTCTTCATTTTGCTTTTCTTGTTGCTGTCTTGTGTCAGATTCAGGCAGGTAATGTTCATCAACTGATACAGCTCCACTAATCTATGAAATAATTAAACAACAACATAAGTAAACAATCAGGCAATAAGCTCGTCCATAAACACGCAATGTAAGCGATCCAATGTTCCCACGCGCAACTTGCACATTTGTCTCCAACACGTGCGCAACACATGTAAATTCAGAATCAAATTCATTTTGATGACGACCTACACAGATTATTGATTCTAAATTTATATTTTAGTAAAAATAAAAGCAAGTAAGTTAAAAAGAGAAGACGACATTGGATTCATTAAATAAATAAACAAAGATAAATATTTGGAGAGTTCTTTGTGCGTTGGAAGGCGAATGGCCATCCTTTCCAGCTTTCCAGAGTTATCTAGTTATCTTTACAGTTTCTTATCTGGTGAGCACAGATGCCGATCGTATGATCAAAACGAGATCTCATCAAAAAATATGGTGAGAATTTTATTACAAACAACAATAAGCTAACAGAATTTTATTACAAATAAGTTTACATGGAAATGGAATTAATCTCCTTCGAAGTACTGTGCTTGACTAGAGATATACTTATCCCAATGTTGAATCGTTCTTCTAATATCTTTGGTTGAATCCATGACTGGAAACATTTTACCACGAGTTACCCGACACCGTGTGTACAAGGTACTGTTGCTACGTGTTGCGTGTGTAGTAAATCGCGGTAATTACAGTTGAATCGGTCACCTTAATATACCATGCATTTCCCGACACCATGTATACAAGGGTATGGTTTTGTGCGTGTAACTCGCGTAATGCCTGGAATTATTGATATTTTATAATTACCGCGATATTCACGGTTTCAGTCACCGTAATTTCACCACGAGTTTCCCGACACCGTGTACACGTGGTAATGTTGCATGCGCGTAAATCGCGCAACACCGGGTAGTAAATGCTTGTTTAAAATTACCGCGGTAATTAGAGTTGAATCGGTCACAGTAATATACTACGCGTTTCCCGACACCATGTATACAAGGGTATGGTTTTGTGAGTGTAACTCGCGTAACGCCTTGAATAATTGCTAGTTTATAAATACCCCGATATTGACGGTTTCGGTCACCATAATATCCATGATTCACAATATATTGTAGGTATTACCTATTTACATAATAAAATAATAATAATATTAATGTAAATTACACATACCGACGGAATTTTAGAGACAATATTTGCTTCAGAATCACAACCATTCGTTGGTAGTTGATTATTTTCCTTGAAAATTAAACAACACAAAATTATGGCTAAATATTATAAAAAATATATGCGTATTCTGACTGATTCGTTTGAACGACCCTGTAGCATATAGAGTACGTAGGAATGTACAAGGATAATTAAATATGATTAACCCTTTTTTTTCTGCAAATATTTCTCCCATGTACGTTTTGATGACGAAATTTTTGTTTTCTTATAAAACTTTTGTCCGATAGTATTTTCATCCTCATTTTTAAGCGAAGAATTTCTTTAAAATGTTATCAAGTAGACTGGCGTGGAATAGACGTCTGCTCGCCGCCCTGTCGCAGCGGGGAATGATAAAATTTCGGCTTGAGCCGGGGTAATCACAAACAACGAACAAACAACAAACGCGAATCGAAATTAATTACTATTATGTACTTTAAGAATATATTTCTTGGTCATAAATTATTTTTAATGTTTCAATAATATCATAGTAAATTATTTTTGTAAAAAAATCTCAACTTTACCAATTTGTAAGGTCATAAATAAATAGTCAAATTGAGGGATTTTCGTCACAAAACGCGTCCTCGGATTTATTTATTAGTAATTTTATTTGAAATAAAAACAAAATTCTTATACATACATATGATAGATAATTTATTGATTGTTTACACTGTATTATTATATGATTTGAAATATTTGTTGTATAATACAACTTCGCATTTGAAAATGCAACAAATCTGCGCATCGTCCAACGGTAACACTTTATTATGTTATGAAAATAATATTAGTTTTCAAAATTTAACATCTTACTTTACTAGATAAAATAACGATCTTTCGAAATCAATTTGTGTTTTTCTCTAGAAAATTGTCCATACGTCTAAAAGTGGCCTCAAAAATGCCAAATTTCAGGTCAAGTCTACCTATTTCGCCTTAAATAATATAAATGTATTTGACAATAATTTGAACTTGGCCAACTTTAAACGGAGTATGTGCGAACTATTTTTACCTAATTTGTAAACTATTGTTATACTTTCTTATTATCATTATGGTTGATTTTGTGGATTTTGGAAGATTTTATATTTTTCGTCTCACTTACTCTATCCATACCTATATTTTTTAAATTCTTATATTTTATGTAACATATTTTGTCAACTCTGATATTTTTTTATGTAACCTGTATTTTGCTAACACTGATTTTTTTATTTTTTTTAAATTTTTTATATGTCATCTGTATAACTAAAAAATAAAGATGTACATTATTATAGGTAAAAGCCCTATGGGCGTTTAAATAAATAAATAAAATAATAGTCGGGGGAATATACAACGTGTCTTCGAATTTGTACCCATCTCGCTCCCGTACATAGTTATGAAGGACGCAACATACATGCTTTTATGATTGCACCAGCAAATTCTCTGTGTACATCAAGAGGACGATGAAAAATTCGCCACTTGTTGGCTAGTATCCCGAAAGTACATTCTATGTACCGGCGCGCACGAGAAAGGCAGTAGTTAAAAATTCTTTTCTTGTCTGTCAAATTTCTTCCGGCATATGGTCTCATTATATTTTCTGACAAAGAGAATGCTTCATCGCCAACTATGACAAAAGGCAGAGGCACACCTGTTTCAGTTATCGGTCTCTTGTCTGGCATGTCTAAATCATTATTTGTAAGTTTTTCCTAAAAATGCGAGTTCTTGAATACCGATGAATCGCTGCATTTTCCATATGCGCCGACGTCTATGCATATAAATTTGTATTTGGCATCGCATATAGCCATCAGCACAATAGAGAAATAGTTTTTGTAGTTTTAATAAAGTGACCCTGTATGGGTCGGCTGAATGACTCTTATGTGCTTTCCGTCCACAGCTCCAGTACAGTTAGGAAATTGCGAACTGTCCCTAAATCCTTCACTTATTTCTAGCCATTTGTCTCTATGAAATTTTGGAAAGGCAATGTCTTTTATATTTTGCCATATGGCGACGCAAACCTCAAGTACAATTTCTCGAACAGTTGTATGTCCAATGCGAAATGAATGATTTAGTTCTCTGAAGGAGCATCCAGATGCTAGGTATCTGGAACAAACAAACACGTTATGATAACTTTTTTTTTCATTTCCAGGTAAGTCACTCCAAAAAAAATGGAAAAATATAAGGGACTCATTCCTCAGAGAGCTACAACGTGTCAAAGCGAAACGTAAATCTCCCTATGTATATTTTCAACACCTGATGTTCCTTAAAGATACGGTGGAACCGAACACAACAGAATCGAACTTAAATGATGCGGAAAATAAAGTCCCTCCCACCCCCGAATCAGTAACTCAAGGACAACCGAGATCAACGAACAAAAAGGAAGACAATAATTTCGAAAAAGAAGATCTTGTTTCGGTTTTAAAAGAAAGCATAAATTCAAGAATTCAACGTGAATCAGTTCTCGAAGACGACAATGACAGATTATTTATGCTTTCCTTAGTAAAGGATTTCAAAAAAATTCCCGAATCCGCGAAGCTGACAACCAAGATGGAAATTATTAATCTAATCCACCGAGCTCAAAGTGGAAGCAGTTATACCAACCATCAGGAATATCAACAGGGATATTTTACTAAGCAATCGGATAATGGACCACTTGCCACAATGAGCTGCCGCCCTTCTCTGTCACGTCCCAGTTAACTGCCGCCGCCATTGGATTCAGGAAGAGAAGAAAATTCTATCCAATCAGACTACTCTCAGGCCTCGTAAGATTCAGAAATAATTGAAACGTTTTTTAATAATTATTGAACAACTGCACCTTTGATTATGATAATACAGTACTTAAATACTTTTATGTACCTACTTGTTTCACTTATCTACCTGCATCCTTTTTCATAAAACAGACACTGAGATAAATAAATAATTTGAATAAAAGTAGATAGGCATAGGCTTACCTTAAAGTTACAACAAGTTTTTCCTTGGCAGAAATGCAGGGGCGAAATTTAGTTGCAGTGCCGGTGATTGATGGACTTAATTTTCTTAACAGTTCTTCAAACGAAGACTTGCTCAACCGCAAATAATTAAAGAACTTGTCATCATATTGCTGAAGGTCGGTGAAATAAGTAAGAAATAATCCCTTTCACGTAGCAAGGGATGAACCCAATATTTTTTCCTTTTCTTTTTCCACTTCTTACTTATAAGATACAAAAGCACTGCTATTTCCTTAACGTCCATTTTGAAGCGCGCTGTATGTGCAACTGACGATTGTAGCCGCGTTGCAAATCGCAACCCCTGCGACCAGGCCGCGCGTCGTGGCCTCGCTGCCAGGTCGCTAGTGCGTGTTGGCCCTAAAGCAGGACACAAAGAGCATAGTGGCTACTTCGATTGGCGGACTCCCCAGCGTATTTGAGGATGACATCAGCACTTTGGTGCTGCAGGAGCTGGTGGTGGAAGAAGGTGGGAGTTTGGTTAGTGCCACAGCTGAGGTTTATTATGGTGTTGACTGCAGTTTACTAACTACATGTAAGAACTTACAATATTTCCTAGTTTTATATCAGTTCTTCATTTAAGATAATCTGATTATTTAATGCATTTTCACATTTTTTTAAGCTTCTAAACTCCTACCCCTTTAACAGCAGCGCCCCAGAAACCTCAATCCTAAAAGCAATTTCATCTCCTTTAAATGTAAACGAATTTGTTGACTGACTTAATACAAGTTTTCAAACAAACTATTAGTAGATTTTAGTACAAAATATTTGTATTTCACTATCGTTGCTTTATTTAAGATAATAATCTGATTAGTTAATGTATTCTCATGTTGTTGAAGCATCCAGTAATATCGGAGTTATGCTAAAACTAAACTGAGATGTCCAGGTTTTTATATTATGCATATTTTTAATGCTGTGTGACCTTTACTTTATGGGCCGTATAGTCTTTTGTGTTCTTCCTAATGTTTGTCAATTATTGTTAGAACAAGATGAATGAATGCATTCGCACACAATTAA
Source organism: Hesperophylax consimilis (assembly GCF_061612785.1). Classification (NCBI taxonomy): domain Eukaryota; kingdom Metazoa; phylum Arthropoda; class Insecta; order Trichoptera; family Limnephilidae; genus Hesperophylax; species Hesperophylax consimilis. The sequence goes on from NC_142842.1 coordinate 757,215, forward strand.
CTAGTCCATTATATTATGCTCTTAAATGTTTCTTTCCCATTGTATAAGTATGTATTTTTGCTGTAAATTATTCTTTCTTCCGAGAGAGTATTCTGGTATAATTTTACTTTTTTCAGGGCATTAATAAAAAATAAATAATCACAATCGCCAAGCCTAATCGCTAATCGCTAATCAAGTCGCTACAGCGACCTCGATGTGATTTACTATATAATACATTTCTTCAATGATCTATGTTTGACTAACTATATATGGAGATAATATACAGTACCATACTTACCTGGTAGGTCACTTGAGATTAATACTTAATTAACATTAACTAATTGTTTATTAGCGAAATTTAGATACAGGATTTAGGAAATAATTGGAAAATACCATAAATATTATTTTAAACCTTTATTTTCTTATTTTTAATTGAATTTATATTAACAATATAATCAATAAATATTAGTCTGAAACACCCAAACATATTTAAAAATAAATAAACTCTGAGAACAAAATAAATGCCGCCGATGGAAATTGAACCCGCAACCTTCCGATTTCTTCATTTTTTTTTTAATCTTCCATTTATCTTCTTTTTTTTTAAATTTCTACATTGTAGGTAGGTGCCTTACTTATTTTCTATTTTATTTTAATATATTTTGTTCCTCACTTATGTAAAATACAAATAAAAGAATATACTACACTTGGTAGGTACTCTATTTATTTTATGAAATTAGGTAGGAGTTACACTTAAGTTATTCACATTCAATAACGATCCAATGCATATTACATAATATATGTATATGTGAGATAGTTGTTCAAAACATTTCTAATAGTATGTATTCTATATTATTATAAACAAAGTAATTTACTAAGTTTGTAAACATTAAAGTATAAAATAAATAGAAGATTTATCGTTACATTAATTATTTTGTAAATGTTAACTATCTATCTCTATATATATATAAATGTAAATGGTCGTTTGTTGAAAATCTTTGAAAGTTCTTCACTGATTGCTTTGAAATTTAGACACAATGTTGCTTTCGAATATGCTTGTCTATATTATTTAGATGACACCTGTGACAGGTAAAACAGACTGAGCCACAGCAACACGTTGCGGGGTACAGCTATTTTTGAATAAAGACATTATTGTTTTGAAATTCAAAAGACTTGTTATCTTCGCTCATGTACCAAGAGATTGTACACATGTGTTGGAGTCTCCAGGCGGAAGATGTTACAGAAAGTGTTGCCCCATGGGTTGGTAAAGAATCAATATAAACCGACTTCTGCACAGAGAAGTAAAGTAAGAAAACAGTTTATAAGGCGGTCTACTGTGGAACCTCTCTTGCAATGCAGGGTTTTACAGCACTCGGCTTATGTGGATTCCTTACCGACACAGTGAGACTATGGCATCCCCTGTGAGACCGAAGGCAATTGGGAGGGGAAGAGAAAGGTGGGGGATAATACAATATGATTATCATTACGAACTCCGCAATGATTGGTAAATGTTAGAGGATAATATTCGACACCGGGATCCTATTAAGGCAGCGGTCGGGGAACCGGGGTAAATTACCCCAAATGGAGTAAAAATGGTTTTTTTTTGGGTAGCAAGGAAATTTTTCTAAATATTATTTTTCTTAATTGCTTTTGGAAGACTGTGAAAATATTACTTTTGATGAGATCAAGGATACAGTTATAGAACATGTTACCAAACTCAGAGAGCGGTTCTCTGACTACTTTCCAGATCTGGATAAACATACTTTCAATTGGGTTGTAGATCCTTTTAAATACGAAATTGCTAACATACCAGAAGAACCTCCCGGTTTGGCAGAAACAATACTTGAACTTCGATCTAATACTGAAGCACGTATTCAATTTGAGAGCAAATCCAATCTGTCGTCTTTTTGGATGTCAAAAGCTATGAAGGCTTTCAAAATTGCACATGAGGAGGCGGTAAAAAAGTTGCTGCCATTTGCAACAAACTATCTTTGTGAACAAGGTTGTTCCACTCTAATGAACATAAAAATGAAGAACAGAAATCGATTAAACGCCGAAGAATGTACTCAAATTGCTCTTACATCAAAAAGTCCCAATTTTGAAGTATTTGTATCAAACATGAAGCAACATCATTTCTCCAAAAACTGAAAGGGAAACCTGAAAATCTGAATTTTTGTTTGATCCAATTTGAGAATTTTATTTTGTTTGTCTATTACGTACTTACTATTTTCATGTAACTTTTTTATTTATTTTCCGTGTAAATTAATTCAATAAATAATGTTTATTTAAATATACATTGATTGTCTTCTTTTCAAAATAGGGGGAAGGGGTAATATCTACTAACGCAAAAATATTTTGGGGTAATGGTTAAAAAAGTTCCCCGACCGCTGTATTAAGGCGAAGCACTACGAAGTAATGATAAATAATGTGTTTTTGGTTTGATAATTTAATGGCTTAGAAATATTTTAGAAGCTAAAATTAAATACTACAAGTAGAACACATCTCGGCCTTTGAATTAAAAACAAAAAAAAAATTGATAAGCTTTTTTAAAACTCCAGAAAAAATTAAAGTATCAGGTTTATAAAAACTGTTTTAAAATTTTAAATATCCTATTTTGAACCCCTTTTTGATTATGGATATTTGCGACATTATACAATAGAATTGTAAAATTGTATAAATTTATTCCATATTTACTAGCATTTTTTTTTACACTTTAACTAATGTTATAATACCTCTCAAAAATTGTGTACATATATTGAATGATGTTTGTAGTTAATTTTAAATTTGAATTATATTCATTTGTATGTTGAATAACGTGTGTAGTTACTTAACACTTTCACTGCGTTATTTTAATATGGCGTAAACCAACTGTGCTGATAAAATACGAAATTTTCATAACGGGACTACTTCCCTAATCCGAAAAAAATTGGGACTTTTGCATGTTTGGTTTATTATTGGGGATCACACCTACCAATTCCACTGTCTGACAGAGCTACATACTCTCCAGTTGTTATGTAATTGGCAGGACAAAATAGTAGGCGTCATTGCGTAATGGTGAGTTTACACGAGACATTTACTGTACTGGTAAGTTTTTAGATTCTCACGGCCAAAAGCATTTTTGTTGTTTGTTTTTGGGGTGTTATGCCGTGTTGCGCTAACTCCTTCTTTAGCCGACGTTTCGGACAGCGTTGCAGTGTCCATCATCAGGGCAGATCCGGTAGATCCGAAGATGTGTCTACCGGATCTGCCCTGATGATGGACACTGCAACGCTGTCCGAAACGTCGGCTAAAGAAGGAGTTAGCGCAACACGGCATAACACCCCAAAAACAAACAACAAAAAAAAACATTTACTGTACTATTTACTCATCAAGAAATTATATTTTTATAAATTATTAGTAAACTCAAGATTGATTTTTTTACTACTACTACGGGGGTAAACAGAGAAAACAGAACGCCAGACTACCCTGTCCTTACACACAATCTTTGCTTTCACCACGTTCATGCAGTTTGTCATATATAGTATAGTTATAACAAATTGATTTTGACCGCCTAAAAAGGGTAATTATATAGTATTGTTATAAAAAGAGAAAGTGCAGGCAAAACCATCGTGAACAGGTAATTATCGGTTTGAAATGAAACAATGGGGTTTTTCTAGATTATTTTCACCATGGTAATTCCTAAAGCAGTGAACAGGTAATTGATTTTGACCGCCTAAAAAGGGTAATTATATAGTATTGTTATAAAAAGAGAAAGTGCAGGCAAAACCATCGTGAACAGTGAAATGAAACAATGGGGTTTTTCTAGATTATTTTCATCATGGTAATTCCTGAAGCAGTGGACAGGTAATTATCGGTTTGAAATGAAACAATGGGGTTTTTATAGATTATTTTAATCGTGGTAATTCCTAAAGCAGTGGACAGGTAATTATCGGTTTGAAATGAAACAATGGGGTTTTTATAGATTATTTTCATCATGGTAATTCCTAAAGCAGTGGACAGGTAATTATCGGTTTGAAATGAAACAATGGGGTTTTTATAGATTATTTTAATCGTGGTAATTCCTAAAGCAGTGGACAGGTAATTATCGGTTTGAAATGAAACAATGGGGTTTTTATAGATTATTTTCATCATGGTAATTCCTAAAGCAGTGGACAGGTAATTATCGGTTTGAAATGAAACAATGGGGTTTTTATAGATTATTTTAATCGTGGTAATTCCTAAAGTAGTGGACAGGTAATTATCGGTTTGAAATGAAACAATGGGGTTTTTATAGATTATTTTAATCGTGGTAATTCCTAAAGTAGTGGACAGGTAATTATCGGTTTGAAATGAAACAATGGGGTTTTTATAGATTATTTTAATCGTGGTAATTCCTAAAGCAATGGACAGGTAATTATCGGTTTGAAATGAAACAATGGGGTTTTTATAGATTATTTTAATCGTGGTAATTCCTAAAGTAGTGGACAGGTAATTATCGGTTTGAAATGAAACAATGGGGTTTTTATAGATTATTTTAATCGTGGTAATTCCTAAAGCAGTGGACAGGTAATTATCGGTTTGAAATGAAACAATGGGGTTTTTATAGATTATTTTCATCGTGGTAATTCCTAAAGCAGGGTTCGATACAAAATCCAGGCATCTGTGGACATTCCTTGCAGCAATAATTAGAATCGTTCCGTTTTTGATTTTTTTACCAGCAATATTTGCATTGCCTTTTTTTTACTTTTCCTTTGTCGTTTCTTTCGCATAGGGCTGGCAAATGTCTTATATTTGATACTAGTGGACGAGGAATGGCAGAAAGAGGACCAAGTAAATTATCGATTACTTCCAGTCTAAAATCATATAGACTTTTCTTACGCTCACTTTGTGCATTGTACAGATAGTAAGCATTGATTGGAAAATGTGAATTCCCAGTTTCTTATACCACCTCAAAGTTTTTCGACGACATGGATAGTAGGCAAGTATTTGGTCGTGAAAATCTACGCCGCTCATGTGTTTGTTGTATTCAATAATCATTTTTGGCTTACAAACCTCCTTTCCTCGACGATTGGTAGTTTTCGTCAATTGCCCATCGAATTCGGAAGATATCGTCACAATTTCACGTCGATCCTTCCATTTTGTGACGCATATCCCTTTATTTGTATACATGCTGGTAGACTCTCCGGTTTTTAATTTTTTTTCAGTAACTTGTCCTTCCGGTTTGATCTGAGGGTCCCAGTAACAAATGTTTTGTTTTCTCATAAATGCTCCGTCAATGGAACGCTGTTATAGAAATTGTCCATGTATAAACTGTGCCCGACTCCAGTCTTTCCTTCCATCAATTTCTTCACCACTTTGTTGGTGTGGTCTTTACCACCGAGTTCGATGTCTGCTGCACCACCATAAACAATTATTTTTAGGGCCAATCCATTTGACTGACCCAACATATACAGTTTTATGCCATATTTCGCTTTTTTCCCTTTCATGTATTGACGGATCAATAGTCTCCCTCTCCAGAGCACCAGCGATTCATCGATGGAAAGATTTTTACTAGGAGTATATATAATCTCCATCCTATCATTGAAAAAATCGATGAGTGGCTGAATTTTTCGTAAAGTTGTTGATTCTTCCTCATTACTATTGAAGTGAAGCACTCTAAGGATAAGTAGAAACCTATCTCGAGCCATGTATTGAGAAAATGTTGGCAGGTTGAATAAATGATTTTTCTTCCAATAGTCGTTTAGGCGATTCATCCTAATAGTTCCCATGTGGAAAATAAGCCCTAAAAACTTCCTAAATTCCTCGATTGTTAGGTCCCTCCACCTTGTGATTCGGCTTTTATCACCTTTCGACTTTGATAACACCTCTACCGCATAATCGTTTGTTTGTTTGATGACCATCTCACACAAGTCATCGTTGGCGATGGCATTAAAAAAGTTGATCGGTTTTCTTCCAGCTTCCATAAAATGTATGCCAGATATACCGGTAAATGGGATGTGATGTGATGGTTTGGGTGAATTTGACCACTGTCTTGGTTCGGACATTGATGGTTGGTTTGGAGGCAGTGGTGATGCTGCCGGTACTGGCTGGATAATGTCATCTTCATCCGATTCATCGTTATCCATGTCTTCCAAGTCATCTTCATCCGATTCGGGGAAGATCTCTAAGTCGCTTCCCGAATCGTCAAAATCACTATCGGTGTCGCTAAAGTCGTCATCTAGCCTAGCTCTTTTGGATGTTGATGGCTGATCCATATTTCAAGGTATGTATAAGACAAAAAAATATCAAAAGTCCAACACAAAAATAATAATAAAAACACTTTATAGTAAATGAATTCAATATAAATTACTTGTAGTCTAAAACACAATATTTTGATTCAAAAGTCCGAACACACAAAAAATAATAACGAAAAGTCTAATAAAAAATACTTATAAACAATTAGACACTATTTATAAAGTCAATAACAATCACAATTACCGCACACACATATAATTCGTTGTAGTTGTGTGAAACGTATAGAAAAAGTCGCGTGTAAACTCGCCACAACGGTACTACGGTAGAAAATAAACAATAGCGACCGACCCGCGCAACATATAGATGTATACTGAAGTTATCCTACATCCTGACGGTATTATATACACAATCCGTTTGTGCTAACGTTTTTTTATTATCATTTCTGTAAGTTATAAGATGCCCGTACCTTGTACGGGCAGCGCATCCCGCGAACTTTGTATCGCCCGTACCTGCTACGGGCTCAGCACTGGACGTGTTAATAAGGACGAGTTATGTCACGGAATGTAAACAATTCATCAAATTTCAACGTTAATTTTCAGGTTCTGTGAACGTTCTATTCAAGTTCTGTTATTATATCATTATGGACCAGTGACTTCACACGACTGAAATAATAACATAATTTAATTTGTAAGGAACTTTCACAGAACTTGAAAATTAACCTTGAAATTTAAAGAATTCTCCAGATTCTGTGAAATAACCCGTCCTAAGTCTAAATGATATTGTATTGTTATATATAATATTGTTTACATATCGCCTTTTAAGGCGATGCACTACGTAGTAATTTAAAATCATGTGTTTTTGGTTTGAAAATTTGGTCGCCTAGCAATGTTTCAGATGCTTTAATTAAATACTGCAAGTAGAATACATCCTGGCCTTTGAAATAATCGAGTATTTTTTAGATCTTTCTTTAAGTCTTTTTATAAGCACAGAAAAAAATAATGTATAGGCTTATGAAAAGTGCTTTAAAGTTCAAAATCTCCCACTTACAAACTCATTTTCGGTTATGGTTTTATTATATAATGTGGCAAATTAAGTTATTTATAAAATGATCGAAAAACATTCAAATATTTGTGCCTGAATATCCACAAAATAAAATAAAAGGCACTTTTTTGGCCATGTTTTTTTCTAGCATAAATCAAAACAGGTGGATGGTGTGAAGTGGGAATTTAAGCCTTATCGCCATCTACGTAAGGTGTGTTATTGATAGCGGCTCGATTCAAAATATTACACGACGTAGTGCATCGCCTTAAGCAATATTTTCATTTTCTGGCTATTCCGATCTGGTCACTATTTACAGATTGACTCTAACGACACAGTCGAATGTTGTGACCAAATGTATTTTCGTTTTTTAATCTCAAGAGCGCTAATCTAGTACTGTTAGTTTTCATATAACACAACCGTCCCGTTTAGGGTCACCAAGTGAGGAACACCGCATAACAGTCCTAACTGCCCAAAGCCAGTGGGACTATGGCATCCACCAAATGTTACTTATGCTGTGTAAAGTTTTCATTTTATTGCCGAAGACTTTTAAGAGTCCTAAATATTACCATGAACATAAATAAATCCCAAATATTAGTGACAATTCAACACACCTTTAAAAAGTGATAAAAGTAACCTATTTTTATGTATAATTTTTTTTATGGATCTAATACGCCTAAATTTAGAATGAGAGAGCTGGGTATAATCAATACCTCCTAGAACAACTAATAATGCCAGTAGCCGAAATAACAAATGGTAATATTTTTATAGTCTGAGAATGCCAAATTCTTTTTATCTCATTTCCTAGATCTGTGTATTTTCTTATTTTTTCATTAACAGATTTTTGAATATTACAGGAATTTGGAATAGCAACATCAATGATATAAGTTATTTTTTTAAAATTATTATTATTATTATTACCTATTTAACTTAGTTTTTGTTTCATAACTTTATATCACTTTTAAAAGGTAAGTTGACTTGTCATTTGGATGAATTTTCCGGTCACCAGAAGATTGATACTATTAATTTATTTTTACATTGAAATCTGCGAATCCCAAAATATGGTCATCCCAAATCCTTATCATTATCAAAGCCAACTTCTCTATTGACAATTCAGTGCGCTTACCCATAGATAAGCTCTAATTATTTTCCAGACCTTTCTCTACTTCTCCGATACTTATCTTATCTCTTTCACAAGTTGCTATCAGGCAGAAATCATCGTTTTATCCATTCAATTGAGAAATTCAGTAACTTTTGACTACTTCCGCGGCTAAGCAGTTAAGATTCGGAAAATTAAACCATTTAATTAACATACTTTCAATATGTGTGATTTCCATCGGTAAATAAATATTTTCAAATCAGTGTTGTCAGGAATCCTGTGAAAGTTTAATCACCGTTTACGACGTTGTTTGAGGTGAGAAGTGCACCAGATTATTATTTGTTCAATTTTTATTGGAATAACTTTTCTTTAACTTTTGAATAATAAGGTTATACCCATTAATGTTATTGATTGGAACATTATAATAAATAAATATAATAATTAGGTCCCAATGGTTTTGTAAATAATCCAGAGATCCTGGGTTCGATTCCAAGTTGAGACCTTTATATTTTTATTTTCTGTGTCTTGTTCTGTTTCATGTTTCATTTCGATTTCTTAGTATTATCTTCTTCTTCGATGATATATTATTTGTCAATTTATAAATATATTATAATAATACATTTATTCCGGAATGTATACAGGGGTAATGTAATACATTCGATATTTCAAAGTAATAAAGCATACACATTCACAGTAATAAAAACCCAGCTGGGCGTAAAATCAAATAAAATTAAATATAAATATATTTGTTTATATGTATATATTTTATTATTTTGGGGGAAAAAATAACAATGGGTAGTAAAAGTCTGTCTGGAATCCCAAATACATGTGTTATGTCAATAATATAGAGCGCATACAAAATAAATTTATTAAATACCTCCGTTATAAATACAACAACAATTATATCTGCACTCTCCAATCCCTGAAATCTGACAGCTGACTGGTAGACCGGTTTCTCCATAAAATAATACACAACGAAATAGACTGCCCAGAACTTCTATCCCAAATAAATGTTAACTCCCCATCTAAAAGAACTCGCCACACCAACCTTGTTTACACAACTAGTAATAAAACAAACGCTGCAGCCAATTCCCCCATTTCTCGCATCCTTCAAACATTCAACTCAATTCAAACAAGCACAAATACAGATGTATTTTTTGATTCTCTCCCACATACATGCACCCGTAAACACACACAAGTACTCACACACACACAAACACTCACATACACTAACAAACTCTCCTTTCTTAACATACTAACTAACTTAACTTAAGTAAAATGTATAATATACCAATTATGTATATATATCAGCGACATGTCGTTGGTACCAATTATTGTATTAACTTTGTAACTATTGTCCTCTATGTAATTATGTATTGTTTGTTTCTGCAATAAAAAATAAAATAAGTGAATTTTTTTTTTAAAGTATTATGCAAATAGTCGTTGATGAGGGATATTTGACAGTCTCCCGTCTCCTGTTCGGCCATTAGGGGGACTCCGTCCAGGCAAACGTGAAAGTGATGTTCAATGTTCTTTCATGCTACATATTGGGGAATCATGTGACACGGTGAACTGGGAGGCGTCATTTGATATAATTTAGCAACTGTGACATCTGTGACCTCATGTGGCGCCTTTAACTTCATGGTGTACTATTGTTTCAGGATCTGAGTAACACCGCGCACCTTCACAGCCATGCTCGAGGCCGAATTTGAAAATTTGGAGGTGAAAGAGATAGAAGATGAAATTAAACAAATGAAAAAGCCCTTCGTTTTGAATTCGCTGTCGGATATCCTGGATGAAGAGCCTTACCCCAAAACTGACACCCTGGCGCGATTTGCAGATGTGGCAGAATTGCAGAAAACAGATTTTGACAAGGGCTGGCGTCTGCTAGCCACAAGCTCCAGACCAAACAGAAGTAAAACGCTTTTGGGTGCAGCGTTTGTCCACCACAAGGCGCGGCAGGTAGCAGTGGCCTACTATGAGACAACAAATAACAACAAATCTACAACAAATATTAAAGCGCATGAGGATTATATTATTTCAGCTATGAGATTCATGAATTATATAAGGGATATTATAATGAACGGTGAAGGAATAAAAATTGGCTCCAATTATTATACCCTCACTATAACTGGCTACCGCGTCGGGGGCTGGGTTGCGCAGATAACGGCATTCAGCGTTAAGTATTTGTCAATCCAGGAAGGACTTTTCAAATACAATGCCAATAGTAAACTCCACCCAAAAACTGTCATCTTTGATAGTCCAGGCGCCAGAGACTTATTGAAGACAGTACTGGATGATTACTATGACAGATATACGATGAACGTTTTAGATGGATTGAACATTACAGTCTACATGTCGACGCAAAACAAAATTAACACCTGTGGCTTACAGCTCGGAAAAGTTTATTCCGTGTCTAATAATAATGATGAAAAGACTGAAGAAGGAATGAAATTATTTATTGAGGTCTTTGATAAAGATGCTCCGAACATATGTGAAATTGTGGACTGGGCAAAGAACGAAAAAGAATTTTCCTACAGTAAAAATAATTCCAAAAAAGATTTAAAAAACGATCAAACAAACTCCTTGTCTAAAAAATCTTATCCGCGGGCAAAACTCAAATCCCAATCTACCAATAAAAATATTTCGGACCATTTTAAAATTTTTTCAGAAGATGAATTAAAAATGCTTTGTTATTTGCACATAATTCAAGAGCAAAAACTCAATGTTGAAATTATCATTGAAGAAAATAAAATTTGTTTTCCCTCTTTTGAAATAGATCTGTATAATCAAATGATACTTTGCGAGTCTAGAACATTATTGGATAAACTCGCAAATCATTTAAAACAGCTGATGCGTTATGTGGAAGAACAGTTCACCGCAGCAGTGAAGAAGCAGATTGAGGAGTTAAACCAAACTGTGGACTCTATCTACCGCGCTGAGGGGCAGAGCTATCTTGGCTTATCACAAAGAAGTAAGCTAGACTTTGGTGATTCCATTGACCTCTGGAAATTCTTGAGTTCAGAAACCCTTCAAGTTCTCCAAGTGGAAACTCAGGACGGTGAGTTCGAGATGATTAGACTCCAGAATATATTCTTCAAAATTAAAAACAGCACAAAATTACCTCCCCAAATTGCCAAGTACACCACTGATAATCATTACACATTCTTAAATTGGTCACGGCTACAGAAACTTTTTATTTTCCACTCACCAGTTGACCAAAATGACCTGATGATGGTTGATGGTAGTTCATCAACTATAAGTGAAGAAGATGTCGAACCATTAATCAAATACTTAAAAGAATTCCCCTTGAAAAAGCTTGTCTTTATTTTATCAAAACCTACAGATATGTTCAAATCAATTGACAAGAACGTCATAAAATCAGAAGGAATCATCAATTTCAAGAACCTCTTGGAAGAATCACAAAACACTGTGTTTAAAAAAAACAAATTGATATTCACAGGCAACAAAGGGTATACCTTCCAAGAGTTTATGGGAGAAAACAGTTCTGTTGATGAAGTTAATAAAATCTTAAGTTCTGATGGTTTGAAGAATATCGCCTTAAATGAAGATTATGTGATTAATTTAAAAGGCACCCGGCCCAGCCTTGATTTACCCCCTCAAATGCCATTGTACAAAAGTAACATTAAAACTATTAAGGAGTTTATTCGGAGAAGTGTAGGGTCACCCGACACCGATACCTTGGTGGTGGTGAGCGGGTTGAGCCACGACGATCTCAAGACAGCGGGAAAGGACTTCCTCCACCAATCTCATCACGATGCAGAACAGTGCTTTTATAAAATGTGTAACAAGAACCCAAATAAATCCGTTTATCTGCTCGCTGTATGCAAGGGAGATATACACTGCAAACTGATATATAATCCAGGCTTTTATTCACCAAGGACATTTCTTCATAGAGCATTTATTGACTGGAAAAAGTTTGCCACAACTGATTTTACTGACGACCTGTTTGTCATTTGCAACGAGGAAGAAAAGGCATTACTTGAGGAACTGACGGAAACAAAAAAATTCACTAAAAATGTTATTGTGTCCGCTAAAGAAAAAGAGGAAGAAATTATTGAGAAGAATTTTCATAAAAATATTCATTTTGTAAATATTTACAAGATTGGCAACACAAAAAATGTTCTTTTAGAGTGGCGATATTCCCACGGGTCTGCGGAGAAGCTACGCCCTTGTGTGTCAGTGGGCTCAAGTGAGCCGATAGATGAAGTAACCTTGGCGCTCACCGAACGTAACATCGTTATTTTAGCAGACGATCCAGGAACAGGGAAAACCACTACTCTGGTAAGATTGTCGAAACATTTGGAATCAGAATGGGTGATATACATTAGATTTAAATACTTCAAAACTCAAATACCAGAGAACCTCGATGCCAAAAATGTGGCGTCCTGTCTACTGAGCGAATGTACACACGCTGGCAGTGGTTTGGATAACAGGCTGTTAGAATATTTGCTAGAGAGAAACTCATGTTCCAGGCGACTTGTTGTGATGTTTGCCGGGTTTGATGAATTAGATGATTTCAAAGACAAAGAAAAAGATATTGCTAGAAAAAATGTCATTAGGCTCTTAAATTTCTTGAAAAAGAAACCAACAGTTCAAATATTCCTGACAGCGCGGAAGTACGTAAAAGAATTTTTAGAATTTGAATTGGGGCAAATCTCTACATTTTTCAAAGCCATCAGCCAACAACAGCAAGTTGACCTTCTAGTAAAGTTTTGGCTTTCCCATGCCACCCTTGAGCTGAGAGATAATGGAGAGGAAGAAAAGAGGCGACTCGAGGATCTCGCCGGAAAGTTGCTTACAAAAGTGAAGCGAGTGCTCGGTCCAGACAACGACTGCTTCATGGGAGTCCCTCTGCACATTAAGATGCTGGCCGAATACTTCAGTCCGCAATGTGAATTGCAGATTGATTTAATCAGTTTGCCAAGTCTGTTTAAAAGGTTTATGAATCTAAAATACGAAATTTATTTTCACGATAAAAAAGCGATACGTAAACTAGATATGACGAATCCAATAGTCAAATTAACCAAATCTCATCACCAACTCGGTTTCAAAACATTTTTTCCATCTTATGATGAACCCTTTGAAGAAGACATTAAGATCGAGCGTCTAATGACTTTTAACAGACACGGCTTCTTGCAATCAAAAGAAAATGGCGAATTCCAATTCGTCTACAAAGCCCACGCAGAGTATTGCTGTGCGCATATGGTAGTGTTTTTGCTGAAAAAACGGGGGTACCAATACTTGCGTTCTCTGATCAACGAAATACTTGCGCCAATAATATTGCTGCACTCAGACTACAAGGCAATCAGACGGTTTATGAATGCTGAATTAAATGATAATGCCTGTGATGTGGCTGAAATTAGTAAATTGTACCGAGAACACAGTGACGGTATCTCATTGATAAATGAGGAGAATAGAACTGCCCTGCAGATTGCAAACGATGAAAAGAATGAGAACATTGTCAAACTTCTACGCAGTGGATCGAGTTCAGAGAGTACATCTATTAACGTCGTTTTAGAGGAAATGTGATATGACACAACGTACATAGTATGTATTTTAGTTAGGGTCGCGATACCACAAGATGAGTGTCCATCAATAAAACACTAAACATTACCATTACAAAATCCAGTATGCATTAAGAGCAGACACTGGATACTATGTATATTATGTAATACATTTATTCATTGAAGATAATATAAACTAAATAATTGACGGCCTCCGTGGTAGAGGGGTAAGGCTCTCGACTAGCAAGCTGGAGGTTGTGGGTTCAAATCCCGGAGTGTACAAGAAAATTTTACTTGATCAATTTGTGTTATTCCACAAATTACTCGTTTGAAAATATATATAGTATATTTGTGGCACATTCCACAGTGGAAGATACTCTCAGTATCGCCCTGGTGTAAGACCACCATTCAGAATTGAAACTTTGCTTGAAATGGCTTTGGCCGTGTTTGGTGACCAGATCTGAATAGCCAGGTACTTACCCACCTTCCTCTTTCCCATCTCCACCCCACCCGACTACCTTAGGTCTCACAACGTACCCCAAATGGAGATGCCATATACTTACTGGCTCAGACGGTTGGGAGTAGTTGGGACTGTTCTCGTTTCATCAAGAAACTCAGCCTTGCCAGGGATTTTTCTTCACATTTATCGTTTGAGAGTTGTTTACATTTTCTTCAACGATTAAATATTACAATTTGAGGCGTTACCCGATAAGTTATTCCACTTATTCCCACAGTGGAACAAAACAAGAAATTTCAATATTTTGTCTTTCATTTGCTTTTATATGAGTTGTCATTTCGCAGATATAATTTGCTTTTGCTGATTCACGCTTTTAATTATAAGTTCTTGAGTGCATATCTTTTTATTGTTCATGGCTAGTGATATACCCCCCATAATCTATTATGTTTATCCTCGGTTTAACTTTACTGTGACCGGCTCAGCAACGGAGCTCCGAGTTTAGTTTCAGTAACTGGGCCTATTGTACCCGCACGGAGCCTGCAGATACTATCGCAGCATTCGGCTCAATAGCCATCTCTGGTCCGCAGCACAGAAAACACAACCCCTGTCTTAATCCTTTAGGTGCGGTATGCAGATATATCGGTATGACACTACACTTTATACTCCTCTAGACGCTAGAAAACATCTTGCATTATCTACCAGTATGAAACTTAAGTCAATCCGTGGGGAACACGTGTCCTTGTCAAACAGTTTTGACACAACAAAATACAATTCACTTTATTTATCCATGGATTATTGACACATCTTATGAAACTGTAAAAAACAATAAACGCACCTAAAGAGTTAAGAAATGGATTGTGATCGTTAACCCTTTCAAATTTTGTGTATATCTGACAATTTTTTCTGCCCTACCTACAGTGAATAAAACTTGGTGATTTCGTCATCCAATTGCTGATACAGCTGCACTTTCGTGCTATTTTTTATTGGATTTTACAAGTAGTAGCTATTTTTAATATTTTGAAGGGCATTTTTGTGTTTAATCTGGACTGAATTTTTTCTCATGATATTTTTTTTTTTAGTGTAAGGTTTTAAAAAGTCGTATTTTTTCAATGTTTGATTTGAACGTAATTTTTCTAAATTTAATAAAATGTTACATTTTTGGTTTACACGATTTGTCGTTTCATGTGAAACGTGCCATCTGAGATCTAATGTTCTTTCAAATGAAAGTAACAAAAACTGTTGTAAAAAGCCACTCACACCAAAAATTTAAATAACTACCAATTGTTGTTATCAAGCTTCAAATTACGATCTAGCTCTGCAAAATTTAATAGAGGTCTGAAAGGGTTAATGCACAAATAACGATACTTAGGTGAAAATGATATGTTCGTTTTACTGGTATGTATTCACATTGTGATGAGGGTAGTTTAATACATATACGTATAGGTATAAGTTCCATTTGCTAAAAACTGAATGTCACCCTATCTGTCTTTATTATCTACTTTGTTTCTTCTTTTGAATAATGATTAATGATTAGTTATGGTTCAAATATTGTTACAATAAACTGTCAAATTACCCATCTGGTAACACATCTAATACACATTTTTTCTTTAATTTTGAAATATTTTGTGTTAGTATGTAGATTTACTTTATGTTTGTGATTACTCTTATGTTTGCTTCACTCAAATGTAAATTGTTAACCTCGATACAGGCTTAGTCCTTGTGAGGTTGATTTTTATGTGAAAATAATGTATTTTATGTATAGTGAGATGCAATAAATAAATAGGTCTGAAAGGGTTAATGCACACATAATGATACTTAGGTGGAAATGCTGTGTTCGTTTTACTAGTATGTATTCACATTGTGATGGGAACTGCAATGAATAAAATATACATTTTTAAATAAAATAATGATTTCACCTTTATTCCGGAGTTCCGAGAACTTTCAACCATCTTTGTAATTAATTAATAATTCACAATAATAACAAATGTACAACAAAGTAATAATGAATGTCTAATCTTGTATTGGAGACAAATAATCATTTCCAAAAATGCTATAAAAATAATTTATCTTTATATTGCAGACAAATTATCAAATGAGATTTTATAAATACATTAAAAAATAATATAACTTTATCACAGGCAGCAATTAACAGTGCAGTAAAAACATATTGCCTTTGTATTTCATAAAATTTTTGGAATACACCATTGTAATAATATTATGTACTTACATTCAAAATGATATTAAAATTAAAATATTATTCTTCGATTTGTAAGCAATTATTTCTGATAGTAAATATTAAAATTATATGTCTGTTTATGAAAGTGGATATTTTTATAAAAATCATTGCTTGATAATATAATTATGACAAAGATTAGCAGATAATGACTGTAATATCCATTAGATAGGTACCCACTAATTTTTGTTTCAAATTCATCAATTTTTATTTTCTTTATTATGTACATATTTCATTTATTATATTACATAGTAATTTTGAACACAGGAATGCCATTGCAAGTTCAGGACCGAGCTGTTTAATTTTTTCTAAAGATATGTAGGTACATAATATGTACAGTGGTGTAAAAGTGACCTCTTAGAGGTTTTAATAATTAAAAAAATAAACTGTTTACTCTGAGACCAATGGTACCTGCATAACATTATATTCTATATTGACCATGAAGGTACATAGATACGTAATTTTAAAAAAGCTTTTTAAATGTACCTATCACTTGAAATTTAAATTATCTTTTTCTACAACTCAGTCCTGATTTTGCAATGTGATTTCGAGTCCTAGAAATTACTATTACAATATAATATGTATTATTACGTCCATTCATCACTTTCCTAAAATCCTTTTAGTCGCACTTTGGAGTAAAAAAAATAGGACAATCACTAAAATGGTTGCCATTGTTGAGGAAGGCAACGTGGCTAAACTAAATGTCTTCCAATTACTCATATCTAAATGTGTTGCATACATTCAAGCACTCCCTGAATCAGTAATGACTATTTGAACCACAGACAATAGAAACAAAGGAAGCGTGCCGACAAACTCCACGGACTATTAAAGCGGCAGAGCCAATGGAAGTATTATGCATCTGATATTTATGCGGGACGCTGTTGTGTGTTGAAGCGATTTACACGGGTGAACGATGTTGGCGACACGAGTTATGCGCGCATAATGGTTAACGGCACATCTCTCTCGGTTCTATTATGTATGATTCTGTCTATTAAACTGTCACATCCCCTTCGAGACCAGTTTGATAAATGGGATCATTGACTGGGGTGATAATGAACTTGGCGGTATTGCGTATAGGCGCCGTGGAATGTTCAGAACACTGAACGGGTGTTGTTGACTGGTTCTTGGGATCAATCGGTGCAGGGAAGTCGGACAGATCACCAACTGGGATACTTCTGCAATCAAGAATTAAAGTAATCTTAGGACGTTTCTAATAAAAAGGACATGAATAATACAAATTGTATTTATTTAAACAGTTAGTGCCACTGACAGGACCAGCACTCTGCGGGCGCAATTGGAGCATCCACTCCGGGCATCCAATTGTCAAGGAGCCAAGAAGCTGATAATACCCAACAGATCTAACATAAACAATAAACAAATCATTTATCTAGGGCATCTACTGGTTTTGCCAGACGTCGTCTGGCTCAGGGCGGGCCCCAGCCACTGAAGGGATAAAACTAAATGGAACAGCCATATAGATATTAACCGACCCAAATTGAAACTTATTTAAATAAGTTAAAAAACACTCCGAAATTAGACACTATTATTGTTAAGCTTGCAAAAGTTCATTAAAGTTAGTGAATAAAATGCACAGTGAAATAAAAGACAATTAATTAATAAATTGATGTACTTTTAGCTTCTTGGTTCATTATGTAACAACTCTTCAATTACAATTAATTGGATTACAAAAACACAAAAGAGCTTAGAACTACTAATTATGGTGAACAAATCGGTTTAGTCATTAATTGTCTCTACATTAGACAATAGCCATAACAAAGTTGAGTAAAAGATATTTTGACTTTTGTAAAATATGTTCATGTAGACCAAAATACACCGATTCTGAATAATATACATATATAATTCAATATTTTATCTCTCAGAATTATTAAATCGTTCTTAAAAGTGATTTAAAAGCTAAACTTTACAAATGCTCCCATGATCAGTTGAACAAAATCTGACGTCCAATGTGATCCGTAACACTCTGTGTTAAGTTTGTACCTACAAAGTGATAACTAAACGTCACTGTGCATCTCTTTGCGTACTTTGTGAACAAACGGGAAAGATTGTCATAGAGTTTTGTATTGTGTAGTTTTGTATTTTGTATTTGCATGATATTAGGTTCTGAGATGACTTTTGTGTTTTGGTTTAGTCATTGACAGTATCTACATTAGACAATAACAAAATAAACTAATTATTATTAAAATTACAAACTCTGTTAACGTTGAAGTAGACAACTTTTATATAACAGCTTCTCTTCAAAATAATATTTAAGTTATTCTAGAAGTATAAACAGGAGCTCGAGTAAATACAAAGGTGATCTGAAACATCACAAATGCAGGATACAGCTAAGCTGAAGTTTGAGCTAATTTTAGGCCGAAACCGCGACCAAAATTCATTTATTGGCCATAACCGAAACGGAAACATCCGTCAGTCACTAATGACAATCTGATCGTTGTGTTTTGTGGAATTTACCAGCCTCTGTTTCTTCACTTCAATAATACCCTCAGAGTTTCCTGTGTATAATGTGCCAGCTTGAGCGCCACTACTAATGAAGTATCTAAATGAATAACCTGGCGTACAGCTCCTGGGCCTTGGGGCGGCGGGTTGTGGCAGCAGGAGACCAGGTCATGTGGCTGCTGCTGCTGACCTTCAGGCGGGACAGGATGTCTCCTTGACTGATGCTGCAACCAGTTATAATACGTACAGTGTCAATTCTTTTTATAACATTTTCTAAGTGATTATCAAAGCAGAGTTCCAGCTTCCAATTGGTCTGTCACAACTGGGCTACTTATTTATTTGTGTTTAAAATTATTAAACCGACCATTAAAGAATTCGATTTTTCATAAAAATATGCCAAAGCAACTTTGGCATGTTTTTATGGGTTACAGTTATTTTAGTTATTACATGTAATTTTTCAAAATATAGTCTACAAACAAAAAATTGCTTTTAAACTCATAAGAAATCGAATTCTTCAATGGCTAGTTCTATAATTTAAAACACAAATAAATGGAACAGCTCCTGATACTAGATTATTTGCAATACATTTAGATTTTTTTAATTATTCAGTTTGGTTGGGTATTTTGACTTCAAATCCAAAATTAAGTTTTGTGTGAAAAGACCGCGCAGCCGATCCATTTAACTTATTGATCGCCGATGCTGAATGTTCACTGTGCACCAGTTGACTCTATTTTCGTAATAACTTACTTGCTTTTTGGAAAATGTAGTTGTAAAAGTGGTTTCCCTAGAATAGCTTATTATATTCAGAGAAATAAATTTTTAATAATGTCTATCTTTAAGGATACTCTGGCAGAGAAAAGATTAGTTGGAGAAAAATTGGTTTGGGACTGACTCCGTGCTTGTCACATCTCGTTACAATTGATACCTACGCAATGATTCAATTGATGATTGCAATTGCTGGATCTCCTCTGCAGTGTTGCCTGGGATATCATATTCTGTGTTGTGTTGAAGTGAGGTGTACTTTAGTTAAAAATATTGTGGATTAAATTTAAAACATTTTTGCAGCTACTAATGATATTCATACCGGAAATTCTCCCAGGCCACAGCCTGTGCCAACGCAGCCTTGAGGCTGGCCGGGTCGGACAGGAGGTCCTCGCCCCTCTCCCCTTCCTCGCTACCCGCTTCCCCTCGGCCCCCCTGCCCCTTCTTGCTGTAGTGCGGCGCGGCCTGCAGATCACCGCGCCAGTACTGTTCCTCCTTGGAATCTGACGGGGCCACCTTCTTTATCTGAAATTATATTTTATTTTATTAGATGTAACAGCTGTTTTCATAAAATAAATAGTATTATATATTCAAAATTGTCCAAAGAAGCAAAGCTAACAGTCCACAATGGAATGCTGGTACCTACACTTGCTGTATGGCAGTGAGGCATGGAACGGTGAGAAGAAGAAGAAGAAGAGCATGCTACAAACTCCTGGGGTTTATCATTTATTTATTTATTTATTTATTTATTATTTATTAACGCCGATTATAGCGGCTTTTACAAAAGAATAACATTTTTTTTTACTTATTATAAATACAGAATATACATAGATAAAAAAAAATATAAATACAAAATACATAAAAGAGAACAATAGAAATGGTTATTATAAATACAATGCAACAATGTGTATATATAAATATATAAACAATTAATTTACAATAAATCCCGGATAAACTAATACTTTAAAACTGTATTTGGTTATATTCAATCAGAGAAGCGCTGACATACAGTTTTAATTAAGTGGTGTTTGTATGAGGATAAACTAGCAATGTTTATAGATTCATCCAAAACATATTTATTACCAAGTACATGTAGGCGATTCATTATGGAATTGAGTTCAGCGTTAGATCCTGTATTGTTGCAATGATAGGGTAATTTGAAACAAACTGATCGACTAGGTACACGGAAACATATTAGCGAAAGAAGTTCAGGGGAGTTCAACAGGTTGGTAACGATTTTAAATAAATAAAATAGGTCAAAACAAATTCTTCTTTCTTTTAATGTATCGAGTCCCAATAAATGTAACAGAGAGGGGTAATTAATGTTTTCGGTGAGTATTCCCAATTTAAAATTAATATAACGTAAAAATTTATGTTGGACGCGCTCAAGGGAATTCTCATGTACACTGTAGTAAGGACTCCAAATGGTGGTGTTAAATTCTAGTTGGCTTCTAACAAGTGAAGTGTAAAGTAATTTGACAGTTTTTAAATTTTTAAAATCCTTTGAAATCCGTAAGACAAATCCTAACATTTGCATTGCTTTACTGGTTATATTATTAATATGTTTAATGAATGTTAATTTAGTGTCAAAGGTTATACCAAGGTCTCTTATTTCATCAACAGATAATAAGGTGTGATTATTGAGAAAGTAGGTGAACAACAATGGGTTTTTTTTTCTGTGGAATCTCATAAGTTGACATTTTTTTACATTAAGTGTTAATTTGTTTTTAAGACACCAATCGTTAAAGCTATTAATATTAGATTGAAGTGTTAGACAGTCCTCTATATTGTCAATAATTCTATATATCTTCATATCATCAGCGAACATTAGAATGAGAACACGGGTGAATATGTTTGTTACGTCGTTAATGAATAAATTAAAAAGTATAGGACCAAGATGCGAACCCTGGGGTACGCCACTGGTAGCTTCGAACATGTAGGATAAGTGATCATTAATACAGACAGTTAACTGACGCCTAAGTAAGTAACTCTTAAACCAAGATAAAAGGTTTCCATTAATTCCGAGTTTCAAAAGTTTATTAATGAGGATTTTATGACAGACCTTATCAAACGCCTTACTGAAGTCGGTATATATTTTTTTATTTATTTATTATTTAACATTATAAATGATAACAATATGCAGACTTATAAATAATTTGTTCATTATTATTCTATTTCTCCATAAGTTGAGCTCCAGGAGCTCGTGTTTATGGGAGGAGTCTTTACATTTAGTTCTAATGATTTAACAATAATCAAAAACTTTTGAAATAAATACAAACATAATATTAACATAGGTACACAAATTAGAAAATTGTTTTTTTAAAGATAATTAAAATAATTCATCTTTTTACAGATTAAGTAAGCGTGAGGAAATTAAGGGTACAATATATCAAGAAAAATTTAGAAAAGTAGTTTTTTTTAAAGACAATCAAATTAATATATATTTTTTACAGATTGAGTAAGTGTAAGAAAATTAGGGGTACAATATATCATTATCCAATTTTAGGGACTTAATTAACTTTTTGAATTGTTCATAATTCACAGTTTCGGTTACACTAATTTTATTTTTGGACAATAATATATTGTACCATCTCACACCTAAATACGAATAGTGGTGCTGAGCCGTGGTCGTTCTAAGCATAGGAATGGCTATCAAGCCATTTGTTTTGAATCTATTGCTTATGCTATCTGAGGGGTGAATTTTATAAATAAAATATTCTTTATAAATTTGATATAAGGCGATTCTCTTATACAATTCTGTTATAGATGGTACATTAAATTCCTGAAATATCTCTAAAGTAGGGGAGTCATATGGTTTTCTAAGGATGATTTTTATAATTATTCTTTGAATTGTAATTATGGGCTGTAAAGAAGCCTTAAAAGCCCCTCCCCACCCAATAATCCCGTACTGCAATAAGGACTGAATTAATGCATAATAGACAATTTTGATAGTTTTCTTATTTAAAATATTTCGTATATTATAGAAAATATAGATAAGTTTTCTTATTCTTTCAACAGTGAGATTAATATGGTCTTTCCATTTAACATTTTTATCTATTAAGATACCAAGATATTTTATATTGGATTTATGATTTAGTTTCGCGCAGTCCGTATTACATGTACCGTCATTTACACAGTTTTTAGAATGAATTGTTATGTTAATTAGGTTATTTGGCACATCTTCTTGTAGAGTGAAAGGAATACAATATGTTTTTTCTGTGTTAAGTGATAATAAATTGCCATCGAACCAATTTTTTATAACCTTCATATCCTGATTCGCTGCATTGGTAATTTCGTTCCATGACTTTTTTTCGATAATTATTGCAGTGTCGTCAGCAAAGGATATAAGTTTACCATTAAGTGATAATTTAAACATATGGTTAACGTAAATTATAAATAAAATTGGTCCAATAACAGTCCCTTGGGGAATTCCAAATTCTAAAGTTTCATCTACGCTAAGTGAGTTATTAAGTTTTACTTTTTGGTTTCTTTGAGTTAGATAGCTTTGCAGCCAATACCTTACCTTACCAATAATACCGATATCATTTAATTTATTAATTAGTTTTGTATGGGAGATACTATCAAAAGCCTTACGTAAATCAATGAAAATGCCAAGGCATTTATTTTTTTTATCTAATGCACGATATATAGTTGAAGTTAGTTCTGCAATGGCATCATGAGTGCCTAGTTTCTCTCTAAATCCAAATTGGCTAGGACTAATTATTTTATTATTTTCAATATAGTATAAAAGTTGCTTTTTTACGATCTTTTCGAAAATTTTTGCAATGTTTGAGACAACAGATATGGGTCGATAGTTTGATATTTCTTCAGGGCTGCCAGATTTAAAAACGGGTGTTACAATAGATTTTTTATAAACGGAGGGGAATATTCCACTATTTAAACTAATATTTATAATGTGTGTAATTGGAATTAATAATTCATTATAATTTTTCAACATTTCTACTGTGACTCCATCAAACCCTGGTGCAGATGCACCTTTTAATTCACTTATAATATTTTTTATGTCATCTGTTGTTACCGGTTTGAAAACTGACAGATTATTTTGTTTGTGACAGTCCTTTTCGAAATTATCTATTTTATAATTTTCATCAATCCGTGTAGCTAAATTTTGTCCGACGTTAGCGAAATATTTATTGAAGGCATTAGCACATTTTGTCGGTTCCATTAGGGCATTAATAGAATTTTTTCCGATATTAATTTTTTTAATTTGAGTTTTTTTGTTTTTTCTACTATTTATTTCATTTATTGTTTTCCATATATGTTTTACATTTTGTTTAGCCACATCAATTTCATTTTTGTAAAAGTTTTCTTTAGTTGTTTTTAGTAAACAGGTTAATTTGTTCCTAAATTTTTTATAATCTGTGTATATTTTTTTATCTAAGGGAAATTTCTTTGTCAAGCGATATAACTCTTCTTTTTTTCTAATAGACACGATTAAGCCATGTGAAATCCATGGTTTTATTTTTTTGAATTTTGATTTAATTTTTATGGTTTTAATATCTGTTGATGCTGTAATATAATTGCATAGTATATTATCAAAAATATTTGCGCATGTTTCAGCACATGTTGATTCTAATACGGAACGCCATGTTTCTGTTTTTATTTTTAGGCTTAATTTATGATGGTTTAGTGAATTTTTTGTAAAAGTATTGCATTTTGAATCAATATAATTATTAATATTAAGTTTTTGTATATAGATGCAAGTGTGATGATCAGTAATATTATTTTTTAATATTATCGTGTGTAATTTGTCGGTATCTTTAGTGTTACTCCATATGTGGTCGATACAAGATGGACGTTGACCCGTAATTTCTCTAGTATATTTATTTATACACAATATGAAATTCATTTCCGTCATATAATTGATAAATTCAGTTTTTATTCTGTTACTATTTTCGTTTGAAACATCTATGTTGAAATCGCCGATTATTGTTATGTTCTGTTTATTTTTTTTTGATAAGATAATGCTTCTCAATTCATCCATAAATGTGTACTCGTTTGATCCGTGTGTTCGGTAAATTGCAATAATATTAAAACACATTTTATTTACATTTAGATTAATATCTAAGCAATTAACTCGCTGCATAGGTACTTCTTCCACTGCGATGTTTGAATAGCAAGATTTAACAAATACAACAATACCACTATTTCTATTAATAGCACAAGATGTTGCGAAGTAGGTATATTCTGGTATGCAAAATTTATTGTATACGTTGGTGAATGCTTCCGTTAAAACTATAACGTCCGGTTTATGATTTAGTAAATTAATTGAGAGTAAAAATTCATTGAAATTTTGTTTCATTGATCTGATATTTAAATGGAGTACAGAGAATGAATTTGTTATTTTATCCACGATTTTATTACAATCTTTTAAAGTATGACAAATATATTCTGAAATATTAAGCGTTTTATCTAATTCCTCAGTGAAGAAATTATTCATTTTAAAAGAAATAAGGAAATAATATTGTTATAACTAATTGTCAAAAATGAATTTGATTTTGATGACAAACTATAAATTAGCAGCATATGTTCACGGATAATATCAAGGTTGACTTGAAATAGTTTTGGTGACAATATTGAACAACTTAGCATTATATTACTAGTGATGATATTATGAAGATGATACATACTATGTAGTATATTAATTTTGTTTTGTATAAATAATATTTTACAAACATTAACACTTTGAGAGTAGGCTAATATTTTAATGTTGTGTTTTTGTCTTAAAATTTTACAGAAATAGTTAATTAAATATTTTTTGGATATTACTGATAAATCGTTATCTCTTCGATGGTAGATTAATAACATTGAAATGTTTCTCAATTGTTCGAAAGTTTTAATATTAATAGCTAAATTGTGCGAAAAGTCAGAAAAGTGTGAAAAGTCAGAAAAAAAGCGTATTTGAAACAAAAATATAAAATTTGGTATTGAGTTTTTAATCTTGTTAAGAATTTTAAAGTTAGTTATTAAGAATGTTAAAGTAGGTACATACCTATTCATAATTTATACGCCCTTGGGCAATAGTCATCATTTTTTTTAAATACATACAATTTTTGCTATTTGCTTTATGATTTGTATCGTTTGTTGACTTGAAAGTGTTGTTTTGGAAATCACAATTTTTGCATTTCTCTTCTTTGTTTTTATTGGGACAGTCTTTCCAAGGATGGTCCATGGCGCAGTGCAGGCACGAAGCATTCTTGTCCTTATTAAAGCAGTTGACAGCTGAATGTCCAAATCTCAGGCAATGGAAGCATTGCATTATTGGATTAGCATCCTCCACCCGCACTCTGTGGTATCCAATATTAATTTTCTCTTTAGATATGAGATATTTCCTAAGTTTTCCACTTGTTTCGACTATATAGTTTGTAAGATTGTTTTGTCCTTTTGGTTTAAGCATTTTTACTAATTTTACTGAGTTTTTCGGATTTTCATCCATGATGATTTTAATTCCATCATTTTGGGTTATTAATGATTCTATTATTTCTTCTTCTGATAGGTCGATGGGTAGGTTTCTGATGAATAGTTTAGGATTTTTTTTTTCTAATTCTTTCGCGATCATAGTATTTTTGAAGACTATATTTATTTCTTCTGTTAGTTTTTTTGCGTGATCCTTTTTGGGGCAAGAGATGATTAGTTTCTTATTTGATGCTTTTTGTACTCCATTTACTGCAATCCCCAAATGCGATGTTTTAATTTTTTTAACTATCATGTCTCGAATATCATCAGATGTTGTATTAGTATTTTCACTTGCAATTATTAATGAGTATTTGGCCTCTGGTATAGGTATTGAGAAGGTTGACTTGTTGTACGTAGTATTAGTTGATTCCTTTTTTTCCTTTAAATAATTTTCAATTTTTTCTGAATGTTTTTCTTCATTTAATATAAGTTTATTTTGTAGCTCAATTATTTTTTCTTGTAGTTGAAGTTTTTCCTTGCACCATATTTCCTCTAGCTGGTGTATATCTTGTTCTATGTTACTCCTTTGTTTTGCCTCTTTGACAGATGAGCATTTTCCTATTTCAATTTTAATTGAGTCAATTAATGATTGGACACTTCGGTCCATAATGAGTTATTTTTTTTGCGGGCTGTCTGGTGACTAAACGCAGCCAGCCTGCTTTATTTTTGCAACAACAATATGTTAAACTGGGTATCACTGTGGTTTGTGGTTACTGAGTTTATCGAAATTTCTGTCCGTGCGAGCTGCACGGCAGCAGAAACTAGACTGAATATAGAATCAACTTGTTGTTTGTTGGCAAGTGCATTGGAAATAAAATTTTCATATAATGTTAGGTTAGTCAAAGTTGATCTGCCGGAGATAAAGCCGTGTTGACAAGTTGCGATACAAGAGTTTACAAAGAAGCTGATTTTCTTAAGAATCAATTTCTCAAAAAGTTTAGGTATAGACGATTGAATACAGATAGGCCGATAATTTTCAACAAAGGATTTATCACCACTTTTAAATACAGGAGTTAAGTAGCTAAGTTTCCATATTTTTGGAAAGTGTCCTGTGGAGAGTGACTTATTAAACAGTATATTAAGCGGAACAGATAAACTTTGGACACAATTCTTAAGTAAGATGGAAGGAATCTTATCAGGTCCCGAGCTTGTTTTAGGTTCAAGTGATTTAATACAGACTATAATGTCTTCAATATCAATGTGTATTTGCGATAAGTGTAAATTTATATCAGTATTGAAGTAAGGAATTAAGTCATCTGGAATATCAGGTTCATACACGTCCTTAAAGTAATCAGCAAACATGTTAACAATTTCATAAATTTTACTGGAGCTATTTTGTCTGTAACGTATATTACCAGAAATACCAGCATCATTGTTTTTCATTGATTTTGTGTATTTCCAAAAGTATTTTACATCATGAAGTATCGTGTTCTCAACAGAATTAATGTAATTTTTATAACATCTTTTTGTCATTTTTTTGCAATCTCTTCTAATATTGTTGAATGCCATATAGTTGGGAATTGTTCTGTGTTCTTTATATTTTTTATGTGTTTCTTTTTTAATAACAATTAACTGAATTAATTCTTTGCTGAACCATATCGGATACTTTCGTACTTTATGATGAATTAGAGGAATTGTGTCGGAAATGATACTATTCAGTTGAGAGTAAAATAGTTCTACGCTATAGTTGAGATCACCTTCCTTGAGAACAGACCAATTTACTTTGTTAAGTGCATGATTAATGTCCTGATAATTAGCATTAATGAAATTACGACTACAATTTTTAATTAGGGGATCACACTCTATTGTAATAGGTAATAGTATTGTTAGTGGAGGGTGGTGATTATCAATTGGGTCAAAGGATTCGGCTGACTCATAGACTTTTATATCCTCATCAGTAGAGAAAATTAAATCAAGTGTCCGATTACTACAATTCGGCACATTGTTACATTGAAATAGACCTAAATAGTTCGACATGTCTAAGATTTCTCTCTCGCACGCCGTTAATGGTAAGTAATCCAAATCATTAAATTTACAATTAGGTAGGTTATAGTCACCGCAAATAATAATATTGTGATTAGGGTGGTTAGATTTGAGTAGCTCGACATCTTCACAATGATTTTTATACATTATTATATTAGAATTTGGTGGAATATATACACATCCGATGATAGTTTTTTTGGATTTATCGTTTAACATTACAAACATGTAAACCAGAACATGTAAACAGTTTAATGATCCAGATGCAATGATAGCCATGTTCAATGGCGTTTTAAGAAGTATGCTGGAGTATGCTAGTGCGCTAGTGGTGTGTGGATTCCGCACTAAACTAAATATATAAATATGCTGGAAAAAATCCAGAAAAAAATTCCTCAGGTAACTTATCCAGGGTTCATGCACCATATGGACTTACTTGAGGCAACAAATTTAGCTTAGAAACCAGACATTAAGCAAATCTTGCAATAGGTACTTAGTACATCTATACGTGGACGCATGGAACTTATCCGAGGTTCATGCACCATATAGACTTACTTGAGGCAACAGATAGATTTAGCTTAGAAACCAGACATTATGCAAATCTTGCAATAGGTACTTAGTATGTCTATATGTGGACGCATGGAACTTATCCGAGGTTCATGCACCATATAGACTTACTTGAGGCAACAAATAGATTTAGCTTAGAAACCAGACATTATGCAAACCTTGTGATAGGTACTTGCCCATTCCTATTGGAATGCTATGGCTTATATGTGTAACTTACACGGCAGAACCGATGATCTAGCACAGAGGAATGGTGCTGTTGAATGGTGTTAAGAGTGTTACAATAAGAAGATTGTAATGTAAATGAATTAATAATTGTCTCACAATAATAAATAAAATGCCACATTTGAATGTCTGTGAAACAAGAGTCAATGAGTCAAGAGTCAGAAAAACTAAGGGGTATGACATGTGTGAAATGGTGCATGAATGTGAATGAAGCAAGTAGCTTGTGCCGAGACAGAGCGTGTTGTAATGCAGTCCATCCTCTCTGCCCACCCCTTGGGATAGTTGCATAGTTATTTTGGGACAAGAGTTGTAAAATTTTGTACATGTACTATTATTACTAGTTATTATTACGTATTGAAATATATTACGCGCTAAAACCAAAATATGCTGACTGAAATAAACCTGCTAGTGGAAGAAACTGCCAACAGATCGCTACAAATTATACAACTTGAACTTACAGTGTAAACCAAGATCCCAGCAAAGAAGATGCAGACAATGTTGACAATGGTTAAAAGCAGACTGATGGAACCATTGACAGCGAGCTCTATGACAGGATTGTCGGAGTACTCGTGAGTCTTTACCACCGTCGTGAACCTGGTGTCATCATTCAGGAAGATCAGGTGCACCAGAGACATCGCCCAGAGCAGACCCTGCAGCAGGAGATCACAAAATCAAAACGTTACTGACATTCGTGACATCTGAGAAGCGAATAAATAAACACGGAACTTCTGATTAGAAGTGAGTCGTTCGCGAACGAGTCGGCTCAGTGAACCGGATCTTTACACCGATCCGTAAGATCCGGTTCCCAAATCAGCCGCTCACTCGTTCGCGGATCGGTAGTGACTCACCCGTTCGGGAACGGTGAGCCGGTGACCCGGTGACCCGCTTCACTCGTTCGCGAACGAAGAGCCGGTGAGCCGGTGAGCCGGTGACCCGGTGACCCGCTTCACTCGTTCGCGAACGGTGAGCCGGTGAGCAGGTGACCCGCCAGACCCGAAGAGCCGACTCACCCGTTCGCGAACGAAGATCCGCATACATCGTTCAACGGATCTCACGGCTCGCGGGTCACTACTGACGTACTGACCGGATTGATCATATATACGACATAATAATACTGGTATTCCCGCTTGCATAACATTTTAGTTGTTGTGTCGGCACTTATTTAGTTTATTATAACAGGAACAAGGAAGAGTTATATTATGTTCATGGTTTATTTTCAGTTAATCATTGATATCGAAATAATCGTAAAAAAGTAATGTTGGCATTGAGTACTTACATGAACGACGTTTAGCTATTATTCTCACACCGAAGTATTTTGTTTCACAACACAATTTTTATATTATTATTACACTTATTTGGGACAGAATTAATTTAAAATAGATTTAAGTTTATTTTCATTGTTCTATATTTTGATTCCATTCACCAATTGATTTTTTTAAACTTAATTTAAAGAAATTTTTTCAATAGTATTGATATAGATTATAGATTTTAATTTAAAAATAAAACATCTGACAATTTTTGTGGCCGCAGAAATGATTCCAAATTTCACTCTTTTTTCTTGTGGAAATCATGGTAAATTTAAATTAAAGCTATTATAAAGTTCGTAATTATGTTTTCCGGGTAAAAAAAAACTAAAAAGCGATAAGAAACGTGATTCAACGATTACCGTACGATTGAAGTTTGACGTTTTGTACCAAAAACCTAACAAAACAAAAGATTTCTCGATTTCATTTTTTCATTCTAATAAAAGGGTATTCCAATAAAATTGGGAATCCCCTTTGAATATAATCATAAATATACGATATATTGATCGATTTTTCTGGGCAAAAATTTTGTCTTCGAAATATATAATATTCCCAAAGAAGCAAAAATGTCGGAATGTTTCCTCACGATAGCAAGGTCCCATCTGACGAAGCGCAGTCCTGAGAAATGACCTTTAAAGCATTTATCTTTTCAGCTCATTCTTCCGGAGGGAGCTTTGTCAGACGCAACCTGTTATGAAACATCATAAAACCCTAAAAATATTTTAAATGCAACTTTTATAAAAGAAAAATGAAATCTCATGGTTTCATGTTTAAATACTTTTATTTTATAAGCAATAATTATTAGCCTAAAACACTCATCCACATTGAAAAATCTCCTGATAAAAGATACATGACGCCAACGGGACTTGAACCCGTGTCCTTTCGATTTCCGGTCGACAGCTCTGACCACTGAGCTATGGCGGCTTATCTCTTATCCGCGAAATAATTCAATATATACTAGTGTTTCAGGCTAATAATTATTGCTTATATAATAATTGTTACCCTTTGTGCTATGCATAAAAAATCTTGTCTTAAACATTAGTTTATCAAAAAAAAAATAATAAATACTTTTAATTTCACCAAAACATAAAAATAGCACATTGTATAATAAACGATCCAATTTGATTTCGGTCACAATGTACAATTAAAATAAATTTCACTAGCGAATCTTAAACATCTTAGGACACTGTAGAGTGTAGAACACATGTCGATTTCAATATCTGTACCATTGTATAATATCGACGACTACACGTATGTATTCTTTTATCGCGAAGAACTTTGTTTTTATTTTATTTATGGAGGGAGGGAGGGGGGGGGGGGTTCAATCGAGCCGGTTCACTGAAGCGGATCTTTCAGGTGAACGGGACCCAGTGAACCGGCTCCCTCAACTGAGCCGCTTCGCCCATCTCTACTTCTGATAGATTAGTTCGTTTTTCGTTTATCCGCTAGATGGCAATGCTGATTATGAAACGGCGGCTACTTGATTTGATAATATAATAAGACAGAAGATGGTATTAAAAAAAAGCAATATCTGTCTTCTAACGTAAAACATAGCAAAAGTTAAAACATTTAAAACACTACACCAAATGAGCACTATTTTAAAATAAATTGTCAGGTTAGATTACATACAGCAGGTACATTAATAACTTGCCACGTTAGATTACATACAGCAGGTAAATTTTAAATAACTTGCCAGGTTGGATTATATACAGCACGTTTTTACAGTATGAGGAGTCGTAATTAAATAATAAAAAATATCATGAATTGAGCAAAATGTTCTTATTTTCCGAAAGTATAGGCACTGTTAGTTTTATTTTGGACTGTGTTTAATAGCAAGGCTATTCAGGGTTACGTAATAAAAATTAGAATCTAAGGACCAGTTGTTTCATAGAATTTGAACAATTCGTCAAATTTCAAAGTTACTTTTCAAGTTCCGTCATTATTTCTGTTTTGTGAAACAACTGGCCAATAATGATATAATAACAGAACTTGAATAGAACCTTCACATAACTTGAAAATCAACTTTGAAATTTGATGAATTGTTCAAATTCTGTGAAATAACCCGTCCTTTGAATATGGAAATTTGGAGTTGTGGCTTTTCATACAAGTTTAGTATTCACCCAACATTTTGAAACTAACGGTTTTTTAGTATAATATTATGATATTCTGGTCCGTTGTGTAACTAATTAACTACCCATCACGCTGTTTCCCCGCAGGGGTAGGCAGAGAGGATGGACTGCCAAACAACTCGGTCTTGGCACACAATCCTTGCCTCATTCACATTCATACATCGTATCATACATACTATTACATACATACGCAAGTATCTGATTCACTCGATCGTGTCATGTCTTCTTCGGGCGTCCCCGACTCCTGCTACATTTGTGTCTAGTTTATTTTATTTCATGTGACACATCAGCTCCCGGCCTGTCACCCTTCTAAAGGACGACGTTGATTTTTTTAACACGCTGTATATTTTTTTTAATCATAAATAATAAACCTTTATAATGGATCAAAATTTGAAATTACTAATGAAAACATTTATATTGTAACTCAATTTAACTTACAGCATTGACGGCGGGTGGCAATAGTGATGCTGAAATGGCGACACCAACAAGCGATGTTGTGTTACCGGCCAACACCGCAATGGCCACTGCAGCGCCCGAGGGCACCGCTACCAGGGCGCCTATCCACAATGACCTTATTTCACATCTGGAATTAAAGCAAATAATGATACGGCAAATAATCTGAGAAGCTCGAAGCGGATGGCGCTAGTGTGGTTGGAGGTCATTTGCATGACATGACAGCATGTAATACGGTTTATAAGAAATGGTGACACCAACAAGCGATGTTGTGTTACCGGCCAACACCGCAATGGCCACTGCAGCGCCTGAGGGCACCGCTACCAGGGCGCCTATCCACAATGACCTTATTTCACATCTGGAATTAAAGCAAATAATGATACGGCAAATAATCTGAGAAGCTCGAAGCGGATGGCGCTAGTGTGGTTGGAGGTCATTTGCATGACATGACAGCATGTAATACGGTTTATAAGAAATGGTGACACCAACAAGCGATGTTGTGTTACCGGCCAACACCGCAATGGCCACTGCAGCGCCTGAGGGCACCGCTACCAGGGCGCCTATCCACAATGACCTTATTTCACATCTGGAATTAAAGCAAATAATGATACGGCAAATAATCTGAGAAGCTCGAAGCGGATGGCGCTAGTGTGGTTGGAGGTCATTTGCATGACATGACAGCATGTAATACGGTTTATAAGAAATGGTGACACCAACAAGCGATGTTGTGTTACCGGCCAACACCGCAATGGCCACTGCAGCGCCTGAGGGCACCGCTACCAGGGCGCCTATCCACAATGACCTTATTTCACATCTGGAATTAAAGCAAATAATGATACGGCAAATAATCTGAGAAGCTCGAAGCGGATGGCGCTAGTGTGGTTGGAGGTCATTTGCATGACATGACAGCATGTAATACGGTTTATAAGAAATGGTGACACCAACAAGCGATGTTGTGTTACCGGCCAACACCGCAATGGCCACTGCAGCGCCTGAGGGCACCGCTACCAGGGCGCCTATCCACAATGACCTTATTTCACATCTGGAATTAAAGCAAATAATGATACGGCAAATAATCTGAGAAGCTCGAAGCGGATGGCGCTAGTGTGGTTGGAGGTCATTTGCATGACATGACAGCATGTAATACGGTTTATAAGAAATGGTGACACCAACAAGCGATGTTGTGTTACCGGCCAACACCGCAATGGCCACTGCAGCGCCTGAGGGCACCGCTACCAGGGCGCCTATCCACAATGACCTTATTTCACATCTGGAATTAAAGCAAATAATGATACGGCAAATAATCTGAGAAGCTCGAAGCGGATGGCGCTAGTGTGGTTGGAGGTCATTTGCATGACATGACAGCATGTAATACGGTTTATAAGAAATGGTGACACCAACAAGCGATGTTGTGTTACCGGCCAACACCGCAATGGCCACTGCAGCGCCCGAGGGCACCGCTACCAGGGCGCCTATCCCCGCAATGGCCACTGCAGCGCCCGAGGGCACCGCTACCAGGGCGCCTATCCCCGCAATGGCCACTGCAGCGCCCAGTTAAAAAATGAATTGACAAATAAAATAATTGGGAAAATGGAATATTTGGTAATTTGTTCAAAACCTCAACTTTTCTCATATTGTTTTCCTATTAACGTGTGTATCTACACATATTTTTAACAGAATAAGATGAGAAGTAAGTTGGCGGCGTACGACAGGAATAACAATTTTCTCATTGCCAGAAAGTTTTAAAATTAGGTTAAGACATTATTTGTGGACTCATGCTAATTTATATTGCTTTTAAAATATGCCCACAATCCACTTTTTTCTTTACTGTTCATCACTTGGAAACTTTTGTCCAGGCGTTTTTGGGAAACATAAAAGAACGCATTTAACCTTTTCGTCCCGGAGAGAAAAAAATCACATAAGATCCGAAGGGGGGTCACTAGGGTCCCCCAATTTGTTTTGCTTATTAAACTACGAGTTCAATAATTATTAATGAATTTTTGTAACTGCACAGGAATAAACAAATATTGAAAGCTGCAGCTGCTGGCATGACCGTCAACACACTAGCCCCAAAGGTTGATTGGAGCATTCCAGCATAGGTACTTGACAAGACACAATCCAACTGCGCACTCATCGACTGCTGTGTTGAATCAAGTGATTCCCTCTGATAGTATTGGAGATCTGCAGTCTCTCATCTCCAGGATAGGCGAAGTAGTTTGTCATGCAGGTAAGTTATATAATATACCTCGACGTGATTTCATAGGTGGGCCACTCCCCGACGCCGTAGTTCTCATTGATGCCGCAGATGACAAGGCCGAAGACGAAACCCACCACGAGCGCCAGCAGCAGACCGATAATCTCGTGGACCACCCCCATCCGCTGTAGGTCCCTGTCCTGGATAGCGGTCCCGAAGGTGCCCGCCATTACGGGACCCTAAATACAAAACTCAAATTATATCAGCGATTGATTTAAATAAATCATTCTCTTACATTTGAATAGACCAGTTCTTGTCGGTATATACCTATTTTAAAAATCTATCAGGATTGCAAAGTGTTATGAACGAGTGAATCAATACGATCTGATATTACACAAGTGTAGCCCAGCAAATATCCATCTGCTGACGAAACACAAACTGTTTTATTCACGGAGGAAATATTAATCCTCCGTGGTTCTATTAAATCCGTTTATTGCAAATTCAAATGGGATGGTGATTTACTACGATGATAAGAGAGACAGATAGGTACCAAATGGGCTAGAACCAGAAAGTAGTAAGTGAGTGGCGACTTTGGTTTCCATTCAAATATATATGGATGAATGGAAGGCATTTCCAGAAAATGGATAGAATGAACAAGGTATTTCAAGTGTGCAGAAATATAGTCAGCATGCCATTATACCTAAGTTGAAACTAATATTAGGTATAATGATTACAACTGCAGGATCTTGTATGTAATCAAATAAATAATCAATTATTTTTTATGAGTTCATTACGAACGGCCACTGTATTCTTCGTAACCACTATCCTAGCCATTAATTTTCCACACTAATAGTGTCACAACACTGATAGCGGCAATCATCACTTAAGAAACAAATTAATGTACGAGTGCCATAATACGGGCATGGTATGTAATAGTATGGTAGTTAAGAAAATCACCAAAATAGTAATCATTTAAAATTTATCAAATAAAATAAATCAATGTAATAACATGAAAATAAATGAAAAATGGTATAGAAACTTTATTTCATTATTTTAACGTGGTCTCAATTTGAGAATAGTGGAGAGGAAAAGAGATAGATCGGAAAGCAGCTGGATATCAGTGACGATTGTTCATGGGGGAATTATAGGGATGATCCCCATCAGATATTCTAAAAAACTACTAAAAGAAAAGAATAGTTAACGCTTTATCTTCATCAAAATGAACCAATTCTCCGAGCGATTAACTTTAAATTTGCAGAAATATAATTCCAAAATTTATTTCGGTTCATTTTCATGCTCGAATTTTGGGGCAACACCAAGGCAAGGCGAGTCTTGCAATTTACTAGCTACCAGCTACCAACCACTGGCGACCGGCGACCAGCGACCAGCGACCAGCGTGTCGAATAACAGACCCCGCCACCATGAGTAGGAAGAAGAAGTCGAAGTTTAGGACCACCGCGGTGCGTACCTGCTCAGCTACGGCCACGCGCCACGGTCAAACCACTTACCATCAGCGGGGATATGAGCACTCTGGCCACCAGGAAGACGATACTGTCCTCCACCAGACCGATGGCCGCTGTGAGTGCCGCCACCACGAGCAGGAAGAAGAAGTCAAAGGTCAGGGCTGCTCCAGCGTTCCTGCTCGGCTATTTGCGCCACCGTCAGGAAGCAGTGACCACTTACCATCAGCGGAGATATGAGCATGCTGGCCACCAGGAAGACGGTACTGTCCTCCACCAGACCGATGGCCGCTGTGAGTGCTGCCACCACTAGCAGGAAGAAGAAGTCGAAGGTCAGGTTTGTCCCTGTGCGTACCTTCTCGGATACTTGTGCCACGGTCAGGAAGCAGTGACCACTTACCATCAGCGGAGATATGAGCATGCTGGCCACCAGGAAGACGGTACTATCCTCCACCAGACCGATGGCCGCTGTGAGTGCTGCCACCACTAGCAGGAAGAAGAAGTCGAAGGTCAGGTTTGTCCCTGTGCGTACCTTCTCCGATACTTGTGCCACGGTCAGGAAGCAGTGACCACTTACCATCAGCGGAGATATGAGCATGCTGGCCACCAGGAAGACGGTACCGTCCTCCACCAGACCGATGGCCGCTGTGAGTGCTGCCACCACTAGCAGGAAGAAGAAGTCGAAGGTCAGGTTTGTCCCTGTGCGTACCTTCTCCGATACTTGTGCCACGGTCAGGAAGCAGTGACCACTTACCATCAGCGGAGATATGAGCATGCTGGCCACCAGGAAGACGGTACTATCCTCCACCAGACCGATGGCCGCTGTGAGTGCTGCCACCACTAGCAGGAAGAAGAAGTCGAAGGTCAGGTTTGTCCCTGTGCGTACCTTCTCCGATACTTGTGCCACGGTCAGGAAGCAGTGACCACTTACCATCAGCGGAGATATGAGCATGCTGGCCACCAGGAAGACGGTACCGTCCTCCACCAGACCGATGGCCGCTGTGAGTGCTGCCACCACTAGCAGGAAGAAGAAGTCGAAGGTCAAGTTTGTCCCTGTGCGTACCTTCTCCGATACTTGTGCCACGGTCAGGAAGCAGTGACCACTTACCATCAGCGGAGATATGAGCATGCTGGCCACCAGGAAGACGGTACTGTCCTCCACCAGACCGATGGCCACTGTGAGTGCTGCCACCACTAGCAGGAAGAAGAAGTCGAAGTTCAGGGTTGTCCCTGTGCGTACCTTCTCGGATACTTGTGCCACGGTCAGGAAGCAGTGACCACTTACCATCAGCGGAGATATGAGCATGCTGGCCACCAGGAAGACGGTACTGTCCTCCACCAGACCGATGGCCGCTGTGAGTGCTGCCACCACTAGCAGGAAGAAGAAGTCGAAGTTCAGGGTTGTCCCTGTGCGTACCTTCTCGGATACTTGTGCCACGGTCAGGAAGCAGTGACCACTTACCATCAGCGGAGATATGAGCATGCTGGCCACCAGGAAGACGGTACTGTCCTCCACCAGACCGATGGCCGCTGTGAGTGCTGCCACCACTAGCAGGAAGAAGAAGTCGAAGTTCAGGGTTGTCCCTGTGCGTACCTTCTCGGATACTTGTGCCACGGTCAGGAAGCAGTGACCACTTACCATCAGCGGAGATATGAGCATGCTGGCCACCAGGAAGACGGTACTGTCCTCCACCAGACCGATGGCCGCTGTGAGTGCTGCCACCATGAGCAGAAAGAAGAAGTCGAAGGTCAGGGCCGCCCCAGCGCGTACCTGCTCGGCTACTTGCGCCACGGTCAGGCGGCAGCGCACCGAGCGGACGAACGTGTTCCAAACAGAGTCTTTTATTCTGAAAATTCGAAGTTTCCGACGTCCGTATCAATTCAATTTATCGAGCTACCATAAATGATTTCCACTTTTATTCTCTAAAATGGAAAATATGGATTAATTCGTTTTGTAGGTTTTTACAATAAGTTTTCATTTTTAATTCTAACGAAAAACAATGGCGGTCGAAAGCGGAAACATCTTCATAAGAAGGAAGGCTTCCAAGAACTTAGAATATAGATTTGGATATTATTTATGTTCAGAGTTCCTAAACATGAGTTTACTGACTCCAACGTAATGATGAAATGGATTATCTAAAGATGCTTTATATGGAAAGAAGTGCTTATTTGGGAAAATGAAACTTAATAAACTATACCACAACTCGGACTGGATTTACTTCTTGCGGAGGATTATTTTAGGTTTTTGTATTTAAAATTTTCATTCTCGCCGTATGTAGCGAAAGTTAATTGTGGGGCGTTCATGTCCGGCTAACACGGCGTAGAGTTTTTAAGATTAAATAACAATTTAATCCTTTACCAGAGATGTGTTTGTTTTATTTAAATTTTTTATTTATTATTTATTGAGTTAGTTTATATAACATTTTACGTATGTAAACCAATATGTACAATGTTACATTTCTTTACTCATAAAATAGTAATAATAAAAATAAATCTTAGGAAGCAATTACTTTGTGGTTAGACATTATATTTATAAAATCAAAAAATATTATTTGTATCTAAGCGAAACTGGTCGATGAGAAAAATAATAAAAACTCGTGGTTATTGTACGTCTGTGTTAGAAGTAAGTAAAATAACGTGAAACACTTCTTTCGTAAGCGTTTAATATCAAAAACGATTGCAACAGTCTTGTGGATTTTGGGATAACCGTTTAAAAAAACGTGTAACTATGCCTGCAATAAACCCACGCGAAATGATTCCAACAGAGCACAATACGATTGCAAAGAAACGCTTCCACCTTAAATAATACTCTGCCCGTAAACCAATGTAAACAAACGCTTTCTCACTAAATGGTTATCCGCCCATCCTCGGACTGCTGTTAAGCGGGGGCGCAGCCTCCAGCTACATGGGCCTAGGTGCGTCCATCCGTCCTCGCCTGAGGAGGTGGCCTTCTAGGGCCCTGTTGTGCCGGGCGTTGAGACTGTCTGGGACGTACGCTACCCACTTCGGGCAACCTCTATAATTGGCCGGATGTGGGCCTCCGCAGTTGCAGCATGCGGCGGGCTCGTCTCTCGTCGTTTTTGGGCATTCTGCTGAAGCATGCTCCGACAAGCACTTCACACACCTTTCCGTGTGTGAGCAGTTCCGGGACCCATGACCAAAGTCCTGGCACCGGTAGTATTGGGTGCCGTGTTGCAGGTGGTTGCTCCTGTGCTTCTGCAGGCAAATGTGGCAGTGGTACAAGTACTTGACAGCCGCGCACAGTGTCCCATATTCACTTCCTTATAGAAGTGAGCCAGGTAGATGGGATATTCGGCGGAGGCGGTCGTCATCCTGACCACCTTGACTGCCGGGAAGCATTGTGCCTCCAGGTCTTCCGCAATGTTGGCCAAGTCCATGCTCGGCAGGCCTTGAGCTTCTCCGCTTCAGCCGTGAAAGTGTGGAAGCCGCGAGCCCCCGCTCGCAGTCCGTTGGTGAGGACGCGATGGTCCTCCATCGAGAGCACGAAATTGTTAGGCGTGCCGCCCATGTTATAATTAAAAGTGAAGAGCTTGCCCGCCCCTAGATGTCATTGCACCGTAGAGGTGATCTGGGAGTGGGTCATGTTCCCCAGGGTCATCACCACCGGGGGAACACAATTTTTCATGCCAGCACCTGCGGAGGAAAAACATGATTAGCGTTGGCGCGCTTAGCTCGCGGCGCGCCGGCATCTTCGCTTACCTCCGGCAAACCGGTATAACGGTTGCCACATTGGACCAGTTGTGGTCCTTGGGGGGACAGGGGCCTCTTGATTAGACGGCCTCGTCCAAATTCCATCCTGGGGGGCAGCAGTCTCTATCGGCTGCTGGGGTCTCTGGAGCGCCTGGTAGGCTGAGGCTGGGCCTGGCTGGGGGCGCCTCGGGGCTGAGCTGGTTCCTGCTGCCCATGAGGGACCTGCGACGGGCTTGGGCATCTCGGTGGCGTCGGGCATCGGGGAAGCCATGGGAGTGGATGGCATCTGGGTCCTTGGATTCTCGAGGCGGGGCTGCTTGGATGCGGCGACCGTGTAGCGGGCAGTCCCCGTCTCATATCGTACTGCTAATTGGTATGTGCCATGCGGTACCACGACCGGGGAGTCCTCGTGGAGCGGGGAGCAGCCTCGTCGGGAACATCGTGTTGTGGGGAGTCCTGTGATTCTTCTTGAGTATAGAGCACTTTTCTGGGTCTTGTAGGCGGTTATTTGGGGCCAGCGTGGGTCTGCGTAGAGTAAGTGAATGCGGGAAGTTGCCTTGAGAAAGGCAGTTGGGGGCGCGTGCTGGATAGAGATAAGAAGGATCTGGACATTGGAGATAGCAACCTAGAGTTCATCTCCATGGCAGTTTAGAGCTGGACCGTTTTTTAGTGCTTTGATAAGTTGGGATGGGAGGGTTTGGGTAGGGGGGCGACGGATGAATTTTGGGGTTGGGTGGTGGGTTGAGGTAGAGGCGGGTAATTGGCGGTGGTGACGGGCGGGGGGTTAGGAGCTGAGGTAAAAGCGACGGGGGAATTGATTTGAGATTGGGGTTCATTGTTTTGGGTAAAGGGGGCCTATCTAGGCGATATTGTTGGGAGGTTTGGGGTTACCTTGGAGCGTTAAAGTTAGTAAAGGAAGGGCGAGGCCAAGAATTTGGATTGCGTACCGGGTATTGCATGAGGGGGCTGATAGTTTGTGAGTTAACAAATCTAAATCTGTTGGACTTTTGATTTATTTGTTTTACAGAGTTCCTAAACATGAGTTTACTGACTCTAACATAATTATATTTGATTATCTTTAGATTCTTTACAGTTATTTTTATTATTATATTGGTGTTGAAAAAGAGCTTAAAAACTATACTGCGGCTGAAGGCAGGTTATTATTCCTTCCGGAGGACTATCTTGGGGTTTTTAAATTTAAATTTATCGTTTTTGCTATATTTTGAAAGTGAATTTATTGCAGGATTAGTATGGCTGGGAAGGCCAGCATAAAATTTGGTTGCTTGGGAAAAAATTAAGTCCTTTATCAACGGAATGTTGGTGTCATTATGGATAGAAGAAATTCTAATCCATTTAGGTGCATTTAAAGCGAGTCTAATGGCTTTATTTTGAAAGAGTTGAATCTTTTTTATTGGACTTGGAGCGGCGTGCCCCCAAATAGGGCATCCGTACGTGAAACCTGGTTTTATTGTTGTTTTATAAAGAAGTAATTTATTATCCGTTGATAAACGACTTTTCTTTCCCATCATTGGATAAAGTGATGCTAGACATTTATTTGCTGCTGTTATTTTACTAGTTATATGTTTCTTCCAGGTGAGCTTGGAGTCAAGCGTTACACCTAGGTATTTAATTGACTTTTCCCATGGGACCCTTTCCCCAAACAGTTTAATGAATGGGGGCCGTTTAGGCCGTGTCTTTGAGAAAACGGTCGCGGCGCGTTTTAGTAGGGTTTATTGATATTCTCCACTTTTTGCAACACTCTTCAGTTAGAGTGGCCTGTCTCTGAACACGCTTTGTGGCGATGCTCTCGACTGTTGAACTAGACATGATGTTAGTGTCATCCGCAAATTGAGTGATTTTAACGTTATGGTCAATGGGTTTAGGAATGTCGCTAGAGTAGATGTTATATAAGGATAGAGAGAGTTGACTGCTTTGAGGGACCCCAGCTGATAAGGGGCGGGTTGTGAAGAAGACGTTTTCTGACTTGACTTTAAAGCATCTATCTCTCAAGTAGCTAGCTATTAATTGCGTAAGTCTTGAGGGATACCCAAGAGCGTTCATTTTATATAAAAGGCCGTTATGTCAAACTTTATCGAAGGCTTTGATTACGTCGAGTGAGAGGATTACTGTTTTTTCCTAGTATTAAATCCCTCCGTGATGTGTTCCACAACACGCAGGAGTTGGTGAGAGGTGGAATGACCTGCTCTGAAACCATGTTGGAAGTCTGGCAAGAATTTACTGTCCTGAGTGAAGGAGTTTAATCTTGATAGTGTAACTTTTTCCAGGATTTTACCTAGGCAAGGAAGGAGGCTAATAGGCCGATGATTCTCCGTTAATAGTAAGTCCTTGCCTGGCTTGGGAATTAAAATTACGTCAGCTTCTTTAAAATCCTTTGGAAAGCAACGTAATCTCAGCGACGCGTTGCAGATGGCTGTAATAGCGTAGATGCCTTTCTTTGGCAGATATTTTAAGATTTTATTTGAGATGTCGTCAGGACCGGCTGCTTTTCTTTTCTTTATTTTTTTTTATTGTGTTGTTTATTTCCTTAGGAGTTGCGAACCTGATAGGAGGGTGTTCAGGATCTAGACTTAAGATTGATTCTACTTTTGAATCCACCTTTGCTACGAAGGCTGGTTCTCTCGTTAATTAGCTCGTTAATTTTATTCCATTTGATTTTAGTGCGTAGAGGATTAACGGGGACCAGAGGGTTAGAGCCTCCTGTTAGA
Source organism: Hesperophylax consimilis (assembly GCF_061612785.1). Taxonomy (NCBI): domain Eukaryota; kingdom Metazoa; phylum Arthropoda; class Insecta; order Trichoptera; family Limnephilidae; genus Hesperophylax; species Hesperophylax consimilis. The sequence continues at coordinate 800,198 of NC_142842.1, forward strand.
GAGAGGAGAACTGGATCGTGGTCAGATGAAATTTCGTTAAGTACTCGGAGGGAGTGTAGGTGGCTAGTGTTTTTAAGTATGACGATGTCAATCACGTCTGGATTACCGGTATGGTGATGAATCGTCGGTCTATCTGGAGCATCGACTACGATAGGATGGGTACTCGCGTAATTTGCGAGGACGTTACCTTTGGTGTTATTTTTTAGGCTGTACGATCCGTGCTTTTCGTTCATGTCCCCAGCTATTATAGTGGGGACATTTTCAGACAGGAGATTGTCTAATTCTGCTGGAATTAATTTGCGGGTAGGGGGTGCGTAGACAGAAATAAATAAATAAGAGGGAGGTAGGGGGGGGGGGGAATTTAGCTTTTGAGGCTGCGGGATAAGTAGGAGCTTGTGTTTGATTTGGATTGATCTGATTCCGCTTTTGCGGCTGGCTTTGCTGGCCCTGTCTGGAATGGCGGTTATTATTTAATTTGTATTCATTGTAATTTCAATTATAATTATTATTTTTTATTCTTGTTGAAGTTAAGATTCTTTTGGGGCCTGGCGGGGCACCCACCGTAATTTTCCGTGTGCGCTCCTTCGCACGGGGCACATTTAGCCGGGGTATCCCTCGGCTTTTTGCAGTCTGAGGACCTATGTGGTCCTCCGCATTTGACACATCTTTCGCTGCCATGGCAGCAAGTTGCCGAATGGCCGTGAGCCTGGCAACGGTAACATTGCCCTATCCTTCCCTTGTTGCAAAGGGACTCTACTTGGATTCTATGTCTGAATAGCGACGTTAGCTTGTTAAATATTTCTTTGCCCGCTTCAGTCTTTGCGAGCGTGACAAAAACTAGAGGAATGGGTTTTTTTGTACGCCCGTCCTTCATTCTATAGATGGCAAGTATAGGAAATTTTCTGATTAGCTCCTCCTTGATTTCCTCGGAGGAAATATCCTTCGGAACGCCTCTGAGGTTTTCTCAAGAGCTTTTCTTCGGGGAGCCTGAATGTATGGAATTCTATATTCCTTGCCAAAAGCTTTCTCGTGACAGCGTAATGGTCACGTGGCGATTTCGTTATGATGTGGAGACCAGTCCCCATATTTTTCGCCGAGAAATCGATGCCTTTGTCTTCGAGCGAACGAAGAAGGGTTGTTGTTTCGCTTTTTTTATGCAGAACTATGAACTACGTGGCGCTGTCTCTACTTCAGAAGTCCCTATTTGTAGGGTAGCTGACGTAGGGGTTGGGGACGGCGATCTTAGAACGTCAAATTTATTATTAATAGCCGCCTCGGCTCTAGGCGACTGAGAGCCGGTTTTCTTTTTTAGAAGTGGAGATGAACGTGGGGAATTGACAGGAGTCAATGACCCGTTAGAGTTAGTGCGCGATCTTTTGCGCCTGGCTACTAGTTCATAACCTGATTCGTCAGACGATGAAGCGCAGTCATCCATCTCAATAAGATTTTGGTGTTCCCAACCACGAGTACTACTCGGTTGAGATGGGGTGAGCTGTTTGGGAGAGGCTTCAACGGCCTCCTCTAAATATGATTTTAAAACTATGCTGGCGAGGTGATCCTTCTCCTCGGAAGAAAGATCACGCCCCAGGCGGTTTGCCATAAAAGGCCCGACATCGGTCTCGAAGGGACATTGGTAAGAAGACATAATTGTTTTTTATTTTTATTTATTTTATTTAATTGAACGAAAAATAGGGACTTTGTATGCGAAAAAATAAAAAGCAGGATTTTATCTTAAAACGGGCGAAAAATTCTGTATCATCTATGAGCGCAAGAATTAAATAAATGAAAGAATCACTGAGCGGATATAAAAACAAAATAAGACTTACAGGACCGTAGAAGGCCGAAATGTAGCACTTTATACACTTAAAACTTCACCACCGACACACACTAATCACTGAGTATTCACGAAAACATACCACTTGGCGGCTGGACCACGACGTGGAAATCCTCCCTGAAATCTGTTGGAGAAGCGGGGTGCAGCCTTTATAGTTGGCCGGGTGTGGCCCTGCGCAAAGAGCGCATTTAACAGGAGTCGTGGAGGGCTTTGTGCATGCACTTGTGGGGTGGTTTTCACCACATTTTAGTTGCGTTGCAACATAAGGATGAATGCCGGTGAAAGTGGCAACGATGGGATTGTCCAATGATAGCCTCTTTCTTTGAGGCACGACAGCGACTCGACGACTCTTTGGCGGATACTGACAAAGTTTCGGCTTGCGCCGAGTTGATAAAAATGCACGAACGCAAATCGAAATTAATTACTAATACTTTAAAAATATATTATCTGGTCATAAATTATTTCTAATGTTTCAATGCTCAAGGCATTGTTTTCAGGCAAGCTCACGCTTGACCTCATCTGTGGAGATATCCTCAGGGATGCTCTTGATCACCACTTTCAGAGGTTTATCCTCTGGTAGCTGATAAGAGTGATGCTCTATGTTTTTAGAAAGGAGTATTCTTTTTTTTTTTTTTTTTTTTTTTTATAGTGAATACCTCACAAGAGTCCCAACTGCTCCCGTCTGGAGCCAGTGAGACTATGGCATCCCCAATTGGGGGATGTTGTGAGGCTGAAGGTAAGTGGGGAAGGGAAAGAGGAAGGTGGGGAAGTACCTGGCTATTCAGATCTAGTCACTAAACACGGCTAAAGCCATTTGGAGCAACGTTTCAATTCTGAATGGTGGTCTTACACCAGGGCGATACTGGTAGTATCTTCCACTCTGGAACGTGCCGCAAATATACTATATATTATTTTAATTAATATATTATTTTAATTAATATATTATTTTAATTAATTAATTGTGAAATAACACAAATTAATCAAATAAAATTTATTCTTGTTATGTTGCTATGTTCTTTTGGGGTTTTTGTTTGCATGTGGATAAATTTACCCATATTTTTAGCTAGAAAGTCGATGCCTTTATCCTCAAAGCTACGGAAGAGGGTGGTCGTTTCTTTTTTGTTATGTAGTACTATTGGGGGAATTCGGGTAACATTACGAGGCGGTTGTTCAGCCGTAATAGGTTCATCTTGCCCTGAAGAGGTACCAGGTGCGGGAGAAGGTGACCTCAGAACTGCAAATTGATTTTTGGTTTGAGAGGATTCTAAGGATGGTGGACGAGTTTCGAAGTTTATTTTTTTATAGCGGGGAGAGGCACTAGGAGAGTTTCTCGGAGAATTTACGGGGGTCAGTAATCCTCTAGAACTAGCGCGTGTTCTTTAACGCCCTGAGACAAGGCTAAATCCTGTCTCTTCAGATGACGAATAAGATTCTTCCATATCAGAATCGGCGAATTGATAACAGGGAGATGGGAACCTCCTTGGAAGGGAGAGAAGGGAGACGGCGCGCCTGCCTAGACGACTTCCCAGACGACTGCCGCCACTTTCTACACGCCGCGGCGTGGAGAAAGTGGCGGCAGGCTTGGTGATGCTCTATGAGATGTCGAAGCCATCTTGTGGTGTATCAATTTATTAAGATGAATTTTTTCATCAGCCTAAAGATCTTTATTAATACATGCATATATGAAAGCGGCAAGGTTGTTTTTGTATGCGTTCATGGTTCTATAGTTTTATGAAATTGAAGTATCTAGGGTAATTATTTGAATTGGGTAGCAACCGACGGGATCTAAAAACGTGGAGAATATTACCACAAAAGTTCAAAGCACTTGCACTTGAGTTTGTAACACTGAGTTTTTAATCACTAAGATATTGATTTATTTATGTTCGACACACAAAATACTTGTTTACGCTAGGGTATCACTTGACGCTAAAATCTCCAGAGGAGCGAAAAACACGGAAGAACTGTCTTTACACTTATAATAGATGGTTTTATTAAAACACATTAATTGGCGATTTCACTACGGCAGGCGCAGGGAGTTGTGGACTGTTACGCTGTTGGAACAGGAATAAGTGGAGAGTCTCTGACCATAGTTGGCTGTATGGGCTTCTAGGCATAGTGCGCATTTAGCCGGGGTATCTTTCGGTTTTGGGCAGATTGACAATCTATGTGGTTCACCACACTTTACGCAGCGCTCGCTACCATGGCAGCAATTCGCTGAGTGGCCGTGCATTTGACAGCGGTAGCACTGTCTAATGCGGGCCTTATTCCTTAAGGATTCAACCTGAATCTTTAGACGGAAGATAGAAACAAGGTTATTAAAAATGCCCCTGGCGGTTTGGTTTTTTGTTAGCGTAACCAATAATAACGGTATAGGCATTTTTGTGCAGGCCGCCTTCACGCGGTGCACTGAAATTACAGGTTATGTGCTGGCTAATTCTTCTTTTATTTCCTCGGGAGAAATATCTTCTGGGATACCTCTCAGAACAACCCGTAACGGTTTCTCCTCCGGAAGCCTGAAGGAATGAAATTCAGTTTTGTTTGCTATTAAGTGCCTGGTAACCGCATTATGCTCGCGCGGCATTTTAACATTATGTGCAGTCTGTTGTCCAATTTTTTTGCGAAAAAACAAACCCCTTTGTCTACCAATGTGCGGAAGATCGCCCTAGTCTCTGATTTTTTATGAAGGACTATTGGCGGGATTTTACTGACTTTAGATGAAGGTTCTGTTTGCGCCGGCGATGCTGGAGCTGGGGAGTTTGATTTAAGCAGTGCAAATTGACGCTTGTTGACGCTATCGGTGACGGAGATCTAGACAGGCGTTTTCCGTTTTTCTTGGGTACCGGGGAGGCCCTTGTGTGAATTTGTTGGGTTACGGACCCGTTGGAGTTGGCACGTGAGCGCTTACGCCTGGGAATTGATTGGAAAGGTGCATCCAATTCGTCGAATAAAGATGGCCAGTCTTCCATGATCACCAGGTTTTCTCTAAGAGGAGCACTGCCTGGGATGGGTGATACTGTGTGCCTAGGTGAGGCTAAGGAGGAATCTACCGAAGAACGTACTTGAGTAGACGTGGGACTTTCTTCTAAATATTGCTTCATTACTAACTTTGAAAGGTGATCTTTCTCATCAAGAGAAAGTTCACGGTGCTTTCGTGCTTCCAGGAAGTCATAAATACTATAAATAATGGTCGAATTAAACTCATTTCAGCGTATAGCCCCCCCAAAAGAAAATTCATTGCCCCGGACCTCGATAAACACTTAGATAGCTCCTTACCTACAATAATTGCAGGCGATTTAAATTTGGCATTCCCGGACCACTAACACTAAGGGTAGATTTCTTTCCAATTACGTAGCCGTAAATCACTCGTCGTATCTGCCCCCGATATTCCCATTTTTTTCCCCAAAAACGCAAATAGCAACCGTCGTCTTAGATTTAATAATTATGAAAAATTGTCCCTTTCTCTACACCCTTCAAACTGTAAAAAAATTGACTTTTGATTTTTGATTTACTTTATTTAACAGAGTTCCTAAACATGAGTTTACTGACTCTAACATAATTATATTTGATTATCTTTAGATACTTTACTGTTATTTTTATTATTATAGTGGTGTTGAAAAAGAGCTTAAAAACTATACTGCGATTGTAGCAGGTTATTATTCCTTCCGGAGGACTAACTTGGGTTTTTTAAATTTAAATTTATCGTTTTCGCTATATTTCGAGAGTGAATTTATTGTTGGATTAGAGTGGCTGGAAAGGCCGGCATAAAATTTGGTTGCTTGGGAAACAATTAAGTCTTTTATCAATGGAATGTTGGTGTCTTTATGGATAGAAGAAATTTTAATCCATTTAGGTGCATTTAAAGCAAGTCTAATGGCTTTATTTTGAAATAGTTGAATCTTTTGTATTAGACTTGGAGCGGCGTGCCCCCAAATGGGGCATCCGTACGTGAAACCTGGTCTTATTGTTGTTTTATAAAGAAGTAATTTATTATCCGTTGATAAACGACTTTTCTTTCCCATCATTGGATAAAGTGATGCTAGACATTTATTTGCTGCTGTTATTTTACTAGTTATATGTTTCTTCCAGGTGAGCTTGGAGTCAAGCGTTACACCTAGGTATTTAATTGACTTTTCCCATGGGACCTTTTCCCCAAACAGTTTAATGAATGGGGGCCGTTTAGGCCGTGTCTTTGAGAAAACGGTCGCGGCGCTTTTAGTAGGGTTTATTGAAATTCTCCACTTTTTGCACCACTCTTCAGTTAGAGTGACCTGTCTCTGAACACGCTTTGTGGCGATGCTCTCGACTGTTGAACTAGACATGATGTTAGTGTCATCCGCAAATTGAGTGATTTTAATGTTGTGGTCAATGGGTTTAGGAATGTCACTAGAGTAGATGTTATACAAGGATGGAGAGAGTTGACTGCCTTGAGGGACCCCAGCTGATAAGGGGCGGGTTGTGGAGAAGACGTTTTCTGACTTGACTTTAAAGCATCTATCTCTCAGGTAGCTAGCTATCAATTGCGTAAGTCTCAAAGGATACCCGAGAGCGTTCATTTTATATAAAAGGCCGTTGTGCCAGACTTTATCGAAGGCTTTACTTACGTCGAGTGAGAGTATAACTGTTTTTTTCCTAGTATTAAATCCCTCCGTGATGTGTTCCACAACACGCAGGAGTTGGTGAGAGGTGGAATGACCTGCTCTGAAACCATGTTGGAAGTCTGGCAAGAATTTACTGTCCTGAGTGAATGAGTTTAATCTTGATAGTATAACTTTTTCCAGGATTTTACCTAGGCAAGGAAGGAGACTAATAGGCCGATGATTCTCCGTTAATAGTGGGTCCTTGCCTGGTTTGGGAATTAAAATTACGTCAGCTTCTTTAAAATCCTTTGGAAAGCAACGTAATCTCAGCGACGCGTTGCAGATGGCTGTAATAGCGCAGATGCCTTTCTTTGGCAGATATTTTAAGATTTTATTTGAGATGCCGTCAGGACCGGCTGCTTTTTTTTATTTAATTTTTTAATTATGTTGTTTATTTCCTTAGGAGTTGCGAACCTGATTGGAGGGTGTTCAGGATCTAGACTTAAGATTGATTCTACTTTTGAATCTACCTTTGCTACGAAGGCTGGGTCGTCGAAGTCTGTATTGGGAGAGAATTGACTTTGAAGGCTATCTGCGAAGGCTTCAGCCTTGTCTGCAGCGGAGTATACTAATCCGTTGGGGCCTTTAATCGGAGAGATTTTAGTTTTAGGGCGTCTGAGTGCTTTAGAGAGCTTCCAGTACCCTGCTCTATCGTCTTCGAGAGTTGAAATGAAGTCGTGCCATCGCTCGTTGCGGAATTTGCTGAGGGCCTCACGCACTTCTCTGTTGAGTCTATTAAAATGATGCTTTACTATTGGATTGCAAGATCTCTGCCACTCTTTCCTAACAAGATTTTTTTCCCTAATAAGATCTTTGATCTCTTCGGGTATTCCATGTCGTGTGGTGTCGGTAGGAATCTCAACGGACGCCTCGTTGATGCACGATTTTAATGTTTGAATTAAGACGGAGGTAGCAGCGTTAAGAGTGGCTTCGTCGGGAATTGATGTGGGAATCGTTATGTTTTTATTCATTATTTCGTTAAGTTTATTCCATTTAATTTTTGTTGGTAGAGGATTAACGGGGACCAGAGGGTTAGAGCCTCCTGTTAGAGAGAGGAGAACTGGATCGTGGTCAGATGAGAGTTCGTTAAGGTGACACAATACCCTGATAACGGGGATTTGCCCGACGTTCACATTTTAATTATTTCTGATGAGCTTATTACTAAAATGTTAAATGTTTCTAGAGGGATTCGAAGGGATGCAAGTTATTTATATATAAGATTAATAAAAACAGGACGTTATCATTAAATATGTTATGGAAAAAGGTATGTACATTTTATTAATTGTAAAATGTTGTAAGATAAGCGGCAAGCACCAGATTTTATTTTTGTAGACGATGAATTAGTAACTTCCCGACGAATCCCTCTAGAAACTTTAGAGATTTTATTAATGTATTCATAAGAATTAATCAAAATATAACACTCTGAAATTTCCAATTTCTATACCGCTAAAGGAAACACAGCCGTAAGTACTTTAATACTGTAACGCACGCAACTGTATTCGTGTGCAGGTGCTGAAGTACTTAGACCGTTCCAGGCCAGTGTCGGCCAGAGCTCAAGCCGGAAAGGTCGTCTTTGTTCCGGCCCGAATGTACGGTGATTTCTTTTACGTATTTATTTATTTAATCAAACGATTACTTTTAATTCTATTAGTGAAATTTTCTGTTTTTTATAATTTAACTCCTTCCTCAAGTGAGTAAAGGTTTTTTGTATGTTTCACCAATATAAAAGAAAACATTACTTTTTTTCAATTGTTTATACTTAAAATGTGCACAGTGGTCATGTTTCAGATACATTTGGACATTGTTAAAAAAATATGAAAACAGTTTATTTGGTAGAAGTTTTTTTAATTCTTAAGTTTCTTTATTTTAATATTTAAATATTACCTTAAATATTTTTTTTAATAAAAAGTTCCGCTGTTATGTGCGATTTTTATTTGTAATTTTAACACCTAAAAATGATTATCAAGTAAAACTTATTTCATATAAAAAGTATTTCAAATATAATAATTATAAACAATGTAGTTTCTTTTTACATATAAATTATATTATTTGGGTTTCAGTCACACCAATTTTTGGGCACAGAAAAATTGGAACTGATTGTGAAGAACTCAGACATGCCATATATACCTAATATAATATTTTAACCAAAAATTGCTTTACTTTAAAATGCAAACAGATTTTTAAAGAATCAACTGGGTCTGCCCTAGTATAAGGTATTATACAAAGTAACCGGTATAAAATTTTGGAAATTCGAAAGTTTTTTTTCCATAAAACAAATACTCTACATCGAAAGTTTTTCTCCATACAGACAATCAGACATATGTTACCTATAAAGTACCTTAAGTCATTCGAATATTAAAAAGAGTTATTCATCTTTTAAGTTTAGATTATTAGATCATTTGTTGTAGATAGAATTGTACAATTATCTCCCCAAGTTACTGCACTTACTTACGTTGAAATGATTTTCAAATTTAAGGTAAAATTTAACCAATTTATAATAAATCTCTTGGCTAATATATACGTACGTTTCAGTTAAATATGGGAAAACAGAAGACAAAATGAGTTTTATCCCGAACAAAATGACGGCACCAAGGAAAATGCTTAACGGAATTGAGACGGTACTACATAAATAAACACTTAAAAGTAAATTTTTGGGCTAAATTCTCTACAGAACATAATTGTAAAATGACAGCTTAATTAATTTTATATATCTATAAATATGTAGGTATATACATGTATACGCACTCGATAAACTTCCAGCGATTCCTGAGCTTATTCAATTTGGAGTATAAGAAGTACATTCATTTTGGTTTCCGATGACATATTTTTTCCACTTCAAAAGAAAAACAAAGCATTGGACGGTGAAGGTTTTTTGATATCGAAATACTGACATAAAATTTTACCCATTAAATCCCACCTATGTATTGTAAATTCCTCTCGTCCTACAATGAGTTCTGTAACTCATCGGGATTGCTCTAGCAAGAAATAAAATCTAAAATCTGAGATGTAAAAAAACTGTAATGTACGAACTATTTTCTATGTCAAAGTTTTATTATTATTAAAAATATTTTATTTTTCTATTTTTGTACTGTTTCGTATGTGAAACTTATAATTTTGATATCAAAATACCAATGTAAAATTGTACCTAATTACTCCCACCTATGTATTGTAAGTTCCTCCCGTCCTACAGTGAGTTTTTTAACTCATCGGGATTGTTCTATCAAGAAAAAAAATAATAACAAAAAAGTATTTGTGATTTATGATTATTTGGGATGCCTTGCATACTGCAGATGATTATATACTGTATGTAGATACCACGATTTTCAAAACACCATGCAAATTATGCAATTCATTAACTAATGCCAACAATAATGAAAATTATTATTATCATTTTAAATTTATAATTATAAAACTTGTCCGTGTGAAATCAAACTATGTCACACTGTGCGAAATTTTGACCAACGCGGGGCGTAAACGAAATGTTTTGGGCTATAGTATTACTCTAAGGGCTATAGCCGCGCCCACTAAAACGCCCATAACTGATATTATTTTGACGTCTTATGTCCTCTTAAGTACTCGGAGGGAGTGTAGGTGGCTAGTATTTTTAAGAATGACGATGTCAATCACGTCCGGATTACCGGCATGGTGATGAATCGTCGGTCTATCTGGAGCATCGACTACGATAGAGTGAGTACTCGCGTAATTTGCGAGTATGTTGCCTTTGGTGTTATTTTTTAGGCTGTGCCACGATCCGTGCTTTGCGTTCATGTCCCCAGCTATTATAGTGGGGACATTTTCAGACAAGAGATTGTCTAATTCTGCTGGAATTAATTTGCGGGTAGGGAGTGCGTAGACAGAAATAAATTTAAGTGGTCCGGAAGAGGTATTGATAATTACCGAGGTGGATTCAATGTTACTACTAGAGAATGAATGTGCTAGACGGTGGTCAATATTATTCTTAACCAAGATAGCGGTTCCGCCTCCTTTGTTGGCTAGTCTGTCGTCACGGTAAGTTATGTAATTTGGTATTCTGAAGTTCCTGGAAGGCTTGAGCCAGGTCTCGTTAATGAAGAATACTTCAATACTATAATCATGAAGAAATTCAATTATTTCCTCCTTGTGAGCTAGGACAGAGCCATTGGCGTTCCAAAAGGCCGTCTGTAGGTTGATTAATTTAACATTTTGTCTAGACATTGTGATTTCTTATCAGGGCTTGAATTTTTGCCAGCTCTTTGGTGGCATGTTGAATGGTAAATTGAAGCGCCGTGGCTTGTTCAATTAGTGCCTGGACATGTGCGGGGTCCAGGAGTTGTGGAGGAGAGTCGGGAGAGGAGTCTTGGGGAGTTGGTTTCGGATCGGGCTGGCGCTCTAACCTGTGTTGTTGGCTACTGCCCTGTGTGATGGGCGCCCTTTGTTCCCTCTGGGAATTTCGGGGATTGAAAAAGTGTGGCTCGGGCCACCTGCGGTGAGAGGGAGGTAGGGGAGGGAATGCAGCTTGCGAGGCTGCGGGTACAATGGGAGTTTGAGTTTATCTGAGTTTGATTTAACTGATTCCGCTTTCGCGGCTGACTTTGATGGCCCTGTCTCTCTTGGCGGTTAATATTTGATTTATTTACATTGTAATTGCGATTATAATTGTTATTTTTATTCCTATTGAAATTATGATTTCTTTGGGGCCTGGCGGGGCACCCACCGTAATTTGCCGTGTGCGCTCCTTCGCACAGGGCACATTTAGCCGGGGTATCCCTCGGCTTCTTGCAGTCAGAAGACCTATGTGGTCCTCCGCATTTTACACATTTTTCGCTGCCATGGCAGCAAGTGGCCGAATGGCCGTGGGCCTGGCAACGGTAGCATTGCCCTATCCTTCCCTTGTTGCGAAGGGACTCTTCTTGTATCCGTAGCCTGAATAGAGACGTTAAATTATTAAAAATACATTTACCCGCTTCGTTCTTAGTCAGCGTGACAAGAACTAAGGGGATGGGTTTTTTTGTGCGCCCATCCTTCATCCTATGGACGGCAATAACAGGAAAAAATTTTATCAGCTCCTCCTTGATCTCCTCGGAGGAGATGTCCTCCGGAATGCCTCTGAGGACGACCCTCAGCGGCTTTTCTTCGGGGAGTCTAAAAGTGTGGAATTCTATGTTCCTAGCTAATAGATTTCTCGTGACGGCGTGATGGTCACGCGGCGATTTCGTCAAGATATGGAGACCAGTCCCCATATTCTTCGCCGAGAAATCTATCCCTTTATCTTCAAGTGAGCGAAGAAGGGATGTTGTTTCGCTTTTCTTGTGCAAAACTATCGGGAGAATACGCGCGAATTTGCGTGGCGCTGTCACTACTTCAGATGTAGTTTGTTGGGTAGCTGACGTAGGGGTCGGGGATGGCGATCTTAAAATTTCAAATTTATTTTTAATGTTATTAATAGCCGCCTCGGCTCTAGGCGACTGAGAGCCAGTTTTTTTTTTAGGGAGTGGGGATGAGCGAGGGGAATTGACAGGAGTCAGTGACCCGCTAGAATTGGTGTGCGATCTTTTTCGCCTGGCTACGAGTTCGTAGGCTGATTCATCAGACGATGAAGCGCAGTCCACCATCTCAACAAGATTGTGGTGTTCCCAACCACGAGAACTACTCGGTTGAGATGGGGTTAGCTGTCTGGGAGAGGCTTCAACGGCCTCCTCTAGATAAGTTTTTAGAACAATGCTGGCGAGGTGATCTTTCTCCTCTGAAGAAAGATCACGCCCCAGGCAGTTTGCCATAAAAGACCTGACGTCGGTCTCGAGAGGACCTTGGTGGGAAGACATAATTGGGTTTGCTTGATTTATTTGATTTTAATTGAACAAAAATATGGGCTTTGTATGCGCTTGGTTGCTAAATGGTGCTGAAGGCTAATTGATATTTAATGTAAAAATTCTGGAAAATGAAAGCGGTTCGGTGCGCGGCTAATTGGTTTTTAATGAGTTGTGTTGCCGGGCGAGCAGATTCTAAGAATTGGGTAAGTTGACGGCTTGTTGCTAGCTGGTGAATTATTAGGAATGAGTCATAGGAAAAAACGCAGCAATTGACCGTAAAAATATTTGCAAATGCTGTACTTTAAAATAAAAAGCAGGATTTTATTTAAAAACGGGCGAAAAAAAAAAAAAAAAAAGAACTCTGTAACATACGAATTAAATAATGAAGGAATCACTGAGCGTATATAAAAATGAAAAGACTTACGGGACCTTAGAGGGCCGACGTGAAGCACTTAATGCACTTAAAAAACTTGAAACTTCACCACAGACACAGGCACAGACACATACACTGATCACTGATTATATACGACAACTCAATACTTGGCGGCTGGACCACGACGTGGAAATCCTCCCTGAGGCAAAAACACTCGTAGGTCGGTCCGGCGGTGTGTACCCAGATTTTTTTTTAGTGCGAGAAATGAAGCAATTATTGCTAAATAAAAGCGCGAACGCAAATACTGAGCGAGAACTGAACAAATAACTGTTTAGGCAAGCGTGAACGATAATAAACTGTACGTAGGACAGGAGATGTTATCGCTACCGATGGCAGAAGCAGAATGTTTTCCTTTTTTTGTGTAAAAAAATTATCATCTGACCACGATCTAGTACTCTTGTTTCTATCCGACGGCTCCCTACCTTCAGTACCTTCTCATAGATCTACACGCAAAAAAAGTCAATCGCAATAACTCACCAAACTACTAGAATCAGTAAAAGTCCAAACATCAATTACCAACGAAGAAAGCTTCAATTTAGCCACTAAAAATTTCACTAACGATATAAAATCAGCCGTAGACCTTGCCACCGTCAAAGTCGCGAATGATAAACACAGACCCGACCTTCCCGCAGAACTGAAAGAACTTATAAGAGAGAAAAACTTCGCCCGAAAGGATTGGCAAAGATTTTCAAATCCGATCGATTGCATTCGTATGAATCGTCTCTCACACCAGGTAAAAGTCGAACTTCAAAAATACAGAGATAAACAGTGCCACGACTTCATCTCCACTCTTAACGACGACAGATCAGCCTTTTGGAAACTCTTCTTCTTCTTCTTCTTCTTCTTTTGAAAAACCTTAGAAAAACCCCGACCAGAATAAGTCCCCTTACGGGCCCAAAAGGCACAGTGTATTCCTCTAGAGACAAAGCCGAGACTTTTGCCGACAGTCTCGAAGAACAATTTTCCCCGACCATGACCTACGATGACCCTCAATTTGTTTCAACCATAGAATCAACAGTCTCATCCATTCTGATGAAACCCCTACAGACAATCCAATCCCGTTCACAACCTCTCAAGAAATTTCAAAGATTATAAAAACTGTGAAAACAAAAAAATCTCCCGGTCCCGACTTAATATCAAATAAAAATTTTAAATGCTTCCCCTCCAAAGCCATTTGCTCCTTCACAACCATCAGCAACGCATCCTTTCGACTTCGTTTATTTCCACAAGACTACAAAACTGCAGACGTTATCCTTATCCCAAAACCTGGTAAAGACCCCTTTCAGGCCATAAACTGCCGACCGATTAACCTGCTTCCCAATGCAGGTAAAATACTTGAAAAACTAATCCTCGCTAGACTGAAAAAAATAGTCGACGATTTAAAAATCATCCCCGACTTTCAACACGGCTTTCGATCGGGCCACTCAACTCTCCACCAACTTCTGCGGGTGGTCGAACAAATAACAAACGGTTTCGATTCTCGCCAACACACTATAGTCCTCTCCTTTAACGTCTGCAAAGCATTCGATAAAGTCTGGCACAGAGGTCTCATTTATAAAATGTAACTCGTTGGTATCTCTCTTTCAATGCTTCAACTCATATTTAATTTTTATTAAAGATCGTAAATTTAGAATCAAATTAGATGGAATTTTTTCCACAGTGAGATCGCTAAGAGCAGGTGTCCCTCAAGGCTCTATTCTCTCTCCAGCTCTCTTCAATATCTACCTAAGCGATATCCCCCGCCCCAGTATCTATAACCATCGCACCAAAAAAACAAAAATAGGCAAATTTGCAGACGACACTGAAGTCATGTCGACTTCAGTAAGCGAAATTACCGCTACACGACGCGTCCAAGACCACGCTTCAGAACTAGAATCCTTTTTTAAATAATGGCGAAATAGCATCAATCGCTCAAAAATTGCCGCCTGTGTTTTCTCCCGTAGACGCCCTAAAAGACCCCCTAACATCCACTTGCTCGGCGAAAACGTCCCTTGGAAAAAAAAATTAAATACCTCGAAATAACTCTTGACAGCAGATTAACTTGGAAAAAGCGTATCACTGAAACTCTAAATTCAGCCAATAGAACTCTTGCAGCCCTTTATCCCATGATATGCAAAAAGAATAAAAAATTATCTTCAAGAAACAATCTTGTATCAGACAGAAGTGTGTGACACACAAGACTATAAATGGGCCAGTGATCCCAATCCGTGGAAGCGGAAGGCGTCGTCCTTCAATGGCGTCGGGGGGTAGAGCGAGGCGTCTCTGTAGCCGTTGTAGCTGGTCCGATGCTGATTCTCGTCCTTGTCGTAGAGTCCGGGTCTGGTCGTAGAGACAGAGAAGTCCGGGGTGAGGCGAGGGGCAGAAGAAGAGAAGGCGAGTAGAGTCAGAAGTCGGAGCGAGGTAGAAGGCAGAGCAGAGAGAGTTGTAGAGCTGGTGAGTGTTGCTGGCTATCTGCCTTTCTTTTTTTGTCGTATTGTTACACTTGTGCGAGGTGCAGTCCAGTCAAGGACTATGTCTCGCGACCTGAGGATATGTCATCTGGGGGATGGTTTTTTTTTCTGCCCTAATGCTTGGGCTGCCTTGACAACTTGGGGGCTTTAAAATACTATGCTTTTTTGTATTTTATACTATATTTTTTGTATTTTCGACAGAGTTTTTTGTCGGTATTAGTTTAGGATTTAACTAATCGAATACTATGTTTTTTGTATCGGTTGTACTTGAATGTTCTTTTTTTAGAGCCAGCATTAGGGTGGGTAGATGATTGATACTGGGGGGGGGTAGGAAGGGTTCTCATAGGGGCTAGGTTTACCTAGGCGCGAGATGCTAGGGTTTGGGTGAGAGGTTAATTTTTTATAGAATGGTATGGCTAAATCCACCATGTGTTTGCGGAGTGGGGGGATGTTCGAGCCTTTACTTATGATGCTATTTCGTACGAACCAAGGGCTTTTGGTGTACCGTCTGAGTGAGGCATTCTGGAATTACTCGAGTCGCTTTGTGTTTCCGCTGGCCCATATAGGGCTAGCGTAGGTTATGATGGGGCGGACTTGGGATTTGTAGATGAGGAGTTTGTTGGATAGTGAGGTTTTTGAGTTTTGGTGTAGTAGTGGTGGTAAAGCGCCGGCGGTTTGCCGGGCTTTTTTTAAAGTGTTTTTGATGTGTGGTGACCAAGTTAATCTCCTATCTAGTGTGACTCCAAGATATTTGGCGGTTTTTTGCCATGGTATGACTTGGCCGTACATCGTGATGGTCCCTCGCTGAGCGGTAGTTCGTTTACTTCTGGAGAAGTAGACGGCTACGCTCTTTGAGGGATTGACGTCTATGCGCCAGCGGTCTTACCACTCTTGGAGTCTATTTACGTCTTGCTGAAGGCGATGTGTAACCATCCTGGGCAAACCGTGGGTAACCATGAGGCCTGTTTCGTCGGCGTAGAGCATTACTTTAGAGTTTGGGTTGTCTGGGAGGGGGATATCATGAGTGTAAATGTTGAAGAGGGTGGGGGACAGCAGGGAGCCTTGGGGTACTCCTGCTGTCATGAAACGTGGGGATGAGATTGCATCGCGGGATCGCACTTGAAAAGTGCGGTGCCGAAGAAATGATTTTAATACACCAAGCAGTTGTGGATCTACGTCTGTTTGGTATAGTTTGAGAAGTAGGCCGTTTATCCATACTTTATCGAAGGCTTTGGCTATATCCAGGAAAATGGCGCCTGTAGATCTGTTGGAGTTGAAGCCACCGATGACTTGCTCGGTGACCCGTAGTAGTTGGTGGAGGGTTAATTGCTTGGCTCTGAACCCGTGCTGTTCGTCGGGTTAAGTGGATTTTTCGTTAATGTTCTTGATGAGCCTAGTGAGGAGGATTTTTTGTAAATTTTCCCAATGTTGGAGAGGAGGCTGATTGGACGGTGATTTTCGCAGAAAAGTGGATCTTTGCCCGGTTTGGGGAGAACTATGACGTGCGCGTGTTTCCAACTTTTGGGGAAATAGCGCAGTCTGAAAGTTGTATTGATAAGGTTGACTATGGCTAGGATACCTTTTTGGGGGAGGGCTTTAAGAGCGAAGTTTATGATTTCATCTGGGCCGGGGGCTTTTTTGTTTTTGCGGCCTTTTATGGCACTGCGTACCTCGGCCGGAGTAGTGAAGTGGATGTTGTCAGGAGGGAGGGTGTCAAAAATGTGGTTTACGTTGCGGTTGACGTCGGCGATGTGGTCGGGATCTGCGTGTTTGTAACTGGGGCTAAACTGTTTTTCTAGGCTGTCTGCGAAAGATTCGGCTTTGTCGAGTGCCTCAAAAACTATTCTGTTTTCACCGTGTATTGGGTGGTTTGGGGTCGGTGTAGATTTTAATTGTCTTGATAAACGCCAGAGGGAGCCGTCCTTTGGGTTTATTTCTTGTATTTTTTTGTTCAAGGATAAGTTTGTGTTTTCTGAGAGTCTTTGTCTAATTTGTTTTTGTAGTCTATTAATGGCAGTCTTTATTTTGGGGTCTGGTGTTCTAGTGAAGCGTCGTTTGAGAAAGTTTTTGTTGGAGATGTGGTAGGCTATGTCTTTTGGTAAGTCGTCGGTCGGGCTGTAGGGGAGGCGTACGGGTAAAGGTTTGGATGCGTCATTTATGGCGGTGCGTATTTTGAGGGCGAGATTGTCAACCGCAGAGTCAAGTTCGTCGGTGCTATTAATGTTTGATTTTATGGTAATGTTTTCGTCCACTTTCTGCATTAAGGCCGTCCAATCAGTTTTTTGTTTGGCTGTGGGGCAGCACGGGGTTGTGGTCGGAGGAGAGTTCGTTTACGGTTTGTATGCTGTACGCCCAGGATGATTTGTGTATGAGGGCGATATCTTGTACGTCTGGGGTGTGGCCACGTGACGGGAAATGTGTGGGACTCACGGGGCCGGCGACTACTAGATCGGGATGGGAAGCGGCGAATTTGTGAAGGATTCTTCCGTTTTTGTTGGTGCTCCTACTATTCCAGGCGGATTGCTTCGAGTTGAAGTCTCCGGCTAGAATAGTAGGAGTGGGACCATCAAGAAGCAACTCGAGATCTTTAGGATCTATTACCTTTTGGGGGGGGTTGTATATTGAGTTGATTCTAAATGGACCGGAAGATTTTGTGAAGATGCTAATGGAGGTGCTCTTTAGTGTAGAGAGGGTAGGTGTAGTATTGTGTTGGTGTGTGATTTTATTGTTCGCGTAGATGGCTGTGCCAAGACCTCGTGAGTGTAACCGGTCATTCTTGTACAGTGTGAAGTTGGCGATTTTTGGTGCTTGTGCGGCTGTGAAGTGTGTTTCGTTTATGAGTAGTATGTCTAATTTGTGTGTGTTGGTAAATAGGCGAGCTTCGAGCAGGTTTTTGTCGAAATCATTGGCATTCCAGAATGCCAAACGGAGCGCGTGGGGCAGGGTGGTGGTGTTAGCCATAATTTAATTTAAAAAAAGGGAAATAATCTGGGGGGCTGCAGAGAGCAATATACTGATGTAATCTGATGGGTTTTGAGCTGAGAGAAATTTTGGTAAGAGGTCGGCGAGGAGTTCGCCGAATTTTTGCATGTTTAATTTTTTGAGGAAATCTGTAAATGAAAATGGTGCTGGATTTATTGGGGGGGGGGTGTTTGAAGAACCTGAGGGGTTGTGGATGAGGGGGGCGGGTTGCGGGGTAGGGGTGGGGGTAGTTGTGGGTGCGGGCTGGTTCATGGACTGGGCGTAGGAGATGGAGGGGTTTGTGGGGTTGGATGTAAAGGTGACTTGCGGGTTTACCTCAGGTCGGCGAGCGTGGCGGGTGGAGGATGCGGGGCGCTTTGGGCAGCCCTGGTAGTTGGCGGGGTGGGGTCCGCCGCAGTTAGTGCATGTGGCGTCTCCGTCCTCCTGCTTGTGGGAGCAGGTGGCTGAGAGGTGGTTTTCGGGGCACTTTACGCAGCGGGAGGGCAGGTGACAGCCCATCGCGGAGTGCCCGAAAAGCTGACAGCGGTGGCACTGGGAGGGGGTGGTTTTTGGGTTTAGATATTCCACTTTAATGCGCAGCTGGAAGAGTGTTTCTAGTTCGAATATTTTTCGTCCGGCTTCGCCGTGGTTCAGCTGAACGAGAACCAGGGGGGCCGCAACTCTGTTTGGACCTGAGCGCATGCGGGTGACGCTGATAACGGGGAGATTAAGCTCTTCAAGCTCTTCTTTTATTTCATCTGTGGAGGTAGACGGAGGTATCCCGCGCAGCACTGCTTTCGTAGTCTTGTCTTCGTATAATTGAAAAGTGTGGAAGGGCACTTTGAACGCGTCGAGGAGACGGGTGGCTGTACGAAAGCTGGTAGAGTCTTCCGTGTTGAGAACGTAGCCTGTCGGGATCGCCTTTGAGTCACTAACTTTAACACCGGCTGCCTGTAGTTTCTGGCGCATCGAGTTCCAGTTGGTCGTGGTTCGGATAATTATTGGTGGAATTTTCGGCTTGAAAGTTTTCGGGGCGGCGGTGGGGTCCGAGTCTGTAGTTTTCGATCCTGCTGTCGAGATCGTGTCACTTGTCGTTGAGGCTGGGGGCGCGAGGACTTCAAAGCGGTTTTGAGAAAAGGATGCGACGGGTGAGGTGGGGCGAGGAGAGTTTGCCTTCCTCCTTTTGTTGTTGCTTGTTTTCTCGTAGGGCGTGATCCAGGGTGGCGGCGGGAAGTTTGGATCCTGTTCGTAGTCATCCTGGGTGGTGACGGGCGAGGCCTGGGACGGGAAGAGGGAAGCTACGTCCCCGATGTTGAAGTCGTCTGCGGTAGTTTGGTAGATTGTTGAATTGGCGGTGGAGCGGGGGTCTTGTTGCGAGGCTTGTGTACGTGTGTGCGGTATTGTTTTTAAATATTCGATGAGGGCCTCTCTGGATGGGTTGAGGTACCTCAGATCAGCCATTGTTTGTTCCATTTTATTCACTTGTTGTTTATTTCACTTTTAATAATAATAATAATACATGTTACAATACTACATGTAAAAATAATACGTGAAATTTGCATTTTGTCTGATTGTTTTTTCACTTATAGTAATAATAATAATACATGTAACAATAATACACTTGAAAATTGCACTTTTAAATGTTTAAACTGTTTTGTGGCACGGCCGCCGCGCGGTGGGCCGCGCGGTCGGTTTTGATTGTTTGCACTTATATTTATTGTTTTGAAGGCACTTTATTGTTCCGATGTCAGCTGGGTTCAGCTTGATTTGGAACCCAGCGCCAGCTGGCGATGTCGCACAGCTCATCAATCTCCCCCAACCTGTTGGCCACAAAGGTTGAATAACTGCGGGGGTCCGTACGGAGCCAGCACAGCACCGTGGTGGAGTCCGTCCAGTACGAGGTAGAGGTGATAGGGGCCTGGCATTCCTTCCGAAGGGTGTCAGCCAGGCGGGCAGCCATGAGCGCAGCCTGCAGCTCGAGGCGGGGAATGGAGAGCGGTTTCAGTGGTGCCACCTTGCATTTGCTTGACAAAAATGTAGCGGTGCTGCTTCTTTCTCCTGTAGTCTCCACTAGGTAGGCCACGGTACAGCAGGCTGCCTCAGACGCATCGCAGAAGAGGTGTAGAGCGAAGTTGTTTGCCTTGCTCAGCAGGCAACGCCTCAATATGCGGATGCTAAGGCCTTGTAGCATTCTGATCCACTCAGCCCACCTTGCTGCATGTGTCTCGTGGATGCGCTCATCCCAGCCAACGCTGGACCTCCAGACATCCTGCAGGAGAATCTTTGACCGCACGGTGAGGCAGGCCACGAAGCCTACAGGGTCGAAAACTTTCATGACAGTGCTTAGCAGCTGCCTCTTGGTCGGGTGCCGGATGAGCTCGGCCTTCTCCGTCTTCGTACATGAATACGTCGCCGACGGGACTCCACGAGAGGCCGAGCACCTTCTCGGTATCACAGGCACTGCTGCCGATGGCTATGGCCGCCTTGGCCCTCTTCTCTGCCGGCACGCTTTGGATTGCGGCGGGTGCGTTGGAGGCCCAGCTGTCTAGGTGGAAGCCTCCCCGGGATAGGAGGGTGCTGACGCCTCGTACCAGCGCCACAGCCTCGCTCACGGAATCGGCGGCGTCCAGATAGTCGTCCATGTAGAATTTTTCCCGCACTGCGGCGGCGGCGGCGGGGAATTCCGCGGCGCCTTGGTCGGCCACCCAAGGTGCGCCGGGCATTTGCGCCGGGTCCAGGAGGAGAGGGCTGACGGCTTCTCGTGCCTTTCCCTTCAGGGCACGCTGCAGCTGCATCAGATTCTCGGCCACCGTCATCCCGCAGGTGGCCGTCGACTGCAAGAATTGTGCCTTCCAGACCTGCCACTCTATGGCGTCACCAGCGTAAGGCGGCAGGTCCTTTGCGCTGGACTGCCGGGCGATGAGCGACGCCATCCGCTCATCTTCGGGGTAGGAGCGGGGCGTACCGCCGGCCTGGGACTGCCGGAGGGCGTCGGCAAACATGAGCGTCACCTGGGCGAGAGGGACACTCCCCTGGTTCACCCAGTCCCGCGTCTGCCTCGCTGCCTCGTCTGCGCGGTTGAAAGCCCCGTATCCGTCCATGGGGGCCTGCGATGGCGAGTCTGCACTCGGGGAAATGCTGGGAACGGAGCGGGCCCGCGGGTCACGCCGGGATAGCCGTACTGTGGCTCTGGTCCACCTCGCAGCGTCGCGGCGCCTAGGGAAGCGCCGTCCGTGAGTGGATCCGCAGCATGGTTTTTCTCCGTCCCGGTTTGAGCCCTCACATAAAACACAAGCGGCGCTTTTTGAGGGATTGATGCTAATTCGCCATTGTTTAAAGAATGATTCTAGTTTCGACGCGTGTTCTTGGACGCGTCGTGTAGCGGTCATTTCGCTTACTGAAGTCGACATGACTTCAGTGTCGTCTGCAAATTTGCCTATTTTGGTTTTTTTGGTGCGATAGTTGTAGATGCTGGGGTGGGGGATATCGCTTAGGTATATATTGAAAAGAGCTGGCGAGAGAATAGAGCCTTGAGGGACACCTGCTCTTAGCGATCTCACTGTGGAAAAAATTCCATCTAGTTTAATTCTAAATTTACGGTCTTTAATAAAATTAGCTATGAGTTGAAGTATTAAAAGGGGGATACCGAGGAAGTACATTTTATAAATGAGACCTCTGTGCCAGACTTTATCGAATGCTTTGCAGACGTCTAGGGAGAGGTCTACAGTGTGTTGGCGAGAGTTGAATCCGTTTGTAATTTGTTCGACCACCCGCAGAAGTTGGTGGAGAGTTGAGTGGCCCGATCGAAAGCCGTGTTGAAAGTCGGGGATGATTTTTAAATCGTCGACTATTTTTTTCAGTCTAGCGAGGATTAGCTTTTCAAGAATTTTACCTGCACTGGGAAGCAGGCTAATCGGTCGGTGGTTTATGGCCTGAAGGGGGTCTTTACCAGGTTTTGGGATAAGGATAACTTCTGCAGTTTTGTAGTCTTGTGGGAATAAACGATGTCTAAAGGATGCGTTGCTGATGGCTGTGAAGGAGCAAATGGCTTTGGAGGGGAGGCATTTTAAAATTTTGTTTGATATTAAGTCGGGACCGGGAGATTTTTTTGTTTTCAAGGTTTTTATAATTTTGGAAATTTCTTGAGGGGTTGTGAACGGGATTGGATTGTCAGTGGGGGTTTCTGTCAGGATGGATGAGACTGTTGATTCTACTGTTGAAACGAATTGAGGGTCATCGTAGGTCGTGGTCGGGGAAAATTGTTCTTCGAGACTGTCGGCACAAGTCTCGGCTTTGTCTCTAGAGGAATACACTGTGCCTTTTGGGCCCGTTAGGGGACTTATTCTGGTCGGGGGTTTTCTAAGGGTTTTGGAGAGTTTCCAAAAGGCTGATCTGTCGTCGTCGAGAGTGGAGATGAAGTCGTGCCACTGTTCGTCTCTGTATTTTTGAAGTTCGACTTTTACCTGGTGAGAGAGACGATTCATACGAATGCGATCAATCGGGTTAGAAAATCTTTGCCATTCCTTTCGGGCGAAGTTTTTTTCTCTTATAAGTTCTTTCAGTTCTGCGGGAAGGTCGGGTCTGTGTTTATCATTCGCGTCTTCGACGGTGGCAAAGTCTACGGCTGATTTTATATCGTTTGTGAAATTTTTAGTGGCTAAATTGAGGCTTTCTTCGTCGGTAATTGATGTTTGAACTTTTACTGATTCTAGTAGTTTGGGGAGTTTTTGCCATTGAATTTTTTTACGTGTAGATCTATGAGAAGGTACTGAATGTAGGGAGCCGTCGGATAAAAACAAGAGTATAGGATCATGGTCAGAAGATAATTTTTTAACAGTTTGAAGGGTGTAGAGCAAGGGGCAATTTTTCATTATTATTATATCTAAGACGTCTGGGTCGTGATTTGCGTTTTTGGGGAAAAATGTGGGAATATCGGGGGCAGATACTATAAGTGATTTGTCGGCTACGTAATTAAAAAGAATTCTACCCTTAGTGTTAGTGGTTCGGGAATGCCAAGAGCCGTGTTTTCAATTTAAATCACCTGCAATTATTGTGGGTAAGGAGTTATCAAAGAGTTTGTCGAGGTCCGGGGCAGTGAATTTTCTTTTGGGGGGGCTATACGATGAAATGAGTTTAATTGGACCATTATTTAGAGTATTTATGACTATAGCGGTAATTTCAATATTTTCTGAAGAGGGAAAGTTTATGATACAGTGGTCGATTGAATATTTAACTATGATTGCGGTGCCACCGCCTGAAGAGTGGGTTCGGTCGGTGCGGTAAGTTATGTAATTCGGAAATTTAATTGTTTTGCTGGGTTTTAGCCAGGTTTCGTTAGTTAGGAGAACATCGAGGTTAAAATCCATCAGAAATTGAAGGATTTCTCCTCGGAAATCTTTTACTTTACCGTCTGCATTCCAGTATGCAGCTTGAAGATTTGATGGTTTTCTACATTGTCTGGACATTTTAAAAGATTTTAATGGTTGTTGGAGATTTTAAATATATTTTTAATGAATTTAAATAAAAATAAAAAAGATATTTCATTTTAATGATATTACTGGATAGAGTTGAGAAGGATTTGAACATTGGAGAGCAGCCTAGAGTTCATCTCCATGGCAGTTTTGAGTTGGGCGGCAGCGTTTTGGAGTGCTTTAATAAGATTTGCTGGGAGGTTTTCGGGGCGGGGGTGGTGGGGCGTTGGGTGAGGTTTGGGGCAGGGTGGTGGGTTCAGGTAGAGGCGGGTAGGTGACGGTGGTCACGGGCGGGGGGTTTGGCGCTGAGGTAGAAGCGATGGGGGGGTTTACTTGAGGTAGGGGTTCATTGATTAGGGTTGTGGGGGGTCTTTCTAGTCGGTGTTGTTGGGAGGTTTGGGAGAACCTAGGAGTGCTAAAATTTGTGAAGGAAGGACGAGGCCAAGAATTTGGGTTCCGTACTGGGTATTGCATGAGGGGGCGGATATTTTGAGGGTTTATGTATCGGAACCGGTTGGAGAATCGGGGAGCAGGGCGTTGGGGGCGACCTTTGTAATTGGCCGGATGAGGCCCTGCGCAAAGAGCGCATTTAGCGGGAGTCGTGGGGGGCTTTGTGCATGCGCTCGTTGGGTGGTTTTCGCCACATTTAACGCAACGCGGAGTCGCGTTGCAGCATGAGGACGAGTGTCCGTGGAATTGACATCTATGACACTGTCCAACGGACAGTCTTTCTTTGTGGCTCTACTGTAATTTTAAGGTGGAGGATTCGAGTTAGTTCGGTAAAAATTTTTTTAGAGATTTCATTTTTTGTTAAGTTAACTAGCATCAGTGGGATTTCACGGCAGTTAGGGCCTGTCCGCATACGGTGAACTGAAAGAACCGGGTATGACAAGCCAAGTACGTCGCTGACCTCTTGGCTTGTTATTTCCTCAGGGATGCCCCTGAGCACGACCCTGAGAGGTTTGACCTCGCTTAGTTTTTTTCACTTAGAGTTTTAGTGATACGGTGGTGATCACGAGGGGTTTTCGGGTGGATGTTTAAAGTTTTTGAAAGATTTTTGGCGTAAAAATCTATACCCTTGTCGGAGAGGGACATTTCCAGGGCTGCCCAACCGGTTTTAGAGTGGAGCACCACTGGAGGGATTCTGGAGTTTGTGACTATTACTTGGGGGGTAGATTGAGGAATGGGAGAACTCGGGGGGGGTGGAGGGTGGGGGGGGGTGAAATTGCAGTCGGGTGGATGGAAGGAATGTCTTGGTCATGGAGCTGTTGTTTTTTTTTTGATGGGGAGGACGGCTCATGTTGGTGGGTGAGGTGGCGGGAGATTTCCTGTCTCTGGTTCTTTTACGGAAGAGTTTTACCGTCTCTCATGGCGTGTCCTCAGTGCCAAAGGATGACTCTGATCCCGAATACTCTGATGCCGATTCGTCAGCATCAGAATATTCGCTGGCATTAGAGGAAAATGAGGTGGGACGCTTGCGGTTGCTTACAATTGGGGATGCTGGATAGTGGCCGGAGGTGGAAGCGATTGGGTGAGGTGAGGGGATAATGGAATTTGTTGGGGTTATATTCCCTGCGTTTGGAGAAAAGTTGGATGGTGAGCGTGCCAGCTCATATTGCCGATGTGTTAAGTTAAAAACATGGATTTTTTCATCTAAAGAAATATTATTTTTATCTGGACGTGAATCTAAGAACGAAACCAACTCAAGGTCGATCCGTTCATTTTCCATCTCTATGGGGCTGGACTATTGGGGGCGGGGGGAAGCCATGACGTAAAATAAAGGAGAAATTTAATAAACTTACAGAATTTAAACAGGAATTAAAGTGAGTTTACTACTTGGAGAGACTGTATGCCAAATATAACAAAAGACAAAAGACTTACAGGTTTGAATGGTGAAGATAGTCTGGTCGGTGGAGTTAAACAGCGCTGATTTTGTGGGACGCACAGGTTTGGTGGCTAGTGATGGCTCTAGCCTGGCTCTCTTTCAAGCGGGATGCACTATAGCTTCAAACACTGGGGTCACTGCACAAAAGTTCAAAGACACTGAATAAATTGTTTGAATATTGTTTATTTTTCACAAAAATCACTGAAGGGACGCTTGACGCGTATATGTCTGTGGTAGGTTAACTTTTACTTTCGCGAAATAATAAATGTTTTTATTTTTCTGGGAATTTGTTGAACGAGTTGGTAACAGAGGCACGGGCGGAAAATTCCACGAACTTGAGTTTGAAACTTGATAATCACTGTTGGTTACTATGCCGGGTGAGAACGGTAATTAGTGAGCGGGCGGGATTACCCAGAGTTGCGGTCAATTTTAACACTTGGAAAAACACAGGTGCACAGGTGGTTGCGGAGCGATCACTTGTAAGGTGTTGTCGGTAGTGGTGTCAGAACGAGACTGTGCTGGCTATCTGCCTTTCTGAGGGCCTGTTGCCCGTTTTATAGGCCGCCGGCGGGCGCGTGACGCTCACACGGGTCCATTTTCTCTTTGATTCCTAGAATCAAGGGCCGTGTTTGTGACGCGATCGCGGCGCGCCGCCGGTCCATTTACCGCCTCTCGGCCGATAGTTTCGGGCCCGTGGTCGAACGCGACCACGGCCTTTCTTTGTTCAGGCACGATTCTCAGAATCGCGCCTGTGGAACGTTCTGACGGCAAATCACCTCGCATGCCATGACGGCGCACGGCCCTTTGCTTCGGGCCGTGGCCGAACGTTCCCTCTCGTATAGGCACTATTCTCATAATCGTGCCCGAATTAAATGCTATTATGATACCCACCAGCTCTCCCAGTATACTTCTCTGCCCGTGTCCCCTAGCCAAGCTCCGACGTTTCATTTATTGTTTTTACATTTTACATTACATTTTCAGTTTTACATAATTTCATACACAGAGGGTCATAACAGTTTAATTTTATACATTTACATATTTCTTAATTTAGAATTTTATTTTATAATTTTAACGTGGGTGACTGCGGCCGAGCCCGGAGCAGTACGTCCGTTACAAATCTACTAATTTATAAATCCACAATAAGGCCTAAACTAACCTACGCTAGCCCTATCTGGGCCCACGCTTCAGAGTCTCAGTTAAAAAGACTACAAACGTTTCAAAATAAAGCCATTCGCATTGCCCCGGGAGCTCCTAGTTGGATGAGGGTTTCTCAACCACACCGGGATTCTGAAGTTACCCTCCTTAAAGATCATATCTTAAGTCTCGTGGAATCATATTATGCGGGCCTCCCCACTCATGAAAACGCGTCCATCAACTGCCTCGCACAGTACGATGAAAATATAATAACGACTCATAAAAACCTAAACAAATCCTTCGTAAACCTTAAAACCCCCCATATTGCACCCATGTTACCTTGCAAAAATATTTTCTAATACAACCGAAATTAAGTCTATTTATCCTACAACCTTTATTTATTTAAAATCATGATGAAAGAGAAAGGGGCCTTTTTGGCCCGGAGCTCTGTATGCCAATATTTCATAAGTCATAAGTAAGGAATCGATTGAAACGGTGCTACCGATTCATCGGATGAATGTGGTCAGTCTTCCATGATCACCAGGTTCTCTCTAAAAGGAGAACTACCTGGGACAGATGATAAAGTGTGCCTAGGAAAGACTGAGGGGGAATCTATTGGAATTACTTCCTAGGAAGGAGGTAATTGAGTTGTCGTGGTACTGTCTTCTAGATACTGTTTCAATACTAGTTTTGACAGATGATCTTTCTCGTCAAGAGAAAATTCACGGTGCTTACGAGCTTCTAAGAAATCAACTATGTTGTCTTCAAGGACACCAGCCACACGCTGGGAGTAGAGAGTTGACATGGTAGACATTTTTTCGGTCGTTAAGACAATTTCTAAATATTTGTTATTTGATTTTGCGAAAAGAGCAGGCGGTTTAAGATAAGGGGGGAATTTTTTTATGTACGCTGCTAACTATTTATTTAGTTAATTTTAAAAGAACGGACAATATATCACTTGTAAATTTAAAAAAAACGGAGGAAATGTGCGCTCCCTCACAGAGTTATTGCGCCTTCACTTACCAGCTGCAATCTTCCGAATCGATTACCGCTGTGGGTGGGCTCAGGTCCTTGTGGGGACAGGTACCTCCTGATGGGATTGGACCGTCATCAAGGGGGGGGGATCGTGGAGATGGATGCCGGTCTCGTCCCCGGGTTCATGGGGCGAGTCTGTTGTGGTTCGTGGAACGTGTATATGACGGTCCCCATCTTTGTACGCTGTTTCAGCTGGTAGGCGCCAGGAGGAACTACGGTTGGGGGTTTCTTCGGATCCACGGGGAATAACCGTGCGGGGAGCATAAGCCAAGCGGGAGTCTTATACCTCCTCTCTAGTATAGGGCACGTCTTCTGTTCTCGCTTCGCTGGATTTTTCTTGAAGGAGTGTAATGGGGGGACTGCTGATTAGGTGTGGGATCAGACCTAGCTGGTTGGCTTTGCTGCTGTGGTGGAAGTCGGGAAAATCGTTATTTTGACGGTCACTTTGGCGGTTATTCTGTCAGTGATATATGGGCTATGGTTCAAATTCATTATATAGTTTGGCTGGGTAGCTGGTAGGGCAACCCCTGTAGCTGGACATGTGCGCTCCCTCACAGAGAGCACACTTGGCAGGTGTGTCTGTGAGTTTGGTACAATCAGAAGATTTGTGTAACTCTGCGCATTTTATGCAGCGCTCGAGTCCGTGGCAGCAGTATTCCGAATGTCCGTGTGTTTTTGTTGCGCAGGCTTTCTACCTGGATCATCAGATGGAAGATCGAGGTAAGATAATTAACGATCTTTTTGCCATCATAATTTTCGACTAGAGGTATCGGTTTACGAGACTGTCCAGCTTTTCTCCGGTGAACGGATAGCACCGGATAGCTGAGGGTAAATTCAATCTTAATCCTCTCTGTATCAATATCTTCAAGGATAACCTCGATTACTACTTTAGGGGGTTATTCTTCAGGAGCTGGAAAGAGTGGTGTTCAATTTTGCCACTGATTAGCAGCGTGGTAACGAAAAAGTTCCAGAAGTAACTATAGACTCTAAATCGGGGAAAATACATAATGAAAAAGTAAAATCGTCAAATAAGTCCTCGATGCTAGGTTAAAAAGTCAACTATCATCAGACAATAAACTACTGCTTTACAAGACAATAACTAGGCTGGGCTTCACATACGATGCACCCATTTGTGGATTTGCAGCTCACATACATATATAAATGCTTCATGCGGAAGCAGTGGAAATAGATAGATTTAATACAATTTAAACAAAATCTTGTGATTATTATAATAAAATGAATTAAATCATTATAATCAAACAAAAAATATTGGATAATGGATGATGAAATAATAGTCATAATTATTTGTTCACTTACTCCTGAGGTGCGCCCGTAACGGCCCCCGAGTCTCCCATCGCGCTCCCGCCGTAGTGCAACGCACATGGCAGCACGCTCAGCGAGCTGCCGGCACGCGCGCCCACGCCACATGCGCGTAACGCCAGCAGCGCGCGCTCGCAACGTGCACTGCCATTCACACCAAAAGCCAGTTGCGCGTGCGTGCCCAGCGCGTCGGCAGACCACGCGGTGTTGGGAACGCCGAGGGTAGCTAACGTCTGCTCGACCATCTGAAATTGTTCAGTGAAAATATTACAAATTATATGCGCAAAGGAAGTAACTAACTAACCATCACGCCGTTTCCCCGCAGGGGTAGGCAGAGAGGACGGACCGCCAAACAACTCGGTCTTGGCACACACTTCTTGCCTCATTCACATTCATACATCGTCTCATACATACTCGTCTATTGTTCTGACTCTTGACATGGCCCGACTCAAGTATCTGATTCACTTGGTCGTGCCATGTCTTCCTCGGGCGTCCCCGACTTCTGCTACCATTCACATTTGCATCGTATATTCTCCAAAGGAAGTATTGTGTGTATTACACTATTGACGGAAACTAATAATACAAGTAAGAATCTGGTTAATCTACATCATATGAAGAACACAAAAGACAAGGTTTATAAAAGCTTTTAGAGCCGGGTCTAAGCTTCGACGCATTTAAAAGACGTTAAACAGCTGATATATTTTCAAATTTGATTTAAAATTTCAACTTTAAGTTCTAAAACGTTTTTTTTAAAGAGCGCCCTGTACGGTGAATGGCAGGGGAGCTTTGTCGCAAACCGGTTGGGCAGCGTTGTGAGGTGGCTTAAGGAAGGGGCTGTTGGAAGGGATTTATTAATGCGGGTCTTGAAGAGGCCCGGATTATATGAAGGAGAAAAAACAGATGCCGGTATCTCGTGAACGGGTGTTCACAAGACACTAAATCTACATTCTAGTGTAGGTATAACAACTATCGATAGATAGTGATGACTACTATAAAGTGTCTCTACGTATGAGCCGTGTTTTCAGCATGTTCAGCGGTAACATGTTGAACATTTGTTATTGTTATTTTATGTTTGATTATGCATAGTACCCAAAATGTTTAACTTTACCAAGTAATATCACAAATTGCAAATTCTCAAATAGTTTTAGATACATGCTGAAAACATGGATCATACGTAGAGATACTTTATTTGTATTTATTTATTTACGCCCTAATGGGCTTTTACATAAATAGGTGACAAGTTATAAAGTTGTGTTAGGTACATAGTTTATAATTAAAAATGATTTATGATTATATTACGGTAAATTAAAATTAATAGTGTGGATTACGGAAAGCAAAATAGGTATTAAGAAACATAGAAATATAAAAATCAAAGTGTATTCACTACGGAATCGTGAATTCATACATCTCAGTAAAGTCATTAAAAATATTTCGTTTTATAACTAATACGGAATCTTTAAACATGTCTACAATATTACCAAATTTATTGCAAAAATTATTATAAATTTATTTATTTTATTCATACTAATCATCACTATCAATCGATAGTTGTTATTCACTAGAATATAGATTTAGTGTTATTTTAGATTATGTGAGCCACTATTGGCTTACTATTAACAATCACTTACTATTAACTTACTATAACAATCTGAATATTTTATAATTAGTAATAATATTATGTTTACATATTTGAATTATAATTGCACATTTGACAAACTGCCTAGTTGAAGTTTAATTTAAAGGAAAAAAAAGAAGAAGATAGCCAAAATATAAAATGTAGTTTTTTTACATCAAATTGAGGCCGGTGACGGTGAGATAAACCTTTAATTAGGTGTGAAAATATTATATTTCCAGACGTGTGAAATTCCCAATTTGTAACTCAAATAAATTACGGCGTTTAATATCAATTTTGCTAAGTGAAGTAGGTATATTTAAAAAAATGCATTAGTTAAAACCCAACTGGTTTCGTTTTAAAGTCTCCCGTAGAATCTTTATATTGTAATTAATATTGCATTTGTCAAATACCTCGTGGTTTTATCCCTTTCAATACCAGAGCTCTTACTCAGGAACTTGAAGAAAAAAAATAATATCTCTTGATTTTGTGAAACAAATCGCCCCTATTTTGCTTATGTATCGCTTATGAAGAATATTGCTCATTAAGTCTATGTTTTCTGCAAGATTGTAATCTTTATTCTAGCGACAAATACCATAAATATATATATTATTATTTTTATCTTTCTTTTTAAAATTTTTCTTTATTCAGTGAAATGGTTATTACAATTATTAGGAATGTTTAGATCACCAGCTTGGCACATGCCCGTCTTGTAGTGGTTCATTATATATACAGTACATTAAAAGAGTATATCAAGTATGAAATATAGAATTAAAAAGAAATATTAAAAGTATATAATTTAAAAGAAAATAAGGAGAATAATGTTTAAGAGAATATAAGAACTATATAATTTACAAAATCAATGTAAGTACTAATAAGAAAAAAATCAACTGTTAATATTTTGTATGTGCGAGTTAGTGTTTATGTGAAATACCTGCATTAAAATAATTTGAAATAATATATCAAAAGATTGAAATATAAAGGAATTTAGAAAGTATAAAATATAAAACATAATAAGGAGTAAAGAATAAAAAAAATATATATACATATAAGAAGTTATTAAAATTGTATATATGTATCATCAAAGTGAGTATGTATTACAATGTGAGCAAATAAGTAAGATATAGTAAACTGTTCATATTTAGTATGTGTGACTTACAGTGACATATGTGGATACATTATTCTTCAGTACTTTTTGTATAGATTGTTTGAACTCCAGCTAATAATACTAGAGTGAAAAAATATTGTCACAATATTGTTCTTAACAAATATTGTCACAATATTGTTCTTAACAAATATTGAAGCGATTCTGAAGTACATGAAACGTATTAGTGGTGTCAAACCATTTTTAATAATTAGTGCTAAACACCGGTTTTGGACACCAGTTTTAAATTGAGTAATCTTTTGATTCATTATTTAGTGCGTTGAATATTTTAGGTGCGATTTATGCGAATTGTCTCTTTGAAAAGGTAGTTTTTAGAATTTGGAATTTTATATTTTATTTATATCTCTCTTTATAATTATGTATGAAACACGGAATTTTTTTATTAATAATTAAAGGAAACAATTGTTTGTTTGTTTTTTCCTTGCTAACAAAAAATAACACTGAGATCTGAAAATAATAAAAATCTCAATTAGTAACAAAATGCATACACCAAAAATTTACGAATAATTATTTAAGGTCAAATTTATCAAATAAAGGTGGTATTTATGTTGAAACAAAAGTGCGGTAATGAAACGGTTTGGTGATCCCAAAATACAGCACCTTGTTAAACCAAATTTTTCATTACAAAAACATTTAAATTATGTAATAATTGAATTAATCAAATCGTGCCATTGGACAACAAGGTCCTATCTAAACTTTGTAAGAAACTGAGATATGGTTCAATGTTATATGTTACAAATGTTTTGCTGTAACATATAACATCTCAATATTCGTAATATAAAGTGTAGTAAAAATGGCACGGAAACCAACTACCATTTGATGACCACAATATACATTAGTGAGAATTAAAGGTAACTAATTAGATACTTATAATTTTGTAGGTGGGGACCACTTTGTATTGGTCACTGGCCCACTAACGTTCATTTAATGAGTGTATTAAATTAGCGACCGAGTCACAATAGTCAGGTTTCCGCCCATGAAAGGAGTGTGTGTGTGTGTTTGCTGCGTATGGTAATCCGAAGCATTGTCTCGGCGCAGCGTCACGTGTCAGCAGCGGCACTTAGTTCCGTGTGGGCTGCCATCAAATCTCGATCAATTATTTTTAACTATGTGACAGTACTTGATACTTGATATAAATTTGCTAATGATTTTTTTTGGTCAGTAATATGAAAATCTATAAAATGATTTATGTTGTTATTTTTTATTAAAATAACTATTTACTCTGTATAACTACGGTTTAATGGCCTCTGGAACTGAGATTGCTTTTATTTTCTGAATAATTGGAAATGACTGCCTGAACGATAAAGAAAAGCGATGAAGTAGATTCCAAAATTATTTTGTTAGTTAATAATTGTATATTTGAAATTTGTATTTCTTTTGCATAAATTTTTGACAGTTTTGACATTTGATATGTACATTTCTGAACATCTTTTGAAAAGCGATTCTGAGGAAAATATTTTTTTATAAAGACCTGGAACATCACAAGTCCTACAATTATAATATCTCGTGATTTTCACGGGTCTGCGCTAGTATAATATAAACTTGTATACATGTATTTTTACATTATAAGAATACGAAGAGTTTCAAGTACCTACCAAATTCTTAAACAAAGTATTTTAAAATATTTCAATTCCTCCGAAGAAAGGAATGTAAAGAAAATCACGATCGAAAAAAGGCACGATCAAGTGAATCAGATGCCTGAGTCGAGCCATGTCAAGAGTCTCAATAATAGAAGAGTATGTTTGAGACGATGTATGAATGTGAATGAGGCAAGGAGTGTATGCCAAAACCGAGATGATTGGAGGTCCGTCCTCTCTGCCTACCCTTGCGAGGAAACTGCGTAATGGTTAGCTAGTTAGTTAGTTAGTTCAAATACAGAAAAATTAAAATATCAATCCATCACACAAAATCGAAGCAGATTTAATTTCGTATTCTCATCATGTAAAATCAATATCCCATTTGCACAACGCCATACATATCTTTAACAACCTGATGATGTTATATTATATTTCTCAATATATTTAATAATAAATTTAAATAATATAATATTTTCAAAAAAAAAATCATTCTTTACATTATGTATGCCTGTATTATTTTTTTTTCTTTTAGAGTTCGCTAATTTTATACCTTTATTTATGATAATTCTTTTGTTTTCTTGCTCTCTTATTAATATAAATTCTTTTTTTCTTCAATAATTTCAAAATAATTTAATTTATTTAAAGTGAGTTAGGTCGTTCCTGAAATCTTCTATATTAATTTATTGTACCTACCTTATTGCGATTTATAAAAAAATGGGTATGAACAAACACTTACAAAAGCCTTAAAGATAACAACATTAACTAGATGGATCCAAAAATAATGCAATTTCATAATAATTTTGTTTTTTTTTTAAGAAGCTGAAAAATTAAACTTTATTTTGTACTTGTAGTGGCGGGTTTCGAACCCGTGATCCAGGGTCAGGGTTCAGAGCCAAATTGTGCCACAGATATAGTTATTGCACGAGCACCATTTAAGGCCAAATATAATAGATGCTTTAATAAAATACTGCACATTTTGGCCTGTGCCGTAATTTTTTTATCTACGTCTAGCATTAGATGTCTAATATTAGTCTATGACGTCTAGTCTATGAAATAATAAAGTACCAAGCATATAAAAATACATAGAAATGTAAAAGCTACTTTGCGAATCCTTTTCGGACATGGTTTTATTGCGTAATGCGTCAAAGTAAGTTCTATAGTTCAAATTGTAATCGGACATCTTTGAACTTTACATCATATAAATAAAATTAAATGTAAATGTTCGTTTGTTCTAAATCTTCTATCTCCCAAGTTCTCAACGATTGCTTTAAAATTTCGACACAACGTTGTATTCGAACACGCGTGTGTTTTACATACCTATATCATATATTTGTCACCTGTTCAAGAGAAAAAACGCCATCTGTTGGACGTAAACGCAATAAAATAAAAATGCATTTTGGCGACTTTTTTAGGATGAATCAAAAGAGGCGACTTCGCCCTTATCGTCATTTGCGTAAAGAGTGCGTGATTTCGCCCGATTTCTTATAAAACTTTAAAATTCCATACCGTTTCCATGGGAAGATCATCATCGCTTTCATCCACATCCACCTTGTTCTTTCCACCCGCATCCGAATCTAACTTCTGTTTAGCCGGGGGAGTGAACCCGCCCCCGTGCAGTGGATCCTGCTTCAGTCCCGCGATGTACTCCTTCAGCGTCCTGCAAGCCTTCTTGGTCAGCCGCGTATCCTTCGCATCATCTCCGTTACTCACATTCCCGCCGTTCTTGTACTCTTGACTGAACAGCAAAAACTTCCCATCTGAACTCACAGCATCCTTGACCACTTTATCACCGCTTTCTTTCGTTTTATTTACATCGACTGCCAGCCCGAACTTTTCAGTCAAATATTTCAAATCTGTATCAACTCTCAGACCATTCTTTATACCGTTGAGATCTGATTTAGTTTGGTGTACCTCAGATTCTACGTCGAAAGTGACGTTGTCTTCCTTACGTGAAGATAAACAAGTCTTCGAATTCTTAAATTCATTCTTCAGCAACTGTTTTTCGTAAGTGGCGCGTGGAACCGTCACAACGAAGAGAAACGCCTTCGTCATTTTTACACAAGCACTTGATAAAAACGCGTTTTATCTAAAACTTAGTACTGATTATGAAAACATTGTTTTATTAATCAAATAATAATGATGTATTCTTGTGTCGTTTTTCGCGTTTTACCGACGAGCTCACCCGCTGGCGATACGTGGCAGGCTGGCAGGTCTAGGGTGTAATGACTAATGACGTTCGACGGAGGTTCTTTACAGACTGAGACAAATAGAATGGGTTATCAAGTTGAAGTATATGATTGTTGAATTATGGGTTGTTACATCAAACAATGATAATTATTGTTACGTGCCGCTTGTGCTGGCTACCCAGCATACTATGAGCAGGTGATTTAGGCAGGGCTGGCGCGTGGAAGGTGGGCCCATCCTAGACTGAATACGGCGCACAGGGCGCAGATATTTGGGAGGCGCAAATCCTTGCAATCTCTGTCGGTATTATAGATGAACGCTTATTTCAAAAATATATATTTACCCACTGAATCTTCATTGGGTTCAAAAATACGTTTTTTTGCTTTTACTCTGATTATTTGTTTCGTAATTTGGTTGTTAAAGTCTATACAATGGGAATGTATTAAACAGTACCTACAAGATTTTTTTTTTCAAAAATTAAGGCCATATGCTATGTGTAAAAGTTCCAAAAGCACTTCACTTTAAACTAAACAATAGATGTTACTCTTCTCAGTCCATGCGTTAATCTTTGGCTTATTTTAATTTGATTTTAACCAATTTTTATAACTTTTTTTACAAAAAAATTTTTTTTTTTTCAACAAGCACCTAAAATATTTTTTTCTTAACTTTTAGAGTTAATTAGAAACATTACTGAAGAACGCCAAATGCTTACAAAAAAAATAAAAATAAATTGTTTCATATTCAATGGAAGATCAGTAATGCCTAGTGTACCACCATTCAGAATTAAAACATTGCTTGAAATGAATTTAGCCGTGTTTGTTGACCAGATATGAATAGCCAAGTACTCCCCCACCCTTCCTTCACCATCTCCTTCCCCTTCCCACTATCTTCAGCCTCACCACATACCCCAATTGGGGATGCGATAGTCTTACTGTCTCCAGACGATTGGGAGCATTTGGGACTCTTGTGCGGTATTCACATAAAAAAATCTAAGGGATTTATTATTAAAAAAATATACAACTGATAAAAAAACCAGTTTAACAGTTGTGTAAAATGATAAACACGTTTATTAATAAGGGGGCAGGAGTGTTTAAACGAATTGCCACCATAAGCCCATCTTCATATATTTTTTACAATAACCCCACACGAGTCAATAACCTATGTCATCTTTTGGGATGCTGTGTGGAGAGTCCTTTTAAGGAAAAGAAGGAGGGGAAGTTCTGGGAAGGTAAAGGGTATGATGGTTGGGTAGGAATCTGAATATATTCGTCCCACTGCGGTGCAAGGCGATGGATCGAGAGACCTGTGGGAGAGGGTTTCCCCAAACCAGCCTCTCCTGATCTGGCACACCACGCGAATGGTGGGCAGGTGCATTCTGAGCACACCTCACCCGATGAACCCGGGCACCCCTGCTAAATCACCGGCCGTAGCGAACCACGTGGGGTGACCTGTGGCAGAGGTGTTGGTTATCCAATAATTGGTTCCCCGGGCGGCGGTACCCATACCCGCCCGCCAAATTGTCAAGTAATATTGTAAGTAAAGTAATAATATAAAACTCCTCAATTCAAACATGTGAATTTATATTTCTATGGAGTTTTATATATCTATTATATTTTTGTACACAATTTCATATTCAATCTATTATAATGTAAATTTATTAAATAATAATTAAATGAGTAAATAAGTAAGAAATTCTGCAAAATATCGGCGAATCAATTTTATTGAAGGTGTTCTAAATGTATAAGTAGTTTTAAAAGTACGAGGCCGGCCCTGGCTTTACATAAGTACCTACGCTTATTGTGCTGCATTATTATAACGATCCTCTGTGTATGAATTCGCTGCTCGAATCTTCGCTCGAGCCCATAGACCATGCTTGAGTCATAACCGACAAAACCATAATTTAGAATGGATTATCGACTCTTATCATTAAATAGACTTACCTACGTATTAAAAATACCATTATTTGATTTGGATTTATGTTGAATTTTTTTTTATTTTTTATTATATAAGTACATTTTTGTTTATTTGTTACAATATATGATCAAAT
This sequence comes from Hesperophylax consimilis, assembly GCF_061612785.1. NCBI lineage: Eukaryota > Metazoa > Arthropoda > Insecta > Trichoptera > Limnephilidae > Hesperophylax > Hesperophylax consimilis. The sequence goes on from NC_142842.1 coordinate 837,732, forward strand.
ATTTCAAGACCCCTCTTCCATAGAAGCATTAGCTTGTGGCTGGAAGAGAAGTTTACATTGTTTTATTACAGTAAGTAAGTAATTAAAAATAAAATGATTATAACATTATTTGAAGAATGGAATGTTACTTAAGGAAACTAATTGATATAAGTTATTCTTAAGATTAATTCAATTTTTTCACAGTGTTTATTATTTGGATGTTTTTTTTTATTGTTGATACATTATTTTACAATATTTCATATTCTAATTCAGTAATGTTGGCCTCACTGGGTTGTTTATGTTATTTATTATTATTTTATGTTATCATTAATGTTTCTAATTTCTTCGGGTAGTCGATTGAAAAAAATTCTTGCCCGGTAAATAACAGTTACATTTCTGTATTTAGTAAGTAGGTAGATAAATATGATACTATTTATGATCCCGCTGAAACCTCAACTATTGCCCAATCATAATGCCTAAATAGCATAAAACAAAGCCGCTATCCGCGTCTGTCTATGCGCTTAGTTCTTCTAAACTATGCAACGAATTTTGATAGGGATTTCACTCATTTAGAGAAATTATTCCGGAGGGCTGATAAATATATAATTCATGCACATTATATTTACAGAAAGTAGAGACAAGTCGATGTTTTGTAATCAAGTCGTAAAATATATATTTTCATGGGTTCACATTACTAACGCTGGCTAAAACTGAAATGCATCATAGCAATGTACTACGGAATTGTATATCTTTAAAAGGGTTCCATGATAACTCAACACAGTGATTATTATTCAACACACATTTACAAATTGATATAAAGTCATTAAAACGATGAAAAAAATAAATTTAAACCTAACCTAACCTAATCTATGTAACCCAGTTAATATTGTATATTATTATTATTATTATAATGTAATGAGCAGGCAGCATTCTGCTGATGCGCTCATATCTGATTTCACAACAAGTTTGCCAGTAATTGAGTTGTTTTAAGTTTGAACCAAGTCCTTTCTTCTCTCCAAATGTGAATCCAATAGAGCTTTGAATTGATTTATATTTGTTGCATCGATGACATGTTGTGGAAGTTTGTTCCAAACATCCACTACTCTATTTGCAAGGAAGTGTTTTCTAGGATTAGATGCAAAAGGCGTTTTGGTAATTTTTTTTGAGTGTCCACGGAGATTTATATTTTTATTAGTAGTGAAGATCTCTTGGATGCTAGGGCAACTGTAATGTCCAGATAAAATTTTGAAAGTCTCGATCAAGTCACCCCTTTCTCTTCTTTCTTGTAAGGTTGGTAATCTTAGTTCCTTGAGTCTATCTTCGTATCGTAGATCTTTCAGAGCTCTTGGTATTTTAGTGAAACGTCTCTGTACTCTCTCTAACAGATTTATATCCTTTGCGAAGTAAGGACTCCATATTTGGAAAGCATATTCCAGGAGAGGTCGCACATATGTTTTATATATTTTTAACATCATGTCCGGTGTTAGGTCAAGGAGGGTTTTCCTGATTAGATATGTTAGTGAATTTGCTCTTTTCACAATTCCAGCGATGTGTGGTTCCCATTTCATTTTTGTTTCATCACTTTCCATGACTTCACATAACTTTTTAAAGATGTGATGAATTATCATTTTGATGACTTATCCGGTCACCCTTTAAAAGGCCTACAGAAAATTTCTTCTACTTTTATTTTTATTAGGCACGTAGAGATTATACCTATTTTAATTTAAAATAGCTGTACCCCGCCACGCGTTGCTGCGGTTCAGTCTTTTACATCATACAGATGGCGCTGTTTAAAAAAAACACGTTTGTCCAACAGATGGCGCTGTTTTTAAAAAAAACATGTTTTTGCCTGTCACAGGCAGTCACAGGTGACATCTATGTAATAGGCATATAAAACACACGCGTATTCGAATGCAACGTTGTTTCAAAATTTCAAAGCAATTGGTGAAGAACTTTCGGAGATTTAAGATTTTGAACAGTTAGGACGGGTTGTTTCGGAGAATTTGAACAATTTATCAAATTTCAACGTTCATTTTCGGGTTCTGTAAAAGACTTATTCAAGTTCTGTTTTTATATCATTGTAGGCTAGTTGCTTGAAAAGACTAAAATAAAAACAGAACTTGAAAATGAACGTTGAAATTTGATGAATTGTTCAGATTCTCCGAAACAACCCGTCCTTAGATTTTTATTTATTTAGATGGATGAATTAATTCTGAAATAAAACAAATTAATTAAATAAAATTTACCTAGGCACGCAGGCACTTAAAACCGCGACCTCCTCCTGATTCGTTATCAAGAGCCTTACCCTTGAAGATGCAGCCGGTATTGATAATAACGTTGGAAGAGTGTACTTACATAATAGGGAGAATTTACCTCAGTACTTAATCTGACCATACAAAATACTCTTCTAGCTAATTGCTCCAACAACCATCATTTTCCGCATATTCTGATGTTAATAGGAGGATTTCAGATATTGTTCTAGAGTGGAAGATACTCTCAGTATAGCCCTGATGAAAGATCACCATTCAGATTTAGACAAAATGGTCAGGCTCCCAACATACCCCCACAGTTGGTAGCTATTAACTGTTGGGCGTATGATTACATAAAACAAAAACTTTCATTGGCTTCGCCGCTTTGTTTCTTTTTCCTGTATGTAGTATGAATTTTATACGGAAACTTTACTGGTTCTTTGGGTTCATACATAATAAAACATCTGTTTGATTTCCCTATAAACTAAAATTTTAAAAAGTAGCAATTTCATAACCCAGTAAGTAAATTTTAGTTACTAGGCTTAAATTTATTGTCGTGACGTGTTAGCTTTTATGTTTTATTCCGAGGTTTGAACGAATTCTAACTGATTGCATCTTATCTTGACGGCCGGCATAGTCCAGTGGTAACGCATTGGACTGCCATTCCGAAGGTCGCGGGTTCGAACCCGGCGTGCGCAAATAAATTTTATTTGATTAATTTGTGTTATTTCACAATTAATCAATTAAAATAATATATAGTATATTTGCGGCACGTTCCAGAGTGGAAGATACTACCAGTATCGCCCTGGTGTAAGACCACCATTCAGAATTGAAACGTTGCTCCAAATGGCTTTAGCCGTGTTTAGTGACTAGATCTGAATAGCCAGGTACTTCCCCACCTTCCTCTTTCCCTTCCCCACTTACCTTCAGCCTCACAACATCCCCCAATTGGGGATGCCATAGTCTCACTGGCTCCAGACGGGAGCAGTTGGGACTCTTGTGAGGTATTCACTATAAAAAAAAAAATAAAAAAAATCTTCTTAATTTATAAAAAAATCGGCTTGCGTAGTTTGCGCTCGCAAAACTCGTCAAAAAAGTAATTGACCGATATCGCTGAAAATTACAAAGTTTGTTCTTATTAGTGCCAGGAGTGTTTAGAGAGTGATTTGAATGGTAGAAGTCGGGGACGCTCGAGGAATACTTGTAGCAATATCTCTGCACCGGAATGACACACGGAGTCGAATAAAAGTCCATGTAATTTATTTAATAACAGTAATATTGTGGTATACAGTTGGTAGGGCCGGCTCTGAGCCAAATGGCGCCTGGCGCGGGCAAAATTTTGGCGCCTATTGTCAAAACAGTAGACGCCTAGGTAGCTGATTACTGTAATCAATAATATTGGGGTGATATGTATTTTTGTGTAGCGCTGTCTTTGTGAAAAAATAATCCCAGGGGCGATGTGTTTCGGACTGCTAGGTGTTTGGCCTTGGCGCTTTGGCGGAGCGGACTGCTCCAATCGCGCCGGTGCCAAAATACCCGATTTATTTTGTTCCATTAAATACTCATGCACGAGAGGTAACTGTGCGGCTTCCGGGTCCAGAGACAAGATAAGATTGGGGAGGGCAACCATACACACAAAACCTCTTGTCCATTAAATACTCATGCACGAGAGGTAACTGTGCGGCTTCCGGGTCCAGAGACAAGATAAGATTGGGGAGGGCAACCATACACACAAAACCTCTTGTCCATTAAATACTCATGCACGAGAGGTAACTGTGCGGCTCCCGGGTCCAGAGACAAGATAAGATTGGGGAGGGCAACCATACACACAAAACCTCTTGTCCATTAAATACTCATGCACGAGAGGTAACTGTGCGGCTTCCGGGTCCAGAGACAAGATAAGATTGGGGAGGGCAACCATACACACAAAACCTCTTGTCCATTAAATACTCATGCACGAGAGGTAACTGTGCGGCTTCCGGGTCCAGAGACAAGATAAGATTGGGGAGGGCAACCATACACACAAAACCTCTTGTCCATTAAATACTCATGCACGAGAGGTAACTGTGCGGCTCCCGGGTCCAGAGACAAGATAAGATTGGGGAGGGCAACCATACACACAAAACCTCTTGTCCATTAAATACTCATGCACGAGAGGTAACTGTGCGGCTTCCGGGTCCAGAGACAAGATAAGATTGGGGAGGGCAACCATACACACAAAACCTCTTGTCCATTAAATACTCATGCACGAGAGGTAACTGTGCGGCTCCCGGGTCCAGAGACAAGATAAGATTGGGGAGGGCAACCATACACACAAAACCTCTTGTCCATTAAATACTCATGCACGAGAGGTAACTGTGCGGCTTCCGGGTCCAGAGACAAGATAAGATTGGGGAGGGCAACCATACACACAAAACCTCTTGTCCATTAAATACTCATGCACGAGAGGTAACTGTGCGGCTTCCGGGTCCAGAGACAAGATAAGATTGGGGAGGGCAAGCATACACACAAAACCTCTTGTGCATTAAATACTCATGCACGAGAGGTAAGTGTGCGGCTTCCGGGTCCAGAGACAAGATAAGATTGGGGAGGGCAACCATACACACAAAACCTCTTGTGCATTAAATACTCATGCACGAGAGGTAACTGTGCGGCTTCCGGGTCCAGAGACAAGATAAGATTGGGGAGGGCAACCATACACACAAAACCTCTTGTCCATTAAATACTCATGCACGAGAGGTAAGTGTGCGGCTTCCGGGTCCAGAGACAAGATAAGATTGGGGAGGGCAACCATAGACACAAAACCTCTTGTGCATTAAATACTCATGCACGAGAGGTAAGTGTGCGGCTTCCGGGTCCAGAGACAAGATAAGATTGGGGAGGGCAACCATACACACAAAACCTCTTGTCCATTAAATACTCATGCACGAGAGGTAACTGTGCGGCTTCCGGGTCCAGAGACAAGATAAGATTGGGGAGGGCAACCATACACACAAAACCTCTTGTGCATTAAATACTCATGCACGAGAGGTAAGTGTGCGGCTTCCGGGTCCAGAGACAAGATAAGATTGGGGAGGGCAACCATACACACAAAACCTCTTGTCCATCAAATAAACACGCACAATTTTAACGATTTTTGTCAGTAATTACGCAAGTAATATTTGATTTGACATTATCTTTTTTTGTTTTTATGTCGTAGCTGTATTTTTATTTTAATTATCTCAAATTGTAACATTTCTCCTTGTATTAACTTCATGTCATATGTAATGTGTGGTAATTGGACATGGTCGTTAAAAAATAAGTAAATAAATATAAAAAGACGACCCAGTCATATTACGGAAACTGTACGAAAAAGAATCCCATGATCCTTCCTGCCAAGAGGGAGTGCTCACAACTGATTTAAGGGTGGTATGGTTGCACGTGTCGTCGCGGGTTCGTTGACATCGACCCATGGGATTACAGCTACAGTTGCATAAGGGGTGAATTCACCCTACTTGTTCAGCAATGACGCAGTGCATATTTCACCCCAATCAGCTGGCGCGGTCAGGGCCGGGTCACGGTTTATACGAAACTCGGCCTACATTTAGTGCTGGAGCTGGGAATAAATATAGATTTATGTTTTCGATACAAAGTAACTGCGGGTTATAAGAATCTTAAGAAGTATTACATTCGCCAATTATCAGGTAATAAGGGTAGTAAAATGCAGAATTTTTGTAATATTATGTCTTATAAACAACATTAATAAATCGATTTCGGAAACGGAATAAAAAACCAAAAAATCCAAATGCCCCTGACGTTATCCTCTCTCAATCGGGACTCCACTGCGGAGCAATGAGAGATTGAAAACTATGGTGACATCATCTGATTCAAACAATGGAGAGTGGTATCAATACGAAGTAAGTAGTTAATTGGGGAAAAGCAATTCGTTATTAGTTATTACTGAGCCCGTCAAATTCATTTAAGGTTCCGATGTGTCAATATTGCACCAGTCAAATTAATAGAACAAGAATTGGAAGAATTTTTTCAGCCTTACTAGATAGGACAAAATTATGAAACAGTACATTTAAGTACGATACAATTTTTTAAAAACCAAAACCTAAGAATCTATTCCAACAACCATTATATAAACTAACTATGACAGAGAAAGGGGCCTTTTTGGTCCGGATCTCTGTATGACATTCATCGAAGAGTCCAAAAAGGGATAACATATTTAGAACGTCGTTTCCCAACCGTCCGCGCCGGTCCGCGAAACATTCGGTCGCTTATGCCCCGTTTTGCACGTAAATGATTCACAATCACTAGCTTCGTCCAGACAACCTACACAATACACAATGCACGTGAACGATTCACAATCACTAGCTTCGTCCAGACAACCTACACAATACACAATGCACGTGAGCGATTCACAATAACTAGCTTCGTCCAGACAACCTACACAATACACAATGCTCGTGAACGATTTACAATCACTAGCTTCGTCCAGACAACCTACACAATACACAATGCACGTGAACGATTCACAATCACTAGCTTCGTCCAGACAACCTACACAATACCAATGCACGTGAACGATTCACAATCAATAGCTTCGTCCAGACAACCTACACAATACACAATGCACGTGAGCGATTCACAATTACTAGCTTCGTCCAGACAACCTACACAATACCAATGCACGTGAACGATTCACAATCACTAGCTTCGTCCAGACAACCTACACAATACACAATGCACGTGAACGATTTACAATCACTAGCTTCGTCCAGACAACATACACAATACACGTGACTGATTCACAATCCAAGCTTCGTCTAGACATCCTACACAATACACTATCCACGTGAGTAATTCACAATCACTAGCTTCGTCCAGACAACATACACAATACACAATGCACGTGAACGATTCACAATCACTAGCTTCATCCAGACAACCTACACAATACACAATGCACGTGAACGATTTACAATCACTAGCTTCGTCCAGACAACATACACAATACACGTGACTGATTCACAATCCTAGCTTCGTCTAGACATCCTACACAATACACTATCCACGTGAGTAATTCACAATCACTAGCTTCGTCCAGACAACATACACAATACACAATGCACGTGAACGATTTACAATCACTAGCTTCGTCCAGACAACATACACAATACACGTGACTGATTCACAATCCTAGCTTCGTCTAGACATCCTACACAATACACTATCCACGTGAGTAATTCACAATCACTAGCTTCGTCCAGACAACATACACAATACACAATGCACGTGAACGATTCACAATCACTAGCTTCGTCCAGACAACCTACATAATACACAATGCACGTGAACGATTCACTAGCTTCGTCCAGACAACCTACACAATACACAATGCTCGTGAACGATTCACAATTACTAGCTTCGTCCAGACAACCTACACAATACACAATGCACGTGAACGATTCACAATCAATAGCTTCGTCCAGACAACCTACACAATACACAATGCTCGTGAACGATTCACAATTACTAGCTTCGTCCAGACAACCTACACAATACACAATGCTCGTGAACGATTCACAATTACTAGCTTCGTCCAGACAACCAACACAATACACAATGCACGTGAACGATTCACAATCACAAGCTTCGTCCAGACAACCTACACAATACACAGTTCACGTGAACGATTCACATTCACTAGCTTCGTTCAGACAGCGTACACAAGAAACAATACATGTGAACGATTCACAATCACTAGCTTCGTCCAGACAACCTACACAATACACAATGCACGTGAACGATTCACAATCACTAGCTTCGTCCAGACAACCTACACAATACACAATGCTCGTGAACGATTCACAATCACTAGCTTCGTCCAGACAACCTACACAATACACAATGCACGTGAACGATTCACAATTACTAGCTTCGTCTAGACAACATACACAATACACGTGAGTGATTCACAATCCTTGCTTCGTCTAGACATCCTGCACAATACACAATGCACGTGAGTGATTCACGATCACTGGCTTCGTCCAGACATCCTACACAATACCCAAGGCACGTGAGTGATTCACAATCACTAGCTTCGTCCAAACAGCCTACACAAGAATCAATGCACGTGAACGATTCACAATTACTAGCTTCGTTCAGACAACCTACACAATACACAATGCACGTGAACGATTTACAATCACTAGCTTCGTCCAGACCACATACACAATACACGTGACTGATTCACAATCCTAGCTTCGTCTAGACATCCTGCACAATACACAATGCACGTAAGTGATTCACGATCACTGGCTTCGTCCAGACATCCTACACAATACCCAAGGCACGTGAGTGATTCACAATCACTAGCTTCGTCCAAACAGCCTACACAAGAATCAATGCACGTGAACGATTCACAATTACTAGCTTCGTTCAGACAACCTACACAATACACAATGCACGTGAACGATTTACAATCACTAGCTTCGTCCAGACCACATACACAATACACGTGAGTGATTCACAATCCTAGCTTCGTCTAGACATCCTACACAATACACAATGCACGTGAGTGATTCACGATCATTAGCTTCGTTCAGACATCCTACACAATACAGAATGCAGTGAGTGATTCACAATCACTAGCTTTGTCCGAACAGCCTACACAAGAATCAATGCACGTGAACGATTTACAATCACTAGCTTCGTCCAGACAACATACATAAAGACTTAACTAAAACAAAAAATATCCTACGCCGCCACTGGCAAAAATATCAAAATCCCACCTTGAAAACTTCTATAAATCGAATCCAAGCCCTCATTAGAAAAAAACTTCAAGAGCACGTAAATTTCACCTGGAATTTGAAAATCCAAGAGATAAATCCACAGGACGGCTCTCTGTGGAAATGATCTAAAACTCTAAAAGCCTCTCCCACCCCTAACCACCCCATTCACGCCGAAAACGGTCTCGTCTTCGACGATCAAGACAAAACGGAGGCGTTCGCTGACAGTCTTGAAAATCAATTCAGCCCCAGCTTCAAACACGCCGATCTAGATCACATTGCAAATGTCAACCGCAAAATCAATAATGTTTTAAATAATCTCCCCAATACAAACATACATTTTACTACCCCGGCAGAGGTCATCCGCGCTATAAAAAGCCGGAAAAATAAAAAAGCCCCCGGCCCCGATGGCGTCACAAACTTCGCTCTTAAAGCCCTCCCCCAAAAAAGAATACTAGCGATAGTAAATCTCATCAACACAGCTCTCAGACTGCGCTATTTCCCGAAAAACTGGAAACACGCGCACGTCATTCTCATCCCAAAACCGGGAAAAGACCCCCTCTTCTGTGAAAATCACCGTCCAATCAGCCTTCTATCAAATATTGGTATTATATACTCAAGCACATTGACGAGGTCTCAACATTACCCGAAGAGCAACACGGCTTTAGATCAAATCACTCCACCCTAGACCAACTCCTGAGAGTCTCCGAAATTATCATCGGAGGCTTCAATACCAAGCGATCAACTGGCGCCATTTTCCTGGACATAGCCAAAGCTTTCGATAAAGTATGGATAAACGGCCTGCTTCTCAAACTCCACGAAACAGGCATCGATCCCCAACTACTCGGTGCCTTCAAATCATTTCTACGCCAACAAACTTTTCAAGTAAAATACGGTGGCGCTCTTTCAATAAAACGTTTCATGACAGCAGGAGTCCCGCAAGGGTCTCTGTTTTCTCCAATCCTCTTCAATGTCTACACTCACGACATACCCCTCTCTGAAAATTCAAACTCTCACAAAGCTCTGTACGCAGATGATACCACAGTTATGGTTAGATACTGTTCACCCAGAATGATTACGTACCGACTCCAAAAAAACATAGACTTACTCCAAGATTGGTAAGATAAATGGCGTATAGACGTGAATCCCTCAAAGAGCGTGGCCGTCATTTTCTCTCGTAGAAAAGGCGGCCGGGCTCCGCGAGAGGAAATAACGATGTACGGCCAAACTATACCGTGGCAAAAATCGGCCAAATATCTTGGAGTTACACTTGACAGACGACTCACATGGACAAAACACATAAATAACACTCTCACAAACGCTAAAAAAACATCCAACGCCCTTTACCCGTTGCTTCACTCAAATTCAAAAACTTCCATACAAAACAAACTACTCATCTACAAAACTGTATGCTGCCAAGGTCTGTTATCTATGTGAGGATATTGTGTCAGCGCTTTATTAGCAGCAGACACATACCTGGATGGATGACGAACCTCGTGTTGGTACTGTTGGTGGACTCTCTCGCTGCAGCAGCTGGTCCAGTTTCTTCACCACCTAGGATTCTTGCTTCAGAGTCTCCATCTTCTATCTTCATGTCACCTGTTCCTGTTCTTCATTTTACTTTACTTAACTTCACTTTATTTTGATAATATTTATATTTTTTGTAACACCTGCATCAACTGTAAAGCGCCCCTGAGGTGATAACTCATAAAAGCGGCGCTATGAAAATTGTCCAATATTATTATTATTATTATATTCATCAAAAATACACTTGTACACAGATACTCTCAGTATTGCTCTGGTGTAAGACAACAAATCAGAATTTGACATGTTCTTTGAAACAGCTTTAGCCGTGTTTGATCAACAGATCTGAATAGCCAGGTACTCCCACACCCTCCTCTTTCTCACGCCTTTCCCATCTCCTTAACCCATATCCTTCCTCTCCCCTCTATCTTTAGCCTCCCAATATACCCAATTAGGAATTGCATATTCTCACTGGCTCCCCGTTTGGGAGTAGTTGGGACTCTGGAAAAATTTTATAACTACTCTCAGCTTCACAAATCCTACGATAATTATAATATCCCGTGATAGTGTTCAATATGACAGGTCTCTTTACCTAAAGATTGATGATTTATAAAACTTTTTTTTTTAATATGTGTTAAGTTTATATTTAGGTATAAGTCGTGTCATGTCGAAGGCGATGATAAAATAATTAAATAATTATTATTATATCACGCATTTTAAACTTAATACTTCTTTGACTTTGATGCTCTGACATTTGAGGTTATGTAACAATGTGACAAGCCTCGTTTATCTAACAAGACAATAACAAAGTAGAAACACCGTATTACCTAATGGTCTAATGAAAAGGGTAGCATAAGTTTTATTGATGATTTGTACAAAAATCATAGGGAAAGTGACCTTTTTGTAAATGTGTTTGCCAGTTTTCCTTGGAAAACGTATTTTAGTTGGTGTTTTCTCCGATAGGGAACCGCTCATGCAATCCATACAGCCACACCGGCAAAATATTCGAGGGTTCCAACACCATCTCACATGGGCTGGGATTTCAGCGACAATTAATTAAGATTTTACTAATCGACAACAGAGAATACATACGCATGAAGGACAAACCTGTGTGTTGGGGGCATTTCCATTGTCCGAGTTCCAGAAGTAAGCTCCATTTTTTCTTACTTTTTGTTAAATAAATATATTTTCAAATACCGAATTTCTTACCGAACAGAAATAAAATTGCAGTCGGTAAAGTTGTATTATGAAAACCATAATATAATAAAATTCTCTCTAATGTGGATATTTTCAATTGTAATGAAAATATATATAAAATCTCTAGTAAAAATGTATTCATGTGCCCATTTAAACAAACTATATAACATGTTATTTAACGAATTTAAAGCTTTTCAACAAAAAATGCATTACTTCATTTCCACAATGTTAAGCTAATAATAGAGTTATTGCGCATCAGACCGAGAATCACGGGACTAATAATAATATTAATCCCTAAAGTCAATACAACAACACAACACCATTACACACACTCGGCCATTAAATGTTTAACAAACTCCCTAAATAAATACAAACTGAAAAATTATAATTTTTTAAGAACAAACATAAAATACATTTTACCTCAAACTGATTTTTTTATAATATTGAATGCATTTGAAAAAAAACTATATAATATATATTGTATATTATTAGTTATTTTTTTCTATTTTTTGTTCATTGACGAAATGGTAATGATGTGGAAATTAAGGCGATAGTAGTAATGCAAAATCATGTGTTTTTGGTTTGAAAATTTGGTCGCCTAGAAATGTTTGAGATGCTTTAATTAAATACTGCGAGTAGAATACATCTTGGCCTTTGAAATAATCGAGTATATTTTAGATAAGTCTTTTTATAAGCCCAGAAAAAAATAATGTAAAGACCTATGAAAACTGCTTTAAACTTCAAAATCTCCTACTTACGAACCCATTTTCGGTTATGATTTTATTGTATAATGTGGCAAATTAAGTTATTTTTAAAATGATCGAGGAAAAATTAAATATTTATGCCTGAAAATCCACAAAATAAAATAAAAGGCTTTTTTTGGCCATGTTTTTTTCTTGCATAAATCAAAACAGCCGGATGGTGTTAAGCGGGAATTTAAACCTTATCGCCATCTGCGTAAGGGTTGTTAGTGATAGCGGCTCAATTTAAAATATTACACGACGTAGTGCATCGCCTTAATTTGAATTTGGTTTATGTTTATGGTAGTATTACCGAAATTATTTAACGTAAACAACTTACGATAGTACGAAATCATATCAATACCAAGAAACAATATGCAATATAAATTTACCCTTAGATAAAAAATAAATAAATGATTTTTTCGTATTAAATTAATTACTATTTGATTATTTTGAACATTATTTTATTATTGAAAAATCACATGCATTATTAATTTAACCAACAATACACTCCTGAAATCATGCTATATCATTTGAATGTATTTATATAGTTTAGTAGATACTTCTGTCTTCTTCTTCTTTCGTATGGTGGGGGGATCAGAGGGGGACATCTAGGTCTGCGAGCCAGTCTAGAGCCTCAGGCGTCGCCATGTGGACCTCATCAATCCCACCGGGGAATGAATGGAGCAGGCATTCGTTGACCACATGGACATTCGTTGACCACGTGACACTTCTGTAATACCTTACTATTTCTAGTAGAAATATTTGTATTCAGAGATGGGTAACTATATTTTTAATTAAACCAACGACACACTCCTGAATTCATAGAATATCCTTTAAATGTATTTATATAGTTCAGAATTAAAAGTTTATATTCAGTCTAAATATTTATACGTGTTTGACGCATTATCATAATGTGTAAACGGCGTCATGGTTAGTAACAAACATGTACAAAAGAAATGGCAGTTTTATGCAAGTGTATATTAGTTATTACTATTTTGATGAAATCAGTAACACAAGCTGTAACAAATTGTTATCACCAAATGAATTATAATCGTTTTGTGGCCTGTTAATTAAATTGTGTATAAAATCAACACCGATAAGAACTCTCGGCTCCAACCTTCAGAAAAGCAATTTATGATTTCTGTAAATATCTTTCATGAAGAGTGAAATTAACGCGAAACGGTCGGTAGAGAAGATTTATTCCGGTCAAAATGGTAACGCTCGAATTAAAGATAGTTTATTGAATATCGTGAAATATTTAAGATAGATTAGTGATACATATTTTCTAATAACTGTGGCGACAATTATTTTGAAAGTTGTAGTTAACTTTTTGCAGCAATTACGAGAAAGGGCATCCACCCCAGCATAGTTACTAATATGAATATTTCCTTATCTAAAATATGACCCAGAAGTTAGGTTTACTTAGTTATACTAACGACTAATGATTTTTATTCTAATTTTATTTGGTTTATAATGTACACAACACATAATACTAAAAAACGTTCAATAGCGCTGTACAACAATATGTAAAACAAGGACAACAATAATGTTTGGGTCAAGCAAAGTCAGCTGAAATCAAAAGAAGTCAAGTGAAGTCAAATGAAGTCAAGCGAAGTCGAGTGAAAACAAAAGATTCGAGAAATTGAGAAATGAGCTATTGCTAAATAATATTATTGATTTTTTTTAAATTCTTAGTGCGTTCTGTGCCCTGTTCCTTGAACTTTTTTGTTTAAACTTTTGGAAGGTAAAATTGATAAATATGAAATGACGCAAAATGACATTTCTCAGAATCGAAATCTAAATCGAAAAATAGTCATTATGTTCTGCTGTTTTTCTGGTTTTGTGAAAATTTTTGTGTAGTCAGATATACTTTATACCTAAAATACAGTTATCATATCAAAAGAAAAATATTATACCAACCACGGCTACTGGAATTACAACATAATTTTTTTTTTGCTCATTCTATACGCATATTTTATATTCATGTAACTACCTAGAAAATTTTGCTAATAATGCAATAATAATAATGGTTACCCACATAAACATTTGATGTTCAAGAAAAAACAATGTAACAATCCAGAGTCAATGTGAGGCGGGCTTCCCCGCTTGCAGCTTCGGGCTTGTCGGAAAGCTCGGCGGAAATAGCCGAGCGCAGTTCTGGGGGAGGCTGGGTACGCCTGCGCATGCGTCCCCGACAGCTGTTTTCTCCAGCAGTAGAGCGGCAGAACGCAGTCATTCAGTCAAGCGTCCGTGATGGCTCTGCTCGCACGCCCGGTGACCGCAGCTCCCGCGATCAATACCGCCCATCGCTCGCCAGCCATCCTTGAGTGCGACCGACCACTGTTTTTGTTGTGAACGGCCCGCGATATGGAATGGCTAAACGGGAATCCGCAACGTGACCGGTCCAACCCAACCCCGAAACAGTCCCCGCGAAACTAGCCTGCTCCATGTAGCAGTTTTCCGTGTTTAGAATCGTTGTTTTTTTTTGTTTTCGTTTATTTTGTGGTTGGTGTGTGTTGTATGGTGAAAAGCGAGCGAATCAGCTGTCAACGGGAAAAGGTAATGTACCCCGAACATTATTTTTATAAATTGCATAAATAAATCCACTGTATTGCCGACTTGCAAGATAAAACCCTTCACCGTGTCACTTTCATCGCATCGCGGCGTTCGAGAAACTGAATGTTTTTCTTTGCGGGGGCGGTTATCCAAACAGCATTGATTTTGTACAAAAACATGATTGATTTACTGAGTTTACTTTATCATTAAGAATGTAACAATATGTCGATAGTGTTGCTGTTTGTCGGGATAGATAGATTAGGTAGAAGTGAAGAAATTCGATTTATTATGTAATCAACTATTCCGAAAATTGCCACCACGCGGCGTGGTAAGCGGGGGTGTGAAGGGAGGGTTGCCCAGAACAGGGGTGGCCACTGTTCAGTACCTCTGAGCAGGGGCTCTGGGCTGCCTTCTACATGACCGTCTGTTGGGAAAACATTGACATTAGATTCTACAGCAGTCGTAGCAGAACGAAGGGAGTCTGCCCAGAACAGGGGTGGCCACTGTGCAGTACCTCTGAACAGGTGAGCAGGAGCTCTGGGCTGCCTGTTACATGACCGTCTGTTGGGAAAACATTAATATTCGATTCTATATCAGTCGCAGCAGAACGAATCGATGTAGTGCCTTCATTTTACAATATCTTCAAATGGTTTTATTAATAAACAAACATTCACGTATGGTAAATCGTTGTTTATCAGTCGTGTAAAATTTAAAACACGTTTAGTGGTAAGGGCGATGTTTATTTCTTTATTTTTTAAACAATGATTTCTTTAACTATAAACGTGATTAGATTTAAATTATTCATAAAGGAAAAAAAAATATTCCGGTTATAAATAATCTTCTTTGCAAATAAAAAAATTTAAATGTTTGTTTGTTGAAAATCTTCGATATCGAAAAGTTCTTCACCGATTGCTTTGGAAATTTGACACGACGCGTTGCATTCGAATACGCGTGTGTTTTTATATAACTATATTATATAGATGTCACCTGTGACCGGTAAAAACATGCCTTTACATGCCACCTGTTTCAGGAAAACGACAGCACCATTGCAAAAACAACACGCACTATTGTTTCTCTATCTGCACAGATAGTATGAGTCACAGCAACGCGTGGCGGGGTGCAGCTACTAGTAAAATAAATGGTCTGCATGATTCTAGGAAAACCATCACAGTGAGGGTACGAATGTGTCATGTATGTTAGAACGATGTGTGCTTATTATATTCTGTTTTGGAGAGGAAAGGTTATTGTTCTTGTTTATCATAAAACCGTGAAATCTTACAGAAGTTAACACAGACACAACGTTGTAAGTTTCATACTTATTCCTTTCTACGGCAAAAACCTAATATCAATATGACTCTTCAAACAAATCACTATTTCTACCGGTGCCATAGACTAATATTAGTATAATATTATATAATATATACATCAATGACCGGTGCCCTAATTTTCTTTAGAATAAATCAATATTAGATTAGCTAAATATATTTTTGGAAATCTAATAACCTAGGCACTGATATTCCCTAGGGAGATAAATGATTTTTTATTATCCCACCTTTGGGGCACAAGTACCTACCTAGACACAGTTGTGGCAAAAAGCAAATGTCTAGAAAATGTACCCACTGTTAGTTAGAAACATGAAAGGGTATTGTCATAAGCCCTTTCTATTTAGTTAGAAGGTTACGAAAGAATCCATAAATTAAAAAAAAACTTATATTTATGCAAAAACATTGTTTTTCTTAAAAATGCCTACCTATTATATTTATGTTTTGATTATCTTACGTCTTACAGCGACAAAAATACAAACTGAAAAATCATTAATACAAGTTACATATACGAAGGGTAAGGCTCTCGACTAGCAATCCGAAGGTTTAAATCCCGGCGTGCGCAAGTAAATTTTATTCGATGAATTTGTGTTATTTCACAATTTATTCATTTAAAATAAAATATAAGAGTATTTGCGGCTCGTTTCAGAGTGGAAGATATTCTCAGTATCGCCCTGGTGTAAGAGCACCATTCAGAATTGAAACGTTACTTAAAATGGCTTTAGCCGTGTTTGGTGACCAGATAATTAATTAATTACCAGCCAGTTAATTCCACACCTTCTTCTTTCCCATCTTCTTCCCCTCCCCAATACATCCAGCCTCACAACATACAGGCTCCAGATGGTTGGGAACAGTTTGTATTCACCATAAAAAAATCATTAATACAAGTTTTTAGTTTTCTAACTTGGATACCTACCAACCTATCCGTCTATTAATTTTCGCTACAGTTTTTATTGTTATTTTATAGCGTTGCTAAGATCCCTTAAGTTGATATTTAACTGTTATTCATTTCTCCCATAGTCTTAACTTCTAGATTACTTGACTGGCCTACTAGGTATATACAACAACTAACCAATCTCCACAATTGTTCGCTTACCCTGTTAGGTAGCCTTATCCAAGTTCTGACTAAAACATTACTAGCGTTTTATTTTATTACTACCTTACCATTGTTCATAATAAAGTATATTGGTAAATCTTTGATTAAACGGCAGTTCAGGTAAATCACTTAAGAAAATTACTTTTGTAGTGGTGTACTGGATGGATGTAAAACATATTAAATTTAATAATAATTTTGTTCAATATTATTAGGGATACTTGAAATATGAAACAATTGTGTTTCTTTGTCTGTTTCACATTTTCACTGAGAATTGTTGGTATGATTAATAATTTTGTTTTTTCCAGCAACAACCAAGTGTTTTCAACATATCGGACAAACACAAAAACATTGTAGCCCTGCCCCAAAGTTTTACTTTAGCATAAACATTTGGTTCAATGTTTCTGGTAATATTGTCGCTGGAGACGCGGCGAAAGAAACACAAAAATAAAATTCTAAGTCCGAGTCTAAACTCAAACGGAATTGATAAACGTCGCTACCCACCTCTTTGAACATTTGCGGGGTAAGAGGGGATTATTCGCAGATGACTGACGGCGGGTGTATCAAACTAGTTCAAAAACATTTGATAGGTACTATAGATTTGCTCATATACATAGGTGTGCACATATTCATAGGTATCCACGTATATATTCGTATCCGCACAAACATAGGTGTGTTCATATATATATATATACCTATGAATATGGATACCTATGAATATGTGCACATAGGTGTGCACATATTCATAGGTATCCACATATTCATAGGTATCCACGTATATATTCGTATCCGCACAAACATAGGTGTGTTCATATATATATATATACCTATGAATATGGATACCTATGAATATGTGCACATAGGTGTGCACATATTCATAGGTATCCACATATTCATAGGTATCCACGTATACATTGGCATCCGCACTAACATAGGTGTGCACATATTCCTAGGTATCCACATATCCATAGGTGTGCACATATACATAGGTGTGCACATATACATAGGAGTGCACATATACATAGGTATCCACATATGCATAGGTGTGTTCATATACATAGGTGTGCAAATATACATAGGTATCCACATATGCATAGGTGTGTTCATATACATAGGTGTGCACATATACATAGGTATCCACGTATGCATAGGTGTGTACATATATATAGGTGTACATGTACATCAAAACTTGTCCTTTTTTAAAATGATTTGCCTGTAATATGTACATACATAATTTATTTTTTTACCCCAGCAAATATTAAATGTAAAACTTTGTCTTTATTTTTAACAAATCTATTATAATGGTTTAAGGGGTTTCGGATTATATCCATTTAACAAATTTTTTTTGAAAAAAATGCATTTTGAACGGAAATTTATAGTATTTGTTTTTTCTTTCGTTTTTCTTATTAAATATGTGGTTCGTTTATCTAAGTTGTAGGCACCGACTTACAGCCTTTGAAAAGTGCGCACCACTGCATAAATATAATATAAAATATAAATTCACCTGAAATCCGTAAAGAAGCCGGACTAGTGTATTACTTTTCGTCGCTTGAAACCCGCTTAGTGAAGATTAGCAAAAAGGTATATTGTACGAGCAGAATGTTTATTTATGTAAATGAAGTCGTAGTTCATAGGTACAACTTATTCATTGCCACTTCAAGGCCAACCGGAATGCGATCAATACAAACAAATCAAAACAAACCAACCAAAACACACTCAAACAATACTATGATTTTGACTATAGGTACAAGCGATAGCGGTTACTTATTATTATAATATTATAAAAATCACGAGATGAGTCTGAATTTATGACAAAACAGCTCCAATTGAAAATGACAATAAAAATAATTATCTGTTAAAATATAATATTATATATTTTGTAATTTTAAATTACATTATTGATATGAATATTATGCAAATTATGTTTTTTTTAAGGTGTTAAATTCTTGATATGACAGAACTCAGGTGAAAGTGTTAAATTCTTGATATGGCACAGAACTCAGGTGAAGGTGTTAAATTCTTGATATGACATAGAAATCAGTTGAATGTGTTAAATTCTTGATATGGCATAGAACTCAGTTGAAGGTGTTAAATTCTTGATATGACATAGAAATCAGTTGAAGGCTTTAAATTCTTGATATGACATAGAAATCAGTTGAAGGTTTTAAATTCTTGATATAGCACAGAACTCAGTTGAAGGTGTTAAATTCTGAACGTCATCAATATTGTCACTTTCTGTTCGTATTTCATGCACTTCGTTAATGTATGTTCGACATATTCAATTTGTTCACATATTGAACACATTGGAGTGTCAGGGATGACTATAAAACACAACATTCTTCCTGTTAGTGCATGTACGGATTTAAATGCTTCTCATTTTCGATCTTTCAAACGAACTAGAATGAACTGTGGTGTTTTTAACGGTTCCTTTTGGAGTTTTCTGTACTACCACTGTGTTCACTCAATCTAAACACTCCCGAAACCCCACCTAATATCCATTGCACATGTTCTACCCTTAAATCATCCAAGAAAGTAAAATATTTGCGAATTATCATAGACGACCAACTACGCTGGGAGGCCATTTCAATGACCGTATAAATACTCCGTAAGCTCTGCCATATATTCTGCTCTCTCAGATTCAACTTAGACTTGGAGACTCTAAAACGCGTCTTTTTGCCCCTTTACAATCCGTAGCCACTTATGGTATTGTGGGATGGGTTATCAATCCATTATCATTCCAATTATACTAATTTTAAGAATTATGTTTAAATGCCAATCTACAAACCCTCAAAAGCTAGTTACAAACAAAGACAAACTTTATCTACATACGGAAAAATAACGTCTACAAGCACACACCCGGTTTTCATCAAACCTAAAACTAGAACCACATTCGCTCAACGATAATTCTGGTTCATCGCTCATAAACTATGCAATGCGTTGAACACCGATGTAAAGTCAAATAATTCTATATCCCCTTTTATTACCAGTGTTCAACATTAGATATTTAAAAGGGACGTGCTTCAAATGTGTAAATTCAAATGTGACTTTGTACACTGTATCGTGCATAACTTTTATGTAAAAGCCTTTAATACGTATAAATAAATAAACAATTTGTACCATAATACGAGCATGAGCCTAGTATGGTAGTTGAGAAAGTCACCAAAATTGTAATAAAAAAAATCTTAGTTCATTAATGCAGAGTTACACAGTAAGTAAGTACACACACAACCAAAATTAGTATTTTTGCTGAAGATAATTGATTTACCAGAATTTTCGCGTGGTGCTTTATAATGCATAGTGGTCATAATGCATTACAAACTGCGTCCATTGTTAAACACTCGTTCGGTAAGAAAAAAATCAGTTAAAATGCGTATAAAATTATAATATAACTTTAAGTTTTCACAATCGATTGTTCTCTCGAACGTATAAATAATCAATAAAAACCCATTAAAGTAAATAAAAATCCATAAAAACTTTTGAAATGGGAATGTATAAAAGCCAAAAGTTGTCATTCGAAAAAAGTCCTTCATTGCCATTAATTTGTGCTCTAAAATGACGTCAAATCGACAAAAAAGTGCTCAATTGCCTTTACTTGGTGCTTTGAAATGACGTCAAATCGACAGAAAGTGCTTTATTGCCTTTAATCGGTGGTTTTAAATGATGGCTGCTTTAGATGACGTTGAAACAGTGCTTTATTGCCTTTACTCAGTGCTTTAAAATGACTGCGGCTTTGAATGACAGTGAAACAGTGCTTTATTGCCTTTACTCGGTGCTTTAAAATGATTGCTGCTTTGAATGACGGTGAAACAGTGCTTTATTGCCATTACTCGGTGCTTTGAAATGACGTCAAATCGACAGAAAGTGCTTTATTGCCTTTATTTGGTGCTTTGAAATGACGTCAAATCGACAGAAAGTGCTTTATTGCCTTTACTCGGTGCTTTGAAATGATGGCTGCTTTAAATGACGTTGAAACAGTGCTTTATTGCCTTTACTCAGTGCTTAAATGACTGCTGCTTTGAATTACGGTGAAACAGTGCTTTATTGCCTTTACTCGGTGCTTTGAAATGACGTCAAATCGACAAAAAGTGCTTTACTTGGTGAAAAGTAAAAAGAAGAAAAACTAAATTTAAAATGTTGACCCAACTTCAAAAAACTTTTAAGTGTACAAAGACAAATTGACAGTAAAAAACTGCTGGCTTAGAAATATACGAGCGCAAGTCACGGAAATGTGTTTTGAAAAATAACAAAATCAATTTCACGATTGACCCTCAAACTAACAGACTGGCTTCACGCTTTGATTTTGTGGTTTATGAATTACATATTTTCTGAACTGTTCTTTGTAAGTTCTTACCATAAAATAACCGCTTTTCATAAGTCATAGAAACACAGTTTTAAAGAATACCTGAACTAAACCACGTAACCAATAAATTGCCGACCGCAAACCGTTCATTTCGGACAATATCTGTTTTAATAATCTCTATCCGTTCGACGTTTGGATTAAATAATTTGTGAAAAGGGAAAACACGATTTATATAATGCCGTTAAAATGCCTCAACTAATATTTTCTTTCTGGCTTAGCCACGCAACTGATATTTGCTGATTATTGCTAATCGTGATTTAATTTTGGGATTTTATGTCGTTTTGCGCTACCTCCTTCTTTAGCCAACGTTTCGGACAGCGTTACGGTGTCCATCATCAGGACAGATTTTTGTGAAATACCGCACAAGAGTCCCAACTGCTCCCAACCGTCTGGAGCCAGTGAGACTTGGCATCCCCAATTGGGGTTTGTGGTGAGGCTAAAGATAGTGGGGATGGGAAGGAGATGAAGAAGAGGAAAGTGGGGAGAACTTGGCTATTCAGATCTGGTCACCAAACACGGCTAACGCTATTTCAAGCAACGTTTCTATTTGGAATGGTGGTCTTACACCAGGGCGGTACTTGAGTGTATTTCTTATTTTAAATACATAAATTGTGAAATAACAAAAATTAATCGAATGAAATTTACTTGCGCACGCCGGGAATTGAAAGCGTGACCTCCGGATTCGTAGCAAAATCGTTACCACGAGGTCGTCAAAGACAAAGCTTTCATTTAAGTCTGGTGAAACTTTTGACAAATTCAGGGCGATACTGAGAGTACTTTTGACTCTGGAACTGTCGCAAGTATACGGTATATTATTCTAAATTAATTAATGCACTTGTACTATGTCAATCTATGATAAAATATGGAATCATTTTTTGGGGAGGAGCAACACACTCAGCTATCGGTCATATGGAAATCGAGCAAAAAACCATCTTAGGTAATACTTAAAGAACATATGTAGACTGACTGACACCAACCAAATATTCAGCAGGTTTGACTTACTACATATACGACAATTATACATAAAAACACTACTAAACAACATTTTTGACCAAAAAAATCAAATTTCAACAAACACAAACTATCATTGACAGACCAGTTAGAGAAGCGTACAAAACAAACTTAAAATCTCCACGGTAAACACAAGCTTTGGACAAAGACACCACAAATACCAGGCAATAAAAATATTCAACAATCTTACTCTCGAACAAAAAACACAATTGAGTTGGGCAGTTTCGTTCAAAAATATAATTGTTTTGCATTCAGCTTCGAAATACCTAACCTTGTAAATGATTGTAATGTGTTTGTATACGTATTTAATAAAATAAATAACAAATTTCACAAACAAAATTTAGATGGATTAAAGACCAATAAAGAATATATTACAAAATAAATCTTAAAAGAACAAATTATATACCTACAAAGTACACATATTACACACAACCGGACCAATAATTATATACATATTGCTTCGTTTTTATAACTGCCTTAATTATTTTATTTAAACATTTATCAATTTACTTTATTAATATTTCATTTAAATTCGTTTAATTTAACGTAATTTCAGTCCGTTTTATTTACATACACAATTTGTCACATAAAATTGTAAAATTGAGGCACGTGTAAAGCACCCAGTGATCGTCACATTTCCAAATAATACTTCTAATTTATCAATAAATAAACAAACTTTCAAAAAAACACAAATTCACTACATGAAATTAACTTTTCTTATTAAATTAATAATAAATATCTATTATTATTAAACTTCTTGTTAAATTTGTGTAAAAATGATATGACTTGTCGAATTATTATCTGGGATTTTCGTTTGGTGTTTCTGGAAACTACGAATTAATTTATTCATTATTTTGCATTTATTGAAAATGGTATTAGTTATAATTTATATCCTTGTTATATCACTAAATAATTATTATCAAGTGATTTATTATGATTTTCTACTTGTTTCCGTGTTACATAAAACAGAAATAACCAGGATACACCACAAAAGTCTCTATTTATTGATATTGTATTCAATTCGTAAAACTCTATTTTTTACCTTTTACATTAACACGGACAGTTCCATCAGGGCCTATGTCATATTTTGGGTGTAGAGGGTCTTTCTTAAGGAAATTAAGGAAAGGAAGTTAAAAGGTATGAGGGTTGGGGAGGAATCTAGGGATTAGTGTGTATTAGAGCGATGGGTCGAGAGGCCAGTTGGAGAGGTCAAAGGGTCCCGAACTGACACGCCACTGCTGCTGGTGGGCAGGCGCATCCTCAACACACCTCACCCGATGAATCCGAGGACATTCCTGCTAAATCTCCGGCCGTAGCAAGCCAATTGGGGTCACCTATGGCAGAGGTGTTGGTTATCCAATGTGTTTCCCGGGGCGGCGGTACCCACACCCGCTGACAAATTGTAAAGTTATAATATGCAACTCCTCAATTCAAGCATTTGAAGTGATTTTTCTATTGAGTTCGCAAGTTTAATAAAATGGTGTTGATATAATAGTTGTTTTTAGTATTTTTCCCTAGTCACTAGTAATAATTCATAACAATCTTATGTATTCATATTTCGGTTGGTTGCAGACTTGTAATTAAATCACCTTATTAAAGTGATATGGAATGGAGATAAGGGGCTCGCTATCACTTCACTGTGTTTTGGGTCAATATTGTCTTGTGTGGTTTTTTTTATTTAATGAAATATTATTATAATAAATATGCCCGGACTATTAATCACTCTTGTGATCTACAGCAAGTGAAGGTCTTTTGTATGTGGTTAGAATATCTTCGGGATTACCATTTTTTTATGAAATACTATTGTTAATACCCGGAATGCTGGTGGGTCATTCTAAAAAAATCACATATTTATTTAATAAGAATCAACATTTAACAGTTGACAATGAGTTGTCCATACTATGTTCAGCAAACTAAGACCTTTTAGGTAGCAACTTGTTTATACAGTCATCACCCACTCATTTACAATATTATTTGTCGTAATGACATAATATCACACGCAATAAGCGAAGTTCGAACTCTGCCGAAATGCCGACTGTCAGATTTGTAAACATTATCAGCTCTGCGCAGAACAGTGCTTGCTGAGTGCGCATGTGTTTATAGTTTATGGCCGGAGCCGGGCACTGAACCCTTGACCCCGGCTTGAATCACCTAACGCGCTTCCTCTTTCCGACTAATATATTCAGCAATAATTGCTAAATAATACTCTCAACTCCGAGTGTAGTTTTTTTCGGAAACCAAAAGTAATATTAGGAAATAATGTGATAACGTCGAGTTATATCTATTTTTCGTATTCCGAAACACTTCGGGTAATTTAGTCATTACACTTTAAAAACGCAGACGGTACTTAATAATACGATTTTCCAGAATAAATCCTACCTGTAAGGATTTCTTTAGAGTTAATTAGAGATAAAATATATATTTTAAAGCACTTTCGTATAATTAGAGTACATTGTCATTAAGTACAGACTTGCATACCTACACGGAGAGAAATATATATTTTCCCTCAAGATCAATTAACAGGTCTTATTAATAAAACATCAATTTATATTCGGATTTTCATGAACACGTGTTCCGACATCATGATAATATATTCATAATCTACTAAACATTTATCAGGAAACGTGTTAATTAATTCGTAAGGCCTGCAATCACGTTTTTAACCGTAATTACCAATACGTTGAAAAGATTTTTAATGATAAACTAATGTTAACGCGACGAAGTTTTTAAGATAATAATTGTTGAATGACAATGATATTGAATAATTTGGCGGGTTTTGAATAAGCCGACGTAGCGCAATTGGTAGATCACCTGACCGGCCATCAGAAATCTGCGGTTCCTATTCCCGTTGGTGGGATGTATTTTTTCTCGGAAGATTTTTTTATTAAAAATTTATATAGGTGTTTCAGGCTAATAATTATTGCTTAAAAATAATATAAATTCTTAATAAATTAGCAATATTCATTTTCTTCGTCTACCTATAAAAAATGTGTGCGTATAATACTACATGACTGTCATGATATCCGCTACACCTAAGTGTAATACTACCTAACTTTGGACAAAGAAGCTCTGATTGTCATGATATCCACTATGCTTAAGAGCAATAATATCTACATTAGGCCAAATAAACTCTGATTGCCATGATATCCTTTATACCTAAGTGTAATACTACCTACATTAGGACAAAGAAACTCTGATTTTCATGATATCCACTATACCTAAGTGTAATACTACCTACCTTTGGACAAAGAAACTTTGATTGTTATGATATCCACTATACCTAAGTGTAATACTACCTACATTAGGACAAAGAAACTCTGATTGCCATGATATCCTCTATACCTAAGTGTAATACTACCTACCTTTGGACAAAGAACCTTTGATTGTCATGATATCCACTATACCTAAGTGTAATACTACCTACCTTTGGACAAAGAAACTCTGATTTTCATGATATCCATTATACCTAAGTGTAATACTACTTACCTTTGGACAAGGAAACTCTGATAGCTATCATTTAAATGGTCAGCACAATATTTAGGTTTTAGATAGCTCTTAAATGTTTTTTGTCAGTTGTCAGCTGTAAATATAGTCAGTTGAGCAGCCACTTGTGGTTAGCAAGTAGAATAAAATTTATCAGCAAATAATGGCAACCCCTAACCGAACCTAACCTAAGCACATACTGAGTCTGATATTTCTTCTTTTATACGAAAACCAAAATATTTCAATACCTACTCTATATTTTCAACTATCGATAATTCGATTAGCAATGTACGGGGAGTTACATAATCATTTGCAAGAGTAATAAAAATCGAACAATAGGCCTATATATATACACACACTTGACAAATCGTATATGTGTTCACTCAACTGATTTCCAAACATCTTTCAACTGTGCGTTGAGTTTTCTCAGAATTATGACGATGATGAATTGATGATGATTCAATGATGAGTCGGTGATGTGATGTTTGTGATGTTACTGGTAATGCTGTGATGGAAAATGAAATGTAACTGTAGACACGTGCAATAAGTTAGCCGAGATGCAGGGCAGTTTTAGGTAAAAGAACTTACTTATGTACTATATTAGGTACTCACTCACTGTCTGTCATCCTTCGTCTGACGTTTAAACCCTCTTATTACAACTGAGAGATTTCGAAGAAGCAAATTGTCGTCTTGTGTTATTTTTTTGATGATAGTTAAGGCGATGCACTATGTCGTGTAATATTTTAAATTGAGCCGCTATCAATAACAACCCTTACGTAGATGGCGATAAGGTTTAAATTCCCGCTTAACATCCGCCTGTTTTGATTTATGCACGAAAAAAACATGGCCAAAAAGTACCTTTTAAGTGGCATATTTTATAAATAACTTAATTTGCCGCATTATATAATAAAATCATAACCGACAATGGGTTTGTAAGTAGGAGATTTTGAACTTTAAAGGCCTTATACATTATTTTTTTCTGGGCTTATAAAAAACTTATCTAAAAAAAATACTAGATTATTTCAAAGGCCAAGATGTATTCTACTCGCAGTATTTAATTAAAACATCTAAAACATTTCTAGGCGACCTAATTTTCAAACCAAAAACACATGATTTTGCATTACTACGTATGGCATCGCCTTAAATGGATATTTCTGATTTCTTACTTTTTTCTTATACACTTCTTACAATGTACCACTTCCTCCCCCGTACGTTATTATTTATTATGAATACTGGTTGTGAATACCGTCCTCCATTGTCCAGAATGTCGACACTTGTCGACGTCGACTTGACGGCCGGCATATTGGACTGCCATTCCGAAGGTCGCGGGTTCGAACCCGGCGTGCGCAAATAAATTTTATTTGATTAATTTGTGTTATTTCACAATTAATTAATTAAAATAATATATAGTATATTTGCGGCACGTTCCAGAGTGGAAGATACTACCAGTATCGCCCTGGTGTAAGACCACCATTCAGAATTGAAACGTTGCTCCAAATGGCTTTAGCCGTGTTTAGTGACTAGATCTGAATAGCCAGGTACTTCCCCACCTTCCTCTTTCACTTCCCCACTTACCTTCAGCCTCACAACATCCCCCGATTGGGGATGCCATAGTCTCACTGGCTCCAGACGGGAGCAGTTGGGACTCTTGTGAGGTATTCACTATAAAAAAAATAAAAAAAAACCCAAGTCAAGGTATTGAATTTTTTGATTAGCTGTGTGTTGTTAGTCAAAAATAGTTTTTTCGTTGTAACATTTTCTATAAATATGACATAAATCAATCAAAACCGGAAGCGAGACGAAACCGGAAGCAAAAGTAAGCGAAAGTCGTGAAACGAAAACCAAAGCTATATTTTGCAATTCCTTTATTCCTACATACATCCCAATATTGGCTTATAAGGTTAACATGTAAACCTGTCCATTGATCCAGGAAACATTAAAAACGCGCGCTCAACAGTAGAATACGGTTGATAATTCTTGTCGGTTGTTTTGCCGGCCTCTGTGTTTCCTCCATCATGTATCTCTTCAAACCCATGTTCACTACTTCCTCTCCTCTAAAATATCCTCCACACAGCATCCCCAAAGATGACATATGACTTGTGGAAAATTATTTTCCTCGGGGCCTCCTGTGCCGTTAATGAATAAAAGTGCAGGCTTTGACATTTTATTGCTCCCATTGTCATTGCTGTATTCATGGATGTATGTACTACGCTTTCTCTCTTTTGTGATTTTTTTTCTCATTTCTTCTAAAGTAATTTTACTAACCGACAACGGTTCGTAAATAAGTCATACTTTCTTAAATATAACGCTATTATTATTAGTCAACCAGCGTCCCATTTAATGTGCATGATAAAAAGTATTGTTATTGCTTTGTTCACAATAAACATTACTCGTGATTCTTGATTAAGGGATATTACTTCACTTATTACAAAATATACCGGATCTGGTAGTTGGTACCTGCTCGCCTCGTTTATTTATGGGTAAAATTCTATTTAGTTTATCATTGCGATTTTTGCGAACAATTTAAATACAAATGTCGGTACTAAAGGAATGGAAAATTACCCGCACGCATAGTTATATTATTGTCATATGAACTGCATTCCAAACTTTAAAATTAATATTATTTTATCGATATTGACACTCACTAGGTGACGCAACATCATAGTAGCTACAACTGCATATTATACTCATATTTAAAGTAAATTTTATTTGATTAATTTGTGTGTTATTTCACAATTTATTATACAGAGTGTAAGATACTCTCAGTATCGCTTTGGTGTAAAACCACCCTACAGAATTGAAACGTTGCCTGAAACGGCCTCAGTCGTGTTTGGTGACCAGATCTGAATAGCCAGGTACTCCCCCACCTTCCTCCTTCCCATCTCCTTCCCCTCCCAACTACATACTACTACTCTACTACTATTCGGAAGTCTCCCTCTTATGGTAATACATGGCCGTCTATATCAGGGGGGTATAACTCCGATCGAAAATTTGAACCGACGTACTGTGACGTCATATACATATATGTTTGTCTAATTATATCCACCAATTAAAAAATCTGAAAATCTATGGAATAAACTTTCATTGGTATATGTATATAGTATAATAAGTAGGCTCCGAATGAGAATTTTGCTGTCTATATATTTGCAAATCTATGGTTTTTTAGGACAAATTTATTTCCTACAAAAAGCTCGAAGTTATCAATCTATAGAAGTTGATTTATGCTCCACATCCTCTGAAAACGCGGCATAAATATAATATTAGCTTCTTTCAGTATGACGAACAAATATGTCTATGTCACCTTCGGGGATGCTGTGTGGGGGGTCTTTTTAAAGAAATGAAGGAGAGGAATTTCTGGGAAGGTAATAGGTACGAGGGGTAGGTAGGAATCTGAGTGTCGGTGTATGAAGGAGTGACGGACGTATGAATCCATTTATCCCACTGCGCACACAAGGCCGAATTATCGATTTGCGGCGGCAAAAATATTTTTATTTGATATTCTGAGAAGAAATGCTTGTGAGGAGAGTACCTTAGAAAATCTAGACATAGGTCAATATGAAATAATTGTGATTAAACTTTAAAATTACGATAACTTGTAAAACATTGTCAATTTATTTATTTATTCATTTAAATTTACACACAGTACAATATGTTATGTACAAGATATAATTAAAATATTTTGTGATTATTGTACCTTATCAGGTCGAAATTATTGGTTCCTAACTAGGCAAATTGCCCGTTCCAAGAAACCAAAAAATATATGTGAAAGTAAGTGTGTGATTTATCTATGTCTATAATATATCTCATTAATGTTTTAGTTTGTGATGTTTAATCGTTACAATCTTATGATAGAATCGAACTTGAGCTGTTGTGTATGTTTCAGTTGTGTATGAGCAATAATTAGAATAGTGGAAGATACATATAGTGTGTGATTAGTCTATGTCTATTTATTACGTGACGTTTTTTAACATTTTTTCACATTCTCCTCTGCCCAGTCCAATCAACCATTTAGTTATTATTGGGCCTATGTATGAAATATTACAAGTTTTTATGTTTAATTCAGGGGGGATTTTGTTGTACAATTTAGGTCCCAAGTATGTGTGTGTCTTTTGGTACTTTGCCGTATTGCTCGTTGGGATCATAAGGTCATTTCTGGTGTGGCTTCTTGTGATGTGAAATATGTGGTTCATTTCTCTTAATCCTTATTTTCTTTAGAGTGGGGTCGCCAAAATTACTGAAAAGAAAGCGCTCGATTCATAAAAGGGGGACAGACACTTAAAGTTTTTATATTAATTATAATATGTGTTTTCGAACTAGTAAAAAAATGTCGTCGAACTCGGAGAAACTTTTTTAAAACTCTAGCTAAAGAAAATATTTCGGTACATATTTTTTTAGCAAAAATAGTATTTCATAAAACATATATTATATCCATCTTACGTTAAAACTATTAGGTTAAAAATAATTGTAGATCAAAGCACATACCTGACGCTTCAATATCCATTCATTAAACTTCCCGGATTTTAAAATAGGGAACATAGAATGAGCGTAGTTACGGGGGTCAATGAATCAGACGCAGCTAAGCAATATTGGACTCTAAAAAATAACCCAACTTTGAACGCATGCGCAGACTATACACAGACTATAGGGCTACGTTCACAACATAAACTCATCAGCCGCCAAAACCTCCCCACGAACCCGGCCACTCCTGCTAAATCACTCCACACACAATCCACTCGGGGTGACATATTGTTGCGGTGTTGGTTATGCAATAAATGGTTCCTTAATCATCATAAATAAAAAGCTAACCAGTCATTCTAGGAGTGTCCCTAATGAGCTTTTTAGATTGCTTTTTTCATATGGATTCAGGATGAAAAAAACGACGTGCTGTATTTTCGTACAGTTTAAGATGGCTGACATTATTAATTTGTCGTCTGTAATCTGTTATTGTTCTACGTAACTAGGTATATTTTGTGGAAATAGAGCATGTTTATTTCGGGTTATTGTTTAAATGTTGATAAAAAATACTATGTTCAATTTTTTTTTTCATTTTTTTTACGATTTAGCACCGTCCCAAAATATTAATTCTTATTGGCAGCTATGAAAAGCAGCAGTATGAAATCGTAATTATGAAAATATTGATCGTGTAAAACATTGATTTTTTAAAATTATTTTCGGAATAATTTAGTGACTAAAACTTTACATTGTAATATTTAATTATTGAAGACAATATTAGCGATTCCGAAACGAAAATTGGAAACAGCAAAATCAGAAAAAGATTGTTCGCATTTAGGATTCGAACCCAGGACCTCAGCCTTATTTATTTATTTCATGGGCGCAAGAACTTTGCTCTACCACTGAGCTAATTCGACCATATCCCCCTTAGGTCATATTTAACTGTATCATACATAGACTTCGAACTTCCAACATTATCTCCATTTTCTTAACGCATATTTTTTTGGCTGCTATCTTTATGTATGATTGCAAGATTCCTTGTACTGGAAAAATATATCCATTTTATTCGCCAGATTTACCCTAACTTGCAGAAAAGTCAATAGATGTCGCGCATTAAAATTAAAAAGGATGTATTATTTTTCGGAATAACTTATTGAGTAAAACCTCAAATTATAATATTTAAATATTGAAGACAATATTAGTGATTTTTAAACGCAAATCTGAAACAGAAAAATCAGAAAAGGAAACGGTCACATCTGGGACTCGAACCCAGGACCCTTGTCTTTCCGGGACAGCATTGTGTTTAATTCAGGGGGGATTTTGTTGTACAATTTAGGCAACAGCATTGTCCCGGAAAGACAAGGGTCCTGGGTTCGAGTCCCAGATGTGACCGTTTCCTTTTCTGATTTTTCTGTTTCAGATTTGCGTTTAAAAATCACTAATATTGTCTTCAATATTTAAAAAGGATGTGTTTATCCAAGACACTGTTTAGATTGCATTTAGTTCAAGAAGAATATGCGTTAAGAAAATGAAGATTGTTAGTTCTTAGTCGTTCTTAGTTTTTCGTTAGAGTAGCTAATATTGTCTTCAATATAGTTTAAACATGGTGATCTTTACTAAAAGTAAAAACATCGTGTAAAACGCTTTTACAGCGAGCAGTTTTATTTTTGGTTTTGTAACCATTTTGAGACTCTAAATGTATACATATATTTGTGGCACTTTGCACTCTCACTGTATCGTGATTCTGTCGTGGTTTGAATTACGTCTTACAACGTCTAAGTTCTAAATTAAAGTAAAGATAAGTCTGTCAGACGGGATAGTTTTGTTTAGTTACTCAGCACTTCATTCTATATAAATGTTTACCGACCAGATACCGGCCTCGGCCTTCGGAGACTTTACACGAAACACGGAATAGTGAATTCCCAGAAGTTCAGCCACAGTAAGATAAATAGTTTTGCCAACAACGCATTATTATTTTACTATTTTTTCCAATCCCCTTGGAACCAATCCAACCACTACATTAGTTTTTACATAATGCATCGGAACAGGATATTTATTTCAATCGTCATCATGCTTTCTTTGAATTTATAAGCACTCAGGATAATATCAACGTTTGTAACATGTAATGCCTACCAAAGCCAATGATAATTTCATGTAATTCCTACCAAGCCCAATGATAGTTTCATGTAATTCCTATAAAGCCCAATGCTAGTTTCATGTAATTCCTACCAAGCCCAATGATAGTTTCATGTAATTCTTACCAAGCCCAATGATAGTTTCATGTAATTCTTACCAAGCCCAATGATAGTTTCTATGGAAACCGAAAACCTGTTTAAGATATAGCGTTGCTTGGGAAATGATGATGGAGCTCGCAAAGTACTATCCATCATAAGCTACGGAGCTTTGCCAGGCTTTACAGTGTTGAATTTCGCAAGATTTTCACCAAACTTAAATAAACGCTTTTTCTTTGACGGCCTCCGTGGTTGAATGTCGAGGGTCACAGACAACAGAAGAGTATGTACAAATGTGAATTAAGCATATAAGACCTAGTTGTTTAGCGATCCGTCTGCGGGGAAATGGCGTGATGGTTAGTTAGTAACTATGACGTATGGGTAGTAATTATACATTGAAGCTGTAGCCACTACTGCACTTGAGATCGAGAGATCACGCTTCCGTTCCCTTTCCTATCTCTTTATCAGATAACAAATCATTAGCTACAGCCGTGTTGTATAACATTATATACGATAAACAGAGAGTAGTCAAATGATAAGCAATCCTTTGTCCATTGATGGAGTACTCTCCTAATCAAAACAATGTGCTTTTCGGGGTAAGACGTTTTTATACTGCAAAGGTATAAAATTGAAATATTTATGGGCTTTAACATCGAATCCTGCTACTCGCCGTCAGTGCCTATCTCATGAAAAGGGAAATGAAATTCCTGCAGATATATGAAAGAATCCTATGTTGGCATTATAATATAATACATATTTATTAGCGTTATTTACCAGCGATTAGCGACCTAGTAACATGATACAATTCTTTACTAGCGATTAGCGACCTAGTAACATGATACAATTCTTTACTAGCGATTAGCGACCTAGTAACATGATACAATTCTTTACTAGCGATTAGCGACCTAGTAACATGATACAATTCGACGATTCATTCCCTTCAGGCTAATTTGTTAGTTTTTGCAAACAACTCATATGGTCTCATAGAAGTCGTTGTATCTCCCTTAACGTCATGGTCAGAAATATAATCTAAACGGCGTTAGAAATAGAAAACAAATATTCAAATAAACCACAGAAGAATTAAAATGTGTACCTTTATGAAACTAAAAATTCATAACGCAATTTGAAAAAAAAAATGAAACTTTGTGAATTTTTTAGTAATTATTTTTATATGAAACGACAAAAAAGTTTTAAGTACACCAATCACAATTCACGCATGAAACAGTTAGTTTTGTTATATAAAAAATAAAAGTAACATATTCAGTTACAATTATTAACTTATTTTAACAACAAGTTCAAACACGATAATCACAGGAAATTTGGGAGGCTGGTAGAGGTACCGCCGCCCCGGGTCCATTCATTGGATTACCAACACCTCTGTCATGAGTCACCCCAAGTGGTTCACTACGTTTTTTGATGTAACAGAGGTGCCCGGGTTCATAGGGTGAGGGTTGTGTGGTGGATGCATCTCCCCACCAACTGCGTGACGGGTCGGGTCGTCAGATGCTGGTTGAGACTCTTTGACCTCTCCAGCCGGACTCTCTCGACCCAACACCTTGTATCGCAGTGGGAGGGATGCATTTATACGTCACTCCTCGACATACTGACCTGAGATTCCTACCCACCCCTTTTACCTTCATCCTTCCCAGAACTTCCTCTCCTGTCTTCCGTTGAAAAGACCCCCCGTTCAGCATCCTTAAAGATGAAATAAGACTGGGGGAACTCCTGTGTGGTATTAATGTAAAATAAATGTGTCGATTCTTGCAAAATACCATTCCGTACAAATTTGGTGTTAACAAATATCATAGGTGCTGCGCTCCCAGGCAGCTAGTAGATTCCCAAGATTAGCAAGTTTACCGTTCTGCTATTATTTTTTTATGAATCTAGGAAATATGAGAGAAAGTCCTTCCCATATGTGCTGATATTCATGTCGCATGTATGGGAATTATTTCGAACTCGCTCGAGAGGATGTGTCCCCCACCCGAAATGAACATAATGTCGTATCCCGAAAAATATCAAATCGTATTCTACATCGACTTTAAACGACCTTTAATTTTGAATATTCATAATAACCATATTATTTTGTCGCTCGAATACCTTCTTTACGCTAGGTGGGTTTTTCGTGAAACACAAACCCGAGCCAAACAATTAAAATACGAGGAAACGTCTGCGTCCATTCTCTGTCGCAGTTTTCCTCTGTTTTACCGGTTAGTCCAGAGGTTCTGAACCTTCCTGAAGTCACGGAACACTTTTGATTATTTCAAAAATATACTTCATAATTCACTTTAAACCAACGTTAAAAATATGCACAAACGTGACGTTGTTCTTTTTTTTTAAACATTGATTATTAATGACATAACAGCAAAAAGAGAAATGTTGTTGTTAAAAATAATTCTTTAGGATGTTCTCATATTGCCAAAACTGTAACTACGTTAACGCGACTGATAAATACGCATGCAGTTTTCTATGTGATAATAGCCAACCTCCGGTAGGAGAGGGTAACAGAAGAAATATAAGAATATGCTCAACTTTCCCTGCCGTTTGGTGACAATGTTACTTCAAGAACGAAGTACATGTAACTGATGCAGGTCATTCGTAGATATGAAACTTTAAAAAATCACTTTTTTGTCCATACCGAGTTTAGTTTTTGCAAACATCAACAGTACCTACCTAAATATCGGGTTTCGTAATATTATTAACATGATTTTAACTAAGCAACTAACTAACCATCACGCCGCTTCCCCTCAGGGCTAGGCAGAGAGGACAAACTGCCAAACAACTCGGTCTTGTCACACACTTTTTATTTTCTTTTTTATTATCAATATAAAGTTGTTTTACAGGTTTTTTTCGATAGCTGTCTCACTAGGATATACCTGTGTTGAGACAGACGTATTGGATACATACTGGAGTATTTACATATTATTTGATACATGCATAACTATAACTTAAATATTAATTATAAAGTTGTATACATTTTAAACCGGGAAGACATAATAGAAAGTTTTGGTTATCTTACAGGGATAACAATATTATATATGTTTATTATTATGTGGGGGTATTTATAAATATTAATATAAATATTAATAAAAATATGAATTCTTATAAATATTAAATCTATTGTCACAATTATTTTATCAGTAAATTGGTTTAACCGGTAATAAATCATTTTAGAGGGGGTAAAATAGAATCATATAAATAAGTCGTCTAAACGTGGTTAAAACCACAATTTGAAAATGGCATTGAAAACCGTAACAGCTGTAACAATAACAAAAACCAAAAATCTTGCAGAACTTAAATTAAATTTAAATAATAAATAAATGGAGTTCGACGAATTTAACACAAAACCAATAAATAAAATAGAAAATGAAATAATAAATGGAAGTTAATACTCGTATAAGCAGTATAACCTAAGATAACATATATTACAATATTTCATTACATTAAATGACAGAGGTAAATCAGACTTACCTCAAAACTTGCCTCATTCACATTCATACATCGTCTCGTACATACTCTTCTAATATTCCGACTCTTGAAATAGCCCGACTTGATTATATGGTTCACTTGATCGTGCCATGTCTTCCTCGGGCGTCACCGACTTCTTCTAACATTTGCATTCACGTGATATACTCTCCACACTTCTCACATGACCATGCATGGTTTTACCACACTGTCTGCTTTCTTGTTATTTGTGTGATAATATATCGTAGATGAATTTGCATTTACATGTCATTGGCTAGTAATATTTACTGATTTCTTTGTGTAAGGATTTCGCATTTATTAATTTTACATTGGTTAATATGTTCAGATAACGAACTCACCGTCTCGCTAGTCGCTAGTAATTACGATGATGAAAACTGTCATAAAGTAATCAGTTGCCTTACTGAGATAGTTGAGCATCAGTTGAGAGCGAAAGTGTAAATGTTCCAAGTAGTTTTCAAAACTTGTTCACCTCTTTCGTTATGACGTAGAACAGATGTAACAGTTCACGGAACACTGATGTACTGAGGTATACCTCTGAGAAACCTCTGAGACCTCTCTTTAAGAATCACTGGCGCAGGCACTACACCCATAAGAATTGTTCTTTGTGAGTACTAACTCTTGTAAGTCTGCATTGAGAGTTATGCTGTTAATTATTCCGCGTTTACCTCACTTTAATTAGAAAATTTATGCAGCGTTTCGCCTTGCAGTTTTCATTATTTCACAGCTGACTGAATTCTACAAAGACTTAGTAATACAATAAGGATTTTTTTACGTTTGGCTTCATTTTAATTATCCAGTTCCTTATAACGTCGCTAAGTTAAATAAAATAAATTAATAAATAGCAGTTAGATTGAGACATGTGGCGGTCATAGTGTAATTTCACTGTTTCAGTCCACCCTTCGTCAGAACAAAAGTTTAAGCTATTAAAACTAAGGGCCATTTGTTTCACAGAATTTGAGAAATTCATCAAATTTAAAATTAAATGTTCAAGTTCTGTGAAAGTTCTAGTCTAAGTTTTGTTTTGATATCATGATGGGCTAAGTGCTTCACAGAACTTGAAAATCAACTTCGAAATTTTATGAATTTTTCAAATTCTGTGAAACAATTCATCTTAATTGTTGATTATATTGAAATAATTATCTTTAACTCGCAAATAATATGTCTCTAAAATAGTCTATATTTTAGAAATTAAAACACAAATAGCTCACATCCGTAGAAGATATTTGCTACAACTTTTGATTGAAAGAAATATTAAGTTTTCTTTTAAGGAAATGTCTGAGTTTGCTAAAGACGATCTGTAGAAAATGTACAGGTCATTTCATATTTGGGTCAGGCTAAATTAAGTCAAGGAAACCAGACCTGTAAAACCATATTTGCTTTTAGTCCAAGTTATTGCTTCACACGACTTAAAATATGATTACACTTGTTTGTAATCATTCCGTCAATATACAAAACATTAACCCTTCAGGCCTTTGACATACTGACCGTTTTCAAGATGCTGGCAGAAAGTTTTTGAAAGGTGATAGAATACAGTTTCAAATTTTAATATTAGAAATTATATATAATTGTCGAAATATTTAAATGTTAAAATCAAACGTTTAGTTTTCAAATTAGCTCACCTCACGTTTTTCGTCTAAACCTTGCTGCTGCATCAATTTTTTGTCGTTTTATATAAAAAATAATTAATCAAAAAATCTAAAAGTTTCATAATTTTTTGTGAAATAGAGATTTATTGGTTTCATAGAACTGTACATTTATTTTATTCTTTGGTTAACTTCTAGACTTGAATAATAAACTTGATGTTTTCTATTTAGAACACCGTTTAGTTCATATTTCTAAATAAGCCGTTCCGAAAAGCGAACAAATTGATTATACGGGTAATAGCGGTTTGTTCCAAAAATTGAACAAATTAGCCTGAGCAGTTAAGTCATTAGTGTGGATGGTCGTTGCGACGCTTTTCATTTAAAGGAGCACGTTTCCTTGTTCTAGGGGTTCAAAGGGTAATCTGATAATCGCTACGATCTACGATCTCTATCGCTTCCATGGTGTCTAATAATAATCATTTTTGAAAGAGTCTCGTGATCGCCAATAGAAAAAGCGTGACATCTCTACTGCAATTAAAATCAACTGAGGCATACTAGCAAGATTGATAAATAATTATGTTTTAAATTGTTAAGTTCAATAATTATTATTGGGTAACGGAAATACAAAAAAACGGTCGCATGAAATGTTCGAAATTTTCTTCTTACTTCAGAATACTGGGGGGCGACTTTGATCGTCGTGAATATCTGAATTATTCTCGGTACCACTCAGAATACTGGGGGGCGACTATGATCGTCGAGAATATCTGAATTATTCTCGGTACCACTCAGAATACTGGGGGGCGACTTTGATCGTCGCGAATATCTGAATTATTCTTGGTACCACTCAGAATACTGGGGGGCGACTATGATCGTCGAGAATATCTGAATTATTCTCGGTACCACTCAGAATACTGGGGGGCGACTTTGATCTTCGCGAATATCTGAATTATTCTCGGTACCACTCAGAATACTGGGGGGCGACTATGATCGTCGAGAATATCTGAATTATTCTCGGTACCACTCAGAATACTGGGGGGCGACTTTGATCGTCGCAAATATTTGAATTATTCTCGGTACCACTCAGAATACTGGGGGGCGACTTTGATCGTCGCGAATATCTGAATTATTCTCGGTACCACTCAGAATACTGGGGGGCGACTTTGATCGTCGCGAATATCTGAATTATTCTCGGTACCACTCAGAATACTGGGGGGCGACTTTGATCGTCGCGAATATCTGAATTATTCTCGGTACCACTCAGAATACTGGGGGGCGACTTTAATCGTCGCGAATATCTGAATTATTCTCGGTACCACTCAGAATACTGGGGGACGACTTTGACCGTCGCGGATATCTGCATTATTTTCGCTACCATTCAGGAATTACTCGTTTCCTTCGAATAATTTTTTTTCGGGGAACGAAAATCAAAAATATTTAAGTAAGCAATGCTTTCTTCTTCAGGGTTTCCTCAAAACGTTGAGGGTTAACTTTAAGGGTTGAGTTTGGAGTAAAACATGAAGAAGTAAGCATTGCCAGGTACATACTTTCCAACTTTCGCCTTACACATATACTCGTACTTTATCGTCCAAACATTCCAAAAAGAAATGATATTTCATGGCTTTTCTGACTATCAGCAGTTGAGACTCTTGGGTTAGTTTTTTTCAAATCATTGTTTAAATTGTTTTAAATGTTCAATAATATTATTATTCAATTTTTAATAATACAGTTTATTTAATTAATTATTTTATTAAGTGGGACAGTTTTTTCGCCCTCTAAATGCATTATCCAACTGCCACTTACAAAATATATATTTATATTACTTCCATAGTAGATATTTACATTAAAAAATATGATTCTATTTTTATTACCTATGCTATTATTGACTTCCTACTAAATTATCGGATATTATATATGATCATAAATTAGGAGTTTTTTTCCTCTGCATTACTATTCTACTAACTTGTATTCTTGTGTTCTATTATAATGTAACTCGCCTTAAACATGTCTAGGAGGGGCGAGTACAGTTTGATGCGTTCAGAAGGAGAAACAGCCTTCAAGTTAAAATGGGATTCTACAAATAAACTTGATAGCAATAATATTAAAAAAAAAATCATTTGAACGTTCCCCATTAAACGCTGATTCTCGGTCGGTTTTAGCTTTAGAGAAAATCGTGGTCAAGCATACCGGCGGTGTAAAATACCTAACCTTAGAGTTTCTCGATAGAGGTAAGCGGAAATAGTTTTCAAATAGTACTCACCTGACAGCCTTTAATTCATCCGGACATCCGTTTTCTGGAGAATGTGGGTATCCATTAAATCACCTTCAGATCTGACACGCGTCTAACCTTTGCGCTCCGTTGCCTTCCTATTCCCTTTTCACGCCGGTCCACCCGAACAACTGTGCCATAAATGGCTGTTGTATACGCCGATATAAATAAGGTATAAATTCACTCGCTTATTCCATTAAAGGTCAGTACTTATTGGAAAACATTTCCAAATTGAAAATATCGCCAGAAATTTGCAGAGAAGTGTGCTTTATATTTATATTAAACGCCGGGAATACTTCAACGCTGAGATGAAATCGAGTCGACTACCCTCTCCCTCTCCCTCTCCCCGGGGGCGACAGAGACAGACAGTTTATTATTTATATCTAAGATTAGTAGACTTCGAGAGACATTACGTCATAAGAATTTCTCATACATTTCCTAACCATTGTTAATTTATTTTCTCTAACGCTCATTTTTTGTTTTCATAAAGTACTCAATGTAAGTAGATACCAACGAGAATGCCAACTGCTCCCGACAACGGCCAAATCCATTTCAAGCAACGTTTCAATTCTGAATGGTGGTCTGACACCAGGGTGATACTGAGAGTATCTTCCATTCTGGAACGTGCCGCAAATATACCTACCATATATATTTTTCAAATGAGTAATATGTGAAATAATACAAATTTACCAAATAAAATTTACTTGCGCACTCCGAGATTTTAACCTGTGACCTACAGCTTGCTAGTCGAGAGCCTAACCCCCTGACTACGGATGCCTCGTCTCATAATGTTGGTAATAGATTTGGGAATGTTAGTGATGGAAAGAAATCTTCATCATTTTAATTATTCCGTTTTCCGTTTATCTGTTCCGAATTGTACGATTTTACCTCTCCAGTGAATATATATCTTTTCCGATTTGTACGATTTTACCTCTCCAGTGAATATATATCTTTTCCGAATTGTACGAGTTTACCTTTCCGTAGTGAATATATATCTTTTCCTGTTTCTTTATTTGTATTTATAAATATTCCAAAATTATTTTTTACTGCCTTTAACAATTTGTTTATAATTAACACTATTCATCAAATTAGTTAATCTTATTACTCATTTTAATTAAGTGAGTTTTCTATATTATTTCAAATGTACTAAACTTAAACGTGATGTGACTTTATTTATTTTATAAATCAATACCATGTACTTGCCTTACCATTGTTATAATTTACAATAAATACCTAATTAAAACAACTGTATTACTTACATTTATATTTACTTCATATAAAAGCCCACTGGGGCGTAAATAAATAAATAACCACAGTTTGATAATGGCCTTGAACGCCAATAATAAGTACGGAAATAATTGCGTAATTAAATATTACATTATTCAATTTGATTTACATTAAATTTTGAAAAAATAAATATAGTTTTGCGAATAACAATAACAATAAAAAAGAAATTGGACGCAATAAGAAAAGCATGAGGAAAGACAAGATGTTATTATGTTTAAATGTGAGCCGAATGTAAGTGTAAATATTCATTTAATAATTTCATTGTTATCGATTCTTTCGTGGCTTTTAGCCCTATTGCCAAAACTTGAAAGCTTGTGACAGCTATTTTACTAATGCATGTGATTATTTTATTAGTAGACTATATTTTATTTCTCTCTCTCTCTCTCTCTCTCTCTCTCTTTATTTTATATCTCTTTTCTCTCCTTCACATGAAGGTGAATGAGTGAAAATGCACCCCAATGGATGATTATTATGATAGCAGAGCATTTTAAAGGAGATTAATCTTTACTAAGGCGGCCGATAGTTGTTCGTTTACGCTCGCAATTAACGGACCGCTAAAGTATGTCCACTGGACATAGTTCAGTGAAACCTCGCGCATTGTCTCAGTAACCTATCCTCACAAAAAACAAAACACAAGAAATAACAACTAACACTTATATTATAAACACCAGAACTCAGGGTCAATAACATATCCAGCAAGAATTTATTTAACAATTATTAAAACAACAATTACATTTGGGCAAAAAAGCTTCCTATGGTACTAAACTTTACAACAAAATCCCACTTTTATTCAAAACTCATAACAAAATTATAACATTTAAATCTCAAATAAAAATGAGGGAGATCAGAAATAGATAATATACTTACACTAAATACAGACTGAAACCGAAACCACTCAAATGAACAAAAAAACCGTGTAATAAATTTTATAATTATTTCAGAAAAGACACAACATAAAATATTTATAAAAAAGTATTTCACATTATCCATTATCCTAAAAAATAAAATATATTCATATGAAATCCTCAGCACGGGAGATCCCCGTGAGGATAGCATCATCTCTATTTGTTACACTAAAGAAAGTTAATAAAACACTTTTATATTAATATTTTTCTATTAGTTCATCTAAGCATCTCTCAAGCACTTGAACTAAACAAATACGCATTTCGAATGAAGAATTATTGATTAAAAATATTTTTGGTACCTACTGCTTGTTTGATATAATAAGTAGCAAAAATTTTGAAAATTTAAAGTTCATTGAAGTTGAATAATGACTGTTACGCATTCCGCAGGAATATTTCACATTGCTTACTTACCCACCCACCAACAACCGAAATTAATATTGTTTCAATTGTTTATAATGTTTTCAACAGTGGCGGCTCGTGACTTTTGTGTTACTAGAGTGCTAATATTACAAAAAATGACATTAT
Source organism: Hesperophylax consimilis (assembly GCF_061612785.1). Taxonomy (NCBI): domain Eukaryota; kingdom Metazoa; phylum Arthropoda; class Insecta; order Trichoptera; family Limnephilidae; genus Hesperophylax; species Hesperophylax consimilis. The sequence goes on from NC_142842.1 coordinate 880,757, forward strand.
TGATGTTGTTGTAGCTGAAAACGATTTTTTATTTTTTTTTCGAAAAATTGATTTTTTGTATGAAGATTTTCAGGAATTCCGTGCGGCGCACGGCTATACTGAAATTTCCTGAAAATCTTCATACAAAAAATCGATTTTCGAAAAAAAATTAAAAATCGTTTTCAGCTATAACAACATCAGAAATGCCATTTTTTTTTAAATATTAGCACTCTAGTACACCCAAAAGTCACGAGCCGCCACTGGTTTTCAATACGAACAGAAGACTCGTGACTGAATTTGAAAAGGCTTCTACCCAACAAAGCTTTTGGTCATATCATTGAGCACTCAACAACATTGTGTAATGTCTTGACAGAGTGCGTGGCAACTGTTCCAGCTATGCCCCTAGAGCAGTTGGTTGGTAGGCTGTAAAAGGCTGTAACGTTCCCAGCCACGTGACGTTATCCACGTTGTTTGCCACGCGGACGGCCTGGAAGGTATTTCGTGAAGGCGGTAGAGCCTTTGATTATGTCCGACGCAATTAGTTCCGAAGTCACAGCAACACGTAGCGTCAAGGAACGTCCAACATTAGAGCAAAGTGGTCTTTCTCTAGGGCGGTGCTGAGAGTATCTACCACTCTGATTCGGTTACAATATAACATTATAATAGAAATAGAACATTAAACACTGACACACACAAAGCATCCAAATATTTTATAATTAAAACTATGAAATATTAATTATTTATTAAAATACTTTAAATTCATTTAATACCGTTAAGACCGTTGACCGTTTAAGATTTTGAAATTAAAAAAACGACAATAATTTAACCGGAGACCAAAATGCCTTTTACATAATTTACTCCAAAATAATGCCGTGAAGTACTGTAAAGCAAGCCAGATACGTCTCTTTTATATATAGATATAATATACGTCTATTACGCAGTTAAAAATTCTCAAACGGTGCGCTCTAGTATCATTAAATTTGCCCTGATTTTCCTGTTCTGGCGTTGACCACATGGCCAATTATCGACCGAAGTTGGACAATAACCTTTTTTCTAGTATCATATTATAAACTGTTTAATTTTTAAAGCTGAAAATATTATAATATATGCATTTGCCTCAAGAATATTGCATTACAACAATTACGACATTTATCCAATATGAAAATCAGACACGTATCCGCACTCTATTAATTCATTGCATTTGTCAAGCATTTGAACAAAACTATATGTATTTCGAATAAGGATTTGTTGTGTTCGTACAAACAGGTCACCAACTCGTCTTGGAAGGAGTTTATAATTAAAAGGTTCTTTTAGATTAATCAGGGATTTATTAATACTCCACGTATTATAATGGTCACTCGATAGTCGACCTGACTAGAAGCTTGTTAATTGGAATCTGAAACAGTAAGTTTCTCTGAGAGCCTTACCACTGGCCCTGGCGACTACTGGCCACTGACTCCATCTTGCGGACTTCCACTCAAGCTCTATGCACTGCCATCTGTGCGTGCATCTATGAAGCTCTTGCTTCCCAACAGGAGTTATTAATTTATCGAAAAAAGGAAACACTTTGTGGCTTGATATTATACAAATGAACTTTCTTTGTTTTATAAAGATTTTTCATTAAAAATTTTATAATTTATGTTTTAAAATTATAAATTTTAAACAAAATAAAGTGGTTTTAAAAAAAATAACTTTTTTCATTTAGAAAGGATTATTAATTCATAAAATAATTTTGTTACCTACTTCATCCCTTCTTGAAAAATAAAAGTTCGTTGAACTTGAATAACGACTGTTACGCATTCGCACGAATATTTCACATTACTTACTTACCCACTTACGAACAACCGAAATTAGTATGTGTACACATTGTTTCAATGTGTTATTAATCTTCCATCGTTCTAAAGTAGCAAAAAAACTCTATTGTTCATTTATGAAAGGTCACCTTCGATATTAGCAAGATGTACAGTACACCGAAAAACTCAAACAAAACAATATAATGTATTAATATTGTGTATATGTACTAACCTTTAAATTTTGCAAGCAGTTTTTTGCTGGGTTATAGTATATCACTGAACATAAAAACCAATAAAAGTACATAACGGGCGTGTCTATGTGCCCAAAACGTATCTTTTTTTCACTTCTGGTGAAATTGGTAGAATATTTAAAGTTATCGAAACTCTTTATTGAGCAGGCGATCAATTTTATTTTTTTCAAGTCGTTTTTTATTTATTTGAATACCGCACAAGAGTTCCAACTGCTCACAACTGTCCGGAGCCAGTGAGACTATGGCATTCCCAATAGGGTATTTTCAGTAATTTTCACTACTTTTTTATTCTTGAAAAAAAATTACGATACATAATGAAGATATTTTTATTTTATTTTTATGTTGACGAATAAATTTTCTGTAACGATTTAAAATGTGTCATTTTAGTTTTGCTGCCAAAACGACATTTTCGTTTTCATTCGTGAATTCGGCGGCGTTGTCTGCCGTCTTACCACGTAAAGAACAAACGATGACGTTGTAGCCAGTTGAAACCGTTTCGTAATGTGCGTTTTTTCAAATTAATAACTAGGAATGAAAATTTTAAAATTACACATTTTCAGAACGATGACAAGAATGAGAAAAATAAACTTTATATCTTCCACATCTTGTGAACATACCCTGTGGAGGTGTGCTGGGAGGAGGGAGGCAGTAAGGAAGAGGAAGGTGGAGAAGAGCCTTACTCGTCAACTACTGAGGCTGTATTATAGCTGTATTCTATGAATCACCTGTTCCGTGGGATACATCTAGCGTACATGGCCGTGGGAGTGATTTAAAATAAGAAGTGATTCCTCGAATAGATTTTCAATGTATATGTAGCGAAGAGCACTTTGGGATAACACTATTAAATAGGGCTCTATAAGATAGCCGTACATACGAATTATTAGTATTAATAGCCCCGCCTCCATTCACATGCCTTGCTAGTTTATTCATTATAAATATATTCTAGACACAATTAATAAAGCTGAGAGAATTATTTTTGGACCGGCCGTAAAAATCTTTAAAACAGACTTTGAATAAAACCCGAACAAGCTGTATTTACAGTTAAGAGTTAACCCAAACAACACTAATAAGAGTGTGTTCCGACAGCGTAACGTCACTGAGAAACAGCATTTTGTCTCCCTTATTGTTTTTAGTGGGAAAGGGGCAACAAGTGTAAAACATGAAACGGGAAAAGTTTATGCATTTTTTTATTAAATAAATTTTTGTTCTTATAATAATAATAATATTTGGCTTATTTATATAGCGTCGTTTTCGTGAAAATCACCTCAAGGGTGCTGTACAAATGCATTAGGGTCCATAATAACTAGTGATTTAAATCTAAGACTTATATCTAGTGACTTATGACTTAGGCCTATAACTACTGTCTTAATGAAAAATATATTTACATAAGTAGAAACATACAGCTAACATACTTACATTTTGAAATACTTCAATAAATACTTTTTCTAATTTTACTAGCGCCAGAAGAATAAGGAAGTTCTTGTTGTTCAATTCTTGTTGTCTTCTTGTTGTTCAATTCTATTTTTTTAACCACACGCTCTCGTGTCATCTTTGTGGATGCTTTATGGTGTACGGCAAACACTGATCCCTAGATTCCTACCCACCCCTCATACTTTTTTACTTCCCAGAACTTTCTCTCCTTAAAAGGCCTCTCCACGTAGCATCCCCAAAGATGACATAGACCCTGAGGGAAATTATTTTTCTCAGTTATCCTGTATCGGGTAAATGGAAAAAAACTTAAATCTTGCGTTGAATCATAGATGGTCTAATACGTGAATTTATCGTTATTTTTTTTTAAATTTATTAAAAAAACGCCTTTAACTCGTACACATTTTTGTAATACTAAAAAAAGGAATGAAGCTTTAATTTAATTTTATCTCTTTAAATTTAGGCCAATCTGATATATTTAGTGTCAATGACTTGGACTATTTTAAATAGCATCTTTGTGTACCAATTCCTGCCGACGAATTCCTGCATGATGTTTTTTTTTATCTCGGCAGATGGGAAATGAATTAAAAAATTCTCCCGCCCGCGCTCAGATATTTCATTCAAAGCTCGTTAAGAAAATAATCAATGCTGTTGGTGACAGCCGCTGGATTGTTTAATTGATATTATTCATATTCCATCCTGCCAGCTACCTAATTATAGGTTAACCCCTCGAGCTAATTTGTTCGCTTTTGCAAGCAGCTCGTATGGTGTCATAGCAACGGTGTTAGAAAGCCAAAACACCACGCTTTATATTCAAATCTAGAAGCCACTGGGAATAATATATTATTGTTATTATTTTATAACCACAGAATAATCAAAATGGACACTTCCATGAAGCCGCAATTTCAGACCGTAATTTGAGAAAAAAATATGAAACTTATTTGTATATAAAACGACAAAAAACTGAGGTTACAATAATGTTTACAATACATTTGTCAAGTAAAAATTGCGTTTATTTCCGTTTTCAGTAACTTTATTCCAGTGTTTAGACGAAAAACGTAAGGTGAGCTATTTTTAAAACCTTTTAATGGTTGCATTAGAAATTTTAATATTTCAAAAATTACATGTTCTAATATTTTTAGGAAAGGTATTAATTCTTTAATGTTGTAAATGTATATAGGTACATATGATGCCAATAGCTCGATTGGGAGATGTACATACCTGGGACCTTGTCTTTCTTTATAAAATATATATCGAGGCCCCAATATAAGCAGTAAATAAAAGCTTATTACATATTTTAATCTTGCAAACCTCGTGTCAGACATTCAAACATTAATTTTGTCGAACTTTCAAAGCTCATTACGGACTTTCACAGCTCGTGTCGGACTTTCAAACCTCGTGTCAGACATTAAAACATTAATTTTGTCGAACTTTCAAAGCTCATGTCGGACTTCCACAGCTCGTGTCGGACTTTCACAGCTCGTGTCGGACTTTCAAAGCTCGTGTCGGGCTTTCAAAGCTCGTGTCCGACTTTCTAAGCTCGTGTCGGACTTTCAAACCTCGTGTCAGATATTCAAACATTAATTTTGTCGGAGTTTCAAATCTCGTGTCGGGTTTTCAAAGATAAGAGCGTGTTTAGGTTTCCTCGTGCAACTTGGAACCCAGTTGGTTCCGTCAAGTGAATGTCAAAGGTCTGCTGTATTTATCTTAATTATTTTAGATCTAGCTATTCCAGATCTAGGCCATTTGCCAAAAGTTGCTTACTTCTTAGTGTTTCATGAAATCGGGATAAAATAATAAACGATACATTTATATAATAAATTTGTTTATTTACGATTTCAGACCATATAATTGCTTCCAAAAAGACGTTGCACGATCCATAATTACGGACAAAATTTGTTAAATTATTTCCTTCAAAGCTATCTACACCGGTAACCTTCGAATTTTAGATCACATTTCCGAATACGACACTCCATACTGTATTTTATCCATATTATTAAATTATTGTTAAATACATCTATTTGAATTTCGATTTTGTTTTCGTGAATAAATGAATGCAAAAGCAAGAAGAGACAAAACTTGCCAAGAAAGGGCGAGAAGATACAAGAAGAGGCGACAAAAGTCAAGAAGAGACAGAAAAGGCAAGAAGAGGCGGTAAGCCGTAAGAATATGCAAGAAGAGACAATAAGAGCCTAGATGACGAAAAAATATGAAAGAAGTTCCAAAGCGAGTTCGTAAGAGGCAAGAAGAAGAAGAAGAAGAAGAAGAGGAAAAACTAGAAGAAACAAGAAGAGACAAAAAGAGATAATAAGAGACAAGAAGATGCCTCACTGCATCAGGGAAGGATCAAGCACTCAATTGTGGACTGCTGGCTTCGCTTCTCTGGATATGTTTTTGTTAGCGCCAACCGCGTACAGGCCTTCATTAATGGAGTTTCCTGCATTTGCGCGTCTTCCAATATACCTACCATCCTTCTTTCTAGATTCTAGGGTTTCGAACATACTTCCCAAATACACAAACTCATCCACCTGTTCCAAGTATTTAACATTTATAACTATATTGCACACTGTTCTCGCTTTTCTTTTTTATTTGAAATAAAACTTGAAGGTTAGTGGTAAAGTTACATCGTCACACACTATAACCAGGTAACCATAGGGTACCCGCTAATTGAGAGATAAAGTGGGACAAGGTATCTAATTTAAATTGGACTCGCCTTCGTCCTTGTCAATTTATATTTATTAAGATTTTATAGGCTTGTTGTAGCCAAATTTTTCGGCGGTCGTTAGAGTGACATGTACACATTGTTTTTCTTTCGACAATGACCGGTGTAAAATTAACCGAGTTAACTATAATTGCTTATATTATCTTTTTTTATTTCTTACAATATGGGTGTATTAAATTTGGCATCTATAAGGCAGCATTTAAACAGCAAGCATTTTTGCTCTACATCTCATTTTTTCTATCCCCAAAAGAAAAACATCATAATACACGAAACTAGCAGTCCACAATGGAGTACTAGTAGCTACCCTGATGTATGGCAGTGAGGCATGGACCGGCAGAGTAAAGTAGATTAATTGCTGTAGAAATAAGATCACTGCGGCTAATAGGCGTTAATGTGGAGAATGCAAGGCTAATGTCACAGCGAGTAAGATTAAGAAAGGTACATTTAGATGGTTAGATAAACGAAAAAAGGAGTGTAAGGAGAATATGTGGAGTGAATGTGAACGGTATAAGTCGGGGGACGTCAAAGGAAACCATGGCACATAGTCAGAATAAGAAAAGGAAATGCATATGTGTGACAATGTATGAATATAAATTAAGCAAGGAGTGTGTGCCAAGACCAAATTGTTTCGCGGTTCGTCCTCTTTACCTACACCTGCAGATAAAAGGCGTGATGGTTAGTTAAAACTAGGAAAAATATCGCCATTCAAAAGCTCACCGTTCGGGAGTTTTACTACTTTAGGAAACATGTTTTGTGTTTTACGTCTATCCGTGATAATATATTTATCCCTTTTTTATATTTGTTTCTACTTAAAATTAATGGTAGCTATTCATAATATTTATGCATTATATAAAAATTAAGAAATTGAATTGATCAATCAATCCAATCACAACATTTTTCAATATTAGCTCGAATGGCTAGTAATTAATTACGTAATATGCATTGATTTTTTTTCTTGGCCATCTAATAAAATAAATAATTGGGGAAATACCGGAAATGATTATATCACTTGCAACTTGCAATACTGGCATACGGCGACAGGCAGATGGCAACACCAATACCTATATATTAGATTACTATACAGAGTACACCAAGGAGAACTGGGAATGTTTCCCCTGAATGTGAATATTAATGAACGCCATAATAAAAACGTAACGCACCCGTTATAGCGTAAGACGAGATCGTTACCACCAATTAGAAGGCATGCGATACTTCAAATTACACCCAACACTTGCAGGACAGTGATAGACATCAAAAATGTGTTAAATTTTTCAAAATTGTTTTGTTTTATTTATAATGTGAACAGCCAGAGGGTAAGCATAAAGATACAACAAAATAACAAATAATAAATACCAACCGTACAATTGAACGGTAAGAATTAAACAACAAATAAGTAAAACAGCAACAAGAGATACATTAAAATTTTTATCAAGTGAAAACAAGAGGTTCAAGAGAAATTTCTGGTCCTGGGGGCTATATCCAAATATGTCCGGAAAATTGCCACTACAATGGATGTTTTATAGTTAACACATTCGCCCAAGTGGTTGGAAGCAGTTGGTTCTTTGTAAAGGAATAAGTGTCGGGTTTCTTATTGGACGATGGAACATCGATCTGAATTATGGCCAAGATGAAAGATCCTACATATATATATTTGTAGAAAATATCACATTTAAGTAATTAACCGTCTTCAGTTTTCTGTGGGATAGACATATCATCTGCGTAATTTTCCCCTTGCAGAATGAAGCATGGAAGAAACAAGCGTTTCTTGGGTTTCGAAGAAATGAGGTTTGGTATTTATCTCTGCTTCGCCTTCCACCAATCAGGAATATCATTTTTTTCCTCAAAATGCCTGTAGTCGAGTGGTCTAATGTTTCGGATCTAGATTACCTAAGTCACCCATCATCTTACAAACAACAGTTTCCGCTTTTATAGGATGATTACTGAAGTCTTTCTTTAAAAAAACATCTGTTGTGAAATGTCACAAAACTTGAATGGTTTAAAATATCAGTTGTTCGGCACTTCTTCCACGGGAAGACTCTCGCCCACTACCAATCAATGTTGAGTTTGAATGCTTTTTAACCTCACACATAAACAGTTGCTGTAGCAGTCATTTTTAAATCCTGACATTTATTAACTGTTGTTGTGTTTCTAGCAATGATTTAAAGTAAACAAAATGTCTGGTACAAGTGACACCATGTTGTCTCGTCGACGTGAGTGGAAACAACCTCGTCCAGTTATTTTTGGGAGACTTCCGTCGCCTTAGGACATTCGTGCGATCATACTCTTCACCCTTTGTCGTTTCGCGTCGTTGATCCATCGCCTTGATAAGGCGCATCCCGGCGTCTCTATTCTGTGGTACTTAGTGGCCTCCGTCCATAGCAGGCCCAATCTCTCCTCGCGTAGCATCTAGAGTTGCTTTTCTTTCCTTTTGGAATAACCTGGAATCGCACACTTTTCAGTAGAGTTCGTTCTTCTTGACAAGTCGCGTCATTGTTAATTATAAAGATAAAAAAGAGTGTTGTTCCCGGTATGGAAGTGTTAAAAGACATTCACTTTGAATACTTAGTGACAGAATGGTCCCATGCTAATCAACTATTCTTCAAACTAGCTCGATCTGAATATAATTTGCATCTCAATTAAACGTTCTGTGGAAGAGACTTCATTAAAATACCAGTTGCCTTTCCACGAAATTGTTATCATATTACCATAGCCATCAACACAAAACATATTTATAATTTATTCATTAAATTACCCGCTCTTCATAAGTAGATTAGAAACATTATATGTATAATAAATGTAAGTAGGTAAGAATGGTAATAATCGTAAGAGAAAAACTATTAGTTATCTATGAACGAAACTAGTTTTGTGAATGGAATGCTTTGTAGTTACAATTTTAGTAATTTTTGGTTTTAGTCATTAGCTAACGGCTCTTCACGCTATCGAGTAAGCTGGATGTTGTTTTCGGAGATTCTTCGCATTTCACACTTCGGCGCCTGATTTTAAACGTGGTCTAAATATCTGTTAGGACGTGCACCACAGCGATCCGCCAAATGAGGTGAAATTGTTTTTGAGGAGCTCTGGAAATGATACGAATTCTCATCAGAATGAATACGATTGCATGGATAGTGACTTTCTGTTCTATCTTGCACGACCGTTGACTTGGGACCACTGTGTAGTGTATGCACCTCACATACATAAGCAACGTTGTATCCAGATTGGTAGATATTCAGTATCGCGCTGGTTGGAATGGCTTTAGTCATAATTAGTGGCCAGATCTGAATAGCCAGGTATTCTCTTCCTCGTCCGCTTTGATGTCATAGACCGAATAATTAAATCATCAAACGCATTCATTTATTCATTCCACCGGTCGGTGGCCGAGTTGACATCGCGTTTGGGTCCCACCCAGGCGTAGTGTGTTCAATTCCTCGGCTGGCTAAGTCCTCCATCACAACACAAGCAACATTTTCAGCTTACTGTGGTGATAGTAGGAAATTTTAAAATATTGTCAGGTTATTCGTAACACGGGAATGTTTGTCTTTCTTTAAAAAAAAGGTTATATGTGATTATGTACATTTGTTATTCTTGTGCGAAATTTTTGGCATTTAATTAACTAATTTAAGTATTATTTTTAAAAAAAGGTATCAGTTGTGTGAAGAATAAATCAAACACGCGATAAAGAATGTACCAACATTGTTTTTTTTGTGATTAGTAGTTCTGTATTTGAATGCATATTTCTTTTGTTTATATTAAAGATTTTATGATTTTCACATTTACTAACGGTTTTCATTCGAAAGATTACCTTAGGATCGTTTTGTCAACAAAAAAATACAATTATGGTGTAAAGAAAATTGTCGATCTTTGTTATTGAAAGATATTCATGATGACAATGTTGATGATCCTGAGGCAAATATTTTATTAATACTTTCAGCTTCACAAATCCTTTAATTATAATATCCCTTTATTTCTCACGGGTCTGCGACAGTAATCATAGTGATCTGGGGGTAAGGCTCTCGATTGGAGATCGCTGGTTCAAATCCCAGCCCGGGCAAGAATTTTTTTAGTTTTTTTATCAGTTCCGGCCTGGTGTAAGTCTTCCGAATTAAAACGTTGCTTGAAATAGCTTTGGTCGTGTTCGGTGACCAGATCTGAGTAGTCCGTTTCCTACCCCTCCCCTCTACCTTCAGCCTCGCAAGATACCCCGATTGGGGATGCCATAGTCTCACTGGCTCCAGGCGGTTGGGAGCAGTTGTTGAGTCTTGAGCGTTCACATAAACAAAGAGAGCAGGGCAAATTTCAATATAATTAGGTTAAGATAATACATCATTTTAAAAACAGACAATCTCCTGATGAAACTTGGATACATGATACAAGAGCCTCAAAAAGGGATATACGAGATGTTCCAAAATTCAAAACAAGTTTTGGCCAAAGAAACCACATATATCTGGCAACCAAATTTTATAACATCCTTCCTCCAAGTTTGAAAAAGATAGAAAAGATAAATAAGCTTAAGGAAAAAATCAAAACATGGGTGAAAGAAATTAATGCAGACATACTAGAAAATGTATTAAAAACATCATAGAAACTAAATAACAGAAAATCAAAGAAATCTACCAATCCGCCTCAGCACAGGACTACCTAGTGACGAGGACTAAGAACAAACAGATGAAATATTATAGATTATCATCGTCGCGTCGATTCCTCGGCTGGCTAAGTCCTCCATCATAACACAAGCAACATTTTCGGCTTTCTGTGGTGGTAGTAGGAGATTTTCAAACATTGTTGGGTTATTCGTAACCTGGGAATGTTTGTCTTTCTTTAAAAAAAAAAAAAATTAATATATTGTTACTCTCATCAAACCTGTACTTAAATAGACACTAATAAAAAATAAAATAAAAAAAGATATTAAGCAATTGTAAAAATTCGTTGCTAGTGAAACTATTTTGGTTTATTTTTTTATTAACAATTGTTGTTGATTGTGAGGCACCCTTGTGGATATTTTTCACAAAAATGACATAAAAATTATTATTTAATTTACAATTATTTTCATCAACACACTTGGGCCCTTTGGGTTAAAATCAATAGAAGTTTTGACATAATATTTCTTTATCGACATTTTATTTGTGTAAGTACAAATCAATAACAATGAAAATCACGTTGATTCAATGCGATAGTAGAGCGGGGTGACAAGTTGTCAAGTAAATGCAGCGCCCATTAATCTCAATCGACATCTCCGAATATGGCGGCTGTTGGCTGTCACCGACTATTTCCAAGTGGCGTGCGGTCACGTTAATTCCTATTCATGCTGGGAGATAGTATCTTCATTACAAAAATAATGTCAAGTACTTCAAAATAAAACGGACAAGTAAATGTATTTGATACATCACATTAAAATCCTATTGGCCTTCATTAATTTATTTGTAATAAATTTATAAATTTCTACAAAAGTCTTTAAAAAATGAGTTCTCAGTCCTAATCTTTTATTTTTCTACATCCGCATCGAGAGCTAAGGCTCTTGACTAGCAATCCGGTGGTCGCGGGTTAATTTCCGGCGTGCACAAGTAAATTAAATTTAATTTATTTGTTCTATTTCACAACTATTAATTAAAAGAATTATATAGAGTGGAAGATACTCTCACTAATAATAATACCTAATAATACCACAATTCAGAATTGAAAAGTTGTTTGAAATGGCTTTGGCCTTTCGCTTCCCCATATCCATCCCCTCCCCATACTTACTTCAGCCTCACAACATACCTTAATTGGGATGCCATAGTCTCACTGGCTTCAGTCGGTTGGGACTCTTGTGCGGTATTCACAATAAAAAAAATACATTTGCGGCACTTTCCAGAGTGGGAGATTCTCTCAGTGTCACCCTGTTTTAAGACCACTATTCAGAATTGAAAAGTTGTTTGAAATGGCTTTGGCCTTTCGCTTCCCCATATCCATCCCCTCCCCATACTTACTTCAGCCTCACAACATACCCCAATTGGGATGCCATAGTCTCACTGGCTTCAGTCGGTTGGGACTCTTGTGCGGTATTCACAATAAAAAAAATTTGCGGCACTTTCCAGAGTGGGAGATTCTTTCAGTATCACCCTGTTTTAAGACCACTATTCTGAATTGAAATGTTGCTTGAAATGGCTTTAGCCGTGTTTGGAGACCAGTTCTTAGTAGTCAGGTACTTTCCCACCTTCCGCTTCCCCATATCCTCCAGTCAGTTGGGACTCTTGTGCGGTATCTACATAAAAAAATGAATAAAACACATCAACATTATTTACTTTGATTATTTTTACTATGAACATGAAATTCCATGACATTCCTGGTAATATGTCAGGATTAAAGAGAGAAACATATCGATGTTATTAGATCAAAACTGAAATAATTGGCACGCATTTAAGAAAAAAAACAATAATAATAATTATTCCGAAGTATCGCCAGTGTAGGTAGAGAATGGTGCTAGCGTCCAAAGCTAACTAACTAACCACCACGCCGTTTCTCCGAAGGGGTAGGAAGAGAGGAGAGACCGCCAAACATCTCAGTCACACCACACACTCCTTGCCTCATTCACATTCATATACCAACTCATACATACTCTTCTATTATTCTGACTCTTAACATAGCCCGACACAAGTATCTGATTCACTTGATCGTGCCCATAATACATTTATTAGATTCATAAATTCAATGAAAATAGTCAATTATTTACTATGTATCGCACGCCACTGCTATTACCAATGAACTCGTATTGATTATTGATTGAATTCAATCAACGATGGCGCGTTTCACACTGTTATTCTCTTGGAGATATATACTAGTATAATGGCATTTTATGAAAGGGTTTTGCCAGTACTAAACATTTTCTTGTAACAGCTTAATCTAGTTTTTTCTGATCCTTGTGAGATGATCAATATCACTGTTATCATACAAAATTATACCCTTTCTTCATCGTAACATTGATAAAAGCGTAAGTTCACCTTTCTTTGTTTTATAGACACCTGATCTGCAACCTCTTCACTATACCATTACATGAAAAATCTAAAAATCGTTTGATAGATCCTCTAAGATGGATCTATCAAATGCTCGCAATTTGTGGAATCTAAACGACAAGTGTGAACAATTCTGCGTTTGTTCTATCGACGTTTCAATAATGTATCCATAGAATATGGGTCATTGATCCCTTTGGTACCGGTACATCAATCTGCAAAGTGGGAGTTATAGTTACTGGGATTATTTCGCCAGTAGTAGATAGCATCGACAGTTACTTGGTTCAATACAGATGTGGGTTAGGGAAACTGCTGGATATTCTTCTTCTGTGTGTGTGCTGTAGTTTATACTTGTCCACATTGACACAATTCAAAGACTCAAGTTACTTACGGGTCTCGTTTTATTAATATTGTAATCCTTCTTAACTGTGAAATCTTTTACCATATCCACTATCCATTTCACGTCATCAGCTATCGGAAGTGAAGGAACCAAAGCGCACACCAGATACTAAGTCCTGTGAGAGTGATAAATGTTTGGAATAAACTGCCACACGATTGAAAAGACTCATCTCTTTAGAAAATCATATCATAGATTCTACCTTTCCGTTTACAGAATATATTATTTCACGCCCTAGTCAATCAACTGCTACACCCGCCCAAAATAACTAAATATGTAACTGTAAATTATTATTATTGATGAATGTTTCTGTATCTGTTTGTACATATGTAAATATAATATAGAGGTGGTTTTAATACAATTATTATTATTATTAATAAAATCTGTAAGTGCCTACTTACCATTATCAAACGTGTGGTGTTTTGTCAAACCACAAAGTGATAACTTTCTAAGGAAATGCGTAATATATTATCCTTAAGACATTTTCTAGATTTTGGAAAGATTTGCGACATTTGTGTGGTTGGAATTATATATGTTAGTTGGCAGATCGCCAGGCGCCATCTCCCCGCAGAAACGCAAACTACGAATTGAAATAAATCATATTTTCTGGTTGGCGAATAAAACTAAGATCTAATGTTATAGCTCTGCTCACAAATACAATAACAGTCAAAATTCCCATCATTCTATAGTGTTTAGTGACAGCAGTCAACAATTATAAAGATCTTCATGAAAAGGTTAATAGAAAGAGAAAATTAATGATATTTTTAATACCATAATTTTTGAGTAAGCGTGACTTCGATTACTGAACAGGTAATTCTTAAAAGTATGGGCTTATAATTACCAAATATGATAGACAACTGACTCTAATTTACATCAGTACTTTTGACCCGTAGGCCCGATAATATATTGATTATCTGTTCACGAAATAAAGGGTTAACTGGACTATGGACACTCACTCAGTTTGATTTTCCTTTTCTCGCTAACGTATGTAAATATTTCACCGAAATCTTAACAGATCTCCTCTCTATTAGTTCAAAGTGGTATGTATTATGGTATAATGAAATTTATGGAAGGATTTGAAATACAATTAATCAAATATAATGCAACTATTTATTGTTTTGGACCAAACTTACACCCATTGGAAGTCATAATTTCTTTAAGCGGGCAATCATTACTTACTCGATATTTGAGAAAGTTTTTGATCAAGTTATTTTTTGATTAAAGAGAAACGCCTACAACGCACTTCTAGGTTTTAACTCTTCTGTGGTTCAAAGTCATTGTGAGTATGTATACCTTCACCATAGCCTTGCGCTAGTTAAATTTTGGTTTAATGTGCCCATCCATATTATTTTGTGAGTTTTATCAAAATAAATAGCATTGTTTGTATTGCTGCCGTATCAGGTGGGGTGTCCCCCAAGGTCTGTGTCATTTACTCATTTGTATGGATTCTGTAGGATTATGTAATTTGTGTTGTTTAGTTTGGAAGGAATAATACCTACACAGTACCTTGTTCGTAAAGCGCCCTTGAAATGTTTTCCTATTCAAGTTTTGTTACTATTTCATTGTAGGCTAGTTGCTTGACAAAACTGAAATAAAAACAGAACTTGAAAAAATCTTTCACAGAACTTGAAAATGAACGTTGAAATTTGATGAATTGTTCAAATTCTCCGAAACAACCCGTCCTTAGATTTCACATTTAAAAAATAAAATCAAACCTCCAAATAAACTCGAAGATTTCACATTTGAAAATATAATAAAAACCACCAAATAAACTCGAATAATTCACATTTGAAAATAGAATAAAAACCTCTAAATAAACTCGAAGATTTCACATTTGAAAATCGAATCATTACTGAAAGTATAAAACGGTCACAATCTTGAAACCGAAACGGAACGTACAAATAAATTTACACACAGACGATATGTCAAAAGGTCGAGTTAAAACAGAACTTGGCTACGCTCATTCAATAATTTATTATTATCATAAATTCACTCTCAATTCTTCATTCTTCATTCATCGCGTTGTTAAAAGCGCGTTATCTTGGCGAAATTCACATTACTTTTTGAGTAATGCTGTGGTAGGTTTTTCGCAAAAAAAGTGATGATGTGTTAATTTTGTACCAAAAAAATGCAGAACGTTTAATTTAATTTTTTTTTCTGCAAAATCAATAAATTGATTATTAATATTAATTCATTTCAGTAAGAATTTAATCGATTTTATCAGTATTTTATACAGACATATTAATGGTTTGTGTAAACGTGTGGAGTCACAATAAACATTAAAGTTGAGCGCTGAACTGAAGCGGTGCGTTAGTCTGAAATGCCGATACCAAGAAAACTATCACCAATATCTACTTCTTTATGTTTACAAATATTATGGAAATATAATATAGCGTGTGCTGTATCAAGCGTTCTAAGTCCCTATACCGGTGGTCCCGTGGAATTATACGTTAGTATTATTAAGAAGATTTGATAAAATTAATAAATTAAGCCGTAAGGACTAAATTCTTCAACACCTATATGTATTAAGGTTCAATCTGAGTGTGGGCATGAGCGCCTGATATAATGCATTTTCATTCACAACAAGTCTATCTGTCGAGTTTCAGCTCGATCGGATGTCGGGAGGTGGGTTAACTTTCACTTCCAAGATTCCACTTTAGTCAAAGAAATTTAAGTAGATGTATTTAAAAGGGGAATAAAATATAACTTTATATAACTTTACATCACTTTTCCCAAAAATAACCCAAAAGTTGTCAAGAAATAACGCTAAATATTTGGGTCAATTCAATCTACTTTCATCCTTCCTCTGCCAATTCCATGCCTCACTACCATACATCAGGGTAGGTATCAGCACTCCATTATGGACTGCTAGCTTCGCTTCTTCGGACACTGTGGAATTTACCCGTCTTTCTATATCTCTATCAACCTTCCCATCTCTCATAAAAATATTCCCGAATAACAAACTCATTCGCCTGCTCCAAGTATTCGTTCTCTCTCTTTCAAACACCACGACTTTAAACTTACTTACATTTATCATTAACTCATTCTTCATACAGACTTCGTTCATCCTAGACACCAGAGACTACAATACTGTACTTCTTCCGTACTGTTAGAAAATAGCACCGCGTCATGAACATACTTTCAGATTACTCTAACCTAACCTAACTTAATTGGGTATTTTCACAAACTAGGAATACCATTAAAAATGTGTGGAAGATTTAATGTGTATTTTTCTGATTCTAATTATCGTGCTAAAAATGTGTAGTATTAATATTTTCATTCACAATTATTGTATATGCGCCAGACATTGTGTAGAGAAGAGACCGCAAACAAGAACCTAGCTACCCTAGTCCAGTTTGTCCACCAGTGTGGCAACCCGCAGCATATTTTCAATCTTCAATCAATTGATTTGAAAAATCGCACATTCTGAAATCATTCCAACAGGCTACAACGTCATTATAACATAGAAGCCACCACTATTTAAAAATAAAATAAAAATAATTATTTTTTCGAGAATAAAAAAAAAAACATTTAGTTATACCTGATATTGTTGAATTTGTGTAAACAACTCACTTGTCTTCTCCATCGTCGTACTTATGCTAAGAATGGGTTGTTTCGTAGAATTTGAACAATTCATCAAATTTCTACCTTCATTTTCGGGTTCTGTGAAAGTCCTACTCGAGTTCTGATATTCTGATAGTATATCATTATAGGCCAGTGACTTGACAGAACTCAAGTAATAACAGAACTTTCACAGAACTTGAAAATTAACTTTGAAATTTGAAGAATTGTTCAAATTTTCTGAAACAACCCATCCTAAAACCGTAAAATTCATTATGTGCGTAATTTATTATTGGTTTTTTATTATGACGTAAAATAAATAACATTTTATTAGTGTATCCTCCACACCTGATGATGGAAAATGTACTGAACACCCAACAAAACTGCTTTAGATTGTGGATAATAAAGGGAACACCTGCACATTTTAAACGTGTATTTTAAGTGTAACATTGCGAATTAGTTTATCAACAGTTTATTCTTGGATGACTTGTTTATTGAAAGGAAGTACTTAATATCGTACTAGCATGGCGAGATCGGTATACTACTTCCAACGATAGGTCGTACGTGATTTCATCTTTCTAGTATCTTCTGGATATTTTCGTGAGACTTGTGAGAAGGGAGAGGACGAACGTCTTTGACATACGTACGAGCTCTCGCTAAGACTACTATAAGGCCGGCCGGTACGGTTACAGTACGGCCTTTTCGCGCCACGGATTTTTAAGTGCCACGTGATCAAGTCAGTGCCATCGAGCAAAGACAGTTTTAAAAAGTCTGCGATTGTTGTTGATAATTTTTGTTACTGCTAATTTGTATGTTATTTCGAAAGTGTATTAAATAAGCAAAATGATTAGACTATTTTCAATAGTGACGTTTACTTAGCTACAGCACTGACTTCGTAATTTGACGGTCGCGCGCCCAGGCCTGTACTCTAGTCAGCCTTAAAAGATTGTATAAGAGTTTTTATAAAGCTTTTTAAGAGTGTCCAATATAATACTGTCATACTATTGTATTGTGTGGTAACTCTGGTCTTGTTTGTCGTCATACTTTCAGTTTATTAAATATTTGTTGAAGACTTTTTGACTGTAAATTTATTATAGTTTGTAATCCCCGACCCCTGGACCCGGAACTTCCACAGTTGATACGACGGAAATGAAGAAAAACGCTTTATCCCATTTGTCAATATAATAAAAAATTGGCGAAAATAATCCCCTGCTCGAAGGTTCAATAATTGTCTGTCTATCTTCCGTTCCAGGTTTCATTTTCGGTTCAGGTTCCTAATCCAGTTTACTGCTGATGAATTTGATTGTCATAAATTGAGTTACAAATATTTTCTTGACATTGTATCCAGCTACCGCTCGCGCTAGGGGCGGTATATAGCCCATATCTACCGCTATATATATATTCCTGTTGGTAGGTACATAAGGTCAAGATACACCCTTGGTTCAAGGTTCCCTACAACAAATAAATCTATCACGTCGAATATTCAATTCAGTCTAGCACTGACGATCGATAAAGTTAATACGATATTGACAAAATCCGACGGTCAGAATACAAATAATAGAGTAGATTAAAGTTGATACTTTTAGCGCAGCCCCCGATGTGTCGGATATGTTGTCAATATGCGCAAATTATTGAATGATGTCGTTCGTTATGCAAAATGACTGGCTTATTAATGAATGGTGGTGAGCTAACTAAGCTCTTAGAACTGAAAGAAATCGTACGATCCATATACTCAATTAATTCATCTAAGAGGTGATCAATTGATTCCATTCCAGCATCGAGATACCAAAGTTGTTAGTTATGGCTAATGACCTCATGAACTAATTAACTCCCCTTTTAGTGTCAAAAAGTACATGTGGATTGCCAATGTATATTAATGATAATATTTCAATTCGACATTGTCAATTTACTAGTATTTTTAACTTTCTCTTCGTCGTCTGACGTTTAGCAATGCCAGTTCATATAGAGAGATGCGCTAGTGTTGCCAGTGTTATTGTGTTATCAATATCAGCCTGGATGTCAATAGTGTAACCGTGCTCGGGAAGTCGGTATCTCTTAGATGTAAGTCACTAGTCATATGTTTCAGTTCTTAGTTGCTAGCTATTTGTGTCTTAGATCTAAGTCACTAGTAATAAATCTTTGCTGTATGATATCTTCTATTTATATAGAAGAAGAGTGTTTGTTGCGGACGGCGTGTAGGTATTTGTATACAAATCTACAGTTTTCTTTAACAATATTAGTCATCGTGACCCGCGATATTCTGACTAAGTTTTCCCATTATCGATCGTTTTTTTTAATTATGAAATATTATGGAAAACTTTCCTCCCAACCCTCACATAACGGATGTGACGAAAATAGCAGATGATCTATTATAATTATATTTTTTTTTAATATATACCACGATTTTTCAGAGCTAAAAGATCGTATCGATCATACTGATAACCCGACCTCTTATAATATTGTTCAAAAGTAACTTAAAAGTAAGTAAGTTGATTGTAGAATCAGGTTTAGAATCGGTAAAGAAGATAAAATACTTAATTCAGAGGGGTGGTTTACAGGTAACGTATTCACTCTTAGAAACTAATATAGGATATCTTTTTTACATTTCCATACAAGATTTTAAAAATATATTTTTTAGTTTTATTACCTCGTTCCACACGAGAGTACAACAAGAACATTTAAAATGGCTTCGATGAGAATTTATTATCATTGAACTTTTCATGAACTATTTTATGTCAGTTTATATATTAGTAAGGTTTTCACATACACCATTGTTCATCAATTGAATTAAATTTTCATCATATTTTTTAATAAGGCCTTAAGAATTTAACAACACAAACTTAAGAGACACAATCTTCAATTATTATCATTCTTTTTTATTACATGACAAAGATGAATGTTATCATTAAGCACGACAATGTTTTAAATGACTCATTGTTTCGCTGGGATATATAAAACAATTAGTTATGGCATCGTCCTATCACGGGATGGTTCTATGTCACATTCCGGCTGCGGTCGCTTTTCATTATAGATTCCGGGTACATCCGGAACGATGAGTTCCATGAAACGATGATAATTTCATTTTACCACCACTCATCTATCCGCAGAGCAAATCTGTCACCGGCCCCGTCAGCCTCGATGATAAATAGTCGCAATTTGAATTAATGATGGTTTTGATAATAATTAGGTTACGTTCAAGTAACTACCCTATAAAAACAATTATTTATGTGGTATTTTTGCATGTGTTCATGAATAGAGCAAATTCGAAGGTCGATATTTTGAAGTAGATAATATGTTTTGATGTTTATGTTTGTAGACCAAAATCAGAGAATGGTTGAGTTGTCATAGATTGGAATCTAGTGATGGATGGATTTACTTTGTGTTAACTCTTTAGAGGACCCTTGCCTCCTCAGGGTATATGTCATATTATGCAAGTTATAGCCAGTGCAAATGATTATTATTATTATTTAAACCTTACTACACAGCAATCCCGGTGAGTTATAAAATTATTTTACGGGAGAATTTACAAATAAGTGTGAGGTACCTAACACAATTTTACATATTTTAAACCATCTGATCTAAACAAAAAATATTATGTCATAAAATATTCGCGCTTGGCGTTCAATTTCAAATAGATTCGCTGTTTTTGAATGTATTCATAACTTATATCATGTCTTCAAATATTCGTGTTCGATGTTCAATTTCAAATAGATTCGCTGTTTTTTAATGTATTCATAACTTATATCATGTCTTCAAATATTCGTGTTCGATGTTCAATTTCAAATAGATTCGCTGTTTTTTAATGTATTCATAACTTATATCATGTCTTCAAATATTCGTGTTCGATGTTCAATTTCAAATAGATTCGCTGTTTTTTAATGTATTCATAACTTATATCATGTCTTCAAATATTCGTGTTCGATGTTCAATTTCAAATAGATTTGCTGTTTTTGAACGTATCCATAACTTATGTCATGTCTTCAGATATTTGTGTTTGATGTTCAATTTCAAACAGATTCCCTGTTTTTGAACGTATTCATAACTTAAATATAAAGTCGTCAATTATTCGCGTTTTTCGTTTAATTTCAAATAGATTCACTGTTTTTGAACGTATTCTTAACTTAAATAGTTTTTTAAAAGCAGATGAAACACGCATTTAGATTATATTAATATACAATTAAAATATAATATTTTGAACGCAAACGTAGCTAAAGTTTTTAAAATCGGTTGACAATGTTTTTCTTGGAAACTTTATGTACGAAACTAAAAAAAAAAATTCATTAGACAAACTTGTATTAATAAAATGCAAAAAATGAAAACATTTCATTATTGCTGATAGTGTATTGCCTTCGTGAGAGTTTCGATTTCAAAATCTATTGATTTCTTGAAATTATTATAGTGACTAGATCTGAATAACATCCCCCCATTTCCTCCAACTCTTCAAAACCCACCGATTGATCGGTTGATTGGTCAAGCAGTCCAAAGCGTTGGTTACCCACCCGGACGTCACGGGATCAATCTCTCTGTCCTCCATCATTGCACAAGCAACATTTTTGGCGTACTACGATGGTAGTAGGAGAAATTCAAATATTGCCAGGTTATTCGTAACCTATGAGTGTTTATCGGTCTTTTTATTTATGTTTTATACACGGTATCCCGAAACTAGTGGTATAAACCTATATCACAGAGATTTTTTTGTTTAAACTTTCTCTCATTTTTTTCGTAATTCAAAGTCTTAAAAATACTTTTGGCGCTTGGCTTTTGCTCGAAAACGAAAGATCAAATCAGTATAATTATACCACAAAACCTACTACAAATTTGATAAAGATTCATCAGCTTCAAGTTTGTGACATGTTATAACTAGTATTTCAATATTCTTCATCTCTTCCCCTCGTCACATCTTCATCGTCGAACTTTAACATAGTCCGTATCCGTCACGATATTTTCCTTGGCAGATTGATGAACAAATATTATTTCAATGTTATAAACTCATGTTTATTTGATTTTTATAGATACAAAGGCCGTGTCACTGTTAAACATGTAACCACGTTGTTTACGGGTGTTTAAACTCAATGTTCCTCCTTTTTTATTCGCGATACGTTCTGTAATCTAACATCAATCCGTCAGATAATGAAACGGCGCCACATGGAATTACTCAACAGTATTTGAAGGATGCCAACGAAAAATCCGCTTTACTAAATATGAATGGACACTTCCGCATCACTTGCGACAGTATATCTTGTTTATCTTCTATCCATTATTCATGTTAGCTAGTATTGTGTACACGAAATAAAACGCCGTAACAATGGATGCTTTTTTTATTACGACTTCCGATTTGTCAAAAATATATTAGTTCACCGCAAAAATTAACCTGATTTGCAAGTAGAGCCTATTACATTTAAAAAATACCCTTGCTTCGTTCCTTGTGTAATTTTGTAGTACTGGATGGAATAAAATAGAATTATTTTGTAATAAAATAGAATATATATTTTGTTAGGAAGCTGAGAAAGAAACAAAAGGAAGTCGTAATTTAAAAAGAATTGAAAAATTGAAAATTGCGACTTTATCATACTCCGAAAGCGAGGACTTCTGATTGCGCTAATCAACAGAGTGACTTTATCACACTCCGAAAGCGACTTCTGAATGCGCTAATCAACAGAGCGACTTTATCACACTCCCAAAGCGACTTCTGAATGCGCTAATCAACAGAGCGACTTTATCATACTCCGAATGTTAGGACTTCTGAATGCTCTAATCAACAGAGTGACTTTATCATACTCCGAAAGCGAGGACTTCTGAATGCGCTAATCAACAGAGTGACTTTATCACACTCCGAAAGCGACTTCTGAATGCGCTAATCAACAGAGCGACTTTATCATACTCCGAATGTTAGGACTTCTGAATGCTCTAATCAACAGAGCGACTCTAAC
The DNA here is from genome assembly GCF_061612785.1 of Hesperophylax consimilis. Taxonomy (NCBI): domain Eukaryota; kingdom Metazoa; phylum Arthropoda; class Insecta; order Trichoptera; family Limnephilidae; genus Hesperophylax; species Hesperophylax consimilis. Next base: position 903,801 of record NC_142842.1, read on the forward strand.
TGCTTAGCGATTCTGCATTGATCATCGACATTTTCAACGTCACTTTATGTTCATGTCGACAGTTCATCAACTATATTTTGACAAATGTCTCAAAATAGTAAAACTGCCCCCATGATCTTTTATATCTACTAACATGTACCTAAAATTGGTGATCTTCTCCGTAATATTGTGGTGCATAACTGTTTTATGGAGAACATGAATCAATAACCAGTTTCATTGGCTCGCCAGTAGTCAGACACTTATTTAATGATTTTCTAAAGAACTCAATATCATGCTATTATATATTTAAAACTTATTGTCTATTACCACAAACTTCACATTTTAATAATACATTTTCTTTCTTGTTTGTTTCAGATTCCTGCACCTGAAGGAAGATTATTAATAATAATAAAAGTGTAAATAAAAGAAGTTTCTTAGTGCCTGAATAGCAAGCTGCTGCTGTAAAGGAAGTTTCTCGGCCGATTATCCAAGGAAACTTTTAGGCAAATGTATTATAATTAATAGAAAATAAATTATTCTGCGAGCGTCTAACATTGTAAGTACCAACATAGGACATTGGGAGGACATTTTGATTTTGCTTAAACCTTTAAATATATATTTTTTAAATCGGCTTATTCGTGAAATGTAAGAGAAAACTTCATATCGTACCGTTGCTCGAATTAGATGCCTCACATTTTCAGAACTTACTAGATAAATCGGTTCACGGAACAATCGCTACTCTATCCAGTGACTAGCATTGAAGGCGCATCAAATGCTGGCTTGTCGTCATTTTTACCCATATGAAATCAGGAGTAAAAAAGAAAGTTATTTCTTTTTTTAAATACTGTTACTGACGAATTACTCAACTCAATTTCACCGTCATTTTTTTTTTTTTTTTAATTTTGCACAGTAATTTGAAAAAAATATATATAATGCGGCCGAGATGGATAACGCTTTCAAAATGTCGTAATGTCTGTCTCGTGTAAACATTGGAAGCAAGCCAAACTGAATAATAACAGAAAATTAAATTTTGTAAAATATTTTATTTGAAAAATATTTCACCCTTATGTCTGCTTGAAATACATACATAAAGAAATTTCAAATGTTTCTAGACTTCCAGTAAAACTTGTACGGTGAATTTTTTAAAGAATTTCGGGACATAATTTTGCAAAGAAATGTATAGATATTCAAATATTATATGATAATAATTATTATTATTTTATCTTTCATGCCTTAGGTACATTGATTTTAGACAATTGTATATTTTACTTAAATATTTTTAATTTAAAATTAAACAATAACTTTGTAAACATCACTTATAATATTTTAAGTTAATATTTAATATATAATTTTAAATATTTTTAGTTTTTTATACACAATCAGTGCATTTTAAATTCCGTGGTGTTTTCAGTGGCATCTGATAATCACTTAAAATTCAACAATTATTCATAATCATTATTGAGTATGCGGATAAAAATGGGTTCTTTCCCCGTCGTAAAACTAAAAAATAAAAGATTTAGTAGCATTACCGGCCGGCGTGTTAAATTCTTACTCTGATTACCAGCTATAAAAGTTGCCTCTAATCGTTTCTATATTTCAACACACATGTTACTGTACCATAATACACAATGCGTTAATGTTAAACATATGAAACACCAGCCTTAGTACACGTATAGAATTATGCGGATCGACCATTGAATTGTTGAATACATGACTGTCCCTCGCGGTACTAAAAATAACCTAAATCGAAAGTTATATCAAGCCTGCAGTTACGTAACAAGAAAAAAGATTTGACCATCCGTTATTAATGCTAAAAATTAAACTTACCACTAATCCTAAATTTATTTTACAACTATTGTAGGTTTGTCTTCAGCATTAGCCAATTGGTGATCAATACCATTTAGAATTTTTTGATATTTGCTATTTCAAATATTAGTCCCTTTTCCGCCGATGGATAATAAAAAAATAATAAAATGTGTAAAATAATTTGAATAAGCAATCGAATAATCAACGATATAAAACAATACTAACTGTGTTTATGAACACGATTTTATTACGATCCGGTTTCGTAACACAAGCATCATCAGGGTACAAAATAAAACTAATAAAAAAATGCATAGTGTGTGCTCATATATTATACATATGGAGTTATACTTTATGCTTTGTTATATTTTGTCTTATTTGAATTTTTTATTAGTTTAATTTAAACTGGTCGGTCGTAGTAAATTAAATAAATTCGTGGTTACAAACAAAGTTATTGTTGTTTTATTTAATAAACATGACAAACCACAAAATGACATTCTGCCAAAATAATGATGCTTGACGACGTTATTCTTATTTTTCTCATGTTCATTAAAACAAATACTCGTAATCATAATATTTATAATATCAGTAGACTCAATTCTATTAAAGTATTTTCGTCAGGCGCCGTATCTATTGTTTGATATATCACTGGCAAGGTAGCAATATAGGAGTATGAGGCATGCTCTAGTGGTCTCTAACTCTAGCTCCGAAAACATGTGTTACAAGAACGAGTCAAACATTAGTTGTTCTTGATAAGGTACAAATATTCTTTGAAATTTGCTTGAAATAGAGGGAATAATCGTGAAAAATCTTGTGTGTCTGCCACCTATATTTTTTCCCAGTTTTTAATTTACATTATAAACGGGTTTTTATGCGTCAATTCACATGAGTACTTAGTTTTACTTCGACTTATATAAATATCAGAAGTAATGTTTTATTAAAACCAATGAATTTAATTGAACTGTCGACCGATTTCACTAGAAGCATTTATTTATCAGGACGAAAATTATACTGGCTGTAATGTATTCTAATTCTTCCGAGGCACGGTGTTACTGCTTTTTCACGAGCATCATTAATACTCCACTTAAAAGCTAAAATAATAATATTTTCATGACTAGCGCATTGCGTCGCATTGGATAAATTCGTTCGAAAGTGCTTAATTCCATAAACATTATAACTTTCAGGTATGTACTGAAAATATTTTCCATAGAAAACTGTGATAGTTAAATAATAGTTTAGCATTACAAACAACTCGTACTGACAATTACTCTATAGTGAAACAAGCAAGCACCAAAAACTGTTAAACCGTTAAACAACCAACAATTATTTTAATAAAGAAGTGAATAACTATAAAGTAATTAAACACTGATAGACTGATTGCCACAAGTGATTTGAACAAAATTCCGACCTTGTGGAAGAAGAATTAAAATTGAACATTTGTGGAAGAAAGATTTATTGTTGTGGAGTTGAATCTTAGCAAACTGGCCGTGAAAGAGCGGTGACTGACGGCGACTGATGCATAAGTCAGCAGTCCCTGCAGACATGGCCCCGTTGCGGGCGACCTGCCCCAGCCTGCGGCACGGGGTGAACCTGTCGAGACGCGCGTGCAGGCCTTGGGCGCAGGTGTCGCTGCTCTGCCTGTTGGTGCTAGAGGTGGCACAGCTGTGCGCGGCGGGACCCACCTTCAGTGCAGAGAGTCCTCAGGTAAGCTATCTATTCTCAATAAGTGTTTTGTTCTCTAATTATTATTGCTGATATAAGCATGAATTACAGTTTTTAAATGTGTAATTTCTGTTGCGCCCTCCCGAGTCTAGTCAACATAAGAGCACCAACTCGTCACACTGGGCATAAGGACCTATTTCAATGTCAAACGATTACACAAATGATATTGACATTTTGATATATTTAGTCTTCATTCTTTTGTTACATAGTCTTGGGTGAACAATCTTGTAAAATGGTTTTATCTGCTGAAGGCATCCTTTCGTAGGTACTTTATTCGAAATGATTGTTTTTAATGTTTAATATATTTAAAAAAATGTACAAATAGAATGAGTCTAACCTCAGTCTCTCGTAATTTTTATTTTATTTATGTTTACATTAACTCCACACAAGTGGTCAAGGTATATGACATCTTTGGGGATGCTCTGTGGAAGGTCTTTTCGAGGAGAGGAAGAAGTGAAGTGAAGTGAAGTTCTCATGTGACAAACGTCAACCGTTTACAAATGTTGAGTGCTCGATTGGCGTGTTTACCGACTAAGGCCCGGCTCCGAAGGAATCAATAACGCTAGTTCCTCAGAGCATTTTTTTCATTGCAATATCGGTAGAACAAGGTCAGCATTACGACCTGACGCCTGATCTCTAAAGATCCCAATCCGTTTGTTAAGGTAGGGGAATCTATCAAACCGCGGATGAACATACAAATTACAACTAAATATTATTCGCTCTCATGTAATCACTCAAGCTGGTCAGGTAGTTTAACTAGTTGTAAGATATTGGTTTTTATAATTCCATATTAACTATTCACGTTGTGTTGGTATTGTTACTTATTTATATAGTCGATAACTAAGCCTTCCAAAGCTTCAAGCACACCACAAATTGAAAATACCAAAATAATTGATACCCCCTGGTTTTCCTCTACGCCCCGAGTTTTCTGCATTTATTTCAAGCACTCCACTAATTGCCTCAATTCCAACGATGTCTTTCAACCAACTTGTTTATCTTTCCATTTATCCGGAGCCAAGCATAGAGTGTATCTGCTCCTTGGCTATCTCTCTATCGATTCGTTGACAGACCTGAGTTCGACATCAAAAGGTTTCCTGACTAATTCTCTTTGAATTTCCTTTCATAATTTTATTCCGAGATATCATTCAAAGATTCAAAATCAATCCGCCATAAAAAGAAAGCATGTTGCGTTACTCAAATCGCTATACATTTTGTTCAGCGGAGTGGATGATTAGATTCTCAATCACGCAGTTAATACAATGTGTGTATTGAAAATAGTTTGGCCGGGAAATTGAAAGATAAAGTTGTTTAGGTTTTCGGTGGCTGTAAACCTTTTCATGGTCCGTTTCCCATTGTTCAGCATCCAATTTACGTCTTCGACAATTAATCACCCCATGGAGAGAATCCAAACTGGGAAATTATTATAAACTCATTGAAGGCGATACGATACTTTATCAAAACAGATTATGTTGATTTTCGCAATTTGGGAGGCGGCTCCTCTGCCATTCTCTTGCTCTCGTTTAAAGAACTCTACAAACACCATCCCTAAAGATCACATAGGCCCCGAGGGAAATTGTTTTCCCCCCATTAATTTTTTAATATTTGAAAACACATTTTTTTAATCTCTCAGAATCTAATTCGAGGGATTACCGAGTTAAATTGAACGCGTCCTTGGCACTACTTGCCAGTGTGTAGGCTGTATATTGTTTATACAAGTTTTCCAAAAGGACTTACTTGGGAACCGTACTATGGGGCGACTTTAGAAACGGGGGCGACTTTGATCATCGCGGATATCTGCATTATTCTCGCTACAACTAAGAAATTACTCTTTAGTGATTTTTTCGGGCAAGATGGATACAATTTAAAAAAAAAATCACTATACATGCAATGATAATTTCAAATTTTGTTCATATCACTAAATTCAGATGTGACAATATGATCGTAAACATGTACTCTTCTAGATATAAACCTACTATGAATGTTTGTGCTAAAATAATTGATGGCATAATGTACTTAAATCTTAATTTTTCAATATTTTGTTTTTTATATCTATTTTCTTTAAAATATCTTTTCATCATTCAGATATTTCTTTATTTTCAATTCTATTGGGATCTACATAATAATATCAGTATTGTTTTTTTTTCACGTTACATGTGTTTTTCCCCTATGTTTTAAAATTTATTTCTACAAAATATTTTTTTCCTAGTTCTTTATAATCTAAATCATTTACGACTACTATAATGCGGACTTGAGCCTAATATAATAGTTGAGATAATCACAAAAAATTGTGATTTATAAATGAGTTTTGTAAACTCACTGGGAATAATACATTATAACTTATTATTTTGTAATAAATAAATAAATAAAATGACGCCTCGAAAATAAGTGTCAAAATGTTGTGAAGTTTTTTTAAAGATATTTTCAGATTCAAAAAAATGTAAATACGTATGGTTTCGTAACAATAAAATTTGTGTGAAAAAGAACCCGGAACAATCCTCAAGAGTTCTAATCATTAAACACGCGGATGACTTGAATCAATTGTCTTAATAAATGGATGATATTTACAACATAATTGATTTGGCTGACAATAATGAACCTAACATAACATTAGAAGATTCACATTCTTGCAAAAAATTTTTGAGGGATTCAAAATTTTCTTTATTGTTGTGCATGAATATTAGAAGTTTAAGCAAAAATTTTGATGAAACTGTTACTATGCTTGATTGCATTAATCATCGTCTAGAAGTACTAGTCTTCACAGAAGCTTGGCTGGGCAGTTTGATAAATATGCCTATCATTCCTGAGTATGTAGTCTACAAAACAAAGATGAACAATTTGCAAAATGATGGAGTAGCTATCTATATAAAGCAAAACATTCAGGTAACTGTTGAGGAAATTTCTCTCCCCAACGCCAACTGCTTAAAAATGCAATTTTCCAATACAATATGTTTAATAGCTATATATCGGTCTCCATCTCAGACTAATATAGATAACTTTCTCGATTCATTGGATGAATTGCTTGACTCTGTATCATTGCAATATAAAGAGATTATATTATGTGGGGACTTAAATATTGATACTTTAGATTTGAATAACATAAAAACACAAAAATATCTATCACTTCTAGCATTTCATGGTATTAAGCCCATAATAAACTCACCAACAAGAGTAACTCCTAACAAATCAAGTTGCATTGATCATATTATGGCGAAATCAAAATTAAAACCACAGGGAGCAGCTTTTACTACTGGCATAACGGACCATTTTGCAATTTTGATGAAGTTTATGAGCTTAACTCTTAAAAATATTTCAAATAGTAATGGAAAACCGAAACTTATTGTTGACAACAACCTTTTGAAGACCAAATTAAAGGAGGAATCCTGGGATACAGTACTATCAACGAAAGACGTCAATCTGGCAACAGATAATTTCATTAAATGTTTGAAAACTCATGTGCAAAGTTGTACGTCAGTACAAATTGAGAAACATTACAGAAAATATCTAAAACCATGGATAAATGTTGGAATAATCAAATGCTTCAGAACACATGATAAATTGCACAATAAATGTAGAAGAGAAATCTATAACAAAGAACTGTTGGAATACTATAAAAGATATCGGAATTGGTGTACTAAGATAATACGAACAACAAAACAAGCATACTACAGAAGAAAATTGGATGAAGTCAATGGTAACATTAAACAACAGTGGAAGATTATAAAGGAGGCTATCAACCTACAAAAGGAACAAACTACCATAAAAAATTGAAAATTAATAATATTATTACTTCAATGAAAGAGTCCAAATACAATTACTAATCATATAAATAACTTCTTCAGTGACATTGGTCCAAGCTTCGCTAATAATCTGTGCAGTGCTAATAAAACTAGTGAGATGTGTCTTGTGAATGATTTTAAATCTGAACATCACGTTACAGGGGACAATTTTTATTTTAAACCAACTAGCATTTCTGAAGTCACAAATGTGATAAATGATTTAAAAATGTCTTTCTCGTGCGGTATTGATTCTTTAAGTGTTATGGTGTATAAAATGCATGTATCCGAATTAGCTGGTCCCATATCTCACCTTGTAAATATTAGCTTCGAGAGTGGGTTGTTCCCTTCTCATTGTAAGAAAGCTAAAGTAATTCCCCTTTTTAAAGGTGGAGATCGTCTAGATGTCAATAATTACAGACCTATATCCTTACTCAATACTCTTTCAAAAGAAATAGAGAGATTGGCTAAGTCGAGATTGGTATCATTCTTAGAAACATATAATATACTCTCTAGCAATCAGTTTGGTTTCAGAGAGAATATAGGAACAAGTGATGCAGTGTTGAGGGTATTGTCCAAAGTCATTAGTGCGTTAGACTATGGAAACAAAGCTTTGGCTGTGTTCTTAGATCTATCAAAGGCATTTGATACGGTGTCCCATGGATTACTCCTCAAAAAATTATCTTCTCTTGGCATTCATAGTACAGCACTAGGCTGGTTCACATCCTATCTAAGTGATAGAACGCAACAAGTAGAGATAAATAATCATTAAGATTTTTGTATTGACAGACAATTGTCTTAATATTTTTTCATCCTTGTCCTTTCTTAAATAATAAGATTTTATATAAGTCCCATTTACTAAAAACTGAATGTCACCCTATCTGTCTTTATTATCTACTTTGCTTCTTCTTTTGAATAATGATTAGTTATGGTTCAAATATTGTTACAATATACTGTCAAATTACTAGAGATGTTCCGACTAGTCGGCGACTAGTCGGCGACTAGTCGGTAAAGCCGACTATCCGGCCACTATTGTAGTCGGCGATTAGTCGGCGACTAATCGGCAAAGAGCGCCGACTATCCGGCTTCTTAAGTTGTATGTATTTCTCAATAATATGAATGCGGGGGAACTACATGAAATAAAAACCTTGATTATATATATTTTCTTTTTATAATCAGTCTTATACATTAAAAAATGTAAAGCAATCTTTCCTTTGGTAATCACTTTTTAAAATTACTTGCTTGTAAAGAAAACATAATTATGACATTTATTGAACAAAATTAGTATCTATCCTAATTAACATAAAAACAACATAATATCTTCTTATCTTCAATGAACATTTATAAGTATTTCTTATTATTAAAATAAAAAGTAGATTTTTTCAATTAACAAACTCAGTTATATGTTTTAAATAAAGATTGTATGTACAAGATGCACAGTAATATATGTATATATTATATATATATATATATATATATCCAAAAATTCTAAACATGAACTGTTTGATAAAAACAAAAAAAAATGAAAAAAACATATTTCTTATAACCATACCTACATAATCTAATCAAATCAAAGTCACAATTGTGACAACCAAAAATATCATAATCTCCTTATATTTTTTATAACTTATATTTTTTAATTAAGGGTAAATTATGATGTAAGGAGACTAAAGCTTCTGCCTTTCTGGTAGCAATCGATTTCTTTTTGTTTCATATATGTTTCCGGCCTCTGAGAACAGCTTCTCACTGTAAACAGAACTTGCGGGACAGCAGAGGTACACTTTGGCCATGCGCGACATTTCAGGGTACCTAGAACTATCCCCGAAACCGTAATCGGCTTAGCCGACTAGTCGGTCTTATTACAACCGACTAATCGGCTAGTCGGCTAGTCGGCGAAAGTCATAATCGGCACATCTCTACAAATTACCCATCTGGTAACACATCTAATACTTATTTTTTTCTTTAATTTTGAAATATTTTGTGTTTGTATGTAGAATTAATTTATGTTTGTGATTACTCTTATGTTTGCTTCACTATAATGTAAATTGTTAACCTCGATACAGGCTCAGTCCTAGTGAGGTTGATTTTTATGCGAAAAAAAAAGTGTTTTATGGATAGTGAGATGCAATAAATAAATAAATAAATTCCTCAACGAGTATAATAATTTTGTATTATTTATATTATAAAGTATAAAACCATTCCTATATATTTTAAACAACCCTTGAATATCTAAACTCGCTTACAACTTTTTTAGAATAGGATAATCATTGTAGTAAGCTTATAAAAATATGGTAATCAGAGTCGCATTTACAATAGTTTAAACGTGCACTATAAATAGGACATAATTTAGGACACAAATGTTTTAATTAAAAAGTTGTTTTGTTTGATGAAAGTCACCCCATTTTACGGTAAATTGGTAATATGCGGTGCATAACGAAGTTGTCCTCCATTTTCATATGTGTACATTACAATATGAATCAATGGAATTTAAATGACAGTTTGCAATCATGATTTAGTTCCATATTCATATGGAATGACAGTCAGTCAGTAATATCAGCTGCTGCTCATACGAGAATCTAGTTCATGGAGAATGTTAGTTTACGCTTCGGAGTGGAGCATTTATAATAACAAACTTGCTTTCTACTCTGAAGGTTACAGTGTTATTGCAATTAATAGGGCTTTTGATGAAATCTAATATAAATAATAATTATTATTCAATTTTTCGGGATTATTCTTAAATGATTAAATATAACAAGGAGGGTTTTAATAATTCAGTAAGTTAATCCCATATTTTTTTATATATTTACTGTGGACCTTACAGAAAAATCAACAGATGTCTTATTTAAATGAAATTGAATAAATTTATCAAAGACACCATCTAGATTTAAAAAAATCTGGTAGAATTTTACCTTCACACCAGAAAAGTCATTAAATAAATGTTGTGAAAAGTGAAAAGTATGAGATAGATAAAAATGATGGAATGTAATTAGGTGCCTTTAGCTGAATAGTTAGAGACGCCAATCCCATTAGAACTAGAGCAGTGATTCACAACGGGAGCGTTAACGAGATCTGAAGTGAAAGGCTATAAGGGGGCGGTGAAGAGCTGAAAACGTGTCGAGGAATTAAAAAAAAACTTAAAGAATTCAAATAAGTCGCTGGTACACCATGGCAAGAATCTTGTGAATCAACCAATAATCTATACAAATAAACACGCACCGCACCCAAATCCAACATTATAAGAGGAACATCCAGTGATGGAGGACTAAACTAGTAAACGAACGAACACACAACGTCCTACTGGGAACCAAAGCGGGCGGTGTCTTTGTCTCTTGCATATTTTAACTGCGAATTGTTGATATTATCTTCAATGATTATATAATAAATATTGCTTAAGGCGATGCACCACGTAGTAATGCAAAATCATGTATTTTTGGTTTGAAAATTTGGTCGCCTAGAAATGTTTCAGATGTTGCGAGTAGAATACATCCTAGCCTCTGAAATAATCGAGTATTTTTTAGATAAGTCTTTTTATAAGCCCTGAAAAAATAATGTATAAGCCTATAAAAACTGCTTTAAAGTTCAAAATCTCCTACTTACGAACTCATTTTCGGTTATGGTTTTATTGTATAATGTGTCAAATTAAGTTATTTATAAAATGATCGAAAAACATTTAAATATTTGTGCCTGAACATCCACAAAATAAAATAAATGGCACCTTTTTGCCATGTTTTGTTCTTGCATAAATCAAAACAGGTGGATGGTGTTAAGCGGGAATTTAAGCCTTATCGCCATCTACGTAAGGTGTGTTATTGATAGCAGGTCGATTTAAAATATTATACGACGTAGTGCATCGCCTTAATATAATTTCTTTTATTTTTTTGCACGATTTTCAGTTGTTCTACAAATTATTTTGATCAGTATACTGAAAAAACTGGAATTTCCCCAAAATAAAAATATCTATTTTCATCGTCCTTTGACAAAATCAATCGTCTTCCTGAAGAGTAATTTTAATACAAATCAAAATTTAAATCCTCAAATCACAAAATGTTTCGATTTTAATTAATTAACCTTTAAAATACAGCTCTAAGTGTTCTCGACATTGATTGACTTTCGCGGTTCCGAAAATAGTTCAATCTTGAGTTTTAATGAAAAGGCGGTACACCTAACCTTCATTTGATCTTTTTGAATAATTGCTGTGCCTTTAATTTACGATAAATATAGCCGAGCAAAGAACCTTTAATTGACTTTCATTAATTACTTTCATTTTCAAAATACCAAATTGTAGTCTACATTTTTTATTCTCGTTATATGTACCTACGCTAATAAACTCTGTGCTTGCGTATATAATATGCGTATTCTGACTTCGAGAGGCGTGCGTCACAAGGGAACAAGGTCGAAAAAGTATCAAGCAAAAGTTCAATTCAAATTAATGGGAATGTACGAAAATATTATTATTTACAAACTTTTTTTTATTTGTTTATTTATATAGTACAAATAATATACATGTTTATAATTTCGTAAAATCTTTTTAACGCCCAACTAGGAGTAATTACCTTTTTAGGACAGTCAAGATTTGGATGAATTAGGAATAATAGGTAGATAAATATGCTTAATAATAAGGGATTAAAACATAAAGGTAGTTAACTAGCACAGACATAGGAATTAATAGACGAGAAGATAATGGCGAGGGGTAAAATCAACTGTTGAAGAACGAAGGGAGTGAAGCTGACTGTGATTCGTCAATAAATCAATCTGACAGTAAATAGGCATCTCGCATTATAATATCACCATTTACTTCTTAAAAGTAAAATCTGCTTTTGAATGAATAGACATTTTTACATGGGAGCGTAAATTACTCGCCACGTTATGAACAAATTTGCGAAGTCCAAATTCGGCAAAAAAATCGGGTATATTTTCAGAGTCGAATATTTCGTTTAAGTATTTAGTTAAGACACTTTTATAAATGTTCATAATTTACTTCCCAGCAACCAACCAGCTTTGTGTTTCGCGTCCAGACGTTTCTCGATGTGATAGTAACAACTGATTCATATTACGATGTGAATATGCTTAAAATAAAGTAAAATAATGCTTATATATGGAATGTAATACGACAATTGGGTTTATTCTCTTTTTCACATCTATTTTTACAAGTTTTCATAGTACAAGTCAACATTTTGCCGTGTTATTTCGTAAAATGAACCGATGATGCCTCGACCATAGTTCGCACAAGAATGATGACGTCACGTTTTCAAATTTCACTTGAGGCCATACGCGAGCACAGCCGGCTCCAATGGAACCGGTATGGGGAGTGGGGATAATACGCTTTTAATCACTTAGGGCAGGTCTACTAATATTCATATGTCTATGTTAAATAGTGTTTCTTTTGCATATTAATTAATTATATATATCGTTAAAAGAAAAAAGTTTGCCCCAAAACGTGAACATTAGAATTTTTTGTATTTTTTTGTGATTTCGTACCATTATTTCGCCCTTTTGAAAGCTTCCTTATTAACTTGCTAGCTAGGATTGTGTTGTGCGTTGTGTGTATGGACGAAGTTATTTACTTGTTAGCTAGGATTGTGTTGTGCGTTGTGTGTATTTACGAAGTTATTTACTTGCTAGCTAGGATTGTGTTATGCGTTGTGTATATGGACGAAGTTATTTATTTGCTAGCTTGGATTGTGTTGTGCGTCGTGTGTTTGGACGAAGCTATTTACTTACTTGATAGCTAGAATTGTGTTGTGCGTTGTGTATAGACGAAGCTATTTACTTACTTACTTGCTAGCTAGGATTGTGTTGTGCGTTGTGTTTATGGACGAAGCTATTTACTTGCTAGCTTGGATTGTGTTGTGCGTTGTGTGTTTGTACGAAGCTATTTACTTACTTGATAGCTAGAATTGTGTTGTGCGTTGTGTATAGACGAAGCTATTTACTTACTTACTTGCTAGCTAGGATTGTGTTGTGCGTTGTGTGTATGGACGAAGTTATTTACTTGTTAGCTAGGATTGTGTTGTGCGTTGTGTGTATTTACGAAGTTATTTACTTGCTAGCTAGGATTGTGTTATGCGTTGTGTATATGGACGAAGTTATTTACTTGCTAGCTTGGATTGTGTTGTGCGTCGTGTGTTTGGACGAAGCTATTTACTTACTTGATAGCTAGAATTGTGTTGTGCGTTGTGTATAGACGAAGCTATTTACTTACTTACTTGCTAGCTGGGATTGTGTTGTGCGTTGTGTGTTTGTACGAAGCTATTTTCTTACTTGATAGCTAGAATTGTGTTGTGCGTTGTGTATAGACGAAGCTATTTACTTACTTACTTGCTAGCTAGGATTGTGTTGTGCGTTGTGTGTATGGACGAAGTTATTTACTTGCTAGCTTGTGTTGTGCGTTGTGTGTATGTACGAAGCTAATTACTTATTTAAATGCTAACTAGGATTTTGTTGTGCGTTGTGCGTATGGACGAAGATTTGTACTTAGTAATATTATATATTTTTATATGTTTTAATCCTTTTTTAACTGAGTTCGTTGACTGCTCAATGTCATACCTATTTTGACCTGATTTGAAAGTGATATGTTTACAACTCTGCTTTGAATAGGTGATTTAAATTACTTCCTGACTATTTAAACGATTGTCACTTATATATTCACATTCAACACAAATATTATTAGCATCAAATAATATGAATTACAATTGTACCCATTTGGATTAGGGAACATTATGGTTTTCATGTTTTTACATAAACGTCGCACAGGTGGCCCTGAGGAAAATAATTTCCCTCGGGGTCTACGTCATCTTTGGGGATTCTATATGGATGGTTTTTAAACTAGATGAAGTTTGGGAAGTAAAAGGGTATGAGGGGTGGATAGGAATATAAAAGTCGGTGTGTCCAGGACTGAGAGACGTATGATCTATCCCTCCCACTGCGGTCTTTGGTTGAGAAACTCCAGCTGAAGAGGTAAAAGGATCTCTCTCAAGCGGCTTCCCCACACAGCCTACCACGTAGAGGGTGGGCAGACGCATCCGCCACCAAGACCCGGACACACCTCACCCCATGAACCTGGGCACGCCTGCTAAATCGCCGATGAATCTATCCCTTCCACTGAGACCCAAGGTCTTGGTTGAGAGACTTCAGCTGAAGAGGTCAAAGGATCTCTCTCAAGCGGCCTCACCACGCAGCCTACCACGCACAGGGTGGGCAGACGCATCCGCCGCCAAGACCCGGAAAAACGTCACCCTTTACACCCGGAAATCCCTGAAAAATCCACCAACTAGTTAATGATATTTTTTCTTGAATAAAACATAAAATAATTTATTAAAGCTTTGTTCAATCTTTTGGTTTGCCATAAGTTAAATAAAACAATTAATCGCAGATATGACCTCTTGTCCGCCACATTGGTTTATTTCTATCAAATTAATAAAAAGACACGCACACCTAATCATATATTTTACAGTTCAACCCCCGGCGGTTAGAAACCTACCTAAAAATAATTCATAACATTGTCCGATAAGCTTTGAGGCCGTTATTTAACAAAGCTTTTTGTAAGTTAAGTAACTTATTTAATTGAATACATTAATAACAATAATTCTACAAGCCATGTATTACAGGAACTGTTCTACTTTGTGTGATTTAATTCTGCCCGAGGTATAATCACGAAGACATGAGTCACGCGATGGCATTTCGGAAAATTCAAACTTTTATTATTAAAAAAATTGTTGGTTAGATTCTAGATTTAGCTTGTCAAATCGCAATAGCGAAAAACGTTCATTTTTTTCAATTGCGATTTGTTTATCCAACAGAAAACACGGTCAATCAATCACAAAATTTTGATTTCACAAACAGCGTCCAAATTATACAGCTAAAGCCATTTATGAAGTGTGTTTCTACGAAGTTCGTGCGCATTTCCTAGCACAATATGTTTGAATCCCATTCTGGTCGCTTTAACGGTTATTTTTCAAATTATGCTGGTGTTTTTTGATTCAATGAGAAATCATTTAGCTTAGTCTCCTTTGTGCATAGATCTGTCAGCGTGACAATAATACTTGTCCTTTGTTTCTTTCTTTTTTTTGTATTTCTTGGGCATTACTATGTAACAATTTCTAGACATTTTTGTTTCATTGAGTTTTATATTTCAATGTACATTTGTTACTTAAATTTCGTTTACTTTGCTACCGGTTAGTTTTAAGATTGCTAGTTAATGACACAGTTGTGTCGAAACCGGTAGTAATTCCTTTTCTATCCCCTGTATTTGTAATCGAGCATAATCTATTTTAACCAATGTATTAGTGGGTAAGTACCTTCTTTTAAATTCTTGCCTTTGCTCTGTGCTTATGTGTATATCCCTGTCTGTTTCTTTTTTTATTTCTTCTTGTTTGTTCTACTTAACCTCCACTTTTCTATTGGTGTACTATTTTGTATGTAAAACTTATAATTCTGAAATTTATCTATTTTGTACTGTTTCTTATATGAAACTTATAATGTTGATATCAAAATACCAATTTAAAATTGTACCTATTAACTCCCACCTATTTATATATCTTCCTCTCGTTCGACGATGAGTTTTCAACTCATCGGGATTGCTCTAGCAATAAATAAATGTATTTATTGCTTTCTCCAAAGTATTTACCACACAAATGCAGGATATTTCTCCCCTGTACCGCGAAAATTAAGTTAACACTATACGCTGCTCTTGTAATGAATTAGACATTTTTAATGACCAATTTAAATACTTTAAAAACATGTTTTACCAATAATCATATCAAGCTGATATTGTGATGGAGTATGTTAAAAGATAGGCAATATTGTTCCTACCAAATCAATGTCTCATCAGTACCTACAGGTTACAAAAATAAATTGTAAATGGACATATTTGAATTATACCTTTTACCCATAGACATATGAATATTAGTAGACCTGCCCTAAGTGATTAAAAGCATATTATCCCCACTCCCCATACCGGTTTCATTGGAGCCGGCTGTGCTCGCGTATGGCCTCAAGTGAAATTTGAAAACGTGACGTCATCATTCTTGTGCGAACTATGGTCGAGGCATCATCGGTTCATTTTACGAAATAACACGGCAAAATGTTGACTTGTACTATGAAAACTTGTAAAAATAGATGTGAAAAAGAGAATAAACCCAATTGTCGTATTACATTCCATATATAAGCATTATTTTACTTTATTTTAAGCATATTCACATCGTAATATGAATCAGTTGTTACTATCACATCGAGAAACGTCTGGACGCGAAACACAAACCTGGTTGGTTGCTGGGAAGTAAATTATGAACATTTATAAAAGTGTCTTAACTAAATACTTAAACGAAATATTCGACTCTGAAAATAGAACCGAATTTTTTTGCCGAATTTGGACTTCGCAAATTTGTTCATAACGTGGCGAGTAATTTGCGCTCCCATGTAAAAATGTCTATTCATTCAAAAGCAGATTTTACTTTTAAGAAGTAAATGGTGATATTATAATGCGAGATGCCTATTTACTGTCAGATTGATTTATTGACGAATCACAGTCAGCTTCACTCCCTTCGTTCTTCAACAGTTGATTTTACCCCTCGCCATTATCTTCTCGTCTATTAATTCCTATGTCTGTGCTTTTACCCATTCTTGTTTGTCATTTACTTTTGCATATTTAGCTAATTATTTTTGTTATTACTATGTACTTTCGAAATATCATGTGACCTTCATCTTATTTTGAAGGTCAAGTGTGCAAGTTTTTATTAATCTTGGAATAAAACTGTAGATTTGTATGAACATCCAATCCACACCGCCCGTCCGGTGTCGTCCGCGACAGACATTTCTGCTTTATACATAAAAATAGATCCATATTGTAATTTGTACTAACAGTTTAGTTTGAACTTAAGAATTGCTAAGTACATTTGTGTCACAGGGAGATAAGACGTTGTTGAAAGACTTTCGTGGAACAACAAATTCGCTCACTCCCCCACCTTGTACTTTGGTGGAAACTTAGCTCTACTTGTGATAAGATGTTGTGAAGGTTAACTCATACCGGTGATAATATGTTGTGTAGCATACGATCTTAGTTAACTAAATACTTTTTAATATCTTTCTTAACGGCCCTCCACACCAGCGACCAATTTATTTTAAAAGTATCACGATAAATGAAATCCAACCAAAAATCGTAAATTTCACATAATACAAGGGGTAAAGTGCGCTAACTTCGGGGGTGATTTTACACGATTTTAGAAGAAAAAACGATAAATAACTTTTTTCAGTGAAATAAGTAGATTTGTTTGTATGGTAAAATAAACATTAGATTTTCTAAAAAGTTATTTACCTTATTTACTTCTACCATCATGTAGAATCACCTCCCGATGTTAGCATTTTCAACCCCTGGACACCCTGTATAAACAGATAATACACATCGAAAACGCGGCTCTGTAACCAACCACAACACAACAAAATACACTGAGAAAACGCACTGATATAAAATATTGCTAATTTATTATAAATCTGGTCAAATTATTCGTATTCCTGTTAAAAACTGGACTGCAGGCCTTTATTGAATTAATGGACAGGTTTCCTAAAAAATATTTGGTAAGACGCGAATGTGTTAAAAGTAGGATGTCGGAACACGTGTTCATAAAGATTGCAATATTGTCGTATTTATTTATCCGGAAAAGCACAGCTGCATGAACACATGACACGATATATTCTGAATGGATTAATATTTTACTGGGAAATGGATTGTAACCACGTTTTTTACATTATTTCATTAAATCAGCCTTACCCGTTTTTATTCGTGTACCGTTATAAATTATTGTTTCGTTGGGACTCCTGTGCGGTAATCATTTAAAAAGGGAACCTACTAGTAATAGTGATCTTTCTACGTATTGCTGACGTATTGCATTGAATAATGTTATTATCGTGTTCTAATTATTGTGATTAGTTTTTGGGTTACTATGCCGTATTGCGCTTCCTCCTTCTTTAGTCAAAATTTCTGACAGCTTTATAGTGTCCATTATCAGGGCAAAATGTTTGTTGTATGTTTGTTGAAGTGACACCGTGTTGCGCGCGGTAATCTTAATCCTAGAAACGGCATTATTAGTATTAGTATCATAATTTATTAATAAAATGTATGTGGTTTACAAAGTTAAGTTTTGGTGTACCCGTCAAATACCTGATTTTTTTAACATTAGATCCACGCAGGAGGCCCTGGGGGGAAAAAATCTCTCATAGCCTATTTCATTCTTGGGGATGCTGTGTGGAGGGTTTTTTTATGTAAAAGATATAAATAGTAACGGATACCGAGAAGTATAAGCTAAGCCCCGTCGTTTCAGTCAATTAATGTTTTTTTTGTGATTTAATTAAATTGACTTTTCCATTTAGAAAATTCATAGTCGATTTTCATGAAGACACTATATTCTTTTCAGCTACGTGCTACAAACCATGGAATTACATTCATCTATTTATTTATTTGTACTGGATTTTTACAGACATCTTACGTGAAATCAATCCAGTTTTAAAAACTCAGTTAATACACAAATAGACAACTATTGCAAAAACGTACTCAGGAATAGGATAAATTTATTTTTATTTATCTAAATAAAGATTGAAATATAAAATAATATGAATACTCACTCAAATCACAAATAATATTAAAAGGTAAGAGACACAAATAGTGACGCAAGTAAGACGCAATATATTTTTTGCAATAGCAGAACATTTTTTTCTGAATCCATATAAATTATCGTCGAAAATGTCTACTTCAGCACACTTTAAAACATATTTGTTAGAAGGTCAAATTAAGGGCATTCGTGTTTGACATATAAATAATAAAAAGACGTCGGTAATTTGTTTTTCAACGCCCTCCCCAATATCAACTAATGGTGTTTGAATAGTTCGATGGCGTCTACTATGAAACATTTTTGTTGTTTGCCACCAAACCGATCTATATATTAAATTTGTATAGAGGGTGAGTTTTTATCAATTGGTTTGAGTTTTGTGTCTATTTATTGGCAATAAGCGTGGGTTTAACTGGCAGTAGGTTTATTTTGACACTAATCTCCCCTACTCATCTTAATCGTAGCGTGGAAATATCCTACACTAAATGATGGGTTGGTATATATGGTAGTGTTTGATAATCTTATGATGTAAGTACACGGTGTCTGGAAACTAGTGCTGGAAGCGGGCAACTGCTGAAACCATATCACATTTTGCGTCGATTTTATTGTGTAACTTTTTTGACTTACACTTTTGCTTTCAAATATATCGAGTTCCAAGTCGGAATTTTGTAGATAAACTAAAATAAAAAAATCAGCAGTTTATTATCTTTTAACATGTATTGAAACGTAGAACGACTTTTGAAACCTGAATTTCGAATTGAAAAAATAAGGTTTGGGCATAGACATATGAATATTAGTAGACCTGCCCTAAGTGATTAAAAGCGTATTATCCCCACTCCCCATACCGGTTCCATTGAGCCGGCTGGGCTCGCATATGGCCTCAAGTGAAATTTGAAAACGTGACGTCATCATTCTTGTGCGAACTATGGTCGAGGCATCATCGGTTCATTTTACGAAATAACACGGCAAAATGTTGACTTGTGATATGAAAACTTGTAAAAATAGATGTGAAAAAGAGAATAAACCCAATTGTCGTATTACATTCCATAAGTAAGCATTATTTTACTTTATTTTAAGCTTATTCACACCGTATTATATGGATCAGTTTTAGAAACATATACTATCACATCACAATGTAGCGATTCTCAAGTGTGCTCATCGTTGTTTACTGGGGTAAGTAAATTATGAGACATTTGTAAAAGTGTCTTAACTAAATACTCTGAAACTAACTACGACTCTGAAAATAGAAGCTGCCTTACTTTGCCGAATTTGGACTTCGCAAATTAGTTCATAGCGTGGCGAGTAATTTGCGCTCCCATGTAGAAATGTCTATTCATTCAAAAGCAGATTTTACTTTTAAGAACTAAATGGTGATATTATAATGCGAGATGCCTATTTACTGTCAGATTGATTTATTGACGAATCACAGTCAGCCTTACTCCCTTCGTTCTTCAACAGTTGATTTTACCCCTCGCCATTATCTTCTCGTCTATTAATTCCTATGTCTGTGGGTTTGGGTTATATTTATATTTCATGTTACAGTTTCCTGCTTGAACCACTGGTTTTTGAGCATCGTGTATATAAAATTCTATCTTTTGGCGCACCCCGTGGTCGAGGAATAAGGCTCTCGACTAGCAAGCCAGTGGTCTAGGGTTCAAATCCCGGCATGCGCAAGTAAATTTTGTTTGATTAATTCGTCTTTTTTTTTAAAAAAAAGAAAGACAAACATTCCCGGGTTACGAATAACCTGACAATATTTGAAAATCTCCTACTACCACCACAGTAAGCGGAAAATGTTGCTTGTGTTGTGAAGCAGGACTTAGCCAGCCGAGGAATTGAACACACTACGCCTGGGTGGGATCCAAACGCGATGTCAACTCAGCTACTGACCGGTCATATCACAATTTGTTCGTTTAAATAATGTTTAGTTTATTTTCGACACGTTCCATAGTGGAATATACGTAGTTTCGCCCTGGTGTAAAAGCACCATTTAGAACTGAAGCGTTGCTCTAAATGTTTTTGGACGTGGTTGGTGACCACATATGAATAGCCAGGTACTTCTCCACCTTCCTATTTCCCATCTCCTTCCCCTAACTACTACCTCACAACATACCCCAATTGGGGTTGCCATAGACTCACTGGCAAAAAAAGTTTTCTCAAACAGAGAAAACTTTCTGATAAAAAGAATGCTTATTTATAAGAATCTCTTTAAAATTTTCGTCATTCGGTTAAAAACGGGATTACAGGCCATTAACGAATGTATTGATTATTTCCTTATAAACTTTTAATAAAATACCAATGTTTTGCCACAATGTCGGAACACGTATTTATAAACTTACTAACATTTTCCCATTTCTACATTATATATTATTAAGACAAACGCAGGTGCATGAACACGGGTTCCGATATTATTACGAAAAGATATTAGGAAGCGGCCTGCAGTCCCATTTTTAAGCGGAATGTCAATAATTTTTAATAATTCAACAATACCCATTTTTGTCCGTGCAGATTAAGTAAAGTACGACGAATGTCACCTCTACCTGTATTATGCGTGAAATATGCGGAGCTCGAGTGAGTAATGTGACTTCACCCGCTGAATGACATCTATGCCCTCACTCCTCGGCCGGTGGAGTCACGCTAAGGTGACCCCGGTCCAGCGAGTCTAGCCTGTCACTCCATCACAGCCAACTCTAGCCTCTGGCACTAGTAGCTCTAGGCCAGAGGTCGGCAAAGTGCGGCTCCGGAGCCGCATGCGGCTCTTTAGTCTCTTAAGTGCGGCTCCCGCGCAAAAGTTCGCGGACAGGCGCGCAAGACGCGCCGATGGTATCGGCGGGTGACGACTGCGGGGTGCGCGGAGACTCTTCTCGCGTTTCAATAAGTCTGGTTGGCGTTGGATAGCAGTCACGTCGCCAGTCGCGTTGCTACGGTCACGGTGGCCGGCGCTTGTCGTGTTTGTCGCGCACGTGTTACAAGGGTTTTTATTCCATCCAGCGGCACATTCTACAGGTATTTACATCATTAATTTAATATTTATTTGATATAAATAACATTATAATAATTTATATTATAATGATATTTATTTAGTGTTGGTGGCGGAAAAAAAAAATTATAATATGATAGTTATTTAGTATTGGTGACGGAAAAAAATATTTTTGGGATTTTTTATAGGTCCCCATTTCACATGGCTACCAAAAAGAAGCAAAGAAAAACGGAAGATGAAAACCGTGAATTTAGAGTTGAGTGGACCGAGACTTTTTCGTTTATTCAAAACTTAGATGGCCTTCCGACATGTCTTATTTGTAAAGAAAAATTGGCGCATAAAAGAAGTCAAATTTGGAGAGACACTTTAAAAATAAACACACTTCATTTAGCAATAAATATCCTGTCGGTAATGCAAGGAAGAAAGCAGT
The DNA here is from genome assembly GCF_061612785.1 of Hesperophylax consimilis. Taxonomy (NCBI): domain Eukaryota; kingdom Metazoa; phylum Arthropoda; class Insecta; order Trichoptera; family Limnephilidae; genus Hesperophylax; species Hesperophylax consimilis. The sequence goes on from NC_142842.1 coordinate 926,088, forward strand.
TGAGGAACTCCAGAATAATCAAGAGACATCAACTTCTGTATTTAACAACTGGATGCAATCTTTCAGTAATGTTAATATGGCAAGTTTTGTTGTTAGTCAAGAGATTGCTAAGAGAGGGAAACCGTACACAGACGGCGAATACATTAAGTTGTTTTGTAAAGGCACCGAACAACTATTTCAGGATTTTAAGAACAAGGCAGAAATTAAAAAAAAAATAAAGAGTTACCGTTGTCTGCCAAAAAAATGAAAGATAGAACACTTAAAATGTCTTCGAATATAACCACCCAGCAAATCGAAGATCTTAAATTGGTTTCGGCTTTATCAATAGCAGTTGACGAGTCTTGTGACATAAATGATACAGCGCAATTTTCGCTTTTTGTAAGATTTATTTTTCATACAGGTCCTAAAGAAGAACTTTTAGGATTATTGGTCAGACGCGTGGAGAGGATATCGCAAACGCTGTAATTGGATGTATGGATAAACATCAAATTTCTCTCGAAAAAATTGTGTCGATTTCAAAAGACGGGGCCAAAAGTATGACCGGCCACAGAAAGAGAAAAAATTAATCATGAGATACTTGCTTACCATTGCATCATTCATCAAGAAGCGCTTTGTGCGCAGACATTTCCAAAAGAAATTCGTAAAGTTATGGAATTGGTGATTACGATTGTTAACTCCATTTTAGCTAAAGCTCTTAATCATCGCCAATTCAAAGAATTTTTAGTGGAAATGGAGAGTGAGTACGGTGATCTTTTGCTTCATAACAAGGTACGTTGGTTATCAAGAGGGAACGTTTTAAAGCGTTTCGAATCGCTGTTTCCAGAAATCAAAGCATTTCTCCTCGAGAAGGGTGTTAACTATCCAGAACTAACAGACGATAAGTGGATTCAAAACTTTTATTTCTTGGAAGACGTTACGTCTCATCTAAATCAACTTAATCATAAACTACGAGGGAAAGGAAATACAATTTTTTTGATGTTAGAAGAAGTCGTTTCATTTGAAAACAAATTATCCCTCTTTGCTAAAGATTTTGCAAGGGAACCATTGTTTCACTTTTCGAGTCTGCTGAAGCATCGCCAAGAAAATAATTCTTTCATTAACAAGCTCTACTTCAAAACATCCATCTCAAATATGAGGGAAGCATTTCTCAGCAGGTTTCCGGAATTTAAAAACAGCAGAGCGACCTTAGCATTCGTCAAACATCCTCATAATTCTTCGATAACAGATTTGAATTTTTCTCCTTTTGGCATTGACGATGGTAACTTTGAAATACAATTGCTGGATTTAAAAAACAAGGAATTATGGAGCTCTAAATTTGAACGTCTTTGTGTTGATTTAGAAATACTGGAGAAGAACAAATGTGAGCTTAGTTCACAACACAAGTGGTCTACCTTGAAAGACCTAGAGAAGGAAGACATGATCATATTCAACGCTTAGAATAGTATTCCCAACTCTTATGACCAGCTGAAAAAACTCGCTTTTTCTGTACTATCCCTTTTTGGTTCTACATATTTATGCGAACAATCTTTTCAAGCATGAACTTTATCAAAAGTAAACTGAGAAGTCGTCTTATTGATGACAACCTGGAATCGTGCCTAAAATTAAGAACAACAACATACAAACCTGACTTACTCAAACTTTCGAAGGAGATGCAAGGGCATGGTTCGCATTAAGTACAGGGTGCGGCACGGAAACTTGCTGATTTGAAAAGTCAATAAAAGAAAAAGTACTTTATATATCGATTTAATTCTTTTTGTATCGTCTAGTACACATTCTGAATTTTTGTGTTAACTAGTTTTAAAAATGACATCGGGCAAATGGCGGCCCTCATTAGTGATACACTGATCTACCCTAGATTTGAAGTTTCGCTCCACTCTTTCGAGCATATCGACGGGAATGTTGGTGATGGCTTGGCGGATGTTTTCCTTCATGTGTTGCAGGGTCCGGGGTTTGTCGTTATAAACAATGGACACTCCCACTTTCCCTGAATATGTCCACCCACGAAACGATTGATTGCCGCCTAGGAACGGGACCCGCGGGATGAATGTTAAACCGAGTACGGAAGGCACGTTGGGTGGCGACCACCGAATGACCGCTAGAAAAGTAAGCTTCGACGGCAAACGCACGCTGTTCCTTTGTCCAACGCATGATGCCAACTGGCTTGAAGTGTAACAAAACTTCAAGACCCCCTCTTTCCAATGAGACCCTCCCCACCCCTTTCTGACCACGCCTCGCTCGTCGGCGTCCAATTCAAATCAGCAAGTTTCCGTGCCGCACCCTGTACTTATTATGATTGTCATTGTCATGGTTTAATATACATTATTTTTAATCTGTTTTTTAATTTTTCTTTGTACAATATTTTACGTTACTTAAATCTTACAAAACTGATCAATCAGTTTGATTGTAAGAAATTTCTCATTTTTCCTGTTTATTTGTTTGTAATAAAATAATTATATCTCAACTTAATATTATAATAGGTAATACATCATAATTACGTAATAGTGTAATACTTAATATTAAAATATTTAACTTATTCTTATAATGCTTTTGATCATAATATTCATAATGTACGATAGTAATTATTTTATTTTTAACAATGGTTAACAGATCTAGGTGTTTGTCCATAATATTATTGGTTTTGGATATTATTTGTTTTTCACAGATCTAGGTACTTGTTATAGTTCTAGATATTTGTTTTCATGTTCCACGGAGGTAGAATGACCCAACTTTTGTTTTGATTTTTGAATGAGATGCCTCATTATGGATTCCTTAATTATTTATTATTTTTTTATCAGCGAATAAAATGTTTATTAAATATGATATCAAGTTTTATTCAGTGTAGGTACCTGTAATTTAATAAAGTGCTGAAATTATAATAAATGTTTGCTAAATCAAAACAACAGAATTAGCTCTTATTTTTTTTTTAAATCATTGTAATGTACATATTCGGCTCTTTGGCAAATAAGTTTGCCGACCTCTGCTCTAGGCGAACTCATTGGGACATACGAGCAGTCTGCTTTAGAACCGCACTTTACATTCGAATTGTCCCACTTAGCCACCGCTGCTGTCAACTTAAGGCCTTTTTCCCCATATGTTTTTTTTTCCATAACAAATCCTATATGGAAACTAAATCAGGACCCCGTACGAAAAGCTTTACACCATCAATATTTTCATAATTCACAGATAGTTTATTTTTATTTTTTATACATGGTTAAACGTTGTGTTCTGACTACGTAAATACAAGCTAAATAATGTGAGTACACATAAGACCACGCCCTACATGGTTGTCCTTTATTAATCTATTTTTGCATTTTTTTTAATTTTCCCCACATCCTCTAATAAAAAATATTATTATTAATACAGTTATGCTACATTAATGTACGCGGAGATTGTAAAGTTGCTATTGGAGAAGAATTAGTATTTTGGGACGGTACTATATCTTCAAAAAATGGCAACACTTTGGACAAAGCCATAGATCACAACATTAAAGAATCTGTCATTCGAATTTGCCATTACCATCAACAAATATACCCGCGAAATATACAATACCCAAGAGTAATACAAGTTCACAATTAGTCATTAACAATATTAAAGTATTTTTTATTATTATTTTAAATTTAAAACGAAATAAACATGCGAGATATCCATATAACATAGTGTACAACAATGACATACGACATATACGAGTATTATGTCATCTGTTATTGTTTTATGTATTTTATTAGACATTATTTAGACACAAGCGTCAGCTTCTATAGAAGAGGAACATTAATGTACTTTTATCCCAAATCTAGACAAAACTACGACCCATAACATTTATGGAGACTGGAAAAAAGCATCTTATAAAACAACCATATTATCTGCTTATAGTGTCAACGTGCTGCGTGTAACGAAGGTTTCATTATTGCCATGAAAATTTAAACCTCTGGAGGTGCGGTGCTAGATTTTCATATGACCTTTACTTAGTATTGGAATGGATACTAAAACAGAACAAATAAATCATCAAACCGATTTAAAAGAAAACCAATGTCGACAGTTTACGTAAGACTTTTCGACTCTTTGATCTACACCTTTTTTCGCACGTTCCGTTTCCGGCTTCGAAAATAATACTTGATTATTTAAGCAAAATACACCTTGATTATTCAAGCAAACTGCATATTACACATCTGCCCTGATGTTAATAATAATAATAATAATAATTGGATAATTTGTAGAGCGCCGTTTTTGTGAAAAATCACCTCAAGGGCGATAGATTCTGTAATACTGCCCGAAAAGTTGGCTAAATAAGGAGATGGCACGGCATAATACCCCAAAAATAAATCACAATTACACTTTTGGCCGTGAAAATCTCATATGAAACTTTGGTAATTCTTTACCTGCAACTACCGTTTTTAATACGCATTTAAAAAAAATACAATCATTTGATTCAACCTAATGACAATAAACAACAACTTTTTGCATTTACGATTTTGAAAAATATTGATTTTAAGCCCAGCCGGGCGTTTTTAAATAAATAATAGACAATTATTCGGGATCGCTGGCCACGCACCCGTTAATTATTTTTTGGACACAAGGTCTAATTATTCTCAGATATATTATATAATATCAATTCATGAATACTTTCTTAGAACAGGCACTGCCTAGTTAGAAACTAATTTTGAATGGGCCTTTGCATTCTGACCTGCTTTGCAGCGTACTTTTCATATAATTATAAATCATTGTACACATATTCCATATCCACGTGTACATTATTTGGCCTAATATGTTTAAAAAAATTCTGTTTCGAATGTACGATAAATGATAGTTCGTTAAGTGGCTAAATTGGCATCGCGACATTTCCCCCTTATATTATGGCTATTCGTACATCGGAAATATTTGTCTTTCTTTAAAACAAACATAAATGTATGATTCTGTGCCTTTCAAAGATTTGTTCGGACTACGTGTGTGTTTTCAACGTTTAATTTCACAATGTAGATATATTTAGACCTAGTTTAATTCTTGAAACGGAGAGCGTATTTTCCAAGAGATCCCCTCCATGCCCATTGCCCATTGCCCATGTGCTGAATGGAAGAGTCGGTTTAGTTACATAATGCGGTTAATGGGACCGGTGTCCGCTAAGGCAGTAACCGCTAACAGGTACCAGGTACTCATTAGGTATACGATTACTTGCTTATAAATCGCACTTTACCTCCGTGTTCATTTTAATGTATTGGCATTCATTCCTATCAACTGAATTCATGACGGCTATAAAAAGAATCACTAGTATTTACTGATAATAATAGATTCGGAGGGAATAACGATTGAATATGGCGGTTCGATGCTCTACATTTCTACAGTGTATGTGAAAACTGGTCGCCTAGTATTCAAGTTTAGTAGAATTCACTACTAACTTTCCCTATTTCTGTAGAAATCGGACAAACGTTTTCTAATATCAAAATTCTTTTTTTTACATTAGTACCACACAGGAGGCCCTGAGGGAACTTACTTTCCTCGGGGGGTGGATCTTTGGGTGACTGACCTGTGGCAGATTGAATAGATATTAAATGTCCTTGGCCTGTCTAAGACCTAGGAGTGGAAATATTAAATTTAATTTGGCGACATCAGTTGTTTTTTTTTAAATCGGCGTTGATCAAACTTCTAGTTAAGTGTCATCGATGCATATAACAAGGATTCAACCAAATTCATGGTGAAACTCAAAACTTACTCCAAGAAATTTTTTTAAATCCAAGTTTTCGTCAACAATTCGTCTTCGTGTAACTTGATTTGTTTTGCATTCTGTTGAATTCATGAACTCAATGAGGATGCATCCATGGAAGACGCGACTATTCATTGCCAGAACATTCGTACATCACAAATCATGAGTCAAAAGCTGTCCAAACCGTCCGTAACGAAGGATAAATCTCATTTTATTGTGAGAGTTGTTCAGCGGTGCTGTCAGCGCTAAAAAATTAAATATTATCCCAATTTTAAATGGAAAATTTTCCCAGTTTTAATCCAATGTAATGGAATGGTATTTCGGTATAGAATGCATCATTTTCTGACTCAAAGTCTAAAAAATAATATTCACAATGCTAATCTTAATATCAGATCCCTTCTGCACCTATCTTTGCCAGTCAGTGTGTTGACGGGTCTCGCATCTTGCAATATCACATCCAGAACTCTTCTATTTCCAGTTCTGATAAGAAATCAAACAAACGCGTACCTATTTTTGGTTTGGCTTTGGGCCAAGTAATATTTAGTAGGTCTAATTTAATGCACCGGGCGCAACTTTCTTCTTTCGTAGTTATTAATACTTGGACCGGCTAGTTTTAACAGTATCTAGTTCTTCAAGAATCCATTTTTTACGATGATCTTTTAACAACTACCTTACATGAATGTAGTCAAAGGAAACTCATGTTGTGTATTTGGTTGTGATTTCAGTTCGTCCATTATATTGTAGTCATTTCTTTCGGAGATACAGCGCGATTTTTTTTATGCATTCGATCACATATGATTAGACCATTTTTTTTTCAAAACGTATGATTTACAATTTGGGTTCCGCCGCCCCGGGAACCATTTATTCGATAACTTACACCTCTGCCATAGGTCACTTCAAGTGGTTCGCTACGTTTAGTGACTTAACAGGGGTGCCCGGGTTCATCGCGTGAGGTGTGTTCAGGATGCACCATTTGGCCTCTCCAACTGATCTCTCGCTGCAGCGGGAAGCCAAATCGGTTTCATGATAACTCATCAAAATGACAATTCAACACACCTATAAAAGTGCTATAAACTTATGAAAAGTGATGAAACAAAAACTAGGTTACATATGTAACTATTTCATAACTTTTTAGCGCTTTTTATAGTTGTGTTGAATTGTCATTTTGATGAGTTATCCGGTCACCGCTTTTTTCATACCGATCCTTATAGAAACTGTATCGGAACCTTTGTAAACCTTTGAAAAATCTTTGCTTTACACACGTCCATTATTGTCATACTGACCGGTTTACATTAGAGAAAAAAAAATGTTTTGGGACTGTACTAAATCGTCAAAAAATGGCCACACTTAGAACATTTGTCATTTGTTTGTTGCCGCCGACAAATCGTTAAAAATACACCCAAAATTTACATTACCGAACAGAAATATACGTTCACAATCAGTAACAAACATTGTTTTTGTATTTTTATCAATTTGTTAGGTACGTAAAATAATGACTGATGAAACACATAATGTCTACTTAAACTGTACGAAAATCGGTACCAAAATATCACACGACATTTTTTATACCGAATTCATATGAATATGAAAGCTGGACGACAAAAAGCATCGTGTAAAATGTTCTTTAGCCACGTGTTTTGATGAGGAGGGGAGTGAGAGAGCAGGAATAGTTTGGATGCGCATTCTATTTTCGCCCAGCACTTAAACAAAACATGAAGTATTCATACGTACATTATAACTAATGAATATTGCCCACTCCACTGCCATGCTACCCCTGTCTTAAACAATACGGATTGATTGTGACGTCATTCCTCAGCATTAAGCCACGCGATGCTTTCGATCAATACAAAATTTGGAGACTTAGGTCAAGAACTTCCTGTAATGATGTGAAATTTCCTCCTGAATTTCCTTGTTGCCTCTACTGGGTCTTTCTTTCTGTGAACTAATTTACAAAAATACAAAATGCATTCGCTCGCTAGTACGAGTTAAAAAAGACTTTGCTACTACACTCATTCAACTAATTTGCTGTTTTTCTACTGCCTACAGTGCCTACCCTGATAACTCAGACCTACATGAAAACTCTATGCACCACTGCTAGTGAGTCTCTAGTATTTTGTGGATATATTTCTTCAAATCCACATGTTAGGTTAGGTTAGGTTTAGTATGTAAGTTTTAGTATGCACAATAAAAATGAAGTACAATATTGACTTATGTTTCTGTTTCATTATATTCGCAGGGTAACACCCCATCAGACGGCGGCGGGCGCTCCTTCCCCGGCATGGGGTTCGGCCCCATGGGCCCCGCCGACGGCCCCACGGCCGCCCCCTCCACCCAGCCCGCCGCCCCCCCGGCAACCACGGCGCCCTCGGGCCCCCTGACCACCGTGCCCCCCGTGCCCCCTGTGATAGGGCTGGGGGGCGAAGCGTTAGTGGTGCACCCTGAACACCACAAGAAGCAGATCCATGTCTTCACGGTGGAGTTTGCGCGCGTCGAGACGCCCTTCATCATTGGCCTGTGGATCTTCTTTGCCAGTCTTGCCAAAATTGGTGAGTAATGAATTTTCTTCAGTATAATTCTCATAGCTCTATTTTATAGTATTTTCATTTGTTTCATTAATCTATCGTTGGCTAAGATTAGAATGCTGCTACAATAATTAACGTGTTGTACAATTATTGCGTTCTATATATTTTTACTGGAGAGTATGTTTAGGAATTTTCTTATTCTTCCCAACAATAGATTTTGTTTGGTGTTTTGAGAATAAGTCAGTTTGGAGTCCTCCAGTTACTCCCAAATATTTAATTTGAAACACTTCTTTCAAAGCTTCACCGTCTATCAATATTTCTCTTTTTGCTGGTGTTAATCGTTTTCCAGTGTTCATAAATTTTGTTTTAAGTATTTATATACAATTGTTGTTTATTTTTCTTCAGCAATATATTTATTATTTAGGTCTCCGTTTAATTGATTCATTGTGAGTTCACCATGACCATTATTATTCAGACGGCTGTACCTACTAACCTGTACGTACCTGAAGGTAAAAATTACATACGATCCAAAGGAGCCCATTGAAATAACAAGATTTCTAATTAGGTACTTAAATTCCTACCCACTCAATTAATAAACAGGACGATTCGACAATCGATATATCTTATTGATATTTTCTGAACCATGAAAATGGCTACCATCTTTAACCGGAACCGGAATGTAACAACCAAATTCACAGAAAGAGGAAATCCAAAACGCTTGATTAGTCCGAGTTTGACTTATTATTATTCATAATATTATTAAACTTCCTTTCAGTAATTTTTCAAAAAAGTAGTGGTGATCCGGAGGCAGTGGTATTTCGTCGGAATTCGATACATGTTAAAATGATACATCCGATAAAATAGTGAAGGGATATTTTTGAATGCAGATCGATTACCGAGTAGTTGTTCTAGGTTTACCTACATTGTAGATTGTGAGTTAAAAAAAACTTAGATATCCCTCAAAACTCTCATCTGTGGGGAATTCTATTAACTCCTTCGAACCGGGAGTGTTAAGTTGGACGTTTTTTAAGTTGCAAGTCTACGAGTAATGGTGTTTGCCCGGTCACTGTTTTGGCTATTGAAGTGATGTTTATTTATCTCATAGTTTTTTTGCATCTGCTAATAGTTTCCACTTATTTTTTTCTCCTTGTGAACATAATGAAGTGTGTTTATTTAAGATGTTAAAATATTTTTACGTTTGTACACCTCTTAAGAATTCTTTTAATTAGTCTCTCTTGACCTATCTTTGTGAAGATCCGACTGGACCTGACAAAAATCTTTTTATTTATTTTTATTTATCGCCCAGCGGGCTTTATATGCATTAACATGACATATACTTGAGTACGAATATAGAAGGAAATAATAAAAATTATATGCGATGAAAAGGCATGTTATATTTTGGTACCGTTTTTCGTACAGTTTTGCGTAGCTAAATTACGCGAAAATGTTGCATATTTATTTCGTTGTATATTTTAAATACATTTTGATAATATAGAAGGTGTAAAATGCACTAAGTTCGCGGGAGATTTTACGTGATGGACAAGTAAAAAAAGAGATTTTTTAAATTTTTATAAGCCTAGGAAAAATGTAATATCAGCCCTATAAAAATGCTTTAACGTGTAAAATCTCCTACTAACGAACCCCTTTTCGGATATGGGTTTATTATACAATATGGAAAATGCAAAGAGATCTTTAGATCATGTTCGAAAAACATTTTAATGCTTGTGCTTGAACCTCACAAAATAAAATAATAAAAAATATATGCGATGTTTTTTTTGCATAAATCAAAACTGGCGGCTGGTAGTGAGCTGGAATTTGAGCTGGAGTGCGTGATTTCGCCCCCTTTCGAGTGTTACACGCTGAGGTGGATAGACTAATATTCGGTGTTTTAAGTTACCCAACTAGGCATACAGAGAAATCGTGCGGATATAGCCCGATGCTCCAAGGACGAGTAATCGGTCCGGTTTAGTGTACGACTATATTTTATTTCCTTGCTATTCACCGTGTCCCCGGGGACTTCCTTCCGGCTCGCCACTTCCGATTATGCCGGTTAGTAATAGGCACTCTTCTACCCAACCACATTATTTATCTCTTAACCGAAATATTGCACCAAATTTGAGATTTATGTAAAAACATTGGTTACTACTCTGGCCATCTAATGCTATATCTGTTACCAAATGATACGTCCTCTTAAAACTCGTTCTATATCGCACTATCGCACTGCACAGACCACCAAAATTAGTGTGTTTGATTATTATGTCTGTTTTAATCATTGAAGTGCAACACGGCATAATGACTCAAAAATTAATCACGAAAATGTAGTAAGAGTTTAAAACACCCGAACTTAGAGACATTATATAACATTGTAGACAAATTCTAGCAGGACGCCTAACTGTATTTGATATTACCAAAATTCATTACTATTTTTAATGATAAACTAATGTTTATAATACTAGGTTTTTTATGCATGGCACAAAGGATAACAAATAATTATTCGCCTGAAATACCCGTACAAATTGACGTTATCTCGTGAATAAAAATAAACCTTTAAGTCGTAAAAATAAGCCCGAGTACCTAAGCCTTTCCTACAAAAATTATGTTGGTTGATGACAAGTGAAAAAATGTAATAAGCAATAATTTTTTTAGTGAAACAATAGTGTATATTGAATTATTTGGCGGGTTGGTAATAAGCCGCCGTAGCTTAGAGATTCAGATCACCTGACGGGCAATTAGAAGGTGCGGGTTCAATTCTCGTCGGCGACATTTAGTTTCTGCTCGTAGAATATTTTCAATTTGTATGGGTATTTCAGGCGAATAATTGTTGCTTAAAACAATTTCTTAACATAGATAACGTTTACCTCCTTAACACATCATCTCTATTTCACTTCTTTTAATATCTCTCACCCTGCTTGCCACTTGAAGTCCCAAAAACCCTTCGGGATGGAAGGCGAAAGGCTCCTCCGATTACCTCTCACTCCGGAAGATGGGTGGACACTTGAGAAAGACCCATCTCGTACACGACCCCACTGGGAGACACCCTCGTAAGCTCTGGTCCGCCATCAATAGGATATGGTCCTCCCACAGCCGCTGTGCCCAAATGATGCACAGGTGGGGCCTTAAATATTCAGTAATGTGTGAATACGGTGTGGTGCCGACCACAGGACACGTGGTCCACAATTGACCGCTGCAATCATTCCCCGGCGGGATTGAAGAGGTCCGCAGGGCGACACCTGAGGCCTTATCATACGAAAGAAGAATAGCTTGAACACCCTACATGTATCATACGAGAGACGAGAAGTATTGATTTCATTTGTAGTATATACGTCAATAATAAAGAGTATCTTTGTTTCATTGTATTACTGAAATTCTCAATAACAAAGAATAATGTTTATTCTTGTATGGAGGCAAATACCCGCATGAACGAATACAAAACAGTCGGCGTCTTTTAGCCAATTCCTCCAGCTTTGTTCTCCTTCAAAAGAATTTACTGTTCATACGTCTAACGTCAAATTATTCACGAACCACTACTTCGTTATTTGCAACTGCCAAGAATTAGATAAATTAAAGCATCGGACTATTTGAAGTCAACCACAATAAATTTACTTCGAAGCTCAAATTCCAATTGCGACAAGAACCACTCTCCTACTACTTTTAAATGAGTTATTTCGCATCTTATAATTAAAATTAAATACTATATTTATGACACTTCTCACAGTGACGTACACCTTCTTTCAGTACCGACTCGGTGAAGAGAACAATTCAAAACCGCAACGTTGCGTTTGAAATGGCTTTAGTCACGTTTAATGACCTGTGTAATAGCCAGGTTCTTCCCAATCCATCATCTTCTGGTCACCTTCCCTCCCCACCCCTGTCAACATACAACATACCAATTTGAGATGCCATAATCCCATTAACTCCCGGAAATATTTTTATATTGCCGTCTAATTTTAAAAAATTACTTCAATATTATGAACTTGACAGTATTGATTTTTTTGGTAAATGCTAAAAACGGACACATCTCGTTCACTTGCGGGCTTTTGTGTTTCTTCCATACTAAAATACGGATCAATTCAAGACCATGGTTCACTCCTTTCATATAGACTCCTCGCACAGCATCCCTAAAGATGGCACAGGCCACAAGTAATATTAAAAAACACATTAGAGCACATAGTATCGTAATATTAATTCTCTCACCCACGTAATTCGATTGGCAGAATTTCCTATATTCTTTTATCAAAATAATACGTTGAGATGAAGCAATTGCATTTATAACAGAAATGTCAGAAAATGCTTTTTGTATTATTGAACTCGGGCCAAAAACCATCAATTGCACGCTTCCAATGGAATACACTTTGCAGGATTGCACTTTGGAGATATTACCAAAAGTAACTTGAGCTATGAGCTATAGTCGAATAAGTATAGTTTAACTTTGTTACTTCAATATTGGACTGCCTGACGCTTTAAGTATGTTGTCACCACATGTACCTCCGTAACATACTAGATGTAATATTTTATTTCACGACAATAACTTCGTGTTCTGTTAATTCTGTTATAGACTGGGCAATGAGCTTATATAGACTGGGCAATGAGCTTATTATAGATGTCGCTGATATTTTCTAGTTAAATCTCGGCACATTCAAAGCTAAATTAGTTTAGCATATTTTAGTTAATGCAAATAACGAGTTATGAAAATGTATGCATAAACTTGAGTATTCAAAATATCTTTTTAAATTTTTAATTTTCTATTACTCATATATAGGGTGTCCGGGGGAAAGTGCACAAACTTCGGGAGGTTATTCTACATGATGGTAGAAATAACAATAATGAATAACTTTTTTAAAATTACGTTGTTTATTCCCATACAAAAATTTTTAGCATAGCCGAATGTTATTTTTTCCATACAAACAATTCAACATTTGTTTCTGAAAACTACCTTTAAACGTTAAATTTTCGAAAAAAGTTATTGTTCCTTTTTACTTTTACTATTATGTAGAATCATCTCCCGAAGTTTTGTGCATTATACCCCCGAACGCCGCGCCGTGTATAAATTTCAAAAATTCTTTAAAGTTAGTATGATAATAACTGAACAAGTATACTTTATTTTAGGTTTAATTTTTATATTTCTTTTTGTATTTATGTAATACTGTTGTTTTCAATTTAATTTATGATCGCTATGCAAAAGCCATCGGTTTAGGGAGGCCTACATTTCCGAGTGAGAGAGGACGCTTGTGGTTAAATTTGTTGGATTCACAACAAGGGTCTTGTTATTCACAACTGAGGTCTGCCTCTGAATTAGCTGTCATCTGTTTATGAATAAGTTAACCCTTCAAATGCCATCCCCCCGCGACCTACCACTCTCCCGCCGTATGCGGGCAGACACCTTTTTCTTAATTACGTGTGTTTTTTTTGCAAAATTATGGGAATGTAAATTGTACCTTCCAGAGTGAAATATAGTCTCAGTCTCGCCCTGGTGTAAGACAACCATTCAGAATTGAAACCTTGCTTGAAATGGCTTTTGCCGTATTTAATGACCAGATCTGAATAGCCAGGTACTTCCTCACCCTCCTCTTTCAATCTCCTTCCCCTCCACACTACTTTCAGTTGCGCAACATACTCCAGTTGGGAATGCCATACTGATGCCGAATGGACGTAATTATTCACTAAGAGATGTTCTTAGAATTTTGAAAAAGTGCTTTTATTATTATAACGTCTTATATGTTCTTTAAATCTAGTTGAGAAAGCCCTTTTACGTCTGTAACAAAATATGAAATCTGTTGTCACAATTATTTTATCAGTAAATCGGTTTAACCGTAACCATATAAATAAGTCGTCTAAACGTGGTTATAACCACTATTTGAAAATGGCCTTGAAAGTCGAAACAGCTGTAACAATAACAGAAAATGCTTGCAGAACTTAATAATAATATTATTAAATTTGATTTACATTAAATTTTTAAAAAATAATAAAAATTGTCCGGTGAATTTCGATTGCATAATTGCGCTGCCCATCTAGTGCATGCTTTATCGCTGAATGTTTCACCTAGTAATTTAGGCGCAGATGAAACGAGGACTCCGAGGTCATCAAGCCAATGCAGTTCGTCTGATGTGCAGTCGGACGTCGCGGGAATTTTCACCGTGAATTCTGCATTCTGTCTGCCACTCACTATGCAGCCATTAAACAAATGAATGTGCAACTGAACACACTCTATGCAATTTAAGTCGCCAAGCTAGTGGGCAGTAGAAGACGGGAGAAACAAGGAGTGTCTTTGTAAAGCCGAGAAAAGTGAAGGTCTATTTTTGAACTTTGGGGTATCGCATTGAGATGATCAATTGATATAGGTTCGGTATATCAGTTGATTTTTATTCTCGCTAAGTACGCGAATCCTAGCAAAATGTTTTTTTGTTGTTGTGAGAATCCATAAAAAAAATGTGGGTAAAAATTATTCATTTTTAAAATTTCTTTGTAGCTGCAAATTTTTGGTTGAGTTCCAAAATGTGGATTTACGGTTAAACGTATGTAATTTAGGGTACTTTATAATCTACACGTTCATAGATGGCGGTAATTTAATTATTTTATGAACACACACTTTTTGCATTAATTTTTATTTCAAGGAAGGCCTACAAATACAATATTGGATTGAACCACTTATAAATATTGTATTTATATGACTTGAAAGAATTGAGTTTTAATACGACTATTAAAACTATTTATTCAAATTCATATTGCGTATGTACAAACAACTTATTCCTCTTAGTAGTTGCATAACTTGCAAAAAGCATATTTTCATTTCAATTAAATTAACGCCATCTATGAACGCGTAGATTATAACGTACGTTAAGTTTAACCACAATAGTTAAATTCGTTACTAATACTACTAATATAATTTTAGTTCTTATCTATGAGGGACAGTTGTTTCACAAAATTTGAACAATATATCAAATTTCAAAGTGAATATTCAAATTCTGTGAAAGTCCAATTCAATTTCTGTAAGGATGAGTTGTTTCATAAATTTTGAATAATTCATCAAATTTCAACGTTTATTTTCGGGTTCTGTGAAAGTCCTATTCAATTTCTGTTATTATATCATTATAGGCAAGTTGCTTGACAGAACTGAAATAAAAACAGAACTTGAAAATTAACTTTGAAATTTGAAGAATTGTTCAAATTGTCCGAAACAATCCGTCCTTAGTATTCAAATACTGTGAATACCTTCGCCGATATAATACCAGAACAAGATTACTTTCACAGAACTTGAATTTTTTACTTAGAAATTTTATGTATTGTTCAAATTCTGTCAAACAACTGGCCAGTGTATTAGTAAATGTTCTTAAAGTATACCGAATTCGTGAATATTTTTTAGATTTGTAATCCGTTGTAACCCTTTCCTTTATCGGACAAACGACTAAACTGAAAAGGGTTTAAACAATCACTAGTTGTACCCTATTCCTTTGATACGTTGAAATTCCTTTTCGTTTATTATTATTTCTGCAAAACTTTGTAGCGATTCTTATTACAACGTCTCGTCGTGTTTATCTTTACAACTCAACAATAAATAATTTAGGTAAAAGTAATTGACATTGAGCTATGCGTATTTTAATGTGCACATCTCCAACTTGAAACAAAGTGATTACTTATCTCAAGCGATCTTCTTTTACTTCTTCTTAGTCTGTGAGCTTATTCCAAAGTAAAAACTTCCCTAAGAATAAACCGTAAAAACAAGTTAATCTACACGTTTCTTCAAACTCTGACCTTTCGATCTCAGACAGATTATTATCATTATTCTGAAAGTAGCCCAGCCGTGGAATTGGCCTCATTTGAGATTCTAAAAGCCTTTCACAGCGTCGCATTGGTTGATATAAAAGTCCATGTCCTGAAAGGCAATCAACGACTGTAATTAACTAAATACCGAGTATCTCTGTTTATCTTTCTGTTAATGATGTTGACCCAGGGCTGAATAGAGGGGAAGGGGTAAGAATCCTGTCTCCAGTCTCCAGACCCAGGTATTATGCTTCAAAATACAGTAATTAATTTAATTTTTACTAATCTCTATTAGTAAAAATTTATTTATTTAGTTTTTAAACATTATATTGCTAGAATATGTTTTCAGAACTCACGCGATTTCTTACTTGAATATCATACGCCCAAGATTCTATTCAATTACTGTGGCATTCTTAGTCGGAGTATGTTATAAGACAGAAGAGAGAAAAGACAAGGGAAGGTTGGGAAGTATCTGGCTGTTCAAATCCGGTCACCAAACACGGCTAAGCTTAACCGTTCTTGGTACTTTACGGCTATAACAAAATTACGACAAAAAACAAACGAAAAAACTAGAGCAAACGCCAAAACCACATTAATTTAATTATTTCACTGAAACACCGGTCCTGAGCGGATTAACGCGCGCGATACGGTCACCGCTACATTCATAAACACGCACTTTCACAATCTACACATCTTCTACAACACGAGACTCAGAACAAACCTGAAGAGATTACACGAACGAGAAAAAATTCCAACTCTATACGAATTCACACACAGACTGACTGAACGCTTTTACAAATCACTCAGACAAAAACGCACTCATACGAGACATAGGACAATACAATGCTCCGAGCGACCTGACATTCATATACTCACATAGACTACCTAAACACATCCTCATGGACCATGACCACATATGATACGAACCAGAATCAGACGCGGACGAATAGCGTGCAGTGGGTATTTCCTAAACTCCCGACTTCCTTCCTAAATATATAATGTTTATATATCTATTTATATATTCATATAATATTTTATAATTTGTATGTATATGTATGTTTATTTTCTATCTTCCCATAAGTATATATTAACATAAAAACAGACACACACACACACACACCACAAAATGCAGGACATCATATACCGATGTTACTGAAGGCCGTATATGTTTCAAGTTGACTATCGGCCGCTCCTTCCTGGGTAAGGTTTTCTGCGGTTTCCCTTACTCCCAAATGCAAATGCGGAAGGATTCCAACAATAGGACGCAGCCGAATTTCCACCCCGATCCCAACACAACACAAACAGACACGTATGTAGTATATGGCCGCTGTAGGTCGCTGCTGGTGCTGATGCTGAATAATACATAATTTTAGTAGGGTTTTTAGGTAACAATTTTTTTCCCTACCGAGAAAATACAAGGCCTCTAAGTCTATAAAAGCCAGGTAATATTTGAAACACCCTTATGAGGTAAAAATTGTGAGGCGCATATGACGCCGTTCTATTTGTCTAAAGAACATTAACTTTAAATTCAGTAAATTTAAATGATTCACCACTTCATGGAACATAAGAATCTAGAAAATCGAAAAAAAAAAAAATCTACACATCTTCTCTGATGATGAACGTTGGACAGAAGGAAACGCAACACGGAATAATAACTCAAAAAATAATCACGATAATATTTTGGGCCGTGAATATCTCAAATCATATCTTGCGTCAAAGCCATTTCAAGCAACATTTTGGTTCCTAGTGGTGATCTTTCCGTAGTAATCTGGGCTACAGTATACATGGTGAAGATTACACTATTGATAGCTAACCTTCAATAACTGGAACAAAATCTTCAATTATGTTACTAAAAAGCATTAAATCTGAATACAAATAATTATCTCACGTTGTTTATACTACTTCTTCAAAGATGCTCTATTCCTTATGGCTGTGTCCAGCTGACGAACAGAAGCGCAGTATAACCTACAAACAAACACTTGAAATGCAGTGTATATCCTCCACATTAAGTTGCGCAACTCCAGGTTGGGAGACCCGAGCGACCTACTACAGTTGGTACAGTCTCGGGTGCAGCGGAAAAGCGCGGGCTTAATGATGTTTGCGTTTCCGCGGCCGGGACGCTTTCCCGCGCTGTCTCTTCACTTTCAAGATGGCGACGACTAAATGAGATTAGACCGTGCTTTAGTTTTTTTTTAAAGCTAATATAATTATTTGAACTTCGAATGTCACTTAAATAATAATTGTGTTCAGTGCTATTTATGGCAAATTTCTTGAAAGGCAATCTACATAATAAAAAATATAAGCAAAAATATACCAGCGCACTTGCATATTTAATGTTTTTTTAATGAAAGCATCCGTAGCGTACAAATTTGAATTGAATGAGGAGATAACTAGTTTCCCTCCATTTATTTATAATATTTTTTATTATTCTACCACAGATTCATTTTCCTTTTCTCTTTTTAACATTTGATTTCTTTAAACGATTTCTTTTTCTGACATTTCATATTTTGTAAGACAGAAATACAACAAAGTGATAAGGTTATTTAAAGAGCAATGACATTCCGAAACTTTGTTTTTTGCATTGATTTTTGTCTGCATTTTTTGACACCTGCCATGAATGAATAAATTTGCATTTTAGATTGCTGACACTTAAATGAAATATTTCCCACACAACAACGTCAATAATGGTTTCACGTACGTATACATTTGCGAACCGAAACGCGAACAGAGCCACGAATTACGGGAAGGGAACGAATCAACTGCAAGCGGCGTTTCACGCCATTTTCTCATGTATATTGTAGGCTGAAGGTAATAGGGAGGGTAAGGATATGGGGAAGAGGAAGGTGGACGAAATACCTGGCTATTCAGATCTGGTCGCCAAACATGGCCAAAGCCATTTCAAGCAACGTTTCAATTCTGAATGGTGGTCTTACACCAGGGTGAAACTGAGAGAATCTTCTATTCTGTGTACGAAGAATTATGTCTTCAGTGTTTTTTCGGATATCCTATTATTTATCATGTTGGCAAACTACGTTATAAATTGCAAGCTTTGATTGGTGACACTTTAATCAAATGTTACCCACGCAACATCGGGCCACCCTAACTCACGTTAAAAGAGTGTGTCCACAAACAAACGGCCATGTTAGCTCTCGTAAAGTGTCACTGGACGCGCCTCTACACACAGATTAACATATTACACCACTGAAGAGATAAAACCATGGTAGTGTTATGTAGACGTGTCTGTGTGCCACAAATGAGCTCAGTTTTTCGTCACTTCTTTTGAATTTGACTAAACATTTTCAAATATGTAAATAATTATTTCTTGAACATACTGTCGATTTCATTATTCTATCTGGGGTCTAGGAGTCAAGAAGTCTTAATGTAAATTGGCGACATAAATTTACTTTCACAAAATTTAATAGTTGTATTTTTATATTTTTTTAAAGAAAGACAAACATTCCCGCGTTACGAATAACCTGACGTTGCAAGTTTCTTCAAGCACACTTTACACGACAACATAGTAACACACGATTTGACGAGCAATCCATTGGCTACGAGAAAAGAAATGTATATAAATGTATTTAAAGACGATATTTAATTTATAGTTAAGGTTGGGGCTGTAGGAAGGGATTTATTAATTGTCTTGAAGAGACCCGGATTATATGAAGACAGAAAAGTATTTACCTTCTTTTTAAAAATCCTTTTATTTTGATAATTTAGAGTTAATAATATGTATTGTATAATTGGACAGTAGTTTAAAAAATAAAATAAAATAACTGAGTACAAATTATAGATCACACTTCTAGGGGATTATCTGCTCGGTGTATTATACCACATGACGACGTAATACGTGACTGACACTCGTTTAGGCCCTGTAATGGAATTTTTGCGTAAAACTGTACAAACACGGATGGACGTGATAAAATGTCATCCTCTTTGTTTTTCTTTCGAACGATTAACGGGTGGAATTGTGGTCTCTTTCACACCTGAAGGAATGATTCCACGCGCCCTTTTCCAACCCATTTGATATTTAGTTGTCAACAAAATCTAATTTAATAACGTTCATCCCGCGTTAACCTTTTACATCACTCTTGGGGTAGAGTTTTACCCCACGTGGTGTTAGGTCCCATTTGGGTGTAAATAACTGTCGAGGCATCAACAAGGCGCCTGGGGTTTGATTGATACAAATTTCCATTTACTGTTCCCACTGTCTTTCTGAAGAGGTACAGGCAAATTGTTTTAAACGGTGACTGGAAAAATCATAAAAATGACAAAATTAAACACATCTTTAAAAGGTGATATAAAGTCATGAAAAGTGATGAAATAACCACTTGGTTATATAGTTTTCGTGGGTTGGATTCACATGTTAGTTTTTTTCATCGCTTTTAATGGACTTTAAATGACTTTTTTAAAGGAGTGTTGAATTATCATTGTGTTTAAATTATCATGGAACCGATTTCATATGTATTCACCAGAGATGTGCAAAATGGGTACCCAAAACCATTTGAAATGCAAAATGGAAATGGGTCAAAACTTTTCCATTTGAAAATGCAAAATGCAAAATGGTTTTTAGAAAAGCATTTTAAATGCAAAATGCAAAATGGTTTTTAGAAAAGCATTTTAAATGCAAAATGCAAAATACCTATTTTCAAAATGCATTGAAAATGCAAAATGGTTTCTCAGGTCAAACAATTAAAATAATTATAGAATTTTTAAACAATTTTTTATTTAATAATGGACATCAATGTAGAACAAACATATTACATGATGGTAAATCCAAAAACACCACGACTACAGATTATGAAACCACAAAAAAATTGCGCGGGACTAATGTTGCCAACGTAAAAACATAGAAACTGCTATCTAACATTTAATATTACAGCGTCATGGCCCCATGTTCAGTATTTGAATCAGTATTTTTTGTAATGGTATCACTCAATTGCCAGGGCTCCTACCAGGGAGCAACTTGACAAATGTAAATTATCTCTCATAGCGAGGTTGAGGACCGACTGATATTTGGGGCTTATTAAAAAAGATGATTGGAGATAGTAGGAAGAATGTTGCAAAAAAGCATTTAAAATGGAAAATGCATTGATAAAAGCATTTAAAATGCAAAATGCAAAATGGTTTTTAGAAAAGCATTTAAAATGCAAAATGGAAAATACCCATTTTGCATTTTGCATTTCCATTTGAAATGGATTTATTTGAAATAAAGCACATCTCTGGTATTCACCAATTCCAAGAATTCGTCACCTTGCAAACAAAAACTGTGAACTTATTGATATACTTGTATTATTTAATAGCTTTAAAAAAAAGTCTTCTCTGTATGTCTTACAACGTTTAACTCACATACTCCTTAGTTTATTTGTTATTTTTTATAGACCCATTTTAATGACTGTATGCATGTGCGGTCATATTTGATGTGTATACAGGGTGTATCGACACGTACCCGACAAACTTTAACCAGCTATTCCTTAGCATATTTGGAGTAAAAAATCTTATGTGCACTTTGCTGTCCGGTAACGTTTTTTTTAATAAAAAAATTATTATTAATATTTTCACCACAGGTCACCACTGTTTTATCCTTTGTCAAAGTTTGAAAACCCATCTGGCAAATATTTTATTCGAATTCCGTTGAATATTGCACGTGTGTACCTATATTGGCGCACTTTTACAATCACAACGAAATGGCACGGCACCATTCGTCTCATTTTTAACTATTATTATTTAGTGTGTGCGAAAGAGCGAAGACGCTTTTTGACATACTTGCTTATAACAGCTGTTGAACACGAAACGCAATGCCAATGACAGTGATGTAGTGTGGAAATTTTAAATTTTTTTGTTTTTAATTGAAAAAAAAAATGCTTTCGGACAGCAAAGTGCCCATAACATTTTTTACTCCAAATGTGCTAAGGAATAGCTGGTTAAAGTTTGTCGGGTTAGTGCCGATACACCCTGTATTATACTTTGATTTAATTTACCATTTCAAGTACTATTATTTCAATTAGATATTAATAACGGCGTTAGTATTTTGCCATTACTTATAAGTTTTTGTTTCTATATTTACAACAGACATTATTTTCCTTCTTTTTTTAAACACTTGTTTTATAATACATATCAGTAAATTATATATATTTATTTTTTATTTACCTTACGAGTAAATTATTTTCCTGTTTCTTTTAAAATAACTTCTTATTGCTTTTATTTCAATATATCGTCTCTTTGGTTGGGCAGGGTTCTAACGTCACTTTAGCTTATTCAGAGTTATGAAGTATCAAAGTTATCAAAGACGGTTTCTCATAATTTATTTACCATTTACTAATCTTGAGTTTGAATGTTGTGTAAAGTATTTTGATTTCACTTATTTTAAAGGGATTTTTTTATGTCGAACGTATCCTTACCATTTTAGAACGTGCTTAAATTGCAGATAGAACCAGATAGAACAAAATAATTAATTGCATTTGGTTCTAACTACATTTCCCTAATGCCATTCCGAGGTAGGGCCACGATCTGTTAAATAAAATAACTTAATACAAAGTTGAATCTTAAAATCAGAAATAATTAAATAGACTATGAGAATTCGCCTTTGCAAACCTTGACACCCCAGAACAACGTAAGGAAAAGTTAGAACCCGATCCAACCAAATTGACGACCTACACTACGACGACGCTTGACGACGATCGTAATAACGATTATCTGTCAGATAGGTACAAACAAACTGGCATTGCATAAGGTTCAAAGTGATGTTAGAACCTTGTAAAATCGATTGATTCTTTAAAAGCTTTGTATTAGAACTTCATCATTCAAGTTTTACGGAAATACTAGAAATGAGCAAAAGAAATGGTTTTGCCTTCAAAGCTCATTTTAAAAAAATATGTAGAACCTTGTCCAACCGAAGTGACGAAATATAAGTGATTTTTGTGCGCCTTTCCTAAGAGATTTTTTAAAAAATCTTTTCTCCACGGGTATAAAACTACCCCACCATTGTAGACATTGGGTTTTTTCAATGACGACATTTTGTAGAATACCTAGTAATGTAATGTACCTACCTAAACAGAGAACAGTTCCAGGTCAACTATTTTATGAATGAATATATTGGTTACCGAGGTATTTGAAAAGAATATTTAGGCATTCTATACATTTTAAATGCTATCTAGACAAACTACCGAATCAGTTTCCTTCATAATAATAATATTTGGCTAATTTATATAGCGCCGTTTTCGTGAAAAAATCACCTCAAGGGCGCTGTACAAATATAATTCTTAAATAGTCAATGCTAGAACTACTGACTCAAAACTAGTGACTTATATTTAGTGACTTACGACTAAGGCCTATTAGTATTATCTTAATGACATATATATTTACATATGTAGAAACTTACAACTAACATTAAAAATCTAATGTTGCTAGCGCCAGAAGAAGAAGGCAGTCCATATCGTGCATTGTCACCAATTTGTAATTAGATTTTATGAATTATTATTTTAATTATGATGGCGGTAGTTGTAGGTTTTCCTACTAAACCCATTAAATTAAATAATAGTTTTTTTACCGATTTACATATTCGTAGGTATTTTGTACAATGCTGGTAACATTACTTTAAATGTAACCATAGAATGTAAAATAATACAAGAAGTGACTAGTAACACGAGAGTGAATTTAAAAACCGTTGTTCTCAACATTTCGAACTATCCATCTCAGGGTCCGATCAGCCAAACGATTTGTTCAGTAACGTTCGATTCACCTGTTTCCAAACATCTATACTGTTGATTATCTTAAGTGGCCCCGCCTACTTTCATAGACAATAAAATGACATCAAAGTTAATATTGACGAATTAATTTTTGTATTTATTATTAATGCATATATTTTTTTAAATACTATAATACATAAAACGATATTTTATAATTTTTTAAACAAGCGTATGAAATATGTTAAAAATAAAGTGTTAGCTTGACTTTAATGCCACCGTGCGTTGGCCTCGCGAATATTTTTCATTCTGTCAACACTTTTTATAACTATTCATTTACTGAGGCAAGCTTAATCCACTAGTTTGGCTTCCTTAAATTGGTTGATCGCTCAGTTGTCACCTATCCGCTGGAAATAACGTAGTTGTGCGTTTGAGCAGTGTTGGGCCAAAATTTCGGCTCAGCAGTTGATCAGTAGGATTGGGAACAACGGCCGTAAGTAACTAAAGTAAGTAACTAAGCCGAAGCTAGCAATCCACAATGGAGTGCTGGTACTTACCCTGATGTATGGGAGTGAGGCATGGAACTTACAGAGAAAGGATGCAAGTAGACTGAAGAAAGGGGTGTAAGGAGAATATATGACGCAAATGTGAATGGTAGCAGAAGTCTGGGATGCCCGAAGAAGACATGGCACGATCGAGTGAATCAGATACTTGATTCGAGCCATGTCAAAAGTGCGATAGTAAGTGTAATAGAAGAGTATGTATGAATGTGAATGAGGCATGGAGTGAGTGCCAAGACCGAGTTGTTTGGCGGTCCATCCTCTCTGCCCACCCCTGTAGAACGACGTGATGGTTAGTTAGTTAGTTAGTTAGAGGCTTAAATTTTCAAACACTAAATTGGTTTTAACAAATTCCAATGTCTGGCAAGTGTAAGTGTGACGGAGCTCTGGGCTATTGGGCTGAATGGGACATTTATTTCCATTCAAATTTGTATGTAGGGCACTTCTATTTTTTTGTATTCTATGGATGTAACCCTCATTCATTAACATGATTGCATTTAATTATCATATTTCCTGTATCTTTGTGCATTTTTATATATTAATTGCTATGTAAAATGCATAATCGTGATATTTTAACGTGATTTTAAAACCCGCATATCATGACAAGTGGATTTAAATAAATATGTTATTATTTGTCCGGTCAGTGGCTGATTTGGCATCGCGTCTGGGTTCCACCCAAGCGTAGTGTGTTCAATTCCTCGGCTGGCTAAGTCCTCCATCACAACACAAGCAACATTTTCCGCTTACTGTTATTTGCAACCTTGGAATTTTCGTCTTTTTCTTTCCTTAAAAAAATAAAAAAGGAGTATATTTTTTTCCCTGCAAATATCAATAACCAATGCGTGTATTTAGTCTTGTGAATACTAGAAGTACGTGATGTATGCTTATCAAATTAATATATCTGGTTGGCCCTGCAAACGGCTCTATCTCAACACTCACCAGTTCACCAGTAGGTACCCACAACTACCGGTTAAAAATAAAATTATGAATTTACGCATGTACACATTTATTGTACCTATTTATAAAAGAAAATTTTCGACAAACTCGTAGGATTCCCGTTAAGAAAATAAAAGTTTGATACGAACGCAAAGTGCCATGAGCCAAGGAAGACGACTGAAATAGACTTCGCGTTTTCTTTTGCAAATTTTTCGCGAAATTTTCGTTTGCTCGCAAATTTTACGTGAAAAACGCGAAAATCGAAATTTTCAGAAAAATAATGTGAATTTTCGTTTAGGTATTTGATTTTGTTTTGTGTTCTAATATTGTACGATCTAAATATGTCTTCCTATACATATAGTTTTGACAATAATTAATAAATAATGCGAATTTCACCAAAAATAACTCGAATTTTTCAGGTCCCTAGCCATAATCCATAATACCTGAAAACTGGATAGGTATATTATAAAGTTTTATTATTAATAAGTTCGAAATACCTTAAACCCTGAAATATGTTAAATCTGGATATAACAATAATGTCATTATTTACCATCCCTGATACCCCGAAAATTGTATAATATCAAGTTTAAGGAAAAATTGTACAATTGTTAAGAAAGCCGCGATAGGCGGAAACAGATGATGTTCTGAAATTGTTGTAATACGCCATTTTAATTATAATTCCACCAATATCAACAGAAACATAATAGGTTCTGATGTGCGCCATAAGACACGGGTCCAAACAAAGGAATTCGTCTATTGTTTAGCTGTCAAGGTTCCGTCTTGCATTGCGGCACCGACATTTTTTCTGGAAAATAATTATTTTATACCTATATGTTTACTTAGGAAGTTACGAACCTACTTGACTCAGGTATTGTGTACGTATGAAGGACGTGAAAAGGCCAAGGATTCTTTACATTTTTGTTTTCTGGACGATATTACGATCGAAAGGAAAGATAAACAAGTTGATTTACTTTTTCAAAAACGTGAGAAATATACTGAACATATTTGATATTAAGAATATATACCTCGCAATAGCACAATCTATAATGGAATACGGCATATTGCCTGGGGCTATGCCAGTAAAAAATACATAGAAACACTATATAAAGCTCAGAAAACCTTAATAAAAGTAATACTTAAAGTACCAATACTAACACCCACTTCAACCATATTTAAACAATTCCCAGTGTTGAAGATTCAAAAACTATATTCAAAACAAATACTTACTTTCCTTTACAAGAACCTAAACACATTTAAAACTTCACAAACTTCTCGCAATACCAGAACAAGACATGCATACCAACTACTAATACCAAAAACCAACACATCCTTTGGACAAAAACACTACAGATTCCAGGCTATAAAACTATTCAATTCACTTCCAACACAATATAAAACATCTAATCTTACAGAATACTAAAAACACATATGGAACTGGCTACAATCCTGTTAATATTTATTTTTTTATATTTCACTTTTTTGGAATAACTATGGAAAAACTACTGTTATAACTATGGAAAAATCAATTTTATATTTTAATTTTTAATGTTTCTCTGTGTAACCAACTCCACTGTATTGTTTTAGAATTATATAACTTTACAATTGAAAAAGTCCTCCACAACACAGGTGAACTCCTAGCGTGGAGGACAATATACTATACCATTGTTTAACAAATATATTAAAGAATAAAATAAAAAAACAAAATACCGAGAAAGTACGTATCCATTATAATATATATTTTATTTAAAAAGTGCGTTTTTTCAATAAAACTCTGGTTGATAGCTGAAATATCTCTAGCTCAACAAATATTCTACTTCGGGTGTCTAAAGGAGGTCGGATGTCATCAGGGTAATCTTTACCTTACGGAATACACCCGCGAAACAACTCTGCGGAACTGTACTTGTAGCTGTCAAGTAAATCACGAAGCCATTTATTAATTTATAATCTAGGCACACAACAGACAGAGAGTTGGTTAACCTAAAAAAATTACAAAGAAAACCAACAATCCAACAATATGTTCGAATAAAACCATTAGTATGTTAATCAACGACAGTAATAAAATAAGAGACAATAAAGTTTGGGTCAAGAAAAGTTGAGTGAAAACAATTGTTTTGTAAAAGTTCTGGAGGTTATCGTTAAATATGTCCGGAATCTTGCCACTACACTGGATGTCATATAGTCGACACATTCGCACAAGAGGTTGGGAGAACGTCGGGTTGGTTCATTAAAAAGGAATATGGAAAGTTTCGTGGTTTCTTTGTAAACGGTGGTAACTTTTACTCTGGTATTAGGGATTATATCATATAATACGAGTATGTGTACGATGACGCTCTAGGTCCGAGAAAGGAGTTTGATCCTCTCTCTGTTCTGGGGAGACATATATTTCTGGTTGGATCGCGATCCTCCGAGTAATAACTCAAGATTTTGTACTTACATCAAACCATCAGCAGCAAAGCGACATTTTCCTTAGAAAGGCTGCAGATACTCAGCATTCCCGAGATCAATGTTGTTGGAATCAGCTATAGGTAAAAATTGAACTTTCTTTTGTAGAGGTATGGTAAAAATTTATTTTGTATTTTCTCGACCATTAGTACATAGGCGGTATTTTCTGACCACCATATACAGAGATTCGCACTCGCAAATGCTACCCACTAATCTAATGTATAACAGCCTTATAACTGCAACGTTGCTCAACTCCTTTGAATTATGTATGACAAAACCGGACATCTGTGTGGCAATTTTACAGATCTTTTCAACATGAACATGAAATAAGAAGCGAACATCATCGATTCATAGATCCTTGCAAGTCGCCATGTATTTCAGAGATGTATCTTTAATTTTGTAATTACAATTTACGATCTTGTTTGTATTTTAAGCATAATACAGGGTAGTTTATTTATATGAGGTAAAGAATACGGGTATTATTTGTTATGGAAATAAATTTGTTTAAAATAATTATTTTAATGATCATCTTGCTAAACCTCAAATTAGAATGTGTTCAAACCGGTAATGCATATGTCTGGTAAAATCATTGATCGAATTACAACAATGATGAGATTCGAAAAGGCCGATATTAGTGTTATGAACAAGATAAAGAGTTGGTTTGGAAACTATCAAATGGAGAAAGAATGTCTTGAGAAGAGATTTAAGAAGTCGGGGACGCCCGTAGACTAAATGACACGATCTAGGAAATACACAGAGAGAGCAGAGCATGTATTAGTGTGTCAGAATAGATGTGACGTTTGATCCTCCCTACACACTATTTTTTACCCATCCTTAATATCAACTGCCAGCAGTTATTCCATGTTCATTTACAATCTATAATTTTTTGCTATACTCGTTCTTTGTTTTCTCAATTCAATATTAGATGCTGCAAGAATATAGCGTCATTGATCCAATAGGAACCGGCATTTGGTCGTAAAATACGCCAAACGCGCGCCCAACATTTGTACACGATTTTATTGTAACATGAGAACGGGTCGTTTCAGCTCGGCTGTGGAATAAACTGCCGGCCTCTATGTTTCCCCATTCTACAACATAGTGACCCATTTTCTGTCCTTTCTCTCCTCCAAAAAACCTTCCACACAGCATTTCCAAAAATTACTGAGGTCATGAGGGAAATTATTTTCCGCAGGTCCTCCTGTGTAGAGTCAATATAAAAAAAATCTGAAAAATGACTATAGTCAAACATTTTATAGATTTCATTGATAACGCGAAAGTTCATAATGCTATGATAAAAAAACAATTTTTTGAATTTTACCTAGACGTTTTTTTTCTGACGTCACATTGGTTAATGAAAAACCTTTTGTTGTATCTGTACATTGTGCAACCCTTAGTCCTCCACTGATTGCCTATTCTGTGTAATGTGTAATTGCGTGTGAAAGCCTATCTTGCTCGAGGGCTGGGCCGTTAAGGGTTGGTTAGGTTTAGACGCCCACCGACATACATACATAATGCATCCGCCAACACAGTGTCTACACATCTAGTTCAGCCGGCTCTATGCCATGGCGTGCCCGACACGCTGTCACGCCTTTCCGGGAAAAACATTCCACTCTCCCGCGAAAATGAAATGTAACGCCCGCATCACGTGACACGTGTCGTACGTGACCTTATGACATATATGTCAATAAGGTTCACATTTCGTGTAGCCTCGAAGAATGGATACAAAATATGAAGATATGTGTTCGACTTAAGGAGATGCTAAAAGAATATTTTGCACTTCAGTTGTTAGCAACCGGCTGCCGCGGTTTTATTTCAAAGAATTTTATCCTCGCTGATTGAATCGAGTACAACATTCTAAGTAGCATGTTTATTATGTTAGATTTGTCTACCATTTATCGAGATCGTATATATTATTTGTTTATTTGCTTTATTTCTATTCTCGTACATACAGTTTACGTGTAAATAAATGATAAGTGCAAGAAAAACTTTTTTTTTTTATATAACAGACGGTAGTAGAGTGTAAGCAGGGGTATCCAAACTGCGGCCCGTGGCCCAACAATGGCTCGCGAGCCAACACCAATCCGGCCCGCCATAGTTTATTTTGATTACTTTGTAAAATTAAAAATTTTAGTAAATCATTTATTTATTGCATCTCACTATACATAAAACACTTTTTTTCTCATAAAAATCAACCTCACTAGGACTGAGCCTGTATCGAGGTTAATAATTTGCATTATAGTGAAGCAAACACAAGAGTAATCACAAACATAAAGTAATTCTACATACAAACACAAAATATTTCAAAATTAAAGAAAAAATAAGTATTAGATGTGTTACCAGATGGGTAATTTGACAGTATATTGTAACAATATTTGAACCATAACTAATCATTAATCATTATTCAAAAGAAGAAGCAAAGTAGATAATAAAGACAGATAGGGTGACATTCAGTTTTTAGTAAATGGGACTTATATAAAATCTTATTATTTAAGAAAGGACAAGGATGAAAAAATATTAAGGCAATTGTCTGTCAATACAAAAATCTTAATTAATTTTTTTAATAAAACTAAGGAATTGGTAGACTTAATATGATTTGGAAGAATACTAAACATAAGTGGTGCCTGATATAAATAATTTCTTTGACCAAAAGAAGTTTTAGTATGTACACTGTACAGCCACAAAGTTCAATGTAGAGCTAATTCTAGTTGTCCGCATTTGTTGTGTTCTTTTAGCAAATTTAATAATGATAAAAAATCTACAAAGTATTGAGTGATATATAGCTGTTTTATACACATAATATTACATTCCTTATAAAGTAGGTTGAATGGATAACAGAATTTTTTTTTTGTACATTACTTTAAGGATCAATTTTTGAGTAATATTTAGTGGTTCAACATTGGACTTTAGACATGATCCCCAGCATACTATGTTATAAGAAAGTCGAGATTGAACTAAGGCAAAATAGACAGTTTTTCAATTTCTCTTTGTCCAATATGTGTCGCAGTTCTTTAAAAATAAATGTAAGTCTCCTGATATTCTTTGTTAACATATCGATATGGTCATTCCATCTTAAAAATTTATCAAACTTAACACCTAGATACATGATACAATCTACACTTTCCAAGGGGTGGCAATTACAATTTAGCAGACAATTATGTATAATCAGATTATGAGTGTCAGAAGGCTGACTTTTTGATGATATACTAAATGTCACATATTTAGTTTTTATTGTATTCAAAGTTAAGATGTTATTATTCAGCCAACTCTTTACTGCTCTCTTAATCCTAAGTCACATTTGTTAAAAGCGTCTCTCCAGGTTTTACCCTCAAATATTAAAGCAGTATCGTCTGCAAAACTAACAATGTTACCTGGAATATCTAAATTAGACAAATCATTAATGTAGATTAAAAACAATATTGGTCCAAGCACACTACCTTGCGGAACCCCAAAAGAGATTGGTTTGCTATTGCTTAAATGATTATTTATATCTACTTGTTGCATTCTATAACTTAGATAGGATGTGAACCAGCCTAGTGCTGTACTATGAATGCCAAGAAAAGATATTTTTATGAGGAGTAATCCATGGGACACCGTATCAAATGCCTTTGATAGATCTAAGAACACAGCCAAAGCTTTGTTTCCATAGTCTATCGCACTAATGACTTTGGACAATACCCTCAACACTGCATCACTTGTTCCTATATTCTCTCTGAAACCAAACTGATTGCTAGAGAGTATATTATATGTTTCTAAGAATGATACCAATCTCTCTATTACTTTTGAAAGAGTATTGAGTAAGGATATAGGTCTGTAATTATTGACATCTAGACGATCTCCACCTTTAAAAAAGGGAATTACTTTAGCTTTCTTACAATGAGAAGGGAAAATTCCACTCTCGAAGCTAATATTTAAAATGTGAGATATGGGACCAGCTAATTCGGATACATGAATTTTATACACCACAACACTTAAAGAATCAATACCGCACGAGAAAGACATTTTTAAATCATTTATCACATTTGTGACTTCAGAAATGCTAGTTGGTTTGAAATAAAAATTGTCCCCTGTAACGTGATGTTCAGATTTAAAATCATTCACAAGACACATCTCACTAGTTTTATTAGCACTGCACAAATTATTAGCGAAGCTTGGACCAATGTCACTGAAGAAGTTATTTATATGATTAGTAATTGTATTTGGACTCTCTTCCATTGAAGTAATAATATTATTAATTTTCAATTTTTTTATGGTAGTTTGTTCCTTTTGTAGGTTGATAGCCTCCTTTATAATCTTCCACTGTTGTTTAATGTTACCATTGACTTAATCCAATTTTCTTCTGTAGTATGCTTGTTTTGTTGTTCGTATTATCTTTGTACACCAATTCCGATATCTTTTATAGTATTCCAACAGTTCTTTGTTATAGATTTCTCTTCTACATTTATTGTGCAATTTATCACGTGTTCTGAGGCATTTGATTATTCCAACATTTATCCATGGTTTTAGATATTTTCTCTAATGTTTCTCAATTTGTACTGACGTACAACTTTGCACATGAGTTTTCAAACATTTAATGAACTTATCTGTTGCCAGATTGACGTCTTTCGTTGATAGTACTGTATCCCAGGATTCCTCCTTTAATTTTGTCTTCAAAAGGTTTTTGTCAACAATAAGTTTTGGTTTTCCATTATTATTCAAAATATTTTTAAGAGTTGAGCTCATAAACTTCATCAAAATTAAAAATGGTCCGTTATGCCAGTAGTAAAAGCTGCTCCCTGTGGTTTTAATTTTGATTTCGCCATAATATGATCAATGCAACTTGATTTGTTAGGAGTTACTCTTGTTGGTGAGTTTATTATGGGCTTAATACCATGAAATGCTAGAAGTGATAGATATTTTTGTGTTTTTATGTTCTTCAAATCTAGAGTATCAATATTTAAGTCCCCACATAATAAAATATCCTTATATTGCACGGATACAGAGTCAAGCAATTCATCCAATGAATCGAGAAAGTTATCTATATTAGTCTGAGATGGAGACCGATATATAGCTATTAAACATATTGTATTGGAAAATTGCATTTTAAGCAGTTGGCATTGGGGAGAGAAATTTCCTCAACAGTTACCTGAATGTTTTGCTTTATATAGATAGCTACGCCATCATTTTGCAAATAGTTCATCTTTGTTGTGTAGACTACATACTCCGGAGTGATAGGCATATTAATCAAACTGCCCAGCCAAGCTTCTGTGAAGACTAGTACTTCTAGACGATGATTAATGCAATCAAGCGTAGTAACAGTTTCATCAAAATTTTTGCTTAAACTTCTAATATTCATGCACAATAAAGAAAATTTTGAATCCCTCAAAATTTTTTTGCAAGAATGTGAATCTTCTAATGTTATGTTAGGTTCATTATTGTCAGCCAAATCAATTATGTTGTAAATATCATCCATTTAATTTATTTTTTTTAGATAAAAATGACAGTCTCTGAGTGATGATTAAGACAATTGATTCAAGTCAAGAACTCTTGAGGATTGTTCCGGGTTCTTTTTCACACAAATTTTATTGTTACGAAACCATACAAATTGAAACTTAGCTTTTTTAACTTTTTGTTTCGTTTTCCAAAGAAGGTTTTTTGAATAAGAGGATAAAACTTCACCAATGAATACTTTACAGTCCTTCAATTGCTTAATTTTTTTGCGTGCGTTAAGAAATTCAGATTGGGACTTGTCATCTTTGAAATGAATGATCATACTCTGAGCTCCAGGTTTATTGATAGATTTATCAGGATATTGAGTAATTTTATTGATTCTACCTGGTTCAATCGGAATGTCAAGTTGTTTTATAAATCTTACAACGGTTTCCACCGAATTTCTTCGATCAAAGTTTCTACCCCAGACAATTCAGCACAATTATAGCTTATGTTTTGTTGTTCCACTTCAGCTACACGAATTTCTTAATTTTTAATTTTTAAATCTTTGAATGAATTTGCGTTTTCTAAGTAATCAACATTTTTTTTAATTGCATCATGTTTCCAATATTCATAGTGATTTCATCATATTGTTTACTGATAAATTCAATACTTTTTCTCATATCGGATATCTCCGATTCAAGATTTTTTTTCAAAGTACTCGATTCGAGTTCAATTTTGGCAAAAACTTGTTGCTTAAAATCGTCCATTTTTTTATCCATGTATTTAACAATTTTTCCAAATTGATCCTCATTAGATGGAGAATCCAATGCTTTTGATCTAGTTTGCACTAGATTCTGATTGCTAAGCATTGTATATAATTATAATAATGTGACTCACAAATGGCAAATTAAAGATGGTCACCC
Organism: Hesperophylax consimilis; assembly: GCF_061612785.1. NCBI lineage: Eukaryota > Metazoa > Arthropoda > Insecta > Trichoptera > Limnephilidae > Hesperophylax > Hesperophylax consimilis. The sequence goes on from NC_142842.1 coordinate 960,018, forward strand.
CACAGACTTTATGCTCACTGGTAAACAAAGTGTAATAAAGTAGGTACAAATTTATTGTTGTGAATACTAAAAGTAGTAAATAGTGGAATATCACAGAGCAGACGTCTTCACTCAACAACAGTATTGTCGCAACTGATCATAAATAATAATAATCATTACCTGACATACTTAATAACATTGAAAATATTAACTGTAATTAATGACTAACAACGTAATTAATAAATATAATTACATACAATCATATAATTACAACAATCATAAATAATAATAATCATTACCTGACATACTTAATAACATTGAAAATGTTAACTGTAATTAATGACTAATAACGTAATTAATAAATATAATTTAATAACTAATTCATCGCCCAGAAAAATAAAATCTGGTGCTTAACCGATTATTTTATACTTGAAAACCGTTTTATTTAAAATAATTTAATATTAAGGTTTTTATTAATCTTAAAAATAAATAACTTACATACGTGGGTATCGGTCTTTTGGCATATTGTAGAAATTGATAAATATTTTGGAATTTGACATTGTAGAGGGTATTTTCCGGCAAATACTTAAAACACGTAATTGTTTTAACACTGTAGAAGCAAATGATGTTAGCGTATTAATATCTACCATTAACCATACCAAGCTCCTGTAACACTGTTAAAATAGCATGGTAAAAAGTAATCGAGACACACTGTGCGTGCTTCGAATAGTGTAATCGTGACAATTGTTCCCGCATAGTAAGTATTGCGTTCTTATTATTTATCCGCAGTTATTTCTGTTGAAATCTACTGAAATTGACATCGTGTTTTCTCTTTACAAATGTAGATACTTCCTGTCATAATCATCATCAAATATACTAATTTCAGTTGTCGGTGGTATACATTAGTTATCCCTGCGTGACATGTGAGATATGGTTCAATGAACTCAAATTTGCTCTTCATTAAGTGTCAATTTCATAATTGGAACTGCTTGTGTGAAGAATATTTCAGACAAGTAAGCTATAATATATCATATTTTAACTGAAAATTATGAAAATAAATATTTCTCTATAAAATTATTGAATATCTTCGCTCTTGCAATAAAAACCATTTAAAAAATAACCGACTTCAAACGAAGTATTAAAATAAGGATTATAGACACGGGAAGGAAGAATATAGATACAATGTTGCATCCTGACAAAGATTAACGCTACGTTATGTTTTTCTTCTATTCACTGCTTTATAAATTTCCTTTTGCACATTTTAACATACTTACAAACTTACAATCAAAAATGAACAAACTTACAAAAAAACTTATTCACACACGAAACCATGGACAATGTGTCCTTAGGACGGAGTTCCCCAGTAAGGTCCAATTTTTGAAATAATATAAAATAAATAAATAGATTATTTGAAATGTCTTTTTGAAGTTACAATAATTATAATGACTCTCGACAATCAGTTCCAGTTTTTCAAATAATTAAATATCATGTCACAGTTAGGTATTGTATCGCTTGTTTAAATTCTTCACACAAATTATTCCAATTTTGAAATTCATCGAACGATATTTCACGGGGACAAATCCCACAGGGACAAACGACCACGCACAGACAACCGAAATTATGTCCTTCAGTATCTGAGGTTTCACACTCTTCCTTATCATCGCAATGGCAGTCAAAACATGTCCCTTGTCCTTTTATTTGGCAAAGGCAAAGGGAAAAGGTCGCTGTGAGGCGGAATTATGATAGCCCAAGAGGGACCTTACATTTTACATTACACTGGATAACCCGACTCCCCCACAAATCAGAGAACTAGCAAACAACCTTTAATACTTAAATAATTATATTGCCTACCCTCCTCTGAAAATGAACCTACAAATTACTACAAAAAAATAATTATATTTTCACGTAGAAAGTTCTTCGACAAACTCTGCAGATAGTATACACAGTGGTAATACTAACGGTGACAGAATAACTCATCAAAATGATAATTAATAACACCTTTAAAAAGTTATATAAAGTCATGGAAAGTGATAAAACAAAAACTTTATTAACTGGGTTAAGTAAGTTAGGTTAGGTTTAAATTTTTTTTTACATCGTTTTCAATGACTTTATATCACTTTTTAAAGTGTGTTGAATTGTCACTGTGTTGATTTATCATGGAACCAATACTAACAAATCGAAACGAAACATAAAACAGAACAAGACTCTGAAAATAAAAAAGATAACCGCCTCAACTGGGAATCGAAACCAGGATCACTGTCTTACCAGTTTTTATCCACTCGACCATATTTATACGACGGCCTCCGTTATCGAGGGGTAAGGCTCTCCTCAAGCAAGCCGAAGTTAAATTTATTTGAATATTGAAGACAATATTAGTGATTTCTAAACGAAAATCTGAAACAGAAAAATCAGAAAAGGAAACGGTCACATCTGGGATTCGAACCCAGGACCCTTGTCTTTCCGTGACAGTGCTCTACCAACTGAGCTAATGGGACCCTATTCCCCTCGGTCATTTTTAACTGTATCATACTTCGAATAAGAACTACTAACATTGTCTTCATTTTTTCACCGCACATTTTTATTGGCAACTATCTTTATGTATGATCGCAAGATTCAACCCGAACTAAATGCAATCCAGACAGCGTCTTTTTAGATAAACCTATCTTATTTTATTTTTTATTTTTTTTGTTATAAACAAACATACAAATCGTTTTTAATAATGTAGTTCGTTACGCAAAATTACTGGCTTATTAACGAACAGAGTTAAACTAACGAAGCTCTTAGAATTTTAAAAAATCGAACGCGCTGCGAGCTGAATCCGTTCGGGCCAATGACGCTACATTTGTTCGGGCTTGCAGAATCGAAATTTGTTCATGTAACAAGTTATGATAAAGACCTCATAAACTGATCAACTTTAAATTTAGTGTCAAAAAGAATAAACAGACTGCCAATGCATATTTAGGCAAGTATTTTAATTAAACATTGCCAATGTTTGACTTTCCAGAATGTCCATTCATAAACCTCCAGTGTTGTCATTATCAGTCTGGCTATCGACAACGTGACCGTGCTCGGGAAATCGGATTGATAGTTGCGCCTATCAATCCGATATTGCAAAGTTATCGATTTCACTGTGCTGGTCTAATAAGAAAAAAGAGCTTTCTAACATGGTGAAGTCAAACAGTAGGCAGTCTTATTCTTATGGATTTATAAAATATATAATTCTCTTTGATTTGGTGTGCGTTATTTATTACACCACGTTCTACATTTTCAGACACGTGTTTGTTAATAAAACTGTGCTAACAATAATGATAGTATCAAATACAAAGGAATTGTTTAGACAAAAATAATAACTTTCGAAAGCCCGATGCTAAAAAACATTTTAAGCTTATTATGGAAATTTTCTTGAGCACACAACTCGAATCCGCTTTAAGTTAAACCACACGAATCGTTCTGTCCCATTCACTGAAGAGATACACTGGTAGCAGCGTATTGAGGGCGTGTCCGTGCGCCCTAATAAAGTTAAATTCTCCCTCACTTCGGTGGAAATTGATCAAAGATCGAAATTATTACTTAAATTCTTTGGCCTAGGAGACAAAAGTTCCCATATAAATTAACGACATCCGTTTACTTGAAAGATATAATATCGGTATAGATGAGAGTTCTATGGATTTTCTGTTCCGGTGGTCCTGGCTCTCCGACCACCCGTGTGGGTATGGATTGCACCATTCAGTGGGTCAAGGCCACGCGACTCGTCTCGGGGGAGGCGAGTTAGTTAGGTTAGTACGCGAGGCTCGGCCCCAAGGTTGAGCTCACCCTCCTGAAAGTTAAGTTACGTAATTTTTACTGCTGCCCTGAATACTGACAGGGATGTTGACCGCTGTGATTTCCTAGGGGATGATGTGAAATGAGCACTTCTTCTGAATGTTTAATTATGGTCTAAATCGTAGACTAAACCTACGCCTTAACTCCTCAGTCTAATTTGTTCGGTTTTCTGAACAAACAGCTATTACCCGCAGGTAGGACACTTAGGAACAGCCCAAATGGTCTCCCTTACTGTCATGGTCAGAAATATGAATTAAGCGGTGTTAGAAAAAGAAAATGGAAAGCTTTATATTCAAATATAGAAGTTAACCAAAGAATTGTTAAATTGTAAAATATTACAAAACTCTGTAAATTTTCGAAAGATAGAAAAATAAAGTGAGGTGGCTATATTGATACATTAATGTAATCAGTAATGTTAGTTCGAAGTTTAGACGAAAAAACCTAAGGTATATTTGATTTAAAAAAATGTATATTCCAAAACTTAAATGTTTATTTATAATAATACAATTTTGAAGCGTATTTCAACACCTTTTAACTACCGTTTTTAGTTTTCAGATACGTTCAATAATATCACAATTATTCATTGAGAAGCGGAAAATACACACAAATTATCCGACTTTCTGACACCGTCTCTAAGAAATGTAACGGTCAATAGGTTTAAACTATAAACGATTAAAACTGTAAAATTTAAAGCTTTATATTAAACCTAAATATACCGGTATATATTAAAACTTAGTCATAGTTTTTTTTAATCTTGATGAATGAATTTGGTTGTTAGTGTGCATTGCAAAGTTTCGCGAGATTTTTTCTTACTAAATTCAATTCATTTAGAAAATAATACGTTTATTGTATTTCCTATTATTCTTGTGACCTCTTAAAATTGGCGGTATCTTTGTCTTTAAAATGCCCATCTAATGAATTAGTTCCAACAAAAAATTAGCATCTATTATAAGAGAAGTATAATATATTTTTTTAAATTGCATGCATTTGCAAAATGCTATGACGAATGCATTATTGGTTCCTAAAATAGCAGTTCATCATAAGTAGTTAGAACTACGAAATAATATATTATTTTTTTAAATATACAAATATTTATCCTCGAATTTCTGGGTAGGTACAAAAATCTCTTAAAATTATTCGTGATCCGGTTAAAACCTGAATTGTAGGCAATTTCCTTATAAACTTTTAGTAAATCTTTATTATATCGGTAAACACGTGTTCATGCACCTGCATTATGCCTTGATAATATGTAATGGTGAAATGCGAAAATGTGTTGATTTTTATGAATACGTGTTCCGACATCGTGATAGTAAATTCTTCTTTTACTAAAGTTTTAACAGGAAACCTATCAACTCATTCATTTAGGACCTGCAATCCTGTTTTAACTGTATTACGAATAATTTGAAGAGGTTCTTCATAAATTAGCAATACTCATTTTTCTCATTGTTTGTACAATTCGTCTACATTTGTAGCACAATACATTTCAAGTGAATAAAATTGCAAATCGTTTTGATTTCGAAATTCTCAGTTTCAACTCAAATACTAGGTACATTTTCCTTATTTGAATTTGAAATTGGTTCCGAGAAATTCAAAACGATTTGTTTTGAATTTCATCATTTGCAATTGATTCTCATTGACACGCAAAACTATTCAAATTTTTATATTCAGCCGAGGTTGTACCTATGAAATTATTTTTTCCTGTAACCTTTCGACTCCTAGTCCATAGATACAGACAGACACAGACAGGCTAATGAAATAGTTTAATAGTTTAGTCCCAACTGCTCCCAACCGGCTGAAGCCAGTGAGACTATGGCATCCCCAATTGGGGTATGTAGTTTGGCTGAAGGGAATGGGGAGGGGAGATGGGTAGACGAATGTGGGATAGTACCTGGCTATTCAGTTCTGGTCACCAAACACTTCCAAATCCATTTCAAACAACGTTTCAATTCCGAGTAATGCATGGAAATGTATGAGTAATGCTGATTTTATAAATCCTGTTAAAAATCAGGTAGTATACCGTTTCCTATAAAACTTTTAGTCTAATTTAGTCTATGAGTGTATTGTATTATTGAATGTATCTCGCGTTGATAACATACAACGACGAAATGCACGTGTTCCTACATCGTCATAACACATTCTTGTTTTATTGATAGTTAATTGGGACCCCTGTCAATTCATTCGTTCGAGGCCTGAAGTCCCGTTTTAACTGGAATACTAGTAATTTAAAGAGATTATTAAAATGTTTTGTTCGTGTTATTTTACACCAGGGACATACTAGGAGTGTAAATTTCTATGTTTTATACATTTCAGCAGAAGTACAAGTAAATAGTTTTAAAGAGACCCTTGCTTCTGTAGTGTTGTACTGGATAAATAAAAAATAACGATGTTTATTCAACGCTTGATTTTAGATGCAAATTCAAATTTAAAAATATGAATAAATATATAGTACATATTTCTTGCAATGAACAATACCTAAGTAAAACAAATACAAATATCGAATATAACATATATTATTATTAAAGTTTACATATAAAGCGTCAATATACCTAAATCGACAGTCTGAATTTAAGACCTTTCTATTCTAAGTACTGGTTTTAGATGCTATGTGAAAATGATTGTTTTAAATTCTATTGTAGCATGTTCTGTAAATGACGTCGAAAAAACTTCAGAAAAAAACGTCGCTACGCACCTAGTATCTTTAGACATTTACGGGGTAAGAGGGGACTGCTTACAGTTGTTCCAAACTGGTTCGTTAAAAACGTTCGATACTGTTGACACGAATAAAAAACCTAACTTATGTTTTTTCCAACGTGAAATTTTTTGTAGCTCACTTAAACCCATTAAAATAGATTTTTTTAAGCGTGTTACTCCAGTGGATTTAATTAAATTAGGTTCAATCAGGTGTAATTTCGTCTGTGTGCAATTCTGTCAGTGTCATATTGGTGCGTGAAATTCACGCCTGTGTAATTTCGTAGGTGTGTAATTCTGGCAGTGTCATATTGGTGCGTGAAATTCACGCTTGTGTAATTTCGTAGGTGTGTAATTCTGGCAGTGTCATATTGGTGCGTGAAATTCACGCCTGTGTAATTTCGTAGGTGTGTAATTCTGGCAGTGTCATATTGGTGCGTGAAATTCACGCCTGTGTAATTTCGTAGGTGTGTAATTCTGGCAGTGTCATATTGGTGCGTGAAATTCACGCCTGTGTAATTTCGTAGGTGTGTAATTCAGGCAGTGTCATATTGGTGCGTGAAATTCACGCCTGTGTAATTTCGTAGGTGTGTAATTCTGGCAGTGTCATTGTGTCACCGTGGAATTTCGTTTGACACCGTTATATTCTTTTATTTGTGTTATTAATTTTTTAAACACCCATGGAGATTTTACAATCAATACATATGGTTAAAATTTTTTACACAAATGTTAGTAGTAAATAATGGTTTCATATGGTTTATTATTGGATAAAATTAAAACAAATTTAATAATCGTAAATGTATGTTCAGAATTAATATTTTGACATGAAAGATTTGTTTAGGTATGTTCAGTGTTCACATCTTAGCATCGAATATGTAAGGATAAAAATATCTAGTATCGATTCGCCCGAAATGCCAGCGTACAGCCGACTGCGACTGCTATTCGAGTTCCCTTGCCGCCCGTGGCAGCCTCGAGCACTTGGCTGCGGTTACGTAAAGCGGGCCGGCGTCGGCGTCGGCGCTCGACACTTGGACGCCGACGTCGATAGCTCTCATTCCAATCACTCCGCAATCAATTCAATACATGCTTCCTAATACAGCCTTTTATCCCACTTTTAGTAATTGATTTGCCATACTGGAATGTTATCTAATTGTGACTTGCAGCGTACGTATATGTACGATATAATCTTTAATTATGTATGAATATATTCCACAAAATAATATGAACTGCCAAACCATTAAAACACTCACTGGATCAGTTAATTTTTTTTAAATAAAATTGATATGTGTGGAAAGAAAAATATGATAAGGGTAGACTAATGTACCTGCAAGATATGCTTATTCATAAACAAATGATTTTAACATAATTTTTCCTGATTTTGGATCACGAGTGAATCTAATGTTTTAAATTGTTCTCTTTGCTAATTTATGTGAGTTGTTGCTATTGACAAGTCTCCCGGGCCATTTGCCTGTTATTGTTACTAAATAATACCTCGATTTGGTTCACAGTAAAATAAAGATAAGATTTACGTCAAAATTCTGATTTTTACATTTTAGTTAGACGTTCGTGTTATTTTAAGTGTTTTTTGTTTATATTGTATTATATTGACAGCTGTTTCAGCGTTTAAGGCCATTTTCCTTTTAGGCCACGTTGAGAGACTTATTTATATGAAGTACCCCTCAAAATAGAGAATCCATTGTCACAAGTTCTTTCTCGGTAAATCGGTTTAACCGGTAATCATTTGGTTTAAATATCATCTCAAGATGGCCTAACCACAGTTTGAAAATGTTTATTAAATTTTATTAACATTAACTGAAAAAAGACTACGTCCATTTACAGAAAAACAGATACATATTCACTAATTATTGCAAAAACATTAAACAATTTTTAAATTAAATTCATGATTACAAACGTATAAATACATCAATGATACAAACGCGTATGCATGAATGCGTATAATATTATTACACAACACAACCAAATTAGTTTGAAATAAAATATACATATATTTTATTTCAATGAGCTTCTAATATATTTTTAAAAAGCTTCAGAACTTCAACATTCGTTTATTTTTGTGAAAATATTTTGAAAGATTTAAGTAAAACACACCCGACGTATTTCCAAGACCTTTGAGTGAGCTGTACACAGTACACAGTCAGTTTATATAATATGCTGATTGGCAGATAACAAAAAAAAATTGTGAAAATAAAACGATCTAGACTGGGGGCTTTGTGCGAACAATATTTATTCAGTTTCGTGAATTTATTTTTCAATTCACAAATATTTATCAAACGAACGACCTTCATAATGTTTTATTTTGCTGACAGGCGATAAAATCACAATGTTGGTTATTTTACGTCCGATGCTTACAATAATTATTGTTTTCAATTTAATGATATTTCTATCAATTCATATGTAATAGGTCTTTGTGATATTTTATTTATTACATTGCAAACACTGTTTCATCGAAAAATCATTTTTCATTTGTGAGACTAAATCATTGCAATAATTTTTATCAGTTTTTTATTCAAATTGTCAATCTTCTTGTTTTATTTTCAAGGAATGAACCCTTTATCAAAATTTACTGAATGTCATTTATTATGTAAAGCCACCCAAGAGTCCTAACTGTTCCCAACTATCTGGAGTCAGTGAGACTATGGCATCCCTATTGGGGTGTGTTGTGAGGCAGGAGGTAGTGGAAAGGGGAAGGAGATGAGTAGGAGGAAGGTTGGGAAGTTCCTGTCTATTCAGACCTGGTCACTAAACTGGTGGTCTTGCACCAGGGCCATATTTATTTGTTTCCTCGTGATCTCCAAAACGCGGTACTGAATCAAAAATAAATAATTGATAAATTCAACCTAATGCAATAAAACATGCACACGCAGGGTCACTAAACTGGTGGTCTTGCACCAGGGCCATATTTATTTGTTTCCTCGTGATCTCCAAAACGCGGTACTGAATCAAAAATAAATAATTGATAAATTCAACCTAATGCAATAAAACATGCACACGCAGGGAGAGTTTTCAGTTTGCATGCAATAATATTCCACCAAAAGGTACAAATTAATATTATGTCATCAAATATTCCCGCTTTTAACGTAGCTAAAGTTTTTAAAATCGCTTACCGATGGTTTTTTCTTGTAAACTTTTGTTACCGCTTCACACGTAACCAAAAAGCACCTATTATTGTCACTTCCGTTTTAAACTTTTTTCATTGTAATAATTATTCGAAAAATGGCACACCTTGTTCACCATTTTGTTGGTATAAAATGGTGAACTGTTTGGCGGTTTTCTGTTTCACAGAATTATTTCCGATTAAAAATAAACTTTTAGATGCAAAGAGAATGCTTGGTTTTCTCTCTTTCAAAACCTGTTTATATTATAAGTTTGTCTTATCTTACTTAGTAGAATAGAACGAGTTTAATGTGGACGTGTTATTTGGTGATAGATTTAATGGCATTATTTTGGTGAGTTGATTGAATTAGTCTATTTGTTGCAGGTTTCCACATGACCCCCAAGCTGTCCAAGATGTTCCCCGAGTCGTGCCTGCTGATCGTGGTGGGGGTGGTGATCGGAATCATCCTGTATAACATCCGCAGCTTCCACGTGTCCCCCCTCACGCCCGACACCTTCTTCCTGTACATGCTGCCGCCCATCATCCTGGACGCCGGCTACTTCATGCCCAACCGGCTGTTCTTCGACCACCTCGGCACCATCCTGCTGTTCGCCGTCATCGGGACCATCTTCAACACGCTTACCATCGGTGAGTACTGTTCCTTATAACATCCGCAGCTTCCACGTGTCCCCCCTCACGCCCGACACCTTCTTCCTGTACATGCTGCCGCCCATCATCCTGGACGCCGGCTACTTCATGCCCAACCGGCTGTTCTTCGACCACCTCGGCACCATCCTGCTGTTCGCCGTCATCGGGACCATCTTCAACACGCTTACCATCGGTGAGTACTGTTCCTTATAACATCCGCAGCTTCCACGTGTCCCCCCTCACGCCCGACACCTTCTTCCTGTACATGCTGCCGCCCATCATCCTGGACGCCGGCTACTTCATGCCCAACCGGCTGTTCTTCGACCACCTCGGCACCATCCTGCTGTTCGCCGTCATCGGGACCATCTTCAACACGCTTACCATCGGTGAGTACTGTTCCTTATAACATCCGCAGCTTCCACGTGTCCCCCCTCACGCCCGACACCTTCTTCCTGTACATGCTGCCGCCCATCATCCTGGACGCCGGCTACTTCATGCCCAACCGGCTGTTCTTCGACCACCTCGGCACCATCCTGCTGTTCGCCGTCATCGGGACCATCTTCAACACGCTTACCATCGGTGAGTACTGTTCCTTATAACTCTCCTCAATGGTACCTTCCTTATATTCTTTCAAATTCTTGCAAATTCTGAAAAGAATTCTGAAAAGATTCTGAAAAGAAGAAAAGAATTTCAGAATTTGCCGAACACCTAATTAATACTAATCATACATTTAATAGAACGACAGGAGTTCAAATACTACATACAAATAAAATAGGAATACTTCTCAATAATTTAGAATCATTGGAAATATCAAAAGCAAATAAAAATAATTGCCCAATTTTAAACAAACAGATAGAACTAACTAAAAGCCCTATTTTAAAGATGTTTCCTTTCTCCCTGGGTAATTAACGCCCCTCCCCGACCCCACTACCTACTCCGCTGCCCTGATGCTCTCTCCCTCACATTTATATACTTTCTCTTTCTTTATTGTTTACATAATAATTTTCCTCTGTATTATATTTTACTTTATATTTGTACTGTCCTGATGAAGGTTGAGTTCAACCGAAACCGGTCGACGTATATAAATTTAATAAAGTGGTTTAAAACAAAGATATTCTTTCATTTGTGTAATAATGTCAAGCCACAAAGTGTTTGCTTCCTTCGATAATTCAATGTAATTTTGTTGGAAGCACTATATATTTTATTTTATACGTCGACTGGTTTCGCACAGACCGTTCATTCCTCGAGGAAATGCAAAGCAGGATATCAATTGTATCCTACAACGTATATCCTAAGATACTTTATACTAGTTACTAACATAAATCTCAAGCATGTAAAAAGCTATCAAAGAAATTCAGGTTCGAGTTATAAGTTTTTCATTTCTATTTGAAAGTGTTTCAATTTCCAGGGTTTTAAACAGAATCAAAAGCAGATCTGTTTTTGACAGATCTATTATTGGAGGGAAAATTCAATTTAGGCGGGAAAAACTGTAGGGATTGGGTGGGTTGAAATAGTTGGAGCTTAATAGTTGAAAAATGGAATATGTTGTGAAAATAGTGTAATTTAATGATTCATAATATTCTCAAAAGTAATGGATTTTATTATTTAATATTTTAAAAGTAGAAGTCGGGAATGAGGCACAATCAAATTAATCAAAAATACTTAAGTATCAGTTCATTTCATAGTTCCTAAACGCTAAACCTGTACAAGTCACTAGTGCGCCCCATAGTCGGATCTAAAACAATGGATTGCAATGAAACTTATATCTTTGATTGCAATCTTAGAACACATGCGTCGCATCGGGTGGGATTGCCGTCCTATTTCACTATATTTAGAAGATGTTTCAAGGAACGAGCGCTGATGATCGATGTCTATGAGATCGGTGCATAGTCAGGAAACACGCGAAACGCGCCCACAGCCTATGTACCCAGTTGACATTTGTCACATGAGATCGCGTCCTTTCTACCGTTCTTCAACAGCTCGGCAACCGGAACCAAAACCGGCTTTTGCATTTTATTATATCCAACAACACAGGTCTCTTCAAGACCCAGGTTCACTCCCTTCTTTCCACAAGTAAATCCAGCACACAACATCCCAAAAGAAGACATTGGCCCTAAGAGAAATTAATTTCCTCGGGGCCATGGAATTAATGTTTTTAGAAAATGCAATAGTCGATATAACAGATTTTTTGTATTTAAAGATGTATAAACGTGTTGTTTGCCAGGACACACCAGTATCGCAATTCACTCTTCCTGCCTACCCTTGCAGAGAAAGCGCGATGTCTTGTTTTAATATAAAAACATTACGTGCAGAATTCTCCTGCATACTATGTATATATAACTATTTCTCACAGATTAACACGAGCAGCAGATGAATAAACATTAACAAATATTTTTTAAGACAAATTTAAAGGGAGATAAATGTTTCTTCAAACACAGCAAACTTATTTCGTGGCACCGTTTTAATTAAAAGAACGTGTTGGTTTATTAAACTATAAAAGTTTTTAAAACCAAATGTTGATTATTTTTTTAATTAAGATAAAAGTTCACTCAGTTTTCTAATTCTATAAGAAGTTTGATAGAATTTTATTTGTTAGGTTTAAAAATTCGCTTCTATGTAAAAAACGGTTATTAACAAGGCACAATATTATATATTATTATACATTATTTTTAATTCTATATTTTGTTTATAATTTAAGCAGAGTAGGTACTGATGCGGTGTTATATTATGTAATTTTGTCGAATTAAAATTAATAACCAAAAGAAAAATAAAAATTCAAAGCAAGAATTCATGGGAAAACTAATTCAATAACGATATTGAAGCTTGAATCATATTTTATTTTGTGGTAAAGGTTTATTCGAAATGCTATTAATTTTTTTTCTGAAATTAAAAGGTTTCGTTTATAAAAAGTTTGGCAAAAAGCCGAATCAATTGGCTGGATCTCTTCACGCAAATAATGACCAGCAAATTTATTTTGTATTTAGTTTGATGAAATGAAAATAAGGTTATATTTGTTGGAGGGCTGTTCTTTTATCGCTAGTTTAACTAAATGCTTACGCACTTGAATATGGAAGGGCAAAGTGAAGACGTTTCAAAAGATGGTTCGCTTTGAATAAAGTTTAATGGAAAAAGTTTTATAAAATATTCTACTTGGTCCACAAAAATTTAACAACTCGCACGTTGTTGGGAAAGTGACTTGTCGTTACGTCAGCACAAAATTAGGGTATGCTTGCCGTCATTGGAGGGCCGCTTTCGTTGGACCGCGTAAGTAAATTAGAAATACGAGTTGTCAGGATGCCTTAGGCCATTCGTACACGGAGATACTTACAAGCGACTCGAGTAATGTTCGCGTAGCATACGCGCCACTCGTGACTATCTGCCATACTACTCGTATTTTGCCAGTGTTCGTACATGACTACGGGTTCGAAGTCGGTTGCACGCTATTGACAGTGCTGGTAGCACACTACGCAAGTAGCATTCGCATTTACTACTCGTTTGATAGAAATGACGCCCGAACACGATTAGAATGCTAAATTTATTCTGGAGGTGGGAAAATATCCATGTTTATACAACTAAAATTTACCGGAATTCGTTAGAAATGGTTTAGCGGAGAAGGCGTGGATTTAGGTTAGAATGAAAATTCATTTTGGCATAATTCTCATGTAGTTCCTCCGCGGCGATAAATGTCCACAATTAACATTTATTTCGTTGTATGGGTGAACCTAAAATATCATTTTAGATTTTTATGCTTGTAAATAAAACGAAGAACAATAATATAACCTTCGCTGCTAGAGTCACTTGTCATCGTATTAATGATCTATTTCAATATAATTCAGGTAGCGCCGTGTACGGAAACCTTCAAAACAGTAGCATGTCGGTAGGCTACTTGTGTTTCGTCACAGTCGCGTAGCTTGTACGTATCTCGCATCACATATGATGACCGTGCCACTGGTATTTACTATTTCGCCTCATTCTTAATATTAAAATAAAACTTCTTTATAACTTAATTACCAAGAAACAACAATTACAACTATTATTTTGTACTCACCAATTCCAAGAATTCATCACCTTGCAAACAAATATTGTAAACTTATCGACATATTTGGTGTTAATAACTTTGAGAGTTTCAAAAGGCAACTAATTTTTGACCTTTTTGCTAGTTATTTGTAATATTTATTAGCTTTAAAAAAAAAGGTCTAGCCTTCATACTTTGATTTACTTTACCATATTATTTTCTAATTACCTTATGAGTAAATTATATTTAGCTATTTTATCCATGTACATGTTACACTTATATACATATACTGTCAACTTACTATGTAAAAGCCCGATAGGGCGTTAATAAATAATAAATAAATAAATTAACGTCGGGGAGAGGTAAAATTGTTCCCTTTAACTTTCTTGATCGTAAACACTAAATTTTGGCCGTTCGCCATCTGATTATGTTTTTGTATTAACTTGTTTTTTGCAAAATACGGTAAATTTTTGTAAATTGTGCTGTCTTACCAGTTAATATATTTATACTAATAAAATAGTATATAATCTAACATAAGTAGGTAGTTTTCCCAAAATGGATAGTTATTTTCAGAGAAATGTTTTTTAAATAGCATCCTTAGAGATGTGTTGGCACACAATAGGTTAAACGCTGATTTTTTTTTTATTTTTTTTTTTTATAGTGAATACCTCACAAGAGTCCCAACTGCTCCCGTCTGGAGCCAGTGAGACTATGGCATCCCCAATTGGGGGATGTTGTGAGGCTGAAGTTAGGTGGGGAAGGGAAAGAGGAAGGTGGGGAAGTACCTGGATATTCAGATCTAGTCACTAAACACGGCTAAAGCCATTTGGAGCAACGTTTCAATTCTGAATGGTGGTCTTACACCAGGGCGATACTGGTAGTATCTTCCACTCTGGATTATTGGCACGTTTCCGATTTAGAACAAAATGAACAGCTGACAGATATAACGGCAATATTGTTATACCTGTCAAATGATCATAACTTGATGATAAGCTAAATTTGGAATATATTACAATTGTTTTCGCTGATCTGTTGTTTAGGATCCACAACAAAACTAGTTTTCTGTAGTATTAATATTTCTACTCGTCCCTACATGAATGTTTGCTGTAAGTTCTAACACGCAATGGACAAAGGTGACACTGTGTACATAGAACCTACATAAAATAAATGGTTCCCATATTTCAAGTCCGTAGTTATATTTACATGGAAAGGACGACAGGTGCTTATAATTTATTATGTAAGTTGTTAGTTTTGCCAACGTATTTTACATAATCTCCTTACATTATATTGTATTCATTACATATTTCATATTAGTAAAGCTAAAATAATTGGATGCTGAAATACATACTATTAATAATATTATGTATTTACTAGCGCACATTTGGGAGGCGGGTTTGGGTACCGCTGCCTCGGGATCCATTGGATTACCAACATCTCTGCTAGGTCACCCAAAGTGGTTCGCTACGTTTCGTGATTTAGCAGGGGTGCCCATGTTCATCGGGTGAGGTGTGTTCAGGATGCGTTGGCCCACCAGCTGCGTGGCGGGCCAGATCGGAAGAGGCTGGTTTGGGGAGACCCTTCGACCTCTCCAACTGGTCTCTCCTGACCCAACGCCTTGATTAGATTATACATCCGCCACTTCTGGAGACACTGATCCCTAGATTCTTACCCATCCCTCACCCGTCCACATAGTATCCCCAAACATGACTTGGACCCTGAGGGAAATTAATTTTCTCAGGGCCTCCTGTGTGGGGTAAATGTGTAAAAATACAGTGAAAAATCGCTGGGTGTCAGTCTCTACCGAACCGACCCGTCACGGTGGACAAATGCATCCGCAGACAAACCTCACCACATGAACTGCTTATTCACCAAACGTAGCGGACCACTTGGGGTGACCTATGACTGGGGTGTTGGATATCCAATCAATGGTTACCGGGGCGGCGGTACCCCACGCCTCCCAAATTAAGATCATTTGTTGTCATCATCAATAAATAACTGGTACAAATCTGATTCAATCATCTCGGATTTGCTTTGAATTTAAGTGTCATTTTCAAAATCGGTACTGATTGTGTGAAGAAATCACGCAGACGATAAAATGCATTTCTATAAAATTATATTTTTAATCGAAAATTATTTCTAATTGAAAGTGATTTTTTCAAGAATTCAGACTTCCCGTGATTTTTCACGGGTACTGCGTTAGTTACGTAATATTATTAATACTAAGACTTTACTGCTGAAGTTACTTGTAGTAAGACACATGCAACTGTTGGGAGTGGAAAACACCAACATCTGTAGGAAATGTGAAGAGGAGGAAGAGACTCCAATTCACCTATGGTGCCAATGTCCCGCTCTGCTGGGAATAAGGCTCAGATACCTGGGAAGACACAGTGTGGAACCAGAAGACATCGCCACATATCCAATGACAGCCCTGGTGAACTTCATAAAAGGAACCGGGTTACTGGCAAGGGAATGAGGTAAAATGGAAGATAGTACAATGGGCCTATGGCCTAAGTGCTCGCGGGGAACGTAAGTAAACCGCCTCCGACTTTAAAAAAAAAAAAATACTTGTAGTAACTTTCTGGCTCCTATGTAAAGTAATATTATTATAAAAACTAAATTGCAGATTCTAAAAACGCTTCCATACGAACTAAATGAATTCGTAGCATAATTTCGTTTCTGGATTTAACACATTGTTTTAAATTGAGGTAAGGTAAGATGGGTGAGGTGAGGTGAGGTTATGTTAGGTAACTACCCAATTTTTCACCCCAGTCTCCATTGTTTTTAAAGTAAAGAAGTTCTTCTAAATCTCTGTTACTTAACTGTAATCCGAGAATCCCATCTCATCTCAGTTGTTGAATAACAACTCACTTAGCTTATTCGGGAACTTCCGGGCTTCAGCACAGAAGCGATATCTCACTTAGCGAATAATATTTATGAATTTGTTACTTTTGAACGGCCATGACATGAATAATGAATAACTCGTTTTACGAAGGACGAATTCAGCGGAAATTACATTCCTGAAAAGAGTGTATAGAAATTTGGAAAGAGGAAACAATTTGAAAACGAATTAAAATTTTACCATGATTTTTAATTACAATATATATCTATCTATATTAGAGATAGATCTTGACTCATTTTATTAAGAGGGGGAGCCACCAGAACAAAAGTTTTGGTTGGTTACTACTTATTTTAGAGTGTCTTTATAATATGTGAGTGAGAAATATGTGGATAGAAGGATTTTGGTAAATTGTATGACGCTGTAGTTTTAATTGGCTTTTCTGTTCCTATCCTCCTAGTAGGTCATGGAGGAATCCGTAGATTACTCAAGGAGAAAACTGCCTTCGGTCGTTTCCAGCTTGTGTTCGGTGAATAATAGGGCTTTTCCGTTCTAACAACTACTGAGCATTATTGTACCTAACCTTTTTTACATTAGCTTCACACAGGAGACTCTGAGGAAAATAATTCCCCTCGGGTTTTCCGTTCAATAGGGGTTTTCCGTTCTAACAACTACTGAGCATTATTGTACCTAACCTTTTTTACATTAGCTTCACACAGGAGACTCTGAGGAAAATAATTCCCCTCGGGTTTTCCGTTCAATAGGGGTTTTCCGTTCTAACAACTACTGAGCATTATTGTACCTAACCTTTTTTACATTAGCTTCACACAGGAGACTCTGAGGAAAATAATTCCCCTCGGGTTTTCCGTTCAATAGGGGTTTTCCGTTCTAACAACTACTGAGCATTATTGTACCTAACCTTTTTTACATTAGCTTCACACAGGAGACTCTGAGGAAAATAATTCCCCTCGGGCCTATGAAATATTTTGGGATGCTGTGTGGAGGGTGTTTTTGGAAAGGAAGGAGAGGAAGTTCTGGGAAGGAAAAATGTATGAGAGGTGGGTAGGAATCTGGAGGTTTGTGTGTCCAGGAGTGAGGGACTTTCCGAGAGAGTCCTGCTGATACGGTCAAAAGATCTCCAAATGGGCAGATGAGCAACATACCTCACCCGGGCACCCATCAGTCTCCAAACGTACCAATTAATGGTATCCACATCCGTCTCCCTCATTCTATTAATCCTTATTTATTTATTAACGTCGCTCATACCTTTAACCAACTGTATTACTTTTTTTGTCATCTTAATCTTTAAAAAATCTTTCTATTCTGAACTAAATCATTTGAAATTTAAAAAAAAAAACAAAAAAGCGCAAAAGCCCACCAAGGCGTTAATAATTTATTAATAAATAAATAAAATTAATTTATTAATTTCATTAGAAACTATATTATGGCAACTTTAAACAGCCTCTAACGCAAATTTACGAATTTGTCTGTTGGAAAGTCGAAATATCAATAAGCATCAATATGAAAATGATTTATTGAATGACAATTTACTAATTTGCACATCCGACATTGTCTGTTGGACAGTCGAAATATCAATAAGCATCAATATGAAAATGATTTATTGAATGACAATTTACTAATTTGCACATCCGACATTGTCTGTTGGAAAGTCGAAATATCAATAAGCATCAATATGAAAATGATTTATTGAATGACAATTTACTAATTTGCACATCCGACATTGTCTGTTGGACAGTCGAAATATCAATAAGCATCAATATGAAAATGATTTATTGAATGACAATTTACTAATTTGCACATCCCACATTGTCTGTTGGAAAGTCGAAATATCAATAAGCATCAATATGAAAATGATTTATTGAATGACAATTTACTAATTTGCACATCCGACATTGTCTGTTGGAAAGTCGAAATATCAATAAGCATCAATATGAAAATGATTTATTGAATGACAATTTACTAATTTGCACATCCGACATTGTCTGTTGGACAGTCGAAATATCAATAAGCATCAATATGAAAATGATTTATTGAATGACAATTTACTAATTTGCACATCCGACATTGTCTGTTGGAAAGTCGAAATATCAATAAGCATCAATATGAAAATGATTTATTGAATGACAATTTACTAATTTGCACATCCGACATTGTCTGTTGGAAAGTCGAAATATCAATAAGCATCAATATGAAAATGATTTATTGAATGACAATTTTCAATCCAATTTGATAACAGAAATAGATTTCATATCATATTTCCCTTTAAAATAGCGCGGAAATTAAATTCACCCGCGACATTGAACCACGTTACCGAGTATAATATGACTTTTCCAACATTTAATGGAGTCTTACACGTGGAGTTCTAAATTGGTTTGAGAATTTTACTTTCCTTACTATGTTGAGTATTTGTTACGGTTCTAAAAGATCATAGGTGTAAATACTGCATCATAAATTATTGTTACGAGGGTTGCAAGTGTTTCGAATAATGACGAATTATGACGAACGTCTTTGAAATATTTCGCTATTTTATGGCGTTTTGCTTTTAACTGTAATATTCTGAATATATTTTCGAGGAGTGTAAAGTAAGCGTGTGGATGAAAGTGCTTATTAGTAACTTTATTTATAATATATTGTTTTGTATCGCGAATACCTCATCTCGTAAGAAAAATAAATCTCAACCTTTTATAAGAGTTAGCAATATGTCCTCTTCAAAACGTTATCTAGTTTCATCTTCTTCTTCTTAAACTTTATGGTGTCCGGCTTTATGGTATCTCGCTTGTTCCTCTAGGTACTTATCTTGTGTGTCGCTTGTTCCCAGGTACTTCCCTTTGGGCGTGCGGAATGGGCGGGCTGTTCGGGCGCGAGGCCCCCATCCTGGACATGTACCTCTTCTCGGCGCTCATCTCCGCGGTGGACCCTGTTGCAGTCCTTGCAGTGTTCGAGGAGATCCACGTCAACGAGATCCTGTACATCGTGGTCTTCGGGGAATCCCTCCTGAACGACGCCGTCACAGTAGTCCTATACCACATGTTTGAGGCTTATACTGAGATGGGTCCCTCCAATATCTTGTACACCGATGTCCTGGCTGGGCTGGGTTCCTTCCTGGTGGTGGCGGTGGGGGGCACTGTGATAGGGGTTGTTTGGGGCTTCGCCACCGGCTTCGTGACCAGGTTCACGCACCAGGTGAGGGTCATCGAACCCATCTTCATCTTCGTGATGGCCTACCTGGCCTACCTGAATGCTGAAATCTTCCACATGAGCGGAATTCTAGCGTGAGTACTCATTTATCTATTTGCTTTTTCTCAAATTGATTTTTATTAGAAAATTCTAGAAACGCAGAAATATTTTCATTTTCTTTATTTTGTAGTTATATTCGCGTGTTAAGACTAATTGAGAAAATTAATGACAGTTTTTTTTTTACTCGGTATATGGTTAAAATATCTGAAAAAAATCATGGTACACCACTGGTAATTTTTAAACCTTTTAAACTCTGCATTGAAAAAATATACAATAGAATTTTTATGTACATTGGAACAACAAAGTAAAACATAAATATTTCAAGGATTTTCCTCGGAAACTTCTCTTTTCCTCTCTAGTTCACGCTTAATATTTTTAACAGCTTTCTGTCTCACCAAAGACAAACTCACGGCACTGAGTGAGGTTTATCTTACCGAGCGCTTAACTGTAACTTTTTCACTGTTTCATTGTAAAAATCAAAATACGCGTCGCAGCATATCTGCTTAGCTCTTTCAAGTTCCTTTTTTGATGTTTCTGCTGACCGTGTTTGTTTTACAATATTGATTATTGTTTTTTTTATGGACTGCCTATTATCATTTTATAAGTACACGAGCTACTCATCATTCATCGAGTATGAAAAAACAGACGGACAATATGATGTGCGTGTGATTTCACGTGCGTGCTAACCTTTACCTTGGAACAATTCGACTGTCTAAAATCGACCATTATCGACTAGCAAGTACTCGAATCTCCGACCAGAGAAGTATTGATTTAAAGTATATATTGTATTTTAGTATGTAGTTGTCGGTAGGATGCTACCTATTATGTGGGTTATTAGATTTACTATAACGCATGTAACAATAATTTACTCTCTAAATTGAATTATGGGAGATTCTGAGAGCAATGCTACTAGTCTTACTTTCTGCTCCCGAACTCTCGACCAGCAATTCGAAGGTCGCGAATTCAAATGTTGGCGTGCGCAAGTAAATTCAATGTTGATGAATTCGTTTTATTTCATAATTTATTTATTTAAAATAGGATATAGTATACTTGTGGCACTTCCAGAGTTGAACATACCCTTATTATCGCCCTGGTGTAAGACCACCATTTAGAATTGAAACGTTGCTTGAAATGTTTTAAGGCGTGTTTGGTGACCAGATCTGAATAGTCCCCACCTTGCACTTCCCCATCTTCTGCGTCTCCTCACTACCTTAACCCTCAACATACCCCAATTGTGGATGCCATAGTCTCACTGACTCCAGACGGTTGGGAGCATAAAAAATACGTTACTGGAAATCTGCGTGGCGGGTTACCGTAAGTATGTTAATAAATCAACATGCATTTGGCATTGTTAAGTACTCTTCTAAAATGGCTGGTGCGACGTCCATGGAGCTTAGAGTACTAATTTTGTGATCCCGTTTTATCCGAGGGTCCATAATCTATTTAAGATCCCAAGAGTCACCACCCAACCAGTGGCGGCTTTCTCTAAGGACCCTGTAGCACTAAAATCCCAAACGGCAGCAGCAACGAACTAGACAAATATGGATTATGATTTTACGACACTTTGAACATCGTGCCACCAAAACTACAAGCTAAAAAAATTCACTCGCTTAGGTGCATAATCCATAATGCACCAAATATCCGTTTCTGTGAAATGTTTCCTAAGAAAAATATTCTGTCTCGGTCAATTAAAGGTACGCGCCTCTCTATTTCTAGAGCTTAAACTTTTGTCATTTGGTGGGGTGCCCTTCCACTTGCGATACTTTTTTTTTACATTAACCACCCCACAAAGGAGGCCCAGAGGAAAATATTTTCCCCCAGGGCCTATGTCATCTTTGGGGATGCTATGCGTAGGGTCTTTTTTAGGAGAGGAAGGAGTGAACATGGGTCTTAGTAGGAGGTAGTTAATAGTAGGAGGGAGGACACAAATCATTGATGAACTTAAGACCGAGTTGTAGAAGCGATCCGTTCTCATGTGACAAATGTCAACCGTGTACATAATTTGGGCGCGTGTTTGGAGTGTTTTTTTGAAGGGATCAATAACGCTAGTTCCTCGGAGCATCGTCCATTGTATTACCGATTATTTAAAGATTGCATTCCGTTTGTTAAGACAGGGGAATCTATCAAACGGACCGTCCGTTTCTGCACGGAGTCAAGGGTTTTTTCAGGTATTTTGGGGCTCCAGACCAGAGGTGGCTGCCAAATTCAACAGGGGGCGCACTTGTAATAAAATACTATAAAAGTATCTGCCGACCCTGCACAATATTTGTTTGGGCTTCGAACCAAAGCGACGAATAATTATTGAATGCCCTTGAAATCTTGTCAAATAATGTTAACACATAGTGAAAACATCGTCAAAAACCGTTCATTTTGGCACAAAACTTGATGAAATTTGTCAATTTTGGTATAAAATATTATTTTCCTACATATCTGTATATATTGATAAAATAATTAACAGATTCATAAGTTAAAGTACATATTATTTTTATATTTTTTCCTCTCTTTGAAGTTTGATTTCTATTTAGAATTACCACGAACCACCACTGCACCCAACACAGCAGGCACCGGTACTGGATACTGGGGGTGTTCAAATAATGAGTCTGTTCGAGTTCTCCATAGAACTGGGAACAGCTGACTGGGATATTAATAGTCTGCCTAACGCGGAGTATCGGAGCGATACATGATCCTATGGGGGTTGACTAAATACCCACTAACTCATTCTTTACTATCCCTCATCGATCGGCCATGTTGGCTTTTCAGGAAGTGCGGCTAAAATCACCAAATGGTAATAATCGATTGAATTTATTAACCAAACCTCTACCATGGTCCCCATCAAGAGTTTCACTACTTTTGGTGACGTAGCAGGGGTGCCCGGACACATCGGGTTTTTCCAGGTCTTGGCATTAGATGTACCTGCCCACCAGCTGGGATCGGGAGAAACCGGTTGAGGGAGACTCTTTGACCTCTCCAGCAGGACTATTTCGACCTTGCCCCGCAGTGGGAGGAATGAATTCATTCGCCCCGTCACTTCTGGACGTACTGAATCCCTGGTTTCCTACCCCCCTCCCGCCTTTTTCCTTTCCAGAACTTCATCTCCTTCCTTTCCTTTAACAGACCCTCCATGGTTCCATGACAACTCAGGATCGAGGCAAATCAACACACTTTTGGAATGTGATTAATGTCATTAAATTAATAAAAATAAGTAGTATAAAACCGTAACCTATTTGACCTAGTTTTCCTGATTTTATATCACTTTTCAAAACTATCTACTATCTTTGAATATTTGCACAGATTTTTCATTAAAACCAACAGATTTTATACTACGCAAATTCTAAATCATATTCTGGACTCGATAGATATTTGGTGTATATTCCTACATGCATTATCCTGTTTTAACCTCTCCCTCTTTCTCATAAACAACGCTTAAAACATAAAACAGAATTCAGCGGCAGAACAATATATATTAGGTGGGTGGGTTGGGTTGGAATCCACGTGTCCTGGAACTCTCCCTTTATCCTCCCTCCCTCCTCCTCCCAGTAAAGCCACAAGCCCGCCGCTGAGAATAGCCTGGTAAACAGTGTGATTCTGTAATCAATGCGGTAGGTCTACCGAACAGGCTATTCTTGTAGTGGTGGGTCTACTCAATATGTTTGATCAGGCAGGCTGTGGCGAGTGGAGGCTGAAATGTTACCATTTTATACAAACGTTTTCCTCTTTATTTTGATCAAATTTTTGCTTAAATTTATAATTATTATCAATACGCCAATTTTGTCAAAATCTACGTTAGTAGAAACTAACAAATAATATATTTTTTTAACTCTTGACAGGCCAAGATTCCAAACAAAACGTCTGTAACCAAGTGGGTCTTCCGACGACCCCATGCATTTTTCTGTCTTATGGGCTTTTAAACTATAAAAATTCCTTCATATGAAGCGGTTACTTTGTGATGTGACATTATAATTTAAAATTCCAATTATTCAGTCAATTATTGATGGTAACTTATGTATTTGCGCAGAAATACGTAACATATTAAAATGATATGTCAAGTATTTAAGCTAATATAAGGAACATAGTAATTTTGGATACTACCTACTCCCCCACTTGGCTGCGGGATAGTTAACATATAATTTATAGATAGTTAACATAGAAATTTTTTCATTTAATTTATTAAAATAATTTTCAGTATATTTGCTGCACGCTCTTGTATGGCAGGTACTCTCAGCGTATCTGTGGGTGAAATACCATCAATCAGAATCAAATATTTGTTTGAAATTTATTTAGACGTATTTAGTTGCAGATCAGAATAGCCAGGTACTTTCCTTCCTCTATCCAATCTACCCCCCCCCCTCTCCATTCAGCCTCGCAACATATCCCGATTGAGGTTGTTATAGACGCACTGACTCTGGGCAGTTAAGACTCTAGTGCAGCATTCACATAAAAAATAACGGATCAAATTCACTCCGCTTAGATATTCTTTAGAGGGTATTTAGTAAATTTTCATTATAACATAGAAGTAAGTGGAATATTTTTTTTCTGCCTGTAAAAGAACAGTGTAGATACACGGGAACTATATCACCCCATTGGGTAGCGTTGTGAAGCGGGTTAAGGTAAGGGCTGTAGGAAGAGATTTATTAATGGGGGTCTTGAAGAGGCCAGGATTATACGGAGGACAAAAAACAGATACCAGTGGCTCGTTCCACGTAAGAGCCGACTCACCTTGAAAACGAGTCGAAGAAACGACCCGTTCTCGTGAAGCTCTTCGTCTGTGAACGGTGTTATGCTCATGCCGTATATATTTTCGGGTACGTGCACCGGTGAATATTGATCAATGCAGCTAGCTCCTTCGAACTGGCTCCATTGAAATACCCGTAGAATGGACTCAGGGTGCATACATTTATTTATTTATTTTATCTGTGCATTAAAGATGTATGTTAACGGATTGTCAATTAGACTCCCTTGCACAGAATCAATATGGTTTATCAGGTATTTTGGGGCTAGTGGAGACCAGGGTATCGATTCTCCAATCCAGGCCGCTCGCAATCCCCGTCGAAAGTACATATATCGGTCGACATTCTTTCTCTCGAGTCTCGTCGAAGGTATATATTTACATACGCCAAACGTCAAAAGTCATTCGACTAGAACAACGAGTGGGTCTAACCACTCGTTGTTCGTGAGGAATGATTTCGTCGAGAATCGAGGCCCAGAGCCGTCAAGTGTTAAACTGAAAATAAGACAATATAAATAAAAATCCTTGCCTCTCCCCCGCACTTATTCATCCCCTGGCCTATTCTTCGTTTCCAGTTTATTTTGATGCTTAGACCGAAGTGATTATAGGGTATTACTGCTTTGTATTTACCTGCTTTGATTTGCAACGAGATTCATAGATTTTCATATTATTCAAGGTCGACTATTCCCCGGAAAATAAACTCAATAATTCCGCAGGTTTTTCTTTGTGTTTTTGAGTCAAAATGGTATCACGTTTAGATCCCCAACACGGAACGTTTCCCGAAGCAATATCTTTGAAATGTATTTCATAAGTTGTTACGTTTCTTTAGAAATCTCGCTTTATTCGTGATATTTAATTTATTTGTTAAGAAACACTCTGCAGCGCTTGTTAAATGAATCCGAGAGTTTTTATTTAGATATCTTTGATATTTAAAAAGTAATGTAGCGTTTATGAAAAGAATCAAAACACAAAGATTGTCTTTGTAGAAAAATAAATAAAACAAGGTCTGATTTTGAATTTTTACGGCCAAACGTATTATCGTGATTAATTTTGGGTTACTTTGCCGTGTTGCACTTCCCCTTTCTTTAGCCAAAGTTTCGGCATCATCTGATCTGATGATAGACACTGTAACGGAGGAAGCAAAACACGACAATAACCCATAAATTAATGAAAATAATAATGATAATAATATTTGGATGATTTGTATAGCGCCGTTTTAGTGCAAAATAACCTCAAGGGCGCTGTGATAATGCTTACAACCCACAAGGTTCTCTTGTGGCTTTCATTTTAATGCCGTTATTTAGTACTCTATATATGCGACCTGGAGGCTAGCACAGTGAAATCGATAACTTTACAATATCGTATCGATAGGCGTAACTACCGATGATTTTATACCGATTTCCCAAGCACGGTCGTACTGTTGATGTCCAGACCTATGTTGATAAATAATCTTAATTCGATCGCTGGCAACACTGGCGCGTCTGTCTATGAATTGACATCCCTAAATGTCAGTCGACTACGTTAAAGTTCAAAATATTAATAAATTGACCGGCCATGGATCATGTATACGATTTCGTTCAGTTCTAAGAACATAGTCAATTCACTCCCATTCATTAATAAGCCAGTTAGTTTGCATAATGAACGACATTATCCAAAAAAATGTGCATATTTTCAGGTTATCCGACACCTTGAGAGCCGTGTTAAAAGTAGCGACTTTCGTCTACCGAGTATTGGGATCATATTCCTTCCGTGCTCGCAAATATCGCTATCTTACCATAGATGACGGATTTTAGAGTTTTATCGATCGAATGCTCTATAATGGATTCCAGCTTGCATTCTTATTAAAGTAGTTTCTATAGCCGGCAATTTGAATTATTTTGTAACAATCTCGGAGGCCATCTATCATATGAGTAATTACCTGCATGCATACACTGATATACAACTATATCACAAATGATAACGATCTTAATATACCTATCCCAGTATTATATACTTCTAAATAACATGACAATTTTCTAATATCATTTGAAGGTTATGGTTTGTTTAATTTTAAAAATTGTTAATTATTTCATTATGTTTGTACTGTAAATTGTTCAAAAAAAATTAAATATACGACTTATATTTCAAATATATAGGTGATATGTTCAGATGTGCAGCTGAACTATCCGCAGTGATATTTAAACTTCGCGTTGCATGAAAATTTCTGATGTAAAATCCAATACGTTTTCAGAAAACGTTCCACGTAAAGCCTTCTGTATGTGAAATTTAGTATTAAGAGGACATAAGACGTCAAAATAATATCAGTTATGGGCGTTTTTAGTGGGCGCGGCTATAGCCCTTAGAGTAATACTATAGCCCAAAACATTTCGTTTACGCCCCGCGTTGGTCAAAATTTCGCACAGTGTGACATAGTTTGATTTCACACGGACAAGTTTTATAATTATAAATTTAAAATGATAATAATAATTTTCATTATTGTTGGCATTAGTTAATGAATTGCATAATTTGCATGGTGTTTTGAAAATCGTGGTATCTACATACAGTATATAATCATCTGCAGTATGCAAGGCATCCCAAATAATCATAAATCACAAATACTTTTTTGTTATTATTTTTTTTCTTGATAGAACAATCCCGATGAGTTAAAAAACTCACTGTAGGACGGGAGGAACTTACAATACATAGGTGGGAGTAATTAGGTACAATTTTACATTGGTATTTTGATATCAAAATTATAAGTTTCACATACGAAACAGTACAAAAATAGAAAAATAAAATATTTTTAATAATAAAACTTTGACATAGAAAATAGTTCGTACATTACAGTTTTTTTACATCTCAGATTTTAGATTTTATTTCTTGCTAGAGCAATCCCGATGAGTTACAGAACTCATTGTAGGACGAGAGGAATTTACAATACATAGGTGGGATTTAATGGGTAAAATTTTATGTCAGTATTTCGATATCAAAAAACCTTCACCGTCCAATGCTTTGTTTTTCTTTTGAAGTGGAAAAAATATGTCATCGGAAACCAAAATGAATGTACTTCTTATACTCCAAATTGAATAAGCTCAGGAATCGCTGGAAGTTTATCGAGTGCGTATACATGTATATACCTACATATTTATAGATATATAAAATTAATTAAGCTGTCATTTTACAATTATGTTCTGTAGAGAATTTAGCCCAAAAATTTACTTTTAAGTGTTTATTTATGTAGTACCGTCTCAATTCCGTTAAGCATTTTCCTTGGTGCCGTCATTTTGTTCGGGATAAAACTCATTTTGTCTTCTGTTTTCCCATATTTAACTGAAACGTACGTATATATTAGCCAAGAGATTTATTATAAATTGGTTAAATTTTACCTTAAATTTGAAAATCATTTCAACGTAAGTAAGTGCAGTAACTTGGGGAGATAATTGTACAATTCTATCTACAACAAATGATCTAATAATCTAAACTTAAAAGATGAATAACTCTTTTTAATATTCGAATGACTTTAGGTACTTTATAGGTAACATATGTCTGATTGTCTGTATGGAGAAAAACTTTCGATGTAGAGTATTTGTTTTATGGAAAAAAAACTTTCGAATTTCCAAAATTTTATACCGGTCACTTTGTATAATACCTTATACTAGGGCAGACCCAGTTGATTCTTTAAAAATCTGTTTGCATTTTAAAGTAAAGCAATTTTTGGTTAAAATATTATATTAGGTATATATGTAGGGTTGCCATCTCTAAAATTTGGCAACCAGGACAAGAGGCTTGAAAACCCCGGATTTTAGAGCCCATAACCCGGACATGTCAACAGGTTTTTTTAAACACAATCAGTGTAATAAAAACAGTTTAAAATATCATAAATCACCTTTTTATTTATTTTCACACCTTAAAATTGAATTTTGTCATCTTTTATCATCATTTTAAATGTACCTAACAAAACAGAATCTTATTACAGTTTGTTACACATTTTATTTATTTATTTTTATTTATTATTATTACATTTATTACATACAAGATATACAAATATAAAAGGAAGCTTTGACTGTCCAACTAGGAAGTTTCCCGTTTTAGGACAGTCAAATTGGCAGGTTGCGTGTACATAATTCCAGGTAGGTACATGTAAAATATAAAATAAAATTAAAATATAACATATAAATGTAAGAAAGAAAAATAGAAAGAAAATATTTTTTTTTTTAGGAAAATACAATTTAGCAGTAATGAACAATAAAATCCAGATAGGTACATGTAAAATATAAAATAAAAATATAATATATCAATGTAAGAAAGAAAAATAAAAATTTTTTTTTTTAGGTAAATACAAAATACAAAATCGAGGAAATCAACTCAGACTACGTTTTTTAATAATTTTTCGGGATCTGTCCTACCTAAGTCTAATAACATTGTTTTCATAATCAGTTAGAATTTTTCATTCTTAAAATAAAACAAAAATTATTAATATACTGTTATGAAAACTAAGCCTTATTAAAATATTAAACTTAACAAAATTCAATTAAATTTTTAAACAAAAATCATAAAAATACTGAGACCATTTTAGTATTCAGTCTTACAATTTTTGAGGTAACTCTTTTAACTGAATAATAATTATCTTCTTTAAATTTGTATCAGCAGCCATTTACACAACAAAATACCTCTTAACATAATATGAACTAAATTCAGTCTTCTTAAATCTTAAGCAACAAAACTGACCCTTTTTAAAGTTTAGACTTACTGGAATGTAAGTTACATTATAAATTTTTTAAAACATATAATATCCAAAACTATTCTCATTTATATCACCTTAAATTTTAATCAACAGCCATATTACCTTAACACGGGCATTAGCCTAGTATGGTTGTAAAAAAAAACATAACAATTGTAATTTCAAGAAATCTATGAAATAATAAAAAATTAAAATTAAAATTCTACATATCTTTTACGTAATAAAAACAATCATTACTATAACTACAAAAATGAATAGAAATTATAGCACTTGTAAGTACATTATTTGATTATCCAGCTATTAAAGATTTTTCCTCAGCCTCTTGCCTTTTTACTTTTCAGTTTTTTTATTTTATTTATCACTCTTTCCGATAGCTTTTAGAATATCTCCCCTTTTTAAAAGGAATTTGTAAAAATCAATTCAGCTGTATTCTTGGAAATTGAATTTAATTTTAATTACTGGCGAGATTGTTTCTACGTTTAGTAAATTTCTTTCTTAGGTCCATTGTTGTGAAATCAATGAGAATATTCTCTCCACGTTGGCAAACCATTGGCAAACCCGGACTACAAATGAAACCCCGCCCGGACGCTCCCCGGACGCCTTCTAAACTAGGACAAATCCGGGGAAACCCGGACGGATGGCAACCCTATATATATGGCATGTCTGAGTTCTTCACAATCAGTTCCAATTTTTCTGTGCCCAAAAATTGGTGTGACTGAAACCCAAATAATATAATTTATATGTAAAAAGAAACTACATTGTTTATAATTATTATATTTGAAATACTTTTTATATGAAATAAGTTTTACTTGGTAATCATTTTTAGGTGTTAAAATTACAAATAAAAATCGCACATAACAGCGGAACTTTTTATTCAAAAAAATATTTAAGGTAATATTTAAATATTAAAATAAAGAAACTTGAGAATTAAAAAAACTTCTACCAAATAAACTGTTTTCATATTTTTTTAACAATGTCCAAATTTATCTGAAACATGACCACTGTGCACATTTTAAGTATAAACAATTGAAAAAAAGTAATGTTTTCTTTTATATTGGTGAAACATACAAAAAACCTTTACTCACTTGAGGAAGGAGTTAAATTATAAAAAACAGAAAATTTCACTAATAGAATTAAAAGTAATCGTTTGATTAAATAAATAAATACGTAAAAGAAATCACCGTACATTCGGGCCGGAACAAAGACGACCTTTCCGGCTTGAGCTCTGGCCGACACTGGCCTGGAACGGTCTAAGTACTTCAGCACCTGCACACGAATACAGTTGCGTGCGTTACAGTATTAAAGTACTTACGGCTGTGTTTCCTTTAGCGGTATAGAAATTGGAAATTTCAGAGTGTTATATTTTGATTAATTCTTATGAATACATTAATAAAATCTCTAAAGTTTCTAGAGGGATTCGTCGGGAAGTTACTAATTCATCGTCTACAAAAATAAAATCTGGTGCTTGCCGCTTATCTTACAACATTTTACAATTAATAAAATGTACATACCTTTTTCCATAACATATTTAATGATAAGGTCCCGTTTTTATTAATCTTATATATAAATAACTTGCATCCCTTCGAATCCCTCTAGAAACATTTAACATTTTAGTAATAAGCTCATCAGAAATAATTAAAATGTGAACGTCGGGCAAATCCCCGTTATCAGGGTATTGTGTCACCTTGTATGGATTATACGGTGTTTCGTAGATTCTTAAACGTAGTCCAATTAAACGTAGGAAGATTTACGGTAAAATGTTGCGTGTCCATTACACAATCATTTTTCAAAGTTAAAACAATTATAATATCATGGAAAACTTTTGAATGTTAAATCTTCTGTGTGATGTATTTAGTATTTATGTTGTATAGATTATACTAAATTAGGAAGATTGCTAAAAGCAGCTACATAGGAAAATTTACAGACAAGTGACGCTCGCATTCTATTTGAACTCTTCCAGAAATAGAAGACTTTATCTCAGTACGTTTGATGCGTTGGGTTAGATACTCTGATGAATTGTTTATTTTTATGTGCAAAAATCCCACCGTGTTATCATTTGGAATTTAATTGTTTGCGTTTGGCTTGCGGACTGGAAAATTTGCAGTTATTTCAGGATTTTATTTCACATGTTTTACCGACATTCTAGTTATAGTTTAACCACGGTATGAAGTTTAATGAATTGCTTAATAAATTAATGGAAATCCATGTCCGTAAAATTCAATCCATCGTTGCGGTTTGCTAGATTTATTCGTTTCATTAAATCTAATGGCGAATCGATTGCATTGCAAGTTGATATTTGTGGTTAGTGCATTGCTTTTTCATCATTCGTGGTATTTTTAATGGAAGAGACAATTAGATAATAATAATTATTTAGATATTGATTTGAATGTAAGGTTCATCATTCATAATAGGTTTAGTGAAAGAAACATTTAGATTTAAGTATTGAAGACAATATTAGAAACACATCTAGGACCGAAACCCAGGACCCTTGACAACTCTACAAGGGTCCTGGGTTCGAGTATTATTCGATCTTGATCAAATAATTTATGAAGTTCATTCCGAACCTCTTCAAATTTCAACAAAATGCGTGAAACAGCAAACATTGTGCAAATTTCATTGCATCAGGGCCTACGGAATTATTCTGCAATCCTTAAACACATATATAGTAAATCCCCTATAGTGACGTTGCTTATCGCTACGACTACTGAAACGGCACCTTCAAACAAGCACCTGAACAAACAACCATAAATAACCCCGCGATGAAACTGGAACTGCGGTGACAACCATCAGCCTCTTTATTAAGGAGATTGCCTTTATTACAGAACCATCATCAGCGATACGGAGCCAACTGATAAGCTGATAGCGACATGGACTATGGGCCGGAGTTTCCCAAACTCTTTATTTCACAAGTCTCACCGCACCCTTTTTGGATGTACTTGTCTTTAGAACCAGAGACATCCAATTTGATATACTAGCCCATCAGAGAAAGGGGAACAAACCAAGTTACGCGGAATGGACAGGCGGCGTCACCGTCTCCTTTCTGTGATTTGTCAATAAATTAATCTATATAACAGTATACAGGCAACTCGTTTTGCAATATCACTATTTACTCCTCGAAAACTAAATCTACTTAGAATATTTTCTTAGTACTCCTAGTAAGATATCCTGTGCTGAGGCAAACGAGGTTTTTGGATAGAAGGTTTTCAGTGACTTCTATAGTTCAACTGTCGTTTAGTAGGGTATGTCAGTAACTACTATGATGGTGTTTGTTTTTTAAATACTAGTCGGTTCTTTTTCTGGTAATTCCTTAAGCCGAGATTTCCTGGACGTAATGTAGTCATTAATTAATTTAATTTGTTTGATACTAGGTTCGAGTTTCTTGTATAACTTTACAGCTAAAATCAGAGCTTTTTGTTATGTATAATTTGTCTATTTGCTTTACTCCGGTTTTATGATTATATGGGGTGTTAATCTATAGTATTTTCGTTACTGTTGATGTATAGTATATAGTAAATACGCGCAGTCTGATAAGCGCAATAAAAAAGCAGAAAGTGAAGTTTTACCGTTTATAAGAAAGGGGTATTGTTACAACTAAGCTACAGGAAATGCTAAAGTTGTGCAATTCTGCATAAGTTGAAAGCTATTTTTTTACAAATCTGTTCTATTCTGGAAAATCGATTGGTTTTATATAATCGTTTTTTTTAAATTTGCTTGAAAAATAAAATATGTTGGAAGAAACGTGATCAGTTAATGGGTTGATTCTTTCGACATTGAATACTTCGCCGTCCCCTTACTGCCTTTAAACGTCCCCTGAATTCCTCCACCGTCTCCAGGGAGGGGGGATCAATGTCGCCCACTTTGAGAATCACTGATGGTTATTAAATAATATATTGTGGTTAAATAGTCCATAACGCCACCACTCCATGGCGTGATAAGTCATCACATTTAAACGTCACACGTTGCTGTCATCGTAATCTTACACTTTTTACCACCAAACTAGCGTATGTGTATTTTGTAGAAGCCCATACAATAAACCTACACAATTATTTTATGAATATTTCATAGAATTTATATAATATTAACTTCACTCGGGAGGTACAGAGCGTGTTTCACATGAAGAGAGATGACATTCTTGAAATCTCTTTGATGGAATACAATGCCTTTTTCATACAAAACTTTTTAGATTCGAGGCCAAATTACTCAACGACACTGAAAAATGTTTTTTTTTTAAATCAAAAGATGAAGCAAATTATATCTAGTATGTGAGACATTATTAAATACAGGGTGTCCGGGGGTAAAGTGCTCAAACTTCGGGAGGTGATTCTACATGATACACGATGAAGTAAAAAAGATAAATAACTTTTATAGAAAATCCGTTGTTTGTTATTCTTACAAAAATATTTTTCCATTGAAGAATATTATTTTTTCCATACAACCAATTGAACTTTTTTACCTGAAAACTATCTTAAACCGATGATATATAGGAAAAAGCTATTTATCTTTTTTCCTTTTTGTATTGTGTAGAATAACCTCTAGATTTAAAAAAGCATTTTGATGGGCTTAAATTTAAATTACAAATAACCGATTTAATTTGGAATACAAAATTTGTATTGTACTATTTGTAAAAATTAAAATTGAGTTGCGAAAAACGCCTTTCTATTTCGTTATATTGTCACAGTAGGTAAAGCAAATTAGAACTTCAAAACATGGAAATCGATTGAAAATGTATTCGCGTTAGGGTATCATAACTGTACTCGCATTAGGGTATCATAACTGTATTCGAGTTAAGGTATCATATCTGTACTCGCTTTAGGGCATCATAACTGTATTCGCGTTAGGGTGTCATAACTGTACTCGCATTAGGGTATCATAACTGTATTCGAGTTAAGGTATCATATCTGTACTCGCTTTAGGGCATCATAACTGTATTCGCGTTAGGGTGTCATAACTGTACTCGCATTAGGGTATCATAACTGTATTCGAGTTAAGGTATCATATCTGTACTCGCTTTAGGGCATCATAACTGTATTCGCGTTAGGGTGTCATAACTGTACTCGCATTAGGGTATTATAACTGTATTCGAGTTAAGGTATCATATCTGTACTCGCTTTAGGGCATCATAACTGTATTCGCGTTAGGGTGTCATAACTGTACTCGCATTAGGGTATCATAACTGTATTCGAGTTAAGGTAGGCAAAATTAACAGTTGGCTCCAATCAAATATATTAACAATGAATGTTAAAAAAACAGGATACATGATTTTAAGCTCAACTCATAAAATAATTACTCCTCATTGTCCCTTAAAAATTGAAAATAACAACCAGCAAATCCTGATACAGGAGAAATATCTTGGACTGTGCATTGATAAACACCTAACTTTTAAACAGCATATTCAAGATATTAAAGATAAAATCACCCCCTTAATTAGCTTATTCAGCCGGATATCATATCTGTTACCAAATAAAATTAAAAGAGGTTTATATTATAGCCTCGTACACTCACATTTAAACTACTTGGTTGAAATCTGTGGAAATACATGTGAAACATATATAAACGAACTACAGGTAACACAAAACAAAGTAATCAAAAAACTATTTCACTCCAAATCTAGAACATCAACAAAAAAATTATATATGGAAACAAAACTATTAAAATTAAGAAAATTATATGAATATAATACATGTCTTCTTATTTACAAAATAAATAATAAACTCATACATACAAATACAGAACTCATTAAAACGTCCCAAGTACACACACACTTTACACGGCAACACGATAAAATACATTTAAACACCATACATACTCATTATGGCAAGCAATCCATTGGTTACGAGGGAAGCAACATATACAATTGCCTCCCAGACGAAATTAAAAATGAAAAAAGTATAGGTACATTTAAAAAAAAATTGTTCAGTTTTATGCTCAATCAATAAAACAATGAAAGTGAATAATATCAGTGTGTAATATATTTATGTGTAATATATATGTTATTTCTAGTTAAATAAGTGAAAAATGTAATTTTCTTTTATCTAGAATAAAAAAATAAATAAAAGAGGTATCATAACTGTATTCGCGTTAGGGTGTCATAGCTGTACTCGCGTTAGGATACCAGAACTGCACTCGCGTTACAAAATCGACTTTAAACCTTACAATAAATTAACAGGCCTTATTAATGGAACATCAATTTAAGAATATTTTATCGATTTGCCTTGACATGACGATATAAAGAATTTTCATTGTACCTACTGCAAAAATATTCAGATTTTCTTGAACACGTGTTCCGACATCATGATAATATATTATTTATCAGGAAACGTGTAAATTCATTCGTAAAGCCTGCAATCCCGTTCTTAACCGGAATTACCAATCATTCTTAATAAATTAGCAATAGTAATTTTTCCTTGTGCGCATTCTTAATAAATTGGCAAACTTGTTTATATTAGCATCCTCATTTTCGCTCTTATTTTGCAATGTGTTCATGTCAAAACTAACAATATTACGACTTGCTAAGTTTCGTAGATAAGTGAGTTTCCTCGTATCGGAAACGGGTTCGAACCGGTGCCGCATATCAAGTATGAAGCCGCACGACGACTTGACCTCCCGCGAGGATGCGGCGCCTCGCCTGAGATCTCACCTAATTCCGTCTTAGTCGCTACGCTTCAGTCAACACAAGAAAAACTCCTACATTATAAGACCAGAGATACCGCTGTTGAATTTACAAACGTAAATAAAACGCTGTAGAAAAAGAATTGTATTATTTATTTAGTACAATAAACCTAATACCACTGGGTAGATAGTGGATAGGCTTCTTTATGTAAATATGTATAAATGCTACGTCACGTAGACTTTAGCATTACCATAAAGTCATCGTTGTACAGATTTCAGATTTGTTTTAGAGCTTTGTTTATAGGTTACACGATGTTTGAGATGCTTTGCACGAAAATAAAACTAAACCTAACAGTTTTTTTCAAACATTTTTGTTGTTTTCGTGTGGAATTACTTTGTTGAACGATATCTTTATACGTAACTCACCTCTGAACGCGGTTACGAATCCGGAGGTTGCGGTTCAAATCCCGGCAAACGCAAATAAATTTTATTTGTTTAATTTGTGTTATTTCACAATTTAAAATAATAAATGGTAAATTTGTGGCAACGTTCAGCGAGTCTTAGATACTTTCAGTATCGCCCTAATGAAAGACCACCATTCAGAATGTGAACGTAGCTTGAAATGGTTTTAGCCGTGTTTGATTACTAGATCTCCCCATTACCACTCCATAATCTCATTGACTCCAGACGGTTAGGAGCTGTTGGAACTCTCGATCGATACTCAAATAAAACAACTAAATGTTACACTGTAACGTAATTTATCCCCGAATAAACATTTTTAAAAGCTTTCCAAGTTAATGTAAATAATCAACGTATAAAAAATTAGGAATGCAAATAATTATTTTATTTATTCTATTTTTATATAATTGTTGAGTTGACTTCGGCTGGCTCGTTAATTCGGTGCCAATTGCCTTGGCCTTTGTTTGTACTTCGAGTTGTCTCGGCGTTAAGCTTGACTGATGAGACTGGGGTAGATATTCAGCCAGAGCTGAAAGGGAGGACGTGGGTGAATTGTTATACGGAATCAACCAAATTGATCACCCCAGATAGGGAAACTTACGTTTTGCATTTTGAACCAGCAGCTTTCTGGTTTATTATGTAACATTTACGGACTTTGAAACAGTAGAAGAAAATTATCGTCAAAACCTTGAGAAACTAATTTTACTGTTGTATATTAATGCCTTATAAGTTGTATATATTTTTTGACAGAATTATTGGGATACATGTTTAATCTCACAACGTAATGATGAACTCCGTGGCAGAGCGATATGCTCATTGCTTCTGGACCCGGGTTCGAAGTTCTCTAATAGCGGAGGTTTGCTCGACGTACACATTTGAATTATTTCTGATGAACATATTACTAAATTCTCAAATGTTTCTGGAGCGATCTATACGCATGAGTTATTTATATTTACGATTAATAAAAACATGAGCTCACCATTAATATATTTTATGTCAATCGGTTTGAAAATTTTATAAAACGTTTTACGACTATAAAATTAGCGTTAAGCACAAGATTTTATTTTTCTAGACGATGAATTAGTAACTTCCCGAGGGATCCTTCTAGAAACATTTGAGATTTTAATCATTAAAATAAACCTCACGGAAATATCGATATTTTATCGGGAATATTCTAGACCTGCCGGGCCGCACGCTGAATATTGTTTTTACAAGATTCTCCCTTTATTTTACAGATTTGATAGGGTAAATTCAACCACAGGTCTCTCCAATACACCGTGCAGCGCGTCGAATATTTTTGTACACGACTGCTTCACTTACGTCGTTAAGATTCTGGCTTTACTTAAGTAGCTTTAGCTTTAAGGTATTGTCTCGTCTTAAAAAAATATTATATTATCGCACCATCCTACGATCTAGTACCGCACAAATCTAACAAATCGAACCAGAATTGGCAAATACTTTTGTTTTTGTTTTCATCATCAATTTTCATTTCATATCAAACAATGTACGAGTATAACGTTACTGAGTGGTATATACTATATACTTTCAATTGTTAAAGACCAAAATTCAGAATCAAGTTCATATTGGGCAGCGGGTTTCAGTACCGCCTCCCCGGGAACAATTTATTGGCATAACAAACACCTCTGCCATAGGTCACCCTAAGTGGCTTGCTACGTTTGGTGATTCAGCAGTGGTGCCCAGGTCCATCGGGTGAGATGTGTCCAGGATGCGCCTGCCCACCAGCTGTGTGGCGTGCCAGATCGGGAGGGGCTTGTTTGGGAAGACCCTTTGACCTCTCCAATTGGTCTCTCGACCCATTGCCTTGCCCCGCATTTGTAGGGATATATTCTCATGTCCGTCACTCCTAGACGCACTGATCCCTAGATTCCTACCCAACCCTCATACATTTATATTACCTTCCCAGAACTTCCTTTCCTTTTAAAAAAACGTCCACACAGTCCATCTCAAAAGGTGAGAAATTAAAAATATTTTCACAAACGGCCTCCTGTGTGAGGTCAGTAAAAAAAAACGCCGCTTGAAATTGATTTTGCCTTTTTTTGGTTGGGAGATCCGAATAGCCAGGCATTTGTCAACCTTCATCCATCCATCTCCTTTACTTCCCCACTCTTTTCAGCCTCACAGTATGCTACTCGTAGTATATTACAGTCCCACTGACTTCGAGCATCCAACCTTTTGTGCCGTGCTCACATAAAAATCCTAACCTTAAAAGAGCCGGTTTCATCCTTGTCTCTGTATTTCGAATAAAATTCTCGGAATTAGAGCTGATAATGTTGAATAGAAGTCCCGAGTTTCCAACTTGAGGGGAAACTTTAAAATATTCATAAACTGGGCCTCGATTCTCGACAAGTTATTCCACTTGAATAACGAGTTGTTCGAATGGAATAACGTTTTACGTATGTCAGTATGTACCTTCGACGAGACTCAAGAATAAGAACGTCGACCAATATACGTACTTTCGACGGCAATTGCGAGCGGCCTGGATTCGAGAATCGATACCCTGTTCGTTCGTAGATAGCACAAATTTAATTATTTTAGAAAAAAACTCTTTGTGAATTGTTTGTTTTGCTTGAAAGATTGTATTTCTACGCCTTTCTCGAAAGAATTGAGTTTTTATGCGGAAAAGACTATTTATTTATATTCGTATTGCAAAATTAAAATTTTAAAGCATAGCTTACAAAAAAGCGTTGAAACGAGCAAATTATTAATTCTTTTAAATGCGCCCTTAATCTTTATTTTGAGTTTATTTGTGTCTTATTTCGTTTCATATTTTTAATATTATTAGTGAAATATTATAATAAAACAAGTATGAATATTTTTTCCACTTTAATTTTACTGACCGTAACCGGTTTCAGCTCGTTAAAGCCATCTTCAGACTGGTACTAATTATTCTTGGTCTACGGTTTATAAACATAACAATATGGGGTGGAGAGGGGTGGTCTGCAAGGGTTTTTAATCAATTATATTAATTACATTTGTTACTAAGTCGTTTTAGACTGTGGAATTTCTAATTATTTTGGTATTTCCAGTAGACTTACCTTGGGTTTGTAGCTCACTTCAATATTGTTCAGGGAAAAACCTTACAAGTAATATGAATTATTAATGTTTATTGTGAAATGTCAGTTTCACAAATAGAAATATTATTAGTGATATTGTTTCAATTTTAATTTCAGTATTGGTTATATATTGGAATATGTATGTAGGTATACAACACTGCCTACATCGTGACTTCAGAAGCTTATCTAGCCCGAAGCTCGTGTTTGCCGTTGAGATTGTGCAAAAACATATATATTTAGATACTAAACCATTTCGAAAAATAAACGGAAATTTTCCTAAATCCTCAATCTGTCAGCCACTTTACGACCTCCCGGCAAGATGGCGCCAGCTTTTCCCGCGCAAATATTTGAACACTCGATAAAGTAACAAAGCGCCCGCACCGTCACTGTCGGATCTATTC
Source organism: Hesperophylax consimilis (assembly GCF_061612785.1). Lineage (NCBI taxonomy): Eukaryota > Metazoa > Arthropoda > Insecta > Trichoptera > Limnephilidae > Hesperophylax > Hesperophylax consimilis. The sequence continues at coordinate 1,000,368 of NC_142842.1, forward strand.
TCAATACACATACCGCTATAGAAGGAAGTGGGAGGGCAAAGAGATGGGAAGTGGAAGGTGAGTAATTGACTATTCAGATCTGGTCACCAAACATGTGCCATTTTTGATTCTGGTGGTATTTCGTCATGTATACTACACATTTATAAATTAATTTTGACGGCTTGCTAGTCGAGAGTCTTACCCATCATCCATGGAAGTGGCCCGGCGTGCGAAGTAAATTTTACAATTTACTCATATAATGTTTGAAATTTCTTTGACCGTGTTTGGTGACCAGATCGGAATAGCCATATAATTCTCTACTGTTCTCTTTCCCATCATATTCTCCTCTCCACTACCTTCAGTCTCACATCATAACCCGAATGAATATGCCGTAGTCTCACTAACTCCAGACGAGTGGGAGCAGTTGGGACTCTTGTGCGGTTTCGAATCAAAAATATATTACATGTAGTGTGTTAAAAATGAATAAGACCTCCTAAAACTATTTGCCAGATATACACGATTTCCGGAATTTCGCAGTACAAATGGAAACTAGTGAATCATCATCACTCATCACATTTGGAGTCAATTTTGTGGTACACTTTTTTTTTTAATTTAAGCTTTAGTTTTCGAAGGGAGAATTTTTTAGCTCAAATTTGAAAAATTCGCTCAAATTCGATCGCTTTGAGGTTAATATCAACTGTTTAATTTTTTGATGCTCGAAGCGTAGACCCGACTCAAATGTTATTTTACCATTTAGTTGCAGAAAAAAAAATGGAACAAAACTATCGAAAAAAAAGTTTTTTAAGTTCCCTGTGTGATGTACCAGTTTCCCTCTTGTACTATAAGTTTCCGGACGCCGTGTATAAAAACAAATAATATAAATTGACATAACAAATTCATTGAATCAAGGATAATAACAAGTAACAAGTGTTCAGATTTAAACAGATAAATTGTGTTTGAATATTTTGCTGGCTTTATTGTTAAGATACTATACCTCGTAAAAACTCAAAACTGACGTCTAAATCAGAACATATTTAGTGATCATATATTTAGTAAAGTTAGTTCAGAACAACAACTTATCATGTTTTAATTTGAATACCAAGCCAATGTGATAATATTGCGACGAATGCAGTTTACACGTGCCGACAGATGCGTCATACTGCATTCAACTATTGTACCAATAATATATTTTTATTATTATTTTTTAGCGTATAGTATATAAGCGAGAACTTCTTCCTATTAGAACTCGCCAATCAACAAAGCCACTCAAATGCTTAACGATTCTGCATTGACTATCGACATTTTTAACGTCACTTAGGACGGGTTGTTTCGGAGAATTTGAACAATTCATCAAATTTCAATGTTCTTTTTCGGGTTCTGTGAAAGACTTATTAAAGTTCTGTTTTTATATCATTGTAGGCTAGTTGCTTGACAAAACTGAAATAAAAACAGAACGTGAGAAAATCTTTCACAGAACTTGAAAATGAACGTTGAAATTTGATGAATTGTTCAGATTCTCCGAAACAACCCGTCCTAACAGACTAATACAGTGACAAAATATAAATAGCCGTTGAAAACAATAGCTATATTCCTTCAACGACCAACGCCATTGAAAAAAAAATCCGTCAGCATTTATAATACCTTCACGCAACAGTCAACGATTCAACTAGTTGTGCACCTATTGTTATTGTATTGCCGCCTAATAAATAAAAATGGTTGACGATATTATTTATTTATTTGTACACGCCCAATTAGGGCTTTTACATATGATACAATTAAAAATACATTTGATATAATCATAGAGTAAAAGAGATACAACAATAAAATATGTACCAAATATAGAAATATTAACTTAAAGCAACAAACAGAGTAAACTATAGGATGCACATTCCTATAAATTTGGATACATTGAAAATTTATAAACATTACAAAGCTATCAAGATAGACATACAGATTTAATAACAATATTTTTATAGGCTGATAGACATTCAGTACCGTTGGTGATCATGTGATACAGGATTTTCCAATAAGAGGTGTTATTTTAAATAGCCCGCTATTTCGGTAGATGTTACTTTTAAAGCTGTCGTTATTTGACATTTTACAAGTAGAAACTACGCCATTAATAAAAATGGAACAATACACGCTTCAACAACGCATTGAAATTATTAAGATTCACTATTATTAATTATTAGAATTCCATCGAAAAATCATCTTGAGTGATGAGGCCCATTTCCACCTCGGTGGCTTCAACAACAAGCAAAATTGTCGCATCTGGGGCTCAGAAAACCCAAGAGTTATTGTTGAAAAGCCTCTCTATCCTCAACGTGTGACTGTTTGGTGCGGTTTATGGTCGGGCGGAGTCATTGGACCTTACTTTTTCGAAAATGAGGCTGGAGCAACAGTTACGGTGAATGGATTGCGCTACCGAGAAATGATTAATGATTTTTTATGGCCGGAATTGGATGGTATTGATCTGGGCAACGTTTACTTTCAACAAGACGGCGCTACGTGCCACACAAGCAACGAAACCATTGATCTTTTACGGGAAAAGTTTCTTTGAATATCAAAATAACACCTCTTATTGGAAAACCCTGTATTTATTCCCTGCACTGTGCAGTCGGTTCAGCGAAATTTTAATGTTTTTTTTTTGTTATGTGCCTTGCTACTAGATTTTGTTTTATTTTTTTTATCAAATACGGCCAATACGTAGCGCTATGTGTCAAGGAATTCTATCGGTGGCAAGAAAATTAATGGCTAGCCCGAATTCATCAATACTAATACTTTCAACGCCCGCTAACGGTTAGCACTAATAGCGCCTAATAAATAAAAGGGTTTTAAAATTTACACTTCGTGAATGCATGATTTGGAATGGTCTCTTTGCTATGCACCTTCCTACAAGACGTATTTTTGATTTTTTCTATCCGATACGGCCCACACGCAGCGTCAAATATCAACAAATATATAACGGCAAGCAAAGAATAGCCCTTAGCCGTTTCAACGTAATTATTTGAATAATATTTTCCTTTGCATTCTGTTTTCAACGGACCCAACGGTTTTTAACAGTTTTAACTTTCAACGATTTTAACAGGATTATTATTAATCGTTTTTTTTTATTGTACTGGCTTGGCGCGCGGATATTCGATCTGTTTTTTAGTTTATTAGTGATATAATTGTTTTACTTTCGAAGTGGGTATACCTACCTATTATGCAAACAATTGAATTAAATTTAAAATGGCGTTTATTAATAATTTTCAGCTGTGTACAAGTTTTAATAGTTAGTGTTTAGTGTTAGTAAAGTAATACATATATTTGTTCAGTAGAAAAGTATCTTCCGCTCGTGCGGAACGTGCCGCAAATATGCTTGTATTATTATTTTGATATGTATTATTTTGATGAGTAAATTGGAAAATAACATAAATTAATCATATAAAAATTACTTGCTGTAGGTATATTATATTTGAACGGACTTTGTCTAAATAAATTGGTAACCGAACATAAATCGTGAGTTATTGAAAAGCGTGAGTTGTTGAAAAATGTGATTATGAAATTAATGTTTTTTAAGTATTGAAGACAATATTAGTGATTTCTAAACGAAAATCTGAAACAGAAAAATCAGAAAAGGAAACGGTCACATCTGGGACTCGAACCCAGGACCCTTGTCTTTCCGGGACAGTGCTCTACCAACTGAGCTAATGGGACCCTATTCCCCTCGGTCACTTTTAACTGTATCATACTTCGAATAAGAACTACTAACATTGTCTTCATTTTTTCACCGCACATTTTTATTGTCAACTATCTTTATGTATGATCGCAAGATTCAACCCGAACTAAATGCAATCCAGTTAATGTTTTTTTTTTTATAAGTTGTATATTGAGTTTACCGAATGCATTATATTTATAAGCCTGTGATAGACCACGCTATATTTTCATGCTTATAGGTTTGGAATTATCTAAAATTGTTATTTGGAATTATATAGAAGCGAACGTGAGATGATGTGTTTGAATCGAGATGAGGAGGAAAAATCAATTTTATCGTTGCCATTCCATTTCTTTATTTGAATTTCCTTTGGCAGTTCCCTATTCAGTGTGGCCCTCTGCGAAAATAAATAGTTCCTGAATAAGGTATTTCCATCGCTAAAAATAGCATCGGAATGGATTGGTACCTACGTGAAAAATAAATACGGAAACACTAAAATAAAAATGACCAGCAATCATAATTCGACAGACTGTGAAAAGGTGACAGAAAAGATGTAATCGGTTTTTAATGTGTACTTGAAACAAAACGCGCCATAATAAACACATGACGATTACCTTTAAAATAATAGCACCGTAAAACACACAAAATTATTATAGTCATTATTAAAGATGATCGCGGCCACTATGTTGTTTTACATTAACTTCACACAGGAGGTCCCGACTAAAATAATTGATAAACTTAAACGAATTCCGCTTCACGAAAACTAAATATAAATAGCGCTTGGTTTCAACATAACTACCACAAGAAACAACTATTTATGTTTATAAAAGATGCATTAAATATCCATTTTTCTCAATCAAAGTAAAGTTTAAAGGTTATAAAATACGCATAAAGTATTAAAACAACCCTAACTAACACCCTAAAAACCTATTGCGTCTATGTTAAACTTAACTTAAACCCCCCACTCAAATAATTGTCTCCATTAGATATTTATGTTGAAATCAAGTGTTTTACTTTATTAAATAATTTCCCTCAGGGCCTGTGTCATCTTTGGGGATGCTGTGTGAAAAGGTGAACCTTAGTCTCGAGGAGATCCATGTTATAGGAGGGAAAAAAACATAGAGGCCGCAAAGTCATTTCATTAAGCAGAGGAAATAAAGCAAATATCGTAGAAACGACCCGTTCTGATGTGGCAAATGTCAACTTTGTACGTGTTTTGAACCGGTGCCGAAGGGGTCAATAACCTTTCTTTTAGTGCCTCTTCAAGGTGCATCTTCCGTTGAAATATCGGTGGAACGCCTGTTTGTTTGTGCCCCAAGTCAAGGGTTTTTTCCAGATATTTTGGGGCTCCAGACAAGAGGTGGTTGACAAATTAACCAATAATACTTTGAAATTAATAAAATACTTCGTTTATACCACTTTTATTGTTTATTACCAACATGTTTCATGAGCAACGCTCACTTCTTCAGGGTTTTTAATAATACTAACAATAAAAGTGGTAAAAACGAAGTATGTTATTATTAATTTCAATTAAAATGGTGCCACAAAATAAGTTTGCTGTGTTAGAAGAAATAATACTTTTTTATAAAAACAAAAAATGTTACAAAATTATACCTCTGTGTGTTCTGGACCTCCGATATATAGTGTCCAGTGTCAGCAATCGTCCAGTCTGGTGCAAGCAATAGGCCACTGCAGTGTCACAATCCTTGAACTATATTTTATCGAATGTTGGAGGTCCGCCAACTTTCCTACGGGGTCTTTAAAACGCCTGAGCCTGACATTTTATTTCCAAAAGCTCACTAAATTCTAAAAACAGTTTTATAATGCTTTTGGCAAATAATACATTTGCATAAGTAAGAATTTTCTTCTGGGGTTGAAGGTTGGTTGCTAGCTTTTGTCGATAATTTACCTATAAACTCATTGAGTATTCTCACCTAAATTCCTGTTCCTCTCATTCATCCAAATATGCGATGCTTTTTATTTATTTTTACTGGGTTTTTATAGAAGATCTTACTTACTAAAACTCAGTTAGTACACAAATAGGTACTAACATACAATTACAAAATTCTACTCAGACATGGGACACATTAATTTTCATTCATCTAAATAAAGATTCAAAACAAATAAAAATACAAAATTTTGTAAAAGCTCACTCAAATCACAAATAGTACAAAGAGAGGCAATAGATAGAAGAGACACAAGTAATACATAATATAATTAGCGCAACATATTATTTAACCACAATCATCATTTTTTTCTGAATCCGTATAAATTATCGACGAAAGTGTCTACTTCAGCAGACTCTGTCTTATTGTACAGTCTAATTTGTACAAACTAATTTGGGTGACAGGGCTAAAATAAGCTAAGTTTTTTAATGTGTTCAGGTGAATCATGCTGTGGCGTCTTAAACAATGGGAATCTTGTAGAATCAAGATGGCCGTGAATTATTTTGTGTAAACATATTAGATCAGTCAATTTCTTAAAGTAATCAAATCAAATAATCTTGAAGTATTCAAGATTCACGTCGTATTATTTAAGATGGTTATGCAGACCATATTTGAAAGATAATAGCATTTTGTTTTGAACCGATTCTATAATGTTTTCATATTTGTAGGAATGTAGATTCCAACCAGTAGTGAAATAGTAGGGACTTATCATCAATTTCACGTGGAAATCAATATTGTATTGATGTCAGTGCAAAACATATAAACTAAAGAAATTTGAACAAATGTGAGTGTACTAGAAGCTCAACCCAGTGACACGACTGTGAATTGCCGGCTTCCTCTTGAGGGTGGGTACCTTGGATAAAGATTTGCAAATGACACACAGACTTCACGGATGTCGTCGGACAAGTGACTTTGATCGGGCAAGTTGTTTTCCTATTTAACCTTGGATAAAGATTTGCAAATGACACACAGACTTCGCGGATGTCGTCGGACAAGTGACTTTGATCGGGCAAGTTGTTTTCCTATTTAACCTTGGATAAAGATTTGCAAATGACACACAGACTTCACGGATGTCGTCGGACAAGTGACTTTGATCGGGCAAGTTGTTTTCCTATTTAACCTTGGATAAAGATTTGCAAATGACACACAGACTTCACGGATGTCGTCGGACAAGTGACTTTGATCGGGCAAGTTGTTTTCCTATTTAACCTTGGATAAAGATTTGCAAATGACACACAGACTTCACGGATGTCGTCGGACAAGTGACTTTGATCGGGCAAGTTGTTTTCCTATTTAACCTTGGATAAAGATTTGCAAATGACACACAGACTTCACGGATGTCGTCGGACAAGTGACTTTGATCGGGCAAGTTGTTTTCCTATTTAACCTTGGATAAAGATTTGCAAATGACACACAGACTTCACGGATGTCGTCGGACAAGTGACTTTGATCGGGCAAGTTGTTTTCCTATTTAACCTTGGATAAAGATTTGCAAATGACACACAGACTTCACGGATGTCGTCGGACAAGTGACTTTGATTGGGCAAGTTCTTTTCCTATTTAACCTTGGATAAAGATTTGCAAATGACACACAGACTTCACGGATGTCGTCGGACAAGTGACTTTGATCGGGCAAGTTGTTTACCTATTTAACCTTGGATAAAGATTTGCAAATGACACACAGACTTCACGGATGTCGTCGGACAAGTGACTTTGATTGGGCAAGTTGTTTTCCTATTTATTGGGCTTAAATTAAACAGTTTCTACATGTGTTAATGTAGCAATTATTCGTGTTTCTAAACAAGGTGCATGAAAGCATTGAGGAACCAAGAAAAATAGCCGAAATCTAATTAGTACGGTTAAATCCTAAAAATTTGACATATGAACGTGTCCAGGATCAACCTCCTAAAGGATTCCTCGTTGTAAAATGTGTGATAGATACATATTAATTTTCTTAATTATTTCAATTGTATTTCAGATACATTTTAATGCTGTCCGAACCAGTGGGTTAGTAATAAAATTATTCGTATTACCTTTGTGGACGGTATTTAACATTATCATATTTTTTATCAAGTGCAAACGGGTAGAAAACTCGTTTTATTTTAAATCACCATAAGCTATTTTGAACAAATACAAAAATATCGTAATATAATATCTTTATATTAAAGTGGAACTTCTAAAGTAATAGTATATTTTATTTTAAAATTTGTTCTTCCCGGAATGAGTTCTTTTTAACCCAATGGGAATAATCAAATATACTAATTTCAGTTGTATGTCAGTGATTGAAACCCTGGTTTAATGAATTCATATATTTAAATTGCCGGCAACCCGGGCGTTTATTGCAATAACATAATCAATATTACAAATATGAAAGTAACCCGCCTCACTAGAAGCTTTCTGTTCTGAGGCGAACTGATTAATCAAGATTTTAGACTATCCCGCGATTATGCGCGGGTCTGCGATAGTACATTACAAATAATGTTCCATTTTTTGTAGCATATTATCAATTTAAATCAGTTAATAATTGTGTTTTGAGTATCGGTCTGACCAACTTTGAGATAACTTTTTTTCCTTTCACAAAATGAAGTAATTCGAGTTCTATTGTTTCGTTGCAAGCGGCTAACTCGGTCATTAATCAATCTACCGTAACGTCCATAAAAATCGTAGTAGCAATATTCCGGCAGAACCCCCGAAGTTGAAGGGGGTTGTTACTGGTTAGGGGGTTTCGCCGAGGGGGCAGTTTTGTGTAAAGCACCGTAATACGTCTATGTCATGAGTAAACAGTTCTAGTTTTAACATTCCGGCGTCGGCGTCGCGGCGCGGGCGTCGGGACTTAGTAAGCCAGATCCCGCTTCTAATGCGCGGAATGAGAAAGCTGAAGTCGGATGAAGTCGGAACAAAGGTTTTAGTCGGGCACTGCTTTGTTTTTCGGAGACATTTAGAGAAGAATTTCAGGAAAACATGTGAAAATTAGCACATGTTGTGGAACGTTATAAAAATGTATAAACGTAAAAGAATGAAACATATGTACGTAATACACAATAGGTACACATTTCATTGTACAGGATGTTAAGTGACGTATTGGACTTATTTTAAACAGTGATTGCTGATATTATTGTGAGAAAAAATGCGAATCATACCCTGAATACAACCGTACCTCGTTATATTTGTCTATATTTTCATTAGCGCCTTTACGTTACTGTTATTGTTTTTGTTCTTTTCTTTCAATTTATTATTTATTAAATTGTAAAATGGGGACCTCGGCACGGGCAAAGCACCCACTGAGACCCACGTTATCAATTAATAAATTTACACTTGAAATGAGGCCGAAAACTTAAATGGTTGTTTTACATTGTACTGAATGGGTAGCTATGTTTCTTGTGTATATACGAGATAGCTGTTTTGCGCTTTGAAGACATTAACGAACTGTTTTCGTAGTCACACTATTTTTTCTAATTCTAAAGAGTAGGGAGAAACTCGGCGGACAATATATACAATATCGAAAGTCTCTTTTACAGTTGATAACATCGATTTTATTGATTGAGCAAAGATAAAGATGATCAAAGAGAAAGGTGTTACGTCCATTCGCCTAAAGAAATAAAAGATTATTTTCGATGTTCTCTTTATTTATAGTTAAATGTGACCGAAGGGGATAGGGTCCCATTAGCTCAGTGGTAGAGCGGTGCCCCGGCAAGGCAAGGGCCCTGGGTTCGAGTCCTAGATGTGACCGTATCCTTTTATGATTTTTCTGTTTCAGATTTTCGTTTAGAAATCGCTAATAATGTCTTCAATTATTAATTGATTATTTATTATTTTAAGATGTGACTAGAAACCTATAAAAGCAATTACTAAGAAGAGGAGTGACTTTACTATAAACATTTATTGGCAGAGTTGTCTTTGTGCAGTTTTTTTATTAGCCTGTTAGTCCGTTATTAATAACGACAATTTTTTATGTTAATTTAACGAAATTTAGGGTTTTTTCTATCAAGTGTGCTTTATTCTAAACCTATGCAAACCCTTCTTTACGTTATATGATAATGAATTAATTTTAGACGTTAATTACTGTAGCGGCATTCTATTCTTAGTAAACGATGGATTGACAATCCTGCTAAATAGAGCTATGAGAATTATACTAAAAATAAATAGGTATACGAAAATCAAGTAAATATTGAAAGAGTTAAATATATTCTCGTTTAACCCCTAGGGCTAAATTGTTCGCTTTTGTCTCATAGAAATCTCACTATAATTTAATAAGAATATCAAATTATTCCTTATCCGATTAAAAACGGGATTGCAGGCCCTTTACGAATGAATTGGTAATTGCTCTAGTTTGGCTTCTAACCTTCCTCTCCCCCATTTCATCCTTCTCCCCATTACACGGAGAAAAATGAGTATTGCCAATTTATCAAAAATCTCTTCAAATTATTGGTTATTCGGTTAAAACCAGGATTGCAGGCCGTTTTTTGTTAAACTTTGTTCAAAGTCGTCGTCAAATCGGAACACGAGTTTATATACCTGCGTTTTTCTTGATAATATATAATGACAAAATGCGTAGGGGAAGGGAGGGCAAGATGGAAGGCTTAACGTTAAGATGTAAAAAAAAATATAACAACATAATATCAATAATTTATTTTAATAAGTCTTCAGAGAGATCTTACATGCTTATAAAATTGAGTTATTAAAAATAATTAAAATTGAGTATAAAATCTGTTACGACCCATAAAACAAAAACAGAAAATATTCCATCTTGCCCTAACCCTGAGGGCAGGATGGAAAGCTTATAAGGGAAAGATGGAATGAATAGGATATCCTTACATTTTACAGTTGACACATAAAAGACAACCGTTTCTATGTCTGAACATAGTTCATGTGCCCAACCACAACACTGTGGAAACTGTACCAAGTCCTCTGTGGGCGGTTCCACATATGCTTCTCCACATAATACACACAACACATCGTCTTGTGTTGACTGCTCCGGATGTTGAAGTATGTTCTCATCTTTTTCTGTCATTTTCCCCTTTCTTTTACCCTTTCCTTTGCCCTTTCCTTTGTTTTCCTTGCCATTGATGACCGGATTAAGGAATAATTTTGGTTTCGCTTTCAGCTCCTTATTTTTTTCAATAATTTCTTGGAATGAAGAACTAGTTAGGATTTCTGATTTTTTACATCTCAATTTTCGCTTCTTTACTGTAGGAGTAACTTTTGGTGATGGAAGTATTTTAATTGGAGAAATTTAGTACGAGGTGGATGGTTGTTCCAAACTCTTATCAATAACACTTAAACTTCTATTTTTGAGACCGATAATTCGTGGTGGAATTCCATTATAATATATTATAATAAAACAAATAAAAAACTTTATTCCACTTGATTTTATTTTGACCGTAACCGGTTTCAGCTCGTCAAAGCCATCTTCAGACCAGTCTGAAGATGGCTTTGACGAGCTGAAACCGGTTACGGTCAAAATAAAATTAAGTGGAATAAAGTTTTTTATTTGTTTTATTATAATACACTTAAACTTGTTTTAAATATTCTGTCTTCTCACATCGTATTCTGTGTATTATCAAAATTAAGTTGCACTTCTTCATCCTGTTTTTTTTCATAACCATCATGGACAGTAGATGTTTCATTGGTAATATTGTCTACAATATTGACGTTTATTGACGAATAATCATTTGTGTCGGCATTTTAGTCTCCCTCATCAGTCACAATGAAATTTTGTTCGCCTTCAATTACTGGAGCGTTTTCATAAAAAGTGGCCGATGCAAAGTCTAAATCTGTAAACAAATGTCTATATATGGGAAGATGCCAGCCTTTCTGAACCCACTAGTGGCATTTTGCACAGTAGCACTTTTGTTCATAGGCGATTCATACTAGCCTAGCTATATCAAACTGATTTAATCTTCTTCCAGGATGATTCTTTTGAAAAGTGTCAGGGCTTGCTCAAAAGCCACTTCCAAGAGACGTCCAATGGTTACAGCTTGTGGCTTGGTGGGGGGGAATACTGAGCATGAATATATATTTTTCTCGAGCTAAATTTAAAGCTTCTAGATTTTGATTAGTAACATGATTATCTGGAATTAATTAAACAAGTCTATCTGCTGTTGGTCTTGTTTTCTCAATAAATATTTGTAGCTGTAAGCTGCGCGTATTGCAGTAGTTACAGCTTCGTCCATCACTATCTGCATTGTTTCTTCAGTTCAAGATCCTATGTTTCTCTTTGTAATATACTTGAACACCATCTATAAAGAGAATCATTCTCAATTAGTTGAAAAAAATTAAAACAGAAATCAAAATAATTGCACGCGGGCAAAATGGAAACTATTCCATCTTGCCCTAAAATGCAATTTTCCATCTTGCCCACAAGCTAACTTCCAATAATAATATCAATTTCTTATAAAATCCTTTAATTTTTTTCCTCTTTAAATATCGATTCATAAATCTATTCCTTATAGTTAGTGTTTATAAAAACAAAATGGTAGTATTACTTACTTTCTATGCGTAATCACACTTTTAAAGTCCACTGATTTTGTAAGAATTCGTCGCGAAAATACAAAACACGCGTGGAAGTTGCTTGGTGGCGCGAGCCGAACCGAGTCACCGGACATAAATACAACATGGCCGCTTATATCTGTGTGCGTAGAGACACGGGCACTTTGTCGCATGGTTGGCGATAGGTAGATGGTTTCCATCTTGCCCGCTCCTTCCATCTTGCCCTCCCTTCCCCTAAATGTTAGAAAACCATTCGTTAAGAGCCTGGAATCCCGTTTTAACCGGTATACGAATAATTTGAAGAGATTCCTAATAAATTAGCAATATTTTAAATCAGTAATTTTTCTCCGTGTGTCTTCAGCGTAACAATATACTTCAATTATTGGGGATTTAAATTTATAATTTTACTGTAGTTTCAAATTATTTTCTGGATTTCTAAGCCGCCTTTGAGGTGAAACGTGTTACTAAGTATTTTTACAACAATGGTAGAAGCAATAATAAAGTAATTGAATCCGTTATCAGCTGATATCGATAAGGCTGGAGCGGCCTGAAGTGTCGTTTCGGTGAATTAATTAACTCCGGGACTTTAGAAGTTTGCCGGGAATCGTTTTAATAAGGGACTTGTCAGGCATTGTTATTTGTTCATACAATTCCAACAACAAGACTTATCAATATTCCCTCTCATGAACACTTAATGCCTATCTGATATCCGTTTCACAGCTGACTTGATGAATCGATTCATTTTAATTATACTCATGCATCGATCATTTATTTTCTCAAAGTAAGCATCATTTGTGTAACAGAGAAGATTCAAGTTATTAACGGTGCTGGTAAACGAGCAATATACATTGCCTATTGTTTCCGAACAATTGTTTTGCCCAGCAATAGTCTAGCAGGGTAAGGTGTTGGCTGTCAGTATTGTCGTGCTCCATCAAGATTGCCGTAAGTTAAATAAAATAATTCGCAACATAAAAAACGATCATATTTACATAAAATTGAAAAAAAAAACTAAATTATTTATTAATGTTAATGGCGTTTGAAATGATGGCAGTTTTGGTGGCTGGCGGGTGGCGAAAAGAGACGCACGTATAAGTATGTAACAGAGCGGGAAGAAAATAGATTTGATTTAAACTGTGTTCAGTGACAAGATCTGATTAACAAGATACTTCCCAATCTTCCTCTTCCCCATATCCTCAGTTTCTTAGTTTCCCCACTGCCTTCAGCTACACAACTTACGTCACTTGGACAATTCAACGCGTGTTGGAGGTTAATCGATCGCTCAGATTTTCCTCGTGGAATCAGCAAACAGTCTCTCCAATTTAGGTGAATTAGAATTCGAAAGGTTTTACTGAAATTATTGACAGAGGTTTTCTTTTAAATCGATGGGTAACTGTAGATCAGACTTCTACGGTATTTGTGTTATATATTGCAAAACGCTTACAATACAATAACATATCTAATAGAAAGTAAGAAAATATTTAATAAAAGCCACAAAAGTGTGAATTGACTGTTTATATTTATTTGACTTGTTAGCCAGAAACGAAGACATTTTTTTTAGAAAGTGCCTTATCACTAATAAAAGTACCTTGCAGTATTCCCTCTTTATGTGTGGAATCGGTCGTTCCACATTTCGTGCGTGGAATGTGGAATACGATCGGCTTTCTTCCACTTTGTCTTGCTGCTAAACCCGATCCACCCACTTGTTTACTACCTACCCAAGTACCCCAAGGTTCTATGTTTTTTACGAGCTTTTCGCTCTCTCTAAAAAGAAAGAATTGCTATCAAAAAGAACTGATGCAGAAGAATGTCAATATATCAGGAGAGAAAAGCATATAAAAATCTTTTACGTTTATTTATTTCAGATATTAAAACTTTATAGTATTTTTGTCAGTGTTTTCGGAGTGGCCATTTCTTCCAGTCATCCTTGATTAACAGTGAAAATAAAATACTTCCGTTTGGAAGCTTTCACCATTCAAAACATGAGCTTAGTAAAATTACTTGAAAAATGCTTAGCTGAGTAAATATTTATTCCTAAACACAATTCTTAAATCAATTTGGCGTTATTTTTCTTCGAAATTCTAGTTGTTTTTTGGTGAAATTCACTTTTTTTTACAAAATACGAGTTATTTTTGTGTAATTTTTAGAAAACGCGGTGTCGTTTTTCAGCAAAACCTGTTTTATTTTACAACAAATGATTTTATGTAAACTTTTGACGGTTGATTATTGTTTTTTTCTTATTTAAAATATAAGGAAATAAAGTTGGCGACTCCATTTTATAGGCTATTTAAATTTGTCAAAAAATGTTTAATATTTCTTTTTGCTAAAATTGCTAATTTAACATTAATTTCTATATTTTTTTAATTCTCAGTTCCAAGATGAGCTACTAAAATTCACAATAATTTCCATGTCCCGGAACTGTTTCTGTTGTTGACGTCCTTATGGGGACCTAATATGGTCTTATGCATTTCTGAGCACTTTGGAACTTAGCTGCTTTCGTGATCAATATTGTACTATCGACTTGGCACTGTGAAGAAAGTGTATAAACGTTCGCAGGAAATAATATTGCCATAAACATAAGGAATTTCATATTTTTACTCGTATTTATAAGATTTATTGATATTAAATGTGAAAATAGGTAACTGCTCATTTGGAATAAAGTGACTTTTCACTGATTGCTTGTTACATTTTGCTCAACCAAAATGAAGACCATTTTTTTTCCCGTGAAAAACCACGGGATATTATAATTTTAGGGTTTGTGAAGCATTTATAAAGTTTATCAAGGAAAACATATGTTTAAAATTTTCTTTATAATATAATTTTTTTCACATATTAGAGAAACGATAAAAATTTACCATTCTTTAAAAAATCACGAAATTATTCAAAAATACATACGTCAAATATAGAATTAATTTAATAATTAAAATAAAATAATTTTCTTGCCTCTATTGCTTGTCTGAATTCACACAACTCAATAAAATTTGAGTTCATTGATCAAGCGTGAATAATATCACGCATGAATATTTCCCTTCACGCACCGACAACCGAAATTAGTATTTCTGTAGTGATTGTTGTTACCTATACCTACTGCAATGAAGAGTATATCTAAAATAAATCGACTGTCAACTGAAGTAAATTTTTAAAATTCATAAAAGTGCGGAATATTTACGTAAATCATGTAATAAATGTTTCTTAAATTTGTACTAATTTTAAACAGTCTAGATTCTAAGGGCCACATGAAAAGGTCGCATGTGTAAATTATCTGCAATATTGGATAAAAGGTGCCAATTCATTGACGGACGCATAAATGTCAGATAAATTTGTCACCCTTGAGGCGAGGGCTTTATTAATCATATTTATCATATTTTTATGGGCAATAACTACACGAGCCTGCTTTACCAACCCACTAATTCATGGTGCTTTTAAAGACTTCAAACTTATTTAATTAGATATCAAAACGCTATGTGGTTTGCTATGCTACTCGTTCAGATCCACCATAACGCAGTAAATAAGTAAAAATAAACGCAGTTGATATATTATGAATGTACAGATAATTTATTAGGAAATGGCCTGCTGTCACCTTTTTAACAGTATTTTAATCATACTTTTTTTTCCGTGCAAGCCATACTTTTACTAGATAATACGATATTTAATATAATTCATCTTGAGGATATATCTATATAACTAAAAATTATACTGTTAATTCTAAACTGTACTCGATCTGAGTACTATTTAGAACTTTGTTATTGAATACGAAATTGCACAACTTTTTTGCGGGATTCGATCACAATACAACTCCGTCTCTATCTCGTATCACACACACCGTGTTATACGAGTGTATCGGTACCTACACAGTGCATTAATAATGTTTTAAGTAAATACAAAAATAAAATTTCTGTATCAAAATATTTAACAACATGGTTTGTACAGGGTTTGTTTTTATTAAAAATTCTAAAATCTAATTTCGACTGTTGCGAACTTCTGCAACTCATAAACTTACAAATACCTACAATAACAACACGACACAATACACTATTCCACTGCAACACACATAAGTGAAATTACATTGCGAACTCCTCAATACAACGATTTCACACTATGGGAAACCAATACTTTGTGATGTCGATATATTTAATATTAACTTTGCGAATTTTGTGGATCAGGTAAAAGATTTATTTCAACACTATTCCTAAATGGAAGTTGTATTTTTGTAAACCAGTTAAATCGCTGTATTTTTTTAATTTATGTTCTTGTTCTTTTTAATTTTGTTTCTTGCATATATTATTTTTTAATGTAATTTTATTTTTACTATTTCTTTCTTATGTTTCAAAATTGTCTGTCATCAAAATTGTACCACCTACTTGTAAAAGCCCTCTAGGCGTTAAATAAATAAATAAATATTAAACCATTTGTTTTCCAATACTGTGGCAATAAAATATTTAACAGCATGGTTTGTACATATTTGAACATTTGTACTCCAATACTGTAGCAACAAAATATTTAACACCATGTTTTGTACATATTAAAACATTTGTACTCTAATACTGTAACATGGTTTGCACATATTAGAACATTTTTTCTCCAATACTGTGGCAATAAAATATTTAACAGCATGGTTTGTACATATTTGAACATTTGTACTCCAATACTGTAGCAACAAAATATTTAACACCATGTTTTGTACATATTAAAACATTTGTACTCTAATACTGTAACATGGTTTGCACATATTAGAACATTTTTTCTCCAATACTGTGGCAATAAAATATTTAAGAACATGGTTTGTACATTTCAGAACATTTGTACTCCAATACTGTAGCAACTAAATATTTAACAGCATGGTTTGTACATGTTAGAACATTTGTACTCCAATACAATGCAACAAAATACATGAGTTTATTGAGGTCTTAATAAGTTTTCCCATAAATTTGGGTGTCCCATTTAGCCCGAGGGATTTGCAGTAAGACCTGCATATTACTGCGTAGGGTCGACCTATGCCTTATTATGCCCAACAATATACAATAGGGTTAACACAAACATTCCGTTTTGGAAATGTACAAAACGGGGTCAGTGTTTTTATCACCCCATGTTACAACATTTAATAGGCTAGATTCACAAAGTTCGCTCTACATTTTGACGAACCCACGAGGTTTAGTTCCGGACGTGATGTTGTATCGGTCAATGTCTATTTTTACATGGTTACAGTTCTTTGGATTATTTAAAATTATATCCAATACTTGTAATCTAAGGACAGGTTGTTTCGGAGAATTTGGACAATTCTCCAAATTTAATTTTCAAGTTCTGATAAAGATTTTTTTCATTTTCTGGTATTATTTCAGTTCTGTCAACCAACTAGCCTATAATGGTATAATAACAGAACTTCAATAGAAATTTCACATAACCCGAAAATGAACGTTGAAATTTGTACAAATTCTACAAAACAACCAAACCTAAATTGTTATATTTGGGTAAATGTAAGCTTTATGTGAAAAATCGTTTTCACTTTCAGTGTATATACTTACTGTTGTACTTGTTTTGTGTACTTCTAACAAAGATAATATATTAGCTACTAGATGTAATAATATTTTTCAACCGATTTTGTTTTAATTTGGACCATTAGAAAGTTGATAACATAATACTAATAGTTGTATGAACAGTAGACCTGACATCCAAAAATATGTTTCTAATTTATAGTTTATAATTAATTAAAACATAAATTTCCTTTTATGAATAGGTATTTGAATACCTATCTACTTAATTATAAAATGTAACTTTTTTTTAAATTTCAAATAAGGAATTATACAATTCGTCCAAAGAAACTAAAATGATTTTGACCAGTGACAATTTTTTTTCAATCTTTCTTCAAGAATAATATTGAAAAAATGCGAATAAGAAAGTCAAAATAAACATTAGAAAAATTAATCTTTACTGAAACATTAAAACGGTCATCATTTTGAAATGAAAACAGAACTAACAAACAAATTTAGAGACAGAAGAAATGCAAAATGTTCGAGTTATATCTTAAAAAAATACTTCGCCACGCTTTGTCAATTAAAAAAAAATCTATACAGTTTGCCAAAGCTATGTTAATCAACTTTTTGATTCTGGACACTATTCAGAATCAAAAAGTTATTATTATTCATTAAGTAAATATTATATTACATAGAGCAGAATTTTAAGTGTATGTACACGGTCGACATTTGTCACATGAGAACGGGTCGCTCCTACGATTCGTTCTTAAGTTCAACTGCTCGGCCGTGGAAGGAATTGCCGGGCTGTGCGTTTTCTCCCTCCTATAACATGGCTCTCTCCAAGGGTGCTCTTCCACTCTGGACCGAGATGAAGATTTATTTAATTTCTGTTTCTGTACATAATCAAGCCTTGATTTAATTTATAATTTAACAAACTACATTACATATAAATTAGTCCATTTTCTTCACGTAAGAAAATCGGTCTACTTCAGAGCGCTGGCGCTAGAACAGGAAACGGAAATTGCCACCAATATTCACTTCCCTTGTTAACGTTCATCACAACCTCCCATTCCCCGTGAAAGCCTTTTTATTCAGCCTATTCTCTATACAAACGAGGGAACCATTGATTGTGTTGAGATTCATCCCGAGGCATTTAAATGTGAAACATAGTTTGCTTTGAAAGGTTTTTAATGTAATTCGACGATATCAACTTCGACTGAGAGCTCTTAACGCACATTTTTATTGGCTGCTATCTTTATGAATTATTGCAAGATTCTACCCGAATTAAATGCAATCTTTATAGTGTCTTGGATAAATATATTTTTATTTTAATATGCGATATCTATTGATTTTTCTACAAGTCTAGTATGAATATATTTTATTTATGAAATAAATTACTGAATAAAACCTCAAACCATGTATAAAGACAGCATAGTATACGTTAATATGGTCGAATTAGCTCAGTGGTCAGAGAACTTCCCGGGCAAGGAAGAGGTACTGAGTTTAGTTCCTAGATGCGACTGAATCTTTTTCCGTCGTTTATGTTTTACTTTTTTGGATTGATAGGCGTTAATATTATCTTCGATGATTAATATTTTTTGATTATTTTGAATTTACCGCGGCCGAAGGTTTAAGATTCTGAGATCGCAGGTTCGAAACCCGTCGTGCGTAAATAAATTGACCGGTCAGTGGTTGAGTGGGCATAGCGCTTGGGTCTCACCCGAGCGTCGCGTGTTCGATTCCTCGGCTGGCTAAGTCCTCCATCACAACACAAGCAACATTTTCGGCTTTCTGTGGTGGTAGTAGGAGATTTTCAAACATTGTTGGGTTATTCGTAACCCGGGAATGTTTGTCTTTCTTTTAAAAAAAAAAAATAAATAAAAATAAAATATTAATTTATACATTTGTCTTTTTTTTAAATAATAGACGATATAAAAAAGTATATTTGCGACAGGTGAAAGACCACCATTCAGAATTAAAACGTTGCTTAAGCTTAAGCCGTGTATAATGACTACACGTGAATAGCCGGGTATCTCCCAACCTTTAGTATCTTACCCTCCTCGCCCTGTTCTTCCCTCAAAATATTCTCCAATAATTGGGTATGCTACAGTCCCACTTTCTCTTGCCAATTGTGAAGTAATACAAAATCTTGCAAGGTCACGTCAGTTTAGTTTTTCGTTTGAAAAACAATCACTTAGAAATATTATTGATACGTAAATTAAATACTGCGAGTAGAACACAACACCTTTGAAGCAATCGGGTTTTTAACAAAAAAAATATCAGGCCTATAAAAAATGAATCGAAATGCAAAATCTTTTAAAAAAAAATTTACCTTTTTTAAATTAATAATTTCTTCTACGCCGGGTTTTGGAGAATAATTTATCGAAAAAATATTTTCTGACAGCAGCTTATGTCTACTTGAAGTGTACTTGAGTCTATTAGGGCCAGTATCAGTCGCTCTTTATCCTCGCTTGGTTATTATGACGAGCCTAGCACAGAATTCGTATATAAGGCAATGCACAGATATCACCAATATTACACGAACGTGTGTTTCTTTATAAAGCCTGTCATCACAATATTTTAAAAATTCGACGACCGCTGTTTATTTTTACGCTGGTTTCATTTACATATTGATTAGTCCCCCTCAAACAGCATGTTGCTATATGTAAGGATTAAATAGTACTTCATTTTCTGGAGTCAGTGCATTATTCGTGGTATTATGAAAAACTAACCTTAAAAACAAACATGTTCTGACATTAGATCACTCTTATACTTACGAGATTTTATCAAATAATACCACCGATACTTATCATTGTTCGTTGAATCATCGTAGTCCACACTGATAAAAGTAGGCAATTCACATACATTGCGGCCAGACAAAACTGTGCAATTATTTACGTAACTATCAAATTTAACAGATATGTCAATGGAACTACTCGTTTGTGATTAAGGATTAAGCGGCCGAATTAGCACGCTTAAATTTTAGCTAGGTTTCTTGTACGTAGCGAGCATTTAGAGCAACTGATATACCTGCCCTTAGTGTTTCCAACATGAAATGGTAACATTAATATTCCATTTCAGTCGTTGGCAATTAATTTGGCGTAGTTACTGAATGTAATTACTTGCCTGCCTATAGATTAGGCTAACATGTGTATATTGTCCATCGTCACCTGATAATTAACTTACCTGGTGCCTGCTCCCTGTAACCAGGTTACCAGTTACCGGGCCTTACCCAGTCTACCTACCAACTGATAATATTAGTCCACTGAATAGTTAGTCTCTAGAAGTGTGATCTACGTGGATTTGAAAGACATGATACTATCGACCAAGTGTTATCTAGACAGGGCGTGTGAACCTTAATATTAACACCGGAACCAAAAATATTGGTTAAAACATTTGTCAAAAAGAAAGTGCATTATCTGGCATTCGAAAGATCGGAAGAAACGTTTCATTTTAGCTTTTGTTGGTCTGCAAGAATTAATTTTGTCGTCCAGCAAGTTCGTCTCAACGCTCAATGAACTTGATTTGTGAAGATCGTTTTTCAAATACAATTACCAATATTTTAGGTAGGGGATCTCATAAACTTTATCGTTATCAATTCAATCAGCCATGTGAATATTTAAAAATAAATAACTTGTAGATAGCTTCGAGGCAGCGCGGCGTATCTCTAAAAGAACAAAAAAAAAATTCTTTTTAGCAAATCACGACGTCACGAAAAATTCACGACGACACTTTCGCTACAAAATGAACGATCTTCGCTTGTTTTGGCGTACGTTTTTAGAAGTTTGTACAACAAGTTTACATCAAGATGTGTTTTTAACTTCACCTCTTTAGCTTGTGTCGCGATGGCTTTCAGGCTTGCCAATAAAATTAACAAATTACAACATGGGATTTGAGGAATAATGTGTGTTCTGTTTTATATTCTAGAGAACTTGCACTTATATCTAGGCTTTCGAATTGAGGCATTGGATTTCGATGAGATGTTGATGTGTTATTTTTAGATTGTTATTATATATCTATGCGTAAGAGCCGCCGACTCATAGGCCCCCGGCAGGGTACCTTACAAACCAACACATCTACGAGGTCAAAAACCTCAAATCTACGAAACATTCGAAAATTAAATATATTCTATAACCAAAAAAACCTAAACTCCATGCAACAAAATAATATATTGCCCTTCCAAATTAAATTATTAAAAATACCATGGAGATAAATAAATTTAAAAATAACATCAAAAAATGGTTAAGTAAAGATGGAGACGAGGAAATTATAAAATTAAAAATAAAACCAACACAACAGCCTGTATTCAACAAACATAAAGATAAGGAAATCAATAAACATGAAAACTAGTTTTGCAAACTTGAATATGAGGAAATCAACAAACGGAGTCAACAAAACAATTAACACTAATACAACAACCAACAGTCAACAAACACGAAGATTAGGAAATCAATAACATGAATACGAGTTCTACAAACTTTAGTATCAACATACACGGTTAACAAACATGATGATAAAGTCTAAATACATGAATATGAGGAAATTATAAAAATTATGAATTAACACTAATTAACACAACAGTCTAGAGTCCGTACAGTAATTAAATGGTGACGACCGTTTTCTCCCAAATTAGTAAAGATAGATCCTGTGGATTATATGTTCACCGATTATTATTACTAACTACTGATACTATATCGTTGGTTTTATAATCCCGTCACTAAATGGGGGCTCTGAGGACGTTTAACCCGCAGGGTAATCGGCACTCGAGATTTTACTTTTATGAGAGAAGCGTTTTATTTAACGGTCTGTCTCTCTGTATCTTTTATTCGCAAAAGGCAATAACAAACGTATTCCGTTTATGCTCCTTTATGGGTTCAGCTATATTGAAAAGGTCCCAAGTGAGCACTGACTATGGAAACGCGAAAATTTAGTCCACGGAAAACAAAGGATTTGTGCAACTGTCCATAAAGCAAGAATTTACTGTTCGTTCTTGTGAAACTTCTTAAAAGCGATATGTTTCTAGATACATTTGGTTGCATTATACATGATTTGATTGCATATTTTCAAGAGCATTAGTCGTTTTTTCATATGACTTTATTTCTACTACATTCGAAGGAAAATGAAAACATTTTTTGGACAAAAAGTTAGTTTAGTCTAAATGATTTATTAAATATTAAGGAATTTTTTTTTTTGAAATGTGAACTCCTCATTCTACTCGTAGTTCCAAAGATGTAAATATTTTCAGAATCGCCCCGGTGAAAGATCATCATTCGCAATCAAAACGCAGCTTAAAATGGCTTTAGGCGCGTTTTATGACCAAATCTGAATAGTGAGAAACTTTCCAACCTTCCACTTTCCCAAATCTTTCCTCTTCCCTTTACCTTCAGCCTCACAACATTCCACAATCGGGGATGCCATAGTCTCACTGGTTCCAGATGTTTGGGCTCAGTTGGGACTCTTGTGCGGTTCTCACATAAAAAAAATAGTTTCTCACTAAGATGACATGTTGTTACCGATATTTACTCTAACTATTTAATCATTGAAGATAATTTTAACCACTCTCAAACGAAAAACGAATAGAAAAGATTCTGTCGCATCTGGGAATTGAATTCGTGACATCTTCCTTGCTCTGTTCCAGTTATTTGTAACTGTACCATACTGAGATTTTGCCATAATTATCTCCATTTTCTTAGCGCTTATCTTTACATATCATCGTAAGATTCTACCCGAATAAAATTGCAATCTAGATAACGTCTTGGACATTTGTTTTATTATTATATGCGACATCTATTGACTTTTTAATATTCGATATTTTTATGGTGGAATAACTTTTGAGTAAAACCTTACATAAATCACTCTCAAACAAAGTAATTTAACTTCGACAATCAAATTTGACTTATCAATATCAAAAATGAAAACATCGCTCTGCAGTTAAATTCGTTCAATTTTACCCTGATTTTCACACTAGGGTAGGAATGCAAAATCGCAAAGGGTCGGTCATATTAATTTGCAAATTGCATGTGGGAAAATTGCCATACCTACCTAAACTGTTAATTGGCTACCGGTAGCATAGCCAGTTAGGTAGTGACTCTCAATTTTCCACATTTTTCTCAATTTTTCAGACCAAAAATATTATGGACGATTTTTACATGTCATAAAATATTTCACCCGCTGTCTAACGAAGTTGTAATTTCATTTAACCGCCTTTTATTCTTACGCACACATTTTCATTATTTTTTTTTTATTTTCAAACACGCCAAAATTTCAAACGCTTGTGTACCTACAATAGGTGCTTGGTTGATACTTGGTTGTTTGATATTTTTACGACTCGTTTGCTCAACAGCTCGACGAATTTGGATAATTTGCCATTTATTTTTGTGTTTCCTCTCTCCTATAACATAATAAGTATCTTCAAGACCCACATTATCTCTTCTCTTTCTTTAAAAAGACTCTCCTCAGATTTTCTCCAAATATAGCAAAATCCCCGAGGAATGTATCCAGGTTTACTAAATAGAGAAAAAAACTATCAGAAATACATAATATTTATAAATTTCTAAAGAATAAACATTTTCAATTATTCTTCGTGTCGTTGTAAAATAGGTGGCGGATGTTAGGATTTGTATACAATTCATAAACATCGGGCGCCGGCGTCTGTACATGAAGCGTCGCGTCGCCCCTGGGCCTGGGGAACTGTTAACTCACCGTTCAATCGTTCTTATACAAATTCTTCGAATGCTATCATTTTCATAAGTGAAGCTACATGTTCGATTAGTATGAATATTAACGTGTCTTGTATTTTCAAAATATCATAGGATGGATGTCGTAATTTTTCAAGTTTACTAACTTCGATTAGTATTTTTTTTTCTAGGGATAATAAATTATTATATGCAATAATTAGTCGCCTGCAATATTAATACATATTGAAAATATCTCCCTAGTAAAAATAAGCGTCTTGCCGGACATCAGAAGGCGTGGGTTCAATTCCCGTCGGCGGCATTTATTTTTACTAGGGAGATATTTTCAATTTGTATTGATATTGCAGGCGACTAATTATTGCTTACAATAATTTATTATCCGTGTTGCTATGCATAAAAACCTTGCCTTATAAACAATAGTTTATCATTAAAAAATAATCAATTTTTTCTCTTGAAAGGTTATGATCCATTATATTTTTTTTTAAATAAAAATCCTATAATTATAATATTTCACGAATCTGCGCTAGTTCTAAATAATGAGTTTGTCAACATTGCGAACAGGCAAATTATTTGCCTTCCATTTGCATACTTAAAGCGCCATACGTCAAAGCTTACCAGAGTATCTAGTCTAGAAAGGTGCATTGTCACTGTCACATACTTCCAAGTAAGAGAGGGTGCTCCCTTTGTAACAACTGAGGACATTGTACATTACACGTAGGTACATGTGACTGTTGCCACTGTGACATGTGACGCTGAGTTGACTGCATCCACTCAGCGTTGAACTTAGCCTCTCGCTCTGTGACTTGTGACAGCTGTCAGCATTATATTAATAGCACTCACATCTCCTCTCGTGCTGTGTTAGCTTTAGATTTAGAGCGAGGACAGTATTATGCAAATACTTTAAATCATTCGAAATTGCAATTATAAAATGGTTGAATTTTCTTTAGATGTTTTGAGAGCTTTCGTAAAATATTGGAAAAACTAGGTAAAATATCGGTAAAAATTAGTCACAGTAAAATAATCACGATGTTCGAAAAGCACAATTTTATATTACTTAATGAGGGAGTTTATGAAACTGTATTTTGCGAGTTTTTTAAAACAAACTCGTACATAACTATTTATCTACATACTTTTGAACATTTTTCCCTTTGTGTTTTCAATCCAATTGGCTTCATTATCCAGGGTGGGGCTGAAGTAAAGACCCGGTTTTGAGGAGGTATTAAAAATATTAATAAACTTAAAGACTTAAAACTTTTTTACTATGATCGATCTGTATATAATCCCATTTTTCACCACTTCAGAAAGATGGCGGCCTTCAGCAGCAATACAATGATGTAGTCGATTTCTGAATTTCGTCGATAATTCGGGTCTTCAGCTCTTCTAAAGTGTGGGAGCTATGCTTGAAAACTTTTTCCTTCAAACAACCCCACAGTAAAAAGTCGCACATGCTTAAATCTGGCGAGCGCGCTGACCATCCTACATCAATCCTCAGAGATACAAGTGGAGCAGGGAATATTTGTCTCAAATTGGCCATAGAAATCCGAGCTGTGTGTGCTGTAGCCCCATCTTGTTGTAACCACAGATCTCCCACATTAGTTGCGTCACTCAATTGTTTCAATTTGTTGCTGTTAAAGGCCGCCATCTTGCTGAAGTGGTTTTCTAAACTTTATGAAAAAATGATATTATATACAGATCATAATAAAAAAAACGTTTATTAGTAGTTTCGAATACCTCCTCAAAACCGGGTATGTACCCCATCCTGTATGTAGGTACCTACTATCTGAAGAACAATATTGTGTAGAAGAAATATGATACAATACTTTTGAATGTTTTTTCTTTTGATTCTAGAAATATTTGCTCAACAATCTGTAGGATTTTTTTATTTAAATATGCCTATTAATAAACTCAAATAGAATATGCAATTACTTCTCAGAGTATCACAACCACTCGCTTTGTTAATGAATGCTATAATTAACAAGAAATTCTATTAATAAACACTTCGTACGTTTTAATGGCTCTGTTTATATTTAAACAATAATTATTAACCTACTCCCGTTTCTCATTCCTTACTCTCGAGAACTTCCATATATTCATTTTCTCGTGCAAAGAGCAAATAAGAGCAAAAGCCATAAACATTCTGGTATGGAGGTTTTAAAGTGTGACTGTGAGTGAGAGGAGTTGTCGCATACCGGCCAATTTTTTGGCTTTCTGACTAGGAAACTTGGCTATTAAACAAAGAGGCTTAATTTCTTTTCACCAAAAAA
Source organism: Hesperophylax consimilis (assembly GCF_061612785.1). Lineage (NCBI taxonomy): Eukaryota > Metazoa > Arthropoda > Insecta > Trichoptera > Limnephilidae > Hesperophylax > Hesperophylax consimilis. The sequence goes on from NC_142842.1 coordinate 1,026,906, forward strand.
ATGCTAAAGAATTTACTGGACACCTTTTTCCTTTCTTCCTTATACTGGTGCGCAGAAAGGGGTAAAGACTAATTACTCGTCTCTGCGCATCAGTATAAGGAAGAAAGGGGAAAGGTGTCCAGTCAATTCTTTAGCATTTTTCTTAGAGATGTGCCGATTATGACTTTCGCCGACTAGCCGACTAGCCGATTAGTCGGTTGTAATAAGACCGACTAGTCGGCTAAGCCGATTACGGTTTCGGGGATAGTTCTAGGTACCCTGAAATGTCGCGCATGGCCAAAGTGTACCTCTGCTGTCCCGCAAGTTCTGTTTACAGTGAGAAGCTGTTCTCAGAGGCCGGAAACATATATGAAACAAAAAGAAATCGATTGCTACCAGAAAGGGCAGAAGCTTTAGTCTTCTTACATCATAATTTACCCTTTATTAAAAAATATAAGTAAGTTATAAAAAATATAAGGAGATTATGATATTTTTGGTTGTTACAATTGTGACTTTGATTTGATTAGATTATGTAGGTATGGTTATAAGATATATGTTTTTTTTTTCTTTTTTTTTTGATTTTATCAAACAGTTCATGTTTAGAATTTTTGGATATATATATATATATAATATACATATATTACTGTCCATCTTGTACATACAATCTTGCTTTAATACATATAACTAAGTTTGTTAATTTAAAAAATCTACTTTTTATTTTAATAATAAGAAATACTTATAAATGTTCATTGAAGATAAGAAGATATTATGTTGTTTTTTATGTTAAGTAGGATAGGTACTAATTTTGTTCAATAAATGTCATAATTATGTTTTCTTTACAAGCAAGTAATTTTAAAAACTGATTACCAAAGGAAAGATTGCTTTACATTTTGTAATGTGTAAGACTGATTATAAAAAAAAATATATTTAATCAAGGTTTTTATGTCATGTAGTTCCCCCGCATTCATATTATTGAGAAATACATACAACGTAAGAAGCCGGATAGTCGGCGTTCTTTGCCGATTAGTCGCCGACTAATCGACGACTACAATGGTGGCCGGATAGTCGGCTTTACCGACTAGTCGCCGACTAGTCGGAACATCTCTAATTTTTATCTTCCTTGTACTGGTGCGCAGAGATTGGTAAAGACTCTTGATTTTTTTTAGAAAATCGTCATCATTTTCTTCCCTTTGTCTTATTCGGGTCGGGGACTTTTTTCCATCACAAAGGTAGATGTGTAGTTTGTTTATTATATTATTTAAAAGGGGGACAAAAAAATTATAGTCTTCCCGAAGCAATAAAAAATAAAAACAGTTTTGGTATTTTTCAAGAAAAAAAATAAAATTCTTCCTAAATAAATCTGTTACATCATTGACAAAAAGAATTTACCTTCATTAATTCAATCCAAGTTTATATTTGATAATGTTGCCACATCCTAGTGCTTATTAAGATTTTTTTATGTTGGGAGGCGGGTACCGGTAATGCCGCCCGGGAACCATTTCTTGGATAACCAACACCTCTGCCATATGCACCCCGACTGTTTTGCTACGTTGATGACTAGACCCGTAAAAAATCGTAGGATATTATAGGATTTGTGAAGCTAATTATCTCTAACTTCAACTTAACAGCGGAAGGGATAGATTCATACGTCCGTCACTCCTGGACACACAGACCCCCAGATGCCTACCCATCCTTCAAACCTGTTACAATACCAGTACCTCATTTCCTTTAAAAAGACCCACCAATAGCTTTCCAAAGATGACATAGGCTACGAAAGAAATTATTTTCCACAGAGCCCAATGGAACTAATGTAAAAAAAATATTACCTCTTAATATTATTCTTAACTCCTACACAAAACTCAAGAGCCAGTTCTCTTCTTCAAGATCTGAATAAACAAGACAAAAGATTATAAATTTCATAGAAAAACTTTAAAAAATATATGGTACACTATTTTGTCATGCAATTATATTATGTTTAAAAATATTATAATTTAAGTAAATAAAAAAAATGTATCTAGAAGCGATTCCGTGTTGTGAGCGTTAATTCTCATAGGTCCTACATTTCAACATAATAATTAGTTAAATTTATGTGGTTTTCGGCATTTAATTTTGGTGTAGCCGTCAAGTGCCGGGATTCCAAGAAGAAGTATTAAGCTTAGCTCCCTCGTATGAATGGAGTTTTTGTGGATTTCAATTGCCTCGTGTTTAGGTAGTGCATAACTATCACGTTTAGGTAGTGCACATGCTTAAACTATCGAAATACCTGTCAAAAAATGTATACGTGTTCAAGGAGTCAACAAAATAAAAACATGGTGGGGAAGTATTTGGCTATTGGTCACCAAACACGGTCAAATCCATTTCAAGAACCGTTTTAACTCTGAATAATAATTCTTACACTGAGAATATATTCCACTCTGAAATGTGCGGCAAACATACTATATATTATTTTAAATGAGTAATTTGTGAACTAACACAAATTTATCAAATAAAATTTACTTGCATACCGTGGGATTTGAACCCGTAACTTCCCGTTTGCTAGTCAAGCTTATTTCAATGATACGCCAATCCCAAGAAATGTTGTAAACGCGAAACTATCTTAATCATTGAGGAATTTATAAAATGCATTTACATTTTTCTCTGTTGAATAAATTAGAAACCAACTTTTTGATACTCGATTTCAAAGCGTCATTGACGTATCCACGTTGCCCGAATAAAACATTTAAAAGTAACTAGTAATTTCTGAGTGCTACCAAGAATTACGCATTTATCCGTGAAGATCAACCAGTCCACCGATTCAAAAGTCACCCCATTTTACGGTAATTAATAATTAGTCTAATAAAATATTTATTTTGTTTGTCCACAGCATCACGTTTTGTGGCATCACGATGAAGAACTACGTGGAGGGTAACATCTCACACAAGTCGCACACAACTATCAAGTACGCCATGAAGATGCTGTCCAGCTCCTCGGAGACCATCATCTTCATGTTCCTGGGAGTGGCCACCGTCAACAACGCGCATGACTGGAACACCTGGTTCGTGCTTCTCACCATCATCTTCTGCTCGGTCTTCAGGATCATCGGTAAGTGCTACTTCCCAGCCTTCCCCCACTCTCACAGCCTCTAATTCCACAGTTGGTACTCTGATGCGATATGCACATGGCGAAAAACCATAACCAAGCTATTTCCCAACCTTCCGCCCACTCATCTTCTTTGAACTCAGCCCTTTTAGCCCTTACGAAATGAAAATCTAAGGAAAGGGGTGTCATTTTTTTACTTTAAGTACGTCTCTCATTTTATACACCGTAATACAAGCGGGAAAGTGAATCTACATCACATTTGGAGTCATTGTGGTATAACTTCTTTTGATTTGAGCTCTCAGCTATTTTCGGACATTTTTTTTTTAAATCGGTTGATCGGGGGTTAATTTCAGCTGTTTAATGTATTTTAAAATGCATCGAGACACGGCTATAAAAGTTTTTTTTAACCCTTTGTTGTGATTCACCAGTCTCCCAAAATGTAATGCGAGCATCCGGACACCAAGAAGAGTGTGTAGGTGGATTTTTTTTTTATACAAATCCAAAGTTTTATTCCGTCATTGATGAAATTTTGCACACTTCATCTTCAAAACAAGAGAAAGATTACGGTCTATATAAGATTTCTTTAAACCACCCATAATCCCCCTTCCTCACCCCTTAAAGCACAACAAAGACCAGGAAACGTTGGGGATTTCAGGTGTCTTCATTATAATGTTCAAAATATGTAGTTAATAAAAAATAGTATATTTTTGCGGCTTAAACGTGAACGAGGTGTATATATCATATAAACCTCATTTTTTGGCTTAATGATTGAACTGTCGATATTTATTACTCAATTCGTAGTTATATGTTAGTTTCCGAATGAGAAAAATTGAAGAAAGTTCGAAATTCGTGGAATTATTTTACCAAACATCTTTTATGATTTGCGTCCAAAATTATTTCGAAAACTTTGTGATTTATTACTGTTTCAGTAAAATGAACAATCTAGCAATCACTTTGACATTTGTTGTGGCTGCCCGCGTGACAAATTACAGCAAAAAGTATTATTTAGTAAAACAGTGATTTTCTGGAAATGTCAAATGTCTACTGTCCACAAAACAGAGAAACAGAGCACCCTTAGGTCCCTTAGTACCTACCAAATGGGTACACAAAATTTTCTGATTTTCTGTATTGACATGATTTTAAAATGCATGTCACAGTTGTGATAGTTCGAGCTACGTAGCTTAGATGCCAATAGTGCTAGTAGCTCGTAGAGTTTACAGAATTCTCCAAGAGATGTCTCTAGCGTATGGGTTCGCCCCTCCATGTTCAGATCAGAGGTGGGCTTGCAGTAGGTTTATAGCAAGAGATAGATTTTTAGCGCATAATAGAGAGGATATTAGCTTCCAGGCAGTCCTACACACTCGTGATAATAATTTTAAATCTAAATAAAGACAAAATACAAGAACCATTCTCAACAAACTGGCGCAGCCTGTTAGATTCTTCTCAACAACATAGTTACTTCTTATAATAGTTTTTTCTCTATCTTATTTTTTCCGCTATTTGGTTTAATCACTTAGTGCACTCTCCTTAATTGAATAAATACATTTCTATTAATTCATTATTTCTCTGAGGGGTGAGTTTATTACCCGCGGCATAATTCCGTCGCCAACATAAATATAACCCAATCATCATAAAATCTAAACTCAATATTTATGAGATCAGATAAGATAGGATTTATGTCACATTTTTAACTAGGAATTTTTTACACTAACTCAACTTTGATAGATACAAGCGAAAATATTTTAATTATTTGCGGTGAGATCTAACTAACTAAGAATTATCTTAGAAGAAGAAAATAATACTAATAAATCTAAACGAAACATGAAACAGAACAAGACACGGAAAAATAATAAGATAACAGTTACAACTAGGAATCGAATCCAGGATCTCTTGGGACCTATTTACTAAGCGTCATATTTGTCAATCTCATATTTAAAATTCAGAATTAACAATATCATCTTGCAAATAATTTTTCCCATATTTTAGGCATCTACTTTTTTTTTAAATGCAAACAAAATTTAAAAAATTCTTGATACAACCGGTCTATGAAGAAATAATAACAGAACTAGAATTTTTACTAAGACATTTGGTGAATTGTTCAAATTCTATGAAGCAACCCGTTCTAAGAGCTCCTTGTATTTTAGAAGCTTTCAAAATAATTATTAACTGTTAAGAAATTAATCTAAGACCAGATTCAGACAGAAGTAATTATTATATAATCTTGCAGATGTTTCTCAAAATAAATATATTTAGAATCACCAAATTAATTGGAATTGCAAATTTATCAAGGATTTAAATTTACCACTGTCGATAAAAACTTGGTATTATGATTATTAAAACATAATAAAATTAGTTAATAATGTACTTTTAATTAATTATGTAGGTTCTTAATTTTTTTATTTCGATGAGCAGGTATTAAATATTGTTTATTTTTTTCCAGGTGTAATTCTCCTTACAGCGATCGCAAACCGTTTCCGTCTGCACAAACTCAATAAAGTGGAAAAGTTCGTCATGTCGTACGGAGGTAAGTTCTTGCATTCTATATAATGTCAACTGTCAACAATAGATACTTTTAGTATGGTCCTGCTACTAGTTCACTGCCCTTCCTAAATCCAACTGCAAATCCCTTCCCTCCCGCGCGGGGGTGGCTAATCCACTTTGGAGACTAAAAGTGGAATTTATAGAGCCTCGGATCTCCACCGTCAGACAATGAAGTGGATATATATGGTAGACAGGGGTAGGAGGGGTTGCACCAAAACCGTCTGTATTAAAGGCTTATGTACTCACTTCCAAGAAAGGTGCCTAAATTAATTTCTTACGTTTGATGTTTCTTTATTTACTCAAACATTAATCAATTAAGCCCCCGCATTCCGAATTTCTACCGATTTATAAAATATTTCTCTTGAACATTTTAAGTTTTAATATCCTAAAAAAATATGTGTTGTTTTTGAAGATAATCATATGAAATTTCCACGATAGAAAAAAACGCAAAGTTAAATGAAAAATTTCACAGTGTATCTTTAAATGTAACTTAGTTTATTTATCGATAGATTTTTTTCTCTATTTTAAAAGAGTCGTGTTTTATTAAATATTTTCACAATTTTCGCTAAATTATTATCGTTTTTTTTTATATTAGCGCGCTTTCTCTAACATTCGTATTTACATATCTCCCTTTCAATCAATCTTCTTCTTCTTTTTGAACATTTACTACGGAGCCTCAAGATAGCTGCCATAAATGAAAATCTGATAAAAAAAAAAATTTTGCACATGAATTTGCGTGATAGATAATTTTCAATGACAAATCGGCACAGGACACATAAACATTCGTAACAAATCGGCACACGACACATTCATCCAAAAAACAATTGGATAAGATTTTTTATGTGTTTTAAAATTATAATTTTTAAAGCAAATTAATATAATGTCGGTATTTAGGTTTAAATGCTTTTAAATAATCCCAAGTATGCCCACGCACTGTCCTTTCCTTGATTTGTTCTTATTATTCTGCATTGTTGGTCACATTAAAAGGGGTGTTTCTACGACTCGTTCTTGAGTACAACTACTCAGCTGTGGAACGATTTGCCGGCCTTTCTCTCTCCTATAACTTTGGTCTCTTCAATACCACGCTCATTCCTTCCTCTCCTCAAAAAGAACCTTCACACAGTATCTTCAAAGCTGTTATAGACCCTGAGAGAAATTATTTCTTTCCAGGCTTATTGTGGGGAATAAACGTTAAAAAACTTACCGCTCTCCTGCTGAAATAAAAATAAATTGAATACAATCTGCATGTAATATGCTATTGTCCATTGAAGAAGCTACTTCCCTACAAGATATAACCAAATACCTGGCGGCCAATCAAGGCAGCAACTCGTGTTGAAGTTGAACCTTGCCCCTTACGCTGTGTCGCCGTGCTTAAATCTAGCGAATTGTAGAATTCAGTGTAAACCTTGTTACATTATCCTAACCTGACATTTTTGGGATATCGCGTCGATCGATTTCCGACGATATTTACTTCTCCATCATTTCCCTCCTCGGATTTGTTAGGTGATCGCTAAGATATTTAAACTCCTATATTTTGTTCTAACTTAACAAAGCGATGTCTCTAACATGATGGGCAAAAATACTAAAAAAAATTACATAAATCTTTTTAATTGAAAAAAATTACATTTTTTTTTTTTTTTGTAATTGCCGGCAACCCGGGCGTTTATTGTAATAACATGATAGATATAACAGTACTTTATTTCTTGAATTTCGGCACGTGTAGGGTCCACGCAAGATTCACATAACTGTTAACATGCTAAAGCCACAACCAACGCAAAATATTTTCAGCGTGACTATATTTTTTTTCCTGAAAATCAACCGTCGAATTTTCTCCGTCACTTTTTTCCCCGAGAAAAGACTCGAGAGTTTTTAAAATTTTATTATTAGCTTCTTTTATTTTTTTTATTTTCTAGATTCTTATATTCCATGAAGTGGTGAATCATTTAAATTTACTGAATTTAAAGTTAATGTTCTTTATACAAATAGAACGGCGTCATATGCGCCTCACAATTTTTACCTCATATGGGTTTATTCAAATATTACCTAGCTTTTATAGACTTAGAGACCTTGTATTTTCTCGGTAGGGAAAAAAATTTGTTACCTAAAAACCCTACTAAAATTGCATGTATCATCATCCAGCATCGGCACCAGCGGCGACCTACAGCGGCCATATACTACATACGTGTCTGTTTGTGTTGTGTTGGGAATGGGGGGAGGAAATTTCGGCTGCGCCCTTTTGTTGGAGTCCTTCCGCATTTGCCGTTGGGAGTAAGGAAAATCGCAGAAAACCTTACCCAGGAAGGAGCGGCCGAACGTCAACTTGAAACGTTTGCGGCCTTCAGTAACATCGGTATATGATGTCCTGCATTTTTGAGATGTGTGTGTGTGTGTCTGTTTTTATGTTAATATATACTTATGGGAAGATAGAAAATAAACATACATATACATACAAATTATAAAATATTATATAAATATATAAATAGATATATAAACATTATATATTTGGGAAGAAGGTCGGGAGTTTAGGAAATACCTACTGCTCGCTATTCGTCTGCGTCTAGTTCTGGTATGTGCCATATGTGGTCATGGTCCATGAGGATGTGTTTTGGTAGTCTATGTGTGTATCTGAATGTCAAGTCGCTCGGAGCATTGTATTGTCCTATGTCTCGTATAAGTTGATTTTTACTAAGTGTGAGTGATTTGTAAAAGCGTTCAGTCAGTCTGTGTGTGAATTCGTATAGAGTTGGAATTTGTTCTCGTTCGTGTAATCTCTTCAAGTTTGTTCTGAGTCTCGTGTTGTATGTGATTTTAATGCAGAGATTTTGAAGTGTCTGTAGATTCTTGTGGTCTGAGTGTGAGATGCTGCTCCATACGGGAATCGCATACGAGAGTACTGGACGAATGAGCGAGTAGTAGACGAGGAGTTTGGTTTTGGGAAGTAGCGGACTCCGTCTATTGAAAATTGGCTTCATCATGCCGATCGCTTGTCGCGTGCGCGTGTGCATCTTCGCTTGGTGAGATTTCCAGTTGAGGCGGGAGTCCATGGTCAGGCCCAGATATGTCACTTCATCTTTCCATTCTATGCTGTGTCCTCCCATTTCGATGTTAAAGTCAGGTGTTCTGTTTACACGTTTTCTCGTGAACATGATGGCTTCAGTTTTCGCCTCGTTCAGTTTCAGGCGCCATTTTTTGTAGTATTCTACGAGCGCGTCGAGCGCCCTCTGTAGGTAAATAGCGGCCATATTCGCTTTCAGCGAGGAAACGTATAGTTTGACGTCATCTGCGTAGATAGACAGATTGCATCTCTCGTCTCGGGGGATGTCGTAGGTGAACAGAATGAAGAGAAATGGTCCAAGTAAACTTCCTTGCGGCACGCCTTTTGGAATCTCACGCATTGAAGATAGCACGTTCCTTATGAACACTCTGAACGATCTATTCTTTAGGTATTCCTGTATCAGTCTCGTTAGGTATATGGGCGTGTTAGTGCGGTGCAGTTTATGCACGAGCCCGTCTATCCATACGGTGTCGAATGCCTTCTCTAGGTCGATGAGCGCAGCAGCGGTGAAGCGATGTTCGTTAAATTTTCTTGCGATGTATTCCGCTACTCTGGTGAGTTGATGGGTCGTGGAGTGCCTCTTTCTGAAGCCGAACTGCTCGTCTGGCAACGTTTTGTTGTCGTCGTGGTGTGGTACAAGCCTGTTGAGTATAATTTGTTCAAATACCTTGCTCAGCGTAGATAATAGGCTAATCGGCCGGTAACTTGTCGGCTGCGTTCTATCTTTATTCGGCTTTGCGAAAGGCAGCATGGTCGCCGATTTCCAAATCTGGGGGAAATGCCCGGTCATGAGGCAGGCATTGAACAATTTTGTTGTGTAGATGATGGCTTTTTGAGGGAGATGTTTGAGTAAAATGTTGTGAATTTGATCGCTTCCCGGCGCCTTGTTTGTTCTCAATCGCCTGATTGTGACAGCAATCTCGCTTGGCGTAGCAAAGTGAATATCTTCAGCGTTTGTCTGCTCTGCTTCCCTCAAGTCTCGTAGAGAGTCAGCTACGATCCGGTCCGTAGCCGGGTCGGAAAGGCCGTCTGTAGTGGCGTAGGCTCTCTCGAACCCGTCGGCGAGTGTTTCAGCTTTTTCTTGTAGCGAAAGCGCCGTCCCGGGGCCGTTCAATTTCTGTAGCGGGGGGATTGTGAAGTCTTTATGTCGCAGCGCGCTTGCCATTTTCCATAGGGAATTATCCTTCGGCGTGAGTGATGCGACTTTTTTGTCCCAAAGTTCGCGCTTGAGTTCTGCGATTTCGGTCTTGATTTCCCTCTGCATGCAGTTGTACGCTGTCTTGAAATATTCGTCGCGTGTGCGGTGAAACATGCGTCGCAGGCGATTTTTCTCCTTGATGAGCGATAGAACGTACTCGGGAAGCTTGATCGTGTATGGGTGTATTTCTTTTAGAGGAATGTGTGTATCTTGTGCTGTTTGAAGAATCTCTGTGAGAGTGCTTGTAGCTGCGTCGATCTCTTGTGGCGAGCGCAGAGTTCCCGAAGTGAGATGAATTCGTTCGTCGACTTCTTTTTTGAATCCTTCCCAGTTCGCATCCTTGTAATTGCGCTGTTTTCTGGGGGTCCTTGAAGTTGTGCCGCCTATAGTAAAGCTCACGGGCAGGTGGTCCGAAGACAGTTCGTCTAGTGTGCGCAGTGGAGATATTGTCTTGACATTTTTCTCGAGTACTATGTCCAGTGTACTCGGATATCTAGATAGTTGCGAGTAGTACGTAGGTCTGTCGGGCGCCATTATCGAATAGGTATTTGTCTGCATGTGTGTAAAGAGCGTATTTCCGTTCGCATTTCCTCTGTAGTTATTCCAATAGTTGTGTTTGGCGTTCAAGTCGCCTCCCATCACAACAATCGGTCCCAGATTGAGCAATTTATTGAGATCTTCTCTCACTAGGTTACGTTGGGTGCAGTATACGGAGATGATGGTGTGCGCTCTACCCTCTATGGTGACTTCGATAATCGTGGCTTCGGCGTACTTCAACTTCGGAGTGGAGATTCTTGTGGACGTCATAGATTGCCGAACGAATATTGCGGTTCCTCCGCCTGATCTTCCTTGTCGGTCGTCACGATAAATCTCGAAACCTTGCACTCTCAGCGGTACGCTTGGATTCAAGTGAGATTCTGATAGGAGAATAATGTCGGTGTGTAATTCGTTTGCCAAAGCGAGCAGTTCGTCTGTCTTGTTGCGCACGCTAAATGCGTTCCATACGAGGACTTTCACCGTCTCGGTATTAGGCATCGAGGGTGTCTAGGAGCTCTATCAGGATGACGAGCTTGTCTGCTCTTGTTGTGCAGCCGGCGAGCTGTGATCGCATCCTCAGGAGTCCTTGGAGCAGGGCCATCAAATCCAGGTTGTCCTCTGAGGAGTCGGGCGCGCGCACGTGCTCCTGCTGTGGGCGGGGCTGGGAGCGGGGCTGTGGGGGCGGCACGGGCTCGCGCTGCTGTTGGGCGGGGGCGGTGCCTCCGGCTACGTTGGCCCATGTGCGTCCATCCGTCCTCGGCTGAGGAGGTGGCCTGCTCGGGTTCTGTTCTGCCGGTGGGCGTTGGGCCCTTCTGGCAGGTCGCTGCTGTATGGAGGCAACGTACGCTACCCGCTTGGGGCAGCCTCTGTAGTTGGCGGGATGCGGGCCTGAGCAGTTGCAGCATGCGGCGGGCTCATCTCTTGTCTTCTTGGGGCATTCTGCCGAAGCATGCTCCGGTAAGCATTTTACGCACCTTGCTGTGTGCGAGCAGTTTCGGGACCCATGCCCGAAGTCTTGGCACCTGTAGCACTGGGTGCCGTGCTGTAAGTGGTTGCTCCTGTGCTTCTGGAGGCGAATGCGGCAGTGGCACAGATATTTGACGGCCGCACGCAACTGTCCCATGTTGACTTCCTTATTGAAGTGTGCTAAGTATAGGGGATACTCAATTGAGGCGGTCATCTTGACCACCTTCACTGCTGGGAATCCTTGTGATTCCAGATCTGCCTTGATTTCTTCCACTTCAACGAGCGGCAGGCCCTTGATGACGGCCTTTTTCATCTTTTCCGCTTCGGCCGTGAACGTGTGGAAGCCGCGAGCCTCCGCTCGCAGCCCGTTGGTAAGGGCGCGGTGGTCCTCCATCGTGCGCACGAAGATGTTAGCCGTGCCGCCCCTGTTGTATCTGAAAGTGAAGAGCTTACCAGCCCCCAGATGTCCTTGCACCGCAGCTGTGATCTGTGCGTGTGTCATGTTCCCCAGGGTCATCACAACCGGGGGAACGCGGTCTCTCCTGCCGGTACCTGCGGGAGAGAAAGATGTATTAGTGTTGGCACGCTTGATACGCGGCGCGCCGGCGCCTTCGCTTACCTCGGGCAACTCTTCAAAACGGTTGCCACATTGGAGCGGTTGTGGTCCCCGTGGGGACATGGGCCTCTTCACGGGGTTGGACGGCCTCGTCCAGCCTCCATCCTGGGGGGCAGCCGTCTCCATCGGCTGCTGCGGTCTCGGGGGCGCCACGTAGGCCGACGCTGGGCCTATCGGGGGGCGCGTGGGGGCAGGACTGGGTCCTGTTGCCCAAGAGGGGCCTGCTGCGGGCTCCGTCATCTCGGTGGCGTCGGGCGTCGTGGAAGCCGTGGTGGTGGATGGTCTCCGGGTCCTTGGGTCCTCGGGGCGGGGCTGTGGTGCGGGGATCGTAAGGCGCACGGTCCCGGTCTTAGTGCGATGCGTAATTTGGTGAGCGCCGGGCGGTACCACGACCGGGGAGTCCTCGTGGTCAGCGGGGAGCATCCTCGTCGGGAACATCTTGACTTGTGGAAGTCGGTGCCTCCTCTTAAAAAGGGAGCACTTCTCGGGTGCTTGCGGGCGGTTTGTGGGGGCCAGCGTAAATCTGCGTAGTATTGAGTATTTGCGCTAAAAAAGCTTTGCCTTAAGAAAGGCAGTTGGGGGCGCGAGCGCCTGCTCAGGGGGCCGGCGGGATTCCTCCGGCCGGCAAAAGTAGCGGGGCCTGGCTGAGTACACAAGCCAGACAAAAACGCTTCTGTGGTTGTGTCACAAACCACAAAAACTCTCTCTCTCTCGTATCTCTCTATGATATCTATCTATCTATCTATATCTCTATTATTAGCTTCAAGTTATATTTTCCGTTCATCGACACAGAAAAATACCCTTGAGAAACGACCCTCAGGATAGATTGCGTGTTCATTACCTTCCAAAATGTAAAGTTATCCCTTTACCATATACACGTCCAAAACAAATATGTACGTAAGATGGGAATGCTGTGTTTTTTTTTGCCTGTATGAATTTCTATGGAAGTCATTAATCGCTTTGGCAACGGTTCCCAATCGATACACACATTTTCCATTTAAGAATAGGTCGTCTTTACGTCTCGTATCTGTATATTTTGTGGTATATATCTGGATCTTCGTTCATTCTGTCAACCCCGGGCAAAGCTATGAAAACGGTTGCAGATGAGACAAATGAATATCGTTAGTACACTTTAAAATAATTAGGGACGATCAGAAATGTACCATTCGAATGAACACCTTTAGTTAACTTTAAAAATAACTAGGGACCGTCAAAATCAATGAACACCGTTAGTTAAATGTTAAGAAATGTACCATTCGAATGAATACCGTCAGTAAACTTTAAAATAATTAGGGACGATCAGAAATGTACCATTCGAATGAACACCTTTAGTTAACTTTAAAAATAACTAGGGACGGTCAAGATCAATGAACACCGTTAGTTAAATGTTAAGAAATGTACCATTCGAATGAATACCGTCAGTAAACTTTAAAATAATTAGGGACGATCAGAAATGTACCATTCGAATGAACACCTTTAGTTAACTTTAAAAATAACTAGGGACGGTCAAGATCAATGAACACCGTTAGTTAAATGTTAAGAAATGTACCATTCGAATGAATACCGTCAGTAAACTTTAAAATAATTAGGGACGATCAGAAATGTACCATTCGAATGAACACCTTTAGTTAACTTTAAAAATAACTAGGGACGGTCAAGATCAATGAACACCGTTAGTTAAATGTTAAGAAATGTACCATTCGAATGAATACCGTCAGTAAACTTTAAAATAATTAGGGACGATCAGAAATGTACCATTCGAATGAACACCTTTAGTTAACTTTAAAAATAACTAGGGACGGTCAAGATCAATGAACACCGTTAGTTAAATGTTAAGAAATGTACCATTCGAATGAATACCGTCAGTAAACTTTAAAATAATTAGGGACGATCAGAAATGTACCATTCGAATGAACACCTTTAGTTAACTTTAAAAATAACTAGGGACGGTCAAGATCAATGAACACCGTTAGTTAAATGTTAAGAAATGTACCATTCGAATGAATACCGTCAGTAAACTTTAAAATAATTAGGGACGATCAGAAATGTACCATTCAAATGAACACCTTTAGTTAACTTTAAAAATAACTAGGGACGGTCAAGATCAATGAACACCGTTAGTTAAATGTTAAGAAATGTACCATTCGAATGAATACCGTCAGTAAACTTTAAAATAATTAGGGACGATCAGAAATGTACCATTCGAATGAACACCTTTAGTTAACTTTAAAAATAACTAGGGACGGTCAAGATCAATGAACACCGTTAGTTAAATGATAAGAAATGTACCATTCGAATGAATACCGTCAGTAAACTTTAAAATAATTAGGGACGATCAGAAATGTACCATTCGAATGACCATCTTTTATTTATTTATTATTGGATAATTTGTATAGCGCCGCTTTTGTGAGATATCACCTCAGGGGCGCATTACAGTTGATGCAGGTATTACAGAAAATATAAATATTACAAAAATAGAGTGAAGTTAAGTTAAGTAAAATGAAGTAAAGGAACAGGTGACACGAAGATAGAAGATGGAGACTCGTTAGTAAACTCGTTTTTCAGATTTAAATCTGTTAACGAATTAGATCTGTCAGAAATGTAAACAAATAGTACACATTTCAAATATAGAATTATCATAAAACAAAATAATGTTGATACCTGCTTCATCGCTTATCTGAAACCATTTTAATAATAATGATTTGCCTGTGTTTAATGAAAAGCGAACCCCATAAGAACTTGTGAACCTTAAAATAATGAACCTTAAAATAATGAACCTTCAGAATTAACTGCTGTCGCGTTTCGCAAGAAACATTGATCAAATACACGTAGTTTGCGGAAAAACTCCCGGAAAATTAAATTATAGTCCGTTCACCTCGGAGCTCGAGCATTGAACCCTTAACGGTAAAAGGACATTTCCCTGAATTTGACAAAATAACGATCTTATCGTCTAGCCCAGAGGTTCCCAAAGTGGTCTATATGGACCCCCAGGGGTCGATATCGGCATGCTGGGGGTCTATGTCAGCGAGAAAAAAAATTCGGGGTCCACGAGATTCAAATGGAGGTACATACGAGCGGACCCCCATTTACCTCAAGTCAACATTTAGGAGTTCCGTAAATGACACAATAGACCTAACACAAAAATAATAGACTGAGAAATTACGTATTTGATATTTGTATTTTTATATTTCGTAAAGTTGTTAATTGAGGTATATAAATGGAGTCTGCGTTCCTTTTCTCGTCAGAATTAATATATTAGAGAAAAACATTGCACATTGGAAGCTACGAATTTTCCTAGTTCCCCAACTTGTTTTGGAAAAACTTCCAGCGTAATAATAACGTTCAACATTCAAATGCACTTCACACATACTTCAAAACTAAGTTTGAGGATATTTACACCATGGAAATGCAACGTTGAAGAATCGGATATCATGTGACAAGAAGAACTGACCGGAATAAGCACTGACAAAGAACTTAAGGGGCGGTTCTGTAGGGCCAGCTACTGTTATTATATTATCCTGCTTCATTTTCATTTGGTGTAATTCCTCACAAGGGTGCCCCTGTCTGCACAACGTAAAGACAGAGCAACTATACCGCCACCCGGTTGTTGGGCAGGCAAGGGAAGGGAATATTTTTACTAAAAAAATAAATGATTATCACATGGGACGTTAATAGTTTTAGGAAAATTCAATATTCGGCAGGCAGGAGGTCTACGGAAAAAAATATATTTCGCAAGTGGTCTACGGGGCAAAAAAGTTTGGGAACCTCTGGTCTAGCCACTGCCAAATTCAAACGCCATATGTTATAGGCTAGACGCAATACAACATAACATGGTGAGATTACACTCGTGCCAGAACTTACAACTTACGTGTGTTATTTTCACAACTTAAAATTGGTACTTTAAAGTTTTATGTTTAAGTGCGCTCGGGATGGGCCATACTTCGAAAGGTTCAAGTATTACAAATAATATAACATAATAATATATTCGTTTCCACAATTTAACCTTTAATTTGTTTGGAACTTTTACTTTGTCAAAACCTTACACACCCTAAAATTTACTGGTGTTACTTTTCCCCTTTTGAAGTAGTGTTTTGTTTTACAGAATACGAAGTTATATATTTGTTTCCTCTTTCATAAAGTGGTACTAATACGCAATGCCATATTTTTTCAGGGGTGCAAATTACGTTACGTAAATCAAATCAATAATATTTTTTTTATGAATCAAACAATAAAGTGTTTATCTTCGAAGCTCCTACAACATGGGTTTTAAAGATATTCATTCCTTCCTTCCTCCCCTCAAAAAGACCTTCTATACAGCATCCCCAAAGATGACATAGACCCTGAGGGAAATAATGATTCTCAGGGCCATGATTTTACGATTCTCGGCTACGAATCCGACATTTGTGTTAAAAACAATGGTAACCGGATAAATCATCACAATGATAATTCATCGCATCTTTAAAAAGTTATATAAAGTCATGGAAAGTGATGAAACAAAAACTTTATTAACTGGGTTATGTAGGTTAGGTTAGGTTAAAAAAAAATTTCATCGTTTCTAATGACTTTATATCACTTTTTAAAAGTGTGTTGAATTGTCACTGTGTTGAGTTATCATGGAACCATAATTTGAAAGATTTTCAATATAATAATAACTAAATATAATCAGCATTACTCATTTTGCATTTTGCGTTACTTTTGTGAATGAGGATAAATCATAGATTTTACAAAAGATGCATCGCAAATAAATAATAGTGAACGGATGAGAGTATTTTCGTTGTATCGTGGGGTGGTCGTAGCCTGATACGCCTGTATTTTCATTTGATAATTTCACCGCTGCGGCGCTGCAGTCGGCCCGGGCGCCATATTTGTTAGTTAAATGGAGGGAAACGCTGTCATACCTATTATACTATCTCGAATGGCTTTTATTGGATTTATCTCCTGTATTGGGTTAGTTTACGAAGCTGAATTCAAATTTCATATTTCCTGGACTTTATGTGTGTTTAAACTCCTACTCATCCCAACATTACTATTGGATAGTTACAATGCTTTCCTAGACAGTAATAATACTTTGCTATTTCAAGTGTAAAATGTAAACTTGGCTGGGTTAATTACTGTAGTAGTCCCAGAGAGAGTTCGCATGTATTCCATCGACGATGGTTCTCTTTCTTCTCACACGTCTTGAATGAAAACGATAAAGACAAAAGATACTAGTACGATGGCGTCACGTACGACCTCTCTCTGTAACTACTATATAAATAATTATTAATTAACCAGCTACAGTAAATTAGCTTGAATTATAATCATAATAGAAAGCGGGGAGCTTTGAACTCTATTCTCCGAAATATGTCTGGCTTTTGTTGACAGTTAGATATGTTGGCAGTTCTTTAACCTCATAGATCAAAAACATAAAGAGGCGCGCCTCATCCCTAATACGCACAAATTATTGACAAAAGCTCTTTTTTTCAGTTTAATTACAATAAGGAACAACAATTTCAGTCAACGGAGAAATATTTTTAGTTTTATAATTATATTATATACATCGATAGTAATATCCGCTAAGTGAATAGTTACGACGAATTATAAATATTTTCATTTTTCACTGAATATTGGTTAAAATTCATTTTTTTATAATTTCTGCGTATTAAGAATGAGGCGCGCCTGTGAATATTTACCATTTATTTAATAGAAGAATAATCCAAATTCTCTGTTGTTTTTTTAATAAACTTATAAAGTATTTTTCAATATTTTATAAATGTTGACTGAGCATAGTTAAGTCCTGTTTTAACTCTACAATTTTGCATTTCGTTTGTCTGTAAATTTGTTTCGCCTCCGTTTCAAGATGATGGCCGTTTTAATGGTTCTGTAAAGGTTATTTTTTAATTTGAAATCTTCGCGTTTACTTGGACTTTCTTGTTCTTGTTCGCATTTTTTCAATGTTATGGTATCAAGCTGCCTGAAAAAAGTTTTAAAATGAATTGTCATTGATATGGTGATGTTTCTTTGAACAAATTGTTTGACAGATACTTTATTGAATTTTTAACAATGTAACGTAAAATATATATACATGGTTTATAATTTAAGTATGTGGGTATATAAGTACCTTCTTACAAATGTCTGGATCTGGAAGGAAATTTTGATTTATTAAAAAAGAGAAAATTAGAAACATACTTTTTTGGACGCGAGATTCTACTGTACACAAAACTTCCAGTTTTTACAACTTTTAAAAACAAACATAAAAATCCAAATAATATTTTGTGCCTACCAATTAATGGTGTGATTTTACTTAGAATTGTTTGCTCTTGGTTATAGATGCTGTGTGTATTCTGCTTAGTGTTTAAATTTTTTAACGGCTTCCTCACTAGTTGCCAAAATCAGGTAAAAATATTGCAAAATCAACGGTTCAATAATACTACAAACCTTTGAATATTTGCGGTGCAAATCGCCAAAAAAATTGGCTATGTAACTCTGCTAAACTAACGTCAATATTTTAAATCTATTTCAATTAAATTTATTTTGGACATTCGTTGGAAATCCACCAAAATGACAGGCAAAATAAAGTGGAAGGCCGTAAATGGATATTCCTTTGAAATCCACCGCAATAACAGGCAAAATAAAGTGGACTCCATAAATGGATATTCATTTAAAATCCACTGCAATAACAGGCAAAATAAAGTAGAAGTCCATAAATGGATATTCATTTGAAATCCACCGCAATAACAGGCAAAATAAAGTGGAAGGCCGTAAATGGATATTCGTTTGAAATCCGCCGCATTAACAGGCGAAATAAAGTGGAAGTCCATAAATGGATATTCGTTTGAAATCCACCGCAATAACAGGCAAAATAAAGTGGAAGGCCGTAAATGGATATTCGTTTGAAATCCGCCGCCTTAACAGGCGAAATAAAGTGGAAGTCCATAAATGGATATTCGTTTGAAATCCACCGCAATAACAGGCAAAATAAAGTGGAAGTCCATAAATGGATATTCGTTTGAAATCCACCGCAATAACAGGCAAAATAAAGTGGAAGGCCGTAAATGGATATTCGTTTGAAATCCGCCGCCTTAACAGGCGAAATAAAGTGGAAGTCCATAAATGGATATTCGTTTGAAATCCACCGCAATAACAGGCAAAATAAAGTGGAAGGCCGTAAATTGATGTTCGTTTGAAATCCACCGCATTAACAGGCGAAATAAAGTGGAAGTCCATAAATGGATATTCGTTTGAAATCCACCGCAATAACAGGCAAAATAAAGTGGAAGGCCGTAAATGGATATTCGTTTGAAATCCGCCGCCTTAACAGGCGAAATAAAGTGGAAGTCCATAAATGGATATTCGTTTGAAATCCACCGCAATAACAGGCAAAATAAAGTGGAAGGCCGTAAATTGATGTTCGTTTGAAATCCACCGCATTAACAGGCGAAATAAAGTGGAAGTCCATAAATGGATATTCGTTTGAAATCCACCGCAATAACAGGCAAAATAAAGTGGAAGGCCGTAAATGGATATTCGTTTGAAATCCGCCGCCTTAACAGGCGAAATAAAGTGGAAGTCCATAAATGGATATTCGTTTGAAATCCACCGCAATAACAGGCAAAATAAAGTGGAAGGCCGTAAATGGATATTCGTTTGAAATCCGCCGCATTAACAGGCGAAATAAAGTGGAAGTCCATAAATGGATATTCGTTTGAAATCCACCGCAATAACAGGCAAAATAAAGTGGAAGGCCGTAAATGGATATTCGTTTGAAATCCACCGCATTAACAGGCGAAATAAAGTGGAAGTCCATAAATGGATATTCGTTTGAAATCCACCGCAATAACAGGCAAAATAAAGTGGAAGGCCGTAAATGGATATTCGTTTGAAATCCGCCGCATTAACAGGCGAAATAAAGTGGAAGTCCATAAATGGATATTCGTTTGAAATCCACCGCAATAACAGGCAAAATAAAGTGGAAGGACGTAAATGGATATTCATTTGAAATCCACCGCCTTAACAGGCGAAATAAAGTGGAAGTCCATAAATGGATATTCGTTTGAAATCTACCGCAATAACAGGCAAAATAAAGTGGAAGGCCGTAAATGGATATTCGTTTGAAATCCACCGCATTAACAGGCGAAATAAAGTGGAAGTCCATAAATGGATATTCGTTTGAAATCCACCGCAATAACAGGCAAAATAAAGTGGAAGGCCGTAAATGGATATTCGTTTGAAATCCACCGCATTAACAGGCGAAATAAAGTGGAAGGCCGTAAATCGATATTGTTTGAAATCCACACGTCGTTATTAATTGTACCACAATTTCTAGATCTGTTCATTATTTTCAAAATGTATCCTATCTGGTGCCAGGTCGCTCATTATTCATTCTCCCTTTCCAACAAACCTTTATTATTTTCGCATTTCGCGTGGAAATTGACGTTTTCTCGAGAAGTTTCCCCGAGAAATCTGACGCGATAAAAATAATAACGTAAGATATTTTCGCCGATTTCCAGAGAAATATTTTCAAAAAGTTTTTAAACCAATATTTAAAAGTATTCGCTCTTCTCGTCTGCCTTCGACAATGGATGAACATGCATTTAAAGCTCAAAGGAACTTATAATAAAATCTTCTCTTGTCTTCTGCCTCGTATTTCTACAGTCTACACTTATCTGAAAGCAATCATAAACAACAGCGTAAACCTATTTCCTGTTGATGTATAAAATGGATTCTCCCGGGGGGTCCGAGATTTCCTACGCATTTTCCTTCGCCTTATTGGTTACTAGGTTATGTACCAACTATCTACCTATCTTTAACTAGAATACAACTTTAGATCAGTGTTTTTCAACTTACTGAAGATTATTTAAAATGGCGATATGATAGGCGAGAATAACAAATCTCTAAAAATAATAAATATTTTTTAAGATCTTAAAAACATTTGTTTAAGGGAAGTATGTTATACATATATAAGTAGAAATTCTTAATTATTAACTTTTGTATACATCATTTTTATTTAATCACGTTTGCCATAAATATTTTTTTCATATCTGTATTTGCGACCCTCCATGTTTGCAGAGAATTATTCGCGTCCATAAGAAATTAACGGTGTTTTTCGTTCGACTTTTTTGTGTCGGTTATAAAAGATTAGACCAGAGGTCCTCAAACTTTTTTTTCGTAGACCACGTTCCTGTTTTTTGCTGTTTTGGGTAGACCCTGGTTTCCTAATATTGGGTTCAGGACGAAATTTCCCTCGATTTGAGATTAGTCTTATTATTAGTCCTATTAGTCAACATTTAAGAATTTCCCTGGATACGCACCATATTTTTCCCCTATGGACCCTGCAGGTCGAAATCGACCCCTGGGATTCGATTTAGAAAACTTTGGGAATGACTGGTTTAGACAAATGGTTCCCGAGTGGGTTCCGCAGAACCCAACAACCCAATGCCCGATACAACAACATTAATTAACAGAAGTGCGTTTTGATATTTCTCGGTTAATCGCCAAACTATTTTCAAATCATGTGATCAAAATATGTTATGATTTCTGTTCAGTTTTACAAAATATAAAAGTTTCACGATAACTTCAATTTTTTGAATAAGCTCTCCAAAATTACATTTTTTTAAATGTTCTACCCTTTGTGTAAGGAAGATATTTTTTTTTTCAGGTAAAAGTAGTAATTTAAAATGAACTTAACAGAACAGGGGTGCAATGAACACAATACCTATGGATTTATTTGTAGATATAATGAGTGATTCCACGGCGGAACTACTAGGTCACAAGAATATTGGATTTATTATGTAGAGATAATGAGTGGTTTCACGGCGGAACTACTAGGTCACAAGCATTATTGGATTTATTATGTATTATGTATATTTATTATCTCTAGATAATGAGTGATTCCACGGCGGAACTACTAGGTCAGAAGCATTATTGGATTTAGTATGTAGAGATAATGAGTGGTTCCACGGCAGAACTACTAGGTCACAAGCATGATTGGATTTATTATGTAGAGATAATAAGTGGTTCCACGGCAGAACTACTAGGTCACAAGCATTATTGGATATATTATGTAGAGATAATGAGTGGTTCCACGGCGGAACTACTAGGTCACAAGCATTATTGGATTTAGTATGTAGAGATAATGAGTGGTTCCACGGCAGAACTACTAAGTCACAAGCATTATTGAATTTATTGTGTAGAGATAATGAGCGGTTCCACGGTGGAACTACTAGGTCACAAGCATTATTGGATTTATTATGTATTATTTATATTTATTATCTCTAGATAATGAGTGATTCTACGGCGGAACTACTAGGTCAGAAGCATTATTGGATTTAGTATGTAGAGATAATGAGTGGTTTCACGGCGGAACTACTAGGTCACAAGCATTATTGGATTTATTATGTATTATGTATATTTATTATCTCTAGATAATGAGTGATTCCACGGCGGAACTACTAGGTCAGAAGCATTATTGGATTTAGTATGTAGAGATAATGAGTGGTTCCACGGCAGAACTACTAGGTCACAAGCATTATTGGATTTATTATGTAGAGATAATGAGTGGTTCCACGGCGGAACTACTAGGTCACAAGCATTATTGGATTTATTATGTATATTTATTATCTCTAGATAATGAGTGATTCCACGGCGGAACTACTAGTATATACTATTATTGTATATTAAAATGACTTCAAACAGCATACATTACTTTTTATGGAATAAAAATTAAACATCTGTTAGACAGAGTCCTACGTGGCAAGTATTTTTTTGCTGAATCTATCACGTGACATTATTGAAGATAATGTATGTACCCATCCCTTAGTTCTTAGCAAAATTTTTGAGGACCAATAATAATCGTTATAGCTCGGCAAATTTTTAATTGCCATAAAAATATTTTATAGCTAAAAAACATATAATTTATTGGGTATTAGTAAGGTCGAGGCCACGTCTATTGCCTCCTTGTTTTTGAGTAGCATATTTTTTTTTTATTAACAAAATTTTTGATACATATACAATTCAGGTACATACATAGTAATATAGAATGAAAGAGTAACAAAAAAATCCCACAAAGGCGAAGCTTGAGCGTGGGTATTATAGTGTAAGGATAAAACAGTGGTGTTTAAAATATATTTTTTTATACTTGTAAAAAGTATCTATAGAGATCAATGTGATGGGTTTTTTTTACAGAAGTTTCTATTTTTTTGTAATTTACAAATATATACACACACACAACACACACACACACACACACACACTAATTTAAAGAAAGACATGTGGTATTTTAGTTATTTAGAAACAGATGACTTAAATTATAGAAAAAAGTTACTCGCTTCGAAATTATTTCTTATCCAACTTTTAACATTTTTCTTATATAAGTTCAGGTTTTGACACATGTTGATGGAATTGCGTAAAGAATTAAACAATTTTGGGGCAATATAGTTTATGTGCCTTTGGCCCAGCCTAGTTTTGCAGTGAGGGACTGTGAACACGCATGTGGTATGTCTCTGGCTCGAGCGATTTGTGTTTTTGGTGAAATTGATAGGACGTATAAATATAAATTTGAGACATTGAATACAATAGATCCGTCTTAGTTCCATGATTTCTGTTTCTTGAAATAACTGGTTGGTGGGATATGTCTTGGTCCTTTGGTACATTATTTTGATGATGGATTTATGAGCGATTTCTAAGGGTTTTACGTGGTTATTGTAAGTTCCTCCCCAGGCAATTATTCCATAGGAAATAGATTTAAGCACTAACGCGTCATAAACAAGTTTCATGGTTCTTATATTGACAAAGTTGCTCATTCGTTTGAAAATGTAACTTAGGTATCTCAGTTTATTGACCGTCTTTTCTATATGGTAAGTCTATTTGAGTTGGCAGTCTATAGTTACACCTAAATACTTGATATATTGTCCGAATTTCACGTCTTCGCAATTTAAGCATGTTGCAAAGTTACAATTAGGGTTGTGGAACTTCAGATTAAGATTATTTTTAGGGGATGACTTTTGGGAATTATAAAAGGGAATAAAGATAGTTTTATTATAATTTAGACTGAGGAGATTTCTATCAAGCCAATCTTTGACTGTTGCAATACATTTGTTGGCTTTACTGGTTGTTTCTTCCCACGTTTTACCTTGTACTGTTATTGCAGTATCATCGGCAAAAGAGAGAATTTTACCTGGTATTGCAATATTGCATAAGTCATTGATGTAGATTAGAAAGAGTAGTGGACCTAAGACAGTTCCTTGAGGAATACCATGTTTTGTCAAGTCATAGGTGCTTAAGCTTGTTCCTATTTTTGTGCGTTGTTGGCGATTCAGTATATAGCTTTTTAATAACATGAAACTTTTGTTTTTTACCAACTTTAGAGATTTTTTTTAATAAAATTCTTTGGTTGACTGTGTCAAACGCTTTCTTTAAATCCAAGAAAATGGTTAGCGTTTTAGTGTTAGAGTCAAGGTTAGAGCATATGCTTTTGGTTAAGCTAAAGATAGCGTCATCGGTGCACAGTTTGGTTCTAAAGCCGTATTGATTAGCTGAGAGGATTGCATTAGATTCTAGAAAGTTCATAATTTGTCGTTTCAAACACTTTTCGAAGATTTTGGATAATTGAGAAGTTAAAGTTATTGGTCTGTAGTTGTCTGTTTTGAATTGAGATCCGGATTTATGTATTGGAATGATGTGAGAGAGTTTGAAATCATTGGGGTAAATGCTATGTCTGATGCAGTTGTTGAAAATATGATGTATTGGAATGATTATATGCTTTTTAATTGATTTAATTGTGGTATTGCTAATGTTATCTGGGCCATTTGCAGACTTTTTTTTAAGGTTGTCAATTTGTTTTGAGATTTCAAGTTCTGTTATTTCTTTGAATGTAGATAGTTCATATGTAGTGACATTAGAATCTGAAAGGCCGGGAGGAATTTGATTCGAGTGAATGCTAAGACTGGGATTATCATCTACGAGGGATGAGGCGATGTTTGTAAAGAAGTGATTGAAATAATATAAACACAATTTTCTCCAGTAAATCTTCTGCTTTCCGTGAGTTAATTTTCGTAAAATCTACTACCACTTTGTCCTCTAACACCCTCCATACTCCATACCATACACCTTACATTCCATAAATTGCTTAATAATACACACTGATGGCGAACACGTGAACAGTTTCCATTATAAGGAGTCCTTATTAATTCATCGCATAATATTAAGGCTGTATGCCATAAACTTAGGCACCTACGTAATCCTTTCAAGGATTACGTAGGTGCCTACGTTGGTGTCTACGTTGGTGTCTACGTTGTTCCTTTCAAGAGCGGCCATTAATTATTTGAAAGAGAGAGAGGCGTAAGTTCTGCAAGTATTTTTTGGTTTTTGTTATTGTTACAGCTGTTTCGGCTTTCAAGGCCATTTTCAAAATGTGGTTTTAGCCACGCTTAGACGTTTATTTATATGATTCTATTTTAGCCCCTACCAATTTATAATGATTTATTACCGGTTAACCCTATTTACTGATAAAATAATTGTGACAATAAATTTCATATTCTGCGGGGGTATTTTGAAGTCTGTTTACCCCACATTAATGTTTACTTATTTATTTATTTACGCCCTAATGGGCTTTTACAAAAGTAGTTAACAAGTAATACAGTTGTGTTACATAATTTACAATAAATAATTATTTTTTATTAAATTAAGGTAAATTCAAATTAATAGTGTGGATTACGGAAATCTAAATAATGTATTAAGGAACATATAAATATAAAAACAAAAGTGTATTCACTACGGAGTTGTGAATTCATACATCTCAGTAAAATGATTAAAAAGATTTCGTTTTATAACTAATACGGGATCTTTAAGCATGTCTACAATATTCCCAAATTTATTGCCAAAAGGTGTATGAGCTTCATAGTTGGTTTTAAAATTGTCACAGAAAAATGTAGCACTTTGCCTCGTATTTCTAGTCGGTACGTAAAATTTTATTTTGGCTATCTTAATTGTTTAATAATGATGTAGCAGCTATTAATTTATTTCAATGTGTTATATTGTTTAGGTTTTGTGACGGCCGGCATAGTCCAGTGGTAACGCATTGGACTGCCATTCCGAAGGTCGCGGGTTCGAACCCGGCGTGCGCAAATAAATTTTATTTGATTAATTTGTGTTATTTCACAATTAATTAATTAAAATAATATATAGTATATTTGCGGCACGTTCCAGAGTGGAAGATACTACCAGTATCGCCCTGGTGTAAGACCACCATTCAGAATTGAAACGTTGCTCCAAATGGCTTTAGCCGTGTTTAGTGACTAGATCTGAATAGCCAGGTACTTCCCCACCTTCCTCTTTCCCTTCCCCACTTACCTTCAGCCTCACAACATCCCCCAATTGGGGATGCCATAGTCTCACTGGCTCCAGACGGGAGCAGTTGGGACTCTTGTGAGGTATTCACTATAAAAAAAATATAAAAAATACTTACAAGCGTGGAATAAATAATTTTCCTTAATTTATTAATTAATGTCATATTAGGGTCATTGGTTCTTTTATTGATTTCTAATTGTTCAAGTAAATTTAATCTAAGGCCCTTTCTTTCTATATGTAAGGTAAATAGTATAATAATATAAATAAAATACTATAATAAGGTATTTAAAAGGAAGGTAAGTAAAGGGAAGATGAAGAGGAATATAGGATAAGGATGAGGATATGAGATGCTCCGGATACATTATATTCTCATGCATTAATTAATGATTGTACACGTTTGATATTTCTGAAGGTTATTGCTAATAAATAATCTCTACATTTCGTGTAATACTTGTGCACATTTACGAGAAATTGTGGATGTTTTTTTCTATCGTTGGTTCTGCATGTTGTGAGAAAATGAAAATATTATTTTTCTACCGTTGGTTCTGCATGTTGTGAGCAAATGAAAATATTATTTTTCGGGTTGATGTTGACGGTCTATGACTTTATATAAGATTGAGAAGCTCAGGCGAGTCCAGGCCATTATTTAGAATGTTAAATCGTGTTTGAAGGGAGTTGAAGTTATGGAATTTAGTGGATATGATGTAATCTGTAAAGTATAAGTTTAGTTTATAATTTATAGGCTTCAATTTTTTTCATTATATTCTTTCAATATGGCCTTCTTAGAAAGGAGTGCAGATCGGTGTGCAGTGTTGGTTCAGTGTTGGTGCGGATATATGCGGTTTAAAGGGAGTTCAGAATCAGAGGCTAACACTATTTCGTTATAACTTTTTTTTTTTAAATTTATGTTTTTGTAAATTTTACCTTCTTGTCTTACCAGATAATGTGATTATATATTTATGAAAATCGTATATATTATCATACGTAGTTTCCCAAGGATGGCCTAAATGACCTAAATTCCGAGAAAAAATCTCGAATGTTATTAAAAAAATTATATATCTAACTAAAATTCGAAATAAAAAAATGTTCGAAACGCGAAATTTATTTTTATTTAGTTATAAAAAATAACATTTTTATATCTAGTATAAACCTTTTAACAACTTATTTCTACGACATTAAGGACACTTTACAATACATGTAAAACTTATTCTTTATACTAATTAGGCATAACCCACGTAAATCAGGTAGGCTTTTAGCTTCTTTAACATCTGTCGGTAATTCATTAAAAATCTTAAGTCCTTCAAAATAGAGATTATTTTGGGTTCCCGACAAACTTGTTTTTGGAAGTCTAAAATCGCCACAGTTTCTCGTTAGCCATCATGTATTTCGAAATTGAAATTTTCATTCTTAAACATATATTTCGGACATCTTATTTTTTAGCTTAATTATAAATATTAGGATATTGTAAATTATTCGCTGTCTCACACTTAACACTAGTTTTTTCTGCATAATAATTATCTTGTAATACCTACTTATACAATTCAATACTGCTCAATATTTTATCAACACGTTTTCCGACAATCTGATAATATATTCGTATTTTTCTAAATGTTGTGTATAAGGAAACCTATTAATTCATTCGTTAAAGGCCTACAATCTCGTTTTAAACCAGATTACCAATAATTTGAAGAGATTCTTATTAAATTAGCAATTATCGTTTTCACCGAGCAGTATAAAAATAAAAATCAGTATTTGAAAGTAACGAAACGAAAAGCTAAAATAATATTAAGATGCATTATTGTTTTGCCATAAAGTCGAATTCCTAGCAAATCCGCTATGGATTCCCTGACACTCCAAGGATTAAAGTCGATAAAAATATCATAAAGTCGAATTCCTAGCAAATCCGCTATGGATTCCCTGACACTCCAAGGATTAAAGTCGATAAAAATATCATAAAGTCGAATTCCTAGCAAATCCGCTATGGATTCCCTGACACTCCAAGGATTAAAGTCGATAAAAATATCATAAAGTCGAATTCCTAGCAAATCCGCTATGGATTCCCTGACACTCCAAGGATTAAAGTCGATAAAAATATCATAAAGTCGAATTCCTAGCAAATCCGCTATGGATTCCCTGACACTCCAAGGATTAAAGTCGATAAAAATATCATAAAGTCGAATTCCTAGCAAATCCGCTATGGATTCCCTGACACTCCAAGGATTAAAGTCGATAAAAATATCATAAAGTCGAATTCCTAGCAAATCCGCTATGGATTCCCTGACACTCCAAGGATTAAAGTCGATAAAAATATCATAAAGTCGAATTCCTAGCAAATCCGCTATGGATTCCCTGACACTCCAAGGATTAAAGTCGATAAAAATATCATAAAGTCGAATTCCTAGCAAATCCGCTATGGATTCCCTGACACTCCAAGGATTAAAGTCGATAAAAATATCATAAAGTCGAATTCCTAGCAAATCCGCTATGGATTCCCTGACACTCCAAGGATTAAAGTCGATAAAAATATCATAAAGTCGAATTCCTAGCAAATCCGCTATGGATTCCCTGACACTCCAAGGATTAAAGTCGATAAAAATATCATAAAGTCGAATTCCTAGCAAATCCGCTATGGATTCCCTGACACTCCAAGGATTAAAGTCGATAAAAATATCATAAAGTCGAATTCCTAGCAAATCCGCTATGGATTCCCTGACACTCCAAGGATTAAAGGCGATAAAAATAATACCATTCAAACATTATTGAAAGGTATTTTCTCCAATCGAATAATAAAATCTCCTTGCATTTTATTACTCGGGCAATAAAATTGCATCTTAGTACCTATGCAATAAATAACGCGCTTACATATGTAAGCTCTAAAACATAATATTATGTGCACAGCGTATAGAGCGTATCTAAGTTACTAAGGTATCTAATTTAATTAATGTTAATGTGCAATGCGAAAGTTTATCCTAATAATGATCGCCTAGTGGCTAATGGGTTCATAATGTCCAAGTCCCATCTCATCTCATTGTTCTCGAAGCTCCAACGAAGCCAGAGTCAAATTAGCATCTCAAAAGCTGGATTTACTGTACTTATAGGGCCGGCAAATTATTTAATAGTACACAACTGCTGACCCTCAATCAATCAGAAGTGCGCCCCACTCTTGAACTTGACAAGGATTTCGGGTCTGGAGCCCCAAAATAATTGAAAAAACCTTTGACTCTGTGCAGAACCGGGCGGCCTATTTGATGAATTCCCCTATTTAAAAAAAACGGATTTCAATCTTTAGAGCACAGCTGGCGTCAGGTGCTCCAAAGAACTAGCCCCATTGATCCCTTCGGCACTAATCGGGAAACAAGTCAAACGCACGCCCAACATTTGTACACGGTTGACATTATTTGTCACATGAGAACGGGTAGTTCTATAACTCGTCCTTGAGCTCAACAGCTCAGCTGTGGAACGATTTTCCGACCTCTGTGTTTCCTCCCTCCTACAACATGTTCACTCCTTCATCTCCTCAAAAGTGTTTGCGACAGTCAGCACGCTTAAATAGAGAATATAGACTAATGCGTGCTTGTTACAGGTCTCCGAGGCGCAGTGGCTTTCGCATTGGTGCTGCTGATCGACCCCAAGATCGTCCCCTCGCAGCCCATGTTCGTGACGACCACCATCGCCGTTATCTACTTCACCGTCTTCATCCAGGGCATTACCATCAAGCCGCTGGTCAAGATACTCAATGTCAAACGAGCAGAGAAAAGGAAACCCACCATGAACGAGAGGATACACGAGAGGGTTCGTTACAACTTTGGTTACAACTAACCTACTAACTACTTACTAAAGGTAAAATACCAAACCCTTTTTGGAACTTTCTACACTATCGGTGTACTCAAATACATTCTACGCCATTAATACAGGCCGTGCTGTAGAAAATGCACCGACAGTTAGAGACCTGTGTTAGCTGCCTGTATTATTAAAGATAGCCGTGTCTGTACTTTGTCCACTTTGAATATCGGCCGTTTCATAAAAATAATAAAATTATTTGTTTGTAGATTCTGATACAATCTTTGGCTCTAAATTGATTTATTTCATGTTGTTATATTTTTCATTTGCTTTTTCCAGTTCCTAAAATATATATGTAATTTAAAAAAATATCTTTTGTTTTCCTCCTTCATATAATCCGGGCCTCATCAAGACCTGCAATAATAAATCCTTTCCTTCAACCCCTACCTTAACCCGCCGGTGTTACATTTTCTTGACTTTCATGAAAGCTGATTTTCGTAAAATGTGGTGAGTCCAAAATTTAAGTGAAAATGTAATTTTCTTTTATCTAGAATAAAAACTTAAAAAAAAAAATCCAAGCAAATGATAAAGTATCTACCTATGCTTATAGTTTTTTTGTCAGTCGACGATATCATGGTTTGTGTTAATATGTTGTAGTTCATGGACCACATGATGGCCGGCATCGAAGATATAATCGGCAAGCACGGCAACTACCACATCCGCGACCGCTTCAAGCGCTTCGACAATAAGTTCATCCGGCCCTTCCTGCTGCGCAACTACCAGGGCGCCGAGCCCAAGATCCTGGAGACCTACTCCAAACTGGCCATGAAGGACGCCATCGAGTACATGCAGCGCAACGCCTCCACCATCGGCAACATATCAGGGACAGAGTCCATGTCCGCCATCTTCAGGAACTATACGGGCAACTTGAATGGAAGGTCTGTCTTACATAATATGTATGTACTCTGTATGATATTATTAATACAAGATCTGCCTCTGGCCCCGTGCTCTGTGGACTAAACATTCAACCTAAGCATTACAGGTTGTATGTTACGCCTGCAGAGTAATGCTCTATCCTTTCTGAAGATGACGAAGACAATCTGAAACTGCCGAACGATTGTTATTATTTACTAAAACATTATATCGTACTGTGGGTCAACTCGATGCATAGGGGAAGAAACATTTCCCTGCCACTCTTCATTCTCTCCAACTCAATGGCTATGTTGACGAAATGGGAGTTGAAAACTATTTTACTGCCGGTTCTACAACTCACACATATAGATAGTTGAATTTGACTCTCACAACTGTTCATTGACAAAATACTGTCTTCATAGTCACGTTGAAGTTTTTAAAAGTTTCTGTTGCACAATGAACACACTAGAAAAAACCGATTCACGGAAACAATCTCTATGGACCACCAAGTGACTCTAGCAAGTTCAAACTCGCACTGAAGGCGAATCAGATGTTAGCCTGCTTCTCCCCCTCCCCCAGCCCAAACAGGAAGGCACCAGTGTTGCAACATGTAACGCTACGCCATCAGTCTCATTACTTCATTTACACAGGTGTAAAATCCTCATCACCCTTATGTTCACCATACACCACATTTTCAAAAAATACATGGTACATATTGATAACTATGAACTATTTCAGGAAATCCAGGAAATTCTCAACTCTGTCCTTCCCCACTTTTTTCAGCCACACAAACCCAAATTGAAGATGTCGCAGTCCCACTGGCACAGGATGTTATAATCAAGAACTTGGTCATTGACATGACACAAACAAAGTGAATTAATTGTATTTGATTTTAATGTTCCAGCCCTAGCTTCAGCCAGCTGGACACCTCCACCTGGAACATTGACATGCAGGAACTGGAGTACAACCCCACCAAGAAGGACATGACGGACGCCCGCATACACCACCTTCTGGCCGAGGAGCTTTGCAAGCCGTATCGGAGGGTAAGCATCATGACCGTGTACCAAGATGATGCACTATGATGATGTATCATGATGTCATACCATGACGATTATGCGCCATGACAATGTATCCTGATGATGTATTATGATGTTACACCATGACGATGATGCGCCATGACAATGTATCATGATGCTACACCATGATGATGTATCACAATGATACACCATAATGATGATCTGTCATGATTTTGCTTCATGATGTTACACCATGATGATGAATCATGATGCCCCGTCATGATGTATCAACCAACCTTTTGAGTTCCTAAATACTTTATGTGGCTAAAACTTGTATTTTATATATGCATCCAAATTTTAATCACCGCCTTCTGACTCTCAGCTATTTCAAGGTTTTGTCATCGCTGAATGTGTTCACACGTCTGAATATCACTGTCATGTCTTGCTGCGTAATAAGTCATTACTGAACATAGAAATGCGCTCATGAATTATTACTTCATAATCATAAATGTTAAACATTGTGTTAAAGTAATCTATAAATGAGGCAGTTAGGCGGTCACCTTACTATTTACTTCATAAGTTTTCTGGAGGAGATAAAATGTTATTTACTTATTATAACCATTCGAGCGATAGCTACTCAAATTTGAGTAAATGTAAGTAGATGATTTTTATGAATTAAAAAAAATATATTTTTAACTTCCCACAATCAGCTAATGTATTTAATCGCTAACTTGATTAATGCTTCTATCGAATACCAAAAGATGTCACTAATGTTCCTTTCGTGGAATATTCTGGATAATGTTTTGTAGCGTGTAGTCTGCGTTTAAGCACCATTTTAAAATGATTTCTAAAAATTTTAAATCTGTTTACATGTTAAAAATTGCATTTTCTAATGGCTATGATACATAAAATTAGTAATATTCATTATTGCCCGAAATAAGTACAAGACGGGGCAATTTCAGTAATTAATTTTATTAACCGAATGCCTCGAAATCTCTATTCCTCAAGGTAAATCCGCTATCGCTCAAGTGTTTAGAGGATAAAACATTTTGTAAAAGAAGCTCTTCATTTCCATAGCATACCATAAATTTGAATAAAATAAAAATCTTACTAAAGAAGTTGATGTCTTTTTCATCCTATTGAAATGTCTCGAATGAACTTTGTGCGGTTTTCAAAGTAAGGCGACAATATTTTTTTCCCAGTAAACCCGTATCGGGCTGATGTTTCATGGGTGCATGAAATTATTTTTTTCTTTATTAAATAACTTTTTATAAACATCCTCAAAAAGTGCTAAAACTTCAAGTAACATTTATTTGTGGAATCCCCTGTGCTATTTACCACTGCCAGTTTTGCTTTCACATGTTTTTTGCTAATTGCTTCCTGAAATATCTCTAATAAATTCACTATTTTTCTATACACATTCTTACTGCTGTCGTCGTTTTTTTTTCATGAAACTTGTCTCTAAACGCAAGACATTTACCATGATAATATGTTGCTTCTGTTAAATATCACTCCTTTGCATTATACATATTTAAATTAATATAATTGTGTTAACTGAGATGAGAAGATGAGGTCTCTTTATGGCATTGACAAACAAAACAGGTCATCGCGAAAAGGCATTGTAATTTTTATTGCTCAAGAGTGAAGATAATCTCTTTGAATGAACTATGTAGGTGAAATGCAATATAACCTGAGGTTCTAACACAACTAGTTTGTTCTTGAAAACTGATGTACATTATTTGAAAGTCAAATAACTCTCACAAGTTTTTTCTTTAAGAAATTATTTTTTCCAGTCTCTTATAAATAGTTTTTATAAATTCCATATCTTTCCGCGGTGACTATGTCGATGCATCGGTTGGTCGATGGCCGTGCCGCAGCTACGCTGTGACTGCGCCGGGGCTATTCTGTGGCCAGTATCCATATCGCTTCAGATCACTTCTGTTGGCAAACACTTCGAATGGCAAAGAGTGCAAGGTCGGCTAGAGTCACCCTTTTTCTAATTTGAGTTTATTTTATCATTCCAACAGTTATCGTCTTGTAATGATAGTAAATCGAAGGTGAGTCCAAGAAAGTTCAGTTTTCCGTGTAATGGTTTTGTGCTTTTTACTTTGTTTATTTGTGCAGATGCTTCTTAAGTTAAGTTTTTTAGTTGGTTTTCTTTCCAAACAGGTTTCTGAACATTCTCACAGATTACCGAGACCGAAACACCTTGTAAATATTTACTACCTATGAACTCCGGTCCCCCTGATCAGTTATTTATATTTCTGAATATATAATAATACATAGTGTTTTGAGCGGTGAGCTCTGGAGTTAGGATATTTCCACCGCTTATTCTGTCTAGAATTTCTAGGTCAACACAATTATATTCAGCTAACGATATAATTTACATCATAAGTTATAGAGCTTTGAAACATCCATTTAGCAGTAAAATAAACATAGACAGCCGGGTTCCTTATTTTTTAAATTATTGTTCATTAAGGAGAAAGTGGCTAATACATATCTACTAGTTTACTATAAATCTCTTTAATTCTCCCATTATCTTATGATAGATAAATGGTATAACCTCTAAATCTCATTACAAACAAGATTAAATCTTTCTTGTTGAGCTTTTCAAATATTTTTTTTGTAACCGGATTTATTTTGCAGTGTATAACAAAATCTATTTTTTAAGCTTTCTCACACCTTGCATAGAGGCAACATAGATTAGATCACATAGAAAACAAGCAAACCTTTAAATAAATTACTATTATTTAGATTTTGTGATAATTAACACCCATATTAACAAACTCTGCGAAATGGCAGAATGTATATACGAGTACATAATAAATAAATAGAAGCACACTATCTTTTTTCAAATTTTAATTTTTGCAAAATAAATCACGTTCCTAAGTTATTTTTAATTAATAATTTGGAATTTTTTTTTTTTATTGTGTTGTCCAAAAGTTTTATGTTCGGTTCCACGTCAGAAGGTCACAGAAAGTAATATTATATTTCACAAGAATAGGGATTGGGCTTTTTAACAAAATGTTTGTTTTTTATTTGAATCAGTAATTTGTTATGGATAGTTAATGATGTGAAACTGGTTACGAAACCCTCTTATATGTGTAATTATGATGAATACATCATCATCCTATCCATCCTATATATTCCAATGCGCACCGGCACTTTGGAATCAATAGAACACAATTAAAAATACTGCATCTGTTTCACCAACATTTTAATAGGAAGTACTCTGGAGAACTAACATCTTTAATTCCTTCGGGACACTTGGAAGACATAGTGAATCGCGTTCCCAGTTACAATGGGTAATTTTTATGAATTTACCTTATGTTCAACGGCTCGGCTCTGAAATAACCTGCAAGTTTGCGTGTTTCCTCCCTCTTACATTACTGGTCTCTTGTAGACCCAGTTTCATTCCGCTTCCTGATAACCCTCCAAACTGCATCGTCAGAGATGATAAAGGCCCTGAGTTAAACCTCAAACGCCCCTGCGGGTATTAAATATAAAAATTTAATATTAGGTAATGTTTTAAACATAACCTATTTGTTGTATCGACAATAGGTTGTTATTGTTTATGATTGATGAAAAAACATTACCGTTTGTTTTATTTTGAATTTTGTGTGTTGCATTTTTTGATAAAGTGTCTTTTTTTGCAGTAAAATTTTGTTTTCAAACAGTCCTTATTTTGCCTTTGTATTTTGAAAATGAAGAAAAATTTAACTATTTAAAAAAAAATCTAAATAAATAAACAATTAGATTTTACAATTAACCAATTAATATTAATAATAAAATATAAACTTGTAACATTATTTTTTGGTGTTTAGAAAGTTGTGTTAGATCATAATTTGTATCAAACAACAAAAGTAAATTTAAGTAAATATTGAAAATATTTCACATCAGTTAAAAAAACATTTTTCTAATCAATAGTTTGCAACTCATAATATTTAAAAATCCATCTATTCTTTATTTTCTCATGTCTTCATTTTTGTGTTCATATTCAAGCAAATAAGTAACTATTGGAAATGTATAATCATCTCTGGTTAAAACATATTGCAAAATTGATATTTTGAATCTCGTAACTTTAAAATCCATGTACAACTTTTTACTGCTCATGTCATGTTTTTATGTTTTATAAATGTGTTCATGTCCTCCGACCAATATGATATGTTTGTCGTTCATTGAAAGCTTTATCATCGAAAAACTTAAATGAAGAGTGTTTTTATTATTTGTAATAACACAACTCATTTTCATGATATGAGATAAATGGATTAATACACAAAGAAAACTTTCAATAATTATTATTCATGATAGACAAAATTAGGCTAAATTCTGTGAATAGGAAGAATTAAATCTGTTCATTACCGGATCTTCCGTTATTTCATATAATAAAGCCACATTTAGAATGTCAACTAATTCCTAAACCCACTCCTGTCTAAATGGTTGTTTACCCAATTAAAGTGCTCACATTTTAAATATCTGTTTACATATATGAAATAATTGCTCACTTGAAATATTTGATAGTAACCTGTATCCAAAATAAATGTACCACTGCATTTTAAAACAAAATCCATTTATATCAATGTTCCCCAAGCAAACAGAAGCATTTGAATCCTGGAATTGATATTATATACATGTACAGCTGCATGTATGTATGTGCGATGGCATATCAATGGGTGCATGAATGTGCGCATGTATGTGTTTGGCTGTGCCGCAATCCGCTCCAGCATTAAAGTGATGTATTGTTTGTCTACCAGCACCGCCGTCTCAGTTACTCTCGCCACGCCGTCAATGACAGAGATCTGTCTACACAAGTCAACTACCGAACGCACATGAATATCCGACGGTTGGTCGGAGATAGGAAGCACCATCACAAGAGGAGTAAGAGGATGAACAAAGTAAGTTAAAGATACAACCTGGTCAGTATGCTACCTATTACACAGTGCCACTTCTGCCTACTAGATGTGTTTTTACTACCCTCCACTTTATTTGAGTTTAAAGCTTGACAGTTTCTGACACAAATATATCTTCTTTAGGGCATTATATGTGTAACAACTAAAATAAAAATACATACCTTCGTGTAGTCTTATTTGTAGAGTTACCTATAATAAACTTATGGTTTAGTCTCATGCCTACTTATTGTTGTCCACTGTATTGTGTTATTGAAAAGAAAACTAGAGTTGAGTATTAAGAAGATAATAATAAAAATATGTTTTACAACATTATTTATTATATTTTTTATTAATAAAATAGTTTCCATGGGCACTTGGGCCGCCGTCGACAGGTCTATTATGCTATATCCTATCTACCTCATTCCTTAATAGTAACCCGGTGCCTTAATAAAGTTAGCCGGGATTGTTATTGGATATTCAGCTTTCTCCTGGTTCTGCAATGTGTCTTCCCAGGAAGCTGAGCCTTGTTCCCATCAGGGCGGGATATTGGAACCAAAGGTGAATTGGAGTCTCTTGATCCTTGTAACATTTCCTGAATCTATTGGCGTTTTACACTCCCAACAGCCATTTGCGTTACTTGAGGTGGCAGTGTCCCATTAGTAGTCCTACCAGTTCCCTCAGTGATTCTCTGCCCATATTTAGTAGCTGCCTGGTTCGTCTAATACAACATTATAAATGTCTTCCTTATATTTCCAGGATGGGAAGCAAAACCACGTCAGCTTCCCAGAGTTCCAGCAGAATGGTTCGGCCAGACAGTTTACGCACGGTAAAAAAAAGTACTATAGATTAGGTACAGTCCACACTTCTCATTCTAACCTCATTTCTGCCTGTCGTGTGTAGGCTTGGCCAGCATCTCTCTGAGCACTTTCTGTCTCTGCATGAAGTACATCTCTCTCATCTCGTAAGAATCTCAATCAAGGAACTCCTCATTTTTTACATCAAATCGATAATCGGCGCCATTTTTATTTTTTTTTACATTTGAACCATTCCTTTTTGCAAATTGCGATCAGCTGATGCATACCAACATGACCATTATGCTTGTCAGCTGATCATAATTTGATCAAATGCTGAAATGGGTCGATTACCAGAGTTTATCAATACGTAGTTCAAATGTTCAAAATTCTAAATGGTGCTGATTGTCGATTTTATGGTCATCAAATTAATGTGCTTGTTTGAAACATCGTAATCTTATGATTTGAGCATTCTTACGATTTGACAAGATTCTACCTATGCGACAGTTGTTTATTTCTACCTTATTTCAGTAGGTATTAGTATTCAGTACATTATTCTTTTGTAACTTGATCAGTTAGATGGTAATTAGTATGTGTGTTAAAAATGATACCCTATTGTTGAAAGTTGTAGCATTTAGTACTTAATTGTTACAATTATACAGCGTTATAGTGTCTTGTTAGGAATAAATAATAGATTACAATTAAAATTACAAGTATTAAAACGATTTTATGTTTAGGTATATAGTATAAAGTAATTTTTTTAGATATAATATGTATAAAGATGGTGTGAATGATTCCAAAAGAGAATGAAAGTTGATGAGAATATTCTAATAGCTACTAACTTTGAGTTTATTATCACAAATTTATCATAAACAGATTTGACTAATTAATGAATCATGATTTAAACGACAAAGGAGACTATTGAATACTCTTTTAAAATTTACAGTTTTTGCTCACTAACAAATTTCTACTTCCCCAAATTGAATGCGCCGAAATTCTTACTAGAATTAAACAGGATCTTATTGTTGATCTTTTACAGAAAAAATATTTCATGATTTAGTTTGTGAAACCAATTTTCATTTGACAAGTTGCAGAGAACGCAAATGGATTCTGACCTTTATTGGCAGTACATATATCGGCCCGTATTAACTTTGGCTTTACAAACATTCATCCACATTATCACACAAAATAATATAATATTAAGTATAAAACATGGTTTTAGGCTAGTTTTTCAATGTAAACCCAATATCATCATTTTCACATTTAAATTGAAAAACTGGCCTAACTAAAATAGCTCATAAATATTTATATCGCTTTTCTTGATTTTTATATAAAAATGTTCTTCAAGAGTAGAACCTAATTATTATATTTAAATGTAGTTTTATTAAGCATGCAAAGCTTATTCCTTTACTCTTTACTATTAGATTAAATTAATATAGCATTGCTTTACTTAAATAGTATTTTACTCTTTCATTTTATTCAGAATAACTTGTACTTGGATGTATGAAAACTTCTTATAACTAAGAAACCAATAAAGCCATTGAATTAATGAAAAATTAATCGAAATGCGCTAGGTACCTGTGTTTTTCAATTCTGAAAGTAACATTTTTTTAAATAACCCTTTTATGGAACAATGTAATTTTTCTAAATAAGACATTTAGAAAAATTAATTAACTAATTCTTTCATGACTATCTTATGATATTGTTTACAATATTCCCCCAAGGTTACAATATTGAGATAAATTATAACAATCATGCATTTGCTACTCTTCTAAGTGATTGACCTTTAAAACAATTTGTGTCACAGTAAATGCATACTTTTTTAATGTACCTCTCTTCTGTAAAATTATTGTCTTAATTAAGTTCAATATAACCATCCATAAATGTATATTACAATTATTCTTCAATTCCTTAGAAAACCATCTTTAAGTTAGTTGAATGACTCCGCCATGGTACAGTAAAAGCATGGGCGCTCTCTAGCCCTTTGGTTATTGATAAAGAAAATATAATAATATGTCAACTCTTCCCATGTTCTAAGCCAAAGCCATCAAAAGATAGAAGAAATTTAATCCACTTAATTAACTTTTAACAGTGGAACTACAACTCTTCACGTGACAGGAACATAAAACGAGTATAACGGTTAATTCAAACGGCAAAATGGTTCATTCAAATCATCTGTCAATTTTCACTTTGTCTGTCACTTCAATTTTGGAATTTATAAAAAGATGTACATTGTGAAAAAGTCAGCAGACACTCATTCGCAATGGACAACTCTTTTGTTAAACGACTCATATTATGTGGAATGGACGGATATGGGAGAGTTGACGGCTTTCAGCTTTTTTTAGTCCCTTTTCCATACATATTATTCTCCTGGATTTACAACCATTGAGTCTTTTCTGAGATATCACTAATTGAAAAGACACTAACCTCTGTTAATAGGTGAACCTTTCGCTACATTCCCAGCATTGAAATGTTCAATAATAAGCCCTTTTCTTATGAGATTTTGTATCTTCACTTTTTATCATCTCCGTAATAGTTTAATTATTGCTAATATGAACTTTCTTGCTTGCATGCACAATGCAATGTCTAAATATATTTTCATTACAAAATATCCAGTTTATATTATTTTCAGACAATTCTTTCATATGCTTATTATATTTTCTTTATCATTGACATTTAATTGACAATTCTAAAGGCTGAGAATAACCGCTTCTTCTAAGGTATCTTTAAAAGTGTTCCCCGCACCGCATTTCTGTTGTAGGTAGTCAATGTGTAGGTCCGTCATGTCACCTCCTAAAACAGTGTTGCACATTCTTTAGATTATATGGATGAAGCACTCCAAGAAGTGCCTTCGGACGAGCCTGAAAACTGCAAACCTCTGGGACGAGAAGACGATGGAGGAATCATGTTCACCGCCAAAACGGCATGTAAGTTACATCTCCCTGACTTCATCGCACCGTGTACATAATTAAATAGCCATACGAAGCATTTATCTACTTCACCATAAACTAAAACATTCTACATATTTTATGTGTGATTGCATCTGAATTGAGTTACATCTCCCTGACTTCATCGCACTGTGTGCATTATTGTATATCCAAACGAAGCATTCATCACTTCACCCTTACATAAACTAAAACATTCTACATATTTTATGTGTCATTGCATCTGAATTGAGTTACATCTCCCTGACTTCATCGCACCGTGTGCATTATTATATATCCAAAGAAGCATTTGTCACTTCACCCTCACATAAACTAAAACATTCTACATATTTTATGTGTCATTGCATCTGAATTGAGTTACATCTCCCTGACTTCAT
Source organism: Hesperophylax consimilis (assembly GCF_061612785.1). Taxonomy (NCBI): domain Eukaryota; kingdom Metazoa; phylum Arthropoda; class Insecta; order Trichoptera; family Limnephilidae; genus Hesperophylax; species Hesperophylax consimilis. The sequence continues at coordinate 1,067,911 of NC_142842.1, forward strand.
CGCACCGTGTGCATTATTATATATCCAAAGAAGCATTTGTCACTTCACCCTCACATAAACTAAAACATTCTACATATTTTATGTGTCATTGCATCTGAATTGAGTTACATCTCCCTGACTTCATCGCACCGTGTGCATTATTATATATCCAAAGAAGCATTTGTCACTTCACCCTCACATAAACTAAAACATTCTACATATTTTATGTGTGATTGCATCTGAATTGAACACTACTGAAGCTTTCGAGATTATGTTGAGTGACTTCATTAACACATAATTTTAAAATAGGAATGTAAAATATTTATGTGTGATTGCATTATTTACTTCACTCACAAATAAAATAAAGCATTCTACAAGATATTGTAACGAGTGTGATTATAAATATAATGCATCTTTCATGATTTAATTTATTATTGTTTATTTTTTAAATATATATATATTTAAATATTGGACTGATTTTAATAATTTGCTCCCTTAACATATTTAGTGTTGGGTGTCTAAATTATTCCTGAATGCTCCGTAAACTACTATATTTGTGTTTTGTGTTGCATTCAGTAAAATGTCTACATTTTACTTTGCTCCCGTTGCGGAGTGTTTTCTTTTTAGTTCTTAGAAAATAAAATAATTAGATTTGGCTTTATTTTATTTGGCTTTCGAACTAATATTAGAATGGTTGGTTATTTTAACTAATATTATATATTATGGTAATTTGTATTGAATTCTATATTATTTTTTCTTGATTTACTTTTAACATTTCCCATACAAACCACTCCACAAGAAATGTAGGGACCTACCTACTTCAAGTGTTTCATTTGGTATAATAGGATTTTTACCAAAAAAAATGTGAGCATTCACATCGAACAAACAAATGTGTGCATTCACATCGAACAAACAAATGTGTGCATTCACATCGAACAAACAAATGTGTGCATTCACATTGAACAAACAAATGTGTGCATTCACATCGAACAAACAAATGTGTGCATTCACATCGAACAAACAACCCAACCTACAAAAACACTCATACTTATTGACTTTTTTTACAATTTCCTAAAGTTTTAAGAAAAGTCACAGCGCAGTACTGTTAGGTTAGGAAGTTATTTATAAGTTGTAGAGACTTTCGGAATGAAAAATTCTCTCATACTTTTGCGGAAACAACCATTTCATATCAAAACGTTTCTTTCAAAGCTTTCTATTCATTTTCTCACTGTCTCCCACCTTATATTAAAAGCATAACAGACCTCTCGTTCTAACCGAGGTGAACCTTGAGTTGTTTTACTAATTTTACTGCCAACAATAATATTATTCTTAAAATACACATTTGCTGTTTATATCAACGAAAGGTTAGTGCCTACTATAATTTTTAATTTATACATGGTGTCCGGAAACTAATAGTACGAGCGGGAAACCGCTGAATCTACACCACGTTTTGAGTCGATTTTTTGGTACACATAACTTATTTGATTTGAGCTTTCATTTTACAAGTTACCATCAGCTGTTTACTGTTTTTTTTTTAAATGAGTCAAAGCGTAGACCTGGCTCCAAAAGTGTTTTGGGTTCTCTATATGATGTAGATTACCGAGTTTCCCACTTGCACCACTAGTTTACGGACACTGTGTATAATATATAACATCACAACTTATCAATGTGGTTTTTATAATAAATTTGCTTTCAATGACCAAAGGTTAAAGTTGTCCTCACTCGAAGCTTACAAAAGGTGCACATTGTGTTTTCATTCATCCACCAGAGCACCACCAGGTAGAATTTGAAAAATAAATATAATTTTTTTTTTTCCTTTCAAGAAAAGGGTAATAATACCTTTACAAGCCGTCAATACCGCCTTAAAGAAGTGTGCTTGTGATAATTTAATTTCCATATACATATTATTTATATGACATGTAAAATGTTTCCTCATTATTTGTTATTATATTATATAATATTATACCGTATTTGTATGCAATGACATTACAAACTTGAGACACATTATTGTGTTACAAAATTAACACAAAATGTGGCAAGTAACAAAAAATAAACTTAACGTTTCCAGGAATTATACGGACATGTGTCTAGTGTGGTAGTCGAAAAGCATGTAAAAAACTATATACAAATATATTTTACAAAAAAAGGAAAGAAAAGAAAATAGATATAGGACTGGGCAGCGTTTACGTACTTAAAAGTTGCGTTGAATACTACATCATGGGTGTGATTGAGATAACACTACGCTTACTTGCTTGCACTCCAACGAATACGGAACGCTGTATGAGATGCTGCATTCGGAGGGATATACACATACGTCCGTTATTCCTGGAACCACTGATCCTAGACTCCTACCCAACCCTCATACCCTTTACCTTTCCAGATCTTCCACTTCTCCCTTTCCTTTTTCCTCACTTTCCTCCAATTGGTTAGAGATACAGAGATATATTAAATGTATTTAATATTAGAGCACACAACCTCAAGCGGTGCGTGTCAGTTTTAATACTATGTCAAAAGGACAGCAATTACCGTATCTTTCGCTTGCCACTTTTGAGATCTCTTCAACAAGTCAATAAGTTTGTAATGTCGTTGTATGTATGTATGTATGTATGTATGTAACTAAATATGCAGTGAGTGGAGCATCTTTCTCAGTGTTGGCATGTGTTTCTCTTCCTGATCTGACTACAGGTGGGCCATCAGATGAGCTCAGTTTCTTCTAAAATTGTACTTTGCATGATTTTCGATGATTTTCCCTTTCCTCTCTCTGCCCCTCTTCATTAACTCTGAAGAACTCCTTCACTGATTCACAAAATTGTACCTCTATTCCTCCTGTGTAAATGCCTAACCAAGCAAAAATATATACTTATACAATATACGATTTACTTGCAATTTCATACAGATCGAGTTTGTTTAGCATCCTCTGTTTTCTATGAAAAAACCCTAATTTCAGTAAATTATAATAAATATCAACAATTTTACTTACATCACTCTAATCATTGTACGTAATATTATGTTATAGTTTTAAGAATATTTAAAGAAAGATATATGTGTGTCAAACTGTGATGGAAATTTATCCAAAGTACACAACATAAACATATTATTTCTTTAATGTTCATATTTGACTATTTTTACTAGGAATAAAAACTTGAGTAAATAGATAAACATTCACTTATACTTATACTTATAAGTAATGATGTTCTTGGCTGTCAGTGCTGGGCATTTACATAGGTAGGTGTTGGTTATGCGCTTGTGAAATACTTACCAACAATTTAACACTATTTTTATTCAGCTTTGTCTATTTTTCTTACTAACCCTCTGTTACCAAATGCATTGAAAACATATTTACAATGTTAACACACAACATAACATTCTGTATTTCTACATACTTAAAAACGCAATTTGTAATATCTTTATAATATTTATTCTAAACTATCTATCTAGTCTACATCACAATAACATTAAATGTATTATTATTGTATATAATAATTTGATTTCATTGTGTGTTTTACTAAAGAGATGAATATAATTATAACTGTCAACTCGTGGTGGAATTAAAATGTGATAATATTATGAATAAAACACTTAATAATTTTGGTTTTACTTAATTATTTTGTACGGGACAATTTTAATTATTTGTTACGGCACCAGTAAAATTATTAGTACAGGACCAGTTTAATTATTTGGTATGGGACCAGTTTAATTATTTTGTACGGGACAATTTTAATTATTTGTTACGGCACCAGTATAATTATTTTTGTACAGGACCAGTTTAATTATTTGGTACGGGACCAGTTTAATTATTTGGTACGGGACCAGTTTAATTATTTTGTACCGGACCAGTTTAATTATTTGGTATGGGACCAGTTTAATTATTTTGTACGGGACAATTTTAATTATTTGTTACGGCACCAGTATAATTATTTTTGTACAGGACCAGTTTAATTATTTGGTACGGGACCAGTTTAATTATTTGGTACGGGACCAGTTTAATTATTTTGTATGGGACAATTTTAATTATTTGTTACGGCACCAGTATAATTATTTGTACAGGACCAGTTTAATTATTTGGTACAGGACCAGTTTAATTATTTGGTACAGGACCAGTTTAATTATTTGGTACGGGACCAGTTTCACTCTTCTAGGGGTATTGAAATGTGCTTAAAATTTATGCTGGAATATTATTTATAACATCACAAAATCTTACAAATATCTTAAAAATATATACCTATAAAATATGTCTAAAAGAAAATGACTGTATCATCCCACATAAATGAGTAGAACAAAGTTATAAGTAACATTCTTCATAATATTATAAATGAATATTTCTTTTTAGTATCTAGTTTAACATTATACCGTTATTTATTCCTTCATCGGAACCGAGAAATTTTGTTATGAAAAAGTTTCTTTAACTTTCAAAAGGAGGTTCTTAAATGTTCCAAAGGAGGTTCACTAATATTCTGAACACTCCCCGACATTATTGTTGTGGTTATTGGAGATTGATGGAATGCATTTGGTAACCTATTCACTGTGAATTGTTTGTTCTTCTGTTCTGCTTTGTTGTGAACGTTGCGCGCCCGCCCCACGCCGCAGGCTATATCGAGGACATCAGCCCCACCTCCTCGCACAAAGAGAACAGCAGCTCGCTGATAAATCAGATAGCCAACTTGCCGGGCTTTAACCCGCTAAAGGCGCGTCTCGTAAAGCAGTATTCCAAGACCTCCTTGGAAGACATCCTGCCCACGGCCGTGGAGAAGTCGCTACCGTGGCGGAGGGACCGCTCCTCTTACAACTTTGGTACGTCTAAGTCCATCCCAGCCAGCTGCATCCTTCCTGGAGTACGCATCGCATTGCGATTAAACTACAATCAAACAAACCTTGCCAATCTTCTTATTGTTCCTTCTATTGTTTGCTCTTCTATTTATGTTTTATCTTTTAGACTTGTTATTGTTATTAATCATAGAGGTATTAAGTAAAAAGGCCTACTTTATGTAGCCACCGTCTTTAATCAATACCTCTATGTTTAGGAATAAAATCAAGTTTGAATTATCGTTAGTACGTAAATATTTTTATACCAAAAGATTATCTTGTTATTGTGATTCCGTGTCTGTTTACTGTCTGACCAGATCTTCTTTTAGATTGGAAAAGTGTCATTACAATTTCTCCGTAGGTACTCCGTTCGTTCCGTGTTCCGAATTCGGTTTTATTATTTCATTAGAACTAGGCAGCAAAATGTGTATAAGATTATCGTGTTTTAGTTCCTCTGAAATTATCCTTTAATAATTCATTAACAGATTGGTAGAACAGCGTGTGTTCGTACTTAGACCCACTTGCATGCACTCCCGCTATCCGGTAATGCATGTTAGCAAAGTGCGCTCACTTCCCTCGGGATTAATTACGATTACATGCAATTCTATCAAGTCATTTGTAGATTAATTCGCTTAATTAATTAATTAATTAAAAATGTTTACAATCGAAAAATTCTAACTTACAAGAAGATGTGTTCAGAAAATAAATATACATAATCATAAGATTTAATAATATATTTTTTAATCTAAAATCAATTTCTGCTGTGAATTCCTGCGTGTGTGAAGTAAAATAATAATATTTTTATAACTTAAGAATTATAGAAGCTACCTTTTGACTAAATTTTCAATACGAGGCCACATTTGCACATGCAAATTTGTGGCATGTTAAAAAAAGATTGACTGATAATAAAAATATTCCGTAAGCTGAAATTTGCAATGTGAATCTGGCCTACTAGAAAATTTTAAAAGTTTTCATTGTTGCTATTTTTTAATCAATACCATTTTAAATATGCCCCTGGAATGCATTGTTATAATGTAAGCGTAGTTTATTGAGGTGGAAGTATTAAATATCTAAGCATGTGTTGTATTAGTTATTCTTTGACTTGCTGAGGACTTTTAATTCTTCCTTTCCAGCTCTTGAGTTATGTATTAAAATAAAATATATGTTATGTACTGCTTTTGCACAATTTAATTCTAGAACAACTTTCTTTTTCATCTTCTCCCTTCATATGTCTTCCTTCACACACTACATATTCCATCCAAATAGGTTTGAAGTACCTCTTACACAAACAAATCCCCACCACTTTAGACACAGGCTTCAAAGTGACATGAATTTGGCAAAATTACAAAAAATATATGTACCTTTGTTACACGTATGCTTCACATAATAATGTTTATATAACATGTTTCATATATATATATTATTTACATCATATTATAGTGTAATATGTCTTATAATATAATTACAAAATCATCAATCTGTTTTCTTACTTTGTCGTGCCACTAACAGCGTTTATGATTATGGCTTTACAATCATAATATGTGTCACATAACACATTTCGAAAAAAAAAGCAAGATACAAACGTATCAATATTTAGGCATTACAATATTATGTTCGCACATAGGCTATGGACCCAAAACCTGGCAGGGCTCCAATAACTGACAGGGTATCAATAGAAACCATCTGACAGGTCTCCATATCACAAAAAAATTTGTAACATTGTGTTAATTTGTAAAATGGACCTAGTGGCCCCATCTATGGTCAACTATGATTATCCTATATGGCAGCAGATTTCGTAAAATAATGGTTTTGTTTGTGTCAATCTTCTCTAAATTTGGCAAGTTAGTAAATCTGGGAATGAATTTAGCCGTGCGAGCTATTGGTGTCATAAACAACATATTTTCTTTAGTAACAAAATAAATTGTCTTATTATTTTTTTGTTCTATTTTGTTTTTTCATTGGACAAAGTGATTATTAATTTTAGTCACCATGTAAAGTTTAATAATCAATGGTGCCGGGTGTTGGGTACTTAACCATAAATAATAGTATTTATTGATGTGTGTAACTGCTTATAAAACAATCAATATTATGCTGTTGCTTTTTATTTAAGAATAATTTATTTCCGTCACAATAATCATCTGATGAGCATGCGCATGAAGTTTGCATGAAAGTGTAAATTAAATGATGTTCTCTCGTTGATATCTCTCTCTAAATCTATATAATGATGTGTTTTATTGCAGTGCCTCAGGAAGACATATTAGAGGAAGATGAGAGAAGACTGTCTAAAGCGTCTGAAGGTCAGTTTCCTTGCAGATGCGTCACTAAACAGGTTTTGCGCTTACGGAATTAGTGACGCATCTGAGAAACATGCAATATTTCTTTATCTTCCCCCGTGAAACAACTCAATCCTCCGTGATGTGTTGTATCCAATTATCCTTTTAAATATTTTTTAATAACACAATAAATACATTTGTTTAGAATTATTTCACCCACCAAGCCTAGGGGATGTCTTTGAGTTATGGCAGGTGAATTAATTACTTATCATTTTTAAATTCAGTTAATTCAATGATGATAAGGTTGAACAATTTTATATGACGTCCGGAAACTAGTTGTACTAGCTGGAAACCGATGAATCTACATCACACCAAAAAAATGTTTTTTTTTTTCAATCTGATTTTTTTTCTTTTAATTTTTTTTTTTGGCTAGCAAAAATACTTTTGGAGCTAGCTTTACACTTTGACGCTTTTCAAAGACAATAAACAGCTGACAATAACCCTGTAGCAACCAATTTTTTTCAAATTCGAGCCCAAAATTCCAACTTAGCAGTTCATTTTCTCGAAAACGAAAGTTTAAATCAAAAAATGTTAAACCACAAAATCGACTCCAAATGAGATGAATATTCACTATTTTCCCGCTTGTTCAACAAATATCCGAACACCATGTATTTTAACCTGTTATTTTGAGTAACATTCTCATTTTAATAGTGTGAAATTCTAAAGAATCCGCTAACGGTGGACGAATTGAGTTCAACACACGACAATACACGGCGGTATCCGATTTTTCTCCTTTTTCAACCCAAGTAAAGTTTTGCTTCTTTAAAAGGTCTATAAAAACTCCATGTCCATTGCCTATTTTATTAAATACATTAAGTAGAATGAAAGTTACATATTTGTTGACAAATTAATTTTTTTTCATGGTCCATTGAAAATCAATTGTATGAAAAAAATCCATACTTCTATGACTTTAAATTCATCTTCTCCGATTTTACAAATTTGCATTTTAACCTTTCCAGACCGCTACGCCCCCCACGACCCCACTAGGGTCAGCACCCCCACGGCCACAGAGACCATGCTGCCGTGGAAACGCGAGGACGAAGGCATCGCCGGCCTGAAGCAGAGCGAGTTCCCCTCGTGGGCCTCCAACAAGGAGTACCTGGCGTACAATTCCCCATCGGCTACATTCCTCGGTTAGTGTTAAATAAATCTCCCAAAAATATCTATAACTCTTAATGATTTTTAAAGAGCCCACTTATATTCTTTTTACTTTCCAAAGAGCTGATCTTTTTTAATTATTTTTAGCGGAACTGATTTAACTAGCTCAATTTATAACTGTATACAAAGTTTCAGCTCAATACAATCAATCTATTTTAACTCAAAAAAATTCCCTTAATTTTTGCTAATTTTGCATCACTGATAGCACAGCAAAAATTCTGCCTGAAATACTCATTTTTTCCGTAAATTCGCACTTACAGTTTTTTTAATATTATTTTGATAAATTTTACCCCCTCACCAAGTGAGGGGATAAAATTACTTATTGATGATTTTTTGACATTGGTTTTCGTGCTTTATCGTGTTTAATTTGGTCTGCTGATACATTTGTTTAACAATAGATTTCATGTTCTATTAAAATCTTTCGTCAGAGGACGAACTTTGTGATTTTGATTATTACCGATTTGATATTAATCCTTTTTGATACATCTGCTCACTTCACTTGACTTCAATTCATTTCACATGAAGGAGAAAAAGTGTTTATAAAACACTGAAACACCTTGGCTATTGAGATGTGATCAAAATTGTCATTAACATTACTTATTTATCGAACAAAAATATTTTCAAAACCTTCTCCATTTTAACACTTCCATAGAAGTAGGTACATTATTATTTCAAAGAATATCATTTTATATTTAAATTAATATATTTACATGCATATTATGATGTAATTATTGCTTAGTATTTAACTTATTCACCTTATGCAGTAATTAAAAATCCACAATAAAGAGAAGAACTTCACATAAGACGACAGATTCTCTTGTTTATTTCTGACCAACTATGCCTTGCTATGACATGACAGCAGCAATAATAATACTGCAGTAGGTACTTACTTGACGCTGAGTTGATTCTTACTAACAATACCTAAAGCACACTTTGTAGGTGCAGTCTGGCAATAAAATGTAGAAATTGAATAAAATATGGCAATACTGATTTTTAAACAATTTATAGTACATTCCGATGAAAGTTTTTTTTTTATTTAAATAACTTCTTATAAAAATTGTATTTTTGATATAAGCATTTCAAATATAACAATAAAACACTTTTCAATGCGATGAGGTTATCTCCTTATTTTTTATTTCCTTGAAAATGTATTATATTTATTTAACTTCTCAAGTGCCAAAAGTACCCATTGGGTACGAAAAATTTCTGTCTTGTGGGATTTTTACCCTCGGCACATTATAGATGTATTTGATATGGTTCCATGATAACTCAACACAGTGACAATTCAACACACTTTTAAAAAGTGATGTAAAGTCATTAGAACCTAACCTAACCTAGCGTACTTAACCCAGTTAATAAAGTTTTTTTTTCATCACTTTCCACGACTTTATATAACTTTTTAAGGATGTGATGATTTATCCAGTCACCATTTGATATATATTTAAAAAGAGTTATTTTGGATATTTTAATCCTTTTGAATACATGTTAGTGTTGCCCTCGTTTTTTTCTACATTTATTTGTCAGATATTTAGTATATATAATTGATTGTAGCGTGCACGGCATGCATCCTTATTAACTGCACCATTGTGTTCTCACGTTGAGGTTTGGTTTCTCCCGTGTGATTGCGCATGTTAGGCGGCATTGCGCAACCTAAACAGGCCAAGTCCATAATAGGTCTCTTCCGGAGAGAGAGTTCGTGCTCGGCGGGGGCCGGGGGCGCCGGGGGGGCGGGTCCCTCGGGGTCGGAGGGCAGCCTGCACGGGGAGCCGGCGCCCCACCGGGCCCCGCTGGTCAGCACGCGCAGCTACAGCGTGACGGGGCCTGCAGTGGTGCTCATGGAGGACATGGGGCACTCGGACCCGCTGGGCGTGGCCAGTCGCCCCGCCAGCATCATGCAGGGCCCCCACCGCGGTCAGACCAGGAGAGGATCAATGCTAGAGCTCTCAGGGTGAGTGTTCGTTGTGTTTCCAGAATACAACTCTGCTTATTTAATCAAGGTTTGGGAACTTGCATCTTTTTTTTCTGAACAAATCCATAAATATACAATATAAATAATTTTCTGATATTTGAGTATTTTATTTGAATAATAATCGTAAGCAGTACAGTGAAACCATCTTATTTTACCTTTATTCAATTTTATGTAGAATTATTTTTAATCTTTAAAATAAATTACCTTTACATGCTTAGGAAATGTCTCCAGAGACGGTTTCACTGTAATTAAATTGTAAATGTTAAAAATAATCTACTTTCTCTGAATTTGCAATCCACTAAATATATTTAATTATATTAGTTTGTGTTTTGACCCTTGAAATGAGCTTGTTCCCTCTTACCCTAGAAAGAAACATTATATTTTATCTGTAGTAAATTGTGTATTTAATGTATTTTGCTCTTTCTTTGTTGTTGTGATTTGTTCATTCTATTGTATCTCACTAAACACAAAATACTTTGGAATAATATATTTATTATCAGTGCCATCTATTGAATTTATAACGCAATATCCTGTTATATATGTACACGTTAATATACATGAAATTAATTATGTATTTTTAGCTCACAGTGTGAATGTTGCGGCCATTAATGTTAATATCACCAGAGCGTAGTGATATTGTTCAACTAATCACATTCAATTTAAGGTCTAGCTGTGATTGGCTGGTGATGGATTTGCGGCTAACTTCAGTGCAGTTCGTTACAACATATGGACTTCAGCTAACCATAATATTAATATCTGATAATCAGACATTGGATTATGTGCACTAAAACAGAACATGGTCCCATTAATATGCAGAGAAAAGTGTCAAAAGCGAAGTAGCAGGAGTACACATTCATGTAAATCAACTACCCTTTTGTTGAGTGCCTATTTTGCCAGATTTCTAGCGTTATTAAAGCTCATCTACATATCATTTAGGTTGTAGCATGGAACTTTTTTATTAGTTGGAGACTGCGTTTTATTCTGTTTCAATAGACAATGGATATAATATGAAACTGCACATAATCCGATGTCGGTTTGTAACATTATCGTGGCAAATTAACCTTCTGGCGTTTTATTCTATCTATAATATATAGGATGTTTTATTGAATCTTGTTAGTCATTGGGTGATTTTTGTGTTTGTATTCACAGAGGCCTTTCTAGGGACCCCATAATGGAGGAGAAGTGCAGCAAATCCCTGCCGGAGAGCGAGCGGCTGAGCGTGCGGCGGGCCCCGCTGGCCAAGTGCACGCCCAAGTCGGTGGTGCGGCGCCAACAGACCCTCGGCACCTCGCTACTGTCCAGCTCCGACAGCTCCGATGTGGACGAGGACAAGGACTAACATTGGTCCGTGCGGGAGTCACTTATCTAAGTTATTGCCATCTCCACTACGGCGGGAACAACTTAATATAGCGAATCCATCCTATCCAACATATAACTTAATAACTTACTACTATTTACATTTACACCTATCTCTTTGTTTGGGAAGAACTCATTATCATTTATGCTATTTTGTTTGGGAAAGAGTTTATCATTTATGCTATTGCTGTGAATAATCCTTCAAGGAACTGTAAAAAAATCTTCTTATGAAGGTTCCATTGGGCCACTTTTAAATATCTAGTACATAACTCGAAAACCAAAACTTCATGTTTAAAGGGATTCCACTATATTTCATTCTATTAAATTTTAGATCTGATAATAATTTGACTTCTGATGAAAAATGCTTAAATTTTTTATGGTGTTTAGTTCTTTGGATATGTTAAGCTACAGAAATTTTCCTTACACCTTTTCTCATTACCAATACTACTAAAGTGCATTGTAAATTTAACAATAATACTTTGTAGAAACTGTGGACTTAACTGGATTTAGGTAGCCAAAAGGTAAAAGTAATTAAGCCACTGTTTAAGTCACTTTTAGCTTCTGGAGAATTGATTTCATCTTTGTTATGCTGTTTGCCGAGGAATAACCACATTTCAAAACTAATGGAATATATTTATCACGTAGATCGTTTTAATGCGAGTAAAATGAGTCATCTTTTGGTCACAAAACCCTTTAATAACTAATTAACCCGGCTAATTGGGTTTCCTCACTTAATTAAAATTAACTGCACAAACAATTTGTATAAACAAATTAAATAATAAATTGCTATGTAATCAGATTTATCACCCACTATATATGACAATATTCATGGAACTTGTATTTTCGTTTCGTAAAAAACAATTGGTTTTCAAGATTTTTTATATCTGTAGAGCCACTTAATACATAGTAACTGTATGTTGTAGTTTGATTCCCTAAATTAAGACATTGTCAAACTGAAGTAATCCACCCATTAATGTCTGTAACCATTTTCTGAGAGATGTAAACCAAACAAGTGACTATTAGTATCAGTGGCTTCAATAGATGTCTCCTGCTTACCGATGGTCATGCAGAAACTTCCTTGAATGGTGCTGTTTGTAATAAAGAGTTTTCATTTTTTTCCAAAGTTAATTCGGTGACTCAATGTCCACTGATATCCCTTCTTTTTACAGGAATTCATCAAAAACAAAGTGAAGAAAAAAGTGAAAACTCTTAGATAATTGGCTAGAATACTTGATTAACTATTATAAATTACATATGTTGTTAACAGTTTAAAATAAATTTATTCCCTGCTAATTTGATGCCTTTGCGGAGGAAGAAATTCAATTAATATTTGCTTTAACATAGCTACTCTTGTTTAGAGCCTAGAGATAATATTCATTACATCTTGCAATCCAAATAACGTCAACTTTACATTCTGTGATGAACAGTGCAATGCTAACTTTACACTTGGTGATGTTGCATCATGTAATGAACAGCTTATTGTTAACGACTCTACTTTGTGTAATGAACAGCTAAATGTTAACCTTACGTTATGTGACGCACAGTTAAACGTTAACTTTATAGTATCTAATGATAAGCTGAATGTTAACTTTACATTATATTTATGAACAGCTTAACGTTGATTTTACATCATGTAATCAACAGCTTAACGTTAACTAAACATTGTGATGTACAACTTATTGTTAACTATACATTATGTGAAGAACACCTTAATGTTAACTTTACATTATGTGATAAACAGCTTGCGTGCTACGCACATGTTAAATGTAAATTACTATGAACAATACCAGTAGAATAAGAAATTTGGGATAAATTACGTTGTGTACACATTGTCTCATTACGTAATATGTAATATATTTGTAAATTTACCAAGATTTCCAGTGAGCGAGGCGCAGAATAAGGTTTAACATTATTTTTTAAGTATTTTAGTAAACTTTTTATAATATATTGTATCGGTTGAGGAATGCATTATGGTTTAGAGCTCTTATTCGGTTCATAGTATTATTATTTGATACTTAATAGCTATATTTTAATCTCGTCATTTGTCTTACAACCGTTAAAAGAGGGTGTTTCTTATATTATGCTTACATCATTGATAATAATCGTTTGTATAACTGTACTTATTCATTAATATAAATACTAATAATGCCATTCAAAAATTGAAGTTAGATTTTCTGGGTGTATACAACACCTTTTTCAAAATAATTTTTATATTTGGCTATTTACCTACTTACTTTTAGGTACCCGGGTTATCTGGGTTTTAAGAGGGGTTTTAGAAGTAACACAAATACTTATACATTCATTACATAAATTACGAGCGAGTCGGTAGGTACTTGTAAAATGTACCGGAATAGACAAGTTTTCCACAAATGTTTCTTTAAACCTATTTTAAAAATTTGACGGTGCCTTCGTTTATCCACCATAAAAAGTTTGTCTTGAGTTCTTTTTAAAAACATTTTTTCCTATTTTATAATATGCTTGTCAAAGCCCTCAACAGACGGCAGTGATTATGTTATTTTATGATAATCGCCACAGAATGCCAAAATCAAAACCAATGCAGAATGTCATACCGATTTAAAATTAATTATATTTTTCCAAAGAAATTAAATTGTCACCAAGTTTAGTGTCCAGTGAACTAAGTACAGTGTACAATTAAACCTATTTTTAGGTGACTCAATTATAATTTTATTTATAAAATACAATTTATTATAATTCATTACATTACTTCCCATTTTAACTGTACGATAAAGTTCTACTGAATGATCACTCAACACAAAAGACCATTTTTTAAGTGTATTCCAGTTATTGCAGTAGAAAATAATTGTTAACTTATTTTTTATGAGAATGATATATTTTTAAATATTATATTTATTTTGGATTAGGTTTTATATTTTCCAAGAATCATACAATTTTATTTTTATTTTATGTGTATCTTGTCTTGCCTTCTACCAAAAAATTATGGAAAAGATTAATAATTATTTTATTTTATCAATTTTTTTATTCATTATGAATATTTTCAGGAATTATTTTAAATGTGTCAATTAAGTACCTACCTTAGATTCAGACTAGTATTATATGTAGCCAATAGTGTATTGTTTTTTATTTAATGTAATCACTTGAATCATTTCACATAAGATCTTAGATGCAATTGCAGACTTTATTGTAGAAATCGCATAGCGTCAATCTTAAAGCTATACCATCTTTAAATAATATGTATGGATAAAGTAACGTTAAAATAAAGCTGTTGAAATGTTTCAGATGTGTTGGATAGCCATTTAATCTCTAAGAGACGAATCAAATTTAGTAAATTTCTCAAATCCAAATATAATATTGAGAATTTGAATAGAAATAATAGACATACTTCTCCAATGTCAACTTTTTTACTTTGGAATTTTCATTGACAGTTACGAAATACATCCAAAATATTTATAACTTAGCTTTACACACTGCACACTGTGTAGTGCACCTCAAAGTAATCGTAATTTCACTGTACTGCAAATGTAGCCAATCGCGCTATAGGGGTTAAAGTAATCCGCACTAGAAAGAATAGAAAAACATCGAAGCTTATTGGTGATTACCATTACTTCGTTAAGAGAAAAACATTTTGTAATTTAGGTTAGAAGAATTGAATATTATGACTAAATCAAACCTCAGGTAAATAAATATATAATTCATGGGTTGGGGTATGAGGGCAAATAAGTCAAAAAGTCTAATTTTAAGTTGTGGTTCTTTCGATGCTTTCTTACCTCTCAACTAAACTAAAGGAAAACTAAAAAATATTGTTTCTAAACAAATACAGTACTCTCTCACTAATCTTCCGCCCAAAAAACCGGACAGGCGTCCAAATAGTGAAAGCGGCAGATTATAGTGAATACACACAAAATTCTCTCAAAATTAAAACAAGCATTTCGTTAAAACAAAACAACACAGTGATCGATCTTTCCATTTTTTTAGTTTAAGGTTAAGGTGTCTTGTTAACTCTTGCAAGAAGACTACATTTTATCACATGGCGGATTACTTATTCTTCCGAGAAGACTCCATTTTATCATGTGACGGATTACTTAATTTGAAATAGAATTTATTTTAGATCTTGATTTTGTGGTTTCAACTAGTAAAAATAACGTCAGATTACATAAGTTGGTGGATATTTGAGCCGCAGATTATTGAAAAAGCACTTATGTGTACAGAAAACTTTGAATTTTCCCTCCTTCCTTAATACATATAGGTTTTTATCAACTTCATTCTCGGTTTTTTCTGATTTAACTGTTTTCACTCCCTTACACACGAATTATTTTGCACAAAAATGTTAAAAAAAATAATAACATTTTCAATCATTTAAATGTGTTGTGTTCTTAAATAATTTTAATATTATTTTAATTAGATTTGTTTTGTTAATTTTATTTAATAATTTTTATTCAATGTTTAATTAGGTGTTTTTTGGTCATTACAAGGCTTTTACATCTTTGAATCAAAATGTAACTCTAGGCGATTCGTATTTCCTCTACTATCGATAATTTAATATGTCAATGTACCCATTGTCAGATTAGGGAGACTGCTAGTAATGTGCAATCGAATACTGCAGCTCTCTGCTTTGGCAGATTAGATTAAAGATACCGCGCTCTGAAAGGACAGAGCGACTTAGTAGAAAGGGTGCAATTAAATGAGTAACTTGTTAAAAAACAAACATTGTTGGTTATGGGTTAAAAAATTTGCAAAATAATGTGTAAAAATTACCTAATTAAAGGCTTACAGTTAAGCTTTTACACTGATTACTCAAATAGGATGAATTAATTCATAATATTTGTATAAAAATTATTTTCAATTGCCTTATATAAAATAAATATTAGAAAATTAAGGAATGGTGTTTGCTAGGTAAATTATTACCATATTAGGTACTTTCAAAATACTTACTCAATTTTTATTTTTTATTACAATCTGTTGTTCTATGCGAATGCCACACTTATTTAAAATATATATATATATATATATAAGTGTATTTTTCTTAGAATTCTATCCAGTTTTTTGCTATGTGGGATATTATTTAAAATGAAGCAAATTTTTAGCATTCTGGCCTAAGCCATTTTAAAAAATAGATATTTAGATCTTTGAAAATGCGTCACCATTAAACAATAGTTTTGGCGCAGCTTTCTCACATAGATATGAAATGTGCACCTCGTGCAGCAGTGTTGCCAGCGATTGATTTTCCATTAAGCACCTCAAACATATTATTGTGATTCATTTTTGGGTTATTACACTTCTTCTGTTAGTCACTGTAATGCTATTAGAAACGTTGGCTTAAGAAAGAGGAAGCACAACACGGCATAATAACCCAAGAACGAATCACGATAATACTTTGCCGTGAAAATCTCAAATCATATCTGCTTGTATTAAATCTTCCCGGTCACTGGAAAAATAATTCTATCATAAAAGGCCTTGGTGTGTTTATATGAGCACTGATGATAAATGATTTAGATAAAATGTGCTGGGAAAAATATGTTTTGAATTAAACTCGATGGTGGAAAAGCAAGCTTTTTCTTGCATAAGTAAAAAGGGTTGAAAGAGATATTTTTATTTAAATGAGGCCCAATTTTAATTGTATTATTTTCAGTGCAGTCATTTCTAAAATAATAATAAAATTACTAATGCGTAGTATCTTAGGTTCTCAGTGACATCATTATTTATTTCTAAATTTTATCCATAATACACACGTATTATATATTTTTATTCTATTTTATGGGAAAGGGTAATTCGCAAGGGGTAATGTGTCTAGAAATGTATAATGAACAGTATTTTATTTTATTATCTGATTTAACCCTATTTTTATAATATAAATTTGTAAAACGATAGAAGGATTCTAGCCGCTTATGTACTTCAAGGCTATATTTTGACTTTGTCTTTTCAAGAAAGAAACTAAAACTAATAACCAATGTCAATATACTTATTTAGTTGTAAGATTAAGACCATACTTCATATTTTTTTAATAACGCTTATAATAATTTACAATAAATAGAATTGATGATTGTACATAAATAATTTTAAATATACATGTGCTTTCCGACGCACTCGAGGCATCATGCATGATTATGTAATAGCTGACAAAATATTCCCGAGATATCGACGTATTAACGGGTTTGCTGACACATAATTTGTGGACGTAAATAAACTAATTAGAAAGGATGTAAGCGAACAGTGCCAGCGAACCGGTTAACAGTCCGCGTTAGACTAATTCCGAATTCTGCTTTCCATAACAGATTTAATTTTTTAGTTTAGTTTTATGGAATAGGAGATACGGCGGTTCAGAAACTGGAGAAGCAAACATACTGGCCAAATGTTTGTTTATAAAAATAAAAAGAAATTACTAAAACATAGTATCTCTGGATATTTTATTGATATTAATAATTATGTGATGATAAAAAATGTCAATAAAGTTATTGTTAATACTACATGATTGTTATGTTAATTTGTTTGTAATGATAGCTAATAATTTAGATTTAAGGTTAAATGCATCAGTCTGATGAAATTCCATAGAGCTTAGATTTGTTTTTGTGAAGCTTGTTTTCAGAACTTCATTAAATGCAGTTAATTCATCGCAGTTTAGATCAAAAATATTATTTTATAATTATACTTGTGCAAAGCAAATGCGCATCCAATTGGTTCCCAATTATGTAGGTATCGAGAATTATTGATCAGTAACAAATAATAATGCATGTACTTAATTACCTACTTGAAAAAACTCAAATAGGAGAATAATAAATAGAATGGTGAAAGATTTAATAAATTCATTAGTTTGTTTATTTCTTGTAGCCGCTGCAAATAAATAATGAATTTCTCAGCACTTACTTACATTTAAGTAAACAAATTTGTGATTAGGTAAGTAGAAATCAACAAGAAATTACTGATCTGATTCAGAAACATTTGATTGTGTAAAATAGAAATCAACAACAAGAAATTACTGAGCTGATTCAGAAACATTTGTTTGTGTAAAATAGAAATCAACAACAAGAAATTACTGAGCTGATTCAGAAACATTTGTTTGTGTAAAATAGAAATCAACAACAAGAAATTACTGAGCTGATTCAGAAACATTTGTTTGTGTAAAATAGAAATCAACAACAAGAAATTACTGAGCTGATTCAGAAACATTTGTTTGTGTAAAATAGAAATCAACAACAAGAAATTACTTAGCTGATTCAGAAACATTTGTTTGTGTAAAATAGAAATCAACAACAAGAAATTACTGAGCTGATTCAGAAACATTTGTTTGTGTAAAATAGAAATCAACAACAAGAAATTACTGAGCTGATTCAGAAACATTTGTTTGTGTAAAATAGAAATCAACAACAAGAAATTACTGAGCTGATTCAGAAACATTTGTTTGTGTAAAATAGAAATCAACAACAAGAAATTACTGAGCTGATTCAGAAACATTTGTTTGTGTAAAATAGAAATCAACAACAAGAAATTACTGTTCTGATTCAGAAAAATTTGATTGTGTAAAATAAAAACGCAAATATTAATAATGATTGTAAAGCTTTATATTTTTGAAACAACCTTTCATAGCGTTTTCTGTAAAACTAAATACAAATGTTCATGCATTTCGGAGAGTGAGAAAGTATATATTTTTTTCTTTATAATGGTGATGTTTTTAATGAAAATAAATCATTTATCATAAATTCTGTTCTATTATTAATTTCTTTCCCAAATGTGCGACCTTTTTTACTTGAGTAAATTTCAGACTGGCAGAAAAAAGGTAAATATCGTTGATGAATAAATAATACCGCCTTATAAAATTCGATAGAGAAGCGAATTCTGCATTCTGAAAGAAAAAGGGTAAATACATGTTGTTGATGAATAAATAATACCGCCTAAGTAACATACGGTCAAAAAATCACTTTCTTATGAATTCGATAGAAGAAGAGGAGCAGGCAGACGTATCCGCCGCCAAGACCTGGACAAATCTCACCCCATGAACCCGGGCAAAGTCATCAAAAGTGGTGATAAACTTTGGGTGATCTATTGCAGAGGTGTTAATTATAAACAATTTAATGAGGTTATCTCCAATTTAAAAATAAAATACTAAAATTAAAACAGTAAAATTTGTTCAAAATTAGTTCAAAGTGTACTTGGATAAAAAGTATGCAATGGTTACTTCTTGAGATACGATTGCACTATGCATTACAAATCATAGTTCGAATAAGAGTTCTGCAATACCATTGCGCATATACCATGATGTCATACATGCACTTTTCGGTCAGAGTTTATATCTTCGGTACCTACTATTCGATATTTTCCATAAAGTTCTGCCCGTGCACTAATAATTTAATTTATTTAGTTAGTTTTATGGTTAAGGACAATTCTTTATCAGTAAGAAAAAACGAAATTGCCCTTGAGGACACTGTTGTAAAATGTAATAGATGTTTAATTTTTTTTTTAAATTACCCAAGAAGGAAGGAAAGTAATTAGGCAATCAAATCAGCCAAAATATTACGATTCTCTTAAATAATTAATTACTTTCGTCATTTAAAAAAAATAATAAGTATAATTAATATTTTTTCTAATGAAATAAATATATCAGATATTATTAGAGATTTTCACAGCCAAAAGTATTATAGTGATTTATTTACTACCTCCTTCTTTAGTCAATGTTTCGTACAGCATTCAAGTTCTGTCCTTATGAAATGACGAAAAGTTGACTTAAGAACGAGGTAGCGTAATACGGCATTATAAAAAATAAATCACTACATTATTATTTAAATCATTTTTTCCCGTGGGAACCATTTTTACTTTGAAATTGGATTTTTTGCAGTCTGCCACCTCGAATTATTCCGCTGGCAATATTAAAGTCGGTATTCTGGCAATACCAAAGTCAGGAAAACCAATTTCCGCCGCTGTCAACACTGGACTTTTTAACCAATGAACTTGAACGGGATTAGTTTTCTCCTGTTCCTCCTTGTTTATATTGTGGTGATAAATACGTTTTTAGTTAATTGTGCTTTAAATTTAAAATAGATAAGAAACAAAATGTACAGTTTTCGTGTTCACGGTTGTAGTGCTACATTAAGTGTCACAAGTAATCATGTGTCTTAGCGATCGTCTGCCAAAAACGAATATTGTATTTTTAAGTGTGGTGTAGTGAGTATTTACACATTATATTAATAAATTATCCCTGTTATATTACACGTTAACAGTCTAATGATTCGTAAAATTCGTTGGTTTTATATTTAAGTGTAAAATGACCAACAACACCCGATTTGTGTTGCTGTCAGTTCACCTCCTGCTGACAGTTTTCATTCTACTTTCTAACGACATAATTATGATACTGGACTTGTCAAAATAATAAATTTTCTCCTCTAAACTCTCCCTAATATCTCTGCCAGTTCATAATCCAAATATTTCATTTCCTCTTTGATGCAGGTCAAAATGAATTGTTTAAATAATCTTATCATTGGGCTACCTGCTAATCCATGCATTAGGTTCCATACTTCGTTTCGTTAACTATACTTGAGTTATTTATTATCCCAAGTGATAAATTTACAAATGAAATTAATTATCTCTGGTGGTTTACACGTAATCTCTTGTACATACATTACTTACTGGGGGAAAAGTTGTGGAATCTCACTATCTGAAATACCTTGAATATTTTTGATAAGATTTAATCATATACTACTACACATTAGAATACGTTGGTAAGATTGTACAAATCCGCATGATATTGGTACAACTTATATGATTAACCCTGCTTGGTAATAAACCAGTCACTCATCCATATTTTGTAGGTTGAAAAAGCTTATCATTTAGAAATTCTAAGATAAATGTAAAATAGCAAAGTTTGTTTCTAGATCTTTATGCTACAAGTGCCTGTCAATTTGGTAATTATTATGGAGATTACACTTTGTTTTAACAATTATTACAAGAAACAACTATGTACATGCACAAAATATGTTATTAGGTTCTTATTTTGGGTTAATTAAGTAATTTATGCGTATTTAGATTGAAACGAAACTTTCGTAAGTTCCACTCAATACAAAAAAAGCTCAAAATGGTGGCAAAGCGATTGTTTTATAAGGTGAATTTTGAACTTTGATAGAATAAAAATGGAATTATAATGCATCTTTTACCATCTAGCCCGACGTAAGTTGTTTCTTGTAGCAATAAGGAACTCCAGTAAAAATATTATGGCTTAAAATATATATATATATATCTTCATATTGATCAACAAGCGCTGATTTTGAATATATGTATATAAGTTTTATTATACATAGAATTTATAAATCGTCATTCAAAAATTAATAAAACCCATAGACATATGAATATTAGTAGACCTGCCCTAAGTGATTAAAAGCGTATTATCCCCACTCCCCATACCGGTTCCATTGGAGCCGGCTGTGCTCGCGTATGGCCTCAAGTGAAATTTGAAAACGTGACGTCATCATTCTTGTGCGAACTATGGTCGAGGCATCATCGGTTCATTTTACGAAATAACACGGCAAAATGTTGACTTGTACTATGAAAACTTGTAAAAATAGATGTGAAAAAGAGAATAAACCCAATTGTCGTATTACATTCCATATATAAGCATTATTTTACTTTATTTTAAGCATATTCACATCGTATAATATAGATCAGTTTTAGAAACATATACTATCACATCGAGAAACGTCTGGACGCGAAACACAAAGCTGGTTGGTTGCTGGGAAGTAAATTATGAACATTTATAAAAGTGTCTTAACTAAATACTTAAACGAAATATTCGACTCTGACTCTTTTTTTGCCGAATTTGGACTTCGCAAATTTGTTCATAACGTGGCGAGTAATTTGCGCTCCCATGTAAAAATGTCTATTCATTCAAAAGCAGGTTTTACTTTTAAGAAGTAAATGGTGATATTATAATGCGAGATGCCTATTTACTGTCAGATTGATTTATTGACGAATCACAGTCAGCTTTACCCCCTTCGTTCTTCAACAGTTGATTTTACCCCTCGCCATTATCTTCTCGTCTATTAATTCCTATGTCTGTGATAAAACCCTATCGAACTAATAATGAACTGCTGATTCTTCACAACCAATCTACGTGAGTAATATGTCTGTGGTAAATAATATCCATATCTAGGTTGAAAATTGTAGAGAATCCCTAAATTATAAATTAATTTATATTGATGACATTTTCTTATATTGGTATTCCTGATACCATATGAGTAGCTAGAAGAGACGTTATAACCATTTACTCTATGCAAATTAGGTAGGTTAGGTTAGATTTATTTATAAATTTTATAAAAATATTAAAAAGTTGTTTAAAAAAACTTGCCCTAATACTCTAATTTGATTTTCTTTTATTTCCAGTGTTCCGCCAAAATAGTACCTACCTAATATGCATGAATTAAATGGTACTAACGTTTCTTCAATAACAACATATGAAAATTATTGGAAATGGTTGTCATCCCATTCAATTTTCATTTTACGTAATTAAAAAATAGAATGTTTCAAATTTAAATTTTTCCAAATGCAGATAGTTTCCTTTTATAGTAATTAAGGTGAATCAAAAGGTTTTATTTGAAAAAATATCATTTTAAGCGTGGCCAGTGATCCCGAATAGTTACCGCATTTTAAGGATAAGGTACCTAATGCTGTATTATCAATTTGTGGAAAAATTACAGTTTTGATATATCAAACTATCAAAGTATTAAAAAGTCTACGTTGTTTAATCAGATGATTAGGATCTGGTGATAATACACACTGAAGGTGATGTGTATTGGTAATAACTTTTGCCGATATCTTTATAGCTGTTAATTGTTATTGTCACATTTGTCATGGCTGTTGTTCTCACAAACATTATTTGAGTAATGCTTACGCAGAATATCAGACATTAATTTTGACTACGTTGGTATTTTTATCCGTGTATACCTAACACCGGTTTCCATACAAGCTGTCTTCACAGCACGCTATCGACTTGTACACGCGTACCCTTACTTCACTTCTTCAAATCAAAATAAGACTCTTTAAATAGGTACTTATTTTCAGTGTCTTATTTGTTTTTTATGTTGGCGGCGATCTAAATTTAACCTCGACTTCACTTATTCTAAATTCGAACTATAAATATTTGGTTTAAGTACCTATTCAGTAGCTATTTAAGGGCATTTCTTATTTGGGCAGAACTTAGCATAAAAAAAGAATTATTAAATAAGAGAGTTACGTATTTGAAAAGTGAGGAACGTTTTGTATTAGATATAGATTATACTAGATGAGCTCTTCAATAGAAAGAAAACCAATAAGTTTCAATGACCATATACTGTTACTATTTTTTTATAATACATAAGTAGAACTACAATATCTGTTAGTGTTTTTGAGCCTCCAGCAATCTATGTCTATATTATATTATATGATTTAACTTTTTAAGCTTTTGGGAACAACTAATATGGTCTTACAGAAATCGTTGTATCTCCCTTAGTGTCATGGTGAGAAATATGATCTAAACGATAGTTAACCACAGAAAAATGAAAACGTTCACCTTTATGAAGCCATTGCTTTGAAATTTTGACACAACGTTACATTCAAATACGCATGTGTTTTTATAAACCTATATTATATAAATGTCACCTGTGACAGGTAAAAATATGTTCTTTTTTTATCGCCATCTGTGGGACTTAAAAGCAACACGCGGTATTGTTTTCCTATCTGCATGGACAGACTAAACCACAGCAAAGCTCGGCGGGGTACAGCTAGTTTGTCTTATAAAATGCGTGTGTTTTTCTTCATTTTTTCGTTATTAGTAATTTTAGTTAGTAAAAACGTAAGGTGAGCCATTTTTTTTCTTTTTTTAATGTTTGTATTTAAAATTTGATCATATCAAAAATGTTATTTTTATATATAATAATAAAATTTGAAAGCGTAATTTTATCACCCTTCAAAAGTAGTTTTTAGTTTTCGAATATATTCAGAAATATTCTATTTATTTGTTTTTTATTGCAAATTTGCAATATGGCAATATAGCATACGAGTTAATATAATTAGTTACAACTCTCAAATATTACATTACTCTCAGAGGAAGCAATTAGCTTGTGGTTTGACTTATGACTTAAAAAATTCATTACTCCATCAAACTCGCTAAGTGCTTATATTCAAATGTTTGTAAAAATGAGTAGATGGTCAATAAAAGCAGTGTTAGGAGAATATAAATTAACAAAGTCGGGGAGGCCCTAAGACATGGCACGATCAGGGGAATTAAATACTTGAGTCTGTAGTACAGAAGAGTTTGTATGAGACTGTGTTTGAATGCTGCAAGAATTGTTTGCCGAGGCTGAGTTGTGAGGCAGTTCATTCTCCCCTGCAAATAAAAAGATGTTATCGTTAGTAGTTAGTTAATAATAATAATAATACCTGGATGACTTTCATAGCGCCGTTTTTGTGCAAAAACACCTCAAGGGCGCTGTACAAACTTATAATACATTTCTACAGTGATCTATGTTATTACTTAACTATTTATGGAGAAAATATACAGTACAATACTTACCTGGTAGGTCACTTGAGATTAACACTTAATTAACATTATCTAATTGTTTATTGGCGAAATTTAGATACAGGATTTAGGACTTAATTGAAAAATTGACTTTCTCTTAGGATTGGTATATTTAATTTAAGGGTACGACAGCTTAAAAAGGTAAGTTTTTAGTTTAGACCTGAATTCTGTTGGACTTGTTATGGATCTTAGTTCCGAAGGGAGTTTATTCCAAGCCTTCGGCCCAGATACTCCGAAAGCGCGATCACCAAACTTAGTATTTGGCTTGCGCATAGGTTCTGTCAGTCTGCCTACAGCTGCTGATGTTGCTGATCTAAGCGTTGACTGCCTCAGACCAGTGTTTTCCGGGACGCATAGTTCAGAGATGTAGGGTGGGGCTATTTCATTGATGGATTCCAATGAACACCATCCAGCACAGTTTGTACTGGATTCTTTCAGGGCACTTGAGCCAGTGAAGGTTACGAAGGTGTTCTGAAATGTGCGAATATTTTGAAACCCCGGTTATGAGCCGTGCTGCTGCATTAAACACTGATTGAAGTTTGTCAATTTGATATTTTGGAAGGCTGGCATAAATGCCGTTGCAGTAATCGAGACGTAAGAGTTGATAAGTTGTTTTGTTGCTTCTGAAGGAAGGTTTCTTCGGACAGACTTGAGTTGTCTTAGGTGAAAAAAACCGGTGCTTACAGTCCTATTTATTTGACTCTTAAACGAAAAGTCTGAATCTAATTGGACATGTTATTACAAATATTACCGAAAATTGGTTCAATCAACCTGTTGACGATATGTTTCTGAATCTAGTGAAAAGTATGAACTTGAACTTGCTTGAAAATTATATGTTTTTCTGGTTTTCTTAATGTTGGGTCAGTCAAAATTATTGAGTCTTTTTCGTTGCACTAAAGGCCATTCTTGTGCGTGAGAGATGGAACGGGTAATGAACAAAAAACATGCAGTATTTCCGCGCTGCGCTGATGTTTGCTTTGCTATGAATAATTCTTTTCCCATTTGCCTTGTTTCCGTAGTGTGTTGACTTTGGACAGATAAAAACACATTGAAACTGAAGCTTATACTATCATGCTGTAAATGATGTCGCTTAATGGATTTGTTATTTAAGCAATTTTGTTTTTATTATAATCAATATTCAGAAAGACGATATTACTAATTTTTAGAAATTATCTTGATTTATATAATAACATAAAATGTTATCTTTAAGTTCAAATGCATGTTAAAATTTTTTAATAAATTTGATTTATATCTATAATGCAATAACTCTAATCGTTTACTTTGATAATGGATACTGCAAGGCTGTCCGAAAGGGCTGTTTGCCAGGGGATGAAAGAGGTAGTTTAAGCTTAAAATCAAGACTAACTGTGGAATTATGATAAATTCAAATAGGATACCTATTTTTTTACTGTCCTGCCATACTTTCAAATTATTAATTTGACTTGCTTTTTAAAAAGTGCTGATTTAGTGTATCAAAAATCATAAATTAAATTTAACCAACTAGATGATTTCTTATCCACTTCCATAGCAAAAAAGCTGTTATAAAAAATGGCAAAAAAAGATATCCATTTAAAGTTTATTATTTACTGACAAAGGTTAAACAATATATTTTTTCTAATAATAAGTGGCACAATTGTATATTGCCATTTTTGTAAAAATATACCTCAAGGGCGCTTTATTGTGAATATAATAAAATATAAAACTTATTAGTACAAAAAAAAAAGATAAAAGCCTTTTTTTCTTTTTTTGGTGTGAATTTCGCAAAACAGCCCCAGAGTCTATGGCATCCCTCTGATTGGGGGTATTTTGTAAGTCTGAAAGGAGGGAGGGGGAAGACTTGGAAAGTATCTTGCTATTCGGATCTGATCAAACACAGCTAAAGCCATTCCAAGAAACGTTTCGATTCCGCTCTAATGTTGTTTACTCACTCTATGGGGGTTAATACAATTAAAAATACTGTAAACCCGTCTCAACCCATCCTGACTCCACCTAACCTGACCAGATCCATCCTGACTAATCTCCATCCCGACCTGACCCGACCCACACAATACAACCCAACCTAAATCATCCCAACCAAATGTACTCAAAATAGGCTTACAATATCGCTGTTACTCTAGTGCGATGAGATATGTGTGTTAACGCTTTTGATCGAACGGATGAATGGATTTGAATTATTACATATTTTAAAATTGTTGAGTATTAATATGTATATGTTCCTTTTTTCAAAGCTTCATTTTTAAAACAATGCGGTATCTCCCTGTTTTCTTATCGTATGTAGTGTTTGAATTTATTTATTCAGGAATTATATTCATATTTCTTTACTTTCAGCTGTAAATATTAAAAATGGAGCATTCAGATCTGGTCGCCGAGATGACTCAGGTGGAGCATCTCACCACGCAAGAGAGGCTGCATCTCGCTAGAAGGTAAGTGTCCTATAATATGGAGCATTCAGATCTGGTCGCTGAGATGACTCAGGTGGAGCATCTCACCACGCAAGAGAGGCTGCATCTCGCTAGAACGTAAGTGTCCTATAATATATTATTAAGAGGATAAATCGTCAAAAAAAAAAATTATATACATATATCTTATTTTTATTTCACTGTGTCATTTTTATGTTTTATTGCTACTCATTTTACTTTACAACACAATATATCAGCGCTTTCAATTTATACTTAAATTACAGTAATCTCTTAGTGAAACTCCTCTAGGTTGTTATGTATCAAAAATTAATGCATATAATCTGGGGGCTTTTATGATAGAGTTCTCTTTGTAGAAAGCTTGTTAACTCACATATATTCTGTCAGAAAGTCGGAGTATTCCGGCTTTGCAATAAAATCCAAATAAATGGAATATTTCTGAAAAGTAAAAACTGTTTTTGAAAGGTGATGAAATAAGCTTTTAAATTTTATTATTAGAAATAAACACATTTTTTTAAAGTATTTAAATATTGATGGCAAATATAAAAAAAAATGGTTCGCTATCGTTTTTTTGTCTGTTTTATTCACTGAACAGATGATCCGATAGAATCATGTTGTGGGGTGTCTCTGTGCCTGAACTAAGGTCAATTTTATCTTTCTTTGGGTGAAATTTATCAAATCTTTTCAAATATTAAAATTTAATTGGCCGTCTGAGTTCTATGAGTGGAAGGATCTTATGTAAATTGAGTATGCAATTTTCATTTCAAATCTAGGAATTATCTATTTATTGACCTTATTACTTTGTTCATGAAACTATCCATCTTTAGATATGATTTCATTATATTATCATGATTAGTTTTTGGGTTATTATGCTCCATTTCGCTTCCTCCTTGAAGTATGCGTTTATGTATGTAGTAATGATACCGTTTTGCGTGTGTGCCAATCCTCATATGGCCGGTATTTAAGTGTAATAATTTTTAGTGAAATAAATGTGGTTTTCGGAGTTTAGTTATGGTGTAACCGTCAAGTACCTGATACCAAGAGCTGTCTGTCTTAATTACCATGTAAAAATGAAATATTTATGAAGCGCGAAATTCTCTTGAACGATGAGCTCTGGCACAATAAAATTTGCACAATGTTTTCTGTCTAGAATTTCTAGGTTACCACAACTGTTTTCACGTACAACACTATTACCATCTTGAGCTATGCATCTTTAAAATATTCATTACTGTTAAAAATATGTTTGATATTTTAAAATTCTTCAATAAGAAGAAATAATGCTGATACTCGGTGGAAGTCTGGTAGTTACAACAAGTATACATATTTATGTCTGTATTCATGTTTTTAATTAGTTTTTGTCATTAACTAGGAGTAGTAGGAGGGTTTTATAATTTATTTAATAAGTGGCCTTCACAACTCACTTACCTCATTATACTTATACATAAGTACTTATAAAATTTTGCCAAGTATTATTATTATTATTTACATGTTTTTGTCGCCAAAATTTGGGTTTATTGATCAGATTACTAACCAACTAATTAGTCATCACGTCTTTTCTCCCACCCAAGGTAGGCAGAGAGGATGGACAGCCAAACAACTCGGTCTTTGCACATATTCCTTATTACATTCATACACCATCTCACACGTACCCTTCTGTTATTGTGACTATTGATGTGGCCCGACTTAAGTATTTGGCTCGTTTGATCGTGCCTTGTCTTCCCTCGGATGTCCCCAACTTCTTCTAACATTCACATCTGCGTCGTATATTCTTCTTACATTCCTTTTTTCATTTGTTTGCTCTACATGAATAAACCATCTAAGAGTCCTTTCTTGGGATGAGTTGTTACAGAATTTGAAAAATTCATCATTTTTCATAGTTAATATTCAAGTTCTGTTATTATCCAAGTACTGTAAAAAAACTAGCCCATGATGAAACAATTACAGAACTATTCTGTGAAACAACCCGTCCTT
This sequence comes from Hesperophylax consimilis, assembly GCF_061612785.1. Lineage (NCBI taxonomy): Eukaryota > Metazoa > Arthropoda > Insecta > Trichoptera > Limnephilidae > Hesperophylax > Hesperophylax consimilis. Next base: position 1,097,410 of record NC_142842.1, read on the forward strand.
AATCTTACTTATCATTTGTACACATTCAGTCTACTTTCATCATACCTCTGTCGCTTCCATGTCTCACTGCCATAAATCAGGGTAGCTTCCAGTACTGCATTGTGGACTGTTAGCTTCGCCTTTTTGGACACTTCTTTGCTTGCCTTAACCGTAATGTTCTAAATAACATTAATTTGTAATTCCCTCTGTTATAGATGAGTCTTTTGAAAATCACATTAGCGTCTAGCCTATAATTCAATTAGTAACTTTAATATTAGTATAATCTCATAATACATGTATTATGAAGCAGTGCGTGACTTCGCTTTGCATTTTGTTTGAAGGAGGAATTCCTTAGTGATTGATACAAGTAGACTGTGTTCAATGTATTTCCCAAAGGTCAAGATTCATCGCCTGTGACGCTCTTGGCACACAGTGTATAGGATTTAAGATTATCATCTCTAATTTGGTAGACTCTACTACTATCTTCACTCTTTCATTAACAATCCCATTTAAACCTAAACATAATTAAGAAACATTTTACAAACTAGTATCCTTGAATCTGTTACGGGCAGTTTTGAGGGAACTTTACAATATTATTAATCGAATTGCTTGTAGAAACTTAAAACTGGCAATTGAATCAACACCTCATGATAGATTAACTGATGGCTAGTCCTGCTGGAAGCTCTTCCAGCAGGACGAGTTTTTTGTTTTGAAATGTAAATGAAAATATTTTCTGGTCCTTCCAGCAGTAATGTGATGTTGAGTGTGCCCGCTGTATCGAAACATGTTGCCCTCATTTATACTCGAGTGTAATCGCTTAACTCTATCTGAAAGTCTGTCTAGGGAACGGTTTTCTAAGCAGTATGAATATTCTTTATTTTCATTCAAATTTGAACCTTATACTTAAATTTGAAGGATAACAGAGCCGTTAATCATTCATTTATTGTGCAACCTATAACTTAGAATTAATAATTAACAACTAACTATAAATGAATTATACATGAAGTGTGAAAAAAACCTTAAAGATTATGACTTCAATCACAACCTCATCAATCAACATTGGTTATGTGATAAAAACTTAAAAAATAGAATAGATTAATAGTGATATTTGGCTGATTTATATAGTGATGTTGAAAAATGAAAAATCGCCTCAAGGACATGTTTTATTAGTTAACAATTTAATGGGGATACTCAATAGGGTGGTTGGCATTGATCATAAATCACCTCAAGGGCATGTTTTATTAGTTAACAATTTAATGGGGATACTCAATAGGGTGGTTGGCATTGATCATAAATCACCTCAAGGGCATGTTTTATTAGTTAACAATTTAATGGGTATACTCAATTGGATGGTTGGCATTGATCATAAATCACCTCAAGGGCATGTTTTATTAGTTAACAATTTAATGGGGATACTCAATAGGGTGGTTGGCATTGATCATAAATCGTCAATTTCTTCAGAAGTATGTTGTGTGTGATTAAAAAGAGCATTGGAAATAAAACTTATAAAATAAAACTCCTTTCAAATGAAATTCATTAACCCCACTCAGGAAGCCCTGAGGAAAATAATTTCCCTCAGGGGCTACATCATCTTTTGAGATTATTTGTGTAGGGTCTTTTTTAAGGATAGGAAGTTCTGGGAATGTAAAAGGTATGAGGGTTGGGTAGGAATCTGTGGATCAGTGTGTCCAGGAATGACATGTGTGGCATGAATATATCCCTCTCACTGCGTCTCATGGCGATAGGTCGAGAGGTCAAAGGGTCTCCCCAAACCAGCATCTCCAGATCTGGCAAGCCACGCTGCTGATGGGCAGCCACACCTCATCAGATGAACCCTGGCACCCCTGCTAAATCACCAAACTTAGTGAACCACTTGTGGTGACCTATGGCAGAGGTGTTGGTTATGCAATGAATGGTCCCCAGAGCGGCGGTACCCAAACCCGGCTCCCAAATAGTAAAATACAATGAATAAAGCATTTGTCAATGGCTTCACCCTTTGTTGTCCATTGTGCCATCTTCCGTGTTTTACTGTATACACTTGACAAGTATTAGTAGCCAGTCTCGTTAATAAAGTACTCCGTGGATGTCATTGGGTATTTGGGAATGTCTCCTCCATTGGGAAGTTGCACAACACGAATTCACATCAAGGCAGCAAATCAGCTTCATGGACGAATGACTGTTTCTTCTCACTCGGGTATTGTTGCTTTCCTCTCCGGGGACCTACATTTTTTATCTGAACTAAAATGAAGTTAGTTCCAACACGCATGATTCACGCCCAAAAAGGTTCAATAATTATTCATCATAAGTGAATTTTAACATATTTCCCCGAATTCTGTTTCCACATTTGAAGCTTAAAAATAATTTATAGTTTGAAGAGTGCTTCAACAATTTTTTTTTCTTTTCGTAGGTTTCGAGAATATCTGGTGCGGATTGTCCTCAGTGTCGCTCCCATGAAGAACCGCCACTCTATCTATATTGAGTAGTTGCCTGGTTCATTCGGGATTCGCACGGTTTATGAATTGTTTCATTTGTCTCATCTTTTGTCACGGCTATGTATAACTAATGCTGTTGTTGTTGTGCAGACGGCGTATCCAGCAGCTGAAGCTGTGGGCGCAGCGGGAGCGCGAGTGGCTGCGCTCCCGCTCCTCGCAGCGCAAGGACAAGGAGAAGGGCAGCGGGGCCCCGGCGAACCCTGCCGCCCCTGTCCCCCCCGCCAAGAGGAACATCTTCTTCTCTAACAGCGTCATGCTGCTAGAGGCCGCCGCCAGGAACGACATTGAAGAAGGTACCGTATCCAACAATATCAATATGTACATTTTTGTTAAATAAAAGTCAAACATTTGCATGTTACGAATAACCTAACAATATTATTTGAATTCATTCCTACTGCTATCATTATGAACGGAAAATATTGTTTGGACCACTCGACTTTATGATTCATTTTTGAGGTTATAAACCATGTTGCTCTTCCTCTTCTGTAGCCAAGTTTTCTGACAGGCTTGCAGTATTGTAAAAGTGTTTTTTCCAGCTTTGAGTTTTTTTTCTTAGTTTTTATAACATTCTATGTAATAAATTACCAAAGTAGGGCAGGATAGGAATTCCTTACAAAAATACGAGGTAGGAGTGTTAATAATAATAAATCATTCAATTTAATACCATTAGTACTTTAATGTGAGTAATAATAATGCTGTAGTTCTCTTTTTGTAAAGTACCACTTCAAGGGCATTCACACAAATACAATGTACACGAGTCTAGTCACGATGCTCAGCTATTATTAGCTATTGATTCTGTGAACGAATAATGAAGAATGTCAGAAGGCCAAAATAAATTAAGTAAAAAGGGTATAGAATTGTAAGAATGTTTCTGGCCATACATATCTGGTTCCTAAAGATAGCTTGGATCATTTATAATAATTAAACTTAATATTGTTTTTATTAAGTTCTGCAAGTTTTTTTTTGTTTGGCAGGTTGATTCGCTATTCATATCCATTGGCATTTTTTTTATTTATTTTTTATTGGAGAAAACACAGATACAGATAGTATAAAAACATTCATTGGAGAATTCGCCTGCATCCTAACTATTTCTCAGAGATTGACATCATTAAACATTGTAGGTACAAGATAATTTTATTTTATTTTATTGATTTATTGTGAAAAACAGTATATTCCATTTACATTTCACAAATAACAGTTTATAAATTACAGTTTATAAGAAGTCAGTACATACATTTATTTGCATGGGTAAATTTATCAATACTATCTGATTAACCAGATTTGTTAAATAGTATGCTTATTGCCGTCTTAAATTCTCTTTGGTTCAAATTGAAAATGTCAATCACAGAAGAAATGTGATTTAACAAAGTAGTTATTCTCCCCAAAGGCATGATCATTGGTAGGTTGGTCCCGCCCCTCGGAAAAATAAATAATCTGTGCTGTCTAGCTCTGATGAAATTATCAGGGACATAAAAATAAATTCGTTCCAGAATATCTGGATTGCAAATGTGCCCATTTAGCAGCTTGTGCGCCACTAACACCATTGCAATATTTCTCCTAACGTCTAGACGTTCTATCCCCAGCATTCCGGCAAGAAAATCAGAGGGATACAATAAAGGGTAATATCCGAACTCTCGCATGTAGAGGTATCGCATAAACTTTTTTTGCACCTTTTCTACATCATTTGAGTAAAGGGCATCTTCGGGTCCCCATATTATCGATTCACTCTCAAGAATGCTGCGAACCAGAGTAAAATAAAGCATTTTTATGACTGTCGTATTCGTAAAAGATTTCGAATTACATATAACAAAACCCAGCATTCGCATTGCAGAGTTGCACACCGAATCGATATGAGTTCGAAAAGTCAGACGCGTGTCAAAAGTGATTCCTAAATCCTTCGTTATCGAAATATGTTTTAGAGAGGTGCCAGACATTTTATAATTAAAATATAAAGTACGCTTTGCCCTTGTAATGCACATAATTGAACACTTACTACTGTTAAAATGAAGTTTATTTTGATGACTCCACTCTACTATACCGTCGATATCGATTTGTAGACGAATGGAGTCTTCATTTGTCGCTATACAGGTGTATAGTTTAATGTCATCCGCAAATAATAAAAATTTTACAAATCTTATAAACATCCCTATGTCATTAATAAACAATAAAAATAATAGTGGTCCTAAATTAGACCCTTGAGGGACCCCAGAATTTGTGGCGTAGAGTTTCGATGGGAACTGCCCGTAAACAACGTATTGTTTTCTGTTAAACAAATAATTATGAAAGAACAAAAGCAGCATGTATGAGAAGCCGAAGCTTTCAAGTTTATTCAGTAATATGAGGTGATCCACTTTGTCAAAAGCTTTCGCAAAATCATTATATGAGACATCTACTTGTTCGTTATTGTCCAATATATTTGAGACGTAATCCGTAAATACCATTAAGTTGGTCGTTGTAGACCTGCCCTCTCTAAACCCATGCTGCTGGTTTATGAGAAATGGTTCTACTTTATAGTATATACGTTTTTGTATTACGAGTTCAAATAATTTGGCCGGTGCCGAAAGAATTGCCACAGGTCTGTAATTAGATACACATGATTTATCGCCGTTTTTGTGTAAGGGCGTGACTTTTGAGATTTTCCAGCGGTCGGGGAACTTACCGGAGTTAAGTGAAATATTAAAGATATGTAAAAGCGGTACCATTAACGGATCTGCATATCCCTTCAGGACAATTCTGTTAATAAAATCTGGTCCAACAGATTTTTTTGGTTTTAGTTTTTTAATTGCAGCTAGGTAATCATTTTTATTTACACTTAATTTCAACATTTTGAGCTAGTGAAGAGTAACCGCCTGGGGTGTATGAGTCAAATTCTGCACTATGTTCGCTATAGACTGACTTAAAGTAATTCGCAAATGCTTCCGGAATATCGGGCCCAGTATGAGTACTTCCGTTCCATGACACTGAGTTTAGAAACCCACCGTCTTTCCTCTTTTCGGATACAAATTTCCAGAAGGATTTCGGATCACTCTTGACGTTTTTTTCAATATTATTTATGTAATCCTTATACGCAATATTTATACTACGTTTGATTTTAGATTGTAGAATACAAAACTTTTCCCGATATCTTATCAATCCGGTGCGCCTCCAGTTTCTGTGAAGTTTGCATTTCTTTTTCAGGTCACTAATAATTTCACCATTAAACCATTTAGGGTATCTTCTTTCAAAACAAGGTACACGCTTTCTCTCAAAACACATGTCAATAAGCGAATGTTTATAGGACGTATTTATTAGTAATTTTGGGAATGGACAATTGAACCGTAAGAATTAGAGATTAGCAAATGATCCTTTTTTTTTTTTTAATGAAAGACAAACATTCCCGTGATACGAATAACCTGACAATATTTGAAAATCTCCTACTACCACCACAGTAAGTGGAAAATGTTGCTTATGTTTTGACTTGTGAGGACTTAGCCAGCCGAGGAATTGAACACACTACGCCTGAGTGGGACCCAAACGCAATGTCAACTCAGCCACCAACCGGTCAAAAATGTAATCCATTATCTATTTTCCGCTACTTAGTATTTTCTAGAAACCTAAACAATATAATTCAGGGATTTATCAAATACTTAAATTCATTTTCACAAACGGGTAATAACGAATGGTAGTTAACTTAAATAGTATTCACGTCATTATAAAACAATTAAGGCTGTAACGGACGTTGTTGGCCACATTTTTTCAAAAATATGTTTCATTTATAAAATGTGCCAACTCCACGCCACTGGCAAATTCCTCACTCCCCGCCACTGCTCATTTGTATCCCGTTTCGGCCAAAATTGCCCAAAAATTCTGACCCCGAAAAGCATCGATACCGTATCGCGCACGTACCCCGGCCGAGCGGTACGATGTTCAGATTTTTTTGTATACAAATTTTACTAACAAATTATAATTTACAAAATGTTACTAATACCTGTTTTAACTTTTACATCTCCTCGGCGGTAGTTAAATAAAAACTATTTGCGATATGCTACCACTGAGGAGATATTTAAAATGCCGTTTTTTAACGATTCAATGTAACCATTTTATTATAATTATTTTACATATTATTTGTCTCTACAAAAATCCAGGAACCTCGTAGCATAGTGAATCTTTCCTCTTTCGGAGCGCTATGTTACGGGGGACTTGCGAAAAATACTGCCATAAACCATTTTACAAATTTGATCGCTTCAAGATCATTTTTACAATTTTATTTTACAAACATTTCTTATTTTTTGTTGTATCTTGACAAACTAAAAATCTAGATGTCAAGATACACATTGTTATAACTGCTATGTAATAAAACTATGTAATTGTAATAATAATAATAATAATATTTGGACAATTTGTATAGCGCCGCTTTTGTGAGATATCACCTCAGGGGCGCTAAGGCGAGCTTGCAAAATCTTTGCAAACTCTCAAATTCAAGCCTTCAGCTAATCCACCGGCAAAATGAATATGCAACGTTTTAGGGTGGCTTATGTACGCGTATGTGGCGCGGGCAAAAACCCCACCCTTTTTCGGTCGACAACCAAATGTCGGCTGCGAGTCAACCTTATAGAATATAAGCAACGACATTAAAATAATTAAATCAGTTCAACTTTACCACCAAAAAACAAGTGTTTTTATTTCAACAAGTGACTCCTGCCTTCCAACTGCCTCACCTCGCCTAGTCTTCTGCTCCAAATCTTCTGGTTTTACCTCTTCAAGACCAGCCGGCCCTGCCTAGGAACACCGCCAACGCCAGAAGCGAGCAGAGACGACAGCACACACAGTGCCCAACATTCACCGAGCACCGGGTGCGGGAGGCAGATTGCAATCATTTCTACAACTATCATCATCATCGGCCGTAAAGGAGTATTCCCATCGGTTGAAGACACGGTTTGGACCCGGCGCCCAAATCTACAGTCTTGTGCGAACTCCTGTCCAGTACAAAGGCAAAGTTGAATCCTTTAAAGGATAGAAAACAAAAAAAATCATTAAGTGCCTCACACAATAATTAGTTTTCTAAGTAAATCAGTGTTTACCAAAAATATTAATAAATCACTTTAAGCAGAACACAAATAAATGTATCGTAGGGTAAATAAAATCATAAGTTTGTTAATGGCCTTGAACGACGAAACAGCTGTCACAATAATAAAACTAAAGTACTCGTAGAACTTAATATTAACGTTATTAAATTTGATTTAGGGAATGTTTCAACATCATCTTGATAGCCTATCCATAGGATGATGTATATTTCCGATTTATTTATCTACATAGTCCGAATTTACTGTTCGGTACTTTGACCTATGAATAATGGCTATATATCGAATTAGTTAGCTGAGTTTTCTACCTTTTGCGAGTATTGATTTGTTTATTTTTTAATACACGTTATCCCATGGATAAGCTATCAAGAGGTCGGTGAAACACCCCCGTACTTTAAATTAAATGGAGTTCTACGAATTAAATACAATGACAATAAATAGCTAAAGTCATTTCATCAAGTGTTCTGAATGATGATCACTCACCATGGCGATACTAAGAGTATATTTTAATTATACAGAGTCATTAACAATTTAATTGACAGCCATCATCGCCACTGTTAAATTCTATGTACTGACTAGGAACACAAGACAAAATGTAACATTCTTCTGCAATGCATGCCAACCAACTATCAGACATACTCACTAACTAATAGGCATGATCTAGGCAACAAGTTGGGGATACTATTGATATATTTACCGACACCCTTTATAGAATTAAGGGTAATCTATACCAGCACTTTGTTGAATCCTACAAATTGTAGTAGTGTTGGTATTGTAGTTTCAGTGATTTGTCTTATACATACGCAGTATTGTTCTAGTTTCTATTTTATTTAATACTACCGTTACATGTTTTCCTAATGTTGTTTCGTATTTAGTTTTTCAGTTTAATGTTATTTCATGCTTTAAAAACTTTGTGTATATTTTTCGATAACTCATTAGGTATTTTCTGTTCTTTTGATCCATGTAAAAACCCAGCTGGGCGTAAAACAAAATAAAATAAAATATATTATGTTATGATGAGAGTTTAGTAGGGAGTTTTTCAAATACTGTTAAGTTATTCATAAACCGAGAAAGTTTGTCTTTCTTTATAAAATATTAAGCTGATTCATAGCATTTATTCAATAGTAGTAGAACAATCCAAAATGTTACCATCCATTGTGGTATATCTTTATTTGCTTGATGTTAATATTTTTGTTGATTCATAGCCATTTTTCACAGATTTAATCAAATGACTTCACAGGCGGTGTCGGTTACGAATACAAATTGTAAATCTAACTATTTATTTGCTTTATCATGAAGATTATGATTGTTAACGTATTAGAATGATTATGTTTCAATGAATGGTTTATTACGTCAGTTGAAGATAGTTTTGTAGATTAAGGCAGTGGCAAAGAACCTTTTCATGTCAAGGCAATATTGAAGAAGCATGGATTAGATGCGCTTAATGTATTGTAACCTTAATACAGTGAAACTCTCTTAAGAAGTTTTCCAAGGGACCGGGGAAAAAAACTTCTTAAGTGGGAAAACTTCTTAAGTGGGATTCAATTTTAGCCATTTAATAACTCGAGTCCGGGGCATACGTCACTCCTATGTCTACCTACGTTAAATTGTCGTGAAAACAAGCTCATATGATCCAAGCGGTCAAAAAAAATATATATATATACATCTTCTAGTTATCATGCGTTTCAATCTACATTTTAAATTTATGCATATGTATTTCCTAACCTTCAAACTTACTTTACGACAAATGTCAGATGAAACATGATGCACGGCAATTTTTGATGTTTGAATGAAAAAAACGTAATTATAATGCATATTTTACCATCTCCCCCGCCATATAATCATATTGATATGTATTTAAAGGTGAAATATTCCGTATTGACTGTGATCCGATAGATTATCAAAAGTTTTTCGTGTTTTACAAATTCGATGGAATAAAAATTTTATACAATAATATTACGAAACATCTCTATGTTCATTATCAAAGGGAAGATTATTGAAGGAGGCGTCAAATGTATGCAAATGTAGATCTAGCCCACGTTGTCATTAAGGTTGAGTTTAATATAATCTTTCATGTTATTTCGGCCTTAAAGACGCTTGCATATTTGTTACATAATTCCGCATTGTTTATTCGTTCCATTGCTATTTTACCTAGTTAGGGGATTAGGAGACGGGGTATTTGGTTTATTTATTGGTTACGGCAGGTTACGGCTTACGGCCCGGCGGCCGACAAAGGGTTTTATGGTCTCAGGTACTAGGTATGGGTTTCAGTCAACGTCTTTCAATTTATGACTTGGAAAAAGGTTCATTTTAGATATTTTGCGACACAATATTTCGTTTGTGTTGATTTTATCGCCGGATTTCTAAAACCTCTTAAGCGGGAAGCAGTTTTAGCTCTAAAACTTCTTATGTGGGAAAAAATCGTGTTTTTTGTATGGAATTTTCAAGGGACCAAAAATCAAAACTTCTTAAGCGTGAAAACTTCTTAAGTGGGAACTTCTTAAGCGAGTTTTACTGTAGTAGTAAATTTAAAAATGTGATATATTTTTGTACACTTGCACCTAAACTACAAGGAGCTTATCCTGATGAAACTTGGGTACAAACAAAATCAGATATGTGTCAAAAATTGTATTTCCGCTTTGCAGTAAAATTAAATAATTTTCAATGTATCCAAAAACTAAAACCTGTTTTTGAAAGGTGATGAAACACGCTTTCAAATTTTATTATTAGAAGTAAACCTGTAATTTTTTAAATATTTTCATTGACAAATGATGTTTTTTCGTCTAAACATTGAACTAAAATTAATGATGGCGAAAAACACACATTTTACTAGACTAATACATCATAAACATTATTACAATCTCTTTTTTTTCTTTTCATTTTATATAAAAATATTTTATAAAAAATTTGCAAGGTTTCATAAATTTTTTGAATTTGCAGTCAGAACCTTGGTTTCATAGAGGTATTTGTTTTAATTATTCTGTGTTTAACTTCTAGATTTGAATATTAAGTGTGGAGTTTTCTCTTTCTGACACCGTTTAGATCATTTTTCTAACCATGATAATAAGGAAGACATAAGGATTTCTGAGCTGTTCCCAAAAGCTAACAAATTAGCCTGAGGGATTATGTAATAAACACATTTTCAAAATATGTCTTTTCTACTGTATTTCTGAGAGCGTTTTTCAAAATTGTGTTTCTAAGTCACATTATGTATTAGCCATTAATTCAGAATTTAAGATTTTCAAACAAAACAGAAATTACATTTTGGATTGGAGAAACCAAACCAAAGTTGCATTGAGTGGAGCGTGGAAGTGGCATGGGCGCGTCCCTTTCTGTGATTTGTTAATAAATTAACAGGCAACTTACACTGTAGTACATATCACTATTTTAGTCTTCGAAAATGAAATCTGCATATGAATAAGGTAGTCCTTTTTACAGTGGCGCGGGAATTCCTTGTTGCGTAATAACTGTGATAAATGTTTTGCCGGTCTCCAAAATCAAATATTTTTTTACAATATTTAGTTTGACACTTTTTTTTATAATTTACTCACCGCGGTTAACGAACACGGTGATTGCTTGATAATCCGGTTAGAAATGAACATTCAGACCCTGCACAGAAAAGTCCCACAATGAACTGTGTTGCGAACCGTTTCCTTACTTTAGTGATCTTTTTCTGGGCAGGGTCTGGTTATTTCGATGTGCACTGGCGGTCAATGTACGAATGATAGTACAATGTAGTTTATTCAAGACATGCTCGAACCTTTCCTGTGTCAAAAAGATTGTAACGTGGTTTGCCTCCAGCTCGTCGAATGAAATGCATTAGGACATGTCTATGTCATTCGGATGTCAGTGGTTTATATGTAATTGTATGAAGAAGATATTGGAATTTTGTTGTCTGTTTCCAGTGAGAAGACTTCTGTCTCGGGGCGTGACTCCGGACGCTACCAACGAGGATGGTTTGACAGCCCTGCACCAGTGCTGCATAGATAACAACGAAGAAATGTTACAACTTCTACTAGATAAGGTAGCCACTAATCATATGCAGGTGTTTTATTAATGTAGTGTATCCACACATTTTTTAAATCTCCACACAAATTTGAATTTGAAATCTTTATTATTTATTTTGAATTAATTCAAAGATTCATCTTTTTATATCAACTACACGTATGTCATGCTGTGTGAAAGGTCTTTTTAAGGAAAATAAATAGTGAACCTGTATCTTGAAGAGACCGGTGATTTAAAATAGAGGAAATAGGGAAGCCGCAATTCGACAGTCAAGCTGTTGCAAAATGAGTTTTAAAAAAACTACTCATTCTCATGTGGCAAATTTCAAATGTCGTGCACACATTTTGCACTGGTACCAAAGGGAACAATGATGCTAGTTCTAGGAAGCACTTTACATTGAAATACCAGCAGAAAAAGCACAACATTTCTATCTGACATCTGTCTGTTAAGATTGGGAATCTATAGAATGAGGTACATTTTCCGCAGTCAAGAATTTTCAGGTATTTTGGAGCTGCAGACTAGAGTTGACTTTGACAGCCACCTGAGTTCCACCTGACATGGCAATGTAATGCGATAATGAATTCTAAATTAACTTTCCATGGAGACCATTATCGCATGACATTGCTGCACCAGATGGCACCCTTGTTATTATAAAATTATAATCTTGATGTTTGATAATAGTTTAAATGAATGATTAATTGGTTTGATTGGTAAAGGGGGCCAACGTGAATGCCCAGGACTCGGAACGGTGGACCCCGCTCCATGCGGCCGCCACCTGCGGGCACCTTCAACTGGTGCGGGTGCTCATCCAGCGGGGGGCCAACCTGCTGGCTGTTAATGCTGATGGTGAGTGATCACTGGATAGTGTGTGTGTGTTCTAACTGCCAAAAGTACAATGACCTAAATTATTGCGATCCCTACCAGTCAGTGGCGGCTCGTGACTTTTGGGTGTGCTAGAGTGCTACATACAAAAAATCGAATTTTCGAAAAAAAATGTTTTCAGCTACAAAAACATCAATATTGCCATTTTTGTAATATTAGCACTCTAGTACACTCAAACGTTACAAGCCGCCACTGATCCCTCAATAGATTAAGAATTTCATATCTTGATTTATAGATTTTTTAGATACTAGGTTACTATTTTATCAATACCGAAAATGTTATTTGCCTTGGATGGTATGCAGCATTTTGTTTTAGTTACATTCCAAAACATGTATTTTTTTCCAGTTTTAGTTAAATTCCAAAAATTGTATTTTTTCCAGTTTTAGTTGAATTCCAAAAAAAAATGTATTTTTTCATATATTAGTTAAATTCCAGAACATGTATTTTTTTTATAAACTTTGGCATTTACGTTGGAAATCACAAAAATCGAAATACACAGGTTTTGGTTGTCAAAGTGTGGATAATGTCTTTTTCATAAAATCCATACTAAATAATTTTATAAAGGTGCAGGAGAAAACTTTGTTATATACAGGGTGTATCGGCACTAACCCGACAAACTTTAACCAACTATTCCTTAGCACATTTGGAGTAAAAAATGTTATGGGCACTTTGCTGTCCGGTAGCATTTTTTTTTCAATTAAAAACAAAAAAAATTAAAATTTCCACACTACATCACTGTTATTGGCACTGCGTTTCGTGTTCAACAGCTGTTATAAGCAAGTATGTCATAAAGCGTCTTCGCTCTTTCGCACACACTAAATAATAATAGTTAAAAATGAGACGAATGGTGCCGTGCCATTTCGTTGTGATTCTAAAAGTGCGCCAATATAGGTACACACGTGCATTATTCAACGGAATTCGAATAAAATATTTGCCAGATGGGTTTTCAAACTTTGACAAAGGATAAAACAGTGGTGACATGTGGTGAAAATATGAATAATAATTTTTTTATTAAAAAAAAACGTTACCGGACAGCAAAGTGCACATAAGATTTTTTACTCCAAATATGCTAAGGAATAGCTGGTTAAAGTTTGTCTGGTACGTGCCGATACACCCTGTATAAACATGAAAATGTTAGAAACACTATTTTTCGAGCGTGTCTGTGTGCCCAAAGTAAGTTTTAGTTATGTGAAAATCGCACAATAGTCCCAACTGCTCCCAACCATCGGAGCCAGTGAGACAAATGGTATCCCCAACTGAGATATGTTGTACGGCTGAAGATAGTGGGGAGGGGAAGAAGATGGAGAGGTACCTAGCTATTCTGATCTGTTCACCGAACACAGATAAAATGAATAATTTGTGAAATACCACCAGAGATGTGCAAAATGGGTACCCAAAACCATTTGAAATGCAAAATGGAAATGGGTCAAAACTTTTCCATTTGAAAATGCAAAATGGTTTTTAGAAAAGCATTTCAAATGCAAAATGCAAAATACCTATTTTCAAAATGCATTGAAAAATGCAAAATGGTTTCTCAGGTCAAACAATCAAAATAATTATAGAATTTTTAAACAATTTTGTCATTTAATAGTGGACATCAATGTAGAACAAACATATTAAATGATGGTAAATCCAAAAAATTTGCACGGGACGAATGTTGCCAACGTAAAAACATAGAAACTGCTATCTAACATTTAATATTACAGCGTCATGGCTCCATGTTCAGTATTTGAAGCAGTATTTTTTGTAATGGTATCACTCAATTGCCAGGGCTCCTACTAAGGAGCAACTTGACAAATGGAAATTATCTTTCATAGCGAGGTTGAGGACCGACTGATATTTGGGGCTTATGAAAAAAAGATGAGTGGAGATAGTAGGAAGAATGTTGCAAAAAAGCATTTAAAATGGAAAATGCATTGCGAAAAGCATTTAAAATGCAAAATGCAAAATGGTTTTTAGAAAAGCATTTAAAATGCAAAATGGAAAATACCCATTTTGCATTTTGCATTTCCATTTGAAATGGATTTATTTGAAATAAAGCACATCTCTGAATACCACAAATTATTATTTTGTTGCAAATGAATTCTTTGTCTTTCAGGCAACATGCCGTACGACATCTGTGAGGAGGAATCCACCCTGGACTGCATCGAGGGCGAGATGGCATCGCGGGGCGTGACGCAGCACCTCATCGACGCCACCCGCGCTGCCACCGAGCGCCGCATGCTGCGCGACCTGCGCCAGCTAGCGGCGGCGGGCGGCGACCTCGAGGCGCGCGACCAGCACCACGCCACGCCGGTAAAGCTAATGCGCAAAGCCATGCAATGCCTCAAGGGACTTCTGGTGGGGGGAAGGTTTACCAAAAAGATAGAGATTAAAAAACCCATATGGAAGGGGATATTGAAAATTAGGGACCTTATCTAATTGAAATACTTTTTTCTTCAGTTAACTAACTGCTTGGGAGAATAATTGGATTGATATAATATATATATGATGTAGCGATGGGTGTACCAGCTCAATATTTAATCAGAGCGGGTGTCACGGTACCAGCTCAATATTTTCCTACAACTCAATTCGTATTGAACGGGCGCCGTGGGCTCAGAGCGTAAGAACAATGAACATATGCTTGCCTGTTACGACTCGCCCGATACGCCTCTCCTAACGTGGTTCCCCTGGTATTATCCTACTCCCCGGTTCGGCTCCCCCGATACGGCTCCCAGGGTAAGCGTATGAATGATCGTAAGACTCCTGATACTGGTACGCCGCCTCGTACCATGACAAAAATAAGATGCTAGGTAGTTAGTAGGTGAAGGTACAGACTGTCAGATGCCGTTCATGTCTCTGGGTATGTAATAACAATTAATACTCGGATAATGTTAATAAAATACGACTCATCAAAAAGAGCTAGCCCAACAGTGCTGCTCGTTCATGAATGATGTTAGTGTGATGGTTTTAACTGTTTTAACTTTTAACCGAACTGTGCTGTTCGTTCATGAATGACGTGATGGTTTCAACTGTCCTGTTCGTTCATGAATGACGTGATGGTTTTAACTATATTAGGACAATATACTATACCATTGTTTAACAAATATATTAAAGAATAAATAAAAAAAAAAAAAAAAAAAAAAAAAAAAAAAACTGTGCTGCTTGTTCATGAATGACGTGATGGTTTTAACTGTGCTGCTCGTTCATGAATGACGCTAGTGTGATGGTTTTATTTAGTTAGAATTTTTTTTACATTACCTCCACATAGGAAGCCCTGAGGAAAATAAATTCCCTCAGGGCCTATGTCATCTTTGAGGGTACTGTGTGGAGGGTCTTTTTAGTAATGAATCCACAAACCCTCGCTAAGTCGCCTGACACAGCTTGCCACTTGGGGTGAGTAATGGCAGAGGTGTTGGTTATACAATGAATGGTTCCCGGGGCATTGGTGCCTATACCCGCCTCCCAAAATGAGAATGATTTCAAGGGCCAATTTTTTTTTATGCATGTACTGAATCAGTGATGCACAACTTATTTAGCAAGTTGGCCGCATTACCTTTTTTTCAAACCTTTACGTGCCATGGGTTGTGCTCACTGTGATAAACAATAAAGATTAAGCCGAAGCAAGAATGCGTTGTATCTTTTATCTATTTTTCCAGAGTTTTAGAGGCCTTGGCTCTGAAACCAGAGAAAGTAAATTCAAAACCCAAAAAGTAGCATAGCCAGAATATCAATTTATTTTGAAACTTTCAGATCTATTTTATGAGAATCTCAGATATTGGTCTTAGGTTGGGGTATGTGAAATACCCCATCATTAATTTGATTAGAACAATATGAATACATGTGATATACTTTATTGGTCAGGGTGACTCAGAGCTATTTTATGAGAATCTCAATACGTCAGTGTTTAGTAGGGCGATCTAATAATGTCTTTTATATAATATGATGTAGATATTTTATGTGATTTACCTTTCATGAATGACAGACGGACAGACAGACAGACGTACAAATCTTTTTTTGGCAGTAAAACAATTGCAGGTGCTGAGGTATTTGTTTTAACTTAAATTTCCTTACAGTTGGCAAACTTGGATAGGAAAAAATTCTAAATAACATTAACAATACATACATATTATTTAAACTCCATAAGTATGAAGACTTGATAGCTCAGTAGATAAAATAAAGAAAGATCCCATCATTCAAATTCCGCTTGCGGCAATAAACTTTTGAATGCTTATGATTTGATTATTAATATTATATTAATAATGACTGGCGATGGTGAGATTTAGATTTAATTTGATGTCTTTACAAGTGAGCTGGAAGCAATTTATTATTGTAGTTAACTCTGGAAAATATGTACAAATGTTGAATTTTCATTTTCTTTATCGCTTTTATTGCTAAAACTGCAATTTCAAAATCATTTAATTCTAGTCCAAGTGCGTCTAACTCCATTCTCGATTTTGGCATTTAGAAAAAGCAGCCCCGTCTTCCAATTAATATTGCTTATTTCTTCATCATTTAACAATGTTGGATTGATGTTTAACCAAGCATTTTTTGCTCTCACGAATAATTAATTGTTTCAACGATTGTATGGTAAACATTATGCAATAACTGAATCAATAATTTATAAGGTTTTTACGCGAATTGATGATTAATTATGTTAATAAATTCAATAGTTGCTCAAGAGTTTCTATTGGATTTTTTTACTCAATGAATACTCTATTAATGCACTATTTTATTTAAAAAAAAAAACTATTTCTTAATTTGTGCAAAATTATCGCACATAGCCAACCCTTCAGACTTTGGCATTGATAATTTGCACATTACATATAACATGGTGCATTGAATAATGCGACACCAAAGTAAAGTAAAAGGTTCCAAATTAGGCCATTTTTAGTTTCAGTTTTCAACAGTCCGTAAAAACAAAACTTTTTATTCCCTTTTTTCTTTTAGTGCTGTGAATGTACATAAATATTAAACTTTACGTACCTGAAGGTAAAAAATCGCATATGACCTAAAGGGGGGGTCACTAGTGTCTCCCATATATCGAGGAGCAGTAACGTTCAGATATTAGTTTCTACTTACCGTTTTAACCAAACATTTCTTCCTCATAAAGAATTTCCACACAGCATCCCCAAAGATGACGTAGGCCCTGAGGGAAATTATTTAGTAAAGTTGTCGAATTCCTCTTTAAAAATAACAACACTTGATTTCAAATTTAATATCTAATGGAGATAACTATTTAAGGGGGTTTAAGTAAACATAGACGAAATAGGTTTTCAGGGTGTTAGTTAGGGTTATTTTAATACTTTGTACGAGACAATATACCGTCCGTACAATAACTGTAGATACGAAGGTAGCTGGGTACACTTTTCAGCATTTTCAGTCTTGGTAGATGTTGTAGAGGTTTTGTAGTGGAGTTTAAAGCCACGATCAGAGAGGGCAGGCGTGTGCAATCTTTCGGCTTGTTGTACGTAGTCTGAGTACGAAAAAATGGCTGCGTATTTCTGCTACTGTTTTCTCCGTGCTGGGGTGATCTGACTTCTTATGGTAGTGATTGATCAGGAGACGGGTGTATGCGTTGTCACCATCCAGGATGATGGGAGTCCGGGCTACTCTCTTAGCCTTCTCTAAGGTCTGCAGGCGTGTGCCCATTGAAGAAAGGGTTCAGGGCGTTAAGGCGGCTGCTGGCGGGTAACTCTTTCTTTTCTCGTATGGTGTGTAGGTCCGAACTGAACGCGTCTTCCTGTGATCTTCTGATCCATCTGTGTTCTGCTGCCTTTATTTCCTCAGCTATTAGTGGTCCCTCTGGGGTTCTGTTGGGGCCCATCCGGCATCGTCTGGTAAAGCGGAGAACCCAGGCAGTCGAGCGGATCAGTCGGTACCACGATGAGAATCGTTCAATTGCTGGTAGAGCTTCGCCTCGTTCGGTGATGAGTCCGACGTAGAGAGGTTTGATTTCCAGAGTTAGGTCATCGGGTTTATGGGCGGATGCGCGTTCTTTGGGCCATTTTTCTTCTGAGTAGGTAAGGAAGGTTGGACCGGTGAACCATCTTCCTTCTGGTGTCAGGTCGGGTACTTCGAGGTCTCGTGTGCCGATGTCAGCGGGATTGAGCTTAGTAGGTACCCATCTCCAGTCGGGTATTCTGGTCAGCTCGTCAATCTCTCCTAGTCGGTTGGCCACAAATGTTGAGTAGGCTCGTGGGTCAGTGCGTAACCAGCATAGCACTGTTGTGGAGTCTGTCCAAAAACATGTGCGGCGGATGTTGGCTGTGCTCTCTTTCTGGATGGTTTGGGCGAGTCTTGCTGCAATGAGGCCAGCTTGCAGTTCGAGGCGGGGAATGGAGAGAGGTTTCAGTGGTGCGACTTTGCATTTACTTGCAAGGAATGTCGTCTGTATTTTCCCTTCTATGTCTTCGGTCAAGTAGGCTACGGCGCAGCAGGCTTGTTCTGATGCGTCACAGAAGAGATGTAGGGTTACGTTGCTTTGTTTGTTGTAGAGGCAACGTCTCGGGATTGAGATGCTGTTCGTGTGCAGTAAGTTCAACCAGCTTGTCCATTTCTGGGCTTGTTCGGGTGTGATGGACTCGTCCCAGCCGACGTTTGATCGCCATACTTCTTGCAAAAGCACTTTTGTTCTGATGGTCAGGCAGCCGATGAAGCCCCGAAAATCTTTGTTACTCGTTTTGTTGGTAACATAGTAGCTTCGGATGGAGTCATCTCGTGAAATGAGTATAGGAAGTGATCCGTGGAAGGGTCCCAGATTAGTCCGAGTACTCGTTCTGTTTCTGGACTCCCGTTGCTAATGGCTATGGTGGTATTGGTGCGATCTTCGTCAGGAAAGTTGGCAATAGCTGCTGGATTCTTGGATGCCCAGTTGGTCAAATGGAACCCTCTTTTCGCGAGGAGGGTACTCACATTTTGGGTGAGTTGGGCAGCTTCCTGGTGAGTGTCTACTGCATCCAAGTAGTCGTCCATGTAGAACTTGGTACATTCGTGTTGACTCGGGTTGCTGAGGTCACGCCAAGTGAGTCGACGGTAAAATTAGTTTTCATCAATTCTTCCAATCGTAAGTCTGAGGCTGTTTCGCGTTGAAGTGCCAATGTGGTGGCTGGGTGATCGTGTCCTGGGTTTGATCCGTCATGCGCGATCCATCCTAGTGCGGTGCGGGATATTATTCGTGTGCTATCATTGTTTTCTTGCACTTCTTGCTACACAATTAGGTAGGCGTTGTCCTGTCCTATTAATATCTTAGGGGTGACGGACTTTCCGTGGATTTGTTGTTGAGGAAGGTCGAGGTTGTTTATCGTGTTGGCGGTGATTTGATATATGACACCTTTGCATGCTCCTCTTATTGTCAGTCTCACTTGTTGGGATAGCTTGTCGGAGGTGCAGATCCCTTTTACACCGTGGATTCGTAGACCGTGAACTGGGCCGTATGCTCTGATTTGTGCTGCTGTATCGGTGTCGACCAGTGACACGGTTGATCCTTCGTCGAGAAGCGCAAATGTTGAACATGTGTCTTGACTTGGTGCACTGAGTATGACTGGTACGATCTTCAGAAGGACGTTCTGGTTTGTGTTCTGGCGTCACAGGTTCACGGTATTTTGAGGTGTTTGTTGGGCTCCGTGTAACAAGGTGTGATGTGGGTAATAGCACCCCTCTATGCTGCACCCTTTTGTTTCCTTGCAGTCTCGAGAATGATGTTTTTCCAAACATTTCCTGCATAAGTTGGCTGCACGAACTGTCTCCCACCGTAGGGCAATGGTTTTGGCCGCAAACTCTCGGCACTCTCTGGTGGGGTAGTCACCGCTGCACTGGACACAACTGCTCGTAGTTACTTGGTGTTTCTGGTTCATCCCGGGATAGCTGGGTGGTGTGATCGCCTTGCGTTTGAGGGTGTATGGC
Source organism: Hesperophylax consimilis (assembly GCF_061612785.1). Lineage (NCBI taxonomy): Eukaryota > Metazoa > Arthropoda > Insecta > Trichoptera > Limnephilidae > Hesperophylax > Hesperophylax consimilis. The sequence continues at coordinate 1,117,712 of NC_142842.1, forward strand.
GTCTTTCCTGCGTTGTTGTTTTGCCCCTGGTATCCTGCATGGACTTGGTCTCGGCGTGGGCGAGGTCTCGGACGGTCTACCATCCCGCTGTTTGGTATTGCGTTAGTTATCTCCTTCATAAAGGCAGCGAGTTGGGTGATGGTGGCAGGGGCGCGCTGTCCGCGGACTTCCATCAGCCAGGCTAGTCGTAGAGTGTTTGGCAGCTTGTCGGTAATGTCGCTGTACGGTCCCGGAGAAGTCGGCCAGGTCTTCCAGAGATACGTCAGGTGTAAGGTAGGGTAGCTTTTTCACTTTTTCGAGCATAAATTTGGCTATTGCTCCAGAGTTGCCGTACCGTTGCTCAAGTACGCTGAGGATTTCGGGTAGTTGAGAGGGATCCATCAGCAGGGGCGGTCTCTCGTGCCTTGCCTTTGAGGGCGCGTTGCAGTCGGATGAGGTTCTCACTGGCGGTCATTTGGCAGGTGGAGCGGATGGCGTCTGCCATTATCGACGCTATTTGAGTCAGTGGGTCGGCGCCTTGTCGTAACCACTCTTGAGTATGTCGTGCCCTCTCATCATTTGTAGGAGGTGGTGGAAAGAGCGGAGAGTCCAGGTTCGTCAGGAATGGCTGTGGTTGATACTCCATTGTATGATGAGTTGGGTATCCTTGTCCTGATAAGGTGATGTTAGCTGCTGGGCTCGGGGGTATATTTGAAGTTGCTTCAGGTGCGGTTAAGTTGTGCATCGGTTGGGTAGTAGTTTGACGTGTTGCTGCGTTCAGGGCCGATTGTAGTTCTGCGATTTGTTTAGTATGTTCTCCTCCCGAATGCGCATTTCTCGGCGTAGCATTTGGAGGGAGTCTTCAGTTGACTCAGAAGGTGTATCGGGCTCTTGGGGGTTCTCAGTAACAGGTTCTTCTTGACCAGTGTTGATAGGCTGGGTTCGGTTCCGGCTGGTCTCGGATGATGTTGAGGCTTTGCGGCCGCTGCGAAGTGACGGCATCTCCACTTTTAGGTGAGACTGAAGACGTGTGTGTAGATCCGGCTCGAAGGACCAAAATGTACGAGACAATATACCGTCCGTACAATAACTGTAGATACGAAGGTAGCTGGGTACACTTTTCAGCGTTTTCAGTCTTGGTATATGTTGTAGAGGTTTTGTGGTGGAGTTTAAAGCCACGATCAGAGAGGAATTTATTTCCAGATCTGAACTGACGAAAAGAATTTAATACTGGCAAAAACTGAATTTACTACTGAATAAAACACTTGAAAATATTTCTTGAGACTTTGGAGACTTGGAGATGGTTCTTCAGGAGAGAGGATTCTCTTTCAGAGGTAGTTGTTGAACTGACTTTGTATGGAATTCGGTTCTCTATTTATAGAACGTTTTCAAATCGAACCCTCTCGGAGGCGTTCTATCCTCTTTCGTGAGGAGTAAAGTGGTTAGGTATTTTTCCTCTCTGCAATTATCTTGTTGAGAGGAAAGTTATATTTTAATATGATACCTTTAACCAAGTCAGTTCAGTCTACCAAAACCATCTCCCCCAGTCTCGTTTATTTATTGTTTAATAAATTATACAAATTTTCATATTGGGTTTGAAGTTAAATATCTTTGGTTTGAACATTTCCCAAAGAGTAACAAACATATTTAGGTATGATTTTTTATGTCATTATATTAGCATATAATTATTTCTTCATGTTGATATTTATTCCGTGGTTGAATCTTCCATCATTTTCCTGTAAATTGAGCTTGATGTTATCACAAATAGTTGCATTGAATTTCGTTATCAGTGTTTGATAAGAATCTTGAAGAGATATGTCGTGCTGTGATTGGTCGAAAGTTCGGCGGCCATCATGGAATTCCTTCCGGGTGGTAGAGAGGGGGGTCCACGTGAATACTGAGTTGCTTCCTAGGCGGAGGTCACTTCGTAGGTTGGTGGCTCCGAGTGAGGTGGTGGATGGTTATTTTTAGATGTGTTTCAGGTTCTGCTATTATATTGCTATGTAATTATCTTGATTAATCACATATAATACATCATTTGATTGAGTTATTTTGATGTAAAGATTTCCAAATGTGTCGGCGACATGCTATCAAGCGGTTTCGGGGTTCGAGTGTTCTTGTGATTTTTGCGTAAATATGAATTCTCTTGCAAAATTCTGGAGGTCTGGATACGTATGATACATACTTTATGCGTATTTTCTAATCTTCAAACTTTACATTGACTGAGAAAAAATGGATCTTTGATGCACCTTTTATCATCTCCTCTGACATAAATAGTTAAGTTGAAACCAAATGCTATTTATATTTATTTTGCGTGAAGCCGAATTCGACAACTTCACACTATCAACAGGGTGGCCACAGACCTGGAAAACCGGGAAAACCGGGAATTATCAGGGAATTTTACCGAACCGGGAATTATCAGGGAAATGTCAGGGAATTTCAAAATATTCTTAAAATATCAGGGAATTCCAAAAATTAAACGAAATTCATTATTTACGATTTGTGAAGTCCCAAAGTTGTGTTTTATTACTTTTACTTGCGGCGTGTGTAACAAAAGATATGCCGACAAAGACAAACTAGATAAGTAGATATTTTTTTATTATTATTTTCGTAAATAGCCCTTGCAACACAATCGTGTCGTAAATCACCCGCCTTGGTTTTTCCCCTATACCATGTAGGTGCGAAATCTGTAAAGAAAAAGCTAGCAAAGTTACAACAAAGTGTCAAAAGGGTCGGACACCCAGTACGGTCGTAATAAAATTTAAAGATCATCATTATCAACATTTTTACAAAGTGTCAATACAGTAGAACCTCGTTAATTCGAAATCCACGGGACATCAAAAATCAAATTTTGAATTAACGAATTCCCACGTAATTCGAATTTTTATGAAAAAAAAATACGCCGAAAATCGATTTTCTCGGCCGCCTCTTCAAATGCGGGTGGTATTTTATTTGTAAATTCGTATTAATACCAATTATTTCTTTATTTTCGCGGCCGATTACCGTAGCAGCGGGCCCTTTAAATTCAGATATTCGCAATAAATTCGTAAAAATGCTATACATTTACGCGTAAATCGAGATTTCGCTGCCGATTTCGGTCGCGGCCTACCCTTTAAATTGAGATATTCGTAAAAATACGATATATTTCCTCGTAAATCGAGATTTCGCGGTAATTTTCCGTCGCGGCCGGCCCTTTATTTCAAATATCTGAATTTAAATTCGTAAAAATATGATATATTCCCGCGTTAAACGAGAATTCGCGGCCGTATTCCGTCGCGGCCGGCTCTTTAAATGCAGATATTCGAAATAAATTCGCAAAAATACGATATATTTCCGTCTAAATCGAGAATGCCCGGCCGATTTCCGTCGAATACGATATATTTCCGTGTAAATCGAGAATGCGCGGCCGATTTCCGTCGCGGCCGACCCTTTAAATTAAGATATTTGATGTAAATTCGTAAAAATATGAAATATTTCCGCGTAAATCGAATTTTATCGGCAGTCGCGGCCGGCCTTTTAAGTTCAGATATTTGAAGTAAATTCGTAAAAATATGTCATATTTCGGCGTGATTTCCGTCGCGCCGTATTTTTTAACTCGGATATTCGAATTAAAGTTAGTAAAAATACGATACATTTCCGCGTAAATTGAAATTTCGCGTCCAATTTCCGTCGCGGCGGGCCCTTTAAAATTCAGAATACATACAATTCAAAATACGATATATTTAGGCTGGCCGCAAACATACGTTTTCCGTATTCGATTTACGAATTCGTTTTCCGTATTCGGAATTCCGTGAGACTAGCGCAAACGTTCGTTTTTCTTCATTCGGAATGTATAAACGTCAGAACCAGTGTTGCCAACAAGGGCGATATATCGCCATTTAGGCTACTCAGAGCGAGAATCGGCGCCGAAAAAATCTAAAAGGCGACTGGTCGCCAATTAAGCTACTTCAAAAATCAATTTTAAACATGTCCCGAAATTCTCTAGCCACCCCCCCCCCCCCCATGAAATTTATTTTTCTGGGGACAAATTTTATATTTCTTGAAATTCTCTAGCCACCCTCCCCATGAATTTTTTTTATTTTCTGGGGACAAATTTTATTTTTTTGAAATTCTCTAGCCACCCCCCCCCCACGAAATTTTTTTATTTTCACGTAAAAACATCAATTTTAAACATGTCCCACCTAACAGCAAATTCGGCTACTTTACGCTACCTTATGTATGAGAAACGGCGATATTAGGTCAAGATCCGTTGGCAACACTGAATTACGAATGGAAATTTCCGTACGTTTGCGCCGGCACAAACAAACTGTATGCAATAGCTGCGTTCCACGTGACGTCATTAGGTTTTTTCCATTCGTTTTCTCCGAACGCGCGGGCTCGCATTCGGAACGTGCGTAAGGAATTTGTTCCGTTCGGAACTAAAACGAACGTGTGCGGCAGTTAATGTATTTTCTACTGATTCCGTGCATTCGGATGTCCGAATACGGAAAACGAATTCGGAAATCGAATACGAAAAACGTATGTATGCGGCCAGCCTTACGCGTAAATCGAGATTTCGCGGCCGATTTCCGTCGCAGCGGGCCATTTAAATTCAAATATTCGAAATAAATTCGTAAATATACGATACATTTACGCGTAAATCGAAATTTCGCGGCCGAGTTTCGTCGCGGCCGACCCTTTAAATACAGATATTTGGTGTAAACTCGTAAAACTACGACATATATCCGCGTAAAACGTATTTTCTCGGCCCTTCAAACTCATATATTCAAAATAAATTTGAAAAAATACAACATTCCAGTGTAAATCGATTCAGATTTACAAAATAATAATACTAATTAGGACGATGTATAACCACGTAAAAATACATTTTTCGGCGTTTTACCGCCACGGCTGACTTTTAGATTCAGATTTACGAAATATTATGATTTATTTTCGCAAAAATCAAATTATTTCGAATTTCACGAACAAATTTTCGTGCGCGGACAAAAATAAATTTCGAATTACGAATTTCGAATTAAAAAAAATTTTCGCGTTTTTTTCGAATTATCGGGGTTCTACTGTACTTACTTTTGTTTATTTGTCTATTTTTGTCTGGTCTTTTCATTTGTACGCAAATTGTCTTCAGGCGAAATATCATAAATTTGTAATAAGTGTATTTTGTTTTGAATAGATCATTGTGGTGCAAGGAAATAATAAATGCTTTAGATGACGGAATTCCCTTTATTTATGTATCTGTTCTAATTTTCTGGCGTAGATGAAAATCGTGTTTCAAAAATAAAATTTTGAACGATATGTCCTTATACCAAATAAAACATATCAGGGAAAAATATAGAAACTGCCCTGGAAAACCTGGAATTATCAGGGAATTTTGAAATCCGTTTTTTGTGGCCACCCTGATCAATTATTTTGGTCGGGACCTCCTGTGTGAAGTTAATGTAAAACAACATAATGGCCGCGATCATCTTTAATTGTATCCCGTGACTATAATAATATTGTGTGTGTTTATGGTGCTATTATTTTAAAGGTAATCGTTATGTGTTTAAAGAATTATGGCGTGTTTTGTTTCAAGTACACATCAAAAACCGATTACATCTTTTCTGTCACCTTTTCACAGTCTGTTAAATTATGATGGTATCCTACTGTTAACTTTCGAGGTTCGGGGAAATCAATCTCCATGTCTCGTGAACTGAGGGGTGGTAAGTACCTGTGGGATGGTTTTTTCAACCCGATGAGTGGGCTACCTATAGCAACTTATAGGGCTGAAATACTATGTATATATTTTTTTTTTTGACGTATTTTATTTATTTATATTTTTTAAATTTTTTTTTTTTTTTACAATTGTTATTATTTTTTTTTTTAACTTAAGGTGTTTGTAAATTTATACTATATTTTTTGTATATTTGGTTGCAATTTAATTTTTTATTTGAGTCCACTCATCAAGGGGGGAATGTAATGGAGACTGGAAATGGATAGGTGGGTTTGTCGTCGGGACTTGAACGCCCGAGACATGCTATGCTCGGGTTTGTGTGCATAGGAAGTTTCGCATAGAATGATTTGGTTAATTCTACCACATGGGTTTTAAATGGGGGGATTTTCGTGCCTGAATTTATTATATTATTACGGACAAACCAAGGGCTTTTGGTGTATCTTCAAGTGTGGCATTCTGGAATGAAGCAAGACGATTTGTGTTTCCTGTGCCTCATATGGGTGAGGCGTAAGTCATGATGGAGCGTACCTGTGTTTTGTAAATGAGTAGTTTGTTTTGTATGGAAGTTTTTGCATTTGAGTGAAGCAACGGGTAAAGGGCGTTGGATGTTTTTTTAGCATTTTGGAGAGTGATATTCATGTGTTTTGTCCATGTGAGTCGTTTGTCAAGTGTCACTCCAAGATATTTGGCCGATTTTTGCCACGGTATAGCCTGGCCGTACATCGTTATTTTCTCTCTTGAGGCCTGACTGCCTTTTCTACGAGAGAAAAAGACAGCCACGCTCTATCGCCATCCATCGTACCAATCTTGAAGTAAGTCTATGTTTTTTTGCAGTCGGTACGTAATCATCCTGGGTGACCAGTATCTAACCATAACTGTGGTATCATCTGCGTACAGAGCTTTGTGAGAATTTGAATTTTCAGAGAGGGGAATGTCGTGAGTGTAGACATTGAAGAGGATTGGAGAAAGCAGAGACCCCTGCTGTCATGAAGCGTTTTATTGAAAGAGCGCCACCGTATTTTACTTGAAAAGGGCGTAGAAATGATTTGAAGGCACCGAGTAGTTGGGGATCGATGCCTGTTTCGTGGAGTTTGAGACGTAGGCCGTTTATCCATACTTTATCGAAAGCTTTGGCTATGTCCAGGAATATGGCGCCAGTTGATCGCTTGGTATTGAAGCCTCCGATGATAATTTCGGAGACTCTGAGGAGTTGGTGGAGGGTGGAGTGATTTGATCTAAAGCCGTGTTGCTCTTCAGGTAATGTTGAAACCTCATCAATGTGCTTGAGGAGCCGTGTCAAAAGGATCTGTTCGTAGATTTTACCAATGTTTGATAGAAGGCTGATCGGACGGTGATTTTCGCAGAAGAGGGGGTCTTTTCCCGGTTTTGGGATGACGTGCGCATGTTTCCAGTTTTTCGGGAAATAGCGTAGTCTGAGAGCGGTGTTGATTAGATTTACTATCACTAGTATTCCTTTTTGGGGGAGGGCTTTAAGAGTGAAATTTGTGACTCCGTCGGGGCCGGGGGCTTTTTTATTTTTCCAGCTTTTAATAGCGCGGATGACCTCGGCCGGGGTAGTGAAATATATGTTTGTATTGGGGAGTTTATTTAAAACATTATTGATTTTGCGGTTGACATTAGCAATGTGATCTAGATCGGCGTGTTTGAAGCTGGGGCTGAATTGATTTTCAAGACTCAGCGAACGCCTCCGCTTTGTCTTGATCGTCGAAGACGAGACCGTTTTTGGCGTGAATGGGGTGGTTAGGGGTGGGGGTGGTGTACTGGACGGGAGTCCGCACAAGACTGTAGATTTGGGCGCCGGTTCCAAACCGTGTCTTCAACCGATGAAAATGCTCCTTTACGGCCGATGATGATGATAGTGGTGCAAATTTATGAACAATCTGCCTCCCGCACGCGGTGCTCGGTGATTGTTGGGCACTGGGTGTGCTTTCGTCTCTGCTCGCTTCTGGTGTTGGCGGTTTTCCTGAGCAGGGCCGGCTGGTCTTGATGAGGTAACACCAGAAGGTTATGGAGCAGACGACTCGACGAGGTGAGGCAGTTGGTGGGCAGGAGTCACTTGTTGATAATAAAACGCTTGTTTTGGTGGTAAAGATGAACTGATTTTTAGTTTGCCAAGATACAACAGAAAATAAAAAAAGTTTGTAAATAAAAGTGTAAAAATGATCTTGAAGCGATCAAATTTGTAAAAAATGGTTAAGTTAGTATTTTTCTCAGGTTCCCCGTAACATAGCGCTCAGAAAGAGAAAAGATTCACTATGCTACGAGGTTCCTGGATTTTTGTACAGGCAAAAAAGGTAAAAATAATTGTACAAAAATGGTTATACAAATATGTTAAAAACAGCATTTTAAATATCTCCTCAGTGTTAGCACATAGCAAATAATGTTTGTTTAACTACCGCTGAGGAGATGTACAAGTAAAATATAGGCATTTGCAACATTTAATAAATTGATATTTCTTAGTAAATTGTACATAGTAAAAATTTGAACATCGTTCCGCTCGGCAGAGGTAGGCGCGCGATGCGGTACCGATGCCTTTCGGAGTCAAAGTTTTCAGGCCGCTTTGGCCGAAACGGGGACAAATGAGCAGTGGCGGGGAGTGAGGATTTCGCCAGTGGCGTGGTGTAGGCACATTTTATAAATGTTAAACATATTTTGATAAAAATAAATAATGTGGCCAACAACGTCCGTTACACTCCCCCCGTTTAGCTATGCTGAACTAAGAAATAGGACGTTTGTTGGTACGGCGCAGTCCGCGGCGGCCAGTCCCTCTGGGATGGTGCTGGGCTGGTGGTACAGTTGAGGTTGCATCGGTAGGTGGGGCCGGCAAGATTACAGCGAGCTTCACAGCGGGGCGGACGTAAATTCCGGTGCTCGTCTGGATCCTGGCGGTCCTCACTTGGCCGTCTACAGCAGGGGTGGCATCAAGGACTCGACCGCGTGGCCAGCTGTTGCGGGGCATAGCGGGGTCCATGATGATCACGAGGTCATCCTTCTTGATGGGGATGACTGGCTGTTGCCATTTTTGGCGAGCAGCCAGGGTGGGGAGATATTCGCGAAGCCACCGTCTCCAGAACATATCAGCGAGTTGTTGGCTGATACGCCACTGGCGACGGAGGCATACCTCCTCATCCTGCCTGTCTGATCCGATCTGTCCTGATGAGGCCGGTTTCCGGCTCTTCCCAGTAAAATGTGGTTGGGGGTGAGGGGCTCTTCGTCCCTGGGATCCACCGAGACGCGTGTGATTGGGCGGTTGTTTACGGTCCACTCGGCCTCGGCAAACGCTGTCCTCAAGGTCTCTTCGCGTGGAGCTCGTTCCAGCAAGATGGCCTTCAGGGCGTTTTTTACAGATCGCACCAGGCGTTCCCAAGCTCCCCCCATATGAGGAGATATTGGAGGGATGAAGTTCCATTCGATCCCTTTTGTTGTCAAATGATCCCTCATCCGGGTATTTTGAGTGATTCGATGGCATCCTTCAGCTCGTTATCAGCACCGTGGAAATTCGTACCATTGTCTGAGTACAACGTTTTTGGTTGGCCTCGGCGCGCCGTCATGCGTTGTAAAGCCATGATGGCGGAGTCCGTGGTAAATGAAGTTGTCAGCTCAAGGTGAATGGCATGAGTAGATAAACATGTGAAGATGGCTCCATATCTTTTCTCCCGATGTCTGCATACGGTGACGTCCATCGGCCCGAAGTAATCGAGTCCACAATTTGTGAATGGAGGAACATGGTGGCTAGCCTTGATGGCGGCAAGGGCCCCATCAGTGGGGGGGCTGGCTTGCTCCTGCGCATCTTGCAGGTGGGGCAGTTGTGGGCGATCTTCCCAATATTTGTTCGCAGTCGCAGCACAAGGTAGCTGCCTCGCACCTCAGCCATCGTTCTCTCCGTACTTGGGTGATCGGCTTCCTGGTGATGATGTCTCACCAGAAGTCGTGTATAGGCGTGATCACCATCTAATATTATAGGTGTCCGCACTGCTTGGGGCACGTTACTGAGGGCTCGTAATCTTGAGTCCATCCTCAGTAGGCCGTCAGGTCCAAGGAAGGGGTTCAAAGCTTTGAGCCGACTGTCGTAGACTGTCCGACTTGGTAGTGTAGCTCCTTTCTGGAGCGCATTTATTTCACTAGAAAATGTCTCTTGTTGACATATTTTTGACCATCGGGCCTCTGCTTCCTTGATTTCATCGTTTCTGATGTGTTTATCAGGTTGTTTGTGGCTTTTTCCACGACACCTTTTAATAAAACGATGTATCCAGCAGGTAGTTTGAATAAGGCGACGCCATGAGGAAAATTTGTTGATGTCGGGCAGTGTCTCTGCCACAGTTGTAGTGATGCCAACGTATTGAGGCCTCACTTCTAGGGTGCCATCATCAGGCTGAGGCAGTTTGCACCGTTCGCGCGGCCATTCTGCCTCGTCTGAGGTCAGGAAGGCTGGTCCCCTGAACCATCGTCCAGAGTGCGAGAGGTCAGGAGTGTTGACGTCTCGGGTGCCGATGTCTGCCGGGTTCAGTTTGGTAGGGACCCATCTCCAATCCGCAATGTGGGTGAGCTCGTCGATCTCGCCGAGTCTGTTGGCCACAAAGGCGGAGTAGGTGCGTGGATCTGTGCGCAGCCAGCACAACACTGTTGTCGAGTCTGTCCAGAATACTGTTCGCGCAATGTTGCTGCGACATTCTTTTTTCAGTGTTGCTGCCAGTCTGGCCGCCATGAGCGCGGATTGTAGCTCAAGGCGGGGTTTTGATAAAGGTTTCAGAGGAGCCACTTTGCATTTGCTGGCCAAAAAGGTGGCTGTTGTGTTTCCATCAATCTCCTCGGTATGGTAGGCGACCGCACAGCATGCCTGTTCTGACACATCACAGAAGAGGTGGAGGGTGACGAAGCTTTCTTTGTTTTGTAAGCAGTGCCGAGGTATGGCAACTTTGCAGTCTTGCAGAAGTCCCAGCCAGTCCATCCACCTTTCGTTGTGTTCAGGTGTGATGATATCGTCCCATCCGATGTTGGATCGCCAGACAGCTTGTAGTAGAATCTTCGATAGGACTATGAGGCAAGCGACGAAGCCCACAGGGTCGAAAATCTAATAATAAACAATGCTGAGCAGCTGGCGTTTGGTAGGCCTGCTGATCAGTTCAGGATCGGCAGCATCGCGAAATGCGTATAAAAATCGATCGGTGACAGGATCCCACAGAAGTCCGAGGATTCTCTCGGTATCTGCTTCTCCGCTGCTTATAGTGATGGCTGACCTGGCTCGGTCTATAAGCGGGATAGTAGCCATCACTGAAGTTTCGTTGGAGGCCCAGTTAGTTAGGTGGAACCCTCCAGTTGACAGCACCTTGGCAACAGTAGTGATGAGTGCTGTGGCTTCGGTTGTAGTATCGACCGCATCCAAATAGTCATTCATATAAAACTTCGTTTGGATGGCGGCTGCGGCAGCAGGGAATAATATTGAATTCTCCTGGGCCACTCTGTTTCACACGTACTGGGCGCTGCTTGGTGAACAGGTAGCGCCAAACATCATTGATGACATCATGTAAGTACGTGGTTCTTGTTGAGGTGTAGGTCTCCATAAGAACAACTGTGACTGTTGATCTTCACTTTTGATTTTCACTTGTAAAAACATCTCCCTGATGTCGGCGGCGACAGCTATTTTTCCCTCTCGGAACCGGAGTATGTTTCCTAACAATGAAGTCAGCAGGTCAGGCCCAGTCAGCAATTGGTTATTGAGGGAGGTCCCTCGGCAGCGGCTGGCACACCACACGGATCTTGTTTGGTTTGTTGGGGTTCACTACGGCAAAATGCGGTAGGTACTATTTACGGGCAGATGGTTTTTCTACCATCCGTAAGTTCACGTGCGTGGCCTTGTGTTATCAGTCCGTTGATTTTGGCTGCATAGGCGGTTGCCAAGTCCTTTTCCTTCAATAATTTTCTCTCCAGAGACCACAGTCTTTTTAATGCACATTGCCGATTGTCGGGCAGTGTGATGTTATCCTCTCTCCATAAAAGGCCGGTTTCCCATCGGCCGGTTGTCATATGATGGGTGGTATCTTCCATCAGCTGATTTGCACGAACTATGTGTGCAGTTACACGAGAGGCGGACGTGATCCCCAATGAGTCAATCGCAAAATTGTGTTTGATGAGATCACTCATGAGGTCGTCTCTGTGGCTCTCCTCATGCAGGGCCAGTGTGGGAGCCTCATTCTCGTGTTCAGGGGTCCCTCCGCCATGGGTGACCCACCCCAACGCCGTCCGTGACAATATTCGCGTAGAGTCACGAACGTCGCGCACTTCCTTCGAGACAATAAGGTGTACATTGTCTTGCCCGATGAGAAGTGTGGGGGTGATGTAGCGGCCATGGACCCTCTGTTCAGGGAGGCTGAGCTGCTGGACGGTGTTTGCTTTGATGAAATACTCATCAGAGATTCCGGCTTTGCGTAGAGTGATTGGCAAGCGGCGGGACGTCATGTCTGGTGAGCCGTAGCTCACGGGTAGGTCCGGTAGTGCCGATTTTCTGTGCTGTGGTGGCGTCAATAAGGGTGACAGTCGAGCCCTCGTCCAGAAGCGCAAAGGTTGAAATCTGCCGCTTCCGGCCCGACAATATGACTCCCACCACTTTTAGCACGGCACTTTCGGTGTGGCGTCACATATTGTGAACGTCTGCCACTGTATTATTATTAGCACGGTAGTTCGGGTTGTGAAGAAGTCGGTGGTGGGGGTATCTGCACTCCCCCACGCCGCACCAGTCACTAACTTTGGCATCTTCCCCGCGATGTCACTGAACAGCGCTGGATTCGTCAGATAGCCATCGTTGTTGAGGGAGCGGAGTGATGCCACCAGGTTTTGTACAGTGCCGGAGAAGTCTGCAATATCCTCCAGAGAGGCTTCAATTGTGAGGTGAGGTAGCTTCTTGACTTTGTCCAGCATCAGAGCAGCGAGTGAAGTAGTCCCTCCATATCGTTGCTCCAAGACTGCCAGGATCTCCGGAACCTGAGCAGGGTCCATCAGAAGGGGGCCGACGGCTTCTCGGGCTTTCCCCTTGAGGGCTAGCTGTAGGCGGATCAGGTTCTCACTGGAAGTCATCCGACATGTGGAGGTGGATTGGTTGAACTGTGCCCTCCAGGTGGGCCACTCCAGTGGGTCCCCAGAGAAGGGAGGCAGGTCCTTGGCCATCTTGTCCTGTTGGGGCATTCACTGTAGTTAGCGGGGTGTGCTCCACCGCAATTGCAGCAGACGGCCGGCTCTTCTCTGTTCGTTTTGGGGCACTCCGGTGTGGCGTGAGCTCCTTCGCATTTTACGCAGCGGGCTACGTGAGCGCAATTTCTGGACCCATGTCCGAAATTTTGGCACCTGTGGCACTGTGTGCCGTATTGGAGGTGGTTACTCCGGTATTTGCGCATTGAGATCCTGCAATGGCACAGGTAGACCACTGCGGCTCTCAGGTGGCCCATATTTGTTTCCTGGCCAAAGTGGGCCAGGTAAAGCGGGTATTCCAATCCCGGGGTGGTCATCCTGACGACTGTCCTTGCAGGGAAGCCTTGGGCCTCCAGGTCTTCCATAATTTCTTCTGATGTCATATCCGGAAGTCCCCTGATGACGGTCTTCTTGACTTTGTCAGCTTCGGTGGTAAAGGTGTGGAATGGCCTTTCCTCGCCTCGTAGAGCTGTTGACAGTTGCTTGTGGGCTTCTACGGAGCTCACCACAACGCTAATTTTGCCACCTTTGTTGTAGCGGAAGTTGAAGTTGGCATTTCCTATGTGCCTCTGTACTTCTTTTGAGATTTGTCCATGTGTCATGGATCCTATTGTCATTATAATCGGTGGCACTCTAGTACTCTTCCTGAGTGTGCTCGTTGTCGTTTGGTCTCTACTGGTGGACGCCACTGGTCCTGGTGGCGTCGGGCGTCTCTTCTGGGCTGGCGGCGCTGTCTCATGGCACGGCTCGCTTACCTCGTGTAGCGTTTCGTATTTGTTTTGATGCACCAGATGAAATATGGGCTTTGGAGGGGAATGAGGGCGCTTAGAGGCCGTAGCCCTGGTCCATTGTACCTCCATTGGTGACGTTGGTCTTGGCGATTGAGATCCGGCGCTGGTGCCGTGCCTCGACGGTGATCTCGAAGCGGCGCTGGTGCCGGGCCTCGACGGAGAACGTGATCCGGCGCTAGTGGACCCCGACGTTGCGAATGTGAACTCTGGCCTGTTCATCAATATGTTAATCCTATATCCTGTGGCTCCCTCCGGGAATACCGTCGGTAGGATCTTGGTGCATTTGCTCCTGCGCTCCTTGATTGAGGCGTTCAAAAAAGCTGTCTTGGCGTGTCCGTTCATTGTTCGATTTTTAAGGGTCTTGCCGTACGTGGAAAGGGGTAAGGGGGATTTCTGAAATAAACTACAATATGATTATTATTTGGGCCGATCTGAATGTCGGCAGTGACTGATTGCACCTAGCGCCTTACGGCTCCAGTTAGCGTCGGTTTGTCACCATTCAGGTCTTCCTTTTGATTTTGTCTATTCTCTGTGTCAACAGTGTCCCAATCCGCCGTGGAACCGATCTTGTTAAGCCGCCAGAGAATCAGGCTAATCGCAAATATTTGTAAATGTTCGCAAGAAAATCGCAAGTCTCAGTTAGGTCCTTTGGGCCGACTTGAAAGTCGGCTAGACCGATTGCCTCGGGCGCCTTGCGGCACCAAATAGCGTCGTTTTTTGCCACCTTTCAAATCTTCCTTTCAACTTGGTCTATTTTCTGTGCTGGCAGTGTCCCAATCCGCCGTGGAACCAAACTTGCCAAACCACCAGAAAATCCAGACTAGTCACAAATTCTCTACCAATCAATCAACCAATCTCATGGTCAATCAATCTCTCTTTCTCTCTCTATCCTCTTCTGTTTTGTTGTAGAAGGATAATTGAGGGCGTTTCCTGGCTGACCCCAGTAAGAAGTGGTTGGGGGTCAGGAATTCTTCGTCTCATGGGTCGACCGAAATATGGGTGAGTGGGCGGTTGTTTACCATAAACTCGGCCTCTGCTAGGAGAGGTAGAGTTTCTTCTTTAGGTGCCCTTTCCTTAAATGTGGCGTTTAAGGCTCTCTTAACTGATCTCACTAATCTCTCCCACGCTCCCCCCATGTGGGGACTCAGTGGTGGTATAAAGTGCCACTCTATGCCTCGGGTGGCTACTGCTTCGATCATCCTGGTGTCCTGGCTCAGTGACATCAGCGCGTCTCTCATTTCAGCGTCGGCTCCATGAAAGTTTGTTCCGTTGTCTGAGTATATGGCAGTTGGTTGTCCTCTCCGGGCGGTCATTCTTTGTAGGGCCATTTTTGTGGAGTCAGCTGTCAGTGAAGTGGTTAATTCCAGGTGGATGGCGCGTGTTGAGAGGCAGGTGAAGATGGCCCCGTAACGTTTCTCTCTGTGTCTGCCGACTATTATGGTCATAGGATCGAAATAATCCAGCCCGCAATGTGTGAATGGGCGGACGTGATGAATCAGACGGGGTGGTGGTAGTACGCCCATCTGGGGTGGATTGGGCTTGCTGCGTCATATGTAGCACATTGGGCAGGCGTGAGCAATCTTTCGGCTTGTTGTACGTAATCTGAGTACGAAAAAGTGGATACGTATTTCTGCTACTGTTTTCTCCATGCTGGGGTGATCTGACTTCTTATGGTAGTGACTAATCAGGAGGCGGGTGTATGAATTGTCGCCATCCAGGATAATGGGAGTCCGGGCTACTCTCTTAGCCTTTTCTAAGGCCTGCAGGCGTGTGCCCATTCGGAGGATGTCGTCCGGTCCGAAGAAAAGGTTCAGGGTATTGAGGCGGCTGCTGGCGGGTAACTTTTTACTTTCTCGGATGGTATGCAGGTCCAATGCAAACGCGTCTTCCTGTGACCTTCTGATCCATCTGTGTTCTTCTGCTTTTATTTCCTCAGCTATAAGTGGTCGCTCTGGGGTTCTGTTGGGGCCCATCCGGCATCGTCTGGTAAAGCGGAGGACCCAAGCGGTCGAGCGGATCAGTCGGTGCCACGATGAGAATCGTTCAACTGCTGTTAGAACTTCCCCTCTTTCGGTGATGAGGCCGACGTAGAAAGGTTTGACTTCAAGAGTTAGGTCATCGGGTTTATGGGCAGGTGCACGTTCCTTGGGCCATTTGTCTTCCAAGTAGGTAAGGAAGACTGGGCCGGTGAACCATCTTCCTTCTGGTGTCAGGTCAGGCATTTCGAGGTCCGGTGTGCCAATGTCAGCGGGATTGAGTTTCGTGGGTACCCATTTCCAATCGGGTATGCTGGTCAGCTCGTCTATTTCTCCCAGTCGGTTGGCCACAAATGTTGAGTAGGCTCGTGGGTCAGTGCGTAGCCAGCATAGTACTGTTGTGGAGTCTGTCCAAAAACATGTGCGACGGATGTTAGTTGTGCTCTTGCCGCAATGAGGCCAGACTGCAATTCAAGGCGGGGGATGGAGAGAGGTTTCAGCGGCGCGACCTTCCATTTACTTGCAAGGAATGTCGTCTGTATATCCCCTTTTATTTCCTCTGTGAAGTAGGCCACAGCGCAGCAGGCTTGTTCTGATGCGTCACAAAAGAGGTGTAGGGTTACGTTGCTTTGTTTCTTGTAGAGGCAACGTCTTGGGATTGAGATGCTGTTCGTGTGCAGTAGGTTCAGCCAGTTTGTCCATTTTTGGGCGTGTTCGTGTTTGATGGGGTCGTCCCAGCCGATGTTCGAGCGCCATACTACTTGCACAAGTACCTTTTTTCTGATAGTCAGGCAATCTTCATAACTGTTGACAGCAATTGTCGCTTCGTTGGTAGTGTAGTTGTTTCGGTTGGAGTCATCTCGTGAAATGAGTACAATAAGTGTTCCGTGGAAGGGTCTCAGATTAGACCGAGTACTCGTTCTGTTTCTGGACTTCCGTTGCTGATGGCTATCGTGGTGTTGGTGCGATCTACAGCAGGAAAGTTGGTAATGGCTGCTGGGTTGTTGGACGCCCAGTTGGTCAAATAGAACCCTCCTTTCGCGAGGAGGGCACTCACATTTTGGGTGAGTTTGGCAGCTTCCTTGTGGGTGTCTACTGCATCCAAGTAGTCGTCCATGTAGAACTTGGTGCGAATAGCTGCTGCGGCGGCCGGGTTTTCGTGTTGGTACCTTTCAGCGACTTTGTCCAGAACAAACTGGGCGCTGCTTGGGGAACAGGTGGCGCCGAACATCATTGAAGTCATTTGATATGTTTCGGGTTCATCCTTGGTTGATGTTCGCCACAGGAATCGCTGGGACTGTTGGTCTTCTTGTTTTATTTTTATCTGGCAATGGCAACGTTTCCTTCCCGGAAGCGCATGATGTTCCCTAGGAGGGATGACAGCAGGTTGGGTCCTGTGAGTAACTGGTCGTTGAGTGAGGTCCCGCGGCATCGGCTGGCTGCGTCGAACACCACTCTGATTTTCCTAGGTTTATTGAGGTTGGTCACTGCAAAGTGTGGCAGATACCATCGTCGGGGTGTACGCGTGGATGCTTCGTTATCCGACAGCTTTTTCGCATAGCCTTTGGATATCAGCTGACCTATTTTGTCGGCGTAGGCTGTTTTCAGGTTTTCATCTCTTGCTAGTTTCTTCTCTAGGGAAAGGAGTCGCTTCAGCGAGCACTGTCGGTTGTCAGGTAATGTGGCTTCTGGGTTGCGCCATATCAAACCAGTTTCCCATCTTCCAGTAGGGAGGGGTCGGGTTGTTACAGTCATAAGCGCAATCGCTCGTTGTACATTCGTGTTGACTCGGGTTGCTGAGGTCACGCCAAGTGAGTCGACGGTAAAATTAGTTTTCATCAATTCTTCCAATCGTAAGTCTGAGGCTGTTTCGCGTTGAAGTGCCAATGTGGTGGCTGGGTGATCGTGTCCTGGGTTTGATCCGTCATGCACGATCCATCCTAGTGCGGTGCGGGATATTATTTGTGTGCTATCATTGTTTTCTTGCTCTTCTCGCTACACAATTAGGTAGGCGTTGTCCTGTCCTATTAATATCTTAGGGGTGACGAACTTTCCGTGGATTTGTTGTTGAGGAAGGTCGAGGTTGTTTATTGTGTTGGCGGTGATTTGATATATGTCACCTTTGCCTGCTCCTCTTATTGTCAGTCTCACTTGTTGGGATAGCTTGTCGGAGGTGCAGATCCCTTTTACACCGTGGATTCGTAGACCGTGGACTGGGCCGTATGCTCCAATTTGCGTTGCTGTATTGGCGTCCACCAGTGTCACAGTCGATCCTTCATCGAGAAGTGCGAATGTTGAACATTTGTCTTGACTTGGTGCACTGAGTATGACTGGAACGATCTTCAAAAAGACGTTCTGGTTTGTGTTCTGGCATCACAGGTTCACGGCATTTTGAGGTGTGGGTTGGGTATCGTGTAGCAAGGTGTGATGTGGGAGACGACACCCCTCTATGCTGCACCACTTTGTTGCCTTGCAGTCCCGAGAATAGTGTTTGTCCAAACATTTTCTGCATAAATTGGCCGTCTAAACTATCTCCCACCGGAGGGTGACGCTTTTGGCCGAGTTAACTTTCTTCGTTTTCCTTTATTTTATTTGAACTAATATGCGGGTATAAGGCAATTATTATCGGAAGATTTGGAAATAATGGGTAAAATATCATAATAACTATAAAATAACTCTTCTACCAGAGTTAACGTTATAACGAAGTGCAATTTTCTTTCTGATCGTACTAATCTTACTTGTAGCAAGTGCTGAAGCAAATTAAAATCTTCTGATGCCACCTGTCGCTTATTTACGTTTTTAATAGCGTCTAAAAAAAAGCTCAGGTTTTAACATGCTATAATGGTACATATTATGTGAAGCAAATAACACGGCTTCTGTTAAGCGGTCCAACAGTTCCGTTATCGTTTCTGCCTGATATATGAAGTGTATCAGCAATAATTCATTCATATCTTCGTAATGGTCGCGGCTTATTTGTGACCATAAAACAATTTGGTTATCGGAAAGATTTTTAAGTTTCGTGTAATAGTCTTCCATTGTACGAGAGGTCAGAGATACCCTGTGGTTATTAATGTTAATTTTATCTTTCAACTCATTTAAATCGTTATCGTCTAGATTACCAGTAAGGTACTTAATGATAGACCCCAGACCGTTAATGAGTCCTCGCTTAGTTCGCTTACTTATCAGATTACGTAAAAAACCGTTATTATTTTCTATTAGAAATTCTATTCTTTCTATACCTATGCTAGGTAAGCTAAAATCATGTTGCTTCAAAAGTTTCTTAAAATTAAATTCCAATTGTTCCATTTGAACTATTAATGGGTTTACATCTAATGTGTGGATGACAATCCATTGACCCTCTGCCACTCTTGCGGTCCCGAGCGGTGAGATAATGAAGTGTTCATCGTCTGTTATTTGTCGAATCCGTAGGGATTGCGTCAGCGTGATTAGCCTCAAACAATTTCACACTATCTTTATGAATTGTTCCGATTTCCTTATCGGAAGCATACTTCAAAACATTATGGGGTAGCAATGCGGTGACCAGATACGGCCCACGAAATTTATTGATATGTTTACCGCGGTCATGGGTTTGTATCAAAATTTTATCTCCAATATTTATCTGTTGTTGCGTACGATTCTTATTTACACGAGCTAAAGTTTTATTCTTTATGACATTTTGACCTTTATAAATTATTTGATGTAAGGTTTTACATTCTCTAGCGTGTTGCGCGACGTAATCTTGGGTGATGACCCCGTCTTCGGCGAGGGTTCTGTTTCCCTGACAGAAATGGATTTCATTCGGCGTATGTTGAGTCACACTGTGAATAGTATTATTATACGCTATTATACCTAGAGCGATTTGAGCCGTAGGGGTAGATTTATCTAACACTTGTCTGTTTATGCGTAGTATTTCGATGAAAGTTGAGTGGAACCGTTCTATATCTCCTTTCGATTGAGCGTGGTCCACCGTGGTTAGGTGTACATTTATTTTATAAAGGGCTAGTAGTTCGCGAATTGTTACCGAATTTAATATGGTCTCATGGTCTAGGTGGATTTCCTTAGGTACTCCTACAATAGAGAATATGTTTATTAATATATCGCTTACTGCTATGCTGCTATTGTTATCAAGTGGTGCGCAGTGTGACCACTTAGAGAAACGATCTATGATAGTTAAATAACGTCTCCTATTAAAATGAAATGTGTCTATCTGCCAAATCTCCATTGGAGTATGTGGAGTGATGGTGGATTCTAATGGCGCCAATACCGGGTGCCTATTATATTTAGTTTGTTGACATATTATGCATGTCTTCAGGTATTTCACAATTTTGTGGCGCATTTGCGAAAAGTAATATTTCCTTTTTATTTTCGTCATAAGGGCTTCTAATCCAATGTGTCGTTGGTTTTCTACATGTGTCGAATATATTATTTCATCTTCTTCTTTATTGGTAGGTTCGATTTCAGTGTAACGAATTAATTTTAAAGAGTTCTTATCAACATTTTTTCTATAACTTTCGCTTAACCGTTCGTACATTAAATCGTCTTCTATAATTATAGCATATTTATTTTTATCACAACATTGCTCTATAACAAGAACTAATACTAATATTTTCTAAATTCAAACCAACATCTTCATCTGGTAGTGATGAAATCACAATGAAAACATTAAAATTTATACAAGATGAAATTACCGAACCGATACTCTTCCTAATAAACAAATCTATTACGGAAAGCAGATTTCCATCACAACTCAAAATAGGGACTATTACACCAATCTTTAAATCAGGAAATCGTACAGATATCAATAACTACAGACCAATCACAATTCTAAACACATTATCTAAAATCTTAGAAATAACAGTTAAAACTCAACTCATCGATTACCTAGAATCAAATAAACTATTATCACCAAAACAATTTGGTTTCAGAAAAAATCTAGGAACATCCAACGCCATAGCTTTAGTAATTGAATATATTAAATATTCTCTAGATTCACATAAAAAATGCATTGGAGTATTTCTCGACCTTTCTAAAGCCTTCGACACAATAAATCACTCACATCTTTTTGAAAAACTAGTTAACATAGGGATCACTGATAATGAACTGATATTCTTTAAAAGCTACATGGGAAATAGAAAGCAAACTGTGAAACTTAACAACATAACCAGTGAGTGTATTGATGTCAAATGCGGGGTGCCTCAAGGAAGTATTCTGGGTCCGATTCTGTTCCTAATTTACATTAATGACCTATGCCACACAGAATGTGACGGAGAAATCATCAGTTTTGCGGATGATACTGTTCTCCTTATAAATGGGAATAATTGGACAGAAACATTTAAGAAAGCAGAAGACACACTAAACAGGATTAAAAAATGGCTAGACTACTATTCACTTACACTAAATGCTAATAAAACCAAATTCATCACTTTCAAAATAAAAAATACAAAAAACTCTGAAGAAAACCTTAACTTGAAAATTCATAGCCCGCATCACTTAAATGAGCATTGTAATTGTCCCTCATTAGAAAACGTTGACCATATAACGTATCTAGGTCTAAAAATAGATGGAAATTTAAAATGGACCAATCACATTAGCTATTTAGATAATAAAATTAAAAAACTAAGTTATTTTTTCAAAACTATCAGGAATGTGCTCATTAAAAAAGACTTAATCAAAATCTACATGGCTCTCTGCCAATCACTGTTAAAATACGGTATCATCGGATGGGGCAGTGCAAATAAAAACATACTAAATCCACTTATTAAATCTCAAAAAGCCATAATGAAAATTATACTGAAAGTTCCTGTAAGAACTAGCACTAACGAAATCTTCACCAATCTTAACATCATGTCACTTAAGGTTAAACGCAACGCTCGTTGTATTCTACGTGTTCACAGATGGCGTTAATTAATTAATTTTGTTTTAATACGCTTTTGCAAGGTATTGCTTTACAATATTAAGACAAATCATTTGTTTGCGCCCGTATATACGCAAAATGAATATGAATCAATAGTTTTGTTCGTTTAAAGACTTAATTATTTCGAGAAAGGCACACAAATACAATATTTTACCGATGATTCAATCCAATATTGTATTTGTATGCCTTTCTCGATAGAATTGAGTTTTTATATGGACAAAACTATTTATTCATATTCATATTGCGTATATGAGGGCGCAAAAAAATAATTTGTCTTAATACTGCAAAGCAATACCTTGCAAAAGCGTATTTAAACAAAATTAATTAATTAACGCCATCTGTGAACACGTAGAATACAACGAGCGTTGCGTTTAACCTTAAACAACTATATTCTATAACTATACTCATTTACATTCATAAGCACAAAACACAAGAAATAACAACAAACACATACAATAGAAACACTAGATCTCATGATCAAAAACTAATCCAACAAATAATTACTAATACAACTTTTGGGCAAACAAGCTTCTTATATCATAGTATTAAACTCTACAGCAAAATACCACTCACACTCAAAAACCTCAACACTTTAACATTTAAATCTGAAATAAAAAGCTGGATACTTAACATAGGAAGATCTGAAATAGAAAATTTACTGAAATCAAACACAGACTAAAACAGAATCAACTGAACTATACCAAAAAACATTTCATATATATAACTATACCAAAAAACACTTCATATATTAATATATATAAAAAAAACATCTTACTTATTTTTAAATTATTTAAAAAAAAATATATATATATATTTCATGATATTTGTTCATAATTAAATTTATTTGTAACTTTGATGTAATATTAATTTTCTTATAATTAAATTATACATAAGTAAATGAAATCCTCAGCACGGGAGATCCCAGTGAGGATATCATTATATCTATTTGTTACACAAAAAAAAGATAATAAAACACTTATTATTATTATTATTATAAAATGGATGAATACATTAGTTGCATCATCTGCGGGAATGCACCATACATGGTCAGTTCCGTTTTCTTTACCTTGTAGTTTTCGTGAGGCTGTTGTTGCGGTCTTGACAAATATCCTATTCATTCTAGGAGGAGGATGTTCGTGTCTAATTGGAATGCCGGATTCGTTATCGTCCGTATTGCTGTGCAAACTGCTAACTCCACTTCGGGAGTATGAGGCAACTTCTCCCATCATCGAACTGGTGGTTGTTTCGTTCATATTAATCTCGACTCGCGAAAGCGCATCCGCTACATGATTAGTATTACCCTTTTTATGTTTTATAGAAAAATCGTATTCTTGGAGTTGCGAGTCTATTTTATCACGCTGATAGTGCGGTAGGCGATAACCCCTTTGGTATACCGGCGCTTCCGTTAATAGCGTTATCTTATGTTCCGTCACAGGGGCACAGTTCCCTGACAATTCTTTCGAAAATAAATCCTGATTATTGTTTAGAATATTATCTAAATCGTTCGCTTCTTCCATATGAAAGAGCTTTACAATTTTATTTGGCGTACGCATCACTTTATCTCTTAATACTAACGTGGCCCCCACTAAACTTAACATATCTATGCCTAGTAAAACATTATAATTATTTGAAAAATTAAAAACGTGAAAGCGCATTTCATTGTCGTTTTCACCAAAAACTTTCTTCCAAAACGGGGTAATGACGGTTCCTTTGTGGCAAGTCTTTTGATGCGCTGTTTGTACCGCAAAAGATTCATTTATGTATTTACAGTCAAAGAATAGTTTATTATATAATTCCTTAGTCATGAATGATTTCATACTGCCCGTATCTATTAATATTTTAATTCCCAGGGGTGCTTTAATAAAAGGTAGACCACAAGTTAAATTGTGCAAATGGATTATGGAGTTGGAGCTTCTATTTCTCCCTCTTGAAAATCCTCAGGGTGTTCATTATGGAACAACTCCTGAGCCGTGCGATCGTTTCCTAAATTGATGATGGGCCCTCTATCGGGGCGACGCTGAGGTGCAGTACGCATGCTAACATCCTCATTTCTATTGTAATTATTATTGCGTGGTAAAAATGTCGGTTGGCTATTACTATATCGGCGCGGAGCAAGATTATCACTTTTATTACCAAAGTGGGACTGACGCGGTGTGTAGGAATTATTTTGTTCGAGTGCAGTGTATCCAACGTCTTTATTAAAATTACTATTATTTTGCCAAACGCGGTTTCCCCATGGCTCTCTATTATTCAAAGCCAAACGTTGCCTTCCGGACGCGAAATGATGGTCTTTAGACGATTCCGTGGCAAAGGGACGTTGCGTCGAGGTTTTCTTGGTAAGTTCACCGTATGCGTCTAAGGTTCGAATTTCGTGACACAACGTTTCATAATTTTTTTTTTTTTTTTTTTTTATTATTTTAATATAGATCATAGTTACATTAAATCATACATATTTTGCAATATATCATATTTAGGTACATAGTTGGTCATGTATACCTTATCAGAAAAGAGGAGCTCTTGTGCCTGATAAGGGAGCCACGATTCTTACTTAGATTCAATGTTATGTGTAAAATATAAATATTATATATATATATACATATATATACATATTTTTTTTAATATAAGTTTTTTTGGAAAAAAAGTTTGATTTTATTTATTTGTTCTTGTTGGTTCGTAATACAGCGCAATTCGGAAGGGAGATTATTGTAGTTTTTTATGGCTTGGTAAATATAATGGTTTTGCATTTGAGTTGTTTTAAAGATTGGCGTAATAAATTGATTTCCATTTCTCATCAGTTTGTAAAATTCTTGATATTCTGTGTTATTTTTTTCTTTACACATTTTTATAATTGAAGTTTGCTTAAATATATCATCAATATTTGGTACTGGAAACAATTTAAAAAGCAATTTTGTTGGGAAAGTAGAGTTTTTTTTAAGTATTACCTTTATAATAATTTTTTGTGAGACTTTTACTGAGTGTAGGTTGTTTTTATAAGATCCTCCCCAACCTATGATTCCGTAAATAAGCAGGGAGTGGACAAGAGCATAATATACATTTTTTAGTATTTTCACATTTAAAATATTTCTTAACCTAACAAATATATATATATACATTTCCTTATTCTCTTTACTAACTCCGTAATATGGCTTTTCCATTTCAAATTTTCATCGATGATCACACCAAGATATTTAATTTCAGAAGAAGAGTTGATTACAGTACAAATAGGATTAAGTAGTTTACAGTTGACATTGTCACAATTTTCATTATGGATTATGATATTTACTTTGTGTTTAGGTATTTTTTGTAGTGAAAATAATACATATGTTGTTTTTTTGGCATTAAGTGTGAGTAGGTTATTATCAAACCATGATTTTAAGATATTAATACATTCATTTGCAAGTTTGTTAACTAGTTCCCATGTTTGACCTTTTATTAATAAGACAGTATCATCAGCATAAGAGATTAATTCACCTTTGATTTTCTGTTGGAAAATGTCATTTACATACATTAGAAATAGTAATGGTCCGAGGACCGTGCCTTGAGGAATGCCAAATGTACTTGTTAGTGGTGTACTAAAGGTTTGGTTTAATTTTACAATTTGAGGTCTCTCTGTTAAGTAGCTTTCTATCCATTTAAGAGCTAAGTGGTCAATGCCATTTTCTTTTAATTTTAATATAAGTCTTTCATGGGAAATGCTGTCAAATGCTTTCTTTAAATCAATAAAAATTCCTATACATTTATTTGATTTGTCCAGGGCACTCTGAATACTAGATGAAATTTTTGCAATGGCATCTTGGGTACTTTTTCCCTCTGTGAAACCGAATTGATTTTCATTTATAATCGAGTTTTTTTTTAAGAATGCAGTTAGTCTTTTTTTAACAATTTTTTCAAAAATTTTCGATATATTAGATAAGAGTGAAATGGGTCTATAATTAGAAATGTCCTCCGGGCTACCGGACTTAAATATTGGAGAGATTATGGTTTTCTTATACGTGCTCGGGAAAACTCCTGTCTTAAAGCTATTGTTTATAATATGAGAGATTGGTGTAGAAATATAATTTTTAATGATTTTTAGTGTTTTTACAGCGAGACCGTCAAATCCCGGAGCAGAACCACCTCGCATTTTTGATATAATTTGTACAATTTCTGACGGATTGGTTGGTTCGAAGAGTTCAAGTTTAGTTTCTATATTCGGAATATTTTCAATATACATCTTATTTATTTTTTTCACGGTAATTTTTTCTGCTAGACTCTTTCCGATATTTGCAAAGAAATCGTTAAAAGCGTTTGCTCCTTTTTTAGGTTCTTCAATACAGTTAATTATGTTATTGTTTTGTATTACACTCTTAATAGTATTACTTTTGGTTTTTTGTTTATTTTCCATGATTTCATTGATTATATTCCAAACTTTCTTACTGTCATTTTCAGAATCATCAAGTTTATTTTTATAATAATTTTCTTTCGTGTTTTTTATGAGCGTGGTTAATTTATTTTTGTATTCTCTAAAATGAACATTTAATTTAATGTCTAGTGGTTTTTTTTTTGTTTCTTTATAAAGCCATTCTTTGTGTCTTATGGACACAACAAGCCCATGTGTTATCCACGGTTTGATTTTACGAAATTTTGCCGAATTTCCTTTTGGAATAATTTTTTTTGAATCATTTATAAAGTTCGTTAATCTATTTTCAAATATTTTACAGCACTCGTTGACGTTATCACTTTGGAGAATATCTAACCATAATTCAGATGACAATTTATTTTTCAAAGATTCGATATTAACAACAGATATTTCGTTCTTATTATTAGCAGTTTGTCCGCAATGTTGGTTTATCGCCTGAGGTATTATTGAATTGTAATGTAGCAAAGTCATGTAATGGTCGGTAATTGAGGTTTTTATAATTCCCGAGTTTAAATTATTTATATCCTTGATATTTGTGAAAATGTGATCAATGCATGATGGACGTTGCCCATTGACGTTTCTGGTGTAAGAGTTAATACACGACACATAATTCAATTCCGCCATCATATTTAAGTAATTATCTTTATCGTTCGATGTATAATCGTGCGATATGTTTAAATTAATGTCACCTAAAACTATTGTATTCGCGTTTCTGTAGTTTAATAACACATGTCTTAATTCTTCAATAAACAAACAGACAGTAGACGAGTGCGTTCTGTATAGAGAGATAATATCAATTTTTTTGTTATAACACTTCATTTGTACATGTAAGCAGTTTGTTCCATTCACATTAATTTCTTCCTCGCACAATATGTCACAATTATTTTCTACGAACATAACGATTCCACTGTTTTTGTTAATTCGGTTTGTAGTAGATACATAGGTATATCCCGGTATATAGTACGCCACTTCGCCACTTGAATGTGTTTCCGTTAACACAATGCAAGCGGGCTTCCTGAGATCATTATTTACTGTTGTCAAAAATTCATCCATGTTTCGTTCTAAACTTCTTATGTTCATGTGTAGAATTAATGGGCTGCGATTGAGGTCGTTTTGGTGGGTACGGTAATCTTTATTTAAATTTGCACACTTAATGTGCGTTGGTAACATATTCACTATAGTATTACGAGCTGTATCTTGATAAGCGGCAAATATTACTGGTGCGTTTGTTGCACCGACTGACTCGGTTATCTTTATTTTTATCGCGAACAGTATCTTGTTGACCTCATGTATAACAGTTGAGAAATCTCGGTTTCCTCTTTGTAAATTAATTAGTTCCGTCTGCCATAACGAAATTGTTTTATTATCGCCACATTCTTTTTGTAAGATTTCAAATATCTTTTCTATTGTAAAATCGTGGTCGTGCATTAGAATTACTTCTAGGGCTTTACCTTTTAATTTAGAAATAATTTTTTCCACATTATTAGGTGTATTGCCATTTCTAGATAAAAAGCCTCTAGCTGACTTGATGAAGAAATAAAGCTCATCTGGAGACCCGTGGTACTCGAAGATGGAATCTGTGCATGACGCGGATCTCTCGTTTGATAGTGCCATTTTTAATTTTAGATTAAAAAAAAATATTTAAAAATATATGGAACTACTTAGTACTATAAATATAACTTGCTCTTGGATGAAAAAGAAAAAATACACTCTGTCTTTGTGGATAAAGAAGGGTAAGGATCTATCGGATTATGGGATAGACGAAAAATTTGAAAAAACGTACTCACATGTAAATTATCAGCGTTTTCTTCATAGTGTCTTCAATGAGGTTAACGATTTGTGGGTTCGAGACTTCTGCGACGGGTTGAAACGATATCAGCCAGAACTTCTTAGCCAGATCCAGGTATCTGGAACGCTTGGGATTGTTCTCGAAGCCTCCTAGTTGGGCGCCAGTTAACTTTCTTGGTTTTCCTTTATTTTATTTGAACTAAATAAAATGATGAGACGGTGAAGTAACAATATTTATTTATAAAACACACAATTACAAGCGAGTTAAACGTAATTTCAGATGGAGAATCCAACAACAATATTGACAAGTAGTCTTGTTAACTGAAGGTTGAAGATTGACACCCTGTGAGGTTTTGCGGTCCTATTTATCGGTGCTCTCGTTGATAGGATATTGGTCACGCGCTCCCACGTCCGGGTCCATCGTCGATGGTGATAATGTTATTTGGTGGTTCTTGATTAGGTAACAGCCGCGAACTCTCGGCACTCTCTGGTGGGGTGGTGCCTGCCGCATTGGGCACAACTATCCGTGGTTAATTGATGTTTCTGGTTTGGTCCAGGGTAGTTGGGTGGTGTGATTGCCTTGCGTTTGAGTGTATGGCGTCCTTCCTGAGTTGTTTTGCCCCTGATATTCTGCATGGACTTGGCCTCTGCGTGGGCGAGGCCGCGGACGATCCACCATCCCGCTGTTTGGTATTGCGTTGGTTATCTCCTTCATAAAGGCAGCGAGCTAGGTGATGGTGGCAGGGGCGCGCTGTCCTCGTATTTCCATCAGCCAGGCTAGTCGTAGAGAGTTTGGCAGCTTATCAGTAATGTCACTCAGCAGTGTAGGGTTGGTGAGGTAACCATCGGTCTTCAGGATCCGGAGGGAGGCCACCAAGTTTTGTACTGTCCCGGAGAAATCTACTATGTCTTCCAGAGATACGTCAGCTGTGAGGTATGGTAGTCTTTTCACTTTCTCGAGCATAAACTTGGCTATTGCTCCAGAGTTGCCGTATTGAGGGTGAGGATTATGGGTAGTTGTATGGGATCCATCAACAGGGAACCC
This sequence comes from Hesperophylax consimilis, assembly GCF_061612785.1. Lineage (NCBI taxonomy): Eukaryota > Metazoa > Arthropoda > Insecta > Trichoptera > Limnephilidae > Hesperophylax > Hesperophylax consimilis. The sequence continues at coordinate 1,146,514 of NC_142842.1, forward strand.
ACGGTCTCTCGTGCCTTGCCTTTGAGGGCTCGTTGCAGCCGGATGAGGTTCTCACTTGCGGTCATTTGGCAGGTGGTAGTGGATTGTGTATATTGTGCTTTCCAGGTAGGCCACTCAAGCGGGTCTCCGGAAAATATTGGCAAATCCTTGCCGAGGATTGCCTGGCGATGAGTGCCGCCATCCTTGAGTCGTCTTCTAGTTTTCGGGGGCTATCCTGGGTTCTGGAGGAGCGGATGGCGTCTGCCATTATTGATGCTATCTGAGTCAGTGGGTCGGCACCTTGTCGTAACCACTCTTGGGTATGTCGTGTTCTCTCTTCATTTGTAGGAGGTGGTGGAAAGAGTGGAGAGTCCAGGTTCGTGAGGAATGGCTGTGGTTGATACCCCATTGCGTGGTGAGTTGGGTATTCATGTCCTGTTATGGTGATGTTGGCTGCTGGGCTCGGGGGGTACATTTGAAGTAAGTCCGGGTGCTGCTAAGTTGTGTGTGGGTTGGGTAGTGGCTTGACGTGTTGCTGCGTTCAGGGCCGATTTTAGTTATGCGATTTGTTTAGCATGTTGCTCCTCCCGAATGCGCATTTCTCGGCGTAGCATTTGGAGTGAGTCGACTCGGAGGGTGCATCGGGCTCTTGGGGGTTCTCAGTGACAGATTCTTCTTGACCAGTGTTGATAGGCTGGGCCCGGGTCCGGTTGGTCTCGGATGATATTGAGGCCTTGCGGCCGCTGCGAAGTGACGGCATCTCCACTTAGGTGAGACTGAAGACGTGTGTGTAGATCCGGCTCGAAGGACCAAATGTACGAGACAATTAACCGTCCGTACAAATACTGTATATGCGTAGGAGGCTGGGTACACTTGTCAACGTTTCAGTCTCGGTGAGTGTGGTGAAAGCTTGGATTGAAGTTTGAAGCCAAGTTCAGAAAGAAATTTATTTCCAAATCTGAGCTGACGAAAATAATTTATTACTGGCAAAAACTGAATTTAGTACTGAGTAAAACACTTGAAAATATTTCTTGGAGACTTGGTGATGGTTCTTCAGTAGAGAGGATTCCCTTTCAGAGGTAGTTGTTGAACTGACTTTGCATAGAATTCGGTTCTCTATTTATAGAACAAATTCAAATCGGGCCCTCCCGGAGGAGGTTCTCCTCTTTAGTGAGGAATAAATTGGTTAGGTATTTTTCCTCTCAGTAGTTAGCTTGCTGAGAGGAATGTAATATTGTGATGTGATACCTTTAACCAAGTCAGTTCAATTTACCTAAACCATCACCTCAAGTCTCGTTTATTTATTTTAAAATAAAATATACAAATTTTCATATTGGGTTTGAAGTTAGATATCTTTGGTTTGAACATTTCCCAAAGAGTAATAAATATATTTAGGTGTGATTTTTCATGTTATTATGTTAGCATATAATCATTTCTTTATGTTGATATTTATTCCGTGGTTATATTTACGACCATTTTCCCGCAAATTGAGTCCAATGTTATCACAAATAGTCACTTTTGAATTTATAATCATTGTTTGGTTAAAATATCAATGGGCTATGCTGTGCTGTGATTGTTTGGAGGCGTCGGCCATCTTGGAATTCCCTCTGGTGAGTAGTGGAAGGGGATCAACGTAAATACTGAGTCGGTTCCTTAGCGGTGGTCATTTCGTTGACTAGTTAAGCTGTCCCGTAAACGCAACCGCGACAGGAAGTCACCCGGCTCCTCCCCCAAAATCGTCCCCTCATCCCCCATAAAAAAAAACAACTCCGAAACATTTCCCCTGCCACCCAACTGTCCTCCCTTCCCACCTCTCAACTTTCTGGCTGCCCCTCCCCCCATCTATCCCCCCCTCTAACCCCCCTCTATCACCATCTATCCTCCTCTATCCCCATCTATCCCCCCCAACCACCTCTTCCCCTGTAACCCCCCCGCTAAGCTCCCCTATCCCCCTCTCAACCCCCCAGTTGGTAGTCGCTTCCCCCAAAGTCCCCCCAATTATGCTCCACTCCAAAAACGGATGGGCATCCCTCGAGAAATCCCTTGCCGACAGGGGAATCGACTTCGCTAAAAATCAGACAAAGAACATAAATATCCACCCGGAAACCCCCTGCGACCATCACCGCATCACACGGCAAATTACAAAGGCTGCCCCGCACGTCCCCTACCCGCTTTTCTAACCGGTTCAGCCAAGTTAACTCTCGTCCCATCCCTCCCCTCATGCAATACCCGGTCCAAAAACCAAACTCCTGGCCTCGCCCTAACTTCACCAACTTCAACGCACCCAGACACCCTCTAACATTACAACAATTCTGCCTAGAGCGGCCCTCCACCTCCAACCCTGACCCCCCGCAAACCAAATCCTACAACCCCTCATCTCAAACCTCACCCGCCTCCCGTCAACATCACCACCTTCCCGCCCATGCCCCCAACCACCCCCCTCCGCTCTACCTCTCCTTCAGCCCCATACCATCCAACCAACGCTGCCTCTCAGCTTCAATCCGCAATGGAGATGAACTCCAGACTTCTGTCAAACGTTCAGTCACTCCTCAACTCCATTCAGAAACATCATTAAAAACAAAAATAAAATAAATAAAAACTTTTTTCTTCAACAAACTTAAAATCTCTCCAACAACCATTAAAATCTTTTTCAATGTCTCGACAAACCAGAAAACCGTCTAACCTGCAAGCTGCATACTGGAATGCAAACAGAAAAATTAAAGATTTCTGAGGGGAAATCTTTCAATTCTTGATGGATTTCAACCTCGACATCATCCTCATTAATGAAACCTGGCTAAAACCCAGCGTAAAAATAAATTTCCCAAACTACATAACTTACCGCACCGATCGCACCCACACCTCCGGCAGTGGCACCGCTATCATCGTTAAATATTCCATCGACCACTGCGTTATAAATTGTCCCACATCCGAAACAATCGAAACCACCGGCATCGTCATCAACACTTTAAATAATGGTCCAATTAAACTCATCTCAGCCTATAGTCCCCCCAAAAGATTTCTAACTGCCCCGGACCTCGACCAACTCCTAGACAGCACCCTACCCACAATTATAGCCGGCGACCTCAATGCAAAGCACGCCTCGTGGCACAGCCGCAAGACAAACCAAAAGGGATTATTTCTTTTTAAGTACGTCGCCGACAAATCCCTCATAGTAAACACCCCCGACATCCCCACCCATTTCGCCACAAACCCGAATTTCGACCCGGACGTCCTTGACATAATCATCATGAAAAACTGCCCCTTACTCTACACCCTTCAAACCGTTAAAAAATTATCCTCAGACCACGACCCAGTCCTCTTATTGCTCTCCGACGGCACCCTACCTTCAGTACCATCTCATAGACCCACACGTAAAAAAATTCAATATACAAAAACTCCCTAAGCTCTAGAAGCAGTAAGAATTCAAACCTCAATTAACAACGAAGAAAGCCTAAATTTAGCCACAAAAAATTTCACAAACAACATAAAATCAGCCGTAGATCTTGCCACCGTTGAAGTCGCAAATGATAAACTCCGCCCCGATCTACCCGCAGAATTAAAAGAACTAATTAGGGAAAAATACTACGCCCGAAAAGAATGGCAAAGATTCTCAGACCCGATCGATCGCATTCGCATGAACAGCCTCGCCCACCAGGTCAAAGTAGAACTTCAAAAACACAGAAATGACCAATGGCACGACTTTATCTCCACTCTTGACGATGACCAAACTGCCTTTTAGAAACTTTCCAAGTCCCTCAGAAAACCTCCCACCAGAATATGTCCCCTTTCGGGCCCGAAAGGCATTGTATACTCCTCCAGAGACAAAGCCGAGACTTTTGCAGACAGTCTCGAAGAGCAATTCTCCCCGACCACGACCTACGATGACCCTCAATTCGTTTCAACTGTAGACTCCAAAGTATCATCCCTTTTGACAGAAATCCCAACAGAAAATCCAATCCCTTTCACAACCCCTCAGGAAATCACTAAAATTATAAAATCAATCAAGACAAAAAAATCTCCCGGTCCTGACTTAATCTCAAACAAAATACTAAAATGCCTCCCCTCCAAAGCAATCTGCGCCTTAAAAAAAAAAAAGGCTCTAAACCACAGACCAATCAGCCTCCTTCCCTGTACAGGAAAAATACTAGAAAAACTCATCCTCCCCAGACTCAAATCAATAGTTGACGAATTTAAACTCATCCCTGATTTTCAACACGGCTTTCGATCGGGCCATTCCACTCTCCACCAACTTCTGCGGGTGGTCGAACAAATTACAAACAGTTTTAACGAACGCCAACATACAGTACTCCTCTCCCTAGACGTCTCCAAAGCATTCGACAAAGTCTGGCACAGAGGTCTCATTTATAAAATGTACCTCCTCGGTATCCCCCTCCCAATGCTTCAACTCATAGCCAATTTCATGAAAAACCGTAAATTTGAAATCAAACTAGATGGAATCTTTTCCACCGTGAGATTGCTAAGAGCTGGTGTCCCTCAAGGCTCTATTCTCTCGCCAGCCCTCTTCAACATCTACCTAAGTGACATCCCCACCCCAAGTATCTACGACTTTTGCACCAAAATAGGTAAATTTGCAGACGATACTGAAGTCATGTCGACTTCATTAAGCGTAACAACAGCAGCACGACGCGTCCAAGCCCACGCCTCAGAACTAGAATCATTTTTCAAAAAATGCGAATTAGTATAAATCCCTCCAAAAGTGCCGCTTGTGTCTTCTACCGTAAACACCCCATAAGACCCCCCAACATCCATTTATTCGGTGAAAACGTCCCCTGGCAAAAAAACATTAAATACCTTGATATCACCCTCGACAGTAAACTAACCTGGTCAAAACACATCTCAGAAACGTTAAACTCAGCCAACAGAACCTTTGCATCCCTTTACCCCATGTTATGTAAAAAAAAAAACAAAAAACTATCTACAAGAAATAAACTCCTGATTTACAAATCCACGATTAGACCAAAATTAACCTACGCGAGCCCAATCTGGGCCCACGCTTCAAAAACACAACTAAACAGATTACAAACATTCCAAAATAAAGTCATTCGCACAGCCCTGGGAGCCCCCGCGTGGATGAGGGTCTCCCAAATTCACCGTGACTCCGAAGTCCCCCTCCTTAAGAACCACATCATAAGTCTCGCGGAATCTTTTTATTCGGGCATTCCAACCCATAAGAACCCTTCCATTAATTGTCTCGCCCAGTACGACGCAAATGCCAAAACATAGTATAAAAAACCTGAACACAAATCCTACGTAAATTTCCCCCCTAATTATGATACAAAAACTATAAAAGAGATTTAGTACGAAATCGAGTGTAACTCAAGTACATATTATTATTAACTCTTTCCAGTGAAATGCATATTTTATGATCGATTACCAAATAGTTTTTTATTATTACTTAAATTATAAAGTACATACATAGATATGGAACTCTCGTTTGGGGGAACTATATTGCCCCGAGCGCAGCGGGGGGGTTAACAGTGATTATTTTTTTTTAATACTTTAAGAAGGTGCTTTATGTATGTATTTTGTGCAATTCCATTGGTGACGGTAGACGGTATTTTTGGTAAACTTTGGCAAATAATGTATTTTGTATTAATATTTTTTATTCTAACAAAATATTTTTATAAAATAATGAACTTTATTTTGAGGTGAAATTGTTTTGTGATTAGAATGATAATTGGTGCTACTGAAAGATTTTTGTAAATGTTCAATTTTGGTTTTTTGGTGTTTATTGCAAAGACCTTAATTTATTACAAACCCAGTAAATAAATGTTTTGGTCAATGACAATAATATCATAAATAGGTAGTAATTGTTTTAGAATAGTGAAAATTTGGACCAACATATTTCTGAAAAATCCTTTGTACATAATACGTAATATTTAATCTTAGTGTTATATACGTAGTTATTAAGGGTGTGAAATTTCCAACCAAATACATTTATAGAATTGATGTGTTATGGACATAATAATTCAAAAGGACTTAGTTAGTTTCACGTCTACCAAGCCCAGATCACTTAATATATTAAAAAGAATGTTAAAAACTATAATTATCCACGGTCATAACTACAAAACATTAAGTAAGATAGGAAGCAGTGACCTGTGGAGTTGAACAATTCTGTGCATATAGTATGTGTGAAACTAGCACGGACCTTTACAACTGTACTGTAAAAGATTCTGTGCATATAGTATATGTGAAACTAGCACGGACCTTTACAACTGTACTGTAAAAGATTCTGTGCATATAGTATATGTGAAACTAGCACGGACCTTTACAACTGTACTGTAAAAGATTTCTGTTTTTTTTTTTCAATGTTGGATAACTTAAATATGTTACCTGTTAGTTCTTTTATGTTTTTTCCATAATGCTCAATGTGGTGGTGGAATCCTGTTTGTCCGTACCTAGTTATTAAGTTTGACCAACGCATTGATTTAATCTCTCTTTTAGTTTTAAATGTTTTCCCAAATGCACTTTAACTGCATTGCTATCTTACATACTTGTTTTGCATAGTGTGATTGGTGGCAACCGGTGACCTTTTTCACTATAGATGCTAAAATTGGAATTAACTTTGTGCTCAATTTTTTTTTTAAAATTGTATTCGTTTAGATATAATTTGGGATTTTCACGGCCAAAAGAAATATCCTGATTTTTTGCGCTTCCTCCTTCTTTAGCCAATATTTCGGACACCCGTACAGTGTCCATCATCAGGACAGATGTGTAGATTGTGGTGAAGTGTGTGTTTATGCATGAAGAAGAGATACCATATTGCAGGCGTCAATCCTTTTGGAAATGTTATTTCAGAATAATAATTAGTTAAATTAGTGTGGTTTTCGGTGTTTAGTTTTGGTGAAGCCGGCAAGTACACGATACCCAAGAACTATTAAGATTAGCTCCGTCGTCTCTATTAATATAATGTACAGTGAAAAATGTCACCAGCTGCAACTATTGTTCTTTATTTTTTACTTAAAAAACTAAAACTGGTATGAATTAAATGGCACTTTTATTATGTTTCCACATTTATAAAATGTATTTGTTTGTGCTTTTTAGAGGTGGTGGTTTATTATTTGGGAAGTAATATTATGTTTTATTCCTTATTGTAATACTTATCTTCCCAAAATTAGTATTTAGCTGTGTTTTAAAAGTTTTGGTTATTTATTTTCAGATTGTAACATTACTTATTTATAATATATACTTTGTAAAAATCTCAAAAGTGGCAAGCGAAACACACGGTAATTGCCGTCCTTTCGATATAGTATTCAACTGTCACGTGTCAGGTGTGGTCGGGTGGTAGGTCTAAACAAATTGCATAAAAAGTGCCAAAATGACCCCATGTGTCATGTGAAAGTGTTTCTATGTAAAAGCCAAGGAGTAACATTTCATTTGTGAATACACGCAAATTACTTATTATTAATAATATAATTATTTCTACTGTTTACTGAAGATTTTAAGCGCCTAAGAGAAATTGATTTATTAAAATTAACAACACATACGTTTAAGAAGGACAACCTACTGGTAGTAGGCCGTCTCAAACAGTGTTCCATATTTGTCTTAGTGCAAACGAGGAAGCGTAGTGCCATCTCGATCACACCCGTAATCTAGAATGTAGTATTCGACGCAACTTTTAAAAACGTAAAAGCTGCCCAGTCCTATATCTATTTCATTGATGCCCACATATTCTTTTTATATCTGTCTTTGTTGTACACGACCAACATTTAAATTAAGAATTTACTGATAACGTAAGCGTGTTTGTTACTTGCCACATTTTGTCAATTTTATTAGACAATAACTTATGTATAGGTTTGTAATGCCATTGTTTTTGAGGCTATTCTTATGAACACATAATAATTTTTTAATTATTTTATTTTTGCTAAATAATATACTATCCCAAATTACCTTCTGTTATTGAATTTTTAATTTATTTTGTTATTATTTGTCAATGCGAATTCATCACCATATATATGTCATACCATATAAGCTTTCCCGTAATGCCAATTGACTGTGTTCACGCAATATGGGCAGATAATAATTATTTTTAGATTTGTCAGTGATTTACATTCATACTATTTAACTAAATTATAATTTCATTGAAATGGCTTCAGCTATGTTTAGAAACCAGACCTGATTAGCCAGGTACTTCCCTAAGCCTCCCAACATACCCCAAATTTTGGAAATGCAATTTTGAGCCTGTCGCATAAAAAGAAATAGATATATGAATTTGTCATATTTTTGCTATATGTGTGCATATATGTATTAAAAATTGCATTTTGTGTATGTACGCTGACAAATATGTTGAGTTGAATTCGCATCGATGTTATGCTTTTTATGTTGTCTCTTGTGTTTTTAAAATATAAATTGTTTATTTGTTCTAACTCTTTTTATTTCTATCTTCAAATGTTCTTCCTTTTATCTTCCACGCTTATTGCCATAATATCCTATAATCTTATTTACTACAGACATAATCTTTATAACTGTAAAGGTCTATTCACGTCTACCGGCACGGTGCGTGGCAGACACGTAACGTGGCAGACACGAGTATAAAATGACGCCTCATCCAAAGCTGATAATGACTCTGCTTGGATGAAGCCCATGCGAACACTATTTCAATTCTTTTGAAATTCAAATTAAAACAAATTTGTTTCATATTAATTGAAATTGCATTCGTATGTCTTCGCCCACGTAAAACATCTGTTCACTAATGGTGACATAGATAATGTAAGCAATTAATGTTGTCGTGTCTGCCAGGTTACATATTTGTCTGCCGTGCAGAGTGCAGTTAGATGTGAACAGACCTTATTTTCTGATAAGTAAAACAAAATAAATTTTCCTTTCCGGTTATGGTTTCATTTTAAACATTAAACTGCACTTTTATGTATGTTAGTGATTGCACTTACATTACGTTTATTTATTTGTCTGTGTCTGTGTCTAAGATTAATGTATAAGTTACGTTAATCTTAACAGTCAACATCATAAAAGCCAGACTGGCAGTGCTAACATTGTGCACACGAACTTAATTTACTAAAAAATGATTTCAGTATAGTATTTGTAAGACAATACTGTCTTGATAATTACGCAAGTGCCTGCGAAGCAAAATCCTACATTAAAGTGGTGTATTTTGGATATATACAAGAAATCTATGCTTAGTCCCTGCAATTGGGGGTTTTCGCTTCCCTTCACTTATCAATTTTACGATATTATCAACATTACACGCTAAGGTTAACAATACATGAGCTTCACATAATGCATTGCATCAAGAAGTGAACCAGATGCTTAAACTAGACTTACATAATATTAGGTTACAAATTACAGTGTCCATTGGCACATGATTAAGATCAACGCTTGCGAATTGCATTTATAACATAATGCGAATTTACATAAAAGGTTTGCAAGAGTTTCATATATTCTTTGCATGATGTATTGGCCTGGTCTCTAGATGTCAAATCAAACAACAAAATTGCTATAGTATCATCAGATCTCTTTCCCTACATATTGTTTCTTGTTATACAAATGCATTACAATTTTTCTTCTGTTCCACTCAATCAAATTACTCACTCGTAAGTGTTTAGTTCACACCGCTACTACAGTCCACAAAACACTTGAATGTGTCGATTACAAAACCAAAACTGAGTTTTAATATGCCACCAATTTTTGGGCGGCTGATTCAAACCACCATTTTGCATTTTCCATTCTGTGTTTTAGTGTCCTCAACTGCTGAAATATAGTTCTGTTGTTCTTAAATCTATAAGTAAGAGTATGCTTGTTGTGGAATAATAATACATACCATGTTCTGTTTTCTTAATCAACATTGTGAACTAAACTTAAAAGAAAGGTTTCTACGAGTAACAGTATGTAAGTACCTATACTGAATAGTCAAGACCCATCTGCCACTAATCCACCTATACATAGATGCATTACAAAAGGTATTATTGTCCTAACTCACCAACCGAGTGCATCCTTACATGGAAACAGTTCTACCTACTGATCAAATTATTGTGATAATCACAACAAAATCATCAAGGCTGTCCAAACCATTAGTTTCATCATTATCTCTTCGATATGGTTGTGTTGTCCTCAAGGTAGACTGATGAACGCACCTATTTCATCACATCTCTTCAATTTGGTTTTATTGTCCTCAACCAAATTTTACCAAAGAAAACAAACAATTTTAAAATTTTATATAAATAATTACATTTTACGTGTTGAATTAACCAGTGAAGTTTCCACATAAAATTCATGTTATATACAGAAAAAAACATTTCATCACATATCTTGTTATGTTGTCCTCAATTGAACTCTAACCAAAGCATTAATTTCATTATATCTCTTCAACATGGTTGTGTCATCTTCAATGGAGATCTAACCAGAGCATCCACTTCATGATAATATTTATCTCTTCAACATGGTTGTGTTGTCCTCAGCTCCACATTGCGGCAGCCAACGGGTACACCAAGGTGGTAGAGTTCCTGCTGGACAACCATGTGTCCACGGATGTCAAGGACAACGACTCCTGGCAGCCGGTGCACGCGGCCGCCTGCTGGGGACATGTAAGTAGACCTGTGACTTAGTCGCATGAATTTGTGCAATTACAGCATGGAAGTAACATGGTTGTATTAATTTTATAAAGAAGGGTTGCAATAAGGAACGTGGTTGTTTATGTTTCTTCTTAGCATTGATCGCACACACATTGTTACAAAATGTCTGACACAAGTGAAGATGAGTTGATATTTATTAAATTGCTCTGCCATGTTTAAAGTCTCGACGAAGTAAGTGGTAATGAATTCGACCGACTGGCGAGTTTACAAAATGTCGGCAACGTGGGTCTGCATACGAACCTCCGCGCAAATGTATGGCAGTAGTCGCCAAGATACTTGAATTATCGAGTATCGGATATAGTAGTCCTAGGTAGAGGTCATATGTACGTCATCGACGATCGTCTTCTTCCGTCTTACGCGAAAACAAAAAGACAAAAGTTACTAGAACAATGACGTCACAAACAACCTCTCTCTGGGACTACTATATTTGCCTATCCATGTGGAAGAGAGGTCTAAGAGATAGAAGAGATTTTTTTATTTAACATATCCAAAAGGTTATCTAAGAGTCTGGTTTTACTCTAATATAATGAATAATAACCATTAATTCCTGTGTGGGTGTGTTTGTTTGATATGCGAAGTGTGTTGTTTGTTGTGACTAATGATATTAATGATGAGCATGTTGTGTTTGGGTGTCCCGGCAGATGGAGGTACTGGAGATCCTGGTGCACAACGGAGCCGACCTTGACGCCAAGAATAAGCACGATGAGACCCCGGCCGGTAATTATATTACTTTTAAGTAACCTCACTTTACGAGTATAAGAAATATCAATGGTCAAAAGCTGGATTCTATGTGTTTTACTGTTTTGAATATAGGCAACATCCTAAACTAATCTTCCGCACTTGCACCAAATTCTTGTAAGAGTATTGTGCAATATATGATTTAATCAAAGGTCTAGTCTATAAATCGCAAAAAATAATTGAAAATGCTGGACTGCCTAACATGAATACATTTTTCTATCGATTTATGTACGCTAAATACATTAAAATTAACATCTTAATTCAGTTGTCTCTTTGAAGTAGCCGGGAAAAGTTTAAATTTTAATTATTTATAAGTTATTATCGAATATAAATTCGAAATTTACACATGGAAATCGATAGATTAATGTATTATAATAATAATAATACAGGGTGTCCGGGAGTAAAATGCGCTATACACTCCCGAAACAATCAATCAATTTCACCGGAGGTGAAAGAATCACTTACCGAAGTTAGTGCAATTTATCCACGGACACCCTGTATATTTTTATAGTAAGAAATTTGCAACTACAACTAAAAATACATGTTAAGTGTGCAAAGTGTACATTTGTTTACAAATTAAATAAGTAAATGAAATTAACAATAGAAATGTATAGTTATAATTTGTGGTTGTGTAGTTGTTAACCCGCCTCACTAGGCTAGCGGCTAGCCTGTGTAGAGGCAGCCACTTTACAAGTTATTATTCATGTTCAGGTAGCAGTGCTGTATTTCTGATAGTTTTGTGATTTATAGCCAAGATCTCTGCTAGAGTCTTAGGCCCAGTTGTTTCGCAGAAATTCAAATGTAACATTGTCATCAAATAGCCATTCACCTCTTTTGTCATTTGTTCTCGTTAAATGCTGGATCGGCGTTTAATGGGAAATTTTCAAAACAACTGGGCTTTAGATACTGTAATAATAATAATAATAATAATAATAATATCTTGTTTATTTTTAATTGTGTGTTTGGTTTCTGTAAATGCGGACACTTGTGTTAAAAAAGGCCCATGCCGATGCGAATTCGAAAACGGGACGGCTATTGATCTGAGCGCAGCAAACAATGCATTTTTCACGACGTCCATGAATGTGCCTCTGACAGCACCAGAGTCTGGCTGGTTGTTGCTATCATATTATTTCCACCCATGCAAAAATGGCAAACTACCTGATGACAATCCAAAAAGTTTAAAATTTTAAAATTTAGGAAAGTTTACACATTACAACTATACATACATATTATGGTGTACATTGATTTGTAACTTTTATATTTAAGGTTATAAAATTAACAAAAATGAAGAACTATTAATACAAACATAATATTGTGAAGGTAAATAGAAAATAAAAGTACAGTTGTGGTTTCTCAAATACCGCCTCACTAGGCTAGCCTGTGTTGAGGCAGAATTTTTCGTGTTAGTTCCTAATACCATTGAACATACCTATACTTGTATTAAGAAGTATTCGCTCAATAATGTGGTGGTAATGTGGTGACTTCAATAACTGCGAATTTGGGTGAATGCACCGGTAAAGGCCCTATTCTTATTTTTAATCCAAATTTTTACATTATCTTTGAAATTTTTTTGTGAATCACATTGTTTTATGCTGTCTGGAAGAATGTTGTAGAGTCTTGTCGCAAAGTATTTAAAGTTTCGTTGCCCAAACGTAGTATGTGTTATCGGAATTTGTAGTAAGATTTTGTTGTTGCTTCGAGTACATCGTGTATTTGAATTTTACGTAGTAATTATGTATATTTGAGTATAGATGAGTTAGGATAGTTTTTGCATATAGCTGCCGAACATCAAACACATTCATAATATTAAAAATTAGATTAGAGTCTGTAATTATAGGTAGCCTTAGAATTATTTTTAAAATACCTAATAATAAATACCTTTCAAGAATTTGGTCGGTAGTATTGAGGGCCGTTTACTGGCTATAACTACAAGGTACATAATTAAGATAGATAAATATACATTTCGAAAGCAACAATTATTTCAATAAATAATAATATATAAATTAACTACAATAATTCAATTGCGCATTGTAAAATAGCAATCAATTTAATTAAATTTGAAACATTTCAATTGTAACATCAATCAATTAATATTTATTACTCGTTGAAATGATTAATTGATTCCGAATGTGTTAGTATGTGAGACATACACATTGAATTCTTCCTAAAGGTGATCAGAACCCAATCATATTTCCACATTAAATATAGCTAATAATTTATCAGCCTTTTGATTTTAATTTATTGACGAGAGTAACGTTAAATGAACTTTGGAAAATCTAAGGCGGTAATATTCACAACTTTGAGCCGATAACATGTCCGCAATAAATACTAATATTTTATTTTGTTTTTGGGTGCAAACAAATAATTTATCTTAATATTTGAAAGCATACCTTGCAAAAAGTGTATTTTATATGTTTACCCTGATCGCATTATTAAATTAACAATAACACTGCTTTATGGCATGCATGTTTAAAAAAAGTGATTTTATTGCAGCAATTTTTTTTTGGGCTGGTAAACGCTTGGTTTTTTAGAGATCTTTTCCAGAAGGTACTGCACTTCCCTCGTGGAAATGATACATTATTTCATAGAAGATGGTCTTTGACACATGGTTATCGTTTCGATGTTGACAGTTTGAGGACATTCGTGATGTATTGATGTTGGTTTGTTTGTTTGGCAGACATCTGTGAGGACCCTGAGATGCGCGCCCGCATAGCGCAGCTGGTGCTAGAGCGCGAGTCTCGCCACAGAGCCAGTGCGGGCTCGGGTGGTAGCGGGGGGGGCGGTGGCGGTGGCGGCAGCAGGCGAGGCACGCCCTCGCACCGCCCGCCCTCCAGCAGCTCGCGCGCGCAGAGCATGAAGCGCACCTCCCTGCGCGACAAGGGCATGACGGCCAAGCATGACGCGCACGAAGAGGCGCGCATGTGGCAGACCTTCGGCACCAATGTGAGTCAATTCATTTATTTACAGTGTTTTACAATGTTAACTAAAAATCTGCTCCTCGACAAAACTAAACCTGCTGCTGAACTAACTACGATTTTACGGCAATGTATTGCCTACAAGATGTTCGTGTTATCAGGCAATATAGCTCAATATGTTTATGTATTGCTTATATTCTGGTTGACATGTATTGAACTGTCTTGCCAGTGATTTGTCCCAGCTACGGCAATCTTAGAGATTATCTTTTTTTCTGTCCCGGTTACTTGGAACCGGTGGTTTCTGTGCTAGCCCATGTATTGGAAATACTCTGTTATCTCCAAAAAGTCAGTTTTGAGATAAATTACTTTAAAGTTTTTGGGACATTTTGTTACTTTTCTCGCAAACTAAGGAGTAGTAAGAATTTCAAATTTGGTGAAAGGTTAGATCGACCCTTCATTAACCCATTCCGTCCAAGTCGCCGCAATTTAGGTTGGCTATCTCAGAAGGCTTTCCCTCCGGGCCGCCATAATTTAAGCCTCTCGACAAAATGCTAATTTTTACATAAATAGTACCTTTTATGCATTGCCATTTTTTTGTATTCTAAAAGAAAATTTTATAAAATAAATACAACAAAAAAAAAACTATACCAATAAATTCAGGACAAGTTTGCACAACAAATGCAGTTCCTGCGGTCAGTTTCAGTCAAAATAACTTCGGATGGGATGGGTACAAAATATTAAAAAAATATATATATATACCACATATTTTGATGTTCATGAAATACATATTTTTTGAACATTTAAAAAAAATTCTCAATCATTCCTTTCGCCAAATTTTAAATTGCTACTTACTACTATTAGCTGTCGAAAAATATATCAAAATGTGTAAAAAAAATTAAAGTCATTCGTCTCAAAATTAGCTTTGTGGAGATACAGCATATTGACACATCATGCTATGCACAAGTGTCACGGATAGCTATCGATATGTGATGCCAATATGCTGCAACTCTTACATCCTGTCTCCCTCACGACAATGGTATTGTAATGTCAAAATAGCGTATTTGTGGAGTTGTCGTGACAGAATATTGTATTTTCAGTTGCAATGTTCTCCCATTACAGAATAGTTCTTTTTCATAGTTACAGCATTGTTTCATTGTCAATTTCTTGGGAAGTAACCAGAATAACTCAACAAATGGAATTTATTGAGCTCTGTAAAGCAAAAATACTGTGTCTTAGGGTACGGCTTATTGCCATAACACGGGTTTGCTGTCACTGGAACCGTCGATATTATTTCTCGTAGGTACAGGTTCTTTTATCCCAGAATTACTTTATTATTTTTGAAGATTTGTGATTCAGACGGTTGGAAGCAGTTGGGACTTTTGTGTGGTAGGTACCTACTTACATTTATGTCATAGGTTTACCTATAATAATAAAATATTATCTACTAAAAACGTTACGTTGAGTGATACGCACCACAACTATCGTAAACAAATTTAATTCAATTTTTTTTTTAAATGGATCATCTTCAACAAAGCTAGCAATAAGTAAAGAATTTTGTCAGGTGTTCATTGTAAATTTTAAGGTATTAGCTTTTTTATTTTATTTTTATTTTTTATTTATCTATTCACTTATACATACATTATAGGTATACATATTCACATTGGGTGCAAGTAATACAGATAGATGTTCCATATATACAATATGGTAGTAGAACGAAATGTGATATGTAACTGTATATACATGATTGAAGCTTCGGTAGTAATGTTCTGTGGAGAACCGGTGCCGAGGTGTTCGCATGGGTGTTATTCTGCTGTCATAGGTGGAAACACAATATCCTCCTTGGGAGTCTCTACCGTAGTTCCACCCATGGTGGCAGTATTTTATATTATTATGTTAGAAGTTAGAAACTGTGTTGACATGTTCATCATAATATTATATAGACACAATGTAGTAATTTGAGGTAAGTTACGTATCAAAATGTTCTGCAGGCACACTGTAGTACAAGAGTACAGATACATTGTACAAATGTAGAACATGATTTAAACTTCATAATATTATATATGAGTAAAAAAGAGAAAAGTAAGAAATATACATGAAGTGAACTTAATGAGCAGTTAAGCTGAAAAGGGAAAAAAAGCAAAACAGAAGTTATATTACAATTAATTGTATACTTTAAATACTAAATTAATTATTATGTTTGGTTTGGAGTAAATAGGTTTTGTAAAAATAGTGTTCCTTTAGATTTTATCCAGTCTGTGATCTGTTTTTTTAGTTGATGTCTCGGTGAATTATCAGCAGGTTGTTTCAAGGAAGGTGGCATGCAGTTATACGGTTTAATGGAGTAGTAGTTAAAGGATCTTTGTCCGTGGGCCGTGTGTTTAAGCGGGATGTTTTGTTAAGTTTGTTGAAGACCGATAGAGGACTGAGATAGTAAAGGGATATGTAGATTGTATTTGAAGAGGTGAATAATAGACGATTTTGCATAGAGTTGTTTGATAGACAGAACGTCGAGCAGAGTCTGTATCGTATGGTACTTGAAGAATCAGTTGAAAAATTGTCTTTTATGCTTTTTCTAGTGGATCTAGAGAACTATTGTTTGCACTATCCCAAGACATTAGACCATATGTAATTACAGACCATAAGTGTTAGTTCTTTACGCAGAGTTTTCAGAAATCAGATGTAGATAATAATTTTCCTAATTTTTTTCTCAAGCTGCTTTAAGGGATGGGAGTGGTTTTTTAGAAATCTCATATAGCTGGTGACCTTCCTCGTGTTTAGAAGGGAGTGCGAAATTTCATCAATCTCCAAATAAAACTGCAGATTTGTTTAAAAATGAAACCCACACCGGGATATACCTACTTCTTTATTTATTATTATAGACTCAGCTAATACAAGTTTGTAATTTATAATATGGAAATCGATAAAAAAAACGTATTTGTGTAAGGGTATCAGAGCTACATTTTCGATTTATTGCGTAGATTTTCGATTGAATCTTAGAAATTAAACTTATTTTACTACTACCATAATACAGGCATGAACCTAGAATGGTGGTCGAGACCGAGAGAACTCAAATAAAAAGTAAAAATAAAATAATTGAACAATATTAATAATTTAATATAAACAACTGGGGAGAATGACGAAGTTTCTGAAGGTTGCCAGTCTTGGGAATTTCCAAACTTTAATAACCGTAAAATGGAACATAGCATTGTTCATTAAAAAATGCAGAAAAAAGCAACAATCATCCCTTTTTTGCTCCAAAATACTAAAAAGAGAACATAACATCACGTTGCAAAAGACCAACGCTTTTGCTGTAAAATAACACGGCTTTTCACAAAAATAGCTCGAAATTCGCCAAAAATATAGCGAAATTAACAGCCACCATCAAACACGACATTTCCCATAAAATTTTTCAAACGCAAAGTTTTCAGGTGTCTATTGATTGCATTACTTTGAGCAGTCGTGTTAGCGAAAATCCTGCGTTCTTTTCCCGATCGCGGCAATAAACGTTTTCTCGGTATTGCGTGTCTATCCGTTAAAGGTCCCTGCAAGATTTCCTCTGATTGACTTGTGAGAGAAATCAATACCATTTACAGGTGATGGTACTAACTACTACTAGGTACATAAAGTTACATATTTATGGCCGCACGCGATTCTCTGCCGACGGACGCGGACGGGTGAGTTCCATAGGAAGTCAGCTTCCTTTCGTCGGACAAAATGTATCCAAATTTATTTGTGGCCTCGAAAATTAATTTGTTGATCTCCTTTCAAGATTTCTGAAATGTTATAAGTAATTTTACAATCTTGAGTGAAAACTGTGAACCCAACAACATATCACGGAAGTGTTCGCTTTCTTACGCTTTATATGAATTTATTTTTATTGCGTTTTATGCGCGGTCGTAAATCACTTCAATTTGCAACTTATTGATATTTTTATATGATTCATTAATAATAATTATTAATGTTTCCTGCAAGCATTACTTGAGGGCTCATTACGCGCAGCGGATATTTTTTACAACATCCAAAAAATACTGTTCTATCAATATTTCAATTGAAGCTTCTTCAAAGAACGAGTCATTGGCCCAATTGGTCAATTGGACTCGTTCTTGTGTTCAACAATTCCCTGCGGAATAATTAGCTGTCTTCTGTGTTTCCTCCCTCCTTCAACACAGCTCTCGTCAAGAAAAAGGTTCACTTTCATCTCCTTAACACCACTCTCCACTACATGATAAAGATCCCAAAAAACTTCGAGAGTTAATATTTAAAGATGAAATTCAACGTTTTCGACATTTTTTAATGCGAGTACCGCACAACAGTACCAACTTCTCCCAACCGTCTGAAGCCAGTGAGACTATGGCATCCCCAATAGTTGGGGTATGTTGTGAGGCTGAAGATAGTGGAGAGAAGGAGATGGGGAAGAGGAAGGTGGGGAAGTAGCTAGTTATTCAAATCTAGTCACCAAACACGGCTAAAGATATTTCAAGCAATACTTCGATTCTGAATGGTGGTCTCTCACCAGAGCGACACTGAAAGTATCTACCGTTCTTGAACGTGCCGCAAATATAGTGAATTTTTTCAAATTAATAAATTGTGAAATAACACAAATTAATCAAATAAAATTTATTTACGCATGCCGGTATTTGAACCCACGACCTTCGGATTCGTAGCCTAGGGTCGTAACCAATCAACCCTATACATAATATACCTATATACCAAATATACATCTAGTTCGTCATACGAATTGACGTTTAGCAGTTCTTAGAATCTGTCACGGAACCCTGCAGTTCGAATGTCGACCAACTATTCACCTAGTTCGTCACACGAATTAATGTTTTGCAGTTGCCAGAAACCGTAGCGGAACCCTGCTGTTCGAATATCAACCAAATATATCCCTTTGAATTCCATATTTATTAGGTACTGTTAATAACATGAACGTTGAATGAAAATGATAACTGGTTAAAAATTACATAAGTCCGAATGTTCCGCACCCGCACCGCCCCTCCGCCTGCTCCTAATTGTAATTAGACCATAAACCTATGTTATAAGTCATGTGTGTGTAATAACCACACCATTTATATTATGTTGTCTTTTGGAAACACAGCGCAATACGGTAGAAGCTTCCATCACCATTACTAACATTTAATTAACGACTACCGCGTTAAAATTAATTTAATAAAATGTTACCTTATTTTGATATTGTTATAGTCCACTGAACTGGCTACCTGTAGGTACATAATATTGTGTCGGTGCTATATTTTTACGTAAATTTTACCTTTTTGTTAAGTACCTACCATGATGTAAATAATATTGTTTATGTTTTCTATTTGGGTCATTTTTAAATCTTGTAATGTAAAGCAAGTGGATTGTTGTACATTTGTAAAGTACATGGCTATTCTGTTCTGTCTGGCTATCTAGTAAAGCATGGGTTGGTCAGGGCCGGCCCTGTGCAGGCGCAATTGGAGCAGTTCGCTCCGGGCGCTGATAATATCTAGCGCCGTTTGGCCCAGGGCCGGCTCTGGGGTCGGTTAAGCGATCCTCTTGGTTCACGGAACCCTAAATGGCCGATTGGATGTTCTGTCTATCCATGAATACGAAATTTTCTCCAAAATTATTGTCACCGGGCCAGAAATGTCAAAATCATAGCCGAATACTGGCGTCCTCCGCGGAACTCTGCAGTTTGAATATCGACCAAATATACCTTTAGTTCGTCACACGAATTGACGTTTAGCAGTTCTTAGAATCTGTCACGGAACCCTGCAGTTCGAATGTCGACCAACTATTCCCCTAGTTCGTCACACGAATTAATGTTTTGCAGTTGTCAGAAACCGTCGCGGAACCCTGCAGTTCCTTTGACTTTGAATGACGATTTTCCTCAAGGCGATTTACAATCTTCCACCCTAATTTAATACATTAATCAGCTCCATATTTAATAGTTATATTTTGCGTAAATAGCCATATAAACAGTAACCAAGTTGTTTTTTTATACATTACGTGAGATGTTGAACCCGCGATATCTAGACCCTGAAACAAGGATCTTACAGGGCTATCACATTGATAATTATACCAACGTATTATTATTGCATTATCATTTTCATGGCGTTTCGCTTGCATTAGTACAAAGTTGCGATTTTTTTCATGAAATTGAAATCTCTATGATCTAGGTATAATACTCAAATCCCTATTCACTCGACCGAAAGTGAAGAAGAAGACAAATGCCGACGAGTCGTGTGTGCACTGTGCGGAGACTTGCATTATTCTTTATTAATAAATGATGATTGCAATCACTGGGACTAGCAGGCCTATGACGCTTCGTCACAGCTGCTTGCACTTTCGGAGAAGATTCGCCAGTGGCGTAAAATTGTACTACACTCGGCGTCACTAAAATTACACCTATTGCAAAATCTTATGAAACAATAAAGCGATCGTCTCTTTGGGATGTGTTGCGTCGTCGCCCTGATCCACGCTTCCGGATTAATTCAACAGTCTCTTGAAACCGTTGGAAAACCCATCGAACCGCAAAATGGCTTAAATTTAGGTGCCGAGCAACACCACACTGCCGCATCCCTGATTGCAGTAGTGCCACCACTTGAGGGGCTTCGTCAGCAGTGGTGTCCATTATAAGGGATTTTTTTTAGCGCTAATTATTCATGTGTGTCCTCTTCAACGTTCGAATAGCGAATGACCTACATTTGATTAAAACTGCTCCTTTTAACCCAGGAAGACGACACAAGTTGTGGCAACAAGTATATGCGCAACATTTTTTAATAATAATAAAAACAACATGGCATTTATATAGCGCAGTTTAGTGTCATTTCACTTCAAGTGCGCCCGTCCCACCTGCCCGTTTTAACATCCCGTAATTATCTATCCAGCAATGGTCATCCACTCCGTGCAGCCGTTCCTCTTACTCGCCTCCTATTCTGCCCGGGGTTGTTCGGCTTCGGTCTTGGTCCGCTACGCCACTAGTGGCTATCCAGCAATGGTCATCCACTCCGTGCAGCCGTTCCTCTTACTCGCCTCCTATTCTGCCCGGGGTTATTCGGCTTCGGTCTTGGTCCGCTACGCCACTAGTGGCTATCCAGCAATGGTCATCCACTCCGTGCAGCCGTTCCTCTTACTCGCCTCCTATTCTGCCCGGGGTTGTTCGGCTTCGGTCTTGGTCCGCTACGCCACTAGTGGCTATCCAGCAATGGTCATCCACTCCGTGCAGCCGTTCCTCTTACTCGCCTCCTATTCTGCCCGGGGTTGTTCGGCTTCGGTCTTGGTCCGCTACGCCACTAGTGGCTATCCAGCAATGGTCATCCACTCCGTGCAGCCGTTCCTCTTACTCGCCTCCTATTCTGCCCGGGGTTGTTCGGCTTCGGTCTTGGTCCGCTACGCCACTAGTGGCTATCCACCAATGGTCATCCACTCCGTGCAGCCGTTCCTCTTACTCGCCTCCTATTCTGCCCGGGGTTGTTCGGCTTCGGTCTTGGTCCGCTACGCCACTAGTGGCTATCCAGCAATGGTCATCCACTCCGTGCAGCCGTTCCTCTTACTCGCCTCCTATTCTGCCCGGGGTTGTTCGGCTTCGGTCTTGGTCCGCTACGCCACTAGTGGCTATCCAGCAATGGTCATCCACTCCGTGCAGCCGTTCCTCTTACTCGCCTCCTATTCTGCCCGGGGTTGTTCGGCTTCGGTCTTGGTCCGCTACGCCACTAGTGGCTATCCAGCAATGGTCATCCACTCCGTGCAGCCGTTCCCCTTACTCGCCTCCTATTCTGCCCGGGGTTGTTCGGCTTCGGTCTTGGTCCGCTACGCCACTAGTGGCTATCCAGCAATGGTCATCCACTCCGTGCAGCCGTTCCCCTTACTCGCCTCCTATTCTGCCCGGGGTTGTTCGGCTTCGGTCTTGGTCCGCTACGCCACTAGTGGCTATCCAGCAATGGTCATCCACTCCGTGCAGCCGTTCCTCTTACTCGCCTCCTATTCTGCCCGGGGTTGTTCGGCTTCGGTCTTGGTCCGCTACGCCACTAGTGGCTATCCAGCAATGGTCATCCACTCCGTGCAGCCGTTCCTCTTACTCGCCTCCTATTCTGCCCGGGGTTGTTCGGCTTCGGTCTTGGTCCGCTACGCCACTAGTGGCTATCCAGCAATGGTCATCCACTCCGTGCAGCCGTTCCCCTTACTCGCCTCCTATTCTGCCCGGGGTTGTTCGGCTTCGGTCTTGGTCCGCTACGCCACTAGTGGCTATCCAGCAATGGTCATCCACTCCGTGCAGCCGTTCCTCTTACTCGCCTCCTATTCTGCCCGGGGTTGTTCGGCTTCGGTCTTGGTCCGCTACGCCACTAGTGGCTATCCACCAATGGTCATCCACTCCGTGCAGCCGTTCCTCTTACTCGCCTCCTATTCTGCCCGGGGTTGTTCGGCTTCGGTCTTGGTCCGCTACGCCACTAGTGGCTATCCAGCAATGGTCATCCACTCCGTGCAGCCGTTCCTCTTACTCGTCCCCTATTCTGCCCGGGGTTGTTCGGCTTCGGTCTTGGTCCGCTACGCCACTAGTGGCTATCCAGCAATGGTCATCCACTCCGTGCAGCCGTTCCTCTTACTCGCC
Organism: Hesperophylax consimilis; assembly: GCF_061612785.1. Taxonomy (NCBI): domain Eukaryota; kingdom Metazoa; phylum Arthropoda; class Insecta; order Trichoptera; family Limnephilidae; genus Hesperophylax; species Hesperophylax consimilis. Next base: position 1,169,343 of record NC_142842.1, read on the forward strand.
TCCTATTCTGCCCGGGGTTGTTCGGCTTCGGTCTTGGTCCGCTACGCCACTAGTGGCTATCCAGCAATGGTCATCCACTCCGTGCAGCCGTTCCCCTTACTCGCCTCCTATTCTGCCCGGGGTTGTTCGGCTTCGGTCTTGGTCCGCTACGCCACTAGTGGCTATCCAGCAATGGTCATCCACTCCGTGCAGCCGTTCCTCTTACTCGTCCCCTATTCTGCCCGGGGTTGTTCGGCTTCGGTCTTGGTCCGCTACGCCACTAGTGGCTATCCAGCAATGGTCATCCACTCCGTGCAGCCGTTCCCCTTACTCGCCTCCTATTCTGCCCGGGGTTGTTCGGCTTCGGTCCTAGTCCACTGCAGCGGTGGGCATCCACGCCGCAATGACGGTAAAGCCACTGTATTGTCTAGTTCTAGTGTGGTAGGTATATTATGATCTGTATTTGTGTAACATACTCATGCTTCATGCCCCATCGCCCTTCGCCACACGCATCCTCCAACTACACTATATTGTGTTAGGCAGTCCGTTCCCAATAGGTAATCTTTTTCTTCAATCAATCAAAAATAAGTTTTTTTTTATATTTATTTGTTAAATCAAAAAAGGTTGAAATTTTAGAAACTAACTTAATAAAAATAATAAATTTTTTAAATAAATTTAAAAAAAATAATATACGAGTACAAAAGCTTTATGTTGCGGTTTGCCGTAATTATTATAATATTTTAACATCTAATTACATGTTAAACTCGGTGTCCGGAAACTCTTAGTACAAAAGCTCCACACAGGAGGCCCTGAGGAAATAAAATCCTCAGGGCTTATGTTATCTTTGGGGATGCTGTATGGAGGGTTTTTTTTAGGGAAAGTGGGGAAAAGGTATGAGGGGTAGGTTGCAATCTAAGGGTCAATGTCCGGGCCTGTGTCCAGGAGTGACGGACGTCACTTGGGTGCAAAGCGATTGATCGAGAGAAAAGCCGGCTGGAGAGGTCAAAAGGTCTCCCTCAACCATTCTCTCCCGATCCGACCCGCCACGCAGTACGTGGGTAAACGCATCCGCCGCCAAAACCTAAACGAACCTCACCCCGTGAACCCGGGCACCCTTGCTCCATACGTAGCGAACCACTAGGGGTGACCTATGGCAGGGGTGTGTTAGTTATCCAATAAATGGTTCTCGGGGCGGCGGTACCCATACCCGCCTTCCAAATTGTTATTCAACTTTGGAATTTTTTTGTATATATTAACACTTAAAATAACTATTGAAAAAATAACCCAACTAATTATTTAAAAAAAATCTTTTGCATAAATCTATTGTGTTTTAATACGGTGAAATAAAAAATCTTATGTCAGCCTGCGATTATGTTTGAGCTCGCAAAACTCCAAAAGTAGTCTGTTTAGGAGTGTTTAGAGATGGTGGTTTGAATGGTACAAGAGGTCGGGGACGCCGGACGGATGACGGAGTCACCTACTGACAAGCCGTTTGTTTGACTTAGCAGAATTGCAACTGTACCTTTATAAATCTTTAAATAAAATTAATTCATAAATAATTGCCAAAGTTGCCTCAAAAATCGATCACATCCTGTTTGCTACAATTTAATATTTTTTATATTACTGTTTTTGGGTTGGTTTCTTGGTTTCAAATTCAAAAATTTGCACAACAAAGGCAGCGCATTTGGTTCTAACCAGAAACAGAAAAATGTCACCCCAATAATACTTTCAGATAGGCTTTATGATTTTTCACCGACTTCCTACAAAATCACAACTGTACCGTTTATGAATCGGATTTTAACGAATCGTGAAGATCTTATTAAAAACGCAGCGATGCAATAGAAAGTTTCAAGGAAAACTCGACTAGAGCGAGACGCCGATACGTCCCTCCCCTACGACATTCCCTGGCCTAGAGCGGGACGGTAAAAAATCTCGTGTTCGTTCCGATTGGCCGAGAGCACGCGCGCGAAAATTCACGTAGCGATTCAAAAATCGAATGGAACGTTATTTTTTTGTTTGAATTTACCCGCGCTGAGGCAATGGGGCAGGAATGCTATACACCTGTGGATTTCTCAGTATCCAGTGCGTGTCTGCAAGCGCAACATCTGTTTTTATTTGTGCTTGTTTTTTTTTTAATAAGTTGTATTACAACCCTTCAGTACAGTTACACAATTATGTAATTACACAATTAATACTGAGTTTTTTTTAAATTCGTGAGTGATTAAGAAAAATTGCAGATTGTTAACACAAAACAATAAAAATTGTTTGTTTATTTTTTCCATAATAATTTTTATCGAAATTTTATGTGATTTTTTTAAATTTTCAGTGAGTGATATTAATATTTTAACAAAGTGATTTTTTTGGAAAAGTGTTATTATTATTTATTTAATTACATTTGAGTTAAAACTCATTATTTAATCCGTATCAACGCATAATTTTGTAATTAAGTTAGTTCCGGTTAATATTTGGGTTTTTAAGGTTAAATTTATCTGTTTTGATTACAAAGAATAATAATTAATTCACCATCGTAAAAAATGTTTATAAGAATATCGCACTTAATATTATGCATTATGCATAAGATTTTTATATTCTGCGCTTCCTGGTTCCTGTTATATTATTTTAATTGCCCCCAAGGGCGTGTTACTGATAATTAAAGGTTAAAAATCAATTAAGAATGAAAAATTATTTTAAAAAAATTAAAATGCGTAAAATATATTGTTTAAAACTGTTTTGAGTTTTATTAGGTTAGTTGGTAATAGGTAGGCAAAAATAATATTAGGTAGGTACCTAACACATGTGAACCACCGCAGTAACTTATAACATAATGCGTTTACTACCAGCAGTGTTGGAGTAACAGGGAGTTTGGAGTGTACCTAATTATATATCCACATTACTCGCTGGAGTTCAGAGTTTTTCAACATCAGATGTAGACAATCATTTTTCTCTCATTTTTAACTTTAAGTGTGCAAAAATTTGAAAGAAACATCGCATGTCTTTCTCGGGCATCTCCGACTCCTTCCACCATTCACCACTGTATACTGCAATGTTACTGTTAAAAAACTACATTACGTCCACTTTACTTCGACTCCGTATCTCATTCTACTGCACAGATATTGCGTTAAATATTCATCGGGCGAACCTGACTTCCTTTACCACTAAGACACATTTCTAAAGACTCCTGGAACTATAAGAATAAACTTTGACATTTTCAGCGATATCGGTCGACTACTTTTAGGGTTTTGCGAGCGCAAACAAACGCAGGCTCAATTTTTATATAGTAAGATTTCTCTTAAAACTTTAAGTTTTAATTTACTGAAAAATATTATGTTGTTTTTGCAGATAGTATCTAAAAATTTGTAGATCCAGAACTGTAATCAAATGAAATTCCCTCGATAGAAAAAAAATAGCAAAATATACTCCGAAAATTATCAAAACGCATTTTGTTCTGTTATAAATATCTAAATGTAACATTGGCATTTGTCGAGAGAATTTAATCTCTATTTTGAATGAGTCGTGTTTTATTAAATATTTTCACAATTATTGCTTAATTACTATCATTTAACGAACCTTTAATATAACCGCGTTCCCCTAATATTCGTATTTACATATCTTCCTTTCAAACCATCTACTTCTATTTTTTCAACGCTTTCTACGGAGCCCTAAGGGGTGAGAACGGGGAATCGGGTGGTTTTCTAAATCTCATATAAACAGGCCTTCCTCTTGGTCAAGTATGCTAATTTTAATATTAATTAATATCGGAATCAAACTGTATTTTAAATCCCGTCCATCCACAGACACCTTTCTTTATAATATACAAGGTTTTAAGGGAGGTACTTGACTTACTGTAACCAGTGATTCCTGACATTATTTGGAGTAAAAAATATAAATAAAATTTTGGTGTCCGGTGACTTTTTTATCATTTTCAATTTTTTTTTTAATTCTTCCACTCAACCGAGTAACCGCCCAACCCCTCACATCGACCCTAGGTATCCAATATCTGATTTGACTGATTTTCTATGTTTTTAGTTGAAAAATAAAACTCAAACTAAAATTTATTTTTCATTTGCACTCGGAATAATAAAGAATCACTGGTTAACGTAATTCTAGTACGTCCCTTAACATCCTGTATATTATTCGCTATCTTCGGGAGGCCATTCTACATGATGGTATAAGTTAAAAATGATAAATAACTTTTACAGAACTTCTTTTATTTTCCCAAACAAACAATTCAACTTTTTAACCTAGAAACTACCTTGAAACATTGGAATTACGAAAAAATATTTATATTTTTTTAACTTTTAAAATCATGTAAAATCACCCCCCGAAGTTAGAGCACTTTATCCCAGACACCCTGTATAGATAGATTATATTTACAAAAATGGCTCCACAACGTACAATCGTTTGTAAAAAAAAATAAGAAAATTTTCATAAATAATGAATCTCTCTTCAAATGAAACACAAAGACCATCAAAAGCATTCTTGCATGTGCATAATATGTGCAATGTGCATGGTCCAGAGTTAAATCATTTGTGCCGTTATTAATTATGCACACCCATCACCTACTGAATCCATTCATGTTATTACTTGTACACGACAATCAATTAATTTAACATATTCATCGACACATTTTAGATGACGTTCTTAAACTTTTATTTACGATATTTTTTTAAATACTAGTCACTATTTTTTCTGGTATTTCCTTGCCTCGATTTTCCGGGATTAATGTCATTATTTTTGATTGATTGATTGATTGATGATGAATTTTTTGTCTAGGTGGGAGTTAAACATTCAGATACACTTATGTAGATATATTCAGCTTGTTTCTTTACTCTGCTCTGGTTTTATGATGAGGCGTTTGCTTTTGTCTTTTCGGAAATGTTGAACCAGAATATTTTTGACATATATTTTTTTGTATACTTGGAATTTCGAACTGTTTAAAAATTTCTGTTGTTGAAGTCCTTTTATCGCCCCGCGAAAATCGAAAAATTCTTTTTTAAAATCGAGAGGTTCTATGGCATTATTATTTATACATTTTTTAATGTCAATTTGCAAAAAAAAAAATGTCGGCCTACATCGAAAAAATTACATTAAAAAAATTACACAAAATCATTTCTTCTCTCTTTGAAAGTTTTAAATGATCACGAAACAGATTAATCTCCAAAGATTTGTCTAATTTGTTGGAATTACGAAAAAAAAATAACGGTGTTGCGCTAGTGGCGGCTCGTGACTTTTGGGTGTACTAGAGTGTTATAAAAAAATGGCATTATTATTGTTTTTGTAGCTGAAAATGTCTTCTCTTTTATTAATTTTTTTTTTAGATTTTCAGGAAATCCGTGCGTCTAAACTGAAATTTCCTAAAAATCTTCATACAAAAAATAAATTTAATAAAAAAATCGTTTTGCCCTAAACATCATCAATAGTGTCGAATTTTTTAAACTTGGTAATTACTCTTGCATTATAAAAACCACCCTAACATTGTTAGTTAGTACTCAAGTCAGGCTCAAAAGTTACGAGCCGCAACTGGTTATGACTTGTGACCTTTTAAATTTTATTTTATATTTTTCGACTAATTATTTTTTATATAAATTGAAATTTTCACGGCGTATTATCTTCATTACCATTTAGCTAAAGAAGAAGGAAGCGCAACACGGCATAGTAACCCAAACATTAATCACTAATCACTTTAGTTCGTGTAGGTACTTAGTGGAACGAAATGGTAGGGTGCCACGTTTACTTATTCGTTCGCTTTTGACAACAACTTATTTGGTCTCCTAGAAATCGTTGTATCTCCCTTACTCTAGTAGTGAGAAATATGATCTTAACGGCATTAGAAAGAGAAAACACCACGATTTATATTCAATTGTAAAAGTTAACCACAGAAAAATTAAAATGTCCACCTTTATGAACCCAAAGGTTCCGAACGCAATTTAAAAATATATATATTGAACTTCGTTAATTATTTTTATACGGAACGACAAAAAATGAGGTTATATTTATTAGCAATTTCAGTTACAAAAAACGTAATACAAGCCGTTTTTAATTTGTTTTATGTTCGCATACAAAATTTTTAATTATATTTTTATTTATAATAATACAATTTTAAAGTATATTTTAGCACCTTTCAAAACAGTTTTTGGTTTTCGGATACGTTCAGATATATTTGGATTTGGATTTTATTGAAATGTGGAAATACTCAGAACTTCTGTCAAAATATGGCAGAGGCTTGAGGAGTTAAAATTGTAAGTATTACATTAAAAAAACCACCCTAATAGGTAAACGTTGTTAGTACGTACCTACTCTTGCATTAGAAGAACCACCCTAAAATGTAAACATTGTTAGTACGTACTCTTGCATTAGAAGAACCACCCTATTATGTAAATATTTTTGGTAAGTACTCTTTCATTAGAAGAACCACCCTAATATGTTAACATTATTAGTAAGTACTCTTGCATTAGAAGAACCACCCTAATATGTAAACATTGCTGATAAGTACTCTTGCATTAGAAGAACCACCCTAAAAGGTAAACATTGTTGCAATCTAAATAACATTCTCGTTTATAAAGCTATTGCCGCAATGGTAGATTTACGATAAAGCGGTAAAATTAAAATATAAAATGTTATAAATTTAGTAACAATTGCATTGAAACGTAAGTGAGAACGGCACAGATATGCCATATTAAAATTAAATTAATATATCGATAAAATGATCTATCTCAATAGCTATTTAATAGGCAATAACATCGTTCTAATTTGTCCCACCGTTCTTTGTTAAATACTTACAACGGTAACAATATTGTAAGTAGAACTTTGTCCATCGTTAAACGGTTACCGTTAGTTAATAAATCGCATACAATTCGGATGTTGTGACCGAAACATTAATTAATTGCAACAGCGCATTAGTTTCGCAAGTTTAAATGTTTGTTATTGGAGGAATATAATTGACGGGGTTTAATGTGAGATTAGCACGCACTGAGCGTATTTCCTTCACAATTTGTACGTTTCTTGTCCGCCTGCATTTCCGCGTGTTTTTTCGCTTCGTTAATGATTAATAATTACGTAATTATGATTACATATCTCGTGAATCTTCAATTTTTCGAGACCTTGTTGTTTTTTTTTAAATTATTTCAGGAAAACCTTACTTGATTCGTTATTGACAAGTCCTGTTTCAAATATGATCAAAGAAATTACTGAAATAAGATATTTAGTTTTTCGACATCTTCTGACAGATTTAGAAAATACTCTGTTAAGCCGCGTTTACACCAAAGTTGACAAAACATTGTTTTCTTCAAAAGTTGCTCTTCTCAAATTAAGAACAACAAATGGATAACTTGTTGCCAAAGAATTGGCGCGAAAGGCAGTTAGTAGTGTCAAGAATTAGGCATTATCTCCGAGAAGATGGCGTCGATCCGTTGAGTGGTGAGCTGAGGTGCAACGGGAGTGTCAAAAACTGCACTGAGAATGACCAGTAGTGACTTTGAGATTTCCATGATCGGATATAAAATCAAGAAACGTGACACAAACTACAGGAAAGCAGTACCTGTCCAAGAAAAACTAGCAGTTACATTACGTTTTTTGGCTACTGGTGATTCGTACACAAGTCTCGGTTATTTGTTTAAAATCTCAAAATCAACAATTTCACTGTTGGTTATTGAAGTTTGTAAGTTTGCGTGTTACAGTTGTTACAGTTCTCCAATAGTTTCCTACAAGTTGCTCACTTACAAAATCTTCCACTGTTGACAACTAAATCTTCCAATTTTAGGTGTCAACTTTCTGTGATCATTTCCGACACTCCGCGGGAAACCAAAATTTAGTGGAAGATTTGTCTCTCCACAAGTGGAAGACAGAAAAAGTTGCTGTATTTTGTAGAAAAAGCAACAAATTGCCGCAACTTGAGGAAAACTTAGTGGAAGACTTCGGTGTAAACGCAGCTTTACCCATAATACCTCCAAACGAAAATAATAATTAATCTTTTTTTTCGAAGGAAGCAAATACTTTGGGATGAGACATTATATTAGATGAAAAAACACACATTGTAATACTTTTTATTGAATTAATAAATGACAGCCCCATGTATTAATTCAATAAAAAGTGATGCATTACAAAGTGTGGATTTTTCATTTAATGTAAACCATTTTTCTTCGGCCGTTTATTTTTTGTCACCTCGCAAATGTGCTATAGCTCTTCTTTTGGACGCCTGTGCTGTATATTAATTTTGACAAAAACCTGACAGTTGTATTTTAAGTTTTTCAAGCTTTACAGTAATCTTTAGAGGTCGGGTTAGTTTCCACACCATTTAAAAAACCTTATTCGATTTTATGCTTTCTACAAAATAAATCTACAATCATTTTTCTTCACTACCTACTATAAAAAGAAATATTAATTCATTTTTAGACACGCCTATTTTATGATACTAATTTTATAATAATGTTATTCGCCTTGCTTATAATAATTTGTTAGCAAACAAAGTATTTGTGTTTTACAACACAACGCGTTACAAAATGCGGACGTTTGTTTATGTGTGTAGTAAAGGTGTGTGTTTTATTCGACAGGTATTTGGTAATGTTATTATTTAGAGTGTAAATAATTGTATGTTAAGTTTATTGCTATTTGCCGTGAAGAAACTCCTTTAAATATTTGCCAAACGTTCTCAAATAGTTGGTACATTATTATTATTTTTTAATTCTGTTATTATTGCAGGGTTTGATTTTAGTATTGTCATTTCGGTCACTGATATACAGGGTGTCCGGCTTTAAAGTGTGATAACTTCAGGAGGTGATTCTACATGATGTTAGAATTAAAAAGACAAATAACTTTGAAATTCCAATGTTTATTTTCCCATACAAAAATATTTTTCCATTTAAGAATATTAATTTCCCCATATAAACAAATCAACGTTTTTACCTAAAAACTTCCTTAAAACGTTAGAATTTCGAAAAAAATTATTTATCTTTTTTACTTGTACTGTCATGTAGAATCACCCCCGAAGTTAGCGCATTTGCCCCCGGACATCCTGTATAATAATTAAAATAATTCTCTTTAACGGATTTTCGATCTTAAAATACGTAAGAAAAAATTCCTACTTACAGCTTTATTTGTTAGATAGATTGGAGACAGCTTTATATTAGAAACTAGTTTTACAGATTGGAATCAGATTTGTATGCCAGTATTTATAACAGATTTGTATGCCAAATTAGAAACAGATTCGTTAGCCAGATAAGGACAGATTTTTTTGATATATTGGAATCAGATTTGTTTGCCAGGTAAAATATGATTTAAGATTTTCACGGCGAAAAGTATTTTTGTTATTTGTTTTTGGGGTGTTATGCCGTGTTGCGCTAACTCCTTCTTTAGCCAACGTTTTGGACAGCATTGCAGTGTCCATCATCAGATGTGTTGACATGTGTTGACATGTGTTGACATGTTGTTGATGTGTTGGCAGATGTGTTGACAGATGTGCTGCCAGGTAGATACAGATTTGCTGGCCAGATTGGAATCAGATTTGTTTACCAGATTTTCGCAGCTATGTTTGCCAGATTGAGACAGATTTGTTAGCCAGTTTAAATCAGATTGTTCTTCAAATTAGAAACAGACTGTTTGCCAGATTTGCCTTTCGATTCTGAATAATGACCTCTTACCAGGGACATTCCGATAGTAGGGAACTGCCGCTGGAATCACAGTTGTTTGACAGATTAAAATCAGATATTTTATATTTCCTTATTTCCTACAGGCAGATGTAAAAATCTTTTCAACTGTCAGTCAGACTGAAATCTGTATTTGAATTACCCCTCTTGCTTTACAGCTTACAGTTGTATTGAAACATCAGTTTGAAATCGTTCTTAGCTTAATTTTAATAGATGCTTTCAATTAATAATTCCCCCCATTACCAATGACCTTAAAACCGTCAGTTTATTGTTAATTTATGAAACATAATAAAATAAACAGTGATTTAGCCATCATAATGGTATAAAAATTCGACCAACAACGCTGCAAGTAGCTGTCAGGTAGGTAGGTAGGTTTACGGAAGTTTTTCGGCAATGTACCCTACCTTGAAATACTAATTCAATGGCTTATCAACAAGTTAACAATAATAACATTACGTAGTTATTTTGTAACAGTTCTCATTCATTGTCCGCCAAAGAAGCATTGTTATTTTTGCGCAATTCTACCTAACAAAAAGTCCTTTACGATGGAACTTTACAATGTCGCTTTGGATTTACCGCTGGTAATGAACTTTTCTTTGATTAAATTATTAGGTACCTACTTACCCTATGTTTATTAAAATAACTAAGATATTTACCTAGATCCTAGAAAAAATCAATTTTTTAAATTTAATAAAACATTTAATTATTGTGTAAGTAGGTACCTACGTTATATTGCATGTAATTATTATTAAAGTACAGATTTTATGTGCGCTTGGGGGCGTCACCACTCTAGAAAAGTACGTATGATCACACAATAATGAGTTCCTTTCCAAAATTTCCACTTCTTCACAAATGTAGATAGAAAAAAACTTTTGATGCTTTTATTTATTAATTTTCCATGGGAAACATACCCTTTTGTGCTAACCGAAACTAGCCTAACCTAATTTGACCTAGTTGATTATTAATAATGGTAAATTTACAGATAGGTAATAGGGACGCGCACACGCAAAAACACTTAAAAAATGGTTAGATTAAAAACACTTTAAAATAAAATGGTTAGATAATAATGAGAATTAATAATTATTTCAGTTTCCGGAAATTGTATTTTGATATTTTTAATTCGTTAAAATTTAAACCGATTGTTACTTTTGTTAACTGTCAATGTTTTAAGGTTAGTTTTTTCTTCACTTTTTTTTCTTCACCAAAATATGAACCTATGACCCTAAAATGGGTTCTTAGGTTGTCAGTTTGGGTTTAATTAAAACATACGTAAGTAAATAATTAAAAAATTAGCCAAAAAAAATAATTCATTACTATGCCAAAACATGGCGGGTACAAAAGACGTCAGATTATCCAATGTTGTTTACGAAATACTACTAAAATGCATAATTTTCCATTTTCGACAACAGAAATACTTCATTTTTCGAAACCTCAGTGGTTTTCTATTAAAAGTGCGTAATAACTGTGTCCTTTTTTCCTTATTTTAACCTTTATTTTATTTTCACGTATTTTGCCAGTGTGTATTTCTTGCAATTAGAAAACAATTTTTGTTGTTCTTAACTACTATAACTCATTGAATTTTGGCACATGAATGGATATGATATTATCTTTGATTGTACTATAGAATGAAACTTGATTAAAATCGCTTCTGACTAAAACCTAACCTCTAAACATAAACAATACTCTTAAAGTAGATATGACACTGCCCAAGACAATAAGTAAAGTGACCTCCGAGTGAAGTAAGTGTATTTGGCTGTGGACTCCGGGTCAGTCAGCTGAGGAGTGGTTAGTATTCGTATTGAGTATTGAAGTGTCCCAGGAGATGTGAACAAGATGGTCATCATCAACGATAACCTGCGGAAGATGAAGAAGAAGGCTCCACCAATACTGGGACTAAGCTACAGAGTTAGTGTTTGTTTTTAAGTTCCCACAACAACCTTTTAGGGACGGTATTTTAGTTGCTTCATAACCACTCAATTGATAGCATATTTACAAAAAAAACGATTCGCACTCATTTCAATTTTTGTAAAAAAATTATATATTCAATAGCTACCCAAATTTGGGTATCAAAGGCATTGCGGTGCTATCCAAATTTGGGTAGCCATTGCTCGAGTGGTTAAGCTTTAAGAGATATTTACTTTGGTCAAGTTGTTCTCTTGTGAACCCTATCAAGATAAGCTGACTGATAAAATTCCAGAGTATACTGAAATACCTGCCCTCAGACACCATGTAGATATTATTATCTTCATAATTTTTTTTCGTATTCACATGGGAGATAGGTAATGATTGGCCGCTTAAGGAAATTTGTATTCGAATGGGAGTAAGATAGGTAATGATTGCCCACTTAAGAAAATTTGTATTCACATGGGGGATAGGTAATGATTGGCCGCTTAAGGAAATTTGTATTCACAAGGGGGTAAGATAGGTAATGATTGCCCACTTAAGGAAATTTGTATTCACATGGGGGATAGGTAATGATTGGCCGCTTAAGGAAATTTGTATTCACAAGGGGGTAAGATAGGTAATGATTGCCCACTTAAGGAAATTTGTATTCACATGGGGGTAAAGTAGGTAATGATTGCCCGTTTAGTGAAATTTTTATTCACATGGGGGGAAAGATAGGTAATTTGTTGCCCGCTTAAGGAAATTTATATTATTTTGATTTTGAATGTAGGTTTGGTCCGACCCACCATATTACAAAACAATGACTAATATATAATTAATCGACTATAATATCATAACTAAATGAAAATTTTTTTAATAAACTTTTTAAATGGCTTTGGCCATATTTGGTGACCACATCTGAATAGCCAGGTACTCCCTCACCTTCCTCTTCCCCAATTCCCCTCCCCTCTACCTTCAGCCGCACAACATACCCCAATTGCGGATGCCACAGTCTCATTGGCTCCAGACGGTTTGGATAGCCAGGTACTCCCTCACCTTCCTCTTCCCCAATTCCCCTCCCCTCTACCTTCAGCCGCACAACATACCCCAATTGCGGATGCCACAGTCTCATTGGCTCCAGACGGTTTGGATAGCCAGGAACTCCCTCACCTTCCTCTTCCCCAATTCCCCTCCCTTCTACCTTCAGCCGCACAACATACCCCAATTGCGGATGCCAGTCTCATTGGCTCCAGACGGTTTGGACACTTGAAATAGAAACTTGGAAAATTATAAAAGAGATTTATTTTGATTTTTTATGAATAATAAATAATAGGTAAAACATTCAAATAATAGAAGAAATATGCACCTGCAAAATGGCAGTTTGTTGATTCACATTAAAGTAATAGAAACATCCATTAAGATTTCGTTGCATATGTTAGTGAGAAAAGAATAGTCAAAGTGAGAGTTGGAAATTACTAGTTGCCGACAATCAGAGTCTAGTTTACCCTACATCAAGTTTTAAAATTGACAATGCCTTTGCCACTGATCAAATTGATTTCATTGCATTCACTGTTTGTAGATATTTAACTAGACTGACACAGTTTACCCAAGCTTTTTGTGTCCTTGTTGACATTTGTTTTCAACATGTTTTAACTGATTGAAGCATATTTTGATATTTTATTGATGTGTCTCTATCCTTGCTAAATGGTATTATTTTCTCTATTCCAGGGTCTTCCAAATGGTACGGAAAACAACCAGAATGTGGCCAACATCCCCAACGGCCCTGTCTCCCAGAAGAGGCCTTCCAACGGGTCGGCGTCTACTGGGGACCTGGGGGGCCCCCAGCCCTCGCAGGACTCATCACCCCCCAAACAAATCGCCATATCACAAAACGGAGAAACAATATCGCAGAATTCTAACGAGGCCGACTCCCAAACTTTGTCAAACCACTCGTCGCAAATACCCAAAGTATCAAACCCGCTTTTTGGCGCGAACGCCGCACAACAATATCTTCCAAATTCAAACACAAATCATTTATCTCAAACTTATAATAACGGGTACAGCAACGGGAATAAGAAGACTCCGGAAATTCAGTTTGAGTCACGTCAGAAGGAGTCGAATGGGGTGCGGAAGGCGCCGGAAGGGCAGGACAATGAATCTTACATCCACGAGGACGAGGTTGACGCCACCAAGAATCTGACGGTCGAAAACTCCGGACACATGGACATCCCCGCAGAGGCCAGCGCCACGCACTACACAACCGACAATAATGGCAAGATAAACGTTCACGTTACTGTCATGATAGGTTAGTCTGAGTCACCACATCCATTATCACCCGTTTATTATGTTTAAACACCTTTTTTTATTATTTCTCTCGATCATTCGTAGTATAAATTCTTAACGGCACACCACTATAGTGACCAAATTCTTATGTATTCAAAGAATTAAAGAAATCTGACATTCAATTGGAAATTAAAGCTTCGAAAACGCAGCTTTGCCATCCTAACAAAAATACATTTCATCGCCGTTCAGTCAAAAGTCACCAAACTAAAACACATTTTTGAGATCCTGCAAATTTGAAAGCTAAAATAAAAAGCTTCAAAATATTTTATTTGTTTTACGGGATGTCCTGTCTATCACTTAGACTGTAACATAGGACGCCGGTAAGTCCTGGGGTAGCCGCTATGTCCATGCTTATAAAGGCCCTCGCTTGGGGTGCAAGTTCGTTGCTACAGTCGGGGATCCAAGGGCTAGAGAAGTTGTGGTCAAAGAAGTGCCGAATCAAACAAGGTCCAGGGTAGAACCAGGCAGAAAGGAGTCAGGCAGGGCTGTTCGTGGGCAGGGAAAACGAAGACGGTCATAGCCACAACATCCTCGTCTTCAATTTCTTCGACAACCTGTCTGGTACAAATATCTTGGGTATACTTTACTGTTTTAATGTTTATGCTATAGAAATTTCTTTTCTGCATAGTAATAGAAAAAAATTTAAAGCATTCAAATAATATTATTTTACATTCAAATTTAGATATCTCAAAACTTGTGCATGTTTGTTGGTTACTTGCCTGAACGGGAAGGATTTGTAGCTTAGGTCTTTGATTGAATTTGATCGCTATTGTGGAGGGTCATTAAGCTGTAGATAACACGTTTGAATTTAATGTCATTGTATTTATTGTAATACATGTATTACTATGTACTAAGATGGGATTAGTTGCGGCTTTAAAATTTTTATGTATCGACTGTGTTTCGTTCTGTGTTAAAATATTGGTACATCTGGCTTTCTCCATTTACAAACTGAAGTTATTGAATCTTAATAAAAGTTCCAGTTACTTTTTGCTTGAACAAAACATAGTTGATACAAATGTGCCAAGGGTATGCCATTTATTTTATGTTGTTAAAATACAATCTCTTTTATCTCTGTCACTCGTTATAATCGTTGATGCAAATTCATCTCTGCATAAGCCATATTAATACTACTGATTTAATGCAAACAGCATGCATTGGAAGTTGTGTGCATTTCTATATTGGAACAAATCAGTTTTATTTCTTCCGATGTGGAACTATTGTCACTATCAAATAACAAATTTGTAGAAAGAAAAAGTAACTTAATTTGAATTCATTAGCAGACAACCCACAAAACAATGTAAAAAGAATTATTGTGTTTATTCTTTAGAGCATTATGCAGTGTTGCACTTCCTCCTTCTTTAGCCAACACTTCAAATAGCATTACAGTGTCCGTCATCAGGGCAGATTTGTAGATTGTGTGTGTTTATGTATGTAGAACTGATACCGTGTTGCGAGTGTTAATCCTCTTAATTTGGTTTTCTGCTTTTAGTTTTGGTGTAGCTGTCTAATACCGGATACCAAGAACTATTAAGCTTAGCCCTGTCATCCCTATTAATATTTAAAATGGTTTTTGTGGATTTCAATTGCCTCCGTATTTAGGTGCGCTTGAAGCGTTTTGGGCCTTTGGACTTTGCACGAATTCAAAGTAATGGCCGGTTTCAATTAAGTGCTCGGAAAATGCCAATTTGTCCCGATGGCTGAGTTTGCACGCTCGAAAATGTTCTGAGATCCTTTTGGAGATATATCCGGGCCTAACTACAACCCAAAAAATAACTGCAATAATGTTTAAAATGCATGAAAATCTCAAATCATCAAATATGAAAAGTTTACTTGTAAAATTTTGGCTTACCTACATATTCGCCCCTTCTACCAAGCACTGACAATATGCGGCGATGGATTTGCATCAACAATATAATATAGCTTGTTTAAAAGTATTATTTTTTAGATAACACTTAAAATAACCCTTATTGTATCTATCTATTTATTGGATTGGCCAGTTTCCCCTGTCAATAGATCATTATGTAGTACCCATTAGAACTGTATAATATTTTCATCCTTGGGTTCCCATTTGACTGACAGAGTTGTGGTGTATGAAGTTGTGTCGCCGACAGTTGACTGAGTTTTGTGTGATGATTCAGGGTTTCCTCAACCGACTGCCGAGGCTATGGACTCCTCAGTGGTTCCGCGTAAGTACACAAGTGGCCACTACTCGGTGTCGTCCTCAACCCATCATGGGCCACGGAACTCACAGTGCTTACAACGCAACCATAAATTAACTGCTCTCACTAACCTTCCTAATTCTTTTCATTCTCTCTTCTCTTTTCTTACTCGGTGTATAATATCACGTCGCAAATCATTTCTTTTCTACTTTTTCTCTGCGATCAGTTAGCAAATGCTTACATCCATGTACGTCCACTAATATATTTATCATGGTGTTATGTTTAACATATTTTTATTTTTGAATAACAGAAGTTAGGTTCTCTTGTACATTTCTTCTATTAAACTCTCAACAGAAACATTAGAAAATTTCAATTACTTAATATGTAAATAACAAAATAACTCCTTTTGCAACATAACAATTACACACAAAAATTACTGGATTAGTATAAAGTTTTATCCGCCATTTCAAAATTGAATTCTGAACTTCAGTTTATTATCAGTTGTTGTAAACATAAACAGTTTTGCTATTTCAAATGGGAATTCAATCTGGAAATATTTAAACCTTAATTAATTAATATATATGCATACTACTGCACCCTCTGCGGTATTGAAAGCGCAATAAAAAGTCTTACAGGAAATATAAGCTAATGTCTTATGACGGACACTTGTAAACACGGAGGTTCATGATACAATACATGTTGTCACATGACGCGTCTTGTTACACTATCAAGTATGGAATTGTTCGAGTTGTGACATAAATAGACGGGCTACGTACTACAACAATTCAAAAATCATAACTTCCCTGTCCGTTGTGTTGTATTGCGTTCCTGACTAAAATACGGTGAGTCATATCACACCTCTTCTAAAACAACGTCAATAGACGCTGTTTCTGTGAACGTTTTAAATTCATTGAAATTGAATTATTCACAAGATTTACAAATTGATGAGAGATTACTGTTCAAATTGTGCTAAAGTTATGTCATTGAATAAATCGCAATGTAGCCTAATGTTATGGCACTGAATAAATCGCCACGTAGCCTATTGCTAAGGTAATTTTTTTTGCTTAACTTGGTGTTCTCTTATTTTTGATTGATGGAAATATGTAGACGTTGTAAAATTATCATAGGTTTATTCTAGTTCAGTTTAGTGAGTACAGTGAAACCTCTATCTATCGTTCCTCGAATAATCGTTTTCCCGGATGTATCATTTATTTCTTCTAGTCCGAATTCATTTCATACAAAAATAGATCGCATCGATCGTTTCTATGTCCACCATTTTCCCGCATTCATCGTAGAATTACGTCGCGTATTTGATATTTTTTGTCTATGTTTAAACGGCGCCAGACGGCACTCGTTACGATGCGCGAAACTTTTGAGAGAGAAAGAGAAAGAATAACAGTTTGTCGCCGCCATCAGTCGCTAGTTGTCGTCATTTGTTCGCTAGATACCCGAACTTAGTGGAGTGTTTGCAGTTATCCTTTTTGAGCTTTTAAACTATTTTCGAAATGAGCCGTTTGATGAAAAAAGTACGTACTCTTCAAGAAAAATTCAAAATTATCGAAGAGGTGGAAAAAAACCCCGCTGAAAAACGCATCGATATAGCCAAGCGTTTAGGAATCGCGGCATCCACGATAAATTCTATTTTCTTGAAAAAAAACGAAATTCGGGAGCAAATTCAAAAGTGCGGAAAATCTTTGAAAACTAGAAAAACCAGAAAAGAATCAAAGTTTAGCGAACTGGAGAAAATTCTTATCTCTTGGTACCAAATTTGACAAATTTTAACAATTTTGTTACTTTCGATGACAATATTCCAACTTGTGGGATAGAAACTATCGAAAGCTTGTGTGACGCAAGATTGACGGAGACAACAAAAGAGGTCGATATTGATGAAGAGGAGCCGCTGCCTGTACCTTCATTTTCAGAAGCATGCACCCTCTTTGAAAGATTGAAAACTTTCTACTACGCACACTCAATAACTGATGCCGAAAAGAATATCATTTGCAAAGCTGAAAATATACTGTTGACTTGCGGAAATAAAACAGTAAAAAAACAAATGTCCATGAAAGATTATGTATTTACAATGCAATAATCTTTAAAAAAAAAATGGTTCTGTTTAGCTTTGTATTTTTTTAAATAAATACATTTATTTACATCTAATACTTATTTTCTTCTTATAATTTTAATCTACCAACGGTTATGCAGATTGGGAGGACGGTATCTTTACTGGATCGTATCTCCTTGTGTTTTGTCCTCTTAATCCCGCATTTATTGTTTTCCCGCATTCATCGTTTATTTCGATAGGTCCCTTTAAAACCAATAGATAGAGGTTTCACTGTATATATTATTATAAATTATTTCCTACTCTCCAATTGTTCGAATTCCACTATGTAATTGGTACTTATGAAATTGCTCCATGTGCAGGCACTCTGGCCGACCTGAAAAAGCAGCGGGCGCAGAACCGGAACGCCAGCCCAACGGAGTCCAGCCTGATCGCCAGCGAGTCCTTCAACGGCACCCTCCCCTCTAACCTCCCCCAGAACGACGTGCCACGATTCAGCGGCAACACCAGCGAAGTCGTCGGAGACGCACGCTCCCATAGATGCTGTGTTGTCATGTAAAAATAATCATCCGTGTACATTCTAGATTCGGTTATATTGATATTGCGTGCCAAAGGGATGGTATGGTATGGATGCGCTTAATTCCTGGTGAAAATATGTGTAAATCCTTAATTTAGAGAATATTTCGAGTCTGTAGGTAGTGAGGACTCCAGAAGGTTGGGAGGCAGCTGCATATATTGCATATTCAAATATGCTACCGTAGTATTACACAACCATGGTCCAAAATGTACATAGTCAAAATCTTTTAAAAAAAAAACTTTGGACTGTATATTTGTGTTATGAAGTACACAACTATATGTATATGTATAGTCCATAAAATATTTTCTTTCATAAATCAATAGAAGGATCACAATTGGTAGAATGTTAAAGTTATCGGCTGATATCTCACCCACAAAAACTATTTACAAGTAAACAAATATGGCAGACAAAGGTGTTTTCCAACCATAACTCTGTCATTTAGTGGGTAAACATCAGTATTTACGTGTGCGACATTTGGACCATAGTTGTGTGAAATGATGGCAACTGAACGTATTTTAAGCTATTCCAAGGAATGCTTTGATACGAATATCTTCAACTTGAGGCGCGAATATGCTACATAATATGTATACATATTTTAATTTATTCACATGTCTGAAAAACATTTTTTTATTTGCCCCCACTGGTTTTTTAATGAGTCAAGTGTTTTACTGCTGTGGCACGAAGATTCTCTTCAAGAAACTAATAATTTGGTGTTTGCCAAATTGTAACATAATTTACCCTCAAAAATTCTGGTAATTTTTATTTGTAACTGAACATTTGTGGGTAATCTTTTGTTAATTTCCACTGGTTGATTGTTATTTTATATGTAGTTTGTTTTTCCATTTTGGTCAAATATATGCACAACATTACCATTCCACTCCTTTTGGCGCATGTCAATCTCTAAGATTTATAATATTTGTTGAGAATTCTAGCACTAGATGTGTTTCCTTGTCAACGGTGTTTAGGTAAATGTCTTCAAACCAGATTTCTCAAATGTTATTAATCCTTTTAAGGGGATGTCCTCTACACTTAAAAACAGCGATAGAGTAAAATTCATTATCAGAAATTAGCACCAACACACTCGTAAATGTTGTGTACTGTTGGGAACAAAATAATATATATCGAAACATTTCGATTAACTATTTAATTCATTGATATTGTATATTGGATTGTATGAAGTAATTTAATTTATAAATATTGTTTGTAAGGAACTTTCTATGACTGAATGGTGATTCAAGAATTGGGATTGTTTTCAATGTATAAATGAAGCAGTCTCATCTTTGTACGGACGTATAAACTTGTATAAAATTGGGATTGTGTTGAATGTATAAAGGAAGCAGTTTCATCTTTGTACGGACGTATGAACTTGTATAAAATTGGTATTGTGTTCAATGTATAAAGGAGGCAGTCTCATTTTTGTACGGACGTATAAACTTGTATAGATTTGTAACTTGACTGATAATGTAGAGGGGATTTGACGTCACTAAACTCACTCCAACCAACATCTTCCTTCATGAATGCTTAGTCACTGACATTAAAAATGGCCGCCATTGTTATTTCTATATAACGGCTTTCGATTGTTTCGATCGATTTCTTTCTTTTTCACATTGTGGTGGATGTTTATTTATTTACCCAAGTTATCATTCCCAATAACTAGGGAAGAGCGGTGTTGATTTGCCACAAAAGTTAAAATTTGTTACCATTTCAGTATTTTTCAGAAAAAAAGTTGCATAACGACAGTTTGCAGCTTTTTCAAAATGATGTTCGCTGCATTCCATTTTATTGTTATTCAAGCTTATCGAAACAGACAAAGAAACATTTAGAAATTATAGCATTGCTTTCTTTTTTTACATGCCAGGAAAAATTCACATTCTCCAGTGTGTAGGCATTTCTGCAGGAAGTTGTTGCTTTGAGTGAGACTGCGACCTGCGAGTACAGTCAGTCGGTCGCCACCTGTAAATATGTGTTTTAACTTTTAAAATGCCATCAGTGAGATACTTTTTAAACAGGGTGTGTATTATTTAAACTTGTCTATGAAAAATGGAGCAAATGCATTAATAATTAAATTTAGGAAATTATTAATTGAAGATGTTGTAATATGAATGTACTTAATGGCAATGAAAAATGAATGGGTTCTGTACTTAAAGAGTTATCAAATTGAGTGTCAGTATATTTGAGTGAAAAAGTGAAAATTTATCTTTGTTTATTAAACTTACTTATTATTTTTGGTGCTGTGTAATTTGATGTCAACATTTTTTTTCTGAAAATCATTTTTTCCTCGATCAAAAATAATTTTTATGCCATTTTTTTTAATGTATGAGCTGCAATGAAAATATGCCATATTTTGTTGGACAACTTTTTATTAATCAATCGTCTTTGAATAATTATTCCACTTTATCATGCCATGTTTTTTTATTATATATATTTCTTTTGTAACAATTACTTTCTACATAATAATTTTTTGATACGGGGAACAAATGAAATATTCTATAAATAATTGGCAACTATTTAAAAATTAATTTTATAAACTCTTTTACTGTCTGTTCAATGCACAGATTATTTACAAAAAAATCTAACCCTAACGTTTACAGTATTGTGATAAATTTATTTTAAATTATTATACCCCTTTGACAATTTTCTAAATGTTGACTTTACATAATTTTTTAATCATTTTTTCTGTCTGTAAAAGAACTTATATTATTTATTAATTAGTGTGATTATCTTTAGATCCATAATTATATAATGCTATCTTTATTTTCGTCTACAGATTCTAATATAAAGATTACATTGAATTGATTTATGATGTACAATTTCTTTACTTGTGCCTAAAAACCGTCCCTTTGTTAAAACTTCAGTGATATAATTTTGTTATGTATTGTGTTAAAATGTTTATACTTAGTCAAATAACTTTGCTTTAATTGCTTCTTAAATACTTAACCCTTTGGACGCATCAATCAACTAAAGTCACCCGAAATTGTTTCCATTTCAACGCCAACTGACTAAAGTCACCCGATATTGTTTCCATTTCAACGCCAATTGACTAAAGTCACCCGATATTGTTTCCATTTCAACGCCAATTGACTAAAGTCACCCGATATTGTTTCCATTTCAACGCCAATTGACTAAAGTCACCCGATATTGTTTCCACTTCAACACCAATTGACTAAAGTCACCCGATATTGTTTCCACTTCAACACCAATCGACTAAAGTCACCTGATATTGTTTCCATTTCAACGCCAATTGGCTAAAGTCACCTGATATTGTTTCCATTTCAACTCCAATTGACTAAAGTCACCCGATATTGTTTCCACTTCAACACCAATTGACTAAAGTCACCCGATATTGTTTCCACTTCAACACCAATCGACTAAAGTCACCTGATATTGTTTCCATTTCAACGCCAATTGGCTAAAGTCACCTAATAAATTAGATGTCCCCATTTGGTTATGTTTTGAACCCGTCCAAAGGTTTTATAACGTATTTTGCTCCCTCGATGCAGCTAACATATTTAATTATTTATAGCTTTTTCAATGATTAAACAGAATATTATTTGTATTATTTCAATAAATAAAACAACTACAATAATGTTAAACAGCATTTTTTTAACGCTGTTTTAAGAGATTTATTAGTGCAGTTCTAATATCAGTCGTAAATATTATTTGTGAATTTGGTTTTACGTAATTGTCTCCCAAGCAACTTAATGTTAGTAATGCAACGCAATATCTATATTATGTAATTCAACTATCATCGATTAATATGCAATAATAACTCCTATACTTTTGTATATATGAGAACGTCATTTCTTTGATCTTCTAAGTTTTGATTTTTTTTTTTTTAATTTTTATTGCAGTGTATGTAAATATTTGTTTGGTGTATATTATTATAGCAATGAAATCACCGTGTTGCCATCAGTGCGAAAAATAATAATTCCTAATTTTGCTTGCCTTTTTGTTGTTTAACGAGAGAAGTGTTCCGGTTGTACCTGTCTTTAATGAAATACGACTATCGTACTTAGTTCTAATGCGGGAAGAAACCCGTGTCTGATTTGAAATTGGAATAATAAATAAACTGTATTCATTCCACATAATATATCCCATAATATTATTATTAGCAATGAATTCCGTTTCTAAAGTGGAATACATCCAGTTTGTACTGGAAATATGTTGTATCTAATGCGGAACAAACCCCAGCGTTGTGAATCTTGCAATCTGAATGTCGTTTGATTAATGTTATTTGATGATTTCAAATGAAAATGTACTTAATAATGACAATTTGTGATTTAACAATCAGAGTGAGAATTGTTGCGGTCTAAAATTCAGTAGCTAAATAAATATGTACTTATTAATTTAATAATAATATTAGTGAGTGGCGCCGCCACGCAATGAACAACACTTGTATTTTTAACAATAATTGATATGGGGAACCATGAAAACTCATTACCTATGAGATTGTACCTACTTAGTATGTTGTAATATATTGACGAACATTCCCGTACTAATTAAAACCTGATTACGTTTAAAATTCCATCTGCTCGGAATCTAACACTTCTTGACTGTTACGTTGAAAGTAAGGACATACTGGGCCCACGTGGGCAACCTACGCTAGCAATAAACGCCAAAACAAACATAACCTTAAAGGTCAAATCAACGTTTGAATGGCGTGACGGCCATCCCTTTTACATTTCAAATACCCCACACCACTCTCGACAGTGCTGATCGGCATTGCATGGATTGTATTACAAATGAATGGATTGGAAGTTGTCCAGATGTCTTAATGCGTTGCATACATGGGCCCAGTGTGTCCTTACCTTTGTTCTTATTTATTTTTAAAACGACCAGGATTATTGCTGCTACAAACACGCATAATTCTGTGTTATATCCTGTACACAATTTACTTATTACAAATATATTGGCGGGCCCTTCTTACAGTAAGTTATCTACAAATTTGATAAAAACATTCATGGGTATCACGCGGTGACTTATAATTTCAATATTTAAAACCACAGACCTACAAACTTATGTACGTACTTAAGGTATTGTGGATACAAAAATGTATGATTTGAAAAAATCGTATGTTTTTCATTTTCTCTTTTGGTCGCATGCACAGATGCGTTTGTAAACCTTTCATTTGTTTTGTTTGAACTCCGTAATTTAGTAATATTTTTGTTTGCGGAAAAACTTAAGCCGAGTTGTATTATATTAACTGGATTATGCACTCTATCAATCTTGGATAAAAGTTTGCTTATAGTTTGCTTATACTATAACCCACATCGGAACTAATACAATCTTTTTCTAAAATTCAATGAATCGCCGTTACAAATGAATCTTTAATTTATTCTGCCAGAAACAATGTGTTTGAAAATCGTGCCACTTTAAAAAATACCAGTATAAGGTCAAAATACACCTGTGTTGTGATTTTTAGTCCTTAATTTTAAATGATTTTAACTCTTTTAAACCTTGCTTAAGACACAACGAGAAATAATATTTATTTTACTCAGACAATAAAAAATATCATCTTGTCATAAAATTCATATCATTCATTATGTATCAAAAACTATGTGTAGTGTCTTATCATATTTTATAACAAGGTTCTATTGGAATTTGTGATGGTGCAATGTAAAAAATAATAATTCAAATTTAATATAGTTAAATGCAATAAATTCAAGCTGGCCTTTGAATTGAAAAAATTTAATTGTGAAAAATTTTGATTCCAATAAATGGTTTAAAAATTCCCAATTAATATTATCTATTTTCTTATATGGATACTTATTAGTTTCACGTCCACCAAACCCAGAGTAAATCTGAAAATGTAATGTTTTCATGTCAATAATCTGGTAGATGTCGTAGCCTTTTTCATTTAATGCTAAAAAAACATTATTTTCTGTGCTGTGTGGAGGGTGTTTTTAAGGAGAGGAAGGTATGAGGGATGGTTGGAATCTGAGAGTGTGTCCAGGAGTTACAGACATATCAATCCTTCCCTGCCATTGCGGTGCAAGGCGATCGGTCCAGAGAGTCCAACTGGAGAGATCGAAGGCTCTCCCTCATCAGTCCTCTCCCAATCAGGCTTACGTAGGCGTGAAATCAATAAGAATCCATCCTTTGACTTGGTATTGTATTTAACTCTGATCTCTTCTAATCTAAACGTTAATCTGTGTTATAAAATCTTTATCAAAATATCTTATGTGTATAAAATAATTTTCAACTTAAAACACGACTTGTGATTGGAGTGCCTAAAGCTAAATGTTGCTTTTCAGTGAAATTTTGTTTGAAAAACTATTTTTTAATTAATTAATTATATAATATTGAGACAAATGTTTGATTGAAGTCAACTCTAAGTCACTACAAATGAAATACATGGCAATAAATGGAAAAATAAATTAAACTTAAATGTTGTTATGATGAAATTTGTCCAACGGGCCTCGGAATATGTTTTAGTGATTAGTGAAGCAACTCGTGGATTGACTGGGCAGCAGCCCATAGCCTCAAATGGACCCCAAATACAAAACATTTGAATTTTCCCTTTAATTTCCCCATTAGGGAACTTACATAACGACAAATATTTATAAAATATCCCAATGCCAAAATTAATACATATTTAATTACAAATAAGGAAGATACATTCCACGCTCTGTCAGCATGAAACAAACAGAAACATTTGCGACAGTAACTAGAATACACGGAGGCCTCACTGAAATGTCAGTTAATAATGAACCCCGGTGAGTTGTAGAACGATAGTCAGCGGTACAGTAACATGAATGTATATGAGTTTTTTTTTTTCAAATCCGTCAAATAAAATCTCATAACTGTGTTTTTTATATTTGACGAATTCTTGTAGCTAGCATCCTCCAGAACAATGGACGTTACTCTTACCGTTAAGCCCTTGGAATTTCCTGTTATATGTTCTTATCTTCAATGATCCGCTCATCGTGATTCCACTCAATACAACATTTTAGTTCTCGATCAATACAGCAGCATTCCATCATTAAATGATCACATTTTCTTTACACTTTAATATGTATTTTATAATTGAATATCGGCATTCTTGTATCGTAATGATAACTTCAGGATCACATTAAATAGATTTTTATAAATTATATCATTAGGTAGATATGCCATTTGTCTTAGCGCCTTTCTTGTAGGTTATGGAAGGGTTAAAACTCAAACATGTGTATACCTTCATTAGATAATGTTTAATCTCTACAGCGGTATCAACCATTAAAATAATATATTAAATTTCATCGTCTACATTGATAAAGTTATTGTTACTGTTGCATTCTTGAAACAAAATATATTTATTTTCATCTTGTAACGTAATTTTAAAGGATTTTATTCATTACGTAATTTAATTAGGTACATATTTAAATAATAAATTGAAATTTATCTGTAAATGAATTAAATGAAATCTTCATAATATTATGTATTTGAGATTCTCTTTTTGATATTCTTTTTAATGCACTGTTAAGAAAAAATACTATTTTTGATATTAGTAATCAACTTTTCATGTTGCTTTTGAGGACATCTGAATTTTTTAAAATGTGTTCTGCTTTCAGATTGAGAAATTTTAACATATTATATTATGTGAACATGTTTTGTAAAAGTGTCGGGAAGTTGTCTTCTGTTGAAAAATGTGTTGAGAAACGTTTCCAGAATTATTATAAAAAATAAAAAGGAAGTTTTGATTGAAAATTTACTTTAACCCACATATCGAATTGATCCAAGGTAAATTTAATTAAATTCGCTTTGCCCTTAATAATAATTTTGGCTAGTTTATAGTTACAGTGAACTTTTCCAAACCCAGTACCTATTAAACTTGACCAGCAACAAAACAATCTTTAATGATAAAAAAATGTATTATTTTATAATTTAATTACTTTCATCATTTCAATAAATTCATTCTAAAATAATGATGATACATATTGTTAAATTATCTCCCTTGAATAATATATCGAATGGTTGAAATATTTTTATAAAGTATATAATTTAGTGATCATTCTTGCCTTTAAGACGCTTTTTGCATTCCATTAGTTTCTAGTCCTTTTAATGAAATAAAGCTGTATATTTTTCTATTAAATGTATTTTATCTCTCCTTTCGAAATCAGACTAATAAATTCGTAATACAAAAATAAATTCTTTCTAAATATTGTGTTAATTTTTCTTAGCCTTCCATTTTTTACTATTTTACCTTGAGTTTACATCTGTGCTTCAAATATATTAATTAACTTAAGAACTGTAAGAAAAACTTGTTTGGTTTACAAGGCTCCTTATTGTCAGTTATTAGAAAATGTTATTTATTTTTTAAAAGTACAGACTTATTTTATATAAATTCGGTCCATCGAAATAACTTTTGGATTGTAAATTATAAAGGCTTTGTAAAAATATGTTTGATTTTCCAAAAAAAAATTCTTAATTTGTAAATATCTTTGTATCGCTTTAAATTCAAAATAATTTTGGAAAGTATTAGTGTTTAAATTGGAAATATTGGATATAAAGAAGACATTATCCTCTTACTATGTAATATTATTATTTTGCCATTTGAGACAATTAATTAATATCATGTTTGGTTGTATATTATTTAGAATTATATATTTTCCTTATTTGAAGGGAATATCTACTTCCTCTTGTTTTGTCTGCTCTTTACTGAAACGGAACATTCCATTACTTTGTAATTATTATTATAGTTCTTCTGTTTTTATTGCAAAATTTCCATTATGTAATTATGAATAAAATTTATGAATTATACACTAGTATTTGTTTTATTATATAATTGTGATCTCGGAGATAACTACTTAAATTACTATTTATTTTTTTAAATTTAGAGTTCATTCTTCTGTTCTAATCAGATAAAGTTATGTGATTTTCTCAAAAATAGATGTAGATAATTATTATTTTTAGATAATGAATTATAAAGACAATATTGTATGTATGTAAATTTTCATATCTTCCTGAGAATGAAAAGATTACACACAAACAACAAATGTTACAAAGAAATTAAACAATCATCATGAATAAATGGAAATGACGTGGAATACAAGCTCTGATAGGACTTAGACTAATCCTAAGGCTGGTATATACAGGGTGTTATCAGCACGTACCAGAAGGATTTTAACCAGCGATTGCTAAGAATGTTTGTACTAAAAAATGTAGGTGTCAATTTGCACTCTGATGATATATATATTTTTTAATTATTGTTTTCGGTAATTATGTGTATTGAGTGTAGCTATATAATATTAAAAACTAGATATGCCCTCTTATAGATAATTCCAATCTAAAAATAACCCCACTTAAGAGTAGGTAATTTCACAATACAACTCCCCTTCGAATTCCGCCACCTCGCTTAGAAAGCCCGGATAATATATATGCATGTTCCATACGTTAATTCCTCAAATCCCATAATGTAAGTTGCTCATTTATCAGCCAGTGAGAATTCGTGAACAGCACGCGTCACAAGATATGAAGATAAACTTGACAACCCAATTGGTGTAAACTTCTCGTACAAGCTTCTTAAACGATAAAGGCGTATACGAAAGTATAATTTTGACACCCCTTGTCAAAATCAGTGGACGCCTAGGTAGGTTGTAATCAATAATATTTTGATGATTCATTCTTTTGTGTAGACCAATTTTTATAAAAAATAATATCAATGGCTATGTGTTAGGGCTGTTAGGTATTATGAATTATCAGTGCCTTGGCACCCTGGAAATTCGGCACCTGGAGCGAACTGCTCCAATTGCACCCGCATAGGGCCCTGGCGAGACCTGTGAAGAGCGTTCATTTTGTAATTGTAACAGTGATGTTGTAATTTGAATACAAAGCCATCACCAAACCAATACTTCATCTGCTGACTTTCTCCAGAGCCATATTTAGGATCTATCGACCCCGAGGCTAATTCAGAATAAGTTGAGGTGTCGAAGTGTTGAGAAAAAAAAATCCCTGAAAATTTTCAGCCCTGTGGGGTTAAGATTTTCAGAGAGAAAATTTCACTTTCTAATAGTGAGGTTCTAATAGTGAGGATCTTTTTTGAAATGAAACTTCTTTACGGGCGTTATGCAATTTCGAGGACCGGAGTAAAACCAACTCATGACCGTCATGAAAAATCGTGATCATTTCGCTATAGGAGCCTAGCCAATATTATATACCTACTTTAGGTCACTCTCCCAACTCAGCTTCGCGGTCTAGAGGCAGAGCGCCCGATTGTCATCGTGAAGAACCGAGGTTCGATCCCCGCTTTAATTAATTTTTTTTTTCTTTTTGTGATTTTTTTAATAATAATTTTTTTTAAAGTGATAAAATGCTCTCGTGCTGCGACTTTTAGATATTTTGACTATATGATATTTTGGCCGAATACGTAATAACCGCGGTCTAGAGGCAGAGCGTTCGACACTCGTTATGCAGGACCCGGGTTCGAAACCCATATTTTTATAATTTTTAATTTTTTTTATCATATGCTACTTATAAATATGTCAATAGACAGAAAAAAAGAGAGAATGAAATGAAAAGAGAGAGAGAAGAATAATTAAAGTTTCACTTCCGTCATGCGTAGGCTTGCCACACACTGTATTTTTTTGTTTGTAGTCTAAAATGATTTTTACATTTAAATTTAATAGGTACTGGGTTTGGAAAAGTTCACTGTAACTATAGTGAACTAGCCAAAATTATTATTAAGGGCAAAGCGAATTTAATTAAATTTACCTTGGATCAATTCGATATGTGGGTTAAAGTAAATTTTCAATCAAAACTTCAAAACTTTATATATATTTTGTTCGGAAATTTTCAGCAACCTGGGACAGCGCCCTACTTTTCTGAAAATGATTTGAATAGGTCGTAGGTAATAGCAGAGGTAGGCAGACAGGACGTCCCGAAAACAACTCGGTCTTTGCACACACTCCTTGCTTCATACATACCCTGCTGTTGTTCTGACTCTTGACATGGCCCGACTCAATTTATAGCCGTATAATTCTCACATGGTTGTACAATCTTTTTAACCAATGTTTAAAGGAGGGTTACACACATTTAGATCGGAGAAGAGCTGTGATAATACCGTTATACAAAGTCATAGTGCTATTAGCCTGCTAAACTCAGTTAGCAAGATGTATGATAGAATTTTGATTGAAAGGATAAAAAAGGAAATAAAGGGTAAAATATGGGATGGGATGTGCAAGGTGCTTTTATGAGTGTAAGGGGGTGCATGGACCAAATCTTCTCACTGCGTATGCTCACTGAGAAGTTTCTGGCAAAAACCAGAAACTTTTCTGTGCATTTGTAGATCTACAAAAAGCATACAACCGAGTCGACAGGAAAAAACTATGGAAGGTGTTGTCCAAGTATGGAGTTAATACGAATCTCACTCAGGCAATTACATCTCTCTATGAGGGAAGCGTTGCATGTGTTAGGGTGAACGGTGGTTTGACGGGTTGGTTTGATATCACAAAAGGTGTTTATTTATTTATTAATTAATTAACGGACTTACGTCCAATACATTACAAAGCGACACGAGATTTGGGACAATGTAGAATGCAAGAGTGAAGGATGGTGTACCGGACGTTGTACACCGACTTAAATTAATTTGCATAAATTTGAATTTACGCAGAGGTAGTTCCTTTACAAACTCACCTCTGCGCATATTCGAATTTATGCAACAAATTCTCTCTCTAAAACTTGTATAAAAATCTGTAATCTTATCTGCAAAATTGATTAATAAATAAAACCACGGGGTCAAGCAGTCATCATTATAGACAAAAAACAAACCTGGCCTTCTTCTTTCTCCCGGCTCCCTGGTGCTCATCAAGAAGAAACATTTGCAATAGTCTAAAACGTCCTTTGTCAGGGCGCAGGTTCCCCCCTACCTTCCTCCCCCCTGCCTTATACCTTTCTCCCATAATCTCCCACATTTTCCCCATTTTTCCCTTTCCCCATATTTTCCCCATTTTCCCCCCCTTTTCCCTTTCCCCATATTTTTCCCCATTTTCCCACATTCTCCCTCCTTTTTCCCGACTTTTTCTTTCAAGGCGTCGAAGCGGCAGCCGGCCACTCCCGCTATATCGTCTGCAGCGTTGCCGATTTGTGGGTAATTCCCCAAACTGCGGGGAATTTTTCAGCTTTTTCAAGAATTGGGTATTTTGCGGGGAATAACTTTTTGCGGGGAAAATGCGGGGATTCTGGGCATTTCTTGATTATCCATAAATATTACATTAAGTACATTCGGTGAAAGATTTCGTAGTTTTCTTTTATGGCAGCACTGTAGCATTTATTTTTAAATGATAATGTCGGGGGATTCCTGAAGTTCGGGACCCAAACTTGAAGACATATGAATTTTTTTAGTCATAACTTCTATGGTGGAAGGATTATTTTCTTACGTACATCTTCTTATTTTGATGAATTGATGACTTGTTGTTGGAAAGTTTTATTTTATAATAAGTAATAACGGAGTTTTATAAGTCTTTTTTAAAATGGATAAATGGTTAAAAAAGTGTGCAGTTACAAAGGAGCAAGGCAGTTTGCAGGTACGTTATATTTATTACGTGTTTAACGATATTGTAGGTATGCAAGTGAGATTGTAATATAATTTCGTTTTCTCTCGCAAAAATTTTCTAACAATTTTCTATTTTTTAAGGGTGAACGAAAGAGAAAATCCAAAAATGATGTATTGGAATCCGCAGCTTCCAGTCCCTGTTCTTCTACAGGTCCATCTGAAGAGTCAGAGAAAATAAAGAAGGTAAAACGTCTCAACAAATTTAACAATCTGTGGCTAAAAGAACCGGATTTTAAAAGTTGGATAGGAAAAGATCCCAATTTGAAAGACGGAAATGAATTAGCATCGTGTTCTATTTGTTCCGTGTCAATCATTGCACACAAAAGTGACCTAATTCGCCATATAAAATCAGACCGTCACCCGAGAAAATGTGCGGAGATACAGAATGTTCAAAAAATTTCATCTTTTATATTTCCTCACGGTTTAGAGAAGAATGTTAGAATAGCTGAATTAAAATTAGCCGGTGCTCTAGCTGAACACAATATACCATTATCATTTATGGATACATTGGGTCCCCTCTGCACAAACATTTTTCCCGATTCCACTATAGCTAAAAATCTCAACTTACACCGAACCAAAACTACAGCTGTTTTAAAAAATGTCTTAGGAACTTCATTTATGGAAAAAATCTGTGATAAATTACGTACCAAAGGAAACTTTTTTTCACTCTTAATGGATGAAACTACAGACCAGAGTTCTGTAAAACAATGTTGTTTTACTGCTATTATGTACGATCACGAAATCAACAAGGTAGAAACATTATTTTTGGATATGATTGAAGTAACCTCGGGAACAGCTACTGGACTATATGAGTGTTTAAAAGAAATGTTGCTCAAGAAAAATATTCCAATGGAGAACATTGTTGGATTTAGTTCAGATACAACAAACGTGATGGCAGGTGAACACTGCTCTGTATTTGCGCTTCTCAGAAAAGATTTACCCCATATTTCCGTAATAAAATGCTCATGTCACATGATAAACCTGTCATCTTCCAAAGCTTGCCTCAAATTGCCAAGAAACGTCGAAGATTTCTTACGTTCTATTGGAACTCACTTCAGCAGAAGCTCACAAAGGCAAAAGAAGTTCAAAGAGTTTCAAGAGTTCTTTCAAGTGGAAATACATAAAATTCTCGCACCAGCTCAAACTCGATGGCTGTCATTGAAGGCTTGTGTGGATCGTGTAATAGAACAATACATTCCACTGAAAGCCTACCTAACCGAATCAGTCTTTTCGGATCCATCAAAGACTACGGAAGAAATGCTCATCACAATGACCAACCAATTTACAATTGTGTATTTAGAATTCATGTCGTATGTTCTTTCACTTGTTACAAATTTTAATACCTTATTTCAGTCAGAAAAACCACTACTTCAAACCCTTAAACCTGAGGTAGAAAAGCTTTTAAGAACGCTTTCATCCAATTTCCTAAAGATCAATTACGTCAGATCATGTGACGATATTCTAAAGGGAGACTTCAATAACACTGCACATTTTGTAGATTTATATCAGATATATGTTGGAATAAATGCTACAGAAAGCATGGAAAACTTGAAAAATGTTAATAATGTACCCCGTTCAGCGATTCAAGATTTCTACAAAACATGCCAAGCTTTTTATATTGAATTGACAATGGACATTGTCAAGCGATTCGATTTTAGCGATTCTTTATTTTCATTTATATCTATAGTGATTCCGTTTGAAGCTCAACAATTTCAAATAAATTCATTGCTGCCTGTACTTCAACGATTTCCGTTTCTCAATAATTTAGTTATAGCAGAAAATCTGAATGATGAGTGGCGGGCTCACGCTATTCTGGATTTCTCCCTACATGGTCTAAATGCAGACGACGATGCTGAAAGTTAGTGGGCTAAAGTGTTTCGCCTAAAAACCAATACAGGAAGATACTTGTTCCCAAATTTAAAAATTGTAATAAGTTTATTACTTGTATTACCATTTTCAAACGCTTCCGTTGAGAGAAAATTCAGTGTACTGAAAAATTTAAAAACAGAAAACAGAAATCGCCTACAAACAGATACGGTGGTAGCATTGATGACAACCCGGGAAGGTATTAAAAAAGAAGGAGGAAGTTTGAAGTTCAATCCTTCAAATAAAATGTTAACTAAAAATATATGGCATGATTCAGTGATTAATGATTAAAAGTAGATAATTATTTTACATCACTGTATAAATGCTTACCTTGTTGAAAATCCTTTAAATATGTTGTTAATTAATAGTCTTATAATAATGTAAATTGCTTACTAAATAATTTAACTTCATTGTTTTAAATGATTTCCTACAATATAAATTAGCAAAATAATGTTTTAAAAATTGTTTAAATTTATGTTTTAACACTAAACTACCATTTTATCATTTTTTTTTAAATAAATATTTTTTGTCTCGTTTAAATTACTTGTACTTGTCACACTGTATGATTATATTGCCTTTTTTCTACTAGCTATGAAATTTATTGAATTTTTTTTAATATATAAGTTGAGTTAATAGATTGTCACCTATTTTTTTAATCTTACATTCTTATGTACATAATAATATGTGTTAATCATGTCAATGGCCAAATAAAATAAAATAAATCAATAAAAAAATGCTAATTTCCATTAAATATTGTATTATTTTGAAGGCGAAATTTTAAAGGAAATTGTGGGGAATTTGCGGGGAATTTGACATTTTGCATTCCCCGATTCGGGGATTTTGAACATTCGGTGCGGGTATTTTAGAACATAAGCATTGGCAACCCTGATCGTCTGTGCGGCCGGCGACTACAGTGCCGTCCCGTACAGATGGTATATAAAAGCAGAGACAAACAGGGAAAACATATGAAAATAGAAGTGTCAAGTCAATTCAAGACCTTGCTAAAACTAAAGTGATACAAAATATCCTCCATTGCATAGTGAGTGACAAAAAACATTCTGACTTATACCAAAAAAATCAAGGTCTTGACGTGAGTTGACCATTCTACATTATATGTTAAACAAGGCTGCGTAATGTCACCATGGTTATTGAGTCTATACATGGATAATTGTATGCAAGAATTGAAAGAGGTGGGATAGGGCACGAATTTGAGTAATCTGAAAGTGTGTTGCCTGTTATATGCTGATGATGCGGTGCTGATTGCTAACAGTATGGAAGATCTACAGACTCTCATGTCTAGGATGAACGAAGTATGCATGAAGAATGAGTTGATGATGAATGTAAGTAAATTTAAAGTAATGGTGTTTGAAAGAGAGAGTACGAAAACAGTGTGCAATATAGTAAAGTTGTGAATGAGGAATACTTGGAGCAGGTGGGTGAGTTTGTGTATTTAATTATGTTTACGAGAGATGGGAAGGCTGACAGAGATATTGAAAAAAGGGTAAATGCAGTTTGCAATTGGCATTTACAAAAAAATGTCCCATGAAGCGAAGTTAGCAGTCCACAATGGAGTGTTGGTACCTACCCTTATGTATGGAAGTGAGGCACGGAACCAGGAAGAGAAAGGATGAAAGTAGACTGAATGCTGTAGAAATTAAATCCCTGAGGCGTATGTGTTGTAAAACCATGTATGATCGTGTGAGAAATGTGGAAATCCGCAAAGAGTGAAAGGGACGCTTAGATGGTTTGGGCATGTAGAGCGAATGAGCGAAGAAAGGAGTGCAAGGAGAATATATGACGCAAATGTGAATGGTAGCAGAAGTCGGGGACGCCCGAGGAAGACATGGCACGACCAAGTGAATCAGATACTTGAGTCGGGCCATGTCAAGAGTCCGAATGTTTGGCGGTCCATCCTCTCTGCCTACCCCTGCGGAGAAATGGCGTGATGGTTAGTTAGTTAGAAATTTTTGAATATTAAAACATGTAGGCCCTTATCGAAATCAAGAACGCAGTTGTGTAAAATTTATTGTAAGCTTGTTGACTAATTTACCTAATGACACAAAGTTTATAATCTCGATCTTGTTTAATTCGTGTTAAGTTTATAATTAGACAATGTATTATTAGTTCGTTATAAATCGAATCGTGTGAGAATCTTACAAGAATTTGGTTAGTCCATATACGAGATATAAATATTGTATATCTGACTCTATACGACCATTTTGAAACGTTTTAGGTACCTATTATTTAGATTTCACCCGTCCCGCGTCCGAGTATCCAATTATTCTGATCTGAACAAATTAATAGCACTGTCAAAGTAGGTCAACTGTCTATATAGAATTGACAAGGCAGACGGCCGTTTATCAAATTTTCAAAAACAAATCTTTGTATCATTTTGGCAAATTCGGATGACGGATGACGGATGATAACATGTAACATGTCGCATTTCACTCAGATAAGAAATATGTAGTGACCATAGACATATGAATATTAGTAGACCTGCCCTAAGTGATTAAAAGCGTATTATCCCCACTCCCCATACCGGTTCCATTGGAGCCGGCTGTGCTCGCGTATGGCCTCAAGTGAAATTTGAAAACGTGACGTCATCATTCTTGTGCGAACTATGGTCGAGGCATCATCGGTTCATTTTACGAAATAACACGGCAAAATGTTGACTTGTACTATGAAAACTTGTAAAAATACATGTGAAAAAGAGAATAAACCCAATTGTCGTATTACATTCCATATATAAGCATTATTTTACTTTATTTTAAGCATATTCACATCGTATAATATAGATCAGTTTTAGAAACATATACTATCACACCGAGAAACGTCTGGACGCGAAACACAAAGCTGGTTGGTTGCTGGGAAGTAAATTATGAACATTTATAAAAGTGTCTTAACTAAATACTTAAACGAAATATTCGACTCTGAAAATAGAACCGAATTTTTTTGCCGAATTTGGACTTCGCAAATTTGTTCATAACGTGGCGAGTAATTTGCGCTCCCATGTAAAAATGTCTATTCATTCAAAAGCAGATTTTACTTTTAAGAAGTAAGTGGTGATATTATAATGCGAGATGCCTATTTACTGTCAGATTGATTTATTGACGAATCACAGTCAGCCTTACTCCCTTCGTTCTTCAACAGTTGATTTTACCCCTCGCCATTATCTTCTCGTCTATTAATTCCTATGTCTGTGGTAGTGACAAAATAAAAACGTTATATTGCGGATTGTGGACATTTCGGTTTGTGTAGTACAGGTTTCCCACGCTTCAGTCACATTTGAAAAGACTCCAAACTTTCCAAAATAAAGCCATACGTTAGGGTTTGCCGACTCCATCGGGACTCTGAAGTCCCAATCATTTCATGCGGGTATCCCCTACCGATGAAAACGCGTCTATCAATTGCCTTGCCCGGTACTTCAAAAATATAAAAAACCGAAACAGATCATACCTAAAGACTAATTCTCCTCATATTAAAGACATGTTTCATTGCAAAAAATATTTTTCATAAAACCTAAATTACATCTATTTTTCAACAACCTATTAATTTCAATCATGATGAAAGAGAAAGGGGCCTTTTTGGCCCGGAGCTCTGTACTCTGTATGCCATTATTTCAATAAGTTATAGGTACAGGTCCTACAGACTGGTACAAGTGTGTACTTACTGCGTATCTGACATATGACTGAAACGATATTATTATTTGTGGATTGCGCAACTCCACTATTTTTAGCCGACTCTCCCTCATCCCCTTCCCTTCCCTTTTCCTGACCTCACACAACCAGACGAGTACACGTACAGCCTCTGCCCTTTTACACATAGACGCTATTAATTCACATTTATTAATTTAAAAGTGGCTACTAAATTACATACATTAGGTACCTACTTGTAAATTCCATCTGGCTTGGTGACACTAAATACATATATATCATATCTTTACGTACGCTCTTTACTATTTTAAACATCTTTGGAGTCAGGAAGGATGCCTACGTAATGTTTGTTTTACCTGTATTTCAATGAAATGTACTCCAAAGGAATTAGCCTTATTAATCCCTTCGATCGGTATACAGCTACTAACGACGTCACTTACTAACATCCGTGTGCTTTCCTACTAATAATAAAAATAATTTAGATGGGTTTTTCTCTGCCTATCTCTTTGGGAGGAGTTCCGTGACAGTCGGACGTAAAATCATTTGGCAAGCGTTTCGAACATTCCGATGGGTTATCATTTATTCTCGTTATTATGACTAAATTTGTGGGTTTATTTTTAAAGATTTAAGTTGATCGTAATTAAAAGTAGGTAATAATTTGCCCATTTACAGCGAGTTTATCTCACCGTCAATTTGCGTGGCATACGTATCAAAGTAACTAACATTCCAACCACTCCACGTGAACATGTCAATTTAAAAATAACATTCTATCTTTATTATTGAGGTTCTTAACCTTTAAAAACAGCTGTTTATTCCAACGTGGCGAATATTTTGGCCAGCGCTGTGAACATTTCATTCTTAAATAATGCCGATATAATATTATGTTGTGAGTTTGGGAACCAAGTACCAAGGTTACGTCAGTTGGCTCGTGGCTGGTAGGCAATACAACCAGAACCAGTAACCTAGTAACTAGTAACTAGTAACCCAGTAGCCAGTAGCAGCCAGTAGCACTTGGTAGTCAGTTTATTTATGGTCAAAACGAAGTAAACGTAACGTGTCTCGTTCCTCGTTCCTATGCGCCAAACAATTCGGAGGTTAGGTATTTCGGCGCACTTTCCATTTTCATAAGTGAAACTTGTGTTCATTCTGGATCACCGATCATCGCTGCAGCAACTAATCACCTATGTTCAACTTCTTCTCCAAATTCAGCACGAAAATGAAGCCACCATCGAGCAACGTAAGTTTATATCTTTTGTTATGGTTACGAAAACATAATACTTAAGTATAATATTATGTTACATGACGTGATATCGTACTATTTTCGTGTGAGCAAGTGTCCAAATGTTCGTGAATTACTTATCTGTACAGTTTATACCGCGAGTACCAACATTGTTTGGCAATCTACAGATAGCTGCGCAGAATTAGTCTGATAAAAGTGTGTCAAGACTATGTGGAATCACTTTTATTAGCTCCTTATTATTGTTCGTAAGCGGTGCCTAGTCCAGTGCTTGGTGGAAATGTTCAACTCTGACATAACTCCATGTGTGAGTCCATATTTATTACTCTTTGTTTACCGAAATTACACGTTATTACGCAGACATTCATCATCCCATATAGAAAAATAATAACATAAGTGCCTACTACAAGATTTTTAATAAATAATTGTTTCGCTGTTGCTCGATGCAATGGTTTTGGCCAAAACACATGCAATATTGATAATTTCGTGATATTGAAAAAAAAGGTTTAGAAGACCGTACGTAGTACAAATCACTTTTAATAAGTGAAAAAATATATTTTAGAAAACTAGGTACCTACTTACCAGACTTAATATTTTGCGTTATTATAATATTATTATTGTATCTTATTCCGAGATGGATGTTCTGAAAAACAAAACTTCTCGTATTTAATCACTGTAAATAAAGTAAAATTGTTATGGCCAAAAAAACCCGAAAAGTTTGTTTTTAAAAATATAGTTCGACCGTGCAAATTTAAATGCATATATTTAGATTAGATGTTTTTGTAAACACTCTCAATTTCTGAATATTATTTGGATACCAAAGTCTAAAGAGAAGCCCCAATTGTCAATCGCTTCAATTGCATTTGTAAACGATCAGTTAGCTACAATCACGGCAATGACCTAAATATTGATATTTCTTACAGTTTTTGTGATGTTATGATAAAAGTAATAAGTAATAAACAACAAAACGAACTAATACGTTTTGGGCCCTCCCTGGTGGAGGGGTAAGGCTCTCGACTAGCAGGCAGGAAGTCGGGAGTTCCAATCCCGGCGTGCTCAAGTTAAATTAATTTAGTAATTTAAAATAATATATAGTACCTACATTTGCGGCACGTTTCAGAGTGGAAGATACTATCAGTATCACCCTGGTATAAGACCACCATTGAGAGTTGAAACGTTGCTTGAAATAGCTTGTGCCGTTTTTGGTGATCAGATCTGAATAGCCAGGAATTCCTCGCCTTCCTCTTCCCCATCTCCTCCCCCTCCCCGCTACCTTCAGCCTCACAACATACCCCATATGGGGATGCCATAGTCTCACTGGCTATAGACGGTTGGGAGCAGTTGAGACTTTGTACAGTTTCACATTAAAAAAATAGAAAAACAAACGATCAATATTCTAAACAATAATGCCTGCACTATCGTTACTGTGTGAGGTAAAAGTCACTATGTGTCTAATGTCTAATGGCACTTAGTCAGTATGGATGAATTTTACTATATAATAAAGATATTACAGCGAATTACGATAATTACACAATTCACGTGCCCACACGTGGGGAAATTACAATTGGAATATAATATACACGTGGAGAAATTTACTCTCATTACGTACGCACCTTATAAATTCATGTTTATATGGGTTTTTTTGTAGGTAAGTGCTACCTACCTACCTACATTATGTATATATATTTTTTTAATTTTAAAAATAAATAAAAACATTCCCGGGTTATGAATAACCTGACAATATTTGAAAATCTCCTCACTACCACCACAGTAAGCGGAAAATGTTGCTTGTGTTCCGATGGAGGCCTTAGCCAGCCGAGGAATTGAACACACTACGGCTGGGTAGGACCCAAACGCGATATCAACTCAGCTAAAAGTCGGAATACAAACTGAATATGAAGAGCATAGCTACACGTGGGACGGATATAATGTATTAGAAGTAGATAAATTAATAGTATTGAACACAATAATAACGTCACAATTGATTTACTGACTAATTGATAGAATGTAACATTCTCACCTGGCTCTTGCATAAGTTTAGTGTTATCTGCCATTCGCGACTCATCGTGTCACTCGCTATCTGACTGGATGAAAGAAATAATAATATTCGCCTTGTCATCATCAGTTTCAATTCATTTTTATTATACGATTTTTTATTCACGTCGCGTAATAAACACGTTCTTCATAGAGTGTGTGGAAAACACACGAAAAGTAGAAAAATAACATGAAATTGATCAAATATAGAAAAATAACATGAAATTGATCAAATATATTAATAAGTAGTGTTGTTTTGATTATGACCTGGCTTATCTGGCTAGTTTTTTATTAACACCAAAGTCCCAACTGCTCATAGCTTTGGGACTATGGTATCCACAATTATTGCACTAACCGAAACCGAATTTTGGCTTCTGTTCTAGTTTCGACGGAATTTTTATTTAAATAAGTTAAAAAACCTTATGAACCCCCAAATTTAACGTTTTTATTGTAAGAGTTTGAGACAAAGATAGATCAAATACACAATTAAATAAAATAACATCAATTTTATTAATTAATTGGTTTACTTTTTGCGCTTTTTGGTTCGTTGTTGTCAGTTATT
Organism: Hesperophylax consimilis; assembly: GCF_061612785.1. Lineage (NCBI taxonomy): Eukaryota > Metazoa > Arthropoda > Insecta > Trichoptera > Limnephilidae > Hesperophylax > Hesperophylax consimilis. The sequence goes on from NC_142842.1 coordinate 1,209,866, forward strand.
CAATGTATGCGATAGGTAGGTACCTACTTTAGCTTAAAAGGAATTTAAAAAATTAATAATCTTTGAACACAACTAAAGTGAACAAATCAGATAGTATTTTAGGCTTTGTTTTGGTAATAGCAATACAAAAACGGCGCTATACAAAGCATCCAAATATTATTTAGAGCTACATAATAATTATTTAGCGACAAAATTAAATAATATTTTACTATTACAAACTCTTTGAACTTTAAGACATAATAATAAGTTATTCTAGAGGCGTACCGAATAGAGCCGAAGTTTCGGCTAATTTTTATTTATTTTTTTTTTTTAATTTTTTTTTTTATAGTGAATACCTCACAAGAGTCCCAACTGCTCCCGTCTGGAGCCAGTGAGACTATGGCATCCCCAATTGGGGGATGTTGTGAGGCTGAAGGTAAGTGGGGAAGGGAAAGAGGAAGGTGGGGAAGTACCTGGCTATTCAGATCTAGTCACTAAACACGGCTAAAGCCATTTGGAGCAACGTTTCAATTCTGAATGGTGGTCTTACACCAGGGCGATACTGGTAGTATCTTCCACTCTGGAACGTGCCGCAAATATACTATATATTATTTTAATTAATTAATTGTGAAATAACACAAATTAATCAAATAAAATTTATTTGCGCACGCCGGGTTCGAACCCGTGACCTTCGGAATGGCAGTCCAATGCGTTACCACTGGACTATGCCGGCCGTCAATTTTGGCCGGAACCCAAAGTGCGGCCGAAACTATTAGCCGAAACTGATATATTATGTTGTAAGACGGGAGGAAATGACTTGGGTTAAAAGGAAGTTTGAAGATTCGCATCAGTTTACCAAACAAATCCAAAGCAATTTAAAATAAAATTTGGATGATGGTGGCCCATTACCTTGTATCTTTGTATCTTTGCCCATTACGGAGAACAAATCCAAGCATTATTTGACAGTGTCTGAAATACGGGATTTGAAAGAGATTTGCGTCTAAAATAATGCCAAGGTGTCGAATCTCTTTTCGCGTGTTACTTTTCACTGGTCTTTCGCCAGATCAATAATGAGAAAATAGAAAGAATAACAATGTAGATATTATTGCCAGTAGTTCTGTGACTGCTCAGCACGCCTCGGGTCCCCGTCACACCCCGTCCCCACTGTCCCCACTCCGCAGATATTCAAAGAATAAAATACTTTTGAGTATTTTGTAACCGGTATTTTGAACAGGTATATTTTGTACCTGTACTCACTAGAGGAGAGGCGTATTTATCCGTTTCCCCCGCAAGGAGGTATTGATTTATCGCACCCAGTAAAAGTACCGGGTATTTTCCTGCTGTACTTTGTACTTTGTGACAAATCTCCAAAATACGTGGGTCCAAAATTATTTATTACTTTCTGTCCCCAGTCCCCAGATAGGTATAAAATACTTGTGATTTTTTGTAACCGGTATTTTTAACAGGTATTTTTAGTAGGTATTTGTAGCAGGCATTTTTAATAGGTACTTTTAATGGGTATTTTTAATAGATATTTTTAACGGGTATTTTTTTAGCAGGTAATTTTAACAGGTACTTTACGAAATAAGTAAAAGCACCAGAGGACACGAAAAAAAAGTTACATCGGATTTTGTGAAATTTAATTTTAAAAAATTACCTTCCACAGAAATTCTCTAATTCTTTTTTTCGGGGAATAACCTTTCTCAGAAGCTCTCTAACAACCCTCCCCCCCATGGATTTGAATTATTTTGTGGGGAATATTGTTTCACAGAAATTCTCTATCAACCCCTCCCCCCCATGAATTTCGAAAAATTATTAGGGGAATCTGTGTCAATCTGTGGGTAGAAATTTAGTCACTAGTAGAAATTATGTGAGTTTTACAAATTACGTATTCTTAATTCTCAATCAATCCTCATGTCGGTATAAAATACTTTTAAGAATGTTTTTTCTAACCGGTATATTTTTGTACTTGTACTCACTAACGAAAAGTACTCACAGAACCCACCTCTAATACCCAATTACGAAAAATACCAACAGAATAGAGGTGAGGCGTATTTATCGTACCCAGTAAAAGTACCGGGTATTTTCATGCGATACTTTGTACTTGTGACAAATCTTTAAAATACCTGGTTCCAAAATACTCACAAGTATTTTATAACGGGACTAAAAAATATTTTTATTAGGTACTTTTACCAGGTATTTTTGATAGGTATTTTTAATAGGTATTTTTTATGGGTATTTTTAGTAGATATTTTTGATTGGTATTTTTAGTAGGTATTTTTGATGGGTATTTTTGACGGGTACTTTTTATGATAATTTTTTGTGTTTTTGTATTTTTTGTTAAAATTATTGTGGGTAGTATTTTACTTCTACCATCATGCAGAGTCACCTCCCGAAGGTTGTGCACTTACTTTTATACAAAGTTAACTGTATTTTTTCTATTAGATGTACGAACAAAAAAAATCTAGCATACATCTAAATAAATGTTCAAAACAAACAAACATATTATGTAAATATTAGTTTGCAAAACCATATCTAATTGTAAAAGATCGTAGGAATTAAAATAATAGTTTTGAAATAAGGTTCGCAGGTCTAACTTCGCCAATTTCACAGTTCAGTTTTCTTAAATTTAATTTTTCAAATTTCAAAAGCCAACCCAGTGTTGCTATGTATATTTATGCAATTCTTGTAAACCATATTAATTTATAGAATAGAGCATTTGTTATTATTTGGGAAGGTAGGTACCTAACTATGGTATTGGTTGTTTTCAAAATGTACCTTGAAGCACTTACAACAATACTATGTATTATTCATATTATTTTTGCTGTGATAGCTCTGTGGCTCTGTTAATATTTAATTAATTTTTTTAACAAAACCGTTTACAACATAAACTTTTTATTCAACCAATCTTTTACTATTGTATTAGTCTTATTAATCTTGTGATTAAGAATTAAAATGTATTTTGTTCAACCGCGTTTGACCAAACAGGTATAGATGACACGCATTTCTTATTAAAGTTTTATTTTGTAAAATGTCATTATTGAGATATATTAGTGAATTTTACAATAATTTTCTCACTACCAAGTGGTTCTTAGAGATTTGTCGACTTGTGGACTACTTATACTTATTATTTCAATCTATTTACTAACTTACCACTAACTTACTTTTGATAGCCTTACAGTTCTTGTAGAGTAAAGTAAGTATTGCTATTCGCTCGCAACCTCTCCAGATTGAGCAGCATGTGGTCCATAAATCACTGTCCTAACTGCATCATGACTGGTATTATTCTAGTTACCTGGTTTGTTGATGCCTCTCTATGTCTCCGCGTCTTATTCATTATCTTGTCTTGAACCTAGAATCATTCTAAACATCTAACTACCCTATTTTCAAAGCAGAAGGTACATTGTTCCTGTTTTAGAGCCACTGTCCGTGACTCAACGTATGTGAAATGGTTTCATATACATATTACGTATATAAATAATAATGCTGAATATGGATGATTATTTCAAAGAGGTCAAAGGGTCTCCTTCAAGCGGCCTCTCCCAATATGGCACGCCACGCGGTTGGTGGACAGATGCATCCGTCGCCAAAACCTGAACACGCCCTACCCCCATGAACCCGAGCACCCCTAATAAGTCACCAACGAATATGAATAATTCCCAGGACGTAGCAACTCATAATTGCCTCCAAATTTATAAATGTGTCTGATTCTGCAGAACATTCCCACAGCATCTACCGCCATCACAATTCCTAATAAATCAATACTTTTGTTTAATTCCAGGGCTCCAACCCGCTCCACTATGTGGAGGTGCCGGTAAAGAAAGCCACCTTCGGCATGGGCTGCTTCTGGTCCAATGACAGCCTGTTTGGTGCGCGTCTCGGTGTAGTGCGCACGCGCGTGGGCTATGCGGGAGGCATCTTCGACAGCCCCACATACAAGAACATGTAAGTGTTTATTTTAATAATAAATATTAATTAATAATAAAGTTTCCGTGGTCGAGGAGTAAGGCTCTTGACTACTAATCTGGAGGTAGCGAGTTCTAATCCCGGTGTAAATTAAGCAAGTACCATTCATTAAAAATAATATATACGTAGCATATTTGAAGAATTTTCCAGAGTGGAAGATACTCCCAATATCACTCTGGTGAAAGACCATCATTCAGAATTGAAACGTTGCTTAAAATGGCATTAGTCAAGTTTGGTGACCGAATCTGAATAGTCAGGTACTTCCCCACCTTCCTCTCCCTTAACTCCTTCCCCTCCCCGCTACCTTCAGCCAATTGGGGAGCCATACTCTCACTGGCTCCAGACGGTTTGGAGCAGTTGGGACTCTTGTGCGGTTTTAAATAAAATTAAAATTATGATTTATCCATGGGAAGCACATACACTTTATTCCTTTGGTAAAACTCTTAGGACGGGTTGTTTCAGAGAATTTGAACAATTCATCAAATTTCAATGTTCATTTCCGGGTTCTGTGAAAGTCCTATTCAAGTTCTGTTATTATATCATTAAAGGTTAGTTGCTTGACAAAACTGAAATTAAAACAGAACTTTAAAAAATCTTTCACAGAACTTGAAAATGAACGTTGAAATTTGATGAATTGTTCAAATTCTCCGAAACAACACATCCTTAGAATGTACCCGACTTCAAATATAATTGTTTTGTTTCAGAGCCGACCACACAGAAGTAATAGAGGTTGACTTTGACCCCAAGAAAATCTCATACGATGAACTTCTGGAAATGTTCTGGCACAACCACGAGTACGGACTCACCACCAAGATCAAGAGACAGGTAATCAATATTTATAATTTTTTCAACACACTACATATAAAATATTAAAAAATCCATCCGTCAAAACCAGATACAGTGAAATTTAAACACGCCATTTCTAAACAAATCAATTTCTTTTCAAATTTTATCTTCAAATATACCCCGTTTCCCCAGAATGAAAAAAATATCAACCAATCCAATTTGTACAGCTTTTATTCTGAAGTTTGTGATTACTGAAATAAGGTTTGGGAGGCGGGTTTGGGTACTATTTATTGGATAACCAACACTACCCCAAGTGGTTCGCTAAGTTTGGTAATTTAGCAGCGGTGCCCGGTTTCATTGGTGAGGTGTGTTCGGGATGCGCCTGCCTCTTCATATTGACCTCTTCAACTGGTCTCCCGACCCATCGCCTTCTTCTGCAGTGGGAGGGATTATGATAAGTTAGTGAGATTAAATAAGTATGCATTATGCCTGTGCAAATCCACATCGATGCTGGACAGGATAATCCAATGTCTGATTATAAATATTAATCCTAATTATTTTGTGTTCCAGTATATGTCTATGATCCTGTACCACGACGAGGAGCAGAAGATTATAGCCGAAGCTTCCTACAAAAGAATGGAAAAGGAGACAAATGAGAGACTGAGAACGGAGCTGGCGCCTGCTGGACAGTTCTACCCTGCAGAAGAGTATGTTAATTCTACATAATTACTACAAACATTTTTATAATATCAACATGTACAGAGTGAGCATCTTAGGATCAATTTTTATTTGTCAACTCAGAAGTCGAAACTACAAAAAAAAGTAAATGTAGTGTATCAGACGTAATCGTGTGACACACAAGACTGTAAATGGGGCCGGTGATCCCAATCTATGGAGGAGTGAGATGTCTTCCTTCAGTGGCGTGGAGGGGTAGAGCGGGGCGTCTCTGTAGCCGTTGTAGCTGGTCCGATGCTGATACTCGTCCTTGTCGTAGAGTCCGGGTCTGGTCGTAGAGGCAGAGAGGTCCGGGGTGAGGCGAGGGGCAGAAGAAGAGAAGGCGAGTAGAGTCAGAAGTCGGAGCGAGGTCGAAGGCAGAGCAGAGAGAGTTGTAGAGCTGGTGGAGGTTGCTGGCTATCTGACGTTCGAGGGGGTGTTTCACGTTTTATAGGCCACCGGCGGGCGCGCGACGCTCACACGGGCCCACTTTCTCTTTGATTCCTGGAATCCGTGAGCCGTGTTGCGACGCTATCGCGGCGCCCCGCCGGGCCGTCTACCGCCGCTCGGCCGGTAGTTTCGGGCCCGTGGTCGAACGCGACCACGGCCTTTCTTTGTTCAGGCACGATCCTCAGAATCGCGCCTGTGGAACGTTCTGACGGCAAATCACCTCGCACGCCATGACGGCGCACGGCCCTTTGCTTCGGGCCGGGGCCGAACGTTCCCTCTCGTATAGCACGATTCTCATAACCGTGCCCGAATTAAATGCTCTCATGATTTTACCAGCTCTCACAGTACTTCTCTGCCCGTATACTTCTAGCCAAGCTCCGACGTTTCGTTTATTGTTTTTACATTTTACATTACATTCTTACATAATTTTACATACAATTTAACATTTCGGCAGTATATTTAACATGAATTTTTATTTATATTTTTTAATTTAGAATTTTATTTTATATATTTTTAAAGTGGGCGACCGCAGCCGAGCCCGGAGCAGTACGTCCGTTACATGTAGAAAAGATTATCATTATGCAAAAATGTGTATATGTATACGATTAGCTTCGTTCAGATACTCCACACACCACTCCACACAACACTCCACGTACCGCTGCCCCGGGAACCATTCATTGGATAACCAACACCTCTGCCATAAGTCGCCCCAAATGGTTCGCCACGTGTGACAGCTACTTTTGCACTGGACGTAACTGTTGACCCTAGTAGATAGGTCTGCTATTATTTAATTTTTCCATTTGAAACTAGTTTCCCAAGTACTTGGAAAGTAATGTTACTTGCTTCTTAAAAAGTGAGCAATATTATTTGTTTCTGTTGAACAATGAAGAAAACTGATTTATAATATTCAAGCAATTTTTCCTCATTCAAGTTATCTCGCGTTTTTCCTTGATGATTTAAAAACCTTTACACTGTGTGTCTTTACTTGTAAGCAGAAGTTCCGTCGCAACAGTTGCCTGCGATATACAGTATACGCACAAGAGGCAACACGACACCAGGGAGACTTTTTTTGGCAACTGTCTACACAAATAAATTGATTAAATAATTTAATTAATTTGCAGCTACCACCAAAAGTACCGTCTGCAGGGCCACAAGGACCTGTGCGCCTCCATCGGGCTGAAAACAGGCCCCATGCTGCAGCAATCTCACCTGGCGGCACGCCTCAACGGCTACTTGGTTGGCGTAGGGGGCTCCGCGCAGCTCGAGGCTGAGGCCCCCGGCCTAGGCCTAAGCCCCGAGCAGCTGGACTACGTCAGGAAGGAGTGCATGAGGAACGAGGGCGGAGGACTCGCCTGCTAGATATTCCATCACCTTACTCCAGATTCCGAGAGCTAGACAAGTGCGAACAAGTAACAAGCTATAGTTGAACACTAATGGATATCGAAATACTGTGAGAGCCACAAAAGATTTTATACACCTTATTTTGCCTTTGGACGGCTTAATTATTTATTTGCTAGTTGGGAATGTGTGTTGTATGTTGTGTTGACTAATTCTATATGTTGGCGACATCAGTTTCCATTAAAATCTTTCTGTATTTGAATGAATGTGCATAATTATGTATTGAGAAATAAGAACACTACAATATTGTTTGCAACCGTGAAAAAAAATACTACCTGTTATGAAGTGATGCTACAATTAATTGCGATTCTGAATAAATCAGTGTACCAGTATTGTCGAACACTTGCTAAATGTTTTATAACGTATTCTTAATTTCATCACAATGCACTGTTACCTATGTTTTTAAATTAACCTGTCAAGTACTGAACTTATTGGCAATTTACTATTCTTCATTGCACAAGAACAAAGAACAAGAAATGTACCTTTAGAAATATGTCCACAGGGTTAAGTTTCTATGACACTATTGACTTGACAGAAAGAAGATGTTGGGACGCAATGAGTTAACCCCTCTGGTCTTTACAAAAGAAAAATTATGTCAACAAATATTCCTGCCTGTCATTCAATTTCAAATAAATACGCGGTTTTTGACCGTATCCCAACTTACAGTTGAAAGACGTTCAGGTTTTAATATTACTAATAAACATACGCAATTACAATTTTCAAAATTTAAATGCTAATGTTTTTTTTAAATCGCTCACCTATAGTTGTTTTCTTGTAATAAAACTTTAAAAAAAAAAATCTTGTAAGAAACTAATAAACACATTTAATTAGACAAAGGTATGTAAAGGTCATTTTCACTTCACTTTTTATATTTTATGTTAAAAAATATTATCTTTTATAGAATTATGTATTTCAAATTATGCGGGAGCGTATGTGGTCTTGGTGTTCTCTCTTTCTAAATGTATTTATATTATGTGTCTGACCTTAATAGAAAAAGAGATAGGACGAGTTTTATGAGTATGTGTCATCTTGTGATAGATAAAGCACTATATGACCTGTGTGATTTTGATAAAACAATTTATGTACTTGCTTACCAATTACATAAAACGGTTCCATGACTAAACAGAACATTGAAGAAAAGTGGCGGAAAAAAAATAACCTTATCTTTTATTATCATGTTCTATTTTGTCTCTGTACTTTTTTATCCGGTTATCGTTAAAAACCTACACAATTAAATTTGGTAATTTGAATTCTCCATCTTCAATTTCTTTAGTCGTAATAAATATTATTAAATAGAAGCAGTTAACAAATAATAATTTATAAAGCAAACATCTTCTGTTTGTCTGAACGATGATGAATTATCAGACGGTGAGCTCTGGCATCATGAAATTTCCACAGCATTTTCTGTCTGAAAATTTTAAGTCAACGAAATTATTTTCTTATTGCAATTATGGAGTTTTAAAAATACCCTTTAATGTTCGAATCTATTGCAGCCTCATAGACTCATAGATAAGAGTAAAATGGTTCTGCAGTGTACAAATGAGATGGAACATAAAGACAGCAATATGTTTGCAATGAATACTCTTCTAGATTATGCCAGTCAATGACTTAATACTATTTAATAATTATTAATTATGTTGAAGAAAAAATAATATAATATTTCTTGTTGAAGATACCAAAAACGTAAATTATAACTTATAATTTATGCAGATTTTTTTTACTTTTAACCCTTAGTACTCGAGTGCCGCCATTGGGGCGGCATGCATGGTTTGCCATATTACTCGAGTGCCGCAGCTATGGCGGCAAGAAAATAAAGTCTTACTTCTCAATATTTTTAATGAACATTTTTTTAAACTTTTTAATATAATTTAACAAGAATCATATTAATACAATTAAATAGTAATCATATACGGAATTCTATTTTACCAAAAACAAAGAAGAATATAAGTTTTTAATTACAATTCAATTGATTTATTTTCTTAAAAAATGTTTTGAGTTGGCGGTATGTATGCACATACCAAAAAACTTTTGAGTGCAAAGGGTTATAAGTATTTTTTATTCTAATATATAACATGAGTAAAACCTCAAATTGTTATATATAATCATTGAAGACAATAAGTGACTCTCGGATGAAAATTTTAACAGGAAAATCAGAAAAAGATTTGGTCGTATCTAGGAATCTTTTTCTATTTCATCCGTTTCAAATTTTCGTTTGTGAGTCGACAATATTGTTTTCTATGATTTAATATAATATTTTAAGCAGTTTTATTTATTCGCAGAAGCATTAATAATTTGTTTTAGTTGTCATAATAATATATCTTGGAATTAACTTGTTTTTAGAATTTTAATTTTGAAGGAATTGTTAAATTTTAATAGGGATTTTTTCTATGTGTATTTTTATACAATAATGTCTAGAAAATGTAAATATGAAGTAAAATTGTTGCAAGTTTTTATAAACACAATACTGCACTTATATTTTATTATACCTATGTTTTTAATAAACAATGTGAATGTAAAAGAAGTGATATTTATAATATTAAAACACAAATAATTATTTTATACCTGTACGCAGATGAATTTATGTAATAAAAATATATTTGCTCAAAATGTTCATTATTGAACACAATCCTTCAATTTGGGAGGCTGGTATGGGTACCGTCACCCCGGAAATCTTTGCCATAAGTCGTCCCAAGCGGTTCGCTATGTTTGGTGACTTAGCCGGGTTGCCCGGGCTCATGGGTGTGAGCTCTGGTCTGGTCTTGATGGCGGATGCATCTGTCCACCAGTTGCGTGATGGATGAGATCGGGTTAGGCCGGTTGTGGGAGACACTTTTTGACGTCTTCAGCCGGACTCTCTTGTGCAGTTTCACATTTAAAAAAATCTCCTTTCTTTCCACTACCTTCAGCTCCACAACATACAACAATAATTGGAATACCATAATCTCAGTGGCTTCAGATGGTTAGGAGCAGTTGGGACTCTTGTGTGGTATTCATAACTTAAAAAATATTAAATAATATTTTCAGGACTTGAAAGGTTCAAAAATCATCCCCTGAAGTTGTAGTCTATTGATTTATCATGATGGAAATAAATGTTTATTTTCATTGAAGCCAAAAAAGTATGTTGGTTTAAGGTTGACCAAATCCTTATTGAATGTTATCGACCTACTCGTATTACTAACTGCACCCCTGAGAAACATAAAACTCCACACACTAAGCAGAGAAATTGATACCACAATACAGTATAATATCAATTTCATGAAAATAAGCACTGGTAAGAATTTCGTATTATGTACGGTTAGGTAAATACATGATATTTCTAAAGTAAGCTTATAGCCCAGTCAATGAAGGTTTTGTGTCGGAACTAATTCCCCGGAAGCTGAATTTTTCACAGATGTTAGAAGACCTTTAGACATGTATTTTTACAAAAGTCCCCGACTTTCCCCCTTGTGCTTCCTTCCCCACCCCCTCTTGAATATGTTTTTCAAAGCCTTTCGGAATACGCTAATATCTCCTTAGTGGTTTTATTAAATCAAATAATTTATTTTTTATTTAGTTTCTGATAAGTTATTCTAAAAAATTGTATTCTTTCATTTTTGCGAGAAGAGCTATACAATCTCTACAATTTATTAGTAAAGGAAAAATATCAGTTTTTAAAATAGTATTTCAGAATATATTTGCACATAACTTTTTTCTGAGCCCGTAAATGACAAAAAATAAATCAATAAAACTTGTAGACAATACTTTTAGCTATAGAATAATGTATATAATAATGGGTTTTAATTTATAATAAGGCACGTAGGCTGTTAATAAGGAGCACGGCGCGCGGCGGCTCGACCGCGCAGCGGTTCGCGGCGCAGCGAGAAATTACAAAAACCTAAGGAAAGTAATGATTAATTCATGTGTTTGCTTTTTTTATAACAAATTCATTTAACTTTGAAGAGTTTTATTGTTATTTACCAGTTTTAGTTCGGAGGGGAGGGGGGGAATATAAATATTTTCCCCTGCCCAATGAAGCGCTTTCATTATCGTGTATATAACCGGGGCACATGTATTATATGTGCCCCGGTCTGGCTAAACAGTCATATTATGTTGTATGATTGTTTGTTACTTATTATTTAAATAAATGTATGTGGGAAATTTATGGGAATCACTTTACGCGTCCTCAACAGTAACCCACATGCTCCATGGACATGAATATTCTCGGGCAAACAGAGCCTACACAACAGCAGCGTCTCTTGTCCACGTAATCAGAGAACAATACCGAGATATTGATGGGAAATTAAGACAAATAGAAAATATGTATCAAGATTTAGTTACGTGGAAAAAATATATGGAGGAGGTTAAGACAATCTAAAAGAGACGATTCCATATACTGAAGCAAGTGAAGACAGGATTAAGGAATCATCGAGTAGTACTGCCAAGTTGTGGCTTTAACTTTTACATTGCATCGACCTCATGCTTAGATTTATATTTGCAGAGAAGTCCGGGAATCGGAAAATGCACCTAAATACTATTGTTGATATGCTTCCATTTTTCCACCCGGCAGGACATTTACCATACGCAAAATCAGCACATATGTACGTTCAAAGTATGTTGCAACTCGAATCAAGAATAACTAAAGAAGAATATAAGCTATTCACTGAAAATGGGTACTTTACATGAGACATGAGACATCGAGTAGTGTCTCATGCGACCAATGAAGTCAGTAGGAGGTTTGACACTTGGGCGCGGAATCACTGACAGGAATCAAAGTGGAAACTTGGAACCACTTACTGCGTGAAAGTGCAAGAGAGCATTGAAGAATTCATCGGTTTAGAATTTATTTAATTTTACTGAACAGCATGTTGAGCTGCGCGAATCACGGAAGAAAAGGGATGAGCTAGATATAGGAAAATATACATCATGGCTAAGACAGCACAGCCCGTTCACCAAGCTCTCGGGAGAACTGGTGTCTTTATCTTCAGGGTTTATTTCAGATAATAGTGTCAATTGTGATAACGCCTGGCAGCTATGCAAAAAATGAAAGGATGTAATTTTGGAGATATACGACTGAAAAGGAAAGACATGGTGACTACCCAGCAAGATTCAAATCCGCAACTGTTGGGACGAGACAAGTTGCAGTAAACCCCAGCAGCTATTTAACAGAATACTGTGCATTAGTGATAGTCCTAGCAAGCTTTAGACCTACTTAGGATATGAATTGGCTTCAAGACCCCTTCTATTTTTGATGAAGTCTCCCTTCGTAAAGGAACAAAATCATGTACGGCGAAAGTATTTAGCGAAAGTATTCATGACGAAGTTGATTTGGAAAATGCTGCAATAGTCATCGATGGGGGATACCTCCTACACTCTGTTGTTTGGCAAACTTAAACTACTTACGGAGACATCATTAAATCATACTCACGTTTCGTCCATACTAAATTTAGCAAACATTCTATTGTCGTTTTCGATGGATACCCTGAAGAACCGACTGTAAAATATGAAGAGCAAAGACAAAGGTTGGCTAACAACTCATCGTGCGATATTGAATTAAACTTCACTACAAGTTGTTTGACTAAAAAGGAAGCTTTCTTATCTAATAAGAAAAACAACAAAAATAATGATTGAAGCACTGTGTCATGAATTTAGTGAATCTGGTTTGAAAACAGTCACGGCCGAAGGTGATGCCGATATTGACATTGTACTAACCGGCATCGAACAACTCAACTTCTTCTCAAAAGTGATTGTTGTTGGCACGGATAGTGATCTTTTGGTATTACTTGCTCCTGAAGGAAAATTCGTTTTTTTCTGTAAAGATGTTGGTGGAAAGGCCCCTTCCAGAACTTTCTACATCATAGAGAAACCTATAATGTTACATAAAGATATTCGACGATGTTACATAAAAACTGTTGACATGATGAAAAACAATCCCGAGGCAAAACACGCAGCTGAGGCATTTCTGGAAAAAGATGCAACTGAAGAGAACTTGTTGCAAAATGGAGAAAAATTCGCTCTCGCCATGTATGGTCTTGGTAGCTACTCTAATTGAAACGAAGCTCGATACTATTAGTTTACCAGACTAACGACAAAATCAGCTTTTAAATCTAAAAACTACCACCGACTTCAGAATCGTGTCATCAACATTTGTTGAGAGTTTATTTGCAAGTACAGTTTTGGTTAGGAAACAAAACTAAACCCTATAAACTGGGGATGGAGGTATGAAAATGTAAATGAAAATTGTGGAAAGAAGAAATTTTTAAAACCATTTGCTCCTGATGACCTTCTTTCTCTGGTGTCCTGTTCCTGCAAGTCTGGATGTGGAAATTACTGTGGCTGCAGAAAATCTGGATTTACCTGCTCTGCCACGTGCTACAACCGTAACGAATTATTATTCTGAACACACCCCAGTATGACGAACAAATGGAAGACTCTCTTGACTAGAAAATTATTTTAATATTTGCCTAATGTTGTCATAGATAATATTGATAGGTATATAATATAATTTACAAACCGTTTTGTCATTATAATATTTTTTGAGGTATATTTTAAGAAGCTTGTTTGAAAGTAAACCATTTTAGATCTATGCACTGTTTTAAGTGATTTGTTGTTTCGGTATTTTATTGTTGATAGGTGCATATGATAAAACAAGTGAGAATTTCCACAAAAGATTTTTTAGAACTTCACCATAACATAAGGTCTGCAATATTTTAATGTTGTGAAAGAGTAGTCTCACGCTGTTGTCGGTATTTTTGGCTTATTTCACATAACTTTATTTAAATAATAAGTAACAAACAATCATACAACATAATATGACTGTTTAGCCAGACCGGGGCACATATAATACATGTGCCCCGGTTATATACACGATAATGAAAGCGCTTCATTGGGCAGGGGAAAATATTTATATTCCCCCCCTCGCCTCCGAACTAAAACTGGTAAATAACAATAAAACTCTTCAACGTTAAATGAATTTGTTATAAAAAAAGCAAACACATGAATTAATCATTACTTTCCTTAGGTTTTTGTAATTTCTCGCTGCGCCGCGAACCGCTACGCGTTCGAGCCGCCGCGCGCCGTGCTCCTTATTAACAGCCTACGTGCCTTATTATAAATTGAAACCCATCATTATATACATTATTTTATAGCTAAAAATATTGACTACAAGTTTTATAGATTTATTTTTTGTCGTTTACAGGCTCAGAAAAAAGTTATGTGCAAATATATTCTGAAATACTATTTTAAAAACTGATATTTTTTCTTTACTAATAAATTGTAGAGATTGTATAGCTCTTCTCGCAAAAATGAAAGAATACAATTTTTTAGAATAACTTATCAGAAACTAAACAAAAAATAAATTATATGATTTAATAAAACCATTAAGGAGATATTAGCGTATTCCGAAAGGCTTTGAAAAATATATTCAAGAGGGGGTGGGGAAGGAAGCACAAGGGGGAAATTCGGGGACTTTTGTAAAAATACATGTCTAAAGGTCTTCTAACATCTGTGAAAAATTCAGCTTCCGGGGAATTAGTTCCGACATTGGATCTTTTTTTCCCTTCATTGACTGGGCTATTATGTCAATAGGTATTCGAAATATTTAGGTAATTAAATAAATGATATTACCAAAGCGCGATTAGGTGAGTACCTATTTGATATTAAACTTGTCGTAAACAACAACTTGAGCGGGTCTTACTACTAAAACAAAAATTCAATTCATTCCGATCCAAATACAGAAAATACATGGATATTACTGAAGAGGTAAACAAATACAAAATGATTATAAATAATAAAATTTTAAAAAATATCAGCGACTTTTCATCTGAGTGAGGTCAACTCAACTCACTACATACAAAATTATAGAAAATCTACCGGGGAGCACAAAACGCCTAGAAATTTCATTTATGCAATCTTCATAACATTGGAGTTATTTACATTGCAAACTTATGATTAAGCAGGCGACCAATATCGAATTGAAAAGAATATTTTTTATTTCGTTCGCTTATACAGTTATTAGTGTTATTACGCTTTCAATACGTTTAAAAACACCTTTTCATCCAGCGACGGCCCTGAATTAAACGGCGCCTGGCGCGAGTATAATTTTGGCACCCCTTGTCAAAACCAGTAGACGCCTATGTAGGTGATCTGATTACTGTAATCAATAATATCCGGTGATTTGTACATTTGTGTAGCGCCGTTTTTTTTTAAATAATAATCAAAGGTGATGTGTTGGGACTGATAGGTGTTATCAGCGCCTTACGCCTGGAGCGGACTTATGTCTTCATCATTATGTGCTCTTGGTGTAGTTTCTAGTTTCCATGAATATGAATATGAACGTAGTGAAAAAATAAAATACCATCGTGATTTATTTTTCGGGTACTATGCCGAGTTGCATTTCCTCCTTCTTTAGACAACGTCTCGGGCAGTGTTACAATGTCCATTTGCAGTTGATGTTGAGATTACATCTGCCCTGATGTTGGACACTGTGACACCGTTGGAAAATTTGACTAAAGAAGGAGAAAGCGTAAAACTCCATAATACCTGAAAATAATAATTTGGCTACTAGGTAGGTAGGTAGGTAAGTACAACAATGAATCACTGACTACTTGTCAAATAGATTAGTATTACGAATTAATACGAGTTAAGTGTGTCACCTTTTCTGATCTTTCATTGTAATTGCTTTTGTAACTCAGATTATTAGAGATAAACGCAAAACGTTTTCTGGTAAGTTCGAATCTCAATAAATTGGTATATTGCTCATAGCTCCGCAATTTGTCTTTAGAATCCGGGAAAATCGAGTAAATAGTATTTAAATAAAATAAATATCTTTGCAGGATAATGAGCTTAACAAATATAAGAATAGACAGACAAATAAGTACCTATATAGACAAAAATATTTCAATGAGCTTTGATTAATAAGTTATTATTGTAAAAAAACATTATATAAAACAGGTTGCATTTACAATTATTGAAGAATACAGGGTTCACAGACACGGGAGGATTAAACGTCAGACATCATGTCCCATTCGGCTTTCTGTTCTCCTGTCACACTGGAGGTGAGGTTATTTCCGAACTACAGAGGAAATTCATTTTTTTATGAATGTTTCTCTCAACTTACTCAGTAACTTTTCTCTCTTTTTCTCTTTTGACACATTACTTCCAAATATTTCCAAGCTGTACGGGAAAATCTTCCAAAACTATAACTACCCTATCTCATTCCTCCCACAGTCCCATTGGTCTCAAAATATACCCCAATACTTGGGTGTGCCGTGTCTGAGATTCTTGTGCGGTATTCACATTTAAAAAAACGTTATGTTCTCATTTATACTTCTTCCGCACATTTATCTATATCACATAATATTAAAATAATTACATTCATGCGTCGATAATAATATACTCGTAACTCAATTTACAATTAATGGAGTTTTTATTTAAAACATCAATCGGTCGGGACTAGCCTTGCATTTAATGAATATGGCCGACGAAACCAAACAAGAATGATTCAATGTTATCACGCCAAGGCTGTTCTGTGTTCACTACACAGGTAATGCAATAACACTAATAATCATACATAGTATTTCTTAGCAAGAAGTCCCTACTCCGGGTACTCTGAGTAATGCCGTGTTACTCATCGCTTATTTTGTAAACAGTCTACTTCTCAGAATAAGTTTAGGAATGTGAAACACTGTGATGTGTATTGATCAGAATTCGATAAGATAATGACGAGCTGTGAACTAACTACGACGCTGAGCTTTGCAATAGATTTCTGACTAAATATTCTCTTGTAAATATTTTTTTTATTATATTATTGAACAAAAAATTAATCATCTACATACAGTACCTACTCAAAATTTTTTTAAAATTTATTTTAAAATTTCGGAAGATAGGTCCGTTTGATAGATTCTCCTCTCTTAACAAACGGATTGCAATCCTTATAGCCAAGGCGTCAGATAGGTATGCCGTCCTTGTTCTAGTGGTATTACAATGGAAGATGCTCCGAGGAACCAGCTTCATTGATTCCTTCGGCAACGGTGCATAATCGGGTGACATGCCAAACTCGCGCCCACACGGTTGACATTTGTCACATGAGAACGGGTCTTTAAGTTCAACAGCTTGGCTGTGAACGAGTTTCTTCCCTCCTATAACATGGGTCTCTTCAAGGTCAATGTTCACTCCTTCCTTTCCTCAAAAAGACCCCCCCCACAGCATCCTCAGAGATGCTATAGGCCCTGAGGGAAATTGTTTTCCTCGAAAAAAAAAGAATAAAAATAAAGTTCCGCCCTGGTGTAAGAGCACCATTCAGAATTGAAACTTGAAATGACTTTGGCCGTGTTTGGTGACCAGATCTGAATAGCCAGGTACTTTCCCAACTTTCTCTTCCCCATATCCTTCCCCTCCCCACTACATTCAGCCTCACAACATAAACCAATTGGGGATTCCATATTCTCATTTGCTCCAGACGCAGTTGGAAGCAGTCAGGACTCTTGGGAGAGTTTCGGTTTCCAAAACCATTCCTCTTATCATGCTTTGCTGTGCTAGAACATATGTTCTGCCATGTGGTTTCTTGAACAAGTCGTGGAGACGACTAATAAAAATATAGATATTCTACTTCAAGGGTTCATTTATATTATATTGTATGTTGTATCTATGCGTGTAGGCAAACGTAGGTACCTACTTTAATAATTTTTGGTAGACATCCGGGAAGTTTAGCGATAAACTCACAAATCACAAAAATACCACTAATTATCTGATAATTTCTACGAATAAATGTCCCCAGTTCAAGTCATGATATCCAGGAATCGGCGAATCCACATTTTAGATATTTTCAATGACTGGCAAATGGTTATCTCTATCTAGATTATCTAGATTAGTTGCAGACATTAAATATTAGGTAACCTGTAATAATTTCCCACTGAAAAGAAATAATCTAAACAACATATGAATTAAATTCAAGTTAATATTTACCATCTAACTTTTACAGGTGTTTTAGCACGTTTTTGTAAATACTTTAATTTTTAAAGTTTGCATTTTTACAACCAGCAAGCTTTGAACATAGGTTTCCTTCATATGTGTCCATCTTCTCTTTGGGCGACCTGTGCTTATCTTTCACTGCCACCACATGCATCCAAAACATTGTATTTCTGACTGGTAGCTAATGGCGTAGGTTCCGGTGACGTCATAACGTCCGGAGCGTTTACGTATTTTGGTTATTGAATCATTATTCATTATTCTAGAACCAAATATTTATCTTACCCATCCTACTTTATAAATTTATGATTTACACGGTATCCGAAAACTCGTAGTAAATCACATTATTAGTATTTGTGGTATATATTTTTTTGATTTGATGTTTCGTTTTGGAGTAAATAAAGTGCGAAGTTGGATTTTTTTTGAAATAACTAAATTTTTTACAAAATTATGGTTTTAAATATTTTAATAATCTAGTTTTCTTTGCAATATCCTTTATCGTTGAAAAAAAAATTCATATCATAATTTCACCCTTAAAAAAAAGAATTTGAAAAACATAGAATAAAAAGATCACTGAATAAGGATATTTTGGAGACCAAAAATATGATAGAGGACAATCGTTCGTAGCTGTTTAATAATTCGATGACCAGCCTCACAGGAGTATTTTTTAAATTAAAGTTGCTGAAAAAAATATCGAAAAAAATCGCCTTTTTTAGCATCTTTGTGTGATTTGAAATTTCCCGCTTGAAGTACGAGTTTCCGGGCACCGTGTATAAATATTTTTAATACAGGTTAACAATTTCCAGCATTTTCCTGGGAAATGCAACAACCTTTGTTTGTTTGTTTACCTATTTTAATTTCCCTTTTGTTTTCTGGAATGAATCTTGGAAGGAGAAATTAACTCCCTTCCCGACATCCGATCGAGCTGAAACTCGACAGATTGACTCGTTTTAGATGACGACGCATTCTATTAACTTTTAGCTCCAAACAAGCATACACACGCGGATATACGGACGAACTGAAATCGGATAAAATTACAGCAGTAAATATACGAAATAAATGTCGGTCCCTCCCAATCGGCATTTGGCAAGGTTGGTAGAGTTTTCGACTCCAGGCCCTAGGTAGGAAGGTTCAATAAACAGTGAAACAATTTTTTAGTTTAGTTTTAAAAGACATTTAAAAACAGATGTATTATATGTTTTTTTTTACTTTTGTTTTTACGAACGATTTTATGTTTAAGGTATTTTGAATCAAAAATGTTTTGATCTGAATTGGTTGAGTAATGTCACGGACATGCAGACGCCAGGTCACTGGATAGCGGTGGGGCGGCAGACCGCACTAGCAAGAGGCACCTTCAATTCATTAATGATTATTACATTAATATTAACGTGGGTTTATAGCCCTTTACAAATACTGAATCATGTTCTGTCAACCATTGGTTCATAACTGGCGAGCTCCGTGTCTGGTTTGTGGCTGAGTGGTCCAAAACAATGGGCAATTTAGTGATCCAAATAAATTTATTTGGATCACTAAATTGTAGAGCTGCTCGATCGATCATTTTACACGACCTCCTGGCAGTGATCGGGTCGAGAGTACCCACTCTTTGATCAGGTACTTGTACACATGCAAAAAATGTCACAGAGAAGAGAGAGCTACCGGCCTCCGTAAGTCGAACGTACCAGTTGTACCCGAGACCTGTCATTGATCGGGTACTTTCCTTTGACGTACGAATGGTAGGTGTAGAGATGTTTTTATTTGAAGTTGTATGTTCATCTCGACAACAGGTTTCGGAAATTAGCGTGTACGAACTACGAACACAGTAAAACATGATTTTTATAAATTAAGATAATAGATATAATATTTTTAACAATTTCCATTTCCAAAACTGTTTTTTAAGGAATTCAGTTTATAACGTAAATTTTCATGGGTCTGCGCTATTGTATAGGTGCAACATATAACACTAAATAACTTTTCACATTTGTAATCATTTATCCATTTATCTACACTTTCAATCAAATATTATTTGTAATACTTAATTACATTTAATATTAGTATTCAGAAATACGGATGCAGAAAAAATCATGACAAAATTAATTATAAATTGAAACTGTGGTGACATCCTACAGTTGTTATCAGTGGAATAAATTACCAAGTTACTGTTTTTATTTGACAATTATAATTAACCGGTCGAATAATTGAAGAATGTTCACAGTTGATTGAGTTGACATACCTATATGTGAATAATTGAAGAATGTTCACAGTTGATTGAGTTGACATACCTATATATGAATAATTGAAGAATGTTCACAGTTGATTAAGTTGACATACCTATATGTGAATAATTGAAGAATGTTCACAGTTGACATATATGTGAATAATTGAAGAATGTTCACAGTTGACATATATGTGAATAATTGAAGAATGTTCACAGTTGATTAAGTTGACATACCTATATGTGAATAATTGAAGAATGTTCACAGTTGACATATATGTGAATAATTGAAGAATGTTCACAGTTGACATATATGTGAATAATTGAAGAATGTTCACGGTTGACATATATGTGAATAATTGAAGAATATTCACATTTGACATATGTGTGAATATTTGATAGTTGGGGTTTTCCAACATCTTTCCGGTGACGATAGATTTTATCTTCTGTAATGAATACACTTTCCCGATAAGAAAGTCTGGTCTATTCGCGAAATAGGTATATATGGTGGATTATGATTATGACAATAAATTTCAACAGAAACCCATTTCAAAACACATTATTATTAGTTTCGATTCACTAAAAAATGTAGGTACTATGTTTATGGCAAAAATATATATTTTTTGAGCCAGTCTGACTACGGCATCCTCAATTGAGGTATGTTATGAGGCTGAAGGTAGTGGGGAGGAGAAGAAGTTAAGGAAGAGGAAAGTGGAGGAGTACCTGGCTATTCAGATCTTGTCACCAAACACGGTCAAAGCCATTTAAGGAAGATTTTAATTCCGAATGGTGGTTTTACACCAGGGTGATACTGAGAGTATCTTCTACTCTAGTGAAAATAAATGCTAAACAATTATTTACAATTACATTAGTGGGTTGTTTATCAGTTGTGTAAAATTTAAAATTTAGAAACACGTTTATTAGTAAGGCCCGTACTGTGTATCTATTTTTTATGTGGGGCGTGTAGGTAATTATTTCACCCGAACACGATTATTTCAAAACGAAAATCGAAAAAGATTTTTCATGTTTCATGTTGTGTTTTTGTAAAATTATTTATTATTTGAAGTAATTAATTAATAGTTACAATGAAAATCGATGTTTAAGTAAGATTATTTTGTCGTAATATGTATCATTAGCGAGAACAATGCGTGTCGAAAGTGAGTTAATTAAAACCTTACCAGTGTTATGAGTGCAATTTTCAGAAATGCTCACCGTTGGTTACAGAGTAAAATATGATCCGTGTGGCAAGCTAAAAATAAGTATTTCTCTAAGCTTTGATAAATAAATAATCTTTTTACACACCATTATGTAATTACTACCCGGCTTCGCCAGAGTTTCAACAATCTTTGTTTTCGTCTCGTATTATTTATTGATTAAATTGCATTTCAATAATATTATGTTTTTTTTATTATTTAAACACCCACCTTGTGGAGTAGTAGAATAGTTATAAAAAGGGTATTATTTTGTAAGAAATATATATAAATAAAAATGTTTGAATACATATTTTACTAAACATAAAAGGGATGAAGTCTCCCAAACACAAAAGAAAAATAAATTGCAATTAAGAGATTCACGGACACGAGACGAAACATGCAAAACAGATTAGATTGCCAATTAGGAAAGCACCTATGAATAATAAAATTCCGAAAGAAATTACTTCGTCAAAAAATATAAAACGTTTAAGCTTTAAAAATTAAAACAAAAACTTTCTGCCAAAATCATTGATGTTTAGTATGCAATTGAATATCTTAATTTTTTTTTAATATGTTTGCCTCATAATATTGTATATTTATGTGTGTATATTATTTGCCCGCATGGTTATGTGAGCTAATTTAAAATGATTAAATATATCATTCAAGAAGAAGATAAAACTAATAAATCGAAACGAAACATGAAACAGAACAAAAGAAAACGGTCTCAACTGGGAATTGAACCCAGGATCTTTGTCTTACCGGTACAACTTCACCATTGGAACCTAATTATTATACGTCATATTTCAAATTCAGAATTAACAATATCATCTTGCAACTAATTTTTCCCGTATTTTGAATTTTACAAAGTTCTAAAAAAACTGTTTGTAATTGTATTTATATAAGATACCCATTGACTTTTTCTAAAAGTCTAAATGAATATTCTATTTTTGAACAGAACGTTTTTTCTTCACTAACATTTGAAGCTAATATCGATCAATATCCGTTATATCCATCAATTTTGACGTCAGTGGCTAAGTTGGCATCGCGTTGGGGTCCCACCCAGACGTAGTGTGTTCAATTCCTCGGCTAGCTAAGTCCTCCATCACAACACAAGCAACATTTTCCGCTTACTGTGGTGATAGTAGGAGAATTTCAAATATCGTCAGGTTACTAGCAAGCCCGGGAATGTTTATCTTTCTTTTTAAAAATTTATAAAAAAAATAACATATCGTTGAAGAGTTAAATAATACCAACAAACCAATAAACCTAAAGTTATTAAAGAGAAGTTGTTCCAATAAAAAAATATGATATAAATATACTAATACTAATCAATTCCAATAATAGATAAAAGTACTTATCTAACATTCAGAGCTGATAATCATTACTGCCGACCTTAATAAAATGTTCCGCATCGCTTCGAATACTTCAGTGCATATTGCTTCAATGTCCTTATCACTTCACTTTCCCCAGTACGCTCTTCGTGCTTCATTCCCCAATCCCCACTTACTTCACACTTCACTTCCCGCCCACACTTCGGCTAGGCAACACCTATCACACATCAAGTGGACAAATATTGCAGAACTGTTCTGAAATATCGATAACCGAGTGTATTCAATGTAAATCATTACCACGCGACAGTCAAAGTGTTTTTTCGTGTTCGTAAGTTGTTCGCAGCTCAATAACAAAATTATAACTCAACACAACATTGTGTAAAGTTAAACAGTTGCATAAGTGAAGTTAATAAAACGAATTAAGAGTATTGTTGTTGTTTGGTACATGTGAAAAGTTTCAAATAATAGCGGACAATATGGAGTTAAGTTTTTACAACAGAGTTTGGGAATCTCTCTATTATGTGCTGGTTGTGGTTTCGTGGAAGTTCAGACTACTTTGGGAGTATTTGGAAAATAACAGGTAATACATATTATTGATAAATTAATTAATTTACAGGTAGCTGTTTTTTTCGTAATGATTTTATACGTCAAGACTGTTTTTATAGTAAATACAAACGTACCTGATCAGTTAATAAATAAGCACCTACCAATTAACAGGTAGGCATGATGCGAGTACTCAGATTATACACAAGTATACTCCTTACATTACAATATTAATATTTGAATAAAAAAAGCTTTACAATCTTATGCCGAATATTATATTATTTTGTGGTTTTATAATTTTTCTAGTGCACGGCTTTGCTCGGGACTTATGAATATTTACGGGTAAAGTTTTGAGGTTATGATGATTTCATACAGTTTAGCCGGCGTTAGCAATATAAGCGCCCGGAAATATATGTTTTACGACTTGATTGCAAAACATAGATTTTTCTGTACTTTCTATAAATATAACATGCGTGTGTTATATACAGGGTGTATCGGCACTAACCCGACAAACTTTAACCAGCTATTCCTTAGCACATTTGGAGTAAAAAATGTTATGGCACTTTGCTGTCCGGTAGCATTTTTTTTTTCAATTAAAAACAAAAATATTAAAAATTTCCACACTCCATCACTGTCATTGGCATTGCTTTTCTTGTTCAACAGCTGTTATAAGCAAATATGTCGAAAAGCGTCTTCACTCTTTCGCACACACTAAATAATAATAGTTAAAAATGAGACGAATGGTGCCGTGCCATTTCGTTGTGATTGTAAAAGCGCGCCAATATAGGAAAACACGTACATTATTCAACGGAATTCGAATAAAATATTGCCAGATGGTTTTTCAAATTTTGACAAAGGATAAAACAGTGGTGACATGTGGTGAAAATATGAATAGTAAATTTTTTTATTAAAAAAAAACGTTACCGGACAGCAAAGTGCACATAAGATTTTTTACTCCAAATATGCTAAGGAATAGCTGGTTAAAGTTTGTCGGGTACGTGCCGATACACCCTGTATATAAGCCTTCTCGAAGAAATTCTCTAAATTATAGTGAAAACCCTATCAAAATCTGTTGCGTAGTTTAAAAGAACTAAGCGCACAGACGCGGAAAGTTACTGTTATATATAATTTAGAGATTAGAGATTAGCACGAACCTGTGAAAAATCATTGGAAATTGTAAATCCAAATTAAAAAAAAAAACACAATTAAAATACGGTAAAATTGCAGAAGTACGTTGCACACTCAGTACCTACCCATTTTTTTAAATGGCACTTGGTTTCAGCTTCACTGCAAGAAACTGCAATTTGGGTCGGGATAGATGGTAATAGATACATTCACGTCTTGTCAATGATTAAACTTCCCTTGTTAACTTTAAATAATACAAACTAAGAGCATAATAACCTATTGTGTGCATATTATCTCCCCGATATAAATAATAATAAATAGTAATAATGAAGCTGAAATCAAGTTTTTATATTTTTTAAATCTGTCTATTTAATATTATATTACCGGTTACTTTAACGCTTGTCTGTGTTTGTTCAAACACATTTCCAAATTTGAAAATGACTCTTAAATTCAAAGCAAATCCAAGTTCATTGAACAGGAGTTGCAAGACAGGACAGGGCAAGAGGAAGGCGGGGTATGTCACTTATAGATCGCTATTCTAATTAGGTACGTAAATAGTAGTCCCACGGGTCAGTAAGAAATCAACATGAGCCAAATGCTGCAAGACACTGTGCCGAAAAGTCCCACACTGAACAGCGACCCGTGGGACGGCAGGCTTACTCACATCGAATAAAGACGCATTCGCTCGTATTTCCTTCAATATTTCTTTGTTTAAAAATATAATGAATTAATTATTGCGTATGTACCGGGCGCAGACAAATGCGAGTAATTTGTTTTAATATTTTAACAACTTGCAGAAAGTGTATTTTCATAAAGTAATTAAATTAACGCCAAATATGAATGCGTAGATTATAACATTACGTTTACCCTTAATTTTATCCTTCACGAAAAATACGGGGCAAATAGCCCCGTACAAAATCAAAAGATATGTTTTTTCTTCATATTCCTCTGGAAAAACACGGGTTTGAAAGTGTTAAATGTGATTGCAGTAACTTTGCTTATAAGTGAAGTTAGCGTGTTTATTTTCATACCTTATTATTAGTCCTTTTTGGGTCACTGTGCCTTGCCCTTGTGCCTGCTTTACACGCGAGGGACTCACTGCAATGGGCACGGCATAGTAACCCAGATACAAAGCATGAATAAGGGAAACTTTCACTCTTTTACATTAAATAATGTACCACTAACCACTCATCACTCACCACCTACAATACGTATTGTATTGCTAATTGCATATCGAGGCGGAAATTGAACCCTCAACACAATTAATAGCTTATTGGACAAATAACACAGACATAATAATTATTATGTTATTATGTTAAGTTATCATCTAAATGTGGCACAGTTTACAGTGCTATATTATGGCGCGTACATATTTGCAAGCCGTACCGCGATCCGAACCAAAGAACGAGCGGGAAAAGAACGAACCAAGGATTGGAAAATGGGTACGTGATTTGAAAATGTATTCCCGCGTAGTGCGTTAAATTCAAGTACAATGAACTTATTATTTTCAAAATTGGAACTGATAAGTATAAATCATATCAGAAAAAACAGCAAATTAGGAACCAAATCATTTTCTTAATAATGTATAATAACAAATGTGTATTTATTTTGTTTAAATGTTTGACAGATTCTTACAGATGTCCTAATTATTTTTATTCGAAAGGTACATTTGAAAAGAGGCAAATATTTTTTTCATTAAATACTTTCAGCTTCACAAATCCAACAATTATAATATCCCGTGATTTTTCGGCGCGCGTATGTGCTAGAACACATATAAAATTTCCGGTTTATAATCCTATGGTTATGTTATATATTTTTGATATAAAAACATTTCTGCATTACTGCAAAATCATGTGTTTTCGGTTTGCAAATTTGATCGCCTGGAAATATTCTAGAGGCTTTAATTAATCTTGGCGTTTGAAACAATCGAGGGTTTTTATAAGCCCAGAAAAAATAAAGTATCCGGCCTACAGAAAATACTTTGAAGTTCAAAATCTCATAATTATGAACCCCATTTTGGGTATGATTTTATTGTACGGTGTGGAAAATTATTTTCTTATATAAAATGAACATTTAAATATACCTACGTATGTAAATTTAAATGTCCCTGAATTCCTGTTCTTGTATGTGACTGAACTTCGCAAAAAATTAACTTTTTTCGACGTTTTTTTTGCTTGCATAATTCAAAACAAGCGGCTGGTGTTAAGTAGGAATTAAAAACTTATCGCCATCTATACATATAAGGAGTGTTGTTGGTAGCGGTCCGATTCCAAATGTTACACGGCGTGGTATTATTTTATTAATATTAACATTCCGTCTTCATTAGCAACATTTCACACTACTTGTCTAGCCTGTTCCTATATTAATTACTTATTCTACATTTATTTTATTTTTAGGAAAAAGAACAACAATGTTCGCATCCTATAAAGCACAAAGCCACTATCTCTTGTAGTCTGTTGATTATGTTCAAGGTTTATCGTATGTCGTTTGTCTTGTATGGGCGGTATGGTGTATGGCACAGGTTGTTTTTTGTCCAACCTGATTGTAGTCGGTTGGAAATTATGGCTAGTGACTGACCCTGGGAAGCAGCGAATCCTGAAACGTTGACTTGTATCTTCAGTGACCACTGAAGATACATGCCGATACGATAGGATAGAAGTGTGTTTTGATGCGTCCGTGCGAATGAGATCAGTTTCTCGTTACTAATTACACTAAAGCCCCAACTGCTCCCAATAATTGTCTGTTGAAAGGAGCGGGGAAGGGAAAGAGATAGGGAATTCCCGAGTTTTCTCTACACGAGGGAGTATGGGGTACCCGTGACTCTATCCTACTGACTTTCTTTTTGGTAAGCTCGGAATGGACCATCTACGGGTCAGAAGAGATGTTCACATTGCTACACATTTCTTCAGACTGATTCATGGATGGTTTTAAAAGTCGGTCATCACGGAGAGCATTCATTTCTATGTTCCCGATGATTATCTCCGTCACTGTCACCGACAGCATAGACTATTTATAGACTGACACGTGAAATTTCCGTCTAGGAAAAATAGAGATTATTTCAAACATATTATTTTTTTAATGATAAAATAATGTTTAAGAGAAAGGGTTAGAAGCAATAATTGTTGAATGAAAAATCCCAGTACACATTGAATAATTTGGCGGGTTTTGAATAAGTCGACGTAGCGCAATTGGTATAGCACCTGACCGACGATCAGAAGGCTGCGAGTTCAATTCCCGTCGGCGGCATGTATTTTAATTGATAGATTTTTTCAATTTATCAATATAGTTGTGTCAGGCTAATAATTATTGCTTAAAAATAATATATTATTTATAAATTGACCGTTGCCGTTTGAGATGAATTCTATTTTTTTAATAACATGAATGTTTTGTGTAGGTAAATATAATCCAAAAAATGAACTTTTATATTGCGCCAACAAAAATATCATTTCTTGTTGTTGTTATTTTCTGGGAATTATTATTATATTTTATGATATATTTTTATTGTATAAACGAAATAAAAAGTAAGGTGGCAGTTTTTTTTATTGATTCTCTAAGTAAAAGGAATGTGCTTTCAAGATTTCGCATTCTACAATTTTTCGACGTTTTGGGTAAAAATTTGTCGTTTTTTTATTTGTGTCTGGGGCTTGGGGATCGAAAGGTCTTATGGTACGTATACGTATTTGCAAACCAAAATGCAAGCCGAAGCACCAAGCGGCGTTTCGCGCCATTTGCGATTGCTTCGTTACTTTCCTATAAGTTGAGGTTCAGCTCAGCAGTTCGGCTCATTGTTCAGCATTACGTTAATTTTTGACGTTATTTATTTTCTTTCAAATCAGTATATATCGCAATTCTCGGAATGACCGGTTCAGTGGCAGTGACGTTACCTTGTCAGGAATTGAGTTGGCTGACTGCTGACTGTCTGAAGCTTGAATCCCAAATTCCCCCCAACCTTCCTAAACACCTAACTGCCACTGCCCGCTACTGCTACTGCTGCGGCTACATGCCATCACGTCTGGCCTATTGTTGCTTCATGAAGGATGAACAGGGCTGCCTGTAATCTCTATCTTCCAAAAAAGATCAACTATGGCTTTTATAAAATTTGTCTTTTCCGTCTAATTTTGTCTAATCATTTAGAATCACCCCCCAAAGTTAGTACACTTTACCCTCGGACACCCTGTATTTGTTTGATTAAAAGTTATTCCAATAAATTGAATTTTAAATTTATTTTACTTTCTAAACAGCTATTTTTTGCTCCGCGCTTTTAAATATAGTCTAATTTATGTGATTTCCAAATTGTATGACCTATTGTCCGAGGGAATTGGAAATTATAATAAATAAGTTTTAATACTTAAAAGCGCTTTAAGGAATAAGAAACATAAAAAACGGCGAAAATCGTAAACAAATTGTTTACTGCGCACCTTTGTCATTATATAGATAGATATACATTACAATCTTTGAAGGACATCGTCTATTTTTCTTGAAAAAGAAGAATGTAGGTACTTACCTTTTGTCACTAATACACAATAAACAAACAAAATGTACAAACAATTGGGTACCTACTTTAGATTGTTGTTATTTGGAATTGTATTGAAATTAGATTATAAGATCTTCGTTTATTTAGCCCGATTTCGCCATCATTACATAGAGCAACAATGAAAGACGCTGCTGCGTAGGTACTAATATTACGTAGAAACTTGTTCCAATATTATAACGCGTTAAGCGGTGCTCGTAGACCGGATTCGATTGTTTTAGTTAGAGCGTTGGAAGAGTTGGAGGTGAG
Source organism: Hesperophylax consimilis (assembly GCF_061612785.1). NCBI lineage: Eukaryota > Metazoa > Arthropoda > Insecta > Trichoptera > Limnephilidae > Hesperophylax > Hesperophylax consimilis. The sequence goes on from NC_142842.1 coordinate 1,239,287, forward strand.
TTGAAGGTAAAAAAGCGTAACCTATTTTTTCGCTTCATGCCTCATCTAAATATAATATATACATCAATGTATCATTATATATTAATACTATCGTGTTACAAGCACCGAGATTCAGTTAGATAAAAAAACGATGTTGTTTGTAGCTAAATTATTCATAAACTTAAGTGCGTGTGTAATTACCTACTACGCCATAAATGAGAACACATTTATTAGAGATATTTTAGTTTTTAGGCTGGGAGGACCCCACTACGATTTCTAATCATAAAGATTGTCCAGTCGCTAAAATAAAACACATTGTTTCAAATACAGGGGCACACAAGGCGATACAAGACTGTAATAACGGGGGTTTGCTCGAGTTTTTACTGTAAAATTAGTGGTATGCAAAAGATTTTATTTTTCTAGACGCTGAATTAGTAACTCCTGAGCTATTCGCTTAGAAAAAATTGAGATTTTAGTAATACGTTCATCAGAAATACTTCAAATAAATCCCACGAAAGACCATTTCTTTAGGCCTGCTAGCACAAATTCAACCGTAGGTCCATCCATCACACTGTCACTTATTGCCACTTTATTTTAGAGATTTGTTAAGGCAAATTCAACCATAGGTCTGTCCAATACACCAGAGCCGCGCGTCGCATATTTTTGTGCATGTCTTCATCACTTACGTCGTTATGATTCTGATTTTATATTATGGTATTATTCCGTCCTGAACAATCACACGATTGCAGCGGAGTCATCCCCTTACACTCCGATTGTACATTGAGATTAAAAAATCTTTTATGCTTTTGTGTAAACATTTTATTTTTGATTTAAATTTAAAAAAATAACTCATTAAATTCTAAGAAAATAAAGATAAGATTGTTAAACTAAATTAAGATTAAAAAACAAACAACATTATGCATTATATATCACATACCTACTTCAGATTATATGGGAATGTAATGTCTAATGAAATCACGTGTAATTAATTGGTAGTTATCAAATTTAGGGCAGGTGTCAGCCCTGGTTACGATTGCCCTCTCGCGGTTCCGTCCAATGACGTAATAATGTACCCAATGTACCCAACTTGCACCCAATGCACTCAACCAATAGGGACTCTACTCACCACTCTATTGAATACTTAACTACATGTTTAGTACACAAAGAAAACGCATTAGTTAGTGGCAAATGGTGCTCTTGTACTTTAATAAAACTCGACGGTAGTAATATAACAGTAATTATTTTGGTGTTAAATAAATTTTAAAGAGAAGATTGGTTTGCGATTTTCACTAACAAAAGTATTTTCCTGATTTATTTTTGGGATGTCATGCCGTGTTACGCTTCCTCCTTCTTAGCGTTATAGTATCCATAATCAGGGCTGATGAGTAATTACCTACACATACATTACATTACACATCCGCCCTGATGATGAACATTGGCTAAAGAATGAGGTAGCGTAACACGGCATAATATCCCAAAAATAAAGATATAGAAAACATGAAAAGTAAAAATAAATATAATTAAAAAATGGTTCCAGATATTTCTTCAAAATGACAATTAAACCCACATTTAAAAAGTTATAGAGTCATTAAAAGTGATGAAACAAAAACTAGGTTAAATAGTTACCTATGTAACCTATTTAACCTAGTTTTTGTTTCATCACTTTTAATGACTTTATATCACTTTTTGTAGGTGTGTTGAAATGTCATTTTGATGAGATACCCGGTCACTATTTTTAAGCTGTTATGCCGTGCTGCACTACCTACTCCTTTAGCCAACGTTACGGACAGCTTTACACTGCCCATCATCATAGCAGATGTGTAGATCGTGGTGAAGTGTGGGTTTATGAATGTAGAAGCAATAGTATTGCAAGCGTTAATCATTTTAATATGTAGCCGTCTTAAATCGGATACAAAGAACTATTAAGCTTGGCCCTGATGACGGACTGAAACTCTGTCCGAAACTCTAGCTAAAAAAAAAGAATGCGGCATCGTAACCCAAAAAATAATACGTATATAATTATGTTCTGTTGAAAATACCATAACAGTTGCCGGGTTAAATAATATGTTGTTATTTTGTATGCATGACCTCCTGGCAGTCCAGCCCAAGGATCTTACCGCTCTGCCACGAAGGTCGTCAACCTACGGGTGGTTGTCAGATCACGATTTTAATTTATCGACAAACCCTGCGGAAAACAGTCTACCTTCGTATCTGTTACTTTTCATGGTCAATCTTTTTTATCGTAAGTTATCTTTTAAAGTCATGTTCCATAGTCGTGCTAACTTGTCGCAAATATCGTGCACATCACTTCCAACAATAATAATGTTAGATTTTAATACAAAGTTTAAAACAGCTACATAATAATTAGTATCCACACCATTTGATATATAACAAAAATCATTTAAAATTTTTAAATGTTTAGACACTCTTGAGTTAAACCTGATGAAATAATCCAACATTCAGCAAATGTTGGCGATGTTGGAAGTGGTAATAGCCGTGTTCCGTGTTTACTTTTTACTGACCAGATCTGACCAGACCTTTCCCGTGTCCAGCTTCAACTAGGGATGCTATAGTCTCACTGGCTCCGGACAGTTTGTACGTTGGTTAAAAAACTACATTCCTTATGATAACTTATCCACTAACGATTCAGACCTTAGATCGTTCGAAATTTGGTAAGTCATTGTAACAGAATAATTACATAATACAGGGTGCGTTTTATGTCCCAGGTCGATGTTTTTTTCTCAAATTACTGTTAAATGAAATACAATTATCTAATTTATATTTTATTGCTCGATTATACAGTCTTAAACATTATGTATGGAATATAATGGCCGTGGCAAAAAGGCGGCACATTTTTGCAGACTTCTGGCGTTATTTCAGCAATTTCGTTTTTTTCGAGGTTGTGGTTGGTTTATTGGTGTACACCTTTTTCTTGAAGTATCCCCTTAGAAAGATATCGTGGGGGCCAGTTGATATCACCACTTTTACACGACATTATCCGGTTAGTTACGTAATTTTCTCCACGTTAACAATTGAACAATGATTTAAATAAAATCTTTTAATAATTTCAACACATTGTTGAAGATTCTCTACGACTGTCAAATGCCAACTCACAAATGTTATCAAAACCAAAAAGGTGGCCAAAAAAAATTGACCTGTAACAAAACCTGAGCTAAAAGTAAAAACTTTACACCCCTTGTCAAAACCAGTAGACGCTAGGTAGGTGATCACTGTAATCAATCATATTCGTTTGAATTGTATTTCTTTGTGGCGCGGTTTTTGTGAAAACTAATCTCATGGTCGATGTGTTAGGACAATTTTAGGTATTATCAACGTATTAGGTATAGTTAGTGTTATGTATAATCAACGCCTTGGCGCCTTGACAATTCGGCGCCCGGATCGGACTGTTACCTTTGCGCCGGCATAGGGCCAGCCCTGATTGCTGGAAAAAATGAAACAAATTTTTGGTCGTTATAATTGGACATTTCTTTGTTAAACAGGCATATATCGATTGTTCGAAGCCCAAATGGCTTAAAATAACTAGAAGTGCATTTATAATGGATAGTTCCGGTAGCAAGTATCCAGTCACCCCACTGGCGCTGCCCCATTCTTTTAAATATTTAACGACTTCGATTTTATAAACTCGGTGCATTCAATATTTATGTCGGGGTATCTATAATAAAGACGTAAATTATAATAATTTGTTCATATTTTATGGCTCCATTTTTATTAAAGAAGTTTTCAAAGTATGTAATTCTAAGGCGTGATTATGGAGGCAATTGAAAACATGAAAGAAAAATGTATGGAAATGTTAAATCAAAAGAAACACTATAATAAGTATATTTGTTTATGTTACCTACCTTTTAATTCACAGAATAAATCATTTTTATAAAAAATATATTATAAAACTACAGGAGAATCAATTGATATTACCCAAAAACTGATTCTTAGTTATGTTCAAGAAAAAAATTAGATATCCAACTTATATACTGTATAAGGAATGCAATGTCATGATTGACCTCTAAAATGTGTCATTCGCAGTGCTGAACTCGTGAACCTAAAAAGAACAGTGCATGAGTGCGATTTTGTATGAATAAAATTGAACTCAAATCTAGAATGAGGGTAATTTCCTGACTTGGAATGATTTGAATGAAAGTCGTATTATTGGTAAGTAAGTACTATTTTTATTTTTATTTCATATTGTTAATGCGATTATAACTGCTTATGATATTTGGGGAATTTTTGATGACAGGGAATGGGATATAACTGATATGTCTTTATTCAAAGATGGACTTTATTAGGATGTTCTCCGAACTTCTGACAACATTCTACCTGAAGAATTAGTATTAAAATGAATTAACTCTTCAGGTAGGATGTTCTGTCAGAAGTTCGGAGAACAAACTTCAGGTAGAATGTTCTCCGAACTTCTGACAGAACATCCTACCTGAAGAGTTAGTATTAAAATGAATTAACTCTTCAGGTAGGATGTTCTGTCAGAAGTTCGGAGAACAAACTTCAGGTAGAATGTTCTCCGAACTTCTGACAGAACATCCTAACTGAAGAGTTAATTCATTTTAATACTAACTCTTCAGGTAGGATGTTCTGTCAGAAGTTCGGAGAACAAACTTCAGGTAGAATGTTCTCCGAACTTCTGACAGAACATCCTACCTGAAGAGTTAGTATTAAAATGAATTAACTCTTCAGGTAGGATGTTCTGTCAGAAGTTCGGAGAACAAACTTCAGGTAGAATGTTCTCCGAACTTCTGACAGAACATCCTACCTGAAGAGTTAGTATTAAAATGAATTAACTCTTCAGGTAGGATGTTCTGTCAGAAGTTCGGAGAACAAACTTCAGGTAGAATGTTCTCCGAACTTCTGACAGAACATCCTACCTGAAGAGTTAGTATTAAAATGAATTAACTCTTCAGGTAGGATGTTCTGTCAGAAATTCGGAGTATTTTATATTATTCTGTATTATAAATAAATAGAATTTTTCTGAACGTATCTGAAAACTGAAAACTGTTTTCAAAGGATGAAATGCGAAATAAAATTGTATTATTAGAAATGAACATATTTTTTTAAATACAAAAATTTTCAATGCAAACATAAAAAAAACAAATAAAAATGGCTCACCTTAAGTTTTTTGTAACTAAAATTACTGATAACAGAAAATATATATCATTATACAAATGTTTTACAAACGTGTTTGTCTCATTCATCTCACTTTTTTGTCGTTTCATATAAAAATAATATATTTAAGTTTTTTTTTGAAAGAAAGTAACATTTCCGGGTTACGAATAACCTGACAATATTTGAAAATCTCCTAAAAGTACCCATTTTATTACTTATGTGGCTTATTTCTAGATTTGAATATAAAGCGAGGTATTTTCTCGTTCTAACACTGTTTAGATCATTTCTTACCATGACAGTAAAGGAGATAAAAACGATTTCCGTGAGACCATATGAGTGGTTCCCAAAAACCAACAAATTAGCCTGAATTGTTCTCGAATATCTCTGTCCAGAGCCCATTAGGTTCATGGTTGAACCATTCGTGTTTAATGAAACATCGACCTCAAGGAAAACAGAAAATGACATCACCATCGCAGTAGTAACTAGTACGTAGTTGATCATTGAACCGTTTCATAATTTCACAATAACTTGATACAATTTTTAGTGCGACAACTATTTATAGCACAGATCAATGCTAGCTGATAAAGCCGTGATTAAGAGCATAATAGAATAATAATATGACTGTGTATAGTAATATGGTGTGACCACGTTGACTCATGTGTTATCATCATTGCGAGAAAACCCACTCATGGATGCGTGAGACGCCAAGTAGGTACTTGCCTACATGGTACACACATCGTATGACTTCTTCCACTGAGAACTCCGTTGTGACCTCTCTAGTGTTGCGTGCGTCGTTTATTGAGTAAGAGAGAGACGCTACAACTGAGCTATTAGCGGTATGCAGTATGCCTGTATATGGAAGTATAGCGTATGGTGACCTATTCTTATATCTTATGATTTAGGTAGGTAGGTACTTAAGACTAGAGCGCCTTGAATGCATTTAATATTCCTCTACTGAGAATACGGAAGTAAAAAAGTTCTTACCTACATAGTACAGTTACATCATCTTTAAAGAGATTTTCGCTTGTGCAGTGGTGGTGTACTGGATGTATAACAAAGTGCCTAGTACCTTTTAACGTTTGACGTTTACAAAGACCAGATTTAATGTTTAATTTCATTTTAAAAATCACTACCTAATTTTAAAGAGGAACTGTGGTCGAGCTGAAGGTTGATTTTAAATGGAGATTTTTTTTAGTTTTGAAGGGAATCTTTGGGCTGCGGGGTAAGAGGGGACTGCGGGCGGTGTTTTGAACTAGTTCGTAAAACTTTCGATACTAATCGGTGTGCACAGATGTGACTTTATTTAATGTTACCCAATTTCAAAAATTGCGTATATATCTAAGTGTGTGTGTGTGTGTGTGTGATTACCATCAGTTGACAGAATGCATTGTCATCGACAACAAGTCTAACTGCTCGATCGGATTTCGGGAAGTTGGTTAATTTCCCCTTCCAAGATTTGCCTTCAATCATTACCGAAAACAAAAATGTAATTCAAATAAATGAATTTAAAAATGAAGATTTCTCGGAACTCCTTCCCGAACCGGAATAAAATAAATAAAAGAGGTTTGTTGAGACGAAAAAAAAATGTTGATCAGAATTACCTACATAAATATAGGTAACAATTACCCATGATTAAGTATTTATTATAAAAGTGCGCTGATTGTACTCTTGCAGTGCACTGAGTGCACTCGTTATCAGGAAGTGTTGCTAATCTTTATAATATGGGCATATTTATAACTAACTATCGCGATAACTCTATCCCATCACGCCGTTTTCTGGTAGGGGCAGACAGACAGGATAGACCGTCAAACAAATCAGTTTTGAAACACACTATTTGCTTCATTCAAATTCATACATCGTCACATAGTCCTCTTCTATTTATTTATTTATTGTTTATTTGCAAAAACAGTATGAACCAGAACATTGCAATATCGATAATTAACATTTACAAAAAATGAATAACAAATAGGTACATTTACAAGTGGGACAAAGAAAAAAGTTTCAAATTTAGATTTACAATTTTAAGTATTGAATAATAATATTTCACGTTTAAATACGTTGTAGGACATGTGGAAAATATCCACATTTCCTGCGAGGCAGTTAATTAACATAGTGATTCTTCCCAAGGGCATCACCATTGGTAAGTTAGTTCTGCACCTAGGAAGAATCAAAAGCCTGTGTTGGCGGCCTCGCGCAAAATTATCCGGGACATAAAATCTTATTTTAGCCAGAATGTCTGGTATTGATACTAAACCGTTTAGTAGCTTATACGCCATCAGGAGTAATGCAACATCCCTTCTGGAACTGGGCTGCATACACCCAGCATTCCCAAGATAAATGCTGTTGGAAACAGCCATGGGTAATAACCAAACTCTCTCATGTAGAGGTATCGTAAAAACTTTTTTTGTATCTTCCCGACCATTAGTACATTGACAGTGTCCTCTGGCCCCCATACCTGAGATCCATTCTCGAGAATGCTACGCACTAAGCTAAAGTAAAGCAGCCTTATTACTGCAAGGTTCGTCAAGTCTTTCGAATTGTGTATGACAAAACCCAACATCTTAGTGGCTGATTTACAGATCTTTTCAATATGAGCGTGAAATGTTAAGCGAATGTCGTACACAATTCCTAAGTCCTTGCAAGTTACCATGTGCTTCAGTGACGTATCTTTCATTTTGTAATTAAAATATATGGTCTTGTGTGCCCTTGTAAAGCACATCACTGAACATTTTTGAAAGTTGAACCCAAGTTTGTTATCAATACTCCAGTCAATAATTGCATCGATATCTTCCTGGAGCTTTCTACAGTCTTCTATCGATCTTATTCTCAGAAAGAGTTTGATGTCATCGGCGAAACGTAGAAAACGGACGAATTTAATCTTTCCCCGAATATTGTTTATAAAAATTAAAAACAATTGGGGTCCTAAATTGGATCCCTGCGGCACACCAGAATTTGTGGGATATGCATTAGAGTTGAACTCACCATAGAACACGAATTGTTCTCTTTCACTCAAATAGTTACAAAAGAGTTTCAATAAGTTTTCCGAAAAACCAATTTCTTCGAGCCTATTTAGAAGCACTAAGTGATCAACTCTATCGAAAGCCTTTGCAAAGTCATGGTAAGATGCGTCAACTTGCTCGTTGTTATCGAGTGCTCTCGACAAGTAATCTGTAAATACCATTAAATTTGTAGTGGTTGATCGGCCATGTCTAAATCTATGTTGTTGTTCGATCAAGAATGTTATTTGATTTCTGTTATTCTGACTCTTGATATGACCCGACTCCTCGGGAGTTCCCAACTTATACCATTTACATTCGTGTCATATTCTTAGATGAATTAAATGGGAATATAGGTTACTGAGATAACGCGCGTGGTTTACGGGCAAGCATGTGCGCGGCGAGCAGTCTGAGCATAACGTTGATACAAAAATGTTCGTCGCACCTGCCGCTTTAAGCTCGCAACTGGTGTCGCGAGGAGGCAAGAGAAACGAGGGGCGTTCATAATAATATAGCCGTTTCACCTGTACACATATTCTTTGAATGGTTATCTCTTTCTAATGCGTTCCGTTCATTTAGCTATGTATGACGTTGTTAGTAGCCATTTCATTCATTCACACAAATTCGTTGCGGCTATTCTTTTCTCGTGCTTTTCGTTATTCGATTTCAATCTAGAAACAGGAACGTGTCATATTTGGTGTTCGATTAGTAATACACTCCTTTCATCGCACAATTACAATACATGCAAGAAATAGGCGACCTGATTTCGTTATGCCTACATTATTTTACTATCGTGACTGCGGGCTTGATAGCGAGTCTAGGTACAAATGCACTACAAAAGATAACAACGCGATTATTTTGATTAGCATTAAAAGTAGTTCCTCGTGTTTCTTATCATCAAAATAGAATAATCTTGGCAAAACATCACCTTTTCTAAGACTTACCTCAATAATTCACCTTAATTTAAAAAAACGTTATATCTTTATATGATAAGAAACGTGAGAAATGATTTGTCTATTCTGACATCGTGATTTACTAAAAGTTTACCAGGAAACCTGTTGATTCATTCGTTAAAGCCTGCAATCCTGTTTTTAACCGGATTAACAATCATTTAAAGAGATTTTAAATAAATTAGCAATACTCATTTTTCTCCTCGTATAATGTGAAGTTGTGAAGAAACCTATTTATTTACGTATGTTCAAATTGTAAGTTACTAGTGAACCAAGGAGCTCACTTCTCTATCACTGAGATCTAAAAAAATGTAACACTCCCATTAAATTGGGTAGGTACTTATATAGTCAGTATTTAAAATGGATTACCTACCAGTATAATACCAATGCCCTTTGGTCATTATCTAAAATTTAAACCACAGCATTACTACCTACTCATATTGTTACACCATCGTTACTTACACAAAATCAAATCGCATCGCTTGTGTACATCGACTAAATATGACTACATCAATTCTTGTGTAGATATTCGGTGCATTAATTTATTTTTATATATTAAGATGTGACAAGTTTAGTACCAGATACACACATCAGCGTCGTCTCGGTCAGGTCCGGACTTGAGCCTAGGGTTCCAACCTTGGGGTGAGGGCCCCGGCGCGGCCAGGGACTGATTTTTATTTATTTTAAAACATTAATTCCACATAGGAGGTCCCGATAGGAAATATATTACGTTTAAGGCATAATATGGCATCTTTGGAGATGCTGTGAATGTATTTTATGTACACACTGAGGATACAGGAATTAAAAAATTCAATTTTCATATTTGTATGTAAGCGGAAATGTTGCTTGTGTAATGTAATGATGCAGGGTTTTGCTAGCAATTGTTTGAACTTGCGACGCCTGGATGGGGATTTTGTCCACTCGTCTACTAGCCAGTTTAGCTGATGCATTTTAAAGGTTTCCGTTTTAAACAACACGAAAATATCAAAGGACTTTCTTCTAAATATTGTTGGGATACAGACTCACCGAAAAATAGAAATCGAAAGCATACCTATATTGGTTTGCTCTTTTAGATAAATTTTCGCCTGCGGCGCTTTTTCCGTGTGTTTGTGAATGCAATAATCCATATTCCACTCCCCTCACCTAGACCACACACCTATCCCAATCGATGAAAACATGGAAAAATTTCACCCTCGGCGCTTTCCCGTGTCTTTGTGAGAGTTGTAACTAATTTCCATTTTATTCGTTCTCGTCACTTACTCCAGTTTGGGGTGCCATAGTTCCATAGGCTCCGAGGTTTTTAAAAATTTTCTCACAATATATCTCCAAATAATCACGATTACTACTTCAATAAAATTATATTAAAAAATATGGTTTGTTTGGGCCCCAAACTTGTATGCCCAATGCCCATGGCCACTTCACGGCTTTAGGAGGCCCTCTTCATAACCCCGACCAATATTTCTAGTTTATTCTGACTACTTCCTTGTTCCTTCCCTCTAGCTTGGCTGATTACACTATTACACTTAGGTGTATTATTATAATATTTTCCCTCAACAATCGTATCTTTGTGGTTTATCCTATTCCACACTAACATCGCATTCCATTGAGCTTCCGTCATATTTAATTGTAATGTGTACATTCCAGAATGTGCCAACATTATGAAAGAGTCTAGATAAAAATAAATGGTTTTATTCATTAATATTCTTTCAATAAACAATAGCTACTAATATTCCATTTAAAAAACACAAGTTTCTGAAATGTACATAATATAAAACTATTTATTTTGTGTATTATTGTTATAGTTTTAATTGATAGAACTCCATTTTAATAGAAGTTTTTTTTAAATATTTTATGATTACTATATTGAATTAATATTAAATTGATTATTCTTTGATTTCCAAGTAAATTATCAGAAATCCCGTTACTAATACGGAACAGGGCCGGCCCCATGCACTCAATTGGGTGGGCGTCCTTAAGAAGCCAAAACGCAGATAATACCTTACACCCAATACAGTGCCCTTGAGGTATTTACTAACGCCAGGCGCCGTTCGAATCAGAGCCGGAAGGCGACATAAGACTCTAATAACGAGGGTTTGCTGACGCTCACATTTCAATTATTTCTGATGAACGTATTACTAAAACCTCAAATGTTTGTAGAGGGAACCCTACGGATGTAAGTTATTTATATTTCAGATTAATAAAAACAGAACCATCCCATGAAAATATTTTATGTAAAATTTTATAAAACGTTTTTCATCTATAAAATTATATTAATATTTTATTTTTCTAGACGATGAACTAGTAATTTCTCTATGTATCCCTCTAGAAATATTTGAGATTTTAGTAATACGTTCATCAGAAATAATTAATATATACCCTGCGGAAAGATCGATTTTCTGGGCCTGCTAGGGCAACGTCGACCGTAGGTCCGTCCATTACGCCGGTCCGAGCGCCGAATATTGTTTGTACATGACTTCATCACTTATTTCGTTAAGATTCCCATTTTATTTTAGAGATTCGATATGGAAAATTCAACCGCATGTCTGTCGAATACACAGTGCAGCGCGTCGCATATTTTTGTGCACGGCTGCTTCACTTACGTCGTTAAGATTCTGGATTATTTTAGGGCATTGTCTCGACTTTGTTTCTATAATTTTCTTGAAAGTCAATAAGGGCGTAGGTAATAAAAATAAAGCAATTTGTCAAAAGATTTACACTATGAGAACCTATGTAGAAATAATATATCTAAATAAATAGATCGTCTATTAGCGGCTTCACCACAGTTTGATAATACCTAATACCTAGTTTAATAATTACACAGCAAAACTTGTTTATATATAACGTTACTACATAATTATTAAACACACTTAAACATTTAGTATTTTTATTTTCCTTTACTTTATATATTCTAAACAAAAGTGCTTTTATCCTAGGACCCTAGCAAAAAATAATACCTTCGTTTTCACTAAAAAATGAATATAATAATTTTTATCTTCCCCATTGTTATTTTTTCTGTTTTATTTGCGTAGGTATCTGTCTACATTCCAACTTACGACCCGTTTATTGTGCTTATCTGTTGTTTTTATTTAGTTCTTTCATGGCTAGATAATAAATAGAGAATAGAGATTACGCAAAGAAACATTCTGATGTTAGGGCAGGTATTTTACTTGCTTCATGCGCAATTCAATTCAATTCTCATGATAATGGGTGAGGAAAACCAACACATTCATGTATGTATTTCTGAAAAAAGGGGATTTTTTAAGATAGGGAAAATGTACTCGTAAATGATAAGAACCTTTAAAGAAAAATAATATATTTTACTTGTAAATAAATACTCTACTTTTATCCCGCAATAAACCTACGGAAATAGTGGATATTATCAAACATACTAATTTACGTTGGCTGTGCTGTACGTGAAATCTGGTCTTGAACTCTAAATTTCCTTTGAATGTAAGTGGGAGATACAAGATAATACAAAATATAATATAAAACTGTAGATATTGTTACACTTAAACAGGATTTTTGAACGAGTATATCTCGTAGGTATATGAAATTCAATGAGGTTAAGTAAATTAGGGCCGTCTATATTACCATTTACAATTTTGAACTTAAATATTAAGTCGGGTATATTTCTTTGATCTGAGAGTTTTAATAATTTTAGTTCTTTCATTACGTAATTATAGTTTATGCTTTCAACGGGAATACCGAGATGGTGTTAACATAATGTGTAATATCCAGAGATGTGCAAAATGGGTACCCAAAACCATTTGAAATGCAAAATGGAAATGGGTCAAAACTTTTCCATTTGAAAATGCAAAATGCAAAATGGTTTTTAGAAAAGCATTTCAAATGCAAAATGCAAAATACCTATTTTCAAAATGCATTGAAAATGCAAAATGGTTTTTCAGGTCAAACAATTAAAATAATTATAGAATTTTTAAACAATTTTGTCATTTAATAATGGACATCAATGTAGAACAAACATATTACATGATGGTACATCCAAAAACACCACGACTACAGATTATGAAGCCACAAAAAATTTGCGCGGGTCTAATGTTGCCAACGTAAAAACATAGAAACTGCTATCTAATATTTAATATTACAGCGTCATGGCCCCATGTTCAGTATTTGAATCAGTATTTTTTGTGATGGTATCACTCAATTTCCAGGGCTCCTACCAGGGAGCAACTTGACAAATGTAAATTATATCTCATAGCGAGGTTGAGGACCGACTGATATTTGGGGCTAATGAAAAAAAGATGAGTGGAGATAGTAGGAAGAATGTTGCAAAAAAGCATTTAAAATGGAAAATGCATTGAGAAAAGCATTTAAAATGCAAAATGCAAAATGGTTTTTAGAAAAGCATTTAAAATGCAAAATGGAAAATACCTATTTTGCATTTTGCATTTCCATTTGAAATGGATTTATTTGAAATAAAGCACATCTCTGGTAATATCATATATGATATAAGTACTTATAAGTAGAAAATTGGTCCCGGGGAGATATGACAATCGATTGAATCAAATTACCGGTTTGTGGCCGAGTTGTCCAAAGCGTCATGTTCCAACACAGGCGTCACAGGTTCAATAATCTGCTAGTTATCGTCAGTCACATATGACGTTTCAGTTCGATCATCGAACCTAATTCAAACCCGTTCGTTTGCCGCCCGAAACTAAAGCAACTTTCTTCAACTAACAAACGGTCCAATAATTCGTCACAGGAGGATTTATAAATTTATCCCCGAACTCTGTAACATCCGCATATAAATGGGCATGCGCGGTTTCGCGGAATGCCTAGGAAACGTACACAATGCATTTAGAAAAAGTTCGGTTATTGGCATTCACCTTCACTGTTCTTCATCATTGCACAAGCAATGTTCTCCGCTCATGGTAGTACAATGCACGAGTTCGGGTAAAAATATCATCAGATTATTCGCAAGGGGAATGTTTGTCTTCATTGTTCAAATGTACGAATGTGGATGAGATTTATCTGGAGACCGATAAATACCTCTTAGAAGATGTAGTTGAACTGATTGGCCGTTCAATATTTAACTAACTGAAGTTCTAATTAATTCATGTTTTGATGGTTGACTTACTTCAACTGTTTGTAGTTTTTCGAAACCTAGAGAAATCGTTTCTCAATTTTTCACAACGGATCCACTTTTACTAAACACCTCCACCATCTAAAAGTATTTGGTATGAAAAACAAAAGAAAGTATGTTAGTTATCTCTATTCCGATTGTTCTAGACTTTTATAGCAATTTAATATAAAAACCTTTCTTTTTATTTCCAGTGCACCAGAAGGCTCCTGCTTGACACAAAAGACCCCTCCAAATCCGAAGACCTTCACCCCCGTCATGAGGTCTAAACGGCTCACATCTTCCAAAAGGATCCTGCACAGCAGCTACAGAAAACTGACCCCCATGTCCAGACAACTGAACAAGAACCTTTTTGGAGACACTAGCGCCCTGACGACCCTTCGCCCCACAAAAACCCTATTCCTCGACCCCCCGAATAATGACCTTCCAGAAGAAGAATTATTTTTCCAACCAATCAGATACAGCCATGAACTTTGTCGTGAATTATAAATATAATAATGGATTCGTTTTAAATTCCCGCTCACTCAATATCGATTGATTTAAGTGTTGCACTCTCTATAAATGTAATCTCGCTAAAAAATAATGTTACGATGCTAGAAAAATAGTTTAAGAAAATTAAAAACACTACGTGGACGGTCAATAAAAATGTCGATATTTACGTCAATTATGCGACCAATTGACCATTTACAGAGGCAATTGAAGCGATTCCCATTTGAGACTTTTCACTAATAACGAGATTCCCGTGAGAATTTTGCAATCATTAAGTTTTATTGAACATTTATATTTATCGTCTCCACATCGTGTAAAAAGTTCTTGTCCGCACAGACTGAGAATATCCAGTTCTGAATAATATTACATTTATTATAGTATCATGTATGGTTATGATTCGGTATTCGGATTCATTTGCAGATAACGCTTTATGATACTAAATTAATTGATCCAGAATCGTTGCATTAAGCATAGCATCAATTGACTTAGCTATGCTTAATGACCAAATCTGAAAATGAGTAATCAAGAATTCTTTACACTTTCTATTCCCACTCTCTTTCCCCTCCACAACTTTTCAAACAGTTTTACAAAATTCCCCAATTTTGGAAGCTACTATTACACTGGCTATCACATAAAAAAACAGTTCAAAGTAACTGAAACATAATTTAAAAATTTGTTTCGTAAATGTAATTCCACTAAAAGCAAATATGTTGCATCTAATCGTAAAATAATTTATTTTAGAATTTGTTGTGTAAAGTACAGTCATTTCGCCATATTACCATACTTTTAATTAAAAATATTATTTACTTATAATTAGTCATTGTGTGAAAAGTAGAAAACTTCGTATTTTTTATAAACCTGAAAAAATAGAGACTGCTTGATATTTGTTAGACTTAAAATGTTATCGACGTGAAAAAGGTAAATGATTTGTTACGACTTTTACCTATTTACGTTTTTCCATTAAATGTAGTGTTCAATGTGTTGGGTGAGAAAATATTATAATTTTTGAAAAACAGTAAATTTAAAAAAAGTACCACAGTAAAATTATTGATTTTGAACAGTCTGTTTTTTTTAATATTATTAAAAGATACATTCTAAGAAAAGCGACTGTATTGTGTTCAATTATTTCGCTTTGGTATTATAATTTTAAACATAAAATAATGTTATTAATAACAGCATAAAATGTTCAAAGTTCCTTAATGTCTCAATAGTATTACAATGTTTTGCTCAAACATTAATTTTATTAATAATTCTTTATTTATAATATAATACTTTTAGATTAAGATTGTGTCGAGAAAATGGTGGACGCCCAGTATCATATTTTTATAATTTTAAATGTATGATATTGTAGATAGTAATAACCTAATTATAATTTTATAGTGATGATGTTTTATTTATTTATATTTAAAAAAATATTTGGGTGTACACATCAAAATAAAACTGAAAACCAAAGACAAGTTTTATTTTTAACCTCTCCCCTTACTTAACCAAAATAATAATAATGTTTGATAATGAACTTATTGCTAAAGTATGCTTACTTATTGTTGAAAATGATGATGAATTTCTATGACTTATAAAAAAATCGTTTTGCCTTTTTATTTGTTTTAAGAAAGACGAAAAAAACTTAATTTCACCTTAAATATTTGAAAATCTTCTACCATTACAGTTTATTTATTTCAACATGAGGGAGAAACAGTGTAGGAACCCATGTATAAAGGTATTTAATTGGAATTTAAATTCAATTATGGCAGAAAATCACTCAAAAAAGTAAAAGCACAACTAGGCGTAATAAAATGAAAGCTATATTTTTGCTTACAGAGGCAGCCTACGAATATAATGGATAAAAATAAAATCCAGCTTCCATTAGGGGTGGGGCAAGAAGAGAAAGACGTATTTCAAAATTTTGCATTAAAAGTAATTTAATATCATATGTATTCTGTTCGCCGAAATAATAAATTAATAATCGCCGCGCGTGAGCCGGATTTTGTAGTTTCCCTTCGTTCGGCGTTAGAGCGTTGGATGCCAAATCGGACTAATTGGACGTATAAATTGGAACCTATTTTTATTTGCTTCATGTCTCATCAAAATATAATCCACTCGAGTGATTGGTGTCATATTATACATACATTTACCATATTATTTCATTAATACCATTCATCAAAATATCAATATCTAAACATATGAAACTGCTTACTGCGGTTTAAAGCAAATGAATTCAGATAGATTTCACCATCTATTCCAAATTTGTAGGTTCTATAAATTTGACACATTATGGCAAATGATCGCTCAAACGTTTTTGCAAACATGGCATAATTTGCTAAAAATCACCCCAGTGGTTAAATCACAGTAGAAATATCGGTTTTTTCATCACTTTTGTTCAGTTTACACTGTTTTCTGTGTATTTCAAATGCGCTATGTGCACATTTTTTTAAAATTTTAGGTAAAATCAGATACTGTTCTAGAAACAAGATAAAATTATCTTTCCGGTGTAAGCATTTAAAATAAAAATTACTGTTTCTAAATTATAAGATTTCAATTCAAAAAAGAAGTCGGGGTCGCCCGAAGAAGACATGACACGATCAGGAAATCAAATACTTGAGTCGGGCCATGTCAAGAGTCAGAATAATAGAAGAGTATGTATGAGACGATGTATGACTGTGAATGAGGCAAGGAGTTTGTGCCAAGACGGAGTTGTTTGGCGGTCCGTCCTCTCTGCCTAACCGTGAGCAAACGGCGTGAGTTAATTAAGGTAAGAGGTACTCGATATAAATCTCGCCATATTTATTGATTTACTTAATGTGGCAGCACCACATTAAATAAATGGCCAAATGTCAGGCGGTGACAGTTTGACAGCGGTGACTTTTGTGTTGACATTTTTCGCAATTGTTGTTTTCTTCTGTCATTCGAAAAGCAGCATTGTGGCGCTTGTTGTTATCGATTGAGTTGTTTACAATAATTCAATTATTTTATTAATATAAAGGTTATCACCGGCGATCACTCTAGCAATGAATTTGTTAAAATTTATTGTAGTTTTCACTCTTTTTCAAATTTGTTATTGTTCTAAGCCGATAGTACTTTGGCATGGGATGGGTAAGCAAATACATATTCAATTTAATAATCTTGTAGGATAGCTGGACACGCCTTATACAATATTTTTTTGAGGTAACAGTATCGGTTCAATTTAATTACAATAAAAGACAACTATTAATTTAGGTCTGGGATACGATAAAAGATTGATTAAAGTTCCATTTTTATCAATCAAAGTTTAAAAAATTCATACCTTTTGATAGTTCGGCCATGTTTTTTTTCTTATTTGACATATTCGTACTAAGCGTGTCTAGTTACTCTAAAACTTAACTTTATATTTTTACAATTGGCATATATTTTTGATACGGTAAGTTCTTATGAACATTCTTTAATTTTCTGAAAAATATTTGAATTGTATTTGGAATCTTTGTTAGTATAAATAAATCAGACATGTTATATTCAGTATTCTGCCGCCGCCTGGACTTGAGAGCCCAGCTTTGTATACCCACGGGTTGGGTTGGGTTAACTACTCTTACTCAGTTATTATACCGCCGTCTAGCTTGGTTAGAGCTGACAATTTCACCAGGTTTAATTATTGGTGTTTAAGGACATTTTGGTTAGTCCTATGTATATTCTAGCAAATGTTGCGTGTGTATCTGTTCATTTCGCTCTGCCACGTCTTTCATTTGATTAACTTTACAAAATTGGGCCTTCTCACAAGTGTAAACATGATATGTAACAAATTTCACCCTAAAAACTCTTTTTATGAAATACTAGTGCAGAATTTTTAAAAAGATAATTTATTTAAATAATTTAAAGGATGTCTCTTGTAATATTATATTTTATTTTTCATACAAGTAGTTCAATTTTGAAATTTTTTTAAAATTCAGTGTAAATTTCAGTTCATTGAACATGATTAATTTCGCGCAGGAATAATGCACATCAAAGACAATCGAAATTAATATGTTTGGTGTGTGTTAATTTAGCCATATTTAGTGTGCACACACTATGTGCGCCACTTTCACTAATTTTTGGGTTTTTGGGGTGGTGGATTAGTGAGGGAGTACTTTATTCCCATCTAAAGTACATTGGTTACTTCCTTGACTCTCAGGTGATGCATGCTGCATGCCCTATAGCCTGGGTCCCTTCAAGACCTTCCTGGAGGAGCAGCTGGAAGGGGTGTACGTGAAGTCTCTGCGTATCGGAGACTCGGTGGCGCAGGACCTGGAGAACGGCTACTTTATGGCGGCGGACCGACAGATCGAGATGGCGTGCCGCCTGCTCAAGGAGGACCCCCTCCTGGAGGACGGCTTCAACGCTGTGGGCTTTTCACAAGGCAGCCAATTCTTGTAAATATACCGCCTATAAATACAAATTTAAATATACAGCTTTCTAAGTTTCTACAGGTCCAAAGACATGGTTCAGGAACCATCAATAGGCTAATCAATATGTCTAGCAGGGGTGCTCGGGGTGTTCATGGGGTGAGGTTTGTCCAGGTCTTGGCGGTGAGTGTGTGGCGGTGATTTCTACTAGACGCGGTCCGTCCATACATGCTGTGGATGCTCCGCATCCCTTGCATTTTAGAGTAAAAAGATTTGGATTTCTACAGCGACCCTAATGTGATGTTTTTTACAAAAACGGCGTGATAAAAATTCATACAAATATTATTATTATAAGACATCGTGAAGTAATCTGTAAACCATATCCAAGAATGCTAGATCGTACTTTTTTTCCGCGCATGCCCACTGAGACCCACAAGCCAATATCTTCGTCAACTTAATACGATTTTAATGACAGCATCCAACGTACAAAAACCGTCTGTAATGCTCATATGTATAATACACAGAATCGTAAACTCTATTACTAATCCATTGGATTGTATGCGCCCGCTGCTTTGACAGTTTGCTTTGAGCTTGGATACTTCGCCAACGTGTTCTAAATGATAAAAGTGAATTGTGTGGTTGTATAATTGAATCATTAATGCGAAAAAGTTTTGTGTCTCGGCCATTTGGGGAAAAAAAATGTTATGGATTATTATAGTTGTCACAATGTTACGATACTTACTTAGCCCATAGATGTGTTAATAGGCTGTTATTGTGTGTGGTTTTTCTAAGTACATTATTGACTGTTATTATGATTGAATAGTGGGTGGCCAAGTTTGACTTTGTTGGTCTTTGAAGGCCAACGCGCCAGAGTCCCTTCCAGTGGTTGAACTGGAAAAGAGCTCGCCAAACCGACCTACCGACGGTAGAGCATAATTCTCCATTCAGGGCGGGGAAAAATATATCCCATCTACATGATGTTTGAAAGGAAGTTGCAAGGTTATAGAATGAAAGTAATCTGGATAAACTTTGGACTGGCCGTAACAAGTTATATTTGATAAATTTCACAGAGAAATACAAAAAAAGGTGAAAACTTACCCCCATCGACCAGAACGTAGAATCTATCTACCCTGTCTAAAATAATATGAACGCACGTAGTTATGAGGAACGAACACTGAGTGCCGCGAATGGCGGAGTAGATGAATCAGCCATGTAGCTAGAGGACGGCAGCATCAGGATGTGGCTGGCCGACGGCCCAGTGTGGTCCAGCCAGTAGGAGTAGACGGCATCAGAATGTGGCTGGCCAACGGCCCAGTGTGGTCCAGCCAAGAGGAGTAGACGGCATCAGAATGTGGCTGGCCAACGGCCCAGTGTGGTCCAGCCAAGAGGAGTAGACGGCATCAGAATGTGGCTGGCCAACGGCCCAGTGTGGTCCAGCCAAGAGGAGTAGACGGCATCAGAATGTGGCTGGCCAACGGCCCAGTGTGGTCCAGCCAAGAGGAGTAGACGGCATCAGAATGTGGCTGGCCAACGGCCCAGTGTGGTCCAGCCATGAGTAGACGGTTAATCCGTAAGTTGCCCTTCCACGAGGCAAGGTGGAACATAATAATGCTCTGAATCAAAATGCACACGGCGAAAACAGTTTATCGGCAGAAATAATCACGGATCGCTTGGATAAATTCTGATTACCCCCATGGCCACACATGGCGAAAATACGTTTTCATTATCCACGCCACCCGGGGCGAATTCCACTCGCGGGAAATATTATTAGACTTCTAAACTTGAATCACAAACTGAACATTTCGGTATTAATCACGAATCCATGAAATATCCTCAGAGCCCCAGAAATAATAATTGACCCCCCGACCGGACACTCTCTCTCTTGTCTGTCCGGCCGGGAAGTGAATCCATCTTGAATTTCTTTTCACTTCCTCTTAAAGTTCTAAGTTGCCAGAGCATAAACAATAGACAAGATAAATCACAGATTTGACAGGTTCTTACTTAGAGTGAAAATCGTATGTTATTTTCATAACAAAAACTTATTCTGGATAGTGGAAATATTGAGTTTTGGACCTTAATGGATTTATGGAGATAATTTTAGACCTTACCTAAACGTATCTTGTTCGCGGGCTAGCGTCTAGATGTGCATATTTGATATCAAGTACTATGTATGTACGAGTATAAACATTTGATGTCCAGCATCCCTTCTGCAAAAAGTCACCGACCGCCACTGATTCCTACCTACCCCTCATAACTTTTTCCCAAAACCTCCTCCATTTCCTTAAAAGATTCTCCACACAGCATTTTTATTTTTGTGAATACTTCTAAAAGTCCCAACTGCTCAGAGCCAGTGAGACTATGTCATCCCCAATTGGGGTATGTTGTGGGGCTGAAGGTAGTAAGGAGGGGAAGGAGACGGGGGAGAGGAAGGTGGGTGAGTACCTGGCTATTCAGATCTGGTCACCAAACATGGCTAAAGTCATTTCAAGCAACGTTTCAATTCGGTCCTACACCAGGGCGATACTGAAAGAATCTTCCACTCTGGAACGTGCCGCAAGTAAAATATATATTATTTTAAATGAACGAATTGTGAAATAACAATTAATCAAATAAGTTTTACTTGAGCGTGCCGTGATTTGAACCCACGACCTTCGGATAGCTAGTCGAGAGCCTTACCCCTCGACCACAAAGGCCGGGTAAGGCCGGAGCATCCCCTTTTCAGGGTAATTATTTTGCTCGGGGCCTTCTGTTCAGAGTTAATACAAAAAAAAAGATTGCAATGGACTAGACATGTTGAAATAAAATGTTGTGTACATAAATAATTTCAAATAGGTTTCATAAATAATCTTGAGCAATAAACCGAAGTGAATGCGTGACTAAATAATATTCTGCATTGTCAATATTGCATTATTATAAGACTTAATAATAACACATTTGATTCTTTTCAATGGTAAAGTTTTGTCCCAATGGAAAGTTGTTAAAGCTATGCACTTAGTTGTTGTTAAAACATCGGCTCACCGGCCTTGGAAATCACTGTTTTCTCTAAACATAAAGTATTATTATATAAAGTTCTTGAAATCATAAGGTAGGCGACACATTACGCTATGCACATCATGGCCAAGCGATGCAAATATAGCGCGCTTATAGAGTGGTCTGTCACAGGTTAAACCAGCAATTGAAATATATATTGCTTCTGTAAATTGACTTTGATGTAACATTGTTGACTCTGCAATATATTATGTTAATTTTGAGTTTTTAAAGTTATATAAGTGCACAGTAAGAATATCTGCATATCAATGATTGTTTTCTTACACTTAATCTTTGTTTAAACACTTTGTCTCTGACTCAGATACCTCCAGATTACTGAATCAGTGAGAATTTACTGTAAATGTTATTGTATTATTTATCTTATTAGCTTCTACACCAGTCCACAATGGAGTGCTGATACCAACTCTGATGTATGTCAGTAGAAGGAGGAAAGTTAACTGAATGCTGTAGAAATGAAATCCCTGAGGTGCAACCATCACGCCGTTTCCCGCAGGGGTAGGCAGAGTGGAAGGACTGCCAAGAAACTTGTTCTTGGCACACACTCCTTGCCTCATTCACATTCATTAAGGCGCATGAGTGGTAAGACCAAGTACGACCACAGTTGATGTAATCGTAATAAACAAGATTAAGAAAAGGACCTTAACCGGTCAGCAACGTAAGCAGATATACACGATAAAATAACGATAGCAGTCAAGTACAATAAGCGTGTTTACACGTCAACGCGTGTGTTTCCACAAAAATCGTCATAACTCCGTTATTCTTCTAGTGACATCCCTAAAACAAAAAGTAGAATATTCGTATTGAATGAAGCTTCACATCTCTATTCAAAGTTATCCATAGAAACCCGTAAAAAGACCTACTCAGTGGAAGCAAATTTTACCCGCCAAATCGTAAAACGACGCCAAGAAAGCCGTTTGACGTGCCGACCCGCCTCGCAAGTTTAATTATTTTTTTAAAAATATATTTTGTATGAAATGGTCAAAAAGTGAAGTGACAGAATTGTTTATTGTACATTTGTACGATGAAATAAGTGTTTTTTTTTTACATTATCCGTGATTTTAGTATCGTTTTTACATAAAACATTACAGGTGAGTCATTTTTACAATTTTTTCATGTTTCCATTCTAAATTTAAATATTTACAAATGTTAATATTTATTTATGATACAACAATTTGAAAGCCTATTTTGTAACCTTTCTAAAACAGTTTTTACTATTCGGCTCCGTTCAGTAATGTTTCATTTATAGAGCTTTGATTGTGAGGCGGTAATAACACAACGTTTTCGTGAAATTGACATTTCGGTAAAGACATCTTAGCTTCAAGTTCGCGAAAAGTCGGAGGGGTTAAATGGCTATGTGATGAATGGGTATAACGAGAAAATACAGTGCAAAAAATTATACAATTAAAAAACACAATAACTGCAGTCAACAAACATGAAGACGAGGTTTGCAAACTTGAAGATGAAGTTTACAAACTAGAAGATGAGGAAATCAACAAACATGAAAATGAGGAAATCAACAAACACGAAGATGAGGTCCACAAACATAAACATGAGGAAATCGACGAACGCAGTCAACAAACATGAATATGAGGTCTACAAACTTAAAGATGAGGAAATCATAAAAATTATGAATTAACTCCAACACTCCCTATTGAGAAAGACTGTGAATATACTATTATACTATTTGTATCTTTAATAGTCATTGTTATTAATAATTAAAATATAAAAATGTGCATGGAAGAGAAAGTCAGGAACACCCCGGGGAAAACATTCCACAGTCAGTGGAATCAAATAGTTGAGTGGGGTCATGAAAAGAGTCAGAATAACAGAAGAGAATGTATGAAGCAAGGAGTGTGCGTCAAGACAGAATTGTGTGATGGTTAGTCAATTAGTTATTAGGATTAATAAACAAATAATGATTTGTATTGCTTGCACCTTATTTCTCAGGAGAGCTGTTGTGCAGAGATGCGGTGACCAAATCCCGCCTATTTTCAACCTGGTGTCCTTGGGGGGCCAGCACCAGGGCGTGTACGGACTGCCCAACTGTGGGGCCCTCGCGCACTCGGCCTGCGACTACATGCGGCGTCTGCTCAACCATGCCGCCTACTTCAGGTATTTCACGCTCACCGAATATCTCGCCCTGTCAAAATATTAAATTCTTCAAAATCATAGTGTTGTCAAACTAATAGTATTAGACGTGTGGTGTTTACAAGGTTTGAAAAAACCTGTTGTGACCATTCGACTCTTCAACCCAATCAATTTCCAAAAACATAACTTTTTCAAACAAGAATTTCAATATTTGAAAATGTTTTATCAATTTCACGCATAGTAAGAAAAAATTAACCTTACTGGTTTATTTCAACAGTTTGTATGACAATTTAATAAAAATATATGTTTTAACTTATATTTAAAACATTTTCAGAAATATAAAATTACCAAATAGATGACTGAGCATAGTGAAGTCCTGTTTTAACTCAATCATTTTGTATTTTGTCCGTCTGTAAATTTGTTTGTGCGTTCCGTTTCCAGTTCAAGATGGTGGCCCTTTTAATGGTTCAGTAAAGATTATTTCGTTCAAATGTGTAATTGTTTGACTTTCTTATTTGCATTTTTTAATATTGTGGTAGGTACCTACCTTTCTGAAGAAAGTTTTCTTTGGAAAAATTGTATAATTCCTTGTCTGAACAAAATATATATTACATAAAATATATGATTTTTATTTAAGTAGGTAGGTATTTATGTACCTACTTAAAATTCTAATGATTTCAGTGTAAATTTTGGTTTTGATTAATTAAATAAGATAAAATTAGATATATACTTTTTTGGACGCAAGGTCTTCTGTTTACAGAACTATGGGTAAATGGTAATGCTGACGCGTCAGCTTAAGTGCAGAAGGGAGTTTAAGAACTCAATAACGGTTAAGAACATGAACATATTATTCATTTACGCCCGTAGACCTTTTACATTAAACAAATATAAATTAATTACGTAATATAGTGCATTCAAATTAACATAATAAATGAAATAATAATATTTATATAGCATCGCAAAAAGCGTATTTTAATAAATCGATCAATGAAGACGTAGATTACAATGAACGTCACGTTTAACCCTAACGGGGACTGTTCTGATGTCAAAATTCTAAATGGAGTTGAAAGTCGATTGGATAGTCATCAAATGTAATAAAGTTTTTTTTATTGTAACATAAATTCTTCTAACTTTCCAGCTGGGTTCAGCACCTCCTAGTCCAGGCCACTTATTGGCACGACCCTCTCAATGAAGATGAGTACAAGCAGAACAGCCTGTTCCTGGCTGACATCAACAACGAGAACTCCGTCAACCAGAGCTACGTGGACAACCTGGCCCAGCTGCAGAACTTTGTGCTGGTCATGTTCGAGGATGACTCCATCGTGCAGCCGCGCGAGACCGAGTGGTTCGGCTTCTATAAGCCGGGACAGGCCAAGGAGATGCAAACTTTGCAAGAATCCGACGTTTACCAGGAGGTTGGTTGATTGAAGATTGTTGTTCTGTTATTAATTAGTATACTCCCCTAGTGTAATGCAATAGCTTTTTGCAACAAATGGCATAGAAACAAAAAATTAGAGATAAACACAAGAATGATACAATACAATAACTAACTAACGGTCACGCTGTTTCTCTGCGCAGGGGTAGGCAGAGAGGACGGACCGCCAAACTACTCTGTCTTGGCACATACTCCTTGCCTCATTCACATTCATACATCATCTCATATATACTCTTATATTATTCTGACTCTTGACATGGCCCGACTCTAATATCTGATTGACTTGATCTTGCCATGTCTTTCTCGGGCGTCCCTGACTTTTGCTACCATATTTGCATCACATACTCTCCTTTCTTCGCTCATTAGCTCTACCTGCCCAAACCATCTAATCGTCCCTTTCTTAATCTTACTCATTACGCTTACATCAGCCTTGCATTATTTGCAGATCTCCACATTTCTCACACAATCATGCATGGTTTTACCACACATATAACTTAGAACAGCTTCATCAATAGTGCGAACAAAATGCTTTATTTTTGAACATTCAGAAATGTCAAGTTATACGATTTTCCACAACTCGTTATAATATCATACATGAATATACAATAAATAATATCAAATTAATACCAGTGTCACAAATTCGTGACTTGGGTGTAATATTCAATGAAAACTTGTCATTCATTGCACACATTAACTATATAACTAATAAGGCTTTAAAGATGCTTGGCTTCCTTTGCAGAACTTCAACTGATTTTAAGTCCATAGACTGTATGAGAACCCTCTATATTTCATTAGTCAGAAGTCAATTGGAGTATAATAAAATTCACCTATTTGGTCCCCTTTATATAAAGTTCACTCCAATAATAATGAAAGAGTTCAGCACAAATTTCTTAAGTACGAAAATTTAAAGCTCAGAATTCCTATTGATTACATTGATTATGTCAGTTTGATGAATCAATTGCATCTAATAACACTGTCTGACAGGATAATTATTTCAGACCTGGTTGTGTTACACAGAGTCATTAACAACTTCATTGATAGTCCTGCCATCGTTGCCACTATTAAATTCCATCTGCCAACTAGGAATACAAGACAACATATAATTTTTTTCTGCAATACATACACAACCAACTATCAGACACACTCACTGACCAATAGGATGCATGATCTGGGCAACAAGTATGGGGGTTCTATTGATTTATTTATTGTCTCTATTTATAGAATTAAGGCGATTTCATACGTAGTAATGCAAAATCATGTATTTTTGGTTTGAAAATTTGGTCGCCTAGAAATGTTTCAGATGCTTTAATTAAATACTGCGAGTAGAATACATCTTGGCCTTTGAAATAATCGAGTATTTTTTATAAGACCAGAAAAAAATAATGTATAAGGCCTATGAAAACTGATTTTAAGTTCATAATCTCCTACTTACGAACCCATTTTCGGTTATGATTTTATTGTATAATGTGGCAAATTAAGTTATTTATAAAATTATCGAATAAAAATTAAATATTTATGCCTGAACATCCACAAAATAAAATAAAAGTCACTTTTTGGCCATGTTTTTTCTTTCATAAATCAAAACAGGCGGATGGTGTTTAGCGGGAATTTAAACCTTATCGCCATCTACGTAAGGGTTATTATTGATAGCGGCTCAATTTAAAATATTACACGACGTAGTGCATCGCCTTAAGCATAATCTATACCAACACTTTGTCAAATCCTACAAGTTAGAGTAGCGTTGGTAAATTAGTTTTAATGTTTTGTCTTATATGCAGTGTTGTTGTAATTTCTTTTTACTTTATGTTACTCTTCATTTTACTAATATTGCTTCATATTTAGTTTTTTTTTTGTTTTTTAATCATTTCTTAATATTTTCTCATTATACTTGTAATCACAATTTTACAATTGTGTATTTTGTACCTACTTTACAATGGATTACATCTATATACTGTCAGTATCTCTTGTATACAAATATTCTCCTATGTACACTGCATCATGTATCACTTTTATGTAAAAGCCTTTTTAGGCGTACAAATATAAATAAATAAATTTGCCCCAGGAATCTTATTTGTACGGCATTTAGTCTACTTTCATCCTTCCTCTGCCAGTTCTATGCCTCACTGCTATTCATCAGGGTAGGTACCAGCACTCCATTTTGGACTGCTAGCTTCGCTTCTTTGGACAGTTTTTTGTTAGTGTAAATTCCAATTATTCCAATACACAAGTACAGTTACATCATTTTAAAACGACTCTTGCTTGTGCCACCTCTGGATCTGAAGCCCCAAAATACTTGAAAAAACCCTTGACTGCAAAATCATTGTCCGTTTCATAATTCCCTTATCCAATCAAACAGCTAAGATAGGGGAATTATTAATTAATTATTATTAATTATTATAGTCCCTGTTCTACTGGTATTTCAATGGAAAATGCACCAAGGAACTAGCATTATTGATCTCTTCGGCCCGCACAACATTTGTACATACATGTTTGACATTTGTCACAAGCGAACAGGCCATTTCTAAGACTTGTTCTTCAGTTTAACTGCTCGACGGTGGGAAGATATACCCGCCTCTCTGTTTCCTCCCTCCTACAACATTGTCTCTTCAAGACCCATGGACACTCCTTCCTCCTCGAATAAACCAAAACCATTAACACAGCATCCTCAAAGGGAGGTAACTTATTTTCCTCAAAGCTTCCTGTGTGGATTAAAAAATGTAATATTTTATTTCCAGCATTGAAATCATGACTGTAATAAATTTCTTCACTTGGTACTTACAAAGATTAGATTCTTGCTGCTCATCCAAGGTGATAGTCCATATCGAACAATGAACAAGAATACTATTGGGTCATGATTTTAACCTTCAAATCAATTGTATTATTTATTACTACGTCTAATTAGTGTATTGTATTATTATCTCTCATGGCTTTATGGGTAGTTGTGTTATTTATTGCTAATTTATAAATTTTAATATGGTGAGAACAATAATAAGCAATAAAAATGTTGTGATGATCTGCAACTATGTCAGTAACGTGTGTAATTTTTTTTACATGGCTGCTCTATTCTGTATAGGTACTGCTGTTCCGATTATTTGTCAACGTGCTCCCCCCACTTAAACGTTTTCTTTACAAATAGACTCTTTGCCAAACAGACGTGTTGTCATTTTGTATGTACATACTTCTTTTTCTTCTTTTGTATGGTGGGGATCACAAGGGAACTATCGACGGTGAGTCTAGGTCAGTGAGTCAGTCTAGGGCCTTAGGCGTCGCCCTGTGGCCCTCATCAATCCCGTCGGGGAATGATTGCAGCGGGCATTCGTTGACCATATGTTCAGTGGTTTACACCGCACGGCATTCACACATCCCCGACCCTTTAAGGCCCCACCTATGCATCATGGGGTACGAGGCAGTGAGAATCCAGACTGTCGCTGAGTGGGGTTGTGCACGAGAAGGGGATACCTCACGTCGGCTGATTGCCACTCAAGTTTCCACGTGTCTTCTGGAGTGAGAGGTAATCGGAGGAGCCTCTCTTTTTCCATTTAAGCGAGATTTGTACGTGTGTCCGGCCATCTACCGCTGACTCGGTACATAATATTGCCATCTATTTACCGAATACCAAACTATATTTTAGTGTGTACCTTAATTAACTTATGCCAATGTTGTAATTTATTCATTCTAACTATTAGAATTTTGTCCATTTCAATACAATTTTATAAAAAGCTTCCACACTTTTTACTTTATTTGTTATGTATTTTTCAGGACCGTTTAGGTTTAAAAGCGATGGACGAAGCGGGGAAGTTGGTGTTTCTCTCAACTCCGGGAAACCATCTTCAGTTCTCCGACAAGTGGTTTATCAGCAACATCCTGAAGCCTTACCTTCTATAGATTAAACACCCAATAAATTAACCAAGGTTTTTATTTTTTTAATGATAAATTAATGTTTATAAGACAAGGTTTTATGCATAGCATAAAGGATAAAAAATAATTATAAGCAATAATTAGTCACCTGAAATATCAATACAAATTGAAAATATCTCCCGAGTAAAAATAAATGCCGCCAACGGGAATTGAATTAAATAATAATATTTGACAAGTCAAAAATATTTCACCAACAAATGAAAATATAATGTATCAACGCCATCTAGTGAGAAATTTAGCACTAACAAAGCCTTTCCTACTAAAATAAAGTTGGTTGTTTACAGGTGGAAAAAATATAATAAGCAGTAATTGTTGATTGAGGTATTAGTACATATTGAATCATTTGGCGGGTTGGAAATAAGCCGACATAGCTCAGTGGTTTCAGAGCACCTGACCGGGTTCAATTCCGTTGGCGACATTTATTTTTACTCGGGAGATATTTTCAATTTGCATTGATATTTCAGGTGACTTATTATTGCTTATAATTATTTGTTAACCAAGGTTTTATTATAAACACTATGCAGATCAATATTTAGGATGTTGTACCGGACGTGTACACCGACTTTATATTAATTTGCATAAATTTGAATTTACGCAGAGGCAGTTTCCTTTACAAACTCACCTCTGCGCGTCTTCGAATTTATGCAACAAACTCTCTCTAAAAATCTGTAATCTTATCTGCACTTGTGTAAAACTATAAATCTTATCTGCTGATTAATAAATAAAACCACGGGGTCAAGCAGTCATCATTATAGACAAAAAACAAAGGCTTGACCCCCCAACACCCTCTTATAAATTAAATACCTATCATCTGTACAAAACATGGAAGATTTGCATAAAATTTTGAAATTGTGCAAACGCAGTTTCCTTTACAAAACTTGCCGTTTGCACAAAATTGAATATTGTGCAAATCTTCCCCATTTAAATATATGTTTTCTCTCTTCAATATGTAAATTTGCACAAATTAAATATTGTGCAAAGCTGCCTTGTAAAAAATATTTTCTCTCTGTAATATGTGCAAACTCACAAAATATAATTGAATAAAAATGACACGGGCAAAGTGGTTTGAAGAACAGTCAGGACCTAGTCAAAATCGTCCCCTTCCAAGTTACGCAACAACGGCGCTCTCTCCTGTGACAAATTCCGGGAACCCAAAAATAATTCTCGGAATTTGTCGCTAACAAAGGGAGAGCTAGGCCCGTTGGTCCTTTAAAAGGCGGACAACTTGTGCAATTTGGCAGAGAGCCAGCAACGATCGGACCATCAACATCTCTCCTGGACTGCCCCTGACTGCCTTCTTCAAGCCTCTCCTGCCCTGGACCTTCACTGCAACCTGGCCTTCTTCTTTCACCCGGCTCCCTGGTGCTCATCAAGAAGAAAACATTTTCACAATAGTCGAAGCGTCCCTAGTCAGGGCGCAGGTTCCCCCCTACCTTCCTCCCCCCTGCCTTATACCTTTCTCCCACATTTTCCCCATTTCTCCCTTTTCCCTATATTTTTCCCCATTTTCCCCCACATTTTCCCCATTTTTCCCTTTCGTAATTTTTCCCCATTTTTTACCACATTTTCCCCCATTTTTGCATTTTCCCCATATTTTTCCCCATTTTTTCCATTTTTTCAACATTCTCCCTACCTTTTCCCGACCTTCCCTTCCAAGGCGTCGAAGCGGCCAGCCGGCCACTCCCGCTATATCGTCTGTGCGGCCGGCGACTACAGTGCCGTCCCGTACATGGTCCTTCGAGCCGGATCGCCTCTTCACGCCTTCACTCCTTCACGCCTTCCAGTGACGTCCCAAGATGCCGTCCCTGCGGAGTGGCCGCGAGGCTTCAGCCTCCACCCCAGATTCACAACCCGACGTGGAGCTGGTGACAGGCCCTCACCCAGCCGGCCCTGCCGGCCCTCACCCTGCCGGCCCGGCCGGCCCTGCCAGCCCTGACCCTGCCGGACCTGCCGCCCCACGCGCTGCCAGCCCTGCCGACACTCACTTTGCCGGCCCTGACAGCGCACCGTCCTCCGATGCAGAGGAGGATTCAACCACAACAGAGGACACGGTCAGGCAGCTCCGGAAGGCGAACCGGACAATGAGCAGGCAGCTCGCCGTGCTGCTCGCAGCCCTCCCCACCGCGACGCAGTACCTGCCAGGGGCGGACCCCCCTGGCACCCACCTGGGCGCCTACCCTGGTGCGGCCCCTGATGCGCACCCTGCCGCCTACCCTGGTGCGGCCCCTGGTGCGCATCCTGCCGCCTACCCTGGTGCGCACCCTGCCGCCTACCCTGGTGCGGCCCCTGGTGCGCACCCTGCCGCCTACCCTGGTGCGGCCCCTGGTGCGCATCCTGCCGCCTACCCTGGTGCGGCCCCTGGTGCGCACCCTGCCGCCTACCCTGGTGCGGCCCCTGGTGCGCACCCTGCCGCCTACCCTGGTGCGGCCCCTGGTGCGCACCCTGCCGCCTACCCTGGTGCGGCCCCTGGTGCGCATCCTGCCGCATACCCTGGTGCGGCCCCTGGTGCGCACCCTGCCGCCTACCCTGGTGCGGCCCCTGGTGCGCACCCTGCCGCCTACCCTGGTGCGCCCCCTGGTGCGCACCCTGCCGCCTACCCTGGCGGGCCCCCTGCTGCGCCCGCTGCTGCGCATCCTGGCGCCTGCCCTGGCGAGCACCCTGGCGCAGCCCCTGGTGCGCACCCTGCCGCCTACCCTGGTGCGGCCCCTGGTGCGTAACCCTGCCGCCTACCCTGGCGGGCCCCCTGCTGCGCCCGCTGCTGCGCATCCTGGCGCCTGCCCTGGCGAGCACCCCGGCGCGCCCCCTTTGAAGGTTACACCCGCCCTGTCCCACCCCGGTATAGGTGACTTATGGTCACCCCTTCGGAGTTCTCGCATGAATCTAATTTTTGAATAAACGGCTCTACAAAGTATATAAATGAAGCTAGACCTTCAATGTCCCCGCATACGGTGTTAGGAAGCGGTAGCGGTAAGCGGTAGGCGCGCCCCCTGGTGCGCATCCCGCTGCCTACCCTGCTGAGCGCCCTGGCGGACCCCCTGCTGCGCCCGCTGCTGCACATCCTGGTGCCTGCCCTGGCGAGCACCCTGGCGTGCCCCCTGGTGCTCATCCCGCCGCCTACCCTACCGCCCACCCTGGCGGGCCCCCTGCTGCGCCCGCTGCTGCGCATCCTGGCGCCTGCCCGGGCGTGCAACCTGGCGGGCCCCCTGCTGCGCCCGCTGCTGCGCACCCTGGCGCGCCCCCTTGTGTGCATCCTGCCGACCCTGCCGTGCACCTTGGCGCGCCCCCTGGTGTGCATCCCGCCGCCTACACTGCTGAGCGCCCTGGCGGACCCCCTGCTGCGCCCGCTGCTGC
The DNA here is from genome assembly GCF_061612785.1 of Hesperophylax consimilis. Taxonomy (NCBI): domain Eukaryota; kingdom Metazoa; phylum Arthropoda; class Insecta; order Trichoptera; family Limnephilidae; genus Hesperophylax; species Hesperophylax consimilis. The sequence continues at coordinate 1,272,121 of NC_142842.1, forward strand.
ACATCCTGGTGCCTGCCCTGGCGAGCACCCTGGCGCGCCCCCTGGTGCTCATCCCGCCGCCTACCCTACCGCCCACCCTGGCGGGCCCCCTGCTGCGCCCGCTGCTGCGCATCCTGGCGCCTGCCCGGGCGTGCACCCTGGCGGGCCCCCTGCTGCGCCCGCTGCTGCGCACCCTGGCGCGCCCCCTTGTGTGCATCCTGCCGACCCTGCCGTGCACCTTGGCGCGCCCCCTGGTGTGCATCCCGCCGCCTACCCTGCCGTGCACCCTGGCGGGCCCCCTGCTGCGCCCGCTGCTGCGCATCCTGGCGAGCACCCTGGGGAGCACCCTGGCGCACCACCTGGTGCGCATCCCGCCGCCTACACTGCTGAGCGCCCTGGCGGGCCCCCTGCTGTGCCCGCTGCTGCGCATCCTGGCGAGCACCCTGGGGAGCACCCTGGCGCACCCCCTGGTGCGCATCCCGCCGCCTACACTGCTGAGCGCCCTGGCGGGCCCCCTGCTGCGCATCCTGGCGCCTGCCCTGGGGGCGGGCCCCCTACTGCGCCCGCTGCAGCGCATCCTATTGCCGACCCTGCCGTGCACCCTGGCGGGCCCCCTGCTGCGCCCGCTGCTGCGCATCCTGGCGAGCACCCTGGGGAGCACCCTGGCGCACCCCCTGGTGCGCATCCCGCCGCCTACACTGCTGAGCGCCCTGGCGGACCCCCTGCTGCGCCCGCTGCTGCACATCCTGGTGCCTGCCCTGGCGAGCACCCTGGCGCGCCCCCTGGTGCTCATCCCGCCGCCTACCCTACCGCCCACCCTGGCGGGCCCCCTGCTGCGCCCGCTGCTGCGCATCCTGGCGCCTGCCCGGGCGTGCACCCTGGCGGGCCCCCTGCTGCGCCCGCTGCTTCGCACCCTGGCGCGCTCCCTTGTGTGCATCCTGCCGACCCTGCCGTGCACCTTGGCGCGCCCCCTGGTGTGCATCCCGCCGCCTACCCTGCCGTGCACCCTGGCGGGCCCCCTGCTGCGCCCGCTGCTGCGCATCCTGGCGAGCACCCTGGGGAGCACCCTGGCGCACCACCTGGTGCGCATCCCGCCGCCTACACTGCTGAGCGCCCTGGCGGGCCCCCTGCTGTGCCCGCTGCTGCGCATCCTGGCGAGCACCCTGGGGAGCACCCTGGCGCACCACCTGGTGCGCATCCCGCCGCCTACACTGCTGAGCGCCCTGGCGGGCCCCCTGCTGTGCCCGCTGCTGCGCATCCTGGCGAGCACCCTGGGGAGCACCCTGGCGCACCCCCTGGTGCGCATCCCGCCGCCTACACTGCTGAGCGCCCTGGCGGGCCCCCTGCTGCGCCCGCTGCTGCGCATCCTGGCGCCTGCCCTGGGGGCGGGCCCCCTACTGCGCCCGCTGCAGCGCATCCTATTGCCGACCCTGCCGTGCACCCTGGCGGGCCCCCTGCTGCGCCTGCTGCTGCGCATCCTGGCGCCTGCCCTGGGGGCGGGCCCCCTGCTGCGCCCGCTGCAGCGCATCCTATTGCCGACCCTGCCGTGCACCCTGGCGGGCCCCCTGCTGCGCCCGCTGCTGCGCATCCCGCCGCCTACCCTGCCGTGCATCCTGGCGGGCACCCTGCTGCGCCCGCTGCTGCCTACCCTGGTGCGGTCCCTGGCGCCCCTCCTGCCGCCTACCCTGGTGCGCCCCCTGGTGCGCCTCCTACCACCTACCCTGGTGCGCCTCCTGCCGCCTACATTGGTGCGGCCCCGGGTGCGCATCCTGCCGCCTACCCTGGTGGCCCTTTTCACCCTGGCCCAATGCAGGATGCCCAAACCTAATGCAGCCTGGACCCTCTGGCCCCGTACCGCCCGCCCCTTTGATAGAACAGAGGCAAGCCGTACGAGCTGGACCTGTACCTCTGGTGGACCAGAGGTACGCATCACATGCGCAGCAAGAGCCAACAGGCCCTGCGCAACCAGCACCCTGGGCCATTCAGGGATGCCCAAACCTGATGCAGCCTGGACCCTCTGGCCCCGTACCGCCCGCCCCTCTGATAGAACAGAGGCAAGCCGTACGCGAAGTGCCAGCTGGACCTGTACCTCTGGTGGACCAGAGGTACGCATCACATACGCAGCAAGAGCCAGCAGGCCCTGCGCAACCAGCACCCTGGACCATTCAGGGATGCCCAGTACTGATGCAGCCTGGACCTCATGGCCCTGTGCTGCCCGTACCTCTGCCCCACCCGGGGTACCCAGCGCCGATGCAGAGATCACCTACCGGACTGCTGGAGCAGTGGGACATGACATGGAGACAGCCTGGACCATCTGGACCATCTGGACATGTGCTGCCCGTACCACTGCACGAAAAGGAGTATGGCGTGCCGGCACGGCCAGATGGCCAGCCCACAGCCAGTACCCAACATACCAGAGCCTGGGTTCAGCATGATGGCAGTCCCATGCCGCAGCCAACCTCCGCCCTGACAGAAGCCATCAGAGCTTCAATGGCCAAGGACCTGCCTCCCTTCTCTGGAGATCCACGGGAGCACGCCGAACGCTGGAGGGACTGGATGAGCCTGCTCCAGGATAGCAACGTCTCCATCCCACGACGGCCGCTCCGACAGAGGACAAGCAGCGTGACCCTGCACCTCTTCTGCGACACCTCGGAGCACGCTGAACGCTGGAGGGACTGGATGAGCCTGCTCCAGGATAGCAACGTCTCCATCCCACGACGGTCGCTCCGACAGAGGACAAGCAGCGTGACCCTGCACCTCTTCTGCGACACCTCGGAGCACGCTGAACGCTGGAGGGACTGGATGAGCCTGCTCCAGGAAAGCAGCGTCTCCATCCGGCCGACATCGGCACCCGGGACTTGGAGCTGCCCGACCTGTCTCTCCAAGGAAGATGGTTCAACGGCCCCGCCTTCCTCACCACACCAGAGAGCTACTGGCCAAAGGAGCGCACCCTCACAAAGCCATGACTACCAAGGGCATCGAGTGGCGCTTCTTCACCCCCCCTCAGCCCCACATGGGGGGAGCCTGGGAAAGGTTGGTGCGCTCGGTGAAACGAGCCCTAAGCGCCACCTTAAACCAGCGCCCGCACCGGCACCATCACCAGCGCCCGCACCGGCACCAGCACCAGCGCCGCCCTCTACAGCACCCGGACCACGGATGCCGCATGGGAGCCACAACCCCCAGCGGCCCAGGGGAACCGGACGTCGAGGACGCCGCCGACCTACACGTCCGGACCGCTAGGCGCAGCCGTGACTGCACCGGGGGGAGAATTGTACCGGACGTGTACACCGACTTTATATTAATTTGCATAAATTTGAATTTACGCAGAGGCAGTTTCCTTTACAAACTCACCTCTGCGCGTCTTCGAATTTATGCAACAAACTCTCTCTAAAAATCTGTAATCTTATCTGCACTTGTGTAAAACTATAAATCTTATCTGCTGATTAATAAATAAAACCACGGGGTCAAGCAGTCATCATTATAGACAAAAAACAAAGGCTTGACCCCCCAACACCCTCTTATAAATTAAATACCTATCATCTGTACAAAACATGGAAGATTTGCATGAAATTTTGAAATTGTGCAAACGCAGTTTCCTTTACAAAACTTGCCGTTTGCACAAAATTGAATATTGTGCAAATCTTCCCCATTTAAATATATGTTTTCTCTCTTCAATATGTAAATTTGCACAAATTAAATATTGTGCAAAGCTGCCTTGTAAAAAATATTTTCTCTCTGTAATATGTGCAAACTCACAAAATATAATTGAATAAAAATGACACGGGCAAAGTGGTTTGAAGAACAGTCAGGACCTAGTCAAAATCGTCCCCTTCCAAGTTACGCAACAACGGCGCTCTCTCCTGTGACAAATTCCGGGAACCCAAAAATAATTCTCGGAATTTGTCGCTAACAAAGGGAGAGCTAGGCCCGTTGGTCCTTTAAAAGGCGGACAACTTGTGCAATTTGGCAGAGAGCCAGCAACGATCGGACCATCAACATCTCTCCTGGACTGCCCTGACTGCCTTCTTCAAGCCTCTCCTGCCCTGGACCTTCACTGCAACCTGGCCTTCTTCTTTCACCCGGCTCCCTGGTGCTCATCAAGAAGAAAACATTTTCACAATAGTCGAAGCGTCCCTAGTCAGGGCGCAGGTTCCCCCCTACCTTCCTCCCCCCTGCCTTATACCTTTCTCCCACATTTTCCCCATTTCTCCCTTTTCCCTATATTTTTCCCCATTTTCCCCCACATTTTCCCCATTTTTCCCTTTCGTAATTTTTCCCCATTTTTTACCACATTTTTCCCCATTTTTGCATTTTCCCCATATTTTTCCCCATTTTTTCAACATTCTCCCTACCTTTTCCCGACCTTCCCTTCCAAGGCGTCGAAGCGGCCAGCCGGCCACTCCCGCTATATCGTCTGTGCGGCCGGCGACTACAGTGCCGTCCCGTACAGATGTTTATCACAGAATTTGAACAATTCATCAAATTTCAAAGTTAAGATTCAAGTTCTATGAAAGTCCTATTCAAGTTCTATCATCATTCAAGTATTGTGAAACAACCGGCCCATGGTGAAATAATAACAGAACTTTGAAATTAGATGAAATGTTAAAATTCTGTGAAACAACCCATCCGAAGAATAAGTCAACAATAATTAAATAAGTTTTTTTTCTCCGTAGTGAAAAAGGGTCAATAATTATAATAATACTCATTGTGAGATTCCAACTGATATTAATTTTTTAATTAAATACTAATTAATTACTACTCCGAGTACTATGTTACCAATTCATTTTCAGAGTTAATATTATTTTTTTGTAAGTAAAATATATTTTTACTGAAAGACAAACCAATGTGATAATAAATAATGATGTATTTTGGCCCGACATGTTGGTAGACAGGGTTGGGATGAAATTAGTTAATAAATGGAATATAAAAAATATTATAACTGTTTTATTTTTATGTTATACCACACAAGAATCTGATTGAGATGATTGTATCTTCGATTTTTTGTGAAGAAAGGTGAGGGAGAAGAAGAGAGGAAGGTTGGCAAGTGCCTAGCTATTATTTATATTTGTACGATCTGGTTATTTATTCATTTATTTACGCCCCATTTGGGCTTTTACATTTTATTAGATACATTACACGCATGATACAAATAAGGATATAATGTAATGAAGATAAAAATACAGAGTGTAGTAACAAAATATCAACAACTGTTTAGAATTTTAGAAACATTATTTTTTTAGTGCAGTGGCTGTTTGCGGGATTAAAAAGTGGGGAGGCACAAACATTTGTTTTAAGAGTAAGTATTATATGTACCCACACCTTCCTAAATAGAAGAAATAAAACCTTTCAACTATTATCTAAGAAATAAAACCTTTCAACTATTACAGCGCCCTTGAGGTGATTTCTCACGAAAACGGCGCTATATAAATTAGCCAAATATTATTAAATATTATCTAAGAAAAACTGTAAGAATAATAATGATGTGCAAACACGATCAAGTATCACAAACACAAGGAAGACCGTCAACTCTGCAAATTAATTCAAATAGGCGTACTCCGTAGGTAACATCACAAATCCAAACAAAACTTGGTCACCGTAGAGTTAACTTCCACTTCGGAAGTGTCAGTTTTTTGAGGCTCGCCTCAAACTAAACAATGTACAACTATGTCGGCTACCGTTTATTTCAAGTCCATGTGACTTCCCCTCTCCCCTTCGCCTATGTGGAATCAGCGATTCTCTGAGGCGGGCCCTATCTCTGCCTCACTAGTGTATTATTGTACTGCGTTGTGCAGAAATCCACTTGTGGCCGGCCACGTAACTCTGGTATCATGAGTTACATAAAATAAAGACAACCGGTTCCTAGTGAAATACGAAAATATTAAAATTCAAGTAATTTTGTACAATTTATAAATTGGTAACATTTGAATTAAAGTTATACTACCCCTGCTTCATTGCACGAACTGCCACTGCCTTGGTGTCAATATATATAGTGCTTATTTCCTGAACTGTGCATTCGGTTCATTGTGGAATTTAATTCTGCGTTAGTCCCTTTATCGTTACAGCAGTTGGGTAACTTCTGATGAACAATTCTTTTTGGTACATGATAGTCAATCAACAGGATCAATCGTAGGAATCGCTTTAAAAAATTAATATTATTGTTACGAATTTGTCAGAATTAGTTAAAATGGAGGCCTCGAGAAAATCCCCGTTATTAGAGTCTTGTGTTGCCTTAAATTCGAACTGGCTTCTGACCGGGTGTGCACATAATATTTTTAAAATCTTGAATCTTTGGAACTTCAATATGAAAGCAATAAAAAGTGGTTATGCTAGTCATGTGAGAAATTAATGTTAATTTCGTGTCAAGGCAGAACTTATTACATGTGAATTGATTCATTATTCATTTTTTTGACAACAGTCTTTCGAAAGTAAGGTATATCAAACAGTAATCAGGATTGCAAGACTTGCAGCGCCAATATATACGGAAACTGGTGGTACAAGCGGGAAACTGGTGAATTGAATATTACATTTGAAGTCGATTTTGAGGTGTAACTTTTTTGATTTGAGCTTTCGTTTTCGAGTTCAACTCCAAAGATGGTAATTTTTAGGTTAAATTTGAGAAAACTTCGTTGCAAGGGGTTAATGTCTACTGTCTTTTAAAATACGTATACCCGCTCCAAGAAATTTTTTAACGTAATTGTAAAAAGCATTCACTTTGTGGCTCATCATAATTTATAATAAAAACACATAAATTTGTTTTTGACCACGATAGTTTTAAATATAAAATATAAAACAGTTTTAAATATTCTCCTGACGAAGGAAGGGATCTTCCGAAACCGGTAGAGTGAAAATAAAACTATCGTGGTCAAAAACAAATTTATGTGTTTTTATTATAAATTTTTTTAACCCTTAGGTTGCCGAAAAAAAATCGAAAATAAAAAAAAAGTTTTTGGGTTCTCTATGAAAAGTAGATTCCAGTTTTCTGATTATAACATTAGTTTACGAACACCGTGTATTTAATATGCATTATTGTTTTTTATCGCCTGCCTTGTGCCATTTATTATCACCACTCGTGAAATAAATAAGTAAAATTTACGTGAGTATGACACAAAAGTACCAACTGCTCCCAACACCTGGAGCTAGTCAGGTTATGGCATCCCCAATCGGGGGGTGTTGTGAGGCTGACGGTAGTGAGAAGGGGAAGGAGACGGAGCAGAACATTGGGGAATTACCTAGTTATTTAGATCTGTCCACCAAAGAAGACCAATGCTTCGATCCTGAAAGCTCTGGGAAAGATCCTGGGCAATTTTGAAAGTAACTACCATTCTGTAACGTGCCGCAAATAGACTACATATTGTTTTGATTGAATAAATACAATTTATTTGCGTACACCGAATTTTAATCCGCGACCTTCGGATTCGTACTCAAGGGTCGTAACCATTCAATCAAGGAGGCTGTCAAATTGAAAGCCCAGTGCATAAGTCACTATGCCACGTCGCCCGCCACGAGATACAGTTGTTCTGAAGGTAGGAGTGAATGGTACAGGTAAATGATATATGTAACCCCTTTCTGAAGAAAGAATCTTACACATTTCATGCACTCTACGAAATGTGATATTTTTCCATGACACGCGGCGTTTCACGAGTCACGAGCAGCCCCGCCTGCGTTGTGTCGACTGTTGTAACAACGGGAGCGTCTTTTCACCTTAATGAAATGCCAACCGGAGCATTAATATAAAGATGTGGCATACGTGAGAGAAAGGTGGGGCAGGCGAGGTACGGACCACACCAGGACCAAACTCAGGTATTGTTGTACCACCTTTTAACTACATCAAATGGCAGGTAATCTGGAAAGCTCTAAGCAGATGGCGCTAGTGTGGTTGGGGGTCATTTTCATGACATGACAGCTATGTAATACGGTTTAAAAATAATTTTATTTGGATATAAAGGCATTTTTTAAAAATGGTTAAAAGATAATTAGGAGATTTCCAGTATTGTCGGGTTATTCTTAATCTGGAAAATTTGTTTTGTACGAAACGATAAAAACGTGGGGTGAGGAAAACGTGTGTAATATATGTGTATAATTTGTCTAATAATATATGTGTGTATTTGTCTAATAAAGGGTGAGGTGAGGATAACATGTGTAATATATCTGTCTAATAAAAGATGAGGTGAGGATAACGTGTGTAATATATTTGTCTAATAAAGGGTGAGGTGAGGATAACATGTTTAATATATCTGTCTAATAAAAGGTGAGCTGAGCATAACGTGTGTAATAAATCTGTCTAATAAAAGGTGAGTTGAGAATAACGTGTGTAATATATTTGTCTAGTAAAAGGTGAGGTGAGGATAACGTGTGTAATATATTTGTGTAATAAAAAGTGAGGTGAGGCTAACGTGTATAATGTTTGGGGATCAATGGTGAGACACGAAATAAAAGTCGGTGTCGTGAAGGTCACAGTGTTTAGTGAGTCAGAGTAGCCGTAACGAGAGTTGACGTAGGACAGATGTATTCACCGGATGCTGACTGTGTTGGCAGGTCAAGCGCGGGTCAGTGAGTCGACGCCGGGCGCTGGTGACCGGGACTCGTTGACTGTCAGGCACTGGCGATCTGGGGAATCAATACTCCAGTGCTGACGGGAAAGCCGAAGGTGCGGTGGACCTTGTAGGCGATTGAGCGGGAGCTGCGTAGACCAGTGAGGATGCTGCGTGTCCTCGTGGTGGTCATGATGCGTGGATGAATTGCTGGTCAGAGACGCTGGAACCAGGGCGCTGTAATCCGTGGTAGCGCTGGCCAGGGACGTGGCCGAGACGCTAATATGATGTCCCGATGGAGTCCATGATTGTACGGGCGAATCCGGGTGTATTGTCCTTCGTGCAAAGGTGCGCGAATTATCACTCATGAGATTTGTCCGCTGACGGCAGATTGATGACTGACTGACTGACTGACTCGCTGCGTCGGGCTTATTTATACTGTACGACCAGTGGCAACAGTAGGTAGATGAATTGCAACTAAATCCTAGGCACTCGCACAGTCTGGGTGTTTCAGGAATCTTCGACAGCGCGGCAATTATGCATAGGCGGTAGACTCGAACCTTCTGACGAGTTCTCGTAATGTGCCAGACCGACTGCGCGATAGTATTGTCGCCGGTAGGTTGCTTTGTTTTGTTTACTTATTTCGGCTGCAGGCACGTAACTCGGGAGTAGGTACTAAGTAGGTCGAGCGGTTTATTATTAATTAGTTAATCTGGATTCTTCTCGACCCCACAAATGTATGTGTCTAATAAAAAGTGAGGTGAGGATAAAGTGTGCAATATATTTTTTTACTAATAAAATAAGTGTGTTTTAGAAAGTCATTCCATTTTTTATGTAAAAATATTTTATTTACTAACAATGAAATATGAGAGCGTATTTCACCACCTCACATACTCGGTTTTTAGTTTTCGGATACGTTCAGAAATTTTCCATTTATTTTGATTATATTGGAAAGCTGAAATTCTCCGACCGTCTGACACAATATGCCTGAAGAGTTAAATATTTTGAGGTTATAAACAACTTCCAAAGGATTCCCCTTTCCCAATTACTTTTGAATTTCTACTCTAACAAACCGTAATATTTATCAACCATTTTATTGATAATGCAGATATTCTGCCGTTTTTGCAAACGGCTTATTCCGAAATGTTAATAAATATAGGACGAATACATCCCTGGTCCGGTGTATTGTGTCCCCCTACGAAGGCGTCAGGGGTGTATTTCTTCACTCCGGGTTATTGCAAAGCGAATGAGTGTATACCATTTGGCTGGGGTCTTAATCACCGTCGTATGCACTTTTCTTGTTGCCATAATGGATCTCTCTTTTTATTGTCAAATCATCCCGCGGGTGCATTTGACTTCAGACTGTACAGATGTGTACAGGTATGCCACCTACAGCCTGTCTACCTTTTCACCTTGATGTCGAATGAAGGTGGATTATTAGTTAGGTACCTACCTACCCGTTCCCAACTGAGTGTTATGTGTTTTTTATATTTTTAATTAGGCAACACTACGTTTTCCGTAGTGTCTTAGACGCTGTCTTTGAACTTGGAACACAATTCTTGAATTGTTCACCTTTATAAAACGTCACATAATATTCTCTTCCGTTATTCTCTTGACTCTTGACACGATTCGACCATTTTTTATGTTAGTAGATATCGCACAAGAGTCCCGATTGCTCCCAACCGTCTAGAACCAGTGAGAATATGGTATCCCCAATTGGGGTTTGAGGTGATGCTGAAGGTAGTGGGTAGAGGAAGGATTCATATCCTCGTAGAAGAGGAAGGAGGGCGATGTGTTTGGTCATTCAGATCTGGTCACCAAACACTGCTAAAGCCATTTCAAGCAAAATTTCAGTTCTGAATGGGGATCTTTCACAAAGGCGATAATGAGAGTATCCTCAACTGGGTAACATGCTGCAAGAACACTTTATATTATTTTTAATGAATTTATTACGAAACAACACAAAGTAATTAATTAAAGTTAATTGTACACGTCAGCATTTGAACCCGCGATCTCCGGTTTGTTGGTTGTGAGCTTTAGGTAGGTACCCCTTGACCACCGAGGCGACTAAATTTGTAGTATAGTAATTACTGTACCTAGGCCATTAGACAATATTTTTGATATCTGCTTGAACACAAAGAGATGTTATAAAATGGAACTGTTGCTTGCATTGTTCCCGTCCTCTGATTAGCTCTGCATTTGCGGAGGAAAATGATGAATCCAAATCTAAATGGACATTTGCCGGCAGTTGGTTTGTAGTTTAGTTGGAGGTAGTTGAGGAGGTACTAACTGTCCCTGTTCTGTTCATATTCCATCATTAATGGAGGCTGCATTCACCATTCACCCACCGGCCGGCGAACAAACGAATACCTGTAGTAGGTTGGTAAGTACCGCCGCGTCGCCCTCGACGAGGAAAATTGACAAATCGGCAACCATGTTTTTTTTCTTCATCATTTTTTATCATTATTAAATTATAGTTAAAGAACCAATATCTTTCGATTTCTAGCTACAAATTACACGGAGAGAAATCGGTTTGTGCTGTCACAATAAATTTAAAACATCAATTTAAGAATGTTTTATCGATTTGTCTTGATAATATAACATAACGATATAAAGGATTTTCTCCCTGTGGTTATTATCAGGGTGTTAATAATGGCATCCATATTATTCACAAAAAATAATAAACATAATTTACAAATTATATTATATAGTATTTTTATTTATTTTATTAATTGAGAATAACTCGTATTTAGAGAGGTAATAACGTTTTAAGTTTTTAACATTAGTTCATTTTTGGAATACTACCATACATTTAAACTTCGAAATTATGAACATATGTGTACAGAAAAAGAGAATACACTAGATATTGCAAAAATAAATAAAATATTTTACTCTTTTTTTTAAATTCCCTAGTGTATGTAAACAAATATTTCTATTCAATAATATACCAAACAACCCAATTAGTCTGAGGTATAGTGTATTTTTAGTTAGTTAATATCTATATTGCGATAAACTTAGAAGAAATATTAATTCTATTTCTAGCGACAAAAAACGTATCACCGCACGACATATTGTTTTGTAATATATGAGCTCCTTGTGAAAGCTGAAGAAATTATCCAATTATCATAAGGCATTATTATTGGTCGTTACTTTGGAGGGTGCTTATACAAAACTGCACAGGAAAAGGAGATAAACAAGGTTATTACTCAATGAGAGAAAATTGAGGGCCGCATTTCAAATATTCACTATTTGAAATCGGTTTTCAATAAAAATAATTGTACGTCAACCACTGATTAGTTTCCCCTGCCACAGTAAGGGTAGTATCGGTGCTGCTGCTGGTAGGTACCTGCTGAGGATATGGATCGCATCAGTATGAACATTGCGTAATTAAAATGGGGTTTTAATCAAATGGCTTCCTATGACTGTCGCGTCTCCGCCATTGTTATTATAGCTGGTTCTAATGCTACGTATACACACGCGAGCCGAACTACCGAACTGAACCTCATTTATGGGAAAGGAATGAAACGCCGCTTGCAGTTGCTTCGTTCCTTTCCCATAATTCGTGTCACGGTTCGCGTTTCAATTCGCAAATGTATTCGCACCATTACAGGTGGGCAGTGAGCGTTGCGCACTACCTAGTACCTACCCGCCCGGTGGGTGGTGCAGTTGCCCATACGGTTCGTACACACAACGCCCGCACAAGGCACTGAGCCGCTCCCAACCGGCAAGTAAATTAAGACAAGAGGGCAAAATAAAGTGTATAAAATCAATTGTGACTAAAATGGATAGTGTATTCGGGCCTTTTCATGGATAGGGGATTAACCCTTTCAACGGCATCACTCAGTTTCCAATAATGATTTTATTTAACTATTGAAGCTAATATTATCTATCTTTATGTATTATTGCAAGATTCTTCCCAAACTAAATGTAATCTAGATTAGTGTCCTGGATAAATATATCCTTTTTTATTTGTGCGAAATCTATTGACTTTTCTACAAGTTTAGGATGAAGATTTTTGATTTTTTGTTTCAAATTTTCATTTTGAGAATCGCTAATATTGTCTTCGATGATTAAATATTACGATTTGAGGTTTTTCAAAAATAAAAAAAATATTTTATTTTAACTGTTTGAAATACCGTAGTCGGGTTAATATACTAATATGTTTACTGTTTACTAAGTTTCTTGTTCTATAGTAATATAATATTTTATGTAATGTAACAAAAAATACTATTACACTATAATAATATTAACTAATACAATATGCAATTAAATAACGCTTTTTATTGTTCCTTCAAGTTTCTTCCCGACTACAATTAAGCAGTTTGTCAACAAGATGTAACCTTCGTGGCAGCCGGACAAGTCCGAGAACGCGTCCTGCAACCGCTCTGTGTCTTTTTAGTATTTTCGAGGGAAATGTGGCAACATCCCTTTGAAAATATTTTTAAAATCAACATTTTAAATAAACTCAACAACCAGTTATTAAAACTTAATAGTAATGAGATTTGAGTGCAATGTGTCAAAAGTGAATATTCGGAAATTTTGCTCAAAAATATTCGACATTCACTCGCGATGAACGAACGTCGATCGGTAAATGCACCCCAGATGTTTGCAACGGAATTCACGAAAACTCTGAAGGACCTAGCAAGTGTTTCGCTAAGCCCGGTGTAATTTATTATCCCGACCGTCGTTTTTTATTGCGGGCAGAATGCACCACTTCAACAATCACCAGGAACAGGATTAAATGGAGATGAATGATGGACTCGCCGAACGTCACAGCAGTGCTGCCAGGGTCTCTTATCTATGTGAGGATATTTTGTGTCAGCGTTTTATTAGCAGCAGACAGATACCTGGACGGATGACGAACCTCGTGCTGGTACTGTAGGTAGACGCGGTGGACTCTTCACTTTATTTTTGTAATATTTAATTTTTTTTGTAATATCTGCATCAACTGAAAGCGCCCCTGAGGTGATATCTCACAAAAGCGGCGCTATACTAATTGTCTAATAAATAAAATGTGCACGTTCAATTATAATGTAAATACGAAAAAAAAAATAAGAAAAAACACAGATTTAGGACATAAACTTAAAAGAATTTGGCATTCTCAGACTACAAAAATATTACCATTTGTTATTTCAGCTACTGGCATTATACCTAGCTCTCTCATTCAAAATTTAGGCTTATTAGATCTGTCAAAGAATTTATACATAAAAATGCAAAAATCAGTAAATTTAAATACATGTAGGATTACGAAATATTTTTCAAATATTCATATTGAGGAATCAGTAGGATTTATAGGTCCAATTAGAAGTTCTACCGAGCCGAACCCTCTGATATGAAAATATCTGGAGTCGGTGAATTATTTTCCCAAGTGATCTCTGGTGATTCGACGTGTTTTTTGTATTTATTATGATTATATAAAAAAACTTGCATAATGTGGATTGACTAGATGATAATTTGTGGAAAAGTGTGTGGAAGGGTTTAGTTTTTCCTGTGGGGAAGATTTAACCCGGACACAAAGTCGAAAAATTAAAAAATACATAAAATTATTACTAATAATATTAATACGTAATGTTTTGGCAACTTATTAGATACTCAGGTTATTATTATTGGCACACAGTCTACTGTCTATAACACTAAATCTACATGCTAATAAATAACAACTATTGATCGATGGTAATGATTAGTATAAAGTATTTCTACTTATGAGCCATGTTTTTAGCATATATCTGAATCTATTTGGGAATTTAAAATGTTTTATTTCTTGGCAACATGTTGAACATTTTGGGCACGTTGTATTCTAGGGTTCGCTGTCCGTATTTATTTTTATATTTTGGAACAAGCATACATTCTTTCTTCGTGAACCTAGTGTTGTGTTCATGTTCCAATTTATGTTTATATTCATAGTTAGACATATGCTAAATCAATATTTTGTCCCAAAGTAAAGTCTGCACAGGCTAGATATTGAAGTTTCAATATAACAATGAAATGTTACGTCTCTGTGAAAAAAATATTCAAATCATATTTAAATTCATTGCACGATTAATAAATTGAGAAGATCCAAAAATAAAGGCCACAAAACTGTTGATAAAACTTCGCAAAGCTCCCCACCATTGTTTTACGTTTTGATTTATGAAATTGGAACACAAACAAAACAAATTTAGCGTTCGACAGTTTGTTGCAAAGCTGACGAACAATGGGAATAGTTTGTCTATGGTAAAACGAGTTGCTTTTGTAAATCTCGAGACGAGAGCAGATGAGGACAATTTTCGGAATTAAAATTACTACAATGAGAAATATGAAATTTCTACGTCTTCTTTCTCCGGACAAAGCGAGTGACTTGTAAAGGGAAACTTACCAAATTGTTATGCAGAAAACTTAATGGCAGACGTCAAAGAAACTGCGCTACACAATAAATTGTCATCTTTCTACGAAATAATCTGCACACCAACGAAGTTGTTCAATTTCTGTAAATTATTCCATTTAACTGTTCCATATCAATTAATGAAAATAATTTTCTGATTATCGTGATTCATTTTAGTACTGTTATGCCGTGTTGTGCTTAATATAACTACGCACGTAGTCGAAATTTTCGTAAGAAGTTTACCACGGAAAACATTGCGTTTTTATCTAAGTAGGCAACAAAGTAATATTGGAATTCTAGTCGCGAATTTTAAACATTTACGTGCTTTTCAATTAAATAAAATAAGTTTTCCCGATCTTACAATAATAGATTTATACTATAAAGCCGGTGGAGCAGGTGCGCCAATTAGAATTTAGTGACGGGAAAAGTGATTAATGTATTTTATTTTCCTAACGGTGACAGCAGAACAACAATGGCGCCCATCAACCTACAACAGATATAACAACATGTAATACATACAGAGACCTACGTTCGCTTATTCCATTCCTTATTAATCCACATCTCCAAAGATTCAGCCCACGATATTATATATATTCAAGTACTCGTGCACTGGGTACAGGGGGAACGTACCTACAAAAGGTAAAATACATTGAGCGAAAGAGGATTTGTTAGATTCCTGACTAGACTTTCGAGGTATTTGTATACCCTTTTCTTCATCAGACAAAGTAAATATTAACATTCTTCTCGCGAAGAGCCCTTGGTATAGCTGAATAGCTACCGAAAATTGAATGATATTTTTTTTTATAAATTTAAAATAACATTAGGAGTGCCTCAAGGCTATCATTTAAACCCACTTCTTTTTATTATATTTATAAATGATTTGCCTTTGTGTTTCCATGTTCCATGTTAATGTTAAATTCATTATATTTGCAGATAAACTAGGTACATACAGCTTTTACCCCCCCCCCCCTGTCGAACTCGGTAATCCGTTTGGAAAAAAATACAATAGTACTCATAGACCACATTCCTGGAAAATACAATAATGTTATTTGCAATGAGTCTAGTTTTTGCACTGTTAATTCGTGGTGGAATTCCATTGTAATAGAATTAAAATTAAAAAACTTTTTCACTTTGTTCCACTTATTTATTATTACCAGGACCGGTTTCATCCTACTACGGACATTTTCAGACTGGTAGTTGAAACTCTTATGCTACTGATTTTATACAAACTTAGGCAGGGGTACACAACATTATTTATATATAATGAATGATTCTATTTTGTTAATTTGAGGTAGGTATTATGAGTTATTTTGTTAATTTAGGGTACATTAGGTAATTATAAAGTTTATTTTTACAAATTATGAATGATGTTACAAAGCAAGTAGATATTTATAGTTCATATGAATATAAAAGAATTTATATAATTAAAAAGGTTTGTGATTTCTGATATTTTATTTTTGTAATGTTGGGATATTCCCTCCTTGTTGCTTAGGGCTTATTGTCAAATATTGATAGCACTTAAATAATTATTATTATTAGGGTTCCCCACATATTTGGGTTATTACATCTTTAAATTGCATACTTAAATTATACCACTGCTCTCTGAAGTAAAATTATTCTAAGTGAATTATAATGGGTAAATTAATGGTGATTGAGCATTATGTTCCAACTGTTTATTCATAACATATTTACGATCTATTTTCTTCGTTAAGCGATTGATTTCTAGTGACTCTAATCTGTCTAATTTTTGTCCTTTGTTGCAAACATGAAGGATTTTTACATCTCTATCTTTGTCAAAAGTATGTTGGTTTTCTAGTAGATGCAAGGCAACGTTCGATAAATCTCCTTTTTGATTAACCCAACTAGCGAAATGTTCTTTTATACGGGTTGATACTGCTCTTCCTGTTTGTCCTACGTAATACGCGGGGCAATTCGAGCAGTTCACCTGGTAGACTCCAGAGTTTTCCAGATTACCTCTTTTATCTTTATTGTTTATAAATATTTTACCCAAAGAATTTACATTATAAAAGGCTGTCTTACATTTTTTATCACTGTCTATTAATTTTGAAATTTTATTTGATATTTTGCCAAGGTACGGTATTTTAGTCCATTGTTTTGTTTCTATTTCCTTGTCCGGCGTAAGGCCATATGTAATTGAAGCTACGGTGAGTTTTTTATTCTTCTTCTTTATTAGATTATCAATCATTATGCTATCGTAACCATTATTTTCTGCAATAGTTTTGATAACTTTTAATTCATTATTGTAATTTATGTCGTTTAGTGGTACATGTAATAGTCTATGGATTAAAGAATGGAATACCGACAATTTATGTGAAATGTGGTGTCTTGAGGAGCTGTGAATAATATTATCGCTATATGTCGGTTTCCTGTATATCGAAAATTCTAATTTGTTATTAACTATATTCATTCCTATATCTAAAAAGTTGATTTTATCTCCTCCTATCTCCATCGTGAATTGAATTGACTTATTGATTTGATTTATTTCTTTGATGAGGATATCTAGTTGTCTCTGCGTACCGGTCCATATGATCAAAATGTCGTCTACATATCTCCGATAGAAAATAACATTTTTAAATGATTTTAACTTTTCGATGGTTTCTTCTAAGTGGTCCATCATGAACTCTGCTAATATTGGTGAGATAGGACTGCCCATGGCCAACCCTTTTGATTGTAAATAGAATTTATTATCAAATCTAAAATAGTTTTGTTCAATGCACGTATTTATTACTTGATTAATTTCTCTCTTTTTTATTATATTTAAATTGATTTTCTCCATGTAATTATTGATTATTATTTTTAATTCATCTGTGGGTACGCTTGTAAATAGACTAACAACATCAAATGACACCAGAGAGGCGTTGTTTGGTATATGTATATCCTTGATGAGGTCTATTAATTGCAAAGAATTTTTTATTCCATATTTTGGTTTGAAATTTAAAGTGTTTTTAATGATTCTATTTGCGTATTTTGCTAACTTATAGGCTGGTGCTGAGTTATATCCTACGACTGGTCTCACTGGTATATCTAATTTGTGAACTTTAGGTTGTCCATATAGCCGCGGACATTGGGGGTTCATGACAGTGAGGTTGGATTTTTGGAATTTATCTTTAATGAGTGTTTGGCATGTACTAAGAATTGAATTTATTTCTGCGGTAAATTTTGGGGTGGGATCCTTTTTTAATAAAATTACATCACTAGAGTCCAGCACATTTTGGACTTTTTCAATATAAATATTTTTTGGTAGAATTACAGTGCTATTCCCCTTATCAGCTTTTGAAATAATTAAGTTATTTTCTTTAATTTTATTTTTAATTGATTTTATTGTACGAGCTTCGCTTGAAAACTTACTATTAGTTATAGCGTTTTTTATTATTTTTGAACATAAATATTTTTTACCGTAATCTGATGGAATTGCAATGTCTACGTCTAATGCAAAATTCTCGTAATCTTTTATGTGAATTGGTAAGTCAGGGCAATGTTTTAATCCTTTATCTAGCATTTTTATTTCATCTACATTAAACTGTACCTTGGACGTGTTTACTACTTTTTCGTAAAAAGTTGTTTGAGGTAATTCTATATTAACATTAGTCGGTGATTTTAATTGTTTTTGTGTCCAATACTTTAATTTTTCGATTTGTTTCTGATATGTTGAATGTATTTTATTATTTACCATAAGGGTAGTTTCGTTAAAAAGGCAATCAAATTCTATTGGATGTAATTTTGATGTGAGAGCAGTGTGTATGTAAAATAAGTACGTACTGACATTATCCCGGATGCTGTACCACTTCTTCATCTCCTGTGTGGTCCAAGTCCTCTGGGCTGCTGCAACTGCAAGTGTGGCTGCTCTGCTATTCGTGTTCGTTTTGATGTTGATGTATTTTGGTAAAAGTCCTCGTTTTTTACACTCACGATTGAACCAAAGGTGTTGTGTCGCCATCCGTCGCTTCAGGTTGAGTTTCTTGTATAGTCTCTTCAGTGTTGCTGTGTTTGCTGCTTTTAATGAGTCTAGTTTTTGCACTGTTAATTCGTGGTGGAATTCCATTGTAATAGAATTAAAATTAAAAAACTTTTTCACTTTGTTCCACTTATTTATTATTACCAGGACCGGTTTCATCCTACTACGGACATTTTCAGACTGGTAGTTGAAACTCTTATGCTACTGATTTTATACAAACTTAGGCAGGGGTACACAACATTATTTATATATAATGAATGATTCTATTTTGTTAATTTGAGGTAGGTATTATGAGTTATTTTGTTAATTTAGGGTACATTAGGTAATTATAAAGTTTATTTTTACAAATTATGAATGATGTTACAAAGCAAGTAGATATTTATAGTTCATATGAATATAAAAGAATTTATATAATTAAAAAGGTTTGTGATTTCTGATATTTTATTTTTGTAATGTTGGGATATTCCCTCCTTGTTGCTTAGGGCTTATTGTCAAATATTGATAGCACTTAAATAATTATTATTATTAGGGTTCCCCACATATTTGGGTTATTACATCTTTAAATTGCATACTTAAATTATACCACTGCTCTCTGAAGTAAAATTATTCTAAGTGAATTATAATGGGTAAATTAATGGTGATTGAGCATTATGTTCCAACTGTTTATTCATAACATATTTACGATCTATTTTCTTCGTTAAGCGATTGATTTCTAGTGACTCTAATCTGTCTAATTTTTGTCCTTTGTTGCAAACATGAAGGATTTTTACATCTCTATCTTTGTCAAAAGTATGTTGGTTTTCTAGTAGATGCAAGGCAACGTTCGATAAATCTCCTTTTTGATTAACCCAACTAGCGAAATGTTCTTTTATACGGGTTGATACTGCTCTTCCTGTTTGTCCTACGTAATACGCGGGGCAATTCGAGCAGTTCACCTGGTAGACTCCAGAGTTTTCCAGATTACCTCTTTTATCTTTATTGTTTATAAATATTTTACCCAAAGAATTTACATTATAAAAGGCTGTCTTACATTTTTTATCACTGTCTATTAATTTTGAAATTTTATTTGATATTTTGCCAAGGTACGGTATTTTAGTCCATTGTTTTGTTTCTATTTCCTTGTCCGGCGTAAGGCCATATGTAATTGAAGCTACGGTGAGTTTTTTATTCTTCTTCTTTATTAGATTATCAATCATTATGCTATCGTAACCATTATTTTCTGCAATAGTTTTGATAACTTTTAATTCATTATTGTAATTTATGTCGTTTAGTGGTACATGTAATAGTCTATGGATTAAAGAATGGAATACCGTATGCAATTATGCAATGCAATGCAATTTAAAGATGGATGCAATTATGCAATTATGCAATTATGCAATGCATAATTGCATAATTAATAATAAGTGGTACATGTAATAGTCTATGGATTAAAGAATGGAATACCGTATGCAATTATGCAATGCAATGCAATGGTATGCAATTTAAAGATGTAATAACCCAAATATGTGGGGAACCCTAATAATAATAATTATTTAAGTGCTATCAATATTTGACAATAAGCCCTAAGCAACAAGGAGGGAATATCCCAACATTACAAAAATAAAATATCAGAAATCACAAACCTTTTTAATTATATAAATTCTTTTATATTCATATGAACTATAAATATCTACTTGCTTTGTAACATCATTCATAATTTGTAAAAATAAACTTTATAATTACCTAATGTACCCTAAATTAACAAAATAACTCATAATACCTACCTCAAATTAACAAAATAGAATCATTCATTATATATAAATAATGTTGTGTACCCCTGCCTAAGTTTGTATAAAATCAGTAGCATAAGAGTTTCAACTACCAGTCTGAAAATGTCCGTAGTAGGATGAAACCGGTCCTGGTAATAATAAATAAGTGGAACAAAGTGAAAAAGTTTTTTAATTTTAATTCTATTACAATGGAATTCCACCACGAATTAACAGTGCAAAAACTAGACTCATTAAAAGCAGCAAACACAGCAACACTGAAGAGACTATACAAGAAACTCAACCTGAAGCGACGGATGGCGACACAACACCTTTGGTTCAATCGTGAGTGTAAAAAACGAGGACTTTTACCAAAATACATCAACATCAAAACGAACACGAATAGCAGAGCAGCCACACTTGCAGTTGCAGCAGCCCAGAGGACTTGGACCACACAGGAGATGAAGAAGTGGTACAGCATCCGGGATAATGTCAGTACGTACTTATTTTACATACACACTGCTCTCACATCAAAATTACATCCAATAGAATTTGATTGCCTTTTTAACGAAACTACCCTTATGGTAAATAATAAAATACATGCAACATATCAGAAACAAATCGAAAAATTAAAGTATTGGACACAAAAACAATTAAAATCACCGACTAATGTTAATATAGAATTACCTCAAACAACTTTTTACGAAAAAGTAGTAAACACGTCCAAGGTACAGTTTAATGTAGATGAAATAAAAATGCTAGATAAAGGATTAAAACATTGCCCTGACTTACCAATTCACATAAAAGATTACGAGAATTTTGCATTAGACGTAGACATTGCAATTCCATCAGATTACGGTAAAAAATATTTATGTTCAAAAATAATAAAAAACGCTATAACTAATAGTAAGTTTTCAAGCGAAGCTCGTACAATAAAATCAATTAAAAATAAAATTAAAGAAAATAACTTAATTATTTCAAAAGCTGATAAGGGGAATAGCACTGTAATTCTACCAAAAAATATTTATATTGAAAAAGTCCAAAATGTGCTGGACTCTAGTGATGTAATTTTATTAAAAAAGGATCCCACCCCAAAATTTACCGCAGAAATAAATTCAATTCTTAGTACATGCCAAACACTCATTAAAGATAAATTCCAAAAATCCAACCTCACTGTCATGAACCCCCAATGTCCGCGGCTATATGGACAACCTAAAGTTCACAAATTAGATATACCAGTGAGACCAGTCGTAGGATATAACTCAGCACCAGCCTATAAGTTAGCAAAATACGCAAATAGAATCATTAAAAACACTTTAAATTTCAAACCAAAATATGGAATAAAAAATTCTTTGCAATTAATAGACCTCATCAAGGATATACATATACCAAACAACGCCTCTCTGGTGTCATTTGATGTTGTTAGTCTATTTACAAGCGTACCCACAGATGAATTAAAAATAATAATCAATAATTACATGGAGAAAATCAATTTAAATATAATAAAAAAGAGAGAAATTAATCAAGTAATAAATACGTGCATTGAACAAAACTATTTTAGATTTGATAATAAATTCTATTTACAATCAAAAGGGTTGGCCATGGGCAGTCCTATCTCACCAATATTAGCAGAGTTCATGATGGACCACTTAGAAGAAACCATCGAAAAGTTAAAATCATTTAAAAATGTTATTTTCTATCGGAGATATGTAGACGACATTTTGATCATATGGACCGGTACGCAGAGACAACTAGATATCTTCATCAAAGAAATAAATCAAATCAATAAGTCAATTCAATTCACGATGGAGATAGGAGGAGATAAAATCAACTTTTTAGATATAGGAATGAATATAGTTAATAACAAATTAGAATTTTCGATATACAGGAAACCGACATATAGCGATAATATTATTCACAGCTCCTCAAGACACCACATTTCACATAAATTGTCGGTATTCCATTCTTTAATCCATAGACTATTACATGTACCACTAAACGACATAAATTACAATAATGAATTAAAAGTTATCAAAACTATTGCAGAAAATAATGGTTACGATAGCATAATGATTGATAATCTAATAAAGAAGAAGAATAAAAAACTCACCGTAGCTTCAATTACATATGGCCTTACGCCGGACAAGGAAATAGAAACAAAACAATGGACTAAAATACCGTACCTTGGCAAAATATCAAATAAAATTTCAAAATTAATAGACAGTGATAAAAAATGTAAGACAGCCTTTTATAATGTAAATTCTTTGGGTAAAATATTTATAAACAATAAAGATAAAAGAGGTAATCTGGAAAACTCTGGAGTCTACCAGGTGAACTGCTCGAATTGCCCCGCGTATTACGTAGGACAAACAGGAAGAGCAGTATCAACCCGTATAAAAGAACATTTCGCTAGTTGGGTTAATCAAAAAGGAGATTTATCGAACGTTGCCTTGCATCTACTAGAAAACCAACATACTTTTGACAAAGATAGAGATGTAAAAATCCTTCATGTTTGCAACAAAGGACAAAAATTAGACAGATTAGAGTCACTAGAAATCAATCGCTTAACGAAGAAAATAGATCGTAAATATGTTATGAATAAACAGTTGGAACATAATGCTCAATCACCATTAATTTACCCATTATAATTCACTTAGAATAATTTTACTTCAGAGAGCAGTGGTATAATTTAAGTATGCAATTTAAAGATGTAATAACCCAAATATGTGGGGAACCCTAATAATAATAATTATTTAAGTGCTATCAATATTTGACAATAAGCCCTAAGCAACAAGGAGGGAATATCCCAACATTACAAAAATAAAATATCAGAAATCACAAACCTTTTTAATTATATAAATTCTTTTATATTCATATGAACTATAAATATCTACTTGCTTTGTAACATCATTCATAATTTGTAAAAATAAACTTTATAATTACCTAATGTACCCTAAATTAACAAAATAACTCATAATACCTACCTCAAATTAACAAAATAGAATCATTCATTATATATAAATAATGTTGTGTACCCCTGCCTAAGTTTGTATAAAATCAGTAGCATAAGAGTTTCAACTACCAGTCTGAAAATGTCCGTAGTAGGATGAAACCGGTCCTGGTAATAATAAATAAGTGGAACAAAGTGAAAAAGTTTTTTAATTTTAATGTTATTTGCACCTATCTCTTTTAGCGATGTGATTTTGTTGAAATTAATTCAACGCAGGAGTTTAAAATTTTTTAAGGGGCCTATGTCGTCTTTGAGGATTCTGTATGGAGTGTGTCTTTTTAAGGAAATGAAGGAGATGAATTTCTAGAAAAGAAAAAAATCATGAGGGGTGGGTAGGAATCTGGGGATCAATGTGTCCAATAACGGTGAAGAGATTCTTAATATTAGCAAAAGTAATTATTCTCCGTGCACCTATGGATACTCCTTCGATACACCCATCTAGAATTCTATTATCTAATCTAAGTCCTAACACCAATTTGGAGTACAAATCAAATGTAGCGGAGAGTAACCACAGTTACATTATCCCCAGAACAGAGGGCAGGTACCTCCGCATTTCTACAAAATGAATGTGTATTCGACGTTCTACAATATTAATATTTGTTCGGGCGTGACAACAGGAATTCTGGTGGTAATAATGACATTGGAAATGTAAAGCGCGGTTCACACGGCTGAAAATGTTTTCCGGTTTCTTTTTGTTGTTGTTGCGCTATCTCCCGATATCCCAAACACTGAAGATTGTGAAAGACACTTGAAAAGAGATTTGTTGAAATCTTGTTGAAGTATAAAAGATAATTATTAGTCAATCGAATCATACTCATAAATGAGTATTGATATATTTCTTCTCAATTGCTATTAATTATAAACACAAACCGTGAACACTATAAACACTATCCATTGATTCGATAACCAACACCACTGCGATAGGTCACAGCAAGTCGCTACTTCTGGTGACTCAGCGGGGGTTATAGGGTGAGGTTTTTCCTTGTGTACTGGCGGCAGATGCCCACCAACTGCGTGGCGGGCCAGATCGGGAGAGGCCGGTTGAGGAAGACCCTTTGTCCTCTCCAGCGGGACTCTCTCGACCCATCTGGCTGTTCTCTGGCGCTCCCGAAGCTTGCCGGCTGCTTTTTTCTAGCGCTCCTAGATATATTTTGAAAATATTGGGAAGTCCTTGTTTGTTAAATTGTGTAAATATCTAAAAATAACCGTAATCATTTTTATGTTAAGTGTATACAATCAAAATAATTTTAATATCGCAGTTTCTAGCTTAATTGAACTTTTAATAAAATAACTCATATTATTTTAAAACTCTCGTTTCTTAAAACACAGTTGCGCTTCCATCCGATGGTCAACTGGACACATGTGCATACCGCACGTGGCTCGACCTAGCAGCTAATCCCAAGTGTTCAGTTTGTAGTGCAGTGATTTACGATGTTTACTTTGTTATGCAATGCATAATATAAACACTACTATTGTGTATAATAGGGCAACACTATTAAGTTTTAAAAATAAACGTGTATTGTTGGACCCTCTGGTTGCCGCAAAAGTAACCTTGTACAACCTTGTGCGTGACCCAAATGTGAAAGCTAGGTACCGGGGTTGTCGTGGAGGACAAAACAGGAAAAAATATCTATGCAAGAAGGAACAAGACTTTAAAACTAACAATAACTCTAATAATATTAACTCTCTATTAGAACAGGGTATTCAAGTGGTCATACCAACTGACAAACGGAGCGTCCTAGCTTCTGAAGCCCTACGCGATTCTGATAAATGTGACAATCTGAACTTGAATAAAATTCGATCAGAACGACATGCGAATTTTAGAAGCAGACGGCTTGCGGTGGGTTCCTGGAATGCACGTTCTCTGAACAACAAGTTAGAGGAGGTGGATGATGTTTTTAAAGATCAAAAACTCCACATACTCACCATCACAGAAAGCTGGCATGAAAACAGTGAATCTTATTCAATCAAAAGACTTCAAGCTCTTGGGTATGTCGTTCTGGAGCAGGCTCGACCCAGAGCTACGGAACACTCTAATAGTATATCACACGTAAATCATGGGGGTGTCGTGATAATAGCCCGACAAGGACTGCGGCTTACCAGGGTCGAAAATGGCACATTCAGTACATTTGAGTACATTGGCTGCCGTGTTTCTTCTGCGGGATCGTCATTTATACTATTAACGCTGTACCGACCCGGTTCGAAAACGATCTGTGTAGAATTTTTTAAGGAGTTTTTGCGTTTTTTGGAATGGGCAGTGGGTCTTTCCGAAACTCTCATCATCACGGGTGATATAAATATTCACCTCGAGCGCGAGACATCACCCAACGCTATCAAATTCATTGACCTACTGGATAGTTTTGGACTCCGGCAATGGGTCAACGAACCAACTCATGATGCTGGTGGAATTATAGACATTTTTGTATCCATGTGTAGTAGCCCACCACTGACCGCTAAAGTCTGTGATATAGGCTTATCAGATCATCGACTTGTCCGCACCGAAATTCATTTCAACCCGCCAAAAGTGTCCTATAAAACAATAGAATCGAGGGAATGGCGTAAATTTAATTTCGAAAATTTCCTTGAAGATCTCAAAAATTCTTCTCTATGCATAGAAAGCAACTGGGAAATTAAGACGACGACAGATCTAATCGAGGAATATAACACCACTCTTTCAAACTTATTAATAAAATATGCTCCAACCACCTCGAAAACGCGGAAAGTTCGAAAGTCTGACGGCTGGTTCGACGAAGAGTGCCGAAGCCAGAAAAGGCGAATGAGGAAACTAGAGAGGTCATATAGAAGAAACCCAGATGTTACTACACGAGATCAGTGGATAAATGCTCAAAATGAGTACAGAAGCAAAATAAGTGCCAAAAGATCCGATTATTGGATCAATAAAATTGACTCTGAGCGGAAAAATCCACGACGTCTCTGGAACTCGGTCAAAACTATCATCGCTGGTAATACTGTTCCAACTGCTACAGAAATTACACCGCAGGCCTTTTCTAAGTTTTTCTGTGAAAAAATAGAAACCATACGCGCCTCCACATCTTCTGCCCCTCCGCCAAGATTTACAGCCAATTCCACAAGGATACTGTCATCTTTTGAACCTACAACGCTGGAAGAAGTAGGAAAGTTGATCCTTAGTTCGCCAAACAAACAATGTACTCTTGACCCTATCCCAACGTGGCTTCTCAAGAAATGTTGCAACGTGTTATCCCCTTTCCTGGTTCACGTGTTTAATAAGTCCCTAAGCACAGGTGACTTCCCGGAGCCACTTAAGTCTGCTGTAGTTACCCCAATTATTAAAAAACCACAGCTTGATGCCGACAACCTGGGTAATTATCGACCTGTATCAAATCTGCCTTTCGTAGCTAAACTACTAGAAAAAATTGTGGCTTCTCAAATAATCTCCCACTTAAATCTTAATAAATTAATCACAAATCATCAATCTGCATATAGGAGGTTCCACTCAACAGAAACCGGATTACTTCGTGTCCTGTCAGATATAACCCTTGCCATAGAGTCAGGTAAGTTAGCACTTATTTCACTTTTGGATATGAGCGCTGCATTTGATACCATTGACCACGACTTTCTCATTAAGAGACTAGAAGTAACGTTTGGCTTACATTCTAACATCAAATATTGGCTAGAATCCTATCTATCCAATCGCTCGCAAGCAGTAAAGGTTGGAAATAAACAGTCCAACTTCTCAAAACTCTCTTCAGGGGTACCCCAGGGATCCGTTTTGGGTCCACTTCTCTTCATTCTTTTTACAAATGACGTCGCAAAAATTATCGAGTCATTTGGCCTTTTATCTCACTGTTATGCTGACGATCAGCAAATATACTTTTACTGCTCACCAAATGAGATCGACGGCCTAAAAATTCGCACAGCTGAGTGTCTAGAAGCAATCAATCTCTGGATGTCCTCAAATAAACTTAAGCTAAATCCTTCAAAAACGGAGTTTCTCTGGGCAGCCACACATAGACGCCAACATTTAATAGAAAACTCACCAATCGCTATTTCCGGCAACGACGTAACTGCTAAAACAACCGTCAAACTTCTGGGAGTTTATCTGGATTCAGACCTTTCTTTAAAAAGTCAGGTAAATAAGACCGTTAGCACGGGGTTCTTCTACCTTAGACAACTTAAGTCAGTTCGTAGAAACCTTTCAACAGAGGCAACTAAATTACTTGTGAACTCATATATAGTATCACGTCTTGACTATTGCAACGGCATTTATGCAAATCTTCCTAAATGCGAAACTGATAAACTACAATCAGTGTTCAACGCCGCAGCAAGGCTTATCACCGGGGTACCCAAGTTTTCGCACATTTCGGAACACCTCCGAAATCTTCACTGGCTGAAGTGTCCTGAAAGGATCCAGTACAAGCTATGCTGGATGGTGTTTAAAGCTATCAACGAAATTGCGCCACCGTATATTACTGAGCTATGCATTCCGGAAAATACTGGTCTAAGGCAGTCAACTCTTAGATCAGCGACATCATCTGCAATTGGAAGGTTGAAAGAGCCTAAGCGAAATCCGAACACTAAGTTTGGTGATCGTGCATTCGGAGTATCCGGCCCCAAGGCTTGGAATAAACTTCCTATGGAATTGAGATGTATAACCAGCCCAACAGAATTTAGATCCAAACTAAAAACTCACTTTTTCAGACACTCATTTCCATAAATCCGTCATTCTATCCAAATATTTCTTTTTTTTCATTTTTTTATACCGTAATTGTTACATTATCTAGCGATTCCGTTCATTCAATTTTGCTATTGACTTGCCTACCAGTGGACAATGGACAATATCAGCGGGAACATAACAAGTTAATCGGTTTAATTGTTGGCAGATGAATCATCTAAATGCGTTTAAGATTGGCGATTGATTGATTTTATTCATTAGTTTAATTCATTTAACATATAATATATCCAGCTAACAATAAATCCACCCTAATATAATAGAACTTCCTTCTTCTTCTGGCGTTAGTAAGATTAAATTGTTAATTTTAATTTTAGTTTTAAGTTGCCAAATATGTAAATACTCGTGTATATGTCGTTAAGATAGTAGTTATAGGCCTTAGTCGTAAGTCACTAGATATAAGTCTTAGAGATAAGTCAGTAGTTCTAGTATTAAATATTTAAGAAATATATTTGTACAGCGCCCTTGAGGTGATTTCTCACGAAAACGGCGCTATATAAATTAGCCAAATATTATTATTATTATTATCGCCTTGCAACGCAGTGGCAGAGATGGATTCATACGTCATCCCTGGTCACACTGACCTCCAGATTTCTATTCAACCCATTTACCATCTACCCATACTATTTCCTTGATAAAACTTTCTCTTCTTCCTTTGCTTGAATACTATCCACACCGCATCCCTAAAGATGAAAGCCCCGAGAGAAACTATTTGTGTCGGCGTCTCATATATGCGGAGTTGACTTTAATAAAATCTAATTTGAAATTCTAAAAAATAAACACGAAAACAACGTGTGTTTAGTAGAAATTAGATAAATCTAAATAAATATTTTCCATTAAAAAGAAAGTACGTGTATTCCACGTAGAATCGACTTCTGAGCAATATACAGAACTCTGTGGCTTTTTATAATGAATCTATTATAACTATTCTACATCCATTCATGAGTACAAGTTTATCTGGTTGTCCAGATCCTGTATTTTATCTCCCAGGGCGGTCGTGATCACTTTGTATTTTATCTCCTAGGGCGGTCGTGATCACTTTGTATTTTATCTCCTAGGGCGGTCGTGATCACTTTGTATTTTATCTCCTAGGGCGGTCGTGATCACTTTGTATTTTATCTCCTAGGGCGGTCGTGATCACTTTGTATTTTTTCGGCTTGAATTTCCTTACCTTTTTATTTTTGCCATTAAATTTTTTCTCAAAGATTTTTTTTTATTATTCAATATCTCCACCTTTCTAACGATCCAGTTAAAAATATGAAAAATATATACACCGAGAAATTTATACTGTTCATACTACAGACTTCGGCGGTTTTGTACCTATACGTAAAAACGTATTTTTCCTCTCCTAAATTGTATAATAATTTGTCCCAACGTGTAAACGTCATAATATCTGCCAAACAATAGCATTGTGTCTACAGAAGAGAGAGGAATCCTATAATTCTACATTTTAGCCCTCTCCATCCAATGGTTCTCAAACTTCAATTTCATCTCAAAAATCAATTTATATATCTTGTTTTTTATCTGTATTTATTTTAACAAACTTGTGTAGTAGTTTTGTTTAGTCGTTGTATAGTTGTTGTCCTTTTCAATAGAGATAAATAATATTATATGAATAGTAAATATTTTTTTAGAGAGCCAATAAACGAAAAATTATTTTTATATTTTCAATCATTATTATAATCATCCCCTAAACTGCCAAAGAAGTTTGTCAGCAGGTCAATTTCACAACATTAATTATAACACTACAGCACATATATAACGAGAATCTACAATATATAAAATATATATAGAAGAATAATATTTCAAGTGACAACAATACAAAGGTATAAAATACATGGACAGATAGATACAATACAGTCAACATACTCAAAGGCATACAATATACTTAAAGACACTTATAGTCATAATTATACAATTACATAAATATAATCAACGGCTACTAATGTAGCAAAATAGACAAACCAATAAAAAAATCTAACTAATCTGTTAACTATTTTTAAGATTTTTTCTGAGTTCACTGGTCCAATTGGTTTCGGTTTTTATATGCATTAGAAACTTATTAAATAAAGAAAGTACAAGATAATTGAATGTTCGTTGCCCGTTTATTAGTAATTTTTGGAATGGTAATAATGGTAAGTAATACCTTCATTTTGACTTTATCTTGTTATGTGGCGTGGTCTACTTTTTATTTATATTTGAAATCCGACAGTAGGATTTGGCATACAATTTCAAATGTAATTCAGAGGAGCAATATATAAATTTATATATTTGTTTTCTTGCGTTGCAAATACCGTTTTAAATAATTTTATATGCAAATTTTAGAAGTTCCCGAAATATCAACACTACATATTGAAAACTAGGGACGAAACATACTTTATTCTATGGAACCAAACAATTGCCCTCTTCAAGACTCGCATTAACAAAATGGAGGCCGTATTTTATTTTTTATTGCTTAATAAGTACTTATTAATTGCATACATTCAGAATTTGTACCCGTTAAGTTACCGCAAGTAGCTTGTTAGCAGGTGCGTACAACAACATTATTTATTGAGTGATGACAAATAAATAATACGCAATGCACCTTCGAGTATGTTTGAACTGCATGCTTGCCATAAATAAACCACCCACATACTTGCGCAACTGAATATTGCACAAGTTTAATCAAACTTGTGCAATATTCGTCCCACACACCTAAAATGTAAGTGGTGTATATATACCTTCAATAATTCAAGTCTACTTGCTCGTGCACAAGTCTCAGCTCAAGTATACTTGAAGGTGTATTGTGGAGTACCACAGGGTTCAAATCTTGAACCTTTACTAAGTTTCTCTCATTTGCGGATGACATTAAACTATACCGTTTAATAAAAAAAATTGTAAAATTGCTTGCTGCTACAAAGCTATATGTATTCTGTCGTCGGATTGGGATTTAATTTTAAGAAATGAAATATGTGCTTCACCAAAGCTCCAAAAAACCCCACCCTTTAATCCAAATACTTAATAAAACATATATACGTGTTCGACAATAGTTAACACACCAAATAAAGTGAATTAATGAATTTGAATGATAAAATATATAATTCTTCAATATCCAAATGAAAACGCCAATTAAAAACGTGGGAAATGACAAACATTCAGCGTACAAACTTTAGCGAATAAATAAAAAAGTTAAAAGTAATTTACAATAAATTATAAAGTATATACAGAAATCTTAGACAAACGTCCATACTTCCTACTCCTTAATTTAGAAAAACAATAGGACAGTTCAACCATGAATATCTCGGAGTTAAATTTTTTAACTCACTACCAGAAAAAATTAGAAACATGAATACAAATGTAAACGAATTCAAAAGCCACCTTAAAAAGTATTCCGAACAGTTTTTTTTTATTTTTTTTTTTTTTTATATTTTTTTTTTTTTTGTTACATACATGGTTTTAAAATACAAATTATGTTTTTTACATACATATTAAAAAAAGAAAGAAACAATGCGAATTACAGAAAAGTATATGTACACATGCACATATGTATACATATATAGTGTATTACACACCATACATAACATACACACACAATACACGTACACACACACGAGTTCATAAACAGCATATACATAAAAATAATAATATGCATAAATGTATGATAGCAAAAAAATCCCACATAGGCATCGCCAGTTCGTGGGTATACTTGTGTTTCTTTAAGGCAGTTCAGTTAAGATTACTCTAAATATACATATTTTATCTTTGTAGAAAATTGAAAAGAAAAGAATGAAAATATTTATAGTAAAAATCATTATTTACTGTATTTACGGGATTAAATATGAAAAATAAAAGTTAATAAAGATTTGTTAAAAGTTAATAGAGATTAAGATCAGATGTTACAGCAGGTAAATATTAATATCTATGGTATTTATCCAAGACATTATTACATTTTTATGTTTCCTGTAGGATGATATATTTTCACATTTGATTTCTGTATTGGTATAGAGTGCATTATAAATTTTTGGTGTAATAAAATAAGCATGTCTTTGCGCAAGCCTTGTTTTGCACAGTGGAACTTTAAATACATTATTTACCCTATTACTAGACCGATTTTCATTTTTTATAAAAAGAAAATTTCGAGCAAATATATATTTTAAACATTGTGTACAGTAAATTTTTCTTATCTCTAACAATTTAGCCTCTTCGAATAATTGCAAGGAGGGGTAGGTCATATCTTTATGCAACATTATTTTTAGTATTAGTTTTTGTGTTATTTCTAGTGGCTTAATATGGGTGTTATAAATCCCCCCCCATGCAATTATTCCATAAGATACTGATGATTGCACCAATGCATGATACACCAATTTGATTCTTTTGATATCTACTATGTTATTTAAACGTTTAAAAATATAAGTTAAATATCTAAGTTTATTTACAAGCTTTTCTACATGATTTGTCCATTTGAGTTGGCTGTTTATTATAATTCCTAAATATTTAACTGTATTCCCCGATTTCATTTCTGTACAGTTAGTGCATAAGACAGGATTGCAAGTATTTTTGTGAAACCTTATACTTAGATGAGTTAAGGGTGCCGCTTTTTTGGTATTATAAAAAGGAATATATATAGTTTTTCACAGTTCAGAGTTAGAAGGTTTTGATTGAGCCATTCTTTGACAATAATTGTGCACTTATTTGCATTTTTAGAGACCTCGTCCCAGGATTTACCATGAACTGTGATTGCAGTATCATCAGCATACGAGAAAAGTTTTCCCGGAATACTAATATTACATAGGTCATTAATATAAATTAGAAACAAAAGCGGACCTATAACTGTTCCTTGTGGAACCCCATGTCTCATAGATGCTGGTTTACTAATATTTACGCCAATTTTTGTGGATTGTCTGCGATCAAGTAAATAATTTGTTAAAAGTGACAGACAATTATTTTTGATTCCCATATTATTAAGTTTTCCAAGCAGTTTATTATGATTGACGGTATCAAAAGCCTTTTTTAGGTCTAAGAATATTGTTAAACTTTTCATATTCGAATCTAGATTGGTGTATAATTTTTTTGTTAGATTAAATAAAGCATCATCAGTACTAAGACCTGATCTGAAACCATATTGGTGTGGTGACAAGAGTGCATTAGATTCTAGAAACTCTAGTACTTGTATCTTTATGATTTTTTCTAATATCTTTGCAAGTTGGGATATCAGCGATATTGGTCTGTAGTTGTCAAGTTTAGAGATCGATCCAGATTTATGTATGGGTACAATAATTGAGAGTTTAAATGCATTTGGGAAAATGTTTTTTTCAAGGCAGGAATTAAAAATGTGTTGTAAGGGCATAGAAATGTGTTGTTTAATAGACTTGATTGTGATACAGCTTAATTCATCTGGACCATTGGCTGTATTTGTTTTAAGATTGTCAATGTGTTTTATAATTTCAGATTCAGTTATCCGTTTAAATTGAGATAAATTAGGAGTATATTCGGGGGTGGGTATGTCTATTTGGGTTGATTTATGTATACTGTTTTGAAATGAGGGATTATTATTTATTAAATCTGCGGCAACGTTTGTAAAGAAATCATTGAATTTATTTGCGATTTTTCCTACATCCGTTATGACTATTTTATCGTCTGTTACAATTTTTTCGGGAAATCTTTTTATTTTGTGTGTTCTATTCGTTATTTCATTTATGACTTGCCATGTTTTTTTAGAATCATTATCAGCTTTTTGCAATTGGTTTGCATAGTATTCTTGTTTACATTTCTTCATAAGAATATTAAAAAAATTTCTATAGATTATGTATTGCTGACGTAAATTTCCATTAGATGGTACACCTTTTACCATACAGTAATTCTCATGGTTTTTGTAAATTTTGTACAGTTTGTTCCTGTGTTGACTTGCAATTATCAGTCCACGCGTGATCCATGGTTTAATTTTTTTATGTTTTCTTTTAGGTGTTCGTGTTAATTCTAGACTATTTTTGATATTATTATTTAATATCGAATAGAATGTATTCAGTGATTGATTTGGGTCATCATTGGATAAAACTTGGTTCCAAGTTTCTTTTTTTAGAGAATTGTTTAGTGTTTGGTAGTTAATTTTATTTTTTTCCACTTGTTGTCCTTTAGTTGTATGATGAAAATTTAATTTACTGTGACCGAAAAAGGTTGGGTAGTGGTCTGTGATATCGAATTTTAGGACAGCTGATCTGGGTATAAAATTTTTATTAGTTTTGAGTAATATATGATCGAGGCAAGAATCAGCGTGATGGCCATATCTAGTGGGTTTATTTATGTAAGACAGATAACCCTCGCTATATATAACATTTAGATATTCGTTTGCAATAGGGTTTAGGATCGAATTATCAATGTTGATGTTTATATCACCTACAATAAATGAGAAATCGGATTGATTGCAATTATTTTCATTTATAAAATATTTAAGTTCTGTAATAAAGGATTTAGAGTCTAAGGAAGGGGAGCGATATATAGCAAGTATAGAGTATGTTTTACTGTTATGTGTGAAGGATAAATGTATGGCATTAGAATACTTAAATTTGGGGATATTAATTATTACGTTAGTTATTTTATTTGAACTGTAAAATATTGAGAGACCATCGTGAGAAGTATGTTTACAGGGTAGTGAGTAAGTCTCATAATCGGAGATGTGGTAGGGTATTGAGTCACACATTTGCGTTTCGGTAAGTATGATTACATTTGGACGAAAATCTAGAGAATTGAGGAAAATACAGAAATCATCAAAATGTTTGCGTATGCTTCTTATATTTAAATTTATTAAATTGAAATCTGTATTTCCCTCAATTATGTAGTTATTTAGTTCTGTCATATTTTCATAAACCTTAGTGTCTGGGACCGAAAAATCGTCGTAGTAATCCATTTTCAAATTTAATTATAAAAATTTCTTACTCTAGTAGGTACATGATTATTGGGTTGGAATGTCGTTAACATCATTTATTCTTATTATAGGGGATTCTTCGTTCTTTCTCAGTAATACATTTCCATCCTTCGTCCAAACGTATTTATATCCCAAAGATTTGGTAGATTTTGTTAACCAAAGAAGTTGTTTATTCTTTGGGGTAAGTTTATCATTTATGAATATTTTTTCAGTTGATTCTGAGTACCTGATGTCCTTGGGAGTGAAGATTCCTTTATTTTTTTTTTGTTTGATGACCTTATCCTTCGTTTCCTTTGTATCAAATTGAATAGTAATAATTTGTTTCACCGGGTTGTTATAGTAATTCACCAATGAGTTATTTTTTAGGAGGTCACTACAGTCTAGTGTCGACATCAGCATTTCTACTGGTTTTCTGATGTCGTCATTTTTTTTCAGTGTGATTCCTTGAATTTCAATGGATGTTTCTAGTGAGCTCTGTTGGATATGGTTTACTGACTGTTTAAGATTTTTTATTTCTTTTTGTAGTTCTTCAATTTTCGATTCATTTTTTTTTTGATGTTCATTGGTTTTTTTTAATTCATTTTCGAAATCATCAATTTTGTTAGAGCAGAATTCTACGCTCTTAACTATATCCTGAATTTCTTTTTTAATGTCTAAGAATATTTTATTGACATCTTTTTTTAGAAAATTTTTTAGTTGAAGGTCAATTCTGTCGCTCATTGTTAGTAACAATTGTTCTTTGAAACATTCTAATTTTTGTTCCATTGTATCACTTTTGGGAGCCATTTTTAAATGATTTTTATTTATTTTGGATAATATAAAATTTCAATTTTGGGCTAGAGTGACATCTATTGGCAGCAACTTATTTATGGTGTTTTTGGCAGCAGATTAAGCTTCGTCTATTGGTCGATAGATGTGATAAGATAAAAATAAATAATCAATATCAACTTTAGTATTATTTATTGCATTTGAAATTTATTTTTATACTTAATTATTAATTTTTATGTATGATGAGTAAAACCGCAGATGATTTAATGTCAAATTGATTGTTTTGAGTATCACTTTTTGTATCCACTATTAATTGTCCAAATTGTTATTGCCAATTTCTAGGTTAAGTTGATAAAAGTTTTTAACTGATATTCTTTTGCTTTATGTTGAACTAATCAGCTGATTATTATTATTTAATTGCTATGGAAAGCCACTGTTTTGTTCACTTTACATTTGCACTTATTGGATACTGAAGAATATAGTGTTGACAAATTCTATTCAAAGATAGTTAGAATTTGTCAGATAAAGTTCGTTCTATTGTGTTTATTTTTATTTAGGATTCACTAACTTGTGTATCAATTTAGGATTAATTCACTAGAACAGTTTTCTGTTACTATTTCACTTCAAATTCTCAAAGATTTCAAAAAAATATCGGAAGATACTTTGACAGCTGGTAACTGCTCAATTATTATATATATTGCACTATCACTATAAAAGCACTATGATTGAGCTATCAAATCACTTGGTAAACATAAATACGACGAATAAAAATCAGACACGATTGAAAGAGTTGTTACTTAGCCCTAGTTGTTTGAACCCCCGTCACATTTGACACCGTCACATTTGACATCGTCTAAAATCGTTAATCAGAGCCATTCACAGTTGAACTGAATCATAACAAATATAAACCAATATAACAACACCCCCATACACACAAGCCCTGCTTATTTATGGGGGTACATCAAATACATATATTATGTAATTAATAACTGTACTATATTCAATATTGTGTAATGTAAATCATGTATCTTTTTTTACTAATAAAAAAAAATAAAAAAATAAATAAACAGGCATTAAAGTTGAGAAGTCCATTAATTGAGGACAGGCGAATGAGTTTGAGTTGATTACGTTTGTAGGCGAGATGAGACTGAGGGGCGGGGTGGGTAGTGGTTGGAAGGGGGAGAGGGGGAAAGAGGAATAATATAAAATCATCTCCGGCCTCATCATCCATTTCCGTAACCAGCCTTGCCAGCTTCTTCCAACTCACACCACCCCACCCGCTCACCCATTCCGCCTTAACACTGTGAAAAAATTACACCCCCACCCCACTTTCAATCCTCCTGCAGCCCCTTATAGAGAATGGAAAACTAGTGGTCGGTGTTTACTAACAAACATTCATATTATAACCTCAACACAGGCTTGTCCTAGTGAGGTTAAAAATTCTAACGTTAAAAAGATACAATGTAAAGAAACCATCAACAATTATAAATATATATCTTGTATAGCTAACACTTCGTGGTTATCCATTGTAACTTCATGAAACAATATTTCACACTTTGTTTCAAGCCGTCAGGCTAATTTGTTCGGTTTTGCATTCAAACAGCTATTACCCGTGAAGTCAATTTGTTCGCTTTTAGGAACAGCTCATACAGTCTCAATGCAACCGTTGTGTCTACCTTCTTTTCATAGTGAGCAATATGATCTAAAATCTAAACGGTGTTAGAAACAGGAAACATCACACTTTATATTCAAATCTAGAAATTAATTATAGAAGAATTAAAATGTAAACCTCTACGAAACCAAAGGTTCGGTGACAATTTGAGAAAAAATTGTGAATTTTTTATAAATTATTTATGAAACGGCAAAAAAGGTGACGTGACAGTAATGTTAATTATTTGTCTGTTGGAAAAATGTTGAAATATTGTAAGGTAATAAAATAAGAAGATAATAAATTAATTACTTATTTCTCACCTTCAGTTTTTTGGCATTTAGTGCCTATTTTTATTTCTTGTATTCAACTATTAAGAATCGAAGTTTTGAAATGTCTTTAGCCGTGTTTTGTGACCAGATCTGAATAGCCAGGTACTTTCCCACCTTCCACCCCCATCACCTCCCCCTCCCCACTACCTTCAGCCAACATACCACAGTTGGAGATGTCATAGTTTCACTGGCTCCTTATGGTTAGAAACAGATGAGACTCTTGTGGGCTACACACAAAGGTTTTTTAAAAAAGACGTTGTATAAGACGTACATTGTCAGATCTATTGTTCCTATATGATCTGCTCAATAATAATATATACAGTCCCGAATTTTTATCTGTCATTGGTTTAAATATTCCAATAAGGCGTACTTCGCTTTTTATTATGGAAACCAACAACACCATTGCAGCAAATAACTTACAAATCACTCGCACAATCACAAAATACACCCCTGGTAAAAACTGCTAAGCCTGGACATTTTTCATGATTCTTTTCTAATATATAAAACTAATTTATCAAATTTTTTGGCGCGATAAATCATTTAAAAACTATATGCATTAATTATCTAAAACTTGTATTGATAATGTATTATAATTCGTGAGTTTGGTGTACTTATTTATTTAAATGAAATTCAAAAAATCTCTTCATCTCTCCACACACCTTCTTCCTATTTTGTACTATTTCTTTTTATTACTCATATTTACATCATTAGAAATAATTAAGAACTATAATTTTCATCAAAGACGAAATTAACAAGACACTTTAAGGACATAAGTATGTTAACTATTAATTGTATAATTTTATTCGAACCATATAACTTGAAGTAAAATGTACTGTGAACGTCCAAATAAAGAAATGCCGCCAGCAAATAATGTTCCTTGACGAAAGTCCGAATAGTTATTTGCATTGCCGAATGGTTTGCAACCACCACTTCATAACAGAGTCAAAACTTCCAAAGCACAAGATGAAGATACTCATTTACTAATATAATATTTAGCCCGACTGGAGAGGGCCGGGTGGGGCAGGGTGGCGCAGGGTGGCAACGGGTGGAGCAGGGTGGGATAGGGTGGCGCTCGGTCGCCCTGGGGTAGGTGGGCGTGTACCATTGTGAGTGGCGCGCTCTGCCGGGCCTAATGAAAATTATGCATTAGTTCTGTTTTGAAAAAAAGGAAAAGGAAAAAGGAAGGGTTCGCTTTTATTCCATGGAGATAAACGTATATGCGAGGCGTCTATTCAATTTCGTATGCGCAAAGTTCTCCATTGTAGTCTGTAGTCTCTAGTCTCTAGTCCCTAGTCCCTAGTCCCGCTTGCATATGAAACACCGGCTTTTATTTGATGTATGCGGGTACTCAAAATAAATGCATTTTGCAATCAACTCTGTAAAAAACGGTGGGGTACATGATACAAGTCTAAATATATTTCTGACCTAACATTTTTCATTTTATTTTATGATTTATTTGAGTTGAGTTAGGTTTGCTTTGAATGTGATTTAAATGCACGGAGATAAATGATGCTGATTTATTAAAAATTTCTTCGATTTATTGGTATCCAGTTACAAACGAGACTGCATGCCGCTTCCTGATAAACTTTTTGTAAATTCGTAATAATATCGAAACACGTGTTCATGCACCTGCGTTTGTCTGAACAATATATATAAATACATATTTAAATTAGCTCCACACAGGAGGCCTTGAGGAAAATAATTTCTCTCAAGGCCAATGTCATCTTTAAGAATGCTACGTGGAGGGTATTTTTAGGAAAGGAAAGGAGGAGAAAGTTCTGAAAAGGAAAAATTAATGAGGGTTGGGAATCTGGGGATCAGTGTGTCCAGGAGTGACGAATGTATGAATCCAAGCTGACATAATGACGAAAAGCAAAAATTTTGGGAAAATTCATTGGTTTTTTACTAAGAGTTTATCTGTAAACCTATCAATTAACTCATTAAGGGCCCGCAATCCCGTTTTAACCAGATAAATA
The DNA here is from genome assembly GCF_061612785.1 of Hesperophylax consimilis. Classification (NCBI taxonomy): domain Eukaryota; kingdom Metazoa; phylum Arthropoda; class Insecta; order Trichoptera; family Limnephilidae; genus Hesperophylax; species Hesperophylax consimilis. The sequence continues at coordinate 1,312,059 of NC_142842.1, forward strand.
ATAATTTGAAAGAGATTCTTAATAAATAAACAATATTTTTTATCAGTAAGTTTTCTCCGAGAGACATGAGAAAAATGCATTGTCCTGATGTTTGTCATATTACGTTACTTAATTTTCTCCGAGAGACATGAAAAAAATGTGTTGTACTGGTATTTGTCGTATTATGTTTTGTAATTTTCTCCGAGGGACCTGAGAAAATTGTATTTTCTTGATATTTGTCATATTATGTTGTGTAATTTTCTCCGAGAGACTTGAGAAAAAATGTATTGTTCTGATATTTATCATATAATGTTATGTAATTTTATTTTTATTAGGTTGAATATATTTTTTTTTAATTTTAATTTTAACGACCCAATTTACCTTTGACTAATATAGAATTTATTACATCGGTTGAAATTATTGAAAATACTTTTATATATTTTTAATTTTGCAATTTTTATGTATTATGTTGAATTTATTGACAATTCCTTTTACATTGTTAATTCTGAAAATTGTTATGTCTTGAAATTATTGACAATAGCTTTTAATTTTTGATAGTGAAATTGTTGGCTTTTATATTTTTAACTGTGAACTTTTTGAGTGTTGAAATTTTTGTTCAAATTATTTTTGTATTTTTTATTTTAATTTGTTTTAATATATTTTTTTACTATTTAAAAACCTTCCATTGAATCAATTTTTCCACCTGGAATTGATATGCTCTTATATTCAGCGTTTTAATTTTATATTTTATTATATATATGTGTGTATGATATACAAAATCAAATTACCCAGTGACCTACACATCACAGGTGAAATCCAATGACATCGTGAACTCTTAGTGCGGAGGAAAATATACAATCTCTGTAAATAAACCATATGTTTAGAAGCTAAGATGAATTATAACAAAAAAGGGATGTAATAGTAATAATGCATAAGATCAAGAAAAGGAAACTAAGAATGTGATGAATATTTCGTTTTCTCCGCCTTCTAATACAAAGAAAAATGGCTGAGATTTAATTTACTTTTTGTATAAAAGGAAAATTAAAATATTTCTAATATTATTATTTTTCGGAATAACTTATTGAGTAAAACCTCAAATTATAATATTTAAATATTGAAGACAATATTAGTGATTCTTAAACGCAAATCTGAAACAGAAAAATCAGAAAAGGAAACGGTCACATCTGGGACTCGAACCCAGGACCCTTGTCTTTCCGGGACAATGCTCTACCAACTGCGCTAATGGGACCCTATCCTCATCGGTCACTTTTAACTGTATCATACTTCGAATAAGAACTACCAACGTTGTCTTCATTTTTTCACCGCACATTTTTTATTGGCAACTATCTTTATGTATGATCGCAAGATTCAACCCGAACTAAATGCAATGCAAAATTAGCGCAGTTGGTAGAGCATTGTCCCGGAAAGACAAGGGTCCTGGGTTCGAGTCCCAGATGTGACCGTTTCCTTTTCTGAGTTTTCTGTTTCAGATTTGCGTTTAAGAATCACTAATATTGTCTTCAATATTTAAATATTTCTAATATTTTATTTTTTTATTGTCTGATATTTAAAGATTTTTTTTTTAATATTTGTAGATTCCAATCTTTGGATCTGTAATCGAATAAACTCCTGTAAATTTTGCTTGTAGCAAGTGTACCGTGAATTATTTCAGAAGAAATTATATAACATTTTCAGACGCGGCGATTCAAGATTTTTATTTTCCTTGTAAAATAGATTGGAGCGCTTCCCTTTGTTCAATGTACGAGATGAGGTAGATGAGTACGAGGTAGGGTGGCGGGTGGCAGGTGGCAGGTAGGGGGGTGGCAGGTGGGAGGTGGCATGGGGCAGGGGGCAGGCGGCAGGTGAGGGGGACATTATATTACAATCAATTGTGATTGTATCCATACAGAAAGGAAATATTAAATTCTCAGGAAAGTCAATAATTCCGAAAGAATTTTGTTTTTCTCTTGAAATTTCTTATGGAGTTTGCGCTTCAGGGGGTTTTTCAAATATACAAAAAAAACAATCGTATATTTTTGTACAAATATATATGTAAATTCTTAGGTATCTATATTTGTTAAACAATTTAATATCCAATGAGGCGACGATAACGTGAGAATCAAACTGTAAGAAAGGTATCCGTTGTAAATATTTCATAACTTGCTTTCCCGGGCGTTGACAAGGATTTGGGCAGTTTTTTTTTTTAAATCAGAAATATACAGTAATTTTCTTTTATTTGAACATCAAGTGTTCAAAATTTCATCAATAAGTATAAAATTCTTCTTTAAAGTGGGCGAAAAGGGAAAAGAGTATTTTTTTCAAATCTCATATACGATATACGAAGAAAACTTACTGATGACATATTATTAATTTATTAAAAATCTGGTCAAATTATTAGTTTTCGTGTTAAAAAACGGGATGAATAACATATAAAGAATGAATCGACAGATTTCATAACAAACTATCAATAAAACACGAATATGTTTTGAGGAAGTTGGAACACGTGTTCTTAATCATATTGTCGCACGTCCATTGTATTTATTCGGACACACCACCTGCGTGTCCAGACATATTCTGAAGTAGTAATATTTTATTAGGAAATGGTCATGCAGTCACATTTTCAACACTATCGTGATAAAAAAACCGCACTAATTTTTCTTTGCATGTCATTTTGAAAGATTACAAAGTTCTAAAGAATTTTTTGTATTTTTGAAATAACTTCATGAGTAAAACCTTAAATTATAATGTTTAATTATTGTAGTGAATATAAGCGATTCTTAAACAAAAATTTGAAACAGAAAAATCAGAATAAAGATACTGTCACATCTGGGTCTTGAACCCAGGACCCTCGCCCTGCCGGGACGCCGCACAGTGGGCTGAAAATCGCCTTTCATAGACATAGAGACTTGAATTTTCAAGGGTATTTTTTTGGCTAGAAATGGATTCTGCTGATCATTACTATGCTATAAAATTTCATATGAAGCAATTGCGTGTACAAATGAAGGAGTTATCATTTTTTTAAGAAAAAATTGTATGGCACTGACATTAAAAATGAGGCTATCTCTGGAATCATAAGGTTGGCCATTCTATCCTTACACACAGATATACTACTATTTTTTTGTAATTTTTTGACATACTTCGTATAGTGGCGCAACGTGCGATTTTTTTTTTAAATCCTCAATGTTGAAAAAAACACTTTTTAATGTTGATGATTCATTTTAATGCTCAAATGCTTTACATATGAGTAGGCTTGCAGTGTTAAAATATTTTTAACTAGATAAAGCATACAAGATGCATTTAAGTTCGATCATAATTCGTCAGCAACACACCAGGCGAGAGCTCCTGTTTCGTCTGGTGACTTGATTCATCAGCAACACACCAGGCGAGAGCTCCTGTTTCGCCTGGTGACTTGATTCGTCAGCAACACACCAGGCGAGAGCTCCTGTTTTGTCTGGTGACTTGATTCGTTTGCAACACACCAGGCGAGAGCTCCTGTTTCATCTGGTGGCTTGATTCGTTTGCAACACACCAGGCGGAGCTCCTGTTTCGTCTGGTGAATTGATTCGTCAGCAACACACCAGGCAAGAGCTCCTGTTTCGTCTGTTTACTTGATTCGAGCAACACACCAGGCGAGAGCTCCTGTTTTACATAATCATAGACAAATATCGGAAAAGCAGTGCATAAAATCATCAACGACGAATTAATGACTGTGGTTGCATATTTTATATGTAACAAACAATCTAATAGTCAATCTTTGTAAGTCCATTTAAAAAAAATATATATATGAAGAAATTATTTAGGGGTATATGATATAATGTAATGAAAATCTGATATAATTCGTAAGTAATCAAGAAAATGTTTTGAATACATATGGCTGTTAACTTCAATCATAAATTACTTGTAATAATAATTATATTATTCTCAGATTTAATGTAGGTAAACCGTTTATATGAAAAGGATTCTGTCCGGATATAAAGTTATCTTTGATATGATTCAGGATGTATTGAAAGCTTTACTGCTGAATACCCAATTGGGTACAGCCGCTTACCAGATTAATCGGCCGATAGCTTTTGAAAGGAACCTTTCCCTCACCCCTATACCCTCCTCACCTCCCCTCTTCACTCTTCCCTCTTTACTTCCATACGTCAATCTCGTGTGTATTCTTAATTTTCAATACAGACGATATAAAGAAGGACCGATAACGTGAAAAGCTTGTAGATTCACTATAGAATTCCAATAATCTCTCATTTAAGACTCGCGTGTGGTGAAACTGACGTTCTGAAATTATTTTTTTTTTTCTTGACTTGGAATTTTTGCTCTTTTATTATTTCAGTTCGCAACGTAATTTCCATAATTACTAAGGCCGACTAAAGCATATAAGGATTAAGTCAGTGCCATCGACCAACGACAGTTTGCAAACGGCAGCGATTATTGTTGATACTGATTGATAATTTTATTCAGTGAAGTTAACTTATCGATAGCACTGACTTCGTAATTTGGCGGCAGCGCGCTGTACTCTAGTCGATGTATTTTATTTTTTATCAAAACCTTAAAAAACATTTAATAGTTATTTTTTATATATATATTTTTGCAAACTTGGCTTAATATGCCAAAAATCGCTTGAGTGAATACCTCGCAAGGTATTATACCTGTTCTGAGGTCTACATAATTAAATATTATTGTTTTATATATTAAATAAATAATAATAATAATATGTACAACATAATTTTACAAATATTATTTTTATCTAATAATAATGATTGGTATTAGAACTTATTATTCTTTTATTACTCATTATTCTTGTCCAGTTACATTGCAATTTTGCTCACTTATCTTGAGATTGACCTTTTTTTGGTTAATTATTTATTCGATTCTACGTTTTTAGATTACCGAGAATAAATGTGTATACGTACAGCCTATGTTTCTTTAAACCCTCCAGCGTTTTAGGGTCATATATGACCGAGGGTCCATATTTTATAAAAGTATTTTTACCTTTTTCTATCATTTGGAAATACATATTTTTTTGACGTTAGAAAGAGAAATAATAATTCTTTCGAGTTTGCCTCAAATATTTTTACTGGATTCCATTAATAAAATCCTAAAAATAGCCAAAATGAATAATTTATATTTCACGCCGCTATCGTATCAATTCAACTTTAAAAATCATTTCTTATTTTTTTATTATATGAAAAAGATAAAAGTGAAGTTACAGTTTTCTCACAACTTTTCCAAATAAAAGGAATGTGTTTTCGAAATCTCTTTATTTTTTCTATGATTGGAGTAAAAAAAAAATAATAATTTGGTTAGCGTTTTTGACTACATTTTTCACGTTTGATATTAAAATTTTATTATTTAGAAATAATATTTTTGATATGAAATGATAATTTTATCTAGTTTCTAAAACAGTTCTTTTACGGAAAATTAAAACATAAAATGTATACAGCGCATTTGAAATACACAGAAAACATTGCAAACTGAGCAAATGTGATGAAAGTACTGAAGGGTTAACCACTTTCAGTTTTCTGTATTGGTGTAAAATGTATGCACAATGTTCATTGACGTTTTTATAAATGATTCGTTTGTTTCCATTTGTAAATTAATAAGCATTATAACATATTCGTACAGTATTTTAATTTTATTTTCAGTTAATTCATTTCTTGGTATAATTTTTGATAATAACTTGGTTATAATTAAAAAAACATTTTTTTAAATAACAATCCGGAATGTTACCACTGGCAACACTGAGCATCTACAACATTACAAATTGCAAATGGTGCAACTGGTGGGTATTTATATGGACAGGCTCGTGCTTTTGTTTGGCAGTTGGTCCACCTTTTGTGGTGCAGATATTAAAATATTACGTACGAGTAACTCCGGGGGTTCTGGCGGATTAATATTCCGATGTAATTGTCCAACAATGAGATCGCAGAGGCGGCGACGGCGGCTGTTGGCTGTTGACTCCACTGATTATTTAAATATACCGAGGGGAGATGTATGAGATGCACTTGATTGTTATGTTTTCATTGTGATCAAATTACTTTTTCTTTTCAACCGGGATTTTGGTTCTCTATTTTCATTAATTTAATCAAACCTATAACTCCTACGCGAATCAAGATTAATAGTATATTCAGTTCAATGGTTTACTGTCACTTTTACATTTTGGATGTATACAAATGTGGTGTGAATTTGGCCTTTATTCAGTGCAGAAACGTGTTTTAAAATTAAATTAGATTATAATCTAAAGCACATTTTTGTTCACATCGCTTTTTATATGAACGGTGTCCAGAAACTCATAGTTCAAGCGGGCAACTTGTGAATCTACGTCGCATAGAGAACCAAAAAAACTTTTATATCTTCATTCTGAACATTTCTTTTTTTTACATTTTTACTTTTATCATCAAATAAAGGTATAAATTTTTTTTGGAGCCACATTTTGACGCATTTAAAAAGACAGTCCTCTGATATTCAACATTATGTGAGGTATTTCTAAAATAAAAAAAAAAACAGCATTCATGGCAGGTTGAAAAAAATCTAAATTGTAAAAATCAATAAAATTAAACATATTAAATGAACGGTATAAAGGGTTTAAACGCCGACGGTCCAATCAATTTAATCGGTTTTTAAAAACTCAAAAAGGGCGGCCGGTCCTTTTAGCCCCTGCCTCCCCTGCTGGTTCCGGGGCAATAATTGATGTCATTTGCTAATTAGATTCCATTCTCCATACAGACCATACTGCTGTAGGGGGGACGCGGGGCGAGTTTAGACCTAAGGGTTTGTTTGTATAATACTTATTGAATTGCTGTGAATGAAGCTATTAGCGGTCTGAACGAGATTAGTGGGGTGATAACGACTTTTAAATCCAGTTATATTAGTGCTATTTATTTGTTTAAAACCCTTCACTTTTTATTATTTTCCTGCCAAGAAAGTTCTTTTTTATTTAGTGTTTTAAAACATGTAGTTATATTAAATTATCCAGATATAAAAATACATTATGTTTGCCTAGTAAAATATAAAACACAGTCCATCTTTGTGGTGCTTAGTAAAATAAAAATCAACAATTTTTTGTATATATTTTATTTAGCTATAAAATTTAAATATTATGTTTAGTACTACTAACCTTTTTCCAAAAACTACTAAAAGAATATTCTACTACCTACGTACTAATATGTGGACTTCACCACATTGAGACCAGAGATGTGCTTTATTTCAAATAAATCCATTTCAAATGGAAATGCAAAATGCAAAATGGGTATTTTCCATTTTGCATTTCAAATGCTTTTCTAAAAACCATTTTGCATTTTGCATTTTAAATGCTTTTCTCAATGCATTTTCCATTTTAAATGCTTTTTGCAACATTCTTCCTACTATCTCCACTCATCTTTTTTTCATAAGCCCCAAATATCAGTCAGTGCTCAACCTCGCTATGAGAGATAATTTACATTTGTCAAGTTGCTCCCTGGTAGGAGCCCTGGCAATTGAGTGATACCATTACAAAAAAATACTGATTCAAATATTGAACATGGGGCCATGACGCTGTAATATTAAATGTTAGATAGCAGTTTCTATGTTTTTACGTTGGCAACATTAGTCCCGCGCAAATTTTTTGTGGTTTCATAATCTGTAATCTGGTGTTTTTGGATTTACCATCATGTAATATGTTTGTTCTACATTGATGTCCATAATTAAATGACAAAATTGTTTAAAAATTCTATAATTATTTTAATTGTTTGACCTGAGAATCCATTTTGCATTTTCAATGCATTTTGAAAATAGGTATTTTGCATTTTGCATTTGAAATGCTTTTCTAAAAACCATTTTGCATTTTGCATTTTCAAATGGAAAAGTTTTGACCCATTTCCATTTTGCATTTCAAATGGTTTTGGGTACCCATTTTGCACATCTCTGATTGAGACATAACCCACGACAAGCTGCAAGACTTTTAGCTTCCTTAACATTTACGACGAGTTCATTTAACATTTTAAAACATTTATTATAAATATTTTTTTGTGTTGCCGATAAATTTTAACGCGAAATAGTTGTCGAAATAACGTTTTTTCGATGAAAACATCGGAACAAAACACCAATGATGCTTCGTTGTGTCACACATTTGTAAATATGCCTAAAAATGTATGATTTGAGATTTGAGATTGGTGTATTATGCCGTGTTGCGCTACCTACTTCTTTAGCCAACTTTCCAGACAGCATCACAGCGTCCATCATCAGGGCGGGACAGATGTGTAATCTAACACTGAAATGCTGTCTGAATCGTTGACTAAAGAAGGCGGTAGCGCAACACGGCATAACACCCCAAAAACAATGCGACAGCGTCTTGCAAAAAAATTCAACGCCTATCGGAAAAAATAAAATAACTGCGCTTTTGTTTTGCAGTGGCTCTCTGTTTGATTCGTGAAGTGTTTCAATATGTTATTTATAATAATATTCTCTGTGCATAAAATTTAAAATAAACAATTCATTCAAATTCAGTTCCAATTTAACAAGTAAGTAATACATCTCCTTCCCATCGCGCAAATTAGTTAACTCAACGAATCTATTCTCTCTACTACGAATATATTCGTATTGGTGTCCACAGAACTTGAGAATTAACTTGGTCGTCTTGTCAACATATTCACTGAATTCGTTGTAGAGAAATTGAATGCCAATATTTTGCTGAAAATATTCATTTGCTAACTAATAATTAATCTGTTTTTTTTTTTTAAATTTATTTATTAATTAAACAGTGGTATTAATAGTACAGGGTGAGTATTTTAAATAACGGACTTATTATCCCGGATAGCCAATAAATAATAAGGTGTTTTCAAAAAACTGTACAAAATCTCGTGTTCTTTTGTAGTTGGAAAGTTGGTATCTGTATTTGCAGTAGATATTCATTAACTGAGTTTAATCATATGTTATCAATGAAGTCTGAACGGTTAGATATGTTTGAAAAAAACTAGTGAAAAAATACTACTTTCGGTTTGAAATTTTAAATTATAAAAAAATATAAATTAAATTATTATTTTAATTAAAATTTACATGCGTAATGCGCAAAATTATTCAACTTCAATGGACTTTTTTTTCAATATTGGAACTGATGAGCATTAAATAATGTAGATACCAACATTATTTCAAATTAATTAATTATTATTATTCTAAATGTATTTGAAATATACACTGGGAAAATGAGTATTGCTAATTTATTAATAAATTATTGGTAACACGGGATTGCAAATACAGATTGAAACCTATAAATTTATTCGTTAAGGGCCTGCATCCCGTTCTTACCGGATTACCAATAATTTGAAGAGATTCTTAATTAATTAGCAATACTCGTTCTCCTCCATGTGTATTTCTTTTGGTTACATTTTTGTCAGATCTTTGACAAATGCGAATAATGATTTTTAAAGTTTACTTATTTGAATCGTAAATTCCTGATCGTCTCTAATTATTTTTTGATGGAACCGATCCTGAGGCAAATACTTTCAGCTTCACAAAACTCAGAATTAGAATATTCCGTGATTTTCACGGGTCTAGTTAATAATAAGTGGCGCCCCAGAACCAAACAAATCTCATCCCCTCTCCCTCCCTCCCCCTCCCACACCTAGCCAGACCTCCCCCACCACCGCCCCCGCCCCCGGCCCCTTCCACGGCACGGCACGCCACTGCGGAACGCTCTCTACTTCATTAATTAAGCTGCCACTTTGGCGGGACGGCACTGCGTTGAAGGAAGGGCACTCTAATTTAATATTTAAAAAAAATCTCTATTTAAAAGTTATTATCAAAAATACTAATTTCTTTGGTTCAATGAACACGGATTGTGTCATTTAAAAAATTGGAATTGATCATGATACTGTAAATAATTCACACAAACAATAAAGTGCTTACATATAATTTAATATTTTTAGCACAAAATTATTTTGATAAAAAACAACTGATTTTTCAAAAATTCAGACTACCCCGTGATTTTTACCTGGTCTGCGCCAGTCAAACATATTATTTTTACCTGGTCTGCGCCAGTCAAACATATTATTTTTACCTGGTCTGCGCCAGTCAAACATATTATTTTTACCTGGTCTGCGTCAGTCAAACATATTATTTTTACCTGGTCTGCGTCAGTCAAACATATTATTTTTACCTGGTCTGCGCCAGTCAAACATATTATTTTTACCTGGTCTGCGCCAGTCAAACATATTATTTTTACCTGGTCTGCGCCAGTCAAACATATTATTTTTACCTGGTCTGCGCCAGTCAAACATATTATTTTTAGTTGTCTATCTGTGATTGTTACTCAGGTTCAATAAACTCCGATTTAATTGTTTGTTCTTGGTTACGGAAATCCTAGGCTACTGGAGAAACAATAACTGACCGATTTCAAACTTTAGAATATAAAAAAGCTTTATTATATCTAGCAATGAAAAAGTACCCCCGTCAAAAATAAGAATATATTTAATATATGCATTTAACGACAAAGACCTACTAATTCGGTTTATTTTTGACAAAAAGGTTGACAGGTAAAATAGTTTATCTTCGACATCTTCGTTTTGTAAGGAATCTGTCTTTTTGCAGGCGCTGACTGGACATGACTCATTGCTGAGGAATTGTTCAGTTAAGCAAACAAACTAATAACTGCACCGGTGTCAAATATTAAAACCTAGTAAAGGACCATTTTTGAAATCCTGTGTTTTTGCTATTCCGTTTTTAATATCTTATAATATACTAATCTTTCTCGGGCGTCTCCGACTTCTTCCTCCATTCACTACTGTCAGGAGTGCCAGGTCGGGCGCAATTAGAGCAGTCCGCTCCGGGCGCGGAAAGGCCAAGGCGCTGATAATATCTATCTTACAGTCATAGTGATTGAATAGATATTATATATAATAACAAAATTGTTTAATCAATGTGATAAATTAATGACTTTATCCGGATATTATTCATAATATCGGGTCAAAGTGAGCCAAAGTAATAAATACGGTCCAACTGACTTGTTAACCCCCTATCCTAACCTAACCTATAATAACCCAACCTAACCTAACCTAACCTATCATAACCCAACCTAACCTAACCTTCCTAACCTAACCTAACCTAACCTAACCCAACCTAAGCTAATCTAACCTATAATAACCCAACCTAACATTATCTAAAATAACCCAACCTAACCTAACCTAACCTAAAATAACCCAACCCATCACAACCCAACCCAACCTAATCTATGCTAACCTAACCTAAATTAACCTAACCTAACCTGTAATAACCCAACCTAACATAACCTAATCTAAAATAACCCAACCCATCCTAATCCAACCCAACCTAACCTATAATAACTTAACCTAACCTAACCTATAATAACCCAACCTAAATTAACCTAATCTAAAATAACCCATCCTAACCTAACCCAACCTAACCTAATCTATAAAAACAAAACCCAACCTAACCTAACCTAACCTATAATAACCTAACCCAACCTATAATAACCCTACCCATCCTAACCCAACCCAACCTAACCTAACCTATAATAAACCCAACCTTATAAATAAAAGGCAAATTGAAATATAATTTTATAATCTTTACTATTCCTACTTGTTTTATTACTTTATCCAAGTCTTTGAAGATATTATATAAAATGGCTAGTTAATGTGATTAATTCTGTGTCAATTATCACATTGTCTAAATTGGGTAGATATTATAAATAATTGCTGGATAGTATATGTAATATCCGGATTTATTACTTTGCCTGTGACACCTAACAATCCAAACACATCGCCCTTGAGATTATTTTTCATAAAAAATACAAATCCTTCGAATATTACTGATTACAGTGATCATCACCTGCCTAGGCGTCTACTGGTTGAGAAAAGGGGCGCTAAAATTTTACTCGCCCTGACTAATGTATACCAGAATGTTACTGTTAATAAACTAAATTACATCGCCTTTCATTCGACTCCATCTCATTCCGGTCCAGAGATATTGCATAAGTATTCCTCCAGCGTCCATGACTTCTTTTACTAATCGAACCAAGCTCTAAACACTCCGGGTACCAATAAGAAGAAACTTTATCGGTATCAGTCAACTACTTTTTTGATGAGTTTAGCGAGCGCAAACTACGCAGGCCGAATTTTTTTTATATATTAAGAAGATAAGATGAAATCAGATCGAATTCGTTAAATCCTCGGAAAAAACCTCAAAAGCTAACACGTCACGATGGTAAATTTAATTAAGCTTCGTAACTAAAATTTACTTACTGGGCTATGAAATCGCTACTTTTTAATTAATTTTTAAATTTTAGTTTATAGTTAAATCAAACAGATATACGTATTTTATATAAATAATTACATGTTACATGGTTGTATGAACCAGTAAAGTTTCCGCATAAAATTCATCCTACATATAGGAAAAAGAAACTTATAAGAAAGAAGAAACCTAAACGATAGATAAGTACAAAAATAATAGATACTTACCCACATCATAAAATAATGTTCAAATATAAACAAAATAAAGAAATAAAAACAACATAATGAAAAAGAGAAAATAACTTAGATATCTGACACCCAGTTAGGGTAGAGGGTACGTAAATAACAAGTTGATTTATTTATTTTCCAATATGCATTTAGTAAATTGAATAAGGACAAATGTAAAATATCGGGGTCTGAAAAGATATTATTGTATTTTGTGCACGTCCCTCTAAAAATGAATGTTGTGTGTAATAAGTTTTTGAGTGTGGAATGTGGATGGCTACAGGCACATACTGGGTTTTGAATGTGGGGTGTGGATGGCTACAGGCACATACTAGGTTTTGAATGTGGAATGTAGATGGCCAAAGGCATGTCCTAGGATTTGAGTGTGGGATGTGGATGGCTACAGGCACATACTAGGTTTTGAATGTGGAATGTAGATGGCTAAAGGCACGTCCTAGGATATGAGTGTGGGTTGTGGATGGCTACAGGCACATACTAGGTTTTGAATGTGGAATGTAGATGGCCAAAGGCACGTCCTAGGATTTGAGTGTGGGATGTGGATGGCTACAGGCACATACTAGGTTTTGAATGTGGAATGTAGATGGCTAAAGGCACGTCCTAGGATATGAGTGTAGGTTGTGGATGGCTACAGGCACATACTAGGTTTTGAATGTGGGATGTGGATGGCTAAAGGCACGTCCTAGAATTTGAGTGTGGGATGTGGATGGCTACAGGAACATACTAGGTTTTGAATGTGGGATTTGGATGGCTACAGGCACGTCCTAGGATTTGAGTGTGGGATGTGGATGGCTACAGGCACATACTAGGTTTTGAATGTGGAATGTGGATGGCTAAAGACACGTCCTAGGATTTGAGTGTGGGATGTGGATGGCTACAGGCACATACTAGGTTTTGAGTGTGGGATGTGGATGGCTACAGGCACATACTAGGTTTTGAATGTGGAATGTAGATGGCTAAAGGCACGTCCTAGGATTTGAGTGTGGGATGTGGATGGCTACAGGCACATACTAGGTTTTGAATGTGGAATGTAGATGGCTAAAGGCACGTCCTAGGATTTTCTACATACAGGCACATACTAGGTTTTGAGTATGGGATGTGGATAGCTACAAACACATACCAGGTTTTGAGTGTGGTATGTGGATGGCTACAGGCACATACTAGGTTTTGAGAATGGGATGTGGATAGCTACAAACACATACCAGGTTTTGAGTGTGGGATGTGGATAGCTACAGGCACATACTAGGTTTTGAGTATGGGATGTGGATAGCTACAAACACATACCAGGTTTTGAGTGTGGGATGTGGATAGCTACAGGCACATACTAGGTTTTGAGTATGGAATGTGGATAGCTACAAACACATACCAGGTTTTGAGTGTGGGATGTGGATGGCTACAGGCACATACTAGGTTTTGAGTATGGGATGTGGATAGCTACAAACACATACCAGGTTTTGAGTGTGGTATGTGGATGGCTACAGGCACATACTAGGTTTTGAGTATGGGATGTGGATAGCTACAAACACATACCAGGTTTTGAGTGTGGGATGTGGATAGCTACAGGCACATACTAGGTTTTGAGTATGGGATGTGGATAGCTACAAACACATACCAGGTTTTGAGTGTGGGATGTGGATAGCTACAGGCACATACTAGGTTTTGAGTATGGAATGTGGATAGCTACAAACACATACCAGGTTTTGAGTGTGGGATGTGGATGGCTACAGGCACATACTAGGTTTTGAGTATGGGATGTGGATAGCTACAAACACATACTAGGTTTTGAGTATGGGATGTGGATGGCTACAAACACATACCAGGTTTTGAATGTGGAATGTAGATGGCTAAAGGCACGTCCTAGGATATGAGTGTGGGTTGTGGATGGCTACAGGCACATACTAGGTTTTGAATGTGGAATGTAGATGGCCAAAGGCACGTCCTAGGATTTGAGTGTGGGATGTGGATGGCTACAGGCACATACTAGGTTTTGAATGTGGAATGTAGATGGCTAAAGGCACGTCCTAGGATATGAGTGTGGGTTGTGGATGGCTACAGGCACATACTAGGTTTTGAATGTGGGATGTGGATGGCTAAAGGCACGTCCTAGAATTTGAGTGTGGGATGTGGATGGCTACAGGAACATACTAGGTTTTGAATGTGGGATTTGGATGGCTACAGGCACGTCCTAGGATTTGAGTGTGGGATGTGGATGGCTACAGGCACATACTAGGTTTTGAATGTGGAATGTGGATGGCTAAAGACACGTCCTAGGATTTGAGTGTGGGATGTGGATGGCTACAGGCACATACTAGGTTTTGAGTGTGGGATGTGGATGGCTACAGGCACATACTAGGTTTTGAATGTGGAATGTAGATGGCTAAAGGCACGTCCTAGGATTTGAGTTTGGGATGTGGATGGCTACAGGCACATACTAGGTTTTTAATGTGGAATGTAGATGGCTAAAGGCACGTCCTAGGATTTGAGTGTGGGATGTGGATGGCTACAGGCACATACTAGGTTTTGAATGTGGAATGTAGATGGCTAAAGGCACGTCCTAGGATTTTCTACATACAGGCACATACTAGGTTTTGAGTATGGGATGTGGATAGCTACAAACACATACCAGGTTTTGAGTGTGGTATGTGGATGGCTACAGGCACATACTAGGTTTTGAGAATGGGATGTGGATAGCTACAAACACATACCAGGTTTTGAGTGTGGGATGTGGATAGCTACAGGCACATACTAGGTTTTGAGTATGGGATGTGGATAGCTACAAACACATACCAGGTTTTGAGTGTGGGATGTGGATAGCTACAGGCACATATTAGGTTTTGAGTATGGAATGTGGATAGCTACAAACACATACCAGGTTTTGAGTGTGGGATGTGGATGGCTACAGGCACATACTAGGTTTTGAGTATGGGATGTGGATAGCTACAAACACATACCAGGTTTTGAGTGTGGTATGTGGATGGCTACAGGCACATACTAGGTTTTGAGTATGGGATGTGGATAGCTACAAACACATACCAGGTTTTGAGTGTGGGATGTGGATAGCTACAGGCACATACTAGGTTTTGAGTATGGGATGTGGATAGCTACAAACACATACCAGGTTTTGAGTGTGGGATGTGGATAGCTACAGGCACATACTAGGTTTTGAGTATGGAATGTGGATAGCTACAAACACATACCAGGTTTTGAGTGTGGGATGTGGATGGCTACAGGCACATACTAGGTTTTGAGTATGGGATGTGGATAGCTACAAACACATACCAGGTTTTGAGTGTGGGATGTGGATGGCTACAGGCACGTACTAGGTTTTGAGCGTGGGATGTGAATGGTTACAGGAATTTACTAGGTTTTGATATTGTTGAATGCTGAACTTTTTTAGGTAGAAATTTGAGAACTGTGCCGTGATCATCTGCCTTAGCACCCGTTCAAACGCCCATCGCCATTACTTTTAATTATAATGTTCGAATGTAATCGTTTTCATTTGAGACCACCACCTTCAATAAAAACGATGAGAAAACTTTACAACAAACCATTGTAAAACGATTTTAATAAACAATAATAATAAATAAATCGTCCAGTCAACGCAACGCTTTTCCTACCCAACCACGTCTGATATATTGAATCTGCTCTTGTGGCTTGAGCCAGACAAGCCGCTTTTGTTTACAGCGGATCCGTTTATTAGCACTTTTTAATTAATTAACCGCTCACCCATATAGCGGTACGGCCGGCGAGCTCGGGCCCAGCAGTTTGTAGCTAGGAATGCAGCACAAAAGCGCATACAAATTCTTGGAAGGAAATCGAACCTGTCTGTAAGCTACTCTCGCAACAATCTGTGGAATATCTTGGAATACATTTTACAGGATTATTCCCTTGGGATAAGGTAATATCCATTAACTAACGCGATAAGTTACTACCCGAGTAAGTGGGTTTTGTAAAATTACATTTTGTAGAGATATTGAAGATTGAGTTGACTATTATCGACTAATGAAAAGTGAAGTTGAACTTTTTAGGGACGATTTTATATGCTTTACCATTTCTCAGATGTTAGGTACCTACATATTCCAAACATTGAATTAACTTAGATGGAATTCCTACAGACAGACAACGAAATGTTAGCAGTACAATCACAGTACAATAATTAGAGGAGAATAACTAAGATAACTACATATTCACTTTTGTATATAGACTTTCCTATGTAAATAGAAAAAAAATACATTCATTCTTTAATCGGGTTTTTTTAATTAGTCGTTGGGTATGCAAAAAACTCAATTATCAATGTGCTTATTCAAATTTTATATATATATCAACTAATATTTTGTATTTGAAAGCAAATAAATTAAGCAGAAATATAACATCAGAACTTTTTTTATTTTCTACATTACAAATGCACAGTAATTATATTTGCAAAGCGATAAAAAAAACAGATGTTTTATTTTTTTTAAATAATCGTTTTTTTTAATTGAACACTCGTAAACATTGTCAAAAAAGCACCAAAAATACACTAAAAACCACGTAAACCTACTATTTCGTAATGAGACTTCCTTTTTTTACTGTAACAATATTATGTCAGTTTTAATGAAATTCACCATCGTATGTACAATTCAATGTCTCTTCGCTAAATAATTCACCCAGTTGTGAAAAAGGCTTCAAACTTTCCAGTCAATGTGTTGCCTTCCTCTGACTTTCTGTTAAGGTTCCGGTAAGGTCTTGGTAAGGTTCTGGTAAGGTTCTGGCAAGGATCTAGTAAGGTTTTAGTATTTATAGTGAAAAATAAATCGTTCTACTTACATTTCTATTAGAAGTTTGAAAATTATGTAGTTTTTGGAGTGTATAGAGAATTTTTTAGAATCATTATATATAAATACTTTTCACCAGAAAACAATAATTGAAAAGTACTCAATTAAGTATTCCACAAAACGTAATTGATTGTAGCAATCAAATAATGGATTAAATATTAGCATGTTTGAACGGAACTGATTTTCGCTCAAGGAAAGTTTGCGAATCTCCGAAATTAAATTTGCCAAACCGAAACGAGATTTTCATTAACTGTTGCTGTAAAACACAGATGGGGTCTCCTACTATTCGTATACATTAATTTACTCTGAGCCAGCGCTTCTCAACATGGCCAGTATTCACGGTCAGCTCATTTAATATACATTATATTAATTAATATTTGATATTAATTATTATTTGAGTAATAATAATTAGTAAACATAATATTAATTATTATTCTTTGGCATTTATTATATTTTATAACTTCTTTAACAAATTTTACTTCTTTAATAATGTTCCACTAAATTATTATAGCCTATGTTTGTAAAAGCCCGTATGGGCGTATGATATAAATAAACAATAATAATTTTGGCGATTTATTAAATGTGTACCATCCACAAGGATTTAAAGTTTTTTTAAATTAATTTTTCAATTAGTAAATGATAATTATTTTCGAAACTGTTTTGTCCTACGTGCTATTTAAATGTGATGAAATATAAAATTTAAAAAATTAAAAGATTAATAATCATTTTGATGGGTTTAAAATTAAATTCTAGGCGGTGGATTTACGTTGGAATACAAATAAGTCGTAAATATCTATCTATCTACGTAAATAAAAATGTAAATGTTCGTTTGTTCAAAATCTTAAATCTATGAAAGTTCTTCACTTCATTAGAATACGCGTGTGTTTTTATAAACCTATATTATATAAATGTCACCTGTAAAAGGTAACAGGGTTTTTTTCACCTACCGAGTGCTCGGCCGAGTCAGTCAGTGGAAAAAAAACTGTATTTAGAATTTAAGGAGTTTTTGATGTTTGTTGTTATAAACTAATTTTTCATACTTGGCTAAACCAAGACAACACCACTTAAAACTAATCACAACGAACTGACTCGCCCACTGTCTCTTCTACATGTGATAACCTCCTCTCCAATAAGTTTTTCGGCGGAGTAACAAAGCCAGTGACGCGGCAGGTGCATTTCGGCCATAAAAACCAACACGCGCTACTATTTATCTATCTGCACAGACAGACTGAACCACACCAATGTGGCGGGGTACAACTAGTATTATAGTAAAAAATATAACTAACACTTGGTCATAAAAACAACTTTTTTAAGATGTTTATTTTTTTATTATTTCATATTTGATTAAGTATTATTAATTCTAGTAGGTAGGATTGTTTTTTAAATAATTATTATCGGCTCACAAAAAATGCCCAAGTTTTCTCTAAAACTGGGAAAAATTGAATTCTATGGCCTATGAATAAATACAATAGCTCACATCTTTACTAGATATTTGCAAAAAAGCAATCTCATAAAAAGGTCTCAAATGGAAAATTAAATTTTGTGATGAAAAAGCCCCGAAACCCTTCCTCAAGAGGCCATGCAACTTTTACTAGTAGAAATCAACCAAAGCTTTGATATCTGCTGTTCTGTAGCAGCAAACGGGTATTTATTTAAATAATTATAATGTTATAGTTATCTCCCAGAGACACAAACACGACATTAACGAAACTTGCCCGAATTACAAAAATATTCATATATTTTTGTAATTCGTTAATTGTATTAATGCCCGAATTACTATTAACTATTATAAATGTTACAGCATAATACTTAATAATGCATCAGAAGCATTTATATCACATTGTAAACAAAAACTTCATTCATTATAAATGTTTATACTATTAAGTTAATAAAGCTAAATAATATAAACTGCATGTATGAGACTGTTTATAACTGTTGAGACTGTTTTATAACTGTTGAGACTGTTTGATACTGTTTTATTACTGTTCAGACTGTTTATAACTGTTGAGACTGTTAATAACTGTTGAGACTGTTTATAACTGTTGAGACTGTTAATAACTGTTGAGACTGTTTATAACTGTTGAGACTGTTTTATAATTGTTGAGACTGTTTATAACTGTTGAGACTGTTTATAACTGTTGAGACTGTTTATAACTGTTGAGACTGTTTGATACTGTTTTATTACTGTTGAGACTGGACAATATAATTATGATGTGGTTTAAGTTAACATTAAAGTCAATAACCGAGTTTATTAATCACGGACTACTTTAAGTCGAATTAGCCAAGTCTAGCGTATTGGTGGCCGGAATGGTTTAGAATCAGATGAGGCCTTCTGATCTGCTACCCCTTCTGATCAAATTTGGGGTCAGCTGAAGGGGTGTGCGACAGGGGGAGGGGGGGGGGGGTTAATGAATTCACTTTGTGACTGTAACATGTAGAACCGATCAATGGATAGTTTTAAGTAATTACATCGGAACGGAGCGGGCAGGCTGGGAGGAAGTCGGATTAGACTGTAGCATATTCGTAAGTTCCTATTTATGTTAAATTTATATTTTTTAAATAATTTACTTTGTGAAGAAACAATTACATTGAAAACAATAACTTTTTTATATGTAGGTTATTTACTACTACCTACATTACAACTTCGTGTTTTTTTTTATTCGTGTTTTATTTAATTTAATGAGATACGTCCATTAATGTCTAATTTATAATCCTAAGAAGATAAGAAAAATACGCAGATTACATATTTTAAAGGCTTTATTATTATTTTCTTTGGCAGTTAAAACTAAACAGTTTTGTTTTATTTAAATCATCTCAAATTATTAACAAATGCCCTAGGTAATGACACACATGAAGCAATATTTTTAGGGTTCATAAATATTATCTGATGTAATTTCAAAACCCGCATTTTACATTGCGGGTTTTGAACACCCCCGTTTTCAATTTTGTACATAAGGGTTATAAACAATGGTTGCAAAAAATAATTTATTTCAGTAATGAAAGTGGTTAAGTGGTTTAAAACTGTATCAAATAAATAAAAAATAAACTGAAATAATATGTTGACATAAAAAATTTGTCGAAGTGTGTTTTAAACATCGAAATTGTTGCATTAAAAATGTCAATATAATTGGTACATTCATTAGGTATGATTTGAGATTTTCACGGCCAAATGTATTATAGTGATTTGTTTTCAAGGTATTATGCCGTGTTGCGCTACTTTAGCCAACGTTCGGACAGCATTGCAGTGTCCATCATCAAGGCAGATGTGTAATCACGTTACAAATCACATTCTTCAATACTCTCCGTGTCCCTATTCAAATAGTTCAAATTATTTTCAAATATATTTCGAAGACGCTATCATTTAAAAAATTGAAATAAACATTGTGTCTTGAGTATTCGCAAAGACAATAGATTGGCCTGAAAGTTAAAGTGCCCATCTGCCAATTGGGAAAAATCACCCTCATTGAGAGGAGCATCTCCTTTATTGGTGTGTAAGTAGTGTACACGTACAGTGTAGGTTGTTTTGCTCGCTGGAGTTCCGTTGTGTTTGTTGTGTTGGCGGGCGATTGTTTGAATTTAGAACAAAACCCCGTTCCACGGATCCACAGATCCACAGATTCAGCAGATCCACAGATCCCATACAATCCACAGAATAAAACAGATCGCGTCTCTTTATCCGCATTCAAATAACAAATAACCGATGGGGTAAGATTTGTGGAGGGTGCGATACTTTGACTTCGAGTTAAATGTGGAGCTGAGTCATGTATACTAAATCAATTAATACATTTTAGTAGAGATACTGCCCCGAAGAAGCTAGCTGGTAGCGAAGTCTGGTCACCAATATGTATAAAAATAATAGATATGTTTACATAGTTATTAGTTCGTTTTAAATAACACAGTATCTGCTTCATTATAAAATATAAATTTGAATCGATTAGACAAGGTCCAAATGACACCCTTGAGGAATTAATTAATAAAGAAAGACCAATGTTTAAGATCGACTTCTCTTCGTTTTTATTTTCGTTTGAAAGTTCATTTGGCAGCTATTTACGGCCTTTTAATCTAGTTGACAGTTGATATTGGCTTCATGAGAATGGGTCGCTTCTTCGACTCGTTTTTTGTATAAGACTCGTAGGTGGAACAAGTTACTGGCATCTGTTTTTCCTCCTTCATATAATTCGGGCTTTTTTAAGAGCCGCATTAATAAATCCCTTCCTACAGCCTCTGCCCAAACGGGTGGCGACATAGCTCCTCTGCCTTCAAACTGTACAGACAGTGGTCTTCTTGTGAGGTGTCACATAAAAATAAAAAGTTTCAGTCCGAAAAATACAATTTTAAGAATATTGTACGAATTAGCCGATATTCATGTAGGTCTTTTATTGATGATAAATAAATGTATGTATTCAATACGCAGAATGTCGGGGCCTCGATTCTCCTCGAAGTAATTCCACTCGAACAACGAATGGTTCGACCCACTCGTTGTTCGAGTGGAATGACTTTTAATGTTTGGCATATGAACATACTTACATACGACGAGACTCAAAATTTTGACCAATATACAGGGTTTTCCAATAAGAGGTGTTATTTTGAATAGCCCGCTATTTCGGTAGATGTTACTTTTGAAGCTGTCATTTGACATTTGACAAGTAAAAAATACGCCAATAATAAAAATGGAATACACGCTTCAACAACGCATTGAAATTATTAAAATTCACTTGAGTGAATCAAATGCAAATCATCTTGAGTGATGAGGCCCATTTCCACCTCGGTGGCTTCGTCAACAAGCAAAATTGTCGCATCTGGGGATCGGGAAACCCAAAGGTTATTGTTGAAAAGCCTCTCTATCCTGAACATGTGACTGTTTGGTACGGTTTATGGTCCGGCGTAGTTATTGGACCTTACTTTTTCGAAAATGAGGCTGGAGCAACAGTTACGGTTAATGGATTGAGCTATCGAGAGATGATTAATGATTTTTTATGGCCGGAATTGGATAGTATTGATCTGGACAACGTTTACTTTCAACAAGACGGCGCTACGTTCCACACAAGCAACGAAACCATTGATCTTTTACGATTGAATATCAAAATAACACCTCTTATTGGAAAACCCTGTACGTATTTGGACGGCCTGGATTGGAGAATCGATTTTCGAAAAGTCGAGAATCGAAACAATTCAATTTATCTACAAAAAATAAAGAAAATTAAAATGCTTTTTAAATATCCGTTGCAACAGCCAATTTTCGAGTAAGGATTAAATTTTTGTCATTTTTAAGTTTTATGGAATGTCAAAGATTTCTATGAAAAATAGCCGTTTTAAGATAAAAATTTTGGGAACTACTTTTTATTTTTATATAATTTGATGGTTAAACCCCCATCAATGTAATATATCGCCGAAGAAGAAGATAATACTCATAAATCTAAAGAAACGTGAAACAGAACAAGACAGAGAAAAATAAAAAGATAACGGTAAAAACTAGAAATTGAACCCAGGATCTCTTGTCTTACCGGTACAGGCGTCTTAAACCACTCGACCACTGGCACCTATTTATTTAGCGTTATATTTCAATTTCAGAATTAACAATATCACCTGCAAATATTTTTTTAAGGTTGTTGGTCGAGAGCCTCACCCTCGACCACGGAGGTTGTGATTGCTAAAAACCATGTTTAAAGCCGGGGAAAGCGGGGGAACTCAGCTAGTTGTGGATAAACTTCTAACAATTTGCAAGGTACAGAAGAGTTGGTTTTACATTGATTGTGGTTTATGCATCACATATTTTTCCTTCAGAATCTAAGAATATTTCAACATTTCATCTTCTTGCTTCATCCTCCAACATTACAAAATATAAACAAATAACCAACGGAATTCAGGTATAAAATGGCGGGCTCCGAACAAAGCGGGAAAGCGCATTTTCAGCTGAAAACAATCAAATGGTGTATTGGACGGGGCGGCAAATAAAGCAGCCCCTTCCCTCGCCCTCCTCTTTCTCCCGCCCCACAATGGCCAACGTAGCCCTGGCCGGACGGACGGAGCTGTTTTTTTTTCATTTTTGTCGAACGTGGATTTGCAATATTCATATTTTCGCTTCTCAAAACAATGAACGATGTACTCTGGTAGTAGGTAGTAGGTTGTAGGCAGTGTACGGTAACGTGAGGAGGAGTTGGACTTGTTAAGGAGAGTGGCTGTGGTGCCATTTTCTAATACAGGTTGTTATATATATAGTTACCTTCTAGATAACTATAACTTCTAGGTACCTTTAGAAGTCATAAAACGAGGATGGGTATGTTTAAAAATGTATTCCATGGAAATAATAACATTCAATCTACTAACAACAAAATGTATTAAAAAAACTTCTTTATACTAGCGACTTAGATTCAATTGTCTCGCTAAAATTCAAATGTAACATTGTCATCAAATGGCCATTCGAATTATTTTGTTTTTTTGACATTCGATTATTCTAGGTCCTAGTTTCAGCTTTCCATCAAATTGTAATAAGCTGACAAGTTTAACAACATTATAGTTGTCAAAAGCTAAAACGGACCATCAATCTGCATTTAATGGGAACCTTTCAACTACTGTCAAAAACAAAATTGCACTGAATGTCCATTTGATGACTTGTCACATTTGAATTTTTGGAAAAAAACAGTCCAAGAGGTAAATTAGGCTTTCAATTTGCATAAAAATACTACTAAATTTAATTTTGAACCAAAAACTAAATTTGAACAACCACAACCCAACATTAATAAATCAGTTAGTCGAGCGTATATACAAAACATAAAAGCTCCTTCGAAAAGCACAATCTTTGAACAAAGACACTACAAATACAAAATAAAGGAAACAAAAATCATTTTATAAACAAAATTAATATATGGATAAAACAACAAAAGATGCGATATTATTAAAAAAAACTTGTTTCCAAAAAAATATTCATTATACACAACATTACCAATAAGTAAGCATACAAATCGCCCATTTATATTTGACTTTATATTTAATTTTTATTAGTTTATTCATTTTATTTAATATTAGTTAGTTTAATTTAACTCAATTTCAACACAGTCCATTTTATTTAAACAAATATTTTGTTATACAAAATTATAAAACGGTAAATTGTAAACCACGGCCGAGCACTCACATTACCAAAAAATTCTGCTAATGTACCTATCAATATTTATTATTGTAAATATTGGCATCATTCCTCCTACATTGGAGACTTTCGTAGAGCGTTTCAGAGGGCTAATCCATGTTTCTTACAAACTGTTTGTTTAGTTTTGTAAGATTTGCGTAAAATAAAATATGTACCTACATAAAAAAATTTAACTATATACTTTTAAAAAATGTGAGGCATGAATCGTGGACTCACCGTCCATTCTCATAAAAACCTTAGAAACTTTTTTCAATTTGTTTAATTTATTGTATATATTTTTTTTGGTGTGAGGCTCAAAGTGCTGAAGCGTTTTCTAGTTTTAAAGAACATCGATGTCATTACTTGCTTATTACGTTCTTATCACAAATCCTCTTAAGATTCTATGAAGAACGCATATTATATGTTATACATATAATATGATTTCATCCTGACGTTGAAACCATTGGTTTTGAAGCATGTCGATCCATTTTGATTGAATAGTGGTTTATACAAAGTTCTTTATATATTTAAAATGATGCCACAAAGTGAATTTGCAATAGTTATTGAAGAAGCGATTATATTAAAATTTATTAACTTAAAATTATCAATGTTAATTGATTTTTAAACAACGTTACCATTCGCTTTCCATGCAAATAAAAAAGTACTTTTTTTCAATAACATAAATAATAATAATGGAAAATGTAATATCCATCAGCACAATGGCAACACAAAAGGTCAAAAGCTTTTAAATTTGAATATTCCATTGAATATATATTCATATGAATTGAACGTGAATTCTCCCGCCTAATTCCAATTTGGCGGGAAAGTTGCATAAAAAAGCGCCATTGAAAAGGCAATTTCAATTTCTTCACTGCTCTCTAGCTCCTGGGATTCGTTTCATTTTTAATACGTAGGTACTTTAATCAGAACGATTGCTAGTTTTTGATAACATTTTGGTGTCTTAAATTCGACAAGCTATCATCAAAAATACTAATTTCGGTTTTGAGTATGTGATTGTATCTCTGGTTCAATTAACAAGTGTCATTTTCATAATTCAGACAATTTATAAAGTACCTACCCATACTGACGTGACGTTTAAACATAAAATTATTTTAATTGTAATTTTAAAACTTGGAACCGATATATCAACAATTCTCTTCCTTGCAATAATAATAATAATAATAAAATAAAAACCTAAAATTGTCTTAGGATGTGAAGGTTATATAACTTTCGGAAAGTACGATTAGATAAATCAGAACACCATTTAGAAAGTAAAATTTTTCAAAATATTTTTAAAAAATAAGACCACTATGCTTTTTCGAACATGCTTGTATCTTCCTTATGATTCATCTTGATGTTGCCATTTAAAATCTTTTAATCGATTGCATCGCCCTTATTTCTTGTCTATCATTGTCAGATTGTATTCTGTTCTGTTCATATTATAAGCAATAAGAATTAAAAAAAACACTAATTTCGTGTGAGACACCGTCTGTCTGTAACTCCAGTTCAATGAATTCTAGAACTTTTGTTTTGAATTTAAGTATTCGAAGTTTGTTTGGAGAATTCAGACAAGCGATACAGCACCTCTGTTTGGTTTTGAAATGAGAATACGCTCGGTTCCTACAGGGATGTCAGTTTTCCAGTTTCTACCTATCCCTAACCATCACCTTGCTGGAAAAGTATATGAAAAAAATACAGAAATAAATATAGAAATTTGGAACAATGGTAAGAAAAATAATGCAAATTCGGGTGCGTTTGTTTTGAAAACAGAAAAACGTTTTAGACTACCTTGGAAGCACTCGAAAGCAAATTGTTTGAGTTGTTCATGTAAAAACTAAGAAAGGAGGAAATTGACTATCTTGGAGGTGCTTAACATCGTTATAAGTACTTTGTTGTTCCGATAATTACCACGAGGTATCGCGGTGGAACTCACTATATTGTGATTGTGTTGTGTGCTACTTCCAGAGATACAATGGTAAGTGTTTTTATCCTGTTTTTCCTTCCTTCCGTACATGATTCATTTCTACACATATCCCCCAATTCCAAAAAACACCAATTCATTTCAACTCGTTTAAATTATTAACAGTCCACTTTCAACAAGCTCATTACGTATAATATAATAATTTTACTAGAAAATAATTTTAATAGTAATTTTCATTTTTGGAAGTAATCTGTTGTAGTAGTATGGTATAATTACGTTATGGAAAGTTTAATTAATGTACCTACTTGTAGGTAGTATAATACCAGCGGTATAATATTCATTCATTCGGTGCAAAAAAGTAATCTCTTAAAGCCATTAATTAATACGGGCGTGGGCGGGAAAATAAAATAAACTCCGCGTTCCGTTTTCCAGTTGAAATAATTTGTCTCGTTCAGTATTCAGTGGGTGAGTGAGTGAGTGGGTGAATTGTAATGAAATAGAATATAATAATCATTTAGGGAGATTGAGAGCTCGCACAATGAGAGGTCGAACAATGCCGCGCAGGGCCAGGGTCAGGGGAACCTAACCTTTTATACTGCTTACCCACATAGCTTATATACGGTAGTTCTGTGAACAGCTGACCTCACGCCCAAAAAGCATGTTTCTAATTTTCTCTTAATAAATCAAAACCTAAATTTCCCCTGAAATCGTCATATTTGTAAGTAGCTATTCAATACCTACCTACTTAATTATAAACCATACATTATATTCAAAATCTCAGTTAAAGCCTCAATACCCTATAATAAAGTACAACTCCATAGTATAATAGTGGCAATATTAACAACGCTGGCCGCTAGGAGCACTAGTGTAGTATATTGACTTTGACATTCCCTTCAATGGCGGAAAATTGAATTTATTTAGAACTTTGTGGCGGTGTTTTGCGCTTTCTCATTTATATTTTGATCAATATAGATAAAAATATATTAAAATGTTTGAAATAGTAGGTTCTGTGTGTGCAGTTTACGAATGTAAAAATTACAAACAACAAAAACACTCAAGTCATTATCGGGATGCAAAAAAACGGTTACCGGTTATTTTGATGAAATATAATACGAGTTCGAAAATCCTGCCAAATAAAATGTTCTTGGTTACATAAAAAATTTAAATCTACAAAAAGGAAATTAAAAATAGTTCTTACAAATATGCAAGTATTTTATTACATTTCTAAGTCATCAAAGACAGATTATTAGCCGCTTAGTAGTTTTTATTTTGAGCAAAAAAGCTGTAAAATCGCACGTAGGTTAAATATTTTTTTCGATTTCTCTAATTTACTAACGTAGAATATAAAATTATTACTTACACATAAAATGGATTAACATGTGTGATAGAAAACCAACGCGAAAAACTCACGCCGCTAGTATGCGCTAGTGAAGCATTTTGCCATCAAAATGTATGGCAAAATGGTCAAAGTTAGCCACTGAGTCGAAGTCAAAGTAAGCCTTAATAAAGTGAATGAAAATGCAAATCAGTCAACTATCTAGAGGAAGTAAGCCTTGCTTGAATAATAAAGTGGATTCAACACATTTTCGAAACCGGGAGTGGAACGTGCAAACAAATTTATATACATTTAAAATTCGCTACGCTCAGTGAATTATGTAATCTTTCTTTCCAATGGTTCTGTATTTTTTGCTTGAATGCTTAGATAGTATTGGGGGTTTTATAAGAGTTCCATCAAAATAAATCATCTAGGTACCTAACTATTTCCGTAGATTTTGAATATGTATTATTATATTATTTTGAATATGAATATGTAATATTAGTTCAAATGCTCTATATTTTGTTACTAAATCTGCCAATAATTACTTCGTAAACTCTCCAATTAAAAGGCTTCATACACTTGGAAACAAATATAGTTCAGTCGATGTCTATCATTTCCAATCGGTTTCCAAATATAAAACCAAAATATTAGAACTTTTAAAATAAAACAATAAACATCTAGCTATTGCACCTCTTATTGAATTATTTCCTCAAGATTGACAAAACAGGCTTATACCTACAAACTATCATGTTTAGATTTGCCTTTTGCTTGGTTTTATATGTCTAATGGTGAATGTTATATTATTGCTTTACTAGTCTATATTTATAATCTTCACAATATTTTTTTATATAAACTATGTAAAATGGCTGACCAATCGCCCTCGATTTAGCAGGCCACTACAACCTGTCAAACGCAGTATATTTGTTAACAATACTGCCAATAATTATTTCGTTAGCTTTCTAACTCAAAGGCCTCACACACTATGTGTCGTATTGTATCATGTTACTGCTGCCACTACCTAGCATTTACATATAAACTTTACATTTATTATTAACTAATTTAAGTCTGTATAACTTAGGAGTAGGAATATTCTTATTCTTATTTTTGTACTATTTACTTGCTGTTATAATATGTCAAATGGATATGGTTATATGTATTTTTACTATTACTTTTGTGAACTTACAATCTTCAGAATATTATTTTTTTATGAACTATGTATGTAAAAGCCCAATGGGCGTATAAATAAATAAATAAAATAAATAAATATAACATTGTTCTCAGTGCTGATGTTAACCTGAAATGGCGTCTTGAAATTTAATGGCGTCATTTATCTACGTGATGTCCGGAAACTAGTGGCATAAGCGGGTAATTGTAAGTTTTTAACCGGATTACGAATAATTTTAGGAGATTCTTAATAAATTAGCAATATTCAACATTAGTATTTTTCTCCATGTGGTGAATTTACATCACATTTGAAGTCAATTTTATGGTATTTTTTGTTTTGAACTTTCGTTTTCGAGTAAATCGATTTCGAAGTAAAAATTTTCCAGCTCCAAGGGAGTGAATATCAACTGTGTCTTTTAAAATGCGACGAAGAACAGAATCGGCTCCAAAAGTTTTTTAGTGTCACAAAAAAGAAGTTTTTTTTTATCCATCTAAAGCCTATTTTTCGTTTTGGGTTAAATATGTTTTACAGATTCACCAGTTTCCCTCGTGGATATTTAGGGAAATAATAATTATTATTATCACCAATTCCAGGATACTGTGTATAACACGAAAGACATAAGTTCAATAATCGAACCCTGTGGCACACTCCTTTGAAAGCATCTGAATTAGATAGACAATTTCCCTAAACTAGGTAGCTATGGAGCAGATTTATGGCAGATTTTTGCAAGATTGATGATTTTTAAATACTTTTTATAGATCTATTTTAACATCCTCTTTTTGTTCTTCGAACAGTATAACTGAATGAAACTCGATTTAATTTGTCGTTGGGTCCGATACCAAAGTTGGCCATTACTGCCCGGGAGCTTTTAATCTATGGGGCATAGCCAAAAAGTCGTGAGTGCCTCACTACCAACAACCAACTAACAACCCTCGGTGAATTATTCTAGGCGTACATCGGCACGGGGCTTATTGTCACCACGTACAAGTAGGGTACGTAATAATTATGTTTTATTTCAAAGGGAATATTTATTATCAAATAGTTGTGTTATCCCATTGTTTGGTAGACTGGAGTAAGTCGAGTATAATAAATTTTCAACAAATAGGTAGTTGAATAAATTTACTTTAGATACGTGTGCGAAATAGTAAAACATTTTTTTTATTATTAAAGACCAGTGGACAACCATTGACATAACACACAGCATCCCAAAAGTTGACATAGGTCTTGAGGGAAATGTTTTTCTCGGGGCCTACTGTGTGGGGTTAATGTAAAAAAAAAAGCGGCACTTCCAGAATGGAAGATACTCTCAGTATCGCCCTGGTAAAAAAAACACCATTAAGACGTGAAACATTACTTGAAACAGCGTGTTTGGTGACCAGATCTGAATAACCAGATGTTTTTGCCACCTTTCTCTTTCTCATACTTTCCCTTCTCACGTCTCTCAGCCTTACAACATACCCCAATAATTGGGGATGCTATATTGTTACTGGCTTCAAACGGTTGGGAGCAGTTGGGAGTTGGGACCCTTGTGTTGTACTCTCATTTAAAAAATATAGTCGATGGCGTCATTTTGACCTTACCCTTATCTTAGATGTGACTAGGGAAAGATTGGGAACGACTACCCCAACAGTTCAATAATTTGCCCTCTTCCCCTTTGTGAAGTATTCACTTTTAAAAAAAAAATGCTGAAATTTTGTTGCTCACCTGCATTTATTATCGTAATTTAAAAATTTACATTACGATAGTAAACTACACATTATTTTGTCTTTGACTTTTATGAACAATGCTTATACTTATGTAAATGGTATTCATATTATGAAAAGTGAACCAGTGAACTCACCCAAGTGCAACGAATTTCAATGAGTATGTTGTATTTGTAAATAAATAGTTTTATGGGAAATTACATGTTATATATATTGGTAAACCATAGACAGTGTATTAATTTATTTTGCTCAAAATTCTGCCTCATTTGTAACTGGTGAGGCAGGTTAAGTCCTACTTAAATATATCTACTATTATTTTGTCGTTATTACTGCGCTATTACTTATACTTTTTTTGACAATAATTACATACATAATATTATTAATTCTGTTGTTCAATCAGATGTTGTACTGTTCTCGCAATGTAATTACTAATCATATTATAAGTGTGTTTTGTATCTATAACACAAGGTGTTAATGTGTAAAGGTGTTAAGAGCGAACTTGACTTATTTTACCAAGTATTTTCTGAAATTATTTGGGGTATAAAATGTAAATGATATTTTGGAATCCGGTGACATTGTGAGTATTTTTAAATTTATTTTTTTTTTAATTTTAAACATGGTAGGTATTGGACCATAGGATCGGGGTAAGGGGTTGGTCGGTTACTAGGCTGAGTGCCCAGTGACGAGATGTGGAATAATTTTTTTTGCATGGTTGGAATTTTTTTTTTTTTAACTTTAAAAAAGTCACCGGATACCAAAATTTCTTTTACATTTTTTACTCCAATAAATTAAACTTAGTCAAGTATGTCCCTTAACACCCCGTATATTAAGTAATTTTATTGATTTTCTACAAAATCTCTACGGTGAAGTTCATGAAGTGTAAGCACACCTCACTTACACAGGTGAATAAGTGACGTTAAGCGACGTACCTTACACACTTTAACCAGCGATTCCTGAGGTTATTTGGAGTAAAAATGTGGGTGACATTTTGGTCACCGGTGACATTTTGGTCACTTGTGACTTTTTTTTCACACAAAAACTCAAAATATCAATATGTATCGGACGTTTGGGTCGGAGTGGGGGGTTGGGCGGCTACCAAGAAGACGGACGACATGAAAAAAATTTCAGTTATAATTTTCGCTTCGAATCAGTTACCGACGTCTCTTAACACCCTGTATACAATAATGTAGGATCAGTGGGTCAACAGTGAACCACACTTTTTTCCGAGTTGACCTGGGCCACCAAAATTTAACGTAGAACTGTCAAATAAATGTTGTTGTCTTCAGTATTTATTTGGCTTTCTATGTGCATAAACTCATTTTCGCAGAAATAACTGTTAATTATATATAATGATTTATATAAAAAATGAAATTTTGGTTCACTGTGTACAATGCTGGTACACAGTGAACCGCAGGCATGGTACACAGTGAGCCGAAGAAGGACACAGTGAACCAACATATTAATTCTCCTGAAAATTATATTAATAATCCTCGCAATAAAACAAATAAATGAAGAAAATAATCAGGGCTTTATTTATAAACATAATTTATACAATATGAAAAACCCATAACTAAAAAAAAGTAGCAAGATAAGAAAATAACTACAAATTACAAAACATGAAAACTCGCAGAGCTATAAAAAAATAAGTAACGTAATTTTTTACCTTTAGAGCAAAAGATTTAGCGAATATTTATAGCAAAGGTAACATCAAACTTATAAAATGACTGCTGCTGCCTCTTAGTGCTTCCAGATACAATAGGTTTTGGGAGAATATATTTAATGTCATGCTCTTTTACATATGATAAGTCAGGAATATTGAGTAGAGAATATTGTTCTGGACCTCTTGTCTGTAGTCTAAGAAAACTGATGAAGTATTCAAGGGAATCATTCCTTGTTTCAAGAACTTTCCCAACATAATAAATTCTTGTTTTTTTCGTGTCAAACACTACCACAACAAAATCTCCTTCGCCGGGGGATCTCTCTAACGGTTCCATTATCATTTCTTCTGTCAGGTCTATCTCATCATTCTCCATCCAATTCATGTCAATGCTTGAATTTTGAATGGAGATTTCTGTTTCATCATCTGAATTGGATGCTAAAACGGCACGAATAATTTTTTTATTTTTGGCATCCTTCCTCTTTTTGGCAGCTGATCGCTGTTGATTGATTTCGATTTTTTCAGGCGTATCTGTAGCAATCAAACTACGACCTAGTTGTCTACGCTTTCTCATATTTTTCCGAGGGCCTGCCTTCATTGAATCGCGGAATTATTCAGGACCAATAAAAGAAACAGACTCTGCTCTTGAAAGCCCAGAGGGTCCAGCTATTGAAAGGTCTTCGAAGTCTGCTGGTGATGTATCTTTTTCAATAACTAAGTTTGATGGTCGACCATCTGGTAATGTCTGGACAGGAACTGGGCGATCTGTCACTGTGCTCGGTAAAAAGTCATCATCCGTAAATATATTTCTGTCGAATGGATAAATTCCGGTTTTTTTAAAAGCATGCATAACATTTACTTGCGTCATGGCTCGTGGGAATGCATATCCCACCATTTCGCCGATCTTGTAGATAGTCAGTGGAATACCAGGATTTCTCAGCAGCCATGAATCTATTGCA
The DNA here is from genome assembly GCF_061612785.1 of Hesperophylax consimilis. Lineage (NCBI taxonomy): Eukaryota > Metazoa > Arthropoda > Insecta > Trichoptera > Limnephilidae > Hesperophylax > Hesperophylax consimilis. The sequence goes on from NC_142842.1 coordinate 1,345,162, forward strand.
CTATTGTAGGAAGCTTTGAAGGGGCCAAAAACACCAACGTCCAAAGGCTGGAGCTTAGCAGACGTGTGCGGGTGTAATATGATAATCGTTACTCCAGATGCTTTTGCCAGATCCAACGCCTCAATAGATAAATGAGATTCGTGATTATCAAATATCAAAATACTTGGATGCTGGGGTAAACTGCCAGAATGCTTGATGAAATGCTTTATCACCTCTACAAACAGGTCACTATTCATCCAACCTGTGGGAGTAGCCAGCCCCAATGTTCCAGGTGGTGTACCTTTGATCATTTTCGGTAAGAAGTTTTTTCTTGGGAATACCATAACAGGTGGCAAGGCTTGTCCACTTGCACTGATAATGCCACACGTAGTGACAAGTGTGCCCTTTTCACCACTCGTCACTTTTCCAAGATTTTTTTTTCCTTTTGGACCCAGAACTTTAACCGGTTTTTGTACGTTGGTGGTGGCAGTCTCGTCCAAGTTGAATATCCTGGTTCCATCAGCAAAAGCAGCAGGATTCCGCATTAACGTTCTTTCCAGATTATTAAAAAACGTATCCACATTTGGTCTATTGAAAGCGGTAGCTCTAGCCAAACTACAGGCTTCAGGTTTACGGAGAGATAGATCTTGATGTCGTTGGCGGAAGCCACGAAGCCAGTCGACGCCACCTAATTTGTTGGCATGCCAAGATGCCGGCACTTTTATGCCGTTCACGTTGGCCATCTGATAAGCTAATTTTCGGGATTCGTAGATTGATAGTCCATAAAACAAAGAAGCACATTTCTTGATATACTCCTTTAGGGTCCGTTCTTGATCTTCGCTAAATATTCTATTAACGTCGTAATGTGGAACTAATCTTATGGGCTGCTCCGAAGTCTTCGACTTGAGCCAGTAGCGCCGAAAAGTTGGGGTACGGGATGCCAGCAGCTTCTGCAGATTTGTGAAGACTATGCCCTTCTTTCATCATCTCCAAACCTTTTTTCATCTCTTTCTCCGTGTGTTTACCGATTTTCCTTGCATCTTTCTGCTTACGACCCATTCTGTTGACCAAAGAAAACACTTAAGTTGATCTAATTCTATGAATCCATATTATTTCAGAAGCCATGTACACAGTGAACCAGATACAGTGTACACAGTGAACCAGTTCACTGTGTCCCACATAACTCTGGTTCAGTGTGTACCATGATGCCATGTTGAATTAACTAGCCAATATTTCTAAAACCTATAAGATATTGAAAATTGCTAGTAATAGGTAACAATTAAAACTAAATACTTAATATGAAAGCAGTAAAAAATCTCGCCTTGGCAACAAAATAATTTAGTAATGAAACAAAAACACTTACGTGAAAATGATGTTGTGCTTTGCAAAAATCAGATATTAGCTTCTAAAACGTCTTGTCGCCTTTGCACACTGGAGCACACTAAATCAAATCTTGTCTGTTCCTGAGACGGCACTGCAATTACGAGCTTAACACTAACACACTTACAGTTATTGCTGTAGAGGTGGTGGTTCACTGTGTCCTGCTGGTTCACTGTTAACCCACTGACCCTACCTACCTCCTAATAAAATGAAATTATTATAACACGGAATAAGGGTAAGATTCTAACCGTGTTTCGTCTCCCAACTCTTTCTCTCCCTCCCCCCCCCCAGTTCTTCACCCTTCTTGGTCTTTCCCCTTCCCACCATCCTCCTGTAAGGGGTTAGCAGTGGTGGGGGTGGGTACAAAGCCCGCTCCGGTTGGAGGAATTAATTCCTCTACGTAATCAAAAAATTCTCGCCGCCACTGGCGGGAAACGTCATAATTATTGTTCCCTTCCGCCTACTTGCAAGGGCGGAAACACAGCAAGAGCTTTAATCACGCAAACACTTTTTACAGGTATCTCTTCTCTCTACACTAGTTTTGCTAATAATACTTGGGTGTAGATGATGTGAATCATAAATCTTCTATTTACATAAAGAAGAACGTCTGTGGCGGGCGGACGGTCTGACAGCGAACGGGCGACCTGGATTTTATTTGTTTACAAATCTCCAAATTTAATACAATACTGATAAAATTTTGGTCCGTAGGTAAAGTGGACAAACTTCGGTAGGTGATTCTGCATGATAGTAGAAGTAAAAACGATAAATAACTTTTTTCGAAATTCCATTGTTTTTTCCCCATACAAATATTTTTTTCCAGAGAAGAATTTTTTCAATTTAACCAATACAACTTTTTTACCTGAAAAATATCTCAAAACGTTGGAAAAAGTTCGAAAATAGTCTTTTTTACTCTCGAAGTTTTTGCACTCAACGTTTTGTATATTTAACATCAGAATACGGCAAACTTTTTTGCCGCTAGTATTAAATCTGGTTTTATAACACAGGGTCATCCCTAGCATGGAGGGTGAACTATCACAAAAAACACATGTCACACAATCATGTATCAATAAAATAAAATAAAGTAAAATTATATTTAAAAAAAAAACTGAACACGCGTAACATCATTAAAAAAATGCAGTAACTTCATTTTGAACCATATTTATATTTAATAATGTTATCACATCCTGTACTATCATATTACTTTTTACTCCTACACCAAACTCGAGAGCTAGTTCTCTTCATTGATGTAAAAATGCTAAAAAACATTTTTTTCACTATTTTATTCTTATGCCATTCACTGTGTATTTTTGTAAAAATATTTTCTTTTTTTATATGTTATGTATTTAAAAAGAATGAATTGTGAAATTAATTTTTCGAAATAAAAAATAAAAATATTTAGAGAGAAAATATAGTGAGAGGGTAATATCTAATGAACGTGTTTTGGATTTTGTACGGCTCTAAAACGGCTTTTTACGATGCATTAATGGTTGTTTGTCAGTTTTGTATTATTTAGAGGGAGTTTATCGCTGGTATGTACCTTATGTATTAACTTATATGTCTTTCAAAAACGAGTTGAAAATGAATTATGTAATTGTTTTGTATTGAATTGAAATGGCTACACTGACAGGCCACAAGTCTATTAATCTGACGGGCTGATAAAATATTTATAGCATTTAAATAAACAACATTTTAGAGTAGGTACTTCCTGATACCTACCTTACTCGACAACTACCGCAAGTTCCAGAGTTAAAATGTCGTGGTTTTTATTAATTTAATTTTAAAAACATCTTTTACAGTCCAAACTCCTGTTGTGAAGTGTACCTCTTTGGCGGTGATTAAAAAACTTTGTTTTTGTGAAGAGACATAACAAAAACAATAACAGATTTTGGAGGGAAAACCTAAACAAGGTTCCGGGAGATGATTATTTTTTCAGATTTTTACTCTTAATTAATATCTCTCCACCCCATTGTAGCCGGGTATTATGACGTACAAATTTATTTCAACGTTAATCAGTCCCGCTCTTAAATAAAAGATGATAATTAAAAATACTAATGAAATGTTTTGTCTTATTTTCAACAAAAATATTAATTGTTATTACTGATATAAAGTTCTTTATGCCAGGAACAATCACAACCAGTACTACTGTAAAATATTATAAATTCTGGCCCCCCTTACTAATAAAAGTGTTTTAAACTTTACACAGCTGATAAACAAGCATTTACCATACATTAGTGGCTGTTTAATAGTTGTGTAAAATTTAAAACATGTGTATTAGTAAGACCCTGGGTAAGCATGTAACTGTTAGTAATATAAATGCTAAACGACTTAATTAACTGATTAAACGGTAGACATTATACCTAAAATACAAAATCTCATATGGTTGTGTTGTGTGATTGCAACATTGGTTCAACGAACTCGGATTTGTTTTGAATTTAATTGCCAATTTCATAAATGTAACTGATTTGTTAAGAATTCAAACAAGAGTAGAGTATCTACCTAATATATAGTGTTTTTAACCAGAAAATTATTTTAATTCTATATTTGAGCTGTGTATTTTTAATGTTTAAATTTCTTAGGATTTAAAGTTTATCAGATTTCGTATTCATCAAGAGTCTGTGTTTTTTTGCTGCCATACAATTTATAATCAATCCTACAATTATAATATTCCGTGACTTTTCACTGGTCTATGCTAGTTAATGAATATTGTATAGTGAACCTGTGATTAGAAAAGAATTTAATATAATTTTCCCTTTGGTAACGAAGGGATTTTTGCGCAGAGAGACAATAATGTATGCATAATGTGTCGGTTTGTACTATATAATTTGGCTAGCCAGCTTGCCTCCTTCCTCTATCGTACAGACTGAGTTTGGGATTAGAACAATTATTTGTCATTCGAAGCTCGATAATCAGCGATGAACGGTAGCCACACCCCTAATCGGCTTTCCCAAACCCCGGATACTCCAGAATTTGAGGTTCAGGATTAGACTTTTCAGCCAATCGAGAATCTACAGTTTTTCTTCATATTCTTCGTCTTGCATTTGCCTTGACAATATATCATGACGAAATGTACAAATATTCTGTTTTCACGAACACGTGTTCCGACATCATGATAATATATTTGTCATTTACTAAAATTTTTCACGATACCTTTAATTCTCTCATATGGCCTGCAATCAACCTTTTTAACTTCTTAATAAATGAGATTCTTAATAAATTAGCAATAGTAATCTTTCTCCGTGTACTATACAAAAAGACGATAGTGGACGATACGCTCAGCATCGCCCTGGTGTAAGACCACCATTCAGAATTAAAAAAATTCTTGAAATGGCTTTATCCATGTTTGGTGACCGGATCTGAATAGCCAGGTATTTTCGCACCTTCCTCTTTCCCATCTCCTTCCCCTCCCCCCTACCTTGAACCTGACAAAATACCCTAATTGGGGATGTAATAGTCTCACTGGCTCGAGACGGTTGGGAGCAGTTTTGACTGCGGTATTCACATATAAAAAATATATATCAATAGTACAGTATGATAAAATAACTATTGTAAAATCATGCAATGCGCGGTGTTTCAAATCTATTTTATGTTCAAAATTGTACCAAGCTAATAAAACTGCGTACGGATATTTAAAATGACCTGTCAGGTTAGTATTTTTTCTATATCTGATTCTTCATAGTTAGAAAGAGATATATACAGCCCCCTTGGGGTGATTTTTCATTTCAATTATCGAATTATTGTTACTATCTCTCATGTGAGGGTTGTAGTTAGTTCTCCAGACTTATCCTAAGCCGAAAAGGATTGTACGTGGAGTTTACATGTGCTACCGAATACTCTACATTCTACCGTACAGTTTGCAGTTTGTGAACGCCGAGTGTGGATTTAATCATTTCCCACCTCCCCCTGCCACCACCCCACTCCACCCCTCACCCCCCACCCCCGGGCGCACCAACGAGTTTTTAATTAATCCGCAAAGAGCATTGTTTGTTTCGCATTGTCAAAAAGAGATGTCGCGAAATTTGTAATCTCACCTTTGAAATTCGGCAAAATTACAAAAAACTTCCGCAAAAAGAACGAGTTTTAATTATTGTTGGGAAATGTTAAATTTTTTTTCATCAGAATTTTTTTCTATTCTTGTACCTAGGTACCTACCTACTTACAAACAAAGTGAACTCTAGCTTTAAATTTTACGTTGATTTTACAAATTACACCAAATAAATAGGTTATAATTTATAATCTATTGGCGATTAAAGATAATACAACATACTAATTTCGGTGGTCTGTGATATTCCTGAATTGAACTCAAATTTACCTCGAAATTTTTCAAAATTGATAAAATTATTTTATTTTTATTTAATTAAATTCCATATTTTAAATGTGGTTTTTTGGTTTATATTCCATAAAATATTCCATATAAATTTTAAATGTATGTTTTTTTTTTTTAATTCTTGACAAATGATTTTTCAAGTTTACTATCGTTGTTCATTAGAAAGGTAAATTTGTATTAGTCTATCTAATTTGTCAAGAAAAAATAATGTTATAATGTAAATTAGCAATACATATTTGTTAATTGGTAATAAATTTTGAACAAATCCCACTGATCCCATCCCGTGATTTTCACGGGTCTGATGTGCTATGTTCGACTTACATTAAAGATTTCCAAATAATTTTTATTTGTTTTTCTTATCTTTATTTATTTATACCTTCTAATCTCAAAATTGTACATTTTTTCATACTTATAAAAGAGGCGTACTTTTTAGGTTTACATGTAATTTACCAAGGTTTACAATGTTAATTAAATAGCTTAGATATAAAAAAAAACATTTTATTCAAGTTTAATCTTTCGTGTTTCGTAAATTGCCTTAGATTAAATTGCAACAACCACCAAGAATACTCGAAACAAGCTTGAGGTAAGCAATACGCAACATAATCTTAATAGTTCACTTCTTTACAATTTGGGAGGCGGGTAAGGGTACCCCGAAGTGGTTTGCTACGTTTGGTAACTTAGCATCGGAGCCCGGGGTGAGGTTTGTCTAGGTCTCGGCTTCGGATGCGTTTGCCCACCTACTGCGTGGCGGGCCGGATCGAGAGAGAGGTTGAGGGAGATATTTTGAGTTACACTTTAGTGAGAGGGATGGATTCATACGTCCGTCTCAGATTCCCACCCACTCTTCGTACCATTTTTCCTCTCAGACCTTCCTCTCCTTCCTTTTCCCAAAAATACCGGATTATTATATTTTTTTTCAGAACCTCCGATATGGAGCTAGTGAAATAAAAATAAAATGAATATGTTTTTGTTCAGATGCGGACAAATAATTTAATTATGTTTCAAAAATTGATCTGCGTACATGTAAATCATTACGATGATCATGATAAAAAATATATTTAACATTTGACACTGATTTACTGGAGAGTTACGAAAAAAATCTAAAAATATGCCTGCACAAGGAAGTTAGGCAATACCCAGCATATATTTAATTTGTGAATTTTACATGCGTTTTGAAGTTAATGTGTTCTCCGTCTGTATTTTCCATCCAAATAATATCTGCCTGATTTATATAGCGTCGTTTTCCTGAAAAATCATCTCCAGAACTCTGTTCAATAATGCTACGTAATGCTATGTTAACAAGATAATTGAATGCAATTTTTAATTAATAATTTAAATAAATAACGATTCAGAAGAATTCATGCTTAATGATACGAAAGACCTTTTTTTATATGATACGAAAGACCTTTTTTTATTTCATCTAAAAATATTGTTTATTTAAAGGGATTGAATATTGTCTTTCACGATGAGAGTTCAACCGTGTTACTTTTCCAGGTCAATTTTATTCAGTATAGTGGAAGACTTTAAGAAAATACTATTAAAAAAAACATTCAAAATAGACAATATGAAAGCTATTTTAATCCAAATAGACAATATGAAAGCTATTTTAATCCAAATAGACAATATGAAAGCTATTTCAATCCAAATAGACAATATGAAAGCTATTTTAATCCAAATAGACAATATGAAAGCTATTTTTTTATTTTTTTTTATTAGTGTCTATTTAATAAGGTGTGATGAGATTTACATTATACAGGGTGTCCGGAAACTCGTAGTACAAGCGGGAAACTGGTGAATCTACATCACATTTGGAGTCGATTTTGTAGTATATTTTTTTTTATTTGATCCTTCGTTATCGAGTAAATCGAGTTAGAAGTTGATTTTTTTTTAATTTTTTTTTTTTTTTTAATCAAATTCTTATAAATTATTACTGAAGATCAAAGTACCCAACTAATTAAAACTATTTGAAAGTAAAACAAATGAAGAAACTCGGATTTGAAGCATTATTTTGAAATCACACTTCATTTAATCCGGTGTAATCATAAAATATTTCTGCTCTGCAGGGTTAAAACATCTGTTGTTCAACCCTAAACACCAGAAAAAACTTTAACCCTAAAATAGCCGAAAAATATTTTTTTTTGTTTTTTTTTTTTTGTGAAAATGCTCAAATCAAAAAACTTTATGTTTATTTGGGTTCCCCATGTGGTGTAGATTCTCCAGTTTCCCGCTTGTACTACGAGTTTCCGGACACCGTGTATAAAAATCTATAATATTTCATTCATATAGTTTTTTCTTAGTCCTCCTCACTAGGTAGTCCTGTGCTGAGGCGGACTGGTAGATTTTTTTTGATTTTCTGTTGTTTAGTTTCTATGATGTTTTTAGTACATTTTCTAGTATGTCTGCATCAATTTCTTTCACCCATGTTTTGATTTTTTCCTTAAGCTTATTTATCTTTTCTATCTTTTTCAAACTTGGAGGAAGGATATTGTAAAGTTTGGTTGCCAGATATATGTGGTTTCTTTGGCCAAAACTTGTCTTGAATTTTGGAACATCTCGTATAGCCCTTTTTGAGGCTCTTGTATCATTTATCCGAGTTTCATTAGGAGATTTTCTGTTTTTAAAATGATGTATTAAAATATTCTTGGCATATATTTGTTTTAAATTTAGAATATCAAAACACTTGAAAATATCTTTTGAGGAGGTTCTGATGGGTAATTTTAGTATGGTTTCAATCCAAATACACAATATGAAAGCTATTTCAATCCAAATAGACAATATGAAAGCTATTTCAATCCAAATAGACAATATGAAAGCTATTTCAATCCAAATAGACAACATGAAAGCTATTTCAATCCAAAGCTTTAAGTCTTCCATTGTAATTTAGATTCATCACAGTAGTGGACTTTGCTTTTTAAAGTAGATTATTTACAAAAAGTTACCATAAGATATTATAAACTAACTTTTAAATCCATAGCTTAAAGCGCCCGTATACCCACTCTCTACCGATTTATAAAAAGTTTCTCGTTAATTCTCGTTAAGTTTTTAAGTTCAAAAAAAAAAAATATTTTTGAAGATATCTTGTGATGCCAAAACGTTTATTATATGAAATTTTCTCTATTGAAAAAAAATCCCAAAATAAGCTACGAAAATGATTAATAACACGTTTTTTCGGTTATTTAATATTTTATAGGCATTTACAGTATATCTTTAAATGTAACCAAAGCATTTTTGATATATTTCAAACTAGTCACATTGTATTAAATATTTTTACCATTTTTGCTTCATTATTATCGTTTTTTTTTAATATTAGCGCTCTCCCTCTAACATTCGCATTTACATATTTCCCTTTCAAATCATCTTTGAACGCTTACTACGGGGCCTTAATTCTTCCACTGTAATGAATTTAAATATGTTCCCTTGAGAAAGTCGATATTTTATTGTGTCGTATAAGTACATTTTCCAGGGTGTGACATTATTTGGAGTAAAAACAGTAAATTAGATTTTGGAATCCGCTGACATTTAAAAGAAAAGTTAAAACATAAAAAAATCAGTAGGTATTGAAAAGTTCAAGTAGGATCGGAGTGAGGGGCTAGTCGGTTACTAGGCTGAAGGGACCAGTGACGTTGTTTGGAAGAAATTACAAAAATTTTTTGACAGTGGATAATACATTTCAATCGATTTGTGTAACTTCATAGTTAAAACCGTGTGTTATTTGATTTTTATCTGTAACTGTGGAATTCCCAGGGCCGCGGGCGCAATTGGATCAATTCGCTCCGGGCGCCGAATTCCCAAGGCGCCGAGGAGTTGATACTTGATACTACACCTAAAAGTCCTAACACATCACCTTTGAGATTATTTTTCATGAAAATAGTGCTATACAATAAAATCTAAAACATCTGAATATTATTGATTACAGTGATCCCCTACCTAGGCTTCTAATGGTTTTGATAAGGGGCGCCAAAAATTTACAAGCGCCAGGCGGCGTTTGGCTCATGGCCGGCCCTGGGAATTTCAATGCAATCCGGAATCATAACCATTATTAGATTACTTTCTATCTGTTATTTTATTAGTTATCTGATATTAGTTATTTTTTTGAAAATGCCTGAATTGAAATGTAAACGGAACTTTTTTCTAAAAATAAATTAGATGTAAATATTTCTGTGTATTAGTAAACATCGAATTTATTTTCAAAATTATAAATAACAATGTACAATTTGTTGTTTTTGGTTACAATCAAAATTCAGTCATTTAAGAAACTGTCTTTTAAAAAACCCCGAAACTTTCCATATTCCTTTCCAAAGTACCAATTTATCCTTTTCCCAATCTCTTGTGCGAATGTGTCGACTAGATTATGATATTCAATGTGGTGGCTACACACTATAATACCGGGCAATTTAGCGATAACCTAAAAATAAATTTGTCGAATCTCTTGTTTTCACTTTATAGTGTCTTGTTTATTGTTGTTGTTGTAGATACTTATTGTTTTATTTTTCCATTTAGTTGTAAACTCTAATTGGACGATTGGTATTTATCCTTTGTTATTTCTTTATATTTTAGTTCATTAACTATAATTATTGGGTCCAGGTCCTGCTCCGCCATGGAAAAAAATAAGGTAGTTAAGGTCCCTTCATACCCTTTTAGTTCCTTTGCTCAACCATTTAAATAAAATTGATACCCTTCGAAATATCTTCATTGTTTTATTTATTCAATATATTTTATTTGCGTTTTCCTCATTGATTCGGTACATGATTGTTTTACTAAAAATATCTATGTGTTATTGTTTGTCCCTGTGAAATTTGTTCCCAGGGAATCTGGTTCGATGAACTCAATTATACTATGAATTTAATTTTCAAATTTGGAAATGATTGTGTGAACGATTTAGACAAATGACAAAGCAAATACATTAACCTACCTATAAAATCATGTTTTAAGGCGAAGCTTAGTGCCAAATCACTATTTTGATTCATCTTTATAACGAATTGGTAAACATTATGAATACCAAAAAATATGCTTCAGATAAATTGAAGGTTTTTCTATCGCTTCGCTTGAATAGAATACAAATAAAAAATATAAATGTAAACTACAAAAAAAATTTTTTTCAATAGAAATATATGAAGGCATAAAGGAAACAACTTTTAAAAAAATACAGTATTATAGCTAAGATTATCTGTGATAGTTTCACTTGATTAACTTTTTTGCTTTCTTATAAAATTATTTAGAAAATAAATAAAAACCAGTTTTTTGCTTGAAATCGAAAGTTTCTAAACTCCGTTTGTCAAGCGATTTTAATGCCTATTACCTATAATATAAAATATACCAAGTATATACAAATTTTTGGCTTTTAGCTTCCTCTTAAGGTAAAATTATTTTATATGTCTTTTTCAAAATTCTAATTATACTATCCCGTGATTTTTCACGGGATTGCGCTAGTATATAACATGTACATCCTTGGAGAAAATATATTATTTCTTCGAAGGGTGTACCTAATCAAATGTCCCAAATATGAACATCCGCTACCCCTCCCCCCTCCACTCCCCAAAATACTCTCAAATCAAATATAAACGAATTATATCTACCCCTAATGGGTCATCCGATTGGTACATCCCCTCCGCGGCGGGCCCAATCACAGGGCTGTTCAAGCCGCGGGGAGGGGCCAGGGGGGTTAAATTGCGGAGCGCGCGCCGCCAGGGGTAGTTGCTCCGGGGGTCGCTAGGAGACAGGACACGTGCACAACCAAAATGGCGAACAGTGGAATTGCATAAATCTACATTTACGATAAATAAAGTGCGCGATTTTGAAGTTGATAAAATAGCCCAATTACAATAAGAATCGTTTTGAATAGCTAGTAGACGAATTAACATGAACCTTTTCGTGCTTGCCGGGAAAACAATGCACCTTTTAATGAATTTTTAATTTGAGATTGATTAAGAAATAAGTTGCTACATTGCAATTATAAAATAGGTTGCCGCAATAGTGATTAGAACAAACGATTGGTTAAAGTTAAATCTTAATAACACCTTTATTTGTGTTGCTGTAGTTATTATAATTGCTCAGTCAATGTTAAAAAAATGCTGTAGTTTTTCTGTAAATATCATCTTGATACTAAAATTCTTATAAATCGAGCTAGTTTTTTGGAATTCAACATTTGAAAAATATACTGCAGTTTTTCTGACAATCAAAATCAAAAATATTCTGTAGTTTAACTGAAAATCAAAGTTCTTTAAATATACAGTAGTTTTTCTCGACAAATATGCTGTAGTTTATCTGTAACCAAAGTTTGTTAAATTTGAGGTAGCTTTTCCATAAATTAAGTTTTTTGTGGAAATTAAAAATTTCAAATATCTACTACTGCAGATATTTTTTGGTCTGATTAACTTTGATTTTTACGGATAAATTAATAAAAATAGATACAGAAAGACACGAAAAGGGCTGTTGTGGGATTGGGTGAGTGGTGGTGCGATGGCGGGTCCCTTCCTCTCACCGCTGCCGGGCGAGCTGCTGACGGAGTATATGTTCGGGAGACGAAGGCAGCGCAGGAACCGCACCACCTTCAGCCCGCAGCAGCTGCACGAGCTGGAGGCACTCTTCCACAAGACCCACTACCCCGACGTCTTCCTGCGTGAGGAGGTGGCTCTGAGGATCAGCCTGTCCGAGGCGAGGGTTCAGGTAACACTTGCATCACTCAATCACAGCTTGTAGCCTGATCTGATAATGATCTGCATAACCCGCAGAGAATGTAATGGACTTTAACAGGAACCTTTCAACTATCAAAAAAACAAATATAGCTCTAAATGGCCATTTGATGACAATGTTATAATTGAATTTCTGCAACAACTTGCAGTTTTGTACAATATCTTAGGTGTAGACTGAAGGTAACGAAGTCCTGTTTTATATCGACTATTTGGCAGTTCTAATATTTCTATCTGTCTTTAAGTTTGTTTGTTACGTTCCAGTTCTGGATCAAGATGATAGAATCTTACCTTTTTACCCCACCAGGGTTCAGATGATCGTCCTTTTTACTACGAGCTGTCAAATCTGAATAATCAATAGCATGGTACCTATCGACTTGAAGAAAGTTTGAAAAAAGAATTGTCATTGGATGGTTACATTTCTTTGAACAAATTTTATAATTACCTGACAAAAAAATGTTACGTAAAATATTTGTGGTTTATAATATGTATCTAAGTACCAACTTAAAAATCTTATGATTTCAGAGGAAATTTTGGTATTGATTTATTAAATAAGAGAAAATTAAAAAATATATTTTTGGACGCGAGGTTTACTGTTCACAGAATTACTACTTTGCATCACATATTTTACTTAATAATTTAGAAAATCCGAGAAAAACTCTTCGGTAATCGATCTGCATTCAAAAATATAGCTTTCGAATTCCGACGAAATTACATCCCTCGGGGTAAAAGGGGACTGCGGGCGGGTGTTCCAAACACTATTGGTGTGCACAAATTCATTCAAACGCAGCCTGTTCACTTTTGCTTGTCCGCTACCAGGCTAATTACTGCGCATATTCATGATGACACTGCCCTGTGATAGTGACTTAAACCGCCCTAGTTATCTAATTGTTATTTTCAAAATGTGATTATAAACTTTTTCTCTCTAGATCCAGCAATAACGAGGAGAATATACATTTGTTATTTAGTTTAAATATGTATACTAATAAACACTGTATGCAGGAATATGCAGGGATACTGGTCTAGAGTCGTTCATAATAATGAAATGCTACATTTGTTGTTTATTTTTTTAAGTAGAGATTTGAGGTAAATGACTAAGGAGGTAAACAATCAGTTTCCTTGATCCCATGACAGTTGACCACCGGGACAGTTGATACTCCGGACAATTTATCCCTCTCCTCTCACTTCTTTATCCCCTGCTTGGATAGCTAGGTGTATTAAACATGTACTACGAATAGTAATAAGTATATGTTAACTTTCTTTACACACACTTATCTCAAGGTTGCTTCTTGCATATTAAATTTTAACGATGAATTGTTCCCATATCGGAGAGGTGAAATAATAGTCTTTACGTGCTAAAATATGAATATAGTTCATATTGACAATTGAAAGTAGGTAGGTAATAATTTATTTGTAGTGTTCTGTTTTTCTTTCTTTATCAAACAACTTAAGGCGATGCAATACGTAGTAATGAAAAATCATGTGTTTTTGGTTTGAAAATGTGGTCGCCAAGAAATGTTTCAGATGCTTTAATTAAATACTGCGAGTAGAATACATCCTGGCCTTTGAAATAATCGAGTATTTTTTAGATACCTCTTTTTATAAGCCCAGAAAAAAATAATGTATAAGGCCTATGAAAACTGCTTTAAAGTTCAAAATCTCCTACTTGCGAACCCATTTTCGGTTATGATTTTATCGTATAATTTGGCAAATTAAGTTATTTAGAAAATAATCGAAAAAAAATTAAATATTTATGCCTGAACATCCACAAAATAAAATAAAAGGCACCTTTTGGCCCTGTTTTTTTCTTGCATAAATCAAAACAGGCGGATTATCGCCATCTACGTAAGTGTTGTTATTCAATTTAAAATATTACACGACGTAGTGCATCGCCTTAACACATTAAACATACTATTTTTGGCTGTCGGTGCGTGGATCCACGGAGAAAACTAACTGATATGAAATATTGTTATTTTATTAAAATTATCAAATTAAACGTTTTCCTGTTAAAAACGGGACTGCAGGCCTATAACGACTGAATTGACAAATTTCAGAACAAACTATCATTAAAGCACGAATATGTTATGAGGAAGTCGGGAGATGCGTTCTTAAACATTATAATATTTTTGCATATTGTCTATTATATTTATTCGGACAAGGCCACCTGCGTGAACACGTGTTCAGATATATTCTGAATAACTTATATTCTTTTAGGAAATAGTCATGCTGTCACATTTTTAACAGTATCTTGATAGAAAAATTGTCCTCATTTTTGTCCGTGTGCGTGTTTTGGAGATGTTTTCCCGCGTAAAAATATCCAAGTTCAATGAACTTTTAATTTAGGTAGGTAGCAAAATTATTTTATAATTAATAATTATTTATTTGAAAATTGTAGTTGCTCTGTTTCAACGTTTGATTGATAGATGCCGCAATTTTACACACATTAGAAACATACAGCAATGATCCTGCGGCAAATATTTTTAAAATAAATAATTTCATCTTCAAAAATCCTATAATTATATTATGTGATTTTCGTTGATCTTATTACAAGGTTTCAACTTCTTATTGATATTATTTCAGAAAGTAAGAGCAAATAGGTAAAGATTTTAAAAGGTTATATAAATAATTACAACGATCGGTACCAAGTATCAACGGTATATCTCTATGAAATATTTGGTAAATACATTTTACCCAGTGGGGTTAGTACACGCTAGGGAATCATTTGATAAAAATACAAACGATATAAAAATGTATGTGGTGTATATAACACGTTGATTTTCTTAGGGCCGATATTTAAGATTTTTTTAATGTGAATTCTGCACAAGAGTCCCTACTGCTCCCAACCGTCTGGAGGTAGTAAGACTATGGAATCCCCAATTGAGGAATTTTGTGAGGCTGAGGGTAGTAGGGAGGGAAAGGAGATGTGGGTGAAGTTGGGGAAATACCTGGCTATTGAGATCTGGTCACCAAACACGGCCATTTCAAGCAACGTTTCATTTCTGAATGGTAGTCTTACACCAGGGCGATACTGAGAGTATATTCCACTCTGGAACGTGCCGCAAGTAGGTATACTACAGGGAGCAGCAAAACTGACAGTGCACTTTTGAGGGCTGGTACATCCCGTGAGGTAGGAACCTGGGAAGGTTCTTTTTGTGTCGGGAGGGTCGTGCCGTTTTTAATCGTTACCAAGGTTTAGTTCAAACAACACCAGGTCTTCGCCGTCCGCACGTTTCTTGAAAATGGCCTTCTTTCGTCGCCACCAGCGGGCCTTCCGGCTGCAATTTGCTACTTTTTCCTGTGAGGCTACCTGAAGGAAAATATTTTGAAACATCGGCCTCACACCTTGGAATAACTGAAGTAAATCGCCGCTATACCCGTCGAGATGTGCCAAGATGCGGCCGAAAATCAGTATTTAAACTGTATTGTAATCAGCAATCGCCTTCATCAATGTGTGCTGTTAAGGGCCATCATATTTCTGATGTCATCTTCAGGACTTGATGAATAAAACGTAATTATGTAATAGCCCTTCAAAACTGCACTGTCTGTTTTGTTTAATTGTGAAATAACACAAATCAACTAAACTTTACATGCATACGCCTGCAATTGAACCCGCGACCTTTGAATTGCTAGTCGAGAGCCTTACCCCTCGACCACGGAGGCCGATAAATTAATGAGGTTTTCAGCGTTAAGTTTTGGTGTAACCGTCAAGTACCGGATACCAATAACTATTAAGCTTAGCACCATGCGTCGTCTTTACTAATATTAATGTAGTTTTTGTAGGTTTCGATTTCCCCCGTGTGTGCTCGATGCGTTTTGGATCTGCCCAGGTCTTCAAGAACAAATCCGCTCCTGTTCGTACAATTTAAATGGTAAAATTTATACTCCTATCGACTTATCTAATGAAAATACTTGTTTGTTCCAAAGGTGTGGTTCCAGAACCGGCGCGCTAAGTGGAGGAAGCAGGCCCGCCTTCAGTTGCTGCAGGACGCCTGGAGAATGCGCTGTTTGGGACTAGCCTCCCCTCCCATGATGATGGGTAAAAACACACACTATTTTAAATTAATAAAACAGGCATGATGCCCAAACTTACATAATATGTAAATGTAGAGTAATAGTAATAATAGCTAAGTGAAAGCTAGTCAAAATTGAATGACAAATAAGTTAAATGGAAAAGTAGAAAACGTAAGTGGGTACATAAACAACAATTTAATATTGGCACCTGTGCTAATGACTTGGTAGGTATTTAATAAATATTGCCCGTCATTAATATATAGGGCTTTATCACAATATTACCTCTTTTTACTTTTGTTTTCGGTAATGAATGAATGCATATCTTGGAAGCGAAAATTAACCCGCTTCCCGACATCCGATAGAGCTGAAACTCCGCAGATAGATTCGTTGTCGATGACAATGCATTTAACACAGTACGCATTTCTCTGAAATCAGATAACATTATAGTAGTTAATATACTAAATAAATTTCGATCCTAGCAGATCGGCATTTGGGGAGGTTGGAATAGTTGTCCACTCCAGACATTATAAAATAGATGTATTGTAGTAAAAAATGTTTTTCTAAACTGAAGAAGCAGTATATCAGTAGGTCAATTCCACTAAAGCTCAAATAAACCGAGATAACACAATATATAAAATAAAGATAGAAGAATAAAACTGAAACTAACTACAATACAAATACATAAAATACACTGACATATATATACATATATGACACATGCAACATACTCTTTTTTTTTCTTCATTTTCTAGTTTCTTATTTTCCATGATATTTACTGAATTTAAAGTTAATATTCTTTATACGAATAGAACGGCGTCATAAGGCCTCAATTTTTACCTAGACTAAGAGGCCTTGTGTTTTCTCGGTAGGGAAAAATTTGTTACCTAAAAACCCTACTAAAATTGCATGTTTTGGAGCATCATATTATAGGCATATTTATATATATTTAGAGACAGTATTCGTGTTAAGATTCGTGTTCTTTAGCATTTTTGAATAGGTGCAGTGGTGCAATTTGATTCACTTTTTATATGCATTGACATCTTAATAAAAATAGAGTAGATAAGTTAATGTTCGTAGACCGTATTTATTTGTAATTTTTATAATAGACATACCATTATGACTAACTCCGTTGTGATTAAATATTGTGTTGGGTGTATGTTGTACTTTTCTTTATATATGGAATAAGACAATAGGTTTTGGCATTCAATTTTAAACCATAAAATCCCGCAAACAAGTAATATACTAACGGATTCGTATAATAATTATAGATCTTCTTTTATTCGATATGATTAATGGTAAAACTTTTTAAAGGTGTTTAATCAGGTATTAAAAATTTCTAATTCATTATTAGAGCAGTGCATATTGTTAAATTATTATTTGTGTGACCTAAAAAGCCCTGGAGATTAGTGCGATTTTGAAGCCAAATCTAGGGTGAGGGGAATTGCCTGTCAGCCATATTGACTAACTTTTGAATTGATTTGTACGCAAAATAGTACATAATGGGATAGGTCATTAAAAAACTTAAGTAGGTTTTGGCATTTTTCGTACATCTTCCCCTCACCCCACGGCTTCAAATTGTTTTTGCAAAGTGTTTTTGATTTTTCCAGCCGGCATAGTAATGTTGTTTCAGTTTTTTTTATTCCAGAATTAATAAAATAAAATTTTCAATTATTTTACCAACTAAAGTTTATTTTGTTAGTTCACTCATTTTTTAGCCAACGTTTCGGACAGCTTTGCGTTTTCCAAACATCAACCAAACAACCCATCCAAAAATCATAAATTATGTAATACTGCCACTGAGAGCTCCGTTTGTAACCTCTATATCTTTTTGTGTATTTTATGAGAGATAAGGTGAAATCATAAATTACCACAAAGCAATCAGCTGTTAAATAAAATAAATTGTTTGTCACATTATCCGCAGGACGACCTGGCCACATGAGCTCCCCAGAAGGCCTCGCCTCCCCTCCAGACAAACCATCATCAGAAGACAGACCGCCATCAGAATCAGGACATAACTCCCCCACCCACCCCAGAGACTCCTACCACCAACACCCACACCCCCAACTCCCCTCCCCCAAGTCAAAATACGACGAAAAACAACCAAGCGATCAACAACACCCCAGAATTGACTACCAACAACAGCAACAAAATCAGCCAGTGAGGAATGACCACCAAATAAACAAAACCATGACAACAAACTTCTCTTTGAATGGGATCCTATCAAGACCAGATAACTGTTCCAGTCCGGCTCCAACAGATTTGAGCCTAGCTCCGAAGATGTATCAGTACAGTCTTGAAAGCCAGTATCAACATAACATTGATAGAGGTGTTGTAGCCAACATCAGCGATCGTTCAGATGACGACAGTGATGCCGAAATCGACCTGACCTCGCACAGTGGGAAGGAAGATTCGAGGAACGCCAGTGCAAATCTGTATGGAGGTGTTAAGGACTATGCGCATCAGAACCCGCTGCTCAATGAGATGGTGCCAAATGATCTCAGTATGAACTGTTCGAAGAATGGCGCGGAATGAGTTAGAAAATAAATATTTTATGATTTTCTTAGATCAAAGGTCCAAAGGGTATCTGAATTTTCTTTAGATATAATAACTTTGTGAAGCGGGCGATTTTTGACTGCAATATTACGAAAAAATCTACATAACGATAACATTGTGGGATTATAAAGTTACCCATTCAAAAAATATAAATAATATTACTAAAAGATTTACTGGGGTGAAATTGTAAGTGTTCTTCGGCTTCATTATTAGTAGGTACGCATAAATTATTGAAATAGTTTCGATTAAAATTCGTTTCAACTAAATTGCTACAAGAAACAATTGTGCGTCGGAGAAGATGAAAAAAAGCGTGCATTTAAATTAATATTTCCTTTTACATACAAAACTAAGATTTGGATTTTAGGCCAAAATACCAAACCAAACTGAATAATAATTTTTTTAATCAAAAGTTAAAGCAAATATATGGCAAGCGTATGTAGGTACTATTTTATTTACTTGTATTTTAAATTATGAGATATAAAGCCCATCAAAGAAGTAATTTTTTCTTGATTTTGTGATTTTGAAGCAAATATGGCATGACATTCCCTATATACTATGCTATTATGATTAAATATAAAATTAAAATAAAACATCGTTAAAAGAGATTTTTTAGCTGCCCATTAAAACTCTTTTTTTATTCCATATTTAAACATATTTGTATAGTATAAAACTTACATAATTATCATTAACTCACAAACAATTGCCAAAATTGCCATCGAACCCATGAAAAGTTGATTTTAATGGCCTACGTGTTATAATTTAAAAACACAAATAAATAAAGTGCACATTTCCGTATCAGGTCTTTGCTACAACTTGTGAAAAAAAAACATTATTTTTCAGTTTATTTGACATCAAAGCTTAATTTTAGTTTAGTATAAAATTGGCCGCGCACTCGTTCCTTTTAAAAACGGAACAGCATGAACAATTTTACCTATTATACCTGAGAAAGCTGAGTTTACGGACCTCCACACTTTAAACCAAGTTTTTGTAAAAGTATTGTGAAATGAGAGATGTAATCAACCCAGCCATCTTACATTAGTTTTTGTACATACATTTTACCTAATAACTGATGCCAAGAGTCCCCGTGGGTTTACAGTTTGGGAAATCAGGAACTTCTTAATATTTTGTTTGGTATCTGGCCTTAGATTCATTCCCCTGATACCACTTTCCGGAACAACTCTCTCTCTCTCTCTCTCTCTGTTATTTAACCTACAGGTTTTCTGTCAAATTTTCCGTTTTCCAGGCAATTCCAGGCGGTCACACTAAATTTGCCATCTCAGTTTGTGTAAGTGTATCTAATACTTACCGCACTGTACATACAAGTTAATAAATCTTTTAATTAGGCATACAGTATGTATTCTCTGCAGTAGTCAACATAGCAAATGTATTTGTTTATAAAGATATTTTGTAAGTTTTTATTTAATTTCTTTAAACATGTAAATATATAATATTATTAAAGACATTTTTTTTATTGTAGACAAAAAAAAATGTGAATACTTCAACTAGAAAAATGATCTGCTATTTTCAATTTGATTCTGAAAAATTTAATAAAAGTAGGAAATGATAATAATGAACCTGCGTAGTTTCTGATTATGTAATTTTATTGTTAAAAATAAATAAATAGAAAGAACATTGTTTTATTGTATCGGTAAAGTAAAACAAAAAAGTCGTGTGTAATAATTTTTTATTTTTTTGTGGGAAACCATGTGTCCGCACTAGATTTAGCTCAGAAGCAAACCTGATTCATGTTAATTACGTCAACCATTCAATAGATGTCACTATAAACAAATATAACAAAAAAAAATATTTCTTTGAGGTGCTACGCCTTTTTCTTCACTTCGGTTGATGGTTTGATTATCAAGAAACTACAGTATTACGACATATCAACAATGTTGAGAAAAAAATTATCAAAATAGTTAAAGGTATAGATACTAAAATAAATATAATCTTAAACGTGCCACTGTTTTCGTTCGTTCACGCTAATCTCCGAAACCGCCCAACCGTATTCAATTAAATTTTGATAATGTGTATGGTTGGTTCCAGCTTGAAATAAAGGATAGTTTTGGATCCGATAGGTGGCGCTGTTCTCGAAATCTAAAAAATAATTACATCCAAAAATACATAGAACCACAAATTTTAACTTCCCTACATAAAAGGCGGTCTGTGGCAGGATAACGAATTATATCATAAAATTCATTCCAAGTGGTTGAGTTGAATTCTAACTGGTTTCTAATCTTACTATATAAAAATTCAGACCGATATCACTGGTAAAAGTGTCAGGGACGTCCCAGGCAATATCTCTGCACCGTAGTGAGATATGGAGTCGAAGTCGAAGGTCGAAGTAATGTAGTTTTTTAACAGTAACATTGTAGTATATATTTATATATCGCCACTAAAGGGGTATCTTTCGTGTATCATTTTCAAATTATGAAGAAATTTAGTTTTAGTGTAATTTCAACATTATAAATATCCATATTGTCAAACTAAAGTGATTTTTTCAAGAATCCTAACTTATACTGCAATTTACCAAACATGAACGATTGTTTTTGGATCTCTTTATTGCTAAGACTATAAATTAACAAACAGAACTTAGCGAGTTTCCTCAAACACGTTAACTTGTGTGCAATTAAATAAAATAAAATATAATCATTAAATTATAAAATAAAATATAATCATTAAATTATAAAATAAAATATAATCATTAAATTATAAAATAAAATATAATCATTAAATTATAAAATAAAATATAATCATTAAATTATAAAATAAAATATAATCATTAAATTATAAAATAAAATATAATCATTAAATTATAAAAAAAGAATTTCTCTTACGCTAATAACCTCAAATTTACAATTACATGAGTATTTAGCGTTCTTTTCCCCAAACGCTCTTGAATGTCCTTGTTCTATCGGTATTACAATGGAAGATGCTCTGAGGAACTAGCGTCATTGATCCCTTCGGCACCGGTACGTAGTCGGGATACACGCCAAACGCGCGCCCAACATTTGTATACGGTTGATATGTGTCACATGAGAACGGGTCGCTTCTACGATTCGTTCTTAAGTTCAACAGCTTGGCTGTGGAACGAACTGCCGGCCTCTGTGTTTCCTCCCTCCTACAACATGGGACTCTTCAAGACCCATGTTCACTCCTTCCTCTCCAAAAAAGACCCTCCACACAGCATCCCCAAAGATGACATAGGCCCTGAGGGAAATTATTTTCTTCAGGGCCTCCTGTGTGGAGTTAATATAAAAAAAACGCATTTATGTGGAATTAAATTAACTAACCAGAGAGGAAGATACTCTCAGTATCGCCCTGGTGTAAGAACACCGTTCAGATTTGAAACGTTGCTTGAAATTGATTTAGTCGTGTTTGGTGACCAGATCTGAATAGCCAGGAACTTCCCCACCTTTCTTATCCCCATCTTCTTCCCCTCCCTTCTTTTATATTCTAATGCAGCTTATACATTTGCGAACCGAAGCGCGAGCCAAGTCACGAATTATGGGAAAGGAAGGTAGCAACAGCAAATGGAAATAAATAAAAAATATTCCTGTTTTACTGCGAAAAGGTTCATTCTGAAATTATTTCAATAATTAGGAATTCGTACTTTAATCTTTTTTTAACTATAGTATATCTGGTTCCATGATAACTCAACACAGTGACAATTCAACACACTTTTAAAAAGTGATATAAAGTCATTAGAAATGATGAAAAAAAAATTTTTTTTAATCTAACCTAACCTACATAACCCAGTTAATAAAGTTTTTTTTTCATCACTTTCCATGACTTTATATAATTTTTAAAGATGTGATGAATTATCATTGTGATGATTTATCCGGTTACCAGTATATCTAGTTCTAACTAAAAAGGGTTTTTACTGTAACATATATACATTGTAAGTTGTTCAGGAGTAAAGTAATAAGTGTTTAGTACATGACATAATAAACAGGTATGAACGATATAAGCAGGTACAATACAAGTTATTACAGAGAGTTCTGTTGAACAAAGGAGTTCAATAATTCTATATAATAATAAGAATACAAAATAAGTACCTACTGAAGGTACCATGAAAGAAGTTACAGAGCAATGTGAAGTAACTATGTTGATATTTATAAAAATAAACATGAACAGTTTATTGAAAAGCATTTTTGTAATTAACAAACCTTTATTACGCCAGATAAGGTGTTTTACATAACATCAATCAAAAAATTGCATTATTGATGTTTTTGTAGCTGAAAACTTTTTAATTTCGTTTGAAAAATTTAATTTTCAAAACAAAATAATAATCTTTTTAGCTAAAACATCAACAATGCATGTTTTGTGATATTAGCACTCTAGTACCTATACCAAAAAAGTCACGAGCCGCTACTGGTTAGGTTAGGACATTGAGTGGTCGCGGTAATCATCAATTGAACTATAATTATTAGCAAGTCTAGATACATTCATTACAGTTGGTAGGTAGCAAAATAATTTCTCTCGGGGCCCATGTCATCTTTGGGGATGCAGTGTAGAGGGTCTCTTAAGTAAAGAGTAAGTTCTGGAAAGGAAAAAGGTATGATGGGGGAGGTGGTAATCTGGGGGTTAGTGCGTCTAGGAATAAAGAATGAATAGATTCCTCCCACCGCGGTGCAAGGCGTTGGTGGGATGGAGAGCCTGGCAAGAGAGTTCAAGGAGTATCTCCTGATCCGGCCTGCCACGCAGCTGAAAGGCAGATGCATCCGTGGGCAAACCTCACCCCATGATTCCTGCCAGCCCAGCTAAGTCACCAAACGTAGCGAACCACTTGGAGTGACCTATGACAGAGGTGTTGGTTATCCAATCAATAGTTCCCGGAGCAGAGGTTCTCATAGCGCTACCAAAAATAGATGGTATACCGCAAATAAAGTTTTGTTTTTGTTTAGCTGCCCTTTTATGAAAAAGTTGAAAACCACTTTCATAGCGGCAAATAATGTCCATAATCTCGTAGTTAGTATATACCCGTAGTTTTAGATCGAGAGGTTTATTAGAAGAACCTCACAAAGTGACAGGAGTTACGATTGTTCGCAATCAGTGACCAGCAGGTAATAAATACTATGAACTCCTTTACCTATGCAAAATAAGGATAGCGAAATGCACGTACATAGCAGGACACCCTTATCCTAGACAGGGTCTCATTGACGCATAAAAAATACATTAAATTTGGTAGAATTAATTATTAAATTACATCGAACTAAACATTATCGCACCGTACTAGTCGTGGACGCCTTCAATTCAAACATCAAAAATACATTAAATTGGGTAGAATTAATTATTAAATTACATCGAACTAAACATTATCGCACCGCACTAGTCGTGGACGCCTTCAATTCAAACATCAAAAATACATTAAATTAGGTAGAATTGATTATTAAATTACATCGAACTAAACATTCTCGCACCGTAAGAGTCATAGACGGCTTCAATTCAAACATCAAAAATACATTAAATTTGGTAGAATTAATTATTAAATTACATCGAACTAAAACTAAACATTCTCGCACCATACGAACCGGGGACGCCTCAAATTCATTCAAATCTCAAAATAAAATATATTTTTTTACTATTGATACTTTACCAGTATTTTTTATCATTATTTGGTAGTACAATGTTTTAAGTAACCATTGTATGTAGTAGCCTTCCAAGCAGTTGTTCAGGGTTCGATTCGCGGCCATGGCTTTTTTCAATTTTATTAATAAAGTACGTTTTTTCTTAAATATTTCATTAAAAAATATATAATTCACATTCTACTCACTTCACCCACACCATATACCTACTCCGATCGGGACAGCACGGAAGAAAAAATTTCGCCTTCGGCGCTTTTCAGTGTCTTTGTGAGAGATTAACTAATTTTCCATCCTCTTCGCTCACGTCCCTTTCTCCAGTTAAGGATGTGATAATTCCATATGCTCTGAGGTTATTGAGGAATAAGAACAAATGTGCGATATTTGTTGCTTTATAACTTTAATTCGAGTACGTACCTCATTCCAAATATAATGCGAAGTCTTCCCCGGGCGTCCCCGACTTCTACTACCATTCAAATCAGTAGTTTTTGAGTCTATAGGGGACAAACAAACAAACCAACATTATCATATATATAAATATATAGATATTAATTTCCCATTCCGGTCCTGCCTTTTCTATCAGTGTGGCCTCATTAAGAGCAGAGCCGGCGATACTAAAGTGCCATTTAGAACGGCTACGTGGGGCGCAAACTGCACAGGTACAGATAAAGCCGGCTGCATATTGTAAACGGTCATACATTATTATTCATTTCCTCCCACTGTCTTCTATCCAATATCTAATCACCGCTCCTTGAGTCGGAACATACATGGATTATCAACGTAAAATTAATGATATAAATAATAGAATTATTTATAAAAATATATAAAAAATTTAATGAAGATCGAATTAAAGGCATTAGAAAAAACAATCCATGGTTTGAACACCGTGATTTACCGCTAGTTCCCGGTCACGGCAACAACATTTTTTCTCAGTTAACTTAGGTTAGGTAAGATTAGATTGCGTTAGGTTAATTTTGGATCGGTTATCTTATGTTGATTTTTTTTAAATAACCAATTTATATTTTTTAATTGTTTGTGCATCACATTTAATGAGCACAATTTAATATGGTTTGGATGAGTAATATCCACTAGCAACAGTTCAGTGTCCAGATGTGCAAGCGAGGCGGTGCAGTGTGGCGGGGTGGCGGGGTGGCGGTGTGTCCCACCCACTCCTAGCGGTAAATGACAGCAGAGGCAATAAATTCACCTGATCCTGACACATGGCAGCACGATTATATTTTTATTGGATAAGGTTGAAATAGAGCGATGTACTTCCTAGATGTGCACCTGCATGATTATCACATCACATCATATAAAACGACTAAACATAACTCAAAGAAGCACTATAAAGACCACTATCGCAAATATAAGGACGTCAACATCAGAAATCTACAGTTCGACTTTTTCAAGAACTATACCAAAAATACCAAATACCAAAAATATTCAGGTTCATCTTCTCAATTATATCTTCTTTTTTTACATTAATCCCTCACAGGGAGGCCCTAAGGAAAATAATTTAATAGGTCGAGTAACCAGTTGCAGAGGTAAAAGGGTGGTGAGTAGGTGCATCCTGAACACACCTCACCCGATAAACCCGGGCACTCCTGCTAAATCACCAAAAGTAGCGAACCACTTATGGTGACCTATGGCAGAGGTGTTGGTTATCCAATAAATGGTTTCCGGGGTAACGGTACCCAAACCCGCCTCCCAAATTGTAATACTATCTTTGGACAAAGAAGGAAACTACTGGCTTCTCTAACATCAACACTAATTACAAAAACCATTAAAATTTTATGAATATTCAAATTACAAAAAATCAAAAAAAAAAAAAAATTAAAATTAAAACTTATAAAAAATAAAAACTTCAACAACACATAAATACTTGTCACACCTATACATAACCACGTAAACACCTCAGCACAGGTTCTACTAGTGAGGTGTTCACGAAACATACAATATTACTCACATACAGTTTCACCTTCTCAAACCTAGCTTACACACAACATATTATAGTTATAAGTTTGAAATGTATCATATATAAATGTATCATACGTATCCAGACCTCCAGAATTTTGCAAGAGAATTCATATTTACGCAAAAATCTCTTTTTTTTTTGATTTTATGGATTCTTTCGTAATCCTCTAACTAGCTAGGGCTTATAACAATACCCTTCATGTTTCTAGCTGACTAGTACTGCGGCTCATTTGGCCTTATTACTATTACCATCTGATGGTTGTATTTACTTGACTGATTTTATATTACATTAATGAGTTTTATGAGGAAAAATTCTTAACTGGATAAAAAACCTCATACAAGTGACAAGAAAAAGAAAAACAATAAGTTCTGAACTTTTTACGCTGTTTTACCTTTGTGAATTACTGAATGTAAATATTTCATTTTTTCATAATTTGGCTGCGTCCTTTTCGCTTCGGTGGTCTGTACATCTACCTGCGGTGAGAAAAAAAGCATTTGGGGGAAAAAACGTGTGGGATAAAAACATTTTGTTATATTAAAAAGGATACTTTGCGCTAGTAATTATCGTCCTCTTCTTCTAATTCTTCACTGGCGCTGTCGTCATTCTCATGGAACTTCATGATTAGGTGTTTGGGCATCCTATGTTTGTAGTTGTAATTACCCAGCGGATTATCCGGGTTCAGAGTGTTGTAGAATCGTGATGTGAGTTGGTATGCGTGCTCCTGTAATGTAGGTATATCTTCTCGTTCGTGTATTCTTTTGAGGTTTGTGTATCGTGGTGTGTTGTAGGCAATTTTTATGCATTTGTTTTGAGTAACTTGAAGTTTGTTGAATGTAGTGTATGCAATGTTACTCCAAACCGGTAAAGCGTACGTTAGCGCCGGGCGTATTAGGCTGAGGTACAGATGAATTTTCTTCCTTTTAGCTAGCGAGCTCTTTCTGTTGAATATTGGGCTTATCGGGCTTTTTGAGTTTTCGCCGTCAGCGACGTACTTGGCTTGTCATACCCGGTTCTCTCGGCTCACCGTATACGGACAGGCCCTAACCGCCGTGAGATTCCTCTCATGCTAGTAAACCTCACCAAAAATGAAATATCCAAAAAAAAAATTACCGATCTAACCCAAATCCTCCACCTTAAAATCGTAGTAGAGCCCCAGAGAAAGAGATTGTCCGTTGGACAGTGTCATAGATGTCAGTTTCACGGACACTCGTCCTCATGCTGCAACGCGACTCCGCGTTGCGTTAAATGTGGTGAAAACTATCCAACAAGCGCATGCACTAAGTCCCCCACAACTCCCGCCGAATGCGCTCTCTACACAGGGCCTCATCCGGCCAATTATAAAGGTTGCCCCCAACGCCCCGCTCCCCGATTCTCCAACCGGTTCCGATACGTAAGCCCTCAAAATATCCGCCCCCTCATGCAATACCCAGTACGGAACCCAAATTCCTGGCCTCGTCCTTCCTTCACAAACTTTAGCACTCCTAGGTTCCCCCAAACCTCCCAACAATACCGACTAGAAAGACCCCCCACAACCCAAAACATCGAACCTCTATCTCAAGTTAACCCCCCCGTCGCATCTACCTCAGCACCTAACCCCCCGCCCGTGACCACCGTCACCTACCCGCCTCTACCTGAACCCACCCCCCTGCCCCAAACCTCATCAAACGCCCCACCACCCCCACCCCAAAACCTCCCAGCTAATCTTATTAAAGCCCTCCAAAACGCTGCCGCCCAACTCAAAACTGCCATGGAGATGAACTCTAGGCTGCTCTCCAACGTTCAAATCCTTCTCAACTCTATCCAGTAATATCATTAAAATAAAATCTCTTTTTTATTTTTATTTAAATTCATTAAAAAAATAATTAAAATCTCTAACAACCATTAAAATCTTTTAAAATGTCCAGACAATGTAGAAAACCATCAAATCTTCAAGCTGCATACTGGAATGCAGACGGTAAAGTAAAAGATTTCCGAGGAGAAATCCTTCAATTTCTGATGGATCTTAACCTCGATTTTCTCCTAATTAACGAAACCTGGCTAAAACCCAGCAAAACAATTAAATTTCCGAATTACATAACTTACCGCACCGACCGAACCCACTCTTCAGGCGGTGGCACCGCAATCATTGTTAAATTTTCAATCGACCACTGTATCATAAACTGTCCCTCTTCAGAAAATATCGAAACTACCGCTATAGTCATAAATACTCTAAATAATGGTCCAATTAAACTCATTTCAGCGTATAGCCCCCCCAAAAGAAAATTCACTGCCCCGGACCTCGACAAACTCTTTGATAACTCCTTACCCACAATAATTGCAGGCGATTTAAATTCAAAACACGGCTCTTGGCATTCTCGAACCACTAACACAAAGGGTAGAATACTTTTTAATTACGTAGCCAATAAATTACTCATAGTATCTGCCCCCGATATTCCCACATTTTTCCCCAAAAACGCAAATCATGACCCTGACGTCTTAGATATAATAATAATGGAAAATTGCCCCTTTCTCTACACCCTTCAAACTGTTAAAAAATTATCTTCTGACCACGATCCTATACTTTTGTTTTTATCCGACGGCTGCCTACCTTCAGTACCTTCTCATAGATCTACACGTAAAAAAATTCAATGGCAAAAACTCCCCAAACTACTAGAATCAGTAAAAGTTCAAACATCAATTACCGACGAAGAAAGCCTCAATTTAGCCATTAAAAATTTCACTAACGATATAAAATCAGCCGTAGACCTTGCCACCGTCGAAGTCGCGAATGATAAACACAGACCCGACCTTCCCGCAGAACTGAAAGAACTAATAAGAGAAAAAAACTACGCCCGAAAAGAATGGCAAAGATTCTCAAACCCGATCGATCGCATTCGTATGAATCGTCTCTCACACCAGGTAAAAGTCGAACTTCAAAAATACAGAGACGAACAATGGCACGACTTCATCTCCACTCTCGACGACGACAGATCAGCCTTTTGGAAACTCTCCAAAACCCTTAGAAAATCCCCGACCCGAATAAGTCTCCTTCAACGGAAGCAATCTTCCGAACAGGCCTTCCATTGATATGCTTGGTGTAACTATAAGTGACCAGCTCAGGTACGGGGGCTCCATCGAAGCTAGAGTAAAGTTGGCCTCTCAGAAGCTGGGCGTACTGTACAGGGCCCGCAGATACTTTAATAGTACACAACTGCTCACCCTGTACAAATCGCAAGTGCGCCCTACTGTCGAATTTGGCAGCCATCTCTGGTCTGGAGCCCCAAAATACCTGAAAAAAACCCTTGACTCTGTGCAGAAACGGGCGGTCCGTTTGATAGATTCCCCAATCTTAACAAACGGACTGCAATCTTTAGAGCACAGGCGTCAGGTAGGTATGCTGTCCTTGTTCTATCGGTATTACAATGGAAGATGCTCTGAAGAACTAGCGTCATTGATCCCTTCGGCACCGGTGCGTAGTCGGGATACACGCCAAACGCGCGCCCAACATTTGTACACAGTTGACACTTGTCACATGAGAACGGGTCGCTTCTACGATTCGTTCTTAAGTTCAACAGCTCGGCTGTGGAACGAACTGCCGGCCTCTGTGTTTCCTCCCTCCTACAACATGGGACTCTTCAAGACCCATGTTCACTCCTTCCTCTCCACAAAAAGACCCTCCACACAGCATCCCCAAAGATGACATAGGCCCTGAGGGAAATTATTTTCTTCAGGGCCTCCTGTGTGGAGTAAATATTTAAAAAAAAAAATTAAAAAAATGTGCCCTTACGGGCCCAAAAGACACAGTGTATTCCTCTAGAGACAAAGTCGAGACTTTTGCCGACAGTCTCGAAGAACAATTTTCCCCGACCACGACCTACGATGACCCTCAATTCGTTTCAACCGTAGAATCAACAGTCTCATCCATCCTGACAGAAACCCCCACAGACAATCCAATCCCGTTCACAACCCCTCAAGAAATTTCCAAAATTATAAAAACCTTGAAAACAAAAAAATCTCCCGGTCCCGACTTAATATCAAATAAAATTTTAAAATGCCTCTCCTCCAAAGCCATTTGCTCTTTCACAGCCATCAGCAACGCATCCTTTAGACTTCGTTTATTCCCAAAAGACTACAAAACTGCAGACGTTATCCTTATCCCAAAACCTGGTAATTTTTTTTTTTTATTTTTTTTATAGTGAATACCTCACAAGAGTCCCAACTGCTCCCGTCTGAAGCCAGTGAGACTATGGCATCCCCAATCGGGGGATGTTGTGAGGCTGAAGGTAAGTGGGGAAGGGAAAGAGGAAGGTGGGGAAGTACCTGGCTATTCAGATCTAGTCACTAAACACGGCTAAAGCCATTTGGAGCAACGTTTCAATTCTGAATGGTGGTCTTACACCAGGGCGATACTGGTAGTATCTTCCACTCTGGAATGTGCCGCAAATATACTATATATTATTTTAATTAATTAATTGTGAAATAACACAAATTAATCATTATTTTTCGGAATAACTTTTATTGAGTAAAACCTCAAATTGTAATATTTAAATATTGAAGACAATATTAGTGATTTTTTTAAACGAAAATCTGAAACAGAAAAATCAGAAAAGGAAACGGTCACATCTGGGACTCGAACCCAGGACCCTTGTCTTTCCGGGACAATGCTCTACCAACTGCGCTAATGGGACCCTATCCTACTCGGTCACTTTTAACTGTATCATACTTCGAATAAGAACTACCAACATTGTCTTCATTTTTTCTTCACCGCACATTTTTATTGGCAACTATCTTTATGTATGATGTAGGATAGGGTCCCATTAGCGCAGTTGGTAGAGCATTGTCCCGGAAAGACAAGGGTCCTGGGTTCGAGTCCCAGATGTGACCGTTTCCTTTTCTGATTTTTCTGTTTCAGATTTTCGTTTAAAAAAATCACTAATATTGTCTTCAATATTTAAATATTACAATTTGAGGTTTTACTCAATAAAAGTTATTCCGAAAAATAATAATTCATTTCTAGACTTGTAGAAAAAGTCAATAGATGTCGCACATTAAAAATAAAAATAAAAAAAAACAATAAGATAGGTTTATCTAAAAAAGACGCTGTCTAAGATTGCATTTAGTTCGGGTTGAATCTTGCGATCATACATAAAGATAGTTGCCAATAAAAATGTGCGGTGAAGAAAAAATGAAGACAATGTTGGTAGTTCTTATTCGAAGTATGATACAGTTAAAAGTGACCGAGTAGGATAGGGTCCCATTAGCGCAGTTGGTAGAGCATTGTCCCGGAAAGACAAGGGTCCTGGGTTCGAGTCCCAGATGTGACCGTTTCCTTTTCTGATTTTTCTGTTTCAGATTTTCGTTTAAAAAAATCACTAATATTGTCTTCAATATTTAAATTTTACAAATTAATCAAATAAAATTTATTTGCGCACGCCGGGTTCGAACCCGCGACCTTCGGAATGGCAGTCCAATGCGTTACCACTGGACTATGCCAGCCGTCATAGTCCAGTAAAGACCCCCTTCAGGCCATAAACCACCGTCCGATTAGCCTGCTTCCTAGTGCAGGTAAAATTCTTGAAAAGCTAATCCTCGCTAGACTAAAAAAAATAGTCGACGATTTAAAAATCATCCCCGACTTTCAACACGGCTTTCGATCGGGCCACTCAACTCTCCACCAACTTCTGCGGGTGGTCGAACAAATTACAAACGGAGTCAACTCTCGCCAACACACTATAGTCCTCTCCCTAGACGTCTGCAAAGCATTCGATAAAGTCTGGCACAGAGGTCTCATTTATAAAATGTACCTCCTCGGTATCCCCCTTTCAATGCTTCAACTCATAGCTAATTTTATTAAAGACCGTAAATTTAGAATCAAATTAGATGAAATTTTTTCCACAGTGAGATTGCTAAGAGCAGGTTTCCCTCAAGGCTCTATTCTCTCGCCAGCTCTTTTCAATATATACCTAAGGGATATCCCCCGCCCCAGCATCTATAACTTTCGCACCAAAAAAACCAAAATAGGCAAATTTGCAGACGATACTGAAGTCATGTCAACTTCAGTAAGCGAAATGACCGCTACACGACGCGTCCAAGACCACGCGTCGAAACTAGAATCATTTTTTAAACAATGGCGAATTAGCATCAATCCCTCAAAAAGCGCCGCTTGTGTTTTCTCCCGTAGACGCCCTAAACGACCCCCTAACATCCACTTGTTCGGCGAAAACGTACCTTGGAAAAAAAACATTAAATACCTCGGAATAACTCTAGACAGCAGACTAACTTGGAAAAAGCATATAACCGAAACTCTAAATTCAGCCAATAGAACTCTTGCAGCCCTTTATCCCATGATATCCAAAAATAACAAAAAATTATCTCCAAGGAATAAACTACTCATATATAAATCCACTATAAGACCTAAACTCACTTACGCTAGCCCTATCTGGGCACACGCTTCAGAGCCTCAGTTAAAAAGACTACAAACATTTCAAAACAAAGCCATACGCATTGCCCTGGGAGCTCCTAGATGGATGAGGGTTGCTCAACTACACCGGGACTCTGAAGTTCCCCTCCTTAAAGATCACATCTTAAGTCTCGCGGAATCATTTTATGCGGGCCTCCCCACCCATGAAAACGCGTCCATCAACTGTCTCGCACAGTACGATGAAAATGAAATAACTACCTTTAAAAAACCCAAACAAATCCTCCGTAATTCTTAAATCCCCCATATTGCAGCCATGTTTCCTTGCAAAAATATTTTTAAAAAACATCCAAAATTAAACTAAAATTTATCCTACAACCAATATTTAAAATCATGATGAAAGAGAAAGGGGCCTTTTTGGCCCGGAGCCAATATTTCATAAGTCATAAGTTCATCTTTACCACCGAAACCAAGCGTTTTATTATCTACAAGTGACTCCTGCCCACCATCTGCCTCACCTCGCCAAGTCTTCTGCTCCAAAACCTTCTGGTGTTACCTCTTCAAGACCAGCCGGCCCTTCTCTGGAAAACCGCCAACGCCAGAAGCGAGCAGAGACGAAAGCACACCCAGTGCCCAACATTCACCAAGCCTGGGTGCGGGAGGCAGATTTCATCATAAATATTACTACTATCATCATCATCGGC
The DNA here is from genome assembly GCF_061612785.1 of Hesperophylax consimilis. Classification (NCBI taxonomy): domain Eukaryota; kingdom Metazoa; phylum Arthropoda; class Insecta; order Trichoptera; family Limnephilidae; genus Hesperophylax; species Hesperophylax consimilis. The sequence goes on from NC_142842.1 coordinate 1,378,756, forward strand.
CGTAAAGGAGCATTTTCATCGGTTGAAGACACGGTTTGGAACCGGAGCCCAAATCTACAGTCTTGTGCGGACTCCCGTCCAGTACCGTACCCATTAACTATCCCGCAGCCAAATGGGGGAGTAGGTATTACCAAAATTACTATCCTCCTTATATTAGCTTAAATACTTGGCATATCACTGTAGTATTTTACGTATTTCTGCGCAAATACATAAGTTACCATTAATAATTGACCGAATAATTGAGATTTCTATAGTTTAAAAGCCCATAAGACATAAAAATGCATGGGGTCGTCGGAAGACCCACTTGGTTACACACGTTTTGTTTGGCATCTTGGCCTGTCAAGAGTTAACACGAGATTTCTAGAACAGGAAGATTATTTTATTATGTAATGACAGAGAACTAAATAAGTTGCAAATTGTTCAAAATAGAGCAACGAGAATAATACTTGAAATAGATTTTCAAAATTAACTTAAATATTATAGGAAATAAATTGGCTAACAGTTAAACAGATAATAAAAAACCTATTGACAAAGTATTTTTCAAAGAAAATTATATACCACAAGGAAGTTCATATACATATTACAAAAACTTGCTATAAAATTATGCTACCAAAAAAAGACAAAGCCAATATACAAAATCGTTTACTACATAAAGGAACACAACATTTATAAAGCGCGGCCGGAAACCATAAAGTCTGCACCAATTGATAGATTCAAGCTAGATTATATGAGCCATATTAATCAAAATAAAATGCAATTAATCATTTTAAAAATTTTATAATGTATGTAAGTTTATAATTAATAATAAATTAGACACTTGTAAACTTGGATGTAGAAATAATTGATAAAATGAAATTAATAAATAAAAATCTGCAGAATCTAAGAAATATCTTTTATCTACCGGTATGAAAAAAAATGTTCTGATTTTCCAGTGAAAATTTCGATATCTCTTTCATATTTTTGTTATCCCAGGAGCTCAAGAAATGAGCTATTTTCTTCAACCTTGGAAAAGCTACCTTGATAAAGACGTGATAAATCATTTTGCGATGATAATTTAAAGGTAAAATGGAGATAAGAGGCTGATTAATGATGCTGTTTTCTCATGAATTAATGTAAAAAATACACTATAATAATATTGCATTATTTCGTAAGGGCTATCGTTGTACCTGTGTAGTTATTTTTAACCTCTTTTAGTGGAAAGGTCTCAGTCTATAATTATACCGGTTGCGTTCTTGTGTCTTTCCAGAGCAACAAATAAATGTAGTGATTGAACCAAGGACAAGAATTGTGTAGATTTGTGGTTAGCAAAAGGTTTTTTTTCGTGTATTCTTCGAGGCTTCTGACTCTCATAATGTTGTCATTTTTGCCTCATCTGATTTAAAATCACAATATTAATATATTGTGATTATTATGTCAAATTTCCTTTAAAAGCTTCCTACTCTGTTTTGTCCGAATTTCCCATTTACATGACCTAACAACCACTCGCTATTTTATTGGTTTAAAATGAGCATTTTGCCTTGTAAAAAATGTCTATAATATATTATAATCTATCTATATTAGATAAGTTTTTATCTTGTGTCTTGATCTTCAAAACAAGAGGAAGGTCAACAAATAATATTTCAATAACCACCCCCAATTTTTTTTCCCAGTCCTTAAATTAGAATAAAGCCCGCGCTACGCCGGGGACTTGGCTAGAAACATAATATAAAATTAACAGAATCGATAACACGAACTCGCGTATGCACATTTGTCAAAGGAAGTTATGGAGTCCAACATAAGGTTCTAAACCAATAAGAAACTGGGAGAGAGAGGACGAAAGTGAACTATGGCTGTTAGGTTTTTTGAGACTGGTGACGTCACACGTCACGTACATAGATTTGGTGCGATTTTGACAAACCGAAAAATTAAAACATTTTTTGAATTATTTTTAGTATTTTTTTTTATTTATTAAAGGAAAAAGTACATATAAGTAATAAGGTTTACAATTTATAATGATAATATTTAATACTACTCTTTCAGAGAAGCATTAGCTTGTGGTTGGAAGAGGAGTGTAAATTATATTATTGTAGATATACATATAGAATCAAAAGAAGTAGGAAAAAAATATTGCAAGTAAAATGTCCTACTATTAGCTATAATATATAAATAAAAACATATTAAAACTAATTAATGCAATTAAAATATATGCATAGGTATTTGTGTTAGAATGTCATTATTAATAAAAAGAAACCTTATTATCATTAAATTATTCATTTAGGTACACAGTTTTCTCCGCTTCTCGCATTACTTGTTGTTATTCCTGTTGCGTGTCTACTCGTACATCACAATTTCCTCCGCAAATTGGATTATCGTTAAAATATTGGGCTTTCATTTCCTTGAACAGATAGAAAGGGCCCAAACTCACTTTCACCGTGTTGAGGAACTGATGTAGAAAGTCCTAGCTGAGCCCACCATTTTTAGTAACCACCGACAGAATGTGAAAGTTTCTTTATTAATTATTACTAATTCAATAACCACCCTTAGGACATAATAACTCGACTGTCCGACAGCGCAAGCAATTAAACAGCTGAATAGAGTGGTCGCGGTGTTTTAGTTATCCGAGGTTATCTTTAGGCGCCCGAAAATATTTTTTTTACGATTCGATTACAAAACATCAAGTTTTTTTACTTTCTATATGCATGTATTATACATATAAACCTCCGGAAGAAATTCTCTAAATTATGGTGAAAACCCTATCAATCCTTGCCTTAGTTCTAAACGCACAATCAGATCGGAACAACGTGTACAATTGATATCAATATTATTACGATCGAAGACAATCGGTTACACACACAACAAAGGAAGAAAATAACATTTATATAACGGAAAATAAAAGAGTAGATGGATTTGTAGAGTGATCAATACATGTATTTATTTATAAACGGCACAACGTGTGCCATTAACATAAATATAAAGTGTTAAAAATATAAGTATAAGAACAAAAGGTAAGAAAGAATATCTTATTATATCTAATTATTATAAAATATATCTAATTATTATAAAATATATCTAATTATTATAAAATAGTCGAAAAGGACCATCCAAGTCATGCTGCTCATATTCATAAACTATTAATTACCGACAGATTAATTATCCATTTACAGTACATATATGCAAGATTCTTATTTAAACATTCTTAACATTTGGCAAATACGATAAATATAACCATACAAAAGAGTTGAGAGTTATAAATATGTTTACTGTTTTAGAAATATCATTCAATAGCACCTAACTAACTCTAGTCATGTCATGCTGTGCTAGAATATGTGTTCTGCCGTGCGGTATCTTGAACAAGTCGTATCGAGGACATGGCTGTATATTAACCACGCTCAGTTCGGTAGAATCTTCAAATTATAATCTCATCACTACAAATGCATTTTTACTTCAGAGTAGTGGTATTTTTCTTAATTTCATCTGATTGATGTAAACTTTAAAGATCCTACATACAGCATCCCCTGAATCTGAATCTAGATGCCATATGCGTAGGCCCTGAATCTAGATGACATAGGCATAGACCATGAATCTAGATGACATAGGATAGGCCCTGAATCTAGATGTCATAGGCATAGGCTATTAGGCTCTGAGGAAAACGATTACTCTCAACATCTGAATTTTTAAAAATATTTAAAAAAAAAACACTGTTACACGGAGAAAACTTACTTCTATAAAATATTGCAAATACATTAAAAATCTCTTAAAATTATAATAATCCTGTTTGAAACGAGACTGCAAGTCTTTATCGAATGAAATGACAGATTTCCTAATAAACTACCAGTAAAACACAAATGAGTTATGTCGATGTCGGAACGACATTCTAATATTTTTGCATTTAGTCATTAATTAACAAGGATAAACGCAGCCGCATGAACACATGTTCCGATGTATTATGAATTTATTAATAGTCTATAAGGAAATGGCCTGCTATCATCTTTTAACAGGATTTTAATAAACAAGCAATACTCATTTTTCTTCATGTATGAATGACTGTCAGTTACTAAATATTCATTGGTTTAGCCCATTGAAATTATGTAAGGTACTCTCCACACCCAAGGAAAGTTTTTGCATCCAAAGAGATAAATAGCCAATCCCCGCTGGACAAATTTTCACTTCGCAAGCTGAAACAAAAATGTGATGGTATGTATGTGCTATCTTGTATTTTTATATCATTAAATTTGTCAAGGCTACGCGTGTAAGGGAGGTCCCTAATTTCATCCCTTCGGAAGTAGGCTTACCTTATTTGTAGACTGAGTCTCATTTTACGTATCTACCTTCTTGTTGTTTTTACGCTTTGTATATAGGATCAAACGGGAAATGAAGATGGAAATTGGGTTCATTACGGATTGAGGCACGAAAACATTTTCTTCTCCGAATTTTGATCGTTAAATAAAAAAGCTTCCACTGTTGAAAAATTTCATGATAGTTTATTTAATATTTTGATGTGTTTTCACTGATTACACTGTGACACGCATACCATAAAAATATATTTAAAAAGTTCCATCAACTCATATCACTGTGTCTGTTGTAGTAACTTTAATCCCTACTATATTAAAGAAGAGTGACGTCACACATGATCGGAATTACGACGTTATTGGCTTTCTATTGAATTATTGATAAGATTATTACTGATTCACTATTCAAATATTGTTGTAACTATAATATGCATATAACAAAGAACAAAGGCTGTTGAACATTCTTATAAGCGTATGTTAATTGTAAAATAAATCTCTCTAATCAAGGTACGGCTTTAGGGCTTGCACAAATAATATTATACACCAAGGTAGCTCCATTGAAACCAGAGTAAAGTTCGCCTCTAAAAAACTGGGTGTACTGTTCAGGCCAGCAGATACTTAAATAGTACACAACTGCTAACCCTGTGTAAATCGTAAGTTCGCCCCACTTTTAAATTTGGCAGTCACCTCTAGTCTGAATCCTCAAAATACTTGAAGATAATCCTTTTCTCTGTGCAGAAACAGGCGGTCCATTAAATGGATTCACGTATTTTAACAAACGGATTGCAAGCACAGGCGTGAGGTGGAAACGCTGACCTTGTTCCACCGGTATTTCAATGGAAAATGCTTTGAAGAACTAGCGTCATCTATCCCGTCGACATCGGTGCCTAGTCGGGAAAAACGCCAAACTCGCAGCCAACATTTTAAACGGAAGATATTTGTCACATGAGAATGGGTCGTTTCTACGAGTCGTTCTCGAGTACAACAGCTCACATCTTCGGATCTACCGGATCTGCCCTGATGATGGACACTGCAACGCTGTCCGAAACGTCGGCTAAAGAAGGAGTTAGCGCAACACGGCATAACACCCCAAAAACAAACAATAAAAATGCTTTTGGCCGTGAGAATCTAAAAACTTACATGTGAATGCTCGTTTGTTCAAAATCTTAAATGTTTCAAAGTTCTTCACAGATTGCTTTCGAATACCAGTGTGTTATTATATAGATGTCACCTGTGAGAGGTAAGAAAATGTTTTTTTCTTTTAAAAAACAGGGCCGTCTGTTGGACGTAAAAGCTAAACGCGCTATTGTTTCCTATCTGCACAGACAGACAGCAACGCGTGGCGGGGTACAGCTAGTGTAAAATAAAATAAGTGAAAAAAACTACGCTAGTAATATGGCAGACTGGGATTGCACCACCCTCCTAATCCTGATGGATTAAAAACTTAAATAAAATATTAACTTTGTGGACAAAATGCAGACTTGGGCTTGCTCAGGTTTTCTCCAGCTGCATGCAGTGCTATTATTTATTTATTTTCACATATACGGCACAACATGTGCCATTCACATACTAAATTACAGAGAATAGTACAGCAACATAAGGAATGCAACAATATAAATCTAAGTATAATGGTATAATCAGTAAATAGTAGTAAGGTTAAAAGTATGAAAAAAGAGATATAAATAAAATATAAGTAGCAATCTGTAGTATAGTATTAAGTCAAAGTAAGAAATTATATGTAATAATATACAATAAAGTAGTATAAGCAAGAATGAAGTGCTTATAAAATGTCTGAAAGGCAATAAGAGTTTGTAAAAAATAAAATAAAATAAAATTAGAAAGGTATATACTATTAGAAAATGAAAAGAATAAAATAAATACTGTTTTATAATATGAAAAGGAAACAAAAGTAATAAATGGGAGAATCACGTGTATAATAATAATGTGCGACATTGCTTGACAGTCCGATAAAGTTTTACATAGTACCTACCTATGATGACTATGATATATAATGCACTGATATCAGCTTCTACCTATCGAGTACTGGTAGTTTTTAATCTGAAGTACATAAACATTATGATGGTATGGTATTATTCGACAATTTTTGTTTTATGCATCTTTTATATGATAATAGACAATCAGCGTGATCGATGTTGGAATATTCATTGCCTAATCTGTGCAAGCGATGGATTATTGAATTTTGTTCTGCGTTTGTTCCAGTATTGTTGCAATAATAAGGTGACTTGAGTCTAGTTGGTCTACAGGGAACATGGTAGTTTATCAACGAAGTTAGGGGAGTCAAACCGGTGATTGATTATTTTAAATAAAAAAATTAGATCATTAAGTATTCTTCTATGTTTTAACGATAAGAGATGCATTAATTGTAATAATGAATCGTAATCAATGTCGTCAGAGGGAATTCCTAATTTGAAGTTAATTGTTCTGAGAAATTTATGTTGGATTCTTTCAATGGAGTTTGCATGGTTTTTGTAGGAAGGGTTCCATATAGACGAATTATATTCTAATTGACTTCTGACTAGAGTTGTATAAAGTAATTTTAATGTATGGATATTTTTGAAATCTTTAGATATTCTAGTAATGAATGAATTATATAGTAAGTTGAGTGAGTTCCGGACATTTATGAGAAACCCTGCTTGTGGTTTTCGCATAAAATGTGTTTGAATTATAGGTACCTGGTAGCGAGAATACTGTGCGAATTACAGGTACCTTATGGCGAAACTTGATCCGAGCTTCGAATTATGGGAATGGAACGAAGCAACCGCAAGCGGCGCGTTGCGCCATTTGCCGTATAATAAGTTGAGGCTCGGCTCGCGTTTCGGCTCGCAAATGTACACGCAGCATAAGAATATAAAAATTATAGTATGTTAAATTGCATTAGAGAATTAGCATTCTCTGCAGCTGAAATAGAACACATATTTTATCACAAGGTTCAAATATTTTGCTAACCTTCATTTGGCTATACGATTTTTTTACCATCGTGAAAATAAAATTTTGAACTCAAAATACTTGGGGCCAAGCTGGTAGTTGACAGTTTTCTGCACCCCTCTAAAACGACTATACACTTATTTATCTATCCATCGTAAGTTGTATGGATTAAACTAATAAAATTAAAATGAAAAGGAATCGTTAAAAAGATCGATCATAAATGCTGTGCATTATTTGCACCTTTAAAACAGATTTTTAATAGGTAGACATTTTTTAAAACACGAGTATGTTTTTTATTACATCGGCGGTAAGCATAGGTATGGGTACTCGTGCTCTCTAGACTTAAGATCAATAACAATATTGTGTACCTGATAGGATATTAACAGAGCCGGTTCATGGACCTACCTGTGATGTGTCAGGGGTCTCGTCAACTTCCAGGGTGACCCTCTCTCTTGAGGTACAAGCGAAAATGGTAGTTTATAATCTTTACGTGGTATGAGTTATAAAACTTTGTAAGACTCTTTAATTTTCACATAAGACTAAGTAAAAGTCTGAAATGTTCTCGAGAATCGAGTTATGAAACCGGGTAATACTTACGTGGTTCAAGTAATAAAGCAGATTATTAACGTTGGTGTAATTCGCGAGGCTCTAATTATAAAAATATTTTAAAATCGTTAATATTCAGGAACCTAGTATATGTTGGGAAACTATATGATTAATGTAGGTAATGTAACGACTGGTTGTTGGCTGAGTTGACATCGCGTTTGGGTCCCACCCAGCCGTAGTTGTGTTCTATTCCTCGGCTGGCTAAGTCCTCTATCACAACACAAGCAACGTTTTCCGCTTACTGTGGTGGTAGTAGGAGATTTTCAAATATTGTCAGGTTATTCGTAACCCGGGAACGTATGTCCTTCTTTAAAAAAATGTTTACATTGCTCCAGTAATCTAACTAGGATATGTGTAGGTAATAATCGTTAATATGCAAGTGGCTTTAGTTATTAAACTATTTGAAATCCTGGAATATTCATGCGGCTCGAGTTATAAGGTCAGCGATTCCGTGATAACTCCTCAAAATGTCAATTCAACACACCTATGAAAAGTGATGAAACAAAAACTAGGTTAAATAGGTTACATAACTTTAGAGCTCTTTTCATAGGTGTGTTGAATTGTCATTTTAATGAGTTATCCGGTCACCAAGGTCAGCATTTCAGCAATAATGCTGACAGCCCCCCTGCCATTTACCAGATCATGTTCGATTTGAGTGAACCAAGTGTGATTTTGAAGAGCAGTAATCGTAGACCAAAAAATTCCAAAACTCAAAACTAACTCGCACTCTTACATTTATTCCTTCATAAATTCTATATAAATTACGCAATAATACGCAATAATAATACGCAAGTGAAAATTTGTATGGATGTGACATTTGGTATTCAAAATAATTTCATAGCCGTATGTATCCTACTTCTCCCTTCGCATTTACTCTCTATTCAATAAATGTCATACACAGTGTAAACAATTCAAAAGAAAAATTATATTATTTGAACGCACTCTGCACAAAAGAGGTTTTTCTCAGAAAAAATAGCACCATGTCCGAAACTGCCAATATACATTTTTTTCATCGAATTGACGCTTCGTCTGCATTTATTTAATCGTATGAGAAAAGAGCCGGCCGAGAGGGCGTAATTGATGTTTTATCGCAAGTTCAAGGCCAGATGACCAAATTGCGGCCAGATTTGTGAGTACCAGTGACATAAAACGTGTGGGGCTGACCACAAAAAATCATTTCGGAAAAGTCTAGTTAGTGGATAAACCAGACTAAATATATATAACTTAATAAACTCGGCTTGCCTACACTTTTATATATACTCTACGAAAAATATATATTCTTATAATAAACCGGTCACATCTGAGCTTTTTACTGTCCGCGATTTCTAGTTCAACGAAACTATTTTCAGACTCTTCATGAGAAATATTCTGACTGAAAAATAAGATAAAGGCATTGTCAAACTTTTTTCTTTTTTTTTCACTGATAACTTCCTCTCTAAAACCTTCTGTCAATTAAATTATACATTGTGAGTCCAAAACCAGATAACAAATCTACATACTTATGTATCTATACTGCGTCGGAGCACAGTGGGCTGAAAATCGCCTTTCATAGACATAGAGACTTGAATTTTCAAGGTTTTTTTTTGGCTAGAAATGGATTCTGCTGATCATTACTATATGCCATAAAATTTCGTACGAAGCAATTGCGTGTACAAATGAAGGAGTTATCATTTTTTAAAGAAAAAATTGTATGGCACTGACATTAAAAATGAGGCTATCTCTGGAAGCATTAGGTTGGCCATTCTATCCTTACACACTATACTACTATTTATTTGTATTTTTTTGACATGTTAAATAATTATTACGTATTGTGGCACAACTTGCGATTATTTTTTAAAAATCCTCAAATTTGAAAAAAACACTTTTTAATGTTGATGATTCATTTTAATGCTTAAATGCTTTTAGGCTTGCAGTGTAAATAAAATATTGTAAACTAGATAAAGCATACTCATATGTAAATCATTTATTTAACATGTCAAAAAAATACAAATAAATAGTAGTATAGTGTGTAAGGATAGAATGGCCAACCTTATGATTCCAGAGATAGCCTCATTTTTAATGTCAGTGCCATACAATTTTTTCTTTAAAAAATGATAACTCCTTCATTTGTACACGCAATTGCTTCGTACGAAATTTTATAGCATAGTAATAATCAGCAGAATCCATTTCTAGCCAAAAAAAATACCCTTGAAAATTCAAGTCTCTATGTCTATGAAAGGCGATTTTAAGCCCACTGTGCGCCGTCGCTTTAATATTGAGACTACCAGTGCAAAAGTAGAAAATAACTAACTAACTAACTAACCATCATGCCGTTTCCCCTCAAGGCAAGCAGAGACGACGATCCGCAAAACAACTCTGTCTTGGCAGGCACTCCTTGCCTCATTCACATTCATACATCGTCTCACACATACTCTTCTATTATTCTGACTCTTAACATGGCCCGACTCAAGTATCTGATTCACTTGGTCGTGTCATGTCTTCCTCGGGCGTCCTCGAATTCATCTACCATTCAAACCAAAACAATTAATGGGAACAAAATTTGAAATTTTCAGCGATATCGGTCGACTACTTTTCGAGTTTTGCGAGCACAAACATACGCAGGCTAAATTTTTAAATATTAAGATTTACTACTGTCCGCCTTTAGTCAATTTTAATTTATTTAATTTATTATATTTAATTAATTTTAATTTGATGAACTAATTAACTTGTTTAAGTAAAATTAATTAATCAATTTAACTATAGCCATTAATTAAACTGCAATGTGATTAATTTAACTTTTATTATTCATTAACTAATTTATCATTAAGTTTATTTTTTTAAATACATTAACTTCTTAAAATTCTTCAAACATATATTTAGTGAACCATCTTGAGGTCTAGTGTATGTTATATCAACTTGCAGACAGATCGTGATCCGCTTTCAAATGTGTTTTTTTTATACTATGAAGGAATGAGCGATGATAAATGAACGCATGCAAAAAAAAACACCAGGCGTTTGGTTGAAGATTGTTTTTTTACGTTCAGACGAAGGCTTCTTTGTCTTCGTTCTGCTGCTTTCAGGGGATTAATGGCCAATAAAAAGGATTGAATTGATTAATTATTCATTGCGAGACCGTTGGTAATTATTGGGCAAAAAAGTTGAATTAGAAAAGTTGTTGCCGTTAGGACTTGGGTATTCACATAAAAAATTCTTGCTTCAAATGACTTAAGCCATGTTTAGTAACCAGATATTTACTTTACTCTTCTCCATCTCCTTCCCCTACCCAGTGCCTGCAGCCTCACAATTATCCTATTTCATGAAGGGTATTTAGGACTCTGGTATTCATACAAAAAACCTTCTACATGAATCAATTATACTTCACATAGAAACCGGGACACGAAATCAAGCATTAATATGGAAGAATTTAAATATGGGTATATACATGGTGTCCGGGAACTCACAGTACAAACGGGAAACTGCTGACTCTACATCACATAGAGAACTCAAAAAAGTTTATTTTCCGATTTTGATTTTGTTTGATTTTGTTTCTCGTTTTCGGCAACTAAAAGTTTAACAAAAACTTCTAAGCATTTTAAAAGACACTAAACATCTGATACTAACCTCCTAATGATCGTTTCCTTTCGAATTGACCTAAAAAATCATATATATAGATTCACTAAACTTCCGCTTGTACTACGAGTCTTCAGAAATCGTGTACATCTATTCATATAAAGCAGAGTGACTGTGGAGGGAGGGCGGCGGGGATTTCATTTTTATTTTCCACACGTGACCTTTAAATGAGGAGGTATGTCACTGTTAATATATGATATCGATAAACTACATAAAGCCGTGCAACGCCGGGGACTTCAGCTAGTATTATAATGTTTATGGTCACAACACGATCAATGTCATTTAAACAACATTTAAATTCTAAATGTCGGTCTTTCATCAACTGAATTTATATAAAGTACTAGTTGAGGTTTACCCCACGTTGCTCGGGGACTTGTGAATGGTTTAGGTAATGTGTTGAGGTTTACCCCGCGTTGCTCGGGGACTTGTGAATGGTTTAGGTAATGTGTTGAGGTTTACCCCGCGTTGCTCGGGGACTTGTGAATGGTTTAGGTAATGTGTTGAGGTTTACCCCGCGTTGCTCGGGGACTTGTGAATGGTTTAGGTAATGTGTTGAGGTTTACCCCGCGTTGCTCGGGGACTTGTGAATGGTTTAGGTAATGTGTTGAGGTTTACCCCGCGTTGCTCGGGGACTTGTGAATGGTTTAGGTAATGTGTTGAGGTTTTGAATTCTAGTGTACCTGTCAACTGGGTGCATTTTAAAAGTGAACAAAACTATTATTGTATTGAAGTATTTGTTTCAGTTAATCGTGTCATGTTTTCCTCTGGCGTACTCAACTTCTTCAATCATTCACTTCCAAGTCATACACTTCTTTCTTCGTTCATCACTACGCCTAGTTTTACCACAAATAATTATTTGAATCATATCTTTTCTACCATTCCTTCAATTAATATTATGAAATCCACATTGTTACTGTAAAAAAAAACTACACTATATCGACTTATTTTTTTATTTATTAATTTTATTTTAGTAATTTGTACATTTAAGTTTTAAGTAATTACTAATTAATTTGTTACTATATTTTTTCTTGCTTGATGTGGCTCCTACACAACATCTTGAACTTTCCAATTGAGGCAGACTTAAGGTTTTCTTTATAGATAATATACTATTCTGAGTATTCGCCTTGTCCTTTTTTGGTAGCCTGATTTCATTGCACGTCCTTATTTTATGTTTGTGTATGTCCTTGTTGTATACAATTTTATTTGAAAAATATTTGGTTAGCAGGTTGTTTACTATTTTATGTACAAATATCATCGTGTTCAAGGTCAACATCTGTTTCACCGCTAGCCAATTTAGTTTTTTTTTTTTTTTTTTTTTTTTATTGAAAATTTTTTTTGATACATATATGTATATACAGGTACATACATAATAACAAAAAATAAAAGAGAGTAACAAAAAAAATCCCACAAAGGCGAGGCCTGTGCGTGGGCATTATTATTTGTATGTGGATATTTAAAACAGTGGTTTAAATAAAAATAAAATATTGTACATGGTGATTGATTTTACCGTAATTTCAGTTACTTTTACTAAAATTCCAAAAATATTTAAGTGGTCAATGAATATTAATTGGTACAACAAGTATTAATTGATACAACAAACACATAGCAGACTTTATTATATATCTACTCTTAAAGCTAATTAGTTGTAAGTATAATTAATGGCTTTGTTAATAACTTATAAGAAAAAAATATCTATTTTGGCTGTTTTGAGCCAAGTTTTGATATATTTTTTATATGAATGAAGATTTTGACGAGTGGTCTCTTTAAGGGTTGAACATACTGAATTATAGATTTTTGGAGCAATAAAACTAATGTGTCTCTGGGCCTGTCTAGTTTTACAGTGGGGTACAACATACTCACAGGCGCCACATCTTCGACTGGAACGATTAGAATTTTTAATAAAATTGTTTGGGTGCTTGTAGATAAATTTAAGACATTGAAAACTATAGGTTTGTCTAAGGTCCAAAATATCGGTTTCCCTAAACAATTGTTTGGAGGGATAAGATTTACTTTTCTGGTACATAATCTTAATTATTGATTTTTGGGCAATTTCTAATGGTTTGAGATGATTATTGTAACTTCCTCCCCAACCAATTATTCCATAGGAAATAGATGAATGAACTAGTGCATCATAAACTAATTTTATGGTTTTTATATTAACTATATTACACATTCTTTTAAAAATATAATTTAAATATCTCAGTTTGTTAACAGTTTTTTCTATATGGCTGGTCCATTTTAGTTGAGAATCTATGGTTACACCTAAGTACTTAATATTTTTTCCTGATTTCATCTCTTTACAGTTTGAGCATGCGTTAGGGTTACAATTTACATTATGAAATCTTAAATTAAGATTAGTTTTGGGAGCTGACTTCAGTGTGTTATAGAAAGGAATACAGAGAGTTTTTTCATAATTTAAAGTAAGAAGGTTTCTATCTAGCCACTCTTTGACAATAGTAATACATTTGTTAGCCTTATTAGTTGTGTCTTCCCATGTATTTCCTTGGACTGTTATTGCAGTATCGTCAGCAAATGAGAAAATATTACCAGGTATAACAATGTTACATAAATCATTTATATAGATTAAAAAGAGTAGCGGCCCTAATACAGTCCCTTGTGGAACACCGTGTTTTACTGTATCAAAATTGCTCAAACACATTCCAATTTTTGTACATTGTTGTCGATTCGAAATGTAATTTTGTAAAATCATGAGACATTTATTTTTAATTCCAATGTTGGATATTTTATTTAAGAGAGTACTATGGTTGACTGTGTCAAAGGCTTTCTTCAAATCTAAAAAAATTGTTAGGGTTTTAATATTTGAGTCTAGGTTAGAATAAATTCTATTGGTTAAATTAAATATAGCATCGTCAGTGCCGAGTTTGGTTCTAAAGCCATATTGGTTAGCTGATAGGAGTGCATGAGGTTCCAGAAAATCGATGATTCGTTTTTTTATACATTTTTCTAATATCTTGGACAATTGAGAAGTTAAGGTGATTGGTCTGTAGTTGTCTGTTTTACATCGAGGTCCTGATTTGTGTATTGGAATGATATTCGCAAGTTTAAATAAATCCGGGAAAATACTCTTACTGATACATGCGTTAAATATATGATGTAGTGGTTTGATTATATGTTGTTTTATGGATTTAATTGTAGCATTACTTAAGTTATCAGGACCATTTGCAGACCTAACGCTTATGTTATCAATATGGTTTGAGATTTCAACTTCTGTAATTTCCATGAATTCAGATAGTTCAGAGGTAGAATTTTTAGTCTCTAAATAGTCTGAGAATACATTCTGAGAGTGTAAGCTAAGAGAAGGGTTATTGTCTATTAGGGTAGATGCAATGTTTGTGAAAAAGTGATTGAAATTGTTTGCAATATCTTCAGCATTCTCTAAGATTATATTATGTTCGGTTACAATTTTTTGGGGAATTTTGTGATCCTTTTGTTTCCTGTTTGAGATCTCATTTATGATGTTCCATGTTTTTCGTGAGTCGTTTTGTGCTTTTTGGAGTTGTTCAGAATAGTACTGTTGTTTGCATTTTTTTATAAGAGTATTAAGGTAATTTCTATATATAATATAATGGTTCCTTTTGCTGTAATTTTGTGTTTCATTGTTGGTTATGCAATGGTTTTCGTAAGTTTTGTAAGATTTGAACAGTTTATTTCTATGATGTATTGATATTATTATACCACGTGTGATCCATGGTTTTATGTGTCTATGTTTACTTTTAGGTGGTTTTCTTTGTTCATAACATTTTTCAATGTGGTTTTGAATAATTTCATAAAAGTTATTTAGAGACATATTAGGGTCGTTATTAGAAAGCACCGAATCCCATGTTTCGGTTGTTAGTGATATGTCTAGTGATAGGTCATTAATTGTAATATGGTAATGCCATCATGAGAGGTGTGTCTAGCTGGAATTGAAAAAGAAATATAGTTTGGTAGGCTGAAAGGGATACATTCGCGCATTTGCGTTTCGGTAAGAGATATAAAATCAATTTGGAAAGATAACGAGTTTAAAAGGATACAGAACTCATCAAAATGTTTCCTAATACTTCTGATGTTCATATTTAGTACATTGAAAGATGTGTCTTCGAAGATTGAGTTTAGGTCTTGATAATTTTCGCATTCATGGTTTTCCGGGATGCTATATACTTCTAAGGAGGCCATTTTTATTGGAGTTCGTTTAACATTTTATTTACTTTTGAATATCTATTTCGTCTGAGTATTGTTCTCATTGCCCTATTTTGGAGAATTTGAAATTTATTTTGTTCTCGGTCGTTACACAGGAAAAGGATAGTTGAGCATTAGTTAAAATGTGGATCAATAATTCCACTACGTATCTCATTCAATGCAGAGATAATGCGTTTAGTCTTCCTCAGACGTCCCCGACTTCTTCTAACATTCAAACCACTCTTTAAACACTCTTGGTACTAATAAGAACAAACTTTGAAATTTTCATCGCAATTGGATGAATGGTATAGATACGCGTACGGAACAAACAAAGAAACATTACTTTATACACATAAATTTATACATATAGACAATTTCTGCAGAATCTGACAGGATATACGAGAGATATATCCTGGTGATTTGACCGGGCCTTTTTTTGACTGGGTGCTTAAAAACTCCACGAGTCAACGACTGCACTAATCAATTTTCATCTGATCGACGGTTGATATTATAAAAATACGTCTGAAAGGAAACAAATACAGACGATGATTAACTAAGTACTACAACTCTGCGTCTGCTATAAAAAAAACGATGAAAAAACGAAAACGTCAAGTATACCCACGTCCCACAGTGTTAATTGCACTTTGACAACCGTAAGACTGAACAAAAAAAGTGGGCAGTGTGAAGTTCTGACACTGTTAATTTTGCAGTTCTAGTTCTAGTGTAGATTGTGGGGAAATAAAAAAAAAATAGCCAATGTTGTTTTATACCCCGATAAAGACGGAATTTTCATTTTTTATAATTTTATGTAGTATATGATGTGAAATGAGTAAATTAAACCTAACCAAAAACGTATCTTTATTAATGGTTTAAGTACTAACATTATCTAAAAGACAGTATTTTATGGCAATAAGTTTCACCTTTCATTTAATTTAACATTTCAATAATAATAATAATAGTTGGATGACTTGTATAGCGCCGTTTTTGTGCAAAATCACCTCAAGGGCGCTGTACAAACTTATAATACATTTCTACAGTGATCTATGTTATAACTTAACTATTTATGGAGATAATATACAGTACAATACTTACCCGGTAGGTCACTTGAGATTAACACTTAATTAACATTATCTAATTGTTTATTAGCGAAATTTAGATACAGGATGTAGGACATAACTGGAAAATTGAATATAACTGGACTTTCTCTTAGGAATGGTATATTTAATTTAAGGGTACGACAGCTTAAAAAGGTAAGTTTTTAGTTTAGACCTGAATTCTGTCGGTCTTGTTATGGATCTTAGTTCCGGAGGTAGTTTATTCCAAGCCTTTGGCCCAGATAATCCGAAAGCGCGATCACCAAACTTAGTATTTGGCTTGCGCTTAGGTTCTATCAGTCTGCCTACAACTGATGATGTAGGCATGCTGATATAAGAGTTGACTGCCTCAGACCAGTGTTTTCCGGGACGCATAGTTCAGAGATGTAGGGTGGGGCCATATCATTGATGGATTTAAACACCAT
Organism: Hesperophylax consimilis; assembly: GCF_061612785.1. Lineage (NCBI taxonomy): Eukaryota > Metazoa > Arthropoda > Insecta > Trichoptera > Limnephilidae > Hesperophylax > Hesperophylax consimilis. Next base: position 1,395,883 of record NC_142842.1, read on the forward strand.
CCAGCACAGTTTGTACTGGATTTTTTCAGGGCATTTGAGCCAATGAAGGTTACGAAGGTGTTCTGAAATGTGTGAATATTTTGAAACCCCGGTTATGAGCCGTGCTGCTGCATTAAACACTGATTGAAGTTTGTCAATTTGATATTTTGGAAGGCTGGCATAAATGCCGTTGCAGTAATTGAGACGTGAGACTACGTAAGAGTTGATAAGTAGTTTTGTTGCTTCTGTAGGAAGGTTTCTTCGGACAGACTTGAGTTGTCTTAGGTGAAGAAAACCGGTACTTACATTCCTATTTATTTGACTTTTAAACGAAAAGTCTGAATCTAAATTGACACCGAGAAGTTTGACTGTTGTTTTTCGGATGATATCGCTGCCGGAAAGGTGAATCGTCTTTGAAATGTTGACGTTTGTTTGTGGCTGCCCATAGAAACTCAGTCTTAGATGGATTCAGCTTGTTTGAAGACATCCAACGTGTTATTGCTTCTAGACATTCAGTTATACGGATTTTGAGACTATTGATTTCACTTGGAGCGCAGTAGAAATAAATTTGCTGGTCGTCAGCGTAGCAGTGAGATAAGAGATCAAATGACTCGATTATTTTGGCGATATCATTTGTAAAAAGGATGAAGAGAAGTGGACCCAAAACGGATCCCTGGGGTACCCCTGAAGAAAGTGTTGCGAAGTTGGATAATTTATTTCCAACCCTCACGGCTTGTAAGCGATTGGATAAGGATACCAGCCATTTTTTTATGTCGGAATTCAAACCAAATGTTTCCTCTAATCTCTTAATGAGGAATTCATGATCAATCGTGTCAAACGCTGCACTCATGTCTAGGAGTGAGATAAGTGATAACTTACCTGACTCTACGGCAAGAGTTATGTCTGATAGCATACGAAGTAGTCCTGTTTCAGTTAAGTGGAACTTTCTGTACGCAGATTGACGTTTTGCGAATAATTTATTTGAATTCAAGTGACTGGTTATTTGTGCGGTAGCAATTTTCTCCAGGATTTTTGAAATAAATGGTAAGTTTGAAACGGGTCGATAATTACCTAAGTTATCGGCGTCTAGTTGTGAATTTTTCAGTATTGATGTAACTACAGCTGACTTGAGTGGTTCAGGAAAGTCACCCGTGCTCAGTGATTTATTAAAAACGTGAACTAGGAATGGAGCTAAAACAGTAGAACATTGTTTTAATAACCATGTCGGTATAGGATCAAGACTGCACTGTTTATTAGGCGAGCTTGAAATAATTTGTATTACTTCTTCCAGTGTTGTGGGTTTGAAGGAAGACAAAATTCCCTTAGAATTTAAAGTGAATATTGGCGGAGGGGCGTGAGATGCGGAAGCACGAATGGATTCAATTTTTTCCCGAAAAAAAATTGAGAAGGCTTCTGGGGTAACATCTATTTTCGTTTGAACAGTGACTTCGGAAATTACTGTATTTATTGAGTTCCAGAGACGTCGCGGGTTGGTTCGCTCAGAGTTAATCTTTTCTTTCCAATACTCTCTAAACAAATAAAATAGAACTAAAATAAATACACTAAAGTGAACTATAATACATAACTTAAATAGAGATATAATAATACATAAATATAACTATGATACATACACTAAAAAGAACTATTATATTTACACTAAATAGAAATATAATTAATACACTACATAGAACTATAATAAATACACTAATGAGAACTATAATAAATACATTAAATAGAGCTGTAATAAATCACTAAACAGACCTATAATAAATACGCCAATTGAACTTTAGTAAATAAACTAAATAGAAATATAATAATTATACCAAATAGAAATATAATAAAAAATAATACAATCAGGTAGAAATGCTAAAAAAATTTCCATAGGAAAGCTAATCGTTCAGAAATGCACAAAATAATTTGCAAGGTAGATAGAAACATCACACCTTTAAATTTATACGACGAGAATGCCAAAATTTTTATAAATCCCAACCAGGAATTATTAGATTCCTGGTTAAATAAAATTATTCACGCAAAACACTTCAATTATCTCAACCAAAGGTACTTGTATGTTGACAAATTTTCGTCAAACAAATTGTTGAGCATTGGAGAGTTGAGTGCAGAAATAGAAGGATTTATGTTTGCCATTCAAGATAGAGTCATTAATACTAAAAATTGTAGGAAGCATTTAATCAAAAATACTAATCAAATTAATGATTTATGTAGAAAATGTTTGGCTTTTCCGGAAACTATAGAACATATTATATCGGGATGTTCTGTATTGGCGCCGTCCGAGTATACATTTAAGCACAATCAAGTTTTAAAAATAATTCACCAAAGTTTAGTAATTAAACATAACTTGATTGACTGCCGTTATATACAGGGTGCGCCAGAGAAACTTACTTATTTGAAAGTTCAATAAAAACAAAACCACTGTAGTTATTGTTGTAATTCTTTTTTTATTTGAAAATGCAATGTACTAAGTTTTTTTTCATACTGTCTTAAAAATTACATCTTTAAATGGCGACCCTCATCGCGCATACACTGGTTAAGTCGTTTTTTGAAGTTCTCGTCCACTCTTCTCAGCATATCAATCGGAATATTGGCAATAGCATCGCGAATGTTGTTTTTCAGGTAATCTATGGTCCGTGGTCGATCGACATAAACAAGGGATTTCAAATAACCCCATAAAAAAAATATCACATGGAGTCAAATCCGGAGAGCGCGCCGGCCATGGGAGATCGCCTCGGAGAGAGATGAGACGGTTGGGGAAATGTTGTCGCAGCAAATTCATGCCCGCTGCACTCTAGACCACAGCATAATGGCAACTGACGAGAATGGGAAACAAATTTGGGGACGTCCTCCTCCAGATGCGCCCCCTCCCGCCCCTCTACCTGCCCAACTCAACGGACGGGATTTTTTTCAAATAAGTAAGTTTCTCTGGCGCACCCTGTAGTACCATATTATGAATACGAACCAAATTCATTTTCTAAAAATGAATTTTATAAAATATATTATGATAAAAGTATACTAAAAGACCGAACGATTAGTCATAATAGACCCGATATATTTATACATGACAAAATCCTGTAATATTCAAAAATCTGTTTTTTAAAAAATAAGAAAATACACAGATTTAGGAAATGAGATTAAAAGAATTTGGCATTCTCAGACTAAAAATATTCCCATTTGTTATTTCGGCTACTGGCATTATACATAGCTCTCTCATTCAAAATTTAGGCGTATTAGATCTGTCAATGAATTTATACATAAAACTGCAAAAAATCATTTTAAATACAGTAGGATTTATAGGTCCAGTTAGAAGTTCTACCGAGCCAAACCCTCTGATATGAAAAATCTGGAGTCGGTGAATTATTTTTCCATTTGATCTCTGGTGATTTGACGTGTGGTTTTGGTATTGTTTTGTATTTATTATGCTTATATAATGCACTTGCATAATGTGGATTAACCAGATGATCATTTGTGGAAGGGTTTAGTTTTTCCTGTGGGGAAGATTTAACCCAGACATAACGTCGGAAAAAACTGTAATACATAATTTAAATAGAGATATAATAATACATAAATATAACTTTAATACATACACTAAAAATAACTATTATATTAACACTAAATAAAAATAAATTAAATAGAGCTATAGTAAATACACTATATAGAACTATAATAAATACACTAATGAGAACTATAATAATTTCATTAAATAGAACTTTAATTAATACACTAATGAGAACTAAAATAATTTTACTAAATAGAACTTTAATAATTACACTAAATAGAAATACAGGGTTTTCCAATAAGAGGTGTTATTTTGATATTCAATCGTAAAAGATCAATGGTTTTGTTGCTTGTGTGGCACGTAGCGCCGTTGTCTGTGTGGCAAGTAAATGTTGTCCAGATCAATACCATCCAATTCCGGCCACAAAAAATCATTAATCATCTCTCGATAGCGCAATCCATTCACCGTAACTGTTGATCCAGCCTCATTTTCGAAAAAGTAAGGTCCAATGACTCCGCCGGACCATAAACCGCACCAAACAGTCACACGTTGAGGATAGAGAGGCTTTTAACAATAACTCTTGGGTTTTCCGACAATTTTGCTTGATGACGAAGCCACCGAGGTGGAAATGGGCCTCATAACTCAAGATCATTTGCATTTGATTCACTCAAGTGAATTTTAATCATTTCAATGCGTTGTTGAAGCGTGTATCGTTCCATTTTTATTAATGGCGTAGTTTCTACTTGTCAAGTGTAAAAAAATGACAGCTTCAAAAGTAACATCTACCGAAATAGCGGGCTATTCAAAATAACACCTCTTATTGGAAAACCCTGTATAATAAATAATTTTTTATATTTAAATACACAGGAGGAAAAGAATTTCCCTCAGGGCCTATGTTATCTTTTGAGATGCTATGTGGAGGATATTTTTAAGGAAAGGAAAGAGAGGAAGTTCTGGGAAGATTAAAGATATGAGGATTGGGTATGAATCTAGGGATCAGTGTGTCCAGGAATGACGAACAATTGAATATATCCCTCCCAATGCGGCGCAAGGCAATGGGTCGAGAGATCAATTGGAGAGGTCAAAGGGTCTCCCTAAACCAGTCTCTCCCGATCTGGCACGCCACGCCGGTGATGGGCAGGCGCATCCTGAACCCGGGTACCCCTGTAAAATCACCAAACGTAATCAACTACTTAGGGTGACCCAAACCTGCCCCTCAAATTGAACTGTAGTAATATACACTAAATAGAACTACAATAAATACAATTGGGAAAACATTCCATTTTTCTTTGACATCGTGAAGAAACAGGATAGCAATCAACGATGAGGATGGAATTACTTAATTTTTTGGCGCAAATTGAATAAAACCGCCAAGAACATTGAATTAATCATTCGACAAAATGACGAGTAGTCAGTAGGTACACATCTCAAAAACAAAATAACTTACCAATTAAACACAACCGCCATGAGTGCGAGCAACGAGTCAAGCGGCCGCTAAGTTGACAAGTGACAACCATACATAAACCACTCACGTGACGACTATACTCTCGGTAAAAGCATTCAAGAAACAGTTAGATGCTCGTCATATTGACGAAAGTTAGCTATCCAGGGTTAAAAAACGGTTTTTTAGTTCCTCCAAATTAACCGTGTCACGCTGTAATGGACGATCTCTAATTCCTGTGTCAAAAAGTCTCGATGACGCGGGAGGGTCAACGAACACTGAAAACTCCATAAATGTCCGTAGATAATAGGGGAAATCTTTTCACAGAAATGACAGCACGAGAACGAGCAGGAAAACTGTTTCTTTTTTTGTAAAACGGTTTATATCCGGAATTTTGGCGGCTTTCCTCACTTTCATGGACAACAAAACACATTTATTATTGTCAATTCAAAAATTTTTAATTTTCGAACCTGTTGGCCAGTATTTATTGAGATAATTAACTTTTAGCCAAACTAAAACAATAATAATAATTCAAAATTGATTCAAAACACATCCCAGTGTTGAATAGCATCAATAATTTTTTTTTAAATTAGTCGGTACCTGTTCGCACATGGCAACAATAATTATGAGGAGTGTAGCAAAAACATTTAATAGTAGGTAATACCATCGTACGGTAGGTCACGACTTTGAACTGTCGGTCATGTGATTTTTTTACCCCTTTAAAGAAGCCCCGTATGCACCTGTTCAAACATACTTATTAATTCATTTCTTAGATTAAAATGTAAGATAATAATAATTATTAATATAATCATTTGAAAGTATAGAAGCTTTCTAAGTAAGTCGCGGGGAGGAAATTCTTGAAAAGTTTTTGGTTGTTCATTGATCTGGTTACAACTTTTTTCACTTCAAGCCTTCCAAAATAAAACCTAATTCCTTTTTTGCTTTTTTATTTTTCTTGCTTATCCCTATTATTAAAAACTGGTTAATTTCAAACTATTTTATTAATTTATTTTATTTTGGTCATTATCATTTAAGTTTACAAATTGCAAATTATTACATTTTATCGTGCTAATATTGTTCATATAATCTATTTTTAATGTTTTGATTGGTGTACTGTTTATGGTTTGTGAAAGCGCATTGCAAAAATTTGGTCCAAATGTTTTAAATTTTGCACACCTGATAAACAATCATTTAGGTAAGGTAAACGGTTGTTTATCAGTTCTGTAAAATTTTAAACACTTTTATTGGACCGTTGGTATTTATTATTTGTCATTTATTTGTATTTTTTGTTAACCCTCTTTCTGTTGCCTACTCAAATCTTCAATCATTTACTTTATTACATTTAATAATGTAGGTCCAATTATTGAAAATCATATCTTATTATACTAATAATAATCCAACGGAAGAGTGCATTGATTTGATATTCTGCATTAATTTTTTGGAGGACCAATGATTCTGGAGAGTTTCAAAATATTTTGTTAGCAAACTAACCCCGTTTCTGTTGATACTTGTATCACATCACTTGATAGTCATGACCTGTACACGGAGGTAGGTCGAGCGTGATCACTTTCGTCACGATTAAATCCTAGTATATAATTCCTAGTTCTTGTGAATACCTACTTAAACATGGTATTCCCCCATATGTAATCAAATTGTTTTTTTTTTATTTAATTTAATTTGCCCGTTTGCCGGTTTATTCAAGTTCATGTGTAATCCATCTCTCAAATAAACATCGCATAATTATGGCTTCATATTTTGAAAAATTAAAAAAGAAGAATACATTACATTTTATAGATAGATATATTTTACAAAATATTTAATTTCAGGGAATTATATGTACCTTATTTATGTATTTATTTCTAGAATACACCCGTACGGACTTTCACAAATATGTGATATATACAGGGTGTATCGGCACGTACCCGACAAACTTTAACCAGCTTTTCCTTAGCACATTTGGAGTAAAAAATGTTATGGGCACTTTGCTGTCCGGTAACATTTTTTTTTCAATTAAAAACAAAAAATTATAAAAAAATCCACACTCAGTCACTGTCATTGGCATTGTTTCTCGTGTTCAACAGCTGTTATTAGCAAGTGTGTCAAAAAGCGTCTTCGTTCTTTCATACACACTAAATAATAATAGTTAAAAATGAGACGAATGGTGCCATGCCATTTCGTTGTGATTTTAAAAGCGCGCCAATGTAGGTACGTACGTATATTATTCAACGAAACTCGAATAAAATATTGCCAGATGGGTTTTCAAACTGTGACAAAGGATAAAACATGTGGTGAAAATATGAATGGTAAATTTTTTATTAAAAAAATGTTACCGGACAGCAAAGTGCCCATAACATTTTTTACTCCAAATATGCTAAGGAATAGCTGGTTAAAGTTTGTCGGGTACGTGCCGATATACCCTGTTTACATAATAATTTAGTGAAACAGTAATCATGAAGTAAAATTTGCTATTTTAATTTTATAGAACCCATGCAGAAGAATAGTATTATGCTAACATAATATTTTTTTATTATTGAGAGATGTTATTACAGCCTTCTTGTAACTATATTCATTTGAAATTGAACACATCTACTATTTCTGCGAAAATTTTGTCAACTGCATGCTATCGAAGTACAAGCGAATATTTTTATTTTTATTTTTAAAAAAAGACAAACATTACCCTGTTACGAATAACCTGACAATATTTGAAAATCTTCTACACCACCACAGTAGGCAAAAAATGTTGCTTGTGTTTTGATGGAGCACTTGGTCAGCCGAGGAATTGAACACACTGCAACTCAAACGCGATGCCAACTCAGCCACTGACCGGTCAAAAATCAAATTATCTAAATGACTAAGTCCAGATATTGTTGTTTGCAATTAAAAGCATTTTCGATCGAGTAGTTCTAGTAGGTGTATATGGACGGTACTTAGACTGAGTAAATCAGGGCTGTCTATAACTCCAGAAAATATGAGTTATTGTGCCTGATAAGGGAGCCACGATTCTTACTTGGGTAGGAACATAATATTTCATTTGCTTCTATTTGTGAAATGTATCGTATAAAATATTTAAGCGAGTAAGTTTTTTTGGAAAAAGAAATGTATTTTATTTATACTAGTTGTACTATCTATACTGGCTTAAAATAAAACTTATGCCGTCAATTTACATGCGACCATTCAACTTTTAGACCCCACAAAATACAATGGAATTGATTAACTGATTAATAAATAAATTAGATGTCAAAAAGCGTTTTATCAATTTCACCAGAAGTAAGGAAAAATTGAGCTAATATCAGGCATACGGACACTTCTATAGATTTGCGCTTATATCAGGCATATAGAAATAGATTTGCGATAAGTTGTGATGAAACCCAACACGCAATTCCAACCAAACTAAATTATTTAACCTCCCAGGCCTTGTTAATTTCTGCTCTACAATAAAATCCAAATAAATGGACCATTTCTGAACGTATCCGAAAACTAAAAACTGTTGAAAGGTGATTCTAAATTTTATTATTAAAATTAAACATTGTATAATTTTTTTTAATGCACATAAAAAAAGTCTTAAGAATTGCCCACCTTGCGTTTTTAAATTAAAAAAACACGTACATTTCATTGGACAAATTATGTAATGTATTATAATTATTATGTGATTAAATTATAAATTTGAATATAAAGCCTAGTGTTTTCTCTTTCTAACGCGGTTTGGATCACATTTCTCACCATTACAGTAAGGGAGACAAAACGCTTTTAATGAGATCATGTGAGCTGTTCCCAAAAGCTAACAAATTAGCGTGAGGGGTTAACTAAATACAGGGGGAAGGTGAAGCCGTACAACTTACAACACTCTGTCACTTTGTCGGCTGAGATTAGGACTATTAGGAGTGACCTTCCGTGCATCTCTACAGATATTCAATATATGTATTATGCTTCAAAGACACAGAGATGAAACTACTCAATCATTTGTTTTTGTGTGACGTTAATAAACTAATATTATTTTGAACGTGTGGCCGAAATGGTTTTCACAGATAGAGAATGAAAATATTTCAGGATACTTGTTTGCATACAGAGAGTGAATCCAGGGCCGGCCCTAGGTGAATCGGCTCTTACCCGAATGATTTTAAACAGAAAATCCTGAGCATATGTGGAGTAAAAATGAAGCTATTATTTTTTAATGATAAACTAATGTTTATAAGGCAAGGTTGTTGTGAATAGCACAAAGGATAATAAATTATTATTAGCAATAATTATAATAACAATAATTATTCCCGTCGCATTCCGACGCTTCGGCAGTATTTATTTTTACACGGGAGATATTTTCAATTTGTATCGATATTACAGGCAACTAATTATTGCTTATAATAGTTTTAAAATGAAGCAGTTATTTTGCAGTCCGAGATAATTTTCTTCACTTAAAAACAAATAAAAAATATGTTTCTTTCGCAAGTCTCCACTTGTGAAAGAAGAAAAACTCCACTATTGCCTAGGGCATCACGTGGTACCACTTCGTTTCGTTCCAGTAGCACCAGAAATTAGACGAGATGTTTTAACTTTATTTGACAAAAAAAAATTGTTTTAGACCAAGTTATCGCCATTATTATTGGACAATGTTTTCAAAGTCGGTGGCCACTGTAATTCAAACATCAGTGGATGGATTTAAATGAAATTTGTGCTAAATGAAAAACTTTTTTAGTTTAAACCACTTTATTTTATTATATACGTCGACCGATTTCGGTTGATCTCAACATTCTTCAGGAGAATAAATATATAAACTTTTTATATATTTTATATATATTTATTCTCCTGGAGAAGGTTAAGATCAACCGAAACCGGTCGCCGTATATAATAAAATAAAGTGGTTTAAAACAAAAAACATATTCATTTCGTATAATGTCAAGCCACAAAGTGTTTGCTTTCTTCGATAATTTGAAATTTGTACAGTTATTTTTTTATTATTAGTTTTATTTCTTGCTAAAGCAATTCCGATGAGTTACAAAACTCATTGTAGGACGAGAGGAACTTACAATACATAGGTAAGAGTTAATAGGTACAATTTAACACTGATATTTTGATATCAAAATTATAAGTTTCACATAAGAAACAGTTCAAAAATATCAAAATTTAAAACAATATACGCATGGAAAAAAGGAGGTTAAGTAGAACAAACAAAAAGAAACAAAAAAGGAAACAGACAGGGATATACCTACACATAAGCACAGAGCCACGGTAGGAATTTAGAAGAAGGTACTTACCCACTAATACATTGGTAAAAATAGATTATGCTCGATTACAAATACATGGGATAGAATAGGAGAGAGACAGAAACAATTGAAAGCATAATAAGCCCAGTGCCTATTAGAAGGATTTAAAAAAAAATCATACTTCAATTTTTTTATAAACAATAAACCAGAGCTTTTTCTTCAAAATCAGATGCCGCCATTTTTTCCATTTAAAAAAAAAACAAGCTTCAAATAAAGTTAATTTTAGAACATAATGTAATAACTTTTAATTATTTGTTTTATAAAATAAATTAAATTTTTTTAAATAATATTTTTTCACGTCGCTGACTATCCTAACCCCTCAACGTCGAAAGTAATGCGAATTTCCAAGAAAAATATATCGAAATCCGAATGACATATAAATTAGCCCAATTAAATCTTCCCGTTTTGGTGAATATATTCATGATTTGGGCAAAATTTATTTATTTATTTATTTATTAGATACAAATAATTACATACATATTAAGGAAGCTTTGGCTGTCCAACTAGGAAATTTTCCCGTTTTAGGACAGCCAAATTGCCTGGTTTAGCTAACATTTGTACACGCTGCTGTTATGAATTATATTTCCATACTTTACATTAATAGTTACGCTAGTAATATAGTCTATATACATATATATTTATCAAAGTAATCAAAATAAAAACTTTTTCAGACATATTTGTACACCCGAATATTAGTTTTTTTTATGAAAACACCTGATAAATTTTATCAAGGTACATGTAATAATATGCAATTAAGGAACACTGTATCAGGGTACATGATAACATATTGGATTAATTCAATTTATAGTTACAATATAAGAAAATAAAATAAAATAAAACGAATCTTAGTCCGTACCTGGAAAAACCCATTCATAGGAATGTTTACCCAAACGCGCGTAGAAACCACGGGATAATGGTGATACAAATAAATAATGTGTCTATAATAAGGCAAAGGGTACCTGCATACCATTCCCAACGCAACCTATAACCATGACCGGCCATTCTTTCAAAGGGTTCGTTCATAGATTGTGTTACATTTTTTTTAGTTTTTAATTGGTTTAAAAAAGATATCTAGATTTATCTTTTTTACGACCTCTATGTTACGAATGTCATTTGGAATTCTTGGTAAATTCTAAATCATTATTCAGTAACCTCTTCGATATTGCAATTTTATTGAACTTAAACTACAACTTTAATGAAAAAAATAAACATATTATTTTAGCATTGTGTCTATTCCTTCACAAAATTATATGTACCTAACCTAAATGCGGTCTTAATCTAAAGCTGTTCTCTATCAGCCGTTTACCATACAGAAGGTAGATTTTAAAATGTTTAGAGAAAATGCTTGTAGCTTTCTCCATGCTGTATGATGGAGAAAACACAGAGGCCGGCAAAATCGTTCCATACGGAGAAAATATCCCGTCTATAATCTGATTACCAATAATTTGAAGAGATTATTAATAAATTAGGAATACTAATTTTTCTCCGTGTACGCGTTGAATTAAGTTTTTCCCCTCACACGAAGTCCTGAGGAAAATCATTTCCCTCAAGGCTGTCATCTTTGGGGATGCTGCGTGGAGGGTATTTTTTATGGAGAAGAAGTTCTAGCAAGGAAAAAGGTATCTAGTGACCAGTATATCCAGGAGTGACGTATATACGTACCTAGGTGTCAGAGGTGTCTACGAATCTACTAAGAGACAAATATTTTTTTCTGCGTTTTATCATACCTATAAGGAAATAACTAAGCCCATTAAGGTTGAATGAAAATGATGACAACGACATAATGTAAAAAATGCCAATTCAAATGTAATTATAACGTAATCGCTATTAAAGTGTAAAAATAGCCTTTCTACGAATAATCAAGGTTAATTTAGAATTTTTATCGCTCGTGGAGGGTTCATAGTTCACAGGGCTTTCCTCGAAGCCAAAGTCACCAAAAAAGATACACAGCAAATTACCGCTCAAAAAAAGAGGCAAACTAGTTTCTGTAAATAATTCACACCGAAACTGAAGAATATATTTTTATTGTACTTTTTTAGTCGTGCGATAATTTTACCTGCATTTGATAGCATTCTCTTTTCCCGGTGCGAATGGATTATTAGGTCTTCCCAAACAATATTATCTAAAGTTTGCTTTTAGTTGTTGTTCAGTCGTTCGGCAACCGTCGACCAGATCGCACTTGGTTACCTCGTGTCGCCGTCGCCTTTCTATCCAATACCAGATTCACGTGGAAGTCGATCTATTTGAAACCTCTCCGCGGGTGTTGTTGCAATAAAAACTTTATTTTAATGGACATTATAAATTATTATTTAAATCTACAAATTCTAAAAAAATATTATATTATTTGTGCCACAAAGTTATAATAACGTTATTCACATTACGTGTATATTGCTGTTATGATTTCAACGCATTAAAGGTAGGTTTTTAATAAAATTTGTCTTCTCTTCTGAAAGTACTTAATTTTTATTCTTAATGCATAGTATATTTGTAGAAAATAATTTATAAACATAATATATAAATAACACTTCCACAATCAACATAAGAAACAACCATTTACACGCGCAAAATAGGTTCTTATTTTGGGTAAATTAAGTTCATTCACGCGTATTTAGATTGAAAAGAAACTTTCGTAGGTGTCACTCCGTATGAAAAAAGTCTAAGTTGGCAGCAAAGGTTAATTTTGAATTTGATGAATCAAAATGGAATTACTAATAATCTTCAACCATCTATCCCGACATAAATAGTTAATTATTGTATTAATTAAGTTAAAACGATGTCCATAGTATGTGCCTATTAAAAGTACGGCGGTTAGGTAAATATTTACCTAAGTATCTACCTATTTCAAATTATAAAACACTATCTGATGTGTACCCGGTGTTGCTAGACTTTTCTCTACTTTCAATAAATATAATATTCATGAAATTCTTCAAATGATAGTGAAAACCCTAACAAACTCAATTGCATAGTTTAGAAGAACTAAGCGCACAAACAGACAGACACGAATAGTGACTTTATTTTATACTATTTAGAGATTATACACACAAAAGGTATTCCAAAAGTTAGTAGAAATAATTCCGCAATTTGTGTTAGGTAAATAAATGTGTTATCAATTATTTAGAGAAACAAATATACATATTTAGATTATTTTATGTTATCTTTCACGACCACGAGTGTTTATGGCCTATATACGTTGTATGAATATTCAGAAGCAAGTGAAACAAAGTTTTAAATTCCGATAACTGAACAATGTATTATTTACATCTTACATATATGTGTGTAACCCAGTAAAATATTAAAATTAACATTGTAATATGCATAAAACATCAGCTCACGTTTTTACATTTAAAATCACGAAATCAGTGAGTCTTGCGTGAAACGAAATTGAAAGTTATGGGAAAAACGATAAATACACAGAAAATAGGGGCACACTTAGGGTTACAGACATACGCACATTTTATTTTAAAAACACATCGTAGTAGTTAGATAGTAATGAGAATTCGTTAATTTCAGTTTCCGAAAATGGAAATAATGCAATTCAATGGTTATTTCCTCAAAATTAAAATGGATTGTAAACTTGAATGCGACCATTGAACAATCGATAATTGATGTGAAAGTTTTAAGGTTAGGTTTTTGTCTTCTCTTATTTAATCCAAAATATGTGTCCTAAAATAGGTTCTTATTTTGGATTTAATTAAAAAGAAATAAAAAGAAACTATAATAAGTATTATTATTTCAAACATGGTGTGACGAAAGGACGTAGCACAAGGAAATAGTTACCTACTAAATGCATTACTTTTAATTTCCGGAAACTGATATATTTATTCGTCATTATTATCTAATTGTTTGAAAGTATTTTTAAAATGAAATGTGTATATTAAGCGCGTCCATATTTTTCTGCGTACTGTAATCATGTTTTGCTAATATAACAATATACAATTAAATTTAATGAAAAATGTCTAATTATTGTCGGGTTTTAATTTAATTGGGTTGTAATTTACCTAAGGTGTTCCTGGTAGTAAATTAATATGATTTACTAATAATAAACATTTTTTATAAGTTTTTGGAGTACGTCAAATAATATCTGTATTTTATGTTTCCCCCGAAGTGCAAGGTACTTATTTACTTACCGTGTGTTCCTTCTTATAAACGAAAATGTATAAAAAAACTACGTTATTTATTAACTAGCATTTTACCTTAAAAGTCGTACAGCGAAGCTAATTTATGAAGAATATTGCAATCTAAAACTGTTGACGTTTGGGAAAGGAAAATAGCTACATACCTATGAGTGCATTGACGATAATTTAGTTATGAACAATAATTTACTGTGCGTTGAAACTTGCCATTTTATTATCGTCTTCCGTTGATCGTTGTGGTCAACTGAGTAAATTAGTGTACAAGTTTCTTACAAAATTCATGGAAAAGCATACCACTTGACTAAAAATTTGTCGCATTTGTCAAAAATATTATAGCGAAGCTTAAAGTGAAATCATTGTTTTCGGTTAATCTTTACTATGAATCGGTTTACGTTAAGAATACAAAAAAATGATTTAGTTAAACTGTAGCCTCTCCTATCGTTTGGCTTAATTAAAATCAAAATATAATTGTTAATTACTATATGTAATAAATATAAAAAGTATAAACGTAAACTACCATTTTTTTATAAAAAGATAGATATAGAACGCGTATAAGAAACAACTTTAAAAAATTCAAAAATCTATTGATCAACTTTTTTCTTTCTTCACAAAATAAATAATTTAACAAAATAAATAATTTAACAAAAAACACTTTTGCGCTAAAATAGAAAGCCAAGCTATTTTTATCCCTATCACCTATATTCGTGGTGATATAAGGAATATTAAGCTTTCCAGCCTTTGTGACTCTGCGCCACTGCTATGCCACTACCTACCAATTCGAAAAAAGTGATCTTTTTAAATTTGTAAAAATAATAATATGTTTTTTTTGTAAAATATGACGCCTGTTTGCACTCTTATAGTGCGAACATATATAACGTATTGTAAAGTACATACCCTACTCATTATATTTCATATCCGTGGGAATAGATTTTCTAGGATTCGAGATAAAGAAACGCCATTGCCATTGCATGCAAAGCAAAATATTAAATCTGTAGGGAATAAAATATATTAATTTTATGTATTAATCATACGTGGACGTAACCTGACTGCCTAAAATATTCAATTTCATCGGTCAAATAATGAACGCGGAAACTGTAAATGATTTCATTAGAAAATACTAACGGAATTGTTTTAATTACGTAGATAAGCAAAAATGATAATGAAATTCATTTTTACTATTAGTTTTGAGCATTTATCGTACTAATACTTTTATCCAAAATTTAATTTTGAACGAACGAGGAATAGTTCAATTCACAAACTGATGGTAAGTGGCCGAGTAGGCAAACCGTAGGGAGATTGATGAAATTTTGAACACCCTACCTTAAAATAAGACAAAGGTTACTGTCCACATGAGTCTTAGAAAAACCACACTGATAAAAACGAGTATTACTAATTTATTAAGAAGTAAGAGTCTCATTTTATTAACTAAAAATCTTAGGACGGGTTGTTTCGGAGAATCTGAACAATTCATCAAATTTCAATCTTCATTTTCAAGTTCTGTTTTTATATCATTGTAGGCTAGTTGCTTGACAAAACTGAAATAAAAACAGAACTTGAAAAAATCTTTCACAGAACTTGAAAATGAACGTTGAAATTTGATGAATTGTTCAGATTCTCCGAAACAACCCGTCCTTACTCTATTAATTTCATAATTTTAAATAATTTCACATTCTATTAATTAAATACAATATAATATTGTATTTGCGGCAGGTTCCGAGTATCACATACACTTTCTGTATCGTCCCGGCGAAAGAAAACGCGAAAATGAAGAAAAATGACAATTGCTAATTAATTAAGAACCTCTTCAAATTTTCCGTAATTCGGTTAAAAACGGGATTGCAGGCCCTTAAAGAATGAATTGATAGTTTTCCTAATAAACTTTTATTAAAATACAAATTTATTATTGCGATGTCGATGTTGTTCAAAAAAATTCTAACATTTTCGCATTTCGTCATGATATATTATCAAGCCAAATGCAGGTGTATGAACACGTATTCCTATATATTAAAAATCTATTTTTCGGAATAACTTAATTGAGTAAAACCTCAAATTAAATTATAGAATTATTGAAGTCAATATTAGCGATTTCTAATCGAAAATCTGAAAAAAGAAAAATCAGAAAAGGATACGGTCACATCTAGGACTCGAACAAGGGTCCTGGGTTCGAGTCCTAGATGTTACTGTATCCTTTTCTGATTTTTCTGTTTTCAGATTTTCGATTAGAAATCGCAAATATTGTCTTCAATAATTAAATATTAAAAATCTACTAAAAGTTTATCAGGAAATGGCACGCAATCCCGTTTTTAATCGGATTACCTATAATTTGAAGAGATTCTTAATAAATGTTCAGAATTAGCGGTAGGTCGGTACTTCGTTAAAACCGTGTATTAGAATCAATCCGCCGGTTTGTGTGCACATATTTTTTGCCCATACATATCGGTACTACCGATATTTTCTAAGAAATAGGGACACAAATGTGATCATTTCATAGTGTGTTGGAGAAACCGGTTTTTGTTATTTTGTAATGTTTAGCCTTGTTTTAATATTTAATTGAGCATACAAGCTAGGTAATTTCTTACATTATTAAGCTAATAGCTGTATCTCCGGTGTTGCCCGGAATTTTCGAAATCAGATGTCGGCAATCAGAGGTAAAAAGATTTTTTTTATTGAGCGTCAGTATGCAAAATTACATCAATAATCCTTTGCTTCAAATGAGACGGGAAAATGAGCACGGAGAAAAATGACTGTTGCAAATTTATGAAGAATTAAGAATATTGATATATCCGTTTCGAAACGGGGTTGCAGGCCTTACAAATGAATTAACAGGATTCCTGATAAACTTTTAGTAAATTACGAATATATTATCATGATGTCGTAACACGTGTTCTTGTGAAAATGGAATATTCTTGCATCAAGGCTTGCATTTATTTGCTTTCATAAGTATATCATGACGAAATGCAAAAATATTATTTATAATATAATTCATGGTTTAAGGCCTGCAATCCCGTTTTATCCGGAATTACCAATAATTTGAAGAGGTTCTTAATTAATTAGCAATTGTAATATTTGTTCTTTCACCGGGACTATACCGAAAGTATTTGACACTCTGGAGCCTGCCGCAAATATACTATATTACATTGTTTTTAATTAATATTATGTATTTGGCACTCTGGAACCTGCCGCAAACAAACTATATTATACTGTTTTTATTTAATAGAACGTGTCTGACACTCTCTGCCCCAAATATACTATATTATATTGTTTTTTATTAATAGAATGTTAAATAACACAAATTAAGGCGATGCACTACGTCGTGTAATATTTTAAATTGAGCCGCTATCAATAACAACCCTTACGTAGATCGCGATAAGGTTTAAATCCCCGCTTAACACCATCCGCCTGTTTTGATTTATGCAAGAAAAAACATGGCCAAAAACTGCCTTTTATTTTATTTTGTGGATGTTCAGGCATAATTTTTTTTTTCGATCATTTTATAAATACCTTTATTTGCCACATTATACAATAAAATTATAACCGAAAATGGGTTCGTTAGTAGGTGATTTTGAAATCGGCCTTATACATTATTTTTTCTGGGCTTATAAAAAGACTTATCTAAAAAATACTCCATTATATCAAAGGCCAAGATGTATTCTACTCGCAGTATTTAATTAAAGCATCTGAAACATTTCTAGGCGACCAAATTTTCAAACCAAAAACACATGATTTTGCATTACTACGTATGGCATCGCCTTAATTGTAATTGCGCACGCCGCCGGGATTGGAACCCGCGACGCATCGTAAATCAACAATTCAACCACAGGCGCTGTTCCTTGGGCAGATAATGATTTGTATTGACCTGCCTAGGTCCGAAAGGTCTTATATAAACTGTAAACTGACAACATCAGAGAAATCACACTTCTTGGGATTAATCTATTCAGTGATAAGAGAGGAAATTATAAATAAACTTGTCCTTGAATATTATCATGCCGTAAAATTATGTACATAAATTTTATTAAAACCCTATAGCGTACGAGAGTGAGTGCCGAATGCAATTCCAATTACTGGGTATCCCAACATCATAAAATTAATGCAACACCGTCTGGGTGGGTAATTCACGCAGGGATAGGCAGAGACACAAGTAAGCAGTTGTGATGTGGGCGCCATCGCAACAAATTCTTTGGTGTGGCTCGCGCGGAATCATAAGGCAGTAAATATGCAAAGATTAGGGGGACCCCGTATATTATCGGACAACGTATGGTATCGGACAAGTGTGTTTTTTACATACTGGTGTTTTTATAGATAGGTGTATTTAGAGGGCAAAGCAAGTTAATTCCTAATATTAGGAGCTCAGTGTTTTTCGCCA
This sequence comes from Hesperophylax consimilis, assembly GCF_061612785.1. NCBI lineage: Eukaryota > Metazoa > Arthropoda > Insecta > Trichoptera > Limnephilidae > Hesperophylax > Hesperophylax consimilis. Next base: position 1,414,568 of record NC_142842.1, read on the forward strand.
GGCTCTCACCAAAGTGCCGTGTACAGAAATCGATTTTGCCTCCCGGATATTGAGTACCGAGTTTTATTCGACGTCACATTAGAAGTACGTTATTAATTTAATTACTTCTGTAAGGCGGTATACTACATTCTAGTGACAATCAAATTACGATTTGATTTTTTAAAAATTGAATCCTATACCAGGCATGTGCTTATTTTTTTAACTCCACTTGGTTTGTTTTATACCGGACACACAATATATACACTACTACGGACATAAATATATTTTTGAAATATATACATCATGCCAATATGTCTTAGTATTTATACAATAAATAAAGGGGTTAATAATGATTTTTATTTTCAGTAAATTATACTGAAATGGCTTTGTTTACAAATTTAAAAAAACTATTTTTGTCATCATCGAATTTTTTAAAATACTCTGTTTTTCTCTCAGTAAATAAAAAATATTTCTTGTTATATTTGAAACCTTTTATATTGTAATCGTTAGTAACCATTTTTTTATAAAAAAAACTTAGAAAAGTATGATAATACAAAAAATCGTATTATTCTAATTATTGAGAAATCAATTTTTTCAGAAACAGAGATGGATTTTTTTTCTAATTAGCATACCGCATTGGAATGACCTTTTCACTTATGATTAATTCATAAATCGTTTATATTGAAAGAATAGCAACAAAATCGAAAATGCAAAAAAATGGGTTCGAAAGTATCCACATTCCCCTATAATAGATCCTACCCATATGTCTTGGGTACAACTCCCTTAAAATAATAATAATTACATGGCATGGCATTTATATAGCGCAGTTTAATGTGATTTAACTTCAACTTAAACACGGTAACTTAGTATTAATGGTCATGTTCTTAAAATTATTCTTACAGTGTGCCTTACTCAATACAGATATAAAACTAAATATACTGTTTATACAAAGTGATAACAAAACATAGAATAACAATAACAGCAGGATAGGACTAAAACATAATTTAAAACAGGAGGTAGTTTGTGATCAGAAATGAGCATACATTTTAAAAAGGTACAATAAGGAGGCAACCGAAACCAAACAATTACTAGAAGTTTTAGAATATGTCTTACTATAAAATATTGAAAAGAAGTTAAGATTTGTGAATGGTAAGATTTTTTAAATAATTTTGTCTTGATAGTTTCTAGCTAGTCAATTGCACAAGAATTTTTTTCGTCAATATGATGTGACACTGATAAACGTGACCTGTGCGTCCGGAGCTAGAGAACTTACCGCTCTTCCAATGATGTCTCAATAGCACATGTGTACCTTATTGTACAGAATATAGAAAAAATAATACTGGGCTATCGGGAATATAAAAGATATAACTGTCTACGATTTTATTATTGGTTTTCAAAAATGAGATACTTTGTTTAACGATAATATTGTAATGCAATAATATCATATAAGTTGAGATACAATCATGGAGATAATCTACTACAATATCCTTCTAAATACTTAAGACTATGATGTATCGGAATTGGAATACTTTTATCACTAATTGTTATGATAGCCTTGTGTCTAATTGAAATCCATTAAATGTATTTCAATATTATTTCTTTAGGAGCCACTTGTAATATTGAATTTAGAGTACATATGAAATCAGAAAAAACACGTTATTTCTGTTCTCGGCGTTTTTGCGCTATATTTGTGAACGTAAAAAGATCTAATCTGAGTATTATCTTAATGACTATAGGTACAGTTAAGGATTGCTATAAGCGGAAGTTATTTTCTAAAGGAACCGTAGAAGTTTTCAAACCGCGGAAGCGGGTTTTTATATGATAGTTTATTTTATTATTTGTTTATCTAGAATGTATATCATTTGTTGAAGTTAGAATATTAGTGCTCTATCTTATCTCCTCTTATCTTCTCCGTTTGTCTGTTTACTTCTGCGGGATATCGGAACCTACAACAAATATTAGACACCTCGAGAAGCACACCCATTGCCATTACATATTTTATTAGTTTTAATACTGCCGATCACAGTGACGGAAAACTCATCAAAATGACAATATAATCAAATTGCATTAAGTAATTTAAAAAGTTATATAAAGTCAGGAAAAGTGATGAAATAAAAACTAGGTTAAATAGTTTACGTAAGAAAGGTTAATATAATAGTTTTCATTGCTTTTAATGACTTTATAACACTTTTTAAAGGAGTATTAAAAATTATTGGACGAACAAATATGAATAATACCAATGGAGCAATTAGAGTAATTCATTACTAACTTGCGGTTTTTTTCGGTGCCGGAAGTATTTCTTAATCATTTAATTTTATTTTAATCATATCAAAAGTATTTTAAAAACTGCAGCAATCTTTTTAACAAAGCAGGCAGAATTGAAGAAGAACAACATTTGAACAGCTTGGATGGAAGATGACCGACAGCGAAAGTGGTTTCACAAAATAATGAGAAAAAAACCTGGAAGACAAAGGAGTGTTGGGCATTTGTTTATGGAAAAAAGGATGTGTTCAATTTTGCTACCGAATTTCGTCTAGTTTAAGATCTGAAAATGTTGCAAGATTATCTCGTTTTATATTTAAAATGTTGATAAAAGAGACTTATACCTCGTATATATTACTGATTGTGAACTGCATTACTGTTCGGATAGTGAATTTCGCATGTGTTTTTCATCTAAAGGCAAAAGACGGATGCTTTAACGAGACCTATGGTTATGTTTTATGTTCAAGGTGTTTCTTATTTATTTTTGCCAACTATTTGTGTGTAATCAAGTATGAAAATATAGATCGTAGAAAGAAAAGATTTTTCATATGGGTCCTGATTTCCCGATACAGTTTGAGCTTAGTCCAACAAAAGGGGTTTAACGTGACAGATTCATTTATCGCAACGCCAGCTGTATTTCATGATAACAGATAACCCACGAAATTGAAATATTAACCCAATTAGCTCCTGATAACAGCACTTCACTTGTGGACTTATAGACTGGGCACTGGCACAACATGTGCTGTCGGCGCCCATCTATGAAATTCAAATATATATGAACTTATAGTGCTTTGTTTTTGGGGTATTATGCCGTGTTGCTCTACCTGCTTCTTTAGCCAATGCTTCAGACAACATTACAGTGTCCATCATCGTGGCTGTCTTTTTGGGTTCGTATTTCCATTTCGTGGGTTATCTGTAATCATTAGATACAGCTGGCGTTGCGAAGGAGGTAGCACAACACGGCTTAATACCCCAAAAATAAAGCACTTACATTACGTTTAAAATGCGTACGTCACGTTTACCCTTCATTAATCAAAAAACCATTCATATTTTGGAAACATTAAAAAATTTGGGCACAACTCTCTTCGGTAGCTACAAATATTTTTTCCTAAACAATATTATATATTGGAAGCTTAACCTTATAAAACGGAATCCCATGCAAGATATCAATCATAGCACGAAAATTTTGTGATATTTTATTTAGCCAAGGGGGCCGTTCTAAATGGGCTCGCGGGCCGCAGGTTGCTCATCACTTGTCTACAACCAAGATCCCATCAGTTTGGAAGGCTTTTTTGTCTGTGTTATTATTTTGTCTTTGGAAATGTCTTCTTTGTAAACAGAGTAGGTAACTGGGTGCACAAATAGATAATTCTTTATGCAAATACATCACATTCACGCATTCCTCCCTATTCACATATTCATATTTGTATTTTAAAGTAGCTGATTTGTTTGAAGACACTTTGCAGATTTATTTGTTTTGACAAACATAATTTATTCCGCTTTCTCAATGGAGCAAAATTTTTTATACCTTCCAACTCTCTCATTCAGCAAATAACTGATCCTAGAAAGCGTTTCGATTATTTTTTTTAAAGATTCTAAATTATTTGCTGAATGGAGAGTTCTTTTACGTTAGCATAAAAGATATATTATTATTTAATATATTAGAAAACTTAAAATACAGTTAGGAACTGTAAAATAGAAATAAAGGCAGATTAGGAGACAAACCGATTAAACCCAATGTTTATTGCGCTACATTTAAAGTTTAAAATGACCGTATGTTCAACTAAAGCCTTCATAAATAATTAAAAATACTAATTTCATTTGTGGCTCTGTCTGTAAGTCCTGTTCAATGAACTCTAGAAATTTTGTACTGAATTTAAGTATCATTTTCAAAATTATGTATCAAGAATTCGGACAAGCGATAAAGTACGTACGTGTATTATAATATTTTCATTAACGGTCGTGCACCAGTGACAAGAATTTTATGAAATGCGATTTAAACCTTTATGCCATGAGAAAGTGCATAAAAAATTTTACGGAATCGCTTACGCTTGAAACATTTTGGAGTTCATTTTTGATTTCACACATCTAGCCCCTCGGAAAGGGTCTGGCGTTCCAAAGGTTAACGGAAAATTATTTTAACTGTCATTTTCAAAATTGAACCTGATGTGTCAAGAATTCAAACTAGCCCTTGATTTTCCTCAGGTCTGTGCTAGTGTACCTATTTATAAATTACTATAAAAAGTGTTCACAATAACAAAAAGATTTTTAATAAATTAACGGGATTCTATACCAGGGGATCAGAAGTCCGCAGAAGATCAATATTCAATACGCCAGCAGTCATGACAGTAAATTGCCGAGATAAATGGAAGGATACGAGTAGTTGGTGCATGGTGTGCCGTGTCTGGTGATATTGCATGCCTAATGTGCATGGGAAGCGCCATGTGGGAATGCACAGTGCATGCGGATATTGTAGCCAGTCGATTATTGCATGCAGAATGCAGGTCAAGGTATCCATTTTTCATAATGCTCTTTTCAAATTGACCAGTTCGATTGAATGCACTTTAACCGCTGTCATAATATCATGTCTTTTTATGCTGACTAAAATGGACACGACACCCTACATATTAAAAATAAATAATACATAACGCTGAAAAAAAGTCACACCATGTAAAAACATGAAATCCAATGGAAATGTGTGTTTAGACGATTTTTATTTATCGAACCTAGATGGAAAATTGTACAACAACAATGATTTTATACGTGGAATTCAAATGGAAATAATTACTTTTGTTGGTTTTTTTATTGGAATACTACAGGAAAATACGTACCGTCTTACTAATTAGATTCTTACACGCCCGTTCAACGTTGGTGTGGTAAAGCCGGCCTTGAGCCTGGTTTATGACCGTTTTAACCAAACAAAAACCATGGTAATAAGTCAAGTTTTTCACTGTTCTGACCTCACCCGCTGCGTAATATTTACACGTTTTTTGTAAGGTTGTTACTTTATAATAAGGTATAAATTTATTCGTTTAGTTTATACGTATACTTACGCCCTTGGGGCTTTTATATAAAACTAATTTTGATAAATTATATAATGCATCAAAATTTAGATAATAATAATAGTTTTCTTCCTAGCTACATGAATGGGATATGGGCGCTATAGCAAAGATTATATATATTTTTTAAATACATACGAAATTAATGAACTGAACTCTCGTAGGTACAACAAATATAAAGAAAAGAAAAAAGTATTAATGCCTGGAATTAATTTGTTAATAGGAGTACAAAAGGAAAACAGTACTTCAGTTTTTTTTAAACATGGCTACAAATGGAGATTTCGTTGGAGAGTCTCAAGATCTTAAGTAGTATTTTATTTACATTAACTCTACACAGGAGGTCCTGAGGGAAATAACTTCTCTCAGGGTCTATTTCATCTTTGGGGATACTGTGTGGAGGGTGTTTTTAAGGAGAGAAAGGAAAGGAAGTTCTAGAAAGGAAAATTTTATGAGGGGTGGGTAGGAATCTAGGTATTAGTGTGTCCAAGGATTTGGTATTATATCCCTCCCGCTGTGCGCGAGGTTTCCTTAGCCGAGGGGTAAGGCTCCCAACTAGCAATAAGAAGGTCGCAGGTTCAAAATATACTTGCGGCACGTTCCAAAGCGGAAGGTATTCTCAGTATCGCCCTGGTGTAAGACCACCATTCAGAATTGAAACGTTGCGCGTTGCTTGAAATGGCTTTAGTCTTTGTTTGGTGACCAAATCTGAATAGCCAGTTACTTGCCCACCTTCCTCTTTTCCATCTCCATCCTCTCCCAAATACCATCAGCCTCACAACATACCCCAATTAGTGATGCCACAATGGGTGGAGAGACCAGTTGAAGATGTCAAAGGGTCTCCCCAATCCAGCCTCTCCCGATCTGGCCCGCCACGCAGCTGGTGGGCAGGCGCACTATGAACACACCTCATCCGATAAACCCGCGCACCCCTGCTACATCACCAAACGTTGCGGACCACTTGGGGTGATGTACGGCAGAGGTGTTGGTTATCCAATAAATTTATCCCGGGGCGGCGCACAGTGGGCTGAAAATCGCCTTTCATAGACATAGAGACTTGAATTTTCAAGGGTATTTTTTTGGCTAGAAATGGATTCTGCTGATCATTACTATGCTATAAAATTTCGTACGAAGCAATTGCGTGTACAAATGAAGGAGTTATAATTTTTTTAGAAAAATTTGTATGGCACTGACATTAAAAATGAGGCTATCTCTGGAATCATAAGGTTGGCCGTTCTATCCTTACACACAGATATACTACTAATTATTTGTAATTTTTTGACATACTTCGTATTGTGGCGCAACTTGCGAATTTTTTTTAAATCCTCAAAGTTGAAAAAAACCCTTTTTAATGTTGATGATTCATTTTAATGCTTAAATGCTTTTAGGCTTGCAGTGTAAATAAAATATTGTAAACTAGACAAAGCATACTCATATGTAAAGCATTTAAGCATTACAATGAATAATCAACTTAAAAAAGTTTTTTTTTCAACTTGAGGATGTTAAAAAAAACGCAAGTTGCGCCACAATACGAAGTATGTCTAAAAAATACAAATAAATAGTAGTATATCTGTGTGTAAGGACAGAATGGCCAACCTTATGATTCCAGAGATAGGCTCATTTTTAATGTCAGTGCCATACAATTTTTTCTTAAAAAAATTATAACTCCTTCATTTGTACACGCAATGGCTTCGTACGAAATTTTATAGCATAGTAATGATCAGCAAAATCCATTTCTAGCCAAAAAAATACCCTTGAAAATTCAAGTCTCTATGTCTATGAAAGGCGATTTTCAGCCCACTGTGCGGCGGTACCCAAACGCGCCTCCCAAATTGTTAATATATTATGTTTATCGTGACGAAGAAACCATTAATTTCTAAACATGTCGATATATTTTAATTAAATTGTGGCGTGAACAAAGTATTTTATTTTCATTTAATTAAATTGTTAGTTCGATGTATTCAATAATGTTTTTTGTGTATTTGAACGACAAGCTGTATAGAAGGAACATCCACAGTAATTTATGTAATTGTAATTGGTAATTACGAGAAGTCCCAATGTCACACGATACTCGTTGATCGCTAAAACAAGTGTTTAATTAAGTAGGTAATCAATTATTCATGCCGGGTTAGTTAATAATCTGTGTAATTATTTTTTCATGGCTTGGAGAAAATATGGTATTGCCCAATCAATTACACTAATTATGTTTAAACAAATAATTCGTCTCCGTTTTAAGTTTTTTCAACACACCTACTATATTTTTGTTCGTCCAACTGGAACGCTATAATAGCGATATGACATTTTTTTACAAAACGTTTTGATGAGATTCCATAGGTCATCGCAACTCGTTTGATTTATCCATTAAAAAAACAACAATTAGATACGTTCACTCGTCAAAAAGGGCTTTAGAGTAAAATATAGTAGTAAATTAAAAAAAAAAGAATTCATCAAATAGTAAGAACGTTGTGGACAGGAACTTAGTTAGGAAAGTGAAAACGAAAAACGAATTACTAGGACATTTCTATTTTAATTTTAATTTTTGTATTAAATTTCATTTTGGGCCATGTTGTAGCAAGTAGTCTACGACTTAATTTTGAGCATGATGAAAATAGAAAATTTTTTCATTTTTTTCGAAGAAAATTTCTCCTGAAAGCTTTTCACTTTGTGATGTCATTATTTATTATATTAAAACACAAACTTTGTTTACATCACTTTAATATATAATATAACCTCTACATGTTTCATGATCAATGTTCACCTCATATACTTGCTCCTGATGAGGTGAACATTGTTCATGAAACATGTAGAGGTTATATATAATAAAGTGATGTAAACAAAGTTATTTGTGGTTAAGTATAAAAATTATACATATTAATAATTAATGTTAATCAGGAATAATTTTGAATAAATAAAAATAATACAGGTAAAATTATATTTAATAATTTCAAAATAATTAATAGGACAGTTGCTGAATGTGAAAGGAATTGTATCTCTCATGATCTCATGGTTCAATTATGTCGTAACTTCACGAGCAGAGCATCTAATACATTATTTCTGTTGTTTAATTTCTTTCATACCTGTAACACCTTTCAATATATTTAATTGATTTAATTCATATAATTCCATTAATTTATTTAATTCCTTTAATTTATTTACTTCCATTAATTTATTTGAATCCTTTAATTCATATAATTCATTTTACTCATAAACTAAAATACATCAATGATTTTACTCCTTTAATTCAGTTATTCATTAAATTCTATAATACATTTAATTCCTTTAATTCATATAATACCTCTTGTTTATTTAATTCCTTTAATTCATTTAATACCTCTTGTTTATTTAATTCCTATAATTAATATAATTCCTTTATACCATAAACCCGTAAAAAGCAATTAGATTTAAGCACCAGAAATGATATTCATATTTGTAATAAAGCCGCTCTGCCAACAATAAAAAATAAGTCATAATTGTGAAATATTATATTGAATAGAGCCAATAACGCTCATTCTTGACATACATATATTTAGTTTAAATTTTAACACTCTGAAGAACCCCGTCATAAGTTGAAAAAGGTCCGGACATCATTAAAAAAGTAGAAGTAAGTTATAAAGGTGTTTTAATCCATAAAAGTCACATTCAAAATATCTTTATCTGTACGCCAAATAATTCACCTGAATTATCGCATTTGCTGAAAAGGTCAAGAAAGAAAATGACACGATATCTATTATCATCCAGAACTGAATAATCTTTAATTTGACTTCTTTTTATATTGTTATTGTTTTTTTATACCCTCTTTGCAACAAAATTGAATAGGATATAATCTACGTTATAGTAAGTAATTATGTGATGTATGTATGAGTCACTAGTCACTAGTCACTAGGTCATAGAGACACTGTTGGTGCTCAGCTTATGTAGTTACAATAACCTGTTCTCCGATCAATGCTGATTCTCAAAATGTTGAATGTCAACTTGCAACTTCCTCCAAAACCAGTACCTACCTACATCATAGTTTGCCAGTTTCTGCTCTAATAACAATAATATTATTATAACTCATTTATGTATTTTTTCCTGAAATCGATATGACCACAGTAAATTTACGAAAATTTAATTTGATTGATTTGTTTTATTTCAATCGGATAATATTTATAGCGTCGTACCATATCTGTAACCAAAAGGCATATCCTCGTAAAACTCGTTTTATCCATTTATGTATTTTATTATATATATGTACAGCTCTAAGGTTTTATCTCCTTTTCTATTATGGTGAGACACATAATGCAAACAGAATAAGAAATACAGAAAACACCAAGCCCTTCATGGAGAAAAATGAGTAATGGAGATTTATTGAAAAATAAATGAGACTGTAAGCCGCTTACAAATAAAGTGTTAAACTCGGAACACGTGCTCATACATATGCGTTGGTCTTAATAATATGTTCACACGTTTCGGACAAAACATAGGTATTTTACTTAAAGTTTTTTAGGATACTTATCGATTCATTCGATAATAGCCTATAATCCCGGTTTTAACAGGAATACGAATAAGAATGTTTATATCTGTTATTTTTCTCCGTGTTTGCATTTAAATACAACGTTTACACAGTCTTGGTAACAAATACTTGAACAATACAAATGTATTTGACAATAATTTGAACTTGGTAAACTTTAAACGGTGTATGTGCGAATTATTGCTACATACTTTGTAAACTATTTTTTATCAACTAATCTTATTATACCTTCTCATTACCACTATCGTTGATTTGGAGGATTTTGGCAGTTTTTTTTATTTTATGTTTCAATTATTAATACTCTATCATATTTATATTTTTTAAACTCTTATATTTTATGTAACCTATATTTTGTTGACTCAGATATTTTTTATGTAACCTATATTTTGTTAAGACTGATTTTTTTATGTAATCTGTGTAACTAAAAAAAATAAAAATGAACATTATTATGAGTAAAGGTTCTATGAGCATTGAAATAAAATAAAATAAATAAAAAATAATGTAACTAAAAATTTATTTTATATTCTTAAAAATAGAAACTGCCAAATAGTTCACCCGGTCAAGTTTTACGAATTTTTTAAATAACTAAATCTTTTGTATAATTAAATCTGTATTTTAGCATCGAATAAGTGGTAAATATAGGTTACAAAAACACCAGTAAGTGATTTAAAAATTTTAGCTGTGTTTATTTACAAAATTTTACTATTTTTAATTTCAATCGATATGTAAAAAATCTCTCATCTGCTTCCAAAAACAGTATTTAATTTTGGGTTACGTTCAACACATTAAATGAAATTGAATGTCAAGCGGGAATATTTGATGACATATTTTTTCTATGCCCTTATCAATTTCATTGATAATTTATTATTTTCTGCCCAAAATCGATTAATTACTTATATTCTACTTCTGATGTTCTTTCCTATCTTAGGTTGGCTATCATCTGGTCAATCCTCACCCTGCAAATTGCATCCTGGAACAACAAATATCGCCATTGATTTTATCTTCTTTATTGCTTAAATCTGGTTACTAAAGTTACTAAGTAATCTCTCCAGATATCTCACAGACGATGCGCGTAACAGGAAGAAAGTTTGTAATGGAGCTTCCAGCGGCAGGATAATAGAATATATCGGAAATTTAATTGATTTAAACTAGAATTATTATTATTGCTCTTACTGTTGATGATCGTCAAAGTACATTTTCTGCGTTGGCCTAACCGCTTACTCAATAAATAATAATTAATAATAACTTCCAAAGAACCACACACTACATCGCAATGACATTTCAAACAAATAATGCCTGAGTCGCTTGAAATGCTGAATACAAACTCCTATGGATTATTAATATTATTACAGTAGGTACCTACACTTGCTGTTGGTAAACAAGTACCGCATGAGCAGCTACGTAAAATGCACTCACATACTTTGTGAACAATCACAATACTTAATTCACACACCCACGAAAAAATGAAAGTGTGTTACCTGCTCGATCGTGCTACAAATCATTTTGCTTTATTGGCCTCAATTTTAGGAATTATCTAAATATAAACACTAAATGCAAATTGTATGCATTTCGTACGTGAGTCGAGTGATAACGTGTATGAAAGGAAGTACAGTACACTTCAAAAGTTTTCAGTATAACTTAGTTACGTGCGGTGCATTGCCAATGTGTAAAAAAATGTTGTTTTAAGATAGCGTCACTACATAAAATTAGATAGAGAAAGTGTTTGCCGACATTACATTAATAAAAGATACCGTAATTATTCGTAAAGATGTACACACACTACAAAGCCATTTGTCCACAAGCAACAGTCCATATTAGGGGGGGACACGACCGAGTAGAGCCACGCCGAATCTGGCCATTTTCATATGTCACCTTCTAGTGAACTACATGGGTACATAAAATAGTTTACTTTTTCATAATAAATCAATAAAGGTTTATTTAAAATTCAGTAGTGAGTGACGAAATAAAATATATTTTCCTATCACCAAGGTCTGAATTCATAATGAACCGATTTTGGCTCGGGGATCGCAGATGCCGAGCCACTGCCTTTTGTTTCGGTTCGGTGGATTTTGGACTCACCGAATATCAAGTGGACCCTGTCGAGCCACAATGAGGTATCTGAATTTTCACGCACATGATGAGTTTTGGCTCGGCGCGGTTTTGGTTCGTTGGCTCTGCCGTGTGTGTCCAGCTTAAGAGGTGTCGTGCAGAGATAAGAAAAAATGTTACCCGAGATTTTATTATTTTTATTTTTGTCGTATTATCTTATTGTCTTATTGGGAGTCAGCGATCATCGAGTGATTTTCTCGTGTGTCGATATTATGTCGATTATTTTTTTTAAATATGCATTGTCGTGATTCAATATAGCAACGAGTAATAATATTCAAAATCCATTTATTTTATTATTACCTTTTATTAATTTCAAAATATATATTTGGTAATAGGGCAGTAGGTATGAAACATTCGTTCAGTGCAAATTAGGTTGAGTCTGATGTTAAATGGATTGAATCCCGTTTATAATGTTAACGACTTGTACAACATTTGATAGCGGAATGAAACAGGATGAATAAGTGGAGATAAACAAAGTTCGCTCAACATAATATCAAATTTACAACACGACGAAAACGTTTAGTTAAAAGAAATGACATTATATAGTAGATAGTAGGTATACACCATCCATACATACATACATTATACTATATAGTAGATATGTATGATAAGATTTTTACCTAATTTTAAAGATATTTTACTAGGTGTAACTAGTTTATAGTAAATTATAAAATATAGAGTGAATGTGGCCTCCTGCGGGGTCTCAAAATAATCCCTCTCCCCCTTGCTGCGTGGTACCTACTTATAGACTGGGGCTATTTCAACACACCGTAGTTTACATAATAACAGTCATAGAGTAATATGTAACACCAATAACCTGTGTTATTAGTACCCACGGCATCTACAATACATAACAGGTACATAAATGCTGACATATAATAGGTGAATTATAACACCATGATAACCATAATACCATTTGTTACATCCGAAACTGCATACGAATTATATAGTTATTTTTTTATGAAAAACTAATGTTTATAAGACAAGGTTTTTTATGCATAGCACAAAGGATAACAAATTATTATAAGCAATAGTTATTCGCCTGAAATATCCATACAAATTGAAAATATCTCCCGAGTAAAAATAAATGCCGCCGACGGGAATTGAAGCCGACGTAGCTCAGGGGTTCAGAGCACCTGACCGGACATCAGAAGGTGCGGGTTCAATTCCCGTCGGCGGGATTTATTTTTACTCGGGGGATATTTTCAATTTGTATGGATATTTCAGCGCGGCCTTTTTCAAACAACACTTAAATTTGGATTTGAAGCAAAAATACCCAAACAAACTGAGAAATTAGTACGAATATGTTCTACTTTATTTATTTCTGGTTTGAATTATAAAATATGTTCCAATAATTAAATCGATTTTTCACGATTTTACACTCAAGTTAGGTAATTATTTGTGACTTAATGGTATTTACCAAAAAAATAAACTTACTTTTTCAACAATCAAAATATAATGAAATATATAATAAAAAACAAAAAATGTTAAAAAAGCTATTTTTATGTGCTTAAATTTATTTTTTTCGTAATAAATTTTAAATTCAGACACCATAAACGTCTTTTTTACGATGTTTTATTTTTTTTACTCATATTTCATTGCATTTTTTTTTTGTTTTTCTTTTATTTTTATTTCTTCTTTATTCTTTTTATTTTTCTTATTGTCTTCTGCTTTCTACTTTAACATTTTTGATATTTTCTATTTCCATTATAATTTATTCTAATATAATCTTTCATACTTTAAACATGTATAAATATTTAATTCATATGTTAACACTAGACCTCACATACTAACTATATACCATTGGTCGCCACGAGACAGGCAGTCGCCTAGTGTGGTGATTTAATGTATCACATGTAAGAAAATGTATTATTGTATTATCATGTATTCTATAAATAAATAAATAAATTTTCATAGTAGATATAGAAATATTTTTTTTAATGATTACCGTTAACTCACAAAAATTGTCAAAGTTGCCTCTTAAATCGTGAAAAATGTATTTCATTAATGGTCTCTATTTTTTAATTAAAAAAAATAATAATAAATAAAGCAGTATATATCCGTACTAGATATTTTATATACCTTTTGATTAGTAAAATAATGTTAACGTTTGGTTGAGTATTTGGCCTCAAATCTAATTCTTTGTAATCCAAATTTCTATTACGAATATGTGCTATTTTATTTATTCAAAAATATTTTTCAGTTTTGTTGTATATTAAAATCTAAATTTAAGTTTTGTATGGAGAAGGCCGCGCAGCCGTTCCTCTCAAACAACGAATACGAATTCGTAAAAACGATATTTTCTTCACAACACCAACCAGCTTCTAAAACAATCCTTTTCTTTCTTCCCGCTCACAAAATAAACGAACTCAATTTTACAGTTTCTTCTGTTCCATTTTTTAAATAATATCTAACTTTGATGGTTAAGAAATGTGGTACTGTGGATAAATAGCATAACGGTAGGTACCAAACATATTATCATTTCTGAATCCAACCGTTTTTAAATTTATCACAACGATTTTTTGCGGGAATCTCTTCTGAAGTTTCAGTAGTTATGCAATCGAGTCTCCTTCAGTTTTACTGGTATTTATATGGTTCTCCCCACCAAGACGGTGATCTAGAACTTCCGAAAACACCAATGGAGCAATGGACCAAACTATGCAATATTAAACAGCGCTAGAGCTCACTAATTGAGAGTAGTTTTTGTAAATATATGTAATAATAGTTTTTGCTGCTTCAGATTGTTGACCTGCTAAGTAGTTCATTTTGTGATAAAATTGAACGACCACGACTTATGCGAACCATCCCATCGCGAAGGCCTTCGCATTGTGTTCTCTTCCACAATACATCGTGGATTAGGCGGATAGATTTACCAAACCCACAATTGACAATCACCTGATATTAACATTAGACCTACGGCAGTAATTGAATGGCAGTCGAAGGACGTCGGGTTATTTCCTACACCTGTGATTGGTGATCGACCAACAACGTACTTTCAATTAAACGAAATACGAACAAAGTCAAAATCAATTGGCATTATTTTTTGTTGCCAAGTTATTCGCATATTATTTGTGTATTGTGTAGATTCTGATACAGTTAAATAGGTTTTCTGTTTTTATGTAATAAATAAACTGCGATGAATGTTTGTTTTTGCAGAAGTTTTTCGTGGCAATTTGAAATATTATTATGCTGCATTATTCATATTTAGTGTGATATTTTTAGAATTTACAACACATAATATGTCTGTTCGTCGCGGAATGCATTGCAAAATAACTTGCCTACAGGAATTTCTTAACGTCCGTCAGTCAGTCAAACTAGAAAATACCTTCGTATTGTTTCTGTCTCTAACACATAATTGTTTATTATGCGTAGGATTCCGAAGAAACACGAGATAGAAATATGGCAATGGTTACTGAGAATATCACTCGAAGAATTCAAATTTCACATCGGAACTGATATTAAATTTATGCAAAAATGTGGGATAGTAATAATGACTTATGTCTTTATTCACGCTTGTGGGCTTATACATATATACAGTGTTATAGGTTAAGTTTTTCAGGGGTGCAATAATATGTTTATAGTACATAAAATGATAAACTGAGTATGAACGATATAAGCAGGTACAATACAAGTTTTCATAGAGAGTTCTGTTGTACAAAGGAGTTCAATAATTTTGTATATAATAATAAGAGTACAAAATTAGTACTGAAAGTCGTTACAGAGCAAAGTGTAATAACTTTGTTGGTAATATAAAATAAACATAAACAATAAATAGACAGTAGTTTGTAATTTGCAAACCTTTATTACTCACGATTGGATGTTTTACAGAATATAGCTTAATTAATGTAACGAAAAAAGGTGCACATAAAAATAAATTATAGATCTGTTAAAAATATACTAATGGACTGAATTTTAGTTTGGTTGCGGTAAACATCGATTGAATTATACTTATTACCTGGTCTGGCTATTCAGATCTGGTTACTAAACACTTCTAAATCCATTTCAGGCAATGTTTCAATTCTGATTGGTAGTCTTACGCCCGGGCGATACTGAGAGTATATTCCACTCGGAATTAGAAACTTAGACTTGGAGACTTAGGAACTTATTACCTACTAATTGTTTTGATTAAATTTTTAGCGCAATTTTGTGAAAAAAATATATTTCAAATTCCCAAACACCGCACTCATAACTTTTTTTATAATTTACCACGCACTCAAAATTTTAGATAGGTAAGTTGTTTGATTTTAGAGGTATTATGCCGTGTTACACTTTCTCTCCCGTTTCGAAGGGTGTAAGGTTGATATTACATGGGATATAATTGCGCTCGATGAAAATAAACATGATTAGATCAGATTTTAAAAGTAAAATTACTTTTTTTTTAAATTTGAAATTTTCACACGGAGAAAAAATATCAATATTTAATATTGCTAATTTATTAAGAATCTCTTAAAATTATTCGTAATCCGGTTAGAAACGGGATTGCAGGCCCTTAACGAATGAATTGATAGGTTTCCTAATAAACTTTTAGTAAAATACGAATGTATTACCACAATGTCGGAACACGTGGTCGTGAAAATTATAAATTATCAATGTAAATGCAGGTGCATGAACACGAGTTCCGATATTTTAGGAATTTACTAAACGGCCTAAAATGCCTTTGCTAACCGGATTACCAATTATTTGAAGAGATTTATTTAATTAGCAATACTCATTTTTCTCCGTGCACTTTTCACCGTCGAGTGTAATTTCCTTCTTATTAATCTCATCGTGGAACCGCTTCGAAAAGCCTTACACTGTCCACCATCAGGGCAGATGAATAAACAAGAATGAAAAAAAACTAGTTGCGTTATCTGTGAGGCCAGCATTAATTTTTCATATTTATGCTGAAATAATTTTGCGACAAAAATTAGGGTGCGCCTGTTCTCACATTGCCGGAGGATTGGGGGCGGAGCTACGAAATCCGAACTTCACTTCATATCTGCCCGGCAAATTTAAACCTGTGACAATGAGAACTTGGCTTTCTTAGTTGGTTGTTATTTCTCCATAAGACTGCATAACAATTACATCGAAGAAGGCACTTTGTCATAAAAATACAAGTAGTGCATTCAAGTTTAAATGATCTTAAGAGTTACTAGTGAAGTAGGCCTATCGTAAAGGAATATCAGGATAGGTCACGGATTAAACACAAATTTCTTCTACTTTGTGATTTTATTCGGAAAACCTAGAATATATAAGATTAAATAACAATTGTGAGGTCAGGCTTCTGGCAGAAAGCTTAAATAATACAAACATAACCTTCAAATATCAATACAAACTACCAGAGCTAGGTAAGTTGGAGGTTAGTAATAAAAAGTACAATAACCTATCCTAGTAATGGTTTCGTAACCAGGAAGTAGAAGGTTAGGTTAGGTTAGGTTAGGTTAGGTTAGGTTAGGTTAGGTTAGGTTAGGTTAAAAAAAAATGGAATACAAATTAGTTTATAACGACCTCCATGTTTCGTTTCTTTCAACTCAAAATCTCCCTCATACTTGAGAGATTTTCGAACGTCAAACCACAGTCAAACTTCAAGACTTCAAACAAATTATTCAAAATCAAGTTGATTGTTGCCAGCCTTCGTGTACACTCGGCAAACTTCGTAGTTCCGAGCCGCTTTGAGCCTTCGTGTTCACTCGACAAACTTCGTAGCTCCGCCCCCAATCCTCCGGCAATGTGAGAACAGGCGCACCCCAAAAATTATAATTTATATTTCCGTAGATTTTAGTGACCCGAAGTCGGCAACAAAGATGGCGTCCGCAGTTCCACGTCGATTTCCCGCCCAGAGTCGCTTTGGCGGGAAGTCGCTTCGCCTGGCGGGACTTTCGTAATAACTTAATTGATAAATAACACGTCCCGGCGACATGCATCGGAACCCAAATACGTATTTTTTATTTATATATATACCGTGGCCCATTTGGACGGTGTTTACATCGGGAAGCCGCGGTCCGTCTGCTAGTCGGGGTTGCCAGCAAGAAACATCGATGCCAACAGACACTGGCAAGACCACCGAAACCAAATCTTTCAAAACCAAAACCACGCAACGTTATGTCTTATGCGTAGGAATATTACTTTATTCAAGTACCTAGGCACTTTTGCTATAAAATCTAAAATAGTCATTTCGGTTCTTTATGCGTCCTGCTTGCTTGCTTTGATTGTAAGTGTCATTTTCAATTTTGGAACTGATTGCGTAAAGTATCCAGACAAGCGATAAAGTACCTTTCAACTCTAATATTATATGTTTAAAAGAAAATTATTTTTGTGATCTTCAAAATTGGAACTGATTTGTCAAGAACTCCCGACGATTAGACCATAGAAGATTATTCCGTGATCTTTCATGGGTCGGCGCTAGTAATATTATCATTATAATTATATCTCCAGGATTATACGTATAATGCACATTTTATCCATTTTGACCGTTAGTGCATATTCGTGCAATTTTTATTCGTGAATGCATATTTGGTCGTAAATGTATATTAGTGCAATTTTGGGTCCTAAGTGATTATTTACGCAATTTTTGGTCATACATGTAGAGTTGAGCCTTTTTTCGTCAGAATTGCATATTTCAATAATTATATTTAAAAAATATGAACTGGACGGGTTGTTTCAGAGAATTTAAACAATTCTTCAAATTTCAAAGTTAATTTTCAAGTTCTGTGAAAGTTCTTTTCTAGTAAGTACTGTTATTATTTCAGTTCTGTCAAGTAACTAGTCTTTAATGATATAATAACAGAACTTAAACGGGACATTCACAGAACTCGCAAATAAACGTTGAAATTTGATAAATTGTTTAAATTCTATGAAACAATCCATCCTTAGAGATGGTTAGAGATTATTAAATTATCGATGATCAATATCTTTGTCTTTTTTTGAAAAAAAAACCGTTATTTATTAACAGGTTCCTATTGGAAATTTTGAAATATGTGATTGGCAAAAGATTTTTTGTTTTGATTTTGGATTTTGCTCGAACTTTTGGCCACTTTATTCAATTCCTACAAATACACCGCACGTGCATTCTTTGTTCCCCTGCATTATGTTTTTTATTCAACAATTTTTCCCGCAGTAACCGTAATCCACTGTAGATTTTTTGTTATAAGCATCTGACAGTTTGGTTTATTAGTATTTATTTATATTTTAAATGCATATTTACAGAATAAAAAATTCCAATAACAAAGATACATTATACAAATACACAATCATAATTGCCTAATTAGCGATTTGAATTTATTAATGTAATTAATGTTATTATTAATGTCAATACTATTAATTTATTAATAGTATTGACCGGTCAGTGGCAGTAGATAGTTGATTTATAGTCAGTGGCTGAGTTGACATCGCGTTTGGGTCCCACCCATACGTAGTGTGTTCAATTCCTCGGCTGGCTAAGTCCTCCATCACAACACAAGCAACATTTACCGCTTGGTGTGGTGGTAGTAGGTGATTTTCAAACATTGTCAGGTTATCCGTAACCCGGGAATATTTGTCTTTCTTTAAAAAAGAAAAAAAAAGTCATTTTGTTGGCCGATTACTTCGTAGGTATAACATCGAGTTTGAGTACGTAATCCGGGCGTTGTGGGCTTGAAACAAATAAATTTAAATACAGTATCTGACACCATTTTATTCATAGTGAGGAAACAGAAGCTGAACGAAAAAATATAAAAATATCCTCTTTGCCCTATTTTCTAAATAAAACTTCGCTAAATGCCACAGATCAGGCCCTAATTTGTAACACGTTAGAACCCCACATTTAATTTATTTTTTCTTCCGCTAAACTATTCAATATTATGTTCATAGCTCAAATTAAATCAACTCTAAGGGTTAAAAAAATTATGAAATACATTCATAAAATTTAAAAAAAAATTGTAAATTTAAATAAAATAACTAACTTATATACACAACTATTTAATCAAAATAATCGACATCAATGTGGTTTCTTAGGACAATGAAAAATTGAATATTAATTCATTCAAGTCAATTGGTATCTCATATAAATCAAAATCGGATACGTTTATCCGAGACACTATCTAGGTTTCAAATAAATTCTTTAAAACTTCAAAAAGAGAGCAGCCAAAAATACGTGTAAAATTAGTTGAGAATAATATTGGTAGTTTATTTATTACACTGTTATACGTGGTGGAATTATATGGTATTAAAATAGAAAATAAAATAAACAAGTGGAAATAAGTTAAAAAATGTTTTATTTTCTATCTTAATAATATTGTTAATTCTGAACTTGAAATATGATATCGACAAAATTGATATAAAATAATTAGGTCCCAATGGCCGAGTAGTTAGAGGCGTTCTCCCGGTAATAGGAGATCCTGGGTTAGATTCCCACTTGATACCGTTATCTTTTAATTTATCTGTGCCTTGTTCTGTTTCATGTTTAATTTAGATTTATTAGTATTATCTTCTACTTCAATGATTTATTTTATTTTATTTAAATTATTTTCATTAACCTGACCAAGAAATTATTTAAAGTCGGTGACGCCCGAGGAAGCCACGGCACGATAAAGTGAAACAAATACTTCTGTGCGGTAAAATACTTATGTTTGGTCAAAACTTTACTCCGAACCATAAATGCCTCCAAGCATCGCCGGTCACACATCAGCTAGCGTAGAATTAAACTCCAGAAAGCTTGGTGTATTCACTCGTCGCTGTGACATAAAGCCGCTTATAAAATTAAAAGATCCCGCGAGAGTTAGTGTTGTAACGTGTGACTAGCGCGCTGTGTCAATTGGCGCCCCTGAGATCAAAGCTCCCATCAAGCGGTACGGTCTATAGTGTAGTGTATGTGTAATGTACAGAGTATAGTGTACAGTGTATAGGTAATAAGTAGAGTACGTCCCGTGACCCGACGTCGGATGTTCATCACAGCGTCGGTGTCGCGTGACGTCTTCGCAGCGGGCGTCGCGTCACTGCGACGCGTCCTAACTACTTTTACGCTATCATTCTAGTTCTTACAACAGTATTGCTGGGACATGATGCAGACGGGGGTGTTTAGAATTTTTAACGAGATGTTTCGTTTAAACCCTCGGGTCTAGACAAAATAATAACATGTTGTCAAATATTTCAGCTTGAAATTCAATTTCCCAAAATCATAAAAATTTGAATGCAAATGAAAGACTCTTTCAAATTTTGATTTTACGAACGAACATATTTCAGTACAATTTGCACTCCTCAGGCAATAAAATCCAACTAAATGGAATATTTCTGAACGTATCTGAAAACTAAAAACTCTAAAATATATTAAAAAAACACACGCATTTTATAAGATAAATGTATTACAAACGTTAAAGTAACCTCATGTTTCTGTCGTTTCATATAAAAATAATTAGTAAAAAAAATATTTCGGAATCTTTAGTTTTAAAGGTGCACATTTTAATTCTTCTGTAGTTAATTTCTAGATTTGAATATAAAGCGTTTAGATCGTATTTCTCACTTTGATAGTAGGTGAGATACTCCTTTTTCTATGAGATCAAATAAGTTGTTAAGTTTTCTAAAGATAGAACAAATTTTATGAGAATGTGTCATTTCGTGACATATATAGCACTGATCTTATTTAGATGTTGCATCTCTATCTAAATCTGTTTATATTTTATGCCTGAAAATGAAATGTGTCATTTGTTGACAGATATAGCACCTCGTGGCCGATGTGATTATAATAAACAAATATTTATTATTTAAAATTAAACAGTAACTTTGTAAACATCACTTATGGGTAAATACTTAATGCCGACCGGGTTTCGCTACAACCGTAGCCTCATCAGGGCAGTATAATACTGCCCTGATGAGGCTACGGTTGTAGCGAAACCCGGTCGGCATTAAGTATTTACCCATAAGTGATGTTTACAAAGTTACTGTTTAATTTTAAATTATAATGTCACATCACAAAGTAACCGCTTCATATGAAGAAAAAAAAAATATTTATTAGGTATAGTATAAAACACTTTTAACTTCCTCTTCATAAACATTCATAATTTTCTTAGTAGCGTAAATCAGCAAATATTTTATGAATGAAATATTCTCTGGTGGTATAGATGGATGCATTCCTAAAAATCTATAGAGGTATTTTTTCTTCTCACTTGCAACCATACCTCATACTATCAACTTCAGACGCGAGACAATTTGAGACCAACACAATTTTATAATTATCTTGTTCGTGCATAATTTATATTCTAATATGATCAATTTTCTATAATTGCGTTCAGAGCCAGCTATTTGGTTTAAACAATAGTGGATAAGCACTGATCTAATTTGGAAAGAACTATATTTAAAATAGCTAAGTTCTCATTTGTTATTTTTCTAACACTCTATCCATCTCTATCCACTCCTATCCGCTCCCATCTTTGACAATCTTTATTGAAGTATTGAAAATAATCATTAGTTTTGCCCCGGAGATATTCCTAATCTGCCATTGATGGAAAATTGATTATTTTTCTCTTATTCCGCTTCACTCTTAATTCACTCATTAGTTTTGCCCCGGAGATATTCCTAATCTGCCATTGATGGAAAATTGATTATTTTTCTCTTATTCCGCTTCACTCTTAATACGCAATATTTCACTTTCAAATAAATGGATTTAGCTTTATTAATTCAAAACATGATTTATTATGTCGGGGGAGACGGAAAAATACGCACTTTTAATTTTAATTTCGTTTATTAAGTCACTTACGCGATATGTCAATTAGTATGCGGCGCCGTTATAGTCGCAGCCGACGGCGACTGTGTTCATGTCAAGAGTTGGATTATATTCATAATATCGTATTAGAATTAAATCACAAACCAGTCTATACAAACCTAGCGTAGCCCACAAACTACTTGAAAACTGGGATATAACTCTAAAGGGGACGCGAGCAGGCGTTATTAAAGGTTCCCCAACATTTATAGTAGCTTTTAGTAATAATATAACTAAATTCAAGTATTAATTCAAAGTAAACATTCCATATTTACCGTGACGCGGAATTCGTAACCTTTACTGAAAATTGATTAAAAGGTAGTGGTTTATTAGTGGTATGCCTGACATAAATATAGAGAAAGACTCGGAGTCCGGACGAATAGCTATGTGTAGTTAGTTAGTTGTACTACGGGGACAGGATATATTGGCAGTATCCCGCGCCATTAAAACGTGATGAAAAACGGGGATTTACAAACCGCCCACGACCCACAAATAAACTGCTTTACAAGACGAAAATAAGTGTTTTGACATGGCGTCCAACTATATACCACGGTGATTATGGTCTTACGTTCTCCTATTCATCTCAAATTATATAAGCCGTACTTACACGCAAACATCAAAAACGCGTTATAATAACAGTTCTATTTGTACATGGACACAAAATAACCGTTGCTGTAAAAGCTGAAACTCTAGTAGATTATTTTGATGAATTAAAAAATTAGAGAATTCAGAGTTAAATCTGGACACGCTTAAGGCGAAGCTTAATGCCAAATCACTATTTTGATTAATCTTTATAACGAATTGGTGTACATTATGAGTACCAAAAAATATGCTTTAGATAAATTGAAAATGTTCCTATCGCTTTGCTTGAGTAGAATACAAATACAAAATTAAATTACTCAAAAAAAATATAAATGCAAACTACTAAAAAATATTTTTTTCAATAGAAATGTATGAACGCATAAATGAAACAACTTTTAAAAAATACAGTATTATAGCTAAGATTAATTGTGACAGTTTCACTAGATTAACTTTTTTGCTTTCTTGTAAAATTATTTACAAAATAAATAAAAACAAGTTTTATGCTTGAAATCGAACGTTTCTAGACGCCGCACAGTGGTTCCAAATACCCCAAAACTTGGAAACAATTCACAAGACGGATTTACAGGAAATAAAAGGTGATATTATTTTTTGGTATGGGTAAAAAAATAAAAATATTCGGTTTTAGTAAGTTTTACTGTGATTTCTGCATTTTATTAACAAAAATATAAAATTTAAAATGATAAAATTAAATTAAAAATATAAAAGTCCACATCTTTGGAAAATACAGGCCGAGTAATGTTTAATTTTTCTTTTTTAACATTCTGATGCAGACGATGAACAATCATCATCATCATCATCGGTGTTAAAAATACTTGAAGAATGAATATTCGGAGGAATTATTAAGTCGTAACTAGTTATGACAGGGTCAGATGTTACTAACATTAAATTAAAAATATCCTCATTACATTTCTCTCGAGAACATTTTCGAGAATAGTTTTCGCTATATTTTTTAAAATCTTTGTTCCGAGCTTCCTGAGCCTCTTCTGATAATTGGCCAATCGGCAGCAATGCATTCGATATTACGTCTGGCCCGTGGATTAATAACTTATGCACAGTAGGGGGCATATAATACCACGGATACAATTTAACCAAATACTTAGCAGTATCAAGAGAAAACTTCCTTAAATTGTCAATATTCATATGGTAACCACTTGATATTGTTACTAAAATGACATGCATTCTTTCTATAATTT
The DNA here is from genome assembly GCF_061612785.1 of Hesperophylax consimilis. NCBI lineage: Eukaryota > Metazoa > Arthropoda > Insecta > Trichoptera > Limnephilidae > Hesperophylax > Hesperophylax consimilis. The sequence continues at coordinate 1,438,991 of NC_142842.1, forward strand.
TTTTTATCTACGCCTGTGATCTCTGATGCCAAATCTGCGTTGCGAAAAAATCGCCTGGCTGTATTGCCGTCATTGGAATTTCCAAAACCAGGCTTAGGCTGATCGACTATTAACCCCATTCGATTTTTGAATTCCTTTTGTATATTAGCTTTATGTTTCGCCACAATTTCCTTGTCTTGATTTCGGGCTTGCCATTTTTTTATTGGAAGTTTATAACCCACATGCAAAAGACATTCGAACAGTCTAATCCAACAGTGTAACACTGACAAACCAAACTCTAAGGTTGAAGGTTTATGTGGTCTTGTTAACATTTTATCTATATAATTAAACTCTTTAGAACTGGCACCACAAATGTAGCAACGTTGTGTAGAAGCTGTATCTGTCAAGGCGTTACAAATTTTCCCATCAACCATTGTTAAGATGAGTTCATGCGACACCATTATAATTTTTCCATCAAGTGCCACGGGTGAACTCGTAAGATTTTTTATTTGCGCACTTATTCTGTTCTTTTCAGCAATCGCAAGTTGTGTCGACTCTTTGGCAAAGTTTATCTTGATTGGGCGGCAATATCTGGTAGACGATGGGCGAGGATTCTGCCACACAACGTTTGTATTGTCAGAGTTTCCGCATACTAAACGTATGGGTACGATTGAAGATATAAAAACGCTTGAATCATCCGCATCCGCTTGCGTCCCAATGAACATCTGTTTGTAAGAACTATGCCCTGAACTGCCATCAAAGCCCGACTTTGAAATCAACCGCAAATTGTTTGATTGTTTACTTTTTAAACCACAAATGATTTCTTTTTGCACATTGATCACACGTTCAGAAGTGTGATTCAAAAGAGCTTGAACAGTTACTTCTGCAGATGTAGCAGTGATTGTTATGTCTTCTTTTTTTGGATAGCACGCTTTTTTTGCTTCAAGTACTATATTGTATGGTGGAAACCTTTCAGGATCTTTGGATCTTATGACACTGTACTGGTGCTTTGTAAACTTGGCTTCCACCATGGTTGAGAGGGCTTCCTCCCCAGACATCCGTCTAGAGTGAGTATCTTCGAATACCTCGTACGCTTGTCTGTACTTAGATGCACGCCTAGGTGAACGAATGATGTCTTCTAATAATTTTGATGCAACCGGTTGTCCAGAAGCTCTCAAATTCATTTTTGTTGCAAACGCCAAATGAGAAAGAGGTGAATTTTTCCGAAGATCTTTAGTTTTTAAGCGTTTGGATCGGTCAGAACTCTGTTTAAATTGTATTTCCGGGCGACCGCTTCTATGTTGTTTCCCATATAATGTAAAACTGATAGGCGTCTCAAGCCATTTTTTATTTTGCATCACAAATTTAGCCTTAATTCGACGAGCAATTATCCATCTTGTTTTAAAGCGAAATTTGAAGCCCGCGATCTTTTTACCGAGTTTATCCAACCCTTCTTTAGGGCAATTGGTGAGGTTTATAAGTTTTTTTTCAAATATAAATATCGTCTGTCCATCTGTTGGCACTTTGAATTCATCAGTATGTCAAATAACTCCCTTTGTCTCAGGAACAAATCCCTTGAAACCGAACCTGTGACAAAAATAATATTTATGAAGCACAAAAATTTAATAGTAAGTAAATTATGGAAAAATTACTGGACCGAAAAGGGGCATAAAAGTAGCAAGATTTTTTTTCTTAATATGATTTTAAAATAGTTTAGCTACAAAAGTGTATGAGCACTTTTACGAAATTCTAGGAAATATGTAACTATAACCTTAACTGTTTAAGAATTTATCGTATTTTTTTTCAAATTTCACCAGATATTTTTAAAAAATATATCGCAAATTTGTCACATTAGAAAATGAAAAAAAAAAACATTCCGTATTTAGTACATACCTGAAGGTATTGGATCCATGTTGAAAAAAATATGCCAGCAAGCGTTATACAAAGTTATCACTCCCTATATATTGTATTATAAATGTTGCACTTTCACACAAACGTCTTGCCTGCTCGGAAAGCCGATCTTTACTGACGTGAGTGACGTGGTACGCAGCGACGAAACATTTTGCCGAGTTCGGTGGTGGGAGGAAAGATGCGCTAGGATGTGTCGTCAAGATATAGCAACAAAATTTAGTGGTCCCTGTAATTTGAAATTTTGAATTGTTTCCAATGCTCCCATACTGGTAAAACCATAGTGCGCCGTTTGTCAAGCGATTTTAATGCCTATTACCACGATACAAGGTATACCAAGAATATACACATTATTGGCTTGTAGCTTCCTCTTAATACGAATATTTGTTTGCAAAAACACTTTGATTCAACTTGCTTACTATAAAAGACAACTATTTACGTACGTGAATATGGAAAATACTGCATTTTAACAGCTATTTCGTTAAAAATATAAATAATTTGGCGTATTTTGTTCTTGTCATGTAACATTTTATCAATTTGTAGATGTTGAGTCTATACATTGATGTATTATATTTAGATGAGACATGAAGCGAAAAAATAGGTTCCACTTTTTTACCTCAAGCTATAACAAAAACTACCGAATCCGGTCTACGCGCACCGTTTATCGCTTTCTAATAGTTTGACAAGTTTCGTCTCTAGTTGTAGCTCTATGAGTATATAGCAAAAATAAAACAAATTATGACTATGAAATTATAATTGTGACTTTACATCTAATAAGACAACACACGAAAAATAAAAAATAAAAACAAATTTATAAGAAAATTAATTTAAACGAAACTCGCTCATGACAAATAAGAAAAACCTTTATTTATGGAGATAATTGAAGATGATGTCAAATTAAGGCAAGATATCAAATTATTAATACAAGATAGCATATAACATTAACCCTTCATTACTTTCGATACTTTTGGTCAGTTTGCAATGTTTTCTGTGTATTTTAAATGCATATTATACATGTTATTTTTTTTATTTTCGGTAAAAACATCTTTTTTTTGTTGTTTTAAAAACTAGATAAAATTGTCTTTCCAGTGTATCCATTTAAAATCAACATTAATTACTATTTCTAAATAATACAATTTTAATATCAAATGTGAAAAAAGCTAATCAGTTTTTCACTTAATTTTTTACTCCAACCATAGAAAAATGGAGAGAACTTGATATTTCTAAAACACATTCGATTTGTTTGAAAATTTTTTATGAGAACTGTACTTTCACTTTAATCTCGTTCATATAATAAAAAAATAACTAATATTTGTTTTAAATTAAACCGATTCTTACGATAGCGGTTCGTAATATGAATAATTCATTTTGGCTATTTTTAGGATTCTGCTAATGGATTCCAGTATAAATATTAGAGGCAAACTGGAAAAAACCATTATTTCTCTTTTTAACGTCAAAAGCGGTACGTATTTCCACATGATAAAAAAATATATATAAAAATTGCTTTTATAAAATATGGACCCCGGTCATATATGGCCCTAAAACGCTGGAAGGATTAAAAGATCAATTTAGAATTATATAAAACAACATCAAAAAATAACAATAGTATTCAGAAAAACCTTGTTGTATGGATCACAGTTGACATTTGTGTGTAATTGTGTTGTAACATGAGATGCAATGCGTTTTTTTACCAGGAAGTGAAACGGTTACCTGTACATCTTTCGCTTCCGTGCGCACCATTCTATTTGTAGAGATTAGAATAATCTATATCTTAGTGGCTGAGTTGGCATCGCGTTTGGGTACCACTCAAGCGTCGTGTGTTCAATTCCTATGCTGGCTTCCATCACAATACAATCAAAATTTTCCGCTTACTGTGGTGGTGGTAGTAGGAGATTATCAAATATTGTCAGGTTACTAGCAATCTGGGAATGTTTGTCTTTTTATAAAAAATATACATAATATGTAGGTTGTTCTTTCAAAAAAATATTCGTTTTAAGCGTGTTTTTTTTTTTTTTTTTATAGTGAATACCTCACAAGAGTCCCAACTGCTCCCGTCTGGAGCCAGTGAGACTATGGCATCCCTAATTGGGGGATGTTGTGAGGCTGAAGGTAAGTGGGGAAGGGAAAGAGGAAGGTGGGGAAGTACCTGGCTATTCAGATCTAGTCACTAAACACGGCTAAAGCCATTTGGAGCAACGTTTCAATTCTGAATGGTGGTCTTACACCAGGGCGATACTGGTAGTATCTTCCACTCTGGAACGTGCCGCAAATATACTATATATTATTTTAATTAATTAATTGTGAAATAACACAAATCAATCAAATAAAATTTATTTGCGCACGCCGGGTTCGAACCCGCGACCTTCGGAATGGCAATCCAATGCGTTACCACTGGACTATGCCGGCCGTCAAATGTGTCCAATACTCTAAAACTTTACTTCACTTTCCAGAAACTCTATAAATTTGCTTTACTTTCCAGATACTCTAAAACTTTACTTTAATTTCCAGTTATTCAAAAATAAAAATATTATTTATTTTTTGGAATAACGTAGTGAGTAAAACCTTAAATTGCAATATTTAATTATTGAAGTCAATATTATTTTAGCTTCACTTCTTTTAGAGCGGACACTTCTGTTAGTGGTTGACCCATGAAAATGACCAATTGACCTTTATTTCTCTTTTAAATGACCATGATTCAATTAATTGCTGCCAGGGGTGTAGTGTGTGAGATAATAATAAATAACACATGAGATATATGTTACAATTAGCCCAACCTTCTCTGTCTGACTTATGTACTACTTTATATTTAAGATGTAATGAAAGAATAAAGGTTTGACCGTAATAGAATACATTAGATGTAATAAAAACACAAGAAAAAAATTCAGAACTAACGACTAAAATCAATGTGCGTGTAGTTGTTTCAGAGCCGTCCTCAACATGGAACCCCTCCAGCGGCTTTGTCTCATTCTGCTGGTCGTCTGCTGCATCTTCAGCCATGGAAGGAGCCTCGAGCCAGATAACACCAATTCCGAATGGTAATATTTTGAATGTCCGCTATAATAACTATAGTTTTGATGGTGCTGAATATTTCAGGAATCAACAATAACTCAATCCAATTTTTCAGGAATCAGTACTAGCTAAGCTGAATATTTCAGAAATCAATAGTAACTCATTCCAATTTTTCGGGAATCTGTACTTGCTATGCTAAATATTTCAGGAATCACTAGTAATTCATTTCAATTTTTCGGGAATCTGTACTTGCTAAGCCGAATATTTCAAGAACTAATAGTAACTCATCTCAATGGTTCGGGAATCTGTACTTGCTATGCTGAATATTTCAGGAATCAATAGTAATTCATTTCAATTTTTCGGGAATCTGTACTTGCTAAGCCGAATATTTCAGGAACTAATAGTAACTCATCTCAATGGTTCGGGAATCTGTACTTGCTATGCTGAATATTTCAGGAATCAATAGTAATTCATTTCAATTTTTCGGGAATCTGTACTTGCTAAGCCGAATATTTCAGGAACTAATAGTAACTCATCTCAATGGTTCGGGAATCTGTACTTGCTATGCTGAATATTTCAGGAATCAATAGTAATTCATTTCAATTTTTCGGGAATCTGTACTTGCTAAGCCGAATATTTCAGGAACTAATAGTAACTCATCTCAATGGTTCGGGAATCTGTACTTGCTATGCTGAATATTTCAGGAATCGGATGTGACAATGCCGAATATTTCAGTAATTGATTAATTTCAAGATTCAACAGTAACTTTACTGAATATTTCAGGAATCAGTAGTAGCTACTTTCCCGATATCTTTAGGAATTAGTAGTAACTTTTTTGACTTTTCAGTGGTCAGTAGCAACTCTTTTGAATGTTTCGAAAATCAGTAATAAATTTTCCGACTTTTTCAGGAATCAGTAGTAACTCTTCTGGATGTTTCAGGAATCAGTCGTATCAATTTCTTTTAGCTACACTAAATAATTCAGGAATATAATATAGCATAGCTAGTACCTAACTCTGAATTTTTCAGGAATCACTAGTAAATTTTCGACTTTTGTAAGAAAGAATCCGTAGTAACTTTTTTTTCAGTGGTCAGTAGCAACTCTTTTGAATGTTCCGGAATCAGTAGTAGCTCTTCTGGATGTTACTATAATCAGTAGTAATTATTTTAACTCTTTCGGGAATCGGTCGTAGCAATTTCTTGTGGTAATATTTCATGAATCTATTATAGCCAAGTACCTGAATTAAATATTTCAAGAATCAGTAGTGACTTTTTGACTTTTTCTGGAATCATTTGTAACCCTTTTGAATGTTTCAGGAATCAGTGATAACTTTTGAATGAATATTTCGGGAATCAGTAGTGACTCTTCAAGATGTTCCAGGAATCAGTAGTAAAGTTTTTTCAATATTTCAGGATTCGGTCGTAGTAATTTCTTGTAGCTAAGCAGAATATTCAGAAATCTTTTATCGCCAAGCTAGTACCTAACTCTTCTAAATGTTACTCTTTGAATCTTAGATTTTTTCAGGAATCGAATGAATATTCCAAGAATCAGTGGTAACTCTAATAAATGCCACAGAAATCGGTAATTACTGTTCTGAATGTTTCAGGAATCAGTCGTCTCAATTTCTCGTAACTGCGCTGAATATTTCAGGAATATATTGCAGATTATAGCCAACTGAGGTTTTCTGGTGCCAGTTGTATAGTTCTGGATTTCTTATGTTACATGTATTACATGCACGCGTCAACACGGATGGTTGTATGTTGTGCGTTGCAGGCAACAATGGCGCTGGAGCTGTCTGGGCGGGCGCTGCACGCGGGGGCCTGGCGCACCCCGCGCCTCCGAGGAGCAGAACCCCTCCACGTGCCGGCTGACGTGCGCGCGCTACGGGCCGCTGTGGCCGCGCCCCACGGGTAGCACGCAGTTGTCAAGGACCGTGGCGCAAATCAGCCCCGACAGTGTCAGGTTGGTACACATCCATCATGTTCTTGCGGATGGTTGTATGTTGTGCGTTGCAGGCAACAATGGCGCTGGAGCTGTCTGGGCGGGCGCTGCACGCGGGGGCCTGGCGCACCCCGCGCCTCCGAGGAGCAGAACCCCTCCACGTGCCGGCTGACGTGCGCGCGCTACGGGCCGCTGTGGCCGCGCCCCACGGGTAGCACGCAGTTGTCAAGGACCGTGGCGCAAATCAGCCCCGACAGTGTCAGGTTGGTACACATCCATCATGTTCTTGCGGATGGTTGTATGTTGTGCGTTGCAGGCAACAATGGCGCTGGAGCTGTCTGGGCGGGCGCTGCACGCGGGGGCCTGGCGCACCCCGCGCCTCCGAGGAGCAGAACCCCTCCACGTGCCGGCTGACGTGCGCGCGCTACGGGCCGCTGTGGCCGCGCCCCACGGGTAGCACGCAGTTGTCAAGGACCGTGGCGCAAATCAGCCCCGACAGTGTCAGGTTGGTACACATCCATCATGTTCTTGCGGATGGTTGTATGTTGTGCGTTGCAGGCAACAATGGCGCTGGAGCTGTCTGGGCGGGCGCTGCACGCGGGGGCCTGGCGCACCCCGCGCCTCCGAGGAGCAGAACCCCTCCACGTGCCGGCTGACGTGCGCGCGCTACGGGCCGCTGTGGCCGCGCCCCACGGGTAGCACGCAGTTGTCAAGGACCGTGGCGCAAATCAGCCCCGACAGTGTCAGGTTGGTACACATCCATCATGTTCTTGCGGATGGTTGTATGTTGTGCGTTGCAGGCAACAATGGCGCTGGAGCTGTCTGGGCGGGCGCTGCACGCGGGGGCCTGGCGCACCCCGCGCCTCCGAGGAGCAGAACCCCTCCACGTGCCGGCTGACGTGCGCGCGCTACGGGCCGCTGTGGCCGCGCCCCACGGGTAGCACGCAGTTGTCAAGGACCGTGGCGCAAATCAGCCCCGACAGTGTCAGGTTGGTACACATCCATCATGTTCTTGCGGATGGTTGTATGTTGTGCGTTGCAGGCAACAATGGCGCTGGAGCTGTCTGGGCGGGCGCTGCACGCGGGGGCCTGGCGCACCCCGCGCCTCCGAGGAGCAGAACCCCTCCACGTGCCGGCTGACGTGCGCGCGCTACGGGCCGCTGTGGCCGCGCCCCACGGGTAGCACGCAGTTGTCAAGGACCGTGGCGCAAATCAGCCCCGACAGTGTCAGGTTGGTACACATCCATCATGTTCTTGCGGATGGTTGTATGTTGTGCGTTGCAGGCAACAATGGCGCTGGAGCTGTCTGGGCGGGCGCTGCACGCGGGGGCCTGGCGCACCCCGCGCCTCCGAGGAGCAGAACCCCTCCACGTGCCGGCTGACGTGCGCGCGCTACGGGCCGCTGTGGCCGCGCCCCACGGGTAGCACGCAGTTGTCAAGGACCGTGGCGCAAATCAGCCCCGACAGTGTCAGGTTGGTACACATCCATCATGTTCTTGCGGATGGTTGTATGTTGTGCGTTGCAGGCAACAATGGCGCTGGAGCTGTCTGGGCGGGCGCTGCACGCGGGGGCCTGGCGCACCCCGCGCCTCCGAGGAGCAGAACCCCTCCACGTGCCGGCTGACGTGCGCGCGCTACGGGCCGCTGTGGCCGCGCCCCACGGGTAGCACGCAGTTGTCAAGGACCGTGGCGCAAATCAGCCCCGACAGTGTCAGGTTGGTACACATCCATCATGTTCTTGCGGATGGTTGTATGTTGTGCGTTGCAGGCAACAATGGCGCTGGAGCTGTCTGGGCGGGCGCTGCACGCGGGGGCCTGGCGCACCCCGCGCCTCCGAGGAGCAGAACCCCTCCACGTGCCGGCTGACGTGCGCGCGCTACGGGCCGCTGTGGCCGCGCCCCACGGGTAGCACGCAGTTGTCAAGGACCGTGGCGCAAATCAGCCCCGACAGTGTCAGGTTGGTACACATCCATCATGTTCTTGCGGATGGTTGTATGTTGTGCGTTGCAGGCAACAATGGCGCTGGAGCTGTCTGGGCGGGCGCTGCACGCGGGGGCCTGGCGCACCCCGCGCCTCCGAGGAGCAGAACCCCTCCACGTGCCGGCTGACGTGCGCGCGCTACGGGCCGCTGTGGCCGCGCCCCACGGGTAGCACGCAGTTGTCAAGGACCGTGGCGCAAATCAGCCCCGACAGTGTCAGGTTGGTACACATCCATCATGTTCTTGCGGATGGTTGTATGTTGTGCGTTGCAGGCAACAATGGCGCTGGAGCTGTCTGGGCGGGCGCTGCACGCGGGGGCCTGGCGCACCCCGCGCCTCCGAGGAGCAGAACCCCTCCACGTGCCGGCTGACGTGCGCGCGCTACGGGCCGCTGTGGCCGCGCCCCACGGGTAGCACGCAGTTGTCAAGGACCGTGGCGCAAATCAGCCCCGACAGTGTCAGGTTGGTACACATCCATCATGTTCTTGCGGATGGTTGTATGTTGTGCGTTGCAGGCAACAATGGCGCTGGAGCTGTCTGGGCGGGCGCTGCACGCGGGGGCCTGGCGCACCCCGCGCCTCCGAGGAGCAGAACCCCTCCACGTGCCGGCTGACGTGCGCGCGCTACGGGCCGCTGTGGCCGCGCCCCACGGGTAGCACGCAGTTGTCAAGGACCGTGGCGCAAATCAGCCCCGACAGTGTCAGGTTGGTACACATCCATCATGTTCTTGCGGATGGTTGTATGTTGTGCGTTGCAGGCAACAATGGCGCTGGAGCTGTCTGGGCGGGCGCTGCACGCGGGGGCCTGGCGCACCCCGCGCCTCCGAGGAGCAGAACCCCTCCACGTGCCGGCTGACGTGCGCGCGCTACGGGCCGCTGTGGCCGCGCCCCACGGGTAGCACGCAGTTGTCAAGGACCGTGGCGCAAATCAGCCCCGACAGTGTCAGGTTGGTACACATCCATCATGTTCTTGGGGCACCGTGCTCCCCAAACAATATCAGGTTGATGATCAATATACATAAGGCTTTGAAGATGCTAGAATTTATACTTACAGTAAGTTCAGTTTTGAAAATTCCACAAGCATTTAAGATTCTTTACACAACAAAATTTTTGTTTTTGAAATATTTTTCTTATGGCATGCGTAATGGTGAAAACCTAGTAATGCTTTACAAGATAATATCATGCTAAGCATAAAGGGTACACATCAAAACGAGCACCTTTTCGGATGAGCGGTTTCAAATTTGTAAACTGTTATTATAATAATAATATTGGGTGATTAAGTAACAAATGCCTATTTTCAATTGAAATATATTTGAGATTTTTTAAATTTTGATGCCATATGACTTAAGTTTTCCCATTCCAAAAAGTACACTCTTTATATTTAATATGACAGAAATGACAATCTAAATCAGTATTTCTCAAAGTGGGCAATAACGCCCTCTTGTTGGCGCTGGAGGCTTTCAAGGGAGAAGTAGAAGGCTCAAAGAAAATTAGGGGGCGTTAAGGAAATTTAGAGGGGCGACGGTAGACAAATTTTATTTCTTAAAATCTGACGGAATCTAGCTGAATTAAATAATAATAGTTTGTTTTACTTCCTTATAATAATACTGGGTATTCGCCGTAGGTAAAACAATTTGACTGGAATTATATATTTTCTATCACCATCATTGGTTCCTCAAAGTTTATATTGAAAACTGTATCGGACTTTTATCTTAATGACGGCAGAAGCAAACCCCAACTGTACCCTGAGTTACAGTCAGTTGTGTTATGATTCCCATTGTAGTATTTGTGTGAACGTGGATTTAGTGCTGTAGCAACGTTGCTAACTAAAAAGAAAAATCGGCTGTAAGTTACAAAACGCGGAGACTTACGGCTGTTTTTAAGTAAATTCGATCCTGATATTAACAAACTCATCGAAATGCATCAGATTCATCCTTCACATTAGATAAGTTTTAAATTCAAAGTCTTCTTTTAATGTTAATACAAATAATACTTTGAATGAGTTTTATTTCCTCTCATTGAAACATTCTTTGATCTGAGAAATAGATTATGGGTCACACACCCTATCTATCCTATACATTTAAAAAAATATTTAAAATTAAACTGTTTTTAAGATACGCAACAGACGGTAATGTAAAAAATAGGGGGGCACTAAATTTTTTTTAAATCTCAAAGTGGGCGGTGGTCGAAATAAGTTTGAGAGCCTGTGATCTAAATGATAGCCCGTACCTAATTTACATTTAGAGTTACTCGATCTCGGGACGTATTTTATATTCCAAAGAGCAACATTAATTATCTTGTAAATGTATTTATAAGAAGAAGCTTTAAGTATATTCGATCTAATAAACATACTATTTTATTTGTTTTTTTTTTTCATGACATCGTTTATTGGAAATATTATATTTATATATATAATGTTATAATCTCGTTTACGCACTGTCCATAAGTGAGTCAAGTGTGGATTTGAATCACTTATGGACAGTGCGTAAACGAGATTAAATAATGTTATAATCTCGTTTACCCACTGTCCATAAGTGGGTCAAGTGTGGATTTCCGGATAAATTATGCTGTTTCTCACTTAATTCTATATTTTCGTTGTAAGTATCGTGTAGAGTTTTACAAGCGGCCTTTTAAATGTTAATTTGTATGACATTTATGTTCACGCAGTTACTACAATGTAATTAATAATACACGACTTTATGATAACATACGAGTACCTACAGCAAATATTATTTTTTTACATTTTTTACATTAGATACATTTAAAGCAGACATTACAGTAATAATATAGCATAATGAGAGCATATATTTAAAATGAGTAGGTACAAGTATTATTACGTTTTATTAGGTCGAATTTAGTTCCTAGCTAGGCAGATTGCCTGTTCTAAGGAACCAAATGTTTGTGAAATGCCAGATGTAATTTATTTTTACTCTTTTTTTTTAAATTAAGTATACTTATATTAAGTTTTTACTAAATGTGACATTAATAGGTAAACATGTATAGTTTAAGTGACATTATATAATAGTTTTTCAGTCTTATATTAAGTTTTTACTAAATATGACATAGGTAAACATGTATAGTTTTAAGTGACATTATATAATAGTTTTTCAAACTCCTCCCTACCTAAGCCAATCAACCATTTGGTTATTATTGAACCGATGTAGGACATTTTGCATTTTTTTATATTTAAATCTGGGGGGATTTTATTATATAATTTACAGAACTTGTTAGTTCGACCCAGTGTTATACCGAGATTGGTGAAATTTTGCACACATTATTTTATTTAATTATTGACGCCCGTTTTAGGGGCAAAAAATATACGTACAGTTTTTTTTCTTTCTTTTTATTGATAGGTATATCTGAATTAACCCAGTAACAATATTTTGTATTCTTTTAGTGATAACTTGAAAATGTCCACTGATTTGATATAATTATTTCCTTCCATTCGTATTCTGGGCAATGACTAGTACGTACGTACGTATGGTAGGGTGACCGGATAAATTATCAAAATGATAATTCATCACATCTTAAAAAAGTTATATAAAGTCATGGAAAGTGATGAAGCAAAAACTTTATCAACTGTGTTAAGTAGGTTAGGTTAGGTAAAAAAAAATTTCATCGTTCTTAATGACTTTATATCACTTTTTAAAAGTGTGTTGAATGGTCACTGTGTTGAGTTAGCATAGAACCGTATGGTAGTTAGTCCCAGAATTTTTGCAATGAAATTAATCCCGACTTTTAGTATTAGGTGGTGGAATCCAAAAGTGTAACAATGCAAGCGATTCTGAACTATCAAATGCATAATTTAGAATTTTATATAGAAATATCAAGTCAGTGAAATTACTGAAGATCCTTCTATCCGACAAATTAAGCAGATTCAGATCATTTAAAAGAGTGTCGTAATTCAACAAAATTACTGGAACACCCATTATAAAACTTAGAAAGCGAAATAATTTATTATTATATTCTTGCAATGGCTTGATTTTCAAAACAATAGGAAGGTCACACTCTCTACAAGTCCCTTATCCCCTCTACCTACGTCCTAAAGCAGAATAAATCCTGGTCAACGCCGGGTGATTAGCAAGTATGGAATTCAATTCACAGCTAACGCCTCTAACTAATTCAAAGTTCAGTTTAAAAATTTAACTAATACGGTTTAGAGAAAAAGTTCATAAAATACAGACAAGTAATACCTAGAGATTACTAATAGTAGGTATGTAGTAAAGGGAAACAATTAAATGGTAATAATGATGGTGAAGTAAAAATCTGCAAATGATAGAATTATTGTCAGTTTATCACCAAATCTATCTCAGATCATCTGAGAAACCGAAGTAGGTTAAGGTTCATATTAAATACGTCTATCAGTAGATTCATAAATATATTTGTAGTAGTAGATTCATATATACTGCGAGTAGTAAAATCATAATTCCATTCATTCATACTTAAAACCTGTAAAATCTCCAAGAAAATTGGTTCACACCAGTTTCGTGGTTATTCCTATAAAATGGTTTCGTTGAATTACTCGCACTTTTCCACTGGCACCGATCTCTGGCGCGGAGCAGACTGTTAGGCAACGGTCTACGTCTACATGATTGCAGCTGTAAGACATTGGAATGGTACAGGGGAAGAGGACAATATTTATTAATAATACATATTATACAGCCTTACTAAAAAACGTTGTGTAAATATTACGCGGCGCGTAAGGTTAGAAAAGTGAAAAACTCAACTTATTACTGTGGGGTTCGTTTGGTTAAAGCGATCTTAAACCAGGCTCAAGGCCGGCTTTACCACACTTACTTTGAACGGGCGTGTAAAAATCTTAGTAAGATGGTTAGTATTTAATAATATTTTATAATAAATACCATAAATTGACTCACTCCAATATTTAATATAATACTGAGTTAAAATTACTGTTTCTCATTGTACACACCAAAAATTCGTAATTTCGACATTAGATTCAGAGAAAATCGAAGGTGTCTTAATGATAATGTGTTTTGAGTGCCAAAAACATAGTTTTAAAAGGTCAGGAATTAATATTCTCCATATTAATAATAAAGAAATATAAATATTAAGAAATCCCTTTGATAATGAGTCTATTATATTTATGATGCTACGTTTAATGAGTAAAAACCTAAATGCCAAAAAAACTAACATTATTTAATTTTGTCAATTTATGGGACAATATCTTCACATGGTTGATAAAAAAAGGCACATTTGTTACTTAATCACTTAATACAGTTTATAAATTTAAAATTTATTTTATTTTATTTAAGAAACCGACAGTTATAATAATTTATAGTGAAATATGTATAATAATTGAACTAATAATAGGTTTTCAATAATGTTTCTCAATTAATAGTGAATATAAAAAGAGTTACAATAATAATGGGATGGATCTAGTCTTCGTAGAGTAATGTATTGTGTGAATGTTATTTATTGATTTTAGGTTTGTAATAAGTCGAATTCACAATAGGAAATGTTAAAAATGCATGAAGCGCGGTGAATGAGTATGTGAGGTGCCGAATTAAATAAGTCGAATTCACAGTACGAAATGTTAAAAATGCATGAAGTGCGGTGAATGAATATGTGAGGTGCTGAATTGAATAAGTCGAATTCACAGTACGAAATGTTAAAAATGTATGAAGCGCGGTGAATGAATGTGAGGTGCCGAATTAAATAAGTCGAATTCACAGTACGAAATGTTAAAAATGCGTTAAGCGCGGTGAATGAATATGTTCGGTTTTGAGTCAGTATTGCATTGAGGGTTTTTGAATGTGTGGTTTTATCTGATAGGCACTCTTAATTGAATTCTTTCAAGTAATTTAGGGCAATCTAGAACAGAGGTGACTATTTTTTGTTATTGTATGTTCTTCTTAACATTTGAACTCTCCATTCTTCCCCTGTGCCCTTCGTACAAATAGGTACACTGCAAACTACGCCCATATATTTACACCTACAGACTGAGATGGCAGAGTGCGTGCTAATCCTGTGTTATTATTATCTCTCAGTCTACTCTACTATTATAGTCTTAGTAGAGTAGTACTCGTCTGGTGACATTTGCGTAAGTACAGGAATAGATGTCGCAGACCGGCCCGTGCCATGCCGACGTCACGCCTGATCGGCAACGTATGTAATAACCACACACTGATGAAAGTTTTCACGGTCTCACCGCGCGCTATAGAGAACTGAAACTTTAACAATAATAGACTGTTAAGTTTAGCGATAAAATAAGTTTGTCGCTTCTTATTTGAGTAGTGAATAGCGTGGCGTTGGGGAACTGGCAGCCGCCTCTTTGAAATAGAGAGTACGAAAACAGTGTGAAATATAGTTGTGAATGGGGAATACTTGGAGCAGGTGGATGAGTTTGTGTATTTATGAATTATGTTTGATGGGAAGGCTGACAGAGATATTGAAAGAAGGGTAAATGCAGGTAACTCCATTAATGGAGGACTGAACGCAGTAGGCGCTAAAAAAAATTGTACAAAGAAGCGAAGTTAGCAGCAGTCCACAATGGAGTGCTTATACGTACCCTGATGTATGGAAGTGAGGCATGTAACTGGCAGAGAAAGTATGAAAGTAGACTGAATGCTGTTGAAGTGAGATGCCTGAGGCGTATGTGTGGTAAAACCATGTATGATCGTGTGAGAAATGTGGAGATCCGCAAAGAGTGCAAGTCTGATGTACGCGTAATGAGTCAGATTAAGAAAGAGACGCTAAGATGGTTTGGGCAGGTAGAGCGAATGAGCGAAGAAATGCGAATGGGAGCCGAAGTCGAGGACGCCCGAGGAAGACATGGCACGATCAAGTGAATCAGATACTCGAGTCGGGCCATGTCAAGAGTCAGAATAATAGAAGAGTATGTATGAATGTGAATGAGACAAGAAGCGTGTGCCAAGACCGAGTTGTTTGGCGGTCCGTCCTCTCTGCCTACTCCTGCGGAGAAACGGCGTTATGGTTAGTTAGTTAGTTGATTGGTTAATTCCTTAGAATAGGCAATATGTCTAGAAAGGAATGACATAACATCAACCAGGCAAACATACTGGCAACTTGAATATGTACCTATTTGTACATGTTGTACATGCACCTAAATCCAACTTGAATATGTACCTATTTGTACATGTTGTACATGCACCTAAATCCAACTTGAATATGTACCTATTTGTACATGTTGTACATGCACCTAAATCCAACTTGAATATGTACCTATTTGTACATGTTGTACATGCACCTAAATCCAACTTGAATATGTACCTATTTGTACTTATTTTTTTATTTTTTATTTTTTTTTATTTATTGTTTATGTGTTTAATTCGTAGATCTCCATTTAATTTTTTTATAAATTTAATTTATATTAAATTTGATAATATTATTATTAAGTTCTGCAAGTGTTTTAGTTTTTTATTATTGTTCAGACAATAATAAAAAACTAAAACACTTGCAGAACTTAATAATAATATTATCAAATTTAATCTAAATTAAATTTATAAAAAAACTATTTGTACATGTTGTACATGCACCTAAATCCAACTTGAATATGTACCTATTTGTACATGTTGTACATGCACCTAAATCCAACTTGAATATGTACCTATTTGTACATGTTGTACATGCACCTAAATCCAACTTGAATATGTACCTATTTGTACATGTTGTACATGCACCTAAATCCAACTTGAATATGTACCTATTTGTACATGTTGTACATGCACCTAAATCTGTAATTAATTTATTGTGTTTTGGAGAATGCATAAATACAATGTCGAAAATGAAAAAAGAATTAATCTATATTTTTTATATTTCGTAAAAAATGTACATAATTTTAATGTTAATAATTCTATTCTTAATGCATTTTTACTTGTTTGTTTACTATAATATATCACTGGACAGCGCACTACAAACAGCAATAACCCTCCACACAACATCCCCAAAGATGACATAGACCCTGAAATAAATTATTTCCCTCGGGGACTTCTATGCTAGGTTAATCTATCTACCTTTTTTAATAAAGAAATCTATGGCGGGTGGCTTGATTTGAATTTTACACAAATCTACAGTTTTATTCCGAGACTGATAAATTTTTGCAATATGGTATAGCGTCGGGTTCGCAATTCTGTAAACCAAGTTGTAAGGGACCTCCACGTCTCCCACATACGAGTATGTAGACTGTAATATAGGGTGCCGCTCCAGGTTCGTAAATTTTTCAAGCCCCTTGTCAAAATCAGTAGACGCCTAGGTAGATGATCACTGTAATCATAATATTCGGATGATTTGCATATTTGTGTAGCGCTAAAATCTAATCTCTAGAGCGATGTGTTAGGACTATTAGGTGTTGGGTATTATCAGCACCTTGGCGCCTTGACAATCCGGCGCCCAGAGCGAGCTGCTCCCTGCGCCGGTTAATCCAAGTTCTAGAGAAGTCGGGGTCCAAGGAAGTGCAGAGTCACACAAGGTCCAGTATCGATGCAGGCAGAAAGCAGTAGGGCAAGGCGTGGAATCGATTATGCAGGAGTCCTTAATATCTCATTTTTTGATATTGCAGGTTAGATTTCACGGAGGTGCCCAACTCCGTGCGGCCGCTCATGGAGCAGATGGGCGGAGTGTTCCTGCAGGCGCTGCACCTCGAGTGCGGCGCCGGCTCGGGCTCTGGCGCCAACACTAGCTCTGGCGCTAACCCTGGCGCCAGCTCCGGCGGCGGGGACGCGGAGGCCACGCTCGTGGTGCACCTGAACGTGGTGTCCGCGGACGCCACGCTGGACTGGAGCACGGATGAGGGGTATGCGCTGGACCTCAGATCGACAGGTACGATGGTCAACAACTAACAGATCGACTGGAATAATAATTACAATTCAGAGGTGCTTTATAGCATGGTTGTATCTATATATTATGTGAGGTCGAAGGATGGGTTGTTTCACCGAATTTGAACTATTTATCAAATTTCAAAGTTAATAAATATTCAAGTTCTATGGGTGGATTTGTTTTTAGATGATCTTCATCTGCAGTTTTATTCCGAGATTGATGAAATTTTGCACACTTGATTTCAAAACAAGAGGAAGGCCACTGTTTACATGGGAATTTGAAATACCACCCTACTCTTTCACCCTAATTCAGAATTTCGATACTTCTTGATGAAAGTTTACAGACCTGACGTTCAAAATAAGTGGAAAATTAGTAATTATTTATTAGTATGTATGGCGGGCGGGGTGTATTTGATTTTTATCCAAATCGCACATTGCTGCTATGCCCAATACAGAGGACTATCAAAACCGTGGATAAAAGAATTCCCCCATTTCTCCATAAAATAAATTTCCTCACTTGTTCGAATGAGGATTGGGCATTGTTCCCTTGTTGAAATCCACGTGCTTGACTCCTCAGATAGTACCTTTCGTGGTCTAGAAGTGGGAACTTTAGATCACATATTTTTTAGTTGTCCCTCTCTAAACAAATATCCCCTCTTCTATCAAGCCTTTATACCTACCTTTGATAGTACCTTTGTACCTACTTAATCAGTGTCTCACCAGTACAGGTGTTACAATAACAAATCGTTTATGAACATATTTGTATTTACCTTTTACCCATTCTTATTTGTTATTTACTTCTGCATATTTAGCTTATTCATTTTGTTACTATTTTTGTTATTATCATTTTGTTATTATTATGTATTTAAACATCCATTTATGTAAATTTTTGGGTACCATGCCTGTTTTATGTACTTAAATAAAAATAAATAAGCCTTATCTAAAATTGCCTCCCATCCGTTCAACATCTCATCTCTTCTAAGTATTAATTCGACTCCAATCTTCCATACACTTTTGAAATTGTCATTTTAATCAAATTTAATATATAAATTCACCTTCCCTCTCTCCATAATTTGAAATGATGGCCTAGAAAAACCTTTAAAGAGAGAAAGTCAGAAACATTTTAGAAGAACAAAAATAAGATTTTTATTCCACAAATAAATAATATTTTTATTATAAAGTTTTGCACACTTGACCTTCAAAACAAGAGAAAGATACTAAACCTACATCTGATTTCTAAAAATACTCAATTAACCCCGGGTAACTCTGGGAACTTCAGATTGATATTAAAATAGCATCTCTTCAATGTCTCGTTCACTTCAAGAACAGAGAATATTGATTCAAGGATATTGCAGAGTTTTATATTTTAGCGTTGAAACTTGTGATTGATACAAGTGTACGAATTTCGTCTTTTCCCTTTTAGGTCGATCATCTAGCGCTTCGATAAGACAAATTCCGATGCAGGTCCAGTCTCTGCAGCTGGCTCACTCAGTTGTCTTCCCGCTGAAATTGCCACCTTAAGTTATATGAATTTACTTCCCTTTCAGACAACCTGTTCACGGCCGACATCCACGCCCCCACCGTATTCGGCGCTCGCCACGCGCTGGAGACCCTATCGCAGCTGACGGCCCCTTACTCTGCAGCCTCGGGTCCCCGTCTTCTGATGCTGAGGCACGCACGCGTGATGGACCGGCCCGCCTACCCGCACCGCGGCCTCATGCTGGACACGGCGCGCCACTACCTGCCGCTGGCCGACATACGCAGGACTCTGGACGGCATGGCGGCCAGCAAACTCAACGTGCTGCACTGGCACGCCACGGACACGCAGAGCTTCCCCATCGTATCGCCGAGAGTGCCCCAACTTGCTAAGTCTGTACTATCCTAACATTACCTTACCTTCACAAATTTAACATAACCAAGCATAAGAATTCCACAACACGTCACTTTCGGAGTTCCTCAAGGCACCATTCTTAGGCCGATCCTACTCATATTTAAAATATAATTGAATTATTTCGTAAACATAAAGCTGATAGGGAAGTAGGTAATAACTATTGTGAATGGTAGTCATGATTTTAAGGGATTCATGGCATGAAGTTAGTCCACTACCCAGGGAGGGCTAAACAAGAAAAAAAACTGAATCGACTCCAATTTACTAACCTTCTACCAAGAGAACTGAAAATAAAATTCATGGAACTACTTAAGCAAAACTTCTCTCCTACTTACTTTAGCAAAACTCTGTCTGTCCTGAAAAATTGTCTGCTAATCAGAAAAAACGGTAACGAAAAATTATTTTAGTTTTTTCAAGGATGTAAACCGCCGGTGCGAATTTATTTCTCCGATTCGATTTCGTTACACGTGCTGCTAAAGATGCAAATTATTAAATAATTCATGTCAGCGATCATTGATTGGCTCAAAATATAGAATAATCACATTCCAGAGACTAATAAATTTTTTAGGTGAAATATTGCACGTTTGCTTGCAACGTTGTATATGTTGGAACTGGACGGTCCTTGAATACTAGATTCAATATGTGGTCATTTAAAAATAATAATAAAATACAGTCACAATTTGCTAAACATCTCCTAGATAAAAAAAACACTCACTCAATGATAATAATAAACCAAATAAGTTACATATACAACATAAAGGCCGTGAGCTCAATCTTTTAGAGCAGCTGGAAATTAATAAAAATTCTAATAATCCTTAAGCTAGTTTTATAAATGAACAAACAAATATAATTCGCTCGCCACTCCTAGATATGTTCAAATCGAGTAAAAATTATTATAGTCATCCGAGTCACCCAAATTAATAATTTGGAAACACCTTACTTGAACGACCTTTAAGTTTGTGACAGACTACGCTATAAGCGCGCTATATTTTTGTGGCTTGACCTATTTCAGCATATCGCTCACCTTATATTCCCATTGGTAGTGTATAGCGAGCGATATGCTGAAATAGACCAAGCCATGATGCGTATAGCGTCGCCTACCTTATTCAAATTTAAACAATACAATAATTGGGGGAAACTTTATAGGATAACAACCATTAATATTTTCCGGATTACTCGGAAATCAATTATGGAGTAGGTAATAAAAATGAAATCTATTGTTTTCATTATAAGTACCTTTATGAAAATAATATAAATATACTGTCTGTAAATGGCTTCACCACAGTTTGATAATGCCTTCAGAGGGAGAAACAACTGTCACGCGTAATAATAGTTACACAGAAGTACTTGTTCAATAATAAACTGTTTTTTTTGTAAATTTAATAATACTATTTATTATGCAAAAGAAAAACCAAAAATTGGAAAGACAAACATTCCCGGGTTACGAATAACCTGACAATATTTAAAAATCTCCTACTACCACCACAGTAAGTGATGGAGGACAGCCGAGTAATTAAACACACTGCGCCTGGGTGGGCCCCAAACGCGATGCCTACTCAGCCACTTACCAGTCAATATAGTAATTATTTTGATTCCGTCGATATTTGAACCTCTTTCCAGAGTGAAAAATACTCTGAGAGACCCCCATTGAGAAAATAAAAGTTGATTGAAATGGCTTTAGCTATGCTTAGTGAACATATCCGAAGATTTTTTATAAATAACGAAGTCTTTGTTTCTAGGTTTGGTGCGTACTCCCCCTCCCAAACCTACCACGCGTCCGACATCGTCGCCCTGCTGGAGTACGCGAGAGCGCGAGGCGTGCGCGTGGTGCTGGAGATTGACGCACCCGCGCACGCCGGCGCCGGCTGGCAGTGGGGCGAGCACGCCGGGCTGGGCGTGCTGGCGGCGTGCTGGGCGCACGAGCGGTGGCGCGAGCGCTGCGTGCAGCCGCCGTGCGGACAGCTCAACCCTGCCAACCCGCACGTCTTCAAGCTTCTGGGGGAGCTCTACAGGGATATTGCTGAGTGGATGCCCAAAGGGGAGATTTTCCATATGGGAGGCGATGAGGTAAATTAGAACCGAAATAAATTGTTTAAAGTTTCAATTTTTCAATCCTCGCTTGTGGCTAAATAAGAACTAACGAACTGTGCAACCAGTGCAGTTGCAATTGAAGCAGTCTGCTACGACATAACACCTAATACAGCACTTTTGAAATTTTTAATGCCAGGCGAGGTTCAGGCCAGGCTCTGAGTGGATTATCTAAACCTTTTATTTTATTATTCATAAATATACCTATATCAGAAATTATTTAAATACCTTCTTGTTGTCTGAGGACACGGTACACGGGAACAGGTAAACAAACAACTTCTATTGACTGGGCGCTCCGGTTAGGTCACTAATCACTGACTTCATCAGAACATATTATGTCAACCACAATGTCAACCTTATTTCCAGGTGTTCTTCCCTTGCTGGAACAACACGCAGGAGATAGTAGACCTGATGGCATCCCGAGGGATGGGCCGCGAGCAGTCGGACTTCCTGAAGCTGTGGGCCGAGTATCAGGCCACGGCCCTGAGGGTGTGGGACAGGGCCGCCGAGTCCTCCACCCCCACACCCATCATGCTGTGGTCCAGCCACCTTACCGGCCCCTCGGTCATCGAGAACTTCCTGCCTAAAGACCGGTAAATTACTTTTAATGATTCTATCAAACTTCTTGTAGTCAAAAATTACTATCCCCCATGTATCAGCTAAAATCAGTGGTATACAATCCGCGGCCCGCGAACCCATCGCGTTTGGCCTATTTTGTACCATACTTGTAATCCATGTGACCTACGCTATACGTATAACTATAAATTACCAGCTTATTAAATTACGTTGCTCGGGGCTTACACAGAATTTTCTAAATCAAATGTAGACAGTAATTTTCCTCTTTTTTTGAATGTAACGTGTGCAATTCTGGTTTAGGGGTGGGAAAAGGGGATGGGGTTGATTTTTCGAAATCTCATCTAGAGAGTCACCTTCGTCCTGTTTTGAAGGTCAAGTGTGAAAAATTTATTAAAACTGTAGATTTGTGAAAAAAAAATAAGAGCCACGCCACCACAGACACTTTTTATAAAATACTAGCTGACGTGTGCCCGGCATTGCTCGGGGACTTATAAATGGTTTTGGATAAAGTTTTGAGGTTATGAATTCAAGGGTGAGTGCATTTTTAAGATAAAAATAATATTATTGTATTGTAATTAGTATTTTTTCACTTGATTGTGCCATGTCTTCCTCGGGCATCCTCGACCTCTTTAACCATTCACTTCCAAGTCATACATTCTCCTTACACCTTTTTCTCAATTCACCACTTACGTCTCTTTTTACTACAAATAATTATTTTATTCATGTCTTTTGCGAGCATCCCCGACTTTTTGTACCATTCACTTCATATAGTATCATGAAATCCACATTGTTATTAAAAAACTACATTCTTTATTAAATATATTCAATAATTATACAAAACTACAAACTATCTCATTCGAGTACAGCGATAATAAGCCTAAAGTCTTTTAAGCGAAATCGGATGAATGATATGGGAATGCGTAAGGGACAAACTCATGCATTTTTATATAAATAATATAGGTTTGTGTATTGTAAACAAATTGCCAGCATTGCTGTCTTCCGATTACACTAGTCATTATGTCATTGTATCACTTATTCAGCAAGAGACGGCAGTGAGTAGACCCAGGCAAACTTCGTTACAAACCTCAAGCAAACTAAACACTAACAGCTGTGGAATTGTTAGACCGCATTAGCAAAGCTGTCATTCAATAAAACAAGAAAAACAAAGTGGCTGCCAACAATTTCAACCTTTAAACTTTGTGGCGGAAGATTATTTGGTGTCGACTAGAATGTTTACAACAGAAAGTTTAAATTGGCAGCTATACAATAATATTTGTGGTTTTACGTCAATGACTTGATTTATGGAGATTTTAAAGATATCTGTTAAATAAACAAGTCGAATTTTTGCTTTAATCAATGATAAAATAATCATTCAAAAAAAAAAAAATTCTTGGTGAAAAATTATTACGTGACAATTTATATTTCACCCTCCATGCTAGGTAGGACCCTGTGTTATAGCGGGTGAATTTTACAGTTTGCGGACATAGAATCTTTACATTACTATAATATAAAAAATAAAAATAAGAAAAATGATGTATAGCTAGTTTGGGTTGCAAGAAGAGGATGGAGAAGTTAGAGAATTATAAGAAGATGAAAAATTTGAGAAATTATTAGTAAATAGATCACCTAATTAATTATGTACATGTACATACTATACCGCTAAGTTAGGGAATAAGGATATATTATGGTTTGTCTGAAAGGTGATTACATTGATAGAGT
Source organism: Hesperophylax consimilis (assembly GCF_061612785.1). Lineage (NCBI taxonomy): Eukaryota > Metazoa > Arthropoda > Insecta > Trichoptera > Limnephilidae > Hesperophylax > Hesperophylax consimilis. Next base: position 1,462,872 of record NC_142842.1, read on the forward strand.
GTAGAATGAATGGGTATTGTAGTTGTAATGTATTCCGTGTGTAAGGATCCAATTCGTAATTTGTTTTTTAAAGGAATGGGGTTGACTTACGGTTTTTAGGTTTTCAGGGATAAGGTTAAAGATTTTAGGAGCTAGGAAAAACAATTGTCTTTGAGCTAACGTGGTATGTAGTGAAGGTACTTTGTAGTGACCGTTGGTTATTGTTCTGGTGGTGTAGTTGTGTTGTAAGAGAGTTTTGTTTTTATATTTGAACAGGAAATGTATTAGCGAAAATTTTAGGTGGAGTTGTCGTATGTTTAAGACTCTATGAAGAGTTGAGTGGAGGGGTATCTTATCGGTTGCTTGTTAATGACACGTATTACCATTTTTTGGGCTTTTATCTCAAATCTTTCAATTTTATTATAATTTCATTTAATTTATTGTAAATGACCTAAAAATTCACGAACATGAGCACTGGGGTAGTTAAATTTCACAGTTAGCACAATATTTTTAGCTACAATTTTCATTTCCATCATGAGCTATAAATTTTAGAAAAATATCCATTTATAAAAGTTAAAAAAAATATAAATTCTGTTCCATGATAACTCAACACAGTGACAATTCAACACACTTTAAAAAGGGATATAAAGTCATTAGAAACGATGAAAAAATTTTTTTTAACCTAACCTACTTAACCCAGTTAATAAAGTTTTTGTTTCATCACTTTCCATGACTTTATATAACTTTTTAAAGATGTGATGAATTATCATTGTGATGATTTATCCGGTCACCGTTAAATTCATTTTGTTTCAAAATAAAACAGCCGGGCAGAAAAATTAGTAATAAATGAATCTCTACCAGCCACAAAAACGCAATTTATACAAAGTTCCTTTTCAGACTTTTCAAAAGTTAATAGAATGTATTGTCATCGACAACCAGTTTTTCTACTGAGTTTCAGCTAGATCGGATGTTAGGGAAGTGGGTTAAATTTCGCTTCCAAGATTTGTATTATTAACAAAAACAAAAATGAAATTCAAATAGATGTACTTTAAAGAAAGCATTTTACTTGAAAGCAGGTTAGGTTAAGATGGAAGGAAGATTTGACAGACTGAAAATTATTTGATATATGATTTCGAATATAAACAACACTGTTAGTTGCAAGTACAAATTTCACAAATAATTTCATAAATATGAAAAAAACAATAATTCAATTAAATATCGACAACAGCGTCACCTATCGGGTCCTATCTTTCAAGCTGCAACCAAACACGTTAAAAAAATTTAGAGATTAGCGTGTACGAACACAGTGACACGTGATTTTGATATATTACGATAAGATATATTTATTTTCACTGATATTGTCATACATAATTCATCAAATCATCCCTTTTCTCAAAAAGTCGCAGCTTTCCATTCTATGCTTAATAGATTAATTTCGATTCCCTTGTCGGATCCTAATTATATCTCAGAATTAAATATCATAAAACAAATAGCATCTAATAACGGCTATCCTAATAAATTGATAGATGAAATACTAAATAAAAAAATTAAACATAATTTCTTTAAACTTTATATTTATCCTATTTATAAAGATACAAACAAACAATGGCGTAGAATTCTATTTGTAGATAATGATACTTCCAAAATTATAAATAAAAACATCCCCTTCACTATTCAACCGGAGTTTTATACGAATAACAAATTAAAAAAATATATTCTTAATAATAAAGATATTGATGGTCAAACTAAAAAATCAGGTGTTTATAAACTCAACTGTAATGATTGTAATTCCTTTTATATAGGAAAAACTAATAGAAACTTTGAGATCAGAATTAAAGAACATCTTAGGGCTTTAAAGGGAAACTGTGAATCAGAATTTGCGGATCATTTATTAAATAACGACCATACTTTCGATATTAATTCAGGTTTTAAAATACTACATTCTGGTTACAAGGTATCTCAAATCAATAATTTTGAAATCTTAGAAATAAGAAAACACGTGAATATGAAAGCAGATATTATTAATAAACAAAAAAATTTTATAAACCCCATTTTAAATATTTTCCCAATTACCCGGTCTTTCCCGTCTAATGACATTTTAATTCCTACTTTGAATAACCCTCCCCCACCCTTACCCCTCCCCGCTCCTTCTACCTCTTCTTTCTAGACCTAATTTTAATTATAACTTTAGTATACTTGTGCTCCTGATGAAGTGAACTTGGTTCATGAAACATGTTGAGATTTTGTATCGAAATAAAGTGATGTAAACAAAGTTATTTGTGTTTTAATAAAAAAAAAAGACTAAACTGTATATGTGATCCCTATTTGCAGATATGTAATCCAGACTTGGGTGGTGTCGGAAGATTCTCTGCCCAGCCAACTGTCGGAGCTGGGCTATCGGGTCATCCTGTCCACCAAGGACGCCTGGTACCTGGACCATGGCTTCTGGGGCAACACGCAGTATCACTCGTGGCGCACCGCCTACGACAACACGCTGCCACGCTACAAGACCGTGCTCGGCGGAGAGGTCTGCATGTGGACCGAGTACGTTGATGAGAACGTTCTAGGTAAATTGAAATGCTGCCTTCAAATAATTATGCGATCGACAGGAACTGGTGGAAAGCTCTGTAAAGTAGCATCTAAAGATTATGTACTGTCATTTATAACAACTGTGATCCAAAATCACTCCTAAAATCATTCCATAATATATTGTGGTTGAACTCTATTAAAAATATATACTTTGGACTATAGTTGTGTTATAAAGCTCATAATTATGAAGAATCCATAAAATAATTCCTTTAATAAATTGATAAAGTATTATAATTGGGACAATGTTAAAGTTAGCAGCTGATAAGATGAGATTATGTGCAATATGTCACCCACACTGACCATTGACAAGTAGTGAACAAATATGGCGGAGGTGTTCCCAAACCATAACAATATCATCAAATCTAAGGCAAGTCAGTTTATTGAGTTTACTGACTAACTCGGCTGATCGACAGTGGAGAGAGAGTGAAGTACCGTGTTGAGTGTGCAGATAGAGGGGGCACTTACTCGACTGAGTATTGGACCTTGCTTCTATGCACTGTCTTGCCTGAATCACTCGCCTACTACTAGGCCGAATACTGACTGTACTGATCACATCAGCCGAGCACCAGTAGGTGTAATTAAGGCACTAGTGTGTAAAATATTCACTAGATGTCACTCATATTTCAAATATTGGTATTTTCGTGCATGTGGGTGTTTGGACCAAAGTTGTGTGAAAATATCAGAACTGGTCACCAGACATGGCTAAAGCCATTTCAACCAATGTTTCAATTCTGAATTGTGGTTTTTCACCAGGTCGGTACTGAGAGTATATTTTATTATACAAAATACTGCAGAAGCTAAATAATACTGCAATAATTTCAAAATAATATTAAATAAATTCAAAATATGTACTTACTGTTTCCTCCAGACGGCCGCATCTGGCCCCGCGCTGCCGCAGTGGCTGAGAGACTGTGGGCGGACCCTAGTTCGCGGTACGGGGCCGCTGAAGACAGGATGAGTCGCCACCGGGAGCGCCTGCTTGCACGGGGCCTCCATCCCGAGGCCCTGCAGCCCAAGTGGTGCTACCAGAACGAGGGGGAGTGCTTGTGAAATGGACAATACTAAACCATTAGAGCATCAAGTGATGTGGCGAGATATTACAAGATGATATGTGTTGCGTTGTCATCTCTTGTTGACTTTGAGTCTAGAAGTTTTCTTTGACAATGTAAATTGATATTACAAGTGACAATTTAGGTTGAGTTGACGTTGGTGAACCAATAATGTTCCTGAAAGTGACACTTCCGGTTGAGTTGAAAGCAATGAACTAATACCATGAAAGTGAAAATATTAAAACATCTATTTATTGTTTTCCCTGTACCAAAGATATTAGAAGAACGAGATGTGCTATGAGCAGTTCATACTGTGCGGAATTGTTTTGCCCAGTGTCGCCAGTTTTGTTCACCAATACTACTACTGCACACCTTCGCTTACGCTAAGGTATCCGCACTAATACAGAGAACAGATTTCTGTGCGTACACGTCCCGATAGTATTCAAAGTACCCTAATTAGGTAGTACTCCGTCTACGGTCCGGCGGCCAACATAGCATATCTCGTTCTTCTAATATCTTTGCCCTGTACCAACGAATGTCTTTGAGGTGGTTTAATTACTACAAAATGGTCCAATCAAAATAAGTATGCACAATATTGTAATGATTATTACTTGTAATCTTATTTTTAGTTTAACGCAATAGATTTGAATAGCAATTTTTTTTTTGCATTTTATCAAACTTTTTTATAAATATCGATGGTTATAAGTCAAAATATCTTTTGGACAAACTTAATTTTTTTACGACAATATCTAAGCAAGTGTATCATAGGTTGGAAATTTGTATTACCATTTAGTAATACCAACCCATTGTAAGTCAACAGATTTAAATCTTTTTTCCTCTCCTCCAAAAATCATACAATGTTTTTAAAGATAATTTGACTCTAAACCATTAATGTATGTATATATATATGTTTTATTCAATGTTTAATTTTAATTTTATTACATTGTTACAATGCTGTTTCACTCGGTTATCTGACAGCTTATTTATTTACTATAGTCAGTGTAGTGATGTCAAGTTAAACATTCTGCAGAAAAGTGCAAGGTACAGTTGAGTTATTTAGAATTGTGTTGAGTTTGAAGTGCAAGGTACAGTTGAGGTATTTAGAATTGTATTAAGTATAAAGTGCGAGGTACAGTAGAAATATTTAGAATTGTATTGAGTTTAAAGTGCAAGGTATGGTTGAAATATTTAGAATTGTATTGAGTTTGAAGTGTAAGGTACAGTTGAGGTATTTAGAATTGTATTAAGTATAAAGTGCGAGGTACAGTAGAAATATTTAGAATTGTATTGAGTTTGAAGTGCAAGGTATGGTTGAAATATTTAGAATTGTATTGAGTTTGAAGTGTAAGGTACAGTTGAGGTATTTAGAATTGTATTAAGTATAAAGTGCGAGGTACAGTAGAAATATTTAGAATTGTATTGAGTTTGAAGTGCAAGGTATGGTTGAAATATTTAGAATTGTATTGAGTTTGAAGTGTAAGGTACGGTTGAGATATTTAGAATTGGATTGAGTTTGAAGAGTGACAGAAAGACTGCTGTGACATGAAGTGAAAACCTCTAGTCTATTGAAAAATAATTATCGGAAGAAATCCAGCTTTATTACATTTCTTTATGTGTGTTATGAATTGAAAATTGTGTTTAAATTTTAATGAAACAATGTTGGTAGCTTCAAAAATGCCTTTATTAATGTCTTCACAGGAAGCTTATGTGTATTACCATTTTCACTTTAAATTAATCTTAATTACCATGACAATATTCTTGAAACTTCGCATAGTTAGGTTGGTACAATCTTGCAATTGGAGCCGGCCCTGAGCCACACGACGCAACATGTTGGGTGAGGTATTATCAGCGCCTTGGCAATTCGGCGCCCGGAACGGATTGCTCCAATTACGCCTGTATTGGATCGGCCCCACTTGCACTGACAGAGATTTAGCACACAGCAGTCATACTGGTTACAGCCAACAATGATATCGTTGTTCGACATGCAATCACGGTAACATGAAACCAATTGTTTAGGAGGGATAAAACAATGATGTGTACACAATATTGTCAAATATATTTTTATTTAAATAAATACATATTCGGCATTCTGTGGATGAACATACTCAAAGAAAATGATTACGAATCAAATGATGAAATAATATCAGTTTTGGAGGAATTCTATATCTTTATAAATTAGAACCAAAGTTGAAGTTGATTCAACATCGAGTTTCTGTGGCATAGAAAGCTAATTTATTGAAACAGATCATTGAATAGATGAGGTGGGATTGCGAGGGTTAAAATTAGTTTAAATTTAAACAGAAATCTAAATTGCATACTAAAACACTGCTTTAATTAATTAATAATTATTTGTGCCATTCCCACTACTCACATACATATTTTTTTAGGGTCAACTTTAAATTTCTTCATGTTACACTTTTACAAAATTAAATTATTTTTCCCTGGAAATTCATATTAAAAAAAAAAAATTGAAATCATAATATATATAGCATGCAGATTGACCATTATTCAAGAAAAATATATTAATTATTGTATGTAATGGTTTATTCAATATTGAGAGCATTAAAAAAATATTATTTATAGAAACAAAACATGTTAGGGCTTTTGTTGGCAGACGTCTTTTAACCGGATAACGGGCCGGTGCAAAACGGGTGTCCTTGTTCAGGATTAGTTTATACAACATAGACACTCCCAATGTCATCAGTTTGAAACGAAAAGCGAGTGAGAATCAGAGATGTGCAAAATGGGAACCCAAAACCATTTGAAATGCAAAATGGAAATGGGTCAAAACTTTTCCATTTGAAAATGCAAAATGCAAAATGGTTTTTAGAAAAGCATTTCAAGTGCAAAATGCAAAATACCTTTTTTCAAAATGCATTGAAAATGCAAAATGGTTTCTCAGGTCAAACAATTAAAATAATTATAGAATTTTTAAATAATTTTGTCATTTAATAATGGACATCAATGTAGAACAAACATTATACATGGTGGTAAATCCAAAAACACCACGACTACAGATTATGAAACCACAAAAAAATTGCGCGGGACTAATGTTGCCAACGTAAAAACATAGAAACTGCTATCTAACATTTAATATTACAGCGTCATGGCCCCATGTTCAGTATTTTTTGTAATGGTATCACTCAATTGCCAGGGCTCCTACCAGGGAGCAACTTGACAAATGTAAATTATCTCTCATAGCGAGGTTGAGGACCGACTGATATTTGGCGCTTATGAAAAAAAGATGAGTGGAGATAGTAAGAAGAATGTTTCAAAAAAGCATTTAAAATGGAAAATGCATTGAGAAAAGCATTTAAAATGCAAAATGCAAAATGATTTTTAGAAAAGCATTTAAAATGTAAAATGGAAAATACCCATTTTGCATTTCCATTTGAAATGGATTTATTTGAAATAAAGCACATCTCTGGTGAGAATACATGTTCCTAATAGTTATTTGTTTTTGGGGTATTATGCCGTGTTGCGCTACCTCCTTCTTTAGCCAACTTTTCGGACAGCATTGCAGTGTCCGTCATCAGGGCAGATGTGTAATCTACGTTTCTAATGTCCACTAGGAAGAAAATTCAATTTAATTTCTTTCTTTATCAGATAATATTTCATAATATTCATGTAAAATCGAGCAGATTTCCTTCCATGCCATTAATTTAAGCTGCTTATTTTTATAACTCTCTGTGGTTTTGTCCCATAGTCCATAGTGCTGGTCTATTTTCCACTAAAGTGATTAATTGCTCCATATCAATACTCTGATCTATATTTCTTTTCAAATTGCGCTACAAAATGCAATATTTGGGGCAAAACGTCTATCCGTCCAGCGTCGTTATCACACAGGCGACGTTCCACCGAGGGAAGACGGGTGGATGTTCACAGCATGAACAAACATTCACACTGAGCAACGGGCATCGGTCCATTGGAAAAAGCGGACCGTCACCCGTTACCGTCAACAAGAGCCCTGATTCGGATGTAATATTATTTATACATATAGTTAGAGCAAAAAAAAGCACTAGAATACTTTTTCACTGTTTCATACAAATAATATTTCTTAGATTGAGTAATTCCATTTTTATCCCTTTAACTTTATTAATTTATGTCAGTCCCTTTATTAAATCACTTTGACCACGTAGTACAAACATTCAGTACATTCCAAATATCTTTCACAACACCACTTATTTTATGATGTAGGTTTTTTCACAAGGTTTTAAATATTTTAGTTAACTAATCCTAATGCGTATTTCGTCCAGTCATATTAGACTTTTTTGTTATTTTTAATTATTAATTATAAAATTGCGTATTTATTATATAATTGTTATGGTTCATAAAAATAATGTATGAGAAAATATACAGATATTATCAACATTTTGAAACTTTATTTAACCTGTCCAGTATGTCATGGTATTTTTTTTTTTTAGTCCATTTTCGGGAATAATTTATGTCTTTACTGACAGCGGTAAAGTTAAATAAGGTCCATCGAACCAACTACGACTAGCAGCAAAAAATATGTACAGCGTTAAGGATATATTATTGATGTTTAGCGGAAACCAAATTTCCAACTCAAAATCAAATTCGAGGATCATTAGGCCATGGAGGGCAACAGCGCAATAGGGTACATGCAGTACTTATATGCAATATAGTGTTTTCAATGCATGTAATATATGTAAAAAATATAACTAAACTCAAATATCGTACTTAAAACCCTCAAAAAAATTATTAAATTAATTAATTCACTTACGTATGGAAATTCAAATATCGATAACGAGACATGATTGGCTAGCGAATTGTGACGTCACAACACACTCACTTGTCCCACTTCAAGTTGTTTTCGTTCCAGTTGCTTGTTGAAGTTGTTGAATTAGTTTGATTTTGATAGTCGTAATCAATCCTAAACCCATTTGTTTGTATATAACATATATTGGTAAAATTTCGATCGCGCTGGCCTCGCTTATTATGAATATTTTTTAGATACAACCTTTAGATTCACCTTAATTACTGTACGACACAACTTTTAACCTTCGGGGCGGTGGAAAATATTGCAATAAAAATTTCAATTACGTAAAATTAAAATTAGCTTTCGTTTTGTGAAACGAGACCGTCCATTTTCAAACTTTATTTGTTTATTGTCAAATGTCATTTTGTTTTGTTGGTATTTCTGTTACTATAGGACGAAACGAACGGCTAGAAGTAGCTAGAGACAATCGCGCAGGCGTTTTTTTTAATGTTAAAAAATTTTGTTTGTGTAACATGGTATATATATATATATATATATATCTCAAAAACCATGTTACACAAACCTAGCGTAACCGCTAAACTATTTGAAAACTGGGATGTTTTTCTTGCCTTGACGCGAGCAGGCGGTATAAAAGGGACACTTTCTTTTGAATCACAAACCATGTTACAAAAACCTAGCGTAGCCGCTAAACTACTTGAAAACTGGGATGTTTTTCTTGCCTTGACGCGAGCAGGCGCTATAAAGAGGGCACTTTCTTTTGTATTACAAACTTAGCGTAGCCGCTCAACATCGCAGAAATAGTTAACTTAAAAAACGCCTGCGCGATTGTCTCTAGCTACTTCTAGCCGTTCGTTTCGTCCTATAGTAACAGAAATACCAACAAAACAAAATGACATTTGACAATAAACAAATAAAGTTTGAAAATGGACGGTCTCGTTTCACAAAACGAAAGCTAATTTTAATTTTACGTAATTGAAATTTTTATTGCAATATTTTCCACCGCCCCGAAGGTTAAAAGTTGTGTCGTACAGTAATTAAGGTGAATCTAAAGGTTTTATCTAAAAAATATTCATAATAAGCGAGGCCAGCGCGATCGAAATTTTACCAAATGCTTAACATTTTGGTTCCAAGCTATTTATAAGAATCTTAAATTTACATAGCTACTACTAGCGTTCAAATTAATCTATTTTGTATCTCCGTGAGTGTTTTTTTTAGTTAAATAAAAATTTTAAAAAACTTTTTCCACCAGTTTTTCCTTCACATCCTACATACAGTTTGTACGGGACGGCCATGGGGACGGCACTGTAGTCGCCGGCCGCACAGACGATGTAGCGGGAATGGCCGGCTGGCCGCTTCGACGCCTTGGAAGAAAAAGTCGGGAAAAAGGAGGGAGATTGTGAAAAAAGGGAAAAATGGGGAAAAATGTGGGAAAAATAGGGAAAAATATAAATAGGGATAAAGGTATAAGGCAGGGGGGAGGAAGGTTAATTCTCTGGCCATATATAATTCTCTGGCCATATATCGCAGCTCACTCAGTCTTGCTACAAACTTCTTGGGTTCGTCATTAGGACATGCAAGCAGTTCAATAACCAAGATGCTATGTTAGCATTGTTCGATGGCATACTGAGAAGCAAGCTGGAGTATGCGAGCGATGTTTGGGCACCGTACCACCAGAAGTACATTGAAATGATAGAGCAAATCCAGAAGAAATTCCTCAGGTATGTCTATATGCGGACGCATGGAACCTATCCCAGATTCATGCACCATATCGACTTACTTGAGGAAACCAATTCTGTGAGTCTGGAAACTAGGCGGAAAGCAAGCCTAGCCACTACATCTTTCAAAATTTGGAACAATTTTATTGATAGCCCATTCCTCTTGGGATGCTATGATTTATATGTACCAGACCACTACAGCCGAAGTCGATACCATGACTTATTTAGAGTACCAAAAGGCAAAACCGACGTCCTGGCAAAGCATAGCATGACGAGGGGAGTGGTGCTGTTGAACGAACTAGCAAAGAATTTGGATGTAAATGACTGTTCTTTAAACGACCTAAAACAATTATTGAAGAGTCACTTACCCAAATGCTGATATGATGTAAAATTATACTGTTTGTAAAATTGTACTGTAACTGGAACGAATGTTCTGTTGTACAATAAAAAAATAAAAATTTTAAAAAAAAGGTAGGGGGGAACCTGCGCCCTGACAAAGGACGTTTCGACTTTCGTGAAATGTTTCTTCTTGATGAGCACCAGGGAGCCGGGAGAAAGAAGGCCAGGTTGAAGTGAAGATCCCGGGGCAGAAGAGGCTTGAAGAGGCAGTCAGGGGCAGTCCAGGAGAGATGTTGTCGAGGCGATGGTTGCTAGATCTCTGCCGAATTGCGCAAGTTTTCCGCCTTTTAAAGGCCCAACGGGCCTTGCTCTCCCTTTGTTCGCGAGAAATTCCGAGAATTATTTTGAATTCCCGCAATTTTCACAGGGCAGAGCGCCGTTGTTGCGCAACTCGATAGCGGACGACATTTCCTGGGTCCCTGACTGTTTCTTTAATCCGCTTGCCCGGGACATATTTTATTCTTAGACATTTTGTGAGTGTGCACAAATTTACATATAAAAAGGGAATTGATATTTAAAGGGAAGCTTTGCACAATATTCGATTATGTGCAAACGGCAAGTTTTGTGAAGGAAACTGCGCTTGCACAATTTCAAATTTCATGCACGTCTTCCATGTTTTGTACAAATTTAGGTATTTTAATTTATAAGAGGGTATTGGGGGGTCAAGCCTTTGTTTTTGTCTATAATGATGACTGCTTGACCCCGTGGTTTTATTTATTAATCAATTTGGCAGATAAGATTTACAGATTTTTTTTTTTTTAAACAAGTTTTTAGAGAGAGAATTTGTTGCATAAATTCATACCTCTGCGTAAATTCAAATTTATGCAAATTAATTTAAGGTCGGTCGAGGTACGTCCGGTACAATTCTCCCCCCGGTGCAGTCACGGCTGCGCCTAGCGGTCCGGACGTGTAGGTCGGCGGCGTCCTCGACGTCCGGTTCCGCTGGGCCGCTGGAGGTTGTGGCTCCCATGCGGCATCCGTGGTCCGGGTGCTGTCGAGGGCGGCGCTGGTGCTGGTGCCGGTGCGGGCGCTGGTGCTGGTGCCGGTGCGGGCGCTGGTGCTGGTGCGGGGAGGATGATGGCGAGTTTTACAGCAGGGCGGGTGTACGTCCCTGTGGCTGTTTGGACCCGGGCTGTCCTCACTTGGCCGTCGGCAGCTGGGATGGTCTCGACGATACGTCCGCGCGGCCAGCTGTTGCGTGGCAGCGCGGGGTCTAAGATGACCACCAAGTCACCAGTTTTGAGGGGGTCAGTCGGGTGGTGCCACTTCTGTCGGGCGCCCAGGGTGAGGAGGTACTCACGAAGCCACCGCCTCCAGAACATATCGGCGAGTTGTTGGCTGATACGCCACTGGCGACGGAGACATACCTCCTCCTCCTTGCTGTCGTAGAGCGACAGATGTGGGCGATTCCCGGCAGACCCCATGAGGAAGTGAATTGGGGTGAGGGGCTCTTCATCCCGCGGGTCGACAGAGACATGAGTCAGTGGCCGATTGCTGACCACAAACTCAGCTTCTGCCAATGCTGTGCGCAGGGTTTCCTCCCTTGGCGCCCTCTCCTTTAAGGTGGCGCTCAGGGCTCGTTTCACCCAGCGCACCAACCTTTCCCAGGCTCCCCCCATGTGGGGACTGAGGGGGGTGATGAAGCGCCACTCGATGCCCTTGGTAGCCATGGCGTCCGTCATCCTGTCATCCTGCTGCAGGGCTGCCGTGGCATCCCGAATTTCCGCGTCCGCACCACGGAAGTTCGTCCCGCTGTCCGAGTACAACACCTTGGGCTGACCTCTTCGGGCGGTCATCCGTTGTAAGGCCATAATCACCGAGTCGGCAGACAGCGAGACCGCTAGCTCCAGATGGATGGCGCGGGTGGAGAGGCAGGTGAACAAGGCTCCATACCGCTTCTCCCGATGTCTGCCGACGGTGACCTCCATTGGCCCGAAGTAGTCCAGTCCGCAGTGTGTAAAGGGGCGGACGTGGTGAGCCAGGCGGGTCGGCGGGAGAACCCCCATTAGTGGAGGAGAGGGCTTGCTCCGTCGTAAGCGGCAGGTGGGGCAGTCGTGGCTGATCTTCCTGCTGATGGTACGGAGTCGCAGGATGAAGAAGCTGCACCGGATCTCGGCCACAGTTTTCTCCGTGCTCGGATGGTCCGCCTTTTCGTGGTAGTGGCGGATCAGCAGTCAGGCGTATGGATCGGTGCCATCCAAGATCACGGGGGTCTTCGCCAAGCTCGTGCTTCCGGTGAGCTCCCTCAGCCGTGATCCGTGGCAGGTAGCGCCTGGCTGAGACGAATAGTGTGCAGGTCAGTGGAGAAGGCGTCTTCTTGGGACCTTCTCACCCATCTGCGCTCAGCCTCCGTCAGCTCGTCTGCTCATAAAGAGCCTTCAGGGGGTCGGCCACAGCGCCTGATGAAGCGTAGCATCCACGCTGTAGCCCGGATCAGCCGGTGCCATGAAGAGAACCTCTCGACCAGAGGTAGGGCCTCTCCGGCTGTGGCGATGTGCCCGATGTAGTGTCGGGGCCGGGTCTCGAGGGTCTGGTCGTCTGGCTTCGTGAGGGTGCGCTCCTTTGGCCAGTCGCTCTCCGGTGTGGTGAGGAAGGCGGGGCCGTTGAACCATCTTCCTTGGAGAGACAGGTCGGGCAGCTCCAAGTCCCGGGTGCCGATGTCGGCCGGGTTCTGCTTGGTGGGAACCCACCTCCAATTGGCTATGGAGGTGAGTTCATCTATTTCGCCCAACCTGTTGGACACGAACGCAGAGTACGTGCGCGGATCGGTGCGTAACCAGCACAGCACTGTGGTCGAGTCCGTCCAGAAGATGGTTGAAGCTATCCTCGCTTGGCTCTCCAACCGGATGGTTCTGGCCAATCTAGCCGCCATGAGTGCGGACTGCAGCTCAAGGCGAGGTATTGATAGCGGCTTGAGAGGTGCCACCTTGCATTTGCTGGCGATGAAGGTGGCTTTTAGGGTGCCCTGCACTTCCTCCACGAAGTAGGCGATGGCGCAGCAAGCTTGCTCCGAGGCATCGCAGAAGAGGTGCAGGGTCACGCTGCTTGTCCTCTGTCGGAGCGACCGTCGTGGGATGGAGACGCTGCTTTCCTGGAGCAGGCTCATCCAGTCCCTCCAGCGTTCGGCGTGCTCCGAGGTGATGTAGTCGTCCCATCCAACGCTTGAACGCCACACGGCTTGCAGTAGGATCTTCGACCGTATGGTGAGGCAGGAGACGAAGCCCACCGGGTCGAAGATCTTCATCACGATGGAGAGGAGCTGCCGCTTTGTAGGCCGTGTGGCTTCTTCTGGACTGGCCGCTTCCAGGAAAGTGCAGATGAAGCGGTCGGTAGATGGGTCCCACACCAGTCCCAGGACCCTCTCGGTCTCGCTGCTCCCGCTGCTGATTGCTACCGTGGAGGTGGCGCGGTTTTCAGGGGGTACATCGGCGATGGCGTCCAGGCTGTTTGAGGCCCAGTTCGTAAGGTGGAACCCTCCCTTTGCAAGGAGGGCCCTTACGTCTCGCACTAGGGCAGCAGCTTCGTCAGGGTTGTCCACTGCGTCCAGGTAGTCGTCCATGTAGAACCGTGAACGAATGGCTGCTGCGGCGGCCGGGTATTGGTGCTCGTACTGACCGGCCACCCTGTCCCGCACGTACTGGGCACTGCTGGGCGAGCAGGTAGCCCCAAACATCATGGACGCCAGCTGGTAGGTGTCCGGCTGTTGCCGGTCTGGCGACCTCCACAGGTAGAGTTGGGAAGACTGGTCCTCTTTCCTGATTTGGATTCTCAGGAAAATCTACTGGATGTCGGCGGCGATGGCTATATCGCCTTCCCGGAATCGGAGGATGTTCCCCAGAAGAGAGGACAGCAGGTCAGGGCCAGTGAGCAGTTGGTCGTTTAGTGACGTCCCTCGGCATCGGCTGGCGGCGTCGAACACAACCCTTATCTTCCCTGGCTTGTTCGGGTTGGTGACGGCGAAGTGGGGAAGATACCACTTCCGCGGGGCAGGGAGCGACGCCTCATTGGGGGAGAGGCGTCTGGCGTAGCCTTTGGCGACAACTGTGTCATTTTGTCGTTGTAAGCCGCTGCCAGGGTTGCGTCCGCGGCGAGCTTCTTTTCAAGGGGCTGGAGCCGCTTCAGCGCACACTGCCGGTTGTCGGGTAGTGTGGCGTCAGGGTGTCTCCACAGGAGGCCAGTTTCCCACCGCCCAGAAGGTAGGGGGCGAGTGTTTTTTGCCATTAATGCCATGGCCTTTGTGTCCATGGCATTGACTCTCGCCGCAGACGTGACGCCGAGGGAGTCGACGGCAAAGTTGGATGTTACCAACTCCCTCAGGCGGGCATCTGCAGCGGTCTCCGACTGGAGGGCCAGTGTGGTAGCTGGCCCGTCATTGCTGAGGCTCGAGCCTCCGTGGGCGATCCACCCCAAAGCGGTCCGTGACACTATTCGGGTAGTGCTAATCTCACGGACCTCTCTTGACACGATAAGGTGGGCATTATCCTGCCCGATCAAGAGTTTTGGGGTGACGCGTCTTCCAGGAACGCGCTGCTCCGGCAGGCTCAGGTAAGCTACTGTGTGGGCGGTGATGGTGAAGGTGGGTTCCAGTCCAGCGCCCCGGATCGTCAGCTTCACGCGTTGGGAGCGGGCGTCGGAGGTTCACATCCCCTTCGCCCCGTGCAGCCGCAGACTGTGGACTGGGCCGCGTGCGCCGATCTGCGTTGCGGTGTCGGCGTCGATGAGGGTGATGGTGGATCCCTCATCCAGGAGAGCGAACGTCGACACTTCCCCGTCCGTGGGGCCCCGCAACACAACCGGCACTATATTTAACAGCACGCGGCTGTCCACTGTCTGGCGTCAAAGGTTCACATCCGCGACCGTCTCCCGGTGGAGCAGCCGATGATGCGGGTAGCGGCACTCACCCACACCACACCACACTGTCTCCTTGCAGTCCCTGGAGTGGTGCGGCTCCAGGCACTTGCGGCACAAATTGTTGGTGCGCACTGTCTCCCACCGGAGGGAGAGCGATTTGGTACTGAATTCGCGACACTCCCGGGTTTTGTGTGGCTCACCGCACTGAGCGCACGCACTTTTAACTTTGTTTTTTCTCACTACAGGCGGTGGTGGGCGGTTGGCCTTCCCCTCTGGCGGTGTGGCCACAGCGTTGGCCAGAACATGCTCCTGGCGCCCTTTGCCGGATCGCAATGGATCCACCATCCCGCTGACCGGGATCACGCCGGCGACGCCCCTCAGGAAGGCTGCCAACTGGAGGATGGTGGACTGAGTTGTTTGCCCCAGCGTCGGCAGCTCCAGCAGCCAGGCCATCCTTAACGTGCACGGCATCTTGGCGGTGATGTCGGCCAGCAGGGCGGGGTTGGTGAGGTAGCCTCCCGTCCTCAAGTCCCGCAGGGAAGCCACCAGATTCTGGATGGTCCCGGAGAAGTCTGCAATCTCCTCCAAGGTGGCTTCGGAAGACAGGAAGGGCAGCTTCCTCACCTTGTCCAGCATGAGGTTGGCGATCGAACCTGATCCGCCGTACCGCTCCTCCAGGGTCGCGATGATTTCTGGCACGTGGTCCGGGTTTAGCAGGAGCGAGTAGACATTCTCCCTCGCCTTCCCCTTGAGCGCACGCTGCAACCGTATTAGGTTCTCGCTCAGCGTGAGCTTGCAAGTCGAGGTAGATTGCTCATACTGCGCAATCCAGGCCGGCCATTCGAGGGGGTCGCCTGAGAATGTGGGGAGGTCCTTGGCGGTGGACTGCCGGGCGATGAGGGCGGTCATCCGAAGGTCCTCCTCCACTGAGGGACGAGGGCTGTCCTGGGCGCGCGTGGAGCGGATGGCGTCAGCCAGCAGGGTGCCCAGCTGTGCCAGGAACGGGTCGGCGCCTTGTCGGACCCACTCGCTGGTGTGATGGGCAGTCTCATCGGCGGTCGGCTGCGGGGGAAACAGTGGCGAGAAACTCTGGGATGAGGCGCCAGGGTAACCGGCAGGAGGTGCGCCAGGGTGCTCGCCAGGGTAGGCACCAGGATGCGCAGCAGCGGGCGCAGCAGGAGGCCCACCAGGGTGCTCGCCAGGGTAGGCGGCGGGAGGGGCACCAGGGGGCGCGCCAGGGGGCTCAGCAGGGTAGGTGGCAGGAGGCGCGCCAGGGGCCGCACCAGGGTAGGCGGCAGGAAGCGCTCCAGGGGCCGCACCAGGGTAGGCGGCAGGAGGCGCACCAGGGGCCGCACCAGGGTAGGCGGCAGGAGGCGCACCAGGGGCCGCACCAGGGTAGGCGGCAGGATGCGCACCAGGGGCCGCACCAGGGGCCGCACCAGGGTAGGCGGCAGGATGCGCACCAGGGGCCGCACCAGGGTAGGCGGCAGGAGGCGCTCCAGGGGCCGCACCAGGGTAGGCGGCAGGAGGCGCACCAGGGGCCGCACCAGGGTAGGCGGCAGGAGGCGCACCAGGGGCCGCACCAGGGTAGGCGGCAGGATGCGCACCAGGGGCCGCACCAGGGGCCGCACCAGGGTAGGCGGCAGGAGGCGCACCAGGGGCCGCACCAGGGTAGGCGGCAGGATGCGCACCAGGGGCCGCACCAGGGTAGGCGGCAGGGGACGCATCAGGGGCCGCACCAGGGTAGGCGGCAGGAAGCGCTCCAGGGTGCATGCCAGGCTAGGCACCAGGGTAGGCACCCAGGTGGGTGCCAGGGGGGTCCGCCCCTGGCAGGTACTGCGTCGCGGTGGAGAGGGCTGCGAGCAGCACAGCGAGCAGCACAGCGAGCAGCACAGCGAGCAGCACAGCGAGCAGCACAGCGAGCAGCACAGCGAGCAGCACAGCGAGCAGCACAGCGAGCAGCACAGCGAGCAGCACAGCGAGCAGCACAGCGAGCAGCACAGCGAGCAGCACAGCGAGCAGCACAGCGAGCTGCCTGCTCATTGTCCGGTTCGCCTTCCGGAGCTGCCTGACCGTGTCCTCTGTGGTGGTTGAGTCCTCCTCTGCATCGGACGACGGTGCGCTGTCAGGGCCGGCAAAGAGAGTGTCGGCAGGGCTGGCAGCGCGTGGGGCGGCAGGTCCGGCAGGGTCAGGGCCGGCAGGGCCGGCGGGGTGAGGGCCGGCAGGGCCGGCGGGGTGAGGGCCTGTCACCAGCTCCACGTCGGGTTGTGAATCCGGGGTGGAGGCTGAAGCCTCGCGGCCGCTCCGCAGGGACGGCATCTCGGGACGTCACTGGAAGGCGTGAAGGAGTGAAGGCGTGAAGAGGCGATCGCGGCTCGAAGGACCATGTACGGGACGGCACTGTAGTCGCCGGCCGCACAGACGATGTAGCGGGAATGGCCGGCTGGCCGCTTCGACGCCTTGGAAGAAAAAGTCGGGGAAAAAGGAGGGAGAATGTGGAAAAAGGGAAAAATGGGGAAAAATGTGGGTAGACTAGCTGCTGTAGATGTTGAGGGCTCTGGGTCCAATGGTGCGTTCCTCGTGGTCTCCCCCATTATCATCGCGTCTTGAATTAACCCGGCACGCAATCTTTTTTGTCCTGTTTGCCTTAGGCTTGGTAAAACTTTTTTTTGACAGGCATAAATATGTGGGATCACATTTTTTTTCAATCTCATTTTGCATCCCATCATTTGGACTTCCATATAATTTTCTAAATCCTCTTGGAGCTGTAAAAACAAAACAACAAAATTATTTATTTATTGTGAATTACAGTCATAGTTACCAAAAACATTTTACTTGGAAGAAAATGACATTATTAAAATAATACCTTAATATAAAATTACAAAATAATAATAAATATAGGTACAAAATATTGTTTTCAAATTTAACTGTATCTTTTGTATTGTAACACGATTGTTAAGAGATTTCTTAACATATTACCTGAAATTTAGATGGATACCTCACATCAAACAAATCACTAATAAACTTCTCAAAACAATTCACATTTTCCTAAACATATATAAAATAAAACAATTGAAAACAATATATTTTGCACTTTGCCAATCAATAATAGAATATGGAATTATTGCTTGGGGAGGAGCAACAAACTCGGCTATCAATTACATAGAAACTGCACAGAAAACGACCTTAAAGGTAATACTCAAAAAACATAGACTGACTGATACAGACCAAATATTCAACAGCTGTGACGTACTAGATATACGCCAATTATACGTTAAAACACTACTAAACTACATTTTTGACAAAAAAAAATTTTTCAACATACACAAAATAGCACTAATAATAGACAAGCGTACAAAGAAAACATAAAAACTCCGACAGTAAATTTAAGCTTTGGACAAAGACACTACCAATACCATGCTATAAAAGCTTTCAACAGTTTAAAACTTGAAATTAAAAATGAAGAAAATAAAAATAAATTCACACACAAAATTACAAAATGGATTAAAGAACAAAAAAGACAATATTACCAAAATGTCATAGCATAAAATAAAAATAAAACCTACACGTAACACACAAAACCAACATAAACACACATCACTCACAAACACACAAGATTATTTTCATTGTATTATTTTTTAATTTTAAATGTATTATTATGTATTTCGTATTTTTAATTTTAAATTTATTATTTTCTTTTCAAATTTATTATCTTCTCTTTAAATGTAATATGTAGATTAGATTTTCATATTATAAAATGAAGGCCTCAGCACGGGCAAGCCACCCAGTGAGGCCTACATTACTGGAAAACATAAATTGTAACAAAATAATGTACCAAATAATAAATAAATAAATGACATTATTATGATAAAATATAATATTTTAAAACTATGTAGTTTAATTCGTACCCAATATAATCCACTACCCATATTACCCATACTTCAAAACATATTTTTGTGTAAAAATTTTATAAGCACTTTGAAATTTTCTACAAGGCTTAACGTCGTTAAAAATATTACAATTAGCCTCAGGCCGTTCAACTCTATAACAAAATCCCGAAGGAAATTGCTGTGATAGAAAATATTAATAAGTTCAAAAATGAATTAAGAAAATATGTCTATCTCAATTATTAATGTTTCTTTTTTTGTGACTTTATTGAAATATTTAAAGAAAGATTATGTTTGCCAAACAATGTACATGTTTATAAAACTATTAGCACACACGAAGATGTGAGCTAACTTAAGATTAATAAATAAATAAGTTTATGGCAGATTTTTGTTTTAGAATATACATTTCACATAAATGAATTTAGCTACTTACATTGAAATGATCTTCACAGCAAGAATGACGAGATTTAGCAGAAAGTACACCATTTTTTTTAATGCACCTTTTGATCGCGTAGCACCACTTTTTACGCACAATAACATCATTTGGGACATGTATAAATAATTTGTTTGGTGTCGAAGATGTTGTATTTGTACACTTTGGTACTATACAGTATTTATACACGGTGTTTGCGGACATTTTCTTCGAAAAACAAATGATCAACTCAGATCAACTGAAGACTGACTACTACTGATTGCTACTGATCATAAAGCGAGACAATGTCAGCTGTGGTCAGCTGTTAAACGAGAGGTGTGTTGTGACGTCACAAGCCAAAACCGCGCGAAAGAAGTCGTTTTGGCCCTAATTTGAAATGTGAATATTCAAAACGTTGTTGAAAGATTATTCCTATCGTAAAAAAAAAATTGTATGAATATTCTAGTTTGTAATTTTTTTCTTTATTTTTGGTAAAAAAAAGGTAATTATTCGGAATCGCTGGACAAGGATTAAATGAAAATTTTTAAATCAAACCTTCTGATTTACCTTAATTACTATAAAAGGAATCTGACTGCATTTGGGATATTTTTAATTTTAGCATTTTAATTTTTAATTACGTAAATCGAAAATTCACTTTCGTTGTATGGGATGACAGCTGGAATGCTTTCTGTTGATAAAATTTTCTTTTGTTTGTATTTCTGATACGAGTGGCTATATTTTTTACCATGTGCAAATACTAGTAAGGTACTATTTTAGCGAAACTCGAAAAATAAAATAAAGATATTTAGGTATGTTTTATAAAATAGAAAAATTAAAAAAGGTGGGGTTATTATAGGTAAGGTTGGATTATTATAGGTTAGGTTGGTTTATTATTAGGATTTAGGTTAGGTTAGGATAGATTGGATATTATAGGTTAGGTAGGATTATTATTAGGATATAGGTTAGGTTAGGTTAGGTTGGATTATTATAGGTTAGGTTGGATTATTGTAGGTTAGGTTCGATTATTATAGGTTGGCTTGGATTATTATTAGGATATAGGTTAGGTTAGGTTGGATTATTATTAGGATATAGGTTAGGTTAGGTTAGGTTGGATTATTATTAGGATATAGGTTAGGTTAGGTTGGATTATTATTAGGATATAGGTTAGGTTGGATTATTATAGGTTAGGTTAGGTTAGGTTGGATTATTATTAGGATATAGGTTAGGTTGGATTATTATAGGTTAGGTAGGATTATTATTAGGATATAGGTTAGGTTGGATTATTGTAGGTTAGGTTAGGTTAGGTTGGATTATTATTAGGATATAGGTTAGGTTGGATTATTATAGGTTAGGTAGGATTATTATTAGGATATAGGTTAGATTAGGTTAGGTTGGTTTAGGTTTGATTATTATAGGTTAGTTTACTATAGTTTAGGTTAAATAAAACAATAATTATAATATTACCTAAATATAAATAATTTAAGTTTTATAAGTAACATAAAAATATTTTATTTTTCGAGTTTGGCCAAAACAGTACCTAACTAGAATTTGCATTCCGAAATGATTCAAATTCTAGCTACTCGTATCAAGAATACCAACCAGAGAAAATGTCATCAACAGAAATCATTCCAGCTGTCATCCCATACAACGAAAGTGAATTTTCGATTTACGTAATTAAAAATTAAAATGCTAAAATTAAAAATATCCCAAATGCAGTCAGATTCCTTTTATAGTAATTAAGGTAAATCAGAAGGTTTTATTTAAAAATATTTCATTTAATCCTTGTCCAGCGATTCCGAATATTTACCAAAAAAAAAGTTATTGTACCCTATTAAATAGATTTTATTATTTACCTATTAATATAGCTTTAAGGATTAAAATCAAGGATGTAATACTTTCACACAACACAAAGAAGTCCATTTCGGACCACCAATTAAATCTGGCAATAGAAAATTGAACGCCAAGAAATACTCAAATACAAACCCCGCTAAAAGAAAAGTCATTAAAACGGTTGCTAGACATTATTAGCTCGCTAGTAAATGTACATTCTTTAACAAAAAAGACACGCAATAATAACACTTACCCTGTTTGCATAAGGTATGTAATAGCGAATCAATAACGATTTGACATTTTATCATCGCGTTCCTCAAATATAAGATTAAAAATGTTTTTAAGCTATTAGAAACATGCTCTTGGGATATAAATAATTTATGAACTTGTGAATTGGAAGGTGGAAATGATAAAAAAGGCATCAAAGGTCAATACTGCTTGAGCGATTCATAATACCGGGTCGCTGTCTAATCTTTTGTCACACGCTCATTGGTATTGCAATAGACAAAAATTGTTCTGAAACTTCATCCACGATAATTTTATTTCCTGAAAATGAAGAAATTATGCATTCTTAAACTACTGAAAAATAAAAAATAAATTAAAATATTTTTGTTTACACGAATCGTTGGTTTGTTTATTTTAAAAACGAATTTATATGTTCGGGTACCTAACCAAACAAAAGTGGGGAGAAGCTCTTCGGGATCTGGCAACATCATCGATTAGTGCCCTTTTGTCCATGCGCCCTTCTTACACAATTTTTGATTCCGGTATAAATTTATAAAAATGTATACAGTTTCTAAAGGACCCAGTAAAATCGTTGCCAAAACAAGGAGAGGTACGTCTATATTACGCCATTTTTTAGTGAGACTTTTAATTAATTCTACGAAGTTGTAATAACACGGCTTTTCGTTACAGGTATTTCGCAAAACCTAGAAAGATTGGAAACTCTCAGAGATCTTACTAGAAAACCAACAGAATCGAATAATAATGATTTGGAAACGTAAGTTGATTTAACATTCTTCATATCCTATCTACACACTATTATTGTGTTAAAATATTTCGTCATGTTTTACATTCTTGCGGGAATATTATTTACCTTTCATTTTAGTATAAAATATATGTATTTATTTTTTTAAATTCTAATCTAATAAATACGAAACCATTGGATTAATTCGTAATTAAGATAGTTTATTTCATCGTTCATAATACTTTAACATTTATTCTTTAAACTTTTTATTTATAAAAAGTTGTTTTCATTGTTGTTATTATTCCAGTATTTCGAGACCCGTTTTTCACTGCAATGGCAAAAAATCAATGCACCAAAGAATACACCAAGATTCAATTAGTCCGCAACACGAAGAAATCATCAGATATATCAATGAAAGTGAGTAATTTGAATTTAATTTTTCAGTTTTATAACATAACCTAAAAATATTTTCTTTCTCGATTCTAAACTTCCTAAAAACTTTTCCGAAATTTGTAGCGTAAAATATTATGCTATCAATAATTTTAAACATACATAGTTATTTTAACCTTGTTAGTTCTACCTCTGTAATTTTAAATTTTTAGGATTCTTCCTCAGTTACTGTATTTAGAAATATATAATATAATGTTGTATTTAAAACTTTTGCTGCCAATTACCATATATCACAGTAGTGAAAGGTTTTAAATTCTGACTGCGTGATAACTCGCAGTTCTTCTGTTGATGTTGAGATTTAATCCTTCCCAACAGCAAACGCCATATTTGGTCAGCTCCTAATATGTTACATACTTTCTATTTTTACAGCCCAAGCCATACAGTTCCTCAAAATATAGAATAGTACTGGCGGCCATTAACTTTTAGTATGTTGTACCTACAAGGCACCAGCTTAATGGATATAAGAATTGATTTAATTCACTTGGCTGTGAATTCTAAATTAAAATATTAATAAATAAATGTCCCATCATTTTATTCTCGCTGTAAATCTGTATCTGTTAGTTGAAAGAAATAATGCAATAAGTCCACCTACAACCGTGAATTATATATAGAGTTAAATAAATGAACAATTTAGTGAAAAACTCGCGTCCATCAATGTTCTCAAAAACAACATGCAAATTTACAATATATTTACATTCTATGATAAGGAACGCTATCAGAAAAATGTGTTTTGCTAAATAATGGGTCACTCTAACATTATCTTTCCCAAGATCGAATGGTTTATGATAACTGAATAAATAATATTCACTTGCGTTATGTTTACATAATATTTGGTTCACATGGTTATAGTACTGTTATTTATTTACATTCGTATGATACAATCTTTTTGGAAGTTCGTTGCCATTTTCCCACAAACGGATGGGAGATTTTTCTTTTATGTTATATTAAGTATTTTATGTTATAAAAAGAATTATTTTGCTAACAATTTTTTGACATTATACAAGCTACCTGATATTTGTAAACAATATTTTCCGATTTAAATTTAATAATATACATGTTCGAGGAACGAACAAGGGTTGGGATAGCCATATTTTAAAGGGCTATTCCACACAGATAAAGCATGGATAACGCCTATGGCTTATGACAGGCGAATGCGATAACACAATTTGTAAGGTTAATTCACAGTCAGCTTACCGGGTGGCGAACGAAATCTGCATCTCGAGAATCATCTGTCAGCACTGGAACGGTAATCGTTGTACGGTAGCACTCGTTATGTTGCATTGGATTGCGATAATTGCGATAAAATATGTTTAAGGGATTATTCCGATAAATAACCGGCTATAGTACACACATTGGTTTTTACAAGACGAACGTTTCGATGCGATTGTACGGCTCACGGGACTCCGTGATTATAGTTGACGTGTGTGATTTCAAACTGTACAGTTCAAAATCTGACCTTACTATTGGTCAGCACACGGCCTGTCAAAAGCAAATCGGCGTGACGGAACAATACCTTTAATCAGAACTTTTTAATTTTTAACAAATTAATTTTAATCCTAAAATTACCATTAGTCATTCTGTATAGTATCGGATTTGGTTGCTATTGTGTATTGTGTCTCAAATGGCTGGACGAAATAAGCTTCTTTCTGCACTTGAAAATTTGTTGCATGGTTATGTATTTTATTCAAAATAGTAATAGTGAATATAAAAGTATTGCCATTTTTTACTTCTGACCTTTGCCTAAGTCTATTAATATTAACTATTCAGGCCGCTGCCATAATTTGACAGAAGGTCGGAGTATTATTTCCGCTTTGCAATAAAATCCAGATAAATGGAATATTTCTGAATGTATCCGAAAACTACCAAACTGCTTTTGAAAGGTGATCAAATACGCATTCAAATTTTATTATTATAAATAAAAATATAATTTTCGTTATATTAAAATTTTGAATTTCACCTTACGTTTTTTGTAACTAAAGTTACTGATAATGCAAAACTACATAAAACACACGCATTTTATTATACGAATGTATTACAAACGTTATCGTCACCTCAATTTTTGTCATTTCGTAGAAAAATAATTAATAAAACATTTACAATTTATTTTTAAAATGCATTCGGCAACTTTGGTTTCATAAAGGTGCACATTTAATTCTTCTGTGGTTAACTTCTAGATTTGAATATAAAGCGTGGTTTTTCTCTTTCTAACACAGTTTAGATCATATTTCTCACCACAACAGTAAGGGAGGTACAACAATTTCTGTGAGACCATATTAGGTGTTCCCAAAAGCGAAGAAATGGTTATTTTATTTTGTGATCTTTAATTCAATGAAAAGCAGAATCGGAGCACATGTACAATCCGTTATTGTATTTTTAATTATATTGGTTTTTTTTTTCGAGGAATTCTTATAATTTTTGAGGAATTATTTTTCAGTGTGTCAGTTTTGACTATATGCAGAACTCGTAAAATGAACATGATGCAGAGTGGTTTCACTGTTGCTTGCATGAAATTAGCCGATATCTGAAAGTGGCTTACTATAATTTATCTGACAGGCCTTATCAGGTATTGTCAGGGATTACAACATACCAGTAATTAGCATTATTCAATGTATACCGTAGACATTCAATTGATAGACCAACCAATCAAGGAAAGGGAAACAAATCAAGTTGTGCAGAGTGGGGAGGCAGCATGACGGTCTCCCTTTTGTGATTTGTTAAAAAATGAATATTGACAGTATACAGGTAACTCGCATTGTAAGAATCACTATTTAGTTCTTGAAAATAAAATCTGCTTATGAATTACTAGTCCTTTTTATAATGTCACACAAATTGCTGGCTGCGTGAAAAACTTAAGTTCAAATCCCAATAAGGAAGTTGAGTCCATTTTTTTTATTTTTTTTTATCAATGTTCGCATTCAAACTTAAATACTGGTATTTTTTTTAAAGTTTGTTTTCATAATTAAATTAATTCTCAAAGTTTAAATTTTATTAAGCCCGCCAAAACGAGCGGAATCCGAGCGGTAAGAGGCGGAGTGTGGGTGTGACGTCATTCGAACTGTGAAAACCACGTCGCTTAAGCATTTTGTATGGAAAAAATTTTAATTCTTCAACAAGGAATTCCAGTAATTTTTTTACCAATGTTAACCGTCTATTAGAATTGATGTTATTAAAAAAAAAAGAAAATTGATTAAGATTTCATATTTATATTAATATTTTAAGTTAGAATATTTGCTTTTCCCGCCCGGTACGGTATTCCGTCGCTATTTGTTGACGTGCCCCGCGCGAATTCAGGACCACCGCGCAGAAAAGTAAAGACCAAAAGTAAAATAACGGTTTACAGCCCAGTTCACTGTGAGACTTTTCTGGGCGGCCAGCGGCCTGAAGTGTATCACATGCTATGTGACATGTATAATAATAAAAACTTCTAAGTTATGCAATAAACAACATATTATTATAAAGCACTATACGAATATGTATCTTTAAAATAAACGTTTGGCCTATACACCTCTCTCATCTAAACCGACCATCTCTCATGTAATAGAAAGAGATTTCATGTTAGAGCAAGTGTATCAATTAGGATGTCTATGATGTGTAGTATTCATTTAATACTACACATTTCATGTTGGAGCAAGTGCATCAATTAGGATGTCTATGATGTGTAGTATTCATTTAATACTACACATTTCATGTTAGAGCAAGTGCATCAATTAGGATGTCTATGATGTGTAGTATTCATTTAATACTACACATTTCATGTTAGAGCAAGTGCATCAATTAGGATGTCTATGATGTGTAGTATTCATTTAATACTACACATTTCATGTTAGAGCAAGTGTATCAATTAGGATGTCTATGATGTGTAGTATTCATTTAATACTACACATTTCATGTTAGAGCAAGTGTATCAATTAGGATGTCTATGATGTGTAGTATTCATTTAATACTACACATTTCATGTTAGAGCAAGTGCATCAATTAGGATGTCTATGATGTGTAGTATTCATTTAATACTACACATTTCATGTTAGAGCAAGTGCATCAATTAGGATGTCTATGATGTGTAGTATTCATTTAATACTACACATTTCATGTTAGAGCAAGTGTATCAATTAGGATGTCTATGATGTGTAGTATTCATTTAATACTACACATTTCATGTTAGAGCAAGTGTATCAATTAGGATGTCTATGATGTGTAGTATTCATTTAATACTACACATTTCATGTTAGAGCAAGTACATCAATTAGGATGTCTATGATGTGTAGTATTCATTTAATACTACACATTTCATGTTAGAGCAAGTGCATCAATTAGGATGTCTATGATGTGTAGTATTCATTTAATACTACACATTTCATGTTAGAGCAAGTGCATCAATTAGGATGTCTATGATGTGTAGTATTCATTTAATACTACACATTTCATGTTAGAGCAAGTGTATCAATTAGGATGTCTATGATGTGTAGTATTCATTTAATTATTGATGTCTCTAGAATTCAAAGCATATAACTTTTAACATGTTCTTTTAATAAAGTTTTTGAATAATCTCAGATGATTTGGCATACCCGCAAATACACAGCTGTTAGTTAGTTAAATTGATTAACGGACTTTGAAGTTTTGCATCCAGAGATTTTTATATCTGTATTGTTATTTTAAAGCATGAATAATAATCCTAGTGTACAGAGCTCTACTGTGGCAATTTAGCAGAACTCGGCCAACAGCGAAAAGTGTGCCTAAAAAGATTTAACTTTTTATGTGCTTTTATTTTTTTTTTTCATAGTTTCATGAAGTCTTATTAATAATCCATGGAAAAATAAAGTAAATTGTATTATTTGTTGTACCAAAACTGTTTCCCATTATGCTCGGACAAAAATATTCTAAATAAATAAAAGTAATTGCCAATATGTCGAATGAGCAGGTTACAGAAACATGTTTTCCCATGGGATGACCATGTTTCGTACCGGTCTATGACCCAGCTTACACATTGGCAAGTCCCACTCAAGGGGCATAAATTAGTGTCATGCTGATATATCTTCATAACACACCTAAAGGGTTGATGTCAATTATCCCAGTTAGTCATTATTTGACCTAGGAATAATCGCTTATCCACTCAAGCGATTTTTGGCATACTATGCCAAGTTTACAAAAATGTATTGTTCGATCGCTTGTCATAATGTGCCAAATTTATAGAACCTAAAAATGTGGGATAAACGATGAAATCCTAGATGAATTCATATGCTTTAAACCGCACTGACTAGTTTTATATATTTCCATATCAATATTTTGAGGATTGGTATTGTACGAGACGAGTGGCGGCGTTTGTACAAATACTGAAATCACGATAGGGGGCCCAGACACAACTGTCACGCAGTCAATTTTAGGTACTTAGATGGGGAGCGAGGTGAATCTAAGTCAATTGCAGAGAAGAATTTAATTCTCAATCTGAATTGACGCATTCATTTACTACTAGGCAAAACTGATTTTAAACTGGGAAGCAACTGAATTTACTACTAAATAAAACACTGTTAAAAATTTCACCTGGAGACTTGGTTTTGGTTTTTCTGCTAAACTGTTGTTTCTTCAGAGGTAGTTGTTTAACTGACTTGACATTGAATCTGGCTCTATATTTATAGGACAAACTTGGTTAGGGCGTTTATTGAAGTGAAACTCCCTGTTCATTGAGGGTGTTTACTTAGGTATTTTTCCTATCTGACACGTCCTGCAGAGAGCTTTGCAAAAATTGGGTGCTAATACTTCTAGCCGAGTCCTTATCCGATTGACCTTACTTTAGTCACATAACACACTTCCACCGTTTTATCTCTTCAGTGGGTATCTTGGATCCAACGACTAGAGCTGGTTCCGATGAATTTGGGGGGTTCTCCCCACATCTCCATCAATGTCCTGTTTTAAGGTCAAAAAAATCTGATAACCTTATGCATGAAGCAAAGATTGTGTGCCAGGATAGACAAGTTTGGCGTTCCATCCTCCCTGGGGGAAACAATGTGATGATTGAGTAGTTACATAACAGACCTACACTCAGAATTGCATAGTATACGGTGTGGTAAATTGAAGATTCAATGTCACATAGTGGTTTATTCTAAAGTGCCAGTTTGAATCAATGACAGCAATGCACAACGGACGGTTTTATAATCAATTTCCTATTACGTTATGAGCCGGTGGAAAGAAGACAGTCTCGTGATTGGAATAGTTGTCAGTTTGCCAAACAGCAGTTATGGGATTGGGAAGTCGTTACCCGCTGTGAGAATATGTTGAAACCAAGGATAATTGAACTGTGGAAGATAGTATAGTTAGCCCTTATGCGGAAAAACAGTTATGTTGAAAAGTGAGATCTGAGACTGTCAAAGGGCTGTTAAACATTTCATTTGACTGTAGTGAGCATATACGCATTGAAAGTCAAATAAATTTATGTGTAATAAGGTATTTCAATTAATAGACGACACGTTTTACGTATTTTAACCAATCCATTCATAAGTTTTTAGTACAATACATGTAAAAGAATAACACCATCATTTTACTCGCAAAGATTTCCATAAAATTTGATTTTTTTTTAATTCCAAACATGTTACAACTTATTAACAAATAACATAATGCCAAAATAAAACTTTTATCACCATAATGATCAATATGCCAAGCGACGATCGCACAAACTGTAATGGTCGAATTGTGCAATAGAGAGAGCGCTAACGACTGTCACCATAGGCCTTGCACTGTCATCTGTGGTTGAAATTTTTCAAATATATTTTGCTGTGAACGTAGTTTTATGTATGGCACAATTATTGATAGGTATGCCAATTTCACGATTCGAGCTGGAACATTTCTATGCTATGCAATAGGCAATTATATGCTACCTGTTAAACATAGTAGTCATCCCCACGACTTGTTCAAGTTACCACACGGCAGAACAGATGTTCTAGCATGGCAAGAGAAATGGTAGATATATTTAATTACTCTTTAAATAACCTTATAAAACTTCTTTTTTATATCTGTCTTCCGAAATGTTGAATGTTAAAATAAATAATAATGTAAATGGACGATTAATCCATTGTGCAATAAAATTTTATTTTTTATTTTTATTACTTCTATATTCAATGATTTTTTCATATCAGTTGTATTCAAATAATCATTCTTTGGCACCAGAATTTGTGCAAAATTTCATTTAATTTGTACTCTGGGCTCATTCTGAGCCCAAAAATACCTTAAGTGGTAGATACTCTGGTAAACGATCACCATTTAGAATCATTGCTTGAAGTGGCTTTAACCATATTTGGTGACTAGATCTGAATAGCCAGGTGCTTTCCCACTTTCTCTTTTTTCTCATATCCTTCCCCACATCCTTCAGCCTTATGACCTACCCCGATTGGGGATGCCATATTCCTACTGGCTCTGGGCGGTTGGAACTTTTATGTGGTATTATTCACATGTATTTTATGACCCATATAAAAGATTCGATGCTACCTAAAAGAAATTATTTATGTTTGAGTATTTCTATTTTCAAAACTGTTCAATCGTAGTGCTATTTGATTGTAAAATTGTGATTATAAAAGTTTATAGCTTTGTTCCACTAAATAAGTACTTTTTGGAGGTTGCCCACCACTTTCCCACGGCGTTCTAATGAAACAGTTGGTTTCCCCTTCACTGTACACATTAAGACTAATTTTTTATTTATAAAGGAGGCTACTTTTTATTAAAATGACTAGGCCCCCAATGTCCAGGCATACAGTGTGAGTAGGCAGTATGCGAGTGCGTACATGTTGTTAGTTATATAACTAGATTACATCTCATCTCTGCCAATTGGTGTTGCTGGAAAAAAATATTATGATGAGAGAAAAAAGTTACATGAATTTCAAGAGAAATATTAATATGAGATTGTTATTTGACTAAAGCAGCTAAGTTGCAGTTGTCTGGCAGCCCTGCCGAGAATAAGCGGAGCGATCGGACCAACCGCAAGGATGTACAAATTGGGATTGAGGAGGAAACAACCCTAAGACCATAGGGATATAAGTGATCATCAAGTCACAAGAGGCAGGGCGAAAGGGCTCCCTTCCCACTCAGGCGATCCTCAGGTCCACCCGTGGTGGTAAGGGAAGTGCAGGCGCAATTATGCAGCAGCCTATTTGGGAGTCACCTCCTCGGTTTATGCCGGGACTGAATCTAATCTACCCCCTTGATGGGGTGAAGAACAATACAAAATAATAAGATGAATTCAGTTCCAGTTCCTTGTAACAAAGCAAGTCCAAACTAAGCAAAACTGAATTAATGTTTATCTAAAGTGCAATATAGGAGAAGAGAAAAGTGGCAAGTGTAGTTTGGCTATGCATAGGGTTAATCAAAAATGAAATTCATTGGGAAAATAGATGATACGAGAAAAAATGGTATTTTTTAATACATAATTAACCAGTTACGGTATACAAAATAACAAAAGCAGTGCATGTAATCTCGTCAATAGGAGTAAAAGTGTTAAATAAATATGTAGTGTTATATATTTATGTATTATTAAACCCCGAGGAAGACATGGCACAAGTGAACCAAATGCTTTAGTCGGGCCATGTCAAGAGCCAGAATAATGGTATTATTGTGGTAACTTGTACGGTATGAATGTGAATGAGGCAAGGAGTGTGTGCCAACAAGTTTTTTTGGCGGTCCGTCCTCTCTGCCTACCCTTGCGGAATTGACGCGATGGTGAGTTAGCCTAAATCACATGATGGTCTGAAATCTTCTCGAAACTGTTAAATAATCCCTATAACCGGTGCATTGTAAATGTTCAATAGTCTGTTGGTCATTAGAAGAGAGGTTTTCTATTTGGAGTAACATTAGAATCTGTTCATTTGTCCAAAGTCCCAACACCTTGGCCTTGCGTTGGCAGCCCGCCAGTTAATTCTCATCACTGCTCGTCACTGCCATGTGCTTCTTAAAACTACTGCCTAACTCATGATATAATGTGTATTTTAAATAATTTGCTTCATTATTTAAGTTTAAGATTATCCTTGAAACAAACAAACAATTTATTTTAAAATAATTGATTTTCCCGATTATATCTAGACAGAACGTGTGAACCTCGAAATTCAGACCGGTTTAACAACCAATAATATCGGTTTAAAAAAAGAAAGTGCATTATTTTGCTTTCAAAAGATCGGAAGAAGCATTGCTTTTACCCTTTGTTGGTCTGTGAGTCTTCCAGCAAGTTCAATAGAATAGAACATAGAATAGAATAGAATAGAATAGAACATATAAAACAAGATGATAAAATTATCTACATTAAGCACCTTGATGATATGGTGAAAATAATTTAGTGAATAATATGAACAACATTACTTAATCCACTTAATAATTTAAATTGAGAAAATGAATAACGCACTAACAACAAACATACCAAACATATCATCCATAAACAATAATTTTAACATAATGCACCAGAATATTAGAAGTATCAATAAAAACTTTGATGAACTACAAATATTGATGAAAAGCTTAAATTTAAAATGGGATATTATTATTCTTACTGAATGTTGGCTAACTGATAAATACTACCCCCTACAAATTGGGAATTATGTCCCTTACTCTACAATAATGAACAACACAAAAAATGATGGTGTCATCGTATATATTAAAGAAGATATAGAAGCTGATGTCAGAGAGATCTGTATCAATAATGCAAACTGTCTAAGTATATCAATCGGTAATGACACAACAATACTCGCAATTTATAGATCTCCTTCTACACAAAATCTAGAACCATTCCTCAACTCCTTATCTAATCAACTAAGTCTACTAAAAAGAACTAAAGATGTATTTATCATCGGTGATATAAATATTGATATTCTTGAAAATGGCCATCCAAAAAAATTTGATTATATGCAAACACTAGCATACCATGGATTTAAAAGCCTAATTGATGAACCAACACGTGTATATAATGAAAGCAAAACTTGCATTGATCATATCTTTTGTAAAACTAATAGAAAAACTCAAGCCATTATTTGTACTACCACACTGACAGACCATTATACAATAATTCTATCAATTACAAAAAAAAATACATATGTAAACCAAAAAAAGAAATCACTCCTAACGAAATCTGAAACAAATTGGGAAAACGTCAAATGCGAGTTAACAGTGAATGACTGGACAAGCCTTCTGGAAAAAGATGATACTGATACTGCTTGGAGTTATTTTATAGAAGTTTTACAGAACATTATCCTATCAAACACCAAAACCATA
Organism: Hesperophylax consimilis; assembly: GCF_061612785.1. Taxonomy (NCBI): domain Eukaryota; kingdom Metazoa; phylum Arthropoda; class Insecta; order Trichoptera; family Limnephilidae; genus Hesperophylax; species Hesperophylax consimilis. The sequence goes on from NC_142842.1 coordinate 1,495,980, forward strand.
GAAAAAAAGTTATCTCATAAAAATTTACACATTAAACCTTGGATTAGTCAGAATATTATAAACTCAATCAGAAAAAGAGATGAACTGCACAAAAAAGTCAAAAACAACCCTTATGATATCCTAACACTTCGATTCTACAAAAGATATCGTAATACATGTAAAAATGTAATACGTTATGCTAAAGAAACATTCTATAAAAACAAGATTGATGAATGTCATAATGATTCACGTAAACTCTGGCAGATCATAAATGAAATAACTAATGCTAAAGCCTCACATAATGACAATAGCATTAAGGAATTAAACATTGATGAGATTCCCACATCTTTTACAGAACACCCGGACAAACTTCTTGACTTTATAAACAACTATTTTTGCAATATAGGCTCAAACTTAGCAAATAAAATTAAACAAAATTCAATTAGTACTATCGAAAATACAGTGAGGATTGACGATGTAAATCAAGAAAACAGCCTCAATATTGTCAAGATAACAAGTGATGAAATAAGAAATATTATAGCCTCCCTAAATATAAATACTTCATCGGGAAATGAACTGATATCAAGCAAATCAATTAAATATCTACAAAATGAGTTAATCCACCCACTGACGTATCTTATAAATCTGTCAATATCAAATGGTATTTTTCCTGCTTGTCTTAAAATTGCTACGATCATTCCAATATATAAAAACGGTCCCAAAAATGATGTATCAAACTATCGACCAATTAGTATTTTAACTACACTATCAAAAATATTAGAAAAAGTTATAAAAAAACAAATGCTTACATTTTTGGATTCTAATAAAATATTATCATCTACGCAGTATGGTTTTAGGGAAAACCTGGGTACTGGTGACGCTATAGCTAATGTAACAAATACAATTATTAGAAAATTGGATGAAGGCAAAAAATGCCTAGCAGTTTTCATTGATCTTCAAAAAGCTTTCGATACCATTGACCACGAAATACTGTATTTAAAACTAAAAAAAAATGGAATAACCGAAACAACCCTAAACCTACTTAGAAGTTACTTAACGGGAAGAGAACAATTTGTACAAATTGGTAAAAGAAGGAGCAAAACTCTACCAATTAAGTACGGTGTCCCCCAGGGAAGCGTATTAGGACCTATACTATTTCTAATTTACATAAATGACCTTATGAATCTTCCCATCAAAGGAAACATAATGAGCTTTGCAGATGACACTGTAATTTTATTCCATGAACAAGATTGGACAAGCACATATAAGGAGGCTGAACATGGCCTAACTGTTCTTCAAAACTGGCTTAAAGCAAACTCCCTTACATTAAATGTGAATAAAACCAAATATTTAATTTTCTCCAAAAACAAAAGAGGACAACCAATGAATGAGCATATACTCAAACTACATGAATGTCAAAAAAAATTTCCTCAATGTTCCTGCTCGATTATAACTCAAACCAAAAGCATAAAATATCTTGGTATTGAAATTGACGATAAACTACACTGGGATTCACACATTGATCGTACTTCAAAAAAGTTAACTAAACTCATCTACTTCTTCAAAAAATTACGGAACATTTTGTCAGCTACGGATTTAAAGAGAGTTTACTATGCTTTATGCCACTCCAAATTGGAATATGGAATAATAGGATGGGGCTCAGCAGTATCAAAACATATAAAACAGCTGAAGGTAACTCAGAATTGCATCATAAAGACCATACTAAAGGTTCCCATAAGGACATCAACAACAGAAATTTTTAAACAATTTGACCTTCCAAGCATACAGAAAATCTATGCCAAAAACATTTTGGTACAACACCTCAAAAATAATTCTCAGGAAAACACCTCACATACTCATAATACCAGAGCCAAACAAACAGAGATACTAACTATACCAAAGTGTAACTCTACCTTTGGACAAAGAAGCTCTGAATTTTTAGCAGTAAAGGTATATAACAAACTCCCACTTAGTATCAAACAAATCAAAACAAAAAACAACTGCATTAAGAACATTAAATCTTGGCTTAAGGAATTACCGGAAAAAGAACTTACTAGCATATTTAAAACATCGTCGTAGAAGTTTCTGGAAACCCTTACCCAAAACATGAAGTCGAACCATAGAAGTCGCTGAAAAATTATTCAAAACCTAGTCCCCCTCAGCACAGGATCTCCTAGTGAGGAGGACTATAAAAATCTATATCAATTAATCATATAAATATATATAATTCTTATAAAAATGTTTAAAAAAATGTAATATAGTAACTAAATAAAAAAAAAAAAAAAAAAAAAAAAAGCTTTATGAAGATCATTTTTCAAGCACGAATTTGAGGCAGTTAACAATATTTTAGGTAGGGACTCTAGCCGACTTTATTTATCATTAACAATTTAATCAACTATATGAATATTTAAAAAATATAAACCCATGCTTTAATTACAATGACAATTGATAAAAAATCTTACATTTCTTTCTAGCATAACAACTACATCATACAACAAATTTGACAACACTTTTGCCACAAAATGAACAACCTTCGCTGGTTACGCGTAGATTTTAGAAGCTTGTACAGTAAGTTTACACCACGTTGTGTTGTTAAGTTCATCTCTGTCTTGTGATGCTAAGCCTTTCATTGGCCGATAAAGTTATGATTTTAGCTATAACTTTGTGCTCTGTTTTATTTTGTAGGAAACTTGCATTGAATTTATGTTTAGGCTTTCGAAGCGAGGCATCGGAATTCAATGGGAAATTATATTATGAAATTACTCTTAGGAGGTGATATTTTTAGATTAAAATTAGGTATTAGGTAATCTGTTGTTATTATATATCAATGATTTTCCTAGTGTTTTTTTTTTACATTAACTCAATACAGGAGGCCCTGAGGAAAATAATTTTCCTCAAGACATGTCGTCTTTGCTGTGTGGATGGCGTTTTTAAGGAGAGAAAATTCTGAGAAGCAAAAAAGGAATTTTTGGGTCAATGTTTGGTGGTAAAAAACAAGGACTTCGAGAGGTGATTGTGTGAGCACCTCGTTCTCTCTGCTTTACCTATCACTAGATTTACTGGCCTCATCCGAGACTTGAATAATCTTTGGAAAAAATATGGAACAGACAATGTGGTTTCTTAAAAACTCCATAGCTCGTGATGGAAATTACATTGCGAGTTGAAACAAGTTGAAAATGAAATTTCAGACAGAAACACCTGTGCAAATTTCATGATTCCGTAACTACAAATGAATAACTCCGCACAGGAGGCTTGTTTGCAGTTTATAGAACTGTGTATAATGAAAAATAATTTCCTCAATTATTTTCTTTAGTTTTATTAATTCATGTATGTAATTTTTTAATTGATCAGAAAGTTGGAGAACAATTGACTTGATCAACGCACAATAAGATTGAACATCTCTCCACACGATTTAATGTGCGTTTATCCATATGATTTATTTAACCGCATTTAGGCCAAGAATGATGCGTACCATCGTGAATAAATAATACACTTTAGCAAAGAATTTTAAAATTTCATTGCAATAAATTAGCATCTTTACTGTTTTGTTTGCCAATTACTTTCAAAGAATTCTTGTCTCTTTAGAAACTTATTGTAGTATATTGGAAATGATTTCAAAATTACGTACACACAATTTTCACACGTAGAAGTTACGTCTAAATTTATTCTTATAATGTATCGAGCGTAATGTAAAAATACGAGGAAAAATTACGATATTTTTAGAAAACTAGAAAAATATATATTTTGGTAAGGCAGTAAATAAAATGATGTAGTTATGTAGAAATATATGTTTATTATCATATAAGATTGTTAGTAAAAGAAAAAATTTCATATTCTAATTTTTTTATGTGTGGTATTTTAGAAAGCAGTCGTCCAAATGCATACGTGGCTTGTTAGGACATGTTTCACGGAACTCACTGGTTTCCCGTCTGCCACCTTTTACTGCCTTTTCTTTGTGAGCAGACCACACAGTTCCTCTTAAAATATGAAGTTTTCCATTGAGCCCGGTCTCTGGTGGAATGGATGTAGATGTTTTACTTTGAGGCTTTTTGTACTCACCCACTAATTGATCCACTAGTATTTTGATAAATTTCAAATGACTAAATTCGTTATTCTTTTTAATAAATTTATATAGAATGTATGAGTTAATAGAACATATCTCCATCCCCCAAAAAAAGAGTTTTAGCAATTTTCTTAAGAAGCAATACGACGATGCATACTGATCAGCATGATCAACCCTACCCATGGATTTAGTATAATCGATGATAACGTTTGGTTTATCATTAAGGATGACGCTACCACCCTTTGCCATCCTTCTAACGGATGTGGATCCTGCGTTTGCAGAGGTACTCAGCATTGTTACGACACTTTTGTCCACGCAAAGAGGATTTTTCTGCTTTTTTCGACCGCAATAACTTTTCGTGGTGTAAATTTTGGCCTTTTGATTTCATTTGATATCCCATTTCTATTGTTCCTGTTAGATGACATTTTGATTCCTATAGTTGGTATGCTAGTGGAATGCTAGTATAGTATCTATCAGTGAACATGTTGCGTCTGGTAGTCCAATATTCTTGAATATTTGCTAGAGTCATCGTTCCCGTATTCATAATGCCTCCAATGAATGCCGAAAATCATCTACTTCAATATCACGCCAATTCTGCCAAATGGAATTTGGAGGTACATAATTCTTTTGATTGCAATTTTGTTCTGGCGTAAAGGTTGGATTCTTTAACAATTTCATTGGCAAGCTCGAGTGTAAAAAAGAATTGAATAGGTTCTGAGATCGAAGCTTATATCTGCAGTCATATCTACCCAATCCTCCACCTGTAGATGATCTATGTCTGAAATGAACTGCTACTGATGTCCGAAACACGCAATATTTTTCAACTATGTCCTATGAAATCACTCTCACTGCTTAAACTTATAATATCATTATTACTATCTATCGAAACATCAATTTCATTAGAAAAGTCACTTTGCACTTCGAAAACCAATTCAACTTCACTACCAGTGAATTCAAAATTCTCCTCCATATTTACTGCGCAGTAAAAATTATTCAAATAATAGGAATTTGTAGTTATTGTTATTAATGAAAAACAGAGCAAAAAGCACAACCTATCCTCAGTGGGTACTGTATACAACTGAATACAACAGAAATCTACCTGTAAAAGAACCCTTTTATTTTTTAAACAATAAAATGTATGTTTACCGATTTTTTTATGTCGCCGCTGCGCCGCCATCGGAGTTATTAGAATGTTTTCAATGTCGCCGTGGCGGTGTCAACGGAGTTCGAAAGGTTCACAACCAGCAATGCATTGTACGAGCATGTTGAGTCTTTATAATAATAATAAGAATTTATTCCAGAATGTATGCAGGGGTAGTGCAATGCAATACATTCGATTTTTTGAAATTATACATATATAATTAGAATAAGAAAAAAAATAATACATTAATAAAATCACAAGTATCAGGCATGATATGCGGTCCCCATTAAATGTCGTTTGTCAGTCTGATCAGCTGACAAGCATATAACAGTTATGTATTTATTTTGCAAAAACAGCGAAGGTAGAAACACACTGGATCGACCTACGATACATTCCGAGATCTGGACTATTGACAATCCATACAATATAATATGGTTAACGTATAAGATTGCATCAACTGCAATTAATTTCACCGTTATATATATATATAACGGTGAAATTAATTGCAGTTGATGCATGAAGAGTCGCAAACCACTAGATCCTTGTCCTAGTGGAATGCAGAAAAGCATTGTTTTTATTATGGTAGATGCAAATATTAAAAAGTTTTATAAATTTGGTTCTAGCTTGGAATCAGGTAGCAGAGACCGACAGCGAGCCCACCACACCTTCTGATGAGGAGCAGGGTGAGTGTTCCCTTCTAACATTTCTTCTTATCCCATGGAATGAGTAACAACATATCTATGTGTTCATTTTCAAAGAAAGTGTAATCCTGTCAGGAACACGTTGAAAAGGGTTCCATGATAACTCAACACAGTGACTATTCAACACACATTTAAAAAGTGATATTAAGGACGGGTTGTTTCGGAGAATCTGAACAATTCATCAAGTTTCAACGTTCATTTTCGGGTTCTCTGAAAGACTTATTCAAGTTATGTTTTTATATCATTGTAGGCTAGTTACTTGACAAAACTGAAATAAAAACAGAACTTGAAAAAATCTTTCACAGAACTTGAAAATGAAAGTTGAAATTTGATGAATTGTTCAGATTCTCCGAAACAACCCGTCCTAAGTCATTGAAAATTATGAAGAAAAAAAAATTTAAACCTAACCTACTTAACCTAGTTAAATAAGTTTTTGTTTCATCACTTTCCATGACTTTATATAATTTTTTAAAGATGTGATGAATTATCATTTTGATGATTTATCCGGTCACCATTGAAAAGATTGACACCACAAAACATCTTTATAACAGTCAACTTGCATTGTACAACAGAACTCTTTGTTTAAATTTATTTTATTGTTGAAACTATCAAAGAAAATAAAAATTTTCTAATATATTATACTGACTGCCATGCAATGCAATGATTGTGCAATCTTCTCCCTGATTTAAAATATGCTGAAAATGCTTAATCACTTAGAATAAAGAAGAAAATGAGAAATGCAAAAAAGTCTAATCATTTTATGTTTAAATTTCAAATGCAGAACTCTGCTTCATATCATTTTGATTAAATGGGATGACGATATACAATTTCAGCGAGTGTAAGAAAGACAGAACACACGCTAAATGGGGTAGAACCAAAAGGTACGAAGTCAGTTGCGACTTTGGTTTTCATTCAAATCTACATAGAAGGCATTTTTATGTGAATTACATATATGAATTGTATATAGAGGATGTCAGGGGGTAAAGTGCACCAACTTTGGGAGGTGATTCTACATTCTACATTGGTAGAAGTAAAAAATATAAATAACTTTTTCAAAATTTGATTATTTTCTCGATACAAAAACTTTTATACCTGAAAACTTCCTTACGATGTTGAAATTTCGAAAAAAGTATTCAATCTCTTTTACTTGTACTATCATATAGAATCACCTACCGAAGTCTGCACTTTACCCCCGGACACCCCTATATAATATTACGTACTGTGAGTTTTAATTTATTTTATTCATTTTCAGTGTACTCTATTACCACTCCGCCCAATGCCTTGTTTTACAAGGACTCCGCCCCCAGCCCGGTGCTGCGAGACTTCAAGCCATTCGACCTGGAGTCCTGGTGGGGCAAGCGCCTGTTCCACAACATCACCAAATCCCTGTAGAGCTCACACCGCACCCCGTCCCCGCCCCCGCCGCACTACCCGCTACACTTCGCGGGGCCTGACGCCATCGCTAGATTAACCTTCCGGAAGGTTCGTATTTGCCGTCATCCTGGTAGCGTGTAGCTAGTACAGCGGTTGGTCTTCATTTATGACCCATTTAGTGATAATTCTGTTAACATTGGTGGTCACATTAATGACAATATCATCAACTTGATCTAAATAGAAAGCCATCAACATTGATGGGCAAATTAATGATAACATCATTAACATGTCATGTTGTCTCTGTTGCCAAAGTCGTTGATCAATGATGGACAAATTGAATGAAATCATGTTTGGTCTCTGTTGCCAATGCCATTCATCATTATTGATGAAAAAGTCACTGAAAATACCATAAGCATTGATGGACAAATTAAAGATAATTATATCGACATTACTTGCGACATTTCATTGCCTCTGGTTGATCGATGATCAAATTAATGATAATTATCATCAAATTGTCATGTGGACTCTGTCGTCACAACCATTGGTCATCATTGATAATATCATCAACATGTCGTGTGGTCTCTGTTTGATGATCAAAATTAATGATAATTATCATTTCGCATGGTCTCTGTTGCTACAGCCATTGGTCATCATTGATGATCAAATTAATGATAATGTTATCGGCAAGCTATTCTGTCTTTATATTGTGATCCTTAATTCAACTGCAGACACGTGTCTGTTGTCGATCTCAGAAATCCCTTTCATTTGATAGGCTCCCCTGTGAAGCATGTTTTAAGGTTATATTTACTAAGATAAAATAACCCATTGGCTATAATCGGAGTATTCATAGAAACTGTCCACTGCATTGATTCTGTGGGTTCATAACAACGTAATTAACTAATTTCAGTACTGTAATGGCAAAAAGCTATATCTGCCATTGAAACTGTTTTACAGGAGTATAAAAGCATTGCTTAGAATTATTATAAATAGAATAATGGTTATATTGAAATGCCGATAATGCTTATTTTTATATAAAATACATACTAATAATTATCTATACATAATAATTCCTTGCCCAATTTTCAGAGCTTTTCTCTCCAGTATAATAGTGACAACGGCAGATATAGTCTTTTGACATCATACTGTTGGTTTTTACAAAATCTTTTGTTTATGTAAATAATGTGTGTTCTAGTAGAATTCATTATCAAATTTCATAGTTATTTGAAAGTGTTGTTTATTATTCCCAAAATAATCACAATATTGGGTGTTTTTCCCTGACTCAAAAACAGCCAATGGGTTAATTCTAGGTGCCTGTACCTGTAGAGATAATATTCCCTCGAGTTGCAACTTGCAACATGGTTTGACCAGAATGAGTTATTAAAATCTGCCAATGTTTGAAAGCACAAACAAAATGAGTTATCTATCTGAAAAGTTGAATGATGCCGCCGCAAATCGCTGAAAATATGCCGCATCTGTTTTCAGCAGTATATCATTAAACAATAGTTTATGCACTTGCAAGATGTGAATTGATCGCTTTCATTTTATAGGTGTTTGGATTTTGAATGAAAACTAATTTTAATTATCTGATCATCCGCTGATGTATTACTTTTAAATCTCTAAGAAGGATCTAAGTTTTTACTCGTCTCAGAATTGTGTGTAAACATTATGAAGGAGTGCATATTGTTGTATCTAATATTAGACTATTGTCTTAACTTTGCCCTTCCTACAAAATGGTTACTAATGGAATCCAAAACTTGAGCTATATAGGAAATATATATTTTATTTCAATTGTCTCCAATATTTATATATAATTCAATAATAACATTATATAAATTAAAGTATGAAGTTATTTTATTAATCATAAAAATCATTTCAATTTTGTAGAAAAGAAAAATAATTTTGTGCCCCTACATTTCTTATTGCAGGATTTTAACCCCTGGGGGGGCGGAGCCCTGCATTTTTTATTTATTTTTTTTATTTGTTACAATATTTTTTACATTTCAAAGTTTTCCAGTAATGTTGGCCTCACCGGGTGGCTTGCCCGTGCTGAGGAATGTTGAAGAATCGTGCCGATGCACGGTACAAACACTGCAATTGCAGTGTCGTCTTTTTACATTCAATTTGCCTTCGGATATTACCTCTACTGGACTAGTTAAAGACGAAATAAAAAAAATGTCACTTTATCATGTAAGGTATTGTTGTTGGCTTTAACTAAAAAATATTTTTATTTAGTGTAGTTTCTTGCCGGCCCCTGCGTGTTAAAGCTGGTCATTTTACTTAGATTGCTTTCGCAGACCATAATTCACAGTGATGTAAGAAGTCAAAGAATGTTCCTTTTTTAAATTGATTAAGGGAGGTTTTGTCCCGCATTTGTTATCTTATCGGTACAATCTGCGAATAAGCGTCATGCTTTGAATTTGGTCCACTTGAAGCTAATTTCAACCAAAAATTGTTCTGTTTATAAAAATGTTGGCCTAATAATGAAAGTACAGTACGCTCTCAGTAATCCGCCGCTCGATTATCTGACAACTAGCATGTATAATCACAGTTATTTCGATTAGTTGAAAGCACGAAAGAAAGCTCTATAAATCGCCGGTATTCATGTGTCACATTCCGTTTTACCGGTCACCAGGGTTTATTATTGTTGTTTTAGGACATTTTGGTTAGCCCTCTATGTATCCTAGCAACTGTCGCATGTGATTCTGTTTGTTTTGTTCTGCCGCGTCTTTTATTTTGTATAAGTTTACAAAATGGAGTCTTTTCATAAACATGACACCTTAAATCCAAAAATGTAAATTTTACGAAAGATCGATAACTTGTTTCACCTCGATCAAAAATCCTTTTGGAGAAGTGGATTAGAGTGAGAGTACTGTAATTTGTATTACTACAATATATCTCTTTGTATTAGGTACGTCCAATTTATAATAATATGTATATGAATTTCTCACATTACTTATCCTTTTTTAAGCTGAAATGTTAAGTTTCTGTTTACCGATTTTCTGTTAATTTTTCATTGTCTATTTAATCTTCAACCAATTTTAATGTTTGTACATATTTATAATAACAATAGACTGATTAGTTTTTTAAAATATTTAGTTTTTTTTCATGCAATTACATATCAGCTTTTTAAAAACGACCAGTGCAATTTTTAGTTATGTGCCATCGAAAATTATGTTAAGATCATTCAGAAGCAAACATTTAAAATATTAGTGGTTTATCCCCCTATTTGTTATTTTAAGTAATATTCTATGATATCTCCAATATTGAATTTGTTGTGCCGCTAAATAGAATTTATTGTAGATAGTTTATGTTATTCTGTAGAAAATTTATATGATTTTCACTTTTGTGAAAATCTAAATTTAGTTAAAATATATTTTATGTAGTATCAATACAGAACGTAGTGAAATTATTATTTTACCCGTAGTTTTAGTAGTGTTCAAATTTATGCACAATGTTTTTGTGTTGTGGTTTAAATATGTATAATTTTCCGACTTTATGTCCGGGTTAAATCTTCCCCCCAGGAAAAACTGAACCCTTTCACACACATATATTTATGTTGTTTATGTATAATTAGCAAGGCTATTATTATTCCCCTCTATACTGGGTTTTAACCCTTAAATGCATGATTTATTAATTTTTCTGGAAAAAATATATTTTGTAGATATTTACATGCATATGCAAGGAAATATAAAGAATTTTTTTTTGTAATTTTTTAATGATATTTGCTTAAAAACAATTTTTGCAGATTTACAACACCATGTATTTAATAAAAAATAATATGAACAATTTTCGTATGAAAAAAATATTAAAAAACCTAAAAAAAATTCTCAAAACTAATAAGTGAACCGGAAAAATACGAGTTATTACATATAAGTATTGTATTATTGTATCTACTTACCTAAGAAAATCAAAATAATAACAGCAAAACAAAACTGTAATTCTAACCTCCAACCAATTTTCGAGAATCTTCACTTTGTTAAAGAAAAAGTGACATTTGACATTCGCGAAAGAAAAAAAAGGTGATGCCACTCGATAAAATATATTACCGTGAACTTGATAATTCTAAAACGGCATGCATTAAGTATACACCAAAGAGTTAAAGGTGGTTTGAACGGTATGTTGCCGTTTTGCAACAGTATGCATTTAAGGGTTAAGGAACGTACTTGACTTATTTTAACCAGTGATTCCTGTCATTATTTAGAGTAAAACTGTAGTACGTCTCTTAACACCCTGTATAACAAAAATTAATGCCAAATTATTTCTGATGTAATATTTTAAAACCCGTTCAATGGGTTATGGATAGATTCAGGCTAATTAAATATGTATATTTTCACAATCAATTGTGGGTATACTTAATTTCATTTGAAGTAAATGTTGCAATATTTTATGAATTGAAAGTTATTTATATATTTGTGTCCATTGTTGTGCCTCTCTATGTGCAATAAGAATGGTCCTGCCTTTGAAATGATCAATCTGTATACATGTCTGCGTAGTCTAGTCTTTATGTGTTACGTTTTTATTTCATTAACAACAAAAATTAGCCAAGAATACTTGGCTTCTGTTGCCATATATTTGGTTTGGTTTCTCGATGGTTCAGATCATAATGTGGAATTCTCACCTGGTGTGTTGTTGGTTCTACTTATTGAAATTGAACCCTCTGCAGAAATCCATTTATCATACAAGTTAGCGTAGATAGTTCCCCGGTGTTTTGAAAATATTTTGTCGGTACGATGTAGGATTATATTCCATTATTATTAATTCAAATGCAAAGAATTGGATGCTGTGTTAGTACAATAGTCAATTAGAATACTAACTATCATTTAATATTTTAGATTTAATAATTCCTTTTATGCATTAAATAAGGCAGCCCATCTTCAAAACTGATTCAAAATAAAGTTATGAGAGATAATTCTGTTCCGCAATAAAATGAAGCAAGCTAAATGAAGTGTCAGCAACTTAACCTGGCGCGAATGAGGTGACAAATTGTTACACCAGCTATGAGGCGGGTAGGAGATACTGGAAACTTTGATGCCGACTTTTTAGTACTATAATCTCTAAATAGTATTAAAATAAAGTCGCTATCCCCGTCTGTCTGTTTGTGCGCTTAGTTCTTCTAAACTAGGCAATGTATTTTGGTAGGGTTTTCACTATCATTTAAATAATTTCTTCCAGAAGGTTTACATATATAATACATGCGTATTGTATTTATAGAAAGTAGAGATAAATCAATGTTTTTGAATCGAGTTGTGAAAAAAATGTTTATCCAGCATTAAAGTGGCTATATTTTGTTTGAAAAAGTACAAGGTTGTTTAACATTTTTTGTATAAAATTCTAACAAATCTTCTTTGGTTTATCAACATTAGTATATGTAGTATCTTCTAATTATAAAAATTAAAAAAAATAACTAAATCTAAAAATAAATCAAAGAACAATACAAATAAAAATAGCAGTACTATAAAAATGTAACACCGACTACGAGGTCGGGAGTGACGTACGCCAGTCACCTTTACGCACGTATATCTCCCGCTGACGCTGGTGCGACCCTAAACTCAACACCGCACGTTGCCCCCCCACTCCCTTACCTCCAGCTTCTGTGACGACGGGATTTGCATGGCAACAATAACATTAAATAATCTGCATTTAAAAACTTCTCGGGTATGACATACCCAACCTCAATCACGCCAGGTTAAAAAGATATGTAACTGAGAGATATAAGTATGCTTGCCTTAAAATCTAAGTGCTATTTATTTCTTCTTTAAAAAAAGACATTACATTGTACCTATAATCTAATATGAAGAGAAGAGAAGTATTGTAATTTAAAACTTCAAGCGACGGTCGTCAAAAGTAGAATTATGAATTCATATTTTTTTCAGTGGTGTGAAATAGCTTAGATTTAGTTGAGTTACACAAAAATTATACATTTCTGCGTTATATCTTTGTGAAATGAAATTCCTCCAATTCTTAATTTTTGGATTATTGAACTACATGGAAGAAAATATGATACATGTTCCTATTATTACATCTCCTTGTTTCAGCAGATAATTTAGTAGTGTGAATGCACTTGTTGATATATATATTAAGTAGTTTTTAACTCTCAACCAGTCAAGAAACAGCTCAAATGTTTATCTGAATAATAGAAACATTGGCAGATTTTTGATTAAAATATTGTACATTTTAATCAACAATGGTTCTCCCAGTTTCCATTGTAAAAGATTGTACATTTGAATCAACAGTGGTTCTCTCAGTTTCCATTGTAATATGTAGCAATAGGAATCGCACTATCAGGACGGAGTGGTGTTGATTAAAGGGAATGGGCACAATTATTACAGGTTGTAAGAGAGAAGTGAGAATTAGGAAGAGAATAAATGGAAGTAATTGATTGGGGTTGGAATATCAGTGTGTGTTTGAGTTGATTATGCTTTGAATGGAGTTATTTAGAGGTTGTTTGTTTGCCAGTAGATTGAATGAATTTGTAGATACTTTGTGCGCGGTGAGTGCAATATAAACAAGTAAGTTGGTTCCCAACGGCTTTGAATAGTTTCTTTTAAACAGACTTTCTCTCTTCCCTTTCTGATGATGATGAAGTTCAAATGATGAATATTCCAATATTGTATTTTTATAATGTATACAGCCCTTTGAAATGTTGTTTGTGGAATTAGTATTTTATTGTGAAATTTGTCTTTTTTTAACAATCGCCTTTACATGTTTTGACATAATAATTATGTTGGATCCGGTTAGTGGTTGGCTCAAACGCATCTCGTCCGAAGCCATCACATCCAAATAATTCATTTTGTTTACTTTTTCACTTCTAAAATATCTTTAATGAATTTGTGTTTGGATTTGATGGCTTTGGACAAAGAGGGCCAATTTGTTGGTTGTACAGTTATTAGTAAATATTATTGTTGAAATTGTTTGTTCATCTCACATTGTTATTTTTATAGTTGCCATTTATCATGTTGTTGGTTGCACATTCTGTTCATACACTCACCATCAAAGTTGTTATTAGTGTTTTAATTATTAAAAAATCTTTATAAAATAATGTTTTTTTCTTTTAACCTAATTATAAAAACCTCCTCTATAAAATGGACACTCTCTTCCGTATCACATAAATGTACATCTATGTATTGATTGAGCTGTGTTTTTTCTCTCCGTCTTATATACTTCTAATGTCGTAATTCACTATCGCGCAGGCTTGTTACGAGCATGAGCACATACTTGGTAATTGCAATATTCACTGGAGACATAATAAAGAGCCCATTGCATAGGTATGCATCTTTAAACGGTTCCATGATAACTCTACACAGTGACAATTCAACACACTTTTAAAAAATGATATAAAGTCATTAGAAACGATGAAAAAAAATAAAATTTTAACCTAACCTACTTAACCCAGTTAATAAAATTTTTGTTTCATCACTTTCCATGGCTTTATATAACTGTTTAAAGATGTGATGAATTATCATTGTGATGATTTATCCGGTCACCCTTTAAACATACCTAATTAAAATAATGTTCCTCGGTTAATCTTTCCAAATATCTTTAAACTCGGTCCTCAACCAGCCTACTTCCCACAGAAAAAAATTATTACATTAATAAATAGCAATAAGAATCTTAAATTTTCATAAAACGGAATAAAAATATTATTTATTGAAATACATTTTTTTTACATTTGGCATTTTAATATTCAATATGAAAAACATTGTTAATAAAATACATATAATATAAAACTTCCTTGTAATCAGGCTGACATCGACACCTCTCCCTAAGTACTGCAATTCTCCATACCTGCAAGTAAAAATTCTATTATCAATTATTTCCTAACTTAAAACTGCAATCGAATCTTTTATGAAGGCAACCAATGAAAAAATAAATTAAGCCCGATAACTCTAAGCCATTGAGCAGTTCTACAGTCCTACTGACTACTTTGTTAAAATACTGATGAAATGAACCTACAAATATCTTTAGACATGTTGGAAGAATTTTTTTTTAATTTGTTTAAACTTCTCCACTTCTTTTAGGTGAACGAAATCAGAAAAGATTCTCTCCTGGATAATTTACTATTTATCGTTTAGGACAGTTTTACACTAGCTGGATGATGTGTGATATATATGTAATCCTTCGGCCGCTCTTTGTGTCCCTAATGTCCCCTAAGTGTTCCATATTTCGCCAAAACACATGCAACAACAAAGTGCTGTGTGATTTTTATTTTATATTATTTTATTGGGAAAACCGACAGTTACTATATTTTTATAATGCATGGTAAAGTATGTACAATGATTGAACCAATAGTAGGTTTTCACTGATTTTTCAATTATAAGTGAATATAAAAAAAGTACTGAGGTACAATAGTGAGAGGGAGGGGAAGGGGATGAATCTGGTCTTGTGGAATTAATACGTATTGTGTGAAAGGTATTTATTGATTTTAGTTTTTAGGTGCCGAGGTAAATACGTCGAATTCACTATATTACATGTTAAAAAAGTATGAAGCGCGATGATTGAATGTGTTTTGTTTTGAGTTAGTGTTGCATTGCATTTAACCCCTCCGACTTTTCGCGAACTTGAAGCTAAGATGTCTTTACCGAAATGTCAATTTCACGAAAACGTTGTGTTATTACCGCCTCACAATCAAAGCTCTATAAATGAAACATTACTGAACGGAGCCGAATAGTAAAAACTCTTTTAGAAAGGTTACAAAATAGGCTTTCAAATTGTTGTATCATAAATAAATATTAACATTTGTAAATATTTAAATTTAGAATGGAAACATGAAAAAATTGTAAAAATGACTCACCTGTAATGTTTTATGTAAAAACGATACTAAAATCACGGATAATGTAAAAAAAAACACTTATTTCATCGTACAAATGTACAATAAACAATTCTGTCACTTCACTTTTTGACCATTTCATACAAAATATATTTTTAAAAAACTGGGATATGTGGGAGGCGGGTCGGCACGTCAAACGGCTTTCTTGGCGTCGTTTTACGATTTGGTGGGTAAAATTTGCTTCCACTGAGTAGGTCTTTTTACGGGTTTCTATGGATAACTTTGAATAGAGATGTGAAGCTTCATTCAATACGAATATTCTACTTTTTGTTTTAGGGATGTCACTAGAAGAATAACGGAGTTATGACGATTTTTGTGGAAACACACGCGTTGACGTGTAAACACGCTTATTGTACTTGACTGCTATCGTTATTTTATCGTGTATATCTGCTTACGTTGCTGGTTTAAATGGTTTTGCCTGGTTTATCTGATGGGCACTCTTAATTTAATTTGTTCAAGTAATTCAGGACAATCTATCACAGAGGTGGCTATTTTTTAGATGGGATAGATTGCGATGAAAAGGCCAGCATTGTAAAGATTAATAAGAGGTATTGTCACCATGTTCGTGAGATTGCATTCTCCGAGATGTGTAGAGGTCCAGAGCCTTAATCTCCTCCACAGCTCCTTTGAGGATGGCCTCCGCGTCCTCGCTGCAGCTGATGAGTGAGGAGTCGCCCATCAGACCCAGGTTCACACGGCCCCCGCAGGTCAGCAGAGTTACTCCCATACCTAGGAGTCAATTATCCTTTATTCTATCGGAACCAATACATTTGTTTAAATTCTTATAAGCATATTATGTTTTTCAATATTTATGGCTTACAATAATTCTGATTTCAATTCTATTGTTTCAATATTTAACGTTATCTTAGCAAGCTATTAATCGATATTTTTACTTATTAGTAAAAGAAAATCAAGACAAGCTCTCAAGTGGGAATAAACGTCCCGTAACGATGATGTGTTCAGATCACATTCGTTTCTTATTAGTCAATTCCTCTAGCTGAGAAAATTTGAGACATGTGTAATTAAATAGTCAAACATGTAATAACACGTAATAGCGCGTCTGAAAGTAGCTCTCTATTATTGGGGCAGATGTCCTGTAAGAAAAGCGACAATGACCTGTTTTCTGTTTTTGTAGTGCTTATGATTTGATGACTAATTTTATTTGAATAGTCAATAATGTATAAAATAAGATATTATAAATACCAAATATGATGTACTTCGTTAATATTTTATTTTATTTGTATTTTTACCTGTGGTGCCCCTGTGTGGAACGAAGAAGGCCATGTCTCTGACGTATCCGCCACATATCTTGATGTCAGTAGGGCCAGGCAGGTTGCTGATGACCAGTGTCGCCTGTTCGCTGTACAGAATTGGACGAAGCATCGGTTCGGGCAACAGTTGACTGGCAACACTCATTATCCAATAATTAACCTGGAACAAAACACAAAAGAATGGTAACTTGGCAATCATTTCGAATTCCTATTAAGTATTGTTGGATGCCGCTTCTTGGGTTAGTGATTATTTCAAAATCAGAAGCTTTGATGTCATAATACTTTACTTTTTTAGATGTCATTTCAGGGTGGTAGATTCCCTTAGTAATGTCGTGGAGAAAGACCACCATATAAATTTAAAATATTGCATATGATGGCTTTAGTCATGTTTAGTGACCAAATCTGAATAGCACCATTCCACCTTCCGCCTTACCATTCCCCAAATTGGAGATGCCATGGTCCCACTGTCTTAGGATAATTGAGAATCTTATGCGGTACACATAATTTTAAAAAGTTGCTGTGCTTACATTGATAATAAATTGATTCTTATTTAAAGCAGCACACATGCAGAAATAGCTACCAGCACTTGTGTTTCCACCCTCATTTAATCCGGACCTCTTTAAGACCACATTGGAAACAACGCTCCCCAACCGGGTCGCAATTTATTTCCACCGTAACAGTACGTGTTACTGGCTGAAGTCCCTTTGAGGTTTTACAAAAATAACAAATTTAAGGTTTACATTAGTTTGCACTTACATAGAAATCTGCGCTGCATCTCATTTTGCTTGTCTGTTTTCGCACTTCCACCAATCTCTTGAGCAGAGAAAAGCTGATTCCGTCTCCGCAATCTGCTATGGTTATCGGAACTGTCAGCATGGCCACTGAAAACCTGTTCTGCAACTTAAGTTTCTTGTCGGCAATCTCTGCTTTCAGAGTCAGATCAGACTTATTCACTTGCACCGGCACTACTGCAGTCATGTATTCGGGAATTAGTGGCTTGTCCAATAAACAGCACTAGAAGAATAAACAAATCATTCGTAAATGAGTATTCAAGCTGATACGAATTCACGATCAATAGACGTACATAGCATTTGATTAGATTTCAACAAATACATCATACTTTGAACTGAATGTTACCTGTGTGAAATAGTTATGATAGCTAGCAGACAATGCCATCAAAAAGATATCAGAAAAAGTGACTCCAGGTATCCTGGACTTCACTCGCTTAATTTTAACCAGTAAACTTTCTTCCGTCAATCCATCCGATACCCAGGCGCAGACCTTGTTCCCGCTTAAAGCCGGTCCATGCAGGGTATTATTGTCTGGAGGTCGTAGGACTTGGCTCATGAGGGAAGCTGGTGCCATTATCAATAACATTATCTTGGTCATTATATTGTAGAAACATTTCCGGAGACCTCTGGTCAGTGATATACCGTGTATTTTTTTTAAGCTGAACTTCTCGGTGATGTACTTAATTACCGACACTGTCGTAACTGATCTCTTTTTTTCGGCTTTAAAGTCAAGATCTTCGTCAGCAATTGTTTTAAGCAACAATTTCATCAGGACTACCCCGTCTCCGAGACTGTGGTGAATTCTGAACAACAAGGGGTAAATTTCAATGTTTGGTTGTTCGTCTTGGCTCTTAACAATCGGTCGATGGCTTATCAATACTTCCCATGATGCGGTATTATCAAACGGCAATTTGGTGTTTGCGTTTTCAGAAACAAATTTGTGTAAATTTTCATTGTTCATTTCGAGTTTTTCATCAAGATTCATGGGACGTACATAGTCATCGATGCAAAGGTTTTCGCGTTTTTCCCAAAAGTAATATCCCTTTTCGAAAGACCTCTTGTAAAACATTTTCGGGTACGGGCATTTTCCTGTGAATAATTTCTGCCTTATTGTTTCTTTTAATTTGTTAAATAAAATGCCGTTTGAAGAATCATCAACTTTGCTGTCGACTTCGATGGTTGTGATAACATTAATGATGCTCCTCGCATTATCTTCTTCGAGTGCCCATATTGTATCAGTCCCGACCAACAACCGAATGAAATTACTGCCGTACTTCTTTTTTAAAAGAATGTTCACTATTATTCTATTGAAATACGCCAAAGTCAGTGTTACAAGTATCACTGGTAGAATAATGCTAAAGATTACAAAGGAAATGAAAATGAAGAATGATTTTGGGTTGATAAACTGGGGCCACGACAGACTTACTTTATTCTTTCCGTTCAGATAATCCTAAAAGAAATGGAAAAATGTTAAGTGACTATCCAACATAAATACATTTATTGTTACTGTAAAAAGGGGACACTTTTTTTCAATTTTCAACTTTAAATCTAAATAATTTTTTTATATATACTTTTGTTTGGGAAAATTTTATGTCTGATATTTGATTCACATGTACTTTTGAAATATATATATTTTTTTAATTGCGGTGTGTGTTTGGAAAAAAAAACACAGTGACAAAATCACCTTATAAGCTTATTACAATGATACACCAATCCAAAAAAGTAAAAAAGAGTTTGAATATTCAAGTAGTTATATATATCGACAGACAATGATATATGTATGTTCTTTACAATATTGGCAATATGTTTAAATACACATAATTAGAGTCCAACTAATTAGACACTTATTTTCGAAGTATTGTATCAGGGTTCCCCAAAAAACATCATCAAAGAGAAGCGAGTAATTTCCGGCTGTAATTACCGGCAGATAACCGCTGATTATCTAAGTCGCCCTCCTGATTCAAAAGTCGCCCCATATTACGGTACAACACATTTTCATTTACTTACCTTGTTTGAAAAAAGGTTTTTAATAATGGCAACCAAGAAAATGGGAATGACTATTCCGCATTGCTCAACTGGAGAAAGAGAACCGAATATGGAAGTTCCAGCAAATTTGGTTTGCGGCCTCGCTAATGAATCATTTATGGAACAAAAGACACTCTTGAAGAAAGGGCTTGTCCAGTTGGAATCTCTTTCCATATTATGCTCCGTATTCCACATCCAACTATTAGAATAGTCCATATTGATAAATCTAGAAAATGAAAATTTAAATATTTTGCAAACACTTTTCACAACCACTGTTTTCACAAATTTTTAATGTTATTTTTTTATGTTTTTTGTATAACTAGTATATTGTCGACGGCAATCCATCACGGTGTAAATCATATTTGGCCACTTTTCAGGAGAGATAAACAACCGGCGATGATTTTAACTGAATGGTAGGCAATTGATACTGATTTTAATTAATAACGCGGTGATACTATTTTCGCTGTAAGACTATTCCCTTACATTGAAAATATCCTATTTTAATCCAACCGATGTAGGTTTGTTACCGCCGTTGAATGGCATTCCAAGATGACTTACGCGGTGATGGATTGCCGTTGACTATATTTAGTCAGTAAACACTAGATTTTACTATATATTTAACCAGGGCCGCCCCTCTGCAGGCGCAATTGGAGCAGTCTGCTCCGGGCGCCGTCTTGCCAAGGCGCTAATTTTATCTTACATAGCGCCCTTTACTAACACCAGGCACTGTTTGGCTCAGGGCCGGTACTGTACATAACCACTCGAGTGTAAATGTTTCAACTAATGTGTTTAGTAGAACTTGATTGAGCTTCTATCGAATAACAAAAGATGTCATTAACGTTTATCTTGTGGAATATTCTAGATAGACACCATTTATATTGTTTTCTAAAAATTAAACTTCTATTTACATGTTAAAAATTACACTGTAGACATATCCGTAGACCATGTATAACATACAGAAATAATAATATTAAATATTACCCCAGATACGTACAAAATAGGGAAATTTCCGTAACTAACATACTTTATAAATTTAATTTTATAAAACCTAAAAATATGAAATAACCAGTGAAATGTATATCAAATCAAGCAATTTTTTTCATATTATTGCAAGTTTGCAAAAAAGTATTGAGCGATCCCTTGACATAATGTGCCAAATTTATAGAACCTAAAAATATGTAACAAATGGTGAAATTTCAGTCTTTCAATGGCTTTAAACGTTAAAGCATTTCATGTTTCCAAATTAATATATTGAGGAATGATATTAAAGAAATAATATGGTAAATGTATACAACCAATTGCTCGAGTGATTAAGTGGATTCGTTGGCTTTAAACCACAGTAAGCAGTTTATATATTATGTTTCTTTATTAATATTCGTAAGTATGAGTTTTGTAAAGAACGCGGCCGAATTCTATACCGAACACCCGGAAATCTCTATCGCTCAAATGTTTATTTATTTTATTTGAAACTAGTTAATTTAGTTGGTAAACACTAAATTTTGCTAGATACTTAAATAAGATTCACAATATACCTGGGTTTCAAGACTCGTATGCTTCCTGGGAAGCGACGAGTGAAACTGATATTGTGTGGTGTTCGATTGCCTGAGGAAGCCTCGCATGCGTCTGGAAATAAGGGAAGGGCTAATCTACTTAAACCACCCGCCCCGAGTTGGCATTTCTTTAACTTGCAATATTATTTATCTTAACGTCAAAGTTTACATACTTGTTTGGCTTCAATTTAAAGTAACGAATAAACATGCTAAAGTCTTTAATAAGATGACCACTAATGAGATAATGTCATGTGTTAAATGTTCTTTCTTGTGTAATAATTGTTTTCATTTGTATGTTTAGTTTTGGGATTGTTTAATTTTTTTGTAAGAAATAATATTTGCTCGGTATGGTTATATAAGATTTTATGATTAAGATATTATTTAGATTTTATTTAAGATTTATGGTTATATAAGATTTTCAGGGTCAAAAGTATTTCAGTGATTAATTTTCAGGTTATAATGCCGTGTTGCACTTCCTCCTCCAATGTTTCAGACAACGTTACAGTGTCCTGATATCAGCTCTTATGATGGATCACTGTAATAATTGTCGCTGTTTGTATTGAGAGTGGTAAAACTCCCTCTGATTTTTGTAGATAATTTCTACCGCTGTGACAACAATGGTGACCATTTGTGAAGTTTTTTCCCTAATATATATACAACATTAGGCAAAAAATTAACTTTATTACTGTTTTACTTGACTTTCGTGATTTAACAACAATAAGGCTTTTTTTAACAACAATATTAAATGTTTTATTTTCTTTATTGCTATATAATTTATATTTTTTGTGCCACATCACAAAAGCGCCCCTGTCTGTACAATATATGTCACCATCCGGTTGGGCAGCGTTGTGAGGTGGATTATTTATTATAATATGAAACTATAATTTATTTAAAGGTTATTTATTATGATATATAACAAAGTTACGGTAATCGGAAAAATCAGAACACTTTTGAAAAATTATATTCTTCTTCTTCAATGGCGCTACAGCCCATTTCGAGCCTTGGCCTCCTTTAACATGAGCCTCCACCGCCCTCTGTCCTCGGCCGTCGTCTTCCAATCTGCAACATGGAGTAGTCCTCTGGCATCTTTCCTGATATCGTCCTCCCATCTCAGCCTAGGTCTGCCCGCCTTTCGTTTGCCTCCCGGGTGTCCTGTTAGAACCTTCTTTGGTACACGTGTGCTTGGCATTCTAATAATTCTGGGAAAAATTATATAAAGTTATGAAAAATCTGGCATAGGTGAGGTTAGGTTTATGGGATATATCATCTTAATATCGCCTTTTATAAGTGTTCTGACTATTCATGGAATTAAAATTACTGTTCCATATAGATTGTAGAATATTATATCGCAGAGATGGTTGATGTCTGAAGTGGAGACCGATGTGGAACCGGTTCTATATCGAGTTGTTTTGCGAACCGTTTACCAAAAAAAAAAAACATCCTTGGGAGGGGTGGCTAGAGAAAATCTGAGAAAAGAACTGGTTCTTCAAATGTTTTGTGTTGAGTTTTTAAAACTGTTGAGAGGGGGTCACATCATTTTCAAATATTGCCTGGCTAGCAGATCACGGCATATCATTGTCGCCACGCCCACACTAGCAGGCCACACTTATAACACATCATCTGTCAGGTGTGACAGGTCTGTTTGGGATTGTATGGCGAGCTATATGGTGTTATATAAAAAACGCTTTGATGCATATAGCGTAACGAGTGTCCCGCACTATGTCGCATTCCACTTAAAAGCTAGTAATTTTGGTATTAGGTAAAACTGGTAGACCATAATAAAAGGAGATTAGTACTTTTTAAAATTGTTTAATAAAATAATTATATTTATAATAAATTTTTGACAACTCCCGAATACTTGGATAAAATTATTTTTTAAATTTCATAACAAATAAATAAAAAATTAATAATATTTCTGAAAATTTGTGCTTTATTAAAATTATAAATAAGTGCATAAAATAGATTGCAAGCGCAAATTATAAAAATAATATAAAAAACTCTTAATTTCTGAAACTTTATCTAACCCTGTTTGTATTGAGTAAAAAATACAATACAATACTAGCATTACATATTCATACCCAAAGATGATAGAATATCTTTGTTTATGCCCCTGTCACCACGTAGCCATGAATGTGTATTTATTATTTTCACATAATATTCTAAAGTCTTGAATGTTAATAATTATTTATGATGTTCTTTTCAAGAAATAAAACTTTTAAAGGCAGATTTAAATGATTACTTTGTAAGTTCTTAATTTTACAATCTACCTTAGAAGATTAGACGCACTAATTAAAACGCAATGGAAGCTCAATATTTCTTAGGTAGGTACTTTAGCTGTTAAATTATTGATTTCCCTTTAAATTATGATGATATTTGTGGTAGAAAACAGTACTATTATTTATTCATGCATTGATATGAGAGACAGAATGTGAAAAATGAATACTTACCTATTTATGAAACATACAGGTTGATAGAGGATTTTAAATGATTTAATTCTACATAATTCCTAGCAAAAATTATATTTCATGTAAAACATAAATAGAAAATAAGAATGCGCAACGTATTGATGTAAAAAAATTAAAATATTGTTATTTTTATCTTACCGGGCATTTTCAAAATAGGCCATTTGCAACACAACCAATTCACACCTACGTAATTAATTAACAAATATATGTAGGTACATGACTATTTACATTCATAGTATGTATCTAAACGATGTGTTTAGAAGATAACCTATCTACGATATTCCATTGAATGGATTGATTGATTTCAGTTTCACAAACATTCGTTAATTCTTGGTCCAATGACTTCTTTCTTCCTGCATTCCTTTTAACATAATAGTTTTCAGTCTACTATTATTATAATCAATAATTGACACTTCGTTACCAAATCATTTTTACTCTCTTCGATTGTGAATTGTGACAACCGACGTACCGATTGTTTTATTTGAACTTTTCAAGATTTTAATTAAATCCACTATCTTACAAATGGTTCCACGATTACTCAACACAATGACAATTCAACACCAACACAAAATTATATAAAGTCATTAAAAGTAATGAAAAATGAACCTAACCTATTTAACCTAGTTTTGGTTTCATCACTTTTTAAAGGTGTTTTGAATTGTCACTGTGTTGAGTTATCAGGTTACCCCATTGATGTATTAGTCTATGGGTTACCCCTACAAAGTGTCCACCCTCTGACCTTTCTGGGGTTGTGTTAATTTTGTATCTATATAATATTCTCTTGAACTTCCCATCACGTGCATTATGATGATGCATTTTTAAAGAAAGCAAATCAATATACATAAATAAAACCTTTTTTTTCATTGAAAGCTTATGAAAAATCCATGAAAGGTATTGTGATGTGATGTATATGTAAATATGAAATTTGTGCTATTATCCAAACCGTCAAAAGGCAAATAGAGATGTAGTATCTACGATTCCATCGTATGCTGGTCTTCATGACTAAGGATAACTATTCAGCAAACTCTGTGAAAAATTCTGCTCCAGCTGTTAACACTTTTTATAATAATACCTACTCGATAAGGGGACATTCACACAATCTTCTTCCCTTCACTCCATCCGTCATCACAAGGACTTCTGGAGTATATCCAGGTGATGTGGCCAAAGAAGTGGACCACCAACTTCAGACAGAGAACAAAAAAACACTCCTCGATACAGTTCCTTTAAGATCGACTTATAAAAGCATTTTGTAATAATAACACTCAACTTTAAAATTATTTCTTGTAGGCTTCTCTAGTGATACAAATATATATAAAGGAATTTTCTATTTAGTTACAGAATTACAATGGTTCTTTTCTATATTCCTAATGTCGATAGCTAGAGCGAGTCGTGAATTCACAAACTACTGATCTCAGCGTACAAACTTTCCACTTGCAGCTATTGTGAGTGGAAATCGCCAATACATGCAGGAAATGTGACACCTATGGTGTCAATGTCCCGTCCTGGAGGGAGCAAGGCACAACTACCTGGGAAGATACTGTGGAACATTGTGGAACCAGGGGACGTAGCCAAATATCCACGGAGGAAGGAATATCCAATGACAACCCTGGTAAACTTTAACAAAGAACATTGTTAAAATCGGATATAGCACAATGGACCCATGGCCTGTGTGCTCACAGGAACTATGTAAACTGTCTCCGTTTTATTAATAATAATAATAGTACCAAGTAATTGTAGTTCCTGATTTCACCGCCCGCAAACTCAAGGTCAGAGCATATTATTTTCTACTGTATACATCTGTTGATCTGTTTACAATAATATTATTTCAACGTTGAAATCAATAAATTTCTTTTACTCCTGTAGCTTTATTATTCCATTATGTTAAAGCCTAGTGGCCAAGTGATTATTATGTGACCAAGTCACACGTTGAATCTATTTTATGTCAGATGGGAATTAACTGAACTGACTTTACTAACCACGTTTCTATTAGGTTTTACAATTATGATTTGTTTTGGAGATATAAAGGTACAAGCCTAACTAAAGGGGCTGATTGCGATATCAAAAATATCCCTAGGCTGAGCTAGATCACTTGATCATTATGACTATGTACAATATCAAATTTTCACGGCCAAAACTATTATCGTGATTAATGTTTGGGTTATTATGCCTTGTAGCACTCCTCCT
Organism: Hesperophylax consimilis; assembly: GCF_061612785.1. Classification (NCBI taxonomy): domain Eukaryota; kingdom Metazoa; phylum Arthropoda; class Insecta; order Trichoptera; family Limnephilidae; genus Hesperophylax; species Hesperophylax consimilis. The sequence goes on from NC_142842.1 coordinate 1,522,351, forward strand.
TATTTTTCCAATGTTGGACATCGTTTTTTTGTTTTTTTATTTGTAGATTGTGATGAAGTGTTTATTTATGTACCTATTGCTCGAGTTAATCCTCTTAGGGCTGGTATTTCAGTATAGTCAAGTACCGGATACCAAGAACTATTAAGCTCATCCCCGTTATCCCTATGTTTTAAATTTTATCCCTAATTAGACATGCTCGATGCGTTTTGGGTTTTCCCAGTACTTCAAGAATAGCCGTTTTCAATTAAGTTCTCGGCAATTCGCTAAAGAAAGAGGAAGCGCAACATGGCCATAATAACCCAAAAATGAAAGAGGATAATATACAGTATTGTCACTAAACCCAACGCAGTGAAGTTATGGAGCGGGGGTGGGAGTATTCAGTATGTCTGCCTCTTGATCCAGCAGAGGATGTTGACCCAGACGAAGGCGCAGGAGCCGACGTAGATGACGCGGAAGGCGGGGGGAATGAGCATGAAGTTGAAAGCCTGCGCCGGCAGCCAGAAGAGGCAGCTAGTCTGGAAAGTTGGGAGGATCTTGTTCTTGCACTCCTCCATGTAGTTAGTCTTTCTCTCCATCACACTCATTCCTGCAAATTAAAAACATTTTTTAGCGTGAAGTCTAGCGGTGCATTTATTATTTTTTGTGTTAATTGGTACAATGAAGAGATAATACCCAACAATATTTGGCTTTCCATGAATATTTGAATGGAAACCAATGTCGCCACAAGCTATGGGTGAAATCACTATTTTCGATTAATAGTTACTACCAGTCGGTTTACATTATGAGTACCAAAAAATAAGCTTCGGATAAATTAAAGATTCTCCTGTGGTTTCACTTGAGTAGAATTAAAATTAAATTGTCAGTGGTAAATTACTAAATAAAAAAAAGCATTAGTAAATAATTTTATCTGCAAAACATACTTTACTTACGAGTAAAGGAGTCTGTTTTCATTAGATATAATCAAAGAACTCCTTTCGGAATTAGTACTTACCAACGAAGAATATGACTAGTAACGGTGGTGTTAAGAGGAATTGATCCAAAAGTAATTTCTTTACAATTATCTTAGCCGACTTGCCCACATACTTCTTGTCCAGCCAGCGGTACCTGAGAATAAGCAATTTACATTATAGTATAGTGAGGTGATCGACCCAAAACCTGGCAGGGCCCCAACAACAGGCTTGGCCCCAATAACTGGCAGGGCATCAATAAAAACAATCTCCAGGCCTCCATATTGCAACACATCTACCCATGGTGATATGATAACCCGAGCAGTAAATCCAATATGGCAGCAGATTTGTAAAATTGTGATTATGTTTTGGTAAATTCTGACCAGTGAAGTGAGTGGGAGTAAATTTGGCCATGTCAGTTATTGGTGTCATAAACAACATATTTTATTTTAATTTTTGTTCTATTATTTTTATTTCACTAGCTTCAGAAATGTATTGTTTTTTTTCGGTTCCATGATAACTCAACACAATGATAATTCAATGCACCTTTAAAAAGTGACATAAATTCAATAAAACTGATGAAAAACAAAACAAACCTAACCTATTTAATCTAGTTTTATTTCACGACTTCTCTTTTCATGACTTTATATAAGTTAATATATTTATTAAAGGTATTTTGAGTTATCCAGACACCTGTTTGTTCATTGAATAAAGTTATTATTCAATCGAAATAATATTTCAGTGTGCTTAAAAAATTATCTTGATACATGTGTCTTTTGCGACTTACGCAAAAGTTCCACTGCCCAGTCATTGGTAAGTACTACATATATATGGAACTATTAAAGCTATGAAATAACTTTGATACCCAGATCTGGTTAGTGATTACTCAATATCGATATTCCATTTCAAGAAGCATTTCTATTCTGATGGTAGTCTCTCATCAGAATAATAGGAAGGGAACTTTTTAAATTTTGACTTTATTTGAACCCAGTATTCTTTTTTTTCTTCATATGGTGGAGGTTATAGTGGTATGCTTAGGTTATTCAGCCAGTCGATGGCACCGGAAGTCAATAAACTGGTTCAGCGCAGATGTAACACAGTGAAACTGATGAAAGGGACATTTTGTGTTCTGTTCTTTAAATATGTCCACATTCACACAATTCAGAATCCTTTAGGCCATATTTATGTGTCATAAAGCCTAATGTTAAAAATTCTGTTCACATCTCTCTTTAGAAGCATTCTAGAATTTGGTCACCTGTCTATAATAATCACATTAGTATCATTGAAATAGTCCAACGCAAATTTTTGAGGTGTTTTTATTTTAGACTTAGAATTCCTTTAGAATCAATAGATTATGGAGTTCTTATTACATTCATTGAATTGTTGAAGTTTGATATTATATTTTTATATAAAATTGTAAAATATCAGTTGGATACCCCTGATATATTAATATTGATTCAATTGCATGTTCCTACCATTATATCAAGGTTCCCTAGTATGTATGTATTATTTTAACAATCACACTACAGTTTCAGGCTAAAATTCTGTTATAAATAGATTACACACCACTGGTAACTTGTATGCAATGTTAGCTGATGTTTTTAATATGCGTCTATCGAAATATAAATCTGTACTGATTGAATATTTTAGCAGTGCATGTATTAATGAGAATGTCTGCATTAGTATATGCACTGCAGGTTTTTGGTTTTAGTTTCTTCTTTATTTCTTTTAATCATTTTGTACTAATGTGTATTATTTCTCTTGTTATATTATTTAATCTTATATTTTTCCTTTCTTTCCACATTGTTCTATGACTGTCAATAATTTTCATGTAAGTAAATGGCGCTTGTGCCGTTAATTCTAAATAAATAACGGCCGTGACTGAATCGGATGCATTATAGCGAGGTCCACGTCTTCCGAGGAAGAGAGACCCCTGGCAGTTTATTAGTTGTGTCCACAGATTGTTTTTCACGTCCAAAGTCTGCCATTGAGTTCGTCACAACTCTTCAGGGGAGTTTTGTGACAGTACTGCTGTACACCAATATACATCTTTAGCCAAGTAGCCCACCTTCCCCTTTTCCATATCCTTCCCCTCCCCTTACCTTCAGCCTCACAGCATACCCCAATTAGGGATGCCATAGTCTCACTGGCTCCGGATGATTAGGAGCAGTTAGGACTCCTGTTCGGTACTCACAAGTAAAGTAAAAAATAAATTATCTGTATAAACATAAATTCAGTTTAATATTACATACTACTGTAGTACCCTGTACTGTTGGATCCAGTATTCACTTCTATAGTACCCTGCACTGTTTGATCCAGTATTCACTTCTACAGTACCCTGTACTGTTATATCCAGTATTCACTTGTATAGTACCCTGTACTGTTGGATCCAATATTCACTTCTGTAGTACCCTGTACTGTTGGATCCAGTATTCACTTCTATAGTACCCTGCACTGTTTGATCCAGTATTCACTTCTACAGTACCCTGTACTGTTGTATCCAGTATTCACTTGTATAGTACCCTGTACTGTTGGATCCAGTATTCACTTCTGTAGTACCCTGTACTGTTGGATCCAGTATTCACTTCTATAGTACCCTGCACTGTTTGATCCAGTATTCACTTCTACAGTACCCTGTCCGGTTATATCCAGTATTCACTTGTATAGTACCCTGTACTGTTGGATCCAGTATTCACTTCTACAGTACCCTGTACTGTTTGATCCAGTATTCACTTCTATAGTACCATGTACTGCTGTATCCAGTACTTACTTCTATTTTTAGTAATGGTGAAAAACATTGTTTATACTTGCCAGTAATAATAGACCTGAGGATAAACTGCAATTCCTAGAATCCCAAAGCGTGTTATCATGTGCGGATCATAAGCCATTGGCTGGCCTCCATGCTGCATGCAAAAATGTTATCAATTTGTTAGTACATACAAATATTTGACTTATTAATAAATAATATCACTTAAACGTCAGTGTTTTAAAATTAAAGAAAATAAGTTTGTTAATTATGGAGTGGGCGAATAGTTTCAAATAATAAATAAATAAAAATAATAAGTTGTACCAGTAATATAAAATGGGGGCGTACATCGTTGTACCCATTACAGCATAACGTCCAATTGTTGCAGTGTCGTAGTTTACAGGCTTTTCGGGCTGTTTTGGTGGAAATAATAAAATAAATAAAATTTTAGGTTAAAAATGATTTTTCAAAACTGAGAACAAAATAAAAAGTGATTTTTTCTCCAAATGTTATTTGTTAAACTTGAGTTAGCGTAAATCATCATGTGTGTGCAAATAATTATTTACAAACATAAATAATATACAAACAGACATTGACATAGTTTTCAGTATTTTTAAATTTATGTTTTGTTGCAGACATTTTTCCTTATTTTTTTATTACATTCATTGAATTGTTGAAGTTTGATATTATATTTTTATATAAAATTGCAAAATATCAGTTGGATACCCCTGATATATTAATATTGATTAACTTGCATGTTCCTACCTTTAGATCAAGGTTACCTAGTATGTATTATTGTAACAATAACACTACAGTTTCAGGATACAATTCTGTTATAAATAGATTACACACCAATGGTAACTTGTATGCAATGTTAGCTCATGTTTTTAATATGCGTCTATCGAAATATAAATCTGTACTGATTAAATATTTTAGCAGTGCATATATTAATGAGAATGACTGCACTGCAGGTTTTTGGTTTTAGTTTCTGCTTTATTTCTTTTAATAACTTTTTACTATTGTGTATTATTTTTTCTTGTTAAATTATTTAATCTTATATTTTCCTTTTTTCCATATTGTTCTATGATTAAATAATATACATACAGACATTGACATAGTTTTCAGTATTTTTAAATTTATGTTTTATTTCAGACATTTTTCCTTATTTACTTCAATATCGTCGCAAGCACTGTGAACAGTGCCAACTGGGACTGACTCTGACTGCGACGTAGATATCACTCACCGACTCATCATAGATATACCACTCAGCCACTCTCACTCACTGTGATAAATTGGTGAATTGGTGACAGCGAAAATACTTTGATGCTGTGGTATCTATTGTAAATTGATGAGGTTCGGGGAAATTTTTCTCAGTGTCTCGTGAACTGAGGGTGTAAAGTACCTGGGGGATGGTTTTTTCTACCCGATGAGTGGGCTGCCTATAGCAACTTATAGGGCGGAAATACTATTTTTTTTTTGTATTTTTTTTTTGTCTGTAGGTATTTTATTTAAGTATTTGTATTTTTTTTTTTATGATTGTTATAATATGTATATTATTTTAAATTAAGGTGTTTGTAAAATTTATACTATATTTTTTGTATTTTTGGTTGCAATTTAATTTTTTATTTGAGTCCACTCATCAAGGGGGGAAGGTAATAGAGACTGGGAATGGATAGGTGGGTTTGTCGTCGGGGCTTGAACGCCCGAGACATGCTATGCTCGGATTTGTGTGCATAGGAAGTTTCGCATAGAATGTTTTGGCTAATTCTACCACATGGGTTTTAAATGGGGGGATTTTCGTGCCTGAATTAATTATGTAATTACGGACAAACCAAGGGCTTTTGGTGTATCTTCTATGTGTGGCATTCTGGAATGAGGCAAGACGATTTGTGTTACCTGTGCCCCAAATGGGTGAGTCGTATGACATTATGGGGCGTATTTGTGTTTTGTAGATGAGTAGTTTGTTTTGTATGGAAGTTTTTGAATTTGAATGAAGCAACGGGTAAAGGGCGTTGGATGTTTTTTTAGCGTTTGTGAGAGTGTTATTTATGTGTTTTGTCCATGTGAGTCGTCTGTCAAGTGTCACTCCAAGATATTTGGCCGATTTTTGCCACGGTATAGTTTGGCCGTACATCGTTATTTCCTCTAGCGGGGCCTGGCCGCCTTTTCTACGAGAGAAAAAGACGGCCACGCTCTTTGAGGGATTCACGTCTATACGCCATTTATCGTACCAATCTTGGAGTGAGTCTATGTGTTTTTGGAGTCGGTACGTAATCATTCTGGGTGAACAGTATCTAACTATAACTGTGGTATCATCTGCGTACAGAGCTTTATGAGAATTTGAATTTTCAGAGAGGGGGATGTCGTGAGTGTAGACATTGAAGAGGATTGGAGAAAGCAGAGACCCCTGCTGTCATGAAGCGTTTTATTGAAAGAGCGCCGACGTATTTTACTTGAAAAGTACGTTGGTGTAGAAATGATTTGAAGGCACCGAGTAGTTGGGGATCGATGCCTGTTTCGTGGAGTTTGAGAAGCAGGCCGTTTATCCATACTTTATCGAAAGCTTTGGCTATGTCCAGGAATATGGCGCCAGTTGATCGCTTGGTATTGAAGCCTCCGATGATAATTTCGGAGACTCTGAGGAGTTGGTGGAGGGTGGAGTGATTTGATCTAAAGCCGTGTTGCTCTTCAGGTAATGTTGAAACCTCGTCAATGTGCTTGAGGAGCCGTGTCAAAAGGATAATTTCCACAGAGAGCCGTCCTGTGGATTTATCTCTTGAATTTTCATATTCCAGGTGAAATTTACGTGCTCTTGAAGTTTTTTTCTGATGAGGGCTTGGATTCGATTTATAGAAGTTTTCAAGGTGGGATAATGATATTTTTCCCAGTGGCGGCGTAGGATATTTTTTGTTTTAATTAAATCTTTTACTGAATTTGGGAGGTTTTCCTTGAAATTTATTGGGGAGGGTGAGGGGAGAGGTTTTGAGGCCTCGTCTATTGCGGACATTATTGTCTTCGCGAAGTCGTCAACCGCTGTATCTAAATCTGAGGGATTTTTAATGTGGGGATTTATGGATAATTTTTCCCCGACTCTGTGCGAAAAGTAGGTCCAATCAGTTTTTTTGTTAATTTTTGAAGGGGGGGGGGGGTAAGAGAATTCGTTGAGAGTTAGCAACACGGGGTTATGGTCGGAGGAGAGGTCGCAGATGGTTTCGATACTGTATGCCCAGGATGATTTGTGAAAAATGGCGATGTCTAGTACGTCAGGTCTGTGTCCGATGCTAGAGAAAAAAGTTGGCTCTACGGGTCCTGCAATGTTTATGTCGGGATGAGAGTTGGCAAAGTCATGTAGGATTCGTCCGTTTTTGTTGGTGAGCCTACTATTCCAGTCGGGGTGTTTTGAGTTAAAATCCCCCGCTAGAATAGTAGGCGTTTGTCCATCGAGAAGTAATTCAAGATCCGACTTTTGTAAAGTCTGAACAGGTGGGTTGTAAATTGAATTAATTCTCAATGGACCCGAGTGTTTCGTGAATATGGTAATGGAGGTACCTTCTATGGTAGTCAGGGGGGGGGGTGATGTTGTGTTTGTGGGCGATTTTAGTTTTCACGAAGATGGCTGTGCCGCCGCCTCGTGAGTGTAAACGGTCGTTTCGGTACAGTGTGTAGTTAGTGATTTTTGGTGTGTGTGAAGGGTTTAAGTGTGTTTCATTTATGAGTATTATGTCTAAATTATGTGTGTTGGTGAAAATTCGTAATTCGTGCATGTTTTTGTCAAGACCATTGGCATTCCAGAATGCCAAACGTAGCGCGGAGGGCTTGGTAGAATTAGCCATTTAATTGGTAAAGAGGGCAATGATTTGAGGGGCTGCTGTGAAAAGAATCGAGAGGTAGTCTGCCGGCGAGGTGGCAGATTGGAATTTAAGGAGTAGATCAGCGATAAGTTCGCCGATCTTTGAAAAGAAATTATTTTTAAAAAGATCTGAAAAACTAAAGGGGGTTGCTGAAGTTTTTCGGAGCGGGGGGGAGGTTGGAGGGGGGTGCCGATGAGGGGAGGGGGAAGGAGGGGGGATGTGGGGTGGGGGGTTCAATGCCTGGGCATAGGATGTGGATGCTTGGACTGGGTGGGAGGTGAAAGTGACTTGGGGAGGTACCTCAGTTCGACGGGGCATGGCTGTGGAGGGTGCTGGGCGTTTTGGGCATTCTTTGAAGTTGGCCGGGTGAGGGCCGGCGCAGTTCGCGCAGGTAGCCGAGCCGTCCTCTCTCTGCTTGGCACAAATGGCGGTGAAATGGGGCCCCGCGCATTTGATGCAGCGGGGGGGGAGATGGCATCCTTTGGTGGAGTGCCCGAACAGTTGACATCGGTGGCATTGGGTTGGGGCTGATTTGTGGTCTAGGTATTCGGTTTTGATTCGTAGATGAAATATGTGGGTGAGGTTGAATATTTGTTTTCCCTCTTCGCAGTGGGTGAGCTGCACGAGGACCATCGGGACGTTTGTGCGGTCGGGTCCCGACCTCATCCTGGAGACAGAGATGGCCGGGAGACCGAGGTCCTGCAGTTCGAGGAGAATCTCCTCCTCCGAGATCTGTGTCGGGATTCCCCTCAGAACTGCCTTGGTGGTTTTGTCCTCGTGCAGCTCGAAGGTGTGAAAGTCAGTTTTGATTTCTTGTAGCATTTTGGTAGCTAGTCGGAAGCTGGAGGAGTCGGCGGTGTGGACCACCACGCCCGTCGGGATGGCTTTGGCGTGAGATATGCGCACACCGGCGTTCTCCAGCTTCTTTCTGAGTGTGTTCCAATTAGAATCCGATTTAATGATGATGGGCGGGATTTTGATGGGACGTCGGGCAGGAGTCGGGATGGTGGTGGTGTTTGACAAGTCTGTAATGTCTGCTCCGTCAGTGGTGATTGTGTCCGAGTTGGTGTCAACTGAGGAGGGCGGGGCCAGGGTCTGGAAGCGGTTGGTGGTAGCGAGGGTCTGGGGAGGCGGGGGCGGTTTTTGCTTTATTGGATTATTCATGGTGGTCCAGAGAGGCGGGAAGTCCTTGGATGGTGATGGAGGTAGCGCGGTGCAGCTTGCCAAGCTGTGGTCTGCGGCGGTGGAGGCGGTGGAGGTGGAGGCGGAGGTGGTGGGCGGTTAGGTGGCGATGGGCGGGGTTTTGCGTGGGGTGCCTGATAAGTATGTGGTGGCCGAGGGGTTTACTCCATCCGGATAGAAAGTCACCTTTCTTGGGTGAGTTCTTGTGATGGTCTTTGTAATATTTTTTATGTATGCTTGGAGAGCGTCCAATGGAGTGTCCAGCTTCTCCAGCTCCAGTAAGTATGTTTCCATGCTGATGTAGGTGGTTGTGGGTGGTAAAGCAGGTCAGGAGGGTTTCGGCAAGGTAGGGCGGGGCACGGGTAGGTCGCTGGGCAGAGTAGGATGGAGAGTGTGGTCGGGGAGCGCAGGTAGACAGTGGGCTGTGACGCCAGGGTAGTTTTCAGGACTGTACAGTATTTGGTGGACTGTATTTGGCTCGGCAGAGCGAGTCGGTGAGCTCCTTTTCACTCGGTTTTCTTTTCATGCTCAATAATTTCCTTTATCAAAATACTTAGGTAATTAAAACCAAAAGATTCCAAGAGATGTCGCTAGCGTACATTCAGTGGCCGCCATTTTTGGTATTGGTTTGGATGTGGACTATGGGGATTACCGGAAAAAATTCTTACCAAAAATTTTCTAGTGAGGGTCTGCTGGGAAAACTCCGCGCCCACATAGAGAACCCCATACACGAAACTGTTGGTCGTCAGTGGGTACTTGTGGAACATGGTTTTCGCGAAATTCGCTATCTTTGACGCCGCCATTTTTCAAAAGCTGAAATGAAAATTTGGAAAAATTTTAGTAAATTTAAAAAAATTTAGTTTAGTGTATTAAAACATGAGTAGCACAATTAAAATTGAGATGACAAACAAACATGATTGATGAATTATATTCTGACTTCTAACGGGGTCATTGCGACGTGTCACTGAGTAACATCCTTTTGTCTTACATACTTATTGTTTTAGCGAAAAGATGCTACAATTGATATTGATACATTTTTTAATAAATATTCGAAAAGTTTTGCAGATATTAATGTTGTTTTACAGTGCAATTTTAATTGAGTATATTAAAAGTGAGCTTTTTCCAATTTCGTGAAATTTTCTTTTCTGAAGTCGAATAATAAGTTTGAAACTTGCTGCATGCAAGAAATGCATCTGTATTCGAATCAATATTCGCTGCGATACCAATACACATAGGTAAACTCAACCAAATAGCAAGATTGTTTATTTATTTAGAATGAACGGCGCAAGTGTCATTTAAATACGAGAGAGTTATTTGTTATTGACAGTCATAAAAAAATACGGAAAGAAGAAAGAAAAGAAAACTTCTAAGAATATGTATGCAAACAAGACAAAATAATGTACAATGGAGAGATTAGGTACTAAGTTAATTCTAAGTTAGGTATTAAGAGAAATGAAGAAGAAACAAAAACAAAAATCTGTTATTCAGTGACTTCGTTAAAAGTAGTACTGCTAAAATGTTTAATAAGCATATACTTTTGTATTTCAATACGGCGTATTAAAAACATCAGCAACATAGCATAAGATTTATCAATATCTGGTAGGGGTGTCTAATTGATTTATAAAAGGATTGTAGCCTGAAACCGTAGTAATTGTCACAATAATACACACTATGGCACCTTGATCTGATGGTAGGAATTAAAATATAATTCCCTGTAAGACTAAGGATGGGTTGTTTCGGAGAATTTGAACAATTCATCAAATTTCAACGTTCATTTTCGGGTTCTGCGAAAGTCCAATTCAAGTTCTGTTATTATATCATTATAGGCTAGTTGCTTGACAAAACTGAAATAAAAACAGAACTTGATAATATCTTTCGCAGAACTTGAAAATGAACGTTGAAATTTGAAGAATTGTTCAAATTCTCCGGAACAACCCGTCCTAAGACTAGATATACCTAATGTAAGGATTGCGTGATTTTACCCGATTCCGAATGTTACCTACATGTCGAAGTGGATCACTTTAAACTTCGTTGAATAATATTGGTGACATGTTGTTTGTATTCACTTTTCTGTGCATGTGTATCATATGTCGTGTTTTCGGGTAGCATAATGCCTAAGTACATATTAATCGCGTGTTGTTTTATGTTTTTATTTTTGCAATATTCTCTGTGTCGTGTTTCCGTACTTACTAAATATTTGTAAACCAAACGCGATGTTATGAATATACAAAATAGATTTTCAGATTGTCTTTTTCCTGATACAATAATTATATTCGTTTTAGTAACAAGTTTTCCTATAGAATTAAAATATTTCTAAAGTTGGTAGTTACTGAGAACTTTAATTACTCACATGGGAAGTTTAGATTTAGAAGCATGTTTATTGAATTTTAATTATTGATCATTCAACGTGATGATCACTTCTTGTTTCGTCAATTTTATTTTACCAAACATTGAAAACATACCAATATAATATTTTTAAACATCCGTATGTTGGTAGGACTACATACTTTGTACATTATTAATAAAACAGGGTGATTTTGAACTCTGAAAACTGAGAACGCCAATTTCAAAAATTATTGCATGAAAATATGCATATCATTTTTTTTTAAATTACCTTATATTCAACTGAATTTTTATATTTTTCTATGCAGGTTTTGACATATTTAACATGGTATCATCGGTTGTCTGTGGATTAGTCGTATATGTGAAATCTGGTTCAATGAACTCAAATTTGCTTTTGAATTTAGGTGACACATTAAAAATTGGAACTGGTCGTTTGAATAATTCGTATTAACAATAATGTAATATTTTTAACAGAAACTGATTTTAATTGCCTTTTACAAAATGGAAATTGATTTGTAGAGAATTCAAACTATCCCGTGATTCTTCACGGGTCTGCGTTAGTTCTATGTTTTTGTTACGAAACACTTTTCCACGATGTCTAATTATTCTAACTACGTAAATTCTATATTATAATACATATTTAAATGCTGTGTACAAACTTTGTATTGATTTTCATAGTTTATAACTTTCTAGTTGGAGAATAAAAAAAATATTTCCTAAAATTATAATGTGTGGTTCTGTTTAATTAATTACTATTGGGAATATAATGTATTATATATGTATGAAAATCAGCAAACAATTTGATAATGCCTTCGGAAGGAGTAACAGCTATCACACGTACAAATGAATTTATCTGTATGTAATATACCTACATCTACACAAAAGTAATGACTTTTTACAGCCCATGAAGGCCAAGGCCCCAAGGCCAATAATATGTACCAACATGTTTCAAAAAATTATAAGGAAAGGTATCATTTAACTAGTACACTACCTACTCGTCAATTTGGTGGAGAAGAAAATACATAAATATTTCTATTTATTTTTCGGAATAACTTTATTGAGTAAAACCTCAAATTGTAATTTTTAATTGTTATTTTTCATAAATATTTCGATTGAAACGAATGTATCTATACACGGCGTCCGGAAACTGGTGGCACAAGCGGAAAACTAGTGAATCTACATAACATTTGGAGCCGATTTTGTGGTATAACTTTATATTTCTTTGAGCTTTCGTTTTCGAGTAAATCGAGTTCGAAATTGGAATTAGCCATTGACAAATTACAACACATCAATGGAATTAGCCGTTAATTATCTTTTAAAATGCGTCGAAGCCTAGACACGGCTCCATATGTATTTTTGTGATGTACATTCCCTACGTACATTCCCCAGTTTCCCGCTTGTATCACTAGATTCCGGACACCGCGTATAAACTAATGAAAACGCGATGTCTTTTGAATGGAACTTCAAAGCAAATGCGAGCGGATATTATTTGTCCAGACCTTCATCAACTAAATTTAAAAAAGTTTTTTCAAGACCTTGCTCTGACTCTGAAATAATCTAGTTTAAAAATAGATAGTACGAAATTAGCCCAGAATTCCGTTATCAACAACTCCTCTTTATTTTTATGAAATTAAATTCATTATTTCATTGAAAGACTATCTACAAATACGTCGATCAAACTCTATTCACATTATTTCAGTTATAATTCTAATTATTTTTTATTGTTATTAGGTATTTTGTATTGATTATGGAGAGTCCGGAACCAGTAGGACTATGAATTGGGATATGTTGTGATGCTGAAGTAGTTGGAGAAAGGATGGAGATGGGTAAGAAAAAGTCGAGGGAAGACCTGGCTATTCAAAAGAGTCACCAAACACGGCTAAAGCCATTTTCAGCAACGTTTCTATTCGGAATGGTGGTCTTTCACCTGGGCGATCTGAGAATATCTACCACTGGGAAAACTATGGAAAATAATGACTTAAGTAATAATTGAATAAGTAACCACTGCAGTTATTACCCACTTTTTCACGCTGATTAAGAAATCACTGTAGAATCTTGCGCATTCGCGTTTTGATTTTCCGTCGAAGCGAATTGAATAACATTTGAAATTATTAATTTATACAGAACACTATCTAGGAATATCACAGGTTGAGAAATGTGCTTTTGGTCGAGCGTTTCACATAATTTCGCGATGTGGAACGCCTTCTGTAGGACTGAGGTTAGGAAATAAACACAGTTCATCTGCAAAGGAGCAGTCGGTTCTGCGCACGCGTACTTTTATAGATTGCCGCCTTTTTTCTGCGGGCTTGAAAATTATTTCCGTTAAAACCAGGAAAAACGTTTTCCTGCGATTATTTTAAACATGCTACGCTTCTCGCAAAGGGTATTTTATGGCCTTTGATGTCAGCTATACATAGCTAATGTGACATGATATCTTTACAAGTTAAATTATACTGCTCTTCTAAACCTGTGTCTAAAAGCTCTTACTAAAATTTTAACAATTGAACCGGAAATAATATACCTGTATCTAAATAAATTAACATATATTGTACCTTCATAATAGTACATACGTTCACGAAAAACTTTATCTACAAAACACGTATAAGAAAGGAAAGTGGGGTTCCTTGTTCCTTCTGATAATATTGAATAGACGTGTGGCTTTTATCGTGATTAATTTTTAGGTTATAATTCAGTTTTGCGCTTACTCTTTCTAATGTAGATATGGAGATTGTCGCGAAGTTTGCAGTTATTGTTTGTCTATCTAGAGGTGGTGTTGCGCGCGATAGTACTCTTAGGGCCAGTATTTAGTAAATAGTAATATTATTTGAATTTGCGAAGTGTGGTAGGAATTTTTGGCCAAAATATAAAATAATTATATGAAAGTACTAAACATTTGTTGTTTATCTGTAATTTAGCATAATTAGTAAAGTATTGTGATTTTCAGAGTTTAGTTTAGGTGTAGCCTTCAAGTACCGAATACCGAGAGCTATTAAGGTTAGCCCCGTCGTTATCTATTAATTTATTTATTTATTTATTTATTTGGAAAAGTTGACAGCAAATCTGTAATTATATAATGATACAATAATAATATTATTAATTATGCCAATTATGAACTTTCCACTGATGAATAGTTAATGGTGTTACAATGGTGTACAATGGCATAGAGATGTTCTCTTAAATTAATTTCTTGTTTAGTTAGGAAATATTAAAAATATTAAAATAAAGGAGGGTGGGGGGGAGGAGGGGGAAATATAGGATAAGGATTAAGAGGCAAAGGACGGGAATATATAGGAATTGAACTAGTTTGAGTTTTGTTGATTATTGAGTTTTTGTTTTATGTCGCGTAAAGTCGAGTTAAATATGTCAATATGGTTATAATTTAAGTTAAAAAAGTGTGTGGATCTGTAGATAAATGAGTTTTGTTTGGAATTTGTCTTACAATGAGGGAGATTAAAAGTAAGCGACTGTCTGCTGTTGCGATTGGGAACATGGAATAATAGGCGTTGAAGAAGATCAGGACTATCGATTAAATTGTGTGTAATTTTGAATAACATTACCAAATCTGCTACATTTCTTCGGAAAGTTAACGTCTGTATATTGAAGAACTTTGCAGAGTCTTCATTACTGATATGAGATCGAAAAGAGCGGAAATTAAGGTACCTTAAAAATCTATTTTGAACACTTTCAATTCTATTTTTATGTATTGCATAGCCTGGGTTCCACACTTGTGATGCGTATTCAAGGATACTACGAGCGTATGAGAAATACAGTGTTTTGAAAGTAGCAATGTCTTTGAATTGTTTACAGGAACGGATTATGAAACCCAGCATAGAAGATGCGTTAGTGACTACGTGGTCAATATGTTTATTGAAATTCAGTTTACTATCAAGTATAACCCCAAGGTCCTTAATTTCTGATTTGGTAGATAAAGGTTGATGATTAATTGAGTATTCGTGTATAAATATGTTTTTGTTTCTAGTAAAGCGTACGATGAAGCATTTGGATATATTTAATTCCAGACAATGGGCATTAACATACGCGTTTAAACGTTGTAAATCCTTTTGCAGCTTGTGACAGTCTTCGATTGATTTTATAGGTGAGAAGATTTTCATGTCATCTGCATATAGGATGGTCTGCGAGTGTAAAAAGCAGTGACCAATATCATTGATATAGATATTAAATAGTAACGGTCCTAACAGGCTGCCTTGAGGAACTCCCGATGTTACAGCAACAGAGTCGGATTTAAATCCAGCAACCACTACTATTTGACTACGGTTGGAGATATAAGAAGAGAGCCAACGATAAAGATTGCCGTGAATACCAATCTTTAAAAGCTTGTTCAACAAGGTTGAATGATCGACCTTGTCAAACGCCTTACTATAGTCGGTATAGACAGTGTCCACTTGTATTCTGTTATCCAAATTATCCTGCAGGTACTCTGTGAAGGTTAAAAGATTTGTGGTTGTAGATTTACCACTAATGAAACCGTGTTGGGTCGTATTCAGGCTGGGCTTAAGAGCAGAATATAGTTGGTCATAGACTATTTTTTCAAAAATTTTGTTAAATATACAAAGTTTGGAGATTGGCCTGTAGTTTTTAACGTCTGTTTTTTTGCCATTTTTGAAAATAGGAGACACATAAGCAGATTTCCATATAACAGGGACAGTGCAATCGGTTAGGGAACGATTGAAAATTAAAGAAAGGGGTAAGGCTAGATTGTGTGCACATTGTTTGATAAAGATTGAAGGTATTTCGTCAGGACCGGCACCTTTGCGAATATCAATTTCCTTAAGGTATTTTAAGACGATTTCTCGTGTCACCTCAATATTGCTTATATTGGATGTATGGTTCCCGACGTCAGTTGGATCAAGGGTAAGTGGATCGGAGGGTTTACTGAAAACTGAACTGAAATATTTTGAAAATAAATTTGCAATTTCCGTTCCATTATTGGCTTTCAGCTCTCCAAAATACATACATTTTGGGACACCTTGGGATGCGTTAGAAGATTTGACGTGGCTCCAGAAGTTTTTAGGGTTTGAGGAAATATTGTTTTCAATATTACTCAAGAAACGGGCTTTGCTTTTCCGACATAAGTCTTTGTGCCGTTTACGAAGCAGGGAAAATGCGTCATAGTCAGCCTGGTTCTTGTGTTTTTTATATTTGCTAAAGTATTTTGATTTTTCCTTAGTTACCTTAATAAGGGCAGCACTGTACCAAGGAGGATATTTCGAGTTCCACGAAAGTTTATGAGGAATATGAAGATTTATGAGGTATTTCAAAAACGTATAGAAACCGTCAAGCGCTGGTTCTATTTGAGAGGTAGAAAAAATGGAAGCCCAGTCAGCTTGTTCAAGGGCGAAATTAATTGAATCGTAGTCTCCACGATTATATAGAAAAACTTTTCTTTTCGCATTTGTCAATGAAGGAGTTTCCTGAAATGGCACACTAATGGATAGAGCTTTATGATGTTCATCTTCGGGAACTAGCGGGTCGTCATTAGATTCGACGGAGATTAGTAGATTTGACAGAATCAGATCTAGGATATGGCCGCTTGAGTTTAGTTCACCGTTATATTGAGAGAGGTTCAGAAAATGCATACAGTCTACGAAGTAATTACTAACGTGAGTAGAGTAATTACTAGCGGCATAGTGAGCAGATGGCGTAGTTTGGATCCATGAAATTTCAGGAAGATTAAAGTCACCTAAGATAATAAAAGAATCATTGGGGTTATTTGATACTACGTCTGATAACATGTTCATGAAATTTTCGATTAAATATTGATGTTGAGTCCCTCCGGGGATGTACACGCAACATATATGGACCAAACTGTGAGGTGTAGTATTGGTGCGAATGGTGACCCAAATGTCTTCAGCACAAGAAGTCCATTCTGGTCTGGCGACGCTGATCAGCTCCTGTTTAATAGCTATCACTACCCCACCGCCAAGACGCTGACCGGTGGAAGCGTAATCGCGGTCTCTACGATATACATAGTATCGAGGATCGAAAAGTTCTTCGTCTCTGATACCTTTGGTGAGCCATGATTCTGTGAGGGCAATTAAATCGTAATCGTTTGAAAAGGTATTTTGAAGGATCGTCGTAGTCTTGGTACGAAGACCTCTACAGTTCTGGTGATATATTGCTAAAGACATGGGGAGTATTCGAATAAATATTAGTGAGTAGGCGGTAAGTTATACATATAAATGATAACTTCAATAAGTGAGTTCGGTTATAGTGGTCATGCAGTTTTACAAAGTAAGTACATCTAACACAATAATTTCTTGGTATGGGTGCATAAAGTAGTTTAAAATAATAATGGTATAAAAATCTTGTAATACGCATCTCTGGCTCGGCTAGTGATAATATTATTCTGATGTTGATATAATTAGATGGAGGTAGATATCCATATTTGAGGTAAGAGCGGTTAATAATACTATTCAGTTTATATTTGAGTGAAATATTTGTTGACAAATGAGTATACGGTAATTTGCTTACCACGGCGGAGAATATAATTAGTGTGTGTGAGACCGCGATTGTCCGTCGAGTAGGTCTGATTGTCGGGAGTGCAGGGGGTCGCCAACATGTGGTAAAATGTATTCCAGGTTGGTTCTTGAGAAGTGTTGACTGATTTAGAAAAGAATTAGAAAGTTTGTGGGAGAGGGTGAAATGGTAGAGGGAGGGTGAGTGTAATAGGAGTGGATAAAAGGAGGGGGGAAATGTATGGGGAGACACATGAGTATATGAAAAATCCATTTTACGACGCGAAGAGAATGCAGATCGACTCAGGCTATTTTCTTTAGGTCCTCTTCCTTGAAAATTGGTATGGGAGGCGAAGTGGGATTTTTTCTCACAAATATCCTGGTGTTTTTTATCCACGTGAACTGGAATCCCTTCTCCTTGGCAATACCCTTGGCCCGAAAAAGGAGGTTTTTGTTAGAACTAGTCAGATGGTCGTTGACATAGATTTTTCTATCGTCACCAGGGTAATTCAGGTCCTTCGTGCTTATTCCTTTCCTTCGTCGAATTTCGGTGATGAATTCATTTTTACGCGAGCGGGTGGTAAATTTAACAATTATTGGTTTGATTAATTTGGAATGAAGTGGGTCTTTCGCCGAGACTCTGGTGGCGAACTCAATTTCGTTAGTTTTAAAGTTGTGTAAGCCAAGTTTGTTTGCCATCTCTGATAGAATGTTTGGAATGTTTTCATTGTTATCTTGAGGTATTCCTTTTATTTCGACATTCTGTAGTCTCATCCATTGCTCCCTTTTGTTGGAATCTTCTTGTATTTGTTTGATGGTCGATTTAAGGGAGGAAACTTCTTGTTCCAAAAAGTCTACTTTGCTCATTGACTGTTCGAAAGCTTGGAATCTATTGGAAAAGTCATCCAATTTTGAGTTGTTGAAGTCCACAGATTTTTTCAGTTCTGACATGTCTTCCTTGACTTGCTTATTAAGTGTTTTGAGAGAGGCAAGTTCAGAAGATATTTTTTTTATTTCTACCATTACATCTTCTATTGGGTTGGTTGACGTAGCGGATGATTGGAGTGAAGTTTTGCATGCAGTGCAGCGCCAGCTTCTTCTTTTCTCGTTATTAGCCTTTCTGAATGTAGTTTCAGATGTTCCTCCGCATTCGTAATGAAACTGCTTACTGCAGGAGTAACACGTGATGCCGTCGGTAATAGTTAGTTGGCACTTAGAACAGTTCATGTTGAAAAGGTTGGGCACCTCTGGATTGTCGGGCACCGGCGATGAAGTGGATATATAGCTGAGTATGTATGTCTGTCAGAGCACGCACGGCACTGCACTGCCTCTAGTAGGTAGTATTAAATATGGCTACGCGGAACTGCACCTTACTGGACTTTATAATATTGGTTTCACAGCAAATTAACATCAACACTGTAGAGATTATATAAGAGTCAATTTTATGTGAGTTCACTGAAAAATTTTGCGAGGTTCAATGATACAATTTGATGTTTTAACTGTAGGAAAGCAATTATTTTAAGAGAGCGAAAAATGACGTGTGTGTGACACTGTAATCTGTTATAATGTAATTATTAAATTAATTAAGATGATCATCTCTTTAACGACTACTAATTTCGGTTGTGTCCGTAACTCTGGTTCAATGAACTCTAGAATTTGCTTTGAATTTAAGTATCATTTACAAAATTGTAAATGTTGGTTTGGATAATTCAGACAAGCGATAAAGTACCTACTTATAACAAAATAATTTGAACAGAAAAATATTTTATCCAGATTTGTCGAGAATTCAGACTCTCCCCATTTTTGAGACACGTAGCGAAACTTAGTTCCACTTCTTTACCCCCAATTGGTCCAATTCAGTCTCCAACGCTCCCATAGCGCCGAACGACCGGAAACTAGCGAATCCGAAATAGAACCCGTGCATATAGTGATCCAGTCCCCGGTGATAATAGTGGAACGCGTTTCGAAGTGATACGCAACGGATCCACCATAACTATCCCGTGATTTTTACTAAAAGCCACCATTTTGGGAGACAATTGAGGAAAGGTCGATTTCAGTTTCCAGATGACTTATCACTCTTATCAGATGAGATATTATAGGTTACGATTGTCATTTTTAGACATAAGAGAGAATTCGAACCCATAAATTATAAATTACTATATCTGGTATAATTCGTCTCATGACTCGGGAGAAAGAAGAAAGAAATACTAATTTTAATTACTGTATGTGTAACATTAATTTATTTTGACCTCTTCATTTGATCTCAAAATATCTATCAAACATTTTTACAGGTCTTTTCTTTCTTCCCCACCCGCCCTTTTTTCCACCTCAACACAATTTAGGATGCCATAGTTCCACTGGCTCCGGGCAGCGGAACTCTTGTATGTTATAAAGTTATAGTGTAAAACGTACCGTAATATGGGGCCACTTTTGAATCGGGGGGCGACTTTGGTCATCGCGGATGCAATAATTCTCGCCATCACTCAAATACTCAAATTAGTTGATTTCTAGTTTTTAGTTATGTTAAAAAATATTGGTGTGTATACATATATATTATATATATATATAAATATATATACAGGGTGTATTAGCACGCCAGCTATTCCTTAGCACATTTGGAGTAAAAAATGTTATGGGCACTTTGCTGTCCGGTAGCATTTTTTTTTTCAATTAAAAACAAAAAAAATAAAAATTTCCACACTACATCACTGTCATTGGCATTGCTTTTTGTGTTCAACAGCTGTTATAAGCAGTATGTCGAAAAGCGTCTTCGCTCTTTCGCACACACTAAATAATAATAGTTAAAAATGAGACGAATCGTGCCGTGCCATTTCGTTGTGATTGTAAAAGCGCGCCAATATATATAGGTACACACGTGCATTATTCAACGGAATTCGAATAAAATATTGCCAGATGGGTTTTCAAACTTTGACAAAGGATAAAACAGTGGTGACATGTGGTGAAAATATGAATAATAAAAAAAACGTTACCGGACAGCAAAGTGCACATAAGATTTTTTACTCCAAATATGCTAAGGAATAGCTGGTTAAAGTTTGTCGGGTACGTGCCGATACACCCTGTATATATTACTACATTAATATTCGAACTCGCACTTTTTTTACAATATTTTTGGAATTGGCGTATAATTGTAGTAAGCTTACAAATGAATGGTGGCTGAGTTTTCATCGCGTTTGGGTCCCAACCAGGCGTAGTGTGTTTAATTTCTCGGCTAGCTCAAAGTCCTCCAACACAACACAAGCAACATTTTACGCGTACTGCGGTGGTAGTAAAAGATTTTCAAATATACACGAATGTTTTCATAAAAATGTTTGAATGTTGAAAACTGATCAAAGTCACCTTATTTTACGGTACTCAAAAGTAAAGTCGGAAAACAAACAATCATCAGTCATACAGGAATTACGAGTACCTAACTTATGTATATATTTAAGAAAACTAAATAATAATAGCAACCATCATTACAAAATAGCCGCACAATTGTGGTAATATTAGTAAACGCACAATTCAACACACCTTTCAAAAGTGATATAAAGTCATGAAAAGTGATGAAACAAAAACCAGGTTAAATAGGTTAAGATATGATTTGAGATTTTCACGTCCAAAATTATTACAGTGATTTATTTTTGGGGTATTATGCCGTGTTACGCTTCCTCCTTAAGCCAACGTTCGTGGAACTGGTAATATTATATTCCTGAATCCATCTACGTCTGATGAATTTTAATTTTCCTAAAGAAGAAACAAAACAACAACAAAAAACACCATGCATTTTAATCTATTGGGAGAGGCAAAACATGCTTTCCTTACCGAAATGGTAGGTATCCGATTATAATTTTTGGTCACGATTTCTTCACATCACATCACAGGAGTAAATGAACTATTGTAAATAGCAACCAAATATATATACACAAGTTTAATTCTGGAAACTACTTTGGACCAACCAAACAGGCCCGGGACCGAGACTGAATGAGCTAGGGCGAGGATGCCAGGACCTCCGCGGCCCTATTTCAATGTCCAATTATTACCAATGGATTTGATTGGTCTTGATTAGGTGGTCCAGAGACAGTGGTCACACGTCACACTGGCCACTGTCGCAATCACTGAACAGATAAAACCCAGAAACGTGCTTATAGCTGTTACTACTATCTACGCATTTACTGCGGCTTCAACATTATATCTCTATATGTATATGTTACATAATCCCTGAGAGCCCACGAGGATAACATTTTCTCTCAGGGCCTACGTCATCTTTAGGGCTGCTGTGTTGGGGGGTCTTTTTGTGGAAACATAGAGGCCGGGCTCTTTTCCACACACCTCATCTCTTTTCCCTCCTCAAATGTGTGACACTGTACGTATAGTCTAGACCTGGAGTTTAGGTGGGAAATGTTTTTTTTTCGAAAAGTTAAATAGATAAATGTCGAATTGTAGCGTGATAATGGCACTTGTCTGATCAATCTGTCAAGAGGAAGTTAAATAAAGCAAGGAGTGTGTAGCGGTCTATCATATTTGCCTACCCGTGCTGGGAAACGGCGTAATGGATAGTGTTTAGTTATTAAAAATACAGGGTTTTCCAATAAGAGGTGTTATTTTGATATTCAATCGTAAAAGATCAATGGTTTCGTTGCTTGTGTGGCACGTAGCGCCGTCTCGTTGAAAGTAAACGTTGTCCAGATCAATACAATCCAATTCCGGCCATAAAAAATCATTAATCATCTCTCGATAGCGCAATCCATTCACCGTAACTGTTGCTCCAGTCTCATTTTCGAAGTAAGGTCCAATGACTCCGCCGGACCATAAACCGCACCAAACAGTCACACGTTAAGGATAGAGAGGCTTTTCAACAATAACTCTTGGGTTTTCCGAGCCCCAGATGCGACAATTTTGCTTGTTGACGAAGCCACCGAGGTGAAAATGGGCTTCATCACTCAAGATGATTTGCATTTGATTCACTCAAGTGAATTTTAATAATTTCAATGCGTTGTTGAAGCGTGTATCGTTCCATTTTTATTAATGGCGTAGTTTCTACTTGTCAAATGTCAAAAAATGACAGCTTCAAAAGTAACATCTACCGAAATAGCGAGCTATTCAAAATAACACCTCTCATTGGAAAACCCTGTATATAAAAAACATTAAAACAGTATGATTTTCAATTTAAAGTAGGTGCCTACTGTGAACTGTATAAAAGGATTGTTTAGCATAATATTGGGGTTTTAGTCAGCTCCAAAACATAATCAGTTATGCAGCCACTTATGTTCAGCAAACAGAACAAGATTGATCAGCAAATAATGTCAGCCCATTTCATAAGTATTTATTTAGACGCCATTGGGCTTTTACTATACATAAGCACATAACAAGTAGTAATAACAATAACATAATAACCCTATGACAATATATACAAGCAAGTAGTACGTATATGCATACAATAATTTTTATGTGTACCTAGTACAAACCCGTTATACAAAACATAAGAATATGCCTACTTGAAAGATATAGAATACTCTAGGATTTTTTTTTCTTTTATTATACTCTCAGTAACAACCTGATGTAAGACCACCATTCAGAATTGATACGTTTAGCCGTATTTGGTGGCCAGATCTGATTAGCCAGATACTTCCCCACCTTCCTCTTCCCCATTTCTTTCCCCTCGCCACTACCTTTAGCCTCAGAACATACCCCGATTGGGAGCAGATGGGACCCATAAAAAACCCCAAGCTGAACTAACCTAATCACGCATTGAGTCTGATATTTTTCCCTGCCGACAATAACATAGGACTTTATCAAAATAATGACTTCATTTTTTTTTAAATATTTTATTATAATATAAATTATTGATATTTTAAATAATCTATTAGACTTTTCAATTTAAATTCACAGACTTGTCAAAACAGTCTGTTATTATTATTGTTATTACCTGTGTAAAATACGTGGTCTGTGTTTTACGCGTAATTTTTCGAAATTTATCTTGTAAACAGTGACCTTCCTCTTGTTTTACAGGTGTGCAAATTTTCATCAATCTCGGTGTAGAACTATAGATTTGCTTACAAAATAAACCTACACCGGAATGCTCTTTTTTATTTAAATAGATATATAGGTGGGATCTAGATTAGTCATTTCCAAAGTGGTCTATATCGACCCCCGGGGGTCGCTTTCGACCTGCAGGGTATCCATATCAATGAAAAAAAATGTAAATGGGGTTCGACGAGATTGGGCAAAATTCCTGCAAATATATTAATATGACTTTTTTTTCCAACTTAAAACAAGATCGGGTTGAGGGGTTGGTCGGTTTTTAGGTTGAGTGACCAGTGATATGTGGAAGAAATTTTATATTGCTTGGTTTAGAAAAATAAATAAAAAACATTAAAAAATTACCGGATTTCAAAATTTCGTTCATATTTTTTACTCCATATAATTTCGGAAATCACTGGTTAAAATAAGTCAAATTACGTCCCTTCCTAGCCTTCTGTATATGCATACGAGTATGTATGTATTTTTTTATTTTCCACTCTAAAGTAAACCATATAAAACCACTTAAAAACACATTTAAATGGTAAATTTGTAAAAAAATAAAACAGGAAAGCTGGGGGATCTACAGGGGTCTACGGAACAAAAATTTGTGGGGACCAGTGATCTAGATTATTTGCATATCAGCTATCCGATTTCATCTCATCGACTTTTAAATTCACACACAAACATAATTTATAATAGATCAATGTTATTATAACAATAGGTAATAGAATAGTATAGAGGGGTATTGGTGTGTTGGTATTGGGAGGTAAATGCAACATGTTGGTGGGTGCTTGGTAGGTACTTGGTAGGTTGTTGGGTGGGTATGAATCGGGTACTAGCCGGTGCCCGGTACAGAGCATACTGAGACAGGTAACCTATAACTACAGGTAAGTACTTACTACTACAAAGGAAAGAACTACTCGGTGGTTAGCAGTGCCTGTTCGTGCGTTTGGTATTTATAGAGTTGTATCTTTTTATGTTTAAATTGCTAAAGCACCCGGTGTTACCCGGGCTTTATCTAAGCAGTGGGAAAATGGGATGGAAGAGGTTTTTCAAAATATCATTTAGAGAGTGACCTTCCTCCCTCCCGCTACAGACACTCTCCTTTATATAAATATATGTAAAATTGTTGAAAAGAAATAATATAATTTTCATTTGTTTTGTGTGTATTTCTGTCTACCCTCTATTTCTAAATTTACACTGTACCTTCACAAAAGAAAGTAAACATTTTCCACCAAAATAACTTGAATTAAACTTCAATGTTGTTTTTCATTTCACATGAATGTTAACAATAGTTTTCCCACAACATTACTTAATTTTATAACTCGACAAAATTCTAAAAATAAGTATTGCTGATTTATTAATATATTGTTAAAAACGTGATGGCAGGTAATTTCCTAATAAATTAATAGCACATTCAGAATGTATCGGAACAAGTATTCATTCAGCTGCGCATATCCTGATAAATATAATGACAAAATGCGAAAATATTAGAATATTTATGAACACGTGTTACGACATCCGATTTCCGGCATCCTCATTACACATTCGTGTTTTACTGATAGTTTCTTAGGAAATCTGTCAATTCATTCGTTTCAAGGCCTGCAGTCCCGTTTTTAACAGGAATTCTAATTATTTGTCCAGATTTTTGATAAATTAGCAATATTTTATATCAGTAAGTTTTCTTCATCATGCATCAATGTTGTTTTTCATTTGACATTTCACATTTAGGTCTGCACCAAAATTTCTTCACAAGAAAGTTAATAAATAATTCATTTCATAAAAAAACAGTTTAGTTATAAACAAGTTCTGCAATGTTATTATTATTACTATGGCAGCTGTTTCGCCCTCTGAAGGCATTATCAAACTGTGGTGATAAAATAAATAAACCGTTTTTATAAATTGAATAATAAGATTATTGAGTATATAAAAGAAAAACAAAAAATATAATGGAGTTCTACAAATTAAACTTGAAAACAGTAAAAAAAAGTTTTGTTCTGTTATTAAATATGTTATTTTAATTTTAATTTTATTTATTAGCGTTATAAACAGTCTTTATACATACATATATGACAGTGATCAGAGTAGTTATGTCATTGACCAATAAAATAACGACAAAACAAACCATAACAGAAAAATACATAACAACATACCTAATACAAACAATTCTGATAAAGTACATCAATTATCAAAAATGTGTTAATCAATTGAAATATTTAAAAAAAAAAATCAATGAAAAATTAAGTTTTTTGGTTAAATAAGATGCAGTATCACTTTTTTACGGATGCTGTGAATTTAGCTAGGTTCGTGTTAAACACATCGATGTTTGGGCATAACCTATTAAATGTGCTACAGCTTCTTCTTATAAATACATTTTCGAGGTAATTTGTATTGCTTTTAGGAATATAAAACGTATCCAGAGATCGAGTAACTCTTTTTGGACATTTGAAATGAATATTTTGTAGTAAGTATGGGCTATCAATATGGTTATGAAGTATCTTATAGAGCATCAATAGGTCTCTGATATCACGGCGTTGTTCAAGAGATTTAAGGTTTATA
Organism: Hesperophylax consimilis; assembly: GCF_061612785.1. NCBI lineage: Eukaryota > Metazoa > Arthropoda > Insecta > Trichoptera > Limnephilidae > Hesperophylax > Hesperophylax consimilis. The sequence continues at coordinate 1,548,476 of NC_142842.1, forward strand.
GGGACATAGTATTCATCATTTCGCACGCGATAAGAGACATATTTGATAAACTTTTTCTGAACTCTTTCTAGATGTGCTTTATAAGTAGAACAATGAGGGTTCCACACTGTCGAAGCGTACTCCAGGTGGCTTCTGACGTAAGATATGTAAAGAATCTTAAAAGTTTGTGGATTTTTGAAAACTGAACTTACCCTAAGTATAAATCCCAACATTTTCAAAGCCTTCGACGTGATATGCTCGACGTGAGATTGAAACATAAGCTTACTGTCTAATAGAACTCCAAGATCTCTTATTACATTTACCCTGTTTAAAATATTGTTCTTAATTAAGTATGGATATAATATTGTGTTTTTCTTTCGAGAAAAAGAGATGACGCTACATTTATCTGCATTCAGAAGAAGACGATTTTCTAGACAATATACATTAACCAGAGAGTTCAGATCATTCTGGAGCTCCATACAATCCCTCTCAGACTTAATTATTTTGACAATCTTTTTGTCATCCGCATATAGATACAGCTGAGAGTTTTGGATAGTTTTGTTGACATCATTTATAAAAATATTGAATAAAAGGGGACCAAGATGAGAACCTTGGGGAACTCCTGAGGTTACGGGGACGAAACTAGAGCAGAACCCTTGTACCGTTACAGCTTGAGTACGATTGTCGAGATAAGAGGCTAACCAACGTAGCAGGTCACCGTGAATACCCATTGCTTCGACTTTATCAATTAAGATGCTGTGTGGGATTTTATCAAAGGCTTTGGAGTAGTCTGTGTAGACTACATCAACTTGATATCCGTTATCCATAGCAACAAGAACTGTGTCAACAAACTCACATAGATTAGTTTCTGTTGATTTTTTTTGTGACAAAACCGTGTTGATTCGAAATTATGTGTGGTCGTATACAAGGGAAAATGATATCAAAAACTATTTTTTCAAAAAGTTTACCTATTACATTTAACTTAGAGATTGGTCTGTAATTTTCAATATTGTGCTTGTCTCCTTTTTTAAATATAGGCACAATATATGAACTTTTCCATTCCTGTGGGAAAATGCCAGAAGACAGTGAAGTTTTGAATATTTGACTTAGTGGATAACATAGAACACTAGCGCAATTCTTTAAAAGTACAGGGTGTATACCATCAGGCCCACTGCCTTTGGTAGGATCTAATGATTTAAGATATTTACAAACTAATTCAGCGTCTATATTAACATTATTAAGGTTGAGAACGGAGGAGTTTGGATTATATGTTCGAGTTGTAGACGAGGTGCACGGGGCGGGGGATTCGAAGGAGGATTGGAAATGTAAGTTAAATAAGTTACTTATATCTTCCCCACCCGATACATGCTGAGAACTAAGAAACATATTGTTAGGAATTTCAGAGTTTTTTTGCTTAGATTTAACGAAGGTCCAAAAGTGTTTGGGATCGGTATTAATATTAATTTCAGCCAAATTAATGAAATTGTCATAGCACACTTTCTCCATACGCTTTTGTCGTTCTCGGAGAAGAGAGAAAGTTTGATAGTCACAGTTACGGTTATAAATTTTGTATTTTTTGTGATATTTAAGTTTTTCTTTAATTACTTTTTTTAATGCAGGGCTGTACCATGGAGGATACCTGGAGTCTATGTTAATTGACCTAGATGGTACATGCGTGACAATTACCTTGTTTAACTCTGAATAGAAACGCGCCGTAATTGTGTCTACATTGCTGCTGTTTAGAGTCGTTTTCCAGTCGACGGCTGCCAAGGCGCTATTAGTCATGAAAAAATCATAGTGTATCTTTAAATGCAACTAAACATTTGTCGATTTTTGCTCTATTACAAGCGGGTCGTGTTTTATTAATTATTTTCAGCTTTTTAGCTTAATTATTATAGTTTTTGTTTAATATTAGTGCGCTCCCTCTAATATTCGTATTTATATATCTTCCTTTCAAACCACGTTTGAACGCTTACTACGGGGCCTATTACTTGCTAGCAAGTTTTGAAGTACATAAATCGTGGAATACATAATATGTATCAGATATTATGATATTATTTATATAAATATTATAATATGTTCGAACCCTTCTTGCCGGGCTTTACCTTATTACAAATGACAATAATGAAAGAAAATTTAAACGTACATGGGAATGCCTTCTTTTAAATAAACAAAAAAGCATTATTTTAAACAGTCCTCTCACGTCCCGCCATTGGAAGTACAGTTTGAAGGGCGCATGTGTCACAGCAGTGCGCTCTCTCCCACACGCGCAGAACGCGGCAGTTACCTTTGTCATTTTACCTGTCCGCTTGTGGCTCGCTCACTCTCATACAAGAGGGATAATCCCCGTCCCTTTCTCGGAGAGGTATTCAAATTCTGCAGAGGCGGCCTACTAATGGTTTTCTATTTATGTTTTTTTACGTGAACACAGCACTAGAGTCCCAACTGCCGGAGCCAATGGCTCTATGACAACCCCAAATAGTGTTGTAAGGATAGAGAAAGTAGGCAGGCGAAGGAAATTCACAGAAAGTTACGTTACCATTATTTGTGGCAATCCACGCAACTTTCCGATGTGTCCAAATTCTCATCAAAGCAATTATCCATAAGCAGGGTCGGCCCTGAGCCAAACGGGGCCTAACGTGAGTAAAATTTTGGCGCCCATTATCAAAACCAGTAGACGCCTAGGCAGGTGATCACTGTAATCAATAATATTCTAATGATTTGTAATTTTGCGAAGTGCCAGTTTTATGAAGCATAATCTCAAGGGCTATGTTTTAGGACTGTTAGGTTTTAGGTATTATTAGCGCCTTCGCGCCTTGGCAATTTGGCGCCCGCACCGGACTGTTCGGTTGGCTTGATGTAATCATATCTTGTATTTGACCGCCGTAGTCTAATTTTCCATGTATTGATTTCAGTCATAAATGTTGACACGAAAATTTTCCATGAAATAATAAGATTTCTGCTATACATATTCAATCGAATGTTATTTTTAATGGTTCGAAATTTTCCTTGACAAACGATCTTGTGCCGCCATTTTGTATTTTTTGTATGGGGTTAAAGTTTGTAGAAAATGTTGTTGTATTCATTTTCTACGAATTTTTGTATGGTGTGACTTTTGGCGATAGGTTTCGTTTCAATCACAATCAACAATCAACGCACAAATTATTTAAACAATCCAAACTGAGATCTTATTAACCTATTTTGTGCATGTCTCTTGACGTAAATAGTGGTTTTTTGTGTTAAGGTGTACTTTGGCATTTTAGCCAAACATTTTCATTTTGCGTTTTTGTCATGTCCCACGATTTTCATTGTTTTTTTTCATTATTAAAAATAACAAAATTAGTCCTACATACAGACATTGTAAAATGAAGAATATTTGACATAAAAACAGGTCAGTGCAATACAACGTCCAAACAATTAACATTTTTAACTAATTATTTATATCAAATGGAAGTGTGTTTTTACTGTGTTCCATTTCTGCATTCAATTAAACGTCAGATTTCGTGTTTAATGTTTGGTAAATGAGATTAGTTTTGCTATGTCTTAAATAGTTTGTATAATGTATTTTTTGAAAATAAACAGATTTTACAATAAATTTGGACCAACATTGAAAATAATTAAGTTTAAATTTCTGGTAAAGAATCTGTTGGTTCCATTCGGTGACTACATTTATTTATTTTTAACGATCTTTTTAGGGGCTTTTACATAGGAATATTTTATTATTTATGAACTTAAAAGTATATATAACGTAAAAGTAACGGAATGGAGAGTTTAAAAATGATAAAAAACATACAAATTTTAGCGAAAATGCCCAATTTACTAAATCTGTGCCTATCAAGTGTAAGGCGGTTAAAGAAATATTAACAAAAAATCTTATTGTCCCTCGGATTTATTGTGATGCAATCTATTTACGGAGAAAACTCGTCAACTACTGCCAAATAAAACTCTTATTTCGTATTTTGCTTACCGACGGCTTGCCACACCTGTAAACGAATCATCACAGATTTTCCAGCATCGAAAAAGACATACCGAAACAATGCTGTCCCCCTCTGTTCAACGGTTCTCCGGACAGAAAAGAATGCTTCATCTCTCTCCTACAATCTTCCGTGTGATTTGAAAGCTAGCGCCGCCATTCGCAGGTGCTACACATCGGCACTATCTTCGTTCTACGTCAGTTCAAAACTCGCCTTTGCCGCGGTAGCTGTTGGATGGCTCCGTAATAATTTAAATAAACAGTCGAGAAACTTTCGTATGTTGTGATTGGTGATCAATCAGTTTTCTAGTTGTATTAATATACCGATATAAGTTTCTCGATACGCCGGATTAGTGGTTTAAGTAGTTTTCAAGTGGTGATTTTATGAATCCATGTTTTTACGTGTGTGTTGATTGTTGAATAGCAAAAGTTTTGTGGTTTGAGTTTGTATCTCGTGACAAGAAGGCCACGCTTGGATAGTGTTTTGTTGGCCGCTGATTTTACTACATTAAGGTGAGTCGAATGAATTGCATTTAGAAATGCTCAATTCGTAGATCTGTGTCCAATGTTTTTGTGTCAACTTTATGTTGTGTGGGTGCCTAAATGGCAGAAGTTTGATGTTGGGAACACGACTGTCAAATGGAATGTTCTTTTTGTCATGTTCATTTTTGTAATGTAAATATTGCCTCCAATTTTTTGCCGCTCTTTCAAACTCAAACATTTCGTAATCTATTTTCACATTGTAAAATATCGTGATTTTAGTTTTTAGGGTTTGTTTAATGATTTTGTGTTGTTAATGCAATTTTTCGATTTCAAAGAACATTCTGTTACTTTAATAATCTACTCTCTAATTTAGAATGCAAAATTCATATATATATATATATATATCAATATAACGTTCTCCAGTCAAATACAGTTCGCGTAACCACAGAGGATATAACTTCAAGATTTTACTTGTTTTTCATATTTAGGAAGGTACCTTAAGAAAAAGTATTATAAAAAGTAAGATAATGATTTCACGAGAGTACCTAGCTAACGAAGGACGATTTGTAAATTTTTCTAAAAAACCAATCTGATTATTATTATTATCTGACTGTACAATTTAGGATTGTTTTAAATGGAAGTGGCGCCCTCTGTCATTGTCAAAAAGAACCGTTTAAGTTTTTAAACCGAGACAGCGGGTTTTTATCTGCTAGTTCATACTTATTTCCATAATATGCTTTTACCTGCACTGTCCTCCAGTTCTACCTGCTTCAAATTAACCATAACATTGATTATTTCATTCTGAACACGTTTACATTATTCAAAATACCTCGAAATGTATAACTTCCGAAGAATCAGTTGCTTACTAATGTAAAGAAAACCAAATTCAAATATTATCAACTTTAATAATTCTCAGAATGTTTCTCCATTTAGGTACCTACTTATTATGCAGGTGGTTAAGTGAGTGCTTGCACTTTATTATGTGCATACGTGCACGAAATATTAGGTTGTATCTTTGTACAGGTAAAATAGTATAAAAGTGCACAAAATAAATGACAAAATTCGTGCATTCATAAAAATTACCCCATACATTTTTATTAGCAGTAGTGATGGAACACCCCTCCAGTTGAGGGGGTGTTATAGTGTCTTTTTATTTTCTTTACTTTCTACATTTCTTTACTGTCTTATCCCACCAAATATAGATTCTATCGACTTGTGAGTGGTCTTATTCGATTTAGCGGGAATTAAAACATAGTAAACGATACCTCATTCGACCTAGTTTGTAAAAATGTATTTTTCCAAATCCCCCCCCCCTTTCTAATTTTTTGGGTGAACTCTGCATTATCATTTTTACTGTCATGATGAATGTACGGCCAAAATAACTGAATGCACGAATTTTGTAATTTTTTTGTCATTTAAAAGTACAACAAATATATTATCACCGTGTATATAAATATAATACTGACGATTCAATGCGAAGTAATGCAAAATCATGTGTTTTAAATATTTTTATAAGTCTATAGAAATCAGGCTTAAAAATACTTTTAAGTGCTCATACGAACCCCGAAATGAAAATAATAAAAAAACTAAAATATCTGCAGAACTTAATATTAACATTATTTAACCCTTAGAAGCCGGGTAATATTTTGTAAATATCTCAAAGACAAATATAATATTGAAAATTATATATGAAATAATTGACAGACATCTACAATATCAATATTTTACTTAGGAATTTTCATGGACAGTATTAAAATGCGTTCAAAACTTCTAAAACCTTGTTCTGCACATTGCACATTGCAGTGCACCTAAAGGAAGTCATGATTTCACAGAACTGCTATTGTAGTTGGTCGATTTACATTAAATTTAAAGAAAATTAATTGGAGTTCTCCGAATAAAACACAAAAAAAATTAATAATCACGTAACACTTTTAGAGTTAGTTGCGTGCAACCTTATCATTTTCTTACTTTTTCCAAAGTAGTAGTTTAGAAAAAGGAGTGTTCCACTATGTTCCGTGGCGGGTCTGTTCAGCTTTATAAAAAATCAAATGATGTGCATACTTCCATAAGATTTCTGAAATAAATGTATTTAATTCCTACATGATCAATTTTCATGGCGCCACGGATGTTGTAAAGAATAATATTGTGGAGCAGCTCTTGACTTTAGAGATTGAGAAAAACACGAAGCTTCGCTTTGTGGAGAAGTAAGATAAACGCCGCTGTAAAATTTTATTATTTGTTTTAGGATAAAACTCGAACCATTTTCCAACGGTGTTGTTATCAGTATTCAGTATATAATATTCCGAGATTCTTGAATTTTAATCTTATTGTTTTAGAAGATAAGGACTTACCTTTTTGTCTGAGTTGATTTAAAAAACATACCTTTACCAACGTATTTTTAATTTTACCTATTTCTTGTTCTTTTCTGTCCTTCCATGTTGATTTTTGACTAATTTCAAAGTATTTCATCGAATTACTTACTTTTAAATTTTTTATTTAAATTATTGCACGAAAGATAAATGATCCGTTTACAGTATTGGAATTCTTATTTTAAAAAAAATATATATTTAAATTATTGCACGAAAGATAAATGATCCGTTTACAGTATTAGAATTCTTATTAAAAATATTTAAAGAGTTATTAAATATATCTACCGTTTTATTTCTATATTTTCTGTTAATAGCACCGTTTCTCTTGTCACGTTGTGTTGTGCTAGAACATCTGTTCTGCCGTGTGGTATCTTGAAAAAGTCGTGGGTACGACTACTATGTTTGACGGGTAGCATATAATTGGCCATTTGCATAGCATAGAAATGTTCTGGTGACGACTATCTTTTCGTTTGTTAAATAATCTATAATATATATGGGTATGTTGTTAGGCTTAAAATAGTGCGGAAGGGGTGGAGATGAGGAAAGGGAAGGTGGGGGAGTACCTGGCTATCCCGATCAGGTCACCAAACACGCTTAAAGCCATTTCAAGCAACGTTTCAATTCTAAATGGTGGTCTTACACCAGGGCGATACTGAGAGTATCTTCCACTCTGGAACGTGCCGCAAGTATAATATATATTATTTTAAATTAAACAATTGTGAAATAATACAAATTCATTAAATAAAATTTTCGTGTGCATCCCGGGATTTAAACCCGCGATCTTCATATTGCTAGAGCCTTACCCCTCGATCCATTGATTTATCTCTTAACGATTATTTGTTGGTCTCCTAAATCTCTAGGCAACCTTCAGTATTTTCTTTATATCTTCCGTTTTATGTTGTTATAATTCGAAACACTTTTTTGCTTTGTACTTGTCAGGTTTCCACCTTTACCTGTAGTTTTTGTTATACCTCATAATAAGCTATTTGTTTTATGTGTGTCTCCTTTTAAGAAACTCCGATAAGATACCAACCTACCTGTCAACTTTTCGATCACAATAAGTAGATATACCAAAAAAAGGGGTTTTCGATGGGGTTTAAATGTCAGCAAAATATATTAATTAGTTGGAATACACCCATTTGTCGCGTCGCTGTTTTTGTGCAAACAGCGGACTTTCGAATCTTCTCCAATAGTTTGTGTTGACGCCAGGGGCAAAACCTCTCACTTCAATACATGAATATAATTAATTCTTGTCACATATTATTATTGTCGATAATATAATAAACCGGTACTTTGTGGTTTGGTCATTGAGCTAATATTAACGACGGAACTGTTACTGTATCCTTTCGTCGGCGGAAGAAGCTGTCGTGAAGTCTAGTCATTCAATAGAACCTTATAGAATAACAACTTATGTCTTCGCCACAAAATGTAAATAACTATTGATATTTTTATATTAAAACCAAATACCATCTGAATAAATAACTAGTGGATTCCCGCAATCGACTCCGTATATCATTACGATGCAGAGACATTTCTTTAAGTATTCATCGAGCTTCCCCGACTTCTTGTACCATCTAAACATCTCTAAACACTCCTGACACTAATAACAACAAACTTTGAAATTTTCAGCGATATCAGTCGACTACTTTTCGAGTTTTGTGAGCACAAACATACGGAGGCTGAATTTTAATAAATTAAAATTAGAAACCACTTTAGAATCTAACTCAACCATTTGGCATGCATTTTATAATATAAGACGTTATCCTGTCACAGACCGCCTTCTATGTAGGGAAGTTAAAATTTGTGGGTGTATGTATTTTTGGGTGAGAATTTGAAAAACAAAATCGTTTAAATTTTTATTTAGATTTCGACAACAACGCCACCTATAGGTTCAAAAATTATCACATATTTCAAACTGGAACCAACCATACACATTCAAAAAATGTATTAAAATCGGTTGGGCGGTTTCGGAGATTAGCGTGTACGAACAAAGTGAAACGTGATTTTTATGTATTAAGATTAGATACAGCCTATACGAAGTATAACTAAAACTAAACTATTTATAAAGCGTTTTGAGGTGATTTTTCACGGTGACCGGATAAATCATCAAAAATGATAATTCATCACATCTTTAAAAAGTTATATAAAGTCATGGAAAGTGATGGAACAAAAACTTTATTAACTGGGTTAAGTAGGTTAGGTTAGGTTTAAATATTTTTTTATCATCGTTTCTAATGACTTTATACCACTTTTTAAAGGTGTGATGAGTTGTCACTGTGTTGAGTTATCATGGAACCATTTTTCACACCAACTGTTCTTTTTAAAGAATTGAACAAAAATTGCACAATCAAGAAGACAAATTTTTCTCAGTTTAATGCATGTTGAAAAGCGTTTAGTTGCGTTGACCCAAATATCTCAGACAAATTTTGTGAAAATTTCATGAATCCAGAGCTCACCGTTGAGTGAGGTTTTACTGCTTCAACACTGAGATTTTATACTCAATTCTTATAATCTACGAATATTCTGTTTATTTTATGCTTTATTTCAGTTGAAATAAATCAGCTATTAGAGAAAATGACTACAGCTGTCGAATCTTTGTTATTGATACTAAAATAGATTTCTCCTTGTTACCTTTTATATGTTACCTTTTGTGACTGTTTAAAAAAATTATTTAAATTATTACTTACACCCACATAATGCATGAATAATTCATGATGAATCAATTTAATCGATATCAGCTCCGTTCGGGATATAATATACAAAATATGGGCGTAATTTCATGCAACAGATACTCCGTTAGTGAACGCCCCCAGCTTTCACATTATTTGACGTTTTCTTATCTCGGTTCATACAAAAGCATCGAGCATGTTCATTAAACAGATTTTTACACAACTTTAAGCCCAATTGCTTTTATACAAGTTGCGAGTGCACCAAATCAAAACCTGATTAATCGGTGATTACAAAAACATGGGTTCACATAGCAAATATACGAAAACATGGGTACATACAGAAAATATACAAAAATATGGCTAAACACAAAAAATATACTAAAACATTAGTACATACAGAAAATATACAAAAACATGGTTAGACACAGAAAATATACAAAAATATGGGAACATACAGAAAATATACAAAACATTGGTACACACAGAAAATATATAAATACATGGGTACATACAGAAAATATGGATACTCACAGAAAATATACAAAAACATTGGTACACACAGAAAATATAGAAAAACATGGGTACCTACGCACAGAAAATATATAAAAAATATGGAAACACACAGAACAGTTTGTACTAGATATGAAATTAAAATTTTATAGCTAAATAAAATATATATATATAAAGGGACACACTTAATATGCACATAAAAACACTTGTAGTTGGGTAATAATGACAAGTAAGTATTTCAGCTTCTGGAAATGGAAAATAATACATTTTAATACATGGTTGAAATTAAAATCGATTGTTCACTTGGCGGCCATTGTTGTAGATTTGAAAGTTGTTAGTTTTTTCCTTCTCTTATTTTACCTGAAATGTGAACCTACGATCCTAATATATTAGGTTGTTAGATTCACAGTTTGGATTTAATTTAAAAAAAAAACTATTCTAAAAATGTATTTTTTACTATAGTTAATATATTTTATATTATGTCAAAACATGGCGTGAAAAAAAGACCTCGATTTTTATTTTAAGAAATGACTATTAAAATGTATTATTTTCCAGACCAGAAAACTGAAATTCTTACTTCTTACTGTTATCTAAGATCTAAGTGATACAAAGTGTTTTTTTTTTATTAAAAGTGCGTAGAAAACGTATCCCTATTTTCTGTATATTTACCAAAACATGTTAGAAGCCATACATAGTATCTATTTCCGTATATGTCTATGGTATAGGTGCAAAATATACCGAACTTTTTAGAATATCTGAACAACGCGTATCGGTCAAATAACGGTGTTTTCGAAATGGTAAAGGTAAAACCTCTCGAGTATTCACGTTATGAGCACCAACCAGTTTATTTGATAAACTTCGTATATGCATGTTATTCTATAATAATATAATGTTCTATGCCATGGCCAACTAGGTGGAAATGCCATTGCCTGTTTTGGCGTGTTTTATTATGTGACCAATGCCTAGTGACGATTTGTTATTATATCACATGGCCTTATAAAACTTGAATTGAATCGGCGTTTATTGGAGTAGTGGATTCGTACCACAACGCCATCATTATCACCAAACATACTAATTTCGATGACTGTAACTCTCGTTCAATGAGTTCGTTTTCTTTTTAAATTCAAATATCATTTTCAAAATTGGAACTGATTGTGTCAAGAATTCAGATAAACTGTAAAAGGCGTACCTACCTATACGAGTATAATATAATATTTCAACAGAAAATTATTTTAATTGTCATTTTCAATATTGGGTCTGATGTTCTAAGAATTCAGAAAAGCGATCTACCTTTAATATAAGCGACCTACCTTTAATATTATATTTTTTACCAGAAAATTATTTTAATTCTAAATTTGAAATGTGTATTTCTTTTGTTTAAATTTCTCATGGTTAATATTGACAATAAAATCCGATTTCCTGATTTATCACGGGTTTCTATTTTTAAGAAAGTATTTTCTTCACTTTTCTATTTTCAAGAAATCGTTATTTACTAACTAACTAGATTTACTAACATATTATCCCGTGATTTTTCACGGGTCTGTGCTAATAATTAACTAATACCAATTATTGCCGACAACCCGATTGCTATTGTCGAGTAGTACACAATAACGGATTTGGAAAAAAAGTAGACGAGCAATGGAGATGATTGAAATATGCTTTTTTCTTCGAGATGTTCGATCGTATAACTCGACACGAATCGAACATCATATCAATACATGAGATGTTCGATCGTATAACTCGACACGAATGAAACATCATAACACTACATGAGATGTTCGATCGTATAACTCGACACGAATCGAACTTCATATTACTGCAAGTACTGTCTAAAATAATTGTATCGCCAGATGTATATTGTCTGAATCGGTATACTTGACAGATTTGGAAAATAAGTAGGTAGGTAAATGTTTTTCTCTTCTAGAAGATGAACAGTGATTTTGAAGATCTTTATAAACTATTGAATACACATACGCAATGTCTTCATCAAATTCTGGCTGTAAGGGGACGTTCAAGTATTATGTAAGCACTATAGGGGGGCAGGGGGGTCTTTGCTTTGCTTATTTTTGATGACATGGGGGGGTGGGGGGGTCGAGATAGTGATTCCGTCAGCACTGCTCAGCAGTAGTTATTTTTTTTACACATTGGCAACCCACACATTGTCTATGTTTGAAAACCGAATACATATTCGGGGATTCCCACAAATAATTAATACCTACGTTTAGGTACTCGCTTAAAAAACAGAATACATTAACAGAAAAATGCATATAGGTACCAATTTTTACGTAAGCATTAAGAGCTTTGCTTACTTTTGGTGACAAGGGGGAAGAGGGGGTAAATAATTGTAATAAATCTGCTTACGTAATACTTGAACGGCCCCTAAGCCCTCTGCTGTCTTATATTCAAATATTTTAAATGCATTTATTGATCAGGAATTCCAATTTAACATTTCTAAAGTCACATTATCTTCACAGGTTTTTTAATGTCGCCAACAAACTAGGGCAACTTTCCAAATCGTTGTTAATTATATTCAAATAAAAGTTTTAAATGCTTTGGCACGGTAGCTTCTTTAGAATTGGCGTGCAGTTGTCAAGTTGTCACAGATGGAAAATGACTGAAACCTGTACTTTGAATGTTGGAAATAATTATACAATACATCGTAACCATTTATAAGGAAGAGAGACAGCACGCCATTCAAAAGTTTATATCGTTAGCCTTCTGTGGAAATCAATTATTTGTCAACTCGTTTCAAGGTTGCGAATGAGTTCCGGTTCATTATCTGCATGTTTAGCGATGTCAAATTATAAAACTTCGTCAGTATAATATATCCGGCGTCTTCTTACTACAGCTGTTGGAAAAGGGACCAAAATAATGTATTCAAGTGTATAATAAATCAATGATTCAAGTAGAACTAATTTGAACATATGTACTTATGACTTGTGACAGAGGAATGATTAATTTGCATTGACGAAATCAAACATTGCCTGTTCGACTTTAGTCAAGGCAACTTAGACATGTGTCTATTTTAGCGATAACAAGTCGCAATTCAGTCCCGATGTCCAGATGCAGTGGAACTATGGTATACCTAATTTGGAAAATGTGATGCGGCTGAAAGCGAGGAAGAGTAAGGAGATAAAAATAAGAAGAGGAAAAAAGTTATTTAGTGAAGTTAACACCACCACTTTTCAACTCTGAACACGATGGATTTTTCTTTTGTAATTCGACTGCATTCCTATTTTATGTATAACTTTTGAATGATTCTTGGGCGCTCGTGGTAAACAACAGACTTGAAATGACCGCAAATGAAGCCCATTGAGAGGTGTGAGGTCTGGCGAACTGGGTGGCCATTCAACAGGAACTCGTCGTCCAATACATGTTTCATTTATATACGCCAAATAAAGTTCCTTTTTGTACAATGCATACTGCGTTCCGCCTAATTGGAATACCATTTTACTCCGGTGAATCTTTTCAGAATCACTATAACAGTTATAATATTTAACCATGTAGAATCTTCTTTCTTAGCCAAAATCAATATCAATCACCGTCTACTAAGAAACTCTGAAACTTTACATATTCCTTTTCGAAGAACCAACTTAACCTTCTCCTAACCTCTTGTGCGAATGTGTCGACTATACATATATCCTTATTACATAGCAAGATTCCGAACTTTACTAAATTTCTTGAATCGTTATGGGATGGGTGTTTATTTATTTTTATTTTTTTGTTATTTCGTTTTAAAAAATTATGTTGATCCTCTGTCTTTTGTTTGCATTAATAAGCTAAAATAAAATCAAATCTACGGTTCACCTGTGACATTTGCCTCAAAGAAATAAGAGCCGTTCATCTGTTCTTCAGCCCATTCTATAATCCCGATGTCATTTCGCGCTTGAGTAGCTTCCATCCATGCATATGGATTACGGTCTGATGTCTGACTGACCCATTGGCGGCAGTTATGTCTATTGGCGTGAACATTTGTATTAAAACATCGTCTCAGCACTCGGGAAGATGCATTGATTTCCTTATCGCAAACATTGGCCAAAATCATGGCGACGACAATCACGATTGTACAAAATGCAAATACAAGGATAGGAAGAATTTCTAAATAAAACGCACACGTAGACCTAACTCCTGTCTTTTGACTCTTATGGTTGGCTTCTAATCTGCGTCAAAAATATCGCCGATCTATCTGGATCAGTTTCACTTTTTACTTTTCCTCTTCGAGAGTGATCAGTGATCAACAGTAATTAAAGCTTCTCCAAAACGAGTAACTTGTCGCTTAATAGATGACTCTTCATTTATTGCAGAATTTTGTCCATTAACTTCATTAATCGTTGACCTGGTGACGAGCCACGCATAAAAACTAAGGTAACTCTTTTAGCTTTTGATCAGTTTTAATATGCCAAACAAATAAAAAATAAGGTTCAACAGTCACGTTTTATGAATATTTCCCACGCGGAGAAAAATGAGTACGGTTTTTTTAATCAAAATTCTGTTAAAATGTGACTGCATGACCATTTCCTAACAATATATTAGCCATACAGAATATATCTGAACACGTGTTCAGTCAGGTGGCCTTGTCCTAAAAAATATAATGAATATGACGAAATACGTACATTTTATTATTTTTCAGAACACGTGTTCCGACTTCCTTGTAACATATTCGTGCTTTACTGATAAGTTGTTTTGAAATTTGTGAATTTATTCGTTATAGGTTTCCAGTCCCGTTTTTAACAGGAAAACAAATAATTTGACCAGATTTTTTTATATATTAACAATATTTCATGTCAGTAATTTTTCTACGTGCACGGTAGGTACCTAACTATGTGTGGTTATTATTTAAAAAAAAAACTCACACACTAAATTTACCTTTTATTCCTGGTGACTATTTAAATAAAGTTCGTGTTTTTACAGATAAAAAATGAAAGCGAGGCATCAAACAAATAACTGTCGTTTGAGCACAGACATTATTCACGGAATATCTATAAACCATGGACAAGTCACGTTTTTCCAACAACAGAATCCATACAAAGATTCCAATTCTTTGGCATTCAGAAAACTACACAATATGCACAAGGTTGTGAATACCTATATAACATTATTATTATTATGTTGAGTTCTAATACGAAAGCATCCAACTGGTTTAGTTTTTGGGTCACGTTTTTTCATACTTTTTGTGGTATCGAACATACATTATTTGGCTTCGCCACGACATCGACATAAAAAACACGCAACTTCCAACCAATGCGACGTAAAAAACCAATAGGTCCTTCGGAACGAATTACAAGATGGCTATGTTATAAAATAAAATATGTTTTCGATGCCTATAAACTTGAGTAGAAGTCCATTGCCTAAACATTATTAATTACATTACTACACGTGAAAGCTGGTTTCTTGTGGGTATTTATGAATAATTTTGTTTACTCAGTTTAATGCAGGCATCTACTTATGTTGATTTGCGTGGCGTTGAAAAACAATTAAGTGCAAATTAAACCGTAGTGCTAAGTAAACGAGACCTATTGTTCGATTAAATCATTATTGCTTATTTTACGATAGATACTAATATGCGTTTATGATAATAATAGAGGAGAAGTACCGGATATGGGATAGCTTAGCTAAAAAATATCCCATTAATTATAATTAAATCGTTTATTGAGTACACATTGAATTTTTTGGAAATATAGTTATGTAACTTAAAATGTTTACGAAATATTAAAATAAACTCAAAAAGGTCTTCATTTTGGACGAAAAGTAAAACAATAGAAAAAACAGGTTTCGAAAAAAGTGCTCCTATTATGGGATGCACGGATTTTGTTAATTTTGCAAGCAATAATCACAAATAAAATCAATATTTTCGGCTCCCGAACACTCAATGTGGCACCAATGGCGGCAGGCTATACATTGTATCCACTCTTCGCCTCTGATATCATGGCTGTATAGTCCTGAACAATAAGCACAAACCGCATCGGACTCAACATCACGAGGTTGGATTGCTGTCGAAATGTCTTCAGAAGAATGGGATGACAGCGACATATGTGACATCTCAGAAGAAGACGTAGAGTCGTATCGTAGCCTTCTGATGGGTTTCTTCAAGACTTCTTTTTTCACTTGGACCCCACTAGTGGAGGGCTGATCGCATATTTCCGTGCCTTTTTTCACAATGCCCCTTTTCTTCTGCATGCCTTCCAGCTCAATTTTATAAGGAGACGACGAAATTATGCAAGTTTTTCCTGCTTTTCTTCCTCTAGTGGAAACTGTCTTTTTCTTATTTGGGTAGGGTGCAATTATATTTGGGCTTACGAGGACAGGCTTGGGATCAGCAGATGGAAGAGACGTGCTAGTTGGAATACTGATTGAGTTGGGACAATCATTTTCTTGATCCTCATTTTCTAGGAAGTCCTGCTCGCTGAAGATATTCCGGTTGATGGGGTAAATTCTAGTAGCTTTGAAACCGTTCACGGCTAAAGCTGCACATTGTATTTTCAGGTATGCTTTTCCAAAAAGTTCCACGATATCAAAGACTGACAAAGGCCTCTGATTCATCAGAAGCCATTGCCGAATTTCTTCACTGTAATACGTCTTTAAAGCTCCCATCACTGTCTTGTCGAGGGGCTGCAATTTGTGGGTAGAATGTGGAGGTATGCACAGAATGGTGACATGATTCTCTCGAGCTTTATCTATAAGATCAATGTTGCGTGTGTGACTATAATGTCCATCAAGGATTAACAGAATCGGATTTTCCTCAGTTGGTTTTGAATGTTCGATGAAGTGCTGGAACCAGTCCGTAAATAGTTCTGTTTGGATCCACCCTGATGGATGACATCCTCCGATGGATCCTGCCGGTGCTCCTTTCATAAGTAAAGCGTTCATTTTTTTCCGGGGAAAGATTATCATTGGCGGAACGAAATCTCCGGCGGCATTCATGCTGAGACAAATCGTTATAAGTGATCCTCTTTCCGCATAGGTGATGGCACCGACTTGTTTTTTCCCCCTCATAGCTACAACTTTTGGAAGTTTGGACTGCACCACCGATAGGCCTGATTCGTCGACGTTATAAATTCGGTATGGGGGAAAGGATTTCTTCTCATATTCCTTCTCTAAAAGGTCGAAAAATGAACGAACATTATTTTCAGTAAATCCCTTAACGCGAGCAAACGATGTGCCTGTTGGCTTACGAAGAGAAATAATTTCCTTGTGGCGATTTAAATATCCTTTTAACCATTTTCTCCCAGCTGTTTCGTTTTTAAATGGGTGCTGTAGATTATTGCGAACTGCTAGTTGATATGCAAGTCTTTTGATATCTTTCCTTGTCAGTCCGTAATACCGCTTTTCCATTTCTAATAGGTAATCCCGCAACTGTCCCTCTAAAACTGGTCCCAAGACTGACTTTCGTCCCAGCGCAGCTTCAACAGCATCTTCTTCAGCGCTCGGCTTGCATAATCTGAATAAAGTGCTTCGAGGAACCTCGTAAAGAATAGCGGCTTTCTGATAACCCATGGTCTTCGTCTTTACAGCTTCCATAGCCTTAAGCATTTTTTCTTTATCCCACGTCTTCCGCTGTTTTGTCTTCGACATTTTGAGGTTAGTGTAGGCCAAAATAGATAAACCTGGAATATCAAAAAAGAAATTTAGTTCTACTAGAATTCCATATTGGAAACACTGTTCCTAATATGAGATAGTATTCCATATTAGGGACATCAAAAATCCCATATTTGGAACAAGATCAATTCAAACAAATATATTTATAGAACAAAATCTACTTGAATTTAACTTCAAAACATTTTTAAAACATAAAATTTAAATAATAATTTGGTCGATCAGTGAAAGATTGTCAATTTTGTGGAGAAAATCTTTTGAGAAAGAATAAAGTGAAACTTACATAAATATTATACCGGTGTGGCACAAAAACTTGATCACTCTCTCAGGCGCGTGTGTTGTGGCCGGCGTCCGAACGAGTACTGACATGTTCAAGATCGTTCGGTGGGGAATAGGGAACGCTGGGTTATAGAAGCTGTTCTCGCATACATTTTGAGAAACATGACCATCTCATATTAGGGACGTATGCCATATTCGGTACATCTCCTCTAATTGGCTAATTCGTTGGCGCGTTTTTGTGCAAATTCAACTCAAGGGCGCTCTACAAATATGACTTCTTACGCTAAATGGACACAGAAAACACATTTCCCTGGCAGGTAACTTCAGATAAACACAGTTTTATCAGAAAGTTAAAGCTTGGAGAAGACAAGATATTTTTAAAAACTTTGGGAGGTGATTCTACATGATGGTAAAAAAGACATTAACTTTTTTCGAAACCTTTAGTGTCCATCACGTACACACACGTGGACATGTACGCATTTCTCTGAAGTCGGCATTAATATACGAAATAAATGTCGGTCCTACCCGCACGACATCTGGCAAGGGCGGTAGCGTAGTTGACTCCGTTCCCTTGATAGGAAAGTTCAATCTTCAGCCAAGACATTTTAAAATAGAGGTACATATTATAGTTGATTTTATTTTATTTTCTATAATAATTGTGTTTACTGCACATCCTGACACAGGAATGCCCCAGTGAGATCAGCGGCTCATGATTGTATTGTATTACACTATTTTTAAATAAATAAAATAATTAAGGTAACTACATCTACACAGTCCACACACGTATCCACGAACTAACTGTTATAAATATGAATTTATTTTTTAATTACGCTTGTAACATAATACAACCGTGATGTGTTGTACCAATCTTCTCCCCGTGAGCTCACGAGATGGTTTGCCAGATTTACGGTTGCTTGCACGACTAATAAATGTAATCGTGTTATTACTATTTGAAATGGTCCGTTAATAATGAAGGGGAAAATAAGCTATTTATTCACGTAATAGCTTGGCGTAAAAGTTTACATCAAATTTTTATCTCAAAACACGCACCTACCTAAATATTGTTCAATCCGTGAAAACCGGGCTTTATACGTCGAGAACAATTTAGGAATTTAAAAAATTCACACACATCAAAGGACAATTTTTGACAAAGTTGCAATCTCATCTTAATTTTTCTCTTATAATTCTTGTAACTTTTTTTTATCTTAATAAAATTTTAGCAGCAACACCAATTGGCGAAGATGAGATGTAATCCGGTTATATAACTAACAACACGTACGCACTCGCATACTGCCTACTAACACTGTATGCCTGGACATTGGGGTCTAGAGTCATTTTTATAAAAAGTAGCTTCCTTTATAAATAAAACATAGAGTCTTGACGTGCACGGCGAAGGAGGAAACTATATGTTTCCATAGAACGCCGTGGGAAATTGGTGCGCCAGCTCCAATGACCGGTCAGTGGCGCTGGCATCGCGTCTGGGTCCCACCCAGGCCTCGTGGGTTCAATTCCTCGACTGGCTAAGTTTTCCATCGCGACCCCACCAACATTTTCCGCTTACTGTAGTGGTATTATGAGATTTTCACATTTTTACAGGATATTTGTAACCCGAGAATGTTTGTCTTCATTAAAAAATATATGTTACTCATTATAATCTGAGAATGAATGCATGCGATAGAGCATGCACTTTATGACTGCATATCATTTATCCCTTGCGAATGTATCAATAAATTATTACATAAGCGGTATCGCTATTATTAAACGCCAACTTTCTACTGTACCTTTAGCTAGATTGATACCTCTAGCAGTACACGTACACCTACCTCTGGCAATATGCAGGGAAAGCTAAAGTCTATCAGCTATCAGCGTTCTCTGAACGAGTGATAGGGCACGAGTATGTAATGTGTATTGGCAATGTGATAGGAAGTTGTGCCTCAACGTGGTATTGTGTGGTTTCTATTTTTTATGTAGGAAATAAACTTATAATATTGCGTTAACATAACAGCAACCACAACGATAAATTGACTGAGTACAGCGAAGGCCATTTTTAACTCGGCCGTTTTGCATTTCGTCTGTCTGTACATTTGTTTGTAAGTTTGAAATCGTTGTATTCATCTGGACTTTCTTATTCGCATTATTTTTCAATATTGTGGTAAGAAACAATGCAATCTCAATTGTGTTTGAGATAGTTATGTGTCTTTATAGATTTGAATTTATCTTAATAATTTATACCTTAACTTACACTAGTTACAAGAAATGTCCGTCAATAATGGCGGAATTAAAATCTTCACAACGTAAAAAAAAACAATTTCTCCAAATGCACTTCTTAGAATTTCGCTAAATCATTTTTATCCCCTTCAATTTCTTAGCGCAGAAGTTATTTGTTTGCATTGCAATTTAAGGCGATGCACTACGTCGTGTAATATTTTAAATTGAGCCGCTATCAATAACAACCCTTACGTAGATGGCGATAAGGTTTAAATTCCCGCTTAACACCATCCGCCTGTTTTGATTTATGCAAGAAAAAAACATGGCCAAAAAGTGCCTTTTATTTTATTTTGTGGATATTCAGGCATAAATATTTAATTTATTCTACTCGTAGTATTTAATTAAAGCATCTGAAACATTTCTAGGCGACCAAATTTTCAAACCAAAAACACATGATTTTGCATTACTACGTATGGCATCGCTTTAAATTAATATAATAATGTTACTCGTAATTTTCAAACCGGGCTTTGCATCGAAAAAAGTAAAAAAATAAGTGACAAAGCTTTTTTTTTACCAA
This sequence comes from Hesperophylax consimilis, assembly GCF_061612785.1. Taxonomy (NCBI): domain Eukaryota; kingdom Metazoa; phylum Arthropoda; class Insecta; order Trichoptera; family Limnephilidae; genus Hesperophylax; species Hesperophylax consimilis. The sequence continues at coordinate 1,569,116 of NC_142842.1, forward strand.
GGAATTAATTAATTAAGTAATCATCACACCATTTCCCCGCAGGGGTAGGCAGGGAGGAGAGGCCAAGCAACTTGGTGTTGGCAGACACTCCTTGCCTCATTCACATTCGTACATACTCTTCTGTTATTCCGACTCTTGACATCGCCCGACTAGCCATAATTGTTGAGGTTACCATCAATAAAGTTGAGGAAAACGTACAAATTTTTTTAATTTATTTAATTATTAAATTAAATATATTTCTTTTATATAAAAACATAAATATGTTATACTAAAAAAACTAATTACAATATAAATATTTTCTCTTTAACGTAACTACCCAATTCAATAGAGAAAAACGTTTCTCGAGTTTGAGTTGGGGAGTAGTGCCATTACAATATACATAGGGTAAAGAAAAGAAAGAAAAAAAAATGCAATGTCTGTTTGTGCGCTTAGTTCATCTAAACTACGCACCCCTTTTTGATAGGGTTTTCACTATCATTTAGAGAATGTTTTCCGAAAGGTTTATATATACAATACATGCATATTATATTTATATTAATTAGAGAAAAGTTGATGTTTTGTAATCCAGTCGTAAAAAATATATTTTATGGCGCTTACATTGCTAACGCTGGCTAAACCTTATGAGATACATAAGATACATAAAATAATGTACTAAGGAATTATATATCTTAAAAATACCTTCTAAGGATAACTCCCAGCAACGCCGGGACACGTCAGCTAGTTTGTATATAACGTGACTTACACCGTAATGCATTCTTCCCTGGTTAAATACCTTTAAAGGAAAGGCTTTCATTCCGTACATTCGATATTTAACTTTCCACATCAAGACGGAATGTATAGGGTCAATACAAACAACCAGAAAATACCTTTCTCATTAAAAGTTTATAAATTTATTTATTACCAAACTCAGTTCCCCCGTGATCGAGTTACTTACTCGATAATTGAAATTTCACACATAAGCAGTTATTACATTACAATTAATTTGTATGACACTATTTACTTTTTTAACTGGAACTGGAATTTGTTGACCACATGTTCGGTGGTCTGCACCTCACCGCATTCACACATCGCCTGTCATCGGCCTGTGCATCATATCATACGGGCACAACGCCTGTGGGTGCGACTTATCCTATTGATGGAGGAACAATAGGATAAGGCGCTAAAGTGAGAATTCTATCGCATGGTTATCAACATATTTGTGCACTTTAAAAATTAGAAAATCGTGCAACATTGCAGGGGTTAAAGTTTGATTTTATAAAATTTTTGTTAAGGTAAGCTAGTAAATGTCACGAATTTCCCTTCGTAATATTACATTAGTCAGTAGTCAGAATAGAACACATCTCGGACATTCACATTAATGCATTTTTTCTCACACGAATCGTTTTGTTATTTCGATTCTTGACATGACTCTGTTCAAATATTTTATTTATTCTATTGCGTCATGTCTTTATAGGACGTCCCCGACTTCTTTCACGTGGATAAATAAAGAATTCACGTATGGCAAATGGTATTTAAAATGGTCATAAGTCATTTGGTGATAATGATTAGGTGTGTTGTTATTTGTTCTCACCACCCTGTTGTATCGGTATTCCATCCTCCCGACTGCGTCTGCCGGTAGTGCCGGCTAGTACGGTGAGAAGTGAGTTCCGTCATCAAACATTATTTCAAAGTCGTGACGTCACAACTCCGGGTTCAGCATTCCCCGGTCGTGAGACATCGACCAGAGCTCAGAGCCTACCCGAGTACCTGCCGATACTAGAGACTGACCGCTGAACACTCTCCCTACTGTGACCAGTGACCAGTGACCAGTCCCTACTGCCCTGGAACCATGTCATCTATATTAATTTATTGCTTTTGTAATAGGACGCCTGTTTTTTGGGGGTGAGTTGCGGATCCTTTCTCTTGAGCCAACGTTCCGGACAGTCTCGCATCAGTGTTGCCAAGTTAGCATATTATATGCTAAATTTGGCATAATTACTCCATTTTTAGCATAACTTTTATGCTTTTAGCATATAGCATATTTATTTGGCATATTTTTACATAAACATGAAAATAGTAAAAACCAATTTTTTAACTAACAAAAATGATATCGATTGAAAAACTGGTGTCTCAATGGAGAAACATAGTTCACATTAAATGGGAATCCTTGACTTCCACTGTAGAGTTTTGGAATGAAGTCATGCAATATAAAGATGCAGCTAATAATAACCCCTTCGGTGATTTTTGTCAGTTTGCAATGTCTATTTTAACATTGCCGCATTCAAATGCGGACATTGAACGTGTATTTAGCCAAATGAGTCTGGTCAAAACAAAACTCCGAAATCTTTTGGCGGTGAGAACCCTGAATGCCATTTTGTACGTGAGATTTGGCCTAAAGAGAGCAGGAAAGTGCTGTTATTCTTACACTGTTCCTGACGAAGTACTACGCTGCATTGGGACCAAAGAAAGTTACGACTCCGTCTCTCAGCCTTCCACATCAGCTGCTGTTAATGAAGAAGAAGAAGATGGAGATATTGATATTTTATTTCACTGATTTTATTTCTAAGTTAAATTTATGTTAGCTTTTTTTTGGGATTTTTTAAAGGAATTTAGCATATTTCTGGCATATTTTTCCCATCACTCTAGCATATTTTGAAGTAGTTGAGTTGGCAACACTGTCTCGCATGCTTTTAATAATAATAATAATAAATAATAATACTTGAATGACTTGTATAGCGCCATTTTTGTGCAAAAACACCTCAAGGGCGCTGTACAAACTTATAATATATTTCTACAGTGATCTATGTTATTACTTAACTATTTATGGAGAAAATTTTAGTATGTAAGTCTTCATTTCCTCGTATATAATAATTTTTAGGTATACTTTTCTAATGTGCATAGATTTGTAAACCCAAAGGATGGGACTATAAAAGTATGTGAGTATTATTATGCTTTTCGGTGAATTCTATGTCACGATGAATCCCCGTTGATGTGTTCTACACCGGTCGCTTTTTGGAATATACCTGTCAGTCAGTTACCAAGAAATCTTCACCGTCTACTATTAATTAGCCTGTTGTCCAAAGTACATATATATCTACCTTCTTCTATCTATTTATACAAATAAGAGTCAGTCTGGTCAGAAGGCGACCTTGATTTGATTTTTATATAAATCTACAGCTTTATTCCGGGATTGATGAAATTTTTCACATTTCAAAACAAGAGGAATATCGCTGTCTATATCTGATTTCGGAAAATTCAGCATAAAGCCCGGGAAATGATAATGGTGGTTATTTATACATTTATATCGTCTTCTGTAATAATAATAATATATAATTGGACAATTTTTATAGCGCCGCTTTTGTGAGTTATCACCTCAGGTTTAAAATGGTAACCGGACAACTCAAAACAGTGACACATCAACACACTTTTGAAAAGTAATAGTCAAGAAATGTGATGGAAAAAATACGTTGAACAGGTCAAATAGGTTACGTTAGGTTAGTTTTTTTTTTACTTTTAAAGGGATGTTGATTTGTCACTGTGTTAAGTTATTATGGAACCGTTTAAAATCAACATTTTTGTTAAAGATAAGTTACCTACCACTGGTAATTATTGGTAATTGAAAGTGTAATTCGTATTCGCATTACCAACAAAAATGTTTTTTTTTAATTTTTTTATTTAGATAAATTATTATGCCCATATACTATTCCATTTTGTTCTATAAAATTTCAAAATAAATCGCCAAATATGATAAATAAAAGTAAAACTAAAATTATTGTTTTCAAGCATACGAATATAACAGGCTTGTTTTCGGTAAAGCCACAACCTGATTACTTTCTTTCCAAGAAGTCAAGGTACGCCATCATTTGTGTGGTTAAAAATACGTTCTTTCGTTTCGATTATACTTTAAAATACAAACCCCAAAAGCCGGCAAGGGTCGTTGTCCGTAAAAATAAACATGTTAAAAAGCGGTTAGTGAACCTTTCCGCATTCCTCGTGGCTTCATTAAAATATACCCAAGTTCTTCCCTAGAGGCAAATACACCATGAAAAGGTTATCTCATTAATAAGTCGTGTATTGTTGTCTATTCCCTAGTCTGTGGGCGTACTACCCCAAGCATGCATTATATTCTTCGCCTCCCTTCAAGGAAGGTCACGGTCTGTGGAGCCCCCCTTAATTGTACGCCCTTGGCAACAATCCAACACCTGATAGACTGGTACCTGTTCCTTGTTGCAAGGGTGGAAGTGATCCTAGACCGTAGGATTCCGTGCTAATATCGTTTAAATTAACTTCTCCTGCTAAAATATTAGTTTCTTTATTTTTGAAACCTTCAACAATAATTCATAGTGGAATTCCATTTTAATCGATTAAAACATGTTTTCACGATAAAATCACATACGTTTCTTTGTAACAATTTAATTAATAATGGATGCGCCGATTCTTACTTTAACCATTTTGTTTTCGAAACTTATAGCTACGTAATTGTTCACAACTATTGGTGATTTTAAATTGAATTTGAACGTATTTGCTTCTAATAATTAATATGTTCACGCTATTTTATTTTCGTATTATTTACTATTGTAGATAAATTGCTTCGAAATATTTTATCGTACAAAATCATATTAAAAAAAAAAAAACAATAAAAACCCACATATTTGATTTGGGAATTTATTCATCTGGAGCATGTTGGGATAACTTCGTACGCATGTGGATTTGATGATTGTTCTTATAAAGAAATACATGTTTGAATAATCGTACTGATAACCAGCGAATTCGTAGGAATATCTAAACGATTATTATTACAGGCATAGTGTATAGGTACTTTTTATATCACTAAATAATGCATACAAAAAGTGTCGTCATAGTGCACACTAAAATGGATTAATGGATGGACTTGGCATCGCCAAGTGTCCACATGTTCAAAGCAAAACAATTTGCGAGGCGGATTTGGGTACCGCCGCCCCTGGAACCATTCATTGGATAACCAACACCTCTGCCATATCCCGAAGTGGTTCGCTACGTTTGTTCACTTAGCGGGGTGCCTGGGTCCATACGGTGAGGATTGTCCGGATCTTGGCAGCGGATACGTCTACCCACCTACTGTATGGCGATTTGTGGCCGGATTTGGAGAGACTGGTTGAGAAATTCTTTTCAACTCTCACCTTAACACAGCATCTCCAAAGATGACATAGGCCGTGAAGGAAATTACTTTCCTTAGGGCCTTCTGTGTGGAGCGAATGTAAAAACCTACTAGTCACAACTAGCAATGCCTCATCAAAATCAACTAATTACCTTACTCACATTTTATTTGTTGCCTTACAGCCCAGACGCACTAAAGCGGCTAATTTCCGTTAAGCATTTCTCCCACTTGTTCTGCGCCCCTGGTGCAACCGTGGGAAGTGGGAACTCCTCTGCCTTCCTTTATAAACGCGACGTAACAATAAATATAAAATACAGATCCCTTTTTACATTCCCAAGATTTGTTGCCGGTTGATCTATCAGCATTGTAAACTTCTTGACTGCGGTTATCATCTGTTTTTTTTAGATCACCTAAACCAGAGGTTCCCAGGGAAGCGCCGTAGGCGATAATTTGACTAGCCCTAAGAACAAAGCTGATGATTCTTATCGTTGGAAAAGTCAGATTACGAAGAAAAATTTTGTCACTAAATGTTAAACTGTTATTTTCCTCTTATTAGCAATACACTTGGATGATCGGGAGTTTTCAATAACACTTCGGTAAGTTATAAGAGTATGGGTCTGTCTGACTCACGTCCATTCTATAGGATGCTCTAAAAGTTATTCTGAAGCCGGAGAATGGCTCACTAAAGATGCTTGTCTGTATCACGTGGTACTACTACTGACACCTATGGAGACACCTTAAAACTATGTATCCTAACGCCATCTGTTGAGAGACATTGAAACTACAAATATATTTACATACACTACATTAAATTTTATGAAAAGGAAACCTTTAAATTGCATCAAACATAATCTACTAAAAAGCGCGGAATTATCTGCAGTGTTCATAATAAAGTGTGCATACTGAAATGTATCTCCCAGGTTGGGAATCACTCCTCCTACCGCTCGGGAACATGTGTATATAATAATATTAGATTTAGCCGATACGTCTGCCTTTAATGAACCTCCATTCTTCATGAGAAGCCTTTGTATATATTGTGGGTGATGACGGATTCTTAGAGATTTATTTGGGAATATTACCTTTTCGGAAGAATGAATTTCTTCTCATAATGGTGTTGTGGTGTCGCTTGTAAATCAATTTTGAGGCTTATTTATTTTTCTGTTGGTTCCACTTTTTTATTATTTTTGTCTGTCAAAATTCTACATTCTAACTTGACTGATGATTTAAATATGAGGTTATATAGCACTCTCGAGTACATATTCTGTATTTTCGATTGTGTCTTGTCTCATAAGACGCCACGCTAAAAATTGAATTGCACTTTATAAGTTTTGTGGCTGGATCGAAGTTGGATTTTAAGACAACGTTTTGAGTAAACGACATGTCGAAGGTTTTGAAAACAGTGTGGAAGTAAATTTCGAAATAATTCTATGTATTATGTTTTAATGTCTAGATTTCGTTGGCGATATTATAATATTACGACTGTCATCAAATATACTATTTTTGGTTGTGAATGTGATTATAACTCTGGTTAAGTTAGCCCTAATTTTTTTATTTGTCATTTTCAACATTCGAACTGATTGTATCAAGAATCTAACCCACCGATAATATAATTTTTTCTTGGTCATTTTGCAGCAATTGTTCTTGTTCTAATGTGTTCTTTACATAAAATTTCAGCTTGACAAATCATTTTTTTTAAACACATGTAATGTACTTATTACGAGGGTGAAAATACAATAGGCACAGAAATCACTAATAAAGTAGATTGAACTGTACTGACTTACTCACCGTTCTAGCAAGTGAGATAAGCGCACTATTGCATCACATACAATATGCAATCGCTTCTGCACAAATCACTAATGGACTTCACTCAGTGGGGAATGACTCATACCTACTACTGGTTTTAATACATTTATTTATACGATGTTTTTAAATACTTTGAATTTCCCTTTTGTTTTCGGGAATAAATGAATGCAAGCGGAAATTAACCCACTTCCCGTCATCCGATCGAGGTGAAACTCTACAGATAGACTCGTTGTCGATGATAATGCATTCTATCAACTTCTGGTGGTAATCACGCACACAAACGCGGAAAGATACGCCTTTTCTAAAATTCGATGACATTGCAGCAGTTAATATTATGCACAATGCGCAATTAATGTCGGTCTTATCCAATCTATAAAAATATAAACACTCTATAAATGCTGGCGTCCCACAGGGATCGGTTCTGTCTCCGACTTTGTTTTTGTTGCACATCAATGACCTTTTGACATGTGCACCGATTCATTGTTACGCGGATGACAGTACAGTTCATGATAGCTTTTTGTTTGACAAGCCCCCAAAGGGCACAGAAACTCCAACGGCTCGGAGGGCTTTGAAGCAGAGAATGGACGGTTATCTCGAGAGTATTTCCTCCTGGGGTAAAAATAATCTCGTCGAATTTAATGTTTCAAAGACCCAATCATGTCTGATTACGTCTAAAAGGGATCCAAATGATAATCTAGTCTCTTTCAACGGAAGCAATCTTCCGAACGGGCCTTCCATTGATATGCTAGGTGTAACTATAAGTGACCAGCTCAGGTACGGGGGCTCCATCGAAGCCAGAGTAAAGTTGGCCTCTCAGAAGCTGGGCGTACTGTACAGGGCCCGCAGATACTTTAATAGTACACAACTGCTGATCCTGTACAAATCGCAAGTGCGCCCTACTGTCGAATTTGGCAGCCATCTCTGGTCCGGAGCCCCAAAATACCTGAAAAAAACCCTTGACTCTGTGCAGAAACGGGCGGTCCGTTTGATAGATTCCCCGATCTTAACAAACGGACTGCAATCTTTAGAGCACAGGCGTCAGGTAGGTATGCTGTCTTTGTTCTATCGGTATTACAATGGAAGATGCTCTGAGGAACTAGCGTCAATGATCCCTTCGGCACCGGTGCGTAGTCGGGATACACGCCAAGCGCGCCCAACATTTGTACACGGTTGACATTTGTCACATGAGAACGGGTCGCTTCTACGATTCGTTCTTAAGTTCAACAGCTCGGCTGTGGAACGAGCTGCCGGCCTCTGTGTTTCCTCCCTCCTACAACATGGGACTCTTCAAGACCCATGTTCACTCCTTCCTCTCCACAAAAAGACCCTCCACACAGCATCCTCAAAGATAACATAGGCCCTGAGGGAAATTATTTTCTTCAGGGCCTCCTGTGTGGAGTTAATATAAGAAAATATTTTTAAAAAAAATCGGGATTTGGCTCGGTCGGTAGAGTCGTCGACTCCAGTTCTTGGCAGGAACTTTCAAGACACCAGAGCTCATCGTTTAAAAAAAATTGCCGCTTCAAATTAAATATATTTTCTGCTTTATGGATAAAAAAATAGTTTTACTCTCTGTATAATCGGAGTGTTCACACCGTGTGACCTGGTTTAAGGTGAACAAAATCTAATTAATAAATCTTAATGTGCGAGCGTAATAATGGCGTGACTTAACAGTATTTTGAGGACTTATTGTCTTCATTTTAAATGAATCTTTATTCTGATTTCAACATTTCATCACTGTCAATAATGGTGCAAGCTTTTAACTCGTAGAAATTTCTCACAAAATATTATTTAGCTTGAGATAATTGGCGATGGGAATGAAAAACTTAAATCCATAGAGTAATTACCTGCCTTAGTTGATATCTCACACAATTTCGACTCACACGACATAACGTTCTGCCGTTTCGTAGATTTAAAGTTAGATTAACGTGTTTTTTATGTTGAAAATCCGCTATGAAGAAATAAAGCCTTCGTTAACCTAATTTGTTAATGCAAAATTTTTCGATTTAAACGTGGGATATCCTTTTTAATTCATGCAATAATATGTTGCTTAGTTTACAGCTCATAAAATTATCTTCTCTTTCATCACCTCTTTTAATATTTTAGTTTGGTAATGAACCAACGCCAATCATAGCGTCATTTTTCCGAGACAAGAATCATATTAATTTTTTCTTTCTACATAGGTTTCTAACACACTCTTGAAGTCATTTCACAAAGTTATGCTATTGAAATTATACTTTTTTATCTTGATTATTCCAGATCTCGGAGAAGGTGGTGCAATAATCCCACGTGTTCCACATAATATTCTACCATATATCAGAGTTAAAATAAAAATGTAGGAAGATAATTATAATACAGTAAAAAAATAAAATAAAGTTAAAGTTTTAGATCTATGACTTCAGCAATTGACTCCATCGATTGTAAATGGGACCCTGCCAGAAGTGGGATGCTGCCATCACAAGAGCGTTTTCGCTCGTGGCTGGTCGGATCTATTTTTTAACTGGTGATCCGTTTTCTGATTAGGGATCTGAATCTGGGAACGTGTCTTTCTTTGACCATCCCAGTGGCACTGAAATCCGCAGTACCGGGACAACCCAAAAAGCATGCCGTACGAGTTGGTGTATTGTACTGCCATTCTTTTTAGAGACGCTTTATTATTTTATGTTTTATTTATGTTTATGCTTTATCATTTGTGTTTTTTGTGCCAATTCCTACTGGACAAGACACGGACCTATAAAGCCCTGGACGGAGCAATTCGACAACAATTTGAAGCCGCGGGGTGAAGGGGGAAGATGTATAGAAATGCCAAATCCTACTTAATTTTTTCCCATTTTCCTCAACATATACTAAAAAAAATCATAAGCCGAAATAACTGCTTTAACAACACAATAATAATTGTTCATTATGCACCACTTTGCTCACAAATCAGTTCAAAAGTTAGTCATCCAAGATGGCTGCCAGGCAATTTCGCCTCACCCTAGATTTGGCCTCAATGCCATTCACACAAAATCGCTCTTTCCAGGTCTTTTTATGTCCATGGGACAAGAGTCCCAACTGTTCGAAGCCAGTGAGAATATGAAATCTCCAAAAATGGAGGCTGCCAATTATTATTGATATATGTATGTTGTGAGGCTCAGGATTTGGGAAGGGAAGGATATGGGAAAGAGGACGATAGGGAAGTGCCTGGATAGATTCGGTCACCAAACACGGCTAATACCATTTCACGCAACTTTCAGCAAATTACCACGCAATGTTTCGATTCTGAAAGGCAGTCTTTCACTAGGACGATACTGAGAGTGCACCACTCTAATTTCCATATGGAAACTGTATCTGTACCCAAAAGAAAACTTTGCTTTACACAATAATTATTTTCATGCTTACTATTTCATAGTTGCCATTGGAGAAGAAATAGTATCCTTTGGACGGTACTAAATCGTCAAAAAATGGCAACACCTCTATATAACCGTATATTTATTATCACATGGAAGCATCTGTCATTTGCATTTGCGTTGCCTCAAAAAACCATAAAAAGTACAAAAAATACCGAACAGTAATAAAAACAGCAATATTACGAACCCTCGTCCCACGCATTAGCACAAGATTTATCCCGTCCTCGGTGACAAAGTAGAATGGACCAGCTGTTGCCAAATAATGCGATATGAAGAGTTATGCACTGTCTTTTTGCATACCTTACCGCTGTCTCCGCACTCTGCAATAGTGAAATATTTTATTTTTTGACAAATAGAACACCATTTCCAATTTAGTGATAAATATGTCACAAAAGCTTGGAAACTGACGAATATTTTGCATATTTTTCAGATCTTTAACCCCTAATTTATTTTTACGCTGAGATTTTAAAAGTGCGTCATTTTTATGTAATCTTCAAATAAAATTCAGTGGATTTAAGAGCGAACTCAAAAGTAATACGTCTCGTTACAAAAAAATCGTGCAGGAACATGAATTATCAATAATTTTGTTATCTGTATAATCGGTAATATTTTTGAACTTTTGTAAGAATTGGAATCTTCGGCACATTTTGTGTCTTTTTTCCTTAATAATAATAATTTATTTATTTATTAATTAACGCCCTTTTTCGGGGCTTTTACATATGAATATCAAGAAATACACATTATTTATTGTACATAACTGAATTGCTTCCTTAACAACATTTTATATTTGCTTAAAGATAAATTGAAGATGTCCAATGACTTGGTATAATTGTTTCCCTGCATTAGTATTCTGGGCAAAGAGGAATACATATGGTACCTAGTCCCAGAATTTCTAATAATAATAATATTTCGATGATTTGTATAGCGCCGTTTTTGTGCAAAATTCCTTCTCGATAGTATATACAATGTCTCTGACTGTGAAATGTTTCTGACCATCCATATAGGTATACGTACATGGTCAATGTTTCTGATTTTGTGTATAGCAATAGTTCAACGCATTTGCGCACTATTGCATGTAATATTTTACATTTCATAAAAGTGACTTTAGGTAAGGACTAAACCTTCTAGCTCTGATTTGCAATTTGGGTGTTGATTTCTACTGTTATATTACGATATTATGATTGTCCGAAATTATACGTATTAAGTAAGTTCTGTCGAGTCTGTATCATTCTTAAATCATGCGAGATAGCAATGGTTCTTCTCTGCCTACCTCTGCAGAGGTTAACGTGATTGTTAGTTAGTTTTTGTTTCTGATATTACCTGACAATTTCGACAAAAATCTGTACCTGTCGTAGGCCGGTTTCATAAATAAATGATCTTTTCCTTAATTTCGACAATTTCTCCACGAAAACACTCGCTTTCATCTCTCGCCCATCAATCTCTTTGGTCGTTATGCCTCAGCTCCCTTCTAGATTAGATGATAGCATTTAAATAATAATTCATAACCATAATGTTTTAATCATTAAAGTTTTAAGACAATTTCTCTAGAGTTTGTAGTTTCTCACGCCTAGCGTTCTGGTTTTGGTGAGTTAGTTGGCCGGTTGACTGAATGTTCATAGAAAGGTGCGGGCGCTAGGAAAAGCTTCACGGTGTGTGGTTCATGTGCATTGTTCACAACACATTTTTTTAAATTCTTACATAATTTTAATTTGCTCTCCATAAGAAATGATTTTGAGCTCTATTTCCTGATTTATATTTGTATTCCGAATTGTTGTCATGTTTATAGTTCGATGTCATGTGTAGGTACCTATGTTCGTTTGCTAAACTATTTTTACCGAGGAATTGGCGAGTTTTGTGAAATTCAAAAACCTTTATTGTACAAAATACTTACAGTTTCATCCTATTTCTTACAACTAACCCAATTTTAAAAAGGTCTTTATGTCTAGTGTTGGCACTCTTATATTGACTAGACAGTGGAGCTCCGAATTTATAATTATTACATTTTTTAATATTTTAAAATAAGACATTTATCGCTTGCATCGACTTTTATACACTATTTTTTTAAATTTACACCAAATTTCTAAAGAATCTCAAAAAACATTGCACGCAATATCGGTAGATAGGCTCCTACGTATCCGCCCATCTGTTCTGACATTTTTGACTCGTAATTAACTTTTTGGCGGTAGATATATAAATATCGCGTCAGTTGTCTGAACATACGGCCGCCTCCTTATTGCCATCATTATTTCTTTCATTTAACCACCAAAATCTTCAAAATAAGCTTTTATTCTTTGTTATTTACAACAGACCACCAAACCTGTTAAGAATGCTTTTTATTGTGTTTTTTACATTAAAATCCGCCATGTGCAGTTGATTCGTTGTTCCCTTTTCCGGCAGATGGCGGCTCTTTCCCTCGGGGATGTTGCGGGTGTTCTTAATTCAAAAAGTAGCTTTGAATTTCAGTAGTTAGGTAGTTACCCAATCCTCGTCATCCCAGCTTCCGGACTTCCTTCCGTTTGTCTATCCGGTTTTAATAAAAGAGAACAGCTGCCCTGACTGGTCTAATTTTAAAGCACCCAGCTGCGACTAAGGGAAGCTGGGAACTGTTGTACTTGTGAAGTATTTCGAGAACACGTGCTCAATATCTCAAGTAGGTAACTACTCATTAGCTTTAAAGTGTTATGGCTGTTGAAAGAAATATCGCCTTGAGAGCATCGTTTGAATTTTAAAAATTCTAGTCGACACTTCCTAAAATAAGTAGTCATCTAATAGGCATGGTTTCACATGTATAATAGGCCTCAACTCGTACAAAATGTGTTACTCTTGCAGGGAAGATTAATTTACTGTACCTCTATGTTTGGTGTTAAATAATTACAGTGTTGCGCCCTTGAGGTAATTTTTCGCAAAAACAGCGCTATAGAAATGATCAAATAATTATTATTGTGAGGAGAGCCACTGTTCCACTGATTTTGGGCAGTTGGAACTCTAGTATGTTCGCAACAATAGTATTTTCTTCTATATGTAACATTTTAATGTGTGCCCATTTCTCCAGTAGGTTGATTATTTGTCAAATGTATCATTCAATCTGTCGCTTTTCAGTTTGAAACGAATCCGAGACAACGTTCAATTAATTTATTATCTGTATCTGATTTTTAAATACGTACCTACTTCTGTTTAAAGTCTCTCTAGAGTCGTCTAGTATTTCTTCATTACATATGTGGCACATTATCATTTTTAGGTGACTAGGATAACCGACGATTTGATCGTAAGCAAAAAGATCGTAATTATAATTTGATCGTAAAATCCTATTTTACGTAAAATTAAAAATAATTAAATAAGAAAATGGTGTTAAATACTTGATCTTATAATGATCGTAATTACAATTTGATTTTAATTTAACTTTTAAAAGATTGCATTGTTCAGTATTCAGTCTACTGTACATCATCTCATAAAATAAATGATTATACGTAACATCAAATCTTTCAGACACTAGTATTTTATTACAACCATTTGCTTACTATTTGCCTACCATCATTTTGCGTTGATCATTTGAGAGTTACGATCATTTAAGAGTACGATCATTTGATTACGACCATTTTGTATACGGACATTTTGTATACGATCATTTTGTTTTCGGTAATTTTACCTTAACCCGTGTTGTGGTTATGTTGTCAAGAATGACAAACTAATGTTTCAAGAGGATTGAAAGCGATTATTTTGAGACCATTAAGTCACACTCTTTTATACATGTTTATTTTATTAAAATTCTTGTTTAGTTCTCAAATTTAAAAAAAAGTATTTTTTTAGGTTTTAGTGGAATAAGTATTTTGTCACCAAGAGAGGCGATAATAATAATAATTATATAACGCAGTGTAGTGTCATTTTACTTCATGTGCGCTTTACTATAACTAACTTAAAAACGGTAATTTAGTATTAGTGGTCATGTTCTTAAAATTATTCCTACAGTGCGCTTTACCCAATACAGATCTAATAATATAACACTAAATGTACAGTTTATACAAAGCAATGACAAAACAAAGAATAACAATAACAGCAGGACAGGAAAAAAACAAGAACAATAAAAATAAAAGATAATATAAAACAGGAGGCAGTTTGTGCTCAGAAATGAGAATCTTCTGAGTAAACATTTAAAAAGGTATAATAAGGAGGCAACCGAAACCAAACAATTACCGGAAGTTTGAGAATATGGCTAATTATAAAATATTGAAAAGAAGTTAAGATTAATGAATGGTAGGATTTTTAAAATAATTTTGTTTTTAAAGCCCGTTTAAATTCAGCCAAATTATGGAGATTAGTAAGAGCTGAGGGAAGTTTATTCCAAATGAGCGGGCCAGTTACAAGAAAAGAGCGATCATAGTAAACGGCTCGATTTGACCCAGAAAGTTCGATTAGACGATTACTATTATGTAGATCTGCTGACCTTAGAGTAAGCTGTCTATTGCTTAAGTTTTGTCGGACACAGTTCCGTTCTGGTGCCATTCCTTGCAATGCTTTGAAGGTCACTAAGCAGATCTTAAACTCAATTCTTTCAGGGCATCGAAGCCAGTGAAGGCGATCCCCTAGTAGGATTGTACGTTCAAAAAATCATTCTCGCCGCAGCATTAAAAACTTCTATTGATTTGTTTCTGAGGTAGGCCGGCATATGCACTATTGCAACAGTCCATACCTACGACCATTCGACGACGAACGAATTTATGAGTGAATGCTTCATCAGAGGCAAGACATCTCCTGATTGATTTTATCTGCCTTAGATGGAAAAAGCCAGAACTCACAGCTTTTGAAATTTGCGATTAGAATCCCTAGCAGGCGGTTGGTTGCTTGCAAATATTATTTTGAACTAATATTGAATTTTATCTGTTTCAGATTGGAAGAATCAATCCAAAACGACACTATTAGAGGTAAGCTTGTTTCATTTAGCTGATGTTAAATTATAATGCCTTGTAAAACCAAGTAAAATATTTTGACTTTTAGGGTGTTTTACAGTTTTACACGATGCTACTTTTCTTCCAGTTTCCGTAAATGGGTCGTCTTTTCATAAATTTCATGGTAAAGTCGGATCTCCTGCGACAAAATGTTTTCAAAACATCCGAAAAAAAACAAAAACATTGGGTCGGGGCCATAATGTTTTTTTGTCGGAAAACAAAAACGTTGTAGCACTGTACCAATGTTTTTATGGATGTTTTGAAAACATAATGCCTCGGGAGACGCGCCTTGAGATAAATAGTATTTGACACCTTCTGTCATTGTTTTACTTAACTATATTATGTTGATTGTTGAGCGTCTATTTCGTTATATTTAAAATATTGATAAAAAGATGATGTTCTAAGGACGGGTTGTGTCGGAGAATTTGAACAATTCATCAAATTTCAACGTTCATTTTCGGGTTCTGTGAAAGCAAAAAAACTGTTTTGTCAAAACTGAAATAAAAACAGAACTAGAAAAAATCTTTCACAAAACTTGAAAATGAACGTTGAAATTTGATGAATTGTTCAGATTCTCCAACCCGTCCTAAGAGTTGTTGACGGCAAAGGCAAATGACAGAGACTCTCATGGTTTTGTTCAAAGTGTTTTTTGACGATTTAGTTACCGCCCCAAAACAATAAAATCGTCAGTATAAAAATAATGATAGTGTAAAACAAAGATTTTCATTCGGGTCCCCATATAGTTTCCATATGGGGATCAGTACATCTTTATTATCTTTACATAGGCCCTGAGGGAAATTATTTTCTTCAGGGCCTCCTGTGTGGAGTTAATATAAAAAAAAATTAAAAAAAGTATGAAAAAAATCATCGTGTAAAACGCCCATTAGTTCATACGCGTGAAGAGTGCCAACTACTAATTCATAAACACAAATAATAATAAAATTAATAATTCAAAATACCTGGATTATTTTGGACTTTTGAAGCTGTTATTTAGATTTCGGAGAGGATACCTAAAATTTGTTTGCTTCAAAACTCTGCTTGAATTTGATTTAAAATTAAGTCCTAAAAATAACTTTGGAGGTGTGTAAATTATTGCCAATTTAGGTGGATTGTTGGCTGGACGATTCTGCGGTTCTCCAATCCGCAGAATCCAAGGTTGCATGGTTACTCTCGGTGTGTAAAATCATAATTCAAATATTTTAAATTTAGTTTTGTAGAGGGGATTTAGGGCTTAACCGGCGGCTGAGAAGTCTGGAGAGAGAATGAATTATTTGCCGCGCGAGGCGTCTGGTTTATAATGATACAAGTCTCACTCACTAGAAAGGTAAACATTATTATCATATTTAGGGGATGTAAACTCCCTATAATTTACCCTACACTAAACCCAATTTTGTAACTCAAATCGTATTATGGAATGTACAGGTCAAACTGTACCCAATGATACATCGATTAGATAGAGAAGATAATTACCGCGACTGGTTAGTATTCAATTACTAGGCCTTGGCTATTGAATGTATTACTTGAAGAGAAAAATCAATATTATGTTTGTAGGAAATATTTCTAAATTTAGACATTATTTGTATGTTTATAAATAAACGTTTCCATTTTCTATGTTTCCACTCTGTTTGAATATTGATCCCCAGTTAGACCTGAATGCTATTATAGTCTTCAATGACATTTATATCGGTCGATTTGTGACGTCAACCTTGAAACTAGAATCTAATCGAATGGTACATAGTTATGCATTTATTGTGCCGCCAGATCTGGTCACAAAACACGGCCAAAAGCAACCATTCAATTCTGAATGGTGGTCTCACACCAGAGTGATACTGAGAGTATCTTCCACTCTGGGATGTACCGCAAATATACTAGGTATATATTATTTTAAAAGTGAAAATTATGAAATAACACAAAATAATCAAATAAAATTTACTTGTGCATCCCGGAATTTCAACCCGCGATCTCCAGCTTGCGGAGGCCTTTGTCTAGGGCAGTGATGGGCAAAGTACGGCCCGCGGGCCAAGTCCGGCCCGCCAGGCTAGTCAATCCGGCCCGCGACATTGTTTTGAATAACCCTACCACAACTTACCAATTGAACAAAATGTATTTTCTACGTAGATAGAATAGAATACTTAACGGTTTCCTTCTCATTGTGTTTTAAGTACGGTATTATTGCATCTAATATTAGTTTGCACACAACCTCGCGCTTTGCAGATCGGTAGCATGGCGATGTGAAGTGCAATGCGTCTGTTGCTCGGCTAAGTTCGGGACGAATCGGGCGCTACCATTGACTGACCACCATTTAGCTTCACTACTGCGAATCAGCTCACCCCAGTTTTTACCAGATTATGATAAACTTTTAGAAGCTCAGCCACAGTTTCATCTGTCAGATACGCCTTCATACTCTTCTAAAGAATAATCAATTTTTGTTTTTAGCATATAATGTACTCAATATTATGCATGATGTAAAAATTAAAAAATAAAGTACTTATATCACTTATAAAAAATTATTTTATTAATTTTTTTTTCCGGCCCGCTTAGATAATTTTTTATTTTATCTGGGCCTTTCCTTAAAAAGTTTGCCCATCTCTGGTCTAGGGGTAAGGCTCTGGACTAGCAAGTTGAATAATATTATTATTGAATATATAAAAGAAAAATGGAGTTCTACCAATTAATCTTCATAATAATGAAACAAGGTATATAATTGATTAAAGCAGGATGTAATCCCGTTGGAAGGCCTTTTTCGTAGTACATTTAGTAGTATTTATGAAATCATTGTGCGTTTAGCGTTTCGCAGCACACACTTGTTAGTTCTAACGCCCTGGGAAGATTGCAGTAAATCCACCATCCATATTCTCACGGCTCGCGGCATAATGAACCCGGCCGGAAGAGAGTCATCACGCCCAGGCTTTGGAATTTTATCGCGTTATTATCATGTTGTGTTGCGGAAAAAAACATGGCTTAGGGCTTAGACTTTATACAAGGTGTCCGGGGGTAAAATGCGCTAACTTCGAGGGGGTTATTTTACATGATTTTAGAAGTAAAAAAGATAAATAAGTTTAATGTTTTAAGGTCGTTTTTAGGTAAACAAGTTAAAAATTTTGTGTATAGGAAAATAAATATGTATGTATTCTTCTATGGAAAAATATTTTTGTTTGTAAAATAAACATGAATTTAGCAAAAAGTTATTTACCTTTTTTACTTCTACCATCATGTAGAATCACTTCCCGAAGTTAGCACACTTTTCCCCCGGACATCCTTCATACTATCCAAGCTTCCTCGGGTCATTTCGGACCCTTGTCTTGTATAATGTTGTGGGTTTTGTTTGGTAACTATGCGTTTGAAGAACGTGTCACGATTGTATGTAATAATTACCAAGTTCTGTTAGATATATTAGTTATGCGCGTGCCACCTATTGTTTCTCCTTACGGAGGCATTGTCTAACTACCAAGACCACAAGAACGAGAAGTGACAATGTACGAGTACATTTGTACACAGCCGTCTCCTTTAGTGGGTTAACATCTCCTAACAGTGTGGCTGTTAATTAGATACCGCTTTCTTCTTGTTAGTTTCACCTTTTCATCTGTTCAGTCTTGTCATTGCTAAATAATACTTTATTCACAGATTCTGAGACTTTTTACATTAGCTCCACACTTTTTTTTAAAAAGTGAAACTGCACGAGAGTCTCAACAACTAAGCATACATTTTGATAATCGATAATCATTCATGTTTGGCATAGTTGACAAATAAGTCATTATCAACAATATTTTATTTTTCTTACCTTTTGTACTTGTTTTTTATATTTTATTATTTTTAATTAACTTAACTTTATATTTAACTTTACACTTTACACAGTAAATTAAACTTTTTACTTTATACTTAACTTTATATTTAACTTTACACTTTACACAGTAAATTAAACTTTTTACTTTATACTTAACTTTAGGTATATTTAACGTCTACACTTTATACCTCGTATTATACTTTTAACTTTGTACTGTATAGTTACCTTGTACTTTTAACTATATTTGAGTCAATTGGTATCAAAACTGGTCAACTCCACTTTAGGTGAATTTTCAGGAAACACCAAAACAAGTGCTGGATTTGACTATTTTTCATACCACAGCCGCTTTTTAAACCGGTTTCTCTTACAAAATATGCGGATATGACTGCTTTTGAAAGATAAGAACTGTTCTTTTGTTAATAATGAACACAGTTCAATACTTAGTTTATTTTTTTTAAATTTTGGATCTGACCAGTTTTGATACCAAAGAACTCATTTCTGTTTTACGTTAATGGCACATCTCGTGCCGTTTGTATTTAAATAAATAATAAAAACTGCTCCAAACCATCTGGAGCCAGTAAGACTATAGCATCCCCAATTTTTGTTGCTTTTCATGGGTTATGCCTAAATACTATAAAGAATAAGTTTTAGACGTATTGTAAATTGTCCTTAATGTCACAGAAATAAATTGTTAAAAGGTTTATACTAGAAATACATTTTTTACTTTTTTACAACTAAATAAAAACAAACAAATAAAATTATGGTATATTGTGAGGCTGAAGGTAGTTGGGGGGAGGACCTGGCTATACATATCTGGGACCGAAATTATATAATAAAATCCGCCAAGAATTAAATATTGAAACATGCAAAATATCCTTCATCGGTTCAATAATAACTAAATGGTTGATTGGCTTGGGAGGGTGGAGTCTGAAAAACTATTAAATAGTGGTACTTAAAATCTTACATGATTTACTATTAATGACTCATTTTGTAAAAACTTAATATATACTCAATTTTGATAAAAAAAATAACAACACTTTTATTTTACAGAATAAATTTTAACGGCATTTGGATCCTTAGAACGGGCAATCTGCCTAGCTAGAAACTAATATCGACCTACAATTCATAATAACACTTGTACTTATTTTTAATATATTTATACAGTTATTGCATTATTGCTATCTTGTTATTTTTGCTAGAAAAAAAAAATACAGATCTAGTCACCAAACAAAGCCAAAGCCATTTCAAGCAACGTTTCAATTCTGAATGGTGGTCTCACACCAGGGCGGTGATGAGAGTATTATCCAATCTGGAACGTGCTGTAAATATATTAAATATTATTTTAAATGAGTAGATTGTGAAATAGCACAAATTAATCAAATATAATTTACTTGCACACCTCGGGATTTGAACCCGCGACCTCCTGCTTGCTAGTCTAGAGCCTTATCCCTCGACCACATAGGCCGTCATTACTCTTATATTAACGATTACTGATGGATTAATAATGGATTTCGGATAAAGTTGAAAAGTTTTTGCTATTAGCATTCTTTCTAAATAATATGAAAGACAACTGCACCATTAGGCGGTGTGAACCACATCATTATTCGTTAACATGTAGATTTCTTACACCTGCAGTATGCGCATGACTTGACAAATCATTTTGGCCATAAACATCATTTTCTCCCACGACCGCTGACTGACTGATTACTTAGGCCCCATGATGATTCGTAGATAATCAGTTTTTTTGTATCATTTAACTAAAAAGTTTACGTGCGTTGTTTGCCACTGTTGTAATGAACATAATTTTATAGTCTTTCAACGAGAAACCGACCATCATCTTACGTTGCATTTTTTTATTCTCGATTGAATCGAAACTTCATTTTAACTCTCAGTTGTCTGTCATTATCTTCACTCCATTGAAATTGGCGGAAGTTTTTTTTTCAAATAAGCGTATTTCTTTGAAATACCTTAACGATTACCCAAGGTCTTTGGTGTCATTGTTTTGACAATTTAATCACCTGGACTGTTCTGTAATGGCGAAATTCAATTAACTGCCTGATTTTTAAGTATGGACATTATATTGTTGTGTACTATATACTATATATTATACTGTTGACTACTGGTCCTGGCGATGTGATTTTAAAGGTGACAAGTCAGAAAGAAAAAAATCCTATTCAGAATCATCAACAACGTTGTTGACAATGGATAATGGATACAGTCTAGAAAACATTAATTTACACTTTTCAGTACGAAACACACGCTCAAATCAACTATTCCAAATTCCACACTCAAAACTAATTGGTACACAAAATACAATAACATCTTTTCAGACACCAATCCTCTCTTCTCTTTGGCCAAAAACTTCTGGTACCAGTTGGCCTTGTCAAACTATTCTTCCAACGCAACATTTTGTCAGACGATGTCAATTATTAGCTGATGGCCCATTTATTATCTGTAGTAAGCGTTCAAGTATGGTTTGAAAGGGAGTATGTAAATACGAATGTGCGAGCGCGCTAATATTAAAAGACGATAGTAATTAAGCGAAAATGGTGAAAATATTTAATAAAAACCGACTCGTTTTAAATAGAGCAAAAATCTCTCGACAAATGATTTAGTTGCATTTAAAGATACACTGTGATTTTTTTCATGCTTATAACATATTAAATAGCAGAACCAATATTATCAAAAAATTTTGTAGCTTAATTCTATTTTTTTATATCGAGGTATTTTCATATAATTAACGTTTCGGCATAAAAAATGTATAGAAATTATCCTAAAAAAATAATATTTTCTTTGGAACTTAAAACTTATAGAGTTAACGAGAAACTTTTTACAAATCTGTAGAAATTGGGTATGCGGGGGTTTAATTGCAAACTGTTTTCTTTCCTGCACATTAAAATGTAACAAAGCGTTTGTAACGTTGCAATTTTATTATTTATTTATATTATAACAAAAACATGTAGTATACATAATAATTTAGTGGAACACTAATCATGAATTACAATTTGCTATTTAAATTATATAGAACCCACGCATAAGAATACTATTATGCTAATATTCAGCCATTTTATTATAGCCTTCTTGTATTATTTATAATCAAACCATTACCTGCGTCTGGTGCTTACGTGGATTTTCGTGTGATAGTTATTATCGTATGCCTCTCACGGATGCGACGCAAAAACAATTTACGGGACTCGGAAATACAATATGTATGGCATTAGTACGAGTATAACAATAATTATTGTATTTTAATTAAAAAAACACTCTTTGTAATACATCACTTTTTATTTGAATTAATAATGACACCCCAAAGTGTTTGCTGCTTTCGAAAAAATTATTGTATTATTCACAAGGTTTGCATTTGACATTTGTCGTATTCTAAATGACTCCTTCAATAGTCCTCTGGTATTATAACAGGCCTTGCTTTGCCGCTGCGGAGCGGTTGAATCTCAATTGCTAATGACATTATATAGTTTAATTTCATTCGGCTAGTATGGGAATTGGCTTACCACGTACCATTTCGTTCTCTCGCTTTAAACCGCTCTCAAAAAAGTCATTGTCGCCGGCGTTGTCTTCCAAATCTTCACCGGAATAACGAAGAAGCCTGAAAACTAAAAAATATATGTATTTATATTCAACAAGTATTTGAAAGTGGAGGTTCGTTATTAAATGGCTATTTGCTAATGCTAACAATATCCTGAAAGGAATACATGACCATCTCTCGTCTACCACTTCTAAGTCAATGATGGATTGTGAATTTTATTATTGCTGATATTTATATCAAGAGAAACGAGAGATTCAAGAAAACCACGCTGTCTCCACGTTCCACTCCAAATAACCAAAAAAGAGACCTTCTTTTCACCAAAAACTAGACGAATTTGGTTAGATGAACAGAGGCAGAGGCATGCCAATTAGGCACAGATTAACTGTAAGATATTGGAAACTACAACGTAATTAAATAACTTTACATACGTTTAGAAAACATAGTCGAAAATCAGTTTTACAGTATCAAAATAACCCTCGAATAAATTTGTTGTAATTATTTAATTTTATGTGATTATTATTGTATTACAGTATTGACTTAAAATATGGAAATCGCACCACTTAACTCCCACTTGCCAAATTAAAATTGTTTATAGTATTATTATATGCTTATATTATAATAAAACACTATACATTTGCATCAAATCAAATAATGTCCCGCCTACTAATAAAAGTTGATGATTATTTCCTTGTTGGTTTTGCACGTTTGATATTTATAATTACCGACTTTCCCCTGCATGTCCATTGCCCTGTGGGTGGAATTTGGTGAGTCTCTAAACACCGGTGGACATCCTCATTTATAGGCTAATATAATTATGTGGTCTATTTTTAGCATTACACTTTTGAATGTGAGTAAAGCTTGTAGTGTAATCGATTCCAGTTTGCTAGAATTCGAAGTAAAACGAATACCATTCAAAAGAAGATCACTCGTAACCATCACTCATCACTCATTACTCATTACTCTCTTTTTTAAATACATCTATTTGAATTTCACTTTTGTTTTCTGGAATGAATGAATGCGAATCTTGGAAGCGGATATTAACATTAACCAACTTAGGCGATAACTCACAAAAGCGGCGCTATAAAAATTGTCCAATATTATTATTATTATAACTTCCCAACATCCAATCGAGCTGAAACTTGGCGGATAGACTCGTTTTCGATGACAATGCATTTTATTAACTTTTGGTGGCAATCACATACACACACGTAGGTATACACGCATTTTATTAACTTGGCAACTTGGTGGCAATCACATACACACACGTAGGTATACACGCATTTTTCTGAAATTGGATGACATTTCAGCAGTTAATATACGAAAGAAATGTCGATCCCACCCGATCGGCTTTTGGCAAGGTTGGTAGAGTTATCGACCCCAGTTCCTGAGTAGGAAGGTTCAATACTCTGTGAAAAAATTTTTTTTATTTATTTTTAAAGTTTTATAAGTCTTTTAAAAATAGATTTATTGTAGTAAAGAACTTTGTTTTTAGGGATTAATTTTTTAATATAATTTGGGTGTAATTATTATGAAATGGTCTATTGTTGACAAGTATTGGTATTATTGCATATCGGTACCAACTACCAACCATTTCAGTTATAAAATATTGTTAGTTCTGTGTACGTACATAATGTTCATATTGTTGAATAAACATCATAACACATTTATTTATCACAGCATTATTTTAGTTCAGAAAATTGTTCAAAAACATTTCACAGATATTATGCACTAAATCGCACTGCTGGTAATCAATTTTCTTTCTCACCAAAATTGGGCATTTCTCCAAATCGTAACTTGTAACCAGCCACTGTAGTCCGACTGTAAAGGCAGGTAGTTGATATTTTTCAATATTATAAAAACATTGTGAAAACCGTTTGGAAATTTCAGATAGTTTCATTTGCTTTCGAATGACTCTTGTAAGCTCAAAGCCAGTGGAACTATGGCATCTTAAATATTAGAATGTTGTGAGGTGGACGGTATTTGGGGAAGGGAAGGAGATATAATCTAGGAGGATTGGCAGAAACTGGCTTCTTCAAATCAGGGCATTATAAATACCTTTACTTACAGCAAAATAATAATGATAATTGGATAATTTGTATAGCGCCTTTTTTGTGAAAAATCACCTTGTGTAAACAATGCAATTCCAAAAATAACCCATTCTTGACAATTTTTTTGAAGCATATAATTTTACTTGTTCCTCACCATAGAACAGATAGATATCTTGCCTATTGTACAAGTGAGGTGAACGTCATAATAACTTAAAACCAAATTTACATTAGTAAATTAATATACATTTAATAAAAAATAATAATTTTAGTATTTTTTGTCGCTTTTCACCTGACGTGATGTGCTGGTGTCAAGTTGTTGATAAAATAATACGCGGCATTATCAGTTAAACGATGCGACCTAGCATTGGACTTCAAAGACCGTATTGCTTTTCATTGTTCCAAAACGGAAGATCAACGTACTCAATTTAATTTTATTGGGCACTTGAGTCCTTAGGATGATTTGTATCAACAACAGGGCGAGTGTCGGGTGTCTAGTTGCGGAATGGTTTGATCTTGAATTCACACCTTTCCTCTCTCGGGGGCGGACGAGAGAGAGATCACCCAACCAACCATGGAATGTAGGCCGCCGTGTACAGCCGGGCTATGCCAGACCTGAAGATGCGTGCGGTATGCAAATGAAACGTGCGGATTAAATCTGCATTGTACCTACACCGTACCAGTACAAGTATTTATGATGTACCTGTACAGGTACGGTGGCGTTTCGCATCGCTTCGGGGGATAGTGGCAAAAGCTACCTGTGTGACCACTCATGCGAGGTACTTCTTACATCGTTTGTGTATTTTTCTCACTTTCTGAATACATATCGGGCTGTGAAACGGTAAAAAGAAAAACATTAACACTATAATTTTGCTACACTAAAATTGTCTATATTTTTTTTTAAATTGGGATAAGCTTGGCTTGTGATAAAAATCGTATCTAATATTTCACTTTAACCTTTATTGATATATTTATGAAGCAGAAGTTTTACCGCTAAAAGCAGCTTCAAATGTAAATTTTAGCCTCTCGTCCCACGGTTTGGTAAGCAATCGACATGAACCGACTGCTGAAAGACCCTGCGCAGAAAATTGCGTTCGCTATAGTAACCGTTAGATCTGCTTACCGCAATGTAGAAGGAAACAAGCAGAATTTTCGTGGTTCTAATCGGTTCCCCGTTTTTACCTCCAATTGACAAAATTAAAGTAATACGTATAAAAAAAACCCTCACAATCGGAATTTTCTTAGCAAAACGCTTTAAATTCAATATCAACAGTTTTTTCAGCCACCGAAAAATGATTGAATGATTGTATATTATTTCAATCTTTCTTTTCAAGTTCCAATGCTTACGAAATTTTGGAATTTGTAGTATGTATCGTCTCCCTTTTAAATATCTAACTTGCCATTAAAATTTCTAGTAAATATTTAAACAAAATCACATGACCTGCTAAAATTGCATTAGTCCCACAGTGAGTGCAATTTTAAAATATTTTTGATGTCCAATCAGCCAATCAACATTACTGTAAAATCACTATACACAATACGATTTAGAAGTATTAAACATTAAACAATGCTATGGAAGTCAAGCATGAAAAGCGTAACCAACAACCAGCAATAAGCAATAGTGGACCGCCTCATACGATTAGATAACCTACATTAAAAGAGTGCCCCCAAAATGTACCTTTACTATCGAGTGAACGTGAACATGCGCCATGGTGCTTTAAACCAATTTAACTTCCTGACATACATTAGGGTGTCCATCTGCCTTCTCTTTGCAGTTTCTCAATATTTTTATTCAGCGCCCCCTTTCCGTTGAAAGAAAACTATAAAAAAAATTTGACGAATGATACATCTTTCTACATTATTAAAATAGTATAGTGATTTGTTTTGGGGTATTATGCCGTGTTTCGCTACCTCCTTCTTTAGCCAACGTTTTGGACAGCATTGCAGTGTCCATCATCAGGGCAGATGTGTAATTATTACATAGAATCTGTAAGAGTATCTTCCATTCTAGAACGTGCCTTATTTATTGTCAGTGCGTTCTTATTTCCCACGTTGCCCCTTACTGCTCTTCAATGCCCCCTTGTTGCCCTCAGTCACCCATTTTAAGAATCGCTGGTTTCCAGTCGCAGAGAAAGCCCTGAGTGCTTTGAGGTGTAAGTTCACATTTTCAAAACACAGCAAATTGAAAGATACCGCTACACAAAGGGATATTTATGTTCTGGGTTCAAAGGGCAAACATTAGCAACTAAAAGTTTTTTTATCTTATGTTACTTACTTAAGTGCAACGTGCTTTGAAAAATTTGTGCAACACAGACCGGAATAAAGTTGTCTGGGTTCAGAGGGCAATATTTTCTAAATATGCACCACGTGCAAGGTTGAGTTATTTGATGTTGACACGCCTGCCTTACACGCAAACGAAATTACACTAATTTAATTACTCGTGGTCAAGTCAAATCTTTATATACACAAACTTGCATTCAAGTTTTAGTACCATGACCTTACAATACAGCTTGATAAATATTATTTGTCAAAAATCATGGGATGATTCTTATTATTGGAAATATGTTTTTTTGCCCTGTGCCATGTGATTTCATTTTGTGTTATTTTTTATGTTACATCTCGTATGAGAATCTCTGTATGTATTGTTTAAAGACTGGGGAACTATATCGCCACCCGGTTTGGCAGTTTTGTGAGGCGGGTAAAGGTATGGACCGTAGGAAGGGATTTTTAATATGGATCTTGACTTGAATAGGCCCTTATTATATGAAGAATGAAAAATAGATGTCGATAACAAGTTCCATATGTAAGCCGACATACTCAAAAAAGAGTCGGAGAAACGACCATGAAGCCAATTTCAACTGTGAACTGCTCGTGTCGGTCGATGTTCGCGTTAGAGCACCAGTGCACAGGGGAAGGGGATCCATAAAAATACCTGTAGAACAGACTCAGCATGCCTAGATTACGTCTCTACATTAATAACGGATTGTCAATCAGACGGACCGCCCTCCTTTGCAAGGAAACAAGTTTTCAGGAATTTCCAGCCCAGAGATGGCTCAGAACTATCATTCCTATCAACTCCCAATTCTCATTTGTGCTTGTACTCTTCTGCCTTACTGGACTATGTCTGTACTATGTTGTGTTATATTCTCCCTTGTGCTTGTACTTTTCTGCCTCACTGGACTATGTTGTGTTATATTCTCCCTAGTGCTTGTACTTTTCTGCCTCACTGGACTATGTCTGTACTATGATGTGTTATATTCTCCCTTGTGCTTGTACTTTCTTCCTCACTGGACTATGTCTGGACTATGTTGTGTTATATTCTCCCTTGTGCTTGTACTTTTCTGCCTCACTGGGCTATGTGTGTACTATGTTGTGTTATATTCTCCCTTGTGTTTGTACTTTTCTGCCTCACTGGACAATGTCTGTGCTATGTTGTATTATATTCTCCTCTGTGGTTGTACTTTTCTGCCTCACTGGACAATGTCTGTACTATGTTGTATTATATTCTCCCTTTTGCTTGTACTTTTCAGGCTCACTGACCAATGTTTGTAGGGGAGAGAGGGGCTAGTTGTAACATTTTTTCTTTCTTTCGATGGAGTGACTAAACTATTGAGTATTTTAATTGAAAAAAGCTTTTAAATGAGTAATCATATATTTGAAAATATATTCCCACCATATTTTTTCCTGAATCTTTAATGAATTTGTATTTATAACACTTTTTGTGGAAAGAGTCGCTTGTTACAACTTACCCCGTTTTTGGGGCAAGTTGTAACTAGTGTGGGGCAAGTAGTAACGTCATATTAAATCAACAGGTTTCATTATTTAAGGCTTGTATTATAAAACCAAAGAACACATAATAAGACAATTGTATTTCTTACGAACTAATGAGGTGAATACTTATCGTTTTCTTTAACAACAATTCTCATCTTTGGACTCTATAGCATATACTTAGGTTAATTAAACTTATTAATAAACTCAATCATCAGTGTAAACATTTTTTATAATTTGCACTTATAATAGACATAAAACAATTTTTTTAAGAGAATTCTTTAATTTTTGTATTTCTCAACTATCACAATCAATGTGGCATGCTACATGGGCTTTAAAAAATGAAAACAAACAAATCTTACATTATTTTTGGTCAAAAGCTTAAAGAAATTAATTCAAACAAGTAATTGCTTCAACCTTCGCTGCTTATGCTTCGTCTTCATCAGATTCTCAGTTTATACAAATGTACGAAACAGGATCACCTCTTACACATTTAACGTGTGACCACAGTTTACAGATCATACACTCGACCCAATCTTCTTTGTCTGATTTGCTATATTCTTCTCCGCAAATCAAACATATCCATTCTTCTTCTTCAGAATATGAGTCTTTGTTGAAAATTTTTTTCTTCACTTTATCAATCTTGATCTTTTCAGGTCTATTCGCCTTTGCTTTACCAACCTTTACCCATGTGCAGGCTCGGGGCAAGTTGTAACAGGTTACTACTTGCCCCTTAAATTTTGCTACAACTAGCCCCAAACCGAAATTACTGAAATTTTTATTTAAAAAAAAAATGATTGGCTTTGGTTATGTGAAAGTACCATAATACGATGGCTTAATAAATGCTTAACAAAATTTAATAGAACTATTTTTCAATTTGACACAGTGTGATCTTGAAATCAAAATTTACGAAACAATATTTTTTAGGTTACCTGGCAAAAAAACGCACTCCTGCAGAAAACCGGTCACGGCGCTCTCCCGCACTGTACTGACTGCGCTTACGTCGTAAGCCGTATCTTAAAGGGCACGTTGAGTTCAAAATCGAAACAAAATATTTGAAACCGGCAGAGTTATTAAGCTGTTACTACTTACCCCCGTTACAACAAGCCCCTGGCTCCCCTACTATGTTGTATTATATTTGGAAAGTATTATGTATTGTTTTTTTTTCTGCATAAATATTAAATGTTATGAGAATAATGCAGTGTTTTGACAGCCCCGTTCCGCCGTGCGTATTGCTGTTGATAAATAACGTCAACTGTTTAAACTGCAGCCAATTGAATTAAATAATAATATCCTACGCGGCGTCCAACGATATGTACATTTCCCTGTTGATGTTGTACTTACAATTTTCTCTTCAATTCAATTAGAATTCAAGCGGAAATAACGCAAGAAAATAATGTGTAGGAAAAGAAGAACACTTTCTACGATGTGTTGATTTCGTTACCTACCTACAGGCAAATCATTTTACAGAGGACACGCAGTCCCCTCTTACCCCGTAAATGCCTAAAGATACTGGGTGCGTAGGGACGTTTATCAATTTCATTTAATTTTAGACTTCGAATTTAAATTTCAATTCTGACCATATGCTTTTAAGTTTTTTTTGGTACGTTCTTCAGCGAACCCAACACAAACACAGCACAAAATTATTTTTAGATTAAATTATTTTTTTATCCATCCAGCATCCAGTACAAGCTATAGTCTCTTTAAAATGATTTACTTGTAAGTACCTACTTACATACTCTGAAACAAACGTGTGTCATTATTTGAAACAATAAAAACACGCTCTGAAATTTTCTTTCATAAGAACAACATTTTTTCACAGTATTTTTTCTGCATACAATTTCTAGAAAAGCGCAATTACTTTCAGATCGCTTCCATCATTCTGTATAGAATTTCTAGATAAACGCAATTACTCTCAGATCGCTTCCATCACTCTGTATACAATTTCTAGATAAATGCAATTACTTTCAGATCGCTTCCATCATTCTGTATAGAATTTCTAGATAAACGCAATTACTCTCAGATCGCTTCCATCATTCTGTATACAATTTCTAGATAAATGCAATTACTTTCAGATCGCTTCCATCATTCTGTATACAATTTCTAGATAAATGCAATTACTTTCAGATCGCTTCCATCATTCTGTATAGAATTTCTAGATAAACGCAATTACTCTCAGATCGCTTCCATCATTCTGTATACAATTTCTAGATAAATGCAATTACTTTCAGATCGCTTCCATCATTCTGTCTAGAATTTCTAGATAAACGCAATTACTTTCAGCTCATTTACATCATTGGCTATAAAGCTACGAAATATCTTTCAAAACTCGGGACAAAAATTAGATCGTCTTCCAATTTTTATATATATTTTGAAAAAAAGTTTTTCGATATCTCTAAAAATGTTATAAGCTTTTAAAGTGCACATTGATAAAATGTATGCAATAGTGTCCCGTTAAATCACACGCAGTCCAATAATTCATAATTCGACTGACAGTCCTGCAGTGCCGAATGTCCCGTGCCAATCATCATGTTGAAGGATCATATCTACGGTTCTATTTGTTATTTTCCAAAATTTCAAAAGGTTCTGTCTTCAGCATGCTTGTTTGATATGATGCATTCGTAAAAAATACACATGAAATTTCGTTTTAGGAACAATCTAATTACAAGTTAACATGAGAAAAACTTTTGAAAACAGGACTACGATCTCGGTGGTAATCGAGGAGTTAGTTAACTACTACTAGTATGTATAGTATTATTATGGTGTAAGTGTCTGGTGTATGGTGTAGGTTGTTTCAACGAAAACTGATGCCTCTTTTGTGATTTTCCATGCGAAAAAAACGTGTTTAAAATAATGCCCACTGGTAAAGCTATCTTTTAGCATTTTAGTTTCTTTGTCTCTAAAAATATGATATCTTATTTCAGCTTTCAGTTTCCGGTTCTCGGCAGTTTTGCTTTGTGGATCGCTCACGTGGATCTCGGTGACTGATGGTGAATTTGATACGTTTGAAAAGTGCTGAATAATGCAGGGTATCTCTTATTACTCGTTTTTATTATACTACGTATACATACGCGAGCCAAACTACCGAACTGAACCTAAACTTATGGGAAAGGAACAAAGCAGCCGCAAAGGGCCCGAAACGCCGCTTTTCCGTAATTCGTGGCTCGGTTCGCGTTTCGGTTCGCAAATGTATACGTACCATTATACATCAACCAGAATGTATATGAAAAATTCAAAGGTTGTTTACTGCTGTTTCATCTATGACCTTCTTTGAGCTCTGAGGTTTTCACGCGCAATAAATAAATTGGATTATCGCAATAGTCACTTTCACCAGTGCGATACTCCCAGCAATGCCCTGGTAGAAGACCACCATTCAAAATCGATACGCTGATCTGATTAGTCACGTACTTCTCAATATACCTCTTCTCCATCTCCTTCCACTTTCAACATATCTAACAAAATGGTAGGTAGCGATATAAGTGTGCTATGGGCCCGAAGTATTTTAAATCACTTAACTTTGGATGAAAATTGATCAAACTTATTAGAAGGTCGAAATTTGTTTTCATTTTTTCATATTCGGGCTCAGTAGGATTGAAACCAATTTTTCCCAATACTCGAAATATTAATTTTAAAAATATTTTAGGGTTAAATTGTCAATGTAAATTAGTCCCAATTGACAAACCGAGTAATATTGTAAGTCTAAAAAAGCATATAGCATAGTTTTACATTCACATAAATATTATATTTCTGCCTTGATAGTGTACATAGGATAGGTTTGTCTTCTCGATTGATTAGACACCCCTTTATTTTATTTTATAAACGTGTAAAACAATCCCAAACGTAATAATGTCGGTTAGGTTTGAGTTACTATGACTGGTTTGCGTGATACAGTCTAAGGCAGTGAGCAGACCTAAATGCCACTTTTTTTAAATACTGATATAATATACATACAAATATATTTAGATACAAAATGACACATGAGGAGAAAAAAATCGTTAACTACTTATAATCTTTCCCCGTATTCACACTTTTGGGAGAACGAAATCAGAAAAATACTCTCCTGGACAACTATTCACTGTTTGTCGTTTAGGACCAATTATATATTTAGGACAGTTTTACACCAGATAGCTATGATATAGACTATAGACATATGTCATAATATTACTTTTTATGTTTATGTCATATTATATCTCTCTGTAACTTGTGTACGAATGTGGTCCCACCGCACTGAGACCGTTAGCATGGAACGGTGTCTCCAATTACACGACTTCTATGATTACAAAGAATAATCTTTTATTCTTGTAAATAATCGGTTCTACTTACTCGAAATGCAGCATGTAACATTTAACGGTAGAATCAATCAGCTTTAGTCTTTAAAAAAACAAGCAGACCAACTAGTTTTTTTCTAACCACCGTAACGAAGATTGTGAACTTCTATTAATTCTTTTATGCAGAATTATCAAACCTAAATGATTCGAAAACGGATATATATTTCAATACTTATAACATAGGCGTCTGGTGGAAATGCCGCGTTTATTCTACCGCCATTTTAATGGAAGGTGCTCTGAAGCACGGATTAATTTACTTGTGAACTTTTCTGTATAAAATTGATGTAATATAATGTATTATGCTTACCGGGTGTGGCTGCATTTACGATAATAACGATGTCAGTTGCAGTAACCCTTCCCATGATGAATGAATGATCATGTATTGTACAGTGTACACGAACAGTGCCCACAAGCCCTAATCGCTTTTTTGTCATTATTTGTCGGTTTGATGTTTATACTTACAGTATCTGCCTGCATACAAATTTAATCGTCATGGATTTTTAAGTAGAAGAATAGTTATCGTGATTATTTTTGAGTTACTATGCTGCGTTGCGCTTCCTGCTTCTTTAGTCAACGTTTCGGACACCTCACAGTATCCATAATCGGAGCAGAAGTACACTGTATGATGGACCCTGTAACGCTGTCCGAAACATTAGCTAATGAATGAGGAAGCGCATTATAGCATAATAACCCAAAAATAATCATTTCAGTACTTTTGGCCTTGAAAATCTCAAATCATTTCGAGACGAATAGTTGTAATAACTGTTTCATTTCAATCATAAATTACCAATTGCTTAAAAAATATTAGCAGTTGCTCACCGATGACGTTAATTTGAATAATGAGAGTCGTGGAAGTTGAAGTTGGCCGCATACTATATTGAAATTCGTATAGTATTTATATAGCGCAGTTTTTGTTTTAAAAAATCAACTGAATATTGACTTCTGACTGTTTATCTTCAACATCTAGCACATTTCTACGTTTAACGTACTAGGTTATGTGTATTTCCACATCTAATGGAGTATCTTCCCAACTATCTTATTTCTCTTCCCACGTTCTTCAACTTTCAACGAACCCCAAATTGGAGATGTCATAGTCCTTCTGGCTCCGGCCAACCGAAACTCTTGTAAAGTATTGACAAATAGAATCATCTTCTATAAGCTCCGAAACATGTCTAAATATCGTGGAAAACATCCACTGTAATATATTTTGTTGGTCACGTATGAAACAATCGATATTTTTGTACCGGTTTTTCCGATAAGGCCACCACAGACCAATGGTCTAATGTTGGTCACTCACCCTGGCCCATTAGGAATTGATGGAGCTATCGACCAGCGGCAGACCAGCTGTGTGCTGTATCGTCCATCGTCTGTGGTGCTGTTGGGAAGGTTGCGTGACTCCATGCTGGAGGTTATAATGTTTATATTTCGTTATGCTAATACCTTTTTATGACGATGAATCAAGACTTGGCATTTGGAACGTGATTGTACAGTTTTACTTTCCAAGGAATCGGTTTCATAAAAATTTGAAGTTCTGATAATTTTGTATAATTTTTAGAAAATTGAATCCGCACAGAGAAAAATGAGTATGGCTGATGTATTAAAATCCTGTTAAAAACGTGATGTTAAGCCGTTTCCTAATAAAATATTAGCACATTAAGAATATAATGGAACATGTATACGTGTATGCAGCTGCGCTTTTCCTAATAAATGTAATGACGAAATGCGAAAATCTGAATTTTTATGAACACGTGTTCCAACATCCTCATAACACATTCGTGTTCTAGTGATAGTTTGTTAGGAAATCTTTTAATTCATTCGTTAAAGGCTTGCAGTCCCGTTTTTAACAGGAATACGAATAATTTGACCAGATTTTTAATAAATTAGTAACATTGTATATCCGTAAGTTTTTCCGTGCGTGTCAAGCTTGACCGGGCCAACCTGCACCTACACAAGTGAACATATATTCATATCACTGATAATATGATGAGTTACAACTTGTTAGTGGGTAAATTCCTTGGAATTTATTTTTTGGGGAATATTAGCGAAAAGGGGAAAATTGCGCATTTTATTTATATAATGGTAAAAAACCCTAGACCAACATATGATGTTTTCTCCTTAGATCTATAATTAGAGGTGCTACTGCGTACTAATATCTCATCGAAACTTGTTCCACCATAAAGCCGCGTTTACGCCAAAGTTGACAAAAAATGAAAAAAAAACTAAAAGTTGCTCTTCTCAAATTTAGAACAACAAATGGAAAACTTGTTGCCAAAGAATTGGCGCGAAAGGCAGTAGTGTCAAGAATTAGGCATTATCTCCCGAGAAGATGACGTCGATCCGTTGAGTGGTGAGCTGAGGTGCGACGGGAGTGTCAAAAACTGCACTGAGAATGACCAGTAGTGACTTTGAGATTTCCATGATCGGATATAAAATCAAGAAACGTGACACAAACTACAGGAAAGCAGTACCTGTCCAAGGAAAGCTAGCAGTTACATTACGTTTTTTGGCTACTGGTGATTCGTACACAAGTCTCGGTCATTTGTTTAAAATCTCAAAATCAACCATTTCACTGTTTGTTATTGAAGTTTGTAAGTTTGCGTGGAGGGGAACAGTTCTCCATTAGTTTTCTACAAGTTAAAAGTTTTCCTACAAGCAAAGCCCGCAGAAACAAATCTTCCACTTTTAGCTGTCAACTTTCTTTGATCTTTACCGACACTCCGCGGGAAACCAAAATTTAGTGGAAGATTTGTCTCTCCACAAGTGGAAAACAGAAAAAGTTGCTGTATTTTGTAGAAAAAGCAACAAATTGCCGCAACTTGTGGAACACTTAGTGGAAGATTTTGGTGTAAACGCGATAAGTGGCGCGCGTAGACCGAAGTCGGTAGTTTTAGTTAGAGAAAATCAGAAAAATAAATCGGTTCATGTCTCATCCATATATAATACATCAATGGTTTTCTCCTGCAATGAAATTTCATGTTATTTACAAATGCATCATGTTAATTAAAGCTTGGTCAGGAGAGTTTTTAATTGTTGAAAAATACCGAATATATAATCGGTCAAAATGTTGATAAAATTTTCTGCCTGCCGATAAGCGGTACCTACTGCAGGATTGTCTTTCGAATAATAATGAAATGTGTGTCGTATAACGTCACGATTCACGATACATAATTATATACGTTTTATCCAAGTTCACTGTGAAATCTGATACCTTCGACATTTTTGGAGATATTGAAAAACTAATTTTACTGTCGTTTTTAACTCTTCTCTAGATAGTATAAAATAAAGTCGTTATCCTCGTCTGTCTGTTTGGGTATGTTTTAGTTCTGTTTTAGTTACTGCGCAACAGATTTTGATAGGGTTTTTACTATCATTTAGAGAATCTTCTGGAAGGTTTATATATCTATATGACATGAAAATGATAATCTTCGTTGGTCAAAATCTTAAATTCACCGATTGTGGTGAAATTTTGACACAACATTGCATTCGAATACGCGTGTGTTTTTATATACCTACATTATATAGATATCACCTATGACATGCTTTTTTAAACAGTGCCATCTGTTGGACGAAAAAGCAACACGCGCCATTACTTCTTTATCTACATAAACAGACTGGGACACAGCAGCGCGTGGCGGTGTACAGCTAGTTAAATAAAATACTATTTTATTAAAAATACGTGTGTACAAGATAACCTTATTTAGAATAACTTTCCTAATTTAAAAAAAAAAAACAAAAAAAAAAAAACAAAAAAAAAAAACAAAAAAAACAATTCCCGACGGGGAATTTGTGTTACGTCGTTTATTACCTACAACTAAAAACTTATCACTTTCATTGATAAAATATGTGTTCTCTTTTACACCCGAATGAATGTTTTTTTTACATAGCGAGAATTTCTGTTGATTAAATTGTTTTTTTTTGGTTAGTTGATGATCTGTTTAAAATAGAGAATTGTTTATGAAAACAATCTTCGACATCTGATTTGTATGTCAAATCGTGTGATAATGTATGTGCGTTGATTAATGATTGTAAAGCTCGAGTTGCTCGATTCTTTCTTCTTAGCGATACCATCTGCACATTGTTAGCAGACTGCTTCTTTGTGTCAGTGTTTCTTACATTGTGCTTTCTTGCTATCATTGTTATTTATCCCACAATGGCGGATGTTGTCATTATTTGTCAACAACGAACATTAACAGTACGACATCAGTAGTTTCTTGTTAACAGCAATAACCAACATTTACAGCCTTGTATCAGAAAACCTACTCAACCGTAGACGTAAACGTTATGTGAAATCACTTAAACCTACGTAAATACTAAATATTGTTGAAATTTCATAACTTTCCTATAAGTCACGTATTTCTTGTTTGGTCATAATCGGCATCAAAAAATTTTTGGAGTTCTTTTGTAGCCAAAAATGTAAAAATTCTACGATAAAGTTAAAATGTATTCAAAATTTTAACGGTTTAGAAAAGGGAACTTTTCCCTCTTTGTAAGAAATATTCCTTGCATAAAAGCCCCACGTGAAAGATTATTCTGCGAACGAACGTTTCTCATATAATATAATTATAGAAACGGTAGAAGATACGCACTTCGATCCTTTGATAAATGATGACGTGTGAAAAATCTATTTTTAATTTTATTCTAAAAGACAGCAAAGTGACTCAAATTTACGCAGGAATTGTTCGAGTCTGTTGGGTACTTGCTGATAATTCCTAATATATATAAATAAAGAAACTTTCTCTTGTTACGAATAATCTGAAAATATTAGAAATTTCCAATCCAAAGGAACCAGACGCGATGCCAACTCACTGATCGGTCATCTTATTGTACATGCTATAAGGATCTTTCATTGAGCCATATTCCTGTTCTGCTATTTTCAATCATTCAAAGAACGTCAATAACGGCCAATACAACTAAATACAATGTTATTAAACTATTTCAATCATTCACTATTTCTAACAATCTCTAACAAATTACTATACTTTACATCTGTGATATAAAAAGAGTTAGTTACGATTTCGTACTTTTGATGCGCGTTTAGAACTGAAAGTAGGGCACGAACCTTAACTGTTGTAACAACTGCATCGATTGTTTTTCTCACCGAGCTGAGTCTCGTGTCTCGTAAAACCTAATCTCTCGGTAGTTTGAAGCAGAGTTAATGGACTTTGATGGAAACTCTATTGTAAATATTTAGATCTTCTATATACGGAACTAAATGCAACATCAAAACAAGACAAGAGACGCTACTATATTTAATTTGACGATTGTGATTATAGAGCTGATTTACCAAGTACTTCCCAATCTCATTCTTCATCATCTCCTTTCTATCTCCAGTCTCCAATCTCAGCTCTCTTGTGCCTTGTAAGTATAGAATAAATGAGAATAATAATTATCCCAATGCTGCTTACAATCTACTGACATTTTTATGCAAAACAGACCGTTTGTCCATTTACAATACACAAACTTCATATTTTTAGATACATTCTTTAAAAAAGAAGAAATTTAATATTGTGGCATTTACATGCCTTTTGAGGATGTGTTAACAGTCTTGGAAACGTTATATAACAGCGCAATACATCGTGTCATGCTATGACGAGCCAGTACTTCCGTTCTGCTATGTGGGATACTTAGCAGATCATGGTGCCGTCCCTGGCTGTAGTTGTTCGGTACGACATATTTATGAATGGAAAAAACTTAATGTGGTAAATAAAATGTAATAATCCAAGTGAAGTGTGAACTGCACGTAAATGTTTTTTGTGTTATAATTATGTTTGTAAAGCCAATACGTTTTTTTAATCATCCCAAACGAGCCTTTCTCTATCCGTTAGAAAAAATAATTTCATATTATATATTTTTTTGATTATATTAGTTTGTTATATATTTCTACATCATATTTGGTTTGATAATATTGTATACAAATAAAAAGGTGACTGCTCAACTGTGCAATCCGGACCCGGAATTCTGGTAAAATGGATAATGGTACAGACTACAGATTTACTGAAATTTTGAAAACATTAAAAAAACCTACAGTAAAAAAACTTTTGACGATAAAATGACATTTTTTCGACCCTGAAGTAAGAATTTAACATGATATGAAGATAGGTCATGAACGTGGTGGTAAGAAATAATAAAAATGAAAATGACAATATTTTCGGAAGTTGTCGTGTAAAAAAATTGTAATATAAGGCAAGGTAAACGCCGTTACAATCGAATTGAATATGTACCAGAAAGTGTCCCGATGAAGGTCACCATAGAAATATATGTCAGAAATAAATAATAAATAGCTATCGACGAATTGCATGACTCGGCCACATTCACTTGAAGTTTGAGTATTATTTGTATTAGAATGACAGAAACCATTACAAACGGATTTGTTCGTCGTCTTCATGTTTCACTGTTACTTTTAGTCGCCATTTACTGAGATTTCACGTCTCGTTGACTTTGATAGATTGCCATTCATTTGAAAAAGCAATGTTGTCCAAGAAAAACGCAAACGATTAGCAAGACACAGCGATTCTGTTATTATTGTTATGTTATTCCAAGATTGATAATAATTGATATCTATTCTTACCCCCGATGTTTTAGGTCACTGGTTACTGGTATTCCGATTCCGAACCTCCGGCGAAAGAACCAAAAACATATTTTGTTAATTTCACTTGCATCATTTGGAATCGGGCCGCAAACAATAACACTCCTTGTGTAGATGGCGATAAGGTTTAAATTCCCATTTAACACCAACCGCCAGTTTTGATTTATTAAAAAAAATAGCCAAAAAGTGTGTTTTATTTTATTTTGCGAAGTTCAGGCTCACATATTTAAATGTTTTCCAATAATTTTCTAAAGAACCTTCTAAATAAAACCATTACCATAAGGGGTTCGTTAGTAGAATGTTTTGAACCTTAATGTAGTTTTACTGTTAGTAGTTTTAATTCCCAGAATTTAATTAAAGCATGTAAAATATTTCTAAGCGATCAAAAATTAAAACCAAAAACACATGCTTTTGGATTACTTCGTAGCGCTTCGCCTTAATGTGAATTTATTTACTCAACCTTTTTACATTCATCAAAAGTACCTACTAATTTCGTTTTTATGTTTGTCTATACCTCTGGTTAATAGAACTCTAGAAATGTGAACTCTGAACTCTTCAAAATTGTAACTGATTTTAATTTATGATATTATTTATAATTATTAGTTTAATTATACATTATATAATAGAAAAATATAAAATGTGAAGTAAAGTCGGATTTCTTGATTTTTCAAAGGGTCTCTGCGTTGTTTATCGAACGTGCAATTATCAATCCTAGAGAAAAACTTAGATCATTTGTAATATATAATGATGAAAATTCAGTTATAACCATTACGCTCAGTTGTGGAAAGTTTTGCGAGAGTTGTTTTTAAGTTCCCTTGTATTCTTAATTTTTGTTAACTGCCTAAGATGCTATAATTACCTGTCATTCATTCGTAAAATGTTGTATTAACCGTGGAATAAATCCCAGCTTCTTTGTTTGATTTGGACTAAAAATTTCCTTCAGTTGATAGCTGATCCTTGCCAATCTTTCGTTTCGTTAGCGGTTAGAGTGAAATAGCGCTTTGAATAAAATTAACACGAAGAAAGATTTGTTTCATTCTCTGAGAGAGAGCTTAGTCGAGATTGGTCAATATACAATGTGAGAGGTGACCAATCAGATTTCCATGCAGTAAAAAAATTTCAAGAGTGGCTTTTTAAATCCAGTTCCCAGAAAAAAGTTAGTCATGATCCGTATGTTAATGCAGTGAAACAGAATGAGATCAACGAAGGCTGATGACCACGCTGTGTGACGTCATAAGTAGGCTGTCATAAGGTAACGTAATCCGGAAACTCATTAGATTTAGGGGGCCCCCCTTTGTGTTAATTTAATAAGACAGAATTATACCATGGAATTCGCAATTCAAACAATGCCAAGACAATTTATTTTATAACAAAATTGTTTTGAAGATCTTACCGCTAAGTTCGGGTGGCTTTGGTATTTCACGTCTTGTATGAGTCATTTTAGTTTTTGTGAACGATTTTTACATGTGAAGGAAACTGTTTTTTTCGAATTTCCTCCGGAGTGTAATATCACGTATGAATTACATTATAATATTAAAACATTCAACTTGATTTATGGTGTGATAAAAACATTCATTTTTTCCATGAAAAGATCTACACCATTTTTTATTCCAGAATGTGTCCTTTGGGAAGTGAGGACTGCCTCGTTTTAGTCATTATAATATTCATTTTGCTGAAACGTAAACCTTGACAAAGTAAGCACTAACATGCCATCCTTGCAAACTGGCTAAACTTTAAATATGAATGTGCAGAAAAATGTTACAATAAAGTGCTCATTCGTAATGAAGTAATTGT
The DNA here is from genome assembly GCF_061612785.1 of Hesperophylax consimilis. Lineage (NCBI taxonomy): Eukaryota > Metazoa > Arthropoda > Insecta > Trichoptera > Limnephilidae > Hesperophylax > Hesperophylax consimilis. The sequence goes on from NC_142842.1 coordinate 1,610,216, forward strand.
ATGGATATCGGATAATTTGGTCATAATGTAATAATAAACGTAGAAAAAACCTTTAAAATCCTGTTAAAAACGTGATGGCAGGCCATTTCCTTATGAAATATTAGTACATTCAGAATATATCGGAACAGGTTTTCATGCAGCTGCACTTATTATGATAAATGTATTGACATCCTCATAACGCATTCGTGTTTTACTGATAGTTTGTTAGGAAATCTGAAAATTAATTCTTTAAAGGCCCGTTGTCCCGGTTTTAGCAGGAATAGATTTTTAATATTACTTTTAATTATATTTTTCAATAAAAATTCTCATTGATTATAACAATTTATTAGATTTTCAAAATTAGCAATATTTCATATCAGTAAGTTTTCTCAATGTGGAAGTACTGCAAAGTACTTTTACTAAAGTGTTCATTCAATATAAATTAGAGGAAAACAAAGTGCTGGAAGACGAGGAAGATGTCGTTTTAAACATTTATAACCCTTTCGAAAGGGTACAGTTTTAGGACACAATTATTTCGATCGATTGCCTGTAAAACTGCGTTATCTCCCAGTATCACGTACACCAATACTCAACGTTTACCTTTCTGGTGAACTGCTTCTCTGGATAACATGTCTACCCACAGTAAGTATATACTGTTTCTTTATGTAAATTTGTTTTGTTTTTAGTTCTGAAGACGGCTTAGTTGTGTTCAAAACTAGTTGTTGCTCAGTTTTAAATAACGTGGTATGTGTATGAACTGTACATATTCAGTGAAGGTTAAAACCCAAGTTTTGTAGCCTTGAAAAGATATCTCATCGCATCTCCACAGAGTTGATGCATCGTTTTGTAGAATTAAGTCCAACTACTCGTACCTTCGGGCTCTACACATAACCGTGCCATATAGATATTAGCCAAACCGGTTCGTGCCACACAATGGGAGGCTGCGATTTGTAAGCCAGTCGTTGATCTGTAGCCTGAAGTGAAAGGTCACAAATCGTGACTCATTCCCTCTAATAGCCACAGTTGTGGTTCCTTTGTTGCTAAATTGATGGGCCCAATGCATTCCTTAAACCATCATTGAGATCTCTCAATAATAGTAGATGGTTAAAGTTTGTATCGGAGATAACTGGTCGTATTTTTTCTAAATCCGTTCTTGCCTTTTCCGGTACTTGCTCATTTTCGATTGGTAAATCTACTCTCCCATATTTATGAAATCTGGATCGGTCGCAGAAAGCGTGTTTTTAGATTTCTGATGGTCATAATGATCTCTAGAGATAAGTGAAACAGTAGTGATTCAGGCGTATTCAAGTTTCCATGTATATATTTGATATGGCTTCTAAAACTGCGATACGTCTGTCTTTCCATAATATTACAAAGAAGAGAGTGTAGGTAATAAAAAGTGATCCATTTTCTCCATTCACATTTTGCATGGCTAACAAATTTTAAATTCTGCATCTAGACTAGTCTAGGTTGTGGTTTTATCTGATTTTAAACCTTCGCCCTTGCTGATTTATAGAAATACTAACTTATGTCCGTTGCCCGGGCTTTAGGCAGAGTTTTTCGAAATTAGATGTTGACAGGATTTTTACTTTTATTTTGAACATCGAGTGTGCAAAATTTCGCCAAGAAGAGTCAAAATTCTGCTGGGAAAATGGGAATGGATCACAGACATAGGAATTAATAGACGAGAAGATAATGGCGAGGGGTAAAATCAACTGTTGAAGAACGAAGGGAGTGAAGCTGACTGTGATTCGTCAATAAATCAATCTGACAGTAAATAGGCATCTCGCATTATAATATCACCATTTACTTCTTAAAAGTAAAATCTGCTTTTGAATGAATAGACATTTTTACATGGGAGCGCAAATTACTCGCCACGTTATGAACAAATTTGCGAAGTCCGAATTCGGCAAAAAAATTCGGTTCTATTTTCAGAGTCGAATATTTCGTTTAAGTATTTAGTTAAGACACTTTTATAAATGTTCATAATTTACTTCCCAGCAACCAACCAGTTTTGTGTTTCGCATCCAGACGTTTCTCGATGTGATAGTAACAACTGATTCATATTATACGATGTGAATATGCTTAAAATAAAGTAAAATAATGCTTATATATGGAATGTAATACGACAATTGGGTTTATTCTCTTTTTCACATCTATTTTTACAAGTTTTCATAGTACAAGTCAACATTTTGCCGTGTTATTTCGTAAAATGAACCGATGATGCCTCGACCATAGTTCGCACAAGAATGATGACGTCACGTATTCAAATTTCACTTGAGGCCATACGCGAGCACAGCCGGCTCCAATGGAACCGGTATGGGGAGTGGGGATAATACGCTTTTAATCACTTAGGGCAGGTCTACTAATATTCATATGTCTATGGAATGGATGGTTTTTCGAAATCTCACTTAGACCTACCTCCTGTTTTGATGGTCAAGTGGGCCAAATTATATCAACCTCGGAATAAAATTGTAGATTTGTATTAAAAAAAGACAAGTCTCCCGTCCGCCCTTCCGCCATAGACATTTTTTTTATACATATAGATTAAATATCTCAGGCAATATCTGTATTAAACAGAAGAGTTTCATGGTCTGGATAGTGTGTCGACCTTGCATTATAATATTTTTGATGTCGACTAACTCAAGTGCTAAAGGATTTAACCTGATACTTTTTCCTGTTCTACATTCCTGTGATGTAAATTTCTTCTTATCTTACCTTCCCTGTTTTCATTCTCGATTTTTTGCTTTAAATTAAGTACATTGTTGTAATACAATGAAACTTTTTATTACTGAAGTGGAACAACATTCACAAAACAAACATGTAAAAGATGCACGACCTTTCCCGCCATCATTTTATCCATATCTCTGATATTCACAATTGAATTTGAAGTACGTAGATTATATTCAAAGTCATAAATGCGTTGTCGATATTATTTAAAAAGCCTTGGCGACTTCTCTCGTTCGTCTTATTACAGTGTAGATATTTTTATTTCTTAAAATAAATACCTTGTAGTATTCTGTACTGGCTTCCCGTTCAACTGAAAGTTTCGAATCTGCACAATGGTGGCGAATCTGAAGTCGTTTATTCCTAATGGGCGTTTTACACTATTCTTTTCTTTCCTGTATTTGACAGCTGTTGTCTGTCATTGTTTTACCTAACCGTATTGTGTGGAATTTTTGCATGTTTTTTTTTCGCTTAATATCTATATACATTATATATAAAGAAGGGTGCATCTGTGTGGGTTTGTTTTTAAACAAATCTACATTTTTATTCCGAGATTGATGAAATTTTTAGCATATATGACCTTCAAAACAGGTGGTAGATCACTGTCGACACGATATTTAGAAAAACCACCCCATCCCCTTTTCCCTTCAATTTTTGAAATTTTTTGATGAAATCATGCACACTTCTGACTTCTGCTACTATAGCATAATATTGATGAAAAATACTATAATTGTGTGTGTATTTCTGATGATTTGTTGACGGCAACGGCACAGACAAATGACATAATGTTATGCTTTCATGTGATGAATGGTTATCTTCCAAGATGTTGTTTCTTTGACGATTTAGTATCGACCGTCCCACAATATTATTTCTTCTCTAATGGCAACTATCCGTTTGAAATCGTAAATATGAAAATAATGATTGTGTAAAGCAAATATTTTTCATATGGGTCCCGATGTAGCTTCCATATGGAGATCGTCATGAAAAAAAGTATCCTGTAAAACTCCCATATGCGGTAATCGTAATAAAACGTAATGTCGACTGGTACTCCTGTTGGCCTGTGACAGCGGTGACTGCGGCTGGGCAGCATTCAGCACCCCGGCGCGGCGTGGCTACCCATCTCCATACCCGTCCGTCTGGTTCGTCTCGGCTTTGGAACATTCCAGGCATTCCCCTGGCTGTTACGGGATCGAAACAACTTCGAATGTTATATTGTCGTGAAGTACTAGCAGCAGTTTATGTTGGGTGTGCGAACGTGCAACAGTCTTGCCAAGCGAATGTGAAGTTCAAAATAGATACTACCCCTACCTAATAGGTATTCTGTAAGTGGTGGATAACCTTTCAACTGTGGATGGGGGACCGACCCTCAGGCCGTTCTGAAAATTGAATATTATATATTTTTTTTAAATATTATTTTTGAATTTTAATGCTATAAAAATACATTACTTTTTTTATATTTCTGTCGTATTTTTTTTTAGAAAAGTCTTAAACTTTTAATTTGCGTTTTAATAATTTTTTCCCCCAAAGTGATATTATTTTTTCATGGAGGATTGGGTGGCCAATTTTAGAAACAAGAATTATTACTATTATTTTGGATAACTAGCTATTGTTACAGAATTATTTTTTAATCAAAATCATCTAAAAATAAAGGAATATAGAAGCTAACTTTGACAGCCTCGGTGGTCGAGGGATAAGGCTCTCGACGAGCAAGTTGGAGGTCGCGGGTTCAAATTCCGTTGTGCGCAAGTGAAATTTATTTGATTTATTAATTTTATTTCACAATTTACTCATTAAAATAATATATATTATATCTGCGGCACGTTCCAGAGTGGAAGATACTATCAGTATCGCCCTGGTGTAAGACCACCATTCAGAATTGAAACGTTGCTTTGAAATGGCTTTGGCCTTGTTTGGTGACCAGATTTGAATAGCCAGGTGCTTCACCTCACTTCATCTGAAATAACACACCCCAATTTAAAAAAAAAACTGTGTTAAAAAATCTAAAATATATGTCAACTACGTTTACGTCCATTCCATGTCACACGCCGACAAACCAGATATCATATAGACTCTAGACCACTAGTAGGAAACAAAACATTGCTTGAAATGGCGTTAGTCGTGTCTGGTGACTAGATCTGAATATCCAACTACTTCGCCATCTTCCTCTTCCCTATCTCCTTTCTCTCCCCGCACCCTTAGCTTCACAACATACCCCAATTGGGGATTCCTTAGTCTCACTGACTCTGGTTGGCAGTTTCAGAGTTTTTCAACGAAATTCTATTCACCCTCGATGCGATACAATTTATTTACGTAACGGCTAAAAATTGATCGATAAGTATTAATTCCACAGCTGAAAATTACTTCCATCAACGCCCTGACATCAATCATGCAACGAAATTACAACAAACGTAATTGAAAGGTTGTTTAAGCTTTTTTATTTTTAAACAAATTTTTATTTATTTATTTTATTTATTTATTTATAATGTATTACAAAAAACATGGTAAGTAACACATTATTCCCAATGAGTTGAGATAAAACTCATTACGGGAAGTACAGACACATAAAATACACTTTACAAGGATATTACACTTTTAAAAAAATACAACATATTGAAAAGGAAAAGAAAAATAAATAAAAAAGGAAAAATACATTGTTAAGAATAGAGATTTTAGAAATACTGAGAGACATCTATACACATGAAACATAGTAAACCAACATATGAAAGCGAGCGAAAATTCACTGGTTTAAAAACATTTTCAGGAAATAATCTTTAAGCGTTTTAACTAATATTTTTTTGTTAGTTACTGATTGCTTTATTTCCTTAGGTAATGTATTGTATTGTCTATATGCAATATATTGTAATGAGTTAATACCAAATTTTGTTGTGTGGGTAGACGATGCTAGGTGTATTAGATTTTGGGACCGTGTTTTGTGCTGGTGTATGTCTGAATTAAATGCTGGTTTGATGTTAGTGTGTGAGGATCTATGTATGATTTGTAATATTGTACAAGTGATATTGTATTTAGGTAGAACCGTAAAAGGAAGTATGTTTGTCTTTAAATATATATCTTTGATATGTGTATCCCACGGTAGACGGTAGATATTCCTTATTGCTCGATTTTGAATCACTTGTATTTCTGATATTTGTTTTTTAGTAATAGTGCCCCAGATACTAACTAAATAACTCAGATGGGAGTGAATCATCGCATAGTATGTGGCCCTTAGTAGAGATGTAGAGAGAAGACCTTGGAGTCGGTACAGTACGCCGGTTATTGGGGATATTTTAGATTTCACATGCTCAACATGGGAATTCCACGAAAGTTTAGAGTCTATTAATAGCCCTAAATATTTCGTGACTTCTATATTTTGGAGCTTCTCAGTTCCAAGTGTGATATTCATGGGCACATAATCCTTATTACCGAAAGTTAGGTAGTGCGTTTTTTTTATATTGAGGCTCAATTTATTAATACGCAGCCAATTAGCTAGAATTGAGACATCTACATTCATTTGAGACTCCAGGTCACTCAGGCTTGTACTGTGATAATAGATTACAGTGTCATCCGCATAAAGTTGGAGGTTTCCAGAGATACCACATTTAGTTATGTCATTGACATATAGCAAGAAAAGCAGAGGCCCAAGAATTGATCCCTGTGGCACTCCACATGTGATTTTACCTAAGCCACTCGAGACACCTTTGACTTCAACAAGACAAAATCTATCATCTAAGTAGCTTCGGAGGAGATTTAGGGGCTTCCCAACAATTCCCAAATATTCCAATTTCTTTAAGAGTATTTCATGATCGACCGTATCAAAGGCTTTTTTGAGATCTATAAATATGGCTGCCACATATTCACCCTGGTCTATATACTGTTGAAGGTTGGAGATAAAATCAAAGGCGGCACATTGAGTACTAGAATTTTTCCGAAAGCCATATTGTTGTGGTGTAAGGATATTATTCGCAGATATGTATTTAAGGAGTCTATCTTTGATTATGGTCTCAAATACTTTTGAAAAAACCGATAGAAGTGATATAGGACGGTAGTTAGAGATACATGTTTTACAGTCTCCTTTGTGTATAGGTATTATCTTCGCTAACTTTAATTCATTTGGAAACTTTCCCGAGGACAGTGACCAATTAAAAAGTTCTGTAAGGTGACCCGCTAATTCTTCTTTACAAGTCTTAAGAACTGATGGTGTTACTCCATCGAGTCCCGGTGCTGCTTTCAGCTTAGTTTTAGAGATGATCCTCAGTACCTCATCTTTGTTTGTCCTAGCCATGTACAAGGATTGGCAAGCCTTCGGTTCTACAAATACGGTATTACAGTCATCCGGGAATGACGGAATGGTAGCTGCTAGCTTTTTTCCTATTGAGAGAAAAAACTCATTAAATGCGGATGCTATTTGGCTCGGATCCTTAATTACGCAGTCATTTACCACGAGGGATTCTATTTCGTTAGTTGGTTTATGTGTTCGGTTTGATAGAATAGAGTTTATGATTTTCCAGGTTTTAGTGGGGTTATTTTGGTTTTGTTGAAAGCTGTTCGCATAATATTTGTGTTTTAGATTTCGCCTATAATTAGTAATGGTATTTCTCAATCTCTTTTTAAGTGTTACAAGAGTAAGATTACCAGGGTCTTGTTTCCACTGCTTGTGAATCTGGTTTCGTTCTTTGATTAATGTATTTAATTTGGAATCAAACCACGGAGTATTCAGTTGTACCCGACTTCTTAATCCTGTTTTTGGTGTAGTTGTACCTGATTCTATTGCCTTTTTAATGTGATAATTGAAACTTTTAAAAGGGTCTTCTGAGTTGCTTAAGTTGATCGTGAAATTGTTATCAAGAAGATAGGATTTTACTGACATACTGTTGATGATAGGTCTCGTAATCCGGGATTTGGTTCTATTATTAAAACATTTTTTTAAGTTGTTCTTATAATCAACAATAAGTATATTATGGTCACTAAGTGGATCATCAATATTCGATATAGTAGTCTGAATGTTTTGCCTATTTGATAAGATGTGATCTATTAAGGTGCAGCTTGTATCAGTGACTCTCGTGGGAAATGTTTTGTTATGTATTGAAAAATTGTAAGATTGTAAGATGTTGCAAAAATTTAATGAAGAGTGTGTGGATATGGATATGTCAATGTTAAAGTCTCCGAATATTAATGTATCTTGTCTACTTTCGTTCAGTATTTTTTCTAGATGTATTAGAAAATCCTGCATATTTGTGTTGGGTTTTCGATAGATAGCATAGATGTTAACTGGTTTCCTATCACTGCTACTAAGCGTTATACCTAAAAAGGAATTTTCATTTGAGAAATTTTCAATAATTGCACACTTCATAGTATCAATCACATATATTGCTACGCCGCCTCCTCCTTCGTTGGGGCGAGAAGCAAAAACACTTTTGTAACCATTCAGGGAGTAAAACTTTTCCTCTCCAATCTTAAGCCACGTTTCCGTAATGACGAGCACGTGTACAATGTACCGCGAACTTCTTACTTTTTCTTCGATCTCATCAAACTTATTACGGATGCTTCTCGCGTTCATATACATTATTCGTAGACAGTTCGTCACGGGATTATAATTCTCGATGGTGAGGCACTTATGCTCATGTATGTTACACTCCATAATCTATAGTTGCAAGGTCGTTCTTGAGTGCAGCGATGTAGGCCGGGCAGTTGTCCCTATCTCCAGTTGAGTGATCAGCAGGCTTACCAAATCTGGTGCATGTCGCGCAAACTGGTTTGATGGTGGAATTTGGGCAGGACTCACCAGTATGATTCTGTTGAGCACAATGTCCACATGTGGGTTTGGTATCTCTGCAATACTTGTATGAGTGACCAATCATGTAGCATTTTCTGCAGACAGTAAGGCCAATAAAATCTCGGACGCGGCAAATAGTCCAGCTTATAAATACTTTCTCTTGCTCGACTAGAAATTTACGCACGGTAGCGGGTACTGCGTAGATACGGTGACAAGCGTTACCTGTGCGAGCACCAGCCAGGTGACTTAGTTTACAGCCTGCAATAGTTTCTTCAATGTCTTCAACGTTGGGAATACCAGTGAGAGCCATCCTTAAAAAATCTTCGTCGGTCAGGTCCCGGGGAACATTAAAGAATATCAGTCTCGGTAGACGCTTTGACGGTAGTCGGGCCTTCAGTTTGCTCGAGTTGTCGAAGCAAGGTGCATTTAATAGCTTTTGTTGTTCGCCCGTGGTTGCCGTATTGATCAGGATGCCTTTATTTCTTATTTTTTTTATTCCCGTGACCCGAACGCCTAGTTCAGATGGCCGAATTGTATCTTCAATCATTTTTTTCGTACCGTCACTGTCCTTTGTGGCGTCCGCATCCGTTGGAAAGATGCAAACGGCAGGTCTTGGTGGTCCGACGCGATGTCCTTGTTGAGTGATTGGTGGGGGTTGGTGAGCATCATATGGCTGTTTTCGGGCGATGTCAGCAAAAGAGAGGGTAGCCTCCGTTGCCACTGCCACTCTCCGCATTACAGGCCCGAGATCAGACTCTAATTGTATGATTTTTTGCTCAAGGTGCCTTTTTTCCCTCTTCTCGTGGCGTATTTTTATTTCTGCCATTCTAAGTTGTGCTGTAACTGTAGCTAAATCCGCACGCATCGTCTCTCGCTCCAACAACAGCTGAGATACGGATCTGAAAACTTCCGACACGTTTCTAGCGATCCTCAGCTGCTGGTCTTTTGAGACCTTAGATTGCTTCTCTGCTAACACAAGTTGAAGAGCTGTCAAATGTGCTTGGGTTTCATTGAGCACATCTACTCCTGAAGCGCAAGGATATTCCGCTTCGGTGACGTCCGAGCCTTTGGATGACGTAACCGAGCTGTTTTCATCCGCATCCTCAATCGTGACGCACTTTCCTCCTATATCCTCTGGACTAGGAGACATCATGGTGCTTATGTGTCGTTTTTTAGGACGATTCATTATTAAACACTACTTTATAAGGACACATAAAAAAAAAAACAATGTTTGAAACAAAGTATTAGTTCTGTTCAGCTTTGCGCCTGAAAATTCGTAGGTGGGCAATCGGTCTAGCTCTATGTAAATCAAAACAAAAGTCGCCGTATCGAGTTTTTATATCACGATTTTTTTTAATATTTGCACTAATTGAGCACAAATAACTTTAAACAGTTTATCACTATGAATGTATCTACGAAATCCACTATCGGTTTTACCGAAAAGTTTCTGTTTTATTCACGAAATTATCGGATATGTTTTTTTGTAGGTTCTGGATAATTTTATTTAAAAGAAAAAATACACAAATGTATACTAAAAAGTATTTTGCGAGATAAGAGTAATCTCTTTCGACGCACAATTGTCACTTTAAAAGGATTTAATACAGAGAATTTAGATAGTTTCGATTGTAAACAAGGGGTATCACAAATTCACAACACAAACGCAACCAATAGGAGCCCTGAATGGTGAGCTCATAATTAAAGCGGCCAATCCGCGCACTTTATCCGTTGTACACAACACTTTGGTTTGGGATGCAGTGAATTTTATAGTTTATATTATTAAAAAAACAATGGTAAAATGTTAAAAAGTCACTGGAGAACACTACCACGTGTTAAACTTTCGTTGTTTTTAACGACGATTACGTTTTATCTTCCGTCGGATTTATTATAAAGTTGTTTACTATTATTAACGATAGCTTGACAGAGCACGACGCTTCGCTTCGTAGGTACTCGTAGAACTCTCTAGTGCCAATTTTTGCAACATTAATATTTATTTTCTCCTTACTATCCACGCAATCCATCTCCACTCTTCAGTCTCTGCTCCACTGACTCCTGGCATTTGGAACTCTTTTCTGGCCATGTCGTAAAATAAAGTAAGTACTTAGTTATAAAATGTCGTCGCTAATTTTGTTCTTCCTGTCATCTGAAGACTTGAATACTAGATGACATCAGAAAGAATTTGTTTGATTGAGTTTGGAACGCGGAACTTTCGTTCCCACTGCAAAACTTTCCATTGTTGATGAAGATGATGTATTTCTAAGGACGGGTTGTTTCGGAGAATTTGAACAATTCTTCAAATTTCAACGTTAATTTTTGGGTTCTGTGAAAGTCCAATTCAAGTTCTGTTGTTAAATCATTATAGGCTAGTTGCTTGACAAAACTGAAATATAACCAGAACTTGAAAAAAACTCTCACAGAACTTGAAAACGAACGTTGAAATTTGATGAATTGTTCAAATTCTCCGAAACAACCCGTCCTTAGAGTTGATATTGTCATTTATTACTTACCAAAGGAAGTATACTTGAACCCAGAGCACCGTCCCTGCAAGACGAAGGTTCTGGGTACCCAGATGTCCCAAATGTGCCCATATCAGATGTTTCTGTTTCTAATTTTCGTTTGAGATTCGCTAATATTATCTTCAATAATAACTTATTATTTTGGTAATTAAAAATGGGTAAAATCTTTTCGAACTTTATTTTTCTCTCTTTCATTCGTTATTTATTTCAAATCATAACTTTTCTCCAATCATATAAATATAGGTAGATGCAATGTATCATATATTATATTATGGAATAATTAAACGATTGTAAAAAGGAAAGGTAGTATTGGTTGATTGAGTTCTCTTCGTTGTCCATTGTACTTAATCCCAATTAGACATGAGGTGGACTTTTCATTCTGGAAAAGTCCTAGCCGGCAGCTTCCGGACTACACTTGTTCATCTACTTGTTACTTCAAAATTAGTTCTCTTCGTTGTACATTGTCCTTTATCCCAATTGGACATCAGGTGGACTTTTCATTCTGGAAATGTCCGAACAACTTTCGGAACTACTACTAAATTGTGTCTTTTGACATTTGTACATTATTCACTGTCCATTTGGACAATGCTTTGTCCCACACCTGTTACAACATAGGTTTTTGCAATTTTTCACTTTTCAGATTTTTGGAAAGATCATTAAAAACGAATAATTCGCACAGCCACGTGTACGGTACTTGTAAACTAAAAACACGCAAACGTATTAATAGTACACGTGTGCCTTTGTGCTTTTGGATACATGTTTTGGACAATAAACGCCTGGTGTCAGGTTTCACACCCTCCATCCATCAATTTGTCTAATTACGCTAATTCACACCCATTGCTCCACTAGAAATATCATTTTCTCTATCTTTACACGGAGGAAACTTACTGATATGAAACACTGTTAATTAATTAAAAATCCTGTTAAATTATTCTTTTTCCTGTTAAATAGGATACTGATACTGTCGCATTACGTTATGACATGTATTCGGAAAAGAAAACGTGTTCTCGATTCCGAATGACTAATATTTTATCACGAAGTTCTCACTTTTTTAACAGGATCATTTTTCTCCGTGTAAATAGTTATATTTCCCCTCGTCTTGGCACATTATAGCATTGCTGTTTTGCCACTTATTTCGAATAGTATTTGTATTTGCCAATGAAAAGTTTCCATTTCTGCAATTTCTCTAAGGTACACTTACTTGCGAGAAATTCAGTTTGTATTGTAACCTTAAACTCGACTTGAACGGCTTCTGTGATGCGTGTCAGTTCGTCAGTTGCTGTTATTCTAGGAATCTAGGGGGAAATTACGTCATGCAAACGTGGCCATTCCAATGTATGCTTATATTTATCTCACTAGAACGCTGATGAGGATATATATTTATATGTATTTATATTTTTTAAATATTTAAAAAAAAATTACAAAAAAAATTGTAATTATTTTAGCTAATTTTATACATAAGATAAATACCAAAATAAAGTTAGGTTTGTGTGTATGGGGGATGTTTCATTTTATTCGTTATTTTTTTTTGTAACGTGCCAAAGTATTCTGTTTATATTTTCAGTGTGTTTTTTATGTAATGTGCCAAAGTATTCTGTTTATATTTTCAGTGTGTTTTTAAACGTGAAGTGTAAAATCTCCGTTGTTATTTATATTTCGAACTCTTTCTAGTAATGAAGTAAAAAAAATAATCCAAGATATTTATAGCTTAATTGCCCCATTGATTGATATTATTTTGGTATTTCAAATATGCTCAAGTTACCTATATTTATGCCCACCATAACAATCTATAATCCTGTCTCGTGATTGACCCATTTTAAGAAACTTAAATACGGGTTTCTTGTATTTGATTTTGTTTTATTTTGTGGCTAATTTTTAAAGCGCCATTTTTGTTCAATATCACCTCAAGACTGCTCAATCTTTGAATTCGGTTACAGGTGAGTAGTCTAATTTTAATTACGTAACAGGAGTCGATAACTGCAAGGAGATATGTGTTAATTCCGTACGCCCCATTCATCATTGTCTCAAGTATCCTCTCTCTCTCTAGTTCAACAATTTTAACCCAAATCCACACATCGCTTTCAACTTCTGCGACCCGCATCCTTGTAACAAATTCCGATACGAAGAATAAGATTTTCAATTAACAATGGCTTACCGGTAAACTAACACAGATCGGAGAAACAATGTATCCGAAGACAATCGAGGCTCATCGCAAAACGGTCGACCAACGGCCATCATTATTTATAAGTTTCCCGCTCCTTTTTTGTAAATTTTCCATTCTCTTTTTCATGGAGGTACATTCACAGCGTTGACATTTATCACGGAAGCCATTACGTTTCATCAAGTTTAAAACATACCGCTGATAGCTCCGTTGTAAGCTCTCCCTCTTTCTCACAAACGACACGTGTAGCAGAAAGAGAGATTTAAAAATATATCCCGCAGACGAAAAACATTACAATTGCGCCAATTACATGCAGTAATGCCTGTTTAAATCAAGGAAAATTTGCGTACTTGATACACATGATTCTAATGTTTTCCGGGCATCTAAAACATCTTATTATTTATCATCTAAAACCTTGCCGTAGCCGCTTCCGGGTCCCCCGGGGACAGCCCAAATCGTCATGACCTTTGTTACGCCACTAACCGAGGAATAGTTTACTTTGCAAAAAATAATTCACGAATTTGGTAATCTAGTATTTACACAACACACATTTTTAGATTGCGTTTCTTAAGTAATTATTATTGGGTAGGTACCTTACTGTACGACTTGCTTCATACCCTGTTTAGTTATTCTTTCCTCATTGTTAATTTCTTATGTACCGGTTTTTTGGAGTTCGGCATGTTTGTCGGAAACTTCCTTTAAACATTGCATTGTTTTGTTTATGTAATTATGAGCATTCTCTTGTTTTTGGAATGTAAGTACGTAATAATGTTGAATTCATTATTAATGTACACGCGTGTTCGCGAGAGCACGAATGAGTTGCAGTGCACGTCAAAATCAAAAAATGAACGATAATTAGAAATTTTGTATTGAATAATAATGGTAGATATCATTGCACCCCCAATTTGGGAGATGTTGTGACATTGGAGAATTTCACGAGGGGAAGAAAAGAGAGAAAAGGTTTTGGATGTAGGTACTTACTGGGTATTATTTTGATTTGTCAACTAAACATAGTTCTGATTGGAGCTCTTTCCACTAAAATCCACTGTCGCTTAGTAAAAATGTGTTAAGGTCTAATGCGCAATCAGTTGGTGCAAAAGTCGCAATCATTTGAAGCGTATACAAGCCATTTGCGCATTTTACAGTTTTGCCGTGCATGCTTCTTTATGCAAATTTAGTTTGCGCAAATTAACGTTCGTGCAAACTGTTTGCGCGGTAACGTGCATGCTTGCTTGGGAAATAGGAGTTTTTGCAAGTAAGATTGAGCGTGTAGACGAACCTCTAGTTTGAAAATAATTTTAGGTCAATTTTGGTCAGCCAGATTGGACGTCCCTCTCCTGTTTTTTCCTTGGTTTTTGGCGTAAACGTCAGACTTGAGAAAAACCAAATGGTAACCAATTAATACACCACATTTTTTATACAAACAAAAAAACTTGTAATGCGCCCATGTTGTAATTTTTCTGAAAGATCCTGCACAGATGATGGAGTAAATATTGAACTATGTTTCACATGTAGTCGTTAGTATGTATGTGTTTATGTCGATTATAGGTGTCGCCTTGTCCAGTCTGCTGTCCAGTAAAGTCACACGACACCCGATAGCGGCCACTCTCTGAGGTTATGTACCCTTCACTTCACTTCCTAACCTTTAATGAGGTCACCCTCGCAAATGAACAATCAGATTTATTCGACATCAGCTTTCGTACCCGGTTTCACTCACACATTATATTCCTAGTTGCGTTGTATCGTATACAATTGACTGAGTGTAGCTAAGTCCTGTTTTAACTCTACCGCTTTGCATTTCATCTGTTTGTATTTTTTTGTGGTTTTTGATGGTAGCCGTCTTTGATGGTTTATTTTTATTTTACCCGAGTGCAATAGCATTGCGAGCTGTCAAATCGGAGTAATGAACATTACGCGAAGTCTACTTTTCACAGAACTTCTTGTTTTATTATTATATTTTTAAAAGAAAGACATATATTCCCGGGTTACAAAAAACCTTACACGATGCCGATCACAACTGCCTGGTATTGTGACTAGACAGAGTAGTGTAGTAAGCTTCTTGACTGTATTGTCACAAGTTCAGATACAAATGTATTCATTTTATATCATTTTGATTCATGCAGAGTCAATGAGATCACTTGAATATTGTATGTTTGTACCTAATTTCAGAATGGAAGATACTTTACTCTTAGTATCGCCGTGGTAAGAGATCTATTCTGAATTGAAAGATTGCTTTAGCTGTGTTTAGTAACAAGATTTGAATACCTTCCAACCTCACTCTTTTTCTTCAGCCTTACAACTTGCAACATTCCATAAGTTGCAGTTGTCATAGATCCATTTTAAAATTACACAGCATAATTTTGGATGTGGGGTGATTTGAGTATAATTATTATATTTTCAGTATATATAATGAATGTATGCCGCCGTTCTTACAGTAGTTAGTGGTGTTATAGTCAGCATGGTTGCCTTTCAAGCAGTTAATCGGGGTTCGATTCTTGACCGTGACAATTGTTATTTTTATATTTTTGATATTTTTGTGTATCTTGTTATTCTTTCTTTAAAAGATATAAAATATATTCAGGTGGCTGCTAGCTACTCGTAAAATAAATAAAATGATTCGATCCCCTCCAAAAAGACGTGTATTTTAAATATTAAAGACGCTTTCGAAAATCGACGCTTTTCTCATCAACATAAATCTTATCTCTGATCTGTTCATTCATCTTCTCTTTCTCACATAAAACCTTAAGTGCTCATTGTGTGTGAGAAACTTAGAAAGCTGATATATTCACAACATCCCCACACATCATTTGCTGAATCTAGTTAATTAGGTATAGAGTAACCATCATTGGAATCATCTCACTTATCGTGTGAATCGTCACACCGCCTACTTGCCACATAAACTTCTTCTTCTTCTTGTTGTTAGAATTGATAGCATCGGCTAAATCGGAAAGTTCTGAGCGTTGTTATCACCCACGAGGAAATAAGCCAAGTTACGTAAACTACTACAAGATGAATGCTTTTCGCTAGATTTCTAATGGCTTCATTAAGTCTAAAGTTAAAGAAGTTAAAGTTGTTTGGTAATGCTGTTACGAGTTTCATTGCTTTTCCACATTATTTTATGTAACTATGTTGACTTATTACCAAATGAGGCTAACACCCCCCTCGAGCCACATATGACCGGCGTCCATACATAATAAAAGTATTTAAATATTTTTCTATCACGCAGAATTACGTTTTGAGGGGTTAGATAGCGAAATAATTATTTTTGTTAGTTTGTCTCAAATATATATATATAATGGTGTCACGAATAAAATCATATAAGTAGCCTAAGTAAAGAATTAATTTGATAAAAATTATTTATTATTTTTTTTCGCTTAATGTAGGACGAGATTAAAAGTGAAGTTTCAATTTTCTTACAAATTTCCTAAAGGAATGTGTTTTCAAAGTATCGTGTTTTGTAATTTTTTTTAACGTTTGGAGTTTAAATAAAGATTTTTTTGACATCATTTTTCATATTATTTCTTCGATAATCGCTTTTCGTGACTTCATTTTAATTTATATAAAAAAAAATTACTTTCTAAACACCACTATTTAATTAAAAGGGATCATTTCAAAATTCGTCAAAAAGAAAATTAACCTAAAATTTATAAATAGACAAATACATGAATATAAAAGATAATTTTATTTAGTTTCTAAAAAATTATGTTTTAGTGAAAAATCAAAAAGAAAAAGAATAATATAGCCCATTTAAAATACATCTGAAACATTTTGAAAATACCTCTGGGCAAAAAACGGCTGTATTTCGTGGCAAATTTATAATCGAGTTACAACTTAACGACGCTTCACATTACCAAATTCACGTAAAAGTGTTGGCAAAACTGATTCAATGTAAATTTATGTTTAAAAATGCCGGTAATCTATAATGCACATCTGTTGCCCAACCATAAATATTCCATTTTCTATCCATTTAAATCTGCTAACGTCGAAATACCTTATAATTAACATCCTAATAATTACATAACTTAGTCGACTAAGATTGTCGTTTACCTGAATTTGGTTTTTGTACTATGGTCCTTGCTGTGAAATGAACTGATGGTGACGGTTAGCTGCCCACTTTTGAATAACTGTAGCAATGTTACATTTGCTTACCTTTCCAGGTGAAGATGACTCCAAGTTTGGGGATTACAACCTGTATAATATTAGGTACGCGTGTCAAGTCACGCTTTAAACCACTCTTGAATTTACCCTAGCACTTACTCTAGTACCCACGCATTTTCCCATTCTCCCTGTCAATTTGAATGGTCATTAAGTCGTCATTATTATCTTTCGAAAGAAATGTTGTAACTTGTGAAACCTAATATGGCGTAGTGAATCGATTGAATCCATCATTTTTACATCACTCAACTGAAAGAGAGAAATCATTTCGGTAAATCCAAAGAAACAACCTTAATAATGGTCAATTTGGTGAGCGCTCCGCTACTACCAAGTAATATTAGTAGTAGTAGTATGCAATGCAATTCAATTAAATTAACACCACTGAATTATCTACTGTGTGCAACATAATTATTTGAAAAAAACCACAAGTTACTTCATGAGTATGGCAGCAACTATCGTATATTAACTGCTGTAATGCCACCCCATTTCAAAGAAATGTCCGCGGGATTGCCACCAAAGTTAATAGAATGCATTGTCATCCAAAACGAATCTCTCTGTCGAGTTTCAGCTCGATCGGATGTCGGAAAGTAGGTTAATTTCTGCGTGCATTACCGAAAGCAAAAGTGAAATTCAAATATATGTATTTAATAAATCGTAGTGGATATATATGTGACATCTTCCTGAGTGGTGATGGAGGAACCAGCCGAGAAATTTACCTCACGACGCCTGAGTGGGAACCAGACGCGTTGCAAAATCAGCCACTTAATGGTCTTTTAGATTTGGTGTATTAAATAACAAAAACACTCATAGTACCATACGAATTCTCTTAAGTGAAATGTTGAGAAAGTGGGTTAAATTCACTTTTGCTTATTCTCGTTTGATATTGAGAATTGCATAATTATTAACCTATTTATTGACATCAAAGAATATGTGAGAAACATTTCGGAATTTATTTTTATTTTTATATTAACTCCACACAGGAGGCCCTGAAGAAAATAATTTCCCTCATGGCCTATGTCATCTTTGGGGATGCTGTGTGGAGGGTCTTTTTGTGGAGAGGAAGGAGTGAACATGGGTCTTGAAGAGTCCCATGTTGTAGGAGGGATGAAACACAGAGGCCGGCAGTTCGTTCCACAGCCGAGCTGTTGAACTTAAGAACGAATCGTAGAAGCGACCCGTTCTCATGTGACAAATGTCAACTGTGTACAAATGTTGGGCGCGCGTTTGGCGTGTATCCCGACTACGCACCGGTGCCGAAGGGATCAATGACGCTAGTTCCCCAGAGCATCTTCCATTGTAATACCGATAGAACAAGGACAGTATATCTACCTGACGCCTGTGCTCTAAAGATTGCAGTCCGTTTGTTAAGATTGGGGAATCTATCAAACGGACCGCCCGTTTTTGCACAGAGTCAAGGGTTTTTTTCAGGTATTTAGGGGCTCCGGACCAGAGATGGCTGCCAAATTCGACAGTAGGGCGGAATAATTAATTTAAAAAAAAAATAATAACAACGTTTAGTAAACAAGTCGGTTTTAGTTTCTCTCATTCGACTTCGGTTTCGTGACCTTATTCTCAAATCGATTTTACACCAGAACCGGTAGTTTGTGTTTGGAGCGTGTTTGCTTTGCTTCATAGAATATTCTTTTTAAACTTTACTGACCTTTTGCTACAAACTTCTGCAAAGGAAAAATCCACTCAGAACGAACTTTGACGTTGAGATGAGCGACTACGAGTAGATTCGTATCTAACGTGCCTTCGCCACAAAATATAACTGCCTACTTGTTGAAATAATATTACAAACATTTCGCACAATTTTTTTAAATAATTTATGCCGGGTGAAAGAGAAAGAAGAAATGGAAACAGAGATATGTAGGTTAGGTTTTCTAATTTTCCTCCTCATCTTATCGTGATTATTTTTTGGGTTGTTATGCCGTGTTGCGCTTCCTCCTTCCTTCATAAATTAGGCATATGGCATAAATTCACCTAGATTTTTAGAAAACCGTGTAAGGCCCCTAGGCCCCATAGTATAAGTGCTGAGGACTTATTTTTGTATTGATACCAGGGCGCCACTGGTCAAATTTTAACCCAAGCCTTTACTTTATTAAGCATTAAGAATTCATTCTCTTTCCTTGGAACGTGCTCAGTATGGAGCCATTGTTGTGTGGAGAAAATGTGGAGAAAATTATTTGTTGCTACTGTCATAATTATTTGCGATTTTTTTTTCTCTGTTAATTATATCTAGTTAAATTATCTATTATTGGTTGTCATAAAATTATAATATTATAAACGAAATGCACTATGTCAATTACGATTAGGTATCTTGATAATAGTTGATTCATCAACATTAAAATGTTCTGCCTCCGTTTATTTTCTTTGCTAATATTTAGTTATCTACTGCACCTATATAAGATTCACCACCAAAATATGTAATAATACCAATCTAATTGCTCTTTCATAAAAATATAAAATTTATCATAAGACTTGTAAAGATCTTTATCGTATCTAAATTCAAGATATTAAGTTATCGTTGGTTTATATAGTTTAGTAAATGTTGATTGATAATAAGCAATTTGACAGCATTGTACTAAATATTACACGAACTGATTGAATCGTGCGAAGTCATTTTTAATCTCTTGTACATCTTTATCAGTATCAATAATTTACCATGATATTTATTTTTGAATCATTGCGAGAGTAACGCTTTTACACTTAACGGTTTGGTCAGACGAAGCTGATTCAAGACCTTGGAATGCAAATTGACACTAATGGACGTTTTACAGGATGTTTTTTTATACCTATCCACATATGGAAACTATATCGCGATTCTTATTAAAATTCTATGCTTTACAATTTTACATGATCCATACAGATAGTTACCATTAGAGAAGAAATAGTATTTTGGAATGTTACCGAGTTATCAAAACTGGAAACAAATCGAACATAACCACACGGAGAAAAATGACGATTGTCAATTTCATTAAGAATCTCTTCAAAGTATTGGTAATTTCTTTTATAAATGGGATTGCAGGCCTTACGAATGAATTAACAGGTTTCTTGATAAAATTTTAGTAAATTACGAATATTTTTCCTTTACAACGATTCTTTTTATATCGTCACAATCAAGGCAAATTGATAAAACATTCTGAAATCGATGTGTTATCAATAATGCCTGTTAATTTGTCGTGATGGCAAAAATCTATTTCTCTCCGTGCATACACATAGATCACGATAGTTTCCGTCAGCAAATCATCAAAAATACACGCGGAATTAACACTGCCGTTCAGTAATACACATTCACAATTAGTAATAAACAGTCATGGTATTGTCTCGTTTTCACATTATAAATATAAAACAAAATAAACATTTCAAAATAATATAGTTACATAAAACAATGATAAACAAATAATGACCGCCATCTTAAACTGAACAAAAATCTGTACCAAAATAGAACACGTCCTTTATTGGTAAAATTTCCGTACTTCGCTTTCAAATAGCCCAAATTATTGAAATAACTCCAATAACAGTAGTTCCATTAATTATCTATAGTCGATGTATGAAAGGTTAAAATACTCTGTCTGTACTTAGGTTAGTTTATAATACTAATACTGTCCTTCAAAAGATTTAGGATGTATCCGAAACTAGTCGACATAGTGTCTAATTTATAAATTTTAATAAAGTGGATAAAGTCACCTTTCATTTAAAGCTAAAATGTTCAAGCCACAAAGTGATAGTGTGTTTAAGTTAAAGAAATAAGTACATAATGTTTGAAGATTTAGAGTAAATTTGTGTTGAACCCAGTGTTGCCGTAATGCATAATATAAAGTCATACCACAAAGTGATTGCTTTGAATGTAAATTGGATTATTTGAGAAGGCCCGAAATGCCCGTAGTTCAGAGTTGTTCTATCGTTCCGGTGAACCATTAGCATGAAAATCATCGGTATTGATTTCCGTGATGCAATGGTAGTCTCTTTTTGCTTTAATTGCGGGCACTTTCGATTTGAGGTAAAAACTGCACACAATTATTTTGTGCACTTTGCCTGTTTCGCAAAGCCCTTCGTGCGGAACGATTATTTTATATACGGATATTTTAGTTTTTGTAATGCTTGCGGAGAAGTTATTATTGGGTACTCGATTATGCCTTTCTGCCCAAAACGTTATATCAACCATATTAATTATGCTTTTCTTTGGCTCGAAGATTTTTTTTTTCATTTTAACTGTTTATTTTTTTCTACTTGCGCTTCTCGTGACAAATCACTTTGTTTAGAGATATTTGAAGCGTCTATTTTCTTCATCATAATTTATATTTATAAATCCTAGCCATTAATCAGCCCATTTTTTTATATTCTGTTTATTGTACGACAGATTCATCAACCATTTACAGTACAAGATTTCTCATTTTAAAATTCTTTACATTGGGAAAGATAGGTGTACAAAATAATTTCAAAAATGTTATAGACTAATTAAATATATCCACAGTTGATATTTAATTCGATAGCTCCATTCCTCTCGGCATGCTATGCTGTGCTATAAAATCTGTTCAGAGTGTGGTATCTGTAACAAGTCGTTGTGATGACGATGACTACGGCTGAAGTTTTCGTATAAGCCATAGCATTCCAAGAGGAATTGGCTTTATGCACTGCATTAAAACTAGTATTGCAAGTAAGTTCCATGCGTCCGCATAAATATAGAGTATATCTGAGGATTTTTATTTCGTTTGGTTGAGTATGTATTTTGGTTCGGAGTCCATACACCACCATCACACATCAGCTTGCTTCTTAATTAATATTTTTGATGCCGTAATTGGCTAGAAATATATTCCAATATGAACAGAACATTGTAATTTATGAAGTACCAATCTTCTTCTTTATGCCTGCACCTTGCCTTGTTTATATCCAATATTACGTGTTAGTTGGAGACTTACTGCACGTTCTCATACTGTATGACTTATTTACCGTTTTATAATCAATATATCAAAGGTAATCATGATCAATGACGTGCGACATAAAAAAAATATGAGTCAACAATAATATGCACGTCTTTTGATGTATACTTAACAATAAATTATCATCCACACTGTTCATAATGTACGTAATACAGACGTGCCCCATATGAAGTGCTCTATCTACAAATCTGTTCTTTTACAGGATCCGAGTTCTTTTTACAAGTAAATAAAGTGTTAAAGATATTTATCATTAATATATTATTATTCATACATAACCCGTATCATATGTCCTTGCTGAATGTTGTTTATTTTTATGTTATATTTAAGTATGAACGTGTATATTATTTTTTTTTATCCAAAAGGAACAGGATATTTTTCCGATGATTTTTCAGATATTTTTTTTTTTTTTTTTTTTTTTTTTTTTTTTTTTTTTTTTATTTATTCATAGATGTACATATATATTACAATACATTTCAAAATGATCCTTTGTCTGTCCAACTGGGAATGATACCCGTTTCAGGACAGCCAAATTGTATATTCAGTTCATAATATTTTTAACAAGGAAATAGTAAAAAGGTACAGTGAGATATGTTCTATCAAATATTTAAGATGAGAAAGAATACATACATAATTTAAAAATATATACAACAAAGAAAAAATAAGTAGGTGATCATGTGTTTCCAAAATTGCAATAATAACCTCAATAACACGAGTACGTTTAATCACAGTGCCCATAAATATACCAAACCACTCATACAGTGCCAAACTGCCGAAGCGCTGTGGTACGAGTCGAGTACCTATGTACATTAGGTACCTCTCGCTACCTTCCTGTAGTTGCAGGGGTTCGGAACTGTGGATTTTAATATTTTAGATAAGGAGTTAAGTCCTTTTTTTTTTTCAAAGAATTACTACATTTAATTACATCGATAATTGCATTCAGAAGACGATCACAATTTTGAAATTCTTTTCAGGTCTTTTTGTAGAACATAACAATTGCATTTTAGAAGTTACACAATTATTATTAACAATTGCATAATAGAGTTTCCACATTTTTAAATCAATATATGACATATTAGTTCACATTGTATTTATGACTATTTAATTTTTAGTAAGTACCATAAGTAAGTTATAGAAAAAAAAAACCCATTTATAAACCAGAATAAATTTATGACATATGAATATCCAATGTATTTGTATAGAGCATTTCAAGGGAATTTCAAAATTTATATTTGAAATGGCTAGTCGTTATTTTACAAGAATCAAAGAACACTCGTTATATCACAAGGATAATAAAAACAGAGCAATATATATATATATATATATATATACATATATATACATATACATATATATACACATACACACACACACATGTGTGTGTGTACATACACACACACATATATGCGTGTGCACATGTAACACACACACACATACATATACACACACACACACATATACATACATATATATACTTACATACATGTATATATATATATATTTTTTTTTTTGCATAACTTAGACTTTTTAGTACATATTAGGTATGTGAGATTGCGTTAGCATATGTTCGCTCTTGACTCTCCCCATGTCTAGAAGCCAATTGCTAACCCATTTCCGTAAAGTGCTTGCACTTTTCAGTTTCCATGTATCGGGTATGATGTTGAACAATTTAGGCCCTAAGTAGGAGTATTGTCTTTGGGCATGTGATGTGTTTATAGTAGGTGGAACCACTGGATTCCTCCCTGCATGGCGGGTGTTGTGGAGATGATCAATGGATGAATATTGGTGTCGGTGTTTTTGTGTGTGTAAAATAATTTTTCTTATGTATAGTTGCCGTACATCAAGAACTCGCATCTCTCCAAATAATAAATCACTGGGATACCTGAAGGGTTTCTTAAGGATGACCCTTAGAAGTGATTTTTGTGCTTTTGCGAGAGGGTCCATTATTGTTTTGGAACAGCCGCCCCATCCCAAGGATGCATATTCTAGCAAAGAGTTACACAATGCATGGTACATTTGTTTCAGATCTTTTACGCGAAGAATATTTCTAACAGACATGAATAGATGAGTAAGTTTTCTGATCTTTATGGAAGTTGAGACTATATGTTCGTCCCATCTCAGAGATTTATCTATCATGATTCCAAGATATTTTATGCTATCGACACATTCTAAGTTTAAGCAATTACAAGTGGTTTGGTCATTACAATGGTGTACAAGGATGTTGTGTATTTCTTTTGGTTTTCCTGCTTGTGTTGCACTGAAACGGAGGAATTTGGTTTTATCTAAGTTAAGAGTGAGGAGATTGTTGTCTAACCATTGTTTAACCTTATTTAAACCTACTTCTGCTTTACTGTGAACAGCATTCCAGCTTTTGCCTTCAAATAATAAAACTGTGTCGTCAGCAAAGGTGATGATGTGGTCAGCAAAGGAACTGTTACATAGATCATTAATATATATATTAAATAAAAGTGGTCCTAAAGTACTTCCTTGGGGTACACCGAATTTAATATTAGCTGAATCGCTTATAGTGTCGTTGATAAGCACTCTTTGGCTCCTGTTATCTAAATAGCTACACAACAGATTGAAGAGCTGTCCTTGTATACCAATGCGCTGTAGTTTTTTTAACAGAATTTTATGAGAGATAGTGTCGAATGCTTTAGCTAAATCCAGGAAGAGCGCAATGCATTTTGTACCTCTATCTATGTTATTAGAGATAATGTTTGTCAATTTAGCAATAGCATTTTCAGTGCCTAAACCAGGACGGAAACCGTATTGATTATTGGAAAGAATGTTTTTGTTTTCAAGGTATAGGGTGAGCCGATTCTTAACAATTTTTTCTATAATTTTAGACACAGAGTTGATCAAAGAAATAGGTCGGTAGTTGTTGATCTGTAATTTATCCCCATTTTTGTGGTGTAGAATAATGATTGATTGTTTTAAATGGTTGGGGAATTTTCCAGAGTTAAAACTTAGATTACAAATGAACGTTATGGGTGATACTATGGCTGGTTTTATAATTTTTAACAGGTTTGTAGAGATCTTATCTGGGCCACACGCATT
Organism: Hesperophylax consimilis; assembly: GCF_061612785.1. Taxonomy (NCBI): domain Eukaryota; kingdom Metazoa; phylum Arthropoda; class Insecta; order Trichoptera; family Limnephilidae; genus Hesperophylax; species Hesperophylax consimilis. The sequence continues at coordinate 1,635,521 of NC_142842.1, forward strand.
GGATGACTTAAGTTCGTCAATAGTTTTCATCACTTCGTGTGTCGTAGTTCGAATGTTATCTATTTTATGCTCGGGATTACGGCCTGTTTCCTTAGCGAGATCAGTTTCAGTTGTGTTGATTTTATCGAGAATTTTTTGTGCCAGAGTGGTTCCCACTGACGTAAAATAGTTATTTGCAAAATTTACTATCTTTTTTAGGTCTGACGTGATAGTGTTATCAATGTGCAGTGATTTAATTTCAGATGATTTATTGATTTTGGTTTTAGTAATATTGCGAAATGCTTCCCATAGCCTTTTTGGTGTAAAGTTATTTTCGTAAATAATGTTTTTAAAATAGTTTTCTTTAGTTGAAATGATTAATTTTTTACACAAGTTCCTATACTTTTTATAGCGAGTTTGTAATATATTATTCTCTGGGCTACTTTTCGCCTTTTTGTGTAGTTGGTTCCTTCTATGAATTGATTTGACAAGGCCTGGGGTGATCCATGGTGTAAGTTTTAATTGTTTATTGGATATGAGTTTCTTACTAGTGTGTTTGGATATATAATCATGCAACTTGGTGATGAATTCCGTCATTGCTGAGTCAGTATCTCTTTGGTTTAGAACGTTTTCCCATTTTTCTGAATTTAAGTCCTCAAGTAGGTTAAGGTAGTTTATTCGAGGTATGTATTTAATTTTGGCTACGGTGGGAGACTTATTTTTAAGGCAGAGAGCTGTAGTGTAGTGGTCAGAAATTGTGGTGTGAATAACAAATGAGTCGCAATGTTTAATTTTTTTAACGTTAATGTGGTCAAGACAAGATTTACTTGAACCCTGTTCTCGAGTAGGGCTGTTAATTGTTTGCATGAATCCATTTTCCGTTAACAGACACAGATAATCATCGGATTGACGATGGTACTCAGGAATCGTGTTAATATTTAAATCGCCTAAAATTATTTGCCGTTCTAATTGTTTTGAGTTGTTGATGATTGATTGTAGGGAATTCAAAAAAGTGTCAATATTTTGGAAAGAGGGTGATCTGTAGATTGCGAAAATACATAAGTTATTGTTCAATACGATTTTCATACAGTTTGCTTGTGGTAGTGATATTTCATCGACTTGAGTTTGTAGACCATCTTTGATGTAAATTACAATTCCACTTGATTTATTTAAATTTATGCTAGTGTGATATTCTGAGTAATTATTAATTAATTTTGAGGTGTATTCTTTATTTATCCAGCATTCCGATAAGATTATTACATCGAATGCGTTATTGAATTGATCTAAGAAAATTAGGAAATCGTCAAGTTTAGATATGCTCCTAATATTCTGATGTATAATCTTTAGACTGTAGGAGCCCCAATCATAGTTTTTTAACTTATTCAAGCTATCAATAATATTCGAGGTACAGAATATACCTGAATGGTTACTAGTATCACAAGGTAAATCAAACATAATTAAAAGTTAGTTGACTGAAGAATATCAAACAGCGTTCAAATAATATGTTATTAAAATTAAAGACTATTCCCAATGTAGTTGCATAGATAGATGAGTATGGAAATAAGTTGACAGTCATTTGATAAAATAATGCGGAATGTTTAAAGTCGCTGAAACGTCGTGATAGCAATTTATTATATGTTGATGGTAACAAAATAATAACATGGTGTGTTCGTACAATTTTTTAGTGAAGTAATTAATTAACGCTAATCGTTTTACATCTTGGTAGATAGTACATTGGGGACTGATAGCTTCGCTGCATCGCCGAGTTAACGCTTTGTTGCATATACCTGCCAACGAGCGAGACGGTACATACCTCGAAATTTTGATTCTTTCCGTTGTATTACATCGCTGCAAGCTTGCTTTCATCAGATATGCATATTGCATTAGAACCTGTATCGCGTCTAACATAAATCTGGCCCGCACGTGTCCACGTGAACCGGTACCCCTTCCCTTTCGCTTCTTGTCTAGCCTTCCAAAATAGTTGCTTGCCCCGAAATGTCAGCTGCTCGGAAACGTAGATTCTAGAAGTCGGTCCAGCAATACCAATGTTAGAGGTATTTAATTTGTCTTCCAAATTCGGGTTGTTTTTGTTAAATGTTTTCACATCCGCTAACAGTTGTTCCTTGGCCATATTCGATTTGAGTTTGATTATTATTTCTCTCGGATATTTGTTATTTATTTTTTTTGCTCCTCGATGAATAGCGTCTATGTCTTTGGTTTGGATGTTGGACTTAGTTTTTTGGCATATGTTAAAGATGACGTCTTGTAATATTTCTCCTTTATTTTCCGGGATTCCTCTGATTTCTAAGTTGTTGGCCATTAGAGCTCTCTCTTGGAATTCAAGACGGTCCTCCAGTACATTAACCCTGGCTTCCAAATCTATGTTCTTTTTTGTAAGTACCTCGTTCCTTGATTCAATTTCACGGATCCTGGCTAGGAAGTCCTCGTATTGCGAGCTCATAAATTGAATGCTTTCTAAGATTTTAATGTTTTGTTCCATGATGTCATTTTGTTTCCTTTCGAGATTGGATGTCATATCCATGACTAACCCTTGCAGATCTTCTAAGTTTGTTTGGGCCTGAGCGGTGATCGTCGGTCCTTTATTGTTCATTTTTCTACCTGGCTCCAAAGGTTCGTTACCGCTAATTGTCTCCGCTGTGCTAGAAGTGGCCGCAACTGCTGTCTTCGAATGTTTGCACTGTTTGCATTTCAGTAGCGCACGTCGTTCCTGAGTGAGCCTACGGTAACTGTACTCTGTTATTCCTCCACAGGCGAAATGAAATGATCCTTTGCACGCAGAGCACACAAAAATTGACTCTTCTGTTATAACTGGATCCGGGCAAATATTGCAATGCATTTTATAAGCAAATTTAATTACTACCTGCGTTACACCTTAGTGATATTAAATTATATTTTTTGTTTTTGCTGATTACACTCCGTAGGTACGGTAAATCACTAATATGAAGTTTATAGATTTTAGTCCTTGGTGTCACAAACTGCAATCACTATCGTTAACTTTCCGGTTTTTGTGTTTTGTCACTTAGTAATTATTTTAACGCAGAGCAAAAATATTATGACTGTTGTACTTTTGATGATATACATATTATGTTGCTATTTTTTTATGTATTTTCAAATATTTCTTATATTTTAGACATTGGAAATTTATTGTAACTACACTTACTGCTTTTGATCAGTTTTATTGTACCTTTATTATTTTTAAATATCAATTAATAGACTAGCTCCCCGAGCTAGTAAGCCTGTCTAACCAATAAGATCCGAGAATATTTCTCAATTAACTTAATAATTAAATTAATTGGTTAAGAATGTTATAATTTTATGAATATTTATATAAATATTATACATCGGATGTGTCGACCTTAAGATATAGTCTTTGTCTGTTTATTTGCATTCTTTCGTCTTTTACACATTACTTATGTCTGATTTTCCTCTTTACAGATCAATTTCCCCTCCCCCTGTCATGATGGCGCCCAGTGTATTCCAGAGGACCAAATCTCCCCGCCAATCTCCAGTCTCACATAAACTACAGGTATTTTTATACTAAAAGTCCTGTTTTCATTCGAGCGCTTTGTTAGTGTGTTCCGCGTCCGGTCAGTCCTGTCAAGATGGTAGCCGTGTTGGATAGTACATTTTTGCTCCGCCAGAGTTACTCACGTACTGTTCAAGGAACTACCTACTAGTTTACTTCAACTAAACATGTCTGTAACTATTATAAAATATGGTATATTGTCCTCTACGCTAGCAGTTCACCTGCATTGTGGAGGACAAATATATCATTAAATCGGGAGATACTTTGTCTTTTAAATATTCTTAACTATGAAACATAAATCAGTTTTCTTGTTCAACTCATTTTTCTTACATTAGCTCCTCACTAGAGGCTCTAGAGAAAAATAATTTCCGTTAGGGTCTATGTCATCTTTGGGTATGCTGTGTGGATGTTTTTTTTTAGGAAATGATGGAAAGGAGATCTGGGAAGGAAAAAGGTGTGAGGGGTAGGAATCTGGGGGTCAGTGTGTCCAAGATTGACGGACGTTTGAGTTCATCCCTCCCACTGCGGTGCAAGGTGATGGGTCGAGAGAATCCGGCTAGAGAGGTCAAAAGGTCTCCCTCAACTAGTCTCCCGATCCGGCCCACCACGTAGAAGGTGGGCAAACGCGTCCGTCGTCGAGACTTACACAAACCTCACCCCACGAACCGGTACCTCTGCAAAGTCATTAAACGTAACAAACCACTTGGGGTGACATGTGGCAGGATTGTTGGTTATCAAATTAATGGTACCCGGGGCGGCGGTACCCATACCCCATATTTTTAACACCTGAAATCGATTAAGAATTTATATGTCAGCACTGCTTTTTTCAGCATGAAACTAACATTTTTTGGTACGACGTACATTAGAAATATAATTTTAACTCACGAAAAGTAAGAAACTATACAAAACTATGTAATTTGTTTCGTAATGTTCTGTTATTCAATTATTATCGTCCCGCAAATAATAATTCATAAATTTAAATCTTAAACGATCAATGCTTTCGTTAATTACGAGACACCTTTTTATGCAGGAAGTACAGCTAAAAATCTCCTATTGCAGCATAACTCCCTAGAGTAACAAATTATTACTAAACTGGCCATGAAAAAAATGTATCTTGGGAAAACCACTTGAATATATTTTTTTACAATTTCCCAAATTGTTTTGATATTATTTCTCTCAAGGTTTGTCACGGGATCTGCATAAAGAATCTATGGTTTTAGGAGCCACTCGTTCACCGTGACTTATATGGCCATTGACCAAGCGTTATTATTTGTCTTCGACAATGTCCCCGAATGACCGGGTAATGCAGTGAATAATAATTTGATGATATTCCTCCCACCAACCTGATCCCAACGTGATTACCGTAAAATGGGGTGACTTTAATCAATTTTCAACTATGTAACTAAATAAGAGGAAAAAACTAGGTAATTCCATTAATGGAGGACTGAACGCTATTGGCGCTAGCAAAAAGTTGTCACAAGAAGCGAAGTTAGCAGTCCACAATGGAGTGCTGGTACCTACCCTGATATATGGAAGTGAGGCATGGAACTGGCAAAGAAAGGATTAAAGTAGATTGAATGCTGTTGAAATGATATCCCTGAGGCGTATGGTCTGGTAAAATCATGTATGATCGTGTGAGAAATGTGAAGATCCGCAAAGAGTGCAAGGTGGATGTAAGCGATTACGCTTAGGGTGACTTGGTCAACAGTGGATCACTTTTTTTTGGAGGCATATAACTTCAACATCAGTTGAGGCATTGTAATGAAAACTTTCACAATGGTTCATTGTTTATCATTCTTGTAAATTGTAATAGTTTAAACTCCGCCATTAAATGGGAAGGAAAGTAATATGTACTTATTTGCGATGAGGGAAAATGATCTACTGTGGAACTTGGTGGTACACAGTGGATCAACCTATATTTAACAGCTGATCAAGGATGGGATTTCTTTTAAATACTAGAAATAAATCAGTTTTTATTATTGAAAGAGAAGAACAAACAAAATAGCCTATGGCTAGATAAAAAATAACTGGATTTAAAAAGAAAAAAGAAAACGAAAACAATAATTTAAAGAAGCCAAATAATTTTTTAAAACTCTTGAAATAATTTTTGAGAATTTCTTCGTGTTCCTTAGAGAACACCATATTCACTTCATAGTTAGGAACAAATCGCATATTTACTACATTGGGCGAATTATTTTTTTTTTTATACCGCTGTAACGTAGTAAAGGCAATTTTTGTATGCTTTGCCGCTCCACGGATGCTTGAGCCTTCTGAAATTAGCTATAATGCCTCTTCTATTTCCGCCTGAGTATGTTTGCCTATTTTTCTTTCTTTCGTCCCTTTTCGAGGCATCCTATAAAACAAAAAAACAAACAATCAAGACAAATCAGGCATCAGTAGTACACAGTGGATCATGATCCACTGTGTAAGGTGATCCACTGATCCACTGTAGAACAACACTCCATTTTTGACTAAACATATTATTCTGACTTTACCCTTTTGAATAAGTCATATTTCTGGGTGTTAACACATGTTGTAATAACTACTGATAACAACTAAAATATGCTAAAATGTATCATGGAAAAAATAATGAAATGGTACCCAAAAATATACTCACGTGATTTTTTTTCTCCTACCACAAAAACACTAAATACAGCACCACACGTCTATTCGCCTGCGCAGCCGGACAAGTACTGACTTGTTTAGTAGCATGAAGGAACACCTACCTAAGAGCCGAACACACATTCAAACACACTAAAGCTGCTGCCACACGCAAAGCTCACATCAAAAGTTAATGTACAGCGCATCATCTTTTCTACCGACACACGACGCTATCAAATATTTCTTCCTAAGGTAGGAGAGGGGGTCAGTTGAATTCGAGAGCGGCCGAGGAACATAAAAAATTTTAAATTTCTGTCAAAGTGACAACTTTACTTACTGACAGCTTGAGCACGTTTTCGAAATGGATGATACTTGTCGCCTATTGCTGGATCTGTTGGACAGCTCATCCTCAGATGATGATGCCGCCAACTATATAACTATAAATGCTATTTATAAACTTTTTAGATTTTAAACAATCTGCGCGTAAATAGCGCATTTTCACATAACCTGACATAACCTCTCCGTCGAATCAGGAAATTCGCAGTTCGCACGCCGATCGACGAAAGCGACATATAATAAATTATTGTAAAATAAGCTCACGTCGATTTCCAAAAATGTCGAAGGCAAAGGCGGCAAGGACCAACACCAGGGCAGGGAACGAGAAGAGAGCACGAGAGCTGACGAGAGCAAACCAGATTACCCAGGAAAACAATCAACAAATGAACAAACTAGAAGCTTCTCTATGTAGGTATCAGGCCGTCCAACTTTATCAAAAAACCGAATGATATTACCATATAAACATACTGAGTTAAAAATATGATTAATTTTGAAAGGGCGAAAATTTGTTTACTTCAAATTCAAATATTGATTATATTTATATTTTAAATATATGTTAAGTATGTTTGCCAAATAAGGTTTTTTTATGTTTCTAAATTTACTAGCACACATGACGATATGAGCTAACATAATAAATAAGAAATGCATTATTAGGCTGCTTATGTCATGGCTGTCAAAGGGAACACGGAACTTAGTTGGTAGCTCCGTAATTAAAATGACCCCCTCTCCTTTTTACGAAGGAGAGGGGGACGCATAACTTTTCAAATATCGCGTCGGGAGCGGTTACGTAAAATAAATTCGGTTAGCGAAGTTCAGAACCACACTTATAGCGCGTTATCTTTTTACGTGTGTCGGGTCTGTATGGGATTGTATGGCGAGCGCTATTGTGCTTTATATTATCTGTTGATGTGAGCTTTGCGTGTGGCAGCAGCCTAAGAACTTTCGAGATATTGGAGTGATCCACTGTACCATACCGATCCACTGTAGACCAGGTCACCCTACTCATTAGAGTAAGATTAAGAAAGGGCATATAGAGCGAATGAGCGAAAAAATGAATGTAAGGAGGATATATGAATGCTGGCAGAAGTCGGGGACGCCCGAGGAAGACATGATCAAAATGAAAATTCAACACATCTCCAAAAAGTGATATAGAGTCATGAAAAGTGATGAAACAAAAACTACGTTTAATAGGTACCTACGTAAATAGTTACAATAGTCATGACTTCATATCACTTTTTGGAGGTGTGTTGAATTGTCATTTTGATGACATACCCGGTCACCGGAAGACATGGCACGATCAAGTGAATCAGATACTCGGCTCGGGCCATGTCAAGAGTCAGAATAATAGAAGAGTATGTATGAGACGATGCGTGAATGTGAATGAGGCAAGGAGCGTGTCCTAAGACCAAGTTGTTTGGCGGTCCGTCGAGAAACGGCGTGATGGTTAGTTAGTTAGTTAGTTACGAATAAATAACCTTTTTACATCATAATTATTGCAGAAGTTGTTTCATTGTGCTTGCACGCAAATCAATTTCAATCCCCAAAAAGGTTCGAATATTCGAATGATTTATACTTGGGTACATTGATATATTACGCAATATAAATCAAACTATAATAAACGCTGAGAAATTTATAAAATGTTAACATTTTTACAGTCCGAAAAAATCAGCTTCAAAATTCAACCAACATCCATCTATACAAATAAAATGTAAATGTTTGTTTGTTCAAAATCTTAAATCTTGGAGAGTTCTTCACTGATTGCTTTGAAATTTTGAAACAACGTTGCTTTCGAATACGCGTGTGTTTTTATATATCTATTTTATATAGATGTCGCATGTTATAGGTAAAAACATGTTTTTTTTAACAACGCCATCTTTTGGACGTAAAAGCAATACGCGCTATTATTTCTCTATCTACACAGACAGACTGAGACACAGCAACGCGTGACGGGGTACAGCTAGTATTTGAATATAATTAGAAACCAACTAATTTGACACTTATTTTCGAAGAGTCATTGTATCCACGTTGCCCGAAAAAATATTATAAGGTAGCTGGTAATTACTGAGTGGAAGCGAGAATTATGCAGATGATCGATGGTCAAAGTCACCCCATATTACGGAACTGATTTAGGTTCGAACACACCTCCTACTCAGTTTCCCGCTGTGAATGAGGTGTTTTGTGGTACAAAAGAGACGCACCCTTTTATTTGGTAGTCTTAAAGAATTCGGAAATACCACAGACATAGGAATTAATAGACGAGAAGATAATGGCGAGGGGTAAAATCAACTGTTGAAGAACGAAGGGAGTGAAGCTGACTGTGATTCGTCAATAAATCAATCTGACAGTAAATAGGCATCTCGCATTATAATATCACCATTTACTTTTTAAAAGTAAAATCTGCTTTTGAATGAATAGACATTTTTACATGGGAGCGCAAATTACTCGCCACGTTATGAACAAATTTGCGAAGTCCAAATTCGGCAAAAAAATTCGGTTCTATTTTCAGAGTCGAATATTTCGTTTAAGTATTTAGTTAAGACACTTTTATAAATGTTCATAATTTACTTCCCAGCAACCAACCAGCTTTGTGTTTCGCGTCCAGACGTTTCTCGATGTGATAGTAACAACTGATTCATATTATACGATGTGAATATGCTTAAAATAAAGTAAAATAATGCTTATATATGGAATGTAATACGACAATTGGGTTTATTCTCTTTTTCACATCTATTTTTACAAGTTTTCATAGTACAAGTCAACATTTTGCCGTGTTATTTCGTAAAATGAACCGATGATGCCTCGACCATAGTTCGCACAAGAATGATGACGTCACGTTTTCAAATTTCACTTGAGGCCATACGCGAGCACAGCCGGCTCCAATGGAACCGGTATGGGGAGTGGGGATAATACGCTTTTAATCACTTGGGGCAGTTCTACTAATATTCATACGTCTATGGGAAATACTTTGTTTACTAGCCGTATTTTGAAGCTTGTTTAATATTTAAAATTACTTTAGTCGTTATGATTTTCATAGATTGCTTTACAATAGAAGAGCTTTGATCTCTTTGACTGATTTAAACGTATTTGATAACTTTTCTTTGATGGTATTTTCCTTTGAGTTAACTTAAAAGCAGCTTGAAAATCCCATTTAATTTGTTTGCTTAATATCTTATCTGACGGTCTAGTGTGTTAGTCGGGAGGTTGTGAGTTCGATTCCCAGGCAGCCCAAAATTGCATTGATTTTATAATTGACTAGCTGAGGGTTATTCTTAGGAGATAGACATATACCATCGCGGACCTCACCGTAGGCCTTTTTAAGATACACAATTCCGTTGTACATTATTTTGATTTATCTCATAAGGTTTAGCCAGCGTTAGCAATGTAAGCGCCTTAAAATATTTTTTGCGGCTTTATTTAGAAACATCGACTTTTCTCTACTTTCTATAAATATAATGTGAATGTATTATACATAAAAACCTTCCGGAATAAATTTTCTAAATGAATGTTAAAACCCTGTCAAAATCCCTTGCGTAGTTTAGTAGAACTAAGCGCACAAACAGACAGACGCGGATAGCGACTTTATTTTATACTGTTTTTTTTTAAATTTATTATGTGCATCTATATAAAAAGGTTTTACATATTTTGCCTGTCTCACTGTGTCGAGACAGACTAGTTTACAAATATTTTATAATATTAAAATAAGTACATTTTTCAATAAAGCAAAAATATTTGACAAAAATTAAATAATATGGACGCCGTCAGCTCAGGATGTCAATATCAATAAATAGTTAAGTGTTTCGATAAATAAGCAGTCCCTTTGTGATCTTCTCTTATTTTAAAAAGTTTTTTTTTAAATAATTTCTATATATTAAGATTACATCTTTAGAAGATAATTATATATGTACCTGTATGTATCAAAAAAATTGCCAATAAAAAAAGGATTTAGCCGTGCTTGGTGACCAGATCTGAACAGCCAGGTTCTCCCCCACCTTCATCTTCCTCATATCTCCTCCTGACTACCTTCAGCATCACAACATAGTCTCACTGGCTCCAAACGGGACTCTTGTATGGTATTAACATAAAAAATGTATTTTACCGACAATTACTTAAGTCAAGATTTTACGTACTTAATGTTCGTAGGTTGTTATTTTTTTTATTTTAATTTCTTAGATATTGGATGGGGGTTTGTTATATATCTATACAGTTAAAAATTCAGAACTTCTTTGTCATATTGATCTAATGCATTTGTTATTAACTCTTAGGATGCCGAACAACGATTAATTGTTGTTAATAGGATAGGCGAAAATTGTCGTTGCGTTAAAGATAAATTACATGTTTTCTCTCTTTGGTTGTATGCTCCATCATCATCATCATTACGGAGCCACATCTCAGGGTAGAATTGGGATGGTCCTTCACCATTCGCCTCCAGTCCTCAGTCCTAGTGTTTGATTGTGTTCTTATCCATTGTTTTGACTCCCTCTGTATTGCAGGCTCCTCGTTTCCTGGTGGCCGACAGCAGTCACAACAGCCTCAGCGGAGAGCTGGCCGGGGGGCGCGAGCAGCGCAGCCGCGGCTCCTCCACACCCTCCCCCCCTTCCGTGTCGGGGCCCGAGAGCTTCGAGTGCCTCGGGGAGGGCGAGTTGGACAACAATAACGGGTAAGCAAGCACTGTGGACTCTTATTATCCATACTATAGTAAGGGTCGTTTATACTATCCATACTAAAGTAAAGACCCTTTATATTATCCATACTAAAGTAAGGACCCTTTATACTATCCATACTAAAGTAAGGACCCTTTATATTATCCATACTAAAGTAAGGACCCTTTATACTATCCATACTAAAGTAAGGACCCTTTATATTACCCATACTAAAGTAAGGACCCTTTATACTATCCATACTAAAGTAAGGACCCTTTATACTATCCATACTAAAGTAAGGGATGCCGCGAGGAAAATAATTACCCTCAGGGCGTATGTTTTCTTTGGGGACTCTGTGTGCAGGGTCTTGTTCAGGAAATTAAGATAAGGTTCTGGGAATGGAAAAACTATGAGGGGTGGTTAGAATCCGAGGGTCAGTGTGTCCAGGATGCACATATACACGTATGAATCTATCCTTCCTAGGCAAGTACAAGGTGATGGGTCGAGGCAGTCAGGCTGGAGAAGTGAAATAGTCTTTTTTAACCATCCTCCCAAGCAGTTAGAGAGCAGACGCATTCGCCAAGACCTAGAAAAACCTCACCCCATGACCCCGGGCACCCCTGCTAAGTCATCGGCCGTAGCTTGTCACTTGGGTTGACCTGCGGCAGAGGTGTTGGTCATCCAATGAATGGTTTTCGGGGCGGCTGTACCCATATACGCCTTCCAATAATGAAGAATATGTTTATTGCTTTTGGCGACTTGAAGACATGTATGGTCTATTTCATAGAACGAAAATTAAAGTCGTTTCAACTTTGCACCAGGAAAGCTTGTTCTCACTGATCTATTTCATAGATTCTATCGGTGGGATCGAAGCTTTCTATCTACGATGGGAAAGTCTCAAATAGTGGGTGGGTTAGCTGAGAGTTGCAAGGATTGGAGGATAGGGAAATCGTTAAATTTAAATAAAGATAAAATTAAATTCAGCAAGACAGAAAACAACTGCGCTCGATGTACAATCCAAACACATAAACGTTATTTAGGTAGATAACGTACATTATGTCTCTTCCCGCATAAGAAATTCACAATGCAATGGTAACGGTGGCGTAAGCAAAAACTTGAACAGTGATGTTTCAATCCGTCAGTAGTTTCCTCATTAGATCTGTCTGAATATGCGGTTAAAATTTCACGGTAACCTCGATATTGGAAGTTCTTTCCCATCTGGGTTCAAATTAGTTCGGCTTTAATCAATTCTAGATTAATGTTTTTTTGCAGAGGACACTTATCCAATTGCGGACATGTACGGATAGTGTGATCGCTTGGTTGCTGTAAACCTGTGAAACTTTGATGTTTGAGTTATTGTGATAAATGAAGAAATAGGATAATACTAATAAATCTAAACGAGATATGAAACAGAACAAGACAACAATAAATAAAAAGGTAACGGTCTCTAGTGGGAATTGAACCCCGGATCTCTGCCTTACCGGGACAACGCCTCTAACGGCCGCAGTGGCTAAGAGACAGCGATCCCGAAGACGCGCGCTCAACATATGTACACGGTTGACATTTGTCACATGAGAACGGGTCGCTTCTACGACTCGTTCCTGAGTTAAAAAGCTCGGCTGTGGAACGATTTGCCGGCCTCTGTGTTTCCCACCTCCTACAACATGGATCTCTTCAAGACCCATGTTCACTCCTTCCTCTCGTCAAAAAGACCCTCCACAGCATCCCCAGAGACGACATAGGCCCTAAGGGAAATTATTTTCCTGGGGGCCTGCCGTGTGGAGTTAATGCGAACAAAAAAACTATTTCCTTACCGGGACAACGCCTCTAACCACTCGGCCATTGGAACCGTTAGAAGCGTCGTCCCGGTAGAGACAACTATCCCAACAGAGATTCTGGCTGCGATTCCCAGTTGAGACCGTTACCTTTTTATTTTTCTATGTCTTGTTCTGTTTCTTGCTTCAAGCTTGGACTAACTTAGACTTGAAATCCTAACGTCCGTAATAAACTCTACATCCACAATAACATCCAACTAGTATCCAATTAACGATGACACAATAGACGAATAAGCCATGTGTTAAATAAGAATTAATATTCCACAGAGGTGACATCCGTCAGAACTCCAGACTTGTACAAAAGCGTAACAAAAAACCCAACGATGCGACGATATTAAACTTTCATTCCTAAATTATATAAGTGTCTTTCTTTTGAATTCTTAATGCGTTTTTAATGGTTTTCCAACAAAAAATATCAATCATCTAACTGTGGCAAAAGATTTATCAATCATTCAGAAACGTATTGTGTTCAAAATTTGGTCAATGGACAGATCGCGTGTTACGCATTTCTAGCACCGGGAAATATTTCAGGTCCATAACACAAGTTTATCGTTTCGTCTATACAACAACAGAGGACGTCCTCGCCCCACTTTACCTAGTAAATGTTTATTTTTATTTCTAAGGTAAATATGTTTGTACCAAATAATTTACTACGTCTTTCTGTTGTAAACGACTACATTATTTTGAAATGACACATTTTCCGGTATAATTTCGACCCTCAGGAAAATTTTAAATACTTGTTTTATTTGTCATTTTCTCAGCTACATTTAGCTTTACTCGGAATTCAATATTTCTTAGATTATTATTATTGCATAGACCTCTCGCTAAGAGGCTACGTTTATTGAAAGCCTAGTATGTATTTTTTCAAAGTGGTAAAGAAGGGAACAGTGAGCCAATTAAATTGGCTATTAAGAATACTCACTCAAATATGCACCATTTTTGCTGTGATCAAAATTTTAAATTTAATAACTTTCTGCGAGTATTTTTGTTTTTGTTGTTCGCTCAACTCACAATAATTGCCAGAGTTGACTAATTGTGAAAAATTTCTTTACTGGCCTATACTTCATAATTTAAAACACAAATAAATAATGTAGTTGACTAATTGTGAAAAATTTCTTTACTGGCCTATACTTCATAATTTAAAACACAAATAAATAATGTAGTACATATCCGTACAAGATATTTGCTACACCTTTTGAAAAAAAAAATATAATTATTTTTTTTGCTTCAAATCCTAATTAAAGCATCGTGCTTTTAGCACCCACAAATATTTAACAATCTTTCTAAAGTTAAAAAATGTTTACATCAAACATGGCTACTGAATCCACACATCGTCGTACAGATAATACGATCATATAAGTCGGAAAACAATAATTTGTAGTACTCCTGACGTCAAATAAAGCAACGAGCCTCTTTTAAACCTAAAAAACTACAACGTAAAACCATCGACGAAATAATAAACTTGTTTTGTTTGTCTCGTTCGACTCCGTCAAAAAATTAACTCGGACTACATTCTTGAGAGTTTTGAGCCCTACTTCGCTACTTCTTGGTAGGCTCCCATTCGACATTCCCTCGACTCGTGTAATTGGATTTTGGCCAATCCAATATTCCCACTTGGATTGTATCACGTTTCTTCTGTTGTTTCTCTTGCTCGTTCCACGCCGTTCTCTGCGCTGAACGATCGCAAGACAGGCACGCAACTCTACCAATCTATTTTATATTCTCTAGATTTAAATGAGAATTACGTAATATGTTCGACTTTTGTAATTAATTGGTTTATGAATATGTGTACCTAACCTACGAATATTGAATGCAAAAAGGTAGGACAGTAGAAAGCCACGTGTTTTACAGTGGAAATATAGAAGTAGCTCTGTAATTTTTAGTTGTGTTAAACATTTGGGCGTCTTTGTTTGATGATGGACACTGTAAGGCTCTTCGAACCGTTGCCTGAAGAAGGAAGGATTACCATATCACAAAAATCATTCTTAAAATGTTTTTTTTCTGAGACGTACATATTTTGATGAAGCCTTTTAGTGATTCTATCGGGTTATTTTATTTTCTCAATGCATAGTTTAATTTCGTGTAAACTGAAGAAAATGTAACCTCACCTGTACGGTACATTAAAATTATGTAGTTAGTGAAGTACGAAATAGCGAATTGCACGAAAAGACTGCCTGAATAACGTAAGATTCTTCGTGGAGAGAGATAGTTCCCGGAGAGATATGTTATAATGAAATTATACCTGTAATCTTTTCCGGGTGCAACGGATGGTTTATGTATATGTATTTGCGTTTCAAATAATTTATCATTTTGATACCCGAGGATTCGCTGGATCAGGCATCACTTTATGTTAAAGATAACACTAAACTTTAATTCGCAGTTTCTAGGAAACGCCTCCTTTATTGTTGGTGTCCTTCTGTCTCCCTCCTGTTATACTTAGGGATGCAGTGTTCGCATACAAACTATCCAGCAACCCTGAGGCAAACGGCGGCGAAAATTTTGGCGCCCCTTTCCAAACCAGTAGACGGCCAAGTTTAATCAGGGGCGTTGTGTTAGGACTGTTAGGTGTTAGGAATTATCGGCGCCCGAAGCGGACTGCTTCACTGCGCCCACATAGGGCTGCCCCTAATCCAGCTACCTAATATATTAAAACTAGTAACACTCCTTCATCCTGAAGGTGTGTTTATTGCGGAGCTTCTTTGGTAGTCGGCTATGTTCCTTGCTTCATGTACAGCCGTCGCAATTATTTTACAAATCAAATTTACCACAAATGTGCATACGGTTAATGTGATTCATGATTATACCTCATTCGCCAGAAACTATTGTTATTGAATGGCTCCCAAGATTCGTCTCTCAAAAGTATCCAATACTCTTTCAATGTTCTTGGTGAAGTACCCTGGACCGCGCCCCAACAATAGTGTAATGAATGTGACTTTCCTAATACCGTCTTGAGAAATCCTTTTTAACAACTGACTAATTGCTATTTTGAATATTTCAGTGAAGCGGGACAGCGGAGTCCCAATGGCCTTATCAACAGACACTCCTGGACCAGAACCAGTCTCCGAAGAACTCCTCCTAGGTATGCATTAAACCCTCTTCAATATTCATATCGTTTCATCATTCCTCTGCTTTGTTTGGCCTGGTCTTTGTTTGTTGTTTTATTTGAAGAAGTTGTTTTTGAATTGTGTGTTGTTTTGTCCCCCTTTTGGTTGAAATTTATACATAACAATTGTTGAAACAATTTTAACTTTTTCCACACGATTACTTCCCACGGTGTAGAGTGTGGAAGCCTATATTCCTGTCACTGGCAACCCCACTGTAAAATCTCTTTATATTTACAAGGGTCATTTATGAGAAAGAGGAAGAAGTTTCAACGGATCTATTAGCGTATGTCTTTAGTAGATACCTACTTGGCATAACATATGTAAAAAAATATGTCTATCTCAATTATTAATGTTTCTTTTTTTGTGACTTTATTGAAATATTTAAAGAAAGAAACAATGTACATGTTTATATGTTAATAAAACTATTAGCACACACGCAGATGTGAGCGAACTTAAGATTAATAAATAAAAGAAATAAATAAATTAATTAATTCTACACTATAAAAAATAATTAAAAATAAAATTCCTTTCAATCAATTTGAATATTTTCACGATATTGTTAGTTAGTTATAAATGTAAACGATTGACACAAAAGAGACCATTCCTCATTAAATTTCTCAAGCATTGTTTGTTTGCTCGCTACATTTGTTTATGATTTTGTTCGTAGTCACCAAGAGAATCTGCCACACCGCCGCTGGGGGTCAATGCGACAGTAAGCCTGGCTTCTTTATTTTTGCACTTTATCTATGCCCATACTATATCACCCCTTATTTTGTAAATAGTATATATTTTTAGTATAAATATGCACTAATTATTTGTCACACTCGTTTTTGACGTGAATAATCAACATATCCTCTAATTATTATAATTAACCACGTATCACCAATTATAATAATAAACGCGTGCCCAACATATGCAAACAGTTGCCATTTGTCACATGAGAACGGGTCGGTTCTACGACTCGTTCTTAAGTTTAACAGCTCGGCTGTGGAACGATTTACCGGCGTCTGTGTTTCCTCGCTCCTATAACATGGGTCTTTTTTAGACCTTGCTCTCTTCAAAAAGACCCTTCACACAGCATCCCCAGAGATGACATAGGCCCTGAGGGAAATTATTTTCCTCAGGGCCTCCTGTGTGGATTTAATAAATAAAAAAAATCCAAAATATAATAGAGGACACTGCGAGCATTTCAATTGTTTTAAATGGCAACACCAAAATGGTAGAAAGGAAAAAACAAACCAACAAAAAAGCTATGCAGCTCATGGAAATGTTTTTTACATACAATATGAAATGATGTTCAGAAATTAGTGTTACTAAAGTAACCTAAAATGAGGTTCTTCTGCTTCATATTCTAAGGAAATTTAAAATACAAACTGGATTTTTTTTATTATTTGAAATGTACCTACATATCAAATTAGCCACTTAATAGTGATGTTAAAACAAAACAATAAAAAAAACTACGTGGAAGAAGCGCTCACTTTTAGCAATATGTAAACAAAATAAACGCTTTTGAAAAATTGAGTGTCTTTTATACCACAACCATTCGACATGTCAGATTCGGAAGTCAAAAAAAACATTACATTTGAATAAAAAATAAATGTTCTAAAATCGGTTTCGCCCTGGGCCTTCGACAAGACTCAAAAATAAGAATGTCAATCAATGTATGTACTTTCGACGGTGATTGCGAGCGGCCTGGATTTTAGAATCGATACCATGGTCATTAAACATTTTAATCCCATTTTATCAAATTTCTAGATTATTTTGTCAAAGTTATGCTATAAAATTAGGAAAATGTCCGTATTCCTCTTGTTATTTAAATAACACCTCATTCCAGCTTAATTTCTAGATTAATTACTAAATTACAAGAAATAACTATATATGTCGATGGAAAAAAGGCATTAAAGTTCCAATTTTTTTCGATAAACTTGAATTCCACTTCAAATAGCACATGTTTTCAACTTATTACTACAGAAAACAACTATTTATGTCGGGGGAGATGGTAAAATATGGATTAAAGTTCCATTTTTTCTAGGTTAGGAAATACGCACAAATTAATAAAATAACCGAAACGGAGATCGTTCGACAATTTTACATTTTTTTCAACCAAAATTCAAAATTACCCTCATTTTGACAACATCTTGATAAGATGCGACGTCTGCCGGAAGGTTTCGTTTCAATCTAAATACGAATAACCAATACGAATTACCTATTTTGTGCACGATTTTCCATCTCCCCGGACATAAATAGTTGTATTGTACTAATTGAGTTGAAATGAAGTGTTATTTCAATAATTTGGGCGTATTTAGAAGTAAGCCAAGTACGGAAATTTGACCTAAAATTGTTTTTTTACGTAGGCACTTCGAAAGAATGATGTTCATCCCCGTATTTTTATTTAGAACTATCTTTACTGTTGCGTAGTATAAAAATATCTTTTCTGTGTGGCTTGCATGTCTTGTGCATATTTACCTTATTTAAATCATCATAACATGATTAACAAAGGCTTAAATTAATCATTTTTAAGGCTAACTGCATGAAATATAATAAATAACACGTCGGCTGTGGACATCAATTAACTGTTCGCTTTCAAGTTGTAATCAAAGTGTGCTCTGTGATGGGAAAATCTACGTTTATTTTATGTAAGCAAAGAAGTGGCACTTTTTGCTAACCTAGCGGACGATTTGAAAACTATTTGTTTATGAGGTAAATTAAATACGACTGCATTGCTCTGCCGGTAGAAGTCGGAACTACGCAAATCACAGGTAGAACAAATTCGCTACGGTTGCAATCTACAGGTGGCGCTTTTGTATTTTCTACATGATATGTGTTTGTGGAAAATATCTGAAAGGACAATAATAAATAATGTGATTCATCTATTTATGAAAAAGTAGGTACTTGTATCTTTTTTATGTGAATACTGCATAAGAGTTAAAAACTGTATGCAGCCAGTGGGATTACGGCATTCCCATTTGGGGTATTTTGGAGAGGAGAGGGGAAGGAGATGTGGAGGAGGAAAGTTGGGAAGTACCTGGCTGTTCAGATCTCGCCACCAAATACGACCCATATCTAGCAACTTTTCGATTTTCTACCATCTATTCTACCTTCAGCCTCACAACATACCTCGATTCGGGACACCATAGTCTCACTGGCTCCAAACGGTTGGGAGCAGATGAGACTTTTCTGCGATATTGACATCAAAAAAATCATGCAGCAATATTTTAAAACTGTTTTACAGTGGAAAAAATAGTTTAGTAAAAAAAAATTACATAATGTGCTTCTGTGCAGTATGGATATAATGTTTACCCTGAAGAAGAAACCATTGATTTCGAAGCATGTCGATTTAATAGTGGTGCACATAAAGTTATTTATTTGTATAGCTATGCATTTTATTTAATTTAATTTATGTAGTATTTGGTCTTTTTTACATTGGTTACATTTTTCATTTTCAAGTGTTACATGATGATTTAAAATTATTAGATATAAAATAAAACTGAAATTATCAGAAATAATAATATTTTAGTATAAAAGTATAAAAGTCTAGTCCACATAAGAGTACCAACTCGAGACTCTAGGCATAAGGAACCTTTTCAATGTCACCGTTCACCTAAACATTTTTCTTATATCATTGTTTCTTTACACTGTATCTTTTTTTTAAATCATCTTATATAAATTATATTGACGGCTTGTGTGATGGCAAGGTTCGAAGCATTGCCAATTTGAGGTCAGTACTTCATTATTTAAGCCCCAGGAGTTCTATAATCTGAATTGCACACCGTTATCAGGAATTTATTCCGCTTTCCTCACTGTTTCACTGCTCCGCGATATTATTATTAAATAATACAGCCGTTTTATTGACTTCACTTTTAAATGGCCATTGTACTTTCGTTGCATTTACGATGCACTTTAATATGTACAGTCGTATTTATTTATTGTTATTATTAGTATCAACAATCACGACGTTTGAGGGAAATAAACTTACGGTAGCAATGGAGTATGCAGGCCGCATTTTGCAAGGCGACGTTTTAGTTTTTAGTAGGCTGGTGGAAACTATGATTCCGATTAACGAATACCAATCGACATTATTGTTGGTAAAAAAAACTATTTGCATTGAAGAAGAAGATAATATCAAAAAATCTAAACGACACATGAAACAGAACAAGAGAAAAAAGAGGTTAACTGACGGCCTCCGTGGTCCAGGGGTAAGGCTCTTGAAGCAATCATCAAAGATCGCGGGCTCAAATCCCGGTGTGCGCAAATAAATTTTATTTGATAAATTTGTTTTATTTGACAATTTATTCATTCAAAATAATATATTGTATACTTGCAGCACGTTCCAGTGTGGAATATACTCTCAATATCGCCCTGGTGTAAGATCACCATTCAGAATTGAAATGTTGACTGAAATGGCTTTATTCGTGTTTGGTGACCAGATCTTAACAGCCAGGTACTCCCCCACCTTCCTCTTTCCCATCGTCTTCCCCTCCCTACTACCTTCAGCCTAACAACGTATCCTAATTGGGTATGCCATAGCATCACTGGCCATAGACGATTAGGAGCAGTTGGGGCATATAGTATTCACCTTAAAAATAAAAATAAATTAAATTGGGATTCGAACCCAGGATCTCTGTTTTACCGGTCAAAATAATAATTTGTTAATAGTAATTCTCATTTGAGACCGTCACCTTTTTATTTTTCTCTGTCTTTTTCTTCTCCATGTTTCGTTTAATTTATTGGTTTATCTTCTTCTTCAATGATATATTATATTGATGGGTACCTTCAAAAGTTATTCCAATAATAATTTAACGTTTTTTAAACTGATTTTTGGTACCCCACAAAAACTGTCAAAAACTAAGAAATGTATGGCTTTTCCAATTTGAATAATGCTGTAACGCCGAAGGAAATGAAGAGAGGGAGGATACAGGCAGAAGAAAGTTAAGAAATTTCTAGCATCGTTGTATAATTAGACTCCAGAAATAGAACTTTACTAAGAGTATATCACCATATTTAGGCCGGATTACACCTGCCGAGCTCTCGGCTGAGTCACTCGCTTTGTTATTGGAGAGTTAGTGGTTAGAGGTCACATTATGTAAAAGATGACGGTGGGCGAGTCAGTTCATTGAGATTAAGATTAGATTTAAGTGATGTTAACATGGTTTCGCGATGTAAGAAAAAGAGAAAAATTATGAATGATTTACAACAAACTTCACATACTCCTAAAAAATCCACATCATACATCCGACCCAGTCACTCGACCGAGACGTTGGGCCTTAGTTCTATCCACTGTCTCGCCCGACTCATTCGTCCGCCACTAGGCCGAGTACTGACTACTGACCACATAAGCCGAGCACTTGACATTCACCAATTCAGGCATTACAAGATAGCACCATCTGAGTTTTAGAATAAGCCATTTGAATGGTTGTTTTTTTGATTATTTATTTTTCGGTCGGAACATAAATCGATCGTAATCGAGAGGCGGAACAGCTAACTCACGTATATTTTTTTCTATAACATATTATTGTTTTCTAATAGGGGCCCGTTATGTTTACTTTTTTATGGCGTAAACTCACCACGCAAAAATGTCTAATAAATTTCTCAGTTTTTGCTCGCACTCATCCATCAATCAATCTATCCTTTCAGCGCAATGGGGTTCATGGTTAACCACATCAATAACGGGTTATTATTGTGATAAAGTTATTACAATAGGTAAGAATAATAGCTTCTCATGGAAGGCAACTCCTAGTTAGAGTTAGTCGGCAAGGCTATGGGAAAATCCAACATATAATATTAGAGTAATCTTATTGTTTGATGCGTTTACCCTTTTATGCAAAACGCGTTTGAAAACATCACGTCATTTATCTTTTATAGCAAGATTTTCCTTATATTTATTTATTTATTCATTCAAAAGTAATAACAGGATGACGATGCTTTTGGGTTATTGTCATTTTGATTTCAAAATTATTTTTATTTTTGAGTTATTATTATAAATGTTTTTGTGGGTTAAATTTATGTTCTTTCTATCATTCAAATTGGTGTATTTGTATTATTCACTAAAATCTCATATTTAATTTACTTACGTTACTTTACCTTAGGCTGATTTTAGTGTCACGCCGACCGCACGCGCACCGTCGGCGCTGATGGTCGAGATATATGAACTTCTAGGAAGCGTTTTTGAATGACGCGTAGCTATCAGCGCGCAAGGTGGTCAGCGCTGATGGCTACGCGGCCGTACGCGTCGCGCGTCGGCGCCGCGTACCTGTCGGCGCTGACGATCGCACGAGCTACTCTGCTTTCAGCGAGCGTTCTAGTGTCGAGCGGAGCAGACGTCATCGCGTGTACAGTCATGGCGAATCGCGAAGTGGATACAGGTCGAGTTATCGATGAGGTTCGCCATATAACAAGACAAAGTCTCCAGCAACGGCTCTCTGCTCAATCAATGGATGAACATGGAGTCTTCGTCGTCGCCGGTTTTTATTTTTTTGGGATAGGTAGTACAAAGCAGCAATAACTAATACACTCCGCATTTTGGTCTTCGACTGTACAGTAAGGCGGTCAGTACGATACTGAAACGAGCCACGCTGAGCCTCAGCGCTGACGAACTACGCGCTGATCTATGAGCGCTGACGGTGAGCGTGACACTAAAATCAGCCTTACTGTGTAGAAAGTACGTTTAAGTCAAATTCCTCCACACAGGAATTATAATTCTCCTCAGGGCCTATGTAGTATTTGGGGATGCTGTGTGAAGAGTCTTTTTTAAGAAAGGAAGGAGAGTAAGTTCTGGAAAGTAAAAAGGTATGAGCTGTTGTAATAATCTGGGGTTCAGTGTGTACAAGTGTAACATAGTGTGTATTTATCACTCCCACTGCCGTTCAAGGCGCTGATCCGAGAAAGACCTGTTGGAGAAATCTCTCAAGATCTCCCTCAGCCATTTAGTCTCTCCCGACCTGACCCGCCACGCAGTTGGTGGTGCCGTAGGGAAATGCTATCGATATCTTTCACCGAATCTGTCCAAAGATCTGAAAGTTATCATTAGAACGCAAAGAAAACGGATTGTGCAATCAATCAGTCAAGAAACGGTAGTGTTTGGAAATTAGTAATAATATTATCACTCGCGTATTTAGTAACGATAATTCCTGGCGACCAACCGGGCGGGACGCGCCTAATTAACTACTAGTCACAGCAGGCAGTAAAAACAATCAAATTCACAATCGTTAATGATATTAATTTAATCCAAATCACCTCGTTAATAAACTTATCAGTGGTCCATTTCGTAACTCGATTGGAAATGGTTGTTTGTCTTTACACCTGAATATTACGGATTTGGAAAATATCAGCTGTCATCGGGGCTTTGTTGCAACCTTTTAGTTCGAGCTGTAATGTGTCAACTATTAAAAAGTAAAGTTTATTCTCGAATTTCTACCATAAATATCCCAGAGTATGACATCGCCTCCTCAAAATTTCACTAGTCGCCCTTACTGCAAATGTCATACTGTTAATATTCACATCGTAATTTCACCATGAAATTGAAAATGCTGGCAACATTAAATATTTTGTACATGTTTTCTTTCTTTATTGGTTTCCTATTATATAAATGCTTGTATCTTAAATGCCCTTCGATTTGCCTGATCTGATCTAATGCTACTTTTAATACATCTAGATATTTGTATTTTTAATCATTGAATATAATCTTACCGATTCTCAAATGAATATTTGAAACAGAAAAAGTCACATCACATCTTCTGAGAATGAAAGTCAAATACATCTATTTGTATTTTTAATCATTGAATATAATCTTACCGATTCTCAAATGTATATTTGAAACAAAAAAAGTCACATCACATCACATCATCTAGGAATGAAAGTCAAAAACAGCTATTTGTATTTTTAATCTTTGAATAAAATCTTACCGATTCTCAAATGAATATTTGAAACTGAAAAAGTCACTTCAAATCACATCATCTAGGAATGAAAGTCAAATACAGTTATTTGTATTTTTAATCTTTGAATACAATCTTACCGGTTCTCAAATGAATATTTGAAACAGAAAAAGTCACTTCAAATCACATCATCTAGGAATGAAAGTCAAATACAGTTATTTGTATTTTTAATCTTTGAATACAATCTTACCGGTTCTCAAATGAATATTTGAAACAGAAAAAGTCACTTCAAATCACATCATCTAGGAATGAAAGTCAAATACAGTTATTTGTATTTTTAATCTTTGAATACAATCTTACCGGTTCTCAAATGAATATTTGAAACAGAAAAAGTCACTTCAAATCACATCATCTAGGAATGAAAGTCAAATACAGCTATTTGTATTTCACTTTTGTTTTATTGAATTAATGTGTGAATGAATAGGAATCTTGGAAGTGGAAATTAACCCACTTCCCGACATCCGGTAGAGCTGGCATATAGACTCGTTGTCGATGACAGTGCATTCTTTCAAATGTTGGTGGCCACGTATACATACGCGGAGATGTACGCATTTCTCTGAAATTTGATTACATCACTGCAGTTAAATATACGAAATAAATTTCCGACCTACCCAATTGGGATTTGGTTAATTTGTTAGCGCGGTTGACTCCATTATCTGAGAAGAAGGAAGGAATCCTCAGTCAAACCAAAAAAATAAAAACTAAAAACATCTATTACTAAAAACAGATTTAGGTTTTTTAGTAAAATAAGTACTTTGTTTTTTACGGGTTAATTTTTTTAATGGATTAATATTACGTGTATCAAAAACAAAACAGATGTACGTAAAGGTTAATTCAATGTTTTTTACGCATTAAACTCATCTATTGTTAATTACAATTTACCCATTAATTAACGCGTGTGAAACAAGGTAATTATGTAATTGTTCATTTTTATTATTCTGACGAAGAAGCCATTGGCTTTGAGACATGCAGATTATTATTAATTAAAAGTGGTGTATACAAAGTATTTCATTTTCATATAAATAACTAAATATATTATTTATTTATTTATTTATTTAACGCCCAGAGGGCTTTTACATGGTTGGTACTATAATTTTAATTTGAAAAATACTTTGAAACATAAAAAATAAGAATAAAATTACACTTGATAGAAGCTATGCAACAAGTCATACAAACACAAGAAACAAAAACAGAAAATTACAGCCATTTGTTGGTTTACATGATGTGTTTAGGAGTATTGTTAAAATAAATGTTTTAAGTGATCCGCAAAACTTGCCAAGTTGGTATTGAATATGTCAACATCACCCAAGTAATGATTTCCCATGGTGTGAAGTCGTTGTATCGGAGAGTGGGCAATGTAGTTACGCTTATGTGTGCTGCTGTAGAATATTGTATTTTGTCGTGTTGTTACTGTGGGTGTATGTATGTTTATAAGTTGCAGTCGAATTTAGAGTTAAGTATTTTGAATAAGAACGTTAAATCGTTTATTTTACGTCTATCTTCTAATGTATGTATTTTTAGAGTATTTAATAAGAAATTGTATTTTAAGTCTTCGACAGGGATATTTAATTTAAAATTTATAAAACGTAGAATTTTTTTTTGTATTCGCTCAATGTTGTTAATGTGAATTTTATAAGATGGAGACCAAACTACTGAGTTATATTCAATTAGACTTCTTACTAGAGATACCTTAGTTTTTCGTCCAAAATAATTCCAAGATCTCTCATTTCCGTGACTCTTTCTAAAGCTATGTTATTGATGGAATATTCGAATAAAACAGGATTTTTGTTGCTGCAGAAAGTCAAGGTTTTGTACTTTACTACATTTAAAAATAAATTATTTTGAACGCACCAATCTCTAAACTTACTAATATTTGTCTGCAGTATATGGCAATGATTTATATCAGTTATTTTCTTGTATAATTTGACGTCATCTGCAAAGAGCAATACCTCGACATCGTTATTATGCTTTTTATCATTTCTTGTAAGAAATCCGCCGATAATCTTTACGAAATTAAAATTTGATGTTTGAAAGACCCAGACTTATAATAGTCGATCGACATTTCGCAGATGACGTCAAATGGCGTGATAAATGTCTTTTTCTGATTACACGTACCTTCGTCTACGAATTCTTCGTATATTGCGTTATTGGAGATTCATTCTTATTCAATTACTCTGATGTCTTACCAACCAATAGTTAAACTGTGTTATATTATGTAGTAGGTATATCCTTATCGGTTGTATAAGGTTCGTTCTGTTGAGTGGATTGGAAAAAATGTGATTGATACAGACGACAGTATTGATTATAGGGTGGGGGCATATTTCAATTTGACCATAAATTTAGCTGCGGCAAGGAGAGGGACGTTCCAATCTAACGGATTTAGACAGCCTGATAAAAAACAGACGAATCAATTCGAATTGAATCGAAGGGAATTGGTAGGGACGG
This sequence comes from Hesperophylax consimilis, assembly GCF_061612785.1. NCBI lineage: Eukaryota > Metazoa > Arthropoda > Insecta > Trichoptera > Limnephilidae > Hesperophylax > Hesperophylax consimilis. Next base: position 1,661,939 of record NC_142842.1, read on the forward strand.
TTTTATCAAAGTTTAGATATAGTTAATTTGTTTAATTACTGATAGTCACTTTGACAATACTTCATATGTGCAAAGAGTTGACGAATGTAATATTGGGCATTATAATTTATACATAATATAATGGTCAACATTTTATAGCAGCGTTTTATTATAAAATCACCTCAAATGGGGTTTTAAAATCTATATAAATTTATATCGTTCAGGTGTCAATAAATTAATATCTCTGCAAGTTGGACATGTTTTTTTATTACTAATCAATCTTTAGTTGACATGAATTTTATTAATCTACACAATTGTTATTATAATGTATCTATATTATTTTAATGTATATACACAATTTCTTGAGGTTATTTCTGAATAAAAATTGTACTGACCAATTAAAAATTTGTAGATTTTATCTTTTGTTGACTATCCATCATTTCCCGAGATTGTTGAACAATTTATATTTTTTCTCATTAAACAATTTAAAAAAATTAATAAATGAATAACGTAAATTAAAACATTCAGTTAAACGAGAGCTCATCTTTTCAGACGTTTTGAATACATCTACTTGAATTTCACTTTTTTTCGATAATGAATGAATGCAAATCTTGGAAGGGAAAATTGTCATCCAAATTTCCGACATCCGATCGGCAGCAGATAGACTCATTGTCGATGACAATGCATCCTGTCAACTTTTGGTGTCACGTACACACACACACGGTCATATACCTACGCATATTTCTGAAAATGGAAGACATTACAGTTAATATACGAAATAAATGTCAGCCCTACCCGCTCAGGTACGTCGAAGGTACAATCCTCAACAAAAACAGTTTTAAAATAGATATATTATAATAAAAAAACTTTGTTTTTTTACGAATTGATTTCTTTCTGATTATAGAATTGAAAAATATAGAACAAATAATAACGTGATTGAAATCCAGTCAATTAAACGAGATCTCATTGTTTCAGATATCGTGATAACATATTCGTAATTTACCAAAAGTGTTTAAAAAAAAACCTGTTAATTCATTCATAAAGCCTGCAATCCCGTTTTTAACCGGAATTACCAATAATTTGAAGAGATTCCTTATAAATTAACAATATTCATTTTTCTCCATGTGTAAGTAGTAGATTTTCTGTTTTATTTATTCGCCAGTTGTTTGTTACGACTATTACTGATCAGTATTAATTTTTCCATTAATGAGTAAATAGTGAAATAAAGTATACAGTATCTGTACAGTCTTATAACTGTCTCGTACACAAATCAATCAGATAATATTTACTCGCGCACGCTGGAATTTGAACCCGTGACCTTCGGCTTGCTAATAGTAAAATTGTTAACAAAAAAAATATTTGTAACTCTAATCAAGCCACTCGTATTACACAATTTAAATTAAAAATCCTTTATTGTACAATTTTTGAGTTGTTATTTTTTTTTATTATTGCTGTGCATAAAACTACTAACCAACAACTCAACGTATTTTCTCATTTTTTTCCTAAGTACTAATTTTAATCGACTTAAACATAGGTTTCCTCATATGAAACCAATTATTATCGTGAATTAATCTCAATTTCCTGAAAATGTGTATCCGCAAAATCGCGTGTTAGTTCGTCGTTTACCATCCAAGTGATATTGTCTTTTTATTCCAATTAGGCAGCCACTAGATTGGACTATCTAGCATTATCTGCAAACAAAGGCATGCGAGAAATATCAATGGACATATTGCTTCATAAATTCCAGGTTTTAAACTAATCAAATTACTTGTTCGTTGAGTTTCTCGCTATCACGTCTGTACGCATTAGATCAATGGTGCTCAACCCAGCAGACTCCATTGCAATACCACCAAAACGGACTCAGCATACGCTACTCTGTCTTTGCTTTCTTCTTCTTTAGTATGGTGGGGGATCTGATGGGGATATCTAGGTCCGCCAGCTAGGACTAGGGCCTTGCGTGATCTGCACTGCACCGCATTCACACATCGCCAATTCTTTAAGACCCCATCTATGCATTGTGTAGGCATAACGGCTATGGGAGCACCTTATCATAAATTATTGATGGAGAAGCAGAGTTTATGAGACAGTGAAAACCCAGGCTCTCTCTCGGTGGGGTTATATATACGAGAAGGACATTTCTAACGTCAGCCAATTGCCACTCAAGTTTTCACCTGTACTTTGGAGTGAGGGCTATCTGGAGGAGCCATCCAGAGAGATTTTCTGGACTTTGTATCTTTGCATTAGATAACAGAGACGGCAGTTGCACATTTTTGCAACAAAAAAAAAGTGCGATTAATCATAAATCTACACAGCCAAGTAGATTTATCATATTTTTTATCAATAATTACGTTCGGGAAAGAATGGAGAAAGTAGTCTTTTGCAAATATTGCATTCGCTTATTACGAGTTATATTTAAAAATGAATTGTGTGGCGTGTGGCATTTAGGGATAGCATTATCGCCAAATCAAATGCTTGGTAAAGTTCCGAAATTTGGCCGAGCGCCAAAAACGTTTTGTCGGACATTTAAGGGTCCCTCAGCATTATTAGTAACTAATAATCCACACCGTTTCCAATTTAATAATTAACCACATAATTATATATTATAATTATTATTCTCAGTTCTGGTTAAATTTTGAAATACGAGTACCGTGTTGCGCTTCCTCTTTTTTTTTAGACAACGTTCAGACAGCAAATGGTGTCCGTCATCAAATATTCAAACTCGAATTTAAAGCATTACATCATCCACCCTGATGATGAACACTGTAACACTCTTCGAAACATTGGCTAAAGAAGGAGGAAGCGCAAACGACACAAATACCAAAAATAAATCACGATAATACTTTTAGCCATGAAAATCTCAAATCGTACTTTGTGATTAGAATTTGTAGTACTAATTGTTTACATTTTACGTGATATATGAAAGCAAGTACCTATTTCAATAGAAAGTTTTTCACCAATTCTTCTGCCGATTTGGGTTTCCCCCTCCCAAACTTTGCCAACAAATGGTAATTTTCAGGAGTGTTGAGACGAAGAAGGCAGGCCTTACTGGTAAGGAATTCGATTTCAAGTGAATTGTTTTGTTAGAGAAAAAATGTTCTTCTGCGGGAAAATATTTTTGTATTAAAAAAACAATGGAATTTCGAAAAAGTTTCAAAAAATCTTTTTTACTTCTACCATCATGTATAAGCACCTCCCGAAGTTAGTGCACTTTATCCCCTGACATCCTGTTTATAACTTTAGCATACGACACGACCCGATAAAGAGAACACATTGTCATTTAAACGTGTTGTTTTATATCTTACAAAGTGTTAACAAAGTATTTTGACTTTAATTCGGAAAGCTTTTCGTTAGTTTTAAAATGTCGCTAAAATGATTTGTCTAATAGTATCTTTTCGTCCAAGCACCACGTGCGCCTGGCAGTGCTGGCATTTTCCCAATTGTTTCGCTGGCTGCAAATGGTGTCAGCGAGTTTTCAGAGAGGATCACCATTTCAAACGTTTTACTGGTTCCCAAATAAACGTTTCAAATAAAAACATTAACTTTACAAAGTTAGTTTTTATAAAGTTTTTATTAAATTTTTTAAATAATTTTTTAATAATATAAGCTTTTTTTACCTAAAACAAACATCTAAAAATCGTAAAATAATAGTGGTCGTATTATAGGCAATCTTTATTAGCAGTGTTTATTTATTTATTTTTTCTAAATATTATGAAAAACGTTTTAGCGACTTTTGAGGCTTATTCCCTTCTGCTCTGGATATATAAGGCATTCAGTACATATGTGGATACAACATACAACACAATTCTGAGATATTTTAAGTTAAAGTTAATAAGTTCTTTTTCATTTTAAGATCACATTATGAAAATTGACTCTTGTCTATAACCTTTTTCAAGAGTCTAACTTACATTTTCTCTGATAAAATGACTATAGAGATTTAAAAAAATTAAATTAGACTTGATTCACTTTGGAAATATTTCAGAGGAAAAAGGCATCGAAAGAAGTAAACAATAAGTTTTGTTTTAATCAATTTGGTTTTTCATTAATTTGCCGCAAGTTTAGTTTTAGTCCCACCTTGGAACTCAATTAATGATCACCCTATTATACAAGGTCCACCCTACTAATTGCTGTCCACTGTAACTTTTTACACGTCTTTCTTTAGTTCTCTTCCTCGTAGAATAAAAAGAGATGTGGTAAAGGGCACAAATACTACACAATTACGTCATATTATCTGTGGACTAATCCTGGACTCGGGCAGTGACGCGTGCCCGTGCTGCGCCATTGCTCTCCGCAGTGCCCAATAGTATAACTTGTGCCCTTGGAATACAAAGGTTACATCTGACATTTCAGCCGAAATTGATTTTTTTACATCAAAATTCTTACTTTTCGAGCTCTTATCTAAAATATATCGGAGTTCTATATAAATTCGATGACAAGCTACAACGTTCTAAAACCTTTAAAAACATTTATTTTTCGGACCTCAAGGTTTAATTTGTAAATTACGAGCATCAAAAAATTATTCTATTTAAAAAATATATTCTTATTTTTAGAGCAAAAATGTTTTATTTGAAAAAAAATCAGCTTGAATCTATCTGCTATAGACAAAATATATTTGGAGAAACATGGTTTCGTTTGATACTTTCAGCTTATTCCCTTGGGACAATAAGGTTCCATCTATCAATTGCCTGAATCTGAGAAAATAAAATAAAATAAAAAAAAATTAGGTACATTTATGACTGGGTTGTTTCGGAGACTTTGAACAATTCATCAAATTTCAACGTTCATTTTCGGGTTCTGTGAAAGACTTATTCAAGTTCTGTTTTTATATCATTGTAGGCTAGTTGCTTGATAAAACTGAAATAAAAACAGAATTTGAAAAAATCTTTCACAGAACTTGAAAATGAACGTTGAAATTTGATGAATTGTTCAGATTCTTCGAAACAACCCGTCCTAAGTGAATGTGCAGAACGTATTAATTGCTATTAGATTTTCTTTACGTTAACATGGCATTTCGCATTTTTTTAATAATCAGATACGCGTCGCTTTAAGTGAAGCTGATTTACAATGCAAAAAAATTATATTTATTAGTTTTAATGATAAACTAATGTTTACGAGACAAGGTTTTATGCATAGCACAAAAATCTTCTATTGTTTTTATTTTTTTGTTAAACGTTAGGAAAATTCGATTCAATTTCAACATTTTCACTTTTTCAAAAATTTCAAGTGTGATTATTTTACTCAAACAGCCCCGTGAAAAATCGTGGGATATTATAATTGGCGGATTGTGTAGCTGAGAGTATTTATAAAAATGAATTTTCCTCAGTACTTTCAAAATATGAAATTTACCTTTCCAATGTTAGTAAACGTGAAAAATTACTACATCTATAAAATACAACATGTTATATTCATGCTAATCGAAAACAAATGTAGCACCGCTTATGAAAAAGATATCTGAAATATGAAAGTAGTTAAAGTAATAATTCACCTAAGTAATTTACCCATAATAGCTATGAATATAAATGATTTTTTTAATCGTCCATATCGGCTACTGCGGTGCACGACGCGACGACTAAATACACATAAATATAATAAAAAAGAAATACACATTTCTAATAAAGAATTGTTTATTAATAAAATTATCTTGCTACCCACTTTATCGCTTATCTGATATGAAAGTAGCTACAATTTCGAAAATTAGAAGTTCATTGAACTTCGCTAATGTTAAACATTACGCAGGAATTTTTCACATTTTCCGTGCAGTAACAACCGACATCGGTATGTTTAATTCGGGACTCAGTCTTTGAACTACAATACCTCTAATTCATAAAAATGGCAGATGGATCCTTGTTGTTCCAAGATAACGAACTGTTAACCGTTCTTTCCTTAGAGAAATCTCGTACCACTTTGACATTTGGGCATGTTTCCCCTTCTGGGCTCCGACGCAGTATGATGAAATAGCGGGCTTAACGATTCTGGGAATAGACGGGATTTCAACTTTCAACGAAAGATCTAAGTAGTTTCTAGTTTTTAGTTAGAATCAGATAACTAGATCTTGTTTGTAGAGGTTTACCACGTGGAATAATATATCTGTTTCTTTCAGAAGAACGTGTAAATAATGACAAATCAATAAAGAAATCAGACCGACTGAACTGAATTCAAAAAAGCCGTAAATAATATTGTCAATACCCCCTTTTATATCAATACTCGAGCGATTTTTGCAAAAACGTTTTGAGCGATCGTTTGCCACAATGTGCCAAATTTATAGATCCTAATTTTTTTGGATAAGCGGTGAAAACTAGGTGAATTATCGTTGCCCAGGCACTACGCAGAGTTTTTAAAATTCAGATTTAAGTGTACAAAATTTCATCAAAAAATATAAAAATTCTGCTTTAAGGGGTTGGAGAAGAGGATGGGGTGGGTTTTTTTAAAATATCAAGTACACACTGACCTTTCTCCTGTTTCGACGGTCAGGTGTGCAAAATTTCATCAATCTTAGAATAAAGCTGTAGATTTGTATAAAATACAAACCCATAACCTGGACACTATGAGTGAAGATTAGAATTGATAGATTTGAATTTTCTGTTCGTTTTTTGTGTTAGAACCCAAAATTTCTAATTACCCGAAGTCAGTGGGGCTATGGAATCAGAAAACAGCGCCATCTGTTGGACATAAAAGAAAAACGCGCTATTGTTTTTCTATCTGCACAGACAAGTTGAGCCACGCGTTTCGGGGTACAGCTAGTTATTTAATTAAAATGGGTGCCGTGAAGTAATTTTACAGTAAATTATTGAACAATATAATATATTTTTATCAAAAAAAATAATTTGTGTTAAAAGTGCGTACTAATGCAAAACCCTTTTTATTATAATATATTTTCCTTAATTCTTGAGTATTAGAATTTTGTATCCCGCACATGTTGTTGGGAGGACAGGCACCTGAATGATTAGATGCTGATATCATCAGCTGAATATGGCTCTGCCTTTATTGTCCACCAAACGACAGCGAAGGATTGCGACAAACAGTCAGCAGAGGACGATAATGTATTCTATGGTGGTCGTTAACCCGACATGCGACATGTTGAATTGTACCCATTTATTCGACAATGTTTAGCTATCGAATCGAACAATAGATCTCTCCATAGCCGGCTACAAGATAATCTATCTGAAATACAATTACATTACTGTTAACAGTGCTGACACCACTGAAGATAATATATACCGATAGAAGTGCGTTATCGGCGTGCCTATGTGCCTAAAGTGAGCTCAATTTGTCGTCACTTCTGCTGACGTTAAAAAGTTATAATTCTTTCTTGAACATATATTCGGTGCTAAACAAAAATATCCAAAGAAATTAAGCTAGCAGTTCACAATGGAGTGCTGGTGCCTACCCTGATTAGTAAGGACAAAATTCCACACAGGCATCAGTTTTCTTTCAAATTGGTTTAATAGATTACGTTTCTATAGATTGTGTGTTCAGTGGCTGACACCCACACTATAAGTATAAATCTCTGTTTATACGAAGATTTGCAACTGAAGTGTACATTGCAAGTGCTAAGTGTTAGGCAGAAACTAGAACTAAATAATATCCTTTTTCCTATTGCTATACTGGTTAAAGACTATCATTCAGAATCAAAGCTTTGCTGGAAATTACTTAAGTCGTGTTTAGTGACTAGATCGAAACAGCCAGGAACCAACGTCTCAACTTTCATGTCCTCCCTCTCCCCATCAATGTTCCCTGTAAGATGTACGGGTGTGCGGCCGCACATCAATTAAAAAATTTCCGCACACATGTTTTCATCTTCGGCACACATCTCGACGAAAGAAGCGTGTCAACAGATTTTAGTTTTGCACAAGTAAAAACAAAAAATAATAGATTTTTAATCATAGGTTCTTATGGTTCGCACCATATGTTACGTATTTCACATTTTACACCTTTTGAATTATCCGTCGTTTGATGGTCTTCTTGTTATATTATGTGTATATATAATTTTTGTATAGGATAAGTTTTCTTTGTTACCTGTTCTTGTTGTCTTATTACCCGCTCCCTCCTTGGCCGGTAAGGAATCGACATAAGCCGGAATAAATACTGTTATTTAACAGTAACTACACCAATAATCGTTTTTAACTAGTACCAAAGTATCATCAATTATTAACCTTCTCGATTACAATATGAAGGAACATTATCGGGTGAGAAAATAGTTTAATTACCTACATATTTAAAAAAATGTTATATATTATTCCTTAGTATAGCTTGTTGAGGGATGTGTGTTTTTGTGAACATTGCTCCCTACTCACGTCAGCTTCCCACATTCTCAAATTAAAGATGCCTTAGTCCAGTGTTCCGCAAAGTGTGCTCCGCGGCACACTGGTGTGCCGTGGCCATTCGTAAGTGTGCCGCGAGTCCCGCGTCACTTCTCACAAAGTGCTCTGTAAATCGGTCTTTACTTTTCTGTGCGGCGCGGCGGCGGGAGGTGGCGTGGGTGGGACTCGATCGCTGCGAAGTGGCCGTGTGCTACGCCGCTACGCTACATTATCACGTGTGCTACACTACATAAGTGGGGTGCTATTGCTACATTATCACGTGATTGCGCACGAGCTATCGGGGTGCATGCGCGTGACAACATAACATTACGAATTCATGGAGCTTAAAACTGATCGGACACTAAAATTAAAATTTTCTGAAACAGAGTTAGCACATTTTGGCTCCACGTAAATAATGAGTATCCACTGCTGTCAAAGCGAGCTATTGCAATTCTATTACCATTTGCCACGACCTATTTATGCGAATTGGGGTTTTCAACTCTCACGATAAAGTAAAAAAAAAGAGAACGCCTGAGGACGATCGACGAAGAGATGCGAGCAGCGTTATCAACGATTGTTCCAAATTTTGATCGTCTGTGTTCAGTTAAACAGGCTCACATTTCGCATTAAACATCTTTTCGTGTTATATTGATTTTAATAATAAATATTAATAAAATATTCTTTTTGGTAAATTTTGGTTCGGAGTGGCCACGCTTATTACGAATAATTTTTAGAAAATAACTTTAGATATGCCGTAATTACTATAAAAGGAAACTTTTTGGCTTGGTGGCGGCGGAAAAAGATGCATTTTAATTATCAATTGCGTAAAATTAAAATTCACTTCTCGAACCGATTCGGTGACAGTTCGCGGTCATTCTGTCACTGTTATGTGATAAATATCAATCATAATTACACAAACCCGGCTAGACAAACCCTGCTTTGCCAAACAAACCATTCAAAACCTGAGATGTTTTTTTTAATTATGATGTCATTCAGCTTTCGTAGTTTAACCTCAAAGTTCGCCGTTATTCGTAATAAGCCTAGCCAATCCTATCCAAAATTTACCTTGTTTTTTTTTCTTTGGTGTACCGTTAAAATTTCTTGATTAGTTAGGTGTACCGTGAACATAAAAAGTTTGCGGAACACTGCCTTAGTCCTCTCTTGTGCAGTATTCACGTTTGTTTAAAATCAACCAACACGTTGTATTACGTATGAACAACCGACATAAGAATGCAAGACGTAGATTCTACATTCACCGAAGCGTCAATCCGACAAATATGTATGGCGAAGTTTCACCTAAAGGCGAGAAAATAAAATAATGAATGCACAGAACTGGATACATAGTAATTGTGTGTTTTATAATTATTTGATGGCTCGAAGGCGCAGTTTGCTCTCGGTACATGGCGACTAACCACCAGCTACTAATACTACTACCTGATACTCGACGATTGCTTATCACGCGATAATTGGTTATTCGAACTAGAAAAGTGCACATTAGTAAACGAGGCGTTTTAATTTATAATTATCATGGGAAAATGGAAGCGGGTGCGTCGGATTTTAATCAATTGCATTTGTTTCTTTTATTTCATGTCCAGACGAAAAAAGTCGTCAACATTATTCCTATTATTCATTTTATCGTTTTCCTTGTTTTACCTTTTTTATAAATAATGTATTTATTTATTATCAATAATAGAACAGGAAATTAACATCAAAAGTAACATTAGATAGATATTGCAATTTTTGACATGATTAGGTTTTCTTTAAAGCTAAAATACAATTTGGTAATAAGAACAGTTAAAACCATGTACGATAGAGTGCGAAATGTTGAGATGCGCAAAGAAGCTAGGGTAATATTAAGATTAAGAAAGGTATCACTGTGATGCTGATGTTGGTTTCGGCTCGTAGACCTAAGAAAGGAGTGGGAGAATATATTACTTAAAGGTGAATGGTAGAAGAAATCGGGTACGCCCGAGGAAGACATGGCACGATCAAGTGAATCAGATACTTGAGTCGGGCCATGTCAAGAATCAGAATAATAGAAGAGTGTGTATGAGAAGATGTATGAATTTGAATGAGGCAAGAAGTGTGTTCCAAGACCGAGTTGTTTGGCGGTCCATCCTCTCAGCCTAACCTTGCGGGGAAACGGCGTAATGATTAGTTAGTTAGTTGACAGTAATAGAAAAAAATGTGCAAGAGCACAGTAATAAAGAAATGGAATAATGTGGAATAGAATATTTAAATTGGACATAATAGTGTTATAAGTTCCTATAAAACAATTTAATTGCTGAATAAACGTTTATTGAATAAAAATTTGCAATGTTATGTGCCAAGCAATAGCATACGAGTAAGAAATATTTTAGAGTGTAACAATATTAAATCTTGTAAATATTTCATTTGTTACAAATTGTTAGGATTTCAAATGAAGTAACTTTTGTGTAGTAACCGGCGCTTCGTATTATCTAGTTTTTGGTGTCTATTTAATAATTAATGTGACGGTTAAGCATTGTGAATATATAACTATGTTCAATTTTATTTAAAATTTTAAATAAGTCAAATTTAATCGATTTTATTAAGTTCTGCTAGTTTGTTTGTCGTGAAATTAGAGTAGAGTGCTCCTGATTATAGGCAAACTTGATAGCAGATTAGCTGACGTGTTATCCTTAGTATATAATCAATATAGACACATACGATCATAGATTTTTCTGTAGGCCTTTTCAAGATATACAATTCCGTTGTACATTATTTTTATGTATCTCATAAGGTTTAGCCATCTTTAGCAATGTAAGAGCCCGACAAAAAATATTTTTACGGCTTAATTAGAAAACGTCGATTTTTTCTACTTGCTGTAAATATAATGCTCATTATATTCTATAAACTTTAACGATAGAGTTTTTCTTAAAGAAAGAACCCTATCAAAATCCGTTGCATAGTTTAGAAGAACTAAGCGCACAAACAGACAGACGCGGATAGGGACCTTATAGATAGATAGTTTTATACTATTTAGAGATAAATCTTACTTGTTAATAATATTTTGAAACATTTTCGCTTCTAGCGCAATGTGAGACTCATTTTTTTTTTAAATTTTTTTATTCACATTTAAACCCGCTAAACTACTTATGTAGTTTGTCAGCAGGGACATAGAGACAACATTTATACATTCATAAGATACAATTTGAACGGTACATAATTACATAAATTGGTTACATTGCAGAAAAGTTTAAATAGCAGCATAAAAGCCTTATACAGGGTGTCCGGAAACTCGTAGTACAAGCGGGAAACTGGTAAATCTACATCACATTTGGAGTCGATTTTGTAGTATATTTTTTTTTTATTTGAGCTTTCGTTATCGAGTAAATCGAGTTTGAAGTTGATTTTTTTTTTTTTAATCAAATTCTTATAAATTATTACTGAAGATCAAAGTACCCAACTAATTAAAACTATTTGAAAGGAAAACAAATGAAGAAACTCGGATTTGAAGCATTATTTTGAAATCACCCTTCATTTAACCCGGTGTAATCATAAAATATTTCTGCTCTGCAGGGTTAAAACATCTGTTATTCAACCCTAAACACCAGAAAAAAATTGAACCCTAAAATAGCCGAAAAATATTTTTTTTGGTTTTTTTTTTTTTTGAAAATGCTCAAATCAAAAAACTTTATGTTTTTTTGGGTTCCCCATGTGGTGTAGATTCTCCAGTTTCCCGCTTGTACTACGAGTTTCCGGACACCGTGTATAATAAGCAAGTAAAAATAAATGTATGAACAAATTAGTATTATCAACATAAAACATAAAAGCCTTATAAAATAAGCAAGTAAAAATAAATGTATGAACAAATTAGTATTATCAACAAGTACATCAATAGTTTCATAAATAGAGGTAGGTAGTCAGGTATTACAAAATAATTGTTTTTCCATTTTCTAAGAATATGAATTCCATTTCAGGGGCATCAGTATAGATCATTATTATCCAATAACCATTTCCTTAGATTATATTTAACATTAGCAGTAAACATGTTATTATTTTTAATTGTCATTGGTAATAAGTTAAACATTTTGGGTACTATATAGTTTAAAGTTCTTTCACCATATTTATTAGTACATTTCGGAACTACCAGTCCTTCATTTTGAGTGAATCTTGTGTTATGTTTATGGCAAACTCTTTCCCTATACAATGAATCAGACAATATAACATGTTGACTTACAATATTATAAAACAATAATCCTCTGACAGGTAAAATATTCAGAGACTTGTATATTAATTTAATGTTACTTCTGTGTTGATTGTCATATTTATGGATTAACAATTTTATAATGGAGTTTTGTAATGTTTGTATATAGCTTATATTAGTTTTACAAGAATGTCCCCAAGAAGTAATTCCATAACGTATAGTGGATTCAGCCAGAGATAAGTAGATTAACTTTAAAGTACTTATAGGCACGAAATATTTTATTTTATAAATCCTACCCACAATAGCTCGTAGACGTTTACAAACATTAGCAATTTGTACATCCCATTTCATGTAGCAGTCAATAGTAACACCCAAATATACATAACTTTTGACAAAATCAATGGTTTCACATGAACAGGGCTGTGCAACATTTTTATGTATGCAGTCAAATGTGTGTGTATATAATGAAGGAATTACATTACATCTGGCGTGTGGAGATCTGATGTGCATAATTTTAGTTTTTTTGGCGTTTATAAAGAGGCCTGAATCATGCGACCATTTCAGTAGGGCAATAAAATCATGTTGCATAAGGTTCATTGCAGTAACCAGATCTTCGTGCGATATTACGAGCGCCGTATCGTCTGCATATACAAAATGTTTAACAAATGAAAACAATTTTCTCATAATTGAGACATAAATAATATAAAGGGTTGGCCCTAGAATTGACCCCTGTGCAACACCTGTTGAGATATATTTTCTTTTGCTAAATTTTTACTCTTATTTGTCGATCAGTTAGTAAATTTTTTAATAAAACTAGCAGCTTTCCTCTAATTCCTATTGCCTCCAGTGTTTCTAATAGTTTATTTGTATCAATGGTATCAAATGCCTTAGAGTTATCTATGAATAAAACCAAAACTTGTTTTTTTAGATTTAATTCATAATTTATGTGATTTGAAAATTCCTGAAGCAGCATTTCCGTACTTTTTTTCTTTTGAAATCCATATTGGTTGGGATCCAACAAAGAGAAAGATTCTAGATATTTATTAAGTTTTATGGAAATGTATTTTTCAAGTATTTTTTCTAGGGCTGGCAATATGCTTATTGGCCTATAATTTTGAATATCTGTATGTTTGCCCCCTTTGTAAATTGGCCTAATGATGCTACTTTTTAGTTCATCTGGTATTACTGCTTGCGATAAAATTAAATTGATAAAGTGTGTTATAACAGGCCCTAAAATATTAATATGTGTCTTAATGTCAAACATTCGAATGTTGTCAATCCCTGGTGACTTTGAATTGTTTAATTTGCTAACAATAATATTGATTTCTTGGCAGGTAGCTCTGGGTAGGTACATACTATGTTGCACTTCATTTGGCCTGACGGTCGATGCTAAATAATCACATTTATGTATCATAGAGCTAACACTATTTGTAAAATATTCAACAAACTTATCTGCTACGGTTTCTTCATTATTCGTATTTAACATATATTTCGAGATTATTTCGTCACAACTACTTTTGGACTTGCGTCCTAATAATTTATTTATTTCATCCCAAGTTTTTTTTGTATTTCCAAAATAATTTTTGAATTTATTGTTAAAAAAGGTAGACTTACATTTAATAATTTCTTTTGTCACCTTATTTCTGAAAGTTTTATATTCCAATTCAAAGAATTGATTGCTAGGAAAATTCTTCCACCTTCTGTACAATGAATCTTTTTTTTTATGTTTTCTAAGATATTAGAAGTTATCCAAGGTTTTATTGACAGAGGTCTTTTTTTGGGTTTATAATTCATAACGATTTTACTCTGTTCATACAAATTCTTAAAGTTGTTTTTTATTTTACTATATAGTATATTGCAATCTTGTTCCTCAAGCAAGGAGTGCCACTTAAAATTATGAATGTTTTTGTCGATTTTGTTTTGCGATAAAAACGAAATTCTTTCCCCGTGTTCTGGGGCTTCTTTCCTTGCACTATATTTAATATTAACTGCAGTTAAAAAGTGATCCGCTATAGTAATATTATTACATACACATGAGGAAAGAGAATCGCTTTGTTTACATCCACTGTTAAATCGGACAAATATGTGGTCTAAACAAGTTCGAGTAACTTTTCCTGCTAAAACTGCTTCTCTAGTTACGTCACAAATACATTTGATTAAATAATTATCCGACATTATATTTTCATATGCCATAATAATAGGGTTTTGACAATTTAACAAGTCTAGATTAATATCTCCTATAAGTAAAACATTTTCTTTGGGGCTTATAGTATGCAGAATGGCAGATATTTCATTAAGAAATTGTGGTTGGCTAGAGTTGGGGGGGCGGTATATTGCTATGATGTTTAAAATACTCTTGTTTGGAAGTGTCATAGAGCCAAGCACACATTCAAAATGATTTGTTTCTATTGTTTTCTGTTGAAATGTGAATTCATTTCGAACATATAGCAATATACCTCCTCCAGATTTTTTAGTTCGGCAATAGTTGTAACAATTAAATCCAGGAATATTATACAGACAGACAAGATTCGGTGTTATAGCCGTTTCACATAACATTAACACATGAATATGCTTCCAACAAGTATTTAAGTAGACATTCAAAGTATCCCAGTATTTATAAATCGATCTAACATTCAACTGAACAATATTAATATTGTTCAGTTGAATTCATTTTTACATTTATATGTATTTTCTTTAATTTATCACGGATAATATAATAGAGCATTAATATTTCTCCCATTTCATAGTTTTCAAGGATTATTTAAAATTTAATAAATGGGGCCTTTACAAATCTTTTTCAAGCCAGATACGGGTGTTAACAACGCATGCCGAATTTAGCTGTCGTAATACGATAATCACATTTTATTTTGTAAAATATTAAACTTTTTTAGGAATCTAAGTAAAATGTAATTCCGTCTCTTTTTTTCAAATAATATATTCTCTCTATGCGACAAATATAAAGGTCACCAGAAGCAATGCATACCCCCTCACAAAATACGTAGTAATTCATAACGAGACTGTCGAATTTCATATAAAATTCAAAGGTTTTGAATAATTTAGCTCTCATTTTTCTCTGTGGGACAGTTAGCTACATTTATGTCTAAACACAAAATTATTCTTAATAAAATCCAAATAAATTTAATATTTTTTAACGTATCCAAAAACTGAAAACAGTTTTTGAAAGGTAATAAAATACGCTTTCAAATTTTATTATTAGTAAAAAACATATATTTAAAAAACAATCTTTGTAGGCAAACATTAAAAAAAAATTAAAATGGCTCGCTTTACATTTTTGTGACTAAAATAACGAAAAAATATATAAAAAAACACTTTTTATTAAACAAATTTATTACAAACGTTAATATCGTCTTACTTTTTGTCGTTTAAAATAAAAATAATTATTAAAACAATCAAGTCTCATAAGTTTTGTAAATTTCGGTTGGAACCTTTGGTTTCATACAGTTGCACATTTTAATTCTTCTGTGGTTATCTTCTAGATTTGAATATAAAGCATATGTTTTTCTCTTTCTACCATAATTTAAATCATATCTGTCACCATAGGACTAAAGAAGACAACGATTTCTGTGAGGCCATATGAGTTGTTCCCAAAAGCGAACAAATTATCCTGAAGACTTAAATTTCTTACCATACCTTTCCAAAAGAAAGAACGGATTAATTTCGATATAGATAGACCAGTTGTAATTTGCTGTCGATATTTCATTCCATTTGGTCTGTCAATTTAAGTAGGATTTCGTTAGATTGTTGTTCAGCAACGAATGGAGCTGTATGTACCCACTTCGTGAATAATTGGGTTATTCTGTATGTAACCTGTTCATATAATTTGTGCGGAAGCCTTACGAATTAAATCCACGGAATATTTCGTGGACGCGGCCGTGTTTACATAGACTCAATTTAAACCTTGGATTACTGTCATACCGGCTTTGTTGGTGTTAGTTAAACAGGCACTGCTTTTTTGTTTGACATTTACGTAGGTACACAAGAGTGTGGGACCGATATACTATACCCACCATATTATATTATGACACATGAAAATAATATGGACACATACGAAACTCAGGTGTTTTCGTTGTCGTGACAAATCTGACCCAAATTAATCCTCTTTAAAATGATATAGTAATCAATGATTTCTGTACGTGTGACTAGAACAGATACTAAGTTACCTACTTAATTCGCAAAAAATAATTTAACACCATCTCAGCTATAGCGAAAATTATGATGTTTATGATTAATGGAAACGCGTCTTTTGTACAAATTTTACCCAGTCAAGATAGCCTCCCAGAAGCTGGGCGTACTGTACAAGTATACAGTGCCTGCAGATACTTTTATAATACACAGCTACTTCTGACCCTACCCCTTGGCACCGGCGCAAGGAAGGAAGATGGCAAACACGCGCCCATCTTTTAAAGGTATACATTTGATATTTGTCACATCAGAAAGTCTCATCTTGAGGTCAACAGCTCGGCTGTGGAACAATTTTTCGACCTTTGAGTTTCCTCCCTCCTACAGCATAGAAAACCTATCTTCAATCTTTCCTCTCCTCAAAAACACCCTCCACACAGCATCCCAAAGATGACATAGGCTTTGAGGGAAATAATTTTCCTCACAACTTCCTGGGTGGAGCTAAAAAACTTTTTAAAAAGTTTTTTAAATTTTAATGGTTTTCCCAATCAATATCTATATAAGATACGAATATACCACCCTAGCCAGGAGCACTCATGTCCCGGTGAAACCGGTACACTGAGGCAGTGATTTGTTAGGACTTGGGACGCGTGCTCTAAGGGCGGTAAGGAAGTTTAAATCTTATTGATCGGCAAGCTATGTGTAACGAAAAACACTAAAAATGGAGCGGCATGTTTGGTCTGTAGTTAACGTACACATTGGCACTTAATCGGTAGGATTAGAAAGGTATTTTGTAGGATAAAGGTGCAAATATATGGATTATTGTTTTTATTGAACCACGTACCAAAGCTATCCTTTTACGGATATTATCCGATAATCTCTGATATATGGCGTACCCAGCGAAACCAATTAAAGGGTAGATGTATTTTACTCCATATTCTATATTACTTTCCAAAAGAAATGCTGCAATATTGTCGGCAGGTACCTACCTTCTAATATTTTATTTTTATCTAAAGGTCCTAGTACACGTTGACCCAACGCATTGAGCCAATGCGTTGGGCCAAACTAGGGGTTTAATACAGCTTCTTAAAATTTAAAATGTCAAAATAATGTAGTTATCATTTTTTGATATCTATATAAATGCAATCTCCTAGTACACGTTGACCCAACGCATTGGCCCAATGCGTTGGGCCAAACTAGGGGTTTAAAACAGCTTCTTAAAATTTAAAATGTCAAAATAATATAGTTATCATTTTTTATATCTATATAAATGCAATATATTTTCTGAATAAACTAAAACTCTCTAACTGTGAGTTCTTGCATCTTGAAATTTTGCATTTTTTTTGCTGTTTGAAATTTCTAGGTTAAAGCAACTACTTACATAATTCCGATATAAATTTTACTACCCAAAATAAGACTACATCCCATATTTGTTTTATATTTTTTTATGAAATCAACCCCACACACGAGAGGGACACCATTTAAGGTCAATGTTGTCTTCGGGGATACCGTGTGATTTATATTGCTCATTTTAACTTTTGTTAAATTGAATTTCTGCTGCGTTTCCCGAACATTTTCTTTCTTTTCGCCCACAACACTAAGTAAGGATGGCGTGTGGTTTGGCGGGCGATAGTCGTGTCATCACATCGCAGCGACACAAGGTAAACGTCAATTAATACCATCACACACAACAACGGTCCCAGGTGTAGTGGATGTAGATTCGCCGGCCATATTATAAAATATCCATTCAGTCATCCGTTGGCCGCGCGATAGGCACGTCAGGCAGCCGACCGACACGATAATGATGGCGGGAGGCGAAACGCGATCGAAATTACATATTTTCATAATTCGAATTCTGAAATCTAACAGTTAATTAGCGCATGCGGGTGGACGCACTACATTCGCGCTTTATCTATGCATTCAGTACCTACTTATTTTACCAGTGTTGCGATGTACCTACCTATTATATATATTTTTTATTAATTCATTTTCGCTTTAAAAAAAAAAGTTCTTACTTCCAGTGTTGCTAGTCAAGTACCGTTTATTTTTTTCATAAATTCGTTTGCCGCCTAAAAACAGTGTTTTGTGTTCTATAATCGTTTAGCTTGTGTTACTAGACAAAGCTTGCAAATTTAAAGTTGATATTTTGATGATAATTTTATTTAAAAGTTATAAAATTTTCTAAATTTCATTCGTCAATCAAGCATTAGTTCTCTTTAAAGACCGTTTTAGTATTGTAGATAATAAATATTTTGTTGCTTGTAAAAACGAGCCTGATTCAAAGTGACGTTTTTCCATTCGATTTTCATCAGATGACATCACTATAGTTGTCGATCTCTCCAAATTACACCCCAATGACGTCCCGATCGGTGTAAAATGACGTCGGAGGCGTTTTGATGTGTTTTGTTTTCATTTTATAAAATCATTTTATTTATCTTTAGAATAACCACGTACAATAAAAATTATTTTATTGAGTATGGACATTTTTTTGCTTTTCACCGTGATCTAGTTCTGTCATGTGTAACTACAAGTCAGGTACTTATACATTTTTTTGTTCTGAACTTAAATTTTGTAAGTGCCTCGTAAAATATTAGTGTTCTGTATTTAAAAATCCATTACACGTCATTAGTCTCCGCATTTTAAACAGTTTGTAACATTAAGGACGGGTTGTTTCGGAGAACTTGAACAATTCTTCAAATTTCAAAGTTAATTTTCAAGTTCTGTGAAAGATATTTTTAAGTTCTGTTTTTATTTCAGTTATGTCAAGCAACTAGCCTATAATGATATAATAACAGAATTTGAATAGGACTTTCACAGAACCCGTAAATAAACGTTGAAATTTGATGAATTGTTCAAATTCTCCGAAACAACCCGTCCTTAGAGTTCTGGAATGTATTTCTATCTTCTTTAATTTGAATTATTTTTTTCCTTTTTTATTGTTTATCTAAAACGGTTGTCATTTGTTCCTAATTCAAATTCCTCACTTGTTTTTTTGGAGTACTTAATAGCCTATTGTTGCAAACATAATAAGAATAGTCGTTCTTTGTTCGAAATTTGAAAACTGGTATTCGTTTGTACGTTTTCATTTGGTTTTGTGTACCTGCGATGTTTTTGTGTGTTGTGGCAAGTTGTATGTGGTGTTATTTGACGTTTATTAGGTCGTGTTGTGACATTGTACGTCAAAAGTGTGTTGTGAAATGTCAAAAATGACAACGACTGTCAAATAAGTGCCGTGAAATAATATTATCGTGCAGTTTCAGCCGTGTTTGTGGGAAAATTATATTTCCGAGGATTGGTGTAAAAGTATAAAATTACATTTACAAAAATATTGTTTTCGTATTTGTGCAAAATGTTTCTATCGGATATCGATAAAAAATAGTGATGCGTGTATGATTTGAACTTGTTTGCTCTAGCGATGTTGGAGTTTTAGTGAGCACAGGAAAGGACATGTACAAATACCGCAAAAATGGGTGAGTACTTCCTTTACGGCTCGCATTCCTGCATTCTAGAATGGTACTGTTTTTTGTTGTGCGCTCGAGAAAGCCCATGCTACTCTGGGCATCCTGTGTTGTACCTTACCATCATTATTCCATCGTTGTACAAAATCATCATCAGTCATTATTTTATACACTGCTGGACGAAGAGTGGATAGAGAATGACTATTTGGGGTTTAAAGTTCCAAGCTTTGATCAGTGGGGTTTTGGGGTGACCCTCCTAGTTCCCCTTGGTCGCAATCTTATTGACTCATCGTCTCGGAGTGTTCAATTATGTCTGCAGTTTTATTTGCTTCCTTATCCAATATTTTTTTTAGATCTCTTCTGGGAGACGCTTCGAATTCATATCTTATCCCAGATTTCGTTACTTTCAGTTTATGGTCTACCATTGGTAAGGGATTGATTATTGGGAAGATTAGATGGGTTAAAATGTGCATTATTCAAATGCAATTATTACAAGTGGGTTCTTTAAACTCTTCTCTTATCAATATAAATACATCGCTAATTTGTGTTTTCTCCCACTATTTGTTTAGCCTCGCAAACTGGTGGCAGCATCCGAGAATAAACGATTACCTACATTCTGTATACTAAGTTTGCCTTTATTTTGAAATGTATGAATTTCGAAAGAATTTGTAAAAATTGCTAATCTATGGGGACAGCTTTTGACTCCAGTTCCTGCAAATCTAGACCCATTAATTCAACTATTCCACCACACCAGTCAAGAATATAGTTATATACCTCATCTCGCAGTATTTTATCGGTGATAACAATTAATAATTACAATAATAATGGCATAGTTTTCACTTTAATCACAAAGGCGCTGTAATAATCATCATATATTATTTATTTTCTCCGTCTCTCCTTCCAGCTCTTCGCCTTCCAACATACCCCAATATTGATGGTACCATAGTAACACAGCCTCCGAGTTCGGACTCTTGTGTGTTCTTATGAAATGCAAACCTTAATCGGCTGTTGTAATCTATGTTTTAAAGAACATTAGCAGGTTACACACAATATAATGAGCGATATCTTGCAATCCAACCTCTGAACGACTGCCACTGATTTTACAATGTGTTAAATTGTAGTTATTAATGCGTTAGTATCAATTATACACAGCTAATTAACGTTTTCCAGCAGTGTTTCTCTCTCTTTTCCTCGTTAGTAGCTTTATGCGAAAGCGCAATTCGATGAACTACTTATTCTTTTAATCGCAAATTTCAAATATCGAAGGAAAATACATTCTATCGTTATATTTAATATAACTGAGCCTGAATGTTGTCTTTGAGTTACGACTTTCAAATATCGAAGGATACAAATTTCGTATTTTAATTACATATTTCAAATATCGAACGAAAAGTACGTTCTATGATTTAATGATCCTGATTATATATATATTATTTTGGGTATGGTATTATTCGTCTTTTGCACGGAGAAAAATTAATATTTCGAATCTCTTCAAATTATTGGTAATCCGGTTAAAAGCGGGATTGCAGTCCATTTCCTGATAAACTTTTAGTGAATTCCTAATATAACGGGAAACGTGTTCATTCACACGCATTTGCCTTGATAATATATAATGACGAAATTCGATAAAATTTTCATGAACACATGTTCCGACATCGTGATAATATATTCGTCATTTACTAAAAGTTTATCAGGAATCCCATTAATTCATTCGTTAAGTTCTGCAATCCCGTTTTTAATCGAATCACGTATAACTTAAAGAAAATCTTAATAAATTAGCATTGCTCATTTTTCTCTGTGTATTTCAAATATGGAAGGAAAAATGCATGTTTTAATTACAAATTTCAAATATCGAACAAAAATGTCATTCTATCATCAAATTAACGTTCCTGATCTGTCTTTGTCCACTTGTCTTTTAATTGCAAATTTCATATATCGAAGGAAAAGTACATTCTATCGTGAAATTAATATTCCCCATCTGTCTTTGATATACCAATTGTAAATTAAAAAATTTTGTAGATCGAAGGAAAAATACATTTAAACCTTTGATATTCCCGATTTATGTCTTGGATGTAACAGCGCGGTTTGGACGATGACATAAGAAGGCTCGGTTTTTAATGGTGTTATCATTTGTCTAGAAAACAATCGAGAGACCTGTTACAGGTGACATCATGCCGATGATGGTTTCGTATGAAAACATTTTAAAACGCTAACTTATTATAAAAAAATGTCGGCAATCATTCTCCCTAAACAATGCTATAATCATTTAAAGGTGTTGTGGGAAAATTCTTCAATAGGAATTCTTCAATTTTGATTTAATTAAATGTCTACTTATAACATGCTAATGCGATGCGGAAGGCTACGGAAAACCGCCGTTTAATATTTAAAAAAAACTTTACAATAAAAAAGCATGATGATATCCAACCTCAGATAGGAGAGGCATAAGAAGAACAAACATATTTTAATAACGACTAAAATCTAGTTTTAACGTTGGGTTTGTTATAATAAACAGTGTTGGTTCGTGGCTTATCGCATTGGGAGTTCAATCAGAGATAAGGGAGAAAAAATTGACCAATCTAGCAATAAGATACAATTTGGCCATAGTCATTTGTCGAATGTTATAAAAGGTCGTTTTAAATTCGAGAATCGTAATTTACACAAGAAAGATAAAGTAACATATTCAGTAAATATCTTATTTAAATAAAAAATTTAAATAAATAAAAAAATCTTTTGATTCTTGCAAAATACTATTCTGGCCAAATTCTATTGGTGTTAACAAATCTCATAATCGCTGCGCACCCGGGCAGCAAACATATTCGTAAGGTTTAAGCACACCTGCTCCGTTTACATGTTTTATACGAACTATTTCTTGGAATGTAAAGTCCCATTATCGCTGATTTTGAAACGCACGAATGAGATTCATTTCGGAATTGCTCTCTCTATCTCGGTAATCTCTTCGATTGCAACCTTCAAAGTTTTCAAAACGGACGTCCGAATCTTTGCCGTTTACGTATTATTATATAAATTTGTATTTCGTGCGATGTGGCAGTGACGGATCAACTGGTTTATTTTGATTAAACAGCATTATAAAGGGGTCGAAAAATTAAAATCTTCCAGTCACATTGTAGTGCACATTTCCCTACCAAACAAGAGAAAAACTGAAATGAAAATGTACATATGCATAGTGTATAGAATTTATATGTTAAAATATATCCTTTCTGACTCATCTAAAGCTAATTGCCTAGGTACTGGGTAGGTGTGTGTAGTGTAACATCAATTATATGCCGCTTCAATAACCATGCTGCGATATGCGATTATAATCTCTGTTATTATTTTTTTATACCGGCGCACGTTGTGAAATTATTACAGTTTCTAAATAACCTTCAGTCAACTGATGGAATTGCAGTAAGGAGCTAGGCATTGATTTAGATTGTATCAGAGAAGCCACCCCTCTGGTATTTTTAGCAAGAATTCGGTCAAATAGAGATCACGTATTCTTCTTGACAAATTTTTCCGTATCTAAAATACTAGTACACAATATATATATATATAAGCTCGACCTATTGACTATATATATGTATAGGTCGAGCTGTTTACTATTAATGAGACAATCTGGATTATTCTCTCAACGCCACACTTCTATGGAAAAATATGTTAATATGGAAAAAAAAAGTTATTTATCTTTTTTACTTCTACCATCATGTAGAATCACCTCCCGAAGATAGTGAAATAGTGAAAAATTTTGAAAAACAAATAGCCAATTTCATATAATCTTCAAGATTTAAAAAAATTAAGTTTATAAATTTTTAAATATTTTTGTTTTTATCGTAAAAATTTCATGTTGTGGGCTTAAAAGGTTTTACAAAACCTCAGTCGATATATCCTTCGAACTTGTCACGAACAACCACTGGAAATACGTCATATTATCATTATAATCAAAATCATATTTATTTTTCGTGTCAGAATGAATACCAATCTTGCTAAATGTATGTCATTGCTATAGCTGCCGTTCTTTTCGCGTATTGGGACCTAATTTAGACATTTTAAAATCAAATCAATTCACTTTCATGCAACGTGAAATCCCACACTCGGATTAAGCGATAAATAAAATAACAGTGGGCCATATTTGACGTCCTCTCGTGTAGGCGAAACTCGACTTCGGCATCCGGGAATAACTTCGTATTTTTATTTCTTTGGAAATAATGTCCTTTCGATTTTTATTTTGATCCGTAATCAAAATGAATAACAACTTTCACTTTTATTTTATTAATTTATGAACTCATATTCTGTCGTGTTATAACAGTCCCAGGCAGAGCTAGTCTGTACGTCATCCTGGAGCATTGCAATCGGATGTATGTCGTACCTTGCTTGATATATATATAATATTGATTAGGGATTCCGCCAGTCGTAGATGTAGGTACTACTCTCATTTCGTCCGACGGGCTTCGTGGTCGAGGGGTAAGGCTCTTGACTAGCAAGCTGAAAGCCGCGAGTTCAAATCCCGGCGTGCCCAAGAAAATTTTATTTGATTAATTTAAAATAATATGAATTATATTTGCGGCACATTCCAGATTCAGAATCGCCCTAATCGACCACCATTCAGAATTGAAACGTTGCTTGAAATGGCTTTGTCCGTGTTTGGTGACCAGATCTTACTTCCCCTCCGCACTGCCTTCAGCCTCACAACATACCCCAATTGGGGATGCCATAATCTCACTAGCTCCACTCACTGTTCGGAGAAGTTGGGACTCTGCGATATAATATTATGTTCAATCTCATTTACCTTCCTATTGGTTCCATAACCTATTTACCCAGAACATTATTTCACTTTTCACTATCTAAAATTGTATATGTATATGTAATTCAGAGGTGTGTATGTATGGTATGTTTTATCACCATGGAATTATTAGGCAATAGTTTTTTAAGTATTGATTTATCTGTTTTCGATGTGTCATGTACTTCCATTATCTTCGACGCAATCTAATCATAGTGTAGGTGGGTAAGAGTACCTGCCTACCTGAGTAAGTACATAATATTGCTTTTTAGTCATACCTATTCATATATACAGGGTGTATCGGCACGTACCCGACAAATTTTAACCAGCGATTCCTGAGCATATATGGAGTAAAAAAATTTATGGCCACTTTGCTGTTTGGTAACGTTTTTTTTATAAAAAACCACCGCAGTACGCGTAAAATGTTGCTTGTGTTGTGTTGGAGGACTTTGAGCCAGCCGAGAAATTAAACACACTACGCCTGGGTAGGACCCAAACGCGATGACAACTCAGCCACCAACCGACCATTCATTTGTAAGCTTACTACAATTATACGCCAATTCCAAAAATATTGTAAAAAAAGTGCGAGTTCGAATATTAATGTAGTAATATATACAGGGTGTATCGGCACGTACCCGACAAACTTTAACCAGCTATTCCTTAGCATATTTGGAGTAAAAAATCTTATGTGCACTTTGCTGTCCGGTAACGTTTTTTTTTTAATAAAAAATTTATTATTCATATTTTCACCACATGTCACCACTGTTTTATCCTTTGTCAAAGTTTGAAAACCCATCTGGCAATATTTTATTCGAGTTTCGTTGAATAATGTACGTATGTACCTACATTGGCGCGCTTTTACAATCACAACGAAATGGCACGGCACCATTCGTCTCATTTTTAACTATTATTATTTAGTGTCTACGAAAGAGCGAAGACGCTTTTCGACATACCTATTTGCTAATAACAGCTGTTGAACACGAGAAGCAATGCCAATGACAGTGAGGGAGTGTGGAAATTTTTTAGTTTTTTGTTTTTAATTGAAAAAAAAATGTTACCGGACAGCAAAGTGCCCATAACATTTTTTACTCCAAATGTGCTGAGGAATATCTGGTTAAAGTTTGTCGGGTATGTGCCGATACACTCATATATATATATATATATATATATATATATATTTGGCGAATCATTTGACACAGTTTTTAATTCCCCAGGCTAATTTGTTCGGTTTTAGGAACAAACAACTCGAGTACCCGTAGAGTCAATTTGTTCGTTTTTTTTAACTCATCGAAATCGTTGTGTCCCCCTTACCGACATAGTTGGAAATATGAACTAAACGGTTTTCTAAATAAAATAATACCAACTTTGTATTCAAATATATGTAGAAGTTAACCACAGCATAATTAAAATGTACACCTCTAGCGAACCAAAGGTTCCGACCGCAATAAAAATATATAAATATTTCTGTGATAATCGATTAATAAGATACATAATGATCAATCTTATTCAAATCATGTGACAACGTGCTTAAAAAATGTAAGATATGTATATCGTGAACATGATTTATGAGGTATCTAATTAATAAATTAACAAATAATATCAAAGTAATGTAACACAATCTAACGGAGAATGAAGCGATAACTTCGTGATAAAGTTTGATCTGTTTACAAAATTAAATTATTTTGTTAAAAGTGCCGCACGATGCAGTTAATAATCTATTAGAACTTGAATCGTAGCTCGAAGCCACGAGTACATCGCAAAATAAATACCCAATTTGGCCACATCGTTCCTTTTGAAAAACCATCTGTCGATGATCCAAACATGTATAGGTATTTTCAAGTGACATTTCCAACAATTCTACGTACCTATTGCATTTGCATGTAACCCGAGTTGATACGTTGATACAGCTCTATTCAACTTATGTATGTGCAATTATTTCGTAACTCGAACAATTCGTTAGTACCTACTTTGACAAATAATATCGAATGGTGTCATTCCCCCATCGATGCGTGTTTGCAAGGTTGTCGTATCGAGGAATAAGAATACATTCAGTTCATGGCGAACTTATGCATTTAAGTGTTCTGTTGTAAAGCTAGTGGGTGTTTTGGGGTTAGTCATTTTGATTGCCAACAGTTTCCTTTCCTGCTAGTTAGTGGGAGAGGACTAAAGGTTATGACCTCTTGGTGTTGAGTATTGCTAGTTTTCTAAGCGATTTTGCTGATTTTGCATACATTTCTGACAGGAGTATTATGAATCAGGATATTAAAGTCAAACGTTTTTATCGTGCAGTTTTTGCCGATGTGCTACTAAAAAATCTACGACCGAAGTTTGTAATATGTTTATGTACAAAATGAGTAACTAACTTCAGTGTCAACGATCGTTATAATTAAAATATCTCCGAAAAAATCTTCTTCGGAGGTGGTGGGTTGAGAGGAGGACATCTTGGTCAGCGAGCCATTCTAGGTCCTTAGGCCCTGTACATGTGGACCTTATTAATCCCCGTGAGGAATTGATGAAGCAGGTTGATCACACCGCACCTCTTTCACACATCACCGACTCTTTGAGGCCCCACCTGTGCATCATGTGGGCACAACGGCTGTGGAGGCACCTTATCCTATTGGTGGAGGAACAGAGTTTACGAGGCAGTAATAAACAAAACTGTCTCTCAGTGGGGTCAGGTGCGATGTGGGCATGTCGCATCTATCTTTTGGAGTGAGAGCCATCCGGAGGAGCTTCTCTCCTTCCATCCAGGAGGGTTTTGGACGAAAAATTAAGTTTGATAAAAAAAATGACGATGTCGTGTATTCTCAAAACACGAACGATAACTTACCACCGGCGACGACACCACTGGCGTACTTTGAGTATGAATTTGTTCAACATTAATACTCTCAAGAAAAATTCTTTCGGTCGTGAAATTTTCACCCTAAACATAGTGCGTTAACGAGTTTAGTAACACCCATTGCCCGTGATATTGTACCTTGTGTTCGCTTCTCATTCATATTATGTTAATTAATCCACACCTCACACGGTGCACCGTTTGCCAATGTCAACACCTGAACCGTACGTGGCTTGTACGTCATATTCATTTGTATTTGCACTTTAGAAATTGAAGCAACTGAAACAATAATCGACAGAGCCGACAGCTGTTTTCTTTTGTTGTATCGAGTATGTTGTCTTTGCTGACACGATTGAGTCTAACCTAAAATTTTCTCGGTTTTCAGAATATTGCCGGAGAAGGTCTGCTACTGTAGAATTAACGATAGCATTGTGTAATCTTATCTGCACTTGTATTTTTATTATCTACTGTCCAGTGTAAATATAAAATTAAGTTTTCGACTACCCTTAATGTTAGTAGAATTAAATGACAACGAAAACATTTTGTTTGGAAAACTGAAAATGTTTAACGTTTTCTTCTGTATTATGTATATATGGACCATTTCACTTAATTTCACTTGCGCAGGCATTCGCTATTTAAGTTATAAATATACAAATTTATTAAGTATTATAAACGTGTCGCACTTTTCGGAATGTTCCTACTAAAATATATATAATGCATAATTCCCTGCATACATTCTGGAGTAAACTATTATTATTAAATAATGTGAAGCATATTATGTCAACTAAATTAAATAATATAAGTATAAATTAATAATATATTATGTCAATAAAACAGTTAAATATATATTTTTTTAAATCAAGAATTACGCGATTTGAGTTACAGCATCAACATGAAAATAATGAATTCCCCAGTCCAACAAATTTAAAGAAAAAATAAAACACAATAGTCACTTCCGAAAAGCCGTATATTGCATTACTGCCGACATCGAGTATTTTTTTTTCATTGTTATAATTAGTCTACAGTCTACAAGTCTTACTTCCAAGAACACTTCGCAAGATTTGTTATTTTTTGTACAAGAATTTATAGACAAATATCCTTCACAATAGTGAGTTATTTACCACTAATAATATTATGCTATCGGTTGAATTATATATAAAAGCACAACTTTATATTTTTACTTACATATTTAATATTCAATACTTGACAAAATAATTCACGTGTCAGAAAAACCTTTTTGCTTCTATCGCTTAACTTAAAACAATCCTTGATTAAAATTCTTTTGATAAATTTCAATTTGACAATTATCAAATGTCCCCATTCGCTACGGATAAAAAATACTGCACTTCTGCTGTCAGTGTGTATTTTTGTAATATATGGGCATTATATTCCTTAAAATCTTTTAAACCCAATTCATGCTTTTTCTAGATTTCTCGTTCAATATCTCATCATTTTTATTTTATTTGGTTTTTCGCTCAGCCGGGCTTTTACATGGATTTTATTTTTTTTAATTCCTTTATTTTTCCCAATTTTTACATTAATTACATTCAATATTATATAAATCAATACGAATAATGGAAACCCACTAAGGCGCAGCCTGTGCGTGGGTAATATATTTAAGTTATTATTTTATTGTACCTAGAAATAAACAAATTGTGGGCATATAAAATAAAAAAAGATTTTGTCTAAGCGGTTTGTATAAAAAGTGTTTACAATAGTGTATAGTGAAGTTATAAGTGTTTAGTGTAATATATGGTGGATATTTTATGAGAAACATAAATTGATACAAATTAAATAAAAAAAGTTTCAACTGCTGTATCGAAAAGCCATAATTTTAATTCTTCTAAGTATTGAGGAAGTTTAGTAATCACTTGAATATTTTTCGGTAAAAGATTGAAAGTACGAGGTCCAATGAAACTGCAGTGTGTTTGCATTTGTTTTGTGTTCGTTTGGGGGGTATAAAATAAATTATTATTTCTAATGTTGGTTCTGTTTTCATTTATTACGAATTTATTTTTGTTTTTAAAGATGTATTTCATAGTTTGCAAAATAAATAGTTTACGGATACAGAATGGTTTAGATTCTTTGAATAACTCATGTGTTGAAAATGTTCTTTTCCTACTATACATAACTTTGATGATATAATTTTGAATTATTTGTAAAGGTTTGATATGTGCATGAAGCGCACCGCCCCATCCTATTATTCCATTTATGAGTGAAGATTGCACCAAAGAAAAATAAATAATTTTCAGTTTATCAACATTGAGCACTTCTTTTAGTCTGTAAAATGTGTATGTTAGATATCTTAATTTACAGACGGTATTATTAATTTGTGACTGCCAAAGAAAACTTTTCCGAGTTCAAAGCAAGATGAGCATATTTCTTGATTACAGTTAACATTATGTATTCTAATTTTAAGGTTATTGGGGGGTTTATTTTTACAAAAAAGGTTAGATAAAATGTTTTATTATAGTTTAAGAAGAGTCTATTAATTTTTAGCCATGATGAGACATACCTATGTAATACATATTGTTGCCTTCAAAAAAGTTTCAGGCCAGGATTTTCCATTCACTATTATTACTATATCATCAGCGTAAGATACGATTTTACCAGGGATTATAACATCACATAAATCGTTTATGTATATTAGAAAGAGAATTGGGCCAAGCACAGTTCCCTGTGGTACTCCATTTTTTATTCCTGTTTCAGTAGGTACTATAAAAATCCCCTATTTTTGTTTTTTTGTTTTCTATCTTTGAGATAGCTAGTAAGAATTTTTAGTGTATTATTTTTCAAACCTATTTGATTCATTTTTTTATAAGTAGATTGTGTTTTACCGTATCAAAAGCTTTTCTTAAGTCTAGAAATATAGCTAAACTCTTTTTATTTTGATTAACAGATTTTTATTATTAAAATATATTTATTATATATTTATTTATTAATATATATATTTATTAATTAAAACCAGAATATACCTAGTGGGCTATCGAATATTATACACAAGTTTTTTAAAGCATGAAATAACGTCAAACTGATTGAGTGAATATGAAACACTATTAGGGAACCATGTAATAGTAACATAAAATAATAAAGAAACTAGAACAATACGAGTACTACATATAAGACAAATCACTTTAACTTCATTACCAACGCTACTATAAATTGTAAGATTCAACAAAGTGCTGGTATAGAATACGCTTAATTCTATAAATGGAGAGAGTAAATATGTCAATAGTACCCCCAAACTTGTTGCCCAGAGCGTGCATCCTATTGGTTAGTGAGTGTGTCTGATAGTTTGTTGTGTACGTATTGCAGAAGAATGTTATATTTTGTCTTGTTTTCCTAGTCGGCACCTGGAATTTGACAGTGGCGACGATGGCTGGGCTGACAATTAATTTATTAATGACTATGTGCAATACAACCAGTTCTGACATAATTCTCCTGCCATACAGCGTTATTAGAATCAATTGATTTATCAAACTGACATAATTAATGAATCTAAGAAATTTGTGCTGAAACCAACTCTTGGGACCAAATAGGTGAATTATAACATCATCAGTTTACTTTTCAAATAAAAAGGCACAAAGCTACTGATTAGTCCTTATTGTCAATGTCCAGAAAAGACACGAATACAACATAATTTTCAGTGGCTTTCAGCCAGTGGCCATTTAAAGTATCGCTGCCTGAAAGTGTAACGTTCAGAACGGCGAATAACTTTCTAACATAAACACACACATAAAGTAAGATGGTCGCTTGTTAAGGAAATCACTTCGCATGTCAATACATTAATCCGCCGGTAAAATCATTCGCATGTCAATTGCATTTCCACCGATTTAACTGTGGGTTGTGGGGGCACCCAGCCCCATCACTCGCGTGATGCCATCTAAGTTTTTATAACAACAAAGCGTTATAAATGATTTATACTCGTATACTTCGTCTATCTTGTAAACATTTTTTTCATATTCGTCAGGTTCAGTAGGATCATATATTTTTTTCCCTATATACAAAAATTTAAAAAATATTTTTTCGGTTCAAATTGACAATGTAAATTAATCCTAAATGACAAAATTAGTAATATTTTTTTTTATTTATTTAGGAAACAAACAGTCATTTATATATTTAGCATAGACAGCAATTATTTACAATATTAGACCAATAATGTTCCATTAATTCTAGTCGTTGATTCAATATTTGCACCCATACAATATATTTATAAATGACAAAGAAATATAAAAAATAAACCTTATAAAGAATTACAAAATGTTATAAAACAATTAAAGACAGTTAGTACTAATACAGTTTTCGCATGATTATAATTATAAACTAAGATGATAGGATTATTTCACAAAATTAAGTTATTTTATTTTATTTTTATTTTATTTATTAGCGCTATAAACAGTCTTTATACATGCATATATAACAGTGATCAGAGTAGTTATAGTAGTTATCAGTTTAGTAAGTTGCATTTTATGTTTTCAAGTTACACTTGAAAATGTCTACATCTCGTAAGGCATTGTGAGTTTTACAGACATGTCCTATTAAATAGTTTTGCGCATATTTGGCTTTACAGTGTGGTGTTCTAAATAAGACGTTTGATCTGGTGTTGTGTTCAGGGCAACGAAATGCAAATTATACATATTATAAGTGTAAAACTATACTAAGTTCGTAGCACAGTTTTACATTCAAATAAATGGTATTTTTATCGATATTTTATATTATTAATCCGAAATAGGAAATTGGTACAGTATACAATCAAATATTATTTGAAAATAAAACCTATATATATTTGTCGATATCATATTTCAAATTCAAAATTAACAATTTTTTTAAATTAGCAACTAATTTTTCCCATATTTTGGCATCTACCTTTTTAAATGGAAACAATTTTTCTAATGAAATTGGTTTGTAACATAGATAGTGTCTCGGATAAACATATACGATTTTCATTTATATGGGATACCATATTATGAATAAATAGTTTCCAATGGTTGAGGGTTTAAGACGCCTGTCCCGGTAAGACAAGAGATCCTGAGTTCAATTCTGAGTTGTGACAATAATCAGCTTTTTTCATTTTTTTGGGTCTTATTTTGTTTCATGTTTCGTTCAGATTGATTAGTATTATCTTCTTCTTCAATGATATAGAATAACACATTATAAGAAAAAAATCTTTGATTTCTTATAACGTCTAGTCACATTTTATACAACTAAATTTCATATATACGACCAAAAAGCACCTACCTACGTGTGTTTTAGTAGGTCGTAATAATTTATCAATGGTTATTTGGTTCAATGTCAAGTAAATACGATGTTAGCGTAGAAATTTTTTCACAAAAAACCATCACATTATTAATACAATATGACTCGTAAACCGCCATCCATCAAAAGCAATTTCAATTCCTGTATTCAACCATTGTAATTATTATTGTTAATTTTTTAATTAATTGCAAAATTAAACACGTAGAAAGGAAAATGTAACAGGCAGACCGCAGACGTTTGTAAAATTGAATCGTTAAAATAAGCTCATTAATTCATTCATTTAGTTTTTGGCGTAGTCAAATAAATGTATACAGTATTTTAATTTACTTAAAGGCAAATAATTAAATAAAGTGATCTTATCGTGTAATATTTTTATATTCCCCTTTCATTTTTAATTATTAATTTTACAAGCCAAAAAAATATTTATATAAATGCGGAAATCAAAATGTGAAATTAAAACATGCAATATTTTCGCAAAATATAAATACATGCTTAAGGCGACGTAAGACTCTAAAAACGGGAATTTGCTCGACGCTCACATTTTAATTATTTCTGATGAACGTATTACCAAAATCTCAAATTTTTCTAGAGGGATCTCTACGGATGTAAGTTATTTATATTTAAGGTTAATAAAAACAGGACCTTACCATTAAAATATTTTATGTAAAACGGTTTGATAAATTTATAAAACTTTCAATTATCAACTATAAAATTAGCGGTGAGCAACAGATTTTATTTTTCTAGATGATGCATTAGTAACATCCGTAGAGATCCATCTAGAAACATTTGAGATTTTAGTTACACTTTCTTAATAAATAATTCAAATAAAGCCCACAGAAAGATCGATTTTAGACCGTAGGTCCATTCATTACGCCGGGCCGCGCGCCGAATATTGTTTTTTCACTTCTTCATCACTTGTCAAGATTCCAATATTATTGTAGAGATTTGATAGAGCAAATTCAACCGCAGGTCTGTCCAATACGCCAGGGCCGCGCGTCGCATGTTTTTTGCCCGGCTGCTTCACTTACGTCGTTAAGATTCTGGCTTTCGTTTTAAACCATGTGGGATCCAAAGTCTAATATTTCTTTATCACTGTTAACGTGATTCATTTCTACTACGTTGTTTTTAACACCAATATTATTAAATTTTCTCAGTTAAATCTCATGGGATATGCAAAATCCTTCGTGAGGTAAATTAAATACCATATATTATATATTATTTGCATCAACTAGTTTACCCCCTCCCCCGTGTGAATGTTATAGAATGGCTGGAGAAGACTCCATCAGTGGCGGCTCGTGACTTTTGGGGGTATTAGAGTGCTAATATTTCTAGCAATGCATTATTGATGTTGTAGCCAAAAATCTTTTTTTTTTCGAAAATTCGGTTTTGTACTGGACGGGAGTCCGCACAAGACTGTAGATTTAGGCGCCGGGTCCAAACCGTGTCTTCAACCGATGAGAATGCTCCTTTACGGCCGATGATGATGATTGTAGTTGATATTGTGATGAAATCTGCCTCC
This sequence comes from Hesperophylax consimilis, assembly GCF_061612785.1. Lineage (NCBI taxonomy): Eukaryota > Metazoa > Arthropoda > Insecta > Trichoptera > Limnephilidae > Hesperophylax > Hesperophylax consimilis. The sequence continues at coordinate 1,696,366 of NC_142842.1, forward strand.
CGCACCCAGGCTTGGTGAATGGTGGGCACTGGGTGTGCTTTCGTCTCTGCTCGCTTCTGGTGTTGGCGGTTTTCCAAAGGAGGGCCGGCTGGTCTCGAAGAGGTAACACCAGAAGATCTTGGAGCAGAAGACTCGGCGAGGTGAGGCAGATGTTGGGCAGGAGTCACTTGTAGATAATAAAACGCTTGGTTTTGGTGGTAAAGATGAACTGATTTATTTTTAATTATGTGGCTGCTTATATTTAATTAGCCTGACTCGCGCCCGACATTGGGCTAGGAGCCCAAAAGTGGTGGGGGGTTGTACCCGCGCCAACAATGAGTTTATAGCCTCCGACAAACTGTTGCATATTCATTTTGTCGGCAGCAATGGTGATAGTGGTCGCTTAAATTTGCGAGTTAGAAAAGATTTTGAGCGCTTACATGAATGACAATTACATAGTTTAAAAGCATAGTAGTTATGAGAATGTGTATCTTGACAACTAGATTTTTTGTTTGCCAAGATACGACAAAAAATAAGAAATGTTTGTAAAATAAATGTGTAAAAATGATCTCAAGCGATCAAATTTGTAAAACATGTTAAGTTAGTATTTTTCCGAGGTCCCCCGTAACATAGCGCTCAGAAAGAGATAAGATTCACTATGCTACGAGGTTCCTGGATTTTTGTACACGCAAAAAAGGTAAAAAATATTGTTCAAAAATGGGTTTACATATGGGTGAAAAACAGCTTTTTTAATATCTCCTCAGCGGTAGTATATCGAAAATAGTGTTTATTTGACTACCGCCGAGGGGATGAACAAGTAAAATATACATATTTGCAATGTTTAAAAATTGATTTTTCTATGTAAATTTTACATAGAAAAAATGCTGGACATTGATCCACGCGGCAGGTAAGCCGGCGATGTGGTATCGAAGCCATTCGGAGTCAAAGTTTTCAAGCCGCTTGGGCCGAAAATTGGACAAAATGACCAGTGGCGGGGAGTGGTGATTTTGCCAGTGGCGTGGAGTAGGGACATTTTATAAAAGTAAACAATTTTTATGAAATTAAATAATATGGTCAACTACGTCCGTTACACTCCCCCCGTTAAGCTATGCTGAACTAAAAAATAGGACGTTTGTTGGTACGGCGCAGTCCGCGGCGGCCAGTCCCTCTGGGATGGTGCTGGGCTGGTGGTACTGTTGAGGCTGCATCGGTAGGTGGGGCCGGCAAGATTACAGCGAGCTTCACAGCGGGGCGGACGTAAATTCCGGTGCTCGTCTGGATCCTGGCGGTCCTCACTTGGCCGTCTGCAGCAGGGGTGGCATCAAGGACTCGACCGCGTGGCCAGCTGTTGCGGGGCATAGCGGGGTCCATGATGATCACGAGGTCATCCTTCTTGATGGGGATGACTGGCTGTTGCCATTTTTGGCGAGCAGCCAGGGTGGGGAGATATTCGCGGAGCCACCGTCTCCAGAACATATCAGCAAGTTGTTGGCTGATACGCCACTGGCGACGGAGGCATACCTCCTCATCCTGCCTGTCGTATAGTGACAGATGAGGTCGGTTTCCGGCTCTTCCCAGTAAAAAGTGGTTGGGGGTGAGGGGCTCTTCGTCCCTGGGATCCACCGAGACGTGTGTGAGGGGGCGGTTGTTTACAGTCCACTCGGCCTCGGCAAACGCTGTCCTCAAGGTCTCTTCGCGTGGAGCTCGTTCCAGCAAGATGGCCTTCAGGGCGGTTTTTACAGAACGCACCAGGCGCTCCCAAGCTCCCCCCATATGAGGAGACATTGGAGGGATGAAGTTCCATTCGATCCCCTTTGTTGACAAATGATCCCTCATCCGGGTATCATTTTTGAGTGATTCGATGGCATCCTTCAGCTCGTTGTCGGCACCATGGAAGTTCGTACCATTGTCTGAGAACAGAGCTTTTGGTTGGCCTCGGCGCGCCGTCATGCGTTGTAAAGCCATGATGGCGGAGTCCGTGGTCAGTGAAGTTGTCAGCTCAAGGTGAATGGCACGAGTAGATAGGCATGTGAAGATTGCACCATATCTTTTCTCCCGATGTCTGCATACGGTGACTTCCATCGGCCCAAAGTAATCTAGTCCACAGTTTGTGAATGGAGGAACATGGTGGGCTAGCCTTGATGGCGGCAAGGGCCCCATAAGTGGGGGGGCTGGCTTGCTCCTGCGCATCTTGCAGGTGGGGCAGTTGTGGGCGATCATCCGAATATTTGTTCGCAGTCGCAGCACAAGGTAGCTGCCTCGCACCTCAGCCATGGTTCTCTCCGTACTTGGGTGATCGGCTTCCTGGTGATGATGTCTCACCAGAAGTCTTGTATAGGCGTGATCACCATCTAATATGATCGGTGTCCGCACTGCTTGAGGCACTTTACTGAGGGCTTGTAATCTGGAATTCATCCTCAGTAGGCCATCAGGTCCAAGGAAGGGGCTCAAGGCTTTGAGCCGGCTGTCACTTGGTAGTGGATCTCCTTTCTGGAGCGCATTTATGTCATGATAAAATGTCTCTTCTTGACATATTTTTGCCCATCGGGCCTCTGCTTCTTTGATTTCATCGCTTCTTAAATATTTATCAGGTTGTTCGTGATGTTTTCCACGACACCTTTTAATAAAACGGTGTATCCAGCAGGTAGTTCGAATAAGTCGACGCCATGAAGAGAATCTGTTGATTTCGGGCAGTGTCTCTGCCACAGTTGTTGTGATGCCGACGTATTGAGGCCTCACTTCTAGGGTGCCATCATCAGGCTGAGGCAGTTTGCACCGTTCGCGCGGCCATTCTGCCTCGTCTGAGGTCAGGAAGGCTGGTCCACTGAACCATCGTCCAGAGTGCGAGAGGTCAGGAGTGTTGACGTCTCGGGTGCCGATGTCTGCCGGGTTCAGTTTGGTAGGGACCCATCTCCAATCTGCAATGCGGGTGAGCTCGTCGATCTCGCCGAGTCTGTTGGCCACAAAGGCGGAGTATGTGCGTGGATCTGTGCGCAGCCAGCACAACACTGTTGTCGAGTCTGTCCAGAACACTGTTCGCGCAATGTTGCTGCGACATTCTTTCTTCAGGGTTGCTGCCAGTCTGGCCGCCATGAGCGCTGATTGTAGCTCAAGGCGGGGTATTGAAAGAGGTTTCAGAGGAGCCACTTTGCACTTGCTGGCCAAGAAGGTGGCTGTGGTGTTCCCATCAATCTCCTCGGTATGGTAGGCGACCGCACAGCATGCCTGCTCTGAGGCATCACAGAAGAGGTGGAGGGTGACGAAGCTCTCTTTGTTTTGTAAGCAGCGCCGAGGTATGGCAACTTTGCAGTCTTGCAGAAGTCCCAGCCAGTCCATCCACCTTTCGTTGTGTTCAGGTGTGATGATGTCGTCCCATCCGATGTTGGATCGCCAAACAGCTTGTAGTAGTATCTTCGATCGGACTGTGAGGCAAGCGACGAAGCCCACAGGGTCGAAGATTTTCATAACAATGCTGAGCAGCTGGCGTTTGGTAGGCCTGCTGATCAGTTCAGGATCGGCAGCATCGCGAAATGCATGTAAAAATCGATCTGTGACAGGATCCCACAGAAGTCCGAGGATTCTCTCGGTATCTGCTTCTCCGCTGTTTATGGTGATGGCTGACCTGGCTCGGTCTATAAGCGGGATAGTAGCCATCACTGAAGTGTCGTTAGAGGCCCAGTTTGTTAGGTGGAATCCTCCAGTTGACAGTACTTTGGCAACAGTAGTGATGAGTGCTGTCGCTTCAGTTTTGGTATCGACCGCATCCAAATAGTCATCCATATAAAACTTTGTTTGGATGGCGGCTGCGGCAGCAGGGAATAGTGCAGAATTCTCCTGGGCCACTTTGTTTCGCACGTACTGGGCGCTGCTTGGTGAACAGGTAGCGCCAAACATCATTGATGACATCATGTAAGTACGTGGTTCTTGTTGAGGTGTTGGTCTCCATAAAAACAATTGTGACTGTTGATCTTCACTTTTGATTTTCACTTGTAAAAACATCTCCTTGATGTCGGCGGCGAGAGCTATTTTTCCCTCTCGAAACCGGAGTATATTTCCTAACAATGAAGTCAGCAGGTCAGGCCCAGTCAGCAACTGATCATTGAGGGAGGTCCCTCGGCAGCGGCTGGCAGCATCAAACACCACACGGATCTTGTTTGGTTTGTTTTGGTTCACTACGGTTTGGTTTTTCGGTTTTCCACACCTATTTTTTATATTCATATATCTTAAACTTATGTAGATATTTTGCATTATTTTTAATTCCTTTATACTTCATACTTGTTTTAGATGTATAAATTTTTTATTTTATTTTTACATTATTCTGTTTTCATTCAACTTATTTTCAATTTGTATTATTATACTTAACATAAAATTGACCACTACAACACGGGCATGTGCCTAGTGTGGTGGCCAAAAATTTACCCGTTTACTGTAATGTATAAACTTTACTGAATAAAGAACATAAAAAAAAAAAAAAACTACGGCAAAATGCGGTAGGTACCATTTGCGGGCAGAGGGTTTTTCTACCTCTCGATCCGTAAGTTCACGTGCGTGGCCTTGTGTTATAAGTCCGTTGATTTTAGCTGCATAGGCGGTTGCCAAGTCCTTTTCCTTCGATAATTTTCTCTCCAGAGACCACAGTCGTTTTAATGCACATTGCCGATTGTCAGGCAGTGTGATATTATTCTCCTTCCACAGAAGGCCGGTTTCCCATCGGCCAGATGTCAGTTGATGGGTTGTATCTTCCATCAGCTGATTTGCACGTACTATGTGCGCAGTTACACGAGAGGCGGACGTGATCCCCAATGAGTCAATCGCAAAATTGTGTTTGATGAGATCACTCATGAGGTCGTCTTTGTGGCTCTCCTCGCGCAGGGCCAGTGTTGTAGCCTCAGCTTCGTGTTCAGGGGGCCCTCCGCCATGGGTGATCCACCCCAACGCCGTCCGTGACAATATTCGCGTAGAGTCACGAACGTCGCGCACTTCCCTCGAGACAATAAGGTGTACATTGTCTTGCCCGATGAGAAGTGTGGGGGTGATGTAGCGGCCGTGGACCCTCTGTTCAGGAAGGCTGAGCTGCTGGACGGTGTTGGCCTTGATGACGTACTCATCAGAGATTCCGGCGCCGCGTAGAGTAATTGGCACGCGGCGGGACGTCAAGTCTGTTGAGCACATGTTTTTTGCTCCGTGTAGTCGTAGCTCACGGGTAGGTCCGGTTGTGCCGATTTTCTGTGCTGTGGTGGCATCAATAAGGGTGACAGTTGAGCCCTCGTCCAGAAGCGCAAAGGTTTTAATCTGTCGCTTGGGGCCCGACAATATGACCCCCACCACTTTTAACACGGCACTTTCTGTGTGGCGTCACATATTGTGAACGTTTGCCACTGTATTGTTATTTTCACGATAGTTCGGGTTGTGAAGAAGTCGGTGGTGGGGGTATCTGCACTCCCCCACTCCGCACCAGTCACTAACTTTGCAGAATTTGGTAAAATGTTTGCCATTGAGGCATACTCGGCACAATCCGGCACTTTTAACTGTCACAAAACGGGTTTTTATGTCTTTCGCGGCGAAAGTACGACATTCGCTAAGTTGGTGGCCATTTTCACCGCACTGAACACACCCGGCGCGGTTGTCGAACTCGCGAACTTCATCGTAACTGTTTTGCACTTTTTCCCCGCTTCGATTATTTTCTCGATTATTACCAGACAAAATTTGGGGCATTCGATTATTACCAGACAAAATTTGGGGCTTTCGATTATTTTTCGCGAACTGTTGTTTTTCACTAGAATTGTTGTTGTAAACATTGTTTTCCCGCGATAAAAACCGTTCTGACGCGGCAGACGTGTTTAAACTGTTGTCACAAGTGTCACTTTTGTTCGAATTGTTTTTTCGCGAAAACTTTTCTGACGCGGCAGACATATTTAAGAAACTTTCACAGGTATCACGTTTTTTAGCACCGTTTTTGCGCGAAAACTGTTCCGTTGTCGCGAGCGTGTGTTCACGGCGTGGGCGGGACCTCGCGGGGTCAACCAAACCGGACTTTGGGATGGCGTTCGCGACGGTTTTCAGGAAGGCGGCAAACTGGCAGATGGTAGCGGAGGCCTCGTAATGCCGCACTTCCATCAGCCACGCCAACCGCAAGGTGGGCGGCATCTTCCCCGCGATGTCACTGAGCAGCGCTGGATTCGTCAGATAGCCATCATTGTTGAGGGAGCGGAGTGATGCCACCAGGTTTTGAACTGTGCCAGAGAAGTCTGCGATGTCCTCCAGAGAGGCCTCAATTGTGAGGTGGGGCAGCTTCTTCACTTTGTCCAGCATCAGAGCAGCGAGTGAAGTAGTCCCTCCAAATCTCTGCTCCAGGACTGCCAGGATCTCCGGAACCTGGGCAGGGTCCATCAGAAGGGGGCCGACGGCTTCTCGGGCTTTCCCCTTGAGGGCCCGCTGTAGGCGGATCAAGTTTTCGCTGGAGGTCATCCGACATGTGGAGGTAGACTGGTTAAACTGAGCCCTCCAGGTGGGCCACTCCAGTGGATCTCCAGAGAATGGAGGCAGGTCCTTGGCCATAGATTGTCTGGCAATAAGGGCCGCCATTCGTGGATCGTCCTCGATTGTGGGACGGGGGCTGTCCTGAGCCCTTGAAGCTCTGATGGCTTCTGTCAGGGCGGAGGCCAGCTGAGCCATGGGACTGCCATCATGCTGAACCCAGGCTCTGGTATGTTGGGCCGTCTCATCCGCCGTAGGTTGGGGCGGGAATCTCGGCATGGAGCTGGTACTGGCTGTGGGCGGGCCATCTGGCCGTGCCGGCACGCCATACTCCTGTTCGCGCAGTGGTACGGGCGGCACATGTCCAGATGGTCCAGATGGTCCAGAGGGTCCAGGTGGTCCAGGCTGTGTCCATGGCACGTCCCACTGCTCCAGCAGTCCGGCAGGTGATCCTGGCGTCGGCGCTGGGTACCCCGGGTGGGGCAGAGGTACGGGCAGCACAGGGCCATGAGGTCCAGGCTGCACCAGTACTGGGCATCCCTGAATGGTCCAGGGTGCTGGTTGCGCAGGGCCTGCTGGCTCTTGCTGCGCTCGTGATGCGTACCTCTGGTCCACCAGAGGTACAGGTCCGGCTGGCACTTCAGGTACGGCTTGCCTCTGTTCTATCAGAGGGGCGGGCGGTACGGGGCCAGAGGGTCCAGGCTGCATCATGTTTGGCCACCCTGCATTGGGCCAGGGTGACGAGGGCGGGGGACCGGCTGGCCTTGGCTGCGCCGCTGCTGAGTACCTCTGGTCCACCAGAGGCACCGGGCTCGGTTGGCCGGGCTGCACCCATCCAGGGCTGTACCCTTGGAAGCGCCAGGGTCCTCCTTGGGCAGGATACCCTTCCAGGAGTACGGGTCCAGATCGGGCAGGCACTGCTGCTGCTGGTTCCTCGTACCTCTGGTCCACCAGAGGCACCGGGCTCGATTGGCCGGGCTGCGTCCATGATGGTGGTGACCTCTCCAGGAGCTTCGAAGGTCCAGGAGGGGCAGGGGCTGCTGCTGTTGGAGCTGATTGAAGAGCTGCTTTAAGTCTCTCAATGTGCTCGGTTTGACTGCGAAGCTGTTGTCGCAATGACTCCATCGCATCCTCTTGAGATGTGGAGGGCGGTGAGTCATGATGTGCAGGTGGTGCCATGTCAGGAGTAGTGCTGGGCGTGGGCATGGGGGTTACGTCAGGCGTGACGTGAACCGCAGCCGTGGCCTGAGACCCAGCGTCCAGGGCATCTGCAGATGGTGTTGAGGATCCATCGTCTTGGATCCGGCTCGACCGTAAGGTTGGAGACATCCTGGTTGAAGGCGTGTGAGAATCCCGGCTCGAAGGACCACTTGTACTGGACGGGAGTCCGCACAAGACTGTAGATTTAGGCGCCGGGTCCAAACCGTGTCTTCAACCGATGAGAATGCTCCTTTACGGCCGATGATGATGATTGTAGTTGATATTGTGATGAAATCTGCCTCCCGCACCCAGGCTTGGTGAATGGTGGGCACTGGGTGTGCTTTCGTCTCTGCTCGCTTCTGGTGTTGGCGGTTTTCCAAAGGAGGGCCGGCTGGTCTCGAAGAGGTAACACCAGAAGATCTTGGAGCAGAAGACTCGGCGAGGTGAGGCAGATGTTGGGCAGGAGTCACTTGTAGATAATAAAACGCTTGGTTTTGGTGGTAAAGATGAACTGATTTATTTTTAATTATGTGGCTGCTTATATTTAATTAGCCTGACTCGCGCCCGACATTGGGCTAGGAGCCCAAAAGTGGTGGGGGGTTGTACCCGCGCCAACAATGAGTTTATAGCCTCCGACAAACTGTTGCATATTCATTTTGTCGGCAGCAATGGTGATAGTGGTCGCTTAAATTTGCGAGTTAGAAAAGATTTTGAGCGCTTACATGAATGACAATTACATAGTTTAAAAGCATAGTAGTTATGAGAATGTGTATCTTGACAACTAGATTTTTTGTTTGCCAAGATACGACAAAAAATAAGAAATGTTTGTAAAATAAATGTGTAAAAATGATCTCAAGCGATCAAATTTGTAAAACATGTTAAGTTAGTATTTTTCCGAGGTCCCCCGTAACATAGCGCTCAGAAAGAGATAAGATTCACTATGCTACGAGGTTCCTGGATTTTTGTACACGCAAAAAAGGTAAAAAATATTGTTCAAAAATGGGTTTACATATGGGTGAAAAACAGCTTTTTTAATATCTCCTCAGCGGTAGTATATCGAAAATAGTGTTTATTTGACTACCGCCGAGGGGATGAACAAGTAAAATATACATATTTGCAATGTTTAAAAATTGATTTTTCTATGTAAATTTTACATAGAAAAAATGCTGGACATTGATCCACGCGGCAGGTAAGCCGGCGATGTGGTATCGAAGCCATTCGGAGTCAAAGTTTTCAAGCCGCTTGGGCCGAAAATTGGACAAAATGACCAGTGGCGGGGAGTGGTGATTTTGCCAGTGGCGTGGAGTAGGGACATTTTATAAAAGTAAACAATTTTTATGAAATTAAATAATATGGTCAACTACGTCCGTTACAGGTTTTGTACGAAGATTTTCAAAAAATCGCTACGGTGCGCTGCAAAATGAAATTTCCTGAAAATCTTCTTACAAAACCTAAATTTTTCAAACTTACTACATTACTCAAATCACTATCACACTCAAAAGTCACGAGCCACCACTGGACTCTAGTTATTGGTTTTAGTCATCGACCAAGTTTATCGATGGTTTTAGTCACAGGCATAGGAATTAATAGACGAGAAGATAATGGCGAGGGGTAAAATCAACTGTTGAAGAACGAAGGGCGTAAGGCTGACTGTGATTCGTCAATAAATCAATCTGACAGTAAAAAGGCATCTCGCATTATAATAGTCCAAATTCGGCAAAAAAATTCGGTTGTATTTTCAGAGTCGAATATTTCGTTTAAGTATTTAGTTAAGACACTTTTATAAATGTTCATAATTTACTTCCCAGCAACCAACCAGCTTTGTGTTTCGCGTCCAGACGTTTCTCGATATGATAGTATAATATGTTTCTAAAACTGATCTATATTATACGATGTGAATATGCTTAAAATAAAGTAAAATAATGCTTATATATGGAATGTAATACGACAATTGGGTTTATTCTCTTTTTCACATCTATTTTTACAAGTTTTCATAGTACAAGTCAACATTTTGCCGTGTTATTTCGTAAAATGAACCGATGATGCCTCGACCATAGTTCGCACAAGAATGATGACGTCACGTTTTCAAATTTCACTTGAGGCCATACGCCAGCCCAGCCGGTTCCAATGGAACCGGTATGGGGAGTGGGGATAATACGCTTTTAATCACTTAGGGCAGGTCTACTAATATTCATATGTCTATGGTTTTAGTAGTAGTTGAGACTATTACAGTTGCTATTTTACATAAAAATGAAAACAAACTTCACTGTTTGCTTCAGTGCGTTTGTATGAACTGCATATTATACATATAGTACTTAAAAAGCATTAAATACGCATTGAGCAACATAATAAGTGTTATTGAAACGTTCCTACTGCCCTATATTTTCTCAGTTGAGTGATTTTGTTCATAGTGAAATGTCCCAATCATATTTCGCAGCTTTTCCCCATTCATTTGCGAATAATTGAATGTACACGTGACACACTCAGCGGTGCACCTTTCGGTATTATTATTGTTTTAATCTTTTGTAATGTGATTTCAATATTTTGTTGTCCTTTCACTTATTCAACATAATACCTTCCGTAAAAAATCGCTAGATGTCGCTATTATGGCGTTTTGGTCATCTATTTTTCTAACATATTACAATACAAATAAATTTCTAAAAGCTAACACTCGGCAATGGTATTATTTGGAATATTTATTTACTTGGTTTATCAGATTTATTTCCCTGGATTGGTTTTAAACTTTGTTTTTCCTTTATTTCAGCACCGGAAAGAGGCAGCTGGGATCAAATGCATTAGCTAGGTAATTATTTTCACTTTCATAATATATGTACCTTACTATTTTTTTAAAATAATGAATGCCATGAAATATGCATCAATTTACATGAGTTTTCCGATAGTGGCGGTAAAGCAGGTTTCTACCACGGCGCTAAGCTGGTTCGTTCTTTTGTCGCTAGATGTCAGGAGTATTATGAAATGTGCTCGCTCTTTTAACTTTCTTCTCAAAATCTTCTATGAAATTTCATACAATGCAAATTTTGTTTTCCTTTATATGTTTTAAAAGCGGAAGTTATGTAAATAATATTAATATATTTATTTAAAATTAAATAAATAAAAAAATTCAGTAAAAAATACGATCTCCAAGACTTTATTAAAATTGTTATAATTTATTTATAATAATGCACACGGACGGACGGACGTGTTCAAGCGTCATCGCAATCACTCTATTATCTTATCACCCTTGGGATGATTTTCCTACAAAAAGAGCAGTGAAGAAATAACCCAAATGTACCTAGGTAGAATGACGTCTGGTTTTATGTGGGTTTTATGAATGGAATGAAGCTAAACATGCCCCTCCCTAATTAAGGTTAAACGCAACGCTCGTTGTATTCTACGTGTTCACAGATGGCGTTAATTAATTAATTTTGTTTAAATACGCTTTTGCAAGGTATTGCTTTACAATATTAAGACAAATCATTTGTTTGCGCCCGTATATACGCAATATGAATCAATAGTTAAATCAGTAAATTGTTCGTTTCTACGGTTTAAAAAATTCAAAATATTCTAATATTTAAAAAAAAAATGCAAAATTCTAAAATTTAAAAAATATTCAAATTTAAAATATTCTAAAATTTAAACAAAATATACAAATTTAAAAATAATTTTTTTGAAAAATGTTAAAAATTATTAATTTTTTAAATATTTATATTGAGGATCAGTAGGATTTATAGGTCCAGATAGAAGTTCTACCGAGCCGAACCGTCTGATATGAAAATATCTGGAGTCAGTGAATTATTTTCCCATTAGATCTCTGGTGATTTGACGTGTTGTTCTTGTATTGTTTTGTATTTATTATGCTTTTGTGGATTGACTAGATGATCATTTGTGGAAAAGTGTGTGGAAGGGTTTAATTTTTCCTATGGGGAAGATTTAAGAAAATAAAATATTTTTTAAAGTACCGTGATCACTGGAAACACCGTGGCTGTGTTTGCCCCTGCATGTTAGCCAAATCGAACTCAGAGTTTAACTTTTCAGCCAACTCTACCGCTCGTCCAGCTTCAACTCGTCCGGCTGCGGCTCGACGGGCGACCCGGCGGAGGACATGTACTCGGACGTTTCCCTGGAGGAGGACGTTCAGGGTCTCAACTACAAGGTCAGTCAACCAACACACAACACACCTTTCAGTCGACTGTACCGCTCGTCCAGCTTCAACTCGTCCGGCTGAAGATACCCGGCGGAAGAATAGTTTTTAAAATGAAGTCAAAGTCGAAAACTCGTGTATAATCCTATATATATTTTCCATATATTTCTCAATATATGGAAAAGGAACGATGCAACTGCAAACGGCGTTTCGCGCCACTAATTCGTAGCTTGGCTCGCATTTCGGTTCGCAAATGTATACTTACAATAAGAAAAATTCTAGACAAAAATCTAGAATTTTGTTAGTGTTAAAATGTAATTCAATAAATGTTAAAATTTCTAAAGTTGTACAAGTACCGACAGGCTATATTTTGTCTATATTGCTACTCTACCTCAATTTATTTATTACTAGCAGTCCCCAGAGTTCTTCGATGTGAGATGTGTAAATTTCCTCTTAATTTGATGAAGGTCAAGTGTTCAAAATTTTATCAAGCTGTATCAAAATTCTGCCTTCAGAAGAAGGAAAATGGTATGGGGGTAGTTTTCGGAAATCTTTTGTAGACAGTCACTTTACTCTCGTTTTGAAGGTCAAGTAGTGGGTAAAATTTCATCAATTTTGGAAAAAAAACTGTAGATTTGTAAAAAAAAAACGCCACCAATTTTCCCTTACCAGCTTTTCAAGGTTGTTCGCTGAACTTGGTTAGTTGACCATGTTTATAATATTAGGTGTTAGTTTACATACATCCTGATTTGCATATTATTTTTTATTAAATATACAAACATATTACAATAATTTACAAATATAGATATTTCGAGGCTAATTGCGAAAAAGGGGTATTTTTTAACGAAACTGACCAGCTCAATTGAGAAATTATTTCTCGTGTTTGAATTGGGGAACTTATGTTTTTTATTAAACTGGTTATGTGGTTACGCCTCTGGAGAATCAAGGATTTTACGGTTGAGTGATATATTATGAGTGCATTGTATAACAGCGTTATCTGAGGAAGTCATTCTTCCGGTCGTCTTTTTGAGGACGAATGCGATATGATAGCATTAATCCCGATCAAAGAGTCCTGTCCGCCAACTTCGCCAACGTCACTGTTTTCTACTGATCCCTTTCTAAACTCTTTGTATCTCTAATCTATAAATCATAAATTCAAATTTCGACGAAAGTCAGTAGTTGATCTACTTATGGTGTTCCTCAGGGCTCGCATCATGTACCATATTATTTTACAATTTTACTCAGGGAAGTCAAAACAAAACAATGCACACTTAAAATCTAACTCGTCAAAGGCAATTATTACATTTATAAAACTCGCATTTTTATTCAACGTATGTTTGAAGCAATACGTTGTACTATACAAGTATATAGCGTACGTTACGTTGCAATATCCACAATCATACTCGTAACGTACAAACCGCAATTATATATTAATTAATCTATGACACTTCACTTCTTTTTAAAAAATATTTCTACGATTTTAACTGTGACATGTTATCATTGTTTATGGTATATTTATACCGTTGATATTAAATAAATAAATAACTTCACAAATTAGTATCGGCCAGTTATACACTTTCTACAGTGCCATACGTGAAGCTAAAATAACAATTTTCCGTAAATTTATCAAATTCAAAAAACGCCCATCCATGCCGCAGCTATCTCCCTAGCAATCATTTCGACATCGTCAAACTAACTGTTCATGATAATACAATAGTAAACTAGTTGATTATAAGAAGCCAGGTAATCGGTAATAAGTCGTCTTTCTCTAGAATAGGTAATACTTATTATTTAAATGCTTTTATTTTTATTTTCCTTCTCACAATAACTTATTTGTTCAATTTTCTTTTCATGGCTGCCTATTCACCTTTTGTACTTTGGTAATATTTAACTCGTTAGTAGTATTGCGCATTTTTAAAACAAGTAGCCTATTTTGTCAACAATGCTTATTTAAATCTATTTTCTGATAATGAAGGCAATTGGCCGTCTCTAATAGATCGTCATTTATTCTTCAATACTAAATTTCATCTCATCTGAAATACGCTGACCCCAAATGTATGGCTTTGTTAGTTTGGTTTATAATAATATTATGTGTGTTAGATAGATATAAAAAAGAAACATAAATATGTAGACATGCCTGAAATTATGGCCTCCTTGTGAATGACATTATTTCGGAGACTATGATACCTCTTCAAGAATCAATGTATCGATGCCTTGTAAATGTATTTTAAAAATTAAGTACTCTTAAATGATTGTTGCAGTAGAATAATAGGAACAATGGTGAGTTAATGTGAGAATCTAACTCAAATAAGCGAAGTAATATATTTACAAAAGAAATACCAACAACAAACCAACAAGAATATTAAACACTATTGAATATAACTTTCCGGGTACGCCCCTATTCTTGTTGATATGTTATCGTGCATCACGTTTTATTTTTGATAAGATCGCGCATTGATCAGGCGTCACGATGTACACCTGAATTTTTAATAACACAAAATAAACGGCTGCGCTACCTTTTTCATACAAAACTTAATTTTGGTTTTGTTCAAAATACCCCACCAAACTGAATGATCATTTTTATTATCAAAAGGTATAAGAAATTTTCAGAACTACTCGTAAGTATTTTATTTATTTTTGTTAGAAGCTAAATAAGCTGTTAAAGACATCGATATGAGACATTTATGATTTTTTGGAAACTTTAGAAATTATTTGTGGGATAATTAAAATTATGAATTAAATCGCTTGTAGTTGATCAAATAAATTAAAAATTAATAAAAAAATACGTCTGGGCAGTATAAGTATTTATTTTTTTGAAAAAAAAAATCATTTAATTTGGTTGGGCATTTTGGCCTCGAATCCAAAATTAAGTTTTGTGTGAAAAAGGCCTGCAAGAATTTTACCCGCCGCCGAAATAGTTTCACCTTTCGTAGTTGTGCTTTTATCACGCGTCACGATGTGAACCTCGATTAAACAACCATAATTATAATGCAATGGTTAAGTTGTTACCTCTTTGTGAGGGATTTTCGAATGGATCAGACGCGAAAATATCTCATAGCGTCAGTGTCACAAATTATTAAAATTAAATAATTATTAGGTTCAGTTTGTTTCTCTTTATTTTGGCTCCCAGCCACACAACTGGTCAGAATTAAGGAAACAGATGTGTTCCATCAAGTGGCGTCCTACATAAGAGATGGGAGTGACCTAATAACTAGTAATGAACATGGCCCCCGAGAGATTGAACACAGAAACCGCATCGGTCGCATTACTAATTCAATTATTTCCGAACATGACTAGCGCCTTGTGCCTGGGGCCTCTACTCCATCTTCCTGGAATAATCACTCGTTGCTCTCAGACCGTAAATTTTCTCAAACTATTGAGCTGTCACGTAGAGGCGAACCTTTTCTACTTAATTTTTTTTTTGTAAATCCTCAAATTGTGATATTTAATTATTGAAGATAATATTTGCGTTTCTCAAATGAAAATTTGAAACAGAACAATCTGAAAAAAATACATGCGTATCTGGGACTTGCGACCTATTTTTTCCTTTCCTCCCAACTCCTAACCTCTCTAGGTCTCCCAGAAGGTTGACGCGAAGCTGATTACTTCGGCTGATATTGTGGCTTTTTCTGCACACTGTACATGCATGACACTTGAACTATCCAAAATATCATCACTTAGTACCTACTTACTTTGATTTTTTTTCTAAATTATATATTCTTTTAAATTCTAAACTCCTAGTATTCTTTTATATTGCATGATTTTTTATATTTCTTTTAAATTCTTCTATATTTCATATCTTAATATATAAAAATTCAGCCAGCGTATGTTTATGCTCGCAAAACTCGAAAAATAAAGATATTAGCAATAGCGAAGCACTGCGGGATCTACTAGTTCGATATATTATTTTTAATGTACTTTATATATAATCGACCACCACAACACGGCCATGTTGCAATTCGCAATGGCTGTAATAAACAATGCACTGAATAAAGAAAAGAAGAAAAAAAAATATATCTATACTCATCGAGTTTAGGAATGCTTACCAAACATAGTATATACATTGCAATGTACTAGTTATCCGAAAAACAATATTTACAGCTAACAAATATATTGTATTACTATGCTATTATACATTATACTATGCATCCGCCTGTACTAGAGATAGTTATCTGGACTTATATATCTCAACAACAAACTGGCTGTGAAAATTGAAAGTAATTTAAACCGCAAATAACATCGTTTACCCTACTGTTATATGTTGTTATAGTGTTGTACATAACAGCCATTGGCTTGTATAGTATAGTATAAATGATTTACTGTACAATCTTCTGTTTGACAGCTAATAGAAACTGGAATTGATTTCGCTGATTTATTTTATTAAGCGTTATACACAAAATAACACGCCGCTCACTTTTCAATCGAAATCTTTAAATTGACAATGTAAAAAATATGAATACTCACAAGGTACAAGCTATCGTCGTATATTATGTGCGGAACATCTTGTGTGTTATGTTCACTGAGAAAGTAATTTATAATCAAAACAAACGATTTTTAACCGACTTGAACACCGCATTATAAACGATTTGAATATCGCACAAGAGCCCCAACTGCTACCAACCGTCTGGAGCCAGTGGGGCTATGGGATCCCCGATTGAGGTATTAAGCTAAGGGTAGTGGGGAGGGGTAGGAGACAGGGAATAGGAATACGCACCGATACACGGCTAAAGCCATTTCAAGCAACGTTTCAATTCTGAATGGTGGTCTTACACCCGGACGATACTGATAATATTTTCCACTCTAGAACGTACCGCAAGTATACAATATATTATTTTAAATGAATAAATTGTGAAATAACACTAATAAAATTTAATTGAGCTCGCCGGGATTTGAACCCTCGACCTTCAGCTTGCCAGTTGGGAGCTTTTACCCCTCGACCACGGAGGCCATCCTTCTCGTAATATCAGGAGCCTGCAGTTTATTTACTTGCAATAAATCAACGGAATTCCAAGGAGCGGAGTTCACTTACCAGGTTACCATAATTGCAAGGAGTGGGCGAGATATATAATGACAATGGTTAAGCCCGTTTAATGGTTATATAGTAATTGTATAAATAATACACTGCTGAACTAGTCTCGTATAAATGGACATGAACATTATTAACGGAAATTATTACACGGTTGGTTTAATTTCCTTTCCATCCTTCTGATTTCCTGGTTGGAGTGTTGGACAGGATAACCTCGATTGGACTTTAGAGACCTTTAGCGTTCAAGTCTCTAATTGCATCATAATCAAATGTGTCAGAAACGTAATTAATTTTAAGGAGTTCGCGACATCGAGACAATGTCAATAATTTGTTAAGATTGCTCCCCTATTTTGGATTGTCTATCAAATACAACTGGTTCTTGTTATGCACAAAATATCTTAAATCATGGGACATTATTCCTTTAGGCACATTGTACATTGTACAAGGTAGCGTACAAATTGGCCGTCTAGTATAAATCATGCATTATGATATTATGCAAAATAATTGCAGGTATTTATTCATTGTTGGGTCATGCAACGCCCATTGCATTAGCATTCCGAGATTTACATCGCCTTTGCAGCTTGCATTTGAACGACGGTCCTGTTTTATTGTGATAGATTGTTCATTGACGATGCTTTATGTAATTTATTCCAGTTGGTAGTTATACAATAGGCTGGTACTTGTAAACAGAGGTTGACTTTGCTGAGTTCATAAGATTTGCACAAGCAATCGATCCATTTGATATGAGCTACTAGATGTACATGAGTGTGTCCAACTATTTGATTGTCTATGTACTCCTAAGCATGTCTGTGACTTTCTTGTTTCAGTGAAAAATCACAGTAAACCAAAGGGTAAAGATGATAAACTTCACTTAAATAATTTAAAACCGCTATTCAACATGAATAGAAAATTCCTGTGGATGCTAATAGGACTATTAGTGGGACTGTCACCTCAGGAGTCACGTGCTGCTGTTCGTAGTGGAAAGCGCCTATATCTTTAGAAAATGTGGACGTATCGATAAACACCTATTTATCAATGGTGTAAATATTCAGAAGGTATATTTCCATATTGTAAATTCAGTGTACACGGCCAATGACAACTCTGGCGAACTTTATCGAACGGACTGGGCTACCATCAAAGGAGTGCAGACTGTACGCCTGAGTGAAGTGAAACGTGGGCTATGGCCTAAATGCTTGAGTACTTACGATTAAACACGTTATTCAGATAATATCCGTATCAAAAATCAGTACACAAATTTCTACATATTAATTTGTTTATAAGATTATATTTTGTTATCTACCGATTAATTATATTTTAGATTTTATCGGAGTATAAATCTTCTCTGAGCCGTTGAGTTTTTCCTCGCTGCACTGCTAAGAAAATGTTAAAGTTTTCCTGCAGTTTTTTTCTACAAGGCAAAAATGACCTGTAAAGGAAAAACGACGAGATTCCACATAGTAAATATGTACTCAACATTCTTGATACATTTAATTTAGCGTACATTACCGTCTCTTCGAAAATTTCCCTTCAACGATTATTTCGCACTTTGACTAGCACGTTTAATACCCAAGATTTCAACTCGTTCTTATAATTGCGCCTGCTTATTTCGCCTAGTTTGGAAAAGTGAAACACACTACATTAGTTAGTAATAAACATAAGTACCTACATGAAATAAATGTTCCGATTAATAATCCATTTACGGTAGCCGTTACATAGTGGCATAGTCAATGGTATAGTCAGTCAGCGATCAGGCTGTACGCCACTGCTCGGTCCCACGGCTCCGCTGAACCCGAACGGGGTTTGATAATCGAGCCCACTGTTTCACATAAATATTTAGTTTTAGGGCGAAGCTATCAGTGAAATCACTATTTTCCATTACAAGTTTTACTATGAATCGGTTTACGTTATGATTACCAAAAATATGATTTGGATAAATTAAAGCTTTTCCTCCAGTTTCGTTTGTTTATAATTAAAATAAAATTGTTAATTCCGTAAACTACTAAATAATTAATTTTAATTAGAAATTTATGAACGCATCTAAGAAAAAACTTTTAAAAAATACTCTTTTATGGCTAAGATTATTTGTGATAGTTTCCCTCGATTAACTTTTTTCTTTATTATAAAATTATTCACAAAATAAATAATTTAAAAAATCGACCATTTCATGTTTATGCCTATTCACTGTATTCGTGGTGATATAAGGATATACATGTGTTGGCTTATGTATTCCTTGTAACTCCTTGAAATATTATATTGGCAGTGGAAGTGCGCACTGCAACATTGTAAAATATTTACAACATGGATATTTTGTGATGTTTCCAGTTCATTTGTTGCATAATTTTACTGTGAATACTTCATAAGAGTCCCAACTACTCTCAGTTGTTCGGAGCCTGCGGGACTACGGCATCCCCAATTGGGGTATGCTGGATAAGGAAATGGGGAAGAGGAAAATTGGAAAGTTCCTGTCTAATGAGATCAGGTAAATAACCACCGTTTCGATTCTGATCGGTGTTCTTTCATACATGAGAACAAATAATCATGTAGGTACCTAAACGGGTGATACTTTTATGAATAATTGACATTGTACTTTTTGATTTCAGTTGTCTCGCAAATGATAGTATTTTCGGAAAAAAAATATTTCTAGAAAATCGTTGAATAAATGCTTTTCCGGGGATTCTATAAATAAAGCGCACGTAAATGCGCCACCTACCTCCAAATGAAGATTTAATTCTTATCAAATATTATGTATTCAATCACGAATTCAAGATGAACGTTTTTTTTATCTTTAACTTATTCATTTCTTTTGCATTCTTATTATTTATTCTGGGAAAATGCGACGTGTCACAGCGACTTCCGATCTTCTTTCCGGTATGAATAACCAAATAATACAGAGAATTAACGACCACGGTGACTTTGACTGGACCCATAAACATGTCTCTTTACGACAGTTATTATATGTACTGAGAACACGAAGTTTAAATCTCGTGCTATTAATTTGTAATAAGTATTTTATCTGCAGAGGATGCACACAATAAAATGAGAAATCAAGAGACGCGACGAGCCGTGAATTTAATTTACTACGATATTAATCTTTCTACACAATTGTCAAATTTATTTATTGAATAAGGGTAGTCCTCAATTCAAACAAAAGGTCTAGTAAATTTACCTTCTCGACATACTAGACATAAAGACTCAATGTCACTGCTCACAAATAAATTATGAAGCATACTCGTCTATATACAAATGATATCGGTATTTTGAACATAACAGATTCGGTATCTAAAACGTACATTTTTTCATGTCAAAATAATTATTTCTGAAACTTATAGATTGCAATTGTAAACAATATAGAACCAATGTTTAATTACCCACCCAATTTAAAAGCCCCACACGGAGAAAACTCACTCATATAAAATATGGTTACTTTATTAAAAATCTAGTCAAATTATTCGTTTTCGTGTTAAAAACAAGACTGTAGGCCTATAACAAATGCATTGACAAATCTCATAACAAACTATCAGTAAAGCACGAATATGGTATTAGAAAGTTGGAACACGTGTTCTTAAAAATTATAATATTTGCGCATCTCGTCCATTATATTTGTTAGAACAAGGACACCTGCGTGAACACGTGTTCAGATATATTCTGAATGACTAATATTTTACTTGGAAATGGGCATTGCACATTTTTAACAGTATTTTGATGAAAAACCGTACTCATTTTTCTCCGTACATGGGCGTAAAATATTTATAATATTTTTTTGCTTACATGGTCCGTTATGTAAGTGTTTTTTGTTCGTGTCTATGTATTTCACAAATACTAATTCGATAATACTTGGTTTCATTATTTATTTGTCTGTCTGTCAAAATGAAATATATATATTTATATATTTTTTTTATTAATAACAAAAAGATACATTACACAATAAAATACAGTTATTAATTATATAATATATGTATTTGATGTACCCCCATAAATAAACAGGGCTTGTGTGTATGGAGGGTGTTGTTATATTGGTTTAAATTTGATATGATTCAGTTCAAGTGTTCGAAATACTTTTTAAGGTGGCTTTTGAATTCTTTTATATTTGTATTCATGTTCCTAATTTGTTCTGGTAATGAGTTAAAAAAATTAACTCCGATATATTTATGGTTGAACTGTCCTATTATTTTTTTACATTTCGGAGTAGGAAGTATTGACGTTTGTCTAAGATTTCTGTTATTTTCAAAGGGTGCAACTTTATTTTGAATATTATTTTTTATAAATTTTTCCTAATCATAATTAAAAGTCATATTGTTGTCTTTAATCATCTGTACAGCAATATTAATATATATTGCAAATTACAATCCCGGTCACGTTATTCGTAGACCTGATCCAACACTGCTTTATTATTCAAAACTGTTGCCGCACTTGTCGGAGAAAAGTATCTGATTTACGACTATATTCATTAAATTAATGTGAAGTCTTTTACGAGTTTTCTCTCGAATCGCGTCGCTGTTATTTAAATACGTTATTTAATCCGATCATTCGATGTTCTTACAATTAATTGATTTACCGCTTAAGAATAACATCCAACTTTCTCGGTTTTCTTAGGTTATTTCTCTTATAATTCTATGTAATCTTACAAACCATCAAACCGTTTCTTTGTGCGGTATGCGCAGTGCCCACAGATTTTATCTCATAAGTTTGAAGTGACCGTAGAACAAAACCGAATTAAAATATGATTTAAGATTTTCACGGCCAAAGGTATTTTTGTTATTTGTTTTTGGTGTATTATGCCGTGTTGCGCTAACTCCTTCTTTAGCCAACGTTTCAACAAATAACACATCTGCCCTGATGATGGACACTGCAATGCTGTCCGAAACGTTGGCTAAAGAAGGAGTTAGCGCAACACGGCATAATACCCCAAAACAAATAACAAAAAAAAAACGAATTCTGTCAATTGAAGAAATAATCAATTTATTGGAATAACTTTTGAATGTCATACACGTGAATATAATATTTAATCATTTTAAGGGGGAAAAAACAGCTTAGTTGTGCCGGTAAGACAGAGGTCCTGGGTTCGATCCCCAGTTGCGACTGTTTTCTGTATCTTGATCTGTTTTATGTTTCGTTTTGATTTATTAATATTATATTCTTCAACGCATATCTCTTCAGTGGGTATCGTGTGAGGTCCTAATAGGTGTTTTACCTAGGAAAAAGTACAAAATAAACTCCTAAAGTTTCTTCTATCTGAACACCACACAAGAAGAGTATCGCTAAATTATTATAAAGAGATCCTTGAATACTAGTGTAGTAGTATACTGGAAGATTAAAAATATTTTTGTTTTTGTTAGGAAGTTGAAGAATGAAACAAAAAAATATTGCAAAAAAAATGTCGAATTGATTCGCGAATCCAAAATTCCAGAAAAACACATTTTAAACATTCGATACGAGACCTCTTCAAAATGATTTTTCTGTACCATCAGCCCAAAGCCAGACTATGACATCCCAAATAATTGGGTTGTGTTTTGGGTGTTGAGAAGCTGAAGAGTGGAGGGGAAGGAAATTGGGAAAGTTTGGATAGTCAGATCTAATAGCACCAAACACGGCTGAAGCATTCCGAATGGTGGTCTTTCACCGGGGCGATATTGATAGGATCTAGCACCAATATATTCCCTGGTTATATCCTTTATGGAATGCTTGATATTAACAACCTTACCAATAGAATTATAACTGCTTTGTTAATAATGGGCTCATATCAATGACCCATTGAATGGCCACGCTACCAATCCTGTCAAATGTTTTATAAAATATATTCTTGATGATTTAACGATAGCGCGTGGGCACGGGTCATTTCCGAGATGCATAAATAGCATGCCATTAGTAACTTTTCTCGGATTTTTATATCGGTATTTTCACCGGAAAGTGCATTAAAAAAGCAATAAATTATTCATCTGGTTTTTTAAAAGTTATGCCCTGTTCGCGAGAATATTTATCTACACACAAAAGCGTCAACGGCCGCCATTTGCCAGAAAAAAACGCATGCAACTTTTCACCTCCCAATATGAACAGAGCATTCATTTTTCGAGTGCTGGGTTTCAATTTGTTCAAATTAGTAATAGCAATCTAGTTTAATGGGTAGGGTAAAAACCTCCCCTTAAAATAAGGGGTTGAATACGGTGTTCCATATTATTTGAATACATATACATACTCAAAATAAAAAAGGTTAAAAGAAATCACCCATTTTCGGTATAAAGTATATTACTTATCTACTTTAACTATTTACACTTTTATCAAATATATAATGTAACTATTTTTTTACTTTCTCACCGCAATGTACTTACTATAACACGGAATACCTATCACATTATTGATTACTTATAAATAACTACAATAATGTACTGTGCACTCCTCTTCCAAACACAAGCTAACGCTTCTATGAAAGAGTAGTATTCGAATCTCTTATAAAAATGCAATGTAAGTACGATTTATATGTAATTACTTTATTTCGTTAGTAAAAAAAATATATTTTATATTTATCGCAACAATATTTTTGTCATTATGTCATAAAATAATATGTTTTGTGGAATTACCAATACACATGTGCATTAGTTATTCAGTGCTTTGCGTTGCCACGTGTTTCCGCCCAACTTGCTTATCTCACAATATCTCGTCGATTCAGTCGGCTTTAGAGCAGTTCTCTTAGTTGCTTGACACTGTTCGCGTATTAAAATATTTCTTACTAAAATGTCACTTAAGTTTTGTTAATTTTTCTGGTGCTGGCAAACAAGCATCTTTCCATCCCACGTTTTATGATTTTCAGTTTTTTGGCCTTTTATGTTTTATCAATAACGTTATCGAATGTCCTACTTTACTCGAACTAATAAACTTTAAAGTGCTTGAGTCAGGGTCAATAAATAAACTCTGCAAGATTTCGACATATTCTTTGAAACATACAGTATCTTTAATGGACAATTGAAGCTGTTTTTGATTACAAAAACTACAACCTCGTTGTACTATGTTTAAACATTGTGTACTTTTCCTCATGTCTCTGTGTAACACTATTTTTCTCATTTCTCTTTTTAGTCGATGTGTGTATCTAATACTATTTTAATACTTTAACAGTTATAAAATACGGAGTAATAAAGTGAAAATATACAAAAATACAAGGAAATTTCATTGAGCGATTTCAGCATATCGCATACCCATTGGGAATGTATGGCAAGCGATATGCTGAAATAGGCCAAGCCATGAGAGTACAGTCAGCCCCATCCTTAAATATGAAATATTACAATGTTTTAGTTTTCGAGGAAAAGTAAAATTGGGATAAAATAGGTAAAATTCTGTCTATGGATAAATACCATATCATAAATGATCACCGTCAAGACTTAGGTACAAGAAAAATATAATTATTTCTGTGAATTTCAGCATTGATTTGATATGTTTTATTTTTTATAAGAGTTAATGTTTTTGAAACAACGCGGTCTCTTCAGAGGTCGTAAGAAGAGTGAATTGTACATTATTTTAGGAATAATATGCCTTTGGTCTGCTTTTTTTTTAATTTTCAAAAAAATATATTTGTTACGTTTTTCTATTTGTTCTGTGTCACTCAATAATTTTTTTTGTCTCCCTTTAAATTTGTCAAAATTTTCATTGTAAATGTTTATTTATCTACTAACTCCTCACGTTAATCTAAAAAAATAGTTAGGATGCAGGAAAATAGTCCACTTAATGTTTTTTAACGTTGTTTTGGTCATTTCTGTCTGTAAGTGACAACATTTCGCATTCATTATTATTATTCATAATAGTATGCACTGAAAAATAACTATTTTTTAACACAGTAATTATCACTCATTAATCAAGGACAGTTTAGTTCCGAGTGAAAGAAAATTAATCCATCATACCTTCATTTATGCAAATTTTGTTATCCAAATAAACGCAAGTAATTGCTAACGTACACGCCATATTGCACGCCATATTATACGTCACTCTTTGAGGCATAATTTAATTTATAATAAAAGTTTTCGCTTTTTAATGTCATCAGAATAAGTATTATGGCTGGCCGACCCCCCTCCCGAGCTAGGTTCACGAACACCTCCAAGAACGCTGCACTTGCGAGTATAATTTGCATACGCGTGCAATATGCAATCATCGTGGATTCCAACTTCTCGCTGAATATCCCCCATATCATTTATTATAATCAAAGGGCCCTGACGCTATAGCCCGCTTATAGTCCCGTGGAGTGCCTGGAAGGGGGGATTTCAATGGCGTTCCCCTTATTTGAGAAGGGGCATAACTTGTGTGTAAACGTAAATACATTATTTTGCAGTTCTATGGCATGTGACGTATTGATTTTTTGATGAGATAAAACGGACTTCTCTTTTTATTTTTCGATAAGCTTTTTTGTCATTATATTTTTTCGTGTTGAATCTTTTTGTAATTTCAATAATATAGTAGCTGAAGTCCCCGGCGTTGCCTGGGCTTTTCGCAGAGTTTTTCGAAATCTAATGTAGACAGTGATTTTTTTTTATTTTGAACGCCAAGTGTTCAAAATTTCTTCAAGATTATTTAAATTCTGCTTCTGGTTTTTGGAAATCTCGTGTAGAAAAATAGATTTATTTCTATTGCTTTGGAGGTAACGTGTGCAAATATTCCTCAATCTCGGAATAAAGCTGTAGATTTGTGTAAAACCCAATCAACATCGCCCACTCGATGTCCTCCCGCCCTCACAGAGGCTCTTCTTTAACCCCTCCAGCGTTTTAGGGTCATATATGACCGGGCGTCCATATTTTATAAAAGTATTTTTATCTTTTTTTTATCATGCGGAAATACGTAATTTTTTTGACGTTAGAAAGAGAAATAATAATTCTTTCCAGTTTGCCTCAAAAAATTGTACTGGATGCCATTAATAAAATTCTAAAAATAGACAAAATTAACAGTTCATATTTCGCGCCGTTGTCGTAACAATCGGTTTAACTTTAAAAATTATTAAGTAATCTTACCCATTTCTCTCTAACCCGTTTTTTACCAATACCTTAGTAATTATTTTTATAAGCAATAATTGTTCGCCTGAAACACTCATCCACATTGAAAAAATCTCCTGATAAAAAATACATGACGCCAACGGGACTCGAACCCGTGTCCATTCGATTTCCGGTCGAAAGCTCTGACCACTGAGCTATGGAGGCTTATCTCTTACCCGCGAAATTATTCAATATATGCTAGTGTTTCATTCAACAATTACTGCTTGTTACATTTTTTTTCACCATTTTTTTTTGCACGGACACGGGTTCGAGTCCCGTTGGCGTCATGTATTTTTTATCAGGAGATTTTTTCAATGTGGATGAGTGTTTCAGGCGAACAATTATTGCTTATAAAAATAATTGTTATCCTTTGTGCTATGCATAAATAAAATCTTGTCTTAAAAACATTAATTTATCAAAAAAATAATAATTAATATTTGACAAGTTCAAGTATTTCACCTAAAAATGTAGACAATTTGTCTCAACGCCATCTAGTGAGAGAGTTAGCACTTACAATGCCTTTCTCATATAAAATAAAGTTGGTTGTTCTCAGGTGAAAAAAAATGTAACAAGCAGTAATTGTTGAATGAAACACTAGCATATATTGAATAATTTCGCGGGTAAGAGATAAGCCTCCATAGCTCAGTGGTCAGAGCTTTCGACCGGAAATCGAATGGACACGGGTTCGAGTCCCGTTGGCGTCATGTATTTTTTATCAGGAGATTTTTTCAATGTGGATGAGTGTTTCAGGCGAACAATTATTGCTTATAAAAATAATTGTTATCCTTTGTGCTATGCATAAATAAAATCTTGTCTTAAAAACATTAATTTATCAAAAAAATAATAATTAATACCTTAGTAATTTTTATTAAGCGTTTCACATGAAAATCTGGAAAATGTCACTTCGTGTAGGTTACACGTAAGTAGATACTTACCTACTAATCGCATTACCGGTATTATCACTACCATATAAATGCATCTCGCAATATTGACTACCCTTTCTTACAGCGGTGGAGTTATGGAAACCAACTCTCGTCCATATAATAATTTAATTTTCCTTTCAACTCTTTTCGGCAACTAAGGGATTAAAAATCTGAGCCGAGTAATACGTTTCGACACATTTTAAAAAACAGCTGATAGTACATTACCTTTTAGCTACTGAATTTCTTTTTAATTCGACTACACTAAAACTTGTAAAAAAATTTATATCACAAAAACGACTCCAAATGTGATGTGGATTCTCCAGTTTCCCGCTTGTACCGCTAGTTTCCAGACACGATGTATATTATCTATACGGATATTTTCTCTTCAATAAAAAATAATCTCATGTGTTGCAAGTTATATATTTCCAACATCGAGATTTCACGGCGGCGAGATCAGAAACAACACAAATGTCATTTTTTAAATTGTCTACATTCTTTGATAAATTGTGGAAAATGGCTGATTTCACCGGCCGCAAGCTCTCGCTGGTCCAAGTATAGTGTGGCAAACGGAAACTGACAATAATAACAAGTTAACTTGTGTATAATAAACTGTCATAATAGCTATTATTCAGCCAGGTCGTGTTTATAATTGGCAGACAATGCAACCAGTCAGGTGGTCAGATGGTCAGGTGAGGTAGCCACTAATCTTCTTATATCATTATTAACCAGTTGTTTCACATAACTGAATTAATAACAGAACTTGAATTGAACTTTCACGGAACTTGAAAATGAAATTTTATGAATTGTTCAAATTCTATGAAATAATTAACCCTTGTGTCTACCATGCGACGAAATGATATGATGGTTGGTTATATGATAACTGATAACAAATAACATAGTGCGATGTCTGTACGAATGTGGACGAGTGCAAGCGAGATGGAATGCTTGCAAATCTTATAAAAGGCGATGCACGTTAGTTGTGCGCGCTCTTTTGCTGCAAGCAGCTCCCCAGCTAAATATGAAAATTCAGAAAAAATAAAGAAAAGTAAATTCCTATATGTGATTGTAAGAAGAAGTAATTGCCGCAAGAGGCGCTGTCAGTATCTGGCATTCAGGTAGTAAGGTGTTGGTTCTAGTTGGATAGTTGAACAGAGCGCAGAGCGTCAATGAACCCGCAAGGTGGAAATGCAGCGGCCGACCGTTTCGGCCTAAACGGTGAACAAGAGACCAACACTTTCGTTCGACCGGTAAAGAAAGCGCCAAACCCCTTCTGCCACTGCCTATTTATTACGTACATTATTATTAAACTGCCATTTGGAGCCGATTCTCTCCGCGGTCAACTCTTCACTTTCAATGTTACTTGTTAATTCGAGCAAAAAAATACACATACATTATGCAGTGTCATATAATATTGTCTGTCTCCATATCAACACCCATGTATTGTGGATCTTTATCGTCTAAGATAATGGAAAGTGATAAATCTTAAAGGCATCATTCCTTTTTATACTAATGACGGTCGTTTTTACATACGTCCAGTTTCCAGTTGTGGAATTTCGATTTATCGACTGTCGGATAAAATCTCACAGCGGGTTCCAACTTTTTCCATTTTTCAGATGAAATTGTTTTTTTTTTATATGAAACTCACGCGAAAGTCCCATTGGGAGTATGACACCCCCCACTGGGAGTATGACATTCCCCACTGGGACCATTGGGAGTATGACACCCCCACTGGGCCCACTTGGAGTATGAAATCCCCCAGTGGTCCCACTAGGAGTATGACATCCCCCACTGGGCCCACCGGGGAGAGTATGACACGGCCCAGTGCGAGCGTGACATACCTCATTGTGCCCACTAGGAGAGTGACATCCCCCACCAGCCCCACTAGGAGTATGACATCCCCCACTGGGCCCACTGGGAGTAGGACATCCCCCGCTTGACCCACTTGGAGTATGACACCCTCACTGGGTCCACTTGGAGATTTTGAGAGGTGGAAGAAAGGTTAAAAAGAAAGAAGACGGTTGTACCAGATTCTTCAGATTTTTGTGAACATAGCAAAAATCATTTGAAGTAGTGTTTTAATACGGAATAATACGTTTATTAAACTTATTAATCGGAGATGTTTGGGGGCAACAAATGCTATCTTTATAGCTATTTGGTTTGTTTATAGTTTTTTACAAAGAAACAACTGTTGAAATGCGTTATCCTTATCTTGGGCCAAGCAACCTAGTTACGTAGTTAGGTAAGTACCTGCATACAACGAATGCGACAGTGTTAATAATAATAATAATAATAATTGGATAATTTGTATAGCGCCGTTTTTGTGAAAAATCACCTCAAGGGCGCTGTACAATTTATTTCCTAGGATATACATTTGTTATTTAGACCAACTGTGCCAGCACGAGGTTCGTCATCCGTTCAGGCATGTGTCTGCCGCCAATATAGCGCTGACATGTGTCTGCTGCCAATAAAGAGCGCTGACACAACATAGACAACAAACCTTGGCAGCACCGCTGTGACGCTCGACGAAGACAGAAGATGGAGACTCTGCTGCAAGAGTCCTAGGTAGCGAAGGAACTGTACCAGCTGCTGCAGGGAGAGAGACTACCCCGTCCACCAACTGTGCCAGCACGAGGCTCGTCATCCGTTCAGGCATGTGTCCGCCGCTAATATAGCGCTGACATGTGTCTGCTGCCAATAAAGAGCGCCGACACAATATCCTCACATAGATAACAGACCTTGGCAGCACCGCTGTGCAAAATCACCTCATCCTAGTTTACCTTAGTCTCTCCAGTCACCTCCCAGCCTTTCATGCCACCTAGTGCATCCTCTCGACCCTTTCAGACTCCTTCCTGGCTCCAATACATTCTTTCTATTGTCGTGATCCGACGATTTCACACCTCTGTCTCAGACCCTTAGGGCTCGCTTATCGCAGGCTATCATAAGCAAAATCTTGAACCAAAGATAAAGTGAAGTTTATGAGTGTCATCTGTAACAAAATACATAAACAAAAACAGGAAATAAAAAAATATAAACGATGTGACACGAGAAGCAGTATTGTCAAACTATGTAACGGCTACTTGTCTAGATCATATCTATATAATCTAATAAAAACTATAGCAGACTTAAGATCATGCGACGACCAGTGTTTTTTGATATAGTGTCCTCTGCGTGCAGTTCTATCTTTTATAAGCATAAACTTTTTAATATAAGTGTGTTTGTTGGAAGTGACTTGCCAGGTAAGTATGTTTTGGTATCTTTTCTAAATAACAAATGTAGATCCTAAGAAATAAATTGTACAGCGCCCTTGAGGTGATTTTTCACAAAAACGGCGCTCTACAAATTATCCAATTATTATTATTATTATTATTATTATTATTATAAGAGAGAGGGAGACCATTTAAATCTGTTCATGCGTATGTGAAACAAAAATAGCTGACCACTACCTAATTGCAACGACGATTCATTTCCCTACCTACGATAAACACACTTCAGACAAATCGCACACTGAGTACTATACTGAACTCCCCGAAAAAAGGTTGAACTATTTATCTCAATCACCGATTGGAATGAAATGCTAAAATTATCAGAACCAAACATTTTGTATGAAGAAATTAAATCTAAATTTAAAAAAATTTATTATATAAGATAGCTTCACAAAATTAAAAACTAAAAACTATCGGAATCGACATACAAATTGGATGAATGAATGCCTCATTCAAAATATACAAATACGAGATACACTTTGGTGGGAATGGAACAACTCACCCAACAACAAAAAATATGAAATCAAATCAAAAATATAAAAAAATATTAAACAAACTAATTTAAACACAAAAATATATACTATAGCAGTATATTCGATCACTGTTTCAAAGATATTAAAAAAATGGAATTAAATTAATAAAATTTTAGGAAGGAAAGATAAATCCGGTTGTGATGAAGTGATATCAGAATATTTCTTAAAGTCTAAATCGACAGATGTAGTGGCAAAAAATTTTGCAGACTTCTTTGATGACGGAGTAAATAAGTTATTACATGAATGTAATATCCGAACGTCTGATATTTACCTCATTCAATGTACCTACCAAGAGCAAATACAAAGCAAATTGAATTAATTATCGGAGGTATGAAAAATTCCAAGACACCAGGCGTGGATTTAATTCGTGTGTATGATTTAAAAAACATGTAAAATTACTTAGTCCTGTAATTACCCACTTAACTAACAGATCAATTGACACGAGCCACATTCCTGATGAATTAAAATATAGCATTGTAAGACCTATCGTCAAAAATGGAAATCACTCCTGAATAAATAATTACAGGCCGATTTTCATACTACCTGCATTGGAAAAAAAAATAGAAAAATATATATCTATTTTTAGATAAATATTTTAAAAAAATCTGATCAAAAAAAAAGTTGGGATAAATTGCTTGAAAATTTTTCTAATTATATAAATTCACAACTTAACTCTAAACAAACATCCCAATAATTAAAGTACTTGAAATCATAGGAATCCGGGGTAAACTCCTCTTATTCTTCAAAAACTATTTATCAAATAGAAAAATGAGTGTGAAGATTTTAAATACAATTAGTAAATCAAGATATATCAAATCAGGAATACCGCAAAGGTGAATTCTAGGTCTAAAGTTATGTATGTTATTGTTGTATATATATATATATATTTATTTTTTAAAACAATATTCATGTACACATAAAAAAAGTGTCAATTTTTATCTGTACATCCATTTGTACATGTATAATAATTTTATTTATCAACGGGTATACGTGTACATGATCACTACATTCCAAATTAGGAATTTTGTTATGACTAGTCACTACCCCGCCGGCACGTGACTTTTGAGTGTGATAGAGTTCTATGTTATATATTCAATTTTTCAATTAAGTCCAAAATCCTGTATCTAAATTTCGCCAATAAACAATTAGATAATGTTAATTAAGTGTTAATCTCAAGTGACCTACCAGGTAAGTATTGTACTGTATATTTTCTCCATAAATAGTTAAGTAATAACATAGATCACTGTAGAAATGTATTATAAGTTTGTACAGCGCCCTTGAGGTGTTTTTGCACAAAAACGGCGCTATACAAGTCATCCAAGTATTATTATTATTATGTTTGGAAAATTCGATTTTGCTGATGTTGTTTAGTTCAAAAATTTTTTTTTTCTAAAATTCGATTTTTTGTATGAAAATTTTCAAAAAAAATTCAGTTTGATTGATCAAGCTAAAATTACCATCTTACGAAATAAGTTTTTTTATAATATAATTTAAAATACAAAAACTCATTTTATTTGTTAGAACTACTTAAAGTAATCAAATACATCGAAAAAAAACAAATGCTTTTCGTTTATTTTTTGTGGTTATTTATTTATTTTATTATTTAAAACTATTGTGGACTACACTTACCACTAAACAATTTTCTGTAGGTACCTACCTATTTTGTCACGTCTAAAAATATGAGATCAGAAAAATTAACAGACCTGTAGACTTGCCTTTAACCCATATTTCAAAATAGGTATCTCATTTAACATTCAAGGACGTGCTAAATAAATTACAATTATTACACTTTGGCATTATGATTATATAGCGCCTTCAAATAAATTAATCGTTTATAATACTATATGGTTCACTGTATACATCATTAATACAAAACTACACTGAGAAAACGTTGCTAATTTATTAAAAATCTGGTTATATTTTTCGTATTACTGTTAAAAACAGGATTGCAAGACCACTAACGAATGAATAAACAGGTTTCCTAATAAACTGTTGGTAATACACGAATATGATATTAGGATGTTGGAAAACGTGTTAATAAAAATTATAATATTCTAACATTTTGTCAAGACATTTATTAGGAAAAGGACACATACATGAACAAGCGTTCCGATATATTCTGAAGGGACTAATATTTTAGTAAGAAAAGGATTGCAATCACGATTTTAACAGGACTTCAATAAATGAATCATTCTCATTTTTCTCCGTGTACCTTTATGTACCGTAGGCATCTACCAACATAGTGTAGGACCAATGACATTATAAAAATAAGAGATGCGTTATATTCATTCTAATGTAGCACCGCTTAGGAAAATGATAGCCATTCAAATAGAATGTGTGAAATAGCTATACGAACGACCCGCTAAAGTATGTCCACTAGAGTTTAGTTCATTGAAACTAAGTGGGAAGTACTAAGTGGGTGCGGTATGAAAAGGAATTTCATTTCATTAAAGAAATTCCTCGAATAGACACGATTATGCAATTAATTTGAATGTCTCTTGAAATTTCGATTGGGTGGAAATGACGTGAAACATTGTCGGGTAAATTAAAAAAAAAAAAAACAAAACAAAAAATCGCTTACGATTTAAGAATTCACGATTATGCATTTAACATCTTTAAAATTTTCTACTCAAATTCAAAGCGGGTTTGAACCGAAGTATTTTTTTTTTGTAATTTTAATTGATTATCATTGGTAACTTTTATTTTATTTATAAAATTAATTACATTGCAGTTATTAAAAACATGTATATAAGCAATAAATGTGGTTAATTTCACTCACGATAAGTGAATAATATCAGCATTTAATTAAGTGCTAGCGCAGACCGTGAAAAATCGCGGGATATTATAATTGTAGGATTTGTGAAGCTTTTTTGTTTCATTTTAAGTTAAAAAATATCCACATTTCACTTTCATAACTTAAAAGTACATATTAAAACTAAAATCTAAATATAATTGTTTACTACCTTTTTATGAACTTACATAAGTACATTTTAATTTAGCTCGCTGATCTTAAGAGCAAACGGTTTTTTCTTAAATATATCATCAATTTTCTTAAATATAACAGTTTTTTTTAAATATATGCCATCGACAAACTACTGAAAAGTAGTTTATTGGAACTTTTCTGTTTTTTTTCTGTATTTTATCTTATTATTTACTATAATATATATTTTTGTCTTGCTTTCTTTAAATAAAAAAAAAAAAAATCTATTTACTGATGTCGAGCTATATTGGGAAGGAGGTTGTATAAATATGTGTACAACCCCCGTGGCCTATGTTTCTTTTATCACTTTCAGTCTTTGCTGAATGTGTGTATACTTTTATTATGTTGTCTTGTGTAGTGTTCATGTACTCGATGTTATTTTATAAATGTTGTGTTCGTATGTATATCCATTTTGGATTTTGTATGATTAATATACATATGTTATGTTCGTACAGTTTTCTGATTTTCAGTAATTTCGTTTTTTGTTATACTTTTTTGGTGGGGGGATCTGGTTTATAATTAAAAGGTTTTTTTGTAACTTTCTTCTGTACTATTTTTAGGTCGTTTAAATATGTAATGTATGTGTTTACACATATTTAAATTAAATAATTTAGATGTGACTGGATGAAACTAGTATAATCCCCTCTTTACTTGTGTTAGTAGAAGATACTGAAGTTATTTTTAAAATATTGTCAATTTTAGAGAGGATCAGAAATTTACCTTACGAATTCGAATGAAAAAAAAAATATGTCAAAAATAAATACGCATTTCATATATGTACAGAATTATTAATTAATAAAAATAAAATAATTGTCTGATTTTCGGTGTATACCTACTTTATCGCTTGTTCAGACAATCAGTTCCAATGTTCAAAATGAGTCTTAAATTTGAAAGAAATCCATAAAATTTGAGTTTCAGTGAATCTGAAAATTTCAACCAGAAATTCATTCCCGCAGGAATAACTAGCACACATCGTTACAGATAAACGAAATTTGTACTTTGACCATTAGAATTTTAAATTCAGGAAGCCAGGCTCTGAATGATGTCTTTTTTATGAGTAAATTTATATCTACTAAAATGTGATAATGCCATGAACGGTTCATCTTTCCGATGTATTACCACATGGCCGTTAAATTAGAAAATAAAAGAATAAATATGTATCAAATAACTCCC
Organism: Hesperophylax consimilis; assembly: GCF_061612785.1. NCBI lineage: Eukaryota > Metazoa > Arthropoda > Insecta > Trichoptera > Limnephilidae > Hesperophylax > Hesperophylax consimilis. The sequence continues at coordinate 1,731,066 of NC_142842.1, forward strand.
ACGAGAGACGGGAGACCAACACGCGCGCGCCGGCATAATGTTTGAGAAATAATATTGTTCAACATTCAACACTGTAAACAGTAACAGGCAGCAGCCGCTCCTCCATACTTCAATTGTGTTCATTAATTCAGTCATTCAGTGGCCGTCTGGTCGACGCCCTAAACAGACGCGGTAAAATACCGGCCATTCGATGAGGATGTTAGTACAGACAAAGTGATTTCATGTCGATCATTCCTTCGCGAATCAACACGCGAATGTCGCTACTCCCCCCGATCTAATAAGTCTATTCCGCTGACTGGATCCAGGGGGGGTCACCGGTCGCGACCCTCGCGTAGTCTCGCGACGTAACTCGCTTACAATCTCGCACTATCGCGCGAACGAGTAGAACGCGCCGGTTGACAATAAAAAGTACCTATTCGATAATATTGTTATCTTCGTGAAGTTTTTCCCTCACCTGGCAACTTATTTATAAAGTAGTGTTTGTTGTGCTGCGTTTTGTCTATGAGTGCGAGTTCTATTTTTGAAAGTTTTAGTTTTGCGCGGCGGTGATTCGAATCTCCGTCTCGGTACAATTTGGCGGGCTTTCAAATGCGGTTGAACTGTTTATTCTGTGAATGTTGGTGACTCGTAATGTTGAGCGAATTTATTATTCCTCGTCCTGTCGTCTACGCGAGTGAATCGCGCGAGAGTCATAATATCTTTTAGGGATAGCGTGTCGGCCTCCGGCCGTATCGACAAAACAATGATAAGACTCAGTTCTACGAGTTTAGTTTATTCGGAGTTTTCTCGCGATCGGGTCATGTCGTACCAGCCAACCAATATCAATAATCTTTTTAACCTGTCGCTGGATGAACTGTTATCGGACGCGCAATGTTGACCCCGCACAATGTGATTAAGCAGTGTTTTTAAAGAAGTGACAACATCGTGTTTTGATTTATAAGTTGCAATGTGAGCGTGGATCAAGATTGGTCTTCACTCTTATTTTCAAGTGGACAGCGAGTGGATACGAGAGTAAAATACTTTCAGCTGTCGTCGGTTTTGATTTATAATTGAGTAAAATACTGTAAAAATTTCAAAAAAGCCTACTGTGAGCGTGTTTTAGTGAGTGATAGGAATGAGAAATATTCTGAATACTTCAGTGAAATTCGTTTGCATTCATCACTGTTGTCATTGTTGTGGTTCTGAGTGAAAATTGAGTAAACGACTGGATGATTCCCTTTAGTTTTCGACGTTGTCTTCCACCTTATGTGGTTTTGAGTGAAGTTGGGGTACATTTCTGGAATGTTTTCAACACAGCCCGTCTTAGTGAAATTCTCATTAGTTTGAGTGAAAATTGAGTAAAAGACTCGATAATAAATTCTTGTGTTCATCGCTCATTTTGTGGTCAGATGATCGGAATGTTTTCAACGAAACCCAAGATGAGCGTGCGCAGCTCTAGCGAGTTCAGCGAGATCGAGGAGTGCGCGGAGCTGGAGTACGACATGTGGGATGGGCAGTTCGACTTCGTGGGGCCCGAGGGTCGCGGGCGGCCCGCCCTGGCTTCGGACCTGTCCGACGGCCTGGAGGACCTGTTCACCGGGGGCCCTCTGACCCCACATCTGAAGCAAGGCACCAACGGGGGCAAGAAGACTGTGGCCCATCAGTGGTGCGATAATCTCACGGGACAAGTAATTACCTACAATGTTTATATATTCGTATAATATTAGGTATGGAGTGTACCATAAATAATATTGTAAAACACCGGAAAACACAAGTCTGACGTACAAATAGCTCGAAAAACCACAGATTTCTACAACTTATTAGATATTTATTTATTATAGTAATAAGAAACAAACAATACTAATTTTGGCTGTCTGTAAGTTAGTTATTCTAATTACAACATTCAGTAGAATTTGCTTTGAATTGAAGTGTCCTTTTCAAAATTGCAACTGATTAGCAACACGAATAATTGAGACAAGCGATAAACCTAGAACTAGAAAATTGTTTTATTTTAATTAATTAACAATTGTGTACTATTTCTTTTCGAATCATCAATTAAAATCTAAATTCTGAACTTCTGTCTAATTTGTCTCAAAATAGTATAATATTTATATTATTTAAAAAATTGTTTTTGAAAGGAAAAATGATCCTGAGGCAGATATTTTATAAATACTTTCAACTTTCGAAATCCCACAATTAGTATATCCCGTAATTTTTCATGGGTCTGCGCTGGTGCATTATAATTATGCTTATTGTAACTCAACCTAATAACCTAACCTTTTATAATTTATAATTTTAGCGAAAAATCCAATCATAATTGTAATTAATCAGAGCGCTTCCGATGTCGCTATTAAATCACTTCACAGAATTAGCTTGATTATTTGACGTTATCTATTTTGTTTGTATACTATTTTAATTTACTTTCAGGTGTTTTAAACCAGTTATTGTACAAAAAACTGAATGCTAGCGTCTTGTGTATATTTACCACTAATATAACCGGAGGCTAAATCAAGTTTCGCGAGATGCAATGGTCTACCCACCGACATCAGCCCACACTTTCAATATACGGACTAGATTAATTATGTAAAGCAACCATTTCTTTTACTTATTTTCCCTTATCAATTGAAATTGTTGTAATGAGGCGTATGTGTGGTAAAACCATGTATGATCGCGTGAGAAATGTGGAGATCCGCAAAGAGTGCTAGACTGATGTAAGCGTAATGAGTAAGATTAAGAAAATAACGCTTAGATGGTTTGGGCATGTAGAGCGAATGAGCGAAGAAAGGAGTATAAGGAGAATATATGATGCGAATGGTAGCAGAGGTCGGGGACGCCCGAGGAAGACATTGCACGATCAAGTGAATCGGATACTTGAGTCGGGCCATGTCAAGAGTCAATAATAATAGAAGAGTATATATGAGAAGATGTATGAATGTGAATGAGGCAAGGAGTGTATGCCAAGACCGAGTTGTTTGGCGGTTCGTCCTCTCTGCCTACCGCTGCGCGGAAACGGCGTGTAGGTTATTTAGTTAGTTGTAAATTTAAAATGGCTACACCGTATTAGAAAATGCCTATACACAAAACAAGGTTCGTAGAAAATGGATTTATGTTTTATTTAATGTATCGGAGGGTAAATACCTGGCTATTCACATATGGTTACCAGATACGGCTTAAGCCATCTCAAGCATCGATTCCGAATGACGATGCTGAGAGTATCTACCACCATGTGCGACTATTTGTATGAACACAATTATTCTCAACACTTTCCCTATCTCCTTGTCATGATAGTTTGAAAAAAGAAACTTTCAATTTGATTTTTTTTTGTCTTCAAAGGTAATAATAAAATAACAATAATATTTTAATGACTTGTATAGCGCCGTTTTTATGCAAAATCACCTCAAGGGCGCTGTACAAATTTATAATACAATTCTACAGTGATCTATGTTATTACTAACTATTTATGGAGATAATGTACAGTACAATACTTACCTGGTAGTCACTTGAGATTAACACTTAATTAACATTAACTAATTGTTTAATAGCGAAATTTAGATACATAATTTGCAATATACACAAGGCGCTAATAATGCATCACCAATGCGTAAATAACACTGCACTCCTGGAATTTTTCCCTTTTATTCCAAAAATTAGTTTTAATATGATAGTTAGTATAATATGTATTACTGACGTATTATAAACAAATCATTGCAACTGCATTCAAAGTTGTTTGACGCCACTTGTATTGCAGTAAATTCAAATTTCGCAGTGTAAAATGGACTTCTATCTACGTCACGACTTTCTAGCCCCCCCCTCGATGAGCTAACCTTGTTAAATATATTTTCTACGATACTTGATACAAACATACTAAAGTACCTACTGGGGTAATATAAACGTTATTTTAGTACATATAGTCTATGTACTAATGGTCGAGAAAATTCAAAAGAAATTTTTACGATACCTCTATATGAGAGAGTTTGGTTTTTACCCATGGCTGTTTCCAACAGCATTTATCTCGGGAATGCTGAATATCTGCAGCCTTAGTTCCAGACGGGACGTCGCATTATTGTTGATGGCTTACAAGCTTCTGAATGGTTTAGTATCAATTCCAGACATTCTGTCAAAAATAGGACTTTATGTCCCGGATAATTTCACGAGAGGCCGCCAACACAGGCTTTTAATTCTTCCCAGGTCCAGAACTAACTTACCAATGGTGATGCCCCTGGGAAGACTCACTAGGTTAATTAACTCCCTTCCAGCTAACTTGGATATTTTCCATATGTCCTACAACGACTTTAAGCGCGAAATATTGTATTTGTTTTAACTGTATACTTATGTATAATTTTTTTCCATATTTTGTTTACCGCTTTTGCATATGTTTTAACTGTATACTTATGTATAAAATTTTCTTCAATAATTTGTTTACCGCTTTTGCAATGTATTGGTTTTTGTACTGTTTTTGCAAATAAATAAAATATAAATATATTTATACTCGATATATATTATTTTATTACTATAACGTTAAGTCATGTGATTAGTTTATCGCCGCATTTAAATATGCACTCAGATTTCTCCAGATTACAATCACATTTAAACAATCAATAAGTTGGAGCTATTTGATAATATTGAATAATCAGCCATTGTTAAGATTTATATAACAAATAATGCTATAGGAAATAGATTTATCTAATCGTTAGATGCATGGCATGATAGGAACACGTTCAATTGTTACGGTAATATTTCACTGATTGTATCTGAAATTAGAAAAGAGATGCATGTGTACAACTTTAAACAACTCACATATCTTAGGACGGGTTGTTTCGGAGAATTTGAACAATTCATCAAATTTCAACGTTCATTTTCGGGTTCTGTGAAAGACTTATTCATGTTCTGTTTTTATATTATCGTAGGCTAGTTGCTTGACAAAACTGAAATAAAAACAGAACTTGAAAAAATCTTTCACAGAACTTGAAAATGAACGTTGAAATTTGATGAATTGTTCAGATTCTCCGAAACAACCCGTCCTTAGTATGTTTTCCATGGAACGCTTTTTGCATATTTATTTTATTGTTCAGTAATTTGTAGATTCCATTTAGAGTCTTAGGGCCGATATTTTTGTTGCTGTTCTTGACAAGTTTGGTTGGAAACAAGCTGTTCTCTATATTCCAATAAATACTGGCCCATAGAGGATTCTATGATTATATTCCTATAAATAACGGCCTATGGAGGATTCTATAATTATATTCCTATAAATACCGGCCTACGGAGGATTCTATAATTACGTATATTCCTATAAAGACCGATCCATAGAGGATTCTGTAATTATATTCCTATAAATACTGGCAAATGGAGGATTCTATAATTATATTCCTATAAATACCGGCCTATAGAGGATTCTATAATTATATTCCTATAAATACCGGCCTATGGAGGATTCTATAATTATATTCCTATAAATACCGGCCTATGGAGGATTCTATAATTATATTCCTATAAATACCTGCCTATGGAGGATTCTATAATTATATTCCTATAAATACCGGCCTATGGAGGATTCTATAATTATATTCCTATAAATACCGGCCTATAGAGGATTCTATAATTATATTCCTATAAATACCGGCCTATGGAGGATTCTATAATTATATTCCTACAAATACCGATCCACAGAGGATTCTATAATTGTATTCGTATAAAAACCGGCCTTTGGAGGATTTTCCAGATTCCTCTAAATTAATAATAATTCAAGCAGATCATTTAAATGCTACACAGCACAAATTTTCCCCAATTCTAGAATCCCGTGAAAGAAGAATCTTTGTAATCCTATGTTTTTTTTAAAGTTCTACTAGATTAGGAATAGTTTTTTTTCCTGACAGCTATTTCGTATTTCGAAAGCATTGTCAATGATAGATCTGTCAGTCTTTCATTTCCAATGACCTTGATCACATTTTCGAAGAAAAGTAATTTATTCCTATTTCCTCCACAGTTTTAACATTTAAAGTGCCAAGTGTGAAAACCTTTCAGAACTTTTGAACATAATCAAAAAATGATTCGATTTCAGTGATACTATATATTTTAAATCGAATCGTAGTGAACATCACGAGGGATTAAAGTCAAACAACGTTATCTACAAAACATAAAAATAACACTTGAAACTCTTGGTCTCAAAGTCATACAATATATTTATGTACATATGTAATTCAATATATTGAAGTAAATTGGTATGTTTTTTGTAGATAACGTTGTTTGACTTTAAGCCCTCGAATTATTGGTATTTTTTTGTTGTAGATAACGTCGGTTGACTTAAAGGCCCTGATCACTAGTTGGTATCACTGCTGTTCCTGATGCCCCTCGATACGGTTTTTCCATATTCCTATGAGATTCTTATACTGATTTCTGTATCCAAATGAATAGGGGTGAGCACACGTTGTTTCGCAGTAATTCTCTGGATAACGTCTCCACGACTATTCTATAATATGAAGTTAGCTTCAGATGGCGTCATGACATTAGTACCACTGAGTTTGAGTTAGCCGGTTGCGTGTTGAACTTCTCACCTTATCCTATCAGCCTCGGTTGGTCACTGGTCACTGGTCACTGGTAGGTATTCACGACAGGTGTTCAATGGAGATGATATAAGTTGAAGTAGAAATGATTATCGAGTTCGAAGATTAGACATCATGGCGTTTGAACTGGTGATACATAAAGATACGTGGAATAATGGCCAAGCAGGAACATGTATAATGGTATTCTGTAAAGTGATAGCCGTATCATTGGTCTTTCCATCCTCTAAATTAAATTGCTAAGTGGGAAGACTGGATAAGACAAGTTGGCTTCCTTCAATCGGCCCTAGCCCAGAAAGTTTGTATAGAGTAGTGTTTTGTATTATATTGCTTGTATCTTCCAGAATGCGACTATTACATATTGCTCAGTAAAGTTTAACCTTCAAGCCAGTTCCCACAGTTCGTATTTTCAAGTTTAGTGTAGTTTCCCACATTTGCAGATTCGACCCTACAATAAAACAATTCATTGGCCTGGTATTTTTATAAACATATTGCCTTGTTTGTATCATTTATGATTTAAGAATTGGTGACATTTTACTGCAAGCGGCGGCAGTTTTCAAATAGAGCTGTGCGCTATCTATTTTATGATGACCCTAGTTAAACCATTATGCCTAAAAATATTTGCCAATACCTTTCCCACCCCTGTCCCATAGTAATAAAAACCCCAAATAAAGTTTCATCTCCCTCAAAATAATTCCTTTAAAATATTTCTATTGTTTAAGTCACGTTTGTATCATTAAGAATAGCTAAGTGCATTTTATTTTATGTTAAGAATGTTGTTTGCCAACGAGCGGGAGGAACATCTTATTTTTGTAATATGTCCTTCAAGAATTTAGTTTAAATACAGATACCTCCCAGAAAAAGGGCAGTATTCATATAACTGGTAGGTACAGACGTACCTAGGCAGGAGACAGTATTGCAGTGTTGCTATAACGGGTAGGTACAGACGTACCTAGGCAGTCAGTCGTGAGATAATTACTAGGTTTATGTAAACCTATGGAAAACTGAAGAATAGAGGAAACTAGACCTTTATTTCTTTCAGTTTAAGTTTTAGCAGAGGAAAATAAGATCCTCTGCAAATATATTGTGAATTAATAAATTTATATGTCAAGAAGAAGAAGTGTTTTCCTGCATTCCATCTGACGGCGTGTTCTCGTACCACGATAGCAGAAACATTGCTAATACAGACAGGCACGTGAAAAATTGCGGGTCATTATAATTCAGATTCGTGAAGCTTAAGGTTTTCAATAGAAGAAATTAACCTTTCGAATGTTAATGAAACTTGAAATATTACATTCATGTCATTATAAAAATACAAGACACGTTATATTCGAATTAATAGAACAAAAATTTTATTCCACGTGTGAAAAGGATTTAAAAAAAAGTCATTTAAATAATATTCATGTAAACGGGCCACCAAAGTATGTCCACTGGACCTACTTCAGTGAAACCACTAATTTATCTAAGCATCTGTTAAAAAAAAAAACAAATACCGCATTATCAATTAATTTATTTTGGTACCTACTTCATCGCTTGTGATTTAACTTATCATTATCAATTTTCAAAATTAAATTGAACTTGAATAATTTTCGGCAGGAATACGTGGGGATATTTCACATTACGCGTGCACCGACAACCTAAATTTGTATGTTTATTAATGTAGGTATTCCATACATAAAGTTAACTAGTAAAAAATCACATGTACGGATGTCTTTGGTAAGATGTTTTGTGTCACATGCAGGCACTTGGTGTGGTTGACAGTATTTTGGATCAGCCCAAATGTCGGAAAAAACATTAAACACTAACCATTCCTGTTTATTATCATCCGCGAACGCTCTCGGTGATTGCTGTGAGAAAGAAATACCTAACTTATTTATAGGGACCCGACACTTCACGTTATTCTTTGAATAAGTGTTTATTTTTCGGCAAAAGCGGTGTTTGCAGCAAAAATTGACCAAAAGTCATAACGTACGCGGCTTTTTTAATGTAAACTGCTTTCCATTTAATGGCTTGTCAAAACCATAGGCAGAGAAATGTGTATATAGAATTTATAATACTACTCTATTATATTAAAATAGCAGATAATCATCTGTAAAATACGAAAATTTGCGTTATTTGCCCGAAAATTCCGAATTTCGCGTTATTCTCATGAAAAAAAGCACTTTTTTCGCGTTTTCTCCAACGCGTGTTTCTCTGGTCTCTATTTATTTAATAAGTTTTACGTTTCAATTAATATAATAATGTTATAATTACGTATTTAATGTTCGTAATTGCTTGCATCATTAGTCCGTAAGGTGAAATACCGGTTAAATAATACATATATATTTTTTTAATTATTGTTATGGAAGCAGTACTACTTGCACAACTCGCTTACACAAATAAGTAAATTAAAAGTTTAACCATTAATGGAAAAATGTGGTATTTTTACCTTCATCGTTTACCTTATGTGTGTTTAACATGTTAATCTTAAGCATAAGTAACATGTCCTTCAAAATACACATAAAATGTGTTTAGAATCATACCGTAACTTACAAAGGAAGTCTATTAACTTGTGGATTGGCAGTGAAATACGGATTATATTCTAGCCTAACCTAACCACCTTCATCCATTTATCTATTACTATACTATCCGATTATATAAGTTCATGTAAATATGTAGGAGTATTTAGACCAGCTGTAAAAGCAGTAAGATATTATTTTCCTAATGTAAGTAAACAATGTACAAAAATATTAACTGTACTGGAGATAAAAGATACTCATAACGTAATTCTAAAGTCAGAACAAGTTGTGTTCGGATTATTCAGAAGCTGATTTCGATCATATTCATTCATCTTAAAGTTACTAATTATTTCTAGGGATATTATGTTCTTTTTGTCACACACATGGCTCGTTTGACAGTCATAGTCATAAACCGTAGGTCTTTTGGTAGATATCTGGCTTGCTCTGTTTAGCTAGCTTTACCGTAAAGTTCCATTTGACATTACTTTTAGGAGATTTATGCTTTGTTGTCATATTAAGGAACGTAGTTTTGTCGTAGTTCTGTAATTCTGATAATGTTTTTTCTGGTTTTATCTATTACTAGCTGAACTTTCAATAAATATAATATCAATGTATTATATAAATATATATATCTTGTGGAATAAATTAAATGATAGTGAAAACCCTATCAAACTCCGTTGCATACCTTAGTACAAACAGAAGCTACAACAGACAGACGAGGATTGTGACTTTGTTTAAGATGTGTATTTTGGTCACAAAAAGTGTAATAAATAAAGAAGTTATTACTAAAAATTTTCTCTTCCATCTTTGTACGGAGTCTTGAAAAAGAATTGAATCTAGAGGGTCAATGAAAATTAAAATGGATGTATTAATGGCCATATTTTGAAATTAGGGTTGTTATTTAGTTGAGACAGAATCTTCTAATAGACTCGTTTTCTCTCCATTCCTTTGCCCCTGTTATTTTTGGCGAGTTTGTTGCTTGATGTACGCATTAATAGTTCTGTTCTTTTGAACAAGTAAATTTTCCTTTGTAACTAAAATACTCGTTGGTCATACTTCATACGGTTTATGACCCTCCAAGTTCAGAACATCGACCGGAGAGCATTCACCTAAAAGCTGTTCAAACGTGAACGAAAACAACATTGATTTGCAAATCCAATTAACTTAACCTATAAGATACATTATTATTATCTATCTAATAATTATATCTTTAGTTCTGTTTTTGTTAATACTCTCCAGGGCGCATTATAACAAACATACACTCAACTACTAAAACTAATTATGTACTATAAACAAATTGTAACTGCTAACCTTATTCGTCGTTAGTTAAAATAATGTATTGTAGATATTATATGTAATTTCTTGATGAATGGGTGGGAAATTCGAAACAGAATGACATTTATTCCTAAAGTATATAATATATGTGAAGATTAATGTTTTGACGAAAATGTTTTATTATCTAATAAATGTAGATAATATTTATGATCGAATCTATGATCTGACAGTAAACTATCTACAAACAGAAGTGGTGCCATCTATAATCATAGAGACTCTTGAATATTTTCATGAAATATTTTATTACATAGATGCATGTTGTATGTATGAATTGTTTTCCTCTGTGATATCAATCTGAATATTTTCCATTTGGTTAATAATTAGTATGGGGAGATCAGGTGGGAGATAAACTCGAATCTTAAGTCAAAATGCAAAATGTCAGCAGCCATCTTAAAATCCCGGAGTTCTCGGTCGATATGGTGCAACATTGGTATAGATGAGGTCAGGTCAGGCGGGATATGAATTCGAACCTAAAGTTGAAATTTCGGCAGGTCGGCCATATTAAAAGACTAGAATTGTCGACCGATTTGGTCCAATTTTTTGTAGGGGAGATGAACTAGAATTTGATGTCAAAATGCACAATTTTGACAGCCATCATTAATTTCTTGACTTCTGATAGTAAATTCTCGTAGTGAATTTCTTAATAAAGTCGAAATCAGGCTTAATGGGTCTCGCGAATTTAAAATGAACGGATAGGTATAAATACGTATTCACATTAATGGTTTTTATTTTGGTAGGAAAATTAGCTGGTAGCATGTGAGTTTGAGAGTCGAAAATAGATATAAATGCAATTTACCTTTCAGAGAAATAAAATATTTCCGTCTCTCTGTTCGACCATTCCATCAAATACCCGTGAAAATGTTTACTTATTTTGAAATTTCAACATTACCAACGCAAAAATCAATTTGACCTTTCTACGTTAAATTTCTTCACAAAAGTACACAAACAAGTAACCTCCTCCATTGGTGACAACTGTTTGATGGGACTTATGAGTGGTGAGGTAATGTCAACACAACGTCTTGTACTTATATCTATTTCGTCGTCATTTATCTTGGCACGTTTTGTAAAAAAAAAAAATTCTGCGATCTACTCGTACCAAGTATAATTAGCATTACGCTTGGATGCGCCGTTGATATATTTGTCTTTTGGCAGAACAAACTAAATCATGAGAGTGACACTGACCTTCACACATAAAAATAATTACGCACTAGCTTCCTTGAATAGGGAGGGGAGGGGGGTATTTGAATAATGATTTCGAAATCATTCGAATGTTTGTTTTCACATCTATACTAATTTTATTTATTCTTATCTTACGATTATTAAGTTATTTATTCAAATTCGATTGTATCTACCTATACATCATTAGTTTGGAATTGGATATTCACCAAAAATACAATTAGATTCGTGGTTGAATTCCATTCTAATAATATTATGAATCAAACATAGTAATTTCGATTGCGGAAATTATTTTTCTGTGATTGGTTGTAACTCTGGTTCAATGAACTCGGATTTGTTTTGAATTTAAGTGTCGTGTTTTCCGTGTGTATTTATAGTATCCCTTGATTTTTCCGTGTATATTTATAGTATCCCTTGATTTTTCCGTGTATATTTATAGTATCCCTTGATTTTTCCTTGTATATTTATAGTATCCCTTGATTTTTCCTTGTATATTTATAGTATCCCTTGATTTTTCCGTGTATATTTATAGTATCCCTTGATTTTTCCTTGTATATTTATAGTATCCCTTGATTTTTCCGTGTATATTTATAGTATCCCTTGATTTTTCCGTGTATATTTATAGTATCCCTTGATTTTTCCGTGTGTATTTATAGTATCCCTTGATTTTTCCGTGTATATTTATAGTATCCCTTGATTTTTCCGTGTATATTTATAGTATCCCTTGATTTTTCCGTGTATATTTATAGTATCCCTTGATTTTTCCGTGTATATTTATAGTATCCCTTGATTTTTCACCGCTCTGGACCAGTTCAAAATATTTTCTAACTTTAAATGTACCTACCCACATTAATTATAAATGCAACTATTAAAATGATAAAGATTTTCTACTAGTCTACTAATTAATCGTAAGATGAGGTTACTAATAGAGTCATTGTTATTTACCCCTGACCCAAATATCATTAAATATTTACTTTATACAAAAAAAAAATAACAGTCTTACGATGCCGTTAGCTGTTTGATTTTATTTTATTTACAGTTTATTAGTTTCTTTAGTGTTTTTATATCACTGGATTTAAAAAAATGTCTTGTAATATTTGTTTACTATTATGATTATAAAGGAATCGTACTAATAATGTATCCAATCAATTTTCACTCATATAGGTATTTTAAATGTTAGTTATTTCGTAAAAATTGGTGCCGGTAGCTCATTCCACATAATATGAGCCCAGCCTGATCTCCAAACTCAAACCTCAAGAAGAACATGGAAAGCAATTTGGATTTTTTTTAGACTAGATGTTTTTCCCTGTACACTTGTGATATAATGTGCGAGACACTACGTGTTTAGTAGCATACAACAATAATTATAGATATTCAGAATCGTGCAAAGAGAAATTCAAATGCAACAAGAATTCAGGATGCACAATACAAAATACTGCACACGTTGAACGGTTCAACTAAAATGAAGATGCAGTAGGTATGGCACAATGCCTAGATTAAAAAGATGTTAAACTTTAATACCTATGTATGTATAGCATAGATAGAACGTAAATAACTTTCTTATCTGCCAACGTGGTGTGCTAACTGACTTTTATTTTAGAAACTGGTTTTATATCTTTTTACAATATCTAATTTATCCACGATATTTCAGCCAGTCTTTACAAAACTTATTTTTATTAATCATTTTTTTGAGTGAAATCAACAGTTTAAATGTGGTTGGTTTACACATGTGAAATTTACTTAAATTATAGATTTCCTCACTACTAATACATTATGGCTGTTACTAATAAGCCGGTTCAAATTTGGTGACATAAAGCCAATCAAAAAAACACCATGGTAATAAGTCATGTTTTTCACTGTTCTGACCTTACGCGCCGCGAATATTTACACCATGTTTTTTACTAAGATGTATTTAACAATTAACAGGTAATGTGACACAAGACTCCGAGATTCCGACTTTATTTTAGGGTATTGTCTCGTCTTAAATATAAATACAACGAGAGATACTCCATAATATAGTACATTATTACGTTGAATGTAGTTTGGTTTATAGTTGGGATATGAATGCATTTTTAATAGGGTCTTTATATGTATTTTGGTTAGAATTGAAGATATTTATAAAAGAGAAAATGTTATTATTTATTTATATTTGAACATGGTGCAAGCATTTTGATTTTAATTTGTTTTAAATTAAAAATATTGCACGAACGCGTGTTCCGCGTCAATTCTATTTAATAATTCAGGACAGTCAGTAATGTTTTTACGACTTTATAAAGCAACATCGCATCTGCAAATTGTCTACATACACTCAATGAATCAAATTGTCTACATACACTTATGAATCAAATTGTCTACATACCCTCATGAATCAAATTGTCTACTTACAATCATGAATCAAATGGTCTAAATACACTCAATGAATCAAATTGTCTACATACCCTCATGAATAAAATTGTCTACTTACAATCATGAATCAAATGGTCTAAATACACTCCATGAATCAAATTGTCTACATACACTCAATGAATTAAATTGTCTACATACACTCAATGAATCAATTTTGAAAAATACAGCTGCGTCGAGATAATTATTAAATCTACTGTGCAATGTTGTAAGAAATGTACAAAATGTTTTTTTTTCTGAATCGATTCAATTTTGTTTATGTGTAATTCATAAAATGGAGACCACACAGTCGACGCAAACTCTAGATGACTTCGTACATATGCAAAGAATATAAAAACATTACTTGTTTATTACAAGTTTAATGATTACTTTAATCACAGCTGCAACTATGTAGGTCCACCAAGTCTCATCTGGCCACCATGTGTTGGATTATATCTAGGAGGGGAAAATCATTGTTTCATTAAATAATTTTTTTACCATCACCCGTACAGCCCAGTCCCGACATGTGGCTTTCTAAATGCGAGCTGACGTTGATTCATACAACTGGCAGTATGGGTAGGGTGGCACTGTTTACATAGGGGAATATTGAAGCACATATTCATAAATTCTTACTGGTAGGTGAATGCAATTTCTAAAAGTGATGTGTGAATTAACATTCATATTTCATGTTTGATTTAGAAGATAAAAAATGTTTGAATTTAAGTTCTCGTAAAAGTGATTGGGTGGCTATTTTTAGACTTTATATTGGGGTGTCGTCATATTTGAAGTAAATTTAATCATTAATTTTCGGAATAACTTTTATTGAGTAAAACCTCAAATTGTAATATTTAAATATTGAAGACAACATTAGTGATTTTTTAAACGAAAATCTGAAACAGAAAAATCAGAAAAGGAAACGGTCACATCTGGGACTCGAACCCAGGACCCTTGTCTTTCCGGGACAATGCTCTACCAACTGCGCTAATGTGACCCTAGGGTCACAACTGCGCTAATGTGACCCTAGGGTCACATTAGCGCAGTTGGTAGAGCATTGTCCCGGAAAGACAAGGGTCCTGGGTTCGAGTCCCAGATGTGACCGTTTCCTTTTCTGATTTTTCTGTTTCAGATTTTCGTTTAAAAAATCACTAATGTTGTCTTCAATATTTAAATTTAATCACTTGATTTTTTTTTAAATTAGTCTATTTAAGGTTCTTTCAACATTCATTCGTCATACTGTGCTGACATTTCAAAACATTTTGATAACATTTCATTAAAATGCAAGGCAATTAAAATGAATATTGATTACGAAAAGTCAGACGCTTTCTTCGTAAGCAAATTTGATAAAAAAACTAATAGAAGTGAATAAGGTTGGAAAGAAAATGAAAATCCCCTTTGAAATAATGCGTTTAAGATTTTTTTTTGGTATGTCGAGATTTTTGGTCCTTCGAAAAAGATTAATGAAATTTTGCACACTTGACGTTCAAAATTAAAGGAAAATTACTGTCTACGTCTTATTTAGAAAAACATGAAAGTAACGTAGTAGGTATATCTTCCGATTGATTCGCATCGATTATGTCTCTTTCGGCGATACGTAGGTGCTTTCTCTTTAGTGTGCCCGGTTGCACAAACTATTGTCCCTTCGAATTGCTCCATGCACCGTTTAGGCAAGCCAATTAGTCAACCTTTTATGTTTACTGATTCGATTACCGACACTGAAGAGAAAAACCGATAGAACTGCATTGTGGGCATGTCCGCGTGCTGGAAATAAGCACAACTTTTCCCAGCTTCTGTTCAAATGAGATTATTTTTTATTTTGTTTTGTTTGGTTTTACGCCTAGCTGTGCTTTTACATGAATTATAAGAACAGAATTTACCTAGTGAGCTATCGAAAATTATACAGTTTTTATAGAATTAAATAATATTAAACTGTAAAACTAACTATGTAACAATTAGTAAAACATGTTACAGTAACATAAAATAAAATGGTATAAAAAATATATTAATATAAATAATAAAATAAAATAGAACAATACTACATATAAGACAAATCACTAAAACTACATTACCAACGCTACTATAATTAGTAGGATTGGACAAAGTGCTGGTATAGTCAGTAAATATTATATAAATAGTACACCCAAACTTGATTCCCAAATGCATCCTATTGGTTAGTGAGTGTGTCTGATAGTTGGTTATGTATGTATTGCATAAGAATGTTACAATTTGTCTTGTGTTCCTAGTTTGCACTAGGAATCTAATAGTGGCGACGATGGCAGGGCTGTCAATTAAGTTGATAATAACTCTGTGTAATACAACTAGGTCTGACATAATTCTCCTGTCAAATAGCGTTGCTAGATGCAATGGATTCACCAAACTGACATAATTAATTTATTCAATAGGAATTATGAGCCTAAAATTTATATATCTAAGAAATTTGTGCTGAACTCGTTCTATCTATATTGTTTGTGTGAACTTTATACAAAGGGGACCAAATGGATGAATTCCACGTGACTTCTAACTTATGAAATGTAGAGCGTTCTCGTACAATCTAAGGAACAGATTATCATTTACTGGTCTGCCTAGAACCTACGAGTCGAAAGGTCCGAATTAAATTGGTTACTTAACTTTCTTTCATATCGGTGTAGATCACACAGTTCTATAAATTATCTGCTCAGTTCCTATCGACCATCTTGGCTAGCTGCGGCGACCGACTTCTAGCCGCGGCCGCGTCAGAAAGAAAGTAATTGGATTACATAAAAATATGTAATTAATATATTATTTGTAAAATATATCTATATTTGTTGCGTAGAAAAAAGAGTATTGCAATGCCAATGGGCTCTAATGTGATATTACCTATAATGATATATTATTGTAAATGAAATGATTTCCGTTGTCTTTTTTCTAATGTATTTAAATGCGATACGGGAACTGTACTTTTATTAAGTACATAGTCAGTCAATATTATATTAAGTCACTTAATATCTTAAAAAGGCCTACAGTACGCGATGGTGTATGACTATCTCTTAAGGATAACCCCTAAGAACGCCGGGTACACGTCTGATAGTTTCTAATAATTGAGGGCTGGATATTACAAAGATGCTAAAGGTTTAAGACGAAGCTTAAAGGTGCTAAATCACTAATTTGATTAATCTTTATAACGAATTGGTGTACATTATGAATACCAAATAATATGCTTTAGATAAATTAAAGGTTTTCCTATCGTTTCGCTTGAGTAGAATACATATAAAAAAATAAATTACTCAATAAAAAATATAAATGTAAACTACTAAATAATATATTTTTAAAATAGAAATATATGAACACGTAAAAGAATCAACTTAAAAATATACAGTATTATAGCTAAAGATTATCTGTGACAGTTTTACTTAATTAACTTTTTTGCTTTCTTTTTATTTTTGTAAAATTATTTACAAAATAAATAAAAACCAGTTTTGTGCTTGAAATCGAACGTGTCTAGACTTCGTTTGTCAAGCTATTTTAATGCCTATCACCTACAATATAAGGTATACCAAGAAAATACACATTTTTGGCTTGTAACTTCCTCTTAAGCACAGAACCAAGATATTAAATAACATGCATTTACTGAAAAACTGTTAATTTTATGAAAACGTTCACAAATATGTAAGTTAAAACTTAGTTTTGTCTACTTTTATTATTTACTAAACCCACACGAAATATACACTTAATATTAAAATTTCATTTTAAAACCAAAAAGAATTAGCTATATAAACAATTTATATGATTATTGCCTTCTCTATAATACATAAAAATAAGCTGCTTTGCACAATTTGAAAGATCAAACTTTTACAAAAAAAAAATTGACTTAAATTAAACACCTTATTTATATTTGTTTGTTTGCAGAATATTTATAAGTGACTTAAAACCGGCGGCGGCCGGCATAGTCCAGTGGTAACGCATTGGACTGCCATTCCGAAGGTCGCGGGTTCGAACCCGGCGTGCGCAAATAAATTTTATTTGGTTAATTTGTGTTATTTCACAATTAATTAATTAAAATAATATATAGTATATTTGCGGCACGTTCCAGAGTGGAAGATACTACCAGTATCGCCCTGGTGTAAGACCACCATTCAGAATTGAAACGTTGCTCCAAATGGCTTTAGCCGTGTTTAGTGACTAGATCTGAATAGCCAGGTACTTCCCCACCTTCCTCTTTCACTTCCCCACTTACCTTCAGCCTCACAACATCCCCCAATTGGGGATGCCATAGTCTCACTGGCTCCAGACGGGTGCAGTTGGGACTCTTGTGAGGTATTCACTATAAAAAAAATTAAAAAAAAATAAAAATACAATTCCGTAGTACATTATTTTGATGTATATCATGAAGCTTAGCCAGCGTTAGCAATGTAGTTCCCGAAAATATATTTTTACGACTTTATTACAAAACATCGACTTTTCTCTACTTTCTGTAAATATAATATCCATGCATCATAAATGTTATTATTTTTTAATGATAAGCTAATGTTTATAAGACAAGGTTTTATGCATAGCATAAAGGATAACAAATAATTATTTATTATAATTATTTCTTATAATTATTTGTTATCCTTTATGCTATGCATAAAACCTTGTCTTATAAACATTAGTTTATCATTAAAAATAAAAATAAAAATAAAGATAATGTCATGTCAAGACATTTATTTTTTATAATATTACAGAAACCGTTTAAGTTCCCACCACACATGTGTGAACTATAACTATACTGTGCATAAATACAATCCGCGTTCTAAAAGCATTTCGTCCCAAAATAACTTATCGATTCCAGCGAAATTTTCCTGTTTATGCAATTAATACATTATTCGGTGCAGAGTCGCAATTCGCGGGCGGATTCGATGTTTTGTTTATCGATGAAAGTTAACACCGGCTGAAGAACGAGAAAACCTTCAAGTTGTGCGTAGGAAGTGATGTGTGGGTGTTCTGGGTATTGATTCTCCAATCCTGGCCGCTCGCAATCGCCGTCGAAATTCTACATACATTGCTCGACGTTCTTATCCTTGAGTCTCGTGAAAGGTACATACTTACATACGCTAAACGTCAAAAGTCATTCCGCTCGAGTCGAGTCGAGTGGAATGACTTCGTCGAGAATTGAGTCCCTGATAGTTAGATATTCTACGTCAGTGATGCCTGTTTAATGCCGTGAATCACGGCTGCCAACATGTACACTTGAAATGTTTCCTTAACCACATTCCCGTGCACTTTAATTCATAGACGCATTCAGCCAGCTATTCTCGGCACTCGGTGATTTTATAATGGTGCCTTCGAGTGCCTTTTACTGCCCACAGTGCCCACTAGTGACTTCAAGGTATGAAGACAAGTGCTGTTGCAGAAGTCCTGTTCTTCTCTAGCGAATGGTGGACATAATGGAAATGTTCGATAAGCTTCCTTGTAACGGGATTCCTGTATTGAACTCCATGTACATAATTGTCTGACTGAACGCCGACTGACGGCTTCCAGTTAGTGGAGGGGTAAGGCTCTCGACTAGCAATCCCGAGGTCGCAGGTTCAAATTCTAGCGTGAGCGAATAAATTTAATTTAATGAACTTGTGTTATTTCAAAATTTAATAATTAAAAATAATATAAGGTATATTTGCAGCACGTTCTAGATTGGAAGACACTTTCAGTATCGCCCTGGTGTGAGACCACCATTCAGAATTGAAACGTTGCTTGAAATGGCTTTATCCGTGTTTGGTGACCAGATTTGAATAGCCAGGGACATCCTCTTCTCCTCTCCTTCCCCTTCTCACTACCTTCCGCCTTACTACATATCCCTATTGGGGTTTCCTTAATCTCACTGGCTCCAGACGGTTGGAAGCAGTTGGGACTTTTGTGCGGTATTTTGTCGTGACGTATTTCAATGGCAGATTAATAATTATTGTAAGAAAAAATAAAATTTATACCAGTTATGCCAAAGAAGATATATTTCAAATCCAATCGTTCGCTGCAAATTTTGGCGATATCCAGCCAGCAATCGCAGAAAAATAAATTTGAAAACATGCGAGCATATTCAGCCGTATCTTGAAATGTATAATGAACTGACCTGAACATGCCTTGACCACTTTTTTGTTCACAGCGAATTTGTTTTAACGACTTGTTAATTCTCGGGTCTGATTCCTCTATGGATCAACTAAAATTAGATTACTATAATTACCTACTCCTATAGTAGTTATATACCTATACATACGGTACCTACCTGCAATACATACATAATAGTAATCTGTCCGGCATCCGTTTTGCATTGGATCATCAAAAATTCTTCAAAATTAAATTCTTGATATTCCTGCCTAGTTCTTAATGATTGCATTATTTGTATAGCGCCGTTTTTGTGAGAAAATCTTCTTTTTACATATTTCTGAGTTCTATGAGTTGTTGAACTTCTGCAGAGCCTTCTTCCATTATTAATTACATAGTAAATAATAATCAGTTTGATTCGATTCACACAATGTTATGATCAGTTTCCTGCAGTAATCGTGATCATTTAACTCGTTGCTATATCACCGCGACAGTTGAGCTGTGTTTCAGAAGACTTGTGACAACAAACTTATTCATGTTGGAGAATGCAGCACGCAGATACTTTCGCACGCCATTAACTGTTACAAAACAATAATGTGATCGTGTTAGTATATGTCTTGAGATGAGAGTCTTTTCCAGCCAATATGTAATTGTTGGTTATTGTTATTACCTGCTACCAGAATACAACTCTTATTTTATTTGCCACTGAACATCGATACTATATTTTTTTCTATCAATAAAAACTCACATGATACCTCTATCGAACTTACGATTTTTCATGCAAACGCAATAAGCATTCTTATTCTGTTTTCAGCCATAATGTGACTTTCACCTGGGTTCTGATCTCTGATACTTTAGTTTCAATTGAAAACGTTTACGCAAGCATTTAAAATGTGCTTCTAGAAAAACAGCGATATTTATGAAGGATTTATTTTAATGTTTTAAAATTTTCGACAATCAAACAAGCCAAAAAGACAGTTGCCCACGGGCAAAACAAACTTTGGAAGGTGGCCGAACTGCATCAAAACGAGTAATTTCGGTTGTGGATCTGTCCGTCATGTCTGGTTCAATGAACTCGGATTTGCTTTGAATTTAATTTTCATTCTCAACAATTTAACACTGATTGTGTCAAAAATTTCGACAAGCG
Organism: Hesperophylax consimilis; assembly: GCF_061612785.1. Lineage (NCBI taxonomy): Eukaryota > Metazoa > Arthropoda > Insecta > Trichoptera > Limnephilidae > Hesperophylax > Hesperophylax consimilis. The sequence continues at coordinate 1,752,188 of NC_142842.1, forward strand.
ATTAAAGTACCTACAAATTATTATTTTTTCGTTTATTCTTTCTTGATCATTCTGCAGCAATTGTACTTGTTCTAATGTGTTCTTTACATAAACTCTCAGCATAAAACCTACAACTATAATACGGGTTTAAAAATAATGTAAATGCCGCACAAGAGTCCCAACTGCTCCCAACTGTCTAGAGAGCCAGAGAGACTCACATCCCCAATTGGGGTATGTGTGAAGCTGAAGGTAGTGGGGAGGAAAAATAATGTGGGGGAGTACCTGGCTATTTAGATCTGGTCACCAAAAATACGGCTAAAGTCATTTCATGCAACGTTTTAATTCTGAACGGTGGATTGCGCTAAGCCTAAAAAATGATCTCCTGCTTGATAAGAACTTTGCACTGTCATAAATAACTTGTCAAGTGCATGATGCGGTGACATGATACTAAAGATAACATTCATTAATAATGATATCTATAGCTTATAAGTATGTGATTAGTATCACAATACCGTGTGTCAAGTACGCTTCAAATATTGGAGTGTTTCAGATAATATTATTGGGTCCCCGATGCCAACTTTTAAATTAACCGACAAACCGGAGGATTAGATTGACTCCGGATTGACGTAGCGGTCTCGAGGCCATTCTTTACGATCCCAACATATTATTTATTATCTATTTGAAATCATAAGTATGAAAATGACATGAACCTAAAAGGCTCTGGACGCTAGGCTCTCTATTCGAGAAGATGTATGAAAAATGACAAAACCTAATTATTTTTTTTAATGACGTGTCCCAATCCCTGTCTAATCGAATTCCCCAAATATCATAATCCGTTATAATTGCAGTAATAACATAAAAATAAAATTAAAGTATGTACTTCATTTTGTACCACTTTGCATTCAATTAATTTAAGGAAAAAACTGTTCGATCTTAAAATAAGCGAACAGAATGTAGAGTGATTGCTAAGATGAGATGTTGAACTATTATTATATTGCTGCCAAATAATTTCCCTCACCTTAGATTTGGCTTCAGTGCTACTCATACAAAATCACAGTAACGCTCTGTCCAGAGCAAAGATTTTTCATATTGATTCCGATATAGTTTCCATGCGGGGGCGGGATCAAAAAGCTTCGTGTAAAACGCCCATTATTCTCTCTCGTAGGTACTGCAAATAATGTGCAGAGATATCAATGTAGGTATTGTAGTACATATTCCATTATCCAGTACTGCGCACGCCGTGTTATTTCCGATTGGATGATTCACAACCCGTCCCGGTTAAATTGGCGGCTAGTCCTCACCGCTAAACCCTGCCAATGATGCATAAACCACAATACTCAGTCCTACTTGGCTGTCAATAGCTTTTGTAGGAACCCAAAATCCCACATCCGTCAGTCAACGTCAAGGACTATGAATTACGTTAATTTAGCAACTGAAGTCGCTATTTTCTGGCTCAGTACTGGATCTGTTTCTGGATCAATACTCACTTTTTTTGGCGGGATCGTTCACTGGGTTACTAAGTAATACCTACTCTCAATTCTAGCGCCCGCGCCATCCAGTTTTAAATCTTTCACTGTCATTCAGAAGAAAAAAACAAGTGACAGCGTTCCATTTTCTTTTTTCAAATAAAAAGTTCAACTAACCGTCACCCAAGGCCGCGCGCGGGAAATAAACCGCCTGAGACGAAAAATTGTTCCACGTTTAAAATTATGTCATGAATGGGCGTATCAAAATAGAGCAGTGAGTTCATGATCGTTATTTTAGCGATTGCGGTAGTGTTGGCACTATTCATTTTATTTTTTAATGTCCGAACATTTCTTGAATAAATAAAACAATATTGATGTTAGCCCCCCAGCACGAAATAAACTATCACCCACCATTGTTTAAAAACTGCATCAGTACATATTATAATGAGAATATAATAATAAATCGTACTAATTATTTATTCATGTTCTCCATAAGACGGTTGTTCACCAATATATTACGGAGAATATGAATAATTTTAGGTACATCTAAGAATGTCATGAAGTAATAATGTAAGAAGTCATGGGGGGCAGTTTTACTATTTTGGGGAATACGTCACTTACGACAGTTGCTGAATTGAGTAAGTGACGTTGAAAATGTCGATGGTGAATGCAGAATCGCTTTCGGAGTATAAAAAATTGGATCTCCTTCAAGTATACTTGCTAGGCACATATAAATTAACTTCTTTCAATAAGAGTGTATTAAATATATTTCCAGAGATTAAGAGATTATTGCTTCTAAGGTATTGAAATCGAGCATTCCTGTTGAGAACATGGAAGACAAGTACGTATATTCTCTCATGCATATCTATAGGTAACGCACAAACCTCTAACAATGTTTTATCTCGTGTGATTATTTGGGGTCTGCAATACACACAAATATCAAAGTACTTTTATCTGGTTACAAATATTTAGATTTTTACAGCCGGACTAAATGTAGGTATCAATTTAATTCATTGTTGTAAATTTTCACAGCGTCTCGACAAGTCAGAAACACAATTGCTTTTAATTTACTGCGCCATCCGTTTTAATTGGAGAGTACCTATTAATTCAATGTACAGTGTGTCGACATACTTTTTCGAATATACTTTTAAATAAAGTGATATACGTAGTACCTTCCAAATCTGGGTAGACCAATGGAAAATTCATATAATATGCCATGGTTTTTTTAATTTGTTTATTTATTCAAATTATCGAACGACATCCATTTACAGTACAAAATTTCTCATTTTAACATTAACATCTGGCAAGATATATTATGTATAAAAAGTTTTAAGGTCATTTAAAAACTAATAAAATATATATACTGTTTTAGGATTTTCATTCATAGCACTATTATACTTGTCATGTTGTGTTAGTACGTTCATCGTCCGATAAGAAACATGCCCTTTTATTGTGAGTTTTTGCCGGTTCGAGCTACGATGCAGATTTGTTCGTTTTTTTTCTTTACAATATGAAGTTATGAAGCAAAATTTACAACAATTAGTATACTATTTTAAAACTACATTTCAATAATAATTGCGTCAAGGAATGCTCACGATAGCATATAACATACAAGCATGACAAATTCATTTAATGCATTAGTGTCTTTTTAAAGATGTTAATAAAATTCATGAAACAATTCTTAGCATTTGGTATTTTATTTCACTCAATTGCATCGCATTGATTGAAATTTTTTTCAATTCAATAACACATATGAAAAATGTAACAGATTGTACGCCAACAATATAATGTGAACATGAATTTCTTTTACATGTAATAATTATAATAATCCTTATAATACATTTGATGACTTTATTATCGTGATTGATTTTTGGGTTATTACCTACTTTGGATTTGTTCCTGAAATCCTGTGAAGACCCAAAACGCATCGAGCACGCGTAATTATTATGAAGGCAATAATCAATAGAGGCGACGAGGATTGGTATCTGGTGCCTGAAGGCTTTAAGGAAGCACAATACGGCATAATAACCCAAAAAATAATCGCCATAATTTTCTTCAACTTTCTGAACTGCGTGTGTTTTCATTGCATCGTTTCATTCAATATTAATTCGAGCTGAGTATTGTTAGCAGCATGTTTGGAAGTATGGTATCTAAGAAGTTTGTACTCTTTGTATTAGCTTGTTGATTTATCTAACATCGGCATCGTGGGAGATATAAATTACAAATAGACACAACACAACGCAGTATCCATTGTACCTAACCTACTCTCTTGTGTGATACTTTCTAGCCCTCAACCATTCTCCCATAGGGTCAATTAGGGAAATTCTCAAAGCCAAATTGCGATTTGTTTCATTCAATTAAAGCTTAGTACGAGTATATGAACATGGTGTACATTCGTTATTAGAAGCTAGTAGACCAACCGAAACTAGAATTTCAGCCAAAACAGAAACCGAATTTCGGCCTTTTTTCTAAATTTGGCCTAAACCAAAGCTTATTTAAATAAGTGAAACAATGTTACTTTGTTTGAACCACTATATTTATAAATACATACGGGGACCGGTTTCAGAATAACCGTTCCTTCTTCAGGGTAAAATATACAAACTTAACATGAATTCACTCACTTTAAACCTCAGTAAGCAAATAACACATCTGCCCTGATGATGGACACTGCAATGCTGTCCGAAACGCTGGCTAAAGAAGGAGTTAGCGCAACACGGCATAACACCCCAAAAACAAATAACAAAAATACTTTTGGCCGTGAAAATCTTAAATCATATTTTCTCAGTAAGCAGTTTTAAATATTAATATTTTGAGGAATGGTATTAATTAAATAATATGGTAAATGTATATATACGACACCAATCACGCGAGTGATTACAAAACAATGGATGAATATATTACGAAGTGTTGAAGTGGGGGTGGGGGCGTGACTAGGGATTAGTGAAGAGTGGGGGGAGGAGATGGAAGGGACGGTGAAAGGGAACATGTCTAAGGTGGGACTGCAAAATTATTTTATTTTGTTTTTTTAATTTTTAATTTTCTTTCTTTGTTTATTTGATAATGGACTCATTATTATTAAGGGATTTTTTTATTTCTAAGGCTTCTAAGTTATCTGTATTTTTAGTTGTCTATATCCCTGTATGTTCTTTTCAGAACTATCATTTTTATTTGAGTTTTTTATTTTTAAACTTGTAAGATTTCATTAGTTAAATACATAAATGCAAAAGATCTTAGAACTGATAAATACAGTTGACTTATCAATCCAGTCTTTAATACTATTTATGTTAGATAATATCCATACAATAACTAACTATTATTTAAACGATATTTAAATAATAGTTAGTTATTATTGAACTCTACGTTTAAAATATTTTTGTTATTCTCGAGGCTCAAACAGTCAAAAGTAGGTGTCAGTTTCGGAAATTTTTTGGCCGTAACCGAAACCGCGGCCTAAACCAAAACCTCCTAGATCGCAAGGCCGGTACACTCATTCAAAGCAGCCTCGTAACTTATATGGGATTTTACAAAAATTGTCGTTTTATTTTTTTTTTAATATATTCTTATTTATTAAAACATCTTAACCCTTAAATGCATGATTTATTTATTTTTCTGGAAAAAATATATTTTGTAGATATTTATATGCAAGGAAATATAAAGATTTTTTTTGTAATTTTTTAATGATATTTGATTAAAAAAACAATTGTTGCAGATTTACAACACCATGTATTTAATATAAATTAATATGAACAATTTACGTATGAAAAAAAATAAAAAAACCTAAAACAATTTCTCAAAACTAATAAGTGTACCGGAAAAAATACGAGGTATTAGTGTTATTACATATAAGTATTATATTATTGTATCTACTTACCTAAGAAAATCAAAATAATAATAGCAAAACAAAACTTTAATTCTAAACTCCAACCAATTTTCAAGAATCTTCACTTTGTTAAAGAAAAAGTGACATTTGACATTCGCGAAAGAAAAAAAAAGGTGACGCCACTCGATAAAATATATTACCCTGAACTTGATAATTCTAAAACGGCATGCATTAAGTATACACCAAAGATTTAAAGGTGGTTTGAACGGTGTGTTGCTGTTTTGCAACAGTATGCATTTAAGGGTTTAAATGTTTTACTTAATTTTAAAAAATAAATAAATCTTTTTCGAGGTTCTCATACAAGTTAGGAGGCTGATTTGATTCAGTGTCCCGGCCTTGTGATCTAGGAGGTTTTGCCTAAACTCGTTTATTGGCCGAAATTGGCCAAAACCGAAATTTCGGCTGGTCACCGAAGCAATGACTATCTTGATGTTGAAATTTCTTCTCGGTTATCTAAAATTATAATGATAATTTGTTTTCACGATATTATCTGCCATAAAGCTTGATTTCCACTAATTATGGATGAATATCATATTAAAGGCCTTTTTAATATAATAACCACTTATTGCTTACATGTCTTCCAAATCAGAATAATGTGTTAAATGCAAACTTTTATTACTTTCTTATTATAAAGCCTATTTGTATAACTATTTTTCTTGGGTGTCGTTGTTTTAAAAACAATAATAGTTATTATTGACGATTTATGCAGCGATTGAAAGTGCAACATCTACTTTTACATCCATGAATAAATTGCATATCCCAACATGCATTGTCCTCCGTGGTTGACTGGTTACGATCTTCGGCTAAGAATCCGGAGTTTGCTGGTTAAAATCCCTACTTGCGCAAATAAATATATAATAATTTATTTGATACATTTTTGTTGTTTCACAATTTATTGAATGAATATAAATTCCAATTCGAGTAGAGTGGTAGATACTTTGAGTATTGCCCTGGTAAAAGAATACCATAAAGAAGCGAAACCTCGCTTTAAATTGCTTTAGCCGTGTTTGGTGACTAGATCTGAGTATCCAAGTAGTTCCCTCCCCACCACCTTCAGCCTTACAACGTACCCCAATTGGGGATGCCATAGTCTCACTGGCTCCAGATGGTTGAGAGTCGTTGGGACTCTTATGCGGTACTCACCTTGCGTTCTTTAAAATTCTATCAACATTGTTCACACATGAACACCGAGAGCTGTATGTAACCTACCCACCCACCACCCATAACAATACGTTATTATAGTTTGCCAATTCGTTTAGTAAACGTCCTCACTGACCGTTGTATTTTTTTAAATATTTTGACTCGTGTATACATACTTAATATTTTCTTTATCCTAAGTTTTGTGAATATAATGTGTTATTACAAAAAACGAATTTCATATCGTTTGCATTAACTTGACTATCTTAAATAACAATTATTATTTTTTAAATGATTCGCTTTACTCGTCCGATTCGCCAAAAGTCCACCCCAACATGTCGGCTGGACAATCCAGAGAAGGTAAGCTCGGTTGATTTTATCCTTACCCACTAACTATTGAACCAATAATAATAATCAACATTGTTCATCGAATGAACCATTTACAGTCCATATACCAAATACGTTGGTGCGTTTAGTTTGCCAATACTTTCCATTCAAAATGAACAGCCTGATATTTGGGGAATGCGTCCTATTTTGTGCAGTGACTATGTTTTGTACAAGTTTTATTGTAGTAATGATTTATTTCATTATTACTTCATATTTAAACAATCCAATGTAATATTGATTTTTAAGAAACGTCGTCACATAACTGTGGGTAGTTTTCAATTGACACCATGGGCATTGTGCTTCAGGTCGTGGTTGGCCTTATTATTTTAATTATAGTGTGTTTTATCGTATTAACGCTCAAGTTAACGTGTAATCTCCATAAATCAACCCTGAAAATTCGGCTGACGAGTGCTCCTCACATTTTCGGGGTGTCCTTCAAAGACCTCAAGTCCGGCCTCATTGCTCTGGGCGGCAAATTGGTAAAGACTTTGTTATAAAATTTGAGCTGTACTTGTTGATGTTGTTTTGACGAAAAATTAAGTGTGTACACGAAAACGCTGTTATCTGTAATTTGTAACATACTTAGCTAAAACTAGGTTTTACTTCCGACAGTATAATACTTCCGCACTTAATAGATCCACTTAAATATTGCAATAAACAGTGTTAATCTCAAGTGACCTACAAGGTAAGTATGGTACTGCCTGTAAAAAATAAAAATAATTAAGAATAATAACATATGTACATTCTAGCATCACGTTCATCAATCAAATGCATTGTACATATAGCTTTGTATTAGTCATTGACGAACCGGTGGATGAAATCTAGAAATTAGACACAAATTGATAATAGATTAACTAGTCTATAGTTAGTAAAAACAATGTTTCTTTTTAAGAAACCCAAACTAAGAATCAGAAAACCTGTTTTACAGAACATGTTCTAACTTAGTTCGGGTTTAGTTAAATATTAATTATTGGTTACAGTTCTATCAATATTCAAGATGGCCGTCAAACTAAAGACGTAAAACATTAATTTTGATTTGAACGAAATAGCTATTTAAATTGCACTATTTTTCGCCTCCGATAACTAAAATAGTTGTTGTAATTTAGAGAAACGGCTGTGCGGCCTTTTTCATATAAAACTTAAATTTGAATTGGATGCCAAAATACTTGACCAAACTGAATAAGATTTTTTTTTATCAAAGGGTGTAGCAAATTTCTAGTACGAAATAGTTTTAAATGATTGCGTTAGTTTAGTAAACGAAAATTATTGCGTTAGTATAAAAGTATTATGTAGGTATGTGTGTTTCCTCCCAATTTTAAAATAGGTAGGCAGTAATAATAAGGTAAAATTTTATTTACACTACCACACAATAAACATATTTTTATTTACACTACCACACAATAAACATATTTTTATTTACACTACCACACAATAAAAATATTTTTTAAATAAAACTGCGCAGAGGTCTCCATAAGGTTGGTAGCAGTTGGGACTCTTATGCGGTTTCACATTAAAAAGGGGATCCCCGTAGTTCTTTAAAATTAAAATATATATTATCTTTTATAACGATTTAAAATTTAGAAAGATTTGTCTCTGAATTTATGTTGTTTTGTGTTGGATCCTCGTGTCTTGTGTCTGCGCTTACCAGAATCACGTGTAAATACTTTCCTTAAATGAAGAACCACGCGAAGGAATAACAAATCGATTAGACTTTTATTATCATCCGCTTGGTCGACAAATAAATTGAATAATAGTTAGGTGATTACCAAATCGTCCTACTTCTTCCGATGAAGACTGACTGCTCATATCATTCGTTATTATTTTAGAGTTACTTATTGCGTGGGATAATGGCTTTATTTTCCTAATTGCTTCGTTAAATTCCGAAATAAATCATGTCTTACGCCCCGGCAATGTGTCAGTAATCACGAACTTGCAACAGGGTATAAAAAGCAATTCATCTATGATAAAAAAGTGTCATTTTTATTTAAAATCAATGTAAACCTAAACTATACGAACTACATTACTTACTTCTTTGAAAAATCATATTCCAACTTTGGACTTGGGTAAAAATGCTGAAAAAATTACATAAATATCCTAAGGACAAGTTGTTTCACAGAATTTGAACAATTCGTCGAACTTGAAAGCTAATATTCAAGTTTTGTTGGTATGTTTTTATTTCACCAGCCCTTGATGAAATAATAACATAACTTGAAAATTAACTTTCAATTTTGGTGAATTGTTCAAATTCTGTGAAACAACCCCTACCAAGCTTTTTCTATGTCTGTAACTAGGTACTTATCAAACTCTCTCTATGTATTTTTTACATGGAGCTGTATTTATCGAACTTGCACTAGAATACTTTGGGTAATTTTCCTATAATACATATATTTAAAACCAATATCGTTTATCTGATTTCATAAATAATTTGATAAAGTTTGAATATTATTGAGCACGTTTCTAGCAACTTGAAACGCAGAATACAAACATTCCAGTCATCCCACATCATATTTTCAGATTGCACCGAACACAATGTACGATATTAAATTATCTAACAGCTGATAACTGATATTATTTATGGTCAAGTCCCTTAGATGGGAATTCACATAAAAGGTTGCAAGTACCATTATTCCTACATCTTGTTAGATTATTATAAGGCGAAACTTTCTCTCTCGAATTGTGCGTTTATGGCTGCAGCGACTGCAGTAATAAAGTTGCCCTGTTCTAAATAGGTTACCTGGCAATGTTACCTCAGCACAACTAAATCTTGATTATAAACGGTGTCTGGAAACTAGAACTACAAGCGGAAAATTGCTGAATCTTCGTTACACAGAGGACCCAAGAAAACTGTTTGTTCTAACAAATTTTTCTTTTTTTTGTCAACTACCCGGAGAAAAATGAGTATTGTTGATTTATTAAAAAAACTCTTCGAATTATTCGTAATCCAATTAAAAACAAGATTTCAGGTCGTTTCCTGATATTTTCCTTTCAGTAAATTCCCAATATATCAGGACACGTGTTCATGCACCTGCATTTGCCTTGCTAACATATAATGACGAAACGCGAAAATATTATGATTTTTATGAACAAGTGTTTGGACAACGTAATAATATATTCCTCTTTTACTTAAATTTTAACAAGTAACCTTTCAATTCATTCGTTAAGGGCCTGTAATCCCGTTTTTAACCGGATTACGAATAAGAGAAGAGATTTTTAATAAATTAGCAATACTCATTTTTCTCCGTGTAGGGTTAAAAAAAACTTTTGGAGCCGTGCCTACGCTTCGACGCATTTTAAAAGACAATAAACAGCTCACAAAGAACCTAATAGCGACCGATTTTCTTTGAATTTAACCTAAAAAATTCCAACTTCTAATATTTACTCGAAAACGAAAACTCGAAACAAAAAAAAGTTATACAAAAAATCTAACACAAAACCACCAGTTTCCCGCTTCTACTACGAGTTTCCGGACACCGTGTATAATAAATATTTGACTTCTAAAATGCTTTCTAATTTTAGTTAGTTTATGTAGGTACTTTTTTTTCAATTTCCTTTGTTCAAATGCGTTAGTCTCTCTATATTTTTAAATCCTCATTCTTTTGATAATATTTTATTTTATATATGTAGATTCCTAGTTGGTAAATTTAAAATTAGCTTTCTTGTAATGTAATGTATTTGGTATATTGTTGTTACAGGTACAGCTCCTACAGCAGCAGGTGACGGTGTTGGCGGACACGCAGAGCTCAACGGACGATCGGTACTCGCGCGCCAAGTCCGACAATGCCGTGCTCCAGGCCCGGGTGCACATCCTCGAGGAGCAGCTCAGAGACGTGAGTTACACATACATTATATATCTGTGAAGGGTGTCATAGGCCATAATTTCACTGGCTCCGGGCTGAGGAATTCCGCTGCAGCATTCTCATTGAAAGAGCTTAAAATAAGCAGCATGCAGTACATACTACGTTGGAGCGATATTCAGAATTGAAATATTGCTTGAAATGCAATTGAGTTATTTCGTCATGATTTTATTATTAACAAGTATATTAGTAGTTCGACCGGTCAGTGGTTGAGTGGGCATAGCGCTTGGGTCTCACCCGAGCGTCGCGTGTTCGATTCCTCGGCTGGCTAAGTCCTCCATCACAACACAAGTAACATTTTCGGCTTTCTGTGGTGGTAGTAGGAGATTTTCAAACATTGTTGGGTTATTCGTAACCCGGGAATGTTTGTCTTTCTTTTAAAAAAAAAAAAAAAAAAAAATATATCGACTGTCCAAACGAAAGTAGCTTCAAATTGCATAAGTACTACGAACAGTTTAAAGTTGACATGCAAAAAATCGCTATACAGGTATTTCATATCATTGAACATACCCAGTTGTATGCGTTAAATTATTCAAGTTCAAAATTGGAACTCATATGTATTGAATCATATCAGACAAGCCAAAAAGTTTAAAAAGCCAAAATTTTATATTTGAAATTTGCAATCTTTGTCAGATCTAAATCTGAATAATAATTTTTAAAATTTGCTAACAGTATTCATTGGAATGGTAAATTTCTGATTGTCTCTAAAGTCAATGATCCTGAGCATAAAATAAAGAACAACACAAGATAAGCGATGTGGGCGTGTTTCGTGATCCAAAAGTCTGGCCAGTCAGTTTCCAATATAAAATTGTGTTTCACCATCATTATAAAATTCAAATGGAATAGCGATAAATAATGTCAGAAAGTGTAAAAGAGACAGAGCGCGTGCTAGATGGTCCATAACCAAAAGGAACTAAGTCAGTGGCGACATATGTTTCCATTTAAATTTGTATGGAAAGCACTTTTTTTTATCCACTCGAGTGATGGAGTACATATTTACAAAATAAATGCCTTGAATGGAGATTTCCGGGCGTTCGGTTTTGTAATCGGCAGCGCTTATTAAAAAAATCACACCTCCGAATAGTATATATATTTTTTTTTATTTCAAAGAAAATTTACATTGGATGATACATTTTGAATGTTATTTCAACCGCCGTGCTTGGAGATGTAGGGATGCCACTGTGTTATGGCGGGTGAAGTTTACAGATTGAACATTTTCATAATATACTTAATAGTTAGTAAATTATACAATTCCAATTAAGTTAATATTTTATGTGACAAATAATTAATTAAATGTTGATAATGAAGTATTATATTTTATATGAATTAAGTCAAATGAGAGATGTGTGGATGGAGATTAGGGGGTTAAAGTGTAGAATGTATGGGTGTTGTAATTGAAATGTATTGCAGATGTTAGTATCCATATAGTTATTTGTGTTTTGAAAGTATGGAGTGGAGTTCTTTTATGGAAACATATTTAAATATAATAATAAGCTTACCGTGGTTTAAATTCAATGAATCCACCTATATTTCATTGTTTAAGTCATATTTCTAAGTTTTATAATTGAGCTGTTTGCGGAAATTTAAAAATATTTTTTTTATAAATCGGCTGCTCATTTAGATAGACTGTCCAAATTTAGGTAATCTCAAGGCCTAGAGCGATGAGACCTAAATATGGGTAGACATCATTCGACTGGTTATTCTATGATCCTGAGACAAATATTTTATAAACACTTTCAGCTTCACAAATCCTTCAATCATTACATTGTGTGATTTTTCACGGGTTTGCGCTAGTAAACAATAAAAATGTAGAAACAAACCGTTAAACAGCTCTTATACAAATTTGCCAATACGGGTTTCCTGTTGGTGCCGTTAATGTGAGATTAAGTTGAAGTGATTATTTAAAAAAATAATAACTATAACTTGAATGTAAAAAGTGAAATTTTCCATTTCAGATAGAAGTGCGGTGTGAAGAGCGCGTGGCGGAGGAGCAGCGCCGGTGTCGGGAAGCCATCACTCGGGTGGAGCGAGACCGGGACTCTCAAGTGGAGACACTTAACATGCGCCTCAGCCACGTTGAGTCGGAGTCGGGACATCTCAAACAGGAGGTACACACAATCTCATCTCATCTAATCTTCTGCCCCATTGTCCTCACCCAACGCTTTGACACGGCGCCTGTAGGTGTCCATTTTCCATCCATTGCAGGACCAGGCTCTCCTCACACAGCTGGAGTTGCTTTCCCCATCTGACCATCTTCCCTCTGGAATTGCAGCCAGTATTGCCAGAATTCAGATCTTCTGACGTTTTGAGTACAGTTTTCTATAAATAGTAGCAGGGGTTCGATGTTAAGTATAATTCAGATGATTGGGCTTTTTCTGATAAACCGTTATCACTGTAATTAATACATATAACCACTGAAGCGATAGCTACCCAAATTTGGGTAAGTGGGTGATTTTCATGAATTGAAATTAATTCATTTTGAACTTCTCGCAATCAGCTAATATATATTTAGTCGCTAGCTTGAATCGATTACCAAAAGATGTCACTCATGTTTCTCTCACAAATATTCTACATAATGTTTTGTATCTCATTTGTGTAGTCTGAAAGTACACGTAATATTAAATTGTTTTCTAAAAAATTGAGCATCTGTTTACATATTGAAAATTGCTTTTTTTATGTCAGCAACTATAGTAAATAATAATAACATAGCATTTATATAGTGCAGTTTGGTGTAATTTCACTTCAAGTGCGCTTTACTACAACAAACTTAAAAAGGGTAATTTAGTGGTCATGTTCTTAAAATTATTCCTACAGTGCTCCTTACCCAATACAGATCTAAAAATATAACACTTAATACACATTTTATACAAAGCGATGACAAAACACAGAATAACAATAACAGCAGGACAGAACAAAACAAGAACATCAGTAATGTACAAGTTTGGCCAATTTCGGTAACTGACATACAGAATTCAAGCATTTATAAATTTAAGATTTGAAAACATGACGCCTGGAAATCTCTATGGCTCAAGTAGATAAGCTACAATTTAAAACAAAGGTCTCAGATGAAAAAGTCTTTGGCACATTCCATCAGATAGTGTGAGAATTTAATTTATTTACTGCACTTTTCTGGCTTAGGTAATAAGGTCTGTACTAAATTTACTAATGTATCCGTTTCTAATTCCAGGCTGGTCGACTCCGTGGAGTGTCGGAGGGTTTGAGGGTGGGGGCTGACGCAGAGGCTATGAGGCTGCGGGATGCACAGGATGCTGTGGCCTCTCTGACGCTGCAGCTGCAACAGGCCAAGGAGGCACACAGGAAGTAAGACTAAAACAAATTTCATTTATTGGGTTGATGCACTCCCCAGTTGCTAATGTGTTGACTCCTGCGGAAACAGGGCTGTTGAAAACAGAAAGCTTCCCTCTCAAATTATTGTTGTTCACTTGCTTTCTGTCTTGGGCCAACTGATCAGGGCCTCGATTCTCGAAACCATTCCACTCAAATATGACCCGCTCTTTGTACGAGTGGAATGACGTTTGGCGTATTTAGTATGTACCCTCGACGAGACTCAAGAATAAGAATATAATACTTTCGACGGCGATTGCGAGCGGCCTAGATTGGAGAATAGATACCCAGACACCTCCCTAATTATCATCAATTTTGCAATGGTTTTGTGCACATTTAGATTTTTTTTTCTTATATATTTTTTTTAATTCTGTATAATCCAGTTTTTAGTGTAGGTCCTAAAATTTTTACACCTATGTATTAGCTTTCAAAGACTGCTGAAGCCAATTTAAAAAAAAAAATTTTAAGCGAATTTGTTTATTAATAATTATTGTTTGAATTTCCAGGGAGAAAGAATCCCAGGAAGCTTCAACGGCCATGGTGAATGAGCTACAGCGGGAGCTGGAGAAGACGCGGCGAGACCTGGCAGCGCGGTGCTCCGCAGAGCGGGAGGGCGGGCAGGGCGAGTGGGGGCCCCCAGACTTGCTCCGGCTGGAAGAGCTGCATCAGGACCTAAGCCGCTTGCGCCAGGAGAACAAAGGTACGGCCAAACTAACTGTCAATCTTGCAGCTGTCTGATTAGGTGGGGAACTGTTGTAGCAACAATCTGACAGTTGTATTACTAGCTCATGATCAGGTGGGGAACTATTGTGCCATAAATCTGACCGCTGTCTGACCAACTTGGGATTAAGTGGGAAACTGTTGTATTGTCAATCTGACAACTATAGTCCTAGCTCATGTTCAGATTTAGAACTATTGTGCATCAATCTGACCGCTGTCTGACTAGCTTGTATTTATGTGGGGAACTGGTGTATTGTCAATCTGACAACTGTAGTCCTAGCTCATGTTCAGATTTAGAACTATTGTGCATCAATCTGACCGCTGTCTGACTAGCTTGTGTTTATGTGGGGAACTCTTGAATTGTCAATCTGACAACTGCATTACATACTAGCTTACGTTCAGATGGGGAACTATTGTTCACTATTTAATACATGAGCATCTGGTTTCAGAACTAGCAGAAGCTCATGAAGAGTTGCAGGCGCAGATGCTAACCCGGGGTCTGGAGACGGGCCGCACCCTGCTGGGCCCCCCTCCTCACAGCAGTCTGGCCGCAGAGCTCACCGAGATGACCAACGATCAGGTATTACATCACTTTACTTATTCATTCAAACACATTGTTAGCTGTCTTTGTTTGTCGTGTCATGTTTTAGTTTGTTAGTTACTAGTAAATTATTTTAAAAATTGAGTTAGATTGTTAAATTAAAGTTTTTTTGTTGCATTGACTAGAATTATCTTTTTAGCATATTAGAACTGTTTTTTTATTTGTTGTCCTATTGTTCTCGTCAAAGTTACTGTAAAGTTATACACCTATAAACTTTTTTTTACTGTAATTTCTGTTCTGTAGTCTAATTTTTAAATAGTTACATAGATGTAGTAAATAGTTAACCCACACTACGTCACGCAATTATAGTTATTTACTCACAGCAAAATAAAGTACAAATAAATTAAATAATATAGTAAATTGTAATCTTTATCGCTTTTTAAAAATTAATTAATATTATTATTTCAATTTGCCAATATTTTAATATTCCCAACTCCACAATAACATATCCCTTAATAATATTTCCCGTTTAATTTGTATGTTTTCGTAATATTACGAATTTAACATCCGCTTATAAATTTAATTGATGTTGTCAAGGGAGATGGGAGATACGTGTTTATCAGAGTTGGAATCATCAGCTTGCTTTCTGTTTTTATGTTTTGCAGTTTGATGGGTTTGCACAAGATCATTACGACACACAAATTGATAAGGTACGGAATCATCAACAGTAACGTGTGCATGGGGCTATTCCGACGCTTGGAAATAATACATATAACCTTTATTCACGCAGTGTAACCCACTAATTGCTATCTATTTTCAGGTGTCTTCTAGACTTATCTGTATTTTGAAAGTTTCATAACTAGCCGAATTCTTCTATTTTTCTGAACAGCCTTTCCTTTTATTTTCTTCTTCCTTGATATCTGATAAATAATAAATGCAGGTCATATTCCATTATAACAAAAATGTTGTGATAAACCTTCAAAATTATGTGGTGGATAACTCCATTTTCATTATATTTTTTACATGTTGAGATTTTACAAAAACAAAAACAAAAAAATTATGTGACGATTTGTTGTGAACAAAGTTACATAACTTTATGGATTATGCTTTACTTTTGAAAGTTTTGCTCACCTCTTTTAAAATAACCCGTTTCAATTTTCTTCTAAATTTACTTACAAATATATTCTATCATTTTGGGCGTGGTTGTATGTTTATTATATTATTGCATGCTTATTTCTTTTGCACAAATTATTGTTATCAATGATTTTTTTTGCCTATGATATTTGATTTTTTGCTTTTATATGATTATCTGGGGTTAAGAAATGGCACTCGCAGTATTATTGGGTTCCATTGAGAGCTAAAATTTCTTTAAATTAAATAAGGGCCAATTTTTTTGATTTGAAAGTTTTTATATTTTTAAATTTAAAAAATTTTAATTTGGTGATTTTCTCAACCAACATACTTGGCTCATGCCCGTAGTATGGTAGTCGTACGTGATTTATGATTTCTGAATGATTGATTGTCACATGTGACATTGTCACAAATGACGATCAGTGCCATTTCAGTGAGTTATTTCTTAACCCTCAACATTTTTAAAATGTTTTAATATTTCTCTTATATTCGCTTCTGTGTCGGTTTTAAAAAATTTGTATGTAATAACAAAACTATGATTAAATAACAATTTACAGGCAAATCATTTTAAAGAGGAAACATTTGAATGTATTTGAGCACACCTATGGTATCGAAAATTTAAAAAAAGTTTTTTAAACTGGTTTGGAACACCGGCCCACAGTCCCCTCTTATCCTGCGAATACCCAAAGATGCTGGGTACACAGCGACGTTTTTCAATTATTATATTTATTGATTTTAACATAATAAATTACAACATAGTTTTTAAACTTATTGTTTATTGTGTTAACTGTAAAAAATGGGATGTACCTATAAGCAGTGATGACGACTTGTACTCACAAAAATGGGTGGTGTGATAAAAATATATTGCCAGTCTGTCCGTACGTCAGGTAAACCTTCAGCGGTGAAGGACTCTAGCAAATAGCAATTTTTAAGCTTATACCGTCCTGCTGGAGTGATCGGGGTGCGAGCTGGAAACTAAAGTGGCGCCATCTCGCCGAAGAGTTTGAGGCATTAATGAGTGCCATTTATGTTTCTGAGAAATTACAATACTGTGTTCATTATCCACGCTCTGCGTTTATAGATAAGTGATGTTACCGGGGACGTTTCTCGGTGATCGATACGGAATTCGCTCGCACCACATGATAGAAAGAATGAAAATTCGAGCCGGTTGAATTTAACTTAATTCTTATGGTATATTATTATCGATTGATAAGAATTATTTTTAGATTGACCGAAATTTTGTGAGTGTGTTTCTCCAACACTCTTTAGAGCTAGCCGCCACCGCCTATAAGCTATATCCTTTGTAGATTATATTTTATTTGCACTATAAAGATATTTGATCCATCTAGTACACTACTACAAGAGAGGGTCTCTTTAAAATGATTTAGCTGTACATTCATTGACTTCAGTCGTTGTCTTACTGAACTGATTAGCGCCATAGTTTAATCCGGCATTTCAGTGAATATTTTTGATGATCGCAACGTTTTGTGTTTCAATGTTTGTGCTATTTTTAACATTAATTATCTCTATAAAACATTCCTCTATTTTTTATATTGAATATTCCAGATGCAGAAAGCGCTTAAGGAACAGCAGGATGTTAACGGACAGCTGCGGAGTTACATTGATGGAATACTTCTGCAAATAGTGGAGAACTATCCTCAACTTCTGGAAGTCAAACACAATAGATCATAACACATCCGGCGGAGAATACTTATTAGTTAGATTGATTATAAACCAATGTTGTAATTTATCAAAGTGAAGAGACGATTTCATAAAACAGTTCTCTCCCAATAATCCGCCACCCCAAAAACCCAACAAGTTTCCAGTTGGTGAATGCAGCGGATTATAGTGCATACATACAAATATGCTTAAAATTAAATAAGGTATGTATTTTTTAAAAACAAACAAAATGCTAAATGTTCTTTCTTAAAATTACTATTTTTTTGGTTTTAATGTTAAGGTGTCTTGTAGTCTGTTGAAGACTCCATTTTGTAAACTTATTCATACAAAAGACGTGGCAGAACGAAATGACTAACTGAAATATCCTAAAACAACAGTAATTAATCCTGGTGACTTGTAAAAATGGTCAGCTAGAGCAATATTGAATTTGACGTACGAATACATATCAGCGAAGTATGATTTTGTGCTTTCAACTAATTATATTAGTTATGCAATAATCGAGTGGCGGATTACTGAGATAGTACTGCAACTACTTAATATTATCAAATTATTTTTCAATTTTATAAAATGTTGAATATAAATAATTACAAATGTACATAGTTTAATAATTTAAATAATATAGATATTTTACTATGTAATTTTAAAGAAACTGATAGATGATTGTTGCGACACTCTGGTCACTAAATCAATTTATTGGAGAAATTTCCTGTACATTTTTAGTTGTTTTAAAAATATTTTGTAATTATTTATGATGCGCCATCTTATGATATCATGGCCATAAACGGTGCAGAACATCTGCAAGTGCAGGTTATCTTATTTGGTTTGAAAACATAGAAGCAATAATAAATTTAAATAGATTTAATATTATATTTATCACATTGGAATAATAATAGCATACAGAATCATTTGTTACTAGAGCAGAGCACTGTTAAAAATAATGATTGCAATTTTTATAAAATCAGATTTTTAACAATGAATTTAAGCCAATTCTAATAAATTGATTGAATTTGAAAATGTTGGGAAAATAAAGCCTTTTATTAAATGAAGTTCCTTTTCTGTATTCATCGCTTCAGGCTAATAATTCTGTAAAACAATTATTAAAGACACAATGTACTTCCATACTAAGGACGGGTAGTGTCACAGAATTTGAACAATTCATCAAATTTCAATGTTAATTTTCAGGTTCTGTGAAAGTCCAATTCAAGTTCTATTATTAGATCATTATAGACCAATGGCTTCACAGGACTGAAATAATAACAGAATTTGTACAGAACTTTCGTAGAACTTGAAAATTAACTTTGAAATTTTAAGAATTGTTCAAATTCTGTGTCAAACCCGTGTTAAGTGTGGAAACTTGATTAACAGAAAAAAAATTAGAATTTACAGATATTATATAGCGAAATGTGACACAAAAATGTCATAGATTTAGTTCTACTAATATCTGGCCAAACGTAAATAAAAAATAACAAGTTCTTAGAATCTCTTCTATGTCCCGAATCGGAGACAAATGATGAAATACTTATTTAAGATTTAATTGTATATTATTTTAGTAGTTAGGCTTGTTAATACCGTCCAATGTAATTATTATTCACCCCTTAATTAAATTCTGTAAATAAACAACTCTTTGGTCTACTTTCAACCAATGAAGTATTTAAATCATCACAATAGCAATAATTTAATGAACTTATAGCGTAAGTAATTCTTCTCAAGTTGCTATGATCTAATTCAGTGTCTTTTATGTTGTGCAAAATGTGTATAATTTAGAGAAACTACTATTTTATTTTCTCTGTGATAGAATAACATATTGCCTCATTTTATTAACATAACATCAAAACCGTTTTGGAAAGTCATTATTCCAATCCTAGAATAATCCAATAGAAATAATTTTATGATTTGATTGAACCTAACCTAACCTAACCTTTTAAAATGAAATTGATACTTTTTTGAAAAAAATAACTCAGAATATTTTTCTGGCCAGTAGGTACAATACCTACAGCAAAAATTTGACATTATTGTCGTAGTCAAATTGTAACTATTGGCGAGAAGAGTTTCCCAGGAGATTGTTTTGTCCAATGTGAATGCTGCGACGGATTAAAAAATAGTAAATATACTTAGCTAAAAAGAAAGACTGCTGTTTGAAAGTGTGTAGGAATTTTAACATGTTATGAATTAATATCTTTTAAAATTATATTGAACTGTTTCAACAGTGAATGTGATGAAATAAATTAAACTAAAATATATAATGTAGTTATAAAGAAAAAATATGTAAAAATACTATTTATTTATGTGAAAAAAGAATATTGTTAGTTATAAAAATTTGAATTGAATTAATGTGTAACTAAAAAAAATACTTAAATATTTTACGCAAGATTTTTTAAGCATAATAATAATACAATTTCCATCTCATTTGAATGATAATTTTACCTGTTCCATTTTAGAGTATACATTGTCCATGTCCAATTCTGTATTCACAAAGAAATAACAATAAAAATCTTTATTTTGTAATTTTTTTTTATTAATTAACCCTGAGTACTTTGAACACATTATATTTTCAAGTATTTACCGTCCTTCTTCTATGAAGATAAAAATTGTCTGGTTGTGCTCTCAATGTCCAGTTTCAAAAGAAGTAACCTCGGGTCTATTATTTCCTAGTGACAAAATAAAACAAACGGTATTAAATCAAATCTTATACATAATGCATTAATTATTAAATTAGTTTATTAAAGTATGAAATGTGGATTTGCAAAGTTATTAGTAAGAACATAGTTTTTATTACCCGAAATACTGATGCTTGTCTTTCATCAAATGCAATGTTGTGACTAGGCTCTGGATCCTTAATTTCCTCCAAATGTGCATTCTCAACATACCTCGGACCAAATTGCATTCCATTAGCACTGCTTCCGGGTGCATCACTTGCGTATCTCAAACCCGAAACATCAAATTGCACTTTCTTAGTAAAATCATCCAATTTACCAAGTGGATCAAAATTCATTCTATGAGCATTTTCAACTTGGTCCCTTGAAACCGACGACTCGAGAAAATCTGTATGAAAGTTCACATTTGTTTCTGCAAGACCGTTAAACTTTTGTATGTTGTCATTCTGATGTTCCATGTAATTCTGTTTCAGTATGGAAGCTTTGCAAAGTCCGCATTGATTGTTAAGCGATTCTTTTTGCAGGTTATGGAACATGAGGCGCTCCCTCGACAGGGCCACTTTGTCCCGAGCAATGAGCTGTTCGCGAGCATTGAGTGAGATGGCTTGTTCCTGGAACCTTTTAAGTTTCTCCTCGTAGCGCTGCTGAGCGTAGGCGGCTTCGGAAGCCTTGCGCTCCGCCACGGCATGTTTTGCTAAAGCGGAGCGAGTCAACATCTCCAATTCTTGACTCCTAAATGACGAAAAATCTATTAACAATCATTTTAAAATGTTTAATTGTGTAATTTAAATATTTTTTAAGTTTTATTTACCTTGCAGACAGAGCCATTTCAGCGAGATTCAAATTTTGCTGATTGTTTGATAAACTTTCCTTATTAGTTTTTATATCTTCTAATTCCTTCTCAAGGTTCTGTTTTAGTGCCTGCATCAAATATTTTTAACAATAACTTTGTTTATCACAAAATATATAACACTCTTAACTTTTGGGGTGAAAGGTGTAATGAAGGATTAAATCTATCTCTCTGCATATATAATATAAAGAAGAGTATAATATTTTTTTATACAAATCTACAGTTTTATTCCGAGATTGATGAAATGTTATACACTTGACCTTTAAAACAAGAGGTAGGTGACTGTCTACATCAGATTTCTAAAACCACCCCCACCCCCTTTTCCCTACCCTTAACCCCTTAGGGACTACGCCCGAGTATATTCGGGTGGCTATTGCGTGCAGAAATTTTCACATCTGAGATAACTCGGGCAAACTTTACCTGCAGAAAAGATCACTCCTGAATATACTCGGGTGATAGTAAATATGATTTATTTTACGTGGAAGTGAGACGTGTCAATAAAAAAAAGTGTTTTTTTTTTCCATTTAATTTTAAAATATTTCAGTTTATTCTTATTTTTATTACCTCAGTACTGTTTTTCAAATTGTCTACTATTTTCCGTTGGTTTAAAATATCTTGCTTCTCTTGTTCCAATTTAGTTATTCTCTCGGCAATATGTTTTTCTGTTTCTGCATTCTGTTCTTCAGTACGTTTCACATTTTTCTGAAAATTCATAAACACATTTAAATGCTTACTAATCCCAACAATAAATAACACATAGTAGGTATATATTTTTAAATTAATATTTTACCATCAACAATTCCTTCTCACTGTCAACGTATCTTTTATACTTTTCAGTTTCATTGTTTTGAATTTCCTTCTCAGCATCCATTTCCAACCTTTTACGTCTAAGTGACGATTTCTCCTCTTCTATAGCCTAAAACCGTTGAGAAGGTTATTACACAAAACCAAAAAAAGTTTTTAAGATGTGTACAGTATGGAACCTACATCCAATGATGTAATACAAACCTGTATTTGCTGCCTCAGAGTTTCTTCCAACGTTTTGAGAGTGGATCTAGTTTCTTGTGAATTGGTTTCAAGATTTCTTCTTTGTATTTCTAAAGTCTCAAACATATCTGGAATAATTATTTTTCAATTAGAGTTATTGTTCACATTTTACCTGAGGTGTTCTGTACAGAGAGTACAGAGAGTTAAATTACTAAGAAATAACAAAAAATAAATATCAACAGTTCAATAGCAGTTCATATATATATGTACAACAATAGTTAGTAACAAAACAACAAGTGAGTAGAACAAAACAAGAGACAATAAAGTTTGGGTCAAGTGAATACGAGAACTTTTGTAAAGTTTTGGGGGCTGTCACTAAATATGTCCAGAATAGTCCACGCATGCGCACACGAAGTTGGGACAAGATTAAGTTGGTTATTTGAAAGGAATATGGAAAGTTTCGGGGATTTTCAATAGATGGTGATTGATATTGATTTTGATTGTGGCCAGGAGGGATCCAAGGATATTATGGATGTACTTACAATTAATCTGTTTTTCCTTGGTGAAGATTTCATTCTCCTTCTTGACAAGATCGCTGCTCATTTTGGATTCCATCTTGTCCACAAAACTGGCACAGATCTCATTATTCCTCTCCACGTCCCTCAGGATCACGTTTAGCTTCTGGGAATAATCTGTGGCCTCTTTCACTGTTGATTGTTCAATGGCCGTACTCTCTCTGCAAATAAATAATTGAACCCACTGTCAGGTATAAATCGTTAATACTTTAGGTTTATCTTCTTCCATCGTTCTTAAAATTGGAATCAATATTTCTTCACTACAAAGTAAATCTTTTCTTTGCTAAGATGATGTTTTTATCGGCCAGCTTTTGACAAAAGAGACTTAGGCAAAGTCACATATAAGTATGTACCTATGCGGTAATAATATATGGTCGAGTACAGCAGATGGATGAAGCAAGTAGTGTCAGGAGAATAAATAATGTGGAAGAAGATGAAAAAAAAATTAACTCAAGTTTGTATAAGGACAAAACTATTTATTCATATTCATAATAAGTATGGACCGGCGCAAACAAATAATTCATCTTAATATTGTAAAGCATAACTTGAAAAAAGCGGATTTTAATAAAATAATTAAATAAACGCCATCTATGAACACGTAGATTGTATCGAACGTTGCGGAAATTTGATTTTTTCGGTCCCTTGAAGACTGAATTTGAAAAATGACCCATTTTATCCCAAATAATAAGATTTTCCCACATAAAAGATTATTTTTTGCCGGTATCTTTTTTTTTTTTTTTTTGTATTAGGCAATTCACCCTAAAGAGAGTGCTATGTGCCGTTAAAGTTAAGGGAGATGGTTATAATTTTATGGGAAATCTATACGGGAATAGGAAATCTCAAATATTGAAGTCATTCAAGTCTATGAACTTGTATAGAACTGAGAAAATGCGAGAATTGTTGAGAGAAAGTAAATAAGGAATACTAAGGGGAGATTGGTGGGTGATTTTTATAAGTAAACGATAAATGCCTTTGAAGGATGAATGATTTTTACAATTAAAGAAAACGTGATCAAGAGTCTCATTTTCCATGCCGCACTGGCAGAGTGGACTATCTAGGACCCGGATTTTAAACAAATGGGATGCAATGGAGCAATGACCAATTCTCATTCTCGAGATACAGGATATAAATCTTTTGGATTTTTTCTTGCCGTGGAACCAAGGTTTACTTGGAATATGATTTTGTATTCCAGCATAAAAAGCACCAGTTCGGGTTTTCGTATTGGTCCAATTTTCTTCCCAGGAGCGGATCATGTTGGATTTAAGAATTGGGATGACGTCAGAGATAGGAATTCTAAAATCTAAAGGATTAGAGCCAGAAATTGTTCCAAGTTTAGCTAGAGAATCGGCTTTCTCGTTACCCTCAATTCCTAAATGGCCAGGGACCCAAACCAATATTGTCTCGAAATTTAATTCATTTAAAGATTTAAGGGTGTTTCTGATATTATAAATAATATAGTCTTCTGGTTTATGGATATTTGAGGAAATTTTCAACACTGCGCTTAGTGAGTCAGTGCACAGTAAGGCTCGTCGAATATTGAAAAGCTGGATTTGGCTCAAAGCTTGTTCAATTGCGAAGCATTCTGCAGTAAATATGGAAATTTCTTTAGGCAATTTATAAGACAAATCTAAATCGAATTCGGGAATGTGTACCGCAGCTCCACAATCTTTGTTATCAGACTTAGAACCATCTGTGTAAATGAGAGAAAATTCTGGAAACTTAGAAGATGTAATGTTTTTAAATTTTTCCTCAACATTTTGATTAGATGAGGTTAAAATATCAGTTCGGAAGTCTGAAGTTATAACGTTGGGGATATAATTGATAGAATCAAATGGGATGGTGAAAATAGGAAGGATAGGATCTTTTTGTAGATTTTGGAGGGAAGAAGACAGAGATTTGAATGAAAGAAAACTTTTTAGAAGGAGAGGAAGTCGATTTTTATCTGTCGATCTTTTTTCGTTATTTAAGTAATTGAACAAATAATCAAGGCTTTGTTCTAAAGGGTGACGCGATATAGAAAAAGATTTAAAAATATATTTATCAGCTAGGAATTGTCTCCTTAAAATTAAGGGGGGATCAACACATTCTACCTGGAGAGAATTAATTGGAGAAGATTTCATCGCTCCAATAATTATTCTGAGCGCTTTGGACTGAATTCTTTCAAGTTTTTTGTCCAAATATTTAGGAAGAGGATCAAAAAGAAATGTTCCATAATCCAAATGGCTTCGCACTAGAGCACCATACATTAATTTAAGAGTAGTAGGATGAGATCCCCACCACACTCTGGAAACAGCTCGCATAATATTTAGACCCTTTTCACACTTAGCCGAAATGTTCTGAATATGCGGGAGCCAGGAAAGTTTATGATCCAAAAGTAGTCCAAGAAATTTAATTTGCTTAACGATTTGAAGAGGGACATTATCAAAGCAGACAGAAAAGGGGGGTATTTTTCTTTTGCGCGTAAAAGCCACTACTTTGGTTTTAGACGTAGCTAAATTCATCCCATTTGTCAACAACCAAACTTTAATATTATGTAAAGCCAAATTCAATTCCTTCGCAGCGCGCTATAGATTTTTGTGTGATAAATATATAAGGAAATCATCAGCAAAATAAAGTCGCTTGATAGATGAAGGAATTACACTGTCTAAATCACTTATATATATATTAAATAATAATGGACTGATTACGGACCCCTGAGGTAACCCCTTCCATAGTTTGCGATTTATAGTTTTTGAAGAAAAGTGGATAATAATGGATCTGTCTGTTAGTAAATTAATAATAAATTGAACTAGTTTTAAGGGAATTTTTATTTTAATTAATTTTTCTTTCAAAATGTTAATTAATACATCGTCGTAAGCTGACGAAAGATCAAGAAATGTGGCCAGAGTGCAAGAATTAAGGGACTGAGATATACGGATGTCTGTTGTTAACACACTTAAATTATCTATGGTTGATTTCTTTTTCCGGAAGCCATATTGATTAGGAGAGATAATTCTGTGATTTTCAACAAACCATTCCAATCTGTTCTTTATCAAGTGTTCTGCTACTTTCATTAAACATGACGAAAGAGCAATAGGACGATAGGATGAGATTTCAGATGGATTTTTGCCAGGTTTTAAAATCGGAAGGATTTTTTGAACTTTCCAGACTTCCGGAATAAATCCCGTTTCGAACATGTAATTAATTAGGGATAAAAAATATTCAACCGACATGTCTGAGAATGCTTTAATGAAACTATATAAGATTCCATCAGGGCCAGGAGAAGAGTCTAGAAGGGAATTGATTACTCGATTTAATTCACTTATTGAGAAAGGAGAGTCCAGCCAGCTAGAGTGAGATGGATAAGAAATAAAGGAAGGCATTTCCTCACATCTGGCAACTGACGGAGGAGCTATCTTATCAGCAAAACCTATAATAATTTCTTCTGGAATATGTTTAGAACGCTGCGGAGTATATGACGAACCGAATTTTTTTAAATTGGACCATACGGATGACTGGGGAGATTCAGGAGACAAGCGTTCACAGAATTTTCGCCATCCAGACCGCTTTTTGTTTTTCAAAACGCGTTTCGCTTCTGCCTGGGCGCGTTTCACAGAAAGGTAATTTTCGAAAGACATACATTTACGGAAAATGGAAATTGCTTCTCTTCTGGATTTAACGACACTAGTGCATTCTTCATCCCACCATGGGGTGGAATGTTTTATCTTAATGTTAATATTACGTTTTTTAAGTGTTTTTTCTGCAGCTTTTATTATCATGTTAGGAAATAATTCACATTGTAAACTAGTGTTAACAAGGGAAGACTTAGATTCTTGAACAATGGAGTCTAATTCTGAAGAAAAATTTCTCCAATTCGCGTCTTTCGTTTTAAATTTAAAACTATTGTTTATCGAAAAGGAATGCGTGGAAGATAGATGGTGGAAGGTAATTATTATAGGAAAATGGTCACTGGAAAGGGGATCTTTAAGAATGTTCCAAGAACATATGGGAATCACCGAAGATGAGCAAAGAGATAAATCGACTGCACTTTTCCGATGTTGAGGGGCAGTGAAACGAGTTGGAGATCCATCATTTAGTATACATAAATTATAGGTATCCATAAAATCTAATAGATTATGGCCAGAACGGTTTGTTAACTCACTGCCCCAAGAAGGAGAATGAGCATTGAAGTCCCCAAGTATCATATACGGGGGACGAATCTGGGATATAAATGTTGACCATTCGTTTTCAACAAAAATTGTAGAGGGAGGGATATATATTGATAGTAATGTAATATCAGATATAACAGCAGCTACTATCTGAAAATTATTGGAGAGAGTGTGGAAAATAATTTGTTTAAAAGGGATAGAATTATGTATAATAAGAGCAGTGCCACCTTTGCCATCCAGTCTATCATGTCTAAGGCAATGATATCCAGGAATATTAAATTGGTATGAGGGTTTTAACCACGTTTCGGAGATGGCAGCAACTGAAATATTATGTTCATCAAGTAACTGTACAAGATCAATTTTGTTGGCGAATAGACTTCTACTATTCCATTGAAGTATTTTGCTCAGTTGCGGATACATCAGGAAGGCTAGAGAGTAAAGATTTCATATAATCGGCAGCGTTAGACGGTACTTTATTGTTATTTGAAAGGATCGTAATTAATAGGGTAATTAAAGTTTGAATAAAAGAAGAATTTTCAATCGTTACTTTAGGGAAGATATCGGAAGTGGAACAGTTTTTTAAGGCAGTCCCATTGGGAGCCTGGGATTTATTATTCCCATTCGGGTTAAGTAAAAGTTCATTATGTAGTTTTTTATCGAAAGAAGGAATAAATTTTGGATTAGATTTTATCGGTTTGAAAATTGTTTCTTTGTGGGAAGATGATAGAGGGGATTTAGGGGGAGAAAAATGAAAGAGAGAAGCGTTAGACGTTATCTCTGCAAAAGATTTTTTTGTAGGAGCGAATAATTTAGAGGCCTGAAAGTAAGAAATATTGTCTGCAGCCATTGACTGTTTGATATTTCTCTGTCTAGATAACTCTGGACAGGCCACACTAACAGCAGTATGGTTGCCCTTACAATTAATACAAATAGGGTTATTCGTTGTATTTTGACACTGTTCAAAGGGATGATCCTCTCCGCAATGGAAACAACGAGGAGGGGAACGACAAATAGGTTTTGAATGGCCAAAACGGCAACAGTTGAAACATTGGATAGTCGGGAATCTGTATATTTCAACGGGAAGAGCGTTATAATAAATAAATACACGGGATGGTAATGTTTGACCTTCGAAAGTAATAACAACGGATTGTGAAGGTTTCCATATAGTGGTGCCGGTGGAAGTATCCTTGAAATTCAAACGACGTGCTTTTAAAACTTTTGGAGTTAATTGAGAGTCATTAAGAGCATCTACTATTTCTGTTTCTGATAGATCGGTTGGGATACCTCTTACTCTGCCCATTCTGGTTAAATTGAATGTAGGTATGAAAGATTTAAATTTATTATTTGAAAGAGAACCTATTTTTTTAACAAAATCATTAGCTAATGTGGCTGATTTAAATTCTATGGATAGTTTGTATCGACCTTCCGGTTTTATTGATCCATTTATAATACCGAGGTTATTGAGTTTTGAGCTAAAAATAAATTTACCAAAATCCAGGGGATGAATTATTTTCCCCTGTTCAGTCCTTTGGACATTGACAATAAATGGAGCTGAAGATGAAATAGAATACATAAGCTCAATGGCTTTTACTTCTGGAGGAATTGTATCATTATAACTTCCATGAGAGATTGGGGCTTCGTTTGATTGTGAAAGAGATTTAATTTTAGGAGGTACATCAAGGCAAAGCGGAGGACGTCGTTTTCGTGAAGGAATGGTTACAGAAGTCTGGGTATCATCAGTATCGTAGTCGTCTACAATATTAGAAATGGGCTCAGGGTCCGGAGGTCGATTTTCATCTTCCTCCATTTCAACAAATTAAAAAAAAATTAAACAATAATAATTATTTTAGAAATAATAAATGATAGAAATAATACACGCAACTTCGTCGCAAACCAATAACACAAACAAAAATAATGAATACGAAAAGGTAACAATAAATAAATCTTATCTGTACGCCGCGCCGCCGTCAAAGTAAGCCGTCAAACACAGAGCACTGGTAAACACGACTGCACACTACCGAGGTTCGGTGACTACCTCTGCCGGTATCTTGAAAAACTTTTTAATATTGTATATACTTCTTATATAATATATAATTGTAATAAGATTTGATGTACCATTACACTAAGCTTAAGTCACATTGAAAAGGGGATTAGTCAGATATGGTGAAACACTTTTATCAGGATTTTGAAAGGACTTAAATCGGTTTCAAAATAGGCCATATTTAATATAGTTTTCAAGGACAGTTTTCAGTTTTACCTGTCCTTATGGTTTTGTCCTTCAGGTTTTACTAAAGTTAATTTTAGTGAAAAAGCTTTGTAAACCTTATATTTTGTATCACTCTCTGATACTGCTCCTGAAGAAGGTTCATGTTCTCCCTGTGCTTGTTCTCCATCTGTTCTCTCTCCGCGCCCTCTCTTTGCCAGAGCACCTTGATCCGCTCGTCTGCCTGCTGCAGCAATTTGAGGTTCTCCTCTTCCAGCCGCTCTATCCTCATCACATAGTAGCTGCTCAGCTTCTCATTCTCCGTCTTCAGTCTCTCCTCAACGTTTATGAGTGAATCGCTGACTAGCTGGATCTGGTGTCTGAATTATAGAGAGACAGTTAATATCGACAGGATATTTTTGATTTTTATATAAATATATGTTTTGCTTCTTTTTCGTCAGATTCCCAATGATTCCCAGAAACATTCTTCCCAGTCCCAGAAATCAAATGCAAAACGGCTTAAAACCAACTTAAAAAGTTCAATTGATACAAAATACCATTTATGAACCTCGTCGTGAAGTTGTAGAAATTCAATCATTGTTTTTTTTTCATATTCTTCATTCGCATGTTGAAAAGACAATAATATGACATAATAGAGTAGTTCCACTGGTTTTTTTTTCTCGAAAAAATTAGGATAAATATTTTAATTTTATTTTCATGTTGACAAATAAATTATCTAAAATAATTTAAAATATGCCATTTTCGATTTGCCAACAAAAAGACATGTTCGTCTTTATCTGTGAATTCGGTGGCATTGAAGCATGGACTTATAAAGTCCTGGACGGAGCAATTTGAGAACAATTTGAAGCCACGGAGTGAAGGGGAAGATGTGTGGAAAATGCCAAAACCAACTTAAATTTTTAATGACGCATCCCATTTCTTGTCTCATCAAATTCCCAAAAAAACATAAGCCGTTATAACTGCATTAACAAAACAAAAATAACATAAAAATAGTTCATTATCTACCACTTTGCATACAAATCTCTTCAAAAGTTAGTAATACAAGATGGTTGCCAGGCAATTTCCTCTCACCCTTAATTAAACTGGGGACTCGCCAAAGATATTAGAAGAACGAGATATGCTATGTTAGCCGCCGGACCGTAGCCAGAGTACTACCTAATTAGGGTACTTTGAACGGTATCGGGACGTGTACGCACAGAAATCTGTTCTATGTATTAGTGCGGATACCTTAGCGCAAGCGAAGGTGTGCAGTAGTATTGGTGAACAAAACCGGCGACACTCGGCAAAACAATTCCACTCAGTACGAACTGCTCATAGCACATCTCGTTCTTCTAATATCTTTGGGACTCGCTTACAGATAAGATTACAGCTGTGGATTCACCTGCAGATGCATTTAAGAAGGAAACCATTCTCGTGTTTGAAGCGAAGTTTTAAAATTCTAGTAGGTAGCAGACTTCATAAAATTCCAGTTGTGGATTCATCTGCTGGTGAATTTTGAAGGAAAACATTGTCATGTTCGAAAAGCAGTTATAAAATCCAAGATGCAGACTGTATGCTGCAAAAATCGTAGGGAAACCATTTCCATGTGCTGGGTGTAGCTGTGGACTCGCACTAAGATTCAACCTTAAGTTAAAAGCAGTTTTGTCTTCCAAATGATGTGTTAAAATTCCAGTTGTGGATTCATTCATATCGAAGAATTCTTGTCATGTGTGACGTAAAATAAAATAAAGGTAAAATGAGGTTATAACAACATATCGAGGATTCCGATCCCCCCCCCCTCGATAGCCAGCGGGTGATACTATAAACTTCCAAATGGCCCCCGATGGCGGAAAGGTTCCCACCCTGTGGCTTAATGGATACACCTGACTTAACTAAGCTAATAACGTTCCGAGTACCAAATCGAAACACGAGACTTCCTGAGTTGTTCTTTGTTTATTTATCTAACACCTGTTTTAAACTATTTTATTATTTCCCCAGTCCAAAGTATAAATAGGCTTGGAAATAAATTCAGTTCCGTTGATATTTAAATCAGAAATTGCTAACATTTTGTTTCGTTAACATTATTATATAATATGTAACTTATTTTTTAATGTAAATATTTACTTTTTCTTTTAATTTTGATTTTTGTTATTTACTCTGTGCTGGTAACAATACTTTTTTCTCTTTTTTTGTATTTGTTGTACTTGAGTGTATTACGTTGATTAATTTTGTTCCTATTTTATTTTGTTAATATTTTATTATTGCTATACATATGTACTACCAATTATGGATGAAATGAATTGCAAATCCCATTCATACAACTGAGAATAAAAATATCATTATTATGTTAATTTTAATGCGCTATGTAATGTAATTAATTTGTACTTGTTTTATGCAAAAGCCCGACGGGCTTAAATGTGTTTTTTTACCTATAAGAAGTATCCATCATATCCAGTTCCCTGCTGTGGTTCTCCTTGAGATTCAGGATCATCTGCTCCAGCTGGATTCTCTCTGATACCTTCTCCTTTTTACTCCTCCCGTCGACTCTGATATGGTCGGGAACATTGACCTCCACATCTATCTCATCGGCATCAGTTATCCGGTCATCGTTCGCTTCCCCCCCGCCCCCCAGATTTGATGGGGGTCTCAGTAAAGACTACAAAAAGAGATGTGTTGTGTAATGGGGTTACTTTAATCAATTTTAAACTTTGAAACTAAATAACTTACGTATAAAAATATTTGTATGGGAAAATATGCATGTTTGAACTATCGAAATATAAGCTGTTATTATTTACACTATCAGTGTGCTCACGACAAACTCTGGAACAGTTTGGCAAGCCTATAAACCTAGTGAAGCCCTCATCTTTTCACGTCAATATAATTTTTTACATGGATTCAACTTCAGTTCGACTATCGAAGAATTGTTCTAAGAGCATTAAGTAGTTTTTCATATGCCCTGGAAAAAAATCAAGGAGAAAACCAAATGCAGTTAGACAGCATGTCAATAATATCTTCAATGTCCCAATTTAAATGACAAAGGACAGAAGACAGCCCACCTGTATGTGAGAATTGATCCTCTGCTGATGCTGCAGAATGACCCTCTGCAGCTGGGTGCGGTGGTCGGCCTGCCCGCTGAGGATCTGCTCCAGCTGCTGTCGGTGTGCCGACACCACCTCCCGCTGCACCTTACGGGACTCTTCTTGGCGTTCTGCAATAAAACAATACCCGTTCAACCATTTTTTTAACCCAAAGGTAAAAATTACGTATCATCCGAAGGGGGGTCACTAGGGTTCCCCATACATCACAGAGCGATCGTGTCTCTTAATATACCTTTGCCCTTTCCAGTAAAACTCAGATATTAGTTACTATATTCTGTATACCTACATCTTCACCCAGCAGTCAATCATTATGTAAATGCAAAACGATAAAAGAGATAGTACAAAATCGAGCATAACTCAAATACATATTATTGTAGCCCTTTTCAGTAAAATTACTTTTTACGTCCGCACTCACGGCTTGTTTGCGTCGAGGCATTTTTGAAAAAGTAATGGGGATCTGTGGGGGGACGGGAGATGAATTTCATCAGAATTGGAGAGATATTATTTAATATCATAAAAACCACCAACAGGATAATTTTTTTAAAGGCACATCGTTTTCATGTAAAAACAACTACAACATCACACAAAATTCTCATTTGGGGATGTGCATTACCCCCCTTCGGCGCAGGGAAGAATGGACACTGTTGAAAATTTATTAAAAACTAGCTGTACCCCGTCACGCGTTGCTGTGGCTCAGTCTGTGTGTGCAGATTGAAAAACAATAGCTGATGTTGCTTTTACGTCCAACAGATGGCACTGTTATTCAATAAATCATGTTTGCCAAACAGATGGCACTGTTTTTCAAAATTACAAATGTGACACAGGTAACATCTATATAATATAGGTATATAAAAACACACAAGTTTTCTAATGTAACGTTGTGTCATAATTTCAAAGCAATCGATGAAGAACTTTCGGAGATTTAAGATTTTGAACAAACAAACTATAATTTTTTTTATTTATACATATATATAGGTAATCCTCTCTTGATGGGAAGACAACTCAGATACCTAAGAAGTCATTTTATGGAACCAACACACATTGCTGAACACTCAATGGAAGTCATTATTTCTTATTGTTAATGGAAATGGAAAACTGTTCAAGGAATAAAGATGAAACATAGCAAATGAAAGGTAAATACAGGAGGCCTATCACACAGGGGTGAACAGCCCATAAAGGCTATTAAGATGTGTTCATTCTAAGAAAAAAAGACAGACAACAGAAAATAAATTCTGCTTAATTTTTATCCATGGCAAGAACTACGCAGAACATCTGCTTATCAACAATGATAATAATACAAAATCTTGATTCAATATTTGAAGTATTACATGTGCATATATTGTGCATATTACATGTCAATAATAATGTTAATGGGTTTAAAAAATAATTAGGTAGGTACCTTCTACCCACTGTTGTTTTTTAAACATAGCATCAGATGGTCGCGTCACATTGCAATAATAATAATTATCACCACCAATCACCACGCAAGTACATTACATAATATGATAAGAAGGCGGGTATCTCGCAAACATATTTTAAGATGTCTCCTAGCAACGCTCACAATAAGACATATGTTGTATTGTAAAAAACACCAAAATTTATTTTACACAGGCAACCACAATGTATTCTGGTCGATGAGAGCTTGAGGCATAAATTGAAAATTAATATCAAAATGGTCAGCGATATAACTCACGGTAACACTATGTGTATGACTGATTGTAATTATTTTAATGAACTCACCGTGCAAGGCCGCCAGTCTCTCCTCCTGCGCCTTGAGTTGCAGTGCCACCATCAGCTGTGACTCCTGCTGCTGCAGACAGATGGCAGCGCTCTGCTGCTCCAAGTCAGAATTATTCAGCAAGTTCAAATTAGAACCCGTTCCCAGAACTTCCGGAATGTTCATCTGTTTCCCCATCAAACTTGTCAGATCCGAATACATTGGGTTCAAATTCACGGGATTAGATGCAGCAAGATGTCCACTTTCTACAACACTTTCTGGAGGTTGTGGTTTGGGTTGATTTGTCGCTTCAGATTGTTTCGAAACAACTTCTTCACTTTGTTTATTTTCAGTCGGTTTTAACCAATCTGGCAGATTATTTTGTTTTATTTCTTCTTTTATCTCTAAGGGATCTTTCACATTTAGATCATCATCAGGAAATAATCCCAACCAGTCAGTATTGCCTCTTTGTCTGCGTGAAGTATTAGGAGCATCTTTTTTAACTGGTTTTGATAATTCAATGGCCGATTCCGCCTTGATGGGTTTTGGTTTAGGATCTGGTAAAGTCCTTTCCATATCAAGTTTTGAACTTGAACTCGACAGTCTGACATTTTTACTTATCGGAGTTGAAAGAAAATTACTCGGAGAATATCCAGCTGAAGCATTTGGATTTTCGAGTTTTGCAGCTGCTGGTGGCGTTTCTTGCCTTTTAGATGAAGATGTTGATTTTCCTAAAATGTCGTCGAGTGTAGATGATTTGTTGGTAGCTTTTGCTGGAGGTTTGGTGACAGCCGGAGCGGGCTCTGTATCAGATAAACCAAAATCATCCAAGAAGTTCAAACTGTCGGGAAAACTTGATTTAGCTCTTGTTGTGGATTGCAAATCACCCGATGAATTGACATTTTGTATGTTTTCCTTAATACTTGGTGAAGTGGACGGCCTCTGAATTATATTAATTCTACTTTCAGCTGGTGTTTCAACCAGACCAAGCCAGTCCCCCCCCGAAGGATTACTCTTCACATCCTTATTGGGTAGAACTGCTGCAGCTCGAGGTGGATCATCATCGAGTCCGAATAAATTGCTCTTCTTTTTGTCTAAACTGGCATCGCGAGATGATAGTTGGGTCTTAGTAGCGGGTTTGCTCTTATCATCATTATAAAAACTATCATTACTATTATCACTGAGCAAGTCCCCTAATGGGTCGTCTAAATCAAAATCGATATTTTTCGCCATTATTTCTATAATCTTTAGTTATTATTCATGAAAAAACCCTTTAGATATCGAAAGAATAAACGCCATGTTTACAATTTACAATACTGATCTCAATGTGCTTTGGTGTGCTTGTTCTGGCTTGTTCCATTTCAGTGAAATTTCATGAAACGGCTTTACCGGGCTTTTGTATTTTAAGCGGTTACCATGGCGACTGTAGGTTAGACACCATAGCCGTTTAAAATTTGGTTTCTATTTTGTAGCTGCAGCAGTACAAAATAATATTCCAATAGACTACAAAGGGTGTTGCCAACGTAATAATTATTTGAAATGGTTTAAATTTAAATCCATAGAACAAAAGTTTGAAACGACTGACACATGAAAAATTGACGTAAATATTATTGTCATCGTTCCCATTGCAATTTCAATATCGAAATGGATTGCGTTGGTAAGTTAATATTTTGTTGAATACCCGTTTATTTAATTGACGCATTTATGTTGCCAAAAAATCCCTCTTTGTGTTGTTATTTTCATGTTTTAATTCGCATGGTTTTATCCATTCCTCAGAGACGGACAAAGGAGATTCCTCCGAGAATTGTGATCCGAATTCCACTCCTGTTAACGATAAGCCAGCTGCCAAACCCGTAGAGACTAGTGTCGAATGCGAAAATGTTAAACCAAAAGTTGATTATCACCAGCCTGTCCTGCCGGAAGACGTTCCTATGAAAAACCTGCGACAACCACCACCAGAGGAAATGATAGAATTCAAAGTTATATTCAATAAAAGTAAGCACGATATTACCTTCGGCTGGGATCAAACTGTGAGGGAGTTGAAACTGCATCTGGAGCTGATCATTGGCGTGGTGCAAAATGCCCAGAAGATACTCATAAAAGGAATGGCCAAAGATGACAATACGCTAAGGGAATCCGGCCTGGTAAAGGGGGGAAAAGTGATGGTTATTGGCTCTAAGATGAATGATATTTTATCCGTCACAAACTGTAAACAGGTAACATCCTCCTAACATTACACTGTCACTCCAAGTTTACCCTCAGTAATAACAAAGAACATCATTACCTTCATTGCATAAGAACCAAACAAGCATGGTCATGTAAGCTTTCTATAAATAAACAAATGACATTTTGCTGAGTCATTGTTAAAAAATATTTTTACTTAAAAAGTTTCTCGATCTCTTCCAGCAAATTAATAAAATTACTGAGGTATACAAATAGCAAAATCTAATACAAATATATCTGTTTATGATATAAACGAATATAGGAACGAAATAGTATAAAACAAAGTCGCTATCCGCTTCTGTCTGTGCGCTTAGTTCTTCTAAACTGATTTGTTTTTGATAGGGTTTCTACTATCATTTAGAGAATTTCTTCGGGAAGGTTTACATATATAATATATGTATATTATATTAATAAAAAGCAGAGAAAATTCGATGATTTGTAATCAAGTCGTAAAAATAATATTTTCAGGTTCAATATTCACAACCTCAAAACTTTCCTCCAAACCATTCACAGCCCCAAGAAACGCTAGTATATAAAATTACTATCCATTTCGATTTTATGTTTCAGCAATGTCTAATTGAAGAAAAGACAGCAGGATCTTCAAGTTCTAAAGAACCTTTAAGTGACCAGAAGATTCATAAGAAAATACTGGACAAGGGAGTGCCACCAGATGTTATGCCTGGAACCAAGGGATCCAAGGTAAACTTATCTACACAATATATGGCTCGACTAGGAATATCACCATTGGGTGTTTTATATGTACCCCGTAGAACTTATGAGAAATACATCATAAGCCACTGCGTGTTCATTATAGGTGTAAGTTAAGTGTACAATCATAATGTTATATTTCTCATTAGTCAGAAGTATACTGGAATGTTCTTCGCTGATTTGGAACCCACAGTATAAACTATTCATCGATAGTATAGAATGTATTCAAAACCAATTTATAAAATATCCTAACATCAAATTCAACTACGACTTTCAATGTACATTTCAATCTTTGTAACAAAAGCGAACAGCAGCTGATTTTACATTTCTATATAGATTTTTAAACCATAACATTGACTGTACCAAACTTATGTCCCAAATTAATTGTGACATACCTTTGAGACATACCTTTGAGACATACCTTTGAGACATACCTTTGAGACATACCTTTGAGACATACCCGCCGCCATACAGCACTATTCTACAAGAAAGCAGCAGCAAATTTGCCAATCAACGCGCTCTTCATACCTTCCATAATATTTGCCTAAACTCTATCCACATTTTTTCAAGTTATGATATAAACTGTTTAATGCGTATAGATATCACTTCACTTCTATAAATCACCACTTCTCACACTTAAACACATACTCATGTACTATACACGTCACCCAGTAATTAACTCAATGTACATACCACAAATAAGACATTACAAGGAAACATATCTTATATACCTGATAAAAGAAGTATTTAATGTGTTTAAATTGTTTCACCGCTGTAACGTGTTTATACAGGGTGGCGCATAACTACTGTTATGGTTTAAACGTTTAATAGCTTTTTTATTTAATGGTTAATTATTATAATCATTTTTTCGTTATACAGTATATTAATGGGGAATATTTTTGGCTTAAGTGTGAAAAATTATATCCCGCAAGTGGTGGCAATTTTCGGCTTCACACATTCGTGCTCTTTCCAGTACATTTTGCATAACTTTTCGTAAAATTTCCGGTGTTATGGCTTGAATTTCATTGCGAATATTTTGTTTTAGCTGTGATATGGTCGCTGGCTTATTTATGTATACCCTTTCATTCAAATAACCCCAAAGAAAACAGTCTGGTGCTGTTAAATTCGGTGAATGTGGGGCCAATTGAAATCGCTTCTGCGTGAAATAATGCGTTCGCCAAAGAGGTCCCGTAACAGAGCCATTGTGTCCCTTGCAGTGTGGGCTGTGGCTCCATCTTGTTGAAACCACAACTGTGGATGGTTTTCTACAGCTAGATTTAAAAAAATTACCAGCATCGTTCGAAATTCAGCACCATTAACCGTAACTGAGGCGCCATGTGCATTTTCAAAGAAATATGGACCAATGATCCTTTCAGATGATACACCACACCAAAAAGTACACTTAAGTGGGTATAATTATTGCTGATGAACTGTTTTTGGATTCTCCGTAGTCCATATCCTGCAATTTTGCTTGTTTACAAAACCATACAATTGGAAATGGGCTTCATCGCTCATTATCAAATTGTTAATGAAATCGCGATTTTCTTCTGCTTTTTGTCGGAATGAAATGGCATAATCAAGCCGTTGTTGGTAGTCTATCGGCTTCAATTCTTGCACAAGCTGAACCTTATACGGGAACATGTGCAATGTGGCCAAAATCCTCTGAACGGACCTCCGCGATAGCCCCAGTTGCGCCAAATGTCTTCTTGTTGATGTTTCTGGACTGTCCTGCACACTATCCACAACATGTTGGATATTTTCTTCTGTGTGGACCGTACATGGCCTTCGGTACATGAAAGGTGTCTTACTGTACCATGTTGTCGAAAATTTGCAACCAGGCAGTTTATTGTTGGTGCTGAAGGTCCAGTACGCACATTAAAAAAACGACGATAAGCACGCTGCGTCAAAAAAATTGACCGTTGATTTTCATAATAAAATTCAACAATTGTTGGTCGCTGTTCTGTTGTGTAGTGTTCCATTTCGAATTCCCCAAGCTTTCTTCACAAAATTTAGAAATAAAAATAAAAAATATAAATAAATTTAAAAAGTTATTTAAACCATAACGGTAGTTATGCGCCACCCTGTATTTATATAATATAAATAAATAAATTATAATATAACTAATAGTCAGCATTCGGATATTCTTTTATTGGACACTGTGAAAGGATATGTGTTAGAAAGAATGTACTTTATTCAATTTATGTGGGTGTTTGGTTGGAAACATTTGAAACTTTTGATAGAATAGAATAGATAGATTTTTACAATTTGGGAGACGGGTAATAGTACCGCCGCCCCGGGAACCATTCATTGGATAACCAACACCCCTGCCATAGTTCACCCCAAGTAGTTCGCTATGTTTGGTGACTTAGCAGGAGTTTCCGGTTTCATGGGGTGAGGTTTGTGTAGGTCTTAGCGGTGAATACGTTTGCCCACCGGACTCTCTCGACCCATCGCCTTGCCCCGCAGTGGGAGGATGGATTCATCGCCACTCTTGGACACATTGACCCCCCGATTCCCACCCACTCCTCATACCTTTTACCTTCTCAGAACTTTCTCTCCTACCTTTCGTTAAAAAACTTTCCACCCAACATCCCCAAATACGACATAGACCCTTAGGCAAATTATTTTCCTCGGGGCCTCCGGTGTAGAGCTAATGTACAAAAAAAAATTAAGATTAAATAGATAAGAATGCAAGATGTTAGAAGAAGAGAATAATTTTGGAAAATTTAGCACTATAAACATTATTCGTCGATGAGTCACAACGGCCCTCTGCTGATGTCAGCCACAAGTATGGTTTTAAGCGCACAATATACAAGCACTGGATTAATTAACCTTGGCGACGTGTGTGATTTGTAGGAGCCACTGCCTCCGGTCCCACTGAGCGGGATGCTGAACAAGCACGGGGGGAAGGTGCGACTGACCTTCAAGCTGGAGTCGGATCAGCTGTGGCTCGGTACTAAGGAGCGAACAGAGAAACTCAGCCTCACTTCCATCAAGGGTTTGTTTAAATTTCATTCAATCTTTTATTAATTAAATTTCAGTCAGATTTTGATGTACAAAATAACTTATTTTTTTACAGGAATAACATCTGAACCAATAAAAGAACACGAAGAATATCACATTATGGTAAGTAAATGATATTATTTACAGATTGTAAACCCGATTACGAACCAACAATGATCGATCCGGTTATTTTTTTAAAAAAGGTGAGTGCCGGTGTGACCTTAGATGTATAAATTTATAGATCAGGCGTCTTAAATCAATCTCTATTTTACAATTTTCCCATGTGGAAAAGTAGCCAATCAAAAAGTGGGTACTCTCGACCCGATAACTTCGTTAGTGGGTCGTGGCTGACCAGGATCATGTAAATGATCTATCGTTCCAACTCTAATACACACATGGCAGAAATTAAAAACTTTTTTGAAGACATATTTAAACTTCAGCAATACATATTATGTACGAGGGTAATTTTAAAAGTTTCCCGCCTCGTCGTAGAAAAATATTTCTATCGCTGTCCGATGGATGGCCTTGACATATGTAAACCGTAAAAATCTCAAGTCATTCTGATCTGTCTATAGCACTTTTCCAAAGTTGTCAGCTGGCATTGTCTGTCAACAATGGAGGAAATTGAGTATCACTCAGTGATAAAATTCCTTCATTTGAAAGAGAGAAGACTCGGGAAATAAAAGATAATAGTTTGACTTTGTATCGGTGAAGCCTTCCCTTCATTTACAACAGTCAAACATTGGGTGGCCGAGTACAAACTGGTTGTTTAAGCATTTTAAACTGACGAAATGGTCGATTTAGTGCATCAAACTGTGATAGATAATCGTCGATTGACTGTTAAAGATATTGGTGAGGCTTGTGGGATATCATCTGAACGGGTGCACAAGATTTTACACCAACATTGGGATATACGAAAATTGTCCACGCACTGGGTGCCGCGCTTGTTGACGATCGACCAAAAGCGCATACGGACGGACATGTCGTGCGAGTGTCTTAGCCTGTATCAAAAAATCTAGCGGAATTTGGTCCAGCGTCGGACCAAATGTATCGAGTTGTAGGGAGACTACGTCGAGAAGAAAAATTTGTTTTGCTTCGAGATATGTAATTTTCTTAAAAAGGCCGGAAAATTTTCAAATGGTTCTCGTATTTCCAAACAGAAAGCTGTCCCAAATAACCCATGGAATAGTAATTGATTGCTTGACGCTCTTTGCTGTTTCCATGTTATGTATTTAATATGCAATTGTGTTCCCAGGGTATTCAGCTCGGCCCCACGGAGGCCTCCAGGTACTGGGTGTACTGGGTGCCCGCCCAGTACATTGAGGCCATCAAAGACGCTGTCCTGGGCAAGTGGCAACTGTTTTAGGCACTGCCTCGCTACCCGGTCCGTGTATAATCAAAACTAATCTATCCATTCAGTTGGTCAACATACAAGCAAGGAATCTCCACTGTATTTAAGGTTGATGGTCTTTGATAATGAGGTTTCTACTTTGGTAAATTATTCTTCACAGCCAGTCTGATACTGGCAACTGAAGTATTGCATAAAGGGTAAAGGTGTATTGAGTCTGTCTGACTGTCTTTTGATTAAAAATGTTCCAAATTTTGTAATGTACTTCATTACACTTAGTTTGGTGAGAGTTTTATTATTTAAACTCCTTTGTTTACTTGGGGGATAAATCAATACAATGGCAACATACAATAATAATAATAACATGCATGTCGACTACAAGTTTAGCCACTAAATGTTTAGAGTAATGATTAATCCGACGGGTCTATTTTATAATAGACCCATTTTTGTTTTCGTCAGTCAATTAACTATTTGTGCTATTTTTAACTGTAATTTAGGCAAGTACTTTAGTGTAAGTTTTCATTTTCTTATGTGTATTAATTACATGTTGTACTGTGTAATTTTATTTATTCTGCGTCACAATTGACTCGCATTTATTTAATTATTAATTTCATTATTTTTGTGAGAATTTGCTCATCTACTGAATTTTAGTTGGAAAATTGCCTCAAAAATGTAGTTTTCATTGTCTGTGTTGCCATCGCATTGGTTTTTGAAAATATCGTCTATCTAGTATAAAACTGTCCTAAACGACATGTTTTGATTTTTTCACATTCGGGTTCTGTAAGATTTAAATATTAAACAATATTTTTGGGTTATATCAATAATGTAAATTATTCTTAAACGACAAACCGAGTAATAATGTAAATGTATCACGGTTTTATATTCAATTAGGTTTTTTTAATGTAAAACTATCC
The DNA here is from genome assembly GCF_061612785.1 of Hesperophylax consimilis. Taxonomy (NCBI): domain Eukaryota; kingdom Metazoa; phylum Arthropoda; class Insecta; order Trichoptera; family Limnephilidae; genus Hesperophylax; species Hesperophylax consimilis. Next base: position 1,794,736 of record NC_142842.1, read on the forward strand.
TTTGTAGGTATTTGGTACAGTTTTACATTCATAATTATTTTCCGGTTTTCGCTCAACCATGGACACCTATTTCTTTTATTTTTAAGTTATAGTTGATGTAAAACAACCCCAAATGTCGGTTAGTATTATGTTACACTAAAGAATGACTGGTTTCTGTTTCAGCCTAAGAAAGTGACCGGTCATAAATGCCACTTTTAAAAAAAATACTGATAACGTAAACTTACAAAATATTTAGACATGTAAAATGATACATTATAAGAAAAAATCTTTAATTACTTATAACCTCTCCCTCTAGTCACACTTTTAGGTGTGTCGTTTAGGACAGTTTTACACTAGATAGACGATATGTAGTGATCTCTGGATAGTCAAAAGGTATCTTTTATTTTAAGCGCACAATATTCTCGAATATTGTCTACTAAATACTGAACTGAGAAGCTTGTTATAATGCGTGTTCAAACGTGTCCTTTATTTTTATTAGAAAATAATAAGTGAATGTATTTCATTTCTGTTAAAGAAATAAAGATTTTATTTAGTTGCTGAAGAAAGTGAAATCTGCGCCAAAACAAAAACTAAACTCCCAACCTGCGTTATAACTAGCTATGTATTTAGTGTTATGTTATTATATCCCGTCGTGTTAGAAACTATAACATCACTTTTGAACACCTATATACATATGTATGTGGGTATTAAAGATCTGCCAAAAACATGAATCAAATAATTATCATTCTTTAAGAATAATATTATCTTCATTAGTCGCGTGTTTGTGTGATAAACAGAAATTTATTCATATATATGTATTCAACTTTCTTTAATGTACATAATAAAATTTTGAAATAATGTTTCTTTCTTTCATTTTGTCTCAGAAGATTAACCCTTTCATACTCCCCACAACTCGAATATATTTTATTTGATCTTAACAATTTAAAATATATATTACACCATGGATACAGCTATGTCACCAAAACATATCGCAAATTAAAAATTTTTAGCCTAAGAACTTTTCTCCAAGGAAGGGATCCAAATATCATCTGAGTATCTGTTACTCGACGATTCAAGTATCTTGGTGACTGCCATCGTACATCGTTACGTAAACAGACACATGTTGCCGATATATTGTAAACTCGACCAGTCGGGTTAGTTTGTCGCCGCTCATGTCGTTGAAACTTTAAACATTGCGATTGTTTTTATTTACAAGTGATTGTATCAAACATTTTACAATAATGTATATGCTTTAGATCAATGCTACGAACAAAGAATGACAGCTAAAGCATGTCGGGTACTACTCTAGTACATAGTACCAAGCGCTATGGTGGTACAGTACCTAGGCCGTCCTAGAACCTACTGGACACTTCTGCCGTTGCCTAGAGGTACCGAGTGCTGAGGTACTTTACTACCTCCTTGAGACGTGAGTACAACATCAGTCAGATACTTGCTTACCTAATATCTTTGCAGTATCCATAGTGAAAAAAATCCAGTTAAGATTTTGATATCTCACAATAATTATACACTTGGTAAATATTTTAACTGGATTAAATTTCGAATGAATCGCTCGGTTACAATAAAACAAGATATTTTCATAAAATTTTATTCAAACCATTTCTAATTGCTTAAATTACAACAGTAAGAATAACTTCACACAAATAAATAAATTTATCTCATCTTTAAATAATACAAACTAATCAGGCACACAATTAAAATGTTTATTTTTGGCAAGACGAGATTCTAATAGAATAATGAAAAAGTATATTATTTGAACTAACACTTTTGGCATAAGATTTTGATAACAGTCAAATTTATGATAATATAATTATATATTGGAAGAATCGAACAATATAAACAGAGTTATGTATAGCGAAATAAATTATATTTTCTTGATTCTCGAGATGTTTACATAAAAACAACAATAAATCGATCTTAAATTTTATTTTTGTTATTTGTTTTTGGGGTGTTATGCCGTGTTGCGCTAACTCCTTCTTTAGTTAACGTTTCGGACAATGTTACAGTGTCCATCGTCAGGGCACGTTGTCCGAAACGTTGGCTAAAGAAGGAGTTAGCGCGACACGGCATAACACCCCAAAAACAAATAACAAAAATACTTTTGACCGTGAAAATCTTACATTAAATTTGATTGCATAGTCAATAATAATTGTAATAGGGATCTTATTTTGTAAATTCAAACATGGTTTTTTTCTCTCAAGTATTGCAATGAAATACGATGACATGCTCATTAAAAAAGAAGTTTTTCTAAAAAAAGAAGAAAATATAGATTGTAAAAATTGCAGCATGCAAATATACATTTTGGATTCTCTTAGAAGAAATTGATCATGAGCAAAGTGCTTTAGTGCGATATGTACTTACTATAACAATAATTGGTGTTACAATTATTACATATTTCAATAGAAGATTTTTTGACTAGTATAAAAATGACAGAAGTGTTTGTTGTAAATAACAATAATTAATAATTGTATAAAAATGGCAGTGTACCTTTTCAAGGTTTTGGGGCAAAATGCGAAACTTCCCGAATTAGAATAATTCTTTGTTTTATTAAATAGGCACGGACATAAATTAATAACAATGAAAATGAAACATCTCTGTAGCAATAAAATATTTAAATAGAAAAATGAGCATATATTTTTGACACAATAATTTATTCTAAACCTACGTTTTGGTAAATTTTCACAATATTTTAATAAAGATCTCCAACATCTTTACCTAAAAATAAAATTTAAAAAAAAAACCTTAGTAGTTTACAAAAACATCAGAAAATGAGATTCTTCATATTATAATGTTTATTTCAAGCTAAACATCCGTTAGAATATTTCTAATGAGAGTTAGTCTAAAATAAACATTTTTATATAATATCTTTCTTTAAATTTATTTTATTATAAAATATATACATTTGTATTTTGACTTTTTGGTGACTAAAGAGAAAATGGCATTTGTACACTGAAATGTGTATAAATATAAAAAATAACTTAACAGTATGGATGAAAGATAAATGGTTGTTCAAACAAATGAACAGCTGTACAACTAATTATTATCTACAAATAAAATATGTACAAAATGTTGTACATAACATACATGTTGTTAGAAAAGGTAAAATGTTGCTAGCCGTACTCAGATTGGATTGTGAGAGAGAACTGGCCGGAGGGTATTCTTGTAGCGTGGTACCAAATTCTGGTATCCAACAGAACTAGAAAACAACAAATAGCATTGTTATTATGACTTGGAAACATTGTGGCAGACTTGCAAAGAATGCAAGGGAAATATACACAAAATGGGGGCACGGTTAGTATGCACTTTTAATAGAAAAACAACTGTATCAGTTAGATAACAATGAGACGTAAGTATTTCAGTTTCCAGAAATGCAAAATAATGCATTTTAGTAGCTGTTTCACAGAAAAACAGATAATTTGACATCTTTAATAAAGACATAAAAATGTTTATTTTTTATTTATTTGTTTATTAAACCTAAACTGACAACCTAAGAATTTATTTAGATATGAATAAGAGAAGATAAAACTAACCTTAAAACTTTGACATCAGTAACAATGGCCGCCAAGTAACAATCGGTTTTATTTTTAATGAAATAACTATTAAAATGCATTTTTTTCCATCTCAGGAAACTGAATTACTTACTCCTCATTATTATTTAACTACTAGAAATATTATTAAATTAAAATAAAACACTTTGTTTAAAAACCACGAATTATTGTAAATTTTAGCGAAACCGGTCAGTCTTAATAAAATTTACAATAATTTGTGGTTTTTAAACAAAGTGTTTTATTTTTATTTAATAATATGTCAAACCACAAAGTGACTGCTTTTTACCAAAATACTAGAAATATATTAAAAATAAAATGTGCGTACTAAGCATGTACCTATTTTCTGTATATTTACCGAATGTAATTTGTGCAACTGTTCTAGTAACTTCTGAGCCATTGGAAACAACAGAAAGTGACTTTCAAACAATACTGTAGCTTCTGTAAACATACAGATACGCTGGACATCCTTAATTCGCACAAATTATTTAAAAAACACTTCAAATCTGTTCAATTACAATAAGGAGCACTCAGTCTCTGGACAAGCAAAATAATGCATTCTAATAGCTATTTGGTTAAAATTAAAATTCACAAATTAGTTGTCTTTACTTGGTGGTGGCCATCTTGGATGTTTTTTTTATAATTTGTGTGATATTAAAGATGAACAGCGTTTCTGGATATTTAAAATTAAATTTAAACAAGGCAACCTCAAAAAATAGATAAGCTACTCAAAAATAACATAAATATTCTCTTACCTGCATCTCCTGGTTCCACATAGAACTGGAAGGGTTTGCAGCGACTATCACACTCGGGAGTGGGGGCGAGGCTCCAAGTTTTATTCCCCTTCACCTGCCCTTGCCACATAAGTCTGGTAATATAATCAAGCTGAAAATAAACAAACAATATAAATAATTTATTTCATTAGACAGAGATTTTTAAACAACTTCAAAGAGGGCTTTGAGTGTGTTGAAGACAGTGCAAAGTTTAAGGCAATTTTTAACAACATAATTACGATAGTGTCATGTTACTAAATAAGGCTGGTAGACAGTAAATTGTCTCAGTCAACTGAAGTTAGAACAACAGTATCCACCAAACATACCGACTGTCAGCATATACACGAAAGACTTTAACCGGTGATTCTTGACCATATTTGAAGTTAAAACATACATGTCATTTTGTTGTCTGATGATATATTTATTCAATTAAAAACAAGAACAAGAACTACAAGCCGCCACCACTGATCATACTGTTAATCGCAACGGAGCTATACAATATGTAGATGCGCTAGGTTGTTCCCAGTGGCGACGTGTGATGAAAAATTATATTTTATTTATATCATCGGACAGCAAATGACATGTACATTTTTACTGCAAATATGCTCAGGAATATCTGGTTAAAGTCTTTCGGGTACATTCTAATACACCCTGTATATGCAAGAAGAGAATAAAAAAGTTACACTCTTGTTGAATTATTGATGAAACATTTTAAAGCTGTCATTGTTTGACCTTTAAATTTGATTTGAGTTTTGTAAAACTTTTACAAAGTATTGATCTAACAAAGTTATTTTAATTTACAGGACACGGGGCAAAACACATTTATGGTCTATAAATTTGGATGCTTAAGAAAACTAAAACTACATGTAATACGAATTTTGATGTAAATGAATATATTTATTTATGTATAGAATATATTGATGAAAATGAATATATTGATGAAAGTGAATATATTGATGTAAATGAATATATTGATGAAAATGAATATATTAATGTTAATGAATATATTGATGTAAATGAACATATTTAAATAATCGGTAGTACTTACGTGCATAACAGCACCTTGCTCATATCCAAAGAACACATTTTCTGAATTTGGCAGCTCTGAATCTTCAGGTAAGAACTCGGGATATGAGTAATATTGTCTTATCGTGGCTAAAACCTCCGGATGGCAATTACCCCTGAAAAAAACAAGTCATAAATAATGAATATTCAATTAACTGCAAAATTATTTTAAATGAAATAAATATAGAATACGACGTACCATCCGACGTACCAAGGATCCTCTCCCTCATCATTCCTCGCCCTCTCTTGTGTCATTGCGAATACTTCGCGCAGTGAGAAGAGATTGGACTTGAAATGCAGGAACTGGCATCCTTCTTCCACGCTCTCGTAGGCTCCCGACGTGTGTTCGTACAGATGCTTGAACATGTCGTAGTCAAATGTATGCATTGCCTTCCAATGGCTCACGGCACCCTTCACTATTATTGGCTTTGACGAATAAGCGTACTTCTGAAATAAGAGAAACAAAGTTCATACTATAATATACAGAAATTTTGCATTTAATTTTGTTTTTTTTTACTATTTAAAAATAAAAAACAATTTAAAAATTAAATCGACTAAACAATATTGGTTAAAACCATTTCCCTAACCGACGCACTTTTAATAGGCACAGATAGTACACTTTGTTGCAACTTAAGGTAAATATTCGGGAATATTTACCGTTGTTTCTTGCAGTAATTGTTGAAACAAAGTGTAATTTCCATAATCTGTGCCTAAAAGTCCGGCGGCTAGGGAAATAATTATCCAATAGTATGGTGATCAAATTGATTAAAAACAATCGTACCTTGAATTCATCTTTAGTGGCATTGTAAAGGATTATTGGCTTCGTAACTCCTTCACAAAATGAGCAATCTGAGATTGGCCTGGTCGCTTCCCAAACTAAGTAGTTATTCGGTAAAAAACATCGTATACCGAGGATGTAACTTATGATTATGTTTAACGTATGTGTGCTTGCCAATAAGCAAACCAGTAAACTGATAAAAATAGCACCAAATATTCTAAACCTAGAATATTTATGTTTGTCATGGGGTCCTTTCACATATTTCGGAATACACTCATAACACCGCCTTAGATCGTTCGTTTTCAGACCGGAATTGATCATATGTTGATTGAGGTGGATCAATTTATCTCTCACCACTTCGATGTTTAATAATTTATCACTCATTTTAACGTTTTCATTCACACTGACATTAATTCACGCCCGACCCGTTGACGTATCGTTTGACAACTGATATCCATAGAGAAACTCCAAAACAAAAACATCGCTTGACGTTTATCATAGAGAATAAGAATTGAACATATTCTATGGTTCTGAAATGAAACTGTCAAAATAATAGAGTAGAGTAGGGCGATAGAAATACAAAATATGTTAATTTCTTGAAGAAATAAAAGGGTCAAATTGGATAGAAAAACAGATTTCAAAATACAATTAATTTTATATATATATCTATCTATTTGAAATTTATATTTAATCGACTTCGTGAAACGTCCTATTCGAGTAATATGATTTCGACATTTTTTTTATGTGACTCCTTAAGAAAGCGCCCCTGTCTGAATAATAAAGAGGCAGCGGAACTATGTCTCCACCCGGTAGGGCAGAGTTGTGAGGCGTGTGATATGCATGACTTAATATGAGTTTGTTTACATAAATGTATTTTTAAGTCCATGGAATAAAGAAAACCATAAAAAGTGCATTGAGGTTGAATTTTGTGATCCAAACATTTGCTTAATCGAAGCTTAAATTTTCAATATAAAACTATGTTGACACAATTCAAATGGGATGGAGATCTACAATGTCATTACATTCAAATTCATATGGAAGGCGCGACTAGTGTTTTCTTTATTTTACGGCTGTCATATTATTTTTAAGGGTTGTTCTAACAATAAAAAAATAAACACCCATATCGAATGCTAAAGTATTTTATTCTAAAATCTACAAAACGCGTGTGTTGCGTTAAGGACGTTGTCATGGTAGTAATAATGTAAAATTATTATTGAGCAGTATCAATTTTTTAGCTCAACCTGAAATTATAAGCAAACTGTATCTTGTCTATGATATTTTTAAAAGAAAAAGTTGTACGCACCATAGACAAACAAAATTAGATAAATTTCGTTTTCGCGGCTTCCTTTGCTGTGCTCACCGTTGTCAATTTGTATTTAATTAAATAAATAACTTCAAAATGCCGCCCAAGAAGCGAGAAAAAGAAGGAGATACCTCCAAGAATGGTCGCATTGAATTAAATCATCTTCAAGCCGACCATGAACTGTTTCTTCAGGCGTTTGAAAGTAAGTTTTCGTTATCGTTGGCACGCTCACTTGCTTTGAAAGAATTTCCGTCAAAATGCTTTGTTGATTATACTCAAAATACACATTCAATAACATTCAAACTTAGTTATGATATGACTTGTGTCTTTAATGTTGATTACATGTCGGATTTCGGTTAAAAGGCTGTGAATCTGCAATATCTTTGGCCTTGTTTTGCTGCTTCGAAAGGCTTTATGATTTCGAGGTAAAATACTGACCTTTACGCCAAATTCTACCGTTCTTTCGACATAGATATCGTGAAAGGATTTTTATCACGATAATATTATGTCAGAATGATGTATAATTGGTGGGCGATTGAGAACAACAAATAGTTCGTCTGGTTTTAAAATGCAAACGGTCATGACGATATTCAGTAATGTGAGACACTATAAATATCATGTAAAAACATACATATTTTTTGTCATGAAATCCAGTGATTCGAATCACTACAAATGTCATGTAAAAACATCATAATTTTTTTGTCATGATATCCAGTGATGCGAGAAACTATAAATGTCAAATAAAAAGATAATTTATTTTTTGTTTGAACAATAACTTTATTATTTTATTACCGCTGGTGATTTTTTGAAGATATTTTTATGTACCTATTCCAAAACTGTTTTACTTTGCTCATACAAAATGATGCTATGTTGTAACCAATTTTATTCTTTTTTACAGAGCCCACACAAATATACAGATTCTTACGCACCCGCAATATGTTAAAGGTGAGTTCATGACAGAATGGTTTTTTACTAAAAATGTTAAATATCCGTGTGAAAGCGAACAGAGCATCCCAAGGTTTGTTACCCACACCAGGAGACATACCTATATTCATCAAAATTTCTTGTTGCAAGTTCTGAAATTTTGTTTTGTAATGCCTATCAAACCTATTTCACAACTATCTCAGACTGGCAGCACCCATATTATCAGATAAAATTTTTCAATGAAGGATGACTGTCTGACGTCAAAATTATTTAAATCTCTGCAAGCAGTCTGCAGTGTCAAAATTGGCTTATAATAGAGGACCGTTGTTTTGTCTCTACAATCTAACTAGAAAAACATATGATACTGTTTAACCCCTGGAGGACGGGTAAAGTTTAACTCCTAGAGGACGGGTGAAAGTTAGTAAATATCTATAATCTAAATATAATATTCAAAATAATATTTTTTACACTTCTACTATATTATTTATTTATTTTATTTTATTAATCATCAAAGCCCTTATTCGTTTTTACATACTTTTACAGTTTACATGATTTAGTGCGTACAGTTTTTTTTAAATGTTTATAAATTCTTTTCAAAAATGTAATACGTGGTAGGTATAAAGGTGCATTTAAGCATGTATCATAATATTTTTATAATGATAAAGAAAAAACAGTTTTAAACTACAGATAGCATAAAAAACATTAATATAAAGTAAGTTTTTAATACATAATTTACTATCAATTTTAAGTTGAAATATAAAAACCATTAAAGAACCTTCCAAGATTTTCATTGGGGTGGTTACTGTTATTTCCTGATAATGGAAATGACCCGGGGAGAAAGCTCGTTTATAATAAATCATAGTGGAGTCTCGGGGTTACCTTAAATTGTTATCATGTGTATTAATTGCACAATGCATTGTAGGGATATGTACTGTTTTACTTTGCATATTCTCATGGACAGTAATGAAATATGTTAAAAACTTGTAAAACCTAGCTCCACACACTGCAATGACAGTGTACTGCAGTGACAGTGGACTGCAAATGTAGCCAGCCGCATAACAGGGGTTAACATTGTGTTTGCCAGCGCAAGGATACTTTTCAAAATCGTTTCTCTGAATATAACCATCTTTTCTGGGGAAATTAAGGTAGATTATATACTATTTTTATAAATATATAAACACATTATCTGGTAAGACCGTACATTTTACAAAAAACTAGTCGGTTATTATGGAAATCGAATAAGCTGGTGAAAGGCGAAAATTTAGAACCGGTGCACTGTGGATCAATGCTGCTAGCTCCTTAGAACACGTTCCATTAAAATACCCGTAGAATAGACTCAGCATGCCCACATTGCGTCTGCATTGGAGATCAGTCTGTTAACAATGGATTGTAATAAGGCGGACTTTGCATAGAATTAAGTAGGTTGTAGCGAAAAATGTTGGGTGCTAAATGTAAAATATGAGTATTCTATGGGCTGCGGATTTGGGACGTTGTGTCTACGGGAAGACTCGAGCCAGCACGCGGGTCGACAAATTTTACGAGCAGCAATGACGCCATTAGATAGTTATTCTACCTTGGTCATCCTTCGCTCTAATTTATAAATTTAACAACGCTAATTGTGTTGTTTGGCGCCCTTACACGATTAATCAGGTCAGTTAATTTATGTCACCACCTTATTGTCAACTTTCAATGTAATTATAAATTCCACCGTTGCGTTCAATCCTTCGGATGACGCACACCCCTGAGATATTATAGTAATGTTTGGAGTTCTCATGTTTCTAAAAGTTGTAGGAATAAACATAATTTTGGAATCCTTTTACCCCTTTTTATTCTTACATACTTTGCAATCCCCGATGTTGTCACCTCATGGCTTGTCAATGGCGGTCCACACGCGGCAGCTTTAGAGATATTATTTGAGAATGATCTCATCATTTGGTAGTATTCAATAGTGGTTGAGTATTTTATGCTACAATGGGACTGCTCGCTGCGTCGGGCTTATTTATACAGTACAGCCGACGGCGACAGTAGGTAGGCGAGATCGCAAGTAAAACGGAGACACTCGCTCAGTCTGGGTCCTACTGGAACTTTTGGTGGCGCTGCTTTTACGCATAGGCGATAAGGTAGAACCTTCCAGCGAGTTGGCGTAATGTGCCAGACCAACTCGCAACGTATTGTCGTAGGTAGGTCGCGTTGTTTACAATTAGTTCTCGGTAGTAACTCGCAAGTACATAGGTAGGTCGAGTTGTTTACTATCAGCGAGACAATCTGGATTATTCCACCCAACGCCACAAATTAAAACTCTAAAAAAAACCTACTTAATCCCACTGGGCAAATCATTTTTAAAAAACCTGGGTTTCTTCCAACCCTAATTAACTAGTTCCACATAAAATAATGAATGTATTAATTTGTTTCAGCCAATCTTTCTAAACCGCAACCTATCGTTCATGCGGTCCCGCATGTCGAGAAGTCATGCATCCCGCGCCGGCTTCAAGGTGGACTCGGTGCTGGAGCGCGTGCTGGCGCGCACCCGCTCCGAGGCCCAGCCTCACTGCATGGGCGACTACATGACCCTCACCTTCCTCGGCTTCCATGACAAGAACCTCTGCGACAGCCACGACTACTCCGTCAAGGCCGAGGCTCTGCTGCTCAAGCTGTGCCACAAGAAGAGGAAGGACAGCTCCTCGGCTGTTGTGGAGGTTTCGGTAAGATTATTATCCATATTTCAGCCTATTAAAATTTCATACTGGATTCAAGGATTCTTCTATCGTATGATGGATGTCGTAGATGGACATTAACCCTTTCAGACCTGAATTAAAACAGGCAGTGGCAGAACATATTTGATGCTTGATAATAATTCTCAGAATGCTTTGAAAATTTTTGTTTTTTTTTTAATAGTTTAGAAGTTTTTACTACTTTGAGTTAAAAGAACATTAGTCTCAGAGGGCGTGATTCATAAAATGACAAATCGTCCACTCTGTACCAAAAATATATCATATTATAAAATTTAAAAAAATGACATAAAAATACCTTCGACATTTAAAAAAAAATTGTTAAATAAAAAAATAACCTTTAAAAATTAAAAAATTCGATTCCGCGTGAACTAGAACCTAAAATCCAATATAGAAAATTGCCATTTTTTATTTGCTCTGATAGTGTGGACAAAATCCGAAATCAATATATTTTCAAATATAAACGCGGTCTGTAAGAGTTCAAATTTCTGAGCCAGGCGTCATGTCAAGCGTAAGGACCTCATCAATTCCTCGATGAGGCTCGATGGCATTCCTTGAATACATGTTCGGTATTCTGCAACATATTAGCACATTTAGGATTAATTTTCTGCCTTTTAAAAGAATGCCAACTGATTGATTAGGATTACAAAAGGGACGTTTAGATGTTTTTGACAAGTTAGGAGTATGAGAATATACAGAGTGCAAGTGGATGATGCCTCAACTATAATCCAGTAACATGCTGGTGGCCAGAGCAGTCTGATGATGGCTATAATAAGCTGAAACCAGTAACAGCAAAAAAGGAATAAGTGTAAAAAGTTTAAAATTGTTTCAATAAATCATAATAATTTTATCATTCTTTTCCTGGAAAATGTATGTTACTTGAGATGTCATACGAAGATTTACTTCCCAAGAAGAGCATATAGATATTAAAGCACTTGCAAAATATTGTAGACTTTAAGCTGCACACCAAGAAGCATTACACATCTCTATATAAATTGTATAAATAAGACACCAAGTAAACAAAAACTTTTAAAATGGGACGATTACAGCAAATTAGCTTGTTTTTTCACTTTCAAGAAAGTACTAGGTTTGATTTTTTTTTAAATAGTAAGATTTATTTTTGTTTCCCCATTTTATTATTTTCCCATTATATTAAACAATTAATTAGTAATAATAAAATAAAATTATATGTATATACATTCTTTTACTTAATATTAAACCCATTTTCCAATCAATAATGATTTTATTCTATTTTTTGCTCTCCTTCCAAATTATCATTTTTCATGTGCCCGTTTTTGCCATGTACCCTTCATACGGGATTGATTTGATTTTCCCAAATTTACAATATTTTGTCGTTGAGCCTGTTTTTGCCATGCGCCCTTCATTTATTTATTTATTTATTTTTATTTATTTATTTGTTAAGACATACACAGTACAATAAGATACAGTTAGAAATCTTTTAGTTATTACATAGTTGTAGTACCTATTACGTATGTCCATAAAATGTCATTACGTAATTTCGCCTGAGATTGTTATAAAAGGAAGGAAGTGTGTGGATAGATAATAATAAATGAATTGAAAATAAGAATTATAATAAGCTCACGAATTGTAATTGACTGTTAATACATAGGAGTTTTGAAAAATGATGTGAAAATATTTTTGAAATTTGTCATGCTAAGAAATTTAATAAGTTAGTTTTGTATGTTAGAAAGGAATCATGAAAGATGTCTAAATGTAGTAATTTTTCGTAATGGGTGTATGTTGTGATTGCGCGAGTAATTACTGAGTTGTTTGCTGCATTGGTATTGTTGGCTTCAATATGAAATAGTGTAGTGTGCCTGGTACGCCTCGTTGGAACATTTAAACCAATGACGGATAGTAATTCGGGACTATCTATTTTATTATTTAGCAGATTATGTAGAAACAACAGGTCTGACAATGTGCGTCTTTTTTGTAAAGTTAACATATTATTTGTAGTATTGTTGTATTTCTTGAGTAAATGTTTCGAAAATTTATTCTGTATACTTTCTACTAAGTCTATGTATACCTTATATTGAGGATTCCATATTGTGGAAGCATACTCCAGTGGACTTCTGACCAATGAACAAAACAAAATTTTCAGAGTCTTAGCACTTTTGAAAACTTTGCATATTCTTAATAAGAAACCTAGCATTCTGTAGGATTTAGAAATAATGTGTTCAATGTGCTTGTCAAAAATTAATTTGCTATCTAAGTAAACACCTAGATCTTTACACGTAGACATAGGTTGTAAAGGTTTGTTATTCAAGTTGTATGGATAGATGATTTTGTTTTTATTTCTAGTAAATGTAATCGAGTGACACTTAGATATGTTTAAGGACAATAAATTTGATTCACAATATACGCACAAATTATCAAGATCGCTTTGCAATTCCATACAATCGGATAAACAACGTATAGCTTTATAAATTTTCATGTCGTCCGCGTATAAAACAAAGTAACTATTTTTAAAGCATACGGAAATGTCATTTATATAAATATTAAATAAGAGTGGTCCAAGATGCGATCCCTGGGGCACACCTGAGATGATTTCCGTTAAGCAAGATGCAAAACCATTGACAACCGTGATTTGGTGCCGATTATTGACGTATGATGCGATCCATCTATAGAGGTCACCGTGAATTCCTAGACCTAATAACTTTTGTAAAAGAATATAATGATTAACACGGTCAAATGCTTTAGAATAATCCGTATAAATGGCATCTACCTGGCATCGCATATCCATTTGAGCATGAAGAAAATTTGTAAAAAATGCAAGATTTGAAGTTGTTGAGCGATTTTTCATGAAGCCGTGTTGATTATTTAAGAGTGAGGGTGAGATAGTAGAATATAATTGATCGTAAACAATTTTTTCCAATACTTTACTTAGTATCGGTAATTTGGATATAGGTCGATAGTTCGAGACATCATTTTTACTGCCATTTTTATATATTGGGGTAATCAGGGCTGTTTTCCATTTGTCGGGAAATGTTCCTTCGGATAGCGATAGTTTGAAAATAACAAAAATGGGGGGTGTCAATTGTTTACTACAATAATTTATGAAGATCCCTGGAAGTTGATCATCCCCTGGTCCCTTTTTGATATCAATGGACTTAAGGTATTTGAATGTGATGTCTTCATTGATCTCGATTGAGTTGATTATGCTATTTGAATTAGAGCAAAGACTGGCATTGCTTGTATGTGCAGGTTGAGCATTCGAAAATACAGATCCAAAATACTCAGAAAATAAGTTGGCTACTCCTCTACTGTCATTAGCAGTTTTTTCACCGTAAATCATATGATCAGGGATGGCAAGAGATTTTCTTTGAGAATTGACGTAGGACCAAATTTTTTTAACATTGTGCTGTATACCGGATTCTATTGTAGAAATGTAGGTTTTGTAAGCTGCTGAAGCGACTGTTTTTTGCCTTTTGCGAAGCAATGAAAATGAGAGATAATCAAGGGGGTTCCGATGGCGCTTCCATTTTCTAAAGAATTTTAATTTTTCGTTTGTTATTTTTATTAAGGCTGCCGTGTACCATAGTGGGTATTTTCCAGATTTCACAACTTTCTTAGGAATAAACGCTTCGATAATCTGTTCAATTATAACATAAAACGAATTTAACGCTGTATTTACATCCAGTGCATTTATAACGGTTGACCAGTCGGTTTCTTTCAGTCTCTCATTGATCTCTGCATAATCTGCTTTATGGAATAATTTTATTGTTCGAGGAGTTGAGAGGGTTGCAATAGTGGATGGAAATTCTAGTTCTACAATCAATGATTTATGATGAGCATCTTCTTTAACTAATGGGTGGTCGGCAAGCGACACATTAACTGAAGTGTTACAGAAGACGAGGTCCAAAATTCGACCGTATTTGTTAGGTAAATGGTTAAATTGGGTTAAATTTGCAAAAGATAAGCAGTTAAGTAACGCGAGTGCGCATTGATCTCTATTACTTGGCATTTGTTGATTATTCCATTCGATATTGGGCATGTTATAGTCGCCAATGATTAAAAACTTGTCATTGGGAAAACGGATTGTTAAGTCAGAAATAGTATTGGTATGACTAGTAAATAATGCTAATCTTTCTGATGATGTTAATTTTGGACCGACGCTAGGTAAATACACGCAGCACATATGAATATTATAACAATGACGATTCGATTTTGATGTATTGACAGTTATCCAGATATCCTCAGCGTCTGATTTCCAAGAGCGAGGGGTAACAAAAAATTCTTTTTTAATTCCTATGAGTACGCCTCCGCCAGTTGATTTGCTAGTGCGGTGTATATCCCTATCATTTCTGTAAACAGAATAGCGATTATCGAATAATTCCTCATCTCGGATACTATCAACCAACCAACTTTCGGTAATGAAGATCAAGTCATAATTATTGAGCAGTATATTTTGATGAAATTCCAGTGTTTTCGAGCGCAAACCTCTTGAATTTTGATAAAAAATTATTAATGAATCATGCATTGAGAATTTTCGGTAATTACATTATTATGTTCGGTTTCTGTACAATATATTTTAAGAATATTATATTCTAGAGTTATGTTATTAGTCATGAGTCCACTGGGCTTAGCAAAGCACAACATACTATTATTATCAATTAAAGTGAGTGAGTATATTATAGAATGTAGTAGTGAGCAGTTAGTGTAATTATTAGCATGTGGGGTTAATGTAAAAAGGGTGATGTTGAAAAAATTATGAAAAAAAATACGAAAAAAATAGTAGTTATGAGAGGATAGGTGGTTTAACATTGCAATGGTAGTTAGATAAGGTTTTTTAGCTGTAATTCGCATGAGACGTGTATGGGTGGTGATGTTTCGTTTTTCCGTAGGAAGATTTTTGCACTTCTTATCCATAAAAACTGATAGTTGTTTTCGTTTTTAAAGGCTTTAGCGCACCTCAATGTAGATTTATTCTTCCGCGTGAGATGGTCGTTGACGAAGATCCTCTGGTCAGCTCCAACCATCCCGATGGCCTTGGTAGTGATTCCTTTTCTTTTCTTGATGGCTGCGATAAATTCATCCTTCTTCTTGCGGGAGGTGAATTTGGCGATTATGTTACCCGGACGTCCATCTGTCGTGGCTTGTGTACGATGGCGCTTACTGATTCTGCTAACGTATTCAATGTCGCTTTGATGGAGAGGGCATCCAATGACTGTCGCGATATTCGACATCATGGTAGGTAGATTCTCGTTGGTGGTCTCAGGCATTCCATGTATTTCTATATTGTTGGATAGAAGTTCCTGGTCCCTTTCGTCGTTTCCCCTCTCTAACATGTAAACTTTTACTTTGACGGCCGGCGTGGTCTAGTGGTATACGCTTTCGACTACAGATCCGAAGGTCGCGGGTTCGAACCCGGCGTGCGCAAATAAATTTTATTTGATTAATTTGTGTTATTTCACAATTAATTCATTTAAAATAATATATAGTATATTTGCGGCACTTTCCAGAGTGGAAGATACTCTCAGTATCGCCCTGGTGTAAGACCACCATTCAGAATTGAAACGTTGCTTGAAATGGCTTTAGCCGTGTTTGGTGACCAGATCTGAATAGCCAGGTACTTCCCCACCTTCCTCTTCCCCATCTCCCTCCCCTCCCCAATACCCTCAGCCTCACAACATACCCCAATTGGGGATGCCATAGTCTCACTGGCTCCAGACGGGAGCAGTTGGGACTCTTGTGCGGTAATACTGTAAAAAAAAAAAAAAAAAACTGTTTGTTTTAATTCTGAGACCTCCATTTCTAGCTTATCAATTTTAGCTAATTTTTCGTTTATAGATTTCATATTACTTGAAAAATCTTCCATTACATTATTATTATAAATGATGACTTTTTCGAATTCCGCCATTTTACTGCTCATTTTTTCTATTTGTAGTGCCATTTTTCTGATCTCAACAGTTAGGAGTATGTTGCTTTGATCTGAGGAGCAGGATTGGGTATCTAAATTGTCCAGGGTTTGGATACAATTATTGCACTTCCACGCATCCTTTTTACCTTGCGACATGCGTTTAAAAACACTTGCCGAAATATCAGCGCATTCGAAATGGATGGTGCATTTGCAGGTTGAACACTTTATACACTCAGCCAGTTTCAGCTGCTTAACGCAATATTTGCATGTTGTATCCATCTTATGTTTGGCTTGCGGCTGCAATAGATTACAATACTGTGGGTAGCTTGATGATTTTTGAAGAATAACTAAAACTCTAGATTTAGCACTTTTTACACTCCAGACAAACACTCACTTTCGTATTTTAATGCACTTCTATGAATATTATCAGCTGGTATTAAAATTTTAGGATAAGGGTCGATGTTTTTAGAAGAAAATATAAGATTAATAGGGAGCGAAATGACAAACGTCAGACTTGTGATGATTGTTGTTGTTGAATGTGATTGGTTTTCCCAAATGTACAACATTTTGAATAAGGTGATGTTGTTTCTCTAGGTTGGCTGCTGCTCCGTGCCACTGAACCCCTCCCCCACGGAGCCCCCAGCCATGGCCTCCGCCCTCTCCATCTCCAGCGAGGCCTTCTCCCCCTCGCACGGCCCCGAGGTCAAGTCCTATGTGCTTATGCTGCGGGTGTCCGTCTCCCATCACCTGCGCAATAACAACCAGATCAGGAACGGAGAAGATGACGATGGTAAGTGATAATATCTACTTAGTGTCCAACTCGTCCAACTACAGTTACGTATATCCTGTCAGCCATCTTCCAAATACGTTTTGAACATAGACATATGAATATTAGTAGACCTGCCCTAAGTGATTAAAAGCGTATTATCCCCACTCCCCATACCGGTTCCATTGGAGCCGGCTGTGCTCGCGTATGGCCTCAAGTGAAATTTGAAAACGTGACGTCATCATTCTTGTGCGAACTATGGTCGAGGCATCATCGGTTCATTTTACGAAATAACACGGCAAAATGTTGACTTGTACTATGAAAACTTGTAAAAATAGATGTGAAAAAGAGAATAAACCCAATTGTCGTATTACATTCCATATATAAGCATTATTTTACTTTATTTTAAGCATATTCACATCGTATAATATAGATCAGTTTTAGAAACATATACTATCACATCGAGAAACGTCTGGACGCGAAACACAAAGCTGGTTGGTTGCTGGGAAGTAAATTATGAACATTTATAAAAGTGTCTTAACTAAATACTTAAACGAAATATTCGACTCTGAAAATAGAACCGAATTTTTTTGCCGAATTTGGACTTCGCAAATTTGTTCATTGGCGAGTAATTTGCGCTCCCATGTAAAAATGTCTATTCATTCAAAAGCAGATTTTACTTTTAAGAAGTAAATGGTGATATTATAATGCGAGATGCCTATTTACTGTCAGATTGATTTATTGACGAATCACAGTCAGCTTCACTCCCTTCTTTCTTCAACAGTTGATTTTACCCCTCGCCATTATCTTCTCGTCTATTAATTCCTATGTCTGTGGTTTTGAATAACAGTTGTAGCTTATGTATCATCAGGCTTAACTTTCTGCGAATTTTGTGTATTTGTATGTAACATTATCTTTTCCTGATTTTGCATGTTAAACTCTCACTCATGTTAAACTTCACTTTTAATTTTGTATATTTTTTTAAAAAAGAAAGAAAAGTTCCTGGGTTATGAATAACCTGAAAATATTTTTATTCTCTAACTTGTTTTTATTATAAACGAAAAGCGTTGTGCAATGGTGCAATGTTTCATAGGAATACGCATGTATCCAATACTAATGATGGGTATTCACATCACAAACAACTTGTCATGCATAGTCTGTACAAAGCGCTACTGAAATCACGAGATCCGCGTCGCCACCACCTCTCGGAACATCAAACTAGCTTTCATAACCTCACAATCATAGCTGTCCGACATAAGTTGTGATGAGACTATCATATTTGTTAACTGCTCCGCCACGATTAATGTCTCGACAACGTGAGTGGTAACAATTTTAGCTGGATGGTCACGGGAGACCTGTGTCACCCACGATCTTACAAATTGTTGGCAACGTGTACCTTTGTACGAACCTCCGCACAGATGTATGGCGGTAGTCGTCAAGATACTTACATAGATACTATTATCAGATACTTGCTTATTCCTGTGGAAGAAGAGCCTCGATTACCTCTTTCAAATGCAATTCGCACAAGCTCCATCACTCATCATACTAATTTTTGTATTATACAATCTAAAATTATTCAGTTTCCTACTTGTGTGTTTTTCCTGACAAGAAATGAATTCTGGCTAAATAAATGATCACTTAAAATTGTTTGTACATGCTATTTATAAAGCCTGTCTTCTTCAGAGCCAGCCCACAAGCGCCCCAAAACCACAGAGACCAGCAGCCGCGTGCTGGGCTCGGAGCTGGTGGTGTACGACAAGCATAACCGGTGCCTTCTTCGCAGCGGAGAGTACGACCTGGTGCTGCGGGATGCCGCCCCGCCCGCCAGGTCCCCTCACAAAGGGCTGCCCACGCATTGGGAGACACTCGGAGAGGTAACGACCAATTTACACGTCCAATATAGTTTCCTAATGGTAGGTAGGTAACAACAAAGTCTTGATCATGGGGATTTTTATTTGGGAACTGCGTAATTGAGGGAGTCTTAGGACGGGTTGTTTCGGAGAATTTGAACAATTCATCAAATTTCAACGTTCATTTTCGGGTTCTGTGAAAGACTTATTCACGTTTTGTTTTTATATCATTGTAGGCTAGTTACTTGACAAAACTGAAATAAAAACAGAACTTGAAAAAATCTTTCACAGAACTTGAAAATGAACGTTGAAATTTGATGAATTGTTCAGATTCTCCGAAACAACCCGTCCTTAGTATTTCTACCATCGAGTGGGCAGATGCAATTTTCATAATAATACCATTGACGGCCTCCATGTTCGAGGAGTAAGGATTAGCAAGCTGGAGGTTGCGGGATCAAATCATGTTATTTCAGAAATTACTCTAATTTAAAATAATGTATTTGCGGCACGTTCCAGAGTGGAAAATATTCTTTGTATCGCCCTGGTCCACCATTCAGAATTGAAATTAAAATTGCTTAAAATGGTTTTTGCTATGTTTGGTGACTAGCCAGGTTCTTTCCCACCTTCCTCTCCTCCATCTCCTTCCCCTCCCCTTCTACCTTCAGCCTCACAACATACATTGGGGATGCCATAGTCTCACTGGCTCCGAACGGTTGGGAGCAGTTGGGAGTCTTGTGCTGTATCACATAAAGTAATAAAAATAGAATTGCAGTATTGTCAGTTGTCTCCATGCTGAAGTTTCCAGAAATGTTTGTTTCCCATAGTCATTTGTCAATGTAGTAAAAATCTATGCAGTTGTTCTTGCATAATATAGAATTGTTTATATGGTCTTCGTCAATGTTTGCTTTTATTGTGAATTTGCTATAATCATCAAAAAGTGACTTTGTTGTTCTTTCAGGAAATGGACTTTGCCTCCGACGCCAACCCCTTTGACGTATTTAAATTAAAGCCAACCTTGAAGCTGAAGCTGAGCTGGAGCCAGGAGCCGACCACGGGGTTGGTGACCAGACCCAAGCCGCACGGCTTCGAGGACACGGAAAACCCCGAAACCAAGACTGAATCTATCTCAAACAAGGAGAATAACAAGCCCGCCTCAAACTTTATCAGAATCAACAATATACTCACTAAGAATGAAGCGAGTCTTGGTAAGAGTGAGTATTATTTATAATCCTGTGTATGTATCTATGTTTTGATCATCAAAAGACCGAAGACCCGTGAAAAATCACAGGTTATTATAATTAATATATTTAATATCTTGCCTTTCAAATAAGAAATTTACCTACCGAATATTAGTATGTAATCTTAAAAAATTACGACATCTATCCAATGACATTATAAAAATACAAGACTTGTTATATTCATCCTAAACGAACAAAAAATGTAGCAACGCTTATGAAAAGGATAGCCATTCAAGAATACATATGTGGACGGGCGGCAAAGTATGTCCACTAGACCTAGTCCAGTGAAACCACAAGCTTTGTTTTAGTAACATATCTTCACTCTATTAATTCATCAAAGCATTTGAACATTAGACTCGAGCGCCAAGCTTTGTCACAAATCAGAATACCGCCGTCTAGCTTGCTAAAGCTGATCATTTTACCAGTCATTAGGGTTCATTAAGCGTTTCTGTTTGTTTTGTTCTCAACGTTTTTTGTTAGAATAAGTTTACAAAATAGAGTCTTCTCGCAAGCATAAACACCTTAACTTTAAATCAAAAACTTGAAATTCTACAAAAGATCAATAGCGGTGTTTGTATACATGAAATGTCTGTTTTAATTATTAGCATATTTTGTATGTACGCACTTGTAATCTGCGGCTTTCGCTAATTGTACACTTGCTCAGTTTTTGGGTGACAGATTGTTAAGAGATTATGGCAGAGGGTTAACATAACATTATGCTCTACCCAATACGTGTCTGTAACTTCTTTATTTGTCTTCCAGCTAACGGACATTGTGCCTCAGATAGCGCTCCGGCCGGGGGCAGCCTCCAGATCATTTACCAATTTCTCTACAATAATAACTCGCGCCAGCAGACGGAAGCGTGTGAGGACCTGCACTGCCCGTGGTGCTCGTTGGACTGCGGCCGTCTGTACGCGCTGCTCAAGCACCTCAAGCTGTGCCACTCGCGCTTTTCCTTCACCTACTTTGTGAGTGTTACGTAATTGACTACACTGCATCTGTATAATGGTGCTGCCACTGAGGTTAACTTACTGTCAAATTAAACTTTTTTTACATTAACTCCACACAGGAGGCACTAAGGAAAATATTTTCCCTCAGGGCATGTCATCTTTGAGGATACTGTGTGGAGGGTCTTTGTAAGGAAAAGAAGGAATCTTCACTGCGGTGCTAGGTGATGGTTTGAGAGAATCCGGCTGGAGAGGTCAAAGGGTCTCTCCTGATCCGGCCCGCTGTGCAGCTGGTGGGCAGACGCATTCGTCGCCAAGACCTGGACGAAACGCACCCCGTGAACCCTAGCAACCCTGCTAAGTCACTAAACGTAGAAAACCATTTGGGGTGACCTATGGCAGAGTAGTTGTTCGCCAATGGATGGTTTCTCTTATACTACAGTAAAACCTCGTTAATTCGAAATCCAAGGGACATCAAAAATCAAATTTCGAATTAACGAATTCCCACGTAATTCGAAATTTTATGAAAAAAAAAACGCCAAAAATCGATTTTCTCGACAGCCTCTTCAAATCCGGATGGTATTTTAGTTCTAAATTCGTATTAATACCTATTATTTCTTTATTTTCGCGGCCGATTACCGTAGCGGCGGGCCCTTTAAATTCAGAAATTCGCAATAAATTCGTAAAAATACGATATATTTACGCGTAAATCGAGATTTCGCGGCCGATTTCCGTCGCAGCGGGCCACTTAAATTCAAATATTCGAAATAAATTCGTAAATATATGATACATTTACGCGTAAATCGAAATTTCGTGGCCGAGTTTCGTCGCGGCCGACCCTTTAAATTCAGATATTTGGTGTAAACTCGTAAAACTACGACATATATCCGCGTAAAACGTATTTTCTCGGCCCTTCAAACTCGAATATTCGAAATAAATTTGAAAAAGTACATTCCAGTGTAAATCGATTCAGATTTACAAAATAATAATACTAATTAGGACGATGTATAACCACGTAAAAATACATTTTTCTGCGTTTTACCGCCACGGCTGACTATTAGATTCAGATTTACGAAATATTATGATTTATTTTCGCAAAATCAAATTTTTTCGAATTACATGAACAAATTTTCGTGCGCGGACAAAAATAAATTTCGAATTACGAATTAACGAATTTCGAATTAAAAAAAATTTTGTATGAAAAAATTTTTCTGCGGAAATTTTTTTGGCGAAAATTTCGAATTACGCGTTTTTTCGAATTATCGGGGTTCGAATTAACGGGGTTCTACTGTATATGGACACTGGCCACGAGTCACAGAAAGAGTTCCAATTTTAATGTTTAAATTTGTCTAATTGTGTTGTCACTGAAGTTACTGAACAGGCTGGCACTATCATACTTGATTACTCCTCTGCATGAGGGACAATCTTACTGAGAGGCAACACATGGTCAGGTCAGCCAAGTCTGCTGCATCAGGCATGAACCCTTTCATGATATATTCCAAGTTTGGGAATAAAGCATTCAACACACTAGGTCTACATACATTCATTGGAACGACCCACCATTTTGTCTGTTAGAAACTGTCTGGCAGCTCTTCGTGACTCTTCTATTGTTCCGGTATGTGCTGCTAAGATCATCGCCAAAATACTGTCACTAAGCTCACAAAATTTTCAATGTAATTTTTTTTTCTTTTACATACTAATTCTCATCTTCCTTTCAGCCTATCCCGAATGGCGCGCGAATTGACGTATCTATTAACGAGTCCTATGACGGTTCATACGCTGGGGCGCCGCACAATGCGTGCGCGGGCATCGCAGGGCGCACCGGGCCCGGCCGGCGGGCGCCCCTCACGCAGGTGCTAGTGGCACGCGGCCGCCGGGTGCCGCGCCCGCAGGTCACAAGCCTGTCCGAGTTCCTTCATCAGGCCGACGACGCCGAGATGATGCCCGATGGACAGCGGCCATACATCACGGGGCATAACAGGTGGGGACCCTTTCATCAAATAGAAGATAATAGTCTTTCCCTTAAGGTGAAATGGAAGCGACAATTCTCATACAATCTGTTTGCATCCCCACTCCAAAACGGTTCCATGATATTTCATCAAAATGAAAATTCAACACACCTTTAAAAAGTGATATATGTAGAGTCATTAAAAGTGATGAAACAAAAACTATGTTTAATAGTTACCTATTTTAATAGTCATTTTGATGAGATATCCGGTCATCCTCCAAAACTACTCATATTATTTTAGTGCAGAAAAATAATTCAAAAACTGAGATTTGTGCAAATACCTAATTCATTGTTATATCACTTGTTTTTCATCCCATTTATGTTGGTATTAGTGACAGTGGTAGTTGAAACACGCACCCTTCTATCTAGGTAGGTACTCCTGGCTTGCATTAATATTGCGGTCAAGATCATGAATGGCCGCCCCTTAAAATCCGGGTAGTATCGTAGGAGTAAATTCGTATCAATGCGAATTATTCCTTTATTTTCGCAGCCGATTACCGTCGCGGCTGGCCCTTTAAATTCAGATATTCCAAATAAATTCGTAAAAATGCAATATATTTACGCCTAAATCGAGATTTCTCGGCTGATTTCGGTCGCAGCCTACCCGTTAAATTGAGATATTCGTAAAAATACAATTTATTAACGTATCGTATTTTTACGATATGTTAATATATCGTAAAAATTTTAATTTATAATTTTTTTTTAAATAAATATCTATATTCTAAGAATCTAACCATCACACTGCGTGGGTGATGAACCACTTGGGAACCATTTGATTCACATTCATACATCATCTCATAATAATATTATTATTACCTATTAGCGAACTCATGTTAGGTACCTACAATATTATTTACTACGTATTGTGTGATGAGTACCCTGGATTGAGCACACGAGATATCGTTTTTACACCTAGCAATTATCACCACTTAGTTATTTTTTTAATTGAGTTTTGCGCCGCATAGAAATAAACGAATAGATGTTACTTTTTGACTACAAGCAAAAAACTGGGAAAGGGCATGAAATGGATTATCAGTTGTTATGTACTTACATAGCTTGTTGGTGAATAATATTCCATTCATGAATCCCGTTTCATACGGTTTCATATCATAAATAACGTTCCGTACGATATTTCATATCAAATTGATAATATGGTAACTAACTTTGACATTCTTCTTTCAGCAAGTGTTGCTACTGGTGAAACAGTTAACAGCTTCTTGAACATTTTATGTGAAGGGAAAACAAAAAATTATGAAAGGTTGTGCATTGTTTTGAAGGAGAAAATTTCCACACAAGAAAACATATTGTTTAAGATTAAAAAATATTCAATCTCCCCGGGCGTTGATTTAAATTACCGAGATTAAAAATCCTCCCGATGTCTGTCTCACTTTAACTTATGCGTTATGCCATTACAACTTTGAGATGCACTCTATTTCGCAAATATCTTTGGGTTTGGTAATGTATTTGCAAACATACGTGTTAGTTTTGAGATCAAATTGTGTGTTTTTATGCTGTTCCTAAGACCTGAGCTTTTATGGTAAAAAAAACAATTTATTCAGATTAATATATCTTATGTACGGGCGCCAAGCGATAATTCATCTCAATATTCAAAAGCATAACGTGTCAAAAGTATCTTATTCGATAATATTGAAAATAATGCCATCTATAGGGGTGAAGTTTCTAAATATATTTTGAGAATATCCTTAAGAGGTCTGTTTTCGCGGCCCGAAATATGCATCTCAAAAGAAGGTCTATTGTACTCTATCCCTCTCTAACAAAGTATACGACACGGAAATCGGATGATGCATGTTGCTGTAGCAGGCAAAATAATAATAGTATTATAGTAATAACCTGCCTATCTTCAACATCGTTGACGGAGGAACTGAAAGTAAAAAATAATATTATATTTCTACTGTAAAAAAATAAATACAATCAGGTATAATTTAATTTTTTTTGTATAGTAATGCATTTTATATCACCTATCCTGTGTTCTTTCTGACTTTTTAAAATTGCACCTCCTCTTTTTCCGGTGAATGCTGGGTGGCTTACCATGTATCCACTTTCGACCTAAAACATAATTAACAATTTATAACAATCAATAACGTATGTACCCTAATAAACGTTTGATTAATTCATAATATCATTAATTATTTATCAATGTTTAAAGTGTTCAAATAAGCATTACTTACCCATGTTGAATAAGATAAATTATGTAGGGGTGTTTTAGTTAAAAACTGGATATTGAGTTTAAACTAATTATCCATTATTATTATTATCCATAAACGAGTGTAACAATTTCGTAGTATTCACTCGAGATGAATAATAACTGCGAATGTAGAATGTCAACTAGAAACACACACACACAGGAACACCATGTACACTGTTGGTGTTGATGTATTACGATTGACATAGTTATACATACATACATGCATGCATTTATTTGTCGGGCGATTCTGTTCCCGACCCCCTGCCCCCGGCCCGCGGCTTACCTACGCTAGACACCGGACACGCAAAAACGTAAATGAAAGTATTTGTTTGGCCGGCTAGCGACCATCCCCCCTGCCCGCGACGGCTTACCTCATGCCCGCTTAGTGCGAATGAGACAACGGCAAAATTGAATGTAATATTCAATTAAATTTTTCATCAGACTAAATTTGGTTTTTTATGTTAACACAATTCTTTTGATCAAAAAAATTTTTTTTTAATAAATCATATTCTTGAGACAGGATGCATAAGATTTTTTTCAAAAGTGGCTTCAATTTAATCACAAAAAATTATCAAAGTTGACTGCAAAAATCATGATAAAATCGTCATTTTTCTGGGCTATATTTTATAATTTAAAGCAAAAATCGAAAATCAGGCTCACATCCGGCCGGCCGGCATAGTCCAGTGGTAACGCATTGGACTGCCATTCCGAAGGTCGCGGGTTCGAACCCGGCGTGCGCAAATAAATTTTATTTGATTAATTTGTGTTATTTCACAATTAATTAATTAAAATAATATATAGTATATTTGCGGCACGTTCCAGAGTGGAAGATACTACCAGTATCGCCCTGGTGTAAGACCACCATTCAGAATTGAAACGTTGCTCCAAATGGCTTTAGCCGTGTTTAGTGACTAGATCTGAATAGCCAGGTACTTCCACCCCTTCCTCTTTCCCTTCCCCACTTACCTTCAGCCTCACAACATCCCCCAATTGGGGATGCCATAGTCTCACTGGCTCCAGACGGGAGCAGTTGGGACTCTTGTGAGGTATTCACTATAAAAAAAAATCCGTACTTTCTACATGCCACACCATTTGATTAAAAAAAAGATTATCAGTTTAATTTGGTATTTTAAATTCAAATTTAAATTTGTATGGAAAGGTCCGCGCAGCCGTTCCTCTTAAGTTACTCTAGTATGTACATTGTTAAATTGATGAATTTATCTTCCAGACTGTATCACCACACCATCACCTGCCTGCCAGTATTCCCCAAGGAGCTGGAGGTGGATTCCGAGGGAGAGACTGATCCGCTGTGGCTGCAGCAGAAGACAATGATGATGATAGATGAATTCACAGACGTCAACGAGGGAGAGAAGGAGCTCATGAAGATGTGGAACCTCCATGTCATGAAATACAACTTCGTTGGCGACTGCCAAATCCCCATTGCCTGCCAAATGTTCCTACAATTCAGGGGAAAAGAGTTACTAGAGAAGAATCTGTACAGAAATTTCGTCCTTCACATGAGTTCCTTACATGATTTCGGACTGATCACACCGCACGTCGTTTACCAAACCATCCAGATGCTCAACCAAATACTCGCCGAAAGCAATGAAATCAAACACAAGATTAGGAACAATATCCTATTGCAAAGGGATCATTGGAAATCTGTCGGGATGCACCAACAGCCGTCGATAGTGGATCCCAAATCAGTGCAAGCTCTGACCAAACCCCTCTCTTTCAGCGGCTTCAACGGAGAATCATCCCCCGCAGTCCGCCGCAAGACATCAACGCTACAAGGATCCAACAGAATGGCTCCGTCGGTTTATATACAACACACCCCCACTGGAAGCGAAGCTAAGAAGAAACCCGAGAACTCCCTCCCGACACCGAGTGCTTTACCAGAAACTCCACTGAGAAGAAAAAGCGTCCAAACCCCTCAAGCTAACTCCAACAAGAATACTTCTACCTCGGCTGCGTCCAGCAGTCCTCTAATGCCTTTACGGAGAAAATCAGCCGGATCCAATCTCCTCGGTGCTCCCGGTCACAACAGGAAGCGTCTGTCCTTGCAAGACAGGAAGAATTCCACTTGACATGTGCCTCAACTTAAAGTTAAGAGCTAAGATAATCATAATAATCCTAGGATTGATTGTTAATCATAGTGAACAACTGCCGAAGATCCATTTTCCGGAAATCAATGTAAATTATCTCTTCGCTACATTATTTCTTTCACTGACTCGAATAGTGAGATATTTAATATGATATTAATTTAAGTGTTTATTGCTAGTCTATTTTTATGTTTGTTTTTTTTTTGGAAACAAAGTGTTTTTACAGTTTTCTCAAATATGTATTTTTGTTATGTGAAACTGTGGAATTGATCTATGAGTTTTGACCCGGCCAAGTTCGTATTATGTTTGTATTTTGACGGTCAACTTAAACGCAATGAAAATAATGAGAATTGTGAAATTAGGATGATTGGAGATATCAGTAAATTATATTATTTAAAATGTTGAAAATTATGGACAGGATCTAGATGAATTTTTATAGGTATTTTAAATCTGCAATCAGTTAAAGTTGCGCTTTTATAATCAAAAGAACTTAAGTTAACTGTGTGTTTATATATACTTAATAATGTATTGGGTCTCTCAGTTAGCCTTGCATAATATTACTCCTCACAATATTGGAAGGCTGGTTGACGCAGACAAAATTTGAGTCCAGGGGCACGGTCGATCGATAAAACCCTATGTCAATACGATATTGACTAAATTCGTCATCTATTTAACTTTTCGACGGTCAACATTGAAATAAAATATGCCGACAGCTGTTAGACAAAAGCTGCCCAATTTTAGCGCAGTGTCAAGATAAGCTTCGGTTAACTGTCAAAGTACATAACTTTTTGAATAATGTCGCTGGTTATGCAGAATTACTGCGCACTGCCAGTGTATATTGAAGTGAGTGTATTACAATTCAACATTGTCAATTTATTCATATGTACGTAGCAGTTTGACATTTAGGAATGACGATCCATAGACAATACCCGCCAATGTTGCCATTATTGGGCGATTTATTATTTATTTCGTTGTCAATATCGGCTCCGCCTTCCGCATGCATAACGAGCGCAACCGCGCTCGGGAAATTGATATAAAATCGTTGTCAGTGAAGTTATGTTATCGATTTGACCGTGCTGGACGCTCAGACCTACATCGGGAAATCTTTTAATCTTCTGCCCTCTTATCCATGGATAGTCAAATCAGTAAATTACGCATGTGTGACTTTGTTAAATCTCTATAAAAGTGACTGATGAAGTAAAGGCTCAAGATACGTAATTTTACTAAATTTTTAGTTAAATGTTTAAATCAATTGAGCTGTCGAATGGATGTAAGAAATTATTATATTAGAATGAAAAGAAAAATGTTTTATGTTGAATGGCTGTAGTCGCCGCCAGTATTGTAGCAAAAGCTGGCTGCAGGTCTACAAGCCAAAACCTGCTCCAGACTAGCCTTTTATCTTTTTGGATCTAAGACTCTTAACACGTTCATATATCGATAGCTGTATTCAAAACTCTTAACAAGTTCAGATAAGTGGAATGTTTTTAATTGAAAGTATGAATAGAAAATATGTACAAATACTAAATGGACTCGAGAAAATAAAACAAAATATTCAAGCACTATTAAGGTATATATTGAAACTTTATCTACAAAAAGTAATCAAATTACGAAGCATATAGACACGTTGTGTAGATCTCAAAGTAGCACTCAAAAGATAAGGTAATTGCCGTACTTTTGATTTAGTACTAAATTGACAGGCGTCGCTTGAGGTTGTGTGCTGTCTCTAACCAAATTGCATAAATGAGTACCAAATTCCCCCCGCGTGTGTGTGTGTTAGAAAAAGCCAAGGGATAACATTTCATTTGTAAATGCACACAAATTACTTATAATAAATAAATAATACAATTATTTAAATTGTTTTCTGAAAATTTTCAGTGCCATTAGAGAAAGTGAGTTAGCCGACTGTTAGTAACTCACAAGTATAAGGACAACTTACTGGTAGTATGTCATCTCATACAGTGTTTCGAATTCATCTTAGTGTAAGAGAATAAGCTTATCTCGTTATCTCAATCGCACTGGTGATGTTTCGCCCCGACTACATATATCTATTTCGTTCATACACCCATATTCTTTGAATGTCTATCTTTGTCATACAAGAATGAACATTTGAATTAAGAATTTACTGGAATCGTAAGTTATTTCCCACAGTTTATGTTAATTTTATGAGACTATAACGTGTCTACATGTTTTTTAATGTCATTGCAAAAGAGTAAAAAAAATGTCAAAGCTTTAAGAATCTGACAGGGGTTTTTATTTATGGCAACAATAAATGAAATGTATAAGTTTAACATAGTTGGAGTAACTGTTGTGCCCTATTTAACTATGTTTTTAAAAGTTTGATGTTTCGATGTTGGGTGCCTCTTAATGCGGCAATTTTACATTGATATGTGTTCACAAGACAACTGCTGTGACATCCTTGTAAGAGACATGGCCACTTGCAACCCAACTGGTTAGACATCCGCGTGCAATGGGTTAAGACACTTTTTTTTATCTTGGGTGTCAAAATGTGATTTGACATACAACGGGAATGTAACTATTAGATTTTTTAGACCCAATTTAAAAATACTGCCTAAATTAATAAATATTCATGGATAAATAAAAAAATAATGTATTTAATAATATTTTTAATGTAAATTAATTTCGTAAAAATATCAAGACTTATAGACAAGTGTTAATTTTTTAAAATTTGATCCATTTTGCCATCTTGCTGAGGGCTATACATTTATGTGTTTCTTTTATCACAACAAATTTTGCACATACATAATATTATGTAATTACATTATACAATATTATTTAATTAATATTATGTAATTACATTACACAATATTATGTAATTACATTATACAATATTATGTAATTACATTATTCAATATTATTTAATTAATATTATGTAATTACTTTACACAATATTATGTAATTACATTATACAATATTATGTAATTACATTATTCAATATTATTTAATTAATATTATGTAATTACTTTACACAATATTATGTAATTACATTATACAATATTATGTAATTACATTATTCAATATTATGTAATTACATTATACAATATTACGTTATTAATATTATACAATATTATATAATATTATGTTATTAATATTATATAATTACATTATACAATATTATGAAAAGCAGAAAAAAAAACTGCACCGAATTCAACTATGTACATTAAAAAAGTTTACCTATTAATATACCAAATCTAATATTATGTACTTATTTTGGTAAAAGAGCATTTATATACTTTAAAATGCAACATTTAATGATCACAGAAACTTTCCTAACCTATCCTGGATTATTTTACAGTTTAGTCCCTTCTTACACAGAGTGACTAAGTAGTCACTCTGTGTAAGTCACGTGACTGTGATGCAACCAAAATAAGTCACCTACTGGCATGCTACTCTTTAAAGCTTGTTTTCGTATGTGGCGCTAACCCAATTATACCGAGATCATTTGTTCACAAACAGCATTGGAGATAATACAATGTTAAGTGAATCCAGCGATGAAGGCGCTATTGTCCTTCTATATTTTTATTATAAGAATAAAAAATTATCTAAAAGAAGATTTTGGGTTCACCCATACAACAAAACAAATATTAATTGAAGGGCATTCGTCACCGCCAAATTAACCTCCAACCTCAATCCACGCTTTCTCCGCTAAATCCTTTCTTTCATATTCCGGCATATTAGAACTATGTATAACTTGGATACTTTCCCACCCCCAGGTCAGATTTAACGTTCAAATCGTGCTGGGACACCATTTCTGTCAAAAGAGTAGATGCGATGCAACTAGCATAGCGTGCTACCTGCACTGTCGTCAAACCTGTTATCGACGCGTACCATTTTGTTCGTACACTAGCAAAATAGTATGGTACTCGTGAGTTACACATATGCTATGCGCACAAAACTCTAGTCGCTTGAAAGTATGTTGGTGTACAATTGACCTTATTTGCAGTTGTTCAAATAAATCACAATTCTTAACCGCATTTTAAATTTTGAATAATTACCAATAACAGCATGGAGCTGATAAGAACAAGATGAATCTTGATTGATTCCTGAACATTTAACTGACATCAGCTAACTTGTAGGGTTTGGTTTGGGTTTAATGTTTTAACTTTTGAAAACTAAAACTCTATTTAATGTTAGACTACTCTCACTGCCAATTAATAATATCGAGTAGTATTTAAAAATGACTCAGTGTTTTTGTTATTCTTAGGAATATGTTATTTTCTGAGTAAATAAAATATATCATCGTGTGTTGTGGCTTGGTCGATCGATTAGTTGGAAATTTAAAATGGTGGTGTAAAATGAAGATCATACTTATAATAATGTATTTATGTAAATCTTTGCGAAAGGCCATCTTTTGTTAAACTTTTATTGTGATTTCCAAAGTTAAATAACAAGGAATTGGTCAGAAAAGAACACCACCTCTCAATAATTGAACTGTATGTATATATTTATTCCATTTGTGAAAATATTAAAACCAACTAGCATCTAGTGACAGTGCTTATAATTTTTATGTATTTCATAAATATTAATTATTTGTGACTTTTTCCAAGCTTTCTGATGAAAAGTATCTTTTCTGTAACCATATTGTGAAATGAAGAAGTAGAAATGACTAGAAATCGAGTTTCTTTTCATTCGTCTGAAGGAAATATAACAAACTCAGTGCCTTGGCTTAGTAAAACATTAGATTGTCACCAAATAATCGGCTATTTCTGTATTTCTAGGTATTTACAAAAATGTGTTGTTATTTTGTGTAAATAGTTTTTGTATAACTGACCAAAATTTCTTGAGAATAAGGTGTTTGTTTCACACGAATTTTGTATATGATTTACATCAATAAATCACTATTTTGTCCTTGTAAATTTATTCATTATTTTACAAAAATATAGCCATCTGTACTGTAGATATAAGCAAATATCTCAAATAGAATCATATTTTAGCCATAACAAATGAAAATGCTAATATACAAGAGAGTGGATCGGGTATACAAGAGGCAACCTACAAAAAAACAAAATTACATTTTGAAGCGGTAAGTGGCGCAGGGGTTAGTATTATCACATAATATTATGTTGTTAATTTCACTGTCCTATGCAACAGCATTACAAACTTGTAGACACTTTAAATTTCTTACAAAATTAATGCAAAATGTGGAAAGTAACAAACACACTTTACATTTCCAGTAAATTCTTAATTCAAATGTTGGTCATGTATGACAAAGATAGACATATAAAAAATATTTGTTAATGAATGAAATGGATGTAGGACTAGGCATCGTTTACGTACTTAAAAGTTGCGTTAAATACTATGGATATGATTGAGCTAACAGCTTACTCGCTTGTACTAAGCCAAATGCAGAATGCTGTATGACACTACCTTTTTCTTCTTATACTTATGTGTTGCTATGTTTGGTTTCTCATTTTCTCTAATGGCGCTAAAAATATTCGGAAACAAAATAATTGTATTATTGTGATTTGTTTTTTCGGTTATTATGTCATGTTGCTTTCCTCCTTTTTAGTTGACATTTCAGACATTTCTACGCTGTCTGAAATCTTGGCTACAGTAAGAAGAAACGATACACGGCATAATAACCCAAAAAATAAATTACGATAATGATTCTGTGAAAATCTAAAATCTTATCTGAAAAATTTAAAAAAAAATTTTTGAATAGAAAGACTGGGTTACGAATAACCTGACAATTATTTTTAACTCTCCTACTACCACCCCAGTACGCAGAAGATGTTGCTTGTGTCCGATGTGTGACTTAGCCAGCCGAGGAATTGAACTCACAATGCCTGTAATAATTTACACGATTTATGTATAGTATGTAATAAAGTAATTTATAATTTTAAGTTTGTAATATCTTTGGTTCTATTGTAACAGGAATTTTGTGCGACACGAAAATGCCAATAAAACTTAAAGGAAAGACATACCAGACTATT
The DNA here is from genome assembly GCF_061612785.1 of Hesperophylax consimilis. NCBI lineage: Eukaryota > Metazoa > Arthropoda > Insecta > Trichoptera > Limnephilidae > Hesperophylax > Hesperophylax consimilis. The sequence goes on from NC_142842.1 coordinate 1,828,799, forward strand.
GTTAGACCCGCGATAATGTATGGCTCCGAATGCTGGACTATGTACAACTTCTACTCTAGGCAACTCGAATCGGCAGAAATGCGAATGCTTAGATGGACGACAGGAGTATCATTAAAAGATAAAATTAAAAGCTCACGCATTCGTGGTAGCCTGGGTGTCACTGACATAAACAGTAAGCTAGAGGAACGACAGTTAAGATGGTATGGGCACATAAGACGGAGACCACCAGACCACACAGCGAAGCAGGCAATGTCTATAGAGCTTCAAAGACAGTCATCCAGAGGTAGACCAAAGAACTCCTGGATGACCCAATGCTCCAAAATCCTACAAAGAAACGGCCTAGATGAAAGCGACACTCAGAACCGAAGAAGCTATAACCTGAGAACGAGAAGAGCCGACCCCAACAGCCTACCTAGGCAATGAGTTGGGATAGTGCTAGGAAGAAGAAGAAGAAGAAGAATATCTTTGGTTCTATGATGTTCGGGGCTAAACGTTACATGCGTTATAATCTATTGCCATCCATAGATGGCTAAATTTTATTATTTTATCAAAATACTCTTTGCAAATTATTATTTAAAATATTTGTTTGCGCCTGTACATAAGCAATATAAATATGAATCAATAGTTTTGTCTATATAAAAACTCGTTTCGTTCAAGAAAGGCAAACAAATACAATGTTGGATTGAGTTAAATCACCGATACAATGTTTTTTAACAATTTATTAATTCTAAGTATTACGTGACATACAAGAAAACTTATACACGTTTTCAAAATCTGTTGATCTGTATGAATATATGAAATCATATTCTTGTTAGGAAGGTAAAAGGTACCTAATTAAGATTTAGAATATTGTTGAAAATCAGAATAGATTTCAAATTTTAACTTTTGGTTTTGCAAACTTTGTTTTAAATTACCTGTCAAAAAGATGCATTGCAGCCGGGCTGGCAAAGATAATCACATTATTATGGCTTCTGGGAATAAAAAAGACAGCGCAACTCCGTCCACCAGTTATAATATGATTATATGTGATGGTAAAAACAATTTATTTTATTATTTTAAATACTGCTTTATTTGATTGGTAAATATTCGGGATCGCTTGCCACGCTTAATAATAAATAATATTATAATATTTAGCTAATTTATATAGCGTCGTTTTCGTGAGAAATCACCTCAAGGGGCTTAATACGTTTTGGTAATTATTTACCTACGACTACCGTTTGAGAAAATATTCCGTACATGTTAGGTTAGGTTGGATTAGGTAGAATTAAATCACAAACCAGTCTATACAAACCTAGCGTAGCCCACAAACTACTTGAAAACTGGGATATAACTCTAAAGGGGACGCGAGCAGGCGTTATTAAAGGGGCAATTTTTTGTAGTAGTAAAAACGGTAGTCGTAGGTAAATATTTACCTACGTTTTTTTTTTAAATAAAACCTTTTGATTCACTTTAATTACTATAAAAGGCGGAATAAATTCGGTTTAGGGGAGTCACTCGAATAACCGAAATTGAACTTGATAAGACTAATTTAGGGCTGGGGAATCCGAATCTGTAAGAATTAGGTGGGGGTCGGCACTATTAACTGAGTTATAGGGTCTTGAAATTTCGTAAGCGATACATAGAAACCATGTTTTATTTTGTTATCTTGTGTTTTTACTGAATTAAGAAAATCAAATTAGTAACTATTTAATACTTTTGACATTTCAGCAGTGCCAACCAAAAAATAAAAAGTGTTGCCATATAATATAATATCAATGCATGGAAAATTCTGAACATTAAATATCATTTGCCAGATTTGTAGTTTATTATTTAAAATCTTGTAAATATTAAATTTATGTATATATATAACCTTACCTAACTGTGATTTTCTATAACAAAAAATGACCCTTTAATAACGCCCACTCGCGTCCTCTTAAGAGTTTTATCCCAGTTTTCAAGTAGTTTGTGGGCTACGCTAAAATTCACCTAAAGGTTTGTATAGACTGGTTTGTGATTTAATTCTAATACCCTTTTCCCATGTTCTTCTGCCTACTCTAACCCAAACTAAAAACCTAACCTATTTTGTAAAAAAATATTATTATTATATGGCAACACTTTTCTTTTTTTGGTTGGCACTACTAAAATTTCAAAAGTATTAAATAGTTACTAATTTGATTTTCTTAATTCAGTAAAAACACAAGATAACAAAATAAAACATGGTTTCTATGTATCGCTTACGAAATTTCAAGACCCTATAACTCAGTTAATAGTGCCGACCCCCACCTAATTCTAGATACAGATTCGGATTCCCCAGCCCTAAATTAGTCTAAATCAAGTTCAATTTCGGTTATTCGAGTGACTCCCCTAAACCGAATTTTACCCTAAAAGGCAACAGTCTGCATTTGGGAAATTTTTAATTTTAACATTCTAATTTTGAAATGATGGCTGAAAATTTAGGTATATTTGTGAATTTTTTGTATGGTTCCTATAAAAGATATTGATGTAAACTTTTTGGGTTTCATAAAATGTCTCTTGAAATGTATGAAAATTTTTATTTTATTTATTTAACATAATTTGTCTATCCCTGGTAACAGCATCCGCAAAGTCCTCGAAAAAATGCTATGTCAGCTTCGTTGATAAAGTACCTAAAATCAACATTTAAAAAAAATTCTAGTTTCAGCAATAGCCAGACATGTGGCGAATGTGTAAGTAGTTAAAATTTCCTAACAATCGGTTCAGTGGTTCGAGTGAAAAAATCAACGAAGCAAGAAAAAAAGTGGTTTTGAGAACAAAGCGTTTAATGTTTTTTTTACTGAAATCTATCAGCGATTCCAACACCATACAGGTTGCCTTCCCTTGTTCAAACAGTTCATTTTCTTCGGTTCGGTCTGGCTCCTTGTGTATATAAAGCCGAGAGTCTTGAGAAGGGGCAGAGCTGCTGGGTTAACATATACCTGCTTGCTCAAGTAAAAGCACACCAGAGAGCGCGCTCAAATAAACTTTAAAAAAATAGACGCTTTGATCTTCATGAAATTTATAAGCAATACTTTTGAAGTGGTCTATTTTCGAAATCCATTAAAAAATCGATTTTTGGTAGTTCATAAGGCCTGAGATGATACCTTAAGTAAACATGCACAAAATAGGTTTTTGGGTTATTTTAATAATCTATGTGTATTTTCTAACCTTCAAATTTAACTTTGAGAAAAAATGTAACTAATGCATCTTTTACCATCTCCCCCGACATAAAACCAAGTGCTATTTGTTTTATTAAGCATGAAGCGGAATTCAACAGGTTTATCAAAATTTTCCCTCATGGCCTATGTCATATTTGGTGATGCTGTGTGGAGGGTTTTCTTAAGGAAAGAAAGTTCTGGTAAGGAAAAGGGTATGGGATGGGTAGAAATCCGGGGATCTGTGTGTTCAGAAGTGATGAATGTGCGAATTATCCCTCACACTATAGTGCAAGGCGATGGCTGGAGAGGCCAAGACCTGGAAAACCTCATCAACCCGGGCACCCGGACAAGTCACCAAACCTTGGGAACACTTGGGGTAACCTATGGCACAGGTGTTGGTTATCCAAAGAACTGTTCCTAGGGCGGCGGTACCCATACCCGTCTCTTAAAAATACGGGTTCATCGGACGAGGTGTGTTCAGATCTTGACGGCTGTTGCACCTGTCAATGCGGGTTCATCGGACGAGGTGTGTTCAGATCTTGACGGCTGTTGCACCTGTCAATGCGGGTTCATCGGACGAGGTGTGTTCAGATCTTGACGGCTGTTGCACCTGTCAATGCGGGTTCATCGGACGAGGTGTGTTCAGATCTTGACGGCTGTTGCACCTGTCAATGCGGGTTCATCGGACGAGGTGTGTTCAGATCTTGACGGCTGTTGCACCTGTCAATGCGGGTTCATCGGACGAGGTGTGTTCAGATCTTGACGGCTGTTGCACCTGTCAATTGATTGATTCCTACGTCCGTCACTCCTGGACACTGACTAGATTCCTGACCACCCCTCATAGTTTTTCTCTTTCCTATCCTTAAAAAGAGCTTCCACACAGCATCTCCAAAGATGAAATAGGCCCTGTGTGGGTTAATGTAAATATTAAAATAAAACCTACTTGACTAACGTCATTTCAAGCAAAGTTTCCATTCTAAATGGTGGTCTATTACCTTTTCAACAGTGAGAGTATCAGCACTCTGGAATGTCTGCAAAAAATGGTGACCGGATAACTCATCAAAATGACAATTCAACACACCTATAAAAAGTGTTATAAAGTTATGAAAAGTGATGAAACAAAAACTAGGTTAAATAGGTTACATATGTATCTATTTAACCTAGTTTTTGTTTCATCACTTTTAATGACTATGTCACCTTTTAAAGGTGTGTTGAATTGTCATTTTGAGGAGTTATCATGGAACCGCAAAAAATATACCTGAACAAATTTGCCGGGCATTGCTAGTCAATCCAAGGCAGCCTGCTATTCCTCAATACAAAGGACTATCCCATCAAAACCGTGGTTTCAACAATTCCCCCATTTTTCCAAAAAAGAAATTTCTTCACTTATTCGAATGAGGATCGGACATTGTTCCGTTCCTTCCCACCTTTTTAAAATTCACGTCCTTGGCTCCCCGGATTGTACATTCTGTGCTCTAGAAGTGGGAACTTTAGATCACATATTTTTTTATTGTTCCTCTCTTCTATCAAGCCTTATCTAAAATTGCCTCTCCTCCATTCAACATCTCATCTCTTCTATGTCTGAACTCGACTCCAATTTTCATTATAATTTTGACATTTTAAATAAAATTAATATTTAAATTCACCTTTCACTTCTCCATAATTTTAAATGATGGCCAAGAACAACCCTTGAAGGGTGAAAGCCAAAAAAAAAATTGCCAGGATTTGGCAAAATTTGTTTTACTCACCATAATTTAAAGGTTTCTTTGCTTTTATTTAAGATGAACCATCCAGTGAAAAGTACAATGTTTCTCACACGAAAAACATAAATTTCGGAAGGCCCTCAATTGAACATAACATAATACAAATAAACAATGTTGTATTTCCTAAACCGAATGAAATGCTCTTGGATGGAAAAAATGATAATTTCAATAAAGAAATAATTGATTTATCAAGCATTAGTAATATATTGGCTGAATGCAAGATTAATAATAATACAGTTGAACCTGTAAGGAAAGATCGGCAGAAGTATGGAAGTGTTTTACACCATACATTGAAAATTGCGCATAGTGATGAAGATTTTAATAACAAATTTGTATCTCCGATCCAAAATAAACAAATTGTAAGTTTTTTTCTGTTTTATGTCTGGTTATTTTATGAAAATAAATTTAGGGTTGTTAATAACCTAACAATGTTTTCACTCTAGGTAATCTCATCATTTTCATCACTTTCCACTCTACCACAAATTAATACAATATAAATTTATTTCAATGGCAAAAACACAACTTTAAATTATTATAATTTTTTTACATTAACTTCCCCCAAGAGGACACAAGGAAAATAATTTCCCTCTTAATAATTTTGAAATACTTTTAATAGGTACAGATTATGGAAGTTATACTTCGTCTTAACTTAATTACTATAAGAAACAACTGTTTACCTCGGGGGATATGGTTATAGGTTACGTATTAGGTTCACAGTTTGGTTTATTTAAATTATTTGTGCGTACTTAGATTGAAACAAAACCTTTTGCCAAGCATCACTCCGTAGTAAAAAATCTAAAATGGCGGCACAAAATCTTTTGACGACGGATATCTTGAAATTTGATTGAATATGTTAATTATATATTACCATCTCCCCCGATGTACATAATTGTTTCTTGTAGTAAATAAGTTTAAACGAAGTGTAATATCCTTAATCTGTGCCTATTAAAAGTACAGCGGTTAAGTAAATATTTACCAAACTTAAATACTATGAATTTGGATCGCGGAATAATAGTCAACAATGTATTATCCCGAGTAAGATTTTGTTGTTGAAGAAGAGACATTGGATAACCGGTCATAGTCTTGCGACCTTCTTCCACAGTCCTTAATATAATTGTACCAGTAAAACTTGAAGCGGATACCTGTGAATGAAGGGTCTTGAATTACTTTCTTCTCACTCCCTCTTTATACTATATGTGGGCATGGTGTTATGTTATTGTAATTGAAAAAACTGATGAACTTTTTGCAGGTGGGAAAGAATGCATTAAATCAGCCGAGGAACAATATATTTGGAATGAGCAAAATGGGCTTAACGGTAAAGCCGGCACTTCAAAAATATGATCCAAATAGTGAGTTAAATGCTGCCTTTTCCAATGAAAATGGTAAATTGTCACGCAAACATTTTAATCTCAAGTACAAGTTAAATATTCTTATTTCATAGAATAGAAACTTTTGCTTGGTTTGTTTCAAACTCTGCCACTTTGAATTATCGATATTGGAACGGACCTCACTAATCGTCGATTCTTGGCCCGCTTCAGCTTTAGATCAATTTGCGATCAGCTGACAATTTCTTATTATAACAGCGTGAGGGGCTTAAAAGCTGATGATAATTTGATCAAAAGCTAAAACGGGCAGAGAATCTGCTTTAAATGAGGATTGTGCAAATTTAAAAAATGGAGTCGATTTGGTTGTAATAAAATGTGTTGGAGTTTGAAACACCCCATCCTTACTATGTAGTTTCAGTACTCTCGCAGTAATCCGCCGCTAGATTACCCGACAACTACTATAATCGGCCATTATCTTTACTAGTTGAAAGCATAAAGTCAAGCTCTATTATTCGCCGGTATTCGTAAATCAAATTCAGTAATCCGCCGCGTCCTTGACTTGAGAGTCAAGCTTTCTACACTGACGGGTTGGGTGATCTGTTATCTTACTCTTAAACACTCAGTTACCATATAGCCTTCTAGCCTGCTCGCTCTGACCATTTTAGTATCAGTCACCAGGGTTAATTATTGTTGTTTTAGGAAATTTCGATTAGTCATCTGTGTATTGCACACTGACACTAGCACTGAACTGACACTAGCAACACTGGCAAGTGTCGCATGTGTTTCTATTTGTTTTTTGTTTGAATAAGTTTACAAAATGAAGTCTTCTCGAAAACGTGACACTTTAACTTTAAACCACAAAAAATTGAAGTTTTACAAAAGATCTATAACAGTGATTGTAACTAATTGGCCCCTGCCCAGTTTTTGTGTGGTGGATTAGTGAAAGAATACTGTATTATATTTTATGATGTTTTGTTTCAATATAGGCGATGCTAAAATACCAATAATTCAAGAAGGCGAAAAAAGCTCTACGAAATATTCCAATAAGAATAAAGCCGTAAAGTTCAATCCGGAAGTCCAGGTCATCTATTGTCTCCAGAAGGCCATCAACAGTGAAGTTGTCCTTAACACAGTAGAGATATTGAACAAGGAGACAGACCAGCAAGCCCGGAACCATCGAATGCGAAAATCTTATTCTTTGGTGAAATTGAATACCTTTCTATTCTAAACCGATCACCATATAACTTTTTTATTGATTTCTCTGGTAATGTTTTATTTTTTAATAACCCTGTATTATGATTGTACGTGCTGTTTTTTTTTTACATGTCTCTTATAAAAATACAATGTTTTTATTATATTAATTGAAAATCTGTGTATGATTAATATTATTTACTTACCATTAGAAAATGGATTCTGAACCACTCGAGCGATAGCTTCCCCAATTTGGGTAGCTGTAGGTAGGTGATTTTTATGAATTAAATTTAATTTATTTCTGCTTCCGCCAGATGATCTGTTTTCGTAATAACTTACTTGTTTTTTTGCAAACAAGTTTTAGCAGTGTGTCTATATATTTGCAGTGGTACGCCACTACTTGAGCCAGACGGTGTTAAGTACTACTTAGTACACAGTGCCAAGCGCTAAGGTACCTAGGCCGTTATAGAACATATTGGAAATTTCGGCCGTTGCCTAGAGGTTTGTTTGGCAATATTTTTAGCCATAGCAACTAGAATGTTCGGGAACGTTCTTCACCTTATATAAGCGACAGCGGGAATGAACTCAGACAGTCATCCATTAGCAGTTCTACAGTGACCAATTTGTGAGCCCTGCGACTGCTTGCTGCCTACTGAGGCGGCCGGCCGCTATGGCCACGGATTACCATGGACTCCTCGGGATCGCATCAGCGCCCTGGCCCTTATCTCTGGCCTGCACTCCTCACGTGCTCAGACCCTGCGACACCTTCGCCGGTCTGAAGACATCCACGAGTCCGGTCTCCACGGTATCGACTCACTGACTACCGTTTCAACTACTCCACCGCCGTCATCTCTATCTCCATCATCGTCGGTCCGGAGTCATCCCACAACTGCGCTACTGACTCACCCAAATAAACTCTGTGACACAACAACCACATCTTTCATTTGTCTCACTACCAGATCCCCAAATATTAATAAAAATATTATATAAGTAATTTCCCCAAAATAGCTTGGAGAAACAGTTTTTTGATTGTGCCTATTGCAACGGCGGCACACAAGAGATCAAGCTTCTATCGAGTATCAAAAGGCTCACTAATATTCCTCTCATTAAATATTACAGATAATGTTTAGTATCGTGTAGACATATTTTAAATTGAAAAAAATTTAACTGCAAATCCCAAATTGGGTGAACAAAAGTTCGGACTTGTTTCCAAAATTGAATATTTTGTTGTATGATTTAGTTTTATAATGTGTTATAATTTACCTACCTCAATCAGTTTTAGCGTCACTACACAACTCGATTTAAAGGCGGTACAGTTCTTTATCCGATTTTACAAACATTCCGATCCTGCACAGAAAAGTCCCACAGTAGACATCGCTGCAAACCGTTGCCAAATACATAATATATAATAAATTTAAGCATTTAAAAAAAAATACATTCTCACTGGAGTGGTTATACTATCTACGTAAAAGAATATTTGAAACATTTCATTCATAATTTTATTATTAATGATTTACTTAAATATTAAAAATGAAGTTACATTTAGGTAGGTAAGTATTCTAACTAATTAAATTTATCGATAGAGGTATGGGTCCATTCTATAACTGAAGAAATCAAATGCCTGAAACTCAATGCTATTTCTTATTATTAAAGCAACTTAACTTGTTATGCCACTAACCCTACTATATATAGCTTTTCGATTATCCGGGTTGGTCAGGAAAAAACATTCTATATATTTGAAAATAACTTGACTAAAATGTTTGAAACCTGGCAATGATTTAGTAATACATAGTAATTAATTTTTTTGTTGTTTTCAAGGGCGAAATTATATTGATGACTTTTTTCAGCGCCCTTGAGGTGATTTCTCACGAAAACGGCGCTATATAAATTAGCCAAATATTATTAAAGCTAAGACATTGTATCTCCACTTTTTGTCAAAAATGAGTTACAATAGTTGCACCATTGAATTAAAAAAAAAAATTATCATCAGCTACTTAACATAATTAATCAACATATCAATCTTTTCCGCTAGATATTTCCCATAAGATCAGTTCTTTAACTCGGTCGTATGTGAAATATTGCGGGAAGTCGATGGGAATCTGCTGAACGTGCCAGTTGTACTTCAGGTTCCTGTACTTGGCCTTGTCCAGCAGCGTGAGGAATGTCTCGTAACACGGGGCCACGGAGTCCATGTCGGCGAGCGTGAACACGTATCGCTTCTCCAGAGCGATGATTATCTTCTTTCGCGGCGGCGAGTTTAGTAACCTCTCCAGCACGTTGACGAACGCTTCGGTGAGCGTGTCATCGTAGATTACTGGAATTAAATAAATAAAGATGATTAAACGGTTAAAAAGGATAATGTAACACTTCTTTTATACACAAGAGAGTCGTGGGTTGTTTCGGGTATTTTAAACCTCCTTACATTTGATGTCCATGGAATTGACGATCTGCGCCATTTTTTAAAGTACATTTTATATCTAGTTTACATCTATTCTAAAACTACTATGAAAATATTCAGTTACCTACTTACTAATATTTGAACTTCACAACATTGAGACATAACCCACGAAAAACTGCAAGACTTCTGGCTTCCTTAACATTTGAATTTTAGACACTTGAACGGTCCACGTTCAACAACAATTCTAGTCCTTTTTTTTATTAACTTAACATAGGAGGCCCACGTATTCTTTGGGAATGCTATGTGGAGGGTTTTTTTTTAAATAAACGAATGAGGGGAAGTTCTGGGAAGGAAAAAGGTATGAGGGGTGGGTAGGAATCAACAGTGACATACAAATCTATCCCCCCCACAGCAGTGCAAGGCGTTGGGTCGAGAGAGTCCGGCTGAAGAGGTGAAACGGTCTCCCTGAACCGGCCCTCTCCACAGCTGGTGCGCAAAAGCATCTGCCACCAAGACTTACCAACCTGACCTACGGCAGAGGTGTTGGTTATCCAATGAATTGTTACTGGGGCGGCGGTACCCATACCCTCCCAAATTGCTTTAGTTATTTCAGCCTTTGATAAAATTGTGATCAGCTGACAAGCATAACTTCTTTTCATCTAGACAAATGTATTTGCATTTATTGAATCTTATGAGAACTTACCATCGGCAGCAAAGATAATGTCTACTGAAGAGAGCTCCTTCTTGATTTGTGGTGTGAACTCCTTAGTGAAATCTAAGCTGGAGATTAGGAATGTTGATTTGACTAGTGATGCATTTAACTTGGAATTTATTTTTATGAGATCTAATATTCCTCCCAAATCCACATCTGAAAAAAGACCAATAAAAACTAATCAGTTATTTAAATTTTCATGACAGCAACTTTACTGGCACTGGTTTGAAAGTTAATTATTACATAATTATTTTTAGCGATTTGACAGCGTTGTCATTTAATTTAATTTCAATAATAAATGGTTTCCAACAAAACATTCATGAGCGAGCTGCAAAATTGAGCTAGCTCTTTTTGATGAGCCGTATTCTTACGACTCCCGGTAAACCGTACCACGGCTCCGGCTATTTTAGAAAAATAGCGTTACTAAAATTATTCAAGTTTTAATTGTTATTACATACTCAGCGATACAAACGGTGTCGGACATCTGGACTTGGACGTACTACCGAACTACCTAGCATCTTATTTATCTCGTGTTACGAGGCGGCGTACCGGTACCATGAGTCACACAATCAGTCATACACTGGAAGCTGGGAGCTGGGAGCTAACAGGGTAGCCGTATCTAGCGAGTCTTATCTTATCTTTGAGCTCCCGGCTCCCGTTCAATTGAACCGTCGTTCAATTGAGTCTACTATTTGAGCTCCCGCTCTTAATAAAATGAGTCATTACCCATTACAGGTGTTTCCTGTGAGTACTTTTCGTTACTGGATACAGTGAGTACAGGTACAAAAAATACCAGTTACAAAATACTCAAAAGTATCTTATACCGACCTGAGGATTAATCAATAATAAGTAATTTGTAAACTCTACTTAGATAATTTCTGCCCACGATTCCCCACAAATTTTAATCCGAACTTCTGTGAAAAATAATTCCCCACAAAAATTCAAATCCTTGGGGGGGGGGGGGGGTAGCTACGAAATTCCCTATCGAAAAATTCCCCTCATTTTTTTTCGTGTCTCTGGTGCTTTTACTTGTTTCGCTACTAGGTACAGTGACTACAAGTACCAAAGGGTTCCATGATATTTCATCAAAATGACAATTAAACACACCTTTAAAAAGTGATATAAAGTCATTAATGTGATGAAAAAAAAATTAATAGTTACCTATTTAACCTAGTTTTTGTTAATGACTTTTTATCACCCGGTCACCGTACGAAAGATACCTATGAAAATTAGCTACTAAAAATGACTGTTAAAAGTACCAAGTACCTGTAAGTAATAAATACATATTCCCAGTATAAAATACTTGAGTATTTTGGAACCAGGTATTTTGGAGATTTGTAACAAATACAAAGTACCTCACGAAAATACCCGGTACTTACTGGGTACGATAAATACGCCTCTCCTCTATTACCCATCGCTACTTCCAATACATTCTGAAGACTTCCTCCTTCCTTCCACTCCTGTATAAAAATATAATACTATTTTATACCAATATTATTTCATCAGACACCCTCACTTCTTTTCATAAAAGAAATAAGAAAATTATTGGTTACTAAACTAACATAAAATAATAATAAATTGGCATATTTATTATTATTTTATGTTAGTTTGGTAACCTTGGCATATTTAATAATGTTTAGAAAAACCGTCCTTGTAATATTATAACGCAACATAACTCAAAATATGCATAAATCAACTTCAAGCCTGTAAAATTGTAAAATGATATAGCAATAACATTATTTTTTTATTACCAGTAAATGTATAAATAAATTACTGGCAAGTAATTTAGTTTCATTCATAAAGTATTTATGAAGAAATAATCTACCAATAAGGTTTTGAAACTTGGGCTTTTAAACATAGGGTGTTCGAAAACCTTTAGAAACCTGTTGAATGTGAGTACTGTACAAAATCACTACATAATAATATATTCAAAACTTCAAAAAAAAACTCTTGTGCGGTATCCACATAATAAAAAAAAAACTATACAAATCTATGCTGATGTAAAAATGACAAAAATTTTAATTTTCTTCTATTCATTTGACGCTTTAGTCATTTTTCCTTTCCAGTGTCGATATGTACCTTCTTTGGTCTATTAAAACAGGTTTGTTTCCATGAACAGAATCTTTATATAGATGGCCCTGTGCTGGTGCAATTGGAGCAGTCCGCTCTGGGTACCGACTTGCCTAGGTACCAAGGAGCCAAGGCGCTGATAATACCTAACATATAATACAGCGTTTCACTAAAGCTAGGCGCCATTTGACATTGTGCCGGCCATGCATGAGTAGAATCTTTATTGTTTCCAGAAATAGAATTTCTGTGATTGTTTCTACAAGCAGAACACTGTTACCTGTGCAGACCACCCTCTTAGCATACATGGCGGCCACGAAGGAGGTGAGGCCCGTGCCGGCCCCCAGCTCCAGGACTGTGCTATCCCTCAGAGCCCCCTTAAGCCCCCAGTGGAGCGCCAGGTCCCCCAGCAAGAAGGCCCCCCGCCATACCTGGAGCCCTACCAGCTGGAGTCCTGTTCTTACACTGTGTTCTGGAAACAGTAAAAAGGGTTATTTTATGGAAATTATTGCTGTACACATTGGAGAATGGTTGACAACTCGGAAGGACAAATTGAGTCTGAAACTCACAGCCGGTACCTACTTACTACCTTTTCAACACGAATTATGATTACTAACCACTCGTGCCACGTAGTGCTGTATTTGTCACAAAAACCGTTATGTCACGTTTTGCCATATCTTTCATCAATTGACAGATTCTGATAAAGCTCATTATATCTTCTTTTCTATTATGGTCAGACATTATTATATAAATAGTTTTAGAAATAGAGAACACAAAGTTAACCATAGTTTACTACAGAAGCCCGAGTAAATCTACCTTCCAAGAGCAACTGGGCGTCTTATATAGAGCTAGCAAGTTCTACAATAGTAACCAGCTGCTATCCTATATAAATCTCAAGTACGCCCAACAATTGAATTTGGGAGCCACCTCTGGGCTGGAGCCCCACAATACTTGATAAACCTACGATTCTGTGCAAAGGAGCGCGGTCCGTCTGATTGACAATCCTTTGTTAACAGACCGATTGCCATCAATATCTTGCTCTGATTATATAATGTATTATTTGGGTCTCTTACTTTTTGTACTATATGTCATTTGAGTGAGCTTTCATATAATTTTGAATTTGTTTCGTATTTTAATCTTTATTTTGATGTACGAAAAATAATGTACTCTATGTCTGAGTAGATTTTTGTAATTGTTGTACCTATTTGAATATGAATTGAGTTTTTACATCTGGATTGTTCTCACGCAAGTGAGATCGTCTGTAAAACCCCAGTATAAATAAATAAATCTGTAATCTCTAATGCACAGACCCAATGAGGGCATGCTGAGTCTGTTCTATAGGTATTTTAATGGAGGTATAGGTATTCCAAGGAGCTAGCAGTATTGATCCCCGGTGCACCGGTGCACATACGTGAAACTCAACATTCATGAGTGAAACATCCGTTCACAGTTGATGTTGGCTTCATGAGAACGGGCCACTTCTTCGACTCTTCGTGCAGATGGAGAACAATAGCACTTGTTGCTTTTACGTCCAACAGATGATGCTGTTTTTCAAAAAAAGCATGTTTGTCCAACAGATGGCGCTGTTTTTCAAAAAAGCAAGATTTTATTTGTCACAGGTGACATCTATATACATAGTAGTATATAAAAACACACGCGTATTCGAATGCAAAGTTGTGTCAAAATTTCAAAGCAATCTGTGAAGAACTTGAGGAGATTTATGATTTTGAACAAACAAACATTCACTTTTTTATTTATACAGATAATATCACATCAAAGAATTTGGTTCCTTCAAAAAACTGTATATTGTTGGCGTTAAAAAGGTCTACTCTAAATCTTAGGGTTCATGTGTATATGTAGTACTCTTGAGTTAAGAGAGTTTCATATTCGTGTGCAAAATTTGAATATACGCACCAATTTGTAAAACTCCCCTTTTAGGCCTTTTTACTATTAAGTCTCCGTCATCATCATAGTTTATTTCGTTTGGTTCCTGAGGGTAGACAAAAGGAAATTCTGAGACGACATCTGAAAACAAATAACAAAAATTATTGTACTCAATGCGAATTATTTTTCAATACGTAATAATAATAATAATTGGATAATTTGTATTGCGCCATTTTTATGAAAAATCATATCAAGGGCGCCGTAAAATAATATACACCTACTCATACATGGGCAATAAAACTATTTGTTGTTATCAATTATATTGAGTTGAGTAAAATTATGTTATTGAGATAAAATATAAGCTTCATTGGATTTTGCATTTAACCTTCAAAGAACCAAAGAAATGTAATGTGGGCGTGAAGAAATCAGGCCTTAAATTTCGAACACAAAACTGTATTTCATAATCAATATAAAATTCAAATGGGATGGCGATATACAATGTCTTGCAGGTAAGAGAGACAGAGTGTATGCTAAATGGGGTATAACCAAAGGGTACTAAATTAGTAGCGACATTTGCTTCAATTCAAATCTACATGGAAGACATTTCTAGTGTCTATTATCCATTCACTGGTTACACACTAAAATATATTTTAATAATAATACAAATAAAAAAAATTATGTTGAAATGCGTTACTTTTTTCTTACGTGTCTTTCAAATATGATTATTAATTAATTGTTTGAATATTGTTTCTATTACTTTTCCATTATTGTTTACAGCAGAGTAAGGAAAATCAAAGTTTGGGTAACTAGAATCAAAATAAAATATTTTTATAAAGCTTGTAGCAAACATTTTTTTTATTTAAACTGTTAGAGATTTATATGAAATAACTCACTGCCTGCGGATGTGGGTGTTATTCCCGTCTTGTAATTAGATTCGGCGTAAATTTCCGAAGTCACTTCTAAATTAGGCATTTCGAGCTAGAAAGGAAGTAAACACAATCTGTTATTTTACGGAAATTCTCAATAAATTGCCCGAACAGTGAGATAATGTCGATTGCTTCAGAAATAGCGCCGATCTACTCTCCAAAAACTGACGCGCGCCAAAATTAATATCACAACTTGATTAAACTGATAGCGAGGACTTACGACGGGCCGAATAAATCAACCTCGTGAAACGAGACATGATGAAAATATGATCTACAATATCCAAAAATAAAACCCACGGTCAATCATTAAAATGCCAAACCCCAAAATGATGTCGAGTGTCTCACTGTAGAGCGGAGTATGAAATCGCAATAATTATTTTGCACTTTTTTATAATGCGATTTATGAAAGAGATAATAATAATGTTATGAATTACTCGTTTACGTAATTTAATTCATCTTATACCTTGTTTTATTTGGACGATAATTTGTGTAACTGCTTTCAAGTATCAACAACTGGACTTTTTCGCAATGAAAGATTTTACGGTAATGACATTGTTCACACTCGACTGAAGCCGAAAAACTCGTGTAAAACACGTTGACATTTGGGCTGCTGCCAATGCCAACCTCTTTTAATGTAAGTCTATTTTCTGGGAAAAAGTTATTTCAGTTTGAATTTATTTCACTAATTGAAAAATAGTGGATTCCGAAATTGGCGCGGCTGCGTAGCGTAATCCGGTATCAGGGGAAAACCGGGAAAATACCGGTGTGAAGTTGTTCCTTATTTGAGAAGTTCGAGGTAAACTTGTCGAATTCCGCGGCATACAAAGGCTCTTTAAAAAACAACGATTTTAACTTAGATATCTAATGGAGACGAGTAATTAAGTCGCACACGCATAAAATAGGTTTTTAGGGTTTAGTTTTGTTCCTAACCATCAAGCTCAACTTTGATTGAGAAAAAATGGAACTTTAATCTTTGTTTATTTCTTGTAGTATTTAAGTTAGAAACCAAGTGCGATTTTTATATGTTTGCATATTAAGCGTACAGCGGATTTCAATAAGCTAATCGTTAATGATTTTGGATTCAAATAATATAAATATTCAAACTTTTAATTTTTACAAACCATCGTGAAGACATTGCAAAAAAAAAATCTGAAACAAATCGAGGGACTGACTGCCAAAATACAGAAAGGAGCTTTGGAGTTTTTAAATAAGTGTTTATTTAAATAACATTGAATATTATTATATTATATTATTATAAAATGTTGTTTAATTTTCATTTGTACAGCCGGTAACACGTGACATTCAATTCTGTTGTTTTTTTGACAAGGAAAGGAACATAAATGTCATAAATAAACCATTGGAATTATTGGAATACGTAAACCAGGGTTGCCAATGCATATTTTCTAAAATGTAGAAACGTCAAAACCTATAGTGATGGATTGCTTTGAATCGATCTTTTTATTTTTTAAATAAACCAACAACTTTTATTTTTTATACTCAATGCCGACCAGGTTTCGCTACAACCGCAGCTTCTCGAGGGCTGTATAATATCCAAATTATTGTAATTAAATGTTATTATTTTTTTGCTAATTTTGAATAATGGCGGCAAGAATTATTTAGTGTATCGACAACTGAATTGATTACTTGCTTTATTCTACTTATTATAGATGTCGACAAATATTCACTAATAATGTTTTGTGTTATTTTAATTTTGACGAGAGGAAGATGATTATTGTCCAGCAAACAAATCCGTGAAATGTTTTCTAATGAAATATAAGTAATATATTATTTGTTTGGGTATTATTCTCGTTTATTGAAAATTGACTAGAAAAGAGGAAAACGAATTCCTTCAGTTTTAAAAACGGTTTATGACTTTACTGCTGCCAATGACGAATGCAAGTTTTTTTAGAAAATGATTAGTATGGATCTTAGTTCCTTTTCAAAAACCATACAAATCAGCACCAGCTGGAGAAAACCTTCCCAGCGCGCTTAGTGTGGCTCTTGTTGGCGAGGCTGCAATGCCTTATATATACGTAATTAGAAGAAAAAATGTATTTGTTTGCACAAAATCTTTTGAATAAAATGAATGCATTTAAATAATAATTTAAAAAATTTAAACATAATTTTATACCTAATAAATAACGTTAATATGCATATATATTTATTTTTTAAATATTGTGCATTTATAAAATAACTATCATAAAATAAAAATCCAAGAATAATACACTATAACTAGCTGACGTGTACCCGGAGTTGCTCAACTTTTAAATATAATTTCAGAAGAAATTCTCTAAATGATAGTGAAACAATCAAATCAAACTCCGTTGCATAGTTTAGAAGAACTAAGCGCACAAACAGACAGACGCAAATAGTGACTTTGTTTTATACTATTTAGATAGAGATACTATAATAAGTTACGAACCTACGTACCGAGAATGTAATAATATCGATTGTTGCTGGAGGTAAAGGCGGCCACAGGCCAGCTCGAGCGACGGCGCGGCTGGGCCAATCAGAGCAACCCACGATCGACGCTGCCACGTCCTGACGTTCCGCCGGCATCTTTCGTTTTGGCATTTCGCTCGACGAGTCTTCTTTCTGCTGCCGGGTTTTGTGGTGAATAGTTAGGTCGGCTTGGTGTATTGGCGTATTTTAAAAATGTATTTCCTGTCGTCTGTTTGTTTAATGTTGGCCGTATTCAATGCGGCCTACAGCGAAGTTGAAATCAAATCGGAAGAGAATGTCCTGGTTTTGACAAAAGAGAACTTCCCTAGTGTTATCGCCGACAATGACTTCGTTTTAGTTGAATTTTGTAAGTATACCTACCTCATTTGTTTCATTGGATTAATCCGTATTCTATAATCGTAATATTGTTAATTTCATTCATATTATTTCTATTGCCGAGTTATTGTACGTTTTAACAATTTTATTGTGATTGTTTTTATGCAAGAATGTGACACGTCAACCATAATGTATGAGACACATGCGTCTCGAGTAAAAGAACACGTAGCCGGCAAGACATTAGACGTTGACTCATAACTATCTTTTATGATGAATTATTATTATATCCTAAATGTCAATATGCTTTCATCATTATTTTGTGGGTGATGCGGTTTCATTTCCTTTGTAGTTACAATGTGTGGAAGAAAAACATATTTACGTTTAACCTGAACACGTACCAATTTTTAAAACTCCATATCCATACATTATCATTATGAACATGATTGTCAATTCTCTAAAATTTTCCGAAATAAGAATCAAGTATACATATAAAATATAAATACTCTGAATCAAATGTACAATACTGATTATAGCATATGAAATGTATCTATTGTTTGATTATGCAGGTGTTCAAATAAAATTAATATGTATACTACTAGGATGCTGAAAATACAAATTATTTTCCATTTTCATAAATATTAAAACAATTCTAAAAAGAATTAACAAAAATATTTAGCTGTTGAATTCAGGATTATGATGTCAGCTATCTATTTCCTTACTATCTTGATTTGTTAATGGTTATTGAACGTAGAATTACAATATTTTTCTTGTCACAGACGCGCCCTGGTGCGGACATTGCAAGAGCTTGGCCCCCGAATACGCCAAGGCTGCCACTCAGCTCGCAGGACAGGATTCCCCCATCAAGCTGGCCAAGGTTGACGCCACCCAGGAGCAGGAACTCGCCGAGCAGTTCGGAGTCAGGGGCTACCCCACTCTCAAGTTCTTCAGGAACGGCAACCCCACCGAGTACAATGGTGAGTTAATTCTCTATATCAAAGGCTCTTTGAAAAAACAACACTTGATTTCAACTTAAATATCTAATGGAGACAACTATTTAAGTCGTGAGTAAGTAACTTGCACAATAATAATTTATGCGTATTTCTTAAACCTCAAACTTTACTTTGAGAGAAAATGGAACATTAATGCATCTTTTATCATCTCCCAAGACCTGAATAATTATTTCATATTGTAATTAAGTTGAACCTAAGTGCTATTTTTAATTTTTTGCGTAAAGCGTGCACCGGAATTTGACAAGTTTATCTAATTATTTATCTTCAATGTAATCTCCAAAATGATGTTTCCCCTGATATTCTAATCGGTTAAAATGCGTGGAAATCCAATTTCTGTAATTTATTAACGGTCGCTCAAATGTTCATCATTTGATAATGTACGAATAAAAATAAACGTGTAATTCACCGACCATTAAATGAAATTAAGTGAACATTTTATTTGTATCTCTACATATTATTATTAATCTCTTTTGTTAGGTTTTTTCATTTAAAGTATTCTTAAAATTTAAAAAATGAATGAATGCATTTGTAAAGCTGAAATCTTTAAAGTAGCATTAAAAATTCTAAATTAATCAAATTCCCAAATTTGCTTGTCTGCAATTTCTAGACCAAAGCAACTATTTTCAGCTAGCAAATTTGATTTTAAAATGTGCCATGAAGCTTTGAAACATCCACTTAATTATCAACAAATAATTAAAGAAGCAATATTATTTTTTCACATTTTTTAACTAGGAGAATATCAAATCTGGCAATCGGTGGGAGGAAACAAATTGAGCAGAAATTAAAATTAATCGTGCTGAGGAAGATTTACTTATCAATTGTGAAACTTGTGCAGTATGCAGTACTTATAGCATAAACTAAGATGCATAGTTATATCTAGATACCCAATTAGAAAGCTACATTTCCTCCCACTATTTTTTAACAAACAGGTTCATATTCTCTATGAGATGCCACTCTTCACCTTTACAAGTCAAGTGAGAGTGATAATTTGCAATTTATTTGGCCAAGTCATCATTAATTTTCTCCAAAAGTTCACCTGGGGCTATTAAAAGCAATTTCACTATTTTTGAAGCAGTTAAAACATATTCAAATAATGCACCAACATAATATTATATTTCTACTAAACTATTAATGCTATTAAAGAGCGATACTGTTTAATACTATTTTGCTAAAAAATCATTTTATTTATGTGTATAAAATTATTCATGTTCCATTATTATAATTCAATTTACTTTTGTAACTGGTTTTAACATAATATTACAGTGGCCATAATGTTGTGTGTGCATTGGTGTGGTCTGCCTCAGGCCGTAGGTGTTGTTGACCTTATAAAGCTAATGTGTTTGTGAATAAAATTATTATTTATCAGTCAATGTCAAGTTTAAACACTTCACCAGGTACAAACATTGTTACTAATTCTGCCTCATCGTAAATATAGATAAATTATTGCGAAAATTACCTTATTAAACCAATGGAAACCAACTGTTGATAATATACGTAATTATTATTATTTTTTAAATATATTTTCATTTCCGTTGGCATTTAATTATTAGATTAAGATTGTGTTTTTTTTTAATCCTACACAATATTACATAATTATTTATTCAAGTACACCTGGATCTAGATCTATAGATTATAATATACCATAAAATAATAAATGAAAAACTTCTTCCTGTGGCTAAATAATAAATTATGGCACTACTTATTACCCATATGATATAGCTATATCTCAAACGGTTACCAAACTCGTATAAGAAAATACCATTGCACCGAAACATATTTTAGTTATTTGTACATTTAAGTTTACAAATGATTAATTTATTAGAACTTACATACAATTACATTTTTACTGAGAAAAAAACTATTAATAGCACTTTAGGATGTTGAAATTTAAAATCTTCTTCTGTAGTCATTTCCTATCAGAAGTTAGATAGCATGAATATGATGATAGTTGTAGCTGTAGGCTGTAGCCCAGAACAACTCTGTGGAACTACACTTGTAGCAGTCATGCAGATTTCAAAGCCATTTTTACAATGTATTTTGTTTTTGTGTTTGACAGGAGGCAGACAGGCCGACGACATCGTAGCATGGCTGCTAAAGAAGACAGGCCCCCCTGCGAAGGAGCTGACCACCGCCCAGGAAGCCAAGGACTTCGTAGAGTCGGTCAACGTGGCCACCGTCGGCTTCTTCAAGGATCGCGAGTCGGACGCCGCCAAGGCCTTCCTCGCCGTGGCCAGCGCCATGGACGACCAAGTCTTCGGCATTACCTCCAGCGAGGAGGTCTACAAGGAATTCGAGGCCAAGTGCGGAAACATTATCCTCTTCAAGAAGGTAACCACTCAACACTTGGAATTCGTAAAATCTTCATTCATTAAAGTTGCATGTTAACAACTCTGGTGAGACACCATCATTGGGGATAATATCTTTTCACTGACTGAACATTTGAACTCTTTATACATGTGTCTGGCAACTCGTAGTAAAAGCGGGAATCTGGTGAATCTACATCACATTTGGAGTCATTTTGTGGTGTAAATTTTTTGATTTTAACTTTCCAAAGTTATGTCAAATTTGAAAAAAAAATCACTAGGCCACTAGGGAGTTAGTATCAGCCCTTTAATGTCTTTTTAAATACGTCGAAGTGTAGACCTGTCTACAAAAGTTTTTTTTGACCCTTTCTATGCGATAGAGTTACCATACATGTGAATTAAATTTACCAGTTTCCCGCTTGTACTACGAGTTTCTGAACACCGTGTGTAATGTAGTAAAGTTTTGTCTTTATTAACTGTTTTCTCACAATATAACTTTATGATTGCATCTAATTTTAATAATACCTTCTCTAATGTGGTTTATTTTTCTTGGATTCTTTTCCTTTTATGCAACAATGTGTATGAAACAACTGTTGCATAATATAAGATGCAACAGTCTTACAAGTAGAAGTACAGTAGTATAGTACTTGAAGTATCCGTAGGATCAATATGGGTCCAGATCCTTACAATAATTATAATATGTACATAACATGGGATGACAGCCAACCCATAACGTGTTTTCAATTGAAATTGATTCTGGTTTTTGTCTCCTTGAAAATGACTGATGTGGATCTCCATTTTAGCTTGGCAACAATGATAGATTTTGGTTTTTTAACCATTTCACAGTATTGTTGATGCACATAAAATATTACTCTGACGGAGCACTCCTTTTGACTGTCATAACTCATTTTTTTAAACTGCTGTAACTCTCTTCATTCTTGACAGACTTATGAATTGCTTATATTAAAAGGTGCATTATTTATCTTTTTAACGGTTTAATTTTTTTTAATACCTACATATTTATGGCTAAGTGATTAAGTGCAATGTGTTTTCACTTTTTGCAGTGATACTTAATAATAATCTTTATTGAGTATTATGCAACGTTATACATGTTCTTATTGTGTTAATGACTTTTGACTTAGCTACCATTAATATTATCTTTTAAACGACGATTGTTTTATCAGCTCTGGTGCACTTTATTTCTAATCATCACTATGCAATGTCTAATGTGTTTAATTGCCTATACATATTGCTTACTGACCTGTATAATATGTAACTACATTACTAATAATATCAGCCACCAAAGGTTATCCTAATTACGTATGTAATTACTTTATGATTCTAAAACAAGACACATGTTCGTGGTTCAAATAATCGGCATCCCATCCAAGATTTGAGGGTTAATTCTCCTCTAAGTGAATCCTCCGTCTTTGCAAGTGCAAGTTTTCAGCTTATCAGTGAAATAACTTATATATTGTTGTATTTCACTCTGCCCTGATGATGAACACTGCAATGCTGTCCATAAATAATAAACATTGCAAAAAAAAAACCATTTGTAACATTTAAAAAATATGTATATTGTTTTAAAAATATGTATATTGTTTTAAAAATATGTATATGCTTTTGGTTGGGCAGTTCGATGAAGGCAAAACCACATATGAAGGAGAAGTGGTGGAAGCTGACCTCAAGAAGTGGGTTGCCTCAGAAGCTCTGCCCCTTGTGGTTGAATTCACCCACGAGACCGCTTCCAAGATCTTCGGAGGAGAAATCAAGAACCACCTTCTCGTATTCCTGTCCAAGGTTAGTTATGACTCCAACCCTACAAATATTACAAGTTTGATGTGAAGTTTTATTACATTTTCTTAGCAAGTAAGCAATTAGCAATTCTCTCTGTGTTTTGACCCATCCGTCCGGGTTCAAGTCTTATCTCTACATTTATCAAATATTCAGTTTAACCCCTCCGACTTTTCGCGAACTTGAAGCTAAGATGTCTTTACCGAAATGTCAATTTCACGAATACGTTGTGTTATTACCGCCTCACAATCAAAGCTCTATAAATGAAACATTACTGAACGGAGCCGAATAGTAAAAACTGTTTTAGAAAGGTTACAAAATAGGCTTTCAAATTGTTGTATCATAAATAAATATTAACATTTGTAAATATTTAAATTTAGAATGGAAACATGAAAAAATTGTAAAAATGACTCACCTGTAATGTTTTATGTAAAAACGACACTAAAATCACGGATAATGTAAAAAAAAAAACACTTATTTCATCGTACAAATGTACAATAAACAATTCTGTCACTTCACTTTTTGACCATTTCATACAAAATATATTTTTAAAAAAATAATTAAACTTGCTAAAATCTTGGCGCATTTCAAGCGCGAATTTGGTGGACATGACTCGCAATATAAATGCATCTAATTATACAAGAAAAAACACTTCAAACAAAGAAACAATATCACAAAAGCATAGCAAATATATATTACTATAATAAACAAATACTTACCGGGCCATTTTCGATAAAATTTCACGTTAAAACTGGGATATGTGGGAGGCGGGTCGGCACGTCAAACGGCTTTCTTGGCGTCGTTTTACGATTTGGCGGGTAAAATTTGCTTCCACTGAGTAGGTCTTTTTACGGGTTTCTATGGATAACTTTGAATAGAGATGTGAAGCTTCATTCAATACGAATATTCTACTTTTTGTTTTAGGGATGTCACTAGAAGAATAACGGAGTTATGACGATTTTTGTGGAAACACGCGTTGACGTGTAAACACGCTTATTGTACTTGACTGCTATCGTTATTTTATCGTGTATATCTGCTTACGTTGCTGACCGGTTAAACAACGCATCTGCTACTTAGTTATTCATGTATTTTTTGTAGTCACATGTTGCATTTACAAAAACCAATTCATTATTATTATTATTATCTCAAACATTATTAATCTTAATTTTTTGTTTTGTTTTTTGGTTTTGTAGAAGGACGGAGACTTCAAGTATGTGGACGCTGTCAAGGCTTCAGCCAAGAACTTCCGTGGAAAGGTCCTGTTCGTCACCATCGACACTGATGAAGATGATCACCAGAGGTAAGACACAATCACTCTCCTGATTTTCATAAAGTATTCTGGTTATAATCTTTTGATAAACAATCTTAGTGACATGTAGTCAATTAGATTAAAACATAATAAAATGATTATCTTGCATGTGTCAATATCAGGTGTATAAATGCCTTTTCACTTGGTTACACACCTCCAAATAGATAAATGACTAATGCATTGGTTATTATTTATTTACGTTAAGGTATCATCCCACCTTATTAACTAAAATTTTTTTTTTGACAGATTTCGAAAATAGACCACTTCAAATGTATTGTGTATAAAGTTCATAAAGATCAAAGCGTCATAAGTATTATTTTTTCGAGTTTATTTGAGGGCGCTCTCTGACTTACTTTTACTTGAGCGTGCGCGTATTCATAGCCTAGCTGGTCTGCCTCTTCTCGGCTTTATATACACAAACAGCCGGAACGAGCCAAAGAGAATCCAGACTTGAAGAAAATGAACTATTTGAACAAGTGGAAGGTGATAGATTTTTCAGTAAAAAAAAAACACTTTTTCTCGAAGCCACTTTTTTTTCTTGCTTCATTGTTTTTTTCTCCGTAAATACTGAACCAATCATTATGAAATTATAACTACACTTTCGCCACATGTATGGCTACTGCCGGAACTAGAATTATTTTTAAAATTTTGATTTAGGTATTCAAAACAGGCTTATTTTTGGATATTTATTTTTCAGCAGCCCCCATTTTGTTATTTTTACATAACGATTCATAATTCTAGTTTGGACAGTAGCCACAACCATAAACTGAACTCGATTCTTTTTGGTTTTTGTGTTTCAAATAAATCTACTCGCAAATAATATCAACGAAGTGGTCATAGCTTTTTTCGAGGGGCTAAGCGGATGCTGCTACCAGGAATAGATACATTATGTAAAATAAAGATATTTTATGACGCCCAAAAGTGGGATGATCCTTTAATGCAGGCAGATTTGTAATTTATAAATAAGATAAAATTATTTTTTTATTGAAATTATATAACAAATATGCGATCAAATTGATTGGATTCAGTCTTGAAAACGTTTTCCCAATTTTACTACTGAGATTTAACTTCTTCCCATTGTTAAATGATTGAACAGTAAAATTCTACAGGTTATTGAATCTAAGTTTATTTATCTGATGATACAATCGTTTTCCAGAATCATGGAATTCTTCGGAATGAAGAAGGAAGAGGTTCCGTCCATGCGATTGATCGGCTTGGAGGAAGATATGTCCAAGTACAAGCCTGAGAACCCAGAACTCACCTCGGAGAATGTTGAGGTAAATAAACATCACCACATCTGTTTCCTAATTATAGAACTGTAAAGAAGACGGTCTCTAGATATGTAAATATGTACTTTTAACACAAGGACTGATTAAACCGTCCACGGTGTAACAAACAATATTATTACAGGTGTTTTTCTTTTGTGATATTTTTAATTGCTTAGTCCGACATTCTGAAAATTTTCAAAAATGTCCATTTACGTAATAGTTTTCAAGTCACTTTTAAACAAAGTTATGAAGTAAATAAAAATTTATTGAGAATATCATTCAAATTTCTGTTAACTATTGAAAATAGCTTCTGTGATTTACTAGCTAATTTAAACTACAAATTACAACTGTACAAATCTTTATCTCTAAATAGTATAAAATAAAGTCACTATCCCCGTCTGTCTGTTTGTGCGCTTAGTTCTTCTCAACTACGCAACGGATTTTTACTATCATTTAGAGAATTTCTTGCAGAATGTTTATACATGGACATTATATTTATAGAAAGTAGAGAAAAGTGGAGCAACGCCGGGTACACGTCAGCTAGTCTATATGTATAAGGTCTTCAGAAAATTCCCAAGGTTATTTATTATAATTGAATTTAATTAAACTAAGAAACTATCTCGAAATATTGCCTTGCGACATTGAGTGTCTATTTTGATGTGAATTAACATGGTATTCATCTTGCACGGTTATTCTAGACCTTCGTATCAGATTTCCTGGCTGGCAAGCTGAAGCAGCACCTCCTGAGCCAGGAGCTGCCCGAGGACTGGAACAAGACCCCCGTCTGGACTCTTTCTTCCTCCAACTTCGACGCCGTCGTCTTCGACGAGTCCACCAATGTCCTCGTCGAGTTCTACGCCCCGTGGTGAGTAAACCATTCAACCAAATCCTTTAACCTCATCTACGCTGCTGTTACAGATGTGATTAATAAAGTTTCACTAAAACGCATTCATCGTGTCGAAATGTGCCGCGTGATTGGATCTATCCAATCTATTGTGTTATAAAGATTACGCAGGATTAACTTAAATCTGTTTCTTTTCTTGGTTTCATTCTATCCAAATATTTCTTTTTTTTCATTTTTTTATACCGTAATTGTTACATTATCTAGCGATTCCGTTCATTCAATTTTGCTATTGACTTGCCTACCAGTGGACAATGGACAATATCAGCGGGAACATAACAAGTTAATCGGTTTAATTGTTGGCAGATGAATCATCTAAATGCGTTTAAGATTGGCGATTGATTGATTTTATTCATTAATTTAATTCATTTAACATATAATATATCCAGCTAACAATAAATCCACCCTAATATAATAGAACTTCCTTCTTCTTCTGGCGTTAGTAAGATTAAATTGTTAATTTTAATTTTAGTTGTAAGTTGCCAAATATGTAAATACTCGTGTATATGTCGTTAAGATAGTAGTTATAGGCCTTAGTCGTAAGTCACTAGATATAAGTCTTAGAGATAAGTCAGTAGTTCTAGTATTAAATATTTAAGAAATATATTTGTACAGCGCCCTTCAGGTGATTTCTCACGAAAACGGCGCTATATAAATTAGCCAAATATTATTATTATTATTATTAGGCTAGGTTAAGTAATGTGGGCTTGGCCTATATCACTATATAGCTCGCCTATATCTCTTGTGTGTGACTAGTTTTAGGCTACTTTGCAGGAAGTTAATTCAGTAGAGATGACAGTGGTGAATACAAAATGATAATCATTTCATCCCGTTTTGCAGACAAATAATCTCCTTTCATTGATAAACCGTGGTTCCGTGTCAAAACTCTTTAGCTGATTGGAAGATTTATGTTGACATGTCATCCATCATCAATCATATGAAGCTTTTTTGTATGTGAATACTGCACAAGAGTCCCAACTCTTGACATCTGTCTGAAGCCAGTGAGACTACGGCATTCCTGATCAAAGTATGTTGTGAAAGTGAAGGAGATGGTGTATGTTTTAGTAATAATTTTTTTCTACATTTCCAGAAAGTCTTTTGTTTTGAATAATTAATTTTCCCTTGCGCAGGTTAATGATAAATTGATTAAAATAATTGCATACTTATTTTCCGGGGTGGACGTGATGGTGAAGTATCCATGAACCTGTCCCTGTTCAAAACATCTTTATTTTCATTCAATTTGTCATTTATTACTTATGCTAACTTAGTTTGAGACGATTCATTCAATTTGTCATTTATTACTTATGCTAACTTAGTTTGAGACGATTCATTCAACTTGTCAATTATTACTTATGCTAACTTAGTTTGAGACGATTCATTCAATTTGTCATTTATTACTTATGCTAACTTAGTTTGAGACGATTCATTCAACTTGTCATTTATTACTTATGCTAACTTAGTTTGAGAAGATTCATTCAATTTGTCATTTATTACTTATGCCAACTTAGTTTGAGACGTTTAACTCCATTACAGTTAATGACCATCAAATCAATGTTCAGCGCCATTTTGATTTTTTGACATTTGATCAGTCTTCGTTCTACACCGATTTGCAGCCCATTTCAGCTTTTTATCAAATTGTGATCAACTGTCATAACATTCATGTTTTTATTAATTTTATCTTTCCGAAACATCCTAAATATTCTTTTGAGGCCCTTATACTGTTGGCTGTTAGTGAAGTTAATTAGGGGAAAGGGATAATATTAATGTAACATATATTGTTGTCTATCAGGTGCGGCCACTGCAAGCAGCTGGCGCCCATCTACGATAACCTGGGAGAGAACTACGCCTCCAACAGCGCCGTGGTGATCGCCAAGATGGACTCCACCGTCAACGAGCTGGAGCACACCAAGATCACTTCCTTCCCCACCATCAAGCTGTACACTAAGGAGAACAAGGTGGTGGAGTACAACGGGGAGCGCACGTTGGAGGGGCTCATCAAGTTCGTCGAGTCTGGCGGCGAGTACGGACAGGCCGCGTCCGAAGAGGTGAGGGTAATGACAACTCTTGTACTAACTCAACTCTGCTACTCTAACTCACCTGTCTTCCCATTCTTTCTCCATTACTACCTTCTTTTCTGTTTACTCATTGTACACATTCACATCACTGCATCATCACAACCGGCGTCGATTTTAAAGATGTTTTCACATCAAGTTTTCAGTACGTTTTTGTGATGTTAACGCATTTTCAAGAATCTTTTCTCCAAGGTCCGTTAGGAAATATGATTTGTAGTTATGTTTTAAATAATAAAAGCCTTCAAAAGCCCTCGTCTCAGGTCTAGCTTGTCTCAAGTGGGACCTGAAAACCAGGGGTAAGGAGAAATCGTACAATCACTTTTGTAAGTGGGACAATTTTATATGATTATTTACGTTTGTTTGTTTTGTTTTCCAGGCTGAAGAGGAAGATGAGGATGACGACACCCCGAGGAAAGACGAGCTATAAATGAAGAAACAAGAGACTGAGTCATTAAGAATCCAACCAACACACACACAAACTACCTTCCCCATCATCTCCCGGCTAGCATTACATTATCTGTTGCCCGTCCTCTACCCACGGGACACTAATTAGAGCATGATACATAATAATATTATCTGCAGTTAGAGGAATAGGAGGCCATCTCGATTCGCATTCTAGAAATAAGACTGGTGTTGCCACAATAAAGATTTAAAAAATTATTATTGTTACAAAGTGTTTGAATATATTATTTATTACATACAATTTTAAATATACTTTTGGATTGAGGTCGCGCTAATCTTCCAATAATAGTAAATGGGTAAAGTTAGGTTTATGTTTGATGTACATTTTGTTGATTAAGAAAACTCAGCGGAGGATGCTCCTAGCCCTGGTAGAGAGGTCGAGATAGAAGATGATTTGGGTTGTGGTCGTATGAATGCTTCAAAGTTGGTTGTGCATCGAAGACTTTAAAATCTTCCCGATATGAAATATCTTAATACTACTTGATTACATAATACTAATTGATTTACATAAAAGAAATCTGTTTCTCACATTCCAAGTGAACTCCCGCTCTGTGCATTTAACTAATACCCAACTAACTTTGTCTGTATGTGTACTGTTGTGTACTCTTCAACTGTTTGCGAGCTTGGAAGTGCATATTCAATTATTTGTATGTAGGAGGAATGAGTATTTGATATTTCCTTTTTTTTATACAACAAAGATTTATTTTGTCTACAACTTTTCTTAGAGTTTCTATTACTTTTGCGAGTGAATGTGATTTAATTGTTATTTATGGGTACTTTCCTAGTTTATAGAATGGACTTCGTACTAAGATAAACAAAGCAGAGATATATTTTGTCGGATCAGATTGTTACTATTACGAATGTAAATACATTATTTGTGTACCCGCCAGACACTATGAGTGATCATCGTCATTCTTTCACCACAAGAGTATAAGTGCGCTAATGTAATTTGTAAAATATGAAAATAAATCTTCCAAAAATGTTTTTGATCGGTTTTATTTTGTGATTTATAATATTTAATTTTATTTCCTTCCCTTTCCCCCAAATGTTACACAACATTACATAACTTTAAAACTAGAGTAGGAAGTCGAAAACTGCATGCAGAGATGCAGACAACAATTTTTGGTCCATTCAAGCACAGGGCTAGCATAAAAAAGCACATAGCGACAGTTGCTGGATTTTCCCCAAGCATTGAATTGTTATATTGACGCACATGTCAATTTGCAGGTGCAAAGTTTATCGAAACATTTGAACTCGTCAGTGAGAATGTGTTTGTATAAAAATCAAATCAAATTTGCATTGCACGTCTGCCACATACTCTTTTTAGAAAAAGTTGGAATGCCCTCTCCTTGTTCATGCTAAGCTTTGCCAGAATGTCAGTTCTGCCATGCGGTACTTTGAACAAGTTGTGGCTATCAATTAAATTGTTCCAAATTTTGAAAGACAATAAGCTAGACTTGCTTTCCGCCTGGTTTTCAGATTTACAGAATCAGTTTCCTCAAGTAAGTACCATGGGATAGGTTCCATGCGTCGACATCAATGTACATCCGGTGGTACTGTAGCCAAACATCGCTTGCATACTCCAGCTTGCTTCTCAGTATGCCGTCAAACAATGCTTCATGGTTATTGAGCTACTTGCATGTTCTGATGATAATAAACCCAAGTTTGTAGCATGACTGAGTGAGCTGCGATATGTGGTCAGAGAATATTAGTTCGGAATTAAGACGATACCGAGGTCCTTCACGGATTTTATACATAATAACATTTCACCCTTTATCTTATAATCGTGAACTATAGTATTTTAAAAGGGAATGAAGGAAACAGTGACACATTTTATTTCTTTATAAAAATATTATATTTATTCAGTGGTTAACACACCAGAGAATTTTAACTCTCCAACAGTAATTATGTGCTCTGCTGTAGCTCTCAGCCAATTATGTCCCAAATAATTCCACTGATGCTGGATTTTTCACAGATGGTGGAACACCTCCAGACATGTATTTTAACAAAAGTTCTCAGTTTTCCCCCTTTGTGATTCCCTTGAATATATTTTTCTAGCCTTTGTGAATACGCTAATATCTCTTTACCACTATTTAATAAAATCAGAATATTTTTGTCCATTTAGTTCAATTAAAATTATTAAAAAAATAGTTTCCTTCGATTTTGCTATAAAATCAACATATTCTTTGCAATTTAATAAAAAAGGGAAAATATCAGTTTTTTAAAGAATATTTCACAAAATATTTGCATATAATTTTTTGCCATAGTCATTAAATAATAGGACACAGGCTGTTATCATAGAATAAAGAATAACATAAGAAGTGCCTCGTGGGCATGTTTAGTGATCCAAATTTGGGCCTCTATTTCCGTACAAAACTGTGATTCCCATCATTATGAAATTCAATTGTAATGGCTATATACAATTTAAGGCAATTGACAGACCGCGTGTCAAATGGTCTATAACCAAAAGGTATAGACCATTTGACATTCAGTCAGTGAAAAATTACTTATTTCGTTTCGTAATCTTCAAACGCATTGCTTATCAAGTGTCGAAACTACTCGAGTATTCAATAAAAAAAAGGTACCTTTGTTGAAATACCGATGTACATGAAAGACTCGAATATAAATATAAAAAGAAGAATTGTATTGTGATTTGATAGTTATGTACATATAGTTGGGACCTTTAGAAAGAGATTGGCATGTAATATTCATACAAAAACATTGGATAATTTATTTTTTTCTGCCATTGATATGAAGCCAGTGCAAAAGGTAAAAATACCTTTCCCATCCTTAAGCAACAATCGACCGAACAGGTCGATTAACCTTTCCCGTCCGAAGTGTGTTAATAAGGAACGCCATTTAAAATGAATAAAAAGAAATGAAAAACCATTCCAATTTGCCGATTGAAATAATTTGTGTTACATACTGACAAAAAAGAAAGTATCACACAGTATGTAGTGATTTGGAGAAAAACTATGAATAAATTTGGATTGTGATTTGTCTCATAACCATACTTATCTCTGCAATTATTGATTCACCTTTTTGCGTAACCACATGTGTCCAGTTTTTGTTGTGATATCTTTTGATCGATGGGGATGAAATAAAAAACGTATTTTTTTATACAAATATTTTTTTGGCATATAAGTACAAAGATTATGTAGAGGCTATATGAAAAATAACAAACATTTATCAAATTAAGTTCAACTTTCAAGAAATCAATTTGAAAGTTATTTGACAAAAACAGGCGGGGGAAACTGCTAAATAGAAAGTTTATTCCACAGTAAAGGTTAAACTGTGTTCAGGTCAAAGGCTTTTACCATAGATTCTTACCGCATGCAGTTTGATGGCTAAGCAATGTTTCTTGTAGGAACAAAACATTTATGGGATTAGGTAAAATTATCAGTCAAAATGATAAACCATTGAAAACTTTTTTCATTTGACCATTTAGTTATAACCAAATACCCTTTAATATTAATAATACTCTGGCCGCCAGAATGTCAACATGTTGACGTTGATATTCCTTTCAATAATAATAAAAAAAATGTCCCAAAAAGTAGATTGTGTGTGCACAGTTTATGCTTGTAATAATTACAAACGACAAAAACACTCCCTAGTCATTTTTCAGGATGCCAAAAAAAGTTGACAGGTTAAATATTATATGAGTTTGTTAAGCATTTTATTTCCTAGCAAATAAAATGTTTTCGATTACGTAGATTATACCACGAAAAAAATATTATATCAATATATTTTTAATTATTAATTTCTCACAATTAAATAAGTATTTTATTACCTTTAAGACGCTTATTAGTTAATAGCCGCTTTAATATTTTTTTATGTAGAATCAAAAAAAGCAGTAAGGTTACCTAATTTTTTAATGTTTTTTCGATTTCTATAATTTATAGGTAAAATAAAGAATATATTTCACATAAAATCCATTAAAATGTATGAAAGAAAACCAAGGCGCACAACTCACGCCGCTAGGAGGTGCTAGTGTAGCGCGTTTCCATCAGAATGCATGGGAAATGTCAGAAGTTGGAGGTATTATTATTAATTAGGGTATTTGGTAAGAGAACATAATTATTTTTCCTTCCTCCTTAGGAAAATGATTTATTTTGTGATTCATAACAATTTTACATAAATACCACATTCTTGTGGTAGCATTTTAACAAATTCCAGAAAATGTTTTCTGAAAGCCATTATTACTTTCTTACAAAATTTCAAGCACATTTAAATGTGAATTTCACTGGAATGTTACAATACTTAAACGGCTGATATAAAATGGTGCAGTGTAATTCAATGTATAAATAATAGTCAAATATTCAGGTTCACCGATTCAAATCAGCTTAGAAAGATTTGCCAGTAGAAGTATTATTTAAAAACCAAATAATTGATTGTGTAAAAATAAAATTAACAACATAATATAATATAAAATGTATAAATAACAAAATCTAAGATTGGTAAATAAAAATATATACGCATGTAAATCCAACGAATAAGTCATTTGAAAAACCATACATGACAGTAAAAGCATTTCAACCATTGCAAAGCACTTTGTTCTTCATAAAAATGACTCATTATTTAATTTAATTAATTAACAGCACTACCCTAGCCCTAGTATAAATATAAAAGTTTGTGTAAAATAGTTGTTTAGACACAATAACAAGCCTTACTTGGTAATGGATTACAATTATGCAATATGATAATGAACGTATTATTTATTCTGTCTGCTGGAATTATTTTTATGATATGCATTCGTTAGACATGAAGCCAACAGCCAGTGCAGTGACTTTTTTAATCTGTCGTTGACGTTTTAATGAGACAAACTATGTATTTAATTAAAACTTTCCGACTGTTTTACACAAAGAAAGCTGTGAAGCGCAGTTTAAATATAGTTTAGGTTCAGTAACATTTTATCGTAATTAATTTTTGCGTTAGCATGCCTTGATTTGCTTCCTTCTTTAGCCGATGTTTTGGACAGTATTATACAGGGTCCATCATCATTGTGGAGAAATGTGTGTCTATGTATGTAGAAGTGATACCGTGTTACGGGCATCAATTAAGCTTATCTCTTTTGTCTCTACTAATGTCTCTACTAATTTTCTCTTTTGTCTCTATTAATGGGGTTTTTGCCCATTTCAATTGCCTGCGTAAGCATGCTCAATACGTTTTCGGTCATTCCAGGACTGTAAAATTCAATATAATATATAAAAATCCCAAACCAAAACCACATTGATTTAACTAATTATTATACTGAAATACTTCTAAGAGGCAACACGGTATCACTTCTGTACACATAAACACACTTCACCCCAATCTACAAATGTGCCACTGATAATGGTCACTGTAACACTGTCCAAAACGTTGGCTAAAGAAGGAGGAAGCACAACACCACATAATACCCCAAAAATTAATCACGATAATACTTTTGGCTGTGAATCTCAAATTATATCTACATAGTTATGCATTTTATTGATATAATCGATGAATTAGACTTGTGCGACTAAGAAAGGCAAGCCATTGTAATCTATTTTAACACAAGAATAGCAGTACATGTGATAATAAAATAGCCAATGTGACGATATTTAAAAAATGACTGAATTGTCAAAAAGCCCCTTCATATTTTGTGGTTCTGACGGCCGAACAACGATATTATGATCGATCGTATTGAAGGCTCGACTTGACTTCTATTCAGATTTTTAATACGGACATCTTTTCTGGTTTGTGGTTTAACCTTTCCACGATAACGAAAATTATGAGGAATTGTATCTCTATAATTAAACTTCCTTTAAGAACGAATTTAACACAAAGCTGTTAAAATGGAGTGGGTTATTCATGATGGAGATGTAACTTCCTTCAAGAACAAATTTAACACAAAGCTGTTAATATGGAGTGGGGTATTCATAACGGAGATGTATACATTATAGGATTTATTTTCATGTTCAAGTCAGGTAAGTCATGCATGGTAAATTTCGAAGTGAAATGGTCTGTTTTATGTAAATGATAAGGAGTTATCTTTATGAAGCCATAAAAACAATAGCAAAATTCATAATATACCGAATAAAGCCAATAAATAATCTTTAAAATCACTTTTTATGTACACACAAACACTTTTGTAACATTTCACATTTTCAATTAATACATAATTTTTATTCTCTTTTCTTTTTCATATCTTCTTATCCGCCTTACACGGAGGTAATAATATTATAATGTTAGATTATTAATAAACTAAATAACTTTATAACTAAGCCAATATTTGTTATATAAAATGCTATAAGTAATATCTATAAATAATACATTATACTTTTGCAAAATGTATTTCAAAACAAATGGCTTTTGCAAGTTTCATGGTACATACATACACTGTTGTTAAATTATTTCACACAAATCCAGTTAAATTTAATTGAATTGAAGATGAATTAATTAATTAAGGCAAACACATTCAGTATTGATTTTATTAAATGAAAATTCAAAGGCCAAATATGAAAGAAATAGAATTTTACGAAAGGTAACTCAACGTGTTCTTAGAATTACATTATCCATTAGTGTGAGAGAATCAGTCTAATTATAAACTTTTAATTAGTCTACAGTGAGTGAGAACTGCGATTATCGGCAAAGTAATCACTTTGGATCTTTCTATTAGATCCAAAGTGAATATCGGCAAGGTATTCAGTTTGGATCTTTCTAATAGATCCAAAGTGAATAATCGGCAATATATTATATAATATCGGCAAGGCATTCACTTTCGATCTTTTTAATGTTATCTTTTTAACCTTGCCTATATTCACTTTGGATATATTGGAAAGTTAAAGCTCTCAAAAGCATAGGTATTAATGACCCAACAGTTTGAAAAAACCTCACTCAGCTGAGGCAGTATTTTGGGAAAAATCAGCAGAAATCTCATTTTTGTTCGACTCGTTTTTATGTCCCGTGGTAAATTTAACATGCTAAAATAATGTACATTCAATTCTGCACATCAATCCACGATCTCATCATATATCTAATAAATAGTTATAAATCGTGGAGTATTTACGATAACTAAGTAACTCTGAAATCATCTTTTTCGAGTTACAAACAACCTGTTCCTTTATTTCCTCGCCCGTGTGGAATACATGGATAGAGAAATAAAGGTATGTTTTGTGTGTAACTCGTAAAGGCTGATTTCGGAGTTACCTAGTTGTAGTAATTACCCTGCGAAATGATAGCATAAAGTAATAAGGTAAATAAAAATGTCTATGTAAATACTAAGTATAAATATTTCAAAATAACAAATCATTATTTCAAGTCTGTGCTTAGTGAGATTTCTACAAATTAAACTAAAATTGTTTTAATTAAGTTTTAAAGTGTTTAAATTAAGCAAAAAAAAAAAATATTTATAATATTGGTAAACAAAAGAGTCTTGATTTTATTCCAATACAAAATAAATTTTAAATGATAAATATTGAAAAGATATAAAGGTAGCGAGGACAGTATATGGAATATGGCAACATTATTAAAAATAGGTACTGTGAATACGGTTAAATACATTAGGGTGGATTTGTGTCAAAATCATGGCATTGCATTGTGGTGAACGCCCAATACTCCGGCGGCTTAAATAAACAAGCAAGTCCTTCAAAATATTCATTATGTATAAAGTAATTTTCAATGTTTTTTTTTGTTGATATTTTTTTTATCAAATTATACAACAGATGAAAGACTTTTGTTATTAAGTATGATTTTATTTTTTCTAATTCTGAAGAAACATCGTACCGAAATAAAGTTTAATAAATGTATGTATTTCCAATATAGCAACCAACATACACTATAATAATTTGATACAATAAGTGATGGCTAAAATCAATGTAAGTATGCATTTATAAACAATCGATCCAAATTAATTTGAATGAATTTTGGAATATTTTTATGATGTTTGGAATTAATTGCTCAGATACGATGCAGATATTTGTGACCAAAAAAATAAAATTACCATATTTTTCACATTGCAAAAGTTTTTTTTTTACATAGAACAAAAATTGGAGTTGGTTAAAACAACGTGTTGCCAATGTTGTTTATTTTTATCAGAGAAACTAATTCAAAACACCATCCGATGGTAAAAAATGGAAACTTTTGATTGTGAATATGTATCAACTGAAACCCATCACTGAAAGGTATTGTTCATAATTTGCATGATACACCACCACTGAATAGATAATCCTTAGAAGTGTAATCTATACCGATTTGAAAGAAAAGGCTGTTGCCAATTTACACACGAACTTTTGACTTCTAGGTGATAGGCCAATGAAATTATTGATAAACGAAATTTGAAAATGTATGATCAATTTCATCAGAAATAAGATAGAATTCTTACTTCAGGCACACAAACACTTCTGCCAATTTATCTCTTCAGCGTACACTCCCAGATAAAAGACACAAGACACACGAGATCTCTGTCAAATCTGCAGAACAAGGGACAGATCACATTTTCAAACGGAATACAGACAATCCTAGTGGCTAAGTAAGGTATACGGTGAGGGGGAGGAGGGGGCAAATCAGAGGGCGAACATGCCGTCCTCGTCCTTCTTGGGTTGCCGGGGGCGTGCCTGCGGGGTGGTGGAGGGAGGGGTGCTCTCTGCGGCGGCCGCCCGCTCCGCCAGGAACTTGTCAAAGTCGCTGCTTGTCACACTCTCCACGGGCTCTAGTCCAGACGCCTACATAATTGAAATACATATTAGATTAGTAAGGAATTTATAAGGTTACGTGTGTGGTTTTGGAAATATCCAGAAAGACTGATAAAGAATACATTTGTAAAAAGGTGATCTGGTTTAGTGAAATAATCTAACAAATGTACTGTTATTGCATCTAGTTATGTGCACTTGAAGAAATGTAAAACCAAAAGATCTTACTGAAATTTCTACATAATATGAATGGGGTTTTTAAATATTTATTCCTGAATATATTTTTACAGAATATGGGGTTTTTAAAAATTTATTCCTGAATATATTTAAGTCTATTAACTCATTTTAACACTTAATTTAAAGGGGGTATATTCAAAAAGTTTTGTACAAGGAACTGAGAGGAAATTACCAATGTATGTACATATTATAATTAATTATTCAATACTATCGTGGGACAATTTACAATTAGCCAGATTTTATAATGATGGCATATAAATTAGTTACAAAACGAAATAAAATATTTTAGCTATTTACGTATCCAATTTAAAAACTATATTTTTATATCAGCCTTTGAAATATCTACAGCAACTGTTTGAAAAGTAAAATAAATAACGTTGCTAAATTTATTTAAAAATAATCATTTAAAATACAGCTGACAAAACAGACATCGTCACCGTTCGGTAAATATAAATAATAAATATAGCACTTTGTACGAGGCAAGCATAAATCATTTCTCAAAGAAAACATGCAGAAATATTGCGTCAATCATTTGTACAAAGAATTAGAAAGCAATTTTAGTTAATAAAGCCAACGGGGCAAAACAAGCAGTATGTTATTTTAGTAAAAAAAAATCTTCCACCCATCTTTTAAAATAAGACACAATGGTGACAGAATTTTTATTTATTTATTATTTCTACTCGCTTAATTTCGTTTATGGTTGACTAGATAAAATTATTTTTAGTACCTACTTACTTGAAGATTAATAAAAATAGATGGGTTAACTAACTTAATAAAGTATTTATGGTTAAAAAAATATAAATATTTGTATGTCAAGACGAAAGATAAAAGTTTAAAAAAATCATATTCTTTTAGTTTTACCTTCCATTATTTCATTATTCAGATGTGTTTTTAATATTAATTTTAATCACAAATAAAAACATTTTATAACATTATTTGAGTTAATTCATTATTCCCCTCATAGTAACATAATAAAGGATTCCAGACATGCATGCTTTATGTAAATAATGAAAAATAAACAAAACCATGAAATTAAATGTTTTAGTGCGTAAGATAGCGGTTAGTGTTTAGTTTGTACAATAACATATCAAATGCTAACAATTTCAGGAAAACAAATACATTACAATACATACATGATTATAGAATGCCTTCCAAGGGCGAAATTTACGTTACACAATGATTTTATATTAAATTTGGACAACTAAAGACAAAAAAAAAGCTCTTGCAAAAATAGAATCGCCTTACTGTTAAGACCTCATGGTATGAATAAATTTGGAAAAAAAATATCTATGGGATATACCCAAAACTTATTTTGAAAATTAAAAAAAAAAGATATTTTTCTCAAAATTACAAGGCCATAATTGCTTACAAGGTTATAAAATAAGATTTCAATACAAAAAAAATGAATCGATAAGTTGTTTTAGTTTTGATGTTCCCTCGTTTAGGATGTGTTTAGTTCACTGAATGATTCATGATTGAAATTAACATCACACTGACTTATGATTGAAAATGTGCTGAACACTATCATACAGGTTAGTCGAAAGTCTGTGTTTGGGGTTAGAATATGTACACAAGACTAAGGATGACCTCGATGGGTTAAATCATGGAACTGACCTCTTCGGCGCTCAACCACGCGGCTATTTCGTCAAAGTCCCTTTCACTATCGTCTACTACGGCCTGCAAATAAATTCACACAAAAAAAAATAACACCACAACATTTACGAGAAGCAATCATAATTGATTTATAAATATAATATATGTATATGGCAACACTCAACAGGTATAAACTGAAAACAAAATTATATTCAGTACTCTATGTTAATTAAGGGTTTGAGAAGAAAACAACAAAACATCCCGAACCCGGAGTCTAAAGGTACTGGTAAACGAGTATGATAAATTACCGTCTTGGCCGTCAAGCGACCTGCCGGGCAAGGTGTTAGCCGTCAATATTGCCGTAATGTATATGACAAATTCTAAAAAATTATTTATTATCCTTTTGAAATTATGACAGTTTCGGTAGAGGGTAGGTGGCGAACTGAGACGCTCATATGTAACAAAGCGAGAAGGAAGTAGATTTGGCCCGACATTATTGTTGTAATATCGGTAGCCAAGCATACTCGCGTAATATACGTCAACAAGAATAGGCAATACACGAAAATCTTGCCCGACAATACGGTAATCATGATGGCAATATCTTGCTCGTTTACCACAATCTTAAGTTCCGTTATCTTTCAACACGCGTTTCCGTGATCATTAATCAGATATTTTAAAAATTTCACATTATTTGAACATTCAAAATATTTGGTCACAGTAATGTATGATAAAAGATAGAGCATAGGTTCCCGGCTAACTGGTCGCAACCCAAATGGGGTTTGCAGCCCGAAACAACAAGAAGATTTTATAGCAATAATATCAATTTTTAATTAGAGTGGTCTTTAAGTTTGAATAGCATCACCATTTTTAATATTTACGAAAAGTTATGTCATGTTGTATGTAAGATATAGTGGTTGGACGAAGGAGAGAGTGTCAGGAGAATATTATATGACTATTAAGTGGATAGATGGATGGAGTCAATGGTCTCCCAGAAAGATACAGCTGATCAAGAAGCATGAATCTTAAGTTCAGTTTGTCAGTTAATACTGAGACCTCTGCATTATTGTCTTGGAAAGGAAGAACACATAGAAGAATTTAAAAAAAAAAACAGGGTGGAGTTGGGTGCAAAATATTGCGGGATGTTAAGGTGAGAATTACAAGCAAAAAGTTCATGTGAACATACGTAGTATCAAACAGAGACAATAAAAAGATTAAAATTTTTTAATTAGGTTCAGATAACTCAAAAGTTTTACTTTTCCATAATTATTTATAATCAATAAATTATTGGATAATGTATGAAAGAAAAACTTGAAATGAAAATGAAGTTCTACAAATTAATCCCTCAGGCTAATTTGTACAGTTTTGGAAACAAACAGCTATTACCCGTAGTCAATTTGTTCACTTTTGGTAACAGCTCATAAGGTCTCATATAAATCGTTAGTCTGTCATGGTTAGAAATATGATCTAAATGGTGTCAGAAAGAGAAAACACAGCACTTTATATTCAAATCTAGAATTTAACCACAGAAGAATTCAAATTTACGCCGTATGAAACCAAAGGATCCAACCGCAATTTGAGAAATGATATTTTTAAAATTTGTTTTTCATTATTTTTAAATGAAGTGACAAAAAATTTACATGGCAAATAATGTTTATAATACATGTATTTTTCATTATCAGTAAAATTAAGTGTTTAGACAGAAATACGTAAGGTGAGCCAATTTTAAAACATTTTTATGTTTGATTTCAAAATTTTAATAATTGAAAAAATTAACTGTTTATTTCTAATAATAAAATTTGAAATTGTTTTTCATCACCTTTCAAATACAGTTTTTAGTTTTTCATACATTTAGACATATCCTATATATTTGGATTTTAATGCAAAGCAGAAATACACACAAATTCTCCGACTTTCTGACAGCATCTTTAAGAAATATGATGGCCAATAATACGTCAGAGACATGAGGGGTTAGCTTGATAACAATAAAAAACTCAATAACTGTTGATATTTTATACTATGTTCACATGAACTGTTTTATTTGTAAAGGCCTATCATATATCATATAATATCAACGAAGTATGTATGAATAATGAGTTAATGATGAATGTAAGTAAGTCTAAAGTCATGGTGTTTGAAAGAGAGAGTACTAAAACAGTGTGCAATTTAATAGTGAATGAGGAATACTTGGAGCAGGTGGATGAGTTTGTATTTGGGAAGTATGTTTACGAGAGATGGGAAGGCTGACAGAGATATTGAAAGAAGGGTAAATGCAGGTAACTCCATTAATGGAGGGCTTAACGCGGTTGGCACCAGAGGCGGTTCCTTGGTACATGCATTTGTGCATTGCGCTGCTTGTCTTCAGTTTTCATATAACTTGCAACGATATCTGTGCCCCAGTCATCGATGTATGAAGTACGCTCCGGTCGTAATTCCTGTCTGGTCATTATTTGAGCTATCTTCTAGTACAAGACTCCCGTGCAAGACAAAGCAGTCCGTGCGCACCCCGGTATGCACAGAACCATGTTTTACCATACTACTGAATCAGCATTGGGCGGTATTGAGACAGCCCGACCTAGACGAAACGGTGACATGAGCGAGACAGATTACACTCTTAACGTCAAATCACCTAATAATAATTCATCCTAGGCCTTCGAAGCGCCTTGATGGCGAGTGAATTTTACAACACTTTGATCATGCGTAATCCAATGCGTTTGGAATACATTAGCTTAGAAATACTAATGTACAATGTTAGCGCTACAACATTCACTCATTGGAACTTGTGCGCGGTGAATTCAAATAGTTTCACTATATTTTCAACAATGAATTGCGTGTCCTTTACTCTCGAGATAATTTTGGGAATGGTGATGTAGCAGTATTATTTAATCAATTATTTTACAAATATAACTTAGTAGATAGAATGAATTGCAATAGATAAATAATTTGCTCCACCTAAATTACACATTTTTTTTTTTTTTTTTTTTTTTTGGAATTATTTTTTATTTTTAATAATAAGTTTACATGGTACATAATTCATTTTACATCTTGGGTTTTTTTACTACTCTTCCATTGAAAGCATTTGCTTGTGTATGGAAGGGGAGTGTACATAAATGTTGTTGTTAGTTAGTACTTAGATAATTCATTGTACATAAATGTATGTTTGCTGTAGTATTTTTTTTTGATAGTAGTGAAGGATAATATATTAATATAATAAATTTTAATAAAGAAAGAAAGTTATGGAAAACTAAGGATATTTGTGAGATTAATTAAGTGACAGTAGTTTTTTTTTCAGAATATTTTTAAAGTGTCTCTTGACAGAGAGCAGTATTTGGGTTTTATCATTAATGCTTCTGATTTCTTCTGGTAGACGATTGAAAAAAGTTCTTCCCTGGTAAGTATAATGATGTTGTGCAAAAGACGTATTTAGTTTTGGGCATAGAAAAACATGTCTAAGTCGCGTTCTGTTTTCATTTAAAAATTGATATTTATCTTTTTCTTTTATAATTTGGATTAATGAGTTTTTAATATATAGGTCTTTAAATGTAGGTACTTGAAATTCTTCAAACAGGCGTTCTGTTGGGTAGTCAAAGGATTTTTTTAATATAATTTTAATAATTGTTCTTTGTATAATTTCAATTGGAAGAAGGTTACATTTATACGCGGATCCCCAACTAATAATAGCGTATTGTAAAGTGGATTGAACTAAGGCATAGTAAATTAAATATAGATTTTTTATCGACAGAAAGTTTCTAATTCTTAAAAATATATATATTAATTTTCTAATTTTTTTTACTACTTGACATATTTGTTCCTTCCATTTCAGATTTTTATCAATAATTACTCCTAGATATTTAATTTCATTTGTTGTTTTTAGTACTGTACAGTTTGATTTGCAATAGTTTTGGCTGTGAATTTTAGTATTATTATGTATGAAAATGTTAAAATTTTTAGGAGTATCATTTGTATGGATTGCAAATGGAATTACAAATGTCTTTTCATTATTAAGTGACAGTAAATTGGTGTCGAAAAAATTCTTGAGCGTGTTGATGTCTTCTGTGGCCTTTAATTCTACTTTTTCCCAAGTCTTATCACTTATTATTAATACTGTATCATCGGCGTATGACGTGATTTGACCATGTAAAGGTTGAAAAAAAATATCGTTTACATATATAGTAAATAGAATTGGTCCAAGCACTGTACCTTGGGGGATTCCAAAGCTTGTAATCTCTTGATCACTTTTAACACGATTGATTTTTACCACTTGAGGACGGTTTTTTAAGTAGTCGGTGATCCATTTAATCACGTTGCCTTTTATGCCGATATTATTCAATTTTTTTAATAGCATCTCATGGGATATGCTATCGAATGCCTTTCTAAGGTCAATAAATATACCCGCACATTTTTTACCTTTATCTAATGATTCGTGAATGTATGAAGTTACGTTAGCAATAGCATCTTGTGTGCCGAGTGATTTTATAAAGCCAAACTGGTTTTTGTGTAATATTTTATTATTATCTAGAAAATTTACCAATTGTTTTTTTACTATTTTTTCAAAGATCTTTCCTATATTAGAAATTAGACATATTGGGCGATAGTTCGTTGCTTGATGTGGATCTCCAGATTTGTAAATAGGTGAGATTATTGTGGTTTTGTAGTTCATTGGAAAAATTCCATTTGTTAAACTTAAGTTTATTAAATGAGTGATAGGTTTTATTATGT
Source organism: Hesperophylax consimilis (assembly GCF_061612785.1). NCBI lineage: Eukaryota > Metazoa > Arthropoda > Insecta > Trichoptera > Limnephilidae > Hesperophylax > Hesperophylax consimilis. The sequence continues at coordinate 1,873,311 of NC_142842.1, forward strand.
GAGGTTTCATAGTTTTTAACATTTGTGTCGTAATAGAATCAAAACCGGGAGACGAACCTCCTTTCATATTTTCTATTATTTTCGAGATTTCACATTCTGTTGTTGTTTCAAACATTGAAAGTATATTATGTTTCTGTATATTTTTATTTTTATGGTTTTCTTGGTTTGAAGGCTTATGGATATTTTTCGCAAGATTTTTCCCAACATTTGCAAAGAAGGAATTAAGTATGTTTGCACATTGTTTAGGCTGTATATTGGCATCTATAATTTTTTTATCATGTTCAATGTACTTAATGTTTTGTGTTTTTTTTGTATTTTCTATGGCGAAATTAACAGTTTTCCACATTTGTTTATGGTTATTTTCTGAAGATAATATTTTATTTTTAAAATACTCTTCCTTACTTTTTTTAATATAAGATGTTAATTTATTTTTATATTTTTTATAGAAAATATATGCTTTTTCATCTTGGGGATTTTTTAAAGTTATTTTGTAAAGTTTTTCTTTATTTCTGATAGATATAATAAGCCCTTTGGTAATCCAAGGCTTTAAACATCTTAATTTTGATTTTATGTGTGTTGTTATCTCAGTTGTCGAATTTTTAATGTGTTGTGACATAATATTTTCGAAGTTAGTCGAACAAATTTCAGTATCATCACTGTTTAAAACATTATTCCAACTCTCCTTTTTTAATTTTTCAGAGAGAATAGTCATATCTATTGTTGATTTTTTGGTTATTAAATTATGTTTTTTATGTTTAATATTATTATTATACAGAAGTAAGCATGAGTGATGATCAGTTATGTTAGTTTTCCAAACAATTGATTTTATTTTGTGAAGATCTTTGATGTTTACATTTGTCCAAATGTGGTCTAAACAAGATGGAGTATGTTCTTTTATTTCCCTAGTATTTTTATTTATGCAAGATATAAAATTTTGTTCAGTCATACAATTGATGTATTCATTTTTGTTATTATTTTCTATTTTTTCATTAATATTAACGTTAAAATCTCCTACGACGAAGCAAAGTTTATTTTTTAATTTTAATAATATGTATTTGAGGTCATTAATAAATGTAATAATATTCGAGCCATGCGTTCTATAGATAGCTATTAGATGGTATATTGATTTGCCGAGTTTGAAATGTACTTCGATGCAGTTTACTAAGTGTATTGGATGTTCTATTATGTTAACAATACTAAATTTATTGCTTGCAAATATTATTATTCCCGAATTTTTATTGATGTCTAATTTGGTAGAAATATAGTTGTACTCAGGTAAGTGATAAGACGGTGACTCATCGTTTGTAAATGTTTCGGATAACACTATAAAGTCCGGTTTTTTAATTAAATTATTTATTTTTAGAATTAATTCATCTAAATTTTTTTGAGCGCTACGGATGTTTATGTGCATAATAATTATATCATTGATGTTTTTAGAAATAATTTTGTTACACGAATCGGTACATATACATTCATATTCTTGAATTTTAATATTTAACTCTAATTCGTTATTTGAGAAATCATCCATTTAATGCATTTTCGGTTGTATTTTACAAAATTATTTATGAGATTTTTATTCAATGTCGTAGTTAATTCTTTCTTTGGCTAATTTAAGCATGTAAGATCGGAACTTACATGTTTCGCTGTTTGTTCGGTGGTCTACTTCATTCATTTTACTGTTCAAGGAGTTTATTTCTTTCTTCTTGTTAGCTGAGTTGCAGTTAGCGCATTTGGGTGGCAGTTCCAGGGATTTACACTCGGAGATGGGATGATCTTCTGAACAGTGCTTGCATGTTGGTTTATTCATTCTATTGTAGCATTTTTGTGCTGTGTGTCCAAATCTTTGACAGTGGAAACATTGGGTAAGAGGACTGCAGTCTTCTACATAGATTCTCATGAATCCTAGATGAATTTTTTTTTTATTAATAAGATGTAGTCTCATTTCGGGATTTGTTTGTAGTATTAAGTTTTTGTTGTTAGTTTTTTTGTTTGTAATGATGGCCTTAACTTGTAATATTTCTTTGTCTTGGTATTTTTCACATATCATTTTGATGTCGTTGTTTTGTTCAATGATGTCTTCTAAGAATTCTTTTTCGGTATAGTCTTTGTCAAGACCTTTGAATATTACGCATGGATCCGTTTTCAGAAGTACCTCCGCTATTATGGTTTTGTCGACTTCATTTATCTTATCTTTAAATTTTTTTGCGTCTTCTTTTTCTGGGCATGTTATTATAAGGTTTTTTTTTGTTTTTTTAATTTCGCATACTCGAATTCCCAACTGTGAAATTTTAATCTTTTGTATTTTCTCTTTTATTTTTTCAGTGTCTTCTTCTTTTAAGCTTTTAATTATTATAGGAAATCGTTTTTCTTGCGTTTGTGATATTAAGTTTTTTACTGCAGAAGAGTATGAAAATGGGTATTTTTGTGCTTGGTTTTTTTCTTGAATATCACACTTTTCTTGTAATTTAGCTAATTCTATTGCCATGTGCGATATCATTTCCATGATGTTATTTATTTCTTTCATCATTTTTGATTTGGTTTCTTTGGTAAGTTTATTTTCTTCTATGATTGTATGTAGGTCACTTATGTTTTGTTTCGCCTTTGTTATGAAGGCATGCGGATCAACCGCTTCCTCCATTTTTCCAGGTTAAAAATATATTTTCCGTAAATTTATGTATTTATATAATTTGTCTTGGATTGAAGGTGTTATTTTATTTATTTACCGCTTACGGCGCTCACTCGCGTCCAACACCGTTGGAGGTTTGGGCGACACTGAAAATTTCAAAAGTAATGTGCACTGCTGGCAATTTCAGTAACGGGCCGCCTCTGGTTGGCGCTAACAAATAATTGTCCAAAGAAGTGAAGCTAACAGTCTGTAATGGAGTGCTGGTACCTACCCTGATGTATGGCAGTGAGGCATGGAACTGGCAGAGGAAGGAAAAAACTAGACTGAACGCTATAGAAATGAGATCCCCGAGGCGTATGTGTGGTAAAACAATGTATAAGAAATGTGGAGATCCACAAAGAATGCAAGGCTGATGTAAGCGTAATGAGTAAGATTAAGAAAGACGCCCGAGGAAGACACGGCACGATCAAGAGAATCAAATACTTGAGTCTGGCCATGTCAAGGGTCAGAATAATAGAAGAGTATGGATGAATGTGAATGAGGTAAGTAGTGTGTGCCAAGACCGAGTTGTTTGGCAGTCCGTCCTCTCTGCCTACCCTTGTGGGAAACGGCGTGATGGTTAGTTAGTTAGTTATCATATATTTGGGAGCAAGCATCAGACACCCTGTGAGGAAAAAAAACAAAATTATGATGTTTCATAATCTTTTAAGTTTCTACAATAATAAAAATACATTTAATAAAGTCACGAATCCTAGAAACCTGTAAAGGGGAAAAAAAAAATCAGTCTACGCTGTGAAAGATTGTTCAGAAGAAAACCTGTGAAACCAAAAGCTTAATAAAAAATCAACAAATACTCATCACAAATAAAAACCAAGTCATCGTAAAAGCAGTTAAATTGTGGCTTCCACTATTAGAATAAATTAAACAAATACTTTGTATCAAACTGGTCCCTGTAAAAACCAATCCAATTTTTTAAGCATGAATTAAAAATTTCTTTAAGTATTTATGTATTAATATTTTTTTTTTACAAATACATAGAATTATTATTTAAATCAAATACAATTTATAGCAAAAGAGTATTAGAAATGGTGACCGGGTATGTCATCAAAATGACAATTCAACACACCTCCAAAAAGTGATATAAAGTGATGAAACAAAAATTAGGTTAAATAGGTTACATAATAACTATTAAACCTAGTTTTTGTTATCATTAAATAAAAACAGTGGTTTCAAAGTAATGGTTTAATTTAATCTTAAAATTTGATCCCAAAACATTTAAATAAAATGGACACCAACATGACGACAGCCAATGAAAGAACATTTGAAGCGTACAACAAAATGGAGGCATTCCAGACAATACTAATAAATTTATGGCTGATAAATTAAAAATGTGAATTGAGTGAATTAAAATGTCAGTTTACTTGTGGTTGGCCGGCGGTGGGCCGAGATTGGGCGAGCGCTGCTAAACCTAAGTTCGCTTGGCCGTGATCCGTGTTGTCTACGTAACTACTCCTGGAAAGAGAACCAAATCACCTCATTTGTATTAAGAACACTGTAAAGCAACTGAAGCCTACCACTTATAAATCCTGCAAACAAATTCTAATGTAAGAATAAAATTGGTTAATAGAATTACATACATTTTAAAACATTCATTTCATTAAAAGTTATCTTCGATAAAGGGAAAATTAGACCTTAAAACTAGGAAATTGGTCTACAACACCACTGCAGTATCTCACCTGAATTACTGAACAAGAGTAATTTTTCTGAGCAATAAGACACAACTTAAAAGAATGGAAATAATTCAGAACAGAGGAATGAGGTCTATATATTGTGCTGTAGCAGATATACAGTAGAACCTCGTTAATTCGAAATCCACGGGACATCGAAAATCAAATTTCGAATTAACGAATTCCCACGTAATTCGAAATTTTATGAAAAAAAAATACGCCGAAAATCGTTTTTCTCGGCCGCCTCTTCAAATCCGGGTGGTATTTTAGTTGTAAATTCGTATTAATACCAATTATTTCTTTATTTTCGCGGCCGATTACTGTAGCGGCGGGCCCTTTAAATTCAGATATTCGCAATAAATTCGTAAAAATGCTATATATTTACGCGTAAATCGAGATTTCGCTGCCGATTTCGGTCGCGGCCTACCCTTTAAATTGAGGTATTCGTAAAAATACGATATATTTCCGCGTAAATCAAGGTTTCGCGGTAATTTTCCCTCACGGCCGGCCCTTTATTTCAAATATATGAATTTAAATTCGTAAAAATACGATATACTTCCGCGTAAATCGAGATTTCGCGGTAATTTTGCGTCGCGGCCGGCCCTTTATTTCAAATATATGAATTTAAATTCGTATAAATACGATATATTTCCGCGTAAAACGAGAATTCGCGGCCGTATTCCGTCGCAGCCGGCTCTTTAAATTCAGATATTTGAAATAAATTCCAAAAAATACGATATATTTCCGTCGCGCCGTATTTTTTAACTCGGATATTCGAAGTAAATTTAGTAAAAATACGATATATTTCCCCGTAAATTGAAATTTCGCGTCCGATTTCCGTCGCGGCGGGCCCTTTAAAATTCAGATATTCAAAATAAATTCGTAAAAATACGATATATTTACGCGTAAATCGAGATTTCGCGGCCGATTTCCGTCGCGGCCTACCCTTTAAATTGAGATATTCGTAAAAATACGATATATTTCCGCATAAATCGAGATTTCGCTGCCGATTTCCGTCGCAGCGGGCCATTTAAATTCAAATATTCGAAATAAATTCGTAAATATACGATACATTTACGCGTAAATCGAAATTTCGCAGCCAAGTTTCGTCGCGGCTGACCCTTTAAATTCAGATATTTGGTGTAAACTCGTAAAACTACGACATATTTCCGCGTAAAACGTATTTTCTCGGCACTCCAAACTCAGATATTCGAAATAAATTTGAAAAAGTACGACATTCCAGTGTAAATCGATTCAGATTTACAAAATAAAAATACTAATTAGGTATAATCACGTAAAAATACATTTTTCGGCGTTTTTCCGCCACGGCTGACTTTTAGATTCAGATTTACGAAATATTATGATTTATTTTCGCAAAAATCAAATTTTTTCGAATTATACGAACAAATTTTCGTGCGCGGACAAAAATAAATTTCGAATTACGAACTAACGAATTTCGAGTTTAAAAAAATTTTGTAAGAAAAAAATTTTCTGCGGAAATTTTTTTGGTGAAAATTTCGAATTACGCGTTTTTTCGAATTATCGGGGTTCGAATTAACGGGGTTCTACTGTACTAGGATAAAAACAGTACAACGCCAACTCAATCTTCTAAGTGTGTGGCAACTTTTAGTCTATAACACCTTAGTATTTTTTACATACAAGTTTTTTAAAAAAAGTTACCAGATTACGTGTTAAAAAGTGTTAGTATCAAAGGTACAGTCCATGGTTATCCCATGAGAAGCTGCAACGATTTCAGGCTTCTTAAAACAAATTTATCGGCAACACAAAACAATATTTATTATAAAGGTTTTAACCTCTCAGAAAAGGACTTTTATTTACTTTGTGTTCCTTTGCGAACTGTCAAAACGCGAAAATTTTTGTGTTATTCACGAGTTTTGTTAAAAGCTTCATAACTCACGTTTTTTAGCCTCATTCTAAAAAATGTTTTGGAAAGATTATGAAATTCACTATCGTATTGTTTTGTTATACGTAAATATTTGCGTGTCTAAATATACATTTTCTCAAAACGTCAAAAATATGTAAAAATCGCTGACCATTATTTCAAAGCTGTGAAAAATGTACTTTTTTCTGAGTATCATAAAGAAATAACACTTTATATATTGAAGAAATATAATTAAAAACTATTAGTCACCTCAAAATATTAACCGTCCAAACTAAAATATTTTTAATAAATTATTTAAAAACGCAATAAATTATGAACGAACAAGATGACAGATTCAATCGACTCAGATAATACACCTCTACATTCCATAGATATTCTTGAATGCAGACGCGTAGCGTTATTCATTATCGATACTCTGTTTTTTAAATCATGGCAATCCGTATACTAGTGATGGAAATAAATCGATTTTTGTAAAATCTCGCGCGTTTACGTGAAAAGACGTACTAATGTCTTGACCGCTATTATCATATTTACGTCTTTTGACGTTCTAATGTTCCGAGTGGTTAAAATGTTCAATAAACTCCCAGTAAATGAATGTTATGGAAGCTAAAAGTCTTGCTTTTCGTGTGTTATATGTCGCAATGTTGTGAAATCCAAATATTAGTTCGTAGCTAACGGAATATTATTATAGTGGTTTTAGAATAGGTATATATGTACTAGATATAAAATTTTATAACTAAATAAAATATACTATAAAAAAAGAATGGACATTTGATGCAAGAATAAAATTAGTTCCTAGGATTGACACTTGGTGCAAGAATAAAATTAGTTCCTAGGATTGTCACTTGAAGTAAAAATTAAATTAGTTCTAATGATTGCCACTCGGTATAAAAACCAAAATTTTGTCGACTAAAGTAATTATTGAATTCTGTAAAAATAATAATAAGTAACATTTTTTTCATTCATTTGATATTTTTTTAACCACAAACCTACCCATTTTTAGTGGATTCATAGGTGAGATTTCTAGACTGGGCAAACATGTCAAACTCATCCTTATCAGATTTGGTAGTAGGCTTTATTGGCTGGAGTTCACCGATACCTACAAACAAAAAACATAAAAATATTAACTAAACAGCGAGAGAAACGCGAGATATGGTGAAAATAATGTTAAAAAAAGGGTAGAAATTTAAATAAATATATATTGTCACTCACTTAAGGCGGCCATGTTGAGTGGAGGTTGATCACTGAGAAGATCTATGAGAGAATCATCACTGGGTTTAGCCACTGAAAACAAAAATAAATGTGTTTATAAATCAAATAAAAAAGTGATAAATCTGGTAAGGAATAGTAAAGACAGAGAAACTGCTTTGGATCGAGGTATAAAGTTTTGGATAAAGCTTTTTCCTTTAACTTAACCAAAAGATGTCACTAATGTTCGTCTCATCGAATATTCCAGATATTGTTTTGTACCGTGAAGTCTGCATGTAGACGTTATTTTTAATTGTTTTCTAAAGTTTGAGCATTGTTTACATGTTAAAAATAGCATTTTTTAATGTCAGTGACTAGTCTAGTAGACCATATAATAGATACATAAAGTACAAGTTAGGTCAATTTTGGTAACTAACATACAGAATTTTTATAAATCGGTAGATTTTTGTAAATTTATAAAACTTAAAATTATAGGTGGATTCATTCATTGGCTTTAAACCACGGCAAGCAGCTTATATATTTCCGCATTAATATTCGAAAGTATGAATTTTTTGGTGAGGTTCTCCCAAATAATAGATTCAAACACAGGAGAAAAGAGAAAGCCTTTGGAGATAAAAGTTGTTAAAAATAAAAATAAATATGCTGACAATATTTTAATTCCTTTTGCTATCTTCATTATAAGCAGATATAGAAAACGCGATGCTGGGGTGATTTTGTGAATCAATATGGTTCTTGATAATAAAAACTCCTTTACAACAAATCACCCGTCTTTTAGTTGGACTAAAATCTCTTACAATCAGGAAGGAGTGTGTAGGACGGCCTGGAAGCCAACATTCTCTACATTATATTCTCAAAATCTCTGTTTTTTGAAACCTCACGGCTCCCCATACCTCGGTACCCATGGAGAGGCAATCCTAACTGTGTGTCCAGGGGTAGTGTGCTAACTTCGGGGGGTGATTATAAGTGATAGTACAAGTAAAAAAGATAAAATAACTTTTTTCGAAAACCTAAGGATTTAAGGTAGTTCCCGGACACCCTGTATACTACCGACATAATTGTCGGATAACCTGTAACCTCTATGATTTATGATCTTTTTACACTAGAGCCATCTAAGTCTCATAGCACGAACTATCGCAGGCGGGAACTCAAGTTTGTACCACCCAACTAAACTAACCAGTATTTTGAGGAATACAAAATTAATTTGAGGTATGTTTTCAGTCTTGATGAATCAATTTTCTGGATGACTGGTCAACTTAGACTAACTGTTAAGCTACTGTGGCTCTACCTTGCGCAGGTGGCGCTCCGATGGCAGCGGCTAGCACGGCAGAAGGTGTGGCGGCGCGATTCTTGGAGAAACGCTGGTGACGCAGCATGAGGGAGTTGAGCTCGTCGTTGACGCGTAGCAGCTCGCCCGTCAGGTTGTCGTCGGAGATCTTGCCAATCAGCTCCACCAGGCGCGCCTGCATGGCTTGCAGGGTGGCGTGCAGCTCCTGAAAATTCAGAGTCGTTTCATATAACAGGAGAGGGTATTTTTTACAAAAATTCACTCGCATGTATATAGGTAAGTACCTAATTTTTATTTTTATTTATTTATTTATTCATTTAAATTTACACACAGTACAATATGATACAAGATATAATTAAAATATTTTGTGATTATCGATATTGTACCTTATCAAGTCGAAATTATTGGTTCCTAACTAGGCAAATTGCCCGTTCCAAGAAACCAAAAAATATGTGAAAGTAAGTGTGTGATTTGTCTATGTCTATAATATATCTCATTAATGTTTTAATTTGTGATGTTTAATCGTTACAATCTTATGTTAGAGTAGAACTTGAGCTGTTGTGTATGTTTCAATTTTGTATGAGCAATAATTAGAATAATGGAAGATATATATAGTGTGTGATTAGTCTATGTCTATTTATTACGTGACGTTTTTTAACATTTTTTCACATTCTCCTCTGCCCAGTCCAATCAACCATTTTGTTATTATTGGGCCTATGTATGAAATATTACAAGTTTTTATGTTTAATTCAGGGGGGATTTTGCTGTACAATTTAGGTCTCAAGTATGTGTGTGTCTTTTGGTACTTTGCCGTATTGCTCGTTGGGATCATAAGGTCATTTCTGGTGTGGCTTCTTGTGATGTGTTTATGGTCAATTTTATTAATATTGTCTACATTTTTATGTACATGGATAATAACTTTTTTTTTATAGTTTTGACGAACATCAAGTACATTAAATTGTTTAAAGAGCTCATCGCTAGAGAACCTATATGGTTTGCGCATTATGACTTTAATTATTGATTTCTGGGCCTTCATAAGCGGATCTAGAATTGATCTTCCTGATGCTCCCCAGCCAATGCAACCATACATTAAGAGGGGGTTGCACAGTCCGAAATATATTTTTCTTAGATCTACTTGTCTAATTATGTTTCGCACTGCAAAGAAAATATGAGTACGTTTTCTTACCCTAGTTGTAAGATTGTCAATGTGATAATTCCACTTAAGATGATTATCTATTATAACACCTAGGTACTTGATGTTTTTCACACATTCAAGATCTTCACAATTGCAGTTAGGTTCAGTATTATAGGAGTTACAGTCATGATTATGTGTTTTTATTGTGTGTGTTGTACTAGGTTGTCCCTTTATGGTTGAGCTGAATCTCATGTATTTGGTTTTAGAAGTGTTCAGTGTTAGTAGATTTTTGTTGAGCCATTGTTTTATCACATTAATTCCACTTTCAGCAAGTTTGTGTGTGTCAGTCCAGTCATCTCCTTCAAAGATAGCTACCGTATCGTCTGCGAATGTAATAATTTTACCACCGATCGGTAGCTCGCACAACTCATTGATATAGATTATAAATAAAAGGGGTCCCAATGTGCTTCCTTGTGGTACATCAAAGTTAGTGCCTAGTGAGTTACTCAAAGTTTTACCAGTTTTGAGTTGCTGGCTTCTACCTGCTAGGTAACTCTTTAGCCATTCGTATGGCATACCTACAATTCCAATATTTTGTAGGCTTTTGAGGAGTATTTTGTGAGAAATTGTGTCAAAAGCCTTGGCTGGGTCTAAGAATATTGCGATGTTTTTCTTTCCACGATCTATATTATTAGAAATATGTTCTGTGAGTTGTGCTATGGCGTCGTCCGTACCTCTCCCCGATCGAAAGCCGAACTGATTTTTGCTTAAAAGTTTTCTGTTCTCTATGTAATTACTTAATCTATTTTTAAAGATTTTTTCAATAATTTTTGAGATAGCGCTCAACAGGGATATAGGTCTATGATTGTTAACTTGGTTTTTAAATTATTATGGCTATTCAGATACGATCACCGACAAGACTCTTTTATTTTTATTTTTTTTATTGCTTTGAAAAAGAGTTGATAATAATTAATTTTTTATAAAGAGTTCACTAGGTATTATTATATCTGTTATGAGGTCTACATATTACAATCTGAATTTTTAAAGGTGGTCGTTCACCTGGGCGATACTGAAAGCATCTACCACTCTGGAAAATATTGCAAATATAATAGAAAAAAATAGTTCATTTAATTATAACTATTTTCTAATTTTACAGGTGAAATGAATTAAAAATATTTAATGTTTCCGACTACAAAAACATTAATACTTTAATTTTTTCAATCAAAGCAAAAACAAAAATCTCAATCTGTCACTGTGTAACTCACGTAATCTGCTTTAAAATGTAGTGCAAAAGTCCGAAAACAGGTCTCTTTAACTGTCAGTTCATTTCTACAGTACGGCCTGTATTAACAAAGATGGTGGTGATGAAAGTAAACCGAGACTCACAACTCGTGCCGCTATGAGGAAGCTATCTATTTCCTTAGATCGCTGCGGAAAAGTGGTAGGCAACCTCCAATGTTCCAATATATCTTGAAGACGTGGGGTAAAATGCCTAAATTGATGATATAATGACCTGCAACAGCTCCAGGTCGCTGGAGTGGTGCTCCGAGCCCTGGGAAGAGGTCATCTCGTTAAGCATGTCACCCATGACGGCCATGTTGCCCTGCACCACAGCCAGGTCGCTGTGCAGCTTGTTGAGCTGACTCGGGGCCAGGTGGACCTGAAGAGATAACACAAAAATTATAAGAACACTTGTTTCATTTTAATCATAAGACAAAAGTTACAGATTACAAATAACCTGCTTTAAATTCCTTTTATTATCGTCACAATAAGAGGAAAATGTTGTTTCAGCAATGATGAAGAACTTTTAAATCAGAAATGCCGGATGAGATCCTGAAGCTTTGGACCAATCAATTAACAATTTATTTTTGGAATAACCTAATGAATAAAACCACAAATTGTAATGTCATTTAAGACTATATTAGCGACTCTACAAACGAAAATTTGAAACAAAAAAATTAGAAAAAGATTTGTTCGCATCTAGGAATTGAACCCAGGACCTCAGCCTTGCCAGGGCTTTGCTTTACCACTGAGCTAAGTCGATCCTATCCCCTTCGGTCATATTTAACTGAATCATACTTCGACTAAGAACTACCAACTATCTTAATTTTCTATGTGCATATTTTTATTGGCTGGTATCTTTATGTATGATTGATTGCAAGATTCTTCACAAACTAAATGTAATCTAGATAGTCTCTTGGATAAATACACCCATTTTTATTTAAATGTGCGACATCTATTGACTTTTTCCCTGAAAGCCCCGGCAAGGTTGAGGTACTGGGTTCAATTCCTAGATGCTATCGAATCTTTTTCAAATTTTCATTTGAGAGTCGCTAATATTGTCTTTAATGATTAATTATTTAACAGTTAAAAGATTGGACAATTTAACTCCATGGAGGTCAAAAAACGAGCATCGGTGCACGCACCCTACACGAGACACAGAACCGAATTCATTGAACCAAGAAATCAATGTCTAATATGCTGACCCATGGAAATTACTGGGTTACCGACTTGGGACTACCTGGACGTAGGTATTCCCCAGAGTGCCGACACTGCAACAAGTTCAACAGGAGACGTTGGAGTTTGGAATAAATGATTGGATTTCAACTGAGGCCAAACCTGTCAGCTCTTATGGTGAAATGACGAATTTTTAGTATATTAGGCATAATTTTTGATAATTTAATTCAGTATAATATTAGTAACATCGTGAATTTTTTTTTATTTATAATGTGTCAACTACATAATATCCACTGCAGTGGCAATATATTTAACGACAGTTCCCAGGACTGTTTTACATACCTACCTGTTGTTTTATTTTTACACATTATTTGACTGTACACACCGATATTGGACGGCTGGTATTTATTCTTAGTATTTTTTTTTGTTACTCTCTGTCTGTGGTTTGAAGTATAAGTAAAATAAAAGAAAGATAATATTAACATTTGCAGTACATACAGCCACACATTAGTTACGGATCTATTGAGTTTTTAAGTAGACAAAGAGCTTAAGAGAGAAATTCCAATGTTAACATCCATGCTTTTTAATGTGCGTTAGTAATTCAGACATAAATTACCAATAATACTAATGTCGGTTTAGTTAGTCTGTGATTGTAACTCTGGTTTAATGAACTCGAATTTGTTTTGAATTTATGTGTCATTTTCAAAACTGAAACTGATTGTGTCAAGAATTCAGACAAGCGGTAAAGTGGGTACCTACCAAAAATATTTATTTACCATAAAATTATTTCAATTCAATATTTGAAATGTGTAAATTGGTTTAATTTTTTGAAGTTAATATTGATAAGTTAAATTAGATTTCGTGATTTTTCTTGATCATTCTGCAGTAATTATTGTCCTATACAATAATTGTTATAACTGTAAATAAAATAATTTATTAAAGCTTAGCGACCCACTGTGAACAGTAAACTTCTCTCAGATTCCGTACAAAATAATAATGTAATTTTTAAATTGCGCTAGAAGAATCTCAATGTAAACAGCGTCTTATGGTGACTTTATTAAGCAATAAATAATGTTTTGCACTTACAACAGATCCAGGCGGTGTTTCCCTGGCCTGACGGGGCTGCGGGGAGACGGGGGCGCGCTGGGGGGAGGCGCTAACTGCGTCTCCTGCCCCCACACCACCCCCCACTCCCACCACTCCCACTCCGTCCACCATGTCTTCTGGCACGCTCTGAAATACACATACCATGGTTAATATCAAATTATGGTTAGGAATCAAAAATAAATGCCTACAAAATATAAACACAAATTTGGAATCAAGAAAAAAATTATATTAATAATAGAAGTATGTACTGGCGCAGATAAAAAAAATATTCAATTAGGTAGGTACCGTAAAATGAGGTGACTGATCAATTTTCAACTTAAGTACTTTTTTATAAAAAGACATTTGTGGGAAAATTTTATGTCATATTTATTACACATGTTAAACTGTCAAAACATATATTTTTTAAATGTACTTATATTATTTGTTTGGAGTCAAAAACAAAACATGATGATCAAAATCACCTTTCATAGTGGGGGTGACCTTGAAATACCGTGATTTTGTTTAAGCTTATCATAGCGATAGTTTAAAGATAGGCCCGGATTAAATGAAGGAGGAAAGACAAATGCCGGTAGCTCATTTCCACATTAGAAACAATATTTAAATTAGATTATTACCCTCTGTGGAGTGAAGATAGGGGCCATTGTGTCCAGATCTGTCATTGGGAACTGTACTCCTTTGGTGCGCAACTCTTGGTACATTGTCACCACACCCTGGAAATGGAAAATACATTATTAATACTATTATTATTTTTAGTAGTTTGCATGGGAAAATAAAAGCAATCTCTATCAGTTAATAATACACTATTTGATAGATTATTAATGCCCTCAATTTTCAATAAGTTTTGACTGGTGATATGATAACACTATTTGAGAGACTGCCATTATATAATATAAAATTAATTAATTGAATTAACTTTTTAATGTAAATTTGTATAAAAATAATTAGGCCTTTCTTCCACGGGGATACGCAAGTATCCGATACTCAACGACTCAAGTATCTTGGCGACTATCACCATACTGATGTATGGTGGTAGGTTCGTAAACACAGGCAAACATTGTCAATATCTTGTAAAGTCGTTGAAGAAGCCAGTCTCCCATGACCAGCCAGGCGAATTGTCCGCAGTCACGTTGCAGAGACTTTAAATATGGCGTCATTTTGTAACAAGCTTGTGATTTTGTTCTTTGCTAGGAACAAAACAGTCAGCAAAGAATGACAGGATATAAAAATGACAATTACAACAACTGTTTGATTGTGAGTGAGATGATGAAAGCATTCTGGCTTTGACATTTCGAGAAATCAACTATGATTGGTGGTGACACGGGTCTCGTCATTTCAGTACTTACGTATCCCTTTGGATGAAAGGCCTTACCCAAATCCATAAGGTGGTTTTGAATGGTTTTTTTTAATATATTAAATTTGACAATTAAAAGATATTGGATAATCGATACACGAGTAAGCAAGCAAGATGAAGAGATGCGGCCCTTCCAAGTGGAGAGTTACAAATAATATTGGGTAAAGAAGTTTTGATTGAAAAGGTGAAGTTTTCTTACGGAAAGGTCAGCCTGTTGTTGGAAGGCATCGGCCCAGCACTGGATGAGGCTGAGCACCTTCTCTTGGACAGCAGTCGGAGGATCGTTCTTGGGGCCAATCAGCTTTATCTATAAAACAAATAAAGTATTCGATCATTAAACGAGACTGATTGAAGTTTCCCTGTCCATAAGGAGGCAGCTAACTTTACACTTCTTTCCTCTGACAGTGACCCGGTCCATTTGATAGAGTTAATTATTCAGGGTGGCCACAAAAAAAGGATTTCAAAATTCCCTGATAATTCCAGGTTTTCCAGGGCAGTTTCTATATTTTTCCCTGATATGTTTTATTTGGTATAAGGACATATCGTTCAAAATTTTATTTTTGAAACACGATTTACAGATACATAAATAAAGGGAATTCCGTCATCTAAAGCATTTATTATTTCCTTGCACCACAATGATCTATTCAAAACAAAATACACTTATTACAAATTTATGATATTTCGCCTGAAGACAATTTGTGTACAAATGAAAAGACCAAACAAAAGTAAGTACAGTAGAACCCCGATAATCCCAAAAACGCGTAATTCGAAATTTTCGCCAAAAAAATTTCCGCAGAAAAATTTTTTCATACAAAAATTTTTTTAATTCGAAATTCGTTAATTCGTAATTCAAAATTTATTTTTGTCCGCGCGCGAATATTTGTTGGTGAAATTCGAAAAAATTAGATTTTTGCGAAAATAAATCATAATATTTCGTAAATCTGAATCTAAAAGTCAGCCGTGGCGGTAAAAAGCAGAAAAATGTATTTTTACGTGGTTATACATCGTCCTAATTAGTATTATTATTTTGTAAATCTGAATCGATTTACACTGGAATGTTGTATTTTTTCAAATTTATTTCGAATGTCCGAGTTTGAAGGGCCGAGAAAATACGTTTTACGCGGATATGTGTCGTAGTTTTACGAGTTTACACCAAATATCTGTATTTAAAGGGTCGGCCGCGACGAAACTCGGCCGCGAAATTTCGATTTACGCGTAAATGTATCGTATATTTACGAATTTATTTCGAATATTTGAATTTAAATGGCCCGCTGCGACGGAAATCGGCCGCGAAATCTCGATTTACGCGTAAATATATCGTATTTTTACGAATTTATTTCGAATATCTGAATTTTAAAGGGCCCGCCGCGACGGAAATCTGACGCGAAATTTCAATTTACGCGGAAATATATCGTATTTTTACTAACTTTACTTCGAATATCCGAGTTAAAAAATACGGCGCTACGGAAATCGGCCGAAAAATTTCGATTCACGCCGAAATATGACATATTTTTACGAATTTACTTCAAATATCTGAACTTAAAAGGCTGATCGCGACGAAAAACTGCCGATAAAATTCGATTTACGCAGAAATATTTCATGTTTTTTCGAATTTACATCAAATATCTTAATTTAAAGGGTCGGCCGCGACGGAAATAGGCCGCGCATTCTCGATTTACACGGAAATATATCGTATTTTTGCGAATTTTTTTCGAATCGAAATTTTAAGAGCCGGCCGCGAATTCTCGTTTAACGCGGAAAATCGTATTTTTACGAATTTAAATTCAGATATTTGAAATAATGGGCCGGCTGCGACGGAAAATTACCGCGAAATCTCGATTTACGCGGAAATATATCGTATTTTTACGAATATCTCAATTTAAAGGGAAGGCCGCGACCGAAATCGGCAGCGAAATCTCGATTTACGCGTAAAAATATAGCATTTTTACGAATTTATTGCGAATATCTGAATTTAAAGGGCCCGCCGCTACGGTAATCGGCCGCGAAAATAAAGAAATAATTGGTATTAATACGAATTTACAGCTAAAATACCACCCGGATTTGAAGAAGATTTGTAAAAATGTTGATAATGATGATCTTTAAATTTTATTACGACCGTACTGGGTGTCCGACCCTTTTGACACTTTGTTGTAACTTTGCTAGCTTTTTCTTTACAGATTTCGCACCTACATAGTATAGGGTAAAAACCAAGGCGGGTGGTTTACGACATGATTGTTGCAAGGGCTATTTACGAAAATAATAATAAAAAATACCTACTTATCTAGTTTGTCTTTGTCGGCATATCTTTTGTTACACACGCCGCAAGTAAAAGTAATACAACACAACTTTGGGACTT
Organism: Hesperophylax consimilis; assembly: GCF_061612785.1. Lineage (NCBI taxonomy): Eukaryota > Metazoa > Arthropoda > Insecta > Trichoptera > Limnephilidae > Hesperophylax > Hesperophylax consimilis. The sequence goes on from NC_142842.1 coordinate 1,890,467, forward strand.
CACAAATCGTAAATAACGAATTTCGTTTTATTTTTGGAATTCCCTGATATTTTAAGAATATTTTAAAATTCCCTGACATTTCCCTGATAATTCCCGGTTCGGTAAAATTCCCTGATAATTCCCGGTTTTCCCGGTTTTCCAGGTCTGTGGCCACCCTGTTATTGGATATTTGGCTAAGTCTCCTGGTTCCACATTGTGTCCTCCCAGGTTGCTGAAGCTTGTTCCCATAAGTTGGTCTCATCCTCTCTCTTCAGTCTCCTGGGGTGGCAGTGTCCCGTTAGTAGTCCTACCAGCTTTGCCTAGCTCGTCGCCAGGGGACGCCCAGATGGGAAGCTCAAAGGGACGCAAAGATGGTTTGGGCATGTAGAGCGAATGAACGAAGAAAGGAGTGTAAGGAGAATATATGACGCAAATGTGAATGGTAGAAGACGTCGGGGACGTCCATCATGGCATGATCAAGTGAACCAGATACTTCAGTCAGACCATGTCAATAGTTAGAATAATAGAAGAGTATGTATGAGACGATGAATGAATGTAAATGAGGCAAGGAGTGTGTGCCAAGTCCGAGTTGTTTGGCGGTCTGTACTCTCTGCTTAAAAATCATGATGGTTAGTTAGTTGGCCTGGCCTAGGGTCAGGTCCACTTAAAAAAATATATTTTTCATTTAACAGTAAAAATAAAAATAATAAACAGTGGAAATACACCTAAAAAATAAGCTTGATAACAAATGACATTGACGTTAAATATATTTATGCATGAACTATTTTTAACACTGAATGTCTCTTTTATCAGTGGAGTGAGACAACCACCATAACGCTATAATAGCAGTTCAATGTCAGGTGTCTATTTGCTAATCAATTTGTACATTTCATATAATAATAGTCAGAAGCATATATTTCTTTATCTATTGGAGGCAAAAAAGATACGACTTATTTAATGCTTTCATTTTAACTAACTAACCATCGCGCCGTTTCTCCGAACGGGTAGGCAGAGAGGACAGACTGCCAAACAACTCGATCTTGGCACACACTCCTTGCCTCATTTACATTCATACATTATCTCATACATGCCAGACTCAAGTATCTGATTCACGTGATTGTGCCATGTCTTTCTCAGGCGTTTTCGACTTCCGCTACCATTCACATTTGCATCATATATTCACCTTAGACTCCTTTCTTCGCTCATTCGCTTTACACGGCCAAACTATCTATGCGTCCCTTTCTTAATCTTACTCATTACACTTAGATTAGCATTCTCCTTTGTACACATATGCCTCAGGGATCTCATTTCTACAGTATTCAGTCTACTCTCATCTATCCTCTGCCGGTTCCATGCCTCACTGCCATACATCAGGGTAGGTACCAGCACTCCACGGTGGACTGGTAGCTTCGCTTCTTTGGACAATTTTGGCTGATTTATATAGCGTCGTTATTGTGAAAATTCACCTCAAGGGCGCTGTACAAATATGTATTGAATAATAAATATAGCTGGCTTACAACTAGGATTCATAATAACTAATGACTTACATCTAAGATTTATATCTATGTATACATACTTATAGTAACTTACGACTAAGGCTCATAACTACTGACTTACATCTAAGACTTATATCTAGTGACTTTCCACTAAGGCCTATAACGACTTAATGACATATATACATATACTTACATTTAAAAAATACATGTTTTGGGTTTTGCCCTTGTTGTCAGATATAAGCTAATGATGTAGGTACAGGTGCAAACAGGTAACATAGAAGTAAGGTATTTCTGTGAATTGAATTAGTTTTAGGATTTTATGTATTAATAATTATTATTGATTATTCAATGTATTAATATTATAATATTTTTGAGTAAGTACTGGAAAATGATTTTCTTCTAAAATTGTTTTAGGCTCGGTGTGTCGCCTACATGAAAAAATACTTCATCGCCCACATTCTGCAAAGAACATAAAAGTGTACGGTGGTACCCATTTAAAGAATTTACATATTTGGCATTGTAAAGCGGTACAAACCATTAAAGGTCACATTGACACAGAGGAGATAACAATCTCACAATTTAGATCAATGATACCAAATTAGGAATTATTAAAATGACTCATAAAATTACAGTTTCATTGACTTTAGTTAAAATGACTCATAAAATTACAGTAACAAACATCAAAATAAAACAATACGAGTGCGCTGTATGTAACCTATCAGATCATACATCAATTTATAAATGCCCAACATTTTTAAAAGCATCTCCTAAGAATAGATTTGAAATTGCTCAAAAACAAAATCTATGCAGAAATTGTCTTAGTAAAATGCACTTTGCTAATAAATGTAAATCGGAACACCGATGCAAATATTGTAATCAAAATCATCACTCTCTATTACATTTTAATACAACAGAATCCGACTCTTCTCACTCTAATGAGCAAGATTTAGCGGAAAATTCCGAGCGTGAATCTGAAAATCTATCCGATAATGTCACATTGTGCACTCTGAATAATGGAGATGCAGACGTTTTTTCTCCGAATCAAACCATACTATTAGGGACCGCATCCATTAATGTTCTTGATTTTAGGAATAATTATCAGAAAATACGTGTCCTAATCGATAGCGCATCGCAAAACGATTTCATTACAACGGAATGTTGCCAACGCCTTGGCTTACATTTATTCCCAAATCGCAATCACGCCACGATTAGAGGAATAGGGGATGTTGCTCAACGCGTTAAAGGAGTCACTAATTTGAGGTTTGAGTCTCGTTACAACAATAAAGTATCTTTCTCCATTCGACCTTTGGTCGTAGATCGCATCACAACTCAGCTGCCAGCATCATCGCTAAATCTAAACGCTTTATCTTATTTAAATGAATTACCACTTGCCGATGACGAATTCCACACCCCAGGGGTCATAGATGCAATCATCGGAGCCAATTTATTTGGCCAAATAATATTACCCGGTAAGGTAAAAGGCACACGGTTATTACCAAGTGCCATTGAGACAAGTTTAGGATATATAATAATAGGAAATGCACCTACCATCGAAAGTTCTCATTCACTTGGGAACTCATTTTGCACAACGACAGAACCATCGGTTGAAGAACTTATTGCAAAATTCTGTCAATTGGAAAAGGTCACAGAGTGTGAATCACAATCACCGGAAAAAAATGTCCATGATGCAATTTATGTTCAATCTACCATCAGAGATCCGTCAGGTAGATGTATAGTTAACATCCCATTTAAGGATCCTCCAGAAATGCAAGGAGAATCTTATCAAGTAGCTTTACGTCATCTTTTGATACTAGAAAAAGGATCACATCGCACCGCGTCGCATCGCATCGCAACAACATGCATCACATCGCACCGCATCGCATCGCATCGCATCAACATTAATCACATCGCACCGCATCGCATCGCTTCGCATCAACAAGCATCACATCGCACCGCATCGCATCGCATCAACACGCATCACATCGCACCGTATCGCATCGCATCGCATCAACATTAATCACATCGCACCGCATCGCATCGCTTCGCATCAACAAGCATCACATCGCACCGCATCGCATCGCATCAACACGCATCATATCGCACCGCAACGCAACGCAAAGCAACGCATCGCATCGCATCACATCGCATGGCAGCGCACCGCAACGTAACGCAATGAAACGCAACGCAACGCAACGAAACGCAACGCAACTCATCGTATCTCATCGTAAAAAACTCAAAATAACATCAAATCATTTAGAAGTTGCTGAGAGGGCCATACTATGTGATGTACAAGTAGTTCAATTTGAGAATGACCTAAAGAATTTACAAAAGCAATGTTACTTAGCCCCTGCATTAAGAAAATTAAGACTATTTTTAGACATTATTCTTATTCGTGTTGGAAGCAGATTGAAAAATTCTGATCAGAACTACAATTCTCAACATCCGATCTTGTTGCCAAGTAAGGAACACGTCACGACCATCCTCATCGATTATCACCATGAGAAATATCTATATGCTGGACCACAGCTTTTAATATCTTTGCTACGTCAAAAATATTGGATACTTTCCGCTAGGAACTTGATTAGAAAACGTGTACACCTGTGCAACACCTGCTTCAAAACCAACCCAAAAGCCAATTTTCCGATTATGGGAGACTTGCCTGAGTGCCGGGTGAAACAATCAAAATCATTTTTACATACGGGCGTAGACCATGCAGCATCCATCGCAATCACAATGAATCAACAAAGAGGAACTCGTCGCTTAAAGGCTTACATGGGTTTATTCATATGTCCCGTCACTAAAGCCGTGCATATTGAACTTGTTTCTGATCTCAGCACAGATTGCTTTCTAAACGCCTTTAAACGTTTTATTTTACGACGAAGACCTTGCAGTACATTATATTCGGATAATGGAATTGCTTTCATCGGTGCCAAATCATATTTAGATGATTTGTATCATTTACTGAGTTCTGAACAATTTAAAGACGCATTTTCACATACCCTATCAGAACATCGAGTCCACTGGAAATTAAACCCACCTAGTGCCCCTCATTTCGGTGGTAGTTGGGAAGCCAATGTCCGAAGTGTGAAAACACACTTATACCGAGTAATAGGAGAGCAGCTCCTTATCTACGAAGAATTGTCCACTATCTTAGCTCAGATTGAAGCTTTATTAAACTTTCGTCCTCGGTCTCAAATGAGTTCTGATCCATTGGAACCGTTGGCACTTAACCCAGCGCATTTCCTCACATTAACCTATTTAACTGCATTGCCTTCTGCAGACGTGTCCCAAGAACCAGTCGGATTACTTAAAAGAAAATCTATGTTAGATCACAATTGTACCGGACGTGCCTCCACCGACTTAAATTGATTTTGATAAATCTGAATTTACGCAGAGGCAGTTCCTTTACAAACTCACCTCTGCGCATATTCGAATTTAGGCAACAAAATTCTCTCTATAAAAATCTGTAATCTTATCTGCACTTGTGTAAAACTATAAATCTTATCTGCTGATTAATAAATAAAACCACGGGGTCAAGCAGTCATCATTATAGACAAAAAATAAAGGCTTGACCCCCCAACACCCTCTTATAAATTAAATACCTATCATCTGTACAAAACATGGAAGATTTGCATGAAATTTGAAATTGTGCAAACGCAGTTTCCTTTACAAAACTTGCCGTTTGCACAAAATTGAATATTGTGCAAAGCTTCCCCTTTAAATATATGTTTTCTCTCTTTAATATGTAAATTTGCACAAATTAAATATTGTGCAAAGCTGCCTTGTAAAAAATATTTTCTCTCTGTAATATGTGCAAACTCACAAAATATAATTGAATAAAAATGACACGGGCAAAGTGGTTTGAAGAACAGTCAGGACCTAGTCAAAATCGTCCCCTTCCAAGTTACGCAACAACGGCGCTCTCTCCTGTGACAAATTCCGGGAACCCAAAAATAATTCTCGGAATTTGTCGCTAACAAAGGGAGAGCTAGGCCCGTTGGTCCTTTAAAAGGCGGACAACTTGTGCAATTCGGGAGAGAGCCAGCAACCATCGAACGATCAACACCTCTCCTGGACTGCCCTGACTGCCTTCAAGCCTCTTCTGCCCTGGACCTTCACTTCAACCTGGCCTTCTTATTTCTTCCGGCTCCCTGGTGTTCATCAAGAAGAAACTTTCACAATAGTCGAAGCGTCCCTAGTCAGGGCGCAGGTTCCCCCCTACCTTCCTTCCCCCTGCCTTATACCTTTCTCCCACATTTTCCCCATTTCTCCCTTTTCCCTATATTTATCCCCACTTTTCCCACATTTTTTCCCCAATTTTCCCTATCCTAATTTTCCCCATTTTTACCACATTTTCCCCCATTTTTCCTTTTCCCCATATTTTTCCCCATTTTTTCCATTTTTTCAACATTCTCCCTACTTTTTCCCGACCTTCCCTTCCAAGGCGTCGAAGCGGCCAGCCGGCCACTCCCGCTATATCGTCTGTGCGGCCGGCGACTACAGTGCCGTCCCGTACATGGTCCTTCGAGCCGCGATCGCCTCTTCACGCCTTCACTCCTTCACGCCTTCCAGTGACGTCCCAAGATGCCGTCCCTGCGGAGTGGCCGCGAGGCTTCAGCCTCCACCCCAGATTCACAACCCGACGTGGAGCTGGTGACAGGCCCTCACCCCGCCGGCCCTGCCGGCCTTCACCCTGCCGGCCCTCACCCTGCCGGCCCTCACCCTGCCGGCCCTCACCCTGCCGGCCCTGCCAGCCCTGACCCTGCCGGACCTGCCGCCCCACGCGCTGCCAGCCCTGCCGACACTCACTTTGCCGGCCCTGACAGCGCACCGTCCTCCGATGCAGAGGAGGATTCAACCACAACAGAGGACACGGTCAGGCAGCTCCGGAAGGCGAACCGGACAATGAGCAGGCAGCTCGCCGTGCTGCTCGCAGCCCTCCCCACCGCGACGCAGTACCTGCCAGGGGCGGACCCCCCTGGCACCCACCTGGGCGCCTACCCTGGTGCGGCCCCTGGTGCGCATCCTGCCGCCTACCCTGGTGCGGCCCCTGATGCGCACCCTGCCGCCTACCCTGGTGCGGCCCCTGGTGCGCATCCTGCCGCCTACCCTGGTGCAGCCCCTGGTGCGCACCCTGCCGCCTACCCTGGTGCGGCCCCTGGTGCGCACCCTGCCGCCTACCCTGGTGCGGCCCCTGGTGCGCATCCTGCCGCCTACCCTGGTGCGGCCCCTGGTGCGCACCCTGCCGCCTACCCTAGCGGCCACTCCCGCTATATCGTCTGTGCGGCCGGCGACTACAGTGCCGTCCCGTACAACATGGTTCAGAACTATTGGAGACGTTGGAAGATAGAGTACTTGAATTCTTTACAAACTAGGTTAAAATGGAACACTCCAGTTAATCCTGTACAAAAGGGTACGCTATTAAAGGCTGACAACGCACCACCTCTGCACTGGCCATTAGGTATTATAGATGAAGTTTATCCAGGCAAGGATGGTATTGTTCGAGTGGTACTTGTCCGAACCAAGGCAGGATCTTACAAGCGTCCTGTGGTAAAGGTTCGCCCTTTACCAAATCCATAAGCCTTTATTTTTCATTAGTTAGCCTAGTTATTTTAGAAATATGCACCCATACATCTGATTGTTATTTTTCTAATTACTTTATTTCTTATTTTTTTACATTATTATATTTTTTACTCGCAATAGACACACGTCTTGAACAGTGAAACACCATGTTGTTCTATAGCGGTTATTTATTTTGTTTTTGTTATCGTATGTTGGTTTGTTTTGACCATTCTGTCAAGGCGGGGAGCATGTTTACGCCAAATAATGGCTAATTGTCGTGTCATTGCGAATTGTTTATGGCAATGAATTTTGTTCCTGAACCCCGTTTTCCTCTCCTTCATACCTCTCCTCTTTGTCCGGGAATCAGTCAGTGCAAAACCAACAGCCGTGACGCGAAGGGAACATCATTACCCATAACGTATCTTATCGCAAGAAACAATCAAAATCATCTTAACGCATCGCAATAAAAGTAATTTCGCTAATATCAAAATTACAGTGGAATCCAAGTGAATCAGTGAATCCCAACAAGTGAATGTTCCTCTACCTCCGTAAGTACCCTTATACCCTTATAAATTCATTGCCAAAAGAATAATTGATTGTTATAAAAGGTCCACAGCTTAAACAACACATTTAAAAAATAGAAACTTGCTTAAATATATATTCGACATTTGGTAATGGAAACAGTTTAAAAAGTGATTTTGTTGAGAAGCTAGCTTTTTATGATGATTATTCATGAAACTTTATGTGAGTTTAGACTGTTTTTGTAAGATCCTCCCTAACCTATAATTCCGTAGATAGATAGAAGCAAAGAGTGAACAAGGGCATGGCCTCATTATTTATTATCCTTGATATAATATATTTTAATGCAAAACAATCAAATGTGTTTATGTTGAAAAGTCTAAATACAATATCTTCATGAAATGATGCATCATTTTTTGAAGGACAAACATAAACAAACTGGTGACCTGCCACCATTATCATTTCAGTGATCTCATTAATTTGGTTCCATGATAACTCAACACAGTGACAATTCAACACACCTTTAAAAAGTGATTTAAAGTCATTAGAAACAATGAAAAAAATAAAAATTTAAACCTAACCTTACCTAACCTACATAACCGATTTAATAAATTTTTTGTTTCATCACTTTCCATGACTTTATATAACTTTTTAAGGATGTGATGAATTATAATTTTGACGATTTATCCGGTCACCCATTAATTTATGAGGAAAACTAGGGACGCTCAAGAAAATATACTTGTAAAGTGGGAAATGGATCCAAAAAGTTTGGGAACCTCTGATTTGGATCTTCGATTAATTCTTATGCTACGCATACACACATGAGCCGAACTGACAGGACTTATGCGAAAGGAACGAAGCAGCCGCAAATGACGCGAAACACCGACAACTTCGCCCCTTTCCCATAATTCGTGATTCAGCCAGTTCATAAATGCATAAAAACACTTTAACAATTTGATTGCTAGTTTATAATGTCGTTAAAGATTAATTGAATGAATTAATTTGTTTGAATACAGCCACAACCACTAACTTTAATCCAGATATCTGATTGTCTGAAGAAGCAAAAACTCTTGAACGGTGAGCTCTGTTAATCACAGCAAGATCATTATATTTAATATTACTTCAAACTAAAAATGTATACCGTAATATGGGTTGACTTTGATCATCGCGGATATTTGTTAACACAGAAATTACTTGCTTCTTTTTAATGATTTTTTTCGAGCAACGCGGATACAAAGAAGCTTCGAAAATAAATGTAAAATAAGTTGGTTACTACTTACATTCATTGTCGGTTGAAGTGTGAAGTTGTTTTTTTTTTTATTTTTTCAGACAAAGAAAATGTAAGTACATTTTATAAATTCCTCTAATTTAAACAGTTTCGAGTCATTTACATTGCAAAGTATATCATTTTCCATGGATAAACATCACTAGTTGAATATTAAAAAAAAATTGGGATTTGCATCAGACGCGGCCCGTGACTGTAATTACCAGCAGTGCATTTCACTTTTAAAATGTACCTAGTCTGTAATTTAGGTGAAGCAAATTAAGAATGGGAACACCTACTGCAATTCATTCTATCTTCTAAGTTATATTTGTAAAATAACTGATTAAATAATACAAAATTATCTTGAAAATAAAGGACACTCAATTCATCGTTGAAAATATAGCGAAACCGTTTGATTTCACCGCGAACGAGTTTCAATGTGTTAATGTTGTTGCGTTAACATTGAACATTAGTATTTCTAAGCGAATCCATTCCAAACGCATTGGATTACGCATGATCAAAGTGATGCGAAATTCACTCGCCGTCAAAGCACTTCGATAATGCACGGATTGGTTATGTATCTGCACTGCTCTAACACGTAATTTGACGTTAAGAGTGTAATCTGTCTCGCTCATGTCACCGTTTCGGCTACTTCGGGCTGTCTCGATACTGCCCGACGCTGCTTTAGTAGTATGGTAAAAGTTGGTTTTGTGCATATCTGGGTATGCACGGAATGCGCGGAATTTTTTTACTAGAAGATAGCTCAAATAATGACCTGACGTGATTTACGAATTTCTTACATCGATCACTGGGGCACAGATGTCGTTGTAATTTGTTATGTGGAGATTGAAGACAAGCAGTGCAATGCACAAATGCACGTACCAAGGAACCGCCTCTGATTTGCATATCATTCTAATAAGCATATAAAAATGATATCAAAGTCACCCCACTCCTAAAGGTCTCATCACCATGTTTTTTTTTTACACAATTTAAAAAAATATATAATTCAATTTTTTAAACATGTGCAATAAATTTATTTTGTCATTTAGTTTCAAAGTGTTTATCCTACATTTCATTATGAAATAAAGTTTTTTTTAGTATGAAAAATAAGAATAATCTAATCAGCAGCATATAGCGAACTGATTTAATCATCATGTTTTGATCTAAAGATAAAAATACAAAAGCATAATTAAGAGGGACAGGTTTATCCCCTCTGAAGATGTGATTCACATGATTGGTAACAATGATTAGTAATTAGGCATTTGTACAATGATAAAGGAATAAACAACAAACATTTTATGTTTATTAATTAATCAATACTTTATAGATAAATGTATGTAAATAGCTCACTTCAAAATCCACTCTGACTCCATTGAAAAAATTCAGCATAAATTCCTTAGATTCATTAACTATAAACTCGGTCAATCAATTAAAACAATAAACTACTAATCACTTGATGAAAGAACTAAACTTATTAAAACTCTCAGATAGAAGACTTGTTTCCGACTTGATTTTTATTTATAAAATTGTTAATGGTATTATAGACAGCCCTAATTTATTAAGTCTAGTTACCTTCCATATACCTATAAGAACTAGTCGATCCAAAAATCTTTTTAATTGCAATAAAAATATCAGGACTGAGTCATTTAGATACTCGCTTGTACTTAGATTGCATGCAGTTGGCAATGTTTTCTCAGAAATTGTAGATGTGTTCAACTGCACGGAATATAGTTACAAGAAGGCTATAATAACATACCTCAGTAATAATAACAATTAAGTTTAGCATAATACCATTCTTCTGTATGGGTGAGTTCTGTATAATTTTAAATGCAAATTTTAATATTGATTACTGTTTCACTGAATTGTTATTTACATATTATCAAATGTTTGTAAAAGCTCTTATGGGCGTATAATAAATAAAATAAATAAATATGTATTGAACTTGACTTTTTTCAGCGCAATCAACCAAAATTGTTGGACGATTGAAGCGTCAATAAATCAACTAATATCAGATAATGTTCCTGCAACTGACTGTTGTTTTTTCTTGTAAATACTGCTCGGAATCAGAGAGTCTATGATATCACCAAATGTTGTGATAGTGAAGGGGGTGGGGAATGAGATGAATGTGAGGAGAGAAGGAAGGAGAGGAAGTACCTGCCTATTCAGATCCAGTCACCAAATATGGCTAAAGTCATTTCAAGCAACGTTTCAATTCTGAGTATCAAGCATTCTGAAATGTGCCACAAACATACCCTATTAGTTTAATATTCAATATATGAAATAAAACTTCCATATTAATCAAATAAAATTGCGCATGCTGGAATTCGAATCCACAATCTCGGTCATGGAGGTCTTCATATAGAGAGATGTTACAAGAGATCTATAGATAGGCAGTATGCCTTTATAAACAACTTCTAGCTGAAGACCCCCGCTTTGCCCGCTTTATTCTGCATTAAGGGGTGGGAAAAGGGGCTGGGGAGATTTTTCGAAATATCATGTAGACAGAGACCTCCCTCTTGTTTTGAAAGTCAAGTGTGCAAAATTTCAAAGATCTCAGAATAAAACTATAGATTTGTATAAGAACATAAATGATGACTCACCAGTTCCTGTATGAACTCCTTGCTACAGACCAGCTGGTGCAGTTGACGGCCACAGTTCTTGACGCATGTCTCCAGCACGGTGAGCGTGTACATGACGGTGGTATAGTTGCGGCTGGCGCTCTGCTGCAGGCGCTTCCGTACCGCCTTGATGGCGTCCCGGGGCCCATCGGGACTCGAATTAATCAGGTCGCAGATCTCCATGTTTAGTGCCCAATTCTCTGAGGCCAGGTTGCCATCGGTGGCTTGCTCTGAAAACACGAGACTTCAATCAACTTTGGATTTTCGACTGAGCAGATGAATTTTTAAATTTATGAACTAATTAACCATCATGCCGTCTCTCTGCAGATGTACACCGCTGCACAACTCTGTCTTTGCACACATTCATACAATGTCTCACACATACATACCCTTTCCCTAGACCTGGAGGTGTAAGAGAATGAGCTGAGAATATCGGAAACATTGGTATTTATAGTAATCATTCAACGAAATATCCCGTTACATTTGGAAAGTTGATGGACTAAAAGGTCGGTACTAAAGGGTCCTTCACAAATAGGAAAGATTTCTCTTTGCTATATCATCTCTACAAATAATAGGAACTAACAATAAACTCAATGATTATTTAAAATTAAACAATAACTTTGTAAACATCACTTATAGGTAAATACTTAATGCCGACCGGGTTTCGCTACAACCGTAGCTTCATCAGGGCAGTATAATACTAAGCTATAAGCTATAACTATAATACTAATAATAATATTATCAATTATTATTGTTCAAGAGAGCATCTTGCAGCTATACAATAAACTTCTGGTTAAAAAGGTCTGGTCAAGTTTATGGTTAGGTCGGCACTTAACGAGATATTCTGACTCTTTATATGACCCAACACAAGAATAGAGATTCAGTTGATTTTACCCCCTTATTCTAGCGTTCGGGATATATATATTCTACTTACACGCTTTCTCTGTTCACTCACTCTACATATCCAAACCATCTAAGCGTCCCTCTCTTAATTATTGAAACCATTTCTTAAATATTAAAAGTGTTTTTGTGGATTTCAATTGACTTTTGCAATGGCCAAATTTTAAATATGAAAGTCAGTTTGGATACAGGAATCTACCTAATTAAAAAGGGTAAATGTAACGTATAATATAATGTACGCATTCATAGGTGCCGTTAATTTAATTATTTTATTAAAATGCACTTTTTGCAAGTTATGCTTTAAAATATAACAGCAAATTATTTGTTCGCGCCCGAACATGCGCAATATAAATGAATACTTTTGTCCATATTAAAACTCAATTCTTTCTAGAAAGGCTTACAAAGACAATATTGGATTGAATCACATATAAATATAAATAGTAACAAAACTATTTATTCATATTGCTTATGTATGGACGCAAACAAATAATTAAATTGACTCCACCTATAAATTTACCTATAATAATTATCTACAAATTATGTTCATTTTAATTACTTTTGTTATGTCTTATTAATTTACTATGTCACTTTTAATAGAGATCAGGTGAGGAAAATGTACCACGATTTTGAGTAACTAATTCGAGGTAGGTGCCAACTTTTTTTCTGTTTTCTTAACGAGTTTAGTGAAAGTTGAATTATCTACTCCTTACTATTAGCACGGTTTAGTTATTTGGAAACAAAAATCTTTTTATACATAAATTTAAGTGGAACAATTTGTGAAAGAAACAAAACCGTGTTTTGTATTCATTATGCAACTGCAAACTGTAGGTAATTATATGAAAGCTCTATAATTTTATTATCTAGCAGAAACATAAGCTATAAAATGTTTATGGCTTTTACGTTTTATGTTTCTGAATGCACTGAATACAAATGAATGTACGCTATTCTATTTCCTCTTCCTATTCCCAAAAGTTTACAAGCGATTGTGAATGATTTGAACACCAATGTTTTATGATACAAGGTACAATGTATGTACAATATATCAGAAGTATCAGTGGTGTATCAACTGCCCAGACCAAGGAATGTACTTTAAAACTCACCATTTTCTAACAAGTTGTGGCAAGCACAAAACCACATTGGTATTCAACACAGTTAAGAAGAAAATTTAAGAAAAAAAACTTATTTTAAAACTAAGCAAGAGGAAATAGTATTTAAAACGATTTACAAGGGTTTTTTTTTAGAAAGGTGCTCGGTCAATACTGCTGGCATAGCAAAAAGGCAGCTAGGAATTTGTAAAATACACATTCTGGACATACAAGACCTTTCACCTGTTATAATAAAAAGTACATTAGAATGTGACTTTTGCATATTCCGAGCTGTCTTTTTGCTTATGACGGAAGAATTGGTGATAAGTGAGCAGGGGGCAAAGAAATATGTCGCTACTCTACTGGTACGCACGTAAACAATACTTGCATTTTTCCAAAGTTTAACCTAACGTAGTCATAAATAAATTATGTAACATTAACTTATTGGAGTTGTGGTAGACAGTTACTGTCCGTACTGCACTATTAATTTATAACAGGATATAAAACCAAATGTCGCCTTTGAAGTGTATTTTGTAAAACTGGTTACAAATGATAATGACATTATTTAGATAACATAGCATTATATAGCACAGTTTAGTGTCATTTCACTTCAAAGGAACATTAACTTATTGGAGTTGTGGTAGACAGTTACTGTCCGTGCTGCACTATTAATTTATAACAGGATATAAAACCAAATGTCGCCTTTGAAGTCTATTTTGTAAAACTGGTTACAAATGATAATGACATTATTTAGATAACATAGCATTATATAGCACAGTTTAGTGTCATTTCACTTCAAAGGGTAAATATCCAGTTATGCTGGATATCCTTAATTCACACAAATGTATCAGTTCAATTACAACGTGGAGCATCTATTTCAGTCTTCGGCAAATCAAAATAATGCACTATAATAGCTATTTCATTTTTTTATAAGTCAGCTTGAAACCTTATAAAAAATACTCCCCACCTGTCCATTGTGTATGAACCATGAGTAAGTACTCTTGCATAAACAAATATTTCTTATCAAATTTCGTATCAAATAATAATAAACACATAAAACATGTTTCAGGTGTAAATGCATGTCTCCTAGAAATTTATGGTGCCATTTCTAAATACTTTATTGTGCTTACTATAGTATGCGGTCTGTGTTAATTGTATTTTTACAACAATGGAGTTTCAATATATTGGTGTCAATTACAAATACATTGTTAGATCAGTTCCACAAAACTTGCGCAATGTGCATTACAACTGTTGTTAAATAGATTTTTCGTCGAAATGAAGTTGTAAAGAAAAATAAACATTTGAAATATTTTGATTAGCGACGTAAACATTCAACAGAACATCAAAATAAAATATGCAAAACATTTTGGAAAGGAATCAATTTCGTACAATATGGTTGGTTACATGCGATATTTGAAAAAAGCCGGGTGAATGTGTACTGCGGTGAAAAGAAAATTAAGTTTTCTATTTAGGAAATCTAAAATCAAACAGGGAAGGCAGTGAAACGTAACACAAATCTGAGTCATGAGTTCACATGATACGCCGTTGTTTTGCATCGACAAATGGTGATCGATAAAGTGACATTTGCAGAATAATAATTACATACCAATTTTTTGTCCCACAACGGTGGCAAACGGATTTCCCGCAAGGGCACCCACATTAAAGAAAGACATTATTCTTTATTTACTTTTAAAAATGTCGCTTGTCACTACGTCTTTTCGACTTCTCTACTACTTGTCAAATATACAATAAATAAAGAATGTTCGCAAATGCACTTCCTAAAAACCATTTTGTTTACGGCGTTCGAGTCTGCGCATCATTATTTGTCACTGAGTTGTGCGATAATTATCGTAATAACAATAATTGGATTATTTTTGCACCACAGTTTTGTGAAAAATGTAATGAGAAGTGTATTTTGGTATTATTTTGCAATGTATTAATTTACCATTAAGTTAATAATATCGCTTATAAGAAATGCCTGCATCGAAAAAATAATAATCCGTCGCATGTAACAAAGTAAAATATATATTTTCATTTTTGACAAACTGCATTTTTGAGCGATGTTTGATTTCATCAGTATTAAATTTTTTAGTTTATTTTACTTACTTTAAAAATCATTTAAGCTGATTAAAATGTTTTAATACTATGTACAAGTAATAGAAGTACTAATTCATGTAATTGTAGGTGTAGCTCTTAAATAATCTTTTATAACTTCGGATACGATTGAAGCATGAGTCTGGTTTATTTAGGAGTTGAGAAGAAAGGGAATTATAAAAAAAGAAAGAGAAGCAGAATCTGTTCTTATATTATTAGCACAGCGTAACAACTATTGCATTATTATCAGAACTGCCCCCAACTAGATAAATTACCCAGAAGTAAGGAAATGAAGATCTTAATCAATTTTTTTTTCAGCCCCTATAATATGTTTGGCTTTTTATTTTGATAAATGATAATGTTCGCATTTTTTGTGATTTTTGGCAGCAGCTGTTCAAAAAAAAAGGTGATATTATCGAACACACTAACTCGACGCGCCATTTTTAAAATCGAAATAATGTTGTCATGGAAATTAGATGTTAATCAATGTGTTTATTATAATCTCATTGGATCTCATTGATATTTGTTGCTAATTATTCATGTTTAACTTTGAAAATTGAAATACGAGGATAAGCTGTCTTTCATTACAAAATCTTAGTGTAATATCATCATTATTCAAAATGTCCAGTGTCATAATTCATCCAGCAGTAGAACCAGGGGTCATTGATAATAATATGCTGATAAAATGTGTATTAGAGCAAGGTCCGAAAGGAGAAGCTGGCCGCTTATTTGCAGAGGAAGGTGTTCATCTTGATGAAGTGCAGATTCTACGTTTGGAGTTTCTTAATATAATACGAATCGACCATCTCTGGATGCTGAAATCATTGACCAAGCTGGCCATAAATCACAACTTGATTGAAGATATAGAAAACCTGGAAAAGCTCACAAATCTCAAAGAACTAGATTTATCATTTAATTCTATAAGTGTGATGGAGAATTTAAACGAGCTTGTTAATATCGAGGTCTTGATTTTGAGTTATAATAAGATCTCAAAGATCGAAAACATTGAATGTCTGCAGAAACTTATTGTCATTGGACTTGCGGGAAACAAAATCACTAACTATAAGGAAGTATGTGTAGATATTTATTGATACCTACGTGTATTTTTTACTCCTGTCAAAATTAACAAAATTTCAAAATAATATAATTTTTTTATTTTAGGTAATCTACTTGCGGCAGTTCGATAAACTGCGTTCTCTGAGTTTCAAAGACAACCCGTGCTACAAGAATCCCGACGCCCTAATGTTTTTAAAGGCGGCTCTGCCTAAAGTCTCCTACATTGACTATATCCTGGTGACCGACGAAGAGAGGGAGGCCTGTGTGGATGAGTTCTCGTAAGTTCGCAAAACTAAAATGATTATTCATAAATAAAAATGGAAGGGCCAACCTCATAATTAAAATTCAGATTATGAGGAACTGGAGGACAACAATGGGAAAAATAGGCACATAGGCAGAAGAGGCAACTGGGAACTACCAAGGATTGTAGCACCGATGATCATTATTCAATAGTTCCCAACTAGCAAATAAATAATTAAATAGTCAAAACCCTTTTTATGCTGCATGCGAAAGGAATGTAGTAACCGCGAATGGTGTTTAGCACCATTTGAGGTTGCTTATACGTGTATACGCAGCATTACACGTCTCAGAATAGATATCGTCTAAAGTGAGGCGGGTACGTATTTGCATATTACGTTCCTGTATTAAATGACAATAAAAGCCCGAGTTGCGGAGGTGAATTAAAAAAATATATATTTAATGGGCAAAATAAAGTGTATGAAATCAATAAAATTATAACTATAATAGTGTATTCCGTCCCACCCATCAATGTTCAAGTATCTATGGTATCTCCAATTGGGGCATGTTGTGAGGCTGAAAGGAATGGGGGGGAGGAAGGAGCTGGAAAAGAGGAAGGTGGGGAAATACTTGGCTATTGCTGATCTGCTCACCAAACACAACTAAACCAATTACAAGCAACATTTCGATTCTTCAGGGCTGAGAGTATCTTCCGATCCGTTATTATCGGACAGTTTTTTTTTTTTTTTTTTTTATATTTACTCCACACAGGAGGCCCAGAAGAAAATAATTTCCCCTCGGGGCCTATGTCATCTTTGGGGATGCTGTGTGGAGGGTCTTTTTTTGGAGAGGAAGGAGTGAACATGGGTCTTGAAGAGTCCCATGTTGTAGGAGGGAGGAAACACAGAGGCCGGCAGTTCGTTCCACAGCCGAGCTGTTGAACTTAAGAACGAATCGTAGAAGCGACCCGTTCTCATGTGACAAGTGTCAACTGTGTACAATTGTTGGGCGCGCGTTTGGCATGTATCCCGACTACGCACCGGTGCCGAAGGGATCAATGACGCTAGTTCCTCAGAGCATCTTCCATTGTAATACCGATAGAACAAGGACAGCATACCTACCTGACGCCTGTGCTCTAAAGATTGCAGTCCGTTTGTTAAGATTGGGGAATCTATCAAACGGACCGCCCGTTTCTGCACAGAGTCAAGGGTTTTTTTCAGGTATTTTGGGGCTCCAGACCAGAGATGGCTGCCAAATTCGACAGTAGGGCGCACTTGCGATTTGTACAGGGTGAGCAGTTGTGTACTATTAAAGTATCTGCGGGCCCTGTACAGTACGCCCAGCTTCTGAGAGGCCAACTTTACTCTGGCTTCGATGGAGCCCCCGTACCTGAGCTGGTCACTTATAGTTACACCAAGCATATCAATGGAAGGCCTGTTCGGAAGATTGCTTCCGTTGAAGGAGACTAGATTATCATTTGGATCCCTTTTAGACGTAATCAGACAGGATTGGGTCTTTGAAACATTAAATTCGACGAGATTATTTTTACCCCAGGAGGAAATACTCTCGAGATAACTGTCCATTCTCTGCTTCAAAGCCCTCCGAGCCGTTGGAGTTTGTGTGCCCTTTGGGGGCTTGTCAAACAAAAAACTATCATGAACTGTACTGTCATCCGCGTAACAATGAATCGGTGCACATGTCAAAAGGTCATTGATGTGCAACAAAAACAAAGTCGGAGACAGAACCGATCCCTGTGGGACGCCAGCATTTATGGAGTGCGAGGAAGAGGTGAAACCGTCAGCAACCGCCTGAATCGACCTATCCCTTAAAAAGTCAGCAATCCACGTACACAGGGATGCGGGAAGTCCGTAAGAATGCAATTTGTTGACAAGTCCTCGGTGCCAGACCCGGTCAAAGGCCTTGGATATGTCTAGTGCGACCGTTTGGGTCTCACCGTGACGTTCCAGGCACCGCCCCCAAACATGCGTCACATACGCGAGAAAATCACCGCACGAGCGGTTCCGCCGGAATCCGTATTGACGGTCGTTGATAATTTTGTTCTTCTCGAGGTATGTGAGCAGTTTGTCGTTGATCACACGTTCCATCACTTTGGACAGAACTGATGTGATCGCTATGGGGCGGTAGTTGGCCGGGTTGGAGCGGTCACCTTTCTTGGGAATAGGGTGAATTACCGCTTTTTTCCAACCAGAGGGCACAGTGCCACACTTCAGGGACATTTTGAAGAGCTTTGTCAAAACTGGAACTATTTCCGCAGCACACCTCTGCAATACCAGGGCAGGTATTCCATCAGGTCCACTAGCTTTGTTAACATCGAGCCCCCGTACGACGTGGAGTACATCCCGATGCCGGATCCTCAGCTTTTTCATATAGAAGCCGCAGTGAGGAACCGACGGCGGAACAGCACCCCCGTCGTCGAGGGTCGAGTTTTCCGCAAACATTTTCCCTAATAAGTTAGCCTTTTCGGTGGCGGTGTTTGCTAGTGAGCCGTCAGGTCTGGTAAGAGGTGGCAAACTGGGTTTGCAAAAATTTCGACCTATTGAGCCCGCAAGCGACCAGAATGCTCTGCTGCCATGCGTGCAGGCAGCCAGCTTTTTGCTGATCTGCAGGTCGTGTTCGAATTTTGACCTATTGATGATTCTCTTGCATTCCTTTGCCGATTTGTTGTATGCTGATCTGCTTTCGGGCGTTCGAGATGTGTTGTAGGCTCGGTAAGCCGCGTTTTTTCGTCGGACTGCTTCGGAGCATTGTCGACTGAACCACGGCTTTGAGCCCACACCAGTTTCTTTAGTAGTCGATTGTATGAAGCCATCCATCGCCGATTTGATGACTTCACCAATCTCCTGGGCACATCTTGAAGGGTCCGAAGTCCGAAAACAAACAGCTGACCACGGAAAAGCGTTGAAATGGGCCCGCATACCGAACCAATCTGCTGACCTATAGTGCCACACTTTTCTCCTCAGCCTCTCATTGGTTGGTCTGAGGCTAACGGGGATTGATGTCGTCACTAGGCAGTGGTCAGATGATCCCAGAGGCGCTGTGACGTCAATCTTATAACCGTGTGGCACAGCAGTTAAGAATAGGTCTAACAGATTGGAGCGGTGAGTCTGGACATCAGGAACCCTTGTAGGCTCCTGAACCAATTGCTCTAATCCGTAGCAAATGGCAAAGGATTCCGCCTGTCGGCCAGCCGAGTCCGTTGGGCCTGAGAACTTCAACCATGGTTCGTTATGAACGTTGAAGTCCCCCAGAACAACAAACTCGGCCGAAGGGTAGCGGGGCAAGAGATCATCAATAGTATCGCTCAAATGTTTGAAGAGCTCGGAAGTGTCTGATTCGCTATGGTTCGGTGAGCGGTATAGACATGCGTAGAATCTTGCCGTACTGGCAAGATTGACGCGCACCCACATTACGTCAAATCTGGAGTTTTCCAGACTCAATAGTCGCACACAGTTGACGTCAGCTCGACTATAGAGGCAGACTCCTCCTTTGAGTCGGAATTTGCTTGCGAGGGTAAAGCCCGGGCAGTCCAGATAGGAGGAGTCTGGCGGCTCGGCTATCTGAGTTTCGGATAGGAAAAGAAGGTTGGGACGTTGGGACAAAAGATGGTGATGGACGGAATTTAAATTTGTGTGCAGGCCGCGAATGTTGGCAAAATTTACCAACAGTTTTGGCCCGCACCGGGGACGCCTGCTACTCGCCGCTGTAACGATGTTAAAATTGTTGTGTTGTATGTTCATGAATTTTTTTTTTTTTTTTTTTTTTATAAGGGTAGGAGGTGAAAGGAAAGGTCTGGAAAGGAAAGGTATGAGGGGTGGGTAGGAATCTGGGGTTCAGGCTGTCCAGGAGTGATGAGCGTTTGGTTCCAGCCCACCCACTGCGGTGCTAGGCGATAGGCTGGGAGAGTCCGGCTGGAGAGGGCATCCAATGCGCCCCAAACGCTGCTGCTGGGTCCCCTCCGGTCACGAACCGGCACAACAGCAGTGGCGGGGTTTTTTCACTCGCTGATGGGGCAGCCCACCCTTAGTCGTGAGCCTGAGGGTCGGGCCCCTGTACTATCGAGCGGCCCGGACAGCGGTAACCGGTTGTAAAGGGTCTCCCTCAACCAGCATCTCCCAACCGGCCCGCCACGCAGAAGGTGGGCCGACGCACCCGCCACCAAGGCCCGGGCAAACCTTAACCCATGAACCCGGGCACCCCTGCTAAGTCACCAAACGTAGCGAACCACTTGGGGTGACCTGTGGCAGAGGTGTTGGTAATCCAATAAATGGTTCCCAGGGCGGCGGTACCCATTCCCGCCTACCAAATTAAAGTTGTATGTAAACAAATAAATAAATGAAGATAGTTTTGTTTTGTTAGTAAAGATTTATATTTCAGATCAATCATCAGCAAAGTGAACGAACAGGACGAGGTGACGGAGCTGGCTCGGCAGAAGAAGGCGGTGTACGACGCTCGTGTGACATACTATGCACTGTCTTTCGTGGAGTACCTGACGGGGCCCGAGCTATTCGACAACATGTACGAGCTGGACCCTATGGGCACTCTGCTGCTGCAGACAGACGAGGAGTTGCGCAGCGTGTGGTCGGTGTATCCTTTTACTACCTTTACACGAGTGGTAGACACTACCTGCATTACTAACAAACATGTTTTAAATTTGACATAACTGATTCACAACTATTTACCATGCGTTACTGGTTTTTTTATCAGGATTGTAAAATTTAAAACACATTGATTAGTAAGGCCCTAGCTGTATATGTAATTGTATACCACGTTGCGACTGTTAAAAAACTACATTTTATCGATTTTAATTCGACTCCATATCTCATACTAGTCCCAAGTATGCATAATGAAACAAACATACACCAAGAAATGTTTATAAGTTTTTTTATTTATAAAAAAAAACACATATAAGATGTACCTACATGAAATAGTATATTTGTGGCACGTACCAGAGTAGTATATACTTTCAGCATCGCCCTGGTGAAAGACCACAATTCAGAATAAAAAATTCCATGAAATGGCTTAAGCCATGTTTGGTGACCAGATCTTACCTTGCTCTTCCCCACCTCCTTCCATTCAGCCTCACTAGATAAGCCAATTTGGGGATGCTATAATTCCATAGGCCGTGGTAGTAGGGAGCAAGTTGGAACTCTTGTACGGTATTTGCATTAAATAATAAATAATAAGGTAAAAACACACATAGTTCCAGCATAAGAAATATATCTTGCTTAAAAAAAGTTTGGTTTATTCACTCCCTTTGAAAAAAAAACGCCAGTTTGAACCCATGTTATGTATAAAATACCATGTTTTGGTCTTCGAAAAACGTTGTAAGGGAGTTTTAATAAGTATTTTAATATTCATATACAGGGTGTATCGGCACTAACCCGACAAACTTTAACCAGCTATTCCTTAGCACATTTGAAGTAAAAAATGTTATGGGCACTTTGCTGTCCGGTAGCATTTTTTTTCAATTAAAAACAAAAAAAATTAAAATTTCCACACTACATCACTGTCATTGGCATTGCGTTTCGTGTTCAACAGCTGTTATAAGCAAGTATGTCAAAAAGCGTCTTCGCTCTTTCGCACACACTAAATAATAATAGTTAAAAATGAGACGAATGGTGCCTTGCCATTTCGTTGTGATTGTAAGTGTGCGCCAATATAAGTACACACATGCATTATTCAACAGAATTCGAATAAAATATTTGCCAGATGGGTTTTCAAACTTTGACAAAGGATAAAACAGTGGTGAAAATATGAATAGTAAATTTTTTATTAAAAAAAAATGTTACCGGACAGCAAAGTGCACATAAGATTTTTTACTCCAAATATGCTAAGGAATAGCTGGTTAAAGTTTGTCGGGTACGTGCCGATACACCCTGTATATGAATATTAAAATAATTACCACGGAAATAAGTTTTGAGAGGTAATTGATTATCTCAATTGGCTCGCTACGTTTGGTGATTGACTTAACAGAGGTGCATACGGGCTGGATAGAGAGAAACTGGTTATGATAGACTTTTGAATCTCGACCCATTGCCTTGCACCACAGTGGAAGAGATAAATTCATATGTGTGACATTCCTGGATATCCAGATTCCAACCCACCCCTCATACCTTTTCCTCACCGGAACTGTGTGGAGCTAATGTAAAAAGTTAGACAATATAATTTCCTCCAACTGCACATCATCACAATTGATAAAAGCTTAGGGAATAATATATTCTGCAATATTACACCATTGAAAAATGTAACCCTTAACATGGTTGAGCATCAGATATCGCCAGTTCTACTCGGACCTGATGCTGGAGTTGGTAAACTTTGGGCTGGCGCAGTACTCCGTCAGGAAGAAGGAGGTGGAGATATTCCATGAGGTGATGAACGAGGCCCAAGAAGGCTCCTCCAACAGAAGTAAAGAGTGAGCTGTTATTTTATTAATTCAACTGTATGCATGAATATAGTCAGGTCTCAATGGTAACATTAAGTTGGGATTTACGAGTATTATGTAACTGAAAATCACAAGACCAAATGTTAGGTTCAGAAGGTCTCTTGACCTTGATGATATACATTTATCTAATAGATTTGACACAACTTTTTACAAGTTTTCATAAATTTTCAAACCTTTTCCTACCAGTAAAGATTTATAAGACGATAAATGAAAATAAATAGAGGACAAAGACCATAATTGCCCATATTCTAGTGCAATTATTAGGGTAGGGTGGGGCAAAGATCCGCAATTTTAGGTTTCAACCTTTTTTCTCACCCAATAAGTAAAAGGTCCTGCAGGTTTTGGCTTCACTGGAAATCTTAATTTATGTGCTACAATATACCATTTTATTACTAGAGAACCTTGCCTTTGCAGACCTTTGCCCCACTGTTTGGGGTAAACGTCCGCAGATGCGGGGCAATTGTCCGCAGCTGCGGATCTTTGCCCCATTGAAATGAAATACACGGAACAATTAACTTTAATCAGTTTATTTATTCACAGTTATGAGTAAAACCATTCCAGTTCACTGACTGAATAAACATTTCGGGTTGTGCTGGTTTCTTTTGGCTCCTTTATACTCGAAACGACTGATCCCCATTCATAATCGAGAATGTCAGGCCGGTCGGGCCATTTCCATAATTTTCCAGCTTTCACCATTGATGATACAGTGGCATGGGTTTCTGAAACGCCAGTAATAACTCCTGGAAACAGTTTTTCTTCATATCGAACGGTACAAAATTCGCCTATGCACCTCTTTGGAGGCACCATCCGCTCAGACGATTCTTCCATCTTCTGATCACTGTCAGATTCTGAGTCGTTGTAGACCGAAGTTCCAGATGAAATAGACTGAGACTGAGATGAGTCATCTGAATCAAACTGAAGTCTACGTGGTGGCTTCTTCTTCTGCTTTGCTGCCATCTTGAGCTTGTCTTTCCGTTTCATTGCATTTTTAATTTTACGATCTTCTCTTTCTTTGACCAAACTTTCAGCTTGTAATTTTTTGTCCCGAAGGTCTTTCTTGTGCGGAGAAGATGTTAGAAGTGTCGACTTTAAACTTCTTCCGCTCCGCTTACGTCGTGTTGCTTTGGGAAGAGGTAGTATGTCTGCTGGAGACACAACTGACACAAGAGATGACGTGGAGACAAGTCCAGGAGAATCAGTAGATAAAACAGGATCAGGCAGTCTTGAAGGTCCAGGAACAGGGAAGTCGAGAGCTGAAGGAACAGGATCAGGCAGCCTTGAAGGTCCAGGAACAGGTAAGTCGAGAGCTGAAAGAACAGGATCAGGCAGCCTTGAAGGTCCAGGAACAGGGAAGTCGAGAGCTGAAGGAATAGGATCAGGCAGCCTTGAAGGTCCAGGAACAGGGAAGTCGAGAGCTGAAAGAACAGGATCAGGCAGCCTTGAAGGTCCAGGAACAGGGAAGTCGAGAGCTGAATTGCAGTTATCGTTGCCAAAGTCTAGTGTTGGTTCTTGGACGAAATCTTCTTCCGGGCTTTGGTCAAGTACTGACGTAGGAGCCTGAGGCAGCACTGAAGGCTCAGGAACAGGGCAATCGGGAACGGCATCACAGTTATCGTCGCCAAAATCTAGCATTGGTTCTTTAACGATATCATCTTCTTCCGGACTTTGATCCGTCACCTGGCTCGGAAGAAAATCAGCATCCGAGAAAACCCCGGGGTCCAGGGGAAAGATTCCCGTTGCGCGGAAGGAGGCAGTTGCTTTTTCAATGGTAGCTGTTCTTTCATAAGCCCGGTTAAAGAGCTCAGCGACATGATAAACTGTTATTACCTGCCCGGGGTGGGACGATTGCCACGAATCCGTGACCTCGTTGTAGTAGGTTTTGAGGGGTTTAAAAAACACCCGGTCGAGTGGCTGAGTTTTGTGGCTCGTATGGGGTGGCAAGCTGAGCATAACCACATTCAATGCTTCAGCCTGAGATATTGATTCGATTGAAATATGCGAGGCATGATTGTCCAGGATAAGAAGAACAGGAGCTTCCGTAGTGGGTTTGGCATGTTCTGCAAAGTGTTTTAACCACTTAATAAATGTAGGAGTGTCAACATATCCCTTGTCAGTGACCGCCATCTTACAGCCGACCGGGCCATTTTTTATTAAAAGAGGATTTTCCCTCTTTCTTTTGAATATAAAATAGGGCGGAATGTAGCCACCGTTGGCGTTGAGGCAGCAGATAACGGTAACTGTTTGGCCTTGTTCGGCACTTACATTTTTAGCTACTTCTTTCTGGCCCTGGTCGGACACAATTTTCGGAAGTTTGTCTGGAACAGTCTGGATTCCAGTTTCGTCCATGTTGTATATGGAACCAGGAGCAAACTTGTATTTTTGATAAGCCGATTCTAGGTTACCAAAAAAACCTTCCACTTGATTGCGATTAAAACCCATTGTTCGGGCCACTGACGTTTTTCTCGCAGTTCGCAAACTTAGTTTGTGTCTCTTCATGAAAGAAATTGTGTAATCCTTCCCTGCCATTCCCTTTTCTTTATTAAAGTTGTGTCGAATCTTGTTTTCTTCAGCATATTTGAATATAAGAATTCGGAGCGTTTTGAAGGAAACACCATAAAACATATGGTTCAAGGTTCGGCAGTGATCTACAATATCCTTTTCTTGCAAATGAGTGAATGTTGTTGTGAACCGGCCCAGTTTTCTGGCGCCGCCTTCCTTTTTCAACCTGTAAGAAATCAAATCGACATTCAGAATAAAAGATTGTTAGTGATTCCTAACTCGTAATAATTTACTGAAGGGGTAACCCACCTCTTCCGTACAGTTGATTCATCAAATCCCAACTCCTTCCCAATTTTTCTAATGGATAGCCCCTGATTTAGCATTTCTTGGGCCTGCTAGTACAGTTCTGATGTGAACGGCTTCACATTAGTTTTGCGTTTGTAGTTTCTATAACGTAAAAACAAAAATTAGAACAATGAATACAAATCTTGGGGCAAACGTCCGCGCGCGGACCATTGCCCCATGCAAAATGCGGACCTCTGCCCCATTTTGTCATTTTGTAAACACAAACTAATCTAAAAACAAGAAATGCGCATTTGGCCAAATTATTGTCCATAGATCGCCTTTCAAAACCTGAATTATGGAATTGAACCAGTAAAAAAGTAAGCAAAGCGTATAGTAAATTACATTTTCAACTGAAGATGACCTACGGATTATTACATCAAAACAAGTAAAAAGAATTCTAACCTCATTGTTTTTGTTGTGCCGGTCAGACGCCATGTAACTTTTGTGAGTCATCTTCTATCAATGTTGCCAGCATAAAAATGTGTCCCACGTAAAACCACGACAATATTAAGCGATCATTTTAAATTGACGGTGCGGATCATTTCCCACTGCGGATCTTTGCCCCATCCTACCCTATATAAGGTCTCAGATTGAAACCATTCCCTCATGGGTACTTCAAGGCTCCCATTTGAGGCGTTTATTATTTATTTAGTAAATAAATGTCATGTTAACAGTGATTTCATATTTCATTCAATTTATATGAAATTATATAAATACATTAGTTTTATAGATGATTGCAACAAGTTACAAGATGATGTAAACTAAATTAAGGAACACATCATAATAATATCATCTCAAGGGCAAATGGTACATCTTTATAAACAATATCATAAATAGATTAAGAAAACTCATTTACATATTTATTAGTCTAAGAAATATACTTAACTTAAAAATTCTTAAAAATATTTACTACGCTCTAGCCCATTCAATAATACAGTATGGTATCGTTGCGTGGGGGGGAGCTTACAAATCATCACTTTTACCGCTGGAAATCACTCAAAGGCTGTTAATAAAAATTTTAATAAAAAAACCAAGATTAGATTAGATTAGACTACCCAACCTTACAACTTTTCCAAGATTTTCAAGTCCCATCACTAAAAAATACATATACAAAAAATACGCTACTTCAAATCCACAAAGATCTGTATAAGAAGTCACACCATGCCATGGTTCGTGTCGAGAGCAATAGGCAAAATACAATGGGTCGCTTATGGACTACATTAATGCATACCAGTTTTGCACAACACTATTACACGTACACTGGAGTGGTATGGTTTAATAAATTAACGACTGAGATGAGATTAGAACCGGACTTTACTAAATTTAAAAATAAAATTAACTTCACTACAATAAATAATTTAACGAATTAGAATGACGATGATATCTCACTATATTATTTTATAAATTATTTTATAAAAAAACTAAAATCTCTTCACTTTATATGTTTTTATGATTCTTTTTTTCTTCTATTTACATATGTATGTTAAGTTTTTATTATTTTCCCTTTACACACGAGTTTTAGACTCTTGTAAAGGTAAACATGTTAATTTTTATTGAAATATGTTCTTACTATGTAAATTTAAACATTATACTGTATTTTATAAAATAAATAAAAATATTAAAAAAAAATATATTTATTTGATCGGCCATTTTCTTACATATATAGTGCTATACATACATATTCTTGTAGTGTTGTAGGCAAATCATTTTCTACTTGCACATACATATTATGTTTAGGTAATGTTTTTATTTAATCTTTCTTGAATTACGCAGGTGGGTGTCCAAGTACATCCTGGACAAGGAGGAACAGTTTGAGATGATGACAGTGACAGTGGACTCCCTGGAGGCGGAGGCCGTGACATTCGAGGAAGTGGGGAGCTCCCTAGAGGACCTGCTGGAAGGCTTCAACTCCCTGGTCAAGGACCTCTGGGTCAACCTCATGAAGGAGGAGATGTCTCTGTACGAGCTGTGCGAGGTAGGTACTGCTATTTAAGTATGGTCCTGGTTCAGTCAGAGATTTGAATGTCTCTAAATTTAGCTTTGAACTAATACATGAATCCAACTCTTCAGGAGACGCGCATCCAGTTTTCGCAGAACGTCAAAGACCTGGGCAACAAGATGATAGAGAAGACGCGGGCCACTTTTAGCCAGTGGCGAGATCGCGAGGGCGAGTGGACCATGTCCCTGGGCGAGATGCTGCCGCGCCTGGCTACCAGGGGTGTACTGCTCTATGAGCACATCCCTGAGCTGGTCACGGTGAGGACTCCTTCTATTGAATCTCTTCAAATATATAGGAGAAGGTCAACAAAAAGCAGACTCAAATTAATTATACTTGTCCTGAAGTCTGTTGTGCTGCCAAACTCTAAGGTTGATGTTTTTGAAACTCCATCCATTATTTGATGACCATGGAATAGACGGTCAGTGTCATTTTGAATTTTTCACATTTAAACACTGACTCCGAATCTTAGCCAGTTCTAACTTTTAAAATATCAAGTCAAAGATATACCTAGGATTGAGGAGCTGGATGTAACAACAACTCTGACAACAGCTCAGTCTGCGTAAAACCTGAAGAAGTAATATTTACACAGCAGATAAAGAAGGGTTTGGATATACCAAAAATTCGATGAGAGCATTCAGCTCCTCAATTATTATACATATAAGTCGTATTATGCAAGGCTGTAAAGGTCTAACACTAAAATCAACATTTTTAATTTGTGCAGATTATGACAGATAAAGACCTGATGATGGACACCATAGCTCAGTCCACCGACTGTCACATGCGCTTCATAGATGACCGCGAGGATTATGTCATTCAGAGGGTCATCGCCTGGCAAGAAGAGCTGCTCCACAAGGCCACTTGGTAATTTATTGTTTATTACCAACTTGCTGACTGTTGTGAGTTTTGGGGTATTATGCCTTGTTGCGCTCCTCCTCCTTTAGCCAACGATTCGGACAGCATTACAATGTCCATCATCAGGGCAGAGGTGTAGATAATGGTAAAGTGTGTGTTTATGTATGCAGAAGTGGTCAGAGGCGGATTTGCCCTTAGGCCTATGTAGGCCCGGGCCTAGGGCGGCCAATCGTGACAAAAAAGACACAGATGATAACAAGAAATTTATTCCTAAGTACCTAAATATTCTACGTACGAAATAGCGATATGCAAGAGCGTGTTCACACACAGCACACAGCACCCCCACGCCCCGCAGCCGCCCTCGCCACACCTATGATGGGTACTGAGAAAGGGGCGGCTACATGGTCTGGGGCCTAGGGCGGCCAAGACTGCAAATCCGCCTCTGGAAGTGGTACAGTGTTACAAGTATCAATCCATCCAATTAATTAACAAATCCAGTAGAAGTAATATCCAGAGGCAAAATGAATTTACATGTAATTATAATTGTGCGTGGGCACAATTTTTCAACACTGCAAATGCAGGGCTTCGGCTCCTAGGGGTTAAGTACTTACAAATATGATTTCAGAGGAAATTTTGGTTTTGTTTTAATATATAAGAGATACATTAAAAATACTCTTTTTTGGAGGCGAGGCCTACTGTTCACAGAACTACTAGTTATGATTTGTTTAACTTTTGCGACACAAATGCATTTTCTTTTCAGGGAAGAGATAAAGAGAGATCGGAGCCGAGTCCTCGAGATAAACTACTTTGTGGACAGTCAGAAAGAGGAGTGGCAGCTACTGATAAACCGCATGCTGGCATTTGACGGGCTGACAGAGGAACTGGAAGCTCTCATTAAAGGATCCAATCTGTGACCATTGCATAACACATTAACTTAAAATAATTTAAAAAAAACTATATCAAAGACCCAATCATCTCTGATTACATCTAAAAGGGATTGAAATGACAATGTAGTCTCCTTCAACAGAAGCAATGTTCCCATAATGCCTTCTATTTATATGCTTGGTGTAACTCTAAGTGACTAGCTAATGGGCTCCTCGCGGGAGCTCCATGGATGCAGTTAGGTTAGCCTCTAAAAAGTTGAGCGTACTGTTAATGGGGCCTGCAGATACTTTAATAGTACACTGCGGTTCCCGTAGAAATAGCAATTATGCCCCACTGTTGAATTTGGCAGCCACCTCTGGTCTGGAGCCCCAAGGTACTTGAAAACAACCAATGACTCCATGCAGAAACGGGGAGTCCATTATATATTGCAATTTTTAGAGCACAGGAATCAAGCGAGAATTCTGTCCTATTTCAATAGAAAATCTCTGTTTCCTACCTCCTACAATATGGGTCTTTTCAAGACAATATGGGTCTTTCTCTCCCCAAAAAGACCCTCCACACAGCATCTCCAAAGATGACATGTGAAGGGTTAAAATTTAAAAAAAAAACAAAATTGACCGTGTCCATGTGAGGTGAATAAAACACATATGATTAAAAATAAATGTACTTATATTTTCATAAAATCAAATGCATTAATTTATTCTATGAATCTGTACAGTACATGAACAGCAATTTTTTAAATACATTTTTGCATATATGATTATATTCTCTAATGTATAATACATAGTATCACGCTGAAATATTGCGAATAATATAAAATAAGTATACTTAACTGAAGGTATATATTCTTATCAAAAATTGTAAAGGTAGCTTTTAGGAAACTTAAATAAGACTTGAAATTTGTGTGTATTGAAATATTAAACCAATTAATTATCACAGTTTAATTATAGTAATTTCTGAACAAGTTGGAACTTTGGAATCTCTCAGTACAGGAGGGTATTATGTTTACAAAAAACAATCAAAAACTGACATTTTAAAATGATTCAATGACTCACATGAAAGCAATCTTCAATCTCAAGTTTGGTTCTAATTTCTGGCATTTTGGAGGTATGTATTTTTTTAGAATTTTTAATAGATTAACCTATTGGTTAGTTCCTCCCGTTACTTTGACTTGCTCTTCAGTGCTGCGATGTACAGCTCTAATGACTTCTGCACCTTGGGGCTAGTGGCCGTGGAGACAAACATCTCCAGATCCATCTCTCGGTTCTCCTCCAGCTCCTGGACGATTTTCTTCCTGAACAGCATCTTGCTGAGGCTTCGCGCCTGGGGGTTGATCTTGGCGAACTTGGCAATGAAGGCTTCGGACTTGGCGATGGCGTCGGCTTTATCAGTCGCAAGCTCATCAATCATTCCAATCTGGAAAAATAATGTTATTTCACAATATTAAAGTCAACTTTATAATGATCCTGCGGCTGAGAGCTCTCTTTAACCTCTATTTCTGTTGTTTGAGTCGTTGTGAGAAAAAGGGAAAGGCTACAATAGCTAACTTTTTTGATTTGAATTTTCGAATAAATCGGGTGCAAATTTGTAATTTTTTAGGATGAATTTTTAAAAACTTGGTCACTGGGTGAATAATATCGTCTGTTTAATGTCATTTAAAATGCAGACACTATGTCAATTTGAAAATTAATCGGTAATTTTATAACAAGTGACAGCAAACAAATAAGGCCCCTGAGAACCCGGGGTTGCTCATTATCAACTGCCCCCCGCCAATTTGAAAATACAATTGACTGATAACAAATTGTGTATACACCCACAATGACTTGTTGAATCTGACTGATGCGACAAATTTGAATTCGGGACAGATTTGTGGCGTGGAGTGAGGGGCGGCGCGGGGGCCGGGCGGAGGCATTACATCTGTTTCTGACATTAAACTTGTCACATTTATTTCATAGATTATTTTATTATGTTGTTTTGTTCCTATCTTATTTTTAATATTATCTTATTGTTGCTCTATACTGCCAAAATGGATTAATTGAATAGTAATTCCCATTCAGGCGCTGGGAATAAACATATTATTATTTCTTTTATTACGTTAATTTGAATGCACTATGTAATGTACTTAATTTATACTTGTTGTATGTAAAAGCCCGACGGGTGTAAATAAATAATTAATTTAAAAATAAATAAATAAAATAGTACATATCCATATTATGGATATTTAAATTTTTTTTTATTTTGTTTTGTATATTTTAGCCTCAAATCCGAGTTTACGTTTTGCTTGAAAAAGGCTGCGCAACTTTACTGTTCCTCTTCAGGGACTATTTGTGGTTTAAGTGTGAATCCGTAAACCACAAAGCTAAATGCTTTTTCATATTTATTGAGCTTTTCGAAGCATAAAATAAAATAATATAACATGTTTGTTATGTTTCACCACTGATAATAAATGAAATATAATTTTTTTATTTGTTTTAAACCATTTTATTGATTTATATATTATAAGTCGACCGGTTTCAGTTGCACGCAACCTTCTTCAGGACAATGGAAATACAAACTAAATTAAATTACAGAGGACAGTAAATTAAAAGGTAAATATAAAGAAAAGAGAAAACATATGCGAGAGGGAAAGAGCATCAAAAACAGGCTGGTGGAGGGGTAGGTAGAGGGGTGGGGGTTACATAGGGAGTAAGGGAACGACTTTAAAATTTATATAATGTCAAGCCACAAAGTGATTGCTTTCTTTGATAATGATAGGTAAGAAATGCTTTCCATATAGATTTGAATGGAATTCAATGTCGCCACTGACTCGGTACCTTTTGATTCTAGCCTATTCAGCACGAGCTCTGTGTGTCTTAGGACGGGTTGTTTCGGAGAATTTGAACAATTCATCAAATTTCAACGTTCATTTTCGGGTTCTGTGAAAGTCCTATTCAAGTTCTGTTATTATATCATTGTAGGCTAGTTGTTTGACAAAACTGAAATAAAAACAGAACTTGAAAAAATCTTTAACAGAACTTGAAAATGAACGTTGAAATTTGATGAATTGTTCAAATTCTCCGAAACAACCCGTCCTTATACTTGCATGAAACACTGAGTTCTATATTTGAAATTTAAGGCCTGATTGGACAGACTTTTTGGTCACTAAACATGAGCTCATAGCATTTCTCATGGTCTTTATTCTATGTTTTTCATCTTGAGACAACACAGTAAAATTAATAAACAAAAGTTAAAAAGAATACAGTACACCCTACAGAAAGTTCTCAATTTACCGGGACATTTTAAAGACCGAAAAGATATTCCCAGTGCTCGAAGGTGTATTTGTACTAAGTGTGAGACCTACCTTCAGAGCCTCGTCTGTGGAGAAGAGTGTGCCAAGGGTGAGTGCCAACTCCGCAGTGCGCGACGAAATGGTGTTGCGCATGGTGTCCTGGAACCACGGCGGGGCCACGATGCCCAGCGCCGTCTCGTTGAGGCCGATAGTGTACTTGCCCCCGACCATCACCCGGTATTCACAGGACATGGCGAGCAGGCAGCCGCCGGCAGGGGAATGTCCCTGGAGAATAGAGGAAGTACTTTAGAAGCCATTTGGAGAAGAGACGTACGGGATGTGACAATGGGAATCGATAAAATTCAGACACTATAATATGAAGTTGACATAACTAAACTGAATATACTGTGTATGGAGAGGGTACCAGAAGAAGAAAATAAGTTATCACATAAAGTAATTATATATTAGTAATTATACATAAAATCTAATTGTTTCTAAAGTAAAAACTGTTAAATAGAGAGCTTTGTCATCACATAGTATACACTGTTTTTTGTTTAGTTTCTTGGTGAATGCAACTATGTATTTTGCAGCTATGTATTCGTTATTGTCATTGTGAACTGTTAAGCTTTGAAATACCATATATCTCTTCAGGCTAATTTGTTCGCTTTTGGGAACAACTCATATAGTCTCTTAGATGTTGTCTCCCTTACTTTCGCTGTGAGAAATATCATCTAAATGGTGTTAGAAAGAGAAAACACCACACTTTATATTCAAATCTAGAAGTTAACCACAGAAGAATTCAAATGTGCAACATTATGAAACCAAAATTTCCAATAGCAATTTGAAAAAAACTGAATTTTTTACTAATTATTTTTATATTTATTTAACAACAAAAAAAATGAGGTGACACTAACGTTTCTGGTACAAAATTATATTTCAGCACATAAATAATCTCTTATATATAAACAGGCTAGAACACAATAATAATACTTGTTTTAACTTTAAAGAAGGACTTCTTGTACCTAAGCATACAAATAAATATGGACAAAGAACTTTAAACTATATGATTCCCAGTTATTTTAATATGTTACCTGCTGAAATTAAAAACTGTGCCCAAAACAAATAATTGGTGAACTTACTGAAGACTTGGCTTACTGAAAGAATTAATTTGTATTAGCTTACAATGATATATTATTCTAAAGACTTTTAAAATGGTTATTTATGTTTTTTCATAATTTTCTTTTGCAATTTTTCTGTAAATTTTTTGTTTTATACATATAATTGTAAAAATGTAACTGTAAACTCACTATAATAAGATTTATAATGAAAGAACCCGTTTTTTTACCTTATATTTGTAAAGTTGAATAGTAAAATAAATGTGTTTTTACGTATTTTTTCACTATCAGTAATTTTAGTAACAAAAAAACATACAGTGAGCCATTTTTTGTTTTTGTTTTTATGTTTGGATTCAAAATTTTAATACCCAAAAAATATATGTTTATTTCTAATAATAAAATTTAAAAGCATATTTCTTCACTTTTCAATAACAGTTTTAGGATACATTCAGAAATATTTCATTTATTTGGATTTTATTGCAAAGCGGAAATACTGCGATCTTCCGACAGAAGCGAGCTATTTTGTCGGCTAAATTATGGCATCCTTATTAATGGATACTTTGGCGTTGTTAGTATATATTTTGGCATTTAAGTGAATATTTGCAAGCATATTTAGCCATTTTGACAGCGCATAATAAACAGGGTATTCGGGAAGTAAACTTCTACATGATTTTAAAATTAAAAAAGATAAGTTACTTATTTCGAAATTAGAATGTTTTATGGTAGTTTTTAGGTTAAAAAGTTGAATTGTTTGTACGGGAAAATAAAGTTATTTTTACTTTTTTACCCCGGGACGCCTTGTATAAACGAATGTCTAATTATTACACAATAAATATCATATGAGATTAAAGTTCATAATTAGTACAGAAATTTAACATTTACATGTATAAATAAGCCAATGCTGTGATTGTGCAAATATAAATAATATCAGATTAAGCAATAAGATTTCAATCTTAAAGATATGCATTATGAGCTGGAAAAAAGTTAAGTACCTAATTATAATACACGTAGCAGGCTTTTTAGGTAGTAAAGTCCGTTAAAGAACAGTCTGTTAGTAAACCCCTTTACACCCCTTTTTACCCCTTTCAGGTTCGCCACATAAAACGAATTTCAAAATTCCCTGATTATTCCATGTTTTCCAGATATTTTTCCTGATATTATATTTTATTTGATATGGGAGCATATCTTTCCGAATTTTATTTTAGAAACTGCCAAAATTTACTTTGTTCCTACTTAAATTTTTGACATTTCATCCACAGCAGAAGATTTGAAAAAATTAATACAGGTACATAATTCGAAAAATCGAGTTGTTGGAACCCACAGCTTTGGACCACTTAGCCACTAACTAGGTACCCCATCTATACTTACATTGATAGCCGCAGCAGTGGGGTAAGGGGAACTGAAGAGCTTCATCCAGCAATCCTGCAGGGCTGACCAGAAGTCCCGCACCCTCTTGGGGTCAGGTTTGTACATCTCCATGATGTCCAGTCCTCCAGAGAAGATCGTAGGAAGGGACTGCGGGCAGAATTACCATATTAATGATTTGTAGTAATCAAATAAAAGTGACCACAATGAAGGTTGACTCAAATTAGCTGAGTTGGCCTTCAAAATAAAATG
This sequence comes from Hesperophylax consimilis, assembly GCF_061612785.1. Taxonomy (NCBI): domain Eukaryota; kingdom Metazoa; phylum Arthropoda; class Insecta; order Trichoptera; family Limnephilidae; genus Hesperophylax; species Hesperophylax consimilis. Next base: position 1,926,320 of record NC_142842.1, read on the forward strand.
AATTTAAAGCAAATATGAAGACATCGAGAAGTCGATAAATGTGGTAAACTTTTTTGTTGAAACTGCTTTCCACAAAAAATAATGCAAGTCTGCATTACTCTTGTTGGCTTAATTTCATGGAACTGCTATAACTTGCTGATCACATAACATCTGCAGAAAGAATTGCAAAATATGCGTTTTTTTAGGTAGGTAGATTGAAAGCAGACTTGAAAATCGTCAGTTAATCAGTGATAGTGACGGTGAACAAAGGTGAAACATTCCTGGTTTTTAATGGTTTTACCACATGTATGGTTATCTCAATGTCATCATTTCTGCTGTCTAATTATCCAATACCATGCCTCGTCGCCAAATGCCAGGACTGGCATCAAAACATAGTGGACTCCGTTGTGGACTAGCCATACTTCATTTGACAGGTGACACATTTCTTATTATCAATGGATCTTGTATACTCATTACAATATTAATATTTGGATGATTTGTATAGCGTTGTTTATGTGCAAAATCACCTCAGGGGCGCTGCACAAATATATGATGAATTTCTACAACTATCTATCTTATTACTAACTATAGAATAGTCAAACTGTTGTCAATTTTTGGCTAACAGATTGCAGATTGCGGTTCGTCAATCACCAATACAAAGCCCGTATGTACAATGCATTTGATTGATGAACGTGATGCTAGAATGTACATGTATTGTTATTCTTATTTATTTATATTTTGTACAGGCAGTTAATATACAGTAACATACTTACCTGGTAGGTCACTTGAGATTAACACTGTTTATTGTTTATTAGAGAAATCTAGATACGGTTTGAAAGCCTTTCCGGTATTTATTTAAATTTTAAGCTTTAGCTTAAAAAGGTAAAATTTCAGTTTAAACCTGAATTCTGTTGGAGTTGTTACGCATCTTAGTTCCGGAGGAGTTTATTCCAAGCCTTCGGCCCAGATGCTCCGAAAGCGCAATCACCAAACTTAGTATTTGGCTTGCGCTCAGGTTCCATCAGTCTGCCTATAGCTGATGATGGTACTGATCTAAGAGTTGACTGCTTCAGACCAGTGTTTTCCGGGACGCATAGTTCACAGATGTAGGGTGGGGTAATTTCATTGATGGATTTAAACACCATCCAGCACAATTTGTACTGGATTCTTTCAGGGCACTTGAGCCAGTGAAAGTTAGGAAATGTGCGAATATTTAGAGACGCCGGTTATGAGCCGTGCTGCTGCATTAAACACTGATTGAAATTTGTCAGTTTGATATTTTGGAAGGCTGGCAGTAATCGAGACGTGAAACTACGTAAACATTAACATATTACTTACAGAAGTCAAAATCATTCCTTTGGATCTATTGCTGGACAGGTCATCGAATGTTTTGCCCAACTCGGCGAGAAGTTCAAGATTTAGGCCATTGACCGGGGCACGCTGCATTGTGACAGTTGCCACTCCAGTTTTGTCGTTGACTTTCACATCCACCAATGGACCCGCAGAGCTCATGGCTCTGGCGCTAATGGAAGATGCAATCTTCACCTCCCTTACTGCTAACCTGCCTAGCTGGCGGAACGACATCATGATTGCTGAAAAAAAAAACAACTTATAAGTTAACTTTCAGGCATTAATACAGGCTCAATTGTAATTAATAATAATATAACATAACAAATATTTGGTTTTTGCAGACGTTACAGAAAAAAAAAAAATGAAACGGCATATTGTAATAAAACATTTATTATGATATATTATTTATTAGGTCGAAGAGTTAACTTTGTAGTACTTTCCGAAATGAGTGATTACCTAGATTCAATATTTTTTAACAAAATATATGGGTCAGCCGACAGACATACAGATAATTCGTAATGAATAAATTATCCAAGAATCCAACATACCTAATAAACCTGGAAGTGCCCGTAAGTACCAAAATTATAAAAATTTAAAATGCCAAAGTCCAAAGTTTTGACAGTGCAAAAACACCATAAACAATTATTTTGATTTGCAACCACAAAGTAGAGATTACTATTTTGTGATGGATCATCTATCTCAAGAAAAAAATGGATAACCGATTAAAACTAAAGCAAAATGGTAAACATAATTTATTTTACTGCCCATCTATATAATATATAACATTCCTATCGTCCTGTAGACATGACAAAAACCGTACAAGAACCTTGTTTTTTATGAAACGTCATAAAATTATAAAACGGTCGGTAAAGAAGACGTTTCATACCATAATCTTCTTTACCGACACTGCTTGTTTTTGACGGCGTCAAATTAACAAATCGTTTGCTGTCAGATTACAGATGCCTTTTTGTGGTTTGAGTTTTTTATAGCCGATTGTCAAATTGTCTAATAACTGTTTGATTGTTTAACGCAAATACTTAATATTCAAGATGTCCCTCGAACAGACCGCCTGCGATGGTATGCAGCACCCCTTAGCTGAAAATACTCGTATATTTTTCGCGATTCTTTACTATTTACTATATTCCTTGCTATCTTTTTTAGATTTAAAAGCTTTTGAGCGGCGGCTTACTGAAGTTATATCTTGTCTCCACCCGGCTACTATGAGATGGAGAAGTAAGTAATTGTAAATCAGTACCTTATCTTATTTTAAATACACCTGCGAGTAACATTTCACTCATAATATTGCCTTCTTACTTCATTTTAATATCGATGGCTTGAAAATTATTAAGTTCGAACTTTGTGACTTTAATTTACGCAAAACAACAATATTGTAATGTTCATTTTGGTTTGTGTTAAAATATTTCTTTGTTTTTTTTTTAAAGTTCTCCTGGGGGTAATATCGGTGTGCACTGCTATTGGGGCTTGGTATTGGCTGACGGACCCCCTGACTCCGATGGTTTCTCTTTCCCAGTCACTGTTCAACCATCCTTGCTTCACTATCACTTCCATTCTTCTTGGTAAGTTCATGTCTGGAAGACAAACCCAATTTTAAGTCAAGTACAATAATGCCCGGATTTGGGGCAGCAAAACCCCTTTGGTAAAATTTCTGTTCTCCGCTAACTTAGGAGAGTCACAGTTTACGTGAGATTTCGAAAAACCACCCCAACTCATTTTGCACAATAGGGAATTCTCGCGCATTTTGTAAATAATTTATTTCAATAAAGATAATTATTTTATTATGTGCCTCTTTTTTTTCTTTTTTTTTAAATGCATTTTCAATTTTTTGTAGTTGTTTTAAAAATTGCGTGCTATTTCGGCTCTGAAAACGTCACAAGTGCTACGTCACACCTTTGCCGCCATCGCCGCCTGTCTTGCTTGTTGCTGGTTAAACCAAGGGGATCAACGCATTGATGAATTGCATCTCGCATTATTCTCCCTTTTAAGTGTTATTCGTTGTGTTTGTGGTATATTTACAATCCACATAGTTATTACTATTTATTTTACCACTTTTTGACCTCAAGTTGCAGTTAAATATTGTATTATATGTATAAATGTAAATAAACAAATGTGTTGTGACCTAACTAGTGATGTAGACCCGGGAATTTTCCCAGGGGAATATTCCCGGGAACAGGAATATTCCCCGACCTGAAATAAATTCCCGAAAACGGGGAATTTATTTTATTTTTAATAAAATGGTTTCTACACTCCTCTTGGATGCTTTATTGAGTGTTAGCATGTAAAGTAAGCCTGCAAACATTTGCAATAAACGAAGCTGCCTCATCTTTACCTCGTGATATGAAGAACAGCCTGTTGGACGATGATGTTTACTGGACAAGAGTGACATCATTAGCCGATGTTCTGCTACCGATTGTTTCCTGGATTACACAGCTAGAGGGAGACGATCCACTAACACACAAAGTATTGTATGCTTTTGAGGATATTGAGAGCAGTCTAAGTAAAACTCTTCCAGCGTCTCTACCGTCACATACCGAAGAGAAGCAAATACTGGAAAAGGCGGTGCAGCGCAAAGAATTTGCTATTGCTGCAATACATCTGGCTGCTGCCCTACTAGATCCAGGTTCCCAAGGACATCTGCTAAGCCACGCACAGCAACTTGAAGCACTTGAATTCATTGACCAAGTAGCAAGTCATGTGGAGACTGTTGATAGTGTAAATGTTCTTGTTGATTTAGCCAATTATAGGGCTAAAGAAGAATCATGGAGCAAGGCATTCCTATGGAAGTGTGTCGATAAAATCACGCCAGTGACCTGGTGGAAGGGGATGTGCAAATGTTCTGATTTGTCACAGGTTGCCATAAGAATATTGACTGCTCCCATTACTTCAGCTGCCCTGAGAGATCTTGTAGCACCTTTAGTCGCATTCATACAACATGGAGGAATCGTCTAACAACTCAAAGAGCAGGGAAAATAACATCTGTGGCACATAATTGGAAACTTCTTTCCTCTGAGAGAGGCTCTCAAGTTGCTCCCAAGAAAACCCTTTCTTCCACGGATGAGCAGATTGCTTCGCATCATAACGTTTCAAACCTATCTGGTACTCGCAAACGCAAACATCCAATTGACTGTGCTGAGGAAGAAGAAAACGTAGATAATCCTGAGTTGGCAACAACTTCGTCCGGGTCAGATGAAGAAGAAGAATATGAAGGTGAAAGTGGAAGCGAAGTTGATAGTGTCAGTATCCAATCGGTATCATCAGATGAACAGTAACGATCTGTAAAGTTGTGTCATTTTTACAGTTTTACGATTGATTTTTTATATATACCGTTTACTAGCATAAAGTGTATATAGGCTCCTAATACTGTACAGTATACAATTATATAGAGATACTACTCACTTTAAAATAATTTTGATCGTTGTTTTTTTTGTTATTTTTCTCTTGGATCCTATTCCTATATATATGGGAATAGTTTTTATGGATCTATCCTGCTCTACAGGGTGCGCCAGAGAAACTTACTTATTTGAAAGTTCAATAAAAACAAAAGCACTGTAGTTATTGTTGTAATTCTTTTTTTATTTGAAAATGCAATGTACCAAGTTTTTTTTCATACTGTTTTAAAAATTACATCTTTTAAATGGCGACCCTCATCGCGCATACACTGGTTAAGTCGTTTTTTGAAGTTTTCGTCCACACTTCTCAGCATATCAATCGGAATATTGGCAATAGCATCAGGAATGTTGTTCTTCAGGTGATCTATGGTCCGTGGTCGATCGACATAAACAAGGGATTTCAAATAACCCCATAAAAAAAATCACATGGAGTCAAATCCTGAGAGCGCGCCGGCCATGGGAGATCGTCTCGGAGAGAGATGAGGCGGTCGGGGAAATGTTGTCGCAGCAAATTCATGCCCGCTGCTCTCTAGACCACAGCATAATGGCAACTGACGAGAATGGGAAACAAACTTGGGGACGTCCTCCTCCAGATGCGCCCCCTCCCGCCCCTCTACTTGCCCAACTCAACGGTCGGGAATTTTTTCAAATAAGTAAGTTTCTCTGGCGCACCCTGTATATGTACCATATGTGTGTATATTTTATTTTTTATTTAATAAATATTATTCTTTTTGAGGTATTATGTTGTTAAAATCAAAATTCCCAAAATTCCCCAGAAATAAATTCCCGGGAATTTATACATCACTAGACCTAACCTACCTTACATGACGTTAGCTGTCATTCATTCGCAATGGATGTAGATGTTAATAAACGGATTCCTAAGAGGTGGTGTTTTGTACCGTTGTGTACAAATACAACTGTATCTACTCCAGAGAAACACTTTGCCAGCATGTGCCAGTTGATATCAAGAGAAGGAAAGCTTGGATTAAAGTCTATCAGAGTCTATCAAAACGAAAAATTTCTTACATAACCAATAACCATATATATATGCGCAGTATTAACTTGGGTTCAAATTTCAAAATTTTAAAACTAAAAATAAAGTGGTTCGTCGCGTAATTATTTTGATAGGAATATTTGCACAAATTTTAGCGTCAACAAATACCATAACTTTTTTTGTAAAGAATGCAAGGCTGATGATGAAAGCAAATAAAAAGGGATGCTTTAGATATGATAGTTTAGATATGTAGTGCGAATGAACAAAGAAAGGAGTGTAAAGCGAATATATGACGTGAATATGAATGGTAAAGAAGTCGGGGACGTTTGAGGAAGTCATGACACAATCAAGTGAACAAAATACTCTACATAAAAAAAACATATAAACGTGATATACGATGTATGAATGTGAATGAAGCAAAGAATGTGTGTAAAGACCTAGTTTTTTATTGGAAGCAACACAAAGTCAATCTATACTGCACAGCTATTTTGTTGCGTGTAATACGTTTAGGTCAACGCCATCATCATATCCATTCGAGGAAGATTTGCAGCCCCAGCATTCTGAAATCCTTGCTCGGCCTTCGGCATCGCAAATCTAGCTAGCACGCTGCACGCACAACAATAATACGGGACAAATCGTCTCTACTAATAAACTAGGCTAAATGATAACGAATGAAATAACAAAAAGAGACCTACACGGAACTAATAAGAGAAGTCTTGATAAAGACTGATTGTTAACAGCAAAACGGGAACGAAAATAAAGCGAGAAGATGACGGTACGATTTCCTAATGGCGAAACACAGCTAAAGCGAATAGGTTTGCAGGATCTACTCAGGCCGGTCAACCGCGACGTCATCGTTTGCCCTTGAACGCTTGACCAATCACTGGGCGTTCTTAGCTGCATTGAAATATTTCGTTCGCGCCTGTTTTTAAAGTCATAATAACTTTAATAAATGATTTTTGAAAATTATAAAAACTATGTATTCTTGTGTCTGGAGTGTTTCTACATATGAATAATTAATAATAAGTGATTTTGTGGTGTGAAGAGAATTCCCTATTGACGTTCAAAATAAAAGAAATCAGAGTAAAATATAAGAAGTGAACAGTAAATTTAGAGGTGGCTGTTTCATATCCGGCTCGAAGGACTAACTTTACTTTATATGAGGGAGTGCACTGTAAACAATGGAACACGGAAAGGCAGCAGATTTAGGAACACACTGAGCTTACTTATCCAGTCGTAAAGCGGGCACTGCGATCTTTTAAAAAATATTTTTAATCTTTTTTTTTTATCTAGCTATGTTTAAATAGGTTAAGCTACTAAATCGAAACAAAATGGTTATTTCAACAGGTGGATTGGCTGAAAAAACACAGTTTAGAATGGAAAGATCAATGATAACCACTAATGACCCAACGTAAATAGTTATTTTGTGCATATTATGCTCCTGCATCAAACTTCGCATTCACTACAGTTAGGTTAGGTATTTTTGGTTCTCATGCACAACCTCGACCGCAGTGGGCTGCTTGCACTCTTTCGTAAACATAATTGCAGGAGATGCAGCACGGACCACTACTGATTTGAGAAACTAGTCAGCATTTTTATTTATTTATACGCCAATTGGGCTTTTACATACATAACAAAGAAGCAATTTTTTGATAAAATACAACATATTTGTACAGCGCCCTTGAGGTGATTTTGCACAAAAACGGCACTATACAAATAATCCAAATATGTATTATTGTTATTATTATAAAAATACACATGCTTTATAATTTTTTTTTGTTATATAAAAATAAATGGATACAGCTTGACGGACTAAAAATCACATTAATGGCTTGGATAGGTTATAGACATTTTTACAAAAAATCCTAATACTTATTTTTCAACAACTTGGTTTTCTATTGGTACATACTTTGATGTGAAAAATATTTCTGATTCATATCTTTGAATGTATGGTTGCTATAATGACTGTAATGATAATAACTGCTTTGTATAATGTTACCTGTAAACAATGGATGTGAATAAAAGGGATATCGGAAAATAAAATTATGACAAATATTTTGAAATGTGTATGTTAGAAATTACTTTATCTAATCAATTCCATATCAAATCTTGGCAGAGTTGTACATACTATCAGTATTGCCCTGCTGAAAGGCCACCATTCAGAATTAAAAGGTTGCTTTATATGGCTTTAGCTATCGTTGGTGACCAGATCTGAATTGCCAGGTACTTTCCAGCCTTCTTTTTCTCCGTTCCTTACCTACTCCCCCTTCAGCTATACAACACATCCCTGATTCCGGACTGTTGGGAGCAGTTGGTACTGTTGGCCTGTAAAACTACCACACTGTTTTGTAGTGTCAGTAAACTGGTAAGTCATAATCAAAAAAAAAAATTAACTCAATCTCAATCTATCTACATACAGATATACATGTCCCAAAAAAGAGTGTACAGTGGAAGTGCAGAGGTAGAACACCCTACGGGTACCAAATCAAGCCCATGTATGTTTTGCAATTTTTTGTAGTTTTCGAGTTATGATTTTTTTTTTGTGAAACCTTGACTTACAAGAGATTATTGGTCAGAGGCATGAATTATTGAGATACAAGCTTGATTGTTTTGTTCTAATTAGGTGAATAGTATGTCTCTTAGACAGAAAAACAATGGTGAGCAGATCTAATACCATTGCGCCATAAAAAAATGTTGAATCCCAAGGTTAGTTAAAACTCTAAGATTTCAAAATTTTCATAATGATAATAATAATTGGATGATTTTGTATGGCGCCGTTTTTGTGCAAAATCACCTCAAGGGCGCTGTCATCTGTTAATATCATTGAGCTTTATTTTTTTTTTATTTTAATAATGATAATTACACAGCAGAACTTGTTTAAAAATAAACTGTTTTTATAAACCCAATAACAATATTATTGAATATATAAAAAATAAAATGGAGTTCTACAAATTAAACTTAATAATAATAAATAAAAAAAAAAAATAAAAAAAAATCATTGAGCTTTTTCTGCGGATACATTTAAAAGGGTGAGCTAAATAATAACTCTACACAGGAGGCCCCGAGGAAAAACAAATCCCTCAGGGCCTATGTCATCTTTTTGGAAGCTGTGTGGAGGGTCTTTTTAGAAAAAAAAGGAGAGAAAGTTCTGGGAAGGAAAAAGGTTTGAGGGGTGGGTAGGAATCGGGGGTCAATGTGACTAAGACAAGACCTAAACAAACCTTACACCATCAACCCGGCACTCCTGCTTAGTCACCAAACGTAGCGAACCACTTGGGGTTATTATTAAATCACAAAGAGTTTTCAATATGTCGACTATACAAACCCTTTATCTTCTTAAAAAGTTTTGTTTCATTCGCTTGAACTTCTGCCTGTCTCAATTTTGTTTGTAATTTTTATTTATTTTATAAATTTTAAAAGATTACAATTTTGGTGATACCTTACTAGGCTCATGCCCGCATTATGGTAGTCATATATGATTTATGTAAGAATAACAAAATAATATTTTGTATCAATAGTAAAACATACGGGAAAAGGAAAATGTTATGGTAAAACAAAATTTTTGAAAATGCGTATTATTATAGAAACCATATTAGAAATAAAAATAAAACTAATTAAATTGTTTCTAATTTCTTTGGCGTAAACTGTTTTTAATAACCCCAGATGAAGAAACGCCCCCACGCCTGCATCCCCTTGTGCTCCAAGCAGCTCACCCTTTTAACAGCATGGAGCAACAGTAACAGTCCCCGAGCAAAGCTGGGTACACGTCAGCTAGTGTGTATATATTACGTAGTTTTGCGCTAAAAGCTAATTATTGCCATTAATAATTCCAGTGTTGCTGTTTCTCTGCGGCATTCACAAGCGGGTGATAGCGCCGAGCATTATAACCGCCAGGACGAGGACCTGCCTGGCCGACTTCAACATGTCCTGTGACGACACGGGGAAGCTGATCCTAAAGCCGCGGCCCGCCTCCAACACATAGCTGACTATGTGGAACTAATAGCTATTTATTTTATTCTTAAGTACCTTGTCTCTGACGTATGTTATTTTCACTTGTTATTAAGCAATAATACAAAATATGAAAACTGGAGAAATGCTTTTTTTTTGTTGAAATTAATATACTCGTAAATCATGACCGAGTGGGTGCCCCAATGGAAGTGATGCAGAAGAGGCCAAATCCCACCCCGGGATGCTGCTCTGTGATGACGATGTTTACTAGTATTTTTACGGAAATATGTTAAAAAAAATTGATCAAAATATTTGTTTATCGATTCAAACCATGGCAAGTTTTAAAAGAGTGGAAAAAAGTAATTTCCTATTTTTTGAGACAAGTGGTGTTTTAATATTTATTATTGTTGAATGGAAATGATATTACGAGCTGAAGATAGTTGTAGTTGGGTCGAACTAGAAATTCCAGAAACAAAAAGCTGTGGTAGCGATCACTGTTGACTTTTGACGTGATATAAATAGCAGCAAGTTTCAGAGTTCTAGATGCTATCAGTATCGCTCTGGTGAAAGATCAACATTCATAATTGAAACATTGCTTGAAATGGCTTTAGCCGTTTTTGGTGACTAGATTTGAATAGCCAGGTTCTTCTTCTCACCACTATCTTCAGCCTAACACTATTCCTCAACTTATCACTAGTCTCACTGGCTCTTAACGATTGGGAGCAGTTGGGACTCTTTTGCGCTCACATGAAAAAAAGATCATATTATATCAGTGGCTTTACCGCAGTTTGACAATGCCTTCAAAAGGCAAAACAGCTATCCAGCGAAATAGTAACTATTTTAAAATATTTTTTTTTCATTAGCTCCACACAGCTATGCCTTCTTTTGGGATACTGTGTGATTGGTCTTTTAACCTTCCAGCGGGCGCGCTGTCGTAAAATTTACGACAGACGTGCCAAATCGCTTCCCCCACTCTTACCACTTAGTCGAAAGAATCGAGCTTCGAGCTATGCTAGAGTCAAATCAAATCAAATCAAATGTCAAACATTTACCGCAAGATATAATAAGTGCTTTTCTCAAAGTTAATTACGGTCGGGCAGTTGAACCGATAACAGAAGAAGAAAACAGAAGCTTTCCAAAATGCAGTGTTTGTCGGTTATGTGCACTGGATAAGAAAAGATCCTCAGCATCAATGAAGTGTTGCCGTTGCCAGTCCTTTACATGCAAGAACCATTCTTCAGTTGAGGTGGTTTGTAACAATTGTAAGGATTAATATAATAATTTTTCAAATAATTTTATTTTTAAGTACTGCCTATTATCATTTTTCATAACCTTAAAGAAATTCTCTAACATTTGTATAAAGAAAACACCACTTACATGGAGAAAACTCGATGACGTAAAATTTACGACAAGCGCCCGCTCAAGGGAAATTTCTCAACGCGCCCGCTGGAAGGTTAAGAAAATTAAGGAGAGGAAAGGATAAAGGTATGAAGAGTGGGTAGGAATCTGGGTCAGTATGTCCAGGAGTGACGCATGAATCCATCCCTTCCTCAGTTGGTGGGCAGACGCATCTCCCACAAAAACCTGCTATGAGATAACCTACGGCAGAGGTATTGGATATCCAATGAAATGGTTCCCAGAGCGGCGATACCCATAAATAAAAAATATAACTACATATTATTTTTAATAACTTTGGTGTAATTCAATAAAATTAATGATACATTGATGTCTTAGAACACAGATACATAATAATATAAGTTACTAACAAACATAGAATAAAAAGAGTCATATATCTTGTTTCAGTAAATCATACCATGTAGGTACAGGCAATGTAATTCCATATTAACATTTATATGTTTGTATAAAAATGTTTCTGATAAAAAGAGTGTAAAAATACTCATTATGTATTATTATTTATCAAGTTGATAGAAATTGTAATATCAAATATATCGACTTGTGGTTAAATTGTTCTAGTGAGTACATATGTAGTGTTAATGATCTTAAAAATAGTATTATGTAATTATTTATTTGATACAGAGTAAAAGCAGAAGTTCTCAACCATTTTTAATATTATTTTTGCAATTCCCTTTTAATTATGTCATGAGCAGCTATATGACTCAAGAAGAGAAATCTCAAATTGAAAACCATAGAAAGGCTGTTTCAGTTACATAAGATTATTGATTATAAATCAACATTTATAAAAGCTTTCGGTATATGTATTTCGTTTGTATTTTATACTAGCCCCAGTGAGAGATTGTATGCACGTCATCAACGATCATCCTAAAAACCGTTCATAAAAATTGTCCTTCTCACATGTTTCATATGAAAACGAAAAAGACCGAAGATACTAGAATGTCAAATGTCTTTGAACATATTCCTATAGAGATTTCGCAAACATATGTTTATTTCGAATTGTATTGCCAGGCATAAAAAGAAGCAAAAAAATAAATTATGCTTTATTTCATAAAACACACACAATAATAAAATTTGCACAGGATTAGGTAGACCTCATTAACTACGTACATTCGTTAATAATTATTATTAATAATTATTAATTATTATTATTATTCATTAATAATTCTACTTATTCGTTAATAATTTTACCGTAAAAATAATATGATATTATCATTATACAGTTTATAAAGTTCTTGTCCGGGACGACTTATTTTCAGATATGTAACACTGAATTTAAATGTCAACATAATGAAATGGTAAGGTGACCACCTAATTTTGAAAATTGTTATTTTTAGAACACTTGAAAAAATATATATGTATATGTATTCATATATCTATTGTTTGCTTTTAGTAAAAATGTTTTATTTATTATTTGTAACTAATTATATTTTACTTCGATACTATTTTATGTTTCTATGTATTCATAACTATTTCTTCATACGTTAATTTTCGAATGAACAAGTAAACATGTACTAACTCGCTTTTATATTTCGATTGTACATATTTATTAATGTATATTATATTTCTAATATTGTATTATGTATCTGAATCATCGATGTAGGTAGGTAGATTGATACTACGTTATTGTTAAGTTCTTGCCAATTATAGAAGAATGGTCAATATCACTCATCAATATTGTGCGAAGCAAGTTACGATGTACATTATTTTTAAATGTTTCATGATGATGTGCATACGAGCTCTGCCTGGGAATACTTTATCAGCATTATAAAAACTTGTGGATTTCTTGCATACAGCATGTTTTAAATTTGTTATTCGACTTCAGAAAATAAATTCTACTACAGTTGAAAAAAAGTAAATTTTTTATTAAACATACTAATTTCAATTTCAGTGCATCGGTGCATGCGCAAAGTGATGTGAAATATACCTGTGTATAAATAGTATAAAACAAAATCGCTATCTGCGTCTGTTTGTTTGTGCGCTTGTTATTATAATATCCTGCGATTTTTCGTGGGTCTGCGCTAGTAACATAAAAAGAACACAATTTTTTTTTTTCAGAATACTGCTGTCCCTTTTTTGCTAATAAGTAGGCGTAAGCAAGATAAAAGGCTGCTTCTCAGTGACATTTCGCAAGGACACTACTGTCGGAATTATACATATACTCTAGTGGATCCCTGCAATGGTTCGCTATTGCAAATGTCTTTTCGGGCGTCTCCGACATCTTCCACCATTCACTACTGTATACCACAATGTTACTGTTAAAAAACTACATTACATCGACTTTAACTCCACTTTGTATATCATTCCTGTACAGAGATATTGGGTAACGTATTCCTCGGACGTCCCTGATGTCTTCTACCATTTAAACATTAACAATTTTGTTTATATCTCGACGAGCTCTGCACCTGTCGGGTCCGAAACTATTCTATGTTTCAAGCTGGAACCAACCAAACACATTCACAAAATTTCATTGAATTCTGTTGGGCGGTTTGGGAGATTAGCGTGTATGAACCCAGTGACAAGTGATTTTTATGTATTAAGATATATATATGTACCAATTACTTAAATGTACTGAAGCAAAGAGGGATTTTGACAGGTTGATTATACAATTGGCGGGAAAATAGTTTGGGTGAGAAAATATGTAGGAAAAAACGAGATTGGTTGGCAGTTAGTACTATGGAAATGTGTAATAAGTAATGCAAAGTGGAAACAGCATTTGCATGGAATTCTATTTGAGACCTTCAGCCTAATTGTGTTTATTCTTATCGATATAAATACATTAATCAAACTATCCACACTATTTAGAATGATAATTTCTGTTTTGCCAAAGAGCTTAGCTTTTAATATTTGGATGGCGAGAATACAGTGTTTTGATTGTTTCCGATCACTGGTTAATATGAAAATACACTTTTTTTAGTAATACAAGTGAAATGAATCACCATTTAAGAATGTGTATTCTTATTGAGGTAAGTATGCCAATAAACTTACAGGTGGTTGAGAACATTCAGAATCAATTAACCTAGAAATTACATTAAGTATTGAGATGCAGCAATGTGTATAATTATTATTGAAGCATAAAATTATTTTCAGGCATGCAACATTCACTTGAATGGAACCAATAAAAGATACACTACAATATGAAACTTGCTAAAATGAATACTCCACATTTAAACACCTTTAGTCCAGTAGCGGAGAGAACACACTTCTAACTTATTTGTTTAAAATTACCAGAGCGACTGCTTTGACAGCTTCGACCAGACAACACATAGTCCAGTCAAAAGGGCAAAACAAATTGTATGAAATCAATTGTGGCTAAAATGATATATTCAGGCCTCTCTGTTAATGTTCAACTATTGCTTGATAGTCTAGCTTCAATACAAGACTTGTGGTGTTTGGACGAAGCTAATGAAACAGGGTGGGAGTAAGTAACTCTGCTTACTGCCAAAGTTCCATATTTGGAGTGTACCATTTATATGGTTTAATTATTTATTCCATTTTGCTTATTAATTGTGAACTTCTAATCTTGCCAATGAGTTGCCGATATTCTTTTTTCTCCTTTGTTCAATTCACGGTTCAGACGAACAAAGCTCTTTCTTCACTAAATTGACAATGTCGCAAATTGGATAAAAATTATGTAGTTCTCTTTTTTACAACTTTATAGGTGTTGCACAAAATATACAAAAACTATTGTAACCATTTCTAAACAATTTATTAATAAAAGGATAATACTTAGTAATGCAGAACTGTAGTCTGGTGGAACTTTATACATAGACAAGTATTATAGTATTAACAGAAATAACCCACGCAATGCATCATGTCAAACATATCAATAATGGTTATAATAAAATGGTTATGATTTTCCTACTACGTAAATACTAACGGTTGGTTATACATGGGTTAATAAAAAGGTAATACATAATTACTGAAAGCAACATGTGGTATCAATAAACAATCTCAAAAACATACAATATAACAAGAAAATCTGATAATTCACTCACTAAATATACATTATAATTAATATTATGTCGTAATAAAGTCTTCTCAAAGAATTGAAACGGAAAAGAATTTGCTAGAATATTTATTTTTCTACAGTGTGAAGTTAAAATTTCACTATAAATATAATTTTAAAAGCGTTGAGCGTACATTTTACAATAATAATTCAAAGTCTGTGAAATGGACGCCGCGTCTATAATAAAATGAATTTACAACAATGGTAGATTTATTCACTAGAAACTTTATGAACACAGGGTATATTAAATATTTGTGAAATGCAACACGGTAAAGTTTGTAGAAATTTTTACAAAACCTGGTAATGGATGGTTAATTTGCCGACAATTCCAAAGTCAAATAAAAATTGTACAACTTATATCAACAAAACACTTCATTTGAAAATTAAAAGATAGAAGATCATTACCGGCGTACATATAAAGTTTGCAATGGAGGCAGCGGGCTTACTGGGGTTTGCACTGGTAGCTTAATGTATACATTAGCAACGCCCCTGCACACATAAGGATATACACCTCTACATTATTCTCATATTTTGAAATCAAAGTTTTTCAATGTTAAAAAATGTAACATAAAATAATTTTGATGATAATAATTTCCAAGCAATTCCAAATGAAAATCTTGCATTTTAATGTTTTCATATTCAGTCTTAACTGACAAGGAAGGAATTAACAGTGCAAATACATACATCAATCATTTAAATAAGTGTTAGAAAAAAACATTAATATAAAAAAATATATAAATAGAGATTTATTATTTAAAAGGTAACAGTCGGGAAACTTTGGTTTGTGAACAGTTTAATACTAGACATGGATGAAAGGACAAAAGACCAAACAAATGAAATGAATTCAGTACAGAGATGAACACGAATCAATTCCAAGTATTATACTGAATCAATTTAGTGCATCCCTAAAACGAGTCACAACACATTTAGTGCAGAAAAAAAGTTATGTCATATCTTTTTTCTCATTTCCGCATATACACGGTGTCCGGAAACTCGTAGTACAAGCGGGAAACTGGAGAATCTACACCACATTGGGAACCCAAAAAAACATAAAGTTTTTTGTTTTGAGCATTTTCACAAAAAAAAAAAAAAACCAAAAAAAAATATTTTTCAGCTATTTTAGGGTTAAAGTTTTTTCTGGTGTTTAGGGTTGAACAACAGATGTTTTAACCCTGCAGAGCAGAAATATTTTATGATTACACCGGGTTAAATGAAGGGTGATTTCAAAATAATGCTTCAAATCCGAGTTTCTTCATTTGTTTTACTTTCAAACAGTTTTAATTAGTTGGGTACTTTGATCTTCAGTAATAATTTATAAGAATTTGATTAAAAAAAAAAAATAAAAAATAAAAATCAACTTCTAACTCGAGTTACTCGATAACGAAAGCTCAAATCAAAAAAATATATACTACAAAATCGACTCCAAATGTGATGTAGATTCACCAGTTTCCCGCTTGTACTACGAGTTTCCGGACACCCTGTATACTGACTTTAACTGCATAAAGGGGTTGGCTGAAATCACACGCTTTTAGACTAGGTATTTACATTTAAAACTGAAATGAATCACAGAATCAATACATCAAACAAAGATTTAATTAACTCGATACAGTGAATCAGTTTTAATCGATTCACTATTCAGTAAGGATTCGTTTTTACTACGGAATGTTAATTTGGAAACAATAAAGAATTAAAAAAAATGGTTTTGAAAAACAAAGTAAAATGAAATGATTCGTTTACAAATCAAACCAAATTTAAATCTATGTTTTATGAAGGCTTTATTGCTAAAACAATTATGTCATTACATTTAATTTAAAGTTTTGAGCAAATTCATACCAATCACTTGTTGTCTATAAATATAATAAACACTATTTAAAATGAACTTTGGATAATAAAGTATTTTTAGACTACATAGTAATAAAATAATAAGATGAGAAGGTCACATAAATGTATTATTAAAAATACAATCATGTACACCCAAATCCAATTGCTATTATTTAAAATTTATTATTAATCTTTGTTAAAATATTCTCGAGACTAGGGAATGGTACCAAATGTTTATAATGGTAGAAAAAAATCTAATTCATACTTTATATTAAAAAAATGTTAGTGCAGTCTTTAATGTTGATCTAAATTTCTGCAATAATAATATGAACAGTTTATTCCCTTGAGAGCGTAAATAAATACAAATGTATAAAAGCATGATATTATGAAAAAAAATCAACACAATTGTTGTAAAAAAGTTTTCTTTGAATTTTTTTTAAATAAATTAAGAGAAAAAATCAAATGATTATCTAGAAGAGTATTTTTAAAGAACTGTTTCGTTTGTAGGGTGGAGGTTTTCTATCAAATCGCAAAATTATGGTAGGTAATTGAAAAAACACAAAACAGTTAATATGTATAGACAAAAGATTGAACACTACCTTAGCTTCATTCATTAATGTATTGTCTTTTAAGAATAATAATAATATTAATACCTTTCCTAAATACAAAACATTCAATAATAATTAATGTATATAATAATTAACTAGAATCTATTGAAAACAATATAAAGCCTGTTATGACATAACAGTATGACTGAATTTCTTAAAATATAAATCATTTTATAGAATCTTCGGCAGAGTAAAGATATAAATTGTACTATAAAAAATGATAAGTGCTTCATCTAGAGTTGTGATAAATAATCTATACACATCCAGCAAAGTCATGGTTATAAAATAACATGAAAAAAATAATAAATTTATCAAATTTACATTCACACATAAAAATCTTTTAAAGTTGGGAAACCTTTTTAAAGTAGGTATAAAAAACAATCTGCATTTCATACTTTTTTCAAAATTTTAAATAAATTTAAACTATGTGAAAGTTATAATCATAAAAACTAGAACTTTAATCATTGCAAACTGCAGCCAACTGGGAAAAAAATCGAACTTTATGAATTTTATTATTTTACTTGACCTAGGCTAGGGCATATAAATATGTATTATAAAGTATATCAGACGAGTTCAGATCTAACTTTCAATATTGACGACATATGTTTATATCGTCACTACCAATTGGTAGCTTTTAAGTCCTCAACTGTCCACAGTGGCCAATTCAAGACATACATGTTATCAAATTGATTTGTTTGGTGGAATATCCACCTGTGAAATGTCAACCCTAACAGTTGATATTATGTGACATATGATCATGACTAATATTTAATAACCGAGTGGATTCAAATCCAAAATATCAATCTTTAATCTGTTTAAATTTTTGCAGAATGACACCATTTACTCAATATTTTTTTGTTTTAGCACCCTAAGAGAAATAAATAACACCTAAAACCAAAAACACTTATGAAATATTGCGGTCAAAAATTTCTTACACTATTTTGTAATCCGAATACAACTAACTTATTCATTTACTTTATTGAATCCAAATTTGGACGTTAAGACACTGATGTCTTATCATATCTTAAAAGGTAGGAAGAGAACAATGATTTGACCGCAAACATACAAATTATTAATATCTGATACTGTAATATGAGGCGACTTTTCGATTGGGGGCGACTTCGATCATTGTGAATATCGGCATAATTCTCGCTACCACTCAGAAATTACTCGTTTCTTTTTAATGATTTTTTTTTCAGGCAACGTGGATACAATAATACTTAGAAAATGGGTGTCAAATTCTTTGGATTCTAGTTATAATCAAACCTATTAAATTAATTTGATTGAATTAGCTGTTTTTTTAGATATTTCAGACAGATAAAAATGTAAATACATGTTATAAGCTCCTCGACAGTGATAATAATTTCGTGACATTTATTTTGCAAAGTATATCAGTGTAAAGTCGGCCCACTCCGAAAGGTGATTTTGATCACTATGTTTATTATTGATTCCACAAAAAATACACTTTTTTTTTAAACATAGTAATATGACATAAAATTTTTCAACACAAATGTTTCAAAGTTCAACCAAATCAAAGTCATCCCATTTTACAGTAGTTATAATCTGTCAATTTTTTTAACAAATTGAGTTTGATAATTTGGTGTCCCACTCGAATGAAATAAAAAATTATTTATTTATATTTTTTTATAAATATAAATTTGGCGGTATTTAAAAGCTGGCTGCGGTTCGCGTTAACATCTAGTTAGTTGGATACGACTAAAGATAGTTGGGAATAACCTCTAACCCTGGGTGCTGCTGGCAGGCCGTCAATCCATGCAGCAGCAAGCAAGGCTGGAGCTGTGTCCTCACGCAGACAGCAGGGTCTTGATGTTCTTTGGGGTGGAGTGGTGGTTCAGATGTCGGGTGGTGTAGCGCAGGGCGTTGAGCAGGGGCTCTGCCTTGGCGGGGGGCTGTTGCTGCAAGAAGCGCACGCAGCCCTTCACGTCCACCGACGAGGAGCGGCAGAAGGCCCCCGACGGGTGCACCCAGTCGTACAGGATCACCAGCCCCACCATCACACGCAACACCAGTAGCGACGTCTCCTCTCGGCTGAATTGTGCCACTAGTTTACTGGAAAAGAAAAGAAAAAAGCATTATAGCCTGTGTCTCAACATTGCCCCACCGGATTGTGGTATAGTCTGTACTGAATACAACCTGGTCTCAAAATTTAAAAAATGATGTGGTTATAATGACAATGACTCATTATTCAATTCAAACAATACACCAGGTGTTAAGGAACGTGCTTGACTTACTTTAACCAGTGTTTCCTGATGTTATTTGGAGTAAAAAATGTAAATGAACTTTTGGCCTTATATCGGACGCATGTGCGTTATATTTTAAGAATAAATTTTATATTGTTTTTGTTTATATCTGACGCTACTGTGTTATATTTGTAGAATTAAATAAATATTGTTTTTGTGTATAATGTTAACCCGCGGATGTGACATTAATAAACTATTTTAAATTGTCGACATTCACGGAACCCTGCATTATGTACCTAGCTATAAGATTGACACATTCCTGAAAATAACTTGTAAAAAATAAACGATAAACAAATGGCCAGCGGGTAGAAAGTGTGGTTAGTCTGAGGCTGGCTCGTACGCTCCAACGGCACTGGAAATCCGACCAATGAGAAGCCATAAACAGGCAGCCGCACCTTGGCCGACCTTTTTTTATGTGCCGTTGTAGAGTCGCAATTTTAACAAAAAGCTTCTATTTTTAATTTTAAAGTCTCTTTCCATCGGGTCGCCCTCGCCTCGGACATATCTTCGCACCAGCTACCTGCAGCTTCTGAAAATTTTATTGGCCCTTATTTGAGTTCTGAAAATTTTATTGGCCCTTCTCCCTCATCGACTGAAGTAACTATCCGGCGGGAACCACGAGGCTTGCAAAGACCCTAGCATACTTAACCGCCTTTTTAAAGGCGATCTTTCACTTATTTGCATTTTGCACAAAAGTCGTGTATGTACTAGAAACGTCTTTTTCAGGACGAAAGTCAATTAATTTGCATTTTACAAAGTCGTTGGCGGCGTGTAACTAACCCCTATTTTACAGTCTGTGTGCACATGACATTTAGTCGGGTACAGGTCTTCGGTGACTTTTTTTTTCTACAAAAACATAGAAAATAAAAATGAATTGTCAACAATCAGTGTCGACATGTGGAAGAATTAATTGTTTTTGAAAAATAAACATAAAAGTCACCGGGGACCAAAATTTCTTTACCATTTTTTACTCTAAATAATGTTAGGATTCACTGGTTAAAGTAAGTCAAGTACGTCCTTTACACCCTGTATGGTATATTTGTGGCACGTTCCAGAGTGGTAGATACTTTCAGTATCACCCTGGTAAAAGTTCAGAACCGAAACGTTGCTCGAAATGGCTTTAGCCATATTTGGTGACCAGATCTGAATAGCCGGGTACTTTCTCTTCCCCATCTCCTTTCCCTCTCTACTACCTTCAGACTTCTGCCTCACAACATACCCTGATTGGGGATGCAACAGTCTCACAGACTCCAGACAGTTGGGAGAAGTTGAGATGTTTGTGCAGTACTCGCACATAGAAAAATAGCATCTGTCTGGTCAGTGGCTGAGTTGGAATTGCATCTGGTTACCACCAAGGCATTGTGAGTATAATTACTCCTAACAAGCAACATTTTCCCCTTACTATGATGATAGTAGGAGATTTTAAATTTGTCAGGTTATTCATAATCCGGAAAAGTTTGTCTTTTTTTTTTAAAATTAAATTAAATCTCCGTTGAATAAAAAGCATTTGTCTTATCTGTAGATTGAGAGAAATGTTTTTTATATTGAAAAACAAGAAATGAATTAGCATAATATTATGTTCTTTGAGTTAACTTTGCTTAAGTCTTTTAGAAGCTTATGTTACAAACATTTGTAACCTTGCATCCATAATTACAAGAACTGGTTTGTGTGCACAAACCGATGGCTCGATCGACTAGATAACATTACCTTACCCACAAGGATTTTAAAACCAGGAGAGTTAATTATAGTTATTAATTACGCTATTGTTTTGAAAGGATTTACAAAATCACTTATTTAAAATATAATGAGCAAACAAATCGTTACATCCCATACCAAAATTATTTGATGACTACCCGGAGCTGGTGGCACTATGGCACCTTCAATATTGGATACCTAAACCTATTTCTTAGTAGTGGTTTTTAAGTACTATATTTTTGCTGTTTTGTGCTGACAAATAAAATATTTTTTTAAATTAAATAAGGCGGAACAGGTTTTTTGTAAGAATTAACAGGTTTTTCATAAGAATGAACAGTTTTTTTTGTAAGAATGAACAGGTTTTTTGTAAGAATGAACAGGTTTTTTGTAAGAATGAACAGGTTTTTTGTAAGAATTAACAGGTTTTTCATAAGAATGAACAGTTTTTTTTGTAAGAATGAACAGGTTTTTTGTAAGAATGAACAGGTTTTTTGTAAGAATGAACAGTTTTTTTTTTGTAAGAATGAACAGGTTTTTGCAAAAATATTTCATTCTTAATTTTTTGATAAATATTTCCCATTTCGAAAAAACCAGTCCCTAAGAAAAGACAAGCATATTTACAAGTAAAATAGGCAATAATGTGGGGAAAATGCTCTAAAATAAGCACCATCGACAAAAAGGCTGAAATAAATATAATCCATTGCCCAATGATGAGAAATCTTTGATAAATCCTTGATGATTGAAAATAAATAACGCTTACGGATTCTCCAACATCCTCAGGCACACCTTGGCCATGGTGCCCAGCGTCTCGGTGGTATTCTCCAGGTCCTGCTGGTTGTCGGCCACGAACTGGGAGGTGGCCTCCGACAGCACCTTGAGCATGGGCGTGGCGTGCGCGTAGAACAGCGTGATGCGGTTGGCCAGCTCTACGCCCAGCTGCTGCGCGGGCATGGGAGCCGGTGAGCCAGGACCGCCCCCCTCCGTCCCCGCGCTCACTAACAGTGGCGGCGGCACCGAGATTGCTCCCCGCGACACGATGCGGCGGTAGTAGCTGAAGTCGTTCTGGATGGCCGGAGTCTTCATCTGGAATTGTTGAAACATTTTAATTAGTTTAAAATTATATTACGGTGGTCTGATAGCAGCAAGAAGTGTAACGTTTGTCTGTCAGTGATGAGCAACAAACACTATTTCAAAAAATTTGAAGTAAAAATAAAATTCTTTTTAAAATTTTTTAACAACTGTCTCAACTGCTTCCAAACATCTGGAGCCAGTGAGATTATGACACCCCGATTGGGGAACGTTGTTAGATTTATTATTATTATTATTTATATATGTGTATAATTATAACATTATTACACTTATATACATTATAAAATATTTTCTGTACATGACGTAACGTTTTAGTAATTTTTTTATTAAAGAGGAGACGGTTGACGTAGAGTTCCCGTGACCACTTAGGTCATAGGCCCATTGTGTTATCTCCCACTTTCATCATATTCCCGGTCCACTTTATAAAGGTCACCAGGGTTTTTATTAGATATGTGGCTGTCTTCTGGTTCTACAATGTGTCTTTCCAGTAGCGATGGGTCATGAATCATTTTATTAGGAGCGGTATCCACGGTACCAGCTCAATATATTTTGTTTGAGCAATAGCCTGATACCTCACCCCGGTACGGCTCCCCCCCCATACGGCTCTCAGCAGAAGTCAATGAATGATCGTACGACTCTTGGTACCGGTACGCTTCCTCATACCATGAGAAAAATAAGATGCTAGGTAATTAGTAGATGTAGGTACATATGTCCAAGTACAGATGTCGGACTGTCAGACGCCGTTCATGTCTCCGGGTATGTAATTAAAATGAATACTGGGATCATTTTAATGTCGCTATTTTTCTAAAATATCTCATCTTTTTCTAAAATAATAATAGAGCCGTAGTACAGTTTACCGAGAGTCGTATGATAATACGGCTCATCAATAAGATCTAGCCTAATTATGCGGCTTGTTCATGAACGACTCATCGCTACTTCCCAGGTATCTGATCCTTGTTCCCAACAGAGCGGGACAATTTCTGAATAAAATAGAATAATAATAAAATTCATCTATTATTAATAAAATAATCTGAAAAGTATACAGGGTGTCCGGGGTGAAAGTGCAGTAACTTCGGGAGGTGATTCTACATGATGGTAGAAGTAAAAAAGATGAATAACTTTTTTTGAAATTTCAACTTTTAGATGTACTTTTCAGCTATAAACGAAAAATTGCGCCGGTGTGTGCGTACTGCATTATTATTGCTTTTGGATCATTTGAAATTTTGGATCAATAGAAAACCCTTTGGTCAACTGTTTGAATGTAAGTAATTTATACAGGGCATTTAGAAATATTATAATATGTCAACAACTGTGCCATCTGTGATCCATTACTCAAAAAATATTACTGATAAAATGATTTCTATTCATCTAAACACAAAATACAACAGACGTATCTGTCTGCAGGGGCGGATAAAATCAATCAAATAAACATTATTTGCATGCGAAATGTGAAATCTGAACCAACATTGCAGGGGTGTCCACAGTATCATGTTGCGTATTACATGCATTAGTATTCAGATCATATTTCATCAATAATAATATAACGTACATTTGGTTGCATGCTGTGGCGATGATTACTGTTGTGATTGGGAACATCCGACTAATAATGATATTAATTCAGGATTTGACAAAGAATAGTTGACTGCCAAGTTAATGCAATTTGATTTTAACTTCATGCTGTTTTACTGAAAGGGGAATACAGAGAGGATAGAATTTCCATCACCTCTATTCTGTCACACATGCTTGTTTCATTCCCATTCATGCTTTTAGATTATGAATTTATAAAAGTTGTATAACCACTCATTAGCGGTACCAAATTTGGGTAGCACTGCTAATGTCCTTGAGCTATAGCTAACTAAATTTGGGTAGCACTGCTAATGTCCTTGAGCGATAGCTAACCAAATTTAGGTAGCACTGCTAATGTCCTTGAGCGATAGTTAACCAAATTTGGGTAGCACTGCTAATGTACTTGAGCGATAGCTAACCAAATTTGGGCAGCACTGCTAATGCTCTTGAGCAAAGGGTAGCACTGCTAATGCCCTTGAACGATTGGGTTGCTGTAGGTAGATGATTTTTATGAATTAAAATGAATTTATTTTTAACATCACTAATGTTAAACCTAAAAATGTGGGACAGCCGGTGAAATACAGGTGGATTCATTGGTTTTAAACCACAGAAATTTATGTTTCCGTATTAATATTCGGAAGGTACGATTTTTGGAATGAGCGTGGCCAAATCCAAAACCTAAGGCCTGAAAATTCAATCGCTTAAGGCATTTTTACTATCGAGTGGATAACAGCTGATTGAAGTTTTTATATGAAATAAGCATAGATAATATAGCAAACATAATGATTTAAAAACATAAAATACTTTAATGAATCACAGGTACCGCGGTACACTTGGACTCATAAAAAATAGGAAATGTTGTATTAGATGACCTACTGCAGTTAGGTTGTCCTTAGGGTACGTATACATTTGCGAACCGTACCACGAATTACGGGAAAGGAACGAATCAACTGCAAGCGGGGTTTTGCGCCATTTGCGGTTGCTTCGTTTCTTTTCCATAAGTTGAGGTTCAGTTCGGCAGTTCGGTTCGCGGATGTATACGTAGCAATGTGTTGCTATGTTTGCTATCTCACTTTCTCTAATGGAGCTGAATATCTTTGAGAAACAATCAAAACAATTGTATTTTTTGTAATAATTAAATAATTTCTTGGATTGACTAGTGTTTGCCGAGCAATGAAAATATTTTCTCATCACACACGGAGGCATTTTGTCATTTTTTTAGTGTAATTTACTTAGAGGTAGCACACGACGTTACACAATACGCAACGCGTGGCAGTTTAGTACTAAAACTACGAAATCGAAAGCATTACAATCAACTTGCTTTTGGCTTGCCACTTTGAGGTTTCTACGGTGGGTCTATATATATTGTAACGTCATTATTGAAAACCTTAAAATTTGTAGTAAACCTCAGTTTGCATATTTTTATAGAAAATGCAAATAATTGTTAAAAATAAAAAGTATCAATTATGGCATAAAACCAAAGTTACTCAATTATTGTCATAGACATATTCTCAAGGAATATAATGTAATGTTGTTGATTCAACTGATGAAACTAATTAGTAACAATGAATGAAGAGTGACTTTGAATGCCAAAATTAAATTAATACAATATATATTATCATACATAACACTGTATATGAATTATCTAAAGGAAGTGAGGACACGAACATAAATAATGTATGATTCAATTTGGGAGTTCAATGAAACCAGAAGCTTGATTGATTAATTGGACCTTGATGGCTTAAATTATAAATTCTCCCAATTAACGAATTGACTCTTTGTGTTTCAACCAGAAAGGAAGTGATATATATAATTGCTAATTAACACAAATTACTTCACAATATTCAATATTATAAACACCACAAAGTTGTAAAAATATCTTCCCTGAAAAACATTTTCCATCCTTTTTCTTCTTTTTTTATCAAATTCAAAATTAGTACTATGTAAATAGTATCGCCATTAGGTAGGCTATCTAAATTAGTCATAGGTGCCTACCTAATTTTTTTTTTACTCTTCAGGCCAATTTGTTCAGTTTGGCGAACAAATGGCTATTTCCCGTAAAATCAATTTATTCGATTTTCAGAACAGCTCATATGATCTCATAGAAATTGTTGTCTTCTTACTGTCTGGTTATAAAATGAACTAAACGGTGTTAGAAAGAGAAAACACCATGCTTTATACTCAAGTCTAGAAGTTAACCACAGAAGAATTAAAATTTACACCTCTGAGGTGAATTTGAGAAGAATTTACAAAACTGTGGGACTACTTTATTTCCTCCCACATGTGGCAATACTAAAGCGAATTAATCCGCCGCTAGACGCAAGCGAGCACGAGAAGAGAAATCTCCATTCCTGTTTCAACCTTCGATTCTACCGCCACTCTCTCTACTCTTTCTGTCACCGTCTCCGCGTTCTGTAAAATTGTAATATTCTTCCTCACAAATTTAATTAATTGTGCAGACACTCATTTCAATCTCCCATCTCCTGAACACAATTTACGGTTCGGGCAGCCACCTTAAATTACAAATA
This sequence comes from Hesperophylax consimilis, assembly GCF_061612785.1. Taxonomy (NCBI): domain Eukaryota; kingdom Metazoa; phylum Arthropoda; class Insecta; order Trichoptera; family Limnephilidae; genus Hesperophylax; species Hesperophylax consimilis. Next base: position 1,952,988 of record NC_142842.1, read on the forward strand.
AGCATAGCTCTCATACGCACATACACCCCCCTGCCACAAAACTTTATGAATTTTTATACGAGTGAGGTGGCAATAATGTTTATAGTACATTTGTCTAATAAAGTTTTTTTTTTTTGTTATCAGTAATTTTCGTTCAGTGTTTAGACGAAAAACTGAAAGGTGAGCCATATTTAAAACTTTTTTGTTTGATTTCATAATATTAATATTTCAAAAACAGTTTTTAATTTTAGGATACACTCAGAAATATCCAATTTTCTTGGATTTAATTGAGAAGCGGAAATAGACACTAATTCTCCGACATTCTGACAGCATCTTGGAGAAATATAACGGTCAATATGCCAGAGGCCTGAGGGGATAAATGATGTCATTTTGTTTAGAAAAGTTGCGCTTTTTTGAAATGTTGGTAAGTTACATTGTCAACGGATGTAATGTACAGGCAGGAGATTGAGCCACGATTATGTAATTACATTCAATTGTAACACCCCTGTGTATATGAAAGTCACCTCATAAAAATAGCATTTTAAATTAATGATACTAAAAATTGCTTGAACTGGTTGGAAATTCTGAGAAGCATAGTTTAAGTTGTTATTTAATAAATGTAACGAACATGGTTTTATTCGTCTAGCATCATTGATTCCTTCGGCACCGTTGCACAGTCGGGAAACACGCAAACCATGCGCCCAACATTTGTAAACAGTTGACATTTGCCACATGACAATGGGTCGTTTCTACGACTCGTTCTTAAGTTCAATATCTCGGCTGCGGAACGATTTGCCGGTCTCTGTGTTTTCTCTCTCCCACAACATTTTTTCTCTGCAAGACCTAGATTCACTCCTTCCTTTCCACAAAGACCCTCCACACAGCATCCCCAAAGATCAGGAATTATTTTGCTAAGGGCATCCTTCGTGGAGTTAATATGCATTATAATCCACAGCTTTCACTAATTGGACACTTGCCCGGTTTTTGGGGTGGCGGATTAGTGGGAGAGCCCTGTTTTCTCTTGTATTAAAAAAAATTATGTACATTTATAAAGTACAAACCTTGCACTCGTCAAATTTGAGGACGAACTCCAAAATCTCAGCGAACTGCTTCACCAGCGCCTGCTGCTGCTCCAAGTGCTGCGTGGGGCTCATGGGGCCCCCCACCAAAGACCCCAGAAGACGGGGCACCACCTGGAATCAGAAACAAACACAATGTTACTTTTACATAATCATTTTATTACTAAATCCAACAACGGATAATGCGGATTAATGTTCCATCTGATGACATTAGCTATCCATTGGTTTAAATTAAAAAAGTCAAATTATTCCCTAAGGATAATCGAACTCCTATAATATTATCAACTGATTTCTGTTGTCTTTGTTGTGTGTTGTCCTGAATGATATCAAACATCACTGAGAAACAGCGTTTGTCTCGGTTACTCCTACTTACTGTTATTAGCGAGAAAGAGACAACAAGCATACATTTGAATATTTGAAAAGTTTTTACAATTATTCGAAAAGTTCAATAAAGTGTTCCATTTATTATTTAAAAAATTAACTGAATATTTTTAAATTATCATGCTTAATTTTTTGAGTTATTATGCCTTGTTTCGCTTTTATCTAATATTTCAGACAGCATTACACTGTCTGACACGTTGGCTAAAGATGGAGGATGTGCAACACGGCATAATACATAAAAAATGAATTGCAATAAAATCTTCATTGGTATGGTATCTTATATTTGGGCATTTAGGCAGTATTGTTCATTGTTCAACTTGATTGGCTATATGGAAATTGTATACCAATCGTTTTGTTCCTAAATATAAATAAGTATCTGTATAAACAATGAGATATAGGTCTCCCATTTCCTTATCTCCTTGTTTCCTGTGTGTAAGAATATTTAATCAAAATGAAACTATACTAAACCTGTACAGTGGGTAATAAATCCTCAAACTTATGGCACTGGTTGCGAAAATCGTTATTTTTTGTAATGATTTGTGCGAAAGTGAAAACAAAATGTAATGTAATAAAATATGTGTAAAACCTCACTAAATGGCCCAAAACTGACCAACTTCAGTTTGTGTAGTTGTATTACAAAGTAGGCTTTAATTTCAGACAGTACTTTTATAGTTGGAGTGTGGTATGTACAAAAAAAAAAACATTAAAATATATGTATTATTTTCAATGAAAGCAAAATCCATTTTCTCGATGGGACCCGATTTTGCCCTTTTGAAGTGTGTTAATAAGATAAGTTGAAAAAATTTAAACATAGTTAAATCGTGAGTTATTATTTTTGCTATGACTTACAAAAGCAATTATAAGATTTCCACAAAGAAACGATTACCTTGGATGCATACAACATTACAATTGAATATAGAAATTTGCTAATGTCATCCAACGATTTGTAAATGAACAACAGTTGCAAAAGGGATAGTAGTTTGGGGATCTGGTGAGGAGGCACGAAATGAAAGATGATGTGTAGGTCACAGTGTTTTATTGTGTCAGGTTGCCGTATATGAGATGACTTGAGTACTAATGATGAAGACTCCGGATGCGGACCTCAGGAACTGGTGAAGAGCGTGGATCTTCCGGGTGCTCCAGTACTGACAGGGAAGCCGAAGGTGCAGTGGACCTGGTCGGCGGTTGTACGGGAGATGCATAGACTAGCGGGGTTGCCGCGTGGTCTAGGTGCGTGGATGTAGCGCTAGTCAGATGTGCTGGAACCAGGGCGCTGTGATTCGGTGTAGCGCTGGCCAGGGACGATGGCCGGGGCCAGGGTGCTGTGATTATCCCGATGGAGTCCATGATTGAACCGTGCAAAGCCGGGTGTTATCCCCCCTCGCGCAGCGGAGGGGAGCAGGTTGTCACTCGCGAAGTCTCGCTAATTGTTGAACGACTGATGGCTGACTGACTGACGAGTTCCTTCATGCTGTCGCTTTTATAAGGTGAAGAAGCTTCTGGAACATTTTGGTTGCTATGTAGATATGTATTGCCAAACCAAAATTAAAAAGAATAAAAGAACATCCAAAAAGCTTCTTTGGAAGAACATTGAAACTTCTAAAATGACGTTCGAATCAAATAGTGGCGTACCACTACAGTAGGAACATTTTTTCATTTGTTTAACGAGTCAAAAGTAAAAAATAAAGAAATCAAAATTTATGAAGCCTTTATGACAAGCATTATCTAATAGCAGAAACAGCTTGCTAAAGAGGTATTTATATTAATTAATGACGTTTTAAAATAAGATTAGACGGACGTAGGATGTGGCGTACCCAATTTTACCCTGTACAGTGTACAATGTTAAATACTAATTTTATACAATTACCTCTCTGGTTGGAATCATTTATGTCTTAAATTATTAATTAACTTATCATTTGTAGTATCAAACTGACCACAATGCATTAATTTTAAATTTAAAAACAATGATGCAGATGACCCACTCATCGTGAGGATTGTTTTGGAAAATAATGACCTTTGCGGCAGATTGGTAAGAATGATGTATGCCCTGAAGACACGTTCGAAACCCAATAATATAATACTACGCACATAATTACTTTAAGTTGGATTGTAGGAGCCATATTAAACAAAAGAGAATGTAATAACATATCTCTAAATAGTATAAAATAAAGTCGCTATCCACATCTGTCTGTGCGCTTAGTTCTTTTAAACTAGGGAACGGATTTTGATAGGGTTTTCTCTATCATTCAGAGAATTTCTTCCGGAAGGTTTACATATATGATACTTGCATATTATATTTGTAGAAAGTAGAGAAAAGTCGATGTTTTATAATCAAGATGTAAAAATATATTATCGGGGACTACATTTCTATAACACTGGCTAAACCTCATGAGATATATCAAAATAATGTACTACAGAAAGATGATATATATCTATCTCCTAAGGATAACTCCCAGCAACTCCGGGTACGCGTCAGCTAGTATGTATATATGTAAGTTACTAAAAATTACATATTTGTAAACAAGGATATACAAATGGCTAAAATAAAAGTAATAAACAGACGTCAACAAAGCAACTCGGGTCAAAATATTGACGAGTCAATTGAAGTTCCGTCAATCGTCTCCGGACCTCTTTACGTATTTTACAAAGAATTATTTGTTTGGGTAATTTTATTGCCCTTTGCCATCAGCATTTCATGGCATTTGTGTAAGTTAATTTGGTTGGCTTCCTCATACAATAGTTTTTTTTGATAAGTTCAGATGGATTTATACATGTATATACTGAAGGTCAATCTTGTGGCTGTTTATCAGGGTTTCAGCGCTGCCAATCGAGGAAAATTTATTGTTACTTTTGCTTCCTATTGGCTTAAATTTGGCATCTTTGTGACCACAATACGTTGTTTATAATTTGTATTTCACAACACTCTGCCCTTGAGGAAACCGCTGGCCCAACTTTCGGTGAGCATGTGGCAGATACGGAGCAATTAAAACTCATAGAATGGAAACAGTATTAAGTGAAAAGAACAAATTTATAATGAAATATTACACTAGTCGAATATAAAGTGTTTTGCAAAATAAAAAATAAAGGTCTGAATTATGCCTACATAATATATTATGTAACTTTTGTGCGATGGAAATGTTACTGTAAGCATTCGTGGAAAAACGGTAATACTGTGAGAGATTGGATCAGCTTTCCATGGCTACAAATAATTCTGTCGTCATGTAAACCTTCATAGGTTAGTAAGTAACTAACCATCACGCTGTTTCACCGCAAGGATAGGCAGAGAGGACGAACCGTCAAGCAACTCACACTCCTTGCTTCATTCACATTCATACATTGTCTCGTACATAACCTTAGTTAATCACGTTGTATTAACTAGACAAAATTTAAGAAAAACTCGAGTATTGTTTCATACGGCCTTTCATATACCAGAGTTGACATCGCGTTTGGGTCCCACCCAGGCGTAGTGTGTTCAATTCCTCGGCTGGCTAAGTCCTCCATCACAACACAAGCAACATTTTCAGCTTACTGTGGTGGTAGTAGGAGATTTTCAAATATTGACAGGTTATTCGTAACCAGGGAATGTTTGACTTTCTTTTAAAAAAAATTAAAGTCGTATTAAAAAACTTTATATATAATAAGGGTTCCACGGCAACTCAGGACAGTGGCAATCAACAAAGTAAAGTAACTAACACACTTCAGGCGGGTATCTTTTGCGCCGGCGGACCGCTGGTGACGGGGGAAAATAAAGGTCCCGCAAAATTTTAATTTGTTTAAATCGTTATATCTTCGAAAATAATGAAAAAATTTCTACAAACTAACTCACCATACCCACACTATAAAATGACTAGCTGAAAAATTACTTTCGTTAATCTTCAAACGCATTGCTCATCAAGTGTCAGGTTTTCAATAATAAAAGGTCACTTTGTTGAAATACCGATGTACACGAAAGACTCGAATATAAATATAAAAAGAAGAATTTTATTGCGATTTAATAATTATGTGCATATAGTTTGGGACCTTTAGAAAGAGATTGGCATATAATATTCATACAAAAACATTGGATAATTTATTCTTTTCTGCCATTGAAATGAAGCCAGCGCAAAAGGTAAAAATACCTTTCCCGTCCTTAAGCAACAATCGACCGAACGGGTAGAAATACCTTTCCTGTCTGAAGTGTGTTTAATAGTGGCAAAAAAGGTGTATAAACCTATTTAATCTAGTTTTTTTTTGCCACTGTCATTAGTTGCCCGGTTACCATACTTCACCAAAATGTTACCAATTTTCATTTTCTAAATGACGAATTTTTTATTAGGTATTGAAATAACCAAGCATAATTCAAAACTCGAAATATGCGTGCAAATGACTCACACTCATTATTAAACTTGGGACATAAACTTAAAAGATCAGACAAAGGAAATCAGTAAGCAGCAGCATTGAAGTTATAAAATTGACATGTCCATGCAATTAACGATAAGTAAGTACCATCCAAATGTCGTAAATAATATTTAGCATACTCCACTCTTCAATTTCGTTGTTCTGTGGTCACAGATAATAAATAATAAGAGTCTAGATTAATAAAAATTCCTAGGAACGACAGGATACGACACAGTTAACCCAAATATTAAAATGTCTGAGTGAGGGTGTGCTTACAATACGTATTACACCACACACACTGTTGCAGGAGGCAGTATGTGATCTGAATTTTAATCTGCTAAAGAAGTGGTCCCAAACCTTTTTATGGCCGCGGACCAATTTGACAAAAAAAATTCATGTTCGATTTTTTAACATAATTTAGATTTTTCAGAAGGCTCTTGGGCCGTGGCCTTTACGGCCCGAAACAGGGCCACGGACCATTGGTTGGGGACCACTGTGCTAAAGGACCTACTTACTATGTAAATAATACGAAATTGATGATACATGTTCATATCAATATTTAAAGACTTCCTGCTTGTTTCTGGATAGAGTAGGTTAATTACTGTATAGTGAAGTTTTGTGTGTGGGAGAAAGTTTGGTTGTTAGATGAATGTTATGAGTGTATTATTAAATTAGAAACATGATCTACACATTTGGTAAGGTAAGAGTCACCCTCAATGAATCATCTACAAAACCCAATATGATGGGTAAATAAGTGGTCCAACTCCACCATGAATCACACCAAAAGTTCATTGCAGAATGGGGTATTTTCACAACGAATACCGTTAAAAACACGTGGAAGATTTAAAGTTAATTTTTCTGATTGTGATTATACTACTAAAATGATATATATAATATGTAATTTTAATATTTTCGTTCATAATTATTGATTTCAGAAATGATCTAAAACCGCACATTCAGAAACGGTTCCTATTGCCTACAACGTCCAGAGTGGTAAATACTTTCAGTATCGCCCTGGTGAAAGACCACCATTCAGAATCAAACCATTGCTTCAAATGGCTTTTGCCATGTTTAGTGACCAAATGTGAATAGCCGGGTACTTCGCGAACTGAATCTTTTCCATCACATTCCCCTCCCTTCAGCCTCAGAACATACCTAAATTGATATCATAGTCTCACTGGCTCGAAAAGACTTGAAAGCAGTTGAGACTCTTGTGCGGTCCTCACGTAAAAAAGGTTAGAGTAATATAAATGATTTTGGTACACCGTTGATAGATTTGTCATAACCTCTCCCTCATTCTCATAAATGACGAATGTAACAGGAAGAGAGATTAAAATGGAGCTCTCAGCAGTAAGACCACTATGAGGTTATTTTGAGGATAGCAAATAGAAGAGAGAGAGAGAGAGAGAGAGAATTAGTGGAATTATTATTTAATATAAAACATTACATTATTTCTCTATTATATATATATATACTTAGTACCCATAGTAAAGTTTTTAATACATAAAAAGTAATGAACCTCAAACCACAAAGATTACTCTTTACGAAAAAAATAAAAAAGATCAAAAGAACCATTATCGACAAAGTGTACCCAATATGAAAAATCTACTTAACTGTCTGATTTTAAAGCGTGTGCCTACACATTATATTGCACGCATAATGTTACACTCTGTTAAGTATTCAGATGAAATAATTTTTCTTAGGTGGAAATAATTCTGCGGTACAGTCTACAACAAAAAGCTTACTTCATGTATTTAAAATAATATATATTTGATTAGATCATTAGATAGGTGACGGCTCTAATGAAGTAAGCATTTGTAACTGCATTAAATGGTTACAATTATAAATTTGCAAACCCGCACTCCAAAGCGGAAGATTTTAATCAGAGTTGCCCGGCTGAAAGACGACCATTCAGAATTAAATTAATGTTCTTTCCAATGGTTTTAGCTACCTCTGATGACCAGATAAATAATGAGATTCTCCCAGTTATTATGTCATTTTAACTTCCCTCGATTCCAACTTTTTTTTATTTAGTAAAGATTATACATTCATATACATTATTTAAGAAATGTTCTGACTGCCCAACTAGGAGGATTCCCGTTTTAGGACAGTCAAATTAGGATGAGTATTAACATTTTGATAAGTTATTTGATAAGTATAGTATTAAAATAATAATGAAATAATAGGTATTTGTACTTTTAACTGCCTCTCAATTTGTCCTAATATTCGTTTAGTAAGCTTTTTGTGTGGTAACAAATTATTATAAGTAATAATTATTCGCCTGAAATACCCATACAAATTGAAAATATCTCCTGAGTAAAAATAAATGCCACCGACGGAAATTTATTTTTACTAGGGAGATATTTTCAATTTGTATGGGTATTTCAGACGAACAATTATTGGTTGTAATAATTTGTTATCCTTTGTGCTATGCATATAAAACCATGTCTTACAAACATTAGTTTAGCATTAAAAATAACTTTTGTGTGGTCATCACATAAACAAAAATTCAATGGAGTTAGCAAATTGCAGATTACCTTTCACGCATTCAAATTGCAAAGTGTGTTCAATATTTATTTAAATCTGATAATATTATTACTCCAGCGTCTGGACGGTGTAGGCCCTGTGATTGGTCAAATTCAAATTGTGTTTAAATAAGACTTTAAAGATTAAGACACGATTTCATACTGAAATAGAATCGCCACATGTAATACGATATTTCTTAAAAAATATCGTTTCTGCTCATACAATTTTTGGATAATATCGAAGAAAATATGTCTTAGAAAGTTCATAATCCATTGGATTAATTACATTACAGTGAAAATTATCCACAATTACGTGATTACGTTTGACGTTTGACAAAAAAAGCACGCGTTAATTCAATATGGCCGATACCCGATACGCATTATAGGTGGCCGACTGAGCGCCCCTCTGGCGGTGAAGAAACAAATCAAATGACTGGCGCGTATATTTAAATATGCAAAATTACTTGAAAATCAAGCGTTTAATAATAAGATTTCTTCTGGAAGTTTAGTTCAACTTTGCAATGGCATTTTTCATTATTATTTATAATTTTTTTTTGCTTATTAATTACATCTGATTTTATATTGACATGTTTTCTAATTTCTAAAATTTCTAAATTATTTATTTGCGATGCTTTAATCCTGAGTGAAGTATTTTAAGACCTGAATTTTTATCGAAAGTGTGATTCAAAAGATGATTTGCAAACTCATATTCACTATTTCCATTTAGAACCCTGAGATGTTTTTTAGTTCTGACTTCAAAGTTTCTATTGGTTCTACCTTTGTAAAATAAATTACAATGCAGCCCAATTGAGTTTATAAACTCCTGATTTTTTTGTTTGATTTTCGCAATCTTTATTATTAAGAATATATTTATTCATTCTGTTATTAGTGTAAAACGCCGGTTGAATAGTACCAGGAATGTTTATATATATAATTTTAGAAGTGTCGTTATCCACAAACAGAATTCTACGCCATTGTTTATTTATATCTTAAGAACTAGGCTAAAAATACCGTTTGAAGATAATATGTTTAATTATTTTATTTAGTATTTCAACTATCAATTTATTAGAATAACCGTTATTAAATGTTATTTGTCTTATGAATATATTGTTTTATGGTTATATGCAAAAAAAATTTCAGGCCTTAAAATACTTCACACAGGATATAAAGCATCACAAATAAATAATTTCGAAATTTTAGAAATAAGAGAACATGTTTATAAAAGTAGATGTAATTAACAAGATTTTTTTTTTATAAACTCTCTTTTAAATATTTTCCCACTTAACTGGTCTTTCATATTGTAATTCCTAATTCTTATAAACCCAGCCTACTCTTACCCCTCCCCCCTCCTTCCACTTCTTTTTTCCAAATGTAATCTATATTAAATTTTTGACTTCGGTGTATACTTCGTTCATGAAACATGTATTGGTTGTATATAATAAAGTGAAGTTAAAAAAGTTATTTGTTTTTTAATAAAATAAAGTTTAATCGGATAACATTATTTTACCTATTTCCATTGTATATCAATGCATACGTACATAATAAAATGTAAACATTATATTTATTTATTAATTGGACAATTTGCATGGCGCCGCTTTTGTGAGATATCACCTCAGGGGCGCTATATTGTAATAATCTACCTTTATATATAGATTTTTACTCTCCTGATGAAGGTGTATATATAATCTAACTTTAAACTTTATTAGATACAGTAACAGTTTTAGGTAAAGAATTACCACCAGTTGGAGTAAAATTCACACCTAAAATTCACACCACATAAAAAACCGACTGCTAATTATATTGTACAATTACCCTCCTTTTATCCATAAACACGGGTACAATTAATCAATATGTAATAATGTATTATTTCAGTCAACTTTGTTGTAACTATCTTTAATTGTTGTGACAAACTATACGATATTGATTCAACTTATAGACATTGACGGTTGTAACACATATTTAAGCACTGCAAGTCTCCTATGAGCAAATTATATTAGGTACCATAACAGTTAATATCAGTTGTAGACATGTAGTCAATAATAGTGTTTCATTTGAAATAATCCATCACAAATACGTAAAATTTCATTTATTCATACAACTGTCATTCTTATTATGCCTAAATTGAGCATGTTATTATTCATTAACTCCTTCCTGTTCCGTGTTTTAACAATATATACTCACCCTCTCTCTGTGAATGACCTAATATCTATCTATTAAATGTAACTGTTGTTAGTATCACTTAAACTGGGCGCAGCCCAACCAAGTGCCGCCCGCAGGGCCTAGCAGCAAAAACCCGCGGAGCGGGTTTTTAACTGCTAGTTATATTAATAATACTTTAATTTGGGAGGTGAGTATGGGTACCGCCGCCTCGGAAACCATTCATTGGAAAACCAACACCTCTGCCATAGGTCACTCAAAGTGGTTCGCTACGTTTGGTAACTTTGCAGTTGTGCCCGGGGTCAAGGGGTGAAGTTTGTCCAGGTCTTGGTGGTTAGACCCTTTGACCTCTCCAGCCGGAATACCTTGACCCAACGCCTTGCACTAATATATTTAACCGCTAAGGGTAGGAGTCCTGCATTTGCAGTGTTGAAGAATTGTGCCCAAGCACGGTACGAAGCACTTCAATTGCAGTGTCGACCTTATACATTAATTTTGCCTTTGGATATAACCTTTAGTTGAGGGTTTTTTTTAACATTAACTCCACACAGGAGGCCCTGAGGAAAATAATTTCCCTAAGGGCCTATGCCATCAAATTCAAAAAAATATTTATTGCACTAAAATACAGAGTACAAAGGGTATAGCTTATAGTTTACATCTCTGGGGATGCTGTGTGGATGGTCTTTTTGAGAAGAGGAAATAGTGAACATAGGTCTTGAAGAGACCCATGTTGTAGGAGGGAGGAAACACAGAGGCCAGCAAATCGTTCTACGGCCGAGTTGTTAAACTCAAGAACGAGTCGTAGAAGCGAGGTAAAATATGGTTTTGTCTGCATGTTGGCTTTAGCAAAAAAATATTTTTTTTAAAATTGCTACGGGTTAAGCAATAGTAGTTAAATATTTAATTATGCATAAGAATGAAAAAAATAATTAGTAGCATAAACATAAACATACTTTATAAATAATGAATCAATGATTGCACAACCTAGTCAAGTGCTAGACAAGTAGGTAGACACAATATATGAATCAGGCTCAATACACTTCCTGTTGCCAGTTTGCATTATTTCCTTTTGCTCCGATTAGTATCAACATCAGAATAGTAAGTCCTTTTTTGATATTGAGTACCTATCTAAAATGCAAGCTGAATTCATTATGAAACAGGCCTTATACTAGATTAATCCTTATAGGTTGTGTAATTAGAGATGACTCAAACAATGCAAACTTGGAATTGCGTTTATTGCATAGGTTATGAGCCCAGCTGGCAGTCCATATCCAGTTATATGGAGTGCTGGTACCTAACCTGATGCATGGCAGTGAGGCATGGAACGGACAGAGAAAGGATGAAAGTAGACTGAATGCTGTAGAAATGAAATCCCTTAGGCGAGTGTGCGTAGTAAAACCAAACCGTACGATTGTGTGAGAAACGTGGATATACGCCAAAGAATTATGTAAGCGTTGAGTAAGATTAAGAAAGCGACACTTAAAAGAAGGTTTGGAAATATAGAGCGAATGGACAAAGAAAGGAATGTAAAACGGAACTTTTTGAATGTTTGAAACATACCTTTAACTTTAAGAGGAAATTTAAATTCAGAAAAAAGTAAGAATTTTAGTAAAATCATGGGAGAAGGGAATATTTATTTTGGGATGTTTATTCTGGAAAAAATGTCAGGCTGACAAAGTAAAATGTGTGTATTTGGGAATTAGATTTCCTGAGAAATTCTGGGAAAAAAACATGACTAATTCTGTGTTGAAATATTTTTTGGTGACTGGTGGTAAAAATAATGTTAATGTGGGATTGGTAGAATTTCAAAATGCAATTCAGATGATTTTAATTTCAGATTTAAATACTAAGGACGGGTTGTTTTGGAGAATTTGAACAATTCATCAAATTTCAACGTTCATTTACGGGTTCTGTGAAAGTCCTATTCAAATTCTGTTATTATATCATTATAGGCTAGTTGCTTGACAAAACTGAAATGAAAACAGAACTTGAAAAAATCTTTCACAGAACCTGAAAATGAACGTTGAAATTTGATGAATTGTTCAAATTCTCCGACACAACCCGTCCTAAGGTAAAGATTGTGAAATTTTCAAATAAGTGTTCTGCATTTGGTCAAATCTATGATTTCTTTGGATCATTACTGTCGAAAACTGTGGGAATGGGACGGTGAGTATGGTGCAAGCGTGCTGGCTTTAGGTGGCATGTGAAAGAAATAAAGATTTTTCAAAAAAAAAATATCTTTGGATACCAAAATGCTATCTAAATTTTTTTTTCAAATAAGATCAATAAAGCCGTTTAAAGTCTTTCAGGTACGTCCTGATACAGCCTGTATACCATTAGAATATGGATACCTAAACATAAATCTATTGACAGCTCATTCCTCTTGGAATGATATGGCTTATACGTGCCTGAAAACTTCGCCATAGAACAGATGTTCTAGCACATAGCATGACAGGAGGAATGATGCTAATGAATGAAATTTCTAAAACAGACTGGTTAATTTAAAAAAAAAACTTAAAACATTTTTGTATACCTGTCTTTCCAAATATTAAGAATGTTGAAATATGAAATCTTGTACTGTAAATGGATGCCGTAAAATAGGTAATAATTTTTTTCCGTGCTGTGCGTAGGTTAGTCCTGTGTGAAATCTGGTTCATAAATTTTCTTTGAATTTAAGTGTCATTTTCAAAATAGACATCAGTTATGGGAAGAGTTCTATAGAGAACTATATTGTATCTACCTATTAAAATAATATTATTTAACTGAATTATCAAGAATTCAGTCTATCCTGTGACTTTTAATGGGTCTGCGCTAGTAATAATAATGGTAAGAGTATGTTTAAAGACTTAGCGCAGGGTGCAGGTGGTGCAAAGCGAACACATTATCACTATTATTCTATTATGTCTTTTTCATTAATTTATGTGATACCTTTACATGCAAGAGTTTGGGTACTACCCATAGCCGTATCCTTCAGACTTTCTCGCTGGAATGCTAGGACTAGATCATCTAGACTTTGTAGCAATGTTGTTAGGTTAGGTTAGGTAGCACATAAGCTGCTAAATGGACACATTTGCAATCCTGATGTTGTTTTTTTTTTTTTTTTTTACAGTAATACCGCACAAGAGTCCCAACTGCTCCCGTCTGGAGCCAGTGAGACTGTGGCATCCCCAATTGGGGTATGTTGTGAGGCTAAAGGTATTGGAGAGGGGAAGGAGATGGGAAAGAGGAAGATGGGGAAGTACCTGGCTATTCAGATCTGGTCACCAAACACGGCTAAAGCCATTTCAAGCAACGTTTCAATTCTGAATGGTGGTCTTACACCAGGGCGATACTGAGAGTATCTTCCACTCTGGAACGTGCCGCAAATATACTATATATTATTTTAAATTAATTAATTGTGAAATAACACAAATTAATTAAATAAAATTTATTTGCGCACGCCGGGTTCGAACCCGCGACCTTCGGATCTGTAGTCAAAAGCGTATACCACTAGACCACGCCGGCCGTCAAAACATATTATTGTAGAACATATTATATTTGATCTCCCCGATAACTTTGCCTGGGCTAGGCAACACAGAGGCAGGACCAACGTACCAATGTTTGAATGAATTACTTCTAAACTAGAAATAGTTATTTCTCATATTTATTTTTCTGATACAAATATGAAATAGTAAAGGTCCTAAGACACTTCCTTGTGGTACACCATATTTGAATGGGAGAGGTTTACTTATCTTGCCTCTGGGGAGAATGACTAAACCACCTTTCTTCTGAGATAGACATTTTTCAGTCAAACCTCAGTGAATTCGAGATTAGTATTTTTTTTACAGGAGGCTGCATCTCAACTGATATAATTAATGTATCTAATTGATAAATATACTTGTGTAATATATATATTTCTGAACAGGTTTATGATTCAATGCTCAGATGATTATTAACGGCTCAATGACCTCATAAAGAAACTAACAACAACTACATTCATTTGAACTTGATTGCTTATTAATGAATTCAATCAAACAAAAGATTTGATTAATTTATTGAGATTAGCTTTTGACAAAATATTGATTCATCTATTTATTCACACTAAATCCCAGTTACTTCTAACTCCGTTTCAACTTTTGCACAAATTGTGATCAGCGTAAAGGGGACAACTATTGTGATGTTAAGCTTGTCAGCTTATTCAAATTTGATAGAAAGCAGAAATTCAAAATCAAAAAAAGAAAATGGGACTGAATGATTATTAGATGACAATGTTACATTTGAATTTCTGCAAAACAGCTGATCCTTAATGAATAAACACTAATAATCATACCTTTTCATTGCTTGGGTAGGCAGAGAGGACGGACCGCCACACAAATCTGGCACACATTCCTTGCTTCATTCACATTTATACATATCTTCTGTTATTCTGATTTTTGACATTAATACATACAAGTGGTAGGATTTATTAAAAATAAATAAAATAATTTTTATTCTATGTGATAACGTTCTAAGCGATCTCCACTTCAGTAAATGTTGGCTAGTATGTAGGACGTAGGGGAGAGGAAGAGGGGTAAGGTTGAGAAGAAACTAGATATTCAGATCTGGACCATTTTGAGCAACTTTTCGATTTTGAACGCAGGTCTTTCACTAAGGCGACGTACTGAGAGTATCTTCCATCTGAAGTGTTGATGAAATGCGGAGATTTTCGTTTGATTAAAGAGTAAGGGTATGTGAAGCTTAGTAATAATAATGTTTTCCGATAATAACAACATATAACCCTAGATAGGTAATGTTTGTCAAGCCAAAATGACCAGATTCAAATGCTTCTACCGAGAATATAACCGAGAGTGGCCGCTAGACTCGAGCGCATGGCAGTTGTGCTTAGTTCTTTTATTTTTGAGATACCCCAGAAGTCAGTAATACTCGTCATTTTGTCGAATGGTTAATTCAATAATTTTGATGGTTTTGTCAAACTTGCGCCAAAAAATATAATTAATTCAACTGTCATTGTTGATATACATCTCTTCTCATCACAATGGCAAAGAAAAAGGCAATTATTCCCCAATTATAGTTCTGAATTTAGTGTTGAAAGGTGAAATTAAGCTGAATGGTTTTTTTTTTAAATTATCCAAAAAAACTATTGCCATTTTAGATATGTATTTAGTATTTGAAAATCTATTAAAAACATGTTTTGTTGTAGTGTTGTTTAATTTATAACTGTATCATTCCATATTTTAGTATATAAAATTAAAATAATCGAAACATATTAAAATCCTTGCAATCTACACTAGAAATGTTACAAGTTGCAAAATTAAGCGTGCCAAGCAGTAGGCATCGTCGACCCATCCGTATTATACAAAAACGGTTGATGTACGAACAATTAATATTGCTAGAAGATGAATAAATTAGAAACACAAACATAAGTAATAACACTAAGTACCTACTTGCAGGGTAATTGGAAATATATTATTTTAATGTAGGAGAACTTTTCATATGAAAGTAGTTGTAATGCTTCATGGTCATAAAGCACACTTATTCAGGTTGAATACTGTTTGTTTTCTGGCATAAATAGACATTTTACTGTTTTGTAATATTTTAGTGTTAGCTTGGAACTGGCAGATGAGATCCCTGAGATGTATATGTGGTAAAACTTTATATGAGCATGTTAAAAATTAGGAGATCAATGGTAAAGATTAAGACGGTCGCTTGGAAGGTTTGGGCATATAGAGCATATGAATGATAGAAGAATCAGATGAATAGAATACTTGAATTGGGTCATGTCAAGAGCCAGAATAACAATGAGTATGTATGAGACGATACATGCATGTAAATGAAGCGAGGAGAGTGTGTGCCGAGACAGAGTTGTGTGGAGGTCTATCCTCTCTGCATGCCCCTGCTGGTAAACGGTTTGATGGTTACTTTGTAATATTTTTCTTACAATTTGAAACATTTAAGAGATTAAAAAACACAGGTAGCTTCAATTGTTCAATGAGGTATCTTAAATTAAAGTTTAAATGGTAATTTTATGAGGAAAATTCACCAGAAAATTAAGGGAACTATGTCAACACTAGATAGAGTTAGGAATGAAGTACATTCATATTATAATGTTAATATTATCTATCGGCAATGTAAACGGTTTTATTATCACACAAAAGAAAGATAGCATCACTCTATTTCCATTCAAGTGCATTTTCATAATATTATTGCACTAAAAACAAACATAAGATCTCGTCATGGAATAAATATGCTTAGAACTGTTTGAAGAGAATGTACAGCTGCATAATGTTGACGATAGTTTGAACTTGGACACACCGTGACACATCGGGACAAAGAGTGTATTGTGCTTTGTGCCCACTCAAGTTTTGGCAAATTTACCATTGCAAGATTCAGATATGATTGACGATAAACGGTAATTATTCGAGATCGCTGGCCACGCTTAATACAATTTTTGGTTTAAATCAAACCTTTCGATTCTTCTTAATTACCATAAAAGGCAACATCTGCATTTGGGAAAGTTTAACATTCTAATTTTCAATCAAGTAAAATGAAAATTCGCTTTCGTTGAATGACAGCCATTTACAAGAGTGGCCAGCAATCACAAATAATTACCCAATAAAATTGATGGCTCTATTTGATATCAGAAATCGTACTAACATTGATAAATTTATCATTATAACTTACACCTGTGGTTTTTCATAATGCATGTTAATTTTATGATTTTTTATAAAATATAATGGTGTCGGGCAACTTTGAAAATGAAACATAGGTAGGTACCTACGTATTTTTAATAGAATGACAGTTCAAAACAGGAGACAATCAGATTGTTTTAGAATATTATGTTTATGGCAAGTTATATAATGTCTGAAGACAATAAAAACTGGATTTCAATTGATTAAGAAGATATTGGGATCAATTTACCCGTTGTATCTTCAGGGAATGTTCATAGCAGCGGACCAGCTTGGTGACCAGGGGAGAAACGGCCCTCCAAGCCCTCTCCAGACAAACTGGGGAAGGATCCGCTATGGCCTCCCTGATCTCCTTTCCGGCCCCCTTGTAGCACTGAATCTCATCCAGCACATTCTCAGAATCGATCAAAACCCTCTGCACTTCTTCGAACACTTCTTTCTCGGTTTCCGTTGGCGCGGCATTCTCAAAATCAAGGAACACTTCATAACGTTGTGATGAGCAACATGTAGAGTCGTCGCGCGCCAAGAGACTCAACAATTTTCCCATCTTTTAGAATGCAGACACTTTTTTATAAACGGAAGTCGCACCACCACATTCTAAATCGAATAAACGATTTATCTAAATACCCGACACAAAAGTGAAATATGATTATTGTAACAGGAATAATGCTGCACTTTTTTATTATTAAATGGAATAAATCACTTATTAAATGCGACAGGAAAACAAATCTGCACAAATCTTTCTCAGTAATTCTGACAGATGTACTTCGCGAGTCGGGATTTCAAGCTACTGCAATCTGCATGACAAACGAGAGGGCGTTTCTGTGGTAGAAAGAGATGAAAGAGAATTTTACTTCCGTCGTTAAAGAATCAGATACGAGAACCAATCACAAAATTGCATGATTTATAGCTACTCGCGTTAGAAAAGTACGTACCTAGAAATCATTTTGCATACATACCGGGGCTAGTTTTTTTAGAATTTTTACATTACAGTCTATCAAAAAAGTACTGACTCTAGCCTCTTTCGTAAAAAAATAGCTCTAACCTCTAGCCACTACAGCTATTAAAAATGCATTATTTTGCTTTTTTAATAGCTGCAGTGAGCTACTCTGAAATCTAAATTAGATAGTGGTTTATTTATGATTTCTCCCCATCGTTATATTAATACGAGGTGGTATCAAAACAATTTACCGGTGATTCTTGATATTTATCGATGTTGAACTTCAAGTAGATAGTGAATCTTTTATATAACATTATCACATGGGATTTCTCTGCATGATTACGATTTTATTGATATGATTATCTAAGTACAAATTTTTACAAAACTGTTCGTTGGTAGGTAGGTATATCATTTATTTATTTGTTAATTCCTTTGAGCCCAACTTACAATTATTATTTTTATTATGTCAACTTATCGATATTTGAATAAGCAGACAGGTACAGTCTGTTCAATAAATTTAGAAATTTAATAAAGTAGAACATTTGTATGAAAACGTATTTATTTCCTCTCTTTCCTCCTAAATTCTACTTTGGAGCAAATAACTAGATTGTTTCTCAAATATCAGGTACCAATGATTTCTGAACACCATTTGATGTTGATGTGAAAATATTAACTTGAACCATAGTGCTTTTTTAAATTGCAATCTTTTTTCCTTTAAATCATCTTGTTGTTGCCATTTAAACGATTAAAGATTGCAGCACCATCTACTTTTGTGCACAATTTCTTGGTGTCAAAATTTTTTGAAAACAGGATGTTGGGATATACCTTTTTTCTCAATTTTAATAGGAATTGACTTCTAACAAGAATCTTAAAAGAATTTTTACTATTGCTTTTTCTTTAAAAATATCACCATCATTAACAGATGAATCTAGCAAAACCAATTTCTTCTACAACCAGGATATTATTTTATTCATCAATGGATGGATGTAAATAAAAAAAATGGAAATGATAATTTTTGTGATTTGTTTTTGGGGTGTTATGCCGTGTTGCGCTAACTCCTTCTTTAGCCAACGTTTCGGACAGCATTGCAGTGTCCATCATCAGGGCAGATGTGTCACAGATGGGCAACACGGCATAACACCCCAAAAACAAATCACAAAAATACTTTTGGCCGTGAAAATCTTAAATCATATTTGGAAATGATAATTATTTTCAAAATTCAAAAACTGAATTATGTCTAGGGGTCTACTAAATATTTTTGGGAATGTTGGATTAGATCTTAGGTTCCCTAACTTATTTGTGTCACTGCCAAATTTTGCTCGCCCTAACATGAAATTCTGGTATCATTTCGACGAGCTTGAGGCAAACCATGCAACCATTTTTTTGGCACCAGGAGAGTTCGAGAATGCTTTGAATAAATTACGACATCAGTCGTCCATCGACCGCCGAAGAGTGTACACAGAAATAACCAGACCCTGTGCAAAAAATAAAGTAAGGCATTGTGGGACTTTTATATGCAAGATCTGAATGTTCGTTTTTAAACGAACTGCCTGGCAGTGATGCTAAAAATGAGTGAGGTGGGTAAATTATAACACATTCCTAAAATTGTCTAACTAAATAGTACAATGTATTCAATTTTGGAAACAAGCGCATACTTTTGTTTACTCGATTTGGGATTTGTAGTTAATTTGACACAATTTGAATGTCTATGCTCACCTTCCACTTTTACAACTATATTTTTTTCTTACTACCATAATATAGTATAAATGCACACAGTCGATAGCTTTGCCGTGACCTCTCCCTTTCTCATAAAGAAATGCATGCACCAGAAGTCGTGAAGACGTCCAAAATATTTTTTTGCATTGGAAAGGTAAAAAATATTTGTTTATGTCTAGATTACCTACACAGATTTAAAAAAAACAAAAAAAAATAATTGCGAATACCACACATTATTCACAATTTCCCAATGAGCTTGGAGCGCTGTGGAACTATTTAATCCCCAACTGGATTAAGTGATTAAAGTGAAGGGGTGGAAAATAACTTAACTCTCACAAAGAAACTGAAAAGTGCAGAGATGAAATTTTTTCTACTCCCCATTGGCGACGTGTAATGTAAAAATATATTTTTTGTTTTTAATTGAAAAAAAATCATCAGACATCAAAATGACTATTTTTTCTCGGGAATTGCCGGTTAAAATCCTCGGGTACGTGCGTGTATTGAGGGACAAAATTAAAACCACAGTGGCATTTTACAAATTTATTTTAAATAGTTGGATGTACAAAAGAAACCAAGCTATTGAACTTCTAACTGAATATAAATAGAACCAAAAATGCACATCCATCCACATAATATACATATCTTAAATGAGCAATTTGTGAGGTATTTTAAATATACTTTTATACATACCTGACAATGTATTACTTTACAAGGATCAATGGACAGAATTTGGATTATATAGTTTTCTAGTGACAGTTTAACGATTATCAGTCACGCAGAGACGCTCCATACAGTTGACTATTTTGGAATCGAGACTAAGTTTTAAGATGAAAATCAGTCTAAGTTTCGATATAGCACATTCACATTAAGTATATTACTTCAGACATTCTAATATCTGACTGCATGACAACCATATTTTGCACAAGGGCTGCCAAAAATGCTTAAAAATGCTGGCCTGGTGAAACTAATATAGGTGTTACATACAATTTTTTATTAAATCCTAGGCCGGCAAAAAAGATTCTGAATTTGTATTTGTAGTCCATGGGTAACAAAGGTTTTTTTGCTTGGTATTTTAATAACTGAAAAGAATGTTCTATTTTTAATATAATTCAAACTTTTTGCATAGATAAAACTGTTTGTGAGATACGTAACTCTTCCAGGAAGGTAGTTAAATACTTTATATCATACAAAAAGTTGAAATGTAAAATAAACCTTTTAAGTTATAACATTCTTCGGTTCGAATCAGTTTCCCATCTGACAAACTTTAGACCATGATGCACTTGAGAATTGGTACAATTATTATTCGGTTTCCTAAACAAATTTACTGCTTCCAACCTTGCGTTGTTTTGAAGATGTATATAGATTTTAAATTTACAATTTTTACACTTCAGATTCTAACATCAATTTGTTGTTAGCTGCCTGCTTATTGGCACGAGAACTCCGATCAGTTGTTGTTCATTGCAATCCAATGGCTCGGCAGTCTTGAAGCTAAAGAGAGTCTGATTTTAGATAAATGGATAATTTGATGGAAGCACTCACCCCAATAAAGACTCCATTGAAATGCTTGGAGTAAGTATATCAGACCAGCTAAAGTACCGGGGCTCTCTATAGAACCATTGTTAATAGACCGATTGCCATCTCTAATGCACAGACGTAATTTGGACATGCTGAGTCTGTTCTACAGGTATTTTAATGGAGCCTGATCTAAGGAGATAGCAGCATTGATCTCCGGTGCACCGGAACCTGTGCGTGAAACCCGACGTACACAAGTGGAACACCCGTTCACAGTTGATGTTGGCTTCATGAGAATAGGCCGCTTCTTCGAGTCGTTTTTGTGTAAAACGGCTCATATGTGGAACGTGCTACCGACATTAGTTTTTTCTCCTTCATATAATCCGGGCTTCTTCAAGACCCGCATTAATAAAAATCTTCCTACAGCTCCTACTTTAACCACCCGCCTTACAAAGCTGCCCAACCGGGTGGTGACAGCTCCCCTGCCTTTACAGTATACAGACAGGGGCGCTCTTGCGAGGTGTCAAATAAAAGATGGTCAATGTAGGAGATGTGAAATGTGAAACCAAAACCAGCAATAATAAATTTACAGTTGGCAGCCCTATTTCGTATGCATTTATAAATGAATTATATCCGAAACAGTGTTTTCTAGTAAGATTATATTTGTATCTTATGCAATTGCATACATTTTATAATGCTAAAGGA
The DNA here is from genome assembly GCF_061612785.1 of Hesperophylax consimilis. Classification (NCBI taxonomy): domain Eukaryota; kingdom Metazoa; phylum Arthropoda; class Insecta; order Trichoptera; family Limnephilidae; genus Hesperophylax; species Hesperophylax consimilis. The sequence continues at coordinate 1,975,024 of NC_142842.1, forward strand.
GTTTTCCGTAAATCGTGTAACTGTCGCTTTCACAAGAAAGAAAAGTTTTCTCTAACAAAAACTTTTAATTAATTGACATATTTATTGTTATTAAGTTTAATTTGTAGAACTCCATTTTAATTTTTATTTTTTATATATTCAATAATATTATTATTGGGTTTATAAAAACAGTTTATTTTTAAACAAGTTCTGCTGTGTAATTATTATTACGCGTGACAGCTGTTTCGCCCTCTGAAGGCATTATCAAACTGTCAGTTTGATAGACAGTTTGATTAGACAGTTTGATAATGCCTTCAGAGGGCGAAACAGCTGTCACGCGTAATAATAATTACACAGCAGAACTTGTTTAAAAATAAACTGTTTTTATAAACCCAATAATAATATTATTGAATATATAAAAAAAAAAAAAAAAAAAAAAAAAAAAAAAAAAAAAAAAAAAAAAAAAAAAAATTGACATATTCTTTAAAATTCTATTATTATGTACGCAATTATATCAAAACAAATACATTTAGAAAATTATTTCTATGGTATTTGATGTATATGTTTATTATTTCAATAAAATGCTGTAAAAATTGGAAACTGCCAAACAATAGACTGATTTTATCAATATTTAAGATGTTTGTAAAAGTCAAATAAAACAACAATATTCTATCATAAGATATCTTATAAAGTAAAAATACTTGTAGTTATGACCTTTCAACAAAACGATTTAATAACTATAATTGCGAACACCAAACATAATATATTACAAATACACTAAGCAATCTATCATTCTCGATGTGCCTATTAAAAAGTAATTAATTTGTAAACGGAAAAATACACTATATGTATTTGATAAGCTTGATGGTAGAGCAGTCAGAACGTTGACTCTGGGCGTAGAGATTTCTTCAAAACCCGGCGAAGTGCATAAAAGAAAAATATTTATCAGTTTATTCACAAACTATCATTCTAGAAGAGAAGATAACCTCAATATAGTCCTGGTGAGAGATAAACATTTATAAATGTCATATAAAATTATTTTGTTTGTTTGGTAACCAGATACTGAGGTATTTCCAAGACGGGCTCCAGGAAGCGGAATTCCTGCATGGTATAATTTTTAAAGATAATACATTATTACAGAAACAGATAAGCAATCAGATAAATAAACTCAAATGTCATTCTGTGCCTGGACTTCTATTTAGATATTATAAATTTGTTTTATATAAGGGTAAACGTAACGTATGTTATAATGTACACATTCATAGATGGCATTAGTTTTATTATTTTATCAAAATACACTTTTTGGAAGTTATGCTTTATAATATTAAGATGAATAATTTGATAACGCCTGTACATATGCAATACGAATAAATAGTTTTGTCCATATAAAAAATCAATTCTTTCAAGAAAGGCATACAAATACAATATTGTATCGGTGATTCAATCCAATATTATATTTTTTGCCTTTATACGGACGCAAACAAATAATTCGTTTAATATTTTAAAGCATAACTTGCGAAAAGTGTTTTTTATAGAATAATTTCATTAATGCCATCTATGAACATGTAGATTATAACGTACATTACATTTACCCTTAAGCATATAAAACACAAAGTATTAAATAACGTCAGTTAAATGATCATGTCAGTGGTTTCAGAAGATAATAATTGAACGCATCCTTAAAGGATTAAATAATACATTGCTATAACTAGGCCATACATAATACATCTGTCTACTTTACCTATTATTATATTATCACATTAATATTAATTTAAATATCGGCTCGTTAAGTTTGTGATGCGTTGTAAAGACTTCTCATGAGGTTAACAGTTAGTGCTAAAAATCTCTCAACTTTATTGGAAGACAAAAGTATACTGCAGTTATTTTGTCATGTATTGAATTTTTTAGAAACCACAGTTCACACATACTGACTTGACGTGAAATATTGAAAAATGTAATAGAGGGAAAAATGCAGCAAACACCCTTATACAGTAGAAATGGATTATGAACTCGATAATCTAATTGTGAATGAAAACATTGTCAGATTCTTAAAGGCTTGTCGGTAAGATATTTCCGTATTGTCGGTCACGATTGGGCAAGATTGCCTTTTCTTGTCGACATATTGCCCTGTCTCGGCAGTGAGATTTTATTTTTATTTTTGTTAGATGGGCTTCCGATATTATGACAATATTCTTACTCTGTTTCGTATACGTGTGCCGCTGTTCGCAGATCATTAACTTAATAACCAAAACCTCTGCCGTCAGTCACCCTAAGTGGTTGGCTGTGTTTGGTGACTTAGTAGCAGAGGAGCCCGGGTTCATGGGTCGAGGTTTATCTAGGTGGCAGATTCGTCTGCCCACCAGTAGGTAGAGTCCTGCGTGGTGGGCTGGATCGGGAGAGACTGGTTGAGGGAGAATTTTTACCTCTCCAGCAGAATTCTCTCGAGCCATCGCCTTGCACCATAGTGGGAGGGATGGATTCGTCCATCACTCCGGTACACACTGACACTTAGATTCCTACCCATCCCTGATACCCTTTTCCTTCCCAGAACTCTTCCCCCCACAAAGCATCCCCAAAGACTTGCTCATTTACCAGTACCTTCAGGTCCCAAAGATTGTAATGGGCAAAAATATCTAGATGACAGTACACCTAAAATCGAGTCTCAATGTCCAATAATAGTGGAATACGAATAATACCTCGTCTAATACACTTTTGAATATTTCATATGAACAAATAATCCCGCATATTTGTTCAGAAGTTCAATAGTTGTTTTACTTTGTTCATAAGTCTACGCCCAACACATCACAAACCAACCAAAATAAAACCGTTTTAACGAAATAAGACAATTTGTCGTTACAATGACTAGCTACAAAAGTGACACATATTACCCTTTTTCTGAGATTCGACGAGAGATGACATTTTTTGACAATAAATATTGTTATTCCATATCGTTATACATAAATACACAGCACCGCTATATATAAAATACATAGCACCGCTATATATTAAATACAAAGCACCGCTATATATTAAATCTTTCACACATTAACATTTATACATATATTGACTTTATTTTTATCACTAGATTGTATTTATTTAGACTAGAATTTTCTCAGCTCCTTTACATTTCTATGATTGAAAAACATAAACTAATCAGTTATCGTATTCACATTAAAATAGTTCGAAGAGGACAGCACACTTCATAATAGCGTACGCGGCCGATCTCGGAGCAGTTCGTAAAGCTTAATAATAAGTTTATCTCATTTCATCATAAGATGGAGTCATAGTAGTTTATGGTCGGAGATTCGGTATCAATCAACACACTTACATCCAAGCTTAAGCACAATACTTGCAACTTTCTTTTTGGTTAATTAAGTAAATACATTTTCATTTGATGAAATTCATCCATTATCAACAAAAGATTTACAAATATCTATACACGGTTGTATTCAAGGACAAAGTTATATGCTGTACATAAAAAATAAGGGCACCTAAATAAAAAAAAAACATTATCGAATGCTCTTAATTGAAAAATGCCAACTCTTTGATTTTGATCTGCTAAATCTATGTGCCTAGAGAAAAGGGAGATGAATTGAGTTAAGTATGCAAATCCACCGTTAGTTACTTGTTCATATTCTCCAAGGAAGAATTAGATGAGTAAAATAACATGGAATTTTATTGAACCAAAGGACATGATGAATTTCATTGAACCACAGGACATGATGAACGTTGAGTTTACTCATTTCGTTAGTGCTTTATTCATCCACTTCTACCTTTCACACACAGAAATAATCTAATCATTACATTGATAACGCTTCTATAACAAAATAAAACAGCGTTATTTATCAATAAAATAATCACATTAGCGCAAAACTCAACCGGCTCTTGTGAAAATTTGGATAATGTGAGTAATACATAGTTCAATATGGAGCAGACGAATTGTAGACAATAATTTTCATAAAAATAATAAATTTAATTAATTACAAATAAATTATTTTCCCACTAGAGGGACTTCAGCTCTTGCCAGAATAAAGCTTTTGCATATTCAGCTTCTTTACCAAGCGATAAACAATATTATTGTTTTGCTTTCATTTATTTTTTTTACAATAAAACAATGTACACAACTCTACAGTGGTCTCGAAGTTTATTATTCATTTTTGTACAAATTACAGTTTTCATTAATGTGCTGATATTTTAAATAGTGGATTTTGTGAATAAATAATAATAATAATTTCAGATTTTCATGGCCAAAGAAATTATCGTTATATGCCTTGTTACGCTTCCTCCTTTTTAACCAACGTTTTGGACAGCGTTATAGTGATAATCTTCAGGGCAGATGTATAGATTATGGTGAAGTGTGTGTTTATGTATGTAGAGGTGATACAGTGTTCCGCGCAGCAGAACGAACCATGTCCAAAAGGAACTTAGTACATTTTTAAGCGTGCAAACTCTGCCATCCGGAAAAATTTGCCATTAATTTGGATTTGTTCTCGAAATCATGAGAAGATACAAAACCCTTCAAGCACGGCATATTACGGAGGCAATCGAAATACACAAAAACCTCATAAATATTAATAGAGACAAAGGTAGTTCATGGTATCCAGCACTTGACGGCTATATCAAAATCACATTCATGGTCAACCTTATGATTCCAGAGATAGCCTCATTTTTAATGTCAGTTCCATACAAATTTTTCTTAAAAAAATGATGACTCCTTCATTTGTACACGCAATTGCTTCATACAAATTTTTATAGCATAGTAATGATCAGCAGAATCCATTTCTAGCCAAAAAAAATACACTTGAAAATTCAATTCACTATGTCTATGAAAGGCGATTTTCAGCTCACTGTGCACAGTGTTTTGGCTTGGAGTGTAAATAAAATATTGTAAACTAGACAAAGCATACTCATATGTAAAGCATTTAAGCATTAAAATGAATCATCAACAAAAAAAAGATTTTTTTTCAACTTTAGGATTTTTACAAAAAAAAATCGCACCTTGCGCCACAATATGAAGTATGTCAAAAAAATACAAATAAATAGTAGTATTATCTGTATGTAAGGATAGAACGGCCAACCTTATGATTCCAGAGATAGCCTCATTTTTAATGTCAGCGCCATACAAATTTTTCTTAAAAAAATTATAACTCCTTCATTTGTACACGCAATTGCTTCGTACGACATTTTATAGCATAGTAATGATCAGCAGAATCCATTTCTAGCCAAAAAAAATACCCTTGAAAATTCAAGTTTCTATGTCTATGAGAGGCGATTTTCAGCCCACCGTGCGCCGTCCCGATGTGTGTACGGCGATGTGTCTTAAAATCAAACGACGCCGTCCCGGCGGGTCTGATTGTCTGTCGGCTTAAAAACGAAAAAGGGATACATTATTGACATCTGTGTTTAAAATTGGAAAATTCCAATCGCTCTGTAGATAATTAAGCATTTATTTCTCAGTAATTGGCAGGACTTCGTTGGTACAATTTGTTCCTGATATTTACGATTGAAATTTTGTTATATTTCAGCTTCATTGAATTTTTTCAAAATGATGTGTGGTTCGGGAATTGACAAGCTTGTTCGTAAAACGCATAGTGAGCGACTAACAAGAGCCCAAATCGCAAAAAATATATATTATGGTAATAAGTATGATTAATGTACAACTTTTCTTAATCCAATTATAAAAAAGAAGAAAAAAAATTGGTTTTTGAAAAAAAAAAATTTTCATATCCTCGTTTAATCATATATTTTTTTTTTTTTTAAATAATGCATATTTTTTTTACATACCTTGATTCAATGCACAAGTAAATTAAAAAATAATGTTTCGTTTGCATGTTTAGTTTAAAAGTTATGTAAGATTTAGTACACCACTGCACTTAAAACTTTTGGTACAAAATTAATTCGGATGTGAAGGACAATTTTTTAGCCAAACAATTCGGAGGCCAATGGGTTAAGAGGATTAACACGCTTTACATGGTGTCACCTTTATATACATAATGCACACTTCACCACAATCTACACATCTGAAATTAATCATGATAAAATATATATACACATGTAAAATAATTACTTCATTATCACTTTTAACAATTAACCATAAAGAATAGATTGTGCTTAAAAATAAAACTTCAGAAAAGGCTCGTAAACTTTAAAATGCTGAGCAACTTGTTCAGAGACTAGGATGTATTATAATAAAACAATTGCAAATTATACTAAATTAATAATAATAATCTATCTGCTCTTATAACACCAGTAAAAAAAAACCTAAATATAATAAATGTTACATTGAAATGCCACTTGACAATATTTTATGCATCTGTTTGGTAAAAGATATTGTAAAAGAAACATTGACAACATCGTGATGGACATGAGTGTTGAATGATTTTAAGATAAATAATATTGTTTTCCCAAAAGCTAAAGGCCTTTATGCAGCTAAATAACGTTTTTTATTAACTGGTTTTCAAATATTCTATAATAGCAAAGGTTCATTTAATTCTTTGGAACTTTCACATGAACACATTAACACCAGTGTAATATTCGATCATCGAAGAAGATAATATAAGTAAAAATAAAAGAAACAGAACAAGATAAAACAACAGAAAACAAAAACGTAACGGTCGCAATTGGGGATCTAACTCAAGACCTCTGTTTTACTGGGACAATGCTCTAAACACTTAATAGTACAGAGCTGCTGACCCTGTACAAATCCCAAGTGCACCCCACTCTTGAATTTGGCAGCCACCTCTGGTCGGAGCTGAATATCTTGACTTTGTGCAGAAACGGGTGGTCCATTTGATAGATTCTCTTATCTTAATAAGCGGATTGCAATATTTAGAGCACAGACGTCGGGTAGGTATGCTGTCCTTGTTCTACCGGTATTACAATAAAGATACTCCGAGGAACTAGCGTCATTGATCCCTTCGACACCGGTGCATAATCGGGAAACACACCAAATGCGCGCCCAACATATGTACACAGTTGACATTTGTTACAGTAGAACAAATCGCTTTTATGACTCGTCCTTGAGTTCTACAGCTCGGCTGTGGAAAGATTTGCAGGCCACTTTGTTTTCTTCCTCCTACAACATGTTCACTCCTTCCTCTCCTCAAAAAGACCCTTCACACACCATCCCCAGAGATTTTCCCCAGGGACTCCTGTGTGGAGATAATGAAAAAAAAAAAAACTCTAAGTCAATAAGACATGATTATTTACCGTCATTTGGATGTCATATTATCTCAATTAAAGAATTACCAATATTATCCTCAATTAATTCTCATAATTTTATGAATGCTGATATCTTTGGGAAAAAAACATGGGAATTGTAATCCTGGCAAGGAAAATATTATTACACATTAATTAAAATCATTGATTTTATACACTTTATTTTGCCCCTTTGACTGCTCAATTACTTATTTGCTAGTGGGAATGGCTCACATGTGTTATGTGGAGAATGGACGAAGCTAATTGAGTATGCATCTAATAACGTTGCAAAATCCACTTCATTCCAACGTAACCTAATTATATTACATTCTCAAAACTTCATTCAATTTTTGCATGGTTCATAGCATTCTTTTACTTTTGGGGTAACAATATTAAATCCAACGGATAAAATTATACTAATAGAGTATGTATTACTTTATTTCATGTTATGACAATATAAGTTCGAAATGATTTAGATATAATATACCTATTTGTAATAAAACGTTACATTTATCAAAATGACATTTCAAGTAGTCGTTCCGTTGCAGAAAACATTTGTATACATTGTGGTAACTATCACTGATATTTCTTGGATACAATAAAGAAATTGTATGCATAACTGCATTCCAGTAATAAATACAAAACTGCAATGAGAAATTACATAATAGTAAGGTGAGAGTGTTCACAGACATTTAAATGAAGCATTGTCATCAAATGGCCAAATCTCCGTATGTTGTTATGCTTGTCAGTTGATCAGAATTTGGTAAAAACTGGTTCTGTAATCGGCGTTAACAAGAACCTTTTAAATGCCAAAAACATAAAATGGCGGTGATTGGCTATTTGATGGCAATGGTACATTTGAATATCTGTGACACCCCCGTACCTAAGAACATTACAAATTGTTGATCGAATTCGTTGACTGGTTCGGGAAAGTTATTTATCGGAAGTATTTGAGTGCAGAGACGAGCAGGAATTTTTCGATGAAGAGGTCGGAATCGAGGGCGGCGATGTGGGCAGCGCGGCCAATGAGGGCGTTTGCCGTGTGGGGGAGAGCGTGCTGGGCATCATATCGTGCCACGGTCAAAGTGCCCCGAGCTACGAGGGGAGACACCATATTGTGGACCTGAAATGAAAAGATTCGTACAAATTACTACAACTTTATAATGTTGTGTTTAAAGTTGTTAATTTCTGGGGAAGCAGTAGAAAAAATTAGGCGATGTGGGTTGCTGAAGGAATACAATAAGTAAGAATTTAATCATGTCACAATCCTTACCTTATCCATATTAATAACTCAAAACGGTCATGCCCTGTTCACAAAGAGAGTCAAAGAGATACCTGCTAAAAAAGATACAGATAAAAAAAAAACTGTTCAACAGTTTCCAAAAGAGTTACTAATAGTCACCATTGTTGTCACAACATGGACATAAATAAAGATAACAGTAGCTTTTCACTCCTAAATTCTACAGGCTATCAGAAAGGTAACTATTTATTAGAGAGGTTAAGTCATCTACAACTTGTTCCCTTTATTTTATTTGATCCTTTTCTAAGTCTGTAAGTCAGGTTAGTTTACCATCTCCCTGTAGGCCTGTCCCAGGTTGCTCTGGTCGCGGATAGCCGCCTTGCACAGCTCCAGGCGGGCCGAGTGCAGCGGCACGTAGCGGTCCTGTCCCGAGCCCACCAACAGCACGTGGCGGAAGCGGTGCAGGGCAGATCGGCGCGCCAGGCGGCAGAGGAAGGACTGGCGTGGGTCGGCTGTGTCGCGCAAGGACAGCTGCAGGAGCGATCCACTTCGCTTCCACTTCTGCATGAACCACATGCCTGGAACAAGGAAATTGTAACATTGTCTATCTGCTCTTATACATTATTCATGTTATTCTATTTTATAAACATAAACATTGTCAAATTTTTTTATAAAACATGTGAAGGTAGTAAAACCAGATATTTATTAATGCATTCTTGACAATCCCTTGACTACAATTTTCGTATATCTGCTATCAAAATCTAGTTGCTAAATATCTGATCAAAAAAAAGGTGAACATTAAACCATATCTCATGTCGGGAGTTTCTTGCTCTAAATCCATCTATTTCCCCATAGACATCCAAATTGATAGGCTAGCCCATCAGGGAAAGAGGAAGAACCAATTTGCGTAGATTGCGGAGGGGGATTGACAATTTCCCTTTGTGTAATTTTTAAATGGAGCAGTGGGCGCATGGAACAAACTTCCAGAACATATTATCAACGCTACTAATATAAACCAATTAAAGCTCGATTTGATTCTTATTCGGAGACAAGAAAGGATTAATTTATTTTAAATTTAAAACAACTGGATTACAACAGTTAAACTTATTGTAAAATCACATATGAGGGAATCAGGAGAATATATGTGAGGAGGTCAATAAACCTGTATCAGAGCAGGCGCCCTACATGAGTATGAGTAATATATTTGAACATAATGTAATTTTAATGTTCATGTGATATTATTCTGTCAATAAACACACTCTATTTGGTTTCTAGTGTTGTCGTTTCTCCATGCCCCGGAAAGCTGACCGGGCACCCAGCTGGTTACTGAGCAAAGTACCGAGCCACAATCATAGTCTGACTGTAGTGTAACTTGTACCTGCGTTGACCAGTCCACTGGAGTTGTACAGCGTGCCCAAGTGCGGTCCGCTCAGCGATAGGAAGGTATGCAGGCGGGGGAGCAGAGCTCGCAGTGCAGGCCGAGACAGGGCCGAGCGCACTAGGATGGCGCCAAGAGAGTGCCCCACAAATGAGATGCGCGCCGGCTCCACGCGCAGGTTCTCCACATGGTTGAGAATTTCTTGGACCAGTCTGGAATAAAGAAAAAATTAAAGTAAGCAATCAAACCTCACTGAACAAATTTCGGACATCTGCAAAGGAGTGACAGTGCATTTGTCTTAACAAACCATGACTTTGACGGCATCTGTGGTCTAGGATCAGACAATCCGGAGGTGGCAGGTTAAAATTCCGGCATTCATAAGTAAAGTTAAACTGATTAATTTTAATTAAAAATAATATGTAGCATATTTGCGGTACTTTCCAGCATAGAAGTAACTCTCAATATCGCCCTGGTGAAAGACCACCATTCAGAATTGAAGCGTTGCTTGAAATGGCTCTAGCCGTGTTTGGTGACTAGATCTGAACATCCAGATACTTCTGCACCTTCCGCTTCCCCATATCCTTCAGCCTCCTTCAGCCACACAACATAATCCAATAGGGGATACCATAGTCTCACTGGCTTCAGGCAGTTTGTAGCAGTTGAGACACATGAATAAACCAATACTGGTGTGTACGAGACAATATACCGTCCGTACAATAACTGTAGATTCGAAGGTAGCTGGGTACACTTGTCAGCGTTTTCAGTCTTGATAGATGTTGTAGAGGCTTGTAGTGGAGTTTAAAGCCACGATTAGAGAGGAATTTATTTCCAGATCTGAGCTGACAAAAAGAATTTATTACTGGCAAAAACTGAATTTATTACTGAATAAAAACACTTGAAAATATTTCTTGAGACTTTGGAGACTTGGAGATGGTTTTTCAGGAGAGAGGATTCCCTTTCAGAGGTAGTTGTTGAACTGACTTTGTATGGGATTCGATTCTCTATTTATAGAACGTTTTCAAATCGAGCCCTCTCGGAGGTGTTCTATCCTCTTTCGTGAGGAGTAAAATGGTTAGGTATTTTTCCTCTCTGCAATTTTCTTGTTGAGAGGAAAGTTATATTTTAATATGATACCTTTAACCAAGTCAGTTCAATCTACCAAAACCATCTCCCCCAGTCCCGTTTATTTATTTTATAAATAATTATACAAATTTTCATATTGGGTTTGAAGTTAAATATCTTTGGTTTGAACATTTCCCAAAGAGTAACAAATATATTTAGGTATAATTATTCATTATATTATGTTAGCATATAATCATTTCTTGATGATGATATTTATTCCGTAGTTATATCTTGCATCATTTTTCCGTAAATTCAGTCTGATGATATCACAATGAATCACATTTGAATCTGTAATCAGTGTTTGATAAGAAATTCAAGGTGACATGCTGGGCTGTGATTGGTTGAAGACGGAGGCCATCATGGAATTCCATCCGGGGTGTAGTGGAGGGGGTTCTACGTAAATACTGAGTCGCCTTCCTAGCAGCGGTCATTCCGTGGGTTGGTGGCTCCGAGTGAGGTGGTGGATGGTTATTTTCAGATGTGTTTCAGGTTCTGCTATTATATTGCTATGTAATTATCTTGATTAATCATATAAAGTACATCATTTGATTGAATTATTTTGATGTAAAGATTTCCAAATGTGTCGGCGACACGGTATCAAGCGGTTTCGGGGTTTGAGTGTTCTTGTGATTTTTGCGTAAATATGAATTCTCTTGCAAAATTCTGGAGGTTTGGATACGTATGATACACTGGTGTCTAATTTCACACTTACGCAATTTTTAAAAATAAATAAATTAATAAAAGTCTTACCTATCTGTCATTGTGTCGAAATCAGAGAAGGTGTCCCCCTGATTTCGCTCCGACATGAGGAAGTCCAGATGCGCCCCCGGTAACCCCAGCTCCAAGTAGGTCTTCACCAGTCGCAAGTCCGCAGAGTTTCCATCCAATCCATGGACACAGACTATCAAATGACAACCTGGAAAAATTCGTGGTTTGTAAACTTATTGTATTTATTAAATTATTAATTGTAACTAGATTTAACTAAATAACGTTCACAGGTAACATTATTGCTAAATCAAGTTCTCAGCGCAACAATATACACATCTCACACAGTCTTTTGGTAACGTTTGTACGGCTCAGAACGACGCCGATTGTGTTAGTCGCCCCTCTTCAACACATATCGCAGAATCACACTTACGCGATAACTTCACTGGTTCATGCAACAGTGTAATATGTATTTTTAAAAATATGTAAACTGTCTATTTCTCCAATAAACTAAATGAAAATAAAATATCTCTTAATACCATTTGAATATGCTCTCTACTCTATATGTTATAATAATTCAATGGTTATTATGACATATCGTCGGGTTGCTAGCAGAAGTTGGTAACTACATTTTTTCGTAAAATGATATTTTTTGATATTTGTCATCACTTGGTCAATATCTTCGTCTGGTAAAAACTTGTAAGTGATATTATAAGGATAAATTACTCTTTTTCATAGTCAAAATAATGTAAGTGCTCCTAAGATCAAAATAGAACAGGCTAAGATTTGTAACATCACTTACTGACTTATGTGATTAGGTTTTGCTCACACTATGGGCAACACTGCTTGGCAAAGTCACTTACTTATTTTTGCCTGACATATTTTGAAAAGATTCCTGTATGGTGGCAGCACTTACCATTAAACTATAACTTCAATTACAAATCAAATGAAAGTAAGGTTACTATTGGTGATTCATTATAAGTATTTATATATATTATTATTTTTTCATATCTCCCATAATCGTTTTGACACGATGGTAATTGGTAGATTTTGTGTAAATATCATAATTACATTATTCAATTTCAGGGTAATCTTAGTGAAGGCACACTACATGAGAGCGAAAATGGTGCGGATCTAATATTCACATTTCTGTGCTTCACTAGGACAATGAATCAAGCCAAATTATAATAAGCAATTATGTTATTGTACACAGCGACCAAACTTCCAATGTAAATTGCAACAGTGAGACAGTTACAGTTGAAAATACACTTGATAATGATGAAATTCAAATTGCTCCCCTAAAACGTACTCGCTGGACAATATCTTGTCCAGAAAGTTGGTCGGTCAATGTAGAAAAAGGTAAACGCAAAAAATGTTTACCTTATAAATCAAGGAAAGGAATTGAAAGACCAGCAAAGCAACCAAAAGTGGCATGTAATAATTCATGTCGCTTTAAATGCTTACAGGTATTTACTGAAGAAGAAACAATTGAAATATGTAGAACTTTCTGGTCATTGGATTATGATAGGCAAAAGGATTTTTACATTTGTAATATAGAGCAAAATTTACCATTAAGAAAGAAGTTGCAAACAAGAAAAGGAAATCGACAGTTGTTTAGGTCTTATTTCTTCAAGAAAGGTGACGCAAAGGTCCGAGTTCGTCAAACTTTCTTTAAAAATACACTATGTCTTTCTGATGGACCTATCATCCACGCTTTTAAAACACGGAACAATATGGGAGTATTCGAAGGATAAACGAGGTAAACACTCTCCGTCAAATAAAACCTCAGCAGATTCTCTAAATTTTGTAAAATCACACATAGAAAAGTTTCCTGTAATGGAATCACACTATTGTCGTCGATCAAGCAAAAGGCTGTACTTTGATTCGAAGCTTTCAATTGCAAAGATGTACGAGCTATACACGACAGAGTGTGCAAGCCAGAATAAATCTCCAGTATCAACAATATCGTACAGACGAATATTTTCAATGAACTACAATTATTCGTTTTTTAAACCTAAGAAGGATCAATGCGCGACATGTAACAATCATGACAGTGCCTCTAATGAAGCTAAACTAACATTGTCAACAGGATACCAGCTTCACCGAAAAAAGATAGAAGATGCTCGGTTAGCCAAAACTACGGATAAAGAGCGATCGAACATTGATCCGTCTTTTTTATCTGCAACCTTCGATCTCTAAAGTGTGCTACAAATACCGTCTAGTGACACTTCTCAATTGTACTACTCTCGCAAGATCTGTGTCTACAATTTGACGATATACAAATCACGCTTGCCTAATGACGGGTATTGCAATGTTTGGACAGAAATGAATGGGAAAAGGGGTAGTTCGGAAATAGAAAGTGCCTTGTGGTTCTGGCTGAAACAAATTCCCCAAACTGTTAAAGAATTGTCTTTATTTTCAGATTGCTGTGGAGGTCAGAATCGAAATCAACACATAGCTGCATTTTATGTATGTGGTGCAAACACTTCATTTCGATTGCATTGAGCACAAATTCTTAGAAACTGGACACACTCACATGGAAGTTGACTCCATGCACAGTGCAATCGAAGTTCAAAAGAAAAATGTACCAATTTTTTCAATAAATGATTGGATGATAGTTTTCAGATTGGCACGGTCTTCAAGGAAATGAAAGAATGCTAAGCCATTAAATGTCCATCAACTGGCATTTTCTGATATGTTAGATTTGTCTGATTTATCAAAAAAAATCATAAAAAACCGTAACAAAGATGAGAATGATGATACCGTTAAATGGCTGAAAATAAAATGTGTCAAGTTTGAGAAATCTAAGCCACATTGTTTCCAGTATCGTTATGACTTTACCACGTCGTATATTAATATTGTATTTACCAAAAGCAGAGGTCGGCAATTCGTCATGCCTACAGAAATAAAGAAGGCATACTCAACTCTACTGCCCATATCACAGGCCCGTTAGTCAGACTGCAAGAGACGTGGAACCAGAGTCTGGTGAAGATGACTCTGAAGACGGTGAATGAATGTTACCTACTATGTAGCATTAATTTTTTAGTTTACGATTGAACAAATATGTCTTAAATATTTAAATTATTATTATTAGTATATTTGTTTATGAACAATTGATCAAAATTAGTTTTGTCTGCCACAAAATAATAGGTTTGCCTTTTTTTTAATCACTATAATATCATAAGAAATCATTCACATAAGTTTCTTAAAAGGCTCAACTATTGACAAGCAGAAGTCAGTAAGTGCAACCAATTTTTGATTTGTCTCAAAAATTATAAAAACCTCGTTATTTTGTGAAAAAAAATATTTTGCATCTGTATCTTTGTAAAATAATAAACATTTTGAAGTATGCAACATGTGTTTTTCTTATGATTCCTGATTTATAGAGTTCTTCAAATATTAAAATTCAAATATCTCAGAAACACCAAAATGTTAGTTACCAACTTCTGCCAGCAACCCGACGATATAGAGTAGACACTTACAAAATAATAAATAATGTCTTAAATATACGTAAGCTCCATTTAAAATTTATACATATTTCTTGTACAAATACAATTAAAAAACAGAAATGTAACCAAAGATATTAGAAGAACGAGATATGCTATGTTGGCCGCCGGACCGTAGGCGGAGTACTACCTAATTAGGGTACTTTGAATACTATCGGGACATGTACTCACAGAAATCTGTTCTATGTATTAGTGCGGATACCTTAGCGTAAGAGAAGGTGTGCAGTAGTATTGGTGAACAAAATCGGCGACACTGGGCAAAACAATTCCACACAGTATGAACTGCTCATAGCACATCTCGTTCGTCTAATATCTTTGAATGTAACCAAAGGACATAACAATATACCTAAACCTCATACTACATTAGCAAAAAGACAAAAATAAAAAAAATAACAATGCGACTGTCATTAATTTCACTTTTCCTCACCTTCAGGATTGAACATTCTGTATTCATCGGAGATGTGGAAGTAGGGCAGAGAAGCCTCGCTGGGCGGGAAGTCGGAGTAAAGGGACCCGGGATACTTCACCGTCCGCTTGAACTCCTCGCGACACTTGATGAATAGCTGCTCCGATTCGGCCAGACCCACAACAGAGGCGAGACTGTTGTCTCTCTCTGGAAATATCACATAAAAATTGATAAAAACCAATTCTTTTCCTTCTACAGGTGGCCCCGTAAGCTATGGAAAAAACAAAGTGGGGTGACAGGGGAGGTCATTTGCAATCAAAATGACCCCATAAGTAGTGCTCCGATTCTTAACCCTTTCAATTCGATTTTTTAAATACCCAGAATGTCATCTAAAAATTTTTTCATAAAAAATGCAGTGTTTTTTCTAATTATGTTGACAAATGATGTACGAGTATCTAACTAAAGAAACTATTTTTATGAACTCCGTATCCGTATAGAATAGTAAATCTAGTTTTTTGTAACATTACAATTTTTTTTTTAAAATAAACCTTGCATTCGAATGAGCCGACACAAAAATAAGTACCATAGAAAGTTGAATCTTATCTAAAAAAACTTCTGCAGTTTATGATGATTATGGTAAGGTATCATTGGTCACTGTTTAATAACGTATTTTTTTAAAACATGAATATCTTAAAAGTGTTAATTATTATAATGTTCAATATTGTTCTTTAATATCTTAAATTTAATTTCATTTTTCTTGAACTTTTCAAGTTTAAAGTTTCTTACATATTAGGAGGTGGTCAACATTTTTACAATAAAAGGGAATGTAAAATGACCAGATACATGGTGGTCCAAACCTTTCAATGTAATCTATGCAGAGATGTGCAAAATGGGTACCCAAAACCATTTGAAATGCAAAATGGAAATGGGTCAAAACTTTTCCATTTGAAAATGCAAAATACCTATTTTCAAAATGCATTGAAAATGCAAAATGGTTTCTCAGGTCAAACAATTAAAATAATTATGCAATTTTTTCATTTAATAATGGACATCAATGTAGAACAAACATATTACATGATGGTAAATCCAAAAACACCACGACTACAAATTATGAAACCACAAAAAATTTGCGCGGTACTAATGTTGCTAACGTAAAAACATAGAAACTGCTATCTAACATTTAATATTACAGCGTCATGGCCCCATGTTCAGTATTTTTTGTAATGGTATCACTCAATTTCCAGGGCTCCTACCAGGGAGCAACTTGACAAATGTAAATTATCTCTCATAGCGAGGTTGAGGACCGACTATTTGGGGCTTATGAAAAAAAGATGAGTGGAGATAGTAGGAAGAATGTTGCCAAAAGCATTTAAAATGGAAAATGCATTGAGAAAAGCATTTAAAATTCAAAATGCAAAATGGTTTTTAGAAAAGCATTTAAAATGCAAAATGGAAAATACCCATTTTGCATTTCCATTTGAAATGGATTTATTTGAAATAAACCACATCTCTGAATCTATGTATATTAGGTGATTGAAGAAGGCAGTTTTACATCTCCCTATGGATCCGGTGATATCCCTGTCGGAAGGACGGTTAGCTAGCGGTTGAATGGATGTATCCAACTTAATTCCTTTTCAAGACAAGTTAAGATTAGTGAAAAGTCTGTATTATGAATTTGTAATCATTTGAAAACAATTCAGGCATACCATTGTCCTGGTTGTGCTTGGCCAGCTCCCCCGTGCTCTGCGACTTTGTCATGTTGGCGCTGATGGAGCCGGCGCGCTTCTGACGGCGCTCCAGGGCCCCCTCGTACACGTGGTACAGTGGGTTGTCCAGTTGTAGGGTTGGGGCCGAGTGGGGGGGGTCCTGCAATATTATTATTTTAAAAAATGGTACTGGCTGCGTGATGTCACTGACTGACTAACACGAATGCATTCTTAAGAATAGCAAATAAAATCGTACCTTAAATTCATCTGGTGGAGGTGGCACATCTCTGAACTGCTGCGGAGGGGGAAGTCTTAAGTCATCATATGGAATACTGAGCGCAATGTGAGACAGATCCACTTCCGATCTACACTTCTGACCCTTCTCTCTCTGAGACAAGTTCAGTTCACTGGGGTTCTTCCTTGACTGCTTTGTCTCCTTGCAAATTCTATCCATCGTCAAACTTCTAATCTCTGCCGCTAGTAATTTATCGGTGTATTCGATCCTCTCCTTTAACGTGAAATTCTGCGGTACAGTTATAGGATTTTGTCCTTTCATTAAAACCTTTTGCGGGAGCTCTTTTCTTATGTAGGGATGAAGTCCATCACTATCAACCAAGGTTTTAACAATTGGGGTATCCTTTATAATACCGTTAATGAATACTCCATTCTTTGTGTTCACTAAATCTACGGCGTTAAATGAATTGTGACGTACACCTAGCATGGGTTTCTGTGAAGAATGTTGGTATTGTTGACCGTTTGATCTGTTCGGTGGGGCGGTGTTCTGATTGTTGGGGCTTTTGACTGGGAATTGCGGGATTCCGTTAGAAGCTTGGCCGCAACTGGTTAAAGGCGGAGGGTTGCAGCACGAGCACAAATCGTACGTAGGCAGCGGAGCACGATCGCAGCAGCATTCTAAACTTTCTCTTTGGCTCTTTGCTACTTTGATGGCCAACTTCAGAAGTCTTTCTCTCAGTTGTTCTCCGTTGAGAACCGTCCTCTTTACTTCACTTGGAGTCTTTTCTTGAGGAGGGGGTTTAGTCTGCAGAGTATTTGTGTGCAGATTATCAGTGTTTTGTTTAGGTTGGGGAAGCTTTGATTGATTCGCAGGCACAGTGGGTTTAATGATGTTAGCTATGGCATCAGGACTGGAGCGTTCTGAGCTTCGTCCGCTGGAAACCCAGCCACTTTGTTCACTGAGACTCGATGTTGAACCACTTCCTGGCCTCTTTTTGAGATCTTCGAAGTTCTTAAATGTATCAGGTGGGAGAATTTTAAAGTCTTGGTCGGTTATATCTAAAGGAGGAGAATCGAATGCGGGTGGAGGAGCGAGGTTGGGTAACGATTCGGAGAATATGTTACTGTTGGTGTTGGATTCGTCTAGCACAGAGGCGGCGCTTCTGCAATGTCTCAAGCCCTCCTGGGTCTGGTCGAGCTTGAAGGGCACACTGGAGGATGACTCTAACCTCTTTAAGGCGTGAGGAATGCTTTCGTTGCTGGAGCTGGTGCTGGCCTCGGAGATCTGCTGGTTCATTTTCTCGGAGGGGCGGTGACGCCCGCAGCTCGCAGACCTCTTGTCCGAGCGCGACGCAGAGCGGTCAGTCTTACTTTCTCGGGACCTACTGGACTGATGACTGCTGAGAGAATCCTTACTGGAAGTCACACGCGTCAAGTCTTTGGCACTCTGATGAAGTTTGGTTGATTCTTTGGTTTTGGTCTTCTTTTGTTTTTGGGGAGGAGCTCCTTGCGACGAAGACGGAGGCGATTTGCCAGAGTAATTGGTGGAAGACACGGGGGACTTTTCTCTGAAGTTAATCACTATACCCGAATCCACATTGTTGGATGAAGAGTACTTGGATCCGCTCTGGCAACTCGCCCCGCAATCGTTGTAGCTGTGGTTGTAGGGGATATTGGAATGGTAACTATCCACGCTGGTCAGCTCTCTGCCGCTCCTGGAGCCACTGGCGCTCATTTCGGGTCCACCCTTCTGGTAGAAGACCTGCGTGGAATTGGAGCGGTGGATGTTCTTGTTGGAGGGGAGCGCTGCGGGCTCGCAGGGCTGCGTCTTACTACTAACAGGGGGGTAAGAATTGCGCGGAGGCAGCATGGGTCGGGGCAGGGATACAGCATGGTACCCCCGCTGAAAGTCCAAAGGGTTATATACAAAATTTTCTAAATGCTGACTAGAATTACCCTGATTATTATAAACGTAATACGAGGGGTAGGTGTGATTATTCGCGGCACCATTGTTCATCACTAAATTATTGGCTTTATTATATTCTACATTTCTGCAACCGTTATTGTTAAAGTTCATATCCCTCGTGCAAGGGTTTTTGTATTTTTCTCTGAATTCATTAATATTCTTCCTGTACTCTTCGCCTTTATGGGCGTGTGCGTTATAATTAATAGGTGCAGTTTGGCTCCCGGATCTCTGCTGCAGGGCGGTATTAAAGACGGGTATGAATTCCCCACTTCTGGTGTTGTTGAGGTTTGATATGGTCAAGTTCCTGGGTAGAGTGGTGGGCTTTTGGGGGATGTAAGAAGCCGGGCACTGGTTGGGTCCTTTGCTCGGCCGGGGCTGCGTGTAGGAGAAACCCATCTGTCCGGGCCCCACAGAGGTTTGAGGAGACACCTTCAGCTGGTCCAGAGACTTGCTGTGTCTCGCCGGGAGAGTGCTCGTCCCAGTCACATTATTTTTAAATCCGTTAGAGAAATCACTGTCTTGTTTGACCACTTGTTTCTTTTTGTTCAATTTTTGTGCCGCTTCAATTCCGATGTCCAGCAAAGTGCTGGCAGAATATCTAGACAACACCTTACTGTCTTGCATACTGCCGGCTGAGAAAGATTCAGCTTTTTTAACCGGGTTCGCAATTTGTATTTCACTGATTTGATTATTGTGCACGATGAATCTACTGTTTCCCGTGACTTTGATTTCTTCTTTAGATTTTTTGGCTTCTTTGACCGTTTGCTTGATGGTGGTTCTCTTGGGTGAGCCGGCAGCTGACTTCTTGGGAGCTAGGGTGAGGGTGGCTTGAAGGATGCTCTGCTGGCTGCCGTGGGGATCTGTGATGGACTTGGGGAGAGACAGCGACACCTTGGAGGCTTCTGACGAGGGTCTACGGGAGTCTAATAAGGCCACCACACCGCAGGAGCAGTCATCGGATACCATATCGGTACACAACAGAGGTTCTGGAACAAAAACAGAAGTATGTATAAAAAAAAAGATCATTGATAAGGACGATAAGATAATGAAGCAATTAAAAACTTTTCAATTCCAATGTAACAGATATGCAGACAAACTACCACATTATATAACATAAAATATTATTTAATCATGAAGAAAAGTTACCACTGCCAGACTTTGTTGCCCCAGTAACTAAAACGCCAGATCTTCGTCGTGCGAACTCTGCCGTGTCTTGATATCTGAAATAGAGTAAGTATACGTTATAGAATGTCCGATTGATTAGACCGATAAAAGAAGAGCTTAGTTTCTGTCAAGAAGCAAAAGGATAATGATTGCTGTCGGTTATACACACCACACTTGTAAATTAATTAACACTTTAAAGTAAATTTTATGGAGAATCCTAAACAACAAATAACTGAAATATAAGATCGTACAAAGAGACCACAATAATCGCAACAAGCGACAACAGGCAACAACGGACGAGAAACTATTTTGCTAATACACATATATAATTTTAAACTTAACATCCTTTGATAGCAGATAAATTACTGGTCGTTAACGAATATTTTAAATATTCCAACTTTAGAGATGAAAAATAACAGATGAAAAATAAACGACCTAACTTTTTATTAAAAATATTAAACTCTAATTTCAATTTTTGTGAACTCATGCACTTAATCAATTTACAAGTACCCAAACGAATGACCAGACAGACATTAACTTTTTACATATGAATATCTCATTCCAACTAGGGTTAACATTCTCGATACAACTTTAACACAGTCTCGGGAACAAATATTTAAACGATTTGAATGTTTTTGAAAACAATTTGAAGTTTGTTAAGTTAAAATTGTTTTCAAAAACATTCAATTTGAACTTAGCAAACTTCAAAGGCCGTATGTGCGAACTATTTACATATATCTATCATTAAATAAGAATATACATAATACTATGTAATAAATCTAAACAAAACAGAGAAAGACACAGAGAAATAAAAAGGTAAAACCAAATGTCTCAATTGAGAATCAAACCCAGGATCACGGACTCACCGGGACAATGCCTTGAACCACTCAGCCATCGGGACCCAATTATTTGATCTCGTATTTTAAATTCAGAATTAACAATTTTTCGATTTCTTTGTTTTAATTGTTCGATTCCCAATTGAGACCGTTACCTTTTTATTTTTATGTGTCTTGTTCTGTTTCATGTTTCGTTTAGATTTATTAGTATTATCTTCTTCTTCAATGTATATTACATTGGTAGGTAACCTTCAAAAGGTATTAAAAGAGAAGTTATTCCAATAAAATTAAATATTTCTACCTAGTTCATAAATTAATGCTAACAACAATTTTACCATTTTTCTTAATATTAACATTGATTTGGTGGATATTGGGATATTATTTATGTTCAGGTTACTTTCATATTTGTATTTTCTGTTTCCTGTATTTTTTCAATTCTTGCGCACTTTTTTATAATAATAATCATTGTAATTTCTCAAAAAAGATGTACTTACTACATAGTATGTAAAAGCCATTTAGGCGTTTAAAATTAAATAAATATGTTAGGGCCTTTAGAGTAACCGAAAAAAACAGAACATGATTAAAGAATAGGTTTAGGAATATGAAATGCACAACCATTCTAGAAGAACTTGCTACCATCAATAAAATAACCCTGATCTGGGTACCAGGACATAAAGGAATTGAGGGCAATGAGCGGGCTGATGGACTAGCAAGGAAAGGGGCGAAAGCACCACTTGCGGGATCCAAGCAGGCCGTAGGACTAGCAGCTTGCAACACCAAAATACATATTGAAAGGTGGTTCACATCCCGGCACTGGGAGGAATGGGAAAGGGCACCCGGAATGTGGCAATCCAAAGTACTCATAAACGGACCAGACCCAAGGAGAACCAGACAACTACTGAGGGAACTGGTAGGACTACTAACGGGACTCTGCCATCTCAGGAGACTCATGCAGTTGTTGGGAGTGGAAAACACCAACAGATGCAGGAAATGTAAAGAGGATGAAGAGACTTCAATTCACCTTTGGTGCCAATATCCTGCTCTGTTGGGAACAAGGTTCAGATACCTGGGAAGGCACATTGTTGAAGCAGAAGACATGGCCACATATCCAATGACAACCCTGGTAAACTTTATAAAAGAATGAGGTAAAATAGGAGATAGCACAATGGGCCTATGGCCTAAGTGCCTAATTTTTCGGGAACCTTACGTCAACCGTCTCCTCTTAAAAGAAAAAGAGTAGGTTAGGTTAGGTGAGGTGAGTTTAGGTTAGGTGAGGTAAGTTTAGGTTAGGTTAGGAGCTTTTGTGTTTTTTATTTACTGTTCTTCAATGTTGTCATGGAACCGGCTGCATTGGAATGCCGCGGCTTATGTTGTTGGATGTTCATATCAGGATTATAGAAATATTAACAAGTTTACCTGTCTTCGAATATGATGGGCATGATGTGCGGGTCCCCATCTAGGGCGATGCAGTGCACTGGCAGGGGTGGCAGTGCGGCGAGGTAGCGGGAGCGGCGGGCTAGCTCGCTGACGGCCTGGTATGATTGGTAGTTAGCGTCGTAGCACCCGGCCAGCGAGTGGCGCGGGTTGTCCAACACGAAGAAACACTCCGAGAAACGCTTCACTCTGGAAAATAATACATGGCGTTATGTCATCATACTCATGTATAATTGGAAGTTCATTGTATTTGGGTTTCACCGGCATCAATTCACAGAGCGAATTTTTTAAAATCTTAATACTCCTCAAGAGTCCCAACTGCTCCCAACCGCCTGGAGCCAGTGTGATTAATCTTTTCACTGCGTAGATACTTCATAGGATAACAGTTGTACGCGCCACTTTTTATGACATTCATACATTGTCCACAAAAATTAATGCACATATATAAGCGTAGTACTGAGGGCACGGTTAATTGTATTGCCAATTGGGGTATGTCGTGAAGCTGAAGGTACTTGATAAGGGAAGGAGATGAGCTAGATGAAAGTGGGGGAGTATCAATTAGGAAAAGAGTGGTGTATTTTCACCTGGGCGATAGCAAGAATATCTTCCTCGCTACAGAGAAGTAAGAAAAGTACTTTGAAAGAAGGAAAAGGACAAACCTCAGAGCGTGATGAATAGCGGCTAAAGCATGATGTGCGTGAGGCCTTCCCGAGACCGCCCTCAATAAACCTGCCCATTGCAGAGTTACCTGAAACATTGAAATACTAAATTAATTACCGAAGTATGCTTAAATGTTATAAGACTTCAGTTAAACTTTGTTGTGGAATTGAGATATGATAGAGATTTTCACGGCCAAAAATATTAAAGTGATTTATTTTTGGGGTATTATGCTGTGTCGCGCTACTTCCTTCTTTAGCCAACTGTCATAACATTACAGTATTTATCATCAGGGCAGATGTGTGCCATGTAGTTGTTGTTTGTTGTAGAATGCCAAAGATAAACAACTTGTGATGATTACCTCAGCGCAGAGCCTAGCTATATCCTGGGCAGCACTGCACGCAAAGTCCTCTTCACTGTCACCACACTGCAAACCAAAACAAAATGATTATTAACTAAATGAGCGATAGAGATTTCCAGGTATTCAGTTTTGGATTCAGCCGCGCTAATTCCAAAAAAAAACATACCTACGTTTTTGCAATTTGCAAAAAAATGCAATTTTCAACTTGTATATGCTCACTTTTTAGAAAACTATTTAAAATGGCGTCTACACACAGACCAAACAGAAGAACCTAGTATCTAGACTATTCCATAAAAGGAACATTTATTTTTTATAAATATACGCATTTGACTATTTTTAAAAGTGCACATTGAAAACAAAAAATTTAAATATTATTGTTTACTAACTGTAACTTACATAAGTATATTTTATAAAATATATTCATTCTATTTACTGATGTTGGGCTATTGGGAAGGAGATTGTATATGTGTACACCCTCCTGGCCTACGTTTCTTATACCACTTTCAGTATTTGCTGAATGTGTGTATAGTTTATAATGTTGTCGTGTGTAGTGTTCACGTACTTGTGATGCTTTTATAAATGTTGTGTTCATGTGTATAAATCCATTTTGGATTTTGTCGATTAATAAGCATATGTTATATTCGTACAGTTTTCTGATTTTCAGTAATTTCATTTTTCGGTAAAATTTTTTAGTGGGGGTATCTGGATTAAAATTAAAAAGTTTTTTTCTAACTTTATTCTGTATTTTTTGTAGGTCGTTTAAATATGTAATGTATGTGTTTCCCCATATTTCAATTAAATAATTTAGATGGGACTGGATTGAACTAATATATAATCCCCTCCTTACTTGTGTTGGTAGAAGATGGGCTACTCTACCAAATACACCAATCAGTGGGCTAAGTTTTTGTATGTGCTGCTTAAATGATAAGTATTTATCGATATGTGGTCGATATTTTTCACCATCTGAAATTTGTAGGTTTTTTCCTTCTATTTGCAATCGTTTATGGGATTGCGTTTTTCTTTTTGGTGAGCTTAAGATCGTGTAACTCATTTTTTTAATATTAATTGTTAATATATTTTTAATTAGCCACGTGTTTTATATGTTAAGATCCAGTTGTGATTTTTCTAATATGTTTTATAAGTTTTTGCCGAAGTAAAATATAGCAGTATCATCTGCGTATAAGAAAATTTCGCCATTCAGGTTTAATTGACATATAAAAAAACTAACTAACTAACCATCACGCCGTTTCCCCGCAGGGGTAGGCAGAGAGGACGGACCGCCAAACAACTCGGTCTTGGCACACACTCCTTGCCTCATTCACATTCATACATCGTCTCATACATACTCTTCTATTGTTCTGACTCTTGACATGGCCCGATTCAAGTATCTGATTCACTTGGTCATGCCATGTCTTCCTCGGGCGTCCCCGACTTCTGCTACCATTCACATATATATATATATATATATATATTTAAAAAAGGAGTGGCCCTAATATGGATCCTTGAGGAACTCCATAGCTTATATTATATATCAGTGACATCTTTTGGTATTCAATAGAAGCTTAATTAAATGAGCGACTTAACAGCTGATTGTGTAAAAATTATTTAAATAAATTTTAATTTAAAAAAATAACCTACCTACCAGCTACCCAAATTTAGGTAGATATTGCTCAAGAGCACTAGAGGTGCTATTAAAATTCCACAAATTATCTTATCATGGAACCCCATTCCTTGTTATGACAGTTGAACACAACTTTAATAAGTGATATAAGTTCACTAAAAGTGATGAAAATAAACTAACATATGAACCCAACCTATGTAACCTATTTAACCTAGTTTTTGTTTCATCACTTTTCTTGACTTTATCGCTTTTTAAAGGTGTGTTGAATTGTCATTTTAATGAGTTACATTGTCACACATTATTCAGATTGACCGGGCCGGCCCTGAGCCAAACGGCGCTGTATTAGATGTCAGGTATTATCAGCGTCTAGGCTTCTTGACGCCTTGGCAAGTCGGCACCTGGAGTGGACTACTCCAATTGCACCCATACAGGGCCAGCTGAGGTGACTGATTTTTTGACGGATCGAAATTCATAAACATGAGACCATTTTGATTTTTGATCATGTTTTGTTATCATCATCAACGTAGACTGTTTTATCTTCTGGTTTGCAGAACCACCAGGCTATGCAGGTAAGGGTGACAATTTGTTTTCTTTTTCAAATATACCTCATACAAAGTAAATTTTTTAGTTTTTATTTCACATATTAATGGTCATGTAAGGCGTAAAAACTAATACCATCTAGCAGATAATGAGAACAAGATTTCTTTCTTCGAGGAGTCGGTGGATGATAAAAAACCTGTATAATATCCGGAAGGGAAAGGTTACTGATCCCCATGATGTGGAATAGAGAAGTGGGTCAAGAGGGTCTTTGAAGAAATATAGTCTCTTCACCTTGGCCAGATCACTTAGTTGCGCCATCCTTTGTGCCACGTCTCCGATGAGGGAGTTGGAAGATTCGGGGTTGTTTGTCAGGGTGGAGCCAGCGGAGCCGCAGAGAACAAGTGCATTCTGCAGGCCCTCCAGGGAGCCCAGGAGAGTACCACAAACTTCCGCATGGACTTGTCTGAAATGGAAAGGTATTGATTGTAATTTTCTACTAAAATATTATATTGACTGGAAAAGGAAAAGAGAACAGCACTAAATAATATTAATTCTTTTCTATTATTAAATTCAAATTTCGCATTGCATTGAAATTCTTCTAATTCTAACTAATAGAGTCAATCAGAATTGCAGAATTCCGCTTCATGCTTAATACGCAATTTTAAAAAAATAAAACTTGGTTTTAGATTCATTACTACAAGAGACGACTATTTATGTCGGGGGGGACGGAAAAAGATGAATTAAGGTTCCATTTTTGGGTCAATAAAAGTTAAAAATCTTTTTGACAGTTTCAAGACCATGTTTTTTCTTGTTTATATGATCTGGCATTTGTCGTAGGTAGTTTGAAGGTTTTATTTAATTAACCCAAATTAAGAAACTAATAAACTATTTTGTGCAAGTTTTTCCATCTCCCCTGATGTAATTAGTTGTTTCTTCTAGTAATTATGTTGAAACAAAGTGTAATTTCAATAATTTGTTCATTTAAAGCGTGAAGCGGAATTCTGCATCTGCAACTTCACCGTAGATACTTTCAGTATTACCCTGGTGAAAGATTCACCATCCAAAATCGAAACGCTGCTTAAAATGGCTTTAGCCATGTCTGGTGACTTGATCTGAACAGTTACGTACTTCCCAACCTTCCTCTGCCCATCCTCTTCCTATCACTATTCCCTTCAGCCTCACAACTTACTGAACATACCTCAATTGGAAAGTCATAGTCTCATTGGCTCCTATTGATCGCATTTTGAAGAATCTTCAATCGTTGTTAGCTTTAAACTATATAAATGTATTTTGCATTTTTCCAAAAGAAACATTCATATTCTGAAAAACAATATGTACAAATAAGTAGGTAAAACAGTTTTTTAATTTTACCTGGCATGAGCAATGCGATTTGAAGAATTCCCCCCACCGCATTTAGCAGACGACCCTCCAAACAGAACATTCTCCATGTTGGTGCCATTGTTGGTGTGGTTGCGTACCAGCTTGCCCCACTGCTTACTCGAGCGGGGAGTGCTGTAAGAGGTACAAATTCGTTAAATAATTTACACAAGGTGGGTAAGAATACATCTGCATCGATAACTATTAATAAATTATATCTATGTATAGTGTTTGTTAGTTACGTTAGAAATTCGACCACCTAATACTGCCTTGGGAATGCGTATTGTCTATAGAAGACATTCCTAAATCAGTTTTTTTCTCTCACAATTACTATCCACAAATTACACGTACATAATATTATTATTTATTATGACTATTTCTACACTAACCTCCAAACATTTCTTTTTTTAACCTCACTGTTTCCTTCTCACACCTGCATTTTCCCTCCAACAAAACAAATTGGGTAAAAGAACTGATTTTCTTTCTTTAAGCAGGATTCAGACGGTTCACTTTTCGTTAATTTCTGTCTTTCATTTTGCCTCTTTCACTCGAAATAAAAGATCTAAACACAAAATGAAACAAAAATGCCGAATGAATTCATTACTGAACCGATCCGTCGATGTTGGATTTTGGCATTCGGTATCTTTCATTCGGTAATAATTGCGCTCGGAATGAAAGAAAGATGAAACATCTAAACATGGAATGATCGCTTTATTGACGGAGACACAAGTAGTAGCAGTTCTTCACGGTCGACGTTTTCATTGCTTCTTTTTAGTCAATTTCTTCAATCAAATAGTCATAAATCAAATGAATTCCAAGACACACAATTAATTTCGACTACATCATAGTAGAAAGGACAGATGAATGTTCATTTCTTTATCATTCAGTGTGTGCAGTGTGAACGCGGAATGAAATAAAATGAACGTTCACTTCAGTGAATATTTACCCGAATGATCCGTCTAATACCGCCTTTAGTACAATTTAAAAATAGAACACATTGAATAAGAAATAAAAACTGATAAGAAAGTACCGACTCTGATTTTGTTAAATTGTATTTTAAATCACCTATGATCTAATAAATGTAAAAATAAAAAGCTTGATATGCCTACTTTCCGTGCAAGAACAGTCATGAAATAAATAATTTAATAATGGTACTTACCAGCTTTGTACGTAATGCAAAATGCTTTTCCTTGTTGGTGATGCAAACAAGAAATGGAGGATAATATAAAGATCAGCGATGAAACAATAAATATTGTGATTTTAATTAAAAGCGTACTTTATGAAAATAATAATAAATAGTGATTTTTTTAAGAGTATTGAACAACAGAGATTCAGATGTTTTGTTTCAAACTAAAAACTGTCTTGATTTGGTGCAAACATGTAGTCAGTAGTGATGCAAAAAAGTCATATTATGTATAAAATTCTCACAATATTGTAGTGTACACTGACTTTTGTGGCTAAATAAGGGCAGAGGACATGACTTTAATGAGCTGTTTCCAAACCCTTCCCATATTTAGTGCATACATTATGGCATTTGGCCATATTCTAACACCATTAGTGCAAATAACATTGTGATATTTAGCCAGATAATAATGGTAAATTGCCATATTCTAACATAACAAATAAGTGCCAATGATAACTATATTATGAATTGCGTCAACCAATATAATATCTTGTGGCTGTATTTTAGCAATATTAGTAGGTAGGTACCAATATAATGTTTTGTAGCTATATCCTCAGATTTAGAGTGCCAACGTAATGATATGTGGTCATATTCTGACATTATCGGTGCTAACACACCACGTTTATATCGCTCATATCAAGAAAATTTAGTTTGTGATTTATGAAAATCTACAGAATATCTTAAAGCAAGCATTTATTTTTAATTAAGCTTTAATTAAAATGATGACACATTTTCTTTATTTACTTTCTTACAATTTTTTTAATATTATTATGGTACATAGTCATGTAGATTAGTTCATAACCTAAGTAAGTAAAAAGTAAAGCAATGTTCGCACAACATTATTCCAATAATGAAAAAGTAAAGTACGTATCCACACTTTAGATAGAATTACTCATGTTTGTTAATTGGAAAGCGTTTTTAGGATCTGTTTCTTAAATTACCTTGAAATTTGTGGTGATATGAGCGTAAAACATGGTGATACTGTTTTGTGGATATTATTAGTGTGAATTTATAATGATATGTGTTCAATATCTTATCATTATAACATTATCTCACTTCATGTAAGGCTGATGCAGTGCCACGAGGGCCGCGTGCACTGTGACGGAGACGCTGGCCAGGTGGAAGTAGTCAAACAGCACGGGCAGATGGTAGTGCAGACCCCGCTGCGGTTGGAAGTGCAGACGCAGAACCCGGCAAGACACGGGGGCCAGAGCGCCCTCGCCGCACCACAGCTCGATACCCAGAGACCACTCGGCGCGCGATAATGATTCTTTCAGATTTTTACTGTCCACTACAAATAAAAGATTTTTTGTTAACATTGTATAAACTAACTACACAAGACATTCATTTTTCAGAAGGACGTGCAGATAATACAATAGTACCTTTTCAGACCACAATATTTTCCATTCAATTTATTAGAAGCTTATTAGAAAAAAAATACTCAAAAGATTCATTATTATGAACCCTTTACCTACTGTGTAGGATCCTTTCTCATTTTCATTACGTTCTTAAAATTTGTATGTAAAACCGCACTAGAGTCCCCCAATTGTCTGGAGCCAGTGAGACGATGGCATCCCCAATCGGGGTACGGTGTGAGGCTGAAGGTAGTGGTGAGGGGAAAGAGATTGGGAAGATTCCTTCTGGTGGGTAAGTACCTGGGTATTCAGATCTGTTCACCAAACATGGACAAAGCAATTTGAAGCAATACAATTCTGAATGGTGGTCTCACACCAAGGCGATGCTGAGAGTATCTTCCACTTTGTAACGTGCCACAAATATATCATATATTATTTAAATGAATAAATTGTGAAAAAACATAAAAAAATAAAATAAAATTTACTTGTGTATGCCGACATTTGAACATGCGACCTCCAGCTTGCTAGTCGAGAGCCTTACCCCTCGACTACAGACAATGTCATTGGTTTTTTATTTTGTTCATCTTTGGTAATTATGTTAACATTATTTTAACACAGTTTAATTTCATATTTTGTATCTACATTTGTAGTTTTATACTATGTGTTTTTCTAACTACTAAGACTTTCTTTTTCTATAGGGCGATCTGCTCGGGTATGTAACGCATATTTGGGGGCGGTACTTGATGGTGCATGCTGAGTCTGTTCTACAGGTATTTAAATGGGGCTTACTCTAAGAATCTAGCAGCAATGGTCCACGGTGTACGTGCGTGAAACTCAACGTACACAAGCAGAACACCCATTCTCAGTTGATATTGGCTTCATGAGAATGGGCCGCTTCTAAGACTCGGTTTTGTATAAGACGGCTCATATGTGGCACAAGTTATTGGAATCTATTTTTCCTCCTTCATATTATCCGGGACTCTTCAAGACCAGCATTAATAAATCCCTTCCTACTGCCCCTAACTTAACCTGCCTAATAAAAGTAAAAAATAACTACACTGCACAAAATCTGTTTGTGTGCCCCACCAAAAAATCTATAATGGTGAGCTCTAATGTTGTGAAATTTAGCAGCACAACATTATTATGAATTTCTAGTTTTTTATTTAAATATTTTCAGTTTGCAACATTTATTTTCAGAAAAAGTTGTGGAGCTTTGAAATATAATCATTATTTTTAAAATGTTCAGTTAAAAAAAATCATTAAAAGGTTGGTGTATAAGTCTTAGGACGGGTTGTTTTACAACTTTTGAACAATTCATCAGACTTCATAGTTAATATTTAAACTTTACGAAAGTTCGATGCAAGATTTGTTATTATTTCATCATGGGACAGATGTTTCACAGTATTTAGATAGTATCAGAACTTAAGCAGGACTTTCACAGAACTACGATATTAACTTTAAAATTTGATGAAATGTTCGAATTATATGAAACAACCCTCCTTTCCTTATACTATCCACTCAATTGATTGTTGGCGTATTGTGCCATGTTTGTAAAAATGTTTTGAGAGATTGCTTGTTATAAATTGCCACATTTATAGAACCTAAAAATATGGGATAAACGCATACATTTTTTTATTTATTTAGAAAAAAAGTAAATATTCACAAGAGATAAAAATATATTACATTTCATATCAGATATCCCTTTTTTTTGTTTACCCAATTTGTAGAGAAATATTCTCGGGTCAAACTGGGGAGCTAGTCTATGTGCTTATATATTATATAGATAATAATATGTATAGTTACAAAAATGGAAAAAGAATATTTTCAAAAATACTGTAAAATACTACAAAATATTGTACAATAAGAAAATTACATATAATTATAGAAACAGAATATCAACAAAAATCAACAAAAAATCAACAAAAATATAAGCAACAATATAAGCCACAGAAATAAGCAACAGAATATATCTGAAAATCATCGATAAAAGTAAGGACGGGTTGTTTCGGAGAATTTGAACAATTCATCAAATTTCAACGTTCATTTTCAAGTTCTGTGAAAGATTTTTTCAAGTTCTGTTTTTATTTCAGTTTTGTCAAGCAACCAGCCTATAATGATATAATAACAGAACTTGAATTGGACTTTCACAGAACCCGAAAATGAACGTTGAAATTTGATGAATTGTTCAAATTCTCCGAAACAACCCGTCCTAAGTCAATCTTCTCTGTAAAAATACAACGAAAGTTTTTTTTAAAATGAAAATAATTTTTCTCACTTTTTATTGTAAAGGTAAATCGTTAAATAACTTTGGGCCACCAATTCTACAATTAGACGCGCTACTGAGTACTAATATCTCGTTGAAACTTGTTCCACTATTAGAACGCGATAAGCGGTGCGCATAGACCGGATTCGGTATTTTTAGTTAGAGCGTTGGGAGAGTTGGAAGTAAAAAAGCTGAACCTATTTTATCACTTCATGTCTCATTTAAATATAATACATCAATGGATAAACGGTAAAATGTAGATGGATTCATCGGCTTTAAGCCGCAGTAGGCAGCTTATGTTTTATGGCAGTTATTTCCGTATTAACATTTTTAGGAATGGTATTCATTAAATATTGTGGTAAATGTATACATGTATATATGACACCAATTGCTCGAGGGGCTGTAGGGAATATGGGATAACCATAACTCCATCCACTCAGCTAAATTAGATTTAGGGTGAACTAATAATTACTTATGGTATATTATGTATGTCCAGTCCTGTGGGAATCGAAACTCTTTAAATAGGAGTGTTAATTCTGTTTGATACTGTATAATTCAATACTTTCCTAGTGAATTTGCCAACGTAAGGTTCATAGGACACGATACTCGGAGAACTCGAAGAACTTTAAAAATTCAGAAGACCGAATTCACCTACTTGTACAAACGGAATAAAAATTAAGTTTTAAAAATGGTAGACCCTGCAGACAAGGTAACATGTGATAGTTTTGTAGACCCTGCAGACAAGGTACCATGTGGTAGTTTTGTAACCCTGCAGACAAGGTAACATGTGATAGTTTTGTAGACCCTGCAGACAAGGTAACATGTGATAGTTTTGTAGACCCTGCAGACAAGGTACCATGTGGTAGTTTTGTAGACCCTGCAGACAAGGTAACATGTGATAGTTTTGCAGACAAGGTAACATGTGATAGTTTTGTAGACCCTGCAGACAAGGTAACATGTGATAGTTTTGTAGACCCTGCAGACAAGGTAACATGTGATAGTTTTGTAGACCCTGCAGACAAGGTACAATGTGGTAGTTTTGTAGACCCTGCAGACAAGGTAATATGTGATAGTTTTGTAGACCCTGCAGACAAGGTAACATGTGATAGTTTTGTAGACCCTGCAGACAAGGTACCATGTGGTAGTTTTGCATGACTACATTTTTGTTGTTTTTAACAATACTGTAATATCTATGACTTGAGTGGGGCTGTGTCAAGAGACAGAATAACAGAAGGGTGTGTAAGAATGTAAATGAAGCAAGAAGTGTGTGTCATAACCGAGTTATTTAGCGGTCCGTCCTCTCTGTCTACCCCTGCTGGAAAACGGCGTGATGGTTAGATAGCTGGTTAGGTTACAGAATGCCTGCATTGAAAATCTGTGCGTACATTTTTTGAATGTATATAATATATATATATAACATTTGTAAAAATTAAGTATACAAAAATGTAGGGTGCTGCAATTATTTAAATGGCAACCCAAGATGGCTGACAGAAAAAATCATAATTACCTTGAAAGAGAAATGAATATTAGGAATTTGCTAGCTTTACAGGAAACGGCCTGCAATCTTGTTTTTAACCGGATTTTAATAAATCACTAATACTCATTTTTCGTGCGTATTAGTAAGCACAGTAAGGCCAAAGCTATAGCATTCACATTGGCGGAGGGGGGGGGGGGGGGGACACACAAACCCTCCCTTATATACACCCTTGGGTACCTGCAGGTGTACAAGCAGCCAATGTATGCTATTGCGTAATATACAATGTTTTAAAGATGATAGAAAAATAAAAGATTATTACTAAAAATAAAATACTACCTAGTTGGTACGTATAACGTTTGTATAAAACTGGCCATTACAGAAAACAACAAAAATTGTACAAAAAATATTAACGTTGGTTTTATGAAATGAAATACAAACAGTAAAAATGAGTGTTTGTCTAATTGTCTGCAGATCATAATTATCCTGAAAAAATTATTGTTCACATCAACCGGATGTTCATAAATTAATATTTTTAGTAATACCTGAAAGATTGTATATAAATATTTTAAGGAAACTTATTATGAAACGTATTATTTTTTTAAAAATGTATTTACTCATTGATTTTTCTACACTACTGAAGAATATAATTGCGTGGAAAAATGGACATAATATAAGCTATTTATTAGATGTTAAATCAAAACAAAACAAAAAATTCGTTGAAGAAAAAAAAAACATTAAAAAAATTGTTGTCATTTAAAGTTATTGTAACATCATTGTAAGCAGGTATGTAATTTATGTCGTTCGGTCAACTTGTCAGATTCAGAAGTCAAACTAAATACAGTAGAATAGTTCTTTATAATACTTCTAATTTCTGACATTTCCCACACTTTTTACTGCCACTTTAGTGTGGCAGTATGCTACACTAGCGCATCCTAGTGGCACGAGTTGTTAGGCTTGGTTTACTTTCACAATAGATGCTTTACTAGCGCCTCTAGCGGCCAGAGTTTCCAGCCAATACAAGTAAATACTGCTAATAATTTACTGGAGTTAGACGTGTTATTTATTATACATAACCTCACATTAATTCGAATCTAAAATAATTTTTGTTCTAATTCGGTGTTGCCATAGTAATGATTTTTTTAGTTCCATTTTATTGAATTTGTAAATATCACCTACCCAACAAATGCGCCCTGAACAGTATGACGTCTCTCAGAGTGACCTCCTCGTTGCGGTAGAGGATTTGGAAGACGCGCGAGGCGCCCAGCCCGCCCACCAGCGTGGCACTGCCCCCGCCCCCTCCGCCCCCTGGCACGGGCCCCCCGCCGCACACGTCCCCCACCATGACCTCCACCTGCACCGGGAGCTTGGGGGACACGCGGAGCCCCACGCGCACCTGGTACATCCTGGGGACATAAAAAACACATCAGGATTATGAGCCAAATTAGACAAAAAAATAATAATCCGGTTACGGTAACTGGACAACTCGGGACAGTGACAAATCAACACATTTTTTAAAAGTGATAAAAATGGTTAAATAGGTTACGTTAGGTTAGATTTATAGGCTAGTTTTTAAAAAATATTTTTTAATGACTTTATATCACTTTTGAAAGTGAGTTGATTTTGCTTTTGAATTCGTTGCTTCCTTGGGAAATAACAGTTTCACTTGGGTCCAGAGAAGCCAAGCTAGCAGTCCACAATAGAGTGCTGATACCAACTAATCTGATCATGAGCAATCTTTTTTTTTTAATACATAGCTACAACATTTTTAATTATAATGATTTGTTTTTGGGGTATTCCTGGGCTACCTCCTTCTTTAGCCAACGTTTCGGAGAGCATTGCAATGTCCATCATCAGGGCAGATATTTTGATTGTGTGCTAAATAGGTTTTGTATTGGAAAAACAAGCAAATTTACGTAAATATTTATGAATGCAATTACGTTACAAGAATTAAAAGCATTTACGAACTGCAATATAATTTTCATTACGAGTATTTACATCAACAATAAGCCATAAAATTATAAGAACATAAATATCGTTTACTAAAAATAGAAGTATTTTTAAGTACTGAATCAATTTTATACAAACATAGAGGTTTTTTTTTTTTTTTTTTATATTAACTCCACACAGGAGGCCCTGAGGAAAATAATTTCCCTCAGGGCCTATGTCATCTTTGGGGATGCTGTGTGGAGGGTCTTTTTGTGGAGAGGAAGGAGTGAACATGGGTCGTGAAGAGTCCCATGTTGTAGGAGGGAGGAAACACAGAGGCCGGCAGTTCGTTCCACAGCCGAGCTGTTGAACTTAAGAACGAATCGTAGAAGCGACCCGTTCTCATGTGACAAATGTCAACCGTGTACAAATGTTGGGCACGCGTTTGGCGTGTATCCCGACTACGCACCGGTGCCGAAGGGATCAATGACGCTAGTTCCTCAGAGGTTGAAATTAGACTGAAACTATATATTTTTTAATTTTTTAAAATTATACATTTGTATATATTTCTATTAATGTAAAGTTTTCCACTGTACTAAATCAATTTTACATTAAAAAAATGTCCCCCACAAGAACGGCGAACTCCCAGGGGGACAATATATAATCTATTATAATAAACACGCTAATTAACAAAAAAAAGTTCTGGGCTCTAAAAATTGGATTTGGATCGAGTTGCGATTGTATAAAATAACTTTTGGTGTAGCCCTCGTGCAATAACTTTATATTATTTTTGCACAACACTCGAAACTGAATAATATGTTAACTAATTGATACGTATTTATAATATTGATAAATTATCATTCAATCAATGTGTAAATGTTGAACATTTCTTATGTTAAGCAGGTAAGATTATTCGAAAAAAGGTGAATTATTTCGAAAAGAATTACAATTTTGAAAAATTTCTAGGAGTATAAACTGATTTACCGGATACATTTGATACAGGATACAGATAAAGTTCAGGTTTAAAGAAAAAAATTGAGTCTTCGTACAGATATAACAAATATATAGAATTAACCCCTAGAAAGACGCCAGCTATCTAACATTCATAAAATAATTGAGTGTTGGTTGAAAAGATTTTTTTTTTAATATCCTTTAAAAATTTCATTCAAAAACACGCATATGGGAAGTATTTATCCCCTTACCTAGTAAATATCAAATAAATCCCATTGCTTTTGCGAAATCAGTCACTGTTTTTAAAAGAATTAACTCTAAAATCACTAAAATTAAAATTACTAAAGTACTAAAGTACAAACTACCTAGGTTGTACGTTGACATTGACCATTACAGAAAAGACTACCTTGGTGGTACGTATAATGTAGGTATAACATTCGTCATTACAGAAAATACTATCTAGGTAGTACATATAACGTAGGTATAACATTGGCCATTACAGAAAATACTAACTAGGTGGTACGTATAACGTAGGTAAAACATTAGCCTTATATAAAAATTATATAAAATTATTAATTCAAAGTTTGATACCCCTGATTTATTATATGTAACCTCTTTTCATACTCCAAGGAGGTTGGTTACAAGACAGTACCTACCATATTATTGTAGCAATTCTATTTCAACGTCCCAATATCACACTCCTATGCGACGGATTCAACAGCTGGGAAACAAATACTACGATGTTGTTGATATATTTAGTACATCAATTTCAATATATAAGCATACCCTATTGAAGTTTTTTTCATCAAGTAGTGGAATATTTTAATAAAGGTATTTAATTTGATTTGACTAACACATAATAATTTTGTAAACTGAAATAGAAAAAAAAATTTGAATTTTTTTATGTTTTGTGCCTACATACTGTGTAGATCAAGTTCAGTGATATTTTGACTTTATAGTTATTTTTCTGCAATTGTTTTAAATAGTCGCCTGCACTATTTTCATGTATAAAATCGTAAATATTTTTTATATATATGTATGTAAAAGCCTTAATAGGCGTGAAATAAATAAATAAGCAATAATTATTAGCCTGAAACACTCATCCACATTGAAAAATCTCCTGATAAAAGATACATGACGCCAACGGGACTTGAACCCGTGTCCTTTCGATTTCCGGTCGACAGCTCTGACCACTGAGCTATGGCGGCTTATCTCTTATCGGTGAAATAATTCAATATATAGGTACTAGTGTTTCATTCAACAATTACTGCTTGTTACATTTTTTCACCTGAAACAACCAACTTTATTTTATATGAGAAAAGCATTCTAAGTGCTAACTCTCTCACTAGATGGCGTCGAGACAAATTGTCTACATTTTTTAATGAAGATACTAGAACTTGTCAAATATTAATTATTATTTTTTTGGTAAACTAATGTTTAAGACAAGATTTTTTTTATGCATAGCACAAAGGGTAGGATTTTATAAGCAATATTATTGTGCTGTACATAAAAAAATCTTGTCTTAAACATTAGTTTACCAAAAAAATAATAAAACATTAGCCATTACAGAAAATACTACCTAGATGGTGCGTATAACGTAGGTATAACATTGGCCATTACGGAAAAGACTACCTAGGACATACGAACGTAGGTATAACATATCTACAAAAAATGCAGAGTCTAAAAGTTATTATTAAAATAATACTTTGGTATTATGGAATGAAATAATCAAAGGTAGATGACATCACAGATACCAATAGTAAAAATTAATGTTTGCCTAGCTAACTATTAACCCCTGAAGGTTTATTCATCCATAAATGAACTATTTGCAATATGGATTATCTTCACGCAGTTCACATGGTCAAATAAAATCACCAATTTTGCAAGCAGCGTATTTTAATCTGGTGAGAAGCTAAGTCGATGTAGGTGTTTTCATTGAACCTTTTAATACTGTATAAAAATTCCTTAAAACATGTGTTGTGATGACCCCCCACTGCTTAAAAAATGTTTGTTTTTGTCAGCCTAAGCTTTATATTATATGATTCTTTATGATTTACGGTTAGGTTAGGACATTACGATGCCTATTTTCGTCGACGTGGTCATTTGGGTTAGGGTTAGGTTAGATTAGGACTTAGTAAATAACCTAACCTAACAAAAGCGACAGCGTCGACGATTATACACATCGCGGAACTTGTCATAGTGTGTACCTAAATAATTACAAATAATAATTCTTTCGAATAATTTTGTGTCGTTTATATGGAAATGGATATCTCAATCATGTTTAATCAAGATATAAACCGATGGAAGTGCGTTGTGATGTGCGCGAATTAAGGTCAATTATCCCTTACTTTGGGTGAAATTGATCAAAACTTTTCGAATGTCGAAATTATTTCTCCAACAGATAATCAATTTTAATTATGTTCGAGGCCTACTCAAAAGGTCTTATATGTCGGTTTTCTTTCAAATAGATATTATATCTAAAATGGTTCACACGCAATTAAGGATTTTTGAATTCGGATTAAAAAAGTTGTGTCTTAAGACGCCGTTGAATTAACTGTATTTTTCTTTGATGCCAAAAGTATTATATTATATTTTATACATTACAATCATTGATGTATTATACTAGATTAGCCCCGTCTAGTTAAATTCATTTTTTAAATAACGCCACGTAGCGTACGTCACAAATATGGAGATGAACTTAACAACCCAACTCTGTTTAAACTCCTTGTACAAACGTTCATACTCGTAAGCGAAACCACGAAGAATTTGTTGTCAGAGGTGTTGTAATATGGACATAATTCAAATTTAAATATTTGGAACTCGGTTATTTTTGCGATTGAAAAAATGAACTTGCCCAGCATAGCTGAGAAGCAAAATAGACCAACAAAAGGTAAAACGCAATGCACAGTGTCCATTTCGCATTGCGACATAATGCGTGGGCCTTTTCATAAATGTGCATGTGAACCAAACCAAAATTGTGTTGGGGTTATTTTTAAATGAATATGCCGTGTCTAGTCTAATTTAGTCTATGATTACAATATTATATTCTATTTTAGTTGCTAATTAATGCAGAGAAATTATAATTAATATAAGGTCAAGGGATACAGACGCAGACGGTTTCATTTTATGGATAGAATATATATAAATAGTATTCCTGTCAGAAATATAAATGAGGTTTTCCACGGAAGGTGTCCATACTATTGTAATTAAATTTGTTGGCGTCCCTCTTATAAGGTGCAGTAAGTTAAATTTATATTTAAAGCGGCGAGTTGAATGTATTTTAAATGCATACAATACAAAGTATGCATTTAAGGTAGGCGAACCACAATTTATTTTAATAAAATGCAGTGGCGAATAGTGACGTTATATTCAAACACAATCGTAACATCTACAAAAAAGAAATCTGTTCTAAATTCGTAAGAATTCTCGAATAATTGTGAGCTCAGGTGTCATGAAACTTGTACTGTTATTTCTGTATGGAATTCATAGGTGAGCCATAGTCTTGAAATTTGACGTTAAAATTAAAGTACTTTGCTAAATACGCGGAGAAGAATGAGTATTGCTTATTCAGATCGCAGGACCTTAACGAGTTAGATTAGTAAAAATTAGTACGTGTTCCGATATATTAGAAATTTACTAAAAGTTTATCAAGAATCGGCCTGCAATCTCGTTTTAATTTGAAGAGATTTTTAATAAATTAATTTTCTCTATTTATAGTTTATGTATTTTACTGATATTTTACTGCAATTTTACTGATTTCAACGAAAAAAATCTTTATATCTTATTGGATTCTTACATTAATCGATTATTCATTATTACATTTATAAATTAAAGATAATGAAGAATTAAGCTTTTGTTAAAGCCCCGTTAAAACTTAAATTAACATATCCCGCATATGTTGATAAATACTTGATATATCATTTTAGTATTTGACTGTCCTAAAACGGGAATCCTTCCTAGTTGGACAGTCAAAAGCATAAAATGTAACCAATATTATGAAAAAAAAAGTATTTTAAGTATTTCTGCGCAAATACATAAGTTACCATTATTAATTGACTGAATAATTGGGACTTCTCTAGTTTAAAAGCACATAAGACTGATGATAAATGAATGATTTCCGTCTTAATATTGTTGGGATACTGACTGTAAAAATCACAAATTAGAGATGCAATTCTAAAGTGGTCGAACTCCAAAAATTTATTTTAAATTTTTGGTGTAATCTAGTTTCAAACCTCTAAAACTATAAAATACTGAAGATTTTCACCATTTTAGCACAAACCATTTACACATAAATGATATTATAAATTAAAAATACCATTTATAATTTATAATTTTGTCGCGTGCTCTGAACTTTGTGTGAAAATAAAAATCGTAACGTTTCATTATCCCAAAATCAACATGATGGAGTTGATTCACTTTATAACTGTCCCCCCCAAACTGTATATAATTACAAATTGACTTTGTTGTAGACATTGTGTAAGGTACACACTTTTAGTATCTATTAAACACGACATTGCGATACATAAAAATGGTGTAGATATGCGTGCCACACACATGATTTGAGTAACACCTATTTCAGGTGTATTTTCGAAAGATACTAATGAATAGTAGTTATTTTTGTTTCATGATTTAAAATGAGGTTCCCCTAAGATCTAAGATTCCAAAAGTAAGTAAAATAATTACAGATTGACAGATTTATCTATGCAGGTTTATCTATGCGGATTTATCTATGCAGGTATATCTATGCGGATTTATCTATGTAGGTTTATCTATGCAGTTTTATATATGCAGGTTTATCTATGCAGATTTATCTATGCAGGTTTATCTATGCAGGTTTATCTATGCAGGTTTATCTATGCAGGTTTATCTATGCAGGCGGCCAACTACAAAGATTTTTGTAATCAAAATATCTGCAGTACCGTCGCCCCTGACTGTAAAGATAACTTTGTCGAACTGAAGTTGATTGATAACTCATTCTCATTAGATTTCGAATCAATGTTAAAAACGAAAGTAAATACGATTGGTACGCCGCACAGTGGGCTGAAAATCGCATTTCATAGACATAGAGACTTGAATTTTCAAGGGTATTTTTTTGGCTAGAAATGGATTCTGCTGATGATTAATATGCTATAAAATTTCGTACGAAGCAATTGCGTGTACAAATGAAGGAGTTATCATTTTTTTAAGAAAAAATTGTATGGCACTGACATTAAAAATGAGGCTATCTCTGGAATCATAAGGTTGGTTATTCTATCCTTACACACAGATATACTACTATTTATTTGTAATTTTTTGACATACTTAAATGCATATTGTATGCTTTGTCTAGTTAACAATATTTTAACAATGTAAGCCTACTCATATGTAAAGCATTTAAGCATTAAAATGAATCATCAACATTAAAAAGTTTTTTTTTCAACTTGAGGATTTTTAAAAACAAAATCGCACGTTGCGCCACAATACGAAGTATGTCAAAAAATTACAAATAAATAGTCGTATATCTGTGTGTAAGGATAGAATGGCCAACCTTATGATTCCAGAGATAGCCTCATTTTTAATGTCAGTGCCATACAATTTTTTCTTAAAAAATGATAACTCCTTCATTTGTACACGCAATTGC
Source organism: Hesperophylax consimilis (assembly GCF_061612785.1). Lineage (NCBI taxonomy): Eukaryota > Metazoa > Arthropoda > Insecta > Trichoptera > Limnephilidae > Hesperophylax > Hesperophylax consimilis. The sequence goes on from NC_142842.1 coordinate 2,017,228, forward strand.
TTCGTACGAAATTTTATAGCATAGTAATGATCAGCAGAATCCATTTCTGGCCAAAAAAAATACCCTTAAAAATTCAAGTCTCTATGTCTATGAAAGGATTTTCAGCCCACTGTGCGCCGTTTCCCCTGGGAGGTAGGCAGAGAGGATGGACCACCAAATAACTCGGTCTAAGCACACACTCCTTGCCTCATTCACATTCATATGTCGTCTCATACAGACTCTTCATTTATTCTGATTAAATAGTTAGAATAGTAATACTAGAGATCGTTACCTTTGTATTTACTGTGTCTTGTTCTGTTTCATGTTTCGTTTAGATTTTTTAGCACTATCTTCTTCTTCAATACCTAATAATTTAGAATATTCATTTAGACTTTCGGAAAACGTCAATAGGTATCCCATATAAATAAAAATCGGATATGTTTATCCGATACATTATCTAGATTACAAACTTACTCTTTAGAAGAACTTTGCGATCATTAAAAAAAGATAGCTGCCAAAAATATGGGAAAAATTAGTTGCAACATAATATTGTTCATTCTGAATGTGAAGTATAAGATCAAAAAATATGACGTACAATAATTAGGTCCTAATGGTCGAGTGGATAAAGACGTTTTCCAGGTTAGACAGAGATCCTGTGTTCGATTCCCAGTTGAGACTGTTTTCATTTTATTTTCTGTGTTTTGTTCTGTTTCAGGTTTCGTTTATTATTATTTTATGCTTCCGATTTTGTTGTCCGGGTTAAATCTTCCCCATAGGAAAAACCAGAGGCGGATTTGCCCTTAGGCCTATGTAGGCCCGGGCCTAGGGCGGCCAGATATTAGGGGGGGCCAATCGTGACAAAAAAGTCACAGATGATAACAAGAAATTACTTCCTAAGTACCTAAATATTCTACGTACGAAATACCGATATGCAAGAGCGTGTTCACACACAGCACACAGCGCACGACAATCGACAATTATACAGTAATTGAACTAGCGAATTTAGCAAGCGTATTTTTTTACATTAATTCCACACAGGAGGCTTTGAGGAAAATATTTTCCCTCACGACCTATGTCATCTTAGGTAATGCTGTGTGGAGGGTCTTTTTAAGGAAGGGAAGGATAGGAAGTTCTGAAAAGGAAAATGTATGAGGGGTGGGTAGGAATCTGAGGATTAGTGTGTCCAGGAGTGACATACGTATGAATACATCCCTCCAACTGCGGTGCAAGGCAATGGGTCAAGATAGTCCGGCTGGAAAGGTCAAAAGGCCTCCCTCACCCAGTCTCTCTCGATACGGCCCGCCACGCAGCAGGTAGGCAGACGTATCCGCCGCCAAGACCTGGACAAATCTCACCCCATGAACCATGAATGATAATGGCAGGAAAATTAAAAGGGTTTTGACCCTAGGAACTTACTGAAAAGTTTGGATACTCCTGGTCAATATGATGGGTACTGAGAAAGGGGCGGCTACATAGTCTGGGGCCTTAGGGCCTAGGGCGGCCAAGACTGCAAATCCGCCTCTGGGAAAAACTAAACCCTTCCACTCACTTTTCCACAAATGATCATCTAGTCAATCAACACTATGCAAGTGCATTATATAAGTAAAATAAATACAAAACAATACAAGAACAACAACACGTCAACTCACCAGAGATCAAATGGGAAAAAAAAATTCACCGACTCCAGATATTTTCATATCAGAGGGTTCGGCTCGGTAGTACTTCTAACAGAGCCTATAAATCCTACTGATCCCTCAACATAAATATTTAAAAAATCTTTCGTTATCCTACATGTATTCAAAATGACCGACTTTTGCATCTTTATATATAAATTTTTTGATAGATCTAATACGCCTAAATTTTTAATGAGAGAGCTAGGTATAATGCCAGTAGCCGAAATAACGAATGGTAATATTTTTATAGTCTGAGAATGCCAAATTCTTTTTATTTCGTTTCCTAAATCTGTGTATTTTCTAATTTTTTCATTAACAGATTTTTGAATGTTACAGGAATTTGGAATAGCGACATCAATGATATAAGTTATTTTTTAATTTTGTCATGTAAAACTATATCGGGTCTATTATGACTAATCGTTCGGTCTGTTTATTAGTATTATCTTCTTATTCAATAGTAATAATAATCCGATAATCATTACTGATCCATTTCACTAAAGTGACATTTAGTCAAATACATGCAGCATTGCTAAATAGATCACTTCCACCGGCCATTAGACAAAACACAAATCATGCTTAATTACATTTAATTGGATACCAAGTCTTGAATCATAAGCCAAGACAGATCAAACACCAACAATTTTTTTAAACCTCCAAGCGTGTTCCCGCAGGGGTAGGCGGAGAGGACGGACCACCAAACAAGACGCACGGAGAATAAGAAGTACCGCTGATTTATTAAAATCCTATTAAAAACGTAATAGCAAACAATGGAATTTTGTTGGGAAATGTCCCAACAAAATATCAGTAAATTCATAATATATCCTAATAAATATAACGATGAAATTCGAAAATATTATAATTTTTATGAACACGTGTTCCGACATCCTCATTCACTCATTCGTGTTTCACTGATATTTTTTTAGGAATTCTGTCAATTGATTCGTTAAAGGCCTGCAGTCCCATTTTAAACAGAAATACTTTTCAATAAATTGTCAGTAATATTTTATACAAGTACGCTATCTCCTTGCGGTTTTGGCACACCTATTATAATACATAGTCTGTTACATACTCTTCTGTTATTCTGGCTTTTGATATGGCCTGACTCTTATTTGGTTCACTTGATCGTGCCATGTCTTCCTCGGTCGTTCTCGACTTCTTCGACTACTATTCACATTTCAGTTAATTTATAAAATATTTAATTTATCAAACTATTAGGACGGGCCATTTATCATCGTGTGTGGAAGTGCTAGTTGTGTAGGAAATGACAACATGACATTTGGGAAAGTTTTTTAGGAAAACATAATACGATGACCTCAATGTGTCAAATGAGAAAGAATGCGCCCTGTTTCGTTATCAGACCAACAATTTTTCGTAGTTTTTCTAGGCCAACATAGAAAAAGCATTTCTTTTCTATTTCATATAAAATTATTTGTTTCGTTTTCCTGGGAATCTGTGTTTACTAAAAGATAAAATATTATGTGTACATAAGTATATTATTTAAAATCTTTAATCATCAATGTACTAATTTTGGTTATGTTTCTATCTGTAACTCTAGTTCAATGATAATGAACTCGGATTTGCTTTTAATTTAAGTGTAATTTTCAAAATTGGAACTGTTTTTAATAAAGAGGTAAATAGATAAAATAAATACCTATAGTAATATAGTAATTTATCAGTAAATTATTTCGATTGTCTTTTTCAAAATTGGAATTATAATATCCAGTGATTTACACCTGTCTGCGCCAGTTCATTATAAAATGATTGGCTTAAATCAAATACTTAATTTGTTTAATCATGTATCCACTAACCCAATTTATTAAATTAATTTTAATTTTTCACAGATTTAATACTGTTACAAAGAATACTACATTTTAAAATTGACTGTCCCGAATTACTTCAACGTATCAATATCCATGTTCCCAAAAAATCATGCCGACATTTCTTACCTTTTTACTTCAATAACACCAGGACACTAGCTTACCAAAATTCTCCGATTCGGAGACTTCACAATCTCGGAAACAAATATTCTAATCTGGGTGATATATTTCATTTGAAAACTAATCAGTATAAATGTTGTATATTCTATAACTTTTATTCTTCTAGACACAAATAGACCTATGTACCCATATAACTTCTCCGCTTCTACTATTTTGTTTTGTTGAATCTTTTAAATTCAATTATATGCGTGAGAATTAATTTTTACCATTATGTTTACATTATTCTTTATTGTATTAATTTTTAAGTGTTTACTCTGATACAAAATGCTTGTATTTTTTTTAAAGAAAAGCCCACTAGGTCGTGTAATAAATAAATAAATAAATAATCTAAAAACTAAGTAGGTAGGTACATATTTAAAAAAAAGGCACCAACTTATAAACGTTGAAATTATTTATAATTTTTTATTTGATAAAAATGGGGTAAATATTATTTAATGAATTAACTTACCCTCGTTGGAATAGGTCGACATTGTAAAATTTGAATAACTCCACGGAAAACTCGAAAGTTGCTTGCAGATCACTCATGGTGCATCCCTGCCCCCCTTCAGTCACCGTCCCCACCGAGCCCCCCTCTCCAATGACATTTCCCTCTCACAACCACTGGTCTATGCCCGACTTATCACCCGCCGAGCTCAGCAAATTGCACACGCCTAGCACTTGGCAGTCCAAAGGAATCACACATTTATCACGCACTAAAATCACACTTTAGCCAAAAGCTCACCTCTATGAAGAACTGTCATAAAACCGGAAAACTTAGCTTACTAGGTATAACTTACGTTTCATATTAGGTATATTATAAAAACCTTTAACATTTTTGAATAAATCACTATTTCTAACTTATCATTTAGTTAGCGTATTACTTTTCCACTAGAAATGCAGTTGTCATAAAAATATCGGAAAAATTTTGAAGAAATCTGATAATATATAATATTATAAAATTCATATTTCGAAGGAGGCACGTTTGACGTTAACAGTAAATATATTATAAATAACTCGTGAATCACATCACAGCTTCTCTGGGAATATTTCTTGTTACACGTTATACTATCACTATTTACATTTTCACGTTTAAAATGCACGCTCGAAGCGAGAGAACGAACACTTGCCAAAAACCTGGGATCAACACTCGTCCTGGGTTACGAAAAGCGCTCCTGTCATTTGTATTTTATACTACTTGTACTACACCCAATAGATCTGCACGTCACTTTAGTTGAATCAGAGTTAGTTCACCTCGCGTAATGAATGTTTAGTATTCGTTCTATAAATGGGCAGGCTATTAATAAACCGATATGGATGTTAGAAGAAGAGGCGCTGCCATTAGGTGCTCGATTTGCGAACGTTTGACGGAGGACGGGCGAGCGCGCGAGTCCCAGAATCCATTTTAATGGATGCGACGGCGCATGCGCCGGAAGCTCGTGTTCACCTACTCTACTTCTATAGCGGCACTGGAAAGAAAACCTATAGGAGTGTGATGTGGGCGTGTCGGTCACCAAATGACCGAATGGCAGGTAATCTATATGTTCGAATCAGCCATTAGCGCTAGTGAGCTGGCGGTCAAGCGGTTAAGCTATCTGTCAATCTTTGTTTATCCCAACATGGCGACGAAAATATTTATGAACAAAAGTTTATTATAATTAAAATATTTCATTGTTGTATTTATTGTTGTGCCTTTGTGTTCCTCGAAAACGTCTGGAAATATGTATCCAAGTGATGAACAGTTGATTGTCCTATAAAAAGAGATACATATAAACCGGTAAAAAATTCTCGAATTTGCAATAGATACTATGTAATGTATATATATATATATATATATATATATATATATATATATATATATATATATATATATATATATATATATATACTATGTGATGTCTCTGGAATCTGTTTTAATAAGTAAGCGCAGTCTTGTTCGAGCAAAACAGTATTTTAATAAAAAATAAAAACATAAATAAGCCCAAGTACTTATTCAAAGCTCTAGTACTATAATGTTTCCTCTAACCACTATAATATGTATCAAGCATTTTTTAAAAGTCTTTAAAACAATATCTTTTAAGCCGTAAAACATAGCTCATGTCCAGTGGCGTAGCTAGGTAACCAAGGGCCCTGGGGCAAATTAAAAAATGGGGCCCCACTGCTATGTAAACTTATTAGGTTTTATCAAATAAAAGTATGAAATATACAAACACTTTAAAAATGCTAAGCTACTTAGCTCTTTTTTGTGCACTGCAGACTGCAAGGCAGGTAATAAAAATATTAAACAGTAACAACATAAATTACAATTAATACTAGGTGTAGGTTTGGCTAATAAAACGAAATAGAGAAGATTCAAGGGTTTATTATATGAAGGTCGGGCCTACCAACTGACTAAATAACAATTTTATTTACATTTTTTTCCTAGCTTTAGTTTTCGCAAAAGTATCAATGACTTCGTTTAAATAAAATGATTTTTTCATTTCATTTTCAAGTTCCTTGTTGATAGAATTAGTATCGTTTTTTTTCCAAAATTCATACACAGCACATGCTTCCGAATGGCCACTCGAACAACTGTGTTGTTTAATTCTTTCTGATAAAAGCTTCCAATCTCGAATTCCCGTACACCAAACATTATTCCTTTGTGAAGCAAATAACCAGCAGGGTTGACAATAGGCAGCGTCTAGTATTTTGGAATAACACAACCAAAAACGATTAACTGGCCCATATTTAGAACACGAAAATTAGTACGATTTTGAAAAACACCTATTTTTCTGGATGATGTCTGTTGGAAAAGGTCCTGAAGGCTGTAAAGGCCCCATATCAATAATTTGACGTTTTTCGTTATCACTTAATATTTTGTTCGTGAAGTTTCCCAAGTCATAAGTAGATTTGTCGTACACATTTTCGAAAAATGTAGAGGTCATGTGTCATGCAAACATCATCCACGTTCACATGATCGGCGGCGGAGGTATCTCCAACTGCAATAATTGTCGAATCTTCTTCAGTAGGCTTCTCAACCAACACTGCAGTTACCACATTATTTGAGTCACTATCAATAGAAATATTTTGGCCAGATGTACTTGCAGAAGGCTGACTAAAAAACTTGTCAATTTTTGTTTACTATCTTCTCTTTCTTGGCGTTGTTTGCGTTTAAATACACCACTGGGTTTCTTCTTTTTAAAATTACAACACTGCCAACCTACAGAAAGAATTTAGGGCAATTCCCTAGGCATAACTTTTGAATTTCTCTCAACTGAGTTGTCATGATTAAAGTGGGGTTGCAAGTTGCAACCTGTCAAATTTATTTTGAAAATGGGATAAATTTCCAAAAGTTCAGTTCGATCGAGATTTCTGGTAAGGATTCGAGGGCCCCCTGAGGTTGAGGGCCCCGGGGCACTGCCCCGTGTAGCCCCTAGGTAGCTACGCCGCTGCTCATGTCATGAGAATGACCGCCGACCACACTAGCGCCATCTGTTTCGAGCTCCCATATTACATGCTGTATGTAGGATCGTAGGTGCATTGCTTGCGTAGAGCATATTTCAAACCTATTTTTTTACTGCATGAAAGAAAATTCGAATAAAAGTTAAAAACCATCAATGAATGAAAAACTAGCGATTGTTGATTTCAAAAAAATTTAAAATATTTCATATACTGAAATTCATTCACCCTGTTGTCCCTTTTTCGTTAACGATAAGTAGATGAATACAAAGAGAAAAAAAAGACAAAACGCTGTTTCTCAGTGACTTTATTTTTCTCAAGAGCATCGTTGTCCAACGAGTACCAATACACACAATCCTATGTAGTATGTGTTGTGTGTCAACTATAATTGGGCGTTCTATAAACTCAATACTATTGAGAAATTGGTCGAACGTTGTTAAATAATATCAAAAGACTTTCTTGAAAATATGATAAATTGAATTGGCTAGGAGTTGTAAGTTTGTGTCCAAATGTGCGACCACCGTTTTCTTTCAAATTGATGTGGAGCACACTTCTAACTAAAATATCTGTCCAGTGTCTAGCCGTGTAGTTAAAGTGGCGGGGTTCCTGCGCGTTGAACGCTGAGCGCTCCGGCCTTTGGACAGCGTTTTCACCAACAGATTCCTGAATGAATCCGAAAGAAAATTATACATTGCCTCGTTATTATCGTTTAATTCTCATAAAGTAATAATATCCGAACCATCAGTGTCTCAGTTATAATAATACTCCGTAACTCCATATGAAATGATTCTGTCACCACCATTGACTGAAGGGTTTGAGTTTCGAGATTTCTAAAAAAAACATTAAACCTCACAAAGTTTACGCGACAGAAATCTTCTTCTGTCATCTCAAATCTCAATAAAGGATTTAGATGATTCGTGTGTGGGGTAGATAAACACATAAAATAAATCTGACAGCATTAAGTCATTAATTAGATTTATATCGCATGAAGTTTTCTCCGAGACACGCCCCCGAATTTCCCAGACATTTCTATCGTAAGCGGTTCCGTGCGGATCACAGTACGCATACATGGAAAATACATCCAGTTACGTGATGTGGAACCGGTTCTTTGACAAATTTATTTAGAAACCGGATAACATCCAATGGCGGGATTGGGCGGTATGTCATATGTCAGAATTTTTAGGTTCAAAGGCTAGCAAAATTGTTTCTCAGTACTAACCAATGTACCGCAATGTCGTCGGCTATCTCAACTATTTTTATTTTATGATATTTTACGGATGTCCTTAAGATTATTTTTTTGAATATTATTGATAAAATTTTCAAAAGAAAACGGTTTCAACAATAGCCTGTACTTTAAAACAGAACTATCGGCAGATCCAGTGTTAGCCAAGTCACCGGTATAAATTGCCTTGGACAGGAATTTCGACCATCTCTCGGTGGTAAGGTGGGCTCCGAGTAAGCACCCACTACTTAGGTACCTACCTTGCTATCTTCTATCTTCGTATTATGTAGGACCTTGATTTATCGCTAGACAGGCGCTTATGCAGACATTATTACTTGATTTTACTCGACTTTACAAATAGTTTTGCACATCTCGAAGATTTAGTGCTTTTTGTTTGTTTTGGGATGGTTTATTGGATTGTGAAACAATCACGATTTGGTATTTAGCGCTGTGGAATGAATGGAATCACGTGATAGACCAAAACTTCGTGACTATTAACTTAAATTTTGGATTCGTATTTTCATTAGATGTATTGTTTGTACCACCTCTTTTTCATTTGGTTCTTCATTGATTGGTTGGAGGTTTAAAGCTGTCATTGTACATTTTTTCTCCATTAATACGTGTTAATTTACATTACCTCATAGGGTAAGTAGCAAAGAATGAATTATATTTTCAGATAGGATTAGGTACTAATATTTCGTAGAAATGTAATTCGAACCCTTTTAAATTAGAAATGTGTAAGTATGATTCAGGGGATATATTCAATTTTATTCAACCTATTCATCCGTGTCTGGACCAAATGCGTTAGTCATACAACATAGTATGAGTAGGTACTTGAGTAGAAAAATACGATTCTTTTAAAGCAGATGTTAACTTATTTTCAAGTACTTTGCTATTGGAACATTTTTTTAGAGTGGTATTTTGAATAGTGAGAAAAAAATATTTACGCCTTATTATGTTATTAAAATGCTTTCAGATCTAAAGAAATGTATCAATCTGGGATCATAATACAATCGAATAAATTCTTATAAGAATTTTATTATTATTACGTGCATTAATTAGTTTGTAAAGACGGTACCTACCAACAAAAAACAGATTAATCTTAGGCTACAGCTTTATAATCTAGTATATAGGTACTCTTTTTTCTTACTAGCTGCAACTGCAATTATTATTCTATACACGGTGTCCGTGAAATTGTAGTACAAGCGGAAAACTAGCGAATCTGCATCAAATTTGGAGTTGATTTTGTGGTATAATTTTTTAATTTTTTGATTTCGATTTCCTTTTCGAGTAAATTAAGTCCTTAATTGGAATTTTTTAGGTAACAATTGTAAAAAACGGTCGCTATGTGGTTAAATCGGCTGTTTAATGTTTTTTTACAGTCGTCGAAGCGTAAACCAGCCCAAAAAAGTTTTTTAACCCCTTAGTTGCCGAAAAAAAGGAAAAAAATCGAAATGCTTACATTTAAAAAATAAGTAATGTATATATCAGTTTCCCACTTGTACTACGAGTTTCCGGACACCGTATATTATGCATGCACAAATCTGGACACTTAGATTTGCAGTTAGTTCCTCCTTGGGCTGCCTACAAAGTTAACTCTGTCAAGCAGTAGCTACTACTGACAAAACTGACTTTAGTCGTACACGGACGACGCGACGCGGTCCTAACTTCAGGGCATGTCAGTAGGTACTACGAAGGATTATTTATTCCCTAAACAGATTACATATAGTATAAATCTGGGGTGATTATATTAGGTACCTATATGGGGCCAGGTAAATGCCTGGATTAATAAAAACGCAAACAAAAGAAAAATACACAAAATGTCAAGCGATTTATTTTTAAAAGTCTGTCAACACCGCGGGAAACAAAGTGGGAAATATTCGGACTATCTGGAAAATGGAACGGTGCCATCGCAATGACCGGCCTTTGCTAAAAAGGAACTCCGCGGCGGGGTATAGTGCGTAAGTTTGTTTATTCCACAAATATAACAGACAATCTTGAAAAGTACGCAATAAATGGTATCATAACGTGTTTGCACAGTACCTACTTGGAAAGTGGATCAGTTCTTTGACAATCAAATAAAACAATATTATAAAAAAATAATATTTTATTTCGGCCAAATATAAAAACTCACCTGATATACCATGGTCATGAATTTTGAAACACGTTATGCATAATATTATACTAATTTTTAATTTTACGCTTTTCGATTTTTAATACTGGATAATTTACATAGCCCTGTTCTTGTAAAAAAATACTTTCTCACAATCAATTTTCCAGTCCTCTAACTTGTTTCGTTTCTTAACATTTCCCGTTCTCTAACTTGTTTCGTTTCGCCCACTAACTTGTTTCGTTTCTTAACTCAGCCCTCCAACTTGTTTATTTTCCTAACCTTTCCAGCCCTCCAACTTGTTTCTTTTCCTAACCTTTCCAGGCTTCTAACTTGTTTTTTTCTTAGAACGCGTTGTTTCACAAAATTTGAACAATTCATCAAATTTCAAATTCTGTGAAGGTTCTATTCAAGTTCTGTTATTAACTTCAATTTTAACTTCGATATTTGACGAATTGTTCAAATTCCGTGAAACAACCCGTCCTTAACCTTTCCAGACCTCCAACTTGTTTCTTTTATTAACATTTTCAGTCCTCCAATTCGATTCTCTTCTAAACTTTTCCAGTACTCGAGCTTGTTTCCTTTATTAACATTACCAGCCTTCCAACTTGTTTCTGTTATTTACTTTCCAGTCCTTCCAATGTCTCTTTTTTAAATTTTCCAGCTCTCCAACTTATTTATTTTCTTATAGTTTCAGCCTACCAACTTCTTTCTTTTCTTCACCTTTCCAGTCCCCCAACTTGTATCATTTATTAACTTTATCAGCCCTCCAACTTGTTTCGCTTTGCCTGGTGGGCCAGGCACCCATATAAAGGTCAGTGGGACAATTATTTTGATCCATTTAGCATTTAAGCCGCGCGAGGATCTCCCCACAATACTGTCATGGCGGGGGATTAGCTCAGGGTCGATGTCCCCTGCCCTGAATGCCTGGAGCAGAAGTCGTGATAGATATGTGTGGTACCCTGCCATCTCTACTTAGCGCAATGGTTAAATGGTAACGCATTTGTCTTATAAACGCTTATGTTATGCAACAATCTTGTCTTTGTTATGTTATAAACGGCAAGAAAAAGAAGCATACAGACGGCAAGAAATACAAGTTGTCCGGGGGTAAAGTGCGCTAACTTTGGGAGGTGATTCTATATGATGGTAGAAGTAAAAAAGATAAATAAACGATTTTTTTTTCCGTACAAAAGTATTTTTCCATAAAAGAATATTTGTATTACCATACAAACAATTCAACTTTGTACCTAAAAACTACAATAAAACGTCGGAATTTTGAAAAAAGTTTTGAATCTTTTTTACTTGTAACATCATGTATAACTACCCTACAAAGTTAGCGCACTTTACCCCCGGTCACCCTGAATAGTTTCTATTTTAATGATTATACTAGGTTTGTGAAAAATAGACCTAGCGTCCACAAAATGATGTTTCTAATTTTCTAATCAAAACCAAAAATTCCTCTGAAATGATAAGATTTGTATTTACACCTACCTTACCTACTATTTTCTTCATTATAAAGCATGTATAAATAAGGAATTTTATATAATTTGTCAAAGGAACGACACTATATAAACGTTTATTATTTTTTACAATTTTTCTTCAGGAAAATAGCTGAAAAAATGCGAATAAGAAAATCCAACTACATACGACGATTTTACATTTAAACACTAATCTTTACTGAACAATTAAAACGGCCACCATCTTGAACCGGAAACAAAACAATGCAGATTATAACAAAACTTCACTACGCCCAGACAATTATTTGATTATATTGAACGAATAAATGCTGGCAGTCCACAAAGGAGTGCTAGTTCTAACCCTGATGTATGTTTGTTAAAATCGCTCCAGTCGATTCTAAAATAATCAAATGAGTGTACGTATTTGGTGATTTAATAAAATATATAAATTTATTTCGGCGTTGTGTGTAATATTCCTGAAAAAACTCATCCATTCTTCTTTTATCGATATTCTTTTTCCTTGAGAAACTTCTTGTAATTTTCAAGATTCTTGCAGCAAACTCTTTGAGTTTCTTTGAGAAATTACAATCAAATGCGTTTACGATCAAATAAGAATTACGATCTTTTGCATGCCATCTTTTTGCTTACGATCAAAACTGATGTACGTTATATGAATGGTTGTTTATCAGATGTGTAAAATTTTAAATACGTTTATTAGTAAAGCTCTTAAAAGTCAACAGACGCTGGCACAACATTATTTTTATTGCAGCTATAAAACCCAATAATATATTTTTATTTTATGTGGATTACTGACGTAATATCGCAGTATGTGAAAATATTTATAGATTTAATTACTTAACTTTAAACACAATGCAATAATACAAATATTCGAACGACACTGAAATGAATTGAGGAAAATATACTTTTAACTGTTTTCCACATTTTATTATTAGACTGTTCCGCTTTCAGCCGTGATAGGCTAATACAACTTCATAAAAATGGAACCAAATCAAAAATATACCTGCAATTAAGATTTATTTTATTACTATTGTCGGAGAAGTGTGTTTACAAGAGATGGAAAACCTGAAACGGATATTAAAAGAAAGGTAAATGCAGGATACTCCATTAATGGAGGACTGAACACGGTTGGCGCTAGCAAAACAATGTCCAAAGAAGCGAAGCTACCAGTCCACAATGGAGTGCTAATACCTACCTTGATGTATGGCAGGGAGTCATCAAACTGGTAGAAGAAGAAAGAAAGTAGACTGAATGCTGTATAATGAGAACCCTGAGGCGTACGTGTGGTAAAGGTATTAGACATGTGGAGGTTAGCAAAGACTGCAAGGCTGATTTAAACGTAATACAGTAAGTATTTAGAAAGGAACGCTTAGATGTTTTGGACATGTAGAGCGAATTGGCGAAGAAATGAGTATAAGGAGAACTTATGACGCGAATATCAATGGTAGAAGTCAATGTCGATGGAGACATCCGAAGTATGAATGTGAATGAAGCAAGTAGTGTGTTCCAAGACCGAGTCGATCTAGTTTGGTGATCCGTCCGTTCCAGTTTGGAACCTGCAAAAATCCTTTTTAAGGGATAAACCAATCACATGCATGGCGCAGCCGGTAGGCAGTTTTTTTATAAAAGCGAGGGTGATAACTCCGTAGATTCGTTAAAAAATCGGCTTCCTACCCTCATTTGCCTTTGAATGTCATGTAGCCGTGTATACAATTTCATGAATAATTCAGAGGTAGCTTACCGGTTCCCCTCGACGAATTGCCCGAACTTTGTGCAAAATAGTCCAACATCATAAATAAGCCACCACGCAAAAAAGGTTGAAAACTTCTTAGTACAAAATACAATCACCAACCATTTTAAAACAACATTTTCACAAATCCATTTCCCTGCCTTTTTCTCTTGGTTGCTTCTAGATTCACTTTGGCAGATTTCCCTTTTGGGAGCTGAACACATGCAATCTGACACTTAAGCAAAGTGCTTATGAGTCTTGTTTGAGTTACAGTTTTGGCTGAGTTACAAGTTTGCTCCTGTTTACGTTGCGCATTGATTTTGCTGGTTTAAAATGAAATGGTGAGAAGTTGCGGATCAGTCCGATGTTTGCATCTGGTATTAGCGTTGGAAGGGAAAATGTTTTCGGCAAATATGCTCTTTACATCAACGAAAATAGGACATCGTGTCATACAACGTTGTTTCGATAGTACAGTTGTTTTTTAAAAATATTTTTTACGTAATTAATTAAATGCTCATTCAGGAAATAGAAGCTTCCTTAAATCTGGTTTAATTTTCGTAATTGAATGAACGAATGAATATTTTCGTTTTTAAGTTTTATCTATATGTATTTTTCAGAGTACATACCTAATATTTATTTGAAATGGAGACGAACACCAAAAAAGGATACAAGTGAGAAATATCATAAAAGGTTGATACTCGTACAACCTGGAGTATTACATATCATAATAATAATATTTGGCTAATTTATATAGCGCCGTTTTCGTGAGAAATCACCTCAAGGGCGCTGTAATAGGTAGGTACTCGTACAATCCGGAGTATTACATATCATAATAGGTAGGTACTCGTACAATCCGGAATGTTAAATATCATAATAGGTTGATACTCGTACAACCCGGAGTATTACATATCATAATAGGTAGGTACTCGTACAATCCGGAATGTTAAAAGTCATAATAAGTAGGTACTCGTACAATCCGGAATGTTAAATATCATAATAGGTTGATACTCGTACAACCCGGAGTATTACATATCATAATAGGTAGGTACTCGTACAATCCGGAATGTTAAAAGTCATAATAAGTAGGTACTCGTACAATCCGGAATGTTAAATATCATAATAGGTTGATACTCGCACACTCCAGAGTGTTAAATATCATTATAAGTAGGTACTCGTACAATCCGGAGTATTACATATAATAATAGGTAGGCATTCGTAGAATCCGGAGTATTACATATCATAATAGGTAGGTACTCGTACAATCCGGAATGTTAAATATCATAAAAGATAGGTACTCGTACAATCCGGAATGTTAAATATTATAATAGGTAGGTACTTGAACAATCCGGAGAGTTAAATATCATAAATAGGTAGGTACTCCTATAATCCGGAATGTTAAATAAGCGAATATAAAATTAGTTTATAGTGATTTGTAGGAATAGAGAAATGTCAATTTTTCACACGAATTATTCAATTTGTTGGAATAAATTTTGAAGTTTATACACAAACACATTAAAGTAATATGTAATAATTGAAGAACAAGGTAATATGAATAAACTAAGCCAAACACGAAATAGAACAACACACATAAAAAAGGTAAGGGTCGCAACTGGGGACCGAACCCCGGAACTCTGTCTTAACCACTGAGCTATTTTTATGGAACCAAAATTCTCAACTTTTAACTATTTAATATATAATTAAAACTTATCACTTTTTGAAACGAAATGAAAAAGGGTATTTAGAATTTAAATATTTTAGTAAAAATAGTATGGCATGAAGTATGGCATGCAACCAGAAAGTACCTACGTATCATTAAATGACTTTAGCTATATTTATCATATTAGAATAAACTTGAATGAACCTTCCCTTCCACTGTTCCCTGCCTCCCCCGTACTTGTTTCAGCTTCTCGATAACATTTTTGGTGCAATAGTTCCACTGGTCTTCTCTTGTGCAGTATCACATCTAAATAAAATTATAAATGAAAAGTGTTAAGCAATAAAATATATTTCTGATACATTTGGAAAGTGGTTTATTTCATTAAAAATATTCATCGAATATCAATATAAATATATAATAATATGTAGGCGTATACAAATTCTTCAAAAATAATTTCATTCACATACGCGAGGGGTACCCAAAAGAAACCCAACTGAAATTATTGGGGACTTATTTTATGTAGTACCGGGTTGCGTATTTCCTTTTCCGTGTTCAATAGGAGGCAGTACGGCAGTATTGCCTTGAAACACGCACGTGTTTGTTACGTTAATTCTCTTTCTAAACTTTAGCTCTGCCTCCTATTGAACACGGAAAAGTAAATAGCTACCGGGTTCTGGCAGAAGCACCGTGACATAAAGTCGTCCTTTCGGCTGGCGAGAATTTTTTGGTGACACTTGTTTTGTGTGTGCTCGTTGTTTTTTTTTACCATGGCTGATTTTCGTGAACAGAGTTTCGAAATGACCACAACTTTTTATAAGACCCTGAAACAAAGCAACAATCAATCCAATGGAAGACTTAAAATCTCGCCCAAAAAAGCTCATCAAACATCAAGACAATGTTGATTTGTTTTTTTGAGTCGTCCATTCAGAGTTTGTTCTCCATTTGAGAACCACTAACATTGGTGGTTATCAAATTTGAGATTTCCCCACAGCGTCATCATTGTAGGCCGTTTTTAAAACTTCTTTCAAGAGTTTCTTTACCAGTTTTAAAAAATTCACAGCCGTGTGAGTTGAAAATCAGCTATTACAAAAACGACGAGCACACAAAAGACGACTTGACGACAGGACGAAAATTTAGTTTTTTGTCCTACCGGCAGAACCCGGTACTACAAAAACTGAGTCCATCGTAACATCAGTTCGGTTTCTTTTGGGTATCTCCTCGTAGATAAGTATTATGTAATACCATTTTGTATGAATTGACGACTTTATTTTTCTAATAATTCAAGATATATTTTGCATATAAATTTATTGTTTTGTCATATCAAATTATAGGCAAATATTTAAATTTGTTTTATTTAGAACCTTTCACATTGAAATTTAAAGTAATTTCAGACAAGTCCGTAATTTTATAAATATACCTTGATTGTACAATAATATTTTTCTACCAATTGAATTAATACGTATAAAAACGCTAAAACGTTTTGGTATGTTAAAACTAGATTAAACGTAATATATTTACACCTATAATCTACATTTTTTTATTTCACTTGTAACTAATAAATTAAATTCTATTTATTATAATGGAATGTTAAAATAATATTCTGATGAAATTTTTTATTAATTTTAGTTTTCATTGTATGTTTCGATAGTGATCAAAATTACTAAGATAAACAAAAAAATATTCTGGTTTTTTATATTTATCAGTTTACATAATAACTAATAAATGGCGTATTTTTCAAAAGCCATCATTTACTTATAATAAGGCAGTGTGTTGTTTTTCTCAAGTAACTTGAGAAGTAAACGTTTTAAAGTTATTAAGTTCCGCTCGCATTTTAATTATATTGTATGATTTCGCCATTTGAATGGAAAAACGATTAAAAAAATTCAAACTGTGCTGTCGAACCTAACTTACTTATTAGACAAAATAATAGAAAAGCAGAATTTAAATATTTTAAGGTTTATAACGCAAAATGATAAGGAGCTCTAAAACAACTGTTAGAGAAGAACTACAATTTGTTGAACAATTTATGG
This sequence comes from Hesperophylax consimilis, assembly GCF_061612785.1. Classification (NCBI taxonomy): domain Eukaryota; kingdom Metazoa; phylum Arthropoda; class Insecta; order Trichoptera; family Limnephilidae; genus Hesperophylax; species Hesperophylax consimilis. Next base: position 2,034,514 of record NC_142842.1, read on the forward strand.
TGATTTGTTTTTCTTTCGAATGCGTTTAAAGGTTCCTTCGTTCAAAATAAACTAAAACGTACATTGATTACTGACATTGTAACATAATTAAAATAGTTAAGGGTAATGTTCTACTTATCTACAGTTTTGGCGTTTACATCTTGATATACTCCATTATTTAAAATAATATTTTTATTCATTTAAAATGCTAAGGCGATTATTCTCAAAGATTAACCCAACATCTTATAGCCATTAGCAACAGAAAGCAAGTAAAGCTTACACAATACACGAAATGGTTTTGTTCTAGTGATGAATGGACTATAATAATGATTGTACAGCGAATAATCGTATGATTGCGTTTTTACAAATAATAATCGTAACAATCAAATTCATTGTAGTTAAAATACTTTATTTAAACATTATTTATCTTTTAAATTATTTCTAAATTGATTGGATATTTATGAAATGAATATAAAACATATTGCGAATATATAGATTATCTCCAAGCATTGTAAAATGCTTGGTAAAAAAAAAACGCTTCCCACTTTGAAGAAAATAAGAATTTAATATTGATTAGCACTTGCTGAAACAACAAATCATTGATTATTCAGATAAATTTGTTGAATCATTAATCGGAATCGGAATCGAAATCGTTGCATCACTATTTAAAAAAAATAATTGATTATTTAAAATCGGTGTGGCTAAAAGACACCAATTATTGTTTCGTTTTGAAATTCGTTTAATACTATTTTTACACTGTATCATTACAGATTTTGTGAAAAATTAGATGGTGAGTTTTCGTAAATTATTGGATGCAACATTGACCTAAATAACCTTAACATAACATCGTATTATACAATATTTTCCTCCATGTTCACAACTGAACACTACGGGAGGAATAACACTTAAATACCTGGCCTTCAAAGTTAAGTCAATAATATTCACTTAGTCGCACTTGGCGATATTTCACAAAAGTAAGTTCGTGTCTACCAACTAGTGCCGCTAGGATTAATCGTTCCTCACTTCACACACGAAGAAGGTCTCGAAGGAGCATGGGGAGTCGTTCCACTTGAGTCCTTTCCCGTCTCTGTTCCAAAGTTCCAGGCAATTCTCTTCTTCCCCGTTCTCGTAGCGGAAGTTATTGGGTTCCCCGGCGTTCCAGTTGGTGAAGGTGATTGGTCTTCCGGAAGACATCCAGAAGAAGGAGCCCTCTTCCGCGAGGTCGGTGCCAGAAGTCCAGAAATGCTCGTTTCCGTAACCTGGAAGCGAATTTAAGTCAATTCATATTCAGTTGTTTAAATGTAGGTATGTACCGTAAACCAGTTTTTCTGTGACTCGCAATATTACGTTTTTCCACGTAGGATATAATTTGAACGATATTTTTTTTTACAATTTTGTGATGAATGAATTAATTGATGAATAATTTAATTGAACCATTCAATTACTTAAATAAATGGTAAATTAATCTCTAAAACCGAAATAATTTCTAATTCAGCTGTGAAACACCACACAGCAACGAAAATGGAAAAATATTATTGTAATAAAATCATTTTATACCATTTATGATAACCCCCATACCCTTTCCCAAAAATAACGTATATAAACCATAGTTTGAGGAATAATTGTGTCATTCTGAAGATGGCCATGATAAGCTGAAACCGGTCACGGTCAAAAAATAAAATAAGTTGAAAAAAGTTTTAAATTGTTTCAATATGTTATAGTATGCAACATACATGCTGTACACAGCCTAGATATTTTCGATTGAATTGAATACCTATTTATACCTTTACATGAATTTGATCGCTAGTATAGAAGGCCGTTAAAGTACCTACTATTATAACATCAAAAGAAAAGGATGTATTACAAATTAATGTATCATCTGTTAATATTGTGTAGTTTGTAATATAATGTCTGGAGATGACCGTACTAACAGGCTTTACTATGTTATGTTATATTATGTATGCTTGGAGATGACCGTACTAACAGGCGTTACTATGTTATGTTATATTATGTATGCTTGGAGATGACCGTACTAACAGGCGTTACTATGTTATGTTATATTATGTATGCTTGGAGATGACCGTACTAACAGGCGTTACTATGTTATGTTATATTATGTATGCTTGGAGATGACCGTACTAACAGGCGTTACTCCGTTATGTATATTTCATGAAATGTTATGCAGAACGCAATGGTTTTTGCGTTAGCAGTTTTGTTCTCAATTGATAATCATTTGTAAAATAATAGTGTGTATGATTCTAAGTAGAATTGGATCTATGTTAGGTTAACTTGTATTACGAATCCATTAATAATACTCTACTGATAAAGCGTTTAATTCGGACCATTTTATATGGTTCTAAAGTGGAGCAATAAAAATCATTTTCCTGTCAAAGGGCAAAGATGAGATATTAATAAAAATAAAGTGCTCTACGCTTCAGTATCGCTTAATTGAAGATATCTCGTTGTTTTATTTCTGAAAAGTCGATACTTTAATAAAGTTAAGATTCTCCGCGAATCCTCAAGGAGGTAAGAGAAAAGTTATAGTTCCGAGAAGATCAACTTAAAAATTCTTCGATTTTCTGACCCTTTGGACGTGAATGACTCACATAGTTTATTAACTTATAAGTAGGTACATAAAACTTTATACTAGAGTTGCTTAATCCAAGGGTTTATGAAATCATTTCGTTAAAAATAAAAATTTCCAGAAATCTGTTATAATGAATGAAAATAATTTTTTAAGAGGATTTTTTTTTATAAAATAACGAATCAGGGTAAACTGTATCTCATTAGGCGAAATGGATCTTGAGTGTTCAATCGATAATTGTTATTTAGTCATTAGTTAAAGTTTCGGTTTCGACTAAAAATCAGCCGAAATTTCGGTTCAGCCGAAACCTGCGTTCGCGATGTGTCGGTTCACGTTCGTCTATACTCGGGCGCGTGCGCATGCCTCTAGAATAACTTAAATATCATTTATTTATTTTGGAATAAATTTAATGAGTAAACTCTCAAATAGTAATATTTAATTTTGAAGACCGTATCTTTTTCTGATTTTTCTATTTCAAATTTTCGTTAAAGAATCGTTAATATTATCATGAATAATTAAATATTACAATTTGAGGTTTTACTCACCAATTTATTCCAAAAAATAAATAAATATTCATTTAGACTTGCAGAAAAAAAGTCAATAAATGTCGCACATTAAAATAAAAACAGAATATATTTATCCAAGATACTGTATAGATTGCATTTAGTTCGAGTTGAATCTTGCGATCAAACATAAAGATAGCAGCCAATACAAATGTGCGTTGAGAAAATTAAGATAATGTTGGTAGTTCTTATTTGAAGTATGATACAGTTAAATATGACCGAAGGAGATAGGGTCTCATTAGCTCAGTCGGTAGAGCGGTGTCCAGACTAGGCAAGGGTCTTAAATGCGACAGTATCTTTTTCTGATTTTTCTGTTCCTAATTTTAGTTTTTAAGAATCTCCAATATTGTCTTCAATAATTAAATATTATTATTTGAAGCTGTTATAATTAGTACAAAAATCGTCTTAAGGTTTAAAGAGTTAGTAATTTTAAAATATTATTTAATTTTATCAAAGTTTATTGTTTAAATAATAACAAATTATTGGATTGCTGTTGACTAACGTAAAGATTATTACAGATTATGTAATCATACTATTAATGATTAAAGTAGTTCTAAGATCTTTAATGGTTTTGTAATTCCTGAAGTTGATGTACATTGAAAAACTGTTAATAATAACGAACCAAAAACATCGAAATTAAACCAATTTACTTATTAAATTGGTTTATTTTATTTCATTTTTCGTGTTATTCAACACTAACTTGAATTGAACCAATGAGTAAGTAGCATTACTAGTTTAACAACCAAAATTTTGTTTCGGTTTTGGCTTAGAATATAGTTTCAGCCGGTTACCAGTAATTATAATATTACTACATGAAGATTTTTTGTCGTTGTTGTTGGATACTTGGTCACACAAAATATGAAGCACACTGTATCTAATGGACGTCACATCCGCGTTAATTAGAAGCAGTTTTATTGAGTCATAAATTCGGATATCAGGGCTGTTTGTTTCTAGAAAGTAATGGATTAAAAGGGTGTGTTTACCGGAATCTCTGACGTATTTCTCCAGTTTGTCATTCTCCTCCTGCGATGAGATGGAAGCGAGGTGCATCCCGTGGAATCTGCAATACTGAGCCGCCTTGAACCAATTCGCCTGGAAATAAATACATTATTATTAATAATCAATCAGTGTTTTCAAGAGCTTTTTTATTTAATGTAATTATAGTTCATTTGGTGAATAGTTTGAGGCGCGCCTCACAACACTTCCGAAGTAGCATTGAGCATCTACGTTTTTTTTTTTTTTTTAATTTCTTTAATTGATATTTTATTATTATTTTTTTATGAATTTTACAACCACCATACTAGTTACTATTCCAAATTATTACATACGGGAAATTAGTGAATCTACATAACATTTGGAGTCAATTTTAGACTTTGGAGTGGTCCTGTTTTTATTTATTTGATCTTTCGTTTTCGATTAAATCGAGTCTGAAGTTTGATTTTTTAAGTTATAATTTAAAATATTCGGTGGCCTGAGGGTTAATTTTTAATAGTTTTTAAATTCTATAGTTTAACCAGAAAAAAGTTAAAATATGTTTATCGAAATGCTCAGATTGAAAAATATATATTTTTGGGTTCTCTGTGTGATGTAGCTTAATAAGTTTACAGCTTGCACTACGAGTTTCCGGACACTGTGTATAAGGCATTTTAAATAGAGTAAAATATCTTCATCGAGGCTCAATGTTTCAAACTGCAATGCAGGATCTACTGGATGGGTATTTTTTATGAAATTAAAAATTAAACCTATTGGTCTTAAAGAGAGAAACATTGAAGGAGGGATGCAAACAGTTAGTGACTCGTAGAAGAAAATGTTTTGAATACAGCGAATAGGTCTTTATAATGTAGGTATTGGCAGTTCGGTGAAAATGCCCTAGTGTTATGGTTGTCACAGTGGAAAATATGGTAGAGTCGAATAGATTTAACAGGGACACGGACTTTACAGGGCAATGTGTGAAGTTATTTGGTAATTTAAAAAGTATTAGATTATCACAGTTTTCCAGGGAAAAAAGTATTTTTATTTATTTAATGAGAAGGCAGCATTGTGCTGATCCGATTATATCTGTTATTTTTTAATGATAAACTAGTGTTTGTAGGACAAGGTTTTTATGCACATCACAAAGGATACCAAAAAATATATATGTTAAGCAGTAATTTTCGAGTGAAATACTTGTACATATTGAATTATTTTCGGGTTGGGAATAAGCCGACTCAGTGGTACAGAGAACCTGACCGGACATCAGAAGTTGCGGGTTCAATTCCCGTCGGCGGCATTTATTTTTACTCGGGAGATATTTTCAATTTGGATGGATATTTCAGGCGAGTAATTAATTCTTATAATAATTCGATTATATCTGATTTCATAGTAAGTTGAACAGTAATTGAGTTGTTTTTATTTTTAATACAATCGAGCTTTACATTGGTTTATATGAGTAGAATCGATGACATTTTGTTGAAGTTTGTTTCATTCGCCACTCTATTTGCAAGAAAGTGTTTCCTAGGAGTGGGTGCAGAAGTGTTCTAATAATTTGTTTCAGTGTCCACGGAAATTTATATTTTTATTGGTTGTGAAGATTTCTTATTGTGGCAGATATCATTTACAGGTTGTCTCAACTTATATTAAACGTATCTAAGAATGCTCCTTTATTCTATCATTAACACATTCCTAATAATTTCCGGAAATATTCTCATTCATAATACGCGAGTTTATTCAAAAGCAAGTGTTTACTGATATTGATTTTGACATACTGATATTGTCGCATTCCGTCATGATATTTATTAGGAAAAGAATACGTGTTCTCGATATATTCTGAATGACTAGAATTTTCTCAGGAAATTGACACACTATCACTTTTTTAACAGGATCATTTTTCTCCGTGCACAGTCTAACTTAAATATACTTTGCGTTCATTTGAAATATCTCCAACGGTAAAAACTTCCTCATTGTAAATTCAAAAGCCTATAATTTCCAACAACAATGAGGTATAAAGTACGCGGCATAGAAAGTTTAAGCCCGTATAAAAGGCACATTCTCCGCTAAAGTCTCCTTTCATAAAATAATCCCCACGTTACAAAGAAACTTCAAACATGTAATCCCCGGAGCAAAAGTGCATTGTGGAGTCTGTTCCTATTGACTGAGGCTCCTTGTCCTTAGTCCTCACTCCTCGCTGCTGGTGAGTTAAATTTAAGTTTATGACTGCTTTAAGTCTAGAAGGGGACATGATAAAACTTGTTACAAACAGGTTGTTTGTTTGCATTTAAAAACCATAATTTCACAATAGTTTTTAATTATTTCAAAATATTTATGTTTGTTATTGTAAGGAATTAGATGAGATTCTGAAATTTTGTGAAATTTCACAAGAAATCGGACGAAGACACGTTATTTTGAAACCGGTTTGCACGTCACAATAAAATTAAGCAATATTCACAAAGTTACAGTATTTCGTCTAAAAAAAAAATTTTTTTTAGTTAAAAGAGATTTGAATTTTTCAATAGTTGATGTTGTCATGTTGGCTTATCAGCCGTGATCATAGGGTAACCATACTGTCAACTGAAATGAGGGATAGTATGAATAATGATTTATTAACAAACAAATGAAAATAAAAATTCGTAAATACTAACAGGTAAGTGATAATAAATAATTTTATTTATCCATAAAACGGTTTTGCACCGATATATTACAGAGAAGATTACAAATCTGAGGTACATGCAAGTGCAAGTATAAAAGGTCACGGCGGCAGTTTTACTATTTTGTGACATGTGTCAAAAGATAGTCGCTAAACTGTCTGTAAGTGACATAACAAATGTCAATGGTTAATGCAGAATTGTTAAGCAGTAGAGTAAGTAAGTAATAGTAAATAAGTAAACAAATATAAGAAAATTAAGTACACAATAATAATAAACTAATCAACGTATAGTTGCCATCGTAGAAATGTTTAAATATTAATCATTATCCTGACTACATCACCATTCGTTCTATCATTATATGCCAGGGCCGGCCCTGGGCCAAACGGCGCCTGGCGCGAGTATTATTTTGGCGCCCCTTGCGAAAACACGTAGACGCCTAGGTGGAGGTGATCACTATAATTAATAATATTTGGATGATTTGCATCAAAGGCGATTTGTAAAGACTGTTAGGTGTTAGATATTATCAGCGCCTTAGCGACTTGACAATTCGGCGCCCGGTGCAGACTGCTCCTTTGCGCCCGCATAGTGCCAGCCATGAGCTATGCTGTTCTAGAATATATGTTGACGACTACGGCTGCATTTTTAAGACCGTATAAGCCATAGAATTCCAAGGGGGAATGGGCTATGACTATATATACAAATATATAAAGTTTTTTGCACATAGATAAGAACTTAAGTAACTATACATCGACCCAAATACTAAACAGTCAATATTTTTGCGTTAGTTCGTGTAATTGAATAAATTACGCAAGACGAATACATTTCGCTTAGGCAATATGTATTTATCGTAGATTGCAACACAAAACAATAGAATCAAGATCATTGTTTTTGGGTCGAGGAAAGATGATAACTCGCATCAAATATGAAATGGCTGAATTAACATTTACTTTTCACTATCTCTCCTTGATTTCATCATCAATCTCCTTTTCCCAATGATTTCTATCAGAACATCTGCTCTACTTGAATCTTCTTTGATTGTTCCAGTCTTTATATACGTTTCATCACGGCTATTATTTCGAGATGGGTCCATTTGTATCTGTTATCGATTCGATAGCTCACTATTTTTCAGCCCGCTTTACTGCTGAGAAAACAACGACATTGGTTCATTTAAGCGTCCATAATTATTTAACATTGTGCGAAATGAGCACAGTTTTTTAGCACGCAAACATCTTAACCGTCTGAAACAATGGGGGACTTTTTATGATTAAAGATCAAATAAATCTGTACCTATGTTTTCATCTTCAGCGTGTTAGATACATATATATATATATATATATATATATATATATATATATATATATATATATATATATATTTGTATAAAGCATACTTTGAGCCACATTATATACACTTTTTTTTTAATGCCATTTTGTTTAATCAACCCTTAAAAACTACCCCCTCACAGCTATATACGTCTATGATGTACCGTTTAATATATATATCGATACATACATCTAGAGCATACTTTGAAGACATATTTTTATTCTGTACAGACGATAGTTTGAAGACAGTCCTCAATGTATGCGTTATATATAATTTCCCGTCGTGGTCTCAAACAATGCTTTTCACAGAGAGGTGTTTCGTGTACATAAAGCATACTTTCGTCCTATGGTAAGTAGGAAACTTCCATTGGAATAATGTGTAATTATTAATATTTTTGACGCCAGATGGCACAAATAATAATATCAAATATGTAGATATTTACGCGCTGTGAATTTGGTACATTATGATAAAGTAATGTTTCGTCTTCAAGTCCAATCCTTTATGAAACTTTTTCGTTGAGTTTTTCGAAAGGTAAGAGTGAAAAATTTCATCCATCTCGAAAAAAAACATTTTTAATACTTATTGTTAATTTTAGCTTTTTTATAGGTACCAACAAACTTTTACCCATAGATAATAGAAACAAAGCGGATATGGCATGGAAGCGTGCCAACTGTCATCGAGCTTAGACCATACTGCACGGGTTGTACGTTTGGTGACTATGTAGGAGTGTAGATGCAGGGCATTGTAAGTTTATATGATGTTGGCGACACTACACACAAACTAAAAACAATTAATGGCCTATCTTCCCTGTTCCGGTACACATTTTAACTTATGTGTTAGGTAGGTACCTAGATGGTTTTACCCATAGATAATAGAAACAAAGCGGATATGGCATGGAAGTTTGCCAACTGTCATCGAGCTTAGACCATACTGCACGGGTTGTACGTTTGGTGACTATGTAGGAGTGTAGATGCAGGGCATTGTTAGGTTAAATGATGTTGGCGACACTACACACAAACTAACAACGATTAATGGCCTATCTTCCTTGTTCCGTTACAGATTTAAATTTTTGTGTTAGGTAGGCACCTACATGGTTTTACCCATAGATAATAGAAACAAAGCAGATATGGCATTGTATTATTTCACAATTTATCTTTAAAAATAATATAAGGTATATTTGCGATACGTTCCAGATTGGAGGGTACTCTCAGTATTGCCCTGGTGTAATACCATCATCCAGAATTGAAAATTTGATTGAAATGGCTTTAGCCGTGTTTGGTGACCAGGTACTTCCCCACCTTTCTCTTCCACATCTCCTTCCTCTCTCCAATACTTTTAGCTTAACAACGAGCAATTTTGAGCTACCGGCATCTGTTTTTCCTCCCTCCTATAATCCGAGCCTCTTCAAGGCCTGCATTAATAAATCCCTTCCTACAGCCCCTACCTTAATCCGCCTCACAACGCCGCCCAACCGGGTGGTGACATAGTTCCCCTGTCGGTACACTGCACAGGCAGGGACGCTCTTGTGAGGTGTCACATATATGTATATAAAAACATACCCCAATTGTGTGGGGAGTAAAACTTGGTCTGTGATTGTGTGAGTTCTTTCGTATAACACTATTGGCCGAAGCCTTGAATGAGTGAGTGCATATTTGATGCAAAAGTATAATATATGGAGTTCGCAAAGTAATTTTTTTGCGTAAATCTTTTTCATGATGAAACTTGTGCGTGGTAATCCTTCGCAAACCAAAAAAGGATTTACTAAAGAAGTGGAAACGTTTATGAATTGAAAATATATATTTTTATGATTTCGACAAAAAATGTGTAATTCGACTAAACATTCAGAAAAAAATTAAGCATTTACCTTCAGCAACAAAAACACATTAAATTTTAAATGTGTAACATTTAGATGAATAATTTTTATCACAATTCTCCATTAGGAGATATAAAGTTAATTTCTCACTTCCTTTATTTCTCAAAATGTCCTTGCACACTTATTACGTTTATTAAATATTAAGTCAATACATTTGAAAATAAATATATCTACGGCCCTACTCATAAATATTCCCTAAAACGACGCTTCAACATCGTACTAGCTATTCTGGGGAGGGGACTGATCCTGCCGGATTGTAAATTTTTTACAAGAAGATTTGACGAATTATATTGGTGACGATTTTTTTAGCGTGGCAATACTCATTAGCATTTAACATTTTCGGCGTGTTGTCAACTTCACGTTAGTTTATTTACGTCAATATTTAGACAAAAGTGGCCGTCATGTTATAGTAATCAGATTATACCTCAAATATGATTTAAGATTTTCACGGCCAAAAGTATTTTTGTTATTTGCTTTTGGGGTGTTATGCCGTGTTGCGCTAACTCCTTCTTTAGCCAACGTTTCGGACAGCATTGTAGTGTCCATCATCAGGGCAGATGTGTTATTTATTGCCCTTGATTCTTGGTTCTGCCCTGATGATGGACACTGCAATGCTGTCCGAAACGTTGGCTAAAGAATGAGTTAGCGCAACACGGCATAGCACCCCAAAAACAAATAACAAAAAAGATTTTACCTCTATTCCCATAATTACTTTTTAATTTTGATGAATACCTATTTATACCAATTTTATTTTCTAAATACTTAAGTTTTTTTACCGAGTTGCATCTCTTTACCTAACCTTAGTAACACCATTAAATAAAATAAAAACACTTTGTTTACCTTTTATAATAGAACTGCATATACTACATCTCATTTTCATAAATGATACAGAAATATTCCTGGTTTTAAATTAATAAAACAACATTTAGTATTCGATTAAGACTGATTTCTTTTATTGTTCCACAAAATGATACAATTAACGCAGTTTGCCAATAGTAACTGTCTTAATTAAAGCAGGAAACATCGAACGGAAGACATGCTTTCAGTATTTATCGATTAAGCTTACATTACTCCGACACACACTAGCTTAATTAACGATCTTAATTAATCACAGGCAAATAAAAAAAAAAATAATAATTGGATAATTTGTAGAGCGCCGTTTTTGTGAAAGATCACCTCAAGGGCGCTAAATGGTTCTAATAATGGGTTCAAGGAAGCAGTTTCCGAAAGAAATCCGAAATAGTAGTACCTAAATATTTTAATATTGTTGAGCGACGAAAATCCGAAATAGTAGTACCTAAATATTTTAATATTGTTGAGCGACGAACGAACTTTGAAACAGCCTGTAGGTAACATTCGATTCACGCGTGCCAAGTCCATGCGCGTTGACTACCATCGAGAACGATAAATGCGAAGCCTTTATTATATGCACTCACTTCTAATAATAATAACAAATTAAATAAAAACAAATCACTTTGTTTACACCACTTACACCGCTTTCTTAGTAATTTAAAAATCACCTAAAATAATAAAGTATTTTACCTTGAATTCACGGCAACAAGCTCGAAAAAAAAACTGTCCCGACGAAAAGTGAATGCTACGCCCAGACACTTGCCACTTGACACTTGTGGCAACGCAAGCCTAGGTAAGCGTAGGCAAGCCAAACGTTGGCATCTACGCTCTTGGCGGACGTCGAGGCAACTACATCAGCTGTGTCAGATGTCATTTTTCCTATTTCTATTTAAAAGCTAAACGAAGAAATTGCCCAAAAAAAAGACAAATTAATTTTATTAATAATTTGAGAAGAAATTTGAAAATAATGTAAAAAGATTGCTGCCAAAACTATGGGAAAAAATAGTTGAAGATAATATTGTTAATTTTGAAATTTGAAATCGTCAGAAACAACTTAAAAATAAGTGCTCTCGCTAGCAGAAAAGTTGCTTGAAATGGCTGTAGCCGTGATTAGTGATCAGATCTAAATAGCTATGTACTTCCCTACCTTCCTCTTCCTCATTTATTTCCCCTCCTCCACTACCTCCAGCATCACAACATACCCCAATTGGGGATGCCATAGTCTCACTGGCTCCAGATGGCTTGGAGCTGTTGAGACTCTTGTGCGGTATTCACACACAAAAAGAGTGGTATAATGCATTCGTCCCGGATATACGAGAGACCCAGTTTCAACCGTTACTTTATTTATTTTTCTGTGACTTGTTCCTTTTCATATAAAAATTAACTAATTTACTTGAATTAATTATATATGTTTTTAAATTAATAAATCCATACATAGGACCCTGCTTGATATAATTTAAAAAAAATGATTATCGTTTGTCCAGTTATACATTTTTACGATATTTACTATAAACAGCTCGGAGTTGCACTCTTCTCAGGGTTAATTGCCATATACAAGGCGCAAGTTAGCAACGCTTGCCGCGCCTTGTGGACAGAATACCAACCGGACCCCGGCCTGATCGGCAGCAAGCTATCGCAAGCCTATTCAAGCCAAGCCAAACGCTTGCGGACGCTTGCCGAGCCGAGACAAGTATGTGGGCGCCCCTTAAAACACTTTTTATGGTTTGTAGAAATATCACAATATCATAAATATCGAAATGTTACAATCGATATGATATTATAAGAATGTTCGTATATTTCGGTAACAAAACCGAATTCCGAAACCGGAACTTTTCGTAGGGCAACATAATATATTTTTTAATGTAGAAACGGACTTCAAAATGTCCAAAACCCAATAAAATGCTTTATTATATTATAGCTTAAAAGAAAATATATTTATTTGTGATAACTATTTGTGATTTTGATAACTCCATGCCACACCAATTTAATTTGTATGGAAGGTAAAAAACAGTTTCTCAAGAAAACTTAAAAAAAAATAACTGGCTATTCAGATCTTGTTACTAAATATAGCTAAAACTATTTAAAGCAACGTTTCAATTTTGAGCGGTGGTTTTACTCAGAGCGCCTTTCACTATGCGATGCGCCGCAAGTGCACAACAGATTATTTAAATGAATTGATTGTGAAATAAGACAAATTAATTGAATAAAATTTACTCGCAACTCCGGATTGCTAGTTGAGAGCCTTACCCCTCGACCAAACCTTACCACAAACATTATTAATTTTCTCCATCAGGAGTGTTGAAAATTTTGAAGTGTTGCATATAAATCGAACTCACATGGAATAGCACTATTATATATCCCTACGCGATAGTGTGACATAACACATAACACCACTAACCAATGATAGCTAAAATGTATCACGCCACAAGAAAGATACAGCGGCAAGGGCTACACAAAACAAACAATTTAGTTTCATGCTTGATATCGATAGTTAAATCAAATCTTGATGTTTTAGACTTCGGTAGGCAGGTACCTACCTAGGTTACTACTTACTTGGACTTTACGATAATTTATGAAAAGATATGTACAAAGTAGGTAGGAATATAATTATGTTGCATTCTGTAAATTGATTCGAATTCGTAAGATCAAAGAAGATAGACCGCATACCTACCACAGTTCTTACAATACAATTAGGTTCGCTATTTCGCCTTTCGGAAAAATCTCTGGTGTATTTTGTTTATCTAGGTACCTACCAAATCAGAATCCAGTCGGTGTCCCGAAACGAACGATTACTCGTACTAGGTACTGTAGGTACGAAGAGAAGGAAATGGAGCGGTAAAGGTTCCTGACTAGGTATTTATATCTGGTCACCAAGCAAGACTAAAGTTATTATAATGAACACGATAAAGAAGTGGACGCTTTATATGGATTAGGCATATTGCACGGATTAATGGAGAAAAGAGTGTAAAGAGAATACAATCGAATCCTAGCTGTTCAAACCTAGTTAATTACTGTGTAAACGTCCTAATTAAAACCTCTTCAAATCTAACAACTGAATAAATATTAACTATTTTATTCGATACATAATATATAATACAGAGATAAATACCTACAATACGACTGCAATCCATTCACACAAGTGAATTGCAGTCAAGCCAAAAAAGTTTCTTATGCTAATATTGGTTTGGAGATGGAGTTTTATTATATCTTAAAATTAATGTTTGGTTAGAGAAAAAGGAGAGGAATATAGGATAAGGATATAAGATGCTCCCGATACATTTCATACTTTCGTATTAATTTATCGTACGCGTTTCTTCTATTCGATATTTCTGAAGATTTTTTTAAAAATGTCTATGCTGTGAATTTTTTTGTTATATTGCGTACATATTCCAGGAATTGGGATTTTTTTTTCTAATGTTTGTTCTACATGTGGGCAAATGGAATAAATTGGATTGGCGGGTTGATCTTGATGGAATTGGAATTTTTATTAAATTGGTAAGCTCTGGCGAGTCTCGGCCATTATTTAGAATTTTATAATACAGGATTTGATAAAAAATTAAACACTAGTAATTATTACGGTTTTGATAAGGATAACATTTTCATTTTAAAACTGGTTTATGCCTGTTGATTTCCGTAAAATACAACAAATAGAAATGATGGTTCACAGAATGATAATACCGATAATCTTATATGGCCACTAACTGAAAATAATATTAAAAATGTATTTTAATTATCATTGGTTGTGACAACCCTTTCCTAAAAGAAATATATTTGTTCAATGTAATCCGATAGCTGTCTGGGATATATCCGGTCGAGAATATGTGGAAAGGGTTCAATCAAATTACGGAACAAACTGTTGGGTAGCTGTCTCTTTTCTGCGCGGTGGCAGGAGCACGTCAGTAACACGTGTTAAAATGTTCACGTGATCGCGGAGTGAATTCGTAGCTAATCGTTTGAGAACTTTGTTATGAATTAAGTTTTGAACTTATTAACCACCTACCTATTATGTTTTTCAATTAAATTAAAATTAATCTTGTAACCGACCAATATTTAGCCCAGTTACCTAGGTACCTAGGTACATATCTATGAACAATAAGTTTTCTGAAAAATGTAATCAATTTATTTAGACAAAATTAATGAAATTAAAAGTTTTTCGATTTTAAAGAGGTCTAGGATTTTAATGTTCTGAGCCGGGTAGCAGTATCTACCATTACATCAACACCACTACCATCACTCAAGAGTCTGCTCCTAACCGTCTGGCGACAGTGAAAGTACACATTTACAAATGTTCCGAAAGTGCCAATGCAAAGTGAAAGTGCCGAAAATATACTATAGTATAGGTACCAACGTATTAAGTAAACTTAATAAACTGTTAATTACACCTATTTATCAAATATTTTTTTTATTTTACAAGCAATAATTATTCGCCTGAAACACTCATCCACATTGAAAAATCTCCTGATAAAAGATACATGACGCAAGATATAAGATATACAAGATAGTTTACCAAAAAAATAATAAATATTTTTTTCTTGCGCACGCCGTAATTTGAACCCGCGACCTCCGAATTCATAGCCAAGAATCGTAATCTCAATCTCAACGGCGAAACAATGAACAACTATTTTCTAGTTATTTAAAATATTGCATTATTCACGTAACATGGCGATACTGAAAGTACCTATCTACCATTCTTGAACTTGCCGCAAATATACCATATAGGTACGAACGAATTATTTGGTATAATTTATCAAATAAAATTTACTTGCGCACGCCCTAATTTGAACCTGCGACCTCCTAATTCGTAGTCAAGGATCGTCATCTCAATCTCAACGGCGAAAAATTTAACAACTATTTTGTAGTTATTTAAAATATTGCATTTTTTACGTAACATGGCGATACTGAAAGTACCTATCTACCATTCTTGAAATTGCCGCAAATATACCATATAGGTAGTAACGTATTATTTAAACAAATAAATATTGTGAAATTATACAAATTTATCAAATAAAATTTACTTGCGCACGACGTAATTTGAACCCGCGACCTCCGAATTCATAGCCAAGGATCGTAATCTCAATCTCAACGGCGAAACAATGAACAACTATTTTGTAGTTATTTGTAGTTATTAACTATTTTCTAGTTATTAAAAATATTGCATTATTCAAGTAACAGGGCGATACTGAAAGTACCCATCCACCATTCTTGAAATTGCCGCAAATATACCATGTAGGTACTAACGTATTATTTAAACAAATGAATGTTGTGAAATTATACAAATTTATCAGATAAAATTTACTTGCGCACAACGTAATTTGAACCCGCGACCTGCGAATTCGTAGCCAAGGATCGTAATCTCAATCTCAACGGCGAAAAATTTAACAACTATTTTGTAGTTATTTAAAATATTGCATTATTCACGTAACATGGCGATACTGAAAGTACCTATCTACCATTCTTGAACTTGCCGCAAATATACCATATAGGTACGAACGAATTATTTAAAACTAATAAGTATTGTGAAATTATAGAAATTTATCAAATAAAATTTACTTGCGCACGACGTAATATGAACCCGCGACCTCCGAATTCATAGCCAAGGATCGTAATCTCAATCTCAACGGCGAAACAATGAACAACTATTTTGTAGTTATTTAAAATATTGCATTATTCACGTAACATAGCGATACTGAAAGTACCTATCCACCATTCTTAAACTTGCCGCAAATATACCATATAGGTACGAACGAATTATTTAAAACTAATAAGTATTGTGAAATTATACAAATTCATCAAATAAAATTTACTTGCGCACAACGTAATTTGAACCCGCGACCTCCGAATTCGTAGCCAAGGATCGTAATCTCAATCTCAACGGCGAAACAATGAACAACTATTTTGTAGTTATTTGTAGTTATTAACTATTTTCTAGTTATTAAAAATATTGCATTATTCAAGTAACAGGGCGATACTGAAAGTACCTATCCACCATTCTTGAAATTGCCGCAAATATACCATGTAGGTAGGTACTAACGGATTATTTAAACAAATAAATATTGTGAAATTATACAAATTTATCAGATAAAATTTACTTGCGCACAACGTAATTTGTACCCGCGACCTGCGAATTCGTAGCCAAGGATCGTAATCTCAATCTCCACGGCGAAAAATTTAACAACTATTTTGTAGTTATTTAAAATATTGCATTATTCACGTAACATGGCGATACTGAAAGTACCTATCTACCATTCTTGAACTTGCCGCAAATATACCATATAGGTACGAACGAATTATTTAAAACTAATAAGTATTGTGAAATTATAGAAATTTATCAAATAAAATTTACTTGCGCACGACGTAATTTGAACCCGCGACCTCCGAATTCGTAGCCAAGGATCGTAATCTCAATCTCAACGGCGAAACAATGAACAACTATTTTGTAGTTATTTAAAATATTGCATTATTCAAGTAACATGGCGATACTGAAAGTACCTATCTACCATTCTTGAATTTGCCGCAAATACCTATACCATATAGGTAGGTACTAACGTATTATTTCAACAAATAAATATTGTGAAATTATGCAAATTGCACGCCGTAATTTGAACCCGCGATTTCTGAATTCTTTTTTTATAGTTATATTATTATTGCATTATTCACGTAACATGAGAGTAGGAAGTATGTACCTCTCATTATTATTTTTCATACATTTATACTTTTGAATAGGTACCTAGAAGAAAAAAAACTATAAAAATAAAAAGTATAAAACTCAGTACGGGTAGTGAAGCCCACATTGTCAAAGTATGAAAATAAATTTATTTTGAAAATACAGGTATCTGTAATATGATTAAAAATTATGGAAGTATTTTTTTTTTCACAAAGCACTCTTTTCAGGGTGGAATGCCTAAAACCAAAAAAAAAACTTTTTTTTTTAATGTTTGCACAAACGTAATATGTGTAATTATTTTTATTAGATTATTTTAAAATCAGTTTTTAATACACCATCAAATTATGTACGAGCATATTAATTTTATTATTATCTAATGAGAAAAAATAATACCAACAATGCGGACACCGGGTTTAAAAATGCGACATTCTCCGACAAAAGCAAGCGAAAAAGAATACAAACATAAATTAGGTAAATAGGTACCGAGCCTTTGCTAATTCGAAAATTCACAATAGAAAATTTCAAAAATCTGAGAACGATACGATAGTGGCATCTATGGATATTTTAGTAATGTATGGCTCAAAGCATGCCTTCTGCATAATTTTAAAATTGGCTTCAATCTATGCGTTGCGTATATAATGCAAAGTGTTAGTTTGGGGACAGATACTTTGGGCCTGTCCCCAAACTATACAAATGTCCCCGAAGTATGGGCGCGCTCGAAAAACTGTCCTCATTCTATGCTTCCCACATATATATATATAAAAACTGTCCTCATTCTATGCTTCCCACATATATATATATATACCTATCTACCATTCTTGAACTTGCCGCAAATATACCATATAGGTACGAACGAATTATTTAAAACTAATAAGTATTGTGAAATTATATATATATATATATATATTTATTCTAAGTATCGTTCAGGTGACTTTAAATGACTTTACCCAAACGTGTTTTGTCACCAGATCTGAATAGCTAGGTACTTCCTAAACTTCGTCTTTCTCCACTCCCTTATTTTCTTCCTCTCCCTCCTTCCAGCCTCAGAACATACCTACCCCGTTTGGGGGTGCCATAGACCCACAGGCTCCGAAGAGTTGCTCTCTTTTGCGCTTCTCGCATAAAAAAAATACCCTTTTCAAGAATAATGAGGTATTTTAACAAACTACGAATACCATTAAAAAGGTGTGGAAGATTTGAAGTTTATTTTTCTGATTACGATTATCGTACAAAAATTTATAACCTCATTATGACATAGAAACCGCCACTGTCTGGTAAGAGGACAGTTACCAACGTCCCCAGGCGTGACGTCAATGCCGCCGAATTCACGAATAAAAACGATCGTGACGTTTAGACGACAAATCGAAAATGACACATTTTACATTGTTATAGAAAATTTATTTATCACCATAAAAATAAAATTAAAATACTTTCAATATCTTAATTTTTTCTACAGTAAAAAAGGGTGAAAATACCCAATTGTGATTTAATAAAAATACTGTTTGCGTTCACGATTGATAAATTTAATGTCAAATTTCAAAGTTCCGTGAAAGTCCTATTCAAGTTCTGTTATTACGTCATCATGGGCCAGTTGCTTCACAGAACTTAAATAATAACAGAATAGAACTTTTACAGAACTTGAAAAATAACTTTCATTCAATTTCAAAGATAATATTCAAGTCCTATTCAAATTCAGTTGCTATCCAAGTACTATGAAACAACCGGCCTGTGATGAAATAATAACAGATCTTTAATTAAACTTTAATTTTAACTTTAATTTTAACTTAGAAATTTGATGATTTGTTCAAATTCTGCGGAACAATCCGACCAAAAATTATTCCTTACTGATGAAGAGAAAAAAATTCTGTGTCATCAATATTGAAAATGAATTAACACCACATCAAACCTATGCAAGAATTAATAATTTTGGACTGATCGTAACTCATCCTAATGGTTAACTTGACAACTAACCTGATTGACCTTTGGCTACGCAAGAAAAAAAAACTATTTATACTACAACATTCCACTTAAAAAATTGTCTGCAGTATATCTGAGATCTGCAATAAACCATCTTTAATATCTTTTCTTGTAGTGTTTTCGTTGAACGTAAATCCGGCGTTACGATCAATAAACATGCAATACTATGTATTATTTGGTAATTCTTATAAAAGGTTAAACTGCCCTTACGAAATGTATGCAATGAAGTAAGAAGGTTTTCAAATGGGGCCAGTGGAATAAATAATCGAAAAAAACTTCGCACGCGCGTGTATAATGTCACTTTTACTCGGCTCGATGGTATAAGAGTGAAGTGACTTGTTGCCATAATAAATTGTGTCGTTCTGTAATGACCTTGTGAATAATAGAAATGTTATAATTATGTAACACCTTGTAATAATTAATCCGTGCAATTGCACGATTTTCTGAATTCTGATTGTATCCCGGTTAGATGGGCGTAATCGAAACACTTTAAGAATGAGGTTTCGAAACAGTTTTCGCAAAGAGATTAACTATATGTAAATAAAATGTATATTATGTGTTTGGGGGTAAAAAAAATACACATTTTAATTTATTTTTTTATGTGAAACCCAAGAGCTCCCAACATTTTTTATTTTTATTAACATCTACATTTTTTTCTGAAAATATCTAAAAAATAACTTTACTGTTCCCATTATGTTTGAATATGAATATAAACCAACTAATTTGATACTTATTTTCGAAGCGCCAATGTACCCCCATGTTGCCCAAAAAGATATCACGAATATAAAAGAGTCGTAATTTTTGAGTGGTAGCGATATTCAAAAGTAGGTCGTATTCACCACCACAAAACATATTTAATTCTACACGAACTCAAAATTAAGATTTATAAGTAAGAACACAAGGTCTGACAAATCTATCTGCTTACCACTTACCCGTGACGAAATATGCAGTGATCTTGGGTAGGTACTTCTATTAATAAACTTTAAAATCTAATTAACATTCTTTTCTCGAAGGAAAAAATGAAAACGTAAATAAGAGATGACCTTGTAGTAAATAAAAGTCTTTGAAAATGATCTTTCTCAGAATTTTCCTAATGTACCTACCTATTTTAAATTTATTTTTATATGTACACTCATACCAACTTTAGAAATTGAAAGTAATTTTGGACGCACCAAGATATATCCGGTATGGTCTAGTGGCTAGGATACCTGGCTCTCACCCAGGAGGCTCGGGTTCGATTCCCGGTACCGGAAATATATTTTGGTTTTTTATTTCATTTTTATTTTTAATTATGTAAATAAGTTTACGATTTTATGCAAAATAATCTTTAAAATGCGATATTTATTTATCTGATTCAAGATTGATTACTTTATTATTATTAATATTGCTATTAAGATATTAAATAATTGAGTTATGCAGTGTGTGTTAGTGATATTTTACCAGTGCATGCTTTATCTAAAACCAACCCACATATATCACACATTTACTAAGATTATCATGGTGTTCTTCTAACTTAAAATTGCTCCAACACTGGTTTTTACGTGACGTTTTAATCAAAATTGATCGGTTAGTGGCCGAGCTGTCTAAAGCGTCGTGTAAGATTAGTAGTTGTAATTATTATATGGGAATCAGTTTTTGGTTTTACTGTGGACTGTAATCAATGTTTGACACAACTATTGTGGTAGTTGTGGTTAACAGTTACAATTGGAAAGGATTCTGACTTACCATTGGTCTTTTCGATCGATATTATGGATTTAAGGGACACTGTGTGATCATCATTGCACAAGCTTCCGTAATACTGTTCCTAATAGAGGAAAAACTTGCAGCTTGTAAACTGCACTGGTTTTCTTAACAGACTGGTCGTGTATAAATATATTGTAGCAATTGTCACGTAGGTAATTCACACTGTCAGACAGGGACAGGCATTGGGTAACAGGTTTAGTGGAGGAATGCAGGAACATACGTTAAAGGGAGATGCGTATAGTTGTATCTACAGTAGTAGTTAGTTCGAACTAGGAGGATTAAAATATTGATAGAATATTCGTAATCTGGGAATGTTTGTCTTGATTAAAAAGAAAACCTTACGCATTAACTTTAAAATAATTTTATATAACTTCCCTTGAGACAAAATAGGAGTTTAAAGGTGAGTATTTCATCAATACATTCATACCTTACCAAAATTTTCTAGATTTTTTTCCGTAGGCTACCTACCGAATAGGGGTTTGAAAAATGGAGGTGAAAGCTGAAATTAATTTTCGTAATCAATCATTCGACCCTTCGCTTACCTAGTTGAATTTCAGGTGCACGTTTTACCGTAAAAAGATGAAGGTGCGACATCTGTCATCCCTTTGTTACGTTATAACTGAAATAGACTGAAAATCTTATAAAAGGCCGACATGCAAAAATAATGAATAATAATATTAGCTTCTTAGGCTTGGATTTATGCAGGTACCTTCTCTTCAACTTGTATCTAGATTGGTTGGAAGAAATTCATCTAAGCGTCCCTTTCTTAATCTTACTCATTACGCTTACGTCAGCCTTGCACTCTTTTATCATGAGGTAGGTACCTAATTATAGATAACAATGCAATAGTACTTACGTGTGTGGGATCAAACTACAAGTTACATAGTTCTAATTTAAATTATTTCTTGCAAAAAAGGTGACGAACATGACAGCATCCCACTCAAAACATCCTACTGATTGTCATTGTTCTAATAATAATAATAATATATTATTCATGGCGTGTAATGCGTCTCATTTCCTACTTATTCGTTTTTATTAATCCGTGTTTGAATAAGAATGGCTTAGCAACAAATAATCCCATTCTTTCTCAGTTTGTGAATCACCTTATTATTATTCTGTGACATTTAAAAAGCAAATCTAAAATTATCCTTCATGTTCATTTCGTTGTACGCACCGAACAGAAAATTTCCAGAAGTGTGATCTATAATATTTATTTTATTTATTTATTTCATTCAAAAAACAGTTTTTACATAAAAAGCATACTCTGCACATCTCACTAGGGCATTCTTGTGTCAAGATGTGCAGCTTTACAATAATATCATTTAAAAAAATACATATATATAAATTAAAAATAATAACAACATTAAATTAAATTTAAACCAAAAAGAAAAGTTTATGACACGGACGTTTCGAGACCGGTAGACAAAAATAAACAACATTTTAGTAACAAATGTATGAAAAAATAAAAACAAAATGTCAACAAAAGAAGCATTAGTAAGTAAGTTGGCAACAATAATATTCTTCTGTTAACTAAAGTACAAGGTACCTGTGTTGGCTTATCAGACACAAGCATAGGGTAACCATACTAACAATTACAACATGGATAGTATGAATAATAGATTATAAGAAAAAATAAAAAATAACCAAATAAAAATAGGTAAATAATAACCGATAGGTAAGTAGATAATATTAAAATAAAAAGTAAGTTAGTAAATAATTTAGCTAGACAATAATTAAAGTAAATATTAATACGATAATTAAGTAGATAATAATAATAATAAGTAACATAATAATAAATAACCAAAAGTTATTTTAGAAGTAAATAAGTACATGCGCAGTAAGTAAATAAGGATTGTATCGAAACAGAGCTTCCACAAGGAATTATGATATAAGCGACAACATGGGTGATCCAAAATCATCACTCTCAGCTAGTACGGAGATTTTGACCATTTTCTTGAATGAATTTAACGTACCTATAGTTTTTATATTTTCTCCAAGCATATTATATAGCAACGGAGCTTTATATGAAAAACTCCTTTGTCCGAAGGATGTTCTGGTATACACCGGCTGATACATTAAAGAAGAACCCATTCTAGTGCTGCGCACTTGTTGAGATCTTTTAGCAGTAATAGTGTTGTTGAAAAATTTACAGAGAGCCTGTATTATGTACAACTGCCTTATTGTCATAATTTTGCTTTCACTATATAATAACTTTGATGGATACATAAAATTTCTCTTACACATTATTTTTAAAATTAATTTTTGCGCAACATTCAAAGGCTCTAAGGTAGTCTTGTTACAAGAACTTTGTTTGTTAAATTATTAAAAAGTTTGTTAAAATATATACCTTCATAATAATAAAGTCACTATACAAAAAAACGATTTTTCATAATAAGCAATCAAAGTTTTTTGGTCGTCATTTGCGTTACGTGGGTCATAAATTTATTTAATTTTGTGTTTTTAAGTTATTCAGGCAAAATTATTACAAAAAATATATGTATATTAATTTAAAATAAATTTAGGCACTTAGCATAGTGACACTATTTTATAAATAATGATATTTTCAATTGATTGTTATTAATATGGCGATACTAAATAAAAAATGACAATGAAGGTGTACTTGACAAAGTTATTTAATGTATAACTAAATAAAAATATAGGCGTTACAAGAAAAAAAATTACACCGTATCAATAGTAAGTTAAAAAAACACTACTTCCAAAAAAAATATGTCACTAAACGAGATGACTAACGTATATGTCACTAAACGAGAAGGTATTCCTATAACTAAAAGAAAAATGTAACTGTATTATTAAAGAAGCTTGCGAATTACGAAGGGAGAATAGTGACACTTTTGATGTCTAATATTTGAACTAAGAATCTGGTGTGTTGACATTCGACGTGGGGTGGACATATCTTGTATTGAAATTGAAATATGGTATGGTAAAAATGGTAAAATTTTGTATGGTGACACTATTATTGTAAAGGTGCAATATGTTTACCGATGTAAAAAGAAAAATGATTTTCATAAGACCTTTCGAATTACATTGATTATTTTTTAGATAAAAACTATCGGTTTTAAAAAATCTTTGACCGATCTCAGCCGAAGTAAGATAAATTTGACCTTATTTCGGATACATAGTCACACCCACAGCATATAGTCCTATGGGTTTCCTTGTAAGTTATGTTAGTTATTTTCAAAATTAATTTTTGTTCACATTTGTGTGGGTTATCTGATGTTGTTCAACGTACAGATAAAATTTGTCAACTAAAATTTATTCATTAAATTATTGCCATTTTAGAAAATAAAATAAATTCGCTAAATTTATGTGTCGTTAAAATAAAGAATTGGAGATTATTACAACACAAAATAATACGTTTTCTGCAGATTTGTTTATTGCATAGATAATAGAACAAGGGACGGGCCAAGAAACAACAATATAAAACCGCGCGCACAAGTGCCATCAACCATACTACTGCACTAAGAAAAATGGGTTCCATGATAACTCCTCAAAATGACAATTCAACACATCTTTAAAAGGTGATATAAAGTCATTAAAAGTGATAAAACAAAGGCTAGTGTTTTCATCACTTTTCATAACTTTATAACACTCTTAATAGGTGTGTTGAATTGTCATTTTGAGGAGTTATCCGGTCACCGAAAAATGAGTAGAGCGATTTAAAAAAAATCCGGATAAAAACGGAACTGCAGGCCGTTTCTAATAAAATTCTTATTAATTCCGAATATATCAGAACACGTGGTCATGTACTGATAATATATGATGACAAAATGCAAAAATGTAAGGATTTTTATGAACACGTTTTCCGCTGTAGCGATAATTCATTCTAAATAAATTAGCAAAAGCAAATTATCTCCGTGTACGTTTTTAATAGTTGAAATTACTTGCGATTTTTTGATTTATAACTTCATAAAAGTATAAAACTATACGACTTGGATTTAATGATTTTTACCCCTGACCCACATAGGTTTAATTGTACCGGTCTGAAGATGCCCGTAGCAAGGAGCTATCGCCAAAACCCGTCTTGCTCGAACATATAAATAAATACTGTTTTCATCACACCATTAGATGATCCTATTTTATGATAAAACAGTACAATTAGATGATACTATTTTATGATAAAACAGTACAATTAGATGATACTATTTTATGATAAAATAGTACCATTAGTACCATACTATTTTAGATGATACTATTTGATTATCAAATAATTTTGTAATGATGTTACTATCAACTTTAGGACCTACTATCAACTTCAAAAAAATTTCAGTATTTCGACCTTTTAGTTTAATAATTTTATACCCGGCGTTACTCGGTGAACGAATGGTTTGGAGTAAACTTATGAGGTTGTGGATTCTACGTGTAAACTGGGTGCAGTATAAAGGTGGAAATGATATTATTATTATTGAAGTGCTATTCTTGTATTTTTTTGTATTTATTTTGCTTATATAATGCACTTGCATAATGTGGATTGACTAGATGATCATTTGTGGAAAAGTGTGTGGAAGGGTTTAGTTTTTCATGTGGGGAAGATTTAACCCGAACATAAAGTCGGAAAATAAATTGAAGGAGTTTACTTTTTTTTAAATATTTGATATTGCCATAATGTGATTGTGCTATGTCTTCCTCAGACGTCCACAACTTCTTAAAGAATTCACTTCCATGTCATACATTCCCTTTACACCCCTTTCTTCTTTCATCACATACGCCTAATTTTATCACACATCAGTATTTCATTCCCTTTGCCGTGCCATGTCTTCCTCGGGCGTGCCCAACTTCGTCTTCCATTCACTTCCACAATAAACATTCTCTTTACACCTCTTTCTTCATTTATAACGTGCGCCTCAATTTACAAAAAAAAAAATGCCATCCTTTTTATACTATTCATCTTTTGTAGTATCATGAAGTCCACATTGTTACTGTTAACTTCATTATACCGAACTTAATTTGACTTCGTATCTCATTCCAGTGCAGAAATAATGATGAGTATTAAGTTTTCTTCGGGCGTCTCCGACTTTTTTTACCATTCAAACTAATCTCTAAATACTCCTGGCACTAATAAGAACAAAATTTGAAATGTTCATCTAAATCGGACGAATGGTACAGGAACGCGTAAAGGAAAAGCAAAGAAACATTAATTTATATTTAAATAAATAATTATGTTTAAATGTAGGTACACTTAAACATAATTATCTGGCGTTTTAAAATACTCGTATATCTATTTTTTATGTTGATGCTAATATCAATGTTTGACTCTGAGGCATTTTTAATTTTATTTAAAAAAAAATAATTTGTATTTCAAAACACGTCAGAATGCTAACTGCTTTAGGCGCCATTTGGCTCATATCCAAAGCTATTCCGTACTCGCAAAATGCAACGTATGTCATTTAGATATATTTACAAAAAACTGTTCATGTTTATAAATAATTGTATAAATATTAAAAATAAAAATCAAAACGTAGTAAATAAGTTTTTTTTTCCATAGTGCCCATTCTCAATTTTCGACCTAGTTGCTATCTACCTTTCTATTGGGCCGGCTAGTAGCAAATTTCAAGGAATATTTTTTATTTGTTTGACTGAGGATTGAGCCTTCCTCCCTAGGGACTGGCTCTTAAATTGCTATGAACTTTTGGAATGACTTTTATAGCTAAAATTTCTATTTTATTTGGTTTGACTGAGGATTATATCTTTCCTAGGGAATGAAATCAACCGCGCTAACAACACCGCCAAATGCCGATCGGGTAGGACCGACATTTGTTTCGTATGTAACTGCTGTAATGTCATATCAAATTTCATAGAAATGCATATATGTTCGCGTGTGTATACGTGATTGCCACCAAAAGTTGACAGAATGCATTGTAATCGACAACGAGTATGTCTGCCGAGTCTCAGCTCGATCGGATCTCGAAAAGTGCATTTCATTGATTTGCATTCATTCAAGCGAAGTTTCATTTCACACACATGAATCGTTTTGAGATCTATGAGTATGTTATCAAAGTAGGTCACTCAATCAAAGAGATGTAAATCAAATCCGCTTCTTATAAATATTGATGAATCGAGCCAAAATTCTAGTTTACATAACCAAATGTTTGAAATGTTAAAAGTAGTTCAAAGTCGTATTTTCACGAGGCCCGGTGAGCGTGACGTCACCGTTTCATAATGTCCATGTGGGACTCCAAATTGGATAGGTTTATCACAAAAATGTTATGAAAATTATATTGGCGGTATTGGTATTCTCTATGGAGTCTTTGCATGACGCACGCGAATGTTTGGTCATGGGAAATTACTAAGTATCTACCTACCAAAATGACACTTATTAATTATAATAAAAGAACAAATTTTCCAAGTATTTATTTACGCATTTTCTATGGAACTGATGAATGTGTTAAGAAATACCTCAATATATTTTACTGTTAAGAGTATTTTTGATCTAAATTTGAAAATTTCAAGTATAGTGTACAAAAATTTTTATTCTTTGGAAACAAAATTTCTCATTTTTCATCTCGGCAAGTTAAGTTACATTCCGTGATTTTTCACTTGATACAACTAGTAATAATTTCAAAAACGAACCCCTGCTTAAAAAGTTTAAAATGTGTTTCGGCTTGCAAGATAACAAGAAGTTTTTATATTGCCTATTAGCAGGTATTATAGAATCATCAAACATAATAATTTCGGTTATTGGTCTGTGATTATAACTTTGGTTCAATAACTCGGATAACTAACGGATTTGTTTTGAATTTAAGTATCCTTTTCAAAATTGGAACTGATTGTGTCAAAAATTCAGACAAGCGATAAAGTAGGTACCTACCCATAAATTAGTTCATTTTCGTGACTTTTTTTATTGATGATTCTACAAAATTTCCCTTGTTGTCGATGTGTTCTTTATACAGAGTGTCCGTGGGTTAAGTGCGCTAAATAGGATAAATAAATTTTTTCGAAAATTTATTTTTTATATTCTCAGACTGTATTTTTCTATAGAAGAATATTTATTTTCCAATGCAAACAATTCAACCTTTTTATACCTAAAAACTACCTCAAAACATAGGAATTTCAAAAAAAATATTAATCTTTTTTAGTTCTAAAAATGTAGAATCACCTCCCGAAGTTAGCGCACTTTACCCCCGGACACCCTGTTTACCTTTACATAAACTATCAGCTTCACAAAACGTATAATTATTATAAAATAACCCGAGACATTTCACGGGTCTGCCCTAGCATTAGATATATCTTTTGAATACATTTCCATACGAATGGAAACAAAGCTAGAATAATGTTACATTGTA
Source organism: Hesperophylax consimilis (assembly GCF_061612785.1). Lineage (NCBI taxonomy): Eukaryota > Metazoa > Arthropoda > Insecta > Trichoptera > Limnephilidae > Hesperophylax > Hesperophylax consimilis. The sequence continues at coordinate 2,062,996 of NC_142842.1, forward strand.
GCCAAGACGCGAACCTTTGGGAAATTAGGAAGCTTTTTGCAACAAAGGCGTTTGCGATATAATCCAGCAGCCAAGAATATTGGTACTAAACAATAATATTGAAATAAATTGTACGCCGATGTCTGTAGTTCCTGATTATACCGCAGCGAATCTCTCGGTGGGACTTGAATATTGAAAATTAGTAACAGATTCCAACATACCAGTTAAAAATATTTAATTCTTTTTCAGTATTTATACGTGCAAACAGATATTTAACTGTATTAATTTTAACTAGCAGTTAAAAACCCGCTCCGCGGGTTTTTTTCTGCTAGGCCCTGCGGACGGCTCTTAGTTGGGCTTCGCCCATTTTATGTGATATTAACAACAGTTACATTTAATAGATAGATATTAGGACATTCACAGAAAGAGGGTGAGTATATAATAATATTGTTAAAATAATATTGTTAAAACACGGAACAGGAAGGAGTTAATTAATAATAACATAGTGTGTAATGTATTTATATATTTATAAGACTTAGAAATATTCTTAGACTAGAAAACCTAAAAAGAGTGTACTATGCAATTGTACAATCTATATTACAATATGGTATTATTGGCTGGGGAGGAACTTATAACAATATATTAAATCCACTCAAAGATTAATAATTAAAGTAATATTGAAAAAACCATCCAAATTTTCTACCGAGATTCTCTTTTCAATATTCAATGTACCCACAATAGACAATATATATAAAAAATATTCAATTCTACAAATTTATAAAGAAATACAGTTAAATAACTTACAATTCAATTCATCAGCAAGATATCAAAAAACTATCAAAATCCCAAAACTCAATACTAAGCACACACAAAATACCTATCTCTATCTAGGTATAACATATTTTAACATCCTTCCATTATATCTAAAAAATATTGAAGATATTCAGGAATTTAAAATAAAATTAAAAAATTACCTAAAACTACTATAAAAGTCCATATCTTACTCTTATTATTATTTCCTTCAAATCATGAAACTGTATTATTGATAAATCTTGCCTATTTCTTACTTATCCCTTTGGTTTTGCAAATATATTATTTACTTACTTACATGATTCCATATAATTGAGCTGGGATTCACTCACCAAACACAAGAGCCTCGTCTCTTTATGGTGAGGAAAAGCTATTATTATTTACCTTTATAACACTGTATAATATGTATAGATTGTATATTTATTGTAAAAAACATACAAATATTAAATAAAAAAACATGCTAAATTTACGCATAATAAGAATGACAGTTGTTTGAGTAAATGAAATTTTACGTATTTGTGATGGATTATTTCAAATTAAACACTATTATTGACTACATGTCTACAACTGATATTAACTGTTATCGTACCTAATATAATTAGCTCAGTGCAGACTTGCAGTGCTTAAATATGTGTTACAACCGTCAATGTCTATAAGTTGAATCAATATCGTTTAGTTTGTCACAATTAAAGATAGTTATAACAAAGTTGACTTAAATAATAGATTATTACATATTGATTAATTGTACCCGTGTTTATGAATAAAATGAGGGGAATTGTGCGATGAGATTAGCAGTCGGTTTAATTGAAAGGTGTTAATTTTACTCCAACTGGTGGTAATTCTTTACCTACAACTGTTACTGTATCTAATAAAGTTTAAAGTTAGATTATATATACAACATCATCAGGAGAGTAAAAATCTATATATAAAGGTAGATTATTACAATATAGCGCCCCTGAGGTGATATCTCACAAAAGCGGCGCTATGCAAATTGTACAATAAATGAATAAATATAATGTTTACATTTTATTGTGTATACACCGAAGTCAAAAATTAAATATAGATTGCAATTGGGAAAGAAGAAGTGGAAGGAGGGGGGAGGGGTAAGAGTAGGCTGGGTTTATAATAATTAGGAATTACAATATCGTTAGACGGGAAAGACCAGTTGAGTGAGAAAATATTTAAAAGAGAGTTTATAAAAAAATTCTTGTTAATTATATCTGTTTTTATATTAACATGTTTCCTCATTTCTAAGATTTCAAAATTATTTATAGTGAAGTATTTTAAGACCTGAAAAAAACAAATAGCATATAAACATAAAACAATATATTCATAAGACAAATAGCATTTAATAACGGTTATTCTAATAAATTGATAGTTGAAATACTAAATAAAAAAATTAAACTTATTCTCTTCAAACGGTCTTTCTAAAGATAGAAATAAACAATGGCGTAGAATTGTTATTTGTTTTTGGGGTACTATGCCGTGTTGCGCTAACTCCTTCTTTAGCCAACGTTTCGGTAAGAAGGAGTTCGCTAAAGAAGGAGTTAGCGCAACACGGCATAATACCCCAAAAACAAATAACAAAAATACTTTTGGCCGTGAAATTCTTAAATCATAAATGGCGTAGAATTCTGTTTGTGGATAACGATACTTCTAAAATTATATATAAAAACAATCCTGGTACTATTCAACTGGCGTTTTACACTAATAACAACGAAAACTTAATAATAAAGATAGCAAAATTCAAACAAAAAATCAGGAGTTTAAAAACTCAATTGGGATGATTGTAATTTCATTTACAAAGGTAGAACCAATAGAAACTTTGAAGTGAGAACTAAAGAATATCGCAGGGCTCTAAATGGAAATAGTGAATCTGAGTTTGCAAATCATCTTTTGAATAATGATCACACTTTCGATAAAAATTCAGGTCTTAAAATACTTCACTCAGGATATAAAGCACCGCAAATAAATAATTTTGAAATTTTAGAAATTAGAAAACATGTCAATATAAAATCAGTTATAATTAATAAACAAAAAAATATAAATAATAATGAAAAATGCCATTACAAAGTGATAAGCTTCCAGAAGAAATCTTCTTAGTAAACGCTTGTTAATCGTAAGTAGTCAAATATTGTGAGCTGTATATTTGAATATTCGCGCCATTCATTTGGTTCGTTTTTAAACCGCCAGAGGTGTGCTCGTCGGCCATCTATAGCCGTGCGTATCGGCCATTGAAGGAACGGGTGATTTTTTTATAAACATCAAACATAATCACGTAACTGTGGATAATTTTCATTGTAATGTAATTAATCCAATGGATTATGAACTTTCTAAAACATATTTTCTTCGATATTATCCAAAAATTATATGAGCAGAAACGATGTTTTTGAAGAAATCTCGTATTATTATGAGGCGATCCTATTTTAGTATGAAATCGTGTCTTAATTTTCAAGTTAGCGGAATTTAACCGAAACAGACAATTTAAATTTGACCAATCAGAGGGCCTACATCGTCCAGACGCAAGAGTATTAATACTATCAGATAACCAATATCGTTTTGTTCATTTTATAAAATATACAAATGATAGTCAAAGTCGTAAACTTATTTCAATTTAATATGCTAACCAAATAAATCATTTAAATTAAGTAAAATCCGAAAATAGGTATTTTTAATTGTCAGTCATTTTATACGGCATGACTTGTAAATAAAAGATGGCGGTGGTAGAAATCAATTTTAATATTTAAAATGTAAAAATCATTATTTTACAAAAACATCCGAATAATAAGCCCAATAACTTGTGGAACTGAAATTTTTTAATCACGGCAAATAAATACCCAATTAATTACGTATTACCCAATTAATTAATTTATTTAAATTTATAAGAAGAAAAAAAACAGACAAAGACAATGTCACATTGAACATATTGCTATTCTACAAAACACCCATAAAAACCACGGTTAAATGAAGGCGTTAAAACTAGAAGGACAGGTTTGCATCCATTTTGTGCAAAAACAAATTTAAACAATGCGGAATCGTTAGTGTCTGGCACCTGACGCATTCAATCATTACATTGGATACACGGCGCTGCTTGTTGTCTGTTAAACCAATCATTATCTCAGAATATCTGCTAGATTCATTATTATTGTCGGTTACATTATATTCGACAAGTATTGAACTGATCACTGACCCAATTTGACAGAATATTTTTTGATTAATGGCAGGGGTTACGAAGTAATAGGCTTGGATTATAATAGTACCATTTCAATATACATATCTACATACTTTTAAGAGGAAGCTACAAGCCAAAAATATGTATATTCTTGGTATACCTTATATTGTAGGTAATAGGTATTAAAATATCTTGACAAATGGAGTCTAGAAACGTTCGATTTCAAACAAAAAACTGGTTTTTATTTTGTAAATAATTTTATAAGAAAGCAAAAAAGTTAATCAAGTGGAACTGTCATAGATAATCTTAGCTATAATACTGTATTTTTTTAAAGTTGTGCGTTTGTGCGTTCTGTTGAAAAAATATTTTTTTAGTTGTTTACATTTATATTTTTTTGAGTAATTTATTATTTTTATTTATATTCTACTCAAGCGAACCGATAGGAAAACCTTCAATTTATATAAAGCATATTTTTTGGTATTCATAATGTACACCAATCCGTTATGAGGATTAATCAAAATAGTGATTTGGCATTAAGCTTCGCCTTAAACATATTTAATTAGGATATAAAGAAATTCTTGTTTACCCTAAATTGCAATAATGTAAATGTTGACGCAACTATATGCTTCTCCCTCAAACATTCTAAGCTGCCGCATTCCCCCACCCAACCTGTTACTCAATTACCTGCCCCTGTCTGATATTGTGGATTACAATTAATTATACATAGTCACCCTATTAAGAAAACCTGTGCCGTGTACCTTTTAAGTGACTCAGTGCGTTTTATCTCAGTAATTATTAGGAATACGAAAATAAATTCAGTAAGTAAATTATACCAACTTTTGTGTCCTACAAAAAAAAATATTGTAGGACACACCATTCAAGAGTTATTTAGCGAAAACCTAAAATAGTGGCACCAATCAACACCGATTAGTCAGAAAAATCAGATTTTTATTTACGACTTTATTTAGATACATTCGACATACCAAAAACATACGACAACCAATACACATCTTTATTTTGTAAATAATATTTTTTATCTGTGGTAGTGACGACCTCGATGGCAAAAAAAAATGTAGAGCTGTATAAGTAAAAACTGCATAATATACACAATGTCCAGAAACTCGCAGTCGAAACCAAGAAAATTAATATATGATCTTATACTTTCTGTATATATTTTGTAAAACTTTGGACAGTTTTTTTGTCAACCAGATGTTGTAAATACTTTTGGAGACGTGTCTATGCTTCGAAGCATTTTAAAAGGCATTTAAAGGCTGATATTATCGGACTAACTAGACCAAAAAAATATTATTTCCAACTTTTTTTTGTGTGAATTTTATCGTAAACGAAAGCTTAAATAAAAAAAATTTAGTACCACAAATTTGACTCCTGTGCTAAGAATTTCCCGACAAAGTGTAAAGTAAAAGATTTTGCTGAAGATTTACTAACAGAATTACATCGACTTTACACATTACAATCGCGACTTTAAATTTCCCGTGGAAAAGCGTGTTGAAAGCAGGGAATAAGTCTTTTAGGTGTGTTGATTTATTTTAATGATTTGAATCCACCCAGCCGCAACCGTAAGCTTCCTTTTTCCAATCGGTGGGGCTTAAGCAGCACTTCCCACGAAGCTCTACTATAATTATTCATAACAGAATCTCCGATTTTAAACAGTTTTTCTCTTATAAATTATCTAAGAAAACTGTAAGAAAACTGAATGCTGTATAAATGAGATCACTTAGACGATCGTGTGAGAAATGTGGAGATCCGCAAATAATGCAAAGCTGATGTAAGCGTAATGAGTAAGATTAAGAAAGGGATGCTCAGATAGTTATATATGACGCAAATATGGATGGTAGACACAGTATGTCTATGATGGTAGAAGAAGTTAGGGACGCCCGAGGAAGACATAACGCAATCAAGTGAATCAGATAATTGAGTCGGGTCAAGTCAAGAGTTAGAATAATAGAAGCGTATGTATGAATGTGAATGAGGCTAGGAGTGTGTGCCAAGACAGAGTTTTTTTATTTTATTTTTTAACACCAGCTTAACTTTTTTAACAAATATATGGAAGTAAGAAATATTTGTTCGCTGTTATTTTAGAAATGAGTGGTCAACATCATTAATTTCAATAATAATGACCATCATTCAATATTAAATAGCAGCCACAAAACGGAAGCCGCGGGATTATGCCCCTGGGGCCTGCCAGATAGCTAGGCCCCACTAGGGCTTCGCCCATTTTCCCATTGGTACTGTCTGCCCGGGGGGTTAAATAATTCATCGCGTACACCGACTTTCGCGCCTGAACAGAAGTTGTCTCTTGTATGGATTCGTCTACGATATCCAACACTGAACAGATAATTTCCTGGAAGTGGGATCCACACACAGACATAGGAATTAATAGACGAGAAGATAAGGGCGAGGGGTAAAATCAACTGTTGAAGAACGAAGGGGGTTAAGCTGACTGTGATTCGTCAATAAATCAATCTGACAGTAAATAGGCATCTCGCATTATAATATCACCATTTAGTTCTTAAAAGTAAAATCTGCATTTAAATGAATAGACATTTTTACATGGGAGCGCAAATTACTCGCCACGTTATGAACTAATTTGCGAAGTCCAAATTCGTCAAAGTAAATTTCTTCTGTTTGCAGAGTCGTAGTTAGTTTCAGAGTATTTAGTTAAGACACTTTTATAAATGTTCATAATTTACTTCCCAGCAACCAACCAGCTTTGTGTTTCGCGTCCAGACGTTTCTCGATGTGATAGTAACAACTGATTCATATTATACGATGTGAATATGCTTAAAATAAAGTAAAATAATGCTTATATATGGAATGTAATACGACAATTGGGTTTATTCTCTTTTTCACATCTATTTTTACAAGTTTTCATAGTACAAGTCAACATTTTGCCGTGTTATTTCGTAAAATGAACCGATGATGCCTCGACCATAGTTCGCACAAGAATGATGACGTCACGTTTTCAAATTTCATTTGAGGCCATACGCGAGCCCAGCCGGCCCAATGGAACCGGTATGGGGAGTGGGGATAATACGCTTTTAATCACTTAGGGCAGGTCTACTAATATTCATATGTCTATGGATCCACACTAATTTGAAAGAATATGCTGAATTTTTACATAAGATATTTTTACAGCGTCTACGTCCCAGACAGACCAATGAAATTGATTATGTGTTCAAGAAACAACTTCGATATTTTTAAAAGTTTGATCAATTCCACCTGAAGTAAGGGGAAATGTATCTTACTTCAAAAACACGTGATTTATAATTTTCGGAAATATTAATTAACTGTTCAAAATAAGACAAGATGCTTATTGATTGTTGAAAATAATAATTGTAATATTTGGATGATTTGTATAGCGCCGTTTTTGGGAAAAAAAATCATCTCAGAGGCGCTGTAAAAACACATAATATATTTCTACAATGATCTATCTTATTACTAAAAAACTATTGTCAACTTATGGCTAACAGATTGGATTTACCGGTTCGTCGAACACAAATACTTGTTCCATAATGTCTACACTAGAAAATAGTGACACAAGCGAGAAACTGGAGAATCCCGTATAAAAATAAAAATATTTAGTTTTTATGCACTTTAAAATTTTTCGGAAACTACTGGGTTAGTATAAAAAGTAACGAAAATGAATAAATGTATTTAAAAGTAAACTAAAAAACACGGCTGAGAGAACAAAGTAATAATCAACTTAAAAACATTATGAAGACGATGTAAAGACAACTTGAAAGTAAATACAACAGTTTAAAAAATTACAGTCCGCCTCCGAACAGGAAACCCTAGTGAGGACTGTGAAAAAATTGAATTTATACTTTATACCTACATCATGTACATTACCACCGAAACAATTTTTTTAATGATAAACCAATGTTTATAAGATAAGGTTTTTTTATGCGTAGCACAAATGATAACAAATTATTGCTTATTATAATTTGTTATCCTTTGTGCTACGCATAAAAACCTTGTCTTATAAACATTAGATGTCATTAAAAAAAATAACAAATGTAGATACAATATGTGTCGACGCCATCTAGTGGGATTTTAGCACTGACAAAAAAATTCCTACAAAATAAAGTTGGTTGTTTACAGGTGAAAAAATATAATAAGTAGTAATTGTTGATTGAAAGTACTAGTAAATTTTGAATTATTTGGCGTATTGGAAATAAGCTGACGTAGCTCAGTGGTCTGAAAGTACTTTACCGGACATCAGAAGGCGCGGGTTCAATTATCGTCGGCGGCATTTATTTTACTCGGGAGATATTTTAAATTTGAATGGATATTTCAGGCGACTTGCTTATAATAATTTAAAACTAATTAAATTATTAATTATTAATAAAAACACAACATTATTGGATCCCGGTCTACACCTCAGCACATTTTAAATGACGATTAACAGTGATGCAAATTCACCAGTTTCCCACTTGTACCACTAGTTTCCGAACACCATGTACATTTAAATTGTTCAATAAGAAAAAAATAAAAGCTTACAATACAATTTTACGAGAATGCCCTGTATACATTGATGTTTTTTATTTAGATGAGACACGAGGAGAAAAATAGGTTCCACCTTTTTACCTCCAATTGACCTCCAACACTCCCAACCAACGGTCCAACTAAAACTATCGAATTCGGTCTACGCGCACCGCTTATCGCGTTCTAATAGTGGAACACGTTTTGACGAGATATTAGTATGTAATAGCTCCTCTAATTGTATAGCCGTTTATTTTATTTTGTCGTAAGTAGAGTTTTCTTTCTACTTTCTGCTTCCTTCTTCACAAAATTATGCATGTTATAATTGATATTGTTTTGACATCACTTGTGTTTTTCTTTTATTCGGGAAAGTTTCGCTATGCATGTATTATTTTCTAAATGGTATATTAAAGCCACGGACCGCTAGCCTAGGTTGACCTCATCTTCGCTGATGACTTTGCCGCGGGCATGGCCGAATGTGAAATCTCGCAGCCTCTCACAGCGCTGGACCGGTGCGTGGACCGGCCGGAGATTTCAGCTAACAAGACGCAAACAACCTGTTACTGGGAGACTAGCAACTAAAACCTAGATATAGTCGTCGGTTTCTGTCGTTTACTGTACTGACAGCGAATCGCCAATCATCTGAATCATTTACTGAATTTCTATCCAAAAAATACGACGAGCTAATATCGCTACACTTGGAATTGGGTAAAAAACTAAAAGAAAACGAGAACAAACTTAATGAAGTTATAAACAAAAATACATACCTAGAAAAATGTAACAAAGCACTGGAATATAGGATTCAAGAGATTGAACAAGCAGAAAAAAACTGTAATATTGAATTGTTTGGTCTGGAAATGAAAAAAAAATGAAAACGTTGAAATACCCATTAAAAAAATTGCGGAAAAACTAAACACCAATTGCGACAACATTGAAAAAATTTGGAGACTTCCGAATAGAACAGACTCCAAACCGGCTAATGTAATAGTGAAGTTCTTACGTCAAAAATACCGAGACGAGTGGTTACAAAAAAAGAAAATCATACTGACAAACAATGATATATACCAAAATGGAAATAATGGCCGAATTTACATCAACGAAAATCTCACTAAAGAAAAAAAAGACCTCCTGTACATCACAAAACAAAAAATGAAAACAAAATTTAAATATATATGGGTTCAAAATGCAAAAATATTAGTAAGAAGTGAAGGTGAAGGCAAAATCATCCACATCAAAAATGAGAGTGATATAAACAGATATATTTAACAATAAAATAAAAACACCTTTTGACCAGGAACACTTATTTTATCAGTTATAAATTCACGTCATGGAAGATTCAACACCATTTCAAACTCATAAATTTATAAAATGCTATAATTTGGATAGCTGGATAAATGATACAACGATCAAAATGAGGTTTGTGGCTATTCACCTAAATATAAGATCACTAAAAAAGAATTTTAATTCATTTATTGCACAAATTAATGACGTTCTGCAGTTTATTGACGTAATCTTTCTAACGGAAATAAATACTAAAAACGAAACAATATCTATGTTCAATATTCCAAACTTCATCGCGATTGCAAATACTCGAGAAAAAAGAAGAGGAGGAGGACTTATCATGTACTTATAAAACCATCATACTTTTAAAGAAACAAACAATTCTTTTAAAAGCTGCGAGACAATCTGCGGGGAAATAACCACTGTTTGTCAAGATATCATAAACATCCTTGCAATATATCGTCCGCCGAGCAGCAACAAGAATATATATCTGAAGGAACTAAAGCAAATATTACAAATGACCTCATCTGATTCAAATTACTTGTACTGTGGTGACATTAACCTGAACTTATTGGATACCAAAAATAGTGCAATTACAGAATATCAAAATCTACTCAGTGAAAATGGTTTAGAAAGTGTAATATTAGATGTGACCCGGGATGAAATATTAAACGGTAAAAATGTTTATTCATGTATCGACCATATTGCAATACGTAACCGTTGTAACACTGTATTTTCATGTATTGTAACTAACAAAATATCCGACCATTATATAACAGGAGTAGAAATCGGGAAAGAGGTACTTACAAAGGATTTAAATAAAAAAAGGGAAATCATTGATAGTAAAATGGTATATTCTAAATTAAAACTAGTAAATTGGGGAAAACTATTACAAACTGAATGTCCCTCAGAACTGTACTATAGTTTGAAAAATATATTTGATAATATTTATTCGTCCTCGAAGAAAGAAGTATCATTTGTAAATAATCTTAGGCACAGCAATCCGTGGGTTACTGAAGAAATCAAGAACATGATTAAAAAAAGAGATTATCTTTACCGAAAATGTAAGAATAGCCCAAATAACCCGGTATTTCGTTTAGAATATACTAGACATAGAAACAAAACAAACAAACATATTAATATTACTAAAAACGCATTCCACAAAAATGTAATAAATAGCTTAAACGGAAACCCGAGGAAACTCTGGGACGAAATAAACAAACTAATAGGAAAACCTAAACAAAATTTAGATAAAATAATCCTTCAACATATGGGAAATCAAGGAGACACAAAATTTTTATGCGATAAATTTGCTACAACATTCGTAAATGAAATAAAAGACATTAGACACAATTGTACTACAAAATTCCTAGATCGTAACATGTATACAACTCCTGCTATTATGTCAATGAGATTTAGACCTGTAACAGAAAAAAATATAAAAAAAATAATTAATGATATGGATATTAAAAAGTCAGAAGGCAACGACCAAATAAAAATTAAAGACCTGAAGTTAATTGCCGATAATATAATTCCAGTCCTTACTAAATTAATTAACCTTTGTGTAAATAAAAGCATCATGCCTGACGAACTTAAAACATCCATCATCAGACCTATTTATAAATCAGGAAATCACAAAGATTTCACAAACTATCGACCAATTGCGATTCTCTCGTGTATTGATAAAATTATTGAAAGAGCTATTTTTAACCAAATACAATTTTTTATAGAAAAAAACAGAATCATAAATCCCATACAGTACGGATTTCAAAAAGAAAAAAGTACTACACAATTACTTTCTAATTTCACTGACCACATAAATTGTCATTTAAATGAAAAATATTACGTTGGTATAATTTTTATAGACTTTAAAAAGGCCTTTGACACATTGGACCATCAAACATTACTAAAGGCAATGGAAGAATGTGGTATTAGAGGTCCTTTAAATAAAATGTTTAAAAATTATCTGTTAAATAGAAAAATTAAAGTTAAAATTGACGGAATTTACAGTGATGAAATTAATGTTAACAGACACTGGAGTAGCAACAGGGTCGATATCGGGACCTACGTGTTATTTAATGCAAGTAAACAGTTTACCTAACGTAATAAAACGTTGTAAATGTTACATGTTTGCAGATGATACTTGCATCATATGTGCTGACAGAAATCTACAGAAAATTGAGGAATTTTTACAAACAGACCTAAATAACATAATTAAATGGTCCCACGACAATGGAATTATTATTAACGCAAAAAAAAACAAAATATATGCTTATACACTCTCCATATGCAAGTTGTCAGGATAAAGAACTGCATATAAAAAGTCATTCATACGATTGTTTTCACACAAAAAACCAATCTCTGCCATGTAAATGCCCAAACATAGAAAAAGTTCACCAATATACATACCTTGGTCTTACAATAGATGTCAATTTTAACTGGTCAAATCACATTGAAAATGTATGTAATAGATTAAGATCCATATTAGGGAAATTTTATCACCTAAAAAACTTTGTCAATAAAAATATATTATACTGTATATATAATGCATTAGCGGAATCAATTATAGGATACGGAGTAAATAGTTACGGATTAACGTATAAAACGTACTTAAATAAAATAGAACAATTACAAATCCGTTTCCTAAAATTGATATCAGGCAAAAAAAAAATACAATTATGTGTAGGCGATTATAAAAAAATGTTTTCTTTGTGTAATGTGCTCTCTATACATAGTAGGATAGATTACCAACTAACGCTAGATGAATTCTGGAATACAGAATTCAAAAAACCTGTAAACCATAACTACCCTACTAGGCATAGAGAAGCACAAATGTTTATTATTAAAATATCGCAAAATGTATACGGAGATAGAACAAAAAGACATAAAATTCCGGAATTGTTTAACACATTACCAGAAGATATTAAAAATGAGACATGTCATTCAAAAATAAAAACGAAAATTAGATCGTTCTACCTCCGTCAAACATAAAAACAATTAATATTGTGGTAACAAGATATCAAGTTGAAATTAAATATATTGTTATAAGCTAATAAATAGAAAAAGTGAGAGATTTCTTACAATTAAACTGATTGATCAGTTTTGTAAGATCTAAGTAAGAGAAAATAATGTACAAATAAAAAAAAAAAACTGAATAAAAAAAAAAAAAAAAAAAAAAAAAAATCAAAAATACTCATTTCAGTCTGCCTGTTCTCTGGTTCGATGAACTCTAAAAATGGCACTTCTTTGAATTTAAGTACACCGAGAATAAATGATTAGTATTATATATATTGACGAAATAGATTCCTTTTTTACTAAAAGTTTAACAGGAAACCTATTGATTCATGCGTTAAGGGTCTGCAGTCCCGTTTTTAACCAGATTACACATAACTTGAAGATAATCTTAATAAATTAGCAAATTTAATATCAGTATATTGTGTCATTTTTTAAATTGGATGTGATTGTAATAAACCGACAAATCGATAAAGTTCCTGAGTATAACTCTGGTTCAATGAACTCTAGAACTCAGATTTGCTTTGAATATAAGTGTCGTTTTGAAAAGTAGAACTGTCGACAAATCGATAAAGTTCCTGAGTACATTACTGTAACAATTTTTTTTTCTAGATTAAAAAAAATCTTCAAGTACCCACAATTATTTTAAAAGTCAATTCTACACAAATTTGTATTTCTTTTGTTTAAATTTCTTCGGGTTAGATAATCATGACAAGCAAAGTCGGGAATCTTTTTTTTTTCAAGTACTAACTATTAACTATACTAAGTACTAAAGCACAGTAAATTATTGATTCTACATGATAGTTGAAGTAAAAAAGATATCCAACTGTTTCGAAATTATATTTTAATCCTAAAAAATAAAATTCAAAGAAATTTTTTTTCCATACAAATAACTAAATTTAACTTTTATTTTCAATTCAACCTTCAAACGTTGGAATTCCGAAAAAAGGTAATTTAAATATTTTTATCTGTACCGCAAATAATGTAGAATCACCTTCCGAAGTTAATGCACTTAACCCCCCGACACTTGTTTTTATCAAGACCGATAAAAATGATAAAGATAATTTGAAGTCGTCACGATTACGATTCGAGGGTAAATCTTAAATCGCATTGACTACTAAAAGGATGCGCTTACGTGATTCTTCGCTTACCTGCCCACTGCCGATCACCATTATGACCTGATTAATATTGAATTCTAGTAGGTAGGTACCCGGTGCAGGATTACCCAACACAATCGATTAGTGCGGGAAGGTAAGGGTCAATCTATTGTTGATATCAGATTTTATCGAAATCGTGTGAATATCGCATTCTCAAATCAATGGGATATTTTCACAAACTATGAATAACGATTTATGTGTGGAAGATATAAGCATTACGTTTCTGATTCTGATCATTCTACTAAAAATGTTTTATTTCAAGATTTTCATTAATTTTCACTGATGTTAAAACACACATTCCGAAACGTTTCCAACTGGCAACAACGTCATTATGACACAAAAATCGCCAATGTCTGGTAAGATGGCTGTCACCAACGTCACCCGGCGTGACGACAACATCGTTCATACAAAATATTGTAATGAATTCATAGATAGTAATTGTATTTCTTAATCCTCCTCACTAGGGTGTCCTGTGCTGAGGTGGACTAAAGTTATCTAGTCCTCCTCACTAGGGTGTCCTGTGCTGAGGTGGACTATAGTTATCTAGTCCTTCTCACCAGGGTGTCCCTGTGCTGAGGTGGAATAAAGTTATCTAGTCCTCCTCACTAGGGTGTCCTGTGCTGAGGTGGACTATAGTTATCTAGTCCTTCTCACCAGGGTGTCCTGTGCTGAGGTGGACTAAAGTTATCTAGTCCTCCTCACTAGGGTGTCCTGTGCTGAGGTGGACTATAGTTATCTAGTCCTTCTCACTAGGGTGTCCTGTGCTGAGGTGGACTAAAGTTATCTAGTCCTCCTCACTAGGGTGTCCTGTGCTGAGGTGGACTATAGTTATCTAGTCCTTCTCACTAGGGTGTCCTGTGCTGAGGTGGAATAAAGTTATCTAGCCCTCCTCACTAGGGTGTCCTGTGCTGAGGTGGACTAAAGTTATCTAGTCCTCCTCACTAGGGTGTCCTGTGCTGAGGTGGACTATAGTTATCTAGTCCTTCTCACCAGGGTGTCCTGTGCTGAGGTGGAATAAAGTTATCTAGTTCTCTTAACTAGGGTGTCCTGTGCTGAGGTGGAATAAAGTTATCTAGTTCTCCTCACTAGGGTGTCCGGTGCTGAGGTAGACTAAAGTTATCTAGTTCTATTGTATTTCTTATTCCTCCTCAATAGAGTGTCCTGTGCTGAGGTAGACTAAAGTTATCTAGTTCTATTGTATTTCTTATTCCTCCTCACTAGGGTGTCCTGTGCTGAGGTAGACTAAAGTTATCTAGTTCTATTGTATTTCTTATTCCTCCTCACTAGGGTGTCCTGTGCTGAGGTAGACTAAAGTTATATAGTTCTATTTTAGTTGTCTTCTACGTCGTTTTTAATTTTTTTCATAGCTTTTAATGACTTTATACCGCTTTTTAAAGATTGATTTGATTTGTCACTGTGTTGACGTTATTATCATGTACTCGCGTGATCATTACACTTTGTGTGCATCCGGACAAGTGTGCATTCAGTGTCTACAAATACGACAAGTGTTTATACAGTCCATGTCTGGAATGGCCGTTTCTCTCCAACACTATAGGAGGACAACACTATAGCTGTTCTAAATTAACTTTACAACAATGTCATTGGAACAGCTATTTTTATAATGACAATAAATAGACCACAAATTTAGTGGCATCTTACTTCTACAGGCATAAAAATAATGAAAAACTTAAGCTGATGATGATCATATTATGCTATATTGCCAATATGATGAAGCAAGTATTTTAGAAATCGTTTAGTGAATATATTATGTTTTTTATGGGAAGTTTTTGTAACCGATTTGAATACTTGCTTGCTTATGAAATGTAAAACGTTATTTAAATTCTAACAACCACAGTAATACAATTAATAATTAATGCACAAACAATAGTTTGATAACATTGAATTGCTGTATAAAAAAACTATCCAGAAGTTAAAAAAAGATATACATATATGTATATTTTATGCACAAAGATATTTCCTCCTCCTTTTAGCCTATCGTCTAATGTAAAGCAGGTAGATATCGGTTTGGATTAGTTCAACTCTTTCTCGTAAATTATAAAACACACTGTAGGATAACCACTCGATCATTTATGGTCACATTTTGCACTATTTGTAATCGTCCGCTGGCCAATATGTGGCCAATTTGAAGAGATATTTTTATTTTTACATTTATATATTATAGGAATTATTTCAAAAGTACCCGCGCGTTTGAATATTGTTCTTATTAAGTGATTTATTTTTGTCTGGCCGTGCATTAAAAGAATGCGATAAGAAAAATGTCAGTTTTGGAAAATATAAGAAGCTGGTTCCTTTTACTTTCAAACCATTACAAGGATAAGAGGAAATAATAAGAAAGCGATATTTTGGAAAGCAAAGCATCTTATGGTTCAATACTTAGAATTCTTCCCGATATCTAAATATCCCGGGGTTCAAATCCCGATCACAGTTTGGGAGGTAAGTATGGGTACCATTAGTTGGTTAACCAACACCTCTGCCGTAGGTCATCCTAAGTGTTTAGCTATTTGATTTGTGATTTAGCAGTAGTGAGGTGAGGTTTGTTTAGGTCTCGGTAGAGGAAGGGGGAGGTCGGTTGACTAAGACTCTTTGACCTCTCTTGAGTCTCTAGACCAACGCAATGCATTACAACGCATTGGGAGGAATGAATTCATAGGCCACTCCTGGACACACTGACCCCCAGATGCTTACCAACACCTCATACCTTTTTCTTCCTAGTACATCCTCTCCTTCCTTTACCATCCACACAGAATCCCCAAAGATAACATACTCGTAGGCCCTGAAGGAAATTGTTTTCCTAAGGGCCATCTGTGTGGTTAGTGTAAAAAATTAGCCATTAAAAAGTTTGTTTTACTATTATAAAAGTTTTGACATAGTTGCGCCATCTCTTTCAAAAGATCAAAAGATTTTTTGGTTTGACTGAGGAGTGAACCCTCCTCCCCAGAGACTGGAGTAAACCGCACTAACAACTGCGCAAAATCCCGATTGGGCAGAACCGACGTTTATTTAGTATATTTACTGGCATAATGTCATCCAATTTCAGAGAAAATGCGTTTGCACCGCGTGTGTGTGCGTGATTGCCACCTTCCAAGATTAACATTAATTCACGAAACCAAAATCCAAATTCAAAAAGATATACTTTGAAAATAAATGATGCGTAAGATTTGATTATTTAATTTTTAATATAGCAGATAAAAAGCATATAATCTGGATATGGCTTGTTTTCAATGCAGTCTTCTGAATATTGAGTATTGAATAAAATCCCAATAGCAAGTGACCTTTTGATGTTTCCTTCGTTCGGTTTCTATCAAGTTTTACTGCAAATAAATAATTATGACGCTGGTGCTTTTAGCCGAAGATGCAGTTAAGTTACCACAATGTCGAGATGAATCATGAAATTAAAGAATGTTCGGACAAGAGAGAGAAAGGCTATTTTCAAGGCTGTTATTTTCCCATTGAAGGTGCGATGAGATGATTTACTGATGCTATCAAAGGATTCCAATTATACGTTGACCGGATATTTATCAATTTTATTACTGTTTATAAAATGAAACTTGCTGTCGGTGAATAAACGGTTCTTCACGACACCAATAATGATCATAAAATTAAAATGATAATTATCATTAATTTCAATGTTTACATTTTCTCTGTCGACCGAACAAATTGATTAGGTGATTTTTGCAAACCGTTTCAACATCGCAAAAAAAACGATGGAAAATGTTCAATAAGTTTCGCTGTTTATAATTTTTTCAAATTTTAATTTGGTTAACAGCTGCTAAAATGTGATTATTTCCCATTTTATTATTTTTATTTTTGAATGTAGGCTCAATTTAAAAGTTACCAATATTATCCTCAATCTGGCGTAATAAAGGTTTGCTAAATACATATATGATTTACAACAAAGCGTTCATGTTTATTTTTACAGAAATAAGATAATTTTATTGAAATAAGCCGACGTAGCTCAGCGGTCCAGAGCACCTGACCAGACATCAGAATGTGCGGGTTCAACTCCCGTCGCGAGGCATTTATTTTATTTCATTTATGTTATGTACTATACACTTATTACTGTACTCCTGAATAACATATCTATAACAATGGCTTATGAGATTAGTAGTTAGAGTGTTGTCCCGGTAAGTCATGGGTCATGAGTTCGATTCCCAGTTGCGACGTTTCATTTTGTTTTCTGTGTCTTTTCTGTTGCGAGTTTAATTTAGATTTATTAATTTTATCTTTTTCTTCAATGGTGATGTGTAACCTTCAAAAGTTGTTCCAATGAGTTGAATTGTAATAATGTCTTAATGATTTTGTTTAGTGGCAACACGTAATCACGAGTTGAGATACATTTGCATTCATTACTCCGATTTTTAAAAGTATTCAACGATCAAAACATCACACAATATAAATATACAAACACGTAATCGTACGTCTATTAATAAGTCACGACTGTAGTTTACACGAATAGTTCAGCCCGAGTTGGTGTGGGAGAGGCGATCCTGTGCAGAACTAGACTGTGAAATGAGAGCGTAGGAGTTGAGGAATTTTATCAAGCTGATGAAATAAAGGTGGAAATACTCATAAGTGATTAATGTACTGCTAATTGTAAACTTGGAGAACGCGAAACAATAAACACTACTTCATTGTAGATCACAGACTTACTAAATAAGTTCGAACTTTGGACACATTTGGACATAAAAAATAAATTATTCCAGTCTGTGCTGGAAACTACAGTCTATAGCTTCGACGAAATGCCGTCCTAAAATTTGCAGTCTTTTAACCCGTTGGATCGAGACAAAAAATATCATGTTGTCAAATATTCCTGCTTGATTTTCAATTTCGAATAGATTCGCTGATTTTGAATGTATCCCAAAACGAAATACTTTTTTTGAAAGTAGATGAAGGAAACTTTCAGAATTTAATATTACAAACGCAAGTTATAAGATTTGATTTTTTAACGCAAGCATCGCTTAAGTATTTTAAACGCTTACCGGCGTTTTTATTAAACCTTATTAATTGAGCGAAGTGAATTCGTGTTTTGACTCGACCGCTTTGCATTTCGTCTGTCTGTAAATTTGTTAAATAATTAAATCCTGTCAAGATGATAGCCGTGTTTGATATTCCGCAAGAGCGCATGAGTGTGCGAGCTGTCAAGTTGGAGTAATCAACATCGCGAAGTCTACTGTTTACAGAACTACTAGTTTACCAATTATACGAAACTAAAAAACTCATTTAGTTAAACAGACGTAGAGGTACCATAAACTCTATTGACACTTCACTTTTTCGTTTTATTAAAAAATGAATAAAAAACGACAGACAGGGATAGTAACTTGTTAATGTGATTGTTACACACCAACAAACTAGGTAGTGAATCATGTCCACAAATCTTATGGTACTAATAAGAAAGTCGTGATAGTCATCTGCAGTCATCCATTCGTATTGACTGTGGTTTGGTAAAACCCTTCAAGCCACAAAATGAAAAGTTTACAGGAGACGATGACCACGAATATTTACGGATTCATAAAACTAATTAAAAACCTTGAAGTTTGTATGAAAGTGGTTATTTGTTTTCAATATGTTCATGTTATTATTGCCATTATATTAAAAGATTTGAGCGTTTAGAAATTAAATAAGCAAAATTTTCTTTACCATGCTGTACTTAAAAACTATTCTATATAAAACCATTGAAAAGATAAATTTCCAATAATTGAACCTGAAGGGTTTGACTAAAACACAGTTGACATGTTCGTGGACAATTTATACCCCACGACAGTATGTTTCAAATAACTTATTGTCATTTTTTGTGATGTTATTATACTATCCCTTTTTATTTTTTAAATTTTTAAATAAATTTAAAATAAATCAAATTTAATAATGTTATAATAATTATTAAGTTCTGCAAGTATTTCTGTTATTTTTACAGTTTTTAATGTGACAGCTGTTTCGGCTTTTGAGGCCATTATCAAACTGTGGATATGTCCACACGGTGAAGACTTTGATAATGGCCTCAAAAGCCGAAACAGCTGTCACATTAAAAACTGTAAAAATAACAGAAATACTTGCAGAACTTAATAATTATTATAACATTATTAAATTTTTTTATTTTAAATTTATTTAAAAATTAAATGGAGTTCTACGAATTAAACACCAAAACAATAAATATCCCTTTTTAAGTGACAATGCACTACCGTTATTTGGAGCCAATGAGGTCATGTCTCATGTCTCCCCCAATCATTGAATGTTGAATAGCAGAAGTATCCTAAGACAAGAAGAAGAAACAAAAAAAGGAAGTATGCTAGTACTAGGCACATTTGACAACAAACCACAGCTTAAGTCTTTTGAAGCAACATTTGATCTAAAATAGTGGTCTCTATCACAACGATACTGCATGTTTTCGAGTTTTTAACATGAGAACCCCAATCATAGAGCCGAAGATTTTACCACTTAGCCAGAGAGATAGAGATGGCCGAGCAGTAAGTTTTGACGATTCACGACAATTCGTATGTTTACTATCAAAAGCTATCTAAGATGTGGAGAATTCTTAGTCAAAGACTCTACCAAAGAATCAATGGCATTGATTATGATTTATGAATTGAAGTGTTACAAACCTACAAATAACTATTAATATTGGAACTATTAACTTGACCGTGTCCCATAGCCAGAATGCGGCCAAGCCTTCTGAACTGGTTTTATGCAGCAACTGAATTGACTCAGATTTGCATGGGTCAGTTTCGAAATATTTCAGGCATTTTAATTGGCGAAACAAACCTTGACAGTGAGATAAGAGAACAAGCGGCGGTAACCTAATTCTTGGAGGAAAACAACACGACACGTAAACAGATGTAGAGTAAACGTAAACAGAAGGTACCTAACTACTGTGCATTTATGCTATTATTGACGGAAAATTACTGGTCGCTGGTTAATAAAATTAGCGCTTTGATACTGAGAATAGGCGCTTACGGCAATATTTCTCAGTAAATTAATGCTTATTTCACGAGTAAAATAAGTTTGTAAGATAGTGTAGTTAATTTCCTTAAAAGTTCTTTAGTTGACAATTTTACACTCGAAAAAAAGCTGTTTTAAATTTACAATTTCTTACAAAGGAAAATATGTTTAAAACGATATATTTTTTTTGTGTGAAACCGCACAACTGTTCCCGACCCTCTGGAGCAAGTGATACTACAGCATCTCCAATCGTGGTATGTTTTAAGGCTGAAGGTAATAGGAAGGGGCAGCAGATCGCAGAGTTATAGGAAGGTAAGAAAGTACCTGGCTATTCAAATCTGGCCACCAAACACGGCCAAATTAATTTCAAGCAACTTTTCAATTCTTGATGGTCTTACCTAACTAACTAACCTCTCCCCTTTTATTATCCCTTTAGAAAGATCTTTCCGATTCTACTTAAGGTTAGGCAATAGTCCTTATTATTAAATACTTTAGCGTTAACTGCGATTGCAGTTCTCTCGGATGACAGCGAAAAGTCGTTTATTTTAAGGTTAAGGACACTTCCTTATCCTTAAGTACGAGTAGAACCGAAATTGTCCCCCGGGTTGTGTTTACGACTCTCTTGTGGTCTTGAGATCTTAGGGCCTTCTAATACTGGGTGGTCTCGTAAAAACTAAAAACCGAAATAAAATACCCACTATCGGCCGTATCCAGTAAGTCATGGTTATATTGTCACAGTAGCCGAACACCGTATAATGAGCACCTATAGATTGTTCCTTTAACAATATCTAGATAAATCAACGATGCACTGCAATTCTTCAATGTCAATGTGTATAAAAGTTTGACTTCAGCACCGCGATCATAAATAAAATAGTAAATAGCCAACCACAGATAAACACGCTTTGGTGGAATAATGCATAAAGGATCTGCGAAGGTTCTCTGTATTCAAGGACATAGTCCGGCCTGGAATCCAAATGGCTTTCAAGAACCGATTGAGGATAAGCAAACAATAAAATAAACGTTAACGTACTTATTTATTTTTCGTTTCGGAGGGACGAGCTGGTTTGCAGATAGGACTGACAGAATATTCAATCGACTTACTTAAAAATACGCATTTAGCAATTGCTGCCTACGATTGCTCGACAAAAAAGGCTTGGCGGATCTTGGAATAAAAATGAAGAAATGTTTTTGAATAGATCAATTGATTTGTGTTGTGTTTTGTCAACTATAGTTTCTGTCTGTTCAAGTAAACTAGGGCTAGATTAAGGTTGACTTTAAAATAAAATAATGCCTTCTTTAATTAGTTACGACCACGCAAGTATATTTGTAATAATATTATTATCTAATTATTTAGATTGAAATTAATTATTTTCTAGCTGAATCCTCTGGTGGTGACACTAATTTTCCTCTTATTTTGAACTTCAAGTGTGCAAAATTTTATCAAGATGTATCAAAATTTTGCTTTAAGGATTGGAAAAGGGGATGGGGTGGTTTTTAGAAATCTCTCATAGACAGAGACCTTATTCTTGGTCAAGTGTTCAAAGATTCGTACAAAAATCAAATTCACGCCACCCGCCCGACACTGGCAATATACATAAAAATACATATAATATACATAAAATTACAGAAAATTTTATATCTACGTGTAGCCAAATGAAATATGTTTAATATAACTTCTGTATTTAGATGTTATAATGACGCAAGTACCCACATTATTGATTTAATAGATTACAACTTAATACATAAGCGGAATAAAAAAGTGTTTACTTATCGAAGTTGTGCCGCCGCACTTCCTACCAGCAGATGCTACATGATATTTCCATAGATTACAAGAAATACAAAAAGTGCAAAGCGGTTACTTGGCAACCGGAGACACATCTACAGTCTATATGCCGCCGTGGAACAAACAGCGTCGCAAGCGTTGCACACTGGGATTGTGAAAATAGCCCGCTGCACTTCGCGCTGTGCAGTCTATAGTCAACGGTCTACACTCACAGTACGCAGTGGCGCCTGAGTTGCACGTGGAACCCGGTGCACTGGACCAGAAAATGCAACGCGGAAATTTGATGCGACTCGAAATAAATTACAAAAATGTTTTACGTAGCGAGTACACGGAAAATCAGATTTCCAAGATTTTTATTGCATTTGACATGTTTACCATTATTTAATGTTCGCCTACCTTTGCAATACATGAAATGTGTTGTATTG
This sequence comes from Hesperophylax consimilis, assembly GCF_061612785.1. NCBI lineage: Eukaryota > Metazoa > Arthropoda > Insecta > Trichoptera > Limnephilidae > Hesperophylax > Hesperophylax consimilis. The sequence continues at coordinate 2,086,072 of NC_142842.1, forward strand.
ATCTAACTTTGGGTTGTTTTTTTGTTAAAGAGAGCGACCCATTTCCATATCAGATTTGATATATTATCGATACTGATGAAAAAAAGCGCAGTACATATTTGTTTTAATGACAAATTTTCAGCGAAAGTTTATCAAAATGGAAAAGTGCACTTTAATGACAAATAATAAATTTTAATAATTAGAAATTGATATGAGAGGACATGGTAAAGTTGTCGCCAATTTTAATCGACTGTTAGACAAAGTTTAACTCTTTGTCATCTCAAACCACAATACAAATTGGCGTTTATAGTAATTTTTTCACACTTATAACTTACACTACACAATATTGCATACCATTTATGCCGTGGTAATTAGTGTGAAGTACTTTATATTTGCTGTGAATGTTACCATTCAAAATTAAATATTACACATAAAATTATACAATAAAACATATGCGGAAACTTTGACTAGCCAACTAGGAATGGATCCTGTTTTAGGCCAGTCAAATTGACAAATTTAGTTCATATCATAATTTCATAGCTATACAATTTGTTTTGTAGCGGCCAGCGTTGATTTGATTTTCACACAAATCTACAATTTTATTCAAACATTGATGAACTTTTGCACACTTGACCTTTAAACCATGAGGAAAATTACTGTCTACGTCTGATTTACAAAAAAACTCTACGCAATACCCGGGCAGTAACTTATAATTTCAGCGCCCTTGAGGTGATTTTTTACGAAAATGGCGCTATATAAATTAGCCAAATATTATTATTATCAAACCGATTATTGCAATAAGAAATACCCACACCGTTTCCGAAGCAACTGTCTACATTTCACCATCGCATCGACGTGTTTTAAATTGGAATGCAATCGGCACGATAAAAGTAGATAGTGTACAGTGCAGCGAGCAGATGCACGTACAATGAGCCGACGCGACAGGTAGTATGGCAGGCGATATGCACAGAATGCATTGTACGGCTGACGTCTCGGGAGTGCAGAAGATGCGATGTATGTTTCTTTGAGGCTTACCTTGAAGAATATTCCCAGGTAGTATCTCTTCTCACCCAGCTTCAGAAGAGGCATGGTCCAGCGGTTAATCCCGAGTGATCCTTCATCCTCGCATTGCGGACAGTCTGGAAAATAAAATAAATTAGGTTATTATAATGATGTTGTTCAAAACACTGTTTAATGAGGATCTCGGCGTAAAGAGTTTATTCATAGGAACTATCATGTGAAATTATACATAAGTAAGCAGATGGATACCTAATGAATCTAACGATTGTACGTAATCTTCACGCCTGGAGCCAATTAGAATATGACACCCGCAATTGGGGTGTGTTGTGAGGCTCAAAGTAGTGAGATGGGGTAGAGGAAGGTGAGGAAAAACCAGTTTATTCAGATCTGATCACCAAACACAGTTAGTTCAAGTAAAGTTTCAATTCTGAATGGTGGTCTTTCACCATAGCGATACTGATAGTATTTTTCACCCTGGGACGATTCGCAAATAATTTTCGCTTTTTTAATTAATTTATTTTAATTTCAATCAATAAAAAATAAAAATAAAAACGGAGATCTACAATATAAATTTGAAACCATTAAAAAATAATTGTAAAATAACACACTTAATCAAATAAAATTTACTCGTACACGCCGATTCTTAGTAAAGAGCCCTACACTAAATTATACAAAATAATTTAGGTAGGGAACTAACACATTGAAATTTCCTTAAATAATAAGTTCTGTTATTATCAACAGTTTTTAACTTATGTATATTTTTATTGTAAATACTGTACAAGAAGCCAAACCACCTGGAGCCAGTGAGATCAAAGCATCCCCAATTGGGGTATATTATGTGGCTGATGGGAGTGGTAAAAGGAAGGAGATGTATACATTTCATGTTCGTGATAAATTTGAAATAGGATAATATTATCAATAATTATTGTTTATTTGAGAAGGTTTGCAGAGGTAGTGCAAAGCAATGGATAAAAAAAAATAATAACGTAATTATGAACAAAAAAATCACATATATTACACGTTTGAGGTCTCGTTTTATATTAGTCGTTATCTCATGGTGCAGCATAAATCTTAATTTCATAAAGTTATTCACTAATTGCTTTAAAATATTGACACAACGTTGCGTTTGAATATGCGTGTGATTTTTATAATATAATACCTTCTATATAGTACCTATATTATATAAAAGTCACCTATGACAGAAAAAAACAGCGCCATCTGTTAGACCCAAAAGCAAAACGCGCTATTGTTTCTCTATCTGCACAGACAGACTGTAATATTTTTTGTTATGTTTATAATACTATTTATTTATTTACTATGATTTTTATTGACATAATTTTATTTCATAATGTGTTCCCCACTGGGATTTCCAGTGCTGGGGAAGACATTTTACATATTCCGTATTTTATTTTATAAAATTTACATTTAAATGTAATTTATTTCACTAGTTAGAAAGTGTGCTACAATGTTTTGTATTTTAATACTTAACAGTTAACAATGTAGATCTAAAGCTAATATAGATTGTATTAATTATACTTATGTCTTTTGGATATTACACTATTTTATTTTTATTAATAGGCATACCTTTTAGAGACAGTAATTATGCATAACTTAATTTCCACAAATAAGTGGGAAACATTAAATTTACTTAAACATGTGTAACTCTACATTAATTATTATCAGTTATCCCTATAACAAAATAATAAATGAAGCCATCCAAATGATACAGCAACTTTTTTTTTGTATTAGGCAATTCACCCTGAAGAGAGTGCTATCATAACCTGTCAAATCTATCACGAAGCATCTCAAGGAAGTCTCCTAAAATTTCTTTTGAATATTTTTTTGATAACCGCACTTAATGTTACCATGAACTTTGATTTTTTTTTGTTTCAAATAAGGCAGGTTTCAAATCAAATGACCCGGGGCTATAAACACTCTTAGCAGGTTATATAGAACCACTTATTTCCCCGACGTTTCGTGACGGTCTCAGGTCTCGTCATTGTAGCAATACGTAACCGTTTACGTCGTGGATACAAAAAGGTATCTTTGAGCTAGAATAACCATAATCGATTCGTATTTAGAGAGGAAAGACATTGTGCCATCTTTGACAGCACTAACAGAAATGGAACTTTAAAAAAGCAGTCGAAATTTACCGAAAATACTGGTTTAAAGATCGTTTTTAGCTCTTTTTATTTTATTATCGTGTCTACATAACTACTAAGAATTAAAAAAAAAACAGCTATTTTAATGGCCATAAAACTTGATTTGCTGAAATAATTAGCCAGACAGTATTAGTAAGTTTTTAAGTGATGCAAATATTCAGACACATAAATATCAATTAAAGTACAAAGTGACCTATTTTTGGGGTATAATGCAGTGTTGCGCTACACGGCATAATACCCCTAAAAAACACTATAATGAAAAATGCCATTAAAATCTCAAATAATATCAAAGTAAGTACAATTTGTTGGTTCCTTCATTTTCCTCTTCGTTAACATTTCAGATAACCTTGCTGGGTCCATCATCAGGACAAATGTGTTGTTTGATAATGCAAGGTTATCCGAAACGTGAAGTAACTAAGGAGAAGGAAGTTAGTTCCACATGGTTCGAAGCCACAAAAAATTTGAAATCCTTGGAAATCTTAAATCTTCTGTATTACGTTATTTAGTGACGTAAAAAAAAGAATTTTGCTTTCAGATGGCAAACTAACTGTTCAGTATCTGTAATCCCGCAAGTTGCACGGGCTTTAAACAAAGACTTTCGAAATAAGATGAAGACAGTAATTTTCCTCTTAAAATTGCAAAATTACGTCACGAAGTATCGAAATTCTGCTTTGGGGTTGGAAAAAGGTCGTGGGTCTGGTATTTAAAAATATCATGCAGACAGTGACCTTCCCCCTTTTTTGAGATCAATCATGCAAAATTTCATCACTCGTTCAACCCGTAATAAAACTGTAGATTTGTTTTAAAAAAACCAAACCGGGACATTCTCTTTCCATAATATATGCAGATATGATATCGTTAGACGTCTTCCGTGGTTGAGGGGTAAGGCTCTCGACTACGAATCCGGAGATCGTGGATTCAAATCCCGGTATTAAGAATCTCTTTAAATTTTTGGTAGGTAATCCGGTTAAAAATGGGATTGCCGGAATTGCGAATGAATTAACAGGTTTCCTGACCAACTTTTACAAAATTACGTATATATATATAGCATATATGCATTTCTTGCATTTCCCTGCGAAAATATTCGGATTTTCGTGAACAAGTGTCCGACATCGTGATAGTATATTCGAAATTTACTAAAAGTTTATCAGCAAACCTGTTAATTCAATCGTAATTCCTGCAATACCGTTTTTAACCAGATTACCAATAATTTAAAGAGATTCTTAATTAACTAATTTTTCTCCGTCGGAACTTTCCAAAGACTACTCTCAGTATACTCCTGATGATAGACAACTATTTAGAATTGAAACGTTGCTTAAATTGCTTTAGTCGTGTTTGGTGACGAAATCTGAACAGTTAGGTAGTTCCCCACAAACTTCCCCTCTCCGCTACCTTCAGTCTCACACCATACTCCAATTGAGGATGCCATAGTCTCACTGGCTCCAGATGGTTGGGAGCAATTGGGGCTCTAGTGGGTTATTCATATATTTTTTTTATAACTGTCAATATTACGAATTACTGAAAGCTGGATTTTTTGTTTGTTTTATATTTCAGATATGCAGTCAGTACCTACCGTTACGGTTGGCTGCATTCTTTGTCTACAGAAATGACATTACAATAAATATGGTATTTGACATTTAAAAAGTATCTAAGATACATAATTCTTTTCTGCAAAATGAATAACAAAATCCCATGAAAATAATAATAAATTACGTTATCTTTGGCACGCATACTGAGATTATATGTTTTTGATACATTAACATAACATTATCATCACCCGAATAACGAATTATTGTATTTTGAAAGAAATTCAATAGATTAGGTTTGGTTAAAATCGCATTGATTTATGGTGATTAATTTTTGAGTTGTTATACTGTGTTCGTTTCTTCATCTTTAGCCATCGTTTCGGACAGCGTTACAGTGTCAATCACATGAGATAAATAAGTATTGCTAATTTATTAATAATCTCTTCAAATTATTCGTAATCCTGTTGAAAACGGGATTGCAGGCCCTTAACGAATAAATTAATAGGTTTTCTGATAAACTTTTAGTAAAATACTAATTTATCACGATGTCGGAACACGTGTTTATAAAAATACTATCATTTTCGCATTTCGTCATTATATATAATCAAGGCAAATGCACGTGTTCCTATATATAAGGAGTTTACTAGAAGTTTGTCAGGAAGCCCTGCAAACCTGTTTTTAACCGGATTAACAATAATTTTAAGAATTAAAAAAAAAAATTAGTAATGCTCATTTTTTGCGTGAATCAGGGCAGATGATGATGGTAATGCTCTCCAAAACGTTAACTCAAGAAGGTCCAGAAAAACTTAAATCATATCCCACATAAATTTTGTTAAAACATTTTCTCTTAAATAAATTAACATTTTTTCACAGAAATAAATATCTTACGATATTCCACTAAGGCTACTACTAAGTTAGAATATTCATGATGTATTCTGTTAAACTATTGCGTATTTTTATTTGTTCATAGAGGAAATATACCTACTATAACAAGTTTTTATAATCAAACATATTTTTATGCGTTTTTAAAACCAGATTTAAATATTTTGTTACCGATTCCGGCAGCCTGTTGGTACCTACCTGCCCATGTATTATAATTAGTGCTACTAAATTCGGCACTTCAAATCAGATTTGGTTCATTTGTCGGTATTGGAACTTACAAACCAAATTGATTCACCGTAGATCGATCATTTTTACACGACACGTCATTCATTCGACCTTTTAAATATGTGTAACAGAATATAAGAAATTCAAACACGAACTATGAACGAATCATTAACAAACCATGAACGAATCTTTTATTCAGTAAGTTTGATGTGGTATTTACGAGTTATTAGAAGATTCCTCGAAGGATGCAAGTAAATTTGATTTGATTGATTTCTGTTGTCCAGAGTGGAAGATACTCTCAGTATCGTCCTGGTGTAAGACCACTATTCATAATTGAAACGTTCCTTGAAATGGCTTCAGGCGTGTTTGGTGACGAGATCTTAATAGCTAGGTACTTCTCAATATCCTTCCTCTCTCCACTACCTTCAGCCTCATAACATACCCCGATTGGAAATACCACGGTCTTTTCACGGAGCAGTTGGGACTATTGCGAGATAGTTTGATCAGATTATGGGAACCGACTATCGGATGGAAAAATCTGACATGTATTCCCGGCCTTAAACATGTTTCAAAAACGAATCATTTAAACCAAAATTCGTTAAAAAATTAAAGTATTACTCAATTTTAAATATCACTTCTAGTACTGTCTCGTACTTACCGGAAAACATAGACTTAAAATTAGACGATTGATTAAGAGTAGACTTCTAATTTTTATTAATTATCATAACATATATTTTTGTTGCATGTTGTTTATACATAGGTACACTGTATACAATAATACATGTAGGTGCGTCGAATCAATTAATAACCTTCAGGTGTCGCACAGAATAAATTGAATTTATTTGCACCTCAAAACCCCATGAATAATTTAAAAATAAATAACAGAGTTGGTAATTAATGACTTGTTCCACATACGTGCAAAAATGCAGCCATTGCTTGATTGACAGATTGATTGATAGGAATCAAATGACCATTATTTGATGAAATAATTCGGGGAGATTTAACTATATATGTCAATTGTTACAACATTGTCGGGTTCAGATGAATGATTATTAACCTTATTAATAAATATAACTATTAGTAGCAGCTAAAATGCGTGCATTTCGTAATTAATAAGAGGAATCTAATTAATACTATACATCTTGTATATTATTATGAACGAAATAAACATTATACAATGTATTGTTGAGATATTATGGGAAGAGATATAATAGCGAATAGAAACGTCGAAAGACCGAAACAATAATATAAGTAGTTATTTATTTAATTTATTTTAGCGAAATCAATAGTTTACAATATAGTTGTTTTATACATGTGCAATTTACTTAACTGAGAAACCAATTATAAATAGATTTACTCATTATATTAATACATTATGTAATGAACAATAAAACAGTATATTTATACAGTTAACAGGTATTACGTACATATATAATTATAACAAGAAACTCCATAATATATGACGTTGGATTAGTTAGTATATGAATAAATTTTAAGGAATGCCATACGTCGTGTGACATTTTGAATCAAGCCGCTAACAATAACACCCCTTATGTAGATGGCGATAAGGTTTAAATTCCCGTTCAACACCATCCATCTTTTTTGATAAATACTAGAAAAAAACATCGCCAAAAAGAGGCTTTTATTTTATTTTGCGGACGTGCAGGCACAAATATTTAATTGTTTTACGATCATTTTATAAAGAACTTAATTTGCCACATTATACAATAAAACCGTAACCGAAAATGCGTTCGTAAGTAGGAGATTTTGAACTTTAAAGCAGTTTTTAGAGGCCTGATACATTATTTTTTCTAGGCTTATTAAAAGACTTATCTAAAAAATACTGAATCCTCTAGTAGGCCAAGATGTGTTCTACTCGCAGTATTTAATTGAAGCATCTGAAACATTTCTAAGTGATCAAATTTTCAAACCAAAAAAACATGAATTTGCATTACTACGCATGGCATCGCCTTAAATACATGTTTAATGAATTTCATATTTATTTTCGTTACAATTGAAGATATCTACATCTGTCTACAGTGTCTGTCAGTTTTACAGTGTCTTTCACTAAAAGTATTGTGATGTAGGTACTTTAACTGCTACTGATCTAATTGGTGTATAATACTGCCGCCATGGATGAAACCACAGTATTCTCCTTGTGAATCTCGAGGACGATGCTGTGTTTTTACTTATGACGGCATAATAACACGTTACTTAAAACATGCGAACACCTCAAAACGGGTTCTCCAGGTGAGGTGTTTAATTAATATTTTCTGCATAACTGGTACTTATTATGTAAACTGTATGTAAGAGATGGTTTCATAATAACTCAACACAGTGACAATTCAACAATTCTTTAAAAAGTGGTATAAAAGTCATTAAAAACAATGAAAAAACATATTAACCTAACTTGTACGTTACCGTGTACGTTACTTATTTAACCTAGTTTTTGTTTCATCACTTGTCATGACTTTATATTAATTTTTAAAGGTGTTTTGCATTGTCATTTTGATGAATTAAGATAAAAGAAATGAAAAAATAAATTTTCGTGAAAAATCACCTCAAGGACGCATTACAATAACATTACATCTAACTAGGTACAAGTAATATCATAAATTAAAAAAAGCATTTCATTAAAAAATACTAATACAGCGTTAAGAACATTTCTGAAAGTGGATGAATAAAGCGCATTATGTGCTAAGTGATTGAATGTGCAAAGTTAATATTCATAGTGAAAAGATAATCCATCTGCTGGCATGCGGCTGGTTTGATGGGCAGCCTTCTCCATTTAGCTGACGTCTGTGCAGTGTGCAGTGGGCACTATGCACTGTGCACTTGTGCATTCTAATCTACGTTCCACAATCTGCGTTCCAAGGCATCGTCTGCTTCAGGCGCAAATGGAGAAGTGATTAATGATGATATTATGATATGATCTACCCATTACCCATCTAATCATATTTTGTACAATACGCAGATACTCGTTATATAAAGGACGAAAGCTTTTAACAGCAGCAGGTAGTCAATACTCTGCATAAGATTTATTGTTGTATTATAGTGATTTGCGTTTGTTCTAACTGCCACTGTCAGTGGCACAAAATTGTGAAGATTTAAATAGGAATATAATGAATTTTGCTAGGTTAGTTGACATCAATTCAGATCATCAGGGCAGATAGTAAAGCTGTCCAAAACGTTGGCTAAAGAAGGAAGAAGCACAACACGGCACAATACCCCAAAGATAAATCATGATGAGAGAGGTAGGTATTAGTTTTGTTTATAAATAAAACAACCGATGCCTAATTTTTAAAATTTTAGAGGCAGCTTTGACATTAGGTTCTTTACATTTGTCACTATTTTTATCACATATATCCTCCTAGATAAAAATGACATTTCACGACAAGTATCAAAATTCTGTTCTTTAAATTTGCAAAATCTACAATCTAATTTCATTGCACCGGCTACGGCAGTTGTAGCTTTCCAAACCCCTCGGGCCCGTATAAAATAATATAATGTTATTTTCAAGCAATAATATAATTATTAGCTTGAAACACCCATATAAATGGAAAAAATACATGCCGCCGACGGGAATTGAACCTGCAACCTTTTGATTGCCGGTCAGGTGCTTTACTAATTGCGCTACGTCGGCTTATTCAAAACCCGCCAAATTATTCAATACGTACTGGTATTTTTCATTCAACAATAATTATTAGATTTTTCACCAGAAAACAACAAAATTTAATTTTGTAGGATTAGTTTATTATTATTAAATATGCAACGATTTTTCGGCCTCTGCGATTTATCTCTCCCACAACATGTATCTCTACAAGACTCACTCAACAAGGTTAATACTTTTCTTTCCACGAAAAGACCCTCCATTCAGCATCCCCAAAAATTACATAAGCCTTTAGGGAAATTATTTTCCTCGGGGCCTCCTGTGTGAAGTTAATGTTAAAAATAGGATTCGTTATATTTTTGAACGTAAAAACCGTACTGTATTTGAAATCAGATGAAACACTCTTTTAGATTTTGATCGCAAAAATAGGTCAAAGTTTTTTTGTAAACTGTATTTTTCACTTATAAACAATTTTATAAAGGTTATTTAATTTTTTCATTTACGTAACATTTTTTTTAATTTTTGCACAACTGAGGGAACTGTTTTGGGTGGTTTTCTGTTTTATATAATTTTTTCAAATTATACAGGATCGTCTACGGTAAACTTTGAAATGCAAAAGTAAACTTGGTATTCTCTCTTTTTATATCTGTTTATATAATATGTCTGATCATAATAGAACGAGTTTTATGAGGGCATGTCATCATTCGGTGACAGATATAGCACTACGTGGCAAGAGATCTCTAATCTTTAATCAATAACTAATAAAGCACAATCAAATGTGAGTAGCCCATCGCTACCGGAAAACTATTCATAGAAGTTGTATGAACTTCACGCCGCGCTGGCTAGATCTTGCACAGGTGCTAAATATCTCCGACGCGCCGACACATGTTCCATTTGGCAGGTGTCTGGTGTAATTCAATGGTTCCAATACTTGACAAGGACACGGGAGAGTATTTTTCAAAGAGTTTCTAGTGATCCGTCGTCTTGTGTCGGTGAGATTGCGGCCAATGTCAGCTGGTTCGACGGTGGATCAAGTGAGGCGACTGACCAAAAAAGATACACAATAGTGCGTTCATGTTAAAATTAACGGAAACATTTAACGATTTTGATTTAGGCACGATTCATCTACTATTTAACAATTTATCATTCAATAATTAATTCAATGATTTCTCGAAAAAAGATACGTTATGGAGACAGAATTAGGTTAGAATGCGTATTATTGTAGAGGTTTTTCGCCGACTCATCAAAATGACAATTCAGCAAGACTTCATATCACTTTAAAAAGTGATATGAAGTCTTGTTGAGTCTTGAAAAATGATGAAACAAAAACAAGGTTAAATAAGTAACGTACACGGAGGAAAATGACTGTTGCTAATAATTTACTAAGAATCTCTTCAAATTATTGGCAATTCCAGTTAAAAAGGGGATTGCAAGCCTTACGAACGAATTGACAGATTTTCTGATAATGTTTTAGTAAAGTACGAATACATTATCATGATGTCAGAACACGTGTACATGAAAATCATAATATTTTTGCATTTCGGCATGACATATTATCAAAGCAAATGTACGTACCAATAATTTGAAGCGATTCTTGATAAATGATCAGTAGTCATTTTTCTTACTGTAGGTTGATATGTTAATTTTTTTAATCGCTTTTAGTGACTTTGTATAACTTTTTAAAGGTGTGTTGAGTTATCACGGTACTCAAACAGTGCTATGGCCGGTCACGGCAGAGTTAAAGTGCGTCGGGTTAGGCCTAGGCATCGTGGTTTCGAACGCTGGTAAAGGCTTGCATAAGCCTTCATCATTGTATAAACAACGTCTTCCGCTTTCCAGGTTACTCGTAACCGGTGAAGTTTTACAAAAAAGATATCTTGATCGTATCACCAGGAGAGACATTATAATCCCGGTGAAGATCGATGGGAGACTTAGGACCAGTTAGTTGGTTCACAGAACTTGAACTGTTCTGATTCACCACATTTCATATTAACAGATCTTTAATAGAACTTGAATATTAACTTCTAAATTTGATGAAACAACTAGATTTAGTAGAGATGTCGTCCCTCATAGCTTCGAATTTACGTGACTAGTAACAAGTGCAGTGCAATAATGCTCGCTCGTTAAAATAAATATCTTCTAATAATTCAAAAAGGAAAATGTCATTATAAAGTTAAACGAATGAAATATAATAACCCTTTGATAAGTATAAACCCTGATAAACCCAAGATAAACCCTGATAAGCTTTGGGTAATTCTCACACGAAATTTAAAGAACATAATTCTAGGTAAAGTTTTTCTTTCAATGCCATAGTTCTTCCTCAGGAACACGAAAAAAATATCATTTGATTTCGTGAAATGAATAGCTCCGTATAACGCGTATGAAGGATATTATGAAGATTTACAATATCATTTCTAAATACTCTAAAAATACATACATTGGAAGACAGGCGTAAAATAAACGACTTAACCTTTTTATTCAAGATTCTAAACTCTAAATTCGACTGTTGCGAACTTCTGCAACTCATAAACTTACGAATACCAACAATAACAACACGACAAAATACACTATTCCAATGCAACACACATAAACGCAATTACATTGCGAACTCCCCAATACAACGGTTTCACACTATGGGAAACCATTACTTAGGTGATGTCGATATATTTAATATTAACTTTGCGAATTTTGAGGATCACGTAAAAGACTTATTTCAACACTATTCCTAAATGGAAGTTATATTTTTGTAAACCAGTCAAATCGCTGTATTTTTTAATTTATGTTCTTGTTATTTTTAATTTTGTTTCTTACATATATTATTTTTTAATGTAATTTTTTTTTTATTATTTCATTCTCATGTTTCAAAACTGTCTGTCATTAATATTGTACCACCTACAGGTAAAAGGCGTTAAATAAATAAATAAAAAAATAAAATATTTCATATGGCTTTTATTTTTTCTACTAAGTTCCTTGTTCAACCGACACATACAGTAAATATAATAACAGATCCCTTTTCGGCAGTTTAGCTTGGACTGGGACTGACATCAATTTAATGTTTTTTCTTATTATCTTTATATTTATGCATGTGACAGTGTAAATTAATATTTTTTAAACTAAACACTTGTTTTTTCGGTAGATTTTTTCCTTGCAAAAATAATCCTTTGAGATCTAAAAATAACAAAAATCTAATTTAGTATGCCAAAAAAAAAATATTTACCATAATTTTTCAAATAATTATTTGTCTGTATATATGTAGAAATACAGGTTCGGTACTGAAAGGGTGAAATGCATACAAAATAAAACATTTTCAAAATAAATTCATTCTTTGTGAATATCCAATCGACTGACTTTAACTGTAAACGTACAAGCAGTTTATTCAGCAACATATGTGCCAAACACGTTACAACCTGTTCAATAAAACAATACAATAATATTATTATGGGAAACTATTGCGTCAAAATTGGAAACCCATCAGAAAATGTTGTTTGCTAATTTCTCCTCTTTGACGTGGAACAAGTTTTTTTCGATTATTTTACAGCCATAAATTTCCAGAGTATAAATCAAAATTCTAGTTCAGATTAATAAAAGAGTATGTGTGAGACGATGTATGAATGTGAATGAGGCAAGGAGTGTGTGCCAAGACCGAGTTGTTTGACGGTCCGTCCTCTCTGCCTACCCCTGTGGGGAAACGGCGTGATGGTTAGTTAGTCAGTTACTAGTTTAGTACTACTTACACTGTCTTATAAGACTGTGTTCTCTTTTAGAGACTAATTAATCTCTTTTTAAGGGTAAACGAAACAAAAGTTATAATCTCCGCTTTCATAGATTGCACTAAAATATTTTAAAAAACTTGCCACATGCTTACCACTAAGACGACTTTTGGACAAAGACGTTGGAAATGTTCCTTCCTCTATTCATAAAATGCGGCTTAACTATTTAAATAAACTACATCATGTTGTTGTTTATGATGATTTAGTAGAGTTTGTTTGGTTGCAACATTGAATCTATCTGATCCATCTGAACTATTTTAAATAAACTACATCATGTTGTTGTTCATGATGATTTAGTAGAGTTTGTTTGGTTGCAACATTGAATCTATTTTCTTCCTTGCCGTCTCCACAAACCAAGTTTTAATACATCTATATGTATTAAAACTTGGTTTGTGGAGACGGCAAGGAAGAAAATAGATTCAATGTTGCAACCAAACAAACTCTACTAAATCATCATGAACAACAACATGATGTAGTTTATTTAGTGTGTGTATCTCCTCATGTTAGATAAATAACAGTAAACAAACTTAGATGCCAACTTTCTTAAAATATGAACCAAAACTAACAATTACGTAGCCATTTCAAAAAAATTCATATCAGGTTACTTTTTAATTCTATATATGTAAACTAATCCACCACTTAATTTTTATCACTTGTGTAACTATTCACATTAATTAATAAATCCATGCACAACGTGGCCTTAGAAACCTCAGTTAGGTAATATTTTTTACAAAAACTATTTAAAAAGTTATGTACGTAAAATAAATAAATACAAAAAAATAAATAATATTGAGATGATCGTCGTCAGTTATTTGTGTTAAGGTAGGTGTTTTTTTATACATAAGATTACGCCCAAGAGTCCCAAGTGCTCCCAATCGTCTGTCCAGTGAGACTATGTAATCCAGAATTATTGAGGTTCGTCGTGAGGCTGGAGGTAGTATAGAGGGAAGGGAGACGGGGAAGAGGAACGTGACTAACTATTCAAGTCCGGTCACCAAACACGGCTAAAACAATTTCAAGATACGTTTCAATTCTGAATAGTGGTCTTACACCAGCATGATACTGAGAGTGTCTTCCACTGTTGTGAACGTACCGCATGTTTACTAAATATTACTTTAAGAAATAACACAAATTAATCAAATAAAATTTACCTAAGCACGCCGCGATTCGAACCCGCGACCTCCTGATTGCTAGTCTTGCTAGAGGCTTACCCATCGACCACGGAGCCCGTCAAAGTTACAACATAATTATTGTTTTGATTTGATTTTGTAGTTTCTTTGGGTCATTTGACGTCCTTGGCGTATTTTTGTACAAAAGCGCAACAATGAAATATACAATAATATTGTTATTGGGTTTATAAAAACAGTTTATTTTTAAACAAGTTCTGCTGTGTAATTATTATTACGCGTGACAGCTGTTTCGCCCTCTAAAGGCATTATCAAACTGCTTACATTATCAGACAGTTTGATAATCCTTCAGAGGGCGAAACAGCTGTCACGCGTAATAATAATTTATTTATTGCATCTCACTATACATAAAACACTTTTTTTCACATAAAAATCAAACTCACTAGGAATAAGCCTGTATCGAGGTTAACAATTTACATTTGAGTGAAGCAAACATAAGAGTAATCACAATCATAAAGTAATTCTACATACAAAACACAAAATATTTCAAAATTAAAGAAAAAATAATTATTAGATGTGTTACCAGATGGGTAATTTGACAATATATTGTAACAATATTTGAACCATATCTAATCATTAATCATTATTCAAAAGAAGAAGCAAAGTAGATAATAAAGACAGATAGGGTGACATTCAGTTTTTAGCAAATGGGACTTATATAAAATCTTATTATTTAAGAAAGGACAAGGATGAAAAAATATTAAGACCATCGTCTGTCAATACAAAAATCTTAATTAACTTTTTAAATTTAACTAAGGAATTGGTAGACTTAATATGATTTGGAGGAATATTAAACATAAGTGGTGCCTGATATACATAAATAATTACTTTGACCAAAATAAGTTTTAGTATGTACCGCCACAAAGTTCAATGTAGCAGAACTTGTTTAAAAATAAACTGTTTTTATAAACCCAATAACAATATTATAGAATATATAAAAAAATAAAATTAAAATGGAGTACTACAAATTAAACTGGATAACAATAAATACTATGAAATATAATTTATTTCACTAATTTATGTAAACCTAGGTCGTTGGGAAACATAATATGAGTAAGCGGCTATGTATGTTGCAATACGTTACGATCCAGCTATAGCACGCATCACCGGATGCTGTACGAAGATCAAACCGCCTCATCTCAGCCCAACGAAAGTGAAGGGACCGTAAAAAACCAGACTAAAGTATGTGATGGAGTTGTATGTATACCATAACATGTTTCAATGCTAAGTATTTATAGAGGTTTAACAGAAGAATGTTCAGGAAATGATTCGCGAGAAAGATTGATGGATGAGTATAATTAAATCTCAATTTTAAACTTTATTACACTTTTCATTTTGCATTTTTTTCTTACTATTATGTTTAAGGGTTTTCTGAAAATTTATTATTATGGGGTGACCACATTAAAACAGAATTTATTTATGCACACGAAAGTGATTGTGAGGATTTCGACTTGATCCGATTTTGAACCTTTGATCACTATTGAAAGTTTTAATTTTTTTGTTAACGTACAACACGTTGCAAGTCAACAATGATGTAAAACTAAGCATTTAATTTACACCAAATATATTACATTTCGACCACATAGATGAGATGAATTTTTTAAAAACATTTATTTAAATGAGCCAATCATTCAACTTCTTTTTGTGCAAGTGGCCAAAAAAGGAATCAAAGAACGAACTCTTTCTTAGGACTGTTTCAAATAAATCTACAGCAGCGATACCCCAATTGTCCAGACAAGTTTTTACATCTTTAGAAATGTTTTAGAGTAATAAAAAAGAAAGAAATTGAATTAAAAAATATAGAAATTGAATTGAAGTTGTAGAACACCATTTTAATTAAATGTTTTTTTTTAATGTATTATAATATTATTATTTAATTTATATAAAAAGTTTATTTTTAAACAAGATCTGTCGTGTAGTTATTATAACGCATGACAGCTGTTTCACTTTCAAACAACAACAAACAGTGAAACAGCTGCATAGCGCTATAATAATTATATCACAGAACTTAAATTAAATCATTATATTAACGAATTATTATGAGCATTTTACTCGCCTGAAATATCCATACAAATTGAAAATATCTCTCGAGTAAAAATAAATGCCGCCGACGGGAATCGAACCCGTACCTTCTGGTTTCCGGTCAGGTGCTATGGACCACTGAGCTTCGTCGGCTTATTCCCAACCGGCCAAATAATTCAATATGTACCTACAAGTACTTCAATCGACAATTACTGCTTATTATATTTTTTCACCTGCACCACATTAATGCTTATAATAATTTGTTATCCTTTGTGCTATGCATAAAAACCTTGTCTTAAAAGCATTAGTTTATCATAAAAAAAATATAATAATATTACTAAATATATATAAACTTTATTTTCTTCACATCGTTTTAGGCTCTAACCTCTCTAAATACATTATCAGGTTTATATTACATCTACCCTTCAACATGTGTCAGACATAATATATTATTTGAGATGTTAAAAAAATGCAGATGGGTTTTAAAAAAATCAACCGTCATTAAAATAACATCAATTTTGTCCAAACGAGTCTATCAAAAAATATTTTTTGACCTTAATTACGGTAATGAATCTTTCCATTCCATCAATTCATTAAGCATTAGATAATGCACAATAAACTCTCCAAAATCTCTGTGAATTTTCACCATCCATTGAGCAACAGCATATCAGAACAAGCCTCCATCAATTCACATTTACGTCTGCAATGAAGCATCTACCTGCGTAAGTATTGAATGCCACGATGTACATATACGAGTATGTCTTTATGTATTGAAGGCAGGAAGTGACATTTGCAATAATAATGTATGTTACATCGTAACACATCAACAGAAGAATGCATGAAACACTTTCAAAATGATTAAAACAACATCAAAGAATTGGGTAATGATTTTATCCCAATTGAGAATAGAAGCTGCGATCTCTAAATAGGTTACAAAAATACTAGATGATTGAAATTTTATAACGACCTTGGTATTTTTTTAAATCAATTTTGAGTTGTATTAATTTAGTAGCTGACGTGTACCCGTCGTTGCTCGGTGTTAATTCTATAGTACCTTACTAGAGTGTATAATATTATTTTAATTTGTTTCACTTGATCGTGCCACGTCTTTCTCGGGCGTCCTCGACCTCTTCAACCATTCACTTTAAAGTCATACATTCTCCTTACAGTCTTTCTTCGTTCATCACTTACGTCTCGTTTTACCACACATAATTATTTATACTTCTTGTCTACTTGTATACTTGTCTACTTGTATACTTGTCTACTTGTATACTTGTCTACTTGTATACTTGTCTACTTGTATACTTGCCTACTTGTATACTTGTCTACTTGTATACTTGTATACTTGTATATTTGTCTACTTGTATACTTGTCTACTTGTATACTTGTCTAATTGTATACTTGTCTACTTGTCTACTTGTATACTTGTCTACTTGTATACTTGTCTACTTGTATACTTGTCTACTTGTCTAATTGTATACTTGTCTACGTGTATACTTGTCTACTTGTATACTTGTCTACTTGTATACTTGTCTACTTGTATACTTGTCTACTTGTATACTTGTCTAATTGTATACTTGTCTACTTGTATACGTGTCTACTTGTATACTTGTATACTTGTCTACGTGTATACTTGTCTACTTGTATACTTGTCTACTTGTATACTTGTCTACTTGTATACTTGTCTACTTGTATACTTGTCTACTTGTATACTTTAATTCGTCTCGATTTCTCGAGCGTCTCCGACTTCTTCATCTATTCAAACCATTTTCTAAACACTCCTGACATCAATAAGAACCAACTTTAAAAGTTTCAGCGATATCGGACGAATGGTATAGGATCTCCCACGGGATAACCAAGGTAAACATTCATTTTTATAAATATAGATAAACGTGTTTGATAATTTTACGATGTTTACGTTCTAATAATATGTTTAAAAATGTGCTTTTCATAATCATTGTGCATGTTTCAAAGTCATCAACTTTATTCTACCTTTGTTTGGTTTGGAATAGTGTTTTCACAGTGCCGAATGCCTCAGTATTTTGATTATATATTAATTAAGTATTATAATTTTTGGTGTTGGATAATTTGACGATGTTCCTGGTTGTTTAGTAATTTGTTTAAAAATACGTTTATTATAAGCACTGTGCATTTTTCAAAGTCAACCACTTTATTCTTCCTTAGTTTTAATGGTGTTGGAGAGTGGTAGGTGGCAGCAACATATTAAATTAATTATCATCCATGATCACTAAAGGCGGAAAAAAACATGAGCTGTGTTACCAGCTTAAGAAGAAGGAAAATTCAACGCGAGTATAAAATAAGTTTCAATGTCTAGATCTCTCCGTGGTCGAGGGTTAGGCTCTCCACTAGCAATCCGAAGGTCGCGAGTTCAAACCAAATAATAACTAGTATACTTCCGGCATGTTCCAGAGTAGAAGATACTCTCAGTGTCGCCCTGGAATAAGACTACCATTGTTTGAAAAGGCGTTAGCTGTGATTGGTGACTATATCCTAGTAGCCAAGTACCCCCCTTCCTCTTCTCTATCTCCTTCGCCTCCTTACTATCATCAGCATCACAACATACCCCATTTGAGAGCAGTTGGGACTCAGTGTTCAGATTCATTCTAAACATTTTAAGACATTTTTTATAAAATGTCATTGAAAACCTTAAAAATTGATTTAAACACAAAATGATCAATAGTTACCAATTTCCATTTTTTACACATTTAGTTATGTACCTCGAACTGTGGTGGTGAATTATTTCTGACTTTATGGATATTATTACTGTCTAAAAATATGAGTTTTAAGTTTAGCTCTAAATTAAGTCAAGTCGATCATTCTGTCATGTGGCAGTTTAATTCAAGCATTAGGTCGTGAAACTCGGAAAGCAAGCTCACAGAACTTAGTTTCTGGTGCACGCTTTATTATCATCATTATCATATCAATGAACCATGAAATCCAAAACCCGATGACCTAAATTTCAAGAAACACAAATTCACTAAGCCATGTCACCTTCACTGATTTCATAGAATGTGTGAAGTTCTCACGGATGTGTTATCGTTCCCCAAGGCCCGGATCTCCTCCAAACAAACGCTATAAATGTTGCCCGTGATGTATGAACTGTATGGTCTGTATGGTCTGTATGGCGAATGATGTATGGAGTATAGCCGCATTAGTGAGATACGAGACGTTAGTTACGTTGAAATGCAGACGTTCAGACCCCTGACATTTGACCATTATGGCAAGAGATCAAGAATGCTATATTTTCCATGGCTAGGCAACCATTGAAGCCAGAGGGCCCTAATGATTATAACTTACGTCAGTAGATATGGGTTAATTAATAATTAATGTTAATTGATTACTAAAATAACACTTCGTTTTAACTTAATTACTACAGGAGACCACTTAACTATTTACGTTTGGGGAGAGGGTAAAGAAAGCACTAAATTCCATTTTTTCTCAATCATAGTTCAAAATTTCACGTGTTTTGATAGTTCAACGGCCAATTTTTTTTCTTGTTAGTATGAAGTGACGTTTGTACGGTTCCACTGCAATCTAAATACGCTCAAATAAATTCAATAACCCAAACTAAGAACCTAATAACCTATTTTATGCATATTTTTCAATCTCCCTCGACGTAATAAATTGTTTCTGGTACTAATTAAGTTGAAACTAAATGTAAGTTGAATAATGAAATTTTACCAATTAATACTAAGTTTACAAAAACGGCGCTATACAAATAATACAATAGTAATAATTATTATTTAAATATTAATTTTTTAAATATTTATGTTGAGGGATCAGTAGGATTTATAGGCCCTGTTAGAAGTTCTACCGAGCCGAACCCTCTGATATGAAAATATCTGGAGTCGGTGAATTATTTTCCCATTTGATCTCTGGTGAGTTGACGTGTTGTTGTTGTATTGTTTTGTATTTATTTTGCTTTTATAATGCACTTACATAATGTTGATTGACTAGATGATCATTTGTGGAAAAGTGAGTGGAAGGGTTAAGTTTTTCCTTTGGGGAAGATTTAACCCGGACAACTAAATCGGAAGTTAAAAAAAAAAAAAAGTGAATAAACTCTTTTTTGGTAAACGAACTCTGCACGGTCAAAAATGTGTATTGCTGATTTATTCAAATCCTGTTAAAAAGGTGACAGCAGGCAATTTCATAATAAACCGTTAGTACATTCATAATATATATGAACACGTGTTCATGCTGCTGCGTTTACCCTATTAGTATACAATGACGAAATGCGAAACTATTAGAATTTTAATTGTGAACACTTGTTCCGAGATCGCTATAACACACTCCTTTTTCACTGATAGGTATATTAGAAAATCTGTCTATTCAAGGCCTGCAGTCCCGTTTTAAACAGAAATATGTACGAACAATGTGTAGATTTAAAAAAAAAATTCTATATTTTATATCAGTAAGTTTTCTCCGTGTGAACTTGAAATAAGTCATACATTATATTAATTGATTTGTCGTACAATAATTAAAAATAAAAATAAAAGATTTATAAACAAATCATGAAAAAATGGCCGCCATTTTGCTAGTTGTGCATAATGTGCATTAAAAAGCAAAATAATTATTTAAAGGAAACAATTTTCGACTTCAGTAGACAAGGAAAATGTTGAGGTTATCATTATTTATCTTTGTTTCCATACAATCAAATCAATATACGAAGGTTAAAGAAGATTTCGAAAAAAATGGTGGTATCTGCTTATACATGGCAACGCCGGATCCAAAGTTGCGGATTGAACGTGTTACCAAGCGGAAATTTATAAAGGTCGCTATGTGTAGGTATTATTGCCATCTACCAATACTAATAAAAATCTACCGATTATCAATGCCATCTATCGATCAATATCATAAACAGGTGCATTTAAATAAATATATATTTATGTAATGTATGAGCGGTGAATAGGAATTTGGGGTCATGGACATATGAGTCCATCCCTCCCACTGCAGTGCAAAGCAATAGGTCGAGAGGTCAAAGGGTCTCCGTGTGATGGTCTCTCATGATCCGGCCCACCACGCCGCCATGACCTGGACTAACCTCACCCCATGAACTCAGGCTCTCCTTAATTAATCAAGTCACCAAACGTAGCGAACCACTTGGAATTAACCATGGCAGAGGTGTTGATTGTATAACTCCCGGAGCGGCGGTACGCATACCCGCCTCCCAAATCCCATGTTTGTACTGGCCAAATACTTGTTTCTACTGTACAAATACTTTTTTGTACCGTACAAATACTTGTTTGTACTATGCACATACTTGTTTGTTCTGTACAAATACTTGTTTTTACAGTAAAAATACTTGTTTGTACCGTACAAATACTTGTTTGTACCATACAAATACTTGTTTTTTCTGTACAAATACTTGTTTGTACTGTACAAATACTCGTTTGTACTGTATAAATACTTGTTTGTACTGTACAGATACTTGTTTGTACTGTAAAAATACTTCATAGGAGCAAAGTTTATCTACTTTATCAATTGATGAACTTGGAGAATAACAAGTTCTTAAGTATTTGAGATTATGAGAATATTGTTTTCCTAATACCAATGAATAATCTGAACTATAGGTATTAAGTATGGTATAAATACTGATTCCCTGGATATTTATTTACTAATGTTGAACGAATAATTTGATTGGGGTAGGAAGATGTTACATGTTTGAATATGTTCATTTTTTAAGTTGATTAAACAAAAGCAAAGGAGTTAATTTTGACATTAGAGGAAAACACAGTTAATGAGGAAAACTATTATATACATAATGAATTAGATTATTATTATTGGACGGAGGTGGTAGTATTGTTTTGGAGGAAAATAAGCAAAAATATACGCTATTTTGATCATGAACTATGGAGCTTTAAACAAACTGATTGTTGAATTCACTGAGATAGATATCAATAATCGAAATTGTGGATAAAAACGGTTAGTAAAGCAAGTATTATTTATTGAGGTTGTGATTGTTGTGAATGATTTGGAGTAAAGTTTTGAGGCTGTGAATTCTGGGATAAACATATGCTTTTCTATACTTTCCATAAATATAATATGCATGTTTTATCTGTATAGAAGAACTAAGCACCCAAATATAGAAAGCGACTTTATTTTATACTATTTATTAGAGATGAATCTCACACAAATTAACATGCTGGTTTTGATATTAAAAGTCACTTTTGCATATCAACATAATAACGAGAAACAACATACACGTTATCCCGGTCTGTAGACTAATAATGTAAATGCCAGGAATGCATAACACGTTACCAGATAGAACACGAAACAACTAACGTGTTACCAGAAGATTGCATATTACGAGTATGCAACTAAAAAACAGAGGTATGTGAATTTCAATGGCTGGTGCAGATGACATTTAAACGTGTGGGCGACGCGTTACCCATTTGTCAATATTAAAGCAATATTAAAACAATATTGAAGCTATATTGGTAGATATTGATTTCAGCACATTGTTCTGTTTTCAAATATCATTACGATTCATTTCATTCACTGATAAGGTCAATTTAATCAGGTTTTATTTAAGTGTGTTTTTTTTAAAGGATTTTTCATTCATACTATTATTTAACCGGAACTCAATATTATTAGTGATGGTCAATTCAGCATTAAATGCTTTTCTTTTCAAAGTGATTGATTTATTTTTATAATGCTTTAGTACGTAATCGAAATAACCTTAAATTTTAAAATCATTCTCTTGTCTAAATGTTTCGAGAGCTTTGGTTTAATTAAGTAACCACGCTTGTGAAGCTTTTTACTTTATAATGTTTTTTACACTTTTCATTTCTATCTATTCACACTTCCTCACATCTAATATTCGAACTTTGAAGGATGAAATCTGACGTCGTGAAATTTAGAGGGCACACGAAGAAAAATTAATAGGTATTTATCGATATAAATAAATTTAGTAGGTAGCTAATTTATTAAGAATTTCTTCAAATCACTGGTAATCCGGTTTAAAACGGGATTAAAGGCCCTCAAGCACTCGAGCGATTTTTTTCATCTTATTTGAAAAAAAAAATGATAGACGGCGAAATGTAGGCGGATTCACTGGCTTTAAACCACAGTAAGCAATTCATATTTAATTAATATGAATGATATTAATGAAATAATATGAGCGATTATGATATAGGTATATAAATATATACACAAGGTTTTAGATATATACAACCAACGGCTCGAATGATTAACGAATGAATCAATAGGCTTCTCGTTAAATTATTAGTAAAATACGAATGTATTTTCATTAATAACATATAATGACGAAATGCGACAATGTTAGGGTTTTGTGCTGACATCGTGACAATGCATTGGTATTATACTAAAAGTTTATCAGGAAACCTTTTAATCAATTCGTTAAGCAATCCCGTATTTAACCGGATTACGAATAATTTAAAGAGATTCTTAATATATTAGCAAAAGTCATTCATCTCCGTATACATTAGTAAAAATATTCAATAATGACGCGCAAATCAAATTTATTACGAACCCGGTTAAAAACGGTAACCACATAAAATAATAATTTTTAAATTTCACGCTGTAAAATTGCATCCGCTAGCAATCTGTCCATGTACCCCCCAGCCCGGCCAGGGGATAGGCGGCGGGCGTCGCGGCGCTAGGCACTAGGGCGCTCGTCGGGCGTCGGGCGTCGGGCGAGAGGGGGTCGGCGGCGACGAAAAGCGATTTAAAGTGTAATGGCTTTCCCGCCGGCGCGGTACACTTTAATTATAAACAGATGTACACTTCCGCACCCCACCAACGAAGTCAACTTAAAAGGATTAGATTACATAAATGTACAAGATACGGTATGCGCATTCAGATGAAATTGGTACTTTTGAACTATTTTATGCGTGAAAACACACAAGAGTCCCAGCTGTTCCCACTGTCCGGAGCCAGGGGTGACTATGGCATCCTCAATTGGGGTATGTTGTAAGACTGAAAGTCGTAGGGAGGGGAATGAGATGAGGAGAGGAAGGTGGGGAAGTATTTGGATACTGAGAACTGGTCACCAAACACTGCTAGAGCCATTTCAAGCAACGTTTCTATTATGAAAGATGGTCTTTTACCAAATTGGTACTGAGACTGTCTACTTGCAACATTTTTTTTTTTTTTTTTTTTTTTTTTTTTTTTTTTATTATTGAACATTATAAATGATAACAATATGCAGACTTATAAATAATTTGTTCATTATTATTCTATTTCTCCATAAGTTGAGCTCCAGGAGCTCGTGTTTAACATGCAATACTAAATTGAACATCATATGCGTTAAAAGATAATGCATAAAAGTATCGTATAGATCAGACGCAGATATTACTCCAAACACAAATTGAACGATGCATTAATAAAAGTATATATTATATAACTATGTATTTTTCCTACACATTCCTCCAGCACGTTTATTTAAATTGATTCCGGTATGTATTGTGACGTGTGCAACTGAAACCGGTGACACACTGGGGCCTGCGCACTCGGAGGAAATCAATGAAGAAGTTATATGTGCTAATAGTAAGTTACACATTAAAGAGATTGTAATTTCCGAAGTTTATCTGAAGATGAATCAAATCGAATAATCGTAAAACCTATTGCAAATTATTATGTATCTATTGTTAGGGTTATATTATTATCAAATTAAAAGCATTAAAGAACGTCTTGACAAAATAACCATGAAGAATCTTCCCTCCGTCTACTAAGAAACCCCGAAAATTTTTATATTCCTTTCCAAAGAACCAACTTAACTTTCCCCCAACCTCTTGTGCGAATATGTCGACTGTATAACATCTACTGTGGTGGGAAGATTCCATTTGGCATTTAAAATTTATTCTCTTGTTTTCGTTAATGTTGTTATTTTGCAGAGTTATTGTTTTATTTTTACATATTGTTGTACATCAATATTAGAGATTGGTATTTTATTTATTGCTAGAGCAATCCCAATGCATTACAAAACACATTGTCTTACGAGAGGAACTTACAGTAAATAGGTGAGTGTTAATAGGTACAAAATTACATTGGTATTTTGATATCAAATTATAAGTTTCATAAACGAAACAGTACAAACATAGAAAAACATAATTATTCTTTGTATTTTATCTACCCCTGTCCATTGAGTAAATTATAAATCAAATTACGAAATCAAAATGAACATCGTTGTGAGTAATTTTTATAATTTTATATTATTTTCATTCATTTTTGTTACACAGGTACGATTATTTATAAAATAAGCCTTCTCTTCAAGCGGAAAAAAAAACAAACAGAAAATAAATTATCAAAAAAATAAATAAATTCAGTAAAAAAAAAAAAACTTTAATTTTAAAAAACACCACAAAGGTGCCAGTACGTGGGCAGCATTACTAAATGAAAGATTCTAAATGTTCTAGCTCTGCAGACAGTAAACTCCCACCTAATCAAACAAATTAAATCAAATAATAACAACAGTCCAGCAAATTTTGTCGTAAATAATTGTCAGAAAAAGAACTGCCTAGTATTTATATAAAAACATTGTCATAGCTGAAAATACCCTACCCAAACCACGAAATTGTCCTAATACAGACGCGGCTAAAATAATTTAACCAAAACGTAGTTAGCCTCCTAGAAAGGAGAACTAAGAAAATATTCCATATGTCTTATTATATTAATTTCTTAAATTAATCAATTAAAAAAAAAAACAATTTTTTTTTTATTTCTTTGGGTCTAGTTAAACAATACGTGTTTGTGTATTTCAAATAGCAAAATTCTAACATAAAATTATATTTTTAATCAGTTCTGTAACATTGTTTCATGGAAAGTTTCCTTTAGGGGTAGTTCATCATTTATTAGGGAAGGTTTTTGCAAGGCTAACAGAGGGTGGGGGTAGAAACGTCATTTCCAGAGAGGAAATCGCTGAGAAAATGTGACAGATTTTTTATAAACACGAGATCAAAGATGGTAACGGTGAAAGGAAACCCTTACTTAGTGTAAAATGGTAACACGGCGACTCATGCTGACTGGGCAGATTTTATTATGGCAGAAAAGTTACTGAAGAGTAGATCATTTTTCATTTAGTCTGCTTACATTTACTCTGAACCGTTTGGTATTATTAAAAAAGTGAAGCAAAAAAATAAGTTCAGTAAATAGGTAGCAAATGAATCTTTCAAGATGCCAGATCATGCTTCAATAGCCTTTTAAGAATTCCACAGTACGTCATACATTTTTCATTTATAATAATTTATCTGAACTCTAAGGACGGGTTGTTTCGGAGAATTTGAACAATTCATCAACTTTCATCGTTCATTTCTGGGTACTGTGAAAGTCTTATTCAAGTTCTGTTATTATATCATCGTAGGCTAGTTGCATGACTGAACTGAAATAATAACAGAACTTGAAAAAATCTTTCACAGAACTGGAAAATTAACTTTGAAATTTGAAGAATTGTTCAAATTCTCCGAAACAACCCGTCCTTAATGTCTAACATATTTATAATAATTATTGATTAATTTGATTATTGTAAATATAAGATGTTCGCAAATTTTTTCTTTGTATTTCTTAATACTTAAAATTTTTGCAATATAAATCTAAAAGCTAACATAGTTTGTTTTGATTACACTTATATTACTAAAACTTAATATCATTCATCAAATGATATGAAGTTTTATCATACTCGTATGATATCAAGTTTCATCAAATGATATCAAGTTTTATCAAATGATATCAAATTGTATCATGGTATCAAGTCATCAAATGAAATCAAGTTTTATCAAATGATTTCAAATTTTATCAAATATTGGTATAAAGTTTTAGCAAATGAAATTAAGTGTTATCAAATGATATTGAGTTTTATCAAATTAAATCAACTTTTATCATACAATATAAAGTTTTATCAAATACAATCAAGTTTTATCAAATGAAATTAAGTGTTATCAAATGATATCAAGTTTTATCAAATGATATAACATTTTATCAAATGAAATTAACTTTTATCAAACTATATCAAGTTTTATCAAATAAAATCAAGTTTATCAAATTAAATCAAGTTTTATAAATATTTAAAAAATATATATATACTCAGTTATAACCATATATAAGTACTAGATATTATAAACGTTTATTATTTATGCTTCCATGGAAGATCCGCAATATGATAAGAAGCAAAATGCGGACCAATTAAATAAATTATAAAGTAAATAAGCGACCGGTGACCAGGTGAATAACAAATTGCCTTCATCACTTAGTCGCAAGGTTAAGGAAGAGAATGTCAATGATTTTTAATTAGTATGCATTGTACCTAATCATATTATTGGCTTATCTTGACAGTTTCACTCGATATTTAAAAAAGTACTCTTTATTTGGAATTAATGAAGGATTAAAAAAAAAAACGTACAATTTTTTAAACATTTATTTAACTGGAGATTTCACAGCCTCATAGTTCACATGGAAAATAGAGGTTGAAAGGTAGAATGGTGATCTAGAAAAGTTCTGACATAGATAATACTGAGTTACCTTGACAAATGAGCTCATCAATAGCATGTTTTTAATGAGACACAAAAACAGGTTTCTGCTTTATGAATTTAAATTTAATTTATGATTGTAATCTGCACAATATTCTCGATGAGACCTTCAGCGATACTTTCCTGAAGCGAGGGATACAGAGTGCTGTATCTCCACTATCGTATCGCGCTGGTGTTGCGTTCGCGCCAAAGAATAGCGAGACGAGCAAGTCAACTACATGCACTATGGCAGTCTCTACGAGAGTGTAGAGCAGGCATTAGGAATAGTTGAACGACATCACACACGAAAGTTTGTGGTTCTATCTAATATGAATTCAGTAATTTGGGAATACGTGCGGCGTTTAAAAGTTTTAATAACCAATTACCCCAAAGAGAAAACATTCATACGACGGCACCGCCACCATAGATAAAATATTAAAAAAATTATCACCTTTTTTCATTTAGAGTTATATTTGACACGATACAGGGGGGGCTCTGTCCGTACAGTGTAACTATATCGCCACCAGGTTGGGCAAATATGTGAGGCGTGTTAAGGAGGGGGCTGTAGGAGGGGATTTTTTTTAATACAGGGAATACAGATTTGATGCCGGTAGCTCGTTCCATTTACTTACATAAAAACGAGTGAGCGATACGATCCTCGTGAAGTTAACATCAACTGTGTTTGGGTGTTCCGCACGTATCCTTCAATTTTTTCGCACGTGCATCGGCCTCTAGGGTATCAATGCTGCTAATTCTTACACTGACTTATTGTCCCTTTTTCACCATAAACAATAAATAGACATAAGAAAGACAAAGTGACATTACTGTCGGAGGTTTAGTATCTATAGGTACATAATACGTATCCAATCCATCATTATACACGATTCTGTGGGTGTTGTTTGGGGAAACTCTAATTGAGTGAACTATAGCAAACCGCGGCGGCTTCAGCGCCATATTTGGTCGCCTACAATGTTATCCGTGTCATGTTGTAGTTCTTTTTAAACAGCTACCGTCTTAATCTTAATAGATAATGCGGAGAGATAATAACAAATTAGTAAAAAAACTTTACTCATAATCACGCGTATGCGTACTGCGTATACCGGTCGTAATAATATTAGTAGTTGACAGATTTTTAAACGAACCGACCTTCAGGTATTGGAACGTATTATGATCGTAGTAAACAATCTGGTTGATTTGACAAATTTCAAACAGTTGCGCAACGAAAACGTAAAAAAGCAGTTATACCCATTTGCAGCACTATAGAGAAATATTTTAAATCGAAACTCGGAAATTCGGAAAGATTTCGAAGTAATTCAAAACGAACCGGGTCAGTGACATTACAAATGTTATCTGAAGAAACGTGAAGATAGCAACAAAACGCCAAATGCGAAAATCTTGCGTGAATATTATTAGGAGTAAATATTTTAACCTGAGCAGTATACGGTTCTCTTCACCGAATAGCTATACCAACGCTGCAGTGGCGTATTAAGAAATAAAAATTTAATGATAAATAAATAAAATAAGTAAGAATGATAAAAACAATGATGTTCTCGTATTGATGACATTCACATACCGCCCATAACATTTTGCTATCATGTTCAGGTCTATAAACGTTGTAATATGTAATATGACTTTCATTGTGCTTACATTACGTTGCGGTTGACAGAAATATAATCATTGGTGGATATGTTTGACGCAGGTAGGTAATACCTGCGTATGGCTTAATAACGGTTGACAGTCGTGTCGTGTCTACAAGGTAATCTGAGAACTAATCGAACAATGCGTGGAAAGGCTGTGTGTGAACCGCGAGAGATTTAACTAGAAACGAGGATATGCAAACAAACTTGTTACTTGTAACGGAAGACTTTAAAACTAAGAGAAGCATTTTACCCGTGTATTCTAAATATGTATCTATTTAAAAAATGTAGGAGACCATTTTTATTTCCTGGCTGTTTTCGCGATTTGGATTTAAAAATATATAACAAAAAAAATATTTAGTATTTTTACATATATTTATCAAATGTGCACATTAACTTCAAAAAGAAAATCTGCGCTAATTTCATGATTTCAGAGATTAACGTTTGAGAGAGAGACAGAGAGAGAGAGAGAGAGTATTAATGAAATGACAGCTTTTGGTTGAGAGTTTTTTGGTCATTTCTGACATTATCATACCTACGCGTATTACTGATATATATAAATATAAAGTTTTGTATGTTAGTAACATGCGTATGTACTAATTAGTGATTAGTCGTGGTTTTTTTAATACCTCACAAGCACTATATTACGTAATACCTGTTTTCCCTAACAGAAATAGTGCTTATTGGTATTTTATGAAATAATTCACGGAACTATTTACTAAATACGTTCTCCATAAAAGAATTTCGCTTTCTTTTCTTTCAGAAAGAATACTTATTTCGGAATGCACAAATTGCTCCGAAGGGTCATTGTAAAATGCAAAACCTGCCACTTTCAAATAAACGTCCAATAAACAACTGATTTTATCACCTTTTGTACAAAGAACACTCTACGTGGTAATTGGAAAGAAAAATGCATCATTAAACATTATAACGGAAGTGATACTCTGCTTGCATCAAGTGTAGTTACCCAACTCTTTTACATAAACTGAGTTGCATTCGTGTCATCGCGGGAACTTTTACCAATATCGTGGAAGTATTATTGATGTACCGTTGTGCATTGTTAATACGTATTTATAACATCCATATAAATTTGAAGAAAGATTCTCTGCAATAAGTTTCGGAAAACTATCTAATGGATATAACCATATTAACCATGTGATGGGTAGCTACTATCCAGTTGTCCTTAACTCAGACGGATACCACAAAAGAGAATGCATAATTTATAATGACTGGAGACCAGAGCACGACAGAATCACTTATACACAAATTAACCAACTTTTCACTACACATCTGTCCAGATTCCTGATGATGGACAGTACAAGGTTATCCAAAACGTTGGCTAAAGAAAAGGAGAAGGCGGTAAACAGGGCGACAGAAAACTCTAAATAACGGGGGTTTGCCCGAGGCTCACATTTTAATTAATTCCAACGAACTCGTAACGATAATGTAAACATTTTTTCGGGAAAATCTAAAATCTGGAATCTAATCTAGAATCTGATGAAAGTATTACTAAAATCTCTAGAAACATATGAGATTTTAGAAATACGTTCATCAGAAATAATTAAAATAAAACCCACGGAAAAATCAATTTTCTAGGTTTGCTAGGGCAGATTCGACCATAGGTCTTCATTACGCCGGACAGAGCACCGAATATTGTTTTTACACGACTTCATTACTTACATGGTTAAGATTCTCACTTTATTTTAGAGATTGACTAGGGCAAATTCAACGGTAGTTCTGTCCAATACACAGGGCCGAGAATGACATATTTTTATGCATGGCTTCTTCAGTTATGTGTTTAAGATACCGACGTT
This sequence comes from Hesperophylax consimilis, assembly GCF_061612785.1. Taxonomy (NCBI): domain Eukaryota; kingdom Metazoa; phylum Arthropoda; class Insecta; order Trichoptera; family Limnephilidae; genus Hesperophylax; species Hesperophylax consimilis. The sequence continues at coordinate 2,117,392 of NC_142842.1, forward strand.
ATTTTAGGGTATTGTCTCGTCTTAACGACAGCTAAAATCGGTAACCATGGCGCTTATTCCAACGCATGTCCGTGACCGTCCGCGGGGAGTAGGTACTTGGGGAGACTAGTGATTAACGATGGGGTTTCATGTCGTTAGTAATTATTTAAATATAATACATTTTCTTCAACAACCTTATCCGACCTTAGAAAATTTTCCCGGGAATATTCCCCGGCCTAATATTCCCAGGTGTACTCACTATAGGAGCCTGGTTGATCAGAGCAATTGAGGTGGAAGGTACACAGGGCTATGTTTTCCAATTTTATAAAGGTATTTACTGCTTATATAAATAAATGTTAACATTTTTTCAAAAGGTCTATATGAACGAGAGAGTTGGATAAGATTTAATATTGTATGAATATAATTCTTAAAAATGTCCTTCTCAAATGATTGCTTTTGTAACGGACACCGGCGACATTAACCGCAGGCAAATAATTATAAGAAACATACGTTAAACGTCATTATTAAATATTATAATTTTAATCCACGAGCGCCCAGGGAAATGCCAGACTGGGACAGACACTAAATTTTTATTGTTTCAGAAAACTTATACAAATTTCGAATGCAAAAAAAATCTTTTGAAAATAACCTAAACTAACCTAACCTAACTTTTTATTTATTTTTTATTTATTCACATTTAAACCCGCTAAACTACTTATGTAGTTTGTCAGCAGGGACATAGAGACAACATTTATACACTCCTAAGATACAATTTGAACGGTACATAATTACATAAATTGGTTACATTGCAGAAAAGTTTAAATAGCAGCATAAAAGCCTTATATAATAAGCAAGTAAAAATAAATGTATGAACAAATTAGTATTATCAACAAGTACATCAATAGTTTCATAAATAGAGGTAGGTAGTCAGGTATTACAAAATAATTGTTTTTCCATTTTCTACGAATATGAACTCCATTTCAGGGGCATCAGTATAGATCATTATTATCCAATAACCATTTCCTTAGATTATATTTAACATTAGCAGTATACATGTTATTATTTTTAATTGTCATTGGTAATAGGTTAAAAATTTTGGGTACTATATAGTTTAAAGTTCTTTCACCATATTTATTAGTACATTTCGGAACTACCAGTCCTTCATTTTGAGTGAATCTTGTGTTATGTTTATGGCAAACTCTTTCCCTATACAATGAATCAGACAATATAACATGTTGACTTACAATATTATAAAACAATAATCCTCTGACAGGTAAAATATTCAGAGACTTGTATATTAATTTAATGTTACTTCTGTGTTGATTGTCATATTTATGGATTAACAATTTTATAATGGAGTTTTGTAATGTTTGTATATAGCTTATATTAGTTTTACAAGAATGTCCCCAAGAAGTAATTCCATAACGTATAGTGGATTCAGCCAGAGATAAGTAGATTAACTTTAAAGTACTTATAGGCACGAAATATTTTATTTTATAAATCCTACCCACAATAGCTCGTAGACGTTTACAAACATTAGCAATGTGTACATCCCATTTCATGAAGCAGTCAATAGTAACACCCAAATATACATAACTTTTGACAAAATCAATGGTTTCACATGAACAGGGCTGTGCAACATTTTTATGTATGCAGTCAAATGTGTGTGTATATAATGAAGGAATTACATTACATCTGGCGTGTGGAGATCTGATGTGCATAATTTTAGTTTTTTTGGCGTTTATAAAGAGGCCTGCATCATGCGACCATTTCAGTAGGGCAATAAAATCATGTTGCATAAGGTTCATTGCAGTAACCAGATCTTCGTGCGATATTACGAGCGCCGTATCGTCTGCATATACAAAATGTTTAACGAATGAAAACAATTTTCTCATAATTGAGACATAAATAATATAAAGGGTTGGCCCTAGAATTGACCCCTGTGCAACACCTGTTGAGATATATTTTCTTTTGCTAAATTTTTTAAGAATTTTTACTCTTATTTGTCGATCAGTTAGTAAATTTTTTGATAAAACTAGCAGCTTTCCTCTAATTCCTATTGCCTCCAGTGTTTCTAATAGTTTATTTGTATCTATGAATAAAACCAACACTTGTTTTTTTAGATTTAATTCATAATTTATGTGATTTGAAAATTCCTGAAGCAGCATTTCCGTACTTTTTTTCTTTTGAAATCCATATTGGTTGGGATCCAACAAAGAGAAAGATTCTAGATATTTATTAAGTTTTATGGAAATGTATTTTTCAAGTATTTTTTCTAGGGCTGGCAATATGCTTAATGGCCTATAATTTTGAATATCTGTATGTTTGCCCACTTTGTAAATTGGCCTAGTGATGCTACTTTTTAGTTCATCTGGTATTACTGCTTGCAATAAAATTAAATTGATAAAGTGTGTTATAACAGGCCCTAAAATATTAATATGTGTCTTAATGTCAAACATTCGAATGTTGTCAATCCCTGGTGACTTTGAATTGTTTAATTTGCTAACAATAATATTAATTTCTTGGCAGGTAGCTCTGGGTAGGTACATACTATGTTGCACTTCATTCGGCCTGACGGTCGATGCTAAATAATCACATTTATGTATCATAGAGCTAACACTATTTGTAAAATATTCAACAAACTTATCTGCTACGGTTTCTTCATTATTCGTATTTAACATATATTTCGAGATTATTTCGTCACAACTACTTTTGGACTTGCGTCCTAATAATTTATTTATTTCATCCCAAGTTTTTTTTGTATTTCCAAAATAATTTTTGAATTTATTGTTAAAAAAGGTAGACTTACATTTAATAATTTCTTTTGTCACCTTATTTCTGAAAGTTTTATATTCCAATTCAAAGAATTGATTGCTAGGAAAATTCTTCCACCTTCTGTACAATGAATCTTTTTTTTTATGTTTTCTAAGATATTAGAAGTTATCCAAGGTTTTATTGACAGAGGTCTTTTTTGGGTTTATAATTCATAACAATTTTACTCTGTTCTGTTTTTAATTTTACTATATAGTATATTGCAATCTTGTTCCTCAAGCAAGGAGTGCCACTTAAACTTATGAATGTTTTTGTCGATTTTGTTTTGCGATAAAAACGAAATTCTTTCCCCGTGTTCTGGGGCTTCTTTCCTTGCACTATATTTAATATTAACTGCAGTTAAAAAGTGATCCGCTATAGTAATATTATTACATACACATGAGGAAAGAGAATCGCTTTGTTTACATCCACTGTTAAATCGGACAAACATGTGGTCTAAACAAGTACGAGTAACTTTTCCTGCTAAAACTGCTTCTCTAGTTACGTCACAAATACATTTGATTAAATAATTATCCGACATTATATTTTCATATGCCATAATAATAGGGTTTTGACAATTTAACAAGTCTAGATTAATATCTCCTATAAGTAAAACATTTTCTTTGGAGCTTATAGTATGCAGAATGGCAGATATTTCATTAAGAAATTGTGGTTGGCTAGAGTTGGGGGGGCGGTATATTGCTATGATGTTTAAAATACTCTTGTTTGGAAGTGTCATAGAGCCAAGCACACATTCAAAATGATTTGTTTCTATTGTTTTCTGTTGAAATGTGAATTCATTTCGAACATATAGCAATATACCTCCTCCAGATTTTTTAGTTCGGCAATAGTTGTAACAATTAAATCCAGGAATATTATACAGACAGACAAGATTCGGTGTTATAGCCGTTTCACATAACATTAACACATGAATATGCTTCCAACAAGTATTTAAGTAGACATTCAAAGTATCCCAGTATTTATAAATCGATCTAACATTCAACTGAACAATATTAATATTTTCCATATTGTAGTTGCTATGAAACTTTAGCCAATCACAGAAATTATGAGTATTTTCGTAATCTACCTCGTCATCTTCTTCAATGTAATTAGACGCCATAACCAATAGTTGCAAAGTCCTTGGCAAGGGCAGCCTTGTAGGCCGGGCAGGAGTCCTTGTCTCCAGTCGGATGTGCAGCGGGCTTCCCAAATCTTGTACAATAACTGCGATATGATATGATAGTTTTGCATATATCTTTAAAACCAGAGGTGAGACCGCCCTTAAATTAAGTCAGAACCAGAAGGTATAAATACTTTCAGTAACGCCCTGGTGAAAGACCATAATTCAGTATCAAAAACTTGTTTGAAATGACTTTAACCGTGTCTGATAACCAGATCTGAATAGCCAAGTACTTCCTCACTTTTGACACCCCCGTCTCCTTCCCTTTAGTCTCACTACTTGGAAATGCCAAAGTACCATATAGAACTCTGAACGGTTGGGAGAAGTTGGGACTCTTGTGGGGTACTCACATTAAAAAAAGAAGGTAACGATCTTTCGATTAAGTAAAGATGTTGGTCTCTCACCAGAGGCGCTACTGAGAGTACCTTTCATGATGATTTACTCGAAAAAAAAACATCGTCGCCTTATCTATAAATATTCTAAATACTGTGGTTACTGACGAAAATGTTTAATTAATTAGATATTCTACGTTATTTTAAAAATAGCAGTAAATAAAAATACTAGAACAAATTGAGACTTGAATATTTTGAATACAAATTGTCTTTATCCTTATTGACGTCCCAGCGTCACGCTGTATTAATTAATAATAACGGTATTTTTTTTTTTTTTTTTTTTATAGTGAATACCTCACAAGAGTCCCAACTGCTCCCGTCTGGAGCCAGTGAGACTATGGCATCCCCAATTGGGGGATGTTGTGAGGCTGAAGGTAAGTGGGGAAGGGAAAGAGGAAGGTGGGGAAGTACCTGGCTATTCAGATCTAGTCACTAAACACGGCTAAAGCCATTTGGAGCAACGTTTCAATTCTGAATGGTGGTCTTACACCAGGGCGATACTGGTAGTATCTTCCACTCTGGAACGTGTCGCAAATATACTATATATTATTTTAATTAATTAATTGTGAAATAACACAAATTAATCAAATAAAATTTATTTGCGCACGCCGGGTTCGAACCCGCGACCTTCGGAATGGCAGTCCAATGCGTTACCACTGGACTATGCCGGCCGTCAAATTGAATTGAATAACAAATTAATATTCTCGGCAATGCCAAACCAATCAAGCAGTTTATATATATGCCACAGATTCCGTGTCGGAAGCCACCCCTTAAAAAATAATCGAAATATCAGATCATCTTCCGGAATAAAAATTATTAATCATAATGCGATATTAAGACTATCATACTCGTGCATTAATCACAAGGTGAATAATATAGACCAAAATTATTTTGTTAACACGTCGATGATGTTTTTCTCGTAATGTTGAGTGAAACTGGCAGAATCGTTTATATATATATAGATGGTTTCATCTCCAAAAGCTTTTAGCGCTTTAGCCATAAGGAAATCGTTAAAATTGCGAAATTTAATCGAGTCCTTACAGAGGATTTTTACATTTTTTTAAAATTCTGTACAGTTTGAAAATTTTAAGTTATATATAAATAAATATATTATATTGCCTTAGTCCTCTTCAGTGCGAGATCCTGTGCTTAGGTTAGGTTTTGAACAAAGGGTTTTCAGCGACTTCTATGGTTTTGGCAGTGTATTTTCGGAAAAAAACGTTTTTTTTTTAAATAGTCAGTCAAAGTCAGTACTCTTTCTGATAATTCCTACCAAGATTTGCTAGACAGTGTAGTAATTAATTGATTTAATTTATTTATTACGAGGTGGGAGTTTGTTGTATAACTTTACAAGAAAAAAATACAGAGCTTCTTTGTTCAAAGGTTGTATCCTTACTCTTAGGTATACTTAGGACGGGTTTTTTCAAAGAATTTGAACAATTCATCAAATTTTAAAGTTGATATTCATGTTCTGTTATTATTTCATATAATGATAGTGATATAATAACAGAACTTGAATAGAACCTTCAGTTTATTTTAATTTCTCTGGTTTTATAATCATGTGAGGTGTTCTCCTTTTTGTCTTTTATTAGATGATGAACCACATTTTTGTAAACTCGGAACTTCGAACTACTTAAAGATTTCTATTATTGATTTTTTTGTGGTCTTTATGACGCATTTCTGAGATATATGCAATAGTTTTAAGTGATTAAATTCTGCTAAGCCCCAACTCATTTATGCACATGTCAAGGTATACAATTCATTGAATTTATAGAACCTTAAAATATGGGATAAACGGTAAAATATAGGTGAATTTATTGGCTTTAAACCGCAGGAATTAGTTTCATACGTTTCCAGATTAACATTTTAAGGAACGGTAATAATTAAATATTATGGTGTATGACACTAATCGATATGCAGTAAAGACTTTTCCCTCATAAGACACATTAATGTTACTTAAAATCAGTCCTATAAATACTCGTATCAGATGGTAATAGTAATAAGGCCAAATGAGCAGCTATACTAGTTTACACGCACAAAAGACACCATTATACCATTTTGCGGGTCCGTCTTGAGTTTAAAACTTCTTTAGATCTTGTTGACATGTTTCTATATTACATTTATTTGTGTCATATAATAAAGAAACATGTCAAAACGCTCTAAAACTTCTTTAGAGCTTGTTGACATCTTTCTGTATTATATTTCTTTATTACTATGTATATTATGTTTGTTTGCGTTTTTCATAACATAATCCAATTGTACGATGATCGAATCGCTTGATCAATTTATATTAACATAAATAACTTCGGACCTCGTGTTGAAATCCCAATTTTCCAAGCGGAAACCTCGCTGTTACCGACAGCTAATTTAAACCAATACGCTGTTCAGAAATTACACCTTGTCAACATAAGTATAATGGCTTTTACTACGTTATTATAAAATATGATTTTATTAAAACAGAAATGTATGACTAAATTATGACTAAAAAATGATAAATGAGTAATTATTTACATAATAAAACTCATGGGATTTTGAATATAATGCATGTAAGTACCAACAAATAATATGTAACCGTTTGAATTAAAAGTTAATAGCGCTACATTTATCATTTCAGCAATATTTAACATAAGTTGGTACCCACCTAAAGACTAAAGGACCGGATATTATAAATAAAAACAAATAAAATAATGATTAGATACTGTTGTACGAATTTATAATTCCTTCTATAGCATATAAGATTTTTTTGATGGTCGATGATAAATGGATAATGATCTCGATTACGAATCCGGATGTGTCAGTGCTCAAATTTTATTAAAAAAAATAAATAAATAAAATATAATATTTTTGCGATACATTCCAGATACTCTTAGTATTTAGACCCCATTGAGAATCTAAAATTTACTTGTATTGACTGTAGCCGTATTTGGGGACCAGATACGAATATTCAGACTCTTCCCCACTTTCCTCTTCCCATCTCCATCCCATCCCCACTACATTCAGCATCACAACATATCTACCCCAATTGGAAATGCCATAGTCTCACTGGCTCCAGACGGTTGGGAGAGTTTGGGACTCTTGTGCGGAATTCGCACGATCTTTATTTTTAAATTTGTTCGCTTCATTGAAATATACATTCTTTAATTTTCTTTTCTCTCTATTTTTTTAGTGAGATACAATTTTCGAAGCTTTTTATGTCAAAATTTGTAGGTCAACATATCTGTTTTCTACTTACAAAGTTATTTCTACCACTAGCGACAGAGCTCTGGAAAATGACGCCATATATTTATTCAAATAATATTTAATACGTAAGCTTACTGTGGTGCACAGAATCCATCGAAGTATCCAATTAAAAATACATAATTCTACTGCATTTAACGGTTGATTATACACACTAATGAATCCGCGACCTAACTGACATGTTTTGATGACCTATTGAAGCGACCGGTATTCCGCAGCAGTTCACAGGTCAAATATTAAAAATCATTTACAAAATAAATGGATATGGTTCTAATTACCCACTTGCACAATTCTGCTTGTACTAGTTGGTGCAAAGCTGCGATGGGACTTGTTTACACAGCTCTCAATATGCAACTGAATAATAAATTTACACGATAATGAAAGTTACAATCGTTTTAAACCGAACAGATATTGCAGTTGTATTTACACTGTATAGAAACGTAGCGAATCTTCCCGATATTTATTTTAATTAGGTGTGCGTTTTCGTTGAAATATTTTTATTTGTTTATTGTTTGTCATTGAGAGTGAATATTATTATTTTTTTATATTAGTTCCACACAGGAGGCCCGAGAAAAATAATTCTCCTTTTGGCCTATGTCATTTCTGGCGATGCTGTGTAGAAGGTCTTTTTAGGAATAGAAGGGGAGGGAGTTCTGGGAAAAAAGGGGATGTTCTGAGTGTTCTGCTAAAAAGGTCATAAGGTCTCATCAGTTTCAGTTTCTCCCGATCCGGCCTGCCACGCAGTTGGTGGACAGACTAACTATCAACAGACCAACCAATCTGTCGCCAAGACCAAGACAAACCTCACCACATGAACCCAAGCACCCATGCTAAGTGACCAAACGTAGCGTATCACTTAGACTGACCTATGGCAGAGGGTATTTGGTTATCCAATAAAAGGTTCTCGGGGCGGCGGTACCCGTACCTGCATCGCAAATTAACCCATCAGGCTAATTTGTTGGTTTCTGGAAACAGCTCATGTGTTCTCATATAAATCGTTGCGTCTCCTCTACTATGATCTAAACTATGTTAGAAAGATAGCTTGATAATATTTGAATTCATCACTACAATCATTATAAGTGGAAAATGTTTCTTGCACAATGATGGAAGACTTATAGCTAGCAGATGATCGAACCCGCGACGACTAGGGGTGAAATAGCTCTGAACTAATACTAACCGATTTTTTTTTTGTTCTGACAGCACGAACTAAAATCACATACGACAAGTTTAAAAAATATATATATTTTTATTTTTTTAATGATAAACTAATTTTTATAAGACAAGGTTTTATGCATAGCATAAAGGATAACAAATAATTATAAGCAATAACTAGTCGCCCGAAATATTAATACAAATTGAAAATATCTCCCGAGTAAAAATAAATGCCGCCAACGGGAAATGAACCTGTGCCTTCTGATGTCTGTTCAGGTGATCTGTATCCACTGAGCTTTGTCGGCTTATTTCCAAACCGCCAAATGATTCAATATGTACTAGTACCTCAATCAACAATTACCGATTATTATATTTTTTCTTGGCGGCATATATTTTTACTCGGGAGATATTTTCAATTTGTATTAATATTTCGGGAGACTAATTATTGCTTATAATTATTTGTTATCCTTTATATATATTTTTATTTAATAGCTTTTTTTTCACATTGTAGAATAACATGTATATTTACATATATGTATAATAGATATTGATTATATTCGTAGTCCTCCTCACTAGGAGATCCTATGTTGAGGGATTAGGTTTTGGAAGTTTTCAGCGACTTCTATGGTTCGACTTCATGTTTTGGGTAAGGTTTTCCAGAAACTTCTGTTATCTACAATAAATTCCTAGTAATGGGCACAATTCTCAGATATGGTAAAAAAGAACTTTTTAAAAGTCTATACGTATTTTTTGCACTCGTTCATAATTTCTCACATATTATCATTATTATGCAGCATATGAAAGCTTACCTGTTTAGTATAAATGGAACTATTAATAATACACACTCATACACGGAACATAACACATGCTGTGCGATAGTACCCACACATGTGTAAGTAGGTACAGTCGCAGTAATATGTTACAAAATCGCCGTAATGATTTTTTTATAAGGCCGGGCCGGTTGAGTTGAATGAGAGAAAGTGATAAATGCCCGCCGTACTCTGTACTCACGCACGGCCCACGAAGCGACTGGGCGAAGCTCTAAGTAAGCTGTCTGAGGGGTGACCATGATTCTTCAGATAATATTATGTGAGCGAAGTGGGTTATTCTAAAAACTATTGGTACTTATTTATATATATATATATATTTATAGTTTTTTTTAATTAGCAGTCTTGTGTCCAATACCAATTTCATTATTTAACATACTAAATTCGCTCGTTGGTGCATGGGTGCATTCGTGATGTGATGTGAAATATATCAGCGTAATGCGTAAAATTATTCAAGTACAATGAATTTTTATTTTTTTAAATTTGGACCTGTAAACCGTATCAGACAAGTTAAACATAAAAATTCACTATTTGATATGTTTATTTATTTTGTTTAAATTTTTGACATAATTGTAAGGTTAATTTCTTCTTTTGAAAGGCAATGATCCTGAGGCCAATATTTTTATTAATATATATATTTTGAGCTTCACAAATCCCACAATTATAACATCCCGTAATCTTTCACGGGTCTGCGCCGGTACAATACATACAAAAACGTAACTTTCATAAATAAATTAATAAAGTAAAGACGTATATATGTGAAAATTTTCAATTCAAAGTTCTCTCTGATCTTTTAATATTCGCAAAACACAAATAATTATTCGGCTTTGGGGACATCCGGAGTAAAAAAACTTTAAGCGTTTTTTTTCAGTCAATAACGGCAGAAAAATTGTGTTAACAATGGCTATCATTGGCTACACTTTTCGTAAACTTTCATTGGCACCTAGATATCAATGCTAACTTGGCTCTCAATGCTAACTTGGCATAAGATTTTCGCGTTATTTTCAGTTAAAAAATGTTTTCGAAAAACTTGTCGAAAAATAATTGTATTATTTACGAACCCTAAAGTATTTCAATAAGATGATTCTAATATATATACGAATTGATCATGGTGTTAAGTTATTTCACTAATTAAATTATAATATTATGATATCGATTAAACTACTATTAAATGTAATCAAATGACTTACGCAATAAAACTCTCATTAATGACTCACAACAGTAATCAAAATGTGATTATGAATGGAAATTTGGCAATGTGTTTTGATGTAATTGCACTCGCAAATATCCGGAATGAATGAACTTTGCGAGCAAGTTAATTAACGCATCATTTGTACAACATATCTACGTACGTATAATGTTACGTATACATTTGCGAACCGAAACGCGAACCGAGCTACGAATTACGGGAAAGGAACAAAGTAACTGCAAGCGGCGTTTCGCGCCATTTGCGGTTGCTTCGTTCCTTTCCCATAAGTTGAGGTTCAGTTCAGCAGTTCGGCTCGCGTATTTATACGTAGCATTATATCTCGTTGTTTGGTGGTCGCACAGAGTAATTCCCTTGTCTATTTGTGGGCCATACAAAAATAGCTTAAAAGCTATATTGAGATACATTGACATACTATAAATGTAAGCTTTGAAGTCCCTAATAACTCCTAGAATGAAGTCCCTAATAATTTCTTCAAGTAATATTTTAACATACTTAAAAAAATAACATAAGTACTCACAAAAAATAACATAAGTACTCACAATAGAAATAACACAAGTAATCACAGTAAAAATAACATCAGAACTCATAGTAAAATAACATAAGTACTCACAATAAAAATAAAATTAGTACTCACAGTAAAAATAACATAAGTACTCACAATAATAATTTGACCTTATTTATAATTCACATACAAAACCATGTACAATGTGACCTTAGAACTCGGTACGGAAAAAAGAAATTGCGTAAACCGATTGTTATTGGCTTAAAAAGAAAGTAGCACTCTCTACGTACATGATATAACACCCCAAATCAAACAAACGAGTTTCTTAAAATGTCCAACGGTAAAAATTTTGCTGCTCAGATTCATTTCAACATTAAGATATTTCCCCATTTTGCGAATAATTATTACAAAGAAAAAAGAAAAATGATGGATTATTTTTAATTTATGAGTAGTTTAAAGCCTGTTAAAAACAAGTAATGTATTAAATCAAACCCAAGCTAAACAATATTAGAAATATTTTCGAGAAAAGATACGATCTTGGTAAGTATTATATACAATTACTTTTAAAAATATTTGTGAACTTTATGTGTCAATCATCTTTATCTTGCCTCTAAAAAACCGCATAATTAACATTGTATTACATGAAAAATATGGGTAATTTTCTAACAAGTTACTTTGGTGTACCAGCAAAACGGAACATGAAGTCACATTACAAGTAAAAAACTGGGCATTATAACGATGTTACGGAGAGCATTGGATAGTTTTCCATTTTACTCGCAACAGACTACTTGCGTTCTGGGTCGATTTTTAACCGGTAGCTAATATATTGAACTCGTAATTATGTATCTATAGTCAGTAATATGTGAATATCAAATTCAATAGGAACACGTGCGAAGTGGACCGTGCCATGTTTCGACACTTCAAGTGTTTGTTTTGTAAAAAATTGTAAAGGAAATGGAAAATGATTACACTTGCGCCACGGCATGCGTATTAGCACCTATTTTATGATACTCACCACATTGTCTTAGAACTTTCAGACTAGAATTACAATTGGCAGTGGTAGAACATATTTGATGCTTGATAATAATTGGTAGAGTGATTTGAAAATTTTTTATGTTACTGTTTTTTCAATAGTTTAGAAGTAATAGCTACTTTAATTTGAAATAAAATTGGATCTGAGAGGGCGTGTTTCACATAAAACGAAAACTCGTACACTGTATGCCAAAAATACTGCATTTTATTAAATTTGTGGCGTCGAGAATAATCCATTGAATAATTAATAATAAACCGCTCGACCTACTTAGTACCTAATCCCGAATTATGTACCTGCAATTCAAATCGCAACGTAAACAAAGTAACCTAAGTACTTCAAACACCTACTTGTCTACCAGGTGACAATACGTCACGAGCCGTCTTACACATACGAGAACTCGCCAGAAGGAACGAGTCTGCCGCCTATGCATAATTGCCGCGCTATCGAAGGTTCCTGAAACATACAGTCTGTGCGAGTGCCTAGGATTTAGTTGCCATCCACCTCCCTACTGCCGCCGTCGGCCGTGTAGTATAAATAAGCCCGACGCAGCGAGTCAGTCAGTCAGTTAGTCATCATTCCGCCGTCAGTCTACGAGGCTCAACGAGTGATCACCCGCGCTTTTCTTACTAGCGCGAAGGACGTATACCCGGCTTCGCCCGTACCATCATGGACTCTATCGGGACATCATATTAGTGCCTTGTCCAGATCGCCGTTCCTGGCAAGCACTACTCGGATTACAAGCGCCCTGGTTCCAGTGTCTCTGACCAGCGCTTCTTCCACGCTACCATGACCACCACGAGGACACGCAGCATCCTCACTGGTTCACATCGTTCCCGTTCAACCGCCTACAAGGTCCGTCGCACCTTCGGCCGTCTCGCCAGTACTGGAGTGCCTGAAGACCTACGTTCTTCGCCAGTGCCTGACCTCCATCGAGTCCCGGTCACCAGCGCCCGGCGTCGACTCACTGACCCGCGCTTGACCAGCACATCACCGCAGCAACCGGAGTATTCATCATCTGTCCTACATCATCTCCTCGTCACGGCAACTGACTCATCAATAAAACACATGTGACCTTCAACACCTTCTTTCATTTCGTGCCTCTCACCATGATCCCCAAACTCCGGTTGCTGCGGTGATGTGCTGGTCAGCACTGGAGTGCCTGAAGACCTACGTTCTTCGCCAGTGCCTGACCTCCATCGACTCCCGGTCACCAGCGCCCGGCGTCGACTCACTGACCCGCGCTTGACCAGCACATCACCGCAGCGTCTGGAGTATTTCAACTTTGGTTCCAGTGTCTCTGACCAGCGCTTCTTCCACGCAACCATGACCACCACGAGGACACGCAGCATCCTCACTGGTCCACATCATTCCCGTTCAACCGCCTACAAGGTCCGTCGCACCTTCGGCCGTCTCGTCAGCACTGGAGTGCCTGAAGACCTACGTTTTTCGCCAGTGCCTGACCTCCATCGAGTCCCGGTCACCAGCGCCCGGCGTCGACTCACTGACCCGCGCTTGACCAGCACGGCCGACGGCGGCAGTAATAATGACTAGTTATTACTAGTCATTATTCTCGGTTTTATTGATATCAACAGAAAAAAAAACGGGGGAAAAAATTATGTAGAGATTAAAGAAAAAATCACCTTCCAAACTATAAATATAACTACTATATCTAAAATCAGTTAACCAGTGATTTGAAAACAGAAACCGATAATTTTTATTTGCTCTGACTAGTGAGAAAAAATTCAGAAATCTATGTATTTTCAAATATACACAGGTGTGAAAGGATTTAGGTTGTCGATTGTACCGACATTCAGTTATTTTAAACATTTATGGACTATATCTCTGACTAATAGTGCCGTCATAAGTAAAAAAATAACTTTTTAATTCATTTTAAAATACAGAATTATAGTCTTTGCAACTATAGTGATCCCAGCCAGAGGTCTTACGTGCTTTCTCCTGACGTAGGTATACCAATGCGGTGTATGTCTTATAATTTGGATAGCTGATAGTGACCATTCTTATACAATTAACGGGGACCTTTCCAACATTAAATTGTTTTATTTGTAAGTTATTTCAATAAGTACTAATTAAATTAGTGAGCCATCTCGGGACTGGAGCCTCACAATACTTGATAAACCTACTTGATTCTGTGCAAAGGAGGGTGGTCCGTCTGATTGGCATTCCATTGTTAACAGACCGATTGCCATCTATAATGCATAGACGCAATGCGGATATGCTGTATCTGTTCTACGGATATTTTAATGGAGCTTGCTCAAAAGAGCTAGCAGAAATGATCCCGGTGCACCAGTGCACTAGCGTGAAACTCGACGTACACGTGCAGAACACCCGTACACAGTTGATTGTGGTTTCATGAGAACGGGCCACTTTTCGACTCGTATGTCTAACGAGCTACCGGCATCTGTTTTTCCTCCTTCGCATAATCCGGGCTTCTTCAAGAGCCGCATTAATAAAACCCACAGCCACTACCTTTATACTATACAGACAGGGACGTTCTTGTGAGGTATCATATAAAAATTTAAAAAAAAAACTCCTTACATCGGTGGTTAAAATACCAGTTTGAATGAAGTTTCCATCGTGTCAACTTTCTGATCAGAAATATATTATCGTGGTCATCACTTGTCTGAATGATGGTTCAAGATACTTTTTATTTTGTTTGAAATGGTAAAATATTAATTGCTTTAAAAATATCTTAATGGATAATGATGCTGTTCTCTGATAAGTCTTAAAGTCAAGGGCGTGGCATTAATAGTCTTAAAGAATGCATTCATCAGAAAAAGCTTCGGTTTCTGAATGTCAAACAAACCTGGAATCTTATTCATGAAATGTAATGCAGTAATGGTTGAGTATTAAGATACATATTTGACATTAACAACTGCATTTAATGTCAAGGGATTGCAGAAACAGCGTTTTTCTTATCTCAGAAACCATTTAAAACAAAAATTGTGTTTTGTAAAGAGAGCACGATATATATGTTTCGGTTTTAAAACTCGAATTCTCGTGTATAATTTAAGTTTTTACTGAATGATTTTAAAACTTGATGGTTTACAAAAATAAATACGATGAAAATGCTGATGAATTAAATTTCTGCATTATGCAGTTCTGCGCAATCTAAGGAAGTGTTTTCCAGGCATGTTAATACGATCCGCTTCCTGGATATTTTGTTTGCGTTTTCATTCCCCACTGCCAATCTCTCTAATTAATGAATATTTTAAAGATTATCAATAATGGCTTTTTAAAATATCTTCTTTGTTAAATAATTGGAATGCTAATGATTTTGTTTCTCACAAAGGATAAAAAATTATCATAAGCAATTAGAATTTTTTGGCGTGTTGGAAATAAGCCAACGTAGCTCAGTGGTCTCAGAGCACCTGACCGGACTTCAGAAGGCACGGGTTCAATTCCCGTCGGCTGCATTTATTTTTATTCGGGAGATATTTTTAATTTATATGGATATTTCAAGCGACTAATTATATCCTATAATAATTTGTTATCCTTTGTGCTATACATAAAAAAACTTGTCTTACAAACATTAGTTTATCATTAAAAATAATAATGATTTTGTATGTAATGAAGTAAATGCGAATAGAAATTATCGCCGAGAAATGGTTTGGAAATCAAACTTGCATCCTCTTTTTCAAAGACAATTGCGTAAATGACAACACTAAGAGAACAACCGAAATCATCGAAAAAACGTTATTAAATGGGTTCGTTTTATACAAATATTTGAAAAAACTTGCTTACATTGATAAAAAAAAAAAAAACTGACGAATAAGTTATGGCTGGTACGCATCGAGGTCCAATTAGATAGACTTTATAAATCAAACAGTAATGCCTTTGAACTGGGCGTTACATTTTCAACGTGAAAGAGAATAACACAATTTTATGTTATTCAAAAAAAACTCTTTGGGATCACAGTATTTCTACTGAAAATGTCTTATAAATAAAAACACATCGCTCGCGGTATCAGCGCAGAAGTTTTTCATTGAAAACACACCTTAAAATTAGTGACAACTTTCATTTTCGATGAAGAAAGCGTTGGAAGAATGATTCAACGATTTTAATAATTATTTTAAACGAATCGTATAGAGGTGCGAGTTTTTGAAACCTCCTTTCGACTCCTTTGTGTGGCTATTGAGTATTGATTATGTAAATCTGTATGTATGTCCAGTGCAGGTATTATTAAAATGAATTAACATAGTAATATAGCTGTGATTAGGTGTGCATAATAATGGTAAATTAATCAAAGCTTTGTGATTCAGGAATGTTATCGACATAATTCGTGGGGAACCAGACGATTTAATTAATAATTTATTTTATACACGGGTAGGTACTTGGTAAAACAGCTTTAAAAAATCGAGTATAAACAGGTTCAGCTTAAGTCAGACAGGTACCAGGTAGACAGGTAGGTACCCAGAAGAGTTTCATGGCCCCACCCCATCTAAGACGTCTATGATAGGGGGGGATTGAATGACCTTGAGTCATTTTGACCACAACTTGAAGCGTCTCTTTGTGACTCGCTATAATATGTAACAAAAATTATTGAGAGACTCGTTTTAATGAAGTCATCGAACGCCTTTGTTGCAAATTGCTAACTTTGGGCATAGGTATTGCGTTTAATTTTTAGATATCCATTTGAATTTTTTATAATGTTTTTTTTTCTTAGCTGTTTCTCTCCTTGAAAGTATTGTGAAACAATAAATGGTAAAATAGTAAAAAAATATAGAAATTTACAATTCAAGACGAATTCAATCTGATAAACACTTTTTTAAAACTGTTCGAACTTAAGCTAAGTGAAGAAAATTATAATTTCCTTTAATTTAGAATAATTGTTAAGATAAGATATTATGTACGAGAAGGTAAGGTTATATTTTAAGTAATTATCATTAAGTCACAAATAATAGCCAAACAAATCTTTAAAAATACATTTCTTTTATAGCCCATATTTTATAATTAAATTTGTGTTGTATTATTGATATGTGTATTAATATTACATAGTTTTACATAAAAATAAAATTTAATTTAAAATTAATTACTTTAATTTAAATTTAATTTAATTTAAAATTTAATTTAATTTTATAAAATTTACATAGTTTTACATATTTACACAAAAAGGTAAAATTCGTAGCAGGAAATAAAACTCAGATCCTGAGATCTTACCGGGACAACACTGTCCTATTTTAGTTACTGAAACCCAATTACTCGTACATTCGGTCATTTAGAACGATCATATTCCAATCTAAGAATAGTTACCATTTCCTTGTAATATCTTCAATAATCATTAGTAACTATTGAATTACTTATGAGAACGTTTAAAATATACGTTCGCAATCGGTAACAAACACATCTTATCGTCTTTAATCACTATTTTGAATATAAAACGATAAAAAATATTTGTACATAACATAGTTACGTAAAACAATGACAGACGACAGATGTCAAAATAATGTCCGCCAACTTAAACTGGAGGATAATCGGTTCGAAAATAGAACACGTCCTTTTTTCATCTGGAATCTGGAATCAATACAAAAAGACAACCCATATGAAAACTAAATGAAAATAAAATATTGTGTAAAACGCCCATTAGTCAAGGAACTGATGATTAATTCCGGTCGAGGTAATAATACACGAGTATTTTCTCTTTTAAGTCGCTATATTTACAGGTTGTCAAGTGTTCACAATAACATTGATTCATGTCGCACAAAAAATGTTTTTTTGCCGATTTGTCGGGATGGCCGAGTTTGCGTGCTCGAAATAATTCTGAGAATCTTATTTGGAGATGATCCGTTCTGTTTGGCTTACATACACATTTTCAAACCCAAAGCAGCTAAGTTTATAAACTTTATCTGTCTCAGAAATAAACTTAATTTTTGCAGGCCTCAGAAGGTCTTGAATATTAGTTGTTGTTACGAAGACAGTCTTAATGCTTTCTTAGACTTAGAAATGTGTTAGATAATTCAAGATTAAAAATAAAACAACAGGAAATAACGGTTCTTATTGAACAACAATTACACCTGTTAGGCACAGTTTTGTTTTGCTTCTAGCCGTGGCAATTCTGCGCAATGCGAGAAAACCGTTAGCATTAAATATTGTCACATTAATTTGATGTAAATATTTGAGGCAGGTATTTAGATAAAATACTTTCTCTTAGATAATCAGTGGCCATTGGCATTCGGCTTCGAAGACTGATTTGGAATTTATTAATTGGAATCTTGATCATTTAAATTGCGATTCATGATAACATCAGATGCATGCGTAATCACGATGAACTAGAGACAACATGAGACATTTATTTATTAACGGACATCGTCCAAATTACAAAATAATAACACGAATACAGTAAATTGAAAAATACAGGAGTAGACAAAGGTACATGAAAGCAAAGATATAAGGCAGATATAATATAAGAAAATAAAGTGATAAGTCGAATCAAGTCAAGACTACGCCGTGGGTCAGGACCACGGGACACTTATAATATTCCGTCACTTGTTTAGCGACTGGAAAAAATCATTCAGACTTATCCCAAAAAAGTTAAGGTTTTGACTTTAGTTGACCAGTCTACACATTCTTGACAATGGTGAATAATATCCATAATTTGTCGAATAATGGTTGAGGAAGAGCAGTTCATTATTTCTGAGTCTGTGCGAGGGGATATTTAAGGGAATGAGTTGCAGTAGAGTAGGTGAATCAATAATACCATTTATAATTTTGAAGAAGCAAATGAGGTCATTTCTTTCCCGACGGACTTCCAAAGGAGAGAGGTTCAATTTTATCATATGAGTATTTGTCTTTTTCTAATCCTAGCCTCCTAGCAATCCCTCTTAAGAACCGACGTTGAACAAATTCAATGCGTCGAATATGGACATATAGATAAAAAGGAGACCAGATAACACAAGCATATTCAAGATGGGGGCGAACCAAGGAGCAGTAAAGAGTTCTAAGGGTATTTACGTTTTTGAAGTCCGAAATGATTCTAGTGATGAAACCAAGTAGTTTGAGTTTTAGTTTGCCATCCTTCCTTTGCCGGTCGCCATGGAAATGAGATACCTGAGGCGAATGTGCGTAAAACCATGTCAGAATTAGAATAACAGATGTGTAGTATGATTTGGCGGTCCATCTTCTCTGCCTACATCCAAATAATTTGTTTCGATCTGACCTACTAACCATGGTTCTTAAATAACCTCTTTCCTTGAATATCCCGTATATCTGCGTCTTTTAATATTTTGTTTTGATTTGAAGTTCTTTGTTTTTGTTTGGTCGCTTAATTTTAATTTTTTTAATACATTCCATCGATGTTTACATGTTTTATGACCACTTAACAGTATGAAAAAGAATAATAATAAACTATTAACGATTGTTGAACTTAGCAGAATTACAATCATGCTTTGAATTTATCCGCAATTTAACCTTGATATTTACATACTGGGTATGTATTGATAGACAGTAGCAATGGCCCCATTCTCATATAAAATATTTTATTTAAATTTCTTGCACACATTAATAAATAATTTGTAGAACACCTCAAGTAAAAAAATATTCTTATAATTAAGGGTGGCTCTTTTCACATATATTACGAGTAAAGGATTGTATTATCATTGGCAAACGCTATAAGTGCATCAACAAACCGATGTAGAAATCGATTTAAACAATCATTAGAAGTACTAAAACGTAATCATCACTAAGGTTTGACTGAGGATTGAATCAACCTCCCCAGTGAATGGAGTCAACCACAACAACTGAGCCACATCCTGATTGGGTAGGATCGACATTTATTTCGTATATTAACTGAGAAATCGGTATATGCCCGCTTGTGTATGCTTGACTGCCATTAAAAGTTAATAAAATGCATTGTCATCGAGAACGAGTCTATCTGCCGAGTATCAGCTCCATCGGAAGTCGGGAAGTGGGTTAATTTCCAATTACAAGATTCATTAATTCATTCCGAAATAAAATCGAAATTCAACGAGATGTGTTTAAAAATAAAATGCATCTCCAAAATGCTAGTTGCGTTGCCGAAACACAGTGGTTCGGAAGGTAAAACAGTAGTCAAGGTACACAAAATAATGAAACCGAACTAAAATTAAGTAAGAATATAATTTTGCTCCAATCCACCCATCCTCACTACTTTTACATCGTCTGGGGTGTATTCGATCTCTGTCCCTGGTCATTAAAACTGTTATGTAGTGTAGCATAAACCATGAAGAGAACAACTTTTGGTACTGGTTAACAACGTGCACCTGTTGCCAGTTCTTACCCCATGCATCAAACGTATGACCGGTTCGAATGACATTAATTTTTTGCAATGTTTGACGTCTAAGGCATTTTCCCTTTACCTACTTCTACTCCCGGTGATCTCTACTATCTGGGTAGTTAATTATGCAATATTTGACCTAGAATTGCATTTGTACCAGTCGGTAGATTTCGAGCCCGTGAAGATAAAATACTGACCTATTAATTTATATTCAAACTATTCTAGGTTAATGCCTATTTTTATATTATATAAAATTTTTATTAAGTAAAAAAAACTCAATATGTAGTTTTCACCTCTTTTATAAAGTCGATAAAATCATGAATATATTAGAATTCAAGCATCATACATAACATCATGTTAAATAACGTCACTCATTGCATAAATTTATTGACGGTATATTCACAATAATCCGTGTTGTATTTCCACTTTCCCTCTCGGCGTAACCTCAAATTACTTACTTAGATCTTGCGCGAAAAGAAGTTTCCCGCCATCTGTAGCGATGTGTTGCCAGTCTCAAAATTAATACCACGTAATATTTTATCGCAATTAATTTGTAAGTTCTTGACTGAGTTAAAGGTATATTTTAATAATATGCATATTATTAATCGCCACGTTCAGAAATCAATTCGATTTAAAGAAAAAGTAGACAAACCTGATTTTAAAGTTGATGCTGGAAGAGTTACAGCCAGCACAGCTGAGATGGTGGCTAGTAAAAGTATCACAGTACTGTATCCTTTCATTTTCGTTGGCGTTCGGTAACTTCTCTCTCAAAAAAACGGAAAAATCAAAATATACACACACTATTTATAGAAATACTTGAATTATTATAATTTTGTTAAGATGGTGACATCTATTGTGATTTTATCAGACTATTTCCCGTCCGCATGCGCATAAAGCAAATAGTCAACTGACGGCAGCGAGTGTTTATTCCAAATTTGAATAGCTTCGTTCTCGTATCCGACGTGCTGCACATTAGCGCGCGACCAACAACTGACTGAACAAGCGACCCCGGGGCTAATCGAGAAAATAATACGCGGAGACCTTCTCGTTAATTTATTGAACAGCGAATAAAATCGAGTACATATTATTATTGTTGGGCGACCGAAGCCGTGGCGTGCGCGCGTGTTACTAGCCGCACGATCCTCGGCGGCCCGATCGCGATGGAAGGAGTCGGACAACGGACAACGACGGGGGAACTTTATCTAGCGGAGGAGAAGGCAAATTCTATTCTTGAACCGAATGAGGCATTGTGAAGTTTAAGTCGGATTCTCTCTCGGACGAAAGCGAGAGGTCATCCTTGAACCGTCCGCATTTAGCGGAGGACACGCTGGACCATACAGTGTGCAGTGTTCGTACCTCCACAGGCGTGCGATCTTCACAGGGAGAAGAATGAGCATTGCTAATTTATTAAGAATCATGACATTTTCATGAACACGTTTTCCGACATAATTTAATAAAATTTTAATGGGAACCTTGTTAATTCATTCGTAATGCCTGCAATACCGTTTTTACCAATTACCAATAATTTTAAGAGATTTTACATAAACTAGCAATACTAATTTTTCTTCATGTATATCTCGCTCATTACTTCTAAAATATAAAATTAAATAAATAATATGCAGGCCTTTAATCATAGAATAAGGTAAATGAAACGACAACAATAGAGTATATAAGACTAAATAAAGGTTAAACAACAAAATCAACTGAAACAATGAGATGTATGCATTCAATTGGTGACCCGCGGATGTCAACAAACAGGTAATAGGTACAAGGTTATTATTTTGAGTGTTTTGTATTAATACACATAATCAATAAGTTAAGATAAAAATCAGCCGAAAATTATTTTCAATGGTGCAATAAGTAAGTGGGCCTCAATTACCAGATTTTATTCTCTGAAATTATCGTCATTCCAAATAATGAACGTAAATATTAATATTGAAATGGATTCTAAATACAAGATTTTATTTCACGTAATTTTAAAACTCACTCTAATTACTTCTTGTTTTTTAAAGTATTGCTCGAGATGAGAATAGTTGTGTTAGTTTCCAAAGATACGCAAAAAAATTGTGAGGAATTTAAAAATAATAAGTAAAAAAAAGATTTCAAGACATATTATTAATGATTGTTATTGTATTTTTGCTATCAATACAATATGTCATATATAAAGGAAATTGTTACGATTTATCGTACGCCACTGTTATCTACAAGCCATTTCACATTACGATTTTTTGCAGTTTTTAATCATTCATTCAATTTCAAAGGCATTCTGGGGTTATTATAAGACGAAGGCGAAGGTCTAGGTGAGGGTTGCATCACACAAGAAAGTCTGACAAATTACATACATAGTTCATTAAATATGTTGTAAATAATTTCATATTTGTTCTTGATTGCAGATTAAATACCACCAACCTTCGCACGGAGTTACAAGATGAGCTAAAATCCACGATTGATTGCGTTTTCTCAGAATTTTGTTTGTGTGAAAAATTGAAGATGTTCTCATCCTTTCACACGTCAAAATTGGATGCTGCAATGATATTTAAACAAAAGTTTTTGAAATTCTTTAATCGTACTTAAAACTAACATTAAGAAGTGTACTTTTAAGAAACAATTTTTCTTGTAAATTGGCTGCAAATTACGATTTCTGTAACGAAACGCAAGACTTATGACTTCATTAGTCAGAAGGTTACAGGTTCAAAATATAATATTTCACATGTCATGTCAAATATTCATAAATAGATACTGCGCGAAAAACTAAAGCCAGTTTTACAGTGCCTTAGTATACGCCCTCCATTGCCGGGGTTTGATATTTTGCTGTCTAAGTATTTTTTTATAAATATTAGAGTATGGACAGTCACTACATGTGCTCAATAAGTGTACCTGCATGAAAACATCGTAAGTAATTAATAATAATTGTGAAGCTTCAAGCAATCAGCGTGGAAATGATTTATTATAGAGTGGCTTGGAGCGCCTTACAGGTACTTAGCATTTTTCATGTACAAAATACATCAGGATTGATTTAAATAATTATAAAAAATAATATAATGATAAAAAATAATTGCCGCCGACGGCAATTGAACCCGCAGCCTTCTGATTGCCAGTATGGTGCACTAGCCACTATGCTACATCAACTTATTTTTAAATCGTTAAATAATTCAATAATTACTAGTATTTTATTCAACAATTATTGCTTATTACATTTTTTCACCCGAAAACCACCAACTTTATTTTTGTAGGTAAGGCATTGTTAAATACTAAATCTCCTACTAGGTGGCGTCGAAATATATTATATATTAATGGTTGAAATATTTCACTTGATTACTGTTTATAATAATTTGCCATCCCTTGTGCTTTGCATGAAAACCTTGTGTTGAAAACAAGTTTATTTAAGAAATAAAAAATTAAATATCTGTATCAAAAACATCAACGCACGGTGAAGAACGCAACCCGATGTCGATAGGAACAATCAAGCAGATCATCTGCGTAGGAACTTTAGAAGTTTTATAATCGGGTTTATAACTTTGCTAAGACTGTAATTCAAACTAAATACACATAGTACCAGTTCCTCAAAGGGATAGACAGAGAGGATGGAACACCAAATAACTTGATCTTGACGTACACTTCCCGCTTCTGTAAATAGAAGACCTCGTGTCCAAAAAATAATATATCTATTTATCTTATTTAATTAATCAAAATGAGATCTGTAAGTAGGTACTATAGCTACATAATTATAAACTATTTATTTTGTGTAAAATAAAAAAAATAATAATTAAGGAAATTTAAAATTCATCAAAAAAATGACATTATCTTAATGACAATTGAGAAAGTTCAGATAAGCAAATGAAAAAAGAATCTTTACTGCACCATTAAAATCCACCATCTTGAAACGGAAAAGAAACGTACGGAAATTAACAGACAGACGAAATGTCAAACGGTCGAGTTAAGACAGGACTTCAGTAGGCACAGACTATTATAAATAATAGATACCAACGAAAATTATTTAAGCATCTTTAATCACATCATGAATATTTCCAGAGCATAATTATATCGGTTTCATGTTTGGTATTTTGATAAATAATGAAAGCAATTAAATATCAAAGAGATTAGTCATCTGAGATTTATAGAAAGAGCTGCATCTTGCATGATTAAATGTACCAATGCTGCACATTAATTGGCAAATAAATTGAGAAATGTGTCTTCTCGATGTATTATCTAAATATGCCATCGTTTGTAGTACAAAAATAGGCCACAATTAATAGCGAAGTCAATATTAAAATAAGAAGTGAGATCAACGAAGTGTTTTAATTACGTATATTAATAAACTGTTATGAATCACGTTTTTGTTATTTTTGAAGGATTTATGACTGTGTCACTTGAAGGTACATGATAAATGTTCGTGAAACGAGAAAACATTATATGCAAATTTAAATAGTTTTTTCGTATGAAAAAAAAAACTCGCACACTCGGTAAAAATAATTATTTATGTATAATTTTTTTAAATATGCGAAAGAGTGATTTTGTGATTAATATGTAAAATAAAAAAATATTTGTAAGCACGTATTAATGATCAAAATTATAAAATATGTATTAATGCAGTCTTTGTGCAGAAACGGGAGGTCCGTTCGATAGATTCTACAGTGTTCTACCTGTACTTGTTCTACCTGTACTTGTTCTACCTGTATTACAATGGATGATGCTCCAAGGTACTAGCGTCATTGATCCCTTCGGCACCGGTGTATAGTCGGGAATGACGCCAAACGTGCCTGATATATTTACACGTTTAACATTTGTCACATGAGAACGGGTCGTTTCTACGCCTCATTTCTCAATTTAACAGCTCGGCTGTGGAACGATTCGCCGGTATCTGTGTTTCCTCCCTCCTACAACATGGGTCTCTTTAAGACCAAGAGGGAATTTTCTTTCCTCGCGGCCTTCTGTACGAAGCTGATGTAAAAAACACAGTTTCTTTTTATAGAACTTTACTACATTCCTACCTTATTTACCTGCACTGTTATCGTTAAATTTTACTTTGAACTACAGTTTTATACAACCTTGTGTTTGTATTGTTTCATTCATTTTTTTTTTAAATTACAAAGATAAATTTTAATTTATAGAAAATAATATAATAATATTAAAATAATAAACCTTATGGGCAAACACCTGGAGTTTTCAGTAAATTCATTATAATTTAACCATGAAAGATAATATTAACAACTCTAAAATAAAAAAATAAAAATAATGAAAAATATCCGGTAGCATCTAGAAACTAAACACAAGCCTTGCCGGGGCTTTGCTCTGACCAATGAGCTAATTTTTTTATTTTCTAGATTCTTATTTTCCATGAAGTGGTGAATCATTTGAATTTACTAAATTTAAAGTTAATGTTCTTTATACAAATAGAGCGGCGATATTGCGCCTCACAATTTTTACCTCATATGTTTTAAACTTTCCCTGGCTATGAGTAGTAAATAATAATAATAACTTTTGTAATATTTAGTGGAATATCCATTATGATTTATTAAAATACCATTAAATGCATCCTCCATCCAAATTAGTCAATTCCTCGCAATCTGCCTCCATCAATTCCCCCGCAACACTCAGAACTCTCCGTACCGCATTCTGAAGTAATCGACAATCGACAAACCGGCTCTTGTCGTTGAGTGCACTCATTATTATCATTGCGTACCTATTAAAGAGCGCCAAGGTTACTCGGCATTGTCGTTTGGTCAACACTGACCTGAAGTATTACTGTCCTACAACCTACAGTCCTACAGGCCTACAGGCCGGAACTCTGTTTATATTCAGATGGGATCATGAATTATTCACTGGTTGATAAAAATATACCAACTGCGGTATTTATTTAAGCAAGAAATGCTTTTAGTATGGACCTTCCGATGAACTCGCATATTTTTAAATTGAGAATAAATTAATTTAAATTCAATTCGCTTCGAAAGATAGTTATAACATATTTAAACTTGGTAACTGCTTTGAATTTTACATTGATTACCTATATGTGTTATTTCTTTGATGTTCCTAGTTTATAGACGTATACTGAAAATAGATTTGACCGGTCGGTGGCTGAGTTGACATCGCGTATGGGTCCTACCCAGGCGTGGTGTGTTCAATTCCTCGGCTGGTCCTCCATCACAACACAAGCAACAGTTTTCACTTACTGTGGTGGTAGTAGGAGATTTTAAAATATTGTCAGGCTTTTCGTAACCCGAGAATGTTTGTCTTTCTTTTAAAAAAAAGATGACACAAGAACTAATAATATTACTTCCACTTTGGAACGTGCCGCAAGTATACAATATATTATTTTAAATTAATAATTTATGAAATAACACAAATTAATTCAATAAAATTTACTTTCGCACGCTGGGATTTGAATCCGCGAACTCCAGCTTGCTAGTCGAGAGCTTATCCAGTGTTTCTAATTTGTAACATGTTGGCAAGAAACATTATTGCTCGGAACATTTTGATCGGAAACATTTAGACAGGGAACATTTTGACAAGGAACATTTTGACAGGGAACATTTTGACTGGGAACATTTTAACTAGGGAATTTTTTACTGAGAGCACTTTGACACCGACAATTGTTACCGGGAACATTAATATCTAGAAACGTTAGCATTAGCAGCCACCTAGACGAAAAACGATTTGAAAAAATTGCTTATCTGAACACATTGTCATGAAAATTTGTGTGGATAAAATATTTATTATCGAATCGAACTTAAATCAACCGTAAACACAAAATATTCTTGCAACGTGCGAACATAATCACACAAAGGGACTAATTAATTCTGCTTGGTAAGTAGTAAGTAACGAAGAGGTAGATTGAAATTGAGATACTTACTCCTACGATGCGATGTGCTGAAATACGAACTTGTTCTTGCTTGCAGATAAGATCTACAAGATTTATTGTGTGTTATTTTGATGCAGAATTCGATAAGGTACGTTTTAAGTAGGCAAGGAAATAAATCGCATGAAAAACTGCAACGTGAAATGCATTTATCATTCGGGAACGTGCGTCGAACAAGAAGTGTAGTGTTAACTGAAAAAAATAATATCTGTAAATTTTTTTTCCCGAAGGACACATAAATACATATTAAATTATTATTACCAATAACCGGTTTGAGAAATTAGTGGAGTGTTGAAAAAATGTGAAAAAAAAAGACTGAAAAAATTGACTCATAATGGAATAATAATAGAACTTTCCCTAAACTTGAATATTGCAAACAAATGTAATTATAATGATTGTAATTATTTTTACATTGGAAATAAAAATCTGATCAAATTATTCGTATTCCGGTTGAAAACGGGACTGCAGGCCTTTAAACGAATTAATTGACAGATTTCCTAAGAAACTATCAATAAAACACGAATGTGTTAAAAAAATTATAATATTTTCGCATTTCGTAATTCTGATAGTATTATTACGCCAGCGTCTGGACGATCTAGGCCCTCTGATTGGTCGAATTCAAATCATACGTTTCGGGTAAATCCCGAATAACCCTTTCCCGTCTAACGATATTGTAATTCCTAATTCTCTTACCCCTCACCCCTACTTCTACCCCACTTCTTCTTTCCAATTGTAATCTATGTTTAATTTTTGACTTCAATGAATACTTACTCCTGATGAGGTGAACTTCGTTCATGAAACATGTAGTGGTTGTATATAATAAAGTGATGTAAACAAAGTTATTTGTGTTTGAAATAAAGTTTAATAAGATTACATTATTTTATCTATTTCCGTTGTATATCAATGCATATGTACGCAATAAAATGTAAACATTATATTTATTTATTTATTGAACAATTTGTATAGCGCCGCTTTTGTGAGATATCACCTCAGGGGCGCTATATTGTAATAATCTATTTGCAATATATACTCACCCTTTCTCTGTGAATGACCTAATATGTACCTATTAAATGTAACTGTTGTTAGGATCACTTAAACTGGGCAAAGCCCAACCAAATGCCGCCCACAGGGCCTAGCAGCAAAAAACCCGCGGAGCGGGTTTTATAACTGCTAGTTATATTTATTACGATAAACGCAACTTCATGAATACATGTTCCGATGTATTCTCAATGTATCATAATGAAATGGAAATGGCCTGCCATCACGTTTTTAACAGGATTTTAATAAATCAGCAATACTCATTTTTCTAGGTGCATATATTGAGAGTTTACACGACATCAACGAGCTTTTTGATTTTGCGTACTCTGGGTCACTTTAAGTACCGATCACTTTGAAAATGTGCATTTCAACATAAATCATTTTGAAATATGGGTTATTTTAATGAATATATAAATTAAAATACCGCACAACCATTCGTATAATTATGGCGTTTTTACATTCAAATTTGAAATGTTACTGAAGTACAAGTATGCTCATAAAATTTGATTGCTTTTTGTTCGTAAAGCTGCATCTTTTAATCACTACCACCCGTTACATAAATCAATTAATTATTGCCGTATAAAAATGTTAAGTACTGAGCATAACTAATTAACGAAGTGTTTTGTAAATTCGTTTAAACATTGTATTCGCAAAAACACCTCTCCCATTGTTTGTTTGGCTTTCCAAAATTGAAATTGATAAAATGACGATAATTGAGAGAAGTTGTTCGATACATGAGACATCGGAGAAAGTTCCGAGTGCAAGTGCAAATTAAGTACACGGGTATTGTTGCTGCTCGGATAGCTACCACGAATAATGCACTTACACATACATAATATCGTCACCTTAGTAAGAATGGATTCTATCTTCACTTTACCTTGTTCAGAGATATGTGTTGTCAAAGTTTGCAACACTGATTGACAATATCTTACCATTATAAAACATACCTAAACGTGCAGATAGAACCATATGCAACCAGCTAGGGCATAACAATTCATTGCATAAGGTTCTAACTACATTTCTATAATGCCATTCCAAGCATCCTTCTATTTAAATAATTTAAAATCTTACCTCAAAATTACAAAATATCAAATAGAATTTGACACTCCAAGAGAAGTTAGAACCCAATCCAACTAAAGTAAAGAACTACGACAGTGCACCTCGTAAAAACAATCAACTGTCAAATACAAAGAAAATTTTATATTCTAAATGTTAGAGCTTCGTCATATAAGTATCTACGGAAATACAACACAGATTGCTCTGAAAATTATTTTGGTTACAGGAATGAGCAAAAGCAATCGATTTGCATTAAAATTTAATTTAAAAAAATGACAGTTAGAACATTGTTCAACTGAGGTAACGAGATTGCGTTCGGAGGAGGGAAGCTGAAGACTTCACTATTATTTGTATGGTAGCAGGAAACCAGCGTCTTTATTAGGTACTATCGAAGGTTGGCCATCATCAACACAATCTTCACACTGTAGATAAGAAGAACTATTTTTGGAGGCAAATAAAACTGATTTTAGTGCCTGCTCTGTGCGGTGCCTGATGTTAGTTTCTGTTGTAAAAAAGGGTTTGAAATTAAACCAAAAAACGGTATCGCAAAATTATAAGCGTACCAAAGTCATCATAATTTGATACTCCAAAATATGCAATTTTAGTTGGGTTTTTAGGTTTTTTTTTTAATTTTTTTTTTTATATATACAATAATATTATTATTGGGTTTATAAAAACAGTTTATATTTAAACACAGTTTGATAATGCCTTTAGAGGGCGAAACAGCTGTCACGCGTAATAATAATTACACAGCAGAACTTGTTTAAATATAAACTGTTTTTATAAACCCAATAATAATATTATTGTATATATAAAAAAATAAAATGGAGTTCTACAAATTAAACTTAATAATAATAAAAAATAAAAAAATAAAAAAAAAAAAAAAAAAATAAAAATAAAAATAGGGCTTTTAGGTAAACATTTTTTTTCCCTACCGAGAAAACACCAAGTCTATGATTTTTTATTATTTTTTTATTACTTTATTTATTTTCATTTCTTTACACATATTATACATATTAATAGATAGTATATAAGAACACAATATATAATACCAAATAGTATCCACAAGAAATGAAAACCCACTAAGGCAATGCCTGAGTGTGGGTAATATAAAACCATTACTATATTTCAAGTACCTAAAGTATAATATACATTAGTAAGAAAAGATTTTTTTTTGTTTATAGTTATTATAAAAAGTAAAGAGAAAACATTATGTACAATAGTTTATAAAGTTTCAGCAAGTGAGTTGTAGAAAGGATCAATAAATTTATAGTAAAAGCGTTTCAATATCTGCCTCATTTAGCCATCATTTTACCTCTTTAATATATTCTATCTTTTTATTTATCATTTGAGTTTGTAGTGGTAGAAGGTTAAATGTACGAGGACCAATGAAACTGCTATGTGTCTGCATTAATTTAGTATTGGTTTGGGGGGTGTAAAATATATTATTTGTTCTTTTGCTCATTCTGTTTTCATTTATTTTGAAATTATTTTTGTTTTTAAATAAATATTTCATAGTTTGTAATATAAATAATTTACGAATGTTAAATAATTTAGATTCCTTGTATAATAGGTCGGTCGAGAATGTTTTATTTTTGTTATATATGACTTTAATTATGTGTTTTTGAATTATTTGTAGAGGCTTAATAAATGTATCAGGTAATATTTGAAATTTATAATAGCCAGGTAATATTTGAAACACCCATATGACGTAAAAATTGTGAAGCGCATATGACGCCGTTCTATTTGTATAAAGAACATTAAATTTAAATTCAGTAAATTTAAATGATTCACCACTTCATGGAATATAAGAATCTAGAAAATATGACAGCAATTATTAATAAAATATAAACATTCACAATATTTTTTTTATGTGAATACCGCACAAGAGTCCCAACTGCTCCCAATCTAGAGCCAGTGAGACTATGGCATCCCCCATTGGGTACGTTGTGTGGCTGAAGGTAGTGGGAAGGGGAAGGAGATGGAAAAGAGGAAGATGGGGAGTATCTGGCTATTCAGATCTAATCACCAAACACGGCTTAAGCCATTTTAAGCAATGTTTCAATTCTTAATGGTGGTGTTACACAAGGGCGATACTAAGAGTATCTTCCACTCTAGAAAGGCCATCAATGTAATGTTTTAATAAGCCATTTAAGGTAATATTTGTGTTTGCATATGAATGACGGGTTAATAGTTCCGAAATTTAATAATAAATACGGACAGAGAACGTTTCAATACAACATACCGAAGATATTTAATTTATTACCTGACACTATAAAGCAATGTAAGTCTATGAATAAGGTTAAATATATGGTGAAAAATTGGCTATCGGAAAAAAATATTTACTTTAATATGTATGTAAAAATGTTGATTCTATAGATATAAGATGAAAATTATAACTTATAAAAATGTATATGTAACCTAACTTTAAGCACCTGTTGACAAGCCAATTCATTTGGCTTAGCAGGACTTGTTTGTTGATATGTATTAACTATTTATTGAATAAAAAAAATTTAAAAACCCTGAAAATTAGAAAATATGGTACAGGTAGTCATCAACATTTGAAAAGAATAAAAAATTATCGAAATAAATTCTATAATTTTTTGTTTTTATTCAGAAAAATGTTGGCCACTTCAAAAATGATGAACTTTAACACCGTCACAGATTTATTAAAATAAACAATCTGTAACGGATTATGAGCGCCGTGTTTATGATGAAATAAATAATAAGTACGTAGTGAACAAAGATTATTGCACTTACAAAATGCACCTTTAATAAATAAAAAATGTCAATTTAAAAAGATTCCCGGCAAAACAGCTCAGGAATGAACCATTTCACAATCATTTTTTTAACATATTAATTAAACCGATTTTAACCCGATGTTTATTATTTTTCTCACGACTTTGTGAACAATACATTGTTCAAATGCATCTGAATTAGGCAACTGTTTGATTGTTTGGTTGATTAACGAAATGCCAATCAAAAATGAACTGGGAAAATAAAATAAACTTAAGAAAAGTGAAATCATGACTTAAGAATATTTTATTCGCTATTTGTTAAATAAATAGCTGAAGTCTACCCGGCTTTTGTCGTTTAAAAGTAGAAATAACTATTATTGCAATATAATAAGTATTTGATTTACTTGATCATGCCATTTTTTCCTCGAGCATCCTCGAATTCTTCAACCATTCACTTCCAAGTCATACATTGTTCTCACACGTCTTTCTCTGTTCATCGCTTACGTTTTATTTAACCACAAATAATAATTTGATTCGTGTTTTTCTTACCATTCACTTCATGTCATATCATGAAATCCACATTTTTATTGTAATTCGACTCCATATGTCATTTAAGTGCAGAAATAAGAGTTAAGTCTTCCTCGGGCGTCCACTAATTTTTTTACCACTCACTAAAATCACCATTCACTAAAATCACCATTCACAAAAATCACCATTCACTAAAATCACCATTCACTAAAATCACCATTCACTAAAATCACCATTCACTAAAATCACCATTCACTAAAATCACCATTCACTAAAATCACCATTCACTAAAATCACCATTCACTTAAATCGATACCGTATCTCATTCCCATGCAGAGATAGTGCGTAGTCTTCATCGAGCTTTCCTGACTTCTTCTATAATTAAAACTACTCACTAAATATTCCTGGCACCAATAAGAACAAACGTTGAAATTTTCATCGCAATCGGATGAAATGTATAGGAACGCGTACGGAACAAACAAAGAAACATTCATTTATATACAATATCTGACGTGTACCCGGCGTTACTAGACTTTTCTCTACTTTCTTTACATACAATATGCATGTATTATATACATAAACCTTCCGAAAGAAATTCTCTAAATGATATTGAAAATTATATCAAAATCCGTTGCAAAGTTTAGAAGAACTAAGCGAACTAACAGAAGACGCGGATAGAGACTTTATTTAATACTATTTAGAGATATATACAGGGTTTTCCAATAAGAGGTGTTATTTTAAATAGCCGGCTATTTCGGTAGATGTTACTTTTGGAGCTGTCATTTTTTAATATTTGACAAGTTAATTTATTTTTATTTTTTATTACTACGCCATTGATAAAAATGGAACGATACACGCTTCAACAACGCATTGAAATTATTAAAATTCACTTGAGTGAATCAAATGCAAATCATCTTGAGTGATAAGGCCCATTTCCACCTCGGTGGCTTCGTCAACAAGCAAAATTGTCACATCTGGGGCTCGGAAAACCCAAGAGTTATTGTTGAAAAGCCTCTCTAATCTCAACGTGTGACTGTTTGGTGCGGTTTATGGTCCGGCGGAGTCATTGGACCTTACTTTTTCGAAAATGAGGTTGGAGAAACAGTTACGGTGAATGGATTGCGCTATCGAGAGATGATTAATGATTTTTTATGGCCGGAATTAGATGGTATTGATCTGGACAACGTTTACTTTTAACAAGACGGCGTTACATGCCACACAAGCAACGAAACCATTGATCTTTTACGATTGAATATCAAAATAACACCTCTTATTGGAAAACCTTTATATATACATAATCACGAGATTGTGAGAGAATCGTGATCCTTTTAAAATATTTACAACGAAGGCAATCAATTAGGTGATAATAATGTTATATCGTACACAGTACAATAAGATGTACTGTGTACGATATAACATTATTGTGTATTTTAATAACAATTAATTAATTACAAAAAGATTTTATCACGAATTTCAGTTGTAAGTTTAATGTTTTTTTCGCTATTTCCAATAGTTCAATCTTAGCGCTTGTTTAAAAAACAAACTAATTAAGAAAATATTTGACATAATTAATTATTCATTCAACGTACTTGAACACGAAGTTTCATCATAAAAAGGAAAATATGCTTTAAATTTCATGGTTTCTGGTTAATACCATATAGCGTTTCCTCTGTCTTTAACCAACGTCTCGGACAGCGTTACAGTGTACGTCATCAGGACAAATCTGACATATACCCATTAAAAACGAAACGCAAACGGCATATCTAATAACCCAAAAATTGATCACCATAACACCTTTGGCCATGAAAATCACAAATCATGTTTTAAAGATTATAAAACGCTTAGCGCTCCACGATGATTCAATTAAAGAAACTTTAATCATTAACAATTATGCGCTAGATAAATTATTTTTCGAAGGGCCGTAATTTACAGTGGAGAAATTTTATTTATTTATTTTATATTATAAAAACAAACAGTAAATGATTTACAGAGATGAAATAATATACAGGAATAAGATACTTCATGTTGGGTACCTATGATATGTTTCCTTGTGATGTCTGCTAGGTGGTATGTTTATTCCTTAATTACCAGGTAACGTATGTAGTATATAGGTGTGTGCGTATTGTATAAGTGAGTGTTTATGTGTGTGTATGTATGCGCATTGAACAGTTTAAATTATTGACATGATGCCACGTTTGAATTTGGGCAGTGAATCTGAAAAAATGTCAATGTTAGAGTTTCGACAAATATTATTTAACTCGGTTAATTGACGAATTAGACGCTGAATTTGTTTTATAATTAAGCGCGTGGAATAGCACTGTATGTCGTCAATGTGAAATACATCTGAAATACGTCATAGCTGATGAATGGTGTGATTACTCAGTGGTTAGAGCTGACGCTCGGATACCGAAAGGTCCCGGTCACACTAAATAACCGTTTTTCTTGGTTTAACAATATGCATGGTTTAACGATTGTTATTCGTATTGTTCAAATATTAAAGAATAATATTATTTAACCACTCGAACGATTTTTGGAATTTTATTGCAAGTTTGTAAAACGTCTTGAGCGATCGCTTGCTATAATGTGTCAATTTTATAGAACTTAAACATATGAGATAAGCGGGGAAATCTCGTTAATTGGCTTTATGTTTCATATTTTTCCATATAAATATTTCAATTTTAGATTAAGCGCTCGAGTGGTTAAGACGCAGTCTGAATAATTCAACCCGCTAAAGTACTTCCCTTCAAAACTATGGACGGGTTGTTTCGGAGAATTTGAACAATTCTTCAAATTTCAAAGTTAATTTAAAAGTTCTGTGAAAGATTTTTTCTAGTTCTATGAAAGATTTTTTCAAGTTCTGTCTAAGAATTATCCTATAATGATATAATGACAAAACTTGAATAGGACTTTTACATAACGTTGAAATTTGATAAATTGTTCAAATTCAAAGAAAAAAATTGCATGCCTCGTAAATTATAAAATAAACACATCTCGGTCTGATTCGTATAAAAAATCACAGCGTTTCTTTAAACGCTACTTAACTCAGATGTCAAGAGTTTTTTGATTCATTCGTCGTATAATGTATAAGTACTGTTGTATCAAACATTTAACATTACGTAATTACATAACATATAACATTACGTCTGTTAATTATAATAAATTATTTAGTACTTTTGTAAGATATGACTTTAACTGATGATACTATCTTCACAATCGAAGGTTAATATTTTATGCTCGAATCATTGGAAATATATATTTTAAGATCGCAACACCAGAGAACTGCAAATGTTTATATGACGTGTTATTAAATTTTCCGTTGATGTTGGCATTGAACTAATTTGCATCTAAAAACTGACGCATCACAAAGAGGCTGATTCATGATTATAAAATCGCGCAGTCAGTCGACCTTCTAAAGCCATTATCTTAAAAAGCGGATACCGGAGACGGGAAGTATAACAAGTAGACCCGGGCGGAAGTGCTGGCTTTTATAAGCGCTGGGTGCTTATAAAACCCGGAAGGGTAGAAAGTAGTAAGTGGGTGGGAACCCTGGATTAGGGACCAGGGGCGTGCCGTGATTTATCGCCCGACTTTCCCGATTATCCAGAACTAAAAGTTTGCTAAACTACTTTACTTATCGATGATATGTATACTTAGTTAAAAACTCACTTACTCACTCTGCAGCGGTTTTGATTTTTTTATTGTTATATCTCTTAAAATCTCCAACTGCAGGTGGCCATAACTTTAACAATAATATTTGTATGATTTGTATAGCGCCGTTTTTGTCCAAAATCACCTCAAGGGCGCCTACCCATACTAAGGAATAGAGCGATGCTGTAATCATTAAAATACTATTTAATATATTTGTTTAAAATATGTAGTTTGCAATTTAAAACTGTATGATAATATAGTAGGTACCTACTTAAAACAAATGTAAGATTTTTTTTTTTCAAATATGTAATCTAAATTATTCCCCAAAATAATAAAATATCCCGAATGTGAGATCTAATCTGTGAACATTTAATTTCAACCGAAGAAACACATATAATATATACTTACAAAATTAATATTTGTTTCCGTTGGTTCTCCAAAACTTTACAAAATTATATGAATTCATAAGAGTCTAGCTGCAGATTTCTTCTTCTCCTTGTTTTGAAGGCCAAATATGTATCAATTGCGGATTAAAACTGTAGATTTATATAAAGAATCAAATAGATATATATTGAGCGGAAATTGAGATAGATCTTCGATATCCTAATATGTTTTATTACATATTTTGTCGCTGACGTGATCATTATTTAACGTTTGCCAGAATGAAAGGCACGGCACGCCCCTGTAACGTATGGCGTAAGGGGTGAACTGACCCGGTGGCTAGGGATTTCGGTTGCAGTCCGCCAGGGGCGGTGTGCGGTAGGACCAGGGACCAGGGGTTTTAGGGGATGATCGGGACCCACAACCTACTTAGACACTGGCGCCCTGCCAACTCTACGCGCTAAGGTATTGATTAAATGAGAGCGCAAAACGCATCTGATTACACAGGGGATGAGTGTTGGGCTTAGAGCTTGCAACTCTACGATAATACTAGGCGATAAAGCTTTTATTACGTCAATGATACAGAGATACAAGACCCTTATTTTTATTTAGTTTTACGACCAGTCGGGCTTTTACATGGATTTTAAGAACAAAATATACCTAGGAGCCATCCAATATTATACAAAAGTTTAAAAAGAATTTATTTAATTTTTTATCAAAATGTAACTTAAATAACGAAAGAGACTTTAGAGGTAACAATAAGATGTAATCGGTTGGAAAAAAAAAAATTTTTGGGTTTAATAATTTGAAAATAGTTCGCAAAGGATGAATTAATATAACGCCATGAATATGTTATATTTCAGGACCGTAGTATGGGGCGACTTTGACCATCGCGGATATTCGTATAAATCTAGTTATTCAATGTATTCAAATATTGTGAATTGTGAAGCTTTCTCTTAGATATTTTTCTGACAGAATAATTGATAACACATTTTATAAATTCCTTATCGATTATAATAGTCTATCGATGTGGTATAATAATATTACTAAGTACTTCAATATTAAAACAGTGATCTTTTAATACAGTTTTTTGGGTTTTACGAATCGTTGTTATAAGCGTTGATATATCAAATTCACAGTATATATGTATATATTTTCCATATATTTCGATGGTGCAAGTAAGTGCAGTAAATGTAAAATATAAATTTCCGACACAAATGATTTTATAAAAAAGTGGCTTAGTTTCAAGTTGAAATCAAGAATAGTTGATAAAAGTCACCCCATTTTACGGTAACTATTAAACAATTGATCCGTATTAAATAATCCTAAATAAAAGAAAAAACCTTTCTAGACACATTCTCCTTATAACATTCCCCAGCTTCGTTTTCCATTGACCCACTGTTTTAGTATGATATTATAGTATGGTATTACGTACAACATTTATCTAGTATGTAAATGCACGTGTAAATGCAGTGTTGTGGTTTCAAAATCAAAAGACCAAGAACAAAAATGAACACAAGTGTTAACATTTTCCCTGATGATGGACTCTGTATCTCGTCCGAAACTTTTGCTAAAGAAGGAAGAAGCCCAAAACGGCATAATACCTCAAAAATAAATCGCAATAATTAACATAGGTTTCATAAACCATATTATTTTAAAGATTATAATAATACAAACAATTCAAAGTTATCGACAAATGAATGCTTCGCATATGTTAATGCGAAGCATTCACGCCAATTTTAACAATGCGTATCTATTTAATACAAAAAAACAACAATTTGTTTTCTGACATCGTCTTTTATAATATCTCAATCTCAGCGAGCACTCCCATAAATTGTTGATGAAAATGCAAATTTCCGTTTTTGAAACGAGCGCTGTTATGCATAACTCGGGATTATGCAACTGCACACATATTACAAATCTGTTATTTAAGGCGGAGGTCAAAGATGTTAATTCATATATTAGTTAAATGTGACGTTTTGGTGACTGCCACAGACATAGGAATTAATAGACGAGAAGATAATGGCGAGGGGTAAAATCAACTGTTGAAGAACGAAGGGGGTAAAGCTGACTGTGATTCGTCAATAAATCAATCTGACAGTAAATAGGCATCTCGCATTATAATATCACCATTTAGTTCTTAAAAGTAAAATCTGCTTTTGAATGAATAGACATTTTTACATGGGAGCGCAAATTACTCGCCACGTTATGAACAAATTTGCGAAGTCCAAATTCGGCAAAAAATTTCTTCTATTTTCAGAGTCGAATATTTCGTTTAAGTATTTAGTTAAGACACTTTTATAAATGTTCATAATTTACTTCTCAGCAACCAACCAGCTTTGTGTTTCGCGTCCAGACGTTTCTCGATGTGATAGTATATGTTTCTACAACTGATCCATATTATACGATGTGAATATGCTTAAAATAAAGTAAAATAATGCTTATATATGGAATGTAATACGACAATTGGATTTATTCTCTTTTTCACATCTATTTTTACAAGTTTTCATAGCACAAGTCAACATTTTGCCGTGTTATTTCGTAAAATGAACCGATGATGCCTCGACCATAGTTCGCACAAGAATGATGACGTCACGTTTTCAAATTTCACTTGAGGCCATACGCGAGCACAGCCGGCTCCAATGGAACCGGTATGGGGAGTGGGGATAATACGCTTTTAATCACTTAGGGCAGGTCTACTAATATTCATATGTCTATGGTGACAGCACTGAAATAAATAATTGGAGCACCGTAATTGTAAATAAGCATTTATTTTTTATTAAGGAAATTCATATTTATTATATAGTACAGATTATTGACCCACTTGCATACAAACCTTTCACGTTACTAAAAATCAATAGCTTCATACGCACGACGCCCGCACAACGCACTGAGCCATTTCCATCTTGCAATTAAATAATTAAGCAGGTAAAAGGAAAAATAAATTATGATAGTGCATTTTGCCCTTCTCATCAAAAGATTAGTCCTTTTGACGGCGTAAATCAACTTTCTATAATGATATCATTTCCACTTGAAATTCCACAGCTGAATTAATAATAATAAAATATTTTGAAGATACTACGCCCATTCGGTCTTCCCAAGATGTTCACTGCTTGCCATGGAGAGCGGCTCGCAGCTACATACTTTGCAGCAAAGGGTCAAAAGAAGGTATGAAATGATTTGTGACCGATAATGTATTCGTTTTGCTTTTTTATAAATGCGCAATAAATTGCTTGGCGCATGGAATAATTTTTTAGATTATTGCAACTGGTGTATTTCAAACGGAAAAAAATAATATCCATGTAAGAAACTTAGTGATGACTTCAAATGTCTAATAGTTTGATGGGAAGGCCCGAATACACTATTAGTCACAATTTATTGATTCGTACACCAATTGATTTTGCCCTTTTTGACAGCTTAAATTAGGTATTTATTTGCTAGTTTTGAGCTGCTCAGTGCGGTATATAGGCGTCGTGTGTACAAAGCCATTGACCGATAGCACGCCCTTGTCCCTCTCATTTAGTACTGTACCCATTTCCCCATTTCACAAACATTAAATTTCAAAATAAATTTTATTCCACTGGGACAACTCTATTTTGCTGTGCATTTGACTTTTTTTTAAGTGAACTGAACTTCTGTCCTGGTTCCGTTAGCACAGCACAGATAGCAAAATCGTGTGCCATTTATTTGCAACGTGGAAAAATATCACCAAAATATACATAAAGAATTATTTGGGTAATCCTGAACTAAAAGCCCATTCCCTCCTAGAGAAGTTCTCAGTTCAGCGTTAAACCACGATGTAAAAAAGTTTAGTTTTAACGTTTTATGCAACCTGTACACGAAATCATTGATTTAGAATTTTTACGTCGTGGTTTGTTTTAGTGATATTTTGCCAGATTCCGAGTAGAAGCGGAGCTTAAAAAAGCTGGGAAAAATGCTGCGATATCTGTTTGGAAAACCGCATATTGTACTACGATTCTTCCCCCGATAGGTCTGTAGTAACCTCTCTTTTTGCTTGATGCGTCATTTATGAGTCAGAGGGAGAGGTCACAGTAGAGGTTTTAGCGGTATGTTTAACATGTTATATTGGTGCATTGATATACGCAGTGAACTAGGATTACGAAACGGGAATACTTTTGCATTTTATATGCGTTTTGCCGGGAATACAAATGCAGTTTAGCTGGAACAATAGATTGCTGTAAACACGGCTTTATTCGAGATTGCATGGATTATATCATGTATTTTCATTCGCATCAACCGGATATTTGATCGGTCAGCGGCTGAGTTGCCATTGCTTCTGGTTTTCTCACCAAGACGTAATGCGTTTTCAATTTCATCGGCTGGCTAAGACCTCCATCGCCAAACCCTTAAAATTCTCCGCTTAATGTGATGACAGAAGGATATATTCAAAAGTGTGGAATTAAAAATATATATATATATATATATAAAAAAATATGTACCTACTTAACAAAATCAAAACTTGGAAAGCATTCAAATACTTAATAATTCATGAACGTAATATAATTTCTCTGTTATATTCCTGTCTCTTTTTTACTATACTAGCTGTACCCCGACACGCGTTGTTGTGGCTCAGTAAGTCTGTGCAGACAGAGAAGCAATAGCGTGTGTTGCTTTCACGTCCGACAGTTGTTTTTTTTTTTAAAGCATGTTTTTACCTGTCATAGGTGATATAATATGGGTATATAAAAACACACGCTTATTCGAATCCAAAGTTTCGTCAAAATTTCAAAGCAATCGGTGAAGTAATGTCGATTTAAAATTTTGAACAAACGAACATTTTCTTTTTTATTTATATATAGATAATATTTTGTCTCAATATGACATCTCCATTAAACAACAGAAAAAGGTCTACTTTTTATACTTTTCGTAAGCGAGTTTTTGGACTCTAAAATTTTTTTATACATTTTATTTAAACGATTTTATTTAATATTTTTATTTTATCTATTAGAGGTAAAGACACAAGGAAGACACCCATAATTGGTTTTATTCTGTCTATATACTACACATGCACGAGCTGAAAAAATGTCGACTGTCGATTTACAGAAAATTATTAAATTAAATAAATTATTTTCTGGTTACTACCTCACAAGAGTCCCCGCTGCCCGTAGCCAGTGGGTCTATTGATATTCCAATTGGGGTAATACCCAATATTGAATTGCGTGGAATTAAAAAAAAATTCAGTTTACACTATTATCGAATTTGTATTTTCTGTTTGTCCCGCTAAAACTAGAAGGCTACTATTTTCAGCTCATAATTTTAACTCCACTCGAGCTACGATCCTATAAAAGTTTCCATTGAAAGCAATTAGATTTTTAATTTAAATTCAATGAAAAGTTAATTAAGAGATTAAACGCAAGAAGCCGGAGCCAGTGCGACCCTAAATTGAAAATGTTGTGAGAAACGAGGGAGGGAAACGGAATGGGAAGCAGGTACTTACATAGCTAATCAGATCGGTTTTTTTTTAAAGAGTTATTTATAGCTTCGATTCTGAACAGCGGTCTCTCACCAGGACGCTACGTCATCTTCCACTTAATAATGTTTGAAAATTGAATCTTATTAAAAGCCTGGAATAAAATAAAGCAGCCTTTAAAAAAATGGGGACTGTAGTTTAGATCTATCGCTACGTTACTTTTTGTGTGAAATGTCTTTCGTCCGTCACTAGGCATAATTTATGTTTTTCTGCTCAGCTTAATTTTTAGAACACCTCAAGATCTACACGACGACGCACGAATAACTCATGTAATCCTTTACGTTGCGGAGTTACGACTGATTCTTTAGTCGCGCTGAGTGGCTCTTATCTGTGGCGCCACAACCATCGGGCCACGAGAAACTTGTTTAAATTGAATTTTATCGCTAACTCTGGCGAGACCTTACTATGAGAGCCTTTTTAAAAACGTTTTCAAGACAAAATGCTTCAGAGTGTAAAATCTTCTACTCACTTACCCCTTGATGGATATATTGTATTATATACTGCAAATTTTTCATTTTTTATTTTTTTATTATTTATTACTTGTAAATTATTTAACGTTATAAGTGATAACAATATGCAGACTTATATATATATAATTTTTTCGTCACTATACTACTACTCCATAAGTTGAGCTCGTGTTTATGGGAGGAGTATTTACCTTTAGTTCTAATGATTTTTTAAACAATAATCAAAAACTTTTGATATAAATACAAACATAATACGTATTAACATAGAAACACAAATTAAAAAATTGTGTTTTTAAAGCTAATTAAAATAATATATCTTTTTACAGATAAAGTAAGCGTGAGGAAATTAAGGGTACAATATATCAAGTAAACAAATTAGAAAAATAGTTTTTTAAAGACAATTAAATTAATAAA
This sequence comes from Hesperophylax consimilis, assembly GCF_061612785.1. NCBI lineage: Eukaryota > Metazoa > Arthropoda > Insecta > Trichoptera > Limnephilidae > Hesperophylax > Hesperophylax consimilis. The sequence goes on from NC_142842.1 coordinate 2,160,601, forward strand.
TATATATATATTTTTTTACAGATTGAGTAAGTGTAAGAAAATTAGGGGTACAATATATCATTATCCAATTTTAGGGACTTAATTAACTTTTTGAATTGTTCATAATTCACAGTTTCGGTTACACTAATTTTATTTTTGGACAATAATATATTGTACCATCTCACACCTAAATACGAATAGTGGTGCTAAGCCGTGGTCGTTCTAAGCATGGGAATGGCTATTAAGGCATTAGTTTTGAATCTATTGCTTATGCTATCTGAGGGGTGAATTTTACAAATAAAATATTCTTTATAAATTTGATATAAGGCGATTCTCTTTTACAATTCTGAGACAGATGGTACATTAAATTCCCGAAATATCTCGAAAGTAGGGGAGTCATATGGTTTCCTAAGGATGATTTTTATAATTATTCTTTGAATTGTAATTATGGGCTCTAAAGAAGCCTTAAAAGCCCCTCCCCACCCAATAATCCCGTACTGCAATATAAACTGAATTAATGCATAATAGACAATTTTGGTAGTTTTCTTTTTAAAATATTTCGTATATTATAGAAAATATAGATAAGTTTTCTTATTCTTTCAACAGTGAGATTAATATGATCTTTCCATTTAATATTTTTATCTATTAAGAGTACAAGATATTAGATTTATGATTTAGTTTCGCGCAGTCCGTATTACATGTACCGTCATTTACACAATTTTTAGAATGAATTGTTATGTTAATTAGGTTATTTGGCACAGGTTATATATATATATACCTTCATAGTACACATATTATACACAACCGACCATCAATTATATACACATTGCCTAGATTTTATAACCGCCATATTTTTTTTATTACGTTACTTTATTTTATTTAAGTTTTTTTGTTTTACTTTATTTCTTGATATTTAATTTACATTTTTTAGTTTTTATTTATTGAATAAATAGTTAATACATATCAACAAACAAGTCCTGCTAAGCCAATTGAATTGGCTTGTCAACAGATGCTTCTTCTTCTTTCGTATGGTGGGGGGTCAGAGGGGGACATCTAGATCTGCGAGCCATTTTAGGGCCTCAGGCGTCGCCATGTGGACCTCATCAATCCCGCCGGGGAATGAATGGAGCGGGCATTCGTTGACCACATGTTCGGTAGTCTGCACCGCACCACATTCACACATCGCCGACTCTTTAAGGCCCCATCTGTGCATCATGTGGGCACAGCGGCTATGGGAGCACCTTAACCTATTGATGGCGGACCAGGTTTTGCGAGGCAGTGAGAACCCAGGCTGTCTCTCGGTGGGGTCCTGTATGAGATGGGCATTTCCCACGTTGGCCGTTTGCCACTCAAGTTTCCACCTATCTTCTGGGGTGAGAGGTAGTCGGAGGAGCCTCTCTCCTTCCGCCCAGAAGGGCTTTCGGGACTTCAAGCGGCATGCCGGGTGGGAGACGACATCTTCGTGTAGAGGTATTGCGCTTTTTTGCAGCGCCTTCTTGTATTCCCTCAGTGTTACAATTTCTCGCCTGATGTTTGGCGGGGTTATGTTTGCAAGTACGGGGAGCCAAGGGAGAGGAGTAGATTTTAAAGTCCCGCTGATGGTTCGCATTGTGGCATTAAGCTGAACGTCTACCATGGAAGTGTGGGCGCTTCTAGCCCATACTGGAGCACAGTATTCAGCCGTTGAGAAAACCAGGGCAATGGATGCTGTTCTGAGCGTGTTGGCGTCGCATCCCCAGCTAGTTCCAGCTAGCTTATTAACTAAGTTAAGCCTTGTCCTGGTTTTTTTACCCACTGTTTCCATGTGTTGCCGGTAGTTCAAGCTCCTGTCCAAAGTAACTCCGAGATAGCGGGGGTGGGGGTCATGGTAAATATTTTTTCCATCAAACTGAACACAGAGTTTGGCATCCGCTTGTGAATTGCTAAGATGAAAAGCTGTCGCAACTGTTTTCGACCCATTTGGCTTTAGTCGCCAATTGAGGAAATATTCTTCCAAAGCCTTTAGGTCAGAATTGAGGATATCTTCTGCTGCTTTAAGGGTTTTGGCTTGAGCTGTGACGGCGATGTCATCTGCGTAAGCAAATTTTCTGCCTTCAGTGTGAGGGAGGTCTCGAGTGTAGATGTTAAATAGCGATGGGGCCAGCACTGAGCCCTGGGCAAGGCCATTATTGAGGGGTATTTTTTTGCTTTTTCGCCCTCCTAGAAAAACCCTGAAGGTACGGCCAGTTAGCAGTTGCTCAATGAGTCGTACTGTGTTGCCATCCTCTATGGTGTCGTACAGTTTAACAAGGAGGTCTTTGTTCCACACCGTGTCGTAGGCCGCAGAGAGATCAATGAACGCTGCCGCAGTCTTCAGCCGTTTCTGGAAACCAGATTCAATGTGTGTTGTCAGTGCTAACACCTGATCGCAGCAGTTACGGCCTGGTCTGAAGCCAGCTTGCTCTTGTGGGACCACTTTCTCCAAAATTGGAGTAAGTCTGCGGAGTACAACTCGCTCAAGAAGTTTGTACATGGTACTTAAAAGTGAAATTGGCCGGTAGCTGTTCGGATCCTCTGCTGGCTTGTTGGGTTTGAGGATCGCAATAACTTTAGACTTTCTCCAGGTATTTGGTATTTCTCCAGTTTTGAAAATTTCAGTAAATAGTTTTGCGATCCATATTTTTGTCCGTGGTCCAGCATGTTTCAGAAAGTCTGGGAGAACTCCATCACATCCAGCTGCTTTCCCAGCTTTTGTTGAAGTGAGGGCGATATCTACATCGTCAGCTGTAACGGCGACCACAGTGTTGGGGTTCACCGGCCATTTTAGCCGCGCCGCCTTCAGAGATTTTTGGACCTGGTGGTTTATGTTAGACCTTGTTGTCGTTTTTGAACTACGGAGTAGTTGCTGAGCAACAGCATTTGGTGACACTTTGGGCATTGTTTTAGTTGGCTGATCTGCAGCTCCAAGTCGCCTTAGTGTTTGCCATGCTTTTCTGCTCGAGTGCTCGAAATTCATTTCCTCCATTAATTCATTCCACCGTTTCATACGTCCGTCGTCCAGAGACTGGAGAAGGTCAGAGGCAGTGTCTGGGTCATTCGTCCTCTCGAATTCGGCTAGAAGCTGTTCACTTTCTGAGCTCCATGTTGGAATATACACTTTTCTGTAGCCTCTAGGTATAAATTTCTTTGCGGCTATAAATAAAAGGTTTGAAAAACGGTCGTAGGAATTCGGCTTTGGTGGTATGTTATCCACAACCCTGTCAACATATTCCGAGAAGTCTCGCCATTCTGCCTTTCTTAGATTCCATCGCGGCAACGGATTGCTGGAAATACACGGAATCTGTATGCCTATGCTTAGCATGACTGGCCTGTGTTGGCTATGTGGGAAACTGTTCAATATAGTTCTCGAAGCCCTCATAGGTTTTCCGTCCGGCGCTGTAGAGACAAAACACAAGTCTGGCGTATATTCACGTCGCCATCGCGCAGAGAAAAATGTTCCCTTTTGCTTAGCATCGTAAATAAGTTGGCAATCCTGTGCTGACGCCCAATCCGTGATCTGCTCTCCAGCTTTATCGGTCGTCGAGTAGCCCCATAGGAAGTGGTGGCTGTTGAAATCTCCCACATACACCGCCGGGTGATTGTATGCAGGAAGAGCTGGTGACTGCCATAGTTCATTGGGAGGTTTGTAGATATTAAATACAGCGAGTTTTCCAACCTGAATTCCGATCGCGTGATATCCATCAGTGATTTTTCGGGTGATATTCTGCAACTCCGGCTTGATGTAGGTTGCAAGCCCATGTTTTGGGTGTCCCCGCACTGCCGCTAGAAGGTAGCCGGGAATATCCAAGCGTGGTGAGTCGGTTTCTACGATATGAGTTTCCTGGAGTAGCAAAATATCGATATTTCTGTCAGTGAGTATTTTTAATAAAAAATCCACCTTTGATCGAGAGGTTCCCTCAATATTCAGGGACAATATTTTTAATTGTTCCCCGATATTTTTTGATGCTTAAAGTGAACAGATGCTTAAAGTTTAGTTACATATACATTTTTATAAGTTATAATTTACATCTTATATCTACAGAATCAACATTTTGTTTATGTAACATAATTTTAATACAGTACATTTTTATTTACCTACATAATTTGTCACATAAAATTGTAAAATGGGGGCATGAGCACGGGTAAAAGCACCCAGTGAGGCTCACATTTATAAAAATATTCTAATGTATCAATAAAAAAATAAAAAAAATGGGTGTGTCAAGCCTACGCAAGACAGAAGTGAAACTTCTAATATTCTTCTCTCTCTCTCTTTTCATTTCATTCTCTCTTTTTTTCTGTCTATTGACATATTTATAAGTAGCATGTGATAAAAAAAATTAAAAGTTATAAAAAAAGAAAAAAAAAATTAGTTAAAGCGGGGATCGAACCTCGGTTCTTCACGACCACAGTCGTGCGCTCTGCCTCTAGACCGCGAAGCTGAGTTCGGAGAGTGACCTAAACTAGGTATATAATATTAGCTAGGCTCCTATAGCGAAATGATCCCGTTTTTTCGTCACGGTCATGAGTCGGTTTTACTCCGGTCCTCGAAATTGCATGACGCGCGTAAAGAAGTTTCACTTCAAAAAATTCCTGCAAAGTTATGGATGTAATTACGATCTTTTTCAAGCGCGTATGTAATGATTATTTTTATCAACGTCGCATACACCTTGCTAATGTTTTCAGTATTATTAGGGCTTTTTTATACTAATTTTCATATATTTATTGGCAGGTAGAGTAGAAATTAATATTGTTTAGCGTTTGCCAACGACCATACCATGTTGAACACACCGGTTCTCGTCCGATCACCGAAGTTAAGCAACATTGGGCGCGGTCAGTACTTGGATGGGTGACCGCTTGGGAACACCGCGTGCCGTTGGCCCATTTTTTATGGTAATTTCATGTTTTTTTTTATTTTTTTATCTTTACTATCATTAATAATATCATAAAATTCTTTAACTTTTCAAGTATGCTACAGGCCTAAAATATTACTTAGTGGATTGATATTATGGTCAACCATTGAAAAAAAAAATTCCTTCAAAATTATGGATGTAATTACGATCTTTTTCAAGCGCGTATGTAATGATTATTTTTATCAACGTCGCACACACCTTGCTAATGTTTTCAGTATTATTAGGGCTTTTTTATACTAATTTTCATATATTTATTGGCAGGTAGAATAGAAATTAATATTGTTTAGCGTTTGCCAACGACCATACCATGTTGAACACATCGGTTCTCGTCCGATCACCAAAGTTAAGCAACATTGGGCGCGGTCAGTACTTGGATGGGTGACCGCTTGGGAACACCGCGTGCCGTTGGCCCATTTTTTATGGTAATTTTATGTTTTTTTTATTTTTTTATCGTTAACATCATAAACAATCTTATATCATTCTTTAACTTTTCAAGTATGCTACAGGCCTAAAATATTACTTAGTGGATTGATATTATGGTCAACCATTGAAAAAAAAAAAGGCGTTAAAAACAAAAAACATTAAAAGATTCTGCCGATAGATGTCACCCCCGTAATCAATATAATTAAATAGATTAAAAAATATATATTTATATTCTGCCGATAGATGTCACCCCCATAAACTATATAATTTAAAATTAAAAAATATTCTGCCGATAGATGTCACCCCAGTACAAAATATAATTTAAATGACGAAAAAAATAATATGAAAAATAAATAATGTTTAAAATTACAATGGATTAAAAATTTAAAAATTTCAAAGAACAATGACTACAAACAATGAGTTATAAAATTAACATTCAACCAAAAAAAAAAATTAATATGCGATGGCCGACAATCGAACTCGGATCAACTGCTTGGAATGCAACTACGCTGACCATTACACCACAAACGCCAGTTGTCGAGATTACCTAAAAAACATTTATATCTTACTTCAAAACTTTCACTAGATCAAATGAACTTTAATCGGTCCCGCATTTTCGTTTCGGTCATGAGTTGGTTTTACTCCGGTTCTCGAAATTGCATGACGCGGCTAAAGAAGTTTCACTTCAAAAAATGTGCAATATTGCAAATTAAGTCATTTAGATTATGAAAGGAAAGAATTTTAGTATATGTGCCTGAACTTCACGGAATAAAATATTTTTTACGTAAATCAAAACACGAAGTCGGTGATAAGTAAGAATTTCAACCTTATCTGCGTAAGAAATGCGCGATTTAATCAGCTTCCAAATGTTACTCGACGAGGTAGATCGCCTTAAGGGATTTTCAACGTAGGTAGTTAAATATTATCAAAATTTAAAACGAGTCGCATAAAACATAATAATATTATTATCGTCAAAAAAATTCCGAAATTATATTCACGGAACGTTTTCACCGCATCATTTTATTTCATAAAGGGAAATGCGAAAAAATGTGGCCAAGTCCTTTTGTGCGAGTTTCCTCCGTGTTTGTGCGCCTTACGAAAATCCCTTTTTATTGCACGGCGAAGAAAAGCCACTTTTTGCGCGATATGAAAAATATCTTCGTTTCCTTTTCAAAATATGGAGAAGGGATGAGATTTCAAATGCCCCATTTATTCCGAGGAACCATCTCAAAGTAGCAGGGTTGCCACTAGAGGAAGACTGCACAAATGAAGATATCAGTCACTTTTTCAGACTTTTCCAATCAAAGCTACTTGTATTTCTACGGTGTCAGCAGTAATTTTATGACAAGATATCGCAAAACGTAAATAAAATGAGTATATATATTGTCTACTGATGAATAATTTTTATTTATTAGTAGTTTATCATCACGATGAATGATCTGGTCAGCAAGTTGGGGGTGCTATTGACATTATTTTTTTAATGATAAACTAATGTTTATAAGACAAGGTTTTTTATGCATAGCACAAAGGATAACAAATTATTATAAGCAATAATTAGACGCCTGAAATATTCATAAAAATTTAAAATATCTCTCTAGTAAAAATAAATTCCGTCGGCTTATTTCCAACACGCCAAATAATTCAATATGTACTAGTACTTCAATCAACAATTACTGCTTATTATATTTTTCACCTATTAACATATTTACTGAGTCCATTGTTAGAATTAAGCGTAATGTATACCAGCACTTTGTTGAATCCTACTAATTTAATGTATTTTTAGTGATTTGCCTTATGGTTTCTAATTTATTATATGTTACTGTTACATATTTTACATTGCTTCATATTGAGTTTATCAGTTTTACGTTATTTCATGTTTTAAAAACTTTGTGTATAATTTTCGATAGCTCACTAGGTATATTCTGTTCTTATAATCCATGTAAAAGCCCAGCTGGACGTAAAATTAAAATAATTTTCATTTATTTGAAATAGACCACATCGTTTCATTGTAATTTATAACAAGTTTTAAATATGTTTTTCTTATTTGAAATGGAAGTACAAATTTTCCTACAAAAATAGTTTTGTAGGAAAATTATTAACAGGTTAAATCATTACAGTCTTTTCAGTATGTTTTCACGCTATTTTACCTCATAAATAGTTTTGTAATATAAATAGTTATGAGTGAAAATAGGTTTAGTCATCACATTTGCCGTATATTTTAAAGGTATTAATTTTATATTATCGCCCCATTATGTCTGTCTCAATTCGTCACTGGAACACGCAATCAATGTCAAATGTTGAATATTTGTCGATAATTTATAAAATATTGCTAAAAAATTTTTTTGGCCGTGAAAATCTCTAAGCATACCAGTGTTAGGATATTTAAACTCCAAAACCCAAGTTTAAATTACATTTATATATATATATATATATATATATATATATATATATATATATATATATATATATATATATTAAATTCATAAGTCCAAGCTTTTAATTTAAAATATACCATTTCTTATTACCGATTATCATGATGTATTTAGAATGAGGTCAAAAAACAGTTTAAAAAAATACATAATATTCCTATGAACATAACAACTGTATCAACCAAAGTTCGCTGAATTTTTATTAAATAAAATTAATTAAAATCATAACTTGATTTGATTGTGGAATGAGTTGTGTAATAAAATAATGATATGAAAGTTTTGTTATTTGCATGCCATATAAATGCATTGTTTGCGAAATTGGCAGTAAATTTTAGTGGCGTGAGAAATTAAAATTACCAGTAAAATTTGTTGATTTCGAAATATTGTTTGTTGCATCTTAAGTATTCTGTACCAAATATGTACAGATATCTGGGAAGATTGCTTGATTTGTTCTGAAATAATGTGAAACAGTTTAATTAAGAAGTTACCCAAGGAGTTCAAAGACAGACGATGTTATCTTCTATGTTATGACAACAATAATTAATCTTATAGGATATTTTGTAAAACTACCAATAAATTCAGTTAAAAGTTGGGCAATTTGTTTAGAAAAGAAGGTCAACAAATCTGATGGGCAAAATAGATAACGTGATAAGTGACACCCAATTAGCTGGAAATCAAAAAAATCAAGAATCTTGTTATATAGCCCCGGCGACCTTAGAAATTTCGTGTTTTGTGAACAGATCTGAACAGCCAGATCCTTCCCCACCTTCTTCTTCCCCATCTCCTTCTCTTCCTCGCTACATTCAGCCTCACAACATACTTCAATTGTGATGCTATAGTTTTTTCTGGCTATAGACGGTTGGGAGCAGTTGGAATATCTCTTGTGCGATTTCATATTAAAAAAAATCACTAACACAAAAATTGCTCTTAATGAACAAAATTTAAAAAGTTTTTCCAAATTGTCATCCCTCTTTTTCATATGTAATAGGGGTGGGTAACAGGTGGGGCGGGAGGGAGTGGGAGGGGGAGGTGTTTTCGGAAATACATGTAGAAAAGTTGAGCGCAGTCATCTCGAATAGGGGTGCATTGAATGGTGAACTGATTTAACAGAGCGGGGGTGGAGTCACCACCTCCAGGGGAGTGTATTACGACGCAGACTAATAGTTCACTGGTGACCTTTAAGCCGGGGGAGCTTTTGGAGGGTTGAATAATGTTATACTGATATACAAGGATTTTTTGTGTTTGACCTAAATTGAATTTATTTTTTAAGTATTATAGTGATTAATTTTTGGGTTATTATGCCGTGTTGCGCTTCCTTCTTTATACACAGGAAACGTACAGCGTTACTGTGATGATTGCTGGTTTAGAAATGAACAAAATCACCAAGTAAATTTATATTGGTGATGGAAAAAAATAAATACTCAGGTAGGTAATATATGTATATTATTTATTGACATTATTCGTTCTGTGTTACTTTCTCGGTAGATAATAATGCAAAAGAAGAGAGACAAAGCATACATAACCAGTTAGTCATACACGAATGTCTCTTTCATACATTTATATACACGTTCCTTACATTTAGATAGTCCATCATCAGGGCAGATGTATATTACAATTAAATTCATCACAATCATATCTTCTCTGCTGATGGACACTGTAACGCTGTCCAAAAAATGAGACGGCGCAACAAAATCTTAAAAAATTACTTTATGGCTTCATACTTTAAAAACAGATAAACAGGAGTGAAAATCTTATGATTGATATTATATATTAAATAAAATAAATCACTTTGTATCTAGAACTATTTAATCAAAATAATCGACAATTTTCGAAACCAATGATTACTTCATCGGGATAAACATATAATTTATAATATAATTATTGTAATAGGTTAAAAACATTGTAAACTAAATATTCTATGAATACATTAAAAATTTTATTAATTCAGATGTCCAGAATGAAGGAAACAAAAAAAATGGAAGAAAAATAAATTTTAAAAATTACCCAAAGTTCTTTTCCTTGAAACAGCTATTAAAACAGACATACTTCTTGCTGTCTTCGACAATCCAACAATTGAAATAGTGAAACGGGTCAGACAAATTACAATCATCAGAAAAACATACAAATGCATCATACGTGAAGTGATTTGATATAAGTATAATTATTGGCATACTTAAATCTAATAACCACACCGAACATAATTTCTTTCAAATAATTTCGATGACTTTCGGCTGTCCTAATCAGATTCGTCCTTATTACAATCAAATTATAAGAATCATTTCAATTCTTATAATATTAATGTTTCCGTTCATTAGTCATATTTTTAAACATAAAAAAAACAATCATAAATGCCAACGTTATTCAATACAACTGAAGGTTTCATTGACTGTTCACAGGTGTGCTATATGCAATGAATATAAATCATTACTATTAATATAATTGTTAATTTAAGAGTACTTGAAGCCGGATATTTCAATACGAGAGTCATCAGCTTCCCGGGTATTGATGACAGAAATAATGTTTTTTTGCTGATTGTGAACGCATTGAGAAATTTAATTCTGTGAGAAAATAAATAATGTTTAATGTTTTATTAGTCGGTGAACTTTAATTAAGAAATCCTCAATCACCAGGATGGCATTTCAAGTAATGATCAGATAATTCCTGTACCAAACATCAAATAATAGGAAGTGAAACAAGTATTACAGCGAGATAATAACACTTTTTGAATATTGGTAATACTTTAATTTTTGATTAATTTCACGGCTGCAATATTCAATTAATTCCAATCCAATTAAGTTTCTTTAAACTGCGTATGAGTTTTGATGTTAGTAATCAGACAATCAACGTAATGATACCCAGCTGAAAAAATTATCTAAGCCACCTAGTTTATTATATGTATACTTGCATGACAGTGTTGGACGAGGTATAAGAACGATATTTAAATGCCAAGTTTTTTTCTATATTAGTGACTAATTTTTGACACATTTGACGTTTTTCTATATTATGTGTGATTTTCATATTATATTCATACTACTTGAAAGGTAGGAAGCTACTTTAAATACACATTTTTCAAATCGTAGTTCATTATCAGATTTCTAACTCTGTAATATGCCCTCCATGCAGCATCCGCAAAGACGGCATAGGCGGTGAGAGATCTTTTTCTTTTGGGGTCTCCTGTGTGGAGTTTTAAAGTTAGTAGATTACACGAAATTTTTCCTTACTAAAATAGTCACCATCGTTATTTTCCGGTATTCAAATCTACAATTAATTTTTGTTATTCAAATCCACATTGAATTCCGATTTTCAAATCTACATTGATTTCCAATATTCAAATCTACATTGATTTCCGATATTTAAAATCAACTAAAAATGGCATAGTTTTTATTGATAATAGCGAGGGACGAGTTGCTCGTTTTACATTAACTTTATGGGATGTGTGAGATGGCACTAAACTCCTCACATTCCAGAATAATATTTTGTTTGTACTTCCTCACGTGTATGTATATACTTTATGGAATGTATGGGGTCGCACTAAACTCCTCACATTCCAGAATATTATTTTGTTTGTACTTCCTCACGTGTATGTTTATACTTTATGGAATGTATGGGGTCGCACTAAACTCCTCACATTCCAGAATATTATTTTTTTTGTACTTCCTCACATGTATGTATATACTTTATGGGTTGTATGGGGTCGCACTAAACTCCTCACATTCCTGAATATTATTTTGTTTGTACTTCCTCACATGTATGTATATACTTTATGGGATGTGTAGGATCGCACTAAACTCCCCACATTCCAGAATATTTAAAAAAATATTATTATAACCCAAAGCATAATGAAATATTTAAATAAAATGTCAAATAATGTATACATTTATTTCACTTATCTAGACCATATTCGTGTTTTATCACTTAATTATTATTATATAAACACCGTAAGTATCTATTACGTTGCTTTTTCTTACATAATACATAATGGGAACAACGCTCATAAATTTGATTGTCCTGAAACGGAAATCATCAAAATTAATAAATAAATGTTCATATCCCCAAAATATTCATCTATACAAAACACTTACATAAAGAACCTGCAATCTATTCAAAATAGACATTATTTGAACGTGTCTTAAATAAATTTCCCTAACTAAATGAATACCATTAACTTTATCTTCAGCATTCGACTGTACAAAACATCATCACACATGATCACGATTCGTTATTCCTCGGCTAGCCTTCGGGTCACAGGAACCTTCCGCCCCAAGGCCGCCGGAAGACAGATTGTCTGACAAGAGGCGGGAGCGAGAGCACGCAGGAGATGGTGCGATGAATGCCAACAGATTACCATGCCAACGCAACACACATGCAATAATGATCGAAGATTTATATTAGTTAATACAAGAACACAAGAAGATTCCTTATTTTTCCAGAACGACAAAAATTGGTTAGGTTAAATGGGGGTTTGCTCGAGGCTAACATTTTAATTAATTCCGAAGAATTCGTAACGATAATACATAAATACAGGGTGTCCGAGGGTAAAGTGCGCTAACTTTGGGAGGTAATTCTACATTAAACACAATTAAATACACAACTACTGACCCTGTACAAATCGCAAGTGCGCCCTACTGTCGAATTTGGCAGCCATCTCTGGTCCGGAGCCCCTAAATACCTGAAAAAAACCCTTGACTCTGTGCAAAAACGGGCGGTCCGTTTGATAGATTCCCCAATCTTAACAAACGGACTGCAATCTTTAGAGCACAGGCGTCAGGTAGATATGCTGTCCTTGTTCTATCGGTATTACAATGGAAGATGCTCTGAGGAACTAGCGTCATTGATCCCTTCGGCACCGGTGCATAGTCGGGATACACGCCAAACGCGCGCCCAACATTTGTACACAGTTGACATTTGTCACACGAGAACGGGTCGCTTCTACGATTCGTTCTTAAGTTCAACAGCTCGGCTGTGGAACGAACTGCCGGCCTCTGTGTTTCCTCCCTCCTACAACATGGGACTCTTCAAGACCCATGTTCACTCCTTCCTCTCCACAAAAAGACCCTCCACACAGCATCCCCAAAGATGACATAGGCCCTGAGGGAAATTATTTTCTTCAGGGCCTCCTGTGTGGAGTTAATATAAAAAAAATAAAAAATAAATTAAACATGAGAAGTAAAAAATAATATTACTACCTATACTCTTTTCGAAATTCTAACTTTTTTTCCCATGCAATGTTTGTTTTCCATAGCAGAATGTTTACTATCCCAAAATAATTCAACTTTTTACCTAAAAACTATCATGTAGAATTACCCACAAAGTAAGCACCCTTTACCTCTGGACATCCAGTATATATTTTAAAGCGATTCTTACGGATTAAGTTATTCGTATTTAAAATTAATAAAAACAATACCGTACTGTTAAAATATTTTATGTAAAACGGTTTTCAACTGCAAAATTAGCGGTAAGAACCAGATTTTATTTTTTAAACGATGTATTAGTTAATGCCTGAGGGGTTCCTCTAGAAAATGTGAGATTGAAGTAATATGTTCATCAGAAATAATTCAAATAAAACCCACGTAAAGAGCAATTTTCTAGGCCTGTTAGGGCGAATTCGACCGTAAGCCGTATTCCATTACTCCGGACAGAGCGCCGAATATTGTTTGTACACGACTTCTTCACATATGTTAAGATTTCCACTTTAGTTTAGAGATTTGTCAGGGAAAATTCAACCGCAGGTCTGTCCAACACACCAGGGCCGCGCGTTGCATATTTTTGTCCATGGCTTCTTCACTTACGTCGTTATGATTCCGACTTTATTCTAGGGTTTTGACTCTTCTTAAAGTTGAATAATCTATTTTTAGTGCCCTCTTCTATTGAGGGTTGGCTGCACGGATATACTGATAAATTTTTTTGCTGATTTATTAAAAATATCTTCAAATTATTCCTGTTAAAAACAAGACTGCAGGCCTTTAGCGAATGAATTGACAGATTTGAAAATAAGCAATCAGTACAACACAAATGTATTATGGTTATGTCGGAACACGCGTGTTCATATTTTTTTTATATTTTCGCATTTCGTCATTATATAATAACAGGATGAAAGCAGGTGCATGAACATGTGTTCTAATATATTAGTACCAAGAGCCTGCTATCACCTTTTTACAAGAATTTAGTAAATCAGCAATGCCCATTTTTCGCCGGGTGTTATCATGACAATCTTCATCCTGAAGAATGCATCCTTAAACAACTCAGCGAAACTCCACTACCTACGTACTGTATTAATAATTTCAGTACTGTCTCGTCCATCATTTCACTACCAATTGGATATATTGAAAGTCCACTTCAATTCCCATCAAATGCGACATTAAATTTTTGATCGGATTTTATTATTTAAAATTTTGAACAACGGCCTGGACTCCGCCTAAGCTTACCAATCCACGGAACGTCAAGACTCCAACCATTTTTTTCATTAGTCCGTATTGGAAACTAACCTAAGAAAATATTCTCCGATACACCGTACCTGTGCGCAGTATAGAAACAAATTTCATAATATCGACATTCACAAATATCGAACCGAAGTAATGCATACGATCACAAATCAATGCGAGTATAGAATCTCACGAGGATCTCCTATCCTTATCCTATATTCCTCTTCCCTTTGCCTTCTTATTAGTTTAAAGGCAAAATAAAACTCCAAAACCAAAATTAGCATGACAAACTTTTTTGGTTTAACTTTTGTGAAAGTAAATAATTCACCATTTTTGTTGCTCCTCGTGCTGTGATCAAGAGATTAGACTTTTCTTCCACTAGTCAGGCTATTGCATATAGGTCGCGTACCACTTAAATTAAACCCTTTCAAATGCGAAGAAAATTCGTGATTAGTATCTACAAAGAAGTATGCAATAATACTCTAAGGTGATATATGTACTGGTATTTATTGGGGAGCTGTTTTTAACAAAAGAGGAACACAACTAACGTGCATCACCTTTTATAAGATCTTGCAAGCATTCCATCTCGCATGCACTCATCCACATTAGTACAGATATCACAATCACAAGTACCTACATACCCAAGTTATTAAAAAAATTGTGTGTCGTGTTTTTCGAAGCGCTTCAATTAGTTAAATCATCTGTTAACAGTTCAAGGGAAGATACCGATAGTAATATAATGATGTCGTGCAATATGTTTACTGCATCAATTTACAAGCTCAAATGCCTATCTTGCACTCCCGGCGAGACTACTCAAGAACGAAGGTGTAGCTGAAATGCCTGTCTTGCACCCCAGGTGAGACTATTCGAGGGCGAAGGTGTGGTAGATGCGCTCACCTCGTCGCGCGCCGTTCCTCGCGTATACCTATATTTTTTCACGAATGCCTTGTTTCCGATTCGAAGAAAAACCAAATTAAATCTTTTATATTGGCCAAGTACTTACATTGGGTTAGTTTTTTGGCAGTAATAGATGCACGACATACCTGAAACAAGAGAAAATATCACAATTAGTACCAAAAATAGTAACATACTAGCGCAGCCCGTGAAAAATCACAGAATATTATGATTGTTTAATTTACTTGTCAAGATTAACCCTTAGGAATTCAAATTTCAAATATGGAATCAAAATAATTTTGTGGTAAAAAATGTTACGTTAGGTAGGTACTTTATAAATTTTCGGAATTTTTACACAATCAACTTACATGACACATTAATTCTAAGCAAGTCCGAGTTCATTGAAACATAGTTACAATCACTTACAGACATACATCTTTTTAGACACTTTTCGTTTGAGATCAAATTAAATCAACGTCAGATATAAACGAAAACAAACAATGATGCGGGCAAATTATTGATGAAGGAACATTATACATGGTTTTCGGAAACCTTAGTAATAATATTTGGATAATTTATACAGCGCCGTTTTCGTGAAAAATCACCTCAAGCGCGCGGTAAATTGGTGGTACAAGCGGTAAACTTGTGAATCACTCAGAGAACAAAAAAAATTGTTTTCGACGTTTTTATTTTTTTTTCGGCAAATAAAGACTAAAAACTTCTACAGCTGTTATTAATTTTTTATTTTGATTTTATTTTCAAACATGACATAAAACCTCCAACTTCGAACTTGATATATTCGAAAACGAAAGCAAAAATAAAAACATGTTATACTACAAAATCGACTCCAAATGTAACGTTGGTACATTTTACGAATAATAATACTACGAATTTATAATACCGACACCGTTTATAACAAAAGTTTAAATTTTTTAAATTATCGAAGAAAGCAAACACTTTGTGGCTTGACATTATACAAAATGAAACAAACACTTAGTTTTAAACCACTTTAATTTCGAGTTATATTAGTCGACCGGCAATTAAAATAATTAATAATTTAAATTTTAATAATAATTTTAATAATTAATAATTTTAATTTTTTTTTAATTTTTTATTTGTTTTTGTATTACTGAAAATTAAACGTATTTTATGGACGCCCGGTATCGGATTACAGTGCAGTAAATTGATCGCTTTACAAAACCTTGACATTTACATCGATCTACGGGTCAAATTTAATCCAGAAATCTCCTCGTGACCAGCTTCCTTGCTCCCTGTTCCTTCTGTGTGTGTTAAAATGTCGATCCAATGCATGATTCGCGTTTTGGAATTACATTTGTCGATTTATAACATTGTCAATACGTACGTAAAAAAACTCACCAGAAAATACTTTATTCAAGATAAGTACCCCACTTAGCACTGTAGACTGAAAGTATTAATTATTCAAAACAAGCACAAATTTTTATTTTTTCTTTTATTTATTTAATATTATTATTTTTTTTTAAATTTTTATTGAAACATTTAAACAAGGTTACAATATTATAACAATATAAACACCAATATTTCAATCACTCTCCTAATAAAGCAGCTGCTTGTGTTTAGGAGAGGACAACAAAATATTTTTACATTTGTTTAAATTAAACAATAAATATTAGTAATTTAACAAAAAATAACAATAAAAGTAGTAAAAATATTGGTTAGTTAATAAATGATTCAAAGAATTGAAAAGGCAAAAACATATTTCTAAACAATAAGTAAAGTTATGAGGTGGTACAAGAGTATTTTAATTTAATTTTTTTTTAATATTTTTCGTAGTTTTCTTCCGATCGTATATCAAGGGGTAATTTACAATTACATACATGTTATTACATTACGTTAAGTTTGTTTAATACATTACAGTACATCGTGATACACCTTTTTTTAGAGCAAATGCTCGTGTTAAAAAGGCGGAGAAACACGTGTAAATAATAATTTAACATATTTTTTCAGAGAGTGTAAAGATCATGAAAATATTAATTTTTATTTTTTACATTCAATATATACATAAAGCAAAATTATATCAAATAGAAAGAGAAAATGATGTAAAAGAAAGAAAGAGATAAGAACAAGAAATAAGGGAAAAGGATTTCAATATAATAATAATTGAGAGATTATATTGTATTTTTAAGTATAAACGATTTTAATATGTTATTGATATAGTGTTTTTATTGAGCTTTTGAATTTTTTATAATTCGTTTCCAATCTTAAGTTAAGAGGTAATTGGTTAAACCATTTGACACCAAAATATTTATAAAATTGTTGGGCTGTGGTGGTGTTACAGCGCGGGATAGTTATAGAGCCAAGAATACTTTGTCTATTGCTGTTCGAAAAAGTTATTAAGTTGTCGTTGTTGAAACATTCTTTAGGTATGTATTTGAAAAAGAGTTATTTTTTTATAAATATTATGAAGTGAAGGGACTTTAAATTCTTGAAATAATCTAATTGTGGGGTAATCATACGGTTTTTTCAAAATTATTTTTATTAATATTCTTTGGATGATTTCTAAAGGTAAGAGAGAAGTTTTGAATGCTCCACCCCAACCAATAATTCCATATTGTAATATAGATTGAATTAGTGAAAAATAGATGGTTCTTAATAATTTAAAATTTAATATATTTCGTATTCTTAGAAAAATGTACAATAATTTTCTTAACCTTTCTACTATTGCATTGATTTGTAATTTCCACTTTATGTTACTATCTATAATTACAACTAGATATTTTACATTAGTTTTAACAGTAAGTACAGAGCAGTCAGGTTTACATAAATTTGAAATTCTATTACAATTATATGAGTGTATACTTATCTTTAAATTATCAGGGAATGAATTTTTATTAATGGTGAAAGGTATTATAAAAGTTCTTTCAGTATTAAGTGTTAACAAATTTTTATCGAACCATTTTTTTAGTATGTTTATGTCTAACTCTGCTGTTTTTTGGGTTTCATTCCAAGTTAATCCCTCAGTTAAAATTGCTGTGTCGTCAGCGTATGAGATAAGTTTAGACATAATTGAGAGTTTAAAAATATCGTTCACATAAATGATGAAAAGAATTGGACCTAGAACAGTTCCCTGCGGGATGCCAAAATTTGTGGTCTGCGAATCACTCAGAGAGCCATTTAACTTTACAAATTGCTCTCTATTAAATAGGTAATTTTCGATCCACGTTAAAGCATTGTTAGTTATACCAATTTTCGCTAGTTTCGAGATAAGATTAGAGTGTGATATACTATCAAATGCTTTTCTTAAGTCGACAAATGTTTCAATGCATTTTTTTTATTATCTAAAGATTTATATATTTCAGATGTTAAGTCAACGATAGCATCTTGAATGCTCATATTTTCTCTAAAACCATATTGATGTGCATTTAAAATATTATTTTCTTTTACAAATTAATGAATATTATTTACTAAAATATACCTAATTTCTATTCCAACAACTAATTATTTTTTATCTTCGAGTATTTCTCTCAAATATGATGTTACTAAAATATAAGTAGGTATCTATTTTCATCATCAATATATAATTGTTTTTACGTTATGTTACTGTAATGCACCTAAATACGTATCCCGATTATTAATTGTTTTATGTTTATCAAAAATATACATAATTTCTGTTACGATTACTAATAGTTTTTATGTTCGATCATTTGTCTCCACCAAAAATATACATAATTTCTTTTACGATTACTAATAGTTTTTATGTTCGATCATTTGTCTCCACCAAAAATATACATAATTTCTGTTATAATTACTAATTGTTTTTATGTTCGATTATTTGTCATCATAAAAATATACAAATTTCTATTACGATTACTAATTGTTTTTTTTGTTCGATTATTTGTCATCATCAAAAATATACCTAATTTCTTTAAATGATAGCTTATTTTTTTAAAGTTCGGGTATTTTTACTCAACACGCATGACGTATGCTCGCTCAACTCAAACTAAAATGTACCTCTTTTGGATTACTAATTGATTTACGGAGTGTTCAGCATTGATGCTATAGACGTTATATAAAACGTTAATAAAACATACATAATTTCGATCTTGACTACCTACTAACAATTGTTTTAACATTTTCCTCAATGTAGCACACTTTTAATTAATTCCTTTGATTAACATTTAAAATGACGATCTCATTAAAATAAAACAAGTATAATGTTCAATGGCGTCTAAATATTATTGAAAAATAACAGATTTATTTCTTACACAATCAATGACAAACTATTATGCACCAATGCATTTTTCGATCAATATAAAAATCAGTTTTGTGAATAAGTACTGTAAAACCACGATTATTTTCCTGTTTACAGTTGATGTTGGCTTCATGAGAATACGTTTTTTTGACTAGGACGGCTCCTATATGGAACGACCTACCGACATCTGTTTTTCCTCCTTCATTTATTATTTAGGATTATCTGGGCCTCTTCAAGACCCGCATTAATAAATCCCTTCTTACACTGCCCAAACGGGTGGCGACATAGCTCCCCTGCTTTTAGACTGTGCAGACAGGGGTGTTATTGTGAGGTGTCACACAAAAAAATACATTTGGACATTAAAACCTTATTTTGTTTAAGAACTCTCATTTTTGTCCATTTAATTCCCATTATACTATGTTATTTTTGATTTACACGTAAAAGATAATATAGTGAGAATATTGCGAAGATGATCGGAAGTGAATTGCAAACTTGTTAACGTAAGTGCTGTATCGGATTATAGATGGCACCACTTCTGTTGGCATGCAGAGCGAATGTGTACGGCAGACATTCGGATAATAATACTATCAGATTAAAGAGATAACACCTGCTGACTTTGTTATTAAGTCTGCTTCCTTAATTCTTAACTTTAATGACTACGATTAAATTGTAATGTATATAAATTTGCAAACATGTAATTATTATTTCCCGGGAATGAGATTCCATCTTTATGAACGTGCACCGAATTAAAATGAACATTGTTCGATTATCAAGAAATTTCTTAATATAATGCAAGTAGTAAATATAATACATACTCGTTTCTTTTGTATAATGCATATAAAATGATCAAGGTTGACCTTTATAGTTCCATAAGTGATAAAATATCAACAAACTTGAAATTTTTAAATGTTGTGTCTTATGATCATACAAATTGCCTGGAGCCAATAAGATCATTTAACCCCCCATGGTTGGGAAGTCCTGTGAAGCAAAAGGAAAACAAAAAGGAAGGATAAGGCTCCGTTGCAGGCATTCACAAAAAAGAAGCAGACTGAAAGAGATATATGTAAATAAAAATGTTAGAGCGCACTAATATTAAAAAAATCGATAATAAGTAAGCGCAATTCGTGAAAATATTTGATAAAACATGACTCGTTGAAATATAGCAAAGATCTCTCGCAGAATGCCCATGTTGTATTAAATATACACTGTGAATTTTTTCATACCTATAAAATGTTAAATGGCAAAAGAAAATGCTTAGCGACTATTTTTTTTCTCGAGGGAATTTCATATAATTACCGTTTCGGCTCTACAAATGAGTAAATACTATTTTCAAAATAAGATATTTTTATATGAAACTTTAAGAATTCAAGAGATATATGTTGTGAATCAGTAGAAATTTGAAATGCTGGGGCTTAATAAAATCTAAAAATTATTCAAAAATGTTTGCCTATCAAAGTCTGAAATCAAAACATAATGAACAATAAATCACAATAAGTTAAATCATCGTTTGCTAAGACACGTACTTAATTGTCTACCCGCATAAGCGTCAGGGGAAAAATCTTAATATATTTTGTAAAACGAATATGTTGAAAAAAAAAAAAAAATTTTGTTTTGTTTTTTTTAAATTTATTTCTATATAATATTTACAGTGTTCACATAATTATTTATATTTGTACATGATATATTTCAAACTTATCACTATAATATGTTGTGTGTAAGGTAGGTTTGAGAAGGTGAAACTGTATGTGAGTAATATTGTATGTTTCGTGAACACCTCACTAGTAGAACCTGTGCTGAGGTGTTTACGTGGTTATGTATAGGTGTGACATTATTTATGTGTTGTAGAAGAAAGTTTTTATTTTTTATAAGTTTTAATTTTATTTATTTTTTTTGGTTTTTGTAAATTGAATACCTATTCATAAAATTTTAATGGTTTTTGTAAATTGAATATTCATAATAAATATGAAAAAAAAAATATTAATATATATTAACATATATGTAAGTGCATATATTTGTAATGTAAATGTGAGTATGGTTGGTAAAATCTCGAAAAAATATTATTAATAATATTAGAATACATGAATAAAAAATAATACTATACATGTATAGAATAGTTATACAGACCAAAGTCCTATTAAATTATTTTGCTACTTTTCTGTAAACAGTGGACCTCGCGCCCAATTAAGTTTGTAATTTTCTCTCATATAAAAAATAAAAACCAATTTTTTTCTCCGAAATCACAAGATTTGTAAGTAGATACTTAATTACCTACATATTTTATTTAACTTTTATTTCAAATAAGGAATTATATAATTTGTACAAAAACACTTCGCTATCCCAAAGACAATAATAATCGTTTTTTTTCAAACTTTCGTCGGGCCGAAACAGACCAAACGATTAGTCATAATAGACCCGATATAGTTTTACATGACAAAATTTAAAAAAAATAACTTATAATATCATTGATGTCGCTATTACTAATTCCTAATATATTCAAAAATCTGTTAGTGAAAAATAAGAAAATAGACAGATTTAGGAAATGAGATAAAAAGAATTTGGCATTCTCAGAGTATATAAATATTACCATTTTTTATTTCGGCTACTGGCATTATACATAGCTCTCTCATTAAAAAATTTGGCGTATTAGATCTATCAAAAAAACTATATATAGAAATGCAAAAATCATTCATTTTAAATACATGTAGGATTACGAAAGATTTTTTAAATATTTATGTTGCGGGATCAGTAGGATTTATAGGCCCTGTTAGAAGTTCTACCGAGCCGAACCCTCTGATATGAAAATATCTGGAGTCGGTGAATTATTTTCCCATTTGATCTCTGGTGAGTTTACGTGTTGCTCTTGTATTGTTTTGTATTTATTTTGCTTATAAAATGCACTTGCGTAATTTGGATTAACTAGATGATCATTTGTGGAAAAGTGTGTGGAAGGGTTTATTTTTTCCTATGGGGAAGATTTAACCCGGACATAAAGTTGGAAAAAAAAATGGGTGTGTCAAGCCTACGCAAGACAGAAGTGAAACTTCTAATATTCTTCTCTCTCTCTCTTTTCATTTCATTCTCTCTTTTTTTCTGTCTATTGACATATTTATAAGTAGCATGTGATAAAAAAAATTAAAAGTTATAAAAAAAGAAAAAAAAATTAGTTAAAGCGGGGATCGAACCTCGGTTCTTCACGACCACAGTCGTGCGCTCTGCCTCTAGACCGCGAAGCTGAGTTCGGAGAGTGACCTAAACTAGGTATATAATATTAGCTAGGCTCCTATAGCGAAATGATCCCGTTTTTTCGTCACGGTCATGAGTCGGTTTTACTCCGGTCCTCGAAATTGCATGACGCGCGTAAAGAAGTTTCACTTCAAAAAATTCCTGCAAAGTTATGGATGTAATTACGATCTTTTTCAAGCGCGTATGTAATGATTATTTTTATCAACGTCGCATACACCTTGCTAATGTTTTCAGTATTATTAGGGCTTTTTTATACTAATTTTCATATATTTATTGGCAGGTAGAGTAGAAATTAATATTGTTTAGCGTTTGCCAACGACCATACCATGTTGAACACACCGGTTCTCGTCCGATCACCGAAGTTAAGCAACATTGGGCGCGGTCAGTACTTGGATGGGTGACCGCTTGGGAACACCGCGTGCCGTTGGCCCATTTTTTATGGTAATTTCATGTTTTTTTTTATTTTTTTATCTTTACTATCATTAATAATATCATAAAATTCTTTAACTTTTCAAGTATGCTACAGGCCTAAAATATTACTTAGTGGATTGATATTATGGTCAACCATTGAAAAAAAAAATTCCTTCAAAATTATGGATGTAATTACGATCTTTTTCAAGCGCGTATGTAATGATTATTTTTATCAACGTCGCACACACCTTGCTAATGTTTTCAGTATTATTAGGGCTTTTTTATACTAATTTTCATATATTTATTGGCAGGTAGAATAGAAATTAATATTGTTTAGCGTTTGCCAACGACCATACCATGTTGAACACATCGGTTCTCGTCCGATCACCAAAGTTAAGCAACATTGGGCGCGGTCAGTACTTGGATGGGTGACCGCTTGGGAACACCGCGTGCCGTTGGCCCATTTTTTATGGTAATTTTATGTTTTTTTTATTTTTTTATCGTTAACATCATAAACAATCTTATATCATTCTTTAACTTTTCAAGTATGCTACAGGCCTAAAATATTACTTAGTGGATTGATATTATGGTCAACCATTGAAAAAAAAAAAGGCGTTAAAAACAAAAAACATTAAAAGATTCTGCCGATAGATGTCACCCCCGTAATCAATATAATTAAATAGATTAAAAAATATATATTTATATTCTGCCGATAGATGTCACCCCCATAAACTATATAATTTAAAATTAAAAAATATTCTGCCGATAGATGTCACCCCAGTACAAAATATAATTTAAATGACGAAAAAAATAATATGAAAAATAAATAATGTTTAAAATTACAATGGATTAAAAATTTAAAAATTTCAAAGAACAATGACTACAAACAATGAGTTATAAAATTAACATTCAACCAAAAAAAAAAATTAATATGCGATGGCCGAGAATCGAACTCGGATCAACTGCTTGGAATGCAACTACGCTGACCATTACACCACAAACGCCAGTTGTCGAGATTACCTAAAAAACATTTATATCTTACTTCAAAACTTTCACTAGATCAAATGAACTTTAATCGGTCCCGCATTTTCGTTTCGGTCATGAGTTGGTTTTACTCCGGTTCTCGAAATTGCATGACGCGGCTAAAGAAGTTTCACTTCAATAAATAATTTATAAAAAAATATACAGTAAAACATGTGCGGAAACTTTGACTAGCCAACTAGGAATGGATCCTATTTTAGGCCATTGTAAGATAAACCAAAAATCATATTTATGTAATATTACTTTTAAGAACTGTTTTTTTTAAAGTATCTGTTTTACTTGATCGCGCCATGTCTTCCTCGGGCGGCCTCGACGTCTTCCACCATTCACTTCCACATTATACAATCTCCTTACACCCCTTTATTCGGTCGTTAGAATTTGAATAGAACCTTCACAGAACTTGAAATTTGATGAATTGTTCTAAATCTGTGAAACAACCCGTAAGTATTTGTTTTACTTGATCGCGCTATGTTTTCCTTCGGCGTCCCCGACTTTTCCTACCATTCACTCTTGATTTACCGGATTTTACTGTTATAAAACATTTTATCGATTTAAATTATACTCGTATGTACACATATAAGTGCGAGGAAATTTACATAGATTTATCTAAAAATAATATTACATACATAGTAAAAAGTGAAAGAGATCGTCCTTTTCGGACTCCAACCGAACTTCGAGTGACGTCATGAGCTTGCGAGCGGTATGAGCCAACCCTTTTTATATACATTTTCTACAAACCTTGTCTGAAGGTACCATGACATTGAACAAATTCGAATAAGAATGTACAAATAAACTCGACGATTTCACATTTGAAAAATAATATTTACTGAACAATTAAAACGGCCACCATATCGAAACGGAAACGGAACGTAAAAACACATTTACAGACAGATGAAATGCAAAACGGTCGAGTTAAAACATGACTTCGCTACGCTTAGTTAATTAAATGAGCATTTCTATTGTTTTTTTTTTTTCATTCTATCTTCTTGTACTTGCAATCTCAGTTGCATCACTTCAGCTACATTTGTTCCTACTTTATAATTACATTATTTTAGTACAGATATTATAATTCAGATATTGTCTTATGTCATTGTATACTTATGATTTCATGGATCACTTTGGAGAAAAACCCAGACAAGCTAATAATTGAGAGAAGATGAATATTTTAATGCCTTCAACGAACCTAGGTATATCATAAAAATTAAGGATACAAGTTTATGAAATGCTACGGTACGTGAGGCTTACCTGGTATATTTCCTGTCTACGAAGGCAGGGTGGGTTATTTAAAACTCAGTACCTACACCGTATTCTGTTTTTAGATACGTCTGGGTGCGATAAATATAAAGCAGGATGTGCCCACCGTAAATGTCACGAAAAGGTTGAATTCACTTCCTCGTCCATGGAGAGAAGTCTTTAAGGTTTCAGGTTGTAGGGCTGTAATGCTGTAAGGCCATAAGGCTATAGGGCTGGAAGGCTGTATGAAAAGGTCAAGGGACGTCGGGGCGAAGGAGGGATTCCGACAACAATAGGGACCATAATTTATAGCGCAGGCAACATTTCTCATTCGGGACGTGTTGGTTTTCTACTCGGATAGTCCTGTGAATAGTTTGAATATGACGATAGTGTGAATTTAGAAATGCGAAGAGAAAATCGATCTTTTTGAAGAAATTTGCTACTTGTCGTTTCGAATGTAAATGTTTGATATTAACATAAAAATTATTAATTATCACGAAATAATCAGTGTGAATTATTACCATATTTTATGTTCCATACATTGTAATTGCTGTGACTGACAGTTGAAATCAGAAACTAGCCGGACTCAAACAGGTAGAAATCAGAGAACATACTATTTATCGATTATCGTGCACAATATTATTTCGTATGTTTTCTCTCCTACAGTGGCTAGAAACATTTATCTTACATATACTAACTAATGCAATCCTCTAAAAAATCACCCATTTTTAATAGTATTTAAAAAGTAATAAAATAAAATTTTAAATATCCACGGCCGAGAATCGAACCCCGATAAACTATTCGAAAGGCAACTATGCCGACCATAAATTACACCACTAACTTTTTTGAGAACTGCGGCATAAACACATTATCCTGAAAAAAACAGGTACAAACTTGCGAAAATTATGTTTATGGTAAAAAGTGAAGACTTCTGAAAGGTATGATAAATATGGCAAAGATATGTTATTTCTAAGAATGTGTTTTATAGCAATAACTTATAATTCATTTACTTACATGTATCTGAGATATATTATGTGTTTGGATATCTTGTAGGTATGCTACTCTTAATGAACATACTAGGTGTTTGGGCAATTCGATTTCAAAACGTACACAGTTTTCACTCTCGTGTAAAATTGTGTTGGAGATATAATCGATTGCCATTAATGTGACGAGTTTGTTGTGTTATTCTGGAAAACACATTTTGATTGCAAATTGATGAAACATACAATAATTATCACAGCATTATCATTACCTGGAAACGCACTCGTATCAATGCGAGTTAAATTAACAACTGAAGGCAGTGTTAGATTAATGTTAATTGTAGTTTGGGAAGGTTAAGAGTTACACATGGTAAAATTTTCCTGTTCGATTAATTGAAATGAATAGGTCAGATCTCCAACTAAATACAACGATTTTTTTTTAATTTTATTAAAACGACGTTACCATCTCAATTTAAGGTCATGTGTAATCATTAAAGTAGGCTTCGTAATTAAAATTCCATTTAAGTTACATTTTATGGAGGTGCGTAATAGGTTTTTGATTTGCAAATAGGTACTTGAGAGGAGAATTTTCTTGGAAATGGCCTGGAAAGAATGCAAAAAAATCTATTGAGCAATCACCTCATTTATTTGAATTTATATTTAATGAATGATACAATCATTGGGCTGAGAACTCTTGAATGTATATTTTTTATAATAATACCTGAATAAAAATATGAAAAATGAAAGGCAGGAGATCAGCAAGGAAGGAAGTTAGCCAATTGATAAAGAGGCTTCCTTGTAAATAGCCTGGTTGCATTACTCCTAGTATTTTTTTTCCAAGAAGAGCGGCCCGTGTAACCAAAATTAACGTATATTAACAATTTATCTGTTCTGATGATGAACAGTATATTGCACACTGAAAGTCTCTTCTTCTTTATGTGCCGTATCAGGTCCCCCCGACGTTGGCGATCACTCTTGAAAATGTCTCTTTGTCTTGCGCTGCCCGGAATAGCTCCTCCACATTTCTAATGCCGGTCCACTCTCGTATATTTCGCAGCCAAGACATTTGTCTCCTACCAGGCCCTCTGCGACCCTCTATCTTGCCTTTCAATATTAACTGGAGCAAGTGATACTTCTCCCCTCGAAGTACATGACCCAGATATGAAATTTTCCTGATTTTTATTAATCTAAGCAGTTCTCTCTCTGCTCTAGCCCGCCTGAGAATTAATAAATTAATAAATAAAAGATAAAAGAATTAATAAATTAAATAAATAAAGTCTCTAAAAAAATTAAATAAAGAATAGCTCAGTTTAACAGCTTTTATTATAATTATTGACAGAAACATCGCCTTTTTTATTTAAAAAAAGGTTAAATTGTTCACTAAAATCACTGAATCCTGAAAGTTAACTTTTTTATTTTTTATTTTATTTCTCCGTAAATTTTTTTGCAACGTAATAAGATTGAATTATATTATAATACATAAGCTCTCTTGATAAAGAACTTACATATTACAACTACTTTTGTATAATATTGTATAAAGTTATGTTATAGCAAAGTTCAAAGCAAAAAGTAAAGTTTTAAAGTGAAAGATTACAGAACGAAGTTAATAGAAAAGTTAGACATGCAGATTCGGCAGGATAAAATAAATAATAATAATTAATTTCCAATGTGAATTTCCAGCATAAAATAAGTAGAAAATTAAAATCATTTTACATGACAATAGAGAGAGAGAAGACAACATACGTAAGAAGAGATAGGATAATTTTATAAGACAATATTTAAAAGTAATGTTTGTGTAATTTAGTTAATCGTCAAATTTAATTTAATTTTTGGGTTTTGCCGCAAGTTGATTTTCGGAGTAAATTGGTTTTACCGAAAATATGAATAAATCACCTTAAAAATAGGCCGAAGATATAGAATAGACGAAAAAATTATTATTATTAAATCACCTTAAGCATTGTACAAATAAAAAATAGGCAGGGGTAAATAAAACCATATAAAGTCGTCTCAGCTTGATAATGGCATGAATTTAAATTGGAAAAATTTTAAGTCGTTATAGAAAATTTATTCTAAAACAAAAATTAAATAAAAAAATATAATTATAGTAATTTTTTTCAACAACACAAAAACAGTAAAAATACGATATTAATAATTTTTTTTTACTTGTACTACCAAAATTGTGAGGCAAAATGGTAAGGAATGCTTTCGGAAATGTTATTAGAATATTCATAATATAAGACGCCCTTGATAACAGAATTTAGCTTTTTATTAATACCTTTGCCCGAGGCGGAAATTGTATTCAAATAAACACGAATACGATTACATTCGAGCTCCAACTTAAAGTGTGAACCGCAATTATTAATTCATTCATTAATCAAATGTTGTTTATCCTTACCAACGACTAGACAAACAAAGAATGAGCCGGCTGGGCGAGAAAATATAGTATTATGTAGAATGCATTGAAACCATAATAAACAGTCCACAGTGGAGTGCTGGTACCTTCTCTGATGTATGGCAGTGAGGCTTGGAGCTGTCAGAGGAAGGACGAAAATAGACTCCTGTAGATACTTGTAGGGACCTTGGTCCCTGATGATCCTGTATGATCCTGAATGAACCATGTATGATCGTGTGAGACATGTGGATATTCGCAAAGAATGCAAGGCTGATGTAAACGTACCTAATGAATGAAAATTAAAAAAGGGACGCTTATATGGTTTGGTATGTAGGACAAATGAACGAATAAATTAATGAGTGTAAGGTGAATATATGACGCGAATGTGAATGAACTAATATATGAGTCAGGTCATGCCATGATTCAGAATAACAGAAGGGTTAATAATACTATTTAATGGTAAGTTTTTAGATTCTCACGGCCAAAAGCATTTTTATTCACAACAAACGAAGACAGAGTTGAACAAGACTCAAAAGGCTGTGCTTTCCTGCCTTTCGTTCACAATGTGACAGACAGAATTGCCAGGCTGTTGAGAAAAGAAAACATCAAAACTGTCTTCGGAACCACCACCAAAATCCAAGACCTACTGAGGTCTGCAAAGACTAAGTTTCCTCTGGAAGCAGATGGAGTGTGCAAACTCAGCTGCTCTGGTTGTGACAAGGTTTATATAGGCCAGACAGAGCGGACGATTTCCAAAAGGATAGCAGAACATTTTCGTGCTTGTAAACTTGGCCACCCTGATAAATCGGCAATCGCCGAACACTTAATTGAAACCGGCCATTACTTTGGATCTGCTCCTGAGGTCCTGGGAAGACCCAAAACTTATAGATCACGCCTGATTATGGAGGCAATTGAAATCTACAAAAATCCATTTAATATCAATAGAGACGACGGAGCTAAGCTCAACAGCTCTTGGTATCCGGTAATTGACGGCTACACCAAAGCTAAACGCAAATAACATGTCTAAGTATACTCCAATACCATATAATAATACAAAATAAAACCATTGTATTTATACCTTGATACTGGGTACATCTACTTTAACCGCTGTCAATCGGTTTTCTAATTCTAGAATTCGCCACAAGATGTCGCCACTTCCGTTGGCATTTCGCACTTGGACGGGCCCAGGCCACAAACAAATAAGCACAAACTCGACAACCAAAATTTACACATCTTCGGATTTACCGGATCTGCCCTGATGATGGACACTGCAACGCTGTCCGAAACGTCGGCTAAAGAAGGAGTTAGCGCAACACGGCATAACACCCCAAAAACAAACAATAAAAATGCGTTAATGGTGTATATCAGTTGTGTAAAATTTAAAACACGTTTATCAGTAAGGGGGTAAGCATATATTATATCATACGACTTCTTTATATATGACTTCATAACAAGACAAGACATGGATAAGACTCAGGGAAGGTGAAGTTTAAAAGGTCAAAGACAACTTATTCTAAGCTTAAAAGTTCATGTGACCCAAAAAGACACTTTGAAAAGTTAGGCATGTTTTTAAAATAATGTGTTTTAGTCGAGCAAAATACAAAAATAGGAGTTATTCTAACAAAATAGTACTTACCAATATTGGTAACAGGTATACTGAGTAAAGATATCGTAACCAGAGTTGACACGAACAAAGTATCCAAACAGATTAATTGTTTCAAATTTGTCGTGTGATTTATAAAAGAAAAATTGTCAATGAAAAATTTAAAAAAGTTCATTAAAAATATTATGTGATTACAAAAATGATTTGCTTTGAATTTTAAAAATTCTACCTAGTAATATAAAATTATAAAAGAAAATTATTTTTATTTTCAAAATTAGGAATGATGCGTCAAAAAATCAAAATACTTTTTAAATTTTGAACAAAGTGTACAGGTTAATTTAAAAAAAAAACCTTGCTTGTGCAGTGGTGAACTGGATTGATTAATAAATATTAAATTTAATAATTCGGATTGAATCTTCCTACCAAGGTAGTGGAGTCGGAAACTCTAACAACCTCGCCAAATTCCGACTGGGTGGGATCGGCATTTATTTCGTATATTAGCTGCTGTAATGTCATCCAATTACAGAGAAATGCGTATATGTCCGTGTGTTTGCATGTGATTGCCAACAAAGTTGAAAAAGGTTGATAGAATGAATTGTCATCGGCAACGAATCTATTTGCCGAGTTTCATCTCGATCGGATGTCGCGAAGCGGGTTAATTTGCATTCATTTATTAGCGAAAAAAGCGAAATTCAACTTAATGTATTTAAAAAAGGATATTTTCGGATTTCTGCTGCCTTGCATTTTTATTTTAATGACAACCGTTCCATGTGTCAAAATCTTTTAATTTAAAAATAATAACAATTGAATCACAAATTTAAATATGGAATTGATAAACTTTGCTAAGCACCCAGTTCCTTTGGGCAATTTCGGTGTAAGAGAGGACTATGAACGAGTGTTTCAAACTAGTTTGAAAAACTTTTTTGAAACTCTCGATACCATCCGTGTGCGTGTCCTCTTTAAAATTATTTCCATGTACACAATAATATGCTGTCCCTTCTTCGTTAAAAAACAAAACATAGCATATGTTTGTTAAAACACTGTTTATCAGTGAATTTTAGCAATGACATCATTGTCTGAAGTATATAGTTGTTTGGGTCAACTCTTATAGCGAGTATAAAGTTACATAGACCTTAACTATCTCATGATTCAGTTTTGTGATCTTTATTAGTGTTATTTCATTTGGTTTTATTTACTGCAATACTTATTGTACTTTTGTAGTTTTTCACCATAGCTCATTTTCATGAAAGGGTTGGCAGTGATGACACAGCATCCATCACCTCATCAGTATTTCAAGGGAATATTGCGGTAACTTGTAAATAGTTAAAACTCTAAGAGAAGTTGTGATGGGATGGGAAGGACTGGGCTAGAGAAAATATTACTTCAGTTTATTTTTGAGCCCTTTGTTATACCAACATTTCGAAATATTATGTTTGTTTTAAATATGGACTGTCAAGGGGAAATATCAAATAATACTCTTCTTAGGAGGGGATGAAAATAACCTCAGTATAAGATTTTGATCAAAAGGGTATTTTAGGAGGCAACTTATGCCAGAAAATCAACAACTTCTTTCAAAAATCAAAAATTTACTTAATGGACAATATTTAAAAAAAAACACAGAACATAAAGTACATTGAACACGAAAACTCATAGATGCTAATATCCAACCTAAACAATGCGCAATAATTCTTTTTTGCTAAAGTTGGAAAAAAATTGCGAAAAATATCCATAAACATAAATATATATTATTTTTTAAGATTTCACATTATGTTGTTGTTTCAAATTTATAATATGTTTGATTCTGTACATTTTTTTATACATATAATATATATATATATATATTAATTTGTTCATACCTTGAAGGTTTTTACATGTACACATTGTTATAGGCAAGGAGTACCAAAAAATAAGTGTATGGTACATAACGAAATAAACTGATTATGGACGATAGAGCAGGTACAATACAAGTTATGATAGAAAGTTCTATCGTACAAAGGAGTTAAATAATTTTATTTACTAAAAAAAGTATTAAATATATAACGATATATCGAAAGTTGTACAAAGGAGTTTGATAAGTGTATTATAGTAATAAATAATATATTTTAAATAATTTAATAGATAGATGAAAGCAAGCATCAAACAAACTATAAACAACATACAATCAACTATAATAATACTACGATAACGGATATTATTTTGGGCTTCCGTGCTACTGCTGCGCTTCGATAATCATTCGCAGGTTGTCATGCAGCACATATCGCTGGTCTCAAGGCAAGATTCAGCAAGAGCAACGACTCAATAAAGTTATGTTAACAAAGTTAAAAAAAAATCATTTCTCTACAATACGATGTTTTACACAGATGTATAGTATATTTGCGGCACGTTCCGGAGTGGAAGATACGTTGCATCTCAGTATGAAACGTTGCTTGCAATGGTTTTAGCCGTGTTTGGTGACCAGATATGAAGTTATGTACTTCCCAAACTTCGTCTTCCACATCTCCTTCACCTCCCCGCTTTCTTAAGCCTCATCAGCCTCAACACATACTCCAATTGGGGATGCCATAGTCTCATGCCATGGCTCTAGACGGTTGGGAGCAGTTGGGACTTCGTTTTATTCTGTTTCGCGCATGAACAGTCCGGAGTCCTGAATTCTCTCGACAGATTAAAAAAACATTAAATTACATGGATTATATCCAAAAGATTAATGATTTTAATCCTAGCATTATGGGCGAAGTCATCCGGAAAAAACAACTATTTTGAAGTTCAACGACTTGAGCGAAGACATAATATAGGGGCGTTGATCGATTCACAATATTTAAATGTCAGATGTATTTTATTTTTCTAGTCGCATTAAAAAGGACACAGGACGAAAGTTCAGTCACCCCAGGATGCCGTAGTCATCAAGTTTTTTTGTGAAATTTTAATGATCCAGTTTAGGATATATGTCCAGTTTTTTAACGCACATAATCATAGATGCCACACCTAGATTTTGTGAGAAACAACGTAAGACTCATAGTCATCAATATAGTCTGATCTTACCTAACATGTACCATAAGATTTATTGTGATATTTATATTTTATGGCTTTCAAATTAACACATAAATTGCAGGTAGGAAAAATTTATGCCATTATCCGATTTAACACAAATAAGAGGTTGTAGGTAGGTTTTTTAAATGTGAATACCGCATGTGAATTCTAAGATTGGGCGATAATAATTAGTTACTTGTTATAGATATCCAGTTTTATAAATATGTGAAATTATTGTAGTTTGTTGGAAATATTCCCTTTAGCACACTTAAGTTTATCAAATGAGTAATGGGTTTTATCAAATGAATTTTAGAATATTTACTGTAATACAATCGAATCCGGGAGATGAAACTCCTTTCATATATATATATAAAATATAAATATAAATAAATATATATAAAATAGGCTCAAGAACCAGTAAGTTATTAATTTTAATTGACTGGTTTTGCCTGAACCTAACCTAATCTTCCCGAGGGAAAAATATACATAACCTAGCTCTAATCTCATTGCATATTCAAAATTCTGGAACAACGATTAAATATTAATCAACATTCGCATTGATGAAAGTGACCTCAGTATTATAAAAATGATATATTTTTCTATGAAACAGATTAATTTAGCTCCCCACGATACCTGGCATCCCTGATAAAGTAAATACCTTTGCGTCCACCCGTAGCTGATCACCTGGTCTGTGGTCAGTAAACCCGCAAGGCCACCGCATGAACCCTCAGCCGCAAATACACAAAAACACAAACAACAACAGGTTTCTGAATAACCCACCACTGTTCTCTGTTCTCCATCATGTCTTCTTCTGTAGACTCTGTACTTATAATTATGTCTAGTGCCTTGTGGACTGGTTTACCAACCATTACACCCATTATTATTGGGATCGTATGTTAAATATACATTTATAAAATTCCGCAAGTTTGGTCATCGTGTCATCAGAAACGAACACCGACTAGTCTGGTAAATTGGATGACACTACGTACACCTATTTCGTTTGCTATATTTGCGAAAGTAACTTGTTCGAATGAATCATGGTTTTTCGACAAACCTCGGGACAATACTCATAGAAGGAAATAGCTGAGTCAAAGAATCCCACACTCATGGGATTCTTTTACGCGTCGTCACATGAAAACCAGGACATGAGAACTCCTAATGTCCTGATAGGTTAGAATATTATAATGATTAAAAAAAAGCATTGCATAAATCATCATCATAGTTAATCAACCCCGAATAGGTTTTATAACAAAAAATCTGTACTGTATTATTTTAAGATCAATTATTTATATAATATTGGGTTGGTTTAAAATCTTGTTACATAACATGACCCCCAAAGTCGACGATCAGTGCCATTTAGAAATATTGACCTTACAAGGTTCCTGCCAAACGCCTATTCTATGCACGTTTCGGCATTTGATCAAATTTTGATCAGCTGTCCCCAAACTTAGTCTGTTAGAGTTATTCAAACAAACGGTTGTACTGGAAGAACTTATTTTATAGAATTATTTAACTTCTTTGTACAACTCTCTATGATAATTTGTGTTGTGCCAGCTTATATCGTTCATACTCAACTCAGCACTGTACACTTATTATTGAACTCCTGAACAACTTACCTACAACAATGTAAGCGTGTAAAAGCCTTCAAGGCGTGAATAAATTAATAAACAACAAAAACAAATATTTAAAAAAAAACACAATAATTATAAAAAACAACTAATATTGAACTTTTCCACAATTTCACAGAATTTATTTGTATAAAAATAACTTTAAAAAAAATATATGTGTTTTATGAACTGAACAAATGATACCTCACGAGATGATAAATGCAAAATTATATAATGTTTGAACCATCAAAAATCTAGAATGGTGTGCTCTGTCATTGAGTATAATTTTTTTTCTGTGTGGATTTATTAAATCAAGATATTTTATTCCCACTGATAATGTTATTTATATGAGGGTCCTGGATCTACATTTGAAATTAATATTTATTTTGTTTAAATTTCTATGTTAATCTTAACTACTAAAAACGGATTTCGTGATTTTAGTATATTCTCTTTATAGCTAAAATGCAATTATAATTAATCGTTCGTTTATAATATTCCCTGATTTTTCACGGGTCTGCTATTAATAGCATAAATTACAAGAATGTGATTTTACAGTGATGCTACGATTTTTACAGCGAAAATTAAGAAAATTTTAATGACGCCATTAATTTAAGTTTCATGAAGAATGCGGATCATTTATCTCAAACATCGATATAAATCTTCTAATGTTTATACTATAATAATAAGTCATTTTTGATTGTTCGAAACATTAAACATCAAGAACAGGTTTTCATAATAGTTATGCAAATTAAGTACATAATTTATAATATGAACACCAGTTATTTATGAGATAATGGGCGATAAAGTCGTCAGCCAATTGAATTTATTTTTGTGTGGTATCGATATCGCACAAGAGTCCCAACTGCGCTGGCAAGTGGGACTATAGCATCCTCCCATTGGAAGATTGGTAGACTCGAGGAAATTTTTTTATTTATTTATTATATTTTTATTGATTTCCGTCCAGCTAGGCTTTAACATGGATTATAGGAACAAAATAAACCTAAATTATCCACAAAGTTTTTAAAGCATGAAATAACCGATAAACTAAATATGAAACAACAACAAAAAGTAAAACATGTAACAGTAACATACAATAATATAGACACTAGAACAATAATACAACACAAATCACTTAAAGTAAATCACCAATGATACTATAATTTGTAAGATTAAAACAAAGTGCTGGTATAGATTACGCAATTAAGTTAGTAAATATATTAATAGTAGGTACCCCAGACTTGTTGCCCAGATCATGCATCCTCTTGGTGTATCTGATGTGCAGAAGAATGTAACGTTGTTTTTTGTGTTCCTTTTAGGTACATGGAATTTAATAGTGGCGACAATGGCAGGGCTGTGAATTAAGTTATGTGTCAGTGTAAGGAAAGAGGCGGGTTTGGATGGATTTAGCTATGCAGATGTGGTTAGTGTCTGTTTCACTATAAGTGCGTTTTATCCGGAGATTATGGCAACCGCAAATTATCATATTTATAAACATAGATCGTCGTGATAAAAATATAAAATTTAAATACTGGGAAACGAACCTGGAATCTGTTTTACGACCGTTACCTGTTTATTTTATCTGCCTTATTCTGTTTCATGTTTCATTTAGATTTATAAGTGTTATCTTCTTTATGGATATATTTTTTTAAAACAACATATATTTTTGAAACCTGAATAAGCTCAAAGTTTAAAACTAGGTTAGCAAATTTGTGTTAAGAAGGTTCTAAACTTGCGACCTACGTACCCAGAGTCAAGAATCTTACAGCTCTGCCACGGAGGTCATCAACTGTGACTAAAGAACAACGGAATGTTTTAATCTTTACTGAACTCAATACGACAGGACAGGCAAATCATTTTAAAAAAAGACACGTTTGAATGTATTTGTGTACATAGTTCAGTCTATCGATTCCATTTAAGCTTTTATTTTATTTTATTTCATTATTAAATTAATTGTATGTAAATTAAGTACACCACTACATACGCAAGGGTCTTTTAAAGTGATTTACCTTTAGTACTTCTCGCTTTACCTTACTCAAATCAATAAAAACATAAAATCTTAATGTGCCGTTTTCAGCGAAAAATCTCCGCCATGAATAGACAATTCTACTGCCTATAATTCCGTGATAACCGGACAACAAACGCGGGCAAGAAGCGGAAAATCCGACCAGAAAAAAAGATGTGCCATCTTAAATGTCGAGGACTAAGACTGACCTTTTCGGATAAAAAACTTGTTTTAATAACTAGCCAAATTCTCTGTACGCGTTAGTGAATAATCAAAAAGAAGACCACCGTTTTTTTAGATGTTAGTTCAAATCAAACCAAATTTAAACTCATTAATAGCTCAACAAAACAAAAATAAATTAATTGCACGTTTAAAATTAATATTGAGAACCTTGAAATTCCGTTGTCGGAACGCGCTTTATTAAGTATATTAAATACTTCGTTTTTTTTACAAGAAATTTATTTAAAGTAAAATATAAACATAATTGATTAATATTTTATAGTAAAAATTAATTTTTATTATTATGTTTCTGTATTTTTTATAAATTATTTATTTGTGGTATTTTGAACAGGTATGTAGTGTAGGTATCTATGTCCTAATACAATCCCAACAAATGTTTTTATTAAAAATGTATTTTTATAATGAATCAATCACTTATTTTCGTAATTAAAGTTAAAATTCGTTTCTGTTTTATTTCATTCCTTCTGGTAATTCGCCAAAATCTTCATTGCTCCGTCACATCAACGACTTTTGGCTCTGGAAGTAGTAGAGTAACACTTCAACATCTAAGAGATCAATTGAGTGCACTTTCTCATTAAAAAAAACTTATTTCGGTTGTATGTCTGTGATTGTAACTCTGATTCTATAACTGTTTTACCGATTCTATAACCAAAATTACAAACACAGTAATAATATAGTGATTTGTTTTTGGGGTATTATGTCGTGTTGCGCAACCTCCTTCTTTAGCCAACGTTTCCGACAACATTGCAGTGTCCATGATCGTTGGCTAAAGAAGGAGGTAGCGCAACACGGCATAATACCCCAAAAACAAATCACTATAATACTTTTGGCCGTGAAAATCTCAAATCACACAGT
The DNA here is from genome assembly GCF_061612785.1 of Hesperophylax consimilis. Classification (NCBI taxonomy): domain Eukaryota; kingdom Metazoa; phylum Arthropoda; class Insecta; order Trichoptera; family Limnephilidae; genus Hesperophylax; species Hesperophylax consimilis. The sequence continues at coordinate 2,198,541 of NC_142842.1, forward strand.
AATAATATATTTAAATATTTTTTTATCAAAAAAATTTTTTGAATTCTATTTTTAATTGTTCATTTCTTAGGGTTAATCTTGACAGATAAAGTCAGATTTTGATATTTTTGAGGGATACGAAATTTTTTCATTAAAAAGGTATTATTTACTAACTAACCAGATATACTAAAGGTGTTCAACCGAAAGGTTAATTTTGGATCATCTTTCTTATTTGTAAACAAAAATGTACAAATACATTGTAAAGAAAATTTGCAACCTGTTTTTTGTTTTCGAAAGTCATGCATCCTGAGGCAAAAAATTATAACTTTCAGCTTCACAATATAGTATAATCGTACATAATAACAAATATTCCGTATTTTTTCACATCTGCGCTAGTATTATATTAAAAAAAATGTACATCTGACCGACAATAAATTATTTACTGTCGGTCAGGTGCACAGAACCACTGCGCTACGTCAGCTTATTTTTAACCGCCAAATGATTCAATAAATACGCCCGCATTTATTATTTCTCGGCAGATTTTTTCTAGTTAATAATTATTACTTATAATGATTTTTTTTTCTGTGAACATCATCACGCTTTTATCTCTACAAAAATTATATTTTGGCTATTAAACGGAACTTACACAGCTTCATTGCTCATTATTAGAATGCTCATAGAGTTGGAAATTGTTGCGTTGATATAGATATTTATGATCAAAGAAAACCGTTAAAATTTTATGAAAAATCCTGTTTATAATTTTTTATTGCTTTTGAAAAAGGTTTTGTAGTTTAAAATTGCAGAGGTATGTTCTTTCGGTATGCCGTATGCCTTTCTATCAACCAAACATAAAATGGTGCAAGCGATTAATTAAATCTCATGTCGATATGTTCTTTCAATATATACAGGGTGTATCGGCACGTACCCGACAAACTTTAACAAGCTATTCCTTAGCACATATGGGCACTTTGCTGTCCGGTAACATTTTTTTTAATAAAAAAATTATTATTCATATGTTCACCACATGTCACCAATGTTTTATCCTTTGTCAAAATTTGAAAACCCGTCTGGCAATATTTTGTTCGAGTTTCGTTGAATAATGTACGTACGTACCTACGCTGGCGCGCTTTTACAATCACAACGAAATGGCACGGCACCATTCGTCTCATTTTTAACTATTATTATTTAGTGTGTACGAAAGAGCGAGGACATTTTTTGACACACTTGCTAATAACAGCTGTTGAATACGAAAAACAATTCAAATGACAGTGACGGAGTGTGGATTTTTTTAATTTATTTTTTGTTTTTATCTAATGGAAAAAAAATGTTACCGGACAGCAAAGCGCCCATAACATTTTTTACTCCAAATGTGCTGAGGAATAGCTGGTTAAAGTTTGTCGGGTACTTGCCGATACACCCTGTATTTAACATTTTAATGATTTGACCCATGAACTGCTGCATAAAACCAGATTCTCGAATAGGGCATTGGAAGATACTGATAGTAATTATATCGTGTATTAAATTGTGAGGTGTCTACCGTAAAACACACAATTTCATAATATCGATATTATTAACAATATATTTCAGAAATATCGATCCAAAGATAACGCATACGAACACAACCTAATGAATGAATTGAGTTTGGAATGCATCGAAAGCATCTCCTATCCTTATCCTATATTTCTCTTCCTTTACTTTCTTAGTAGTTTTAAGGAAAAATAAAACGCCTATATCTAAACAACATTAGCATAAGAAGCATTTTTCTTACAAAATAAATTAATAAAATATAAATGTCTTATATTGCAGTAGTAGTAGTAGACAGAACAGAGTGGATTGAATACCTAATACTACACGGAGAAAAATGATCATGTTAAAAAAGTGACAACATGCTAACTTCCTGATAAAATATTGGTCATTCAGAATATATCGAGAACACGTGTTCTTTTCCTAATACAAATCATGACGGATTGCGACAATATTAGTACGTTAATATCAATATCAGTATTTTCATGAATACGTGTTCCGCCGTCTTCTTAAAACATTCGCTTTTGACTGACACTTTGTTAGGAACTCTTTAAATGTGTACTAGTATTTTTCATTTAACAATTATTGCCAATTACATTAAATTATTTGGTGGGTTTGGAATAAGGCGAGGTAGCTTAATTGATAGAGCAGCTAACCGGCAATCCGAAGGCTGCGGATTCAATTCCCGGCAGCGGCATTTATTTTTTCATCAGAATATTTTTTTTAATTTGTACGAGTTTTCAGTCTAATTATTAGTGCTTATAATACCAGGTACATATTGACAACATTTTATGTAATTACATAGTACATTTTCAAACGGTATATACATGTGTAAATACATGGAAAAGATTAAAAGTTTAATCCAATACATATAAGACTATTTCTTTCAACTTTTTGTTTCCGCAAATTTATCTCTCATTGGCGTGATGTAGAATCTTCATCTCTATAAGGAAAATATATTCATTATTTTCGTCTGTACCAGACATGTGAAAATATGCCTAACTATAAAATTACGTAAATAATTAATCTTATTTGCGCTACACCGCGTTTGAAACCGTAAACTTTGATCTTCATTAATTTATAGAAAAGTTACATAGTCGTATGTAGCTTTAAAGCAGCCCACTAAGGGTCTGTTCAGGGATGATTTTAAAGGTTCATGTTTCGTGTTACATTATTTATAGAGCGTCTCATATGCTCTTATACTGATTAGGTCATGCCTTCCTTTGTGCCGTAATTAATCTACTAGAAAATTGTAAGTAATAACACAGCATGTTAAAAATTTTAGTGAAATAATAGTTTCATAACGTTTGAAAAAAGGCTATATCATTTTAATACAATTTTAAACCTGTCGAATTGTATTCATCGCACAAAGAGTCGAGGCGACCAACATATACATGTGACCATAGATTAAAGAAGAAAAATTCCAACCTATTTGAATTTCGTAAATACAGTTTTACATTGGAAATTTAAGCCTCGATTGGGCAAATATTTCAATCACAAAATATGTTCTTGTGTTCTTCCTTATTCTACGTTTGTGTCTCTATTATCTTCTGTCAATATATATTTTTTACATTATAATATGTTAATGTTGCAAATATAATTTAATATTGTATAATGTTGTTAATAACTGACCGAGTAGCTGAGTTGGAACCGTGTCTGGTTACAGCCCAGGCATCAATTAAGTGTTCAATTCTTCGGCTGGCAAGTTCTCCATCACAACATAAGCGACATTTACCGTGGTGATAGTAGGAGAATTTCAATTATTGTCAGGTTATTCGTAACCCGGGTATTTAACTTTCTTTAAAAATTAAAAACGCCGGCCGGGTACCTTTCCCGAGCAAAAGCCCCTATTGTCCATCTGGGTATTTAGCACGATAAAAATTATAATTTAAAAATATCGGATCGATAGACTTAACTTCCAACGAGTACGGTTGCGCCGTCGATACCCTAATCGATATTGACACGAAATCATTACACGATGGCAACACTGGCACACCTGTCTACGAATTGACATTCCTAAACGTCAGACGGCAGAAGTTAAAAATACTACTAATTTTGACACTAAAAAGGAAGTTAATTAGTTCATTTCGTGTTTATTCGTAAGTTATAACTGACAACTTTTGTTTCTCGAAGCTGGAACGAAATCAATTGATCGCGTCTTATATAAATTAATTCAGTTTATGGATCGTTAACGATTTCATTCAATACTAAGACCTTAGTTAGTTCACCTCCATTCGTTAAAAAATTATTTTGCATAACGAACGAGATTATTCAAAAAGTTGTGCATATTGACAACTTATCTGACACCTTTGAAGCCGCGCTAAAAGCAGCGGCTTTTGTCGATTAACGGTCGGAATCATATTCTGATTGTGCTCGCAAATCGCTAACTGACCATAGATGAGTGATTTCTTCAATATCGTATTGTAATAGAGTTTTATTAATCTTCCAGGCTAGATATCCTAACAGTCTTTAATCTGATCTGATGTCCTATTTGCCTAACAATATAAATACGACATGATAAGTACACGAGCAATAGATATGATGTGCATGTACGAGAAAATGTAGATGTGTAGACGTGTGATGTTCCCTTACAAAAGGTTGGGATCGATAGAACCGGATATTAACATTCAGCTTTGCAGACAGCAGATGGGGGGAGGGGTGGGGGTTGTTAACACTTTCAATACCGGGACTATTCCTGGGGAACGTAAAAAAAAATTATGTATCTTGATTTTGTGAAACAAATAGCCTATATTTTGTAAAGGATATTCGTTGTGGCGTCTATTTTTTTCTTCGGGTGACAATTACCGCAAATATAGTATATCAAGTTTCAACGATCTTACTTGGTCTGGGATCCATTATTGTTTTTGACTGAGCGTGGCGAAGTCATGTTTTAACTCGAGCTTCCAAAATTTTACCTGTCTGTAAATTTGATTTTTCGTTCCGTGTCCGGTTTCGAAAATCTTCTGCATCCAATTTGTTATTTACTTACTTTAACTAGGTGGTTAACTTTGACAGAGCTTTTTAATATTATGGTATCTACCTGCCCGAAAAAAGTTTAAGCAATAATTTTTATCATTGAGATAGTGACGTATCTTTGGCTGAATTGCATATTTCCTACTCTGGACGGAAGATCTACTTTATTTTTCACTGTTGTTTTTTCTTAGCGTACTTTTTTTAAAAAAAATCAATTAGTGTCAATTTTTCCTGAGTAATGAAAAAAAAAACAAATGAATCCCAAAAATGAAAATCAAATTATTAAAAAAGATTTAAAGTATTAAGAAAAATAAAATTTTAACACTATATTTTTTCTAATAATTATCTAAGGTGTTATCAAGCATACAAGTATGCTCTACATGTGCACGGAGAAAAAAGAGTACGGCTTTTTTTATCAAAATACTGTTAAAAATGTGACTGCGTGACCATGTCCTAATAAAATATTACTCATTCAGAATATATCTGAGCAGGTGACTTTGTCCGAATAAATATAACGTACGGGATTCGAAAATATTGTTATTTTTAATAACACGTGTTCCAACTTACTTTTAACATATTCGTGCTTTATTTATAGTTTGTTAAGAAATTTATGAAATCATTCATTGTAGGCCTGTAGTTCTGTTTTTAACAGGAAAGCGAATAATTTAACCAGAATTTGAATAAATTAACAATATTTCATATCAGTAAGTTTTCTCCTTGTGGAAACAAAAGTGCGGTACTGAAAGGGTTAAGGGTTAATTGCTGCCTCCCACACATTGCATATAAACTACTTGCTTATTGGCAGAGATGCAATTTGCATACGAATAACATTCAGTTAATCAGTCATAATAATGGAAATACTCGATCTATTTTTTCGTAATCATTTCACAGGTTTTTTTTCTCGTTTAATTGCTAATTTTTGTTTAATTTCGTTTAATTCATTTTGCAAGAAGAGTCTTTTTTAAGAAACACGTTTTTAATTTTCGTAAATAAAATCTTAAATTTGCTTCATTACAAACAATTGAGTTTTTTCGGCTTACTTTTAAGTAATTAATCAAAATTCACAATTATTCACGTGGTTCTTTAACTACCCCCACACAAATAGGGGTTAAATTACAATGTAAAAGCTCTAAGATACGTATTTCAATTTATAGAAGTACCTACCTCAAAAAAGTAAAAAATTTTACAGTGTAAAAGCTCTACGACAGATATTTCAATTTATAGAAGTACCTACCTTAAAACGGTAGGAAATTTTACAATGTAAAAGCTCTACGACAGGTATTTCAATTTGTAGAAGTACCTACCTAAAATAGTATGAAAGTTTACACCCCGATCGTTTTGTCAAATAGGACTGGGAGATCAAAAGCATTCCGTCTCGTTGCATCCAATTCTCGCATTCATCCGATCGTCGAAATCTTATTGCCATTGCTTGCGCACCGATGTACTTATTAATTATACCTATGATTGATAATTTTATCTCCATGTTCACAAAGTATCTATCTATATATTTATCAAATCGTTATATTATGTGACAATAAATATTTATTCCTCAAGGAAGGTACCATAATTAACCTGCACAGAAGAAAAACATAGAATAAAGAATAATACAAGAAATGCCACGTGGACGTGTTTAGTGATCTAAAAGTGTGAGGATTCTCCACTTAAATTTCATATGTAACTGCGTTTCACCAAAATTATGAATTTAAAGTAGGATGGCTAAATACGATGTCAGTCAAGTGTAAGAGAGACAGAGCGCGTCCTATAAGGGCTAGATTCAAAAGGTACAAGTCAGTGTCGACATTGGTTTCCATTCAAATCTATATGGGAAGCATCTAGTGTTCTTCGGCATTATTTGTTAAGCTACATTATTGATTTTGCAATTTAGCCCGTCGTCCCACGGGTCGGTAGGCAATCGACATAAACCGAATAATGCAAGATCTTGGGTAAAAAGCTAAGTTTGCATATAGTAAGGTAACTGTCTGCAGCACAGTTCTGTGTTCGGAATTCGGTTTATGTAGATTGCTTACCAACCCGTGGCACGATGAAAACTGTTTAATTTTATATATTCCATAATATGTATTTTGTATATTACTTGTTTTTAATTTTGCTTATCAATATGGTACAAGTATTTTTACTTTCAATTTCAACACGGACATGAGCATAGTACGGTGGTCAAGAGAACTCAAATAACGTCTAAAAAAGTTTTTTTGTTTGTTTTTGGGGTGTTATGCCGTGTTGCGCTAACTCCTTCTTTAGCCGAACGTTTCGGACAGCGTTGCAGTGTCCATCATCAGGGCAGATCCGGTAGATCCGAAGAAACGTTCGCTGTCCGAAACGTCAGCTAAAGAAGGAGTTAGCGCAACACGGCATAACACCCCAAAAACAAACAACAAAAATGCTTTTGGCCGTGAAAATCTAAAAACTTACCTGTAAAAAAGTTATTTAAAAAAAAATCATAACAAAGATACGAGATATCTATATTTATCTACGCGATTTAGAAAATGACCTCGGTTCTGATCAAATGACCGTATGGAGAAATAGTATAATTTCGTCAGAAATTAACGCAAAGCATAATTCAAACAATGTCAATTTATTTTCACCTTGCGTCTTGTTTTAATTACGATAATTTTACCGCGCATCTCTCATGGACGCTTGAAATTTACATGCAAAACAAATGTATAATAGTTAGTACAGATGCATGGGACTAAAAGATAGAAAATCATAAGAGAATAACTTTAATAATTTCAATACGCATACGCAAGACTCTACGTACAGAGAAGTAACGTAAATATTTATAATAATATTAATAGTAACGGTATTTTCACAAACTTTGAATACCATAATACCATTGGATGTAAAGTTTGCTTTTCTGATTCTGATCATCTTACCAAAAAATGTAATATTAGTATTTTAAATGATTTTAAAAACGATTAAAAACCACACACTCCGAAACTGTTCCAACTGGCTACGCCATTATGACATAGAAATCGCCAATGACTGGTAAAACGGCTGACACCAACGTCGCTTGGCGTGACGTCAACGGCGCCGGATTCACGAATAAAAACGAAAAATCGAAAATGGCACATTTAAAAAATTTATTACACATCATAAAATAAAAACAATCTTCATTGTCGTAATCGAGAACAAAAAAACGGTAAAAGCCTATTGTGGTATGATATTTATACTCAAAATTGTAAATGGTAGTATAGATAGTCTAGATTAACTTAACCTCATTGAATTTCGTAAACAGCTCGTTCCAAAATCATGTTTAAATGTAACAATACCAGGACTGAGCATTTCAAAAACTCGCTTGTACCTAAATTACATGAAGTTAGTAATAGATAAGCAGATGTAACGGATCTATAAATTGCACGGAATGCAGGTACAAGAAGGCTATAATGTCGTATCTATTCAATCAAAACTAATTAAACCTAAGTCTACATAAGTTCTGCGTACACTTGTATCTTTTACTTTTATATCCGTCTAGAGTTTCTGTTCGTTTTATACTTTCAGATTCATTGTATATGATTTGTTTTATTATTTATTCCGTTGACATTAAATAATCAAAAATATGGTTTTTCACAAAATAATTTTAATTTGCTTGGGCTATTTATATGAATAAACTTTTTATAAAAAAAAATGTTTTCAGTCATATTCATATTCATACGGAGATTTTATTTGAATTTTTGTGACGCTCCTTATACCTTACATTTACAGGGTATTTAGGGACATACATGACTTACTTTAACCAGTGATTCCTGAAAATATTCGGAGTAATTAAAAGTTTTATCGTTATTTTCCCCGGTTCAAGTACACAAAGGGTATAACATAGTTTAATTAAACTGTCGCGTCTGACATAGACACAACAATTAAAACAATAGTGACATGAATTATGTAGCTATGGGGTTTTTTTTTTTTTTTTTTTTTTTTTTTTTTTTTCATAGTCGGAGGCGGTTTGCTTACGTTCCCCGCGAGCACTTAGGCCATAGGCCCATTGTACTATCTCCCATTTTACCTCATTCCCTTGCCAGTAACCCGGTCCCTTTTATGAAGTTCACCAGGGCTGTCATTGGATATGTGGCGATGTCTTCTGGTTCCACACTGTGTCTTCCCAGGTATCTGAGCCTTATTCCCAGCAGAGTGGGACATTGGCACCATAGGTGAATTGGAGTCTCTTCCTCCTCTTCACATTTCCTACAGATGTTGGTGTTTTCCACTCCCAACAGTTGCATGTGTCTCCTGAGATGGCAGTGTCCCGTTAATAGTCCTACCAGTTCCCTCAGTGAGTTTCTGTCCATATCGAGTAGTTGCCTGGTTCGGTTAGGGTCCGGTCCGTTTATGACTACTTTAGATTGCCTCATTCCGGGTGCCTTCTTCCATTCCTTCCAGTGTTGGGATTTGACCCACCTCTTGATATGTAGTTTGGTGTGGCAAGCTGCTACTCCTACAGCCGGCTCAGATCCCACAAGTGGTGCTTTCGCCCCTTTCCTTGCTAGTTCGTCAGCCCGCTCGTTGCCCTCAATACCTTTATGTCCTGGTACCCAGAGCAGGGTTACTTTATTGATGGTCGCCAGTTCTATTAGGATAGTCCTGCATTCCATCACCAGTCTGGAGTCGCATCGGTTACTTTCCAGTGCCATTAAGGCCGCCTGGCTATCCGAACATATGTTTATGTTATGGGTTTTTTTAATAAGAGGTGTTATTTTGAATAGCCCGCTATTTCGGTAGATGTTACTTTTGGAGCTGTCATTTTTTTACATTTGACAAGTAGAAACTACGCCATTAATAAAAATGGAACGATACGCGCTTCAACAACGCATTGAAATGATTAAAATTCACTTGAATCAAATTCAAATCATCCTTAGCGATGAGGCCCATTTCCACCTTGGTGGCTTCGTCAACAAGCAAAATTGTCGCATCTGGGGCTCGGAAAACCCAAGAGTTATTGTTGAAAAGCCTCTCAATCTTCAACGTGTGACTTTTAGGTGCGGTTTATGGTCCGGAGGAGTCATTGGACCTTACTTTTTTGAAAATGAGGCTGGAGCAACAGTTACGGTGAATGGATTGCGCTATCGAGAGATGATCAATGATTTTTCATGGCCGGAATTGGATGGTATTGATCTGGACAACATTTACTTTCAGCAAGACGGCGCTACTTGCCACACAAGTAACGAAACCATTGATCTTTTAAGATTGAATATCAAAATAACACCTCTTATTGGAAAACCCTGTATAATATGTGGGGCTTACAGTAGGCTGGAGCAACAATGTATGAATCTTTTTCAATGTTTACCTTTAAATTTATGACTTTGATTTTTAATTCTATGCCTTAACCTTTCGATTTATAAATACGAAAATAATAAATTTTGCCATTTTTCATGAAATCTGTCTAACAGTGTCAAAATGAGCTAAAATTATAATGTTCCTAAAGTTTTAGCTATGTCTTACAAAAATGTCTTTTTAGCGGTATGCTCGCATAACTGGATTAAACGAAATTTTCTGAACTCACTAGAGACAAAACGGCTAATATCGTAAGATTTAGCGAAAACCGCCATTGAAAAGCACTTGCACGATGTTAGCCGGTTTGTCTCCACTGCGCTCAGAAATTAAGTGTAACGGTTTAGAAAAAAAGATTTTTGTGAGAGGTTTGTAATATCCATCAAGTAACTGAAATTTAAAGAACACAATATTTTAAGTTCCCTTTGACACTTTCAGACAGATTTCGTGAAGAAGAGGCAAAATTTATGATTTTCACTATCATAAATCGAAAGGTTTTTTTTATTAAAATAAAGGCAAACATTCTCGGGTAACGAATAACCTGACAATACTTTAAAATCTCTACTTACGACCACCACAGAAAGCGGAAAATGTTGCTTGTGTTGTGATGGAGGACTTAGCCAGCCGAGGAATTGAACACAGTCCGCCTGGACGGGACCCAAACGCGATATCAACTCAGCCACCGACCGGTTGCCGGGTAAAGGCATACCGGGTAGAGTGTCCGGGGGTAAAGTGCATAATACAAGTAAAAAAGATAAATGACTTTTTCCAAATTTCAACGTTTTATGGTACACACAGACCTTGTATCGTTTATTGAATTTCTACGGAAAAAAATATTTTGGCACGGGTATAAAACAACGGAATTTCGAAAAAAGTTATTAATCTTTTTTACTTCTACCATCACATGGAATCACCTCTCGAATTTTGTGCACTTTACTTCCGGACATCCTGTATCCATAAAATTTAGTAAGTAATTTGTAAGGGTGTGGATTACATAACGCAACTTTTTCTGCTATTACAATACTGAAATTTCGTTTTCAATGTCGATCCACGCTATCGTACAGTGACTCTATACATTGTTCATGAGTTACACTGTAATGACCGCAGTATTCCCGAAGGGATGTATACAACATGACACACGTTATTATTTATCTTTATCAAATAAAGCAAGTAGGTCTCGTCTGTCTAGACACGTGCTTCAAATAAATAACTTCTCAATGTAGACTGCATTCTTGCGACTATTATATTATGTAGCACATTTACCTAGCATACGATCGTAGAAGCTCGACTACTTGATGATAATTAAGTTGTTTAATTGATAGGAGAAAAAAGAGTTTTTAACAAAATGTTTAATTAATTTAACAGCCTCATATAATACTTTTTTGTAATATCCTTGATATTAGTGAAATAACTCACCCATCGATGGTACTAACTTAGTCTATAAGATTCCCCAAGATGGCGTTTTGCTTTCGAGTATTGTAGTGAATAAATAAGTTGAGAACCTTGGGGTCCATATTATTCCAAGCGCATCTAATTACGATATCAGAGCCAATTGTCAACCTTTCACAATAAAGTTCTAAGTGTTTTTTTGAGTCCAGAGTTTTATTTAATAAGAGAGTTTTTGAAAAAACCCGGAGTAATTCCATAACTCTAAAGAATTTATTGTAAACAGAGATTTTTATTTTTAAATTTTTCCAAGATAGCCGACCTTTTACAAGTCGTTAAATTCGAGAATGCCTTCAATAATCATAACAAATAAATGAATAAATTTCAAAATATTTGGGATGTCATTGCCCCCACTGACGAGTTTTAAATAGAAGTGGCTGGGTACGACAACTTTTTCGTGCATTACCGAAAAAAAATAAATGAACGCTTTTAGTCCCCAAGATTTTATTTAAAATTAGATATTTTTTTGGAAAAAGTAATCTACTTCCTCAAATAATAACCTCCAGTAAGTTTTTTAACACATACTCAATATGACTCACATTTCAAAGCAATACGCGATAACTACTGTCAATGTGGACCCATAAATATATCGACGAAATGAAATCGCGTGGGAAGAATTGGAGGAAAAACATGACATTTCAGGTGTTGGCCCCAGTTGTATCAGATACCAGTAACAAGTCTCCACGTAGCTCTAAACTGTTCTCATAAATATGATGCTGTGATGACGTTATCTGTGGCCTGTTATAGCCTGTAGCCCTGGAGAAGATAATATATTATGGGATTTAATATACAGGATGGGATGCAGTGCATGGCCACCAGCTGTTCTGGTAACGCGAGGCTTTACGGGCACGAGCCAGGTTCTGTCATCGGGAGCTTTTACCGATAAACGTTTTCAGAACGAGTCTATATGTACAATACAATATAATGTAGGTGTTAAACGATAAACATGTCATGAAGGTACAATTGTAAATAAGTTTGTAAATTGTAATATCATAAATTTAGGTACGATAAAAGCAATCCATAAGGTTTTCTTGTGCACTTTGGACACTATGGGTAGATGAAATTTGTGTGGGTTATCGAGCGGTTCGGAGCAGATGAGGCTCTTGATGGATAGCATATTTCTTTGCATCAATTAATCTGTGTGATATATTCCCATATCTCTTTATGAATGGATTCCATTTTATCTAAGAACTTGGTAATTGATCGTTTAGACATCGGTGCAGAGTTGGGCTGCAACCCAAATATCCGAGGATAGTTTTTACTATTTCTTCTTATGATGTCGGCTTGTGTGTTTCCTCCCTCCCACAATACTGATATCTCTAACTCAAAGTTCACTTCATTTTCTCCCTAGAAAGACCTTCACTCTAACACAGCCTTATTCGCAAATATGACATATCCCGAAGGAGCCAAGTGATCCCTTGTGAGGGGTTAATCTTTAAATATTATAAAATAAAGTCGCTATCCGCGTCTCTGTTAGTGTGCTTATTTCTTCTAAACTACAGAACGGCTTTTGATGTGATCTTCATTATCATTTGGGAAATTCTTCCGTAAGGTTTATATATATAACGCATGTATGTTATATTTGTAGTTATAGAAAAATTGGTGTTTTGTAATCAAGTCGTTAAAAATATTTTCATGCGCTTACGTTGTTTACGCTGGCGATGATGCGATACCTTGTGATGAGATACATCAAAATAATTTATTACGGGACTGTACACATATTAAAAAGTCATTCAGAAATGTCCATCTATGTGTTATTTGTCTATTTCTTAAGGATAACCCTAGCAACGCCAGGTACACACCAGCTAGTATAAAATAATCCAAAAAGCTACAGAGAAATAGATATAAATCTCACACCCCTGACAGACCGACCTGCATTTTCTATTTAATTAAATCAAGAATACCTACATGTTATTTCCTATCGTTCCAATATAACATGAACGTAAAGTATTTTTATTTGCATGCACATTGCACATATTGCACACACTAAAGGCTTTAGCGCCCTCTAGCATTTCCGCGGGCAACTTTTGCTACATGGGAAAATATTAATCTAAGAAATAACAATTTACCCACTAAAATGAGTCAGTGTTGTCAGCCCGTGTAATTTAAATCAAAGTAATCATGTTAGACGTCGGGGAGTAGGTAACTACTTTGCATATAAAATGTATCTAGACGTTCGTATAGAGGTCGCCCTAGATTTACAGGCTAGTATTTGTTGAAAGTATATATTTGAGAATTTTATATTACCTTTTGTTGTTATATTTTGGTTCAATTTGTAGAACTCAAATTATATATTTTTTAAAATTCAAAAATTAACCAAGTATTTAAAAAAAAAAGATTAATATCTGCTAGTTTATTTTGAAAATGACTTGAACGCCAAAATAAATGAAATGTGATCATTTAAAAACATGATTCATCTTCGCAGCATTTCGTAATCCAGTAATGATTTAAAACGTCAGTTAAATTTTGAAATAAAAATGGTTGGTTGCAAAAATCGTTTGTATCTGGACGCCATAAAAAACAGACATTCCGAAAAAAATACTTACATAATAATATGAATTGGCCAAGGAGAGACGAACAACTTCTTATACCGGTAATACACAGATTCGAGACATACCTGAAACAAAGGAAAATTGTATAATTAGTATAGGACATTTTTTATAAATATTCTTTCTTTTTAATAATGGTCCATAACTAAGTTACGTATTATAAAAATTCACTGTGTCGTGTTTCATGGAACTTTCACTAAAGTTGTAAAACAGAAAAAACTTTTTAATTTTTAACGAACAACCGTGTAAAATGAAAAAAATATGAATTTCAACAAAAAATTACTTTTTAAAAGATTTTCACTATTTTATCGTGTGATTCAATAATAACATTGTAATAACTACTTGTTGGCAACATATTTATATAAATAATAAAAAAAATGGTTATGATTTGAGATTTTCACGGACAAAAGGATAATTTTTTTGGCGTGTTTCGGTACATCCTACTTTGGCAAAGTTTCGGACAGCATTATAGTGTCCTACATCAGGCAGATCTGCAAAACTACCCCGATGAAAACTTTAAACATCTGCCCTGATTACATACGCCCAATACATACACCCAAAAAATGAATCACTGTTATAAAACTATTTTTTCATTTTTTTCATGTGAAACCACACAAGAGTCCCAACTGTCTGCAACCAGTATGACTACGGCATTATCAATTGAGATATGTTGTGAGGCTGAAGCTAGTGGGAGGGAAAGGAGATGTGAAAAAGGATGGTGGGGAAGATCCTGGCTATTCAGATCTGGAGACAAAATACGGAAAAAAAAAATTTAAGAAACCTGTTCCGGTAAGACAAGAGATCCTTAGATCGATTCCTAGTTTTGACAGTTATTTTTTATTTATTTTCTTTGTCTTGTTTTCTTTCATGTTTCGTTTGGATTTATTAGTATTATCTTCTTCTTCTTCAATGATGTTTTATTATTATTAACATTTTTATTGTGCTAATCAATTAGCAACTTTATCTGGTCTATGTTCTTTACGACAGTTGTTTTTGTAATGCTACGTATACAAATGCGAGCCGAACTGACGAGCTGTACCTCAACCTATGGGATAATAAGGAAGCAACCGCAAATGCGCGAAACGCTTGCACTTCCTTTCTCGTAATTCGTGGCTCGTCTGGCGTTTCGGTTCGCAAATGTATACGTACAATAATGATAAGCAAACCTGATAATTAAAATATAAACGAAACTTATATAAAAAGGGGAGGTTCTAACGATTATTGCTTAGCTAATTTACTGGGCAAAACCGCATTGAATCCGAACACCTGAAGTGTTTGAATTTTAATGTGTTAGTTAGAACATAACTATATTGTCTGCCCTAATCAAGCAGCCGCTTTGCGCAAAACCGGTCAGGCTATCATCCGAATAATTGGTCGTTTACAAGGTTAATGTTTTTGTTTTATTTAGTTAAACTAGATGAGTAACCCATGAAGGTAATTATTATAATGGCGTTCTAAGATACACGTTGGTAGTATTATTTTCAAATATATGTACTCGTATATACGAGTATAAAGTGGAAAAAACAAACCGTAAAAGATTATTGCGGAGTATTAATACGGAGTAACACAATTGAGTGATGTTTTTTTAACAGTTAGAGGGACATTTAAAAGCTTCATAGCTTTTTAGAAATAAATCTACCTACTAATTCAAGTCAAAAAAAGTTTGCAAAGTTTCGGGAGTTTACAGTTTTTTTCACCATTCGAAAGTTTTCACGGTATTGTGAAATGGAGTTGGGTAGGATACGATATCAGAATGAGTTTGTATGAGGTACTGCAATACTGAAATGATATGTTGAGGTATACCACCTTAAATGAGGGGAGGTGTCGCAATATTTTTGTATCCGAGGGGGGGGAGGGTGGCTTCAAACACGTCATACGAAAGTGTGAGTAGTGCCAAGTCCCTCAACTGGCTCCAAGCAGTTGGGAACAGTTGGGACTCTTGTACGACATTCACATAATAAATAATAAAAACCCTGACCTACCCCCCTGAATATATTTTGTATGAGGTTTTTGAGGCCTCTATTCAAGATGCCCACGCAGCACGGCTCACCTCACAACTCACGGCTCTGGTACAAAAATGTCACATACACTAAATGTAGTGATGTAATCACAATATGCCAACCACCTCACCGCCTCACCACCTCACCACCTCACCACCTCACTACCCTACCACCTCACCTCCTCACCACCTCACCACCCTACCACCTCACCACCTCACTACCTCACCACCTCACCATCTCACCACCTCACCACACCCACCACCTCACCACTTAATTTGTAGTAATACAAAGAAAAAGAGTTAGGTCAAATATATTTTGTAAGGTGGCGGAACATTTTACGTTTTTATATGGGACATTTGTAGTGCATCTTGTATTAGGTACTCAACACTATTCTGATGCAGCTAACAAATAGATTGTCTGCTTCATAGTTAAGTAAAATAGGGGAGAAAGTTTGAAACAGTTCAACTAATCATATTACTTACTTTTTACTAATCACAATTGACTATACATTTCAGCAGAATTTCAAAAACTTGTTTGCTTTATGGAAGCTTGTCGATTGAAGTCCACAAGCACGCCGCGAGCGTCCTTTGATTTGCGGTAAAAACCGACAGCCGTCGGCTCGCTAGCCACATACAAACTAAGTCGCGGCTTAAGAGGTACAAGTACCTGCCTAAGTAAATCAAATAATACACAAATTACTATCTTCACAAGTAAGTGAAAACCTACATTTCCACGCAATTGTATTATTTACAATAAAATCTGCAAGTTTCATCTTTATTTGATCTTGAATACCGGTCAGTTGCATTGTAACATTTCGCAAATTCCTATAGACTATTCGGCGCGATTTATGTCATTTTGGTTACAAATAGTTCTTTAATGTCTTGTTTGGTGGCTTTAACGACTCAAATATGCCACGAAAGGTAAACACTCTTCAGTTTTATGTCCTCGCGTCAGTATGGAAAACATTTCACATAAGCGGGAAGGTTTTTCGGGTCAATATATCAGCCTCTCGTCAACATAAATATTTATTTGTCGAATAAGGAAATGTCAAGCGATGATGACAGATTGAAGGCAACATTACTGATTTTTTGGGAAGATTATTTTATATTTATTTAAGTTAATTGGTCAATTATTTATTTTGTATTGAGGTTACATGAACAAATATTTAATTGAAATCAAGTACTATAAATAAAAATAAAACCAAAGTGTTGGTTGACGGAATAAAAGCCTCAAGTGGGGTGACTTAAGGAGAAAGTAGGAGCATTTAATATTGATTCTAATATAACTAATTTTTTCTTTTGGATACTCCTTCGGGGCACCGCATTATTGCTATCAAAACATTTGCATGGCGGATTTCCACTCACGAGGGACCAACTATCGGGGGGATCAACTGTCCGGGGGATGAACTATCGGTGGGCCAACTCTCGGGGGCCAACTGTCGAGTAATCATAACATTCAGCGTGATTCTGACACAGAATTTAAAAATAAATTGCTTGAATTTAAAACATTTTTTTCATATAGAACTAGATGTTCAAGATACTGGCCTGTGGAACGAAGAATAATTTTAAAAGTAACATCCTGTTCACATATCTATTCTGTAAAAATCATAAGTTCCTACTTACATCGTATTTTACCTTGAATCTCCAGAAGGAATTTGACTTTTCAATTGTATTTGTTTTGACCAACTTGACCTTAGGATACTTGCAGATCGGTGTTGATTTATGATCGGGGTTGTCCAAAAAGATGTTACCACTCATATGTTACTACACAATTTAAAAACAATACCTCATTATTATCATAAGTATGGCACAACAATATTATTTAAATCATTACCATAATAGTAATTACTTGGACTTGTGTACATAATGTGTGTTATTATGTTACCTTAAATGCATGATTTATTTAATTTTCTGGAAAAAAATATATTTTGCAGATTTACAACACCGTGTATTTAATAAAAATTAATATGAACAATTTACGTATGAAAAAAAAAATAAAAAACCTAAAAAAAATTCAAACTAATAAGTGTACCGGAAAAATACGAGTTATTACATATAAGTATTGTATTATTGTATCTACTTACCTAAGAAAATCAAAATAATAACATACGTATATTTTTTAATATTTACCAGATGCTTAATAACAACGCCCGTGGTTTCTTGAACAAGGTCCAGTGCACATACTTTAGCGGCCCGTTCATATACATATTTTTTGATAGCTATCTTTTTCTTTTTTTGAAACCGCACAAGAGACAACTGCTCCCAACCGTCTAGAACCAGTGTGATTATGACATCCCCAATCGGAGTATGTTGTGAGGCTGAAGGTAGTGGGGAGGGGAAGGAGATTGGGAAGAGGAACGACGAAAAGTACCTGGTTATTCAGATCTGGTCACCAAACACGGCTAATGCCATTTTAAGCAACGTTTCAATTCTGAATGGTCGTCTTACACCAGGGCAATACTGGGAGTATCTTTCACTCTGAAGCGTGGCGCAAATATACTACATATTTTATTTAAATGAGTTATTTGTGAAATAACACAAATTGATCAGATAAAATTTACTTGCGCACGCCGGGATTTGAACCCGCCACCTCCGGCTAATCGAGAGCATTACCCCTCGACCACGGAGGCCCTCATTTCACAAGGGTTGCTATATTTTTTGTTTAATTAGTAATAAAATAACGTTTCTTGTACTTTTATAACGTTATTGGGTAGATGTCATAATGTTTCAACTATATGTACTAACATTAGATAGGGAAATTTCTTCTTTTGAAAGATGTTGATCCACAGGTATATATACCTATATTTTTAATAAATGTTTTCAGCTTTACAAGTCCTGCAATTATAATAAACGGGTTTCTACGATGTTTATGAAAATATCTCACTTCACATTTAAAACTTACGCGGAGAAGTGAGTAATGCTAATTTATTAAAAATCTCCTCAAATTATTAGTAATCCGATTAAAAACGAGATTGCATGCCGTTTCCTGATAATCTTTAAGTAAATTCTTAATATATCGGAACACGCATACATGCACCTGCATTTGTCTTGATAATTATATTATGACGACATGCGAAAATATTATAATTTTTATGAACACGTGCTCCGACATCGTTATAATACATTCGTGTTTTACTCAAAATTTATAAGGAAACCTTTCAACTCATTTGTTTAGGAAGGGCCTGCAATACCGTTTTTAACTGATGATATTCTTAATAAATTAACAATTCTCATTTTTCTCCGTGTGCCACGACGCTATTAATACTAAGAACTCTTACTCTAAGCTCTAAGCACGGGATAAAATGTATATTTAATTAAACATCTTGCAACTTGTGCTAAATTACCTCATTACGGGATTTATGTTGCATTTATCGATTAAAAATATAAGTCTACTTCTCCAAGTATTCCTTATAAATGATACGCGATTGAGATATATTTATTCGTATCTAATAACCACTGCAGACAGGGTCAGATATAGCGGAGAAATTCAAGAATTTAATGATGTGTATTTTTTTAAAATATGTTTGTATATTAATAACAACCAAAAAAGCATTCGACTTTTTTGGCGCCACCTCCTAATAAAGTGGTTTGCCTGCTTCTGAGACAGTGTCCGAGTTTAGACTTCTTCAAAGTTTTATTAAAATTCCCAGCAGTTGTTGCAAAATAATTGTACAATTTTATTGACAATCTTCAGATGTCGAAATCCGAATTTCTACCGAATTAGAACATAATTCCCTTGAACTATTATTTTTCTAAGATAATCCCTCGTTAGAAAAAAATCGCAGTGCGCTCCGAAAATTATAAAAAAACTCATTTCGTTATTTTATTTAACACGTCATAGGTACGAAAAAAATGTACATTGTTTCTCTAAAGATTACTTAAGATATTTAAGACTATTACATAAGATATTTGTGGAGAGATTTTTGCAGTATCTCTAAATGATATAAAATAAAGTCGCTATCCGCTTCTGTCTGTTTGTGCGCTTAGTTCTTCTAAACTACCCAACGGATATCGATAGGGTTTTCACTATCATTTAGAAATTTTTAATATATTTATAGACAGTACAGAAAATCCGATGTTTTGTAACCAAGTCGTAAAAAAATATTTTCTTTGCTGAAGCTGGCTAAACCTTATGAGATACATCAAAATAATTTATTAGGGAATTGTATATCTGAAAAAGGTCTATAGAAAAGTCTGCCGTGGTATATGTGTATCTCCTAAGGATAACCCCCAGCAATGCCGAGTAACGTCAGCTTGTTTTAAATAAGTTATGTTTTATTAAATATTTTCGATCACCGCTATTAATTATAAAATCGCTTTTTAATATTAGCGCGCTCCCCCTGACAGTTGTATCTTCATATCTCCCTTTCAAAGAGTAATTTTTTTCTTTTTGAAAGCTTACTTCAGAACCTTGTATTAAAAAAAAAATCGTAATTTTTATTTTATTTTTTATATTACCTCCACATATGAAGCTTGGAAGAAAATTTTTCCCCTCAGGATAATCCAAAAATCCATACCTCCCACTGAGAGTCCTGAGAGAGAGGTCAAAAGGTCTCCCTTAGCCAGTTTATCCCGATATGGCCTACCATGCTGTTGGTGAAAAGACACACCCGCCGCCAAGACCTATGGCATAGGTATTGGTTATTCAATAAATGGTTACCGGGGCGGCGACACCCATACCCGCCTCTCAAATTAAAAATGCAAATACTAATGTGTGATAGAAAAAGGTAGTACTAATTTTGTGTTCGGTTTTTGTGTTTCTAGAAGGAAATATACATTTCTTATCAGATTCAATTTATTTTAAATACCTAGAATACTTCTTAAGCGGTAGCCATTTGACGACGAATTATTGAATAATAAATACCTAGTACGTATAAATGTATTGCTTAGTCTATCAAATAATTATGCACGTTATTTAAATTATTGACAAGTGTATACCAATAAATAAAGGCAGATATACCTACAGTATACTATGTATTGCATTATAACGTTTTACCTTGAAAGCTGAATTTGGGTTACATCAACATTCATAGGTAGACGGATTAACAAACAACTTCAGATTAGACATACTTCGGGTCTCTTTGATTTCATCTAGAGCAGGATGAGAATGATTTAAACTTTTGACGTTTTGTTAATGAAAGCACATGTTAGAAGTTGAAGAACTAGCTTACGTACATATACTGCTCATGGTGGCTTAGAGCTAAAATATTGTATCCAATTTCGGTTTGATCGAAAATAGTATTGAAAATACACCAAAACCTACCTACATGTATTGGGTTCAAATATTGCATCTCCAATTTCGGTTTGATCGAATGTACCAATACCTACCTACATGTATTGGGTTCAAATATTGCATCTCCTAAACCTTCCACCCTAAGGATTAAAACGTATTCAATGACAATTTTTTATGATCACAGGATTTGTATCTCCACAATAGTATTATACTTGATGCGTAATGAAAGTCAATATCAAAATATAGTCTTTACGTCATTTGGAACTAAAAACCTATTTTTACATCACAAAATCCAATTTTCAAAGTTTTGAAAACTTTTGTTTTCAGTTTTCTCAGTATTATGATTCATGGAGATACAACACTTTGACGATTTAAAATTTTAAGGTTTTATGTAAAATTGTTTTTTCTTGAAGGTAATTTGAGATATCCTTACGTTCTTGACTTTGAGTGGGGAGTTTGAGGGTTCATTACCAACACGTTCACAAAGTTGTACATCCATTTTCAATTAATGGACTTAACAAAAAACGATTATATTTAAAAAAAATCGTCTGGAAGAGATTATATGGCGTAATGCTTTTCCTGGGGGACAAGATAAAATGAAGCAAATCTTTATTTTATGTTATTCTGAGAAGTCATTGTATTTTATGTTGAGCTGGCGAGCATGTTGGCTCGCACGATTGTGATAATATAATAAGTGTGATAATATTATTGTGGCTTGTCCAAATTTTTGGTGCAATTAGTTCCAATTTCGAAAATAACACTTCGATTCAAAACAAGATCTACAATCACAGATAGGCCCACAACCGAAATCAGTATTTTTGTTGATAAAAACTAATAACAGTTTTTCAAACATCAGGTTGTCCGCAAATCGAAAATGAAAAAGTGATAAATTTAGTATTTTTGTATGTATTTTCCAATCCATCTCTGCCGAAGAGAAAACTGGAGCAAAAGTCTCGGGTCTCGAGCAGACAGACTGAGATTGCTTTTATAAGAATCAGCCAATCAGATGGCCGCACAGCAGGTTGTACTGCGACATACGCGCATTCCAATAACCAGGTTGACATTCAAGCGCTTTTTTTATAAGATTGCATAACACTCATTAACATACCCTCACATTTGTAAGTAGGTATGTTATTGCTAACCTAATGATTTTATGTCCAAACAATTTATTTTGAGTAGTCAAACGCTCAGAATTCTTCCATTACGTGTTGTTGTTTCCTCATTTTATGTGAATCTATGATTTTTATATTGCCTTCGTAAAAAGGGCATAAAATCATTAGGTTAAGGGCTTTATTAAGGGCTTCGTAAAGCATATAGTGGTATATACTAGATACCACTGTTCAGTATAGAGTGGTAGATACAAGAAGTGTTTTTTTTTTTAAATTTTTCTTAACGTCTTTTTTTCTTTTCACAAGAACACAGTATATAAGTTGTATTGTATTAGTTGCGTTGTAATCCTGCGTTGCTACCGATGTATAAATTGAGAAAAAAATCTTCGTTTTAAACGTTTTATTTGAGTTGAGGTTAAGTGCAACCGAAACCACCGGTCGACCTATTTCTCAAATAATGTGATTTAAAATAAAGTTAAAGAAAAAAAATAATGTCAAGCCACAAAGTGTTTGCTTTATTCGAAAATGTTTTTAATGTGTTCAGTTTAATTTAAATTCAATTTAAATTTCTGTTTTAATTCATTAATAAAAAAATTTTCAGTTCAAATGAAAAAAAGTGTGTAAAAAAGTTATAACCATCAAAATAATATTTGACTACATTTTTTTTTTCAGAAAACAAACATCCTTCGTTTTAAAACAAAAAGTTTGCGGAAAAATGCCAAATCTATTTGTCAAAAACATAGCAGGTATCTACATTGAGTTTTTGTCGCAGTAACTATATATGCACCACCATTCACCAATACTGTAATTTTGCTTTTAAATACGGTATATGTAGGTACTTTAGGTTTTTGCGTAAAAATAAAAAAAAATTGTGGGACCTTTTTAGAGGGAATAATTTTATACTGTTATTTGCTTTATTAGAAGGGGTCAAAAGCTGAGAAATTGTATATTTTTTCCTTTGGTGGGTATTATATTTCTCACACGTTTATTTACGTTTGTTGTCGGTAATAATAATTTAATGGATATATTTTCGATTTGTATGGGTATTTCAGTCGAATAATTATTGCTTATAATCTGTTATCATTCGTGCTATGCATAAAAACCTTGTCTTATAAACATTAGCTTATAAGATAACATTAAAATTTACGTTAAAAAATATATATTGAATTTAAAAATAAGTCAGTTGTACATATTGATATATTGTGAGGCAGGCTGATGTAGGGAAAGGGAAGGAAAAGGGATTAGAAAGTAGCTGATTACTAAACAGAGATAAAGACATTTCAAGCAATGTTCCAATTCTCGACAAGTTGATATTAATTTTTTATTTTAATATAAAGAATATGAGCTACATTGTACATATGTATATTACATAATATTTTATTTAAGAACATTATTGGTCGCGTATATTTTATCAGAAAAGAGGAACCCTTGTGCCTTATAAGAGAGTCACAATTCTTACGTTGGTTGTATACTATAATATGTTTTGTATAAAATAGGTTTTTTTTTTATTTAAGGTTTGTTTTTTTTCATTGTTTTATTGGTTTATTTCTTCTGATCAGATCCAATACAACGCAATTCAAGGGAGATAATTGTATAATAATAATAATTACATAATAATATTGTTAATGTATTATTTATTTATTTATTTATTTACGGACAAATAGTCCATTAACTACATATTAATTACACGAATAAGTTTTATAAACAGAGATGACAGTGAAAGGAGAGCATATATAAATGAGGAGCGAAGACAATAACAATGACAATAATAATATAAAAGTAAGAATGGGAGATAATAATAAGTCAAAGCATGAAGATGGTTCAAAGGGCATTAGAAATTAGACATTGCGTATTGACTGTCGAAAGTCATTTAGGCATATACCACAAAATTCAATGCTTTGACTTGACAGTGAGTTGACAAGTCTCGACATTCTGGACAAAGGAGAATGGTATCCATAATTGGTAGAATGTTGATTGACGAACAGCAATTCATTATTTCGGAGTCTACGGGAAGGGATGTTGAATTGGATAAGTTGCAACAAAGCAGGTGAGTCTGTAATACCATTGATAATCTTGAATATGCAAATCAGATCAGTGTCCCTTCTACGTTTCTCCAAAGAAGAAATGTTTAAAGTTTGTTCAACTTCATCATATGAGTACTCTCCTCTTTCAAGACCCAACCTCCAAGCGATTCCTCGTAGGAAGCGATGTTGTACGGATTCTATGTGACAGACACCACCTGGACAGCATAGAAAGGAGACCAAATAACACTAGCGTATTCAAGGTGAGGGCGAACTAACGAGCAGTAAAGAGTTTTAAGGGTACTTATATGTTTAAAGTTAGAGGTTATTCTATGAACGAAGCCAAGTAGTTTAAGTGATTTGTTAACAATGTTGTTAATGTGCTCACGGAAAGAAAGTTTGCAGTCTAGAGTGACCCCAAGATCCTTGATAGATGTTACAGTAGATAAACAAACATTGTTTAATTTATAATCAAACTGAATAGGTTTTTTGGTTCTATAAAAGGACAAAATTTTACATTTATCAACATTAAGTTCCATGCAGTTTATTTTGCACCAATTATTAAACGAGTCAATATCACGTTGAAAATGTAAGCAGTCAAGGTAGGATTTAATTGTCTGAAGAATCTTATTATCATCCGCAAAAAGCCAGAAGCGTGTATGAGAAAAAACTTTGGTGATATCGTTAATAAAAAGGTTGAAGAGAAGTTATTTTAATGAAAAATTATTTTCATTAAAATACATCTTCTGATTCATGCCCGTTCGTTTTTTCTTCATCATCTAACGTTATTGCGCTATAAACAGTGGCACAGTAAAAACCACATCATAATTTACACGTTATAACCCGAGTATTTTTTTAAGGTAGTCAATATTTTCAAACCGCTTTAAAATTACAGTAATCAGCTCTCTTTTGATCTAACATCCACAAACATAATTTAATAGAACTAGATTGTACAGTGCAGAAACGGGTCATCCGTTTGTTAGATTTAACATAGAAAAAGAACAGAGAGGATTTTTTTACATTAACCTCACACAGGAGGCCCCGAGGAAAATCATTTTCCTCCCTGTGTGGAGGGTCTTATTTAAGACACGGAAGGAGGGGAAGTTCTGGGAAGGTAAAAGGGATGTGGGATTGGTAAGAAACTAGGGATCAGTTTGTCCAGGAGTGACGAGCATATATGAACATATCCCTCCCACTGCGGTGCAAGGCAATGGGTCGAGAGACCAGTCGGAGAAGTCAAAGGGTCTCCCCACAACAGCCTCTCCCGATCTGGCACGCCATGCAGCTGGTGTGCAGGCGTATCCTGAAAACATCTCACTCGGTGAACCCGGGCAGCCCTGCAAAATCACCAAACGAAGCGAACCACTTGGGGTTACCTTTGGCAGAGATGCTGGTTATCCAATAAATAGTTCCCAGGATGGCGGTACCTAAATCCCGCCTCCCAAACGCTATATTAGTCCTACTTCTATTTCTTAGAAAGGCGCCAATGATCCCTTCGACACCGGTGTTTAGTTTGGATACATCATGTCGAATGCGTGCCCAGCATTTGTATACTATTGTGCTCTTAGGCGTTTTGTGTTCGGTCTCTTCAAGACTCAGATTCTGTCCTTCATTTCCTTAAAATGATTTTCCACTCTGCATTTTGAAAGATGACTTAACCTCTCTATCCAAAAAAGTTTATTTAGTTAAGATATCCAACGTTGTTATTGTGTTTAACTTAACCATTCGACTTTTTTACGAACTTTTTTTAGTGTTATCGATTTTTTAGTTAGAATTTAGTTATTCTTATTTTATGTAGTAAAATATAAAAAAAAATATATATTTTATTTTAAACAACAAAATAACAAAAACGTAACATTATTCATGTTTTAAGAACTAAATCACATATCTAAAACGGCACTACTTTTTGAGATAAACTTACACTCTCAACTTATTTTCACCTTTCAACACTAAATAAAGAGTGATAATCGAAAGAAATTGTCGTTTTTTATTTAACATCATGAGGAGAAATGATTTGAATCAACGATGACAATCGAATTACTTATATTTTATGGGGCAAGATACACAAAATCATTAAAACCACCAAAACCATTGAACTAACAAGTCGACAAAATGACTAATTGTCAGTAGGTATATCAAAAAGGAAAGAACTTACTGGCTAAACACAACCGAGTTCAAAGCACCAGTCTGGCCACCACTAAGTTAACATATCAGATGGCCTCCGTGGTCGAGGGGTAATGCTTTCGACTAGCAAGCCGAAGGTCGCGGGTTCAAATCCAAGCGTGCGCAAGTAAACTTTATTTGAGGAATTTTTGTTTAAACTATTATATATTCACTTAAAATAATATATAGTACACTTGCTTGAAATGGTTGACAGATGTGAATAGTTAGGTACTCCCCAATTTTCCTATTCCCCAATTCCTTCTCCTCGCCGCTACCTTCAGCTTCATAACATACCCAAATTGGGGATGCCATAGACTCACTGGCTAACGGTTGGGAGCAGTTGGGACTCTTGTGTGGTATTCAAATTTATAAAATGTGACGGCCATATATTCACTATTAGCTCATATACTCACATTCAAAAGATGCAGGTAGATTTGAATTTGACTCTCGCAATTTTGACGAACGTTATCTGTATAGAAAAAAGCATGAACATATATTATTCTTAATGGACATTTTCAGTAAATATAAAACAGAGTGCTGAACTTAGTAGCTTAACGGTAAGTAAAACACTTGTCTGATAATAATAGTATTATAAGCTTCCATCGATGCACTTCATTTAATTTCACCTCTACTACCGATGATAAAAGCTTTTAAGATTAATTTGTTCCTCCTGAACTAGTTAGCTATTCGTAGCGAGGCGAGGAAGTCTGCTTCCCTTGACATTTAAAGCGATTATTGGCATTTGCCTGTGCATTTTCCTTTTTGGAATATAATAACACTACCTGTTTCCCGGGCAGAGTTTTTAGAAATCATTATTTTGAAAATTAATTCAAATTTTGCAAATTCACTTTGTGGCACCATTTTATTAATGAAATAATTTAAAAAAACTTTGTTTTTACCACGATAATCTTTATTTTAAACAATCAACATGTTTCGAGAACGATGTTCTCTTCATCAGGACATTAAATGTACTAAAAACTAAATTATCAAGTATAGAAAGACAGGCGTGGGTAGAAATGGAAGTAGTGTGGGGAGGGGGAGAGGGGTGGAAAGGGGAGATGCTTAGAAGATCAAATACAAAAAAATTACAATGAAAATATGGTTAAGATAGGGTTATTCACAAAATTAATTTGATTATTAATAATATTTAAATTTCTATTGACATTTCTAGAAATTAGGAAAAATGTCACTACTTCCACACAAACACACAAACACTCTTCTTTATGAAAGCCGGAGCATTTGTATCTGTTTTTTTTATTTAAATTTCTAAAATCTCATAATATGAGTGTAAGAGCTCACCCATAGATGCCGCTGGTAGTAGTCTATTAGATTACCCATAGATGGTGCTAAGCTGTTGAGACCGAGTGTATAATAAATCAGGAGGGAACCTCAAGGTCGGGGTCCAGATTATTCCAAACGCCTGCTAATTCAAATATCAGAGCCAATTGTTAATTTATCACGTTAAAGTTCAAAGTGTTTTTTTGAGTCGGAGTTTTATTTAATATGATAATATGTCAGAAAACCCGGAGATACAACACTTTTTTATTTAATATGTAAACAAACTACCAAGATTCTTTATTTAATGATCTAGCTCTTGCATTTAACAATAATCAATGAAAAAAAAATACTATTACGAATGATCTATTAATTTCGTGGGTACATTCCCTTACATAAAGTTGAGATTATTGCTAATAAAATCATAGAATTTGTAGCAAAATTAAAAGCAAGATTTACTTAAACATTAAATACATCAACATTTAAAAATTCATTTTAATCACCATTCACATTATTAAAGTAAGGTACAACTTAAAACATTACAAATAAGTAATTTACGACGACAAGATAATACCATCAGCCATTTTGAAAGATATTTTCTTACAAAGCGAACAAAAATATCGCTTACCTCAATCAACGTACTTTTGACTTTTGACATGACACAAAAAATAGTAGGTAATATAACTAAAATTTCAAAATATGCAATAAAGTTTCCTTTCCAAAACATTAAAATGACTTGTAACAAAAAATAAAATTACGCAATTACGCTCATCATTATAACAAATAAACGTTAACACCTCTGTATAGGATTCTTAGTTAGGGTTTTCACGAAAACATGTCATAAATCTGACCATAATGACTGTACGGATTAGGAATGTTGTAAACGGAGGTGGCGCCCTCTGTTATTTTCAAAAAGAAACCTTGAAGTTTTCATACCGCGGCAGTGGGTTTTCATCTGCTAGTAGGTACAGTCATTCATTCATCACACTCCACTTCTAATAGGTACTGCATACCGTTTACTGTGCTGCATATAACTTGTATTATGGTAGTAAATTCGTTGCTTGCCATGTCGTATATAAATGACGATGATCTTATTATACCTAAACATTTCTTGCATTTGTTAACATTTGTAGCAAGTTCTATGCTCCGTAAACAATTCACTCAGTCTTCTACTATCCGTCCTGTCGTACTTTCTCCTGGTTAAATAATGAAAGTTCATGTATCTACATTGTTAGAGCTTGCCCTGGAAAATGGAGTCGATTTTACGTTAGTTCGCTGGAGACTATTTGAAGTGGAAATTAACAAAATAGTTCCGCCTGTTAATTATCAATGCAATTATCAAACTATTAGCGATGACTGGTGACATAATGATTCGCAACCGTGCCATATAACTTTGATCGTTCAGTTTGATCACCAAAAGGGACCGTAAAAATGATATTTTTAAAGTAACTTCCTCCAACGATGTGTTTTGCTTGGTGACCGGATACATCTTCAAAATGATAATTCATCACATCTTTAAAAAGTTATATAAAGTCATGGAAAGTTATGAAACAAAAAATTTATTAACTGGGTTAAGTAGGTTAGGTTAGGTTAGGTAAAAAAAAATTTCATCGTTTTTAATGACTTTATATCACTTTTTAAAGGTGTGTTGAATAGTCACTGTGTTGAGTTAGTATGGAGCGATTTTGCTTACGGCTTGCATGACGCTTCACTTAATTATTTTTTAATGATAAACTAATGTTTAAAAGACAAGGTTTTTTATGCATTGCACAAAGGATAACAAAAAATAATCTTGGTTGTTACAGATGAAAAAATATACTAAGCAGTAATTGTTAATTGAAGTAATAGTTAGTACATGTTGACTTATTTGTGCGGGTTGGGAATAAGCCGACGTAGCTCAGTGGTCCAGAGTACCTGACCGGATATCAGAAGGTGCGCGTTCAATTCCTGTCGGCGGCATTTATTTTTACTCGGGAGATATTTTCAATTTGTACGGATATTTCAGGCGACTTATTATTGCTTATAATAATTTGCTTCACTTAATAATCGATTTGATTGAAACCATCAGACAATAATATTACGAGTATCTGTCCGCAAGCATCTAAAACGTATAACTGTGCGACATTTCGGTAATTAAGCCCTGCAACGATCTATTGCAGTCATTACATAATGCATTAAGCTGCAACGACATCTAACTGCTATATGCTAATGAGAACTGCTATTACCTTATTGTTTGTAATATAATCTAGAATCTAGTAATGCTTAGAATATAACATCTAGAACCGTCCACTGTTGGAAGTGTCCGCAAGAACCGGCAACCGACCATTTCATGCGTTATGAAGAACTGTATCAAATATCAACTTCCCGTTAATCTAAATTAAATTGTAGAAATGTTATTGTTTTGTGATCTATTGCGTGCAGCGTGCCGCCTGCATGGGTTATTGCACTATGTGTTGAGTCAATGTGCCAATTATAGAGATACAGAGATGTGCTTTATTTCAAATAAATCCATTTCAAATGGAAATGCAAAATGGGTATTTTCCATTTTGCATTTTAAATGCTTTTCTTAAAACCATTTTGCATTTTAAATGCTTTTCTCAATGCATTTTCCATTTTAAATGCTTTTTTGCAACATTCTTCCTATCTCCACTCATCTTTTTTTCATAAGCCCCAAATATCAGTCGGTCCTCAACCTCGCTATAATAATAATAATAATTGGATAATTTGTAGAGCGCCGTTTTTGTGAAAAATCACCTCAAGGGCGCTGTACAATTTATTTCGTAATGAGAGTTATGAGAGATAATTTACATTTGTCAAGTTGCTCTCTGGTAGGAGCCCTGACAATTGAGTGATACCGGTACAAAAAATACTGATTCAAATAGGTACTGACCATGGGGTCATGACGCTGTAATATTAAATGTTAGATAGCAGTTTCTATGTTTTTACGTTGGCAACATTAGTCCCGCGCAAATTTTGTGATTTCATAATCTGTAGTCATGGTGTTTTTGGATTTACCATCATGTAAAATATTTGTTCTACATTGATGTCCCTTATTAAATGACAAAATTGTTTAAAAATTCTATAATTATTTTAATTGTTTGATCTGAGAAACCATTTTGCATTTTCAATGCATTTTGAAAATAGGTATTTTGCATTTTGCATTTGAAATGCTTTTCTAAACCCCATTTTGCATTTTGCATTTGCATATGGAAAAGTTTTGACCCATTTCCATTTTGCATTTCAAATGGTTTTGGGTACCCATTATGCACATCTCTGTAGAGATATAAAATAAAACTAGAACGGTTTGTTGCGCAGGGCGTGTAGCGAGGATTTAAGGTAGACGATCAATAATAAGGGCTCTTTAGAAACAGCCTATAAGACAAAAGATCCTGCCGGCTGCGCCACTTTTGTTGTCTATAGATTCTTGAATTAATAACACCTTCTTCACAACAAAAAACTGTGTTTCTTATTTAGACTAAAAACTCTTATAATCAATAACGAGTGTGTAGGACGGCCTGGAGGGCAACGTCCTGTCTATTTTAAAATGTATATAAAATCTCTCTGTTTCTCAAAACCTTACGGCTTCCCGTACCTTGGTACCCGCCAGAGAGGGCGACCCTAAATGATACCGATATCGTTCGGATATCTATAACCTCTAGATAAAACTCACACATTTGAGAGGCCTTTAATTTGGTATGTAGGTTGTGTGGATGTGATTATGGCGTACTTTCGCAGGCCATTATTACAAGTGGATCTTACGATCAAGAGAAAGAAATAATATATTTAGTAGATATTGAGTAAAATTTCTGAACCTTTTCTTATTTATTCTGGTAAACAATCTTATACTATTCGTTCAAAGAACCTCACATTAAGTAGGTGAAAAAAACATGCTTTTATTTAGAGTACGCTGCCTGCACAAGAAGTAAGTATGGGGACTACGCTACCTATTAGGTGGTGCAACATTTTTCTTCCTGTTCGCCAAAAGTATGAAAATACTGCAGGGTTCACGACTCCCGAAACAAAAGGCTTTGAAAACAAAGAACTTTCTTTGTTGGAAATGCTCTATTCTGGGCTCTGTGATATGTGTCCTCATGTTAAAAAAAATTCTACTCATGTTTGAAATATACATATTTACGAAAGTTTTTTCTCTTGGAATATTACTTATGAGAAAGCGACTAAGAAATTCATTCGCTAAAACCATCCTTTTCTACTTTCACATAAATGATATGAATTAAAACTATTAGAAAGATGTGTACATTACATACATGGAGTTCAGAAACTCGTAGTACAAGGGATTTTTTTTCGTTTTTGAGTAAATCGTGGTTCGAAGTTGCAATTTTTTTTAGCAAAATTTGAAAAAAATTGATCAACTTATTATTGTCTTAAAAGCGTACAATTGGTTCCAAAAAGTTTTTTAAACCTTTAATCGCAAAAAAAATTGAATAAGTAGTTTAAAAAAAATAATAAAACGATTAGATCGAAAAACGGTATTTTGGGTTTTCCCAAACGTGAGGCAGGTTACTGAATAGAATTGGGAGGGCAAGAAGATGGAAATAGAAAGTTTTAAAAATAGCTGGCTATTCAGATTTGGTCACTAAATACAGCTAATTCAATTTGAATCAGAATGTAAGTTCATTTATTATTGTCTGTCATCTGGTTCGATTAGACAGAAAGATCTAAACTTCAATATTCATGAAATTACATAAAAAATGCAATATTTAACCTCGTTTGTTAAAGTTACTATAATACCATAATAAATATTAACAAAACTATTAGTATATTTGTCTAATAAAGCTAGTCACGATTATTCTACCTATACCTATAGAATGGACATCGTACAGTGTATTGGACATTGCGATAGCGGGTTCTAAAGTGTTGTCAGTCACATTTGACAATAAATCATATAACTATAGTATATTTTAATATGATCAGGTAATCCGCAATATGGAATAATAAAACGATGAACAATTATTGTAACTCTACACAAAAAGTATAAGAGGTAAATGTATGAAAAACAAACACAAAATGAATCACTAAGTCGTATACCGACCAGTTCTACTCCCAGGTTTTGCTCGACATTTCAAAAACCTCCTCAAAATACTTTTTTTCGTTTGCCCATTTAACAAATATTTTAAATGTAAAGCCATGGATGAAATGACGTTTCGAGCAAACTACGCAATATCGCTCTGGTGAAAGATGACCATTCAAAATTGAAACATTTCTTGAAATTGCTTTGGCCGTGTTTGATGATAAAATCTGGCTAGATCTTCCAGCTCCTTCCCCTCTCTATTTTCTTCAGCCTCACAACATACCTCAATTGGGGATGCCATGGTTTTACTGGCTCAAGACGGTTGGGAGCAGTTGGGACTCTCGTGCAGTTTCACATTAAAAAAATATGTAAACTACAAATAGACAAGTCAGGTAAATTTCTTGAGTGCTTGAATGCAATTTTTATGCCTCACAGCTTCAAAACACATATATTAGGTTTGTAACGGGATAATTAAGTACCCCGTTATTTTTTATTCGTTGATTCATCGTGTAAGTTAAATGACACTAAAATCCATTTACGTTACATTTGGATAACTTATATTTACTTACATTTTTTAAATGTTACATTGGCGAACGTGGTTTTCTTGATATCATTGTAAATAATAAAATTGCATCATAATACTAAATGCTAAAATGTTACAGGTTAACAATAATGATTGTGATTTATGGAAAAATAAACTGCATGAAAAGCCATCAATTGTAGATATCTGATAGTATTAATACGCTTCCGTCTGGACGATGTAGGCCCTCTGATTGGTCAAATTTAAATTGTTTGTTTCGGTTAAATTCCGCTAACTTGAAAATTAAGACACGATTTCATACTAAAATAGGATCGCCTCATAATAATACGAGATTTCTTCAAAATCATCGTTTCTGCTCATATAATTTTTGGATAATATCAAAGAAAATATGTTTTAGAAAGTTCATAATCCATTGGATTAATTACATTACAGTGAAAATTATCCACAGTTACGTGATTATGTTTGACGTTTATAACAAAATCACGCGTTCCTTCAATGGCCGATACGCACGGCTATAGATTAGTTCGCTGACAGAGCGCACCTCTGGCGGTCTAAAAACGAACCAAATGAATGCCGCGAATATTTAAATATGCAGCTCACAATATTTGACCTCTTACGATTAACAAGCGTTTAATAAGAAGATTTCTTCTGGAAGCTTATCACTTTGTAATGGCATTTTTCATTATTATTTATATTTTTTTTGTTTATTAATTATATCTGATTTTATATTGACATGTTTTCTAATTTCTAAAATTTCAAAATTATTTATTTGCGATGCTTTATATCCTGAGTGAAGTATTTTAAGACCTGAATTTTTTATCGAAAGTGTGATCATTATTCAAAAGATGATTTGCAAACTCAGATTCACTATTTCCATTTAGAGCCCTGCGATATTCTTTAGTTCTGACTTCAAAATTTCTATTGGTTCTACCTTTGTAAAAGAAATTACAATCATCCCAGTTGAGTTTTTAAACTCCTGATTTTTTTGTTCGAATTTTGCTATCTTTATTATTAAGAATATATCTCTTCATTGTTATTAGTGTAAAACGCCAGTTGAATAGTACCAGGATTGTTTTTATATATAATTTTAGAAGTATCGTTATCCACAAACAGAATTCTACGCCATTGTTTATTTCTATCTTTAAAAAGACCGTTAGAAGAGAATATGTTTAATTTTTTTATTTAGTATTTCAACTATCAATTTATTAGAATAACCGTTATTAAATGCTATTTGTCTTATGGATATATTGTTTTATGGTTGTATGCTATTTGTTTTTTTCAGGTCTTAAAATACTTCACTATAACTAATTTTGAAATTTTAGAAACGAGGAAACATTTTAATATAAAAGCAGATATAATAAATAAGAATTTTTTTATAAACTCTCTTTTAAATATTTTCCCACTCAACTGGTCTTTCCCGTCTAACGATATTGTAATTCCTAATTATTATAAACCCAGCCTACTCTTACCCCTCCCCCCTCCTTCCACTTCTTCTTTCCCAATTGCAATCTATATTTAATTTTTGACTTCGGTGTATACACAATAAAATGTAAACATTATATTTATTTATTTATTGGACAATTTGCATAGCGCCGCTTTTGTGAGATATCACCTCAGGGGCGCTATATTGTAATAATCTACCTTTATATATAGATTTTTATCCTGATGATGTTGTATATATAATCTATCTTTAAACTTTATTAGATACAGTAACAGTTGTAGGTAAAAAATTACCACCAGTTGGAGTAAAATTAACACCTTTTAATTAAACCGACTGCTAATCTCATCGCACAATTACCCTCCCTTTATTCATAAACACGGGTACAATTAATCAATATGTAATAATCTATTATTTATGTCAACTTTGTTATAACTATCTTTAATTGTGACAAACTAAACGATATTGATTCAACTTATAGACATTGACGGTTGTAACACATATTTAAGCACTGCAAGTCTCCTATGAGCTAATTATATTAGGTACCTGAGATAACAGTTAATATCAGTTGTAGACATGTAGTCAATAATAGTGTTTCATTTGAAATAATCCATCACAAATACGTAAAATTTCATTTATTCAAACAACTGTCATTCTTATTATGCGTAAATTTAGCATGTTATTATTA
This sequence comes from Hesperophylax consimilis, assembly GCF_061612785.1. Lineage (NCBI taxonomy): Eukaryota > Metazoa > Arthropoda > Insecta > Trichoptera > Limnephilidae > Hesperophylax > Hesperophylax consimilis. The sequence goes on from NC_142842.1 coordinate 2,233,785, forward strand.
ATTAACTCCTTCCTGTACCGTGTTTTAACAATATATATACTCACCCTCTCTCTGTGAATGTCCTAATATCTATCTATTAAATGTAATTGTTGTTAATATCACTTAAAATGGGCGAAGCCCAAACCAGAGCCGCCCGCAGGGCCTAGCAGAAAAAAACCCGCGGAGCGGGTTTTTAACTGCTAGTGCATGTATAATGCGCAATATGCACATTGCATGAGTAACCGACTGTGCGGGTCAATTTCATACGAGTTACTTTAAAGTTCATTCTTGTGTTGAGATGATAAGGGATTTATAATATTTCTGGTCTGCTGCATTCGTCACCCGTACCGAGCTGGAATTTACTGGGATTAACTTATTCTTTCATTTGTTCTCTTCTTCCGTCTCCCACACATGGGAGCATGATTATTTAATCTTATGGAGGCTACGTCTAGGCACACAGCTAAGTAACCGTGGCTGGAGAAATGAGTTAGCGAACACTAAACCTAGTAATTATTCGCATTCCTCAAAATCACGAAGATCAAAAGAGAACGGAGTCATCGAACAAGATAGTACGAAATTAAAATCTTGAAGAAACCATCAAACCATCTCCAACATACAAGAAACGTGTGATTGTTCTTCAAATAAAGGAACGGAAAGACACCCCAAACTAAATAGTCTGATGATATTAAAACCACAGCTAAATCAAAAGGAGAATCAGAAACAAAAACTGGTTGTTATAGGACCAACAAACACCTCGTGATATTAAAACTACAGCAGAACCCAAAAAACATGATAAGAGACGAAAGTCTGGTGAACATAGTGTCAGCAAAGAGAGGAGAGATACCTTAAACAACATGCTTGACGAAATTAAGCCCAAAGTCACATCCGAAACCAAAATACCACGATGTGATGGAAATCATGCGACTGAGAAAGAGAAAGAGAGCAAGAGAGATTTGAACGAAGATATATAATAACTTCACCTATTTTCGCCTACGAATGCATTATGATATAGAGTTCTCTGAAATAGATATTTTTTCGACAACTTATTATACAGATTTAGAAAAAATGCTGTTGCTCAAAAATATTATTTAACAATTGTTGAGCTAGTTATATTATGAATCACTACTTCTGTCGCTATTATTGTCTCTTGTGTTTTTTGTTTCTCTTTGTATTATTTGTCATTTGAGTGAATTTTCAAATTTTGCCGTGATATTATGTATCCCTTGACTGAGTAGGTATTTATTAACTAGATAGTTCTCACATAAGAACAAATAAATTCAAGTCACAGCTGCATCCAGAGGATTGCGATGCGAAACACAAATAGAAACAGGTGCAAATTTAAGAAGGTGTATGTTCAATGATGGACAGAAGAAACAAAAAAACTTGTATGCACTTGCCTTCTTCATACACCGAGTTGACTTGTTCGCTCTCCACGCTCTGCAGGTTCTCGTCCCCCGTATCGCCCGTGTCCCCCACGTCATGAGCGTCGTCGACCGCCTCCTCGGTGCTGCTGAGATTGTTGGGGCGCTCCGGGGGCGGCAGGATGTCGGCCAACGAGGGCGGACGCGACCCCCCCGAGCGGTGCGGGAATAGCCGCCGCTGCAGATAGTGCTCGAGGATCTCCTGCGTGATGCGGTTTTGACGGGCCAGCTCACCTGCGGAAACAGACGTCAGGAAATGCTTTATTTTGTATTTTGTCACTCTGCAGAGAAATCTGATCAATTCGAATGCACTAATACTGTAATATGCCTAGTTTGGCGATAAAGATATCGTTAATAAGATACCTGTTAATATATATTATCTTAAGTAAGTGCTTTTAAAAAATTAAAATTAAAAATAAAGTTTGTTTGACACTTTGACTGTCTGCGCAATTAACGAATGAGGTTGTTAATTTTAATAAATTCCCAACTTTTAAATTGGAGCACCACGAATCATTCAAATTCTCAAATCCCCATTAGTAAATAAATGGTTCAGTTTTGGTAGGAGACGTTTATTGCGTATGATATAACAGAGTACTACTACCAGTTATAATTATTTGAACTGGTTTAGATGTACGTTATAAAGTACTACTGCTTTTCTGGCAAGTAAATAATTATCGGTGATAAAACATTTAATGATTGGGTGTTCATAAAACGATGGTGTGCAAACATGTTTTCACATTTATTGTGTAAGAATGAAAAAAGTGTTTCATGTAGAACAACTACATAATTATATATTTTAAATAATATTATGTGCCTAAACAGCATGCAACTTGATTAAAACATAAAATAAAACATTTCCTTTGGTCGTTGTTTCCTTTCCTCTCCAAAAGGTAAGAATTTATCGATGGTTTTGTATCCAGACTTTCTATTAATTTTCATATCTCCTTGTTTTTAATGGATGTTTAAGTGATACAAGGATACTCAAGAACTTCAGTCAAGAACTGCATAGTCAAATTCTGATTTTTCAAAATGTGTATTTAGGAAGTATGTTTACGAGAGATGGGAAGGCTGACAGAGATATCGAAAGAAGGGTAAATGCAGGTAATTCCGTTAATGGAGGACTAAACGCCGTAGGCGCTAACAAAAAATTGTCCAAAGAAGCGAAGTTAGCAGTCCACAACGGAGTGCTGGTACCTACCTTGATGTATGGAAGTGAGGCATGGAACTGGCAAAGAAAGGATGAAAGTAGATTAAATGCTGTTGAAATGAGATCCCTGAGGCGTATGTGTGGTAAAACCATGTTTGATCGTGTGAGGAATGTGGAGATCCGCAAAGAGTGCAAGGCTGATGTAAGCGTAATGAGTAAGATTAAGAAAGGGACGCTTAGATGGTTTGGGCATGTAGAGCGAATGAGCGAAGATAGGAGTGTAAGGAGGATATATGATGCAAATGTGAATGGTAGCAGAAGTCGGGGACGCCCGAGGAAGACATGGCACGATCAAGTGAATCAGATACTCGAGTCGGGCCATGTCAAGAGTCAGAATAATAGAAGAGTATGTATGAGACGATGTATGAATGTGAATGAGGCAAGGAGTGTGTGCCAAGACCGAGTTGTTTGGCGGTCCGTCCTCTCTGCCTACCCCTGCGGGGAAACGGCGTGATGGTTAGTTAGTTAGTTAGTTGTGGTGCACTTTAATAAAAACAGAGGCTTTTGAAGTTATTTAAAGATTTTTCGAAACTAGATATAGTTTCAACCATTTGGATAAGGCAATGATGCGGGTTGAGGAAAGGTCTAAAGGATGGCATTTGGTAATTCGGGTCATAAAAAGAAAAAGATGGGAAAAATGCTGACAATTCGTTCCATCTACAGACGTTCATTGCTTCAATCTGTATTAGTCGGTAGAAACGATCGTACACCATTAAATTTTCTATCTTGAAACACACTCTTGGCTCAACATTTTTCATGACAGGAGTAACGAATGGCTGGGTTATCTCTATACACGTCATTATCATAAATATATTTACACGACTCGGCTCAAGTGTTTGAGCCAATTGATCGAACCGTATTTCCTGGTAATATTAAAAAAGTACTTATTACAGAGTGTTTGTCGATTGAGTTCATTGAAAACGTCCGATAACTTAGATATTTTCAAATACCTAGTGCAAATATTTAACATGGTAAATTTACACAGCGTAACTAAACGTAATTAAACATGATGAAACTGAATGCAAATAATTTCCAAAACAAAAACACACTACTTCTCTAAAACATACAGGATGTCAGGAAACTTAATGATTTTCAATATTGTTAATTTATTTAAAATCTGTTCAAATATTCGTTTTCCCGTTAAAAACGGGACTAGAGGCCTATAACGAATGAATTGACAAATTTCATAAAAAACTATGAGTAAACCTTGAATATGCTATGAGGAAGTCGGAAAACGAGTTTTTTTTTAAATTATTATACTGGATCTTATTAGATACGTGTTCAGATATATTCTGAATGACTAATATTTTATGAGGAAATGGTCATGCAGTTTTAACAGAATTTTAATAAAAAAAGAAGTCGTACCCATTTTTCTCCGTGCACAAACTTCTGGAGGTGATTATACATGATAGCAGAAGTATCGTATTATTAGTCATAAATGTTTTTTAATATAATCCGTCACTTGGAAGGTAATAAATAAACCCATAGCAATATACATAATTTTGCAGCCGCTCCTCAGCAATTAAACAAAACAAGTCAGATATGTGCAATATTGCCAAAAATGCTCATTCCTGATATAGATAATGTACTACAATTTAAATGTTGTAAGAGTCAGAATGAAAAACGGGCGCCGTCAAAAATAAAAAAAAGTTAAGGCTTTTATGTATTTACTAACGCCCTATTGGGCTTTTACACAACAATTATAAATTAAATTGAAAACAATTGTATATCGTAAAAAAGACAGAATATAATAAGCAATAATTGTTGATTGAAATACTAGTACATATTGAATTGTTAGACGGGTTGCGAATAAACTGAGGTAGCTTTGTGATTCAAAGCAACTGACCGGCAATCAGAAGGTGCGGGTTCAATTCCCATCGGCGGCATTTATTTTTACTCGGAAGATATATTCAATTTGTATGGATATTTCAGGCGAGTAATTATTGCCTAAATACCTTTAAAAAAATAATAAATTAAAGAACCCTTGAAATTTATACACGAGTAATCAAAAATAATTAAAAGATTAAAAAAGAAATTGTGAATATTTAAGCATATACATAAATTATGATTACTCGTTATTTACATTAACTAAAAAGTGCTTAACTAATTTGGATTTGATGTGTCAAGATTTAAATCGAAAATATCAGCGACATTTATAATCTCCTTGCCCAGCCTATGTATTCTCTCCATAACAGAACTGAATACTAAAATTCTATTTTAGTAAAACAAAATCTTTTAAAACATAGCTTGTTAAATTAATTATTAATTCTTAGTGGCGAATAAATGTAAATGTGTTTTAAGTTGATTTGAACCATTGATGAATTTTATTAACTGACTTGCGGCAGTTCGTTATTAATGATAAAGCAAATGGTAAATTTATATTATTAATAATACAGCTAACCGCGTTTAGAAAGCCTTTCTAGTAGGAAGCAAGTTGTTGGTATATTAGTACCGACTTATTACTCTCTTGGACGATGCAGGTCATTTAGGAAACTGCTCTAGTAAAACCTTTCCCAGTTCACAATCCGGACATTCAAATGAAAGAGCTGACTCATTGTTGTAACCGATCAAACATATGTTTTCATTTATTGGATTTGAATTAACATTTATACAGATTTAACGGCATTACGATAAAACGTTTTCGTAGAAAACTAATTAAGTGGAGAATATTTGAATAGGATCTGTAAATTAAAACCATTTTGAATAACTTTCGTCGTCAACTATTTCAAGGAAAAAGAAAGCGGTGTTTACTTAATTGTAGAAATTAACAAATTTTCTAAAATATTTGCATAAAAATACAATTATTAACTTCTTAAATAATTGAAAATTCACTTAGTGGCTTCAATTTAATTAAATGAAAATAACGCACTTTGCTTCCTTGATTCTGTTATATTAATGTTCATTTTTTATTTTATTTTTGAAATTAGGTACTTAATGAGTTTTTTTTATTTTTATTTAGTAGCTATATTATACATTTTTTTTACATTTTTGTAAGAATATATATATAAAAATAGACGTTGATTATATTCATAGTAAAACCTCAAATTAAAATATTTAATTGTTGATTGATTAAGTTATTCCAAAAATTAAATATTTATCCTAGACTTACAGAAAAAGTCAATAGATGTCGCACATTAAAATTAAAATAAGAAATATTTATCTAAGACACTGTCTAGATTGCGTTTAGTTCGGGTTGAATCTTGCGATCATAGATAAAGATAGAAACCAATAAAAAAAATGTGCGGTGAGAAAATGAGGACAATGTTGGTAGATCTTATTCGAAGTATGATACCGTTAAAAATGACCGAAGGAGATAGGGTCCCATTAGCTCAGTTCCCATTCTCAAGGTAACGGTCCCGAGTTCAAGGCCTAGACGTGACAGCATCTTTTTATGATTTTCTGTTTCAAATTTTCGTTTATGAATCGCTAATATTATCTTCAATAATAACTTATTTTATGTAAATAAAATTATTTGTTTATTTCACTGATTACTGTAATATTTGTGTCTATAAAAATAATCAACATTTTTCAAATCCAAATGTTACTTTATCAGATATATACTCATTTTCAACATACATGGTATTAAATGTGTCCATATTTATTGGTCTATTGTTATACAGGGTGTATCGGCACGTACCCGACAAACTTTAACCAGCTATTCCTTAGCATATTTGGAGTAAAAAATCTTATGTGCACTTTGCTATCGGGTAACGTTTTTTTTAATAAAAAATGTATTATTCATATTTTCACCACATGTCACCACTGTTTTATCCTTTGTCAAAGTTTGAAAACCCATTAATCGCAATATTTTATTCGAATTCCGTTGAATAATGCACGTGTGTTGGCACACTTTTACATCACAACGAAATGGCACGGCACCATTCGTCTCATTTTTAACTATTATTATTTAGTGTGTGCGAAAGAGCGAAGACGCTTTTCGACATACTTGCTTATAACAGCTGTTGAACACGAAAAGCAAAGCCAATGACAGTGATGTAGTGTGGAAATTTTTAATTTTTTTGTTTTTAATTGAATAAAAAATGCTACCGGACAGCAAAGTGCCCATAACATTTTTTACTCCAAATGTGCTAAGGAATAGCTGGTTAAAGTTTGTCGGGTTACTGCCGATACACCCTGTATATACTCATTTTCAACATACACGGTATTCTGATGAAGAAACATTTGAATTTGAAACATGTTGATTATTTTTATTAAATAGTGGTTTAAACAAAATGTGTTGTTTAAATTTTATTTTGAAATAATAGTAGCATAACAGAATAAATAAAATTTCAAAACTCCCTTTTTTATTTCGATCCACATATATATTAATATATGAATACAAATAAAATATTATTAATCATAAATGTAAGTATTATTATTATTTTTAAGCAATAATTATTAGCACGAATCACCTATATAAATTGAAAAAATCTTCCGATAAAAAATATATTCCGCCGACGAGAATTGAACCCGTCGCCTTCTGATTGCCGGTCAGGTGCTCTACAAATTGCGCTACGTCGGCTTATTCAACACCCGCTAAATTATTTAATTTGTGCTGTCATTTTTCATTTTTGCTTATTTGAGTTTTTGTCTTTAAATATTTCAACTAAAAATTAGAATATAATATGTCTCGACTCCATATAGTAGGAGAATTTGCATCATCAATGCTCAAAAATAAATTTGGTTGTTTTCTAGTGAAAAAAGCAAAATTGTATGTTTTATCTCTAATGAAGACCTCAGAAAAGGTATAATATACCTAGTGAGGTCTATAAAATTATAATAAACGAACAGAGAAATACTGTCGAGCCAGTTACACAAATATTATACTAAAAACGAATGTATTATTGTAATATAATATTTTTCTTTTAGTGTGATAATTATATTTTAATTTTTAATCTTTATTTTTAGTTTAAATTTATCTTTATTTTAATGTTGTTTTTCTTTTTTTTTAAATGTATAAATTCTTATATTATAAAATGGGGGCCTCAGCACGGGTAAACAACCCAGTGAGGCCAACATTACTGAATTAGAATATGAAATATTGTAAAATAATGTATCAACAATAAAAAATAAAAAAAATATCTAGCGCAGTTTTGTGAAAGTTCACACCAAGTGCGCATTTCCCTAAATAACCTATTTTTGCCTAAATATGTTTTTGAATTCACCTGTGAGGAGTGAAAAAGAGGACAGATTAGATTTTTTTTAAATCCTTCGATGAATTAACAAGGTTTTTAGTTTTTTTTTATTAAGTATTGCAAAAATGTTACATTGTCAACCTTTTAGATTAAAAAGAAAAACAGTTTTTTTCTTTAATATGTGTATAAATCATTCGAGAAAAGCAAACATAAAATATAGATATCTTCTTGGTTCACTTTGATTCGTTTGGCATTTTAAATTATGAAATATACCACGACGGGAAAATATGACATATTGGATATTCCCGGTTGATTGCACCGGATATGCGGCTTACTGATCCGGAACCTGCTTGCACTGAACTGAGATCATCCCATCACCGGATGCGGATGTTCACTTACCGGAAGTAACCCGAGACACCTGGAATGAGCTAATAATTACCGGTCGGTCTGGCGTCCAGGAGCTCTAGCGAAGACGATCGAAAAAGCCACATGTCAATACGATATTGACGAAATACGTCATCTGCGATATTTGCGAGCACGGTCAGAATATGGTTCCGACAGTTGATTGACAAAAGCCGCTACTTTTACTGCGGCCTCCAAAGTGTGGGATAATCTCTCAATATGCAAGACATTATGGGTTATGTCGTTCGTTATGCAAAATAACTACATTATTAATGAAGGCCTCAGCACGGGCAAGCCACCCAGTGAGGCCAACATTACTGGAAAACTTTGAAATGTAAAAAATATTGTACCAAATAAAAAAAAAATTAATTGGGGTGAACTAACTAAGCTCTGAGAACTGAAAAAAATCGTTACCTATAACTAATTTTCTCTCTTTTAGTGTCAAAAAATACATGCGGACTGCCAACTTATATCAAAGTTAATATTTCAATTCAACATTGGTACTTAAATTTATTAGTACTTTTTTAACGTATCCGCCTGACTTTTAGGAATATCAATCATCGCGACCACGCTCGGTAAATCGGTATAAAACCATCGGTATTTACGCCTATGCATCCGATATTGTAAAGTTAGCGATTTCACTGTGCTAGACCCCCAGGTTTCAGATTTAATACGTTTCACGTTACAGGGAGAAATAATAACTATCCATAATTGATCGATCGTGCTAATTTAAATACTTAATTATTACACTGTGCGTATCAAGGATTTTTATATAGGCGAAGCGTCAGTATGATTTCCATTTAACATATTTACTTTATTAAAAGCATACGAAGTAAATATTGAAAAGGGAAATCATATTAATGCTTCGTCTATATGAAAATCCTTGATACGCAATGACTTACTAACTAGTTCTATGTTCGAAAACCCAACAACGACACCCACGCTAAAAAATCTCGGGCTGAACTTTTTCACTTTCTTGAGAACAGGGCTGTAAAATAAACAAAATTAGAACATTAAATTGAAGGTCGGATTTCCTTCGGTACCGGTAAAGTCATTGCGGTAAAAATACCAGAAGAATTCGTCTACAATACGAATCGTTTTCTAATCAGAAACAACAATTGAATTAAATAACATATAAATTGAAGACACGAATACAGTCGAAAAAACATATCTGCACTTTCATCTTTCTGGCACCCACTTATATAATATATACCTACTCTAACTAGTGGCTAAAATCAGTGATAAAAATCTACTAATTTAAGCAAATGCTTCATAAATTACTTAATTTACGTACGATAAACTCATCATCTATTGCGAAATTCGAATCAACATATTTAAATACGCGTACAAAAGATCTTTGTCTCAGAGGTATAAAGTATTTCTATCCAAAAATGTGACTGTTGTTGGGAAAGTAAGATTTATTCACCTGATAGGTATGCTGTGCTCCTGGGACTTAGTTTTGGATTTCCGCGTGGTTGCGTAAGAAGAAAAGGACCCGTTTCACTTGCCCATTGCACAGTAAGCAATGTTCTCTATTCATATAACGAATGGTGATATCTCTCACCGATCGGGTAAAGAACAATTTAAAGTGGAGTAATACGTTCATATGTGCATATTTTAATGTTTTCTCTATAGGAGTTAACAAATTGTAGTAGATTTTCAGATATACTATAAATAACACGAGGGAGGCATGTTGCATTATTCTAATGTGGAGAAGAAAGGCTCATATTGCATAAGCGTTGTATCTCTTTGTTTACCAATAATGGCATGGTCACGTAAAGTAATGTACCCGACTTATTATCATCATCATCAAGTGCTGAAATTACAACAAAGTTTGTTGACCCACGATCTGAAATACTTCTAGTCACGTAGGTACTATGTCTAACCTGACCACAAGTCTAGTTTTGAGAGGGACCGTTCGTTATTTTTATTTGCGTTATCAACAGTCCTTATACATTCATATTTTACGGTGGAATTTTAAAATCATTTACCAATAAAAAATGACATCAAAATTTAAGACCAAATTAAAAAAGAAAGTACGTAACAGTATAATAATATAAGCAAGTGTTTTTTTAAATGTTTTGTAAGTGCAGATATGTTTTTTCGAGTGTATTCAATTCATGTCTTCAATTTATATATTATTTAATACAATTGTTGTTTCTGATTAGAAAACGATAATATTGTAGACGATTTCTTCTGGTGTTTTTACCGCAATGACTTTACCGCTACCGAGGGAAATCCAACTTCAATTTAATGTAATTATTTTGTTTGTTTTCCAGATCTGTTCACAAGAAGGTGAAAACGTTCAGCCCGATATTTTTTAGCGTGGGTGTCGTTGTTTGGTTTTCGAACATAGAACTAGTTAGTAAGTCATTTCATATTAAGGATATTAATATAGACGAAGCATCAATATAATGAAATGGGCATCTCAAACCGCTGTTTTTCAATTACGCTGTTATTCAAACTTATTTTATTCAATTCAAACTGAAAGCAGAACAGGAAAATCAGAAGGAAATCTGATGAAAAAAAAGAAATTATTTGGTACTCTGTAACGTTTCCCCGAGGGGAGGTTCGGGTCGCTAAAATGTCCCGTTTTCAGAAATTCGACATCGAATTACTGCAGTCAGATTGGGCAAAGTTTATGAAATTACACACTTAGGAAGAAACACAAAAAGTGATGGATATAGATAATAATTGAAGGGGATTTATTGGTTCTAATAATGATGCAGAAGTTTTAGATTAATATGCTCTTATTTCAAAGGTTATCCGAAAAAAAAAGTCCAGAAATCAATGGGTGGAATAATTTTTCTAACACTTCAGAAACAATAAAATCACTTTTTCAAAATTTCGCAGAAGTAAAAGGGGAGTTCTCCCTAACGCACAAGTTGTGAAATACCTCATGTGTCACCAATAAAAGCTGTGCTAATTACTGCAGTAATTACGTGTCGACTTATTATTTGTGATAAATTAAGCACGTAGATACCTTTACGTTCTTTAATTCTATAAGGTGTATAATGTAAGGTTGTTGTTCCGAATCTGAGACTAGAGAGAGATAATGGACAACGTACGTACTATTTATACTCCCATTCATCTGTCTCCCTCAGGCACGCGGTCTCTTTCATATCCGCAAACATACGATCACCACAATTACTAGAGTGAATGAAAAGGTACAAATTAAAAAACGTTTGGATAAAATGTATCTTTCAAATACACCACTACCCAGAGATTGTTCTCTCCCGTATTTATCTCACACAGTTTTGTGTTGGTTGTTGCACCCTATTGTAGATATCTGAAGAATACGGATTTACGTAGCATGATAAATGCCATCTACCCAGCTTTTGGTCGCAGTCAAAACTTGGACATGAGGTGTGATCCTGTTTGGTGGGAAGCATTTTTCTTATGAATCCTCATCTCGGTGCCTGTGTATTTGAACTCCTTTTCCGTTTACGTTCAATTCCACGAATGGGCATCATACAAGAATAATTATTAAAGAATGTGAAAAGGCACGAGCGTTAATAGGCAGAGGTTACAATAACCACATTTTAACGTAATGCACCCAATCATCATTAATTTGGTAAAATAAACACACAAAACTTCAGTTTTGGAGGGTATATTCCGAAAAATAATCGCTGCGATTCTGCTGATAGAAAACCAGCCCGGCGTTGCCCGGCTTTACGCAGAGTTTTTTGATATTAGATATAGATAGTAATTTTCCGCTCATTTTGAACGTCAATTGTGAAAAATTGTGTGGGAAGGAACCACCAAACACAGGTAAAGTATTTGAAGTAATGTTTCAATTCTGATTGGTGTTTTAAGTTGATATATTTATTTATATACCAACGCCACGACATGTGCCAGTAACATAAATGTAAAGTTAAAATTTTTAAATAAAGAATAATTAACAAGGAATAGTAAAAGTAAAGTTGATAAGAAATACGTTTAATCATCTCAAGTAAAACTAATGTCACCTCAATGAGAAACTAAATAAATGTATTATGTACTGAAATAAAAAGTGGGATTTCGAACAGACACAACAGAAAATAACAGAGAAATCTTTTTAAAAATATGCAGTTTCCCCAGAATTAACGTTATTTTCATTAACGACGCTGTTTTCCGGTGATTTAGCTCCGCCGCATTAAACCTGTTTTTCAAAACAATGTTCCCAGCTCCTTACGAACAGGCTCTTTTCACGTGAGATTTATGGAGGCGGGTGAACGTATTAGGTAGCTCTTTTATTCAAACCCTAAGAAAAAAACAAGATTTATTCATAATCTCTTCATCGTTGCATTTTACTGCCTTTTGCGAAATTTTTGCCACTATTTCGGTTCATAAAACAGAGTTATTACTAAGAATTTTTTTGATTTTTATTGCACGTTCAAAACAAATTACAGATTCCAGTAATATAGATCTTTTAAAGAAATGAATATTTCATGCTGAGTGCATAATTGTTTATTTGTATTTATGCTAATTATATTTCAAAAATAAATTCTTATCTACATATATTTAAACTATAAAGCAGAAATCTGTTTATTTGTCTGAAGCTGATATATGGACAAATCTTTATTCTTATAACTAGGAACCAGTAAGAACAGCTACGAAAGTATTGAAATTAACATACGAGCAAGCCCAATAACAAATTTGATTAATTAAACAACATAAGCTCCTTGTTTCCAAATTGGAACTGATACGATGCGTCGTGGAAATACTCGTTTATCAAATTGGAACTGATACAATGTGTCGTGGAAACATATCAAATTGGAACTGATACAATGCGTCGTGGAAATACATCAAATTGGAACTGATACAATGTGTCGTGGAAACATATCAAATTGGAACTGATACAATGCGTCGTGGAAATACATCAAATTGGAACTGATACAATGTGTCGTGGAAACATATCAAATTGGAACTGATACAATGCGTCGTGGAAATACATCAAATTGGAACTGATGCAATGCGTCGTGGAAATACTCGTATATCAAATTGGAACTGATACAATGTGTGGTGGAAACATATCAAATTGGAACTGATACAATGTGTCATGGAAACATATCAAATTGGAACTGATACAATGCGTTGTGGAAATACTCGTATATCAAATTGGAACTAATACAATGTGTCGTGGAAACATCTCAAATTATAAAAATAATATTTTCAAAATCAGACAAGCGATAAACTACGTATGTATCTAACCATTTTACATTTATAAGACGATTAATTTTATTTATTTATTTTTTATAATATTCATTACATTTTATGCAAGGAAGCTTTTGACTGTCCAACTAGGAAGGTTTTCAGTTTTAGGACAGTCAAATTAACAGGTTTCAAATTATCATAGAAGATTACAGGATTTAAATTTAAAAATCCGTCTTTGAATTTCACATTTGTTTTCTTGAATGAATGTATGTGAATTAAGTGGAATCTTGGAAGTGGAAATCCTACCTAATTGGGATTTGGCTCAGTTGTTATCGTGTTGTTTTTCTCCGCTGTTCATCTCACTAGGGAATTCCTGTGTCGAGATGAGCAGCTTTACAATTATATTATATCAAATAAGTACATCACATAACACATACACAGTTGGATAACATCAAATATGGACTCCTAAGGTGATTCATGACGAAAGTCACGACATGGGCAATCCAAAATCACCACACCAGCCAGTATGGAATTTTTCCATTTTCGTTATTGGTAATGTTTATTCTGAGATGGATAACATTTGCACATTGCTATTCAACATTATTTTATAATATTTCAGACAGATTTATATTTCATGTTTCTGTAACAATTAAATTAAAGTTTTTTGCTCATAATTAAATTGAATCACTGTTACAATATTGTTTTTTTATGACTTTCTTGACGGAATTGGGTTTTTATTCGAACAAAACTATTTATTCATATTGCGTATTTACGGGAGTAAAAAATTTTTTTTTTCTTAATATTGTAAAGCATTGCAAAAAGCGTATTTTAATAAAAATAATGAAATTAACGCCATGGTCGCGTTTAACCTTAAAACAAAAACGATTACCAATCCGTCACCACATTAAAAAACTTGTTAAAAATAATTGGTTTAACATTTAAAAGTTTAAACTAACTTACCAATTTTAAACATAAAATATAATCACTTTGAAGAGTTATTTCTACTGTGATATACCACTAATTTAAAACTTCATAACATTATAATTATATCGCATATCAATCTGACTTCTGAATTCTCCAATATGACATTAATTGCCACGAAACTGATCGCATCATGGATCTTACCGGATTGCATTACGAAACTGCAATATGATGGAAGCTATGCCATGAAAGCTCATCCAATTAAAAAATAAGTCGCACATAATTATTTATTACCAAATAATTCCAGTTTTTCATCATTAAGATGCTTTCATAAGTAAAAAAATATGTACAAACAATGATACTTGTTCGATAAGTAGGCAGTATAACCCATTTTCTTTCAAAATTTAAAGCTCAAAGAAAACTGGATTTGATTTCGAGGATTCTAGGCCTGGTTCTTTTGTGAACGTATTTCCCTGTGGTTGAGGGGTAAGGCTCTCGACAAGCAAGCTGAAAGTCGCGGGTTCAAATCCTAGCGTGCGAAAATAAATTTTATTTGATAAGTTTGTGTTATTTCACAAATTACTCATTCATAATAATATATAGTATATTTGCGGCACGTTCTAGAGTGGAAGAACCATTTAAGATTGAAATGTTGCTTGAAATGGGTTTGGCCGTGTTTGGTGACCAGATCTGAACAGCAGGTACATCCACGCATTCCGCTCCCCATCTCATTCCCCTCCCCGCTACGTTCAGCCTCAAAAATACCCCAATTGGGGATGCCATAGTCTCACTGGCTCCAGACGGTTGGGAACAGTTGGGACTTGGGACTGAGTTGCGGTTTGACATTAAAAAAAATTAAATACACTATGGTACCCATTAGATGCATTAGGTACCTACACAATAGGGTATTTATTTTCGCCATTTTAGATTAATGTCAAAAAACGTAGGTTGGCAGATTAGGATGGTATTTTTAATTTGCCATTTATGATTTGCCGCCAAAAGGACATGTTCGTTTCTCTTCGTGAATATGGCGTTCTGGACTTCACGCGCGCCGGCTATCGTCAGTGACAGGTCTTACCAGCCAGTAGCGTTTTCTACGTCATAATGAAGTTGTAGCCAGTTTGAACCGTTTAGGAATGTACGGTCTTGGATCTTTTTTTAAAAAAATAGTATAAATTATCATTATCCTGACGAAGAAGCCATTGGCTTTGAAACGTGTAGATCATTATTAATTAAAAGTGGTGTTTACAAAGTATTTCATTTTAATATAAATAAGTAAATAAATACTTGAATTACATTTTTACAAAGATCGTCAGAATTAGAAAACTTAACTTCTAATAAGAAAAATCTTTCATACATTTTTA
This sequence comes from Hesperophylax consimilis, assembly GCF_061612785.1. Taxonomy (NCBI): domain Eukaryota; kingdom Metazoa; phylum Arthropoda; class Insecta; order Trichoptera; family Limnephilidae; genus Hesperophylax; species Hesperophylax consimilis. The sequence continues at coordinate 2,249,350 of NC_142842.1, forward strand.
ACGTTACCCGTTTGTGAAAATACCCCGTCTCTGATCATTCCCTGGCTCTGTGCAGTTGAGACTTTTGTGTTATTTATTCACTTTAAACAATAATTGTTTTAAAAAAACACGTGTTCACGCCGGTGTAGTGTAATCTATATGAGAGTTAATTAGTATTGGATAAATGTAGTTGATTTGCCTAAAGTAAGCGTCCTTATTATTCCTTCCTGGACTATAATTTCCCTAACTTTAAAACCACAGACATTATTCGTTGAACGCAGTACACATATTATTGTGTTTTAATTCCACTCCGCTGTTTTTGGATAACCTCCAAAACGATCTATTTCGTGGATCGTGAACCCCGTTGCAGATCATCTGTTTTATTTTATTATTTGAACTATAATATCTGTTTTGGAAGACAATTCTTTCACATAGTGCTGTGACCAGATGTGACAATTACCAGAAGAGATCTCGAGAAAAAACATGACGGACCAGGGTAAGTCTATGGTTTTACCACTTCTCTCCTCCCTTTATCCAGAATTTTTAGGCGAATCAATTATAATTGTTTTATCTCACCGTGGAACCAGCGCCGCACAACCAACACGTTGAGCTGTGTTTTACACAATTAAATCAACAATGTGTTTGAAATATATGTAGTATCCTAAATATTCATGACATTTTAAAGAACCCGTTAAATCTATTATCTCCTGATCTCACGTCATGATTTTGTTGTCTTCAAATAGAATATCTAGGACATGTCGTTATTTACTTAATATCTTCATGAGAATCCGATGAGCAGCGAATTCTCGTCCAAGGAAAATGTGAAGGTGAACTAGTAACATCTTCCATGTTCTATAACCGCATTAGTCGGAGGAGTGACCAGCTGTAGGCTGTAGCTAGTTACTAGTTTGTAGTTACCCACCTAAGGTTGAACTATCAGATAAATAGTATGTAGTATATATACCGCGTTTGATCATTGCCCCCGCCTTCCTAATTAAAAGCAGGGATGCGGAATAAGTGAAAATAGTTTAAGTATTTCATGTTAAAAGAAGTAAATAACAACAACATTGAAATAATATAAATTTTACTCCATACGTCTTCTACACGGAGAAAAATAAGTATTGCTAATTTATTAAAAAATCTCTTAAAATGATTGGTAATCCGGTTAAAACACGCGTTCATGCACCCGTATTGCCGTGTTCCCTGTGTCGAGGCTGTCATTTTTTAAATTAATAAATTCATACGAATATACCTATAACTGTATACAATAGTTTTCATAAATCAATAATTTCTAATTTGGATGAGTGCACCGGTAAAGCTCTATTATTATTTTTATTTCAAAAAAAAATCTGTATCGAATTTCTTCATACAATCAGTTTGAGGCAAAGTACATATATAAAATAAAACAATTGAAAACAATATATTTTGCACTATGCCAATCAACAATAGAATATGGAATAATTGCTTGGGGAGGAGCAACAAACGCAGCTATCACTCAAATAGAAATCGCACAGAAAACGATATTAAAGGTAATACTCAAAAAACATAAACAAACCGACACAGACCAAATATTTAAAAGCTGTGACGTTCTTGATATACGCCAATTATATGTTAAAACACTACTAAACTACATTTTCGACCACCAAAAAAACAAACCCCAATAAACACAAAATATCACTAATAGACCGGTCAGACAAGCGTACAAAGAAAACATAAAAACTCCGACGGTAAACACTACCTTTGGACAAAGACACCATAAATACCACGCTATTAAAGCATTCAACAATCTTCCACTTGAAACGAAAATTGAGGAAAATAAAAATAAATTCAAACACAAAATAAAAAAATGGATTAAAGAACAAAAAGACAATATTACCAAAATTCTATAACATAAAAGAATAAAACATATACACGCAACACAAAAAAATATATAAACCACGCAACACGCACAAACACATAAATCATTATAAATGCCGATTTACATTCTCTTTTAATATTTTTCTTTTAGTGTGATAATTATATTTTAATTTTTAATCTTTATTTTTAGTTTAAATTTATCTTTATTTTAATGTTGTTTTTCTTTTTTTTTAATGTATAAATTCTTATATTATAAAATGGGGGCCCCGGCACGGGTAAACAACCCAGTGAGGCCAACATTACTGAATTAAAATATGAAATATTGTAAAATAATGTATCAACAATAAAAAAAAAATAAAAAACTCGAGTTCATTGAACCAGGATTGCGCGGGACACACAGACAACCAAAATTATATTGTTTTTTAATAATTAATCATTTAACAATAATTGTCTAGCGGCCCTACTTGCAGGTAAGTGCGTATCACGGGTGAATTAATCACTCATTAGCTAGTACTAATGCAGTAATCAAGGGGTTATCCGTCGAACCACCATGTTATCAATTATTGAAGGGATATTATCGGAGACCAAAGGCATTCCACATTCCAGTTCAAATAATAACAACTAATAATAATTTATTATAAATTATGTTAACCAATATGTAGGTTACTCGGGTCGGGGTCAGGTCTTCATAAGGTATTTATTTTTAAAGAATTGCGTTTCATAATTTAATAATATATTATTAAGCGTGTGCTTTTGATGGAACTTCAATGAGTTAGTGGTAAGATCAAGCCAGCCAACGAACATACTCGCATGCTATTTGGTTAGGATAAATAACAATACTTTTTTATTTTAAGTCAAACAAATTTAATAGTGTTATGTTCTGCAAGTACTCTTTTTTTAGTTTTTAGAATGACTAATTACTTAAATAGTATTTACGTTATTGTAAAACAATATTGAGACAAACCTTTCATCAGAAATATATTTTTACAGCGCCCTTGAGTTGATTTTTACGAAAACAGCGCTATATAAATTAGCCCAATATTATTTACTATTAATAATCAAGGAGGGGAACAAACATTTTAAAGTTAGTGCCCCACACAATTGATTTTCTAAATAAATAAAAATTTTGCCGAATAAACATTATGCAATTCCAAATAGGGGAGGGGTAAATAAAATTATATTAATAAGACGTCTCACTGTAGCAAAATCACAGTTTGATAATGGCCTCGAATGCCGAAACATCTGTTATAATAATAAATACTAAATTTCTTGAAAAAATTTATGATAACATGATTAAGTTTATAAACCGCTTAATTGTAATTTATCGGAATAATACTAAGGACGGGTTGTTTCGGAGAATTTGAACAATTCAACAAATTTCAACGTTCATTTTCGGGTTCTGTGAAAGATTTATTCAAGTTCTGTTTTTATATCATTGTAGGCTAGTTGCTTGAAAAAACTGAAATAAAAACAGAACTTGAAAAAGTCTTTCACAGAACTTGAAAATGAACGTTGAAATTTGATGAATTGTTCAGATTCTCCGAATCAACCCGTCTTAAATATTTCAATTTCTGTGATGTTAATGTTAAATGTTACTTCAAATTCTTTAAATTTAATGGAACGGTAAACAATATAGATGTATAATAAATATGTACACAAACTAAATATTCAACATGTTTGGCGTACTAGATACACGACAATTATACATAATAATTGTAGAAATATATCATATTTTTGTACAGAGCTCTTGCGGTGATTTTTCATAAAAAACGGCACTATACAAATCATCCAAATATTATTATTATTAAAACACTAATAAGCTACATTTTTTAACAAAAAAACACAATTAAACAAACAAACTATCATTAATAGACCGGTAAGACATACGTTACAAAAAACATAAAAACTCTGACTGTGAACACAAGCTTTGGACATAGACACCACAAATACCAGGCAGTAAGAGCATTCAACAATGTTTCACTCGATATAAAAAGTGATGGAAACAAAAAACATTTCAGGCACAAAACTAAAATATGGATTCAAGAACAAAAATGGAAAAATTACAAAAATTTTATAACGAATTCTGGTTCCAGATTTCAATTCCTCCGTAACATTGAATCAGCTACTAGGTCGGTTTTTTTTTATTTGGTCTAGACTTTCTCACCTATTCGCATAATATTACTGTATCAATATTACAATACTTACCTAAGTATTACTCATACCATCGGGATAAAATCGAATACATAAACATATTTATTGTATGTGCATTCTAACTACAAGAAATAAACATTTTTTAAAACAATTATTTTTTCTTATGCTGAGGTTATTTAGCCGAACGTCTAGCTTGATTCAGCACAGATGTGTCATGGGAAAACTGATGAAGGGGACATTATTCTACCGAATTTCGATGGAAGATGCTCCGAGGAACTATCGCACTTGATTCCTTAGGCACCGGTAAACACGCCAAACACACTGCCAACATTTGTACACGTTTGGCAATTGTCGGTATGCCGGGCTCAATGTTTCCTCCCTCGTACAACATTGATCTCCTGAAGACATGTTCACTCATTCCTCTCCTTTAAAAGACCCTCCAGAGATGACACAGGACGAGAGGGAGTTAATGTTAAAAAAACCTACAGCACAATTTAAAAATATAGAACAAACAATTTGGGGTATTAGTGTTTTATTTTTTGATAATTTTATAGATGTTTGAAAGCAACATCAATCATTATGAAAATGAATAACTAGGGAGTGAAAAACATTTGCGTTCACCAAAAAATTCCAGACAAAAAGAGCTGCATACATTTTGTTATGTTTTTAGCAAGACAAACAAACAGATTATAATGTACTTGGTAATTCCAATCTCTGACTCAAGTATTCTGCCCACCAAGTCACGAGCCAGAATCCGGTTATAAGTATTTCTACTCATCTAATATTCTCATTACAAATTGATATCACTTTAAATGCTCGAGAGTTTCTTTCGAAATATCACAATTTGTGTCACCGTGCGTGGGCACATAAGAGGCAACCGCGTTACTAGAACAACAATGGCAGAACCAAAAATATTATTCCGTATTGCAGATCATGCATAATTATAGACTGCCAAATCTAAATTATTTTCATATGGTACCTGCAGCGAAAAATGAATTATTATGCAACATGTATGGTAGGACTGCAAAACAAAAACTCTCACAAAGAAAGTTGTGACGAAAATGGCAACCACGCAAAGATCCATGCCAGGTATATCCTTGCAAGTTAGAAAGATAATGGGTGATTTGAGAAGTCAAAGGTTGATGAATTTATCAACATGACAACTCAACAACAGACACACTCACTGACCAATAGGATGCATGATCTGGGCAACAAGTATGGGGGTGCTCTTGATTTATTTATTGAATCCATTTATAGAATTAAGCGAAATCTATACCAACACTTTATCGAATCCTACAAATTAGATTAGCGTTGGTAAATTAGTTTTAATGATTTGTCTTATATGTAGTGTTGTTGTAATTTCTTTTTTTACTTTATGTTACTCTTACGTTTTACTAATATTGCTTCATATTTAGTTTTTTTTTTCTTTATTTAGTTTTTCTTTTAATTATTTCTTAATATTCTCTCATTATACTTGTGATCACAATTTTAGAATTGTGTATTTTGTACCTTCTTTACAATGGATTACATCTATTTATTGTCAGTATTTCCTGTATAATACAGATATTCTCCTATGTACACTTCATCATGTATCACTTCTATTTAAAAGCCTTTTTAGGCGTATATGAATAAATAAACATTAACTCAAACCAACCTCAATATGGATTATCTTAAATTTGATATCTGAAATTTTGTAATCGTACTAAGAATCAAGGTCTGAAGCGAAATCTGCATAAAATAGCATTTGTGGAAAAATCATCACAAACGCAAGACTTGGGTTCGAACTATGAAAGATGTTTTATCAAGTTCTATGGCGCCGAATGGACTGAAATATTGGAATCGTACTAGGAATCATGGTCTGCTTCGAAATCAATATCAAAATCTTCATAAAGTAGCATTGTCAAGAAAAACATCATTCTTGCGGGCACAAATGCAAGACTTCTTAAATTTTAGTTACAGGTTCATGTCCCGGTGCGCGCACGTAAATTTATTTGATTAATTTTTATTATTTCACAATGTATTAATCTCTAAATAGTATAAAATAAAGTCGCTGTCCGTGTCTCTCTGTTTGTGCGATTAGTTCTTGGAAAATACACAACACATTTAAATAGGATTTTCACTGTCATTTAGAGAATTTCTTCCGAAAGATTTTTCCGATCTATATATATATACATATATAGTAAACAGAGAAAAGTCGATGTTTATAATAGAATTAAAAACCTCAAAACTTAAATCCAAATCATGCACAACTCACAACTCTGAGGAACGCCGGGTAAACGTCAACACGTAATATATAAAAGGAAATGTTCGTATGTTTTGTGCCCTATAGACTCAAAAACTACTCGACAGATTTCACTGCAAATTTCAAAGTGGAATTAAAGTCGATGGAATGTAGTATTTTCAACAGTTATATTGCGATATATAGTAGTGAATGGTGGAAGAAGTCGGAGATGCCCTAAGAAGATATTGTCAGGTCCGCTACTTTAAATTAATGTATAGTATATTCGCCACAAATTCCAGAGTGATAGATATTTTTAATTTCATTTAAGAAAGACAACCAATCACAAGCGAAATGTTGCTTGAAATGGCTTTAGTCGTGTTTAGTGACCAGATCTTCCCACTTTCTTCCTCCCATCTCCTTCCCCTCCCCACTACTTTCAGCCCCACAACATACCACAGGGAATACCAATTGCTGGGACTCTGGTGCAGTACTAACATAAAATCGAGGATAATATGTTTTTTTTTCAATCAAATTGTGGAAAATGTTGTACGGCAAAAAGTCAATATATAAACCGAAACATTGCAAAAGCGTTAAAGAAAATGATGAAATATATAGTTAGCATAATTAATATATTTACACAGGGAAAAATCAGTATTGCTAATTTTTAAGAATCTCTCCAAATTATTCATAATCCGGTTGAAAACGGGATTGCAGGCCCTCAACGAATTAATTGATAGGTTTCCTGTTAAACTTGTAGTAAAAGAGGAATGTATTTTCACAATGTCGGAAAACGTGTTCATAAAAATCAGAATAATTTCGCATTTCGTAACTATATATTATTATTGAGGTAAATTCAGATTCATAAACACGTATTATGATATATAATATACTAAAATTTTATCAGGAAACGGGCTGCAATCCCGTTTTTAACCAGATTACGAATAATTTGAAGATATTTTTTTTCTTCGTATTTAAGGTTACAAGATGGAAAAAATGGTTACACATAGGTACATACAATTTAAGGTTAAATAATACTTGTAAATATAGCTTGAAGAGATTACACACATTACAAATGTAATCCATACTTAAACTTTGAAGTTTTAACATTTGACAACTTAGACGATCGTATGTAATTTTACGCACATAAAATATTACATAGATGTTAATTTTAATTACTCGCTTTGCATAAAACGTATTATCTTAATTATTGTTAAATATGACATGATATATCGTCACGCAATGATATGTTATGTGTGCAATATTTTAAAGTGCTTCCAAATTTGTACAAGTGCACAAAGCACCTGAGCTATGCGTCGGTAGAAAAAACAAACAAAAGCCAAAGCTGTCATTTGTAAAAACGAAAAGCCTTCCACTTCCACCGATGTCAGAGCCTTTGTTCGTTGACGTGAATCATTATTATTTCATCAACGTGTACATCTTCAATGGGATTTTTTTATGATTAACGTCCATCTTCTCGGTAATCACATTATAATTAGAGGTTATGAAAGTAATCACACTATAACCCGGCTTGAACTCATCTATCAAAACATTTAATACTGATATGTTTATTGATGGATCATTTGTGAATGAAAAATTAGATGTTCAATGTCATTTTTTTCAAAGACGGTATTTTTATTGGATGCTTTAAGGTTTATACTTCATGGTCAAGATATTATGTTATTTGTAAAAGCATAATTACTGCGTATTTAATCACAGTGTTTATTTATTTATTTTAAAACGTTATTTTTTTTGGAATATTGTCTCGAACACTGGTCTCAAGGCGAAAATTTGAATAAGTAAACAAGATAACTTTTTTTAGTACCATATAATATTCAAAAATTCAAAAATCTATATAAAAATGTAAACGTTCGTTTGTTCAAAATCTTAAATCTCTGAAAATTCTTTACCGATTGCTGTAATTTTAACACAACTTTGCATTCGAATATGCATATGTTTTTATATACCTATCTTATATAGATTTCACCTGTGACAGATAAAAACATGGTTTTTTTTAAACAAAATGTTGTAAAAACAAAATTCGCTATCATTTCTCTATCCGCACAGACAGTCATAGTAACACGTGGTGCAGCTAGTACATAATAAATTCTTATTTTTAACACATCTAATGAATTTATGCCGCCATTATTACGGTAACTAGTAAGTTTTTTTATAAAATTAAAATGATTTATTAATTAATTATAATTAAAATTAATTCACACGGCGTGATTTTTCACGGGTCTGTGGTAGTAGGTACATAATGAATTCTAGAATAACTACTTTTATTATGTGCAATAATTAATAATAATAATAATCTTATTTAGAGATTAATATTTTTGAAGTGGACCATATTTAATTTTGTCTCGAGTACTCATCGGGCGTAATATAGACGAATTTGTATCAATGCTGACAAGAAATTTCGTTCAATTTTATTTATAACTACCTTAAGTTCCCGGCATTATCCGTTCTTTATATGATGTATCGATAGGCAGTAATTTTTTTCTTAATTTGATCTTCAAGTGTACAAAATTTCATCAAGAAGAATCAAAATTCTTCTTGGTGGGATGGTAAAAGTGTGCGGGGTGCTTTTTTGAAATCTCACGTAAACAGTGACTTTCCTCCTATTTAGAAGATCAAGTGGGCAAAAATTCAACAATTTCGAATAAAATAGTTTAAAAATCAAATATATAAATAATAAGGAAAATTGAGAATATTTGTTTTTTAAAGGCATGGATCTAAAGGCAAATATTTCACAAATACTTTCAGCTTCAGAAATATAATCCTATCATAATTATAATTTCCCAAGATTTTCACGGCGTCTGCGCTAGAATTTGGATAGAAATACAGATATTACAACCTAATATTTTTTCCCACAACTGTTAATTTATTCTAGCAAGGGTGGCAAAATAAATGCAGACAAAATATCTTCCCTCAATAAACTCGAGACTTGGTTTGGCCGAGGAACATCTCTACATAGCTAAATATATCTGGGTGCAGTTTCGGAATAAAGATTTCCCAGTCTCCAATGTCAATATCATCTAAGAATCCAAGAATACTGTCTGCCAATACCCAATACCATAAAACAATACGATTGAGCGATCAAATGCAATACACAATGCTGCAGCAGTGATTCTGCAAGTATGGTATTAACCCCTCAAGCCTCTGGAATATTAACTGTTTGAATATTTTTAATAATACATATCACTTGGCTACCCTGTTTGAAAGCTTTTTGAATTGAAGTTATTGCGTTTCTTATACCGAAGGCAAAACTCATCAGTGTTACAAGAAATAAGGATATATCGTTATTTAAATCTATTATTATATCGTTTAGTCTAAATGATGTTCTTACATACCGACATCTGACATAGATAGAGTTTCGCACTGATAATCATCAAACATACTGTTGTGTCTTTAGGGTATTATAACAAACTTTCGGATTCAATAAAACTCCGGCTTCAACGAAACACTTGGACTTTTATTGTTATAGATTAACAATGGCTGTGATATCGTACTTAGCAGGCGATTGGAATAATTTGGACCCGGCATTGAGGTTCTCACCTAATTTATTATCCTATTATTCTCGACAGCTGATGCCATCTATGGGTAACCCAATAGACTAATCTAGTGCCATCTATGGATGAGCTCATACACTAATGTCAAGGATATTACGCTGAGTGTATATTTCTTAAAGACGCTGTCAGAAGGTATGAGAATTTCTTTGTAATAAAATCCAAATAAATTAAATATTTCTGAACGTATTCGTAAACTAAAAACTATTCGAAAGGTGGTAAAATATGAATGCGAACATAAAAAAGTCTATGCTTTTCATCTAAAACTGAACTAAAGTGACTGATAATTAAGAAAAAAAAAAACAAGTTTTATAAGACAAATTAATTTTATGTATAAAGATAATGATCGCCGCGTTTTTCTGATATTTAATATAAAAATAATTAATAAAAAATTCACAAAGTTCGTAATTTTTTCTCAAATTTCGGTCGGCATCTTCGGTTTCATTGAGGTGTGCATTTTATTTCTAATGTGGTTACCTTTCTGTGTTTTTTCTTTCTAACACCGTTAAATCATGTATCTTACCATGACGGTAAATGAGACACAACGATTTCTATGAGACTAAATGAGCTGTTCCCAAAAGCGAACAAAACGACTCTACGGGTAATAACTGTTTGTTCGCAAATCCGAACAAATTAGCCTGAGGGGTTAAGATTATTTTCATTTACGATTCACCTAATATAGTATTGTCCGCGGGTGCGGCAAGTCGATACCGAAGTAATCATGAACCAGTATGTTAATTACTGAAAAACCCATTTAGTTTTCAGATACTTAGTGTCACCGCAGGCGGCTCGCTTTGCATAATAAACAAAGATGATAATCCGAACGCTTTTCTTCAACATTACGACGACAGCCAGTACAGAATTCAGTAATGTACCAATAAATAGCCCCGGCTTTAGCCTTAATTAAGCCAACATGTTAATTAAGGGGATAACTTATGCGGCGAAATAATGAAGCTGTTGCTCTTGTTTTTGCCTTGAATCTTTTTATGTTGGTTTTAAATTTCAGCGGCCGTTTCAAGGAAATAAATATTTAAAGTTTCCGTCTCTATGGTGTAATGAGGTTGTACCGGCGAGGTGTCCAGGGAAATTCGTTTTGAATTTTTATCCCAATGTTCTCTGCTAGTTATATATTGCTTTCACTGTTTTCTATTTTTTAATAAATAATTAAAAACACTCAATAAACACCTCTACAAAGGGCCATTAAGGGGGTCATAACGTATGGCTACAGTTTGGCTCTAATGATACGCAAAATATGAATTCGTTAATCAAAATAATTAAATCGAAATTAATACTTATTAAATAGTAATGTTGTGTATTCGTAAATACCTTAAATTCAAACCGTAGCTGTACAGCAATGTACGTATATAAATACAGTAATCAAATATTAGTTCTCACATAAATAGAGTAACAAATAAAGGATTAAAAATGCTTAGCTTCATTCTCCGTAATGGTAGAAACTTAAAAAACATAACAACATTTATAATATTATATTCTTCTTCAATACGAAATAAAGTAAAATATCTAAGTTCTATCTGGTCCCCTCACTTTAAAATCCATTCCGATTCCATTGAAAAAATTCAGCATTATTGTTTTTTTTTTTTTTTTATATGTGTTTATTCAGTTTTTTTTTGTACATTATTTTCTCTTACTTAGATCTTACGAAACTGATCAATCAGTTTAATTGTAAGAAATCTCTCACTTTTTCTATTTATTAGCTTATAATAATTTATTTAATTTCAACTTGATATCTTGATCCACAATATTAATTATTTTTTATGTTTGACGGAGGTAGAACGATCTCATTTTCGTTTTTATTTTTGAATAAAATTAATTTAATTAAATCAGTCAACTTATAGAAACTGTAAATCACAATGATTTGATGAAAGAATTAAAACTCTCAGACAGAAAACTAGTTTCCAACTTGACTTTTATTTTTTAAATTGTTAGTGGAATTATAGACCACCCTTTTTTACTCGATCGAAAATTCTTTTACATCCAAAAAAAAAATTAGAACTGAATCATTTAGACACTCGCTTGTACCTAGATTGCATGCAGTTGGCAATAATTTTATAGAAATAGTAGATGTATTCAACTGCATGGAATACAGTTACAAGAAGACTATTATAACATATCTCGATGATAATAATAATAATAATAAAGGTTAGCATAATACTATTCTTCTGCATTGGATTTCAATACAATTAATTAATTTTAATACCAAATTTTACTTCATGATTACTATTCCGCTAAACTATTATAAATATCACATGTTTTTATAAGCCCGTATGAGCATAAATAAATACTTTCATTCCAAAATAATGAAATTTTCTTCCCATGTTTTCTTACTCGAAATTGTGCCTCTAAATGCGAAGGGTTGCCTCAATCCAAAATACAGCTAGGCCTGTTCAAATATGTTATGTATGCTTCTATTTTAAGGCTCCACAAATGCAAGAATTCTGCATTGAAAATACATATTATATTTATTTATAATCATGTTTTTCTGATACTATATCGCAATATGACATTCTGACAAAAGTATTCAACGTCAATAATAAATTGTCCATGTTCATGTGTTATCCATTCGTTAATATTCGTAATAGTGATATTACCTGTAAAGTTAGCACTTATCATAAACAGAAGGTTTCCTTTGTTACTTTTCTGGTTTTAAGCTTTATAATATGTAAAATAACCTTCAATCTTATTTTGATGGTAAGAAACCGGGGTAAATATTTCATAAATACAGGATTTCTCAGTCAAGGTACTTCGTTAGAGACAAGTGCATATTATTTTAAGCCAATTTCACATAAATTAATTACTTTTACCGATGGAATTCCGGGGTATACATGATAAACAAAACTTTAACCTTTTTTCGAGTAATTATTATATTTAATTCGTAAACGAGTTGGTAGATAGTGTTTCTTTATAAGAACCCAAGTAAGGAGTGTGGTCTTGGTGGGTTTACAAAAATCTGCCAAATTATCCATCGATTATAGTACTAACATTTGTATCAATCAAGAATTTTCACTTTTATAATGCAACTGCACACAACTCTGCGTTAATTCCTTACTTTATGCGCATTCATATATCGTTGCATACATACCTACTCTTCTACTTTGATTACTACACTCGAAAGTTAGATAAACTGGATCGTGCCACATTGTCGCCCATCAAATATTCTCCCGGTATCTACTCCTTTATTCTCCTTTATCAGATAATCTCATCTTCAAGTCCAACCTATTTTAGGACGGGTAGTTCCACAGAATTTGAAAAATTCACCGAATTTTAAAAGTGAAATTCAAGATATGTGAAAGCTATATTGGAAGTTATGATATTATTTCAACATTGGCCGGTTGTTTCACAGTACTTTGTTAATATCAGAACTTGAATATTAACTTTGAAATATTATGAATTGTTCAAATTCTGTTGAACAACCAGTCATTAATGACCATTTCTTAACTTTGTTCAACCTTTGACCAAATATGAACTTCTTAAAGCTATACCCTAAGTACTCAGCATCTTCTGCGTCTGTAGTTTTTGATAGGCAAGACCAACACACACATATACTCGTCAGATTTTATGTTAGTAAAACTAAAGATTGATTTTATGTTATTGTACTCTTTATTTGGCAGCTATTATTGTAGTTAAGAGGAAGTACAGCAATCATAAAGCAAATCCTATTACATCTTCAAGGAAAAGTAACCAAAGGTTTATCGAAATCAATGCAAACAAATCAAGCTTCCTCACATTGAAACTAAACCACTGTAATAAATAATAGCGGGTACGAGCACACGCATTCGGTTTACTTTTTTCGTGACTAATTCTAGTAATATCCGGTATTGCTCTAATTCCTAGACTTGTCAGAGCAGACACAATGCATGTGGTAAGTTTTGCAATATTATTATTGCGACCTGCGAAATCATTGGCGCCATTGTTTTCTAGCCATTAGTGAGTAGGAATGATTTGTCTTGACAAAGATGGGCCCTGTTATTTTGTAACCGACTATACCTCAGAAGGCAAATTAAAGTGAATGTAATAATAATTGCGCTAATTGGAGGAAAGTGACTGTTTGTTTTGTCAACATCACACTTTATTATATTCGGTTTTCACGCAGAACAAAGTTATATTGTGCACAAATGGGTTCTAACACCGAGTAGTTATTAATAATTATAGTCAGTAATGGCTGGGTTTCTGTGTTGCCAAAAATTTTGTCCGAATTTTTAATGAGTTACGAATAATTTGTATTTGGGGATGTGGTAACGAGACATGAAAGATGTAGGTTGTGATGTCACAGCGTTTATTTGAGCAGTAGCGCAGTTGTGAGATGACTTCGGACCGATGACGATTACACCAGGTGTAAGCGGCGATGACGGCGGTGGAGTGGTCAAGGCGATAAATTCGGTGGCTCGACACCGCGTTGGTGGAAACCGGACTTGTGGATCTGTTCAGCACTGGGGATGACGTTGAGTCATCCGGGTACTCCAGTGTGAAACAGGGTAGCCGAAGGTATGATTGACCTGGTCGGCAGATGCGCGGGATATGCAAGCCGAGGACGATGTCGCCAGTCCGAGGCGCAGACCAGCAAAGGTGTCGCAGGGTCAAGGTGTATGAAGTGCCCAGACCAGGGATGATATCCAAGGCCAGGGCGCTGATGTAATCCCACGGATTCCATGATAATCCGTAGCCTCTCCTTTAAGGTCCGTGTAACGTCGGGCGTAGTAAGTAGGTCCGTGGCCTGTGGTGGCGGCAGATGAGACACAAATGAAATTTCATGTTCAACTGTTGTGACCACTGCTACACGCCGCGAACAGCTGCAAGCGAAGATTATAGTAAACAATGGAGAATTTCAATTAATCGCACTAAAGGTGTTGCAATAGTATTTTCACGAAGAGTGCCCAAGCAGCTCCCGAACATAATACTGTTTGGGAAAAAGGTTCTATGGGAAAAATCGATTAAATATCTCGGAGAACATTAGAATCATCAATGAATAAGTAATATCAGCACTCTACCCCATGCTAGGTATAAATAATCGACTATCAGCAGACAGTAAATTACTTATATACAAGACGACCATAAGGTCGGGCTTTACATACGCTGCACCCATTTGCTATCACGCAGCTTACACACAATTAAACAAATAACAAACCCTGCAAAATAAGTGATTTTATTAGCGTTGATTGCACCGAAGTGGATCAAGGTTAATATTTTCCAAAAAGACACAAACATTCCTCTGATAAAGGAGTTAATTGTTTCACACTGGGAAAAATTCTATGCCGGCCTAGCCGGACATGAAAATCCGATCAAATGCTCTCGTTCAATACAGCAAGAAAGAAATTACCAAACATAAAAGATCTAAAGTAATCCTCAGCAAGGAGTAGGCCGTTAAGTATATAAATATAAATCAGTCTTTTGCCAAGTCGCAGTATAGCATTATTAATTATTTCATTTTACACCACCATAATAATAACCTTCCACGTAAAGCTGCAATAGAAAATTCCAAATTTGCAATTATGCTAGAGCCAATAAACTCATAGTTTAGGAACTCTGTAAATAAATAATATCCAAATCCGGTATATATCTTGGTCCGTATCGACGCTATGGGCGACATTCCTCGCTCAAATTTAAGCGGTCGAAATCAGATAAGCTGCAGAATAGTTAACTTTTTAGACGCCGAGGCGCTAGCAGTAACAAATATCAAATATGACGCTTAAGTCAGTAATTACGCACTTCAATCTCATCGAAATCCTCGCAAATTGCCTAATTTTATCCGTATGGACTATTACATTTATCGGCTATGAGGGATGTTGAGGTTATTGATTGATAATAATTGATGACACTCGAGAGCATAGATATACCCCTCAGGTAGACAGTAATTTGGTTTTAAATAAAATAAAGAAACCATTCCTCAATTAAAATCATAGACAATACGTGTAATATTGCTGATATCTGGGCTTACGGCTCCTATACGGGTTATGTTTCAAGCAGCGCTAAGCTCGACATTCGAACCAAGACGAGCTAAAAATCATTTGAAATACGGGGCCTATACATAATTCCCTATTAATCACTTGTCCTTACAAAAATATACATTTTTAAACATGATGTCATAACTATTGTTTAAGTTTACCAGAAAGTATTAGCATATTTTCACCGCAGAAAAAATAAGTATGCCGAAACGCGATTATTTTCACAGCGGGTAAATAAATAACCAACTCAAGCACTTTATGATGTCATTCGATGATTGATGATTTCGCAATGGTGCACCGGTGTTACACGCAGACATAAAACTGTCGGCAGCTGGCATTGTGTGCAAACAAAAAATGGCAAATCTCCCATTTACCACTTTCTCTCGGAATCCTCCGTTCAATTTTTCAATTGTTCATTATTCTGGGAGATAGGTACCGTGAAGTACGATTGTAACATTGCGTATGGGACGACCTCAGATCGGTGTTTCAGTTGTTTAACGGATGCCTAGAAAGAGTTAGAGGCCACGAGATTAATGGATCATGGAACAAATTGGGATGTTATTATTGTGTGCAGTGAAGGATTTACTTTGTCTGCCGAAAGAAGTAAATTTAAATTGATGCAAGGTTCATCTACGTGTATGATTAACTTGTCTTTGAATTATGGATATTATTAGATATGCATTGGATAACAAAAGATTTCGGTAATGTAAGCATTCAAAATAAATAAAAGAACTTTAATACCATGGTCACATCGTGAACTGATATTCCAGGGGAAGATTGACGGAAGATGTAACAGAAAAATTAGTCGAATCTCATGATTTTGAAACTTATTTGAATGCAACAAGTGCAGTTCCACTGAGTTGTACGAGGCTGCAGTCTGCATTATGAGATTGCCATGATGAGATTCCCAGGATGAGAGTCACCCTTCGATGGGAAAGGCACCAATTAGAAACATAGCCGAGTTATCGTTAACGGAGAAAAATGAGTATGATTGATTTATTGAAATCCTGTTAAAAAGGTGATGGCAATATATTCCTAGTAAAATATTAGTCCATTCAGAATATATCGGAACACACGAACACATGCAGCTGAGCTTTTCCTGATAAATATAATGATGAAATGCGACAATATTAGTATTTTTATGAATACGTGTTCCGCCGTCCTCATAACACATTCGCGTTTTACTGATACTTTGTGAGGAAATCTGCCAATTCATTCATTAAAGGCCTGCAGTCCCGTTTTTAACAGAAATACAAATAATTTGACCAAATTTTTAATAAATCAGCATTTTCGTATCAGTAAGTTTTCCCCGTAGGATTAATTTATTTTTCATGTCGTGTTGTGCATCAATTTCTTTAGCTAACGTTTCGGACAGCTCTACAGTGTATATCATTAGGGTAAATTTGTAGATTGCGGTGAAGTCAGTGTTGATGTATTAATTAAAGTATTTCTGTAGAATAATTACTTAAATTCATGTGGTTTTTGGCGTTTAGTTTTGATGTAGCCGTCAAGTACCAGATACCAAGAATTTCGAAAGAAGCGCAACACGGTATAATCACGATAATATTTTTGGCCGTGAAAATCCCAAACCACATCTAAGGGAGTTGTGTAGTAGGTACCTTCTCAGCTTGAGACACTTTATACATATCGATTATACTTTATCCTCAAGTGGAGCACTCCTTAAGAGCAAAAATGTTTCTAAAGTGTTTTTGCACCTCGCGGCAGTTGTTACATAAAGAGATTAATGACAGTGGCCATCTAAGACTGTAATCTAGATGACCGGCTTTTAATATTGCGTAATTAAATAATAATAATTGATAAACATAGAGCACTGTTTTTTAGGAAAATCAACTCAATGGCGGCTTACGACCAGGCAAATGACAAAAATAAACTATTAAGTATATTATTACGTTTAATGCACAGTGTATCCATCTCACTGGCGCGGCGTACCAAACTATCACAGAAGTTAAATACATATGACACAAAACAAAACATATACACTCCTGAAAGGAATCTGTATAAATTCGGTCTTTGTAACCCCAAAACAAACGTGTTTCAGAAAAGAAGGCTCCGATATCCAACGAAATGGCCATACAACGCTGGGATTTACCATTGTTTCCTAAAAATCTCGAATACCTTCAATCATTTCATCTGCGCTAGAGAATAGAGTTGTTAGACTTCCAGAGCAGGTTCCGTATCAAAACAATGCAAGTCCAATTGGAAGAATACTCTCTGATCACATTGTTCCCCGTCCTTGACCGACATCAGGAAACAATACGGCAATTACCCGCCCGCTGGTATCGTCGTATTACGATTCGTCTTGTAAATAATTAGCATCGCATCCCTATTAATTAATTCCATTGTTTTATTGGTAAGTAAAGTTGTGAGAGTTAGATGAAGTTAACACGATTTTATTTGGGGTATTAATTGCCAGCAGATGCAGAAATAAAATAGGGTTATTTTGGTCGATTTAAGCTGATGAAGAATATTTTAACAATATCCACAATTACTAAATTATGTTGGTCAACTAATTGATTAAGTAGGTATTACAGCGTTATTTAATAAAAAAATCCTATGTCATCTAATGTCAACGCCATGATTGATGTGTATCATTTTAGGAAATGTGTTAATTACACCGGTGTATATAGAAGGTCGACCGTTCGGTGGCTCAGTTGACATCGCGTTTGGGTTCCACCCATTCCTCGGCTGGCTAAGCCCTCCATCACAACACAAGCAACATTTTCCGCTTACTGTGGTGGTAGTAGGAGATTTTCAAATACTGTCAGTTTATTTGTAATCCGGGAATGTTTGTCTTTCTTTATAGAATAAATAAAAAAAAAACTTTTATTTTAATCATTCTTTGTTGGGTGAGAGACCCAAACGACTTTTTCAGCGAGGTTATAAAAATGATCGCTCAATATTATAAACATGGAGAACTTTCTCTCACCTGTGTCTATGTTTGTATTATACAAATTGCTAATAAACATAAACCTTAGCCCAAGGCGCTAAGCTGAACAAATAACCGCAGAAATACAAAAAAAACCTAAGCGCGTTTCATAAAAAAATCTCTTGGTGTTTCCGAAAATAGTTGCAATCTGTCTTTGTTGGGGTTAAATTTCTAAATACTCGTTTAGTGACTTATGATTATATATGTGCGTTTGGTTTTCTCATCATCACTTTCATCTCCTTTTGCAAGATGGGCCGATTGCAGATTCGGGGGCTTATTTAAGGTAACATTTGGGGTAAATTCTAAGGTAACTTCAAATGTAATAATTATTCCTTCAATATTAATTTATTCACAGGTAAGAGAAAACTTTGACTGTTCATCTAGGAAGGATTTCCGTTTAAGGACTGTTGAATTAACCGACCATGTGCAAATAAGATGTTAAAATCTTTAAATATAATACATCAATGGTTTAAATCAAATAACAGAGAGCTTCACCCATAGATATTGATACCTTATATTGATACATATTGGAAAAATCCGAAGTATTATTAATAGCGTCAATCAAATAGCTATTCTAGACTTTTAACATCTTTGTTTTCATCAAACACAATTAATTTGAATTAGATTAAAATTTATGTAATACCTAGCGCAGACACGTAAACAATCACGGGATAGTCAGAATTCTTGATTTATCAGAACCAATTTTAAAAATAACAAATTGTAATAATTTTCTGTTAAAATATTAAATATTGGTAGGTACTTTATTGCTTGTCGGACACAATCAGCTCCGATTTCGAATTTGACCCCTAAATTCACAGCAAACCCGAATTTAGAACCAGATGACAGACCCACAACCGAAATTAATATGTTTGATGATATTTGTGTGAAAATGAATCTATGTCAAGTGTCAGTATGCAAGACATCATTTTGACTTTAGACAATATAATAAGAGATTTAAATAACGATGGATCAAAAAAATAAGGATTTCTTACAATATTAATTGCCTAGTTGCCTTCGGTATAAGAAACGCAATCACTTCAATTCAGAAAGCTTTCAAATAAGCCTAGAAAACACAGTAGCCAATTGATGTATATAATCAAACATACATAAACAGATTCAAGAAAAAAAGTGAGAACTAATAACAAGTATAAAATAATTGCCACATTGTGAAACAGCCACTTGATAATGCCATAATATTAAATTCTTGTTTTAGAAGCAGCCAACTTCATAATGAGCTAATATTCATAATTACTGTGCAATTATTTTGTAAATAGTTGAGTTTCAAGAAGTTGGCAGTCGATAAAATGTATCTATAAACAGGTGAAAGAAATCAACACTCTTAGTCAACACCAAAGGCAGGATCTTTTGCCGCTAGTTTAGTTTTAAAATATCGATTCCATCGATATTATAACATAATACTTGTATGTGTGCTGCATCGATATATAATATGAAACTACATCATATTAGGTACAATAACTTGCTGATAATTTTGTTTGCTAGGAAATCGATTTTTCGAAGTTTGTTGAACCTTGCTTATTTGGTTTTGCAACTCTAGTAAGGAAAATTATGAATTTGATTTTAAAAACGAAAAACAGTGATTTAAAGTGTTTATGAATGAACATCGAGTATAATTTCCAAAAAAATATTTTTGGTTAATTTAATAAAGTTCTTAAAAATCTTAAGAATGTAAATAATAAAAAGGGATGACATAATGTAGCACAGAAATAAAAGGGTCGGGAAAAGTATTTAAGGCTTTTAAGTTAAAAGAACTTGATTACTTTGATATGTAATGAGGATTTCTTTAAATGTACTACAAACTAGTTGGCGTCGCGAAACGACGACACCACTGTATTAGTTGGCATTATAGGAGGTGCTAACGGAATAGGCTCTACGCAACACACCCGAAGGACCAGCCCCAGAACTATGTTAATTACAATTTTATAACTTTGAATGGTTCCGCTAAACTTGATGGACAGAATTCTTCAATGTTTAAACCTGGGCTTCAGGAACATAATATTCTGGATGTACTCGAAATATGATTTGTCCAAATATAATATGACGTTATACGTCAATCCTTCCTGTCTGAGGTATTATTTTTCACTGAGCTCTCCAGAGCTCCAAATCACTCTATTGACATCTTGCAACAATGAAACCGGTCATGGTGACATTTTGGGATAGGTACATTGGGTAGGTAGGACAATTAGAGGAATTGATATTAAGGTTTTCTATACACCAAGTATTTGTGAATGTATACCTACCAATCCCACACATATTGCATGTTCATACAACTCAAAATTCAAGAAAGACATTGTACTGTTAGAAGTACAACGTTCTGGCTAAGAACATTCGATAATAATTGAGAAACGGTAACACCAGTTGAAACAGTAAGTCATCATTTACAACGACGTTTTAAAAAATCAACGATTAAATCGAATTGTCTAATCTATATAGGAATAAGCAAAATTCCAAGACGAAGGAGCCCGACCTACTTATAAGGAAGAGATGCTCTCAACTGCATTGTGCTAACCAACGCAAGAAGAGTGTTGCAATACAAACATCAGACACTCGGTCAATTTGTAAGTTGATAATTCCAGCGTACATAGAATTAACAAGTAAAACAGACTGGATTTGATTGCCGTGTGCTTAGTGGCCTAGTGTCTAGTGTCCATGACGTAGAGAAGAGGTTCACATACTTACGTAACTTTCCCAGTACCTGTTTCAAATGCCACGATGGTTGCGGGGAATTAATTATTCAGAACATATGGACACATTGAACACAATATTATTATTAATGTGGTATTGAAGAAAGTCCCCACATGGGTGTGGTGCTTTGGATGCTCAGATAATATAATATAATACATTCAACAAATCAAACTAAGTGTGATTGATCATTTCCTCGTGAGCACAATGTATCTGGTACCCTATCCTATCGAAAGTCGGCTATCATAGGGACAACCCTACAAGCTGCAGACTGAAACAAATTTTCCAGTATAAGTGAAGTAGATTGCAAAGCCTTGAAGCGCTGCGTCTTCTACTGCTGACGGCCTCCGTGGTCAAGAGGTAAGGCTCTCGACTAGCAAAACAGAGGTCGCGGGTTCAAATCCCGGCGTGCGCAAATAAATTTTATTTGATTGTTTTATCTTAATTCACAATTTACTTAGTTAAAATAATATATAGCATATTTGCAGGTCGTTCCAGATTGGAAGGTACTATCAGTATCGCCCTAGTGTTAGACCACCATTCAGAATTGAAACATTGCTTGAAATGGCTTTGGCCGCATTTGGTTACCAGATCTGAATAGCAAGGAACTTTCCCGCCTTCCTCTACCCCGTCTCCTTCCTATTTCCATTACCTTCGGCTTCACAACATACCCCAATTGGGAATGCCATAGTCTTTCTGGCTCCAGACGGTTGGGAGCAGTTGGACCTCCTGTGCGGTTTCACATTAAATAAAATGTTAAAAATCTTCCACAAGAATATAAATGTAATCTTGTTTGTACGTATCGCTCCTCATAAAGTGACAAATTTATTTGAATTTCAAAATACAGAGAAAAAAACACTTGCGTAAATTTAAACGAACGTTCTTGTTAAAAAATGCCTGCAATAAAACAATGAACCGAAAGTATTACAATAATTATTAGACGATAAAATTTTTTATTTTTTTTGTTTTTGCTCCACAAGTTCTAGAAAGGCAAAATAATCGATTTTCATGCAAATGACTATAATGATTCTTATGTTTGATTTCACCATTCGAATGTTTGATTTGGCCGATATTAACGACCTAAGATAATGTTCGATTATTTGATTGATTTCTGTATAAAAACGGGATCATTTTTATACATTCTGATAAAACTTTCACCGGTTGTAATTAGTATGGGCAATGAGATGGAATTCGCCGGTAAATGGTCAATTAAATATCCAGTAAAAATATATGTTACGTTGTCAATGGCTGAAATATTTACATTAACTTATTTTCTCTGTTTTTAGAAATCAAATATTATCATCGGTATGAACAATTGTAGGCGTAGAAATTAAGGCAATCTTGTAATTTTTATTACATTTTTAACAGTTAAGCAGACAATCTGTTTAAACGTCCCAATAAAAACTATTGTGATCTCTATCAGTAATATCAACTGTAAATATGACAATAAATTGAAAACTTTTGTGATTTCTATCAGTAATATCAACTGTCAATATGACAATATATTGAAAACCATTTTAACTTTTTGTGTGCCAAAATATCCTAAGTATATTTAAAAAAAATCATTTCTCTGAATATAAGCAGCTATTCTGAGGAAACTACTAATGGTAGATAATATATTATTTTATAAAAATATAAACATATTATCTGGTAAAACGGTACATTTTACAAACAATAATTTCGAAAAAAAGTATATATTACGAAAGTAGAATCAACAGGCGCACAATGAATAATTACGGTCGGTGATCATGAAGTTAAAATTTAATTCTTGAGTTAATGATTATAATGTAGTCGAAATGTTTCGAAGGATTTAAATCTAATGTACATCATTTTAATTGGCCAATGCTTTCGGATGATAAAAGCGATTTATTCTTATTGTTAAAATATTATGTTTCTATCATATTCGAATGTAAAATGCTTGAAATGTCTTTAGCTGTGCTTATTGACCAGATCACCTGTCTCATACATTTTCCTTCCCTTCCCTAATTTCAATGTCTCCGGCAGGATTGTGGAGTGGTAAAATTACGATAAAAATAAAAACAAAATAGAACATGGTACGAAAATGTAATTTAAAATGCCGGACATCTCAAAATCAGCCATCATTAGGACCAATTTACTCATTTTTTGCACCAGAAATAATTATGGATCGAAGAAATCGTGTTTTGAATTTTCACCAAATTATATGGTAGGTACCATTACATCGACTATAAATTTGCATTGATTAATTGAAGACTTAATGATGAGTCCTTGACCAAAATAATTCCAATTCCTTGGTGAACTGCCATTAAAGCAGGTAGGTACTTTACGAGGATGGTAATAAAATGCATTATTACACATTTTCATGGCACGAGTTTCAGACGAAAAGTGAAAATGGCGTAAAACAAAAACCTTTTTGTAAAAAGCAACGTCAAAGAACAACCTTGAAAGAAGATTATATTTTGATGTGCAGACTTTTTTTTTCACTGTGCTGCTGAAAATTTTGCCTTTTTATAATTTGATTACACGCTTCATGGTAGATTTTGGTATTTGATTTAGGATTTTACGGTCCATCATCCTATTTATCCTGTTATTATCATTTTTCATTATTTATCATTTTTCTATGCTATGCTTTATTCGATTCCGGATAGTCTCCATTCAAAGATCTGGAAAACGGCAATTCTAATTTGGTTTCTTGGAAATGTTGGAATTGTGTGTAACGTTATTGCAATTTCCTTTGCAAACAAGGAGAATTTAACCATGTTGCTACCCTCATAAACCACTTTCCCTATCCGAATTTTTTTCCATCCTCAAAAGATAGATACCGCAATATTTGGGCAGAGTATTGGCACATTGCTAGTCAATACAAAGGAGCCTACCTAATACCTACAATCAACAATTCCCCAAGAAATTTCTTCATTTGAATGAGAATTGGACGTTGCTCCGTTCCCTCTCACCTTTATAAAATTCACGTGCTTAACTCCTTGCGTGGCACTTTCTATGGTCTAGAAGTGGGAGTTTTAGATCAAATATTTATGTAATTTGCCCATTTAAATCAAATTTACTCTTTCTTTAGCCAGCGCTTTGGACAGCGTTACAGTGTCCAACATAAGGGCATATCTAAACATAGAACTATAATAATAATAATAATAATCCAAAAATTACATGTTTAGGTCTGAATATTTTTTACCCACCTATTAAATACCCATCCAAAAATACAGGCTTGGAAATGATTTCCATTGTACCTTTCAACGATAAACCGATTAAAGTTTATGCAGGAACCACAATTAAATGAACTTACTTGAGAGTTTCTCTTGCGTCTTGCTGGATCCTTGCATCTGAAGCCTGGAGTATAATATACCTTTAGAACTTACCTGCAACAATGAAAAATAAATTATTAGACAACAGGAACGAACGACGAAATATAAAAAAAAAAATAGCCAGTGTCGATTAAAAGAAAATATGAATTTAAAGTTCATCGAAATTGAAGAGGGAAAATACTAAATGGTTCATTTAAACTCTGATCTGACCGCCAGAACACGGGATGTGCTTAGTATGGTCGTGAAAAAATCAATAACACACACTCAGTCTCGTTTCAGCAGCGAAAACCAATTTAATGAGCTTTACATTGTCGTATTTTTATTGTGGATTTGATTTACATTTCATTTACGTGTAATAGAACACGTTAAGACGTAAAGACAAGACAGAGCGCGTATCAAGTGATTAGATGCAACGTGCTATAGAAAAATATATATTTTTCAATTTTTATTGAAAAAAATCATCAGACAGCAAAATGACATCTATTTTTTTACTGCAAATATGCTCATGGATAGTTTACTCTGTATATTATATTATTATATATAGAAAAAATATCAAATCACAAGAATTAGAAAGACCCGAAAGGTTTATTGCCGCGATTTGAGTTAATATCCTGGTCGCTTAATAACATGTTGACGAGTTATTCTTTACTTACATAAATAATGCACGATATGGTGATTTATAATTGATTTATATTTATTAATAATCAAATAAACTCATAAAAAAGTTCTCCCCAAGTGGTTCGCTACGATTGGTTATTTAGCAAGGGTGCCGGGTTCATTGGGTGAAGTGTATTCAGGATGCGCTCGCGACGTGCCAGATCGGGAGAGGCTAGTTTGAGAAATCTCCATATTCCTGGATATATTCATATGTCCGTCACTCCTTGACACTCTGATCCCTAGATTCCTACCCATCCCTCATACCTTTTACCTTCCCAGAACTTCCTTTCAACGATTAGTTAATTAAGGCGATGCACTACGTCGTGTAATATTTCAAATTGAGCCGCTATCAATAACAACCCTTACGCAGATGGCGATAAGGTTTAAATTCCCGCTTAACACCATCCGCCTGTTTTGATTTATGCAAGAAAAAAACATGGCCAAAAAGTGCCTTTTATTTAATTTTGTGGATGTTCAGGCATAAATATTTAATTTTTTTCGAACATTTTATAAATAACTTAATTTGCCACATTATACAATAAAATCATAACCGAAAATGGGTTCGTAAGTAGGAGATTTTGAACTTAAAAGCAGTTTTCATAGGCCTTTACGTTATTTTTTTCTGGGCTTATAAAAAGACTTATCTAAAAAATACTCGATTATTTCAAAGGCCAAGATGTATTCTACTCGCAGTATTTAATTAAAGCATCTGAAACATTTCTAGGCGACCAAATTTTCAAACCAAAAACACATGATTTTGCATTACTACGTATGGCATCGCCTTAATTATTTTCCTCAGTGCCTCAGAATTGTGGGGTTAATATTAAAAATTAGTTTATATATTTTTTATTAAAAATAATTTTTTTTTAAATGTGTAAAGGCTGATCGTGGTACATATTTCAAATTTAGTATTATTGGGTAATCCTACAAAGTCCGGCATGTGAGGAATGTGTTTCAAGGTTTGATTGTACGCAATGGGCGGAGATGGAGCAGTGAGTCTGCCCAGTTGGTGTGGATTCTACAGATTTCACAACTATTGTTATTGCTGAAGATCGACTTCGGCACATCTCAAATGATTTTTATATCAATAAACGTTGAGTAATTTTGACATTTTTAATAGCATTGGTAATAGATTGGTAATTCGTAAGATCGCGTGATCAATGTTAATCATGTATTGTACCTAACTGTTTGATATGAAACTAGCGCAAACCCGTGAAAAATCACGGGATCGCTGGCGATATTAATTTCTTATGTCTATGCACGGGGCGTTATAATTACAGGATTTGTGAAGCTATAATATTAGCCTATCAAAAAATTTAAAGATTGATAAAAACTATGCAGAATTCAGAGCGAAACCTGTGCCAAAACTATGCGAATAATTAATTGAAAGCATCAACAACGTTCGTGGTACATGGGGAAACATTTACCAGGGTAGGTAATTTTTTACATTGATAATGAATGACATTTAAAACATTGTTTTCGACCACTGCATTATTGTTTTATACAGAATATTTTTTAGCCTCCGTGGTCGAGGGGTAAAGCTCTCGACTAGCAAGCCGAAGGACGCGGGTTCTAATCCCGGCGTGCGCAAGTAAATTTTATTGGTGTTGTTTCAAAATTTGTTAATAACAACTAATATATACTTGCGGCACGTTCCAGAGAGAAAAATTCCATCAGTACCCTGGTGAGACCACCATTCAGAATTAAAACGTTGCTTTAAATGGCTTTAGCCGCGTTTGGTGACCAGATTTGAATAGCCAGGTACTTCCCCAGCTTCCTTTTCTTCATCTTCTTCCCCTCCCCACAATCTTCAGCATCACAAGATACCCCAACTGGCGATGCCATAGTCTCACTGGCACCAGACGATGGGAGCAGTTTGTATTGTGCGGTATTCATACAAAAAACATGGTAAAAATAAAAAAAATATTTCTTTCGTGCACTGTCGAAGTTTACCGGAATAAATTTAAATCGAAACGATTTAAAATGAACTGAAAGAACGTACATATTACATCAAAAAAATCAAGAGCATAAAAAATTATTTTTTTCAATAATGATAATGACTGCATGTTTATTATATTTTCATGTTGATGAATAATTAATTTTCAATCACGATTAAAAATGAACCATTTTAGATTTTTTTCCAAAATCCAGTAGAGTTTTCTACGTCATAATAATGTGTTTTTAAAATCAACACTAATTATTAATGAAAATTACACATTTTTGGTACTATTATCAGATCCAGAAACATAAACAAATTTAAAATACATATTTTATATAACGACCATTTAAAAAAATCCCTATTGGATCAATTAATTAGAGTAATAATTTTCATACTTCTAGTTCTAAGTAAATATTAGCTATTACGACATTTTTAGAGAAATAAAGATTACGGATGGGTTGCTTCATGGAATTTGGTTCTGTTATTATATCATCATAGGCTAGTTGCTTGACAGAACTGAAATAAAAACCAAACTAAAATCTTTCACAGAAAAATTCACTTTGAAATTTGAAGAACTGTTCAAATTCTCTGAATAACCCGTTCTTAGGATGGGTTGTTTCGGAGAATTTGAACAATTCTTCAAATTTCAACATTAATTTTCAGGTTCTGTGAAAGATTTTTTCAAGTTCTGTTTTTATTTCAGTTCTGTCAAGCAACTACCCTATACTGATATAATAACAGAACTTGAATAGGACTTTCACAGAACCCGGAAAACAACATTGAAATTTGATGAATTGTTCAAATCCTCCGAAACAACCCGTCCTTAGTGAAGTATTGACTGAATAAATAATTTACGAAGCTCACTCATGATTTAAGAAGAGGCGTTATCTTAAAGTATCTGTTCGTGGAAGAATTTTGTTTGATGAGTGTGCTTAAAGGATAAAAGCTATATCAAAAACACATAAATACATAATTCATATGCACTACATACGTAATGTAAAATTAAAAATTCTTGTAGCTTAAGTGAATTTAGAACTGTCAAACTAGGTTATTTAACCGCAAAATTCAAAAATAATTTACTAATTGACTTTTGTCGTTTATCAGAATACTTGACCCATTTTTAATAGAAACCTGACGAGGATGACTTACAATTATTTTTTAAGCATGTCAAACGAAGAAAAATTAGTATTAAAATCCGGTTAAAAATGAAACTGCAGGCCGTTTCCTGATAAACTTTTAGTGCATACCTAATACATCGGAACACGTGTTCATGCATCTGCATTTGGCCTGATAATATATAATAAAATGCGAAAATATATTGATTTTTATTAACACGTATTCAAACATCGCGATAGCACATTCCTTTTTTACGAAAAGTTTAACAGGAAACTTATCAATTAATTCGTTAAGAGCCTGCAGTCCCTGCAGGCTCTTAACTATTTAATTATTTGAAGAGATTCTTAATAAATTAGCAATATTTTAGATCAGTAAGTTGTCTCCGTGCAACTGCTCGGAGCCTGTGGAACTATTGCATATTGCATCCTCAATGTTGTAAATATTTTGTACTGAAGAATGTTTTAAGAGAAAGCAGAAAGTACTGTGGGATATGCCTGCCGAATTAAATCTGGCCAATAAAACCATTCAGAAGTTGTCTTTCACTTCATTGAGCACAAAAAACAATTTCTTTAAAAAGGATTTGCAGGACTTGCATGCATTTTTAAAACATATCTTTGTTCCATTTTGTGTTTTTTTATTATTAAATGCTGGTGGTATTCGGAATTAACATAACACAAAACATTTTAAAAATCCTTTGCCATTTTTGGTGACATCCAAATCGATTCAAATCCTAGCGATTAATTCGAAACACCATTAGATTACCGATATGTTTCGATCGCGCCTGTCACTACTGTTAGTCCATAGATAAAATGTTGCACTAGTTTTCCGGAGGTAGGTATTACACGAATAGAGTTTAATGACCATCCGATCTTGTACGTGATAAAACCCTAAGGCTATTTTTGCTCCATTTTCCTCGCCGTAATGCCGGATAGGTTATTCGTCTAAAGTACATTGTTCGTACCTTCGATTACATGTTGCAAATACGTGCAATCTAATTTATAGGGCAGGGGTATTCAAACTTTGTGAAAGAGCGACCCACCTTTTGGGATAGAATACATCGCGACCCGCATAGTTTTTGAAACGTGATGAAATGAAAGAGAACATAATGAAAAAAAAACGAAACATCAAAATTACACACAACGTAAAATTATTATGTACCCACAACAGAATTTGAACAGGGAAGGCAAAATGGATTGTATGTTGTTTAGTTAACTAACTATATCACCATTACGCCATTTCCCGAAGGGGTAGGCAGAGAGGACGAACCACCAAAAAACGCGGTCCTGGCACACACTTCTTGCCTTATTCACATTCATACATCGACTCATGGTATTTTTTTAAATTATTTGGAAATAGAAAAAATAGTTTTAAAGTTTGAAGGATCGTACACTCAAGCTTACCTCGCGTAGCAAGAATTTATCTCTTAACGAAATGTAACCACTTCTTATAAGTTTTCATAATGATATCTTCAAAATTGGTAGAAGTGAATCCATGAATTATAAGTTTGACGCTCAATTACAGAAGAGATTTCACGAATTAAAAGTTAAACGATCAAAATAATCTTTTTGCGTCAAATTATAAATATATATTTTAACTTTAAATTCGTGAAATCTCTTCTTATAAGTTGTCAGAGTGATATCTTCAAAATTGGTAGAAGCGAATCCATGAATTATAAGTTTGACGCACAATTAAAGAAGAGATTTCACGAATTAAAAGTTAAATGATCAAAATAATGTTTTTGCGTCAAATTATAAACACATATATTTTAACTTTTAATTCGTGAAATCTCTTCTATAAGGTGTCAGAATGATATCTTCAAAATTGGTAGAAGCGAATCCATGAATTATAAGTTCGACACACAATTACAGAAGAGATTTCACGAATTAAAAGTTAAACGATCAAAATAATGTTTTTGCGTCAAATTATAAACACATATATTTTAACTTTTAATTCGTGAAATCTCTTCTTATAAGTTGTCAGAATGATATCTTCAAAATTGGTAGAAGCGAATTCATTAATTATAAGTTTGACGCACAATTACAGAAGAGATTTCACGAATTAAAAGTTAAACGATCAAAATAATGTTTTTGCGTCAAATTATAAACACATATATTTTAACTTTTAATTCGTGAAATCTCTTCTTATAAGTTGTCAGAATGATATCTTCAAAATTGGTAGAAGCGAATTCATTAATTATAAGTTTGACGCACAATTACAGAAGAGATTTCACGAATTAAAAGTAAAACGATCAAAATAATGTTTTTGCGTCAAATTATAAACACATATATTTTAACTTTTAATTCGTGAAATCTCTTCTTATAATTTGTCAGAATGATATCTTCAAAATTGGTAGAAGCGAATCCATCAATTATAAGTTTGACGCTCAATTACAGAAGAGATTTAACAAATTAAAAGTTAAGCGATCAAAATAATGTTTTTGCGTCAAATTATAAACTCATAAATTTTAACTTTTAATTCGTGAAATCTCTTCTTATAAGTTGTCAGAATGATATCTTCAAAATTGGTAGAAGCGAATTCATTAATTATAAGTTTGACGCACAATTACAGAAGAGATTTCACGAATTAAAAGTAAAACGATCAAAATAATGTTTTTGCGTCAAATTATAAACACATATATTTTAACTTTTAATTCGTGAAATCTCTTCTTATAATTTGTCAGAATGATATCTTCAAAATTGGTAGAAGCGAATTCATTAATTATAAGTTTGACGCACAATTACAGAAGAGATTTCACGAATTAAAAGTAAAACGATCAAAATAATGTTTTTGCGTCAAATTATAAACACATATATTTTAACTTTTAATTCGTGAAATCTCTTCTTATAATTTGTCAGAATGATATCTTCAAAATTGGTAGAAGCGAATCCATCAATTATAAGTTTGACGCTCAATTACAGAAGAGATTTAACAAATTAAAAGTTAAACGATCAAAATAATGTTTTTCGTCAAATTATGAACACATATATTTTATTCGAATTCGAATATTTGTAGTGACCACCCTAAAATCATATTGCTACCAAAAGTTTGGGAACTTATGGGTCTGGAATACAGGATAACCGCAGTATTATAATATATCGCATATTCTACCGGTTGCAGTACAAAATCTGTTAGTAAGTTGACCAATATGGTCAGGTTGATTGCAGATGAAAGCGCAGATGGTTGAACGTGGGGCAACATAGGGACACCGGTAAAAGCAAAGGATTATAAACAATATCATGCCACCAGTAAAAAATCACAAGAATACTTATATTCCCCAAGAGATCGGCAAATTAATAAAAGTTTTTAATGAAAGAGTAAACATCAAAACAATTTATAATGATATCTGCAGATTCTATAGTTTCCACCCGCATGCTCAAAATGATAAATATACAAATTCTAGTCATTTGACACGTGCCAAGAAGCAACTACGAAATTGCTAAATTGAATAATCGACCTATTTGGTGGCCGTGGAACAATCAGTCATCAATATGTTCAAAGTGTGAAGGTCACCAAATTTAACCCAATAAAAACATTAAGCTCTTTTTAGAGTCATTTAAAAAAAATTATGCAATCCTAAAATCTATATAAATAAAAATTTTAATGTTCGTTTGTTCAAAAACTTAAAACTCAAAGTTCCTCATCGATTACTTTGAAATTTTAACACGACGTTGCATACAAATACGCGCTTGATATATATAATATTATATATGTCATCTGTGGCTGGTAAAAAAATGATTATTTTAAACAGCGCTATCTGTTGGACGTAAAACAACCCGCAATATTGTTTCTCCATCTGCGCAGACCAATGAATAATTAAAACACCTCCACATACAGACTGAGCTACAGCAACGCGTGGCGGGGTTATCTAGTTGTACAATAAAAACATAATTATTTTAAAATGAATACCATCTCTACTTTGACTAATAATCTTCTAATAAACAGTTTTTTCTAATAAAACGAAATCCCTCAAGGCCTATGTCATCTTTGGAGATGTGTGTGAAGGGTCTTTTGTGGAATATAATTAGAGGAAGTTACGGAAAAGAAAAAGGTATGAGGGGTGGGTAGGCATTTGGGGTTTATGTACGGACGTATGAATCCATCCCTCCCACTGCGGTGCAAGGAGGAAGACCTCAAAAAGTGTCTACCTCAACCAGCCTCACTCGATCCCACCTGTCACGCAGTTCACGGACCCGGACAAACCTCACCCCATGAACCTGGGCACCCTGCTAAGTCGCCAAACGTAGCGAACCACTTGAGGCGACCTACGGCATAGGTGTTGGTTATCCAATAAATGGTTCCCGGTGCGGCAGTACTCATACCCACCACCCAAATTGAAATATAAGTATAAAATGTCAATAGTAAAGCAGGATAAATTAGCAACTGCAAAAACATGAAATTTGCAGTTTTATTTTGTCCTCCGCGGGAAAAATTGTATCTTCTTCAGGCTTTAACTTTTTAATAAATTTATGTGAAGTGACCTGCCAGGTAAGAATCTATACTGTATCTGTTATAAATAATTAGATAGAGCCTAGGAAGTAATATTTGTACGGCGTTCTTGATATAGTTTATTAATATTTAAAATATGTTTTTACCCTTTCATCAATCACCATTAACTTTGTATTCAGAAAAAGTTTCGAAAATCATGAAATACGTCACATCGCGCTGATATTATCTGCATACTTGCAATCATATTAAGTTGCTTTTCCTCATATTACACATAACATCACGTGTGACAGAACGTACTGTAATTGCATCTGATACGGCTACATTGCCAATTATTGCAAAACGCAGCCTTAAAGCAATCAAATAAATTTTA
The DNA here is from genome assembly GCF_061612785.1 of Hesperophylax consimilis. Lineage (NCBI taxonomy): Eukaryota > Metazoa > Arthropoda > Insecta > Trichoptera > Limnephilidae > Hesperophylax > Hesperophylax consimilis. The sequence goes on from NC_142842.1 coordinate 2,282,555, forward strand.
AGTGGAAAATGCCCGGGATAATAAACGTTTTATCTTAATTAAAGGCCCAACAGGAGATGAAATACGAAAGCTCACTTTAATTTCGACTTTATGACATACGCACATAAGTTTTGTCAGAAACAGCTTTATCTGATTTCAAACTTTGCAGAATTAATTAATTTTCTTGGAAACGTTTCATTAACGTGTCTTATTTAACGTTATTTAAGACATATTATGCATAATATCAACATATAGTGTAAAAGCCTGCCGTTTGGTAGCTCATCGGCTTGGTACACATGACGCCCGCACAGCGCACCGAGCCGCTCCAAACTAACAAAATATAATTATGCAGTCAAAGATATTAAATATAGTGTTTTATAATAGTGAATTCGGGCTTCCCCATCAAAAGATTAACCCTTTTAACGGCATCACTCAGATTCTTATAATGATATTATTATTCTTGAGGAGGGCATCCCGAAAATATTAGTTTCTTTCAAATAGATACATACATTTGAAGTAAAAGCTAAAATAATATTTAGATTGAAAACATTTTCGGTTCTTTATTAAAAAAACAGATGGCACCACTTCCGTTTACAACAATCCTAAACTGTACAGCCATTAAGAATAATACTTTCAGATAATTGCACTGTGGTGTCATTTCAAATTAAAGGAATTTCTCAGTCTGTCTGTGCAGATAGAGGAACAAGTTTTGCTTTTACGTCCAACAGATGGCGCTGTTTAAAAAAAAATGTTTTTACCTGTCACATATATAACATTGGTATATAAAAATACACACGTGTTCGAATCCAACGTTGTTTCAAATTTCAAAGCAATCTGTGAAGAACTTTCGGAGATTTAAGATTTTGAACAAACGAACATTAACATTTTTATTTATATATAGATAGATATTAATGCAACTTGTTAACGAAAATAATAATACCTATCATTATAGGAAACTGGTGATACCAGCAAAAGAGATTTGATACCTTTAATGGGAACGCCCTAATTCAGTATTTTAGTCATAATTCATTTCATGCACTATAATTTTCCCTTTTGATTGCTTAATTTAACAAATACATAATTAAATTAAGAAGCCTCGTCTGGACAAAACCTTTGATAAGAATAGTTTCCAAAAAAATGGACCCAAGGTTTTCTCTAAGTCTCTAAATAACACCCAGCAAACAACACCGTCTACAAACATATTTGCATGTGTTCTAACTTGTAATACCTATTTATATTAGCTAAATACCTTATAATGCACATCTTTGCTGACTGAATTAGGTTAATATTTCGACGTTCACGATTTGGATATAGTGCTAATGATCACGTTCCGGTGAAAAATTCATATTTTTAGGTATTTCAGCAAGATTTCAGCTATCATATGTAGACCGGTCAGTGGATGAGGCGGCATCGCGTCTGGTCACACAGGCTTTGTTAGTTCAATTCCCTACTGGCAAAGTCCTCCATCACAATACGGTTTTCCGCTTTCTGTTGTGGTGTAATGTGGTGTAATGTAATGTAAGTTGGTAAGTATCGTTCCAGAGATTAGTTTAAAAAATATTATTTTTCGGCCTGCTTCTAAGGTGTTAAATCGAGAAATCCTGTTAAGAACAAGAATGGATACAGGAATGGATGGTAATTTCATTGTCATATGTGGGTAAAGCATAAACCTCTTTTGTCCTTTTTCTATTTCTAAGATATTGTTTTGTTCAGAAGTTTTGATGATCATTAAATCTAATTTAAATAATGAAAGTTTGGCACATCATTACTTTCCTTAAGTAGGTACTCAATAATGTTTAAATTTTAGATGATCCAAAATATTACCGTGAGTAAATCAGTGACTAAGAAATACTTTTTTGCTCATTTAAATAATTCCTAGTAATAAGAGGTGTCAAAGAATAAGAACGTACGTAGGTACCAATCTGAGTTATGCAAGAATGCATTCGCACCAACGTAATACGTGAAATTAGTGTTCGATCCTTATTGAACAGGCAATCCGTCTCTTGTGAAATAAACTGGATTTTTATTTACAGGGTGTGACACGTTGACGTGTCACAGAACACGGCTCATTTAATTAAAAACAATAAACACGCGTTTTCTTTAGCCTAGTGATTATCCTTAAATTATATTAAAATCTGAATCCTAATTCTAAAACTAAAAGTTTTGTATGAGGGAGGTGGTGGTTGGAAAGTAACCTCCGTTTAGCTTTATATAAAAACCCGCATGGAAACAAAGTACATTTAATCATTTTTTGAATAAATACATATTTTATTACGCCTCTAAAAACTGCAGTTTTCCCATTATTGTTCTACATGATCAGCATTTAAATTCGAGCAGTTGTCGTAGCGTTTCACCAAATTTCAAATTCCTTCTGCGTAAAATTCGGCCGCTTGGGAATGTAGCCAACCCGTCACAGTATTTTGATATTCTCAGCTGCACGGAGAAAAATGATCGCGTTCAAAAAGTGACAGCTTGCCAACTTCCTGAAAAATTTTAGTCATTCAGAATATATCGAGAACACGTGTTCTTTTCCTAATACATATCAAGGCGCAATGCAACAATATCAATATCAGTATTTATATGAACACGTTTTTGACTGATGCCTTGTTAGGAACTCTTTCAATTCATTCCTTATAGGCCTGCAGTCCCATTTTTATCAGGAAAACAAATAATTTGACCAGATTTTTAATAAATTAACAGTATTTCACTTCAGTAAGTTTTCTCCGTGTGTGCAAGTCACTTCTTCATATGAATGAAAAGATGAAATCAGATGGGTTCCGGGCTGTACAGGGAAAGGGGGACGCGATTTCCATGTTATTGTTCATTCACGTGAATATGTGGCTTTGGGCTCAGTACTTCGATAACGAAGAAGATACAAAGATTTTTTAAAAGAATGACACACATCCCCGGGTTACGAATACCCTGATAATATTTGAAAATCTCCTACTACCACTACAGTAAGGGAAAAATGTTTGCTTGTGTTGTGATGAAGGACTTAGCCAGCCGAGGAATTGAACTCACGACACATGGGTGGGATTCAAATGCGATGCCAACTCAGCCATTGACCGGTCAAATACTGTGGCAGATTGGTTACAAAAGGAATTTGGAAATTGGTGAAACCCTATGACAAGTGCTCAAATTTAAATAACGACTATGTTGAACAACTGGATAAAGGGGATGACTGATTACGCTATAAGTAAGCGTATTATATAACTCCATATTGCTCGTCATGCAATCCCATACAGACCTGTCACACCTAAAACGATGATGTGCTATGAGTGTGGGCGTGGCGACGATATGTTCTGTGGTCTGCTAGCCAGGCTACATTTGAAAATTATGCGACCCCCTCTCTACCTACGGCAGGTGAAGGGGTTGGGAACAATTTACAGAGTGCCATAATTACGGGGCTGTCATCTAGGTGACAGATCCCATACCCAACTGATCTGACTCCCTCTCCTGGGGAAGAATATAGCGAAGTGTTTCAACCCAACATATAATACGTACATGCCACGCCCAATGAATGCGCGCATAACATAGCGTAATGTGTCTAAGGATAAAAGAAAATATTTTTACCTTTGGGGATTTTTTTTATAATATCAGCAAAACGGAGGTTTCTGAGGCTGTGGGACTTCGATACAAAAGGTTACTTGAAATCAACACAATATTATCCCTAGTAATCATCAACACAGAACATTGCCCCGATGAGGAGAGGAAACCAGAATAATAAGAATAAACAAGTTTGCGCTTCTATGCACAGTATTCTATTTGTGAAATTTGGACCTAATTTACTAAAAATCTTTTCAAATTTTTTATAATCCGGTTAAATGTGGGATTGTAGACAATGTATTATCATGATGTCGGAACACGTATTCATTAAAACCCTAATATTTCCGCATTTCGTTATTGTATGTTATTAAGGTACCTAAATGCTGGTGGAAAAGGCCTTTATCCCGTATCTAACCCGATTACCAATAATGTGAAAACATTTTTAATATTTCTGTTTCAAATTTTTGTTTCAGAATAATCGCTTATATTGTGTTCGGTAATAAAATATTACAATTAGAGGTTTTACTGTTGTTTTTAAGTTATTAAAAACAACAAATATTGATTCCAACTTTTAATAAATTAGCAATACTCATTATTTTCCGGGTACCGCAGAACACCCTGTATTTAATCGTGTAATTTGGCAACTATTTCGCATTTTTTTATGTTCCTCTCATTCCGCAAGTGAAATGTGGACGACATTAAATCATTACGGTCACATCGCTCAGCGCCTTAAGTAGGACACCGATATGCTTTATTCAAATTGATTTTTTTTTAAAACAACTGAGGTATTTTGTGGTCCATTTATTTAAATATCTTTCGTGCAATTTGATGCTCAATTGTTGCAACGATTTGATTATTATGTGTACACACGAGAGATATATTTAAAACAAGTTAAATTAACTAAAATAGAGGGTTATTTCCTTTACATTACCTAAAAAATAATATTACTATTTGAGATGTAACATTTATAGCAAACAAGCCACATATTCTGTATTCAAATTTGTTTTGTGAGCTTTTATGACCTTATTACAATAAAGTCCACTTGTACACATATTATGGTAATTCTAGTGGAAATGTTCGAATTCATTATGTTGACACGTATACATTGTACATTATGTCTTTGTTGCTTTAAGGGTGGTTAATAGATTTGACTTATATAGTTAGCAGTTTATATGTGTTCTGTTCAACGAAAACATTTTGTTCAAACTTATTTTGCCAAAATATGTCCAGGGTCGGCCCTGAGCCAAACTGGAGAGAGTAAGATTTAAGCACCCCTTCTTAAAACCAGTAAACGCCTAAGTTAGTGATCACTGTAATCAATAATATTAATAATAATATTATTTCTGAATTCTTTGTTGTTATAACTATTGTCCTGATGTAAGAGTTTTTCCGAATCCGGTGAATACTTAGAATTAATTTTTCCGCTAAATAAAAGACAATGTAACCGATTGTGGTCCAAAGCGTCGGGTTCGCTCACAGACATCTCAGATTCAAACCTCTCAATCATTAAACAAGTCATATTTTTGGCTTTTAATGGTGGGATTAAGGAAAGTTCAAATGTGAAATGTGTCGTTCACACAGTTTGTTCCTAATCCGACAATGCTGCTGTTCACAAACATGTAAGAAATAAGAACATTTTGATAAATAAACATTGTTTTTTTTTTATAATTGCAAATTCACCATGTGTCGTCATTTTAATTTAAATAACTTATATATGCTCCATATATAGAATTAAGCATAATCTACACCAACACTTTGTTGAATCCTACAAATTAGAGTAGCGTTGGTAAAATAGTTTTAATGATTTGTCTTATATGTAGTGTTGTTGTACTTTCTACTTTATGTTACTCTTACGTTTTACTAATATTGCTTCATATTTTTAAATATATTTTCTCATTATACTTGTAATCACAATTTAACAAGTGTGTATTTTGTACCTTCTTTAAAATGGATTACATCTATTTACTGTCAATATCTCTTGTATAATACATATTCTCCTATGTACACTGCATCATGCATCGCTTCTATGTAAAAGCCTTTTTAGGCGTACATATATATATATAAATAAATAAATAAGCTAATATTTAATCAAAAAGGATCGACATGTTTCAAAACCAATTGTTTCTTCGTCACGAAAAACGTTAAGTGAAAATTAACTCATTTAAGGATAGACACACAAGTGTAGAAAATTTCTATTTAAAACAATAAATGTATCTATGGTACTAACAATGGTGCGATCTAGGATCTACATAATCTAAGAAAACAAAAAAAAATAAAATGTACCTTGTTTGCGCAAATAAGCTTATACCTACGCTATTATACTTGCACGAGCGATTAAGTGCATGCGTTTAACCGTATTGCATGCTGTTTGCAGTTGGCTGCAATCTGCAGTTATACGAGTATAGGAGCCTTCTCGTATTATGTCAATGTAATAATATTTATATCTCGGACTTGGCTCGCGGATCTCGCCAATGTAGTGGGATTACGGGATTAATGGAGTAACAGCCAGAAGTCAATGTGATTGTCCAATGTCCATTCTCACGACTTCCATGTAGGACCTAACGACTGGGTTTTCATAATAGCGTGTTGCAAATGGACGCACAAATTGTCACGTTTCTTGGAAAATTTGTAGCTCCCCATTTATACAATTTATAATATAATATCTCAAGGAGAGTTGAAATCCGAGAATTTATTTTATAAATAAAGAGGAAAATCTGTGTGTGTGTCATTAAAAACTCTCGCAAATTCGCAAAACTTTTCCTGTCTCAATTTTGTTAGCTCTGGCAAATATTTTCAGTTAGCAAAATCATTTTCACCGCGAGTAGCTGAAAATGTTAAATCATTATTTTTTTCTAAATATGAGCCAATTTTTTTTTAGATTTATAAATAACTAAGAAGTTGGTTATAAAAAGTATACAAAAATTAAAGTACGTATAAAAGGCCAGATTATTTTTAGACCTACATATTTTTATGCATTTCATCGAAATCTGATACAATTACGCTTGGAGTTAGAGCCAAGGATCTTACCACCCTGTCACCGAGGTTTTCATCTGGCTTGCATGTTTTACTTCCATATAAAGCATCTTCTATGGTTTGTTTTAACAGTCCCAACTGCACCCAACCGTCTGGAGCCATTGAGACTATGGTGTCCGCTATTGGTATGGTATGAGGCTGAAGGTACTAAGGTATCCGCTATTGGTATGTTGTGAGGCTGAAGGTAGTGGGTAAGGGAAGGAGATGGGGAAGAGGAAACACTTCTAAAGCCATGTAAAGCAACTCTCAATTCTGAATAGTGGTATTTCACCAGGGCGATACTGAAAGTATCTACCAATCTGGAATATGACGCAAATTATACTATGTGTTATTCTTAATAAATAAATAAATTAAAAACAATTTACCTCCGGATTCGTAGCCATGTATCGTATCCACTCAACCACGAATGACGATGACCACAAAGAAAATTTTCCCCTTCCGACGAGCACAAAATCTTGATCTAATCTTATAAAATATTTCTAAAGATACAGATACCTAAAAATGGATTTAGAATTTAAAACTCGCTGTACAAAGAAATATGTTAATTATTACTGGGGCATGCCTTATCAATTTGAATATTTATTTTCATCTGATCGGTCATAATGATTTATGTGGGTAAGCCTTGTGCTGGTCTATTCTACGTAAAAATATTATTAATAATAAGCTGTCTGTGTCTGTTTGTCTGTTTCACTAAAAAATCGTAAACCAAATAGCGATACATTTTTTTTACAAAATATTCAATTCTTATATAAGTATAACTTGAAGATAATACCATCCAATCTATTCTGTCCGAACCTCCAATGTATTCTGTACGAACCTCCAATGTATTCTGCACGAACCTCCAATGTATTCTGTACGAACCTCCGATGTATTCTGTACGAACCTCCAATGTATTATGTACGAACCTTTAATGTATTCTGAATGTTCCTCCAATGTATTCTGTACGAACCTCCAGTGTATTCTGTCATATATGTGGATTCACTAAAATAGCAAAGCACAATGAAATGCCATAAGAGCTCAATACAAAAACGCTTACAGGTTTCGGTTACTTAAGGCTCGCAGTGCCAGAAAAATAGAGTAAATTTGTGTTATGCTACAATTTTAGGCATAAAGCGGTAAACTGAAGATGCTTGCTATTAAATTCCCGAAATGCTCTAATAAAAATGGCAATTGCTTGATTAAACGCCCCATTAAAAAAAAAATCACGAGTCAAATCTTCCGTAAGACGTTCGTTTTACGTTCCGTCCGATGTAATATTTATTATGATGTCAATAAGATGCGAATATTAAGAATTATTGTGAATTTTCTTGAATTGATTTTTTTAATATTTTTTCATCCTTGTCCATTCTTAAATAATAAGATTTTATATAAGTCCCATTTGCTAAAAACTGAATGTCACCCTAGCTGTCTTTATTATCTACTTTGCTTCTTCTTTTGAATAATGATTTATTATTAGTTATGATTCAAATATTTTTACAATATACTTTCAAATTACCCATCTGGTAACACATCTAATACTTATTTTTTCTTTAATTTTGAAATATTTTGTGTTTTTATGTAGAATTACTTTATGTTTGTGATTACTCTTATGTTTGCTTCACTCAAATGTAAATTGTAAACCTCGATACAGGCTTAGTCGTGAGGTTGATTTTTATGTGCAAAAAAACGTGTTATATGTATAGTGAGATGCAATAAATAAATAATATCTCGACATATCTCACGCGACCGTTTGTGGTTTTACCACCTCAAAGATCTCATTTCTACGGCATTGTCTAAATTCAATATTTTTATCTTTTTTTGTTATTCTTCTAGCTCACCTTTTTTTCCTATTTAAATGTACCCATACTTTTTATATTAATTTTATATGCTGCAATATCTTTTCTTTCCTTTTTTATATTTTATTGCATGCCATGCCAAAATGGACTACATTGCATCCAACCTTGTGGCCCGTAATAACTAATTCTTTTTTTTAACATAAGGTAGTTTCCATAAAAAAAAATTAAATATTCAACTGAAAATAACGACGGCGATTTTTCAGTAACATATTTTACTTATGGAAAGGAATGTGTTTATCTTCTACTGATAATATTTTTAAAACGTTTTCCGAGAAAAAAAATTACAACATGGAGAAAATTTTCACATTTCTAACATTCATTCAATGCCATAGGAATTTCTTCTCTCGTGAATATTTTTATATTGCCGTTTAGCTTACTGAAAATAATAAAACATCGTTTATCGGTATGATTAATATCAAGAGTGAAACACGGTCGAAGTCGGGTCAGGAAATTAGTAAACTCATAAATTAATCTTGTTTATTCAAATATAATAACGTCATCAAACATAGCCATTGATTGTCTATGAACATAGCAGAATAAATTACCCGGCAGCTGTTTAAAAATTAACTACTTATTGTGCAATCATTCATGATATGCACACTTTACAAAAAACAAGTTATTAAGTCGTCATAATAATTATAATAACGTAAGTAGTTTTACGCATTTGTCAGTATTTAGAAACGCGATTTGTGTTAGGTACTTACTTTCTATAATTTTTTTGTCATATTTTTGAATTTTCATTTGATAACTAATCCCAATTCTGTATATTTTGACTGTTTGAGTTAAAACATTATTCTATATTCATCCGTATATTTTTCCACACTCCTTTGTTGTATTTGTTTATAAGATTATCTATTTCATAGTTCTGTTTTTTTTAAATGCTTCTAATTTTGAAAAAATCTGTTCTTTTAAATAACTAAAAACGCCCAGTATTATAGTACACAGGTTACTGTTACCAGCTCTGTAACGTTTATGTTACGTTTGTTATGTTATGTTTATGTTAAGTTTATTTATGTTGCGTTATGTTATATTTATGTTGTAGATATAATCATCTGTATATTTTTATTCTGTCATTTGCTGTATTTGTTTATAAGAAAAAAAATGTTAATTTTGTGTTTGGCCAAGATCACCCTTAATGGCTCTGGATAACAAATTAGGATATACAAATGGATAACAAATTTCGAGCACCTGACCGGACATCAGAAGGTGCGGGTTCAATTCCTGTCGGCGGCATTTAATTTTACTCGGGAGATATTTTCAATTTGTGTGGATATTTCAGGCGAGTAATTGATGTTTATAACAATATTTTATTTTGAAATACGTCCAAAAACAGCGAATTTATGTGGATTTGAATGTAATGCGAAAATATTTTCCGCACAATCTGGGAGAAGTGCATTGCAAAATTTCAGAGACTTTATGGGTTAAAAGATAATAAACAAAATGGCAAGGCGTAATTAATACCTACTACGTGATATATAGATTTTTAGTTTCATCAAAATAATGGTGATCCTACTAACAACAGTGTTATTTTTTTGGAAATATTATTTTATTACCTTGGTATGTATTTTCATTTCATCGAAATGAAATTGCGTACGAAATTTACTATCAACAAAGTACTTGGAATTGATAAAATTTATTAAAAAACGTATAAATAACAAGTCTATTAATTTGGAGATGAGAGATACATATATTTATGAAGTTATTACAAATTATAACCTGTTATTATGGGCGTTTAAATTCTTACTCCATACGTGCTGGCCCTTGGCTAACAAAATAACATAATGCATGTCTTCAGCGTACTTGTTAAATAAAACTTTTTATTATCTTCCCATGTGTATTATTTTGTTAATTTTTTAAGCCTTTCTCAACAACTTTATCAATGTTATGGTCTTCACGGCCAAGATATAAATTTTATGTTGCACTGTTGTGATATCGCACAAAAGTTTAAGCGTCGTGGAGTCATGTTATCCCCATTTTGTATAGGTATATTAAAATGACAAAAGCGTTTTGCAAGAGGAATAACAAAAATTTTGTAAATAATATTGATTCAATAAAGTTCCTCATATTGAGGTTTTTGAAGCATCCGTGTTTTTTATTGGGGCGTTTAACTAACCGATTCCGATTTGCATCAGATCATTTCGGGAGTAGGTCACTTTATGCCTCATTGTAGGATAAAAAAAGTGGGTGTGTCAAGCCTACGCAAGACAGAAGTGAAACTTCTAGTATTCCTCTCTCTCTATTTTCATTTCATCAAAAATTAAATGAATTAATTAAATGAACTACAACTATAAATGTAAATGTAAACGCAACACAAAACGCGAACACAACTTATCACAGCGGGAGCACGCTGCTAACTGATTCACTGGCCGTGGTGGGCGTGGCCGCGCAAGTGCGCTACCGGCCGACCTGCTAAACCGAACTCGTATCTCGCTCGTAACTCAAAGCAAAACGTTCGTGAGCGGCTCCCCCACCTCAACAAGCGCATATGGTGAGAGAGGGACAGTGAACGGTGAGCGGTGGTGGGGGTACCCGCATTTTCGTGTCGATCCTGACTCGGTTTTACTCCGTCCCCGAAAATCCATTACGCGCCTAAAGAAGTTTCACTTCAAAAACTTACTCTACCTGATGTAAATATTTCGCAAAATTGTCGTTGTAAACTGATAAGCTTTGTTGTATTGAACTCTTATGACATGTTTGGGTATAATGAATCCACAGGCCTGTCAATGATGGAGGACTTACCTAGCAGAGGATTGATTCCGCGAGGCCTGTGTGGGAACCCGACGCTTTGGACTGCTCGACAAACCAACTGATCAATAACAATATGGAAAATTGATGAAATAAGATAATTCTGTAATATTGCGGGCTTAGCAAAATCGTTTCTCTTCAGCTTGTATCCTGGTAGTAGTATAACGACAGAAATTATGATACTGAAAAGCAATCTACCGAGTATTTTTCTTGAATCGCAGCCTCAAGACTACTAAGTTAATGACAATAAATCTCTGCTCTGTGGTTGCATTCCTCGGAATCATTTTTTCGTATAAAAGAGCGCCTTCTTTGTCCCACCAGATGCACGACATTCCCTTACGTGGATATACAGCTTTTGCGCGGAGAATTGATTGTTTGTTCGGGAACAAAAGGTTCGGTTTTTGCACTTGACAAACCATTTAAAGAACATGTGCAAAAACCGATTGCCAACAATTATTAACACAACTTTTTTACACATTGCAAAATTCAAGACCTGTTCCAAAAGGTTTCCCTGGGAGAAATCCTGTGTGGAGTAACAAATATGGGAAAAATATCCTACTGTATATATGTATGCGGACGCATGGAACTTATCCGAGGTTCATACACTATATCACTATATGAACTAACTTGAGGCTACGAATAGATTTAGCCTAGAAACCAAAATTACTGCTTTGGCAGTTTGGCGGGTGCATATAAAGAATAAAAAAAAAATTATTTTACAGCCCATAAATTAATGACCGAGCCTAAACACGTGCCTGAAAACTTCGACCGACTAACACGACTTGTTCAAGATACCACACGGCGGAACAGATGTTCTAGCACATAAGAGGAATAGTGCTGTTGATTAAAATTTCTAAAAGATTAGATACATTTAATTATTTTGGGAGGCGGGTACGGATACCGTCGCTCCGGGAAACATTCATTGGATAACCAACAACTCTGCCATAGATCACCCTAATTTGTTGGCTACGTTTGCTGACACCTTCAGAACGTGTAACGTCGTAAAGTGTAATTATACGAGTTAAATTCTACCCACAAGAATAATTATTCTCTATTAGTATTTTACTTGGTGTTGTTTTTTCCCAAGACGAACAATCACCCATAACAAATTTTATTGGTTAACTGTAAGAAATAGCCATCCCTATAAGCTAAACCAATAGAGAATTTAATAAAGCTATTTTGAATTCAAATTGAGCGCTTGAAAATTGATCGAATTTGGTTGAAATGTCTACCGAACCCTCGTATCCTCCGCCGGAAAATTTAATCACCCCAATTTAGCAAAAGCAGAGGAACTGTTGCATGTCACGCTGAATTATTGCGGATGCTTTGCGGCGGGTGAAGCAATGTTCTCGGCTCGCTGGGTCGTGCCCCTGTCGGTATTCGAACCCGTGCTCCACATTATACCTACATTACCATTACCACGAAACCTTCACGCTGCAGATATTGTGCAACGTGAATCGTATGGCGCAAATACTTAATGGGCTGCGAGAACTAACGCGTATAAAATGGGTGAATTGCTGCACGCTCGGGCTCCTCAACTTCATAACAGAATCGTTTGGGAAACGCATTTTTAAAAAGCAAATTTTCATGTAAACTTTGATTTACTTGCACATAACATAATATTAAAAGTTTCTGAAGTACTTTTAATGTTGAAGCAATATTTACCTTTCATACACACTTAAGATTTCCCCTCGGGGGATTACCTTCAGGTGTGCTGCGTGGAGGATGAACTAAACGATTTTTGATTTTGGTGCTTTCAGCGAGTGACCGCCGAGGCGCGACGGATTTTGATGTGTCACGTGATTAAATCAGTGCCATCGAGCAACGACAGTTGCAAATGGCGGCGATTGTTATTGATACTCGTTGTTACTTTTGGTTTGTGTTTTGTTTTATATTTTAAATAAACAGAGTGTTTAAACGTTGAAGTTTACTTAGAGACAGCTAAGCTTAATTTGGCGGCGGCACGCCCAGGCCCGTACTCTAGTCGGTCTTAGTAATTGAGAAATAACGTAGAAATAGACGAGCTGAGAACGTCCCAGGGAGACATAAAATGATCATGGCTGTAAAATTGTAACAAGATGGCTGTAAATGGCTACCTATAATCACTTTGACGGCTCATGCCAAGAGTCAATCTGACTACGCCCGTATACAAAATTTTAAAAATCTTATTTAGTGAGGTGTTAAATGCGCTATGGATGACAGGTGTTGTGTTTGATTTTGGCAGATATAATAAGTGAATCCAGTAACGAAATTAAAATTACTAAAAAACACAATCGAAGCCCAATATTCTTTAAAGAAATCTATGTAAACTGAAAGGAAAATAAGATAATATAATATATTGTATAATGGTTTTATTTCGTTATGTCTCGGTCGTGGTTTTGCAATTGAAGCAACGAAGTCTGCAAGAGAAGATCGGGACATTCCGATGGTAATTTGATCTAGATCTGAATGCAGGTACGTACCAATACCTAGATCCACGTACTTCCAGTATCGCTGGGAACAATCTTGAAAATGGCAAATTATAGGATGTTAAAATACATATCTGTATTATTATTCTAACGATCGTCTAATTCGATTGCTTAAATGGGCATTCGAGATGATATCTTCGAAGACTGATAATTGAACAACTCTAATTCTGATTTTCAAATGGTAATTTTATTAAGAAATATAGCTTTGCCTAGTTTTTTAATGCAATAGGAACGTACTTCTTAGTTAATTTAACTACTTATAGCTGTACAAACATCACGTTTATCACGTTTGATCTCGACACAATGAAATGATATTTTTATATTACTTTAATTACACGGTTATTAGGAAGGTGTCTATGATATTACTCGTGAATGGTAGTTTTGTAAAGGAATGTAAATAAGCGAAATAGGACAATTTCAATGATAAAGGCTTGTGTAGGATATTAGGTGTATAACTGTAGAGCTATTCTGTGCCAAATGGCCTGCTCAGTGAATTTACGAATCCAATTCTCACTGTTAACAAATTTAGTGCAGATTTTTCAGGTAGTCTTTAGAGAAATATTAAAGTACCTACAAATTATTTTTTTTCTGAAATTCGTAAAATTTGATTCCTTAAACCCCAGAAGCCTTAAGCAGGAAAATATTCATGTATACTCGTATAACTTTTCGTTTGAAACTTGCTGTGTTAAAAGGTTGACGATATATTTCCGGTTCCGCGTGGAACCATCTTCATGAACGGGTTTTGGAACATTTTTAAGGAACTTTAGGGAAACATCAGGAGATTGACGATTGGAAATTAATATAGATATGAATCCAATGTCTCATACAACGAAATTTAATGTTTTTTACAAATGTATCATTTTAATTCTAGAATTCTATAACGTTTTGAAACGGGAAAACGTGTGACGCATTGAATAGAGAACAAACAGAGGAAGTTTGCTAATAACACAGAGAGAGAAAACAAATAAATTACTTAGCAGCATCACATAGTTGCACTCTTCTCTTGCCATCGCGCATCCTTTGTTAGACAGAGACTAGAATACTTTCAATAGCACATTCATTTTTAAAAACTACCTTGTCAAAATCCAATCGTTTGTCCAGTATTACGTATGGTGCTATTATTGATAGTCCATCTCTTTTGAACTGTCAGTCGGCTAAATATAAAATATTAGCTTAAAAACAATATAAGGTTTATTAAATAAAAATTCAAGATTCCGCGTTCAGCCAAGTCGTAAAATCGTTTCACATGTAAGATTGGGAAAAAATACATGTTCAATATTTTTTCAATTTATTTGATAGACATGTTTTAAATGTATTTATTGGTGTGACTTCACGGGACTTGCCATTAGAATTATGAATTATAGTACTTCGTGAGATTTCACGGGACTTGCCACTAGAATTATGAATTATAGTACTTCGTGTGACTTCACGGGACTTGCCATTCGAATTATGAATTATAGTACTTCGTGTGACTTCACGGGACTTGCCATTCGAATTATGAATTATAGTACTCCGTGTGGCTTCACGGGACTTGCCATTCGAATTATGAATTATAGTGCTTCGTTTGACTTCACGGGACTTGCCATTCGAATTATGAATTATAGTACTCCGTGTGGCTTCACGGGACACTATCTCATATGTTTTACCAATGTGCACTTTGAAAGCTTATAACTTAGAGTAAATGCGCCAATCATTCTACAAATTTCAAGAGTTTTCAGAAGACAGGGTGTGAAAATTTTTAAATAATGACACAACAATTGTATTTTGTACACGTTTTCCCAAAAAATACAACAAAATTTGTGAAACATAACCTGTTTTGAGTTTGAATCATTGAAATAGTCGTCAAATTTTATAACGATGATGCACCTTCCCAGTCGATTGTTTGGAATTTCGCCTTCACTCCGTAGAGTGGTTCTATCATTTATTGCTTTTATAACAGGTGAACCATAAACCCGAGTATGCAAATAATTATCGAACGGACTTTCAAAGGCCAAAGATTCCCTCTGTATCAGATTTCATGTTAACGATTTAACGATGCATGTACCTGCAGGCCTGTCCATTAAATTTTATTATGTTTTTTTTAAATTTTATTCTGTATTTCTAGAGAAGAATTTATTCAGCAATTAATCAGCATGGCCTACCGAAATGTCGCTAAGATACAATCGTGTGAAAATTAACACATTTTACTAATAATTTTTTGTTTATGAAACCGCACAAAAGTCCCAACTGCTCTCAACCGTCTGAAGTCAATGAGACTATGGCATCCCAATTGGGATATGTTGTGAGGCGAAGGAGAAGGGCAACAGGAAGATGGGGAAGTACATGGTTATTCAGATCTGGTCACCAAACACGGCCAAAGCCATTTCAAGCAACGTTTCAATTCTGAATGGTGGGCGATACTGAGAGTATCTTCCTTTCTTGAACATTCCACAAATATACTAAATGTTATTATAAATTAATAATTTGAGAAATAACACAAATTAATCAAATAAAATTTACTTGCGCATGCCGGGATTTAATCCCGCGACCTCCAGCTTGCTAGTCGAGAGCCTTACCCCTTTTTTATAATACTGAACAAAGTGCTGTTGTAAACATCAGCAGAATTACACACTTGTCTGTGCAGACTACCGAAGAATCAAACTAACGAGTAAATTAAACACAAAAAACAAATCCCAGAATATATAAAAAATAAAGATGCAGAATTTTTCCAAAAACCTATTTACCCCAAATCAAACATAACCCAATGTAATTAGTATTAAATTTAACTTCAGTACTGAATAAATAAAATGGTAATATTTTTTATTTAATACTTACGTTACTTTGTAATCGTCTACATATTTTTGTTTTATTCTCTTTTCGTCTTAATTGCTTAGTAATTGTTCACTTCACGTAGAATCATTTTATTTTCAATACATTGTTACTATGTCTATATACTATTGTGTAATTTAACTGCTACTAACATACCATACAATTACACTTTATGTAAAACATGCGAACACCTCAGCACAGGTTCTCCTAGTGAGGTGTTTACAAAACATTACTACTTAACCATCTACATACAGTTATTGATTATTTTACAATATACTACCATGTTTTATATATTAGTATTACATATTTTCTATTACTTGCACTTATCATCTATTTGCATGTAAACTGTATGTAAGAACGTATAAATAAATTAATAAAACACAAATAAATAAATATTTTGACCGGCCAGTGGCTGAGTATGCATCGAGTTTGGGTCCCATCCAGGCGTAGTGTGTTCAATTCCTCATAACATATCACTTAACACTCCTTCATTACAGCATCTTTACCGCTTACTGTGGTGGAAACAATAATAATATTTAGATGATTTGTATAGCGTCGTTTTTGTGCAAAATCACCTCAACGACAAATATATAATACATTACGACCGGTCGGTGGCTGAGTTGACATTGCGCTTGGGTCCCACTCAGGCGTAGTGTGTTCAATTCCTCGTCTGGCTAAGTCCTTCATCACAACACAAGCAACATTTTCCGCTTAGTGTGGTGGTAGTAGGAGATTTTCAAATATTGTCAGGCTATCCGCAGTGGCGTAGCTAGGTAACCAAGGGCCCTGGGGCAAATTAAAAAATGGGGCCCCACTGCTATGTAAACTGATTAGGTTTTATCAAATAAAATTATGAAATATACAAACACTTTAAAAATGCTAAGCTACTTAAGCTCTTTTCTGTGCACTACAGACTGCAGGGCAGGTAGTAAAAATATTAAACAGTAACAACATAAATTACAATTAATACTTGGTGTAGGTTTGGCTAATAAAACGAAATAGAGAAGATTAAAGGGTTTATTATATAAAGGTCGTGCCTACCAACTGACTAAATAACAATTATATTTACAATTTTTTCCTAGCTTTAGTTTTCGCAAAAGTATCAATGACGTCGTTTAAATCCAGGCTTGATGCGGTTTTGTTTTCAATTGCTATTAGCGATAAATGTGTTTGGCCCATCTTATTTCTTAAATATTTTTTTATTATTTTTAATTTGCTAAATGACCTTTCAGCTGCTGCAGAAGTGACAGGAATTGTAAAGAATAATAACATTGCTGTAAATACTTCCGTTAGGTCGCATTCTAGCACTCCATATTTACTCATTATTTCCTTACATAATTGGTGAACAGTCCATGCATGAGTTATTTGAGGTAAAACTAGATGGTAAATATTAATAAATTGAAGTGAAAAACAAGGGCCTATTATATCTGAATATTTTTGAACACAACCAAAAACGTTTAACTGGCCCATATTTAGAACACGAAAAGTAGTACGATTTTGAAAAACACCTATTGTTCTGGTTGATGTCTGTTGGAAAAGGTCCTGAAGGCTGTAAAGGCCCCATATCAAGAATTTGACGTTTTTCGTTATCACTTAATATTTGGTTCGTGAAGTTTCCTAAGTCATAAGAAGATTTGTCGTACACATTTTCGAAAAATGTAGAGGTCTGTGGTTCTTCCAAACCCTCCGCTCTTATGTGTGTCATGCAAACATCATCCACGTTCACATGATCGGCGGCGGAGGTATCTCCAACTGCAATAATTGTCGAATCTTCTTCAGTAGGCTTCTCAACCAACACTGCAGTTACCACATTATTTGAGTCACTATCAATAGAAATATTTTGGCCAGATGTACTTGCAGAAGGCTGACTAAAAAACTTGTCAATTTTGGGCAATTTTTGATTACTATCTTCTCTTTCTTGGCGTTGTTTGCGTTTAAATGCACCACTGGGTTTCTTTTTTTTATCCATATTTTAATGCGCTACAAATGTCGTTGGGGAATGACGCAAATATCACTATCACTGCCAACCTACAGAAAGAATTTAAGGGAATTCCCAAGGCATAACTTTTGAATTTCTCTCTACTAAGTTGTCATGATTAAAGTGGGGTTGCAAGTTGCAACCTGTCATATTTATTTTGAAAATGGGAGAAATTTCCAAAAGTTCAATTCGATCGAGATTTCTGGTAAGGATTCGAGGGCCCCCTGAGCTTGAGGGCCCCGGGGCACTGCCCCGAGTAGCCCCTAGGTAGCTACGCCGCTGGCTATCCGTAACCCGGAAATGTTTGTCTTTCTTTTTAAAACAAAAAAAAATCTACAATGATCTATGTTATTACCAAGAACGGGTTGTTTCAGAGAATTTGAACAATTCTTCAAATTTCAAAGTTAATTTTCAAGTTCTGTTATTATTAAAGTTCTGTCAAGTAACTTGCGAATAATGATATAATAAAAGAACTTGAATAGGACATCACAGAAGCTGATAATGAACGTTTAAATTTGATGAATTGTTCAAATTATATGAAACAACCCGTCCTAACTATAGACTAGTCAAGCAATTATCAATTGGTATTAAGAGATTATCAAATATCGTCAGCTTAGAAAATAAATGTAAAATATAAGACATGAGAAAAAACGCGCGAGCCGGGCCATGGATTACGGTAAAGAATCGAAGCAACAGCAAACAGCGTTTTGCGACACTTGTGGAAGCATCGTTCCTTTCCCATCAATCGTGGTTCAGCTCGGCATTTCGGCTCACGTGTTTACACGCACCCTAAGAGTGTAAGTGTGCAAACTTCTTTAAAAAAAAACTCTATAAAAAAAAATATTGTAAACACCGTGCATTCATTTTTTCCATTCTATCGTTCTATATAAGGCACAGCAGACGAGAGTCTTTAGTTGTGGCGACAGTTGGAAACTATTCCAAAATTCATACAAATTCAGAAAAAGTAAAAATCTCCTCAGCGGGCTGCCTCAACGTATTTTTGATCAACAACGCCGCAAATCCCAAAATGTAAACTGTCTGTCATAAATCAAAACACATGAATGCGTATGACGTTCCTCATTTGAAATTTTCCTGATTATCATTAATTTAACAATCTTTTAATGACCGTTTATGTGCTGGGTAGCGCTAACGAAAGGTCAAGAAATCCACTAACAAAAATTTGGCGATTTAATACGCAACAAATAATTGCTAAACACACTTTTATTGTTACATAGGCTGCTAATAAATCACGGAATACAATTTATGTTTTTTTATTAGTTTCAATACAAAAACTGCATATAAACTATTGTATTTAATCGATTGAATATTTTTCCAACTGAACAATAATGAATAAGAGTACATTATAGACTTGCTCCAGTTTAAAGTACATTCTCCAATGTCAAGTTCCTAGGGAATCCTGAGCCGTTGTCACGATGCATTGGTAGACTAAATCGTGCGAAACCATTCGTGTTTAACCTATTATCGGTTAAATGATTATATTTATTTATTAACGCCTTATTGGGCTTTTACAATACGATTATAAATTAAATTGAATACAAAAGTAAGAACTTGTTAAGTTATTATCACTTACATCTTAAAAAAAACCCTTGAAATAAATAAAAAAGATATTGTGAACACTTACGCTGCTTAAAGCATATGCATAAATTATGATAACTCGTTATTTACTAAAAAATGCTGAACTAAGTCAGCTAAAAAACGCAAAGATCAGCGATATCTATTAATTCATTGCCAAGTATTCGTATTCTCTCCACCAGAATTGAACACGAAGTTATGTGAAATGATATATTCCATCTAGTTTGCTTCGTAGGTGCTTGGTAGAAAATGTATAGCGTCAGGTCAATCAAATCTTGAATTAACAATTTTATTCAATAAAAGGAGACCAATTTTTTTTTGTCTTTCAGATAATTTCGATAAATTGAGTATACTCAAAATTGCATAAACTAAATTCACATAATTGATTTCATTCATAGGAATACCAATTTTAAAATTCAAAGTTTTAATATTTTTCAAATTTGTAAGCAATGAGAGTTACAACGAGGATACCAAATGCATGAATTATACAGGGTGTCCGGAAACTCGTAGTACAAGCGGGAAACTGGTGAATCTACATCACATTTGGAGTCGATTTTGTTGTATTTTTTTTTTTTATTTGAGCTTTCGTTATCGAGTAAATCGAGTTTGAAGTTGATTTTTTTTTTTTTTTTATCAAATTATTACTGAAGATCAAAGTACCCAACTAATTAAAACTATTTGAAAGTAAAACAAATGAAGAAACTCGGATTTGAAGCATTATTTTGAAATCACCCTTCATTTAACCCGGTGTAATCATAAAATATTTCTGCTCTGCAGGGTTAAAACATCTGTTATTCAACCCTAAACACCAGAAAAAACTTTAACCTTAAAATAGCCGAAAAATATTTTTTTTTGGTTTTTTTTTTTTTTGAAAATGCACAAATCAAAAAACTTTATGTTTTTTTGGTTTCCCCATGTGGTGTAGATTCTCCAGTTTCCCGCTTGTACTACGAGTTTCCGGACACCGTGTATTCTACACGGCTTTCAAGCAGAGATGTGCATTGTATAATAATGTTACGGTAAGGTTTTAGGTTATTAAAGTCTTTAGCGATTCTGAGAATAAATTCAAGCATTTGTAATCCTTTACTGGTAATCGTTGTAATATGATTCAAGAAGCGTAATTTGGACTATACATACTATCTCAAAGGTACAAATTTTTGATGTTTATTAAAAAACGATGCTAGCTGTAAACGGAACACCCAGATGAATCTGGATAGGTTTAATATCTATGGAAGCCTAGTTAGTCACATGTTACCAATAAGCAAGCAAAGTTCTAGATTTGGCAAGTTAAGTCAGAAAAAATTGTTTTTCCAAAATTTTCATTTGTCATTTTTCATTGACGTTTAAAAACAAATTTTGGCTGTGTTTGGACTAAAAATTTCACACACCTATTTCTTCAATTACAGAATAAAACCGTTTTAATAATATTAGAGCCGAAATGTTAAAACTTAAAATAAATTGAAAAAACAAATATATTCGTCTGTGAAAATGTTAGTCACAACGCTTTTTTCTGGCAAATTGTGAAAACTGGATACCGTTCCAAACTGGAACGGTAGTCATTCCACACGGAAATGAGTATTGCTGATTTATTTAAATTCTGTTAAAAACGGTATTCCAGACCATTTCCTAAAAATACTTTTAGTACGTTCATAATATATCGGAACACGTGTTCATACACCTGGGTTTTTTTATGATAGTTTACAATGCGAAAATATTAGAATTTTATAAACACGAGTTTGTATTTTTATAAACATGAAAACACATTCGAGTTTTACTGAAAATTTACTAGGAAATCTCTCAATTCATTCGTTAAGGCCTGCAATCCCGTTTAAACAGGATAACGATTAATTTGAAGAGATTTTTAATAAAATAGTAATATTTTATATCAGCCCGTTTCTCCGTGACCGCCCTCTGAACTCTGAGCAGAAAGATTCAAAACGAAATGTAAATGAATTTTAAAACAAAGGAAATTGTTATACTAAAGATAAAAATCATTATTTACAAGCATCAAACGTAACCATAAAAGCTCAATTTTACTTGCATCAAGCGCTGAAAAAAACCCGTACGATTACCGTCAAGTTCAACATTTTACAACAAATAATCTTTTACGTAAGGTTCGCGTATCTTGAAATTCCGTTTATTCCATTATTATAACCAATTATTTTACAAAACCTGTATTTTCCTATATTTTTAGTAGGCGGATCATGCAAAAAATACTGCACCCGAATGTATTATCTTTACGCCCATATTTCAAATTTATAGCTATTTGTTAATTTTTTTAATAATAAAAATGGTATATTTCGTTTACCATCCTGACCTTTGCATCGTCTGCCTAAATAAATGGACTTGATTTACAGCCGAATGAAATGCAATCATGTTTTTTGTTTTGTTTCAAACTACGCTTTATTTAGGGGAAGCACGCGTATTAACGCGTAGTCTGATATTTTCTTGAACCATGACATCATTTACCCTTAACTGTACGGCTTTTTTAGTCAATTTTAATTTTTAATAAAAAAATATATTTATTTGTGCTCAGATGACATTAAAAATAACTTATTAAAAATATCAATCTCTGTCACTTTCGTTTTTCTTTATTCATAAAAATCATATTTTTAGGTAAATAATTATACATAGTAGTAACAATAGAAAAACAAAATATGTAGAAGAAAAGTTATAAAATATTTGTTTTCAAAAATCGAAAGATGTTAACACTGGTAGGAACACAAAAAAAACTACTTTATGTGAAATCAAAAAATATGTAAAAATACGTTATAGGTAAAAAATTAAAAATATAATTTTTTCAAAATCATTGTTTTTTCTGCAGCAATATGCAGACGGGTGATATTTTGAGTAAAAAAAATCGTAATGGTGTATTATCTATCATAATATAGGAGTCTTAATTTATTTAAAAAAAAACGCAAAAAAAACATTTGATGTTATGGGACATGTATCAAGTTATGGATCAGTTAGATGGCCGAGCGGCCCCAAGCGCCAGGTACACCCAGGAGACGCGGGTTCAATCCCCTGGTAACAAAGACCTCCATCGTTTCTCAAGCAACATTTACGGTAGGAGGAACTTACATACTGTTAAGTTATTCGTTTTTATTGTAAGTTATATTTATTTCAAAAGCACAGCAAAAGTACACAAATTTACCTATATGCGAACAATTTAAAGAGACAAAATAATAGAATTACCATTAGCAGACAGCACCTAAGATAACACTTTTTTTAATATCCATAGCCAAACCCTTAAGTGGGTGTACTCAAATTTACTTTGTAGGATAAACTTGATCAAGACGGAAATAATATAAATAACATTTTTTTACTACAAAATAATACGTTATAATGTATTATTACCAATGAATTTTCGAAATTCATTTCGGGAAAGACAACATTATATTAAAGACAAGACAACACAGCAACATACAATATATACATTAAAATAAATAAACGCAGAAGTTATTTTCGAGTTCCAAAGAAAGAATGTGTCAGTCATCAATAAAACTGCTGAGGAAATAGCTTTTAAGAGCTTTTGCCAATGTTTTTTTGTTCGTTGCCGGAAGTTTTAGATTACTAGGTAATACGTTGTATTGCTTATGTGCAATGCATTGTATGGAGTTAATTCCAAATTTAGTCGTGTAAGTAAGATGATGATAAGTGTATTTGATTATGTGATCGTGTTTTGTGCTCTCGTTTTTCGGAATTAAAGACTGGTTTGGTCTTGGTGTGTGAGGAATTTTGAATTATTTAACATGATTACGTATGTTTCTTACCAATCTTTAAAAAAAACATTATTACATTGTTGATTTGCTGTGCCCGTCTCGCTAAGAAATCCTGTGTTGAGAGCAGGCACACTTTACAATATAATATTATAATTCAAATGAAAAGTCAATTATTAACATTGCACCATTGGTTATAGAGCTAATAAAATATTTTACACTATTGGCTACTTAAACTGCCTACAAGGAGTTAAACTGCCTACAACAATTTTTGTAATTTTTTTGCTGTTGATACAAGACTAGGCGCCCAATTTATATTTAGCGTAATTTGTGTTCTGTCTAACGGTCAGTGAAATTGCATTAGTTTTATTGCAAAATATTTAAAATTTCTTTTGCTAGATATTGTGCGAATTGTAGCGACTGGGATGAGTCGTGGAACCTAGTTTATATTAATCATCGTTTGGGGAATAGCAACAAACTCAGCTATCGGTCTTATAAAAATCGCACAGAAAAACATCTTAAGGGTAACAGTTAAATATATAATGACTGACATAGACCAAATATTCAACATTTTTGACAAAATATACAAATTTCAACAAACACAAACTATTATCAAAAGACCAGTTAGACAAGCGTACGAATATTTTTTTATACTTTCGAAAGTAGCTTATAACTTTGTGGTTATCAATTATATTTAAATGAAACAATATTACTTTGTTAGAACGCCTAATATATTTTATTAACGCCGACCATGTATGTTTGCCCTGAGGAAAGAACGGTTGTTCCGAAACCGGTCGGCATTAATAAAATATATTAGTGGTTCTAACAAAGTAATATCGTTTAATTGAAATATTTTTTTAAACTTCGACGGTAAACACAAGCTTTGGACAAAGACACCACAATTTCCAGGCAATGAAAGTACTAAACAATCTTTCATTTGATGTAAAAAGTGAGGAAAACCATAAACTTTTCAGATACAAAAATAAAATATGGATTAAAAAACTAAAAAGGCAATGTTACAAAAAAAAACATATTTACGCGATACACAACACCATTTCAATACACACATCACAATATAGAACCATACTTCATAATATTTGACGCTTTTTTTCGTTACTACTTTTATTTAATTTCAATTTATTATTTCATGTTATCTTTTTATTGAATACTAGCAGACGTGTACCTGATGTTGCTGGACTTTTAAATACTTTTTATAAATATAATATGGATTATATATTTATAAACCTTCCGGAAAAAATTCTCTAAATGTAAAAGTGAAAACCCTATCAAAATCCGTTGCGTAGTTTAGAAGAACCGAGCGCACAAACAGACAGAGGCGGAAAGTGAATTTATTTTATACTATTAGAGATTAGGGATTATTAAATTGTAAAATGGGAGGCTCGGCACGGGTAAGGAACCTAATGAGGCCCAAATTATCAAACAATGTTTTAAAAAATTTAAAGAGTTTTTTTCTAATAAGAAAAAGTCCTTAGTGAGCATTAATTTGTAACAGTATCCGGTTTTCTCCGCCATTCCTCAAATACCTCATGTTGTGTTATGTTAATGTTTGTTGGACGGAGGATACATGTTGGCATTGGATCTGTCCGAGGTCACCACTAACCAATGCTATTTGGCACACATACTGTGCAGAACAGGTACATTGTACATGCGCTTTACAATTCTAATACATGAGGTGCTTTTAATCAAATTATAATAATTACATGTTTCAGTTCAGATTGCATTTAATCTTTGGCATGAAATCAAAATATGTACATATATATATAAATGAATGTTTCTTTGTTTATCCCCTATAGATTCTAAACCTATTGGATCAAACTCACTGAAAATTTCAAAGTTTGTTCTTATTAATTTCATTAGTGTTGAGAGAGTGAGGAAGACGTGGCACGATCAAGTGAAACAAAAACTAACAAAAAGTAAACTTATCAATTCTTTAGAATAATATTATTTCCACTTTAAAAAGATCCAGTTTTCAGGCATACTAGAATTCACTACCTTAAGACTTAACTCCAAACCACTCACAACCCCGAGCAATGCCTCGTACTAGTCATATAGTTCACAATAAATTTAATCGTCAGTTTTTTTCCAGTCACTCGAATAACAACCATTGCTTTTTTAGTTCTGTTCATTTAAATAGATATTTTAAAGATTTTTTTTTTATTTGAATACCGCAAAAGCGTCCCAACTACTCATAACTTCCTGGAGCAAGTCAGACTATGGCAATCTCAATTGGAGTATGTTGCGAGACTGAAGATATTGGGGAGGGGAAGAATATGAAGAAGAAAGTGCGGGAGCACCTGGCAATTCAGATCTGGTCACCAAATACGGCAAACCTCATTTCAAACTACGTTTCAATTCTAAATGGTGGTTTTTCAACGGGACGATACTGAGAGCTTTAGAAAGTGCCTCAAATATACAGAATCCTTAATTTTTAATTAGTTAATAAACAATTCAAATGAATCCAATAAAATTTACTTGCATTGATTTAAACTTTACCACCGGATTCGTTGTTGAAAAGTTTTCGTATTCCACTACGTAATACTAGAAGTCGGAATTTATTTTAGTGCAGAAATTCTGGTACTAACTACAATATGTATTCCTCATTGCCCAGAATACTTGTGAAGGGAAATAATTATACCGAGTCAGTGGACATTTTTAATTTATCACAACAAATACAAAATATTATTAATGAGGAAGTTTTATTTTTTATTTATTGATTCAGATAAAAGAATTTTTACAATTCACTTTCTTAACTTAAATAAGTACATACAAGTAGTTTTCTTATTTTCTTCTGATAACTCAAGAATAAAAAGTATTTATGAATAGGTAAGTTTTTAGATTCTCACGGCCAAAAGCATTTTTGTTGTTTGTTTTTGGGGTGTTATGCCGTGTTGCGCTAACTCCTTCTTTAGCCGACGTATCGGACAGCGTTGCAGTGTCCATCATCAGGGCAGATCCGGTATCACATCTTCGGATCTACCGGATCTGCCCTGATGATGGACACTGCAACGCTGTCCGAAACGTCGGCTAAAGAAGGAGTTAGCGCAACACGGCATAACACCCCAAAAACAAACAACAAAAATATTTATGTATAGTAAATATGTTCTGTATTAAAATATAATTTTTACTATTCATATGTAAAAGGGCGTTAATAAAGTAATAAATAATGGCTTATGGAGGTACAATATTTTGACTTTAAGCCATCGATGAGAATAATTTCATTCGATTAGAGCATTATTAGCAATTTCTTTATAAATTAAACATGAATCGACCATTAACTCATTCCCATCACAGATACATCCAACTAAACTCGTATTCACAGAGTCGCACGGTGTCGCGAAAAGGTATTTTTGCGGACATGGTCTGTTTATGAGAAAACTGTTTGGTATTTTGTTTTGGAAAAACAAAATAGGTTCCTGAAATTAAGGTTAAGGTTCTGAAAAAAAAAATTGAAACACAGAAATAGGGTTATTTTAGTGACTTTTATTAACGGTTGAGATTATTGCAGCACTAAAAAAATATGTATTTTTATTGCACTCTCGGGAAAATTATTATATTTGTAAAATTTAAAAGAATAAAAATTGAAACAAAACGTAATTTGAGAAATATAAATTTGGTGTGTTCAAATTTTATTTAATTTTATACTAGCTTCTCAAAAATATTTTTGGAAAAAGGTAGCGAAAGGACAAAATATAAATAATATAAGTATAAATAATAGTAATCATCATCTTCATCATTCACGATACATTCAAGTATCCAAAAAAAAATTATAAATATATCTCCAAATAGAGTAAATTTAATAAAAATTAACTTCCCGCAAATATACAACCACAGAAATTATGCAACCACTCGCTACAATAGTTAGACCATAATATGTTTTATATATTGCTTTCCTGGAGGTTTCAGGTAGACAAACTTATGTTTTAAAAAATTTATTAAAAAAATTTATAATAAAAATCAAAAGATGTTTTACATATTTATAAATGAAGAAAATATAAACGATACGAGCCTCGGAAATCAACCAAAAAGCTATCAACACTTAAATTCACTTCAAATAGGGTCAAGTTTGATCCACTACTATGTCCACGAAGATTGCATTAAATAAAATAAAAAATACATTCAAATCACATCAAGATAATCCTCAAAAAGTATTTTCAATCATAAAAAATGTTAATTTAACATGAAAAAATTCACGCTGTCCCATCGTTTCCATAGTATGAAAACACTGTGCGTCGGTTATCGTGAAGGACGAATAAAAATAGAATCATGTTCATCTCCATAGATAAACCTGTTTTGATATAATTCTCTCATAGCTGCTTCATATATCTATAATTTATTATTCAGTCAATGAATTCCTCGAGAGAAAAAAAATCTCCGACTTAAGCTAGATTGTTAGTTATAATAAAGAATGCTGTAATTTAAGCGTTGTTCGTTTTCTTTATTTTATTTTTACGGTGAATAAAACACATTTTCGTGAGTCATGTGGTGAATATAGTCAATGACTCGGGGCCAATTGTTTAACAGTATTTGAACATTTCATCAAATTTCAAAGTTATTTTTTAAGTTCTGTTACTATTTCATTATGGGGCAGTATTTCACAGAACTGAAATGCTAGCCAAACATTCATGGCACTTGAAATTGACGAATGGTTCAAATTTTGTAGCCCCTAGCTGTCTGTATATCAATGATTTCTTGCGATTAACAATTTAAAATTTAATCAAATGATTTTAATAACTTAAAAAGATAATAATAATAAGTCTAAACGAAACATGAAACAGAATAAGACACGGAAAATTAAAAGATAACGGTCGCAACTGGGGATCGAACCCAGGACCTCTGTCTTACCGGAACAACGCTAACCACTTAGCTATTGAGACCTGATTATTTTCCGTCAGTTTTATCAATTTCATTCATCAATTAAAAATACCAATATTCACAAGGTAGTTTTTTGTGGGTATTAATTGTATTAATATTATGTAAGTATTTTGACGGCCTCCGTGGTCGAGGGTAAGACTTCCAGCTAGCAATTCGAACGTCGCGGGTTCAAATCCCGGTGTGCACAAGAAAATTTATTTTATTTTACAATTAATTAATTAAAAATAATATACAGTATACTTGCGGCACGTCCCAGAGTGGAAGATACTCTCATCATTGCCGTGGTTCAAGACCAATATTCAGAATTGAAATGTAGCTTGAAATGGATTTAGCCGTATTTGGTGACCAGATCTGAATAGCCAGGTACTCCCCCACTCTCATCTTACCCATGCCCTTCCTCCCCAACTACCTTAAGCCTCACAACATACCCCGATTGGGGTTACCATAGTCTTACTGGCTCCAGACGGATGGGAGTAGTTGGGACTTTTGTTCAGTATTCACATTAAAAATATATATTTTTATTATTTTGTAATATTGAAAACATTGTGATATTCTTTAAAAGTTCCAAGGGCTGGTCCTTATGTTTTTCACGGAGCTTAACATTCTTATTTAATTCTTCAGAGTTATCTCGATGTGGAGATAATTTAAAAAAAAATTTTTTTGTTACTCAAGATTGCGGTTTTATGGTTTGAAGAAATAATGTTATCTCAAAAGATGTTTTTATTCAATAACGATAAGGCGTGGTCAAATTAATATCCGCGATGCTTTGAGTAATTTTAATCACGAATCGTATTGTGTTTGCCATTTTCATTTTGCAACACTAGGAAAAAAGTTAATATGATAACTATTCACGTTATAACGAAAACGGGGTAGATAGGAACTTTCTAAGCGAGTGGAAACGGTACACTAATCGTTCCAGTATCTTTTTCGTTTTCATACAAGACGTGTGAGAAGGAATAGGATGATCGTCATTGACGTACGTACGAGCCTTCGCTGAGACTAATATTTTTTTTACATTAGCTCCACACAGAAGAAACTTTTCCCTCGGATCCTATGTCATCTTGGAGGATGCTGTTTTGAGGATCTTTTTATGGAAAGGAAGGAGAGAAGTTCTGGGAACGAAAAGGGTATGAGAGGTGGGTAGGAATCTGGGGTCTGTGTTTCTAGGAGTGACGGACGTATGAATCCATCCCTCCCAATGCGGTGCAAGGCGATGGATCGAGAGAGTCCGGCTAGAGAGTACACGGGTCTCCTGATTCGGCCCACCCACTGCGTAGTGGGTGGGCAAACGCATCCGCCTCCAAGACCTAGACAGACCTCGACCCATGAACCCGGGCACCCTTGCTAAGTCACCAAACGTAGCGAACCACTTGTGGTGACCTTTGGCAGGGGTGTTAGTTATCCAACAAATGGTTCCTCAGGCAGTGGTACCCAACCCTGCCTCCCAAATTGAAAATAGTCTGCTTAACGCGAATAACTTTGCAGGCGGTCGAAGGAGTATCTATCGAACATTTTTTTACTCATGAACTTCTCTGTAGGTAGGTATATATCTTTATACATTATGTTCAGTCTGGAACAGTTCCTAAGACGTTATCTAAACGGTTAACTGGCGAGAAATAAAGATTTACTTATACAATCACCTATCGAAGTTAGCTCACTTTACCCCCGGACACCCTATATAAAACTAAAACAATAATTCAGAAAAAATATTACACATAGAGTTATTTTTCGTTTTGAACCAGTAGCGTGGCCACCAACCGGACAGCCTGGGAAACCACCAGAAGACTTGGAAACCAAAGCATTGGAACTTCTACCAAGATATTAACGTTACATTTTCAATTAAAGGGGTACCTATAATACTAAAACACGTTATGTACATAACGAAAACATCAAATATTACGGGGAGAAGATAATATAAACCCCGTGACAATAAAATATTATTAATTAGGTTAAACAATACATAGATTATAATTATTCTGCCTGTGATGCCGATTTTTACCATGAAGGTACCAGTGACGTTTTCAATTTCAATTTTGCGTACAATATTATTAGAAGGTTATTGTCTACGACCTAAAATAATTATCTCCCAACAGGTTTTTACAATAACAAAAAAGTGTTTTTCTGCCAGAAAAGAAATACTTTTTTATTCTTAAAAGACGAAGTCCGTTATGGCAACTAAAATTAATGTCATTTTTAAAGTTATAACTGTTTTATGACATCATTAAAAGGGGGGTCTCGTTTCGATGTTACTACATACAAAATAATGAGTTTGTAATTTTGTCGTAGCACATCTCAGCACGGTAATTAAGTGCAAGTACTGTGTGTTTTCATCCGCAGCATCGTATATATCTGCAATATCTAATTGCTGCAGATGTGTGGCGTGTATAATGTGCGACGAGGAAGATGTTACGAAGAAACAGTATTTTTCGGCGGCGAAGACCACTTTCTTTTCGCAGACGGGTTAACATACCTGTTATCTGGGAGAGGACAGACCCCGCCCCGCCTGAACATCGGCCGCCCGATGCTTCACAAAAGTATCGCCAGCGAATCTCCAATCAAAATAATCGCTCATTAATAGTGCATTGTATATTAACCTTTTTTACGCTGGCCATATGCCAAATGTGAGGTTAATCATCATTTTGTATTATTATTACAATAGATTTCCTGACCTAACACACCGTACATATCGACAATATTTATTTAACCTAAAATCAATTTGAACAAATAAATATGCTGGTCATAGGCTAAATGTACGGTTAAGCAGGTACCAATACCGATCACTCTGTGTACATAAACCCGTTATTATTGTACCAATTGAAGAATTACATCGTTTATTGAAAGAATTTCTCTCTCAACCCACAATGGTAACAATATTTACCTTACCAAACCTAACCTCACTTTGTAAAGAGATGTTGTTTATATTATGCTAAATGTATTATCAGATGTTGGTAATAGACGTATAGTAATACATTTATTATTGTGCAAATTTGAAGAACGTCGCATATAGTGTAATACCGCGTATCTCAAATAATACCAAATTACTTTTATTCGACTTTCTTTTAAAACTACGCATGCGCCATGGTTTGAATCGACAAAACAAATGTTTTGATCAATCACCGCTCATTTTGTGCAAAGTTTGGTTATAATTCATAATTAAAAATTAAGAAGTAAAAAATATGGAAGAGTATCGTAAAAAGTAATTCCGTATTTTTTGAGATAGGCGGTATTATAATATGAGTATTTTGAGTGGAATTTCTATCCACGTAAATAAGGGAACAATGGGGATAACTAAATGCATTTATTTATGTGGAAATATGCCATCGATTGAAAAAGATTTTTTAAATCTTCTGTGAAAAATTCTTGACCTAGCCGAATAACAATATTTCCCTAACGTAACATTACGTTGTGAAGACCAGGGCCAATTTCAAGAACCTTTTCTGAGGAATAAATGACCTAATGCACCACGGTAACAAAAGCAATCGTAAATAACATAACCCAATGTTTACAAAACTAAAATTAGTAGTTAATTCGAATATAGAGTAAAAAGACTACCTTCGAATAAAATAATTTGTGACATTACTAACAGTGCGTACTTTCCAATTACATCATTGATCTAACCATGAATCAAACACTGATCTTGAAGGAACAATCCTTGAAATGGACTCGCACAGGGTTCCGAAAGTTTGTTCCCATGGCACTTAAAATAAGGGGGCTTACAAGGGGATCACAAGGACCTAAATACAAAAACTGGTGTTTTGAATTAAGCTTGGTTTCGGTAATGCCATAATCATATTGATTAGTGACACAAAACTATATCTCGTACATACAGCCGCCCAATTGGGCACACAGTCGGGCATATGAACATTCCAATCTTTATTTGCGTTTATTTCAAAACTATGTTTTTGTAGATAGGACCTGTGTTTCTTAGCCCCGAATAAAAGGTGATCTTATTCCAAAAATGCAATATTATCATATGCATATTTTTTTAATTAATCGAATATTTGGAATCATTAATTCAGCGGAAATTATGACGGCCGTGTCTGGACCTTCTGCAGCAGCAGTTTATTCCTTTGAGGTAATTTTCGATGACTTTTTCGTAAATTTTAGGGGGTATCTCTGGTGTAACTTGGAGGATGTTATTTATAAGTGCTCCAACCTTGCTAGCATAGTCGCGACTTTTCAGAAAACCCGACAAAAAATATAATGGCGTTAAATCTTATGATCTTGGTTCATTGTCCAATTGTTAGCTCTATGGGACGATTAAATTGACCATAATTTTCTCGTAAACGTTCGAGATACACAGTTCGTACAGAATTGTTATTGGTATAGAATAATTGAACAATTTTAACACCTTGAGCGGTGGTCAAACGATCCACTTAGTGAATGTGTTGTATCAAACTAACATTTGATGTGTTGTGTATAATTATATACAGCTGTATAATTTACAGTGTTACCAATATAGGAAACTCGAATTGCATCACACTTTATATACCATTTTGCAAATGATCGTAGTGAGAGTAGAAATTATTTTTATTTGACTGAAATACACGTAGGTATGAAATAAATTAATAAAAAAACTTTTAACGGGTAGTAATTACGCAAACAGTTTGTGAATCTTCATTCAAAGATCCGGGCGCACTAACTCATCGAAACTCTTCCAAAAACGAAAGTGTGAGCATTACACGTAAAATAAGACGAGTTTAATATTACGCGACCAGAAAAGAAAAGTCCATAACCCGTTGCGTGGTCCCCTCTCTCGGTGGAATTCGCCGTGACTTTTTATAGTATTGTGGTCGGGTGAGTAGCGGCTTGCCTTCTGCCGAATGTGTGAACTTGGGCCCGATACGAATACATGAACATTGAATTGAACGCGGTTTCTTTTGGAGCATTGGATAGGTAGTTCTTGACTAAAAGCTTTAAACTTTAGCGAAAAAAATCAGGAAACGCGTAACCTGTTTATGCAAGTGCTTCGACACAGGTTAGCTTTTTAATCTTTATTGAAATCATTATATAGGCCACGGAAAGGTTAATTTAGTGGAACTTTAAAAAGTTTCAGTGTCCTTCCTGGGCCACTAATATCACCTAGTCTAGTTAGAAAAAGGATAGACATCGTCACTTTTTCACCTCCCGGAAACGGCACTTGTTGGTTTAGTGTCGGCCAAATACAACGTTGTACAAAAGCAGACACAGACAGCAACCAAAATTCAATAAGCAACTACAATAAATGCGTGTTTTAATAATTAATAATTGCCGTTAATGGTTTTGAACATGATTATTTTCAGGAAATAAATTTCTTTAAAACATGCAGCATTTTAATGTATCAGAATATCATTAAAATCCCAAAACTGAGTACAAAGCACATTAAAAATATCTACAATTATCTATGAATAACTTATTTTAACTACTTTGCTTTAAATCTAAACATTATCAAAAATATCCTAAAATTTCAGCTGGAAAATTACCTGAAACGATGAAAGATAAAAGTGCATATTTTTTTGTTAATCTTATTTTTCTGTTATTGGCAAATTTTTATTTTCAGTTTTTTTTGTTATATTTATAAACTTTTATTTTTACTTACTTGTATGACTATATAAATTGAGAAATTGAATGAGTTAGAATTCCCTCACCCAACACAAGAGCTTTGTCTTGTTATGGTGAGTTGAGACTATATTTATTTTCTTTTATAAGACTGTATAACATATAAAAATGGTGTATCCCTTGTAAAAATACAAATATTAAATAATTTAAAAACTACAATGAGAACTGCAAAAATTTCTATCGCTTTCCTGTAATTTTTTGACTGTTTTGCAGGTTTTGTGCAATATATTTAGAAGCTTACAGAAAATATTCAAATTACTACATAAAACTATTCAAATTACTCCATAAAACTATTCAAATTACTACATAAAACTATTCAAATTACTCCATAAAACTATTCAAATTACTACATAAAACTATTCAATTACATTGTTGTTTATGATTTTTTTTTTTTAAATCAATAAATTTTAAATAGTTACCAGACCTAGACTGGAAGACATGAATCTAATAAGACTGTCGAAAACTAATCAAAATGATGCAGGGAAAATATATATATCGTGAATCAAAGAATAATCATTATTGCACACAAAACGGCAGCATATAAAGTAAGTATTGCAACTTTGAAAAAGGCAATAACCGTTATTAGTTATTTTATTGCAGTCAGACACGCAGGAGTTTCATGGTAAATCCAATAATAGTTCCCGGTGAGTTATTACTGTGAATTGTGATGGGCCATTAGGAATAGTTCGGCGGAGTTTCGTTATAGGCGGAGAAGGTTCCTTACAGCGAGGAGAAGTTAAAACAACTTACAACCGATCTTTAGTAATTACGTTAAGGAAATATTTCACTAATGTGCGTTAGTCTCTCCTAAGGCTTTGTTAGAACCAAAATTAAAATCTACCACTTATTATAATTAATTCGTATTGCAGTTTGCACTTGGCACTTTCGCACCTTGCAATTGGCACTACAGTGATGTATAATAATTTTTCCTTTCAAATTTGTTCCAACTCTGGGTGTGCTTTTAAATAACTAACATTTTTGAACTACCGATAAGTCAATTTATTAAGAGCGTGAGCCACGGTACCAGCTCAATATTTTCGACGGCGGCTCAATTGAACGGGTCTCATTGCTCATACGAGCTTAGAGCGTATGTGCAATGAAAATACTTTGCTCGCCCACATACTGCCTCCCCGGTACGGCTCACCGATACGGCTCCCCCGGTACGGCTCCTTAGATTCGGCTCCCCCGATACGGCTACCCGATACGACTACCGGCTCCCAGCGAAAGGTTGTGAATGATCGTACGACTCTCAGTACTTATTTATTTATTTAAGTTAATTTGTACAATTTCTTTATAACATTACAGAATGGAATCTAGATCATTATAATTGTACTGTTTATGCAATGTATTTGCAGTGACAAAAACCTTTGTAATTGCGTTGTAGGACATCGATCAA
Source organism: Hesperophylax consimilis (assembly GCF_061612785.1). Classification (NCBI taxonomy): domain Eukaryota; kingdom Metazoa; phylum Arthropoda; class Insecta; order Trichoptera; family Limnephilidae; genus Hesperophylax; species Hesperophylax consimilis. Next base: position 2,318,146 of record NC_142842.1, read on the forward strand.
CTACATTCAAGAAGTTTGTGGCTCTCCCCACGAGTGAGTTCATGAACAAATTGGTGCGGTGCGCTCTACAATAAAAGAGGTTATGGCGACGTCCTCGGGAGTGAGACTCTAGTACAAAGAAATACCTGATAAAAAAAACGAAGTCGTTCAATTGAACCGTCCCGTGGTATGTTTCAATAGAGAGTCGTACGAATACGACACATCAAAAAGAGCTGGCTCAATCGTGCGGCTCATTCATAAACGACTCGTCGCTAGTTTTAACATAAATGTACTGTATTTTTTTTATTAATTACTATAAATAACCAGTTTTTAATACGCATAATTACCTTCGTTTCTAGTTGATTACTGTAAGAAAAATCGATATCAAACATTGATCTAGCTTTCAACGTAAACGAAAAAATATCAAAATCTTAATTGGAGTAAATTATTTCCCATTTCCGATAGTTTTAGTATTTTTTCTTACAGTAATTAACTTCAAACGCAATATTTTTTGCTAATGATACATATTAATAACGGGTTACTACAAAAGTAAATAATTACCCTGTAATTTGAAAACCGGCGAAAAGTTTGAGGAATATCGGAGTTTTAAACATTTTCACCGTGAAACAATTATTATTTTCGTTAGTTTCCACGGATTGTCGAAAAACTATTATTTAGTGTTGTTACATAAACATGGAAAAGGTTTCTGCTGAAGGATACTCAACTACTTAACGATTTTGCATTGACCGTCGACATTTTCAACGTCACTTACAGACAGCTCAGCAACTATCTTTTGATTAAAGTCGCAAAATGGTAAAACTGCCCCCATGACCTTTTATACTTACATGTACCTCAAATTGGTGAATATCCGTTTTATGGAGAACATGAATAAATAAATTAATAACGTCGATGATGATGAAATAAGTAAATGGTTTTGAAATGACAGGTAGTGAGTTAAGGTTTAGCTGCAACAAGAATAACGTTAAATAAAGTTTAAAGTGCAGATTATCGAGAGAGTTAATTACTTGATTAAAACTAAAATTTTGACACAATATTGGCAATTCTCAAACAAAAATTTTAAAGAAAAAAAATTGTTTCAAATTTTCCTTTGAGAGTCACTAATATTGTCTTCAATAATTAAATGTTACGATTTTTTAGTTTTACTCATTAAGTTATTTCAAAAATAAAATGTTTTTTTAATCATTTTAAATGATGATGATGCGCTCTACCTATTGATAGTATTGATTTGAACAACATATTTCAACTTTTATAGTGTTGCTATATCGTTAAAACTTCGTAATACTGCGTCACAAGTAATACGGTGATAATATTATGAGAAATCTTGGCGACCTGGTGGCCAGTGACTGGTGCCTGATGGTGTCTTCCATTATATACCTTCTCCTGAATAACTTACCCATACAAAAATTTGAGCATTGACAATAAATTTTATTCAACATATATTCGAAATGAGCGCAGCCTACTTTAAGTGGGTACACGGAACTCGGCTCGTTGCATTTTGGCTATGCATGTTTCATGTCAAATCGATAATTTCCGGTTTCGAAAATGTGTTTCATTTTTTTTCCTCGAATCACTTTCACTCTGTATCTCGGCGCACAAATCACTCCATTGAATTCGTGCTAATAATGTCTGGATGTAATACTGTGTTTGTTTGACATCGTCGACACATAGACAACATAGTTTTGGCGTAGAACTGCTGAAACGTGAAGTTTGAACGGGTGTTGTGCAGAAACGAATTGCTGTAGAAAGGCTGTCAAATGTTAACGGAAAATTCATTATGTACGGGCACTTTCAATTGTTTTAAGTTTAACGAGTCGATAAATTAGAAAAATAAAAAATAAATATTTAAGTATAGTAATGGTAATTCTTAGTCCTCATCTCTAGTGTTTCCGTGTTAGGCGGACTAAAATTATTTAATTCTCTTATATATGTCTTCTATGTTGTTTTCAGTGTTTTTTTTGTTTTTATATAGACCTCTTTCAGCCAGATTCTTGGTTTATACTCATTAAACTTTTCTATTCGATTTATATCTGGGGGAAGGATTTTGCGGAGTTTTGTTGCAAACTAGATTTTTTTTTGTCCGAATGTGGTTTTATAATTTGAAATGTTTTTTTATGTAATTTTCATAGACATATGAATATTAGTAGACCTGCCCTAAGTGATTAAAAGCGTATTATTCCCCACTCCCCATACCGGTTCCATTGGAGCCGGCTGGGCTCGCGTATGTCTTCCCGTTAATCTTGAGAATGTGACGTCATCATTCTTGTTCGAACTAGCGTCGAGCTATGGTCGAGGCATTTTATGAAATAACACGGCAAAATAGTGGCTTGTGATATGAAAACTTGTAAAAATAGATGTGAAAAAGAGAATAAACCCAATTGTCGTATTACATTCCATATGTAAGCATCATTTTAAACTTATTCACGTCGTATAATATGAATCAGTTGTAGAAACATATACTATCACATCGAGCCAACATTGGTCGAATGTAGCGATTCTCAAGTGTGCGCATCGTTGTTACTGGGAAGTAAATTATGAACACTTATAAAAGTGTCTTAACTAAATACGTAAACAAAATATTCGACTCTGAAAATAGAAGAAATTTTTTTTGCCGAATTTGGACTTCGCAAATTTGTTCATAACGTGGCGAGTAATTTGCGCTCCCATGTAAAAATGTCTATTCATTCAAAAGCAGATTTTACTTTTAAGAACTAAATGGTGATATTATAATGCGAGATGCCTATATACTGTCAGATTGATTTATTGACGAATCACAGTCAGCTTTACCCCCTTCGTTCTTCAACAGTTGATTTTACCCCTCACCTTTAATTTCTAGTCTATATATTCATATGTCTGTGGTAATTTTGATTCGATCTAGTGTGGTGGGCGGATTGTGTCACAAAACTTGAATAATTCATCAAATTTCAAAGTTAATATTGAAGTTCTGTTATTATTTCACTATGGGCCAGTTATTTTATAGTACCTACATGAATACACCTTTCAAAGAAATCGAATATTAACTTTGAAATTTTTAAATATTGAAGACAATATTAGTGACTTCTAAATGAAAATCTGAAACAGAAAAATCAGAAAAGGAAACCCAGGACCCTTGTCTTTCCGGGACAGTGCTCTACCAACTGATAAGTGCTCTACTGACGAAATTTTTAATGAATAGTTCAAGTTCTGTAAAACAACTGACCCTTTGTTTTGCGAATAATATTATTAGATAAATGGATTTTTCAAAGATCCATACCTCATTATAGAAATTAATTTATGATCTAAAACCAGTTGCACAGACCTATAAATTATATTCGGAAAAAGATGCGAAAACTTCATGACGCTAGAATTTGCCGTTCAAGAGCTTTGGGTGATTGCTCTAGGACGGTTTTATTCAGTAGCTCCAATAAAAAGAGTGGATTTATCAAGCATAAATATATTATATATTTACCCAAAACTGATAATAATTATCTTTTTAAAAATTGCATAAAGAATCAGTCCGTATATTTTTGAGTCTCGGAACGTTTCCATCTCACTTAACACATTTTACACTTTTCAGTGCAAACACGCAAACGCGGGACTAACGCTACAAAGGTGTCACTCACCTTCATTCTGGTGGAGCATACTACTCGTATTTTCACTATTATTTAGATCTCATTAACTTATATATATGTTTTTTTTTTAATGTAAATATTTTTATTGCTAATTGTTTTCACGAATTATTAATTTGCAGGCACCTTTAATGAACGTATGAAAGAGACATTCGGACATGAAAGAGATGATTATGCCGGGTTATATATAGGTTTGTCTGCTTTTATGTTGTCTTTTTACCAGTAACCTTCCTTCAAGTAACTTATACAATAGTGCGACAACAGTGTAAATAGTATACCTATATACTGTGTTATTATTAGTCTACCACTTATTATAATATTCAAGGATCATCCACTAAGTCCCTAAAGAAGAAGTACCAGAAGTATAACACTAAGGTACTACAGAATGGAACATGCCGCCACAGTGAGTAATGGTCCTTTAAAAATTATTCATTTCAACAGAGTTATATTTACTGTAGTTCTCAGTAACAATTCATTGGTACTTCGTGCAATTAGAAAACTTTTGGGTCCATTTTGCCAGCTACCCCAACACAAGTTGTAGTTGATAAACGTCCAGGGTAATGACGTTTTGGTCTACGTTCAACGATTAAATGTTCTTCACAAAGACTTCAAAACTAGGTTTGAAGACGTTTTGTCATACATCTACAAAGATGACATAGGCAATGAGAAAATTTATTTTCCCGCTTTTTCCAAGTAGATACGAACGTTGTACCAATTAGTCTAATCTGCAGTGCAGATACATAACATATTTTCCTATTATAAACGTCTAATAGTTGCTGCAGATTCTTAATAATAATCACATTTCAAGTAGATGCGAGCCATTTTGTTTATAAATCCCTGTCGAGAGGTGCCTAATTACTGATCATCACCAGTGACAAATTGCTTTGTACATCATTGTAGTGGCACAACTCCAAGGACAAACGGAACCAAGTTCCGACAATTAGGAAGGAATGTTGCAATCTTCAATTCGTTGTTGGGTAATTAGTTGATGAGACTTGAGACATTAGTGGCCATAACACTGAAGAGATAAACCAGTAGAAGTGTAAAACTTGCTACTAAAATTACACACAACCCATGCAGAAGAATAGTATTATGCTAACATTAATTATTATTATGGTTGAAGTATATTGTTATATCCTTCTCTTTAACTATATTCCATGCAGTTCAACACATCTACAATGTCTGCGAAAGTATTGCCAACTGCATGCAATCTAGGTACAAGCGAGTATCTACCTAAATGACTCAGTCTTGATATTGTTGTTGCAATCAAAAATAATTTTCGTTTGAGTATTTCTGGTTGGTATGTGGACGGTGATTAGGCTCAGTAAATCAGAGTTAACTATAATTCTAATATACATGAACCGTAAAAAAATACAATAATGCAATATTTCAATATAAAAGTTAACATAGGTGGTAAGTTAAATATAATTCCCTAACAACACTAAAGTGACCTACCTATTAAGGATGGTTATGTAGAACATACTACCTACTATGTAAGGATGATTATGTAGAACATATTTAATATGTACATTTTAATGCAGCATCCATCACCCTCATTGGTTTGCGAATGCAATTTCTTTGCTTGTTTGCCTTAGGTTATAAGATTTATAACCTAAGGCAAACAAGCAAATAAATATTATTATAATTTATCATTACGGCTTATTTGTAATAATAAATTACCTTTAGTTAATACAGACAAGATATAACCTCAAGAATTTTATGATCTGAGGATAGAACCTTAGAAAAAAATATATTTATATAACGAAAAAATAAATTAAAATTGTACAACGCCCTGAAGGTGATTTTTAACAAATACGGCTCTATACCAATCATCCATATATTATTAAGTTCTAAAGCCTAATACTTAAAAAGTATTGTATGAATTTATTGAGACATCATATTTTGCAATTTTGCATATCTCTTGAAACCTTCAAGGTTTATTTTAAAGATATCAAAGGACATGTTGTCTAGCAGTACCATACCCTGCTGAGCCAACATTTCTGTTCTGCAACGTGGTATGCATATCATATCGTAGTGCCGTCCCATGTAGGAGTTGTTTGGTAGAAACAACTTATAGCATTCCAGGAGGTGTGAACTATCTATCTGTAGCGACACGCTACTTCTAGTACAGGCAGCGCTTACAGCCTGGAAACTTCTGGGTTGGCGACGAGAACGCGCCGGCTTTCCCACAGCTTCTAGAAAGGCTCCAGCAAGGCGCGCGCTTCTACCACCGACCAGTCAAGTCTAGTACACACATTCCTCAAGTCAACAACTAAGCTTCATCGCCGCACCATCGTGCCGAGCGCCAGCCGGTCAAGGCCAACTTGCATCTTCAGCCTCGATCTGCTACTGGTACCCACCACTGGTTTTTGACCGAATTATGTATCCGGCCTAGATCACCGTCCTGCTTCCGCCCGCATGACGTCGAGAACCAACAACATTCCTGCGACCACACTCCGGAATTCATCACCGTTTATCTCCGCCATCCACGGTGTCGTGCATCGGTGTCGAGGAATTCGTCGTCCATTTATCTGCCCCACCCACAGTGTCGAGCATCTCAGAGGACTAGGAAGATCCGTTCACCACAAACTGATCACAACATCACTGAGCACAGATTCACATTCTGACGGGATGTGACCTAGCCGACATGCATCCAAACGTGAAGCTTACACCAATACTGTCTAAATAATAAAGCACAGTGATACCTACATCAACATCTTTTGTTGTCTCTACCTACCGTTACCCACAATCAATTATTCATAATTTTATATACTGTTAATATAAGGGCTGTCGACTAGAGACTTGAGTACTTCGACTCGGAGAGCAAATCTTCATGATGCATAAATTGCGGGTATTCGCTGTGCATTCTCATACATAGATCCCTGAGAATTATTTTTTGTATTTTTTCCAATATTTCTATGTTTTCTTATATAGGGTCCTTACAGCAGAAGCGTACTCTTATTTGGGCCAGCTATAATCAATTGAATGACTTTTCCGGGGCATAAGAGCTAAAAGTCTAAAGGTCTTATGTAAATTGGTAACATTAGTTTTCTTTCAATTGATATGAACACACTTCTTGCCGGGTGACGAATAACCTGACAATATTTGAATTCCTCCTACTTTCATCATCACAAGCGCAAAATAATGCTGATGCAATGATGAAGGACTTAGCTACCGGAGGATTGCACCCGATCCTTTGGACCGCTAGGAATTAGTATATTATTATTCAAGAAATTATCTGTTCAGTGGCCCTAAGCCCGATCGATGATCATCATCATGCAGAGTGTAGGTAGGCTTAATACAGGTTGTTATGATTCTGAGATGCTGTGAAGTGAAAGGACGTATGTTTATAGAGGAGGACTCAACCTAGAATCCGAACGTGTTACCTACTAGACAAGATCAGCTCTTGAGAATTGCTCGTAACTACAAGAGATCGGCGTATATTGATCTCCCGATAGTTGATTTCCCGACGGTTAATTCCCCGGACACTTGATCCCCCAGACACTTAACCCAACTTGATCCTCCAAACGATTATTTCTGTTGTACACGGAGAAAAATGAGTATTGCTAATTTATTAAAAATCTCTTCAAATTATTGGTTATCCGGATAAAAACGTTTCTTTTCCCATCATATGAATTTGCAGACCCTGTTTTCCCTATGCAGCCTCTTTGTACCTCAATGTTACGGTCTACGCATTTGACTTACGATTCTTCTAAAAAATCCATACACATATACGGAAGCTAATATTCTGGGAATTGTCATTTAATTCATACAGGCAAAATGAACTTACCATTTTATATTATTTTGTAGGACAGTTTACTAAAAAGGCTTTAAAACTGTTGAATTTAATATTGATTAATAAATACCATACAGCTCCGGTTAACAGAATTGAAATGGTCATACGCTTATCATTTTTCAAAATGTTGGTGCGGAGCATAATTTGTGTCAATTAACATTTTTTCACATAATATGAGGTATGTATGATAAGTTTCGAATTTAACGATAAAATCACGCCACTTAAGCCCCGCATATCCGATTTATAACAAGTTTCTCGTTAACTCTTTAAGTTTCTTAGTTCCAAAAAAAAAATATTTTTGAAGATAATATCTATTATACATTTGTTATGTCAAAACGTTAATTATATAAAAATTTTATCGGTAGAAAAAAATCGCAAAGTAAGAATCGAAAATTATTAAAAACACGTTTTGTTCTGTTATTTAATATGTTACAGGCATTAAAAAATCACAATGTATCTGAAAATGCAACTAAAGCATTTGTCGAGAAATTTTTGCTCTATTTCAAACGAGTCGTGTTTTATTAAATATTTTCACCGTTTTCGCTTAATTATTATCGTTTTTTTTTTTAATTTTAACGTAACATTCTTATTTTCATATCTCCTTTTCAAGCCATCTTTGAACGCTTAATATGGGGCCTTAAGTTTCCAAACATAATGGACAAATTACTTGCATGTGTATAGACCATAATTGCCAAATTAAGCAAAGAAAATAACTGCTTGCGTCTGTGAAAATAATATTGCCGATCATTTTATCACTGCTATTAATATAAAATCTCATAAACGTCAGGTAGACTTTACAAATAAGTATATTCAAATCATCTCACAAAAGGATATTGATAGATATATCAGAGATTATAACTGGAGTAAACTTATAGAGGAGAAGGATTGTATTTCGTTATACGAAAAATAAAATCTTTTATTTAACAAGTTTTACAAGAGTAGTTCTAAAACGATAGTGCAAAAACCGAAAACACGACGTTATGCAATAAATGAATGGGTAAGCAGTGAATTATTATGTCATATAAATAAAACGGATAAACTATATAAAAAATGGAAAAGTACACCAAGAACAAAACATATGAAACAGAATACAAAAAATCACGAAACCTTGTCAATAAACTTATAAATAAAGATAAAACTAACTATTATAATAATAAATTTAAAAACTGTTTTAATGATACAAAAAAACCTGGGACGAAATAAATAACATTTTAGGACGTAAACCCAAAAACGATTGTGATGAAACCATAACACGATATATATGTTAAAAGATAGAACTGACGATTCTGTGTCAAATGATTTTGTGAATTACTTCTCGGATAGCATCAGCAACATGTTACATAAGTGCAATCACAAAGCTACTACTACGCTACTACGGGAAGAACTACCTCACAGTTTATTTATACCAAAACGACTATATCTGATATTGAAAACATTGTTAAAAAAAAAAAAAAAACTCTAAAAGCACAGGTATTGACAATATAAGAATGTTTGATTTAAAAGGAAATATATAAACTCTTGGGCCAATAATTACTCATTTAATCAATAAGATAATAAAGCAAGCAAAAATTCCACAAGAATGTAAATGTAGCATTAATAGAACAATATTTAAAGGTGGAAAACACATTGAACTGGGAAATAATAGGCCTATTAGTATACTACCTGCATTAGAAAAAAAAATAGAAAATTTTTTATCAAATAAATTAAATAATTACATTGAAAAATTTGCTATCATAGATCCAAATCAATATGGCTTAAAAAGAAAAAAAATAATAAATGTTTAGTAAAACAAAAAATGTATCCGCAGGAGTCCCACAAGGTTCCATATTGGGACCTACACTGTATATAATTTATTTAACTATAATGAAAAAACTTTTCTCTTTTGTTAAACATTTTGGATTCACAGATGATACGGCATTGGTCATATCACATAAAGATCTAAAAATTGCACTTGAACTCATGCAAATTGACTTTAATCAACTTTGTAAATGATCACATGATGCAGGACTATTAATAAATGCTAAAAAAACCAAAGTAATGCAAATAAGATCACCTAATTCCAAATCTCAATTTAATTCTAATATTATTTCTCATAATTTTAATTGCATCCATAAAAATATCCCAACTAATTGTAAATGTGAAAGCTTAGAATTAGTTACGGAATATGTCTATCTTGGTATTACAGTAGATTGTTTTTTTCAAATGGGACAAACATATTAAAAAAACCTGTAAAAGACTCAAATTAATTGCTGGCAGAATGTACATATTAATTTTTTTCCTATCAAATGAAACACTTAAAATAATTTATATGTCAATGGCTGAATCTATTATAAGATATGGATTAACAACATGGGGAAATACTTCTGAAACCAATCTGAAACAAGTCCAAGTTGTACAAAACGATATTCTAAAATTACTAGTCGTCGCTAATATTTTCAAACAAAGACATAATACACCGTTGCTGTTTAAGAGTGCCAAAATTTCATCTGTTAAGGCTATACTATGGCAAAAAATTATAATTCAGCATATATTTAACCCGCAGCATAAAGAAAAATTAGAACATAAATTCAACACTAGATTCACGCACAATGACGGGTTAATAGTTCCGAAATTTAATAATAAGTACGGACAGAGAACGTTTGAATACAACATACCAGAAGATATTTAATTTATTACCTGACACTATAAAGCAATGTAAGTCTATGAATAAGGTAAAATTTATGGTGAAAAATTGGCTATCGGAAAAAAAATATTTACTTTCAAATTTATGAAAAATGTTTAATCTGTAGATATAAGATGTAAATTATAACTTCTAAAATGTATATGTAACTAAACTTTAAGCACGTGTTGACAAGCCAATTCAATTGGCTTAGCGGGACTTGTTTGTTGATATGTATTAACTATTCATTCAATAAAATAAAAAAATAAAAAATCCGCTTCAGTCTAAAAGAACCTTCCTTTCATTTTAATTGCCTCCGAGGGTGTAGCTGATTCTATCTTAAATGCTCGCGATAAAATCAGGAGCTTCGTGTGCTTTACCGGCAGCTTTGCAGGCACTTCATGACAGCGGAGCCTTCGTGTCATTGAAGAAAAGGCTTTTCTGAGAACGTGCTTAAGGAAATAGATTGTAAGATGTGATAAAAAAAATAGACTAGAAACGTTAGTCTGAAAGTTTCACAGAAAGTTGACCGGTTGAAATGAAATGTACAATTAATTTATAAAGCTGTACCGGGAGGCATGGTATATCGTTTACATTTAGATAACTTTACGGGAAACCAAAATACCAAATTTTTTGTTGAACATATTTTTTATTTTAATTTATCGGATAAAAAATAGCAAAAACAAATCAAAAATGTGGTAAGCCATCAATCATGCTGAAAAGCATGACAGCTCAACGGCTGATTTTGAAAATTTGATCAAATGGGACAGCTTAAATGTGAAAAAAAAAATCAAAATAGCGCTGATCGTCAATTTGAAACTCAATCAAATGTGATGGAGATTAAAATACATTCACCTTAGTCCGACATTGAATAAATGAGGCTTTACCTAAGGTAATTAATTGGTTGATAATTGAGACACCGTTAAACTTTCAAAATTATGTTTTTATGTTTCTCTTATTTTTATTTTTTTTAAGTACGTATAGTTGTGACGGAATACTGTTGGCTGTTATCTAAAATAGTATGTTATTTTTTTTTTTATATAAACCCCACACAGAGCGCAAGGCGATGGGTTGAGAGACCAGTTGGAGAGGTCAAGGGGTCTCCCCAAACCAGCCTCTACCGATCTGGCATGCCACGCAGTTGGTGGGCAGGCGCAAACCAAACACACCTCACCCGATGAACCCGGGCACCCCTGCTAAATCACCAAACATAAATAACCGCTTGGGGTGACCTACGGCAGAGGTTATATATTAATTCTTTCTCATGTAGCAAACACTTTGTGGATATATACAATTAAAATAAAATAACTTTTGAATACCACATTATTGTATATATTTTTATATATGTTTTTTTTTTGTTTTTGGGGTGTTATGCCGTGTTGCGCTAAGCTTCTTTAGTCAACGTTTCGGACACTGTAACGTTGTCCGAAACGTTGGCTAAAGAAGGAGTTAGCGCAACACGGCATCATACCCCAAAAACAAATAACAAAAATACTTTTGGCCGTAAAAATCTTAAATCATATATTTTTAATATATATATATATATATATATATATATATATATATATATATATATATATATATATATATATATATATATATATATATATATATATATATATATATATATATAAAACCAACCGGTTTCGGTTCACCCTCAACCTTCATCTGAATTATATAAAAAAAAACATATGGAATCAGTAACAAAGTTAAGATAGAAAAGGGAGAGAGAACATCAACTCAGTGGGAGGGCGAGGGGAGGTAGGGATGAATGTAGATAGAGGGGAGGGGAATATGTTTAAAATGATATGATATGATATAAAATTGTATAGATTTGCTGCACAGAAATGGGATAGGTTAACGATGGAACAATCTAGATTCTAGAAGCTCTCGCAATAAAAAAATCCTAAAAATAAATAAAACCAATATACTAAGTAAACAATTAGACTTGTCAAATAGCCTCATTTTAAACACATTCCCTTCCCTCCGTTTAGTTGGTTTTATATATAAAAACTATATACAATAAAGTGGTATTAAAAACAAATAATCACTTTATGTTTTTTTCTGTATGTAACACGAATTTTATATAGAAACTTTACTGTTTCATGCAAACATGTAAAATGTCATTATGTATATAAATTATTTATAACTGTTTGTTTCCACAATAAACTGAAATAAAAAATAATAATAAAGTTACGTGTTTTATTTTATTATGTTACAAAGTTTATTTTTCTTATGAATTAAATTCCTTATTAAGAAAAACCAAATAAATCAATAATCATTTTAACCAAGTAACATACATTCGGTTAGTCAAAGATTTCTTTTAAAGTGACGTAGACGCGAGTAAAATAATTCAAATAAGTTTCGTAATATTAGTAAAGTCGATTAAGGTTAACGCGGTCGTACTAAAAAGGAGAAAACGTATTATTTTTTTATCGAAATAGGCAGACATAAAACCAAATATATCTACAAGTAGTAAAATAAAACTGATATCAATATTTTTTTAAACATTTGCTTTGATCTATTGAAGGTTTCTGAAAATTAATTGTATTATATGGGTTTTTCACTAAAACGGCCTTATTAAAATATCCGAATGTTATTTTACCGATTGATTAATTTTTTAACGAATCATTATACTTAATTACCGGCCTTAATGCTGCGTATACGAAGCAACCTCACATGGCGTGAAGTTTGCGGTTCGCTTCGTTCTTTTCCCATAATGCGTGGTTCGGTTCGCGCTTCGGTTCCAAATGTATACGTAGTATAGTAGGATTAATGTTTGCAAAATGGTATCACCTCCACATACATCACCACAATCTACACATCTGCCACATGTGTTCGAATAGTTGTCTAAAGAAGGAGTAATAATAATCCAAACATTAATCATGTTACTCTATAGATGTTCTAAAATTTCTCGTATTAAAACGAAATTTGCTAAAAGTAGTTGAAATTAGTGATCTAACGATTACGATTCCGAGCAGGTTATGAGAGACTAAAAAGTAATAATATGTTTATTGCAATCTTAATAATTTATTTGTGCGAATATCAAACAAACAAACTTTCTCTCTCATACTTCTTGATATCTTTACTACTCTTCGAATTAAATTTTGCACACCGTTCAGTAAGATTATTGCTAATATTAATAATAATTAGTTTCGTTGCATTTTCCAATTTATAATTTCACTATTGCACTAACGATTAAAATGAATTAACAATCTATATACTATATGTATCAAGAATTTTCTCATACAAACATACCAATTTCTTGACATAATTTATCAATTAATTTATGCAAACATACCAATTTGTTAACATACTTTATTAATTAATTAATTCAAACATACCAATTTCTTAACATCCTTTGTTCATTAATTAATTCAAACATATTTTGTCTCAACATATTTTATTCAAACATACTAATTTCTTAACATACTTTATTCATTAATTAATTTACACATACTAATTTCTTAACATACTTTGGTCATCAATTAATTCAAACATACCGATTTCTTAACACACTGTATTCATTAATTAACTCAAATATACTAATTTCGGTTGTAGGTCTTTGAGTAATCGTAAGTAAGTGATACAGTTGAATGAACTCTGGTATAAAAAGTGTCATTAATACAATAAAAATACAAAGGGTGCAACCTATAGGTATTATTATTAATATTTACAGATATTTGTTACAGCTAACCCAATGAAAAAAATACATAACTATGTTTTCTATTAGTATTAATTAATGACATTATTAAGTGTAAAATAGATAAATCGCGAGTTTAACGAAAACGATTTACTTGAATACTGACGGTAGGTAAAAAAATCATTATTTTATATATATAACCTTCTCTTCGAACACAGTATCTTTGGGCATTTTTGGGGTAAGAGGGGACTGCGGGAGGGTGTTCCAAACTAGTTCGAAAAACTATTTTGAAACTTTCGATACTACCGGTGTGCAAAAGTAATATATTGAAATCTCTCATCTTTAAAATGATTTGCCTATAACTGACTCCGGAAGATGAAACTCTTAAGCCTGTGACAGACCACGCTATAGTCTCGTGGCTTGATCTATTTCAGCATATCGCTAGCCATAAATTCCCATTTGGATCGTTTGGCTAGCGATTTACTGAAATAGGCCGAGCCATGATGCGTATAGCGCAATCTGTCAGCCCTATTATGTGGTAATACTTATCACATAAAAAATACAGCAAACTTTGTAACGGGATAAATTAAGTACCCGTTAATTTTTATTATTTGGTGTGGATGCCTTACAACTGGCGACACTTTGAGACAAGGTTCGGAGTTGGCTGACGGAACGAGACGAGCTTCGTCTTCAGTATTCGGGTGGCGGATCCAGCGATTACACGTACGGGAAGAAAGGACTCTTCGCGGAGGGCGGTCAACACGAAATCGGGAAGTTTTTAGTTTATCATTATGCATTTCAACATTCAATATTCATTTCAATATTCATTTCAAATATTCAATATTTAGTTTCTTTCTGTTTGCAATATTGGTTTACTATAATTTAATAAATTTTGTTCTATCGTTATATGGAACTGGCGCCCTTAATATTTATAGTAATGATATTTAAAATTATAATTCATTTTACTACCTACAATTTAGAATAACTATTCAATCACCATGTTAATTATTTTTACGTAATAATACCGACCTACTAACGTTTCTTCGAGGTTAGTCGCACCCTGAGATTATTTATATTTAAATTATTCATTGAGTCTCTTGCTATGTTTTGTTTTAGTCTTGTTCAGTGTCTTGTCATAATGTCAAGTTTTTTTTGGGTAGGTCTTAACGTTTGATTTTCAATTAAAAAAAAAAAAAATATGGTAGCCTGTATCTTACAGTGGGAATGTCACTTCATGCTTGGGTAGCCTCTGAAAGTGAATTTTTCTTTTACATTGCACATGTTTTTAATATAAAACCGCTGAGGCTTTGTACAGCTCGTAAGGGTTGACTGTAAGGGTGGGAATGATGTATATATTTACATCTAATGTCCATAGGGCATAGAGGGCCTGTAGCGTGTGGAGGTTTTTGCCCACATGAGACAGGGGAACTATGTGCTATGTGATATAGTGAAAGCAATTGGCTTTTGTTGCAATTTTTCTCGGGAGAAAAGTACTACATGCTTTTTAGCCTCTGAAAGTACATTTTCTTAAATGCCGCCATGCTTGTATAAGCCTCTGAGTGTGCACCTGATGAAATTGTAGATAGTGTGTTTGGCACTTTTTTTTTTGGAAGGTGATAATTTAAAAAAATTGAAAATCATAACGTTAATTTCCTTGTGAGAGCGTGTTTTTGTTTGGTGTTTTTTTTTTTTTTAAGTAATTGATTAAATTGTTCAAATGCTAATTTCCATCTCTATTACAGAGGATATATAAGATATTATTTGGCAATTTCTTTTTTAATTGCTGTAAATTCAGTAATTCATAATATTTCCATCTCTTATAGAGGATTTGTTGTAAACTCATAAACAGTGTTTTATGTTTAATTGTCCATTGATTTGATTTTTTTTATAAATTCGGACTATTTTGGTCATTTTCCTTCTCTATAATAGAGGATTTATCGGAAACTTTGTTTTTTGGATTTCAAAAGTAATTAATAACGTAATATGGTTATTGTTATTTACATAATAATATTCCTGAGATATTCATATCAGGTAGAAACAAATACAATTGAATTTGTTATTTTAAAATAAGTTCAATTTGATGGCAATCGAAGTACAATTTTATACAATCTATCAGTAATTTTGAGTTCTTGTGCTCGTACAGTTTATTTAAAGTAAAATAAAATTTAATATTCAACTTACATTTTCATTCATCGATAATAATTAATGATGATTTAAATATTAATTTTAAATTCATACATAAATGATCTCGCATTCGAATTTTACAGGGTAGCTCAAATATGACAACATTTATCGCTTGACTTAACAGTAAAGTTATTTTGGTCTTTATTTCAACTTATAGATACATAATATAGGAACTTATGATGTAATCTTTACACATTTTCACACTTTAGATTTGTGATTTTCATAATTATTATTTTGAAATTTAATAATATTAACTGCCATCTTTTGGAAATTGTTCTAAACTTCGAACTCACTTTTAACTAATAGGTTCGCACCTTGGATAGGATGTTGACATTAATTGATATTAATATTGGTTATATATTTTTTTAGAAAATACCATTGAATTTTAATAGGTGTTAAATTCTATTTTACAATTTTTACCTAAATTTTTAATGTTCGTACATAAGTAGAACTGATTGACACATTTAGTTTTTTTTCTATAATAACTGGCATTGCAGTTTGATCGCTTCTGATGCTCATACATTTCTATTTTATTTTTTTGGAAATTTAGGAAATTCCATATAATTGGTTATGACAATTTCATTATATCTTGATTATTGGGGCCAGTATGTTTCAATCAAAATTATAACTTTTGTTAGTGTTTATCATCACTTTTTTTTATGATTATATTATTAATATGATTATTTATAATTTCTTCTTGCCTTTCTTTGTAAAGTAAACCAATAAATTAGTTAGGGGTTAGAAAATAGGGGACTTTAAGAAGACTGAAAAAAGAAGCGGAACTAAGGATCTCAACATAGAAGCAATTGACTACCACAGAGGCTATGAACATCGCATGGCTTACTTCGCATCTCCTACGGGCAATCTCATCATCAAGAAGTAAACTCCTTGGATTCTTCTCAACCCACCCATTCAACGACAATCAACCTTCTACTTCATATGGAACTATATACCCTTTGGCGTTCATCTCACGAGAAATTATGGAATAGCCTGGCTCTAAAGGCTTCATTCGGAGTTGGATATTCTCTTCAAACTTCTTATAACCGGAGTGCTGCACTGTACCCAAAATGGACTTTAAGGAAGTGCCAGGAGGCACTACAAAAAAAAAAATTATAACATAATACATAAATTTTTTTTTCTCTCAACGGAAAGGGGTAATGTAACGGGATAAATTAAGTACCCGTTAATTTTTATTATTTGGTGTGGATGCCTTACAACTGGCGACACTTTGAGACAAGGTTCGGAGTTGGCTGACGGAACGAGACGAGCTTCGTCTTCAGTATTCGGGTGGCGGATCCAGCGATTACACGTACGGGAAGAAAGGACTCTTCGCGGAGGGCGGTCAACACGAAATCGGGAAGTTTTTAGTTTATCATTATGCATTTCAACATTCAATATTCATTTCAATATTCATTTCAAATATTCAATATTTAGTTTCTTTCTGTTTGCAATATTGGTTTACTATAATTTAATAAATTTTGTTCTATCGTTATATGGAACTGGCGCCCTTAATATTTATAGTAATGATATTTAAAATTATAATTCATTTTACTACCTACAATTTAGAATAACTATTCAATCACCATGTTAATTATTTTTACGTAATAATACCGACCTACTAACGTTTCTTCGAGGTTAGTCGCACCCTGAGATTATTTATATTTAAATTATTCATTGAGTCTCTTGCTATGTTTTGTTTTACAATAAATTATATTCCGTAATATGAATCTTTTATTTAAGATCAGCATCATCCTTATTCTCACATTGATTCACATTTTTTTATACGTTACAACTTTACGTTAAAGTGTCAATTTTCTGAAAAACAAATTTAGTATTTTGATTTCGACAACACCTAACACAGATTTTGTGTATTGCAAACTTTGTCTTTAATCTCCACGAACAATTTGAAATGTGTTCATTGCTTTTATAAAGGTGAACCCAAATAACAAACGTACGCTTTTATCATACACGATAGGTACTAAGTGCAGCATACTTTGCATACAATGCTACACACTGCACGTACACGATAGGTACTAAGTGCAGCATACTTTGCATACAATGCTACACACTGCACGTACACGATAGGTACTAAGTGCAGAATACTTTGCATACAATGCTACACACTGCACGTACACGATAGGTACTAAGTGCAGCATACTTTGCATACAATGCTACACACTGCACGTACACAATAGGTACTAAGTGCAGCACACTTTGCATACAATGCTACACACTGCACGTACACGATAGGTACTAAGTGCAGAATACTTTGCATACAATGCTACACACTGCACGTACACGATAGGTACTAAGTGCAGCATACTTTGCATACAATGCTACACACTGCACGTACACGATAGGAACTAAGTGCAGCATACTTTGCATACAATGCTACACACTGCACGTACACGATAGGTACTAAGTGCAGAATACTTTGCATACAATGCTACACACTGCACGTACACGATAGGTACTAAGTGTAGCATACTTTGCATACAATGCTACACACTGCACGTACACGATAGGTACTAAGTGCAGCATACTTTGCATACAATGCTACACACTGCACGTACACGATAGGTACTAAGTGCAGAATATTTTGCATACAATGCTACACACTGCACGTACACGATAGGTACTAAGTGCAGCATACTTTGCATACAATGCTACATACTGCACGTACACGATAGGAACTAAGTGCAGCATACTTTGCATACAATGCTACACACTGCACGTACACGATAGGTACTAAGTGCAGAATACTTTGCATACAATGCTACACACTGCACGTACACGATAGGTACTAAGTGCAGCATACTTTGCATACAATGCTACACACTGCACGTACACGATAGGTACTAAGTGCAGCATACTTTGCATACAATGCTACACACTGCACGTACACGATAGGTACTAAGTGCAGAATACTTTGAATACAATGCTACACACTGCACGTACACGATAGGTACTAAGTGCAGCATACTTTGCATACAATGCTACACACTGCACGTACACGATAGGTACTAAGTGCAGCATACTTTGCATACAATGCTACACATTGCACGTACCTACGAGAGCCAAATAAGTTATGGGAGCTATTTCCAGTTTATCTGAATATACAATACAAACAAAACTGTTTACGGCGCGGCGTGGGTTTAGAGATATTGGACGCAAATCATTGCTGGTCTAACCAGACCTCTCCGTATTACATACGTGTGTGCTTTTGGCTTCAAGCATTCACAATGCATGTTAAAATCTTTAAAATACCCCACACATATTTGGGGATGCTATGTGGAGGGAATTTTTGAGGAGAGGAAGCGGTGAACATGGGTCTTAAAGAAACCCATGTTTTAGGGGGGAGGAAACACAAAGGCCGGCAAATCGTTCCACAGCCGTTTCATGCTGAAGGAATGAAGGCTGGAGAAAAGGAATTTGGATCTTCACTGAACAAACAAGGAATAAAACGACACAATAATTATTTTTATGATTATT
Source organism: Hesperophylax consimilis (assembly GCF_061612785.1). NCBI lineage: Eukaryota > Metazoa > Arthropoda > Insecta > Trichoptera > Limnephilidae > Hesperophylax > Hesperophylax consimilis. The sequence goes on from NC_142842.1 coordinate 2,337,525, forward strand.
TGGTCATCCTTGACATTTAAGGCCAAATTCATTGCGTAAATGTTGCTAGGACTTGGCATTGATATAAGCTAATATTAGTTATTGTTTATTGTGATAACCAAATCATTCATTTATAGAAGGTAATGACGGGCATAATCGAAATAATTCAATTCGAATATGTTGATTAATTTTATTGAAAATTTTTGTTATCAATATAATCAATTAAAATTGTAAATCAAAGGTCGGAACGCAGTTTCCGAGTACAGACGACATGTGAGATGCTCTGTTTGTTCTACCGGTTTTTCATTGGGAGGTGCTTCGACAATCTAACATCGTGGTTCAGCAAAATTAAAATTTTGATCATCTCAAAACAACAGATTTGGACTTGGTGCAATTTAATTCTGGGCCATCGATATATGTGATGGAGATAATGTAAAAATCAAAGCCGATGAATTTTCATTTGAAAATAATGAAATAAGTTATTTATTGTGGAATATAGGAAGGCTAGTGTAATGCCACACATTTCAAAAATGATAATGATACTTTAATAATTTATATAGCGCCATTTTTGCGATATATCACGTCAAGGTTGCAATTACACGCATGCATCTATCGTTTGGATAAATCGCACAGTAATAAAAACATACCAAAGCCGAAAACAAAACACAAAGTAAAATGATGACTCGGTAATGGCATAATTCGATAGTGGGTATTTTAGGAATTATTGTCTGAAATGTATCATTATATAATACGTTATTTGTTTGGGAACACAATTATAACCAAATAATTAACAAAATCTTCTTTTTTCTAATTTAATAGAGAAAATGTGTCACTTGTCATGTTCACAAGTATTGCGAATTTTACAGCAATTAGTGATTTCGAAAAAAAAATTGATTTTGCAAACGTTCGTCGTGTTAAGATAAAATTTAAAAATGCATTTTACCTAAAAACTAATGTAATTCCATGAATAAACACCATGAAAATGAAAATTAAAAAATTAAATAGCTAATTTTAAAACTGATGAAATTTACCCCCACAACAACCAAATTGTTAACATTAGCAAGTTAACTTACTAGGTATATGCACATACATTACGAGTCTTTACAAAATAAATGACTTTATATGAATTAATGAAATTGTGTAGGATCGTGAAATAAAATAGGGACAGAAGTTTAATCCAAAGCTTGAGTCTGTAGATCATCATTGTGTAGGTCAATAATAAATAAATAAAATAGGGGCATAAGTTTAATCCAAGGTTTGAATCTGTAGATCATCATTCTGTGGGTCATTAATAAATAAATAAAATAGGGGCATAAGTTTAATCCAAGGTTTGAATCTGTAGATCATCATTCTGTGGGTCATTAATAAATAAATAAAATAGGGGCATAAGTTTAATCCAAGGTTTGAATCTGTAGATCATCATTCTGTGGGTCATTAATAAATAAATAAAATAGGGGCATAAGTTTAATCCAAGGTTTGAATCTGTAGATCATCATTCTGTGGGTCATTAATAAAAAAATAAAACAGGGGCATAAGTTTAATCCAAGGTTTGAATCTGTAGATCATCATTCTGTGGGTCATTAATAAATAAATAAAATAGGGGCATAAGTTTAATCCAAGGTTTGAATCTGTAGATCATCATTCTGTGGGTCATTAATAAAAAAATAAAACAGGGGCATAAGTTTAATCCAAGGTTTGAATCTGTAGATCATCATTCTGTGGGTCATTAATAAATAAATAAAATAGGGGCATAAGTTTAATCCAAGGTTTGAATCTGTAGATCATCATTCTGTGGGTCATTAATAAATAAATAAAATAGGGGCATAAGTTTAATCCAAGGTTTGAATCTGTAGATCATCATTCTGTGGGTCATTAATAAATAAATAAAATAGGGGCATAAGTTTAATCCAAGGTTTGAATCTGTAGATCATCATTCTGTGGGTCATTAATAAATAAATAAAATAGGGGCATAAGTTTAATCCAAGGTTTGAGTCTGTAGATCATCATTCTGTGGGTCATTAATACATAAATACAGAATTCGAAAACAAATTACATACTTTGTTCCCACACAATAGCGTGCAGCAATCAATAATAATAAAAAAACTGAACAGGTTATTCATTGCAGTAAAAAACGCATCCTCATCCTCAGTAACGACGCATCTTTTCAATTGCTTGAGAAATTATACCTTCGGTAACCTTGAAGAGTTATAAAAGGAAACGCGGAGTTAATCAACTTTGAAAGTATAAAGAGATTACAACTCTGCTTACTTCTTGAAATACCGGATGGTTTTCAACTATACGAGTTTTGACTAAAACCACCCATTCGAAAAGATGGCTGTGGGTACAGTTTACCATAAAGTGGAAGATACTGTCAGTATCGCCCTGGTGTAAGACCACCATTGAGTATCGAAACGTCGCTTGGTGACCAGATCTGAATAGCCAGGTACTTCCCCACCTACCTCTACCTCATCTCGTTTTTTTTTCTATTTTATTCGTAAAATATATTTGTATTCAGTTTTTTACATGCTTTTCGACTACCACATTAGACACATGTTCGTATTATGGTAGTCGAAATTTGTATATAATTAGATAAATGTTCATTTGTTAATATATTATTTTGTTAAATGCAATGTATTTGTAAAATAGGTAATACTTTAACTAGTTTTCTAGTAGAGTAGATTTTCAGATAGATCTCGTTCCCTTCCCCACTACAGCCTCACAAACCCCAATTGGGGATGCCATAATTTCACTGGTTCCAGACGGTTGGGATCAGTTAGGACTCTTGTTCACATAAAAAATGAAACAATTTTTTGGAAGATTTTTTCAGAACGTTTTTATACGCATATTATAAAAACGAATATGCGTATAAAAACGTTCTTTTTCAGAATGTTTTTATAATATGCGTATTATTTGTGTTTTGATAACATCATGCAACAATATTATCTCACATTTTTTCATTAGTTAAATATATTTTAAAAAGTCGGAACACTCATTATTACGTAAAATTTTATTATTATGAATTCAATACCTGTGGTACCTATGAACATGACCTAGTATACCTACCTGGTAGGAAACTACCTACATAAAACGCTAAAAGGAAACATTTTACAAAAAATAGATATTCTTATAAGCAAAAAAAGCGAAAAACTGGATTTAGAAAACACAATCAAAATAAAAATAAACACATAAATGGTGTTGTATTTTATTTTACTTAAAATATTTAATCAGGTTGTAACCCAATAACTTAAGTTCACAGCATGCACAAATAATAATTAATTACGTATTTGATCAATAAACAGGATGTGAAGGGAAATACTTGATTTACTTTAACCAATGATTCCTGACATTATTTGGAGTAAAAAATGTAAGCGAAACTTCGGTCTCGGGTCTTCAGGAATCACTCGTTAAAGGAGGTCAAGTTCGCCCCTAATACCCTGTATAGATACCAGAAAAACAAAATAATACATAAAAAATTCCAGTAACTTACATTTTGTTGTAAAACTTTGTTGTTAATCAATGTAAAATAGTATTATAGAAAATAACAGCACGTGGATGATAGTGACAAATCAACCTTTATGTTTATCGGTACCTACAATATAATATTTATGTTGATTAACTCACTATCGTTAATTATATACTCGAGAAAAAATCATTTAATAACCTGATTTGTATGGAAGTCTATTCGACTACGATCACGCTCTTTGATTCTATGCTTGAATTATTCTATCTTGAATGAATATAAAACGATTTATACTTGCTACTATTAGAATTAAATCCATTTATCGAGTTCCTAGCAAGAAAAATAGCGCTTCCCACGTTAAAAAATGATTATCCAATCGTGGGGCTATTTATAAATTGATTCAATAGTACTTAGTACGTATCTTCTATTGTGCCTAAAGTAGATCTTTTAAGGCAAAGGTTTGAATGACACACGATTGATTGTTGATGCATAAAAAGATGAATGATTGTAAATGGTCGATGTGAAACATTAAAATGTCAGCTCAGGCAGTGTGGTAGGAAGTATTTTAAATGCATATTATTATTAAATTCATTTTATTGGTATTGATATCATTGTTAAGTACAACGTTCTTTTAAACGGGCATTCCTGTATAACTCTGGTCTTTCTTCGCATCAATATCTCGATGATGGTCCTCAGAAAGCATGAATTACACTCTGTGTTTTTCCATTACTGTATTTTTAAATATGTTTATTGTATTTCATTATTTGCTCATGTTCTCCATAAAACGGTTATGCAACAATATATTACGGAAATTATTACAATTTAGAGGTACATGTAAGTATAAAACGTAACGGAGGCAATTTCAATATTTTGTGACATATGTCAAAAAATTATTTCTAAACTGTCTGAAGTAACATTAAAAATTTCGATGGTCAATACAGAATCGTTAAGCAGTTTGATTGGCGAGTTCTGATAGGCAGAAGTCCTCGCTTTCGGAGCATAAAAAAGTGTTTGGGTTCTACTACGAGTTTGCTTGTCAGGGCAGTTAAAAGTTAACCTCTTTCAATATAAGTTCCGGAGATTAGTTTAAAAAAGGTTTGCCTTAATATATTTTTCTCCGTGCTTCTAAGGTAATCGAGCATTCCTGTTAAAGACAAGAATGAATACAGGAATGGATGGTACGTAGTATGTAGGTAACGCATACACCTCTTTTGTACATTAAGGTTCACACATTTATCTTTTGTAGGTACGTGATGAGAATGCATCCAACTTCAGGTTCATGGACTGACATTGTTCAAGTTTGTCTTCGATTAATGATTGTTACCACTTTAAAACTACTTACGATTGAATGGATATATGTAGAATTTGATCATTTTGGGATCTTAGCAAAACCAAATTTTTAACTGTTGGAAAAACCGCGATCAAAAAGGTTACCATCGTGAATAATCATTAAAAAAGCAAACGTCAAACTGATGGAGCGTTTTTGTAAAAAACCGCACTTAAACTTCCACCGCTGAAGTGAAATTATGAACTACACAAAAATAATTTCATTTGATAAATACTGAAAATTTATGAATGCAAGTAAAAAATCTCTAGTTTGTGATTTCACGGTAGATAAGTTCTCAGTGGTCGGCCTGTAATAATACTCAATGTGAACGCCTGAACGCCGCACTCCTCTACACCGAATACTACTATCTACTTTCTGGGGAATGGTTTCAATGCAGGTATGTGGTCAGAAAACATACCTAATCAATCAATACATATTATAAAAGTAAGTGTACAATGTGCGTACCGCTAAAACTCAGAAACTAGTCCCGTTATATGGTGTGGTAGCCCTCTATCCCCCATCCATGAAGAAAGTTCTCGTTTTTACCTGAAGGGCGTGCTTTTGAAGATATAACGACTGGAAGTTTCGTCCTCTACAAATTCCAAAAACAGTCCCAAACATTCGAGAGCTTTCCACAACATTCGAGAACATCCCGGATCATTCTAGAATGTTCTGGAATAGTCTGGAACGTTCGGAACGTCAGCTTGTATATTATAAATAACAATCTGACGTTGCTTTGTAGGTATGATGTGAATTGAAAGGAGGATCTCCAAAAAAAAATGCAGTTGAATTATTATAGAAAAACAGGGCAAGAATGAAATCCGACCTGTATAATCACGCAAAATTGAATTCTTTAATGGCCTATATGTCATAATTTAAAACACAAATAAATAAAATAGCACATATCCGTACTTGATATTTTCTATGCCTTTTGATTTAAATAAATATTATTCAGTTTGGTTGGGTATTTTGACCTCAAATCCAAATTTAATTTTTGTACGAAAAAGCCTGCGCAGCCGCTCTTCTTAAATACCTACTTACTTAATTAATAAACACGACGATTCCAAATTTGAAAAAAGAGTGTTTGACGAAACATTAAAACGGCCACCATCTTGAAACCGAAACGTAACAAACAAATTTAAAAGATCGATGAAAAATCAGTGAAAATTGACCCAGCATATTTGCTAGCCAATAACAAACGTGGAAACAATGGCGATGACTGGTGACCAGAGATGTGCAAAATGGGTACCCAAAACCATTTGAAATGCAAAATGGAAATGGGTCAAAACTTTTCCATTTGAAAATGCAAAATGCAAAATGGTTTTTAGAAAAGCATTTCAAATGCAAAATGCAAAATACCTATTTTCAAAATGCATTGAAAATGCAAAATGGTTTCTCAGGTCAATCAAACAGTTTTGTCATTTAATAATGGACATCAATGTAGAACAAACATATAACATGATGGTAAATCAAAAAATGCCACAACTACGGATTAAGAACCACAAAAAATTTGCGCGGGACAAATGTTGCCAACGTAAAAACATAGAAACTGCTATCTAACATTTAATATTACAGCGTCATGGCCCCATGTTCAGTATTTGAATCAGTATTTTTTGTAATGGTATCACTCAATTGCCAGGGCTCCTACCAGGGAGCAACTTGACAAATGTAAATTATCTCTCATAGCGAGGTTGACGACCGACTGATATTTGGGGCTTATGAAAAAAAGATGAGTGGAGATAGTAGGAAGAATGTTGCAAAAAAGCATTTAAAATTCAAAATGCAAAATGGTTTTTAGAAAAGCATTTAAAATGCAAAATGGAAAATACCCATTTTGCATTTTGCATTTCCATTTGAAATGGATTTATTTGAAATAAAGTACATCTCTGCTGGTGACACATCCTTGGGGTTATCATTGGCTGGAAAAAGACGTCAGTAGTTTTTTAACTCCCAGTGTGAACACAGCTACTTAATAAAGTACATAATATATCTACGCCACTGCTTTGCTGAAAGTAGTGCCATTAGTATCATATTGTTAAGATTAATATTATTGAAATGTAATAAATGATGTTATAATGCGTTCCACCGATAATTTCTGCGATGTTACTTTACAAATTCAGATCATATTTTTAATGTCAGAGTGAAACCCCTAGTGATGCAACGATTCATACTTCTCTACTTGACAGAAACCTTCACAACTTCATTTTTAATGTCTCATTTATTTCCACACATCTTTTTCTCACAACTCACAACATTTCCAAAATCGGGGACCATAGTTCAAATTAAACGGCTCTGGGCAGTTGGGAATTGTAATAGCCTTGATATTAGATTAGTCTATTAGGTTACCCATAGATGGCGTTTAGCTGTCGAGTATTGCAGAGACCGGGATTATAATAAATAAGGTGGGAACTTCAAGGTCGGAATCCAGATTATTCCAACCGCCTGCTAGTTAAGATATCAAGCCCATTGTCAATCTATCACATTAAAATCCAAAGTTTTGTTGAGCCGGAGTTTTATTTAATAAAAAGAGTATGAGAGAAACCCCGAAGATACCAAATAGGGTCCCGTGCGAGATAATGTATTTTGTTTAAAGCCGCCAAAGATATATCTTCTAAAATAATACATATATTTTAATGATTTTTTTTACATAGTAGTCACCACACCCTAACTATAAAATTACTGTCTGAAATTATAGTTTACTTTGTAATACAACTCCATAATCTGAAATTAAAGTTTACTTTGCAATACAACTCCATAAACTGAAATTAAAAATTACTTTGTAATAAACTCCATAACAGAAATTAAAGCCTAGTTTGAAATACAACTCCATAAACATAAATTAAAGCTTACTTTATAATACAACTCCATAAACTGAAATTAAAGTTTACTTTTTAATACAACTCCATAACTGAAATTAAAGTCTAGTTTGAAATACAACTCCATAAACTGAAATTAAAGACTACTTTGTAATACAACTCCATAAACTGAAATTAAAGTTTACTTTGTAATACAACTCCATAAACTGAAATTAAAAATTACTTTGTAATAAACTCCATAACAGAAATTAAAGCCTAGTTTGAAATACAACTCCATAAACTGAAATTAAAGTTTACTTTTTAATACAACTCCATAACTGAAATTAAAGTCTAGTTTGAAATACAACTCCATAAACTGAAATTAAAGACTACTTTGTAATACAACTCCATAAACTGAAATTAAAGTTTACTTTGTAATAAACTCCATAACAGAAATAAAAGCCTAGTTTGAAATACAACTCCATAAACTGAAATTAAAGCCTAGTTTATAATATAACGCCATAAACAGAAATTAAAGCCTACTTTGTAATGCAACTCCATAAATTGAAATTAACATCAGTTTTGGGCCATTTAGGTATGTTTTATGTGCAATATTTTATGATATATTATTTTATTATTATGTATTTATTTTATTACATTTTAAAAAATTGTTCTGTAATGAAATATTTGTATCACAGTGTTTATACGTATAAGTGTTTATAGCTGGGACCCATACAAAAAGATTGGTATACAATATTCATATAAGAATTATCGATGCATATGAGTGTTTTAATTTTACCCCAAGTAAGATAAAATTGACCTTACTTCTGGTATACAGACAAGTCCGCTATACATTTCTATAGTTTCATCTCTTCGGTGACCAAAACTTACAGTAGGTATAGGTATATGATTTTTGTTTAGGATGTATTCAATAAACATACCTAATATCACAGACATAGGAATTAATAGACGAGAAGATAATGGCGAGGGGTAAAATCAACTGTTGAAGAACGAAGGGAGTGAAGCTGACTGTGATTCGTCAATAAATCAATCTGACAGTAAATAGGCATCTCGCATTATAATATCACCATTTACTTCTTAAAAGTAAAATCTGCTTTGGAATGAATAGACATTTTTACATGGGAGCGCAAATTACTCGCCACGTTATGAACAAATTTGCGAAGTCCAAATTCGGCAAAAAAATTCGGTTCATTTTCAGAGTCGAATATTTCGTTTAAGTATTTAGTTAAGACACTTTTATAAATGTTCATAATTTACTTCCCAGCAACCAACCAGCTTTGTGTTTCGCGTCCAGACGTTTCTCGATGTGATAGTAACAACTGATTCATATTATACGATGTGAATATGCTTAAAATAAAGTAAAATAATGCTTATATATGGAATGTAATACGACAATTGGGTTTATTCTCTTTTTCACATCTATTTTTACAAGTTTTCATAGTACAAGTCAACATTTTGCCGTGTTATTTCGTAAAATGAACCGATGATGCCTCGACCATAGTTCGCACGAGAATGATGACGTCACGTTTTCAAATTTCACTTGAGGCCATACGCGAGCACAGCCGGCTCCAATGGAACCGGTATGGGGAGTGGGGATAATACGCTTTTAATCACTTAGGGCAGGTCTACTAATATTCATATGTCTATGCCTAATATAAATTAAAATAATCTTAGAAATTATAAATAGTTTTATTGACAAAATTAAAATTAAATTAACCTTGACTGTTTGACTCTACACATGAGGAAGATGAATACTAATCAATTAATTATAAATCTAATGGAATGAATAATTGTTAATCTAGTCATACACAAAAACAGCATTCAAAATGTTTTTTCGTATTAAATTATACAAAAATTGAATGCGTTCCGTTATCTCGTCGATTCGACATTTCTGCGGGTAAAATGACCCCACACAACCAAACTGTAAGCTTGAAAACCAGATTTATAAATTAATATATTTTAAATCTTTTAATTATAATGAGTCCATTAGCAATAAACGAACAAAAAATATTTAATAATTTAATCATTGAAAACAATATTAGCGATTCTCAAACGCTAATGTCGTTAGATTTTGAAATCTAACAATATTACCAATATTTGTAATTTTGTTATGTTAAATTTTATAATCTCTATTTTAAAGGATTTAAGATTTTTAATGAACTACCGACAGATGTTAAAGAAGCTAACAGCCTAGCTGCTTTTCGTGGGTTATGCCTAATTACTATAAATAATAAGTTTTATATGTATTGTTAAGTATCCTTAATGTACTATAAATAAGTTGTTAAAAGGTTTATATTAGATATAAAATGTAATTTTTTATAACTAAAAAAAACATAGATTTTTTTTTTGCACACAAATTCAAAAAAAAAAGGACGCATCTAGGAATTAAACCCAGGACGTTAGCCTTTCAGGGCAGAGCCTCGGCAAGGCTAACGACTCCTGTTAATTCAAAAATAGTTAAATCAAGTTAATCCAAAAATAAAAAATAAAAATACAAAATAAAAAAATAAATTCTAAACAAGTGTTTTAAACTTTATATACCCTTTCACCGTCCGTTCTACCTCCTCCCCTAGTTACACTCTTAACTAATCCCTCCACCCCGACTTCAACACGTAATTTAACATATTATGTTCACCTATTGTTTTGTAATATCGAGTAAGTATATTTTGCACTGGGGAAGGAACGGTTGTTCCGAAACCGGTCGGTGTATATATAAAAAAAATACAGTGGTTCAAACATAGTAACATTGTTTCATTTATTAATATAATATAATTGTCGTTTTTAAAATAATGCAACAATCGTCCACCAACGTTAAACCTGTCTATTTCGACATACATAAGAACAACGTGCCTACACTAAACCAAACACGCTTATCATCACCTACCCACGCAACAAAATTTAAATTATCTCATTAAATTTACACGCATTATAAATAATTATAACATGAGATACTATGTTGATACTAGTCGAGTTAACAAATCATTATACATATAGTCGCCTAATAATAATTTGCCTATATAATGCACTTGCATAATGTTGATTGACTATATGATCATTTGTGGAAAAGTGTGTGGAAGGGTTTAGTTTTTCCTATGGAGAAGATTTGACCCGGACATAAAATCGAAAATTATTTGTACACGGTGTCCGGAGTCTCGCAGTTCAAACGGGAAACTGGTGAATCTACATTTCGGCAACTAAGGGGTTTAAAATTTTTGGAGCCGGCTACTCTTTGACGCATTTTAAAAGATATAAAACATCAAACACAATAATAATATTAAATAATGTTAGCCCCCAGCGACCGATTGGTCTGCGCTTAGTGCTTCTAAACTACGCAACGGATTTTGAATGGTTATACTAACATTTAGAGAATTTTTTCCGGACTACAGATATAAATGTAGAGTAGTATTTCATTTTCGGAGATGGAAAAAATAATTATTATGAAAATTAAAATCGATTGTTCACTTTGCGGCCACTGTTTTTTTTCTTCTCTTACTTAACCCAAAATATAAAACAATGATCCCAAAACAGGTTCTTAGTTTGGGTTTACTTAAAAAAATAATAACTAGCTTTAATATTATTGTTTCAAAACATGCTGAAAAAAAATATCCGTTTTTTAACTAAAAGCTACTAAAATGAATTATTTTCCATTTCGGGAAACTGAAATACTTACTACTCATTATTATCTAACTGATACAAAGTGGTTTTTTTTTCACAACAAAATGTGTCCCTATTTTTTGTATATTTTCTGACTATACACCGGTGCCGAAGGGATCAATGACGCTAGTTCCTCGGAGCTTTTTTCGTTAAAATACCGATATAACAAGAACACCTGTGCTCTAAAAACTATCAAGCCCTTTTCTGCATTCAAATTCATTTTTTCTGGTATTTTAGGGCTCCATATTAGGCTGATAAATTCAACAGTGGAGGCGAACTTGAGATGTGTGAAAAACGAACCTATCATTAACAACTAATATTTAAATAGCCGGATTTAGCAAAACGCTTCAACGTAGAGCGCCGATAGAATTTTTCAGCAGGTCAAACAATTAAATGATCAAGTTGGTTCAGTAGAAGATATTTCCGAAAGTTTCGTATCTCGCCTTGTCAAGTGGAAACGCCCCCCTTGAGAAAGCGGCACGATTCGATATTATCAAGCCCAACTCTGCATAGTGTGCGAATTTTAATTCTGCCAATTTATGACGACAACTTAAATACCTACTAATGTAGAAACAATGTTTTTATTATTTAATACTAGCTGCACCCCGCCACGCGTTGGTGTGGCGCAGTCTCTCTGTACAGATAATAAAAATAATTAGACTTACCAGGCGTTTCTTTAACGTTTGACGTTCTCTGCCCCGATGTCAACAAGATAAGGGATGCCAAAAACATTCCTGGAAGACTGCTACTCCTTGCAAACATTTTTGAAAACTCTTATTTCGGATTTGTTGTAAAGTTTTAAGTCCACCGCCCCGTACCGATTAAAAACTTTCCTATTTACGAAACAACAAGAATGTTGCGTTATTTTTACAGCACTGCCGTTTATGAAAACAAATTAAATTAGCATAAATGCCACTTTCTTTATATTTTACGCGTTAATGATGGTCGAAGATCAACCTCTGGAAATTTCCTTATTAGCCAACGATGATAAGAAATAAATTACAATAAATCTTTCACAACGCTTTCAATACACTTCAAAAATAGTTAAATACGTGCACTGGTTACTATTTTTTCGTTTCGGGAAATTTCCCGCCACAACAAACGTCAGTTTTCCAAAGCAACACTTCTGTCAAGTTCAAATTTAAAAACAGTTCGATTTCATACGTAAAGAAAATAACGCCACTTTTATTTAAAATTTGGATCGTTCTTTTTGTCAGTAGCTTTGTTGTGTTGTCAACAGTAAATTTGTTTTCGCGCCGTTTCAAACGCACGTGTGTTCGTTTACGTTCGTATTATTTCGGTGTTTACTTATTGCAAACCAGCTGACTGCTCGCAATGGCGACTAGAAGGCTGTACACTGTATGGCCGCCGCTAACTAACAACAACCAACTACTAAAGACCCGGCGGACAACTTTGCGATGAAATCGAAAGAAGTTCACTCTGTCTCACGTGCTCGGTTATTCATTGGGAGAGGTGGCTCAGCATTCACATCTCGGATCTCGACACTTATATAATATACGAAATGGAAACTTTATCTTCTTTAAACTTATTATGATTGTGTTTTTCAAAATTAATTCGCTAATTAATTTAGTATTTTATTGTAGTTCTATTGGTGAAGATTTTATAGGAATTTAGAAATCGGATTTGGAACTTTTAAGAAGTGAACTTGAAGTGCCCTCCATACAAATTCGAATGGAAACAAAATTGTTAACATCCATTTAGCCCAATAGCCAAGCGCTCTGTCTCACTTACTCTAACCTGACATCGTAGATCTCTATTCCATTAGAATTATTTCGTAAACACAGTTTTGTATTAGAATTTAAGCCTTATTGGGTAAATATTTGGACCACGAAACACGCCCACAAGGGTATAAAAGTATGATAATTATCTACCATTTCCAGAATGATAAAAATCCTAAAATAAAAATAAACGCTCGGCGGCGAGGGCAATGGGAAGGCGTTTGAAAAAGCTAACATGTATAGTTTTTCCCTAGAGATACAGAAAGGTGAGCTCTGGTATCATGAAAATTTGCACAGCTTTTTCTGTTTCTTTGCACAAAAACATTAGTCAAGATATATATATATATATATATATATATATATATATATATATATATATATCCCGCTACATTTGTTGCGTCCGACCCCTAAAAACTCCATAGCATTGCAGCGTCCACCGACTTACAGCGTCCGATATACGGACGCTGCAATGTTTTGACCTCAAAATTGGCCAGAACGATGCTTACCCCATGTAGAATCGTATGGCAAAATTTTTTGTGGAAGCAAAAAATGTCTCAGAATGTCTGGAAACGAATATTGAACGTTTGACATTTTGCCGACAGGTTCGCTACACGATGTATATATCGAGCAGTGTATGTTTTTATTCATTTCTACGATCTTGCCGCGTCCACGAAGTAATATAATTTTCGATACATAACGACGATCATGCTGCGTCTACGCATTACATCGTTAGTATTGCGTCCTCAAGACCGATTACGAGTAGATATTATTTTATATACATAACGACGGTCGTGCTGCGTCCACGCATTACGTCGATAGTACTGCGTCCCCGTAGCCGCTCATGAGAATATACTATTTTTAACTCATAATGACAATAATGATGCTTCCATGCATCACGTCGATAGTATTGCGTCCCAGTGAACGATCACGAGTAGATATTATTTTGAATATACAACGACGGTCATGCTGCGTCTACGCATTACGTCGATAGTACTGCGTCCTCGTGGCCATTCGGAGTACATTGTTAAATATTATTTGAGCGTTTGGTTGAGTAAATCATCAGATTGGCAACATTTGGTTAATTTACAACGATGCCGCTTGATACTCAGAACTAAGAATCGTCTTGCGTGGTTTTTAATGCATAACGACGATTTTGCTGCGTCCACGCATTACTTCGATAGTACTGCGTCCCCATGGCCATTCACGAGTACATTTTTATAAATTATTTGAGCGTTTGGTTGAGTAAATCATCAGATTTGGCAACGTTGGGTTAATTTACAACGATGCCGCTTGACACTAAGAACTAAGAAGCATCCTGCGTAGTTTTTAATGCATAACGACGATCGTGATGCGTTTACGCATTACGATGGTAGTATTGCGTCCGTTGTTGTTTTTTTTAAAAGAAAAAGCGTTTTTTTTGGGAGCGAAACCCGGTCGGCACGAAGTATAAAAAATAAAAGTGGTGTTTACAAAGTTATTGTTTTATTTTAAATTAAATATTGTTGTCAATTAAACAAACAATTTATAAGTTCCCGAATATTATCTGAATATAAAATAAATCTTATAGAATAAAATAAAAACCTCAAGATATGAATTGAAATCTAGCAAGAATATCGTAACACAAATTGTGAGGATTATTATTAATATATTCATAGAATTACTACTATATATTTTATCACACCTTCATAAATGCAATGAAAACTTTAACTTAAATGAAATCAACAAAAAATCAAAATATAGAAGAATACTAATTTTTTTATTTAATTTAAAAAAAGAAAGACAAACATTCCCAGGTTACGAATAACCCAACAATGTTTGAAAATCTCCTACTACCACCACAGAAAGCCGAAAATGTTGCTTGTGTTGTGATGGAGGACTTAGCCAGCCGAGGAATCGAACACGCGACGCTCGGGTGAGACCCAAGCGCTATGCCCACTCAACTCAGCAATACGTATGTGAAACATACAGCGAATGCACTAAAATCTAGAACAATATAATAAATCTACTAACAATCTTGCACTTAAACATAAGCAGTATAATTTGAAACATGGACGAACTTCTGGTATACCTATGTATTTAACATTATGTCCACAAGCAGATTTTTAATACTATCCGAGGCACACTCGCATGCAATACATAAAAATATACCAAGTATTCCAAACTACAAACAATATGTCACAAATTATCACAAAAATAAAAGTAGTGGAATTGTAGTCTATGCTAAAGAAAAATTTACTGATATCAATGTTAACGAAATACCAATATGTAACGCAAACTGTTTGTCAATTAATGAATCTAAATAATTACCCAATTAATATAATCGCATGTATCGAATACATAGCTCGTTATACCCTTATAATCCAGTAGGTACCCAAGCGATTCCTTCAGAAACTTGATCAGGTTGCTTAGGCTGTGAACATCTTGGAATAATTATCGATAATAACATCAAATGGAAAAGTCAAATAAACTCCACAGTAGACAGAATGAGAAAACTCATCTTTATGTTTTTTAGACTTAGAAATACTGTATCATTAAAAATACTTAAAGGTATTTATTTTGCACTTGCACATTCTACACTACTACAATATGAAATCGTGGTTTGCGGGGGGGGGGGTGCGTATAAATCATACCTACGTTCACTTGTGACAATTCAAAAAATATTAGTAAAAATCATATTTAAAAAAGCCATATAACTATCCAACAATAAATGTTTTCCAAGGTTTCCCGGTTCCCCTTCTCACAAAAATTTATGACAAAAATACTCGTACATTAAGAACTTCAATTACATAAAGATTTATTTGATAAAAATAATATTCCATAATTAATTTAAAGCTAAATAATTATTTATATTGGAGGACTAACCGTACCACTAGTTCTAACTACAACAGCAAAACATCATTAGTTATTTAACGGTATAAAATTATTCAATAAAGTACTCCTGGATATATCTGAGGAAAATTATGACAGTTACAAAAAAAAAACAATTTAAAATTCTCTAATACCACCTAATAAATTTTCTTATTGTTTTAAATTATTTATTTATTTATTTTATTTCAGGGAAATCAACAGTTTACAATGTGGTTCATCTATACACGTGTAATTTACCTAACTGAGAAACCAATTGCAGATTTCCGCAATATTCTATTCTATTATGTATGTAAAAATTTAAAAACTATACTTACAAGAACTAAAAAATATTAAATTTATCGAAGAAAGCAAACACTTAGTGGCTTGACATTATACAAAATGAAACAAATACTTTGTTTTAAACCACTTTATTTTTATTTATATTTCGTCGACCGGTTTGGATTGAACCCAAATATTGTATAAAATAAATATAAAGTGGTTTAAAACATAGTATTGTTTCATTTTGTAAAAAATATAACGTTATTCAAGAGGGAGATTATTATAACATGAGATTATTTTAACTGGAGATTATTATAACAGGAGATTATTAAAACAGAAGATTATTATAACGTAATACTACATAATATATGTCATTACATAATATAATAACATTTTATGCAGTTTGGTACACGTTTAATACATTTTTAATATAGTTTTTATATTTATTTTGGTTACATTGAAGATAGAATCAGAGAGAATGTTATTATACATATGTTGAACATATTCTTCTAAGACAAGCATTTTTATTTTACTAGATTACATGAGCGTGTGTGCCGTGTAGGTACTTTCAAATCAATTCTGCTTAATAAACTCCACATATTATGTTTCTGCTTATCATTCCTTGGTATTATTTATATTTAACCTGTTTTTATTACTTTTATTGTATTTTCTTGTAAGGCTATTAATAGTTTTTGTAATAATATTTGCAATATAAATATGTAAAAATATATTGTTGTCCTCTCCTAAGCACAAGCATCTTACTTATCAGAAAAGTGATTTAAATATTATTTAATATTATGTTGTAAATATTGTAACACTAAAGATGTTAAGAAATAAAAATAAAAATAAAAAAATTTATCTTGAACTTAATGGTATTAATAAGTTTAACTCATTAATTAAAATATTGCAATTTGAGGTTGA
Organism: Hesperophylax consimilis; assembly: GCF_061612785.1. Taxonomy (NCBI): domain Eukaryota; kingdom Metazoa; phylum Arthropoda; class Insecta; order Trichoptera; family Limnephilidae; genus Hesperophylax; species Hesperophylax consimilis. The sequence goes on from NC_142842.1 coordinate 2,354,547, forward strand.
ACTAATTAAGTTAAATATAAAAACAGATATTATTATATTGAATACGTAACGACAGAAGTTCTGCGTCGATGGTATTGTATCCTCGTGACCAATCACGAGTAGATATAATTTTGTATACATAACGACGGCCGTGCTGCGTCCACGCATTTCGTCGACAGTATTGCGTCCCCATGGCCGTTGGCGAATTTGTACATTTTTATGTATTGTTTGAGTCCTTGGTGAAGCAAAACCCCAGATTTGGCAACATTCAGTTCATTTACAACGTTGCCACTTAGCACTCAGAGCTAAAAAGCGCCTTGCGCGGGTGGACATTTTTGTAAGATGGTTTACAGTGGACGGTAAATTGATATCCCGACCTAAAAATGTCCGACCGCCCTCTGCAATGGAGCGAACTGGCGCGTTATGAAATGATACATTTTTACTAAGGATATCGTTGTAAAAAAAATTGTCGCACACCTGCGCCCAGTAGGTACGTTTGTATACAAGGTGCAACAAGATATTCATTAAAACTTCTCACTATCAATAGACAGTTTGTTGTCAGGTCTGGTGTGTTTCTGGATGTCAAAAAAATAAAACATAAATATATATACATATATTTTTTATATACCGCACAAGAGTCTCAACCGCTCCCGTTTGGAACAGCGAGACTGTGGCATCCCCAATCTGAGTACTAGGGTGAAGGTATTGGGGAGGGGAAGAAGATGAGGAAGAAAAATGTAGAAAAGTACCTGGCTATTTATATCTGGTCACCAAACACGGCAAAAGCTTGGAAATAACGTTTCCATTCGGAATGGTGGTCACACACCAGGGCGATACTGAGAGTATATTTCACTCTGGAACGTGCTGCAAACACACTTTATATTATGTTTAATGTATTAATTGTAGAATAACACAAACAAATAAAAATTTATTTGCGCACGCCGGGTTTGACCGTCAGATTACGGGCTTCGGATTGCGAGTCGGGAGTCTTATCTCTCAACCACAGATACTGTAATTAATTCACTATGAACGTGAAAACTTCACTAGAAAAGTAAGAAATATTTTGTGTTGTTTATTTATTTGTTAATTAATTTATTACACCTAATAGACGTTTACATTCTAGTTTAATAGGTGAGTATCGCAGTTATTATAAATTCTTCAAAATTAAAACAATAGAGAAAACAAAATAGAATGAAGAAAAAAAATATTACAACAAAAGCGTATAATAAAATAAGATACATTGGTAAAAATGATAAGAAGTCTCACATAAGTAGATATTTGAAATAAAGAAAAGATTGCAAAAATTATAAATGTCTATTTGTCTCGATATATAAAAGAATTAAAATAAACAATATTTATATTGATTATTTTTAAGGTGAAATATATCTCCCATATCAGAATAAGTCATGTAATCCTAAGGGGTTTAATAATATAAGGGGCATAACAACGGCCTAAATTTACCCTTTGAAACTCTCAAAACAAATCCAAGAGTCTTAAGGGCCTTATATACGGAAGACGTAAAAATTAAATCGACCTTCAAAACGCCATGTAACAAACAAATAATATACACTCGGACGCAAGAATATATTATTCAGTATGGACGTGAAACCTTTATTAGAATAGTCAGCAATATACGGCAGACGTAACAATTAAATTAGAGTGAACGGACGTAAAACCTATATTAAAGGGAACCTTCAATATACAAAAAATATACACCCGGACGTGAGTATGTACGTGACGCTAGAAATGTATGAAAGTGTAATAAACATCAAAACCTGCATTATTATGAATATTAAAAAAATATGATATTAGCGATTATCGTGAGTAAAACATAGTGCAATATTCACAAAAACAATCTAAAAAAAAGAACTAGAAGTGCTGGACGCCCAAAGACGGATTTACGCACGGACGCAATAAATGTTGTGGGACCTATATATATATATATATATATATATATATATATATATATATATTTATCCCCTCTCGTACTATGTTGATCTTGCGCGACGGTACGCCAGGTATATGTTGATCCGTTTGCATTTGTTGATCCACCTCGGATATGTTGATCCATTACCCAAGCTGGCATACATATGTAAATCCCTATAGATCAACTTGTGTCATCGAGATTTAGCTGTAAGCCACGCCCATTTTTCGGTCGCATATACATTTTACACGATTTATTTTGTTGATCTATATATTTCTGACAAACTTGACGGCTTGCATGCGTTGTAAATTGAAAACCGCAGATTTCGCGCGCGTTGTGGTACTTTTTAGATTGTGTTAGAACATCCATATTCTATGAAAATGACTTTGTACTTAAAGAGGATAGACTGCCTCACGAGTATTTATATTGAAAAACTTTCGCATCAAATCCATGCTAAAAAAATCTTTTGAACTTGATTAAACAAAAATTGTAAATTTAATACATCATTTACTACGTTTCGTGACTTAGCAGGGGTGCCCGGGTTCATGGGGTGAGGTTTGTCTGGGTTATTTTATAAGAGAAATTTTGAACTTTGATTGAATAAAATTTTATTTTAATGTATCTTTTACCATCTCTCCCGACTTAAGTTTCTTGTAATGATTAAGTTGAAACAAAGCGTAATATCCATAATATGTGCCTATTAAAATTGCGGCGATTAGATTGGTGAGAATTTAATAATTTCAAATTTTAAATTAAAATTGCTATATATTTATTTAAATTTGTTGTTTATTAAACATGGCTAAAGTCATTTCAAGCACCGATTCCAACCAACGATGTTTTAGTATATGTTCGTCAATCAACAGGAGCCATAATGTCTGTACATCAGAGCCCTCGAGAACTATTACAATTATGTGTACCGCCGCCCCGGGAACCATTTATTAGATAACCAACACCCCTACCGTAGGTCACGGCCAACCTTTAGCGAGATTGTTGTTTATTTCTTATATTTTTTACATCATTTCCACACAGGAGGCCCTGAGGAAAATCGTAACCCTCAGGGCCTATGTCATCTTTGTGAATGCTGTGTTGGGGGAATTTTGAAGGAAAGGAAGGAGAGTGAGTTCTGGGAAGTAAATAGGTTTGATGGGTGGGTAGTAATCTGGGGTTCAGTGTGTTTGAGTGATATACATAAGAATCTAACTCTCCTACTGCGTTGCAAGGCGATGCGTTGAAAGAGGACTAATCGATCCGGCCCACCACGCAGTTATTAGGCAGGCGCATCCGCCGCCAAGCCCCTCACATACCTCATCCCATAAAATCGGGCACTCCTGATAAGTCACCAAACATATCAAACAACTTGGGGAGACCTATGGCAGAAGTGTGGGTTATCCAATAAATGGTTCCCGGGGCCGTGGTACACATACCCTCCTCCCAAATTGTGATAAACGTCTTCTTTCAAATGTAAAACATAATTTAAAACGTACCTAAATGACGGCCTCTGTTATCGAGGGGTAAGGCTATCGACTAGCAATCCGAAGGTCGCGGGCTGAAATAAATTTTACTAAAATTAATTTGTACTATTTTACAATTAGTGTTTGGCAACCAGATCTGAAAAGCCAGGTACTATCCCAACTTCCTCCTCATCATCTCCTTCGAGGTTCACAATATCTTCAGTCTCACGACAACCCCGATTTGGGATGCCATAGTCTCACTGGCTCCAGGGACTCTGGTGTGATATTCATTTTTTTTTTTTTAAATGAAAACAGAAATAGTGTCAGTGAATAACATTCATTTAACATGACCACCCAACGAGAGGCTGATTTGTTTCACAGTTTATGGATGACACGTGCAGTGCTATACTAATACCAGCTAGAGGAGAGCGTAAAACACTTCAATATTTTTTTATTTAAATTTTGATAATTCCTCGATGATTCATATTAATGTTTCATAAAAAAATACAAATGAAATCACACCACATCCAGACAAAGAAGCCGATATGTTTTTATACACTAAAAACGTTTTTTTGGATATTCTCTGTATGAAAACTAATTTCGTTAATAAAATAATACTGTATTGTGAATTTGATCAGACCTACTCTTCGTTCTTAAGATAATGCACCTGCGGACTCAGGCCTTAAAGTAATAATACTCTAAAAGCCCAGCTACACTACTCGCGAAGTTGATCGAAGTTGACCTAATACGATAGTGTGGGCACGAACTTCGCTTCGCTTCGGGCATCTTCGCTTCGCTTGGCCCGACTTCCGATTGTTGTCGGTAAATGCGCCCGAGTCAAAGGACCCGAAGTTCGAACACGAAGTGTCTGCCCACACTACTCGGTTCACTTCAGTTCGCTTCGAGACGTCGTGTTTGGTGGTTGTGCGTGCGCAGAGTCATAGTGACTATACGTAATAAAATATGGCTTCTACACTGTGGTCACAGGACCTAATTTTTTTGTTTCTAGAAACACTCCAATCCGAGGCGGTTATTTGGGACCCAATTGAAAGGGACTATAAAGATAACTAACTAACCATCACGCCGTTTCCCCGCAGGGGTAGGCAGAGAGGACGGACCGCCAAACAACTCGGTCTTGGCACACACTCCTTGCCTCATTCACATTCATACATCGTCTCATACATACTCTTCTATTATTCTGACTCTTGACATGGCCCGACTCGAGTATCTGATTCACTTGATCGTGCCATGTCTTCCTCGGGCGTCCCCGACTTCTGCTACCATTCACATTTGCATCATATATCCTCCTTTTTTATATTTTTTTTATAGTAAATACCTCACAAGAGTCCCAACTGCTCCCGTCTGGAGCCAGTGAGACTATGGCATCCCCAATTGGGGGATGTTGTGAGGCTGAAGGTAAGTGGGGAAGGGAAAGAGGAAGGTGGGGAAGTACCTGGCTATTTAGATCTAGTCACTAAACACGGCTAAAGCCATTTGGAGCAACGTTTCAATTCTGAATGGTGGTCTTACACCAGGGCGATACTGATAGTATCTTCCACTCTGGAACGCGCCGCAAATATACTATATATTATTTTAATTAATTAATTGTGAAATAACACAAATTAATCAAATAAAATTTATTTGCGCACGCCGGGTTCGAACCCGCGACCTTCGGAATGGCAGTCCAATGCGTTACCACTGGACTATGCCGGCCGTCACACTCCTATCTTCGCTCATTCGCTCTACATGCCCAAACCATCTAAGCGTCCCTTACTTAATCTTACTCATTACGCTTACATCAGCCTTGCACTCTTTGCGGATCTCCACATTCCTCACACGATCAAACATGGTTTTACCACACATACGCCCTTGAGGTGATTTTTCACAAAAACGGCGCTTTACAAATTATCCAATTATTATTATTATTATTATTATACGCCTCAGGGATCTCATTTCAACAGCATTTAATCTACTTTCATCCTTTATTTGCCACTTGAACGTCCATGTTGCCTAGTGCACGGACTCCGAGAGACTGAGCTACTCGCGAAGTTGCACGAGTGTGTGGGCACGCACTTCGGACTTCGGCTAACTTCGTCGAGGACTTCGTCGAAGCGCCGAAGCGAGTAGTGTAGCGGCCGCTTGTCTCTAGCCGCCGGCCGGGATATAACGACACCCTGATTAGAATACATTTAATTGTTTTGTCTTTGATATCATAAATATTTTTAATAAATTAAAAACGGCTATGGAATTCCACGTTTTGCCACCGCGATACTATTAATTACTTAACACGGCTAAATATTTCATAACGACTTATTAACGATTCCAGAATGTATTTTATTTAGACGATTTTTTTTTATAAAGTGCCTATAAACTACATTTTATTATTTATCCACTGGAGCGATTTCTGCCATATTTTAGACCGGTCGGTGGCCGAGTTGACATCGCGTTTGGGTCCCACCCAGGCATAGTGTGTTCAATTCCTGGGCTGGCTAAGTCCCCCATCACAACACAAGCAACATTTTCAGCTGACTGTGGTGGTAGTAGGAGATTTTCAAATATTGCCAGGTTATTCTTAACCCGGGAATGTTTGTCTTTCTTTTCAAAAATTAGTTTATATTGTTTATGTTTTTATGTTTTCGGGGGATACCAGTACAATTGACCCAGTACTACAACTAAACGTCAGTTTTTTTTTTAAAGTTTCTGTGAATACAGCTCCCAAGTCTTGCTCAAGTGCATGTTCGTCCGTAACACTTAGTCAATGTACTTATTTGTTCGTTGTCCTCTCGTTCCTAATGTGAAGTTGCTATTTTAATTTTAATTCATAAATGAGATCCCTGAGGCGTATGTGTGGTTAAACCATGTTTGATCGTGTGAGGAATGTGGAGATCCGCAAAGAGTGCAAGGCTGATGTAAGCGTAATGAGTAAGATTAAGAAAGGGACGCTTAGATGGTTTGGGCATGTAGAGCGAATGAGCGAAGATAGGAGTGTGTAAAGAGGATATATGATGCAAATGTGAATGGTAGCAGAAGTCGGGGAAGCCCGAGGAAGACATGGCACGATCAAGTGAATCAGATACTCGAGTCGGGTCATGTCAAGAGTCAGAATAATAGAAGAGTATTATGAGACGATGTATGAATGTGAATGAGGCAAGAAGTGTGTGCCAAGACCGAGTTGTTTGGCGGTCCGTCCTCTCTGTCTACCCCTGCGGGGAAACGGCGTGATCGTTAATTAGTTAGTTAGTCAAATATACACGTTGTTTGGGGGAAAGTTTTATCTCATTCATAAAAAAAAACTTTTTTCCTTCTTTTTTATTGAGATTAAAGCAAACTATGATATAAACATAATTTTATTTTTTTATTTTATTACACTAAATAGTTACGGTTCGTGACTAGACTGATTTTCTTGATGCCAGATAGTGTATTACGTTAAACATAATTGAAATTTTGAAAAATTATTATTCAACTAATTAAAAAACTTCTTTTCCTCGTCGAAGTTATTAAAATTGGACAACTTTGGTTGAATTGGTTCAATTGGCCACATATAGAATTCATTTGGCCCACTGTAAAAAAAAACTTCATATAAAATATAATCGAACAAATTGATTAAATATAATTGCATTTGTAACCACCTTGTAGCTGTTTTTTAGTTTATGATTTATTTATTTCAAAGAAAGATGCCGACTTCCGGTCATATTGTTGTATAATATTAAATATGAGATGTTTCTTTTAAGAGCATTTCATTTTATTTAGAGAACTTTAAAATATAAACATTTCCGGTAAGGGTTCCATGATAACTCAACACAGTGACAATTCAACACACCTTTAAAAAGTGATGTAAAGTCATTAGAAACGATGAATAAAAAATTTAAACCTAACCGAACCTAACCTACTTAACCCAGTTAATAATGTTTTTGTTTCATCACTTTCCATGACTTTACATAACTTTTTAAAGATGTGATGAATTATCATTTTGATGATTTATCTGGTCATCTCCGGTAAGATGTAACAATCGTTTATACAGAATATTAATATTTGAAGTTGAGTTGAGTTCTGCGATTATTAAGCTTACGAGTTTTTTTAAATTCTAAAATAATGTGATAATCGATAAAAGATGGGTGGATTCATTGCTTATAATATAGATCATTTTGTATGTCTCTATATTCAAATTCGGAGGTATGACTTTTTTATGTGACACCTCTCACAAGAGTGCCCTTGTCTTTATACGTTAAATACATAGAAACTATGTCTCCACCCAGTTGGGCAGCGTTATGGGGCGGATTAAGATAGGGTCTGTAGGAATGAATTTATTAATGCGGGTCTTAAAGAGGCCCGGATTATATTGAGGAAGAAAAACAGATGCCGATAGCTCGTTCCACATACGAGCCGACTTACGATAAAACGAGTCGGAGAAACGACCCGTTCATATATGTATCGATAACATCAATCCGCTCGTGTCCGTCGAGTTGTCGAGTATCAAGCAGTTGTCGAGTATCAAGCACGTGCACGGTGCACTGGGGATCAATGCTGCTAGCTCCTTTTAACAGGCTCTAATAAAATATCTGTAGAATAGACACAGCATACGCACATTTCGTCATACATGATTTTACCGTACATATGCCCCAGGGATCTCATTTCTACAGTATTCAGTCTACTTTCAGCCTTCTTCTGCCAGTTCCATGCCTCACTTCCATATATTAGGGTAGGTACCAGCACTCGATTGTGGACTGCTAGCTTCGCTTCTTTGGACAGTTTTTTCTTAGCTCCAACCTCGTCCAATCATCCATTAATTACCCATTATAACCAAGAACCCGGCCACCCCTACTAAGTCACGAAGCGTAATCAGGAGAGATGGTAATAGATGCAAGTTCAATATTTCCCATATAACATTATGCCTTTTGCCGCCATTTTGGATTTTGATGGTCAAAAGGTATCCCTCAACCAGTCTCTTTCGATCCGGCCCGCCACGCAGTAGGTATTTTTTTTAATGGATTTGATTTTTGCGAAAGTTTCGTTTCAATCTAAATACGCATACATTTCTTATAAACAATTCAAGCAACAAACAGTCGAATGAACACGTCATTTTGATTTGAAACGGTACCATCTCACAGTCATTTCATGCGATATCCGACTCTAGAGACTAATACTTTGAGTTCAATATCACAAAAGATTACGGAATCAGATAAAACCTTGTGATGAACAGTCCACCGATTGCTCTTGATTGGTTCATTAAGTAAAACCATATATAGGGACACAGATCAACTTTGTCCAATAACTTCTTACCTGGATCAACACACTACGGGAATAGATCAATATATATGAGATCAACATAAGTATGCCAATTTAGGTAGATCAACATAAATTATGCATCCGATTTCCATACAAATTTAGAAAATTTTATGAACAGTATATCAAATGGTTTTTCTGGCAAACTGGCAACATTGATAATTATTGTACCACTGTTGTCAATTCATTCAGATGTATTCCACAATAGCCAAGTTATATGGTGTTAAAGGTGGATCAACATAGTCTAACAACTTCTTACTGGATCAACATACTACGGGAAGAGGTCAATATATATATATATATATATATATAAACAGTTCACATACTATAGGTTTATTTGTACATAATATTATATTAAATTATGTATGTTTTGGGAGCCAAGAAAAGTTTTGACCGTGTGACGAAAGTATTTGTTTCGGTTTTTTTCTTCCTTATTGTTTCAATTTTTCATTAAAATGTGTCATGGAGCAGGAATGAGTCTGAAACGGATACTAAACGAGCATGAAACGAACTTGAAACGAACATGAAATTAACATGAAATGAACATGTAAATGAATGCGAAATGAACACGAAATGAAAGCAAAATGAACATGAAAATAACATTAAGTGAACATGAAATGAACATGAAATGAACATGAAGTGAACATGAAATGAACATGAAGTGAACATGAAATGAACATGAAGTGAACATGAAATGAAAGTGAAATGAATGTGCAATAAATACGAAATAATTTTAAACTAATGCAAAATACAAAAATCATAATTGGCCAGTTAATTCTGTATAATATTTTTTTATTACATTTAATTATCATGAATAAAAATTAACAAATAAGGTATCAATCAACAACAATGCGTGGATAAGTCAAATTGGAGCTTAGTACCTATATAACAATATTATTTAAGTTGGCACCACTGACATCATGACTATAGTTGACACCATTTTTTCTAATTATCGAGAGTAGGTATGCAGCACCATCAAGCGTCACAGAAAAAAGCTGGCAATGGCGGAAATTTACTTCACCACTAGCAACACAGATCAGTATTTAAAATTATTTTTTATCATAATAAATAATTCACAACGTTTTATAGAATAGCTGCAAACAAGTTGCGAAAAAAGTTCAATTGAAAGTAAACTTTGTTTGGACAATATTTTTTTACGACAGCCAAAATGGTTTTACATTAAAAACAGATTAAAATCATTTGATGCAAACATAAAAATAATTCATCAATAATATACAAATAAAATACACCGTTAACAATTTTTTTTTTTTTACAAACTAATTAACAAGTTCAGATAATGTTGACTGTGGTAAAAAAAAATGAATACAGTATATTTTCAGTACAACTTCTTTTTTTCTTTTATATGGTATACAGTGGTACCCAGTGAATATCCCAACAAGGCAATCCTGAGATAATTTTTCAATCCATAACAAGGATCAAATATTATGTAGGTACAATATTTTCTTCTTCTCCTTGGTGTCCTCTCTTATATTTATTAAATAATATAATATGTGAAAAAATCCATTAAAAATAATACTTTTTTATTCCCCAACACCAGATTTTGAACCCAGAAACTCGGGGATCAGAGCCAAAGAACCTACCACTATGCAATAGAGGACTTCAAAATGACTTGAAACCAAATAATGTATGATGCGATCCACTTGCAGGTACCAGAAAAAGGGTGTGACTTTGTCAATTTTTTATATTATTTGTGTCGGAAAAACTTATCATAAATGGCACTTGTTTGAATTATCGAAATAAATGTAAAAAAAATTGTATATGTGTTTAGGAGTAAAAAAAAATTAAAACATGGTGATCAAAGTAATCTTTCAGAGATGAACTCAAACAAAAAAAAAATAATATTCAAGTATAATAAATACCGATATAATTTGTTTTGTGTCATTAATAATCGTTCAGGAATTTATTAAATATGTTTAAATTTTTCTCTATCCGAAAATATCTAATAAAAAAAATTATATATTAAAAAGAAGCGAGTAATTTTCTGAATGGCAGAGAGAATCGTGCAGATATCGGTGATGATCAAAGTCACCCCATATTATGGTACTGAATGTGAAGATGATATTCTGATATTTTTACAATAGTCGTACCCTGTATAACATTTATGTCAAATTAAGACAACTAAGGTAAGGATTCCCTTGTGCCCTTTATTTTTATTTATTTCCATTAAGAACTCTTTAACATTTATTTTTAAGTACCTAAATGTTATTAAGGCACTGTAACTGAGTATATTTTGTACTTTATGTTGGCACAGGAAGCTTTAATAAAAGATTTCCATTTGACCCGGTCTTTTGAATAATAATCGTATGAAGGTGTGTACATAATAAAATAACAACTTGTGACGAAGAAAACTAAAGACATTCGTTCGTTAAAGTTAACAATAAAATTTGTAAAAGCCAGCATTGATTGCATTCCTGTTCTTTATACACACCAAACAAAAAAAATTAATGCCGGTTAAAGCTCTAATAATTAATATAAGATTGTTGCAAAAATCTAACATTGTGCAGAATTCACACAGCAAAAAAAATTACAGTAAAACCTCAAAATAACATTACACAGAATCTTACATAGACAAAATTACAGTAGAGCCTCAAAATAACATTACGGAGAATAATACAATGATGAAATTACAGTAAAACCTCAAAATACCATTACTTAAATATCTTATAAGGACAAAATAAAAGTAACACCTCAAAATAACATTACAAAGAATCTTACAATGACAAAATTAGTGTTAAACCTCCAAATATCATTACATATTTATAGAAATCTTATAATGAAAAAAATACAGTACAGTTTCGAAAAAACTTAACAGAGAAATCTCAACACAGAAATACATCAAAATTTCGAAAAAGAATTGCATACAGAGATATCTCAATACAGATTAGCTTTTTAAAACCTTAAAATAAAATTAATAAAAATTAAAATACAAAAGTGCGATAAAACCATATTACAACAATTACAGTAAATGTTAAAAATAATATTATTGAAAAACTTCTGTATAGCAAAATAACAGGAAAAAACCATGCTAAAAGGGACACGTGTATACAGAAAAAATCCACTTTAACTCTTGGCGTGCCACCACTAAATTTTCGCAGTGCACCTTCTAATTCTATTTTCAGAACTTCTTGTTTTTTGCAAAAATTATATTTTTGTAAATTGTACCGTCTTACCAGATAATGTGTTTATACCTACATATATTTAAATAAATCGTATACAATCTACCACATGTAGTTTCTCCAGAATAGCTAATTATATTCGGAGAATTTTTTTTTAACATACCATGGTATTTAAGAGGTTAAAAGCGAAAGCCAATAAAACAACCTTAGAGTGAAAGCTAGGCAAAGTTGAAAAGTTTTTTTAAATACGGTATAAAAAATTACAATTGCACTAGGAAAATCAGGATAAAGAGATTCTTGCTTGTGTAGTGGTGTATTTCCAGGAAATTTCCCCTCTTCCTAGATCTAGCTTCAATGAAGGGACTGTGGGCAGGTGTTCCAAACTAGTTAGAACCAGTTTGAACCGTTATCGGTCTGTACATTGAAACATACGCTCTTTAAATTGATTTGCCTGTACAAGGTGAGGTGCAAAATTAATGTTTTTAATAAAATATCTAATTTTTGTAAAGGAGAACTTACTTTATAAATTAGTCAACTTGCGGATCCATAACCTTTCAAGTCCATATTTATAACACAACAAGACGATACTAAAATTGATAAAATCATATCAGTTCTATAAAAAAAATATTAACAAACAAAACACGGAAACACGGAGTTTCAATTAGTTGCAAATTTTATTATGAAAGAGGTGATTATTTTTTTCTCCGCGCCAACCAACAAATATTATCTGTAAACCAGAAAATCTTTGTGTCTGAAGCAGTAACCACGTTTCTGAAATAATGTATGTTTTATGTCAATGCAACTTATTTTCAACTAGCAAGGTCATTTGTATCAGGAGCTATCATAAGGTGAAACATTTATATGTATTTTAGATGTTTGCCCGAGAGGCTTTTACAATTAAAATATATACAGTAAGTACATAAATGGTGAACACGTAATGTAATTTACCATGTAAAAATGTGGATATACAAAATAATAAAGAAAAAACAATCAAAAGATTAAAAAATAAATAATTAAATGTCTTTTAAATTGGGTTATAATAAATTGTCAATGTTCGAGGAATGTTCGTTTCATTGTTCTTCAAGATCGCTGACAAAGCGGTCGGGTTCAACAGAGCGCGATGGAACTTAGAATAAATTATGTTTTTGCTGGCATAATCTACGCGGAGTTCAATAAGCTAACCTCATAAGCTGTACAGTGGTACAATGAATTTTTACTACATAAGGCATAATTTAAATTAGATATTATTTATATCTTCATCTCCCAGTTTTATTCATTCGACTTCTACACTTCTATCGGTTAATTTCTTCAACGGCAACCACAAGAACCACTTGCGAACCTAATTGAGTTAGAAACCATCGATAAATTCCAAATACTGCCGTGAGCCAGCCAAATAGAAACAATGCCAAACAGCATTTACCACTGACTAGGACACTGAAAATCTTCAGGTGCCCCAGTAGAAGCGATCCAGAGGCAGAACGAGAAAGAAGTGAACTGACTGTATGGAAGCAGATTGGAGCAGAAGAAGGCCTGAAAACTGGAGACTATTTACTAGGGACTGGAGAACATTTGGGAGGAGGCCAAATTAGTGATTTAACACTGTGGTGAATATGATTAAAATGAAGCAATTAATGTATCAGAACTGTGACAGTTGATGATGCTGGGTGCTTGTACCAAGATAGAAAAGACTCTCCATTGACCAAGTCAAAATTATAAAATTAAAAATACTGAAGTCAACAATAATAACAAAACAAAGTTAATGTCAGTCACAGCGTCAACCACTGAACAGAAAATGCCTAGAAATGTTATCTTTACTGATTGTTCAAGAAAGAATTTCAATATTTTAAAAACATTCTATCAATTTCACCAGAAGAGAGAAAAACTGCTCTTACTTCGGTCACACCAGACACGCCCACAACATTAACTATAGGTTTGTCTCTTCAGTGGCATCAACTGTGTCATATTACCTGGTGTGTTGTCATCTATTGCTTGTCAGGGATTAAATTTTAAAAAGTTCAGTTAAACCAAGAAATCCGTTATAACACTTTTTCTTCTCAATGTATCTTTGTCTTGGACGGTCTACTTTATGATGTTATCCGTGAGCAGCAATCTAGGACTTGTTGGTAATGCTCCAGCCGAGCGAGCGCTTGAGCGCCTTCTTCCACTCTTTGTACTTGAGTTGGCGCTGAGCGTGCGTCATGCGCGGTGTGAAGCTCTGTCCCTCCTTTATGATGAAGGTGCGGTCGGGCGAGCCGTGGCCCACCGCCCACTGCGCCGCCATAGCTGCCCCCAGTGCCGTGCTCTGCGTCAGACCGGCCTTAACCACATCGAAACCGCCAAGGTTGGCCTGCGTCTGCAGCAGAAGGTCGTTGTTGGTCATGCCACCGTCCACCTGTACAAATTACCAATTTGAAATAGGGTAGAAATTGGTAAGTTCGTGATACTAATTTCGCGGGGTTACTGCCAAAAGTTGGTAACTTACAAAAACATGTTTTGGAGTAAACTCAATTTTATTTTAAAGTTTAATTTAAATATAAAATCAGTGTTTTGGGATATAGTGTTAATGTTAATTTTTAAAATCCATTAGAGTGTTGTTTGTTGAATAAACATGCTTATTTTTATAAGTGTTTTTACAATATTTTTCTAATCTACATATTTATTATTAAAAAAATTAAGTTATAAAGTTTTATAAAAAAAAAACAGTAGCTAAAAACCTACTTAACGACATAAGAGGGGACCCAACTTATTCAAGACATAGATTATTATAATACATAAACATTAAAATCATCACTAACTCAAAAAACCAAAAATGTAGTTACCAACTTTTGGCAGTAACCCTATGATTTACTAGATGATAATAAATTGCTCCGTGATACAGGGCCGGCCCTGATCCAACAAGGGACCTGGCGCAAGTCAAATTTTGACGCCCCTTATCAAAACCAGTAGACGCCTAAGTAGGTGATCACTGTAATCTATAATATTCAGATGATATGTATATTTGTTTAGCTCCGTTTTATTAATCGAAATAATTAATAATTCGTCAGATCCTTGGCGCCTTGAAAGTTCGTCACCCGGAGCAGACTGCTCCATGATACTTATTCTGTAATACTATTTAGTGATACTAACATACTCTGTGATACTTATTACTCAGTGACACTAAGCTATTTCATGATACCTGCTAACTTACTCTGTGATATTTGAAACTTGATTTATTTTGACGTTCCTTTTAGGTCGCTCCCTCAGGAATCAACATTGGCTGCGTGCAGTAAGAAAGCGTGATACCGAGAGCACTCCATTTATCATGCATTTTAATCAGTACATCATGGGGGCACAGCAGCTTGCTTTCAGTATACAGGCAAGTGTTAAGTGGTTTCAGTAGCTTTTCGGTATTTACCGCGTCTGAGATTTATTTAAGTAACCAATTAGTAATAATTCAAAGTGTTTGGATACCTTCAGACTCTGGATACTGAGGCCACACTGTTTACTCATCACGTCCATGATGTCCTTCACTTGGAAACAGATGGCCTCAAGAGCTGCCTTGACTATGTGATGATCCTCCGTGTCTTCAGATATACCGGCAATGACACTGTCCACAAACAAACATCCAAGATTGTACTAACGATAAAATTCATTCATATGAGTGTTCCCTTCATCAGTTTCCTTATTGCATATCCGTGTTGAACCAAGGGACTCCATTGACTGGCTGAATAACCTCAGCATACCACATCAACCTCCACTAACTCTCCTCCACCATATGAAGAAGAAGAAATATGTATAAAGCCTTGAATAGTGATGAAACGGACAATTCTCCAAAATTATAAGCTTGGATGGTACCTAATAATAAGAAAAAACTTGGAGACTTTGAGTTAGCTAACAATCATCCCGGACATTTCATCAAAATTTGAACAAAGGGTAAAATAGAGGACGATAATGATAATAAAGCAAGTAGAGGAATTCTTCATTCTCCGAGGGTTATTAAAAAAAACAAGAAATTGCGCTTACGGATAAATTTAACAAATTACATACCAAAAACTAAAAGCAGATACCTACAGCACTTGATGTTTGTGTGAAAATGCGGCAGATTGCCATCACGACAGAGACCGGAGACCGAGACAGGAGACACCACTTGTCTGGGGCAGAGACCGTCTTGCCTAACTTGCCTAACTTGACCGTGATACAAGACGGTATGCAAACTGAACACCTACGATCAGCCAAAGCAATCTTAGTCTCCCGTCTCTCGTGATGGAAACCGCCACCTTAATAATGCATTATTACTGACTTAAAATATTAGTGACTGGCAGATTTCAGCCGAAACCGAAAAACTGAAGCCGAATTACAGTTAATAAAATTAAATATTTCAATGGCAGGTAAAAAACCAAGAATCTTTCTCAAATACATAGTAGTAGATATCCCCATTAAAATTTTCTGTAAATTGTAAAATAAGAAGCATGCACACACACATTATTAAAATAACTGACATCACATTTGTAGAAAAAGGCACCTTGTGTGAATCACATATTGCACAATTTAACTTCCTTCTAAATGCGACTATTTTATCAATTTTAAAATATTACACAATTAAATGAGATAATTGATGACGTACCCCCTGGCCTCGCTCTGCCAGTAGGGAGCAAACAGTCCACTAAAGGCCGGCACGAAGACCACGGAACCGCAGTCGCTAGCCTCTTCCACCACGGCCTGCGTGTTGGCGATCTCGTCCAGGATCTGCAGGTTCTGCCGGAGCCAGTCGAGGGCTAGGCCCGCCACCGCCACCTGGCAAATTAAATATTACAACAATATTAATAATATTCACCCAAACTTACGGTACTCATAAACGAACCAGACCTTAGACAAACCAACTACTCAATACTTGCAGAAACTCAATGAGGGAACCAGTAGGACACTAAAGGGATGTTGCCACCACAGGAGATACATCAGGGAGAGAAAAAACATTGAGCTGCAGGAAATGTGAAGAGGATGAAGAGACTCCAACTGGAACAAGGCTCAGCTACCTGGGAAGACAGTTAGTGGAACCAGGAAACATAAACAACCCTGATGAACTTTATCAAAGGGCCCGGGTTACTGTTAAAGGAATGAGGCGAAATAAAAGATTGGCCTGAATGCTCGGGAACTATGGTAAACCGTCTCGTAAAACTCTTTTAATTTCTTTTTTCACAAGTTCTCAGTCAAAACTTCTGTATTATGTATATATAAATCTAAGTTTTGGGTGTGTTCCTAACTCCATAGCATTAGACGATCACAAAATTGACAATCACTGCCGTTATTAATTTTTGACACTTGAACAGTCGTCGTTAAATGCCGATTTTCAGCCGGTTTCAGCTTTTGATCAAATTTTGATCAGCTGACAGCATAACAGTCATGATGTTACGCATGTTAGGTGATTACAATATGATCAGAAGCTAAAACTGGCCGAAAATCGGCATTTCACATGATTCGTACGTATGTAAAAAATTCAAAATAGTGCCGATCGTCAACATCAAATGGAATTTTGTTTGAAACACCCCAAGCTTAGGACGGGTTGTTTCGGAGAATTTGAACAATTCATCAAATTTCAACCTTCATTTTCCAGTTCTGTGAAAGATTTTTTCAAGTTCTGTTTTTTCAGTATTGTCAAGCAACTAGCCTACAATGATATAATAACAGAACTTGAATAAGTCTTTCACAGAATCCGAAAATGAATGTTGAAATTTGATGAATTGTTCAAATTCTCCGAAACAACCCGTCCTTAGAGTTTATAAATTAGAAATAAGATTAAAAATACAAACATACACATATTATACATGGTGTCCGGACACTACTGGTAGAAACGGGAAACTGGGAAAAAAAACTTTTATTTTAGCTTTGCTAAAAATTTCCAACGTTGGAAATTTTTAGGTCAAAATTATTATTGTTTTTTAAAATTTATCCAAGCACAGCTCCAAAAGCTTTTTACCAGTTTAGTTGCCCAAAAAAAATTTAATGTTTTAAAATTAAAGAAAAAACTTTTTTGGGTCTCTAAGTGAGGTAGATTCCCCAGTATCCCGCTTGTACCACTAGTTTCCAGACACCATGTAAATAATTTGTAGTGTGGACGATGAATGACGAAGCACACTCACCGATCCCTCCAAGGCGTAGCAAGCTGGCGCTCTGGGCCCCAGCTGATAGGCCACCGTGGTGAGCAGCATGTCCGTGTGGATGAGGTGGTTGGTGCCCACGTTGTACAGGATGAAGCAGCCCGTGCCGTAGGTGGCCTTGGCATCCCCCGCCTTCATGCACTGCTGGCCCAGCAGGGCCGCCTGCTGGTCTCCCAGGCACCCCGCTATCGGGATGTCTTTGCACGGACCTTTTAGAATTTTTCCATACACCTAATAGAGATTTCAAAATCATCATTATTATTATTAACGCCTTACATACAATATAATCTTTTCTTCCTACGGTGGAGGAAATTTGGTGGGGCCAAAATGAGCTGAGGTTATTCAGCTAGCTAATGGCATCGGGAGTCACTTCAATCAGCACAGATAAGCCATAACTGGCCAAGGGGACATTCTTTCATTGTGTGTTCTTTTTTTATATTTTTTCATCTCATTTTATTCTAGGTATGACTAACTACCATTCGCTAGAAACCCGTAGGTGTTTTGAAATGATAAAATATTTTATTAAATTTTATAAACGGCCAGGTATCGAACAGTGAGATTCTGCGGCAAATTAACCTATTTGTACCGGAGTCTCACACTGGGGGACTTCATTTTTTTTTAAATTTTTTTTATTTTTTTTTTATTTGTATAAAGATTACATACAATATTATTTATACCCGCTAAGCTACTGCAAGTAGCTTGTCAGCAGGAGATTAGTTGCACCTATAATAATAGTATAGTACATAAAATTAAAATAATCATCAACGCTTTAGCGTAGTAATACATACATTTCTATACTATTACAACTTGTATTGTCGAGGGAGTTGTTCAAATCTGAATTCAATCAAGTGGAGGGCGACCCGCTATCTGAAGACGGTATGTAGATGAGAAATTCGTAGTATTCTTTGAAACATACAGTGAATTTACAAGATTTTCGGCACTACATGATAAATGTGTCGATGGTTCTTTTACAACAAATTGGGTAATATTACATTAAATATCTAGTAGTACATAAAAGGGACTCAGTACAATGTGGAAATTCCTTTAAGAAACCTAGATTCCTGATGGAAGTTCACAAAAACTCCACAATGTGGAGGTAAAAATGATTATGTATCAGTACAAACCTCAGAGCTGGATCGTATCTCCGGAAGTACGGAGCGGGGAATATCGAAGAAGGAGAGAAGTTTGTCGTCCCACGTGAGAGTCTGAATGTTCATTAACATAGTCCTCGAAGCATTGGTGACATCAGTTATGTGTTTTCCTACAGTCAATATCAAATATTAAATCTTTGTTAGGTCCGAAATTATAATGAACCGAAAGATGTAGCCACTAGCGTACTACATGTTCCATACCTAACCACATAACCTCAACACAGGCTTGTCCTAGTGAGGTTAAAAATTCTAACGTAAAAAAGATAAAATATAAAGAAACAATAAATAAAATACCGCTAAGAAAAGCCTATTTTTTTTTTTTTTTTTTATATTAACTCCACACAGGAGGCCCTGAAGAAAATAATTTTCCTCAGGGCCTATGTCATCTTTGGGGATGCTGTGTGGAGGGTCTTTTTGTGGAGAGGAAGGAGTGAACATGGGTCTTGAAGAGTCCCATGTTGTAGGAGGGAGGAAACACAGAGGCCGGCAGTTCGTTCCACAGCCGAGCTGTTGAACTTAAGAACGAATCGTAGAAGCGACCCGTTCTCATGTGACAAATGTCAACCGTGTACAAATGTTGGGCGCGCGTTTGGCGTGTATCCCGACTATGCACCGGTGCCGAAGGGATCAATGACACTAGTTCCTCAGAGCATCTTCCATTGTAATACCGATAGAACAAGGACAGCATACCTACCTGACGCCTGTGCTCTAAAGACTGCAGTCCGTTTGTTAAGATTGGGGAATCTAATAAACGGACCGCCCGTTTTTGCACAGAGTCAAGGGTTTTTTTCAGGTATTTAGGGGCTCCGGACCAGAGATGGCTGCCAAATTCGACAGTAGGGCGCACTTGCGATTTGTACAGGGTCAGCAGTTGTGTACTATTAAAGTATCTGCGGGCCCTGTACAGTATGCCCAGCTTCTGAGAGGCCAACTTTACTCTGGCTTCGATGGAGCCCCCGTACCTGAGCTGGTCACTTATAGTTACACCAAGCATATCAATGGAAGGCCTGTTCGGAAGATTGCTTCCGTTGAAGGAGACTAGATTATCATTTGGATCCCTTTTAGACGTAATCAGACAGGATTGGGTCTTTGAAACATTAAATTCGACGAGATTAAAAGCCTATAGCTATACCTAATGATATCAGGTTAACTACCAGAGAGTAAGAACTTATTAAATAATTTGGTAGGTTAGTGGCTAAGTGGATAAAAGCGTTGAATTACCACCCCAGGCACTGTGGGTTCGATTCCAATACTAACTATGTACATCCTCCATAATGACACAGACAACATTTCTGGTTAGCATAATGGATGTAGGTTTTTAATGAAATATAGTCAGGTTATTCGAAAGCCGGAAACCGGAAATATTTTTCTTTCTATGTTAAAGTTAATGTGACTTATTTGAAACATTGCTTGTGAAAACTAATTTATCATCTTGCTGCATACTTCAGACATCTTTAGTTTGTGTTATTTCATGACCTAACTGCCACTAATAACAATTTCTTTCTGATAATTAGATTAAGTAAATTACATTAAGATTAATAATAATCTGATTAATAAGATATTAAAATTTTATGATTTAAATAATATTTAATGTCGCTGAATGAATTCTAATAGAGCAGATCAGAAAATGTTTTAGTATATGTAGTAGTTTTAGTATATTGTCAATTGCCAACAATACAAATATTTATTTTTTAAATTAATATAAATATATTTTTAAATTTTAGTGCGTAGAAAAGTATTTGAGAAACCAATCTGAAATAAATTTTCAGTTGTATTGTGCTTTTCCACAGAGGAATGTTTTTAATATTACAAAAAAAAAAGTCATTGGGTTATAAAATGTATTAGCATGCTGATAAGACCTCTAATCTTTAATCCGATTATCAAAGTGTGGAAACTAACCAATATTATCTGCCAACTTAAGATAAACGGATAACCATCAATCAAAAGGGAGTGGAATTTGGACAATATAGTATTTATTACCATTTTGTGTTGAAAAATCTCCCAAATGATACTCTTTCCAACATAGATATATAAATTAATAGACCAGCCCATCAGGGAAACCAAGTTGCATGGAGCGAGGAGGCGGCGTGACCGTAGCCGTCTCTGTGATTTGTCAATAAACGAATCTGACAGTATGCAGGCAACTCGCTTTGTAATGCGACTATTTACTCCTCGAAAATAAAATCTGCTTACAAATGACTAGTCTTTTTTACAATGGGACGTAAATTGCTGGCTGCTTAAAATAATTAACAAAATTTCAGCCTTTTTTTCCAAAATTGAATATTACTCTATTTAGTTACAAATGTGTTATAATTTACCCACCTCACTCATTTTTAGCGTTGCCAAGTTAGGCGATTCAGTTAAAAACGAACATTCAGGTCCTGCGCAGAAAAGTCACACAGTGAACTGCGCTGCAAACCGTCGCCATACTTTATGGAACTTTACTTGAGATATTACTTAGATTAAATGTGATTACCCGTTAGAATTCAAATAATAGTCGCTCTTACCCGTTAGATTCCATAATAACCAGGCGTCCACATTTCCAAAAAGACATCTTTCTTCCTCTACTGCTTTCTTAACATCGGCCACATTATCCATCAACCAGTTTAACTTCACAGCACTGAAGTAAGTGGCAATCCTGAGACCACACAATGGCTACAACAAAATTGTTACAAGTTAGATTAACGTTACCCTTGGGGTAGTCAAAAAACTCTAAAATGAAATTAATTGTATGTATGATTTATTTTAAATGCAGACCTTACGGTTTTTGTATTCCTACAAAATCTATAAACGCAAAAATTTAATGTACCATTTAAAAAATAAACTAAAATACTAGATTAAAACTATTTTTTTTATTATTATTATTTGTAGATATCATTCCTTGCCACAATAATATTTTTCGTACTGGAACCATATCCAGAGCTGTAATCATACATCCAGCGGTGATGAGCACCATTTCACTCGTTCGCCCTATTTCCAAAGCAGCGTGAGGGGGATAACTAACAGGTACCAAATTTACATACACATGGTAAGTCAGTACAACCCCAGCCGTCTGCTGGAGGCCACATTTGTTGATGAATGAAGAGGTTTTTTTTATAAAAGTAACTTTGTCTATCCCTTGGAATAACAAGTTTCCATCTGACATACTACATCTTACCAATGACATTAAAAAAGATATAGACATGTCATAGAGATCTTAAAGTGGCAAGCAAAAGATACGGTAATTGCCGTACTTTCGATTTAGTACAAAACTGTCATGCGTCACGTGAGGTTATGTGCTATCTCTAACCAAATCTCGTGTGTGATGAGCAAGTATTTGCATTATACGGCAAACACTAGTAAAAGCCAAGGAATGACATTTCATTTGTAAATGCACGCAAATTACCTATTATTATAAATACATAATACATTTATTTTTATTGTTTCCAAAAGATTTTCAGTGCCATTAGAGAAAGTGAGATAGTGAACGTAGCAACGCATAAGTATTAGAAGAAGCTAATGACAGCAGGTCTTCTAATACAGCTTTCCATATTCATCTTAGTGTAAGTGAGTAAGCATATCTTGTCATCTCAAGCACATCCTGATGTAGAATGTTCGTAAACGCTGCCCGGTCATATATCTACTTTGCTAGTGCACACATATTCTTTGAATGACTATATATTTACTTGAAATGTAAGTGTGTTTGTTACTTGCCACATTTTGTGAGACAATAACGTGTCTACATGTTTGTAATGTTATTGAGAGTTACATATACATTTTAAAAATTGATTTAAATAACTATTATAGAGTTCATGTTCGTAGAAATGACATTTGGGCAGTAAAAATATAAAAATAAAAAAGGTGAGATATTAGGAATAATTCAACTTACTTTTAAAAAGTTTTCATTGCTGTTGTGCGGTACTTTTAGTTTCATTAATTTATCAATTGTGGAGGTGGTTCTGTTGTCTAACCACAGGATAGCACTGTGCAATGGTTTCCCGGTAAATTTATCCCACACAATGGTCGTCTCCCTTTGATTTGTAATGCCAATGGACACTAGATCCTGAAATCAATCATATAAATGATTTAATTATTGTGTATAGTAATAATAATAATGTGGCATTTATATAGCGCAGTTTAGTGTCACTTCACTTCAAGCGCGCTACACTATGAGAGTTGCTGTACAGGCCAGTACCACTCATATAATGTGTAATAATCCATTTTACACTCTGACAAAAAAAGAGGGTTCTGCAATAGTTTAAATTACTGTAAATGACAACACCAAGACCAAAGGCAAAATGTTGTAACTTTAAAACAGCAATATGGTCCAGATGCATATTACACAGAAAATAGTGTAGCTCTCAAAGTAGTGAGATAATTGCATGAAAAGGTGTTGAGTACATATCAAAAAATCCATTTATCAGATGTTCAATCAAAATTAAAACTATGTGGAACAAAACACATGCATTAAGCAAAATTTATAAAGGCAAAGGTTACGGTGAAAAATAAAACTATGCTATTAAATTCAAGCTGCAAACATAACCTCACACCTGAATGTACCATAATTGTTCTAAAATCGTCATAACTTGGTGTTGCCATAGTATTGAGAAATTTTAGTTACAATTAAAAAATTTCTACATTATAATATTGTCATACTGTAAGTATTACATACATACAATACATCATATTTTAATTCTAGTGATTAATTTTTATCACTAGAATTAAAATATTTTATACAAAATAATTAATTAGTCAGTTACAAACCTTAGCGCTCCCTCCCAAAGCGACCAGCTTCTTCATGGCCTCCTCTATGCAGTCCTCAACCACCTCCAGGATCCTCATGGGGTCCTGCTCCACCTGCCCCTCCTGCGGCGTCTGCTGCTCTAGTAGGATCTGATGCGAGGTAACCACCTCGGAGGAGCCCACCTTGAAGATGATGAAGCGGGCGCTGGAAGTCCCCTCATCGATGGCGCCCACCAGTGGACCGAGCGGTGAAAACATTCTGGACCCAACTGATGATGACAATTAAATATTATTACAAATTTTAATTTGTTGTGGGTGGGGGGAGGTGTGGTACCTTGGACATGGTTGTTATATGCATGTTTTTGTATATTGGCGCCATATTACTTTGAATTTGACAATAGCAGTTTGAACACTTTCTGCTTGATGTTAATTTCAGATGGCAAAAGGAGTGCGCATGTATGTGAAGTGATTTTGAAAATTTTCATTCGGCGAAGTAAGTTTTTTCAATTTATTTTTTTGTAAATTTATGCCACACTATGAAGTTTCCTGTGTGAATAAATAATTGTGTAATTGAATGAAACTGTATACATCTATAACATTGGGTTATTATACATTTTTTATTCATAATCTAAAAAAATCTATCACTTGTTTCTGTTATTTTGGCATGTTTGTATCTTGGATATAACAAACGTATTGTACCTCGAACATGGCCAAGGTTAAGTGCATTTGCCAAGACTGTGTATGCTATACTTATACGTTTTATAACTTTACGTTTGCAATACTGTGTATGCTATGATTAGCATTCTATTGTAATTAAAGCAAACCAGTGAATTTAATAATATTTGTTTTGCATTAGCATACCTAAATGACACCATATTACAATTTTTAAAATGTATGTCCAAAGTACAATATTCATATTTTGTTCAAGGTTCAATACCCCTGTTACCTTGGACTTAAATCCGCATTTTTTATATGGCCTGAAATCACAATAAATATCAAGATATTTAATTTCAAACACATACATTTCAGAGCATTCTCAACGGATGATAAAATCAAACCAACTAAAGTTGGCGATTGTACCTACAACCAGTAAATTATGAAAAATCAAAACTCAAAATAGTTAAGGCCGAATTACACCTGCTGAGCAACTTATTAGAAAGTAGAAGTGATCACACGTAGAAGTTACAGTGGGTGAGAGTGGTCAGTTCATTGAGATAAGTTTAATGTGCTGTTAACGTAGTTTCGCGATGGAGGAAAAAGAGAAAAATTAAGAGAATTTTACAGCAACAAACGTCGCACACTTCTAAAAAAATCTAAAAAAAATTTTCTTTAACTGATTGACTCGGCAGATCGCACCGACCGAGTGAAGAGCGAGTGAAGCGCCGGGTTGCGTATTCAGGTGGAGAGGATACTTACTCGACTGAGTCATTAAGCCATGCTTCTATTCACTATCTCACCTGAATCTCTCGCCAGTTTATAGGCTTGTCTCGGTCGAGCACTCGGCAGATGTAATGCAGGCATTAGACTATTGGGTAAATACAGTATGCGTGCCATACTGATAACTAATCGGCCGATAGTCAGCAGACTTTTAATGGTAATCTAACATGTTCGAATCAGCCGTTGGCAATAGTGAGCTGGCGGTCTTTGTTTATACCTATGCAGTCACTTAAGTTTCTATTTATTTATTTATTGGATGATTTGTATAGCGCCGCTTTTGTGAGATATCACCTCAGGGGCCCATAAAAGTTCATTAATAATTGTAATTAAAATATCATATCATGAATTTGTGCTCCCGGAGAAAGTCGGGATCCAGGTGTCCAAGTGTTGAATAATTAAGAAAAACGTGGATTTTGCCTTAAAAATAGATAAATATAAACCGATATAAAAATCTCATATTAGCAATAAACATTTTGTTCCATCATACTATGCAATACCTCTGGAATCTGTTATAATCGTAATTACTACAGTCTAATTTTTTAGCAAAACGAAATTTTATAAATGTATGAGTACACAAATTCAAAAAGTTTCGAAAATAGTAAGAAAATTGTTATTTCTGTTGTACGCCGCCAATCTGAAATCAAACGGCCAAACTTATTTCTATGTTAAATTTATGTATAGACACAAGCTGTAACAATCTGAAAATCAACTGAATTAAATTGAGATTATAAACAACATACTAAGTCTTCCTTTTTCCCAATTTTACATTTCTATTTCTCAATAATAATTATTTTTTTAACTCCTTGACACTCCAACCACCATATTTATCAACCATTTTATTTTATTTAAATCCTTAAACCAATATTTTTTAAATTATGTCTCATAGCTGTCATCTCACGCAAATGATATCCTACCACACTAGCGCCATCTGCTTTGAGCTTTCCAGAATACCTGACATTGAAAGGAAATCGAGCAGCCTATCAAACTTTTTTATTTGCCTATTTCAAATCGTTGGGTGTACTCACATTTGTCTTCATGCTGGTTGAGCAACCGATTAAACTGTTGGCTGATCAAAAATCTGTAGTCTGCTATTTTTCTCTTCCCCATATTTTTCCCCTCGCTTATTCTTTCAGCCTCACAACAAATCACTTTTGGTGATGCCAGTCCCAATAACTCCAGACAGTTGGGAACTGTTGAGACTCTTGTGCGGGATTCACATAACATATCTAGCACAACTATATTATGAAGACATATGAGTCGTGTAATATCAATCTATACCCGCTATATCAACTTTCATTGATTTGGAGAAAACCGCAAAAAACTGTGACATCTCTAGCGTACATAAGTAATTGCATTACAATTTTTTATATAATGAATTGGAGTAATAAAATATCGAAAAGCGTTTATTTTTCTATATATGTCTAGCAATAATTAAGTAATTTCGATAAATAAAATGGATAAAGCGGATTTTGATACTCACTTCGTGATTTTGAAAGTCAACTGAGCCGACATGGCGGGTTTAGAAACACACGCGTAGATCATTTTGACACACGAGCGTGGCGTCAGAGCGGCAGCCATACTGTATTTTGGCAAAATAACTGCTTGTGATTGGATGAATCCGATATAGCGCGATTTGATAGTAACTTTCTGTATGATATAGCGGATTTGGTTTCTCACTCGCAGTTTTAACATGGTTTTTGGTCGTGATAAGGAGGGTTTTGAAACTCAATTTTAGGCTCCTCTTGTTGCTCGCAAAAATGTGAACAAGATGTCATACTCAGATCATTTTGTCAAAAAATCGGATATAGCGGGTATAGAAATTATAGGATTCATATTGAAAGAATTGAATACAACTTTAGGTAAATATTTACCTGACAGCTGCTTTTTAATAGGCACAGATATTGAAATAATACTTCCTTTCAACTTAATTACTACTAGAAATAATTATTTACGTCGGGAGAGAAGGTACCTAAAAGATTCATTAACTGGAATGTAGACCCCCAGAAGGTCAATTATTTCCTACACACGGTACTCTGTTGTTGAATTCCAACATATTTTTCTAATTGGATTCATGCTATGTGGAGGTTTTTTTAAGGAAATGAAAGAGAAGAAAATCTGGAAAAGAAAAAGGTATGAGGGGTGGGCAGAAACCTGGTTATCAGTGTGTCCAGGAGTGACGGACGTTTGACTTCATCCCCCCCACTGCCGTACAAGGCAATGGGTCAAGAGAGTCCTGTTGGATAGATAAAAAGATCTATTCCATATCACATTCTATTTTTATTCAAAGTTCAAAACTTCCCCATTCCCTCTGCCGCCTTTTAGATTTTTTTTGTATGGAAAGACTTTTGTGAAAGTTTCGTTTCAATCTAAATACGCATAAATTACTTAATTAACCCAAAATAAGAAACTTATAACCTATTTTGTGCATTTAAATACCTAATTGTTTCTTGTTGTTTGTTGAAACAAAGTGTATTTCGTGTTTAGTTAGTTAAATAATTACCGAAATAAGGAGTCGGAACATACAAAACTAAAAATATTTCATAGGTAAGAACCCAAAAATAACTATAATACATTTACTTTCACTTCCCGGTATAATAGTGTCAACAATTCTTTCAGTCGGTTTGCTTATAAATAATCCTAACCTAAACAGGAACAGCTAACTAAACTATCATTAGGAAAAACGAATACACTTACCGATAACTGTTTTTGAAATATTTGAATTCCAAATAGGTATCACATGGGTTTACATAAAAAAACGCGATGGAAAAATTATTACGACACGAGAGAGCTCGTAGTCTGTAAACACCAGTAAACACAATATGAAAGAAAGTAAACAGATGATATTGTTTCACTGACGCAGAAATGTTATAATAAATAAGGTATTTTAACTGAAAATTAAGCACACCACTTGTTGAGTTATACTTGTATCAGAAGTCATTCTACAAATATGAGGATTTCATTTATTTTAAATAGAGTTTTGCAAAACGTCAAGAGAAAAGGTGAAAATTTTGACAGCTAAATATTATTAGTAATTTAGCTATTCTAATTGTCTATAGATGGCAGTAAAAATTTAAAAAAATACCAATTTTTGTACATATTTTTATAGAAATTAATATTTACTGAGTAATTTTTATTTATTTTGAAAGAATGCTCAAAATATTCAATGCATTTAAGATTTTCACACAACACATTGTGTTCAGACAATACGATAATAAGAAATAAACAAATATTTTATACTTTTACATTATGTGAACCGAAGAATCGAAATTAGTTGTTGCAATTGGTTAGTTGTTCTTGTAAAAATATATAATATTTGCTATCCGTGGTCCATGGACAATCTAAAAACATGGGTTACAATATTGAAGCAATAAATTAGAATCTAACTAGTATGGTAGGTAGATTCTGCATGGAAGAAAGTAACCACAATATTACAGATTTACATTCTGAACATTACCTTATAATTATTTATCAAGACGATCCGTCCAATCACTCCAATAAACGATAACTTAACTAGGTACCAAGAAAGCAATACCCACCTAATAGTTATGTTAGCAGTAGATAAGTTAAGTAATTACCATGTAATTACTTCTACGCTCTTTAAAATACAAGGCTGGCAAAGAAATTACGCCCATTAAAAAAAAAGGTTATAATCTTTGGATTATAACATTTATGTTGTGTGTAAATCAAACATAATTTTGACTAAGTTATCTGTTTGTACTCAGGCTCGTTAAAGATGTTATCTTTGACGTCTATTATCAAAACGTAAGCCAAGAAAGCCGCTGATATCAAAGTTCAAATAAGTTTTTTCAGAAGAAAATTCGTGAAATGTGATAAATACAATTCTTTCTTGCCATCAAGAAATATCAAAAATTAAGTATGCTTAGATTAATCAAAAGGGAAGATAGGTTACTGAGACAACGCGCGTGGCATAAATCAACGCGCGTGGTTCCACTGAACTAGGTCCAGTGGACAAACTTCTTTACTGCGTTTAGTTAGTATCGCACGTAAGTCAGAATGTTTTATTTATGCGTAAGTCCGTCGGTCGAGCTGTCACTGGCTGCCACAAATACATCGCTCTCGGCTTTTATTTGTGAAAAATGCCTTCCTGTGCTTTTTAGATGTGCACAAATCATATCGAGCAAAAACCAAATCTGATTCTTTTTTTTCTTTGGTTTCTTTCCATTCGTATGTACTCAAAAATCATTATTTCAATTAATACAATGGTTCACGATGCTTTTTGCTACCCGAAAACAAAATAAAAGAATAGAATAAAGTGAGACAGCGAACGCAGAAACACATAAGTGAAGTGAGTGAAAGACAACCTAGTGACAGTACGTACGCCGTATTCTACAACTCTGCTCGCTCGTTTGTTCGTCGAGAAATAGGTGAAAAACGGCACACCGACGGTCAAGTTATCGAGTATGTCCGTGGCGAGAAGTCTAAAGGCTTGTTCGCATTGGTCGAGTAGTTTAGTCAAGTAGCTCGCTACTCGCCATTTGACTGACCAAAAAGCGTTCGCATTGGTCGAGTAGATTTCACGAGTGAAGTGTCAAATTGTAAGATGAACGGGCTGCAACGCAACAAAGTAAATAGGCTAATTAAGCTGATTGTAATGGATATTTTAGAAGAGGTGGAGGAAGAAATTAGTGAGACGAAAGTGAAAAAACTATGGATACGAAAATGGATTAATAGAAGAGATGCATTAGGAGCTACAAATTCTCTTCTGAAGGAAATGGCATTTGAAGATCCGAAAGAATACTTCGCGACTTTGAGAATGACTGAAAGCTGTTTTAATTTCCTTCTAATGAAAGTGCAGTCACAAATTCAACGCACGGATACCCTTTTCAGAAGTGCAATTCCCGCAAAAACCAAATTACAGGCAGTTCTCTACTTTTTTGCTACAGGATGTAGTTTAAGGACAATCACACATCTCTTTCGACTTGGAAAATCAACTGTTTCGGAATTCATTATAGAAGTTTGTGAAGCTATCTATGAATCATTAAAGGAATTTATCAAGGTAAGATTAAGAGCTGTTTCACACAGCTACAAATATAGTAGATGGCTTATTTCAGCATATCATTCGCCATAAATTCCCAATGGAACGACCACTGAAATAGCCACTAAAATAGGCCATCCCGCTATAATTATAGCTGTATCTAAAACGGTTCTAAATAAATTATAAATATAATTTGAGAAACATTTATTAATTTTCACATGGTTTAAATATTAAAATTTACATTAAAGTTATTCGATGTCATGGTTTTCATGTGTTTCAATTTCATATGTGTCTTCTGGGGGCTCATCTAAATAAATTACATCATCATAATACGAAGTATTACTACATGGAGAGTCTTGCGAATCATTTGATACTGGTGTGACTATCCTGGTGAATCTATTTTGCTCAGTTGAATTTTGAAGGTGTTGGCGTCGAATTCTGTTCATGTACAGTTGAATATATTCCTGGGTTTCAAGTGCCAATAGCAAGGGCGAAGATTTCAGTTGTAAGCCGACGTGTCTGCCGAAGACCTCAAACTCGTCTTCTTCTGTAGAGTTGGCAACCTCAGTTATCTCCTTTAGTTGACTCACCATACTCGAAAGTTGGGAAAGCCGCTTTTTTTTGTAGGGGGTTTAGATACGGGTTCACGAAAAGAATTCATAGTAATTCTGCTTTCCTCAGTATCTGTATCCGTGTGTATAATGTCTTCCTGAAAATAAAGTAGAATGTTGTTTATATCGAATGTATACATTATTATAAATCTTTTTTCAGGTTCCCGCCACCACAGACTGGAATATCATTGAGAACGGATTTCGAAAAGAATGGAACTTTCCTGGATGCTGTGGAGCAATCGACGGCAAACATGTCGTCATTAAAGCACCTCCTGAATCAGGAAGTTTATACTACAATTATAAAGAGACAAACAGCATTGTCTTAATGGCAGTTGTGGATCATAAATATTGCTTCAGTTATATAGACATTGGATGTAATGGGCGGGTTTCTGATGGAGGCGTATTTCGAAACTGTAGTTTGTATCAAGCATTAGAAAACGGTATTCTGCCAGAAGGGCATGTACTAGTTGGAGATAATGCATTTCCCTTGAAAGAATACCTTTTAAAACCTTTCCCAGGAAATCGATTAACATCAAAGCAAAAAATTTTTAATTATCGATTGTCTCGGGCCAGAAGAATAGTTGAAAATGCTTTCGGTATACTAGCTGCCAGATTCAGAGTGTTTGAGAAACCGATGCCCTACAGTCCTGAGAAGGTTGTTTGCATTGTAAAGGCGTGTTGCGCTTTACATAATTGGCTCAGAGAGACAAAATTACAGAACAAGCAGTTGGAATATACAGTAGACAAAGACAATTTTGATTCAGGAACTGTTATCCCTGGTAATTGGAGGGTGGAGCCAGAGCCTCAAGGATTGGAACCACTACCAAGTTGTCTGTCCAATCGTTCATCCCGAAGGTCTACAGATCTTCGAGAAAGATATGCAGATTACTTTGTGAACGATGGATCGGTACCTTGGCAGACAAGAATGGTACATTAAAAACTGATGTATAAACGATAGAATAGAATTGAAATGTACTTGCCAAATTGCTTTCACTTTCTGTTAACATTGTATTAATGTTTCTGAGGGATCCATCTAATAGATTGAACCATTTGACTGATGGTGAATATACTGCGTCAGTTCCGGCACCGGAGGGTTTTGACTCCTTTATTTTTTTTAACTCCTGTGAGTAGGTAGATCTGAAAAGAAATTATTAATGATTAATGACTCTGCTACTACTTTAACATAAATTTATAATAATACAGGCACTTGTAATATACCATATAAATAAAAAAAACTTCACTAACCTGATGCTTTTAATTTTCGCTCGTATCTCCCTATCACCAAATCCAGGAATATTCATCCCTTTTTCTAATTCAGCGTATGCTGATTCCCTGATTTGTTTGATCTTATATCGGGGCGACTTTATATTCCACAAGCATTCGTGTTGTAAATACAACGTCACGAATTTGACAGTAGCGTTTTCGCTCCAACGACAAGACATTTTGGCGTGTTTTGACGGCTACTAATGCTATACTCGCTATACTGATCACTGACTAATGCAGCCAGTGACAATAGACCATCGATAAACTCTATAAATCTGCCATAGACACATGATGAGGTACGCTACTCGCCCGAAAAAATAGAACAGAATGGATTGACTTGACTAAATCGCTGACTAAACTACTCTACTAAATTTATGGTGTTCGCACGTGTCCAGTTACTAAATTACTCGCTACTTGACTAAACTACTCGACCAATGCGAACGGGCCTTTAAGGGCCTGTTCAGACACGGCGATAACCGCGCGATTGATAAAATCGCGCGGTTTGAACCGCAAAAATGTTGACTGTTCAAACATCGGCGGTTAGTTAGCGATCAGCGATCAATTTCAAGATGGAAGTCGAAGAGGAACTAGCGTGTCTGTGGCTGCTCCAGAAAAAAATAAAGAAAAGAAGGAAAAGGCAGTATTGGGTGCATCCAATATTAAGGGATAGACTGACACATGGCCAATTGGTAACGCTATATCCCAATTTAAGAATGTTTGAGAGGAAATTTTTTGACTATTTAAGAATGTCAATAAAATCTTTTGATGAACTAATTAAACTAATCAGGGAAGATATTTCGAGCTCTGAAACACATATGAGGGCAAGCGTGTCACCAGAAGAAAAACTCGTAGTAACTTTGAGGTAAGATATTTATTATATCGCGCGGTGCCCGCAACGCTACTGAACGCTGAGGAAGATCTCCATAGTAATAAAACCGCGTGGGTGCCGCACGATTCTATTTTCTAGCGGTTGAGTGGCGGTAATCGCGAGGTTGGACTAACCGCGCGATTATGTCTGAATGATTATTATACCTGATATAAATACCTGCGTAAATAAGACCCACGCGGTTCCCGCGCGATTCTCAAACCGCGCGGTTCCCGCCGTGTCTGAACTAGCACTAAGGCTAAGGACTCACGGAGCGATTTTTACCCGCGCCCGCCGCGGTTGCGGGCCCGCAGCCTTTTTAGAATGCAGATATTTATGTAAAAAATTAAAGCACATTTCACGACGCGTTTTACGCCCGCGGCGTGTGCGATTGTTTGCGGGGCCCGCTGCACCCGCGGTTATCTTGTACCGGCGGGCGCGGGCGCGGTCCCGCAGCCGCGGCGGGTTGCTCCCGCGCGCTCTGCGATCGGTTGGCGGGCGAGTTAGTGGAACTCAACAACTGCCCGTCTTGCAAACGCCCGTCTTGCGATAATCAACCGCCAAGATTGCGGGCGATAACCGCAACCGCGACGGCTGCGTCACCGCAAAAAAGAGCGGTCTCGTGAGTTTTGAAAATAAAACTCCATTCCGCCACCGTAGCGGGCGCGGGTAAAAATCGCTCCGTGAGTCCTAGCCTGACCAAGACGTCACGCGGTTTCATTTAGCAAACTAGCATGGCCTGGATATGGCAGAAGAAGTGTTGGAAATGAGGCAAGGGGCTTAGAAAATATATATTTTTAGAACCCTGGGGCTAAGGTTCGTAGATAATGTATAAAGACCCCGTAGTAAGCGTTCAAAGGTGGTTTGGAAGAGAGATATGTAAATATGAATGTTAAAGGGAACGCGCTAATATTAAAATAAAAACTATAGTAATGAAGCGAAAATATTTAATAAAACACGACTCGTTTGAAATAAAGTAAAAATCTCTCGACAAATGTTTTAGTTGCATTTAAAGATACACTGTGAATTTTTTCATGCCTATGACATATTAAATAACAGAACAGAACGTGTTTGAAATAATTTTCGGAGCTTACTTTGCGATTTTTTTCTATGGAGGGAATTTTATATAATTAACGTTTCGACATAACAAATGTATAGATATTATATTTAAAAATAACATATATTTTTTTGGAACTTAAAAACATAAGTTAAATAGATTTTTTTTATAAATCTGTAGAAATTGGGTATGCAGGGTTTTAACAAGGTTGGCTCGTATCATACAGTCACTTTTCGGGGGGGAAAAACGCATCGGGCCGCTCGCAAGCTCGTGACATAAATCGAAGTCCAGTCCAAAAAAATATTTCTTTCACTTTTCAAAATCTAAGTTAGTTTCCTCGTGCTTATGTTGAACATAAGAGTAAAATTAAAGTAGACTTAATGCAATTTAACAGTAACAATACGGTGTACGGTAGTGAAAGGTAGAAAAAGTCGGTATTATATTAGCTTTGACTTTAGTTGACATTATTTTCCTTGGGGCCTCCATTGTGGATTTGATGTTAATAAAATACTTGTTGAAATCCGGTATAATTATGTTGTATTATAAATAAATTGTATTATTCAATTTAGCTGCCATGAAAAGAGTTTGGACTATTTCGGTATGGGGAGGGGAAAGAAGTAGGGAAGAGGAAGGTGGGGAAGTACCTGGCTATTCACTATTCGTTTCGATTCCGAATGGTGGTCTTTCATGACTTTCACTGAGGCGACGCTGAAAGTATCTAAATAAATATAAATCTTCTTGTTTATCCAAGCACATTGAAAAAATATGTTACAATAATTCTGAAAATTTATTATAATTTTGTTTTCTTTAGCAGCAAATTTCACATTTCTCATTACTCCGTGAAATCATTCTTCAATATAAGAATAATTAAAATATTTCTTCCCCACAGACATAAAAACCTGGACACTGAAAAAAAACTGAATTTAATATTTATATATAGGGCCGATTGCACCTTTCCCCAAAAAAACAAACATAACCTTACAATACATTCAACCATAAGATTCTTTATTCTTTAAAACGGCAATATATGTTTTGTGCCTGCATGCTGTGTGGATCAAGTTCAGTGTTATTTTGTCTTTCTATTTATTTCTGTGCAATTGTTTTAAATAGTCGTTTCCTGCACTATTTGCGTGTACCATTTCGTAAATATTTTTATATGTATGTATGTATGTAAAAGCTTTAATAGGCGTGAAATAAATAAATAAAAATTAATGATCAATTTATGTTTATTAATAACCTTCTCAACTTATTAAGAATCAGAATACCATTTTTTACACACACTAAATACACGGGCGTCGTAAATCCCAACCTAAAATATCAATGAATTCTTCTTCTACTACACTGTCATACTCGTAGCTTCTTCGGTTGCTAGATAATATCCTAATTAAACATTTGAAAATTAGCGAATAATAGCGTAATCCCAGTTCCCAGTTCCCATTGGATATCAAATCATATTAGGTAGTACGTAACACAATGTACCATGGGAATAATATCTCGTTTGTCAAGCAATTCGAGATATTTGTGACGTTTCTCGGAGTTGGGAATTGATAAACGTACGTTTTTGAGTGAATTCTGGACAATGACGGCTGTGGTTTCGGATGATTTTAAAAACGATTGTCTCGGACCATCTCGGACTGTGTTATGATTTTTGACAGAATCGATTGCTTGTTCGATGACGTTTCAAAACGACTGTCTCGGACTGTGTGATGATTTTTGACTGAATCAATGACGTTTCAAAACGATTGTCTCATTTACTCGTACTGCGCGATGATTATTGATAGAATCGATTTGTCCATGATAATTAATCGAAATATTTCAATGAAAAGATCGAGTGAATCATCGATTGTGCCCATCGCTAGATTCGCTAGATTCGCTAGTTCTGCGTTCCGCCGCCAGAAGTCGGGTAGAAATTGGTAAAAATGTTCTGTGGTCGGTCTCGGTGACATTATTCTCTTGTTTCTCCGTTCTCACAATTTTAGAGAAATTATTTTGAAACCCCCTGCGTTTGAATAATGTCTGGGTTTACGGAAAGTGTCCTTATTAAAAAACTTCAAGATCTTAATTACAGTCAGCAGAGTATTCAGACATTATCGTTGTGGTTAATACACCATAGAAAACATCATGATACTGCCGTGAAGATATGGTTCAAGGAATTTCTGAAAAGTAAATATGCCTTATTTGTTTCTGTTTATTGTGATAAGAGTAATTGATTATTGATTTTTAATACGCCATATAAATAATGTAGGCACCTCGCTGTAACAACAATAGAATTGCTTATTAAGTAGAAACCCAAAGGCCGCGAATTCTCAATATTCTGCATTTCGTTTGTTATAAATTGAAAATTTTTAGGTTATATTTGAAAACATCGGAAATAAAATGCGGTCATATTGAAATCGGATTTTAACGCAAAGGAACGAGAGGAGAGGAAGATAAATATGTGCTTGACTGCATTACTTACTTCACGGTTAGAATAACACAATACACTTTGGATTTGCCTCATTGTTTGTTTCAAATTATTGTCAGTCCGTTGGTCCTATCTTGAAAATTTATACCGTTTCAATCATTGGCTTCAATTGCATAATATGTTAAATAAATGTTAGTTTAAAGCGTTGTAAACGGAATACGAACTTTTGAACATTGGTTTGATTGATTGCAATGGAATTATTTTTAACGAAAAATATTCTCGCGATAAAAATATGCAATCTGCGAAACTTATCAGAAAAAAATAGAATGACATGTTTTTCAGAACATAATGTATATATTTTATAGGTAATTATTTCCCTAACCGCCACACTTTTAGACACAGATTATGGAAATTACACTTTCAACAATTACTACAAAAAATAACTGTTAACATGCACAAGGTTCTTAGTTTGAGTGCATTGAGTAATATATGCGTATTTAGATTGAAACAAAACTTTAAAAAGTCCAAAATGGCGGCGAAGGGATTGTTTTAAAAGGAGAGTTATATTATAATGCATCTTTGCTATAATCTGTGCCTATCAAAACTATTATTTTTAAGCTGTATAAATCTGGCACATTATTGCAAGCGATCGCTCAAAAGGTTTTTGCAAACTTACCATAATATACCGAAAATCGTGGTTATAAGCGTTTGTATCAGCAATTTGAAGATATATTTGGGGTTTGACCTTTTCACCGTAATGAACAAATAATTGAAATGCTTATTGAAATTTGTGTTGATTCCAGTAAAAGACAGCAAGTTGCTGACTTTCATGTATTTGGCCAACGATGTGATACAGAATAGCAAGAAGAAGGGGCCGGAGTATGGCAAGGAGTTTGGGGACGTGCTGAAAAGGGCATTTGAGCACATGGTGGCCACAGGGATGGATGAGAAGACCCGCAATGCTCTGGGCCGCATACTCAACATCTGGGGGGAGAGGGGCGTCTATACAGGGAAACAAATAGATGAATTCAAAATTGCCGGTGAGTACTTGATTTTTATTGCCTTCATAATTATTGAAGTGAAACTTCTTTACGCGCGTCATGCAATTTCGAGGACCGGAGTAAAACCGACTCATGACCGAAACGAAAATGCGGGTACCCCCACCACCGATTAAAGTTCATTTGATCTAGTCAAAGTTTTGAAGTAACATATAAATGCTTCTTAGCTCATCCCGACAACTGGCGTTGGTGGTGTAATGGTCAGCATAGTTGCCTTCCAAGCAGTTGATCCGAGTTCGATTCTCGGCCATCGCACATTATTTTTTTGTTTTTAACGCCTTTTTCATTCAATATCTTATTTTTTAGTAGGTCAGAACATTTTTTAAAAGAAAATAATATTGCAAAATAATAAAAACACTTATCTCACTGTGATAAAACATTACTCCGCTAGAGCGCGCTTTGCGTTATTGTGTTGGATTAAAATTATTATCTAATCCGTATATTATGATAATTGTATTACATTTATTTAATTAATTTATTTATTTTGATAATATGTAATAATTTACAGAAAAAAAAATTAAAACTATCTCCCTCTGATAAAATATCCGTTCGCTAGAGCGCACTACGCGATCTTGTGTGGGATTCTATTTCTGTACATTGTACATTATTTTTAAAAATATATTATATTTTGGGTGTGATGTAGGTAACATTATAAAACATAACAAGCTCTCATATTTTCAGAACCTACATAATATAATCAATTTATGCGGCTTTGCTTACAGTTGGTGCTCAGCGTGGTTGGCTTTCAATCAGTTAAGCGAGGTTCGATTCTCGGCTGTGGCATTTTTGAAGTGAAACCTTGTTGAGGTGGGGGAGCCGCTCACGAACGTTCTCTCTCTTCTCTTCTTTCCTCTCTCTCAGACACCAGCGAACTGCGCCACGCCAAGCATCAGCTGAAACTAGAAGTTTCACTTCTGTCTTGCGTAGGCTTGACACACCCACTTTTTTACCATAGTAATTAGCAGCTTTATGCGATAATGATATTTTTTTATATAGAAGATTGTTGGGTGCTCTCTTCTCTGCTTTTTGGTTCCAATAAAGGACACCACCTTATAATATCCATGATTCAGTCTTCTGTAAGGCCCACCATACTCAGAGATACTTACAAGCTACGTGACTGGGGCAACCACAAGTAGCCTACCGATATGCTACTCTTTACCACTGGTTTCCGTACACGGCACTTGATCATTTTTTCAAATGCAGCCGTGGAATTAATTCAATTTCAAGTGACTCCAGCGACGAAGACAGTAATATTGGTCTTCTAAAAAGCATAAAAAAATTTTTGGGTTCACTCATACAACTCACGAATAAAAGTAGATTGTAGGCGTTCGTTGCCACCAAGGAACTTTATTTAAAAAAATTTTTAGAGACTATTTAAACATTGTACCTACAAAAGATAATGAATATATGTACAGTAAATTGTATTTCTTAGTCCTCCTCAATAGGGTGACCTGTGCTGAGGCGGACTAAAGTTATTCATTTCTATTTTATTTGTTTTCTATTGTGTTTTTAATGTTTTTTTCATTAATCTCTTTCAGCCAGATTTTTATTCTTGTTTGTAATCATCAAAATGTTATATTCACTTTATATCTGGGGGAATCGCGAAAAGATCGCAAAATAAGTGTAATTTCTTTGACCGAATGTGGTTTTATGACTTGGTATATTATTTAAGTCGTTGTGATTTGATCTAGTGTGATAAATACGCAGTATTGTAGAGGTAGTTCAGAGGTGGTTTAGTATTTTTGAATAGTATATTTTTAGCATATACCTATTTGTTGTACTGGGTACATAAAAAATATTGAAAATTTCAATCGAAGGAGTTCTTATGGGTATTTTCAATATGGTCTTTATGATTCCTTTTTGAATTGTGTTCAGGTTATGTATATATTTAGATACAGCAGATCCCCATCCAATAATTCCATATTCAATACAAGAATGACATAAATAAAGCGTAATAGAATTTTTTCATGTCTATATGAGAATGATGTCAAATTGACCTTTCTTTCCATCCTCAATCCAATAGACTTAATAGCCTTTGCCGCTAAATCCTTTCTAACATATTCCGGTTAATTATAGTTATATAAACATGGATATTTTCCCACCTCCAGAATAACTTTAACATACAAATCATGTTTGGACGTCATTTCTGTCGAAAGAGTAGTAGATGCGAATGCAACTCGTGTGGCATGCTACAATCACTGTCATTAGCGTGCAACTGACGTCAAACCTGCATTTGACGCATCCCGTCATGTACAAACTCTAGCAAAATAGTATTATGTATACATGGCGGAAACAGCGAAATCTTGGTGGAATCATTGGCTTTAAACCGCTGTAAGCAGTTCATGTGTTTCAGTATTAATATTTTGAGGAATGATATTAATTAAGTAATATGAAATGTATGCAAATCACTCAAGTGGATAAAAGACGGCCTCATTCAGAATAACTTTCTGAGTGAAATAAATAAATTCCCGGCTTTGGGGAATTTATATTAGGTCGGAATAATCCCGTTCCCAGGAATATTGGTCGGCGCACATCACTAATTAGGCCTTACAATCCCGGTGAGTAGCCTACCTTTTCCTAGTGGACTTTACCCTTAATCGTACCCACGTTACCGATATTATGAATATTTTTAATGGTTTGCTATGAAAGGCAGTTAGGTCCACTATAATTTATTTTCTTTAATCGTATTGGTTCGGCTTTGATTGACTTTTTTATACTTTTATTTATGTGCTATTCGCTGTTTCATGATTTATAACTTGATTTCAATTTACTTGCTCCTTATTATATGTTAAATACTTATTCTACTTCCATTATATTACTATTTATATAAAATGTTCTTACTACTTCTTATACTTATTTCCATTTATGGTCCTACCGCTGAGAGCTCTGTAGTCAACTCTCTTTCTGATGCATGCACCAAAAAGACCCTCCACCCGGCATCCCAAAAAGTTGACTTCCCTCAGTGCGTCCTGTTTGGAGTAATTTAAATTTATGAGAGAGCTATCAACATTATATTGTTTTCTTATGTACATATGATGTGGTGGGTGCGGTGAGCTACTAGGTAGATTTCCTAGTAGCTCACCACACTTGCCTCAATTTTATCATATTTTAAACCTTAAAAAATGCTCTTAGCATACAATTTTTTTTTGTTCAGTTGGCAAGGAAATAATGCATCAGTCGTTTCGTCACTTGCAAATATATTTATTTTATCTGTGAAAAGGACATTGCAAAATTCAATGACAAATATCTCAATTTTTCATTTTCGAAGTTGTAATACAAAGCCAGAAATAATGGGAAAAAAAAACTTCACTTTACAAGAAAGGCTCATATGAATTATTTTGAAGAACGCTTATTTGGCTGGAAAGTATAATAAATCTCAAGAATATTTACGTTCGTTTTCATTACATTATATTTTTTTATAACAGAGAGAAAAAATAATTCTTAATATAAGTAGCCATCCTGGAGAAACTACATTAGCTAGATATGTATATTTTTTTGTAAATATATAAACGCATTACCTGGTAAGACATTACAATTTACAAAACCACCATTTTGCAAAATAAGTTATTACGAAAATAATGTCAGCCGGTGT
Source organism: Hesperophylax consimilis (assembly GCF_061612785.1). Classification (NCBI taxonomy): domain Eukaryota; kingdom Metazoa; phylum Arthropoda; class Insecta; order Trichoptera; family Limnephilidae; genus Hesperophylax; species Hesperophylax consimilis. Next base: position 2,395,611 of record NC_142842.1, read on the forward strand.
ACAGCGGGCGATTGGCATTTTACTACCGGTATTCTATTCCAGGGTTAAAAGATCAGCGCCAAGACCATTAGAATGTTTTAGTTGTCTCTAGGAAAGGCCTCCATTTCTGCTGTATCTGAAATACACTAGAGTTAATAAATAAATCAAAGGAAGTTTTCCAGCTGGGTGAAAAGTTCTGTATAAAGTCCGAAGTATGAACAATGTTCACTGTTTCAGTTGACCCCAGCCTGGCCACCCTGGGTGCGGTGGCCAAACAGAAGAAGCGCAAGGCAGAGGCGGTGGAGAACAACAACGACAAGAGGTCTCGGAACGGCGAGAGGGAGCGGGAGCGCACGGTGAGCGAGACCAAGGTGGAGGTGGATGGACTCATTGAGACCCACGTTACCTTGAGCCCCAAGACTCCCCCGGGAGACCCCCCCGAACCCGAGGAACTCATCAAGGTAAGTCTCATTTATACACTGCTACTTATAATATCCAACTCGGTCCGTTCAACCAGCCAAACGTCCCACCACCTACAATTAGTAATAAGATATTATAAGTCTGTCATTTGTTTTCTATATTTTGAATATAAAGTAGTCCCACCGAGAGGTTGTACGCACATCATCAACAACCGTCCTCTTCCTTCTCACACGTCAAGACGTACAAGTATGAAAATGAAAAACACAAGATACTAGAGCGATGACGTCACCTCTCTTTAACTCTACAGCTGGGTTTTTAAGAGACCTATATTTTAAAGAGAGGGAAAATACAGACGCCGGCTAATTATTCCACAGCCAGGGTTTGGAACACATGAATGTAGAAGAGTTGCACTGTGGAACAGTGCCGAAAAAAACAGGTCTCATTCGGCGGGCGCAATGGTCCCTGTGAACTCCAAAAGTGCGTCACCTCAGAGCGGACATGCTGGTTCTGGTAACTCGCAACGGCCGACGTGATTCGCCGTCCGTCTCAAAGTTTCCAGGTTGGTAACGTGGCCTCCAGTGATTGAACATCTGTTTGTAGCAGGGTTGCCACAAACCCCCTCGCAGTGGTAAAGTCACAATATATGGCTGATGACCTTATACGTGGTGTCCATAAACTCGTAGCACGAGCGGGAAACTGGTGAACCTATATCAGAATTTTTTTTTTTCGATCCGATTTTGTTTTTTTACCTTTTTTCAGCCACTAAAGGCAGGGCAGGCCCTGAGCCAAACGGCGCCTGGCACAAGTAAAATTTTAGTATCTAATGTCAAAACCAGTAGACGCCTGGGTAGATGATCGCTGTAATCAATATGATTTGTATTTTTTGTAGCACCGTTTTTATGAAAAATAATCTCAAGGGTGATGTGTTAGGACTGTTAGGTAATATCAGCATCATGGCGCCTTGGCAATTCGGCGCCCGGAGCGGACTGCTCCAATTGGGCCTACGGCCGGCCCTGACTAAAGGGTTAAAAAACTTCGAGCTGGGTCTAATTATTGAAATATTTTAAAATACTTTAAAACTCTTGGTTCGCCGATGCAAAATTTTCAATGTGCGCCATCTGATTCTTGACTTATTATATTTTTGTCTTAACTAGTTTCTCACTTGTACCACGAGTTACCGGTAGTGACCGATCGAAACTAGATTTTCTGCAGAAACCCAAACTGAATTTCGGCCTCTGTTGTTTTGGCGAAACTCATTTAAATATGTTAAAAACATTACATACCCTGAAATTAGGCATTTTTATTGTTAAACCTATAAGATTTCATTATTTTGAGCTACTTCCCACATAGCTAACACAGGCCAGTCGTGCTAAGCATAGACATACAAATTCCGCTCCAGTTATCCGATACCACAGCGGAATTTAAGACAGGCAAAGTGGCAAGATTTCTCGGATTATGTTGACAATGTGGATAACATACCGTCAAAGCAGAATTCTCACGATCGTTTTTCGAACCCCTTGTCTAAACCGCGAAAAAAATACATTCATAGAGGCTACAGAAAAGTTTATATCATAACATGGAGCTCAGAATGCAGGGTTGGAAAAAGCCAAGGTTTTTTTCAAAAATGTTGCCCATTGGGTTTTTTTTTTTTTTTCTTAGCTTTTTCAGGTTATTTGTGATGTAATGCGAATCTTTGCAAAATTATGCAAAAAAATGTGATTTAGTATGAAAATTAATGTATACAAATGAAGCATTTTTTGGATTTTTACAATACTAGAAAATTTTATTCATTAAATTTATTTATTAATTATAATTAATTAATAAATAATATATTTACATGATTTACTGCAGTGACGGTGTTTTTAATGTTTAGATAGCAAAAATAAAAAAAAAACTCGAATAATGAACAAATGTATTATAGTATAATATAGTTGAACTTGGTTATAAAGATCACGGCAATAGCGGGTTCACGGCTATAGTGAGCAATTACAAAATGATATTTTAGTTCAGGCTTATCTTCATATAATTGTTGACTGTTATAACGAGGTCCACTTACATATATACTGTGCAAATAATTTTGTCAACACAATTTCTGAATATATAAATATCGTTGGGTCTGAAAAAAAAACGAAAACATAATTGGGAATTATTGTCGAAGTAAGTAGTAACAGACAAAGAGGCAGCATAGAGTGACGGTTAGCACAACGATGGCTGGCGGGAATTTCCTATCCCGTTAGGAACGGATTTATATTTTCATGTAAGATTGTTGTCTGTGAAACATTGCTATCCATTAGGCACTTTGTAAAATTGGCGAAAGTCATGCGAAATTTGTTCCCTTTTTACGTCTTCTTTTGCATTACAACTCGTCATCATTTTGTTGTAAAAAGCAATAAATATGTTTATGAAGGTACCTAGTTACCTACATCCTCACACGGAGTAAATTTATGACAGTGATGCACAACTTTTTCAGCAGAGGGGCCGCTTTGCCTAGTTTTCAAGCAGGCCGCAATCTACAAGTGGATTTTTTCTTCTTTTCGTTGAGGGGGAAGGGGGTTGACAGTTGAATTGCCACAGAAGGGTTGCCACAGAATCAATGACGCTAGTTCCTCAGTCGATTTAACACTTTTTTTTTTACTGAACAATTAAAGTTAAAATGATACAGAAAAAGCTGTCCAAATATGTTTACGCCAGAAGTCACCATACAGATTTTCTAAGATTATTGAGATAAAAGTACTTAAAAATATATTTAAATAAAATATTTTTCATCATCCTAAAAAAAAATGGGGATAGTATGATTTCCGGTTTGTATTCTGTGCGTCCAGCCGGTAATATAGCCTTTCATTTGCGAGAATATTAGCAGAAGTTGGCAATCGGATAAATGTCTGTTTATTCGTTTGGTACTGATTTATTTTATTTTCTTTCAGGCACTGTTGGAGCTAGAAAATAGTGCATCGAGTGACGCAGCTGTGAGAGAGAGAATTGCATCCTTACCTCCGGAAGTTTCAGAAGTCCAACTTCTCGCAAAGCTTGAAGGTAACTTGCCCACTTAGACCCTGTTTTCATATTGTGTGCGTCGATGACGCTTTGTAGTAATTACTTTCTTTGGTATCACTAACTTTGGACAATGGGAATGAATCATATACGGCTGATGGAATAGACCATACTGTACTGTGTGTATTTTTCCCAGATAAGGAATCAGCCCAGAAGCTATCGAGCCTGGTATCAGCCGCAGTGGAGCTGCTGGCGGACTACAACTCCAGACTATCAGCGGAGCTGGAGCGGCGGAGGAAGTTAGCGGCAGCGCTGAGAGACTTCACTCAGGCACAGAAGGACCTGACTAGCCAGGCCGAGCAGAGACTAGAGGTACATATTTCATGTTACCTAAATATGACATTGCTATTCCTTCAATTTTACCTTTTGTATGGAAGTCAGTCTTCTGGCACTCTTTAAGTATCTTATCATCACATCTGCAAATTTTTTTATTGCTTCGCCACCGTCAAGGCTATTTCTACTTTGGAGATTACTCTTGATTCCTCTTTTGCACATTTTCGAATCAGGATATCTGTCTTTTTTCTTTGTATTCTCTTGCTTATTGAACATTTAAACATGCAGCTGTAGTTCCTCTCTGTGATCCTACTAAAGAGTTTGACTGCTTGAGGCAGTTGATCAACGGCATTCTTCTTGCAAGGTTAAAGGGAAGAGAAAATACCCTGGCAATTCAGATTCCAACTAAATATAGACATGGATTAGAATTCTGCATATTTCAATTAATCCAATTAATCCTTGGCTCTTCTGTTCACCCCCACAATCTCCCATCAATTTTCCAGGAGTATAATGAAAAGCTGCAGAAGATTTACGCCGTCAAGTCGGAGATGAAATCTCACCTGGAGAGTCTCCCGGACGTGACGCAGCTCCCCGACGTGACTAGTGGACTGGGCCCCCTGCCCTCTGCCGGAGACCTCTTCAGCCTGCACCACCGCTAGCCTATTCACCACACCAGACACCAGCCACCAGACCAGACACCAGCCACCAGCCACCAGCTTAGTATAACTAACTTTACTGTGTAATGGGCAACTTTACAAGAGGAGAAAGATAACAGTCATTGGTCTACCCATCTCGGAACAGGCATTGTCTAGTGAGGCAGTAACGTATGTACAAGGAATAATGCTCGGACTGCCGGCAATAAAATCTGATTTGCAACCAACTAATTGGTTATTCACACTAAATCATGACAATTGCTGGCTAGTTGTGAATTGCGAGTTTTATTGAGCCAATCAGTGTAAATGAGTTCTTAGGAAAGGGTTGTTTCAACAATTCATCAAATTTCAACATTAATTTTTGGGTTCTGTGAAAGTCCTATTCAAGTTCTGTTATTATATCATTATCTTTCACAGAACTTGAAAATTTACTTTGAAATTTGAAGAATTGTTCGAATTCTCCGAAACAACCTGTCCTAAGCATTGATCTCGGCAAAATTGCAAACAATTTTTTTTTCTCTTCTGTTAACTTTATTTTAACCAGTGGCACCGTGATAAATTTCGTGCTTCAACACATTATAATGCTGGATGCATCAATTCTAGTCAAAACAGAGATTTTCTGTATTTTTCACATCTTTTGAGGCTTCTTGGCACGGCGCCACGTGCAGGAATTCTCAGTTAAACTAAGTTAAAGTTAAAGAAATCAGTTAAAAATCCCAACTAGCTTGCCGAGGTCAATGTGTAAAGGTTACACAATATTAGAAAATTTTCACCTCTTCTTTTTATCCTTGGTCACAACAGTTTATCAGAGACACTAAGCTGCCAGAAAGCAATAAACATTATATTAGATTAGATTTATTTTACCAAATTAGAGCACCCTATGTATTTGTCTCAATGACCACAATAATAAATTATTTATTGATCATTGGTTGATCGGTGGTTACTAAAATGACTGACTAGACTATCTGTCTTGGTTTCATCACATGTTTAATAATAATATTATTGTTAATTTAGTTTGTTATGCTATGAATATGAGTAGCGTTTAATACTGTGAGCCAAAAATGATATATGTATTATCAAAAAATGTTTTGTCTTGAACAGTTTAATATGTATTAGTTAATGTATTGATAAGTATGCATACATGTATTGGATATTGTTAATGATATGGTACACATATTTTGGTTTCTGGATATTCTGAAATGTTGCGTATTTGCTATAAAATATGTTTTTTTGTTAATGTGGTTCCAAAACTACTCTACACATACAACTCTACAACTATCTGTTGAGGTGAACCCGTGACTCTTCTTTACTTAGTAGTGTGAATGTATTTGCAGTTTTCTCCAAGCATCATACACTATTTAGTGTCATCTTCAACATGTTGCCAGTATGTTGTTGTCTAGTATACGCCGGTCCACTTTTTGATGTAATCCATTGACTTTGTTCATTGTCTCTGTTAGTAGAGTGTAATTACTCTCAAATAGTCTGTGGTGGGCCACATTGCAGACACCGCGCGGGCGGCTTAGATTTGATAGAAATCTACAGGTTTATTCCGAGATTGATGAAATGTTGCACACTTGACCTTCAAAACAAGAGGAAGGTCAGATTTTACATTTCAAAAATCTCTGCGTAAAATTCAGACAACGCAACACTTTCAATATACATTTTTTATTCATCTCATATTCAAATGTAACAAATAAAATGAAAATTCTTAATTGATAAAGGATAAAAATTAAATGTTATAAATGAGGTAAATAAAGATTGATTCTTATGTCTAAACAATATTGTTGTTTTAAATAATAGTAATAAATTTTAATTTAATTTAGTGCGATTTGGTGAACAATATTTTTTGTCAATCTGTCTTTTGAAAATATGAATAGATTCAATGGTTTACCCACACGTGAGCATGCAACATATACATAACGCACGGCCATGAGAGAAACATGTGGTCCAGGCTACAAATGGACATTGTCTGCCCTTGTGATTTATTGATTGTCACTGCGAATGCCAAACCCAATAGGAAATTGAAGACGTTTGAAAAGGATTGTAGTTTCCGATGGTTTCATTGGGATGTGGCAACAGAACGATTTCTCCCTTAAACATTCCGTTCAAAATGGTTGCTTCAATAACATTTCCGTTTAAAGACCAAACATGTGCTGTTGCATAATCTGGGTGGGTTTAAATTACGAAGCAGAATTATCGTCGATCCAATCTTCAATCGGAGATTGGGTGGTGGCATTCCTGGCATATCTAGTGATTTTGAAAATTCAGTTGGTTAATAAAATCGAAATAAAAAACATTTTTAAATATCTTGGGTTTTTGGCCTTCACATAAAGACCATTTGTCTGACCCATCCACATTGGTACATACTAAAACATGTGCCAATTCTTTCCTTGCTCCGTTTCCCACCATGGCATAGGCAAGGAGAGCCCTTGTAAGCAAACATTTTGTCTGGCAACATATTAAGAAAGAGTCCACATTCGTCTGAGTTATACGTCGCATGGCTTGTTTGCTGCTAGAAGGCCCGGCAGCGTGGTGATCCTCCATCTACACAATGTTAGCACGTTGCCGGAATCTGTCAATCTTTTTGAATAAATTGCATACAGAGCTCCGGGCCAATAAGGCCCCTTTCTCTTTCAACATGAGTTTAGAATTGGTTGTAGGGAGAGATTTTTTTAGTTGGTTTTGTGAAAAGATTTGTGTGCAATGAAATGGCTGCAATTAGGGGGGAAATTTTCTAAGGATTTGTTTGGGTTTTTTATGCTTTGTTTTGGTGTTTGCGTCGTATTTGGCGAGGCAATTAATTGAGGGGTTCGTATGGGTTGGAATGCCCGAGTAAAAAGATTCCGCGAGACTTATGATGTGTTCTTAAGGAGGGGGACTTCGGAGTCTCGGTGAAGTTGGGAGACCCTCATCCACTTGGGGGCTCCCAGGGCTGAGCGAATGACTTTATTTTGGAATGTTTGCAATCTGTTTAGTTGAGCTTTTGAAGCGTGGGCCCAGATTGGGCTCGCGTAATTTTGGCCTAATCGTGGATTTGTAAATCAGGAGTTTATTTCTTGTAGATAGATTTTTGTTTCTTTTATTTAACATGGGGAAGAGGGATGAAAAGGTTCTGTTGGCTGAGATTAACGTTTCTGAGATGTGCTTTGACCAGGTTAATCTACTGTCGAGGGTGATACCAAGGTATTTAATGTTGTTTTGCCAGGGGACTTTTTCACCGAATAACTGGATGTTGGGGGGTCTTGTGGGGCGTTTGCGGGAGAAGACACAGGCGGCACTTTTGGAGGGATTTATACTGATACGCCACTTTTTGAAAAATGATTCTAATTCTGAGGCGTGGGCTTGGACGCGTCGTGTTGCTGTTTTTACGCTTAATGAAGTCGACATGACTTCAGTATCGTCTGCAAATTTACCTATTTTGGTGCGAGTGTCGTAGATACTGGGAGTGGGGATGTCGCTTAGGTAGAGGTTGAAGAGGGCTGGCGAGAGAATAGAGCCTTGAGGGACACCAGCTCTTAGCAATCTCACAGTGGAAAAGATTCCATCTAGTTTGATTCTAAATTTACGGTTTTTCATGAAATTGGCTATGAGTTGAAGCATTGGAAGGGGGATACTGAGGAGGTACATTTTGTAGATGAGACCTCTGTGCCAGACTTTATCGAATGCTTTGCAGACGTCTAGGGAGAGGAGTACTGTGTGTTGGAGTTCGTTAAAGCCGTTTGTTATTTGTTCGACCACCCGCAGAAGTTGGTGGAGAGTGGAATGGCCCGATCGAAAGCCGTAATGGAAGTCAGGGATGAGTTTAAGTTCGTCAAGTGGAGGTGGAGGGCCGATCTAGGCGGAATTGTTGAGATGTAGGAGGGTGTCTGGGTTCGTTGAAGTTGGTGAAATTGGGGCGAGGCCAGGCCAGGCGTTTGGCTTTTGGACCGGGTATTGCATAAGGGGGATGGGACGAGAGTTTGGTTGGCTGAACCGGTTGGCGAAGCGGGGAGGGGGGCGAGCGGGGCAGCCTTTGAAATTTGCCGGGTGAGGCCCTTTGCAGAGAGCGCATATTGCAGCTGTTGTGGGGGGTTTGAGGCAGGTATTCGTGAGGTGGTTTTCACCACATTTAACGCAACGAGGAGTTGCGTTGCAGCAAGTGGAAGAGTGGCCGTGGTTTTGGCAGCGGTGATGTGCCAGACAGAAGTGTGTGACACACAAGACTGTAAATAGGGCCGGTGATCCCAATCCGTGGAGGCAGAAGGCTTCTTCCTTCAGTGGCGTCGGGGGGTAGAGCGGGACATCTCTTTAGCCGTTGTAGCTGGTCCGATGCTGATTCTGGTCCTTGTCGTAGAGTCCGGGTCTTGTTGTAGAGGCAGAGAGGTCCGAGGTGAGGCGAGGCGCAGAAGAAGAGAAGGCGAGTAGAGTCAGAAGTCGGAGCGAGGTAGAAGGCAGAGCAGAGAGAAGTGTAGAGCTGGTGGAGGTTGCTGGCTATCTGCCTTTCCAAGGGACTGTTGCCCGTTTTATAGGACCCCGGCGGCCTTCGCTGGCCGAGCGACGTTCACACGGGCCCGCTTTCTCTTTGATTCCTGGAATCGAGGCCCGTGTTTGTGACGCGCTCGCGGCCCGCCGCCGGGCTAGTAACCGCCTCTCGGCCGGTAATTTCGGGCCCGCGGTCGAACGTGACCACGGCCTCTCTTTGTTCAGGCACGATCCTCAGAATCGCGCTTGTGGAACGTTCTGACGGCAAATCACCTCGCACGCCATGACGGCGCACGGCCCCTTGCTTCGGGTCGCGGCCGAACGTTCCCTCTCGTATAAGCACGATTCTCATAACCGTGCCCGAATTAAATGCTATGATATCCACCAGCTCTCTCAGTATACTTCTCTGCCCGTGTCCCCTAGCCAAGCTCCTTTTATTTATTGATTACTTTTTACATTTTCATTTTTTACATTATATCATACATAGTTCAGTTACATAAGTTACATACATTTTATACATTGAAATATTTCTTAATTTAGGATTTATTTTTATTCTATTATTCTATATTCTCTAAATTTATTTTATAATTCTAACGTGGGTGACCCAACGCCTCCAAAACATGTCCGCGAGCTGTTGGCCGATCCTCCACTGCTTCCTGAGGCAGACCTCTTCCTCGGCCGCCCCGTACATGGCCAGGTGGGGCCGCCTCCCCGTTGAGCCCATGAGGAAGTGATTGGGCGTCAGCGGTTCCTCGTCTCTGGGGTCGACCGATAGGTGGGTGAGCGGTCGGGAGTTTACTGTGTATTCCGCTTCAGCCAGCGCCGTTATTAGGGTCTCTTCTCTTGGCGCTCTCGCCTTGAGCGTAGCTGAGAGCGCCCGCTTAACAGAGCGTACGAGCCGCTCCCAAGCTCCCCCCATGTGGGGACTGCGGGGCGGGATGAAGTTCCACTCCATCCCTTGCGTGGTCGCGTAATTTTGGACCCTTGGGTCCCGACAGATGTCTTCCACGGCGTCCCTCAGTTCCTTGTCTGCACCGTGGAAGTTGGTTCCGTTGTCGGACATCAGGGTCGCTGGCTGACCTCGCCTTGCCGACATCCGTTGAATTGCCATTATGGCAGAGTCGGCACTCAGTGTGGTGGCCAACTCAAGATGCACCGCCCTCGTCGATAGGCACGTGAAGAGGGCGACGTATCGTTTTTCCTTCCGGCGCCCGATGGTTACCTCCAGGGGCCCGAAGTAGTCCATCCCACAGTTGGTGAAGGGCCGCACATGCCGTGCAAGCCGTGATGCTGGTAGGGGTGCCGTCATAGGGGGAGACGGATTTTACAAGCGGGGCACATGTGTTTAATGTGGCGGAGAACTGAGCGCAGCTTTAAGATGTGGAAGCTGGTGCGCAGTTCGGCCATCGTCGTCTCCACACTCGCATGATCGGCTCGGGTGTGGTATTGGTGCACAAGCAGCCGGGTGTAGCTGTCTCCACCGTCCAGGATGATGGGTGACTCGGGTACTCCCTTCACTCCCTTGATTCTCGAGCCCATTCTGAGTTCTTGATAAGCGCCAGATGGAGCCGTCCTTTGGGTTAATTTCTTGTATTTTTTTGTTCCAGGATAAGTTTGTGTTTTCGGAGAGTCTTTGTCTAATTTGTTTTTGTAGTCTATTAATGGCAGTCTTTATTCTAGGGTCTGGAGTTCTAGTGAAGCGTCGTTTGAGAAAGTTTTTGTTGGAGATGAGGTCGGCTATGTCTTTTGGTAAGTCGTCGGTCGGGCTGTAGGGGAGGCGTACGGGTAAAGGTTTGGATGCGTCATTTATGGCGGTGCGTATTATGAGGGCGAGATTGTCAACCGCAGAGTCAAGTTCGTCGGTGCTATTAATGTTTGATTTTATGGTGATGTTTTCGTCCACTTTCTGCATAAAGGCCGTCCAATCAGTTTTTTGTTTGGCTTTTGAGGGGGGGGGGTTGGTGAATTTATGTAGGGTTAACAGCACGGGGTTGTGGTCGGAGGAGAGTTCGTTTACGGTTTGTATGCTATACGCCCAGGATGATTTGTGTATGAGGGCGATATCTAGTACGTCTGGGGTGTGGCCACGTGACGGGAAATGTGTGGGACTCACGGGGCCGGCGACTACTAGATCGGGATGGGAAGCGGCGAATTTGTGAAGGATTCTTCCGTTTTTGTTGGTGCGCCTACTATTCCAGTCTGAGTGCTTCGAGTTGAAGTCTCCGGCTAGAATAGTAGGGGTGGGGCCATCAAGAAGCAACTCGAGGTCTTTAGGATCAATTTCTTTTTGGGGGGGGTTGTATATTGAGTTGATTCTTAATGGACCGGAAGATTTTGTGAAGATGGTAATGGAGGTGCTCTCTAGTGTAGAGAGGGTAGGTGTAGTATTGTGTTGGTGTGTGATTTTATTGTTCACGTAGATGGCTGTGCCACCACCTCGTGAGTGTAGCCGGTCATTTTTGTACAGTGTGAAGTTGGCGATTTTTGGTGCTTGTGCGGCTGTGAAGTGTGTTTCGTTTATGAGTAGTATGTCTAATTTGTGTGTGTTGGTGAATAGGCGAGCTTCGAGCCAATGTAGCAGTATACTGATGTAATCTGATGGATTTTGAGCTGAGAGAAATTTTGGTAGGAGGTCGGCGAGGAGTTCGCCGATTTTTTGGATGTTTAATTTTTTGAGGAAATCTGTAAATGAAAATGGTGCTGGATTTATTGGGGGGGGGGGGTGTTTGAAGAACCTGAGGGGTTGCGGGTGGGGGGCGGGTTCATGGACTGGGCGTAGGAGATAGAGGGGTTGGTAGGCTTGGATGTAAAGGTGACTTGTGGGTTTACCTCAGGTCGGCGAGCGTAGCAGGTGGAAGGTGCGGGGCGCTTTGGGCAGCCCTGGTAGTTGGCGGGGTGGGGTCCGCCGCAGTTTGTGCATGTGGCGTCTCCATCCTCCCGCTTGTGGGGGCAGGTGGCTGAGAGGTGGTTTTCGGGGCACTTAACGCAGCAGGGGGGCAGGTGACAGCCCCTCGCGGAGTGCCCGAAAAGCTGGCAGCGGTGGCACTGGGAGGGGGCGGTTTTCGGTTTTAGGTATTCCACCTTGATGCGCAGCTGGAAGAGTGTTTCCAGCTCGAATATTTTTCGTCCGGCTCCGCCGTGGTTTAACTGAACGAGAACCAAGGGGGCCGCAACTCTGTTAGGTCCTGAGCGCATGCGGGTGATGCTGATGACGGGAAGGTTTAACTCTTCTAACTCTTCTTTTATTTCCTCCGTGGAGGTAGACGGAGGTATCCCGCGCAGGACTGCTTTCGTGGTTTTGTCTTCAAAAAGTTGAAATGTGTGGAAGGGCACTTTGAATTCGTCGAGGAGACGGGTGGCTGTACGGAAGCTGTCGAGAGTCTTCCGTATTGAGAACGTAGCCTGTCGGGATTGCCTTTGAGTTAGCGACTTTCACACCGGCTGCCTGTAGTTTTTGGCGCATAGAGTTCCAGTTGGTCGTGGTTCTGATGATTATAGGAGGGATTTTTGGCTTGAAAGTTTTCGGGGCGGCCGCGGCGGTGGGGTCTGCGTCTGTGGTTTTTGAGCCTGCTGTCGAGATCGTATCGCTAGTCGTTGAGGCTGGGGGCGCGAGGACTTCGAAGCGGTTATTTGAGGTGGATGCGATCGGTGAGGTGGAGCGAGGAGAGTTTGCCTTCCTCCTTTTTTTGTTACTTATTTTCCCGTAGGGCGTGATCCAGGGTGGCGGCGGGAAGTTTGGGTCCTGCTCGTAGTCATCTTGGGTGAGGACGGGCGCAGCCTGGGACGGGAAGAGGGAAGCTACGTCCCCGATGTCAAAGTCGTCTGCGGAGTTTACATATATAGTTGATTTGGCGGTGGAGCGGGGATCTTGTTGTGAGGTTTGAGTTACCCTTGTGTTCGGAATTGAATTTAGATACTCGATGAGAGCCTCTCTGGATGGATTGAGATTCCTCAGGTCGGCCATTGTCTGTTCCATTTTATACAATTGTTGTTTATTTCACTTTAAATAAAAAGAATAATTCATATAGTAAGTGTCCATGTAAGAGTGATACGAGAAATTTAAACTTTGTCTGATTGATTCACTTATAGAAATAATAAAAACATATAACAATAATTCACTTGAAAATTTTCACTTTTAAACTGTTTTGTGGCACGGCCCACCGCGCGGTCGGTTTTGTTTGGTTGAACTTATTTATTGTTTGGATGGCACTTTATTGTTTATCACTAAATCACATGCCCTGCGAAACATGGAGACGGGGCACAAACACTTTAACTCTGCGTTGGACGCGGCGTAAACCACAAAGAGACTGTTGTTGACCTGCCGGTCGCTCACTGCCTTTCCAAGGGACTGTTGCCCGTTTTATAGGACCCCGGCGGCCTTCGCTGGCCGAGCGACGTTCACACGGGCCCGCTTTCTCTTTGATTCCTGGAATTGAGGCCCGTGTTTGTGACGCGCTCGCGGCCCACCGCCGGGCTGGTTACCGCCTCTCGGCCGGTAATTTCGGGCCCGTGGTCGAACGTGACCACGGCCTCTCTTTGTTCAGGCACGATCCTCAGAATCGCGCTTGTGGAACGTTCTGACGGCAAATCACCTCGCACGCCATGACGGCGCACGGCCCTTCGCTTCGGGTCGCGGCCGAACGTTCCCTCTCGTATAAGCACGATTCTCATAACCGTGCCCGAATTAAATGCTATGATATCCACCAGCTCTCTCAGTATACTTCTCTGCCCATGTCCCCTAGCCAAGCTCCGATGTTTCATTTATTGATTACTTTTTACATTTTCATTTTTTACATTATATCATACATAGTTCAGTTACATACATTTTATACATTGACATATTTCTCTTTAAATCTCTATTTTAATTTTAAAATTATAACGTGGGTGACTGCGGCCGAGCCCGGAGCAGTACGTCCGTCACACACTGTATGTTGATTGGCACTTGACTGTAGGTAGGAACCGGACAGGTTTGGGAACTGAGGTGATTTTGGAACTGGAGTGATTTGGAACTGGTTAAATTTTTGGAAGTGGATGATTTGAGACAAAGTTTGTTTGGAACTGGAACTGAGGTGATTTTTGAACGGGAATGCGAGTGTGGAAGGCTGGGAACAGACACGAGGCGGTGGCACTTTGTACGGCGTAGATTCGGTAAATGAAGTGAAATTTGAAACACTGGTTTGGATGAGATTACACTGAACGGTATGAGGGCGAGAATTTGCACAATAGACTGAGGTGGCGGGCACTTGCGCGAAAAAACTTTAAATAAGAAAAACGCGAAGGCAGATTGAACATGTAGCACGACTGATGGCACAATGGGGCACGGGCACGGTGGGCGCGTGGGTTTGGTTGAGCAGCGGGGCACGAGACACGGCGTGAGCACGCGGTAAATGGTTCGTAACACAATTTGATTAGGCGGCGGGCACTAGCACGAAAAAACTGAAGTGAGGTGTAGCACGAAAGGCACAGGTTGGGCACGATGCACGGTGGGCACGTGAGTTTGGTTTGGGCGGCGTGGCAAAAGGCACGACGTGAGCGCGTGATAATTGTATTTGGCACAATTTGGCTGCGCGGGGGGCACTTGCACGAAAAAAACTTTATGTGGCAAAGAAAAACGTGTAGCACGATGACTTGATATACTTTGATTATTTAAAACTTCGATTATAGACACGGTAGGGGCACGTGGCAATCGGTGGACTGTATGTTGGCACAGTACAAAACGGCGGCAAACGGAAATGGTTGGCGACGCTGTAGAAACGTGACTGAATTATTGGTCCACTTAGTGGAATGTTAAGAGTGCGTTTTTGTCTGAACCATTCTAGAAGGACAGCCCCCACCTTCTCGTACTTTGTTTTCTAGCAATTCAGAAGTCATATTTCCTGCAATTGTTTTTATATATTCTCCCTATTCGCCACTATTCCATTTAAGGTAGTTACCGGAATCGTGAGCCTTTTCGCCAATTGAACGCGCGTTTCTCTGCGCGACTCGATAAATCTATACACCATTTAAAAAACTTGTGTGTTGGTTTTACCGCAGGATTTCTAAAACCTCTTAAGCTGGAATCAGTTTTAGCTCTAAAACTTTTTAACACACTTTGATCGTGTTATTTTTTTCGCCGGCGTACCTCTGACAACGGGCGAAAATAAAGGTCCTGCGCGAATTTCTTTTAAATCGCTATATCTTCGAAAATAGTGGAAATATTTTAATAAAATTTTCTACATACTAACTCAGCATACCCAAGCTATAAAATTTCTAGCCGAAAACCAAGTATTATTTCTAATGCAACTTAATAAATCGAAAACAAAGTCATTGTTGGGTCATTAGGGTTCAATTTTTTAAGTATAAACTAGGTTTCAATATTATAAAATTACAAATTATTATATTTTCACCAAGCCCAAATCATTACAAAAACAAAAACAATTGCCACATCGCTAGTATCGTCAGAGTAACACATTATTGCCCATTCAAATACCACGTGTGCAATTCCCCCTCGCACGGTACAGCGGACCAAAACCATCGGAACGTGGTAATAATATTGGTTATTTTTATTGGTCTAAAGACCAATAATCTTGTCTCGTATATTTTTGTACTTGACCCATAAGCAGAATCAATCTTAACATTTTTTTCATATCTGTAATATTTATGGGTTTCCACTTGATGGATTTGTTCATTTCTTTGAATCTTGATTCATTTTGAGCATGGTAACGATTGCTCATTTCAAACAAATCATTTCCAATAAATAGTTGTACTACATATATGCATAATACTTTTGGAATCAGCTGGTGTTACGCAAACACCAGGATGACCTAAAAATGATTCGATATTTGAGTAGTCTAATATCAAAACGTACTTATGAATCTTCCCATCAAAGGAAACATAATGAGCTTTGCAGATGACACTGTAATTATATTCCATGAACATGATTGGACAAGCACATATAAGGAGGCTGAACATGGCCTAACTGTTCTTCAAAACTGGCTTAAAGCAAACTTCCTTACATTAAATGTGAATAAAACCAAATATTTAATTTTCTCCAAAAACAAAAGAGGACAACCAATGAATGAGCATATACTCAAACTACATGAATGTCAAAAAATATTTCCTCAATGTTCCTGCTCGATTATAACTCAAACCAAAAGCATTAAATATCTTGGTATTGAAATTGACGATAAACTACACTGGGATTCACACATTGATCGAACTTCAAAAAAGTTAACTAAACTCATCTACTTCTTCAAAAAATTACGGAACATTTTGTCAGCTAGGGATTTAAAGAGAGTTTACTATGCTTTATGCCACTCCAAATTGGAATATGGAATAATAGGATGGGGCTCAGCAGTATCAAAACATATAAAACAGCTGAAGGTAACTCAGAATTGCATCATAAAGACCATACTAAAGGTTCCCATAAGGACGTCAACAACAGAAATTTTTAAACAATTTGACGTTCCAAGCATACAGAAAATCTATGCCAAAAACATTTTGGTACAACACCTCAAAAATAATTCTCAGGAAAACACCTCACATACTCATAAAACCAGAGCCAAACAAACAGAGATACTAACTATACCAAAGTGTAACTCTACCTTTGGACAAAGAAGCTCTGAATTTTTAGCAGTAAAGGTATATAACAAACTCCCACTTAGTATCAAACAAATCAAAACAAAAAACAACTTCATTAAGAACATTAAATCTTGGCTTAAGGAATTACCGGAAAAAGAACTTACTAGCATATTTAAAACATCGTCGTAGAAGTTTCTGGAAACCCTTACCCAAAACATGGAGTCATACCATAGAAGTCGCTGAATAACTTATCCAAAACCTAGTCCCCCTCAGCACAGGATCTCCTAGTGAGGAGGACTATGAATATAATCAACATCTATTTTTTATATATATATTCTTATAAAAATTTAAAAAAAATGTATAATATAGCTACTAAATAAAAAAAAAATAAAACTTATCTCCACGAACCAAATTTTTGGCAAAAGCAAGAAAACTGTTTCATAGCATTTAAGTATAATTGAGTAAAATTAAATGTTTTGTAAAAATTAAGGTAAAATAAAACATTTTAAATGCGTTTTTGAAATAAAAATCTGATAGATAATTAATTAGTTATTTAATATTTAAAAATGGACTAAGATACATTTTGATATTGAACCATGGATTTAGATACATTTGAAAGTGAAGTCTTTGGATTTAGTCACATTTTGAAACTCATAAACTGTGTTTGATAATACTTCTCTGCCAGGGGTGTAGTGAAGAAATTACACCATTTGTATATACATAGATGAAACATAATTCATATTAACCAAAAAATAAAAGTCTTTTTAAAGCCAAACATTATTTATTTTAAAATACAGTATTACCTGCGGATAGTAAAAATAGACCAATTTGTCTATCATTGAAGAAGAAGATAATAATAATAATCTAAACGAAAATATGAAAGAGAACAAGACACAGGAAAATAGAAAAAGATAATAGCCCAATTTTTAGATTCTATATAATGGAGACCACTACAAAAAAAAATAAAAACACAATGCAGAAATTCTTGCATGCGAATACATTAAGTACGTGGGTAAAAAACTTTTGCAAATAGGTTTAATAAATGATAATATCGTGGGCTTTCTGCGGAAAAGCACTAAGTCAAAAATACTAGTTTTGAGATAATTGAATTTGAAAGTTTGATCAACGTTATCTTTTTAAAAATATATTGAAGTCATTATATGGATGAATAGAGTTTTATGGATTATTTTATTGTCTGCTTATGCCTGTCCTTATTATTTAAAAATAATAGAAAAGATTATATTTTTTTCTTAAAAATAGAAGGCTATTGCATGACTTAATGCTTTTTCGCTGATACAATATTGCAAGCACAGAAGTAAAAATAGTCTCGTGGTGTAACATTTTTATTTTAATAATATTTTTTTACAAGCTTTTACATAAGATTTTCATCCGCTTCATTAATATTATAATCATCATTTATTTCGCTGTCGTCGACAGAAGGAATGGAAGCATACCAACTTTGAAGCTCATGTGGTATAATTTTTTTATCACATAAAACCATCAAATCTTTTTTCTTGGAATGTGATATTGGTATAATTTTTTTGTATAATTTTGATATCACACAATGCTGATCAATAACTTCTTGTCGCCTACCCCTACGTATATTACGGACATCAATAACAGAATAGTGGTCTGCACTATAATTATATTTATATTGAATTTTGAATGGTAGTTCTTTTTCATATTTTAGTATTTTAATTTTTAGCCAATTGACTTTATTACCGCTTTCGTCGACTGTCTTATTTTTTATTGTTTCGAGTGAAAGCTTCTTCAAATCCAAAAAGTCATCAAATTGTAGCTCTTTAACCATGTAAGGTTCTTTGTTTTTGCTGCGTCCTCTTTTTGAGCGAGCCAATTTGAAAATATTTATCCACTCTCGTACACTGAACACGTCTGTGTTTTTTTTTTGATATTCAATTGCGCTGTGCATCGCATCGACTTCCATGTAACTATGACCACTTTCTAGGAATTTTTGCTCAGTTACCTTAAGATTCGTTGTTTGTACCAGACGAAGTAATATTGCAGATAATTGAACATTCCTGTTCTGACCAGCACACGTGTCGGAAAATATGGAGAGGTATTCTACATCGGAAGGCACTTGCTTGTTGATATACTCAAATAGACACGTACCTATTTCACAGCTTCCCCTTTTACCATTCACTTCCGTCCATGCATAACAGTAACCATTATTAGGTGGTCTGTTTTCATAAATTGTAAAATTGTACATGTTCAGTTTTCTCAAGTAGTACAAAATAGAAACTTCTGAACTGGGTATCTGAAGAACACTTTGTAGATCCATCGTTATGGTCAAACACGCCGAGTCCTGGCTTGATCTTTCCTTGTCCGCTGCTTTCGCTGCCTCAGATTCAGTCTTTCTTCGAATGTGATCTTCAAAATTTTCTTTTAATGCCAATTTCTCACCTTCGTTAGCCTTTTCATAGACACTACATATTACGCATTGATCTTTTTTTGGCACATAAAAAGACAAATTATAATTGGTGGCAAAAATTCTTCGATAAGTTAGTTGTTTCACAGGAACTTTATGATTTTCAGCACAAACTTCTTTGTAGAGATCATACATTTTTGAAATCGACAACTTGCTATCGAGATACAGACGTTTAGAAGACTTCCTACAATAATGGCTTTCAACTCGAGGGAAGCTGTCGATATGAGCTTTCACCCTTTCGATGTCTTCATTACTTGTTTTGTTGTGTGGAGTATGTTTTTTTCTAGGATTCACGAAATTTCCATGAATATCTTTATTTTTGAAAGCCATAATTACAGAACGGTTTGATATATTTAGAGTTTTCAAGAAAAAATTACAACAAACTTTAATAGTTTCTCCATTTCTATTAATGGAATAATATTTAGAATTTGATCGGATCTTTCCGTTTTCTTTTCGTAATCTACGATATTTTGGTGGTTCACTTGAAACATTTCGTAAAATAAATTCTTTCTTTCTTTCGTAAGATGGAATGCCCCAGTATAGCTTGCATAACTCAAGACGCTCATTTTCCGAAAAGACATCAGTGCAGTGAAAGCGGCATTTTTTTGCACAATCGACTGGTTTTGGAAGCTTTGCTGGTTTTAAAATATTTTTCTTTCCTAAATATGGCAGGCAATCATTTCGTTTTTTCTTCTCGACATTTACTTTCCACATTTCTGGGTTTGATTTACACCAACGTGAAAGAACTTTCGGACTATTTTCGATAGCATTTGTCGTAGTAGTAATAGGCAGTATGTCAAGTTGAGAGATGTCAACACGAGAATCGTCTTCCACTATTTCAGTTAATGATGTCGTCGAACCAGAAGGACTTGGAATGTAATCTTTATCAGCAACAATATCGTCGTCACTAAAATCGATGAAATATTCCATATTAGCAACAATCGCCATTTGATTTTCATCCAGCAAACTTTCGTCTTTTGGCAATTCTTCATATTCTGATAATCCTGCCGATGTACTGAGTTTAACTAGAATGAGAAATGAAATTATTACTTTTTTCATTTTTGTGCACGTGAAATTAATAATTTTGATTTCTCTAAAAATATATAAAACCCTCACTTCAAATTTTTAAATCCCTCTCGTCGCAAAATCAGTTTTAAATATAACTCATCGGGATTTCTAAGGCTAGCTTTACACTTGTAAGTTTTTTCGTAAGTAAGCGACTTCTGGCCAATGAGAACCTTTGATTTTCAAAATCCATTGAGCCCATTGGCTAGAAGTCGCTTACTTACGGAAAAACTTACATGTGTAAAGCTAGCCTAAGTACCAAGATACGAGTAAATACAAAAATTTCTATAAATAAATGAATCATTCAATTTTTGTGTTAAACTTTCAAAAGTTTGCTATATTTTAACGGCAGATTAACAGAATGTTTTCTGCCTACTGTTTTTTTTGTATTATCAAGATAAAAATACACACGGTGTAATATTTATATTTTTGAAACTCTCAATTCACGGTGGAATCCATTTTAATGATTTATTAAATCAATTTATTTCTTTTATCCACTGCGACACAGAATAATAATTATTGTTTTAATAAATAATAAAAAATAATTATTGTTGTTATTGTAGGTACTAAAACACGTGACATTTAGCAAAAACAGACAGTGTAATAAATTAATTTAGGTTATGTTTTCAAACAATCACAATACAATGATAAAATATAAGAGAAACTTACCGTCAACTGCCAAGAAATCATTTTCATTTTGTTTTCTAGCCATTTTTAATATTTTTGCCGTTCTTGACAACATTTTTGTCAATAAAAATTCAATTTAGTCAGCGAGAAACTTACTTCAAACACAACTGTCAGATTTTGAATACCACAGATAACCACAGATAAACCAAAAATCTTTCAACGAAATTGCATTAAGTCTGACTTAGTGCTGTTTCACACGGTACAATTTATCAAAGTAGCCAAGAAATATGCACTAAGTCCCTTAGTGCTCATTCGCTGAAAAGATTTGTGCATAACTGACTTAGTTCAGATATTATCTCATAAAGTATGATAGGTATAACATATAGCGTCTTCGTAGACTAAAGATTGGCCACCGAATGATATAACTGCATCATTAAGTCAAATCAGCAAAATTTTGACTTAGTGCTTTTTCGCAGAATACCCACGATATTGTAAAGGTTAGATTAACGTGTATACATTAAACAAAAAAAACAAAAACAAATTTTAGATCTATGAAATGGAAAGCACTATATTTAAAAAATAACAATGCAATACATAATAAATTGATTCATACATTAAATCCTGATACTTCTACTTGAGATTCACACAGTTCATCTTCATCATCATTCATAATGATTCCTAATTCATTATTGTTTATTATGTTCTCATCAAATTTTAATAGTTATTATTTTTCGGAATATTTTTTATTGAGTAAAACCTCAAATTGTAATATTTAAATATTGAAGACAATATTTTTGATTTTTATTTACTCTGGGTTCGAGTCCCAGATGTGACCGTTTCTTTTTCTGATTTTTCTGTTTCAGATTTTCGTTTAAAAATCACTAATATTGTCTTCAATATTTAAATTTTAATAGTTCTAGATTCTTCCAGTTCAAACCAAAATGTTTGCCAAGTAATCTATCGACATCTCTAATTATTAATGGGTTAAATAAAACTCCATTCTGACATGGCATTGGGATAAAGGTGTTTTCCTCTTTTAAAGACACTTTAAGGTACTCCCATATCGTTTCTGTAGAATGGTTCTCCCTGTATTTTGATTGAAGAACGGTGTTTGATTAAAATAAAACGTTTAGTTTCCTTGAATTTAAAATGCCTCTGAGATGGTGGTTTAAAAACATCTTTGGAAGCACTTTTCCAATCGAACACTTCAAAGTCATCCCCAGAAAAGATATTTCCATAATCTTCTGGAGTGGTAATTACTTCCATTTTACGATTTTTTTTCAATCACCCCAAAAATCCGATCCGCAGGCAAGTATGAATGTCCGACAAGAGGAAAAATTAATTCCATGCGTTTAACATTTGGAGGTGCATGATCCTTCAACCATTTAGAACACATGACAACCATTATTGTGTTTTTGCAAGATTCCATTTCGGCCGCAAAAAATACTATATCAAAACCGGTGTATTTTTATTTAAAAAGTAAGTTCAACAGGTTAGATTTTTTCGTCGCTGATTCTCGTTCTGAGTAGCCCAAATAGCGATAAATCGCCTTCGTTGGCAACACTGGTGACCGCGCGCAAGCGGCATTGTTTGTTTTACCGCAGGCCGGCGACACTTTTTCAAATTGGCGGATTGGCGGGTTTTTTGAAAATGGTTTACGCGGGCCACTTATAATTCGTTCGCGGGCCACATTATGGCCTGGGGTTGGGCAGCCTTGGTCTATAGTATCGTATTGTTTCATTTATGCGAGGTTCAGTCCAATCAAGGACTATGTCTCGCGACCTGAGGGTAAATCACCTGGGGGATGGTTTTTTTCTGCCTTGACAACTTGGGGGCTTTAAAATACGGTATCTATTGTGCATTTACGAGGTTCGGGGAATATTTTCTCCATGTCTCGTGAACTGAGGGTGTAAAGTACCTGGGGGATGGTTTTTTCTACCCGATGAGTGGGCTGCCTATAGCAACTTATAGGACTGAAATACTATTTTTTTTTTTTTTTTTGTCTGTAGGTATTTTATTTTTATATTTTTTGTAAAAGATTTTTTTTTAATGATTTTTATATATTATTTTAAATTAATGTGTTTGTAAAATTTATACTATATTTTTTGTATATCTGGTTGCAATTTAATTTTTTATTTGAGTCCACTCATCAAGGGGGGAAGGTAATAGAGACTGGGAATGGATAGGTGGGTTTGTCGTCGGGACTTGAGCGCCCGAGACATGCTATGCTTGGATTCGTGTGCATAGGAAGTTTCGCATAGAATGTTTTGGCTAATTCTACCACATGTGTTTTAAATGGGGGGATTTTCGTGCCTGAATTAATAATGCTATTTCGGACAAACTAAGGGCTTTTGGTATATCTTCTAAGTGTGGCATTCTGGAATGAGGACGTTTTGTGTTTCCAGTGCCCCAAATGGGTGAGGCGTATGACATGATAGGGCGTATTTGTGTTTTGTAGATGAGTAGTTTGTTTTGTATGGAAGTTTTTGAGTTTGAGTGAAGCAACGGGTAAAGGGCGTTGGATGTTTTTTTTTGCGTTTGTGAGAGTGTTATTTATGTGTTTTGTCCATGTGAGTCGTCTGTCAAGTGTAACTCCAAGATATTTGGCCGATTTTTGCCATGGTATAGTTTGGCCGTACATCGTTATTTCCTCTCGCGGAGCCCGGCCGCCCTTTCTACGAGAGAAAAAGACGGCCACGCTCTTTGAGGGATTCACGTCTATACGCCATTTATCGTACCAATCTTGGAGTGAGTCTATGTTTTTTTGGAGTCGGTATGTAATCATTCTGGGTGAACAGTATCTAACCATAACCGTGGTATCATCTGCGTACAGAGCTTTGTGAGAATTAGAATTTTCAGAGAGGGGAATGTCGTGAGTGTAGACATTGAAGAGGATCGGAGAAAGCAGAGACCCCTGCGGGACCCCTGCTGTCATGAAGCGTTTTATTGAAAGAGCGCCACCGTATTTTACTTGAAAAGTACGTTGGCGTAGAAATGATTTGACATGCACCGAGTACTCCGCATGGGATCGATGTCTGTTTCGTGGAGTTTGAGAAGCAGGTCGTTTATCCATACTTTATCGAAAGCTTTGGCTATGTCCAGGAAAATGGCGCCAGGTGATCGCTTGGTATTGAAGCCTCCGATGATAATTTCGGAGACTCTGAGGAGTTGGTGGAGGGTGGAGTGGTTTGATCTAAAGCCGTGTTGCTCTTCAGGTAACGTTGAAACCTCGTCAATGTGCTTGAGGAGCCGTGTCAAAAGGATCTGTTCGTAGATTTTACCAATATTTGATAGAAGGCTGATTGGACGGTGATTTTCGCAGAAGAGGGGGTCTTTTCCCGGTTTTGGGATGAGAATGACGTGCGCGTGTTTCCAGTTTTTCGGGAAATAGCGCAGTCTGAGGGCAGTGTTGATGAGATTTACTATCGCTAGTATTCCTTTTTGGGGGAGGGCTTTAAGAGCGAAATTTGTGACGCCGTCAGGACCGGGGGCTTTTTTATTTTTCCGGCTTTTTATAGCGCGGATAACCTCGGCCGGGGTAGTAAAATGAATGTTTGTATTGGGGAGATTATTTAAAACATTATTGATTTTGCGGTTGACATTTGCAATGTGATCTAGATCGGCGTCTTTGAAGCTGGGGCTGAATTGATTTTCAAGACTGTCAGCGAACGCCTCTGCCTTGTCTTGATCGTCGAAGACGAGACCGTTTTCGGCGTGAATAGGGTGGTTAGGGGTGGGGGTGGCTTTGAGAGTTTTGGATAATTTCCACAGAGAGCCGTCCTGTGGATTTATCTCTTGAATTTTCAAATTCCAGGTGAAATTTACGTGCTCTTGAAGTTTTTTTCTGATGAGGGCTTGGATTCGGTTTATAGAAGTTTTCAAGGTGGGATTTTGATATTTTTGCCAGTGCCGGCGTAAGATATTTTTTGTTTTAATTAGGTCTTTTACTGAATTTGGGAGGTTTTCCTTGAAATTTATTGGGGGGGGTGGGGGGAGAGGTTTTGAGGCCTCGTCATTTGCGGACATTATTGTCTTTGCGAATTCGTCAACCGCTGTATCTAAATCTGAGGGATTTTTAATATGGGGATTTATGGATATTTTTTCCCCGACTCTGTGCGAAAAGTAGGTCCAATCAGTTTTTTTGTTAATTTTTGCAGGGGGGGGGTAAGAGAATTCGTTGAGAGTTAGCAACATGGGGTTATGGTCGGAGGAAAGGTCGCAGATGGTTTCGATACTGTATGCCCAGGATGATTTGTGAAAAATGGCGATGTCTAGTACGTCAGGTCTGTGTCCGATGCTAGAGAAAAATGTTGGCTCTATGGGTCCTGCAATGTTTATGTCGGGGTGAGAGTTGGCAAAGTCATGTAGGATACGTCCGTTTTTGTTGGTAAGCCTACTATTCCAATCGGGGTGTTTTGAGTTAAAATCCCCCGCTAGAATAGTAGGCGTTTGTCCATCGAGAAGTAATTCAAGATCCGACTTTTGTAAAGTCTGAACAGGTGGGTTGTAAATTGAATTAATTCTCAATGGACCTGAATGTTTCGTGAATACAGTGATGGAGGTACTTTCAATGGTAGTCAGGGGGGGGGTGATGTTATGTTTGTGGGCGATTTTAGTTTTCACGAAGATGGCTGTGCCACCACCCCGTGAGTGTAAACGGTCGTTTCTGTACAGTGTGTAGTTAGCGATTTTTGGTGTGTGTGAAGGATTTAGGTGTGTTTCATTTATGAGTACTATGTCTAAATTATGTGTGTTGGTGAAAATTCGTAGTTCGTGCATGTTTTTGTCAAGACCATTGGCATTCCAGAATGCCAAACGTAGCGCGGAGGGCTTGGTAGAATTAGCCATTTAATTGGTAAAGAGAGAAATGATTTGAGGGGCTGCTATAAAGAGAATCGAGAGGTAGTCTGCCGGCGAGGTGGCAGATTGGAATTTAGGGAGTAGATCAGCGATGAGTTCAGCGGGGGGAGGGGGTGGGGGAAGGAGGGGGGATTTGGTGGGGGGGGTTTAATTCCTGAGCATAGGAGGTGGATGGTTGGATTGGGCGGGAGGTGAAAGTGATTTGGGGAGGTACCTCAGTTCGACGGGGCATGGATGTGGAGGGTGCAGGGCGTTTCGGGCAGTCTTTGAAGTTGGCCGGGTGAGGGCCGGCGCAGTTGCCGCAGGTAGCCGGGCCGTTTTCTCTCTGCTTCAGACAGGTGGCGGTGAAATGGGGCCCCGCGCATTTGACGCAGCGGGGGGGGAGATGGCAGCCTTTGGCGGAGTGGCCGAATAATTGACATCGGTGGCATTGAGTAGGGGCTGATTTGTGGTCGAGGAATTCTGCTTTGATGCGAAGGTGGAATATGTGGGTGATGTTGAAAATTTGTTTTCCCTCTTCGCCGTGGGTGAGCTGCACGAGGACCATCGGGACGTTCGTGCGGTCGGGTCCCGACCTCATCCTGGAGACGGAGATGGCCGGGAGACCGAGGTCCTGCAGTTCGAGGAGAATCTCCTCCTCCGAGATTTGTGTCGGGATTCCCCTCAGAACTGCCTTGGTGGTTTTGTCCTCGTGCAGCTCGAAGGTGTGGAAGTCGGTTTTTATTTCCTCGAGCATTTTGGTGGCTAGTCGGAAGCTGGAGGAGTCGGCGGTGTGGACCACCACACCCGTCGGGATGGCTTTGGCGTGAGATATTCGCACACCGGCGTTCTCCAGCTTCTTTCTAATAGTATTCCAATTTGAGTCAGATTTAATGATGATGGGCGGGATTTTGATGGGACGTCGGGCGGGAGTCGGGGTGGTGGTGGTGTTTGTAAGGTCTGTGGTATCTGCTCCGTCAGTGGTGATTGTGTCCGAGTTTGTGTCGTTAGAGGAGGGCGGGGCCAGGGTCCGGAAGCGGTTGGTGGTAGCGAGGGTCTGGGGAGGCGTTGGCGGTTTTTGCTTTATCGGATTATTCGGGGTGGTCCAGAGAGGCGGGAAGTCCTTGGATGGTGATGGAGGTAGCGCGGTGCTGCTTGCCAAGCTGTGGTCTGCGGCGGTGGAGGTGGAGGCGGAGGTGGTGGGCGGTTGGGTGGCGATGGGCGGGGTTTTTCGTGGGGTGCCTGAGAGGTACGTGGTGGCCGAGGGGTTTACCCCATCCGGGTAAAACGTCCTTGGGTGCGTTCGTGTGACTGTTCTGGATAGGTTTCTCATGTACGCTTGGAGAGCGTCTAATGGAGGATCCAGCTTCTCCAGTTCCAAAAGGTATGTTTCCATTTTGTGTAGGTGTCAGTGGGTAGTGATGCAGGTCAGGAGGGTTTCGGCAGGTAATGGCGGGGCACGGGTAGGTCGTAGGGCAGAGTAGGATGGAGAACGTGGTCAGGGAGCGCAGGTGGTCAGTGGTGTGTGACGCCAGGATAGTTGGACTGTACAGTATTTGGTGGACTGTATTGGCTCGCAGAGCGAGTCGGTGAGCTCAGAGAGCGCAAGAAGGACAGTTACAGTGGGAAAACGAATTTTCCAAGCAAAGTCTCTTTTTTCCATTTTATTTTTTATGTGGCTGCTTATATGCAATAAGCCTGACTCGCACCCGACATTGGGCTGTGAGTCAAAAAGTGGTGGGGGATTCTATCCGCGCCAGTAATGTGTTTATATGCCCCGGCAAAATGTCGCATATTCATTTTGCCGGTGGCATAGCCGAAGGTAGACGCTTGAATTTGCGAGTTCGTAAAGATTTTGAAGGCTTACATGAATAACAATTACATAGTTTAAATGCATAGTAGTTATAAGAATGTGTATCTTGACAGCTAGATTTTTAGTTTGCCAAGATACGACAAAAAATAAGAAAAGTTTGTAAATAAAAGTGTAAAAATGATCTTGAAGCGATCATTTGTAAATATCGTTATGTTAGTATTTTTCTCAGGTCCCCCGTAACATAGTGTCATCACTATCATTATCATCTTCCACGTCCTCCTCTACAGCAGTCAAAAAAACTGTTAATGCATTTCTAAGGACCTGGCTTAATTCACCATTTCCTTCCTTAAGTGCTGCATAAGATCCAATTCCATGTATAACGTCTTTTTGAAATTCATTTATCAATGATAGAAAGTAAGGCTTATTAGCTACTTGGGTGTCTTGTCCTCCTACTCCCTTATAATTTATCACAGACTTCTTTCCATTAAGACGATCTCATATTCCAGATGTCCTTCGAATTCGGAAGGGGCGCGGCCTATTGGCATGGGTTATAAAAAACTTGAGAACCAATAAAAGAAAGCCGAACCCCAGACTTATATTTAACCAACTACGCCCATAAACGCACACTGGTAAAATTTGTCAAAAATCCGGTATAATATAATATCGGCATAATGCATAACTCTTCCATTTATCATATAAGGAGATGCACTACGTCGTGTCATATTTTAAATTGAGCCGCTACCAATAACAACCCTTACTTAGATGGCGATAAGGTTTAAATTCCCGCTTAACACCATCCGCCTGTTTTGATTTATGCAAGAAAAAAACATGGCCAAAATTTGCCTTTTATTTTATTTTGTGGATGTTCAGGCATAAATATTTGATTTTTTTAAATTATTTTATAAATAACTTCATTTGCCACATTATACAATAAAATCATCTACAAAAATAAGTTCGTAAGTAGGAGATTTTGATCTTTAAAGCAGTTTTCATAGGCCTCATACATTATTTTTTTCTGGGCTTATAAAAAGATTGATCTAAAAAATACTCGATTATTTTAAAATTCAAGATGTATTCTACTCGCAGTATTTAATTAAAGCATCTGAAACATTTCTAGGCGACCAAATTTTCAAACAAAAAACACATGATTTTGCATTACTACGTATGGAATAAACTAAAAATCTCCAAGGCTGGAAATTTGTTGGATGAAATACTTACTCAATTTTAATTTAAAATAAACCAAATGCTACGCAAAGACAAATTATAAACATAAAAATGAAATAAAAGCCGATGTGAAGTAAATCACAATAATAAATGCCAATTGTCTCAAAATTTTATTTGGAAAGCAATCAACTATGGTATCAATCTATCGATCAAAAGTTTGTCTTATTGGAGATTTACATCATTATTCTGGATAATTGTGATCCCTAAAAAAGTATCTAAGGACTCTCATGGTCTTTTTTAAGCCTTATAAATGAATTCACTCGAAAAATAAACTTAACCCTTGGAACCTTTTAAGACTAAATACGTCCCAAATTTCGTTAAATTTTACCACTGTGCGTCGCTTCGGTACGCAGAAGCGCGCGAAATTTGAAATTGGTTTTACACTCTACACTCTTTACTCTTTGTTTTGTTCAGGTGCGTTATTTACATATTTTTGGCAGAAAGAAGTAATAATAAATTATTGTATGGTTTTTTTTTAAATAGTATCATATAAATCGACTAAATTAAATAAATTACAATACCTAATTATATTTAGGAATTATTGAAACAGCAGTATTTTTTAATCTTTTTTAAGGAAAGATTGCGTAGAGGCCTGTAAAAAACATTTAGATAAGTATATTACAAAAGACATTGCATGCATCGAAAATTAAAAATTAATTCCTACTCCATGAGTATATTTTACCTAATAGTCTAATCGTGTTCGATAATTATAATCGATGATGACCGATTTATAATATTTTTTTTGTATATTTAAATAATGATTGTAATTTATTTTATTGTGCGGTTATTTTGCAATGTATATTTGTTATTATTCATTATATATACCTTTCTGTTTGATTTCTAAACATAATAACATAAAATAAACAAATATTTCTTGCGTTATTGTTTTTAGGTACCTAATTATGAAAAAAATTATTTGAACTAACCCCAAATATTCAAGCATATTTTTGTATTTTGTTTTAGGCCACTGAGCGTACCCAGTTTTTTTATTATCTTTCCTCCCCATTGTATAAAACTAGGAATTAAAAAAAAAACGATTACACGTAAACTGATTTTAGTTGAAATAATTTCACAGAACAAAGCGGCACTAAGATAAAGAACGTCTTTACCCCGTCAGCGCCGGGCGGTAACTAAATACAAAAGCGTGTAACCCTTACGTAGACGGCATAGAGTTTATTTCACAATGGCAAATTCAATGGTTACCTCCCCGAAAATCGATCAATATTCGTGTAAAAATGAACAACGCGAAAATGCATATTTTGTTTTATTTTGTGAAGTTCTGGTACAAATTTGAAAATTTCCTTCGATTATCAAATAAAAAAATGAATTTCCCACATTATACAATAAAAAAAATATCCGAAAATGGGTTTGTAAATGGGATATTTTGCACTAGACAGTTTTTTTTAGGCCTGATACTTTATTTTTTTCTAGGCTTATAAAAGGTCTTATCAAAAAAATGATCGATTGCTGATAAGCCCAAGATGTGTTCTACTTGCAGTATTTAATTAAAGCATCTGTAGTATTTCTAAGCAATCAAATTTTCAAACCAAAAACATCCGATTTTGCATTACTTGGTATTGGATCGCCTTAATGGTGATTTGCATTTGAATACATAGAAATGCCAAATTGGGGTAATCTGTTCCCATTCCGGCGATCTTATATCCGATAAGCTTATCCTCTTTGATCAATTCAATATATTTGGTGAATAACTTGATCTCAGCTCCTATCTTTGCATGTTTCCTAGACAGGGACTCCCAAGGAAAATCAGGAAACTCACTTATGGAATCACAGATCGATTTGACCCCTGTTAGGTTACGATACATGACTTGACGAACTAATGGTGCGATAGCAACATTTTCGATGTTTAATGACTCAATTAATGTAACCATATTAGCAAGAAGGATATCAGGTGTTAACATCGAGTGTTTGAAATAATACTCAATGTAAGACCACATTCCTGTGATTAGGGGGACATTAAGAGTAACTCCTAAAGTTGAATCAGATGGAGAAAACTTCTTCAAGCTTGTTCTCTTTCTCTGTATGTAATCATCATTGCTATTGCCTGCCTTTTTGAATGATACCAGTAGTGCCAATAGGTTCATTTCTATATCTGCCTTAAATGTTCTCATAAATAGAGCTGAGACATACATGATAATCTCATCTAGGTTATAGAGAGTCTCCTTATCATTGATTAGTCCCTTGATAAAAACAGCTTGTTGCTGACTAGGAAGTCTCGATGCAGGGTAAATCCGATTCAGATCTATGTAATCATCGTCGAACATGTCAGGCTGATCATTAATGAACGTAACAATAGCCGATATCCCCTTCCTTAAAACCACCTCCAAATCAATATTATTCTCATCTGACTTATTGTTTAAGTACCCAGAAAATACCTCAGCAAGATAATGGGCCTCTTTTTGTTCATTAAATGATTGAGAAATCAGGTATGAAACAAGATTATCTCGAGAAGCCTTGAATTTTCCATCATTGTGGGAAATTTCAAATCCCTTGTACAAGTGCCTATACGAGTACACATGTGGGGACTTCTCCTGTCTAGAAAATAAAGTAATCCAACCGAATTTTGCTGATGTAGGGGGTTGATAATCAATGGCTGGTTTATTTTTCCGTGATGATGATTATGATGATCACGAGGTCATCCTTCTTGATGGGGATGACTGGCTGTTGCCATTTTTGGCGAGCAGCCAGAGTGGGGAGATATTCGCGGAGCCACCGTCTCAAGAACATATCAGCGAGTTGTTGGCTGATACGCCACTGTGATGCCAACGTATTGAGGCCTCACTTCTAGGGTTCCATCATCAGGCTGAGGCAGTTTGCACCGTTCGCGCGGCCATTCTGCCTCGTCTGAGGTCAGGAAGGCTGGCCCACTGAACCATCGTCCAGAGTGCGAGAGGTCAGGAGTGTTGACGTCTCGGGTGCCGATGTCTGCCGGGTTCAGTTTGGTAGGGACCCATCTCCAATTTGCAATGTGGGTGAGCTCGTCGATTTCGCCGAGTCTGTTGGCCACAAAGGCGGAGTAGGTGCGTGGATCTGTGCGCAGCCAGCACAACACTGTCGTCGAGTCTGTCCAGAATACTGTTCGCGCAATGTTGCTGCGACATTCTTTTTTCAGTGTTGCTGCCAGTCTGGCCGCCATGAGCACGGATTGTAGCTCAAGGCGGGGTATTGATAAAGGCTTCAGAGGGGCCACCTTGCATTTGCTGGCCAAAAAGGTGGCTGTTGTGTTTCCATCAATCTCCTCGGTATGGTAGGCGACCGCACAGCATGCTTGTTCTGAGGCATCACAGAAGAGGTGTAGGGTGACGAAGCTTTCTTTGTTTTGTAAGCAGCGCCGAGGTATGGCAACTTTGCAGTCTTGCAGAAGTCCTAGCCAGTCCATCCACCTTTCGTTGTGTTCAAGTGTGATGATATCGACCTATCCGATGTTGGATCGCCAGACAGCTTGTAGTAGAATCTTCGATCGGACCGTGAGGCAAGCGACGAAGCCCACAGGGTCGAAAATCTTCATAAAAATACTGAGCAGCTGGCGTTTGGTAGGCCTGCTGATCAGTTCAGGATCGGCGGCATCTCGAAATGCGTATAAAAATTGATCGGTGACCGGATCCCACAGAAGTCTGAGGATTCTCTCGGTATCTGCTTCTCCGCTGCTTATAGTGATGGCTGACGTGGCTCGGTCTATAAGCGGGATAGTAGCCATCACTGAAGTATCGTTGGAGGCCCAGTTAGTTAGGTGGAACCCTCCAGTTGACAGCACCTTGGCAACAGTAGTGATGAGTGCTGTGGCTTCGGTTGTAGTATCGACCGCATCCAAATAGTCATCCATATAAAACTTCGTAGCGCCAAACATCATTGATGACATCATGTAAGTACGTGGTTCTTGTTGAGGTGTAGGTCTCCATAAGAACAACTGTGACTGTTGATCTTAACTTTTGATTTTCACTTGTAAAAACATCTCCTTGATGTCGGCGGCGAGAGCAATTTTTCCCTCTCGGAACCGGAGTATGTTTCCTACCAATGAAGTCAGCAGGTCAGGTCCAGTCAGCAACTGGTCATTGAGGGAGGTCCCTCGGCAGCGGCTGGCAGCATCAAACACCACACGGATCTTGTTTGGTTTGTTGGGGTTCACTACGGCAAAATGCGGTAGGTACCATTTACGGGCAGAGGGTTTTTCTACCTCTCGATCCGTAAGTTCACGTGCGTGGCCTTGTGTTATCAGTCCGTTGATTTTGGCTGCATAGGCGGTTGCCAAGTCCTTTTCCTTCAATAATTTTCTCTCCAGAGACCAGTCTTTTTAATGCACATTGCCGATTGTCAGGCAGTGTGATGTTATCGTCTTTCCATAAAAGGCCGGTTTCCCATCGGCCGGTTGTCAGATGATGGGTGGTATCTTCCATCAGCTGATTTGCACGAACTATGTGTGCAGTTACACGAGAGGCGGATGTGATTCCCAATGAGTCAATCGCAAAATTGTGTTTGATGAGATCACTTATGAGGTCGTCTCTGTGGCTCTCCTCACGCAGGGCCAGTGTGGGAGCCTCATTCTCGTGTTCAGGGGTCCCTCCGCCATGGGTGACCCACCCCAACGCCGTCCGTGACAATATTCGCGTAGAATCACGAACGTCGCGCACTTCCCTCGAGACAATTAGATGTACATTGTCTTGCCCGATGAGAAGTTTAGGGGTGACGTAGCGGCCGTGGACCCTCTGTTCAGGGAGGCTGAGCTGCTGGACGGTGTTTGCTTTGATGAAATACTCATCTGAAATTCCGACGCCGCGTAGAATGATTGGCACGCGGCGGGACGTCATGTCTGATGAGCACATGTTTTTGCTCCGTGCAGCCGTAGCTCACTGGTAGGTCCGGTGGTGCTGAGTTTTTGTGCTGTGGTGGCGTCAATAAGGGTGACAGTCGAGCCCTCATCCAGAAGCGCAAAGGTTGAAATCTGCCGCTTCGGGCCCGACAATATAACTCCCACCACTTTTAGCACGGCACTTGTGAACGTCTGCCACAGTATTGTTATTAGCACGGTAGTTCGGGTTGTGAAAAAGTCGGTGGTGGGGGTATCTGCACTCCCCCACGCCGCACCAGTCAATTAACTTGTAATGTTTGGTATAATGTTTGCCATTGAGGCATACTCGGCACAATCCGGCACTTTTCACTGTCTCAAAACGATAGTTTAAGTCTTTCGCGGCGAAAGTGCGACATTCACTGAGTTGGTGACCATTTTCACCGCACCCTGCGCGGTTATCGAACTCGCGAACTTCACCGTAACTCTTTTGCACATTTTCCCCGCTCCGATTATTTTCTCGATTATTACCAGACAAAATTTGGGGCTTTCGATTATTACCAGACAAATTTTCGGGCTTTCGATTATTTTTCGCGAACTGGTTTTTTTTCACTAGAATCATTGTTAACCCTTAACTGCATAGTGTAACACATCTGATATAATTAGCTTTTTTTAAATTTTTTTTCATTTTGACATCTGTTGGTGGGTTTTGGTATTACAGTATTGTTTTTACATTATTTCTGCATAATAATGTTGTCGAAAAATTACAATAGATTACACACAATAATTTGAAATTTTGATTTTAAACTTGAGAGTTGGAGGTTACAGATTGTGTGCATTTTGATGTCCAGTATTATATCAAAATATAGTGTTTTTTCGACGTGTTGGATCGTAATTATATTATTTTACAAATAATAAGGTACGTTTATGTGTTTTAAATATAAATTTTATGTGTATTATGTATTTTGACAGTCTAAATTTGACAAAACGTTATTATATCATATATGTAACACTATGCACTGAGACCATATTTTGATATTTGTATTTAGTCATTACTAATTATAGCATGACGTAGTTTCAAAATGGCAAAGAGGGGTTTATCCAAAAAGGAGTTGGACGAAATAATCGGCGTTGATGAACAAATGTGTTCAACTAAAGCAAGAAGTTATATGGAACAGTACATGCCCATGAAACCCCACAAATGGGGTTCTAAACTTTTTGTATTGAGTGGCGTATCTGGTTACGCTTATAATTTTGAATTTTATTCTGGACAAGAGAATTGCTTGCCAAGACTTGAAAGTGAACCAGACTTGGGAGCCTGTGGAAATATTGTTGTGCATCTATGTCGCGTAGTACCAAAAAACTTGAACCACAGACTTTATTTTGACAATTATTACACCTCAATTTAACTTTTAAGCCATTTGGCTTGCATAGACATTCAATCTCTTGGGACAGCTAGGAGGAATAGAATCCCTGAAAAATGCTCCACGAGGAACAAGCTCAGAATTTAATGGATCGTATCAAGGCGTTGAAATGTCTAATGTTGTTTGGAAGGATAACAAGGTGGTCACATTACTATCGTCCAATGAAAACTGTTAAACGTTATGACAAAAAAAAGAAAACTAAGGTCACAGTTAACTGCCCATTTGCTATAATAGAGTACAACAGACATATGGGAGGTCTTACTAGACAGTGTCATGGGAAGATATAAAATTGCGATGAGAAGCAATAGATGGTATATGAGGGATGAGGGTGCTATACCACTTAGTTGATATGACTATAGTAAATTCTTGGTTTCTATATAGAAGAGTACAAGATTAAAAAAATGCCAATACAAAAAATATTATGCGTCTCGCCCAATTTAAAACCCGAATTGCTCGATCTTTATGCACCGTTGACTCTAAGTTTACCAACAAACGAACTGGTCGGCCAAGTGGAAGTTTAGAGCCCGTTTTACAAAAGAAGAAAAAAGCCCCAAAATTAAATGTCCCACCAAAAGACATAAGAAGCGATGAGGTATCTCATTGGCCAACATGGCACGAAAAGAGGCAGAGGTGTCGACTTCCTACCTGCAATGGTCTGATGTACTGCCACTGCCAAAAGTACAAAGTCCCTCTATGTTTTAATAAGAACAAAAACTGTTTTACGGCATTTCATTTAAATTAATACTTTCCCCTGTTTTTATTTGTCTTCATTTTATAAGTCATAAATTAGTTCGCTTTATTCACTGATAATTATTTTTGTAACATTAGGTAAGAGCATTTTAGACATGGATGCATAGTGTTTCACATATGATATAATAACGTTTTTCTCAAAATAAACAGAATTTATGGATAAATATTTTTTTAATTATTTTTCCCTATTTTTAATTTATAAAAAGAATGAAAAAATATTTTTTTTTTTTAAATAAAAAAAGTCATGCATTTAAGGGTTAATAAGCATTGTTTTTCCGCGGCAAAAACCGTTCTGACGCGGCAGACGTGTTAAAACTGTTGTCACAAGTATCTCGTTTTTGGGCACTGTTTTTTCGCGAAAACTGTTCCGTTGTTGCAAGCATATGTTCACGGCGTGGGCGGGACCTCGCGGGGTCGACCAAACCGGACTTGGGGACGGCGTTCGCGACGGTCTTGAGGAAGGCGGCAAACTGGCAAATGGTAGCAGAGGCCTCGTAGTGCCGCACTTCCATCAGACACGCCAACCGCAAGGTGGGCGGCATCTTCCCCGCGATGTCACTGAGCAGCGTTGGATTGGTGAGATAGACCTCATTGTTGAGAGAGCGGAGTGATGCCACCAGGTTTTGTACAGTGCCGGGGAAGTCTGCAATATCCTCCAGAGAGGCTTCAATTGTGAGGTGAGGCAGCTTCTTGACTTTGTCCAGCATCAGAGCAGCGAGTGAAGTAGTCCCTCCATATCGTTGGTCCAAGACTGCCAGGATCTCCGGAACCTGAGCAGGGTCCATCAGAAGGGGGCTGACGGCTTCTCGGGCTTTCCCCTTGAGGGCCCGCTGTAGGCGGATCAGGTTCTCGCTGGAAGTCATCCTACATGTGGAGGTGGATTGGATGAACTGTGCCCTCCAGGTGGGCCACTCCAGTAGATCCCCAGAGAAAGGAGGCAGGTCCATGCTGTACCCAGGCTCGGGTATGTTGGGCCGTCTCATCCGCCGTAGGTTGGGGCGGGAATATCGGCATAGAGCTGGTACTGGCTGCAGGTTGGCCATCTGGCCGTGCCGGCGCGCTATACTCCTGTTCGCGCAGTGGTACGGGCGGCACATGTCCAGATGGTCCAGGCTGCGTCCATGGCACGTCCCACTGCTCCAGCAGTCCGGCAGGTGATCTCTGGGTACCCCGGGTGGGGCAAAGGTACGGGCAGCCCAGGGCCAGGAGGTCCAGGCTGCATCAGTACTGGGCATCCCTGAATGGTCCAGGTTGCTGGTTGCGCAGGGCTTGCTGGCCTTTGCTGCGCATGAGATGCGTACCTCTGGTCCACCAGAGGTACAGGTCCAGCTGGCCCTTTTTGTACGGCTTGCCCCTGTTGCATTAGAGGTGCGGGCGGTACGGGGCCAGAGGGTCTAGGCTGCATCAGGTTTGGCCACCCTGCATTGGGCCAGGGAGACGAGGGCGGGGGACCGGCTGGCCTTGGCTGCGCCGCTGCTGCGTACCTCTGGTCCACCAGAGGCACCGGGATCGTTTCGATCGTGTCGACCCCTGGAAGCGCCAGGGTCCTCCTGGGGCAGGATACCCTTTCAGGAGTACGTTGCCAGATCGGGCAGGCACTGCTGCTGCTAGTTTCTCGTACCTCTGGTCTACCAGAGGCACCGGGCTCGATTGGCCGGGCTGCGTCCATGTTGGTGGTGACCTCTCCGGGAGCATCGTCGGTCCAGGAGGGGCAGGGGCTGCTGCTGTTGGAGCTGATTGAAGAGCTGCTTTGAGTCTCAATGTGCTCGGTTTGACTACGAAGCTGTTGTCGCAATGACTCCATCGCATCCTCTTGAGATGATGATGATAGTGGTACAAATTTATGAACAATCTGCCTCCCGCACCCGGTGCTTGGTGAATGTTGGGCACTGGGTGTGCTTTCGTCTCTGCTCGCTTCTGGCGTTGGCGGTTTTCCTGAGTAGGAATATATGGCACGGAAAATATTCCTACAGGAAATATTCCTACTTCGGTAGTACAAAAATACTCCACTGAAGTATAAAATATAGAAAAGATAGGTAATTATTATATAAACAGATTTTTTTTTTGACAAAAACCAAAAAAAAAGATGGCCACTGATGTCTTAGTAGCATGATGGAACTCACCTTATAACTTTTTGTTTATTGATTGTCCACTCTTCTGGTCGCCTTAAACGCTTTCTGCCTTTTCCAGTGCGTGCTGGTACAACTAGAGAACAAATTGATTCACTTATTTTTGGTTAATTTTCTAAATTACCGTTAATAACTCAAAAAAATCACGACCAAATCAACTTCAAAACCACTCACAAAAAACGTGTTTCTTGTTATGGTGTCCATTGCACAGAAAGCAGCTCATTGATTGGTTAAAAAACCAATATGGCTGCCAATTCCATGGCCCTTATTGGTTGTTGGATTTGAGTACGTTTTGAAAACAAACAATTTTGGATTTAAGTACGTTTTGAAATTGAAGACGATTTTTCAAGCTATAACTAAGGATTTAACCATGTTTGGGCACTGAAATAATATTTATGATCCAGGAGAACGTGTTGGCATTTAATGAGTTTTCTAAACTCACTGGGAATAATACATTATTACTTTGTTATCATTTTGTAATGTAATCTTGTAATAAAAAAAAATCTCAAAAAGTCAAAATGGTGGAAACCTTTTGATTTTCAACTACTCATTTTCTCCACTTTTTTCACTTCCACTAGATTCTTCACTTTCACTATCGAATTCAGGCAAATAATTACTAGAACAGGCAGATAAATTATCTGCAACGATTTCGTCATCACTTTCGTAATTTTCAGAATCCATTTTGAAAGGTTTGAAAAAGCAAATATAAATATTATCTCCTCGGAACACAACCATAATTTGCTTTTTAAAAACTGGCACATACTTGTAAATATTTATTATGGTCCGCCTGTGTTTGCCGATACCTGCTTTTGTTAAATTTTCCCGACTCTCTCCGCTCACTCGCACCTAGAGTTGAGTGGGTGCTGAACAGAGATCGAGAGATTTGTTTCGGGTTTCAGGGTCATAAAAACCCTCGTTCCAGGAATTGAATTATTGCAATAACAGAATATGTTATATAAATTACTTATTTCGTTGATCTTCAAACGCAACACCTATCAAGTGTCAGGTGTTCAATAATATAGGTCATTTTAGTTGAAATATCTATGTATACAAAAGACTCCAAGATAAATACAAAAAAAAGACTTGCATTGCAATTTGATAATTATGTACATAGTTAGTTGGGACCTTTACAAAGAGATTGGTATATAATACAGTCAAACTTGGTTATAGCGAGCACGAGGGGACCGACTAAATTTGCTCCTTATAGCCTCGTTATATCCAAAATAGGTTTATAAGAATTTATATACATAAACCTACATAGTATAAAGCTCTCACAAAACATACATATGCATTATAAATCAAACACGTTAATTTTTTTTAAATATATGTAATATAGGTACTTACCCTAATATACAACGATTAAAACTTACAACTACACTAATTATTATATGTAATAAATTGTACAAACACTTAACATTAAACAAAAGTTTTTATTTTACTCTAAATCATTTGTACTAAAAAAATTCATTATCGAGGATTGTTTTAATGTTTTCACTTTAATGTTTCTTATTTTCCCCCTCAAAACACTTAACGCATTAAAAGTTTCATCATCTGGTTCACTGCTACCGAAAAAACTCACTAATTTGTCCATCATATCACTAGCTTCCCCTATTGTAATTTGTTCCGGTTCTGTACTCATATTATTATCGTCGCTGCTTTCATCACCTTCATTGTCTTTATGCAATACAGACTCTACGATATCACTATCCGTTGGAAGTCCACATGTCGATAAACCCTCATCAACACGCACAAAGTCTGCGATATTGTCATTATTAAAATCATTAATATTATTCGTTCTTAGCCACTCTGAAAATGGCATGTTGTCTTCTTCGTCGTAATCTTCATGCACATCATCAATTCTAGTTTTCAAGGAAGATTTTATAAAGCAATTGGCAACTGTACTCAGTGATACATTAGTCCACGCATCATTTAAAAGAATGATCGCATCCAATATTGTTAAATTCTCATTCAACTTTTTCTCCCTCTGGCCAATAAGATGAAGTACCGCGAACCTCTGATAAAAATTTTTCAGACTGTTTATTACACCCATGTCCATTGGCTGTAATATGGATGTTGTATTCGGCGGCAGAAAAACAAGTTTTATATTGGATAAATTTTCTATTTTTGGATGCGCAGGACAGTTATCCACTACAAGAAGAATGCTTCTCTTCTTCTTAAAATGCTCCCTGTTCCAGTTGGAAATATATTTGCGGAAAATCTCAGAAGTCATCCATGCTTTGTTATTAGCTGTGTACTCTACAGGCAATTTTTTGTTCTTAAAACATCGCGGTTTGAGTGATTTCCCAATAACAAACAGTTTTCGTTTATCCGTTCCGGTCATATTGGCGCACACAAGCACTGTCAAACGAACTTTTGACTTTTTCCCGCCAATGCATTTATCACCTTTAAATTTAAAGGTGTTAGTGGGTGTTAAGTTATAAAAAAATCCTGTCTCATCTGCATTATAAATGTCCTGGTCACGGAAATCCTTTCTCAACTCTGGCCAAACACTCTGAACCCACGCACTTGATATTACAGGATCCACAGATGCAGCTTCACCATTAATTTTTGCATAAACAATGTTATGCCGATTTTTAAAACGATCAAGCCAACCGTTATTACATTTAAAATTGTCATTTCCGAATTGGTTCGCGAATTTTTCCGCTTGCGCCTTCAAAATCGGCCCATCAATAGCAAATCCAGCACTTCTTTGCACACTAAACCACTTTAGTAACGCTTCGTCAACGTCAGGAACCACGCACTTTCTAAATTTTTTAGTTTCTGTGATGTTATTCTCCAACGCAGATAAATAAACATCCTTATTTTTCCACAATGTTGAAACCGTTGAAGATGACAAAGAAAATTTCTTACACACTTCGACATTTTTTGCGCCGCGTTCCAATTCCCGAATAATATCGACTTTATCGCGAATTGAGAGACATTTCCTCTTGTTAGACATGGTTGTAATCGAAGGGTTTACTTCTGACTGACTAATCACTAAAGATATGATTTTAATAAACTGTGTACGTAGGTACCTACTCATATCAGCCTACATAACATTAAATTTATTGATTTTCGAACCAAATTGGGAAAACCGGATACAAATTTAACATGAGTAGCAAAACGAAAGAAGTTGTAAAAAGGGAACCAAATTGGAAGTCCCAATATTCGTATGACTTAGGTTTTATATGACCCCTTTTACATAGTTCGCGATAGTACCTACCGAATAGAAATGTTTCGTACAGCGGCAACTCAGGCTAAATGTCACAAAAGCTTGGGATAATCCGTCCCTAATGGTATTTTAAGGGAAGTCCGAGATCATCCTTTTGTCTTGTTTATGACTGGTTTCGAGAATCGGGTTTTTTTTTCAAACGCAAATACGTATTTACCTATTTAGAAATCGTGTTGACAAAAATATTTGGACGTTACATCAATTATGAAAGCTCGTTATAACAGCATACGATTGTATGAAAACAAGCACGAATTAAAATATCATTTTATAATTGCTCATTATAACCATTTTTTTTTTTTTTTTTTTTTTTATAGTGAATACCTCACAAGAGTCCCAACTGCTCCCGTCTGGAGCCAGTGAGACTATGGCATCCCCAATTGGGGGATGTTGTGAGGCTGAAGGTAAGTGGGGAAGGGAAAGAGGAAGGTGGGGAAGTACCTGGCTATTCAGATCTAGTCACTAAACACGGCTAAAGCCATTTGGAGCAACGTTTCAATTCTGAATGGTGGTCTTACACCAGGGCGATACTGGTAGTATCTTCCACTCTGGAACGTGCCGCAAATATACTATATATTATTTTAATTAATTAATTGTGAAATAACACAAATTAATCAAATAAAATTTATTTGCGCACGCCGGGTTCGAACCCGCGACCTTCGGAATGGCAGTCCAATGCGTTACCACTGGACTATGCCGGCCGACCATGACCTCGCTATTTCCGTGATCGTTATAACCAAGTTTGACTGTATTCATATTAAAACATCGGATAATTTCTTCTTTTCTGCCATTGAAATGAGGCAGGCGCAGAATGTAGAAATACTCTTCCCGACGTTAAGCATCAATCGACCGAACGGGTAGAAATACCCTTCCCGATCAAAGTGTGTTAAGTGGGAAAAAATCGTGTTTTTGTATGGAATTTTCAAGGGACTGAAAAAAAAACTTCTTAAGCGAG
Organism: Hesperophylax consimilis; assembly: GCF_061612785.1. NCBI lineage: Eukaryota > Metazoa > Arthropoda > Insecta > Trichoptera > Limnephilidae > Hesperophylax > Hesperophylax consimilis. The sequence goes on from NC_142842.1 coordinate 2,437,310, forward strand.
TTTGACTGTATTTATAATGTTATTTAGAAGGAACTTTGTCATCAACCATATTTTTAGTGTAATCCTACCTCTGGTTTTATTTTCTCCCGTGGAGAAGTCAATTTTATCTGTTACAATCATTGCGTGTAAATGTATGTTAGTAAGTGTTATTGCGCCATTTCAGCGCCATGAGACTATCGGAATTCAATGCCTTCACTTTGCCTCTTTTCATTTTCTCATTACAGAATTTTGGCATATGATTTGGATTTACTCCAGTGTATTCGGCAGTTCCACATGCGTTAGTTTTGGGTTCGCTCTGGCATGTTCGGCAGTTCCACATGCATTAGTTTTTGGTTCGCTCCGGCATGTTTAGCAGTTCCACATGCATTAGTTTTGGGTTTGCTCCGGCACGTTCGGCAGTTCCACATGCATTGTACCAAGATTTCTTGGTGTAATATTTCTGAAAAGGTGTGTAAAACATACATCTCAAGTGTAGTATAAAATTAAGTAAGGAAATCTGAAATTAAAGAGCTGTGTGTAATGCTAAGAACAAATTTATTGAGGTTATTTTCCATGATTCTTTATCATCCATTAAATTACAATATTAATCAAGTTAGTTGGCAAGAGACTCTACATTTACTAAGAATATCAGGGCATGTTCAGATCGTTAAACTAAATCTGACTAGTGATGCGAATTTACAATTCTAATATGCTAATCTGTGGGTATAAAAAAATTAAAAGGTTAAACTTTCAAATCTCAAATAGTAATCTTGCTTTAAATACATAGGGCGCCAGTTCTTCCTAATTATCATATGAAGAACAAATTTATAATTATAGTAAACCATATTGTGAATTCTAAAATAACATGATGACAATCGCTCACGTGTTTCTAATGGCGCAAGACCTCTTGGGAATCCGTTCCGTGATGCACATCCTGACAGCTGTCCAACCTCTCTAGAACTGGCTGGAAATCTATGATTATGTACTCGGCCGTCGCTGTGTTCATAACTGCACGCTTGTTAAATTAATAAGTTCTTCTCAAGCGCTTGACACCGGGGCGAGTAGTTTCAAATCGTTACAGCATTAGTTTTGGGTTCGCTCAGGCATGTTCAGCAGTTCCACATGCATTAGTTCTGGGTTCGCTCCGGCACGTTCGGCAGTTCCACATGCATTAGTTTTGGGTTTGCTCCGGCACGTTCGGCAGTTCCACATGCATTAGTTTTGGGTTCGCTCCGGCATGTTTAGCAGTTCCACATGCATTCGTTTTGGGTTCGCTCCGGCACGTTCGCCAGTTCCACATGCATTAGTTTTGGGTTCGCTCTGGCACGTTCGGCAGTTCCACATGCATTAGTTTTGGGTTTGCTCCGGCACGTTCGGCAGTTCCACATGCATTAGTTTTGGGTTTGCTCCGGCACGTTCGGCAGTTCCACATGCATTAGTTTTGGGTTTGCTCCGGCACGTTCGGCAGTTCCACATGCATTAGTTTTGGGTTCGCTCCGGCATGTTTAGCAGTTCCACATGCATTCGTTTTGGGTTCGCTCCGGCACGTTCGCCAGTTCCACATGCATTAGTTTTGGGTTCGCTCTGGCACGTTCGGCAGTTCCACATGCATTAGTTTTGGGTTCTTGGCTGATTACGGAGGCCATTGAAATTCATAAAAATCCCGTAAACATTAATAGAGACGATGTAGCTAAGCTCAATAGTTCTTGGTATCCGGTAATTGACGGCTACACCAGAGCTAAACGAAGAAAACCACTTTAAATAAAAAAAATGATACGTTAATGTTAGCTCAGAGGGTTGGAGCTGGCAACATGGTATCACAACCTCATACATAAGCTCACATTTTAATACAACCTCAAATAACACATCTGCCCTGATGATGGACACTGCAATGCTGTCCGAAACGTTGGCTAAAGAAGGAGTTAGCGCAACACGGCATAATACCCCAAAAACAAATAACAATTTTTTTTATTTATTTTAATTAAATTTAAAAAATACATATATAAATTTATAAAAAATACAAAAAAAATGATAGTATTTCAGCCCCATAAGTTGCGATAGGCAGCCAACTCATCAGGTAGAAAAAAACCATCCCTCAGGTACTTACCCTCACTTCAGTTCATGAGACATGGTGATTAAGTTCCCCGAAACTCTTTAAATTTACAATATGATAATATTATTACAAATGTCAGATCTTGAATTACTCCTCGATGGACAAACGCCGACTATTCTAGCGGGGGATTTTAACGCAAAACACCCCGCCTGGAATAGTAGTAGAATACCTATTATCTCACATACCAAACAGCTGTTTATGTATAATCCAACCTCGTGGACGTTTCTCGAGCCTCTCGAACCCACTAGAAGGCTCTGGAACAATTTTAATTGTTCTATGGGATATGATACTTATTATCACACATTTGAAACAGTTGTTTATATATAAGCCAACCTTGTGGACGTTTCTCGAAACTTCTGCAACAATCTTAAATCAAAGAACAATGATTCCTGCAAGAAAAGCAAGATGGTCCCATTTTTACCAATTGTTTGACGACCCTCCTTATCAGATATGTATTTCTTTCCAGAGCAACTTATTATTGCCTTTTATTTTTTCTGTTTAATAGGAGCTGCTTGTTTTCGCTTTTTTCCTTTGATGCCTTACGTCGCCAGTTTGTGGATTTACTATCGGAAAAAACATCCGTCTCTGCATCAAGGTAGCATCTATCTATATAGCAGCCAATAAAAAATAAAAAAGTGCCGTGAGAAAATGGAGATAATGTTGGTAGTTCTTATTCGAAGTATGATCGAAGGAGATGGGTCCCATTAGCTCGGTTGGTAGAGCAGTGCCCCGCAAGGCAAGGGTCCTGGGTTGACATCCTAGATGTGGCGGTATCTTTTCTGTTTCAAATATTCGTTTAAGAATAGCTAATATTGTCTTCAATAATTAAATATTACAATTTGAGGTTTTACTTATTGTTATTCTCATTGTTAGGTTATTCATCTATTTCATTAGGGTTTCCATTTCTGTGAAGGTGTAATGATTAAGAAAAACAACAACTAATATAACAACGCTGATATTTAAAAAAGGTATTAAGTAAAATGAAATAATTATTATGATCAGTGGAATAATTTGAATCACACACCTTCACCACATCGTCAGGGGATTTTTCTTTCTGATCTTAATGATTACCATTTATTTCAAAATCTTCTACAATTTAGGTAGTGTCTTAGGGGGGATTGTAAATTTGAAATGTAATGAAATACAGAAAATTTAACTCAACTCAAAAGGAACAAAAAGTGGACTTCCGTGTTTTATCATTTAAGGTAAAGATATTGTTTAGGTAAAATATCTGAAGATAAACACTTGAAGGCTTATATATTCGCTGAATCTGGTGAAAAGTCTTCATCTGTTTCTTGTGAAATACCACATTGTAGATGGGGTTGTATTATGCGACGACATAGCACGAGTCCAGAAACCAAAAGTTTAACTTTTACTAAATGAGTGATTTAAACTCCCAAAGTACCTGTAGGTAAGCGATTGTAAACCAGTGATGCACAATCATTTTAGGCAGAAGGCCAATTTTGTCATTTTCAATTTGTTCATGGGCTTATAGGGCACCTTACGATTCGGTCAACTTTGCAATCGATGGCATTGCCAGTGTAGATTAAAAAAAAGTAAATATCGTACCAACATCCCTGTTCAGCTAGTAGGACCTATTTATAAATAAAATATTTATAAGTACTACTCAAAGTATTATTATTTAACGAGCAGTCTGCCGATGGCTCATATCTGATTTCACAATAAGTTTAAACAGTAATTTAGCTGTTTTAAATTTAAAAACAGATTAATCCTTTCTTCTATCGGAGTAAGAATCCAATCCAGTTTTAAATTAGTATGCATTATGCGATGACAAGTTGTGAGATTTGCATTTCATAATAACTCAGCATAATATTGAGGTTTTGGTCAGATCTAAAATGTTTTCTGTCAGCAAATATAGTTAGTTGGTCGATGTACTCCTGTAAAACGGAACCTGTTAATTTTTTTTAATTATTAGTGCGCATAAACAAAGCACCACCTAGGAACATTTTTCTAGACCTAATGAATGCTATAAATGTTTATTTAGTCAAGTGGGCGAACGCACAAAATGGAGTCGCGGCTCGCCGGTTGTGCATCACTGTTGTAAACAAATAATATGTATATGATAAACGGGTACAAATTATAAATGTGACAATATTGTTTGCTCTATAAAATTACTTGTACTTCTAATGCTGGGTCCGGACATGTGTAATGTGATGTACCCATCTATCTTATGTATTTACTCTACATTATATATGCCACCATCCAATGCTCGACGATCGTGCCAGTTCATAACTAATGGTACAACAGCATCCATTACACGTCTTTTGATTCACCAATAGGTTTTTGTGCCACATTTTACGCCTTTAATCTCATTTGTTGACTATCAAATAGTTACATTTTTGACATTGCAGCTCAAATGGTGATGAGCTGGTGTCAAAAATCCAAAACGGCCCTCAAACGGTCGCTTTGGTGGTGGTCATCAAAGGTGATTTAGTTGAAATTCCCCGACCATACTTATTTCCTAAAAATGGTCCATCGTAAAACCTCCACTAAAATAGGAAGGTACCAGAAGGTTCTCAAACTGTTGTAGCCCGGGATGTCGGAGAGGTTTGGCTTTGTCAACATGCCATACCACTCGCATATCATAATATTAATTAACCTAGCTATGTGTGTGTGTATTGGGGTGTGATTTTGTGTCCCTTGAGATTTAAGACTTTTTACATGCACAAAATAATATTTAGGTTTTATTTTATTATAAAAGGATTGTTAAAAATAAAATAAAAACGACTATTGCAAATATTGTAATTTTTTATTTCAAAACCAAAACATCTGTTCTTACATCAAAATTTTCAAAATATGATTGATAGCAGAAAGAAGATGTGCCAGAATTTAATTATATTTGAAGAAAAGGTCCAACAGCTTTTGGATTGATTCTCCATCCATCACACATGCAGGTGGCAGTCAATCACACATGCAGGTGGCAAGTCCATCGCAGACTAGAAGAAAAAGCAATACTTGGAAACTTACAATATCTTTTAGACCGACAAATAAGGTGTTGTTTTGTCAGATTTATTTATCAACACAAAGTTTCAGAGACGAAAAATAAAATAACATCATTGAATGGTTTTTCCAGTATCTTTGGTGGAGATGCAAAATGAGTTTGCTTACTTTTCTCAATGGGATGATATAAATCTAATTCTGTGGTCCATTCGAGTATCCCCCATCTGATTGGGGCATACAATTCTGATAAATTTTATCCATCGCACCCTCCCTCCACATGGATAATCGTAGATCTGTAAAAGAATAAGCAATGTGAATACCAAAAGCAATTATTGAAGATAGTAAAAACATATTATGGCTTTAATCAGAGTAAGTCATCTACACATGGTTTTCAGAGACGAAAAATAATTTAGCATCATTTTGAAGAAAATTGTAATTAATTCTTAAATTCATAAAATAATTATTTACCATTAAGCTATGAATTTAGAGATTTTACAGCAGAATTCAAGTCTGGGTATTGTAATCATGTTTCACCATCCTGATAAACAGGTCTAGGCAGAGGCGGATTTGCCCTTAGGCCTATGTAGGCCCGGGCCTAGGGCGGCCAGATATTAGGGGCGGCCAATCGTGACAAAAAGTCACAGATGATAACAAGAAATTACTTCCTAAGTACCTAAATATTCTACGTACGAAATAGCGATATGCAAGAGCGTGTTCACACAGCGCGCCCCCACGCCCCGCAGCCGCCCTCGCCACACCTATCATGCTCCGTCACTCGCTTATTTCCAATCCCTACCGTGATTCAGTTGCGCTAGTGACTGAACCGCGTTAGGTATTGTTATGCATAATAGCGTGTTCACACACAGAGCTATAATATGCGTGGGATGGCGTATTTCAGCATATTGTAACTGCCAGATTTTTGTTTCGAGTTCAGTTTTATTTTTATGTTAGATAATGCTTTACTAAATTTTTTTACCAACGTTTTAATTTGTATTTTAAGTTTAGTTATTATATTTGAATATGTACCTTAAGTTGATTTTTATTTAAAAGAGGTGCTGATTTCTTTTATTTGTTTGGAGACTTAATAATAACTTTTTATCTAGCCCGTATCTGGCAACCGTAATTCTAACTGTGAAACACTTATATATTATTGTATGAGAATAAACCTGAAACTAGTTAAATAAATTAAACCTAAAACTGTTTTAAATGTTTTATTCAAATCCTTGAAACCTTAGAAAGTATTACAAACTAGCAGCTATTATAGTTAACTAAATTTCTGAATCGATTTCGATAAAAGTTGTCAATAAAGTAAATTCATTATGTAGTCTATAGTCCAGTGGTTCTTAACCTGGGTTCGATCGAACCCCAGGGGTTCGGTGAGTTAGTCTCGGGGGTTCGGTGGAGGTCGAGACCCCCGAATTATATTTGATGAAGTCATTGAAATTCAGCAGAGCCAGGTTCAACAGCAACTCTTCATAACAACATCATTCTTAACGTGTTGGTGTCAACAAATGGAAACATACCCTGTTATTGCTAAGAAAGCTCTGGAGATTTTTATACCGTTTGTTACAACATATCTTTGCGAGCAATCCTTTTCGAAAATGCTGGATATAAAAACTAAGAAAAGGAATTGACTGTGTTGTGAAAATGACATGAGAGTGGCACTTGCCAAGGTAAAGCCGCGAATTTCTGAATTGGTGTCTGAAAGACAACAGCAGAAGTCACACTGATTTAAAGTAAATAATAATTAATATGTTTCATGTTTTGATTTAACCATTAAAATTTAATGTTTTTTTATTTATTTTTGTACACCTATATATAAATAAATACCATGTTTTGAATTTGTAAAAATCGAATTTTATTTTTCAAATTAGGAAGGGTTCGGTGAATGCGCATATGAAACTGGTGGGGTTCGGTACCTCCAAAAAGGTTAAGAACCACTGCTATAGTCTATATCAGGGGTCTCCAAACAACGGCCCGCCAATGTCATCAATCCGGCCTGCGACAATCGACAATTATACAGTAATTGAACTAGCGAATTTAGCAAGCGTATTTTTTTACATTAATTCCACACAGGAGGCTTTGAGGAAAATATTTTCCCTCACGACCTATGTCATCTTAGGTGATGCTGTGTGGAGGGTCTTTTTAAGGAAGGGAAGGATAGGAAGTTCTGAAAAGGAAAATGTATGAGGGGTGGGTAGGAATCTGGGGATTAGTGTGTTCAGCAGTGACATACGTATGAAGACATCCCTCCAACTGCGGTGCAAGGCGATGGGTCAAGATAGTCCGGCTGGAAAGGTCAAAAGGCCTCCCTCACCCAGTCTCTCTCGATCCGGCCCGCCACGCAGCAGGTGGGCAGACGTATCCGCCGCCAAGACCTGGACAAATCTCACCCCATGAACCATGAATGATAATGGCAGGAAAATTAAAACGGCTTTGACCCTAGGAACTTACTAAAAAGTTTGGATACTCCTGGTCAATATGATGGGTACTGAGAAAGGGGCGGCTACATGGTCTGGGGCCTAGGGCGGCCAAGACTGCAAATCCGCCTCTGGGTCTAGGTATTGTCGTCATGTTTCACCATCCTGATAAACAGGTCTAGGTATTGTTGTCATGTTTCACCATCCTGATAAACTTACCATTAAGCTATGAATTTAGAGATTTTACAGCAGAATTCAAGTCTGGGTATTGTAATCATGTTTCACCATCCTGATAAACAGATCTAGGTATTGTCGTCATGTTTCACCATCCTGATAAACAGGTCTAGGTATTGTCGTCATGTTTCACCATCCTGATAAACAAGTCTGAGTATTGTCATCATGTTTCACCATCCTGAAAAACAGGTTTAGGTATTGTCATCATGTTTCACCATCCTGAAAAACAAACATTACTTTTAGGACTGGTTGTTTCACAGAATTTGAATAATTCATCAAATTTCTAAGTTGATTTTCAAGTTTTGTGAAGGTTCTATTCAAGTTCTTTAATCATTTCAGTTTTGTGAAACAACTGGTTAATAATGATATAATAACAGAACTTGAATAAAACCTTCATAGAACATTAAAATCAACTTTGAAATTTGATGAATTGTTCAAATTCTGCGAAACATCCTGTCCTTAGCGTTCTAAAGATTATAACTTTATTGGATTATCAGAATAAATTGACAACATAAAAATGTTCAGAGACGAAAAATAAAATAACATTGAATGGTTTTTCCAGTATCTTTGGTGGAGATGTAAAATGAGTTTGCTTACTTGTCGCAATGAGATGATAAAAATCAATTCTGTGGTCCATTCGAGTATCCCCCATCTGACTGAGGCATACATTTCTGATAAATTTTATCCATCGCACCCTCCCCTCCCTCCAGATGGATAAAATCGTAGATCTGTAAAATAATAAGCAATGTGAATACCTAAAGCGGTTATTGAAGATGGTAAAAATATATTATGGCTTTAATCAGAGTAAGTCATCTACACATGGTTTTCAGAGACGAAAAATAATTTAGCATCATTTTGAAGAAAATTGTATGTAATTAATTCTTGAATTCATAAAATAATTATTTACCATTAGGCTATGAATGTAGAGACTTTACAGCAGAATTCAAGTCTGGGTTTCACCATCCTGATAAACAAGTCTGAGTATTGTCATCATGTTTCACCATCCTGATAAACAGGTCTGAGTATTGTCATCATGTTTCACCATCCTGATAAACAGGTCTGAGTATTGTCATCATGTTACACCATCCTGAACAGGTCTAGGTATTGTCATCATGTTTCACCATCCTGATAAAACAGGTCTAGGTATTGTCATCATGTTTCACCATCCTGATAAACAGGTCTAGGTATTGTCATCATGTTTCACCATCCTGATAAACAGGTCTAGGTATTGTCATCATGTTTCACCATCCTGCTAAACAGGTCTAGGTATTGTCATCATGTTGCACCATCCTGATAAACAGGTCTGAGTATTGTCATCATGTTTCAACATCCTGATAAACAGGTCTGAGTATTGTCATCATGTTTCACCATCCTGATAAACAGGTCTAGGTATTGTCATCATGTTTCACCATCCTGCTAAACAGGTCTAGGTATTGTCATCATGTTTCACCATCCTGCTAAACAGGTCTAGGTATTGTCATCATGTTTCACCATCCTGATAAACAGGTCTAGGTATTGTCGTCATGTTTCACCATCCTGAAAAACAAACATTACTTTTAGGACGGGTTGTTTCGGAGTATTTGAACAATTCATCAAATTTCAACGTTCATTTTCAAGTATTAGGACGGGTTGTTTCACAATTTGAATAATTCATCAAATTTATAAGTTGATTTTCAAGTTTTGTGAAGGTTCTATTCAAGTTCTTTCGTCATTTCAGTTTTGTGAAACAACTGATTAATAATAATATAATAACAGAACTTGAATAGAACCTTCAAAGAACTTTAATATCAACTTTGAAATTTGATGAATTGTTCAAATTCTGCGAAACATCCTGTCCTTAGGGCTCTAAAGATTATAACTTTATTGGATTATCAGAATAAACTAACAACATAAAAATGTTGAGACGAAAAATAAGAATACATCATTTTAAAATTTTGAAAGCATCTTCAACATATTTTTTTATGTAATGCTGCAAATTCAGGTATTCAAAGTAAATTTGCTAGAAAGGCGAGTTCCGTGGCCGGCCCACCAAATTCAGGTATTCAAAGTAAATTCGTAATATGATTTATTCCCGTCAAGGAATTACGTAAAATTAGAATGTATTATTTACATATATATTTTTGTTTTTGTATTTAATTCGTAGAACTCCATTTAATTTTTTGCTGCAAAAATTTCGAATTAAAAGGGTTTTACTATTACAAAGAGCAGCATACAAAAGGAACGCCATGAAAATATGTAAAACAAACCTATAGGTTAAATTGATGTTCAAAGCTCGTACATAAACCCTGGGAGACTGCACAGCATCCGTTGCCTCCTGCAGGAATCAGGTCCACCTTAAATAGAAGAAAAAAATGTTAATACATAAATGAAGATTATGATCAAATATTGATTTTGTAAAATCATTAATTCAGTTCTACTATCAATAACCCACACTTGTAAGTTCGGTGTAAAAAATATTTATCATCATTTTGAGGAATTATCGTGACCTACGATACAAATATATAAGTCATAATATTGTGGTCACTTTTCAAGAGAAAAAACCATCAGCGATTTAACACACTGAAGATATTAAAAATAGTGACGTGACAATGAGTTCAATATAATATTTTATGCATTTTTACCTTTCTATTCTAATTTTCCACTCTTGGAGTTGAATGAAGTTGGGAGTTGCAAAATCCGGTCTGGTAATTTCTGATACATTCACAAAAAAAGTGTTCTTTGAAAGCAATTTTTTTGAGTCTGAAAAAAAAAACAACTGTTATAATTTATTTGCATATTTAATATGGATGGAAACAATATTAATAAAAGTTTTAAAATCAGATTTAATTCGCAACACGATCTGTTCAGAGACGAAAAATAATAACATCATTAGAATAAGTTATGTGTAGCAAAACCATTTATATCTATATTTACCTAGTAAGTAAAGATTAGTCATTTTTTTGTCCAATTTATGTCTTCTGTCACATAATCAAATAATATATCTGAAAAAAAAAATTGTTATTTATTAGAAGAAGTAGACGTTTATTATAATATATTGTTTAATGAAGTATTTAATTGTTACCAAGATGTTGTGGCACGGGTGTGGGTCTGATATGCATAAAGAAACAAATGGATGAACAGTTTTCAATAGCTATTTATTCACAGGAGAAACACACATTTTGTACAGAGCTATTATATTAGACCGTCAATGATAAAACAGCAAACTTTCCGTTAAGGTAGGGCAACGGACACTTCCCAACTAAACTAGATTCAGGAACATCACATAATGTATGAAATAAAAAGGTTATCCATTTCACATATCAAAATACATATAAATTACCAAAATCAATAAAAGAAAGTACAATTAAAACACACAAGCTTACATTGTCATTTTACAACACATTTCTTCCTGCTCCTTCCTACTCCTTCCTACTCTCACTCCACTAGATATCAATAAAAGCCATAAGTGCACTTTTTCAAAAACTAAATTTAACTTTACCCATCAATATAATGTTTATTGCGTGAAAAACAAATTTAGGCAAACATTACTTCAGATTATTAGTTGCTATTTTTACACAACATTGTTACATACGACATTCAAATGATTTTACATATTAAGCTTTATTTAACAAATACACAGGGTTTAATCAATCAATTCAAGAGACAGAACTCGTGTAGAATGATGGATTAGCATTATCCAATTCTCATTGGAATAGCTGAAGCTGGAGCTGGTCCTGTCGTAAAGTATAATAATAAGGCATTCTTACTTTGCTCAGAGTTCATCCACTATCCGCTATACACTAAAACTATGTACAAGTAAATGCATTATTAATCTGCACCATTAACAAGTATAACAATCATGGCAGCGTTGGCTGGTCTTATGTTAAACATATATTCACACACTGCACAAGCTCAGGTTAAGTAAGCAAGCAAACAAGCAAACAATCACCTGCGACGCATTTCACTGATACATACACACGGGTGCTTTCATCCGGTAGGGAATTATTGTTGACGAATGGTAATCATCAGATTTTAAACTGAATACAAATATTTGTGTAAATGCAAATCAATTAGATTTGTTTGTTATTTTGTATATAAAATAACTAGAAAGTTACCTAGTAGGATTTGATTGTACAGTAGAACCTCGTTAATTCGAAATCCAGCGGACATCAAAAATCAAAAATCAAATTTCGAATTAACGAATTCCCACGTAATTCGAAATTTTATGAAAAAAAAAAACAAAAAAAATACGCCGAAAATCGATTTTCTCGGCCGCCTCTTCAAATCCGGGTGGTATTTTAGTTGTAAATTCGTATTAATACCAATTATTTCTTTATTTTCGCGGTCGATTACCGTAGCGGGCGGCCCTTTAAATTCAGATATTCGCAATAGATTCGTAAAAATGCTATATATTTACGCGTAAATCGAGATTTTGCTGCTGATTTCGGTCGCGGCCTACCCTTTAAATTGAGATATTCGTAAAAATACGATATATTTCCACGTAAATCGAGATTTCGCGGTAATTTTCCGTCGCGGCCGGCCCTTTATTTCAAATATCTGAATTTGAATTCGTAAAAATACGACATATTTCCGCGTAAAAAGAAAATTCGCGTCCGTATTCCGTCGCGGCCGGCTCTTCAAATTCAGATATTCGAAATAAATTCGTAAAAATATGATATATTTCCGCGTAAATCGAATTTTGTCGGCAGTTTTTCGTCGCGGCCGGCCTTTTAAGTTCAGATATTTGAAGTAAATTCGTAAAAATATGTCATATTTCGACATGGATCGAAATTTTTCGGCCGATTTCCGTCGCGCCGTATTTTTTCAACTCGGATATTCGAAGTAAAGTTAGTAAAAATACGATATATTTCCGCGTAAATTGAAATTTCGCGCCCGATTTCCGTCGCGGTGATGAAATACGATATATTTACGCGTAAATCGAAATTACGCGGCCGAGTTTCGTCGCGGCCGACCCTTTAAATTCAGATATTTGGCGTAAACTCGTAAAACTACGACATATATCCGCGTAAAATGTATTTTCTCGGCCCTTACTCGGATATTCGAAATAAATTTGAAAAAATATGACATTGCAGTGTAAATCGATTCAGATTTACAAAATTTACTAATTAGGACGATGTATAACCACGTAAAAATACATTTTTCGGCGTTTTACCGCCACGGCTGACTTTTAGATTCAGATTTACGAAATATTACGATTTATTTTCGCAAAAATCAAATTTTTTCGAATTACACGAACAAATTTTCGTGCGCGGACAAAAATAAATTTCGAATTACGAATTAACGAATTTCGAATTAAAAAAAATTTTGTATGAAAAAATTTTTCAGCGGAAATTTTTTTTGCGAAAATTTCGAATTACGCGTTTTTTCGAATTATCGGGGTTCGAATTAACGGGGTTCTACTGTATTATGTTTATTCGAGGTCCATTCTGTCAAATCAAATGATAACCAAAATGGACTGGATGAGATTGTTATCTAACTTTTGGGTGAATTATTATATGTAATATTCATTCTAGTCTTCTATTCCACTACTCTTGAGTAAGTCGAGGCAAAACACAAGCAAACACAAATAACAATAGTTAGTCTATTGTTAAATAATACATCCACGGAGTTACTTAGTTTGTTACTACTGCCACTGCCACCGGTACCGTCAGCAATTAACTAAGTATAAGTTAGCCTTATAACCAAACTGCCGTAAAACTAATGGACTTTCAAGCACAGCTTTATGGAAAATCGATGCAAAAAGTCAAATTAATCTAGATAGTATAAAAATCTATGCTCGCAAATAATAATAAATAAAATAAAACACAGGTAGAAATATCATTACAATATTGGTGGTAGGTATTAACAATCTAAATACAACTAGTTTGAGTTATACGGTGACTTCGTGACCTAAAACCTTTTTTTAATATATTTTTAAATAAATTTTATTCTATATTTTATTTAGACAATATTGGTAATCAATGTACACAGCGATTTATTACGAAAATTTAAAAAATATATCTGGAAATTAGCTTATTATGAATATTACATTTTATTAAATTTATACCTTTTTTTCGTAATCATTAAATAACCGACTTAATATTTACATTATAATACACATTTCAGTTAAAAATAACATCAACCATCCAACAAGTGACAAAATCCTTTCTAAGTATTAATATATCAGTGTAAGTAAAGGCCCGGCCCACACAGCGCAGGTTTGGGTTAAATCTCACCGCTAATCAACACACACTCCTTACTAAACTGTTACCAGCTCATATTATCAAACCACAAACAATTACCAAATCAGTCTTCAGGACGAAATTAAAATGATGTTAATTTCGGGAAATTTAAAAAATTCTTTTCTAACTTTCCAAACACTGCCTTTCTCATTCTTCATATATACAACTTCTTACATTTAAACTGTTACAACAATATTAGGCATTTGATCAGAGAATATACATAATTACATTGGATCATAACAAACATTTCCCGATGTTCTCAGGGTTATCTCGTTGGCTCGGAAAACCATTTAAAACTCAATATTATGTACAATTTATTATCCATTTTTACATTTAGGCAATTTTAATCTGATTAAACCATTAACTCTGGTTCGTACTCGACAGAACTTGGGCCACATAAATCATAATCTGTCACTGCCAACAAAAATACAATCTTCTTATATGTACTAATTTACACATGGAGACTGCAATTTCGAGTAAACAGTTGAATAAACCATTTGGCAGAAGAAACAACGAGTCCAGAAGTCATCAGTCTTATGATTGTTTAGTTGTGTGGGGCGGTGTGGGGGCGGTGTGAGGGTGTCGGGGGGCTTGCATGGTGTCCTGGCGGCGGTACAGCAGCAGGTACGGTGTGCGCGGCAGACGAGGGTGGAGCACCTAACAAGCAACATTGTTTTTATTTAGTGTAATGTAGGTGGTTATAAAGGGGCCCATCCTTATTTCAGAAGGCCAATGTTCACTGACAGGTTAATGTACATTGGCATGTATTCATAGAACAATATGATCTCTTGTCAGCTATAATAAATTGAATTAACTTTTAACTGTTTAATTTGTGGGTTCCAAATAAGACCAAATAGGCATTGTACCTGTTGCTCAGTGACTATGGTGACAACGGAATCATCGTATCGCAGCCAGCCGCCGGTGCCGGCGTGGTACGTGTCCGCCAGGTAATGCCCCTTCTCCAACTCCGCGCCCTCGTGATACACCACAGCAAACAGCTTGTACGAGCGCTGCTTCGGGTTGTACTTCATCTTTGAGTTGATGATCTCTGCAATCACATTATATATCACAACGGCTGGTTAGCTACTATTAGCTGGTTAGTATGTGGCCATCGGCATGTCATTGGTAACACACACACTATCAGACTCATTTTTATCCACATCTTCTTTAGGATGACGAAAAATATTTTAACATCATTTGTGTTGATTATAACCGTGTGCACCCGGGAACATTCCAGAACCCATTATAAATTCCCCAAAGATTTTTTTAGTAAGAAAGTTATTCTGAAAGAGGTTGTCTTTTTTATCAAAATGTATTATATTTAAACAGTTATAGGATGACGAAAAATATTTTAACATCATTTGTGTTGATTATAACCGTGTGCACCCGGGAACATTCCAGAACCCATTATAAATTCCCCAAAGATTTTTTTAGTAAGAAAGTTATTCTGAAAGAGGTTGTCTTTTTTATCAAAATGTATTATATTTAAACAGTTATAGGATGACGAAAAATATTTTAACATCATTTGTGTTGATTATAACCGTGTGCACCCGGGAACATTCCAGAACCCATTATAAATTCCCCAAAGATTTTTTAGTAAGAAAGTTATTCTGAAAGAGGTTGTCTTTTTTATCAAAATGTATTATATTTAAACAGTTAATAAGGGGCAGAAAAATTAGTTATTCGATATCTTCAAAAATGTCGAAGTTACGAGCTTTCAAAGTGAACTTCGGTAAAATGTATAAAATCGTGTCTCGTGAAGTCACACGAGACAAAGTTCAGTACAATTCAGTTTTGGAGTTAGTTAGATTATGGTATCTCCAATTGGGGTATGTCGTGAGAATATATATAGATTCATAAGGATTATTGACTCGTACAAAGTTATTCTGAAAAAGAAATGTTAATAAAAATTAGTATGCAGGAGTGAGCACTTACTAGGGTCAATCTTGAGGTCAATGGGGTACTCTATGGTCTTAAGTATCTTGGCAGTGGAGTTGTCCTGTGGGCGGCAGTGGAAGCACTTGAGGTGCAACAACAGCGCAGTGGGCAGGCGCTCCAGCAGAGACTGGCTCCATGCGTCCACCGGCCGCCCCCGCTCTCGGCAGCGCACCCCCTCCATGCGCTCTCGCCCCGCCACACGCTCCAGGGCTTCCCGCACGGACGTGGATTTCTGCAAGCACAAACCAACCAACTATTAAGACTACTACCAAACAAGTGTGAGGGTGACAAATAGACCACAATGGTATCAGACTTATTTTGTATCCGCATCAATTTTTTGGATGACGAAAAATAATTTTGAACATCATTTGTATGTTAAGACTAACTAGCTATAAAATTATTAGTTTATGATTTAAAAATAATTACTTGAGGTTTTTTATAACACTGATTTTGATGAAACCAATAAAAAGTACTCAATAGAAATAACAAGTACGGATAAGGCGGCCGAAATTAGCATTACAATGAGGAACACCTTAAGGCGCATATACACTAGTGATCCAAACAGGTTCGGTGGGTTGTAAGTGTATACGCGCCATTACAGGTAACTGTTGGAAACAAACTTTCATGGATGATGTTCTCGGTTAGACACAAGGTGAGGTCACCCACATATCGGGCGGACTGACGATTTGAAGGAAACTGGAAGGGGTTCAAAGCTGAACGCCAGGTTCATAAAGAAGAGTGCAAAACTACCAATGTTATTAAATAAATTAGTCTGCAAATCATACCTCAATATCCAGCGGCAGAGTGAAGAAAGGCTGTACGCAGTGAGTTGTCTCCGGCTGCGGAGAGTCAGGAGCCGGCAGCCGCTGCAGACGACTACGCAGCTGCCCGCGGAAGATGTCAGACAGAGGCGTGCGCCCAGCGAGGCAGCGACGCTCCACCGACCCCTTGTTCTTGGGGCCCATCACCTGCAACACCAACACATAAACAACGCTTGTAATCAATTCATTCAAAGGGTGTGAGAATATGATTGGCGTTCCTTGTTGGTTCAGTTCTACTATCAATAACCCACACTTTATGTTCGGCTTATTTAAATTGTTCTCATCATTAAGCATTATGGGTATAAAGTTGATAAAGAATACACTAAAAAGTAAGAAATATTTTTAAAAAATTATGTAAAGACCAGAGTACGGAACCTTATGATTGAGAAGTGAGAGGAAGGGGAGAAGAAATGAATGAAGATATTATTTAGCATCTTATTTCACACTAGAGTGGTAGAAATTAACACCCTGGTGACCAGATCTGGAATAGCTGGGTTCTTTCTGATCTTCCTCTTTCCCAAGGTTCTAAGATACTTGATATGATTCATGCATCAAATGGATTTGCTTTCTGAGATGCGCTACGAAAGTCTATAATCTGGGAGGAATGGGGCCCACACATATCAAGTGCTGCAATTACAATGTCGACGTTATGCTACGTAGACATAGACGAGCCGAACTGGCCAACTGAACCTCAACTTATGGGAAAGGAACGAAGCAACCGCAAATGGCGTGAAATGCCACTTGCAATTGCTTCGTTTTTTTCCCGTAATTCTCGGCTTGGTTCACAAATGTATACATACCATTATACATTCATTTTGCCTTTGGATATTACTTCTACTGGGTTGGTTAAACACAAAATCAAAATGTCACCTTTTCAAGTATTGTCTATATGTTGGCCATAGCAAAAATGTATTTAATTTATTGAATATTCTTACCGGCTCTCTATGGGTTATGTAAGAGCATTTAAAATAATAAACTATTTAATTAACACCATGCGCTTGGAATGCTATCAATTGTTGGTACTAAACAATTATCACCACTACCCGCTATTTATTCCACATGGCAGAACGGACGTCAGCACAGGTATGGTGCTCCTAAATGATCTCTAGGTCTCTTGACATTTTCAATACTGGCCTTGAAAGTTTCAAGTCATTTTAGGCAACAATTTTATTTCTTCATATGAAGCGGTTACTTTGTGATGTGACATTATAATTTAAAATTAAACAGTAACTTTGTAAACATCACTTATGGGTAAATACTTAATGCCGACCGGGTTTCGCTACAACCGTAGCCTCATCAGGGCAGTATAATACTAAAAATCTAAATATTAAATTAACATGTGTAGATATCACGGTAGGTGGACAGTCTGAGCTACAGTGGAAGAGGTAGGGATAAGTGGGAGATTGGGAGGCGAGTGTTCTTTGTCAATAGGGAACAATCTGAGTATAGGGCTTTTATTTAGGTTTATTTGGTTGTTGATGACTTTGCTATTGACGTTTATGGCTTTCCTTAACTCTAACGCTTCTAAGTTATCCAACCTAAGACCTATTCCGTTTTTATGTAATAGGCTGACGCCAGTATTTTTGTCGAACGTATGGTTGGTTGCTATGAGGTGATTTGCAAATTCGGAGAATCCATTACTGTTTAAGCATCAAAGAACACCTAAGATGCTTAAACAGTAATGGATTCTCCGAATTTGCAAATCACCTCATAGCAACCAACCATACGTTCGACAAAAATACTGGCGTCAGCCTATTACATAAAAACGGAATAGGTCTTAGGTTGGATAACTTAGAAGCGTTAGAGTTAAGGAAAGCCATAAACGTCAATAGCAAAGTCATCAACAACCAAATAAACCTAAATAAAAGCCCTATACTCAGATTGTTCCCTATTGACAAAGAACACTCGCCTCCCAATCTCCCACTTATCCCTACCTCTTCCACTGTAGCTCAGACTGTCCACCTACCGTGATATCTACACATGTTAATTTAATATTTAGATTTTTAGTATTATACTGCCCTGATGAGGCTACGGTTGTAGCGAAACCCGGTCGGCATTAAGTATTTACCCATAAGTGATGTTTACAAAGTTACTGTTTAATTTTAAATTAAAACAATTTTATTATTACCATATTTCATGAATTTATTTTTCACTCTAGAGCAATTTTGGGAGATATATTATTTAAATTTATTTTCGACCGGTCAGTGGTTCAGTGGGCATAGCGCTTGGGTCTCACCTGAGCGTCGCGTGTTCGATTCCTCGGCTGGCTAAGTCCTCCATCACAACACAAGCAACATTTTCGGCTTTCTGTGGTGGTAGTAGGAGATTTTCAAACATTGTTGGGTTATTCGTGACCCGGGAATGTTTGTCTTTCTTTTAAAATTAAAAAAAAAAAAAAAAAAAATAGTATTATAGAGAGAGAACACCATACTTTGTATTTGCATTTAAACATGTACAATAGACACTCCGGAAAGAAATAATTCTATGAAGCATTTGTAAGGCTTGCAAATTTTAAAATAAATATTTTCATAAAAATGCAAAAACAAGTGACTTTGCCAATTTAACCAATTAAAAATGTTTTTTTCAGTTTTGTTTTACCACCGGTAAAAGATTTTATTAAAGTTTATCTATCTTTTTTATTCAAAATTATAATATTTTTAACTGCATGAATGTCGATTTCTAATACAAATCTGAAAGAGTTTATCTGCTTTAATAAACGTATCTTGTGTTGAAATACATTGAATTTATCTGGAATCAAATGTAATGAATGCATATTAAATATAGAGGTTCGAGGGTTAAGTTATATAAATTGTTTCATATATGTGCATCCTAACAGGATTACACTATATTCAATATTCAATTGCACAATTGAATATTGAACAATTTAGTGTATTCTGTAAAACAAAATACCCGGAGAGAATGAAAGCGGAGAGAGAGGTGTTCACAATAATTACCTTCCATTCATCATCATCTTCAGAGTCTTGTGCCGCCACATCGTTCCCATTGGGCACCACGGGCAGGTCTTTGGGTTCATCAGGTTCAACCAACTTTATCAGCTGTGGAGAGCACATTATCAACATTACTAACTGGTCAAATAAGTGTGGGGAGTTATTAATAAACCAGAACGGTTTATCAGACATATTTTGTATCCGCATGAATTTTTTGGATGACGAAAAATAATTTTGAACATCATTGGAAACTATTTTAATAAAAGAAAAACCATAGAAAACAAGAAATGCAAAGTGGGCGTATTTTGTTATCCAAAAGGGATGGAGATATACAATGAAGAAATAAAAAACAGAGAGGGTATACCCACACATACTCCTTGCTTCACATTCATGCATCACCCTGTATATACTCTTATGGTCCGACTCAAATATCTCATTTTATCTTGCCATGTCACCGTTGGGCATCACTGACTTCTACCTGACACATTTGCATCATATATTCTTAGTTTATTTCCTCTACTTGCCCAGACCATCTGAGCGTTCCTTTATTAATCTTACATCAGCAACATTACACATGGTTATACCTTTTTTGACTTTTTGAAATAATGGCATACAGAGCTCCGGGCCAAATAGGCCTCATTTTCTTTCAACACGAGTTAAGAATTGGTTGTAGAAGGAGATTTTTAGTTTTTTTGTGAAAAAATTTTTGCAATAAAAATGGCTGCAATTAGGGGGGGGGGGGGGGGTAATTAGCGTAAGATTTTAGTGGTTGTTGGGGGAAGGGTGGGTGGGATTTGGATGGAGCTGAGGAGTGTTTCGACGTTGGTGAGGAGACGGCTGTTCATTTCAAGCGCGGATCTTAGTTGGGCGGCGGCGTTTGTCAGGGCCAAGAGGTGGGGTGAAGGGGGAGAGGAGGTTGAAGTGACAGGGGGGGGACGGTTATACCAAACTACGCCTCAGGGATCTCATTTCAACAGGGTTCCAACACCAGTTTATTTAGAGTCACACAGAATGAAAGATCCCTCTCAGCTCACCTCCAGCATCTCATCATTGAGTCCGTTGAGAAGGCAGCCCAGGAACTCCTCGGCGTCTTCTTGTCTGCCGTCCACTCGGAAGCTGTCCCCGCCGGCCTGCACGTCCCTGAGGGCACGCAGCACAGGGGCCGGTTCTAGAGGGGGCCCAGCTCCGTGCAGAACGCCCCCTTCGGGCGGCTGGTTCTCCGGCCGGCTGCAACGCTCGGCACGCGTCGTGCGCACGCCCGGCGCCAGCGGTGTGAACTCCTTGATCAGCTCCACCCTGGAATATTAAGCATCGTTTTATATAATTGCCATTACCTGTTCAAAGGCAATTTCAGATTGAGGCCAAATAGAGAATATTAAATGTGAATCACTATGACTTTTTAAATGAGCTTTTCAATTGTAATTCTAATATGTTATACAAATCAATTATTCAGTATAATTTATATAACTATTGTAAAGTTACATAACATTGATTACTATACGTGGACAAATATTATGGAGTAAAAATGGAGAGGTCATGTTACATGTCACCACTGGGTACATCCAGGTCATGTGATATGCACTTTTTGTTCTTAAACGAAAAAAATAATTATTTCTACGTTAAGACATTATAATGTATACAGCATCAGAAAAACGATACATAAAGGGGGGTCATCTTTCATTTGTGTTCAGAAGACTCGTCCGGAAATCATCATGTACTGTATATAAGTTCCGTTAGTTTATACAAGAAACAAAAGTCTTTAATATGTTGTATCACCACTCGAGCAAAACCCAAATTCGGACAGATGATTTTTATGAATAACAAATTGAATATTTTTTTTATAATACCTCAAAATATGGGATAAACAGTGAAATCATTGGCTAAACCACAGTAAGCAGTTTGTATGTTTCTGTATTAATATTTGGAGGTATGATATTAATTAAATTGAAAACTGAACACCTGGAAATGTCTATCGCTCGAGTGAATAAGATAAAGGGTATGTATGGTTAGTTACATGGCATCGATAATAGGCGTGGCCGATTTGCTCTTCCTGGGCTGGTGAGGCAGGGACTTGAGCATGTTGTAGAAGGGCGGGCACGCGATGAGCGCCTGGAGGATGGCGTTGATGTAGCAGTAGTTGGAGCGGTTGGACAGGCCGCGCGGCTGCAGGGACACCGGGTGGTGGTTCAGCTGGTACTTGGACAGAAATTCTGGAACCACAAATTATAACAAACACTTTAACTTCAACACTCGGGGCCACACCACACACAGCACTAATACTTCCATCGGGTTTGGCTATTTAGATTGTACACAAACTTCAAAGTTGAAAAAATCTCATGTCTTATCATATTGTCTGTGTGTTTCCGTAATTAACTCCAATTGCTTTGAATTTAAGTGCCATTTTTTTAAATTACAAATGATTGTGGGAAAAATTCATACAAGCGAGAAACCTATAAATAATATTTTATTATTTCATAAATTAAAACTAATTTGTCAGGAATCAATAATTCTTACTATCCTGTGATTTTTCACAGGTCCTGCACTAGTATTAAATGATTTAGGTACTGTGGTAAGTATGTAATATTATTTGCAATGAAAGTGGATGAAAACACATTTATAACAAGAATATGGCTTGAATGCATCGATTTTTGCAAAGGACGGGTGAAGCTTTTGAATGATAATGTATAAGTCATCAGAAAACGATACAAAATGGAATTCTCTTTCATGTTTGTTCAGAGACTCGTCCGAGTTAATCATCATATGTATCATTATTTTGCACTATGTACAAACCAAAAATAATAACTGGTGACATTTGTTTGGACTCACCTCCCATCCTGTAAGAGTTGGGATCATTGATGTGCGCAGGAACCTGGGATTGCTGTCCATCTCGAGAGCCGAGGTCGTCCTTCATGGGTGCACCTCCCTTCTGCAACTGGCCGTTAGAGGTCTTCTCCGAGTAGGAGATGGTCTGGCCAGAGGCGTTGGGAGACTTCTCAGCCGCCTCCCACTGGAGGGGAGAGGCGTCGAAAGGTCCTACCTTGGCCACGGGCTTTTGGTTAGGGGGTTGAGGTCCAGCCACATTGTTCAGGAGGGGAGTCGGGGTTTGGTTGCTAGCCACTGGAGCGGGACTGTGGATCTCTTCTTGGGCTTGACCGACCGGCGGACCTCCAGCTGCTCGACCAGCAACAAACAGACTAGCCCAGGATCGGACGGGCGACGGAGCATAGGCAGCGGGTTGGGCTGTAGTCGTGACTGGGGCTGATGGTGATGGTTCCGGAGCCACTCTCCTCGGGGCCGGTGGCGGGGGGAAATCTGAAGCTGTCGGAGCTGGTGGGGGAGGAACCGGTGTCGCAGCAGGAGCCTCCGCTGTTATTGAAGGCTTCCTGGCGTGACTGAATGGCGCCTTGCTAACGATAGGTGCCGGGGCAATAGCTGCGGGAGGGTTAGACTTAGGAACTGATGCAGGAGCCGCAGGTTTCACTTCATTGGATTGCGGCGGAGACGAAACAGCCGGTGGCATGGGAGGGGTTTCAATCGCTGCGTCAGTTACATTTTGTGGTTCTTGGGGTTTGACAGTATTAGTTTCCTTCTTTGGTTTGGAGGCAAAGGGTGCTTTGGCCGGCAAAGTCTGTTGGGGAACTATGACTCCCGCCGGGGGAGGGGTAGTTTTGGCAATAGTCTTGAGGTTTGTGAAGGGAGCGGGGCTCGAAGGTTTCACTTTGTTGGGAATAGGGGCCGGGGCAGCGGGGACTGGCTGCTTGTTGGCAAGAACTTGCACCGGGGCCGCCACTGGAGCAGGTTGGGGTTGGGAGATTGCCAGTGGAGAGGGTTTCACATTTTGAGTTTCATTTTTCACAACCCATGCAGACTTAGGTGATTCTGCCGGTGGTTTAGGAGCGACCTTTTCACTAGACAGAATGACTGGGTTCTTAGCGGGTTGTTGCTGCTGGTTATTAGATACGTGCTTCTCCTGGATGTGTTTGGGACTGCTCGAGGGTGCTTTGTTAGAACTGATTTTCAACTCTTTGAGAGACAAAGACTCAGGGCCTATATTATTAGGAGTGTTAATTGGCTTGTTATCTCTTTCCCTCTGCTGAATATTTTCCTGAGGTTTCTGTTGCTGCTGATGATGATGATGCTGCTGCTGCTGCTGTTGTTGTTGTTGTTGGTGGTGCTGCTGTTGTTGAAGTTGCTGCTGTTGTTGTTGTTGCTGTTGTTGCTGTTGTTGCTGCTGTTGCTGCTGCTGCTGTTGTTGCTGCTGTTGCTGCTGTTGTTGCTGTTGTTGTTGCTGCTGTTGTTGTTGTTGTTCCTGGGGCGGAGCATTGTAAGGCTTATGGTCATTTTGGCGGAGGGTGAAGTTCTTAGCGTGCACATTGAACTGGTGGGTGGAAGGGGCGGGCGGTGGTGGCAGGGGGAAGTAGGCGGGCTGCTGCTGCTGCTGCTGGTGAGAGGGGTGAGAAGGATGTGGGGGGTATTCCAGGGACTCCATGGGCCGCTCGTACATGGCGGGGGGCGGCACACAGCCATGCTGGGGATAATACATCTCATGTTGCTGGTGCTCGTGCTCCATCATCATCTCACCCTGGTATTCCTCGGGCCCCTTGTCCTGGTCCTCCATGATAGGGTACTCCACGTAGGGGTTGTAAGGGTAGCCAGGCACGTAGCCCATGGGCGGGTAGATGGGAAACTGGTAGAGCGGGGCTCCTTGAGCGTTCTGTGCCGACGGGTAGTACTGGGGGTAGTAGAGGAAGGGGGTCTGCGGGGGCGAGGGTGCACGCTTGTTAGGTCCGCCCCTGCGTCCGCGCCGTCCTTCCCGGCCTCCGCGCTCGCCCTGCGTGTGCCCCGAGTACTGGTGCTGGTGCGGTTGGTAGTACTGGCTCATATAGCCGTGCACGTTTACGTTAGCCGTGACCTGGCTGACGTAGACGTTGGGCGGCATGATGTGCGGGGGTGCCCACGGCTGTGGAGGTGCGGGGCCGTAGAGCTGCGGGGGTGGGGGCTGGCTGTAGGGCGCGGGGCCGGGAGGGCCGCTGGGAGGAGGGGGGGGAGCCATGTCCCGCTCCGATAAGGAGTCCAGGCTGCTGGACGCCGTGGGAGGCCCTGCGGTGTCGCTCGAACACGACGATAAATCTGAAACAGGCAACACAAATTCCTTTATCTGCACAACTCTTGTTTACACCTCGCCTATGTAAGATATAAGATAACCCTATTGAAGAGCTGAACAACAGAAATGTTCCTTGCATCCCTTTACTAGAAAAGAGTGTAATGATCCACATCAGTCAATTTACACCCTCCAACGATTGTTTTTATAGATCTTCTTGCATATGGAAACATCATTTCAGTTCACAATACTTTTGGCATTATTTATAATTGCTGTATTTCTCCGACAAGGTAAGCATTAACATTTAATATAAAGAAATACAAATGCATTTAAATAATAATCAGTTGAGACGCAGCCCTGTTAAGAGTGAAGCCATACTCCCAAAAGGAATGATCTTGTTGTAGGTTGGTCCGGCCTCTTGGAGAAATAAAAAGGCTTTTAGCACATGCTGTGCCGAGGCTCTGGGGAAGTTATCAGTTATCCACAAGTTATTAAGTTATACACTGTATTACAGGGAGCAAATAACGTCAGTCAGTCAAGGTTAACAATTTATTTTGAAATAAATTAAGACTTTTTCCGTACATACCATTTGCTAACATAAAATTATAAATGCCATTAACAGGTACACTTTTCAGTTGACGATGAAATAAAACAGGGAAAAAAGGTGATAAGATTATCCTTCAAGGTCGGTTAAATGAACTACATTGTTAGTTAAAAATGAAGGCAAGTTTGCAAAACCAATGTTGCATAAAAAAAATATAGATATTTAATTACCTTTCTACTGAACAACACAATGCAACTTTTAATCCACTGTATTACTCCAATACAAAAGAAAGTGAAATTGCTAACCGGGGTATGTACTCGTATTGACTTGGCTAAATTCAGTATAGTGCTTGCGATTACATAACAGTATTAATCAGCTAGTACATTTTCCATTAAGTTATATCAAAGGTCAAATTTTATCGTTACATATAGAAGAATGACTACTTCATTGAACATTACGGCTAGAATGAAAAGATTACTGTATGGGCTATGCAATTATTGTGCCATTAATCGACTTGCGTGATGATATTATGCTTGTCAGATATTCATTATGAAGAGGAATAAGAATTACCGATGACAAATTAAATATGCAACGACAATATTATCTATATAAATAAAAATATAGATGTTCGTTTGTCAAAATCTTAAAATTTTTCTTCTCTGAAAGTTCTTCACAGATTGCTTTGAAATTTTGACACAAT
The DNA here is from genome assembly GCF_061612785.1 of Hesperophylax consimilis. Taxonomy (NCBI): domain Eukaryota; kingdom Metazoa; phylum Arthropoda; class Insecta; order Trichoptera; family Limnephilidae; genus Hesperophylax; species Hesperophylax consimilis. The sequence goes on from NC_142842.1 coordinate 2,463,290, forward strand.
GTTGCAATTGAATATTTGTGTTTTATTGTTTCTGTCTGCACAGACAGACTGGGCCATAGCAACCCGTTTCGTAGTACAGCTAGTATTTAAATATTAACATAGGTAATGATTTGTTCTGTATATTGAATTGGAGGAGAGAAATTAAGCAGTTAGCATTCTGAAAAATTGGGATACAAAATTTAAGAATATACACGCTATAATTTCAAATTTTTTTATGGAAAATGACTTACAAGCCTTGAAAGCAATACAATATAGGTTGTAATAACAAAAAATCAGCAAAATGGCCGAGCTTCAAAGTGTAATGAACATACGAAAATATGTTTCTTGCAAAATAATGATGGTATCGCGTTTCAATACCAAGCTAAAATAATTTGATGAAATCCAATAGAAATCGAATGTTGATCTTATCTGTTAGACTTGATAAAAGATCAATTAATTCTAGAAGATTATATCAAATGTTTTTGCTTTGCAGTTTTTTTTGCAACAAATGATTCCATGCATATCGATGGCTAAACTTAGCTCATTTTTTTATTAATTATATGAGTAAAAACAAGTGTCTAATTTAATTTGTTAAATACTCGTAGCAATCATTATTACAAACAAATTAACGTTTCTTGAATGCATTTAAAGACTTTGTTGTCAATCAATTGGAATTCAAAAATTACTTGGAATAAAAAGTAGATTAGCTAGAATTTTCGAGGTGTCACATTGAACCATTGCTTTAGCACATAAAAATAACACAAAAAACCTCAATCAACTACATACATGAGGTGGATGCAATAAGTACACTGGACCCAAATTCATTTCATCAGTAACAGCTGGATGCAATGATCTCATTAATCGCATTACTAATATGTAATGCACCTACTATTTAGCAATTACTATCAACATCAGATGTCCATAATAACAGGTTTGAGTCCAGTTACAGTTGCTTTGGAATTATTATAAAGGTAATCGTCGAAATGGTTGTTAATTGCTGTTTTGACAAGGCCAGTAGTAGTAGTTAACATTTGAATGTACTAATTATTATTAATTTTTTTGGATAAATAATTTGGCAATCAAAAGCTTGGGAAGGTCCAATACAATCTATCGATTTCATGTCAACAACGTAGTTAACAAAATATATAATAAGGTGGAGTCCCCTAGCAGGGAAAGTTGGAAAAAAAACAGCGGGGGGAAGAAAATCTTTTACGATTCTGACTAGGAAATTTCAAAGCATTGTCAACATTCAATTGAATATTGTACTTTTGCACTTGAGGCGAAATTAATGCTGTTTAAGACAAGATGGCCACTAACCAGTCAGCAGGTGAAAGACAGGAGGGAGAAGTGAGGATGGTTGGGTTATAAGAGATAATGTTCTCACCCAGTCGTGGATCAGGCCAGGTCTGCTGGCTCTGGTCCGCCTTGTCCAGCACCGGGCCGGTCCACTGCTGCTGCTCTGCCGCTGGGAACAGGGCGCTAGCTAGGCTGCTCCGCTCTTCCTCATTTATGTCCGACAGGTCTAGGAATTCATACTCCTGAAACACATTGTCCACTTGAGAACAAGCCAGTCAAACAACACAAACCGACCAAGCGGTGGATGTAACTCAAATTTGCACTTTACAGTTGATAAGCTACAGCGCATCATATTATGACTTATGAAACACAGCCACTCATATTAGGAAGCTCCTGAAGCAATGAAACTCATATTACGAGGCTCCCGGAACAAGGAAACTCATATTATGAGGCTCCTGAAACAAGGAAACTCATATTACAAGGCTGCTGAAACAATGAAACTCATATTACGAGGCTCCTGAAACGATGAAACTTATTTTATGAGGCTCCTGAAACAACGAAACTCATAATATAAGGCTCCTGAATCGATGAAACTTATTTTATGAGGCTCCTGAAACAACGAAACTCATAATATAAGGCTCCTGAATCGATGAAACTTATTTTATGAGGCTCCTGAAACAACGAAACTCATAATATAAGGCTCCTGAATCGATGAAACTTATTTTATGAGGCTCCTGAAACAACGAAACTCATAATATGAGGCTCCCGAAACAATGAAACTCGCATTATATGGCTGGTGAGACACTTCTAAGAAACTGACATTAGAAATGGTTGAATCAACCCAAATTGTATTACTTGAGACACAGCAACTCTTTTTATGAGTTATACGACTTGAATTTGGGTTAAACATTTTTAAAAGGTAGAGAAAGTAATCTCAGAGCCAGTCGTTTTAAATTAACTTCATATTTTATTATACAGAGTCATGAACAACCTTATTGACAGCCCTGCCATCGTTGCTGCTATTAAACTCTATGTACCGACAAGAAATACTAGACAAAATACAACATTCTTTTGCGACACATATAAAACCAACTATCAGTCAAACTCACTTACCAATAGGATGCATGATTTGGGCAACAAGTTTGGTGGTATTATAGATATATTCCATGATTCCCTTTATAATCTTAAATTCAAATTAAACCAACACTTTGTGGAATCATACAAATTATTGTAATAGATTTAACGATTAGATATGTTATTGTAATGTTTTATATTATATTTTGTTCTTTGTTATTGTTAAATATTATGTTGTTTAAAATGTTTCTTTACGCCATATTCTTCAAAAACTACTTGTATATTTTTTTAAAATTCTTCACTTTTATAACTCTTAGTATAAATTCTAACTCGATAACTTATGTAAAACTTATTTATAATCTATGTAAAAGCCCCTATGGGCGTATAACAACAACAATAAACAATATAAAGCTAGCCATTACTTGAGAATATAATGGGATTGAAATATTATAATGTATACAGCATCAGAAAAACGATACATAAAGGGGGTCATCTTTCATTTGTCTTCAGAAGACTCGTCCGGAAATCATCATGTACTGTATAAATTATTAAAAATGAATTATTTCATAAAATCTAAATGAACTTAGTAAGATTGTAGATGATATTCTGGAATGCTACCTACAGACTTCAACCAAATTGTCTATAAACACAACATCTCATCAATCATGCATCTTCATTTATACATACACCTTATCCAAGAAGCGGGTAAATCTAAATTAACCAACAGACAACGATCACAGAACAATTTTCAAAGTAAACTAAACCCAATTGATATTATTTGTGTTGACTGGGGAACTAATGGAAAGTTGATTGTTGCCAAAATAATAGCAGATCAGTTAAAATGATTTTCCATGACATTGCAAATTAAGTTTCAAAGCAAACATCAATATAATAATGATAATTATACATTGTTTGGATGTTCAAATGGCAATCTAGAGGTTAGCTGAGATTTACTTTATATCAATTTATGCAATAATTTACTAGAAAAATACTACATCATAAAGATAAAGACAGATAATAATCTGTTTACTTTCTTCAGTTCAAGATTAGTAATTTTAAATTAGCCAATTAAGCCATCCAAGTAATGTACACTTAAAGATAATTTTAAAACATTGTACACATTGAAACTTCCATATTTAATCTGCTATTTATTTAATTTCTTAACTAGTTTGTCATCATATATAAGCAAAAACGATTCATTTTATAGAAAAAAAAAAAAAAAAAATTTTTTTTTGATTACACACTTAATTACTCGTTTTTTTTTTTTTTACAAAAATGAAACTAAAAACATCAGATTATTTTATTTTTTATAAAGAGTTTAACAGAATTTAAAATTGACCAGTTCCAAAGAAAACGAAAGAGAAGCAATAAAAAATGTAAAAAAACTTCAATTCAAAAAATAAAACAAGATTAACTATAATAAAAAAAAATCTGGCGAGTGCAGTTCGATTGTTTATCTTCTATAACGCAAACAAGTCAAAAGACGCGAGTAGTGTTCAGGTTGTCGTGGTACGATACACGCGCCGTCCGCGAACAACGCTCGTTCAAAAACATTAAGTGGTTAAAAACATTTGACTATGTGCAGACATGTATGTACCCTGTAGAATTTTGTACTATTCAATTTATCTAAATCCACATAAAGAAATAACAGGTTTCCTTTAACTCTGATGAAATTATTAAAAATCAAAGATTCTTTTAGGTTATGGCAAATGCAGATTAGTCTGCACTAAACGAGAAAAAATGCTTCAAATAAAAATGCAGTTTAGTGATATTAGAAATGCCAGCAACACAAAGTTTTGTCAATCTCATCATTTCTCTGAATGAAAAACAAAGCAATTTACAATCACCACCAATGACCAACATAAAACTGTGTCTGAATGCAAGAATGTAATGTGGTTGAAATGGATATTAATACTTACTGAACAGACTTATTGAACTTCGGAAGAAAAAACAGGAGAAACGTGTTCAGAGACTAAGAGATTTTATCAATTTAAAAATAATAACTACTCAAGTGATTTTTGGCATACGTCAAGTTAGCAAAAACGCTTTGAGCGATCACTTGCCATAAACCACAGTAAGCTGTTTCATATTAATATCTTGGGGAATGGTATTAATGAAATAATATGGTAAATGTATATACATGACACCAATTGCTCAAGTAAAAAAGAAGAATCTGTATATCACCAGAACTGACGTGAAGACAGAAGCATGCATACAATAATGCTCACCAATAAAACCATACAGTTTCAAAACATGAAACTATAAATAAAATCATTTACTACTCAGTTATGTGCTAATATAAATAACAATAAATATTAATACTAGGAAGTTTCAATGTACCTACAAACAATTTACAACACAAAACGCTGATAATATTTTGAAAGGCTCAAGAGAAAATAAATGATTTTGCAATATAAATTATCAGATGCACTATAAATAAATTTATTTATAGTGCATCTGATGATTTAATTAATAAATATTTACTAATATTTTTCACCAATTATATATATCAGTAGAGGAATAGTTTGTTTTACTGTTTTCCTCTGGATTCTTGTTAACGGAAATTAATAAAAATGATACAATTTAATCATTATTCCGTGTAAGATTAAGAGGAAAGTCTTCCGATTCAAACACTTTTTTCAGTTATAAATATAGGGTAATAACAGAAAACATAAGATACTGAAGATGAATTGTAAATACGTGAATAAAATTAACGTCACTAATTTAAGTAATATTAACTAGGTATATTTAGATAATACTGCAATGTTTGCTGGACCTAACAATAGACATAAAACCTGATCTAAGCGGTTGTCGGGCATGTGAATCCATGGATAGATTGCGTTGAAGCTGCAAGAGTTGCTAAGGTTAAAAACAACAAAATGAGAAATGCATCCTTTGGGGCTTGCAGTAAACTAACGAGTGATGCATGCTAACAGTCATAAGCAATAGTTTTTTGGAACTGGTATAGCTCTTTTAGTCCTACTGTAAAATGGCTTTTCTTGGCTTAATTCTTGTTGTGCTACCATTTTGGATTGAAGTTGATTTTAAAAACATATTTAATCACATTTGTTGAACGTTGAGGCTCTGATTTCCTTCAGCAATGTTGTATATTTTGGAACAGCAAATGCGATGGAAAATAAAATGGGTTATTCTCTATTAACGGAATAAATGTTTGAAGGGAAGCCTATCCCTGTAACTCAGATAAGAATGATTATATTATCAATGCATGCATAATTATAATACTTTATTCTCAGTAGCTCATAACACAACATCCAATACTTTTCAATAACCAATACAAATGTCTAACGCTTCCAAAACCTTGACCAAATATACAAGAGATAATACATTGAACCACGGTTCAAGTCATACATTGCCTTCAAGCAGTACCGTTCTCACTAAATACAGCAAAGTTAACCTTTTAATCATGGATTGAAAAGAAGCATAAAATTTATTGAGTTAGGCAACTAATGTTTGGATAATTATTTACAGCATCATTTTTGTACTGAGAAAACTCCATATTGAAACATTTATTTGGTTTCTACCAAGGAAAAATTGAGTAATGAACATTTTAAAATAAAAATGTATTATTTGGAATATGACCCTGAACAAGGAAGAATCACATAACCTGGCATAGATTATATTACAACCTCGGTAACTAACCTTAATTCCACATTCGGGGCATCAAAGGTACTTGGTTCAAAGATTATTAGTCGGATATTATCAACCATGCAACGTACGACATGCAAACAATCATTAAAATGGGTTAGCATAAAAAAAACACATACCAGATTTCTAATATTTTTTCACTTCAACACACTTCTTCTGCTATTTATCGCCGATAAATACGTGATAGCGGCTTCAATTCAGACCGAGGAACGCCATTGATTGAAACAATTATCAATTACCATGTATTAGTAACACGAAACTGCTAAACTCCCAATATGTTTACAGAATGACAATACAAAATTTACGCATGATCTTTCTCGGCTGCGTATTAGAGGTTAGGTTGGCTGATTTTATTTCAAAGGGCAAATTCCGCCCAAATAACTTCAAATTGAAAAGGTTTCAACACAGGGCTAAGGATTGGAACACACTCGAACGGTTTTTTTATCGCTGCAACACACAAACAGTGAATTGACCAAATTAACATGTGGTTTCCCTAAATGTTAACAGTCATTTATAATGGATCAACAAATCTACACTTACTAAATAAACATTTTATATAGATGCAATTATTTTCGTCGCAGTAATGAGGGAGGTATTATTTAACTGAAATTCCCTCGTCCCTGCAGTGTCTATAGATAAATATGCGGGATATTTTTGTACGGTAAGATGGCGTAATCGCATGATCGTACAGCCGGTTACCGATAGCTCATAAAGTTGTTGACGAATGACCATAATAAGTGCCATCGCATGCATTCTGAACCATTTATTACATAAAATAAACAGTATAACTTACCTCCCACGTGCATAGACATTCTGTAAAGAGACATTTTGTAATGAAATGGCTAATCTTAAGAATGCGCACATGAGAAAAGACAATATCGTGGTAAGAAACAAAAACGACAGCAAATCTTAAAATACTCACCGATTTAGTTTGATCCATGGCCCTTTTGAAACACCATTACTAATCCGCTGTATTCATTGCATGCGGCGGAATAACTTGAAATTACATAAAAATTACGAATCGCACTAATGCTGGGCATATGGCATAACAGGATGTGACAAAGCCCGCGCTATTCAGTTAAACCGAAATTCAACCAATCAAAAGTTACCCTCGTGTTCCGAAATATTCCCAGACTGAAATGTGCGGAAATGCGACCTCTTTTCTCAAGTTGGCCAACCTCGCGGTGCTAAATAATACCACAGACAAATTACACGGTGCTTACCTGCTTGCCACTTTATATTTTGATAGATAATATTTTCATAATAAAATCAAATGCATACTGAGCATTGCTATAACTCTATACATATAGAAGTACGACTGTTTTGTCAAAATAAAAAGGTAAAATTTTATTCATCAACCCAGCTTCTTATTCAGAACAAGTCAGCAAGCAATTTTTTTCGTGAACATAAACAAATATCAATAGAGGAGAACCATAAATACAATAGCTTATAGCGATTCAGACATTGCCATTTTAGTTGATCAACTCTTGAATGACACTTGAAAGCTAATCGACAAGTGTGGACACATAGAAAATCCGACCGTTTTGAAAAAAAAACAGGTAAAATTTAATTTATCAACCCAGCTTCTTATTCAGAACGATTAAGGAAGCAATACTTTTCATGAACATAAACAAACAATAGAGGAGAACCATCAGTAGGTATTACAGCAGCTAATAGCGATTCAGACGTTGCCATTTTACTTACTTACATTTTACATTTAATTCTCCGTTGAATGACACTTGAAAGCTAATCGAAAAGTGTGACACCCTTTCAACAAAGTTGATCAAGTTTTTATTTGAGCGACAAAACAACAAAGCCCGTCTACTTTTACTGTTCTCGTTCGAGTTTTACACCGAATCGAGATATTGTGTGAATAAATGTTTCAACTCGCTTGCGATTTTAGTTCCTTGCGTCCTTTAGCGAAAGAAAACGTTTCTATTCAGGAACATGGCATCTTCGTGAAATAATTATGTAGTTGTCGGATGACATAAAGTTCAGGTTTATTGATCTCTACCAAAGCGATGCCTGTCTTTGGGATCAAAAACAAGAACTATTTAAAATAAAAATGCGAATATTATTTCAGAAATGAGACATAAAAAATAAAATTAAAACAATCAGAACCATGTACAAGAAGGATTTAGGATTAGTATTTCTAGAGCGGAAGATACTCTTAATATCACCCTGGTGTAAGACCACTATTCAGAATTGAAACGTTGCTTGACATGGGTTTGGGCGTCTTTGGTGACCAGATCTGAATAGCCAGGTACTTCTCCACCTTTCTCTTCCCCATATCCTTCTTCTCTCCACTACCTTCAGCCTCACAAGAAACCCCAATAGGGGATGCCATAGTCTCACTGGCTCCAGATGGTTGGGAGCAATTGCTTTTGTACGGTTTCACACAAAAAAACAATAAAATCAAAAAACTGTGGAGACTTGAAGATGAAACTCCTAGTGTCAGACATCTCAATGACCACCATAACACGGGCATGTGCCTAGCATGGTGGTCGAAAAATCCTCAATGCATGTAACAAACAATTCAATGAATAAAGAAACTTAAAAAAATTCTAATTCTAAGTTTGCCAACATTCGCAAGGTAAATTTCTTCTTTTGAAATCCTGAGGCAATTTTTTTTTGACAGATCCAATCTTAAACTACAGATTCACAATTCCTACAATTTATTATAATAGGCCGTGATTTTTTACGGATCTGCGCTAGTCAAATAAATAAAGACAATTTCGCCGTGGAAGTGTTGAGATTATATGATCCCTATATCTAAGCAAGAATTTTACATTTATTTATTGCTATTAAGTTTAATTTGTAGAACTCCATTTTATTTTTTTTATTTTTTATATATACAATAATATTATTATTGGGTTTATAAAAACAGTTTATTTTTAAACAAGTTCTGCTGTGTAATTATTATTACGCGTGACAGCTGTTTCGCCCTCTAAAGGCATTATCAAACTGTGGGTAGCCCACTTACAGACGATACATTTATATTATTTCTAGGTAGGTATTTTAATTTCAATTACTGATTTCTGTGTAAAAATGTTAGAAATTATTGATGGTTATTACCCTAGTAAAGTTTCCCCAATTAGTGTAATGTTTAAATTTGACTGAATGTCTTAATGTTAGTTATTCCCAAACGATGACTCATAGGGTTATTTTAATAGTATAATTAAGTACTTCAATGTGCACTCGTATTTGCACTAGGTTTGAAGATATCTAGTAGGGGTGAACGAATTATATTGGTTTGTTCATTAATTAGAATAGCTTTCGGATTATTAGAATTTTTGTTAATTTCTAACTGCTCTAAAAGATTAAGTTTACGGCCTTTATTTTGTACGTGTAACGGAGTTGGTTTATTATTATCATTAAGTGAGTGATTTTCATCTAGGAGATGTTTGGCAAATTGAGATTGTATTTTATTATTATTTTTAAAAGATCTTATATGTTCTTTGAACCTAGTGTTAAAGGACCGGCCCGTTTGTCCAACATAAACAGCGTTGCATTCGTCACACTGGAGTTTATAAATGCCACTATTTTGTAATTTGAGTACCTTACTTTTTGAGTTTTTAAGAGATGATCCTAAGTTGTTTTTTGTGCGGAAGGCAATATCTAAGCCACATTTTTAGAGGACTTTGGCAATTTTATTAGATGTCTGTCCGATGAATTCTAAACACCCGAATTTATTATTCGTCTTATTATTAGTCGTTTGGTAAATTAATTTAAGGTTATTTTTGTGTTTATTATTATTAATTATTTTTTCGATGTCTCTACCCTTGAAGCCATTATTTTTAGCAATAGTTAGGATTGTATTTTTTTCCTTCTCGTATGCTTTCGTATGGTTACAAAAATAACCTTAAATTAATTTACCCAACGACTAATAATAAATTCGGGTTTTTTATTTTATTTTTTTATTTTTTTTATTTTTTTTTTATTTTTTATATATACAATAATATTATTATTGGGTTTATAAAAACAGTTTATTTTTAAACAAGTTCTGCTGTGTAATTATTATTACGCGTGACAGCTGTTTCGCCCTCTGAAGGCATTATCAAACTGTGGGTAGCCCACTTACAGACGATAAATTTATATTATTTCTAGGTAGGTATTTTAATTTCATTTACTGATTTCTTAATTGATTTCTAAGTAAAATATTAAAAATTATTAATGGTTATTACCCCAGCAAAGTTTCCCCAATTAGTGTAATGTTTAAATTTGACTGAATGTCTTTATGTTAGTTATTCCCAAACGATGACTCATAGGGTTATTTTAATAGCATAATTAAGTACTTCATAGTGCACTCATATTTGCATTAGGTTTGAAGATATCTAGTAGGGGTGAACGAATTATATTTGTTTGTTCATTAATTAGAATAGCTTTTGGATTATTAGAGTTTTTGTTAATTTCTAACTGCTCTAAAAGATTCAGTTACGCGTAATAATAATTACACAGCAGAACTTGTTTAAAAATAAACTGTTTTTATAAACCCAATAATAATATTATTGTATATATAAAAAATAAAAAAATAAAATGGAGTTCTACAAATTAAACTTAATAACAATAAATAAATTCGGGTGTTTAGAATTCATCGGACAGACATCTAATAAAATTGCCAAAGTCCTCTAAAAATGTGGCTTAGATATTGCCTTCCGCACAAAAAACAACTTAGGATCATCTCTTAAAAACTCAAAAAGTAAGGTACTCAAATTACAAAATAGTGGCATTTATAAACTCCAGTGTGACGAATGCAACGCTGTTTATGTTGGACAAACGGGCCGGTCCTTTAACACTAGGTTCAAAGAACATATAAGATCTTTTAAAAATAATAATAAAATACAATCTCAATTTGCCAAACATCTCCTAGATGAAAATCACTCACTTAATGATAATAATAAACCAACTCCGTTACACGTACAAAATAAAGGCCGTAAACTTAATCTTTTAGAGCAGTTAGAAATTAACAAAAATTCTAATAATCCGAAAGCTATTCTAATTAATGAACAAACCAATATAATTCGTTCACCCCTACTAGATATCTTCAAACCTAGTGCAAGTACGAGTGCACATTGAAGTACTTAATTATACTATTAAAATAACCCTATGAGTCATCGTTTGGGAATAACTAACATTAAGACATTCAGTCAAATTTAAACATTACACTAATTGGGGAAACTTTACTAGGGTAATAACCATCAATAATTTCTAACATTTTTACACAGAAATCAGTAATTGAAATTAAAATACCTACCTAGAAATAATATAAATGTATCGTCTGTAAGTGGGCTACCCACAGTTTGATAATGCCTTTAGAGGGCGAAACAGCTGTCACGCGTAATAATAATTACACAGCAGAACTTGTTTAAAAATAAACTGTTTTTATAAACCCAATAATAATATTATTGTATATATATAAAAAAAAAAATAAAAATAAAAAAAATAAGAAAAATAAAAATTTTACAGTTACGGCGAAAATGCAAAAGAAATGCGTAATTGTAAAACATTTTTCTATATATTGGTGAATGATTTTATTCATTGAAATTCGCTTCCTTAATGAAAAAATACAATTTCTCTTGACTCATTAATTTAAAACATTATTTACTAAACATAAACTATTCTTATTACTAAAACAGTTTTCGTCGACATTGATTGTTTGATTTGATTATAATATTTAAAAAACCTGTACATGCAGTAAGCCCCTCATTTTGCGTGACGCACCCGTGTGGCCGAGAAAACAAATTAAATTTATATCAAAATATACTGCAACTATTAGTAAACTCGTATCTCCACGTGGAACTTTCATCGCGTCCACGCGCCGTTTGCGGGTACAATGTATAAACATTGGTTCTTACCTACCTACTTTGAACTCCACAGTAATGCGTATTACGAACCAATCGAACTAATGGATTGAAAATGTTGTGTAGGGATAACGTTTTAACACAAAATTACAGAAAATAAGTTGTGACACAGGAATTTTCTCGAACGCGCGTAAGTATCAACTTACTTGACTATTCTCAACCGGAAATTTTCAGCAAAGTGTTTTTCTACGCGTTGAAAATCTGCAAAGGGCCGGAGGGGTTATGGCAGGGGGTATAACTCCGATAGAAACTTGGAAACGAAATATTGTGACGTCATATTGTCTAACTATATCCACCAATGAAAAACTCTGAAAATCTATGCAATGAACTTTCAGAGTTTTCCATTGGTGTTTAGTATAATAAGTAGGCTCCGAATGAGAATTAAACTGTCTATATATTGGCATATATGTGGTTTTTAGGACCAATTTGTTTCATACAAAAAGCCCGAAGATATCAATCTAGTGAGTAGTTATTTTAATAAATAATAAAGATAATTGAACGCAATGCCATTGAATTGATTTAGATTTTTTCTGTTCGTAAAATTAAGATACGCAATTGTCTACTCATTTCATGTTGATGTTGACTGTTAAAAGTAGCAGTGCGAAAATATCACTCAACCTTCGAAATTGACCTTGAGTCGGGCAATACTCCAGTGAAAATGACAAGAGGCTGATTTTGATCTAAAATTGTAACAAATTTAGTATACTTTGAAAACATGTCAAAGTTCATATTTTTGAAGTGATAAAAAATGAGAAAAATTTTTTCCCGATAATGTTCCTTCATATTGGAATCCAGTAAGTTATTAATTGATGGTAAATGGGTACTAGCTAACGATTATTTTTGTAGCTACTTTTACATTTATTTATTCTGGTTTATGTCGTTTCTCAGGTAGGTACACAACAATGAAACAGTCATAGTAAAAAAGAGGTATGTAGTAGCTCTGTTTATATTTATTCCACACTATCAAAAATAATTAAACACATTAAAATAACAAGAAGACTTTCAAACAAAGGACAATTCATTCAAGTGTTTGTTAAAAATAGGTAGGCAACAAAAAATCAAAAAAATCGGCGCAAAACAAAAATATGGGGTCAAATTTTTTTTATCGAGATGTCACGTGTGCGGACATTTTTTTAACAGATGTGTGGCCGCACATATTCGATGGAACATTGATAGTGAGAAATGTTATTTGGTTAAAATAGTGTAGTGAGGAGAACGATAGAAGACGGCTGGGAAAACTGGCCTCTAAACAAATCATTAAAAGGTCTAAAACCATTAATTCTGAATAATGTTCTTTTCTTGAGCGGTTATGGTCAAGGTTCGTAGGAAATATATCAAGGTTCAATCATACAGGCACTTTTCGGAAAGAAACGCATCGGGCCGCTCGCAAGCTTGTGACGCAGCTTGAAGTCCAGTTAGAGTCCAGAAGGAACGACCAACTTCAGTTTTTACTCGGTGTATGATATTATTTCTCTATCAATCCTAGTTAATTTTCCGGCACTTATGTTTGTACGTATACAAGTCAAATTAAAGCAGATAAAATGTGGTTTTAACAGTAACAATGCGGAGATCCCCGAAGAAGGAAAGATTATTTTTTTTTAAATTACCATCGAGTCACAAATAATTGCCAAACTTGACTCTAAAATCGTGAACATAGATTTCTTTACTGGACCATATTTTATAATTGTATTTGTATTAATAAAAATTGTTAAAGTCGCATCTAAAATTGTAATTTCATATTTTTTTAATGGTTTATATTTTATAATTAACACAAATAAACAAAGCATCACATATTTGTTATAAATTTTGATTACAAAAATAATTATTCAGTTTGATGAACAACATTTTTCCACGTATTTGTAAAAAGCATTCACTTTGTGGCTCGTCATAATTTACAATAAAAAACACATAAATTTGTTTTTGACAACTTTAATTTTATTTAAACTCTACCAGTTTCGGAAGAACCTTCCTTCATTAGGAGAACAAAACTAATCTACGATAATAATGTCTCATTGTACAATACAAGTTTCGCAGAAATCAATCCCCATGTCTCGAGAACTGAGGTAAGGTAAGTACCTGAGGGATGTTTTTTTTTCTACCCGATTAGTGGGCTGCCTATTGCAACTTATAGGGATAAAATACTATCTTTTTAGATTTTTTTTTGTGTGTTTATTTAATTAAGAAGGATTTAATTTTTAAGGTGTTTTTGATTTAGATTTTATTTTAACGATACAAAATATTGACATATATAAACAAAACACTTTAGGTGTGTGAGGAAGACGTGGACAAAATGGAAGGGGTAATTACGGGATTTCCAGAAAGAACAGAGCGGTCAACTGGAAATATATCTAGAATTCGGACTAAACGATAGATTAATCTGTATCTTCATTATCCTATATACTAGATTTATTATCCGGGATTTTCTGATTTCGAGTGCTTCTAAGTTATCCAATTTTTTGCCTTTATTATTACGGTCAGAGGCGGATTTGCAGTCTTGGCCGCCCTAGGCCCCAGACCATGTAGCCGCCCCTTTCTCAGTACCCATCATATTGACCAGGAGTATCCAAACTTTTCAGTAAGTTCCTAGGGTCAAAACCGTTTTAATTTTCCTGCCATTATCATTCATGGTTCATGGGGTGAGATTTGTCCAGGTCTTGGCGGCGGATACGTCTGCCCACCTGCTGCGTGGCGGACCGGATCGAGAGAGACTGGGTGAGGGAGGCCTTTTGACCTTTCCAGCCGGACTATCTTGACCCATCGCCTTGCACCGCAGTTGGAGGGATGTATTCATACGTATGTCACTCCTGGACACACTAATCCCCAGATTCCTACCCACCCACCCCTCATACATTTTCCTTTTCAGAACTTCCTATCCTTCCCTTCCTTAAAAAGACCCTCCACACAGCATCACCTAAGATGACATAGGTCGTGAGGGAACATATTTTCCTCAAAGCCTCCTGTGTGGAATTAATGTAAAAAAATACGCTTGCTAAATTCGCTAGTTCAATTACTGTATAATTGTCGATTGTCGCAGGCCGGATTGATGACATTGGCGGGCCGTTGTTTGGAGACCCCTGATATAGACTATAGACTACATAATGAATTTACTTTATTGACAACTTTTATCGAAATCGATTCAGAAATTTAGTTAACTATAATAGCTGCTAGTTTGCAATACTTTCTAAGGTTTCAAGGATTTGAATAAAACATTTAAAACAGTTTTAGGTTTAATTTACTAGTTTCAGGTTTATTCTCGTACAGTAATATATAAGTGTTTCACAGTTACAATTACGGTTGCCAGATACGGGCTGGATAAAAAGTTATTATTAAGTCTCCAAACAAATAAAAGAAATCAGCACCTCTTTTAAATAAAAATCAACTTAAGGTACATAGTCGAATATAATAACTAAACTTAAAATACAAATTAAAACGTTGGTAAAAAAATTTACGTAGAGCATTATCTAACATAAAAAAAAAACTGAACTCAAAACAAAAATCTGGCAGTTACAATTCTCGTCTGCACTTAAGTGCAGCAAAATCATCAATTAGATCTTCGCAATCCAATTTCCTTAAAAAATCTGCTTCTATGTTAAGCAAAGCACGATTGTTCAGCCTTTGCTCCGCCGTTGTTGTGCGTAAATAATTTTTTACACGTCGTAAACAAGAAAATGATCGTTCTCCAGAACAGTTACTGGCGGGAGTACACACACACATTCGAAGAGCAATATCCACGTTTGCATAAATGGTTTGAAGATCTTCAGTTCGTAACCATTTTAACAAACTGACAGCATTGTTTCGATCCTTATTTTTCACACTGCAGTGAGCACGAAAATGGAGACATTCTTCTGAAAAATGGGATTCTAAATCACTAGAATAAATCATTTGCAATGATTTTGCCTTTTCTTAGACTTCAGACGGGCTTAGTTTTGTCAATTGAGTAATAAAATTAAATTTATTATAAAGTGATTTGTAAGCACCCAGTCGTTTTTTTAGTTCTGCTGATAAGGAATCGATTATTACTAAAAAAAGTAGCGATTCTGAAATTTTCACGGCCGTTTTTTTGTTGCATCTCTTCACCTGTATTATTCTCGCCAGGAAGTAGCTTAGGCTTTCGATTGCGTCGAAAATCTCTTTCATATTCCTGTAAAAAGGACAGTTTTTTCAAAAGGGCGGCTGCGGGGCGTGGGGGCGCGCTGTGTGCTGTGTGTGAACACGCTCTTGCATATCGCTATTTCGTACGTAGAATATTTAGGTACTTAGGAAGTAATTTCTTGTTATCATCTGTGACTTTTTTGTCACGATTGGCCGCCCCTAATATCTGGACGCCCTAGGCCCGGGCCTACATAGGCCTAAGGGCAAATCCGCCTCTGATTACGGTGAAGAATTTTAACCCCTGTGTCCTTATTAAAAGTATGAGCGGTGGAAATGAGATGATTTGCAAACTCTGAAAAATTATTGTAAGTCAGTGATGTGACAGCATATTAAAATATATCGTAATAATATTGAAACAAAAAACATAAAATGACCGGTTAAAGGGTCATAATGGTATATTAAACAAGTAAATAGTATCTATTAAAAGGAAACAATCAGTATAATGATCTTTTGAAAAAGTAAATAGTATATATTAAAAAGAAACAATCAGTAAATGGATCACAATGATCTTTTGAAAAAGTAAATAGTATATATTAAAAGGAAACAATCAGTAAATGCATAACAATGATCTTTTGAAAAAGTAAATAGTATATATTAAAAAGAAACAATCAGTAAATGGATCACAATGATCTTTTGAAAAAGTAAATAGTATATATTAAAAGGAAACAATCAGTAAAAGGAACCGATTAGTAAAAGGATCATACTGATCAATTAAACCAGTAAATATTGATAATATTATAATCCTTTATGAGGTCTTATCTCTTATAAAAAAATCAATCAACACTTAAATGATACGAATTAAACACATATGCGTAAAGAATGGCACTAAAACAAAGAGATACCTACATACTATGGCACATTATAAAAATTAACATTAATAAACGATGAGTTATCTTATATCAAGTTAACTTTAAAACTTATGATATTAAACATCTTCAGATTTAAGGCACATATACAATAATTAGTAAGATTCACAATCATGACAAGTATATTGTAATTCTTGTTTCGTGCAATCTTTATGTTCCCAAAGTTTACATATCATTCAATGGACCCAAATTTCACCTGGCCTACTAGAATTATATTCTTCACCATAACATTTTTATCAGATCTCGAAGAGATTTTAGTATTTTTTTCTTCTTCTCTGTATTCTTAAACTTCTTTTTTATCGTGCTAGAAATTTTTTCTTTATTTTTCATCGGTTTCTGTTCTTAAATATTATTTTCCGGTCTGTTTACAGTGTCTATGTAAATAGTGGACTCCTTCTTCATTAAACCTCTGGTAGTTCTTTTCCTGGGTAGTGCTTTTGGAAATGGTCGCACGCTTTCTGGCAATAATATTTTACTCGTTGAATGCACGGACAAGTTGTAATAATTGATATCCTGACAAAAATCGACAGATAATTCATATGAGGGTCGGTCAAGTTAATCTCAAGAGGATCAGAAGCTGTATGTAAAGGCAGTACAATATTCGTTAAACTCACCAAACCTCTCTACTAACACGTAACAAATGTTTGTCTTGTACTAAAATTTGGTTCTGGAGTCATTGAGCTTCTCTGAGTAGACGGAACAACTGTTTCAGATTCCATAGCAGAAATTGGCTGTGATCTTACGGAGCTTTTCAAAGTAGACAGAACAGCTGCTTCAAGTACTGCGGTAGAACTTGACTGGAGTCTATAAGCTTTGAAATGCCGCTGCCTTCGGCACTGCGTGAAGCATTTGGATTTGGTTTATCCGTGACGTAAGAGGGTTCAAGTGTAATTCAATGAGGTTGGGTCGAATAAGATCAACATCATCAACCATATTCAAGATTACAGAAGTACACACGTACACAGTCCGGCGCGGGAACTTCCTTATTTAAAAAATATCATAAAACAAAACTGTACTAGTGGGAAGATATAATAACTAGGACCGGTTTTTTCGGAAAATTTGTACAATTCTTCAAATTTCAATTTCTGTTATTATTTCAGTTCTGTCAAGTTCTAGCCTATAATGATATAATAACAGAACTTGAATGGGATTTTCACAGAACCCGAAAATTAACATTGAGATTTGAAGAATTGGAATTTCTGACCCATTTTCGACATTTTAACTATAACTTTGAAATTTTCTCTCAATGTCGACGATTGAAACACGTTGTTTCAAACGTACCCAAGAGGCATTTTCTACTTCAATGTAAAAAATAAGCCTTTTAAATAGACATTAACGCCACGAAAATGCAATGGAGATACTCTAAAATAGATAAAGAAAATATAAAAAAATGGTCAAGCTACGACGGTAAAATGAGTTATAACCAGAGATGTGCAAAATGGGTACCCAAAACCATTTGAAATGCAAAATGGAAATGGGTCAAAACTTTTCCATTTGAAAATGCAAAATGCAAAATGGTTTTTAAAAAAGCATTTCAAATGCAAAATGCAAAATACCTATTTTCAAAATGCAAAATGGTTTCTCAGGTCAAACAATTAAAATAATTATAGAATTTTTAAACAATTTTGTCATTTAATAATGGACATCAATGTAGAACAAACATATTACATGATGGTAAATCCAAAAACACCACGACTACAGATTATGAAACCACAAAAAATTTTCGCGGGACTAATGTTGGCAACGTAAAAACATAGGAACTGCTATCTAACATTTAATATTACAGCGTCATGGCCATGTTCAGTATTTGAATCAGTATTTTTTGTAATGGTATCACTCAATTGCCAGGGCTCATACCAGGGAGCAACTTGACAAATGTAAATTATCTCTCATAGCGAGGTTGAGGACCGACTGATATTTGGGGCTTATGAAAAAAAGATGAGTGGAGATAGTAGGAAGAATGTTTCAAAAAGCATTTAAAATGGAAAATGCATTGAGAAAAGCATTTAAAATGCAAAATGCAAAATAGTTTTTAGAAAAGCATTTAAAATGCAAAATGGAAAATACCCATTTTGCATTTCCATTTGAAATGGATTTATTTGAAATAAAGCACATCTCTGGTTATAACATTAACTAAAATGTCGTAAATACTAACTTCTGAACTATCAAATTAACTATATATAACTATCGAAATCGACATCAGCGATAGAATAGGACAGGTCCCTTAAAGATCTAACGGAGTTTTGAGTATTGCGTCATACTCTTAGGTATCATAGTTTTCGAATAAATTGGTTTTTTCAATCATGACGCATTTCAATCGCCCCCAGTCTACCCCACTTTCACTGAACTAAATGCAGTAAATTGTGAATCCGTTGATTACTTACTGACCAGATTAGTTTTATAGTCCAGACAGTAATGTATACCCTATCTATCCGACGATCAGGCGCCATCTTTATTGTCTTGACGAGTGCATAATTTCAACTAGTATTATATACAACTTAAAAATAAAATGTTACTAGATTATATGTTAAAAAGTGTTAGTATTAATAATAATTTATGCTTGCCAATAAGGATGACTCCAGATCAGAAGGTTGCGTGTTCACATCACGTCGGGGTCACCAATTTTGGAGGATTGGTTATCATCGCCAATTTAAATGGGTTGTTGGCTAAATGATTCTGCGGTTCTCCAATCCGCAGAATCCGAGGTTGCCTGATTACTTTCAGTGTGAAATAACAAGAATTTGGATAATTCTAATTTAGTTTTTTATTTTAACAAAACTCACTTATGAACAAATAAATCGCGTACGCTAGAGGAGGTTTAGGGTCAACCCGACGGCTGGACTGCTGGAGACAGAATAATATTATTTGCCACGCAGGTTTACAATGATACCAACCTCACAAGAATGTAGGTAAAAATAATATTGTAGTTAGATGAGATGAGATGTAAACTCCCTATAATTTACACTACAGAGTCATTAATACTAAAAATTATAGGAAGCGTATAATCAGAGATAAAAATCAAATTGATGATTTATGTAAAAATGTTTGGGTTTTCCGCAAAATACAGAACATATTATATGGGAGTGTTTTATATTAGCGCTGTCCGAGTAGGGTAGACCGAGGCTATTCGGATCATTTTTTATGTTTTCTTGAAAAAAATTAAAACTTATGCATTTTCGAAAATAAAAATTATTTGATCTTAAGCTTTTGACATTTTTATATGTTTTAATTTTAATAATCATAACATAAAGTAACTTTAAAAAAACATATGACTATTACTGTAGACCTCTCCACCGATCCAAATCACCCCAAATATATGTGGTGATTCGGATCAGTGGTGGGGCTACTCGGATCAAACCCGAAAAAATAGTTAAGTTCGAAAAAAAACAAAAACCAAAAATAGGTTTAGAACCCATAACTTATATGAAAGTATCATGACACTTATTACACTCTTATTGGCTTACACACCGCACAAATAAAAACTTTATTAAACACTTTCTTGTCGTAACATTTTTGTGGCTCCATTCTTCGCAAGAAGAACATTGAATCCAATCTTTCTTTGGAGGACGTACAAGCTTCATTGCAATAAATGCAAAACCACTTTCTTGAAGCCCCAGCCGATGAAGAAGCTGTTATGGAAGATTTTTTAACTTTAAGTCCCGGGGTACCTTTTCCTTTGAATTGTAATTTTGGGCGGTTTTTGGTAGCATTCTAATCATAAATTCATCCTTCTTACGTTTACCCTTACACAAGACAAATGGAGGTATGAATGATCCAACTGCATTCATATAAGCCAAAACAGTTACATTTTGACCTCGCTCGACACTTGTCATTGATACGGGACGATTATTTAGGGGCATGCCGGTTTTGTCCATATTATAAATGCATTCTGGCCTTCCTTGTAATTGACAGTCTCTTATTACCTTTTCCAGGGTGTCATAAAAATTTGAAATTTTGTCTCGATCCATTCCGTTAATCTTTGCTCGAGATAAACCTTCTGTTTTTCTTATGGAGAGGTATGGATGACGCGTAAGAAAACGATGAAACTAATCTTGACCTGCCGTTCCAACTTCTGAATTAAATCTTCGTTGAGCTTGATTACCAATACGATTACAATAATCAAAAGCGTATTTTCTGACAATTTTTGGAGTAATGTCGAATCCACGTTTAGATAAATAAAGTAACCTTTCCGTAAACTATTTTTCAGATTCAATATCTATTGCAGGTTTTGCTTCTGGATTAGAGATGATTCCGGTGGTTGAAGTCGTATGTCTTTGTAATGTCATGTATGGGATTCCGTAGCTCACAACAGCACTGCTTAATCCCATTTCACCGGATTTTACTTTCCTAACGGCTTCATCCATTGCAATTTTCGACCATGATTGATTAGTTGTCTTTTTCACATAATTGCGCACCATCTGTTTCAAATAAAAATTTAAAACAATTAACGCATCGAATTTTAAAAGCATTAAAATATGATCCAAATAGCCCCCCCACAGTCGGTCCGTTTAACCTCACATTTATTAATATGATATTTACTCAAAATAAAGTACAAAAACATACAAAATGCAATTTATTGCACTTTAATTTTGTTTACTGTGCATTTTTTGATAAATATATAACATATGAACATGACTAAATAGCTTACCTTTTCAGAAAAAACACTAAGAACTCAGAGAACAATATTACATCAGGCATTTATTTGAGACGTAACTTGTACGATCTTCACACATATCGATTTTTAGCAGTCAATCCACGCAATCTGTAATATCGGTAATTTTACTATTATGGCGTCCGGTAGATGGGGAAGCTATGTCTAACTTCTTTCACTGTCATTTGGTTACAATAGCCGAGATATATCCATATTGCTTAGCTTGATCCGAATAACTCACCTGATCCGAATAGCCTCGGTCTACCCTATACATTTAGGCACAATCAAGTTTTAAAAATAATTCACCAAAGTTTGGTAATTAAACATAACTTGATTGACTGCCGTAATATAGTCCCATATTATGAATACGAACCAAATTCATTTTCTATAAAATATATTTTCATAAAACTATACTAACAGACTGAACGATTAGTCATAATAGACCCGATATAATTTTACATGACAAAATTAAAAAAAAATAACTTACATCATTGATTTTTTTGTTATTTGTTTTTGGGGTATTATGCCGTGTTGCGCTAACTCCTTCTTTAGCCAACGTTTCGGACAGCATTGCAGTGTCCATCATCAGGGCAGATGTCTTATTAATAAGACATCTGCCCTGATGATGGACACTGCAATGCTGTCCGAAACGTTGGCTAAAGAAGGAGTTAGCGCAACACGGCATAATACCCCAAAAACAAATAACAAAAATACTTTTGGCCGTGAAAATCTTAAATCTTACATCATTGATGTCGCTATTCCAAATTCCTATAATATTCAAAAATATCTTTCGGAAAAAATAAGAAAATACACCGATTTAGGAAATGAAATTAAAAGAATTTAGCATTCTCAGACTATAAAAAAACCATTTGTTATTTCGGCTACTGGCATTATACATAGCTCTCTCATTCAAAATTTAGGCGTATTAGATCTGTCAAAGAATTTATGTATAAAAATGCAAAAATCAGTCATTTTAAATACATGTACAGGATTTCGAAAGATTTTTTAAAAATATTTGTATTGAGGGATCAGTAGGATTTAAAGGTCCAGTTAGGAGTTCTACCGATCCGAATCCTCAGATATGAAAATGGTTAGTTGACGTGTTGTTCTCGTATTGTTTTGTATTTATTATGCTTATATAATGAACTTGCATAATGTGGATTGGCTAGATGATAATTTGTGGAAAAGTGTGGAAGTGTTTAGGTTTTCCTGTGGGGATGATTTAGCCTCGACATAAAGTCGGAAAAATATAATATTACGATATACTATGAGAAGCTGCAACGATTTTAGGCTTCCTAAGACAAATTTATGGGCAACACAAGACAATATTTATTATAAAGGTTTAAAATGTTCAATGGACTCCCTTTAAATGCTCTCTTTAAAAGGAAGCCAAAAGTCTTGTAGTTTTTCGAGGGTTATGTATCAATATTGTGAAGTCTAAATACTAGTACGTAGGAAATAAAATATTTTATAGTAGTTTTAGAATAGACGTAGGTACACTAGATATAAAATCTTAAATTTTATAACTAAAAATTTGTTTTTTAATTTTTAATTTTATTATTATTCTGACCAGAAATAAAAAAATAAAAAGAAATCCGTTTCAATGTTCAATAATCGTTTTATCTGTTCTATACAATTATTTAAAAAAATATATTATTCCCGTGCTGAGGCCCAATTTAATTATTAAAATTAAGGACAATAATATTTTTTTTGCAAAATGGTATTTTTCTCTTTGCGCGCTAACACCTTCAAATTGTCAGCCTGATGTATGGATTTACTGGTTAGGTTCTGCCGCTAGGCTGAGTTAGGTAGAATTTGAAGAAAGTATGATTTTTATTTTTTCATTGTGACGTGTGGTTGCTTAGTAAATAAACAAAACACTTGAAATAATAATATTTTAAAATATATATTTCATCTTTCGATCACCTCTGTGGTCGAGGGTAAGGCTTTCGACTAGCAATCCGAAGGTCGCGGACTCAAATCCAGGCGCGCGTAAGTAAATTTTAGTATATTACTTCGTGTTATTGCACAATTTATTCAATTAAAATAATACATAGTATATTTACTGCACGTTCTAGATTGGAAGATACTAGTATCTCCCTGGCGTAAGACCGCCATCCAGAATTGAAACGTTGCTTGAAATGGTTTTGTCAGGTTTCTTCATCTCCTTCTCTTCCCCACTACCTTAAGCCTAAAAACTTACTACAATAATGTGAGATGTCATAGTCTCACTGACTCCCGACGGTTGGGAGCAATTGGGATTCTTGTGGTATTCACACCAGGGTTTAATAAAATTTTATTCGTTCAAGCCACAGACATATGAATATATAGACTAGAAATTAAAAAAGAGGGGTAAAATCAACTGTTGAAGAACGAAGGGGGTAAAGCTGACTGTGATTCGTCAATAAATCAATCTGACAGTATATAGGCATCTCACATTATAATATCACCATTTAGTTCTTAAAAGTAAAATCTGCTTTTGAATGAATAGACATTTTTACACGGGAGCGCAAATTACTCGCCACGTTATGAACAAATTTGCGAAGTCCAAATTCGGCAAAATAAATTTCTTCTTTTTTCAGAGTCGAATATTTCGTTTACGTATTTAGTTAAGACACTTTTATAAATGTTCATAATTTACTTCCCAGCAACCAACCAGCTTTGTGTTTCGCGTCCAGACGTATCTCGATGTGATAGTATATGTTTCTACAGCTGATCCATACTATACGATGTGAATATGCTTAAAATAAAGTAAAATAATGCTTATATATGGAATGTAATACGACAATTGGGTTTATTCTCTTTTTCACATCTATTTTTACAAGTTTTCATACCACAAGCCACCAAGCCGTGTTATTTCGTAAAATGAACCGATGATGCCTCGACCATAGTTCGCACAAGAATGATGACGTCACGTTTTCTAAATTCATGGGAGGCCATACGCGAACACAGCCGGCTTCAATGGAACCGGTATGGGGAGTGGGGAATAATACGCTTTTAATCACTTAGGGCAGGTCTACTAATATTCATATGTCTATGATTCAAGCTGAATTTCGTGGCCTCTAGGTTAAGAAGTAAGGAGCTTATCGATCTGCCACAGATGTACCGGACGTACCTCCACCGACTTAAATTAATTTTAATAAATCTGAATTTACGCAGAGGCAGTTCCTTTACAAACTCACCTCTGCGCATATTCGAATTTAGGCAACAAAATTCTCTCTATAAAAATCTGTAATCTTATCTGCACTTGTGTAAAACTATAAATCTTATCTGCTGATTAATAAATAAAACCACGGGGTCAAGCAGTCATCATTATAGACAAAAAACAAAGGCTTGACCCCCCAACACCCTCTTATAAATTAAATACCTATCATCTGTACAAAACATGGAAGATTTGCATGAAATTTTGAAATTGTGCAAACGCAGTTTCCTTTACAAAACTTGCCGTTTGCACAAAATTGAATATTGTGCAAATCTTCCCCTTTTAAATACCAACTCCCTTTAATTAAATTTGCATGAAAATTTGAAATTGTGCAAACGCAGTTTCCTTTACAAAACTTGCCGTTTGCACAAAATTAAATATATGTTTTCTCTCTTTAAAATGTAAATTTGCACAAATTAAATATTGTGCAAAGCTGCCTTGTAAAAAATATTTTCTCTCTGTAATATGTGCAAACTCACAAAATGCAATTGAATAAAAATGATCCGGGCAAAGTGGTTTGAAGAACAGTCAGGACCTAGTCAAAATCGTCCCCTTCCAAGTTACGCAACAGCGGCGCTCTCTCCTGTGACAAATTCCGGGAACCCAAAAATAATTCTCGGAATTTGTCGCTAACAAAGGGAGAGCTAGGCCCGTTGGTCCTTTAAAAGGCGGAAAACTTGTGCAATTCGGCAGAGAGCCAGCAACGATCGGACCATCAACACCTCTCCTGGACTGCCCTGACTGCCTTCAAGCCTCTTCTGCCCTGGACCTTCACTTCAACCTGGCCTTCTTCTTTCTTCCGGCTCCCTGGTGTTCATCAAGAAGAAACTTTCACAATAGTCGAAGCGTCCCTAGTCAGGGCGCAGGTTCCCCCCTACCTTCCTCCCCCCTGCCTTATACCTTTCTCCCACATTTTCCCCATTTCTCCCTTTTCCCTATATTTTTCCCCATTTCCCCCCACATTTTCCCCATTTTTCCCTTTCGTAATTTTTCCCCATTTTTTACCACATTTTCCCCCATTTTTCATTTTCCCCATATTTTTCTCCATTTTTTCCATTTTTTCAACATTCTCCCTACTTTTTCCCGACCTTCCCTTCCAAGGCGTCGAAGCGGCCAGCCGGCCACTCCCGCTATATCGTCTGTGCGGCCGGCGACTACAGTGCCGTCCCGTACATGGTCCTTCGAGCCGCGATCGCCTCTTCACGCCTTCACTCCTTCACGCCTTCCAGTGACGTCCCAAGATGCCGTCCCTGCGGAGTGGCCGCGAGGCTTCAGCCTCCACCCCAGATTCACAACCCGACGTGGAGCTGGTGACAGGCCCTCACCCCGCCGGCCCTGCCGGCCCTCACCCTGCCGGCCCTCACCCTGCCGGCCCTGCCGGCCCTGACCCTGCCGGACCTGCCGCCCCACGCGCTGCCAGCCCTGCTGACACTCACTTTGCCGGCCCTGACAGCGCACCGTCCTCCGATGCAGAGGAGGATTCAATCACAACAGAGGACACGGTCAGGCAGCTCCGGAAGGCGAACCGGACAATGAGCAGGCAGCTCGCTGTGCTGCTGGCAGCCCTCCCCACCGCGACGCAGTACCTGCCAGGGGCGGACCCCCCTGGCACCCACCTGGGCGCCTACCCTGGTGCGGCCCCTGGTGCGCACCCTGCCGCCTACCCTGGTGCGGCCCCTGGTGCGCACCCTGCCGCCTACCCTGGTGCGGCCCCTGGTGCGCACCCTGCCGCCTACCCTGGTGCGGCCCCTGGTGCGCATCCTGCCGCCTACCCTGGTGCGGCCCCTGGTGCGCACCCTGCCGCCTACCCTGGTGCGGCCCCTGGTGCGCACCCTGCCGCCTACCCTGGTGCGGCCCCTGGTGCGCATCCTGCCGCCTACCCTGGTGCAGCCCCTGGTGCGCACCCTGCCGCCTACCCTGGTGCGGCCCCTGGTGCGCACCCTGCCGCCTACCCTGGTGCGGCCCCTGGTGCGCACCCTGCCGCCTACCCTGGTGCGGCCCCTGGTGCGCATCCTGCCGCCTACCCTGGTGCGGCCACTGGTGCGCACCCTGCCGCCTACCCTGGTGCGCCCCCTGATGCGCACCCTGCCACCTACCCTGGTGCGGCCCCTGGTGCACATCCTGCCGCCTACCCTGGTGCGGCCCCTGGTGCGCATCCTGCCGCCTACCCTGGTGCGGCCCCTGGTGCGCTCCCTGCCGCCTACCCTGGTGCGCCCCCTGATGCGCACCCTGCCGCCTACCCTGGTGCGGCCCCTGGTGCACATCCTGCCGCCTACCCTGGTGCGCACCCTGCCGCCTACCCTGGCGGGCCCCCTGCTGCGCCCGCTGCTGCGCATCCTGGCGCCAGCCCTGGCGAGCACTCTGGCGCAGCCCCTGGTGCGCACCCTGCCGCCTACCCTGGTGCGGCCCCTGGTGCGCACCCTGCCGCCTACCCTGGCGGGCCCCCTGCTGCGCCCGCTGCTGCGCATCCTGGCGCCTGCCCTGGCGAGCACCCTGGCGCGCCCCCTGGTGCGCATCCCGCTGCCTACCCTGCTGAGCCCCCTGGCGGACCCTCTGCTGCGCCCGCTGCAGCACATCCTGGTGCCTACCCTGGCGCACCTCCTGTCGGTTACCCTGGCGCCTCATCTCAGAGCTTCTCGCCGCTGTTTCCCCCGCAGCCGACCGCCGATGAGACTGCCCATCACACCAGCGAGTGGGTCCGACAAGGCGCCGACCCGTTCCTGGCACAGCTGAGCACCCTGCTGGCTGACGCCATCCGCTCCACGCGCGCCCAGGACAGCCCTCGTCCCTCAGTAGAGGAGGACCTTCGGATGACCGCCCTCATTGCCCGGCAGTCCACCGCCAAGGACCTCCCCATATTCTCGGGCGACCCCCTCGAATGGCCGGCCTGGATTGCGCAGTACGAGCAATCCACCTCGACCTGCAAGCTCACGCTGAGCGAGAATCTTATACGATTGCAGCGTGCGCTTAAGGGGAAGGCGAGGGAAAACGTATACTCGCTCCTACTGAACCCGGACCGCGTGCCCGAAATCATTTCGACCCTGGAGGAGCGGTACGGCGGATCGGGTTCGATAGCGAACCTGATGCTGGACAAGGTGAGGAAGCTGCCCTTCCTGTCTGCCGAAGCCACCTTGGAGGAGATTGCTGACTTCTCCGGGACAATCCAGAACCTGGTGGCTTCCCTGCGGGACTTGAGGACGGGAGGCTACCTCACCAACCCCGCCCTGCTGGCCGACATCACTGCCAAGATGCCATGCACATTAAGGATGGCCTGGCTGCTGGAGCTGCGGATGCTGGGGCAAACAACCCAGTCCACCATCCTCCAGTTGGCAGCATTTCTGAGGGGCGTCGCCGGCGTGATCCCGGTCAGCGGGATGGTGGATCCCTTGAGATCCGGCAAAGGGCGCCGGGAACATGTGCTGGCCAACGCTGTGGCCACACCGCCAGAGGGGAAGGCCAACCGCCCACCACCACCCGTAGTGAGAACAATAAACAAAAACAAAGTGAAAAGTGCGTGCGCTCAGTGCGGTGAGCCACACAGAACTCGGGAGTGCCGCGAGTTTATTTCCAAACCGCTCTCCCTCCGGTGGGAGACAGTCCGCACTAACAATCTGTGCCGCAAGTGCCTGGAGGCGCACCACTCCAGGGACTGCAAGGAGACAGTGTGGTGTGGTGTGCGTGAGTGCCGCTACCCGCATCATCGGCTGCTCCACCGGGAGACGGTCGCGGAGGTGAACCTGTGACGCCAGACAGTGGACAGCCGCGTGCTGCTAAAAATAGTGCCGGTTGTGTTGCGGGGCCCCACGGACGGGGAAGTGTCAACGTTCGCTCTTCTGGATGAGGGATCCACCATCACCCTCATCGACGCTGACACCGCAACGCAGATCGGCGCACGCGGCCCAGTCCACAGTCTGCGGCTGCACGGGGCGAAGGGGATGTGTACCTCCGACGCCCGCTCCCAACGCGTGAAGCTGACGATCCGGGGCGCTGGATTGGAGCCCACCTTCACCATCACCGCCCACACAGTAGCTGACCTGAGCCTGCCGGAGCAGCGCGTTCCTGGAAGACGCGTCACCCCAAAACTCTTGATCGGGCAGGATAATGCCCACCTTATCGTGTCAAGAGAGGTCCGTGAGAATAGCACTACTCGAATAGTGTCACGGACCGCTTTGGGGTGGATCGCCCACGGAGGCTCGAGCCTCAGCAATGACGGGCCAGCTACCACACTGGCCCTCCAGTCGGAGACCGCTGCAGATGCCCGCCTGAGGGAGTTGGTAACATCCAACTTTGCCGTCGACTCCCTCGGCGTCACGTCTGCGGCGAGAGTCAATGCCATGGACACAAAGGCCATGGCATTAATGGCAGAAACCACCCGCCCCCTACCTTCTGGGCGGTGGGAAACTGGCCTCCTGTGGAGACACCCTGACGCCACACTACCCGACAACCGGCAGTGTGCACTGAAGCGGCTCCAGTCCCTCGAGAAAAAGCTCGCAGCGGACGCAACCCTGGCAGCGGCGTACAGTGACAAAATGACACAGCTTGTCGCCAAAGGCTACGCCAGACGCCTCTCCCCCAATGAGGCGTCGCTCCCTGCCCCACGGAAGTGGTATCTTCCCCACTTCGCCGTCACCAACCCGAACAAGCCAGGGAAGATAAGGGTTGTGTTCGACGCCGCCAGCCGATGCCGAGGGACGTCACTTAACGACCAACTGCTCACTGGCCCTGACCTGCTGTCCTCTCTCCTGGGGAACATCCTCCGATTCCGGGAAGGCGGTATAGCCATCGCCGCCGACATCCAGGAGATGTTCCTGAGGATCCAAATCAGGAAAGAGGACCAGTCTTCCCAACTTTACCTATGGAGGTCGCCAGACCGGCAACAGCCGGACACCTACCAGCTGGCGTCCATGATGTTTGGGGCTACCTGCTCGCCCAGCAGTGCCCAGTACGTGCGGGACAGGGTGGCCGGCCAGTACGAGCACCAGTACCCGGCCGCCGCAGCAGCCATTCGTTCACGGTTTTACATGGACGATTACCTGGACGCAGTGGACAACCCTGACGAAGCTGCTGCCCTAGTCCGAGACGTAAGGGCCCTCCTTGCAAAGGGAGGGTTCCACCTTACGAACTGGGCCTCACACAGCCTGGACGCCATCGCCGATGTGCCCCCTGAAGACCGCGCCACCTCCACGGTAGCTATCAGCAGCGGGAGCAGCGAGACCGAGAGGGTCCTGGGACTGGTGTGGGACCCATCTACCGACCGCTTCATCTACACTTTCCTGGAAGCGGCCAGTCTAGAGGAAGCCACACGGCCTACAAAGCGGCAGCTCCTCTCCATCGTGATGAAGATCTTCGACCCGGTGGGCTTCGTCTCCTGCCTCACCATACGGTCGAAGATCCTACTGCAAGCCGTGTGGCGTTCGAGCGTTGGATGGGACGACCACATCACCTCGGAGCACGCTGAACGCTGGAGGGACTGGATGAGCCTGCTCCAGGAAAGCAGCGTCTCCATCCCACGACGGTCGCTCCGACAGAGGTCAAGCAGCGTGACCCTGCACCTCTTCTGCGACGCCTCGGAGCAAGCTTGCTGTGCCGTCGCCTACTTCGTGGAGGAAGTGCAGGGCACCCTAAAAGCCACCTTCATCGCCAGCAAATGTAAGGTGGCACCTCTCAAGCCGCTGTCCATACCCCGCCTTGAGCTGCAGTCCGCACTCATGGCGGCTAGATTGGCCAGAACCATCCGGTTGGAGAGCCAAGCGAGGATAGCTTCAACCATCTTCTGGACGGACTCGACCACAGTGCTGTGCTGGTTACGCACCGATCCGCGCACGTACTCTGCGTTCGTGTCCAACAGGTTGGGCGAAATAGATGAACTCACCTCCATAGCCAATTGGAGGTGGGTTCCCACCAAGCAGAACCCGGCCGACATCGGCACACGGGACTTGGAGCTGCCCGACCTGTCACTCCAAGGAAGATGGTTCAACGGCCCCGCCTTCCTCACCACACCGGAGAGCGACTGGCCAAAGGAGCGCACCCTCACAAAGCCAGACGACCAGACCCTCGAGACCCGGCCCCGACACTACGTCGGGCACATCACCACAGCCGGAGAGGCCCTACCTCTGGTCGAGAGGTTCTCGTCATGGCACCGGCTGATCCGGGCTACAGCGTGGGTGCTACGCTTCATCAGGCGCTGTCGGACGGGCCCAAGCCGACCCCCTGAAGGCTCCTTACGAGCAGACGAGCTGACGGAGGCTGAGCGCAGATGGGTGAGAAGGTCCCAAGAAGACGCCTTCTCCACTGACCTGCACACCATCCGTCGCAGCCAGGCGCTACCTGCCGCCAGTCGTCTCGTCAGTTTGGCCCCCTTCCTCGGACCTGATGACGTTTTGCGGATGGGCTCACGGCTGAGGGAGCTCACTGGAAGCACGAGCGTGGCGAAGACCCCCGTGATCTTGGATGGCTCCGATCCATACGCCCGACTGCTGATCCGCCACTACCATGAAAAGGCGGACCATCCAAGCACGGAGAAAACTGTGGCCGAGATCCGGTGCAGCTTTTTCATCCTGCGCCTCCGTACCATCAGCAGGAAAATCAGCCATGAATGCCCCACCTGCCGCTTACGACGGAGCAAGCCCTCTCCTCCACTGATGGGGGTTCTCCCGCCGACCCGCCTGGCTCACCACGTCCGCCCCTTTACACACTGCGGACTGGACTACTTCGGGCCAATGGAGGTCACCGTCGGCAGACATCGGGAGAAGCGCTATGGAGCCCTATTTACCTGCCTCTCCACCCGCGCCATCCATCTGGAGCTAGCGGTCTCGCTGTCTGCTGACTCGGCCATTATGGCCCTACAACGGATGACCGCCCAAAGAGGTCAGCCCAAGGTGTTGTACTCAGACAACGGGACAAACTTCCGTGGTGCGGACGCGGAAATTCGAGATGCCACGGCAGCCCTGCAGCAGGATGACAGGATGACGGACGCCATGGCTACCAAGGGCATCGAGTGGCGCTTCATCACCCCCCTAAGTCCCCACATGGGGGGAGCCTGGGAAAGGTTGGTGCGCTCGGTAAAACGAGCCCTGAGCGCCACCTTAAAGGAGAGGGCGCCAAGGGAGGAAACCCTGCGCACAGCATTGGCAGAGGCTGAGTTTGTGGTCAACAATCGGCCACTAACTCATGTCTCTGTCGACCCGCGGGACGAAGAGCCCCTCACCCCGAATCATTTCCTCATGGGGTCTGCCGGGAACCGCCCACATCTGTCACTCTACGACAGCAAGGAGGAGGAGGTATGTCTCCGTCGCCAGTGGCGTATCAGCCAACAGCTCGCCGATATGTTCTGGAGGCGGTGGCTCCGTGAGTACCTCCCCACCCTGGGCGCCCGACAGAAGTGGCACCACCCGACTGACCCCCTCAAAGCTGGAGACTTGGTGGTCATCTTAGACCCCGCGCTGCCACGCAACAGCTGGCCGCGCGGACGTATCGTTGAGGCCATCCCAGCTGCCGACGGCCAAGTGAGGACAGCCCGGGTCCAAACAGCCACAGGAACGTACACCCGCCCTGCTGTCAAACTCGCCCTCATCCTCCCCGCACCAGCGCCCGCACCGGCACCAGCACCAGCGCCGCCCTCTACAGCACCCGGACCACGGATGCCGCATGGGAGCCACAACCCCCAGCGGCCCAGGGGAACCGGACGTCGAGGACGCCGCCGACCTACACGTCCGGACCGCTAGGCGCAGCCGTGACTGCACCGGGGGGAGAATTGTACCGGACGTACCTCCACCGACTTAAATTAATTTTAATAAATCTGAATTTACGCAGAGGCAGTTCCTTTACAAACTCACCTCTGCGCATATTCGAATTTAGGCAACAAAATTCTCTCTATAAAAATCTGTAATCTTATCTGCACTTGTGTAAAACTATAAATCTTATCTGCTGATTAATAAATAAAACCACGGGGTCAAGCAGTCATCATTATAGACAAAAAACAAAGGCTTGACCCCCCAACACCCTCTTATAAATTAAATACCTATCATCTGTACAAAACATGGAAGATTTGCATGAAATTTTGAAATTGTGCAAACGCAGTTTCCTTTACAAAACTTGCCGTTTGCACAAAATTGAATATTGTGCAAATCTTCCCCTTTTAAATACCAACTCCCTTTAATTAAATTTGCATGAAAATTTGAAATTGTGCAAACGCAGTTTCCTTTACAAAACTTGCCGTTTGCACAAAATTAAATATATGTTTTCTCTCTTTAAAATGTAAATTTGCACAAATTAAATATTGTGCAAAGCTGCCTTGTAAAAAATATTTTCTCTCTGTAATATGTGCAAACTCACAAAATGCAATTGAATAAAAATGATCCGGGCAAAGTGGTTTGAAGAACAGTCAGGACCTAGTCAAAATCGTCCCCTTCCAAGTTACGCAACAGCGGCGCTCTCTCCTGTGACAAATTCCGGGAACCCAAAAATAATTCTCGGAATTTGTCGCTAACAAAGGGAGAGCTAGGCCCGTTGGTCCTTTAAAAGGCGGAAAACTTGTGCAATTCGGCAGAGAGCCAGCAACGATCGGACCATCAACACCTCTCCTGGACTGCCCTGACTGCCTTCAAGCCTCTTCTGCCCTGGACCTTCACTTCAACCTGGCCTTCTTCTTTCTTCCGGCTCCCTGGTGTTCATCAAGAAGAAACTTTCACAATAGTCGAAGCGTCCCTAGTCAGGGCGCAGGTTCCCCCCTACCTTCCTCCCCCCTGCCTTATACCTTTCTCCCACATTTTCCCCATTTCTCCCTTTTCCCTATATTTTTCCCCATTTCCCCCCACATTTTCCCCATTTTTCCCTTTCGTAATTTTTCCCCATTTTTTACCACATTTTCCCCCATTTTTCATTTTCCCCATATTTTTCCCCATTTTTTCCATTTTTTCAACATTCTCCCTACTTTTTCCCGACCTTCCCTTCCAAGGCGTCGAAGCGGCCAGCCGGCCACTCCCGCTATATCGTCTGTGCGGCCGGCGACTACAGTGCCGTCCCGTACAACAGATTTTATCGTATATTATTTTGAAGTTATAACTAGAAAAAAATTACTGACCCTCACTCTAACCCCTGATCTATTGCACACAACAGTGTATTCGAACTCACTTCTTGCTTCATTCACATTCTTGCATTGTATACATAAGTAATCTTCTGTTATTTATACAATATTATCGATTTTATACTTTGTGCAATATTACCCTATGATGACCCTGGACATAATATCATTGAGGTAGAGATATATTGTTCAAGTCGTACTGGAAAATATAAGGAAAGCAAAAATATAATCTTTACCATAATCAGTAGTCGAGTAAATTGACTTATTATTGCCTGTGGAGAATTTGCGCGGCCGCTGGTCACGTTCAATTTTTTTGATGAGTTCGTTCGCGGTCGGAAGGATTCGGGAGACATCGACAGCCGTCACACCCTTCCTACTTCCCGCACGGGAACAATATTTCACACTTACGTTGCAAGGAATAGAGACTCTATTCGTATATAACTCAATGCATAGTGTCAACATTGACAAAATATTGGTTGTAAATTAATAAATTAATTAATTACAAGTCTTTGCTTATTACGAGACTTTGCTTAGCACAATAAATTAATAAGAGCATAGTTAAATTTGTAAAACTTTAAAGATTAAATTATATACTTCGCTTACAAAAATGTAGAAATTATTAATTAACAGGGTGTATTAAATTAAACCTTATTCTTAGAACATAATCAACCCTTTGACGGTCTCCGCAGTTAAATGGTTATGATCTACGGATACGAAATTCAGAGGTCGCGGGTTCAAATCCCGGCGAACGCAAGAAAAGTTTTGTTATTTATTTAGTTCATGGGGTGAGATATGTTGTTGATGCACCTGCCCGCATCAGGAGAGGTATGTTTGGAGAGATCTCTACAACTGATCTCTGTACCCATCGCCTTGCGCCGCAGCGGGGGATAGATTCATACCTCTGTCACTCTGATCCCTAGATTCCTACCCCCCTCTCATACCCCTTTCCTTACCAGAACTGCCCCATCTCCCTTTTCCTAAAAAGACACCCCCACAAAGCATCTGATGGAAATTATTTTCATCAGGGCCTCCTGTGTTGGATAATGTAAAAAAGTCAAAAGTCTCACGGTTGGGAGCAGTTGGGACTCTTATGCGGTACCTACTCACATACAAAAAAATATATAAAGGAATGATAACAATAGAATTATTTCTCTTTTAATTTCAATGAATGATTCATTTTGTGTGGCGGCCATTTGCGCTTTAAAATGTAATTAAAAGTTTATTTTCACCGATATGCAGTTTGATTATATTCCAGAGAAAATATGGTATTTTAAGTATCACATAAAATTTGAACGTTCATTTAATTGAAAAACTGAAAGCAATATTTTTTTCGTGTAGTTGAAATCACTGAACAAATAATAACTAGATTACACAATATATGTAAGACCTTTCGAGTCCAGCGGTCTTGATAAAAAATGTGGTGAAAGATATATACTCGTATATTACACAGCCATAGAGGGTACTTTATGTGTTGTATAAACTTTATACAACAAATATATACTCGTATATTACACATACATAGAGGGAACTTTATATGTTGTATAAACTTTATGTTAATATATCGAAGGTATTTTAAATGTTCTACATATTTCTTATTTTTAAAGATGTCTTAAAAACATATAACGTTTATAAAAACTAGTTAAAATGACCCTTTAGACTCTTGTATTTGAATTAGACTTCGATATTTATAAATTTGAATATTTTAATTTAAAACATGAAAAAAGTAAAAAAAGACACATTTTTTTCTCCAAACGTCGAAAAATTAAGTCTTTTTATCTCGTTTTTACAAAAATAAATTATAAAAAAATATAATATTAATCAATTTCACAGAATTCTTATTACGGCCCCGTAGTAACTGTTCAAAAATGGTTTGAGAGGGAGATATTTAAATACAATGTTAGAGGGAGCGCGCTAATAATAAAAAACGATAATAATTAAGTTTAAATGGTGAAAATATTTAATAAAACACGACGAAATCTCTGGACAACTTCTTTAGTTGCATTTAAATATACACTTTTCATGCCTATAACATATTAAATAACAGAACAAAACGTATTTTTAATAATTTTTCGAGGTACCTTTACGATTTTTTTCGATCGTGGGTATTTCATATAACTTTTATATATAATTTCGGCATAAAAAATGTATACATATTATCTTCAAAAATCATATATTTTTTTGGAACTTAAAAACTTAAAGAGTTGACTTGAGTTGAGTGACTTGTTATAACGAATTTTTTTTATCGGTACTTAATTAATAACAAATTAACCGCGAAAAATTACATATTACTTAACTGTTGTTATTTTTGAAAACTAAATAGGTAACAATAAAAAGGGGTTATCTTTAAAATTCAAAAATGGAACTCTCAATGAATTTGTGTTATTTTTCAAATTCGAACCTGCGTTATCTTTAAAATAAAAATAAATAGAACTTGTTTGATGTTCTAAATTCAAACTGGACTTCTTCTGGAATCTGAATACGAGATTACCATCAACCTGTATGTACTAATAGTAATTTCGAGTACCGCCATTAAATAATAACGTCGGTATAAAGTTTTAATCCCATAATGGCCGAGCATTAGTTGCGTGTGTTGTGTTGTCGTTTCTGAAATTCGCTAAGTAATTAATATGATGAGGCGTTATTATTACATTTAGCTAAGATTTTTCATTCCGCAAGATTATTTTCAACGTAAGATCAACTCTCGAATCTATCTAACATATTTAATAAAATATTTATATTATTTCTGATATTGTTAAAGCTAGCTTTTTCCACAACAGTCAGGGGGAAATTATTTTCATTAAACTTAATAAATAAAGTTCTTGAACTTCAACATCAAATAAAATTGCCTGTTGGAATTTTCTATCCACTTGGATGTATTATTTATTTTTTCTTATCTTGAAATTTCTTCAGAACTATAAAGCAAAAATCTGTTTTACCAACAGTAACATTATAAAAATACAAGACACGTCATATTCACACTAATCGAACAAAAATGTAGCAACGCTTATGAAAAGGATAGCCATTATAAAAATATGTGTGAAGGAATGAAATAGCTATAGAACGACCCGCTAAAGTATGTCCAATATCCATGGCACCTGGTTTAGTGAAATCACACGTGTTGTCTCAGAGACGTATATTGACTCTTTTTCCTCTAAGTTATTGAAGCAGCAAAAATTCAATGCGAAATGTCACATCATAAAATTGGATCAATATTCTTCAGAATACATATTTTTGTGAATACCGCACAAGAGTACCAACTGCTCCCAATCGTCTGGAGCGAGTGAGATTATGACCATGACGTTCCCAATTGGGCTATGTTGTGAAAATTTAATTTTAATTTAATTTAATTTATTGAAAGTTTAATTTCTAGTTGCGGAAAACTTTTTGTTTCTTGGAATTTTCTAATGAGAATACTTTATCAGCTTTCTGTTAATAATTTTCTATGCATTGAATGAATGCACGTGAGATATTTTTGATAAGTGAAATTTTTGAATTTTTAACTGTAATGTCAGTTAACGGAATATCAGCCATGTATGTGTCTCCACGCAATCTTACCGCAGTGATTAACATATTCAAACAAATGTTGATATTTCAATTAAAAATGGTGGTGCTGACACACTACGCTATACGCACCAAAGCGTGGCATATATCACCATATCGCTCGCCATTGAATTTCTTACATGTCACACCTAGGATTGCCAGATGTCCGGTTTTGAACCGGACAGTACGGTTTTTCGAACGGCTGTCCGGTCTAAAAAAATTTGGAAATCCGGACAATAGAATGCTTGCTTTTTTTTTAAAAATATGTACCTATTATATGTATACCTATTATATGTACCTCACTCACGAAATAATTTACAGAGCAAAAGCCGTGAGCGATTCTAACGGGTGGTAAACAGACAAAAGAATATATAGACTAGAAATTAAAGGTGAGGGGTAAAATCAACTGTTGAAGAACGAAGGGGGTAAAGCTGACTGTGATTCGTCAATAAATCAATTTGACAGGATATAGGCATCTCGCATTATAATATCACCATTTAGTTCTTAAAAGTAAAATCTGCTTTTGAATGAATAGACATTTTTACATAGGAGCGCAAATTACTCGCCACGTTAAGAACTAATTTGCGAAGTCCAAATTCGGCAAAGTAAATTTCTTCTATTTTCAGAGTCGTAGTTAGTTTCAGAGTATTTAGTTAAGACACTTTTACAAATGTTTCATAATTTACTTACCCCAGTAAACAACGATGAGCACACTTGAGAATCGCTACATTGTGATGTGATAGTATATGTTTCTAAAACTGATCCATATAATACGGTCTGAATAAGCTTAAAATAAAGTAAAATAATGCTTACTTATGGAATGTTATACGACAATTGGGTTTATTCTCTTTTCACATCTATTTTTACAAGTTTTCATATCACAAGCAACCATTTTGCCGTGTTATTTCGTAAAATGCCTCGACCATAGCTCGACGCTAGTTCGAACAAGAATGATGACGTCACATTCTCAAGATTCACGGGAAGCCATACGCGAGCCCAGCCGGCTCCAATGGAACCGGTATGGGGAGTGGGGAAAAATACGCTTTTAATCACTTAGGGCAGGTCTACTAATATTCATATGTCTATGGGGTGGTAGCAAAACTTGCTCAGATCTGTTAAAAATGGTACAATATGTTTGTAGGGTTCCCGTCTCCAATGCTTTCATAGAAAGAGTTTTTAGTGTAATGGATAATGTATGGACTGACGAAAGAAATCGACTAGGTGTGAATACAGTAAAAAGCGAATTATGTGTTTTCTTCATGTCAGTTGCACTGAATTTAAAGATACAATTTCAAGCTATTATTTACTTTAAAACGATTATGTAAAGCAGCATTTAGGGGCATTTAAATCATAAACAAAGGGGTTTATGATTTACAAAGGACCCTTTGATTTTCTACAAATTGTACCAACAAATGTTCGTTTTAAAAATTTAAAAATTGTTCTTTTTTTTTTCTGGACCATCTGGCAACCCTCGTCCACACCTGATGATGTGTTATAAGTGTGGGCGTGGAGATGATGATATGCCGTGATCTGCTAGCCAGGCGATATTTTAAATGGTGCGACCCGCTTCTTGCTTACGACAGAAGATGGAGTCAGATCAATTTAGGGAGCTGCCGTGATCACGCGGCTGTCAGTTATCAAGGTGACAGATCCCGTACATGATGTTCCTCAGCAGCTCCTCAATTGACCTGATCCCTTCTCCCGCCGTAAGGAGAGGAATGTTACAGCGTAGTGTAACACAACATATAATCTGTATAGGCCACGCCCAAAAGAGCGTTGTTGCGTATAGCGTAATGTGTCACTAGCCTAATTTAAAGTTTCCCTTTAAATAGTTACACTTCACAGTTGCGGTTAAAACAGTTAATGAGAATATTTTTATAATTAATACTGTTTCGATGTTTTCAATTTGGTAATTTTATATTTGATATTTACCACGAATTTGATTTGCGATATCTGTGTTATGGCGTTATTAACAAATTTAAAATGTAAGTAATACAAACTTTCTTTATGTATGTACCTATAATACACTTTCCGGAAATTAGTGGTACAAGTAGGAAACTGGTGAGTCCACCTTCACATTTTGACTCTATTTTTCAGTAAAACTAGTTTTTATTTAAGCTTTTAGATCAAATTTGCACGTGAAAATATCAAACCTACTTCTGTATTTAAACTCTTATA
Source organism: Hesperophylax consimilis (assembly GCF_061612785.1). NCBI lineage: Eukaryota > Metazoa > Arthropoda > Insecta > Trichoptera > Limnephilidae > Hesperophylax > Hesperophylax consimilis. Next base: position 2,502,837 of record NC_142842.1, read on the forward strand.
TATATACATATATATTTAAGGAGCATAATTTGCGATTTTTTTTCTACCGAAAGAATTTCATGTAATTACATTTGCGATTCGGCATGTGAATATAGATTATGTTAAAAAAATAAGGCTTATATATATGTGTGTTATTTTTTAAGATTACGCTACGAAAATATAATAAAAATACTTTAAAAATCCATTTCTTAACATACGGTATGAAAAATTTCCAATGTTTCTTTAGATGCTATTCAACTCAGATGTCTAGAGATTTTTCTCTATTTAGATAATATAATGACACCAAATACAGACTGAAACCGAAACCACTCAACTGAACAAAGAAATACCTTGTAATATATTTATAATTATTTAAGAAAAAACAATTAAATATATTTATAATTACTTTATATTTTGCATACTTCTAAATTTTAATCATATGTAAATGAAATCTTCAGCATGAGAGATACCAGTGAGGATATCATTAAATGTATTTGTTACAAAAAAGGCAATAAAACACTTATTATTATTATCATTTTAATTTAATTCTTATTTGATAATATTTCCTTTACAAGCCATCTTTTTCTTTTTTTATTATGTCATGTTGTAATTATAACGAAACCTTAATTAATTAATTTAGTCACGCGTCGATGGCTTTTACATGCATACATTGTTATAGGTAAATTGTTTAAGAACACAATAATAAATGAATGTAACATAATAAACTGAGTATTAACCATATGAGCAGATACAATACAAATTATCATAGAGAGTTCTGTTGTTCAAAGAAGTTCAATAATTGTATATAAGTACAAGAAAAATACTATGAAAGGACTTACAGAGCAATTTGTAGTACTTTGTTGATATTTTAAACAATAAACATGAACAGTTTGTTGTAAAGCATGTTTCTATTTAGCAAACCTTTATTACGCCAGATAAGATGTTTTACAGAACATAGCTAAATTAATACTACGATAAAAGGTGTACGTGAAGACGTATGAAAAATATATCAAAAGTTGCACAATGGAGATTGATAAATTTATTAATATAATATAATTAATAGAGATGGATGTTGCAACAGCCTAATATTTTCAAGCTGTTTTCGTTGGCTGTATGACGTCACGGTAAACGCCAACGCTTTAAGTTTTCAGTTCCACCTGCGTACAAAATCAGATATATACGTATTATCTTATTATTTGTACGTAATACATGCAAAGTAAAGAGTTACAGAAGGAGTTGCCATGGTAGGCCAGAATAAAGATAAGAATTTTGCTTTCGAATAATTTTTTTAACTTTATTTTATACACTTACTAGAGTAATTACTAGTTATTTTAATTTTTATTAGCTAATGTAAAAAGGTGCCTACCCAATTAACCAACATTTCACTTCAAGTGCGCTTAACTCTAATAGTCTGTAGTATAAATTCTAAACATTTAGGAATTTAGATAAACAATTCGAGGGTGCTTTTCCTACTTTTGATGTTAACCGTATGAGCAACACAGTGATGTTAATCGTATGAGCAACCTATATTAGTGTTATCTTGCTATGCAACTACATGTTATTAACAAGAAAAATATTTATTTTAGGTAATAATAAAATGATATTTATGGGGTGATCAAGTGATGAAGTCACCGGCGTTGCTCGGGTTTAAAGCAAAGTTTTCGAAATCATATGTTGAGAGTATTTTTCTCCTTATTTTAAACATGAACAGCGCCCTTGAGGTGATTTCTCACGAAAACGGCGCTATACAAATTAGCCAAATATTATTATTATGAAATGTGCAAAATTCATCAATAAGTATAAACATTTTGCTTTATGTGGTAGGTAAAGGGGATGGGGGTTGGTTTTTTGATATATCACGTAGACCGTCACCTTCATTGAAGTTCAAGTGTGCAAATTTTCATCAATCTTAGAATAAAACTCTAGATTTGAATAATCGTCATAATGTAGAAAATTGATCCTACTGGATTTACGGAGGCTTGAAAATGAGCATATTGTTTTACTAGAAGTAACATTCAATTAGAAATATAAATTCAACACGTTTCACCACCTCACCAGCATATCACCTCACCAGCTTATCACCTAACCACCTCACCAGTTCATCACATCACCACTTCAAATTATTTATAGTAATACCAAATATTTGTATTCTTCTTCTTTCGTATGGTGGGGGGTCAGAGGGGGACATCTAGATCTGCGAGCCATTTTAGGGCCTCAGGCGTCGCCATGTGGACCTCATCAATCCCGCCGGGGAATGAATGGAGCGGGCATTCGTTGACCACATGTTCGGTAGTCTGCACCGCACCACATTCACACATCGCCGACTCTTTAAGGCCCCATCTGTGCATCATGTGGGCACAGCGGCTATGGGAGCACCTTAACCTATTGATGGCGGACCAGGTTTTGCGAGGCAGTGAGAACCCAGGCTGTCTCTCGGTGGGGTCCTGTATGAGATGGGCATTTCCCACGTTGGCCGTTTGCCACTCAAGTTTCCACCTATCTTCTGGGGTGAGAGGTAGTCGGAGGAGCCTCTCTCCTTCCGCCCAGAAGGGCTTTCGGGACTTCAAGCGGCATGCCGGGTGGGAGACTATTTATATTTGTATTAATACAAAACCTTTAGAAATAATGCAAAGAAAAAATGTTGGCAAAAATATTTTTCGTGAGGTGGCGTGACATTTAGGTAGGCGACACATTACGCTATACGCATCATGGCTTGACCTATTTTAGCGTATCGCTCGCCATACACTACCAATGGGAATGAAATAAGCCAAGCCACGAAAATATAGCACGCTTATTGCGTGGTCTGTCACAGGCTTTATCATTTTTGTATGGGATATTTGTAGTGCATCTTGTATGAGGTAGGTACTCAATACTAGAGGAAAGTCTATTTCGTTACCGGGCCAGCCATACGAAAGGCACCACCATACTAAACCTCTACACTATGGAGGTTAAAGACTTACCGCTGTTACGTTATTCTAAGGCACAAAATATCTCAGTAATAAATTATTCAGTGATACAAAATGAGAGACAATCTATTTTAGAATATTCGCTAAATACTCGTATATACTGGGAATATTACGTATGTATATGGAATCGGGTTTTTAAGGCAATATACACTGCAAAGAAAATAATATAATTCTACAAGAGATGAAAAACTACCGTATACGGGTGATTCTTAGACCTAAGTTAAGCCTTCGACAGGGACTGTCACAAAACATTATGGGATAAATTGAAAGCTAGGCATATACCTACCATATATATAAACACACTAACCCGATGGCACTCCCAGCAGGAGAATGTTGTATGGTGGCAAGTACATACTCCCAGCCGATATATTTGCGGTCAGGAGTAAGGCAAGGAGGGTGTATGTCCCCCATCCTATTTAATGTATACGTGGACTAATTGTCAAGTCACCTGGACATCAGAGCGGGCTGTCGTGTTAACAATGTATGTATAAACCATATAAGCTACGCGGAAGACATGATCCTCCTAGTTCCGTCGATCAAGTGATTAAGATTACTTCTAAACATTTGTGAAGAATGTGGAAAACAGCATAATATGATGTACAACCCGAAGAAGACGGAATTGATTGCGTTTCACCACGGAAAAAATCCAGATACAAGTAAGATTCTACCCGTATACCTTTCCGAGGCAAGAATAAATACATGTTCGAACGTAAAATACTTGGGGCACATTATTAATCAAGACCTGTCGGACGATGGCGATATCGAAAAAGAAAAGAGAAGCCTAAGCATAGTGTCTAATATGATTGCCCGCAGATTTTACAAATGCAGCAATACCGTTAAAAAATACTGTTCAACGCATTCTGTACTGGCCCGAATACGTGTGAGACATGGTGTCACTACCGAACTTGCTCGATGGAACGACTCCGAATTCAATATAATGACGCCTGTAGAATCATATTTGGATGCCGAAGATACAGCAAGGCATCGACAATATTCACGAAATTAGGACTAAATGGATTTGCCAGCCTGATGAGACACCGGGTCACTTCAGCCAGGATGCGGCTAATGGCCTCCGCCAACACGTTGGTGACCGCAGCCTACCAGCACCAAACGCCACTCCTGAGTGAGCGCTGGGCCCAAGCTCACTCAAGACCACGCCCTGCATAGTTGTACGCTGTTGTCAATTTATTCTTCTTCTATTATATTTTTGCATTTTTCACATCTATTGTACAAAAAATATGTATATTTATATGGGACGTGTGGGATTGCACTAACCTCCCCACATCCTGGAGAGATTATTTTTTTTATTATTAAGTAAAAAAGCCTTAGTTTTACCGTCTCGCATTATTTATTCTTACTCTCCAAACGCTTAAATAAATGCTTTTTATTATTATTATATTAGGGAAAAGTTATGTCATTTGAAAATATCATAGAAATGAAAGTATTACCAAAAAAAACAACGCCAATTTGTGACTTGCTTGCTGAGATAGAGGAACGCAAGACCCGCACCAAGAACGTCATTTTACAACGTCCCCGAGTCTAGTTCAAACGGAGAATATCTTGGAGGATAAAAAGTATTAACTGTTATTAGTGAAATAAATACCGATTTAACTAACAGTTAAAAGTCTTAAATGTTGTTAGTGAAACAAGTAGCGAGTTCCAACTTGAAGAAGTTAAAATTTACAGACTTGGTAGTAAAATTTCAAACAAAATCAGGCTCATTAAAGTAGAATTTGAAGAACCTAAGTAGGCAAAAATTATTCTTTTTTATAAAAATGAAACCGATATGACCATCCAACCAAAAGAACATTTTACTGACCTCTGGAAGGGAATGCTAGTCTCACAAATTTGTGACTTGGGTGTAATATTCGATGAAAACTTGACATTCATTGCACACATCAACTATATAACTAATAAAGCTTTAAAGATGCATGGCTTCCTTTGCAGAACTTTCACTAATTTTAAGTCCTTAGACTGTATGAGAACCCTCTATATTTAATTAATCAGAATTTGAGTGGAATATAATTCACCTATTTGGTGTCCTTTGTATAAAGTTCACTCTAGCAATATAGAAAGAGTTCAGCACAAATTTCTTAGGTACTTAAATTTTAAGCTTAAAATTCCGATCGAATACAATCATTAGGTCATTTTGATGAATCAATTGCATCTAATAACACTGTCTGACAGGAGAATTATGTCAGACCTGGTTGTATTACCCAGAGTCATTAACAGCTTAATTCACAGTTCTGCCATCGTTGCCACTATTAAATTACATGTGCCGATTAGGAACACAAGATAAAGTGTAACATTCTTCTGTAATACATACACAGCCAACTATTAGACACACTCACTAACCAATAGCATGCATGATCTGGGCAACAAGTTTGGGGGTACTATTGATAACTTTATTGAAACCATTTATAGAATTAAACGTAATCTATACCAGAACTTTGTTGAATCCTACAAACTATAGTGTCGTTGGAAATGTACTTTGTCTAAAATGTAGTATTGTTCTAGTTTCTATATCATTTTATGTTACTGTTACATATTTAATTTATCAGTTTACTGTTAAATCATGCTCTAAAAAATTGTGTTTAATTTTCGATGGGTCGCTAGGTATATTCTGTTCTTAAAATCCATGTAAAACCAAATAATTTATTTTTATTTTTTATAAATTATGTATTTTTACAATGCAGGCTAAATGTATCTGGGTTTTTAAGAAATACGAGTATAACATGTTTTTCAGACCTTAAAAAGTTTTTATAGAGTTTTAAAATTTGCCGAGTCAGAAAGCATTCTCCGAAAATTGAAAAAAAAAATTTGGTTCTGTAATAATTATTACAATTAATAATTCAACATGTATTAGCGCGCTCCCCACAACATTTGTATTTACTTATCTCCCTTTCAAACCATCTTCTTCTTCTGTTTGAACGTTTAATACGGAGCCTTAATATAAGAGATCAAAACGAGGAGTAAAATGTGCCTCATAAAAACGTATTGCACAGCAAATGATTTTAAACAATACACGTTTTAGTGTACGTATTTGTGAACACCGATAGTATCGAAAGTTTCTAAAAAGTTTTTCTAACAGTTTAAGACCTGCCCATTGCACCGAAGCTGCCCAACGATATTGTGTGTATAGCAACGAAAATGTTTTTTTGTTTAATTCTTCAACTTTTTAACAAAAGCAAAATTATGACTAAATTGATTTACCATCTTTAAAAACATAAAAAACGAATATTTAAAAGTTTTATTTTATTAAAAATTCCATGTGTGGTATCTCCATCCAAAGGGAATTATAAGTAAGTATCTACGTAGTGTTTTTTCCGCACGCTTTGAAGTTAAAGGAAACACCTCATTTCCTGCTGTCTCCCTCTGTTGTGTTTACCTCCACACGGTCTAGAGCTAGAGGTAATATAAAATAATTAACAATTCAATTCAATAATAATCTTTAATCATTGCAGACAATATTGGCGATTCTCAAACAAAAAATTGAAACATAAAAATTAGAAAAAGATGCAGTCACATCTGGGAATTGAACCTAGGAACTTAGCCTTGCGGGGACTCTGCTCTCTTCTTTTTTCTGATTTTTCTGTTTTAAATTTTCGTTTTAGAATATCTAATATTGTCTTCAATGATTAATTATTACAATTTGAGGTTGTACTTACTAAGTTATTCCAACACGAAATATTCGTTATAGATTTCTAGAAAAGTCAACAAATTTATCCAAGACACTATCTAGATTGCATTTAGTTCGGTAAAAATCTAACGATCATGCATAAAGACAGCAGCCAATAAAAATATGCACTCAGAAAATAAAGATAATGTTGATAGTTTTAGTCGAAGCATGATACAGTTAGATATGACCGATAGGGATAGGATTGAATTAGCTCAGTGATAGAGCTCAGAACAGCATCCATTGTTCTCGTTTTCTCAACGGCTGAATACTGTGCTCCAGTATAAGCTAGAAGCGCCCACACTTCCATGGTAGACGTTCAGCCACAAAGTGAACCATCAGCGGGACTTTAAAATCTATTCCTCTCCATTGGCTCCCCGTACTTGCAAACATAACCCCGCCAAAAATCAGGCGAGAAATTACAACACTGAGGAAATTGCACGTTTGATAGTCGCTAATATTGTCTTCAATGATTTGATAATAATTCTTTCCGGCTTATTGTTTAGTCTTTAAAATAAAAAAAAGTAATCATCTGAAACATCATAGCACGTCACTAATATACCACTTTTTGATGAATAGTTTATAGGTGGGTGGTACCTTCTTTAATATCCCGACAGGTAAATAAGTACTTTTAAAACTCCTGTTCGTGTTGGAGTCATCCGTGTAATTTTTCATCCAAAGTGATGGATACATTTTAATGGATTAACCCTTTTTTAAAATGAAAGTAAAAACCTACAGCCCCTTACGTTAAATTGTTGCTAAATGTTATTTAAGTGATACTTTTCCTAGGGTCAGTAAAATGATGTAGTTTTTTTCACCTCGGAATATACGTAAGTGAAAATTTTCTGTCGTGGGCAGATGTCGACTAGTCATTTAATTTAACTCTCGAAACAATATTGTATCAGTCTTACTTATGAAAAATTCTTAACGCCATCGCAGCGTTGGTATAGCTGTACGAAGAAGAGGACCAAATACTGCTCGGGTTAAAATCTTTACTCTTAATATATTCAGGCAATTTTTTTTTGACTGGCACCGCTTTGTTCCAAACCTCAAAAACAAGGTCATTTCCGCATTTCCCGTTTTGGTGACACAAACTTCACGTTTCTTCAGATGACATTTGTAATGTCATTGACTCGAACATACTCACTCGAACACTCGAAATCCGGTCAATTTGATTAGGTGTTCCGAATTTGCTTTGATAAATCGGTTTTTCGATTTAAAATATTCCACTGATAGTGCTGCAAATGGGTATTACTGTTTTTTTTACATTTTCATTACGAGAACGATCGATATTTGTCAAATCAACCAGATTGTTAACAAAGTCCGTTTTATCTCTGTCTCACTACGATCGTAATACGTTCCTATTCCTGAGGATCGAACGGTTTAAAAATATGTCAACTACACTGCCGTATTATGGCCAGTATACGCAATACCTACGAATGCGCGTGATCATTACGTTTTCTACTAAGCCGTTCTTATCCCCCCGTATTATCTATTATGAAAAGAAGTTTTATGTTTAAAAAACTTCTGACCTGCCTGCCGAGACTGTACACTAGTACAATATCGCTGTTTACCGAAACTAAATATAAAAATACTGTGTTTATTTAATAACAAATAGTACAACACAATCAAATCATAAGCCACTCATCTCACTGCGGCATTCCTGTGTGCAACTTTACAATTACGGTAAATGGAAAAAAATAAACTTAAAAATATAAACCTACATAATTATTACAAAAATAAGCTCTATAGTTTCAAACCAAAATTACAGCTGGGCAGTAATTACAGCTGTGCAGTACATTATTTATAGTTGGCAACAATAAAATTTTACTGTAAATTAAATAAGTATTACAAAATAAATGTGTATATGCACAAATATTTTTAAATCGTGAAGGCAAAAATTGTATCTACTTTGTCAATACTACAATTCATACATGTATTACGTATTATGGTATATTTGGTTAAAGAGAAACGGTTTCAGACGCATCCCTTCCAAATCCACCAATAAAGCTGTTTTAACTAAGCAAAAGACAAATTTTGTTAATTTTTTATGTTTTTCAACAGCAAAAGTAAACAAAATATCATTTCGTTTATTCCAGAGCAAGAATAAAACATTTAATGCGCCGCGCGTTTCGGCCTGTTTGCTACAAAAGCAATATTTTCATTTAGTTTTTGGAAAGAAAATGTATTGCGGACTATGCAAAAAAATAGCGTAACTTCATTTGGAAAAGAAAGCTAAGGTTATTTACATTTATTTTTAAATCTTTTATTTTCATTAAAAAATGTTTTAAAAAAATATAGAAAAATTAAGATGTACCAACGTACTTAAATAGGTTTTGTTCCGTGTTCAACGTATTATTATAATTTATATTGTAATATTATGTATTAAATCATGCGTTGCCATTTTTGGCACAAGGAGAATGAATAGGTAATGGATGTGCAAGGAAAACAGAGCGTTTTATCTACAAAATTATGTTCTCATTTGTTGTATCTTCTTACAAGATAACGTATTTACATATTTACAAAAAAATGTATTTATTTATATATACAAGTAGTTTCCCCAGAATAGCTAATTATATTCAGAGAAAAGATTTTGTGTGAATGATGTTGGTACACAAAAGGTTAAGGAAAGGAAGAAGAGGAAGTTCTGGGAAGATAAAAGGTGGATAGGTATCTGGGTTTCAGTGTGTCCAGGACTGACGGACATATGAATCCATGCCTCCCGATGGGGTGTAAGGCGATTCCATGGGTAAAGAGAGTCCGTTTGGAGACTATTGGATAAGTCAGAGGATCTTCCTAAGCTAGCGTCTCTCGAACCGGCATTATTATGCACGATTACGCACGTCACTACAATATCAAGTTTAGGTCAGGTTATCTGAGTTAAAGAAAAGCTGTGTATTTTTCGATCTCAAAATAGAAGTTATTCCGGACGTTTGAAGTCCTTCTTGATGTTTTTGTAAGGCGCTCTACAAAAAAGCTTCGAGAAGAAAAGGTGCCAAAAAAAGTTGATCGCATTTAAAAATAGAATTTTCTTTCCACGAGAACTGTCAAAAATGAGTGAAAATGAGGTCTTATGCTTTCAGGGGCGTATTCGCACGCCTTATGAATGCGCACCTCGCGTACATAACCAAATTACCGCAAATTGAAATAAACGTTTTCGGTAAAGCTTTTAGACAGAAAAGACAGAAAAAAGGATTTAATCAAAAAAATTAATGGCGTTTCTTCTAAACTACTATTCACATGTTTTTAGCGGAGTTTTTGGTAAATAAAATACCTACCTTTACGAATAAAAAAAATGCTCAAGTAAAATGTTAAAGCCTTCATTTTTGTGTTGTTCGTATTTTGACTGAGAACTCATTGAAATTTCATTTATTTACACCTTCAAAGTTGAAAAGTCTGAAACCAATGTATTTTTCAATGTTCAGACCACAAATAAGATGCATTTATTACAGCGATTTTCAAAACGTTTAGTAAAAGCAAAGCGCCACAATTAAAAATGATAATAATAATATTTGGCTAATTTGTATAGCGCCGTTTTCGTGAAAAATCACCTCTAGGGCGCTGTACAAATATATTTCTTAAATAATTAATACTAGAACTACTGATTTAAAACTAGTGACATCAAAGACTTTTATTTAGTGACTTGCGACTAAGGCCTATGTCTACTATCTTAATGACATATATATTTACATAATTATGTAGAAACATAAACTAACATTAACAATCTAAGAAGAAGGAAGTTCTATAATATAAGGGTGTTTATATAATTAATTTTAGAACACGGGTGCGAAATGCACCCAATGGCTTAGCTGGATATATATCTTAAATTAATGAAGTGAATGAATTAAATGAATCGTCAATCTTTAACGCATTTAGATGATTCACCTGCCAACAATTAAACCGATTGACGTATGTTACGTTTCCGCTGATATTGTCCATTGTCCATGGTAGGCAAATTAATACATAGCATTTTGACTTTATTATAAGTAGTTGAACGGAATCAACAATTACGGTATAAAAAAAGGAAAAAATCCAATATTTGGATAAAATGACGGATTTATGCAAATGAGCATCTGAAAAATTGAGTTTTTAGTTTGGATCTAAATTCTGTTGGTGCTGGTTATACATCTCAATTCCATAGGAAGTTTATTCCAAGCCTTAGGGCTAAATACTCCAAAAACTTGGGTAGCCCGGTGATTAGCCTTGCTGCAGCGTTGAACACAGATTGTAGTTTATCAGTTTGGCCCTTAGGAAGACTTGCATAGATGCCGTTGCAATAGTCATGACGTGGTACTATGTATGAGTTCACACGTAGATTAGTTTCCTCTGTTGTGAGGTTCCTACGAATTAACTTAAGTTCTTAGGTAGAAGAACCTCGTGCTAGCGATCTTATTTACCTGACTTTTTAACGAACTGTCTGAATCCAGATAAACTCCCAGAAGTTGTAATTGTTATAATTTAAACATTCGATCGGCCTCCGTAGTTGGTGGTTACTAATGCCGATGTCGCGGGTTAAAATCAAAATTTTCAAATTTATTTTTAATTTTTTTATTTTTTATTATATATTACACATTTTACAAATATAAGGCAAAAAAGTCCCGATAAACTGCTTTTTAGCAGTTTGTCTAACGAGATCTTTACATTATAAATCTTATTATATTGAATTTACAGTTAAATTTTTACAAACAAAAAAATAAAAATTTTATAGAAATATAGCAAAAGAAAATTATGAAAAACATAAATACTTAACAATTTTGAAAGACTTTAGAATAATATATCATTGTAAGCTAATACAAATTAATTCTTTCAGTAAGCCAAGTCTTCAGTAAGTAAAAGAAGTCTTCAAGCACAGTAATTGGAACTGATTGTTAAAAAAAATCAGACAAGCGATAATGTAGGTACCAACATTATTTTATTTTAATAAAATATTTATTTAATAATTCTTCATTTAAAATGTAGATTTCTTATATTTAAATTTTTTATAGTTGTATTTTTTCAACTTACTAGCAGTGTTCATTCGAAAAGTGAATTTCTGATCTTTAAAATTGTCAATTTTTGTTTTTGGAAGGCAATTACCTATATATATTTTTTAACAAATACTTTCAGCTTCAATAATCCTACAATTATAATATACCGTGATTTTTCACGTGTCTGCGATACTCTAGAATATTTCTGGCACATCTCAGGGCGGTAGACTCTTTCTGTACCCCCTGGTGAAAGACCACCATTCAGAATCCAAACGTTGCTAGAAATGGCTTTACTCTTGGTGACCATAGTCAGGTACTTCCTTAACTTACTCTTCCCGATCTCTTTCCCCTCCCCACTGCCTTCAGCCACACACTATACCTCCAAATTGGGGATGCCATAGTCTCACTGTTTCCACACAGTTGGAATTCTTGTGCGGTACACGTATAAAAATAAAAATAAATTAGAAAACTGATATAAAACAATATTATACTAGTGACATTGCGCCCCGCTTGTTCAAGTCTCATTTAAAAACAATTCAGATAATATTCCCGATGTTACGTGAGATCTGTAAAAATATGACCTTGATATTTAAAAATCAATTACGTTATATTAAGAACAATTTTAGATTTTCAATGAATACAAACGAAAAATACATTAGTCTCCACAGACAAAGATATTCATCGCAGAACCTACTGATGTCGCTATGATTAATGTATACTTTACGACGAGGCGTCACTGGAAAAGAAAAAAAAATCACACCCACAAATAATTATTGATTTATTCATGTTTAAAATTCTCGGTATCTATATTCCTTTGAAAAAAAAAAACATAGATTATACTCGTCAGTAACGATTCTAATCTTTATGGAGACATCAGAAGATAATTTGGAATGATTCCACCTGAAGGATAAACGTTGTCTTAATTTAAGATTTAACTTTTATCAGCGGCATCCAATTATGAACTTGTAAAGGCAGTTTGAAAGTTAATTAACGATGTCCTTTTGGACTAAGTGCCGATCGGTTCAAACTATTGTACCGGAAAATGGCAAAGGCGAGATCTTTAGAAATGTAGCGGGAGAGGATTCTTCAAATCGACACAGTCGAGTGTAATGGCGAGAAATAAAGATAATTATATCAAGTACAGGCAGGTTCGGAATTAATAACTGTTAAGAATGATTATTGATCGAAATTAAACACCTTCTTCACAACAAGCAATTGTCTTTTATTAGACGTAAAACTCTTATAATGCTGACGATTGTATAGGACAGCCTGGCGGCTCTTAGAATATGTCTGTTTCTAGATGTTAACTGTTCCCCGTACGTTGGTGCTCACTGTGAAGGGGCGAACTTATACACTAATGACACCATTACTTTGAAACAATTAATGACTACAAATACATCTACCAACTTTTTCAAAAAACATATCGTAGCCTGGATAAAAAATCACTTTATTCAAAAGATTATAATTCCAAATCAAACATAACCAAAATATGAAAAATAAAATTAAATATTATACACGTTCTTCAAGAATTATCCAAAAATACATACACTCACATATAAATGTGTGTTTTCATGTTTCAATACAGGGTGTATCGGTACGTACCCGACAAACTTTAACCAGCTATTCCTTAGCATATTTGGAGTGAAGAATCTTATGTGCACTTTGCTGTCCGGTAACGTTTTTTTTTTTTAATAAAAAAATTATTATTCATATTTTCACCACATGTCACCACTGTTTTATCCTTTGTCAAAGTTTGAAAACCCATCTGGCAAATATTTTATTCTAATTCCGTTGAATAATGCGCGTGTGTACCTATATTGGCGCACTTTTACAAGCACATCGAAATGGCACGGCACCATTCGTCTCATTGTTAACTATTATTATTTAGTGTGTGCGAAAGAGCGAAGACGCTTTTTGACATACTTGCTTATAACAGCTGTTGAACACGAAACGCAATGCCAATGACAGTGATGTAGTGTGGAAATTTTAAATTTTTTTGTTTTCAATTGAAAAAAAATGCTACCGGACAGCAAAGTGCCCATAACATTTTTTACTCCAAATGTGCTAAGGAATTGCTGGTTAAAGTTTGTCGGGTTAGTGCCGATACACCCTGTATATGTCTGTGAAAAAAAAAAACTTTCTACCACAACACATAAATACCTGTCACACTTAATCACAAACACGTTAACACCTCAGCACAGGTTCTCCTAGTGAGGTGTTCACGTAACATACAATATCACCCACACACAGTTTTACCTATGTTTTTATTTTTTACACCTTTTTTCTGTACTTTTTTCACTGTACTTTTTTCTCTGTACTACAATATAAACCACTGTAATCATTTGTAAAATGTGTATTCAAGAATAGACATAAATAAATCGTGTCCTTCGCTCCTACCCAATACTACATTTAAAGAAGTCCTTGTTGTCTTTCATTGGCTAGAAAGACTGAGCGCTTTTAGTTCTGAACAGATTTTTTATCTCCCGATGTTTTTAAAACCTTGATCGTGAATTTATCCATCTTTTAAAAATAATTGCTTGTTATCTTACAAGAATCTTTCAAATCTATACAGGATGTGCATAAATTCGTTGATTTAAATAGATTTAAAATATTGCTACCCAATAATGAAAAGTATTCATTGGCTTCTCTAGCCGTCTTCACGTAATAGGTAGGTACGTTTTATTTGATTCACAAAATTACATAAGAGTCTTGAAATCCGTGTCCTATAGACCATTCAATGGAAGAATACAGATGAGATCTTCACACCGGAACCCGGAACTAATGCCAATTAAAGCCAAGCAGACGGGTCAGATTACGGTACCAACACCAACTAGAGCTGGCATTTCGGATATTGCTGAATATTACATATTTATAATATAACAATGTGTAGGTACACACGCCATTGTGCAGTGTTCTTATTTATCTCATTGTCAACGTAGATATATTAGTTTTTTTCACGCTTCGGAGTTTTAGCAATGATACTGTTGTTTTCAGGGGCTTTGTTTGCTTCTCAAGTCTAAAGCTTCATTAGTAGTAGATACCAACTGAATTATTTTTTAGATTAACGTAATTTTCGCCTTCCTAATTCGTTCTGTCGAATATCATCAAAATCAAAATGGCGGAAATTGTATCGGTCCAAAACATCATTTTTGAATGATTTTGATAATAAAACAGGTTAATTTGACTGTCCAGGAGAGAGGAAAAATTACACACAATTTTATTATTACTCATTCGGTTATACGTATCGTCAAAAAAACGATAATTTTAACAAATATTCTGCATTTTGTGAATGAACCCGGAAAAGTACCTACCTACTTACGAATCGAATGGCATTAAGGCCCCGTAGTATGCGTTCAAAGATGGTTTGAAAGGGAGATATGTAAATACGAGTGATAGAAGGAGAGCGCTAATATAAAAAAACGATAATAATTAAGCGAAAATGATGAAAATATTTAATAAAAAACAACTCCATTGAAATAGAAAATCTCTTGACAAATAATTTAGTTGAATTTAAAGATACACTGTGATTTTTTTCATGCCTATAAAATATTAAATAACAGAACACAACGTTTTTTAAATAATTTTCAGAGCCTACTTTGCGTTTTTTTTTCTATCGAGGGAATTTCAAGCAACTAATGTTTCGGCATGGCATAATAAATGTATAGATATTATCTTCAAAATAACATACATTTTTTTGGAACTTAAAAACTTGAAGAGGTGACGAATAACTTGTTATAAATCGTTAGAAATTGTGTATGCAGGGGCTTAAAAGATCACCTTTATAAAATGTGATAACTTCGCCGAATGACCTGTCGTCTTTAAGAGCAAAAACTGATGTTTTAAAAGTTACAGATTGTTTTTTAAAACATCAAAAATACGTTTTGTGTTTTAGATGCAATATTGTATGTAAACGCGTAATCAGTTTTTAGCTTCTCCTGAACAGTTACGTTTTTGACAAGTGGGAGGTATTTTCGCGTTGACAACGCTATCCTATCCATTGAGTTATATATAAATAGAGTCTACATTCCTTGCAATATCAGTGTGAAATATTGTTCCCGTGCGTGAAGTAGGAAGGGGGCTGTGGCGGTTGTCGATGTCGCCCGAATCCTTCCGACCGCGAACGAACTCAACGAACGGAGTCAAAGGTGACCGGCTTTACACGACAAGTTTGTTATACGAGTAGTTAAGCGCACTTGAAGTGAAATGACACTAAACTGCGCTATATAAATTCCATGTTATTATTATTATTATTGGAGAAATCCTTGAACTCTTTGAACTACAAACACTAGAGCCATCTGTGGCACGTAACACGACATGTAAACGGTTTTGTTAGTCGTTGAATCAATTAAAAATGCGTATAAAATGATTTATTTTAATTCAGGGGGATTTATTTCCGGTTTCTTCAGAATAAGAGAGTGAAAGAAACCCTCAGTATCGCTGTGGTGTAAGAGCACTATTCATAATTGGAACGTTGCTTGAATGGCAGTGTCCGTGTTTGGTGACCAGATTTGAATAGGCAAGTAGCGGTCTCTACTAACGGTCTCAAATCGAACCAAAAATTCTCCCGGTAACACGGAAATTCTGGTTTCGATTTCCAGTGACCGGTTATTTTCTGTGTATTTTTGTTTCATGTTTAGATTTGTTATTATTATCTTCTTCTACAATGCCGTATTACATTGATGGGTATAAGAGAATATCCTTAAAAAATGAAATAAAATTGTTGTAATAAAATTTGGTAATATTTAGAATTGAAAAATCCATTATGATTAAAATTTTAAATGATTTACCTCAAATTAGGGTGGAGTAAATGTCTGATTTTTTAGATTATCCGGCCCTAATGCGATAGCCCCAGAAAAATTTTACGGCCTGAAATAAAGGTCCGAAAGCAAAACACTTTCAAACCTGAATGAATTCCTTAAGAACTTAAAATTATAAATAATGATAGCTAGCTATAATAATAATCTGCGTGGATATTTTGTCATTATTACTTCGTTTCAGATGAAGATAATTCATGTTTTTTGTAGGCATTTGCCTAGCGTCATGTTATATTAATTTGATACCTTCGGTACATCCCGTACTTTTTTCAAAATTTTCAAAATTCAAAATTCAAAAAAATATTTACTGCACAAAAATACAGAGTACATCAGTAATGTTTCGCTTTCAAGCTTACAACATAATATTGAATTATTACTTTCGAAGACGCAATAAATGCCGCCTGGTGACTTTTCTTCTACCTCCAAAAGTTTCTATAAGCATGTACACCGTTTTGGTGTACTTGCTTAGTACAAAACCTGTCTACGGTAAATGAGCTTTGATCCCGCGACAGATGTGTCCATTTCAATTTTCAACTCTTTTTTATCCATCTATTTTTACCTATGCTACTCCGTCCAGAACATAAAAATACATATAAATAAAATAAAATTTACCGTATTTCAGTGTTTCAGGATTTTTTCATAATTTTAACCTTAATTTCAAAGACGAATATTATTATTTTTTGTATAATATAATTTTTTTCTTAGGGCTGCAATAATCTCAAATTTTATAAAAAAATGATAAAAAACCGGTTAAAAACCTTAATTACAGGAACTTAATTTTGTTAAGTTCCTGTTACATTTATCGAGAAGGATTAAAAAAATATTCAGGAAAAAATACCAAACTGTTTTCTCATAAACAGACCATGTTTGCAAAAACACCTATTCCCGACACGGTGTGTGTTAGTGACATAATAGAAGTGCCTTCCATACAAATTTAAATGGAAACAAAAGTTCCACTTAGCTCAATAGCCCAGCGCTCCGTCTCACTTACCCTCACCTGACACGTAGATCTCTATCCCATTTGAATTTCATAACCATACTTTTATGTTGGAAATTCAAGCTTCAATTCGGCAAATATTTGGATCACGAAACATACCCACAACAAACGGCACTTCTTATTTCTTTATTCTAGTGACTAGAACATTCGAGAAGCATCTAGAATAAAAGGAAGTAAATACAAGTATTTGAGAAATGATATTATATTTATTTCAAAAATGTAAGGTTTGAAAACTTATTTTACAAAGAAAATATTATTAAAAATCTTTTAGCGGTTATGAAGAATGTGGTGTATTAGTTTTATAATTCTCTTTGTTAGAGAGAAAAATAAAATTGTTTTGTGAAAGTGGAAAAGCAATGATTGCTTTTATTATTTTTATGGAAAAATTTTTGAAGTTAAGCAATTATAAATTTATTTATTATTATTCAAATCATATTTTGTTAGAAAAAAGTTATTAAGCAAAAAAACAAGGATGTAGGAGCTAAAAAATATTTTAATTAAAATATAGTAAGCGTTCATAGATGGTTTATAAATATATATAAAACCTTAAGGGAAGGAAGGAGAAGAAGTTCTGGGAAGGAAAGAAGTATGAGGTGTGGTAGGAATCTAAGGGTCCGCGTGTCCTGGAGTGATGTATGAATCCATCCCTCACAATGCGATGCAAAGCGTTAGGGTCGAGAGTCCGGCTGGAGAGGCCAAAGAGTCGCCCCAATCCGACCCCTCCAGATCCGCCCCGCCACGCAGTTGGCGGGCAGACTCATCCCCCACCAAGACATGGACTAATCTCACCCCGTAAACCTGGGCACCCCAAACGAAGATAACCAATTGGGATGACCTATGGCAGAGGTATTGGTTATCCAATGAATGAATCCCGGGGCGACGGTACCCGCACCCACCTCCAAATTTACTATTTTTTTTGTCACGATAACACACGGAGAAAACTTACTGATATAAAAATTGCTTACTTATTAAGAATCTTTTCTAATTATTCGTCCTCTGGTTTAAAATGGGACTGCAGGCCATTAACGAATTAATTGATAGTTAAAAAGGAATGTATTATCACGATGTCGGAACACGTGTAAATATAAATCATTATTTTTTATCAGGGCAAATGCATACGTGTTCTGATGCATTAGGAGTATACTAAAAGTTTAACAGGTAACGGCCTGCAATCCCGTTTTTAACCGTATTAAAATAAATGAACAGTGCTTATTTTTCTCCGTGCACAATTCTGACGATGGGAATGGTCCATTACGACCTTTACACGTCTCCCATAAGTGATTTAATATATTTTTATTTTAAGGGTTATATATTTAAGGGTTGTTCATTCAAATTCATAGCCATAACATATTTTAATAATTTTGTCCATGCTTTATTTTTAGCGCCCATAATGCATTCTGCTCCTGACTAGAATGTTATAATAATTAAATTAAGCAGTAAAAACAGTAAAATTAAGTGTATGAAATCAATTGTGACAAAATAGTGTATTCGGGTTTTCCTAGCGAAATATTAGCCATTTTGAACGTATCACTCAAAGATAATATATTAATAATATTACCACGATTTATGGATATATTTTAAATTAATTATTTTTTTTTTTTAAATAATTTATTTTGCATTTTTGATTGCTTAATTATTTATTTGCTAGTTAGGAGCGGCTTAGAGCATTGTGCTGGAGTCGTGTGTATGGAGCTATTTGTGTATATACGTATTCAATTATATAACTGTATTTTTAGATGTGGGTAGAGCTAAATATTTTACGGCTAAACTAAACTTGTAAGATTAATGATGTCTGGTGTCTGCCATCTTGCTTGTAAAGTTTTGTTTCTAAATTACAATTACCTGATATAATTACAACATAATTACGGGTACTTTTACATCTACGTATTTTGTTGGTACTGTTTAGTGTCATTGATATATTACCTTGTAAACGAGAATTACGTACTTACTTCCGACAGTTATGACAGCTGTAGCAATCGAGTTTTTTAAGACTATGACTTTTTCTCGGAAAATATATATTGTGTAATGAGGCGATTTGGTGTTTTTCTTCTTAGCATTTCCAATGTCATGTACAGACAGAATATCAAGACAATAGTCGGGATTCTAGATAAGAATATTTTGTTCAGAAAACCCTAAGGAAGTCATTACCAATAAATATAATTGACCGTAGTTGTTATCGTCTTCTTGTGGTGTAGTTCTTAGTAAAATGAGTCATGAGCGATGGATCACGAATCATTTTATTAAGAGCGGTACCAGATCAATATTTTCGTACAGCTCAAAGAATCGGCTTAATTGAACAGGAGTCATAAGCTCAGAGTATCAATGAGAATACTGTGCTCGCACGATACGTGTCGCCCAATACGACTCGCCCGATACGGCTCCCCCGATAGGACTTCTAGTTCCCAGCATAAGCGTATGAATGATTGGAGAAAAATAAAATGCTAGGTGGTAGGTATAGGTACATAGTCCAGATGTCGGACTGTCGAACGTGGTTAATAATACTTGGACAATTTGAATGGCGCTATTTTTCAAAAATAACTCCCGATAAAAAAATGTAACGGTTCATTTGACGTAGGTACCAATTGAGTAACCGTGATGCGGTTTACTGGGAGTCATACGAATACGGCTCATCAAAAAGAGCTAGCTCAATTAACGACTCAAGGCGTCGGAGCACTGAACAAGATGAACTGATAGAAATGTGTTGTAGGCGTATTCATGTGTCCCAAGTAAGTACATTTTTCATACTTGTGGTGATAAACATCAAACATTTTCAAATACCGAAATCCTTTCAAGAGAAAAATATCAATTTCAAATGGTTGTCAGGGCCCGAGGACTCGAAAATTCGTATGTAAATAGGTGTCCCCGCTAGAGACTAGCTGTTCAGGTGTGAAATAAACTTGTTTATGTGGATAATGTGTTGTCGAGATAACATATTCAAGTTTCTTTCTTATAACACGACTAGCGATAGAATGATGAAAGCAGTTAAATAGAAAGGCAACTTAATGTTTGAATGTGATTATATTAAAGACATCAATGCAAACATTCGCACTTATTTAAAAAAGTAAATTAGCCATTTACTAACATGTTGTACTGTACTTTATATTTTTTTCTCTCTCTATGTTGTTTGGCATCCCTACCTAGGGATATGTAAACCATAAGCTCTGCGATATTCGGTATTGATATTTTTTCCAACGAAAACAATTTTTCGTGAAGTGAATGTAAAGTTTCGATAAATATTATCTGCCGCTGTATTAATACTAATTCTTAAATACCAGCTGGAGTTTTTTAATCGTAGGAATTAACTTTTACAGAAATAGCTACTCGAAAACCAACTTTCTAAAAGCGTGTAAGAGGAGGGGCTTTCGCATAGCCTTTTTTCACAACAACCCACCGGGTAGCTGCTAATTCTAAAACTGTGGGGAGATTATTGATTTAATGAATTACGCAGGTCTTTTTTAAATGAATCATATATTTAATTAAAATATAACTATCAAGTATACTTTTATATAATTCAATTTTTACTTAATTAAAAAATAACAGTCAAAGCCAAAAAAGTATTAGAAATTATCGCTAAGGGACAACTCTTTATAAAAAATGTATTAAACTTGTTCTAGTAAAAATTATGTTTCTTTTTTATTATTTTATAGTTACACATACTTTATTTATTTAAGAATGCGTCCATTTGAAGATATATTGAATACATTGATAATTGGAAAAACAGAGTAAATTCGTTTTGTATTGGCCATTGATTGATGATGATGTTTTTTGCACAGGATTCCCTGAAGAAAATCATTTCCCTCAGAGCCTATGTCATCTTTATGGATGTTGCGAGGGTCTTTTTGAGGAAAGAAATGAATGAAACTGGGTCTTGAAGTTCATGTTGTAAAAGGGAAGAAATCAGCAAATTCCTAAAGAAGTTCCTGCTTCATATGAAAAAATCTTTATTCGGCTAACTCAAACATTTTAACAGCCTTTCATAGTTATATTGGCATTTGTTCTTGTACTCACGATACATTCTGTCAATGTCCTTGCCTAGATAGAACGGACCATATCAAATACCTTGGTCTTACATTTGGTCAATATCTTAAGTGGAATACACATTGCCTACTTATCACGAATAAACTTAGAAAACATATTTATTTCTTCAAAAACATTAGAAACATACTAGACTCCAAATCTCTGAGAATTGTCTATTACTCTCTTTGTCAATCTATCATTGAGTATGGAATAATCGCATGGGGAGGTGCAACACTATCAGCTATAGATTCATTATCGAAGGCACAAAAATTAATTATGAAAGTTATTTTTAAAGTTCCTTAGAAACAAGTACTGCAGATATATTCTACAAATTCCATGTATTAGATATTCGACAAATTTACAAAAAAAACTATCTTAACTCATCTGTTTAAAAATAAAATATTTTATGAAAATACCCAAAATATTGTAAACACGAGTCACAAAACCAAATAACTCATACAAACACCTAAAACAAACAACATTTGGTCAAAGAAATTTCAAATACATTGCGTCTAAAATATACAATAACTTACCTGAAAAAACAAGAAAATCGAATAATATTAACAAATACAAAATCCTGACCAAACAATGGATCATCGAAAAAGGTCGTGCAATAATTAGTCACCTCACCCAAACATAATCCTCTATCTCATTATTGTTACCACTACCTACCAACCTGAAGATTTTTGTCAAATATATTTGCTTTATTGAAAAATGTACTTTATTTTAATAATATAAAATATTTGTAAACTAGTCTGTCTCGGCACAGGATTTCCTAGTGAGACAGGCAAAGCCAAAAAAATATATGTAAACCTTTCTATACAGGGTGTATCGGCACGTACCCGACAAACTTTAACCAGCTATTCCTTAGCACATTTGGAGTAAAAAATGTTATGTGCACTTTGCTGTCCGGTAACGTTGTTTTTAATAATTTTTTTTTTTTTTTTTTTGGTTTTAGGCATTTCACCCTGAAAAGAGTGCTTTGTGAATAAAAAAATTATTATTCATATTTTCACCACATGTCACTGTTTTATCCTTTCTCAAAGTTTGAAAACCAATCTGGAAATATTTTATTCGAATTCCGTTGAATAATGTACGTGTGTACCTATATTGGCGCGCTTTTACAATCACAACGAAATGGCATGGCTCCATTCGTCTCATTTTTAACTATTATTATTTAGTGTGTGCGAAAGAGCGAAGACGGTTTTCGACATACTTGCTTATAACAGCTGTTGAATACGAAAAGCAATGCCAATGACAGTGATGGAGTGTGGAAATTTTTAATTTTTTAGTTTTTAATTTTAAAAAAAAAGCTACCGGACAGCAAAGTGCCCATAACATTTTTTACTCCAAATGTGCTAAGGAATATCTGGTTAAAGTTTTTCGGGTTAGTGTCGATACACCTCGTATAGATGAACATAATAAATAAATTTAAATCTCTTTTATGTTTATATTTTCAGGTAATACTTCTCCATTTTTGATGATGCTTTTTGCTTTTCTGGGTTGGATCAAAATGATGCAGTCTATGGAGGAAAAAAAGACGCATCGTTAACATTTTATTTTTTAACCAACTGCAATCCATATCTGATCATTCTCCTTTTGGTTGCGGATTTGGAAACCTTATTGTCAAGTCAGAGCAAAGGGTTGACCTAATGTCGAAAATATTGTTTGTAATAAATCATAGTTAGTCATAAAATATAAGTAATAAAGGTGGATATAAAATAATTTTATTTAAAAATATTGGATATTTTAGTTGTAGGTTGGTGAAATGTATTCTGTAATGAGGACCCTGTGAATCGACCAAGGAATGGTTAATAATAGTAGCATGGTAATATATTTTTAGAAATCGTTATCGCTGAAGTATTCCAATGTGGGCAAAGCAACATGTTAGCTTTCCAGAAATTTACTTAAAATACGGACACGTCTGTAAAGTTAATATGAGACGTTGAGTTGTGAGGATTCAACGGTAATATCACATGCATTATTACCGACCGGTAAAGCTGGGTTCAGACTGTCAAAAGAATAACATATTCAATATATATTTTTTGTTAATTCCTTGAAAGGTTTATAATTGTAATAACATTATAAAAAAACATTTTAAGTCGCATCTCCGGGTTTTCTCACAAACTCTCTCTTAGATAAAACTAAGGCTATAACAAAACACTTGGCCTTTTAATGTGATAGATTATAATTAGGATTGACTAATGTGGACCTCGATCGTGAGGTTACAACCTTATTTACAATACACTCGGTCTCTACAATTCTCGACAGGTAAACGCCGGTTTACCGTCATCTATGGGTAATGGGTAATCTAGTGCCATCTATGGGTGAACTCTTACACTAATCTCGAGGAAATAACATAAAATAAATACATACATTTGTTTGAAAACTTGGTTTCAAACCTGTTGTTGGTTTATAACCTTCAAAGTTATTTAAAAAAAGTTATTCTAATAGCAGCGCCTCAGGAAGGCTCAATTCCTGGATGCGTAGATACTATTTTTATACAATATATAGTTTGTAGACTTAAAATTTTAGTTTGAGAATCGCTAATGATGTCTTCAATTTAATATTTATTTACTGTCTACAGTTTACTCATCAAATTATTTAAAATTAAATATGTATTCAGAAGGTCAAACTACTCACACATTGAATAATTTAAAAGTAAATATGTATTCAGAAGGTCAAACTACTCACACATTGAATAATTTAAAAGTAAATATGTATTCAGAAGGTCAAACTACTCACACATTGAATAATCTAAAAGTAAATATGTATTCAAAAGGTCAAACTACTCACACATTGAATAATTTAAAAGTAAATATGTATTCAGAAGGTCAAACTACTCACACATTGAATAATCTAAAAGTAAATATGTATTCAAAAGGTCAAACTACTCACACATTGAATAATTTAAAAGTAAATATGTATTCAGAAGGTCAAACTACTCACACATTGAATAATTTAAAAGTAAATATGTATTCAGAAGGTCAAACTACTCACACATTGAATAATCTAAAAGTAAATATGTATTCAAAAGGTCAAACTACTCACACATTGAATAATTTAAAAGTAAATATGTATTCAGAAGGTCAAACTACTCACACATTGAATAATTTAAAAGGCATTTCTTTCATCTGTTTCCGGTCGGAAATAAATAGGTACCTGCATAAATTAATCAAGGCATAAATAAATACAAGAATTTTTCATTACCTATTCCAAATAATTAAATCAGTTTAATTGCGGAGGAAGGGCAATCGTCGTTTTTGCAACATTTAGCGTTTTAAAATGTTTCGTTTTATTCATTAAACCAATTAACCATTGTGACGATGTTACATTTCCCGGCTCCTTATTGTTTTTTTTGTATGTTTTTTTATTTAGTCATAAAATTACATTTTTAAATCTAGTGTAAACCTTTTGAACTTATTTCTATTACATTTAAGACACTTTACAATACATCTAAAACTTATTCTTTATCGTATAGGCACGAAAAGCAGCAAGGCTTTTAGCTTCTATAAAATTTTGTCGATAATTCATTAAAAATCTTAAATCCTTTAAAATAAAGATTATTAATTCCCGACAAATTTGTTTTCGGAAGTCTAAAATCTTCACAGCTTCTCGTGGGGTAACCATGTATTCCGAAATTAATATTAACGTTCTTAAACATGTATTTTGTATTTTTTGTTTAAGCTCAGATAAATAGTGACCCTGCAGATGGTTGGTGTGTGTGATGGAGCCGTGATGGAGAATGCTACTAATAATAAAATCACGAAATAATAATTAACATTATGAAAATGAAAGAATCCAAAAAGGTATCGGTAGCTAATTATTGGCAGAGAAATTATTCGCGTTTTTTTTACTTGAAGCTCAGACAGGAGGCCTTTAGGAAAATAATTTCCCTCAGGGCCTATTTAATCTTTGAGGATGCTGTGTGGAGGGTCTTTTTAAGGAAATGAAGGAGAGGAAGTTTTGGGAAGGAAAAATATATGAGGGGTGGGTAGGTGAATCTAGGGATTAGTGTGTTCAGGAGTGAATCAATATATCCCTTCCAACTGCGGCGCAAAGCGATGGGTCGAGAGACCAGTTGGAGAAGTCAAAGGATCTCCCCAACCAGCCTCTCCCGATCTGGCACCCCTCGCAGTTGGTGGGCAGCCGCATCCTGAACACACTTCATCCGATGAATACGGGCCCCCCTGCTATCACCCCTGGGCATCACACGATCCACTCGGGGTGACTTATATCAGAGGTGTTGGTTATCGAATAAATGGTTTCCGGGGCGGCGGTACCCAAATCGACCTCCCAAATTGAATATAGTAGAGGTTCTGATTTTGAGTCCCAGTCGCAAACCAATCCTTTTTTGGATTGTTATTTTCGGAATTGAAATCGATGTTTTCAGAATTCATATAAGCGATGAATTACGTACCTATCTGCCTATAAAATAATTTTTTTTTTCAAGAAATTATTTTTAATTTGAATTTGGAAAGTGAAAGTTTTTTTTTTTTACTTTCTTAAGGTTAAGGCCATGTCAGATTTCATGATTTTTCTAGGATCTAAGATTTTTACCCAACATGCAATTATCAATTCTACAATAATTATAATATCCCGTGATTTTTCATAGGTCTAATAATATAAACTTTTTAAGATATTACATATCAATGTATTGGGATTGGGATTGGGATTGCTTCAAAAATAGTAATTTAAAACAAAAAAAGTCAAATAATATTTTAACGTTATTTGATATGTGTACCTAAGTAATTTTTTAATCTAAAAACGTCGATTTTCGTCAAAAAAGGAACATTAAAAATGATTGGCAATAAAATTCTGGAATGAAGTCATGCTCATAAAATTTTATTGCCTTTTTTGTATTGTTTACAAATTTGAAGTTATAAACCCAAAAATTTATAGTAAAAACCTTCTACTAAGCTTTATTTGTTTTTTTCAAAGGTAAGTAAGTAACCGATACGACGTAAGAAATAACTCTATTCATTCGACTGCTGCTCGACTATCTTACGATTTTTGAATAGAACGAGCGTTCACGTAAATTTATCTCAATTACGTAATAATGTCACATTTAAATAACTGTTAAAATAAAATAATAAAGTTATTATAACACGAAAGACTTTCAGAATAAAACAATTGCAATAAAAATTTTCTAAGGCGTTCTTGAATAATGCTAGTCTTACACGGGTGCTATACTTTCATAATATATGTGGGCTTGGCCTATTTCACCATACCGCTCATAGTGAAATAGGCTAAGCCAACACATCGCACGCCAATTCTTAGACAACAAAAAGTAAAACATTATGTGTTTGTGTTAATAATTCATAAATATTGACAAAATGCTCAGAAACTATCATGTTTCTAAACGAACTGGAAAAAATTGAAGTCAGAAAATGTCACACACATTGATTAATTTATTATCCAGAATTGAAAGATTCCAATTATCTCAGAAAGCAAAATTAGCTTTTTTGGGTGAATAATGTAGATATATTGAAAACATAAATACCCGCTCAAAAACTATCGTGTCTCTAAACTAACTAAACGAAATTGGAAGTCAGAAAATACCATACACCTTCTTTCCTTGAGTTGAAAAATTGAATAGAGTTGTCTCAGAAAGGCATTTTTTATATGCCATGCTCTAAGACGATATATTATGAGAGTATGGCGTACGTGTGAGAGAAGCTAAAGTGTTAAATCACCTCATTTCGGATTTGCTATCATGTAAACCTCATTACCTTGTTCACATTTTTAGAGTAGACCAATCAGTTAGATGTTAAAATAATCTTATAAAATTAGTACCTATCTATGCAGATAGGTAGAGGCAATCAGTTTTTAGTGCAATATAAATCCTATCAATAATATCCTTTAAAATTTTAAAACAATATTTTATCGGTTAAGTGTAAACCCTCCTTTACCTTTCAATTTATTCGACAATGAACGCCAAGGGAGTGTAGGTAGATGCGATACACCGCGACGTATACAATATTACTGATTATTTAATATTATGAATATCTAGCTATCGCACCGGCTTTGCCCGTGTTGGTCTTCCAGTTATAAAAACCGAACAGCATCAAGTTTTTAAAAAATCGCAGCAGAACTATCGGAAAAAAATATGTATATCACTTGTTGAGTGATGGATATATAAAAGTAATTATCTTTTCAATGAAAACTTTAAAAATCATAGTTTTAAATGGTAAATTCATTGGGAGTCAAAAATAATTACGTGGATGTAGAAATTCGCTAATGTTCTACAGCTGAAAATAATTTTCAGTATCATGGTGTTCCATTTTTGAGCTTTTAGTGGGATAGACAAACATACACCTAAGAATTATATAACAGACTCTCACGTGGATTTTTATCTGGGCGTATCGCTATAAAAGAGAATAAATGATTTTGGTGTTTTCGTTATTATATTTTGTTTGTATCGTGTCGTCCTATTCATGCGTAAGGTTGTTATGAATTAAGGTATGCCACGTGCATGCTTCACAAATACAAAATTGCACGCGTTTAATCATGTGGGTGTTTTAAATCTTCTCTGTAAAAAAATCTAACTTTGTAGAAAATGACTACCATACTTACCAAAATTACACGTATGTATGTATATTATTCGAAACGTTTCATTGTTTAAAATGACGATAGCCAGGTAGGTGTCTACTTATCATCTTCCCCTCTCCATATCCTCACAATATACCCCAAATTGGGATGCCATAGTTCCACTGGCTTCGGTCAGTTTGGCACACGCTATTGTGCGGTGTTCACAATAAAAAAGGTATTGTAACCGGTAACGATATGTTCAAATAATTTTTTCTACAACTAAGGGTTTTAAAATAGCTTTAGAGCCGGGTTGATCTTTCGACACACTTTTTTTAAGAAAAATTCCAACTTAGAACTCGATTTAATCGAAAACAAAAACTCAAATAAATAAAGTTATACTGCAAAATCGACTCCAAATCTGATATCTAAATCCGCTCTTAACAGGACATATTTGTATAAGAAATAAAATGTTGTTCTAAAATCAAATACCCTATATTTATATTAATAATAATCCAACTTCCGACATTTCCAATACATTCTGATGGCCACGTGCTACACTAGCGCCTCCTAGCGGCATGAGTTGTGCGTCTTGGTTTTCTGTAATACACTTTAATCGATTTTATTTGAAAACGTATTCTTTATTTTACGTTAATAAATTACAGAAATCAACCTTACAGCTTTTTTTGCTCATTCATACAAAAATATATTAAAACGGCTATTAACTTTGTCATTGGTGGTTCAGAAGATAATAAAATATTTATATAATTGTGAGAAATTTAACAAAAAACTTTTATACATATATTATATATTCAATCATAAATTCAGAACATCGAGATTGACGATGATTTATATTCTCAACATGAACGCAGAATGCCACATGGAACTCAACTAACAGCTTAAAAATTTTTAAATCAAATTTTTCAGGGTATAAATCATTTATACAATTTCACCATTTAACCTGTTAACGTTTTTTGGAATCCTGAAAAACGACTTTGAGTGTTGTTGTTTGTTCGTAATTATTACATCCGTAAACTGCGCAAACAGACCATGTTTTTGGATCATTTTAAATCAAAACACTGTTACCGAGTACTAAATAAATTTTGCCGCCACTGAAAGGAATGTCAATGTCAATATGCTAGGCTAGCGCCCCCAGCAGCCAGAGTTGTTGATATTGCATATTATTAATGTTGATTCAAATGAAACCTTTTAGCGAATTCCGAAGACTTTAATTGTGATTTTTTATTAACTGGGAATATTTGAATTAGTATTGTTAAATTCGTCAGACTGTTGGCCTAGATTTGTAGACAAACACGCAAATCCAAATGATGACGGCGCAAGAGACAATCAACGAGTTTTGCCAATGAATACAATTCCTGTGTAATCTCAGACAAACGTGCTCCAATATGATTTGGCATCAATGCTTGATTGATTCTAGAATCGCTGTTTGATATTTGCACGTTTGATTTATATTCTCTGCTCAAAATAAATACAAACAGAAATTTACTCCGAAAACCCAGATTTTTGAGCTTACGACAAAAATAGCCTTTTGGGTATTTTTATATATTTATGTATTTGAGCTTTTGTGATCAATTTGTTAAACTTCATATTTATGAATACGCCAAATCATAGTGGTGGTGTTTAATTTTTTTTATTTAAATAATTATTTTAATGTCACATTTAATTACAGTAACGAAGTATTGCCTATCTCACTATGTGTGAAATGCCTGTGTTGAGATAGCAATTTACATAGTGGTTGATAGCAATGTATTTCGTTACATAATATTATGAAAATGAGAGATAAAATAAAATCTGTATTTTTTCGAACTATTCAATTATGTATGAATGTAGTAGATTAAGGACGGGATGTTTCGGAGAATTTTAACAATTTAACAAATTTCAACGATCATTTTAGGGTTCTGTGAAAGTCCTATTCATGTTCTGTTATTATATCATTATAGGCCAATTGCTTGACTAAACTGAAATAATAACATAACTTGAAAAAATCTTTAAGAGAACTTGAAAATTAACTTTGAAATGTGAAGAATTGTTCAAATTCTCCGAAACATCCCGTCCTAAGACGAAGCGAGAATAATTTTGAAGTTATTAAATTTCAATTTACAAAAAGGCATTGCAAAAAAATGATTGATTAATTTAATTAATTCATTATGGCAATTAAGTTTATATATACATGTATATATATTTCACCGATGGTTTGCCAATCGGGTAGGTACGACATTTATTTCTTACATTAACTGCTGTAATGTCGTGTGTCACGTCAGATTTTTTTTAGAATATTATTGTTATTGACAACGATTCTGTCGAGTTTCAGCTCAGTCTGGAAGTGGATTTATTTTCACTTCCAAAATAAGCATTTAATCACTAGCGAAAACAAAAGTGGAATTCAAATATGTATTTTCAAAAATGATAAAAAGATTTGTCGAAAATGCCGACACACTATCAGTATCGCCCTGGTTAACCCTGTAGAAGGTATACTAACCAGAAAGGACTTAAAGACCACCATTCATAATCAAAAGTTGCTTGAAATGGCTTTAGCCATGTTCAGTGACCAGATCTGAATATTCAAAAATTTTCTAACCTTCCTCCTTTTCATCACCGAGAAAACATACTGAAAAATATATTTGCATTTTATTAAGGATCTCTTCAAATTATTTTAATTCTAATAATTAAAATCGGGACTGCAGACCTTTAGCGAATGAATTGACAGGTTTCTTAATATACTATCAGTAACATACGAATGTATTATGGCGATGTTGGAACACGTGTTCACGTGTATTGTCAGGACAAACGCAGGTGCATGAACACATATTCTGAATGTACTAAAAGTTTATTAGGAAACGGCTTGCCCTCCCGTTTTTAACAAGATTTTAATAAACAGCAATACTCATTTTTATCCGTATTGCTTCGAACTGTTGAGACTCTTGTACGGTGTTAACATTCAAGTTTAAAACAAGTTCGAGTGCCTACAATACTTTTTATTTTATTTTAGTTGGTAAACAATTAAAATCGGTGTACACCCGCAGAAAGAAGATTCTTATTTGCCCCGTTTCTAAGGGTTTGCGATAAAGTTTTGTTTAGTTTGATCAAGTACTTTTATGGTTTATTCTTAGTTTTCCTCTATTGCAGCGCAGCGGTAGATTAAGATAACAATGACTTCTTGGTAACCGTGTTCCAACTGCCACGATTTTATTTTTGAAACGATTCTCAAGTGACACATTGACACACATAAGAAATGTACTCCGTGTGAGAACGAGGAAGATACTATTATGAAGATTATTAAGTCTGACTAAAAATATCTCATTCACAGACGCCAGCAGATCTAGAGACTTTACTGGAAGAGACAATTGCGTTGCAACAGTTGCGGGCATAAAAACCCATTACAGCATGTGGATGTGCACACACGAGAGACTTTTTTGTATTTGTATGAATTTTGGAATAGGTTTCCAAATGTCGCACAGTGGGCTGAAAATCGCCTTTCATAGACATAGAGACTTGAATTTTCAAGGGTATTTTTTTTGGCTAGAAATGGATTCTGCTGATCATTACTATGCTATAAAATGTCGTACGAAGCAATTGCGTGTACAAATGAAGGAGTTATATTTTTTTAAAGAAAAATTTGTATGGCGCTGACATTAAAAATGAGGCTATCTCTGGAATCATAAGGTTGGCCGTTCTATCCTTACACACAGATAATACTACTATTTATTTGTATTTTTTTGACATACTTCATATTGTGGCGCAAGGTGCGATTTTTTTTTTTTTATTCTAAAGTTGAAAAAAAATCTTTTTTTTGTTGATGATTCATTTTAATGCTTAAATGCTTTACATGAGTATGCTTTGTCTAGTTTGCAATATTTTATTTACACTGCAAGCCAAAACACTGTGCACAGTGGGCTGAAAATCGCCTTTCATAGACAAAGAGTCTCTTTGTCTATGAAAGGCGATTTTCAGCCCACTGTGTGTCGCCACGACTAAAGTGTCGCGTCTGCGGGCGTTCTTACGAGTATTGCTAATTTATTTAAAAATATGTTCATTTATTTATAATTCGGTGCAGGAATGACGAATGAATTAACAGGTTTCCCGATAAACTTTAAGTAAATTACGAATATCACATTATCGGAACACGTAACCATGAAAATCGTGCTACATTATTAAAGCAAATGCACGTGTTCCGATGTCCGATTAAAAATACCTTGGAGTAAATATATGTATGTACATTTTTGGGGATGTGGTGAGGAGACGAATGAAAGAGGTTGTGAGGTCACACCGTTTTATTGAGTCAGTGTTTAGCTAGAGATGACTCCAAAGAGATTTTCACGCTGTTGGTGGATATTGTGTATGTGTATTGTGTGTGTACTTATGTGTATTGTGTAGGTGAATTCTCCGGGCCGAAGATCGACACCGCGTCGGTGGATGTAGTCAACGGCGAATCCTCTATGTCGAAGATCGACACCGAAAGTAAGCGGAGATAAAGGTTGTGGAGTGGTCGGACTTGTGGATGGTGTTCAGCACTGGGGATGACGTTAAGTCGTCCTGGTACTCCAGTGAGAAGTATGAGAGCCGAAGTTATGATTGACCTGGTCGGCAGATGCGCGGGAGATGCAGGCCGGCGAAGATGTCGCAGGGCCTAGGCGCTGAGGACAGTGATGATATCACTAGGCCAAGGCGCAAATATGATCCCGCGGAGTCAACAATTATCCGTAGCCTCTCCTTTAAGTTCGTGCAACGTCGGGCTTGGTGGTCCGTGGCCCATGGCGGCGCGGTGGGGTAATGATTAAGATTTTAAAATATTGTCAGATGCGTAACCCGGTAATGTTTGCATTTATTTAAAAAAAATAATTAATAAATTACTAAATGATAGAAGTCGAAATAATAAATAATTGTTATTCCACTTCCACGTCCTGACTGCTTTCTTTGCTCATACAAACAAAATATTAAAGCGACTATTAACTTTGTCTTTGATGGTTTAGAAAGGTAATAAAATACTAATATAATTGTGAAAAATTAAAAAAATATTAATCTGCATAAAAAAATATGTGATATATATTTTTTATTTTATTTTTATTTTATTTTATTGTATTTATTTCTTGCTAGAGCAATCCCGATGAGTAACAGAACTCATTTTAGGACAGGAGGAACTTACAATTCATATGTAGGAGGTAGTAGGAACAATTTTACAACGGTATTTTGATATCAAATATAAGTTTCACATTCAATACAGCATAAAAATTAAAAATTAAAATAATGACACGTTAAGTAGAACAAACAACAATAGAAAACAAGTACAGAAAGAAAAAAAAAGCATGGATAAGATACAACAAGAAATGACAACACAGTTACATATTTTCATTTTTAAATGTAGTTAAAAAATATTAATATTATATTTCAGTTAATTCGATAATTCAAAACACAAAAAAAATCTGTTTTTCCTCCTTCATGTAATCCGGGCCTCTTCATGACCCTCAATAATAAATATTTTCCTATAGCCCCTAAATTTAACCCGCCTCACAAGGCTGCCCAACCGGGTAACGACATATCTACCCTGCCTTTACACTGCATGGACAGGAGCGCTCTTGTGAGGTGTAACATTACAAAAATGTGTTTTGTACATCAACATTGACGATGAGTTAAAACTTCAACTTGAACACAGAATGCTACGTGGAACTAACACAGATTTGCGGAATTAACTCTAAAATTTTTATAATTATACTTTCATGGTGTAATGAAAGTTTTACTTAATTAAGAACAATTTATTTGTTGGAATTTAACGAAATAATTTCGCACTATAAACCTTTCAACGTTTTTTGGCATTTTGAAAAAGGAGTGTTTTTGTTGTGTGATCGTAAACTGATACCATGGAACCTAATTCGTGAAACATTTTTGTATATATTTTATCAATATTGATCAAAATACAAATTAGAAAGTGCAAAAAACCGACAACAATTAATAAATAAATTCTATTTGCCGCCATTGAACCATTGTCGCTATTATCAAATGCAATGTACATAATAGCTTTGTATTAGTGATTGACGAACCGGTGGATGCAATGTCTTAGCCATAAATTGATAATAGTTTGACTAGTCTTACAAATTTAGTAATAACATAGATCATTGTAGAAACGTATTAAATATTTTTATAGCGCACTTCAGGTGATTTTGCACAAAAACGGCGCTATACAAATCATCTAAATATTATTATTATTGAAAGAAATGTCAAAGTCAACACGATACACTAGTGGCTAGATTTTTTGGTGTTGCCCCTAATACACTGGAGTTGGACATATTATTAATATTATAGGATATTTGTTGATATGCGTGTAATTTTTGCCGCATTTAAAACCAGTTCACTGAATTGGACAGTACAAACTTAATTAATAAAATTATCACTCTTTGTTTTCATGTAATATAAACTTTTTTCTGTATTTCGTATACTTTTCCATTCTTTTATTCACAGAAATAACCAACGACGTACATACATGACTATCGAGTTCAACAGTTCAACTTGCAAACAGTTTTAACAGAATAACCTGTCAAAGGTTTTTAAAATTAGAACAAGTTTTTTTAAAATTAGTAGTAGGGTATATTCGTGGAATCACCTGCGCTAAATTAAAATGATATATTATTTTAACTCCAACTTTATATCTATAAGGTAATTGATTTTGTAAGTACAAAGAACGACTATTCTACTGTTAACTACCCATTGCAAATAAACTTTCTCTACCTACTATTATTGTAAATAGCTGATTTTTTAAAATCAGACGTAGACAATTAATTTCCGGCTGTTTTTAGTTTCCCGGCGTGCGCAAGTAAATTTTATTCGTTTAATTTGAAATAATATATATTACAAATTTACGGCACGTTCTAAAATGGAAGATACTCTCAGTATGGCCATGGTGTAAGACCACCATTCAGAATTGAAACGTTGCTTGAAATGGCTTTAGCCGTGTTTGGTGACCAGATCTGAATAGCTAGGTACTTCCCCACCTTCCTCCTCTCCCATCTCCTTCCCCTTAGTACTACCTTCAGCCTTGCAACCTACATTGGGGATGCCATAGTCTCACTGTAAAATTTCATCATGAAATTCAAATGGGATGGCGACATACGATGTTAGGCAAGTGTAATAAAAACAAAGCGCAAAGCTAAATGGGCTAGAACCAAAAGGTACTAAGTTAGTGGCGATATTGGTTTTAATTCAAATTTATAAGGGTGGCATTTTTAGTGTTCCTCTTTATTCTATGGGTGGTGGTACTTACACAATACGTCCAATATTGATTATCTTGGTAGGTTGTTCTAAGTTCTAAGTATCGAGGAAGTTTAGATATGAAGGATTCCAGCAGAACAATTTCCAGACAGAGCTGAGGAGACGTAGGCATCGTTCATTTGGTTACCCCAGAAAAAAATGAGGAGACGTAGGCATCGTTCATTTGGGTACCACAGAAAAAAATTAGGAGACGTAGGCATCGTTCATTTGGTTACCCCAGAAAGAAATGAGGAGACGTAGGCATCGTTCATTTGGTTACCCCAGACAGAGCTGAGGAGACGTCAGCATCGTTCATTTGGTTACCCCAGACAGAGCTGAGGATAAGTAGGCATCGTTCATTTGGTTACCCCAGACTGAGCTGAGGAGACTTAGGCATCGTAGGTTGGGGATGATCTTATAAAAACTTTCTGAACTCAGTCAAAGTTTAACAAAAAATCATCATAAAAGTAATTCTTCAAAAAGTACCACCCTTTGAACAAAATAATACTTTAAACTGTTTCCAATACAAAATGTCGAAGATATTTAAGCAATTTTCTATTTATAAAACCTGTAAAGACAATCGTAAAAATTACAAACTTACGAGAAATGAAAACCAATTACCAACCCGCCAAATGATTCAATATGTACCTCAATCAACAATTACTGCTTATTATATTTTTTTCACCTGTAAACAACCAACTTCATTTTTAAATGAAATATTTCACCAATAAATGAAGATATCATATGTCTCGACTGCCAGTGAGAAATTTAGCACTAACAAAGCCTTTCCTACAAAAATAAAGTTGGTTGTTTACAGGTGAAAAAAATATAATAAGCAGTAATTGTTGATTGAGGTACTAGTACATATTGAATCATTTGGCGGGTTGGAAATAAGCCGAAATAGCTCAGTGGATACAGAGCACCTGACCGGACATCAGAAGGCACGGGTTCAATACCCGTTGGCGGCATTTATTTTTACTCGGGAGATATTTTTAATTTGTATTAGTATTTCGGATGACTAATTATTGCTTATAATTATTTGGAATATTGTTGGCTACAATGTTATTCCGGGCAAGGGTCAACTCTCAAACTAAAAATGTGAAATAGAAAAATCAGAAAAAGATTCCGACAAACTAGCGTAGGAAGGGGCGCTGAGGACATATTGCCGTAGAAATAGGTTCCCGATCAGACTTAGAAACCGGGACTTTTAAACTAGAATCCATGACAACTGATAAACTCCTGAAAAATACCCTTTTCGGAAGTTTTGCTAAACGCCTCATAAAAAAGGTTTATGAAATGCATAATGAACCCTTTTTTTACTTTTTTCCTGAATTTTAATAATATTAAGTCGCCTCTTGAGGCGAAGTCCTGTTTTAAATCAGACTTCTTGAGCGTTTTGCATTTCGTCTTTCTGTAAATTTGTTTGTAACGTTCCGGTTCCGGTTAAAGATGGTGGCCATTTTAATGGTTCAGTAAATATTAGGTTTTTAGATATGATAATCGAATCGTTGTGTTTATTAAGTAAGTAGGTGATTATATACCCACTTACCGCGAATAAAAGAAACAAAGTAACCGCAACCGACCCAAAACGCGGTTTGCGGTTGCTTTGTTCCTTTCCCGTAGTTCGTGGCTAGGCTCGCGGAAATTTTGTACTCACTCTTAGGGTTTAAATTAGACTGTGTGTAAATTGCATCCAAACTGGGTGTCAAAATTGTTAAAGTTAGCTTTAATCAGTTGTACGAAGATCTCCTATAAAAATATAACATCAAATACACGAAGTTATCACAGCAAACTTAGCTTGTGGTTGATTTAATTTGCCTCGCCACGAGACACTTGCTACATAACATGACCCAGATGTCTCATGTCTCATGTCTCAACCCACTGTTTGACTTATTATTATCGTATAACATTCTATACGACATGTCACAAGCAAAATCTTACGTGGGAGTATATGATTGAAGTTGATATTAAAAACTCATTTATGATTGTATAAAAAATAGTCATTAATAAATAAAATGCAAAGATATAACAAAATTGCGGAGATGCGTGCATAATAAAATGATTTAGATGTTCTAAACAAAAAATATATTTTTTAAAAATGAAACACACATATTTCACAACTTAATGATAAATCAATATTAAAATAATAGTGTCGCCCACGTCTTCCGGTGATGTGATTTTTGTTTTTTGTGATTTAGTTTTTTTGTGATACCTCTAAATCTAAAAATTGATCCTGTATTGTGCTTCTAGGTACATAATATTTTTCACTCGCACCTCTAATGGGTAATTTCTTATTTTTACCTCAGACATGACATTTCTATATTTTCTGGAGAATAACATTGATAAGGCCTTCCTCCAATCGTTTTTTAATACACTTTCGTGGCGTGTCCGAAGTCACCTTACAAAATAGTATAAAAAAGACAAAATTGCAGATAATGCTAACTTTATTTAAGGGTGTTCTAAAAAAGTCAATTAATCATATCAAATCAGAAATACTATTAATAATTAATTATACTGACATTCGCTGTAGTTTATTCGCCACATTTATAAATATTCACAATTTTAAAACCTCTATAAAAGTGAATTTTTAAGCAAACTTTAGAATACTAGCCATAAATTAACAACACACGTACATCGATCACGGACAGCGGCATCCAACTTCGTCTTCAGTCACTCGCCTTATCCGAAGTCGCTTCATTTAACGGTAGTATTGTGTGAGAAATGTGGAGATTCACAGGAATGCAAGGCTGATGTAACGCAACGAGAAAGAAATCAAAAGAGTTGCTTAGATTGTTGGGGCACGTAGAGCTAATGAACGAAGAACGAAGGTTGTAAAGAGAATATATGACGCGAATTTAAATGATAGAAGAATGACGTGGAACGATCAAGTGAACCAAATAATTGAGTTGGGTCGTGTAAAGAGTTAGAATAACAGAAGATTATGTATGAGACGGTGTACGAATGTAATAGAAGCAAGGAGTGGGCGCCGAGACGGAATTGTTCTGCAGTCCGTCCTCTCAGTCTACTCTTGCGGAGAACAGGGAGCAATAAACTTGTAAAGTGTATTTTTGAAGAATTTCGTTGAAGTGTTCAGTGAATATTATTTCGCCTGAAATTAAATTAATTAACAAAATTTGTTAAAAAATATATTCGTTATTAATCTACACAGGTATTATATTTTAAATAACCCTTTTTTGCACAGGGCTTCGTCAAGTATTGTTCCTGGTAAGGCAGGTAGATCCTTCAACGAAAAGCTTAAGAAAAACACGGAAGTAATTATTCTTTCATATAGATATCTTAATATATTAAAAAAATATGGTTTGAGATGATTATTTTCAGCGGAACGTTATTTGAAAAATAAGAATGACATTTAAGTGTGACATGCAAAACTAGAATAATTAGTTTCAAAATATGTCTAATTAAGTATTATTATAAATTTTGTGAAAGTATGTCATTTAATTAAGATTTGTGACCTACGAATATGTCCCAAATTTAAATACAATTTACCCACCATACAAAAAACCAATGAAACATATTATTTTTAAGTTTACAGATAAAATTATGAAATCATCAAACTTTTAAATCTCAATCTTCTTTTCTTCCAAAGATTAGACAGAATAAAAACACCAGGATGGATTAATAGATAAGGGTTCCTAAAATTTCAATGAGATTTCCTTATTCATATCCCCCGAAAGAATTGGTCTCCTACAATCGTTCCGTAAATAAATTAAGTGATATTTTTAGATAACAAAAACTTATTTATATTTAATCTTCTAAAAATATGATATATGATTAAATCACCCCTTTTTGAAAGAGCAGGTTCCTATTTGGTCAAATACTCCGAAACTTGAATATACATTTATAAAAAACCAAAGCCAAGAAACGACGAGACAACTTCTTGACCTAAGGCATTACAAATGGTATATTTTCTTATTTCAGCATGCCTTAGCTATTCCTTATTGCCTTGAAAAGTCACGTGTTAATCGACACTGTGAGTTATTAGGTTTTTTACACAATTAGCATAATACTAAATCATCCTACGCAGATACAACCACTACAGTAGAACCGAAATAATTATTTTCTGAAAATAGAAGATTCATATTGACATCCAGATATAATCCAATTTCCCTCCGTTTCTAAAACCAGAATTAAACCCTTCAGTACGTACCACCCCCTCACCCCCTAACTACGAACCCGACAACAGCATCAACCCTTAACAGATGATAAACAAGTGACTATCAATATTATGACTGATTTTGAATAAAATTTTGATTCAGATGAAATCTACCGCTTGTAAATAAGATTATAGTTTTAATTTTGTTCAGATACCTTGCCAGAAAACGAAGCGGTATAAGTATTGTGAGTCAGGTGATAACAATCTTTATTTTTACGAAATTCGGAAACCTAGTGAGGCAGGGAAGAGGCTGACGGATTGAATAAAATCCGGGAGGATTTCATCTTTTATTTGTATCAAAAACCTTATATTGCTTAAAACGCAGCACCATATAATACTGAAAAATCTTATATTTCGTAAGACATAACGCAGCACCATATAATACAATAATACTGAAAAAATCTTATATTTCGTAAGACATAACGCAGCACCATATAATACAATAAAACTGAGAAAATCTTATATTTCGTAAGACATAACGCAGCACCATATAATACAATAAAACTGAGAAAATCTTATATTTCGTAAGACATAACGCATCACCATATAATACAATAAAACTGAGAAAATCTCATATTTTGTAAAACATAACGCAGTGCCATATGATACAATAATGCTGAGAAAAACTTATATTTCGTCAAACATAACGCACCACTATATAATACAATAATACTGAGAAAATATTTAAAGACAGATTGAACAGACTGAGTAAATTTCTATATATCTAGCAAGTTTGCTAGATATATAGAAATTATATTATAGTTTTGTTTTGGCAGCTCAAAAAATTAATACGCCACGAGACTCTAATAACGAGGGTCTGCTGGAGGCTAACATTTTAATTGATTCCAAAGAATTTATAAATACAATACTTTAACATAAAAACAGTACTTTAAACCATTAAAATATTTTACTTAAATGTGTGAAAATTTTGTAAAAATTTTGTTTTAAATTGACGGTAAGTATCAGATTTTAATTTGTTTTAGAATTAGAAACTTTCCGAGTGATTCTGTAAGAAACATCTGAGATTTTAGTAATACATTTAACAAATTCATTTATTTATTTTAAATTAACGCACGAGTGCCATTTACACACATGAACGTTATAGACAGTCATATTACAAAATGGAAAGAAGATAAAAATATAAGATTATATGAGTTAATAAAAAAAAAGAATACACATTAGTAGTCATTAAAACAAATGAAGAAGAAACAAAAACATAAATCCTGTTAGCAGTGATCTCATTAATATGCCAACCATTTTTAAAATGTTTGTTCGGTACACATATATAAATATATATTTTGATATAGGCATATTATTGAAGTGAAACTTCTTTAGGCGCGTAATGGATTTTCGGGGACGGAGTAAAACCGAGTCAGAATCGACACGAAAATGCGGGTACCCCCACCACCGCTCACCGTTCACTGTCCCTCTCTCACCATATGCGCTTGTTGAGGTGGGGGAGCCGCTCACGAACGTTCTCTCTCTTCTCTTCTTTCCTCTCTCTCAGACACCAGCGAACTGCGCCACGCCAAGCATCAGCTGCTTGGTTAGTATACTGCGTCGTGAGTGTAATACGAGTGAAATACGTAATTGATTGTGGTTCATACGGTTAATTTGAAAATAGAGAGAGAGGAATAAATTAAATTTGAAAATAGAGAGAGAGGAATACTAGAAGTTTCACTTCTGTCTTGCGTAGGCTTGACACACCCACTTTTTTATATTTTGACAAAGGCATAATAGATTACACACCATTGGTGTGTAATCTATTTATAACAGAATTGTATCCTGAAACAGTAGTATGATTGATCTAATGGTAGAAACATGAAAATCAATCAATATCTACATATCAGGGTTATCCAACTGATAATGTACAACGTTATATAAAAATATAAGATTAAAAATTTGATTTATGTTACTTCAACAGTTTGTATAATCCAATTATAACTTACCTCACGGAAAGATGTATTTTCTTGGTCTTCTAAAAATTAAAATATATTTTTATTTTTACGAATTATATAAAGGAGGAAAACCAGCCCGTCGCTCGTTCCACATGCGAGCTGACTTACGCGAAAACGAGTCGAAGAAACGACTCATCGCCATAATACACGTTGATAAATCTTTAGTTAGTCATCACTTTAGTAATATTCCTTATTTTACTATGTAATGATTCATATTTATAATACTTTTTTATATTTGCTTGTTCGTGGATAGATGTGGTAAAAAGAATTAATCGAGTTCCCCATATTTCGTTAAGTTCATATGTTTTGTATGTCTTCCATGATTTGTCTTATTATTTTCCGCGTTATTCCATTTTTTATGGAAACAAAGACCAAGTGAAAACTTCTTCAAGCTTACCCCGGAAAATTAGATTATTGAAAGGGAAATCACGCAAGTTCCGTTGTTTTATTTTTTATTAATCACATAGTTATTAAATATTTAAATTAAAAAATGAGTTTGCAAAAAAAAATCTTTATTTTACATTTGATCGGAATAAAAAATATATATTTAATTATTCTGCAAAAAAATAAAATCTTATATGTAATTTAGGATTACACTAAAAATACATAAAAGTATCTTAAAATGTATTTAAATGCAATTTTAATAATACTCTATATAAACCAACTGAGAAAACCAAGTTGTTTTATAATTGAAATTTTTGTTTGACTATAGCTTTACAAATAGGTGATCGCAAGTTCTAATTCATTATTTAATACTAACTTCTAACCTTCATCAATATTGTACAGGATGTGTATTAATAAATATGTACAGGATGTGTATTAATAAATATGTGATGGTTCTTAGAATGGTTCTTTTGAAAGTCAGAAACCGGAAAAGATTTTCTTTCCAAAGCAGGAAAACCTTTACCTTTGCGAAGAAACTAAAAATATTAAAAATAATTTTCTAACTTTTGAACTCATTTACAGCTCTATTTGTTGGATAGCAAATCAATATATGTATATGACTACCATGTTGGAAGTCAGGTGAAAGGGGTAGCGAAAATCAACCCTTTTTGGATCAACTTTCCAATACAACAGTTCGGGGTTTCCTGTTGTCAGAATTTTCGAGTTATATAATTCAGGTTAACCGCGTTGATTAAAAAGTGAACATTCACCGAAGCGTAACTCTACCGTAAATAAAAATGAAATGTATTGTAGGAAAGTTAAATTTGGATCATGCAAAATTAATGCCTTTATTTAGTAGTACGGTACTGAAAATAGGTAACTAGGACACGAAATTACATCGTCTAGCCAGCCAGTCCCGGTAAGACTAGAATACCAGGGTATCTAGCACGGTAAATCGATAAAATCCGATATAAACACGATATTGACGAAATTCGTCATCTATGATCAGTTAACGATATTTGCGAGCACGGTCAGAATATGATTCTGACATTCGGTAGACAAGTTGTCAATTTGCACAACTTTTTGGATAATGTCGTTCGGTATGCAAAATAACTGGATTACAAATAAATGGTGGTGAACTAACTAAGCTCTTAGAAGTGAAATAAATCGTAAACGCGATCCACACCAACACTTAATTAATTCATCTGAGACGCGACCAATTGATTCCGTTCTAGCTTTGAGAAACAATAGTTGTTAGTTTTGATTTACCTGATGAAATAATTAACTCCATTCTTAGTGTAAAAAAAAATTGACAATTTATTAGTATTTTTAACTTTTACGCAGCCGTCTGATATTTAGGAATGTCAATTGTGTTGCCAGCGTATATCAATTTATTAAGCATTGCGTTATCAATATCGCTTAGGCTATCAACAGCTCGACCGTGCTCCGGAAATCTTTATAAAATCATCGATAGTAATGCGTATCGTTTCGATATTTTAAAGTTTTCAATTTCCCTCCCCGGGTCCGAGTCCGAGTTGCGACCGTTACATTTGTATTTTCTTTGTATGTCTGTTTCATATTTTCATTAAAAGTAGTTGATAAATGATTGAAAATTTTATTCAAATTGTTTTATCGAATTTATTTTAAGCATTTTCGGGTTTCCAAATTGTTATACAGTATCCAAAAAAATATCAAATTGTTTAGAAATTCGCAAAGATGTTGGTATCTTTACCATTTTGCTAAATTTTCTTTAGCATTCATTTTGTTTTGTCAAAATTGTAACGGGTTGGATGTTAGAAATCGCCGCGCGGACAATAGTGGCTGAGTTGACAAATGCGTCGGATTACCTCCCAGGCATTGTGGGTTCAATTTCTCTGTCCCCCAAGGTCCTCAAACAAAACACAAGCAATATTTCCGCTTAGAATGGAGTAGGATGAGCGTGAGTGTTTGAAATATTGTCGGGTTATTTGTAATCCAGGAATATATGTTTTTCTTCAAAATATATATAGTTGTTGTCATGTAAAATACGTATTATAATGGTGTAAATTAATGGATAAAATTATTTCATCAATAATATCAAAATCAATGTGTGGCGTCATTTCGAAAAAATGAAATAAAAACTTTGTTTACACCACTGTTATAATAGCAAAATCAATGTGATGCGTCTTTTTTATAAATAAAATATATCTTTGTTTTCACCACTGTTATAATAGCAAAATCACCATGTTGCGTCATTTTAATAAAATACACTATATCAATTGTTTACACCACTATAATAATAGCAAAATCACTCAGTGGCGTCATTTTAACGAAATTGGTTTACATCAGTACAATAATAGAAAAATAAATGTGTGACGTCATTTTAATAAAATGAAATAACAAACTTTGTTTACATCACCACTATAATAGCAAACACATTGTGTGGCGTCCTTTTTACAGAACAAAATAAAAAACTTTTTTTACACCACCATAATAAAAGCAAAATCACTGACGGCGTCATTTTAATAAAATAAAATAACAAAACTTTGTTAACACCACTATATTAATAGAAAAAT
The DNA here is from genome assembly GCF_061612785.1 of Hesperophylax consimilis. Classification (NCBI taxonomy): domain Eukaryota; kingdom Metazoa; phylum Arthropoda; class Insecta; order Trichoptera; family Limnephilidae; genus Hesperophylax; species Hesperophylax consimilis. The sequence goes on from NC_142842.1 coordinate 2,547,112, forward strand.
AACCATGTACCGTCATTTAAATAAAATAAAATGACAAACTTTGTTTTCACCACTATTGTAATAAAATCACTCTGTGACGTCATTTTAATAAAATAAAATGTGACCTTTGTTTACACCAATATAATTAGCAAAATAATTGTCTGGCATCATTTTAATAACATAAAATAACAAACTTTGTTTACACCACTATATTAAAAATTATCAACATATTTCAAAATCATTGATTTCTTCACCATCATCTTATTCATTTAAACAAAATTACGCCGAAAAGATAAAAAGCGTAAAAATAGATCATACATAAAGTAAAATTCATTTATAATTTATCTCTTGAGGTTATGTAAGGAATTTATCTAAAAAACAACATATTGTTAAGTATTTTTTTTTCTAAGAAGAGAAATTCATTGAAAAATTATCAAAACAAAACAAAATTACCAAAGTTATGACTATGATTTTAAAACGTTAAAAATTCATTCAATCAGCAAAATTACTCGTATAACTTTTCAGCATAATTTTTCGTTTGATTTTGGCCCCCGAGGCAGAGTGTATAAGGAAAATTGGTTAAATTTATATTTCCCGGTTTAATCGCAAAGATTGTGAAAGTGTAAGAACACAGAGAGTCAAACATTGAAAAATAACCGCAGGCTGTATCGAGGACGATAATAAAACGCCCGCGAAGTATTTCAAAGGCAGTGATTTGCCCGAACTCGAGGACTATTCGAATGATTTTCTGTTTGGAGTCAGTGAAATAAATCTCTGGACAATACACGATACTAACCCATTACGTAGAAAACAATTTAACATTTTTTATTGTTAATACATTTTAGACCTGTGATAGAATGGCCTGAATTGAATTTAAACAATGCAAATTAACCGTGAACTCGAATTAATTGTGTATGAACGAATAAATAAATGTGTAATTCAATGTTTCCCAAAAGTTGCGATTAAAAGAATCCCAGAGGATTTGTACATTGATGATAATCTATTTATCTCAATCTATCTATTTATATTAATAAAAATGTTCGTTTGTTCATAATCATAAATCTGAGAAAGTTCTTTAAATATGCGTGTTTTTTATATACCTAAGTTATCAGCCGTGAGAGATAAAAACATACTACTTTGAAAAATAGCGCCATCTGTTGGACTTAAAAACAAAACTCGCTATTGTTTCTCTATCTGCACAGATCAACTGAGCCACATCAATGCATGGCGGGGTACAGCCTGTAATTAAATGGTCTTTCGCCCCGGAGAGAGACCATCATTCGAATTAAAAAATTGCTGATAGATTTATTTGTTGTTAGTTGGATATAATGAAATAAAATCTAATGTAGCCGTCTTGAATAAATATATTGTATACATCATAAATATATCGTATATATGTATGAATAAATATATCGTCTTTGAATAAATATATTGTATAAATTTATCTCGATGTCGTTAAATGCTATACATACAAATATAATCTTTATAATCAATCGACTGTTGGCTGTTTTTTTCGGTTCTGAATTTTTTGTTTTTTTCTGGTCATCGTATACATATTATGAACTTGTAACTTTTTACATTCCGGACAACCGTTCTACCAACTGGGTTTAACTGCTTTCTATCATCACCCGAAATTAACAAATAAATAATATCCGAAAATTCTGTGTTCCTTTGTTTTAAATGGAACACAGCTAAATCGTTCGATTAGATTTATGTAAAAGTCTATTCTTTCCGTCCAAATTTGTGTAAATATAAAGTCACTCCACATCGTTTATTTTATCAGAAAAACGATGAATGAATATTTTTAGTGACTTTGAAATGCGTATTCAAATATGTTTAAAAAAAAAACAGTCGCGTTATAGTCATTTCAATGCATGCATCATCGAGCCGAGTAAATAAGAAGTGAGATAGGAAGAAGATTTATCGAATGACCCTCTTTCTCACTGAAGAGATAAAACGATAGAAGTGTTTGGTTGAAGTTTCTGTCTGACCGAAGTAAGGTCAATTTTATCTTACTTCAGGTAAAATTGATCAAACATTTTGATTCATACATAAATCCACTTCTTCTGCCCGAGTCGGGGACCCATCACATTAAAAAGGCACCCCACTAGTGACGAGTCGTTCATGAACGAGCCGCACAATTGAGCTGGCTTCTTTTGATGAGCCGTATTCGTACGACTTTCAGTAAACTGTACCACGGTTCGATTGAACAATTATTCTATTTTATCAGGAGATAATTTAGAAAACTTGCGCTAATAAAATTATTTAGGTATTAATTGTTATTACATACTCAGAGTCGTGAACGGCGTCCAACAGTCCTGCACCTAGACTTGGACATATGTACCTACATCAACTAACTACCTTACGTCTTATTTTTTCGTGGTATGAGACGGCTTACCGGTACCAAGTGTCGTATGATCATCATTAATACTCCGACGCTAGGGAGCTGGGAGCCGTATCGGGGGAGCCGTAGCAGGGGAGCCGTAGTGAGACGTATCGGGCAAGCATAATGTTCTCATTGCTCATACGCTCTGAGCTGACGGCTTCTGTTCAATTGAGCCATCGTTCAATTGAGTCAACTCTTTGAGTCGTACGAAAATACTGAGCTGATACCGTGGCTCCCGCTCTTAATAAAATGAGTCATGACCCATCACTAGCCTCCAGGCTTCCCTGTCCTGTCTTACTTTAACGGCTTCCGTCCACAGCAGTCCAAGCCTCTCCCCTCACACCCTTTACAGTAGTTTCCCCCAACCGTATTTGGGGTGGCCCACTGAACGCCTTCCCTCTGGAATATCATTCTAAATCTCATTATGCAACTCCTGCCACTCTTACAAAATTTCATTCGTAGAATTAGTGAGCGACTGAACCTAGATTAAATATAACCGAAACCGAAATTAAACTTCTGTTCTAGTTCCGGCCGAAAACGAAACCTAAATATGTAAAAAAACTTTGTTTAATTTGTGAGTTCATTTAAGTTAGTGATACATAAAATTCACAAAAGAAGTACAATGAATTTGATTTAATTTATCGTTTTCTTTTTCGTTGTTTTGTAACAGTTCTTCAATGTAAAAGCTATATGTGGTAAATAAAGTATTTACAAAAAATCAAAAGATTTTAGAACTAAAAACACAAGTTGACAAACAGTCTAGTCTTTATCTTAGACAATAACAATACAACGTAATCCTTTAGATTTTAGAATTCCTATCTCTGACGTCATCCCAATTCTTAAATCCAACATGATTCGCTCCTGTGAAGAAAATTGGACTGATACGAAAACCCAAACTGGTGCTTTTTATGCTGGAATACAAAATCATATTCCAAGTAAACCTTGGTTCCACGGCAAGAAAAAATCCAAAAGATTTATATCCTGTATCTCGAGAATGAGAATTGGTCATTGTTCCATTGCATTCGTTTAAAATCCGGGTCCTAGATAGTCCACTCTGCCAGTGCGGCATGGAAAATGAGACTCTTGATCATGTTTTCTTTAATTGTAAAAATCATTCATCTTTCAAAGGCATTTATCGTTTACTTACAAAAATCACCCACCAATCTCCCCTTAGTATTCCTTATTTACTTTCTCTCAACAATTCTCGCATTTTCTCAGTTCTACACAAGTTCATAGACTTGAATGACTTCAATATTTGAGATTTCCTATTCCCGTATAGATTTCCCATAAAATTATAACCATCTCCCTTAACTTTAACGGCACACAGCACTCTTTTAAGGGTGAATTGCCTAATACAAAAAAAAAAACTATACAACGACTAATTATCATATACAAGAAAAACCTTAATACAAATAAATAATATTACAAACTCTTTAAATTTTTAACTTCAAGATAATCATATTCAAGTTTTTTTTTCAAATGTTTCTGGCTTTCACCTTCAAAGGTGTTATAGGCAATCATTTCGAATTATGGAGAGAGAGAAGTTGAATTTTTATATTAATTTTGTTTAAATTGGCAAATTATATAGATTATTGGAGTCAAATTCAGACTTAGAAGGGATGAGATGTTGAATGGAGGGGTGGCAATTTTAGATAAGGCTTCATAGAAAAGAGAATATTTGTTTAGAGAGGAACAATAAAAAAATGTGAGATCTAAAATTCTCACTTCTAGATCACAGAATGTACAATCGGAGGGTCAAGCACGTGAATTTTAAAAAGGGTGAGAAGGAACGGAACAATGTCTAATTCTCACTAGAATAAGTTAGGAAAATTCTTTTTAAAAAAAATGGTGAATTGTTGAAACCACGGTTTTGATTGGATAGTCCTTTTTGATGATGCATAGCAGGCTCTTTTGGATTGACTAGCAATGTGCCAATACTCTTACCAAACATTGCGGGATCTATCTTTAGGGATGAAAAATATCAGAGAGGAGAAATAGGCGAATTTATCAATATCAATATAAATACAAATTTTTTGATGCATTATATTTTTCACTGGAGTTCCTTATTTCTCCATCAAACATTTTCAGACATCGAAATTGTTTCTTGAACAGATAGTCATTTTTTGGCCTGGTTTGGGTAAATTGACGACATCAGTTGAAATCGATTTACATCACACTTCTATGTATTTTATATTCGGTGCTCTTTCCTTTGGTTAGATTGGTCTCCGGAAGGACACTCATCTAATTGATGAACGTTTATGAGGCTTATATAAATACCCTGATTAAATGCATCCGAAGATAAGTGCATTTTGAACTGTTAACTGAACTCATGCTAATGATAAGATGGGATTAAATGGCCAAATAGAGATTTCCCTGTTTTTTTACGAGCGTTTAAATCCTTGGTGAAATAGGTATTCATTAAGCAATTAATAAAAATAATAGCGCATAGAATAAACGGTGTATTATTGCAAATTTAAATACTCGCACTAACTTATAAACGATCTTTTTTAATGTGATGACCACACAATTCATGGGAAAATAGGACTATTGCACTCATTTATTATTTTAATTATAAACTATTGTTTGTTGCGGTGACCAGATAAATCATCACAACGATACTTCATCACATCTTATACAGTCAGTACTTTCTAAGCTTTTTGAATCAATGGTCTTTGATGAAATCTATCCCAAATTAATAAAACTAATCGACCAAAAACAACACGGTTTTATCAAAGGTAGATCAACCGCAACTAACGTAACAATATTTCAAAACTTTATATTAGAATCTTTTGCAAAAAATAAACAAGTCGACTGCATATATACAGACTTTTCAAAAGCTTTCGACAAAGTATCCCATAAACTACTAACCCGAAAACTATTTGCCCTAGGAGTAAGAGACAACATGCTAAAATGGTTCACTAGCTATTTAACTAACCGTAAACTATTTGTTAAAATAAAATCTTTGCTATCGAAAGCTTTCTGTGCGACCAGTGGCCTACCGCAAGGTAGTCACCTTGGTCCCGTTTTATTTCTCATTTTCATTAACGATATAACAAATTGCTTCGACGATGTCGAGGTATTGCTCTTTGCTGATGACATCAAGCTATACAAAAAAATAACTGATGTAAATCATTGCCAAATACTACAATCAAATATTAATAAGTTTAAAGATTGGTGCGTACAAAATAATCTGTTTTTAAATGTAGACAAATGCAAAACCCTGACTTTCTGCAGAAATAAAAATCCTGTTTTATTTGAATATTCCATTAACAATACAGCTTTAGAAAGAGTCACGGAAATGAGAGATCTCGGAATTATTTTGGATGAAAAACTAAGTTTCGCCAATCATATCCACCAAATTGTAAACAAAGGCATGAAAACACTAGGCTTCGTATTAAGAACAACTAAAAACTTTAACTCCATACAAGCCATTAAACTGTTATACATATCTCTAGTTAGAAGCATAATTGAATACAACTCAGTAGTTTGGTCTCCCTCTTACAAAATTCACGTTAATAACATAGAGCGAATACAAAAAAAATTTCTGCGTTTTATTAATTTTAAATTAAATATCCCACTAGAAGACTTACAATATCATTTCTTATTAAACACTCTAAAAATACACACATTGGAAGACAGGCGTAAAATAAACGATTTAACTTTTTTATTCAAGATTCTAAACTCTAAATTCGACTGTTGCGAACTTCTGCAACTCATAAACTTACGAATACCTACAATAACAACACGACAAAATACACTATTCCACTGCAACACACATAAGCGAAATTACATTGCGAACTCCCCAATACAACGGTTTCACACTATGGGAAACCAATACTTAGGTGATGTCGATATATTTAACATTAACTTTGCGAATTTTGTGGATTATGTAAAAGACCTATTTCAATACTATTCCTAAATGGAAGTTATATTTTTGTAAACCAGTCAAATCGCTGTATTTTTTAATTTATGTTCTTGATATTTTTAATTTTGTTTCTCGCATATACTTATGTAATTTTATTTTTATTATTTCTTTCTTTTCTTTCTTATGTTTCAAAACTGTCATTAAATTTGTACCACCCACATGTAAAAGCCTTCTGGGCGTTAAATAAATAAATAAATAAATATTCATCAACAATAATTTTATCTACCTACAGACTTGACGTTTCATCCTTGCTCATACTAATTTAAAGAAATAAACGCAAATAAAGCTATATTTAAGAAGTAAAAAAATGCAGAATACATTGATTTCACGATCGTGCGTTGTTTGTGCGTTTTCAAACTTTAAAAAAGTGAATCTGTGCTCTATTTCATTGTTTGTGAAAAAAGGACAATAAGAAACAACAATTTAGTGAATTAAACAATTAACAAACAGTGTAACATAACGAAATTTAAAGTTTATCCTAAATATCTAGAACCTATTAAGGTTTTTATTAAAAAACGGTGTTTTTTACTTCAAAAAAATATGAATCCACATCAATTCATGGATTCTGCGAAGGAGGCAATTGATGATTTATTGAATTGTGTTCAAGATAAAGTGAATAAATTTAATAAAGAACAAATTAACTTAATTACAACGAAAACAAGTGCTATATTTAACTGGATGGGACATCTAACTCTTCAATTATCTGAAGCAAAGGAAAAAATAAAATATTGGAAAGTGATTACAAATTAATAGTTTCATCGAACAATGCTGACGAATCTTCAGAAAATATACAAAATAAAATCAGGAAGAAAATTAACTTAAGTAAGGTTGGTGCCAAAGTGATTGGTGTTAATGCGATATCTAAAAATAGAATACTTATAAAATGTTCGACAAAGTACGATGCGGAAAAAATGAGTAAAGCTATCGGAGACGAGTTCAAAGACATCAGTGCTACAGAAATTAAAAAGAAAAGACCAACTATAATACTTAAGGGCATTGCTAATGACTATAATAAGGATGATATAATACAAGATATAATCGAACAGAATGAAGATATCAAGGATGTGATGATAGATAAACCAGAAATTGAGATGACGTTAAAAAAGATCTTGAAAAAAAAAAATAATAACACATCTAATTATATAATAGAAGTTAGTACTGAAATAAGAAGAAGGCTAGTATATACCGGTAAAATCTATGTGGGATACCAGAGAATACAAGTAGAGGATGCCCATCCTCTAGTGCAATGCTATCACTGCCTGGGTTTTGGACATACTTCTGTCAGGTGTCTTCATAAAGAAAAGGACAAACCATTGTGTACACACTGTGCTGGTGATCATTCCTACAAAGATTGTGCTAACAAAGATAAAGAACCTAAATGTAAAAATTGTGATAAAAAAAATAAAAAAATGAACTGGAATATTGACATCAGGCATTCTGCAAACGATAAAACGAAATGTGTTGTGTATAAAAAAATGAGCTTTTTAGCAAAAGAAAAAATAGAATATTGACTAGAGATAAGATTAAACCTGTCTCAAAGTAGATTTAGTGTTATTACATTTTATTACATAAATATAGTTATAAAAATTATAAAAAATCACAAATTAACTAACAAAAATAACATTATTATATTACATTATTTTTTTAATAGTAATATCATAACGTCACCTTCAACAACATTTTTTTGTTTACTTAAACATGCATTTTTTCACTGTGTACTATATTTCACATTCATAATTATAAAAACAGCTTTCAAATTTTTTTTAAAATATGACAAATATTCTGAAATAACACTAGATGTGAACATACAGTTTATTTTATATTTATTAAGCCTTTATCAAAAATTACTTGTACCAATTAGCTTCAAATACAATCACTTTTATTTTGTTAAATATTTAACATTAAATTCTTCAATTTATACTCAAAATATGTCTGTTAAACAAAACAAGAAAACAATTAATTACCATCACGAATTAAATGGCGCAGAATAATTTTTCTTATATAGATAATGATAATGAAATAGAAAGTAGTACAGTAAATAATTTAGAAGATTGGATAAAAAAACAAAACATAAACTCGTCTGATAATCTTGTTTGTATTCAATTAAATATTAGATCTTTACAAAAATATTGGGATGTATTGGATATATATTTAATTAATTGTTTGAAGCATATTGACATTCTGATGCTATGTGAAACATCTGTTCAAACTGAAAGTATGTGTATTTATAACATTCCTGGATATAATGCATATAACTACTGCAGGACTGATAAGTCAGGAGGAGGTATTATATTGTATATAAGAAACAAATTTGAATTTAGACTAAAAACATTAAAATCAATACATTTTGAAAATATATCAGGAAAGCTCATACTCCAGGACAAAACTAAAGTCAATATAATAGCTATCTATAGACCTCCTAATTTCAGTAAATCTTCATTTCTGACGGAATTATCATCATATCTTGAGACAATTAATAGTAAGGAAAATATTATCTTACTTGGAGATATAAATCTTAATTTGCTTGATGAACAAGATAATATTGTAACTTCGTATGAAAACTTACTTACTAACCATTATTTAACTAAATGCATCAATGTAGTAACCAGAGAAGCTGTATCAAATGGACAAATTACTCGCACGTGTATTGACCATATATTTGCCAAATTTAGAGGCAAGAAAATAACAGCTTGCGTCTGTGAAAATAATATGGCCGATCATTTTATCACTGCTATTAATATAAAATGTCATAAACGTCAGGTAGACTTTGCAAATAAGTATATTCAAATCATCTCACAAAAGGATATTGATAGACATATCAGAGATTATAACTGGAGTAAACTTATAGAGGATAAGGATTGTATTTCATTATATGAAAAAATAAAATCTTAATTTAATAAATCTTACAAGAGCAGTTCTAAAACGATAGTGCATAAACCGAAAACACGACCTTATGCAATAAATGAATGGGTAAGCAGTGAATTATTATGTCAAATAAATAAAAGGGATAAACAATATAAAAAATGGAAAAGTACACCAACAAACAAAACATATGAAACAGAATACAAAAAATCACGAAACCTTGTCAATAAAATTATAAATAAAGATAAAACTAACTACTATAATAATAAATTTAAAAACTGTTTTAATGATACAAAAAAACCTGGGATATGATAAATATTATTTTAGGACGTAAACCCAAAAACGATTGTGATGAAACAATAACACGATATATGTCAAAAGATAGAACTGAGGATTCTGTGTCAAATGATTTTGTGAATTACTTCTCGGATAGCATCAGCAACATGTTACATAAATGCAATCACAAAGCTACTAATATTGTACTGGAAGAACTGCCTCACAGTTTATTTATACCAAGAGCTACTATAACTGATATTGAAAACATTGTTAAAAAAATGAAAAACTCTAAAAGCACAGGTATTGATAATATAAGAATGTTTGATTTAAAAAGAAATATAAAAACTCTTGGGCCAATAATTACTCATTTAATCAATACGATAATAAAGCAAGCAAAAATTCCACAAGAATTTAAATGTAGCATTACTAGACCAATATTTAAAGGTGGAAAACACATTGAACTGGGAAATTATAGGCCTATTAGTATACTACCTGCGTTAGAAAAAATTCTCGAAAAATTTTTATCAAATAAATTAAATAATTACATTGAAAAATTCGCTATCATAGATCCAAATCAATATGGCTTTCAAAGAAAAAAAAATACTGAAAAATTACTGCAAGATTTTTCCAATTACATAAATAATCAATTAAATAATAAATTACATGTTATTGTGTTATTTATCGATAACTCTAAAGCTTTTGACACTATTAACTCTAAAAACTGCTAGAAACCTTAGAAAAAATTGGAATAAGAGAAAATGTATTAAATTTATTTAAAGATTATCTTAGAAATAGAAAAATATGTACCAAAATAAATAATACTTTTAGTAAAACAAAGAATGTATCTGCAGGAGTTCCACAAGGTTCCATATTGGGACCTACACTATATATAATTTATGTAACTATAATGAAAAAACTTTTCTCTTTTGTTAAACATTTTGTATTTGCAGATGATACGGCATTGGTCATATCACATAAAGATCTAAAAATTGCAATTGAAATCATGCAAATTGACTTTAATCAACTTTGTAAATGGTCACATGATGCAGGACTATTAATAAATGCTAAAAAAACCAAAGTTATGCATATAAGATCACCTAATGCCAGATTTCAATTTAATCCTAATATTATTTCTCATAGTTTTAATTGCATCCATAAAAATATCCCGACTAATTGTAAATGTGAAAGCTTAGAATTAGTTACAGAATATGTCTATCTTGGTGTTACAGTAGATTGCTTTTTCAAATGGGACAAACATATTAAAAAAACCTGTAAAAGACTCAGATCAATTGCTGGCAGAATGTACACATTAAATTTTTTCCTATCAATTGAAACACTTAAAATAATTTATATGTCAATGGCAGAATCTATTATAAGATATGGATTAACCATATGGGGAAATACTAGTATAACCAATCTGAAACAAGTCCAAGTTGTACAAAACGCAATTGTAAAATTACTAGTCGTCCCTAATATGTTTAAACAGAGACATAATACACCGTTGCTGTTTCAGAGTGCCAAAATTTTACCTGTTAAGGCTATACTATGGCAAAAAATCATAATTCAGTATATATTTACCCCGCAGCATAAAGAAAAATTAGAACATAAATACAGTACTAGATTCACGCGCAATGACGGGTTAATAGTTCCGAAATTTAATAATAAATACGGACAGAGAACGTTTGAATACAACATACCGAAGATATTTAATTTATTACCTGACACTATAAAGCAATGTAATCTATGAATAAGGTTAAATATATGGTGAAAAATTGGCTATCGGAAAAAAAAAATTATTTTAATATCTATGAAAAATTGTATGAAAAAATTGTTAATTCTGTAGATATAAGATGTAAATTATAACTTTAAAAAATGTATTTGAAACTAACTTTAAGCACCTGTTGACAAGCCAATTCAATCGGCTTGGCAGGACTTGTTTGTTGATATTATGTATTAACTATTTATTCAATAAAAAAAAATTTAAAAAAATTAAAAAAAATCGTTGTTCATCAACTGTTGAGCTGAAATTTTGGCTCAATATTATATCCAAAAGAAATGAATGAGCGATCAACTAATTAAAGGAAGCCAAAATACTGGATTAAGCTTGCCTAAGTAAATGACAAAACAAAAATAAAAAACGTAAAAAATGTCACCTGAGGATAAAATTTCATTTTAATTTTTTACTCCAAATAATGTCAGGAATCACAGTATAAATAAAAAGTACTATATCATACTCCCATGTGAGGTGGCAATTAACATACCTAAAATCTTTGATACATTAACCCATGTAATTGCTTATCGTGACGGTTTTTCCGATCACTTTAGAATATATTTTGTATATATTATATAAAACAAGACTTGGAATGGAACCACATATCGCTGGTCTCAATCAAGTTACTCCTTTTTCCTCTTTCTTTTAACATTGGTAATCTTAGTTCATTTAATCTATCTTCATATTGCCGGTCTTTCAAAGCTCTTGATATTTTTACTGACCGTTTCTGTTCTCTTTCTATCAGATCTATATCTTCCTCAAAATATGGACACCATATTTGGAAAGTATATTCCAGGAGAGGTCACACATACGGTTTTGTATATTTTTAACATGAAATCTGGTCAGGTTAGGTCAGGGAAGGCTTTCCTGATTAAATATGTCATTGAATTTGCGGTTTTGATAATACAAGTGACACGCGGTTCCAATTTCAAGTCCTGTGATATGGTACCTCCTAGGTCTTGTAACGTATGCAAGCTGAGGGTTAGTTTTTCCAAGGTGTAGGACAGTGAATTGTTTTTTCAACATTGAGTTTTAGAAGCCAACGTAATGTAGCTATTTAGGTATTTTACCTTTCACTAATCTTGTTTAGTTTGATATATTTTACATTGTTGTTTATTGTTATATTAGAAATAATTAATTACCATTTTTATTACATTACTATACATTCATGTAGATATTTAAGTTTTGGACAATATGCCGAAATAAATGATATCACTTTCAGGCTTATCTTCACAAAGATGATACCTACTTAATATATCTTCCGATTTGAAGTTCATAAATTAACCCATTTATTTTCTAGGGAATTGCACATGTAAATACTGAGGGTGCAAGCTAATGAGATCCCCCTCTTGTGGGTTATTTTATTATTAAATGTGTCGGTACTATTTCACAATTACACAATGCTAACCGCGGGGGAATCAACATTCGTGGGTCTTTACAATGATGTAATTTCTTGGTTAGGTTTGAACAAGTTATTTAGTTTAAGATACATCGTTTAAAATGAAATCACCCCTTCATTTAAGCTGGTCGACAATCTCATACGTTGGCATCCCCAAAAAAATGGAAACATATAAGAATAAGTCTTTTACTATTTTATGCCTCTTTCATTGAGTAAGATTTTATTTTATTTCAGTTTATTGAAAAAAAAAACAGTTATACATATTTTATATAAATAATGAGATTATATATATTTTAAAAAAATCTTAATTAAAGTCAAATTTAATAGTAAAATTATTAAGTTTTTTTTGGTTTTTGTTATTGTTACAGCTGTTTACGGCTTTCAAAGTCATTTTCAAACTGTTTGAAAATGCAAACAGAAAATGGAAAGTTCTACGAATTAAACACAAAAGCAATAAATTTTTCATGTTTGCATGAACCAGTAAAGTTTCCATATGTTTTTAAATTTTTATTTAGTAAAAATGCAATAACAATTTAAATAATATTTAGTATACTTGTAGTACGTCCCCAGAGTAAAAAATATACATCACCCTAGTGTAAAACCACCATTCAGAATTTAAACATTGCTTGAAATAATTTAGCCGTGTTTGGTGACCAGATCTACATAGCCAGGTTTCTCCCCCTTATCTTCTTTCCCCCCCACTAAATTTAGCCTCACAACATACCCCAATTGGTGATGTCATAGACTCACTGACTCCACACGGTTAGGACTCTAATGCGGTGTTCACATAAAGTGTTTAACAATGTTATGTATTTCTTGTCACTGTGTTTATTTTTTAGTTTTAATTTTACAGTAATAAGACTAATATGAAACTAATTGAAACTAACACCCGCAGAACTTGATAATAACGTTAATTTACAGTGCAGTGAAGAATTTTTGTAGGTTTTCTTTAGTATCTCTCTCACGGTTAAAACAGCTAAACAGTTCAAACGGTAAAGTTCACAAGATTTATTATTTTCTTACCAGTTGGAGGTATTTATTTCCTGACAGGATTTATGAAGCAGGAATCTTTTACAGAAGTTTGGAAGCCTTTTGTTTGGCTTTAAACTTGATACCCTCTTTAGTGAATAAAAGTTTTGTTTATATTCACTAAACACCTACCTTATAATGAACACAATTAATACAATTTTTCATAATTTCAAAGTTTTAATGTATGGTAGTATTCCCAAAATGAACTAATGATAAAAACTTAAAACGTCATTACCTGCCTAAAGTTATTCTCAATTGGGGAGGTGTTAATTAATTTAACAGCTTAGATTTTTTTTGCATTGTTTATATGTCTTGCATTTTCGTTATATCTTTTTATATAACCTAATCGTTGATAATTAACTTGTGTTAAAAATCTGGACATATATTATATTTATATATATTTTGTGTTTCTTTGGTTTGACAAATACTTTTATTAAATAAATATCCGGCTTCAAAAAAAAGGCTTGGACATCACAACATACGTTTTAAAATCATTCTAAAAATTCACATCACTTCCCTAACCTAGAAGTTTCGAGAATTTAATGTCTCTTCAGTTATAAAATTATACACACCGAATATAATTCTCCAAATCTCGAAAGAATATTTCATTAAAAAAATCTACTTATTGGATTCGGTTAGCGACAGATTCAAAACAAAGGTATTATTATTATATGCTCGTATATAAATAAAGGTATGCATCCCAATATTGAGAACCACAATGGATCAACATGATTCTCATTTTGTAGATATAAAATGGTACAATAAATTATTATCTAACAAACAAACTTAAACCAAAATAACAAATTAAGAATGGACAATTTGAAATGCAGGTTGTCTTTCGTTTTTGATAATTAATGTAAATTAATTTACACTGATCATTATATTAATAAAAAATATCCTCTAAAAATCTTTAATCGCTTTTATAATAAAATTGATTGAAACTTACCTATTACCTGTATGCCTATATATTTTATTTACAATAATTTATTAGTCGATTTTTATATGCGCGCCCTTTTATTTCATCAAGATTCATTAAAAAGGTGCAAACGGTTCTGGTCATTCGTTAAATCAAAAAAATCTTCTTCCGATCTACCAAAAAATGTACCTGGGCGATATTTCCTGCACTGATAGACAATCCATATGCGACCATTTTGGTGATTATTTTATATCAGTTTTTGTAGAAAATTCCAAACCGTGTTCCGAACCTATAAGCTCTGACAATAATGACGACAACTCTAATCTACAGATACACACCATTAACTTCAATGACTCATGTGTACTTAATTATTCAAAAAAAACTTCATCCGAATAAAAGTGCGGGATCTGATTTAATTAAATCCATATTTTATATGAAATGTCGGAACCAATTGGCCCATCTTCTCTCCTTGCAATTCAAAATGTCGTTTGAGGAAGGCAAACTCCTCGTCAAGACCAACCTGCTGGAATACACACATTTTATATTCAATTTTATGGGTAGTAAAAATCAAATAGACTCAATCTACACGGATTTTTCTAAAGACTTTGATAAAATTAATACCAAACTGCTTATGATGAAACTGTTAAGAATCCGGAACCATCTTCTAAGATGGATCAAGTCATATTTCACAAACAGAAGTCAAACTAAGGGTTTCTCTTCAGGTTTCTATAATATACCATTAGGAATTTCACAAGGATCACATCTTGGACCTTTATTATTTATTTTGTATGTCAATGATATAGGGACATGTTTTAAAAACTCAAAATTTTTGCAGATGAGAAAATTTACAAAAAATCACTAATATCAATGACTGCTTAGAATTACAAGAGGATATTAATAGGCTTGGAATATATTGTGCGAACAACCAACTGTTTCTTAACCTGGAAAAATCTCACACAATATCTTTCATCAAAAACATTAACCCTGTAATATTCCCGTACAAAATCAATGATGCAAAACTTAGAAAATGTAGTGAAGTAATGGACTAAGGTATAATAATGGACTCAGGAATGTCTTTCCGAGCACATAAAAAATTCATCTCTGTCAGAGCCTACAAAATTCTAGGATTCATCATAAGAGTAACGAAACCATTCAGATCACCTTATTTAATAAAAAAAATACATGTGTATTTAATTGGCTCTATATTAGAATTTGGATCAGTAATATGGAATCCCCAAGTATTAAGTTAATATTGAAAGTTTAAAAGGAATTGACACTTATAAAAAATCTGAAACACTTATACTTTAAATCCTTCCGACCACCCCAACATTTAAAAGACTCGTTAGCATTCCACAAACTATCAACATTAGAAGATAGAAGAGATATATCTGATTAAAAGTTTTTATTCAAAATTATCCACAACGCCGTTGATAACGACCACACTTCTAGAAAATGTTCATTACCACTGTTAATTACCACTGTTATCCCACACTCAAAAACTAACTACACACAACATTCAGTTTTCAGAAGGACATGCACAAAATACAATAATATATTTCAGAGGCCGATATTTTCCATTTGTCTTTAGTTCAGTTTACTAAATGCATATTGGAGAAAATAAAATCAAATTGTTTATTACGCATCCTCTCTCCCTGCTGTGTGTAAGATATCTCAGTTATTTTCATAAAGCTGTGTAAGATATCTAAGATATCTCAGTTATTTTCATTAAGGTGTTTTTATGTTTTTTCTCTGTGTAACATTAATTTTATGTGGAAACTTCACTAATATGTAAAATGTAATTATTTGTATAAAATTGTAAAACTTTTTGTTTCCTCCTTTTTGTTGGTATATATATATACCAACCAGTTTCGGTTCCACCTGAACCTTCCTTATTGTTTAAAGTGTGGCAATTCGATAAATCTAATTGTTTATTTAATACATTGATTTTATTTATTAATTCAAATTATAATTATGTATAACCGCAAAGTGTTTGGCCCTGTAAAAGTTTACAAATATATGTAGGTTTTTATTACAGTGTTATTTGGGAATATTTGATATATAGTTTTTATAATTGTTAAAGTTTTGAAACAACGCGATTCTGGTTGGACTTAAGGATAAATAATTGTGTTTAACCTTAAAAGTAATGACTTTTTCGTTAACTAGGGGCGATTACGGTTCTAATTAAGGGTTAAGAATTGGCTTGAACCTCAAAATTGTAGACTTTTTTCAAAATTTGATTCCAGTTCTCTCGGATGACAAAGAAAAAGTCGTTAATTTTAAGGTTAAAGAGAATTCCTTATCCTGCATAACCGGAATCGCCCCTACGTCACTTTAAAGGTTGTAAGCAGTGAATTGTACATTTTAGGAAAAATAAACTGAACATGCTTTTGGCAATAATCGTGCAATGCAATGGGATACTCTATAATGTACACAAGTACCATGTCTGTATTTCATTTTAGAAATATACTTGTTATTTACAGACTTGGTAGTACTTAATAATAGAACGCGTGTCGGATATAATGTTTATTTAACAATTTAGTACAGATTGACTACTTCTATCTTCTGAGCTGTCGGTTTGGAAAAGAGAGCGAGCAGATGCATCCGTCATCTTTTATACCTCTATCTGTCATCTCGCTCTTACACATTCAAAAAGCAGGCGTACCACCTAAAACCTTTCTTACATCCTCCCCTACTAAAATGGAATGCCCCTATCTACATATATTATACCCTATTACTACATATTCATATTACAATTTTATTTTATATATTTCATTTTCTAACAAATTAACACAACATATTTTTTTATATTACTTCTCGTGGAAAATTTAGGGAGTTTCAAAAATAGATAGATATAAGTTTATATTTATGTGTAGGTGTATACTAAACCTATAATAAGTGTATTTGTTAAACGGTTCGATCACATCATTCTGTGTTCTAATGTACAAAATTGAATATATTTATGTGTAGGTGTATACTATACCTACATTATAAGTGTATATGTTAAACAGTTCGATCACACCATTCTGTGTTCTAATGTACAAACTTGAATATATTTATGTGTATGTGTATACTTTACCTACATTATAAGTGTATATGTTAAACAGTTCGATCACACCATTCTGTGTTCTAATGTACAAACTTGAATATATTTATGTGTATGTGTATATTATAACTACATTATAAGTGTACTTTAAATATATTTAAACATATTTAAAAAAATCTTAATGCTTTATTAAAACAAAGAAATATTTTTTATTGTATTATTTAGGAATTTTGTTCAATAGTTGTCGACCCGGTATGACTTTTTTTCCATTGTTGGCAATATAATTATTTGTTTATATAATTCACTAATATGCAAAAATAAACCAGAGAATGCTTTTTAACACGTAATTTTATTTATTTAGAAAAAAATATCACCTCACCTTTCTCTGCAATTATTTCGTTTTGGATATAAATATACATAGAAAACATTAAGCAATTTTGATGCTCTTAGAAAGATATAAGAAAAAACGTGCTTTTAATTAATAATGCATGATTCAAAATGTTACTCTTTACTACTTTTTGAATATAAATTAAGAACTAACTTACCAATGGGAAGAATCACTAGGATAATTAACTGCCTCGCAGGAAATATGGATATTTTCCACATGTCCTACAACGTATTTAAACATGAAATATTATTATTCAAGACTTAAAATTGTAAACCTACATTTGAAACTTTATTTTTTGCTGTCCCACTTGTAAATGTATTTGTTATTAACTTTTTTTGTAATTCTAACTACCGAATTTTTAATGTACAGTGTTTATACTGTTTTTGAAAATAAATAAATAACATAAGAGTAATACGAAGTTAAAATATATACAACTAGAACCATTAATTTAAATTTGTAATAGAATAATTGAAAAAAATCTTAAAATTCTTGTTTCGGACAGCGTTCAGGTGTCAGATTTGTAATGCCCTGACGATGGAAATCGTAACGCTGCCCGAAGCCTTGAATAAAGAAGGAGGTAGTGCAACGCGGCGTAATATCCCAGCAAAAAATCACGTTAGTATCTCAGGAAAATACAATGTTTAGTAAATTCATACCTATCGTGATAAAATAACATCTCTTTTAAATAAGTTAAATTAACGAAATTCCACCCCATGTGCGTTTTTGTATAAATAATTATTTTTACTTAGAAACTATGTATATTATTCAGGAATGCACAGATACATCCTCCCAGCTGTGTTTTCTCAGTATAAACATGTTACGGCAACGTTAACGTTAATCAAACCATGCAATATATTATGTAACCAAGACAGATATTGTAAACATTATGTATTTGTAAACATTAGATGTACAAGTAGCTAAATACATTATAGCTTATAAAATAAATATATGGGAATAGTGAACTTTACTTAAGTCCCCGCATTCAGAAATTCTATCGACTTAAATTAAAAATACATATATTTACATATATTATTTATATACATCAAATTTATTAATATTATTATTGAGTTCTGCAATAATTTTGTTTTTTACCATTTTTACAGCTGTTTCTGCTTAAATGCTGAAAATGGCCTTGAAAGCCGAAATAGCTGTAACAATAATAAAAAAACAAAAATACTTACAGAACTTAATAATAATATTATTAAATTAAAAAAAATAATAATAATTCTCTTGAAAACTTTAAGTTGTTCAGTTCCCAAAAAAATATATGTTGTTTTGCAGATAATATCTATACATCATCTGTAGAGCCGAAACGGTAATTATATGAAATTTCCTAGACAAAAAAAAATCACACAATAAAAAATTATTTTTAATTCGTTTTATGCTGTTATTTTACATGCTATGAAAAAGAGCATAGTGAATCTTTAAATGCAACTCAGACATTTGTCAAGAGATTTTTGTTCTACTTTACACGGGTTTGTTTTATTCAATATTTTCACAAATTTCGCTTCATTATTATCGTTTTTTTAATGTAAGCGCGCTCCCTCTAACATTCGTATTTACATATCTCCCATTCAAATCATCTTCTTCTTCTTTTTGAACATTTACTACGGCGCCTTAAGTATTCTAAGACTCTAATAACAGGGGTTTGCTCGAGGTTCACATTTAAATTATTTCTGATGGATGTAAGTTATACAAATTTATAAAATATTTTATGTAAAACGGTTTGAAAATTTTATTAAACGTTTTTCTAAACTATAAAATTAGCACCAGATTTTATTTTTCTAGACGATGAATTAGTAACTTCTCGAGGGATCCCTCAAGAAATTTTTTAAATTTTAGTAATACGTTCATCAGAAATAATTAAAATAAACCCCCCGGAAAGGTCAATTTTTCTAGGCCTGTTAGGCCAAAGTCGACCGTAGGTCCATCCATTACGCCGGACCGCGCGCCGAATATTCTTTTATCACGACTTCATCACTTATGTCGTTAGAATTCCCACTTCATTCTAGAGATTTGTTAGGGCGAATTCATCCGCAGGTCTGTCCGATACACCAGGGCCGCGCGTCGCATATTTTTGTGCACGGCTATTTCACTTACGTCGTTAAGATTCTAGCTTTATTTTACGGTATTGTCTCATTTTACAGTGTACTATACTTTAAATATATCATTTTAATATTAAATTTGAAAAGTACAGCAGTTAAATAGCTTTCAAATGTCGAGCTATTATTCAAATATTATATCCCAGTTAGTAGAATGTTGACAATTACTTTTAAATTTCTCCCAAATAACCCTACGTTTGAGACACAAAAGAACTTTGCTGTAATTTAAAAATGTTATTTATATATAATGAAGTTTGTTTCATGGCCGATGTAACATTAAGCTGTATGAAGGTTTTAGGCAAAGAAGAGTGATAACCAATGTTGTAGGAGGGAGGATATCCGAAAGCCGATAAGTTATTATTTTTTCAATTATAAAAAATCACTTTGTAGTGTAATTTAAATTTAAAGAAACACAATCTCTTTTACACCACCACCATTTAATCAAATTAATCGACATGTTACGAAATCGATGTAAACCTTCGTCAGAATAAACATAATAAAATAATAGACAAATAAGTACCCATTGGAGCCCCTAAATACCTGAAAAAACCCTTGACTCTGTGCAAAAACGGGCGGTCCGTTTGATAGATTCCCCAATCTTAACAAACGGACTGCAATCTTTAGAGCACAGGCGTCATGTAGGTATGCTGTCCTTGTTCTATCGGTATTACAATGGAAGATGCTCTGAGGAACTAGCGTCATTGATCCCTTCGGCACTGGTGCGTAGTCGGGATACACGCCAAACGCGCGCCCAACATTTGTACACGGTTGACATTTGTCACATGAAAATGGGTCGCTTCTACGATTCGTTCTTAAGTTCAACAGCTCGGCTATGGAAAGAACTGCCGGCCTCTGTATTTCCTCCTTCCTACAACATGGGACTCTTCAAGACCCATGTTCACTCCTTCCTCTCCACAAAAAGACCACCCACACAGCATCCCCAAATATGACATAGGCCCTGAGGGAAATTATTTTCTTCAGGGCCTCCTGTGTGGAGTTAATATAAAAAAGACAAAAACTATTACAATCAACGGTGATTGTTATTAGTTATTATTATAAAAAAATAATCATACCGATAAAAAAATTACAAATCGGTAATCATTATATTTATTTAACAAAAACTTTCACAAATTAAAATGACCGAATCAGTTTTCTAAGGTTTATAAATACATATAAATTGGAATTAATGTGAAAATAAATTTAAGGGATGGATTTAAAAAAAATTATTTTGTTATTAATAATATTTAATTGATTGTTAACACTTTTTCCATTTTTTTAGAAGGGTTTATTGACGCTATAATGTTTTCCTTTTATTTTGCTGAAGGGTTTGATGGCACTATAATTTTTTTTTCTTTTATTTTGTAGAAGGGTTTAATGACGCTATAATTTTCTTTTCTTTATTTTGCAGAAGGGTTTATTGACGCTATAATTGTTTTTTTTTTTATTCTAGATAAAAGAAAATTACATTTTTCACTTATTTAACTAGAAATAACGAATACATTACACATAAATATATTACACAACGATATTATTCACTTTCATTGTTTTGTTGATTGAGTATAAAACTAAACAATTTTTTTTAAATGTACCTACACTTTTATGATTTTTAATTTCGTCTGGGAGGCAATTATATATGTTGCTCCCCTCGTAACCAATGGATTGCTTGCCATAATGAGTATGTATGGTGTTTAAATGTATTTTATCGTGTTGCCGTGTAAAGTGTGTGTGTACTGGAGATGTTTTAATGAGTTCTGTATTTGTATGTATGAGTTTATTATTTATTTTGTAAATAAGGAGACATGTATTATATTCTTATAATTTTCTTCATTTTAATGGTTTTGTTTCCATATATAATTTTTTGTTGATGTTCTAGGTTTGAAATGAAATAGCTTTTTGATTACTTTGTTTTGTGTTACCTGTATTAAATTGCACTTGTTAAAATATTAGAAATTTCCAGGATAATTTTATTTTAACCAAGAACATTTGAGTGTGCAACACAAAATAACATACTTTGAAAATATAGTAAATAAGTAATAAAAATATAATACAATGTACTTATCACATAAAATTTTAAAACAGTTTTCGCTATAGTTAGTTACCCTTCGGTCACCTATTATTACATACATTACACAGTCAATATGGCAACAATTTGGGATGCTCTTCTTCCGCCCAATGACCGCCATTCCCGGGCGGGCCGCCCCCGCTGCCGCCCTCCCCCAGCCCTCTGCAGCGGCCAGTACGATATAAGGGCGGGCGGGCCTTCCTGGCAGCCACTCTCCATTCTCACGTCGCGCCGGTAACTAGCCCTAACCTGCGGAACCAGTGAACCACTAATCCACTAATTCACTAATATCACACCTCACCTGTTGGAAGCTAAGAAACCGAACACTCTTTAAACTCCGTTGATTTTCAGTTTTCGGCCTAATTTTTTGAACAGTGTTTTGTTGAAGTTTTGCAACTGCAGCGTAAAAAGTAAGTTTCTACATTTTTACATTTTATTTATTAACTATTGGGTTTTAACAGGAGAATAATAACAGTCCTTACATAAAAGTCGTAAACTGAACAAGTAAGTTAGATATTTTATGAAAACATAAATAATAAGGAAGTGCAAAACGCTTTCCAGATATTTTAAGATATATAGTTTTTTTTACATTTTATTTATTAACTATTGGGTTTTAACACGATAATAATAACAGTGTGTAGTTTAAAAGACTTTAAGTAGAGTTTAAATTAATAGCGCAAGTTAGCGAATAATAAATAATCGATTAATTTAAGTAATGAAACAGTAAATTATTAAACATATCGTAATATCACATTTTAGAGAAGCATGAAATTTCGATACGTAACTAGCAAATCAGAAAGTCAGATTAAAAATATTGGCAGATCAAAAATGCCTGTTAAATAAAACATTGTTACTTTGTAGTATGAACCTTTGATGCCTAAGAGCTTCGCTTAGAGTAAATCTTCGTTATGACTCACAATTAATATTTATTAAAATAAGCAATATCTTAAGGTATAAAGAGTGATTTTCACTGCGTTGAATTCAGATTAGGTATCTTTACCGATTGCAGATTAAATTAAAGCAATGTTTGTTAATATTAAGCCTAGAAATCACATTTTCAAATGAAACCCGCCCATCATCAAAAATATAAATAAATTGAGGTGTAAAGCAAAGTAATTCATAAGGTAAAGAGTTTAGTTTCTAGGAAAATATTAATTTTATACTGTGCGATAATTACGACAGGCTAAAATACCGTTTATCTCATCCTTAAAAGTCAAATTTTCTATGGATACTACTATGAATGTATTTTAAATAAGCCAAACACATATTACGTTAGAGATCCAAAAGCCGTCAAACATTAAAACATATATTTCGCCTATCATGAATTTAAAGTTATTATTCTCTTATACATCACCATCACCAAGTTCTAAGCATTTTTACAGCCATGCATGCAAAGGCAAGCTTTTTTTAGAACTGTTTAGTGCCCTAGTATATTACTAATGGTTTATGATTTATTGCGAATATATAAATAAATTAATTAGTTTCAAATCATTCTGAATCAAAAATAAGAAATTTTCAAGATTTATACACGAAAAGCTTTTCAGTACCTATTATTTTCTAAGTTCCTATACAATATACCCACTCTATCAGAATTTTCTTGAAACATGCATAATTATTATGTAAAACAATATTAACTTCCATCGACTATAGTGTTATATAAGTAATGGTTGACTATAAGAACGCGTTTAAAATTGATGAAAATAGTTGTTTTTCTTAACAAAATTGCCTAATGGAATGTTCTGTAAAATATACAACTTTTTACAACGAGGCTTTGAATGGGGAGTGTTTTTTGAACTGAAACAAAATTTTGAGTAAAAAAATTCGGGGTTCCTTTTCAATTAACGCCACACGTGACGATATTATTTCTTGAACGTGTTTTTTATTACATCACGTACCTAATCATGCACAATGGGATGCAAAACTAGTCGTGTGAAAAAAATAAAATTAGCTACCTAATAATAGGAGAAAAAAATTACATCGTTACGAAAATAAAATTTAAAAACATTAATTGAAGCATTCGGCTTTTTGTATGATCCTACTTGACATATTATTAATAGTTTTACTAACCGGTTTCGACCGTTGTTGGAACAAAAATATATATCCTGTTTATTAGACTGAAAAAATCAATATCAGTAGGTATATTTGCAAATTCTTTTTACAAATACTTTTCTTAAGAAGGGATGTTTTACAGAATTCGAACAATTCATCAAATTTCAAAGTAGATTTTCAAGTTCTGGGAAGGTTCTATTCAATTTCTGTTATTTTTTCAGTTTTGTGGAAAAACTGGCCATTACCGATAAAATAATAAAACTTGAATAAAACCTTCACGGATCTTGAAAATAAACTTTGAAATTTGATGAATTGTTCAAATTTTGTGAAACAACCCGTCCTTATTGTACACCACATTTTATTCACATTTAGTTGCATATATCTTTGATGGAAAAGGCTGTGCAAATTTTATGACCACTTTTTAATAGGCAACAGCAGATTTTTGGTTTTATGGTTACAAAACACCAATTTATTTTGCCAAAAGTGTTTAAATTAAATTATTAGTATTAAATGTTCCCTCAAAATGGTACCTCAGTTTCAAAAGGAAACAAAACGTAAGAATGTGTTTTATCATAAAGGAATGTGGTTTTATTCAGTATTTATACATTTAAAAACAATACTTTTAATTCGGCAACAATTTAATATGTTGAACGAATACCTTTTATTCTAATACCTACTTGTTATTATTGAAGTCACCTAAAGACCACTTTTTCTAGAACATTTTTTCAATTTAGTCTAAATACAATTTTTGATGAGTTGAGATAATTGTTTTTTTACAAAAGAATATTATTATAAAAATTCTATTAACTTTTATTCTCTGACATATTTTTTAAATAATGAAAAATCATTTTTTCAGTCTAATTATTATTGTTGACATTTTAATTCTTGTATTCATACTTGATAGTATTTAAAATATCACTTGTTCGGCAGTGAGAAGAGAGAAGTAGGTACAATGGTTTTAATGTTAGAAAATAGTGAAAGTACTAAGTTTGTAATATTTGTTGTACACTGTATTTTAATTCATTCTTTCACATGTAATATGAACATACATTTAAAATTACCATATTTTCAGCTGAATCTAAAATTAAAAAAAATCAATATACTTAAATATTGGATATCTAAATCGTTTCAGATATTCCTGATGCATACTTAAGATACAAGGAAAAACAAACACGTTTTTTAATCACATCATGTTTATTGAGATATTTTTGTTAATATGTAGAATTCCAAGAATAATTTATTTCGCTAAATCACATTACGTAAATGACTGAATTATTTTTTTTACCATACATTATATTATGACAGTGGTTTAAAAACGTATTCAATGTAACCGAAAATTTATTTAGAATTATAAACGATAATCTATTATATGTTACTCCACGAAAATGACCATCTCAACATGCCTCCCATTGACATAGTTGGTGTAACCTTGTCCAGTGTGTTCAGATCAGGTACGGATCTTCATTGAAATCGACATTAAAACCCTTAAAGGTAAAGGAAACATGCGTAATAATCTACGCTTTCATAATTTAATTTTTTTAAGAAAATTCACCTTTTGCAGGTTATGCTTTAAATACAAATACAATATTGTATCGGTGATTCGATCCAATATCGTATTTGTATTCATATTCATGTTTCGTATGTAAGGACGTAAACTATAATTCGTCTAAATATTTAAAGGATAATTTGAAAAAAGTGTATTTCATATTTAAAAAAATTAACGCCTTTTTTGAACGCGTAGATTATAACATACGTTACGTTTACCCTAAAATACATCGTGTGATGAAATACAACATACCTTCGCCTTTTTGGCTTCAAAATATAACCAGACTGCTAATTGTAATAGAAAAAATACATGATTACGAAAATATTTTTTAATTAAACCTATTAATTTGTGTTGTCTGTGATATGCGTTATTCCACGTTCAATGAACTCAATTTGTGAAAAATAATTTAGACCAACACTTATGTAAGTGCCTACCTATAACATAATATTTGAATAGAAAATTCTTTATATTGTCTTTTTTAAATTAGAAATTATTATGAAATATTCCTTTTTTATTAAAATTATTCTATTCAATTTTTTGATAAAATTTTTAAATTTGCAAGTAGACCAAATGAACGAAGAAAGGAGTGTAAGGAGAATATATGACATGAATGTGAACGGTAGGAGTCGGGGACGCCCGAGGAAGAAGTGGCATGATGAAGTCAACTAAATACTTGCATCGAGAAGTAAGGAGTGTGTGCTAAAGCTGAGTTGTTTGGCGGTCCATCCTCTCTGCCTACTCCTGCGGAGAAAAGGCATGATGGTTAGTTAGTTAGCTCTTTTATTTTGCTAAAAACGAGTATCTGATTGAGAGAATACGTGAGCTTGTTCGTGACCGACAGATTAATCTTTTGAACATGTGCAGTGAATGCTGGGTTTGTTCTAACGATGTGGAAGGTTTTCTGAAGAACTAACAGCAATAGTCCTCGCGGTACCACACCGCTTTATAGTTGTGTGACACGTCAAACGCGTGGCAACATTACGACTCGGTTAATATTTACCGCATGAAAATAGGTCGTTTTTATGACTCGCGCTTGTGTTTAACAGCTCGGTCATGGAACGACTTACCAGCTTTAGTATTTCCTTCCTTCAACAACATGAAGATTCAGGTTGAGGCCTTCCTCTTTTTAAAAATAACAGAGAACAAATTATTAAATAAATGAACTCAGTATCAGGTTTCACGCAGGGAATTCATGATTTTCTTAAATAATTAGAAAACACATATCAGTGTTCCCGGATTTGTTGAGAAAACTAACCTTTTATTCATTTCTATATCGAAAAGTTCTTGCCTGATGTACTCCAAAGGCCATTTGACTGTCCGGCTAAAAAATGAAGCATAGCATTATAATTCAGCATATACCAATAATCTAAATCACACGGAGAACCCAAAAATAGATATTCGATATTTAAAAGAATAAATCTTTTTCCCATCTATTTCGACAACTAAAGGGTTAACATACTTTTATAGCTGATATTAACCCTATAGCAACCGATATTTATCAAATATGACCAAAAATTACTACCTCAATAAAGTTATAATTGATCACTACCAATGTGAAATAGATTCACCAGTTTTCCTGTTGTACCTACTACGAGCTTCCGGACACCTTGTATAATTCCACAGAAACTATCTGAAACATCTTTTGTATTTCAAAATCGTTGGCGCATTTATAAAGAACGAAATCATATAATTAATCGGCGTTGATGTGTCTGTGATTATACCAGACCTTTCCTGTCAACGTAGACCGCCTTCAATGAGATTTGTCGAAAATGTCTGTCTGACCATTGTTAATTATGTTTAGAAGGAATGTAAATTAAGTTTATTAACAACTGTCCATATATACATTTACCATGAAAATCGAAAATAAGAATACGTACTGTAAAAATCTAACTAAACATCGCATTTATATTCTACAGGAGTAGCTATGGCCATCGACCAATATTTTGATGCTTGGTTAAAAACGATAATAATGTTTATAGGTAGGTACTTTAGGTAGTTGCTTTATTGTTTGTATAGATATTGGTTAAAATTGATAATAATGTTTATTACCTATAATACCTACCGGTTTATTGATTAATATGTGTTATTTAATAAATTATTCATCTAAAATAATATAAATTAATTATATATATATAAAAATGAATTATAAATATATATATGGTAATGATTTATGGTATGCCATTTTCTAAGTTATCTAAATTGCTATTTAACAAGAAAAAATTTAGGTTTCCACATATTTAAAACTTTTGTCCTTTTTTCCACCGTAAATTTACTGTTTGAAATTTGTCAAAATTTGAACATATTATTGAACTTGTAAAAAAAATAGTTAAAAATTGCGCTCCAAAACATTATGATTATGCCTAAGTACCCTTTTCTGACATTTTAAATATCAGACAATTTTCGAAAGAAATGTCGTTGAGAAATGTCACAACATAACTCAATATTCGAAATTTGCAGTGCCTATTTAATTATTTATGTATATTTGTATTACTTCAAAACTACTCATGATTATTTTAATGACTTTGCTATAAAATTGGTACTGATTCATTTAATCGAAATCTCACATATGAATAATAAATTACGCTTTCCGCTTTAAATTTATTCCTTTAAATGTCACAAATTTTATTCAAAATATGATCATAATAATTGTGTAAGCGGATTGAATATTTAAAAAAACTTGTTTTCATTTATAATTGAATCTGAACCATTTTGAGATTGTGATCCAATTAGGTTTTCGTTTGCATACAAATTATTTAATGTTTTACTAGTTTTGGTATCTGGATTTGTGCATTTTTTCTGTAGTAATATTCTCTTTTTAACATATTTTATGAAGTTTTTTTCATCTTCCAGCAACACAGATTTTCCGGGCAGTATGCTTACCAAATTGAAACAAATATGTAGATGTTTGTGAAGGGAGGAATCCATCTCTTTTGAGCGATAAAAATATCAGTGGGTACATTCAGGTACTGGTAAACGTGCAAATTTAATTGCCTATATTAGCACATTGCTAAACAATGGATTATTTTCAGAAACTACGAATAACGCATAATTAAATATTTGAATATCATTCGGAATTATTTTACGAACCATTTTTTAAAATTTCAAATAAGAAATTATTCAATTTGTCCAAAGAAATTTTAAATGACATTTTTTATTTTTTCATACTTTTGTCGAGCCGATAGGTACCCACCATAACATTGATTATTCCGATTTGACACCTCTTATTTAGGCTGAACATGCGAACTCTGGCAGGATAAAAAGGTAGTATCCAACACGTCTGAATCACCTCCGTTCTTAATTGCCCTGTATTATCTTACAATCATAACCAGTAAATAAAAAAAAAAAACTGAACAAAAACTCACAATTATAAATATATATATTTTATGTAAAACATATTATAATATAAAAAACTAAATTAGAATCGTGACTCTCTTATCGGGCACAAGAGTTTCTCTTTTTTGATAAAGTATACATGACCATAATTGACCACGTTTTGTATGTAATATTTTTTTTAAATAAAAAAAAGTTTAATTTTTTTTTTTAAAGAAAGACAATCATTCCCGGGTTACGAATAACCTGATAATATTTGAAAATCTCCTACTAGCACCACAGTAAGCTGAAAATGTTGCTTGTGTTGTGATGGAGGACTTAGCCAACCGAGGAATTGAACACACTACGCCTGGGTGGGACCCAAACGCGATGTCAACTCGGCCACCGACCGGTCGAAACCCATATTCTTATACCCATAAGAACCCATATCTTAAAATGTAACCCATATTCTTTATAATACCATAAAAAACACAACAAGTAGAATGATATATGTATTTTAATCGGTAAAAGTACCTAGCAATTTGTTATTTTCACCAGGATATCAAATGACAAAGAATTAAAAAAAAAATTATAATTGAGAAAATCTACAGCTTACAATAATTTATGAGGAATTGTAAAATATTGATAATAACTGAACCACTAACGTTTTAAGTGAATATAAAAGAGAATGGAGGTAAAAATGATATATGAATATAAAGAGAAAAGAGATGCAAAAGCCAATGGCGATGGGGTGGTGGGAGGGAGTGGGAGGGGAAGGATCTGGTCAGTGTAGATTTTAGGTTTGAAGTTGTGAGGAGCTGGTGTAAACATGGTGAATGCATTGCACGAAACGTAAACATGTATAAAGAGCGGTGAACGTGTTTTGTTTTTAGTAAGAGTTGCAAAGGGATGTTTAATAAAAAAATGCAAACAATTTTGAAAAACTTTCAGGATTTAGTATGAATTTTTTAATTAAAAAAATATTATTGTACCTATGGCAGAATAAAATATCAAATTAATTTAAACATTATTTGGATAAATCTTATAGGCTTTAAGAACGTACTTAAATTTAAAAAATGAAGAACCTATCGCCCCGTAATACCTCTTTTCATTAAAATGTTTAATTTAGAATTACGGAGAGAGATAAAATAGTTTGATTTTGATATGTTACACGAACAGACAGTTTACATCAGAAATTATCACATTAATAAGATTCTGCCAAGAAGAGACACACTATATTCGGGATAATATTATGTATGAAGTCAGTGTCACATGTTTGAATTAAAATTCTTTTAAGGCAAACAATATGTATTTTTTTCTAAAACTTTTTTAAAACCTCGAAATAGGTTTCGTAAGGATCGGCAATCGGCATACTAATCTATACAGTTGAGGATGTTGCCAATGAGGATAATGTGGATATAAAATGACAAGCTGGGGTGTACCCGTCGTTGTTCGATGTTATGAATGGTTTGGAGCAAAGGTTCTCAAACTTATTTCGACTACCGCCCACTTTGAGATTTAAATAAATCTAGTGACCCGCATTTTTTTTAACTTACCTGTTTATATTATCATTTATTGCGTATCTGTTGTTTAACGAAAACTTGTTAGAACTTGATTGCCACAAACACGGCACGAAGTGAAGGTGGATAGTCCGATACAGTTTCCATACAAACCAATGACGGTGAAAGAAAAGATATAATTCCATTATTAATGTTTTACTTAATTTAAATTAAAAAACATTTAAAAGCAAAGTAGTGAATACACAGTTTGGTTATAACAAATGTTTTGTTATAAGGAAATAAAATAAACTATTGTGATTTAATTGAGCTAGATTCTGTCAGATTTTTGTAGATAGAATTTGTCTGCCTTGCCCCTTTAGATTTTCTTAACGCCCCCTTATTTTATTTGAGCATTCTACTTTCACCCTGAAAGCCTCCAGCGCCCGCAAGGAGGCGTCATCGCCAACTTTCAGAAATACAGTTTTGGTGAAAAGTTTTAAGGTTGTCAATAATATTATTGTTGAAAGTTGTGAAAGATTGCCTTTTTTAATATTTGTTTCAATTTATCGTGCCATGTTTTTCTACCATTTACTTCATATAGTATCATGAAACTCAAATTTTTATTGTTAAAAACTACATTTAATTTGAATCCAGTATCTAATTTCAGTGCATAGATAATACGTTAAGCCTTCCCCGGGCGTCCCCGGCGTCTTCTACCACTAAAAACCACTCTCCTGCATAAATAAATCCCTCACTTAATCGATATCTATATATGAAACAAATTGGTCCTAAAAAACCAGAGAAATACCAAAATATAGAAAGTAAAATTCTCATTCGGAGCCTACTTATTATACTTTAACCAATGAAAAACTCTGAAAGCTTATTCAATAGACTTTCAGAGTTTTTCATTGGTGGATATAGTTAGGCAATCATATGACAATATTTCGGTTCCAATTTTCGATCGGTGTTATACCCCCTGCACTCCTGGCATTAATAACAGCAAACTTTGAAATTTTAAATGAAATCAGTCGTGTAGTTTTTGGGTCCATAGGGAATAAAGAAATAAAAATTCACTTTCATATTCAGAGATGTACAGATTTGAAAAATACATCGATAGTTTATTAGTATCTGCATAGAAAATATTATTGAACTGAAAAAAGATTTAAAAATATATCTATTTTAATAATCGTTGGCTGAGTTTTGATACTCTTATATTTCATAGTACTTTCTCCATTAATTTGTTTTTTAAATAATTAAGTCATATTTTACGATCTTGGCGGGATTACGCATAATTAATTATTTTTATGGATAATTAAATAATAATTAATTGAAATGCTTTAATTTCGTGTTTTTTTAAACTTCTATTATAAATTTACCGAGAAAACTGTGTTTATGGTTGTTATAACTGGTCGTAAACCGAAGAGTCGAAAAAGAGTTTGTGGTACCAGTTCGGAATATACCTACTATCAGTATCATCTGCCCTGATTATTCAGAATACAATGCACAAAAAAATGTTGAAAATATTGTACTTTCATTGAATGCGCATTAAGAAGTGCTTTAAACTAGACTGCTTTGGCTGATTTGTTTGTATGGGAAAATAAATATTCTTCAAAAAAGGCTCTTTACTACAAATCCGAAGATCGCGGGTTCAAATCCCGACGTGCGTGAGTAAATTTTACTTGATTAATCTATGATATTTCACAATTTATTAATAGCATAATACAAAGTATATTTTAGGCACGTTCCAGAGCGGAAAAAATTCTCAGTATCGCCCTGGCGGGAGAACACCATTCATAATTAAAACGTTGCTTGAAATGGATTTGGCCATGTTTGGTGATCAGGTATAGGTAAAAAGCAAAATACTTCCCCAACTTCTTTTCCCCATATCCTTCCCCTCACCAATACCTTGAGCCTAACAACATACCCCAATTGGGGATGCCATAGTCTCACTGGCTCCAGACGGTTGGGAGCAGTTGGAACTCTTGTGCGGTATTCACATAAAAAAATATAATTTATGGTCTGGTCGTGCAGCGCCTTACGTGATTCATTGGTGGTCGGTAATTTCATCCTTGTTACATACATGTGCAGTGCCTCGGGAAGCTCTTCCAGTTTTGTGCATGATGATGGTACTACAAATAGTATCCTGGTAAAGTTAATGGTTGCACGTCCCCTGACCTTCACAGCATATATCCTTCAAAAGGTTGAATCCTTTCATCATTCTTGGCACCTACCACTCGGTCCTAGTCTGATGAGAGTGATGAGCGTCTTAAGCCCCCGCTTGGCCAATTTCTACCGATTTATAACAAGTTTCTCGCTAACTCAATTAACTTAAAGTTTTTCAGTTCCAAAAAAAGTATATTTTTGTAGAAAATATCCATACACTTGTTCATTTTTATGCCGAAACGTTACTTATATGAAATTCCCTCCATAGAAAAAAAAACGCAAAAATCTTCGAAAATTATTAAAAACTCTTTTTTTTTTTTTGAATCTTAAATCATATTAAATCATATTAAAAACTCGTTTTTTCTGTTATTTAATAAGCATAAGCATGAAAAAATTCACAGTGTATTTTTAAATGCAACTAAAGCATTTGTCGAGAGATTTTTGCTCTATTTTAAACGAGTCGTGTTTCATTAAATATTTTCACCATTTTCGCTTAATTATTATCATTTTATTAATATTAGCGCGCTCCCTCTAACATTCGTATTTACAAATCTCCCTTTCAAACCATCTTTGAACGCTTACGACGGGGTCATAACCTCTCAGGATAATTTGTTCGCTTTCGGGAACAGCTTATATGGTCTCACAAAAATTGTTGTGTCTCCTTTAATATCATGGTAAGAAATGTTACCTATCGGTGTTAGAAAGAAAAAACACCACGCTTTATAATCTAATATAGAAGTTAACCACAGAATAATAAAAATATACACCTCGATGAAACCAAAGGTTACAAGCACAATTTGAAAAAAATTTTTAAACTTGTAAATTTTATATTAATTATTTTTAATTTGCAACGACAAAAATGTAAGGCGACAAAAACATTTGTCTAATAAAATATTCAAGATTTTATTTTTATTTTCACTATGAGTTATTTCATTTACAGACTCGTAAAAAAATGTCTGCATTAAATTTTTATATATATATTTAATCACCTTTTAAAAAAAGTTTTTAGTTTTTGGATACGTTCAGAAATATTCCATTTATTTGGATTTTATTGCGAAGCGGAAATACTCCGACCTTCTGACAGAATGTGAAAAACGAAGAACTAAAAAGTAATCAAAATTTTACAATCCATTTTGAAATTATTTTTTAAAGTACATTGTTGTTAAAAGCTTCTACAACATTTTTATTTTCAAGGGGCTCATAATAAGAATAATTTGATAACAGACGGAATAAATTATTAAAAGGAGGTATAAATCCTTTCAAATTTGCTTTCAATTAAGAATCTCGTAATCCATTTCATTAAAAAAATCACTTAAAACACATTACCGTTACCGCGAGGGTCGGTAATGAGAATCAAACTCACCTGATAATGTTTAAAATAAAAAAAAAATAGAGCAGGTTTTTAATTTGAGGCACGACCCCGCTGAAGAAGAGGGAGTTCTGGGAAGGAAAATGGTATGAGGGATGGGTATCCGGAGGTCAATGTGTGCAGGATTGACGGACGTATGAATCCATGCCTCTAACTGAGGTAAGGCGATGGGTAGAGAGAGTCTGGCTGGAGAGGTCAAGAGTTCTCCCTCAATCAATCTCTCCTGATCCAGCCCACCACACACTAGAACACACTAGATGTGTTGGGTACCAACACCCGCCTCCAAAATTAAACGTATTAATATAAAATAATTGTAATGGAATAAATAGAGACCTTTAGGTATGTACAATTGGCGGCTGGTCTAATTTCTGCCCCTGTAGCTCAGTATTTCAAAGTGAAAAATAATCCTGATCAAAACCTTTTTAGTGATTTACTGTAATAATGTGCATTTTGTTAATTGAAATTATTGCAATGTAAGTAACTACCTATTTATTCATATAACGAAAGTCTTAAATTTAACATTTTTCGCAGAAATAATAATGTCAGTAATGTCTGACAATCTGGCCATAGAAACAAGTTTGTTTACGTAAGGTCACCAAGTAGAATTACACCAAAAGATTAATGATCACGCTGTGAATACATTTTTAAACCAAAATAAGCATTTTTCAGGGGCTTTTGTAAATTTTTTTCCAAGACGACCTGAAGAAATATTGCAGGAAAGGTTAATTCATGATGTCCAACGTTAAATTTTTCAAATAAAATGAAAATATTTAACGAATAAAATGACAGAAACCTTTCAGTAACTCTCCGTCTTTGAAATCTCACAACATTAACAGCCATTCAACAATATTAAACATTAACCACCTTACTAATAAAGGTGCATTAAATAATTTGTAAATCTGGGCTCCATTTTTTAAGGTTCAATAACTAAAAATTGAGAGAGTGCAGCATTATAAATTAGAAATTCCAATGTGAAGATCTTAATTACACTTTTTTAATGGACTTCAAGTCAATCGAGGCGCACAGCGAGCGATATAGCATTTCATAATCAAGAATGGCAGATCGGAGGCTATGTATTTAACGAGCCTTATTACCTTGCGTGGCAATCGACTGATTGCTCTATATAACGCTGCTATAAGTCTGCTAATAATTATTTCGAAAATTCTTAAATTCAAAGACTACACAGACTTGGTAATAAGTATAGTTCAATAGATGTTTACCGCTACCACTCAGTGTTCGAACTCAAATTCAGTCTAATAGAATATTTTAGATATACCTTTAAAACTTTCATGCATTTTCATGTATACCTTTTATCGATATATTAATTTGGCTTCTGTAGAACATCCGATCTGGCATAATAAAGGTTTGCTAAACACAAAGTCACTATACATTGCTCTGTAAGTATTTTCACAGTGCCTAAAGTACTAACAACTTACCTGTATCAATGCATACATGCAAAAGCCTTCAAGACCTGAATACATAAATAAAAAATAGGTAATAGGTTGAAGAGACAGTTTATATGTACAATGTAAGTAAGAAGTTAATTGTAATGATATTGTGCGAAGCAACACAATTGCATTAAAACTGAAACAAGCATGAAAATATCGCGTGTACATGTTGCGTCCCGAACCACATTAAAGGTTTTTTAAAGTCCATTTTCCATCACTATCTCTTTTAAATGAAAATTATTTTTGCTCAGGCCTCATGGCAGCTACGGGTTATAGCGGAGTTAGAAAAAATATTAAAAGGCAAAAGCGCACTCAAAATATTACGTTTCTCGTGACAAGGGGAACTTTTTCAGGAGGTTTAAGTTTCACTATTATTCCTCGGTTGGAATTGTTGTCAAATAAAACCGAATAATTTGTTGCGCAACTGAAACAAGTATATCTCGTTACCCGTAGGATTGCAATGAAAGTTTCGTTAGGTGTTTTATTGTATAAATCATCGGTTGAGAGTTTCAGTGGGACATTTCACACAACACAGTTTTGAGAAATTGAGCTATACATTAAATTTAATATTTTTAGAATAGAATAACTTATTGAGTGAAACCTCACATTGTAATGTTTAATCATCGTAGATAATATTAACAGCCCTCAAAACCCCGGCAAAACTGAGTTCAATTCCTGGATGCGACCGAATCTTTTTCTGTTATAATTATTTCTATTTCTAAAAAAAATGAATGTCACCCTGTTTGTCCCGTAGGCGTTCGTGTACCATTCATTTGATTTCGCTGAAAATTTCAAAGTTTGTTCTTATTAGTGCTAAGAGTGTTTAGAGAGTAGTTTGCGTGGTAAAAAACGGGAACGCGCGATTGATTTAACGCATTATCTCTGTAGTGGAATGAGATAAGAAGTCGAATTAAAATCGACAAAATGTAGTTTTTAACAGTAAAAATGTAGATTTCATGAAACTACATGAAGTGAATGGGAGAAAAAATTTGAAATGTCCGAGAAAGACATGAATCAAATAATTATTTGTCGTTAAATGAGACCGAAGTGAAGAACTAAGAAATAAGTTTAAGGAGAACGTATGACTTGGAAGTGAATCTTCAAAGAAATGGAGAATGCCCGAAGAAGGAGAACCTTAAAAATGCTCTCATTCTTCAGTTATTCTAGAACTAACAGCCTCAAATACTAAACCATTAGTAATTAACCAAACTTATCAAGTTCCGTAGAATCGGCATATTAGAATATTTTAAAATAAAATAGGTAAATGAAAATTCACATAATTTTATTTGTTTGTCGTTATTGTTTCTAAATATTTTTGAAAAATACTGCAGTCGAACTAAACAATTCCATATGATAACCTGGTAAATAAGACATTATCACCATATTTATTTTTATACAAAATAATAGTGACTGCCATACTGAGATATATTACTTATCTCACTTTTAAGCTAGCGCTAGTTAAATATTAATTCAATTTTTTAAGTGTTACAGTGAAGCATGTATGTTATCCCAGTCTTATATTTAACAAGTTAGGATTTTTTAAATTTAATTCTATAGTCACTAGAGTATAACGGTATATTTCTTTACAAATAAATTTTAATATTTCGACCAAACATCCCAGAATAGAACTCAACAGTATTAAAAATGACGATTCTTATTAGTAGACACCCATATTTTTAAATGTCCCACTGCAACTCTTAGGCGACGATACGTGCCCCGATACCAAATTTCCAGTGACTCATTTGCAAACATGATATTTGGTCACGCTTTTTAATTTTTTTGTTAGAATAACAATTTTCAGGTGTGTAAAATGAGGTTATAATAACATATCTACACCTCCCCACCGCCATCAAAATCTATGTGCGGCTCGCGAAGATACCACAAACATGAGCTACAAGACGTTAGTTTTTAGCAATGATAACCTGGAATCAAGGAATCAACCCCCTTTTCTTCTTCCTAGTTTACATGTATAAACTTACATTGACAGCATTGATTTGATAGGCTTATACCTACGAGAATATTCCTAATAGTAAAAATTATTATCATTTTACGAGTTATTTATTATTTTTAATCCCATTTTGTAGTCAAATTCTGCACGAATTTCTAAAGTTCTGTGATATTTTAACTTAGCAATACAGTGTATAATATAATTTATTCAAATTATCCGAAATGTGATACGTCTCTGAAAATTTAAATAATATACTATGTTAATTGTATTATCAAACCCAGCAGACAAAATTACAGTTGTCTTGTACAATTTAAATCGAAAAATTTGATTAAACCACCGTTTAGCAAAAACAAACATAATACAATATGATTGAACTACCGTTCAATAAATAAAAGTAAAACAACAATAATATAACCTAGTTGCTTATAACAAACTCTGTAGGAGTAAAATAAAGTATGTAGAGCACCTCTTCATTGATTATATTATCTTCGTAAATGTAAGATATTTATAGTACGGTCATGCTTTTAGAGTGAAGTGCACTAGAGTTAAAATATATCTCAATCTATTATTACGAGTACATAACTAAAAGTGAATATTTATCAATCACTTCAACTAGTGGTTTTTAACCGGAAGTTTTAATAGTAATAATGATTATTTCCATAGCTTAAATACATACTATTTTTTTAATTAGTGATCAGGGTATGTACATTATACGTTAAAAATACAATACACTTTTAATACTTGAAATGTTAGAATAAATAATGTATTGTGCATTAGAATTAGTAATTTATTTATATTTTCAACGCCCATACGGGATTTTACAAACATTTGATATACATAATAGTTAGTGGAACAGTAATCAAGTAGTAAAATTTGCTATTAGTTATAGACCGGTCAGTGGCTGAGTTGGCATCGCGTTTGAGTCCTACCCATGCGCAGATTGCGCAGTGCATTCAATTCCTTGGTTGGCTAAGTCCTC
Source organism: Hesperophylax consimilis (assembly GCF_061612785.1). Lineage (NCBI taxonomy): Eukaryota > Metazoa > Arthropoda > Insecta > Trichoptera > Limnephilidae > Hesperophylax > Hesperophylax consimilis. The sequence continues at coordinate 2,585,560 of NC_142842.1, forward strand.
CATCACAATACAAGAAACATTTTCCACTTACTGTGGTGGTGGTAGGAGATTTTAAAATATTGTCAGGTTATTCGTAACCCGGGAATGTTTGCCTTTCTTTTAAAAAATAAATAAAAATAATTTTATAGCTTAATTATTAATAGTATCGACGTTTGTTACTATAGCCTTCATGTAACTATGTTCTATGCAGTTAAACACATTTACCATTTCTGCGAAAGTATTGCCAACTGCACGTAATCTAGATACAAGTGAATACCAAAATGACTCAGTCCGATATTAATGGTGAAATTAAAATTCTTTTTTGATCGAGTAGATCTAGTCGGTATGTTGAAGGTGATTAAGCTCAGTAAATCAGGGCTGTCTAATAATTCCACTAACAATTTTAAAAATAAATGTCTATTCGAAAACGAGTCTTCTATCTGAGAGTTAAAATATTTTTTTTTATTTCATCTAGGTTGTAATTTACAGTTTCTATTGGTAGACTGAGTTTAAAGTTAATATTTCTTAGAAATTTATGCAGAAAATTTTTGAAAAAAAAAAGTACCGGCGTGGATTTTTAAGTAAGGGGACCAGATAGAAAAATTATATTCGACTTGACTTCGAACTAAAGAAGAATATAAGATTTTTAATGTTAATAAGTTGTTAAAGTCATTACCATTACGGACAATGAAACATTATTAATGCTTTATTTGTTAATGTATTGAAGTGAGAAAGAAAATTAAATTGGAAACAAAAATTACGCAAAGATCATTAATTCAATTGAAAGAGGTGAGAGAATCACTTGTGCCTGGTATCTTTCCATCTAAAAGTAGATCGGCGCGCTTTGCACATATTGTTGTTCTAGAACTTCCTAGCAGCTTGCCGCTACAGATTTACTATGGTTCTAAGACCCCGATCTCGAGGTTCCCCTTATTAATTTTCCCACTCAGTCTCTACAATACTCGACAACTAACGCCATATATGGGTAACCTAATTGACTACAATGATTGCCGTCTATGGGTGAGCTCTTACATTAATATCAAGGATATTACTCACGAACTTCCGACCCAAACTCGCGGTAGAGAATGAGTGTAGTTGACGCTTTACATAACGTAGCGTTTTTATCCGTAAATCCAGAATAATAACAACTGCACTGACCTCCTCCTATTACGGATTAAAGTCATACGTATTATTAATATATTATGCTGTTAACTTACAAGCTGGAATTTAATATGATTTTGAATGAAATTCAGAATTTAACAGGAGTTCAGAGAAGCCTTTCCCATATTATCGGACCACCACCGATCAGCTATTTCCTAAAGTAGCTTCATATTAAATAGAAAACGAGACGGTCCAACTAATTGACTCATAAATATAATAAAATTGAAAGCACCCCAATATCTACGAGAAAAGTTTTCAATAAAAGTGATATTCGAAAAGTATTTCAATACCTTTCAAATAGGTTAATTTACCGATAAATAACACTTTCGACACTAACATTATATTAATTTATAGTTTAAACCAGAAAATGTTATATTCATCAACACGAAATAAAATATATTAAATAAGTTTTCATATTTCTAATGGATTAACTTATTGGTTTCTAAACTCTGTTGTAATATTTAATTTAATCATTGAATATGGAACAACCCTTAATGAAAATGTAAAAGAGATAAAAACACTGAAAATAAAAAAAAGGTATCGGTCGCAATTGAATATTTTATAATCTAGATGGTGTCTGCATAAACCTTTTTAAATACGTTTAAATCTTTGACGCGGAAATTAATCCACTTCCCGACATCCAATTGAGCTGAAACTCAGCAGACAGACTCACTGTCGATGACAACGTATTCTCTCAACTAGACAAACGAAGAGATATACGCATTTCTCTGAAATCGGATGACATTACAGCAGTTAATATAAGAAATAAATGTCGGCCCAACACGATCGGTATTTGACGAGGTTGGTTGACGACTCTAGTTCATGGTTAGGAAGGTTGAATACTCAGTCATACCAAAAAATAAATAATATATTATTTTTTTAATATTTGATAGACATTTTTGCGGGTTGTTTTTTGTTATTTATTTATTTGTAAGATACACACAGCTTGCATGACACAAATATAGAATAAACAAATTAATTGAATTAAAGAAGCCAAAAATGTTAATGCTAAGAAATAAGACTTTTATTGTGAATTAAACTAATTAGTGGAAGGGGAATATAGAATTGGGATAGGAAATATTATATATGGATATCTATTGACTTTTCTATTAGTCTAAAAATTTTAAACATAACAATTTACCCACTGTGAAAGCCATATGGGCTTATAAAACGAGTAAATAAATAAATAATAACAATTGTATGGCAAATAAAAATCCAGAACTAATATTAATTTAAATTTTATTTATTTAATTATTTTTTTATTATTGTTTATTTTTAATTCTTCATTACAAGCACCAGCTAAACTGAAAATCAGTTTGTCAGCAGGTCAATTTCACAATATTAATTATATGAATGAAGCACATATAAAAAGCCACAATATAGAAAATAGATAAACAATGAGGCACGGAGCAAAATTAGTATTGTTAATTTATCAAGAATCGCTACAAATTATTGGTAATCCGGTTAAAAACGGGTTTGCATGAATTTACGAATATATTATTACGATGTCGGAACAACGAAAATACGATTTTTTTGTATGACCGTTATGATGTATTATCGAGGCTAGTGCAACGTGCGATTGCCTTACTGTCAGTAAGGCAATCGCACTTATATGCAGAATAAGACATGTATCCCTTATATACGGCACAACGAGTATAACGAATTACAAAGATTCATAAAATTGAGAAAAACATTTATACATGAAAAATCAAGATCTCAGTGCTGAAAATCAAGAACTCAGTGCTGAAAAACAAGATCTCAGTGCTAAAAATTAAGATTTCAGTGATGAAAAACAAGATCTCAGTGCTGAAAATTAAAATCTCAGTGCTGAAAAACAAGATCTCAGTGCTGAAAATCAAGATCTCAGTGCTGAAAATTAAGATCTCAGTGCTGAAAAACAAGACTTCAATGCTGAAAATTAAGATCTCAGTGCTGAAAAACAAGATCTCAAAAACAGTTTGCTGCTACTATTTACTTTACGTGAAAGAGAAGAAAAAACTTTTCCATTTATTTTATTTTAGAATGAAGACACATATTACATTTTTTATGATTAACTATGAAGTCTCCAATGTAGGAGATATGGGGCCCTTACAGTAAGAGCTTTTAAAATATTAAACTATTTTATTGACAGCCCATACCTTTTAGAATGCCATAATTTGTTTGTACCGAAAACTACTTCACGTCTTGCTCAATATTCCACATTGCAGAACGGACGTTCTGGCCCAGCAAGAGGTATGGTACTGATAAATGAAAGCTCTAGGTCTCTTGACATTTTAAGCATTGGCCTTGAAGGTTTCAAGAGTCATTTCAGGAAAGGACTCAAAAATATATAATTATTAAATATTCCCCCCCCCAGCCTTTTTCGATCATATATGACCGGGCGTCCATATTTTATAAAAGGATTATTATCTTTTTTTCTATCATGCGGAAATTAGTAATTGTTTGACGTTAGAAAGAGAAATAATAAATCTTTCCAGTTTGAATCAAATATTTATACTGGAACCTTTAATAAAATCCTAAAAGTTGCCAAAATGAATATTTCATATTTCGCGTCGCTTTGACAATCGGTTTAACTTCAAAAATTATTTCTTATTTGTTATTATATGACTGAGATAAAAGTTACAGTTTTCTTACAAATTTCCCCAAAAAAACTAATATGTTTTCAAAATATCGAGCTGTCTCAATTTTTCTACGATTGAAGTAAAAATGTTTTTGACAACATTTTTCAAGTTTGGTATTAAAATTTTATTTTTTAGAAAAAAGTTATGTTTATTTTAAATGCACACACTAGAAAGATAATTTAATTAAGTTTGTAAAACAGTATTTTTTCACGGAAAACTAAAAAAATAAGATGTATATAGCGCATTTGAAATACACAGAAAACATTGCAAACTGAACAAATGTATTGAAAGTGCTGAAGGGTTAAAGTTATGTCATCAAATCTATAATACATATTATAAAAAAAATGCTTTCAGTGAAGTAACGTTTTGTGGCAAATATTAATAGTTTAAATTTATATTCCTAATAAAAAGCACATCCATGTTAATTAATAGGTACGTTCGTACATAAAGCGTAGAATTGCGTGGGCAAAAACATTATATAGATCTATTATTCCACAGTTTGCTTACACAATACACAATATACACATGACTCCATAACATTGTAAAAAAATAATAATCTATTCAGTTCAACACACAAATACATTGATTAAAACAATGATAATAATTTACCTTTTAACTAATCGTCTCCTGGTATCTGTCTGTAATCTATTGTAGAAAAAACAATGTTTGTTCGCTGTAAATTATATTGTAATATTTCTGTTGACAGGTTGAGTATTTATCATCACCGAAACTCGTGAGATCTTCCACCTGCCCTTTAATAGCCAGATCTTCCCAAAACTTCCGGTGAGTCCTTGTCTTAATATTATAACTTATAACTAACTGATAACTTACTCAAAACTGGTAACTTTACACTTGTTGAGATGGATTATTATTATAACAGTGATGGAAATATTTGATGGCGCGAAATTATAAATTTGACTACCCGGAATTAATGGTAACTATGCCCGCCGTCCCACGGGTCAGTAAGCAATCGACATAAAGATAATGCTGCAAGAGCCTGCACAGAAAATTCGTTCGCTATTGTAAGGTAGCGGTCTACAGTTCAGTGAGAAACTTTGGACGAATGGGAATGAGGTATTATTGTCATTCCCATAATAATTATTTGCGTATATAAAGCATATTTTGAAAATTTACGACAAATATCTTTCAATTTACGACAAATTATATTATCTATAATACGCAATATAATATCACGATATTTACAAAATCTATCAGATTAGAGATTTATTTTGAAATATTCCCGTTTGATATTCAATTTAAAATTTTAGAACGTATGTAGTACATATAGTAATTTTTTAAATGCAAATAGAAAGCTTTGTATTCTGGCTTTCTAAAACTGTTTACATTATTTATTTGACCATAATAGAAAAGAAGATAAATTGAATTTACGAAGACGTGAGAAAGTGTCAGTTGGTGACATATATATAGCACAATACGAATCAACGGATTTTGATCAAATATGATTTAAGATTTTCACGGCCAAAAGTATTTTTGTTATTTGTTTTTGGGGTGTTATGCCGTGTTGCGCTAACTCCTTCTTTAGCCAACGTTAAATAAAACGGAAAATAACACATCTGCTCTGATGATGGACACTGCAATGCTGTCTGAAACGTTGACTAAAGAAGGAGTTAGCGCAACACGACATAACACCCCAAAAACAAAAAACAAAAAACAAAAAAAAAACGGATTTTGATGTTTCGTGACAAATATAGTACCTGAATGGTTAAAAACATTTATTTATTTATTTTTTTTTTTTTTTTTTTTTTTTTTATTATTTTTTTTTTTTTTAAAGATATACGAATTACATAATATAACAATTACATAATATAATTACACAATATAGTAGGTTATTAATTAAATAATATAAGTATTCGATGTACCCCCATAAATAAGCAGGGCTTGTGTGTATGGGGGTGTTGTTATATTTGTTTATATTTGGTACGATTCAGTTCAACTGTTCGGAATACTTTTTAAGGTGGCTTTTGAATTCGTTTATATTTGCATTCATATTTCTAATTTTTTCTGGTAATGAGTTAAAAAATTTAACTCCGAGATATTCATGGTTGAACTGTCCTATTGTTTTTTTACATTTAGGAGTAGGAAGTATTGACGTTTGTCTAAGATTTCTTTATATTATTTATACACTCAATATACAACCAGTAATATATCTAATACGTGTTTATAATTACAAAAGTATTGTGTTTTTCAACAAAACTCTGTCAAAGTATATTTGTTTTATAGATTAACGAAAGTACCTTAATTTTTATAAACGGACGAAACGCAGCACTAATTTTAGATGACGGTGACACTTTTACTCTATTTCCTAATGAAGTTATTGTGAATAATTGTTAATCTAATATGTATGGTAGCTTATACGTTGCCAATATAAAGTTTTACTCATAGTTCTAAACAAGTAATTGTTGAAATTCACAGCTTTCGTATTGATTCAAAAATATTTTCTCAATAAGCTGTGTATATATTTTACTCAAGATGCCCATTTGTTCAGATGAGCCCAATGCAGATTTGTTCATGCGTTTCACATAATATAACACTATATCTTCATCTACACATAATAGCTAATAACTTGAGAAACATTTCATTGGATTGCATTATTTATTTTTTAATTTTTTAAAGTGTCATTGCTAAAATGCAAAAACATATGACAGGATCAGCAAAAACACATTTTTCTGTTTTTTCCATTCTACGTTATTTACTCATTTCCGCCAAGTTGGCATAATTCAATTCAGAACTGTCGCATTAATGACAGCAATTTCAGCATTTTTTGCGTTGAGTTTTAAAAGATGAGAACTTGATGGATTATGATATAAGGGAAAACAATATTTCATTTTCGGAAGAACAAATAATGCTAATATTTTTATGATGCCGCATTTTCGTTTTCGGTCAAATATATCTTTCAATTGTTCACCTCAGAACTTAACACTGACATAATATTTTCGTAATTATTTTTGGGTTTTTATGCCGTGTTTGCCGCCTCCGAGCAAATGTGCAGTTTATGGTGAAGTGTGTATTTATGTATATAGACGCGACGGGGATAAGCTTAGTAGTTCTCGATATCTGGTTGATGAACAAAGGTTGAACTCAACTTTAAGGTTACATCAAAACTAAACTCCGAAAACCACATTATTTTACTAGTGTTGTTGTTCTGAAATACCAGCCTTAAAATGGTTATTGCTTGCATTACTGTATCACTTGTTGCAAAAAGTCACTGTTTACAAAAACGCACACTTTACCACAATCCACATACCTGCCCTGATGATGTACACTGTAAGCCTGTCCGAAACGTTGGCTAAAGAAGGAGGAAGCGCAACATAGAATAAAAACCCAAAATAAATCACGATAATTAATAATAATAATAACCTAAAATAGTAAATTATTTAAATTTCCATTTTAAAAATTGGAACTGATTTATCTGTGCTATTATTGAAATAAAAAATACTAGTGATAATACATGTGTCAGTAATAATAATAATTGTAGTATATTTGTACAAAAGATGGTACATCAAATTTAAACGTGAGACCGTCAAAATCCATTATCTTTAATCCAATGCTCCCGAATACGTGGAAGTCCATACGCGTGTTTTATACTTGTGGAAAAGGTCATGCATACATTTTTAATTAAATAATTGACGTGTCACATAATTAAATTGTTTTCGCTACAAAAGGACAAATTCCGCGGATTAATAGAATTTAAAATGATGATGACATTAATGTCGGAACATTATGTTAAATGGTTAAGAGGTTTGTGATGCGTAGATATCTCTAAATAGTATAAAACAATTTCGCTATCGGCGTATGTCTGTCTGTACGCATAGTTCTTCTAAACTACGGAACGGATTTTGATAAGGTTTTCACTATTATTTAGAGAATTTCTTCCGGAACATTTATATATATTAAATATGCATATTATACAGGGTGTATCGGCAAGTACCCGACAAACTTTAACCAGCTATTCCTTAGCAAATTTGGAGTAAAAAATGTTATTGACGCTTTGCTGTCCGGTAACATTTTTTTTCCATTAAAAACAAAAAATAAATAAAAAAATCCACACTCCGTCATTGTCATTGGAATTGTTTCTCGTGACAACAGCTGTTATTAGCAAGTGTGTCAAAAAGTGTTATCGCTTTTTCGTACACACTAAATAATAATACTTAAAAATGAGTGGATGGTGCCGTGCCATTTCGTTGTGATTGTAAAAGCGCGCCAACGTAGGTACGTACGTACATTATTCAAAGAAACTCGAACAAAATATTGCCAGACGGGTTTTCAAACTTTGACAAAGGATAAAACAGTGGTGAAAATATGAATAATAATTTTTATATTAAAAAAAAAATGTTATCAGACAGCAAAGTGCCCATAACATTTTTTACTCCAAATGTGCCAAGGAATAGCTGGTTAAAGTTTGTCGGGTTAGTGCCGATACACCCTGTATTTAGAGAAAGTAGAGAAAAACCGAGCAACGCCGGGTGCATGACAGATGACAGAACATGCATGATTTTCGGACTAGTAACAAGTTTTAAATTTTTTGTTTATTTAACGATTGATTTCCACGTAAATTTTTGCCACAAAAAATTAAAGTTTTTGATGATATTACACGGAGAAAAATGATCCTGTTAAAAAAGTGACAGCATGCCAATTTAATGTTAAAATATTAGTCATTCAGAATATATACAGAATACGTGTTCGTTTCCTAATAAACTTCATGACGAAATACGACAATATCAGTATGTCAATATCAATATTTGTATAAACACATGTTCCACCGTCCTCACACAACATTTGCTTTAAACTGATACATTGTTAGGAGCTCTGTCAATTTATTCGTCAAAAGGTTGCAGTCCAGTTTTTAACAGGACAGCGAATAACTTGACCAGATTTTTAATAAATTTCATTTCAGTAAGATTTCATTACTAGGTATATAATTTTGTCTTACTTTAAGAATCCTTTTTTATTTCTTTCACAAATCTTACTACAGCCAAACTGTTCACAATATTATTTATTACTTGTTTATATTACAAAGCGATCGTTTGAGTTTGTAATGTAAGTATTCCAACTTTGTGATAAATTCACAACATAGTTTGACTAACGACTATGCTTCATTGAAACCCTCGTTCTAGAAAGGCGAATGTGTTTATACTAAATTCACTGGAGAGATACTACCATAGAAATGTGTTATAGACGTTTCTAATATCTATAGATTGCAGATAATTTAAGAGTACTCAACTACGTACACAACTAATAGTAGATAACGCTGTATAAAAAGTGCACTCTACAATTGAATTTAGCAGCCGCCTCTGAGCCCCAAAATACCTAAATAAACTTTTCTTTCTCTTAAAAAACGGATTGCAATCTTAAGGCCCCGTATAAAGCGTTCAAAGATGGTTTGAAAGGGAGATATATAAATCAAACATTATGGAATTGTTTGTTGTCTAAAACGTACAATTTCAAATGATTTCTAACACTCCAACTAAAAATATATTTGGTTTGATAAAACAGTTGGCAGATATCATGGGCTCGTTGCGACAACATTGTTTTTGTTGGAAATTTGAAGATACGAGTTATCTCTCATCGTGAAAATTTTATTCCATATCGCCTTTTCATCGTTAAATCGTTAAAACCACATATCTTTGGCCGCGGGCATCACATTCCTTAATTTTATGATCTGTGTCCCCAATATACCATGATAAAGTCATATCGAGAACCACTCAAATATTGGGATTTATTTCTTTCCACGAGACGTTTTGACGTATTTGAAATGAACACTCAACGCCTACGCAGTAATACTTTTTTTGTATTTCTTATGTTGGATGTGCCACATAAAATAATTTAATTCATTATTCAGTAAACGTAATATTTATTTTATGTGAATACCGCACAAGGGATCCAACTGATACCGATCGTGTGGAGCAAAATAGACTATGGCGTATCCGGTGACCGGATAAATCATCACAATGATAATTCATCACATCTTTAAAAAGTTATATAAAGTCATGGAAAGAGATGAAACAAAAACTTTATTAACTGGGTTAAGAAGTTAGGTAAGGTTAGGTTAAAAAAAAAAATCATCGTTTCTAATGACTTTATATCACTTTTTAAAAGTGTGTTGAATTGTCACTGTGTTGAGTTATCATAGAACCGGCGTATCCAATTGGGATTGAGAGGCTGAAGGTAGTAGGGAGGGAATCGGATGGAGAAGCGAAAGGCGGAGAAGAGAAGACTGGCTATTCAAATATGATCATCAAACACCGCTAAAGCTATTTCAAGCAACGTTTTAAATCTAAACAATGGTATCATATACGCCAGGATTTAAAACCGCGACCTTCAAATTGATATTTGTGAACCTCACCCCTCGACCTCGGAGACCGTAATTTAACTGGCCTAGCATTTATAAATTTAATTAGGGTTCATAACATTCCATAGGCAATGCTACAGAAATGTAAATATATTTTTTTATACAAAACAAGCACCTTTAAAAGGTTATCTAAGAAACACGCATTTTGAACAAGTGTACTCCCACCATCATGCCACATAAAATGACATTAAACGAGTAAGTAAATTTTTAAAGGTTTTTTATTATTCAAACTTATCAAATGTTTGTTTTGCGTATCGAAATTTCACTACGTATAACGTACCTAATTAATAATTTTAATGAAAATTGTTACCGTGGAAACAAAAACTTTTGCTGACTTAACAATATAATTTGCTTTGTACATATCTCAAGTTAGTCCAGAATATAGCTAACTGCTATAAAAACTTCTTTAGAAAGTTTGCTCATTTACATTATAATATTTAAAGGATATGAGTAAAAATGTTTCCGTTACCGAAATAGTATCAAATCCAAATTCCCTTAATTTTAACCCCCTCAAATACTATAACATGCCTTTAATTATAATTATGACTCTACAACTTTTCACATGGCGATAGTGAAAATGTTTATTAGGCAGCATAAAATAATACAATTTGTATCAGGCAATGGAACAGAATTCGAGAGGTTGGCTTCTGCATTCATTAAATCAAGAATTGAGAATTTGCTATGCGAGACTTCTGCGTGTCGTTTGTCTCTGTATATAATGTGCCGGAGTTTCACAGCGTATCGTGATTTTGTGACTCATTTTAGAGCAGGAGCTCAATATTTTCGTACGGCTCAAAGAGTCAACAAAATTGAACGACGGCTCAATTGAATGGGAGCCGTGAGCTCAGAGTGTACGAGCAATGATAATACTGTGCTCGTCCCATACTAATCGCTCGATACGGCTCCCCCGGTATGGCTCCCTCGCTACGGCTCCCAGTTCCTAGCGTATGGATGCATTATCGTGAGAAAAATAAGATGCTAGGGGGTTAGTTGGTCAGCCGCCGTTTACTACTCACGTGATATAATTGTAATAGTGCTATTTTTCTAAAATATCTCCAGATAAAAAAAGTCGTACCAATACGGCTCATCAAAAAATTGAATTGAGCGGCTCGTTCACGAACGACTCATCGCTAGTCATGAGTCATAGTCATAACTCACTACAAGTGCTGAGTCAGTGGCTGCCGTAAGGTTGTCATCTAACACACCTGCTCGGCAAAGAGTACGTAACTGATCCTCATCAGCGGGTGGCGTCTTTTGTATCGCACAATAATATTGTTCTCACCACTGCGGCGATGGTTTCAGTCCGGGCAGTCACTCCATCATGTGCAACTGATGGAATACGTTGCTCCCTATTATATTACTATGCTTATTTATATACACCTGGTAAGCCGACTATCGTACGGACCTGGGTAAGCGACCGCAAAATTACGATGTCAATAATGTAAACATGTCTGTTTAAAATAGTCTAAACTCTATTTATTTAATATGCTTGCGGTAAAACAACACACAAATCAACAGTATTTGCAAACTGTCGCTACTCGGTGGGGCTGACTAGATCACATAACATAGTGCTAACAATAAGTGGGAAGAAGAAAATTCAAATTTCTAGAACACAATACGAGAAGAAACAAATTTAATACAGTAACTGATAATCCAAAGAAAAAAATATGCAAGATGTAGAAGAGAAATACGCAAAATCGCATTCTTGTTATTCCTACCTATAATGTGGTAGGGCCAAACTTGCCTAAATGTATGCCATCTCAAGAAAGTAGGGTGAAATTTTTTATCCATAGAATAAATTTTGTTTTGTATGACTATATTGAGAGTGAATTCCTCTTGGAATGCTAAAGCTTATTCCTGAAAACTTCAGCCGTTGTCGTCACCACCACTTAGTTGGCGACACAATAATAACGGAGGTTGCTCGGAGGCCCACGAATTCGTAAGTAAAATATCCTTTTTTCCAGCCAGGACTAACGGATGTAATTATTTATATTTAATGTTAATAGAAACAGTACGTTTCCATTAAAATTATTAATATAAAATGGTGAGACTTTATAAAAACGTTTTCCATCTACAAAATTAGTGGTAAGCACCAGATTTTATTTTTCTAAACGATGAATTAGTAACTTTATATTAATTTAGTAACATCTGAGATTTTAGTAATATGTTTATCAGAATTAATTAAAATATACCACTTCGAAAGATCAATAATTTGCTAAAGCAAATTCAACCGTTGTCTGCCCAATACTCTGGGCCGCGCGTCGAATATTTTTGTGGACGCCTTCTTCACTTACGTCTTTAAGATTTCCACTTAAATTTAGAGTATTTTCTAGGGAAAATTTTCACAGAAATTTACCTAAATTGCCTAGTTTTATCAGTATGCACTATAATATTCATCGAGCGATCAGGGGATGTTGATGTTCCAAAAGAGACAAATATTCAATATAATAAGAGGGATTTTTTAACGTCAGGACAGTTTGTTTCCAGTGGTTTTTTCGTCATAATTTTATGACCCCAGCGAAACAAATACCCACTATTAAAATTAGTATCCTCGCACACAGCACCATGCTGATTAAAGTGTGGAACTTTATCAAAAAATCAACTCGAAAATTAAACTCGCCCAAAACATTTGACATTTTGAAAGACCCGCGATCTCGCGATGATTTTAGACAGCATAGTTATACCTCTTACGTATACAGTAGTTTGGTTTTACAAAGAAAAAAGAAACACGTTCCTCTATTGAAATCATAGACAATACGTGAAATATTGCTGATATCTAGGCTAATGACCAAATACGGATTATGGAAGTTCCAAACATTACAAGCAAGCCGAGCATAAAATTAACTGATAAACTGGACCTATGTCGGTTAACTAGCGTGGATCCCATCTGGTGGTAGTTTTTGTCAATAGTTATTTTAACCACGTTTACGCTTCAGGTTTCCCCATTCGGTTAGCGAAACTTTTCAACCATAGACTAGCTAATTCTCGGTGCCACTTTTACTCATTAGTTATATTATAATCTTCATTGAATTTGGCAAATTCTGTTAGTAAACTGCTTGCAAAGAAGACGCCTACTAAATTAAATTAAAATCACTACTCCGACCCATGAATATTGTACAAAGTTATTTCACAAATTCTCAGAATAATTAAGCGATAGATACATAAAATAGAATTGAGAACAGGATGACATACATTACTTTGCAGACGATAACGTCGATAGTGTAAGTTTTGTGGATAAAACATGATAAATGGAATTAAAAAATTGGTTCGTTTGTTCATTTGGCCGCCTGAATTCGTGTCATTCGTGTCGTGCAACATGTTTCGATATGGATAATCTTTATTTATTTATTTTATTTTGAAACACACAACTTATACAATACCAAGATGTTTATACATACATTAGGCCGGACTGATTTTATATTTATTTATAGAATTTCAAAACCCCCCGTTTAAGACATAAATAAAAGCTTTTTACCACACTTTTTAGCACCAATATTTAGCAATCTTCTCTAATCGAAATGCCTTTTCGGTTATTTAAGAATATCATATCGTTTTTCACCCCAAATGGTGCTTTATAATAAGTCGGTAACATATTGCATTTAAACTGTTTTGGTTTAATTAACAAAGGATATGATTTATTATTTCTTTTGTTGGTAATTTTTTGTAAATAAGTGTGGAATCAAGAAAATTTGAGTTTCATGCGCTTCGCGCTTAAGAAAATTTTACGGAAGTCACTAGAACGAGTTGCAAGAGCGAGAAACTATACAGTCCAACACATGCCACCGTAAATAATAATAATTATTAAAGTTACTTGAATTGTGCCATGTAAGGAGCTCTAGTAACATGTCATTGACTGTCCAAAAACGGGAATTCCTCCTAGTTGGACAGTCAATACATTTTACAAATAATACTTATATCCTGTACTAAATATAAAATAAAATAAATAATATATATATATATTTCTTTTTAATTATAAAAAAAAAGATTTTTTATAAATTCAAGGTTAACCGCGCCACCTGAAGTCAATATTTTATTTGGTTTTTCTCATATTGTATAGGGTCATTCATTGGAACACAGGGATTTTGAATTTCTAATAATAAAAAAACTTACTCCAGCCTAATACACATATGAAGTTAAATAAGGTTAAGCTGAAAAGTTACTAATGCTTAAAGTCACGACTAGATATAAAGAAGAGTTTTATCATGCCTTAAAAATAATAAGAAGGTAAAGGGGAGATGAAGAGGAAAATAGGATAAGGATAGGAGATGCTCGCGACATATTCTATACTAATGCATTAACGTATGATCGTGCACATTACATCGGTTCGAAATTGAGTGTCTACAGTATGAAAATTTGTGTTATATTGCGCACATTTTAATCTGTGTTATATTGCGCATAATTATGCCAGGTGAAATTTTGTGTTATATTGCGCACATATTATGCGGGGAAACAGAATTATTTTTTTCTAACGTTGGTTCTGAATGTGGGCAAAAGAAAAAAAACGGTTTTTTGAGTTGATCTTGACAGTATGTGATTTTTTATACGATTGCTAATATCAGTCCAGGCATAATTGAATTTGATAAAATTTCAAGCGTCATGTTTGAAAGGAGTAGAAGTTGTAGAATTGTACGTATAAATTTATTTTTATAATTTCTGTGCTTAATTTATTTATTGTGTTATTGTTACTAGACAGCGGTTAAGAAGAAGAGAGATTAAGGTTGGTAAGTGGATTCATATCTAGTTTATAGACCATGAGTTAGAGCTATTTCAAATTAAGTTTTGATTGTGAATTTTACTGTGAAAATTTTCCACTCGCCACACTTTATGGAAGTCGTTAAAAGGTATGATCATTTTCTTCTACAAGCTTAAGAGGAACGACTGCGCGCCCTTTTTCGTACAAAACTTAAATTTGGGTTTGAAGTCAAATATTTGACCAAACTGAATAATATATTTTTTAATCAGAAGGTGTAGCAAATATCTGGTACGGATATGAGCTACATTATTGAAACGAACGGCGCAGTCGTTCCCTTAAGACATACTGCCTTCACTGCAATTTTATGTCAAGTTGTTTTTAAGTCAAGGTACTTAAGAATATTAAAAACAAAGTGAGAAACGATCACAGGCGGTGGATCGTCGTTATTATTTTTAGAACTTTAGTTACTATTATAATAGCAGAGTAGATTCATCTTTCAACGTCAGATCAAAAAGCTATGTACATAATATGACGTGGAAGATTATTATATCTGACGATGAAACACACTAGAAACCCGACTTGAAATGTATTAGCAAATTCATATTTTGACTTGTCCATGGGGTTTTATAGGGTAGTTTGATATCAACATAAGGCTGCGTAATGTCACCGTGGTTATTCAATCTATATATGGATATTTTTTGCAAAAATTTAAAGAGATGGGATTGAGTAATCTGAAAGTATATTGCCTATTGTATGCTGATGATGCGGTGCTGATTTCTAGCAGTATGGAAGGTCTACAGTCTCTCGTGTCTAAAATGAATGAAGTATATATGAATGATGAGTTAGTAATGAATTTAAGTGAGTCTAAAGTCACGGTGTTTGAAAAAGCGAGTTTGAAAACAGTGTGCAATATAGTTGTAAAAGATGAATACTTGGAGCAGATGGATGAGTTTGTGTATTTAGGAAGTATGTTCTAGAGAGATGGGAAGGCTGATAGAGACATTAAAAGAAGGGTAAATTCATGTAGCTCCATGGAGGACTACACGCGGTTTGCGCTAGCAAAATAACTTTCTAAAGAAGCGAAGCAAGCAGTCCACAATGGTACCTATCCTGATGTATAGTAATGAGGCATGGAACTGGTAGAGAAATGATGAAAGTACACTGAATGCTGTAGAAATGAAATCCCTGAGGCGTATGTATGGTATAACCATGTATGTGAGATATGTGGAGGTCCGCAATGAATGTACGACTTATGTAAGCGCAATGAGGAAGATTAAGAAAGGGATGCTCAGATGGTTTGGGCGTGTAGAGGGAATGATAAATAAACAAGTGATCAAAAATGCCTCGTTATATTATGAACCGTTAATTGAGTGAGTGTAGCGAAATGGTGATTTAACTCAGCCAGTTGGCGTTACATCTGTCTGTAAATTTATTTGAACTACCTTTTTCGGTTTCGAAAATCTGCAGCATTCCATTTATTATTCAAGATTTCTGTACTTTTACTATATGACCTTCCTGCCTGGAGTACGTTTGAAAAAGAATTGGCATTGAGATAGTGACGTTTCTTTGGACAAATTGTAGAACTTCTTATTAGATATTAAAAACAAAAGAAATATTACATGGGTAGATAGATATTTAAGTACCACCTACTTACAAATTTAATGATTTTAGGGGAAATTTAAGTTGAAGAGATAATTAGAAAAATAATGTTGACAGAACAAATGGTATTATAAAATTTCTTAACTTAAAATACGATAAAAATACATGTATTTTTGCGTCTGAATATAGATATAAGTGCTTTAAGCTTTACGCTTCATTATTATCTTTGCCATTGTTCAAAAGAAATCATGGTCGATTCTAAATTAAATCGTATAACTTAATAAAGATTTCGGAGTTATTGGAAGCTCGTTCTATTTTGATCCTCGTAAGGCACTTGAAAGTTATTGTCTTAAGTCAGTATTTGGTTTGATCTTATGAATAAATTGAATTTTCGTTGATAATTGAACCGCTTCTTTATTTAACATATTCGGTTTCACTCATAATCGATAATACGGAGGGATAAGAACGGGTTAGTAGAAAACGTTACTCATAATCACGCGCATGCTTATTGCGTTTACCAGCCGTAATAAAGCAGTATTAGTAGCTGACAGATTTTTAAACCACCAGATACCTAGGATTAGGAAAGCATCAAGTTCGTAGATGGCGTACTTTGTTAAAAATTTGGTTAATTTAATTAAAATTAAAATCTGGTTGATTTGAAAAATAGCGATCTGTCTCGTAGTGAAAATGTAAAAACGCAGTAATTCCCATTTGAAATATCGATTTACAAAAGAAAATACGGAAATCGTAATCGAATTCGCTGGATTTCAATGCAATTAATCATCTGAAGAAACGTGAAGTTAGCAACAAAACGCGAAACGGGAAAATGACCGTGTTTTTGAGGTTTGGAACAATGTGGTGCGAGTCTAAAAAAATCTTGCATGAATATTACTATAGTAACGATCTTAACCCAAGCAGTACACGGCCCTCTTCCTCGTATAGCTATACCAACATTGTTTAAATTCATCTACGTTCTCTACTTAACTAATTTGTAAAATGTTTAACTCAATTATCCTTAAAAAATTTAAAAAAAAAAATGTAACGGAAATAAAATTTCCTTATAAACTAAATTGAAGATTAAAATCAGGCCAAACATCGTGATATGTATAAACGAAAGCGAGAATTTACATATTTACAGATCTTGCGGATTATCAAACCGAGAATATGGTTCAGTTCTGAGGAATAAATTGTCGAGAATGAGCCAGATAAAGATGATGTTAATTTTTGGAAAGAATTACAGAAACATAAAAAACGATAAAGAAGTACATTCGCTTCGTTTTTATTGCGTCGTGCGTCCTGCATGAAATCTGGTTCAATGAACTCAAATTTGCTTTAAATTTATGTGTCATTTTCAAAATTGCAACCAATTGAGGAATTCAGACAAGCGTTTAAGTAGCAACCAATAACACAATATAATATTTTTAGAAAAAAATTATTTTGGAAATTGTAATTGATTTATCAAAAAGTCGGATTTTTCACGGATCTGCGTTAGTACTTTTATAACTACTACTCTTTAATTAACATTTGTATGCCGGCCGAGTAAGTATTGCATATTATACCATTAAGTATGTCACCTTAAGAGGAAGCTACAAGCCAAACATGTGTATATTCTTGGTATACCTTATATTGTAGGTAATAGGCATTAAAATCGCTTGACAAACGGAGTCTAGAAACGTTCGATTTCAAGAAAAAAACTGGTTTTTATTTATTTTGTAAATAATTTTATAAGAAAGCAAAAAAGTTAATCAAGTGAAACTGTCACAGATAATCTTAACTATAATACTGCATTTTTTAAAGTTGTTCACTTTACGCGTTCATACATTTCTATTGGAAAAATATTTTTTTTAGTGGTTTACATTTATATTTTTATTTATTAATTAGAGTATTTTTTATTTCTATTCTACTCAAGCGAAACGATAGAAAAACTTTCAATTTATTAAGCATTTTTTAAAATTCATAATGTACATAAATTCGCTATAAAGATTAATCAAAATAGTGATTTAGCATTAAGCTTCGCCATAATAAAGGAAACATTTAAATTTGTAACTTGGTAGTAGAATGCAGCAGGGTATGTGATAACTGATAACTTAATAGAGGTAACAGAATTCTATGTCTCGTTAGAACGATGTAATTAAACAGGTACCTAAATAGAATTAACTAAAGATATTAGAAGAACGAGATGTGCTATGAGCAGTTCATACTGTGCGGAATCGTTTTGCCCAGTGTCGCCGGTTTTGTTCACCAATACTACTGCACACCTTCGCTTACGCTAAGGTATCCGCACTAATACATAGAACAGATTTCTGTGCGTACACGTCCCGATAGTATTCAGGGTACCCTAATTAGGTAGTACTCCGCCTACGGTCCGGCGGCCAACATAGCATATCTCGTTCTTCTAATATCTTTGGAATTAACACTATGTATGTATACAGAGGATAGATCATCCTCGTCGCTGATTCATATTACTCGAGTAACAAAACAAATGGCGATGCGTTCAAATTTAAAAAGAAAAAAAGTTTCCTGTCTTTCGTTTGATTTGTGAAGAGGGTTATGTTTGACAGAAAATATCTTGAAAAAAAATATTTATAGGTCCTATCTGAAATGCATGTCTAAACTAACCCAATATTTTCTCTTAACAAAGCACCTAGTTGGATGGCAAAAATCTCTCACTATGAATCACTGTCCTTTGTGACGAACATAAAATTTATAGTTTTCTGTTTATTTAATTATTTTTTATATTATTGTAATATAAGGAATACCGATACAAAAATATTTAACAATATTACAAAACAGAACAAACACAAAAAAATGATGCCATGTCTTGTCGTACTGGGACAGGTGTGTTAAACCACTCAACCATTGAGACACATTTATTAATTGTCATATTTGGCGATCTCATATTTCAAATTCAGAATAAACAATATCATCTTGCAACGACCTCGTGGTCGAGGGGTAAGGCTCTCGACTATCAAGCCGAAGGTCGCGGGTTCAAATCCCGGCGTGCGCAAGTAAATTTCATTTGATTAATTTGTGTTATTTCAAAATTTATTCAATTAAAATAATATATAGTATACATGCGGCACGTTAATGAGTGGAAGATACTCTCGGTATCACCCTGTTGTAAGACCATCGTTCAGAATTGAAACGTTGCTTGAAATGGCTTTAGCTGTGTTTGGTGACCAGATCTGAATAGCCAGGCACTCCCCCACCTACCATTTTCCCATCTCCTTCCTCTTCATACTACCAGCATACCCCAATTGGGGATGCCATAGTCTCACTGGCTCCAGATGGTTGGGAGCAGTTGGTACTCTTGTGCGGTTTCACATTAAAAAAATATCCCATATTTAAGGTTTCGTTTAGATTTGTTAGAATTATCTTCTTCTTCAAATATTTAATTAGAGTGGGTGAAGATATTAATAGATCGGGTAAATTTGATTATTCTCAAGTACAAGTTTAAAGTTGAAAATGTTAGTAGCCCTTGACGTCATTGTGGTATCGTGGTAACGATAACACTTGGAGGGTGGTAGGAACTATGGTATGAAGCAGTCAAAATGCTCCGGCGAATGTATACCAACTGTTCTATTTGCTGAAGTTTTTCTGCCAATTACGAAATGTTTGTTCTCTTTAAGAAGCAGAGCGTATACTTTCTCGGGGCTCACGTGTTTATTTTCTTACGTCTGGAAAACATCCAAACGCTCCTCAGTTTCTCGGCGAGCTGTTGACTTAAATTAGAAGTATTAATGCATCACTTAACCGTTGAAAACTTGATGTAATTATAAGCGAGATTTAAATATAGCACGTGTACATCTCGTACAGAGGTACCAACGTACGCACACAATCAATATAAAGTAAATAAAAGCGATTGATGTCAATAAAAATCTTAAAATAGTGACGTGAAAGTGAATGAGATAGATTATATTTGGAAAATATTTAAAAAAAATAATGCTATTTATGGAAGCTTTTACAAGCAGTACGTGACAAAAAGCAGTTGTGGAATAAATGACTTCTTTATAAAAAGAGTCGTAATCTAAATATAAAAGATTGTGACCGCTGCTTCTTACAAACAATTATTGTAGAGCAGAGGTTCCCAAAGTGGTCTATAGGGGTCGATGTCGGCATGTCGGGGGTCTATGTCAGCGAGAAAAAAATTTGGGGGTCCACGAGATTCAAATGGGAGTACATACGAGAGGACCCCCATTTACTTCAAGTCAACATTTAGGAGTTACGTAAATGACACAATAGACCTAACACAAATATAATAATTATTTAACAAGCAATAACTATTAGCCTGAAACACTCATCCACATTGAAAAATCTCCTGATAAAAGATACCTGACGCCAACGGGACTTGAACCCGTGAATAGACTAAGAAATTACTTCTTTGATATTTGTATTTTTATTTTTCTGTAAAGTTGTTAATTGAGGTATATAAATAGAGTTTACGTTTCCTTTTCTCGTCAGAATTAATATATTGAACCAAAAAATTGCACATTGGAAGCCGCGAATATTTCTAGTTCCCCAACTTGTTTTTGAAAAACGTCCAGGGTAATAATGACGTTCAACATTTATATGTACTTCACACAGACTTCAAAACTAAGTTTGAGGACATTTTGACTGTGGAAATGGAATGGTGAAGAATCGGATACCATATGACAAGAAGAACTGATCGGGATAAGCGCTAACAAAGAACTTAAGGGGCAGATCTGTAGGGCCAGCTACAGAAATAAATTCCCGTTGCTTATCCTGCTTCAATTTCATTTGGTGAAATACCTTACAAGGGTGCCCCTGTCTGCCTAATGGAAAGACAGAACAACTATACCACCACCCGGTTGTTGGGCAGACAAGAGAAGGGAATAAATTTACTAAAAAAATAAATGATTATCACATGGGACGTTAATAGTTTTAGGAAAATTCAATATTCGGCAGGGAGGGGTTCTACGCAAAAAAAAATATTTGGCAAGTGGTCTACGGGGCAAAAAAGTTTGGGAACCTCTGTTGTAGAGTGTAAGGTAAGCGTGTGCCTCACAAAGAAATCCATGAGAACAGTTTGCAAAGTATTTTAATGTTAGAATGTGAATTTTGTGTGTGATATGTTTTTCGTAATTATATTTTGGAGCGAGAATTTGTGAATACAGATCGTTTTTTGTTAGATTCTGTATGGATCACTCGTAAAAAGATGCATTTCCTGTGACAAAAGACGTCTAATACCTTCGGAGGGAAGATAGATATTAGTATCACAGCTTTTTCCTAGAGGGGAATATCTCTGGAAGAAGAATATGTACCAGGAAGAGAGCAAGTCAACACAGAGAAAAATGAGCATTGTTAATTTATAAAAAATCTCTTCAAATTATTGGTAATCTGGTTAAAAACGGGATTGCAGGAATTAACGATGTAATTGCAACTGCACATATTCCGGTATCGAAATATGTCATGACGAAATGCGAAAATATTAGGATTTTCACGTGTTCCGACACCGTGATATTTTTTTTTTTTTTCATTTTCTAGATTCTTATATTCCATGAAGTGGTGAATCATTTAAATTTACTGAATTTAAAGTTAATGTTCTTTATACAAATAGAACGGCGTCATATGCGCCTCACAATTTTTACCTCATATGGGTTAATTCAAATATTACCTGGCTTTTATAGACTTAGAGGCCTTGTATTTTCTCGGTAGGGAAAAAATTTGTTACCTAAAAACCCTACTAAAATTGCATGTATCATCATCCAGCATCAGCACCAGCGGCGACCTACAGCGGCCATATATTACATACGTGTCTGTTTGTGTTGTGTTGGGAATGGGGAGGAAATTTTGGCTGCGCCCTTTTGTTGGAGTCCTTCCGCATTTGCCGTTGGGAGTAAGGAAAATCGCAGAAAACCTTACCCAGGAAGGAGCGGCCGAACGTCAACTTGAAACGTTTGCGGCCTTCAGTAACATCGGTATATGATGTCCTGCATTTTTGAGATGTGTGTGTGTGTGTCTGTTTTTATGTTAATATATACTTATGGGAAGATAGAAAATAAACATACATATACATACAAATTATAAAATATTATATAAATATATAAATAGATATATAAACATTATATATTTGGGAAGAAGGTCGGGAGTTTAGGAAATACCTACTGCTCGCTATTCGTCCGCGTCTAGTTCTGGTATGTGCCATATGTGGTCATGGTCCATGAGGATGTGTTTTGGTAGTCTATGTGTGTATCTGAATGTCAAGTCGCTCGGAGCATTGTATTGTCCTATGTCTCGTATTAGTTGATTTTTACTAAGTGTGAGTGATTTGTAAAAGCGTTCAGTCAGTCTGTGTGTGAATTCGTATAGAGTTGGAATTTGTTCTCGTTCGTGTAATCTCTTCAAGTTTGTTCTGAGTCTCGTGTTGTATGTGATTTTAATGCAGAGATTTTGAAGTGTCTGTAGATTCTTGTGGTCTGAGTGTGAGATGCTGCTCCATACGGGAATCGCATACGAGAGTACTGGACGAATGAGCGAGTAGTAGACGAGGAGTTTGGTTTTGGGAAGTAGCGGACTCCGTCTATTGAAAATTGGCTTCATCATGCCGATCGCTTGTCGCGTGCGCGTGTGCATCTTCGCTTGGTGAGATTTCCAGTTGAGGCGGGAGTCCATGGTCAGGCCCAGATATGTCACTTCATCTTTCCATTCTATGCTGTGTCCTCCCATTTCGATGTTAAAGTCAGGTGTTCTGTTTACACGTTTTCTCGTGAACATGATGGCTTCAGTTTTCGCCTCGTTCAGTTTCAGGCGCCATTTTTTGTAGTATTCTACGAGCGCGTCGAGCGCCCTCTGTAGGTAAATAGCGGCCATATTCGCTTTCAGCGAGGAAACGTATAGTTTGACGTCATCTGCGTAGATAGACAGATTGCATCTCTCGTCTCGGGGGATGTCGAAGGTAAACAGAATGAAGAGAAATGGTCCAAGTAAACTTCCTTGCGGCACGCCTTTTGGAATCTCACGCATTGAAGATAGCACGTTCCTTATGAACACTCTGAACGATCTATTCTTTAGGTATTCCTGTATCAGTCTCGTTAGGTATATGGGCGTGTTAGTGCGGTGCAGTTTATGCACGAGCCCGTCTATCCATACGGTGTCGAATGCCTTCTCTAGGTCGATGAGCGCAGCGGCGGTGAAGCGATGTTCGTTAAATTTTCTTGCGATGTATTCCGCTACTCTGGTGAGTTGATGGGTCGTGGAGTGCCTCTTTCTGAAGCCGAACTGCTCGTCTGGCAACGTTTTGTTGTCGTCGTGGTGTGGTACAAGCCTGTTGAGTATAATTTGTTCAAATACCTTGCTCAGCGTAGATAATAGGCTAATCGGCCGGTAACTTGTCGGCTGCGTTCTATCTTTATTCGGCTTTGCGAAAGGCAGCACGGTCGCCGATTTCCAAATCTGGGGGAAATGCCCGGTCATGAGGCAGGCATTGAACAATTTTGTTGTGTAGATGATGGCTTTTTGAGGGAGATGTTTGAGTAAAATGTTGTGAATTTGATCGCTTCCCGGCGCCTTGTTTGTTCTCAATCGCCTGATTGTGACAGCAATCTCGCTTGGCGTAGCAAAGTGAATATCTTCAGCGTTTGTCTGCTCCGCTTCCCTCAAGTCTCGTAGAGAGTCAGCTACGATCCGGTCCGTAGCCGGGTCGGAAAGGCCGTCTGTAGCGGCGTAGGCTCTCTCGAATCCGTCGGCGAGTGTTTCAGCTTTTTCTTGTAGCGAAAGCGCCGTCCCGGGGCCGTTCAATTTCTGTAGCGGGGGGATTGTGAAGTCTTTATGTCGCAGTGCGCTTGCCATTTTCCATAGGGAGTTATCCTTCGGCGTGAGTGATGCGACTTTTTTGTCCCAAAGTTCGCGCTTGAGTTCTGCGATTTCGGTCTTGATTTCCCTCTGCAGGCAGTTATACGCTGTCTTGAAATATTCGTCGCGTGTGCGGTGAAACATGCGTCGCAGGCGATTTTTCTCCTTGATGAGCGATAGAACGTACTCGGGAAGCTTGATCGTGTATGGGTGTATTTCTTTGAGAGGAATGTGTGTATCTTGTGCTGTTTGAAGAATCTCTGTGAGAGTGCTTGTAGCTGCGTCGATTTCTTGTGGCGTGCGCAGAGTTCCCGAAGTGAGATGAATTCGTTCGTTGACTTCTTTTTTGAATCCTTCCCAGTTCGCATCCTTGTAATTTCGCTGTTTTCTGGGGGTCCTTGAAGTTGTGCCGCCTATAGTAAAGCTCACGGGCAGGTGGTCCGAAGACAGTTCGTCTAATATGCGCAGTGGAGATATTGTCTTAACATTTTTCTCGAGTACTATATCCAATGTACTCGGATATCTAGATAGTCGCGAGTAGTACGTAGGTCTGTCGGGCGCCATTATCGAATAGGTATTTGTCTGCATGTGTGTAAAGAGCGTATTTCCGTTCGCATTTCCTCTGTAGTTATTCCAATAGTTGTGTTTGGCGTTCAAGTCGCCTCCCATCACAACAATCGGCCCCAGATTGAGCAATTTATTGAGATCTTCTCTCACTAGGTTATGTTGGGTGCAGTATACGGAGATGATGGTGTGCGCTCTACCCTCTATGGTGACTTCGATAATCGTGGCTTCGGCGTACTTCAACTTCGGAGTGGGGATTCTTGTGGACGTCATAGATTGCCGAACGAATATTGCGGTTCCTCCGCCTGATCTTCCTTGTCGGTCGTCACGATAAATCTCGAAGCCTTGCACTCTCAGCGGTACGCTTGGATTCAAGTGAGATTCTGATAGGAGAATAATGTCGGTGTGTAATTCGTTTGCCAAAGCGAGCAGTTCGTCTGTCTTGTTGCGCACGCTAAATGCGTTCCATACGAGGACTTTCACCGTCTCGGTATTAGGCATCGAGGGTGTCTAGGAGCTCAGTCAGGATGACGAGCTTGTCTGCTCTTGTTGCGCAGCGGGCGAGCTGTGATCGCATCCTCAGGAGGCCTTGGAGCAGGGCCATCAGGTCCAGGTTGTCATCTGAAGAGGTGGGCGCGCGCACGGGCTCCTGCTGTGGGCGTGGCTGTGGGGGCGGCGCGGTCTCGCGCTGCTCTTGGGCGGGGGCGGTGCCTCCGGCTACGTTGGCCCATGTGCGTCCATCCGTCCTCGGCTGAGGAGGTGGCCTGCTCGGGTTCTGTTCTGCCGGCGGTCGTTGGGCCCTTCTGGCAGGTCGCTGCTGTATTGAGGCGACGTATGCTACCCGCTTGGGGCAGCCTCTGTAGTTGGCGGGATGCGGGCCTGAGCAGTTGCAGCATGCGGCGGGCTCATCTCTTGTCTTCTTGGGGCATTCTGCCGAAGCATGCTCCAGTAAGCATTTTACGCACCTTGCTGTGTGCGAGCAGTTTCGGGACCCATGCCCGAAGTCTTGGCACCTGTAGCACTGGGTGCCGTGCTGTAAATGGTTGCTCCTGTGCTTCTGGAGGCGAATGCGGCAGTGGCACAGATATTTGACGGCCGCACGCAGCTGTCCCATGTTGACTTCCTTATTGAAGTGCGCTAAGTATAGGGGATACTCAATTGAGGCGGTCATCTTGACCACCTTCACTGCTGGGAATCCTTGTGATTCCAGATCTGCCTTTATTTCTTCCACTTCGACGAGCGGCAGGCCCTTGATGACGGCCTTTTTCATCTTTTCCGCTTCGGCCGTGAACGTGTGGAAGCCGCGAGCCTCCGCTCGCAGCCCGTTGGTAAGGGCGCGGTGGTCCTCCATCGTGCGCACGAAAATGTTAGCCGTGCCGCCCCTGTTGTATCTGAAAGTGAAGGGCTTACCAGCTCCCAGATGTCCTTGCACCGCAGCTGTGATCTGCGCGTGCGTCATGTTCCCCAGGGTCATCACAACCGGGGGAACGCGGTCTCTCCTGCCGGTACCTGCGGGAGAGAAATTATTATTAGTATTGGCACGCTTTATACGCGGCGCGCCGGCGCCTTCGCTTACCTCGGGCAACTCATCAAATCGGTTGCCACACTGGAGCGGTTGTGGTCCCCGTGGGGACATGGGCCTCTTCACGGGGTTGGACGGCCTCGTCCAGCCTCCATCCTGGGGGGCAGCCGTCTCCATCGGCTGCTGCGGTCTCGGGGGCGCCACGTAGGCCGACGCTGGGCCTATCGGGGGGCGCGTGGGGGCAGGACTGGGTCCTGCTGCCCAGGATGGGCCTGCTACGGGCTCCGTCATCTCGGTGGCGTCGGGCGTCGTGGGAGCCGTGGTGGTGGATGGTCTCCGGGTCCTTGGGTCCTCGGGGCGGGGCTGTGGTGCGGGGACCGTATAGCGCACGGTCCCGGTCTTCTTACGCAGCGCGATTTGGTGAGCGCCGGGCGGCACCACGACCGGGGAGTCCTCGTGGTCTTCAGGTAGCATCCTCGTCGGGAACATCTTGACATGCGGAAGTCTGTGTCTCCTCTTAAAAAGAGAGCACGTCTCGGGTGCTTGCGGGCGGTTTGTAGGGGCCAGCGTGGATCTTTATGTTGAGTAATACTTTGCGTGAAATTCGTAATTTACTAAAAGTTTATCGGAAAACCTGTTAATTCATTCGTTAAGGCATGCAATCCAGTTTTTAACCGGATTAATAATAATTTTAAGAAACTTTCTCCTTAAATATTTCGGTTAAAAAACCTGAAGGACAGGTTAAAGCCACACGAAAGAATTTACATAAATTCTCAACAAACAGAAATATTTTTCAAACTTTGAAAATTATAAAATTTTAACAATTTTGAGTCCGATTAATTTAATTAATTTATTTATTAAAATTTACTCGATATTTCGAATTTCCGCAAGGAGAGCTTTTTATAACGCAATAAAAGTAGTTAATGAGAAAAGCTTCTTTGAGTCTCTTATTACGGGTTAGCTTTAGCAGAGGCAAAAGCCCCGCCAAGTCAGAAAATCCACTTTTTTAATGATAAAGTTATAGTGCAACAGTATCTATTTGAACAATTTTTATACTTGTAATAAGATGAAAATATTTCGACGAAATTGAAGTAAGTACTTTCGGCAGGCTTTGGCGCAGTTTCTAATAGAACAATTTTGATATAGTTCTGTCTCAAAAGATCTTTAAATTGAAATCTAATCTCGTGGAGTACCTTCGTAAGAACATAATATAACATTTATAGGTAAGAGTAGTTGTCTACGTGATATGTTCCAGGTCTTTCACGATCACCTACTTCATCTTTTAAGATCAAGGGAGAAGTTAATTAAGTTACAATCTGCCCTTTTTATTACAGTAATAGTTGCTAAGGAGTCGGTGAACTGAAATGAAATGAAAATAGTAGAAATGTACAGGTATATAAGGCTTTTACAAATTTAAATAAACACTAGCAATAAAAAATTATTAAAATTATTTGAGACATTCGTTCAAATTTTTAAGAAAGGGTTATAAAAAAAATAAGTTAGAAGGTAATTGACAACTTCGGAATTCGGAACTTTTACTTTTTTTTTTCTAAACAGTACACACTTTAATTCTTCTGTACTTCTACTTTAGTGAATTTGTAGGTCATCGTTACAATTTTAATCTATAAATATTATTTTCATCTTGAACTATACTGTTTGCACCCTTTTCAAATGCTCAAATGCATAATAAGGTGATTAAAAACATAGCCAGGTAATTTGTTATTTTCTATTTCAGATTATATATTTATGAGTAAATATCATTTCGAGACACTAATTAAATGCTGAAAAGTAACCTAATAATTAAATTACACTGGATATAATTAGCTATTAGCATTATAAAGAATAGGAAAATTGGCATTTGCATTTTTGCGGCTTTCGCGGAAGAAGATTTAAATTGTAGAAAAAATATAAGAAAATGATTTTTGTATCGCCTTGAATCTTCTATTTATTACTACCAACTTTATTTTTTGTATATCTCACACACTTTTGGAAATCAATAAAAAATACAGATAGGATGTAAAAAAGAATACTTGAAAAAAAATACAATTCTAGAACAGAACATGGATTTAAAATCAGCCTCAGCAACAAACCATTTACAGTTAAACTCAAAATGAGGTTAACTCTAAATGGTTTGAGGATGAAGACATAATGTTTTAATTTATTAACTCCCTCTTTTTTAAAACTCTCCAATGACTAGCCTCTCCCTGATTCCACATCAATTTGAAATTCCAAACATACGTTTGCTTAAAACTTTCAGAACCAACGCGTACCGAAGTAATTATTACAAATCATACGTATTAGAAATACTAACAAACAAATCGGTTTTGTCACACACTGTGGTGTCGCGAAGCTGCGACTCCACTATATTTTTAAAGGTGGTGCAGAGGCTCTATGAGACCCTATGCCACACGCCCAAAGGACCAGTCCCAAACTACACCGAATGCTAGGTTATGGGACGATTTTATGCAACCGACAAACCCGATGGACAGTGCAATAATCAAAGGTATAAATCTGGGCTTCTGGAGCACAAGATAAGCCCAGATTGGAATGCAGGAAAGATGACCCGTTGATGACTATCACACGTCTCCAGGAGTTTTGGTTGATTTCACTTCACAAAATATATGTATAATCGCCCTGTCTGAATTAATTACCACTCCGAACTCTGATAAGCAACTGACGCCACTTGTCTGATTTTACATGTGTCGCAACAATATTTTTACTATGGTGACATTTTTGGGATGGGTAAAAGGGTAGGTAGGACATTTGCAGGATTTTGTATTGATATTACACTTGTCCATTAAGCCTGTGGATGCATACCTAACAATCCCCTATATATTGCGCGAACACACTGCATGCCTCAGTCACATTTATATTCTGACTTCTGACTCTTGACATGACCCGACTCCAGTATCTGATTGAATTGATTGTGCCTTGTCTTCCTCAGGCGTCTCCGACTTCTTAAACCCATCACATTTGCGTCACATTACACTCCTTTCTTCGTTCATACGCTCTACAAGCCCAAACTATCTGAGCGTCCCTTTCTTAATCTTGCTCATTGCGCTTAAATCAGAATTATTTACGGATCTACACGTTTCTCACAGGATCGTACATGGTTTTACCACACATACGCCTCAGGGATCTCATTTCTACATCATTCAGTCTACTTTCATCCTTCCTCTGCCAGTTCCATACCTCACTGCCATATAACAGGTAAGTAGCAGCACTCCACTGTGAATTGCTAGCTTCGCTTTTTTGGACAGTCTTTTGCTAGCGCCAACCGCGTTCAGTTTTTCATTAATGGAGATACCTGCATTTAGCCTTATTTAAATATCTCTATAAGCTTTTCCATTTCTCGTAAACATACTTCCAAAATACAAAAACTCATCCATTTGCTCCAATTATACATCATTCACAACGTATTGGAAAGACAAACTTAATAAAATGATTTTTGATGCGACTGGAGTTCGACGGGAAATGGTTTTTTGTTTGTTTTCTGAACCAAAACATTAAGTTTATTTAAAAAATATTAACACAATTTTTTCGCAAATTACCTAATCACAAAATAAAATGCTATTGCGTGTTTACAATATAGGGTTTGATTAAAATGATAATTTTGAATATTCCATTCCTCTCCTAATTATAATCCTAAAATTACACGTATTACTTCTTTTCCACAACATGTAACCTGGAATTCCACAAATCGACTCTAGTTGTGTTTCCGCAAAAAATTGTTTTCTCTCTTACTTCGCTGAATTTATTTATTTAATTAAAATTCAAGCACATTCAATTAGTATTAAAGAGTATTTTAGGAGGAACTACCCACTCCATTGTCAATGCGCTTAACCTTTCATTTCATCTTGTAAATTGCAAATACTTGAATAGTAAAATCGTTTCACAGCAACAGCAACACACGAGGAAAAATGACTGCGTTCAAAGATAAAAGACTAACAGTAAATTAGTTATTTGTTTTTGAACGCGATCATATTGTATTCGCATGAATGAGACAGGAACAATTATTTCGGATGCAACTGAATTTATCTGTACAGACTGCTGGCTTATGACATGTATATAACTTTATGAAAATATTCAGCAAATATCA
This sequence comes from Hesperophylax consimilis, assembly GCF_061612785.1. Taxonomy (NCBI): domain Eukaryota; kingdom Metazoa; phylum Arthropoda; class Insecta; order Trichoptera; family Limnephilidae; genus Hesperophylax; species Hesperophylax consimilis. The sequence goes on from NC_142842.1 coordinate 2,615,980, forward strand.
TTGTACCTTAATGTTATATTATCTGCCTTTACTTAAGCAGATTTCGGGTGTTAGGAACTATTATAATCAATAAAAGATTCTTCATAAAATACTGTTTATATGTTGTATTTTTCCAAAATTGAAATTTCCTCATTTATTCGAATGAGGATTATCTTTTTCACCTTTATAAAATTCACTTTCTTGACTCATTACTCATACATTCTGTGGTTTAGAAGTGGGAACATTAGATGAGATATTTTTTGGTTGTCTTTCTCTCTAAGCAAATATATACTCTTTTCTATCAAGCCTTATCTAAAATTGAAAAAAAACTTATCTCTTCTAACTCGAATCCAATCATTCATGTAATTTTGAAATTTTCTCACTTAAACAAAATTGATATTTAAATTCACCTTCCCTCTCTCCATAATTTGAAACGATAGTCTAGAACACCCTTGAAAAGTGAAAAACAGAAACAATTAAAAAAAACTACTCATTAACCCTAGCATAACTTAATTTGCATTTATCATTTTATCATAAAATGGTGGGTGGAATGGAAGTTATTGGAGTAAATCTGTATATGTTCGGTGGAGGGAAACAGGTTATTTTTGCGACTTTTAAATTTCAAGCTTATAATTTATTTACTCACAGTCTTTTCAATTCTCACGTATTCGACTTATTTTTATTCAACGCTTTGGGTTGAGTTCTAAATTAGATATCTCCACAGACATATGAATATATAGACTAGAAATTAAAGGTGAGGGGTAAAATCAACTGTTGAAGAACGAAGGGGGTAAAGCTGACTGTGATTCGTCAATAAATCAATCTGACAGTATATAGGCATCTCGCATTATAATATCACCATTTAGTTCTTAAAAGTAAAATCTGCTTTTGAATGAATAGACATTTTTACATGGGAGCGCAAATTACTCGCCACGTTATGAACAAATTTGCGAAGTCCAAATTCGGCAAAAAAATTTCTTCTATTTTCAGAGTCGAATATTTTGTTTACGTATTTAGTTAAGACACTTTTATAAGTGTTCATAATTTACTTCCCAGTAACAACGATGCGCACACTTGAGAATCGCTACATTCGACCAGATGTATCTCGATGTGATAGTATATGTTTCTACAACTGATTCATATTATACGATGTGAATAAGTTTAAAATGATGCTTACATATGGAATGTAATACGACAATTGGGTTTATTCTCTTTTTCACATCTATTTTTACAAGTTTTCATAGCACAAGCCACTATTTTGCCGTGTTATTTCATAAAATGCCTCGACCATAGCTCGACGCTACTTCGAACAAGAATGATGACGTCACATTCTCAAGATTCACGGGAAGCCATACGCGAGCCCAGCCGGCTCCAATGAAACCGGTATGGGGAGTGGGGAATAATACGCTTTTAATCACTTAGGGCAGGTCTACTAATATTCATATGTCTATGGATATCTCAAATGTTATTCGGAAAATAGATTGGTTATTTATTTTCAAGGATTCATTTATTTTAAACTATGTGTTGAAAAATCCTGGGACAAAATAAAGGGACTCAAAATGATGCTACACAACTTTCTACAGGCGTAACATTTGTAAATAATAAATATGTAAATAAATTTTCTAGCTTTAGAGATTAAAATAAGTTTCGCAAAAATTGCGGAAAAGAATTTAGTTATTTGAAATTATTATTAACAATAATATAACTGATATTATTTTAAATAATTAATATTAAAATAAAACGTACATAAAGCTTCAAACAATAGTCCTAATTTTAACAATTCGTTATTATTTGTTTATTTAAAAAAAACTTGCAGGCGTGTTCAAAATATTTAAGCGATGATTTCTGACGAGAATTTCAGGAAAACGGTTTGGAAAGGTGAAAATTAAGATTTGTTTATCAAACGCGAACCCCTTTGAGCTTTGAACCCACCTAAACATAGTAGCTTTATCTGAGCTATTTTATTAATACCTTCATCAGAATGCGTTTATTGAATGTTCAAATATCTTTCACTGAGTTATTCAACACAATACCTGGAATACCTAATTTCTCTATCAATTTAACCCTCCGATGGGCAATGTGGCCTGGCCATTTTTTTCCGTTGACTTTTTGGCAAGCTATATCAATATACTATACAACTCGTAGCTGTGTTAAATGGTGATATTACCGATGAGTTTGCGATTAATTAGTAGAAAAAATTAAGACCATAACTTCAAAGACTTTACCACATGGCCTGGGCAGGCCATCGCATATGGCATTAAGATAAGTCTACGATTAGATAATCTATAGGGTCTACGATTCGGATACCAACTACCAGCGTCAAAGGTAAAATTTACACCGGAAAACCTCCAGATGCTGATCGTGAAGTGAATCAAGGTGAACGAGTGTTGCTGGATTTAACCGACCGAACAGTATCCTGCGCTAACTTTTTTACTCAACTTGATTTAGCCAGAATTATGATGGAAAAAGGACTTGCCATCGTTTTTACTGTACGCGCAATTATATTGTTTGTCCTATTATATACATACTCGTACATATAACAGATTGACACATTCATACACACTATTTGCACACTTACCTTTATCTAAAACTAGTTTAAGAGCCTACACCTCTTATATTGCCTGGCCAGGCCAAATTGCCCATCCAAAGGGGGTAAAAGTACATTGCCCATAGAAGGGTTAATTCGAATATAAAATTATCTATCTAGTATCTAGTAATTTCACCTCTGCTTTTATTATTTAAAGAAATATATTTATATCTATATATACAATTTTCCTACAGTCTTCTCGGTTCCAAAATTTTAACATTATAACATCCATTGAAGACCCTTTCCAAAACATAGGCCCTTAGTCAGCCTACTATTTCTACAAGAATAGATTATTCTATAGAATGCCATCAGTTTCAAATTATGCTCAATTGCAATCTACGAACCTGTTTAAACAATATTATCTCTTGGACCCAGGACATTATGCCCACCAACCGCCTTGACCAAATATCCACACGTTTTTATAATTGACTGCCTGTATAAAAGCCTTCAAAATTGGATGAACTTTTTGTTCTGTTAAGTTATGTTTAAATTTAATTGCGCTTCACTCATTAATGCTATCATCAATACTATTGATGATTTTCAACATCTATCCAACTTCAAATTAATATTCCAACACACACACACCTGACAGATAGATTTAAATGAAACATCATGTGAATCCGCTTCCTTTCGTCTACGATTAAAATGCTTATGAATACCGTGGATTCATTCGTGGTTTCGTAGATTTTCTTAGAAATATCTCAATCCCTCCAGAACATTCCCAATCCAGGGGAAAGATGGGACCTCTAATATGTTCAATGATTGTGGGATTGGAATTTACATTAATAATTTTCAACCATTGAAGTCGGAAATGAGAGGGAATATTACTGCATTTCAGAAATACGAAAAGAGAATAATTCAACGTTAAATGTTGACTTTAAATACTCTAATTGCTGTATCAAAGGAAAGAATTTTCCGGTAAAAATAACCAAAAATGCTAACTATTAATTTACGTGCCTTTTGAAGACCCTTTTCAAAGCCAATCTTGAAAATACATTTTCCTTTTAGGTACTTTTTAATTGTTGCTTTTGGAAAAGAATTTATTTTGTAGTACCTATCTTAAATATAAATTTTTGTATCATTTTATCTTGGAATTAAATCTAGATGAGCTCTCCAATAGTTATTGTAAACGAATTAAATATAAAGTTAAAAGGAAAATCATTTGTATAACTATTTCTTACATAATTTCAATATTCCTAAGGGACGTTTTATTACTTACAAAATCGCAAAGTTTATATCAATGCACAAGAAACATTTTGCTCTTATTTTCATGATATTCGGACGAATTCAAATTTTATTAGTTTATAATTTGTGTTGTTCGACTTAAATCGAAGTCACCATTCCCTATTTCAAATCAAATGAGCGTGCAGATTCAAATGATACGGTTACAGACTGTGCTCGATTCGTCAAACATCTGTTTAAAATTAGATATGTTTTTCACTTTATTAGAAAAAAGGAATGAAGAAGATTTTTATCAGAAACTTTTTATGAAATTATCAAGACATGCATTACATAGAGCGAAGCCGGGACGAGATGCTTTCGTACCGGGGTTACCCAATCGGTAAATAAAAATGTTGTCTTAGGTAGGTAATATAATTTTTCTCATTACGTGAACATGAGCTTAGCTATATTATTAACGGTTTTCAGTTCTCAAATCGTATAAAACCAAATTATTTTATGATTTTTTTTCAAAGTATTTTTTCAAACGGCTTTTTTTTACACAGAGCCGCATTTGAAAATTAAAAAGGATTTATTTATTTCTGTTCTCACTGTAGCATTGCGATTCTAACATTCTCCAGGTTTGATAAACGACTTCCATACAACATTTGTTTCATAGTCATTTTTGAGGGCTTTAAACTTTCACAGTTTAATTATAATATTATGTTATTGTTTATTCTGTTCAATTCGTAATGGTGAAAAGCAAGAGTAGTGTTTAGGAGTGATTGATGTAACTGTCTCACCACCATTCTAACCTTTTAGCTAAGGTAAACCATTTTCGTTTGAATATTACTAATTATAACCCAAGTAATAACACCCTTGATGTAGCGTTTTCAGATGGATGATCCGAGCAAAATATATTTCGTATGACAAATAATATGACTACCTCGGTAAATGTACATATGATGAGTCAATATTAGAGAACTATTATCACATCTATTCGCCGAAAGTTTGGAATTAACTACTAACATAATGATTTGGGAGGCGGGTTTGGGTACCGCCGGCCCTGGGAACCATGTATTGGGTAATCAACACCTCTGCCATTGGTCACCCCGAGTGGTTCGCTTGGTGATTTAGCAGGAGTGCCCGGGTTCATTGGGCACCTGCCCTCTACCTGCTTTTTAGAAGTAGGCAGAGAGAACGGAACACTTGTCTTCATTCAAATTCTGACTCGCACGTTACCACTCACAGCTAAAGCAGGGTACTCACCTTACCGTGTAACATGTAACGTAACTGATACTGTATCAAGTGAGTACGTAGGCACGAGCCTACTGCGAGCCGCTCGCGGGTGGAGCGCAGTGTGCTCGCAGCGACCCTGTTTCACTGCGAGCACACTGCGAGCACTAAAGGCGGATCCGGGAGCTCGTAGCTGGACACGCGGTTACCGTGGACGAGCCGTACCCACTTGCAGATTGATACAGTATCAGATACGTTACATGCTACACTCTTGGTGAGTACCCTGCTTATGAGAGGAACTATGAGAGGATGCCGTCAGAATATTGTCCCTCTCTCTGAAGCACAAAAACTTCACGGCTAATTTCTATTAGCATGGAATTGAACTCGCAACCTGTGGTCGGTTGCGCGGTAGATTAGGTACTGACCGGTAGTTTACGTCTTCTGCTGACCGGACAGGTACGGTAAGTAAGGATTGAACTAAATCGTAAAGAATAATCGGTTATATGCCCAAACAGCGCTTAAACGAAAATTTGTAAACTTACCCTCTTATACTGTGTTGATTTTAAGGTAATTTTCATGCCTGCTGATTACTATAATTATAGCTGGTCTTCTGGAAACTGGGGTAATACTAACATAATAAAGCAATCCTTCTATAACCGCTTCGGGTAAACCATTTCTGACAGTTTAAACCAAAGTTGAGCTAACGCCTTACGTCAACAATAAACCTGGAAGTATGATTATTTAAGTTCCAGATAAGTTAAGGTATCATTTACTTAACAGGTATTTTGGTATTCGAATTAGATTATAGACGCAATTGAGTTAGCCTGGTTTAGCTGGATGATAATTCAGAACGATATTTAGTAAGCCCTCTCCAGTTCACCAGATATAAATCTATGTATTTATTTTAATTATTGTGCGATAGATTAACCATCCAATTACATAACTACAAGGTGGGGCTAAAGTAATGTCATAATGTATATGTGCCATAAATTTTGGAAATGGTGTCTAATGTCATTGGGCGTTGACATTTATATTGTAGACAGATAGATATTTAGTTAAAAACAAGCAATGGATCGATACACATCACGCGGAATTATTGTTACTGCTTAATTTGACCAATTTCCCGTCTGTTATTTTAACGCAGCATGAATTTGGTCGTCGCTCTGTTCCACGTGCGTGAACAATTAAGTGTTTGTCTATGCGTCTCATGCAAACCTTCGAATAAAATTTCCATGAAAACAGATTCCCATTTTTTTCATTTCTAACAAAATGGCAGCCAATTCACATTATGACATTACTTTTGCCTCACCTGCGTTAAAACAACTGACCGGATATTGGTCATATAAATAGTAACAATAATTCCGCGTTCTTCAGGTGTGTATCGCTCCATTGCTTATTGTAAACTAATTCCCTATCTGTTTACAACTTAAATATCAAAGCATAATGATATTTTATGCCATTTGCAAAAATTATGGCACATTCACAATATGACATTACTTTTGCCCCACCTTGTAGATATATTATATTAACATTCTTAACATATGGGAAGAAAGGTAGGCGTTCAAAAATTTTTTGAGGTTATTTAAATAATAACTGAATTTATATCCATTGTTTCAGAAATTTCATTAAATAGAACAATTCATCTAGTCATGCTATGCTATGCTAGGACATCTGTTCTGCCGTGTGGCATCTTGATCAAGTCGTGGGGACGACTACGGATGAACTTTTAGTTTTTTTTACCACTTCAGGTGGCTTACACTCTCCTCAGTTTCCTCATATTGTGTATTTTGTGGAAACCATTTTTTTTAAAGTAAGTTAAACATTCCCGGGTTACAAATAACCTGACAATATTTGAATATCTCCTACTACTACCACCACAGTAAGCGGAAAATGTTGATTTTGTTGTGTTGGAGGGCTAAGCAAGCCAAGGAATTGAACGCACTACGCTTGGGTGGGATCGAAACGCGATGCCAACTCAGCCACCGACCGGTCGGTAGTTGAGTTAATTTTATCAATCCAGACGGTGGATAGGTTTTAAGGGAGGTGGCTTTGAGTCACAAGGATAAGACTTATTCTATTGTACTGCAATGTGAATTGCACTTTTCATAATTATGTCGTGCTTCTTTTGTGTGCATCATTATCAAATTGTTTCTTCTCCAACTACATATTATTATTTCATTTCGATATAGCGAACTTTGCTCTATCTTCTACTCGAACAGAGAGCATCTTGGTTAGGTTTAACTTATAATAAGGAAATAAGATAAAAACTGAGCTAAAATGTTATTTTTTCCAAGAAATAAGTGTGAAAAGTCATCAACATTGTTAAGTCATCAACGTTGGGTTAACCAGTTGATTAACTTTTTGTAAAAAAAATGTCAAGTGTATCAACCACGTAGGCAACTGCGTCAAACAGTCAAAATATAAAGAGCAACGCTAGTGGATATAATAATTTGTCGTGTTTAAACTGATTCCCAGCGGAAATTTGGTATATTTGACCCATTAGTGATCATTTAAAAGAACCGCTTATCTAAGTACCTTCCAACATAACCCCTTCGGAGTTTGAACTCTGAAAAATAAGTTTTATACTCGTATATGATTTGTACGAGAAAACAAAATGGAGTAATCTTTTCTGGTTAATTTACTGTTAACTGTTAAGAACTTTGGTAATAATGTATTTAAATTATTCAATTTACCTCCGATGCTCTTTTGTAAATGTGTCGCCTACCATGTGCAATAACGTTAATTCCTGAAAATTTTAAATATTTAGTTACTGCGTTTACTATTTCGTAATATGATTTTTTAGATACTTTTTTGTACGAAGAAATAATGGTAAGGCGTTTTACCAAATTAAAACAAAACTGAAATACATTTTTATTTTTGGGCTTCAAAAACATTACAAAGTGGTAGAAAACAGCTGAAATCGAAGTCACTAGAATGGTTATAAGTTATAATATATTTTTTTAAGGCCAACGATATACTTTCAAGTAAACTTGTCATGTTTGTTTTCTTTGTATAATCATCCTAATTCTAATTTTAATTGTAAACAATCTATACAACAAAAAATTTCACCAGGATTTTATGAGGCGAACATGTTGTAAAAAAATATTGGTGACTGATAATTAATATATTGCTTAGGTGGAAAGATAATTTGGCCTTCATTTTTTTGTTGTTCACTAATTGCGTTCAGTTCAAAAGATAAAAGTACGCTTTATTCAATTGGTAAGTACTTTTTTCATTCATCGATTTGGTGTCATTATATCAATAAAGCTGACACACTTTATTAAACTAATTTATTTTATTTAAAATTAGGAATCTACTCGTAACAATTCAATTTTTTTCAATAATTTATTATTTATACGGACAATATTTAGCTGTCACTTTGAATTAGACTTTTTGACAATTAGATCGTTAGTTGTGAAGGGGTTACATGTCAACACGACCCGTCCCCTGAGACAGGTGGGGTAGGTACTGCAGGTAGGTACTTGTTCTATGATTAATTAAGGTGCTTCTGAACAATTTGCCGACGTATTGAACGACCTGTAATTAATAATGTGCTGATGAAATGGAGGTGTTATGTTTGTAACATACGCCGCAGTAATGTAGCAACAATTACTGTTCATTACTTCCGATGAAAAGATGAGGGATTCTCGCGTACAAATATTTTTTTTTATCTCATAATTAAAACATTCAAATTTAAACCCTGAAAATGAAATGGTATTTTAATTGGGAAGCACCCGATTAGGAAAAATAATACATTTTCAGAATCTAGTTTGTCAAATTATTATTATTATCCCGTAATGAGTTTTATCTCAACTCATTGGGAATAATGTGTTACTTACCATGTTTTTTGTAATACATTATAAATAAAAAAAATAAAAAAAAATAAAATTATAGTTGCATTAACCATTGAAGTTTTCACCGTTTTACATCAAATTTTATGAAAAAGGAAATTTGTGGAATAGGTAGGGCACGTGAAACTATTTGAAAAAAATATGAAAAAAACAACATACATCGTATAATTATTAGTTGACTGAGCGTAGTGAATCGATGCATTTAGTCTGTAAATTCATTTTTACGTTCCGTTTCTGTTTCAAGATGGAGATCGTTTTAATGGTTCGGTAACGATTCATTTTTCCATTGTGAAATATTCGTTTTGATTTGAAATTTCTTATCAGTATTTTTTAAATATTACCTCACACATATCCCAATAGCATCCAATAGTACACAGCGCCCTTGAGGTGATTTTGCACAAAAACGGCGCTATACAAGTCATCCAATTATTATTACCAATCCATCTGAAAAAAGTAAAAAAAAATCGTCTTCGAGATAGTGTCGTTTCTTTTGATAATTAACAATTTAAATAATAGTAAATAAGAATTTAAATAATTTTAAAAAATTTATTAAATTATAATTTTAACAATTTAATTATAATTTTAACAATGTATTATTGCAAATCTTTTGATTTGCGAGAAAACTTTGGTTTTGATTTATTAAATGAGAAAATTAGATGCATACTTTCTTGGAGTAGCGTTCTGTTGCTCACAAAACTACAAGTAGGTAAATTGTATTATTTTTTTCTTTTGGGCGTATTATTTATCAAAGTTAAATTTTAAAAAATGTTTGTTTTAAAAAAAAATCGGATTAGCTTACAATTTTTGTGTAATTTATAATGATATATGATATGTAAATATGTATCTGATAGATGAGAGAAATGATAAAAGACGGTTAGCAAAAGTATGTAATATAACGAAAATGGGACAGGTTCGTTCAACATTCAGATTTAGTTGGCCAGCCAGGCAACTAACCCATCCGTGCAACATTAAAGAACGGAAAAGTAGGTGTGCACTTAAATTCAATTTCAGGCATGTAATTCATGTTAATTATGTCTCAGATTTAACGAGGCAAGATTATCTTTCTAGTGTTAAGCATATGAAGTAATAATGGTTGAACTTACTTAATAGTACAAGAAACTCAGGTGAAACCGGGAGAACTATAACTGAAAACTCGTGTCTACACCATTCTCAGCAGGAGTTTTGAATAAAATGGAAGAATTTTGAACATGGCCGAATATATTTGATTTATTAGCAGGGATTGTTTGAACTATTCGCTCCTATATGCCTGAAGATTATTTGACAAATTTTCAAATATTTGTCAAAAATCAAACAACTTCAATATATTAATGTTTTTTTCCGTCAGTACAGAAGAGTTTTTTTATTTTAAATTTATATTTTTCTATAAAATAATTAGTTTCATATTAAAAATACGTTAAGTTTGTAATAAATGCACTGATCATAATATATAACAATAACGGTGGAATTACATAAATAACAGACGAAGTTTTTTACACAACAGAGTTGGTGAATTCAAGGATTTCTGCGTTTTCAACTCAAATCGTGATTTTCGTACATTTGGTTTTTTTTAATTACATGAGCGATTCATGGATCAGTTAGCCCCAATAGCTACTATTTTTTTTAGTTATCTATATAAAATTTATATACATTTTAAATTAAAATAAACCATTATTAGTTTTGACTAGATATAAAACTACACACGTACCTTTAAGATATTAATATGACTTTGATAAATTAAATGTTGAGGTACTTGCGAAGGAGATATATTTTATTTAATATTTTAATTTTGAAGAGGGTAAGGCCAAATCAAATACCTCTTCTGACATTTTTTGATATATTTATAGTCTTGAAAGAAATTTATACATTCAGGGTGGTCTTAAACGCCTTAATAATGAACCGGTTCAATATCAATCACTCCCATGGGCGGAACAATCATAAGCTCCTGGCATTGATTAGAACTAAAACATTACATCTTTTGCGAATTTTGTTCGGATCCTAATTAGATTTAAAAAAAATTATGCTAACGAAAAAGTTTTTTAAATATATTTTTGAAACCTATAAAATTTATCTTTTAAAAATTCAATAACTTTTTTTGCGTAATTTTTAACAGCATGCAAATTTCTAAACTTTTTGTTGTTTTTTGGGAGCCAGCTAGTGTTTAAATCTTCCAATTTCTGAAAACAAACAATACAAATGCATCATACATTTTATAACTCATATTATTTTATGAAAAATGGAATTAAATTGAATAGTGTTATAAAAATATTTTTCAGAATGTTACAAACAGGAACGCACTAGAACGAGGAGTGTGGGCTAGGACAAGGGTGTGTGTGTGTGCGTGTGTAGCGTTGAACTCACCCCCACATAATTACCATGTTAGCAAGACATTGTTAATAACAATGACTGACACGCCGCCAAGCGACAGTAGCTTTTATTGCACACTACTAAACAACAGGATATTAAGTTACGCTATTTTTGCTAATCAGTCATTTCCTGTCGGAGGCTTTCAACTGGCCGGAAAGCGGAAATGCCTCACGGAAAGCTCTATGTAAATACACAGGTAACGGGCACAATGGAGATGTTGTCGGTTTTCTGTTGATGTTGGAAAATTCTTTTAAAGTTTTCGATATCGAGAAGGTACCAGTTACACATCCCTATTCTATGATATTGAACTCTACGCTTACAAACAATGAATATTGAATGCAACACAATATTAAATTGGAAAACCAACCCCTCTCATAGGTTACTCCAAGTGATTCGCAAAGTTTGGTGATTTGGTAGATTAAATCTAGTAGAGAGGAGTTTCTTCAGTCCCCTAGGGTTTACTCACTTTAAAACCAAGTATGACCTATGTTTATGTTTTGTATCTTACTCTCTTGTGCGTTATGTTTTGAAACTTATATTACAAATCAATACCATTTACTTGCTCTGATATTGTTAATACAACAAATATATAACTTACTATATTGATGTAATATAAAACCTCACCAGAGCGCAAATAAATTAATACAAAATTCAACTCGTAAAAAGTCTTTTTACTGTTGTCTTGTAAAACTTTGGTTTGGCTTTGGCTTGTTAGGATTGAATCTTCCTTCCAAGAGACCAGTGTCAACCATGCTACCGATCTTGCCGTGTTGTCGTGTTGAACGTGTCATTTATTTAGTAATATTGTCTGATATCAGAAACATGCCAGGTCAAGTTCCGCTTCTAAGGTTTGCATTCATTCATTTTCGAAAGGATGAGATTAATGAAGATGTATTTTAAAATATGGAGACCTGGAATGAATGCAAAATTGATTTAACCGTACTGAGTAAATTTAAGAAAGGAATGTTTAGATGGATTGGACATATGAAGCAGAATACAAATGTGGAAGTGTAAGGAGAAAAGGAATACATGACAACCTTGTCAATTAATTATTTAAGTCGGGTCTTGTCAAGAGTAAACAATTACTGAGTCGGTGACAGAAAAAATTAAAAATTTAGTAGTTTTTGACGTTTGTTGTAATAAAACTCATTTTTCGTACTTCGAAACCTTGAAAATAGCACTTTATACTAATTTCAACAAATTGCCCACCGTCTCTTCTAAATGTGATAACCTCTACTCTCCAATAATTTGCTCGACGGATTAACGAAGCGAGTGTCTCGGCCGAGCACTCTTCAGGTGTAATTCGGCCATAAAAGCAACACGCGCTATTGTTTCTCTATCTGCACAGACAAACTGTGCCACAGCAACGCATGGCCGGGTACAGCTATTTTTCAATAGCAAAAATATTTTTTTAAGCTTGTTAAATTGACTCAAATGCAGGTAGGAAATTGGTGTCGATATCATGCAGAATATTATACAGAACAGGTGTCGTAAGCGATATAATATGTAAGCACATACCACAGGTGGGTTTGCGTTTGGCAGGTGTGGTGAGTATTACCACGTGCTGTGGTAATTATAAATAATTTGCATTGTGTATGGCACTTCAAGCGTATAAACTCAACGCAGTTTGTGGAGAATGGAAGCAAAAAGTTTTTTTAATAAATATCTACAGTAGTATAAATGGTATTGATTCGCGTTTGTCCACGCATTTTATTTATTTTAGAAAATTAATATTAGTTGATGTAGAACAGAACTCAACACAAAATGTTGAAGAAAATGAAAACAAAAAAACTCACGAGAAACTAATAGAAATTAGTCAAAAGTTAATCTAAAACATCCTACCTTTTTATTGCTTGCTAACGATATATGTATGAAGTTCTACCGGCTCATGTAGCGGGGTTCTCACTTGGTGTCACGTAAAGAGGGTTAATTAAAATTTTGAAGACGTTATAAGTTTTATAAGATTTGTTTGAAATTGGATGATACCTCCCATAGAAACTAGAACCTTAAAACCTTCCTTCCTAGACCTAGATTATGTACCCGATCTCAGAAAACGAAAAAATATTATCTTCCCACTCAAAAGTGTAAACTTTATGTGAAGCATGTTTCGAAGAACTTTACTGTAGTAAGTTTCAAATGGCATTCTTCATCTTGACTTTTGTTTATTCATTCTGACCTAATATTGCCTTAATCGAATTTGAATAGTCTCCTAAATCAATCGCTCGCACTTTGATATGACATATAGCTATTCATCACAATAAATGAAATTACTTACTTTGACCTATATATTTAATACTCTAAATAAACACACCTTTCTCATTGAATTTGTGAAAGCATTGCTTATGTGAGCCATGTTCAAATTGTAGAGAGAAAAAGCACCCGGTGATGTTTTTCGCAAATGACAACTGCGGTGATTAGAATGGTAACAATTTGCGACACGTGTTTTAAAGCTTTTCTAAAGGTAATTTTGTGTGCTATACTGTCTACTTCATCTTGTGGTGAATGTTTTACAAAATAAGGCCTAATTTGCATACAGACCCAAGAAAAGATATACATAAAATCTAGAATGTTGATCGTCCTATTAGAAAAGGCTGTCAACATAAGTAAGTGTTAGTTATAAGTTAGATTAGTTTTTAATTTTCGTAATGTTTTTTTTTTTCATTACAAAGCATTACTACTAAAAACTTGTACTAACCTAAGAATATCGACGGAAAATTGATTGTATAATACACACACTTAACTGTGTTAATGTGTTTTAATATTATTTATTTATAAATTATGTATATATCTATGTCATATTGCTACTTGTTAAATTTAATTTTTGTTTTTTTTTCCCTCATACTATGTCGTAACTGGGTAAATCCTAGCGCATCACGTGATACGCTCTCCGTCTCGTTTCAGCAGTACGGTAAAGATACGACGGACGTGATCCATTTCGGCAAATGTGTGGCAGTGTGATCAGCGGCGACAGGTGATAGAAAATTTTGTTGTTGTTGTTTGAATTTAACAAAAATGTCATCGGACAGCAAAATTACATCTAATATTTTGACTCCGGATAAACTATGGAATGAAACACCCGTATATTTGTGTACTTTGTCAGGATTAAAATCAGTAATAACTTGTCAGTAATAACTTGTAAATTAACTTGTCAACATTTATTTTTAGAATTTTATAAAACGTTTTTGATAATACTTGAGTAAATCCATTCTATCCGCCCTCCCATTGTCAATCTATCACATTAAAAGTGTTTTGTTGAAGTCGGAGTTTTATTTAATAAAATAGTTTGTTAGAAACTGCGGAGAGAAAACAAAATGTATATAGTAGAAATAGACATCTCGGCATAACCTGTATAAAATTATTTGTTCGTCTATTTTCGCTAGGTACATAAGTACAAGGAGTAATAATACTAATTTCATAAAATTGCTAATTTATTTATAATCTCTTCAAACTATTCGCAATTCGATTAAAAATTACAGGCCCTTAACATATGAATTGATAGGTTTCCTAATAAACTTTTAATAAAAGAGAAATCTATTATCACGATGTTGTATTTCGTCATTATATATTATCAAGGTAAATGCAGGTGCATGAACAAATGTTCCGATATGTTAAGAATTTATTAAAATTTTATCAGGAAACGGCCTGCAATCCCGTTTTAATTATTTTTAATCCCGTTTTTTAAAGTTTTTTTAATAAATTAGCCATACTCATTTTTCTCTACGCGTTATGCAATTTTACACCATTTTGACTGACGTAAACCAATTTAATTCTGTGATCAGTAACCACACATTCTCTCCTCATAATATGTGTTATATTGATAGACGCACGTTCCCAATTTCGGATAACACTAATAAAATATAACTACCCCACTGTCTGGACCAACTTTTACATAGGCGTATCGTTTAGAGTAAGACCCACGCAAAACAACTGCTTTAAAAAAACACTTAGACGCTCTAAATTATTTCCAAAACCTCGTGGAATTTTCTTAACTTCTGGGAACAATCTATTTTATCTTCAGAACAGACCGAACCAGGCGTGGACGTATTTTATATCATAATAAGATCGACTATTGATATAACTACAATCCAATTATGTATTATTACGTTCACTTCATTTACTTGCAAGAATATTAATTGTACCGAGATTGAGGTACTGTGCTAATATTATACCTAGCACAGATTGGTCCTGAAATAGCCCTGTGTTTGTGACATATTATAATATTATGCGGTTATGGAAGACACGTTTGTTTTAAAGAGAGCCTTCAGAGACAGGTGTTATTGCAGAGCGGAGAGCCTAAGTATTAAATGTTTAATATTGCAAAGCTAACCAGGGCAGGGACAACGTTTAGACGCCACCAAATTAAGTCAATCAAATAATATCAAAATATTTTGGATTTATAATATTTTTTATTCTTAGGTATTTAGCTTAGTAATTTAATAATGAATATAATGTACCTATGTCATGACGCATTTAACATTTAAGCCAAGCTATTCATGGACATGTTGGCGTCGTGGGTTTGATACATCGGATTCCTTAGCAAAACAATGAACATCCAAACATATTGCTACTCTCATAAACTACATTTCTCTATAGAACATGTTTTTCATTCTCAAAGATAGATCCCGCAATGTTTGGGAGAAGTATTGGCACATTGCTAGTCAATCCAAAGGATCCTGCTATCCCTCATCACAAAGTACTATCCCATCAAAACCGTGGTTTCAACGATTCCCCCATTTTTCCAAAAAATAAATTCGAATGAGAATTCGAATGGAGGTCGGTGGCCGAATTGACATCGCGCGGGTCCCACCCAGGCGTAGTGTGTTCAATTCCTCGACTGGCTAAGTCCTCCATCACAACACAAGCAACTTTTTCCGCTTACTGTGGTGGTAGTAGGAGATTTTAAAATATTGTCAAGTTATTCGTAATCCGGGAATGTTTGTATTTCTTTCAAAAAAAAAAAAATGTTTGGTTCTTTCTCACCTTTTTAAAATTCACAGGATTGAATCCCCAGTTGTTCTGTGGTCTAGAAGTTGGAACTTTAGATCACATGTTTTTTCGGTTATTCCTCTCTAAGCAAATATCTTCTCCTCTTTCAAGCTTTATTGCCTACCCTCCGTTCAACATCTCATCTCTTCTAAGCATGAACTCGACTCTAGAACTTACATATTTATAATTAGTAAATTTACCTATTTAAACAAAAATTATTTAAAAATTCACATTCCCTCCATAAGTTGAAATGACGGCCTAGAACACCCTCGAAGAGTTAAAACCAGAAAAAAAGAAAAAAAAGTTAGTTAAATTTGTTACATTTAGCGGCTTTATTGAATAAATTGTTAAACATAATGTATCTGGGTTTCATTCGATTGTGGGTGATACTTTCAGTAACGCCCTGGTTAATGATTAGCACTCGGAAATTTGCTGAAAATAACTTTTAGCTACCTATACCTTGGTCATATTTACAAGTACAGGCTACTAAGGCTAACAAACTGTGGCATATCGGTGGAAGAATTTAAAGAAACATTAACATTAAAATGCGAACCGATAAGTATTTTTTCACGCCTCTTTTCTCCTTATTATAGGAGGTAACTCTTCCACAATAAAGCGGTTAGGAATAAAAATCTTTACCTCTTTGGGCCCAATCTAATGATGATGCCATGGTAATGTACTGGTGTTTTTCGAGAGCAATATTGTTAACATTCCAAATATGGCGAGATCTTTACTGATTTATGTATTTGTCTGGTTCTGATTCCCTCCAATACAAACATGACGACAAACAATTTATGTGCTTGTCTTCCAACCATTATTTGTTAGGCTTTCGCAATATTGTATTTTTTCTCTTCTGCAATCAACATCGTTTAAAGAATTCTAATAAGAGTAGGTACCAGGCCTCATTCTGTAAATCAGATTTTGATTTTATTATGATTGTGATGCAATTTTAATTTTATTGATACATATTCAATAACGGATCTAGAGAATTATTTAGTACGAAAAACCAGAATTTGAGAGACACAGTTTAACAAAATAAACAATTGCTTGTTTTTTTTTCTTGGATTGTTATATTAGTCATTTACAAACGCATCGAAACAAATGTGGATAGTATTGTTAATCTTAGCACTCTATCTGTTGAAGATTTTAAATTAAGCAGTAAATGATTTTGTTTCAAAAAGGATTTCTTCCATCCAAACTGTTGTTTGTCAAAACATTTATCGCAAAACAAACGTGATCTTCTTATTACTACGATATGAGGCATACGTTCCGCTCCAATATGTTCTATAATATACGCTTTTTGAAATTGTATTGGACTTGGAATTCGGATATTATTTTTATATCAGCAAGTATTTATATTTAATATTATATCTCTGCTGCAGAGCTCTTTTATCAACAGTGTAAAAGTAGTTTTATTAATTTTTACTGATTTTATAATATATTAATGAAATGCAGTAATTTTCTTCACTCCTGATGCCATCTCACATAAAACGGTCTCCGCTTAAACGTTCTAGATTCCTTTTAAAGTTCTTAAGTCGATTTCCATAGAATTACTTCGTTGATAATTTGTTGGAACCTTTACCTGAAAGATTTCTCGAGTCTGTCGAGGAACCATTGATTCAATTAGTAACAGAATCTAAGTCACAAGGAAGATAAATTATTTGAAATCTTAGCTGAAAATCAACTTCAATCAGGTACAATTAAATTTGCTCTACAATTTATTACCATGTCCGTTTGAGGTTCGACATCAACGACAGAATAAAATGCTTGTGGGATAACTATTCAAGAATGTATATTTGTGTATAAGAGTTTCATAAATAAGTACATTTCATGTTGAACATTTATTGTTTTAATTAGACTAATCTATAGGGACCGTTTTTGAAAATAAAACATGCTGCCAAAATTACAAAATAATATTACAGGCTTTGTCATTGAACCAAACTGAATCTTTGTTAGTCTCCTGTAAAAGTACTTAATCTCCAGCTTAAATTAAACCGCTATTTGAATAATAAAACGGGGGTATTTCGAGGTAACGCTATATCTTCTGTCATCTTTAAAACATACCTATGCAAATTACCCTTGAATATTTAAACATAAAAAAATGTGGCCGCTTATCATCTGGTGCTGTGAGAGAAGGTTCTGGAAACACGACATGGATGACGAAATTAAACCACTTTAAACTATTTTCTTAATTCGAGTGACTTAAGTATTTCAAAATGAAAAGATTAATTCTGTTAAGCGCTTCATATATTTTTTGTCCTAGTTCCTAGTTCCATAGTTTCTTCTGCGTGTGTTTTCTTTGGTTATGCTCTGTGGAGGGTTTTTTTAAGGTAAGGAGTGAACCTGGGTATCAAATGCTCAAATTCTTCGCCGAAATACCTTGAAATAGATATATTTATAAGTCTTGACAGTCAACATCTATAGTATTTACTCCTTGTCAGAATTCTACCATTTTTCTTTTTGCTTAAATTTTGATCAATTTTACACCAATTGTGCAATGTCATACATTCATGTTCCTGTTTTCCACTGGACCAATAAAACAACGTTTACTATAATACTTTTATAAAACTTTGTTTATTTAATACATTAGTGCACATTTTAACGTTTGAATAAATATTTCCACTAAAACCATAATGTATCGATAAAAATATATTTGTTTTATAAAGCATGATTTGGTACTGTACAACTTATAAATACATATTCTAATACAGTAACTACTATTCAACGTCATTTTCTCTACATTGTATACCATATTTCCTGTAAAATGGTTCACAAATATAATACTATTTGTCTGATTTTAAAAGTAAAAATCAAAGAAATATGATCATTTTTTATAATACCCACGCACAGGCGAAATCTTTTTACACTTTTTTATTGTTGAATATTACCTTGTATTTTCGTATTTTCTGTATTTTCATTTTGTATTGCCCTGTATTTTCAAAAAAAAAAATAATCCGAAATTTTAGTGAGTAAAAATATCAATAATCCGAGATTTAAAATATCTAACATAAGACAAGGTACTTATTATATCCAGGAGTAAGAAATGGGTATTCATTACCGATTCAATCGACGATAAAGGATTTATATTACATTCTGAAAAATGATTAATCTAATAATACTTCACCATGAAAATAAATTTGTCGACATCAAAACCTGAGTCGTCTTTTAGCTTAAGTATTATTTAGGAGATAAAAAATCAAATATCTGTTGACTTTAATACGATTCTTCGTTCTCTTAAATCTGTTAATCGTTTAGTTGGAAATAGCGCCTAATGCCTCCTCCCTTCTTGTGAAAAAGAAATGAAACGTTTCTTTGCTCTATTTTTAGAAAAACTTTTTTTTCACGTTATTTTTTTTTCTTTGAATATTTTTGCACCGAAAAAATGTTTTCTTTGTTTTTAATAGACTCAAATTGAAATTATATTACGTTTGTCATAAAAACCGACGAATGAAGAATTTATTTTATTTTATTTATTTGTGTAATATGATGATGGTTAATTTTCCAAGCAAAAATCATTCATAGTGAAGGAAAATTCATACAATTTTTTTTTACGAAGGTGAGTTAAAAAATGTGAGCTAAAACCTTAAAATAAAGCCAGAATATACAAGTAAGTGAAGCAGTCGGGCACACAAATAAGCGATTCGCGGCCCTGGTGTATTGGATAGACTAGATAGAGCGGTTGAGTTTGCCTCATCAAATCTCTAAAATAAAGTGGGAATCTTAACGTCATAAGTTATGAAGTCATGTAAAAACAATAATCGGCGCGCGACTAGGCGTAATGGATGGACCTACAGTCGACTTTGCCCTAGCAGGCATAAAAAATGGATGTTTCCGTGGAGTTTATTTTAATTAATTTTGATGAACATATTACTAAAATCACAAATGTTTCTAGAGGGATTCTTCGGGAAGTTACTAATTCGTCGTTTAGAAAAATAAAATATAGTGCTTACCGCTAATTTTATAGTTGAAAAACGTTTTTTTAAATTTTCAAATCGTTTTACATAAAATATTTTAATGGTAAGGTCCTGCTTTTATTAATTTTAAATATAAATACCTTACATTCGTAAGTAATTATATGAAAAATGAAATAATTCAAATGTTTTAGTCGAGCAAACCCCGTTATTAGTCTTATTTCGCCTTAATTCGTACTTAGTATGGAGTAACTTTAATTACCTGTAGATAAGTTTTACCTATAAGCTATATATAGCACAGTACCCGGCTCGAACATTAATTAATTTACTAAAGAACTGCAGCAAATTAAACCAAAATTAATAAACAAATTTTACTAATGCGGGTGATTTTGAAATAAATATTATTTAGAAGCGGATAATATAATTAAATAAATAATTCTTATTTTGGATGTTTTAAAATGTGTATTCCCGCAATTTTGACGAACTAAAATACTCTAATAAATGTAATGGACATGCTAAAATTGTTGGACAGATGGATTTTCATCTATTTAGTATTTTTATATAAAATTCTGAACGATACTTAATTAGGGCCGGCTCTACGCGAGCGGAATTGGAGCAGTCCGCTCCGGGCGCCGAATAGCCAAGGCATTGATCATACCTAATAATTTTCAGTCCTATTAATTTTTTTAAAAACGGCGCCACACAAAATTACAAATCATCCGAATATTATTCATTACAGTGATCACCCATGCGTCTACTTGTTTTCACAGGGGGCCCAAAAATTTTACTCGCGCCGCTTGGCTTAGTGCCTGCCCTGATTTGATAGTACAAAATTGCTTGCATTGATTAGCTTTCGAATTCCACTACGTAATACTAGAAGTTAAGATTTAGTTCATTGCAGAAATTCTGGGACTAACTACCATATGTATTTCTCACTGCCCAGAATACTTATGGAGGGAAATAATCATACCAGAGTCAGTGGACATCTTTATTTTAAAACTTGACAAATACAAAAGATTGTTACTGAGACAGTTTACTTATGTATAATATAATTTTTACTATTCGCTTGTAAGTCCCTAAATAGGGAGTTAATAAATAAATAAATTTGAATATTATATTAATTGCATGACGGAATTTTTTTGTATCATAATTGTAACAAAAATATCCAAACAATTAACGGGTAAATCGCAAACCCCTTCCTGTTTAACATTGGCGTTGATTTCAAGCATTTCAAAAGAAATAAATATTACCTGAGACATACTTACCATTAAAATAAAACACTTGGACGTTATTCGTGCAAAGTTTACTACGTGACATTAAAAAAAACAGGCATTTCCTAGAAAACTCTTATAGTTATGGCAGTAGAAGTGAAATGGTTCCGGAAAGATCATAGAAACCTGTGAATTATTGTTATCAAACAGAGTAAAACTTGGAATTCAAGCAATCGTACCTAACTAAATATCCTCCAAGTTTTCTATGGAATAATTTGCAGATAAGATTTCGTAATACTTCATTTCATATACAGTGGCGGACTAAGGAAATGAAGTGCCAACGAAATATTTTCATTTCACGTTCGTACACATTTACGCTAGAAAGCTAAGCATTTATTACAATAGGAGAAATATATAAATATTTCGTTTTCTAACTAACTACACAATTCAAAGCTATATAATATTAATATAACAAAAATACACAATATCTTATAAAATTATTCCACATTATAATTTAACAGTTTTTTTTTATTATTTATTCAATTCTCTGTTTTCACACTATCGGGAAGGAGATTGAGAGCTTTTCTTGTAGCAAATTCTCAAGAATTAAATTATATAATAGCGCTATTTTATAAAAAGTAGATGAAGAGGAAAATATGCCCTGGAATGCTTATAAAATTTATATTTGTATGACAAAATATATTATTTCACCACAACCACAAAAAAAAATCTGAAAACTATAAAGCGAAATTTCTGATGGATGTTGTAAAGACTCACTCTTTTCTGGATCTACGAGATTGAGATCAAGAAATAAATGCTGATCTACGAGGTCTCGCTCTTAACTTTTTTTCTAAAAGCCACGGAACTTTGGAATACCTATAAAACTGTGGGAAAATAAGACACAAAACGCCTATGGACTGTTCCTTATTGTTCAAATGTTCAATAATGGGTGCTACAGACTATTCAATTCGGTTGAGCGGCTGTATCAATCTGGTTGAGTTGAATGTAAAGTTGAACCGTGTAGAGATGTGTTGTATGCCAAAAGGGGTGTGGCTATCAAGTTGAACGGTTGTACCGCCAGAGCATCCAACCACCATCCAAACACAAGTTGAATCGTCTGTTGCTCGTTCGAGCGGTTGAACCAAATTTTCTCTATCAACCTAGGAAGCCGTCGTGCATTGATTGTGAGCACAAATTTAGCGAATACAAATAAATAAAATAATATGATTAACGATCGTGAAGTTTTGACTGCCGAGTGCTGCATTTGTTTCCCAAATGAGCAACTGATGAAATTGAACCAGCCATCACGTCCTCTGTACCCAACACTCAACGGCTAACACACAACGGTTGAACCAACCAAATTGAGTGGTCTATATGGGGTAACGAACAGTGGCATAGCCGGTATCCTAGTTTGCCTGTCCGTCCCTGACTATGAACTCACATTTGCCTTGTTTTAACTATGACAGAAGTAGTCGTAAATAAACGAAAAAGCGTCTCAACTTTGCGCTACGGTGCTTTGTCTTTAGAAATTTTACTTTTTATAAATAATGAGACATTTGGAACGATAACTACTATTTTTGTATTCATATTCCATCATATTTCTGCAGTCAACAAACTTTAGAAAACGTTTTGAATATTTCAAATTAGATTTGAATGAACGTCTCGACAAAAATTACATCGAATTTCTTTTGGAAATAATCATGTAGATTCTTAACTCTGAGCCACAATCCAAATAAATATCAATCACCTACTACTAAAAAACCCCGAAACTTTCCATATTCCTTTCCAAAGAACCAAGCTAAACTTCTTCAAGCCTATTACGTGAATGCCTCGACTACGAGTACCTATATAGCATTCGCCGTAGTGGGAAGATGTCGGAAATATTTAGACGCAGCCCCCAAAACTTTACTTAGTTTCTCGAATCTCTGGTTTTAATTTGACTTCAATTGACTCAAACTTTAGTATCTCTTGTTTTGTTTTACATACTTACTAAAAAAGTCATACAAATATTACGCGGCGCGTAGGGTCAGAACAGTGAATAACTTATATAAAGACTTATATAAATTACCATGGCGTTTGTTTGGTTAAAACGGACTTAAACCCGGCACAAAGCCGTCTTTACCAGAACAACGATGAACCGGCGTGTAAGAATCTAATTAGTAAGACGGTTATTGAATTCTTAATACGACTTACCCACGGTTGGTATCAAATTTTTTGTTTATTTAATTTAATACCTATTTGTTATTGTTATTTCCCTGTATTTATTAATGTCAACCATCTGTCTGTTGTGTACATGAATAAAACAAATTAGATAATATGGTACACCATAGATTTTTTTCCTAATTTCCTTTAGAGTTATTGACCATAGAGTACAGGTGAAGAGATTTTTTTAAATTAGTTTTGACGAAAGATTTAATTCTTGAGAACGACGCTCAATTGTTGGTAGTCCATATTTTTCTTCAACAAGAGAACGCTTAGCGCTCTCGTCGCGCACAAACTACAATTCTAATTACCCCGGCATTAGATACCCTTGTTGGGTAATTTTTCAACAAGTGTCACCAAGTGGCCCACGCAAGGGCTGTGTGGGTGAATAGAAGTTTAAATCACGACATGAAGCATTTACAAAATATTCAGTTTAGAGAAATGTAATCCTAACAGATAGGTGCCGTACAAGTTTTGGACAAAATATGGTTTTGGACATGAATAATATCAAATGATTTTGGATTTTGTGCTGTGCGTATTTTATTAATATATTCCTATGTATTTAACAGTTATATGAATGTTATTTTAGTAAACATTTGAATAATATAGAATGTGTAATATATTATATAGTGTCAAGTAAGAATGATGTGTTTTGTAAATGATTTATAAATTATAGAGTATCGTGAACACCTCGCTTGTAAAACGTGTGATGAGGTGTTAACTTGTTTTTTTTTAAATATATGGAAATATTACATATCATGTTAAATAAATATTATAGCATAACAAAAATTACTGATAGTGATTTTTATGTTTGGTTTTTGGTATTATTAACTTTTTTAAATGTTGTACCTTTTGTTATTATCCAGAATGAAGAATCGTACTTGATTATGTGTATTCTGTGTACACTGTTTTAATGTGTAGGCATGTGATTATATGTATATAGTTCAACATGGTCGTATGGTAGTGGCATATTTTATTTTATATTGAAGGTGAAGTTTGTTAAAGATCTAGTTATGATTGTGGTTGGGACTGTAACTGTCTTACTTAAAATAGATAATACGGAGGGTTAAGAACAGGTTAGTAGAAAACATTACACATAATCACGCACATGCGTACTGCGTATACCGGCCATAATACCGCAGTATTAGTGGCTGACCACAGACATAGGAATTAATAGACGAGAAGATAATGGCGAGGGGTAAAATCAACTGTTGAAGAACGAAGGGAGTGAAGCTGACTGTGATTCGTCAATCAATCAATCTGACAGTAAATAGGCATCTCGCATTATAATATCACCATTTACTTCTTAAAAGTAAAATCTGCTTTTGAATGAATAGACATTTTTACATGGGAGCGCAAATTACTCGCCACGTTATGAACAAATTTGCGAAGTCCAAATTCGGCAAAAATATTCGGTTCTATTTTCAGAGTCGAATATTTCGTTTAAGTATTTAGTTAAGACACTTTTATAAATGTTCATAATTTACTTCCCAGCAACCAACCAGCTTTGTGTTTCGCGTCCAGACGTTTCTCGATGTGATAGTAACAACTGATTCATATTATACGATGTGAATATGCTTAAAATAAAGTAAAATAATGCTTATATATGGAATGTAATACGACAATTGAGTTTATTCTCTTTTTCACATCTATTTTTACAAGTTTTCATAGTACAAGTCAACATTTTGCCATGTTATTTCGTATTTTGAACCGATGATGCCTCGACCATAGTTCGCACAAGAATGATGACGTCACGTTTTCAAATTTCACTTGAGGCCATACGCGAGCACAGCCGGCTCCAATGGAACCGGTATGGGGAGTGGGGATAATACGCTTTTAATCACTTAGGGCAGGTCTACTAATATTCATATGTCTATGTGGCTGACAGATTTTTAAACCGCCCGACCCCCAAGATTAGAGACGTATTACTATGCTGTTAAAAATCTGGTTGATTTGACATATATCGATCGGTCGCGCAATGAAAATGTAAAAAAGCAGTTATACCCATTGGCAGCCCTATCAAAGGAATATTTTAAATCGAAATATCAATTTACCAAAGTAAATACGGAACGCATAATCAAATTGGCCAAAGCAGATCGGGTCAATGACTTCGCAAATGACATCTGAAGAAACGTGAAGTTAGCAACTAAAGGCGAATTGCATAAATGACCATGTTATTGAGGATAGGAACAAAGTGGTTCCAGTCTAAAAAATACTTGCATGATTATTATTATTAGTAAATATTTTAACCCGAGCAGGCCATCGCAGCAGCGACATATTAGGGAATCTTTATAAGTAATACTGTTCGGTAATATGGAGATTCGATTTAAAGAGATGAAGGAATGCGGATTTAGCGCCAAGTTGTCTAGTTGTCATAATTTTTTATTGTATGATCTTTCTAAGGAGTGGAAGGAGCGAACCATGTTGTGGAAGGAAGGAAAAGCAGAAGTTAGCAGAGTGTTCCACAGCTAAACTGACTTCAAAATTGTGACCAAAATCAATTGTGCACGAATTATGGGCAAACATTTAGTATGTCTTTCTACTATGTATAGTGGACTTGACACTAGTTCCTCGTAGCACATTCCATCGAAAAACCAGTAGAACAAACACATATTGGAAATTTGCAAGGGGAATTAAATTCGCTCAAGCGTTTTATCAAGTACAGATTCGATCGCTAAACTCGACAAAAGCAGTGTTTTGTTCTATAATAGTATTATGAAAGCTTACTGGCTCAGTACAGTATCTACGTCCAGCTTTTGAAGGGCTAACTTTGATTCAATTCTGATTTCAATGGAGACCCGTGCCTAAGCTGCCCTAATAAGTTTATACCGTGTATAAGGGAGGTTTGTAACTTAAGTTCAGCAATTTTTAATAACATAAACATAATGAATAATAATAATTGTAATACTAAATTAAATTAACCGTCTTTAAATTTTAAACTTTGTCACTAACATGAAAACTTGAAATTTGTTTTGTCAAATTCGATGTATAAAGCTGAAATTTAATAGTAATATATTGAAGACACTCTGATAACGACGTTCCCTCCTCGTTAGAGACAAACTATTATCAATGTTTATTATTATTTAAAATAGTTAAACTTTCTAATTTAATACAAACCCGCAAGATTGGTCGTTGATACCAACGTTTATCTATATGTTTAGGCAGGCGACACATTACGCTATACGCATTATGACTTAGTCTGTTTCAGCATTTTGCTCGCCATACACTACCAATAGGAATGGTGAGCGATGTGCTGAAATAGGGCAAGTCACGAAACTATAGCGCGCTTATAACGTGGTCTGTCACAGGCTTTATTCTGCTTTGTCCCTTACGGTTAAAAAGTGGTGCTTAGTCATTATTTTTATTTAAATTAAAATGACGTCAAAGAAATAAAATTAAAATTATGAAAAAGTGATTTTGCAATTATTGAAGAAGTAAACAAGATGTCAAAAAAATAATTTCGGTTAAGTGAAGTGAAATATTCGTGCATGAAATTATTGACGTTCAATGAACTCAAATTCGCGTTGAATGAACTCAATTTTGCTTTGAAAATTTCAAAATTGAAACTGATTGTTTGAATTCAGGCAAGCGATAAAGTAGGTACCTACCTATAATGAGAACATTATTTTTTATTTTAACATCCTTCCATTATATATAAAAAATATTGAAGATATTCAGGAATTTAAAATAAAATTAAAAAATTACCTAAAACTACTACAAAAGTCCATATCTTACTCTTATTATTATTTCCTTCAAATCTTGAAACTGTATTATTGATAAATCTTGCCTACTTCTTACTTATCCCTTTGGTTTTGCAAATATATTATTTACTTACTTACATGATTCCATATAATTGAGCTAGGATTCACTCACCAAACACAAGAGCCTCGTCTCTTTATGGTGAGGAAAAGCTATTATTATTTACCTTTATAACACTGTATAATATGTATAAATTGTATATTTATTGTAAAAAACATACAAATATAAAATAAATAAAAAAATAAATAAAAATAAAAAATAAAAATAAAATGATTAGATTTTGAATGTGTACCTTTTGTTTATTTTTTAAATTTAATGTCGTGATTTTTCAAGTTTACTAACTGTGTTTATTCAAATGATAAATTACTCTATCTAATTTGTAAAAAAAAAAATTATAATATTACGAAGAAAATTGACAATATTTGTTTTTGAAGGCTGAGATCCTGAGGCAAATATTTAAATTAAATTCTTTCAGCTTCACAAAACACAAAAAAATCACGAGTCTGCGCTAGAATAATTGTAGACATCTCGCGGGCTCTGTTCACCCCTCACTTGCACATTCATCAACATTCCCAACCTTACTGTACCTTCCCTCCATGTCTACTATATCATATTGTCACACTTTTGCGAGGTGCATTCCAATCAAGGACTTTTTCTCGCGACCTGAGGGTAAGTCACCTGGGGGATGGTTTTTTTCTGCCCTAATGCTTGGGCTGCCTTGACAACTTGGGGGCTTTAAAATACTATGCTTTTTTGTATTTTATACTATATTTTTTGTATTTTCGACTGAGTTTTTTGTCGGTATTAGTTTATGATTTAACTAATCGAATACTATATTTTTTGTATCGGTTGTACTTGAATGTTCTTTTTTTAGAGCCAGCATTAGGGTGGGTAGATGATGGATACTGGGTGGGGGTAGGAAGGGTTTTCGTAAGGGCTAGGTTTACCTAGGCACGAGATGCTAGGGTTCGGATGGGAGGTTAATTTTTTATAAAATGGTATGGCTAAATCCACCATGTGTTTGCGGAGTGGGGGGATATTCGAGCCTTTATTAATTATGCTGTTACGTACGAACCAAGGGCTTTTGGTGTACCGTCTGAGTGAGGCATTCTGGAATTGCTCGAGTCGCTTTGTGTTTCCGCTGGCCCATATAGGGCTAGCGTAGGTAATGATGGGGCGGATTTGGGATTTGTATATGAGGAGTTTATTGGATAGTGAAGTTTTTGAGTTTTTGTGTAGTAGTGGTGATAAAGCGCCGGCGGTTTGCCGGGCTTTTGTTAAAGTGTTTTTGATGTGGGGTGACCAAATTAATCTCCTGTCTAGTGTGACTCCAAGATATTTGGCGGTCTTTTGCCATGGTATGACTTGGCCGTATATCGTGATGGTCCCTCGCTGAGCTGTAGTTCGTCCACTTCTGGAGAAGTAGACGGCTACGCTCTTTGAGGGATTGACGTCTATTTATTTATTTATTTATTTATTTATTTATTTGGAAAAGTTGACAGCAAATCTTAAATTATATAATGATACAATAATAATATTATTAATTATGCCAATTATGAACTTTCCACTGATGAATAGTTAATGGTGTTACAATGGTGTACAATGGTATAGAGATGTTCTCTTAAATTAATTTCTTGTTTAGTTAGGAAATATTAAAAATATTAAAATAAAGGAGGGTGGGGGGGAGGAGGGGGAAATATAGGATAAGGATTAAGAGGCAAAGGACGGGAATATATAGGAATTGAACTTCTAGTTTGAGTTTTGTTGATTATTGAGTTTTTGTTTTATGTCGCGTAAAGTCGAGTTAAATATGTCAATATGGTTATAATTTAAGTTAAAAAAGTGTGTGGATCTGTAGATAAATGAGTTTTGTTTGGAATTTGTCTTACAATGAGGGAGATTAAAAGTAAGCGACTGTCTGCTGTTGCGATTGGGAACATGGAATAATAGGCGTTGAAGAAGATCAGGACTATCGATTAAATTGTGTGTAATTTTGAATAACATTACCGAATCTGCTACATTTCTTCGGAAAGTTAACGTCTGTATATTGAAGAACTTTGCAGAGTCTTCATTACTGATATGAGATCGAAAAGAGCGGAAATTAAGGTACCTTAAAAATCTATTTTGAACACTTTCAATTCTATTTTTATGTATTGCATAGCCTGGGTTCCACACTTGTGATGCGTATTCAAGGATACTACGAGCGTATGAGAAATACAGTGTTTTGAAAGTAGCAATGTCTTTGAATTGTTTACAGGAACGGATTATGAAACCCAGCATAGAAGATGCGTTAGTGACTACTTGGTCAATATGTTTATTGAAATTCAGTTTACTATCAAGTATAACCCCAAGGTCCTTAATTTCTGATTTGGTAGATAAAGGTTGATGATTAATTGAGTATTCGTGTATAAATATGTTTTTGTTTCTAGTAAAGCGTACGATGAAGCATTTGGATATATTTAATTCCAGACAATGGGCATTAACATACGCGTTTAAACGTTGTAAATCCTTTTGCAGCTTGTGACAGTCTTCGATTGATTTTATAGGTGAGAAGATTTTCATGTCATCTGCATATAGGATGGTCTGCGAGTGTAAAAAGCAGTGACCAATATCATTGATATAGATATTAAATAGTAACGGTCCTAACAGGCTGCCTTGAGGAACTCCCGATGTTACAGCAACAGAGTCGGATTTAAATCCAGCAACCACTACTATTTGACTACGGTTGGAGATATAAGAAGAGAGCCAACGATAAAGATTGCCGTGAATACCAATCTTTAAAAGCTTGTTCAACAAGGTTGAGTGATCGACCTTGTCAAACGCCTTACTATATACGCCTTACTATATTGTCTATGCGCCAGCGGTCATACCACTCTTGGAGTCTGTTTACGTCTTGCTGAAGGCGATGTGTAACCATCCTGGGCGAACCGTGGGTAACCATGAGGGTTGAATCGTCGGCGTAGAGCATTACTTTTGAGTTTGGGTTGTCTGGGAGGGGGATATCATGAGTGCAAATGTTGAAGAGGGTGGGGGACAGCAAGGAGCCTTGGGGTACTCCTGCTGTCATGAAACGTGGGGATGAGATTGCATCGCGGTATCGCACTTGAAAAGTGCGGTGCCGAAGAAATGATTTTAATACACCAAGCAGTTGGGGATCTATATCTGTTTGGTGGAGTTTGAGAAGTAGGCCGTTTATCCATACTTTATCGAAGGCTTTGGCTATATCCAGGAAAATGGCGCCTGTAGATCTATTGGAGTTGAAGCCACCGATGACTTGCTCGGTGACCCGTAGTAGTTGGTGGAGGGTTGAGTGCTGGGCTCTGAACCCGTGCTGTTCGTCGGGTAGTGTGGATTTTTCGTTAATGTGCTTGATGAGCCTAGTGAGGAGGATTTTTTCATAAATTTTCCCAATGTTGGAGAGGAGGCTGATTGGACGGTGGTTTTCGCAGAAAAGTGGATCTTTGCCCGGTTTGGGGAGTACTATGACGTGCGCGTGTTTCCAACTTTTGGGGAAATAGCGCAGTCTGAAAGCTGTATTAATAAGGTTGACTATGGCTAGGATGCCTTTTTGGGGGAGGGCTTTAAGAGCGAAGTTTGTGATTTCATCCGGGCCGGGGGCTTTTTTGTTTTTGCGGCCTTTTATGGCGCTTCGTACCTCGGCCGGGGTAGTGAAGTGGATGTTGTCAGGGGGGAGGGTGTCAAAAATGTGGTTTACGTTGCGGTTGACGTCGGCGATGTGGTCGGGATCTGCGTGTTTGTAACTGGGGCTAAACTGTTTTTCTAAACTGTCTGCGAAAGATTCGGCTTTGTTGAGTGCGTCAAAAACTAGTCCGTTTTCACCGTGTATTGGGTGGTTTGGGGTCGGTGTAGATTTTAGTTGTCTTGATAAGCGCCAGAGGGAGCCGTCCTTTGGGTTAATTTCTTGTATTTTTTTGTTCCAGGATAAGTTTGTGTTTTCGGAGAGTCTTTGTCTAATTTGTTTTTGTAGTCTATTAATGGCAGTCTTTATTCTAGGGTCTGGAGTTCTAGTGAAGCGTCGTTTGAGAAAGTTTTTGTTGGAGATAAGGTCGGCTATGTCTTTTGGTAAGTCGTCGGTCGGGCTGTAGGGGAGGCGTACGGGTAAAGGTTTGGATGCGTCATTTATGGCGGTGCGTATTTTGAGGGCTAGATTGTCAACCGCAGAGTCAAGTTCGTCGGTGCTATTAATGTTTGATTTTATAGTGATATTTTCGTCCACTTTCTGCATAAAGGCCGTCCAATCAGTTTTTTGTTTGGCTTTTGAGGGGGGGGGGGGTTGGTGAATTTATGTAGGGTTAACAGCACGGGGTTGTGGTCGGAGGAGAGTTCGTTAATGGTTTGTATGCTGTACGCCCAGGATGATTTGTGTATTAGGGCGATATCTAGTACGTCTGGGGTGGGGCCATGTGACGGGAAATGTGTGGGAGTCACGGGGCCGGCGACTACTAGATCGGGATGGGAAGCGGCGAATTTGTGAAGGATTCTTCCGTTTTTGTTGGTGCGCCTACTATTCCAGTCTGAGTGCTTCGAGTTGAAGTCTCCGGCTAGAATAGTAGGGGTTGGGCCATCAAGAAGCAACTCGAGGTCTTTAGGATCAATTTGTTTTTGGGGGGGGTTGTATATTGAGTTGATTCTTAATGGACCGGAAGATTTTGTGAAGATGGTAATGGAGGTGCTCTCTAGTGTAGAGAGGGTAGGTGTAGTATTGTGTTGGTGTGTGATTTTATTGTTCACGTAGATGGCTGTGCCACCACCTCGTGAGTGTAACCGGTCATTTTTGTACAGTGTGAAGTTGGCGATTTTTGGTGCTTGTGCGGCTGTGAAGTGTGTTTCGTTTATGAGTAATATGTCTAATTTGTGTGTGTTGGTGAATAGGCGAGCTTCGAGCAGGTTTTTGTCGAAACCATTGGCATTCCAGAATGCCAAACGGAGCGCGTGGGGCTGGGTGGTGGTGTTAGCCATAATTTGAAAAAAGGGCAATAATCTGGGGGGCTGCAGAGAGCAGTATACTGATATAATCTGATGGATTTTGAGCTGAGAGAAATTTTGGTAAGAGGTCGGCGAGGAGTTCGCCGATTTTTTGTAAGTTTAATTTTTTAAGGAAATCTGTAAATGAAAAGGGTGCTGAGTTTATTGGGGGGGGGGGTGTTTGAAGAACCTGAGGGGTTGCGGGTGGGGGGCGGGTTCATGGACTGGGCGTAGGAGATGGAGGGGTTTGTTGGCTTGGATGTAAAGGTGACTTGTGGGTTTACCTCAGGTCGGCGAGCGTGGCGGGTGGAGGGTGCGGGGCGCTTTGGGCAGCCCTGGTAGTTGGCGGGGTGGGGTCCGCCGCAGTTTGTGCAAGTGGCGTCACCGTCCTCCCGCTTGTGGGAGCAGGTGGCTGAAAGGTGATTTTCGGGGCACTTAACGCAGCGGGGGAGCAGGTGACAGCCCCTCGCGGAGTGCCCGAAAAGCTGGCAGCGGTGGCACTGGGAGGGGGCGGTTTTCGGGTTTAGGTATTCCACCTTGATGCGTAGCTGGAAGAGTGTTTCCAGCTCGAATATTTTTCGTCCAGCTTCGCCGTGGTTTAACTGAACGAGGACCAAGGGGGCCGCAACTCTGTTGGGTCCTGAGCGCATGCGGGTGACGCTGATGACTGGGAGGTTTAACTCTTCTAATTCTTCTTTTATTTCCTCCGTGGAGGTAGACGGAGGTATCCCGCGCAGCACTGCTTTTGTGGTCTTATCTTCATATAATTGAAATGTATGGAAGGGCACTTGGGATTCTTCGAGGAGGCGGGTGGCTGTGCGAAAGCTGGTGGAGTCGTCCGTGTTCAGAACGTAGCCTGTCGGGATTGCCTTTGAGTCTGTAACTTTTACACCGGCTGCCTGTAGCTTTTGGCGCATTGCGTTCCAGTTGGACGTGGTTCGGATGATTATAGGAGGGATTTTTGGCTTAAAAGTTTTCGGGGCGGCCGCGGCGGTGATGTCTGTGTCTGTGGTTTTCGATCCTGCTGTCGAGATCGTATCGCTAGTTGTTGAGGCTGGGGGCGCGAGGACTTCGAAGCGGTTGTTAGAGGTGGATGCGATCGGTGAGGTGGAGCGAGGAGAGTTTTCTTTTCTCCTTTTTTTGTTACTTATTTTCCCGTAGGGCGTGATCCAGGGTGGCGGCGGGAAGTTCTGGTCCTGCTCGTAGTCTTCTTGGGTGATGACGGGCGCAGCCTGGGACGGGAAGAGGGAAGCTACGTCCCCGATGTCAAAATTGTCTGCGGAGTTTGTGTAGATAGTTGATTTGGCGGTGGAGCGGGGGTCTTGTTGCGAGGTTTGTGTTGAATTGATGTGTGGAATTGAATTGAGGTACTCGATGAGAGCCTCTCTGGATGGATTGAGATTCCTCAGGTCGGCCATTGTCTGTTCCATTTTAAACACTTTTTGTTTGTTACACTTTAAATAAAATAATAATACATGTCACAGGAAAACGAGAAATTTAAACTTTGTCTGATTGATTCACAAATAGAAATAATAAAAACATGTAACAATAATAATAATTCACTTGAAAGTTTTCAATTTAAAACTGTTATTGTGGCACGGCCGCCGCGCGGTGGGCCGCGCAGTCGGTTTTGTTTCGTTACACTTAATTATTGTTCGGATGGCACTGTATTGTTTTACACTAAATCACATGCCCTGCGGAACACGGAGACGGGACACAAACACTTTGATACTGCGTTGGACGCGGCACACTGTTGTTGACCTGCCGGTGGCGGCGATCTACTTTGGTTCGACGTGTTCTCTGTGTGCTGATTTTGTGTGTCCTTCCATGTCTTACTGCCACACAGTACATATAGCGTACAGTAGTGCACAGGGCACGTGCGTCATCACAGTATGCAGTTAGTTGCACACTGGGCGGGGCTTGGGGGTTATCAGTTGCAGCTTTTGAATAAGCTGGCATTCAGAGGCCCGCGTCATTTTAAACGACTTTCAAATTAGAAAGAGCGGTTCTGTATTCGTCATTCAACTGTTCTTTCCGTGGTTTTCGTTTAAAATATGAGGAAAATTCTTAACTATATTGTTCGCTTCATCGAAACATCGATGTTTACCGGGAATATATATTTTTAATCATTTAACTAAAAGCTAAGGACGGGTTGTTTCGTAGGATTTGAACAATTCATCAAATTTCAATGTTGATTTCCGGGTTCTGTGAAAGTCCTATTCAAGTTCTGTTATTATATAAGCATAGGGTAGTTGCTTGACAAAATTGAAATAAAAACAGAACTTGAAAAAATCTTTCACAGAACCTGAAAATTAACTTTGAAATTTGAAGAATTGTTCAAATTCTCCGAAACATCCCGTCTTTATTGTAATCATATTGTGTTTTCATCACTAATTGATTGGTTAATGGAGTTAACTACCAGACTTGGATATTATGTTAAGGTTATTATGTGATGCCCACTGTACCGTTTGTTTTAATTGTAAACTTCAATAATAATTAATAAGGAACCGATGGTAAATTGAATCTTGTATCTAGATACGCCAAACTGTAGAATTTGAAATTTCACTATACTTCGCTCGAAGCAACACAGGTAGAAGATTTAAAGGGTTCCATTTAACGTGGGTACCCTTATGAAAGAGATGATACATCGATACGTTCGAGACTAATGGATTTACAATGTATGAATATGACTGAGATAAGGAGTGTGTGCCAAGACCTAGTTGTTTACCGATCGTCCTCTCTGCCTATACCTGCGGGGAAACGGAGTGATAGTTAGTTAGTCAGAGTGAATGGATACATCAACGATCGGTACATCGAGGTTGGTGTTAATTAATTGCCCGATATCTTTTTTTACACAACTAACAACGAACAACGAATAAAAAAACATTGGCAAAAGCTATTTCTTTAGCAGTTTCATTAATGACTAACACAATCTTTCTCTGGAACTCCATAATAACATCTGCGTTTATTTATTTTAATGTATTTTATTTATTTGTCTTGTCTATCTAATGTTGTCTTTCCCGAAATGAGTTTTATAAACTCACTGGGAATGATACATTATTACTTTGTTATCATTTTGTAATGTATTATCTTGTAATAAAAATAAAAAAAATAAAATAAAAAAATTCCATTTTAGTTCAAATTCATTTCCACCAAATTCGTTATAACTGTAATATAAACCTTCATTCACCTGCTTAAATGATTATTTCTGGAATTTTTCCTGCATTGGCTTTCCTGAACTCACTCGCAACGAGAACGGAAGAATTATAAAGAAAATGTCAACGAGCGTGTATGAAGGAGTATATTTGAGCGTGGGAGGGATATTGGACACTTTTAGTGTCAAATTACACTTTGAGCACCATGTGAGATAAAACAATAAATATTAGTTGTATCATTCCAAAAGTGTCTACTCAAAAAAAAAATGTATATATATAAGTGAAATCACTATTTTGTTGTGTCACACACGGAGAAAAATGAATATTGCCAATTTATTAAGAATCTTTCCAAACTATAAGTAATCCGGTCAAAACGGGATTGCATGCCACGAATGAATTTCGTCATGATATATTATGAAGGTAAATGCACGTGCACTTGCCTTATATCATGACGAAATGAGAAAATATTAGGATTTTTTTAGGTAATTAAAATATTAGTTCCGATATCGTGATAATATATTCGTAACTTACTAAAAGTTTATCAGAAATCCTATTAATTCATAGATAATCAATTCATTAGCAACCACGCAATTTGCCTAGTTAGGAACCAATAATTTCGACCTGATAAGGTACAATAATCTATAATCACTAAAAATATTTTAATTATATCTTGTATCATATTGTACTGTGTATAAATCTAAAGGAATAAATAAATAAATAAAATCTA
The DNA here is from genome assembly GCF_061612785.1 of Hesperophylax consimilis. NCBI lineage: Eukaryota > Metazoa > Arthropoda > Insecta > Trichoptera > Limnephilidae > Hesperophylax > Hesperophylax consimilis. The sequence continues at coordinate 2,652,092 of NC_142842.1, forward strand.
TAAGACTTAATTTAAAAAAAAAATAGCTCAAAGTTTTATGTTTTTATTTACTGATATTCTTTAGCACCAGGAAAAATAATATTCGTGTCAAATGTATCATTTTATTCAGACCGTATGTCTAACTGTGTAACTTACATGTCATTTATATTCTATGTATCGTTTTTCAACCTCTTTAAACGCTGTATCGTATTTCCCTGACTGGGTATTTTCGGGTATTGTCTCGATAAGTGGATATGCTACACCAGGCCTGTAACCATGCGACAGAAGGCTTTTATTTTAATATCCTTATTGGATCGACTGACATTGTCAGAAACACTTTACGCAACACGTGTATTTTTTATTTATTTTGAGTGAGTGATTACTGTGAGCCCCAACTGTCTGTATTCAGTGAGAACATGGCTTCCTTTCCTTCCTGTATTTTGCTAGGCTGAAGGTGGTTGGGAGTGCAAGGAATTGGGGAACAGGAAGATGGGCAATTACCTGGCTATTCAGATATTATCACCTTACCATTTCTAACTACTTTTCGTTATGAATGGTGGTCTTACACAAGGGCGATATTGAAAGTTTAAGCAGCCTGGAACGTGCCGCACAATATTTTTTTTATGAAAAATATTGTGATAAAAATAAATTAATTAAATTAAATTTTCTTGCGCGCCCCGCGACGAGATTTGAAGCAGCGACTTCCGGTTTCGTATTCAACGATAGTAACCATTCCTCCACGGAGGTCATCGTAAATACGGAATCAAAATTTTAATATTAAGATGATAAAGTGTATTTTATAGAGGCTGGTTTTGGGAGACCCTTTGATCTCTCCAACTATTCTCTGGACTCATCGCCTTACGCTGTAGTGAGAGGGATAAATTCATATGTCAGACACTTCTGGACACACTGATCCCGAGATTCCTACCCAACCCTCATATATTTTATCTTCCCAGAAATTTTCTCCTTCCTCTCCCTAAAAACGACCATCCACACAGCATCCCAAAAGATGAGATGAGGGAAAAATTTTTCCTTAAAGTGAAAATGTAAGTCACAGAGGTGAGAGACCACGCGAAATATTCTCATGGTCTTAAATGGCTAGGCTATTAAGAATATTCTCACTGCCTGAAATGGCTAAGCTATTTAGAATATTCTCATTGCCTGAAATGGCTAAGCTGTTGAGAATATTCTCATTGCCTGAAATGGCTTAGCTATTGGGAATATTCTCACTGTCTGAAATTTTATTTGAGAATATTTTTAATAACTACTTAAAATTGTGTTTCAAAATGTGCAAGTATTTAAAAATAAGTTTAGAAGATATTTTTCCTCCATTTTAGGAAATAAAAAAGGTTTGTGGTGATTTTTTAAACAAAAAATCTATTTTTCTTCAAAGAGCAGCATTATAAGAGTTGTCTAAATGGTGAAACGGAGTTGGATATGTCATCATCTATGTTCTCTCGTGTGACCTGTGTCGATAACATATATATTTTATTAAATATTAGTAAATTGTTTGTTCACTTACAATATATTACCTTCATTGGTGATCCCTATTAAAATCGTGACATTAACAACACTTGGCAACTATGTAACGTTAAACATATCGGTCTTACTAGAAAACGTTGTTAAAAAGTTTATTCAATTGATAAACGACAATGTACGTGAAAACCTTACCAATTGTAACTTAAAATAGAAACTGTCATTAAATATGTAGTTCATGGACAGATATATAAGGTTTATATATTGCTTATCTAGTCAAAGGGGGTTGTTTATATGTTATATAAACTTGAAATAATAATAATTTCTCATCGAATTTATGATTTTTTAAATGTATTTTAAATGTTCTATGTCTTCATTTTAAATATGTAAAAATATACTATGTATTTTAGAAACTAAATAAAATTACTTTAAGATTTGAGTATTTGAAATATAATTTAATGTAGTAAAATTTTATTTTCAAACATGAACAAAGTTGAAAAAAACAGCTCAACACAATTTTTTTAAATTGAGACATCGAAAAATTTCGGAGAGTTAAAATTTCAAAGAGCACGGTCCTATATTTGAGGATTTTGCAAGATAACTATCACTTAACTTTTTATCTCGTTCAAACAATTAAAAATAATTAAACATTATAATAATGATTCCAAGAGAATAACCAAAAAGTTAGACATTTCGATCCATTTTGTCATCAAAATATTTTATAGATTTTTTGACTTCGTTGTCTACGAATGCATAAGGCATTTATGTAATGAAACAACATCACTTTCATCGAAGTTTTATGGAATTCACGCGGTAAAAGTCAATTAAAAAACATCGCTTTTTCAGAAAAGACGAAACTATATTAATCACAATTTATTATTAATGTATTAAAACAGTTGAAAAATAACATAAATAATAGTAAATATATTGAATTATACTAATATAATAGTGAATTGGTCATTAGATTTGAAATTACTTTTAAATAAAATGATTTTCTCAAAAATGCCAAATCAACACAGTCATTCGCGGGGAAACTGTCGCGCATGCGTAAAAGTAGCACATGGCTGAAAAACGTTATATAGCGAGATATTTTTTTATTAGTAATAATTCTAGATAAAAATTGTGTAGTCTTTGAACAATATGTAACAAAAACACCGTTTTAATATGCTTTTGAAACTCCCAAATGCTTGTATTAATTAATTGAATTGCCTTTATGGATCGATTTTCCTGCTTCTATATTAATTATGTACGTAATCAATATAATTTGTATCGTGCGTAAATAATATATTTTGAATGTAAACAGAATTAATATATCATTAACGTTATAAAATATCAAGACATCAATCAACAGCGGGCATATTATCATTTCAAAGCAATTATTTGAATCCATCAATCATTATTTTCCCTCGATGTTATTTAACAAAACATTGCAAAGGAATGGGTTTGAATGAGGTGCACCCCAGAAGACATCTTTAACTTTGTGGTCTAGATTATCAGTTTCAGACATTACAAGGAAATTTAATTAATCCAAATACATAAAAATGAATGCTTCTTTGTTTGTAACATACAGACTCAAAAACTACTGGACCGATTTTGCTGAAATTTTCAAAGTTTGTTCTTAATGTGGCGTATGTGATGAGGAAAGAAAGGGGTGTAAGGAGAATGTATAACGTGAAAGTGAAAGGTAGAAGAAGTTGAGGACGCACGATCAAGAAAAATAAATACTTTTTAAATGTAGTTTTTTTCACTTGTTTCAATAATATTATTACCACCTTAAAAATGCACCCAGTTTACACTAGAATTCAGAAAACACTAGAATGCACAATCTCAAAACTTTTCTCCGATACATTCATGACCCCGAGCAACGCCGGGTTTACATGAGCTAGTAATTAGATAAAAAACAAAAGTAGTTTCTATCATCGAAGACAAACTGGAATAGTATTCACTAAACTAAATATACTCGTAACAACAGTTTCACAATTCCGAATCTTTTGGTTTTGAAACCACCGTCAAGTTTAAAAAAAATCGCCTTTTCTCATTAGCATGATATTTTCAGGTTTTTTTTTTATATTATGTGGTACGCAAATCATTTGTTTGGTTATCATAATAGTACGCACGAAAAGGATAAAAAATTTAAAAAGTTTTCATGCAGGGTAATCAAACAACTTTAAAAAGGGGCTTGAAAGGGTATGGAAAAAATCAGGAATAAATATAATTTAACCAAATTTTTCTTATCCAATTTAATTGCCAGTTTGCCAAGAGATTTTTTCAACTCAAAATTTCTCCATGAGCAAATATTGTAATCTTCCTTAATTCGAGTAATGATGACATGTATGCCTCTTACAGCTCGGAATAAAATTCTTAACTTTGTTGGTAATCCATCCTAAATCATTATAAACATCAAACGTCTAAGCTCAATATATAGACATGCCATATTGTATATTATAAGTGAGGCATATAAGACTCAAGTAGAAAATAAATTATGATTGTATTTCTCCATTCTACAATTAAAAACATGAATACGAAATATTACAAAAATTTTAGAATACGTTGAAAAATTTCTTTTAGGTTCGTATGACAATGCTATCGCTGATAGTGTAGATAGATAGAAAGATATATAGTGAAAAATCTCGGGATATTATAATTTTAAGATTTGTAAAGCTGAAAGTATTTATAAAATATTTGTCTCAGGTTTATTATTATCAGAAATTTACCTTTCGAATGAACACTGTAAGTGAACTAGAAAAATCACGAAATTTGATTGAAAATCTGCCAAAAATTTATGCCAATGAACTACACATTAGAAATATAGATTTTATACAGTTTATAAACATAAAATAATTTTATGATTATTGGTATCTTGGTACTATTTCATTGCCTGTTTGAAATCACACAATCAGTTACAATTTTTAAAATTTCAAAACATCATTGAACCGTAGATTACAGACACAACCAATATCAGCATTTTTTTATAGAGTTATAATTTTTTTTTCATCAATGATAAAAAGCTGTGAGAAAGCAAAAAGAAATGTGAATTCACATATTAAAGAATTTTACAGGAGATAAAACTCGTTCTTTCAGTTTCTTATAAGGAAATAATTACAGTTAACGTTTATTGTTTGCTGATTGTTCAGAAAGTTTCTTTCAAAGCGCTTAATTTAGTTTATTAAAACCAGGATGTTAGCACAGAATGTTATATTTTTCAATGAATATATTTAAAATACAAAAAAAAGAAATTATGAATGTTAATATGGAACAAATATGAAAACATGAAAGAATAGCCGATTGGGCATCAAAAATAGGCAACACAATATCCTAAAGCATGGAGGGGAGGGAGAGGGTGTTTAACTTAGTTTTCAGAAGATTTGTTTTGAAACCCACATGAAAAACGTATGCGTCTGCTTTGTTCTTTTCACTTCATTGTATACGAGATCAAAAGGTCACATATTTTCCATTTCACATAGAAAATTATTCGCGAAATCTGATCAAAAAACATTCAGTTTAATAACTTCAAGAAAATATATATATTTTTTAAATATTAAAAAAAAATATATGTATATATATATATATATATTCTTATTCTACAGTGTAAGCACCCGCTAAACTGCCAGAACAGTGTGTAAGCAGGTCGATTTTAAAATATTAATTATAACACTAAAACACACATATAACAAAAAGCGACAATATAAAAAATAGTTGCAGAAGAATAACATTTCAAGTCACTAAAACACAAAAGCATAAAACATATAGACAAACTAATACAACACAGTAAACATTCTCATAGGAATACACACAGTCAAAGGGAGACAACATACACACATACAATCAATGGAGACTAATTTATTTATAAATAAAATCAATTTAAAAAATATCGATTTATTTCCACTGCCCTGAAGAATGTTGAGTGCAACCGAAACCGGTTGACCTATATAACTCAATAGAGTTATTTAAAACAAATTATAAAAAATCAATAATTTAAAAAATCTTGATATATTCACAATCATTTCGGCATTTTTTCGAGTTCATTTGTGCAATTTGGTTGGCTTTTTATATGCATTGGCATCTTATTAAATATAGAAGGTACAAGATAAGTGAATTTTCGTTTCCCGTACTTGTTAGCAATTTTTGGAATTCATTTTGACTAAAACTTGTGTTGTGTGTGTGATCTACATTTTTAAACAAAGATTCGGAGAAAACATAATATACTTACATATTTTCTACCAAATTTGAGTTCAAACATTTTCATATTTTATTTGAAACAAACGTCTCCATAAAAGAAAGCATTTGCTTATATTCACTTCCATTTAGATTTTGACTATGAATAAATTTTCAGAAAATAAAACCCATGTACTATTTTTTACTATTTTAAGTATGTTTAAAAGATATTATATACCTAACTAAAACAACATTGTCGCAAAGCAGTTTTTAAAACTCATTTTATTTAATGTTTTTTTTCGTAAGCCTAAAAGAAAAAATATATGTTAAGGGATAAATCAATGACTAAGATGAATAATGATGATCGTGAGAAAACGTTGTTTGAAATAAAACACTGTTGTTTGTGAATTAGGATCAAAGAAGGAAGAGCAAAAGTGACAAGGTGATTTCAAAAAAGCTTGTTCCAAAAAGCTTGTTATATATATCTCGGGTAGCTATAGTAAGTTTTTAATACTTTATGCATCTAGTTTAACCGTTTTTTAAAGTCAATGAATATTTTTTTGTTATATCTGCCATACTTTGCAGATTTAAGTGTATATGGATACTCTTTGTTAAAAAGTAAAAGGTTTTACTTATAATTGTGTTTATTAACGTACAAATAATAGGTCTGGATTTAGCTACACTGTTCATTATCCGAGGGTTGGTAATTCTCTGGTTCGAGAAGCTTTTTCCCTGTCAATCTCATCTCACAAGTAATTGTTACACTCTAGCGACATCTGTTGGACTCTGGAGTAAGCATTGTGACTAGCGCCATCTATCGCTTAAATACTCAACTTATTACCATACATCACAATTTTATAGAGTAAAAAGAATTTGTATTTGAATTTAGATTGAAAACAAGGTAAAATAAATCATTTTAAAGAATCATCACGTTTGAGAGTATTTGTGCATACCGAAAGTAAAAAAATGAGCTTGTATGGAATACCCCCCGCGGTTCCCTCTAACCCCGCAATTATCTGCCAAATAAATTGGGTGCGTAGTGAACTTCCGTCCTTCTTCTTCCGTCATTCTTTTTATACATATATTTAGTTTAATTCTTCAGTTTCATAACAAAAAAATATTATTAAATTAAATTATTTTTTCTTCCATTCAGTATACCAACATACAAGCAGGGGTATTTTTTAAATGACTTATATTTAATTGGTTGGGGTGATATATTTAACTGCAGCTTTTCTTAACGGTAAACGTAAGCGTGCTACAGGCACCATCCTTCCATTTATTTTAGAGAGCTTTCAATTCTAATTCAGGTACACGTACAGCTTTGATCAAAATAGCTTTTGAGATATCAAATCGCCCTGTAAAATTGCCACTCCCTCTAAGATCTATAAGTTTAGGATTAGTACTTATATCGCGGATAACATCCTTCATTTTTTCTATCTGCTTGGTTTTTTTTATATTATCTTAAGGCAATTTCTAATAAGGTTTAGAAGTATTCCTCAGGATACTAAAAATGTAGCCCACTCAAGGCTTAATTGGTAACCTATCCAAGCACTTCCACGTAAATTGGATTATAATTTAATATCTTTTAATCCTGTAATAATCAATAAACGGAGCAGTCTATCGACCTATTGGGTATACCGCATTAAGTGCCAGCGAGGCACTTAACAAGCATGGTGATCATGAAGATGCTGATCTAATTTCTGAGTGACGTGTAGATATATGTATGTTCAGGAGTGACGAACGAACGAATCCATCTTTCCTACTGCGGTGCAAGGCGATGGGTTGAGAGAGTCCGGCTGGAGAGTTTCTTAACCGGTCTCTTCCGAATTGCAGGCAGACGTATCCGCTGCCAAGAGTTAGATAAACTCCTCCTCCCTCATTGCACAAACAACATTTTACGGTTTTAATTACGGTAGCAGGAGGTTTTCAAGTTTTGTCTGGTTATTCATAAACTGGAAATGTGTAAGTCATCGTTTTTTTCAAAATTACACAACTATTCAAAACCCTTACTCTTTTGAAAGTGAGTAGCTGGATAGTAGAATTAAATTGTAAATCAAACATATCGATCACTTGATAGTTTAAAATCTAAATATTCGTATCTGTGTCAAAAAGCTTGTGAATGCATGAAATTTACGTCACGAAACAGATTGAATAAAAAAGATTTTACAGGAATGAAAGAACCAAAATAAATCTTGATTTAATTAATTCATCAAATCAATTAGTTTACCTCTTAAAATAAATATAGATGAAAGAAAAACACAAGTGGTAGGTAGTTCTTACTAATTACTAAGAACTACCACTTGTATTTTTGTGTTTGTGTTTGTGTTTGTGCAGAGGTTTTGTTTTGTTGTGTATAGGACCCGAACCAATATCTGAACATGGATTTGGTGAAGCTACTTCCGGGAACATCGTCAGATGTCATAATGTGTCCGATTTACACTGAAAACTGCACATATTTGAATACATATGTCCTGTGGAGTTTTTCTGACCCACAATAAGAAGCACAATAATCGCCGCCAGAAATGGACGGAACTTCCTACCTTTACTGTTGTTTACTGTTCGCTGTTGGCCGTTCACTGTTTATGCCATCCACAGTGACAAAACGCTAAAAATTAAAGGAAGAAAAGATCGATACCAAGAAAACAAAAAAAAAAACATTTCATGTTCATGGTTTTCCATTCTTCTTTTGCAACATATCCTCTCGCATTTTTTTAAATTTAATAATCCTACGAGTACATCAGTAGTCTGTCGATTGATGATTATTTATGCAGTAATAAAAAGTGGGGGTTTTAAAAGGTAGGTGTGATAATTATTTGTTATTTTCCTTTTAATTATTTTCACTGACGTAGATATAATAAGAAATATTTTCGGCGTATCAATCAAACTTCAACGTCGTTCAGATAAAACTTTTAATCAATGTTTCAATGATTTTTAGTTTTCAAAGAACTTAATATTTTTTTTAGTTATGATGTAACTAAAACCTGGCTGCCACGCACTAATGGATATTATTTCAAATGAAAAGTCAGCCAAGACAAATTATTTGGATGGAAGTGAGATTGTTGAAATTTTAACAGAATTTATTTATTTTGAATTTGCGGAAAATCAACAGCTACCTTTTCATCAACTTATACTTATGTATATGTAGAGTATATTGGAAAAATAAAACCAAGTATCGATTTTCTCCTTGTGCCTTTACCTGTCATAAGACAACATATACAAAATTAAATAAAAAATCAAATTTATTAGAAAATTGTGCAAAACAAAAAATCGCTTATGAGAAGTAACAATTGTATTATTTTATTATTGTTATTTATTATGCGGTAATTGAAGATGTCATATTAAGTCAAGATATCATAATTTAAAAACAAGACAGGTAAAACTATTAAAATTTAATACAGAATTATTATACAAAACAACAACAACAAAAATCACTCAATATAAAAATTATGAAATTTGTTTTTTTCGGTACACGGAAAAGTTACTCAAGACATCAGAAAATACTCTTTTACTGACTTATATTACGTATTTATTTAGCTCGCAAATTAAAATGTCTACTTTTGGTATTATGTTATTGTAATCATTAAATATTCTGTTCAAGCTTTTGTTTTCAATGTGTTTTGCATTTATTCAATTTGAATATATCAGAAGAGCGTAAGAAACGCGCAGGTACAACATTGAATCTTATTTAGCAACTCCGTTCATTGAAAATTATAAATAAATAATAAAATTGGCAATAGATTATAAGTTTGCATTTTTTGTGGATTTTAATAATTTAAATAAATATTTACCTAAAGCCAATGATATGTGGGACCAAGGAATGCATAAAATATGAAATTAAACAGAAAATCCGGGTCCTAGATAGTCCACTCTGCCAGTGCGGCATGGAAAATGAGACTCTTGATCATGTTTTCTTTAATTGTAAAAATCATTCATCTTTCAAAGGCATTTATCGTTTACTTATAAGAATCACCCACCAATCTCCCCTTAGTATTCCTTATTTACTTTCTCTCAACAATTCTCGCATTTTCTCAGTTCTATACAAGTTCATAGACTTGAATGACTTCAATATTTGAGATTTCCTATTCCCGTATAGATTTCCCATAAAATTATAACCATCTCCCTTAACTTTAACGGCACATAGCACTCTCTTTAGGGTGAATTGCCTAATACAAAAAAAAAAAAATTAAACAGTTTTTTTTAAGTTTTGGCAGCCCTTATAAGTGCGTCACAAACGCATTATTAATATAATATGCTTTTGACGTTGAAATTTTCGAAAAAGAAATGTAATGTAAAAAACTCACTGTAAAAAAAAACAGTGGGACAATTCATCTATAAATATATTCGAGTAAATTTTTTCAATTCATTACCAGAGAGATTTTAAACTTCACCTTAAAAGACACACTGAAAATATAAACTGATACCTTTGGAAAATTACATAAAAAATAACGAACAAAATGACACATCCCCCATATACACTTTACGACAGTGGTGCATCTTATGTATAAGTTAAGGTGAAATAATTACTATATTTTCTGTGAATCCTATGGAAGAATGTAGATGATGCTAGAAAAATCAAGTTTCTATGAAATATGTTGATATTTCCTTATAAAGCATTGTGTTTAAAATGTGTTTTCGCCAGAATTGTCTGTTGAAAAGCCTACTTTCTAAAACTAATTTGGCAGCATCGCAACAAGAATTTCCCCCGCAAAGGCCCGCGGCGAAAGAAATTTCGATCTTTCGTATCGTACGCGCAATCTGTTTTCATAAATCGGATAAAATATGCCCTCTTTTGGCGTCCCAGAACCGCAAACTTCATTCTGATTTGCTGGGAATTTTTCAAATTTAGATGTTAAGTTCTTATATAGACCCTGAAACAGCCCATAAATTTTGAGTTTTTATTTTACTGTTATTTTCATTTTTCTGTATTTTCACGATACTTTTAAATGCACTTTATCTATTTTAACAAACAATCTGTAATTCGCTTCAGTTATTTCAGAAAATTGAATCCTTATTTAAAATTATAATGGAAAAAAATTAATGAAAAAACCAACGCGTAAAATATTGTGTTGTTTAATTTGTGGGAAAAATAAAATTTATTTTAATTAGGTTTGAAGGGATTTAACTCATACACTACTGCATCAATTGCATGTTGGAATTAAATAAAAGTTCTCCCATCTCTTACACGGTTAGTAGAATAATATGAACGCTAGTTATTTAATGTAAAACAAAACCTTCAGCAAAAGCTAAAAGTTCGACAAGATTGTTTTTCCTGAAATTATATTATAGAAGCGTTGTCTTAAGCAACTTTGCACTATCAACATAATGCTTCTAAACTACTAAGTTGAAGCTGTTCCACTGGACGGGGTTTATTTTGTATTAAAACAATAAGCAAGTTTTTTCTTGAAGATAGAAAAGCATTCCTGGGTTACGAATAACCTGACAATATTTTTGAATCTCCTACTAATACCATGGTAAGCGGAAAATGTTGCCTGTGTTGTGATGGAGGACTTAGCCAGTCGATGAAATGAATGAACTCCGCCAAAATGACACCCAAACACGATGTCAACTCAGCCACCGACAGGTCAATTCGAATTATTACTTTTAATAGAGAAAGAAATGCTTTTCAAGGATGAAACGTAGCTTACGTCACTTCCCAGTCCCTCAACTACTTCTATGCAAAAAATCAAGTCGATCCGGTAGCTCCGCTGTGACGTGAAATGAGGACAAACAAACAAACACACTTTCGTATTTATAGTGTTAATATTTACTTTTCAATAAATTTCTGCGGACAACAAAACACTCTGGACTTTTATTGGTGAGATATTATAATGGAGCTTGAACAGTCATTGGACCAGCGTCCTTAATTAGCAGGCGGTAGTAATAATAATGATCTAGGGCCTGATCTTGGTACCGACCGTGTTAACCTATCTCTCATTCTCTGTATTATCGACCACTCTTCCTTACTCCTAAAAATGCCATCTGTGAATAACACCTCATACTAATATATTTTTTTCATTAATTTTCATGGTTTCTTTGTCTGAAAAGTTTTGATATTTTTGTTGGTACTTGAAAGATCATCGTCCTTGAATTGGTTTAGAAATTTGTGCGAAATTTCTCTTTTAAACAGGTCTTCCATTACTTAATGAAGATGCTTTGATTTCCTTAGAAGTGATTGATTGCTCTACTTTGTGTGTTGTACTTTCCCGCATAATCGAGTTAATTTCAACATCGGGAGTAACTAACTACATTAATAATTTTATTATTAAGGGGGTTCCTTTGTTAATTGATAATGTTATATTAAATAACCAGTAACCTTATTAGGGGTGGAGCATCTCTTCGGTAAGAATCTTAGGAAAATTTCATGGCGCTAGCTTAAAGGTATTTTAGGAGGAATGAAAAGCATCCAAACATAACACATTTTTATCTTTCCTAAATAAGTTTCCTTTCACTGTATTAGTTAGTCCGAAGTTATTTAAAAACAAAAACTATTTCAATCAGTTTGATTAATTTCTCAACAAAGATTTCAAATAAACAATTTTCATTCATTGATTTTCGGTTAAATTGCAATTAAAACCTAGAAAACCAACACAAATCTAAGACAATAATAATAATGTTACATGCCAAAACGCCGCAGAAGTTAACTAGTTCTATAATATTTGCAAAAATTCTGTTTCTAAAACCAAAACCATTGGCTTAAATTTATTTATACTATCGGTTAAGACTGCTTATACCCGCAGTAATAAGACAGTATTAGAAGATTTTTTACCGCCCGATCCCTAGGTACAGAAACGTATTACGTTGTTAACAATTTGGTTGATTTGACAAATATCTATCGATCGCGAATAGAAAATTTAAAAAACAGTAATACCCATTTGCAGCACTATCAGGGGAATATTTTAAATCGAAATATCGATTTGGGAAAGCGAATACGGAACGCATAATCGAATTGGCCAAATTTTGAAATGTCATCTGAAGAAGAGTGAAATTAGCAACCATACGCAAAATGCGAAAATGACCATGTTTTTGAGGATTGGGACAAAGTGGTGCCAGTCTAAAAAAATCTGAGACAACTTTCATAAGGAAAATTATGCATTACGTTGAACTGCACAGAAGCTAGGTACAAGAAGGCTATACTATCATATCTTCTAAATCATTACAAATATAACGTAAGTCTACTCACACTTGTTGATAATATTTTGTATGTAATTGTATCTCCTAGTATTAATTTTTTACTTTCTGTCGTCATTTTATGATCAAATGCCATAGTTAATTGTTATTCTGTGACATAAATTATGATGTATGGTATATTTATACCATTGATATTCAATAAATAAACTAGGATATACGGAATGAAATTCATCCGCCGTATGTAATACAGGGACATACATCCCTAGAGCGCAGCGGGCGAAAAATAAAACTAATAAATATAATTTATTATTACTTTAATTATTAAGTTACAAAATCATGTTTGCCTTTAATTACCACGTTATGAATTTCAAATATTTTAGAGTTATAAAAGTATATTTATTATTGTGAACATCCTGTATTTTACTAAACACAACCGCTTAATGAAATACCAAGTCATTAATATACTCGCAAAGGCCTAGTGTTTGTTAAGGCTTTTAGAACGGCATAAGGTTAAGTTATTTATACAATTTTAAGACAACAGGGTTGACACAAAGGCCATGGAAGTTTACAGTGCGCATTGGAAATGAACACTTCCACAGTTGCTTCGTTAATTTGTTAGTCAACGTAAAATGGTCTACAAAACAACGAAACATATTGACATAAGATAATATAATTATGTATTTTTATTTACAGAGTTGAAATGTGTGGGCTTTATAATAATGTTTACCGTATTTCAAAAACTAAAATTTTTTAAACTAACACGAAATATTAAGTACAAACGCTAATCCGTTAAAAACCGCGGGATATTATAATTCCAATTTTGTAAACGAGAACAATTTTTTTATATTCAAATATTTTATTATAGGTATGTACCCACTGTATCAATTGTCTGGATTATTCTTCGCACAAATCTGTTCCAATTTTGAAAATTACACTTAAATTCAAAGCAAATTTCAGTTCATTTAACTTATATAATTTCATGCTTGAATATTTCACGTTTCACGCACCGACAAAAGAAATAAGTATGTTTTATTATATAAAAAAATCAATTTAATTAATTTTATTTAATTTCTTTAATTTCTATGTGTTTTTTCTTTTCATTTCCTTTAAGACACAGCAATTATATTTACTTCCTTCTTTGTTTCACTTGATCGTGCCATGTCTTCCTCGGGCGTCCACCATTCACTTCCAAGTGATACATTGTCCCAACGACCCTTTCTTCGTTCAGCACGTATGATTGATCTCATTCCCGTGCAGAGATAATGCTTAAGGTCTTGCTCGAGCATCCCCGACTTCTTATACAGTTAAAACTACTCTCTAAACATTCCTGGCACTAAAAAGAACAATCTTTAATATTTGTGGAACTGGCAAAGAAAGGATGAAAGTAGATTGAATGCTGTTGAAATGAGATCCCTGAGGCGTATGTGTGGTAAAACCATGTATGATCGTGTGAGGAATGTGGATATCCGCAAAGAGTGCAAGGCTGATGTAAGCGTAATGAGTAAGATCAAGAAAGGGACGCTTAGATGGTTTGGGCATGTAGAGCGAATGAGCGAAGAAAAGAGTGTAAGGAGAATATACGATGCAAATGTGAATGGTAGCAGAAGTCGGGGACGCCCGAGGAAGACATGGCACGATCAAGTGAATCAGATACTTGAGTCGGGCCATGTCAAGAGTCAGAACAATAGAAGAGTATGTATGAGACGATGTATGAATGTGAATGAGGCAAGGAATGTGTGCCAAGACCGAGTTGTTTGGCGGTCCGTCCTCTCTGCCTACCCCTGCGGGGAAACGGCGTGATTGTTAGTTAGTTAGTTAGTTCTTTAATATTTTCAATGAATTCTGTCTATTAGTTTTGAATTATATTAGGGAAAAACAAAGAAACATTACTTTTTATTAGTAATGTAGTAATTTATTTAAAAAAAAATCCAATAAACTTTCTACTGAGGAGAAATGACGATGGCTTTCATAAGACTCTGGTTTTACGAGAATTCAAAAATCTTGCTTCATAGAACATTAACACGCAAACTAATTCATAATAGGAGACTTTTAAGCCAGACTTTGTAATGAATCTGGTGCGATGCTCTGGGAAATCTGTTTATAATTGTCTTATGAAGTTTTAAATTTGATGGAATCGTTTATGTGCATGATTTTTTCTAGATGTAGTACTGTGTAACAGAATTATTAAAGCCTTTTAATAGAATTTTACCAGTAGATGTACGTTACAAACGGCAAAGTTACTGTATGTTTAATAATTTATGTCTGTGATAGGCTGGAATGTTTTCCATTAGATCGGCTAGATATAAAAAAATGGAATGATCATTTTGATATTCAAAATAATCGTCAAGTCTGTAAATTTGTTAAAGTACAATATAGAATAAATAAATTCAGGTATTATATTATATTAATTCACTGCACATTTCTGTAGCAAAAAGTGCCTAAAAGCGTACAGCTGATATATCTATTACAAAAATTTCCTGTTATTCGTGATTGACACGTACAACATAAGAAAGGTTATTAAACCGGAACATTCAGCAAAAGAACCATAGAATTTATTCGAATAGTTGAACGCCAACTCTCACGCCAGAAATGTATCGGTACAGACAAAAATGACTACTGCTAGTTTATTAAGAATCTCTTCAAATTATTGGTAATTCTGGTTAAAAACAGGATTGCAGGCTTTGCGAATGAATCAACAGGTTTCCTGATATTTTTTTAGTAAATTACAAATACAATATAATGATTTTGGAACACGTTTTCATAAAAATCCGAATATTTTTGCATTGCATCGAAAATTCTTTCTATCGTCATCATACATTATCAGGGAGGTCCTTAAAACATTATTTTGTTGTTTTTTTATTAATAAGGCATTTTAATTTATCGTAAGGGTAAACATCAATTTCTCTCCGTGGACGCCGCACATTTTACTCCTATTTAAAAAGACTTTAATGAATTTGAACTTAGAACTTAAATCAGAATACAGGCTGTTGTTTATGATCACATCTCATGTGCTAAGTCAAATGGAAATCGGCTTTCGTGTTTTTGAACACCTTGTTTGTAATTTGTTTTGAACTATGATCGTGAAATCATTCGCCTAGATTTTATAATGAGTGTCATCAACAATATGATAGTATTATATTATTCCCATGTAACAAAATAATTAAATTAAACTATATTAATTAAAGTTCAATGCAACTGTAATACAGAATAGATAATTAAATGAAATAATTTCTAACTTAACCTGATTTTGTTTCAAATGTCAGTTGTCAAAAATCCAGTCACGATTTTTGTGTAAATACAAGTATTTACAACATACACAACAAACAAATTACAAGGCAAACACAGAACATAATAATAATATTATCTAAACGTTTTGATTGTATATCTTTTGTGTCAAAATATGAGAATATCTAAAATTCAAAATTGTGCATATTAAAATGGAATAATACTATGTTACGGTGAGAAGTGTTATTTAGGCTTGCCGATACGACGATTCAAGTAAATTTGAAAATATTTTCAAAACTGAATCACCAATCAAACATACTAATTGCGGTTGTTTGCCCTGCGTTATTCCTGTTTGAAATCTGTTTCAATGAACTCAAATTTTCTTAAAATTTTTGTTGTATTTTGAGAATTAGAACTGAGTGAGTAAATAATTCAGACAAGCGGTAAAGTAGTAATATTTTCAAAAGTAAATAATTTTAATTGGAACTGATTTCTCAAGAATTCAGATATCCAGTAATTATAAAACCACACAATGAAATATGAGTATTAAATGAAAACATATTAAACTTTTATTAAAAGTAGAATGTATTATCACTATGTCGGAACACGTGTTCATTAAAATCATAAAATTTTAGAATTTCTTCATTATATATTATTTAGACGAATGCAGGTGAATGAACACGTGTACCGATACATAAGGAAATATAAAAAAATGTCAGGAAAATGCCTGCAATCCCGTTTTTAACCGAATTACGAAATTACCGAATTAATTATATAAGAGATTTTTAATAAATCAGCAATATTCATTTTTTTCCGTTCAGTAAAGTTAAGGTCGAATTTATTTATATAAGTATTGTTTTCATTACGACAATAACAACATTAATATCTTTTAATCCATCTGATTGGCACGAAATATTTCAAATTTGCGCATTCAATTTTTTGGTACCATTGGATTACGTTTTACCTATATTGGCTGCTATTTGATTTATCAATTGGCAATATCACAGATTGGTCTGAACACATTATTCAGAACTGACACAAAGGGTCGATTGCGACTTACGTGTATCTTCTGTCTTCGTCATTTTGAGTGAGATAGAGCGAAATCATGAATATTCGTTTGATTGCATTAATTACAAAGGAAGCTGTTGTTTCGTGGTTCAATCTCATTAGAAAGCAGTGGACTCGAATTATTATTGGGAAACTTCCTTCAAATAATGTTTACTAAATGAACTCAGGATGTTCACCTGAACAAGTTTTTTCTGCTAACTTTATCTAAGCCCGCGATGTTAGAGGTAATGGCGTGAAAATTGTCCTCGTTCGTACATTGAAGCTTTTTTGTAAGTTCGTAGAAAGAAAAACCCATGACATTTGCTCCACGGCGGTAATATAACCCCCCGGGACAGTAAGAATAGAAATCCTAGAAAAGAACTCTTCATTGTTCGGTGTCAAACTATTTGATCATCCAAGACTATATTGCCTTGCCAGGGCTCTACTCTACTAGGTTACTCCACCCTATTTAATAATATTTAAGTGTATACTTCGACTAAGAACTGTCAATATAATCTTCCGTTTCTTAACGCATATTTTTATTTGCTGTTCCCTTTATGTATGATAGCAAGATTCGTCACGAACTAAATACAATCTGGAGAGTGTCTTGGATAAATATATCCATTTTTATCTTAATGTGCGACATCTATTGACATTTCTGAAAGTCTATTATACATACATTATTTTTTTAATAACTTGAAAAAATAATGTCAATAGATGTCGCACATTAAGATAAAAGTGATATTTAATGAATGAAAACAATTTTTGAACATTTAAGAAATTTAAAACCTTTAATTAATGAGTTAATCAATTCAATATTTATTAAGTATTCAGAGTTATTCAATTCAATAAATACATTCAGTATTTAGCTTAGGCTCACATATTTGTTTTTATTATTTTATTCTCAGATTTTCGAAACACAAAAAGGCTGTTACAAGTAAATACGATACGAACCTCCATTAAATGTATTCGTATGATAAAATGGGAAAATGTTAGTTTACAACAAAAAAATCAATAATTGTGTGTTTGAGTGAATATTTAAGGGTTTAACACCTTTGTAAATCTTGCAATATTAACGTATCTTCGCCTACAAATAATGTCTGCCACAAAAAACATTGTTACAAAAACGAATATATTTTATTACTACGAGAAGAGATGGAACAGAACTTTTTGTCAGTTTTTAAAATATAGGCCTCCGTGGTGAGGCTCTCCACTAGCAAGCTGAATGCCGCGGGTTCAAATCCCGGCGTGCGCAAGTAAATTTGATTTGATTTATTTCACAAATTACTCATTTAAAATAATATGTAGTATATTTGCGACTCACTCCAGAGTGGAAGATACTCTCAGTATCACCCTGGTGGAAGAATTGAAACGTTGCTTGAAATTGGCTTTGGCCATGTTTGGTGACCATATCTGAATAGCCAGGTACTTCCCAACTATCCTCCTTCCCATCTTCTTCCCCTCCCCACTATCTTCAGCCTCACAACATACCCCGATTGGGGATACCATAGTATCACTTCTTCCAGACCGTTGTGACTCTTGTGCAGTTTACACATTTAAAAATATATATATTTGTCATCTTCACGAATATGTTAAAAAAAACATTGTTATAATAATATTATATTCATTTAATCAATCTGGAAGCTACCGATTTACGTAAAATCATTCCCATATGTTGTTATCACATCAGTTAACTATATTTTTTTACAACCAACTGAAAATGAATATGTTTTAACGGTTTACGAAGGTTAAATGGTTATCTTTTGCAACCCTTCGATTCCGCCAACTAGAAGACATTGGCTTAAAAGTAAATTGGATTATGTTTAGTGACACAGCAGTGCATATATTATTAACGGTTCCAATAACAGAATAAATCGATCGGTGTCAGGGTGTTAATTACTTAAAGGTATTTTAAGGTGTTTACTTAATAATTTTAAAAAAATGCTTAGCAATTTTTTTTTCTTAATCATAGAAAAAAAAAACAATGTTTATAGTAAGCAATTCTTTAGTGTGCTTTCCCTCAAACATTCCGTAACTTACCACAACGCCTTTAATACAGAAATAAACCTCGATTTGAAATGAAAATACCCACAACTCTAATATTATTCGTGTATTCACAGAGGGACATAAATATTAGCAAGTTCAACGTAAAACGATACAATAGTACGTAAATGTTTTCCACCTATATACTCGTACGTGTCAAAATATTCCCTCAAGTTACAGTTGGTGAAACTGTATATTTTAATATTCCAAATCACCGCAATTTTGTATTGAAATGCCATAAAAATTATGGAAAAAGGCCGAAAAAACTCCTTTCTTTTCTGGCAAGAATTCCCAGAAGAGAGGGAAAAGTTTCAGGAATTCAAAAATTTCTCGTTTTCAGGATTTATGTTTATGAAATTGTCATCCTTTTTTCATATGCGAAGTTTGTTCAATTGCCTGGCGTTTTACTTGTGAGATTGCGGAGCATAAGAGCCCTCAAGGCTTCGGAGGGTTTAACTCTTTTCACACTTGAATGATTCTATTTAGGCAATTGATGCGGGAAACATAGTAAATAGAATCTCTTTTGAGGTTGGTTTGTTAGCCATACTTCTCATTGCCATAACGGAATCAGAACGAGGAGTTTTGATCATTAAAGAAATGCAATTATATTCCACGCATCTTAGATAATATGAAGACGTTATGTACGAGCATTGTAGTATTTAGCATACATAACTTTGCGTCTGGAACAGTGGCTCCTAATAATTGTTTCCAAATAGCCCTTGGGAAAATTTCTGAGACCCGCTCGTCCCCGTCAAAAACTTAGTATATATATATATAATATTATTTGTATTTATTAACAATTTCGTAAGCATATCCTGAGAATGGGCGTATCAGTAACTGAAACAGAGTTCCTTGGTCCGCTGACTTAAAATCCCTGTTCGGTACCTTTGGGACTATAGTGCACTCAATATGAAGGAATATTCTAAGCCGGAAGGAAATGATAGAGGAAGTTTTCAGAATCCTGCCCACACGGGTTTAGTTACCTACTTAATAAATAAAGCGATTTTCAATTACGACTTCTGTTTTTTAATTATATTTATACATATTTTTATTTGACGGCCTCCGTGGTCGAAGGGTAAAGCTCGACTAGCAATCCTGAGGTTGCAGATTCAAATCCCGGCAAGCGCATTAAATTTTGTTTGATGAATTTGTGATATTTCAAAATTTATCCATTTAAAATATTTTGCAGCATAGTTGCAGCGCGTTCCAGAGTGGAAAAAACTCAGTATCGCCCTGGTGTAAGACCACTATTCATAATTGAAAATAAAAAATGGCATTAGCTGTATTTGTTGACGAGATCTGAATAGCCAGGTACTCCACCACCTTCTTCCTCTCCATCTGTTTCCCGTCCCTGCTACCTCCAGCCTTACAAGATACTCCAATTGTGGATGCCATAGTCTCACTGGCTCCATAGGGTTGGGACCAGCTGGGACAATACGTGTACATTTTTATGAAGCGGTCACCTAACCGAGCACCAATTTTCCAGTGTTTCTTGATTCATGAAATCCCTTCATGGCATTATCGCAATGTTGTCTGACGTGTACACATTATTGATGGTATTTAAAAAACAATATTTTCACACTTTCTAAGTAAACTAACCATCACGCCGTTTACCGCATGGATAGGCAGAAAGGACGGACCACCAAACAACAATCAGTTCCTTACGTAATAATGACACTAAAATTCAAGGCAATTCCCAGTAAATTTTTTAATTTTTTTTTATTAGTTTTATGTACATAATTACAACGAGGTCCCGTTAAACTGGATATACACTATACAAGAACAACACGTCAATTCACCAGAGATCAAATGGGAAAATAATTCACCGACTCCAGATATTTTCATATCAGAGGGTTCGGCTCGGTAGAACTTCTAACAGGGCCTATAAATCCTACTGATCCCTCAACATAAATATTTAAAAAATCTTTTGTTATCCTACATGTATTCAAAATGACCGACTTTTGCATCTTTATATATAATTTTTTTGATAGATCTAATACGCCTAAATTTTTAATTAGAGAGCTAATAATAATAATAATAATAATAATAATAATATATTATTATATAATTATATAGTAAAAATGATATTAGGATTAAATTTCAAACTAGGATAAGGAAAATTTTAAAATGCAATCTATCTGCTAAAAATTTAGTAAAAGCAATAAATACTTGGGCAATACCTCTATTAACGTACTCATTTGGCATAATTAAATGGTCTAATACAGATTTAGATAACTTAGAAAGATTAATTAGAACTACGCTAACAAAGTTTAATTGCCATCATCCAAATTCAGCTATAGAACGAGTTAATTTACCTAGAAATTTAGGAGGTAGAGGTATAGTCAAAATAACTTCTTTGAAACATAATCAGGTAGAAATGCTAAGAACTTTTTTCCATAGGAAAGCTCATAGCTCAGAAATGCACAAAATAATTTGCAAGGCAGATAGAAATATTACACCTTTAAATTTATACGATGAGAATGCCAACATTTTTATAAATCCCAACCAGGAATTATTAGATTCCTGGTCAAATAAAATTTTACACGCAAAACACTTCAATTATCTCAACCAAACGTATGTTGACAAAATTAAGTCAAACAAATGGTTGAGTATTGGAGAGTTGAGCGCAGAAATAGAAGGATTTATGCTTGCAATTCAGGATAGAGTCATTAATACTAAAAATTATAGAAAGCATATAATCAAAGATACAAATCAAATTGATGATTTGTGTAGAAAATGTTTGGCTTTTCCGGAAACTATAGAACATATTATATCGGGATGTTCTATATTAGCACCGTCCGAGTATACATTTAGGCACAATCAAGTTTTAAAAATAATTCACCAAAATTTGGTAATTAAACATAACTTGATTGACTGCCGTAATGTAGTACCATATTATGAATACGAACCAAATTCATTTTTAGAAAACGAATTTTATAAAATATATTATGATAAAACTATACTAACAGACCGAGCGATTAGTCATAATAGACCCGATATAGTTTTACATGACAAAATTAAAAAAATAACTTATATCATTGATGTTGCTATTCCAAATTCCTGTAATATTCAAAAATCTGTTAGTGAAAAAATAAGAAAATACACAGATTTAGGAAATGAAATAAAAAGAATTTGGCATTCTCAGACTATAAAAATATTACCATTCGTTATTTCGGCTACTGGCATTATACCTAGCTCTCTAATTAAAAATTTAGGCGTATTAGATCTATCAAAAAATTTATATATAAAGATGCAAAAGTCGGTCATTTTGAATACATGTAGGATAACAAAAGATTTTTTAAATATTTATGTTGAGGGATCAGTAGGATTTATAGGCCCTGTTAGAAGTTCTACCGAGCCGAACCCTCTGATATGAAAATATCTGGAGACGGTGAATTTTTTTTTCCCATTTGATATCTGGTGATTTGACGTGTTGTTGTTCTTGTATTGTTTTGTATTTATTTTACTTATATAATGCACTTACATAGTGTTGATTGACTAGCTGATCATTTGTGGAAAAGTGAGTGGAAGGGTTAAGTTTTTCCTTTGGGGAAGACTTAACCCGGACAACTAAATCGGAAGTTTAAAAAAAAAAAAAAAAAAAACTATACTAACAGACCGAGCGATTAGTCATAATAGACCCGATATAGTTTTACATGACAAAATTAAAAAAATAACTTATATCATTGATGTCGCTATTCCAAATTCCTGTAATATTCAAAAATCTGTTAGTGAAAAAATAAGAAAATACACAGATTTAGGAAATGAAATAAAAAGAATTTGGCATTCTCAGACTATAAAAATATTACCATTCGTTATTTCGGCTACTGGCATTATACCTAGCTCTCTAATTAAAAATTTAGGCGTATTAGATCTATCAAAAAAATTATATATAAAGATGCAAAAGTCGGTCATTTTGAATACATGTAGGATAACAAAAGATTTTTTAAATATTTATGTTGAGGGATCAGTAGGATTTATAGGCCCTGTTAGAAGTTCTACCGAGCCGAACCCTCTGATATGAAAATATCTGGAGTCGGTGAATTATTTTCCCATTTGATCTCTGGTGAGTTGACGTGTTGTTCTTGTATTGTTTTGTATTTATTTTCCTTATATAATGCACTAACATAATGTTGATTGACTAGATCAGTGATTCCCAAAGTGGTCTATATCGACCCCCAGGGGTCTATGACAACCTGCAAGGGGTCTACGTCAGCGAAAAAAAAAATTGGGGGTCCATGAAATGAAAATGGGGGTCCACGATAGTGGATCTCAACATACACTGATAGTACCTATTTACTTACACTTAACCGACACTAAAGGTGAATCAATATTTCATGTTTTGAAGGATTACTTCATTGAAAAAGCAATCCCTTTATCAAATATAATGTCAGTAGCTACAGATGGAGCACCTGCCATGGTTGGACGTTATCGTGGATTTATAAGCTATTTAAAACAAAATGTGCCAGGGGTGTTAGCAATACATTGTGTCATTCATCGACAACATTTAGTTGCTAAAAATTTGAGTGTTAGATTACATGAATCTCTTCAATTAGTCATTGATGCAGTAAACCGAATCCGAAGCAACGCGTTGAATACGCGGTTATTTGCGCAGTTGTGTGAAGAAAATGACGAACACTTTCATCAATTACTCCTTCACACTGAAGTACGCTGGCTGTCGAAAGGCTTATGTTTGACAAGATTTTTGCACCTATTGAGACTATTTTAGATTTCTGGATACTAAAGATAAAATTTTAAAAGACAATTTAATGAAGTGGAAAACAGACATCGCCAGATTTGTTTACAAAATTTAATATGGTTAATTTGCAGTTACAAGGCGACAGTCTAAATTTGATTAAAACAAAGTCCATCTTATCAGCGTTTCTTGCCAGAGTTAAACTAATGAAGCAAAATATTGGACGAGGCGAATTTTCCCAGTTCCCCAATTTGTCACAGACAAACTGCCAGGAAGACGACGTTTCAACCTACGTTCAACATTTAAATGCCCTCTATTCAGATTTTGAAACTAGTTCTGAGGATGTTTTGACTATGGTAATACCACCGTGGATAATTACCCCATATGGTGACATAGAAGAAACGAATGTCATAAAACAAGAGGAACTGACTGAAATAAGTACAAACGAAGAACTTAAGGTTCAGTTTAAGCACGGATATCAGCACTTCTGGCTGCAAAAAAACATACCCGTTACTTATCCCGTATTATGGAATATAGCGAGGAAATTTTTAATTTCCTTTCCATCGTCATACCTAGTGGAAAGGGGGTTCAGCGCTGTTACCAATCTCCTAACGAAAAACAGAAACAGACTGGACTTCATTAGCCGAGGAGACTTAAGATTAAACCTTACAAAATTGACGCCAAATGTTGATAATTTATTATTAAAGCATCAGGTTCATCCTTCCCACTAAAAACATTTACTTATTGCTTAGTTTATTTTATGTTACGTTTATTTTATATAACAGATACAAAATTTTATTTCGAGTAGTTTTAATTTAAATTCAATTAATAAATGTATAAAACTGAACATGTGTTTTTACTTTAAGTTTTTAACACTAAACTTCACTACAGTTAGAAATTTACAAAAAATCAATATCAGGTAAGTAGGGGGTCTACCAAAAACAGAAAAACATGGCAAGGGGTCTACGACACAAAAAAGTTTGGGAACCTCTGGACTAGATGATCATTTGTGGAAAAGTGAGTGGAAGGGTTAAGTTTTTCCTTTGGGGAAGATTTAACCCGGACAACTAAATCGGAAGTTTAAAAATAAAAAATATTACTAATCAGTTCGTTATTATTATTATTATTTAATATCAACGGTATAAATATACCATAAACAATGATAACAGGTCACAGTTAAAATTGTAGAAATATTTAAAAAAAATAATTACAAATATATGTGGCATTTGATTATGAAATGACATTAGAGAGTAAGTAAGTAAGTAAGTAAACAAGAGATACAAGTACATAAGTTTCTATAGTGCAAATAAGGTAGAATTAGATTAAATTAATATTGATTGCAGTGCACCTTGTACCTTGCGTGCAGTTAAATAGATCTGCCACATCTGCGTATCTATTACCAACTTCATGCAACCTAGGTACAAGCGAGTGTTTGGAATACTCAGTCCTGATATTGTTGTAATATTTAACTATTGAAGACAATATTAGTGATTTCTAGATGTGACCGTATCCTTTTCTGATTTTTCTGTTTCAGATTTTCGTTTAGAAATCACTAATATTGTCTTCAATATTTAAATATTACAATTTAAGGTTTTACTCAATAAAGTTATTCCGAAAAATAAATAATTTCAGTTCATTGAACAAGAGTTACGCAGGACACACGTACGACCGAAATTAGTATTTTTCATAGACATATGAATATTAGTAGACCTGCCCTAAGTGATTAAAAGCGTATTATCCCCACTCCCCATACCGGTTCCATTGGAGCCGGCTGTGCTCGCGTATGGCCTCAAGTGAAATTTGAAAACGTGACGTCATCATTCTCGTGCGAACTATGGTCGAGGCATCATCGGTTCATTTTACGAAATAACACGGCAAAATGTTGACTTGTACTATGAAAACTTGTAAAAATAGATGTGAAAAAGAGAATAAACCCAATTGTCGTATTACATTCCATATATAAGCATTATTTTACTTTATTTTAAGCATATTCACATCGTATAATATAGATCAGTTTTAGAAACATATACTATCACATCGAGAAACGTCTGGACGCGAAACACAAAGCTGGTTGGTTGCTGGGAAGTAAATTATGAACATTTTTAAAAGTGTCTTAACTAAATACTTAAACGAAATATTTGACTCTGAAAATACAACCGAATTTTTTTTGCCGAATTTGGACTTCGCAAATTTGTTCATAACGTGGCGAGTAATTTGCGCTCCCATGTAAAAATGTCTATTCATTCAAAAGCAGGTTTTACTTTTAAGAAGTAAATGGTGATATTATAATGCGAGATGCCTATTTACTGTCAGATTGATTTATTGACGAATCACAGTCAGCCTTACTCCCTTCGTTCTTCAACAGTTGATTTTACCCATCGCCATTATCTTCTCGTCTATTAATTCCTATGTCTGTGGTATTTTTGATTATTTCATACTGCTTTCAAACAAACTAAGAATTAAATTCCTTAAGTAACTGAGTAAATCTCATGAAGAGTGGATTATTTACTTCTTTAGAGGAGAAATTTTTTCACTTATCTATGAATAATTCCATTCACGAAAGTACTGATTTATAGTACGTGGGGGTATCTTGAGCTATAGTACGTGGGGGTATCTTGAACTATGTGTTAATCCTCGGAAGAAAAATAAAGAGTTAAATGTGGGTGGTGCTTTGGAAGAAAAGTTTTCATTATTGTTTTAGGGCGGATAAATGGGGTAAATTCGACCAAGTTGTTTGATTAGATGACCGGAGTGAAGATAATTTGTATTGAAAGAAGAGAAAGCTCTGGAAAAGTTATTTTTGTGGTAGAACATAAGACCTGAAAGGAGTTGAGGGAAGTTGCTGAAAGTAACGTTCCCAAAGGAGCTGGAATGATAATTTGTAACTCTTCAATGTCAAACTCACTTTCCTACGTCCATTAATTTAATTTTTTTACATTATTGCATTAATAAAGCGAAATTTACCCCGGCTTACACAAAATTTTTCTCCTTTTATTAATTTTTTTATGTAACTCTTCACAAGGGCCCCGGCCTGTACAGTATAAAGGTGGGGGAACTATGTCGCTACCCGGTTGGGTAAGGTTATTAGGAGGTCTTGAAGATGCCCCTCCCTTGTACGAGGAGTTAAAAGAGATGCCGGTAGCTCGTTCCACATATGAGCCGACTTACACAAAAACGAATCGAAGAAACAACCCGTTCTTATTAAGCAAACATCAACTGTGAACGGGTGTTCCGCTCGCCACCTTTGGTTTTCACGCACGGGCACCGGTACTCCGTGGATCAATGTTGATAGCTCCTTAGAGTCTATTAAAATACCTGTAGAACAGACTCACAGAATCCCCACATTGCGTCTGTGCATTAGAGATGGAAATCGGTCTGTTAACAGACGGATTGTATCAGACGGACCTCTTTCCTTTGCATAATCAATGCAAAGGAAATATTAGAAATCAAAACAAGCTTAAAAACTGTATTTAGTATTAGTGGTCATGTTCTAAAAAGGTTTCATGTTAACTCAACACAGTGACAATTCAACACACTTTTAAAAAGTGATATAAAGTCATTAGAAAGTTTTTGTTTCATCACTTTCCATGACTTTATATAACTTTTTATAGATATGATGAATTATCGTTGTGATGATTTATCTGGTCACCGCTAAATATGTCGATATCTGAATTGATTCTGTTCAACAGCAAGATTACTTCAATGTGTTGAAACACGTATACATAAAAAATATAGTATTTCCGTATTTCATCATTGTATATTATCATGAGCATGAACACGTGCTCCGATATATTAGGAATTTACTCAAAGTTTATCAGGAAACGGTCTGCAATCCCGTTTTTAACCGGCTTACCAATAATTTTAAAAGAGTTTTAATATATTAACAATACTCATTTTTCTCGTGTAGAATCTCAGAAATTGCTAACTTTCTCTTCCCCGTCTCCTCCCCTTCCTCACATCCTTCAGCGTCCAATATACTGGAATGCTGTAGTCCCATTTGCCCAGGTAGTTGGAACTCTTGTACTTGCTCACAATAAAACTAAAAAATAATTATGATTTCATTCGTTCCGTTTGCCGCCGTTTTCCCGGTAATATTTGCAAAACAGCGATACGAAACGGAAATAAAACCCCTATTACTATAACACACGTTGGATCTGGAAAAAAACAATACCCGATTAGGCTTCCATGGCGCGTAAATTATAATAGGGTTGGCAGGCGCTACTTTTATGAATATTTTTGAAAATCCAACTGCATTGAATTTCATCAACGATACATAAAACTGTAGAGTTTGTTGTTTGTAAATTTCGTTTCGGATTTGTCTGAATTTCTTTATTTTAAAACTAATTTGCGACTGAAAGTTACAAAAGTCCAGTTACAATACTAGATTTCTTATTTTAACATTCTTAACATTTGGGAAGATATACAAAAGGTATACACAGAGTTTTAAGGTTATTTGTAGTCATTTAATATACAAACTATTTTAGAAGTTACATTCAAGACAATAGCGACATTCCTCTTGTCATGATATAATGTGCTAGAATATCTACTCTGCTCTGTGGTATCTTGAAAAATTCGTAAATTTTCATCGACCATTTTTACCTTCTTACTTCCTAATATAAAGTAAGATTTAGAATGTTAAAAATCAATAATTTTTAGGGGTGAAAAAATTGAAAATATTTAAATTTAGATTTTTTAATTATCTACCTTTAGTAGTGCTTTCTCTTATATATAATACATACAAGTAATGCCTTTGGTGTATATTTTAATGGAAATGAACGCCGTCACTGACCTTTTAGTTCTAGCCCATTTAGTACGAGCTCTGTCTCTCAAACAGGCTCTGTCTTGCCTAATATAATGTATCGCTATCGCAATTGATTTAATTTCAGTGATTGTGGAACACAGTTTTTTATATGAAATTTAAGGCCCTATTGGCCAGACTTTGAATCACGAAATACGCCCACATCGCACTGCACGTTCTTGCATGTTCTTCTTCATTCTATGGCAATCGTATTCACCCCACAGATAACAGTTCGAAACAGTTCTCGAACAAACCTCGTTTTTTCATTTTTCTATTTTATTTTATTTGATGCATATTTTAAGCACTATTTAATAATGTGGGCTTCACTTGTTGCTATACTTGTGCTGAGGCCCCCATTTAACAATTTAATAATATTCATTTAAAAGATAATATGAAATAATATATTGAAATAAAATAAAACTGAGAAGAAATACAATACAATAATAGAGGCGCCAAATATCGTGAGGTACGGTTGTATATAACGATGTGTGTATTGTAATGATATTGTGTATTACGGTGACCGGATAACTCAATGATAATTCAACGTACCTTTAAATAGTGATATAAAGTCATGAAATAAAAACTAGATTAAATTGTACGAATGTTAGCTTTATATTTTAGTTTTTTTCCATCGCTTTTAATGAGTTTATATAACTTTTTAAAGATGTATTAAATTGTCAATGTGAGGAGTTATCATTGAACCGCTCATTACGTATATTTGTTTTGTTTTTTTAGCATTGAAATTTTAGTAATATTGCCAGTTTTGTTCATTAATCCATCTATTAATTTTGAATCTGAAATGTTTTTTACTACTCTCATTTTAGAAATATAGAGGTGTGCTATTTTTATTAGTTCCTATGGAGTTATAAATATTTTTTCTATCTGGATATGAAACGCTTTTATCAGAAATAAAATGACAAACCGTTCAAATGCGATTGTTCACCCCCGCAGATCGTGTGCGAACCGTATCTGTCAATTACATTGATGGTCCTCACTTTGATGTATGATTATTGTATTCCACAAAACAGAAATCTCACAACCCTAGCACAAAAACTTCGCAGAATGGCGTATTATAGCGCACAATGGGGCATTGTAGCATCTAATAGCGAACTATAATAGCGCCCCGTAGCGTCCGAGGTCCGGTATCGACGAGTGATACCGTCGCACTGTGGTCCATTATTTTCTTTTAGAACAATTCACAATCCTCCACGAATGCTGGATTAACCCGTTAAGTGGAGACGTGACAAAATGTATCAACGTTGTGTACGGTACAAATTATTCCGTACCCATTGTGTACGGAATAATTTGTACCAGTTTTGTTATCTACGTACATTTTAATTCATTCATTTCCCGCTCCTGAGAAAAACAACTCTACTATTCAAAATTAAACTACCCTCAACTGTTTTTTTAATGCTTAATTACCTTATCTTGACCCACAGAGATTAGAATAAAAATGTATACATTTTGAAAGGGTTTATTAACCAAACATGTTTTGTAAACATGTTTTCACAACGAAATTTCATGTTATTTATAAAGGTATTATCGTATTAATAAATTGGAGCGTGCAAAGAACTTTCACGTTTTTGGAAAATATCGAAAAGCACCCAAGATATAAATTGCAAATTTTTTTGTAATTTTGCGAGAATCTCGCATAAAATGTGCCATTCAAATTGTGTCTCGTGACATTACGGGTATTTTGAGGGGTGGTTTTCCACAAATTTAATTTCAAAACTCATTATTTCGCTACTTTTGGATTTTAATGTCGTTGTTATCTCACAATATAATACATTTTAATCATAATTTTATAAAGTTAGTAGACAGGAGACAACCTCGTTGTTTCGGGCGCCCCGATTTTTCACTAATACCGTGTAAAAGAAATAATTTGTTTATAATATGAGTAGTATTAGTTATATTATTGAGTTCTATGATTGGCAAAAAATGACAAACAAAATATATTTTTTTTAATTTAGTCGTCAAACTATTCAGCCTTCATTTATTTAAGGCTTTGCTATTTCTTTTGTCGATGCTAAATTTAGTTTTGCTTTTTCATTTCAATATTTTATTTTCAGCTCAATGCTACCTTTTCTATTCAGAACTTTTAATAGATTCCGATATCCCGGCAGGAAACCCCATCATTATGTATTTCAGTGTGTTAAGGCCAATCGAGGAAATTAACTGACGGTATGAAAATAAATTCTGAAAACCGTTTAGTTTACAATGATGTTGTTTGTCTTCACCATATAATCTATTTTTAATTTTTGATGTTAAAAAACATATATAGGGAGTTAAAACCAACTCTTGCGTACACGGAAAAAATGAGTATTGTCAATTTGAATCTCTTCCTCTTGAGACGTTTCCTGATACAATTTTAGTCAATTCGTAATTACATCGGAATACGTGTTCATGCACCTGCGTTTGTCTTGATAAAAGTTAAGAAATGCGAAAATGTAAATATTATTACGAACACGTGTTCCGACATCGTAAAAATACATTGATATTTTTCTAAAAATATATCAGGGTGTCTAGCACGGTCGACCGATAAAGGATTTATCGATAATTTCGATAACTTGTCATCGTTCCACAGCACGACTGCAGATCGCTAAAAAACAAACAATGGTACACGTCCAATGAATTAAGACCATTTAGTCGTTGTGAAGTGTCGTTTGTTCATTAGCGACCTGCAGTCAAGCTTAGGAACGATCACAAGTTACCGACATTATCGATAAAACCTTTATCAATCGACTGTGCTAGCTACCCTGGAAACTCAATTCGTCCAATTCAATCGATTAATAATATCAATTCGTTCGTTGGTGGCCTGAAATCCCGTTTTTAACTGGATTACAAATAATACGAAGAGATTCTCAATAAAATAGCGATATTTTTTTTATCAAGTTTTCTACGTGTGGCAAGAGTGGCACGGAACAACTCTTTATTCGGCCAGCCTAGGGACTCGTCGGCTTATTCCGCCCGGCTGCCAAAACTCTGTGCGTTATATTTGCTTTGTATTTCTAAATAATTATGCATTTTGTATTTAATATATTTTTGTACATTGCCTCTATAATTAGACGTCCTAAGCAAATTAATACGTTATAAACAAAATGTTTTTCTATTAAATTATTTTGGTCGGCCTGGAGATAAGATTCCTTTAGCAAAGGACATGCAAGAAACACTTCATCCCTAAATTGTGACAAACTTGTACACTTCTAGTTTACTGTTTGATGAGAAGATACTGCCATTCTCTGTCCTTCTATAAATCTCTGTTTTCCCTTGAAGTGGATAAGTGCAGTATCTCTTTCAGTTATTTCCCAAGGGTATTTAAAATATTACAGACAGATAACCAATTTAGATTGTTGTGAATATTTTGAATTGAGAGTGTTGCAACATAAAAAAAACTAATAGTGAATATATTTCTCTCCAACATTTAATGGAAATATGGAAGCAAACTGAATACTAACCCTTTCCGGACGCATCCCGCGCACTGCGCGGCACGTATATTTAGTCAGAATTGACATAACCCCGCGCACTGTACGGGACAGTGTCCAGCCTGTTTAAATACGTTTTCTGAAAAAATACCAGTTAATTCTCTCTTAATTATGATAATACCAGGAGTGCAAAATCTTCGGAAATGCAAATTACCCAATTTTAATGACACATTTCTTCGATAATCCGTTTTTTCCCAATATTAATTGAATCTTATATGTTGTCTATTGCTCACTCGTAAGAGAGTTATAAGCCAGTCAGTTCTTAGCGTTCGACCCGATATGTTTATATACCTGCTTGAGGGATTAGTAAACATGTTTACGGTGACCGTCTTGCATAAATCTCGAGACAAATATTATTTTCTTCAATAATAAAAAATAAGTTTGTTTGGTATTTTTTTCAGTTTTTGAAAAAAATAATGCCACGATTCTCTATAATATACAAACATGAAAACAGTGACAGTAATGCTAATTAATAATCTAAAGTGCTATGATCGTAGAAGTAAGAAAGATAATTAAGTTTTTTTGAAATTCATCGTTTTTTTCCACACAAAAATGTTTTTCATGATTACAATGTATAATCACCTCTAGAAGTGCATTTAGCACCGGACACCATTTGTGTAGATACTGCGCAAATCATACGTGCGCTATCCATTTAATTTAAAAAAAAAATAATGTGGTCAGCCCAAAAGCTTAGTGACTTATACGGTGAACAAAAAGATATTTCAGCAAATGCGTAAATAAAAGTGTATTAATTTAAGGTTTTAGGTTGCGGAAAAACATCACTACCAAACTTACAAAACATGTAGAATATTTATCGCCCCCAAAGAGTTAACATATAAATGACCGATCGAGTTGACATCGCGTTTGGGTCCCACCCAGACGTAGTGTGTTCAATTCCTCGGCTGGCTAAGTCCTTCATCACAACATAAGCAACATTTCCGTTAGGATTTAGGATGTACATTTGGGTACCTGATGCAAAATGGCAAAAAATTATAATTTCGCAAATTATGTAATATTTTTTCTTTCCCTCTTTTTCAACCCCACAGTTGTTGGCAGAATTCAATCATCCAAAATGTTATTACAAGCTCGTTTATAATAAATACCGACTACCTATCTTAACTTTATTATGGAAAAAAAATTTCAGCCTGAATATAATTACTTACCTCAAAATAATTCTTTTTTGTACTAAATATACTTTTTATCTTATTTATTCATGTAACCTACCTGTGAAGTTAATACAGTATTCAACATGTATAGTAGAATTTTTCAGTACTTTTTCATACCTACAAAAGTAGAAAAGTAGATAAACTTTTAGTAAATTCCTAATATAGCGGAACACGTGTTCATTAACGTGCCTTGATATTAGGACTTTGATGAACACGTGTCATAGTGATAATATATAAAATCATATTTATACAGGTAAATTGGTTTCAAATCAGGTTTACAAGTATGCATAAAATTATTATTTGAAATAACGACCTTGCATTCCACATTTCTACCAACCA
Source organism: Hesperophylax consimilis (assembly GCF_061612785.1). Classification (NCBI taxonomy): domain Eukaryota; kingdom Metazoa; phylum Arthropoda; class Insecta; order Trichoptera; family Limnephilidae; genus Hesperophylax; species Hesperophylax consimilis. The sequence continues at coordinate 2,685,626 of NC_142842.1, forward strand.
AATACTATGTTTGAAGTTCAAGAAATATTTACATAAGTTTGTGATTTTTATATCTATTTAAGATAGTTTTAATTAATTAATAAATAATGAATAGATGCTGAGTTGAAAAGTATATGTATGTTATTTCCCCCAAGGAAATTTACGCAAAATATGGTATGAAAATTATAATAAAATCAGCCAGTTTTTTTATAACTCTAATTTATTTAAAAAAAATAAATTTTAAATGGTTTGACTGACGATCGAACCGTCCTACCCAGGAATCGGAGTCAACAACTCTACCAATCTCATCAAATGCCGATGGGGTAGAATCTACATTTATTTCGTATATTATAATTTTTTTTGACTAAATATAACATGACTGTAGCTAAAGTGTTTAATTGATATGTTAGTCACGTTAAGAACACCATTGTTTCTGCTGTATTGATTAGTATACTGGTCAGTTTTATGTTTCCGCTGTATTGATTGGTAACATGACTGTAGCTAAAATGTTTAATTGATATGTTAGTCACGTTAAGAACAGCAATGTTTCTGCAGTATTGATTATTATACTGATCAGTTTTATGTTTCGGTTGTATTGATTAGTATACTGATCAGTTTTATGTTTCCGCTGTATTGATTAGTATACTGATCAGTTTTATGTTTCGGTTGTATTGATTAGTATACTGATCAGTTTTATGTTTCCGCTGTATTAATTAGTATACTTATCAGTTTTATAATAAAACGAACATCTATTTTATAAATCGTATAGGTATGAGTATTTTCAGAGATCAGAGCAATTGTTCGCGTCTCTCTTATTGCGGACCATAAAAATGATTTGTTACACTTTTAAAACGTCACTTTTGATCTGAATTGCAAATGGCTAGCCATATCGTTTACATTGCCTGGGTGTACGGTATTGATATTGATAACAGACCCAATGATGCTAAAAAAAGCGACATGAATTGTAGGCGATTAAATTTGCATTAATTAATTATAGAAAACAAAATTGAAATCCAAATAGACCTATTTAAAAACACATCTAGTTCTGTCACACGTTAAATGCTGTTTCTAAAATATAATTAACTCAGATGACCACAGATTTTTGGTTTATTTTATCTAAGTCGTGTTTTATTTAATATTTAACAGTCGTTTATGCCTATATAATTACTTTTCAAAAACATTATTTCTCCATTTTTCTTATATCATCATGTAGCATCAGCATCACTCCCGTAGCCTGTAAAATATTTTAAGAATTTCTAATTTTCCAAGTTCATTAAACTTAAATTATGTTGCGTATTACGCAAGGAATATTTCACATTACTTACCCATGCACCAACAACCGAAATTAGTACGCTTATTTACATAGATTTATAAAGTTTCATAATAATAATGTAGAGCTTTTTCGGCTATATCACAGATTGCGCTTACGTTCTGGTGCAGCTTGCAGCTTAGCAAGAGCGCCCACCTTTCCAAAAAAATATTAAAGTTTCTCGGCTAATTTAAATCAGTTTTGACAGGAATGAGAGAATTACAAAGTTAGTTCACCCTAGGAATATTTTGATATTAATTTTGCCCGGCAATTAAATAGAGTGGTAATACTAGGCTATTTTCATGTGAGAAAACCACCATAGACAATTACTTCCAAAGTGGAAAATGTAAATAACTATGTAATTGAAATTAATACAATACAAGTGAACTGAAATAAGCAATATTAATATTAGAAAAGGTTCCAAAATATAGTTACGAATAAACTTCAACGTTGTTTACCAAGATCGAGGGTTTTGTTGACTATATTTATATATTTTAATATGAAGCAGATGATTTGTGATGCGACATTATTCAAAATAGTTACTTCTGTTGTGCGTGTGTCCTGTGTAACTCTTATTCAATGAACGCAGTAACTCGGATGTGCTTTGAATTTAAGTGTCATTTTCAAAATTAGAACTGATTATGTGAAACATTCAGACAAACGATAAAGTATCTCCTAACTATGAAAAACACGAAAAACCATCCACTATTCTATTTTGATGCTTCTTGATGAAATTTTGCACACTTGAGATTCAAAATAAGAGGAAAATTACTGTCTACATCTGATTTGAAAAAACTCAGCGTAAAGCCTGGGCAACTCGCCGGGGACTTCAGAAAGTATGAATATATATTTTTTTAAAGTGAGTTCTTGATTTTCATGGAATTTTCAAGAAGAAAAAAATAACAAAATAATCCCAACATAAATTGATGTAAGCCAATATGCGAATATTACAACTGACTGCTGCCTTAGATTTCAATCTTACCACGGTTGTCTTCCTTTCTAGGTCTTTCGCGCCCTTGAGGTGATAATCTCACGATTTTTTTTACATACTATCTATTTGAAATATAAAACAAAATTACACATGGAAATATGAATATGATAATGAACATTGCAAAGAAGCAGTATGTACACTGTATATTTTATTACAATTTTGTTAGAAATTGAATGAGATGTGTCCGTAATATGAAGTGATAGTTATTTAGAATATTTCGAATGTCTGCTCTTTTTTTCAGTCAACCACATTAAAAATCTTTTGAACCGTCAGTTCAGATTATTATTATTTTTTTTTTTTTTTATTATTTATTGAGTTAGTTTATACATTTGAATATAAACTAATATAAACAAGATCATATTTCATTTTGTAATTTTACATATTTGTACAATAAATATAACATTTCTTTTTAAATACATTCATTCTTCCTTCATTCTTCAGACTTTCAGGCATTTTATCATACATTTTTAGTCCTTTGTACATTAGGCAGTTCTGTGATTTTGTTTTTTTCATATGTGGCAATCTAATCCTATTTACATTTCTGGTTTCGTAATTATGAACATCTCTATTAAAAACAATTTCATCCTTAAAATATTTTGGCATTTGGTTGTTCATGATTTTATGTACAAAAATTAACACATTATATAATAGTCTCTTTTTTATAGAAATCCAATTTAGCTGTTCTCTCATTTGATCTATGCTTGCGTATTTTCCTTTTCCTAGTATACATCTCATAGCTCTATTCTGTATAACATCTAGCTTGTTCAAGTTTCCTTCATTGGCCAAATATAACATAGTAGAGCAATAATCTAAATGTGGAGCAACTATAGTTTTATAAATCAGCTCTGTAGTGTTTCCATTTAGTTTATTTCTTAATCTTCTAAGAAAATTGACTTTTTTAGATACCTTCTTTAGCACATATTCAAAATTTGCTGCGAAAGTTAGTTTTGAATCTAGTATCACACCTAGGTACTTAATTTCATTTACTTTTTCAATTTTTTCGTCATTAATTGTCAATTTTAACTCTGTGTTATGCGTTTTGTTGCCTATTTCCATATATTTTGTTTTGTTGACATTCAGTTTTAATTTGTTTAATTTCAGCCATTTCGCTATATTTTGAAGGTCTTCATTTAATTTATTGATTGCATCTGTGTACTCTTCACATGAAATATAGATTAATGTATCGTCTGCAAATAATCTAATTTTGCAATGTTTTATGGTTTTAATTATATCATTAATGTAAATAATGAATAGAATTGGACCTAATACCGACCCTTGTGGAACACCGAGGTTGTTTTCTATCGGTTCTGATTCTGAGCTTTCCACTTTTGTTACCTGTTTTCTTTCATGGAGATATTCTTTGAAAAGATTTAGAGCTACTTCAGAAAGACCTATATCTTCTAATTTTTCCAAAAGTTTTTTCCTTTCTATCGTTTCAAATGCTCTTTTAAAATCTAAGAATGCTGCAATGGTGATTTTTTTATTATCTGTTTCTTTCTTCCATGTATCAATCACAATGTTTATTGCAGCTTCACAAGAGTTATTATTACGGAATCCTGATTGTTCGTCACATAATATATGATGTTTTTCCAAATACTCAACGAGTTGTTTCTTTATTACAATTTCTAGTACCTGTTCGTATTTTGGTAACATATTTATAGGTCTAAATTCTTCACATTTTCTGGTATTAACAACTTTCGGAATCGGGATCACAATAGATGTTTTCCATGTGTTTGGAAATTTTCCACTTCTTAACGATTCATTTATTATGTTCAGTAGATGAGGTCCTATCACTGGCATTGCATCCCTTAAAACTGTAAAACTTATTCCATCTGGACTCTCTTTTGATTTGGTGCTGTTTAGAATCTGTAAAAGATATGTTTCATCAATCTCTTTAAACACAAGTTTTTCTCGGTTTAGGGGAACATTTCTCACGCGGTTGTCTTCCTTCAGTATTGGTATACTCTGATGTAATTCCGTTATGCTGTTTACAAAATATTTGTTGAAGCAGTTCTGTATGCTACCCTGTATCTGATGTGGAAATTCAATGTCATGTTTCATCCCTTTATCTTCAGTTTGCATTAATCCTTTTATGGTTTTCCACATTTTTTTAGTGTCTCCTTTTTCACAGATAATTTTATTTTTGAAGTAATCGTTCTTACAAACTTTCAGTTGTTTTGAGTATTTATTTCTTGCATTTTTGAATGCTTTCCAGTCTTGTGAGTTTCTTGAGATTTTTGCAATTTTGTACATTCTATCTCTTTCATATTGTATTGATTGTAGTTTTATGTTATACCATTTATTTGTTCCTCTTATTTTAGTAGTTTGGATTGGTATTAACTGGTCGATTACTTCTTGAAGGTTATTTATTAATGATTTAGACTTTTCATTAAATTCCATTTGATGAAGTTCATTCATATCACCCAGAAGTTCAATTAACCTTTCACTGTTATATTTTTTATAATTTCTATATTTTATTTCTTTGCTGGTTTTCGTATTAGTTCTTTTTGTGTTATCTGTAATGTGTATAAGGCTATGGTCGGTTATTTTTGGCTCATCTAGAACTTTTACATTCAAATCTAATCTGTTGGATATGACAAGGTCAATTAACGTCCTGGATTTATCCGTTATTCGTGTCTCACTTTTAACAAGTTGTTTCATTCCCGATGCTTGGATAATTTTTTTAAGTCTTTTAGTATATGTATCATTCAAATTTTTGAAATTTATATTAAAGTCACCAGTTAGGATATTATTTTCTTCCTCTTCTAGGTTTTGGGTGCACCAGTTCTCTATAAATGATAGAAAGTCTTTGGTACTTGCATTTGGAGAATGGTAAATTACTCCGTATACTCCTTTCTTATATCCAGAAGTTATCCTGATCGCAAGTATCCAGCAGTTTTTTTCATATTGTGTGTTAGAAATAACTTCATATAATATGTCTTTTTTGATAATTATTATTGCTCCCCCTGTATGTCTACTGTAGGAATCACAGCGTATTGTTGTATATCCTTCAAAAGTAACTTCGCTATCTTCAATATCGCATGTTATGTGAGTCTCGCTTAACATTACAAGTGCAGGATCATTTCGTTCTATTAGTATCTGGATTTCTTCATTATTCGATATCAGACTCTGAATATTTAAGTATATAATTCCTTGCAGTTGGTTGCATTTTATAAAAAATTTACCTTCTTCTTCTCCAATTCCAATTTCCTTTTGTATACTGGACATTCGAAGCTCCACGCTGGATGATTTGAGTCTAGGTTTATCTTCAACTTGTTTTTAGTATTAATACAATTATTACACTTTTCTGTTCCTCTAATAGCCTTGCATTCTTCACTTTTATGACCACCTGTACATTTAGGGCATACAAAGGAGTCTTTTTTACATTCGCTCCCTTTATGGTTGAACCCGTAGCATTTATAGCAGCGCTTAATGTCAAATGCATCAAATACTCTGACCCTTTCCCATCCAATATTTATTTTTTGCATTTGCAACATTATTCCATGTGTTTGTGTATCTACTTCCAAATATATTATATATTCTTCTCCTGTTTTTAATTTCTTGTTTTTTATTACAGTTACTTCCATTTTTTGTGGTTCTTCTGGAAACTCGTTCTGAATTTTTATGTTCTGAACGATTTCTTTTTCATCCATTTTATGTGTTACTCCAACGACTTTTATTGATGGGAATCTTTTATCCGGGATCTTCGTTGTATATTTTTCACAGAACTTTATTTTTATGTCTTCCTGTAGTTTTTCAATATGCTGACTATTTCTACATGTAACAATTATTTTACCATCCTTTGCATTTTTTATTCCCATCACTCCTGTTTCAATTGGATCAATTTGTTTTTTAATATCCTCTTCGGTTTTCTCCGTGGTCTGCTCTTCTTTCGGAGTGATAATAATTTTTTTCCCCAAATTTTGGTATTGCTTATTGTTACCAGTAATTTCCTTAAGTATTCTATTTTCTCCAGAAATATCGGCCATTTTTGCTGCCATTTCGCTTATTAACCCCAAAATTGTAATTGTTTTCGGGGTTAATTTATTAATTTGTTCTTTGTTTAGTTTTGTCGAACTGTCATTAATGCAATTTTGTAGAATTAGAACTGCATCTGTGGCTTTATCAATAAAACTTTTAGGATCCATCTTGAGTTACTTTATTTATTTCACTATTCACGGCAAAAATCAAGTTTTATGTGCGTTTATCTCAGATCACCTGTCTATTTTAATGTTTTTCTGTGGTTTTTTTTTTGTCAAAACTTTTAATGTAAATTTTAAAGATATATTGCACCTTGTTTACTCAAGACAACGAAAAACCAATTATTTGAATACATTCATTTACCACTTCTTTTTAAAACGATATATTGCTTGATTATTTTGAAACACCAATATAGCAACACTTTAACATAATTTAAGGACAACTTTATTGTTATGTTCAGAGTTCAATTCCATAGACACTTAATTTCTCAATTTGGGGCAGGGGTGAGAAACCTGCAGCTTTCAGAAAGCAGGAACTGTTTTATTTCACGATGTTTTAGTTAAGACATTACAACGAAACCCAGAGAAAGGTATAACATAGCTGACAGGCACTTGCGTATGCACCCACGTCACTAGAAAGCAATTTAGATACAAAAAATATGCGATCCAACATCCTTTGAAATTAAATTATTTTTTTAAAATTATTTTACAAATAAGAAAATATTAATGTAATGCTTATTAAACTGGGGACTCGCTTACAAATGAAAGTACACTTGTGGACCAATTCATTTGCAAATGCTTCTAAGAAGGAAACCATTATCGTGCTTAAAGTGCATCTTTTTTTGTAATTTTATTTGCAGACTATGTAATGTAAAAAGCAGAGGAAAATATTTTTGTATTCTGAGTGTAGTTTTAAATAAAGTTCGGTACTTGAAAAATAATTCAATATTAAATAAAAACCAGTTTTGTGTTCAGAATGTAACGATAAAATTAAAGTCGTGGTTTTGAAAGAAACCATTCTCGTGTTTGAAGTGCAGTTATAAAATTCTTTTTTCACACCCTAGTCTGCAAAATCCCGAGAAAAACTATTCGCTTTTTCCAACGATTATGAAAGCTCGTGGACTCTTGTGCAGAAATAATCTTAAGTTTAAACCAGTCTTGTGTTTTGAACGTAACTTTAAATTCGATTTGTGGATTCATATGTAGAAGCAACTCAGTGGAAACAATTCTCGCGTTCCGAGTGCAGTTATAAATTTATAGTTTTTGAACTTCCACTCATTTGTGAACTTGACGTAAGGTCACGTATTTTATATAAAAACAAGATCAAATCGTTTCTTGGTAAAATTAAGTTATATGTAATAATATATCCAAGATTCCGACATAAATCAACCACAAAAACCCAAGTGCGGCCCGCGGGTGAAACTGCAAACATCCAAATGGCCCCCAACGGCGAAAAGGTCCCCCACCACTGATTAAGGGAAGTATAAATTTTTGTTTGTGTTAGGAAGTTATTGAATGTGTGTGGTGCCAGGTAATGATACAATTCTTCAAACACAGCAAACTTATTTTGTGGCACCATTTTAATTAAAAATTTAAATTAATTGAACATAGTTTTGTGTGGATAAAACTAAGTGTTGATTTCTTAAATTTAAATCATGATATTATCTACCGAATAGTACACAGTAAGCTGCTTAGATGAAGTGACATGTTTGGAAGGCTTTCCACTACACAGTGTTGTAAAACGATAGTATTAAATATTATAAGCCCAGAATCGGATCACGTTAGGAAAGCTGTTATTTGAATATGGCTCGAGTATGTAAATCTAGCAGATGAGGAATTGGTTCATCCTTAGACGGTGTCGGACTAAAATATTACGTCTTAACAATATTATTCCCGTTTCAAACAGTTTCTTTTCAAATGAGGAATTATTATCATTATTTTTTTATGTTTTATGTGAATACCGCACAAGATTCCAAAGTGCTCTGAACCACGTGAAGCCAGTGAGACTATGGCATCATCAATTGGGGTATGGGAAGGAGACGTTTCAATTCTGTATAATGGTCTTACACCAGAGGGATACTGAGAGTATCTTCTTCTCAGGAAAGTTCCGCAAATATACTTCATATTATTTTAATTCAATAAATTGTGAAATAATACAAGCTAATCAAATCAAGTTTAGTTGCGCCCGCCGGGATTTGAATCCGGATTGCTGGTAAAGAGCCTTACCCCTTGAACACGGAGGCCGTCTGTCATTCTTTAAATAATAATTATTTGTAATAAAAATTGAAAATATTCATCGCAACATACACATAAGCAAGAAAATATTTTAATCAAATTCACAATAATTATATTTCTGTGGCCCTCTTCATATTAAACATAATACAGGATTATCCAATAAGAGGTGTTATTTTGATATTCAATCGTAAAAGATCAATGATTTCTTTGTTTGTGTGACACATAGCGCCGTTTTGTTGAAAACCAACGTTGTTCAGATCAATACCATCCAATTTCGGCCATAAAAAAACATTGATCATCTTTCGATACCGATCCATTCACCGTAACTGTTGCTCCAGCCTCATTTTCGAAAAAGTTAGGTCCAATGACTCCGCCGATCATAAACCGCACCTAAAAGTCACACGTTGAGGAAAGAGAGGCTTTTCAACAATAACTCTTGGGTTTTCCGAGCCCCAGATGCGACAATTTTGCTTGTTGACGAAGCCACCGAGGTGGAAATGGGCCTCATCACTCAAGATGATTTGAATTTGATTCACTCAAGTGAATTTTAATAATTTCAATGCGTTGTTGAAGCATGTATTGTTCCATTTTTATCAATGGCGTAGTTTTTACTTGTCAAATGTTAAAAAAGGACAGCTTCAAAAGTAACATCTACCGAAATAGCCGGCTATTCAAAATAACACCTCTTATTGGAAAATTCGAGGTCAAAATACCCAACTTTAATGCCTCTACCCGTTAATATCTAAAGTGAGCGCTTTTACTTATTTGTGTTTTAAATTATAAAAATGCAGACCATTCTTTTTTTCGTGATTTTAGAGGCAAATTTGGAAATCAATAATAAAATATACGTTAAAAATATCGTTAAGTGTGTTTTTGAGTCGAAATATTAATTTAAGGAGTTACGGCAAATTTGTGTTCAAACGTAAATCGGTTGTTTTTAATATTTAAATTTCAGCAGATCTAAATGCTTTTTTTCAAAAATTTAATTTATATAATTGTATTTAACTCACAAAAAATTACCAAAGTTGCAAATAAAATCGTGAAAAATCGAATATTTAACGGCCATATTTTATTATTTAAAACAAAATAGGTCAAGTTCGTGCCAGATATGTGCTACATCTTGTAATTTTAAAAAAAGTCTGTTTGGTTGATAATTTTGGCTTCAGATCCAAAATTAAGTTTTGTATGAAAAGGGCACCGCAGCCATTTCTCTTATCCGGTCGTGTCATATTTAACGCAACTCCTTTGCATAATGATGCCGTTTCTCATCCTGCATGCCTCTTGAAGTCCCGAAAACCATTCTGGATAGGTGCAAACTTGAGTGGCAATCGGCCGATGTGAGAAATGCCAATCTCGTGCACGATCCACAGCATCTCACTGCCTCGTAAACTTTGGTCCGCCATCATTAGGATAAAGTCCTCCCACATCCGCTGCGTCCGTATGAGGCACATGTTAAAGAATCGGCGATGTGTATGCGTTCCAGTGCAGACTACCGAACAAGTTGTCAAACACTGTCTTTATTCCCCAGCAGGATAAGGTCCCTAGACAGCACGAAAATAGAAGGATTTAACACGAAGACACTTGGATTTCCAAAAGGTAACCTGTCGTTAACATTGAGAGTAATAGAAATATAATTTTCAAATCTTCTTCAAAATTAATTTACAATTGGAATTATAAGACATTAAATGGAGGACGAAATTTGTCCATTAATATATTTTTAATCTTCTCAAAAAATGACGTCAACATTAAATGAAGCCAACAATAGTCAATAAAGGGTTCCGGTTAAAAATGTTTCAAAACTCGTAGTCATTTTGTATGTAAATAAGATGAAGATAATTCAAGGGAAAGGATTTGACGGCTTTTGTTTTAAGGGTTTTATCACATTTATGGTGTCATTAAATTTCATCTTGAGAATTATTTAAGGGGAGTTTAATCGGTATAAAAGGTCGACGCCGTTGTAATAAAATACACAAGATTGGTATTGCAGGTAATTTCTTGCATTTGGTAATAATTTAACGATTATTGATACTTATCTACCGATTTTGAAGTTTTTTTTTGTTTTTGTTTATTCAAATTATTAAACGTACTGATTTCGGTTATATGCGATGGGCGTTATGCCTGAGTGAAATTTTTCACGTTTAACGATCTCAATTTTGCATTGAATTTAAGTGTCCTTTTCAAAATTGGAACTGCTTGTATAAAAAACAAGTGATGAATTAGGTACTTATCAATAATGTAATACGATAATTATCTGTTTTCAAAATTGGAATAATAATATTCAGTGATTTTTAACGGATCTGCGCTAGTCAAACATTCCAACTTCGGTTGTCTGTGATGTGATTTATTCCTGCGTGAAATTAGTCCTGTTAATAATAATAATATAATAATAATAATTGGATAATTTGTAGAGCGCCGTTTTTGTGAAAAATCACCTCAAGGGCGCTGTACAATTTATTTCCTAGGATCTACATTTGTTATTTAGAAATGATACCAAAACATACTTACCTGGCAAGTCACTTCCAACAAACACACTTATATTAAAAAGTTTATGCTTATAAAAGATAGAACTGCACGCAGAGGACACTACATCAAAAAACACTGGTAGTCGCATGATCTTAAGTCTGCTATAGTTTTTTATTTTAATTTAAATGTATTTTAACTGTCTTAAAAGCCTACAAATTGTTAGTTGTTATCATTTTTATTTATTTATTTTTAATTATTATTTTTATTTATTTTATTTTATTTTTAGTATTTTTTACATTTTGTTAATTTAAATTTAAATTGCCGTCAACTGTGAAAGTGAAGGTTTCTGAAATTATGGATACGACTGTCTGAAAAGGTGCGTTTTAAGTTTAGACCTAAATTCTGTCGAGTCTGCGATCATTCTCAAATCATGTGGCAGTCCATTCCAGGCTTTAGGTCCTGACACGGCAAAAGCACGCTCACCGAACTTAGTATCTGGTGTGCGCTTTGGTTCCTTCAACCTTCCGATAGCTGATGACGTTGCTGACCTAAGGGTTGACTGTCGGGAGTTGGAATCTTCTGGAATACACAATTCTGATAAATAAGCCGGAGCCATTCCGTTAAGTGACTTAAATACCATCCAGCATACCTTGAACTGGATTCTTTCAGGACATTTGAGCCAGTGCAGATTTTTGAGATGCTCTGAAATGTGGGAGTATTTAGATACTCCGGTGATGAGCCTTGCCGCGGCGTTGAAAACGGATTGTAATTTGTTGATTTGACATTTAGGGAGACTTGCATATATTCCGTTGCAATAATCTAGACGTGAAACAACATAGGAATTGACTAGCAATTTAGTCGCCTCTGTTGGCAGGTTTCTCCGCACTGCTTTAATTTGCCTTAATTGAAAGAACCCCGTGCTTACAGTTCTGTTCACCTGAGTTTTAAGGGAAAAATTAGCATCCAGATTGACACCCAGTAATTTGATGCACGTTTTTGGAGTGATGTCACTTCCGGAAATGGTTATTGGGGAGTTTTCAATGTTATGCTGACGTCTGCTTGTAGCAGTCCACAGAAACTCAGTCTTTGTGGGATTCAGTTTCAATCTATTTGAGGTCATCCAGCGAGTAATTGCTTCTATACACTCAGTTATACGAATTTTTAGACTGTTTATTTCTTCTGGTAAGCAGTAAAAATAAACTTGCTGGTCATCAGCGTAGCAGTGAGATAGAAGGCCGAATGATTCTATTATTTTAGCGACATCATTTGTGAAGAGGATGAAGAGTAGTGGGCCCAGAACGGACCCTTGGGGTACTCCAGATGAAAGGGTTGCATAATTTGATTGGTTTTTTCCTACTTTTACGGCTTGTAAACGGTTGGCCAGGTACGATGTCAGCCAGGTCTTAACATCACATAATGAACTTAAATTTGTTTTGAATTAAATTCACAAATTTGAAACTATTTGTGTGAAGAATAGTACCTACCTATAATATAATATTTTAACAGAATTATAAAAAATTATATTATTTGAAATTGGAATCCAGTGAATTTATGCTCTTTTTGAATGTCAGCTTCTTCCAAAATAATTATTTTATGAAGAAATCAAACATTAAAAAATGGATAAAAAACCATGGTTAGAAAAATTATGATTCCAAGAGAAATGCCATCAGAACAATGTTTTATTTACTTGGGGCGAGTTCGGGTCTAGTCTTGTCAAGTCTAGTTCGTTTCATATCAATGGTTGAACCTGGATTGTTATAATTATAAATAGGATGTCAAGTTTATATGACATTTTCGCGAAACCTTTCAAACTTTGGCACTTAATTCTGACTTATTTACCATAAATATATTTTATTTCTCCAAAAAGACAGGTCTTTCACCGACATTAAAAATATATTTAAAACTGAAACGACGAAATGAAACCTTTTAAAATACATGCAATTGTGTGTGTTCATATATGAAGGCATATTTTAAAACCCCGCAATACGTCTACCATTGTTTTTTACTGCCTATAGGATGCCTGCATTTTATGCTTCACCAACAGGGATGAACCGGTTTATAAACTACGAGAGGATTAGATTAAAAATATCGTATTCAAAATATCTTGTAATGTGTTATCTTTTTCCCCTCCCCACTACATTCTGCCTCACAACGTACCCAATAGGGATGCCATAGTCTCACTGGCATCAGGCGGTTGGGAGCAGTTGGGACTCGTGCGGACTGTGCGGTTTCACATTTTAAAAATAATATAATATTCTATATATATATTTGTACATTTTAAATAAATAATCAATCACCAAATTTGAAATTATTACTTTTTTACGAGGAATATAACAAAATGTCCAGAAAAGTTTAAACTTATTTTTATCTCAAATCTAGATTTTTGGAGATACAGCATATTGCCATTACACGGGCGAGCTGCTACAGTTTGACACCTTTAAACCAGTTCGGCCCTGCTCAAATTTACCTTTCAATTCTGACAGCGAGTATTATTAAATGTTGACTTCCAACATTGCAAAAAGCTTTACAAATTTTCCTGGAAAAAATCCCAATGTTCTATGGAATGCGGCTGTTTTCTCAAGCTGAAAAGAAAACATAATATACCATACATAACAAAGTTATGGAAAGCGAAACTTTTTAGAAATTTTAAAGGACTTCTTGCAGTCTGTTTTTCTTTTTCTGCTTTTAAAACCAACAAATAACTTTCAAATGTTGTTTGTTACTTTTAAATATTTCCTGAACCGTTTCGGTTTTGTAAACTCTTCAAAGAACGTAAAATTATTTTTCAAACTCTGTTAAAAATACATAAAGACAATATTGTTACAGAACCATCTGTAACAATATTGTTGTAAATTCATCGGTCTAATGCAGTGTCTGCCAAACTGTGTGCCGCGATAAGTCTCAGAAGTTTCGGTTTTTCCTCTAAAGATGAAGCCTCAAAACTGTTAATTTCTAAATAGTATAAAATAAAATCTGTCTGTTTGTGCGCTTATTTCTTCTAAACTAAGCAACATATTCTGATAGGGTCTTCATCATTATTTAGAAAATTTCTCCCGGTTTTTTTATTTCTGTATAAATAATAAATGCATATTAAATTTATAGAATGTAGAGAAAAGTCGTGCAACGCCAGTTACACATCAGTTACACATTCGCACACATTTAAAATTTCTTAACTTTTAAATAAATTCAACATATGTGAACATATTCAAATCAATGCTACTCACGTTCTTATATAATGGTCGACGACAACGGATACATTTTGTCTGGTATATATACGCAGAGTGGTAATTGTGAGTGAGTGTGATTGAGCACTCACACTTGCTTTGTGGCGCGTTGTGCCGATACAACGCTAGAGTTGGTTAGTTCGACTCTGTTTTAGTAACGTTGTGTCCTACCAATAAGTATCGTATGCCGACGAAATTTTGTGAGATAAATTTTGATTAGTTTTAACACAAACAAGTTTTGACAAAATTCCTAATTTATTGCATACTTCTCACTCATAAAATTATTTCCAACTGTGTACAGATATGTTAATAAAATATTAAAAAATGACACCTACAATATGATTTTATTTATTCATATTAACAAAGTACATTTTCGTTATTAAGGCATTTTTATTTGGTATGCCGCGAAACAAAGTCCGTTTACCAGTGTTCTGTAAAGTAAAGACGTTTGGCAGACGCTGGTCTGCGGGTATATTTTTTTATCGAACATAACTAACTAATTTAATTTAATTATGATGTGCAACTGCATTATATGATCTGTTTATCTATAGATTTATCAGAAGTTATAATTTATTTATTTATTTATTTATTTATTTATTGTAAGAAACAAACAGCATTTTTTTACAGGATTAGTTATACAAGAGGTTACATATGAGGTAAGCCAAAATAGTTTCTTATGCTAATGTTGGTTAATGTGATATAATACAAGATTTTAATTGGTTATAACCATTAACTGAAAATGAAAATGAAATTAACAAAAAAAATAAAAATCATTTAAATATATTAGAAGGAAGAAGGAATAGGAAAGGGCAAGAGGCAGAGGAAGATGGGATGGGGACAGGAGACGCTCATGTTGTACCTTATCTATAACTGTGCATTAATTTAATTAATATTTGTGGTCGTGCGCTTGACTTCGTTTCGGTATTTCACAAGAGTATTATTAAGAATATCGATATTATTAAATTGCGTGTTATATTGCGCGCATATACGGGGGATTGGAGAATTTTTTCTAAGGTTGGTTCTGCACGCGGGCAAATGAAAAAAATGGTTTTGTCTGGTTGGCTTTGTAGGTATGTGAATTCTTAAATAATTTACGAGTTCAGGAGAGTCCAGGCCGTTATTCAGAATTTTGTATAAAAATATTTGATCAGATATTAATCTACGTGTTTGAAGTGGAGTAAAGTTGTGAAATTTTAAGGATTCGGTGTTATTTGCAAAGAGTAATTTAAATTTATAATTTATGTGCTTAAAAAATTTGTTTTGCACACTTTCGATTCTGTCAATATGGCATTGGTAGAACGGTGCCCAAATTAGTGTGCAGTATTCTAAGTGGGGGCGGATATACGTGGTGTAAAGGGAATACATGGTTTTAATATTGCGAAAAGGTTTAGATATACGAATTATAAATCCCAACATTTTATTGGCTTTGTTGATTACTTCGTTAATGTGTTTGATAAAATTTAGTTTTACATCCAGTACTACCCCAAGGTCACGGATTGATTCTATTTCATTGATATGTGTATCATGAAAGTTATAATTAAAATAAATTTTATTTTTGTTGCGCGTAAAAGATAATTTGTTGCACTTAGAAATGTTTATGATTAATTTGTTTAATTTACAGTATGCAAAAAGACGATTTAGGTCTTCTTGAAGTTTTATGCAGTCATTGATAGATTTGATTACTAAGTATATTTTTTTGTCATCTGCATATGCAAGGTAGTTAGCATGTAAAAAACATTTATAAATATCAAATATATATACATTAAACAGTAATGGTCCCAGATGGGAACCCTGCGGTACGCCAGAGGGCACAGTTAAGAAACTAGACTTAGTTCCCTCAACTGATACGCACTGTAGTCTTTTCTGCAGATATGAAGTTAGCCATCTAAGTAAGTCGCCATGGATTCCT
Source organism: Hesperophylax consimilis (assembly GCF_061612785.1). Classification (NCBI taxonomy): domain Eukaryota; kingdom Metazoa; phylum Arthropoda; class Insecta; order Trichoptera; family Limnephilidae; genus Hesperophylax; species Hesperophylax consimilis. The sequence continues at coordinate 2,701,716 of NC_142842.1, forward strand.
AATTGGTGTAATTTTTTAATGAGGATAGAGTGGTTAACTTTATCGAAAGCTTTCGAGTAATCTGTGTAGATAACATCTACTTGGTGTCCATTATCCATATTGCTTGTTAAGTATTCAGTAAAGTTGACTAAGTTTGTTATTACTGACCTTTTTTGTAAAAAACCATGTTGTTGATTTTGTATGCTGCGGACAATAGTTATATAAATTTGATCGTACACAATACGCTCAAAGAGTTTACTAAATACTGTGAGTATTGAGATTGGGCGATAGTTTGCAATGTTACTTTTTGAACCAGTTTTATGGATGGGGATTATAATGGCTTCTTTGAATTTTGTAGGAAATATTCCTTTTTTTAAAGACATGTTAAATAAGTTAGTTAAAGGAAATGCAAGATTTTTGGCACATTTTGAGATAAAAAATGGCGAGATACCATCACTACCCGCACCCTTTGTAACATCCAATTCATTCAAGTATTTATTGACCAATGAGTTGCTTATTTGTACGTCCCCGATCGGGTTATCATTATTAACGCAGGTAGAATTATCTATATTACTGGGATCATCCGTGCCCTCATCGCTTACGTAAGTAGATTGGAAGTGTTTACAGAACAGTTGGCACACTTGATGAGCACCGGTGCCTGACTCGTCTTTTAGGTTCATGATTTGTGGTATGCCATTTGTCCTATTTTTGTTCTTAGCATAATTCCAGAGACTTTTATTGTTAGTTGGAATACTAGACTCAACTGAATTTATATATTGGGTGTAACAATGTTTCTGTAAGTGTTTTTGTTGTATTCGTTTGATAGAGAACTCTATGTAATCAACTGGATTATTATTTGATTTCCATTTTTTGTGTAGTCTTTGTTTCTCATTTATGATTTTGATTAGGAGAGGTGAGTACCAGTTGGGAAATTTTTTCTTTTTGATGAAACGTTTGGGGACAAACTGGTTAATGGTATTATTTAAAATGTCATAAAAAGTATAAATTGCTTCGTCAACGTCAGCATTATCGTGAGTAAAAGACCAGTCTGTTTTAGACAGGTGTTGGTTTATTAAATCATAATCAGCTTTATCATACCGACAAATTTCTTTTGGTGGAGCATTGATAGTTGGAAGTGTGTCTAATTGTAGTATGATTTTGAGCGATGGATGGTGTAAATCCTCTTTGACAAGAGGGTTGTATGCTTGAGATACAAGGCATTCCTCATTACAGATAACTAAATCTAGTATACGTTTATTGGCATTTTTGATGGAATTGTATTGGTTCAGTTCAGAGTAATGGATTGTGTCAGTAAGTAAGGAAGTAATTGAATTTAAATTTTCAGGTGTTAAGTGTGAATTTTTATCTTGTGGTTTCCATGTTATGGTGGGCATATTAAAGTCTCCAATTACGAAAATAATATCATCTGGGTTTTGATCTTTGACGTTAGCAAGCAAACAAAGGAATGAACTGAGAGCATTTTCATATCCATGTCCCTGTGGTAAGTATAGACAAGAAACATGAATGGTACGTTTTGAAGTATAGTTAGACGGGGGAATAGTTACCCAAATGCATTCAGCATTACAGACCAAGTCTTCGCGAGGGTATGCGTTAAGATTGTTATGAGTTATGATCATGACTCCACCGCCTCGACGAGAATCTGATTGGGTATTAATGCTATTAATTGTAATGTTATTTGTCCTATCCCGTCTAAAAATACTGTAAAATTCAGTTGGTGCCAGTTCCGGATCTAAAATAGAATCAATAAGCCAAGACTCAGATATACCGAAAATGAAGCAATCGTCATTCAAAAGAATATTATTGTGAAAAATCTCAGTTTTAGTACGTAGTCCTCTACAGTTCTGGTATATAATATTTAACATTTTAATTTAGTTGAGTAATAGTTGGGTATAATTTGGTTATAATATATGAGTATAACTGAAGAGTAGTGTATTATGAATGACATGTACGATATTAAATTGATAGAATAATGTACAAAAGTGAGCATCAAGTACAGGAGGAGGGGGGATAGCGAGATAAAGATGGGTAAGGAGAGTGTAGGAGTGTATCTTCTATATTGGGTAGTATATACATTCCTTATTGTAAATATACAAAAATTAATATTGAAAACAGAACAGACTATTTTAGCAAAATTTATAAGATAACTAGGTATAAACGAAATAGGAAATAAAAATAAGAATAAGAATAAAAATAAAAATAAACATAAAAATAGAGATAAAAATAAAAATAAAAATAATAACATTATTCAATGGTAAGTTAAAATTAAAAGAAAAATGCAGATCGTGCGAATGATCTTAAAATATGGTTATAAATAGAGGAAATAATATGAACAGCTTGCTTATAGCTTGTAAGTATACGAATAAAATAAAGTAGAGACCGTATCGACGGTATCAGGATTATTGTTAGTAGGCATTCTTGAAATATAGACAATGTCTATTAGTAGCATTATAGATAGATATGTACATGAAAGATATACAACGTTATAGTATTATTAACATGATATACAACGGTAAGTTAAAATTAAAAGAAAAATGCAGATCGTGTGAATGATCTTAAAATATGTTTATAAATACAGGAAATAATATGAACAGCTTGATTATAGCTTGTAAATATACGAATAAAATAATGTAGAGACCGTATCAATAGTATCAGGATTATTGTTAGTAGGCATTCTTGAAATATAGACAATATCTTTTAGTAGCATTGTAGATAAATATGTACATGAGAGATATACAATGTTATAGTATTAATAACATGATATACATGGAAAACATAAGATAAACATGAATAATAAACAGTAATAATAGTATCACTGCATTTTGAGCATAGGTACATGAGATATAGGTATACAATGAGATAAAGGCACACAATATCGTCGAAATTGTAAATAAATGTCGTGAAGTACACACGCTGCCAGTAGCCTAATTGTAAGTAGGTATCGACAACTGTAAGATGCGCGGTATTGCGATAATTTGCCTGCACGAGTATTATAATACGGGCGTTTCTAAATGTGTATAATATTTTAGCAGGCTGAATTGAATAATAATAATTACTTAATTGTATGGCGAGCGGGTACTACATAGGTATTCATAAGATGTTTGTTATTATGGTTTGTGGGCAGATTAATAATAAAGTTATAATATGTAGGATAAGTTATAATGCGATAATGTAAGTTAAGTATATTATATATGTACCTACGTACTTGTTGATAATTCAAACTATTCACCATTCGAGCAAAATATGTTTTTAATAACGTAGTTTTAGAGATTATTATTTATATTATCAAAAACAAATCACTTTTTATTATTATTTTTAGTAACCTACTTTTAAAAATACCGATAATGATGCCACAAGGTATTTATGCTAAGTTTGAAGAGATTATTATTTATGTTTATTGGTTCTGGAACGCAGACCGATCGGTCTGGAGTCATCATTAACAGAACCAGCAATGGAATCGGAATCGGGCACGGCGCCGGTGGACTTGTTAACTGGAGGAGCTGCTGGGTTAAGAGCCTTGGCCCTCGTCAAGAGGGCGGTCACGATATCCAGCTGCTTTTGGGAGTTGATGGCGCGCTTGCTGCCATCCGGAAGGAGAACGACGATGGTTCCATCACTGGTCCAGCATTTGAATGGTGTAAAGACCGAACGGACCTTGGAGAATAACTTCTGCCGTATGGGAGTGAGCGACTCTGTTAAGAGGAGAGCAGAGTTTTTCAGACCCTTTTTTCTTTCCCACACGGATCGACGATCGGACTGGCGCAGGAACTGAAGCAGGATGGGCCTGCTCTTATTGGGCAAGGCACGACCCAGTCTCTTGGCGCACTCGATGCCCTTGATGGCGTCGTCGGGGCATCCTAGACCGGTCAAAACATTGCTCATCAGGGAGCGGGTGTCTTCAGATGGTGATTCTTTAACACCGTGCAGGAGAAGAACATGGTTCCTGGAAGCTGCGTCAATTGCATCCACACGAAGCTCCAGTCTGGTCACATCCTCCTGAAGGGCGCACAAATCAGCAGTAATCTTAACCTTGAAGGCCGCAAAATCATCATGGATCTTTTTAAAGTCAGTTTGCGAGTTGCCGGGTTTATTTAATGCCGTGTTCAGTCTCTTTTCGAAATCGCTCATTGTAATAGTAAATTTTTCGTTCAGCTGCTCGATTGACATTTTGTTAATATTGTTAGTGGGTAGATAATGAAAACACGGTCACTTCGGTGTATTATTAAAATATTAGCACTGATATTATTATTTCATGTGTTATTGTTCTGAGACCACGCACAATTGCTGTACTACATACTAGATTAAAATTGAACTTGTATAATAAGAACCCGATTGATAGTACATTAATTAATATGTAGTATTGATATCACGTGTGACACGCACGGAGGTCGGTAGATTTATATAATAATAAACAGAATAACACATAGAAGCATTGAACTTTTGTTTAATAGAACACGAGCTTTTAAATTTAAATTTCTGCTGAAAATAACTCGTGTGGAAGTAACCAATTACACTCCATTTTCAGCGCAAAATTCAAGTATCTACCTAATGAAAAGGTTAGTAACATTTTCAGGTATTTCAGTGCTCTCACTAATTATTGGTTTTACCTGAAATGTATAAAATTCACTGTAGTCTCAACAACATTCATATTATCAGCTTTAGCAGTCATATAAATTATTAAATTTCTAAAATGATAATTGAAGTGGAACGTGATTTATTAAACTGAATTATACACGATGTAGTAGTAGAAATTCGTAGTAAAAACTGATGAATCTGCAAAACAAGAGAACCCAAAAAAGCTTATTTTTGGAGACGCATTTTAAAATACATTCAGCAGCTGACTTTAATCCTCTAGCGACCATTTTTTTTTTCAAAATAGAACTAAAACATTTCAAATTCATACTTTATTTACTTGACGAAAAAAGTTTAAATCAAAAAAATGACAATATTTCCCGCTTTTAACACTAGTTTCCAGACACCGTGTAAGCATACAATAATGGAAAATGCATTACTTTGTTCCGATGCAAAGTTTTATATCTATTCAAAACTTTTCATAAACCGGAATCCATTTCACATTGATAGAAGGTTCTGATTGAATCTAAAATCGATTTTCATTTTGTATTGAACATGAAATGCCTAGATTTTGAAAGCAATATTCCTCAGCAGTTTGGTCCGACATATTTTGTATTTAAATTTATTTAGCTTATGATGGGTTGTATTATTACTGTACCGTAAAAACATTACAACGTATTACAGTAAACAGTAACAGTATTTTTTGTTAAAAACACTGACAGAGTTACTTTGGTAAAACTCTGAATCAGTTTTAGCTTTTAAAATATCCACTCTCATATTAATTAATAAGTTCATAAAAGCAAACCAAAAAAACTTTTATTCAATATTTTTATGCTAGAATAACTTATTCAGTAAAACTTCAAATTTTACTATTAATCATTGAAGATTATATTAACAATAACATACAACCGAATTTTTATTTTTTTTTCCATTTGTGCATCGATGTTAACATTTGTTATTAATTGCATACATTATTTTTTTTTAAATTATTTATTGCAATTTCTTTATATTAATATGGCTGATACAATCTAGCTTGAATCTATCAATTGGTGAAAACTTTATGGTTTACGGCAGCGCATTATAATATCGTATTCCTTTGAACAGTAATTCCTAATTTCAAGTCTGGTATGAGTACTGTCGCCCCGAGAACCATTAAATGGTTCACTGCGTTTTGTGACTTAGCAGGGGTGCGCGGGTTCATGGGGTGCCATGTGTCTAGGCCTACTGTGTGGCGGGCCGGATTTGGAGAGACTAGTTGAGAGAGATCATTTTATCTCTTCAACTAGACTCTCCCAACCCATCGCCTTGCACCGCAGTTGGAAGGATTCATTCCGTCATTTCATCCGTAAATTCATTCCGTCATTTCATCCGTCCATTCATTCCGTCATTTCATCCGTCAATTCATTCCGTCATTTCATCCGTCAATTCATACCGTCAATTCATTCCGTCAATTCATTCTGTCAATTAATTCCGTCAATTCATTCGTCAATTCATTCCGACAATTCATTCCGTCAATTCATTCCGTCAATTCATTCCGTCATTTCATCCGTCAATAAATTCCGTCAATTCATTCCGTCAATTCATTCCGTCAATTCATTCCGTCAATTCATTCCGTCAATTAATTCCGTCAATTCATTCCGTCATTTCATCCGTCAATTCATTCCGTCAATTCATTCCGTCAATTCATTCCGTCAATTCATTCCGTTATTTCATCCGTCAATTCATTCCGTCAATTCATTCCGTCAATTCATTCCGTCAATTCATTCCGTCATTTCATCCGTCAATAAATTCCGTCAATTCATTCCGTCAATTCATTCCGTCAATTCATTCCGTCAATTCATTCCGTCAATTCATTCCGTCAATCATTCCGTCAATTCATTCCGTCAATTCATTCCGTCATTTCATCCGTCAATTCATTCCGTCATTTCATCCGTCAATAAATTCCGTCAATTCATTCCGTCAATTCATTCCGTCAATTCATTCCGTCAATTCATTCCGTCAATTCATTCCGTCAATCATTCCGTCAATTCATTCCGTCAATTCATTCCGTCATTTCATCCGTCAATTCATTCCGTCAATTCATTCCGTTATTTCATCCTTCAATTCATTCCGTCAATTCATTCTGTCAATTCATTCCGTCAATTCATTCCGTCAATTCATTCCGTCAATTCATTCCGTCACTCCAGGACGCACTGACCCCCATTTTCCTACCCCCCTTATACATTTTTCCTTCTGAGACTTTCTCTCCTTCTTTTCCTTAAAAAAAAACTCTCGACACAGCATCCCCAAAGATGACATAGACATGAGAAAATTATCTATCTTCCTCAGAGCCTCCTGTGTGTGGAGCTAATGTATTTTATTTTATTTATTGACTTTGTCCTTTTTTGGAAGCCTAATTTCGTTGCACGCTCTTGTATTATGTTTGTTGTACGTAATTCTATTTCACATTTTTCGTTTGAGAGTTTTTAATAATATCAAGACACTATTTAGATTGCAATTCAAAACGGGTAGAAACTTGCATTCGCGTACATACAAAGATATCAGCCGAAAATTTGTACTAAGAAAATGAAGATAGGTTTGGTAGTTCGTAGTGGAAGAATGATACGGTTAATTATGACCGTAGTTGATATGGTCGAAGTAGCTCGGTGGTAGAGCAAAGTCCCGGAAATTCTGGGCGCACTAAAAAAATGCAACCAAACCTTTTTCTGATTCACATTTTTCGTTTGAGAAATATTGTCTAATAATTATAGTATGTTTCAGATTGTGATTGTGAAAAAAAACTACGACGTAAAAAAGAGTAATCCGTTTTAAAGATTTGATTAAAATGTTATCTTTGATGTTACAACCGATTACAAGTTTTTCAAATACGTTAACCAGGCCTTAACACAGTCCAATGGCGTTACACTTACCTTGGCGGCCAGCGAAGTTGCCCGGGGATTAACCATGATTTTTGGTAAGCATCATCAAATCTCTTCATTGTTTGATTGGGTGCGTTCATCTTTAGGTTAGATTTTTATATTTTCATGATAATTGACTCCTAACGTTTCCGTTTGCGATAAAGTTTTCCTCTTATGAAATAGAATTAATCCATTGCGTAGGGAAAACCTTTAAGATACGACGAGCTCTATTTCTTCAGTCATATGCGTTTGAAAGCATTCTTAGTGTAGGTACAAACAAAAAAAAATACCACCAATATTATTTTAATTCGCAAACTGTATATATTTGCTCGGGGAATTGCTAGGATTTATTAAAATCCAAACCATTTCCTAATAAAATATTAGTACATTTAGAATATATCGGAATACGTTTTCATACAGTTACGCTTTTCCTGATAAATACAATGATGAAATGCGACAGTATTAGATTTTTTTTCTTTTTTATTTATTCCAAAATATTCGTGTTTTACTGATAGTTTCTAACAGGAATACGAATAATTTTACCAGATTTTTAATAAATTAGCAATATTTCATCTCAGAAAGTTTTCTCCGTGTGTTTAAAATAATTAATTGTATACTTACAGTATTCCATTCAAATAACAAATTTACCTGATATGTTTAGTCGATTGAATTGTTAGCATTTTGAATGTATTAATATTCAAGTGGAAAATTTAGCGTAATTTCATTTAAGAGCACGATCCAATAATGGTAGATTATATTTTTTGCTTGATGCAATAACTGTACATATTTGAAAAGAAATTAAACAAAATTTATATAATAATACGACCCTCACTGGTGCTTTACCCGTGCTGAGGTAACCCCGATAAATGCTGACCCCCCCTGTTCTACAATAAACGGTTTTGCTAGGTCATTTTTCAAGAGTTTTCAGGCCATCATCAACAAAATAGCTTTCCGTCTGTTGGAAAAATTATTAATACCCAGCATTCCAGATAAGGAGGTTAATCGGGGACATCATCAGATGTCTCCAAAACATAAATACCTTAGAAACTTCGTTTATGTGAAAAGTTACAGTCCAAGTAAGGTTTGCCCCCGGTCTAGAGATCGTGGGTACACCACTGCATTTGCCCTTTACTGTGTTCTGGCGTAAAAGCTTGAAAACACGCGTGAATAGTGACAATAATTTGATTATCTGCTTGATTTCCTCGCAGTTCGGCCTTGTAGTACGGGCGGTCTAATGGTAGAGGCGTCTGCTTCGTGTCCTGCCTCCCATAATCTAATGATGAGATAATAGGTGAATGTTTAGTTTCAGGAGTCACCTCAAAGTGGTTTTAAATCACAAACAATAATGATGTTATTCAGCAACAAGGTCACAACAAGTCTGTTTTGTATCATAAAAACACAATAGTTTGTGGAACATTATACAACATGTTTGAAAAAAATGCTCAGAATCGAGTGTACCTATGTTATATTTTTTATGAACAATATTTGCATACATGAACGTATTTTTGAGTTATCGCACAGAAAACCAAATAAAATGTGATACTTAAAAAAACCTAGGATGAATGACACTGACCAAATTTTCAAATCCTTTGATACGATAATTATTACATTTTTTACCAAAAAAACAAATGTCAACAAACAAAAACTATCATTAAATGACTAGTTAGACAAGCTGTACAAAAAAACAACATAAAAACCCCGACGGTATAACACAAGTTTTGGACAAAGACCCAAATACCAGGTAATACAATCATTCAACATTCTTTCACTCGATATAAAAAGTGAGGAAAACATAAAAAAATTAAGATACAAAATTAAAAGATTAAAGAGTATTACAATAAAATTATAAAGTAGCAGAATATAACAATATGTAATACACAAAACAATTACAATACATCATTGTATACAACAGTACCTCACAATATTTTCCGATGTTTTTTTTTCGTTACCGCCTTTGTTATTGTATTTTATTATATTTCATCTCAGTAAAGCACCGAATGAGGTCCATATTATCATATAATATTTTAAAATATGCTACTTTATTGTTTCAAAAAAAATAAATAGTTTTAATCCAAATACACCAGGGTAGGTACGGTATTTTATCGTTATCAATGGAATGTTATTAACTATACATTGTATTTTGCAAATGAACATAAAATGCTGAGCTTAGATGTCCTATTGATATAATATATTATTTCATCTATTGACCACGTTTATTTATCAATAACTGGTTATTCGAGTATGTATCAATTATACCTGTTTTGGATAAGTGTTGGATGATCTTGGGCAGTTGGCTTAATTGACGGTGCGTAGCGAAGTCCGTTTTTAATTCGACCGTTTGGCATTTCATCTGTCTGTAAATTTGTTTTTTACGTTCCGTTTCCGGTTCAATATGGTGGCCGTGTTGGATACTACTTTTTTATTCTTCAGCCTTCTAAACTATTGAGCTATCGGCTATCTTAACACCCACCGCGAAGAGAACGAAGTAATTGAATTAATCAGAGATATATTTTTACAATAGTATGTACTTACCTGAAAAAAATTAGTCACTGAAGATATGTGGATAATGTGTTAATTTGGGATAAATATGCTGATAACTGATAAGTCATTTGAGCATTTTTCAGTCAGTTAAAATATCCGATATATGTGTTTATCTTATTTTTATTTAAAATCTAGGTACATTTTAAATTCTCATTTCTTGAATCGATTAAACATAAGATGTACGTATTTTTTACCCAACAAGGAACGGTGATAGCCACAATTAACCAACGAATTAATAAAAAAAAACATCAAATATAATTTATTCAAAAAATATTTGGGCTCGTCCGGGATTTGAACCCGGGACCTCTCGCACCCAAAGCGAGAATCATACCCCTAGACCAACGAGCCATACATATTGGCTTGGTGAATCAATAACAAATACACAAAACATTCACAGTTCCGCCTACGTCATCGCCGATACCGTGGCGGAAAATACGTGGTGTGCTGATTACGCTAACCTACTGATAAAAAATAGTTTTAAAATATCGCTGAATTAATGAATATATCTGTAGATATGTACGTATCAAACAAAGTAAGGTCAAAGTGATTTGAGACAGGTTAAATCTAGATAATGAGAAGAAAACTTTCTTTGAAAAATAAATTATATATAAAAACAAGCGTTCTTTGAAAATAAGTAACTTTATTTCAAAGTGATCATTATTGCAATTTCCGACTAAAACTCTCGAATGGTGAGCTCTCTGATATGGTGAAAATTGCGCAGCTTTCTAGCTTGCTGGTTTTCGGTTCGTTAAGTTAATTTCATCATGAGCTAACGGATTCTGGAATATCGATTTACGTGTAAAAAATAAGAGAATAGGAATTAATTGGTGACAGGGTAACTCTTCAAAATGACAAATCAACACACCTTTAAAAAGTGATATAAAGTCATGAAAAGTGATGAAACAAAAACTAGGTTAAATAGATAACGTCGGTTAGGTTTACATATTAGTTATTTTTCATGGCTTTCATTGAATTTATATCACTTTTTCATAATTTTATATCATAATTTATATTAGGTGTGTTGAGTTATCATGGAACGGGCTAAATTTGAAAATTTTATTGTTTAAAAGGTCTATTTTTTAAACTCTCAATATTAGTGTCATTTATACTCATAATAGCTGAAGTCCCCGGCGTTTCCCTGAATTTACAGAGAGTTTTTTGAAAACAGACAGTGATCCTCCTCTGGTTTAGGAGATCAGGTGTTCAAAATCTCGGAATAAAACTATAGATTTGTATAAAAATCAAATAAACGCCCCTTCCGGAGCCCGGTGTCTGCCCGCCCGACATTATTCTTTATATAAATAGATTTATAGATTGTTGTTCTTTCAATTTTTTAAAATTTAGTTCATAATTTTTTTTCCGATGGACAATGAAAGGCAGTTTTGAATAGATTTTATTAATACATATTCAATACATTAAAACATAAATGTAAAGCGGTTGAACGTGACGTCATTCGCTTTGAACACGTTTCACAAACATACCATACCAATAACTCCGCGACCATCGCCAGTAGCACACAGCACACCTTTCACTTTACAAGAATGCGGTGTCATCATTATACAGTTACGGGTATCATTAGCGAATCCGCTATCGGCCATACGATGTATGCACACGGCTTTTACGTCAGCTGGCTCGTTGGTCTAGGGGTATGATTCTCGCTTTGGGTGCGAGAGGTCCCGGGTTCAAATCCCGGACGAGCCCAAATTTTTGAAATTTTTTTAAACCGATTTTTTTTAAATAGATAGATAAACTGATAGACACTTTGAATTCAAATTTTAGGAGTAATTTACCTAAAACGTAGAGACATAATCGGACGAAAAATAAGTTATAAGAAGATAAAATTGGAATGTTTGATGTTATCAGGGTCAAACCTAATAACTCATAAAAAATATTACGTTAAAATCAAATCAACACAGTTTTCAGAGAATATTTGTTTTCGATGATTCTTAAGTGCAATAAAAATTAAGAAATTATGATTTTCCAAAAATTCTTCTTCCATTAAAAGTATTTTCTGTTTGAGTCTGATTGAAATCTTTGCCTTATTTTCTATTTATATAATGACGTGTGTCATGGATTTGCATTTTATACATATCTATAGTTTTATTCCGAGATTGATGATATTTTGCACACTCTACCTTTAAAACAAGATGAAGATCACTGTCTACATGAGATTTTGAAAAACCACCCCATTGCCCTTTTCCACCCCTTAAAGCTGAATTTTGATACTTCTAGTTGTAAAATAATTTATAAAAGTGAATAAAAAACAAAGCACGTGTAAGAATTATAATATGTACAATATTGCACAGGCTCTTTTTATTAACTACCTGATAATAATCACGTAGACTATAGTCATTAAATTCGGGCTTGATAGATATGAAACTAATAAGTACCTGTCAGACAAGCACTTAACATACCCTGCTACCTGTGATGTTAAAAATAAGTTTTGTTTAACAAACGGTAATAAACAAACAACTATGTTTATTTATAATTATCATCCCTTTGGCTGGGACCACATTTGGTTAATTTTTTTTTTTTTTTTTTTTTTAATAAAAAAGGTAAGTGTAATATATATTAACAATAATGATATATAAAAATTAGTTTTCACAATTTTTTTGAATTTTTTGATGTTTCTCCTTTATGGAAGCAGACGCTTGTGTTTAAAAGAGATGCTGAGTAACGAGATGAACATTATTTATATAAGTATCCTTATTAATAATTTAAGGAGTTAAGAATATTAAAATTATAAGTGTATATCAACAATGTACAATTTAACGATTTATGACGTTACATTATTTAATTGGCGAATTTCGTTATTTTGATTTTTTACATTGAAATGATCTTTGATCGCTTTGAGTAGGGTTTTGTCGTCTTCGATTTTTCTGATATTATCAGGTAGGTTATTAAAGTATTTTTTGCCTAGAAATGTGTAATGATGTTGTGCAAATGAGGTGTTACATTTATGTATTGGAAATATATGTTTTTGACGAGTACGTCTTTCAGTTGAAAAATTGTGATTTTGTTTTTCTTTTATTATTTGAATTATTATGTTTTTTCGGATAAGATCGTTAAATTTTGGTACTTTAAATTCTTCAAATAAAAGTTGAGTTGGATAATCTCTCGGTTTTTTCAATATTATTTTAACAATCAGACGTTGTATAATTTCAATAGGTAGGAGATTAGTTTTGTATGCGGATCCCCAACTGGTTACACTGTATTGGAGATTCGATTGTACTAATGCGTAGTAGACTGAAGTTAAATTTTCCAATGATAGAAAGTTACGCAGTTTCAGAAAAATATAAATTAATTTCCTTATTTTGTTAATGGTAAGGTTAATTTGATCTTTCCAGTTAAGGTTTTTGTCCATTATTATTCCTAAGTATTTAATTTTATTTGTAATTTTTAGTGTGGCACAATTTATTGTACAGTGATTTGTATTATGTTCTTCAAAGTTGTCGTGTATAATTATGTCAAAATTTTGTGGAATATCGTTTGATTTTATTGCGAATGGCAATACATGGGTTTTTTCGCTATTTAGGGATAGTAGGTTTATGTCAAACCAGTATTTGAGTAGATTTATGTCTTCTGTTGCTTTTTGTTTTACTCCTTCCCATGTATTATCACTTTCAATGAGTACTGTATCGTCCGCGTATGAGGTTATACTACCTAGAATTGACTGTGAGAATATCCCGTTTACATATAAGATAAATAGTAATGGACCCAGTACCGTTCCTTGTGGGATTCCATATTCAGATGTCTCTTCATCGCTGTATATATTGTTTATTTTGACGTACTGTGGTCGATTCTTTAAGTAGCTTTTTATCCAATTTGCAACATTCTCCTTAATGTTCAGATTATCTAATTTTTTCATAAGTTTTAAGTGAGATATGCTGTCAAATGCTTTTCTTAGGTCTATGAAAATGCCTAAACATTTTTTACTCTTATCTAGGTTTTCGTATATGCGTGAAGTAACGTTTGCAATTGCATCTTGTGTGCTGCGCGCTTTTCGGAATCCATATTGGTTATTGTGAAGTATTTTGTTGTTTTCAATAAATTCCATGAGTTGAGATTTAACAATTTTTTCGAATATTTTTCCAATATTAGAGATAAGAGAAATTGGTCGATAGTTGGTAACATTAAGGGTGTTTCCACTTTTAAATATAGGCGAGATAATTGTTTTCTTATAATTTGATGGAAATATTCCTTTTTTAAGGCTCAGATTTATCAGGTGAGTTAATGGTTTAATCACATAGTTTTTAATAGATTTTAGAATTTGGATCGTTATATTATCATATCCTGGCGACGAACCTCCGTTCATATTTTCAATTATTTTTAAAATATCTACTTCACTTATCATTTTAAATCGGGACAATGAGTTTATATTTTGTATATCTTCAATAATTGGTTTTGTAGTTGATCCTTTTGTCACGTTAATTTTTTTGGCGAGGTTTTGCCCAACTTTTGCGAAGAAGGAGTTGAATACATTTGCCCATCTTTTTGGATTTACACTAGCGTTTATTTTTACTTTATTTTCATCTTCAATTTCATTGATTGGTTTATTTTTTTATCATTTTCTATTGCACAATTAATTGTTTTCCAGATTATTTTTGGGTTATTTTCGGAGTTTATTATTTTATGTTTATAATACTCATCTTTACTGATTTTAATTATGCGTGTCAGCTTATTTTTGTATTTTTTGTATTTGCAATCCAGTTCTTTGTCATTTGGGAAATTAACTGTTTTTTTGTAAAGTTTACTTTTTTCTCTAATTGAATTTAATAATCCCTGTGTGATCCACGGTTTCAAGAATTTATTTTTAGCTAAATTTCGATTTGGAATTTCCGTTTTAGAATTTTCTATATGTGTCGCTAAAATGTTTTCAAAGTTATTTGAGCATGATTCAACCTCTTGACAGTCGATTACTTGTTTCCAATTTTCCGTTTTCAAATTTTCAATTAATTTCTCTATGTTTAATTTGGTATATGATTTTTTTATTGACATGTTTTTTGTGTGAATTACTTTTCCATCTTCGTACAAAAATATACATGTATGATGGTCTGTAATGTTATTTTTCCATACAATGGTTTTAATTTTATGAAGATCCTTTAAGTTAATATTTGTCCAGAAATGATCTAGACAGGATGGTTTTTGACCTTGAATTTCACGCGTGTTTTCATTAGTACACGATTTAAAATTATTTTCAGTCATACAATTTAAGTATTCATGTTTAATTTTACTATCATTATTTTTGTTAATGTTGATATTGAAATCTCCCGTTATTATGCATTTCTTATTTTTGAATTTTGATATTATATGCCGTATTTGTTCAATAAATACGTTAGCATTAGATTCATGGGTTCTGTATATTGCTATTAAAGAATAATTCGTTTTGTTGTTGCTAAGTTGAATTTCTATGCAGTTTGTTGAGTCCATATTGTGTTCCAAAAATGTTACAATGTTAAATTTATTATGTACCCATACCACTATTCCACTATTTTTATTAATATTTGTGTTTGTTTGTATGTAAGTATATTCGTGTAGATTGTAATGTGGTGAGTCACTATTTGTGAACGTTTCCGTTAACACAATGACTCCCGGCTTTACTTGAAGATTATTTATATTGAGAATAAATTCTTCAATGTTTTTTTGAAGGCTACGTATATTAAGGTGGATTATTTCTATACCAAGGAATTTGTCTGTGATGATATCGTTACACTCTTTTGCACTATGACTCTTGAATTCACTAATAATATACTAAGAATATACATAAATGTTTGTTTAGGGCAGTTCACACATTTTTGATTTTCAAAGCATATCGCTACATGGAAAGTCATTATTGTAAATTACCATTCAAACAGAAAACATCTGCCCACACCGTTTTACATCCGATATTTTTTTCCAGGAAGAAATTTTAGTGAAAACAAAGGGAAATGTTTTCTGATTCTGAGATTCACGATAAAATCAGTGTGAATTTTAATGAAGTTTCTAGTTATTATTTTCGATGGAAATTTCAAGAGGTGATAGCTTTGTATGTAAACGATAGCTTAAGCTCAAAATAATCGCGTTAACTAAAAAAATCATATTTCTAGATGGCGCCCTAAAACTATCAAGTTACTAAATACTTTAAGATTAATGAAAAAGGCCCGTACACTTTATGTTGCCCTTTTGCTAGTTGAGAGCGGCTCAGCACGTTGTGTGGGCTTTGTGTAGCTTCATGTGAACGCTAAAAGGTTAAACATTTAATCAAAATGTTTCGAAAAACAATAACGTAAACGAATTAAACTCGCAATGTCGAATTTACATTTTTGATGGATGGTAAAACATCATTTCAATTTATGAACACGAGTAAAAATTTTAAACTAGTGATGCAAATATTTTATTGAATTGTACGATTACTTCATTTTTTTTGAAACGATTACGATTATAGTCAGTGAATATTATAGTTTAGATAGACAAAAGTAAATATTTTTCAGCTATATAGCACTTGTTTTATTCGCAGCATTATCATTGTTGATAAAATGGTCCACATTTTGAAATGTTTTAAAAATAATAATGAATAAAAATAACGAAATTGAACAGTAATCACCAAACTAAAACCAAGACATTTTGGATGGGCTTACAACTTTACACAAAGTTTCTTCACAAAATATGAACAAATCATCCAATTTCGAAGTTAAAATTCATGTTCTGTGAAGGTCCTATTCAATTTCTTTTTTCATTTCAGTTTTGTGAAACAAGTGACCCATAATTATATTTTAAAAGAACTTAAGCATTAACTGATGTATTGATATATTAATCGCTTAATTGGTAACGTTTTGATCAAAGATATTAGAAGAACGAGATGTGCTATGAGCAGTTCATACTGTGTGGAATTGTTTTGCCCAGTGTCGCCGGTTTTGTTCACCAATACTACTGCACACCTTCGCTTACGCTAAGGTATCCGCACTAATACATAGAACAGATTTCTGTGCGTACACGTCCCGATAGTATTCAAAGTACCCTAATTAGGTAGTACTCCGCCTACGGTCCGGCGGCCAACATAGCATATCTCGTTCTTCCAATATCTTTGGTTTTGATGTTTGTATTAACACATGATTTTATTTAAAGCGGAAATACATTGCTCCAACTTTTTGCATTTGAATCACTTTCGCTTGCAATACATACATGTGGAGTAAATATTTTTATAAAACACAGAAATTTATTGGAAAGTCACTGGGGATGTTAAAATAGCTGACAGCTCAATGTTCATGTTTGAATTCCGGTCGCAGCAATACCTATCATGACGTTTGATAGTCTAGAATTTAATAATAAATTTATCATTTAGACTTCAATTTATCTATCTGCTGTTGAACGAGTTATAAAAACAAAAAATGGTACACCATATATGGTCATAATAAGTACACCATTGTTAGCTGCCGCATAAACAAGTATAGTTAAACGCTTCAGCAGATAATCATCGATTACGATTCTAACCACCTGCGGTTACGATTAATCTAAATTGTGATTCCCGTAACACTGTTTTGAACATTGATGTAATAAAAGTCGATTGTACAATCATTCGACAGGATTAGTGGAGCGTATACGTAGGCGCTTTGGTTTTATTGGCTTTGCAGTATTTCACTTTAATTTTAGCTCCCGTAATGATAACCGATAAAAAATCTTTGTTATCAGTGGGCGATATCAATGCATTAAAATTCAGAATTTAATAATTTTATCGTTTTAATTAAACTTAAGAACTGAATTCAATAAAGTTTTATTATATTTTGTAAGGTGGATGCTTACGAAAAATTCTATTAGTATATACAATACCCTTGTGGTATTAGCTTGTCGCTTCGTTAAGACTTAAGGAGTTCGGTTCTTCTTAAGAATAAGGAATTGTCCTTAACCTTAAAATAAATGACTTTTCGCTGTCATCCGAGACTGTTGGAATCGTACTTAAAGAAAAGATCGTTAATTTTAAAGTTGAAAACGATTCCCTATTCTAAGTAGAAGTAGGACGTTAACTGATAACGAAAAATTAATTTTAAGGTTAAACGTAACGAATGTTACAATCTACGCTTTCGTAGATGGCACTAATTTAATTATTTTGTCAAAAAACAAATTTTACAAGTTATGTTTTAAAATATGAAGATGAAATATTTGTTTGTGCCCGTGGACACGCAACACGATTATGAATAAATAGTTTTGTACGTATAATAACTTGAAGAGATTTTTAATAAATTAGTAATACACATTTTTGGAATGTATATTTTTGTGACCTTTAATAATTATAACGTCAAGTCGACTTTACAGATATTTGGTTTGTAGTTATTTAATTCAAACGAAAAGACTACGTCTTATATTCAACAAACGATAGAGGAATTCCAATACAAATAAATATGACTGAAACACATGTATTTACTTAACATCAAACTTGGATTCTCAATACGAAAATAATTTTACTGTATATATTAAACGATAATTTTTACGAATAATAAATCGGTAAATTAACAAACAAATACCACAGATCTAAACGGCCGGGCTAGCTTTGACGTAATCTGTATCAGATTGAGACGCTTTCGTGAAGAGTTTAACAACTATAGCAATAACGCCATTGAGGTGATTTTTTCGAAAAGCGGCGCTATACAAATTATACAATTATCATCAACGTGGTGTGTTTTTATGATTTTTAAAATATTTGGCGCTACTTAGCACTTCTAATTGGGCCCCTAAGATTTTATTATTTTCCCCACTATAAGGTGCTTTATAAATAACCTGGCATTTAAGTTACATGCTCTCATGTGTAGATTTGATTCCAAGACCACATTTAAATGTACAAAATTAAATACCAGTCAGACCGGTGACCTGTGACCAATGAATTATTATCATTCGATTCAAATTTTTAAAAAATGATCAACTTTAAAAACGGTTTTCCATTAGTCAATTTTCATTTGACAGTTGACCAAAATAATACAGACGTGATAACTTAACAATTCGTGAGAACAATTCAGACAAGCGATAATGTATGAAATAAAAACATTTTTTTTACTCATTTAAAGTACGCTCTAGCGTGTTTAAATCGCACTTTATGGAACGCGCGTTTTTTAAAGTTACCATGGCAACATCAACAAATCAACAAAATGTGAAGTCTAAATGTCAACTTTTAACTATAAATCCAACTATTAATCTTATGTGACAGATTGCAAATTAATGTTTGTGTTTTTCATTTCCATGACAACAAGATATTGTGATGTCACATCACGAATTCATTAATAGTTCTTATTTCCAAATTTTTAATAATAATATCAATATTTATGTTTTCAAAGTGTACCAATAAAAAAAAATAGCGTAAAGTATTCGTGGATAACTGGTCTTTAAAACACTTGCTTTATTTCGAAAAATCGCGCGTGTTTTAAAGACCTGTTTATCCACTTATACTTTAATATACTATTATGTGAATGAATTTATTAATAATTCTATATTTGATATGTCTTCTGTTTGAATTTTTGACAGATGTAGTAATTTTGTAAGTTTACCAGCGGTGTTTATTCCAAAGGTAAATTTCTGAACGTTCTTAAAATTGAAATGTTTTTTTAATGAAAATTTTCATCTTTACAAATCCTATAATTAAATATCCCGTGATTTTTCTTGTTACTTGTAATAAATTGTTGAATGTCAAAAACGTTCGTATGAGAAAGTTAAACATGAGTAAAGAACAATAATGACAAGTCAAAAAACGACATGTTGGAGTAAATAAGACGAAGTTTTTTTACTACAGTACATCTATTTTTAAATGTTTTTTTAAATTTAAAAAACAAAATGGTTTGACTGAGGATTGTACCTTCCTTCCCAGGGAGTGGATTCAACCATGTTACCAACCTCGCCAAATGCAGATCGGGTAGGACCGACACTTATTTTGTATACTAACTGCTGTATCCGACATATCCGACTTCAAAGAAATGCGTATATGTCTGCGTGTGAGTAAATTATTGCAACCAATATTTAAGGAATGCATTTTCATCGATAACGAGTCTATCTGCTGAGTTGCAGCTCGATCGGATGTCAGGAAGTGGGTTAATTTCCGCTTCCAAGAATTGCATTAATTCATTACCGAAAACATTGGTGAAATTCAAATATATATATTTATAAATAAATATATCTGTGCCGTTCTTAATGCTAAAAACCAGCACAGATTTATGAGTAAAAAATGTTTAAAAAAAAAACATATTAAAGAAATACAAGTATTTCACTTTTTAACTAAATATCACTTGACTATAGCTAAAGTATTTAATTGAAATGTTAGTTAATATTACGTTAAGAACAGCATTGTTTCCGCTGTATTGACTAGATACTAATATTTTTTAAATCGTATATGAGTATTTGCAGAGATCCGAGCAGTTGCTCGCATCTCTTATTGCGGACCATAAAAATGATTTGTTACACTTTTAAAAAGTCACTTTTGATCTGAATTGCAAATGGCTCGCCATATCGTGTACATTGTCTGGGCGTACGGTATTGATATTGATACAAGCAACAACTGACCCAATAACGCTTGGAGGCGACATGAATTGTAGGTAATTAAATGCCTGAGTGAGAGAAAAGGTGTGTGTGTGAGAGATCTCTCTCTCTCTCTCTCTCTCTCTCTCTCTCTCTCGAGAGAGAGAGAGAGAGAGAGAGAGAGAGAGCGAAAACCGTTAATAATTTCGAAAAGTGTCATCGTGGTTATCCATTGCACATGTTCCACCCTATAATTATCAAAGGAAGTTAAATATTTGGGAATAATCATAAACAACCAACTACGCTGGGAGGCTCATATACATGACACAGTAAAAAGACTCCATATATACTGCTCTCTTAGGTCCAATCCGTAGCAACATATGGTATTGTAAGATGGGTGGCTCTGCTGAATCTACAGGGTTTTCCAATAAGAGGTGTTATTTTGATATTCAATCGTAAAAGATCAATGGTTTCCTTACTTGTGTGGCACGTACCGCCGTTTTGTTGAAAGTAAACGTTGTCCAGATCAATACCATCCAATTCTGGCCATGAAAAATCATTAATCATCTTTCGATAGCGCAATCCATTCACCGTAACTGTTGTTCCAGCCTCATTTTCGAAAAAGTAAGGTCCAATGACTCCGCCGGACCATAAACCGTACCAACAGTTACACGTTGAGGATAAAAAGGCTTTTCAACAATAACTCTTGGGTTTTCCGAGCACCAGATGCGACAATTTTGCTTGTTGACGAAGCCACCGAGGTGGAAATGGGCCTCATCAATCAAAATGATTTGCATTTGATTCACTCAAGTGAATTTTAATAATTTCAATGCATTACACAGGTCTGCAACGTTTTTTTTTTCTTTGAAATAAGAGGTAATTCCCATGTATTTTTGGTTGCTGAATTCGGGAAAATTATCAAAAAAATGCCATCACGTAAGGTTTTTCCGCAAAACGCAAAATACTGTGGGATTGCCTATCTTAAGTCGCAAAACGGGGTTTATTGCCGAAATATATATATTTTTATTATTTACAACTTATTATAAGATAATATTAAGTTTTATAGACTGAAAAAAAAACATTTAGTAACTCATGACGATAAAATTAGTCAGCTTTGAATCATATATATTGGGAGAGAGCCTCGAAACCACAGCGATGACTGCTACTTTTGTTCGTGCAATGTGCAAGGGTATAATACCAAAAATAAAAAACAAATTTGTTACCCAAACATGGATTCAGCACTCCGCCCAGTCCCTCACGGACCTGGCATTCCTACACCACAAAAACCCCAAAGCCTGGACGATTTGCCATCATCAGAAAGTGAATCAGAAGAAAGTTCTAGTGACGAGTTTCAAGTAGGCGACTCCAGTGGACCTCAACAATTTTCTCAAGCTGAATTAAATGACCTGATCCGAGATTTAAAATCTTGGTGCAGTTAGTGAAGAGCAAGGTGAGAGGTTTCACCAAGATATCAAGGAAATGGAGAGAAGGTATCGAGGTCGATGGGATACAAATATGATGGGCGACTACTGCTGGATGCTGAATAGGGAAAATATAACGTCCCACAAACGAAAAAGCACAAAACGAATCTTCCAAACTAAAAAAAGCATATTTTATAAAGATTAACAATTGCATATGATGTAAATAAAATATATTATGACTTAAAATTAATAAAATTTGAATAATTCTATGATTTTTTTCTTTTGAACATTCCCTACAGAAGTAGTGTAAGGCGGGTTTTGCCTATATTTTAATTTCCACTTTGCGGAAAATCCTTACGTGATGGGTCAAAATGGATGGCATTCTCGAATTCAGCATTCCGAAATACATATAATTCAACCATTACCATTTAAAAAAAAAATCAAAAATGTCAATTTGCAGACCTGTGTTATTGAAGCGTGTATCTTTCCATTTTTATTAATGGCGTAGTTTCTACTTGTTAAATGTCAAAAACTGACAGCTTCAAAAGTAACATCTACCGAAATAGCGGGCTATTCAAAATAACACTTCTTATTGGAAAACCCTGTATTATCAATCCAGTTATTACAGTACAAAAAATATTTTTTTCAATTATATTTTAATACCAACCTACCCACCCCTCAATCTAACTATCTGCGAAAACATTGGTCTTAGATATTCGCCAGTTATTTACTAAAACAAGCTTGCTACAGATGGAAAAATAGCCTCCTGGTTTCTCCACAACATCAAACACACAGCCGCTTTTTATCAAACATGGGATGCGTGCTCCCTAAAACTAGTACCACATTCGCTCAACGACAATTCTGGTTCATCGCTTCTAAAATATTCCATGCCTTAAACACTAATAAAAAGTCAATTAATTTTATATGTAGATATTATATTATTGCTATATTTTTGTTTTACCATAACTATTTCCCTAGCTGTTATGTTTTACTATTGTTTTTCTTACATAAATCATGTTCGAGTACCATAATATGGACATGAGCCTTGTATGGTAGTTGAGAAAATCACCAAAATTGAAATATTTTTAAATTTATAAAATAAAAAATTTAAGGTTGGAAAATTTTTTCCAAATGTTTTCTAAAAGTCCGCAGTAATTTGGCGATAGCATAAAAATATTTTGTTCAAAGATTTTATTCCATTTATTGTTGTCATCTCTCGTTTATTATCCGCAAATCACATTTATTTTTTTCCATATCATTTTATTCCACCAATTCTCTCAGTTTTTGTTTTTTACTCGTTTTCACTCCTAAACTCTATTTTTCCGCCAACAATTCACCTGTCAAAAAGGATTCTTTACTTTTGTTTAATGCGCATTAAAAAGGAAACATATTTTAATACGAAAGAAAATACTGCAAGAAAAAGTTTGTCATTTTCTTTATGAGTGACAAAAGGAGGTCAAAATTTAAAAACACCGAAGTCAGCATCACATAGGAATACAAAATGGAAATAAACGTTTGTTTTTTTTATTTTAAATTGTTTATTTACCTTCCATAAAAAGTTGAAATCTTTTTATAGAATTATACGAAACAACCACCGTCGACGTTGGTGTAAATATTGAATTCCCCTTCATTCCCCTTTGATATTTTGACCTTTGGGCATGTAGTGACAAAGGTGACTTATTAGACAGCATCTTGAAAAAAAATTCAAACTGAGATTCGATCAACAAACGCTTACCTTTTTCGCATCCTATTTGAAATCCAGAAACCAATATGTGTTGACAAATGGATACGAATCCAAACAACTTTCAGCGTAATCAGGTATCCTCCAGAGAACAAATCTTTGTCTTCTGTTGTTCCTCATACCTAAATACGACATCCAGGTCTGTGAAGTATGGCTCGTCTCTTCTATTTGCGGATGACTTTTTCATTGAAATAATCTCTTACCAAGACTGCTTACAGATGCATACAATCTGACCTTGATGCTTTAGCAAAATGATCCGAGAAAAAGAAGTTAAAATTTCATTATTAAAATATGCGGTGAAATTACCTGCAAATAATTACATTAAAACGTTGGGCTTATAGGTCACACATCCAACCTGTCAAAAACACTAATTTCAGAATGCTGTAACATTTGAATTTCATTTCGAAAGCAAAATTATTCGTATATTTATTTCTATTGTTATGGTAGCTTTGAACTATCCAGTTTAATGCAGAACACATAAAAATATTCTAATGACTTCCAGGCTTATACAACTTGAGTTCTATGATTACAAAAAGGTTCCGGCGCGGGGGTTTCAAAACGACTAACCTTTGAATCCTTAGCATTTAGGGAAAGTTAATTTTATCCTGAAAACGCTTCCGGAACGGATATCCTGCGGATAAAGAAAAAGAGACAGATCGTAGCGATATGAATGCGGGCAAGAAAACGGGTTTTTCATGCAATTGCTTCACCTACGCTGGAACCCGAAAAAGTGAACAATTTATCACGAATAACAGTTAAGCCCTTCTTCCACAGGAACATACGCATGTATCTGATGCTGATATTGTGTATTCTCATCGCAAACAACTCGTCGCGCATAGGCCGTATACGTCCCGCGTCGCTACCACCTCTCGAAACGTGAAAAGTACCTTTTGTAACCTCCCTCACAACTGCTGTAGCTGGAATTTTTTGTTTACTGTTTTGTTACCGAGCATTGAACCAAATCGCACGCATTGTTACAAAATGACCGACACAGATGTCTTTTAAACTACTATTTATGCTAAATATCTTATTTATTAATTGCTCCGTCATGTTTCGATAAAGTGAATGTTAACGACTTTTACGGAAGACCGTTTACGAAATGTTGGCAACGTGAGTCTGTATTCGATCAGATGTATGGTGGTAGTCGCCAAGATATTTGAATCGTCGAGTATCGGATACATTTGTATCCTTGTGGAAGAAGGGTGTTTTTGGTTTAGATTAATGCAAGTTTTATTGCGAGTGTGATAACACTCGGTATTACGTCCCCTCCTCCATAATGTTCCATCTTCTCCCTTCCTCTCCGGTGGTGCCCAAACTTTTTGGTCCAATTTTTTTAATATGATTCCACCGCTAAGAGCTCAGTTGATACCTTCTATTTCTGTTACAAAAGCGTCGTTTATCAGAAATGGCACACATTTTTTTAGTAGAGCATCAGTGGTATGCCTTTGAGTAGGAAATGATTGCCATACGGATAAACACCATTCAAAGCAGTAGGCACTTGTTTACAATACGTATTATGTACGAGCTGGTTTCGTTCTGCGATTTGCTAATGATTTTTCCCGCGCTCGAGTTAAATATCCCTTATTTTTTCAAAAAGTTCCATTAAATGGACGACTTCTCAAAATCACCAATCAGTAAGGTTAACATTATTTGGATTCAACGTAAATATCCAGTTTCGAAAAATTTACTCTAATTACGTTGATTGTAATTGAACACGATTGTTCTGGATAGGAAATTACTTTTACATAGGTGGTGTAAAGTGTAAATGGATATTTCAATTTTTCTATAGTCAAAAAAATTAAACAAATTTATGCTTTCCGTTTCTGGATTCTGTTTTCAGGCGAGTTTCCAAGCTTTAATTTGTAATGCTTTTTTTATTTCCGCTTTGAGGCTTTTACATGAATACATTGTTATAGGTACGTTGTTTAGGAGTACAATAGTGTTTAGTGCATATCATAAAAAACAATATGAACAATGTAAGCAGGTACAATACAAGTCATCACAGAGAGTTCTGTTGTACAAAGAAGTTCACTAATTGTAAATAATAACAATAGTACAAAATAAATACTTAAGTTACTATGAAAGTAGTTACAGAGCAATGTGCAGTAACTTTGTTTATATTAATAAAAATAAACACGAACAGTTTGTTCTTAAGCATATTTGTATTCAGCAAACCTTTATTACGCCAGATTGGGTGTTTTACAGTACATAAGTAAATTAATACAGCGGTAAAAGGTGCACATGAAGATGTGTGAAAGATATTAAGAAATATAGAAAATATATAAATATATATTTAATTACCAGTTCGTCTAGACATAGGAGATTTAAATATTTAAAAATTTAAATTGTTTTTGTATTGGCCTGGCTTTCAAATATCTGAAAGCATATCTTGTTAAGTTTGTTTTTTATTTTTATTTATTTATTTTTTTTTTCTTAGGTTTGTCAATAGTGATTCATATCAAAGCTCTCGAAATACAATTACATTAATTAAACTTGGTTGATACTATCGCTAATTACAGACAAACACAACACTGTAAGTAAAGAATAATGTACATGTATGCACCTACATACATACATGTATACACACATACATAAACTTACATATACATTTCATAACAGCAACAGTAATTATTTTTTAGATCAACACGATATGTAGCTTTAATTATTCCAATAATCTTTATAACTAACGTAACATTGTTTCTTCACACAAATATCTAAGTCAAAACTATTTGTATCTGCTCTAAATAATATTTTAGTTTATAGGTTTTAAAATAGTTAATAGAATATTCAAATTTCATAAATTATTTGACATTTATAAGCGTATTATATTTTATTTTATTTACTTTATGCCCGTAGGAATTTTACATTGGTATAAGTGGTAAAAATTTGACATGATGAATAATTTAGAACAAATAGAAGGAACAATAAAAATAAGATAACAATAAACAAAACAAATATATATACATCATAGACTAAATATACATGAAATAATAATACAAAAAACATTTTTTATTGGAAAGGTTAACAACGAGACAACCGAGGTTCAAAAATAAGGTTGGATTGGGTTTATAAAAACAGTTTATTTTTAAGCAAGATCTGCTGTGTAATTATTATTACGCGTGACAGCTGTTTCGTCCTCTGAAGACATTATCAAACTGGCGAAACAGCTGTCACGCGTAATAATAATTACACAGCATAACTTGTTTAAAAATAAACTATTTTTATAAACCCAATAACAATATTATTGGATTGGGTTTTTAACATGATCCATCAAACTCACCAAGTCAACATTAAACATATCAGATAGGTTAACAAAGAGATAACCAAAGGTTCAAGAATAGGGTTGGAATGGGTTTTTAATATGATCCACCAACTCACCAAGTCAACATTAAACATATCAGATAGGTTAACCAAGAGTCAACCAAAGGTTCAAGAATAGTGTTGGAATGGGTTTTTAATATGATCCACCAAACTCACCAAGTCAACATTAAACATATCAGATAGGTTTACAAAGAGACAACCAAAGGTTCAAGAATAGTGTTGAAATGGGTTTTTAATATGATCCACCAAACTCACCAAGTCAACATTAAACATATCAGATAGGTTTACAAAGAGACAACCAAAAGTTCAAGAATAGTGTTGGAATGGGTTTTTAATATGATCCACCAACTCACCAAGTCAACATTAAACATATCAGATAGGTTAACCAAGAGTCAACCAAAGGTTCAAGAATTGTGTTGGAATGGGTTTTTAATATGATCCACCAAACTCACTCAACATTAAACATATCAATATCTCCTTAGTATCGATTTCCCATAGTGTGAAATCTCTGTAACTGAAAATTAGCAATGTAGTTGCGCTTCTGCACAGTGCGGTGGAATAGAGTATTGTGTCTTGTTTTTCTTGTGAGTATGCTAAAGTTTATAAGTTTCAGGAGTTCGGAACAGTTTAATTTAGAGTTTAATATTTTAAATAAGAAAGTTAAGTAATTTATTTTGCGTCTATCTTCTAATGTATGAATTTTTAGAGTATTGCAGTACATCCTCAAAATATTCTCTGACGAAGAATTAAGTACATTGTAAACATATTGCATTTTGAATTCATGACTTTTTCGATTTATAATTTAAAAAATTGCATAATTTATTATTTATGCGTGTGCTCAGATGACATAGCAGGTAAAAAAATATATACGAGTATATTTCCACAGTATTTTTTTCTGCAACCACATTTTGAATCTAAAAAAATTCGTAGACGTCGCGTCGAGGGGTAAGGCTCTCAACTAGCAAGCCGAAGGTCGCGGGCTCAAATCCCGACGTGCGAAAGTAATTTTTATTTGATTAATTTTATAATTAATCAAATTTTACAATTTATTAATAAAAACATATAAATATTATACTTGCGGCACGTACCAGTTTGGACGATACTCTCAATATCGCCTTGGTGTAAGACCACCATTCAGAATTGAAACTAAAAAAATAATTTTTCATTATGTTATTATTATTATTAAATTCGATTTCAAAATAGTCACAACAACAAAAACTAAAATACTCGCAGAACTTAATGATCACATTATTAAATTTTTGTGAATATTTTTTTTTTTTTAATATTTCCTTTGAAAGTTTGTTTTCTTCAGGAAAATAAATTATTCAAAATAACAACAGCTGTCTTAAAAAAACTTAGACTTTCTTAGAATATTTGATTAAATTTATGTCTTTCTTAAGCAATTCCATAGGTTAGTAGTTTTTGCTAAACAACTTATTT
Source organism: Hesperophylax consimilis (assembly GCF_061612785.1). Lineage (NCBI taxonomy): Eukaryota > Metazoa > Arthropoda > Insecta > Trichoptera > Limnephilidae > Hesperophylax > Hesperophylax consimilis. The sequence goes on from NC_142842.1 coordinate 2,730,119, forward strand.
ATTTATGTTCATTTCAGTGAAATTCCAACAATATTGAATAAATTATATAGACATTTATTCCAAAAGCATATTCTCATGTTCTTGAACATAAAATTTGAACATTACCCGCTTGGGATTAATTTTGAAAAAAATGTGAACATGAACACATGCTAGACTTATTATTGTTTTAGGTACTTATTATTATTGAAAAATCGGTTAACTATTTTTTCCAGAGGATTTTTCGAACCACCGAAAAACCTCATGACGTTGCCATCTAAAGATATTTGTGTTTAATTATAAATATCTGCAGAAAAAGCTAAGCGTATTATTTCATGACAGTCTACCAGGGCTAGTTCATATTTAAATATTAGCTCTATACAGAAAGCCCTGATGAAAACAATACCTCAGGACCTATTGACTGGATCCCCAAAGTGCCAACTGGATTCAGTTGGAGGGTCTTTTAAAGGAAAGGAAAGAGAGGAAGTCTGAGAATGAAAAAGGTTTGAGGAATAGGAAGTAATGTGGAAATTACTAATTAACTACTTACACTTATATCACATCTATCAAACACACAATATAACTATTTTTACATTCTCACTGTAATGTAATTACTACAAGATGTAATACCTATAATATTATTAATTACTTATAAATAACTAAAATAATGTACTGTGCACTCCTCTTCCAAACACAAACTAACGCTTCTATCGAAGAGTTGTTTTCAAATCTCTTAATATGTAAAACCCAATGTAAATAATATTTTATATGTAATTACTAAATTTCTTTAATAAAAAAAAACAGTGTGGCTTGGAGTGACGGACGTATGAATCCTCCCTCGCACTGCTGTGCATGGCGAAGGTAGAGAAGTCCTTAAAAAGTCTGGTTCAACCCTCGCGATCCCACCCGCTACGTAGTAAGTAAGCAGACGATTGCGCCGTCAAGACCTATAAAAATCTTACCCTATAAACCCGGTCACTCTTGCTAAGTCACTAAACGTTGCGATCCACTTTGGTTGACCTACGGCAGTATACCTAAAAAATAGTTCCCGGGCGGTGGTTCGCATATACGCCCCCCAAATTAAGCTCCACTTCTTCGAAAACTTGTACAAAGTCATCCGATTGACTTGCGGACATTGAATTTGTGTACATATATAAAAAAAGATATCACGTTCTATAATCTGTCATATATTATACAAAATTTATGCCATTTTTCGAATATATTATATGAAACCTATTATCCTGACCCTCGCAAATTTGATCACATTTCCGAATATCGCGCTCGATTACGTTGGTCTCCCATTACAACATGAAGCCATAAATGTGACACACCGCAAAAAAGATTGGATCCTCTTTTTGTTAAAAAAAGTTTAAAAAATAGCATGATAGGTTTACAGCTTAACTAAAGTCTCAATTGGGGTGGCGATTAAAATATTCGGAAGCTTGCACTTGCATGGAAAAAAATTACTGATATGAAATACTGTTAAATTATTAAAAATCTGGTAAAATTATTCATGTTTTCTTGTTAGTAATGGGAATGCAGGCCTATAAATAATGTATTGAAATAGTTCCTAACAAAGTAAAAGTCAAAAGCGAAAGTTTTTTACACGTATTCAGACAAATACTGATTTTGATATAGACATACTGATATTGTCTTGATATCTGTTAGGAAAAAATCACGTGCTCTCGATATATTCTGAATGACTAATATTTTTTCTGTTCCTGCTAACAATATTTCTCGATTAGGCCGGCGTGAATTATAACGTTATACGTAAACATAAAAAGAGATATTACAAGCAAACTAGAGCACATCTAAATTTAGTCTGTTCGATGTATTTTAACCCCAGAAAATTCGATCACATGTACGAAGACCGCCCACAATTCTGGCTTCCCATAAAAAATACGATTGAAGGTGCATACACACCCCTCCTCTATAATCTAATCTCATCTGTTTAAAATATGATATAATACAAAAATATTTCTTTTTAACCCCGAACATAGAGATTTCTCTCGAAATACCTTTACGAGTACAAACAACTCGAGCAATCGCTACCCAAAACTGGGTAACACCGCAAATGACCATGAGCGATAGCTACCCTAATTTAGAGCAGATGAAGGTAGGTGATTTTTATGATTTAGAATTATCTAAAATTATAGGGTGAATGGTGAAATACGATTGGATTCATTGGCTTTAAGCCACATAAAGCAGTTTTATTATTATGTTTCTATATTAAAACTGTATCGCTCAAGGAGTTTTTTTTTAAATATGTATATATTTGAAATACATGTATGATACTATTTTTTATTTAAAAAACCCTTGGTTTCCTCACCTATCAAACGCCACTTAGAATGTTCTTTACTTCACAAAATACATCTTTTTTACGCCTAGTTAGATTTATACACAATCAAAGTTCGTGTGGTAAAGCCTTGCACCTGGTTTAAAACTGTTTTGACCAACAAACGCCCTGTTAATAAGTCAGGTTATTCTCTGTTCTGAAGTTAAGCGCTGCGTTATTTACACCGCGTTTATAAGTAATGCTTTTTGTGAATCGAGCCAAAATTTTATCGTAATTGAATCAAAACTTTAGTATAAATAGCTCATTCAATAAAAAGGCCCTTAAAAATCTCTGACTAACCTAATGGTATCCTATAATATACGCTGCATTTTGTTCAAAAGTTATATATTGATATATGTTTCCTATTTTTGTAAAAAGCCACGTAAGGATAGTAAAAACCAAAAAGGTGTTGGTAAGTAGGTCAACTTAGATAATGCTTTTAAAGGGCAAAATGGCTGTAACAGGTTAAAATAATAATGGTCTAGCAAAATTTTATAATTACTGTGTTTATCTGTAAAACAATATTTTGTTTTTATGGTAGTGTTGTGGTGATAATGATAAGGCGTTTTAATAAAAAAATCTTATAAAAAGTTTATACCCTTGCTTAGTTTTGATTAAAGAGGTCTAAACGACTTTTGCCACAATGGATACTTAAGAGCAAACCATTTCCACATCAAGGTATTACAAAGTACATTTTTCTGCTGGCGTATTAATTGCGTATGTCAACTGAAATGTCACCAATGGTAATCATATAATATCCTGTATACTGAGCTAATATTGAGAAAAAATTATAATGACAAATGCACAAACAGCTTTGACGTCAGTATGTTGTCTGCTGACGTGTTTTTTCCCTTTAAACGTTATTTTTAATTTATTTAATCTTAAATAATTAATCAGTATAGGTAGATCTGTCGAGCGACTTCACTGAAATACCTGTAGAACAGACTCAGCATGCCTACATTGCGTTTGTTCATGAGAGGTGTCAATTGGTCTGTTAACAACGAATTGTCATTCATACGGATCACAGTCCGCCCCCCTTGTACAAAATCAATTTTTTTTATCATTTTTTTGCTTAAGCTACAGAAATTTTTATTTTTTCTTTGATTTTTTTTACAGGAAAAAGTGCAAATTATCAATAACTAACTAACATTAAAAACACAAATTTTATTGGAAAAATATCTAAACATGGTGTAAAATTATATGAATATGCTCAAATTGTCAGACAGAAGAATTTTCACTGACTTGGTATTTCTATATAAAATTCTCAATCTTTTAGTTGATAGTCCGGTATTGCTAGAATTGATAAGCTTTCGGATTCCACACCGTAATACTAGAAGTCAGGATTTATTTCAGTGCAGAAACTCTGGGACTAACTACCAAATGTATTCCTCTTTGCCCAGAATAGTAATGGAGGGAAACAATTATACTAAGTCAGTAGACATCTACAATTTATATTTAAACAAATATAAAATGTTGTTAATGAAGCAATTCAGTTATGTACAATAAATAATGTATATTTCTTAATATTCTCGTATGAATTTTTCGCCCCGAAAAAGGGCGTTAATAAATAAATAAATAAACATTTCAGAAAAAAGTATGGGATTGTCAGTATTCATTGCTTTATTTGGCTAGCAATGCAGAATGTGTTAGTTTTGTACATATTTGTAAATCGAACGATTCCGAATTCGTTTTATTTATCTGTTATTTTGCGCCAACCGATGTTTTCACGTCGGCTATGGTATCACCTACAGTGTGGTTGCGAAATAAATGCACAGTAAAACGTTCCGCATAATTGATTTCTCACGTATGTCCGTCAGAAAGCATCCACCGATTGATCATCATCATCCACAGACTGGTGCCTACACTTATTCCTGAAACTATGGTTGACATACGCAATACTTGGGGGAGGTGGGGGGGGGTAACGAGAATTGATTAAAATAAACCTGAAAGATGAATTTTAAAGGCCTATCAGGGCAAATCTGACCGTAGGTCCGTCCAGTACACCGGGGCCGCGCGTCGCATATATTTGAACACACCTTCTCCACTTACGCCGTTAAGATTCTGAATGAATATTAGAGTATTATGTAGTCTGAAGCTGGAACTGGTAACGGTCAAAAAATAAAATAAGTGGATAAAGTTTTAAATTGTTTCAACATATCAAATTTAACCTTGAATTGTCATTATCATTTTTTTTCTTGTTTCCCAAGAAAATGTGGTTGGTAATTTGAAAAAAAAGCTATCGGATTATTTTAATTGTGATGGGGTGTTACTTGAACGTTAAAAATATACTTTGTATCCCAGCTTGTACCTTTTATATAACCTATTAAGTATTTTTAGCCAATCTATTTTAAAATAGTGGAATGGAATTTCACTTTTTAAAATTTCGTGGGTGGAATCTACATTACTTGCACCATTATATAGACGTATGACGTATTTACGAACAAACGTACAACACTGTAATTGTGAACATACAACCAACACATTGTAATGGTATGTATCCATGGGCCGGAACGAGAGTTGAGCCACGAATTACGAGAAAGGCACGAAGCAACTGCAAGCGGTGTTTATAGCCATTTGGGGTTGTTTCGTTCCTTACCCATGAGTTTAGGTTCAGCTCGGCAGTTCGGTACGGGTATGTATACGTAGCATAAGAAGTGCCTTTATTCCGGGCTAGCCTCGCAAACATGGGTGCGGTTTGTCAACGAAATTTTCGTGGCAAATAGAATGATTTGTTGCAATCTATTTCACATCCCTTTCATATTAATCCATCTAATTGAAAACTTTAATTATACGCGGGCCACGAATACAGGTCAAAGTGACTGTTGCTTTGAACTGGTGATGCTTACACGTTAATTTTAATTACTGGCCTGTCATTGTTACAATCAGATGAGTATATTAATTTTTATAAATATGTCGTGTGCGTGCAACGGTACTCAAAGCGATTAATAAAAATAACGTTGCATTTTTATTACATACTAGCTGCCGTGGACGTGTGGCGGGTAAAGTTTTGAAGTTTTGTTATTCTATTCTGCCTGAAAACTGGCTATATTTTTAAGGTGGAAATAATATTAACGATAAATTAAAGATAATTTCTTTCACTTGGTCATATTATGTGTTCCTCGAACGTCCCCAACTTCATATAACATTCACTTCCAAATCATACGTTTTCCTTCTTCCTAGTTTTACCACACATAAGTATTTGATTAATTTGATCGTGCCATATCTCGATCGGCGTCATCGACTTTTTCTATCGTTTACTTCTGTGTAGCAACATTACTGTTAAAAACTACACTATCTCGAATTTAATTCCCATGTAGAGACAATGCGTCTTCCTCGGGCGTCCCCGATACCTTCTACCATTCAAACCATTTGATCACCAATACTCTCCAAAAAGTTGTTCAGCCGAGTAACAAATCGTTTGACTCGACCGAGCACTCCCAAGTTGTAATTCGGCCTTTAGGATGAGTTGTTTCACAGAATTTGAACAGTTCATAAAATTTATTAGATAAACTTCAAGTTATATATTTTTTTAAAACAGGTTTGTGAAACAATTCACCCATAATAATAAAATATCAGAACTTGATTACAACTTGAAAATGAACCTTAAAACTTAATGAATTGTTCAAATTCTAATGAAGGTAGTGTACGATATCTTTTGATTTGTACACATTAACATAGGAGCGTAAAAGGTATTTTGATTTAAAGCATTTGAAGCGCGCAATAATAGAAACGTTTTTTTATCATTATTTTTTGTTAAATTTACTCCTTTCGAGATATTTTGTAACATTTCATAAAACAATAATAAACATTTTATACTTGGTAATGCTGAAATTCCGACGTGTCTGTTTTTGAAAAATTAGTTGAATTTTTATATGTCGAGGTATATTTTCCACCGAATTTTCAATTTTTATAATATGACTTGCGATCTTTAGGAATAAGAAACTAAATAATCTACTCTTCACTCTTCAGTCACAAAACTCGTTAAATTCTGTAACTATTTTTCAACACCAGAATAGCCAATTATATGAAGATCTCCTCGTTATAAAACAGAATTTTAGCGCGATGTAATTTTCGCCTTACTGATCTTGTTTCTAGCAGAAGTGCCCACAAGGGATTCCTGAGATTATGCTACCAAAGTTTTTCCTTTATTAATTTATTATTTGTATTTTATCTAGTCTGATGATTTTTTGTTTTATTTGTTTCTTATTCATACACAAGTAGTTTTAGTAGTATTCTCAATGATTTTCGACTACCAAATCATTGGGAATAATATATTAGAAACATGTTATTTTTTTGTAATATTTTAAAATTTAAACTTTGTACTTTCAGAACTGGATCTGCATTGATTTAAATTTTTTTTACAGTAACTCCACACAGAAAAAAGAAAAAAAAACACCCGGGGAAGCTGTGTGGAGGGTCTTTTTAGGAAAAAGAAAATTAGGAAGTTATGGGAATGGGTAGGTAGCAATCTGGTGGTCAATGTGTCTAGGAGTGACGTACGTATGAATCCATCTCTCCCGCTGCGGAGCGAGAGAGATCTAGACCGTGAACCCGGGCACCCCTGATAAGACACCAAACGTAGTGAACTATTTGGGGTGACCTATAGCAGGGATGATGGTTATCGAATAAATGGTTCCCGGGGCTGCGTTTAAAAATTTTCGCAGACTTCGTAATTTTTCAAATTGTTTCATACTTTCAGCTTCACAAATCCGAAAATATTATAAAATCCCGTTATTTTTCACGGGTCTGCGCTAGTATTATAATATAAACCTAAAAGTGTACAGTCAACTAAACAAAATAATTTTAACCAATATTAACACCTCAACGTGTTGTGGAAAAAATTAAACAATGAAAATAAAAGTTGTAATAAGGGGTATAAAATAAAGCAGTATAAAATTACATGTTTGAAAAAAAAGTCGAAATAAAAAAATATATTTACAATTTTTCTATTTCAACGCATTTAAGGCATTATTTATAATACTTCCTTCCCTCTCTATGAATATCCTATTCTGAAAACTATAAACATCGTCGGTTATACTGAAATGAAAGTATGAAACGATTTGATCAAGAGTTTAAAATCAAATATTATTTACTAATAACGCTTGAAAAACTTTGATGCTCGGCAGTCTCTACACTATATACGATCACCCTTCTTAATAAACTTGTTTTAAATTGTAAATATATATACAACAATTTACCCCACTTTTACGGCTATTTATCGGTGAGGCCCTATGTTTATTTATACCCTTCAAAATGGAGGCAAACTTGCAAAAAAGGGCACCTTGCGCTTCTGTCAGAGGTCGCGTCTCCCTTACCTGTAGTCCTCGGCGCCGAAAACTCCTTTAATTAGGAAAATAAGTCGATAATTGGAATATACATGGTGTCGGGAAACCAGTGGTACAAGTGGGGAAATCAAAATGAATTTAATAACTTTTTCAATGAAATAAATAAAAACACTTTGTTTTTACCACGATAATCTTTATTTTTTTTAAATCGACATGTTTCGAGAACAATGTTTTCTTGATCAAGACATAAATTGTATTAAAAATAATTATCAAGTGTACAAAAAGGGCGTGGGTAGAAATGAAAGTAAAGGGGGGGGGGAGGTGGAAAGAGGAGGAGCTTAGAAGATCAAAGACAAAAAAAATACAAAGGAAATATGTAATTAAAAGGATTATTCACAAAATTAATTTGATTATTAATAAAAAAATTTGAAGAAATAACTTTTTCGATTCGATTTCGAACGCATTGAAGCGCATACCCGGTTTTAAAAGGTCTATGGGTGATTTCAGGGTAGAGACGAATGAAAGATGTGTGTGGTATCACAGAGTCTTTATTGAGTGGTCAGTGTTGTAGTGGTTAGTTGCTAATGATGAATCCCTCCGGACCGATGCTCGTCGCTGTAGTAGAGATGAACTGTGGCGAATTCTCCAGGCCGATTGCTCGACACCGCGGCGATGGAGATAATCGATGGCAAATTCGCCAGGCCGTTGCTCGATACCGTAGAATTGGAGAGTAATGGTGGTGGAGTGTGATCACTGCGATATAATCGGTGGCTCGACGCACTGCGGGCGGAGACCAGAATGAGTGGTGATGTTCAATCACTGGAGGTGAAGACCGTGAATCTTCCTGATGCTCCAGTGAGATAAAAGAGCCGAGGATACTGTAGACATCGACGGTAGATGTTACGGGCGTAGTGGGGGGGAGGGGATGATCGCAGCGCACGCGGAGGGCACGAGGGGTGCGGTGTGCCCACGGCCCTACGCGAAGTCGGTAAGTTGTTGTAGCGTGAGTAGCCCGGCGCTTATGTAGGAACACACGCGTCTACTAGAGCCGGGAATACTAAAAATCTCTTCCTACAACCAATTCTAAACTCATGATGAAAGAGAAAGGGGCCTTTTTGGCCCGGAGCTCTGTATGCCATTATTTCGAAAAGTCAAAAAGGGAATGCTCCAGAAGTCGTAACTAGACTGGCCATAATTCGTTTCACGTCCCGAAACTTCCAGATGTAAACTGCGCTGCCCATAATGCTCTTTTCGAAAAAAGCAGTTTTTGGGATCTTTATGTGAAGGAGATTCACCAATTTCCACTTGGAACACTAATTTCCGTACACCATGTACAAGGACAACTTATTTTTTTTTATCTTACTTTGACAGTGAACTTCCATGAATGAAAGGTGAAACTAGGGAAGTATTAACAAAAAACCATCTGGAAGTTTTACAGTAGTTTATTTTGTGCTATGATATCCTTCCGGGAAAATATGATTTTGAATTAAACCCTTCTTTGCCTTGGGTAGTCTTAGGTTTTCTAGGCACGCGCTGTATTTCGTTTTTAATCAATTAGGGTGTATTTTTATTACATTAAAAATAATGTTTTCACATGGTTTAAAAATAATATTCTTCCAGCAAGTTCAATAAGATTATCTTTTGAGTGGATCTACCAAATTATTATTATCAAAAGGGAAGCTTGTTTTCCAATTTTGAACGAATTACTTACTTCCTCTGATATGCGATATTCAGATCGTGAAGAGCGTTATGTTTATTAATTATTACAATCCTTCTCTCTCAGGATTATCCTAAAGAAGAAAAAAAATAACGCCAAAGTATCATCTGTTGGTACATTTGTTATTTCTGTCGAAATATGTAATTTAGCAATTCCGGTAGCCTAACAGTTTATTCAATCGAAACTGGTTCGATTTTGAATCAGAAGTTATCGAGTTTGATTCCCGCGCTAGACGTTGTGGGGCTGATTGTTAATTACGCAGATGTAGAGGAATATACAAGCAAAAAATATGTTTATCTTAGTCTGTCTTATATCACCACAAACAATTGGATTAGACATAAAAATCGCTTGGCAAGTGGGAGTCTATAAACGGTCGATTTCATAGCAAAAGTGTTTTTTTTTAAATAATTTTATTAGAAAGAAAAAAGTTAATCAACGGAAACTGTCAGAAATAATCTTGGCCATAAAATAGTACTTTTTTAAATGTGTTTCTTATTTGCGTTCATAATTTTCTAATTAAAAATAAATTATTTAGTATTTCACGCTTTTATTTTGTATGACGTAATTAATAATTTTATTTAAATTCTACTCAAGCGACACCGTAAGAAAAAGTTTATCCAGCTAAAAAAATAATGTTGTTATAATTTACGCCCATATCATTTACCTTGATTATTTTTACGGTGATAGAAGGTACATAAATACTAACAATAAAAACATTTTCAAGTCCTGTGTGTTTCGAGTTTTTAATAAAATTATTTTTTTAAATTGTTCTCAAAAGCCGGTCTATTTGTAAAAAAGTAATTATTTTTAGACCCTACGATTTTCAGCGGGACACTAATAAATTAAGGGCCGTGGAGGGAAAATGATATATTACCCACAAAACCTTATTATTATAAATCACATAAATTATTAATTCCACCTACGCGACTAACGTACCTTTAAATTGTATAAAACAAAAAGTCACGGAAGCTGGTAAAGGGTGCTTAACCTTTCTAACTAACATAAATGTGAAATTGATTAACTACGGTTAGTAAGGTTTAATTTTAAGTTGATTAACTAACGTTAGTAAGGTTTAATATATGTATGATTAACTACGGTTAGTAAGGTTTAATTTAAAGCTGATTAACTACCGTTAGTAAGGTTTAATTTAAAGTTGATTAACCACGGTTAGTAAGATATAATTTAAAGTTGATTATCTGCGGTTAGGAAGGTTTGATTTAAAGTGGATTAACTACTGTTAGTAAGGTTAAGTTTCAAGTAGATTAACTACGGTTAGTAAGGTTAAGTTTCAAGTAGATTAACTACGGTTAGTAAGGTTAAGTTTCAAGTAGATTAACTACGGTTAGTAAGGTTTAATCTTTTAGAAGTATATTTAAAGTTGATTGATTTGGGTTCTCAAAATTAACCTTCTATATTCTTAAATCTTTTGGATCGTATTATACTAAAATCACGGGATATTACAAAATGTTGAGATTTGGAATCAAACTGAATTTATTATTTGATTTACATAATTAAATCTTGTATGAATGTGTGTTATCAGTGGGTACATATGTAAAAAGTAGGTACATATCAGTATAATGCCTTCAGAAAGCAAAACAGCCGTCACGATAATGTCACAGCAGAATAAGTTGACAAACTAAATTTTTTTTTTGTAAATTGAATAATGATATTATTGAAAATGTAAAAGAAAAATTATAAAAAACTCTTTCCTTACATTTACACCACACAGGAAACCTTGGGGAAAATAATTACCCACAGGGCCTATGTCATCTTTGGGGATGCTGTGTGGTGGGTATTTTTAAGGAGAGTAAGTTCTGGAAAATAAAAAAATTATGATGAGATGGGTAGGAATCTAGGCTAGAATCAGTGTGTACAGGAGTGATGTATAAATATATCCCTCCCATTGCGGCGCAAGGCGATGGGTCGAGAGCCCAGTTGGAGAAGTCAAAGGGTCTCCCTAAACCAGCTTCTCCCAATCATATATGCCAAGGCTGCCCAACCCCGGGCCCGCGGGCCACAATGTGGCCCGCGAACGAATTATAAGTGGCCCGCGTGAACCATTTTCAAAAAACCCGCCAATTTGAAAAAGTGTCGCGGGCTCGCGGTAAAACAAACAATGCAGCTTGCGCGCGGTCACCAGTGTTGCCAACGAAGGCGATTTATCGCTATTTAGGCTACTCAGAACGAGAATCAGCGACGAAAAAATCTAACAACAAAAATACACCGGTAAATTTTTGATATAATATTTTTTGCGTCCGAAATGGAATCTTGTAGCCACCCCCCCCCCCCCCATGGAATTCGAAAAATTGTTGTGGGGAATCACATATGATGTTTTTGAGCGCGGAATTTTTTCTCAGCGAAGTTCCGTAACAACCCCCCCCCCCCCCCAATATTTTGTCGGGAGCACTCTTATTGAAATTCTCTAACAACCCCCCCCCCCCCCATGGAAACAGGAACCGTCAGGTACTCAGTGGCCCGCCAGTGATTCAAAATCGTCAATTTGGCCCAACTGTTAAAAAGGTTGGGCAGCCTTGATATATGCTATAGGTCGGAAAAGTGAAAGACTTCATATAAAACTACGACGTATAGTGACTACACCAACGCTAAAACGGCGCGCAAGATTATAATAACTAAAACAGCAAGACTATTATAGAAAGAAAGGTTTTCCGGTATGTTTTTACAACATTCTTTGAATTCGTAATGGACTTAATGAATCAGATAGCTCTAGCAAGAAACTTCTGGGAGTAACTTTACTGCATGGCGCAATATATCTGGAGCACATGATGCTTTTATTCGCTGCTCGCTATTCCTACGTGATCCCGAATGGATGTGACCAGGAATCTTGTTCTTCTTGGAAACACGCCTGTGATTAAAAAAGTTGGAAAGTATGATTTAAAACAGCAATACCGCTAATCTAATATAAACTACAGTCAGATAAAAATATTATTGAACAATGCAGAAAATATCCACTTTCCAACATCAAAATATTTTCTCAAACTAAACGGAAAAAATAACCACATTAAAAAACATAATTGTTGAGATTGGTTTTGAAGAAAACAATAAATTTTTTTTCCAAAAATATGGAAAAAATAATTTACAAGACAATTTTTTTAATTCTGAATTTGAAATATGTATAATAATTAGGTCTCGATTGTCGAGTGGTTAAAAACGTTGTCCCGGTAAGACAAAAATCTTGTTATGTTTCACGTTTCGTTTAGATTTATTAGTATTATCTTCTTCTTCAAGAACATTATTTATTTAGACTAGAAACAAAAAAATTTGGAACGCATATATAGGACTGCCTGAAGGCCAACGTTCTCTATGTTATTCTCGCAATTTCTCTTATGTGGAAACCTTGGCTGCTAGCTCACCTCGCTTCGGAACTGCAAGAGCGAACATATATACTATAGACAACTCTTAGATAACTTTATATTCTCTGTGAGCCAGTAACACTAGAGCCATCTGTGCTTATTAGCTAGAACTATAACAATTACTTTATTGAAATTTCAGAATGGTAATTACTCCCAGAGCCGCTCTGGTTAAATACCACTATTCATAATAGAAACGTCATTTGAAAACCTTATTCTTCCCCAACCCCTTCCCTTCTCTACTTCATTTAACCTCATAACGTACCCCACCACATGGGAACGCCATAGTCCTATTCGTTTCGGATAGTCAAGAGCAGTTTTTTTTAATTTTTTTTTTCTACAGAAATATATAAATTCAGTAGGAATTGGACAGCCTAGGGTCGATGTGATCGATTGGGCGGTACTCTGCTGAACGATAGGTGTCGACGTGTAAGAAGAATTTTTTGGAAAAAAAAGCAATGAACATTAAAAAAACGTCTAAAAAGTCACGGGAGACTAAAATTTAAATAGCATTTTTTGCTTCAAATAATTTCAGGAATCACTGGTTAAAGTTAATCATGAACGTCCTTAACACCCTGTATAGGTTCAATTAGCACATGTCAAAAGGATTTTACAAATTACATTAACCTATACTGTAACGTCAAAATTATCGTTACATACTTTCATGTTGTCATAATATTTCTAACAGTAACATTATCAAATTGAAATTACTTATATTACTCACACACATTCGGGTAAGTTCCCATTTCTTACATTTATAAATATCTAACTTACAATCACACATTAAAAAAAAATTATGGATCATTGAGATTTGTTGATAAATTTTTAATTATTACAACGATGTTTATAAGCTTCAAAAGTTAATCCAAAGAAAATAAATTTAAAATAAAAACGCTTTTTTGCGACTACAAAAAGTTCGACTTTCAATGATATGTTTGTATTATTTTCTGAAAGTTATTTATGATCGGCGATCATTTAAGCTGCCTGTATTTCTCACTCAGTAAAACAACAGAAAAACTATTTTAATTGGTTGAACTGTGCTTAACGCTTAAACTTTTGCAGTATTTAGTTCAAGTCGCACTACGAATAATTGCATTGTTAGCAAAAACATTGATGTTGTTTATTTGCTCTCGTAAGTTGCAAATACCAAGCTTATTACACCGGCTTAACAAATTATGATACGTTTTAGTAATACTAAAAAAAATAAATGATCCTCCATGCTAGCGATAAAATTATCATAAAAATAGCGATAAAATCACTTAATATTTCACATTCCACTATGATTGATGAGAAGATTTCTCCAATAAATCGAAAATACAGCATACACGGAGAAAATGAAGCTATAGTACACGGAGAAAATTCATCTGTTATACATGGAGAAAATGCAGCTATTGTACTTGGAGAAAATGCAGCTATTATACACGGAGAAAATGCAGCTGTTGTACACGGAGAAAATGAAGCTATAGTACACGGAGAAAATTCATCTGTTATACATGGAGAAAATGCAGCTATTGTACTTGGAGAAAATGCAGCTATTATACACGGAGAAAATGCAGCTGTTGTACACGGAGAAAATGCAGCTGTTGAACACGAAGAAAATGCAGCTGTTGTACAAGGAGAAATGCAGCTGTTGTACAAGGAGAAAATGCAGCTATTGTACACGGAGAAAATGCAGCTATTATACACGGAGAAAATGCAGCTGTTGTACCAGGAGAAAATGCAGCTGTTGAACACGAAGAAAATGTAGATGTTGTACAAGGAGAAAATGCAGCTATTGTATACGGAGAAAAATGAATATTGTAGAACGGGATTACAGGCCGTTTCCTGTTAAGTTTAGTATATTCCTAATATATTGGAACATGTGTTCATGCACCCTAATAATATATAATGACGGAATGCGAAAATATAATGATTTTTATTAATGTTCCGACATCGCAAAATTATTTTAGGCCGATAATAGTTGAACAGGAAACCTATCACTTCATTCGTTAAGAGCCTGCAGTCCCGTTTTTAACCGGATTTCGAATAATTTCAAGATACATTTTTATTAAATTATCAACATTTTACATCGGTTAATTTTTTTTCGGGTAACGTCAATACATATTTCTACCGACTCCAATGGTACAAATTCATAATTTTTGTTCGCTTATTACCGTATTATGAATGAACAATTTTAAATTTTCTTTTGAATCCTCGCTTTGTCGCTAGTAAGGACTGTTCAATGACATTTATGTTCTCTATCTACCAACGCGTGAAGCGATAATATAAGGGGATGTAATAATTCTTAACACGTAAATAATCTTCTCGGCTCTTTTTATGTCTGTATTCATTTTGATTATAAAGCTGCTCAAAGGTCTAAACGACCCTCTGGGAGTCATGTGTCCTTAATCCAATCTTCCAAATCGTTAGAGGTTAGGGTTTATCATCCCTTAAGAGAGAATTTACCACAAGAACCACACAATTTGTAATGCAAGTGAAAATAGTATTCAGTAGATATATATTTTTTAGAATGAAGAGTGTCGCATTACAAGCTTTTCTATTAACAGATAAAATGACCCGAGTTTTGTTTGTGCACGTCAACAATGCCATATTCACGAATAACAATGAACATGTCATTTTGGCGTCAATTCAAAAACGGCATATTATAAACCGTTTTAGAAAATTTATTCGTCAATATAAAAATAAAATTAAAATCTCTTCAGTTTCGTAATTCCATTGAGAATAAAAAAAACATTGAAAATATTCTTTTTTTAAAATGGTTGAAGGAATGAAATTATTGCCGATGATAAGGAAATGATCATAAATTCAAAGGAAAAAGGGGATTGCTACGACCGGGATTTGAGCTACGGGGCCACGGTTATCGCTGTAGCCTTCTACCGCGAATAGCGAGTTAGTAGGTAGGTATATATAACGTGTTTTTAATGTGCATTAAATTAAAAGGATTTTTAATGCTTTCATCCTACCCAGCATATAATCTATTCATCTAGAATGCAATCTCGCAAAATGTGCTCCGTTTTTTCTCTCTCTCTGAATTAAACATTTTAACTATTTACCCCGGAATATTACTGTTGAAAATCCTTTTTATTTAGATAATGAGTTTTCACTCTACCATTTTTTGCTATAATGTGCAAATATGATCTATATTTTTGTATAAAAAATTAATGTATTTTTTTTTGTCCCGTACGCGTTCCTGTACCATTCATCTTTTGTTCTTATTAGTGCCAGGAGTGTTTATACAATACAATAATATTATTTCCACCTTCAAAATGCACTCAGTTGCCAGGTATTTCACAACCTCAACATTTTACCATTTTACCCAAACCATTTTGTTTTAAATTGCCAGCAACCCAAGCGTTTATTGAAATAACATTATTATATACAAACAAGTAAGTAACCCGCCTCACTAGAAGATTTCTGTTCTGAGGCACTTGTACACTTGTACAATAGGGTGTATCGATTTTTAACTTTTTTTTTGTTTTCAAATTCCAAGTTGAGAAAAAGTTGCTACTAGGTACCACAACTTTCCACAAAAAGTTTTGGATTTAAAAAAAAATGTTTAGGTCTCCCGCACAAGGCCTAAAGTTTTAATTTTTTTCAAAAAATATCCAATTTTTTTTAAATTTAAAAAAAAAAAATCGTTACTTTTGTGTTTATTCCAAGTTAAAAAACAGTAATATTAGGGCATAAAAATAAGTAAAAAACGATTTTTTTCGAAAAAAAATTAAAACTTTAAGCCTTGTGCGGGAGACCTAAACATTTTTTTAAAAATCGAAAACTTTTTGTGGTAAGTTGTGGTACCTAGTAGCAACTTTTTCTCAACTTGGAATTTGAAAACAAAACAAAAGTTAAAAATCGATACACCCTATTGTACAATAAGACATTTGTAAGAGGTTTACTTCTTGAATTTATTGGCAAAAAACATTTATATTTGCACGCTAGATGGCGTTGGGTAAATTTACATACAAATTGTATCGGACATTTTTCATCATATATATACTAAATAAAGTGTCCCGGTGTGGATTTGTTTTTTATACAAATCTACAGTTTTATTGCAAGATTGATGAAATTATGCACACTTAACTTTCAAAATAAGTAAAAGGTCACTGCCATGTGCAAGTGCATGAGACTTCTAAAATACCAAAAAAAGAGTGCAATATTGCACATTTGGCGATCAAAATGAGATGAAAGTTACTGTCTACATTTGATTTTTAAAATCTCTGCGTAAAACCCGGGAAACGCCGATAACTTCAGCTAGTTTTATAATATATATTGGTTGGAACCGATTGACAAAAGGACACATAGGAAGTGAAAACCATTTTGGCTTAACAATATGTGTGCATAATTAATTATTAGCTTTGATGTCGTAATATTATATTTTGGTTGGTAACACATTTACACACTTTAAGAAATGTATTGTTTGGTGTTGATACCAAACTGAAGTGTTCTTTACACTTATGGAATTTTCTACCAATCACTTAAAGAGTGTTAATTTTCCAGTAGGTACTTGACATTGATACCAAGATCAAAGTGAAAAAACGAAGGGTTCGATTTTGGTTGTACAGTAGATTGGTTTAGGCACGATGCGATGGTTCTAAATGAGCAGGTGTGAAGAAAACTGATCAACAAAAGAGAATTCTCTAAATACATAAAGAAAGGGAAAAGGATATGTCTGGAGCATAATTTGCTACGGAGTATCGAAGGCTACAAAGCGACAAATACTACTTTTCCAAATTAGTTAAGGAAAGAGAGGCAAAAAATCGACAAAAAGGACAAATTGATGTTGGAAGGATGAGGAATAGGCGTACCTTATGTATAAGTAGCTTTTATAGTTTTAGTTTTACTCACAGACATAGGAATTAATAGACGAGAAGATAATGGCGAGGGGTAAAATCAACTGTTGAAGAACGAAGGGGGTTAAGCTGACTGTGATTCGTCAATAAATCAATCTGACAGTAAATAGGCATCTCGCATTATAATATCACCATTTAGTTCTTAAAAGTAAAATCTTCTTTTGAATGAATAGACATTTTTACATGGGAGCGCAAATTACTCGCCACGTTATGAACTAATTTGTGAAGTCCAAATTCGGCAAAGTAAATTTCTTCTGTTTGCAGAGTCGTAGTTAGTTTCAGAGTATTTAGTTAAGAAACTTTTACAAATGTTTCATAATTTACTTACCCCAGTAAACAACGATGAGCACACTTGAGAATCGCTACATTGTGATGTGATAGTATATGTTTCTAAAACTGATCCATATAATACGGTGTGAATAAGCTTAAAATAAAGTAAAATAATGCTTACTTATGGAATGTAATACGACAATTGGGTTTATTCTCTTTATCACATCTATTTTTACAAGTTTTCATATCACAAGTCAACATTTTGCCGTGTTATTTCGTAAAATGAACCGATGATGCCTCGACCATAGTTCGCACAAGAATGATGACGTCACTTTTTCAAATTTCACTTGAGGCCATACGCGAGCCCAGCCGGCTCCAATGGAACCGGTATGGGGAGTGGGGATAATACGCTTTTAATCACTTAGGGCAGGTCTACTAATATTCATATGTCTATGGTTTTACTGTAGTAATAATCAGTGGCGGCTCGTGACTTTTGGGTGTACTAGAGTGCTAATATTACAAAAATGGCATTATTGATGTTGTTGTAGCTTAAAATTTTTTTATTTTTTTTTTCGAAATTTAGATTATCTGGAAATCCGTGCGGCGCAAACTGAAATTTCCTGAAAATCTTCATAAAAAATCAAACTAAAAAAAAAATCGTTTTCAGCTTCAACAATATCAAGAATGTAATTTTTTGTAATATTGGAACTCTAGTACACCCAAAAGTCACGAGCCGCCACTGGTAATAATAATGAAACTTATATTCAAACAACTGTTAAAAACGCGTAAAAGCAAAAAACAGTTTCTAACAAGCCTTCGTTTTACAATGGAATTTACAAACTGTTTTATGTTTCATTTACAAATCATTCATCGTCCAAACACCATAACTATTTCTAGTCAATTTAAGGGTACCTACTCGACACACCAGGCTTAAGGAAATATTACAATGTCACCGTTCACAAACAAATTGTGAAGCAAACTCGCCAACTCCTTGCCTGTAAATGTATAAATTTACAATATTATTTAATTAATATCATTCCATAAAATATTAACATGGAAACATATTTATTTGGAACAGCTCCATTGAGGTGATTTTTTTTACCTAAAACGGCGCTGTACAAGTTATCCAAGTATTATAATTTTTATATGAACATTAAGAAGCCAATAAATTCAACTACATTTGCATTTTCGCAAACTTGACACAATATGACAAGAACTCGCCAGGGGACATATAAATTACATCGACTACATAAACATGACTAATTCAATGTTTAAAACATACCTAAAAAATTTGTTTACATTTATTTTATTCATTTTATCCAACAGCAAATCATTCCAAATAATATTTTTTGTTAACTTTATTTATTACTAACACTTGTGTTAAAAAATGTCAACATTCATTCCAATAACACAATGTAAAAGTCCCATGTGCATATAAAAGTCCCGTGTGCGTATAAAATAGTAAATAAATTAAACAAATTTCTAACGTTTGTGTTTCCGCTAAATGGGGCTCGGTAAATTAATTACAAAATTAATAATTTCCCGAACCGATGCAGCTTGTATGCATTTTCCTAGTTGATAATTCTGAGAGTGTTTTGCTGCTTGTAAATATTAGTTTCAAAATAAAGTATATGAAAATGGAATGCAGAGAAATAATAATTAATCAAAGTCTCCGAAGAAAATTGGCCTGGTTTCAATTATTATTATTTTGAAAACAATGTTGAAGGTTGGGTAGACTCCTTGAAAGAACCAATTAAGCTTTGCCAGGTGAAGCGGAACAAACCTGTACTAGGTAAAATATACGCGATGCCAAGCTGTGTTAGATGGGAAATTGCTCCCGGAAAAAAACGAATAATTCCGAAGCCTGCAGCGTTGTAGGACGAGCTGTGAGATTTACGAGACAATGGGCTAGTTTTTTTTAAATAGGTGTCATTTTACCCCGTTTTACTTTATATTTTTTTGCCTCTGTTTACACGGAGAAAATTGAGTATAGATAATTTACTAAGAATCTCTTCAAATTGTTGGTAATCTGGTTAAAAACGGGATTGTAGGCCGATTTTTATGAATACGTGTTCGGACATCGTCACTAAACATTGGTATTTTATTAATAGTTTATCAGGAAAACTATCATTCTTAAACACGTTAAGGACCTGCAATCCAGTTTTTAACCGCATTTCAAATAAATTGAAGGGATTCTTAGAAGGACACACGATACACGACACTAGCAAATAGCAATTTTTAAAACTGAAAAGTGTGGGGCTGTTCAAGTTTCGGTGGAATTTCAATACTACGGTCAGTATTCACGCTCTGCGCGTATGATGTAGGTAATTGATGTTCCCAGGTGACGTTTCTCGATGAGCGATATGGAATTCGCTCACACCGCGTGACTTATAACACGTACATAGAACGAAAATTCGAGCTGGTTGAATTTAACTTAATTCTTATGATATTCTTGGAGGAATTACTCTTATTACTATTATTTGATTTATTTCGAGATATTTTTATCGGTTTGTAATTATTACTTTTAGATTGACCGATATTTTGGGAGTGCGTTGCTCCAACGCTCCTTAGAGCTAGCCGTCACTGATTGTACTCGTATATACATCGACTCTGTACCTGCTATACAGTTGAGTCCCACAGGATGGAGGAAAACATGCTATGTTTTATTCAAGTTTAACTATTTGTTTACTTACATTGTGTTTTTACATACATTATCTAATAATTATACAAAAATACAAATCAGTATCAAATAAATAGTTATAATTTTACAAACATAATACAGAAACATATCAGTTTTATTACTAATTAATTAATTATATTTTTTGCTTTGATGTAGGACAGAGAGGTTTTGAATATATCGAAAAGGTCTGTATATTGGTAATTCGGTAAAATTGTTAGTACTATGAATTGTTGTCACAGTGGAAAAGATGGCCTAGTCGAGTAGATTTAACAGGGACACATATGTAGTTATTCAGTAATTTAACAAGTATACGAATAGTATTAATAGTTTTCCGGGTAGAAAGTAGTCGTAGTTCTTGATTAGACATTAACGTTATGTTACAGATATCATTTACATATTGTCTCAACATAAATTGGAAATATCTTAGAAACTTCCTTTGTACTTTGTGGTAAATGTAAAAGTTTGCAAGAGTCCGAGATTGTCAGTTCAATTTATGAAGCGAACAAAACATATTTAACCCATGTTTAACTGCATATGTCTTTGTATTTTTACTAATTTTTTTTCTATGAAATCTTATAAAAAAACTTTAACGATAAAATCTACAAAAAATAGAAATTGTAAACATTATTTTGTGTTGTAAAGCGAATCTTAACAATTATAGCACGTTGTTGATAAACGTTTTAACATTTATTATATTGGATTTCAAAGTTTGGTTTGCTTTTATTACTGTAACCTTACGAAGTTGATAATATTTTTCTCTTTCTTTGGAAACAAGCATAAAAATGTTTTCTCTGTAGCATTTAATGGCTTTTAGCGAAAAGTTTCGGTTCAACGGGCAGTTCTTTTTTAAAACCCCACAAAGACTCTGTGAAACATTGTACCTCGACAGCGTATTTTAACCCGTGCTGTGGCCTCCAGGGTAACCGAGAAGCCTTCAATAACCATTAAGATCATTTACACTCTACACTCTACACTCTACACTCTACACTCACAGTTACACTCTAAGAAAGGAACTTGCAACCATCGCTTGCTGTCTGAAACCGAGTCTGAAAAAAGGAATAATGTGACATTCGTGCATATAGAACCGATTTTTCATCTACTAATCAGGTCAAAGTATCAGTTTCTTACAAACGTCTTGACCAATAACGTTGTGACCAATATTATTATTCCTTTTGATTTTTTGTAAATGCGTTAGTAATTGCTTGGAGAGGGGAATAATTTTTATTAATTACACAGCTCGATTTTCGGGAATAATGATAATGTCATTTTAGGAAACAGTGATACCGTCAAAAAGACTGATCCCTTGATTGGAGGGCCTGAATACACCAATAATTGATTTCTCACACAGTCATGTTTCCCTTTTAACTGCTTGATTATTTATTTGATAATAATTGGCAGCGGCACAAGAGCGTTGTGCTGCCCGTGAGTACGTAGCTATTGACAAGTGTTTGCCAAACATTTTTTACTTCACGGCCCATCAATTAAAAATGCCTTATAAAATCAAATGTACTTTATAAATATAAATAAAGGAAATCGTAATGTGGTAACAAAATGTTACTATTAATTCAATTATAAATATTAACAAAACGCACGACGTGTAAGTATAAAGTTAAACTACGCAGCTCTTGCCTCGTATTGGCACAGAACGGTTTAGCGTACTCACTCACTCACACTCACTACGCTGCGTATATACCAGTGTCACTTTATGTCTGTGTCGCGTCGACCACTATATACATGACAAATATTTATTTGAATGTATAGATGTTGAACTTATTAAAAATGATACAATTTTAAATGAATAGGATTTATATAAAATGAACAGTTTTGAGGCTTCTTCCTTCGTGGTACACAGACTTCTTGCGGCATACAGTTCGGCAGACACTGCTATTGACGAAAGATTATCGTGGAAGGATAATGCAATTTCATTATTTAAATTTTATTGTTAGTTTAGTGTATTCAAGTGAGAACAAGTTTATTTTCTTTGTTTATTACCACTACACTTTATTATTTATTTTTACATTATTTCATTTGGGCTTTTTAGCATTTACCCACGTTTAAATTTTATAGAAAATTAATATTGCTTGTGCTTCGTGTTTACAGCATACGGTTTAATAAATTGTAATAATAATAACATGTTATCTCTTCCTGTTTTTTGTTATTATCCTTTAATAACACTTACTACAACATTTTCACAAAACATTTCTCTAACCTTTGATAAATCCCTAACCGTTTTACAACCCTTCCGTTTTCGTCTGAATCTATTATTTCTGCTAAGTAATCCATCTCCCAAAAATATACACATTTGATTTAGGTTTATTATGTTGCGTACTATAAAATGGAATAAATTTCAATAAGTATCAGTATGTACCTATGCTACTAATCTAATACAAGATATTAGGTACCTGCTCCAATCTAACCTTTGAAAAGATCTTGTAACACGTTCGTGAATATAATACAGCCTATTATATGAATACTTTTACACCTATTTATGAGGCAAATATTACGCATGTTAAACATATTATGTACCCATACCTACACACAAACGATCACCACGACTTTTTTTATTACGGTGCGGTAAATTACACATCGCGCGATATTAAAAACCTGATGCAAAGAATGTATTTTTATTTTATTTATTTAACACTTTATGAACGAACATTTTCGTGCTGGCGTAAAGGGCTTATTGCCTACTGGAGATTTCTTCTAACCAACCAAGAATGTACTACTAGTACCTACGAGTATTTTTCAAAATATATTAAAATCGTTCATTTGTAGTCATCTAAAAGGACCAACTCCAAACTTTAAACAGAAGCTTTCAAATTTCTTCAGAATTTTATGTTAGCATTTTATTTATTTAGTTACGTCGAAAAATTGCCATTTTAATCAAACTGTATAATTTATGAATATTATATCAAGAAATTTTCCAAATAATTTAATATTACATTATGTATTAGAACAGTAAATTACCTAGGAAAATTAAACACAAGCACCTTGTGACAGTATTTTGTAGAAATTTAATGTTGTAGTAAACCTTGGTTCCACGGTAAGAAAAAATCCAAAAGATTTATATCCTGTATCTCGAGAATGAGAATTGGTCATTGCTCCATTGCATCCCATTTGTTTAAAATCAGGGTCCTAGATAGTCCACTCTGCCAGTGCGGCATGGAAAATGAGACTCTTGATCATGTTTTCTTTAATTGTAAAAATCATTCATCTTTCAAATGCATTTATCGTTTACTTATAAAAATCACCCACCAATCTCCCCTTAGTATTCCTTATTTACTTTCTCTCAACAATTCTCGCATTTTCTCAGTTCTATACAAGTTCATAGACTTGAATGACTTCAATATTTGAGATTTCCTATTCCCGTATAGATTTCCCATAAAATTATAACCATCTCCCTTAACTTTAACGGCACATAGCCCTCTTTTTAGGGTGAATTGCCTAATACAAAAAAAATGTAGTAGTAAGTTTTTCAACAAATCTACAGTACCACCATGGTACTTTAATTTGTATTTAATTTATAATTTGTGATGATTGGGGCTAATATGTACTGTTTTATGATAATTATTACGAGGGGATGACAAATATGCAACGATATACAACAACATAAAAAACAAATAACACTCACTTTGGGCTTCTATTTTTCAAAATCTTCTTGCTTGCTTTCTTCGAAGGTAAGACCTTTAGGAAATTGACCAAACCAGAGAGAGGGCATTTAGTTAGGAAACTGTTGGGATAATCATAAAAGTGTGTCAATATTAAACACACCCCACCCTCTTTTCCCACCCATTAAAGCAGAATTTAACTTTTAAACCTATAGTTTTACATAGATATTAACGTAATAAAAAAGTAACAGTTCTACGTAAAACTCAACCAATCCTAACCACGCGTTACGTACCGAGATATTTACATTTGATATTTTTGTAATTGGTTTTATTTTTGGTATACAAAACGTGAACACCGGAATAACCGGAAAAATAATTCAAAATCATATCAAACCCAGCGATTTACGGGTTAGGTCATTTTATTTTTTTAATGTGAATAGCGCGCAAGAGCCCCAACTGCTCCCAACTGCTCCCAACTGTCTGGAGCCAGTGGCAACCCCAATTGGGGTATGTTGTGGGGCTGAAGATAATTAAGAGGGGAAGGGGATAGGGAAGACGAAGGTTGGGAAGTACCTAGCTATTCAGATCTGGTCACCAAACACAGCTGAAGCCATTTCAAGTAACTTTTCAATTCTGAATGCTGGTCTTACACCAGGGCGATACAGGACGATAGATATCTCCTACTCGGGAACGTGCCACAAGTACACTATATATTAATTTAGTTGAAAAAATTGTGAAATAACACAAATTAGTCACATAAAATTTACTTGCGCACGCCGGGATTTGAACCTGCGACCTTCGGCTTGCTAGTTGAGAGCCTTACCCCTCGACCACGGAGGCCATCAAATTTTTTGATAGACACTCTTACCACAATGTAGACAACGATATCCGCCTGTTAAAATTATGCCTAATAATCACTTTTCAAACATATTATTTTTAAGCAATCATTATTAGCCTGAAACAACTATATAATTTAAAAAAAAAAAATCTGAAATAAAATACGTGCCTCCGACGGGAATTAAACCCGCTTTTTTCTCGGAAGATTTTATCTATGTAGACAGGTGTTTCAGGCTTATAATTATTGCCTAAAAATAATATGTCATCCTTTGTGTTATGTATAAAAACCTTGTCTCGTAAACATTAGGTTATCATTAAAAAAATCTTTAGTCTTTTTCGCTTTCCTTCTTAACAATGTTCATCATGAAGTGGTTATCGTATAATCATGTAATAATAAAGTTTAATTGGGTTTCTGACAGAAGATTAAAGCTAATGGCGGATGTAGTACTTGTTTATCTCAAAACAATCCGTACTTCCTTGTAAGTTATCAATATGAATTGTTATTTTCGCACACTGAATATATTATCTAAATTTTCCAATACTGAGAAGTACAAAATATAATATAATGTACTTAAGTGGTTGTCAATTAAAAAATACATATTATCTTACAGTCCCGTCTCAGACATGTTCCCTTTTACTTCCTTTGACTCTCCTCCCCCCACTATTCACTCTACCTAGTTCCACCCCTACCCCCACTTCAACACTTATAAATATATTATGTTCACCCATTGTTTTGTAATGTTAAGTTAATATATTTTGTCCTAACGATTGAACGGTTGTGCCAAAACCGGTCGGCATGTATAAAAAAATATCGTGGTCCGAACAAAGTACCTTTTTTTATTTGAACATTAATATACCCACGCGCACTCAAAACAAGTGCACAAAAACGTGATACTTCCATGCCATAAAAATTATATCTAATCTAATCTTGCACTTCATGGGATTGGTTTAAATGCAGCACATAGTATAAGAAATCATTTTCTTTCAGGTTCGGAAAAATGTAATCGTCTTCAAATTTATTTGAAATACAAATTGAATATCAATAATTCATGATAGGAGACTAAAACCATATTTGGAGTCAACGGAAATAATAAGATTTTTTTATTTGATTTATCTACATGGAGTAAAAGAGAATTGCCCAAAATAGGTCAAAACCCCATATTAGTAATAACCAATGTGAAAAGACTGAATGCTGTAAAATGAGTTCACGGAGGCGTATGTGTGGTAAAACCATGTATGATCGTGTGAGAATTGTGGCGTTTTAGATGGTTTGGGCATGTAGAGCGAATGAGCAATGAAAGTAGTGTAAGGAGAATATATGACGCTAATGTGAATGGTAGCAGAAGTCGAGGTCGCCGGAGGAAGACATGGCACGATCCAGTCAATCAGATACTTGAGTCGGGCCATGTCAAGAGTCAGAATAATAGAAGAGTATGTGTGAGGCGATGTATGAATGTGAATGAAGCGAGGAGTGTGTGACAAGACCGAGTTGTTTGGCAGTCTGTCCTCTCTGCCTACCCCTGCGAGAAACGTCGTGATAGTTAGTAAGTATATATCATATAAATGGATAAAATCCAAAAATGTGCATAATTATAAATTGTCAGATTTTTTTCTTTGAGAGTCGAAAGTAAAAAACTATATCTTTAGTTATTTGTACATGTTTTATGTGGTTCCATGATAAATCAACACATCGACAATTCAACACACTTTTAAAAAGTGATATAAAGTCATTAAAAACAATGAAAAGAAAAATTAAATCTAACCTCACCTAACCTAACCTACTTAACCCATTTAATAAATTTTTTGTTTCATCACTTTCCATGACTTTATATAACTTTTTAAAAATGTCATGAATTATCATTTTGATGATTTATCCGGTCACCGTTTCATGTATGAGCGGCATAAAAAATGAAATGACAGTTTTATTATTAATTTCATTTACAAAAAGACTGTGTTTCTAAATATCGATTTTTTTCAAAATTATAGAAGTTTCTAGTAAAAATGTTCCGGTAAGTTTTTTTTATTGGCATTTTCATGTTTGATATCAAAAAAATATTTTTTTAAGAAATATCAATCAATACAAAAATTTCAAAGATAATTTTATTTACTTTCTAAAATCATTTTTCTTTTTATAACAAATTATAAAATAAGACATCTGTAGCACATTTTAGATACCTCGGGATAGATGCATTCTGAAATTCCATACAATTTAACCGTGTCGTTGGGCCTTGTATGTAAAAATGTTTTAAAACCCAAAGGGTTAAGTAAAATTGTAATATAAAATTTAAAAAAAATAAAAGTTGTTATTTAATTTACTGTAGTAATTACAAAAAATTAGTTTAATATGGGAAGTTTTTATTTATTAAATTTCTTACGTTAATATAAGACATCATATTATTTGTTTTATGCATTAAAAAAAATAATACTGTTTTTGATTGTGTTATCTCAATATGTCCACTGTTGGTAAGTAAGAACGCAGTATAGTTACATTAACAAAATGCTGTGTTTTATGTACCATCTAAAATATTCCCGCCGCACTGAATTTGATCCTATGTAGGTGAAATACTAAATATATACACTATAAAATTCTACTAGTACACCTATATCTTTTTGTACTTTATTCACTTCGTGCAATTTTATCGTAGGACGTCCCCGTCAGAAGTTAAAAAGACAGGGTAATTAGTTTTCGTTTGACATTATTAGGAACCTATTGTTTCTAATACTAGTAAACAACTGCCGATTACATATGGAGTTCCACAAGGAAGCATACTAGGGCCCGTTCTTTTTACTATTTACATAAATGAACTTTGCAGCATGAAAATAGACGGTGAAATAGTTAGATATGCTGATGACACAGTTTTAATTTTCAAATAATAATACTAAAAAAACATAGACTGACTGATACAGACCAAATATTCAACAGCTGTGACGTACTAGATATACGCCAATTATACGTGAAAACACTACTAAACTACATTTTTGAAAAAAAAAAAATTTCAACATACAAAAAATAACACTAACAGACCAGTTAGACAAGCGTAAAAAGAAAACATAAAAACTCCAACAGCAAATTCAAGCTTTGGACAAAGACACTACCAATACCATGCTATAAAAGCTTTCAACAGTCTAAAAATTGAAATTAAAATTGAGGAAAATAAAAATAAATTCACACACAAAATTACAAAATGGATTAAACAACAAAAAAGACAATATTACCAAAATGTCATAGCATAAAATAAAAATAAAACCTACACGTAACACACAAAACCAATATAAACACACATCACTCACAAACACACAAGATTATATATTAAATGTATTATTTTCTCTTATATTGTAGATTGTATTTAGATTATATTTTCATATTATAAAATGAAGGCCTCAGCACGGGCAAGCCACCCAGTGAGGCCAACATTACTGGAAAACTTTGAAATGTAAAAAAATATTGTACCAAATAAAAAAATTAAAAAAATGGCATTGGGTAAAATATGGATGGTCATTTTATAACGAAGTTTCAGTGATAAATCAGTCCAACATAAAATAGAAGTCTTATTTGAACAAATTTGACACGAACGTATTTTTATTTATATCTATAAAAAAAGAAGATATAATAAGTAATAAGATATTGACTTTTAAAGAACAAATTGCGAAAAACAACCCAAAAAACATTGATTGTGAATTTTATGCATAATGTAACAAATTTAAATATTACCCATGGCTTAGACAAAAAATATCAACAACGTAACAGAGGAATACAACATAAAAACTGTATCATAAAGTTAGAATACAATATCACAACCGTATAGGATATTCCATGCAATATTATTCACACATCAAAACCAAACGCATATTGTAAACATACTTTTTGTAAATGTTCAATCGAAACTGTGTTTGGTCAATAATCTGCACCTTTGTATTTTCTTCGAAAATACAGAACTGGAACTTTGGCAGTGTAGCTCTAGCGTCGTCGGCTGCAATATTCCAGCTTTATGCCAGAATAAGCACAGAGTTGTCAGTTAGAACTTTTAACAGTGCAGACAGTTCACAGACAGGAAGTCAAAGAGGATGTTGTCAACATCCTCTTCAAGCAAATTCCAAAACCAATTATTTGGTGCAATGAAGAGAGGTTGGATGGGTAAATAATTTTCCATGACGTGGTTATCTGCTATGACAGGGCCGACTAGAGTACGGGCAGGGCACCACATAAGTGTCACGTGACCAAGTCAGTGTCATCGAGCAACGATGACGATGGCTGTTGATACTCATTTTTAATGCTGATTTGTGTTGTTTTACCTCAAGCATATTTTAAAAAAATCTATAAGGAAGGATATTCACTGAACTTAGTATTTCTATTTAAAATTCTAAATGATGCATTTGATAGCCCAGAATTGATAAGCCTTCTGATTTCATTACGTAACACTAGAAGTCGGGATGTATTTTAGTGTATAAATTGTAGTACTAACTACCGTGTGTATTCCTCATTGCCCAGAATACTTATGGAGGGAAATAATTACTTTAATGTATCACTTAACAAATACAAAAGATTGTTACTGAGGCAGTTTATTTATGTCTAATAAATATGTACTGTATTAATGTGTATATTATTTACTATTTATAGATAAATGGGCGTTAATAAAGCAATAAATAAATAAACAATGAAGTTTACTTAGCGACAAAACTGACTCGAGTCGACCTTGATGCTTTGGTATTCAAATTCGACAATAAGTTTCATGAAGAAAACAATAATATTGTTCATTTACATACTATGTAGAGAAGGTAGTTACATAATTTTAATGCGTTAAAAAAATAATTTTTAAGCATTCAATTTTTTTTTAAATTTAAAAAAAAAGTTAAAAAAACATTTTTTTAACAAAAATGGTTAATTAATTCGTTTAATATTTTTTATTATTGATAATTCGTTGCCTTCATCCAACCGCTATATAGATAGCTACAGATTTTGACATCACCAATCTGGCCAAGCACCTGACAGCCGTGCTATGGTAGTTGAACAAATATAAAGTAATCATAATCAAAACGGTTTACTGTTTTTTTTAAAATAAATTGAATACAAAATGTTTTTTTCACGGATGGGACGTTCCTTAAAAAGAATCTCGTTGTGTGTTTATAAAACGCGCTCTTTTAAAACCTGTGTTTGAATAACAGTGAATAAGTTAAACGATTTATATTAACTATCTTTTTTCATGTGCACGGAGAAAAATTAGTACGGCATGACTATTTCCTAGTAAAATATTAGTCATTCAGAATATATATATATGAACACCTCACGAAGTTGTCCTTTTCCAATTAAATACAGGGTTTTCCAATAAGAGGTGTTATTTTGAATAGCCCGCTATTTCGGTAGATGTTACTTTTGAAGCTGTCATTTTTTGACATTTGATAAGTGGAAACTACGCCATTAATAAAAATGGAACGATACACGCTTCAACAACGCATTGAAATTATTTAAATTCACTTGAGTGAATCAAATGCAAATCATCTTGAGTGATGAGGCCCATTTCCACCTCGGTGGCTTCGTCAACAAGCAAAATTGTCGCATCTGGGGCTCGAAAAACCCAAGAGTTATTGTTGAAAAGCCTCTTTATCCTCAACGTGTGACTGTTTGGTGCAGTTTATGGTCCGGCGGAGTCATTGGACCTTACTTTTTCGAAAATGAAGCTGGAGCAACAGTTAAGGTGAAAGGATTGCGCTATCGAGAGATGATTAATGATTTTATGGCCGGAATTTAATGGTATTGATCTGCACAACGTTTACTTTAAACAAGACGGCGCTACGCGCCACACAACCAACGAAACCATTGATCTTTTACGGTTGAATATCAAAATAACACCTCTGATTGGAAAACCCTGTATAATAGACGAGATGCGATAATATTATTAGTTGTAAGAACACGTGTTCCGACTTTTTCATGGCATATTCGTGCTATACTGTTAATTTGTAATGAAATTTGTCAAATCATTCGTTAAAGGTCTCCAGTCCCATTTTTAACAGGAAAACGAATAATTTAACCAATTTTTTTAATAAATTAACAGTATTTCTTATCAGTAAGTTTTATCCGTGTAAGCTTGCCACAGGGCTCGAGCGTATATTGCCACGCCACTGTTAATACGGCTTTTTGTATTAGTGAGTTGGATATAAAATAGTTATATTGCTTCGGCGAAAAGAAGTTGATATAACCAAAGAAAATTAACCAATGAAAATTCAAAAGTCATTCAGTAACCAGAACTTTCCAGAAATTTCTCATACAAATATATAGTTTGAAGGGTGTCAGAACTTTCTGCCGAAGCTAAAAAAAGTTTTAAAAAACTTCTCAAAGAGTTGATAACGAAACCTGTAAAAATACTTCAACTAACAAACATGAAAGCAAACCGATTTTGTTCCCGTCCTCAGCTCCCTTTTCATTTCAGATCAAATGTAACAGTATGATATACGTTTACATTTGAAATTTCAATTTATAATAATACTCCAAGCTAATTATTGGACGTAAAACAACAGCAAAATTAATGTGACTATCCGCTTTTCGTCCATTTGCAATTCGTCTGATTAACCCTTGGAATCTGACCGAATGAATGTCTAAAAATTTGACATGGGAATGGTATGCGATAATCGGCCCTAATGCTGTGTCAGATAGAAATTTAGGTATTCCCAATTCCCGTGTGACAATTTCTTAGAGACTGATTTTCATCTCTATTGACGGGTCTTCTCTACAGATATTTCAATAGGGCCTGCATGGAGACGCTAGTTGTTAGCTGTTAGAAACATTGATATGATATGATACATATTTAAAATATGATGTGAGCAACAGTTCCAAGTACCTTACACAACCAAACGTCAGGGCAACATATAATATATGTTCTAGATTATTGATAATTGACACTTATGCATGTAGTATCGTAGGATGTTGCGCATTATTTATATGTACTCATCGCAATCGTACGACTTTTGCGATTTGTTTTCATTGGTAACAGTTTTAAAGATTATACATATAAATTATCCACACTGATCTTGTTACGATGTAAGATTAAAACGGTACTGCCTATATCTTGTAATCTAATTTAAGATTTCGTATATTCTCTTAGATAGGATAGGATTAATTTAATAAAGTCGATTAAATTACACCATTTTCTTAAGAATCTGTTTATCGGTGATTTCAAACCAATTCATGTGTAATAAAAAAAAATTAAGTTATTTAAAAAATAGTGAGCGTAATTCATAGGTACACTTTTACTTGTAATTTGGGAGGCCGGTATGGGTACCGCCGCCTCGGGAATCATTTATTGGAAAACCAACACCTCTGCCATAGGTCACCCCAAGTGTTTCGCTTAGTTTGGTGATTTAGCAGGGATGCTGGGGTTAATCGGGAGAGGTGTGTTCAGATTGCGCACTGCGTGGTTTCCTCTCCAACTGGTATATTTTTACATCGCTTCTGGACACTGATCCCTAGATTCCTACCCATCCCTCATACCTTTTTCCTTCCCAGAACTTCCTTTCCTTAACAACACCCTTCACAAGCATCCCCAAAGATGACATAGGCCCTTAGAGAAATTATTTTTTTACTGTATGGGGTTGATTTTAAAAAAAAGTTAAGGAAATTATGTTTTGAAATTTTGTATTGAATTTTAGCTTTTATCAACAAAATTAATATTTGAAGGAGATGTTCAATCTAAGACGATTTTATGTAGAATTAAATTTTCCAATTTTATTTTTTACGTGCGGAAAATGCTTACAATATAAATAAAGATGTGTTTTAAAAATGGATTAAACTCTCTTATTCGACTAGAGCCGAGTTTTTCACGTTGTCGAATCATTTTATAACATGGATGTTAATTGGACAATCCGCTATTCATTCTAGCATTAAAAAAACATGAGAGCAGCAATCCTTATCACGCTGAATTACTTTTCTTGTTGTTTTGAATTGTGAAATGTTAACAATTAACTGGCGTCGAGTCGGTCATGAACGAGCCGTACAATTAAACTACTTTTGATGAGCCGTATTCTTACGACTCAAGGTAAACTGTACCTCGGCTCAATTGAACGGTTACTCTTTTTATCAGGAGATATTTTAGAAAAATAGCGCCATTAAAACGTGAACGGCGTCTCACAGTTCGACATCTGGACTTGGGTCATACGATCATTCTTACGCTTACGCTGGAGCTAGGAGCCGTTCCAGTGGAGCCGCATTCTCAGTATTCTCATGACTCATACGCACTGAGCCCACGGCTCTCGTTTAATTTAGTCGCCCCATGAGCCGTACGGAATTATTGACCTGGTTACTTAATAAAATGAGTTATTTTTTTAAATTTTTTTTTATTTTTTTATTTTTATTTAAGTACATAAAACAGGCATGGTGCCCAAGAATTTACATACATGGATGTTTAAATACATAATAACAACAAAAATAGTAACAAAATGAATAAGCTAAATATGCAGAAGTAAATAACAAATAAGAATGGGTAAAAGGTAAATACAAATATGTTCATAAACGATTTGTTATTGTCACACCTGTACTGGTGAGACAATGATTAGGTAGGTACAATGTTGCTTCTCATTAAATAAAGGGTTTCATCACAATATCAGCTTAATATGATTAAAGGTAATACATTTTTTTTGAAGTGTTTAAATTGGTCATTAAAAATGTCTATTACATTATTAGAGCCATGTATAATGTTATAATTTCTTAATGTTCGCGGTACAGGGGAAAAATATCCTGTATTTGTGTGGTAGGCTTTAATATAGAAAATGTCGTTCATCCTCCTTGTTGATTTTCTTGATGAAATATTGATGTTAATTTGGGATAAAATGTTTGGTGTATCAACTGATGCATGTATAATTTTGTGTAGGAGCAGTACGTCAGAAAGTTTACGTCTGACCGTCAGTGAGTGTAGTTTGTAGTGCAAAGTTCGGTCATTATAAGTTCCAAATTGATCAGATAAACTTTCACGATAAGCAATTACACGGGTTAGTTTCCTTTGTATGGATTCAATCCTATAATTATGAATCTCATAATTGGGAGACCAAATTGTTGATGCATATTCGAGAATACTTCGCACAATTGATTTATATAATGTCAAAGTTAATTCTGTACTTTTAAAACAATTTGTAATTCTTAGCGTTAATCCTAATACTTGTGATGCACTTTTTGAAATTGTATCTACAT
Organism: Hesperophylax consimilis; assembly: GCF_061612785.1. Classification (NCBI taxonomy): domain Eukaryota; kingdom Metazoa; phylum Arthropoda; class Insecta; order Trichoptera; family Limnephilidae; genus Hesperophylax; species Hesperophylax consimilis. Next base: position 2,764,220 of record NC_142842.1, read on the forward strand.
GTTTATTGAAGCTAAGTGACGAGTCAAATGTCACGCCTAAGTCTTTGATTGAAGTTGTGTTTAGTAAAGGGATATTGTTAATGTGATATGAGTTGGAGAATTTATTAATGTTCTTTGTGAATGAAATTACGGCACATTTGTTTTCATTAAAATATAAATCATTTAGTGTACACCATTCATGAAGTAGCAGTTCTCCAATTACGTGAAACACGACCTGATGTTTGAGACCGATACTGAGAAAGATATTTTTAAGTGAGTTATTTTAAGCCAGGTGAAACAAAATTATCTGTGTTTGTTATGTTTTTGTCATTTAATTTAATTTAAGATGGTTGTACCAAAAGTTCCATTATTCCAGAAATATTAATATTATAAGAACGTAATATTTTCTTAGACCATTTCCTGCAATAACTATTTTAATACGTATTTAGTATTTTAAAAAAGCACTATAACTTCTAAAATATTAGTACCTATGTGTGGCAGAGGGTTAAATAAATTTTATTCGCTTGACAAGAATAAAATGCATATTTCTATTTATTATTCTAGCTGGTCGGTTCGTCACTTGCAAACATTGATTTTTTATCTGTATACACTGTCAAATAACAAAAAATATTATTCTGTATTTATATAAAGTCTCATAGCCTTATTTTTATTTTGAGGAGTTTTTGAACATTTCTCTGAATTCAAGTACCTTCCCTAGGTAAACTACATACAATAGATTAAAAAAAAATTGTGAACGTATAAACACATTATCTGGTAAGACTGTACAATTTACAAATGTTTCATTTTGAAAAAAAAACAAGAAGTTATTACTAAAATAGTGACTCGGCATGTTAAATGCTCAAATAGCAAACTTGTATAAAACATTCGACCGGACGAACTCTGACGTCATCCGGACCCAAATCACTAGCTCCAATAGTTAGAATGACAACTGGTTAGGAATTGAATGGTATACTAATGTATGAATTGTAATCAATGAATTAACTTATTCATATTTTTGTTTCCAGACATGAGGCTGTCTATGCACGTGATCGTGGCCGGAGTGACGCTGTGGCTCGCGTTGGCGGCCGGAGCCCGATCTCTTCCCCGCGCCAAGCAGCCAAGAGCCACCCGCGGATTCAAGAACACGGAGATGATGACCGCCAGGGGCTTTGGCAAGCGAGGACTGCACCCCGAGCCTCTGCAGAGTGAGTACCAAATCTTCTTGCAATCTTTTTTTAATCGATTTAAAACAGGCTAAGGTTAACATACTAAGGTCCCAACAGAATTAGCGTTGAAAAGCTTTTGTTCAAATAGATATGCCGTGGCCCAAGGGTTGTGGCGCCGGTGTGGTGTTTATTCTAAAAATAGCCCTTTTTCCGTGCAAGTACACGTACGTCATCGAGTGGGGAGGGGGGTCATGAGTTATTCGTGCGTCTTCGTGTAGATCTTGAGGTAATCTGAAAAGTAAACTAATCATAAACATATAAATTAAGCCCAGTGACGAACAAAAGACGTTTTCGCAAAAAATAACGGTAGCGTTGAGATTCTACCCAAACCATTTTTTTAACAATAGCTCCACACGGGAGACCTTGAGAAAATTTTCCTCATAATCTATAAGTTTAACTCTTTCTATAAGTCGTGAACAATCAGAAGAATTTCATAAAAAATGCACTTAAAATCTTCAATATCTCAAAATTAAATAATATAATTACTATCATGAGTTTTGAACTATTTCTGTGGGGATCTGGCTAGTTCTGTAAGCTATTCCCCAACTGACCATGTGGTATTGTAGAAGAGGCTGTATATAACACACTGAATATTGAGAATAGATTTCTCATCGATAGAAAATTTCTTATTCGTAACAATATATGAATTAATTTTCTATATTGTGTATTTTATATATATTTTGTTAAATTTCTCTATTTTTATCATTAATTATTCCCAAAAGAGTAATTTTATCCTCTGTTTTAGGTAATTATCATTTTTTTATCATTACGTATTTTTTTATTGACAATTTAAAATAATATGATTCTTATAGAAAACATGAAATGTCATACATATTTAACATGTTTCTTTGTTATCTCAAATCCCTGTCAGAAATTCTATTTACTCTATTCTATCATAAAAGTCCCGAGGACATAAAATGAGCTTCTTTCTCTCTGGAAAAAAAACAACAAAAATCAACAATGTTATATTGCTTTCACTGATTTGTAGACTCAACTTATTCATTGTTTTATTTACATGATATAGAAATGACTGTTCCAGCAATAAACTGACACTACACGACTTGTAATCTAAACTGATCGATTCAATCAATCTTTTTGTAAATTTAATTGCTCTTGAAAATGAGTTGAGCACTTTTCGAATTTACCTTTTAAATTTTCTGTGTCTTTAGACAGAAGTGTTCGTAAGACAAGCAAAGGGATAATAATTTATTTTACCTTGATGAAATAGACGATTCTAGATGCGCCCTTGGTCAATTAACGTTACAAATCGCACCTGTTACTTCTTTCTTCTCGGTGCCATTGTTATAATAACCCATTTATATAAATATACACATTATACTCTGTTTTAGTAATGTTTATCTGCCGTTATTGCTGAAAATGGACATGTTATAAAGTTGTATCTGGATACTGGTTTAGCTTTTTTGTACATAACTGGAAGAAAGTAAACAGTTTTTTAATGTTTTCCCGCATTCATAAATCGCCTGCATTAACTAATAAAAATATTAACAGCAAATTATTACCTCATAATTAAATAATTAAACTAAACATAACTAAATTCATGTGTAGAATTGGAAAAACAAAATTGTTCCTTCCCAACCAATATATAGGGTGTATGGGGGGTAAAGTGCGCTAACTTCGGGTGGTGATTCTACATGATTTTAGAAAAAAAACAGTAACGTTTTTCGAAATTCCAATATTTTTTGGTTAAAAAGTTGTATGAGAAAAAAAATATTCTTCTATGAAAATAAAAATTGTGTCGAAAAATAAACATTGGATTTTCGAAAAAAATTATATTTTTATTTCTACAACCACGTGGAATCATTTCCGAACACCCTCTATACGAAAACATTTTACAAACTGCAAAGGCCAATCTTGTGACCGAAGTAACTTACAGTATTTTTTCTTACAGCTTCTACGAATGTTAAAACTTCTGTCCAGTTCTTTAATATAATATTTTAGTTCAGTGTAAAAATTTCTCCGAAAAAGGGAAACTCAAACAGACCTAAATCTAAAGAAACTTTTCACTTTTATTTATAAACATTTTTTGAAAAATATTTCTCTCTCAAATATTTGCGTAAATTTTTCAAACCGTTTAAAACTTTAGTCCAACTTAAATTAAAGTTAATTAAAATATTTCATTCTGAATTTTCGTTGGCAGTATTCACATATTTAATATTTGAGTTGACTAATATTACATAGTAAGTTAATATTAAAACTAATATATTCTAAATTATGTCTTGATTTCAATTAGCAAACCAAAAAGTGCACTTATTTTACTAATTAACGTAACTAAAAAGATAGTACATACATTATAATAATTGATGCCATGAAGGTTGAAAATAAAACGTTGCCAAAAAACTGATAAGCGTACAAAATCGTTGTGTATTTTGTAATCGGGTCTGGTTAAATGAGTATTGTATTTAATTAAACATTTTTATATTAATCACATAGGAGGCCCTGAGGATAATATTTTCCCTCAGGACCTGTGTCATCTTATGGGATGCTCTGTGGAGGGTCCCCGATGAACCGGGGCACCCCTGCTAAGTCACCACACGTAGCGAGGTACTTGAGGTGACCTTTGACAGAGGTGTTGGTTAAGCATGTTGATCTGAATTATTTACGAAATATTTCGACGTGCTTCACAATAAACAATGACAAACTACTTGGTACTTGAATTTGGTTTAATTTTTATACAATACCAAATGTAATCATAAAATATGACTGAATTTTTTAAATAATGCGCGTCAAAGAACATCTGCACGTAAACTTTAATTAACAATATTTCGTTTAATCTTTATGTTTTACTTCTTTCACTGAGTAAAAATTAGGCAACCACTTCACCCAAATTCCATTAGAATATCAGAATTTGTTTGGTCTTCATACCTTAATAAATAATAACTCTCCCATATTTTTGTGTTCGAATATGTAATTCACCCAACCCATAATAAATGTCCCCTTTGAGACTGAAACACAGAAAATGAATACTTCTAATTAATTTCTTTGTTATTGCGTTAAAAAGTAGTAGTGCTTCAACGATTATAACTTTTACGATTATTCACTGCTATTAAATAAACCTATCTATGAATAATATTATTTTATAAAAATTACATAACACTTTATTATTTATTTATATTAAAGTGTTGCCCGCAATAGTCAGTATTTCACTACTACGAAATTTAAATATTAAAGTATTTTTTTTCTAACCTGCCTAAAAATATTAATATTAGTTTTCCAGAAGTATTTGATATTACGTGTTTTTATTTCTCGTATTTTAAAAATATCGTTTTATTTGGGCCGTTTGATTACAAAACTGTACAAACAGTAGAAAGAAAATTTATTTTGACATATTTTCGCAGTGCAGCCTAGAATGTTTGAGACTAGCAGTTTTCCATTCGCAGTGCAACCTATAATGTTCGAAACTAGCAGGTTTCCATTCGCGGTGCAGCCTAGAATGTTCGAGACTAGCAGGTTTCCATTCGCAGTGCAGCCTAAAATGTTCGAGACTAGCAGGTTTCCATTCGCGGCGCAGCCTAGAATGTTTGAGACTAGCAGATTTCCATTCTCAGTGCAGGCTAGAATGTTCGAGACTAGCAAGTTTCCATTCGTAGTGCAGCCTAGAATGTTCGAGACTAGCAGGTTGACCGGCGAGCTTTCGTCGCGAATCCCAAAGTTTCCAGTAATGAGTTCCAAATATTCTAGGCTGCTCTGCGAATGGCTCGCATCTTTCCAGTAGCTTGTCGCTACGGGCAAATTGTCACCTTGAATGCTGCTGCCCGAAACAATTCAGCAGAATATGGAAGTCAAGTCCTTTTTCCTGTCTGTAGATTTGTTTGTGTTTTCCGTGTCCGGTCAATCCTGTGAAGATGGTAGCCATGTTTGATAGTATCTTTTTATCCCACCAGAGCGTATGAGTATTGCTACCGTTGTGAGCGTCAAGTCCGAGTAATCAACATTACGCGAAGGAACACAAATATGTCGTCCGTATTCGGTACATAGATCAACATTCCAATCTTGAAAACGTATTTTTTAAGAGGATTTATTTTTTAATCTTAATATTTCATTATGTACACAGCAGGTTGGGCAAGACTATTTTTTTAATAACTCGAAAATAATGGCAAATTTAGCTCTAAATCATTAAAATCGAATTATGTAATGGACTTTATCTTAAAATTTAAAACACAAATGAATGATATAGCTCACATCTTACATAAATAGCTTCTAGATACGTATGGTGCAGCGCGCGTTTTCCCCTACTGTTTCTGTGCCATGTTGAAATGATTCGTTTTTTTTTTCTTTCAGCCCTGACTATGGGTCCTACCGACAACTTCCTGGACACGCTGGAGGTTCCCCAGGAACATGGATTTGCTGATCAGTTCGAAGACAAATTGCCCGAAAAGTAAGATTTTTCAATACGTAATATCAAACCCTTCCTTGACATGCTATTAACTCACTTGGTATATCTCTAATTGTTTATTTTATTTTATACTTATCTCACTTAAAATGGCACATGTTATGCACACTGGTTACATGCGTGCTAATATAAAAATCACAGATTAACATTAAATAATAAAATTACAAACTAAGTTCAGTATTTAAAAAAAAAACATTTTTTTTACTGTAATAAAAAAATAATAACTAAGGATTGTAGGATTCCTTTCCAGGGACTAACAACCTTGTCTAATGCCGCTCGGGTGAAACGAACATTTATTTCTTATATAGCTCATAATGCCTTAATGCCATCTGATTTCGAGAGAAATGCGTATATGTCCGTTTGTGCGTACGTGATTGCCACCAAAAGTTGATAGAATGGATTGTCATCCACAACGAGTTTATCTGCTGAGTTTCAGCTCGATTGGATGTCGGAAAGTGGGTTAATCTCCGCTTCCAGAGAAAAAACTGAAAACAAAAGAGAAATTCAAATAGATTTATTTAATAACACTTCACAAATTTCTTCACTTCCCTTAAAAATTTTAACACATTTTCGTATTCTTCAATATTGGTTGGTATTTCTTGGAAGATCTGCACAGCTCTATATAATAATAATGAGTTCTGTGATTTTGACTTTCTTCGAAAAGAAGTCTTATTTCATTTATTCTTCGTGAAGAGTGATTATGTTTGTGTTGATGTTGATGTTCATTAAGTTTTAGCATAAAATCAGAATTTTTGTTGGCCGTTTAGGATTTTAAACAATACGTTTTTGACAATACGTTTAGATCCCTCGACATATATTTAATTTTGGAATATTCGTTTCGTCTTCGAATTATTATCTTGGCTTTGTTTAGCATAACTGTTAGTATTCTGAACTGTATTTTGCCAAGAACAATTAATATCATATATAGTTCTTTATTTATTGGCATTATTCTTCATTGATTTATTTTCTTATCCTACCGAGTGGTGAATTTTTTTTGGTGATTAAAGTCAGCCAATATTTATATTCGTATGCTTATTTCAATATTTCTCCTTTAATATTATTAAAAGGGTAATTAATATTATTTTCAATTTTCATAAATTTGGTTATGTATAGATTTAAATTTAATTATTTTTACTTCCAATGTTAAGGTCATATTTTAGTTGGTTCATATTTGACAAATACTTATAGGTATTTAGTCTTTTTTGAATATTTTATTTATTTAAAAATTATTCGTTTTAAATCTAGTACAAACCTATTATAAAACTACTATTAATAATATTCTATTACCTACATACTAATATTTGGACTTCATAGCAAAGGTTCAGCAAAATTTAAGATTTTTTATTTATGGCTATTTATGTACATTACAAAAAGAATCGGTCCAAGAACCGACCCTTGCGGCACTCCTAATGCAATAATTCTATACATATAATAAACACGGGGTTCATATTTTAGGTGTTCCGTAGCAAAACATTTATGTATTGGGTAAAATAATGTAACAATTAAATATGTAAGAATTCATCGAACGCAACAGAAAAAAAACAATTGTCGAATATTCGTGTTTCTTGTCTGCCTTAAAAAAATTTATTTCATGAAACTGATTAAAATTGTCGGTATATTTAAAATAAGTCTTTATATTCATTTTCCATTATTCTGGAGGCTTAAAACATGGTTTTGGGGATTTATGCAGATTATCATTTTTTGAGAGGATCATGTTATCGATGATAACCGATAATTTATATTATTAAAAATAAACTAATCCAATTGAAGTGTTAATATGCAATTACTCATAACTTAAGTAACATGTCATTGATAAGAACATATAAAATTAATATTGTTGTAACGAGAAAGAAACGGTAGTACAAATTAACGTAATTATTAAAATTCTCTTCAGTATTTTCAGTTTTAATATTGGGATATTATTTATATCACCCCAGTATTAACTAAAATAAATCATTACTTATGTATTTTATAGATGAGTATATTAATTAACGAAGCCTAGCTACCTTCTAAGTGTACAGTAAAAAGCTTACCAGGGCCATTATGAACACAATATAATATAATATTTAATTGATTTCAATTTTTTTACTCATTTGCGCTAGAGTGCAGATAACTAGCACTGCGTGAGTGTCAGAACGAAGTTAAACAGTTGCACGTACCAATATAAAACCGCCAGACTTATACACTTACGGATTTACACGTTGGGAGAATTTCATATATTTAAAAATGATTGATTTTTGTTTGGGTACTGCCGCCCCAGGAACCTTTTTTTTATTATTTTAATATAGATCATATGGGTTACATTAATACATACAAATTTTGCAAAATATAATATTAAGGTTCATAATTGGTCATGTATACCTTATCAGAAAAGAGGAACTCTTGTGCCTGATAAGGGAGCCACGATTCTTACTTAGATTCAATGTTATAATATTATTTTATGTGTAAAATATATAATAATATAAATATATATATAAATATATATATATATATATATATTTTTTTTTAATATAAGTTTTATGGAAAAAAAGTTTGATTTTATTTATTTGTTCTTGTTGGTTCGTAATACAGCGCAATTCGGAAGGGAGATTATTGTAGTTTTTTATGGCTTGGTAAATATAATGGTTTTGCATTTGAGTTGTTTTAAAGATTGGCGTAATAAATTGATTTTCATTTCTCATTAGTTTGTAAAATTCTTGATATTCTGTGTTATTTTTTTCTTTACACATTTTTATAATGGAAGTTTGTTTAAATATATCATCAATATTTGGTACTGGAAACAATTTAAAAGGCAATTTTGTTGGGAAAGTAGAGTTTTTTTTAAGTATTACCTTTATAATAATTTTTTGCGAGACTTTTACTGAGTTAAGGTTGTTTTTATAAGATCCTCCCCAACCTATGATTCCGTAAATAAGCAGGGAGTGGACAAGAGCATAGTATACATTTTTTAGTATTTTCACATTTTATGATAATCAACACCTCTGGAATAGGTCACAGGAATTAGCAGGGGAGCCCGGGTTCATCGGGTGAGACGTATTCAGTATGCACCTGCCCTTCAGCTTCAGATCGGGAGGGGCTGGTTTGGGGAAACCCCTTTACCTCTCCAACTGATCTCTCGACTCAATGCCTTGCGCCGTAGTGGTAGGGACTATTCATTCGTCCGACATTCCTGGAAACACTGATCCCTTGATTCCTAACCAACCCTCACACCTTTTACATTCCCAGAACTTCCTCTATTCCTTTCCTTAAAAATAAAACCCTCCAACCAGCATCCCCAAAGATGACAAAGACCTTCAGAGAAATTATTTCCCTCAGGGCCTCCTGTGTGGGCTTAATGTTAAACAAAATGTCTGCTTAAAAACGTGTTTGAAAAAAAACACAAAAAAATAATGTTACTTAAGTTGGTTTAGGTTTTTTGACTTACTTAATTCCGGTACGTGTAATTTAAAGTTGGTGTTAGTTACTCTGGCAGTGTATATTGTTGCGTGAAATTTCTGAAGAATGTGTAATTTCTTTATGTAACCTTTCTAGAGAACGCTAAGTAAAGTAGAGTCACTTAACCTCCCCCCCCCCCGGGGGGAAATAGTTGTTTATTAAATTGATGAGTTATGATATCGTAAATAAACTATCTAATTCACATGAAACCCAGAAAATTAATGGTTTTTTTATGTCACAAATCTCCGTGCACTTTGCGATATAGTCTCAGAATAAAGCATTCCTCCATATATTGTATTTCTTTAAAATATCCGGTCTCCTTAAAATGCACTTTACGCTTCCGAATTCCTCAGTTGGCTTTCAGGAAATACCTCTCGGGTTAACCGATGGAGATCGAAAAGAAGCGAAGTGGTTTTTACATCTCACTTTCTCAAGAGTATCATATGTCAAAGGATCACTTTTATTTATTGGAAACTTGCTGAACGAAGAAGCTGCAACCTGCAGCTACGTACAGATAAAGTTTGTCGGTGTTCAATAAGGTATGCACAACTTATCGAACTTTTAAGTATGATCAAAGTTTAACTTTGTGTCGTATTTCAAATTTCCGCGATAAAGAGTTTGTTATTTGTTGTGTTTGTTTGTAAACTTCTCTTGATACGGCCACAGTGGAATATCAGAATGCAAATATGTCAATGGAAGCGAAGTGTCGAACATCTAATACTAACCTTGATATTTGACAGTCAGACATATAATTTCGCAAGTTTAAACTTACAATGAAGGCGCATTTATTGTTGGCTTGCCTCCCCCAGACGGGAAGCCACCAGTGTTACCAGTCTCAATTATTTTATTTACACTGGTGTAGAATTGCGAGAGGAAGAGTGACACTTTAACTAAATGCGGTAGAAATGAGATCACTAAAGCGTGTGAATGAATTAAGAACGAAGAGTTCAGAAGATATATCGCAATAATTTAGCTAGGGACGCTTAGTTGATTGGGCTCGTTAAAAAGTAGTCTACTTAATAGTCAACTGAATTATTGCTAAAATTAAATCGTTTACATTTCCAACGGGATCGTACGTAGGTGAAAGAAAGTGAATTGAAATTAAATAAGCATGCAACGTGTGCAAGCGTATGCGTAATATGAGGATAAATCGATAATACACCCGAACTATTCCTCTTAGGGTCAAATACATCTCATAAATACTGCCGTGCCTCCCTTAAACATGCCTACAGATATTGTATATAATATTCTGGACATTATTGGGGTATGTTGTGAAGCTGAAGATAGTGGGGAGGGGAGGTAGATGGGAATACGGAGGCGGGGAAGTACCTGGCTAGACAGATCTGGTCACCAAACATGGTCAAAGCCATCTCAAGCAATGTTTCAATTATGAATGGTGGTCTGACAACAGTGCGATGCTGAGAATATCTTCTAATCTAGACCGTGACGCAAATTTACTATTTATTTATTTGTGAAATCAATACAAACTAACAAATAAAATTTACTTTATTTAATTAGTTCACGCCGTGATTTGATCCCGCTACTTGTGACCGGTGAACCTGCGATCTTCGACTTGTTAGTCGAGAGCCTTAACCTTAAGGCGACGAAATACTCTAATAACGGGGGTTCGCTCGAGGCTCACATTGAATAATTCCGACGGATATTCGTAATGATAATATTTATTTATACCGATTCGTACAGACGTAAGTTATTTATATTGATTAATAAAAACAGTATCTAACATTAAAATGTTTAATGGTTACAAAATTTTATAAAACGTTTTTCAACTATAAAATTAGCTGCAAGCACCATATTTCATTTTCTAGACGATGAATTATTACCTTCCCGAAGGATTCCTCTAGAAAAAATGAGATTTTTAGGTATACTTTCATCAGAATGAATTAAAATAAACCCCATAAAAAACATAAATTTTCTAGGTCTCCTCGTGTAAATTTGACCATATGTCTGTCCATTATTTTTATAATAATAGAATATTCTTTTTAAACGACTTTATTACGTATGTCGTTAAGATATTCGCTTTATTTTAGAGATTTGCTTGTGCTAACTCAATCAGGTCTGTCTAATACACCAGGGCCGCGCGTCGCATATTCTTGTGCATAGCATCTTCACTTACGTCGTTAAGATACCGAATTTATTTTAGGGGGTTGTATCATCTTAACCCCATGCTTCACCCCTCTTCCACGTGTTTTCCCATTTCGAATGATTAATTTAATTGTTTATTTGCTAGTTTTGAGAGGCTCTAAGCATGACGTATCTAATAAAGAAAGGCGTATAAAATTAACCGGCAAATGACATATGAACATTTTTGGAAAACTTTGTTCATTGTGTTTTTGTAATGTCTCACGATTTTTATTCGATTTTTCAATGAATATTAGGAAGTTGTATATTTTTAATGGACAACTTCACTAATTTACTTGTACTATATATTTTTCATCAATTAAACAGATCAAAATAAAAAAAAATGTTCTGTGCATTTAATTAAACAAAGTCCGATTTCGAAATTTTAAGCGAGCAAGATTAAATTTGTAGGGTCTTAAAAAGCTTGCATTACAAATTTTTGAAAATATACATTTTTTAATTAATTTTGAACCGGATTTTCAAATAATTTTAAAAGATTCTTAATAAATTAGCAATACTGACTTTTCTCCGGGTGCATATTTATTAACGCCATTTTGGACTTTTACATAAGAATTGTTATTAAAATTGCACACTTCCATTACCATTATACAGTTTTTTTAATACATAAGCTTAGCCCCAGCAACAATCGTTTTTATTTATGGTTGTCTAAAGATGAACGTAGACAAAAAAATACCAACTTCTAACAATTTGTTTTTGTTGCTTTTCAGTGTGCCCGTTGACTGGTTCGTTGACGAGCTCCTGAACAACCCGGAACTCACCAGGACCGTTGTCCGCAAATTCATGGACATCAACCAGGTATACATCATATTTATCTACATTAAGAGAAAGCTACAAACCAAAAATGTGTATATTCTTAGCGTACCTTATATTGTAGGTAATAGGCATTAAAATCCCTTGACAAACGGAGTCTGGAAACGTTCGATTTCAAGCACAAAACTGGTTTTTATTTATTTTATAAATAATTTTATAAGAAAGCAAAAAAGTTAATCAAGTGAAACTGTCACAGATAATCTTAGCTATAATACTGTATTTTTAAAATGTAGTTTCCTTTACGCTTTGATACATTTCAATTGAAAAAAAAATTTAGTAGTTTAAATTTACTTTTTTTATGAGTAATTTATTTTTTATTTGTATTCTACTCAAGCAAAACGATAGGAAAACCTTCAATTTATCTATATCATATTTTTGATATTCATAATGTACACCAATTCGCAATAAAGATTAATCAAAATAGTGATTTGGCATTATGTTTCACCTTAAGGTGATGCATCACGTTGTGTAAAATTTTGAATCGGGCCACTAACAATAACACTCCTTATGCAGATGGCGTAAAGGATTAAATACCCGCATGACAACTGCCACCTGTTTTGATTTATGCAAAAAATAAATATTGCCAAAAAGGGTTTTTTTAAATTTTATTTTGCGAAGTTCAGGCAAAAATATTTCAATGATTTCTAGAAAACTTAATTTGCCGCATTATACAATAAAAGCATAACCAAACATAGGTTCGTAAGTTGGAGATTTTGAACTTGAAAGCAGTTTTTATTGACATAATACTTTATTTTTTCCTGGATTATAATAATGATCGATTATTTCAAAGGCCGAGATGTGCTCTTCTCGCATTAATTAATGATTGCACCTAAAATGTTTTTAAACCAAAAACACGTGACTTAAGGTAGTGTTACGTCTTAAATAACATTTTTAATTGGAAAAACAATTGGGAAGGAATACCCAATAACAATTGCGCGCTAAACACAGATAAAATCAAGTAATTACATTTTAAGGAGTAAGACGTTCAGATCTCTATTTATTTGTAAACATCACAGATGAGTTCCAACTGACTACTAGTGCTTTGCCAATCAATGGGGGTATTTTGTAGGGCTGAAAGCAATGGGGAGGGTAAAGAGATGGGAAAGAGGGAGGTTGGGAAGTACCTGACTATTCAGATTTGTACGCCAAATATGGATAATATCATTTCAAGCAGCATCTTGATTCTGATAAGTGGTCTTTCAGAGCTATAGTGAAAGTTTCCATTAATTAATACCTGTACTAACACATACTCATGAAAAACCAAGAAATAATCTGAATTCTTGACAGATCAGTTCCAAATTTGAAAATGAAAATTAAATTCATAAGGATTTTGAGTTCATTGAACCAGAGATACACAAACAGACCTACAACCGAAATAAGTTTTTTTAATTATTTTCAAATAAATGATATTGTTTTATTTTCAGGATGGCGTTTTGACACCAGATGAACTGCTGAGGAGCGTATATTGAAGACCATCGACATTCTCAAAACACCTTCAAGCAAACTCTCTTATTGGTTCCATATTAAAATCGGTTCACGACGCGCAATCATTACATTTCGTTTCCAAAAATCCCTTTTGGTCAATAAAAAAATAGTCATAAAAATATTCGTATTATTGCTCTAGTCAAATTAGTTTTAGAAAAAATATAAACCTTACATGAAATATTCCATTTATTTGATTTTAATGTAATTAAAAGAATCTCAACATTTTTTTGCAATTTTTCTCATTTATTGATTTTAAAAACCATCTTAGCCTATTATATTGTAGGTTTCAAATTAAAGACGATAAAATAATTGTTCTCAGATAACCCGAAATGAAAATGTACCTACTAACTAAGATATATTGGAAAGATTAAAGTATTGGATGTTAAATGATTAAGAAAGTAAAGCTTTTCGAAGAAGTTATATTGTTTTATTACACTTTATTGATATGATATGTAAATGAATAGTCCAGGAAATGTAATTTATTACATTAAATATTGTTTTATTGAATTAAATCATGTATCAGTATATTTCTAGTATCTACCATCTGCAAGTTACCAAAGTATAGTTTACTTGGACTTCATTGTTCAAAATACTTAGTTATTATTATATATATATATAGTACAGAAAACATATATATCAAAGAGTATTGTTTTTAGGTACTTTAAAATACATAAATATTCCAACTAAAATCATAAATATATAATACTAATATATTGTATTTCACGGCCTTATTTTGTCATATGAAAATAATTATGAATTAATTTATTTATCGTCATAATATTTTAGTATTGTTATTTTTCAATGTCATCATTTATAGGTATGTATGTATGTGTACATTTGTCAAAACTAATTAATTTACTTTGCCTTCAAAGATAGTGGAAAAATTTGAGTTGAATTCAAAACTATTTATCGATATTTATACATTTTATTATATGTTATTAACGGTAACGTCATTCGTTATTTTCATGATCATAGTTTGACTTAAATAATTATTTTAAACTATTTTCAAAGGGACAAATTTTGACAGGGCTGGTGTTTTTGGGAAATCTTAAGATTTTTGGAAAAAAAAAATTTTTCTGAAAAATCTTTCGTAAATTTCTAAGAACATGTCAATTTATGTCCCACTGAAAAAATTTAAGCTTTAAAATAACCTTTTAAAGTTTAAAATCACCTTTTACAATAAGTTATTTGTATGTTTCTACTGAATTGTGAGTTAACGCAGGAATGATCGTTAAATTTCTAATATTTTCAAATATATATAAATGTGTGAAAGCTATTTAAAAAAAATGTATCCATTTATAAATATTATCCATTCGTATATATTGCAATATTTTATGTATAAATATCTCTGATATGTATATTTTTATTGTTAACAAACTCTATCTAGTTGTTTATAATAAAATATTTATTGTGATCATATTAAACCTGCGTTTGATGGTTTACACTAAAATGTCAATATAAACATGTAAATGTAAAATATAAAATGTTATTGATCGCTAGATGGTTCAGTCAAAATGTTGTTTATTTATTTCAATCTACCCCATTTTCCCCTATGTTCGTCTAAATTATTAAAAAATTTCCCTATTTTTTTAAATGATAAAATCATGTTTTTAAGACAAGATTTTTTATGCATCCATACAAATTGAAAATATACATACTCATATGAAACATTATTTTTTGTTGATAAATAATTTTTTTTAAATGTACGTAAAAAAAAATTATAAAATACTTAACAAGTTACAAACACAATACAGAAATACATAACATTTGATTGTAGCAGAATGAGGAGGTTTTGAATATATCGAAAAGATCAGTACATATCAATATTTAAATTAGCAGTTGGTGAAATCGCGGTAGTAGTAAGTGATATAAATATTTAGTTCTATGGTTGTCAAAGTCAGAGAGATGAAGTCGAGTAAATTTAACAGGGACACGGATATTTATAACACTTAACATTTGAGGGCAGTCGATGAGGTTGTTCAGCAGTTAAAAAAATAAAGGAATATTATTAATCATTTAAGAATACCATAATACTAATAAATCGAAACGAAACATGAAACAAACATCTGTCCTACCGGAACAACGCCTTTAACCACTGGGGCCTAATTATGTTATGTATTTTTTTACGATCTCATATTTCTGATTCAAAATTAATAACATTATCTTCAACTAACTTTGACTCAATTTTTTGGCTGCTATCTTTATGATTTATTACAAAGCTTTAAGGAATTGGCTTATATCCTAAATAGTGTATCGGATAAACATGCTGGGTTCGATTCCCAGTTTGCCCGTACCTTTTTTTTCAATTTCCTGTCTCTTGTTATACTTCTGATTTATAGTATTGTAAAAGTTATTAAAAGAAAAGTCATAAAAAAAAACAATATTATTAATCATTTTCCCGGTAAAAAGTAGTGAAAGTTAAATGTCTTGCAAATAGAAATTCTTTCTCCGTGTAGGGAAGATCGAAATCGAACCAATATTCAGGTGCGGGGAACCTTTTAGTAGTCTGGGGCCATTTGTAAGTTTGTAGTATCACCCGCAGACCACACCAAGATTTTGCTGTGGTCGGAATTCTCGATATATATTACGGAACTTAATATAGAATGTGCAACTGGAATTTTATCGTTATATTCTGAACACGCTAGTATTAAATTAAGAGCTACTTCTCGGGGGGGGGGGGGGGTATAACGTACAAGTGTACCCGGCGTTGCTCAGGGTATGAACAGGGCCGTTTTAAGCCATGAAAGAGCCCAAAATATTAATTTGCATTTCAAATGGTCTAATAAAAATTAAATCTTTGGTTGTTTAAATTTGTGTACGTTATCTAAATACCTAATATATAAAAAATACATGGAAAAGATTTGCGAATACCGCACATTAGTTTCGATCCCTCAATAATATTGGAACCCTGTGGAACTTTGAAGTCCTCAACTTACAGAAGTAATTGATAAGATATTAAGTGATGAGATCGAAGATAGTGGAAATTAATTAATTATTTTGAATTTTTTCCATGGCAACGCCTTGGAGTAGGTCTGTGATGAGAGATGATTCTTTTTCTATGGTATTCCTAATTGGGTTAGACATGTGGTGTGGGTGAAGGGAGTGGAATATGAATTATTACATTAACAAAGACACGGAAAAAAAGAAAATATTTCTAGTTGGAAGCGCAAACCAATAAATTATTTCGGTTTTTATTTTTCGGAGTGTCAGAATCACAACAATGTTTAGAAGAAAATTCTTTAGTGTCTTCGTAAACGGAAATATTTTAGTATCACTTAAAACGGAAACATTTAAAACATATCAGCAAAAGAGGCTAGTAGCCGAGTAGACAAATGTGTCGGATTTCCATCCAGGCATCGAGATTTCAAATAGATTTCACATACACGAAAATGTGAAATCCTCAACGTGTATCACTTTGGAACCTAGCCGGGGCCTCTCCGACATTGGGGCCCTATGAACGACGTGATACATTATTAGTCATGTGTCCTCAATGTGTACCATTTTCACAGCATCCCGGAAGATGACATAGTAAGCATTAAAGAACTTATTTCCCATATAGGCCTTTTTTTTCTTAAACTTATTTTTCGGCAATTTTTTCCTTCTTAAATGAGTCTGCAGATGAATCCATAACTGTAATTTTATCTGTAAGCGAGTCCCTAATTTGATTAAACTCATAATTTACTATTACAATTTTAGTGTAGCATTTTATTAGTAAAATAGTAAGAAATTAAAATTAAATTAAAAAGTGATGTTTGATTGCCAATTCATTTGTGTCAAAATTGCATTCTAGTAACGTAGGTAACATACATAAGAACCTGTCAGCTACGTTATACCTTTCTCTGGATTTTGTATAATGTCTTAAAAATGTATCTGAAACACCGTGAAAGAAAACCATTATCTAGTTCTAAAAGTAATTTTTATAAACTATTTTTCTTGTGATCGGCAGACCGCACCGAAAGTGTTCGCGGGCCGCAACAAAAAAGCGTCGCGACCCGCAGGTTCCCCGCCCCTGCTATATTGGAAAGCCCCCGCTTCTCTACATCCACATCTTGTTATGGCGTCTCAAATGGCTGAAAAGGACTTACATCCAAGTCCAATTAGGAATGAATAGGTCCGTGGAATTGAACGCAGTGCATTCATTCCGTGAATCCAAGATGATAAATTCCACATTAATTATTATATACGTAAATATAAATTATGATTAAAAAATAAAAATAAATTGTTTAAAGAAAAATAAGAACAATAAAAGCGAATTCACGAAGAAAGAAATGCAAGGAGATTGTGTGAATGGTAGAAATAGTCGGGGAAACCAGTGGGGGACATGGGACGATCAAGTGAACCGGATACGTGAGTCAGGCCATGTCAATAGTCATAATAATATAAGAGTATGCAAACTGAGAAAAATGAGTATTCCTAATTTATTAAGAATCTCTTCAAATTATTAATAATTTAAAAACGGGATTGCAGAAATTAAGAATGCACGAAAATTTGCTTTGATAATATGTCATGAAAAAATGCAAAAATATTCTAATTTTCTTAAATACGTGTTCCGACATCGTGATAATATATTCGTCATTTACTAAACGTTTAACAGGAAACCTGTTAATTCATTCGTAATTCCTGCAATCCCGTTTTAATCGGATTTACAAGAACTTGATACAATACTCATTTTTCTCTGTGTACTTGTGAGGCAATGTATGAATGTGAATGAGGCAAGAAGTGTGTATCAAGTTAGAGTTGTTATGACGTATAATGAATAGGACCTAATGGTCTCGAGGGGTAAAGAGCGTAAAACAGAGATCCTGGGTTTGTTTCCCAGTTGTGACCGTTGTCTTTTATTTTCTGTGTCTTGTTCTGTTTCATTTAGATTTGTTAATATTATCTTTTTCTTATATATTAGATTGATGGAAATTTTCCAGTAAAATTTAAAGAAATAAATTTTCACGTCAGTTAGCGACACTTGAATAAACGATTAATTAGATTTTTATCAATCATTCATACTTTATTTATAATATTACAAGGACATTTTCTTTGCTTGCGAAATATAAGTAATTATTTTTCGTAGCAAGCAGATGACGAGGCCATACTTTGTAAGGAGCAATGTTTATTTTTGTTTTGTACTTCAGTGAAACATAATCTAGCTTATAGTATTATTGATGTACTGATTATCCGAAATAATAAATGCACATTGATCCAAATACATAATGCGTTAGCGTAGCAACGATCCGGACGATTTGGGCAATCGCCATGGAACCCCGCAATGAAGAACGAAGTAAACAGAACAAACCGAACATAAAGCAGAACAATGATAAACCTAAAACTTAGTAACTAATTAATACCTAATTAAATTTATTTAACCTAGGTATAAAGAAATATTAATTCAATTAAATTATCAATTTACGCCCCATTCGGACTTTTACATTTTATTACAATAAAAAAAGAAATTTGAATTAATACCAGCTGTTCAATATATTTTAGAATACGTCGCGTAAGCGTAGTACGCATCCAAAACGTATTTTATTAACACTTTAATTTGCCGAAAAACATGGAAAAAGTTGTTTTTTAAATGCTCAGATCATAGAAATTAAGTTTTTTTTGCTCTCTATGTGATGTAGATTCTTCGTTTTCCGGTTGTACTACGTGTTTCAACCTAGAGAAAGATATCAACCTAGCCTAACCTAACCAGACTTTCGACCAACGCATGGCAACACCATTTCTTTGATCATTGTGAAATATCTAAGGATACGTATAAAAACGCGAGCCGAATTGGGAAAGGAACGAAGCAACCGCTAACATGTTCTCACTCCACATGTTCTTCGTTATTTCCGTCTCAATGAAAATATACTATTCATTCACAACTAGTGGATTAATAGCCTATTGATGATGGAGTATGATTAATCAAGTTATCTTTAATCTTATAAATGGGATTTTTATAACTCCGCAATAAATATTAAGATAAGGAGTGTCCTACTATTATCAGGTCGACCGAGGAGTATATATAACCGGTGCGAATCGCATGTCAATTCATAATATATTTTTGTCTGCTTTTCTTCTTGTAGTAAAAAATAGTGCATCAATTTAAAATGAAGGGTAATTATTATAACATTATATTAATACTTTAAAGAAAACGTTAATCTGGTGATAGTAACAAAAATCTCATGTATTGTTTATTTTAAACATTTACATAATTAATTACTTGCACATTATTTTGAAATGTGAACTAAAATATTATGTATAAAGAATTGCTGAATTGTGTCATATTTTTTTCGTTGAACTCTCTTTAGTCAAATTTGAGCAATACATATCGGTTCACGTTAATTTAACCTTTTCTGTTAACTCTTTTTACCTAAAAAGTTTAAAATGCATTTAGAATTTTAGTGATTTTACAATGTGTCTAACTACTTGAATATTTGAACTCGCATTATTATTATATGTCCATGTATGTAAAGATATGTAATAATCATAAATGTATCTATTTATATTTAAATTGTTGCATGGCAGTCGTGGGTATATAGGTTATATTCTTATTTAATAGCTAGAATAATAAATCAAGAAATAAATATATTATTAGATTAAAATTAAAATACTTCAAATTAAATATCTATCTAAGACTTTCTTTTCGGAGAAGTCAAAATCACAGAACTCTTTAATATTACCATTTAATTTACCAATACAGAAGAAGAGGAAAATGTATTTAAATTTTAAAAATAAGTAATAAGCAGTTATGGTACATGGTACATGGTACATGTTTTGTAGCGTGCTTCTTTTAGACTCCCAAAACAATTTTTTTATTATATTTTATAGTAATTTTTAAAAACTAGCGCATTAAATATGACGAAAAAAATTCCGACATCATTATTTAAAGGAATTTTTTTTGCGCCAACGTTAAAAATTCACCCCAAGTTTAAAAGTCACCCCATTAACGGTAACTGAAATTAATAATAGTTCGAGGTAGCTGTTTTCTTAATTTGTATACTAGTTTTTTTAAGCATATTTTTGATATTCATAATGTACACCAATTCGTTACAAAGAATAATCAAAATAGTGCTTTGGCATTAAGCTTCGCCTTAACATAACATCAATATAACTTATTTTTATTTAATATTTTTAATTTTTCTGAATATATTTACGTTTAATTGAAATGCATGTTACAATGTACGGAAATAACATGCACCCATTACAGTAATCATTTTGTATTTTCGCGTTTCATTGACGCCTACTTAGCCGCCAAACAAATCGTGATTTGCCAATAGTTCCAGACAAGATCATAAAGACCAGATATTATGATAATTACCGGTTTCCAGAATAAAAGGTCATGAACAAAAGAAAAATGCCAATATAGCATTCTCTGACATACATTCACATTGCCAGATCGTCCGAACCTTCCATTGTCTCCTGTTGTCTCGAGTGTCTGAGTGATTTCTCTGTTCTCAAGTGTTGTTTGTTATTCTAACTAAATATTTCAAGTGCCAACTTAGTAGTTAATTTGTGCTTATCATTTCCGGCATAATTGTTTTTAGGTCGATAAGAAAGATAATAATAGTGTTAATATGTTGTCATTTAAAGGTGGGATATTCTATTAACATTATATTAACATTAGAAGTGATTAATTTCAATATATTTATGTATATTTTGACGGTCTCCGTAGTTGAGGGGTAAGGCTCGAGTAGCAAGTTTAAATCCCGGTGTGCGCAAGTAAAGGTTATTTGATTAATTTGTGTTATTTCACAATTTAATAATTAAAAATAATATGTAGAATATTTGCAGCACGTTCCAAAGTGAAAGATGAAGATCAGTGTCGCTCTGATTTAAGAACACCTTTCAGAATAAAAATAGCTATGTACTTTTTCGCCTTCCTCTTCCCCATCTCCTTCACCTCCCGACTATATTTACCCTTATAACATACGTCAATTGGGGACTATTATGTATTAAAGATAATATTAGTAATAAAAAAAAATGCGAATGGTAAAAATGACGGAATTTAATGAGGTGGCAATAGCTCAATTGGTAGAGTTCCAGTGGGTCAAACCACTCGTTGTTCGAGGGGAATGACTTTGTTGATAATCAATGTCAGAAATTTACGCAATACACACAATTTAAATCAACGTCTTCCTCTTTGTGTGTAATAATTATTAAACAAAAGTTTAAACAGATAACATATACATCTCTCAATTGGACACGGGAATTATTTCAAGTTTAACACGAGTGTGAGAAAAATTAGTTTTGCATATTTATTAAAATCCGTAATAATGATTTTTATGGACACGTGTTCCGATATCACGATAATACATTGCTTTTTTACTAAAAGTTCAACAGGAATCAATTAATTTGTTAATGGCCTGAAATCCAGTTTTTAACCGGATTACGAATAATTTGAAGAGATTCCTAAGTAACCCTAGACATTTAATAACAGGTGAGGTTTGGTCTGGTAGATTACCTAATTCTAGTACCTACTACACTAGAAAAACAGTTTAGCTAAGTAAATAATACAAACGTTTTCTAAAATATTCTTCATCACTATAATATAGTCGAGGAATGCCCTCTTCATTAATTCCCCGGTGGTATTGATGAAGTCCACAGTCTAAAGCTCTAAAGTGATTCGCAGATCTGGATATGTTTCTATGTCCCCTGGTCGTACGAAAGAAGAACTATGTATAATTTATTTTTGTTTTATTTTTAGTAATCTTGTTCGCCGCCCTCGTCATGTGCGTAGCATACGCCCACGCCGCCCTTCCCAACTGCCCCAAGCCCGACCCTGACGGTGGCGCCGTTCACCTGCCCAACCCTGCCAATTGCGCAACCTTCTACCAGTGCACTGGCAACGTACCCGTGCTTCTGGACTGCTTCCCCGGAACCTGGTTCAACCCCGAGGCTGGAGTGAGTATCTCCTCAATCTTATTTTTATTTTGACACTAGTTCTACTTCATATCGCCTATTGCTTCTCTGCCACCCGGTTCAACCCCGAGGCTGTAGTGAATATCTCGTCAGCCTATGTTGATACTAGTTATATCTTGATATCGCTATCCATCTGTCTCCCTGTAACAAGGGTTTTTGAATTGCTTCTCTGGCACCCAGTTGGAGTATCTCCCCAACCTATTCACAGTTCACAATGTTAACACTAGTTATACCTTTAAAATAGTGTCAATGTCGACACAGCTACTTCTGTTTATAGCCGGTCACTGGGGTATTTTTCATTAAATGTTCAGGGACCTCATATGTTCTCTTAAATTGCTTCTCTGGCATTTAGTTTAACCTCTGTATGTCATTATCTGACATACAATTCCCTGGTCTGCTGCTTAACAGCCTAACTAATAAATAAATAAAACACTCCACAATCGTTAAACGGTGTTTTCGGTACACATTGTACGATGAGTGTACAATTTCTAATTTAAATTATTACTAAGAAAATATGACTTTCACTATAAAAATGCTCCCTTTAAGTTCTATTTAAGTCTGCATCTCCAGCGCTTCAGCTACGACAAGAATTTAATGCAATGTTTTCACGATTCATTATTAGTTCGACTCCCTTGGTGATTATTTCTTTATATTGTTATTTTTAACAATCTAAAACCACACCCAGCTCTGAGTTAGTGCTCATCTGTTAAGAGTATTTTCGGGATGCGAATGTAATGTCAACTTGTCAAAGCAATTGCGTATCTAGATGCAGGTTTATCATGAAATAATTATATAAAATCCGAAGCGGAAAATTACGCCATAAAAACTTACTAGCAAAATGACAAGATGTTGTGTGCAATTTCTAAGCAGTATTTCGTTTTTTACAGGTGTGTGACTGGCCCGAGAACCTGGCAGGCGGAGTCTGTGTTCCTCCTCCAGCAGTTTAGAATCCGACATCCCTCGAGATAAATAACAAACAAATGTACCTACATTCTTCCTCACATTTTGTGAACTTTCAAATCAACCTGTAAATACAACAACATTTATTAAAAAAATACAATAAATCTAATTTTGTTTCAAAAATTTTGTGTGCTTATTATGTAACCAATTTGTTTAAAGCTTTGAACCTTAAGGTACTGAACCTCACAACAATAAATTCCCATTACCAAGTGATTATCCTTCTTCCACGGCCTCCGTGGTCGAGGGTAAGAAATAAATTTGATTGCATTAATTAGTGTTATTTCACAAGTGCAAGATGCTCTCAGTATCGCCCTAGAGTAAGAGGATTCAGAATTAAAACGTTGCTTGAAATGCCTTTGGCCGTGTTTACTGACTAGATCTGTTGGAATTAGGGATGCCATAATCTCCTGTGGTATCCCCAATTGACGTATGTTATGAGGCTGGAGGGAATTCGAAGGATATGCGGAGGTAGGCAGAGAAGTAAGTGACTACGTGAATGTTTGTATTGAAACGGCCTACGGTAAGTTGTCATTGAGAGTTTTTATCGTTGAATTGTTTAGTGAAAAATCTTAACCCCTCAGGCATATTTATTCGGTTTAGGGAATAAACAGCTATTATCCGTCGAACTAATTTGTTCGCTTTTGGGAACAACTCATGTTTTCTAATAGAAATCATTGTATCTACCTTACTGCTTTGGTGAGAAATATGATTTAAACGGTGTCAGAAAACGAAAATACCACGTTTTACATTCAACTCTAGACGTTAACCACAAAAGAATAGTGGAAATGTACACCTCCATGAAACCAAAGGTTCCGTCCGCAATTTTAGAAAAAAATAGGAACCTTTGTGAATCTTTAAAAAATGTTTTATATGGAACGACAAAAAAGTGAGGTGATAGTAATGTTTATAATACATTTGTCTATTGAATTGTTTTTTTGTTATTATTCGTAGTTTTAATTCAGTATTGACAAAAATACGTAGGGCTGCCACCTTTCAAAAACAGTAGACCCGGAGATTTTAGAAATATAGTTTTTTTATTAAAATAAAACTTTTTTAGTATGAATTATTTAATTAAGGAAAAATGTCATGGTAAATTACAATTGGTAATGTTTTAAAAAAATATATAAATGACCTAAATAGTGCTAAGCTGACTTGGACCAGCTTGACACTTAAAACTATATTTTTCATTCTGGAGGGATTGTTTAGACATCTTTTCTTGCTCAGGTTTCTTCAAAAACTTTAAAAATTCTTGGCCATTCATATTTTTATTAATCTTCACAATTAACTCTACCTTCACTATGTCCACTGACAAGCTGTTTCCGCTCGTCTGTCCACAAATTTCCCATTAAAGAAAAGACGCGTTCAACAAAAGCATTGCTTATAGGGATTGAAATTTTTTTTTTCCAATTATTTTTGGCAGTTCGGTGAAGGTTGAGGTGACTTTGAATAACTGAACCCATCGTAAATCAACAGGCAATGTTGAATCACTAGATTGTACGAACTGAGGAAATACTTGGTTTGATTTTCGGGTCTCGTCATAAATTTTATCTTCGTCGACATTTTTCAAACCATGTGATTCGACAACTTCCACAGTGTCTTCGTAACTTACTGCACTTGTTAGATCGAATTTGGAATAGATTTTGAATGCAGAATCCTCTAAATCATAATATTTCTGTTCTCCTGTAAACCTCATTTGCTTCTTTTTTTAATTGATCCTGATCAGAAGGCCTCAAAAACATAATGTTTCTCATTATTTTGGCACCGTAAAATTCATCATGCATTCACTCAGTCAGACAGTTACGCGCTTCGCGCCATTATGGTCGTCTGTCGCTTCGCTGTCACCGCACAGTGGGCTGAAAATCGCCTTTCATAGACATAGAGACTTGAATTTTAAAGGGTATTTTTTTTTGGCTAGAAATGGATTCTGCTGATCATTATTATGCTATAAAATTAATAATGCTTTACATATGAGTATGCTTTGTCTAGTTTACAATATTTTATTTACACTGCAAGCCTAAAAGCATTAAAATGAATCATCAACATTCAAAAATGTTTTTTTCAACTTTGAGGATTTAAAAAAAAATATCGCATGTTGCGCCACAATACGAAGTATGTCAAAAAAATACAAATAAATAGTAGTATATCTGTGTGTAAGGATAGAATGGCCAACCTTATGATTCCAGAGATAGCCTGATTTTTAATGTTGGTCAGTGCCTTGCAATTTTTTCTTAAAAAAATGATAACTCCTTCATCTGTACACGCAATTGCTTCGTACGAAATTTTATAGCATAGTAATGATCAGCAGAATCCATTTCTTGCCAAAAAAATACCCTTGAAAATTCAAGTCTCTATGTCTATGAAAGGCGATTTTCAGCCCACTGTGCACCGCCCGGTCTGACCCGGAGATATCGATGTTAAACCCGTAGCCGTGACATGCACCATTCAAACCCGTAGACTCCGGGTCAAACCCGGAGAGGTGGCAGCCCTAAAGGTGAGCCATTTTTATTATGTTTACATTAAAAATGTTAATATATCAAAAATTTTGACGGCCGGCGTGGTCTAGTGGTATACGCTTTTGACTACAGATCCGAAGGTCGCGGGTTCGAACCCGGCGTGCGCAAATAAATTTTATTTGATTAATTTGTGTTATTTCACAATTAATTAATTAAAAATAATATATAGTATATTTGCGGCACGTTCCAGAGTGGAAGATACTCTCAGTATCGCCCTGGTGTAAGACCACCATTCAGAATTGAAACGTTGCTTGAAATGGCTTTAGCCGTGTTTGGTGACCAGATCTGAATAGCCAGGTACTTCCCCACCTTCCTCTTCCCCATCTCCCTCCCCTCCCCAATACCCTCAGCCTCACAACATACCCCAATTGGGGATGCCATAGTCTCACTGGCTCCAGACGGGAGCAGTTGGGACTCTTGTGCGGTAATACTGTAAAAAAAAAAAAAAAAAAGTATATATGTCTATTTCTGAAATTTGAAAGCTTATTTCGTTGATGAACGGTATAAATTTTCCTTGTTGTTAATTTTCCTACACATTCAGAAAACCTCCATTTATTTGGATTCTATTGCAAAGCGGAAATACAAACAATTTCATATCATCGTCTTTAAGAAATATAAAGGTCAATATGTGAGTCCCGGTGGGTTAAAAAAACAGTTTACTGCATCATTTTTTTGTGTAGAATTACCGTTACCTATTGAATTTCAATAGAAATCACTGTTCAAACTCTCCACACTTTTCAAATAAAACAATTCATTGTAGAGAAAAATGTTGTTCATCCGACATCGACGGTTCCACATTACTTTTGCCATGTTCAATTTTAAGTATCAATTAATCACATTTCTGATTATTCTTGATTTTCGTGGCCATGATACAGGGTGTTTGTTTTTATTAATTGTTTTTTTTAATGTTCTGTATTTTTCAATCTATATCGATGTATTGTCAATACTGATTGCTGATGCAAAGATTACATTGTGTATGTTTGCATTTGACTGAGTGTGAGATTCTGCTTGGTTATAGACATTTTGTCAGGATATTTTTATTAGTCACCATAATTATCATCGCCAGCTACGTGGGTCCAATGTTGGATGAAAGCCTCGTCTTTGGTTTGGCTTTCTCTGGTCATCTTGAACGTTACACCCCATTCGTGTATGAAAAATTAAACAAATTATATTTTTGAATCTACTAAATTATAAATCATTCTGTTGGTACTATTTCTTTATAGCCAGAATGTATTTGCTCTTCCTACAAAACCACAATGAAACAAATGGGTTTTGTTATTTGAGTGATGGGTGGTTGATAGCTACGTGGTGTTTTGTTGTTGTTTTAGGATAAACGTGACGTATGTTTTAATCTACGCATTTATAGATGGTGTTAATTTAATTACTTTATGAAAATACACTTTTCACAAGTTGTCCTTAAAAATAATAAGTGCATTATTTGTGTGCGCTTGTACACACGCAGTATGAATATGAATAAGTTATAAAAACTCAATTCTTTCAAAAAAGGCATACAAATACAATATTAGATTGAATTACCGATACAAAATTGTTTTTGTGTGACTTTCTTGAGAGAATTGATTTTTTATGTAGACAAAACTTTTTATTCATATTCGTATCGCGTATTCCTTTTTGGAAACATGATTTTTCTGACAGTGGATTATTAGCGAACGGTTTATATTTTTTGCAGAATATCTACAACAGGTAGCGACGAGAGCCACCGCTCAGAAAAGTGTGTAAATCTCTTGTCATTATTATACATAAAGGACAAAATAAAAAGGGTAGAGGATAAGGATAAGCATTGTTGCTAATCACATAAAAAAACAATATAATCAATACAATATAAAAGCATTTGCTAGTGTATGAAAAAAATAGGTATACAAAAAGGTATTTTTGATAGGTTGTTATTTTATTTAAAATCGAAATAAAAATAACCTGAATTACAATACAACCAACCATCTGTTAAAATCTTCGCTTACTAAAATTGTAGATACGTGTGGAAAATTACTTTCACATTGCCAAGTTGAAGCTTCGAAAAATGGTTTGGGTCTTGGCTACATACATTTAGAAGGAAATATAAATAAACTTCGTCGTCTAATGACGAAGAACCTTCCAACGACCATAATTTGTATTTGTGGTATTTGGTGTAAGTTAGTATCAAAACCAACAGGTGCCGCCACAATATTAAAAATGGCTTCTAGTTTTATCAATCTGAACCATTTCCTATCATGTCCATTGGTTTGTGGGCCCATCCGTCGCTGTTTACTTTCTATGTGTTTTCATTTAAAGATCTTCCTTTCCATGATCTTGAATGTTAAACCCTTGAAGTGCCGACCTTCCACCACTTCTTAGTGCGCCAGGGTAAAATGCCAATCGCCTAACGTACGCTGGACAGTATTTTCTTAATAAATTTCTTGATTTTTTGCAAAATTATGATTTTGTAAACTGTATCGTTTTATCAGATATATTTTTAATGTATTTAATAAAAAAGGGTATACATGGCATAATGTATTTCCCCGGGATGGCTAATTATATTCAGAGAAATGGTTTTTTGTCTCTCTAATGTTACTTATAGTATTTTATACAGAAATATTCTAGGTTTTTATTATGTATTTTCTTTAAAGCGAAATAAGTGAAATTAACAATACAAATAAATTATAAGAGACTTTCTTAAAAATAAATACTTCATATAATATACCTTTGAAAAACGGAAATATTTTTACTTTCACGAATACTAAATTTTAATGTCGAAATTAATACGTATTTTTACTTTTAGATACGATTTTCTAGAATTAACACATGAATGTACCAGGCGAGTAAAAAAATATTTTTGTGTGCCTTATGTTACAAAATACAATAAAACCGGGGAAAGTGCGGTGAACTATTAGGGAATCCACGGTGGATTCGTAGGCACACTACGGATACAAACGTCTGAAATCCACGGTGGATTCGTAGGCACACTACGGATACAGAAGTCAAAAATCCACGGAGGATTTCTTGGCACACTGTGGTTTAAATCGCCTTTTATCTTGTTGTGATTGTACCATTTCTTGGACAATGCTAATAATTACCTTAGTTGTTATCTTACGGTTTCATATTGTAAATGTTTTTAATAATCTTAATATAATACGAGAAAATAAAAGAATATTATATTTGTACGTGCAATATCAAAGCGTAAATTGCTTTAAATTGACGTATTAGTTTATTCTAGGAATTTCTAGAGAAGATGTCCATCTTTTACATTGATGTCTCGTTCCATGTCGGATCATTTCTTTATTTTATCTCTTCACATTAATGTTTGTTAAACATTGTGAAAATAGTGCTAAAATGTCATACATATTGCCCATATACATATGGGTACGTGTACACATTACCCATATTGTTAAATTGTCTATACATTACACATATTGTTCATCGTTTATAGATCACCCATATTGTTACATTTATTTAAACATATTTTTACATTTTTTTTTTTTTATTATTTTAATATTAATACATTTTAGTTACATTAATACATACATATTTTGCAATATATCATATTTAGGTACATAGTTAGTCATGTATACCTTATCAGAAAAGAGGAGCTCTTGTGCCTGATAAGGGAGCCACGATTCTTACTTAGATTCAATGTTATGTGTAAGATATAAATATAATATATATATATATATATATACATATTTTTTTTAATATAAATTTTTTTGGAAAAAAAGTTTGATTTTATTTATTTGTTCTTGTTGGTTCGTAATACAGCGCAATTCGGAAGGGAGATTATTGTAGTTTTTTATGGCTTGGTAAATATAATGGTTTTGCATTTGAGTTGTTTTAAAGATTGGCGTAATAAATTGATTTCCATTTCTCATCAGTTTGTAAAATTCTTGATATTCTGTGTTATTTTTTTCTTTACACATTTTTATAATTGAAGTTTGCTTAAATATATCATCATTGTTTCATTGTTTATACATTATCCATATTGTTACATTGTTAATACATTACCCTTATGGTTACATTGTTTATACATTACACATACTGCGCTAATTAATAATTAATATTATTAATAATTAATATTGCACTGTAATTTTTAGTGGGCTTTATGAAACTAAAGAATGCTTTACGTTTCCTATATTTGCCATATTACCTAAAGTTTTTATTGACTTTTCACGGTTAGATTAACCGTGATTTGCATTCATATTTTATATATTCTAGTACAATGAGTAAAATAGTACAATGGTTACAGTGATGAAACAGTACATGTATTAAATATTCCTATGTTTCCTCATAATGTCTGATGTGTGGTATGTATATATAGTAATATTCCTATATGTTTCCTTGTAATGTCTGATGTGTGGTATGTAAACTTAGTAATATTCCTATTTATATTTCCTTGTAACGTATGATGTGTGCTATGTATATTTAGTAATCTTCCTATATGTTTCCTTGTAATGTCTGTTGTGTGGTATGTATTTTTAGTTATTTTCGGGTATCATGTGTGTAATGAGTAGGTGTGTGTGTATGTATATATGTGTGAGTATATATATATAATGTATTTCTTATATATCTATATATGATATGATATGATGCTATTTTAGATTTGGGCTGTGAATCTGAAGAATGTCGATCTTTGAGTTTAGACAAATACTATAGAATATATGAAGAGCACGGGCGAATCAGATGCTGCATTTGAGGCCCCTACAAACAAAGACGGAAGTGTCCACTTTGTTAAATTGTTGGCAATCTAAAAAAAACGTTTAATCAGTCCGTTATTCATCAATATGCAAGGAAATTTTAATAATATGATAGTAAACTGGTTTAAGAATACTATTTTAAATCATCTATGTATCTAAATGCCCCAGTTTCTTTAAAAAATGAATTTTTTTGATGGACACTTCCGTTTTTGTTTCAATCATTTTGACCATCTTGGACACTTGCTGTTTTGTTTCACAAACAGTTGGAAACTGCCGGTTTTGATGTAAATGACAATTTCAAAGATGTTGCAGTCAATGTAAGAAAACAATATTTTTAGGAAGATTTTTTTTATTGAAAAAGTTGCAGTTGAGTTCCTCTTGAAGATATTATTGAAAGTTGATAGGTCACTTCTATCTTAGAAATTTTCATAAATTCTGGATAACAGAAAATAGATTTAAAAAAAGGTAAAATAGATTTAATAAAAGGTAAAAATAGATTTAAAGAAAAGTTAACTAAATTATAAAATAATACAAAAATTAACTAAATCATTAATAAGTCTGACACGATTTCAGCCGATTCCTCATTACATTCTATGTGAACATAATCATCTTCTTCTTCTTGCGGTACAAGCGAAGTAGTTGGACATAATTTCGAGTAGAAATTCAATTCGGGAATATTTCTCCAGTCACCGCCAAAGTGGATATTTAGCAGTTTTGCAACATCTCGTAATATTAAATGATTAACCGAAATTTGATTAGCCTCAATTAAACTGGGATTTATCATTTGCAGTTGAATTCCTCTTGCAGATATTATGGAAAGTTGATAGGTCACATCTATAATTTGTTTCTCCTTTTAAAAGAATAGTAGTTTTATTCTTGTTTCTTTTCAAAATGAACCTTTTCGTCTCCGAAAATCGAGATGCCCATGATGATGTAGGCTTCAGAATAAGTTGCGAACAAATTGTGAACAAATTCAGATAAATCTAAAAATGTCATATTTTGACAATTGCCTACAACATGATGGCGGTTTGCCTTTTTTTCTTGGCGATGTTTGCCTTCCATTTATGCGTTTGTTTGACACGTTTTCTCACTGATTCCGGCGGCAATATATCGGGGAAAGTTTCCATTCTTGGAATATTTGACGTCCACTAACAATAAATGGTTATTTCCACAAAAAATAACAACTTTTCACTACACGATTCACTGACGCTTCCGCACGAGTTTGTATGAATTCAAGTACGGCCGCCATTATGAATAAAGGATCCTGATTGGCTATTTGAAAAACTGCCGCTTTTGTTTCGGAAGGAGGTGGACACTGCCGTATTTGTTACAACAACAAAACTTCAAAGCCAAAATACTATGGTTTAGTGACAATTATATTAAAAACAGATATATTCTCGAAATAGAATGAATCTTTCTCTATAAAACTGCATATTCAACTCATTTTTGACGTTTGGTGGACACTTCCGTCTTTGTTTCTAGGGGCCTTTTGTAATTAACCTTGTGGAATAGCGCTGTTTGTCGTATACGTCTCAAAGGTATGTTAAAAATAATTAGGGACAGAAGTTTGGTACAGTCGATGTTATTGTTTAAAATTATAATGAAATCGACTTTGTTGCAAAGATTGAAATGTACATTCAAAGTTTTTGTTGAATTTGGAGGTAAGATATTTTATAAATTTGTTCTGATTACGTTCTATGCTATCTATGTACAGTTTTTTTTTTGTATTAGGCAATTCACCCTAAAGAGAGTGCTATGTGCCATTAAAGTTAAGGGAGATGGTTATAATTTTATGGGAAATCTATACGGGAATAGGAAATCTCAAATATTGAAGTCATTCAAGTCTATGAACTTGTATAGAACTGAGAAAATGCGAGAATTGTTGAGAGAAAGTAAATAAGGAATACTAAGGGGAGATTGGTGGGTGATTTTTATAAGTAAACGATAAATGCCTTTGAAGGATGAATAGAGTTTATATTGTTGATTCCAAAGCGAGACATATGTCAGTGTATGTCCAACTATTGCGAAATATAACATTACGATTTTACGCGGATTACTGAGCACTTTATCAAGACTGTACAGTACAGGCCTTGGTGCATGATGGATTGTGAAGTGTCGTGTGTACAAGTCAGTGCTGTCGATTCTCGTTGTTACTGCTGATTTGTGTGTTATTTCATTGCAATAAAATTAATAATCAGAGTGATTTGACTAATTTAAACAGCGAAGTCTACTTAGCGACAGCACTGACTTCGTAATTTGGCGGTTAGCCTTGCATTTATCTCAAGTGACGTCACTTGAAGATTTTCCGATAAGATATGTCAACGATTATTTATCATGTGAAGTCACTGATTTTAAAGAAAGCAAATGTCTAAGAAGAAATTACGACAAATAAGTTTTGAAAGAAAAACAATTCTTTGAATTTTAACACTCTTCATGACTACAATAATTATCGCAAAATGATTAATAAGATATGATTATTTTTATCAGCAAATGATTCAGTGGTGTTTTTATCTTTGCCGGCGACAGATTTGTGATACAAAATCATTATTATTCTTTTTTAGATTAATGCTTATCTATTAAATTTCTCAACTGCAAATAATAGAAGGTAAAATGTTGTTTTTATTTTCTTTTTTAAATGTGTTTATTAATGTTTCATGCGGCTCATGAATGTTTTACAGTTTGTATTGACATCAGTGGTGGCTAGTAACTTTTGGGTGTACTAATTATAATTTCGTTTTTTCTATGAAGATTTTCAGGAAATCACCAAACCCAAATTTCTTAAAAATATTCATAAAAAACCCTTTTTCTTTTTTAAATCTTTTAGGACTAAACAACGTCAAAATGTTCGACGCTCACATTTTAATTATTTATGATGAACGTATTACTAGAGTGTCAATTCTTTCTAGATGTATCTCTAGGGATGTAACTTATGTATATTTAAAATTACTAAAAACAGGACTTTACCATGAAATATTTTATGTAAGTCGGTTGGAATCAATTCACGTCCGTTACGCCGGGCCGCGCGCCTAATATTGTTTTTGTTATTGTTCTTCATCACTTATGTCGTATAGATTCCAACTTTATTTTAGAGATTTTTTTCTACGCACGGCTGCTTCACTTACGTCGTATAGATTCCCACTTTATTTTAGAGATTTTTTTCTGCGCACAGCTGCTTCACTTACGTCGTATAGATTTCCACTTTATTTTAGAGATTTTTTTTCTGCGCACGGCTGCTTCACTTACGTCGTATAGATTCCTACTTTATTTTAGAGATTTTTTTCTGCGCACAGCTGCTTCACTTACGTAAATAATATAAAACTGCGGTAAATTTTTCAAGAGTTTCTGTTCTTTTCGCACAAGAGTTTCGCGGAGTCATCTTTCAAATAAATGAAAACTATGAGAAAAGCTGAAATCGACTAAGACGTTATGCAGCGTTTCAAGATTGGTATTTTAGCTATCAATAAATTATATAATTGGTTACATTTTATTAATTATTTTTTAATAATTTTTTTGTCAAAACCCCGAAAAATACTTATTTTCAAAAGAACATAAACAATAGTAAGCATTCAAAAAGAAGATACAAATGTTAGAAGTAGCGCACAAATATTAAAAAACATTGTTAAAATATTTAATAAAATAAAATAGAGTATAACGTGTTTTTAATCATTTTCAAAGCACCCTTTATATTTTTTTTATATCAGGGGAAATTCATACAATTACCGTTGCGTCTCGGCAAATGCATAAAATTATTTTTAAAAATAACATACATATTTTTTTAATAAATTGAAAACTTAAAGTATTCAAGGGAAATATGTTATAAATCGTAGAAATTCGGAATGCGGTGGTTTAAGTCTTTCGACAAAGGTTTGAATCAGTTACTCAAAGAATGAAGCTTTTTCTTACATCATTAAAGAATGTTCTTAAAAAAGACAGGATTTTGTGGTAATTGTAGAAAAATGTTCACGTTCGCCGGGCAGCGCTAGGATTTTTAGTTCTATGTTTGAAGCATTTAAAACATTCTGCGTTTATAAAATACCAAAAGTTTTACTTACAAAATTTTGTGTAAATATCGACAATATTTATTGGTTTGACCAAGTATTTTTTGGATGTTCTTTAATATTTAAGAAAGATAAAAACCACTGGCATTCTTCCAAATTTTCTCCTGTACAATGTGTTTTGTAACTCACCGGGATTGCTCTAGCAAGAAATAAAAATAAAAACCATGTCAGTCAAGCTGTCCGCGAATGAAATGGCCCTCCGGCCAAAAAAATTCATCCTCACTGGTTTAGGACTTAGTCTCGTTTAGACCTTTGCAAAATGGATCATAATAATCATAAAATTACTGTACCTTAATTAGATCAAAGTTCCATCCCAATACAACAGGAGATTTCATATGAGTCCCATATGGAGATTTAATATTCCAAGTTATGTATTAATATACCACAATTTGTGTAGAGTTAAATCTTAACGTCTGAACTTAAAACTTGGCACGTAATAATTAATTTATTATGTACCCTTTTGTTGGTTAAAAAGATAAGGAGAAAACCGTAAAAAGTTCACATTGACTGTCGCCAACTTCTTTATAAATCTTCGATCATTTCGATAAATATGAGTTGTGTTCCAAATACTATCAAAATGCAAGGTGCTTGTAATTATTTTAACGCTTTATTACTACAAAAATGTCATTCTATTTTGCATTAAAAATAGAAGATTTAAATCGTTAATCAAAGATGTGGCACGATAACAAACAGTGGTTTTATAAGTCTGATTGTGTTCATTTTATTAGTTTGGCATACTTTTTATCATCATGCTTGTAGGTCAACAATGTGTAAGATTGCCATGTTTGCAGGTCAACATCGTGTGGGATAGGCTATAGGCACGCTTTTATGTTAACAATGTGGGATATTAGCATGCTTGGATATTAACAATGTGTGTGTGCCATGTTTGCAGGTCAACAACTTGAGGGGTAGGCTATGGGCATGCTTGTACGTATGTTAACAATGTGGGATATTATCATGCTTTGAGGTTAACCATGGGTAAGATTGCAATGTTTACGTGCCAACTAGTGAAGGATATGCAGTGGGTATGCTTGTGAGTTAACAATGTGGGATATTAGCATACTTGGAGGTTAACAATATGTGAGATTGGCTTTCTTGTATGTCAACAGTGTGTGGAAAAGTCAGGCTTGTAAGTTAACAATGTATAAGATAGCCATGTTTGAGATCAACAATGATGTGTGACATTTCCACGTTAGCAGGTCAAAAAGTGCGGGATAGACATGTAATAAAGATCAATAACAACAATTTTTCAAACTTTATTCCATTGATATTTTAGTCAAACAGAAATAAAAGTGAAATAACGTTTAAAAATTGTTTTTATTATACTTTATTAATACGATGGAGTTGTCCACTGAAATGGACAGTTGAAAAAATAGGCGATCTAGAATTTTCGTGTCTGTAGGTCTATAGAATGTGAGATTGTAGGTCATCAATGAGTTAGATGGCAATTTTTATAGGTTAACAATCCAATGAAATAGCAAACTATTTTTTTTTTGTTTTCTATTAACAAGCTTTTAAAGATGTTTGTTTCCTAATTTCCAGGGTTATTAGTCTTCTTGGCCCTCTTGGGTCTGGTGAGTGCCTCAGCTATCAGTCGCGAGGACCCCATCGTGTGTCCGGAACCAGAACCCAATGGAGATGAACTTCCCTTCCCCAACAAGGATGACTGCTCTACCTTCTACGTTTGCTACGGAGGAGATATCCCCAGTCTGATTAACTGCTTCCCCGGACTTTGGTTTAATCCCGATCTTCATGTAAGTTTTTTTCCAGATCGGTTCATCAAATATCAATCTATTGTGTAATCTCTACTTGCGTCGTTCGAATTTATTTTTTGGCTCACATTATGAATATTTTGAATAAAACGGAGATGGTTTACCATAGTTCTCTTGAGCACTCAGGCCATGGGCCCATTGTGCTATCTCCCATTTCACCTCATTACTTACAGTAACTCGGTCTCTTTGATAAAGTTCACCAGGGTTATGATTGGATATTTTACCATGTCCCCTGGTTCCACAATGTGTCTTCTCATTTCCCAGGTATCTGTGCCTGTTTCCAACATGGCGGAACATTGGCACCATAGGTGAATTGAAGTCTAGTCATCCTCTTCACATTTCCTGCTATTTTCCTAATGTTTTCCACTCCTAATAGCTGCATGTGTCTCCTGATGTGGCGATGTCCCATTGGTAGTCCTACTAATTCCCTCATTGAGTTTATATACCATTCTATTATTTCAACACTTGATTCCATTCAACTAAATGACTCACTTGATCGTGTCATGTCTTC
Source organism: Hesperophylax consimilis (assembly GCF_061612785.1). Taxonomy (NCBI): domain Eukaryota; kingdom Metazoa; phylum Arthropoda; class Insecta; order Trichoptera; family Limnephilidae; genus Hesperophylax; species Hesperophylax consimilis. The sequence continues at coordinate 2,801,114 of NC_142842.1, forward strand.
CGTGGCGTCACTATTTAAACTACTTCTTCTAACTAAGTAATTGCATCAATGGTCCGAAAGCTTTTCAGTATTTCAACGATTCTAACTAACTGACTGCTGTCGTTTACTTAGCCATAAGTAGAGGGAATGGAACTCTGTCTTGCACACACTCCTCGCTTGTTCACATTCATTCATCTTCTCATATAGGTACAATAATCTACGTGGGGCGTTGCTGAAATTGAATCTTCCATCCACTCGTCTGTCATTATATTCTCCTCTGATTCCTTTATTCAACCTCTCTACCTGTCCGACAAACTAAGGGCCCCTTTCTTAGTCTCGTTTACAATGATTTATATCGGCTTTATTTCGGCTTGACTCTCTTTTCGCATTTATTTTTCATAATAAGATTTTTTTATTTTTTTATTTTTTATTATCAATATAAAGTTTTTTTACAGGTTTTTTTTTCGAAGTCTGTCTCACTAGGATAAACCTGTGTCGAGACAGACGTATTTGATACATGAATTAATGTTAACATATTTTTGGATACATAAAATATTTCATTACATTAAATGACATTGTGAAAAAGATACAATATAATAAATAATAATAATAAATGATACATTTGTTAATCAGCATCTATTTGGAGTACATACTTATGTAGGGATTTTTATAAAATTTTTGATCATGGATCTGTCTTGGCTGATGATCCAAGACTTGATGTCTGTTTTATATTTCAAAAAAAATTCGTTCAGTCTAATGGCTAGTGGGAGAGCATTATATAGCCTTGTTGCAAAATATCTAAAATTTCTCTGGCCAAAAGTTGTTTTAGCGAAAGGGATTTGTAAGAAATTATGTCCTTTGGTTCTAGTATCACGAGCAGTTTGGATATTGTCAAAAGTAGTTTTGTGTTTGAAGAGGTATGTTAGTATGTTTTTGGCATAAAGTTGCCTAATGTCCATAACACAGATTTTCCTAAAGATTTCATCCGAACTGCTTGTGATTGGTAGTTTGAGGATAATCTTTATTATAAGATTTTGATTGGTTTTTCTCACAGACGCATCAGGAATATTTTTCTAGTACGTTTATGATTTAGTTCGTCCTCTGCCAGCTTCAGGTCTTCCTGACAAATTGGGTTTGAGGTTGAGAACAGAAGATCATCGTTGTCTGCTGGTGTCACATCATATAAAATTTCCGACAGTAGAACGATTACCTTTATCAGTAGACAGAATTAAGCACGATATACATGGAGTCCAGAAACAAGGCGGAAACTGGGGAATCCACATCACCAAATTTATTTTTTTCATTTTCGAAGGGATTAAAAAAACTTTTGGAGCCATTTCTACGCTTTGAAGCATTTTAACACAGTTATCGCCGAATATTTACCCCATAGCATTCGATTTTTTTCAAATTTGACCAAATATTCCAACTTCGGACCGATTTACTCGAAAACGATGGACAAAATATTATTATGTAAGTTACTTTAATGGCATTATCATTGTGCCAAATGATTGTTATCATATCTCATGTCTCAGACAGTATTGATAAGCTATTAATTAATTCACTTGACAATGAAGGTTAATCATGTAATGCAACTTTATATAATATCTGTCTACAGTTTTGTCTAAAGTCTAACTCAAAAACAGATTATTTCATTATTTTCCAGGCTTTTCGAAAATTAAAGAAATTATACACAAAATTATAATGGCAAAGGTTAGTAAGATACGGCGATTGATAAACCACCTTCTTTTTATTATCATTTCATTGAAAAACATGTTTTAAACCGAATGTGTCCATTCGCGTGTCCTCGACAAACTTAATCCAGAATTCAAAAAAATAGGATTGTTATTGGTCCTTTATTAGCCATACAAGTAATGTACATAAAAAAAGATAGAGAAGTTGTCATAAATCACGTACAAAATGAGTTAAGTACACTATCACTATACACTTCTTGCACTGTAATCTATAATTTAATGATTTAATCGATTACATTAATTGATATCACAATATTTTGACGGTTTTTTACTATCTTGTTTTCGGGAAATATTATTATTAAAGGTGAGATATGAGGTCTAAAAAATGAGAAAAATGAAATTGCGCAAACTGAAATAACGTCACCACAATAGTTATATTCATTTTTCTATGTTCTGTAAAAAACCCAAACGTGCGTAATAAAGGATTGTTAATTACAAACGTGATTCACAACAAACTGTTCACGTTTATTTTTATAATTATGATAGCAAACTTGCCCACGGAATTATGTTTTTATAATATCCTTATTAAACTCATTTGTACAACTTTCGATATATCATTCATAAATATTTATGTGCACCGTTTATTAGTTCTTTAAAACACCCAATCTGGCGTAATAAGGGTTTGCTAAATACAAACAAGCCTTACCAAACTGCGTATATTTTTATTTTTTTTAATATCAACGAAGTTACTACACATTGCTCTGTAAGTAATTTCAAAGTAACTTAGGTATTTATTTTTTACTCTTGTTTTACTCTTGTAATTATATGCAATTATTGAACTCCTTTGTCAACAGAAATCTCTGTGATAACTTGTATTGTACCTGTTTATATAGTTCATACTCTGTTTATTATGTTATTCACTAAACACTAATGTACACCTGAACAACTTACCTATAAAAATCAATGTATTCGTGTAAAAGCCTTCAAGACGTGAAAAAATAAACAAAAGAGACATTATCAGAACATCCCTAATTCTAGAAGTATTCTAAAACTTCCACCTCCTACCATAACATCCCTTGCAGAAAACAAATATAATTATTAAATATAATTTTTGAAAATGGTTGGCCCCTTGATAAATGGGAGAGTCAAAAGTGCTGCAAAATAATTATTTTACTAGTAGATGATAATAATTTAAGAATCACATTTAAATATTATTATCAATAGACCGGTCGGTGGCTGAGTTGACATCGTGTTTGGGTCCCACCCAGGCGTAGTGTGTTCAAGTCTCCATCACAACACAGGCAACATTTTTCGCTTACTGCGGTGGTAGTAGGAGATTTTCAAATATTGTCAGGTTATTCGTAACCCAGGAATGTTTGTTTTTCTTTAAAAAAAATTTTCAAACACAAAAGAAATTTTGTAAATTTGTTTGCACTTAGTAATATGAATTGACTTGTCAATTTGACTCTCCTAAAATGGGATTCCTTTTTAATATAACTAGGAACCAGTCCGAAAGTTTGTTCATATCTGTAAATAAATTGTGTATTGAAGGGATAAATAAATAAACTTAATAACCTATTATTCAGAAATCTGAGGTTCTCAAACATACATTTTGACTTTTTCCATGGTCAAGGGGTAAAGCTCTCGACAAGCTAGCCGAAGGTCGAGAGTTCAAATCAAAATAAAATTAAAATAAATTTTATTTGATTGATTTGTGTTATATCACAATTAAATAATTTGAAAAAATATAAGGTATATTTGCGGCACGTTCCAGAATGGAAGATACTCTCAGTGTCGCCCTGGTGTAAAACCAACATTTAGAAGTGAAACGTCGCTTGAAATGGCTTCAGCCGTGTTTGGTGACCAGATCTGAATAGCCAGGCACCCCCCACCTTCCTCTTCCTCATCTCCTTCCCCTCCTCCCTACCCTTCAGCCTAACAACATACCCCAGTTCAGGATGCCATAATCTCACTGGCTCCAGACTATTGGGAGCAGTTAGGACTCTTGTGGATATTCACATAATAAAAAAATATAAAACGGTAATTTTAATGGAAGTTTGATCCGGAGTGGAAAACTCCTGTTATCATTGATGAATAATACAATGTAACAGTATAAAATGAATAAAAATCTTAGTTTTACCCCAATTAACAAAATTTTAATCGGTAGACTTTGGTAGAAATATACACGACATGTCATAACACTATTGGATTGCAATAGAAAATGTTAAAATACTAAATTCTGATGGGTTCCACCGATAACACAGTAGTTTAGAGAGATATTAGTTAGATATGATTGATAGATATTGATTTATTTTTGAGATATAGTGCTGTGTTCTTGTTCTTTAGCCAACTTTTCGGACAGCACTACAATGTCATCACGGCAGATGTGCAATCGAAGAATGTGGTGAAGTGTGTGCTTATGTATGTATATGTGATTCCGTTTCGCTAACTTCAATCCTTCAAGAGTTATAAGAAGTACTACAATATACTTTTAAATAGTTTTCAGCGTTTAGTTTTGGCATAGCCGTCAATTACCGGATACCAAGAACTATTGAGCTTAGCCCCGTCATCTCTATTAATACTAATGGGATTACTATGAATTTCAAATGCGTCCAAAAGTAGGCGTGCTCTAAGCGTTTTGGGTATTTCCAGGAGGAACAAATCCAAAGTTATGGCCAGTTTCAAATAAATGCTCGGCAATTGACGATTTGTCAGGGTGGCCGAGTTTACATGATCGAAAGTGTTTTGATATCCTTTTGGAGATTGTCCATTTTCTCCGGCCCACACAAATCTTGTCACATCAGAAACAGCTGAGATTATAAACTCCATCTGTCTCATGATGAAACTTGTTTTCTTGGAACGTTGACCAAAGAAGGTGGTAGCGCAATACGGCACAATACCCCAAAAATAAATCACTACAAAAGTTGTTAGATTATAAAATAACATGAATTCAAGGTTTTAGAGAGAAACTTTATCCACCTATCATACGTTAATTAAAATTGTATTTTAATTTCCAGGTTTGTGACTGGCCCGATAACATTCCTGAGGGAGTCTGCATTCCCCCAGTCATCGAAAGCACTGAAGAGTCAGTAAGCACTACTCTAGAACCAGAGACCACCCCTGGCATTAGTGTACCTGAACCTGACACTACCCCTGTAGTAGAAGCCTACTAGATAAATGTACTAACTACTAACAAAAACTGCTGATAAATACAAAAATATTAAAAATAACATATTTTTTAAAAGACTGCTGAAACTGATTTATTATTAACCACCAAAGAACTTATGTTCCAAAAACACTATTTTATAAGCATCGAGAATAATAATAAATCAACGAAGAACAATACTTATGAACACGAATCTGGTTATTTTGAATGGAATGTTTTCGGTTGGTTTAATTTTTCCCTTTAAACGCCGATTTTAGGTGCGTTTCAGCTTGCCAATAAATTTCAATATGCTGACAAGCTTAACAACATGATAGTCATCCTTTTCTGATAATCATAATGTGTTTAAAGGTTGAAACGTACTTAGAATCGGCATTTAATGGGAATCTTTAAGTGACAAACAACAGAATGGCGACAACAGAGTGGCCGTTTTACGACTTTGTCACGACTGGGACAAGACTATCATTTTCAAAAACCTGCGAAGAACCTAACATCACAATTTGTTGAAAAACCCCAGCAAGTAAATATAGTTGACACGTAACCTTTTTGTCAATTATATTTACTTGCTTGGCTTGACGGCCTCCGTGGTAGAGAGGTAAGGATACGACTAGCAAGCTGGAGGTCTTGGAGGTTCCAGAGTAGAAGATACTCTCAGTATCTCCTTGGTGTACGACCACCATTCAGAATAGATTCAGATTCTGAAATGGCTTCCAGATCTGAATATCCAAGTACTTCCCCACCTTCCTCCTCCACATCTCCTTCCTCTCCCCATCACCTTTGCCTAAAACTTACCCCAATTGGGGATGCCATAGTATAACTGTCTCCAGACTGTTGAGAGCAGTTGGGACTCTTGTGCGGTTTCCCATGAAAAAGCAGGTATATATAATAGTAGGTATAGTATAGTATAGTACACGGGTGCGATATAGAAGGAAGACCCTTTGTGACCATTTTTTTTTATCTATCACTATTATTTTTTAGGTTAGTTATGCCGTGTTGCGCTTCCTCCTTCTTAAGCCAACATTTCAAACATTTTCCCTGTTGACGGACACTGTAACGCTATCCGAAACGTTGGCTAAAGAAAGAGGAAGTGTATTTAAATATCCACAAATTAATCACTTTAATAGTTTTGACCATGAAAATCTCAAATCAATGTGTTTGCCTATTTGAACTATTCGGGAATGATCGCTCAAGCAGAGGCGCTTCGGTAGATTTGTCAATTGGTTGTATGAACAAAAACAATTGAATGGATGGTCATCGAGCGATGCGCACGGCCCATTCAAATTTCAGGTACTTTGTTGTGTCATCCATTTTTGTTCAAATATCACGTCAATTGAACACATCATACAACATATTTTGTAACAGCCAAAGTAGGGTGAAATTAAACTCTCAATTAATTCTTATTGTCGATTGATCATTCAAATCAAATTCATACCATGAGACACCGATTGTATAAAGTCTACCAATAAAACAACTGCAAAATTCAGTAAATAAATATGTTTTTTTGGAATAACTTTTCTTTTTTAATACCTTTGGAAGGTTATACCAATCAATGTGATTTATTTAATTACATAATACAATACAATTAAATCTAATCGAAACATGAAACAGAACAAACATAGCCAAATAAAAAGGGAACGATCTCAACTAGGAATCGAACCCAGTCTTACCGGGACAACGCCTCTAACAACTCGGCCATTAACTATCTAGGTTACAAAAAAAAATTTATAACTTTTTAATCATCAAAAAATAAAGCTGACAAAAAATGTGAAAAATTAGTTGTAAGATAATATTAACGACGAATAATTGGGTTCTAATGGCAGAGTGGTTAGAGGCATTGTCCCGGCATAACAGATATCCTGGGCTCGATTTGGAGTTGAGACCATTATCTTTTTTTTATATCTTGTGCTGTTTCATGTTTCGTTTAGTTTTGTGAGCATTATCTTCTTCTTCAAAGTTATGTAAAGTTGAACGATTTAAAAAACTTCCTCGCTTTATGAGATATCACTTGTCCAATGCTTGGTTCAATGTTTCTTGTGTACAACAGACATATTATTATTGATTGGTTTGAAAAGAGCTTAAAAACTACACTGCGGCTGTAGGCAGGTTATTATTCCTTCCGGAGGACTAACTTGGGTTTTTTTTATTTAAATTTATCGTTTTCGCTATATTTTGCAAGGGTATTTATTGAGGGATTAGTATGGCTGGGAAGGCCAGCATAAAATTTGGTTTCTTTGGAAACAATGAAGTCCTTTATCAACGGAATGTTGGTGTCATTATGGATGGAAGAAATTCTAATCCATTTAGGTGCGTTTAATGCAAGTCTAATGGCTTTGTTTTCAAAGAGTTGAATCTTTTGTATGAGACTTGGAGCGGCGTGCCCCCAAATGGGGCATCCGTACGTGAAACCTGGTCTTATTGTTGTTTTATAAAGAAGTAATTTATTATCCGTTGATAGACGACTTTTCTTTCCCATTATTGGATAGAGTGATGCTAGACATTTGTTTGCTGCTGTTCATTTTCCAGTTATATGTTTCTTCCAGGTGAGCTTGGATTCAAGCGTTACGCCTAGGTATTTAATTGACTTTTCCCATGGAACATTTTCCCCAAACAGTCTAATGAATGGAGGCCGTTTAGGCCGTGTCTTTGTGAAAATGGTCGCGGCGCTTTTAGTCACGTTTACTGATATTCTCCAATTTTTGCACCACTCTTAGTTAGAGTGGCCTGTCTCTGACGCTTTGAGGCGATGCTTTCGACTGTAAAACTAGACATGATGTTGTGTCATCCGAAAATTGAGTGATTTTAACATTATGGTCAATGTTTTAGGAATGTTACTAGAGTAGATGTTATATAAGAATGGAGAGAGTTGACTGCCTTGAGGGACCCCAGCTGATAAGGGGCGGGTTGTGGAGAAGACGTTTTCTGACTTGACTTTAAAGCATCTATCTCTCAGGTAGCTAGCTATTAATTGCGTAAGTGTTAAATGATACCTGAGAGCGTTCATTTTATATAAAAAGGCCGTTGTGAAAGACTTTATCGAAGGTTTTGCTTACGTCGAGTATTTTATAATATAATATAGATATAGGAGCGGGTTTTTAACTGTTAGTGTTGTATTTATTATGCTTATATAATGCACTTGCATAATGTGGATTGACCAGATGATCATTTGTGGAAAAGTTTGTGGAGGGGTTTAGTTTTTCCTGTGGGGAAGATTTAACCCTGACATAAAGTCGGAAAAAAAGAAGAAAAAAGGGATAACAATGCTAGGTATCAACAAGGTTCTTTCACCTAAAATTAATAAAATAACTTCTTCTACTCTATGAAACATCAGATTTAATCTATGAAAGATAAGATATAATATCAGATCAAATAATTATAAAAATTATTACGAAAATATTTTGAGGAACTTCTTTATCTCAGAAATTCTCTATCGAACGTTTTTTGTGAGTTTATCACGACCAAACAATTCAATAAGGATTACTTTATTATAAATAATCATTTATTAAATTTAAAGATTTCGTTGGAGTAATGAATCCCTCCGATTAATGATCAATCAAAGGTTTTTATCGTTAGGTATTTGTATCCGTGTAAAAAGACAGGCGTCCAACATTGTAATCTGAATGCATTCAATTTCTAATGCTGTCTTCATTATCTTTATTTTATTCAAAGCCATTCCAAGAAACAATAAAATAAAGAAAAAAAAACATTTACCGTTTTTCAATATTTTGGCTCGAAATTCGAACACAATTACTTTCGGTCGATTTGAAATTAAACGTGGATAATAGAAATAAGTTAGTTTCTACACGGAGAAAACTGAGAACGGCTTTTTTAAAATCAAGATACTGTTAAAAATGTGACTGCAAGACCATCTCCCAATAAAATATTAGTCATTTAGAATACGCTTTCCGACTTCCTTTTAACAAATTTGTTAATTCTTTCTTTATAGGCTTCTAGTCCCGTTTTCACCAATAAAACGAATAATTTGACTGGATTTTTAATAAATTTACAATTTTTCATATCAGTAAGTTTTCCCCGTGTAAGCGCCCCTGAGGTGATAACTCACAAAAGCGGCGCTATAAAAATTGACCAATATTTTTTTTAACTTCCGATTTAGTTGTCCGGGTTAAATCTTCCCCAAAGGAAAAACTTAACCCTTCCACTCACTTTTCCACAAATGATCATCTAGTCAATCAACATTATGTAAGTGCATTATATAAGCAAAATAAATACAAAACAATACAAGAACAACACGTCAAATCACCAGAGATCAAATGGGAAAATAATTCACCGACTCCAGATATTTTCATATCAGAGGGTTCGGCTCGGTAGAACTTCTAACAGGGCCTATAAATCCTACTGATCCCACGAACTGAACATAAATATTTAAAAAATCTTTTGTTATCCTACATGTATTCAAAATGACCGACTTTTGCATCTTTATATATAATTTTTTGATAGATCTAATACGCCTAAATTTTTAATTAGAGAGCTAGGTATAATGCCAGTAGCCGAAATAACGAATGGTAATATTTTTATAGTCTCAGAATGCCAAATTCTTTTTATTTCATTTCCTAAATCTGTGTATTTTCTTATTTTTTCACTAACAGATTTTTGAATATTACAGGAATTTGGAATAGCGACATCAATGATATAAGTTATTTTTTTAATTTTGTCATGTAAAACTATATCGGGTCTATTATGACTAATCGCTCGGTCTGTTAGTATAGTTTTATCATAATATATTTTATAAAATTCGTTTTCTAAAAATGAATTTGGTTCGTATTCATAATATGGTACTACATTACGGCAGTCAATCAAGTTATGCTTAATTACCAAATTTTGGTGAATTATTTTTAAAACTTGATTGTGCCTAAATGTATACTCGGACGGTGCTAATATAGAACATCCCGATATAATATGTTCTATAGTTTCCGGAAAAGCCAAACATTTTCTACACAAATCATCAATTTGATTTGTATCTTTGATTATATGCTTTCTATAATTTTTAGTATTAATGACTCTATCCTGTCTTATTATTATTATTATGATTTGGGTTGTTTGGTAGAAATTGCAGCCAGGTGACTGTATCATTTTGGAATTAATCTTCGATAATAGAAAAACGTTAGTTTCTATGATTTGTGTTCTGGTTAGTTGGCGTCCATTTGGAAATAATCACAGATTATAGATAAAAAATATTTTATTTTACCGCCCGGCAATAAGCCCTTCTTTAAGTATGAAAAACATTCATATATTATGAAGCGTATAAATGTAATATGAATAAATAAATAGAATTTGAGGTTTTACAGTAAAGCCCTTTTTCCATAGAGAAACCAAGCCTCCCAATTTGTAACAATTTGTAACAATGTGTGTGCTTTGAATCAATGCTAGGAACAAAATAATCAAAATGAATAACACGATATAAAAATGACAGTTACAGCAACTGTTTTAGTTAAAGAGTTGTGGTTTTGAAAGCATTCTGAGGTTTTGAAAGCATTCATTCAGGTAACACAGCCCGGGAACCATTTATTGGATAACCAACACCTCTGCCAAGTGGTTCGCTACGAGTACGTTTGGCGATTTAGAAGAGGTGGTCGGGTTCTGAGAGGCTGGTTTGGGGAAACCTTTTGACCTATCCAATTGGCCTTTCGACCCATCACTCCTAGACACACTAATCCCTAGATTCCTACCCAACCCTCATACGTCCTACCTTCCCAGAACTTCCTCTCCTTAAATAATACCCTTCACACAGCATCCCAAAAGATGACAAGTCCATATATGGCCTCTATGGGGTTAATGTTAATATTTTTTTATATTTCACATTTTTTTGTTATAGCTATGGAAAAATCGATTTTATATTTAAATTTTTATGTTAGTCTGTGTAACTAACTCCACTGTATTGTTTTAGTATTATATAAGTTTACAATTGAAAAAGTCCTCCACAGCACAGGCGAACTCCTAGCGTGGAGGACAATATACTATACCTTTGTAATACAAATATATTTAATAATAAAAAAATGTAAAAAATATGTAGTGAAAACGTTTCGAGAATTTCACGGTGATTGGTAGCGACTTGGTTGCAATGCGAGTACACAACATGAGTATCGGACACTCACGCATCCCCATGGAAGAGGGACCTAAAGTAAATTGGATTTGTTGTAATATTGTGAATATTTATGTTTTCTTCAGTGCTATATTTGATAAGACATTTTGTTATCGAAAATATGAAAGTATCACGTAAAAACAGGAGATTATTATTTATTCATTAGCTTAGCGGTGTCTGCTTTAAGTATTGATTAGCCTGCAGTGAATTCTTTCGATTTGATTCTTTTATCAGAAATAGATAAATAATTGATCTAAACGTAATAAGAGATATATAGAATCAGTATATATATAAGTTACATAAATTTTATTTTGGATAACAAATTAGTTGGTTTTCTTAAGTCTGTTGAGGTAGACGAAAATCTTTAAAAATGAAAGGTAAGAAAATTATATTTATTTTTTAATCCCTTTCACCATCTTTTTTCTTCCATTGGCATTTGTATGGCGGCAGTGGCGGCTCGTTACTTTTTAGTGTGATAGAGTGCTAAGTTTGACAAATTCGACATTATTGTTGTTGTTTAGTCCAAAACCGTTTTTTATTTTTTTCGAAAATTCGATTTTTTGTATAAAGATTTTCAGAAAATTTCAGTTTGGCCGCACGGATATCCTAAAAATCTTCATAAAAAAACGAATTATCGAAAAAAAATAAAAATCGTTTTCGGATTTGATGTTGATCAATAATGCCATTTTTGCGATATTAGCACTCTAATACACCCAAAAGTCACGAGCCGCCACTAATTGTATACACTTCACTTTATCTGAATTTAAGAATGCTGAAAATGTTTCTTGTATTTTTGTCCTACATCCCTGGACATTGTTTTGACCCCCGATCCACGAAACCCACCAATGGAAATGGATTTTTATTTTATTTTTTACTTCTTCTATTTTTAACTTCTCATAGAAATCCTTAGTTAGTTCACCTCCATTTATGAATACGCTAATTATTTTGCATAATGAACGACATTATCTAAAAAGTTGTTCATATTGACAGCTTGTCTACCTTAGAGGTACCTACCACATTAAAAGCAGCGGCTTTTGTCTACCGAGTGAATCATATTCTAAATAGCGCTAACTGACTGATAGATGAAGGATTTCATCAATATCGTATGTTGGGGTTTATCGATCGTCCTTGCTAGACCTCCTGGAACAGTTTTCTTTCCACAGCTGTTAGGCCTCAGTAAATAAATAAAATAAAAAGAAATTTTGGTTGTTGGTAATTTTTTGACTTCTATTTCAATTTTAACTGATTTAAATCAGTTTTTTATTTGATTTGCAGCACGTATTACAAAGTAATAATAATTTATAGAAAATTAAACTCGGAACCATGTTAACTGATTATAGCAAATCATTCAAAAGATAAGATTGTTTTCATCGGTCTGATATAATTTGCACCAGCGTCCTTATTTTTGAAATTGCATAACATACGTTAGGGACCTACCCGATTAACTACTTTTCTGTGGAGTTCAATAACGTTGAAAACTGACAAACTAATCAGTATTAGTAAAACATACAACAGTAACATAAGCATTACTACATATAAACGAATCACTAATACTACTTTATTAACGCTGCAATAATTTGTAGGATTCAACCAAGTGATGGTATAGATAAGGCTTAATTCTATAAATGGAGTCAGTAAATATATCTATAGTACCCCCAAACTTGCTGCCCAGATCATGCATACTATTGGAGAGTAAAATTTTGAAGCCATGTTCGTAAAATTTCTTCAAATAAAACTGTTGAATTGACTTCATACGAATAAGTCTCATGTTTTATGTCATGGCCCATGTTTTACAAAGAGTTTTTCGAAATCAGATGTAGACAGTAACCTTCAAGTTCAGGTGTGCAAAATATTATCAATCTAGGAAAAAAACTGTACATTTGTATGAAAATAAAATTCACACTGCCCACCCGGTATCCACCACGCAGCCGCCCGCCCGCCACAAACACACTGATATCTCTAATATAAACAGAAGATATTTAGATCGGTAGTGATATTGTAAAAAGTTATAATTGCAGTTTTGGTTATGTTTAAGATTTTACCGTAAAAATCTTGCAAATGTTTGCGGAAAACTCTACCCTCGACGACGGAGGTGCTGTTCCGCCGTCGGTTCCTCACTGCGGCTTCTATATGAAAAAGCTGAGGATCCGGCATCGGGATGTACTAAACGTTATACGGGGGCTCGATGTTAACAAAGCTAGTGGACCTGATGGAATACCTGCCCTGATATTGCAAAGGTGTGCTGCGGAAATAGTTCCAGTTTTGACAAAGCTCTTCAAAATGTCCCTGAAGTGTGGCACTGTGCCCTTTGGTTGGAGAAAAACGGTCATTCACCCTATTCCCAAGAGAGGTGACCGCTCCAACCCGGCCAACTACCGCCCCATAGCGATCACATCAGTTCTGTCCAAAGTGATGGAACGTGTGATCAACGACAAACTGCTCACATACCTCGAGAAGAACAAAATTATCAACGACCGTCAATACGGATTCCGGCGGAACCGCTCATGCGGTGATCTTCTCGCGTATTTATTTATTTATTTCATTTAAACGCCCATAGTATGTGACTCATGTTTGGGGGCGGTGCCTGGAACGTCACAGTGAGACCCAAACGGTCGCACTAGACATATCCAAGGCCTTTGACCGGGTCTGGCACCGAGGACTTGTCAACAAATTGCCTTCTTACGGACTTCCCGCATCCCTGTGTACGTGGATTGCTGACTTTTTAAGGGATAGGTCGATTCAGGCGGTTGCTGACGGTTTCACCTCTTCCTCACACTCCATAAATACTGGCGTCCCACAGTTCTGTCTCTGACTTTGTTTTTGTTGCACATCAATGACTTTTTGACATGTGCACCGATTCATTGTTACGCGGATGACAGTACAGTTCATGATAGCTTTTTGTTTGACAAGCCCCCAAAGGGCACAAAAACTTCAACGGCTCGGGGGGCTTTGAAGCAGAGAATGGACGGTTATCTAGAGTATTTCCTCCTGGGGTAAAAATAATCTCGTCGAATTTAATGTTTCAAAGACCCAATCCTGTCTGATTACGTCTAAAAGGGATCCAAATGATAATCTAGTCTCCTTCAACGGAAGCAATCTTCCGAACAGGCCTTCCATTGATATGCTTGGTGTAACTATAAGTGACCAGCTCAGGTACGGGGGCTCCATCGAAGCCAGAGTAAAGTTGGCCTCTCAGAAGCTGGGCGTACTGTACAGGGCCCGCAGATACTTTAATAGTACACAACTGCTCACCCTGTACAAATCGCAAGTGCGCCCTACTGTCGAATTTGGCAGCCATCTCTGGTCTGGATCCCCAAAATACCTGAAAAAAACCCTTGACTCTGTGCAGAAACGGGCGGTCCGTTTTATAGATTCCCCAATCTTAACAAACGGACTGCAATCTTTAGAGCACAGGCGTCAGGTAGGTATGCTGTCCTTGTTCTATCGGTATTACAATGGAAGATGCTCTGAGGAACTAGCGTCATTGATCCCTTCGGCACCGGTGCGTAGTCGGGATACACGCCAAACGCGCGCCCAACATTTGTACACGGTTGACATTTGTCACATGAGAACGGGTCGCTTCTACGATTCGTTCTTAAGTTCAACAGCTCGGCTGTGGAACGAGCTGCCGGCCTCTGTGTTTCCTCCCTCCTACAACATGGGACTCTTCAAGACCCATGTTCACTCCTTTCTCTCCACAAAAAGACCCTCCACACATCATCCCCAAAGATGACATAGGCCCTGAGGGAAATTATTTTCTTCAGGGCTTCCTGTGTGGAGTTAATATAAAAAAAATATTTAAAAAAAAGGTATTTTCTTTAACAAGTACAATGATCCTAACATGACAGTTGAAGGTAACGCAAGACTGCGAGTTATGTGAGTCTGATAGGCTGTCGGGAGGTCTAGCACGGACGATCGATAAATCCCTATTTTTTTTATTTTTTTTATTGAAACATATAAACAAGGTTACAATTTTTTAACAATATAAACACCAATATTTCAATCACTCTCCTAATAAAGCAGCTGCTTGTGTTTAGGAAAGGACAACAAAAATATTTTAACATTTGTTTAAATTAAACAAAAAATATTAGTAATAAAACAAAAAATAACAATAAAAGTAATAAAAATATAGGTTAGTTAATAAATGATTCAAAGAATTTAAAAGGCAAAAACATATTTCTAAACAATAAGTAAAGTTATGAGGTGGTACAAGAGTATTTTACTTTAATTTTTTTTTAATATTTTTCGAAGTTTTCTTCCGATCGTATATCAAGGGGTAATTTATTAAATAATTTTACACCCTTGAATATATAGTGATGCTGTGCTGTTGTGGTTCGTGCTAGTGGCACGGTTAGTCCTCCAACAGATATTATTCTTTTGCTAATATTTAATTGTATAAATTATTTTTACTAAAGAAATCTTTATGTATTTGTAGGAGTGCAATTTTGTCATAAATTTTTGTAAGTGGGGGAACCGGGAAATCTATGTCAATACAATTAATATATATTGAAGAAATCTTTCATATATGGTCAGTTAGCGATATTTGCGAGCACGGTCAACGATTGATAAGAAATATTCCGACCGAGGACAAATTTTAGCGCCGCCTCAATATTATCAGATAAGCATTGTGTTAATTGTCAATATGCACTTTTTTTTAAATATACACGACATATCGTTCGCTACGCAAAATTACTGGCTTATTTGCAAGTACGGAGAGTCAAGAGAGAGGTGTAGATTTTAAAGCCCCGCTGATGGTTCGCATAGTTTCCAGCCCATACTAGAGCCCAGTATTCAGCTGGTGAGAAAACCAGGGCAATGGATGCCGTTCTTAGGGTGTTGGCTTCGCATCCCCAGCTAGTTTTCCATTCCCATCCCTAGCTTATTGACAAAGTTGATCCTTGTCCCGTTGTTCTTAGGGTATTGTCATCGCATCCCCAGCTAGTTTTCCATTCCCATCCCTAGCTTATTGACAAAGTTGATCCTTGTCCCGTTGTTCTTAGGGTATTGGCATCGCATCCCCAGCTAGTTTTCCATTCCCATCCCTAGCTTATTGACAAAGTTGATCCTTGTCCCGTTGTTCTTAGGGTATTGGCATCGCATCCCCAGCTAGTTTTCCATTCCCATCCCTAGCTTATTGACTAAGTTGATCCTTGTCCCGTTGTTCTTAGGGTATTGGCATCGCATCCCCAGCTAGTTTTCCATTTCCATCCCTAGCTTATTGACAAAGTTGATCCTTGTCCCGTTGTTCTTAGGGTATTGGCATCGCATCCCCAGCTAGTTTTCCATTCCCATCCCTAGCTTATTGACTAAGTTGATCCTTGTCCCGTTGTTCTTGGGGTATTGGCATCGCATCCCCAGCTAGTTTTCCATTCCCATCCCTAGCTTATTGACTAAGTTTATCCTTGTCCCGTTGTTTTTTGCTCACTCTTTACTTATGTTGCCGGTAGTTTAGGCTCCTGTCCGAAGAGACTCGCGGTGTGAAAAAAAACGATAGCGGGGGGTCATGATATAAAAATATTTCACCAAACTGAATACAGGGTATTCGCCTGTGAATTTTTACGACTGAAAGTTGTCGCAACTGTTTTCGATGCATTTGGTTTTAGACGCCAATTGAGTAAATATTCTTCCATAGCCTTTAGGTCAGAAATAAAGGTCTTTTCTGCTACTTTAAGAGTTTTGGCTTGTGCTGTGACGGCGATGTCATCTGCGTAGGAAAATTATTTGCCTTCAGTGTGGGGAAGGTCTTGGAGGATGTAAATGTTAAAAAGCGATGGGGCCGGCACTGAGAATTGGGCAATGCCATTATTGAGAGGTATTTTATTTGCTTTTTTCCCACCTAGAAAAACCCTGAAAGTGCGACCAATTATCAGTTGCTCAATAAATCTTTCTGTGTTGCCATCATCTATCGTTTCGTAGTGTTTAACAAAGATGTCTTTATGCCACACGTGTCGTACGCAGAGAGATCCTTTGTTACGCCTATCGATTAGATATTGTAAAGTTATTTATTTCACTGTGCAGACCCCCAGATGCAGGAATCTGAGGAAAGGTGGATGGTCACGGTAATAATGGTTTATGGCCGATCTCCCTTGTTTCTAATATCTGTGTTTTGAAATATTATGTTTGACTTTTCATTTATTTATTTCGTAGGTATGATCATTTTTGTGGCACTTCTCTCCGTGGCCTATTCCCACGTGGTCCCCGTGCTCCCGTCGCGCCGTGTCCCCCCTCCCGAATGCACCGAGGTCGGTGAAAACCTGCCCAACGTGGATGACTGCTCCACCTTCTATACCTGTATCGGCAGCGGGAACGCCCCTATCCTTATCCAGTGCGACGACGGTCTCTGGTTCAACCCTCTAATCCAGGTCATTATTTTACCTTCAAAATGATTCTAACTTACCCTAGCCTTCAAATGATTTTTAATTTAGGAGGCGCATTGAGTACCGCCACCCAAGGAATCATTTATTGGACAACCAACAATCAACGTTTGGTGATTTAGCGGGGGTGAACGCGTTCATTGGGTGATGTGTGTTCAGGGTGCGCCTTCCCACTAGGTGCGTGGCAAGGAGGTTGGTGTGGGGAGACCTTTTGACCTCTCCAACTGGTCGACAGTAAGAGGGATATACACTTGGACACACTGATCCCTAGATTACCCAATCCTAATAACTTCTAGAACTTCCTTCCCTTCCTTTCGTTACAATCCTCATACCTTCTAGAACTTCCTTCCCTTCCTTTCGTTACAATCCTCATACCTTCTAGAACTTCCTTCCCTTCCTTTCGTTACAATCCTCATACCTTCTAGAACTTCCTTCCCTTCCTTTCGTTACAATTTTAGTGCATTCATTAATATAAGTAAACTAGCGCAGACCTATGAAAAAACACGGGATGTAATAACACCAATTTTTAAAAATTCAAATATTTTTTTATTAAAAAAAAGTGGGTGTGTCAAGCCTACGCAAGACAGAAGTGAAACTTCTAGTTTCAGCTGATGCTTGGCGTGGCGCAGTTCGCTGGTGTCTGAGAGAGAGGAAAGAAGAGAAGAGAGAGAACGTTCGTGAGCGGCTCCCCCACCTCAACAAGGTTTCACTTCAAAAATGCCACAGCCGAGAATCGAACCTCGCTTAACTGATTGAAAGCCAACCACGCTGAGCACCAACTGTAAGCAAAGCCGCATAAATTGATTATATTATGTAGGTTCTGAAAATATGAGAGCTTGTTATGTTTTATAATGTTACCTACATCACACCCAAAATATAATATATTTTTAAAAATAATGTACAATGTACAGTAATAGAATCCCACACAAGATCGCGTAGTGCGCTCTAGCGAACGGATATTTTATCAGAGGGAGATAGTTTTAATTTTTTTTTCTGTAAATTATTACATATTATCAAAATAAATAAATTAATTAAATAAATGTAATACAATTATCATAATATACGGATTAGATAATAATTTTAATCCAACACAATAACGCAAAGCGCGCTCTAGCGGAGTAATGTTTTATCACAGTGAGATAAGTGTTTTTATTATTTTGCAATATTATTTTCTTTTAAAAAATGTTCTGACCTACTAAAAAATAAGATATTGAATGAAAAAGGCGTTAAAAACAAAAAAATAATGTGCGATGGCCGAGAATCGAACTCGGATCAACTGCTTGGAAGGCAACTATGCTGACCATTACACCACCAACGCCAGTTGTCATGATGAGCTAAGAAGCATTTATATGTTACTTCAAAACTTTGACTAGATCAAATGAACTTTAATCGGTGGTGGGGGTACCCGCATTTTCGTTTCGGTCATGAGTCGGTTTTACTCCGGTCCTCGAAATTGCATGACGCGCGTAAAGAAGTTTCACTTCAATACTAGGTATATTATTATAGGTAGGTACCTAATTTATCGCTAGACGAATCCTCCACACTTCGTGTTCTAGTTTTGAAAACGACACTTAAATTCTATCAAAATTTGTGTTCATTGAACCAAATTTCATATATTTTCTTATCAAGGGAATTCATTTAACTACTTCTCAACTCAACAAATGTATGGAGACGATTTTTAAAAATGGTTCATTTTTTTAAGAACTTGAAGCATTCAAGGGATGTATGTTATAAATCGGTAGAAATTCAGAATACGGGGTCTTAAACATATAATTTAAAAATATGGCCAGAATCATCTTAGACATTTTTCATGGCTGTTACTTCCGGCACAAGAGTTTTTTCAAAAATTTGTAATAAATCTTGATTTATTTCATATTATTTTAAGAAAAATAGTCTAAATTAAAATTTTAAATTGAAGTGTTTCGTTCCTGTGAATACCTTAAGAATTATTTACATGTCACTCGCGGAATCAACTTTAAGATATGGAATAACCACTTCATTCATTGACATTGGGACATTCTTGCAAAACAAATTTAAATTACGCACAGTCAATACAAAATTCTATCGTTAAATCACTAGTTAAAAAAAATATTTTTTCGCAGAGACGAAACATTTCACTTTTGTATCAAAATTGAACAGTTTTGCCGGTGCAGGCCTTATTGTGGTATAAAATATTGATTCAGCACATATCTGACTCTGAGTATAAGAGGAAAGTTGAACATGGGCACAATACTAGGTTCACAAAGAATGAAGGCATGCTTGTACCTAAACATAATAATAAATACGGAGAGCGAACCCTTGAGTATAATGTGCCTAAAATATATAATATGCTACCTGGTAATATTAAGAAATGCGAATTTCCAAATAGAGTCAGATATTTGCTGAAAACATGGCTACTAGGTAGAAATAATTTGTATTAGGCGATTTAATGTGTAAGTTTATTGTTATTGTATAAATTAAGGTCTAAGTTGTAATCTGTAAAAAGTTGTAATAAAAATCCTGTTTGACAAACTACTTAACTGTAGTTTAACGGGATATATATGAAATAAAAAAAATAAAAAATCTGATTTTCTTCTATTTTAAAACTTACAAAATAGCATAGGCACCAATTATACAACGAAAATGTCAGTTTTTGGATCCACGGGCAAATGGATTTTTTTTGTTTTCACACTCAGGAGGCAGCACTTTTGGGGACGCCCCTGTCAATATGGCTTAGGAAACAAACGATTATATTTTTTTTATGTAGTTAGTTACATATTATTTACAGATGACAGCGCTATGTAAAAACGTTTGAAAATTGTGAGATATCTATAAAAAATATATATTATATTATGATTTATTTACACTTATGATTTGTGCACCTAAAATCAATATTTGAGGTGTTATTCAGGTATTGTACATAGATTTTTACCAAATCTGGAGAAGGAAAGGTAGGATGTTTGTTACAGTGTCCATCATAGGGGCAGATGTAACGCTGTCAGAAAATTTAGGTAAAGAAAGAGGAAGCGCAACACGGCATAATACCCCCAAAAACATTCACGATTATTATTTTGCCATCTTTAAAATAATTATACATAGAACACTATCTATAAGCTGTTAAATATGACGTCCGTGGCGGTGAGCGGCTAGCTGAAACATTTAGATTTAAATTACCAGTACAATGCCAAGACATGGTTTGAATTTAATGTACTTACATAAATTGAACTACCTCATTTGACTAATACTACGTTTACTAAATAACCAATGCCTTCTTTTCTTGTTCTGATTTTTATAATGTTTTATTTTTTTCAGGTTTGTGACTTTCCAGAAAATATTGAAGAAGGTGATTGTGCACCTCCGACGACAACTGAAGGCTATACAGGATCAACAGGAGAAGAAACAACGCAAACCGGAGATTGGACTTATTCAACAGGCGAAGAAACAACGCAAACCGGAGATTGGACTTATTCAACAGGCGAAGAAACAACACAAACCGAAGATTACACTTATTCAACAGGCGAAGAAACAACACAAACCGAAGATTACACTTATTCAACAGGCGAAGAAACAACACAAACCGAAGATTACACTTATTCAACAGGCGAAACTGGTACACCATCATGAATAATTTAAACCCAATTTACAAATGAATCACTAGTCGTTGAACCAACTATATTACCAACTTGTGAACCGATGTATTAAGTAGCAGAGAGAGCATTTCAAGGACTCAATCACCAAATCTGTTGTGATATTTGTTAACAAACGGATCATTATCTACTTCCAACTTCCATCCACTGAAGTATCAGCCTCTTAACTCAACTGCAACATAATGTGCCTCAGTCGAAGTGATTTATATGTATTGTAACTAATAAATGACATCCCAAAAAATATATCTTAAACAGATTTTTTTGTACTTCTTTTAAAACTATCCTAAAAGAAATCATAGGTTATGATAGTCATTTTAGTCAAATACCATATTATATTAATAATACCTCCAACTCGACATATCGTAAACATTAAGATGGTAACAAGCTACGCTAGCGCTTCCTAATGGCATCAGTTGTGCGCCTTGGTTTTTTCATCATAATGGATTTAATGTGAAATATGTTCTTTATTTTGCGTTAATAAAATATAGAAATCCAAAAAAATGAGATAATCCACATATGACCTTACTGCATTATTGCTCATACGTAAAAATATTAAAGCGGCTAGTAACCCTGAAATAGTTTCATCACTTTTACAGTTCGCAATGTTTTCTGTGTATTTCAAATGAGCTTTATAAATCTTGTATTTTAATTTTCGGTAAAAATAAATACTGTTTTAGAAAAGAGTAGGTATTATGTTTCCGTTGTATGCATTTAAAATAAATAACAAAATGTTGTCAAAAACGCTAATCACATTTTTACTTAAATATTTACACCAATCATTTTAGTAAAAAAATTTTTTTTTTAATATTATTTATTTTGGCTTTCACCTATTAGGGGTGATCTTGGCCGTACACAATTAACATAACGTAACATAAATAAACCAAACATAACATATAATATACATAACATACCCTTGCCATATTCTAGAATCATCCAACAATGTTTGTGATCAATTATTCTTGTGTTTTTTTTTTTTTTTTTTTTTACAGTATTACCGCACAAGAGTCCCAACTGCTCCCGTCTGGAGCCAGTGAGACTATGGCATCCCCAATTGGGGTATGATGTGAGGCTGAGGGTATTGGGGAGGGGAGGGAGATGGGGAAGAGGAAGGTGGGGAAGTACCTGGCTATTCAGATCTGGTCACCAAACACGGCTAAAGCCATTTCAAGCAACGTTTCAATTCTGAATGGTGGTCTTACACCAGGGCGATACTGAGAGTATCTTCCACTCTGGAACGTGCCGCAAATATACTATATATTATTTTAAATTAATTAATTGTGAAATAACACAAATTAATCAAATAAAATTTATTTGCGCACGCCGGGTTCGAACCCGCGACCTTCGGATCTGTAGTCAAAAGCGTATACCACTAGACCACGCCGGCCGCCGGCCGTGTGTTCTATTTGGTACCAAAAAGCTTTTTTTTTTTTTTTTTTTTTTTTATTTTTTTTTTTATTCAAATTTAAACCCGCTAAACTACTTATGTAGTTTGTCAGCAGGGACATAGAGACAACATTTATACATTCATAAGATACAATTTGAACGGTACATAATTACATAAATTGGTTACATTGCAGAAAAGTTTAAATAGTAGCATAAAAGCCTTATATAATAAGCAAGTAAAAATAAATGTATGAACAAATTAGTATTATCAACAAGTACATCAATAGTTTCATAAATAGAGGTAGGTAGTCAGGTATTACAAAATAATTGTTTTTCCATTTTCTAAGAATATGAATTCCATTTCAGGGGCATCAGTATAGATCATTATTATCCAATAACCATTTCCTTAGATTATATTTAACATTAGCAGTATACATGTTATTATTTTTAATTGTCATTGGTAATAAGTTAAACATTTTGGGTACTATATAGTTTAAAGTTCTTTCACCATATTTATTAGTACATTTCGGAACTACCAGTCCTTCATTTTGAGTGAATCTTGTGTTATGTTTATGGCAAACTCTTTCCCTATACAATGAATCAGACAATATAACATGTTGACTTACAATATTATAAAACAATAATCCTCTGACAGGTAAAATATTCAGAGACTTGTACATTAATTTAATGTTACTTCTGTGTTGATTGTCATATTTATGGATTAACAATTTTATAATGGAGTTTTGTAATGTTTGTATATAGCTTACATTAGTTTTACAAGAATGTCCCCAAGAAGTAATTCCATAACGTATAGTGGATTCAGCCAGAGATAAGTAGATTAACTTTAAAGTACTTATAGGCACGAAATATTTTATTTTATAAATCCTACCCACAATAGCTCGTAGACGTTTACAAACATTAGCAATTTGTACATCCCATTTCATGTAGCAGTCAATAGTAACACCCAAATATACATAACTTTTGACAAAATCAATGGTTTCACATGAACAGGGCTGTGCAACATTTTTATGTATGCAGTCAAATGTGTGTGTATATAATGAAGGAATTACATTACATCTGGCGTGTGGAAATCTGATGTGCATAATTTTAGTTTTTTTGGCGTTTATAAAGAGGCCTGCATCATGCGACCATTTCAGTAGGGCAATAAAATCATGTTGCATAAGGTTCATTGCAGTAACCAGATCTTCGTGCGATATTACGAGCGCCGTATCGTCTGCATATACAAAATGTTTAGCAAATGAAAACAATTTTCTCATAATTGAGACATAAATAATATAAAGGGTTGGCCCTAGAATTGACCCCTGTGCAACACCTGTTGAGATATATTTTCTTTTGCTAAATTTTTTAAGAATTTTTACTCTTATTTGTCGATCAGTTAGTAAATTTTTTAATAAAACTAGCAGCTTTCCTCTAATTCCTATTGCCTCCAGTGTTTCTAATAGTTTATTTGTATCAATGGTATCAAATGCCTTAGAGTTATCTATGAATAAAACCAAAACTTGTTTTTTTAGATTTAATTCATAATTTATGTGATTTGAAAATTCCTGAAGCAGCATTTCCGTACTTTTTTTCTTTTGAAATCCATATTGGTTGGGATCCAACAAAGAGAAAGATTCTAGATATTTATTAAGTTTTATGGAAATGTATTTTTCAAGTATTTTTTCTAGGGCTGGCAATATGCTTATTGGCCTATAATTTTGAATATCTGTATGTTTGCCCCCTTTGTAAATTGGCCTAATGATGCTACTTTTTAGTTCATCTGGTATTACTGCTTGCGATAAAATTAAATTGATAAAGTGTGTTATAACAGGCCCTAAAATATTAATATGTGTCTTAATGTCAAACATTCGAATGTTGTCAATCCCTGGTGACTTTGAATTGTTTAATTTGCTAACAATAATATTGATTTCTTGGCAGGTAGCTCTGGGTAGGTACATACTATGTTGCACTTCATTCGGCCTGACGGTCGATGCTAAATAATCACATTTATGTATCATAGAGTTAACACTATTTGTAAAATATTCAACAAACTTATCTGCTACGGTTTCTTCATTATTCGTATTTAACATATATTTCGAGATTATTTCGTCACAACTACTTTTGGACTTGCGTCCTAATAATTTATTTATTTCATCCCAAGTTTTTTTTGTATTTCCAAAATAATTTTTGAATTTATTGTTAAAAAAGGTAGACTTACATTTAATAATTTCTTTTGTCACCTTATTTCTGAAAGTTTTATATTCCAATTCAAAGAATTGATTGCTAGGAAAATTCTTCCACCTTCTGTACAATGAATCTTTTTTTTTAATGTTTTCTAAGATATTAGAAGTTATCCAAGGTTTTATTGACAGAGGTCTTTTTTTGGGTTTATAATTCATAACGATTTTACTCTGTTCATACAAATTCTTAAAGTTGTTTTTAATTTTACTATATAGTATATTGCAATCTTGTTCCTCAAGCAAGGAGTGCCACTTAAAATTATGAATGTTTTTGTCGATTTTGTTTTGCGATAAAAACGAAATTCTTTCCCCGTGTTCTGGGGCTTCTTTCCTTGCACTATATTTAATATTAACTGCAGTTAAAAGGTGATCCGCTATAGTAATATTATTACATACACATGAGGAAAGAGAATCGCTTTGTTTACATCCACTGTTAAATCGGACAAATATGTGGTCTAAACAAGTACGAGTAACTTTTCCTGCTAAAACTGCTTCTCTAGTTACGTCACAAATACATTTGATTAAATAATTATCCGACATTATATTTTCATATGCCATAATAATAGGGTTTTGACAATTTAACAAGTCTAGATTAATATCTCCTATAAGTAAAACATTTTCTTTGGGGCTTATAGTATGCAGAATGGCAGATATTTCATTAAGAAATTGTGGTTGGCTAGAGTTGGGGGGGCGGTATATTGCTATGATGTTTAAAATACTCTTGTTTGGAAGTGTCATAGAGCCAAGCACACATTCAAAATGATTTGTTTCTATTGTTTTCTGTTGAAATGTGAATTCATTTCGAACATATAGCAATATACCTCCTCCAGATTTTTTAGTTCGGCAATAGTTGTAACAATTAAATCCAGGAATATTATACAGACAGACAAGATTCGGTGTTATAGCCGTTTCACATAACATTAACACATGAATATGCTTCCAACAAGTATTTAAGTAGACATTCAAAGTATCCCAGTATTTATAAATCGATCTAACATTCAACTGAACAATATTAATATTTTCCATATTGTAGTTGCTATGAAACTTTAGCCAATCACAGAAATTGTGAGTATTTTCGTAATCTACCTCGTCATCTTCTTCAATGTAATTAGACGCCATAATCAATAGTTGCAAAGTCCTTGGCAAGGGCAGCCTTGTAGGCCGGGCAGGAGTCCTTGTCTCCAGTCGGATGTGCAGCGGGCTTCCCAAATCTTGTACAGGTGGCGCAGACAGGCTCGGCGGCGGCTTTTGGGCAGTTTATCCGGGCGTGACCTTCGCCTGCGCAGTGTCCACATCTTTGCTGGTCCTTGCAAAACTTGAAGGAATGTCCGATCATTTGGCACTTGGAGCACACTGTAAGTCCAATGAAGTCACGAACACGGCACACATTCCAGTCCACAAAGACTTTCCCCTGCTCCACCAGCACGTGACGAATGTGGGCAGGAACCTCGAAGACCCGGTGGCAAGTTGATCCAGTTCGAGCGCCAGCAAGGTGACTTAGCTTGCAACTTTTTACTGCGAAATCTAGGCCTGCTTTGTCCTGGGCTCCTGCTAAGGCATTTTTTAGGAAGCACTCGTCCGTTAGGTCACGAGGAACGTTGAAGAAAATCACCCTTGGAAGCCGTTTTGTTGGTAATCGAGCGCTTAGAGTGTCCGAGTTTGCTAGACATGGGGTTTTCAGTATTTTATCCTGATCTTCTTGTGTTGCAGTATGGATTACAACGCCTTTGTTTCTGATTCTCCTAATACCCGTCACACGGATTCCAAGTTCTGATGGTCGTAATGTATCTTTTAGTAGCTGTTTCGTATCGTCGCTATCTTTTGTAGAATCCAGCTTTGGGAAGATGCATACAGCAGGTTTGGGGGTCCCAACGTTAAGTCCTGAGCGGTTGATTGATGGTATCATCTTCTGTGGGCCATTTTTCACAATATCGGCAAACGATAGGCTTGCTTCCGTGGCATCGGCTACTCTACGCATCACTGGTCCTAGATCTGACTCCAACTGCAATATTTTTTCTAACCTGTGTTGGTTTTCTGCTTTTTCAATCGCGATCTCTCCCTTTGCCACTATTAATTTGGCATTGACTGTTGCCAGATCAGCTTTGAAACCCTCTCGTTCCAATAACAGCTGTGAAACTGATCTGAATACAGCGGATACATATGCGCTTATCCGCAGTTGTTGATCCTTTGAGACTCTTGACTGCTTTTCAGCAAGGACATCTTGGAGTGCTCTTAGACTTGCTTCAGTGTCGTTCAGTATCTGTACTGAGGACACTGGGATTTCACTATCATTTTCAGACACGTCGGAATAGTCCGATGCTCCGTCAGATTCCTCATCTTCAACCACTGGAGAAATCATTCCCGAGGCCTTTTTTTGTGATGGGGACGTCATCTTATCCAGCATTCTTTTTTTACGCCGATGGCAGCATTCATCAGGCATCGGTGGGATGGACATTTCAATGAGAACAAACACACAATCTTAGGTTGTTTTAAAACTTTCGATAAAAATGTTTAGAATCCGCTAGAATAGTATTATTTTATTACTGTTTTATCAAATAAACTTTTTTGGCACTTAAATTTTCCATATAAATACTGTTTGCACACGAATTCGGAGGTTTTTTTTAGTTTTTTTGCAAGAGCAAAGTGTAAACACGAACTGCTGTCACTGCGATTATTGTTACATGTACTTGTACTTGGTTGTGTTTACATTCCCCCGTCTTCCTCGTTAGAAGTCTACAAGTCACATACTGCTTTAGTTGAGCATGTATCTAGAAACGCTGGTTCATTGTTTATTTGTGGTGATTGTAATTTGCCTAAAATATTTTGGCTAAATGACAATAAAGGTGTCAACACTATCACTAGTAATCTTTCCTCACAAGCTATTGAAATTGTTAATTGTTTTGCCTATTTGAATATGTTTCAAGTAAATGCTGTCACTAACTGTTTCGGTTCTTGCCTGGATTTAATTTTTACTAGTATACAAAATGTCATAGTAAGTGAAGCTGATATCTCGTTGTTACCAATTGATAGATATCATCCACCTCTCTCGATTAACATCTCAAATTTTTTCAAACTCGCTTCATTGAAAGCAAATGTCTCATATCGATATCACTACAAATTTCTCGATGGTGACTATTCAAATTTTAACAATTATCTTTCTCAGATTAACTGGTCAACACTATTTTTTAATTCTGATATTAATGACGCTGTATATAAATTTAATGAATGTTTATCACGTGCTATTGATTTGTTTATTCCTAAGGGATTATACTGTCAACCCAAGTTTCCTAATTGGTTTAGCTCGACACTTAAACAATTAATAATTGACAAAAAGAAAACCCATAAGTTATTTAAAGTGACTGGAAACTTAAACTTTTATCAAAAATTCTCTCAGCTAAGGGAATTGTCCAAAATTGAATCAGCCAAGTGCTATAAATCCTTTGTTGAAGTTACAGAGACAAAACTACTCAAAAATCCTAAACAATTTTGGCAATTTGTTGCGCAAAAGCGTGCTGATAATGATCTCCCTTCAAGTATGTATTATAATGAAACTCATGCTACTAATGGTCATGACATCGCAAACCTTTTTGCTAAACATTTCTCATCTGTATATTCTGATGCGTCATGCACCATCCTTCCACTTAACTATGACCATAATATTGACTTGAATGATTGCCAAATGTCACTTGTAGAGGTATACCAAGCCTTAAATAATCTTTCTCATAAAAAAACTTCCGGACCTGATGGCATTCCAGAAATCTTACTAAAAGAATGTAAATATACTTTATCTAACCCAATTTGTATGTTGTACAACTTATCACTATCATCTGGAACTTTTGCAGACTCATGGAAAATTTCGGATATTCGACCCATTTTCAAGTCTGGGAACAAATCAAATATTGGAAATTACAGACCAATATCAAATATTCCGAAAATATTTGAGTCAATAATTACAAAGAAAATCACTCCTATTTTCAAAAATGTTCTGATTGAGGAACAGCATGGATTTAGATCGGCGAAATCTACAACAACTAATTTACTGTCTTTTACAAACATCATTGTTAAAGCTTTAGAAGATAACTCTCAGGCTGATGTCCTTTACACCGACTTCTCTAAAGCCTTTGACAAAGTAAATAACTCAATCCTCATGGCCAAACTTTATGCTATAGGTATTAGAAACCCGATGTTATCATTTTTTCAATCTTACTTGAGTGACAGAAAACAAAAAGTTAAAATAAATAACTTTGAATCCTTTAACATTGATGTAACGTCCGGTGTTCCCCAAGGAGCCCATTTGGCACCGTTTCTTTTTAACCTTTTTATTAACGACTTAACTAAAGTTTTTTTGCACACACGCTTCTGGTTTTTTGCTGATGATAATAAGATTCTTAAGATAATTAAATCCTTTCATGACTGTTTACTATTTCAACTTGATATTGATTCATTTAATGATTGGTGCGAACTAAACTGCTTGGAACTTAATGATGATAAATGCAAAGTTTTGTCCTTTTACAGAGCCAATACACCTATTCAGTTTGAGTATAAACTAAATGGTGCTTGTCTATCAACTGTCACATCCATCAAGGACCTTGGGGTCACTCTTGATTGCAAACTCTCTTTTCGAGATCATATAAATAACATCGTAAATAAATCACTTTAACTACTCGGGTTCATTCATAGAATTACCTCATACTTTAAACATATAAGAACACTTAAAACTCTATATTGTTCGTTGGTTCGCTCTCACCTTGAATATTCCAGTGTCGTTTGGTCTCCTTTCTATGTTGTCTACATTAGTCACATCGAATCTGTCCAACATCGCTTCCTACGGCGAATTGCTTGGAGGTTAGGACTCGAAAGAGGCAATTACTCATATGAGTGATCAAATTTCAAACTTTTCTTGTGAGAATTGAACAAACTTTAAACCTATCTTTATTAGAAAAACGTAGAAAAAGACTCCGATCTAATTTGCATATTTAAAATAATCAACAGTATAACCGACTCACCTGAACTGCTACAACTCATTCAATTCAACACCCCATCCCGTAGACTCCGAAATAAATGAATTGTTGTTCCTCAATCACCACTCAACTAACTATGGGTACCATTCTTCTTTGTCAGAGACTTGTAAACTCAAGTCAGAGCATTGAATTTTTTTGTGTAAGTCTAAATGACTTTCAAAAAGCGATACGTAATGTGTAATTTTTCACAACTTAATCGTTATTGATGCTCTGACTTGTAGTTATTTTTTATATGAAAATTTTCTATTTTACATTGTCTTTGCCCTTCACATTCATGTACTCTCCATTCACTGTCATCTATGTTTTCTTATTCGTGTCAATAAAATGGTTTTAATGGACATATTGTCCGTAAATTAATAAATAAATAAATAATAAATAAATAAATAAAATAACATACGTAAATAAATAAAATAACATACATAAACGGTACAGAGCTGGTAACAGTAGGTTATCCCAAAATTATAAAAATAGGAACCTGTGTACAATATAAGTGGGCTCTTTTTGTTTTTTAACCAAAGATTTTTCTAAAATTAGTAGCGTTTTTTTAAACAGAACTATGAAATTAGCAATATTATAAACAAACACAGCATATGAGAGTAAACGAATGTGATTATAAAATAGTAAAAATTTAAAGAACTCGATATTTCAAAAACACTAACTATTTCGAACTTTTGAAGCCGTATTCTCGAGAAACACAACACCAAATGAAGTGATATTTTGAAAACTATAGTCTGAAGTTGAATAAATGACAAAATCTGCCGAAAATAGCATTTGTGGAAATAACATCATTCTCACCGACACAAATGTAAGACTTTAACTAAGTGTACTCAGGGTCTACACAACTAAATAAAGTGAAATTTAGGATACAAACTCAAAATTATGTTCTAAAGTCAATCGATTAAAAAATCTTCATAAACAAGCATCAATGGAAATATCATCAATCTTACGGCACAAATGCAAGACATAGGGTCGAAATATTACTGCGATTTTCTCAGGTTCTACATAGCCGAATGGAGTAAAATTTTGGTGACGTACTATAAATTATGTTTTGAAGATGAATCAATGACACAATCTCCAAAAACAAGCATTTGAGGAAATATCATCATTCTTACGGCACAAATGTGAGAGTTTGGTTCGAACTTTTAGGGCTGTTTTCTCGGGATAAATAAAGCCAATGGAATGAAATTTTGGAAACATACTATTATGAATAAATGACAAAATCCGAAGAAAATGGCTATTTTGGGAATATCATCATTCTCACCGACACAAATGTGAGACTTGGGTTCAAATTTTGAAATTAAATCTTCTTAGAATGATGATTTTTCCAGAAATGCTAAATTACCTACATTTAGTTAAAGATTCCACTTCGGAACATAATTCCGAGTACAAATCAAAAAAAATTACTTCATTCAAGATCCTGAGAAAACGGCTTCTTAGTTAACATAAGTCGAACCCAAGTCTCAAATTTGTGACTTTTACAATAATGATTTTTTCAGAAATGCTTTATAACCAAAAAATTTTTTAATGATCCCACTAAAGAACATAATTCTGAGTAGGAAGACAAAATTTCAGTTCGTTCGGCACCATAGATCCTGAGAAAACGGCTAAGAAAGTTCGAACCCAAGTCTCTGATTTGTGCCTCTTCCAATAATGATTTTTCCAGAAATGCTAAACATTCAAGATTCTTTTAATTATTCCACCAATAAACATAATTCTGAGTAGGATGCAAACATTTTAGTTCGTTCGGCACCAAAGATCTTGAGAAAACGGCTATGAAAGTTCGATCTGAAGTCTCTTTTTTGTACCTCTTACAATTATGATTTTTCCAGAAATGCTAAATAACCTAGATTTTTTTGATGATCCACTAAAGAACATAATTGTGAGTAGGATGCCAAATTTAAGTTCGTTCGGCATCATAGATCCTGGGAAAACGCCTAAGAAAGTTCGAACCCAAGTCTCTCAATTTGTGCCTCTTCCAATAATGATTTTTCCAGAAATTTTAGAAAAAAAACAAGATTTTTTTAATGACTCCACTAAAGAACATAATTCTGATTAGGATGCAAAAATTTCAGTTCATTCGGCACCATAGATCCTGAGAAAACCGATTTCAAAGTTCGAACCCGTTATCATATTGTTACACTTTTGCGAGGTGCAGTCCAGTCAAGGACTATGTCTCGCGACCTGAGGGTAAGTCACCTGGGGGATGGTTTTTTTCTGCCCTAATGCTTGGGCTGCCTTGACAACTTGGGGGCTTTAAAATACTATGCTTTGTTGTATTTTATACTATATTTTTTGTATTTTCGACTGAGTTTTTTGTCGGTATTAGTTTAGGATTTAACTAATCTAATACTATATTTTTTGTATCGGTTGTACTTGAATGTTCTTTTTTTAGAGCCAGCATTAGGGTGGGTAGATGATTGATACTGGGAAGGGGTAGGAAGGGTTCTCGTAGGGGCTAGGTTTAGCTAGGCACGAGATGCTAGGGTTTGGATGAGAAGTTAATTTTTTATAGAATCGTATGGCTAAATCCACCATGTGTTTGCGGAGTGGGGACGAACCAAGGGCTTTTGGTGTACCGTCTGAGTGAGGCATTCTGGAATTGCTCGAGTCGCTTTGTGTTTCCGCTGGCCCATATAGGGCTAGCGTAGGTTATGATGGGGCGGATTTGGGATTTGTAGATGAGGAGTTTGTTGGATAGTGAGGTTTTTGAGTTTTGGTGTAGTAGTGGTGATAAAGCGCCGGCGGTTTGCCGGGCTTTTGTAAGAGTGTTTTTGATGTGTGGTGACCAAGTTAATCTCCTGTCTAGTGTGACTCCAAGGTATTTGGCGGTCTTTTGCCATGGTATGACTTGGCCGTACATCGTGATGGTCCCTCGCTGAGCGGTAGTTCGTTTACTTCTGGAGAAGTAGACGGCTACGCAAAGATGAGGGATTGACGTCTATGCGCCAGCGGTCATACCACTCTTGGAGTCTGTTTACGTCTTGCTGAAGGCGGTGTGTAACCATCCTGGGCGAACCGTGGGTAACCATGAGGGTTGAGTCGTCGGCGTAGAGCATTACTTTTGAGTTTGGGTTGTCTGGGAGGGGGATATCATGAGTATAAATGTTGAAGAGGGTGGGGGACAGCAGGGAGCCTTGGGGTACTCCTGCTGTCATGAAACGTGGGGATGAGATTGCATCACGGTATTGCACTTGAAAAGTGCGGTGCCGAAGAAATGATTTTAATACACCAAGCAGTTGGGTATCTATGTCTGTTTGGTGGAGTTTGAGAAGTAGGCCGTTTATCCATACTTTATCGAAGGCTTTGGCTATATCCAGGAAAATGGCGCCTGTAGATCTGTTGGAGTTGAAGCCACCGATGACTTGCTCGGTGACCCGTAGTAGTTGGTGGAGGGTTGAGTGCTGGGCTCTGAACCCGTGCTGTTCGTCGGGTAAGGTGGATTTTTCGTTAATGTGCTTGATGAGCCTAGTGAGGAGGATTTTTTCGTAAATTTTCCCAATGTTGGAGAGGAGGCTGATTGGACGGTGATTTTCGCAGAAAAGTGGATCTTTGCCCGGTTTGGGGAGAACTATGACGTGCGCGTGTTACCAACTTTTGGGGAAATAGCGCAGTCTGAAAGCTGTATTGATAAGGTTGACTATGGCTAGGATGCCTTTTGGGGGAGGGCTTTAAGAGCGAAGTTTGTGATTTCATCCGGGCCGGGGGCTTTTTTGTTTTTGCGGCCTTTTATGGCATTGCGTACCTCGGCCGGGGTAGTGAAGTGGATGTTGTCAGGGGGGAGGGTGTCAAAAATGTGGTTTACGTTGCGGTTGACGTCGGCAATGTGGTCGGGATCTGCGTGTTTATAACTGGGGCTAAACTGTTTTTCTAGGCTGTCTGCGAAAGATTCGGCTTTGTCGAGTGCGTCAAAAACCAGTCCGTTTTCACCGTGTATTGGGTGGTTTGGGGTCGGTGTAGATTTTAATTGTCTTGATAAACGCCAGAGGGAGCCGTCCTTTGGGTTTATTTCTTGAATTTTTTTGTTCCAGGATAAGTTAGAGTTTTCTGAGAGTCTTTATTTTATAGTCTAATTTTTTTTGTAGTCTATTAATGGCAGTCTTTATTCTGGGGTCTGGTGTTCTAATGAAGTGTCGTTTGAGAAAGTTTTTGTTGGAGATGAGGTCGGCTATTTCTTTTGGTAAGTCGTCGGTCGGGCTGTAGGGGAGGCGTACGGGTAAAGGTTTGGATGCGTCATTTATGGCGGTGCGTATTATGAGGGCGAGATTGTCAACCGCAGAGTCAAGTTCGTCGGTGTTATTAATGTTTGATTTTATGGTGATGTTTTCGTCCACTTTCTGCATAAAGGCCGTCCAATCAGTTTTTTGTTTGGCTTTTGAGGGGGGGGGGGGTTGGTGAATTTATGTAGGGTTAACAGCACGGGGTTGTGGTCGGAGGAGAGTTCGTTTACAGTTTGTATGCTGTACGCCCAGGATGATTTGTGTATGAGGGCGATATCTAGTACGTCTGGGGTGTGGCCACGTGACGGGAAATGTGTGGGACTCACGGGGCCGGCGACTACTAGATCGGGATGGGAAATGGCGAATTTGTGAAGGATTCTTCCGTTTTTGTTAGTGCGCCTACTATTCCAGTCGGAGTGCTTCGAGTTGAAGTCTCCGGCTAGAATAGTAGGGGTGGGGCCATCAAGAAGCAACTCGAGGTCTTTAGGATCAATTTTTTTTTGGGGGGGGTTGTATATTGAGTTGATTCTTAATGGACCGGAAGATTTTGTGAAGATGGTAATGGAGGTGCTCTCTAGTGTAGAGAGGGTAGGTGTAGTATTGTGTTGGTGTGTGATTTTATTGTTCACGTAGATGGCTGTGTCACCACCTCGTGAGTGTAACCGGTCGTTCTTGTACAGTGTGAAGTTGGCGATTTTTGGTGCTTGTGTGGCTGTGAAGTGTGTTTCGTTTATGAGTAAAATGTCTAATTTGTGTGTGTTGGTGAATAGGCGAGCTTCGAGCAGGTTTTTTTCGAAACCATTGGCATTTCAGAATGCCAAACGGAGCGCGTGGGGCTGGGTGTTGGTGTTAGCCAAAATTTAATTTGAAAAAAGGGCAATAATCTGGGGGGCTGCAGAGAGCAGTATACTGATGTAATCTGATGGATTTTTAGCTGAGAGAAATTTTGGTAGGAGGTCGGCGAGGAGTTCGCCGATTTTTTGCATGTTTAATTTTTTGAGGAAATCTGTAAATGAAAATGGTGCTGGATTTATTGGGGGGGGGGTGTTTGAAGAACCTGAGGGGTTGCGGGTGAGGGGGGCGGGTTCATGGATTGGGCGTAGGAGATGGAGGGGTTGGTGGGCTTGGATGTAAAGGTGACTTGTGGGTTTACCTCAGGTCGGCGAGCGTAGCGGGTGGAAGGTGCGGGGCGCTTTGGGCAGCCCTGGTAGTTGGCGGGGTGGGGTCCGCCGCAGTTTGTGCATGTGGCGTCTCCGTCTTCCCGCTTGTGGGGGCAGGTGGCTGAGAGGTGGTTTTCGGGGCACTTAACGCAGCGGGGGGGCAGGTGACAGCCCCTCGCGGAGTGCCCGAAAAGCTGGCAGCGGTGGCACTGGGAGGGGGCGGTTTTCGGGTTTAGGTATTCCACCTTGATGCGCAGCTGGAAGAGTGTTTCCAGCTCGAATATTTTTCGTCCGGCTTCGCCGTGGTTTAACTGAACGAGAACCAAGGGAGCCGCAACTCTGTTAGGTCCTGAGCGCATGGGGGTGACGCTGATGACGGGGAGGTTTAACTCTTCTAACTCTTCTTTTATTTCCTCCGTGGAGGTAGACGGCGGAGGTATCCCGCGCAGGACTGCTTTCGTGGTTTTGTCTTCGTACAGTTGAAATGTGTGGAAGGGCACTTTGAATTCGTCGAGGAGATGGGTGGCTGTACGGAAGCTGTCAGAGTCTTCCGTGTTGAGAACGTAGCCTGTCGGGATTGCCTTTGAGTTAGCGACTTTAACACCGGCTGCCTGTAGCTTCTGGCGCATCGAGTTCCAGTTGGTCGTGGTACGGATGATTATTGGTGGTATTTTTGGTTTGAAAGTTTTCGGGGCGGCGGTGGGGTCCGAGTCTGTGGTTTTCGATCCTGCTGTCGAGATAGTGTCACTTGTCGTTGAGGCTGGGGGCGCGAGGACTTCAAAACGGTTTTGAGAAAAGGATGCGACGGGAGAGGTGGGGCGAGGGGAGTTTGCCTTCCTCTTTTTGTTGTTTGTTTTCCCGTAGGGAGTGATCCAGAGTGGCGGCGGGAAGTTTGGATCCTGTTCGTAGTCCTCCTGGGTGGTGACGGGCGAGGCCTGGGACGGGAAGATGGAAGCTACGTCCCCGATGTTGAAGTCTTCTGTGTTATTTTGATAGATTGCCGAATTGGCGGTGGAGCGGGGGTCTTGTTGCGAGGTTCGTGTTACCCTTGTGTTCGGAATTGAATTTATATACTCGATGAGAGCCTCTCTGGATGGGTTGAGATTCGTCAGGTCGGTCATTGTATGTTCCATTTTATACAATTGTTGTTTATTTCACTTTAAATAAAAAGAATAATTCATGTAGTCAGTGTCCATGTAAGAGTAATACGAGAAATTTAAACTTTGTTTGATTGATTCTTTCACTAATATAAATAATAAAAGCATGTAACAATAATTCACTTGAAAATTTTCACTTTTAAACTGTTTTGTGGCACGGCCGCCGCGCGGTGGGCCGCGCGGTCGGTTTTGTTTGGTTGCACTTATTTATTGTTCGGATGGCACTTTATTGTTTTTCACTAAATCACATGCCCTGCGGAACATGGAGACGGGGCACAAACACTTTGATACTGCGTTGGACGCGGCACAAACCACGAGGAAACTGTTGTTGACCTGCCGGTGGCGGCGATCGACCGATCTTCTCTTGGTCTACTCTTGGTATGTGTGTTGTTGGTCAGTTCAAACCCAAGTCTTTCACTTGTGCTTCTTAGAATGGTGATTTTCTCAGAAACGCTAAATTACCTAGATTTAGTTACTGATTCCACTTCGGAACATAATTCCGAGTACAAATCAAATATTTTTACTTCATTAAAGACCATAGTTCCTGAGAAAACGGCTATGAAATTTCGAACCCAAGTCTTTCACTTGTGCCTCGTAGAATGATGATTTTTTAACAAATGTTAAATTATTCTGATTCCACTTCGAAAAATTATTCTGAGTACGAATCCGAAATTTTACTCCATTCAAGACCAGATATCCTGAGAAAACGACTTTCAAAGTTTCTCAGGATCTATTGTGCGGATGGTTGTGGAATCGCTAAAAAAATCTCGATAATTTACCATTTCTTGAAAAATCACCATTCTAAGAGGCACAAATGAAAGGCTTGGGTTCGATCTTTGAAAGCCGTTTTCTAAGGATTGAGATTGCCGAATGAACTTAAATATTGGATACTGTGTAAGAATTATGTTCTGAAGTTGAATTAAAAAAAATCTTTAGAAAAAAGCATTTGTGGTGGTATCATATTATAACGGGCACAAATGCAAGACAGCAAAAATCAATTTTAAAAGCTGTTTCTCAGGGTCTACACACTCGAATGAACTAAAATTTTCTGTTTTTTTTTTTTTTTTTTTTTTTTTTTTTTTTTTTTTTTTTTTTTTCGTAGGAAGCAATCACTTTGTGGTTAGACATATTATATTAAATCAAATAAAACACTTTGTTTATTAACCACGACTTTATTATTATTACATCCATATGTAATAATAATAAAGTCGTGGTTAATAAACAAAGTGTTTTATTTGATTTAATAAAATTTTCTGTTTCGTCGTGAGAATTATGGTCTGATGTTTAATCCATGAAAAAATCTCCAGAAAATAGTATTTGAGGAATTATCATAATTCTAACGGGCACAAATAAAAAAATAATGTTCACACTTTAAACCGTTTTCTCAGGATCTACATGCCCAAATGGTCTGAAATTTTGGGTACGTAGTGAGAAATATTGTCTGAAGTTGAATCAAAGAAAAAATTGGCAGAAAATAGCATTTGTGGAAATATCATCATTCTTACGAGCACAAATGTAAGACTTGGGTTCGAACTTTTGACGAAGTTTCCTCAGGATCTACACAACCGAATGGAGTTTATTTTCTGATACGTACTAAAAATTATGGTCTGAAGTTGAATCAATGAAAAAATCTCAAAAAACAAGCATTTTTGGAAATATCATCATTCTTACGGGCACAAATTCAAGTCTTGGGTTCAATTTACTATTTAATATATAATTTATTCAATGCCCGTAGTGCTTTTACGATTATAATACAAGGAAAAATATTAGATCAATATCATCTTATGATTAACATCATAAAAGTTCGTGTATATATTAGCAGTTCGTTTAAATCACACTTGTGATGAGTAAAATTATTAATAGTTAGTGCGTCGAGTATTAACAAATATTCTTAAGCTTAGGCATATAATTGTACGCTTCCAATAATGTCTGTACGAATATGGTTGAGCTTATAAAAGGCGATGCACGTTAGTTGTGTTCCTCTTTTGTTACAAGCAGATCCCCAATAAATATCAGTACAAGATCAAGTATCATTATTGAGTACGACCTTCATCCGCTACAATAATACTCAGCCTCTACACCACATTGGCACCAGCATTTAATTTGGCGCAGCCACGGAAAGTTAAGAACCACATTTGGCGTAACTAATACATTACGCACAACCACGGAGTAAGAAGGAATCTGAAGACTTAATATTTAACAATAGTGAAAATTGTTGCATGGAAGGAAGCGCCACGTCTTGTCGAGCATTAGCGTAGGCACGCGATCACATTCGCGCGACAGAAGAGGTCAAGAAGAGGAAGAAGGTGACAAAGAAGATTTCAACAGAAGAAATCGGAATCCGGGACAAGGGCTCGGGTTCTGTTCGCTCCAGTAGGACAAGCAGAACCGGACAAAGGGCTGGATTCTGTAGCTGCAGGGAGACAGATACGATCAGGATCAGCAGTCGAAAGGGGCGGCTGGAGACGAAGTGCCGGAGTTGGGAGACTTTGGAGGGGCGTGGGATCATCGGTCCGGGAGCTAAGTTTTTTTAATAAAATTATTTCAGCTCTTCACCAATGGATGCGATCTGTAAAGGTCTGGGGGCATTCTGTCATAAGACAGGAAGCTGGTCTCTGTTCAAAGAGAGACTGGACCAGGCTCTCATTTTATATGATGAGAAAATATTGTCAACTGAACGTAAAAGAGTGTTCTTATTAAACAACCTCACTGAAGAAACATTTTCTTCACTAAGTCCTCTATGTTTTCCTAAAAAAGTGTCGGAAACCTCATTTAAGGATTTGTGTAAGTTATTCGATTCTCATTGTAGACCTGTCCGGTTCCATGCTAACTCAACACAGTGACTATTCAACACACTTTTAAAAAGTGATATAAAGTCATTAAAAACGATGATTTTTTTTTCTTTTAACCTAACCTAACCTAACCTACTTAACCCAGTTAATAAAGTTTTTGTTTCATCACTTTCCATGACTTTATATAACTTTTTAAAGATGTGATGAATTATCATTTTGATGATTTATCCGGTCACCGTGTATATTTGAGTATGTTGACTGTGTTATATATTACTGTCTATTTTTTATGACTAATAAAACAATTAAAATGTTATTCTTTAATATCTATTTTCTATTTTGTGGCTTCTCGTTATGTGTGTGTTTTGGTTTTATAATTAATATTGTGAAATTTACCTGCTGAAAAATTGCTTTGGCAGTTTAACGGGTGCTTGTTCACTCACCAAATAATAAAAACAATAATGTTTCATTGGTGATATTCTTTTTTCGGGTTCACATTGTAATTAAAAGAATGATTGTTTTTTTCTCATTTCCCAACTTTAGATTTGCCGTCATTT
Source organism: Hesperophylax consimilis (assembly GCF_061612785.1). Taxonomy (NCBI): domain Eukaryota; kingdom Metazoa; phylum Arthropoda; class Insecta; order Trichoptera; family Limnephilidae; genus Hesperophylax; species Hesperophylax consimilis. The sequence continues at coordinate 2,840,568 of NC_142842.1, forward strand.
GCGTTGTCCCGATTAATTATTATTCTCATTTTGGTATAATTATGGGTACCGCCGCCCTGGAAACCATTTATTGGACAACCAACACCTCTGACATAGGTTGCCCCATTTGGTTTGGTACTTTGGTGATTTAGCAGAGGTGACCGGCTTCATGGAGTAATGTTTGTCCGGGTCTTCGTGGCGGTTGTGTGGGCCGACATTCTGTGTGGCGGGCCGGATCGGGAGTTAAGTCGGGCTGGACTCGAGACACCAACATATATTTTTATTTATTTTTTTATAAAATATTACATATTAAAGCATATTTTATAAACTCTCCTACAAAAGCTTACGCTTGTGGTAATGAGAGGACAACTTATCAATAACTTAAAAAACTTAAGAATGTAACATTTTAGAGATTTGGACATAATATTTAAGATTATAAACGAACTCGTAACTAAAACAAGAAATGTATATGGGATGTACATAAAACATTAGGAATAACAAAACAGTCAAGAATATATCAAAGAGGAAGTTTAAATTATATGGTGGTACTACAAAAAAATTATTTAATTTTTGTTTTATATTTGTCGTATTTTTTTCTATTCGCATATCAGCGGGTAATTGATTAAATAATTTTATTCCTTTATATACATAGTGATTCTGTGCTGTTGTGGTTCGTACGGGTGGTACAGTTAGTCCACCAACAGAAGTATTCCTTATGCTAATATTTAGCAGTGGGGTAGTATTTTCATTAAAAATATCTTTGTGTAGCTGAAGTAGTGCAATTTTGTCGTAAATTTTTGTGGGGAACAGCGAATTCTTGGAATACATTTATTGTAAGAATTTTCTGAATTCTTTCGAGTGAGAGAAGAGATGATTTATATGCACCCCCCAAGCTATGATTCCATATTGTAGTACAGAGTGCGCAAGTGCAAAGTAAATTTCTTTTAATATTTTTAATGAGATAGTATTTCTAAGTCTGAAGAATATATATAAAAATCAAATAAACTCCACATTAAACAGAATGAGGAAACTAATATATATATGGGGTTTATTTGATTTAATGTGGAGTTTATTTGATTTTTCTATTTGATTTTACGGTCGATAACTTCTCCGAGATATTTTATTTGTTCTTTACTACTAATATGTATACAAGTTGAGTTACAGGGTTTGATTTTAAGTAGACAATTTCTGTCATAAACTTTAATTTTTACATTTATATTTGAAATATTCTCTGTTTTTTTATATATAAAATTAGTTTTTTCAACATTTAAAGAGAGTAAGTTTTTGTCAAACCATTGTTTAATGATATTTATTACATTATATGTAGTGTATATGGATTTCGCCAAGGCATTTGATTGAGTTGATCATTTTTTTACTCAAATGTTCAAGCGTGGCTTCGAACAAAAAACACTTATCTTCTTTGCATCCTACTTGAAATCCAGAAGGTAATATGTATTAATAAATGCACATAAATCTAAAAAAAAATCCCTCGTATTCCCCAGCGAAGTTTGAAAATTGTCACGTATTCCCCAGGGGTCAAGCTTTGGTCCTCTATTGTTCCTCATACTTATAGACGACATCCAGGAATGGCGCTCTTGTATGAAAATTCAGAAATAGTAGATGTCTTTAATTTTTTTGAATTATTTTCCCAGCTGTTACGAGTGTCAGAATGAGAAGATTGTACTAAAATTGGATTAACAATCTGTTGATTACAATATATATTTTTTTATATACATGTACATATATATGCTGACACGTGTAAAAGTAAGTACATAAGTGCATTAGCACCAAATCGAATCATTTCTAGAGATCCATAGATTCGATATAAAACATAATTATTGATTAATTATTGTTTTTATGCAAACACATCTTATTAGCTATTTTTTAACAAAAATATCGTACAATGCAATCACCTAAAACTTTTTGATATAACACGATACTTCCATTATTACACATGATAACGTAATTGTGCAAGTAATAATCACATGCCCTAAAGATGCACGATATCATATATTATTCAATTCTATTCACCTTATTATTTTGAAAACATTACAAAATTCTTCATTTTAGACATTGACGTCAGAAGAGATTGCCTTGCAATTTTTTTTGTATTTGTTTTTGTGACACCTCACAAAATCGTCCCTGTCTGTACAGTGTAATGGCAGATATTGCACCACCCAGTTGGGAAGCGTTGTGAGGCGGATTAAGGTAGGGACTGTAGGAAGGGATTTATTAATGCGGGTCTTTAAGAGGCCGGGATTACGTGAAGTAGAAAAATCAGATGCCGGTAGCTCGTCCCACATACGAGCCGTCTTACACAAAAATGAGTCGAAGAAGCGGCCCGTTCTCATGAAGCCAACATCGACTATGAACGGGTGTTCCGCTGGTGCACGTCGAGTTTCACGCAAGTGCACCGGTGCACCGGGGATCAACGCTGGCACTCCTCAGAGCAGGCTCCATTAAAATACCTGTAAAACAGACTCAGAATGCCCGCATTGCGTCTGTGCAATAGAGATGGCAATCGGTCTGTCAACAATGAATCAGACGGACCGCCATTCTTTGAACAGAACCGAGTAGGTTTAGCAGCTGGTTATTATTGAAGAAACTGCTTGCACAAGACGCCCAGTTTCTTGGAAGACAGATTTACAGTCTACAATCTGTGTCTAATAGTCTGTGCTGTCGGTGAATGAAATAACCATCGGAAATATAGAAATAAATGGTCTCTATGATAGCCGACTTTTACAAAACCATCCTTGAATCAGTCTAAAGAAATGTGTAGCAATGTGTACATCTCTTCTGATACGTACTCGTACATAGTTCATTCTTTGCTTACCCAAAAGAAAGTTCTGTAGGATAGAACCACAGGTAGTATAGCCATACTCCCACATATAAAGAAATTTCTTCTGAACTCGGTCCAACAAATAAGAATACTTTATCTGTTGTTGACTCCAAATCGCCAACCCGCTTTCAATTCCACTCCTTAATAAGAATAATGAGTTCCATAAAACTCCACATGAGCTGCACGATGAGTTCCATAAAGCTCCATATACTGTAGCACTATAAGTTACATAAAACCCCATATATTATAGTATAATGACTTCCATAAAGCTCCAAATATTATAGCAAAATGTTTTCCATAAAGCTTCACAAATTTTTGCGTTATTAATTTCATAAAACTCCACAATAATAGCATAATGATTTCGATAAAACGCATAATGTAGCATAGTAAGTTCCTTTAACTCCACAAATATAATATGTTATAGCATAATGAATTTCTTAAAACTCCACGTATTTTAGCATAATGAGTTCCTTAAACTTCATATAGGTACCAAGTTGTGATACCATAAGTGAGTTTCACGAAACTGCGTAATATATATTTATATACTAATATTGAATAATAAGTTCCATTAAACTCCACTTATATATTATTATAACATAATGAATTCCATAAAACTACACATTACAGCCCAACGAGATTCATAAAGCTGTAAATATTATAGCCCAATGAGTTTCATAAAACTCTGCCTTCTCAGAAGAAAAGAGGTTAACTTTACGCGACCCAGAACTGAAAATATTTATTTATTTATTTGGAATAAATAATCATTTCTTATTAATGACATTACAATACATCCAGAATCGTTATTGGAAAAAAAAATTAAATACAATGTGGCAAGTAACAAACACTTTGCGTTTCCAATAAATTCTTAATTAAAATGTTGTTCATGTTATACACATCCGAACGATTCAATAAACAGAAAACAAAACAAACAAAAAAATGTACATTTATTTGATTCGACTTGAGTGTTTGGAATAACCCGACTTAACCTAACTTTTACTAAATCTTACACAACCATATTTAGACTTTTCATCGAAATCTTTTTGCAAATAATAAATATACATATTGCTAGTCAGTTGCCAACCTACTTCGCTGGAAATCATAAATTAATATTTTTAATACAATTATGTAAGTTAATATTTTGTTATTATTTTTTTAAAGGCATGTGACGATCCAGCTAATGTTCCCGAAGGAGTGTGCACTGTTCTATCTAGCATAAGATAGAAAGGATGACGAATCTATGGATGCAACAGAAGATGCTGCCAGCAGATAAGCCGTTACATAGCCAACCAGAACCAAAAAATTGTATCAACCACTTCACCTACTGAATTCTAACAACTGATTTAACAGCTTCCGAACCGATATTCCATATACTTACTTAAATTGAAAAATTTGGTCGTTTCTCATACTATGGTTATTAGTAAATAATAAATACAATATCAAATTATTAAGATGTAATTATTTTAGCTTATAAACATCATTGTAACATTCAAACATCGAGGAAGATAATATCAACAACTCTCAATAAAATATGATAGAGACAAAGACGCACAAAATAAAATGAAACGATCGCAACTTAACTTTATGCCTCTTTCATATTTTCATTCTTAGTTGTCGATACTAGAAAAACAAAATAAATTTACATAAAAGGTACAATAATTTAACAGTGTGCCAGTTTTGTCGCTAGGAGATAAGAAAAAAACAATGACATGCCCTTCCTTTTTGATGTTAAAGTCGAGTGTTTTTGTTCCTCGTGTACATGAAGGCTTCGGTTTTAGCATCGTTGGGCTTAATACAAGCGCATCGAGCACCCTCTGCAGGTATATTGTGGCCATGTTTGTTGTAAGTGAGAAATCGTAGAGTTTGACGTCATCTGCATAGACTGAAAGATTGCATTTCTCTTCTGGGGGGATATGATGTGTGAATAAGATGAAAAGAAAGGGTCCCAGCAGACTTCCTGTGGCACGCCTTTTGAAATTACACCTATTGACGATAGCACGTTCCTGATAAAGACACTGAAGGATATTTTCGTTAGATATTCCTGTACCAATCCCGTTAAGTATATGTCCAAACGGTGTCTAATGCCTTCTCTTATTTACTTATTCAAGTTCTGTTTTTATATCATTGTAGGCTAGTTGCTTGATGAAACTGAAATAAAAACAGAACTTGAAAAATCTTTCACAGAACTTGAAAATGAACGTTGAAATTTGATGAATTGTTCAGATTCTCCGAAACAACCCGTCCTTAAGTCCAGGAGCGCTGCGTCGGTGAAGCGGTATTCGTTGAATTTTCTTGCTATGAATTCCACTACTCTGGTGAATTGGTGGGTCATAGAGTGCCTCTTTCTGAAACCAAACTGCTAGTCTGGCAATGTCTTGTTGTTATCGTGGTGTGAGACAAGCCTAGTGAGTATAATCTGTTCAAATACCTTGCTCAGCGTAAAGAGTAGGCTGATGGGTCGGTAGCTCGTCGGCTGCGTTCTATCTTTGTTCGGCTTTGCGTAGGGCAGCAAGGTCGCCGATTTTCACATCGGGGGGGGAGTGCTTGGTTATAAGACATGCATTGAACAGTCCCTCCAGTCAATCTTCTCGATGGATCTAGAAGCCTGGCACTCTCAGCGGTACACTCAGTTTTAAATGTGTTTCTGATGTTAGGATTATATCGATGTTTGTGTTGTTTGCCAGAGCGAGCAGTTCATCAGTCTTGAAGCGGATGCTGCGGGCGTTCTACATAAAGACTCTTACCTCCTCAGAATTATCCATTGTGAGTGGTAGTGATAAGCTCCATCAGTATGTAGCTTCACTGTCCTTGATGTGCAGCGGGCCAGCTGGGAGCAGGGCCATTATATCTAATCGTCGAATAATCGTCCGCGGTACATTTTGGTACACGCTCGGGACCCTGCTGTGGGCGGGACTGGGGGCGGGGTTGTGGGCGTAGCTGGGGCTCAGGCTGCTAATTTATTTATTTTATTTTTATTTTATTTTTGTTTATTGCAGAAACAAACAGTACATAATTACATAGATGACAATAGTTACAAAGTTACAAAAGTTAGTATAATAATTGGTACCAATGACATGTCGCTGACATATATACATAGGAGGTATATTATACATTTACGGTTAAGTTACATTTTTAAGTTAAGTTAATTAGTGTGCTGGGGAAGGAGAGAGGTGTGTGTGTGTACGTGTGCGTGTGTGTCTGTGTGTGGTTGTATGTGTTATGTTGGCGAATTTAGTGTGCTAAAAAAGTTTTTCTTAAATAGAGGGAGAGAATCAAAAAATATATCGGTACTTGTGCTTGTTTGAATTGAGTTGAATGTTTGAAGGATACGAGAAATAGGGGAATTGGCTGCAGCGTTTGTATTATTACTAGTTGTGTAAAAAAGGTTGGTGTGTCGAGTTCTTTTAGATGGGGTGTTAAAATTTATTTGAGATAGAAGTTCTGAGCAGTCTATTTCGTTGTGTATTATTTTATGGAGAAATGTCATGTCAGCTACCGTTCGCCTGGATTTCAGGGATTGGAGATTGCAGATATAATTATTGTTGTATTTATAACCTAGGTACTTAATAAATTTATTTTGTATGCGCTCTATATTATTGACATAGTAAGTGTATTTGGGATTCCAGACAGGCGATGCATATTCCAGTGTACTTCTGACTAGTGAGGAATAAAGCATTACTAGCGTACGTGGATTTTTAAATAATTTACTCAGACGCAGTATGAAACCTAACATTTTGTAAGATCTAGCAGTGATTGAAGAAATGTGCGTATTAAATATAAGTTTACTATCTACGTAGACTCCAAGGTCCTTACATTCATTTTTTGAGATCACGGGTTCATCGCGGAGTGAATAGGGAAAGTTAATTATATGCTTGTTTCTGGTGAAGGACATAGTGTGGCATTTTGAAACATTGAGGTCCAAATAATTAGCTGTGCAGTAGTTGCAGAGCCTATCTAAGTCACTTTGTAGCTCTCTACAGTCCGATAGAGAGATGACCGTTTTATAAATTTTCATGTCATCTGCAAACATTAAAAATTTTGAGTGTTGGAAACATGAGCCTATGTCGTTTAAGTATATATTAAAGAAAAGCGGACCAAGATGGGAACCCTGAGGAACGCCCGAGGTTGCGTTTATTATTTTGGATAAGACACCATTTATTGAGATAACTTGACTACGATTACTAATGTATGACTTAATCCATCTAAATAAATCACCGTGTATTCCAAGACGAGTAAGTTTATTTAAAAGAATTGAGTGAATAACGCGGTCGAAGGCCTTTGAAAAATCGGTGTACATAGCATCGACCTGTACCCTTTCGTCCATATTGCTGTGCAAATAATTGACAAATAGGACCAGGTTAGATGTAGTAGACCGGTTTTTCATGAATCCGTGTTGGTTGTGTGTAATTGCTGTAGCGATAGTCGGGTAGAGTTGGTCGTAAACGATTTTTTCAAGAATTTTACTTAAGATAGGAAGTTAAGAGCAGAGCCTCCAGCTTCATTGGCCCAGGTGCGTCCATCCATCCTCGCCTGAGGAGGTGGCTTGCTGTATCCCTGCCTGACCTCTTCGGGCAGCCTCTGTAGTTGGCCGGATGGTCGCAGCATGCGGCGGGCTCGTCTCTTGTTGTATGTGGCAGTAGCACAGGTATTTCACTGAGGAAATCCTTTTTGGTGACTGCCTGCGGGAGAAACAGAATGTGTGTTAGTATTTTCGCGTTTTGCTCGCGGCGCGCCGGCGCTTTCGCTTATCATCGACAATCCGGTATACCGGTTGCCGCACTGGATCAGTTTTGGCCTTTGTGGGGAGAGGGGCCTCTTTATAATAATAATAACATGGCATTTATATAGCGCAGTTTAGTGTCATTTCATTTCAAGTACGCTTAAATTTATTGAGTTAGAATGCCTCGTCTATCCTTCATCCTGAAGTAAAACCTTATTCATGGGTTGCTGCGGTCTCGGAGGCACCTGGTAGGTCAAAGCTCGGCCTGGCGGGGCCCTTGTTTTGTTCCATTCCTTAAGGTCTTACCTCAGGGCCGCCGAGAGGGCACGTTAGCCAAGTCCGAAACTTGGGGCCCGGATATTTTACTAAAAAATGCCAATGACACTAGGAACGGACGTGGGCCGGGCGCCCAGGCCCGCACGCTCCGTAGGCCCAACTGTCAGGAGCGTGTTCACACACAGCTATAATACGCGAGGAATAGCGTATTTCGGCATAACGTTCGCCGTACATTCCAAATTGGAATATATGGCGAATACATTTTCCACACGAATGACACAGCAGAATAACGAGTCATACCAAAAATATTACATCTCATAAATATTTTTTTCCTTGATCCATCTTATTGATCATAAATCATTATAATGTACAACGTCTATATTAATAAATCCAATGTAATATACTTGTACTTGTAAATTATAATAATAATAAGAATATTATAAAATTTGATTTTGATAAAATCAGCACCATAACCATTATACCTCTAAAACACGTACCGACATCTAAATTTTACGGGGTTCTCTTCACATCTGTCAAAAATTCAAACCAAATGAAAAGTTCGCAGAGAACAAACAATAAATCTAGTGAACGAATTAAAAAATTCGCCTGAAATCAAAGTGATGCCATATAAAAAAATTAAATCAGTGTGGAATTTTACAAAATTAATAGGAACATTTTCAGTAGACGGGACATTTTCATTGTGATGACACGAGCCCAAATAATGGATTTATTTATTTAAAAATAAAAATAAATGTACATTTCTACAAAATTTTACTAACATTTTCGTAATCTTAGTAAAAAGATCTATCCACACGATTTTTTCCAAGTCGTTATGAAATCCATGCAAGTGGCCTATTGAATTGTAAATGGTGATGGCGATTTTTCTGGAAATTTTAGGCCGGATTCTTCCCAAAAAAGATATCTTTTTGCCAATTTTCTTTTGGGTATATTCGGCATGTCTATTGAAGTTTAGTTTGGAATCTAATATAACTCCTAAGTATTTGATTTCAGTAACATTTTCAATAATTTCACCATCAATTTTAATTTTGCTTTCACTGAATGTCTTCTTATTTCCAATCACCATACATTTTGTTTTTAATTTAAGCTTATTTATTTTTAGCCATCTTGATACATCATCTAGTTCATTATTTAAAATATTTATTAGTTCTTTATAGTTATCTCCAATTAAGTATATAAGTGTATCATCGGCAAATAGTCGTACTTTGCATTTTGAAAATATTTTCACCATGTCATTAATATGAGGGGGCCTGGTATAGTCTACTAGACTTGGGGCCCAGATTAGCTGTCGGCGGCCCTGTCTTACCTTCGAAGAAAACAAGAATGAAGAATTGAAAAAAGAAGCCCAAAGCATGTGTTGTTTTTTTATGTTTGAATAGTCATAGTAGCATATAGTTTTTTTAATATTTTTCCTCCCTCGAAATTATTAATCTCATGAAAAGTTTGTAAAGGAGTATAAATTATCATCCCCGAGTTAAAATACATTAAATGTTGTCGTATGGTGATCGCATAATAGTTCATGTTGTGGGAACAACGGCCCTAAATCATCTATAAACTATTAATAGTGCCCATCTAAATATTATGCGAGCTGTTTCCAGAGTGTGGTGGGGATCTCATCCTACTACTCTTAAATGTATGGTGCTCTAGTGCGAAGCCATTTGGATTATGGAAAATTTCTTTTCGATCCTCTTTCTAAATATTTGGACAAAAAACTTGAAAGAATTCAGTCCAAAGCGCTCAGAATAATTATTGGAGCGATGAAATCTACTCCAATTAATTCTCTCCAGGTAGAATGTGTTGATCCCCCCTTAATTTTGAGGAGACAATTTCTGGCTGATAAATATATTTTTAAATCTTTTTCCGTATCGCGTCACCCTTTAGAACAAAGCCTTGATTATTTGTTCAATAACTTAAATAACGAAAAAAGATCGACAGATAAAAATCGACTTCCTCTCCTTCTAAAAAGTTTTTTTTCATTCAAATCTCTGTCTTCTTCCCTCCAAAATCTACAAAAAGATCCTATCCTTCATATTTTCACCATCCCATTTGATTCTATCAATTATATCCCCAACGTTATAACTTCACACTTCCGAACTGATATTTTAACCTCACCTAATCAAAATGTTGAGGAAAAATTTAAAAACATTACATTTTCTAAGTTTCCAGAATTTTCACTCATTTACACAGATGGTTCTAAGTCTGATAACAAAGATTGTGGAGCTGCGGTACACATTCCCGAATTTGATTTAGATTTGTCTTATAAATTGCCCAAAGAAATTTCTATATTTACTGCAGAATGCTTCGCAATTGAACAAGCTTTGAGTCAAATCCAGCTTTTTAATATTCGACGAGCCTTACTGTGCACTGTCTCACTAAGCGCAGTGTTGAAAATTTCCTCAAATATCCATAAACCAGAAGACTATATTATTTATAATATCAGAAACACCCTTAAATCTTTAAATGAATTAAATTTCGAGACAATATTGGTTTGGGTCCCTGGCCATTTAGGAATTGAGGGTAACGAGAAAGCCGATTCTCTAGCTAAACTTGGAACAATATCTGGCTCTAATACTTAAGATTTTAGAATTCCTATCTCTGACGTCATCCCAATACTTAAATCCAACATGATTCGCTCCTGGGAAGAAAATTGGACTAGTACGAAAACCCGAACTGGTGCTTTTTATGCTGGAATACAAAATCATATTCCAAGTAAACCTTGGTTCCACGGCAAGAAAAATCCAAAAGATTTATATCCTGTATCTCGAGAATGAGAATTGGTCATTGCTCCATTGCATCCCATTTGTTTAAAATCCGGGTTCTAGATAGTCCACTCTGTCAGTGCGGCATGTAAAATGAGACTCTTGATCATGTTTTCTTTAATTGTAAAAATCATTCATCTTTCAAAGGCATTTATCGTTTACTCATAAAAATCACCCACCAATCTCCTCTTAGTATTCCTTATTTACTTTCTCTCAACAATTCTCGCATTTTCTCAGTTCTATACAAGTTCATAGACTTGAATGACTTCAATATTTGAGATTTCCTATTCCCCTATAGATTTCTCATAAAATTATAACCATTTCCCCTAACTTTAATGGCACATAGCACTCTTTTTAGGGTGAATTGCCTAATACAAAAAAAATAGTGCCCATGAAACTTTCCAGATAACATCAGTTTGAAACAAACATCGTTCACAAGGTAAAAAGGCATCCTTTTTCCCACTTCTAATTTTCCTTGTGATAAATAAACACGATTGATTGGTTCTTTCTATCTCATTAAATTCATTTTCTATTGAAAGGTACCAACTGCAGGTACGCAACAATACATCTGTTACAAAAATTTTCTATTGAAAGGTACCAACTGCAGGTACGCAACAATACATCTGTTACAAAAATAGACTTATATATAAAAATAGCATTTTTTGTTATGGATTTTTCATATGTACAAAACGCGACGCCTCCGAGTGCAACGTTAATTATGTCATTATCGATGCTGTTATTTCCATTAAATAATACTTTATTGATGGGTATATACTGATAATATTAAAAATAAAATAAAGAAAACAAGTTCAGTCCAAGATAATTTATGTATGACGTAAAGAAAAATAATGATTGATTTTCTTTGACTTTTCTACTTAAGATTAACCGTAAATTATAAACAACCTTTCTCCTATTGAAATTGTGATATCAGGACACTAAGAAGTGTATATATGAAAATATTACATTGTCATCAGCAGAAATTAATTATTATTTTTTATATTATTCCAAGCACAGTTAATAAATAATTAATTAATAAATTCAACTGCTAAATAAACAGTTGAATTTTATCGTTTTTTTATATTATTCCAAATACACAACCCATTTTAAATTTCTCAGTGTGATAAAAATGAATAGAATAATAGGAACACATATTTGTAAAAAAAGATTAACTTTCTCTCCATAATTTAGATTTTTTTTTTTTATTGTTAGTAAAAAAAGATACATGATTTACATTACACAATATTGAATATAGTACAGTTATTAATTACATAATATATGTATTTGATGTACCCCCATAAATAAGCAGGGCTCGTGTCGTGTGTATGGGGGTGTTGTTATATTGGTTTATATTTGATATTATTCAGTTCTATTATTATTCTTATATTATTATTATATAAATACATAAATTTGTTTTTGACCACTGATATGTAAATGTGTAATTTTTTGTGTATTGAATCGAAGTAACTTTATACTAATGAGAAATACCGAATATAATCTCTGAACTTCTGCTGCGGCTTTTATTTAAATTATACCCTAAAGTACTCTCGTCAGGAGAATATTAAAACTAACTTATAAGATATACAATACTGATATATATGAAATGAGAACAGTTTGAGCGCGCCTATACTTCAGGGACATTTGTATAGTTTGGGGACAGGCTCAAGTAACTGTCCCCAAAGTAACACTTTCCATTGTATAAACAACGCGTGGAATTAAGCCAATTTTAAAATTATACAGATTGCATGCTTTGAGCCAAGAAGAGATATATATAAAAAGTTACATATTTTATTTTTGGTGTCAGGTACTTAATTTGACTAACGTAAACATAAATATATAGGTAACATTTTAGTATAAAAGAGGATTTAAAATTTTGGTTACCCATTTTGGGTTGAAAACGTATGTTTTTGGGTGTAAATCTTTACTCCATTTGGTAATCAGTTAAACATAAGCCTGTATTTCTTTAAATATACAAACGGCACAACATATGCCATTAACATCTTAAGTTATATAGTATAAAAAATTGAAGAAAAAATATATATTCACAAGGGCAAGAATTTAAAAAAATCATATTAATAACAAATCAGCTATTAATAATAATCTCCAACATAATAATAATTACTAGCAGATAAAAAAATCGCTACGACGGATTTATTGCTGCTAGGCCCTGCAGGTGGCTTTTTGATGGGCTTCGCCCTATTTAGTTCAATTCCCTGAGTTTTGCCCCTTTGTATGTACAACCGAAATTATTAGAATGTGTCTAAAAAGTAAGCAGACGACATAAACCGAGTTCTGTAAAACGCATAAAATTAAGTGTTTTATATTAGGGTAACAGTCTGCAGCGCAGACAGTGTGGAACTTTTCTGCGCAGTTACTAACAGCATCAGGTTATTGTCGATTGCTTACCGAAATTTTTCATTGTGCAATTTTTAACCAAATCGGTTTCAGTGCTCTAAATTTTCAAAATTACCATTTACTTTTTTTTTTTTTTTTTTTTTTTTTTTATTGAATTTTTTTTTTTATACATACATGGTTACATAAAATATTGAAAAATGTATAAAAAATTATTGAAATAAATGTACATAATTAAAAAAAATCCCACAAAGGCGAAGCCTGAGTGTGGGTATTATAAGTATTTTTATCTTATTTCTATGGTTTAAGTGAAGATACAATATTAAATATAAATTTAAGTTATTTTAAAAGAGTTACTGTAGAGATACAATACAAGAAACTAAATCATGTAACATGTAAAAGTTTTAAAATAACACAAAAAATAAGGTAAATACTAGTTTTTGAAGACATCTTAAAAAGTGAATTAGCAGACAAAGCATTACAAACAATAAAATATATCCGCTGTTTTGTATGTATGTGAAATAATAAAAAATAATGTATACATTGATATAAATGTTACAGATAGCTTTGCTAAAACTTATAAGAAAAAAATATCTAGTTCAGTGTTTTTTAGCCAAGATTTGATGTACTTTTTAAAAGATTGAAGGTTTACACACGTGTCCCTTTTAAAGGTTGTACATAAAGAATTATACATTTTTGGAGCAATAAAACTAATATGCCTTTGGGCCAACCTGGTTTTGCAGTGAGGCACAGCATATTCACAAGCGCCATGTCGTTGGCTGGCACGATTTGAATTTTTAATAAAGTTGTTTGGTCGCGTATAAATAAATTTAAGACATTGAGCACTATAAGTCTGCTTAAGGTCCAAAATTTCAGTTTCTTGGAACAATTGTTTAGAGGGATAGGATTTAGTCTTTTGGTACATTATCTTAATAATTGATTTTTGTGCAATTTCTAGTGGTTTTACATGATTGTTGAAAGTTCCGCCCCAGCCAATTATTCCATAGGAAAGAGATGAATGAACTAGTGAGTCATAAACTAGTTTCATGGTTTTTATATTTACTACATTACTCATTCTTTTAAAAATATATTTTAGGTATCTCAATTTGTTAACAGTTTTTTCAATATGGCTGGTCCATTTAAGTTGACAATCTATAGTTACACCTAAATACTTAATAAGTTTTCCAGATTTCATCTCCTCACAGTTACAGAATGTGTTTGGGTTACAATTTACGTTATGAAACTTCAAATTAAGATTGGTTTTAGGAGCCGACTTCTGTGTGTTATAGAAAGGAATACAAATAGTTTTATCGTAATTTAGGGTAAGTAGATTTCTATCTAGCCACTCTTTGACAATAGTAATACATTTGTTAGCTTTATTAGTAGTATCTTCCCATGATTTTCCTTGGACTGTTATTGCAGTATCGTCAGCAAACGAGAAAATTTTACCAGGTATTTTAATATTACATAAGTCATTTATATATATTAGAAAGAGTAACGGCCCCAATACAGTTCCTTGTGGTACACCATGTTTTACTAAATCAAAATTGCTCAAATATGTTCCAATTTTTGTGCATTGTTGGCGATTCAATATATAATTTTGTAACAGCATGAGACATTTGTGTTGAATTCCAATGTTGGATATTTTCTTTAAGAGAGTTCTATGGTTGACTGTGTCAAAGGCTTTCTTTAAATCTAAAAAAATGGTTAAAGTTTTGATGTTTGAGTCCAGGTTAGAATAAATGTTTTTGGTTAAATTAAATATAGCATCATCAGTACCTAGTTTAGTTCTAAAGCCATATTGGTTAGGTGAAAGGAGTGAGTTTGATTCCAGAAAATCGACGATACGTTTTTTAATGCATTTTTCTAATATCTTAGACAATTGAGAAGTTAATGTGATTGGTCTGTAGTTGTCTGTTTTACATCTAGGTCCTGATTTGTGTATTGGGATGATGTTAGCTAGTTTGAATTTATTCGGAAAAATACTATCTCTGATGCATGCGTTAAATATATGGTGTAATGGTTTGATTATATGTTTTTTTATAGATTTAATTGTAGTGTTACTTAAGTTGTCTGGGCCATTTGCAGACCTAGCGTTTAGATTGTCAATGTGGTTTGTGATTTCAAGTTCAGTTATTTCAGGAAATTCGGAAAGTTCGAAGGTAGAATTTTTTGTCTTCAGAAAGTCTGGGGGTACATGCTCAGAGTGCAAGCTAAGAGAAGGATTATTGCCAATTAGGGTAGAGGCGATGTTTGTAAAAAAGTGGTTGAAATTGGTTGCAATATCTTTAGGATTATCAAGGATTATATTATTTTCAGTTATAATTTTTTGAGGAATTTTGTGTTCTTTTTGATTCCTGTTTGAGATCTCATTTATGATGTTCCATGTTTTTCGTGAGTCGTTATGTGCTTTTTGTAGTTGTTCAGAGTAATACTGGTGTTTGCATTTTTTTATAAGAGTATTTAGATAATTTCTATATATAATATAATGGTTACGTTTGTTGTAGTTTTGTGCTTCATTTGTGGATAGGCAATGCTTTTCATGAGTTTTATAAGATTTGAACAGTTTATTTCTATGCTGAATTGAGATTATTAATCCACGTGTAATCCATGGTTTTATGTGTCTGTGTTTACTTTTTGGTGCTGCTAATGGTTCATAACATTTTTCAATATGGTTTTGAATTATATCATAAAAGTTATTTAGAGATATATTTGTGTCATCATTAGAAAGCACTGAGACCCATGTTTCGGCTGTTAGTGAGATGTCTAGAGATATGTAATTAATTTTGGTTTTGATTTGCTGACCGTTAATGTGATCTGTGTAGTTAGGTAATTTTTCAGTACAATGACCATAGAAGGTCGGATAGTGGTCTGTTATGTCAATTTTGAAGGTAGCAGATCTATGTGGGTAACTTTTATTTGATTTGAGGAATATGTGATCTAAACATGAATCATTTGGATGATTGGGCCTAGTGGTACTGTTCACGTAAGATAGATAACCTTTGGTATACAGTAAGTTCAAGTATTCATTTGCAGTTGGATTTAATATTGCGTTTTGTATGTTTATGTTGATATCTCCTACAATGAAGGAAAAATCGAATTGGTTCACATTAACTTCATTTATGAATGATTCAATTTCTAGAATGAATAGATTTGTGGATAAAGAGGGAGATCGATATATAGCCAATACTGAATATTTTTTTCCCCTTAAAGTAAATGTTACATGGACAGCATTAGAGTAATTGAATTTTAGTATATTTACATTTATGTTGGATAAAGATAGAGTATTATAAAATAAAGTAAGGCTATCATGCGAGGTATGTCTAGAGGGTATTGACAAGGTATTAAAGTTAGGTAAGCTGAAAGGGACACATTCTCGCATTTGGGTTTCAGTAAGTATTATTATATCTAGCTGGAAAGATAGAGAATTTAAAAGGATACAGAATTCGTCATAGTGTTTCCGGATACTTCTTATATTCATGTTCAGCATGTTGAAGTTAGTATCTTCGAAAATTGCATTTATTTCAATGAAGTTATCGCATTCTTGGGTTTTAGGAACAATATTGTCTGCGTAAGCCATTTTGTGTGTAGTTTTTATTTAATTTTGTCTTTTTTTATATGGGGTCCGAATTATTATAGTGGAATATCATTCGCGTCCTTCACGAAGATTATTGGTGAATCCTGGTTTTTTCGTAGTAATACATTTCCGTTTTTTGTCCAAGCAAATTTGTAACCCATAGATTTTGTAGATCTTGCTAGCCAAAGAAGTTGGTTGTTGGCGGGCGTAAGTTTCTCATTTATGTAAATCTTTGTTTCAGAAGAAGAGTATTTCATATCCTTTGCAGTAAAATGCCCAACTTTCTTTTTTTGGGAAAGTATTCTGTTTTTAGCTTCTTTTGTTCTTAATTTCAATGTGATTGATTTTTTTGTTGAGTAGCAGTTTTCAATGTTGTTGTGCAGAAGTAGATCATCGCACTCTAATTTCTTCAGTATGAGTTCCACCGGAATGTTAGGATTTTCATTTTCTTTTAATTCCAGTCCTTGGATTTCTATAGACGTCTCAAGAGCATTTTGTTGAATTTTGTTGACCATTTGTTTTAAAGTTTTGTTTTCATTTTGTACTTCTTTTATTTTTTGGTAAATTTTTTTCTTTTCTTCCTCATAATCATCAATTTTTTTAGAGAAAAAATCGATTGCTTTGCTTATATCAGTCAATTCACACTTAAGTAGTTTTTTCACTTCGGCGCTCAGCTTCTCTATTAATTTTTCATCCTGAGGAGAGGCAGCTTTTGGCGTGACACAGAAGTCGCATATGAACGAAAGAGTATGTGCCGACTTCGCCGTGAATGACTGTAATTCGGCGCGAGTTAGGCCGCTACATGTAGTGTGAAAATACATACTACATTTTGCACAACGTATGTCTTTTTCAATGTTTGTTGCCTTTTTGCACTGAGCACAGTGAGTTTTGTCGAAAAGAGGCATATTAAATGTTTATTTCAGTTACTTCTGATATTGGAAATATTATTGTTGTAATAGTTGCTTGCAGCTGTCAAGTCTGTAACTATTTGTTCTTGTTTTTGCAGTTTACAGACGTATAAACGTGTAAATTTATAACACTTAACACAGTTTTATAATCACTTTATTCACAGTTGTAATTAAGTAAGGTTAGATTATTTTATTTTGTTAATAATCACTGTTATTACTGGAGCAATTACTTAGAGAACTTGCCATGTAAACCATAGAGAATGTAATTGAAATAGAGAATAAAATAGAGAATAAACTAGAAATAGAGAGTAAACCATAGAGAATGTACTTATAAAACATGATTTCAGATCATTTTTTTTGTTCTTAGGCAAAGCTAAAATATTCGAATTTTATAAAAGTCGAAAGGAACCGATTCCAAAAATAGCCGGTTTCTTGGACAAATAATATTGAGCGATCCAGTGACATCATGTTCAAATTCGTGAAAGGAATATCGTCGTACAAAGAAATCGGGTTCATAAGATTTTTTCTTTTCAGAATTTATTTTTGACATTTTTAATATGTGTTTGGTATGACTTTTATCTTTTTGATTTTTTTATTCGATATTTGTACTTTTTTCATGTTAAAACTATATTTTTCTAAAAAAAATCTTCAATAAATTGGAAAATATTTGAGCGGAAATTAATCGGAAAATGGGTGGGGAAATTTTTACGAAAAACATTAATCTTTTTGATATTATGTGAAGTTTGGAAATCATTAATGTTGAGAAATTATTATTTTCCTGAAAAAAAAGAATTTTCAATGTTACATATGAAGCTAAAGTTGGTGTCAAAGAGTACACATAAGTCTTTAATTTCGGAAACAGATTCGAGATTGATGTTATTAATTGTGTGACATAAATTGACATAAATTTGTATTTTATTTTTTTAAATAATTATTATTATTGTTATGGTGAAGTGCGTTTTTATAAATCTATATGTGATACAGTTCTCCACGGCTACATCAACACTAAACGCAGAAAACCACATTAATTTAACTAATTACTATCCCGAAGAACAAAAAAAAAACAAAAAGGATTTGCATTAATGTTATCCCTCAGCCTTTCGGGCATTTTGCTCTATGGACACTGCATTTTCAATATTAAAATTAAAAAAAAGAATTATAAAGACGCACTTTTCCGTGACAGCCTGTAGATAGGTACATAGGTACTTCTCACGCGCAATGAGAATTAGCAAAACAAGATTGATTATATCTTTGTGCAGTCAACAACACATATCTATGCTTTAGATTAATTGGGTATAAAAACAGATGCTTTAGTCCAATCTTATTCAAACCGGTTTGAAGCGTGAATTCTCCGAATCAAAATGAAAGGTAGCTATATAATATGTACCTATATTAATTTATTGCATATAGTTTGTAATTCACGTAATTGCTCACTCAAGGCTAAATATTATTATGTCATCAATTTTTAATTCTTACAAATAACTTTACAAAGATTGCCGTGTGCCTTCCCCATCGTCTTCTCCCCACAATATTCCCCAACCTTAGCACTGGCTAAGGGCATTTGAAATTCTGGTGCAGTAATCTGAAATTAATCTGAATTGTATTTTTACGCTAATCGCCACCAGAATATTAGTTTGTTCTGCGGACCATTTTAATGAGAAGCGTACATGTTGTGGTGACTTGGTTTACTTGTACGATTGCGTTTGATTATGAAAGATATTTTCTGTTGGGATTTTATTATTTTCATCAACTTATCAATAAGGATAAAAATTACTCTAAATAACAATATAGTCAAGCATTTTTTAGTTTAACAAAAAACAAAACAAAATATTAGTGCGCTGCATATAACCTTTTGGACCATATTATGTATTTATATTATTTAAAATGTACTTTACATTTTGTAACTTTATTTATTTTATAAATCAATACCATGGTACAATGGCTTTACCATTGTTACAATGTACAAAAGACACCTAGTTAACACAATTTTTGTATTTTTTTTAAAAAGCAACACCTAAGAGGAGGTTTGAAATAGCTCAAAAACATTTTCAGGTTTTTTTACTAATTATTTTATTTATCTAACATTGTTTTTTAATGAAAATATCCGATGTGACCAAGTTGCCTCCAAATATTTGATGAAAGATCAGACCAAAGAAAATGTAAATAATGATTTTGTTAATTATTTCTCTGATAGTAATATGTTACATAAATAGCAATATGTTACATAAATGTAATTACAGGACAACTGGGTTTGAACCAGAGGAGATGCCTCAAAGTATGTACCTACCAAGGGCCAAAATTTCTGATATAGAAAGCATTGTAAGACAACTTAAAAACTCTTCTCCTGGAATTGATAATATCAGAATGAGCGATATTAAAAAACACATATCTACCTTAGGTCCAATTATAACCCATTTTGTTAATAGAATCTTATTTGAGGCAAAAATTCCAGATGACTTAAAATGTAGTATCATCCGACCCATTTATAAAGGCGGTGATCACACTGTATTGGGTAATTATAGACCGATTAGTATTTTGCCATCACTCGAAAAAATCCTTGAAAAATACATTCAGCTGAAATCGATTAAATATTTAGAAGATTTTTCTATTATTGATACAAATCAATACGGCTTCCAGAAAAAAAGGGCACTGAAATGCTAATTCAGAAGTTTGCCAGCCTAATAAATAATGAATTAAATAGTAAAAATCATGTATTAGTCTTATTTATAGATTATTCCATGGCATTTGACACTATTGATCATAAAAAAATATTGAAAATATTAGAAATCATAGGAATAAGAGGGAAACTTCTAAAACTCTTTGAAAATTACTTGAACAACCGATGCATGAAAATAAAACTTTTGAACACCTTAAGTAAACAAAGGAAAATATTAGCAGGCGTTCCTCAAGGTTCCATATTGGGACCGATTTTATATATTAGGTATTTATGTATCTTTTATTAAGTACATTTTTAAACATGTAAAACACTTTGTATATGCGGACGATACTGCATTGGTGTTTCTCGCAGTGATTTGCAATTATGTATTGAACTATTACAAAAATATGAAAAAACTGGTTTAATTATAAATGCCAAAAAAACTAAATTGATACATATTAGATCACCCAATGCTAAGGCAAATATTATTACACCTGAAATAAAGACACACACTTCAAATTGCTTACATGTTGGTATTCCTGCAATATGTACATGTGAAAATATTGAACTGGCCACAGAGTATGTATATTTAGGTATTATTATTGATTGTTTTTTCAAATGGGACATACAAATAAATAAAGTATGTGAACGTCTGAGATCTATTGTTAATAGATTATATAAATTAAAATTCTATGTTCCAATACGTACACTTAGAATAATTTATTTATCACTAGCTGAATCTATTATAAGGTATGGAATCACAGCTTGGGGGCTTTCATGTAAAACAAATATAAACCATGTTCAATCAGTTCAAAATTCACTAGTTAAATTATTAGCTCATAAAAGTTTATACGAACAAAGGCATAATGTTCCATACCTTTATCAGAATCTTAAAATTTTCTCAGTAAGATCAATTCTGTGGTATAAAATTATATTTCAGCATATGAATAGCCCTATATACATAAATAGACTGGACCACACTTACAATACTCGTTTTACGTTAAATGAAGGACTAATTGTACCTAAGCATTTAAACAAATATGGACAAAAAACACTGGACTACATGATACCTAGGTGCTGAAATATGTTACCTGCTGAAATAAAAAAATGTACAAATGTAAAAACAAATATTATGTTGAAAAATTGTCTCGCTGAAAGAAATAGTTTGTATTAGAGTCTAATACAAACTATAGGTAGATACTATCACTGTTGTGTATATGTTTTATATTTTTAAAACAAATTGTTATTTTTATTATTATCACTGTTTTCATTAAGTAAAATAAGTTTTTATCTTTTTTAAATATTTTTTATGTGAAAAGTTGCCATCGACAAACTACTGAAAAGTAGTTTATTGGAACTTTTCTATTTTTTCTGTATTTTTATTTTATTATTTACTGTAATATGTATTTTTTTGTCTTGCTTTCTTTATAAAAAAAAAAATTATAAAAAAATTCGTTAAAAATGGTCTGCAGAACAAACCAATATTCTGTCGTGCACAATCGCTCTATGTGCCTACTAACAAAAGTGCTGCCATTTATATTTTCATAGAGAACTATGAAGGTTTTTCGCGAATCTTCTTTGCGTGGTACTATATTATAGGTTATCGGGAAAAACTTCACCTTGCAGACAACACAGCGCGGAAATTTTTTTGTGTGAATTTGTTATGAATAAAAAATATATTAATTCGTAAGGATTTTTTTTCCTTCAGGTGTAATTGTTTTCTTTACGGTGCTCGTAGTAGCATACTCGAGCGTGGTGCGCCTAGTCCCAAGGGCGGAACCGGTCTGCAAGGATCTGGATGGCTTCGTGACGAACTTCCCCAACGTGGACGATTGCACCACCTTCTGGGTCTGCATCATGGATGATATGGAAGCGCTCTTTATGCACTGCAAGAAAGGCCTCTGGTTCAACCCTCTGATCGAAGTAATTTTTTTTTTGGCTTAACTCCACAAAGAAAGACTTTAAGAAAATAATTTGCCTCGGGGCCTATTGTCATCTATTGGGATACTGTCTTAGGGTTTTTTTTTAGGAAAAGAAGTTGTAGAAGGAAGGAAATCATCAGTTCAACAAGCTGTTGAACTGACGAACTGACGAACGAGTCGTAGAAATTCGTAGTAGATCCGTTCTCATGTGACAAATATCAAAGGTATATAAAAATTAAGGGGGCGTTTGGCGTGTTTCCCTATGCTTCACTATGCACGGGTGCTAAAGGGATCAATGACACTAGGAGCATCTTACATTGAAATACTGGTAGAACAAGGATATGATGACGCTTGTGTTCATTTACATTAATTTGTTTTTCTTCTCTCGTAATATTGCGTTATTTATTTTATGATGGTTATATCATTTTATAAATTTTAATTTACCTTATCTGCTAAGCGCCTTACTAAAAATGTAAATATCACACAACGCGTAAAGTCAGAATAGTGAAAAACTTGATTAAAAACCGTGGGGTTTGTAGGGTTAAAACGGTCTTAAACCAGTCCGAGACCGGTAACGTTGAATGGGCTCATAAGACTCTAATTACTAAGACAGATTGTTTGTACCTATACATATATATATATATATTTTTTACTTTCTTTTCTTTTAATTCCACTACCAAAATTAGATATATTTTTCGTTTATCAATTACATACATATATTTTTAAACAACCGTATTTATGCGGAAACTTCACTGAATTTTTCAACCCTGTAGGAATGTAATATTATATAAACATGCGTACAAAACAGTTTACGTCCCAATAAATTTAAAATTTAAATTAATAATATGAATAAGTCTTCTCAATGTTCCATAACCGCTGTTTTATGGCCTTTAAACAGCCTTGAAAGCCACAGAAAAATATTTACAGGACTTGATTACATTACATTTATTATACCCTAATTTTTTTAAATTGTTTAAATCGGCAATTAAAAGGGAGTAGCTTAATTAATAATTAAAAGCAGATTAATCAGAAATCGAATTTATTTTTAATTTTTTGTTGTAATTCCTCATAAGCACTTTCGTATTTTGCCTTTTTCATGATACCTAAAAGAGACTTAAAGAGTAAAAAAAAACCTATTCAATTAAATTTTATTAACGTTAACAAGATTAAAAATATTTAGATTTCCACTGTATTGGGAGTATTTATACGGAAATGGATGGGAGGTTCCACTTTTACGTCTCATTTCCATTTCCATTCCCATACCCTTAAGCTTCACAACATACCTTGATTGGGGATGCCATAGTCCCCTCTGGCTCCGGGAAGATAGGACTATCACGCAATATTCGTATTATAAACAATTCATTTAGATCTTACTTCAGTCCTGCCTCGCTTTAATTAATTTACCCAAACTGTTATTAAAATAATATGTTATTGTTTTTAGACATGCGACGATCCTGCTAATGTTCCTGAAGGCGTCTGTACCGTTGTAAGACACTAAGGAAACACCGGCCACGGAACCAAACATATTTAATATACCACCCACCTCATGACTAATCCACAACTGATAGGAAGATCATCCTAAAACATTTACACAGATTTACTTTTGAAACATTTGTCCTTTTATAATACACAGGTTAATAAATTAAATGGTAACAAAGCGTTGTTTTTCATTAACCCTCCAGTTTTGCACAATATTCCAGTTCCTTATGTAATATCTTAGTATTTAAAAATCACGAGTCACCGTGTTCGTACAAGCTAATTTCCGAAACCGTCCAACCGATTTCAACGATATTTTTTGAATGGGTATGGTTGGTTCTAGTTTGAAATATAGAATAATTTTGGACCCGATAGGTGGCGCTGTTGTTGAGATATAAAAAATATATGTTTTTCAGATTTTTCATACAAAAATACATAAAACCACAAATGTTGACTTCCCTACATAGAAGGCGGCCTGTAGCAGGACAACGTCTTATATTATAATATGCATTGCAAATGAGTTAAATTCTAACTGGTTTCTATTCTTAATATATACAAATTCAGCCTGCGTATGTTTGCAAAACTCGAAAAGTAGTCGACGATATCGCTGAAAATTTCAAAGTTTGTTATTATTGGCACCAGAAGTGTTCAGATAGGTTTAAATGGTAAAAAAAGCCGAGGACGCAATATCTCTGCATTGGAATGACATACGGAGTCGAATGAAAGTCGATGTAATGTAGTTTTTTAACAGTAACATTGTGGTATACAGTCGTGAATGGTGGAATAAGTCGGAGGCGCCCGAGAAAGACATTGGCAATAGTGAAACACTGCGGGGGATTCACTAGTATCTATTAGTATCTACTAGATTCTATTAGATTAGAGTATTGACGTATATTATGGTTTACAGAATCAAGCCTGCTTTGAGCATAATATCGGAACTCTAATTTAATTTATTGCATTAAAAATATAAAAAAGAAATTGGGAAGCCCAAAGCATACGTATGACTGGATTACGAATCTGGAAAATACGTGACGCGTAACCAAATTTAAGCTTTGAGCATCTGGCTTTCAGTTTATGCTTTACGCATATTTGGCGCAAGCCTAAGATAAAGCTAACATTCCTTTGGTAGAAAATATCAAGAGTATAAATGAAAAAATAAACGCCCTCCGTGGTCGAGGCGTAAGGCTCTCGACCAGAAATCCGAAGGTCGCGGGCTCAAATTCCGGCATTCAGAATTGAATCGTTGCTTTAAATGGCTTTAGCAGGGTTTGGTGACCAGATCTGAATAGCCAGCTACTCCCCATCTTCCTCTTTCCCATCTCCTTCCCCTTCCCACTACCTTCAACCTGACAACATACCCCAATTGGGGATGCTACAGTCTTACTGATTCCAGACAGTTGGGAGCAGTGACACTTGTGCGGTATTCACATAAAAAAATATTAAAATTTATCTATAGATTTTTCATTTTCAACTCAATAAACTAACGCAACTAAATTGTGGAAAATTTACCAGAAGCATAAGAACATGTAGAGGTAACCCTTTTTTTAATATACGCCCAGAAATGTAATTTTAGCATTTCTCTTTTAACTCTGAAACCATTTACATTGCGGAATCACAAAAATTAATCAGGCTGCATAATAATATTTTTGGTATTCCAAAGGGTACCCAATTTAAGGGTAGTAAATAAAAAACCTTTACCAAAAGAACTTTATATAGTTTATTTTTTTTAAACACATCTTCTTCATTATGTGATCCTGACAGTTTGTCCATTGACATGTTGTTTGAAGTGATAAAATATAATTGTGTACAATTTAACATTTACCAAAGGGAGGTCTTCTTCTTTCGTATGGTGGGGGGTCAGAGGGGGACACCTAGGTCTGCGGGCCATTCTAGGGCCTCAGGAGTCGCCATGTGAACCTCATCTAATCCGCCCGGGAACGAATGGAGCGGGCATTCATTGACGACATATTCGATGGTCTGTACCGCACCACATTCACACATCGCCGACTCTTTAAGGCCCCATCTGTGCCTCATGTTGGCACAACGGCAACGGGAGCACCTTAACCTATTGATGGCGGACCAGGTAATGAAAACCCAGGATGTCTCTCGGTGGAGTCCTGTATGAAGTGGACCAAAGGGAGGTATCCTGAGGAGTATGCAGGGCCCTGATCTAATAGGCGAATGATTTGTATTTTTGTGTAGCGCCATTTTTATAAAAAATAATTTAAAGGAATGTTAAATGTTAGATATTATCACCGCCTTGGCAATACAGCGCTCGGAGTGGACTGCTACTATTGCGCCCGCATAGATTACGATTTAAGAGATAACGAATATGGTCTATGATTAGTTTTTAAGTTGGGTCTTTCGTCCAGCATGTTATTTGTGCATAATATTATATCAACGACGTACAATTAGAGTGACAGACGCAATGTTTGAGACTCATGGAAGAAATTAAAATAGAGTGACAGGCTTAATGTTCGAGACTCATGGAAGAAATTAAAGTAGAGTGACAGACGCAATGTTCGAGACTCATGGAAGAAATTAAAGTAGAGTGACAGACGCAATGTTCGAGACTCATGGAAGAAATTAAAGTAGAGTGACAGACGCAATGTTCGAGACTCATGGAAGAAATTAAAAATAGAGTGACAGATATAATGTTCGAGACTCGTGAAAGTAATTTTTAATATTTCATAATTGTGGAGTTTTAAAAACCAGCACTAATAGGTATCTGATTCTATTTACATAATGAGTTATGTACTTAGCAATGTTGAGTGTCGTTTCAGAAAATGCAGGTACATGTTTTTCAACATGTGCCTGCATATATACTTATCATGTGACAGTTTTTAATCAAAGATATCATCACTGTCAGTAACTTTTTATCTTCGATTTCGATTAATTTAGTTTATCTTCGATTTCAATTAATTTAGTATAAAAACAGTTGCTATTAACAATCAATTCAATCAGTTTCAGAGTGTTTTCGGAAAATCACAATGAAAGGTAGCTATATTCATTGTCTGTTATTTGTATTTCCACTATACATAATTCTGCTTACTAGAAATTTACAAAATATTTGCGAGATTTCAGTTTTGTGTATATATTAATCGTGTTGTTTTTGATTTGTCGTTTTTGACTGTCGGATTGTTTCCAAAAAAAAAGGAATCAATAAATTTTCGATGATTCATTGTGATTGTGTGTTGATGATAGACCTAAACATATGTGTAATGTAACAAGTAATGATTGAAATGTGTTGCTTTGAAATATATATTTTTTAACTTTTTAATGACTAAAATAACTGGCTTTAAAAATTAAAAAAAATATTTAAAATATTCCCATAAAAAGCGTCTGTATAGACTATCTTTATTCTGAGGAGTGAAGACTGAATCAATTAACCAGGTCCATTTATTATATGGTGACTTTCAATTATAAATTTTATAAACGCCGCTTGTCCTGGTTTGATCAATTAACCAAACCGCTTTGTTTTTTAACCAGTCCCTTTGTTCTTATTTTATGATGACTGCCACCCTCAACTACACCCTTTATTCTTATTATGATGTCTACATACAACCAAACCCCTTCATCTCGTTTTTTGGACAATATTTCTACTCAACAAGATTTAGAACGTGTCCCTTAACCATACATCTAGTCCTTGTTTTTATGATGACTGTAATCATTAACAACAACTACAACCTTCTCTTTATTCAGTGATAATCTGATTTCATAAACCAAACCCCCTCACCTCGCTGTTTGGACGATATCTCAAGATCCTTTGTGACTACAGCAAGTTCCAACTTGCACTGAAGGCGCATCAGATGTTGGCCTGCCTTTCTAAACGCAGTTGCTTTCTGTTCCAGGCTTCACAGTATTCCTAGTGTTGGCAGGACTAGCCTTGGCCCTCGCTGAGGTGCCAGTGTGTCCCAAGCCAGAACCCGGCGGTGACGTCATCCAGTTCCCCAACCCAGATGACTGCTCCACATTCTACAAGTGCCTGGACCTTGACCCAATTCTGATCGATTGCTACCCCGGACTTTGGTTCAACCCCGATGAGAATGTGAGCCTATCTTCATTAAGTTTTCTTCCAGTTTTTGGTCAAATACCTTGTGACAACCGTTTTCAGTTCTGATCGTGTACCTACTACCCTGAACTCTGGTTCAATCCTTGAAGATACAGCCTCTCTCTATGAAGTTTTTTACCATTTTTTTCTACAATACCTTGTGCCACCTTTTTTTAGTTCTTATAGAGTATTATCATGGTCTCTTGTTCAATACTTATGAGATTATTGCCCAATCTAATAACATCTATACGTTGTAGTAAAGATGCAATACTTCAAAGTCCTTCACCCTAGACCAACAAATTTTGACTAAAAGCACAGTAGTAGTGTACAATGTACGAGTATCAAATAAACACGAGGTTCTGAAGCAAGAAGGGTATAAAAGAGCTTTTACTAAAGTTATCCAAAACAAATTCAAATATTTTACAATTTATAATATTAAATGGAACACAGTAAATACTAATTATTTCAAAGAGTACTTTTGCGAGTCTTGTGATTGTTGAATTGCAGGAAATATGTATAAGTGATATCGTTTAATTACATTTGCTAAATAAAAATGATATGACTGATGATTAAGTGTCAAGGGCATGCAAATCAATCATATTGTGTTATCTTCTCGAGAGCAACATTTCTGTGTACAATATGCACTTATATTTTCTGATTTTTTTTATAATCAATTTGTAAAAACCCAATATTATCAATAAGTATGACGGCGTCTAATCTTCTGTAGAGAATTTCACGAAAGAGAAAGAATTTGAACAATTCTTAAAATTTCAAAGTAAATTTTCAAGTTCTATGAAAGTTCTTTTCATGTTCTGTTATTATTTCAGTTTTGTCAAGAAACTGGCCTATAATTAAATTAAAACAGAACTTGAATCGGACTCTCACAGAACCCGAAAATGAACGTTGAAATTTGATGAATTGTTAATGAACCCATCCTAAAAAAATGAGAATTTAAATTTTATGATTGAATTATAGATTTCGTTCACTCATTATTTACAAGAGTTTGGTCATTTCTTTCACTTGTTTTGTTTCTTTCATATGTTTCACTTTTTTCAATTCTTATATTTCTTTTAAATCTATCACTTCTTTAATTTTTTGTATTTCTTTAATTTCTTAAATATTCTTTACTTAAATTAATTTCTTTCATTTCCATTATTTCTCTCACTTCCTTCGTTTATCTCATTTCTTTTATTTCTTTCACTTCTTCCATTTCTCTCATTTCTTTCATTTATTTATTTTCTTTAATTTCTCTAATTTCTTTCACTTCTTTCATTTCTTCGATTTCTTTGATTTCTCTCTTTTTTTCATTTCTTTCAATTTTCAAATAATAAGTTTTATAAATTTAAAAAATATTTTGTCTACGTTACCTCATTTGTTCTACTACTGTCGAAAGAATTCTTCATTTAATTACCTATATTTTTAGGTATTATGTATACTATATCAATTATTAAACATGATTCAGTATAACGGCAGTCAACGGCAGATATTGTCATCTCGTTACCACGCTAAACTTGGTAGTGGTGGTCCAGTGCCCAAAGAAGGGTGCATCTAAAACTGTCTCTCAATGTGGTTATCTTCATTTTCAGGTGTGCGACTATCCTGCGAACGTCCCCGAAGGAGTGTGCGTGCCTCCAGTATTGACCACGAAGACCCCAGTGATCACCGAGTAAAATACCTTATCGAGCTCTTTTTAATGTCACAAAAATGCAATAAAAGTCTTTATTATCTGCAAAATTTTATTTATCTTGTCCCCATTTTAATACACATATTTGTAAGCTGTTGTCGAAAACAAAAGACTACAATATTTTTTGTGAATGTTTCTTGTAAGTGAAAACAACACTTTTTGTCTAAATTTAGAATAGGGAACAAGTGTACAGATCTAAAATTCCGTTCTCTTATGCTCTCAATATGTTAGTAAAAACCTAACTGCTAGTTCACTTCACTTCTGGAGGGGCGAACCATTATTCTAGAGACATCTCTTGGATTATTCTGTAAACTTAATGAGCTGTACGAGTATATGCTACGTAGCTTGAACTGTGATAGTTTTAACTTGTAATAATTCAATTATAGAGATTGGATATTTATTTTATAACTAATTTGTTAGTAGCTGGATTTGCTTAAAAATAAAATATTTAAGATTACTTCCATTCGTTTCTAATGACATTCTTCAATGACCTGTGATTATTTCTGATATGAAATAAAGAAGAACACAATAAATGTTATGTAGTCGTGTGTCTTGATTCAAAAGTAGCTTAAATATAGTCAGAAATTCCCAATTAAAAACTGAGTTTTACCATCGTGTGAAATCAGCATGGCGATACACTATATCAGGTAAAAAGAGAAACAGGGCTAAATAGGGTAGAACCAAAAGTTATTAAGTCTGTGGCAACATTGGTTTCCAGTCAAATTCACATGGAATACATTTTGAAAGTGTTAATTATCTGTTGTTGAGAGATTACTGAGAAACATTTTTTTGATAATTTTCACGCAAGTCATTTAACCTAAACAACTGAATTTTTTTTAATTTTGTCTCATGTATGCCTTTCGAATATAGTATTGGCTGAAGAAAACGGTAAAGTTCGAACGCTTACCTTGTATTTTATGCATGTAAGAATGATGTTTTTTCCACAAATGCTAATTTGTACAGATTTGGTATTTGATACCTCTTGAGACTATAATTTTTAGAACGATTCCGTTCGATTTTACATTTCAGTAAGCTCAACGCCACAGCCTGAGAAAACGGCATTCAAATTTCGAACCCAAGCCGCATTCATGCCATTCCGAGTGATACTTTTTTACACAAATGCTTCATTTTACAGATTTTGTCATTGATTCCACTCAAGTTTACAATTTTTAGAACGATTCCAAAATTTCAGTCGGTTAAATAGAGAATTACAAGACGACTTTCAAAGATTGAAAATAAGCCTCGCATTTGTGCCCGTGACAATGATATTCAGGTCATTTTAGCTCCATAGAAAGTGAAAAATCGGCCTCCTAAGTTCAAACCCAAGCCTTGCAACAATATTACCACATATATTGAACCAAATGTGTTTGCAAATATTAAACATTAGGGCAGGGCCACAATATTTTCCCGACCCGATGATTAAGTTTTTGTCTGATATTTTGAAAACCTTTCTACTCAATAAAATTGGTTGATAAAATTAGATATACTCGATAAATTTTTGATTCATCATATCTGTTAGAAAATATAGAATATCGTTGCCCTGAACACAATACCAGATCAAACGATTTATTTATAACATCACACTGTAAAGCCAAATATGCGGACTTATCGAAATATGTGACTGGTTTTCGCTACAATTTGACGAGTCAACAGATATATCAGACACCGCACAATTATCAGTTATGGTGGGAATGATATTTAGTAACTTCACAGTAAAAGAGGATGTGTTGCAAATATTACCTATGAAAGGACATACAAGGGGTGAGAATATTTATAATACATTCAGAACATATAATAAATATGCCTTTGCACAAGCTGTCTGCGATAACCACCGATGGGGCACCAGCAATGGTAGATAAAAACAAAGGATTTATTGACCTCTGCAAGAAGTATGAATCATTTTCAATGTCATTTCAATCAATTTCAATTTTATGTTCTACCACTGTATTATCCACCAGAAAGCTCTGTGTTGTAAAATATTGCCATTTGAACAAGTTATGAAAATAGTTACAAAAATAATCAATTCTATTCGACCAGCTTCTTTGCAACACCGATTTTTCAAAGCTCTGTTAGAAGATACTGAAGATAAAGAACATGATCTTATTTTGCATACTGAAGTACGTTGGCTCAGTAAAGGAAAGGTTTTTAAGATTTGTGAGTTTAATTGAAGAAATAAAAACATTTATAAACGATAAAATGGAAAATTATGATGAACTAGCTGACTCTCGCTGGCTGATTGATTTGGGATTTATCACAGACATCATGGAAACATTGAATTCTTTAAATTTGGAGTTGCAGGGGAAAGACAAAAACATAGCTGAAATGATAGGCTCTGTAAAGTCATTTAAAGCTAAATTGGGTTTGTTGATATCACATCTGCAGATCAATTCTCTCGTGCGTTTCCCACTTATGAAAAAAAAATGCTGGTAACAATGAATTAAACGGGTCATTATTTAGAAAGCATCTTCAAGTATTAAAAAAAACAGTTTGAAGAGAGATTTTTGCAGTTTACACATATCGAGCCAATTGTTTCCTTCTGCATCAATCCTTTTACTTGCCAAATAAATGTAATGTAAATGCCGCATGTATTGCAGAGTTTGTTTAAGGTAATACAGAAGAACTAGAGTTAGAAATTTGGGACCTTAAGAATGATATTTTGCTAAAATCTAATATCAGAGAACTTTTAGAATAGAGTGGACAGAAGAGTTCCAATTTTTGAAGAAAGCGGCATGTAAAATTGAATCATTTTTCGATTCGACATATTTATGCTAATCATTGTTTTCAAACATGAACTTAATAATATCAAAATCAAGATATATATATATATATATATATATATATATATATCTTAACTCACCGATGGGCATCTTTATGATTGTTTGCTAACAGGATTATCGTCATATTCCTAATTATGAGGCACTGTCCAATGATATGCAATGCCAAAGATTACATTGACATATTGATAAATATATATAAAGAACACAATTTTAAACTTTTTTCCACTTATTTTTATTTGACCGTGACCGGTTTCAGCCTGTTAGGGCCATCTTCAGACTGGTACAATTTTTGGCTTAAACTAGGGTTAATATACATAGGCAAATTACATTGAGGGGAGGGGTTAACATAGTAGGTTGATTTGAATTATGAGGGGTTTTTTCGTGAAATATGATATTTCCCAAATAAGTATTGTTATTTAAATTATTATTGTTATAAAAAAAAAAAAATAAGTGGAAAAAAGTTTAAAATTGTGTTCTTTATATATATTTATAATGGAATTCCACCACGAAATAACAGTTTCAAATATTGACATATTGATATTATATTTTTTGATAAAATGTTTTCTTGGTATTTTGTTTTTTGTTTACGTTTTGTAAATACATTTCTCTGTGCGTACACAATGTGAATAATAATTTTTACTATTTTGAAAAATTTTTTGTTTATTATTTTACTAATAAATTATGAATATAAGAAATTCAATTATGGGAAAATGAGAAGTTATGGAAGGAGTTTTTCGATTAAAAAATAGGTGGTCCCCGTCGCTCTACCGATATTTTAGAATGTGCTCTAGAGTACAAAAAGGTTGGGAACCCCTGGTCTAGAACATATGAATAATAACCGTTTATTCTTAAATGTACGACTGTTTGTTTTCTTAAATAAAATAAATAACTTCCATACTGATTTTCGCTGAAAATTTTAAAGTTTTGATTGCCAGGAGTGCTTAGAGAGTGGTTTGAATGATAAAAAAAGTCTGGTACCCCTGAGGAACACCTAATGCGTTATCTCTGCACTGGAATGAGATTTTTATCTACAGAGATTAATAAAATTTTCCACGCTTCACCTTCGAAACAAGGGGAAGGTTAATGTCTACACGTTATTTCGAACAATCCTCCCTGCTTCCTTTTCCCACGCCTTAACACAAATGTTGATACTTCTTATTGAAATTCTACACACACGTTCAAAATAGGAGGAAAATTACTGTCTACATCTGATTTCGAAAAACTCTGCATAAATCCAGGGCGATGCAGAGAAACTATTAAGTGGACAGCACTTCGGTACGTTCAAGAATCATTGAGTGAGGTGTTCACGAAACTATTATGTGGACATTGTAAGGGCAGCACTTCGGTACGTTCAAGAATCATTGAGTGAGGTGTTCACGAAACTATTATGTGGACAGCACTTCGGTACGTTCAATAATCATTGAGTGAGGTGTTCACGAAACTATTATGTGGACATTATAAGGGCAGCACTTCGGTACCTTCAGAAATCATTGAGTGAGGTATTCACGAAACTATTATGTGGACATTATAAGGGCAGCACTTCGGTACCTTCAGAAATCATTGAGTGGGGTATTCACGAAACTATTATGTGGACAGCACTTCGGTACGTTCAAGAATCATTGAGTGAGGTGTTCACGAAACTATTATGTGGACATTATAAGGGCAGCACTTCGGTACCTTCAGAAATCATTGAGTGGAGTATTCACGAAACTATTATGTGGACATTATAAGGGCAGCACTTCGGTACCTTCAGAAATCATTGAGTGGGGTATTCACGGAACTATTATGTGGACAGCACTTCGGTACGTTCAAGAATCATTGAGTGAGGTGTTCACGAAACTATTATGTGGACATTATAAGGGCAGCACTTCGGTACCTTCAGAAATCATTGAGTGGGGTATTCACGAAACTATTATGTGGACATTATAAGGGCAGCACTTCGGTACCTTCAGAAATCATTGAGTGGGGTATTCACGAAACTATTATGTGGACAGCACTTCGGTACGTTCAAGAATCATTGAGTGAGGTGTTCACGAAACTATTATGTGGACATTATAAGGGCAGCACTTCGGTACCTTCAGAAATCATTGAGTGGGGTATTCACGAAACTATTATGTGGACAGCACTTCGGTACGTTCAAGAATCATTGAGTGAGGTGTTCACGAAACTATTATGTGGACATTATAAGGGCAGCACTTCGGTACCTTCAGAAATCATTGAGTGGGGTATTCACGAAACTATTATGTGGACATTATAAGGGCAGCACTTCGGTACCTTCAGAAATCATTGAGTGGGGTATTCACGAAACTATTATGTGGACATTATGAGGGCAGCACTTCGGTACCTTCAGAAATCATTGAGTGGGGTATTCAAGAAACTATTATGTGGACAGCACTTCGGTACGTTCAAGAATCATTGAGTGAGGTGTTCACGAAACTATTATGTGGACATTATAAGGGCAGCACTTCGGTACCTTCAGAAATCATTGAGTAGGATATTCACGAAACTATTATGTGGACAGCACTTCGGTACGTTCAAGAATCATTGAGTGAGGTGTTCACAAAACTATTATGTGGACATTATAAGGGCAGCACTTCGGTACCTTCAGAAATCATTGAGTGGGGTATTCACGAAACTATTATGTGGACATTATAAGGGCAGCACTTCGGTACCTTCAGAAATCATTGAGTGGGGTATTCACGAAACTATTATGTGGACATTATAAGGGCAGCACTTCGGTACCTTCAGAAATCATTGAGTGGGGTATTCAAGAAACTATTATGTGGACAGCACTTCGGTACGTTCAAGAATCATTGAGTGAGGTGTTCACGAAACTATTATGTGGACATTATAAGGGCAGCACTTCGGTACCTTCAGAAATCATTGAGTGGGGTATTCACGAAACTATTATGTGGACAGCACTTCGGTACGTTCATGAATCATTGAGTGAGGTGTTCACGAAACTATTATGTGGACATTATAAGGGCAGCACTTCGGTACCTTCAGAAATCATTGAGTGGGGTATTCACGAAACTATTATGTGGACATTATAAGGGCAGCACTTCGGTACCTTCAGAAATCATTGAGTGGGGTATTCACGAAACTATTATGTGGACAGCACTTCGGTACGTTCAAGAATCATTGAGTGAGGTGTTCACGAAACTATTATATGGACATTATAAGGGCAGCACTTCGGTACCTTCAGAAATCATTGAGTGGAGTATTCACGAAACTATTATGTGGACATTATAAGGGCAGCACTTCGGTACCTTCAGAAATCATTGAGTGGGGTATTCACGGAACTATTATGTGGACAGCACTTCGGTACGTTCAAGAATCATTGAGTGAGGTGTTCACGAAACTATTATGTGGACATTATAAGGGCAGCACTTCGGTACCTTCAGAAATCATTGAGTGGGGTATTCACGAAACTATTATGTGGACATTATAAGGGCAGCACTTCGGTACCTTCAGCAATCATTGAGTGGGGTATTCACGAAACTATTATGTGGACAGCACTTCGGTACGTTCAAGAATCATTGAGTGAGGTGTTCACGAAACTATTATGTGGACATTATAAGGGCAGCACTTCGGTACCTTCAGAAATCATTGAGTGGGGTATTCACGAAACTATTATGTGGACAGCACTTCGGTACGTTCAAGAATCATTGAGTGAGGTGTTCACGAAACTATTATGTGGACATTATAAGGGCAGCACTTCGGTACCTTCAGAAATCATTGAGTGGGGTATTCACGAAACTATTATGTGGACATTATAAGGGCAGCACTTCGGTACCTTCAGAAATCATTGAGTGGGGTATTCACGAAACTATTATGTGGACATTATAAGGGCAGCACTTCGGTACCTTCAGAAATCATTGAGTGGGGTATACAAGAAACTATTATGTGGACAGCACTTCGGTACGTTCAAGAATCATTGAGTGAGGTGTTCACGAAACTATTATGTGGACATTATAAGGGCAGCACTTCGGTACCTTCAGAAATCATTGAGTGGGGTATTCACGAAACTATTATGTGGACAGCACTTCGGTACGTTCAAGAATCATTGAGTGAGGTGTTCACGAAACTATTATGTGGACATTATAAGGGCAGCACTTCGGTACCTTCAGAAATCATTGAGTGGGGTATTCACGAAACTATTATGTGGACATTATAAGGGCAGTACTTCGGTACCTTCAGAAATCATTGAGTGGGGTATTCACGAAACTATTATGTGGACATTATAAGGGCAGCACTTCGGTACCTTCAGAAATCATTGAGTGGGGTATTCAAGAAACTATTATGTGGACAGCACTTCGGTACGTTCAAGAATCATTGAGTGAGGTGTTCACGAAACTATTATGTGGACATTATAAGGGCAGCACTTCGGTACCTTCAGAAATCATTGAGTGGGGTATTCACGAAACTATTATGTGGACATTATAAGGGCAGCACTTCGGTACCTTCAGAAATCATTGAGTGGGGTATTCACGAAACTATTATGTGGACAGCACTTCGGTACGTTCAAGAATCATTGAGTGAGGTGTTCACGAAACTATTATGTGGACATTATAAGGGCAGCACTTCGGTACCTTCAGAAATCATTGAGTGGGGTATTCACGAAACTATTATGTGGACATTATAAGGGCAGCACTTCGGTACCTTCAGAAATCATTGAGTGGGGTATTCACGAAACTATTATGTGGACATTATAAGGGCAGCACTTCGGTACGTTCAAGAATCATTGAGTGAGGTGTTCACGAAACTATTATGTGGACATTGTAAGGGCAGCACTTCGGTACTTTCAGGAATCATTGAGTGAGGTGTTCACAAAACTATTATGTCTAAATTTTGTGTACATTATGTGGGTAGCACTTCGGTACCTTCAGGAATCATTGAGTGAGGTGTTTACGAATCATTTGTACGGTCATTTTTCAATTCACATAAATGTGCATTGCACACCATTATTTATTATGCAGCTGTATACCTATTTATAGTCGCTACAATTAAGACTACTAGAATTAACTTTACATGTATTCATCAAAACATTTTGCAGCCCTGCATATTCGATAAAATTTAAATTGTAAATGAATACGTTTATTTATTTATGTTTTTTGTATGTTTTTATTTAGTTTTCTAATAACATGTTTATATCTAGTATAAACCTTTTAACAATTTATTTCTATGACATTAAGGACACTTTACAATACATCTAAAACATTTCTTTATAGTATTTAGGCATAACCCACCTATTTGGGAGTGACTGTTTATTGCATATTTAAATAGGACATTCAAATTAAAAAACATTGTTAAAGACTGAAACCGATAGAGGGTAGGATGAGTGTTTCAGGCGAATAATTATTGCTTGTAAAATAATTGTTACCCTTTGTGCTATGCATAAAAAATCTTGTCTTAAAAACATTAGTTTACCAAAAAAAATAATAAAAAAATAAGCATTTATGTTACCCTAACGAAGAAACCATTGGCTTAGTAACATGCCGATTATTTTGATTAAATAGTGATGTTTACAAAGTATATTATTTTTATTTAATGTAAATGACGCCACGGAGTGATTATGCAATTTTTAAAGAAGAAATTACTTTTGTTTTTGTTTTATTTTGAAAATTTGCCAGAAATATCACGTACCTACATTTGATTTATATCGTGAGTATGTATTAAGATATGGATTATTCTTGCGACATCCTCCATAACAGGAAACAGTGAAGCGATACTGGATACAGATAAAGAGCGTCTGGTAGATTAATCCATACAAGATACAGGAGAAACGCTTGCACAAAATATTGCAAAACGATAAAATAGATTAAGATACCTAAATGGAAGAAAAAAAACAATTGATTTCAACTTTCAACGGGTGGGTAAAAGAAAATTTAAAAAGTTTATAATATCTCCGAAATGGCCTTGAAATTCTGAAAACTGTCGTACTTCTTGCACTGGCCAACCTGCCCCGAATTATTCAAAATTGATGTAAAACTTGCCATGTTTTATCACACTTGATGCTACAAGCCAAATTTTTTCAACGTTTTCCTACCTGAATTTGAATTAATTTTCCACATTTTGCAACAAAATCATTTGGTAAAAGTGCTGTAAAGTTGTGCACTGATTTAAAAATTCTAGACAGAAAATACAGTACCTACAATTTTCACGACGGACGCAAGAGATCACCTTTTTCACAAAGATTTTCAGCTTATAAATTGACTAGCAGAAGTTCTCAGCGTTTCCCGGGATTTACGAAGAGTTTTTCGAAATCAGATACAAACCGTGACCGCCCTCTTGTTTTGAAGGCCAAGTGTGCTAAATTTGAACAATCTCAGAATCAAACTGTAGATTTGTATAAAAAATTCATCTTGGAATGCAATGGCTTATACTGGACTGAAAACTTCAGCCGTCGCCTTAACCACTACTTGTTCAATGTACCACACGGCAGATCGGATGTTCTAGCACAGTATAATATGAAAATAGAAATTGTGCTTTTGAATGAAATATCTAAAACAGTGAAAGTGTTTAGTTACTCTTTAAAAAACCAAAAAACTCTTTGTATACCTTTCTCAAATGTATTTGTAAACCTTTCCAAAATACAAGATATCTTGTACTATCTTGTACTAATTTGTAATGTGTCGAACAACAATTTAAATAATTAAAAAATAATGAAATATGTCCTGTTCGAACGCTATCTTATAAAAACGAATCATGGATTGGTTCGTTCCTATGATTTGTGGTTTGGGTCAGGCTTCGGCTCGCAAGCGTATTATAATAATTTATTATACATGTATAATGTAAACAGATTTATATTATTAATGTAGTGGTTGTATATAATAAAGTGATGGAAACAAAGTTATTTGTGTTTTAATAAAATAAAGTTTGATAAGATTTCATTATTTAATCTATTTCCGTTGTATATCAACGAATATGTACGCAATAAAATGTAAACATTATATTTATTGGACAATTTGTATAGCGCCGCTTTTGTGAGATATCACCTCAGGGGCGCTTTATTGTAATAATCTATTTACAATATATACTCACCCTCTCTCTGTGAATGACCATTAGGTCATATCTACCTATTAAATTTAACTGTTGTTAGCATCACTTAAACTGGGCGAAGCCCAACTTAGTGCCGCCCGCAGGGCCTAGCAGCTAGTAAATATAAATACCAACTGCCCAAAATAAATACTAAAAAAGAGTAATAAGCCAAAATATACTGGTTTCTCCCAGTTTGAATACATCTGTTGGACAGAGAAATATTAAATTATATGCTACAAAATTATACAATGCTCTATCAAATCAAACAAAAAAAATAACGGAAAAAAATATATTTAAAACAAAAGTAAAAACATGGCTGAGAGAACAAAGTGATATTCAACTTACAAACATTATGAAGACGATGTAAAGACAACTTGAAACTACATACAAGAGTTTAAAAACTAAAGGCCGCCTCAGAACAGGAAACCCTAGTGAGGAGAAAAATTTAATATTTACTTATATTGTACTTTATACCTACAAATACCTACAAACTTTGCAATTGCAAGTAATAAAAAAATAAAATAAAAAATGGGAACTTCACTAGGTTCACCGACCTGGGTGCAGTAGCGCTGCTTTGACCACTGGCGGTAAAAATGAGAACTTTTCACCCTGTCGGTAAACAAGAGGACTACCTTAAATTTACTCCAATCCAAACCATACATAACCCCGTGCAAAGCCATACACGACATAAAAAAATGGATATATAATACTTAAGGTACGCGAGTGGAAGATACTCTCAGTATCGCCCTGGTGTAAGACCACCATTCAGAATTTGAAGGTTGCTTGAAATGGCTTTAGCCGTGTTAGGTGATCTGATATCAATAGTCAGGAACTCCCCCACCTTCCTCTTCCTCGTCTCATTCTTCTCCCCACCACCACCTTCAGTATCACAACATACCCCAATTGGGTATGCTATAGTCTCACTGGCTCCAGACGGTTTGGAGCAGTTGGGACTCTTGTGCAGTATTTGCATCAAAGAAATGAAAAGCACACTTTGTCATAAAACGCAATACACTTGCAAACACCGTGTACACCTGCTACATGTGAATGATTCCAACAAGTAGATACCATCACCGGTTGAAGCCCCGTCAATAACAATTATCTGTAATTCAGATAATTATTAAGTATATAAACAGATTTACGAATGAAGTCCTTCATCAATCAGTTTGTTGACTTCTACTAAATAACTATGAAGGGTGCGTTATTTCACTTATATTAACACTACTCACTAATTATTTTGTTTAAATTTACCAGTGATATCAATGTTTTCAAATCTCTCATTTTGGGAAACCGTAAAATAAATGTATTTTTGAGGCAATATATTATATCACCTCAATCTTTTTAGTGTCACTAAATTAATGTTCTATTTATACAGCTAAACATGCCATTGTAATATTTATACGTGTACAGAGTGTTATAATTACTTTATATAAAACAATAACGATATCACTTTTATAAAAGTTTTGACTTCGTCAGGGACAAAACATACCTATTGTCTTCTTTTGTTTTTAACCCTTCCTATCAATTTTTTTTTGGTTCACTATTGTGAACCAAAGTTTCCTACATTAAGTGTGCCGAGAATAATTTCCGTTTGCCCTCTCAACCATTTGTTTTTTTTTTTATGTAAATAAATATTCATAAAATGCATTTACTATGTGGTTTACGATTTAAACGCATAAATTTGTTTTGAACCGGTTTTAATAGTGTCCTTCCTCCATCTAAAATTCAGATATCTACACGTAGAAGCATTGAAATAATAAAATAATAATTTTATTTTATTGATTAACCAAATAAATTCATCTTTGTTTCTCCAGTAAACCCCTTAATTACCCCTTCCCTTTTGTTTACCCCCCACTTCAACACCAAAATATTAATGTGCATTTTTATAATGTAATTTTTTTTATATTTTTAACATTAAATTTTATGACTCCTCGCCGTGCCACCTTAATCTACTACTCTGTATAGA
Source organism: Hesperophylax consimilis (assembly GCF_061612785.1). Lineage (NCBI taxonomy): Eukaryota > Metazoa > Arthropoda > Insecta > Trichoptera > Limnephilidae > Hesperophylax > Hesperophylax consimilis. Next base: position 2,881,563 of record NC_142842.1, read on the forward strand.
TCTACCTAATATTCTTCTCTAATTCTGTTACATTTTGAACATATTGGTCTTTCTTTCAGCCGTTTGTTGTTTCTTTTGGTATTTTAAACCTAAAATGATTTAAGATTCACGTTTCCTCTTGAATACAGCCATTTCTTGAATATTTGATTGCCCTTTCAGCTATTTGTTGTATCTTTTGGTATTTTAAACCTAAAATAATTTAAGATTCACGTTTCCTCTTGAATACAGCCATGTCCTGAATATTTGATTGCCCTTTCAGTCATTTGTTGTTTCTTTTGGTATTTTAAACCTAAAATAATTTAAGATTCACGTTTCCTCTTGAATACAGCCATGTCTTGAATATTTGATTACCCTTTCAACCATTTTTTGGTTTCATGGTTGTTACTAATTTTCCCACATCAAAACTCTTATGCTTTCAGCTATGTCACGAAAATTTAAAACCACCCACGCTTTTTGTCGGTTCTGCTATCATTATTTGTTTGCCGCGTCAAAGGTTTTCCAGTTAACTCTGTATTTACCTTCTGCCATGTGTCGTTTCGTAAATTACGATACTGTTTCTTGTAATGCTACTTACAGTTTCCACCAAAAACAAATGGTCTGTTCCCAGGCGTCGCTGGAGGCTATACAACGTGGCAAGCCACCAACGAACGCGAGCTACGAATAATAAATCACGCCCTTTCTACACATGGCAAGAGATGTGTGCTTGAATACCTTCTTTAGCTTGCGGTCGAGTTTTAATCACAGTTAATTCTTAAACATTTCAATAGAGAGTTCATTATTATTTCGTTAATTTGAGTTTTGCTCCAGGCTTGACAGTATTCCTCGTGTTGGCGGTGCTCGCGATGGCCGCGGCTAACATCCCCGTCTGCCCTGAGCCGGAAGATGGCGGTGACGTCATCCAGTTCCCCAATATTGACGACTGCTCCACCTTCTGGAAGTGTGAGGAATTAGACCCCATCATCCAGTCCTGCCCGGGTGGCCTCTGGTACAACCCGGCCGAGGGAGTAAGTTCAACCATGATTATTATTTGTTAGAAGATCATCAGCTATATGTACTCTCTGCATCTCCTATGTTTCACCGCTTCTGTTGGTAGTCGCCTAGTTCATCTTCTTTTTTATGTCGGTTTCTCATTACTGAGGATCGTGACCCTCACTCTAATTTCGTTGTGAACAAGTCTCTTCCACTCCTCGCGGTTCTGCGATGCGTCGAGAGCCAAGAACAACGGCGCATTTCTTCCTATGTGGAATTATTTCCAACTCCCCATAATCTAAAATTTGCCTGAAAAAGAAGGGGTTTTGTTACAAATAAAATTACTCTGTACTTACTTGCGCGTTTATTGATCCCGAAACTATTAACTAAGAAAACAACACAAATAATAATGCAACGTTAGCTGGTCTGAGGCTTGTCACGGAGTGACGCTCCGCACCGCATCTCTCTAGATGGTGGCAGTGCCAACATTTCACAGTCTTCAACCGGTAAAATAGTTATCTGCCGTCCACAGGCATCCTTTTTTATTAATATATTAGCCAGGTCCTTCAGTTTTTGTATTTAATTACCGCACTGTCCTGAACCAGTAAAACCATAGCATCCGGAATTTAAGTATTTTTTCAGATATAGATCTTTTCACTTTTCAAATCTAAATGGTTTTGACATCTTAGTTAGTTTGAAAAATCTATGTGAAATTATTTTTTCTCTTGATGGTTTGCCTTTGGAATACGTTTTTTTTTATTTTTTTATTGATGGTTTACCCAAATTTTACTTTATCGTCATTTGTTTATTGTTATCAAGTTTAATTTGTACAACTCCAGTTTATTTTTTTCTTTCATATTATATTCAATAATATTATTGGTCAATTTATGGAAATAGTTCATTTACAATAAAGTTCTGCTTCTTAATTATTATTAAGCGTGTCAGTTGTTCCGCCTTCTGAAGAAATTATCAATCGTAAGGCGAAACAGGTACCACGCGTAACAATAATTACAAGGTAAAAAGGTTGTGTATAAATATCGACTTGATTTTTATTTTTATTTCATTGTTTTGTTTTTATAAAGGTATGCGATTATCCCGAGAACATTGAAGAGGGAGTTTGTGTGCCACCTGGAGAGCAGACGACGACAGAAGAGATCCAAGAAACAACTGAGCCAATTGAAGAAATTACAACGACAGAAGAGATCCTAACAACATATGAGCCAATTGAAGAAACGACGACTAGAATAGACTAGAAATGAGGAAAAACTACCGCTTCTAATTAAATAAGCATACTAGAAGTATTTCCAGCCAACATAACCGAGTCATTTTCAACAAAAAATAAATAAAATTAATATTTATTAAGAAATCCTTACACTCCCACACCTTTTTATAAATAAAACAAATAAACAGTTCCGCTTATAACGGGTTCGTGTAGAGGGCGCTTTAGATCGGTGTTTAATTTTATTTTATTCTGACACCACACAAGAGTTGCATTGTATAAATTCGGTGAGACTGTGGCACCCCCGATGAAGTGAATATTTGAAGTTATTCAACCTTACAGCAGATTTATTTTTTTGCACACATTTATCAATTTGCATAAGTACCTACTTGTATATATGTAGAAATAAACATAAAAATATGTTTTATAATTAGGAAGATGATGATTATGATGATGGTGATGATGACTACGACGATGATGATGATGATGATGATGATGATGATGATGATGATGATGATGATGATGATGATGATGATGATGATGATGATGATGATGATGATGATGATGATGATGATGATGATGATGATGATGATGATGATGATGATGATGATGATGATGATGATGATGATGATGATGATGATGATGATGATGATGATGATGATGATGATGATGATGATGATGATGATGATGATGATGATGATGATGATGATGATGATGATGATGATGATGATGATGATGATGATGATGATGACGATGATGATGGTGATGATGATGATGAATCCACACGGTACCCATATTATTTTATCAGTGACGTACTACAATAATTGGAAAGTAAAGAATGCAATTATTTTTATGAAAAACCTAATAAATGAGATAAAATCTTGTGGTACTTTGTTCTGATACGGACCTACATACTCCAACTTTATTCCAATATTTAGAATTTTAGAGGTCACACCTGTAGTAAGTGATTAATTATTTCACGGCTAATCAGTAATAGTATCTTGTTAGTAATTACTTTTCATTTAAATATCTTGGAATATTGTGCATAATCTCAAATCTATATTTCGGGTGAATTTTAGCAGAGATTAAAACTGCAAGACAATGTATATAAGATGTGCCTGAACGGCACAACAGCAGTAATTTGTTTAGTCGTCGGTTTATCTGTGTTTTCCTAGTGAAATTATCTATTACAATGAAAGGTAAGATCATTTTTCATGCAATAAATCATAACTTTCATATTTTCTTGAAGATGGAATTTTTGGTTAAAGAAGGATTAAAAGACGCTAAAACAATATTTGATCCATAATAAACACAAATTCAAAAAATACAGATTTTGGTTTGACCATTTCATGGTTTTTGTAAAAAAAAAACATATATTTTATTTTTTGAGCAATATGTAATATTTTGTTATTATAGTGGTAAGAATAATTAAGAATAAATAAATTTATATAGTTTATCTATTCTTAAATTTGTTAATGTTTATTATTATCCTGACAAAGAATCTCTCTCTCTCACTCGATGCCCCTACATAAGATGTTATTATTTTTAAACTTTTAAAGGAACTGTTAAAAGTTCAATGATTACAGAGAATGAATACATGCTTGAAAAATTCCAAAATATAGCAATAAATATGAACAGCGAACCCTGGAATATAACGTGTCCAAAATGTTCAACATATTGCCAAGTAACGTAAAAAAATTATAAATTTCCAAATAGATTCAGATTTATGCTGAAAAGATAGCTCATAAGTTAAATACTTTATACTAATCATTACTATCAATACATAGTTGTTATTTATTAGCATATTGATTAAGTGTTATTTTAGACTATGTGTGCCAATAATAATAATATTCTCAATATCTTATAAGTAACAACAATATTATCAATATATTTTTTTTATCTTTTCCGATTTTATGTCAGGGTTAAATCTTCCCCATAGGAAAAACTATACCCTTCCACACACTTTTCCACAAATGATCACCTAGTCCAGGTGTGGCGAACCTTTTTGGGCCCGCGTGCCAAAAATCCTCAAATATTATTTCTAGATTGTGTGGCGTGCCCAAGCTGTAAAAAAAATTAACCAAATAAATAAAAAAAAAGAAAAGTTTTTTTAAAATTTTTATTCATAAGCTTAAAAATTACAATAGTTTCATAAAAATAAAGTCATAATCAATAAATGTACATATTAGTTATTTATCAATGAGATTTTTGCTGTTGAAACAATCAATGGCGGGGAACATTGAATGAAATTTTCAAATGTAACGTAAGTTAAATTTGAGTTGAAACAACCCAATTCTGGTTTGAAAAAAATCAACAGAATGACTGTTACATTTGAAAAGAAAAGAAGAATATGAACGATTGTTCAGATATTTTTGAAACAACTGGTCAAATCAAAAAAATATATTTTTTAAACTTAAAAATTTAAAAAAAAAATTGTACTTGGAAATCGTTAGTGTGCCATCCAAATGATCAAATGTGCCACCTCGGGCACGCGTGCCCTAGGTTCGCCACACCTGATCTAGTCAATCCACATTATGCAAGTGCATTATATAAGCATAATAAATACAAAACAATACAAGAACAACACGTCAACTCACCAGAGATCAAATGGGAAAATAATTCACCGACTCCAGATATTTTCATATCAGAGCATTCGGCTCGGTAGAACTTCTAATTTGACCTATAAGTCCTACTGATCACTCAATGTAAATATTTAAAAAATCTTTCGTAATCCTACTTAAATCCTAATTAAAAAAAATAACTTATATCATTGATGTCGCTATTCCAAATTCCTGTAATATTCAAAAATCTGTTAATGAAAAAATAAGAAAATACACAGATTTAGGAAATGAAATAAAAAGAATTTGGCATTCTCAGACTATAAAAATATAACCATTCGTTATTTCGGCTGCTGGCATTATACCTAACTCTCTCATTAAAAATTTAGGCGTATTAGATCTATCAAAAAATTTAAATATAAAGATGCAAAAGTCGGTCATTTTGAATACATGTAGGATAACAAAAGATTTTTTAAATATTTATGTTGAGGGATCAGTAGGATTTATAGGCCCTGTTAGAAGTTCTACCGAGCCGAACGCTCTGATATGAAAATATCTGGAGTCGGTGAATTATTTTCCCATTTGATCTCTGGTGAGTTGACGTGTTGTTCTTGTATTGTTTTGTATTTATTTTGCTTATATAATGCACTTACATAATGTTGATTGACTAGATGATCATTTGTGGAAAAGTGTGTGGAAGGGTTTAGTTTATCCTATTTAACCCGGACAATAAAATCGGAAGTTAAATATTATGTACACATATTTACATTGTAATTGAACATGTACATATCCTGTTAACAAACTGCTTAATTGCATTTTAACGGGATAATACATTAAGAAAAGTTAAATGTAAAAATTATACATGGAAAATATTAAAAATGCACAGTGAAATAAAAATAATTAATATTGGTTTACTTTTAGCGCATTTTGTTTCGTTGTTATCTGTCAGTTCTTCAGTGTACGCTAAATGTATTTAACTTTATGGAAGTAGCAGAACTCCCCGACGTTTCTCGGGCTTTACAAAAACAACCCTCAACTGTAAAATTCCTCTTGTTTCGAAGGACAAGTACTCAAAATTTCATGAATCTCGGGATAAAACTATAGATTTTTATAAAAATCAAACAAACGCCGACCGCCACAGACAATCTTCTGTACATGAATAGCTGAAGAGAACCCGGTGTTGCTCGTGGTTATTAATGGTTTGGAGTAAAACTGGGTGTAGTTTCAAGGTGGAAATAATAATATTGTCAGTAATTGAAACGGTTCAATTATTTTTTTAGTTTTTAGGTATTTCATTCAATTCATCGTGATATGTCTACGTCATATAATCTCACCACACTCTATCTTCTTTCATCCGCTCTCTATGCCCAAGCAATCTAAACGTACCTTTCTTATTCTTATCTATTTCCCTTACATCAGACTTATGTGTATATATGCGCCTCGCTTTACCACAAATTATTACCTATGTCATGTCTTTCGCGGGTGACTTCTCCTTCTACTATCATTCCCTTTCAACTAATATCATTCACATACGCCTAAAGTTACAACACATAATTGTTTGATTTACTTGATTGTGCCATATCTTCCTCAGGCGTCTCTAACTTTTTTAACATCCACTTTATAATTCAATAGCCTTAATCAGTCAGCCAAGTAAGTGTGAAATATTATGCCCATATTACATTTCAAGAAAATAATAAAAATAAAAATTTTAAAGAAATATTGAGAATTAATGGTTTTATAAAATATTCAAATAAATTAAATTAACCTTTAGGATCATTTTCACAAAAACTTTTTTCTTCGTGGGATATTTTTAGGTGAATAATCAATCTGCTTAATATTATATGATAATCTTTAAATGCAAATTCAATTAACTGTTTGTTAGCCATGATGAATCATTAGAAACTCCAATTCATTTGTGAGAAGTCATCTTTATTTAAAAATAAGTCAAAAAGTGTAAATCTGTGCAAAAGAGAAATATCTGCGTACGAGTATTTGAAAAAATAAGTTTTCACAGAGCGAGACATCAATACATTTTAGTTCTACAATAAAATTATAGTTTTTAATAAAAACTTAATGTTTTCTTTATCTTTCAAAGTACCTAATTCAACAGAATAATATTTTTATAAAAATTTGTAAATATAACACCTGCCTTTGACACAAATTATTTTATAGTGTTTTTTGTATATAACAGGGGGCCTACTCAGATATATTGGGATATGATAATAATGGGTCTTTGATATTATGTACCTACCTAGTTATTTCACTTTTATACAAATCTTTGGCTTTGAGTTTGGATTTTTGAGAGATGATCTTTGAGCTTTAAACTTTGTTTTTGAGCTATGTGCTTAAGCTTTGAGTTTTGATCTTTAGCTTTGAGATTTGAGCTTTTAGTCTATAAGTATTACTTTATTTAATATAGTCTATTTTAATCTATAAGAAAAAAAATGATGACTCCTTCATTTGTACACGCAATTCCTTCATACAAAATTTTATAGCATATTAATGATCAGCAGAATCCATTTCTAGCCAAAAAAAATACCCTTGAAAATTCAAGTCTCTATGTCTATGAAAGGCGATTTTCAGCCCACTGTGCGGCGCTTAGTTGTTCGAAATCAGATGGAGACAGTCAGACAGTAATGATTCTCATATTATGAATGTCAAGTGTGCGAAATTCTGCTTTAAGGGGAGAAAAAAAACCTTTTTGGGTTATGTAATATAATGTGTATTTGTTGGGTTAGCTGGAAGAAATATGATGTAACCAATAAGCTATACCCTTTGTACTCCGTATTTTTATGAAATAAATATTTTTTTGAATTTGAATTTTCAATAGGGGTTGGGGGTTTAAGGAAATCTTATTAAGTGGAACGGCTGCACAACCCTTTTCACACAAAATTTAAATTTGGACTTGAGGACAAAATATCTAACAAAACTGAAATTTTTATTTTATTCGAAAGGTATAACAAATATCTGGTACGGATATCTGATACTTTCTTGAACGAATATACACGAATAAATAATATAATATAATAATGAATAGTATTTCTATAAAGTATATAAAGCTCCCTGCCCAAACATTGAGGGATCTATCTTTGAGGGGAGAAAAATTCCAGGTGGCGGAATCCGGTGCATGAGGGTAACAGTTGGGTTGGACGCTCCAAGGTTTGCCAAGGAAACCGCAACATCGTTATTCGAGATGCCAACATGTCCAGAAATCCAAAATAGAGTTACAATACAATAAGAATTATTTTTATAAAATAAATATTTCAATTTCCTATTCTCGTGGTCGGAGCAAAAAAGCTAACCGCTCTGCCAAAGAATTTAGCTTATTGGTTATGGTTATAAGACAGTGAAGTGGAATAATCAAATGTTTTGTGAATGACGAGGGAGCATTTGTGGAGCAGGCCAAATCCTACCCGGGAATTATCAGTGATCAGCACGGGCAAAGCCGCCCACATTATCAAATAATGTCAAAAAACTTGTTGTATAAAAAAAAACAAACTTGAGAAAATCTTTTTGTTCCTAGTTGTATTCGTGTTCCTGTTTGTTTGCGTGCTGAGTTTGACAGTGGCGCTGCCGGTGTGCCCTCCCCCTCCCAGTGAGGGCGGAGCGCCCACTCTGCCCAACCCTGCCGACTGCTCCACCTTCTACACTTGCTACAATGAGTTACCCGTGCTAATGGACTGCTTCCCAGGACTGTGGTTCAACCCTCTCATCGGGGTAAGACAACCTAACCTAACTTAACCTTTCCTAACCCAACCTTACCTAACTCAACCCTGGCAACTGCTTCACCTTCTACATTTGCTACAGGCTGTAGCAAGAAGTCCGTGATTATGGACTGTTTCCGGGGAAAGACAACCAACCTAACCCAACCTTATTCAATCTAACCTAACCGAGACCGACCTAACCAAGCTTAACCCAGAAGACTGTTTCGCTTACATGGACAGCTCTTTCGGGGGCTGTGGTTTAACCCAACATTCGGGGGTCCAACCTAAACTAACTTAACCCCACCCAACCCAACCCGGATGACGGCTCCACCTTTATGAAGAGTTTCCCAAGGTTGTGTTTGGAACCAACCAACATGACCTAATCACGGACAGATATAGATCATCCCATGAATAATAGAATCAAGAGATAAGGTCCATGAACCATCATTATTATGAAACTGCGTGTACAAAGAGGTGGCCAACATCGTGCATCTATACTACTGCAAATAAAATCTATATCTAATTTTTACTTGCTCCGCCGCTTTGACAGTCCTTACAGTTTGGTCGTATCGGCATCTCCTTTATTTCTATTATCTAAGGTCTCATATTACGTTTAGTCAGTTTCTCATATCAACGGTCTTCGTTTGCAGGTGTGCGACTACCCAGTGAACGTGGACGGAAGCAATTGTCTTGCCCCCACCACAACGCCCGAACCCACAACTGAAGAGGTAACCACTACTGTTGAGGAACTAACAACTGAAGCCACTCTATAATACTCTAATGTAGCTAAAGCTGCATAACTTGTACCTTAAAATGGAACCTCACTTCTATTGATTCTATACATTAATTAATAAAAACAAAAACACGAACTTGTTCTTTATTCAAACATATAGGTTTTTACCTTTACTGGTGAGTAAAATAATGTGAAACAGTTTTTTCGTAACTATTTAAGATTCGAAAAGGTTGCAACAACTTTGCGGATTTTGGGACAATATTTAAAAAAACGTGTAGGTACCACCTGCTCAAAATGATTCCTATAGAGCACAATTCTTTTTAGAATTCCCGGCGAAACTTTAAAACAGCTCCCCACAACACTTTACTAAACTGATAATATACCCGTCGTAAATCGTAGCAAAGTAACGCTTTAGCGTGAAAAGCTTTGAAGAAAAAAAATCGAACTGAAATTTCCTTTTATTAATATTATTTTTTATTTTTTCTGAAACTTTTGGGTTCCAAAACTATTCTTGCCAGATTACGCTCCGACGCATTTTAAAAGACAATAAACAGATGATAATAACCACGTACCGATCAAATGTGACCAAAAAAATCAGAATAAGGAATTTGATTGAAAAATATTATGTCTTTTAAAATAAATATTCATATAGATTATAGATTAACAATCGTTGATTCTGAATTTATAAGTTATATTATAAATAATTATGTGTGGAATTAATTAATCATTTATTTATTAATTGGTTTATCGATTAGTCGGCGGTTCTGACAGATTTTATGCCCCTACGTCACGGGTCGGTAGGCCGCGTGCATTAGAATGCGGACAATTTTGTGCACGGGTTACCATTGTGGTATACAAATTATTTCTAAAGAATTCTTTTTTTTGGAAATATTGTGAAATATTAAAATTTGGATTTATTGAGATCATACCTACCTAAGTGAGATTGACCTTACTGTTAACCGACAAAACCAAGGTACGTATGACGTCACGTGTTAGTTTGAGGGTGAATTTCATTATTATTTTTTTTAATTTACTGGAATACCTTATTACATACTCGTAAGCCAAAGCTAAAAAGTTAAACAAAAAATGCTAAGAAACGTGATATAGATTAATCAGTTTCCCCGCTAGTACCACTAGTTTTACGGACACCATGTACATATATATTTGTAAGTAGAGGGCGTATATCACCTCCGTCTCATCTGTACGGTCCTCCTAGACGCTGGAACAAGACGGAGCGGAGGTATCCAGTCTTGATATGTGGTTGAAAAATGTTTGTTTGTTGAAAAACATGTCACCTGTCAGCAAAATTACATCGACATTTCTACTAAAAAAAATTGCTTTGGAATCGCCAGTTAAAGATTATTAACCTTCATAGACCGCACTTGGTGGGATAGAAGGTATTTCTAGTAATGACAGATACTGATTTTGGTATTTCTTTTTTAGTAGGATTGAAGATAGCATAATTGACATGATCAATCACTTTCACTTTATAATTAATTTAAAATTATTGTGCTTAAGTTCATCCGCTCACGGGGCAACTGAAATAAAAACCAGTTGGCAACTCAAGTTGTTATCCTGCGTATTTCAATGGCGGTCCGCACACGGGCAACTTAGGGCCCGTTCCCACTTCCGTTTTCAAATCGGAGGCGGGTCCCGTTTTAAAAACGGATGGCCAATGGCTCTGTTCACACTTCCGTTTTAAAAACGGACCATACTCTACGAAAAAAAATAATTGTCGATTCAACCAAAACATGTTATTTGCTCATTTTTCAGTAATGGTGCGCAATGGACGACGATGAAGCTCTTATTGTCATGTGGTACTTATTAAAAAGAAGGAAAAAAGTGAAAAGAAAATTTTGGGTACACCCTCTGTCATAGCTGAATGATTTTCTGTGGGAATTTTCCAAGTGTTAATTGGTGAGTTGAGAAGTGATGAACTAAAGTTCTTTAATTATTTTTGAATAATAATGATTGGATTATTTATATAGCGCCGTTTTCACCGCGAGAAAATCACCTCAAGGGCGCTTAATGGCTTAAGAGAATGTCTATCACTTCCTTTAACCATCTACTGGAATGAGTTTCAGAGAGCTTAACATATCAAAATACAAAATTGAGAGAGTGCATCTGTCCTGAAGAAAGGCTATCGATATTTTAAAGTAAGAAAACAATACTCAAATATTTTTTTATTATTTGTTTATTAAACTAATACGCTCTTCCGTGCATCGTGTATCTCATTAAAGCTTTAAAATTAAAAAAAAAAGTAAACTTTAAAAAATTAAAATATAAATCTTGATTCACAAAAGTTGTGTACACCAAGTGTTTTGTTTTTATTTAGTTAAAAATAAAATATTACTATACTCTTTCTTCGACCAGTGGTATTAAATTTTCGGGATTTATTTCGTTATCCATTATTGTAGTTTTGATTTATTTACTTAACAAAATAACCAAATACAAGCACGCAGCGTGCCTGCTTCTTTGCGACTGGGAGCGGGCGGGGAGGGGTGGGGGTGTGGCGGGGACTCTGTCGGAACGACTAGACAATAAGTGTGAACAGCTTTATACAACACTATGAGTGAGCGTGTTCCGACACGATTTGAAAACGGACGCGCTGCGCTGGCGAGCCATCCGACAAAAAATGTCGGATCCGTTTTCAAATCGTGTCGGACAAGTGCGAACAGCTCCATACATTCACTACAGCCACTAGGGCATCCGTTTTTAAAACGGGACCCGCCTTCGTTTTTAAAACGGAAGTGGGAACGGGCCCTTACCAAAAAACAGTTTTCAACCAGTCACTCGCAACTCCGCCTGCGCTTTTTCAGTTGCCAGTTGCCCATAGATATGTCAGTAAAAGAAATTTGCAATTTGTCTATGCCTCAAGAGCTGTCAGATTACGATATGTCCGAGCAGGAAAACATTAAATTTGTTCGGGAGGTTGAAAAATTCTAGTCTATTTACGACTATAGTCATCGTCATCAACACTTCATTCTGCAGACATTTTTAATGATATATTTTATGATAGTGACAGAAGACAGTAGGAGTGTTCTTCTTCACTCTATGGTTAAACAAGCTTAGATAATTTGTGAAATCGTTAACTTGAGTTGCTCCGGGAAAAAAACTCGATTGCCAACCAGTTTGCAACCGGCCACCGGCACTCGGCAGTTGGCAACCAGTTTCAGTTTAGTTACAGTTGCCTCGTGAGCGGATGGACTAAGTCGTATTAATCTTGTCTTATTTTCAATGACCGGCGATTTTATAAAACGTGATTTCTGATTGCTTTAATCACATTATCAATCAAAGCACAATATTTGTAATAGAACCGCACGGAATCATTTTATAATAATATATTAAAATAAGTAAAAATTTTATCGCATTATGAAATCAATTAATTTCACTGATTGACGTAATTAAAAAAAAGTAGACTATTTTTTTTATCGATTTTGTAATCTATTTAATGACATTACCTCCAAGGCCATTATAAACAATTTGCACGCCAATTATAATGTAATTTTTTTTCTAATACGATTTTTTAAATGTAGATAATGAAAATAATATTTATGCTGTAACCAATGCCGATGGCGATATGTGTTGAAAATACATTTTTTTGTTTTTAATTTAAAGGCACCGGATAGAAAAATGATATTTACGTTTTTAAGTACATATAGTTGAATTCCTATTATGTTTACTTGATTGAATGAAATAGAATCTTGGAAGTGTAAATTAACTCACTTCCCGACATCCGATCGAGTTGAAACTCGCCAATGCACTCCCAACTTTCGGTGGAACTCACGCACACACACGCACTTCACTGAAAGTGGACGACATTATAAAAATTTACATTTGTTCATATAAGAAATAAATCTGGGTACCATTTAATTAGGATTTGGCAGTGATAGCGGGGTTCACTCATTTTAGTCAGTCCCTAGGGAGGAAGGTTAAATCCTCAGTCAAACCAAAAAAAAAAGTATTTTAAATACAAAAAAAAAATAAAAATAAAAAAAAATTAAAATAAATAAAAAAAAAAAAAAAATACATCTATTAATAGTGGTAACAAAAATTTTGTTTTAAAAGGGTTCATGTTTTACTCAAAACAGGCTCAGGATCACTTGTGACGTCCGCTACGATTTACTTAGCGGAGGTCAGGACCAGGTGCGGCTCGCGCTAACGTTAACTCGTGCGCTGAACCGCCAACAAAATTGAAGAACATTTTACAGCTTATAATAAAAAAATTTAATTATAAAATTACACACAATCTTTATAAATATGTAAAAAAAAAAAAAATCTATTAAATATATTAATTTGGTTGGGAATAATCTATTGCGGACACAAGCTTTGCTTCCCGCATGACGGCTACGAACCGAGGCACATACCATTCGAGTCGATATGGATAAACGCATCGAATGGTCATTTTGTATGAAGCTCCTACCATACATCGCTAAACCGTCATATCACACAAAATGTATCGAAAAAATTTTCCCTGAACGGGCGGCGTTCGGCTTGAAGATGACACGAAGAGAATCGAGGGTGTCCAAAGATTTCCAAAGAAAGTGCTGCAGCAATGTAAGTATTCTTGACCTACTGTTTGAACAAGATAGTAATAATATTTCTCTTCTAAAATGCAATCATGAGTCAATAAAATGTAATACATCCCTTTGGTTAGGGAACCTATTTTACATTGACATTATTAGTTTTTTGTTTGTTTTACAGTTAAAAAGTAACCTTTTGTTTATGTGTTTTTTTTTTCACTTTTTGTGTTATTATCAGATCTGTTATATAGAATTATTCTGGTTTCTCTATTCTTATATTAAAAAAATAACAAACTTCATCTCTTCACATAATTATAATATTTTTTTTAAATGATTGACGTAATAATAAATGTGGAGTATGTAATAAAAGGGTTGAAGAATTGATCTTCTCTATAAATAGGTAAGTTACCCACATTTATATATTTTTGAGGAATTGCTCTGTGAGCCACCAAATATTAAGGCACCAGCTGCGCCCGGTCAGAACCCCTAGAACTGTTCTATTACTCGTTCTCTTTCACTCGACCCTAACCACTTCTATCTAGCATTTTTATTAATTAAGAAAACAAAGATACAAGTAGTACAAAAGCGGCCCGACAAATATCATGGGAATCTTAAATATCTTTCTAAAAACTAAACTTACATTATTCTTTAATCACTTATTATGCTAAAGAGAGTCCAGTCTATCTATCTGTATTATTTATATTGTAATACGTTGGGTCGAACTCTCGAAAAACTAATCCTAGATTATTTAGTCACTTTGGAGTACAATGGAGCCACTTCTCATTGGTCCGTCGGGCGGGCCATCCTGGAGCGGGCACCCATTGGTCCGCCCTACTCCTAGTGAGGGGAATCGGGATAAACGAGGCTCGAGTATTGAAGCTCTGCGTAAATATAAACCTCACCCAGTTCCCCGCACATGTCATGTCATAATATGAGCTGGAGGGAGCACCTCGCTGAGCGCTGTTCGAGCGAAGGGAAAATAGAAAACGAAGACGGTTGTGGCAACAACATCCTCATCTTCGATTTCCCTGACAACTCGTCCAGTACACATACAATAAAAAAGAACACAATAAATGCCATGTGGAGCAAATATTTGCCCAATCGGAGCTTAAATTTCCAATACAAAACTGTGCTTATGAAATTCAATTAGGATGGAGATCTACGATATCAGTCGAGTGTAAGTAGGACAGAGTGTTGGGCCATTGGGTTAAATGGAACATTTGTTTCCATTCAAATTTGTATGGAAAGCACATCTGGTTTTCTTCTTTATTCTATTATGGGTTAAAGTCTGTTGGGTACGTCTTGTTACACCCTTAATTATTTTTACATAGGAAAATAGAGTAGCATAATTTTAAAGCAATTCATGCTTGTGTAGTGGTGTACTGTAACATGGGGATATTTTTTTTTATACACATGTTATATAGTGCGGTGAACAGATAACTCATCAAATTTACTATTCAACACACCTTTAAAAGTGATATAAAGTTGTGAAAAGTGAGGAAACCAAAACCAGATTAAATAGGTTACGTAGGTTAGTTTTTTCATCGCTTTTAATGATTTTATATCACTTTTTAAAGGTGTGTTGAGTTATCATGAAACCATATTATTAAATCCTGCTGTGTTTTTTTTTATTATGTTTATTGAGAAATCAAATTTCAGTTGAAATAAGCAGCTATTTAATATGAATATTCATACATTACAGATAAAAACTGTTTTCATCTAAAACATCACATGCGGAATATCCAATACAGGTTATTAAAGAAAATAAGAAAAATACAACTTTAAAAAATCCATTTTATTCACGTACGTTCCATTACATTATACAATATTTTGGAAACAAATTAACAATCCTTAAAAAATTGCAAACAAAAATTGAAAGTACAAATCAGTCACAATAATTATAATTACAAGCACAACATAAAGTTTTTCATAATAATTATATGTATTACTTTAAGATATCTAATTAAATGGAAAACATAATGTATGAAAATTAGGAAGGATTACGTTTAACCCTTTGACTGCACACGTGACATTTGTGGCACGGCATATACACCATTTAATGGTGTACAAGTTTCAAAGGGTTAAATTGAATAATATAATAAAGTCATCAGAGGAATCAATAATAATGTTTTGATAATATGAATAGAAAAAGTCACGAAGGTTAGTTTTAATACTACGTAACAATATATTAGTTCAAAAAATTAACACACTTTTTTTAACTGTGCAACTTTTGACACCGAGTTAATTTACATGTTTTGTAGAAAATAGTCATAAGTTAATTTAAAACACAAAAGATTAAGTTTTCTTTACTAAAATAATAATTAAGTCATCGCATTGTTATACCTCTAGGGGTTTTAGAATATTGTGCAAAGCTAAGAATTTCAATTTATAACAATTAAACCAAACAATGTTTTATCTCTAAAACACAATCGAGACCGATATGGTTTAGTTTCAAATCTCGAAAAAAGTTAGATTTAAAAAGATACATATAAAAATATTTTATAAAGAGATCTTTACTACATTAGGTAGGTACTCATTTTAAATTTCATTAAATCTCAAAAGATGATTGGCAAATTATAGCAGGCTTGACATAATATATTGTTTTTACTTTAGAATTAGGCAAAATGGGTCAGAACTGTAACTGTTTATGTGTATCGGTAATCTCATGAACTTATGAATAAAACCCTTAGTAACACTAAAGGTTTTCAGTTACTATAAGGTTAATCTAAGATGTTCTAATTTTAGTGAATTTGACTCTAAAATTAATGATTAGTTATTTGATAATTTACTGAGTTATATGTGATGGCATGAATATAATATGCATTCCTTTCCAAAGGCTATAAGATTCAAAAACGAATTATTAGGTAATGATTATACAACTATTTAAATATGTAATAATGTAAACTTATAATTTACCGCTGTAAGTTTTCGGCCATTAGACATATTTTAAGATTTCAGTGCTTCGAAGGTTAACACTTTGTGCGTACAGAAGCTAAATAAGAATGACAATAATTTAATTTTTCCCACAAGTAAAAACGTAACAAAACGTATGCCAGTATGTAACATTATTTTTTTTTCCTTTTGTTCAATTATTCCAACATAGAAAATGATTTTTCACAGATTGTCAACATATAAAAACAAGGCGTTATGTTTAGAGAACATTATTATGATTTATTATTAATTAATTCTTTTATCAAAAAACCAATGAACATACAAACTTACGCTAAGTTTCAGAAAACACGGTAAATATTATTAAACACAGCAACAGTATGGCCAGCACACTGGACTTATATTTAAAACCTAAACAATTGACCACTGAAAAAATAATAATGACTGAAACACAACTGATTTACTTAAATTTTAAAATTAAAACAAGTATTTATTGAGAAATTTACAATGAATAAATATGTATACAACATGCAATACATTATTTTAAAGAAAACCTTAAATTATAATGCAATAAAATTATTTGTTTTCAATGTTTTTTATTCACAATATTCACGAAACGAAATATTAACAGTTTCACTATTCACAATAGTAGGTACTTTAATTTCAAGACAAAAATGGAACCGAGATAGCATTTAGATAATTCTTAGGATTTCAACAAAGATTTCTGTCAACAGATGTCACTTGATTCAGAATTTTTTAAATAGCCGTTTCGATAAACAATATGAAAAACAAAAATAAACAACATAAAACACACAACCGTTGCCGTATTTAAGTTAATCGGATTGATCATAGTAATAACAATACTCTATATAATATTCACATAAATACAATATTTCAAAATGTCAGATAAAAAAGGGCAAACGTAGATAGATTAATATTAATAACGTTTGGCAGTTAGAATAATTATAAGAGATGATTATTGCATGCAGCAAGAGCAAGATGGAGACATACTCCTGCGCTGGTCACTCATAAAAGACTCGTCAAGATATCCGTGGTTGATATGGCTCTTATTATTATTTACACTAATAAAGTTAGCAATGCTCTTCACAAAGCAGTAATGACCCACTTTCCTGGCACAAACAATCACATCTCGCTTGTCTCGAGCAATACACACATCGGTGTCTTCGCTAGAAACATCGTTAAGACTTTTAAAACACCGGAAATCTGCTTTACCGGCGTCATCCATACGTCTGAACTCAGCTTTATCAACATCATGTCTTAAATTTGGGTTGTCGTCCGCTTCAAAATGTCTTAAATCTGCGCTTCCCACGTTTCTAAAATTCAAACTTTTGGAACGAGTTGTGTTTTTGAATTTGGCTTGCTGGCTAAAGTTAACGGCAACATTTTGGGATGGTTGGGTGGATGCGCAGTCAATGTGAGACACATGAATGCAGTCAGAGTCGGGTGTGATCAAGTAATGGTTGCAGTCAAGGTCAGGAGTCGCCAAGTCTTCGATTGGGCGGGGTCAGAAGAGACCGAGCTCTTTCTTCGTGTTGGCTTGCTTCCACGCCGGGAGCTCGTAGAACTCTTCCTTTGTCATGTTAAATGTCTCCTGGAATTGTGATAAATAACAAATTAGTTGTTGCAATTTTGGATCAACATATATATATATGGGGTTCAAGCAATTCAATTGATATACTTGGTTTATATAATAACAGCCTTACTAATAAACATGTTTTAAATTTAACACAACTTGTGTAATATTTAAAACACCATAATTGGTTAGGCTGAAAGCGTGTTATATTATTTTGGATATTTTAAGGCGCTCATAACTTATAGAGAAGGTAGTACATATTTTGATTATGTAACTCCTCAGGCTAATTTGTTTGCTTTTGGGAAAAGCTCATATGGTATTTTATCTTAGAAATAGTTAGAAATATAAACTAAACAGGGTTAGAAAGAAAAAATACCAGTCTTTACATTAAAATATAGAAGTTAACCACAGAATAATTAAAATGTACACCTCTATGAAACTAAAAGTTCTGACTGCAATTTGAGAAAAATTTATCAATCTTCATGAAATTTCTATTAATTATTTTTGTATGAAACAACACAAAAGTGAGGTGGCAGTAATGTTTATAATACATTTTCTAATGAAATATGAGTTTCTTTTTACTTGTGGGTAATTTTAGTTCAGTGTTTCGATGAAAAAACGTAAAGTGAGCAATTTTTAAAACTTTTGATGTTTCATTTCAAAATTGATGTATTTAAAAAATGATGTTAATATCTAATAATAAAATTTGAAATGCGTATTTCAGAACCTTTCAAAAACAGTATTTAGTTTTCGGATACATTCAGAAACAACCCATTTATTTGGATTTTATTGAGAAGCGGAAATACACACAAATTCTCCAACTTTCTGACAGCATATTTAAGAAATGTAACAGTCAATATGCCTGTGGGCCTAAAGGGTTAACAACAACAAAAACTGCCTGCAAAACACACACATGTGTATTTGAAATCGGCAATGATCATCAACCGGAGAGAAACAAAAACAAAGTGGCCATAATTTATTTTATAACTTGGATCTCCAAAGCTCTTGTAAACTTACCTCAACACTCAAACACTAACAGGACCCTGTCCATTGAATATAGTTCACCGGAGTTGTAATTACGTATCTATTTGATAGGTGCGTGATATAAGACGGTATCTAAACCATCCATGTAATTAAAAAAACAAGAATGAAATAATAAAAATAAGTGCAGTAAGTACCTGGAACTCGTCTGGGATGAGGTACCTCTCGATGTGCGCCGGGTCCACGGCTTCCGGCAGCGGGCGCTGTCGCAGTACAGCCAGAGGGAAGCTCGTGCGCGACAGGCGGCACAGCTCCACGGACACGCTCAACTCGCCCTCGCCCACCTTGTGCCCATACTGGGAGACAAACAAAACATTAGCTTCACAAATTACTAAATAAAACTCCCTAACCATACAAGATATTTTCATGCTTAGCAAATCATTTTAAAATCTTCGTTATATTTTTTCACATATTTCAACATATGTCAATAGAACAAGAATAAATCATTTTTGTTTTTTGTTTTTGGGGTGTTATGCCGTGTTGCGCTAACTCCTTCTTTAGCCAACGTATGGGACAACGTTACAGTGTCCATCATCAGGGCAGATGTGTCAGAAAGAAGGAGTTAGCGCAACATGGCATAACACCCCAAAAACAAATAACAAAAATACTTTTGGCCGTGAAAATCTAAAATCATATTTGAAGAATAAACCATGTTTTAAATCATTTGACGTGAACATTCGACGGAATTGTGAATTCATTTTTAAATCAAAATTATTGTTTGATCACACACGTACAACAACCATGCAGTGGGCTTTTCTTTCCCAATACTTATTTGCGCTTGAGGCGAAGTAATGTAAAATAATGTGTTTGAAAATTTGATTACTAAGAAATATTATAGTGACTTACATCTAAGCCTTGTAACTAGTGACTTACGACCAAGACTTATAACTACTGACTTAAAACTACCGACGTACATTTTTACAACTGTGAATAAAAGTTAGAGACTTAACAAATAAACATACTTAAATTTAAAAATATATGTTTTGGTGTTACATATTTCGATTAATAGAAAAGTAAAGATAAGTGAAAAAAATTAAATAACATAAATGAATGGTCGACCTTTACTGCATTAAGATGATTCTTGCTTATTTCAAAACAGGCGGCTGGTATTATGCCAGAATTTCAACCTTATCGCTATCTGCATAAGGAGTGTGTGATTTCACCCGATTCACAATGTTGCATATATTACGAGGTGCATTGCCTTAATATTTAGTCCGATAAAATGACCATTATAAAATACTAGTAGACCCCGCAATGCGTCGCTATTGCTAATGTCTTCTTCGGGCATCTCCAACTTCTTCCACCATTCACTACTGTATACCACAATGTTACTGTTAAAAAACTTTTTGAGTTGTGCAAGCACAAACATATGTGGGCTGAATTTTTATATATTATAGACTAGATGACATGTACCCAGCGTTGCTCGACTTCTCTCTACTTTCAATAAATATAATATCACAATAAAAGATATAAATTTGTTTTAGACCACTTTAATTTTAATTGCGCTCTACCGGTTTCGGAAGCACCCTTCCTTCGTCAGGAGAATATTAAAACTATAATTTATAAAAATATATAAAACTAAATATAATTATCCATGTATTATATACTTTTTTTTTTTTTTTTATAGTGAATACCTCACAAGAGTCCCAACTGATCCCGTCTGGAGCCAGTGAGACTATGGCATCCCCAATTGGGGGATGTTGTGAGGCTTCAAGGTAAGTGGTGAAGAAGGGAAAGAGGAAGGTGGGGAAGTACCTGGCTATTCAGATCTAGTCACTAAACACGGCTAAAGCCATTTGGAGCAACGTTTCAATTCTGAATGGTGGTCTTACACCAGGGCGATACTGGTAGTATCTTCCACTCTGGAACGTGCCGCAAATATACTATATATTATTTTAATTAATTAATTGTGAAATAACACAAAACAATCAAATAAAATTTATTTGTAGAATATATATAAGAATATCTATGGAATGTAGAGGTGCATTATCTGAGTCGATTGAATCTGTCATCTTGTTCGTTCATAATTTATTGCGTTTTTAAATAATTTATTAAAAATATTTTAGTTTGGACGGTTAATATTTTGAGGTGACTAATAGTTTTTAATTATATTTCTTCAATTAATAAAGTGTTATTTCTTTATGATACTCAGAAAAAAGTACATTTTTCACAGCTTTGAAATAATGGTCAGTGATTTTTACATATTTTTGATTTTTTTGAGAAAATGTATATTTAGACACGCAAATATTTACGTATAACAAAACAATACGATAGTGAATTTCATAATCTTTCCAAAACATTTTTTAGAATGAGGCTACGTTTCCCAAAACGTGAGTTATGAAGCTTTTAACAAAACTCGTGAATAACACAAAAATTTTCGCGTTTTGACAGTTCGCAAAGGAACACAAAGTAAATAAAAGTCCTTTTCTGAGAGGTTAATACACATTTAAAATTCATATAAACATCAATATCAAGCAATAAAATGATGAAGATGAACTCACGGCGATGTTGAGTTCGGTTACGTCATCCCGGTCTCGCCAGTCGTCGAACATGTTGGTGAAGGGCAGCGGCTCCAGTCCGGCCACGGCCAGGAAGGCGCGCGGCGTTGTCAGCGAGGGCCGCGACAGCTTCCAGTATTCCAGCACCGTCTCCATGGCGGCGCGGCGACAGACCTGCCACCGAAGCGTGCCTGGGAGAGAGCAAATACATAGGTGATTAACAATGACATTATAAAAATACAAGACACGTTATATTCTTCGTACTAATCGAATAGAAATTGTAGCACCTCATAAAAAAAGGAAAGCCATTCAATAAGTGTGTACAAATGAAATACTTATATGATCGACTCACTAGAGTATGTCCACTGGACTCAATTCAGTGAAACCGAGCGCGTTGCCTTACTGATTTTATTAATTTATTCCATCTTCCTTGATTCATTTATTTAACGTCATCTAATAATCTAATTTTGTCATGTTGACGATTCTGTGTGTTGTTGAAAAATTTAATATATGTACGTTTTGCTGAATTTCTGGATTACAATAAGATAAATGAAGAAAAAAAAATTTAATAACCATCACTGTCTTAAAGCAAAAGTCTCTCAATTTAATATAAATTTGCTTATAAAACAAACTAATTTCGGTTGTTGGTGCACGCGTATGTAATGTGAAATATTCCAGAGTAATGCCATTATTAATGTTCAGTGAACTTTTAATTTTCAAAATTGTAACTACTTCAATAACATCAGAAAAGTGATAAAGTGGGTACCAAAATTATTTTTCGAATGAATAATTCTTCATATGAAATGTGTATTTCTTTTGTTCTAATGTTTGACAGATGCTTAGATGAATTAATAGTTTGATTAAATATAAAAATGACTTACCAGAGCCAGTTTCGATGCTCTCAGAGTCCTCATGCTGCGGCCACCAGCCCTGCCACAACCATAATCTATCTCCGCAGTCCAGGAGATATAGACCTGAAATTAAAATAAAATGAGTATCTCATCTTAACTCCAGAAGAAGAAAATGTAAATGAAAGTATTGGATAAATTGAATAAAATAAGTATAGGAACTTACCAGGCTGTGAGGCGGAGTACAGCTCCTGTTGGGAGAATGGATAGGCCGTGACAAGAGACTCGTGCCTCAGAGGAGACAGAATTTCAATGGCATCAAACTGTCCCGAGAGATCCGTGAAGTGGAACAGGCGAGGAGTGGTCAGCACCTCTTCATCCTCAGTCTTATTCTGTTTGCTCACCAGCGAGTGGTAAAGCTCTCTGTTGGCTCCCCCTAACATATCTATCACAGATTTGGGTTCGTCTCCCTCTTTTACTTCCGTCACTTTGACCTCACCAATGGATGATTCAAATGAGTCTACATGCTTCTTGGATGCCATCTTCTTAGCCGCTTCAATTGCGATGGATCTTGTGTGTTTCAAACTCTTGACTCCGTGCCACACATAGATTTGGCCATTTTCAGAGTCGACTACGATCATGGAAGACCTGCTACGCAGCTGACGCATGGAGCAGGCCACTTGGACGAGGTGAGATTCGCTTTCAATATTTCCTCTAACTGCGTACAGCTTGTTCTTGCTTTTCTCCGATCCCTTCTTGCCTTGGTGGATGATAAGAGATCCCTTGAACAAGTTGAGGAAGGCGGGAGGTTCGCAGCTCTGAGTTACGCGCACTTGAGGTCCCTTTTCATGATCAAGTTCCACTGTCAAAAGAGCAGCGGCACCTTTCTCATTTGCTGTTGCATCCTTTCCTTGCCAGCAGAAATAGGCACACCTGTCCCTTCCAGTAAGGTTGTGTTTGGATGGTTTTCCATTGAGTTCCCTGCCTGTTACTGTAATCTGGTATTCCCACCTGACAATATAGCTGTCGCCAGAATAAAACTCATTCAAGTCTTCGGGTTCTATCTTTAGATAATCGTATTCTTGGATCACCCATTTGGTAACTGACTTGGTTTTCACTTCAAAGTGTCTCATGGTTTCCTTGTCGAAGTAATGTGTTCCTCTGCCTACATGGGAGCCCTCCAAAATGAGACTGGGATCTTCATATTCTCTGTTCCACATAACTTCGACATTGCATGGTTTGATTTCTGCAGCTCCTTTGAAAGAGTCTTCTTCTTCCTTCACCTTGATGACCCTGCTGAAGTCTGGCCAGTCCAAGAACTTATCTTTGAACAATATGGTTTCCATGTGCTGGGTGACTTTGGTGATCATCGCCCAAGGAGGTCTTGTGCTGCCTTTTTGGGATGTTTCTTTGAATTCTCCCCTAGCCCCGAGGACTTGGTGAATGTTCAGTGGACAGATGTGGCAGTCTTTGTAGTCGAAGCCTTCATCCCACAGTTCTTGTGCGAGCTGGAAGGCTCTCCTTCTGTTCTCCAAGATGGTGTTCTTTCCATTCCAAACGTAGAGCTCTGAACCGAAATCGAAAACTAGAATTTTCGACGGATCGAGCATCGCTATCTTGGGGGTTTGTCCCCAATATTCTTGGATGGGAACGAGTTCATCATCGATTACTTCGTAGCACATGTTGGTGGAGATTATTCCGGATTCGAAGATTTCATCTTCGTCAGCATTTCCGGCAGGAGTTGGGGTATATTCTGTTTCTTCATCTTCCACCCCCAGGAGGGCCCAGAACTGTTTCCACTGCCTCGGAGAGCGGTGTTTGATTTGCTCGTCCAGATTTATGACACATGTGGAATTAGCACAGCCCAGATCTTTGGTGGCGTGTATGTGAAGAGCAATATCTGATGCACGGGACCTGAAGATACAGACACAAAACATTAGTTTTATTAAACCAATAAATTATTAAAATGTGAATTTATTATTATTATGTGAATGTAAGTCTTTCTACTCTATTTTTCATATTATGATGTTATTATATAAATGTAAGTCTATCTTTCAACTCTATTTTACGCACGTAAACAGTTTTTATTGATAAATTTAGTTTGCCTTTATCTGCTCTAACTTTTTTTTTATGATTTGGAGTTTTATATATACCTGTACCATTATAAATTTTTTAATCATATTGTCACCTTCTATTAACTTCATAGATGTCGTTGTAATTTGTAATTGATTTGAAAAAAAATATGTAGTTATATGACGTATTGAACTTTGTATATATTAAAAATATTATAATATTTCACCAATGATTAAAAAATATATAAACATATGTGTGTATGTATATGTATAATATTTACGTGTATTTCACAAGTAACTCACGACTCACATATACCAACAATTCACTTAGGTATCTATGATGTAATTTTAGACATGTTTATATAACCTATATATCTTATAAATTAATATTTTGTTTATGCTAAAAATATTTCTTTTAACATACAACCGTACTATTAAGATCATCGCGCACTTTTTGCATTTTTATTTTTATTTAACCTTCCGTTGAATATAGTAATTTATATGTTTTTTTTTTTAATTAGTTTTTTCTATTTCCTTATATTTTGTTATCTTCTTATATTGTTTATAATCATATGTTTTGTAATTCTATAATTCGTCGTGTAATCGACGTATTATTTATCCACAACCTTACTCCATTCCCCCATTCCACTCTCACTCCCCCCCTCTTTCCTAACATGCTCTCCGTACTTGCTGCTCACATTTATATTTCACTATTTCACCAGTTTAGTATAACATCATGCGTGTCCTTCATAAAACTCTGCATTTATTATTTGTTTTTTTATCTCTTATCTTTACCAAAATTATTTACACTTATAGAAAAACTTACATAATTCACGATGATTACTATTATGTATCAAAACTGTAGAGGACTACGCACTAAAACAGACATATTTCACAATAATATTTTATTGAATGACGATTGTTACATATTCGGTATTTCTGAAACTTGGCTAATTAATTCTATTTTAGATCCGGAACTGGCACCAACAGAATTTTACAGCGTTTTCAGACGGGATAGATCAAATAACATTACAATTAATAGCATAAACAACCAAGAAGATTCTCGTCGAGGTGGTGGAGTGATGATCATAACACATAACAATCTTAACGCTTACCCTCGCGAAGAATTGGTCTGCAATGCTGAATGTATCTGGGTAACTATTCCCCCTTCTAACTATACCTCCAAACGCACTATCCATGTAGCCTGTGTTTATCTCCCACAGGGACAAGGGTATGAAACTGCACTCAATTCATTCCTTTGCTTACTTGCTAACGTAAAAGATCAACATCCCGATGACATTTTACTTGTAATTGGAGATTTTAATATGCCCACCGTAACATGGAATATACATAACAATGATTTACACTTGACACCTGAAAACTTGAACACAACTAGTTCCTCACTTGCTGACACAATCCATTATTCTGAATTAAAACAATATAATTACATAAAAAATGCAAATAACAGAATCCTGGATTTAGTTATCTGTAATGAGGAATGCCAAGTATATCGTGCATGCGATCCTCTTGTCAACGAAGACTCGCACCACCCATCACTCAAAATTATGCTAAAAATCGATATACTTCCTATTATTCACGCCCCACCTAAAGAAATTTATCAGTTTACAAAAGCCAATTACGAGCTAATCAACCAACATCTGTCAATGACAGACTGGTCATTTACTCAGGAAAATTCGGATATTGACGTAGTAGTCGATTCTTTCTACAACATTTTAAACAGTACCATCAACCAGTTTGTCCCTAAACGTATCATCAAAAAGAGAAAATTTCCAAACTGGTATTCAGCTTCTCTAATTAAAATCATTAAAGATAAACAAAAACTCCATCAAAAATGGAAATCCAATAATAATCCAGTAGACTACATAGAGTTTTCAATCAAACGTACCCAACAAAAAAACTTACAGAAGCATTGCTTTATTCAGTACATAAATTCAGTTGAATCTAATATTCTTATAAATAATAAACAACTTTGGAACTATGCTAAAAGCAAAAGTAAAACAAATGGCATCCCACAAATCATGCACCTTAAAGATGAGTCAGGCACCGGTGCTCAACAAGTGTGTCAACTTTTCTCTAAACACTTTCAGTCCACCTACGTTAATGATAAGGACACGAATGATCCCAGTATAGTCGATAGTTTTACCTATATGAATAATCATAACCCGATTGGGAACGTACAAATAAACAATTTTTTGATCAATAAATACCTGAAGAATTTAGACATTAGTAAGGGTGCTGGCAGTGATGGTATATCGCCATACTTTATCTCAAAATGTGCAAAAAATCTTTCATACCCCCTAACTAATATATTTAGAATGTCACTAAAAGCAGGAAAATTTCCTACAAAGTTTAAAGAAGCAACTATAATCCCTATTCATAAAACAGGTTCTAAAAGCAACATTGTAAACTACCGCCCAATCTCTATTCTAACTGTATTTAGTAAACTCTTTGAAAAAATTGTCTACGATCAAATTTATACAACAATTGTTCGCAACATACAAAACCAACAACACGGATTTCTACAAAAAAGATCGGTACTAACAAATTTGGTAAATTTCACGGAATATTTAACGAGCAATATGGACAATAGAAACCAAGTAGATGTAATCTACACTGATTACTCTAAGGCCTTCGATAAAGTAAACCATTTCATTTTAATTAAAAAATTAAGTCAAATAGGCATCCATGGTGATTTACTTCGGTGGCTCACTTCATACCTTCGGTGCAGACTTCAATGTGTATCAGTTGCGGGAACTAAGTCCAGTTTCTTTTCCGTGCCCTCCGGTGTACCTCAAGGTTCTCATTTAGGGCCATTATTATTTAATGTGTATATTTATGATATTCACAAATGTTTTTTACATGCCAATTACCTAGCATATGCAGACGATAAAAAAATCTACTTAGTTATCAAATCAATCGAAGATTGCATTAAACTTCAAGAGGATCTCAATCGTCTTTTTAACTACTGTGAATCAAATAAACTTGTAGTAAATACCTCAAAGTGCAATAAATTATCATTTACACGTAACAAAAATAAAATTTCCTTTGATTATACATTAAACGGGACACAAATCAAAGAAGTAGATTCTATCAGAGACCTTGGGGTAATACTGGATGTAAAATTAAACTTCATTCAACACACTGATGCAATCATCAACAAAGCCAACAAAATGCTAGGATTTATAATACGTTTAACGAAACCTTTCCGCAACCTTAAGACTCTATATTCCCTTTACACAGCGTTCATCCGTCCCCACCTAGAACACTGCACACCGATCTGGACTCCTTTTTACCAAGCCCACATTGAAAGAATCGAAAGAATTCAAAAAAAAATTTTTTAAACACATTAATTATAAACAAAACTTACATTTCTCAAATTACGCCGATTCTATTAATTACCACAAATTCAACTCACTTCATACACGACGTTTGGTTTTTGACCAAATTTTATTATTTAAAATTCTTAACAATGGCCTCGACTCACCAGAGCTAATGAATTTAATAAATATTCATATTCCAACAAGATCAACACGGCAATCCCATTTGTTTCATTTACCTACATGTAGAACTAACTTTAGAAAAAATTCACCAATTCCACGTATATGTGCCCAATATAATACTAAATTTCAAAACATAGATATTTTTAGCAATACACTTCACAAATATCGAATAGAAGTAACTCGTACGATCGAAAATTAATACTATAGTATGGAATGTATCCAGAGCATCTCCTATCCTCATCCTAAATTCCTATTCCTCCCCTCCTCACCTAAAATATATATATATATATATATTTTTTTTTTTTTTTTTTTTTTATGCAATAAAACTCCATCTCCAATCAATATTAATATAGGAGACTTTTTTGGCTTGACTGTTTTTAACATGTATATATTTATATTTGTATTTTATGTATAAGCTGTTTGTCTCTTACCTTTACAAAAAAATTAAAATTAAAAAATTAAAATAAGTATTGGTAAAAGTAGACGAAACCCATTTAACATGAGATAATATGACTTACCTTTCAATAACATTGGAGTAGAATCCGTTATAGTTGAACACCTGATCCGGCGTCACCAGAACGAAGCAATCTCCACTGTTGACACTATCGGCGATGGGATCAACCAAGCGAACCTGCACTCGGCGCCGGCCCTTGACGTGAATGAGCAGTAGCAAAGGGGCTCCAGCCTCGGTATAGTGGCCGCCTCCCGATGGGGGGGACTGGCCCGAGGTCTTCTTGAGATGGATGGCAGTGAAGTCCTCGCGGCTTGCCAGACCGGCTAATGCCTCTACGGCCAGCGGAGAGTTTAAGGCAACTATAAAAAAGGTTACACTATTAATAAATTTTAACATCGGAAGTATCAATTCCTCGTTACGTGCATTTAACCACCAATAATGTACATGTTAAAAGGTCAACTACAGTTTGACACACTTTACTTATCAAGTGGGCAAAGAAGGAACTGACGAATGAACAACCCATTTTTTAATTAAAAATATCTAGAGTTGTGATACCACAGACTGCGTAGTTGAGTGGGTTGTTCTGTACATTATTTATGGTAAATACATTTTAAAAATAGAATACAAATAATGAGAATAATTAGACCTCGATTTCTTCAAATTTGGAAAAACAAAACAAAGGTGGACCTAAATCTTAGCCTTGTGAAACACCAGAATATTGAAACAACTCCTGAACAATTATCACTACCTCAGTAATTATTGCATACTACATAACAAATCATTATTGATAACTAATAATTATTGAGACAATAATATATTATATTAACAAAGCATATTTAAATCTCATTAAGTGAAATAAGAATTTGACAATAAAAAAGCTTTCTTTATTAAATATATTCAGGATCACACGCATCCGGAGTGGTAGCCAGATAAAACAGAACAGTGACAAAAGAGAATGTTATGAAAACAATAGGTTAGGTTAGGTTAATTTAGGTTAGATTGGTTTAGGTTAGATTAGGTTCAGTTTTTTCATTATGTTTTCTTTCACTTTCTTATATGTTCTGTTTTCAACAGTTCGCGGCTCTTCAGGACCTTGACAATGACTCAAGAAGAATTATGTAGACCAATCAATACTCACTCTTGTCTCTCTTAAGTCTGGCGGCCTCCTTGTCAGCCACCCCCGAGTTGGGGGGCTCGGTGTACTCTTGGCGCAGGTCTGTTCGGAGCGCAAGAGCCCTGAGAGGGTTGCGGGAACCAGGGCCTGTCTTGCGGGTGGCTCGCACTCGGTTTACTCCAGTCTGGCTGAGTCTGGAAATGGGAATTAATACCTACATTAGTTTATAATAAAACTAAGAACTTAAAAATAGAACACACCAACGTTATTGTACACATATTATATGTAAGCACAAGTTTGAGATGAGATGAGAAGCAAATTTTGACAGAAATTACCGAACAACGTCGCTTCTTGATGTATTTTACAAACTTTAATTAAGTAATAAAACAAATCACAATAATAAATCGGTCATCAACAAACAATTTCACAATAATCTTCAAGCATTTTCCATGAAATTGTTTGTAAATTAAACTTACAAATGCCGGCTCCCACTGTCGATGGCGTCCAGATCAATATCCTCCGCAATCTGTTCGTTGTTGTTATTGTTGTAGGGGATGAAGGTGGTGGACGGCGAGTCCACCACAGTTTGGGAGGCGCTGGTGAAGAAGGAGGTGAAGGTCTCGTCGTCAGCGCGGGGCACAGCCACAGATGGACCCACAGCTTGAGAACCATTGACTGTGCCTAAAGTAAGAATAATTTTTTTTATAATTTTTTTAAAGTTGATTTAATAACAAATGCTGTATAAAAAATATTTTTCCTTATTGAACAATTGAAAATATAAAACACAGCATCTAGCCTTGTTTTTTACAGTAAAATTTATATTTCAAAGCTACGTAAATGTACGCTATGAGCTATAGTAAATAGTTAGGTTGATATTGAAAATCTAAACTGATTTTTCTTTGTTCAGATTTCAATTTTTCAACTGTGCAAATTCTGTGACAGACTTAGGGATATTTCAAAGCTACATAGCTCCTAATGAAAAAATAATTACATATAAAATAAGTAAAAATAGTTCAACTTGAAATTTCACATTAAAAAAAGTGTAAGTAGAGAATGCCAGAGCTCGCCTTATGAGAGCTATTATCGAACTACAAGTAGATTGTCACATACAACTCTGATTTTGTAGGAAATCACAATGTAAAAAAAAAAATATTATATTTATTATCTATTTACCCTCAAATTATATAACGAAAGTAAAACATATTCCCTCAATTCAATATCAGTGAAGCAGTCCTGTGCCTCGAATAACACTACAGAAAACTTATTTTAACAAAATGAACTTACCTCCTTCAGACTTGGTCATGGAGTCTGCGCCATTGGGGGCGGTCATTTCGTCCACCCCGGACACGGAGATGCTGCGCTTGAAGTCTCCGGGACCCGGTCGCTTGGGAGAGGCAGGCTGCGATACGGCCGCCGACGTGGCAGATTTCATCAGCCCCGTTGGCATGCCGTTGCCGTCGCCCCGGCGGGATCTAACAGGAGAGGCAGGGAAGGGTTAAATTAGCGAACATAATAAGAATGTAAGATATGCCAACCACAGGTTGGGTAATGTAGATTTACAGAAATACTGAATAGGGGAAGCAGCAGGCGAATAGTGACTATTCCAATCTGGTTACTTGCCATAACTTTGCTTCCTTTTCGTTCCCTATTCCTACCAGTTATTGTGTACTATCCACTAAAGCACTTAATAGTTTAAGTTTAAGGAGAGAACATGAACTGAAGGAGGAATCAACAGATCAAACCATTGATGAGTCGAAGATCTACTCAGGCTATTAAATTGATGATTACAATAACCCATCACAACTGAGTTACATGAATGGATGTCACTAAGAGATATACAGTTACTAGATTCTTTGGCATAGGAATCTTTATCTCTGGGGATATTGAACCAAGGACCCACTCGAGCATTCATATCATTCAGTTCGAGCTACCAGAACTAAATGACATGAATGGGTGCCACAAATAAAATGATAGTAACCTGAATCTATTGGCCTGAGGTGTCTTCTTATCTTGGGCGGTGGTGATGAGAGCCGGGGCAAGAGGCGAGGCGGCCAGCGGTGAGGGGAGGGAGGGGGAGTCCTTGCCCATGCGGCCCGCCACGGAGAACAGGCTAGCATCATTCGGCCCAACGCGCTTCTTCCAGCCCTGGAATGGTACAAAAACACAGACACAAATCATTAGAATGTTTTCTAGAACTCGGAAAAATATATAAATATTTGGATTTATTCATTGTAAGAGATTCATACAAATAAAATAAAATTGGTCATTGTAGCATTTGAAACCTTAAAATGTTGATCAAATGCTGAAAAGGTTTGAGAATCAGCGGTTAATGGGGACCATTCAAATATATAAAATTCAAAATAGCACTAAACTTCGGATTTGGAACAACAAATAAAGAGATACTCTCCCTAGGTTTTTCAACCTAGGAATGGATGAGGAAAGATTTAGAAGAAAGAAAACTATCAGTGCTCATCCTACCTGGGCAGAGTTCTCCAACTTGTTCCTACGATCTGAGATCAGAAGGTCTCCAGCCAAATCTGTTGGGTCCAGCTGTGCTGCCAATCTCTTCTCCTCCACTTGCTGACTTAGAGTTTCCTGGAACAAAAGATAAAACAACAATTAATTTCTACAGCCTAAAAAAATTGTTAAAAATAATAATAATCATGTAAAAAAGAAAAATAAATATTTTCGGAACTGTGTTAACTTTTATCAGTGGGTCAAGAATAAATTAGGAATGTCTATTTTTACCAAGGATAAAAATACATCTTAAATAAACAAATATTATTTCGCGATTTCGTATACATGTAAACACCATAACAAGCTGTGAAGTGCTTTCATGTCTGTTTAGAGACATGAAAGTTTACATTGTGAGCTCAAAATAAGCTGTGCTAATGCACAAGCAGTGACCGCTTTCGAGCCGCCCTCAAACCAGCAGGCGGATGGGAGCCTGTGCCAAATTTATTCAAGCAATCGCTTTATTTACAAGTATAATTACGTCTTTATAAATGTTACCTCTTCCAAAGCGGCTAGCAAGTCCTCCATGCTGCTGGTTAATACCACATCCTCTACAGACTGGACCGCTGCTTCGTCTCTAACTTGTTCTTTTAGGTCACTAGTGTCCTCTTCGTTGTTTTTTTCTGACTTTGCACATGTAAAATCGCTTTCCGTGTCAACTAATAATAAGTTGGGTTCTTCTATTTTAGATTGGTCTTTTTCGTGAACATCTGCATGTTTCGTTTTTTCAATGTCGTCCTGGATAACCCCTTCTTTAAATGTTTCAATAACTCTAGGCTCGTCACATATTTCCCTAGGGGTTTTAGAAAGATTGTTCTTTTCATTTGTAGATTTATCAGATTTTTCAGTTGTAAATTGGTTCAAAGCATCAATTTTAGATGAAACTTCTTGCGCAGAAGTAGGTATTTCTTTGTCTGCTTTTCGAGATTGGACAATGTCGTCGTTTTTTGTTTGATTCAGATCAATTATTTTAGATTGAGTCTGTTCACCAATTGTAGGACTCTGTTCTTTCTTAATCTCTTCATCTTGTTCCTGATCTGAATCAGGATCAATAGGTTTCCTTAAAGCCTGACGAGCTTTTAATTGTTCAATAATACTGGCGTATCCTTTTTCTTTCGTCACGACTGGTCCTATTTTCTTTTCAGGAGAAACTCGCGGAGAAAATTTAAGGGAATCATCATTCGACTTTATTTCTACTGCTTCGGAATCAATTACCTTTCGACCTGTTAGTTTATTTTCAAATGCCTCTTTTAACTTGTTAACGGTTGGTACATTTTCGTTGACCCTTTGTTCTACCTGGGAGACCTTAGTAAACCCCTCAAAATTTTCAAAATTTGGTTTTACATCAACGGCTTTTATTTCAATAACAGCTGCGGCAATAGAAGGTGTTTTATTGTGCTCGAAACATTCTTTATACAGTTGCAAGAACTGATCGTCTACAATAGTAGATTCAGATTTGTTATCAGCAATTACCAAAACATTATCAATCCCACTATCTGCTTTTCCAGCATTTTTTAACTTTTCATCTAATTCCTTGATGAAATATTGCTTATATGCACTCTTCGTGTCTTCCGCTGATCTGGTTTTAGCATGATCCGTCAGCCGATAATTTAGTTCGTCGCGACCTACATCCCCTGTCTTCTGGCTTACAATATCATCGACGACTTTTTCACTAGCTATGCTAGCCATATGATATAAAGTTGGGATTTCTTTCTCCTTCTCAACATCTTTTGATTCTTCTGAAATATTTTCTGCCTGGCACGGAACAGGTTTACTTAATTCAA
The DNA here is from genome assembly GCF_061612785.1 of Hesperophylax consimilis. NCBI lineage: Eukaryota > Metazoa > Arthropoda > Insecta > Trichoptera > Limnephilidae > Hesperophylax > Hesperophylax consimilis. Next base: position 2,915,598 of record NC_142842.1, read on the forward strand.
AAAGATTTTTATCATCTTCATGTGCTATTTTGTGTTTAACACTATCTTCAACAATGTGTTCACTAGCTTTGCTAGCTTTATTACTTAAAACGAGAATAACATCATCCTCACTTAGAGTTTCTACTTTTTCTAAAACACTGAGTTCTTCCAGTTGTTTCGCAAGTCTAGGTTTTAATTCGTCGCCCAGATCTATTTTGTTTACGCGGATTTCTTCCTCTTCATCTTCTTCTTCTTTGATTTCATAACTTATTTCTAGACCCTCTTCTGTGCTCTCTCTTTCCTCGAGAATATCACATTGATCAGAAAATGACACGCTTTTGCGGCTTCTTTTCTTTGGCTTGGTGTGTTTAGGCGGGGGGCTGGCGTATCGCTCCTCGGCTTGGCCGAAAAGTCCAAAATACTTGCCGATGCAAAAACCTAACACCGCGATTCCCAGCAAAAATTCGAGGAACAGGTACATTTTAGACACGTTTTTAACACAATATGTCACATGTCAGTCAATAGATCAATTCACTTCTCTTCACTCAGTTATATTTGAAGTATTGTTTTCATCGATGTTTTTTTTGCTTAGTTCACTTTACTATTATATATAATGTGGTTGCAGTCCATTGAGAAATAACTATTTGGGATAAAAATAATGTAAACTCTCTCGTTGAGATAAATAAAACTAATAAATTCTAAATGAAATACAGACAGGAAACGATCTGATGATGTCGGACAATTTCCAAAGAAATATGGCGTCACGCAATAATAAAATTTTAAAATATACTAAAGTCTTTATTTTGGGCTTGCGGAATACATTTCATAGTTTATTTACACACGCAAGCAGGGATTTACAAAATCAACCGTTCCGCCTACGGGGCAAGCAAAAGTGAATGAAATGTAAGCCATACCTCTTTTATGCATTTCTTAAAAACTAAAACAATATGTTTAAATTCAAATAAAATATGAATTACTGTGACTTACAATTGATCAATTTTACAAATGCATAAAACAAAAAATGTGGAAATTATAAGACCAAAATGAGTTGAGCCGTCAAATAAGAAGCGTTAGAACGCTGAACCATCCCCTTTTGAGGTTATCGGAAATATTTATTTAATTTGTATAAATAAAACAGTTACAAAAAACACTCTAAAGTTACATTGCTCTCTCCATAATGTAAATGAAATATGTACAGAACATCTGCCGGTACGTTAAATCCAAATACTTTAACTCGTCTCTTTAGGAGAAAAATGCTAAATCATAACTCATACAATTATATTACTGGCGATTAAACTACACAAACAAAGGTATATTATTATGCTAGACATAACAGTGGCGTGCGATCCCCTGTTAAGGATTCGATATTTCTTTATGGCGAGGAACAGCAAATATGATTGGTTTACGATATAATACACTAATGGACTTCGCAATGCTTTGCTATTGCTAATGTCTTTGTCGGGCGTCTCCAATTTCTTCCACCATTCACGACTGTATACCACAATGTTACTGTTAAAAAACTACATTACATCGACTTTCATTCGACTCCGTATCTCATTCCAATGCAGAGATATTGCGTTAAGTATTCCTCAGTCGTCCCCGACCTCTTCTACCACCTCTAACTACTCTCTAAACAGTCCTGACACTAATAAGAACAAACTGTTCGACGAAATGAAATTTTCAGCGATATCGGTCGACCACTTTTTCGCCCATTTTTTTACGAGCACAAACATCCGCAGGCTAAATGTTTATTTATAAAGATTGTAAACATGAACTTTTGTTTTTTTTTTTAAATACACTTATTAAATGATGTAAACTCTACGTACCATGTAGTTGTATAAAGTTAAAAACTATTCAAAGCTGAAATTTAATTAAATTAAAATGCCATTTGTCCCTTCCAGTGGCGACACTTTAAAACGCGCCTTCTGATGTCCGGTCAGACGCTCTGAACCACTGAGCCACGTCGGCTTATTTCCAACCCGCCAAATAATTCAATATGTACTAGTACTTCAATCAACAATTACTGCTTATTATATTTTTTAGTTTCAAATATGTGAGACCTTATCATACTCCTTTTTATATCACTACTTGCTTCTAATAACAGTTAAATAGGTATCCACTTATTTTTAAAAGCAAAACAAATTTACAAATGTCATTTTACAATCGTGTCTTTCAAACATACTTTGAAGAAGTAAAAAATGATAGCGTCTGATGAATTTTTTACTAGTCGAAACGATTATATTGATTGATTGATTGAGTCCTATCCTTGTACCATGAAAAAGTAAAAATTAGATTTTATATTGACTTTCTTTTTGCACCAGGAGATAATTCGAAATATTAAATAATTTAGCAAATATGTGACAGCCCGCCACTGAGGCAAATTGTCCGAATCATTCAAATTTGGGATATTAACAAAACACACATCGAGTAAGCAAATTAAAAGTGCATAGTGAATAATAATTGTGTATTAAAATAGCTATTAAAATTAGAAAGTGGGTTACAGACAGACGTACGGCTGTGCATTTGATAACCATAAAAGGTAACTTATCAATAGCACACATCTCTAATGATTTTTATCTCTACGGATTGTCTCTAAATAGTATAAAACAAAGTCACTATCCGCGTCTGTCTGTTTGTGCGCTTAGTTCTTCTAAACTACGAAATGGATGTTGATAAGGTTTTCACTGTCATTTAGAGAATTTCTTCCGGAAGGTTTATATATTCAATACATACATATTATATTCATAGAAAGTAGAGAAAAATCGATGTTTTGTAATCAAGTCGTAAACAAATAGTTTCGGTAGCTTACATTGCTAATGCTGGCTAAACTTTACGATATACATCTTAATAATGTACTACGGAATTGTTTGTCTTAACCTTTAACTATGGACGTCGGGTCTCAGAGGCCCAACCCCTTCTTCAATTTCTCGGAATAAACACCTTCCCCGCGCGTGCCATCCCCGCGCGTCTCAGTAGCTTCAGTTTTAGTTGTGTTATGACCAAGGAGGGAGAAGGTCGCGTCATCCGGCACTTATTACGTGAGTAATAATCATTTAAAATTTGATCAGGGCCTGGGAGACCCGTTGACTATAATTTCCATACAAATATACTCGGGCCTATGTGACCCGTCTACTATAATTTTCTTACATTTTAGTATTATAATCTTTTTTAATTTATTCTAGATTTAAAAACAAAATGGCGGACAGTAGTGAGCCAACTACATCAGCTGTGAAACGTGGTTCCCAACCAACAAATGAACATTGCAGGCGTAAAGTAATGTTTGTAAATGACATGCAAGAAGCCAGTTTGTCTTCAGTGTTCCAAGCCTCTATGTTCTGAGTGCCAGTAATTTTACATAAGTTTGATCCTTGTGAGAATTTTTATTTTATTTCTTTCAGAAGTTTTTTTTATGAATTTTTGTTACTGTTTCTTTTATTAGCTAGGAAAAATTATTGGTTTTGATTTTTGTAATACCTACTATAATTAAGGAGCCTTAATATGATCTCAAGTCAATTAAGACTGAAAACTGACTAGGTTTGTTAAATTTGGAGATAATTATTAAAATATGAATAAAAGTTGATTATTTTTGTTACTCGATCTTTTATTTATAAATACTTTATACATATAAACTCCTAGCTAAAGTCAGATTGGTCCAGGTTTGAAAATTATAAGAATTTTATGAAGGGGTCTGTGTGACCCGACGTCCATGGGAGTGTGATTTTTTTTCACGTCCATAGTTAAGGGTTAAAAAGGCCTACAGAAAGTCCACAATGGTATATGTCTATCTCCTATGGATAACCCCCAACAACGCTGGGTATCGTCAGCTAGTCAGAAAATTAAAAATTCTAGCCAAAAAAATTGTAAATGATTATTATAAGTTTCACATCTACCAAGTTCGAACATTTTTTTACATTAGCTCCACCCAGGAGGCCCTGAGTAAAATAATTACCGTCTGGCCTATGTTACCTTTGGGGATGCTGTGTGGAGTATTTTTTTAGGAAAGGAAGGAGAGAAAGTTCTGGGAAGGAAAAATGTACGAAGGGTGGGTGTCTAGGGGTCGGTGTGTCCAGGAGTGACGAACTTATGAATCCAACCCTCCCACTGCGGTGCAAGGCAATGTTCCGAGATAATCCTGTCAGTCTCACGATCCGGCCTGCCAGGTAGTTGGTGGGCAGACGTATACGCCGCCAAGACCCGGACAAACTTCCACCCCATGAATCCGGGCACCCCTGCTAAGTCAAAAACGTAGCGAACATTTTGAATGACCTATGAAATAGGTGTTGGTTAACCGATAAATGGTTCTAGGGGCGGCGGTGCCCATACCCGCCTCCCAAATTGAAATTACGTACTAAAATGCTACATTCTGACAGCTGATCGGAATTCCGATGTAAATAAGCAGGCAGCCAATATAATGATACTGTTTTATGCTGACAGAAAACTGTCCTAACCTAACATGTAGTTTATTATCACAGTTGTTCTAATGACAGTTGGCCGTGACTGGGAATAGTTCTGCGCGTGAGTGCTTAATTGTCAGACCTGCAACAATTAGTTGAATTGAGGCAAGTCATGTAATTATAAATATTTTATGATTTATTTTAGAATATCAATACAATATGAAAGTTCGATAATTATTTACCTAACCGCCGCACTTTTAAGCACATACTACGTAAATTGCACTTCGGTTAATCAATAACTATAAGAAACAACTACTTACATGGACAAAATAGGTTATTAGGTTCATAATTTTGGTTAATTAAGTCATTTATATTAATTGAAACAAAACTCGTCACTCCAACCAAAAAAGTGTGAAATGGCGGAAAAGGGATCGCGCTTTATAAGGTAAATCTTTTGCCTTCTACCCCGACGTAAATCGTCGTTTCTTGCAGTAATTAAGTTGAAACGAAGTGTGATTTCCATAATACGAGTATGTGCCTCTTAAAAGTGTGGCGATTAGTGAAATATTTCAAGTTCTAATAAAATCCCAAAATAAACACGCCATATAAATTTAGAAAATGGTATAAAATACAGATTCATCAAATTTTCAGATATTAAATCTTCACCATCATTGTAAATAAACATATCTCAAATCCGTTTCCTTTCCACACACAAAAAAAGTTCATTTAATATGTTTACACTTGTTTTTCGTACAGCCCAGCTCATTGACCAAATTAATTTAATCTTCAATGATAGATCGCAATGATTTGCTGCATATAATTTCAACAAAGACAACGAGAAATCGGAAAAGTAAAGAATTTATTTCCAGAGTCATGTTGTTAATTTTATTGCGGATGTGTATAATTTGATTGCGAATAATGAAGAATATCAAAAGTTACGAAACTGAAGATGCGACCATCCGGTAAGTCCGAAACGCATCAATTAACAAAATTAACTTGGAAATAAAACAGTTGGTTTGTTGTCAGCGCGGCATTTCCCGTTTCCAGTTTTCCGGAAGTCAAAACGCAACTTTCTTAATAATTAATGAACGGAAATAAAGTGTCTGTATTCCATGTACGCAAATTGCAGCTAATTGTTGGAAGGTTGGACATTGAATGGCAGGTGATATTGTTTTATAAAACTTTCTGTTACAGTTAAATTAAAGAAAAATCAGATGTCTAAGACGCTTGCAATTTTTTTTCAACTGCACCCTGAAGAAGGAGCGGTGGTTCCGAAACTGGTCAGCTCCAAACTAAACTAAGCAAAATTGTTTTATTTTCTTGTAATGGATAACCACCAAGTTTTAGGTACCTAAAAGAGTGTTAACAAAAAAAAACAAACAATTTCACTTGAGCGATGTTCCACTTATTGTTAAATTATATTATATACAAAAAAAATCTGTTTTATATCTCGTATATAGCGTTTTATCTTTATCGTATAGTTAAAATTACTAATTTCGGTGGTGTAGGTCCGTCTGTCTGCCTGTGTAACTCTGGCTAAATGAACTCGGATTTCATTTGAATTTAAGTTTCATTTTCAAAATTGGAACTGATGGCGTGAAGAATTGTGACAAGCAATAAAGTACCTACCAATAATATAATACTTTAATCGGAACTGACGTGTCGAGTATTCAGATTATCCCGTGATTTTCACGGGTCGGCGCTATTAATAAAAGCGCCGTTTTCTCTAAAAAATAATCTTCTTAAATTTCAGACGAAAGCTTTTATTTCGATTTCCTTTAAAAAGCGAAATTAAATTATCTTTATCCGAAGCTTTCTCTGGCAGAAAATTAGTGTAAATTATCGTCGTCCAAAGCTTTCTCTGTCGGAAAATTAGTGTAAATTATCTTTGTCCGAAGCTTTCTCTGTCGGAAAATTAGTGTAAATTATCTTTGTCTGAAGCTTTCTCTGTCGGAAAATTAGTGTAAATTATCTTTGTCTGAAGCTTTCTCTGTCGGAAAATTAGTGTAAATTATCTTTGTCTGAAGCTTTCTCTGTCTGAAAATTAGTGTAAATTATCTTTGTCTGAAGCTTTCTCTGTCGGAAAATTAGTGTAAATTATCTTTGTCTGAAGCTTTCTCTGTCTGAAAATTAGTGTAAATTATCGTCGTCCAAAGCTTTCTCTGTCGGAAAATTAGTGTAAATTATCTTTGTCTGAAACTTTCTCTGTTGGAAAATTAGTGTAAATTATTTGTGGTATGTGTTTTATGATCCTATTTCCTATAATGCCCTGATCAATGCACGTTTGTTTCCGATACTAAAGTAGACCCAGAGAAAGACCGTACTTGACTACATCTTCTAGCATCTTCTGTCTTTTTCGTTTTCATACAAGACGTACGTACGGTATTTCTCTGGGGCTAGTAAAGTTGGTTTTGAACATAAATAACATTGCCATACAGTGTATACTGTATGTACAAAGATACAGATTCAGCGACATGGAATGGACTTGTTTATCTGAATTATTCTTGAGTAAGACGTCCGTTGTTGATTACTTAGCTATTGCAAGCCTAAAACTTGGCCCGTAATAAATAATGTAATAAGTCAGCATGAAGAAACAGAAGAAGATTCTGCCAATTCTGACGGTGAATTATTTGGAACACGCTTTTCTAATATATGCGCACAAATAGTTTTGGTAACAGGACATTGGCCAAGATCGTAAGGCTGGCTTCAATATTAATTATGAAAAATAATGAATGCATGCGATCAGTGGGGTTGCGGCAACGTCCCAGTGCCCGGGCTTACCTGATGAAGACTGCGCGAATAACTACTGCTAAATGATCCAACGTACTAACACCGGAGTTCCGAAGAGGGGTAATACACTTACCCCAAACGAATATTTAGTGCGATATGTAAATAGTTTTTTGCATTACATAGGCACTAATCTTAGATAAACCATTCTCAACAAGATTAAGAGACACGGTTGCTTCACGATTCAATGGGGCACCCTGGTGACCCCCTCCGGATAATACGTAATTTTTATATTCACTTACGTAAATATTAATTTCAGAGGTAAGGTCATTTAGAAATCGATTGAATATGAAATGTGGCAAGCGAGAGTAAAACTTCTGAATTAAATATTTCAATGCAATTTGAATTTGCCTGTTTTAATTCATATTAAAATGCAATTTAGTAAATCTAAATGAAAGTAAAGCAACATGCGATGAAAATATGCATCACCTAAATAGATCGGAGGGAAAAGAATGGATAGAAACGTAGGTAACCGGTAATAACAATATTGAAGTTCAGTCAATCGCACTTCAATTGCAATTGTCAATCGCGTTGACAATGGTAAGTGACCGTCTCCGGGGCAATTTAGATATGGCAACTCAAAACAACCCACCTTCCACTCCACATCTCCTTCCACTTCCCATTACTTTCAGTTTTCACTGCACACCCCAATTGGGGATGCCATAGTTTCGCAGGCTCCAGAAAGTTGGAACTCTTGTGCGGTACGTACAAGAGTTCCAACTTTCAAGAGAACACATGAATCCTGGGGGGCCATTTTTTTTATTTTATCAAAAAAATTCAGATGTTGGACTCGATTCACTCAAAAACGAAAGCTTAAACCAAAAAAAGTTAAACTACAAAATCGACTCCAAATGTGACGTAGATTCACTGGTTTCCCGCTTTTACTACGTCTTTCCAGACACCGTGTATTTATTTCTAGTGTAGCATCGTGCACAGAGTGTATTCTATAAAATGACCGCCATCCACTATTTATACACGATTTAAAATGTAATACAAGTATGGAATTCTTGACTATTTATTACATTATAATTGGCCCATACGAGTACGAGCAATACGAGCATATGAATCAATAACCTTCGTCTACTTATAAGGACTAAAAGTAATACACAGACCACCTGTTTTTATTTTTCAATACCACCGCTGTATTAGGACCGAACCATCCAAGAATGAAGCGATTGAAGTCACTGATGGCCCGATAAATAAACACGAAGAGAAATATAAAGAGATTCCATTCGCACTAATTATGTTCAATAATTATACAACCAGATCCATAAAACATAATAATTCAGTAATAAATCATGCGTACGAGTAAAAGTTGTCTTTGATACATTCATTTTTATGTGACTAATATGACATTTAATATTCGATTCCGAAACACATGTTATAATTTGAAAAATACAAACAGGTACAAAACGAGTGTTAGCTTAGCTAGCCAAACGTTTATTTTAAAAATGATTCATAAAACTTGTCAGCACAGATAAAACACAGAACAGAATGATTACGAAATGCAATGGAGAAACATTCCACATGAAAATTGATACAAATTATGCCTGGAGGAATGTTCACCAGACACCACAGTCTGGCTTGAAGTTTTAATGAAAAGAGCAAACCACTTTCTGGTGCGAGTGTAATGAAAATCATTTTATTACACTAAAAAAGTTTCCTTGTGATATTTTTCGGGTTATGAATTATTTGAATGTCAACTTTGATAGGTATTAAACGTCAAGTCAATCGTTCTTGAATTGATATCATATGTCAATTGATTCATGTTGACAGGTTGATATAATATGAATCTGATTTAAAACATGACACATGTTTTGCGGCAAAGAAAAGGGAGTAGTAAAAATGGAGACTAACACTAATCAACGATAAAGTAATGCCATAATTAAAATTAAAATACATCAATGATCAAATAAGGAAAAAAACCGAACGAATAATTTGACATAAAAAGTGTACAAAGCCATTCAAAGGATCTTGGCCTAAAAGTAAACGAAGAGACAACGTCAACAAAAGTGAAAGAAAAACAAACACTTCAGGACTAAATAAAAGTTTTGAAAAACTGGCACTAGCCCAGAGAAGATGAAAAACACTTGACTGCTGTCTAAGAATAAGTCTCCAAAAACAGATATTGATTTTGTACCGAATTATTGAAGGCAGACAAGAAAATCCAAATACGTAATTATATCTCAAATTAAGCGTCAAAATTTTCAGATAACACAAAACATTAACAACGAAAATACAAAATAATTAATTTGCCAAAGCAAGAAACGAAAATAGGACACTGTCCCAAAAGAGCAAAAAAAAACGATATCCCAAATTACAAGTTGTCCAAAATTATTTTAAGAATGGATCGGACATTGCAATAAAAAAGAATATGCGCTTTTCACTTGTGAATCGATCTTGAATCTAAATTAGAGGTAAAACTATAATATTGCAGCAAAATAAGAAGTTAAAATAGGACAACGTCTCAAAAACCGATTAGCACAGTAACTAAAAAGGCCGTATTTATGAATAGAAAAGACCTTGTGCCGAAAAAAATTAAATAAGGAGAAAAAAAAACACAAAACGATAATTAATATTAATAAACACTTTTCACGAATGATCAATCAATATATTATTGACACTGCACTTCAATTAATTTGGATGAACGTTGGAATGCACACGATTTGACCTATTGAACGCGCTATCTGCCGCAAGGGGGGTAAACAATGGATCGCTTTACGGGCCAGAATAATAAATTATTATATTTTTATATCCATCTTCAGAGTGATTACGTTTTCGCCCGAACGCCAGCGAAGAGGCCGATAGACTAATAAATGTATGAAAAAATCAAGGCAAGCACTGCGCGGGCCACACGGTGGTGCGAACATTTCTAAACTATAGAAAAAAATTAAATTCTCAATTTTGAATTACTTATTTTACTAGTCCATGATTTGTTACCGGTTGGAGGTTTTCTTAAATAGCAATATATTTCTTAATAGATTACCCAGCTTCGCCCAAGATTTAACGCTTTTATTTCTAATAAAGTTTATTATAACATGCGAAACATTTTTTTGTTTGTTTAAGTGACTCCTCAGAATAGCACCCCTGTCTGTACAGTGTAAAGGTAGAAGAGCTACGTCGCCACCCGGTTGGGCAGCGTTGCGAGGAGGATCAAGGTAGGGATTTTTAATGCGGGCCTGGATTATATGAAGGAGGAAAACTGATGCCGAAATACAAAAAAGAAAGAAAAATATGGCGTCTACCATATTTCTTTATAGTAAAAATAATAATAATAATCATATTGTTCAATAGCTCATGACTGAAATGACTTTGGTGGAAGAAAATATTTGAATTGAACTTGGAGTTGCAGAAAGAATTAAACTGCGCAAATTTCATCACTCTAAAACTCTATGTTGAAGATTTTTTGCAGATTTTTCACATACATTTTCAGCTGTACAAGATGTTTCAGAAAACGATCTCCGAGTAACAACTAATGAAGATGTTTTGGATAATTTTTTCATGATACATATTTTAATTATTCGAAAAATCAGTCAAAACTTTGCGGTAACACAATTTATGAAAATTCGGTATGAAATAATAATATCATTCGTATTCGTGTTGGTAAATTCTTACACAATTTACATTCCTTAAAGAGACCTTGAGAGTGACCACATCGCCAGCGTAATAATGTTTGCCTTTAAAATTGCTAGACGTATTTATTGTTATTAAGTTTAATTTGTAGAACTCCATTTTATTTTTTTATTTTTTATATTTTTTAAACTTCCGATTTAGTTGTCCGGGTTAAGTCTTCCCCAAAGGAAAAACTTAACCCTTCCACTCACTTTTCCACAAATGATCATCTAGTCAATCAACATTATGTAAGTGCATTATATAAGCAAAATAAATACAAAACAATACAAGAACAACACGTCAAATCACCAGAGATCAAATGGGAAAATAATTCACCGTCTCCAGATATTTTCATATCAGAGGGTTCGGCTCGGTAGAACTTCTAACAGGGCCTATAAATCCTACTGATCCCTCAACATAAATATTTAAAAAATCTTTTGTTATCCTACATGTATTCAAAATGACCGACTTTTGCATCTTTATATATAATTTTTTTGATAGATCTAATACGCCTAAATTTTTAATTAGAGAGCTAGGTATAATGCCAGTAGCCGAAATAACGAATGGTAATATTTTTATAGTCTGAGAATGCCAAATTCTTTTTATTTCATTTCCTAAATCTGTGTATTTTCTTATTTTTTCACTAACAGATTTTTGAATATTACAGGAATTTGGAATAGCGACATCAATGATATACGTTATTTTTTTAATTTTGTCATGTAAAACTATATCTGGTCTATTATGACTAATCGCTCGGTCTGTTAGTATAGTTTTATCATAATATATTTTATAAAATTCGTTTTCTAAAAATGAATTTGGTTCGTATTCATAATATGGTACTACATTACGGCAGTCAATCAAGTTATGTTTAATTACCAAATTTTGGTGAATTATTTTTAAAACTTGATTGTGCCTAAATGTATACTCGGACGGTGCTAATATAGAACATCCCGATATAATATGTTCTATAGTTTCCGGAAAAGCCAAACATTTTCTACACAAATCATCAATTTGATTTGTATCTTTGATTATATGCTTTCTATAATTTTTAGTATTAATGACTCTATCCTGAATGGCAAGCATAAATCCTTCTATTTCTGCGCTCAACTCTCCAATACTCAACCATTTGTTTGACGAAATTTTGTCAACATACGTTTGGTTGAGATAATTGAAGTGTTTTGCGTGTAAAATTTTATTTGACCAGGAATCTAATAATTCCTGGTTGGGATTTATAAAAATGTTGGCATTCTCATCGTATAAATTTAAAGGTGTAATATTTCTATCTGCCTTGCAAATTATTTTGTGCATTTCTGAGCTATGAGCTTTCCTATGGAAAAAAGTTCTTAGCATTTCTACTTGATTATGTTTCAAAGAAGTTATTTTGACTATACCTCTACCTCCTAAATTTCTAGGTAAATTAACTCGTTCTATAGCTGAATTTGGATGATGGCAATTAAACTTTGTTAGCGTAGTTCTAATTAATCTTTCTAAGTTATCTAAATCTGTATTAGACCATTTAATTATGCCAAATGAGTACGTTAATAGAGGTATTGCCCAAGTATTTATTGCTTTTACTAAATTTTTAGCAGATAGATTGCATTTTAAAATTTTCCTGATCCTAGTTTGAAATTTAATCCTAATATCATTTTTAATACTACAATGGTCTAATCTATTTTATTGTGGGTATCCTAAATACTTATAAACCTCATCCCTTTTCATACTAGTAATTTGGAAATTTCTAAATATACTCTCGTCCCCATCTACAATTTTGCCTTTCTCTATATGGATCGTTCTACATTTATCTAAACCAAAAGTCATTTTGATATCATCTGAAAAGTTTTTAACTACCTCGATCATTTTCAGTAAATACCTACCTAGAAATAATATAAATGTATCGTCTGTAAGTGGGCTACCCACAGTTTGATAATGCCTTCAGAGGGCGAAACAGCTGTCACGCGTAATAATAATTACACAGCAGAACTTGTTTAAAAATAAACTGTTTTTATAAACCCAATAATAATATTATTGCTAGACGTAATTTAAAAAACAAAACGATGTGTCGATGATATTTTGTGAACGGACCACCTCCAGCACCAAATATATAATCAAATAATATGGCCCATTTCAATATAACCACTAACTAAATATTATATAGCCCATGACGATATAACCATTGACTAAATATAATATAGCCCATGACAATATAACCATTGACTAAATATAATATAGCCCATGACAATTTAACCATTGACTAAATATAATATAGCTTACATATTTAGCTGTTTTAAAAGAAGTTAGGATAATTTTTATTCTATAATTCACAATACAATAATCGCCCGGAACCAGTGAGGTTATGTTATCTCCAATTGAGGAATGTTGAGACGTCACTGAACACGTCGGGCTTCAAACCTGCGTTATTTTAGGAACCGTAGCCGAGGATCGAACAGCTACAAGAAAAGTATTTTAAAAAATACGAAAAGCCTTTTTTAAAGCATTAGTTTACTACCTATAAGACATTAAAATTTGGAAATAAAATATATCTTGTTATAAGTATATATTGTATACGTAATATCAGTTTATTTTATAAATATACTGTTAAATTGTTTAATACATAATGTATAAGCATAATGAGGATATCTACAATTGGTTTCCCAGTTAAGTAAATTTCACATGTATAAACCAACCATATTGTATCTATTGATTTCTCTAAAATATAATAAATATATAATTTTTAAATTAACACGTTTAAACAAATGGTTCAGTTACTTTCGCAACACCCGTTCTAGAGAGCTACACAGTAACGAATGCAACAGTAAAGAGGTATTATTAAGAATATCTTTCGGGCGTCCGTTCCAAGTGCACCGAAGGCGAAAAAATTATTCACATTATTATCTGCAATTAATTAGTGTTAAAAAACAAATACTTGGTAAATTAAGCAGCTAATTACATGGCACTAAGAAAATTTCTATCGCTCGACTCTACGATGGATTACAAAAATGAAAAATAAATAAAAATAATATTTTTATTCTGCATTTCTATTTCGATTTGAATATAATGCGCAAAAGTATTTTATCATGCACTAAACTTTTTGGATTTTCGCCAGTTGTTCAACGTGATAAAATAATATTTCAATTGCAAACCGCAAGACAGACCACAATATTACAGTCGATTACGTCAAAAACAGTTTAGCCAGTTCGTACGTAGATTTTATGAGAAACTATGTAATTATGTATAAAATAACATAGATCAAAATATTACTAAACAACACTGCAGAAATAAACACATAGAAGTGTATTGTGGGCGTGTCCGTGTATTAAAAGTAAGCTCATTACTTCCGGCAAAATAAAGTGTTTTGAAATATCGAAATCCTTTTTAGAGTAGATACAAAATTTATTTCACTGGTCTTTTTTTCATAGGAGTTGATAGGTTTAACCCCCAGGCTAATTTGTACGGATTTGCGAACATTCAGCTTTTACCCGTAGAGACAATTTGTTCGCTTTTGGGAACAGCTCATATGGTCTCGTAGAAATCGTTGTGTCTCCCTTACTGTCATAGTAAGAAATGTGATGTAAACGGTGTTAGAAAGAGAAAACACTACACTTTATATTCAAATCTAAAAGTTAACTACAGAAGAATTAAAATGTGCACCTCTATTTAAAAAAAAGTTCCGACCGCCATTTGAGAAAAAAATATGAAACTTTGTGAATTTTTTACAATGTCAGCTTTCAGCCATCATTACGTAGAGTCAGTTTTCTTTCAAATTAGTACTTCTTACGGTTATTCAGATTTATAAGAGGCTACGTAATTATACTTGATGTAATTATAAATATTAAAAATACTAATTTCGGTTGTGTGTGTGAGTGTGTCTGTCTGTAGCTCTGGTTCGATGAACACAGAACTCTTATTTGCTTTGAATTTAAGTGTAATTTTCAAAATTGGAATTGATTGAAACGTAACGATAAATCGATCTATCGATAAAGCATCTACCTACCCATAATATGACGCAATTTTATCACTAGATTTCTTTTGTATAAAATTATTTAGTTATACTTAAAGTACCTACCTGTGTAATATTTGTTTATCAGAAAATTATTTAAATTCTGTATTTGAAATAATAATTCTATTGTTTAAATTTCTTGGGGTTAATCTTGACGAGTCAAATCGAATTTAGTGATTTTTCAAGGGTTTCGCTTTTCAGCTTATATGTAGTAAAATTATCAATCGCAAAATTATAACATCCCGTGATTTATCACGGGTCTGCGCTATTTGTATATACACATGTAAATTGTAAATGTGTGAGACTAATCAGAGAGTTACGTGAACATTTGGCCGACTGACAGCAGTTTAAACTTTGAAACGTCACGGACACGCAAGTCCATCAGTTTGTTGGCGAGCTAATGAAACTGATGGGGAAATTGAAACTAATGTGTACATTTAAACTGCCTGTTCTAATCTAATGAATGGATTGAACACTCTGCCGCTCCGACTAATGAGAAGATTTCGCTAATATTATTTTACACAAAATAAGTGAAATCACAAACTAGGAAACTGGCCACAATATTTTTACTGCTTATTTATGTGAGAGCATTTCATCAAAATTAAAATGCAAAAACGCGAATAAAAAAACGATAGATGAGGTTTTAAGTCCGGAGGTTGCAGGTGCAGGTTCATCAACAACTTGATCGTAATTTATTTATTTATTTATTCACGCCTTGTGGGCTTTTACACGTATGGTATACATTGTTATAGGTAAGTTCTTCAGGTGTACAAAACTACATAACATAATAAACTGAGTACGAACGATATACGCAGGTACAATACAAGTTGTCAAGAGAGTTCTGTTATATAAATGAGTTAATAAATGAAAGTAGCTACAGAGCAATGTGTAATAACTTTGTTGATGTATTTATAAAAATAAACATGAACAGTTTGTTGAAAAGCATTTTTGTATTTAGCAAACCTTTATTAGACCAGATTTGGTGTTTTGAATGAAGAAGTATGAAATAAAAATATATCGAAAGTTGAACAATGGAGTTTGATAAGTGCATTATAGTAATATAATAACGTGATTGACAGCTGATCGCAAACGAAAACAATTAAAGTGTAAAAAAATCAAAATTGCGCTGATTCTTTCTAAGCTAGAAGCTCCCGTGTCGTGAAATTTTTGAACAACTTTTTTCGCCTCGAATTAAGTTTAGAACATTTTATGTCAATTCCATCGTGTGTTATGGAGCTTTAAAATAACATAACCGTAAAAAGACGCACACTTTAACACGGGAAATAACAGATAACAACATAATTATTTAGAAAGTAAACAGACGTCAACGAGAAAGAAGAAAATAAACTAAAAAAAAAAAAAAAACATTAAATCGTATTGTTAGTTTCATTTAATTTTTCAAATGAAAAACATATTGCTAAATGTTTACGCGAAATCCCGAGTTGATTAAATGAATGGAAAATGCAAATAAATGCATATCCCTAATAAAATAATTAACGAACTTCCACTTCAGGAAAACATGGAGTCCAATTTGGGAGTCTGGTTTCGGAGTGCCAACAAACTGCCAACCAGACGAGAGGCTGAATGCTGAACTGATTGCCGTAGATAATGGGATTTTTATTGAATTATCGAAAGCTTTTCAATTAACAGCTATTCCAGACCATACATAACATAGACATTGGGAGAAATATTTATTTTGGCACCGGCGTATCAACATTGCAACAGAGCTTGCTGCTAGATTTTCACAAAGGATTTGAAACATTCGTAAATATTCTCTAGAATATTTTGCGTAACCGTTGTTTGGAACGAAGACAGAACCAGTATCGCCATACAGTGCTTACAATTGTTTAGTGGCAAATTTTGAATTCTGAATAATCAGCTCCGTATTCCTCCCTACGTTTTGTTTATTCATCTTGTCGCATTCCATTAATTCGGAATATTCTCTAATTCTGTACAATCGGAGATCTTGTGTGGTCATCATATATAATTACGTAATATTACAAAAGACTGGAAAGCTAGTTAGTGAAATTTATATCAAGTACTACATTTATTTTCGATACTAAACCGTCATGGGAGATTTCTATACGTGATGTCCACCTACTATTTGAACGATTTAACATGGAGAAAAATCAGAAGCAACACCAATATATCAGTAAACAAAGATTGACAAAAGTCAACAAATAAAAATTGACAAGAAATCAATCATTGACGTCTGCCAATAGGTAGGTAGTTCGAATATGAATTTGAAACAATTATTACAACTTGTCAACATAGTAAAACTAACAGTTGAAACGTGAATTTGCGAAGAAAACAATTAGGTTGGGTTGTTTAACAGTATTTGAACAATTCATCAAATTTTGTCGTTCCTAACCTAACCTAACCTAACCTAACCTAACCTAACCCAACCTTATTATTATTTTTATTACTTATTATGTATATTATTTCAAATATGGAATGTATTGCATTGCACTACCCCTGCATACATTCTGGAATAAATTCTTATTATTATTATATATGAATACGCCAGAAAATCAATACTTCACACGTCAACATGATAATTATTGTAAGTTAGCATGTATATGATTACGCCAGAAAATCAATAATTGATACATGTCAACATGATAAATATTGGAAGTTAGCATATATGTATATGATTACGCCAGAAAATCAATAATTGACACATGTCAACATGATAAATATTGGAAGTTAGCATATTTATGATTACGCCAGAAAATCAATAATTGACACATGTCAACATGATAAATATTGGAAGTTAGCATATATATGAATACGCCAGAAAATACAATTGTCAACATTATAATACTTGATCATTGGAAAAGGATGTCTGGAAATCAGCAATAGATAAACGTGTTAATAAATACTACGGGGGTAGAAAGAATCACTGCCTGCCTGTACGGAGACCTACATGGTTGTTGCATGATGAACGTCCAAACAATCTGCCAAAATCTGAGTGGAAATGTAACACTCATCAAATTTATAGCCGTCATTGCGAAAATGATTCAAAAGCTTATAAAACATTAATGAATCACTGAAAAAACCCAAGGAAATTACGACGCGAAAATGAACGACTCATTTTCCGCTATTTGGGAATGAAAATTTAAATGAAAGAAGACGTAAAAAATATAATCATTTAGAGGTCAATGGTTTTAACGGTCAATTCATGACAATCTCCAAGCCATAGTACGATAATCTCGATTGAGCTGTCAGCAATTATTAACGAGATAAAACAGTAATTATGCGATTAATTACTCCCGATATCTGATCGACAAAAAGATAACAGGTATACTTTACATTTTCTTTTAATTATTAACTGCAATAAAAACTTTATTCTCTTTTGACAGAGTACAAAAGGTATAATATGTGTAAATATATAATAGGTGCGTTATGTAGATTGGTAAGTTGATTTAAATTGTGTAATTTTAAAAAATACGAGTTATAGGCCTTTACTGTAGAAAGACTTAAATGATAGCGTTAAATTATTAGAGCCATAAAATTATTGATAGCGTAAAAACGTAATTTGGGAAATTTTCGAATCATAATCCCTTTAAAACATTGTTCAGCTCACAAAACAGCACGCAGCACAAAATGATAAATGCATTTAATTCAATGTCTAGGTGAACCAAGAGAGTGACATTGATTGGTTCGTCCTTCGCATTGTTTTAAAATCTCTACACAACGTTGCTATTGTCATCGTATTGGATTGTTAAAAAATCAACACGCAAAAAAAGGTTTTTTGAAGTGAAACTTCTTTACGCGCGTCATGCAATTTCGAGGACCGGAGTAAAACCGACTCATGACCGAAACGAAAATGCGGGTACCCCCACCACCGATTAAAGTTCATTTGATCTAGTCAAAGTTTTGAAGTAACATATAAATGCTTCTTAGCTCATCCCGACAACTGGCGTTGGTGGTGTAATGGTCAGCATAGTTGCCTTCCAAGCAGTTGATCCGAGTTCGATTCTCGGCCATCGCACATTATTTTTTTGTTTTTAACGCCTTTTTCATTCAATATCTTATTTTTTAGTAGGTCAGAACATTTTTTAAAAGAAAATAATATTGCAAAATAATAAAAACACTTATCTCACTGTGATAAAACATTACTCCGCTAGAGCGCGCTTTGCGTTATTGTGTTGGATTAAAATTATTATCTAATCCGTATATTATGATAATTGTATTACATTTATTTAATTAATTTATTTATTTTGATAATATGTAATAATTTACAGAAAAAAAAATTAAAACTATCTCCCTCTGATAAAATATCCGTTCGCTAGAGCGCACTACGCGATCTTGTGTGGGATTCTATTTCTGTACATTGTACATTATTTTTAAAAATATATTATATTTTGGGTGTGATGTAGGTAACATTATAAAACATAACAAGCTCTCATATTTTCAGAACCTACATAATATAATCAATTTATGCGGCTTTGCTTACAGTTGGTGCTCAGCGTGGTTGGCTTTCAATCAGTTAAGCGAGGTTCGATTCTCGGCTGTGGCATTTTTGAAGTGAAACCTTGTTGAGGTGGGGGAGCCGCTCACGAACGTTCTCTCTCTTCTCTTCTTTCCTCTCTCTCAGACACCAGCGAACTGCGCCACGCCAAGCATCAGCTGAAACTAGAAGTTTCACTTCTGTCTTGCGTAGGCTTGACACACCCACTTTTATTTTAAATATAATATCTATTATTATTATTATTATTTAATTTGGGAGGCGGTTTTGGATACCTCTGCCCTGGAACCATGTATTGCATAACCCACGCCTATGTCATAGGTCACCCCAAGTGAGTCACTGCGTTTGGTGATTAAGCAGGGGTGCCCAGGTACATCGAGTGAGGGGTGTTCTGGATGCGCCTGCCCACGAGCTGCGTGTTCCTCTCCTACCTTTCCTTAAAAATAACCTCCACATAGCATCCCCGAAAACGATATAGGCCCTGAGAGAAATTATTATCTATATGTTATGTTTACAAAAAAAAAATAGACTAACTATCTTCCAAAAGTAAAATGCTTATCATCATTTTATCAGAAACCCGAGTAGCATATTGGTTGGTAAACGTATTTGAACGATTACAGCGCAAAAATTTTTTTTCTCCGATTCTTTTAGGAGCTGTCGTTGGGTGACCTTAACTTAACAGCAGTCTTTAAAACATTTAAAACAATGATTGGTCAATTCAATCACTAAAACTCATTTTTCCCAAACCAAGGCGTAATTTTCACTAATGCAAATGTAGAACCATTCCAAACACCTGTTGGATAAATAAAACTTCAACAAATAACTATAATTCTATATGTTTTTAAACTTGGAACGCAGCGTCTTTTACATTAACAAATAAGGTAACTGTTCAATATTCCCTCACTCAAAATTTAAAATTCACAAATTCAACTACCAAAACGTTCCATGTATCGATATTCGATAACTGAAACTTCCGACGATGCGTACCGTTTCACAAATTCAAATATCGAAATGTCACTGATTTCAATGTTCGTATTTCAAATTTCCGATAAAGTGTACCGATTCACTAATTCAAGTATCGAAATGTCACTGATTTCAATGTTCGTATTTCAAATTTCCGATAAAGTGTAACGATTCACTAATTCAAATATCGAACCGTTCCATATTTCGATGTTCGATAACTCAATATTCAGACGAAGCATACCGTTTCACAAAATAAAATTTGGAACTGGACCGAAGCCGGCTAATAATGGAGACGCGCGTCGGCACAGTACGAATATATTCCGATGCGTTCGCGATCTCTCCACCGTAACACTGAGGAAGTTGGTAGTTCGCGTTGGGGCGACTTCGTCTCGTCCTACGTGGTGTTTATTAATAATTAAAAATGGGAATCACGGCGTGTGACAGGTCATGATAATATTTATATTTACAGCCGGGTGGAAATATGGAATATGGCAATAGGTCTCTCGGCGGGCCCCCGGAGAGCGGAGAGCGGAGAGACGATTTGGCGTGTATATTTAGAAAAAGAGACGAGAGTACACGCGCACATTGGACGACGACGCGCGTCCAGAGCACACGACTTTAAACCCTGGAGGCGAACTTCTGAATTAACTGCAAATTCTACAGTAGATTATTTTATGTGAAATTTAAAGAAGAGATTTTTTCAATATTTTATACCCTTTTTCGTAAAACAAAAACATGTTTTTCGGAAAATCATAAAAAACCGAAAGAAAAATCAGTTCTCAAAAAAATTACTTAGAAAAGAAAACTTCAGTTGTGTTCGATTTAATTCGAAGACGACTGTTGTCAGTTATAACACGTTCTAATGTGATTTTCGTTATTCCGGCCAGAAATTAATAACGTTCAATAAACTCAATTTGCTTTGTATTGAAGTGAGTTCCTTGTGTGAAGAATAATTCAGACAAGCCATAAAGTAGGTACCCACCTATAATATAATATAATATTTTAACAGAAAATTGTTTTTAATGTCTTACGAAAATACACATTTTAAAAGGGAAACTGATGCATCACACTGGGGTTAATCGGTAATATTAATATTGTTCTTATTATATGAATTTATTGACGAATATCAGATTAAAATCAAATACAGTAACCCACGAACATGTTCCTGCATTCATTCTTCCTGCATAATTATAAAGTGAGTCGGTGATTTTTAATATCAGTATTCAATTTAATAAGCACGGGTGTTTAGGGTTAACTGATAAAATTGAAATCATGTGGTAGTCGAAACTCATCAGATGGGTCAATTTATTTGACACCAGAAATCACTGCTGATAAAAGCTTGGGTATGTTTCACCCAGTTGTCACCAACCGTAGTGTCAAAACCACAAATCATATTAATCTAAACATCTTCTATTCAAATTTCATTGACATTAATCTTGTTTTCCACCATTACAGCAAGGGGATAGAATGGCACACTTCCAAAGAGAAATATGTTAATACACAGCTTAATTGCTTTTCACATACTAATAATAAAACTATGAAACTTACAGGCTAAGACCCTTCGTACAAGCTACGTGACTGTGACGCAAGTAGCCTACCGATATGCTACTTTTTAATGCTGTTTTCCGTACACGGCACCAGAAATATACCAAACTTGAATATTTTTTCACGTGCAGCCATCGGATAATACAATGTCAAGTGACTCTAGAAACGAAGAAAATAATACTGTTGTTTTTTTTATATTTGCAAACATTAAAAAATTAACTCTTGTAAGTATCTCCGTGTAGGAATGACCTTAGGCTGACAAGTTACTTGCAGTAGATTAGCTGGTACAAATTTACATCTTATGAAAATAATTAAACATATAAATGTGGGCTGTCTGTGATATGTGCATTGGTGATTGCGTGATTATGTCCTATCCTGTAAAGCCGCGTACTCACCTGCGAGCCGTACCGTCACGTTCGCAAGCATAGAATAAGGAATAACACAAAAGTGCCTTGTGAGCGTGTTTCGTTATACAAACATTTGCCTAATCGAGGCTTAAATTTTCAATACAAAACTGTGTTTACGAAATTCGAATAGGATGGAGATGGGGAGCTGGTGGGGAAAATGTAATATTTGTTTCCATTCAAATTTGTATTTGTAGTGTTATTCTTTATTCTATGTTTATACAAGATTCCCGGCAAGCCGATACGTGTAACAGCGCACACACAGTAGCCTGGTTGTCTTGTCTGAAATCGAGCATGCACCGTGTCGCAGGTGAGTACACACTTTATGTTAAAGTTCAATGTACTCAAATTTAAATTTGAAAATTGGAATCGATTTTTTAGATAAGCGATGTACCTAAGGAACATAAATGTAATCATTTAAGCGATAAAGCAGGTTCCAAAATATTTATTGTATTTATTTTGTTCAAATGTTTAACAGATGCATACTTTACAAGAAGACGCCATATTTCAGTAGCGGGGAAGTAGCGACAAAATAATGACACATTTAATCATAATCGCCTTGGGCCTTGGTTGATCGTAGCTACTTTTCAGGAAAAATCGACATATTCGTATTATGGTTTCCAAGAAAATCTTCCATCAAATAATACAACGTTATGAAAATTTGATCGACCTTCGTTATATTCGGATTAAAATAAAATTGACCGATTTTCCACATACGCCCCGCCCCCTTCCGCCGGCCAAGTTTTATTATAAGTCGTCCGGAACGTAAACAGGAATATTAAATTAAAATAAACACATAATATCATTATGACGATATTCCCAGGTCCAGCTCCACGGAGAAGGGGACTTCCATGATTGTAAGATGACCCAAGAGATAGAGCTGCGCCAAGACAAGACAGCTGCGTAAAGGAATTACATTTTCGGAGAACTCTGTGAGAAAGACTGTATCTTGCTTTCGCAGAAATTTTACGTCCGTGTAAATACGTATCTAACAAAGTCGTTAAGTATTTGTAATCCTACCGGCTGCGCCAGTTTGTTGTGAACTCTCTTTTACAATAAAACACAGGCTTCAACAAATCACTTTTTATGATGATAAATTGACAATGGGTTCTAAAATATTAACTAGCAGGAGGTTGGAATGATCTGGACCCCGACATTGATGATCTCACCATATTTATTGTACTATTAGTCTCAACAGCTAAGTTAAGAGCAGAAATAATAATCGTCAACATTGACACTTTATGGAAAATACCTTAATTATACAAACACACCAAACGGTTTAGACAAAACCTTACCCGCTTCACAGCTGATAAGAACACAAAGTCAAGCTATTTTCGCACTCCAAATGAGCGCTATACTCGGTTTTAAGGTAATTTTTAGGTTAAAAAGTTGTATTGTTTTAACGGGATAATAAAAATTCTTAAATGAAAAAATATTTTTGTATAGGAAAATAAAAGTTGGAATTTCCTTGTTCATCTTTTTCACTTCTACCATCATTTAGAATCACCTTCCGAAGTTAGCGCACTTTACCCCCGGATACCCGCTCGTGTGAGTCAGTCCACCATGACACAGGGATATCCCCTGTTACGAAGATGAGAAAAAATACATAAAGAATGCAGACAAATCTTAATTTTTAAATGTGTTTTATTTTTATTTCTAAAAAAAACTGCATAAATATACCACTTACAAGTTCACCTAGACTGTGTTAAAAGTAACGAAATTTGCCGCAAATAGATCAAACAATAAATGTTTTAACACATCATGGAGAGTTCGAGATTCGACACCCCTGACATGGTGAAATTGACCGAATGTCGTCAATCGAAAACATTACCAACGTAGACATCACTATTGATGTGGATTCTATTATTATACACGGTGTCCGGAAACTCGTAGTACAAGCGGGAAACTGAAGAATCTACACCACATGGGGAACCCAAAAAAACATAAAGTTTTTTGATTTGAGCATTTTCAAAAAAAAAAAAAAAACCAAAAAAAAATATTTTTCGGCTATTTTAGGGTTAAAGTTTTTCTGGTGTTTAGGGTTGAATAACAGATGTTTTAACCCTGCAGAGCAGAAATATTTTATGATTACACCGGGTTAAATGAGGGGTGATTTCAAAATAATGCTTCAAATCCGAGTTTCTTCATTTGTTTTACTTTCAAATAGTTTTAATTAGTTGGGTAACTTTGATCTTCAGTAATATTTTATAAGAATTTGATTAAAAAAAAAAAAAAAAAAAAAAAAAAAATCAACTTCAAACTCGATTTACTCGATAACGAAAGCTCAAATAAAAAAAAATATACTACAAAATCGACTCCAAATGTGATGTAGATTCACCAGTTTCCCGCTTGTACTACGAGTTTCCGGACACCCTGTATATTGTCAACAATCTTGCTTAATTTTCGTCAATCGAAAAAGTACTTACGTAGACACCACTATGGATTCGGTAATATAGACAACAATATTGTAAAATTTTCTTCTATCTAAAAAATTACTACTTAGACAACAAAACTGCGGATTCGCTTATTATACTGTTGCTTAATTTTGTCAGTCGACAACGAAAACCTACCAACGTAAATCACTGCGGATTCGGTTATCAAATTGTCAACTATCTTCTAAATGTTTATCAAACGAAAAGTATATAAACATCACTGTAGATTTTGTATTATATTGCCAACACTCTTGCCTACTTTTTTTTAGTTTTCTTACGTTTACCAATATGTTATATTTTCGTATAATTTGGTATCTAATCGCTATTGTCAAGAGTCAAGACTAAGCGGCCTTCGACTCGCCCAAAGATGTCGATCAACATTGGGCAGGTCACGTAGGCATTTCACACAGATGGGAGAAAGACGTCATCTCACGTCAGCTCACTCCGTTACAGGCAAGTACACTTTCATCCCCGAGGAGCCGGGAAAATACGATTTTTTTTTAGCTAACCAAATACTTGGGTCAGGATACGAGTATGTAAAGAGTCAGAATAACAGCAGAGTAACAGCAACACCTCACTAGGAGAACCTATGCTGAGGTGTTTGCGTGTACAGGGAAAGTGTTATTTTGCCGTCATAAGTAAAAATACATCATCGTCCTTGAGGTACCCACGAAGGATATTGTGGTTTCACCCATGGCGGCAGTATAGTAAACATAATAGGTTAATAGTTGTTACATCATAATGTTACATTTAATCGTAGTTGGTTAGTTAGAGAAAGCATTTTGAGAAAGCCAGTGTATTTTTATACCTAATTAAATTAAGCTACTATTAATATATTATTACCTCATTAAGAGATCAAAGTACCCACATAAAAGTGGTCGCAGTGGATGTATCAAAATTCAAATAAATAGTCTGCAAAAAAAAAGTCTTAACATCCGCCTGCCAAAAATAAGTTAACAGATAAAGTCACAGGTCACAGGTGCAGGATCTTAAATCAGTACAAGACAGACGTACACGAGTACGAAGCTGTTCATAGTTTACGTAACGCGCGGCGTTGGTGACGTCCGCAGTGTCGTTCGTCACAGCTATTCGTGTTTCGTGGTAAACCGTTATTACGCTGTGTTTACGATCTTTCACTGCTAAAATAATATTAAAATAAATTTGTCTCGGAAGCCAGCAAGGGTGTGGAAAAGACGTCTGAAAACATGGCCTTGAAATTGGTCCAAAGATTTTTTTTGGTCTGTAAAATTAATGCAATAAGATAATAAGATTCGATCATTAACCATTGAAGCGCCGAGAAATCCAACCTGATGTTTATATCCGGAGAGTGCCGACGAATCCACCGTGGTTTCCGTAATATTTTAGCGCACATTACCCGATTTTATTGTATTTTTTTATTTGATAATGAATCATAATAAATGATATTCTAGACCCTCGTTTCGTCAAGTGTTAAGAAAAGTTATGTTTACTTTTGTGAAAAAAATAAATTGTGAAGCGAAGAATATTTCCGATTTTCAAAGTAACTGAATTAATTTACAGGAAAATTATAAATAATATACTTTTTAATGCGAAGATCACTTATTTCGATTTATAGAAAGTCTATGAAACCCATTTTTATAACATTTTCGTAATTTCATTATATATATTTTTTATAAAATTAGAGAGAAAACACATATCTTTGAATATGAGTAACTATCCTGGGGGAAGTACATAAGTCAGATAAATATATTTTTTAGAAAAAAAAAAAAAATAGCTGATGAGACGGTACAATTTACAAAAAAAAGTAATTTTGCACGTTTACAAGTAAGTTATTAGGAAAATAGTGTGAGCGGGCGTAAGGCGGGCGATTGGGATTTTACCTCTGGTACATAGTCTTGGGAGGTCGGCATTCCAAGGAATAAGGTATCTAATCATTTCTTCTGACGGTAATAAGTTTCTCAAAATTAGCGATCGATCATTAATCGACATATCAAATTCGAAATAATCGATTCCATTTCGTTTGAAAGACTTCGTCATTGAATGGATGACTTTTGGCGGTGGTCTACGTATAATGAATGGCACGTATACATTTGCGAACTTAAACGAGAACCGAGCCATGAATTACAGGAAAGGAATGAAGCAACTGCAAGGGGCGTTTCGCGGCATTTGCGGTTGCTTCGTTCCTTTCTCATAAGTTGAGGTTCAGTTCGGCAGTTCGGCTCGCGTATTTATACGTAGCATTATAAATTGAGTAAAAGGATATTTGCTCGTCGATTCCGGCGCAGCGCAAAAATATACATACGTGATTTTTTTGTACGATGGCGTGATCTGGGCATCTGTTTACTAATTTTCTGTGATCCTTAAATATTTTTTTTTATTGTGGTTTGGAACATTGATTAAAAGCTTCGAAATCGAAATAATCGAATGAATTATCAATAAAAAAATTCGTTGATATTTACATGAAAGAAAGATTTTATTGCAAACCTCTGAGGTCTTTAATGAGGAAGAGCCAATGTATTTTACAATACTTTATTATTGGTGCAATTTAGTGTATTGCACAAATAATATTTTTGAGTGTGATCCAGTTTTTACGAGTTTTGGCTAAGACCGAGTTATTACGAACAGTAGTTTTAGCTGCAAATATTTTGTCTGAAAGCTAAAAAAAATCGGTCACTTGGCTGAAAATCGTGCCAAAACGTGTTCCTATGTAGTATAAAAAAAAACAGATATAAAATACGTTTTCAATAATTGCAAAGTCACTTTCTGATGCAATTTTAATTTAAATAAAATAAATATCTTTGTACACACCACTATCTAATCAAAATAATCGAAGTGTTTAACAAAAATGTAGAAACATGTCGATTATTTTGAATAAATATTGATGTATAAAAATTTAGTTATTTAAATATAAAATAATTCACATGTAGGTACTTTAGACAAATGATAAACTGGCCTGTGACAGCCATGAAATCAATGCATAGTCATTCTATTCCCGGCTGTTGGTTTAGTGACATACAACAACACTTGCCAACTAATCACTAGTGTTATGAAATATTCTAAGGGGTCGGCATTTACAAATAGCATATATTAACAAAACGCATTAATTTAACTGCCAATAGACGCCAAGTGGTTCTGTGATGGTATGCCAAAAATTTTATTTTCCTAAATTTCACACCAAAATTTCCCTAGATTTCAAAATTGATTTGCGTGGGGTATTCTCAATTTTCTTAGTACTGGATTCCCCACAATATATTTTCGAATCCATGTAGGGGAGAGGGAGAGAATTGCTAGAGGATTTCTGAGAAGAATAATTCTCCACAAAATTTTTAAAGGGAATTTCGGAATAATTTTCCGGATCAATTGGTTAAATTAATGAAGTTATTCTCTACAATTATTTTAAAATCCATCGGGAGAGCTACGGAATTTCAAGAAATAATTACCCACATTATATTTTCATGTCCTCTGGTACATTTCAGTTATAAGAAAAATCAAAATTTCCATAGAATTTGCTTTAATTTCGTCAACTTATCAAAAGTTCCTTAGATTTATGTGCCTTTTCCAAGAACATATTTTTCTCCCCTACATTTAACTAGACATCAAATCACTACGTTGGCCCGACGTGTACTGGCAGCTTTAGATATATTCCCATTTACTGTCCGTTCCATCTCCTCTCCCCACTCTTCACTAATCCCTAGCACGCCTCCACCGCCACTTCAACACTTTTCACTAATAATAATTTTGCAATAGTAAGTGTATATTTTGCCTTGAGGAAGGAACGGTTGTTCCGAAACCGGACAGTGTTAATATAGTTTATATATGGTAAAATACTTCACAAGTGCGGGTTTAATTCCCGTCGGCGGCATTTTTGTTTTTTGGAAGATTTTTTCAAAATTTATTTGTGTCTTAGGCTAATAATTATTGCTCATAATAAAATTAAAGGTCGACTGATTTGAAACACTCAGCCATTCATCAAGTCTTTCCGAATTTTACATTTCGATTATACACATCACTAAATGAAAGTACTTAACATTGCATAATTTCTTAGTTAAATAAGTAAATATACCAAATGAGCCAAAAATATTGCAAATTATTAAAATGTTACTGGAATGTTGTAATCATTTCAGTTGGTTCGCCTCACCGTAATTAACCTCTTCACCTCCACCGTCTCTCCTCGTAATGGTTGACAAATACATGCAACTTGTTATTAATTATATAAGGAGGTATTATATACCAAGGCAGCTGACTTTTGACATGGCTTATGCGGGTTCCAAAGGGTCAATGCACAAGGAGTGCCATTTAAGTGATATCTCTTATTAATGAGAAAATGTAGATGCAGATTCCAAGCGAGCAGTCCACAACGGAGTGCTGGTACCCACCCTGATGTATAGAAGTGAGGCATGAAATTGGCGGAGGAAGGATGAAAGTAGACTGAATGCTGTGAAAATGAGATCTCCGAGGCGTATGTGTCACAACACAACAACAATCAATGTTACTGTTGAAAAACTACATTGCATCGACATTAATTCGACTTCGTGTCTCATTCCGCTGCAGAGATATTGCATAGTCCTCAGGCGTCCTCGAATTCTTCTACCATACACACTACCCTCTAAGCACTCCTGGTACTAATAAGAACAAATTTTGAAATTTTCAGCAACTTCTGTCGACTACTTTTCGTGTTTGGCGAGCGCAAACATACGTAGGCCGAATTTTTACATATTAAGAAGAAGAAGAAAAAAACATATTTATGATGAATTGTTTCATGCGTTGCCCGCTAGATGCCTCTACTAAACGAAAATGTTCGAATTCGCACGAAATTATTGGTAAGATGGTATCGGAGTAATTCATGAACTTTCATTTTGTAAATTAACTTGTAATTTAGAATGCATCAATATTTTTGAATAAACAAATTATAAGCAGATAATATTTAAAAAAAAACACGAATTACTATTTATTGTACGGAGAAATCTTCAAACTGTATAAGTAATAAATATTTACTGTAGTATGTATACTGCTTGTTCACACAGAGTCAAAGGTGTCTCGGATATTCAGTGGTTTATGTCGTGACAAAATATTGACGACATTATTCAAAGTGTTGCTATTACCATTACATGGAGAATAAGCCATTGACCTTTATTCTGAATAGGTAGGTACCACAAATACAACATGGTTTCTGATACGTCAATTGTCATGGGGCGCCACAAAGCAAAACCCACCCCAAAGTCTTAGCGCCATTATTACTGACAAAAGTCAAAATCCAAAAGGTGATTCGCAAATGTCAATTATGGCGCGTCAATTAGAAACCTTCACGCAATCCCCTCCGCGCCAATAACACAAACTACGAATTTATTGCTCGAGGCCAAAAGGTCTTAAGTAACAAATCGCTAATTTAAAAGGGAGAACAAAAAATACCTACCAAAGATATTTTGTAAAAACAAAGGAGATTACGTAAATATTCCATTTGTCAATGGATGCGAGGCAATCGTTTGATACCAATACTGTTGTACGGACCGGCAGTCGAAGGTCGGAAGTAGAACTGTCAAAGGCCAATATGTCGTAAGCGTCGAATGTCTAATTTTCATAAAATAAAAAACAGTTTAAATAATTTAAGACAAATCATGTTATATAATTAATCAATTTTATGTAGGGATAAAAGGCTATCAGTCGACAGTGTAGATGTCATACCAGCTTTTTGATGTATGTCACGAATCTTGCAAGGAGCGAAATTAGGCTGTCTGCTGTAGCAATGAGATTCCTGAGGCGTGTGTGTGCTACGAACGTATAACGACAAAATAAATTTGGATATTGCACAACGTGACTGTAAAACCGATGTAAGTAAAATTTCTATTTTTTAAGGTTTAAGTGTAAAACAAATGCATAAGTCACAAATGAATATTGCAAAATGTGATTTTACAATATTCATGTTCATTGTTCTGAAACCCGAATATTAGCATTCAACTCACTTTTATATTATTCTTATTCTTTAAATGATTTACGTTTAAAAGAAAAACTAATTGTTTTTTTTTTATAACTTAGCAATACGAAAAAAATCAACTCGCATCATCTCCAAACTGTATTTTTGCACATACATCGGTTTAATGGTGCGATGCACAGGGTTTTCCAATAAGAGGTGTTATTTTGAATAGCCCGCTATATCGGTAGATGTTACTTTTGAAGCTGCCATTTTTTGACATTTGAAGTAAAAACTACGCCATTAATAAAAATGGAACGATACACGCTTCAACAACGCATTGAAATTATTAAAATTCACTTGAGTGAATCAAATGCAAATCATATTAAGTGATGAGGCCCATTTCCACCTCGGTGGCTTCATCAACAAGTAAAATTGTCTCATCTGGGGCTCGGAAAACCTGTTAGTTAGTTATTGTTGAAAAGCCTCTCTATCCTCAACGTGAGACTGTTTGGTGCGGTTTATGGTCCGGCGGAGTCATTGGACCTTACTTTTTCGCTAATGAGGCTGGAGCAACAGTTACGGTGAATGGATTGCACTATCGAGAGATGATTAATGATTTTTTATGGTCGGAATTGGATGGTATTGATCTGGACAACGTTTACTTTCAACAAGAAGGCGCTACGTGCCACACAAGCAACGAAACCATTGATCTTTTGCGATTGATTATCAAAATAACACCTCTTATTGGAAAACCCCTGTATTTGTAGTGGATGGATGAAATGAGAGAATGACGCGCAAGTAAATAATCAAGATATCGGAGAACACCCGGAAAAACGTCTAGAGAATCAAAAACTTGAATTGGACCATGTCAAAAGATCGTTTAATAGAAGAGTATGCATGAAAGCAAATTAACCTATTTGTGCCAGGACCGAACGGTGTAGCAGGCTGTTCGTCATCTCTGAATAACATACCAAAAAGAAGCTTAGATGTGACAAAGGCAGGACTCTAGTTATTTTCATTTAAGCTGTTTTCTTCCTTACGAAAAGTAGCTTTTTGCAAGTTACGCTCTTTTGTCAGTTGCTAGTGAAAATGTAGCGGTGATGTGCCGTGATCCGACTGGATCCGGCCATTAATGCCTTAGGATGGCAAGTGCCCGAGATACCCAAATAGCCGGGAAAAGGGCGCGGGCCCGACCTTCGCGACCCGGAAATGACATCAGAATGTCACGCGAGCTCAGCACCGAGCCGAGCCCATAATGTCATATCTGACGTCACGAACGCCGATGCGCGGACCATAACGTTTACCATCAATCATGGCATGGTGGAAATTTTACATCGTAGGTATGTTTACGTTCCACCGGGAAACCTCTAGGTATCAATATAAATATATAAATGTTCGTTTGTTCAAAATCTTAAATATCCGAAAGTTCTTCACGAATTGCTTTGAAATTTTGAAACAACGTTGTATTCGAATACGCGTGTCTTTTAATATACCTATATTATATAGACGTCACCTGTGACAGATGAAATAAATGCATTTAAAAAAAAACAGCGCCATCTATTGAAAAAAAAACTTTTTTCAAAAATCAACGCCATCTGTTTGACGTAAAAGCAACACGCGCTATTGGTGTTTATTTATCTGCAGATAGAATGAGCCACAGCAGGGCGTGGTGGGGTACAGTTGGTAAAGAAATAATAACAAAATATAAAACATTTGCTAAGTAGGTACTACTTAATTATCATTTGGTAATTTAACTTTCTTAGTGAACAAATTAAAGCCTTGTCTCATTTCTTTAAAATTCAATAAATATTTCAAAACTCTTGTATAATAAGTGGCGAGAAGGAAATGATTACATTTAAATTCCCAACAGAAAACTGACATTATAATTTTGATTAGAGAGTTTTTGATAATTCAGAACATAAGATAATATCGATTGTGTTTTTTGTTTTTATTTTCCACACTTTAATAATTTTTATTATTGGGTATTTTAATCAGTTTAATGCTATTGCTCAATTTAAACAACATGCATACGAAGAATTGAATTGGTTGATAAAGTTGTGTTATTTCGTAAACATTGATAAGAAAAACGAACTTACATAATATTTTGGGATGCGCAAAATAATATTATGCAAGTAATGTTTGTGATAAATCAATAAAAATCAGGTGACTAGCATTTTTAAAAACGAACTGAACCGCGTTTGCAGTTGCAGCGTTGCTGATTTTTCAGGTAATTCAAACTTTGTAAAATTTTCTTGAAAGTTAAAGATAAAGTTCTAATTTTAAATACAGAATCGTTTGGACATTATATATTACTACGCAGACCCAAAAAAAATAACGGAACGTCTGAATTCTTGTCAAATCAGTACCGATTTTGAAAAGTGGCAATCAAAATAATTTTCTGTTATAAATATTACACGTAGTCTTGGACTTGGACAATTTTGAAAAAGACTCCTTTTTAATGTTACGTTAAGTCGCATAAGAGTCCCACAGCCCTCAGGATCCAGTGAGACTTTGGCATTCCCAATTGGGGTATGTTGTAAGGTTGAAGGTAATGGAGAGGGGAAGAAGATGGAGTTAGATGACGGCGGGGAAGTATCTGGATATTCAAATCAGATTCAAACACGGTCAAAGCCATTCACCAGGGTATATTCCATTCTGGAATGTGCCACAGATATAATAATAAATACATGAGTAAATTGTGAAATAAAATTCTGTAGGATAAATTATAGGGAGTTTGCATCTCCCGAAAATAACTACAATATTATTTTTACCCACATTCTTGTGACACTGGTATCATTGTAAACCTGCGCGCGATAATAATATTATTTTGTCTCCAGCAGTCTAACCGTCGGGTTGACCCTAAAAGCCCAGCTACACTACTCGCGAAGTTGATCGAAGTTGACCGAATACGATAGTGTGGGCACGAACTTCACTTCGCTTCGGGCAACTTCGCTTCGCTTCGCCCGACTTCCGATTGTTGTCGGTAAATGCGCCCGAGTCAAAGGACTCGAAGCGTTACTCGCGAAGTTGCACGAGTGTGTGGGCACGCACTTCGAACTTCGGCTAACTTCGTCGAGGACTTCGTCGAAGCGTCGAAGCGAGTAGTGTAGCTGACACTTTGTCGGTAAATGCGCCCGAGTCAAGGACTCGAATGAGTTGGACTGAGTTACTCGCGAAGTTGCATGAGTGTGTGGGCACGCACTTCGAACTTCGGCTAACTTCGTCGAGGACTTCGTCGATGCGTCGAAGCGAGTAGTGTAGCTGACACTTAAACTTCCTCTAGCGTACGCGATTTATTTGTTCGTAAAATTATTATAAGTGAGTTTTGTGAAAATAAAAAACTAAATTAGAATTATCCAAATTCTCGTTATTTCACACTGAAGGTAATCGCAACCTCGGATTCTGAGGAATTGGAGAACCGCAGAATCATTTAGCCAACAATCCATTTAAACTGGCGATGATAACCAATCCTCCAAAATTCAAAGCGCAAATTCTAGAGTTCGTTGAACCGGAGTTACGGAGACGAAATTAGTATTTTTAATAATGCATTTCAATTAATAAGCGATATTTTTTATATCCTATTCTATATGGCATATCATCATTTGGCTGTACATAAAATAACGGTCAACCCATTGGTTGAAAGACCATCACTTTGACAATAAAAGCAGTATTTTTGACACAATATTTTATTTTCATCCTATTGTGTTTAAATCTATAAATGTCACAATACAGCGCTGTTTTTTAATCAGTAATCACTGACGTCATTGTGGGTAAATATAAATAGGTACATTTGGCCGAATTCTATAAGCATCTCATTGTTTCCCAATCTATAAACAGTCGCGATAAAAATGGGTTGGGTGTTTGAATTCTTTCTTTTGTAAAGAAGAGGAACATTACGGGTGAAGGAAGATGGAATGTGGATGAAATGCGTACAAAAAGTACATTCAGCCTGAGCTTAGACTTTTAAGGTAAATTTACAAAGTGAAAATCAAATAAATTCTCCTGAGGCGCATAAATAGAAGTAACTCGTGTAAAATATTACATGGATTGAAAAAAAATGGTAAACATGCAAAACGACTTTATTTAAGAAGGTTGGCATTTAATATATTCATTTTATTTATAAATTTTAAATATTTATCTAGATTAGAAAAACAAAGAACCATTTTCTCATAAATAATAATTTCGGTGGTGGGTCTCTGAGTAACTCCTGTTCAACGACCTCTGGAACTAGGATTTGCTTTGTTTTTCAAAATTGGAACTGATTGTCTGATAACCGATAAAGTAGGTATCAAAATCATTTTATTAATGAATAATTCTATATTTAGAATGTGTATTTATTTTATTTTAATTTGGACAGATGTGGTAATTTTTCAAATTTACTAACAGTGTTCGTTCGAAATATAAATTTCTGATCGCCTTTTGAAAGGCAATGATCCTGAGGCAAAATATTTTTTGCTATAGATACTTTCAGATTCACAAAACTAACAATTATAATATCCCGTGATTTTTCACGGGTCTGCGCTAGTTAACATCAAAATCAAATACGATGTTTTAAATGAGTTCAGATATTCAAAACATAAAAAATATATAATAACCAATGATAGCAAAGTGAACATAATAAAAAATAAAGACATCTCTTTTTTTCAAATAATCAATAGCCACGAAGATATAGTTTCATTCAGCACAGTGACAAAAAAAACCATCCATAGGGAAGCAAGATCAGACATCGAAAAACAAAAAGTTGTAGGAACTATTAATTTTTACCACTGGCAATTACTAGGATTGCAACACCGGGACGCATGCGCGTACCAGCGAACCACCCAGTGTATTTGGAAAGTTATGTAGGATCAGGGGTATATAACTCCGATCGAAAATTGGAACCGAAATATTGTGACGTCATATTGTCTAACTATATCCACCAATGAAAAACTCTGAAAGTCTATGCAATGAACTTTCAGAGTTTTCCATTGGTGTTTAGTATAATAAGTAGACTCCGAATGAGAATTGTACTGTCTATATACATATATTGGCATATCTATGGTTTTTAGGACAAATTTGTTTCATACAAAAAGCCCGAAGATATCGATCTAGTGAGTGGTTTATTTATTCGTAGGATTATTACGACCTCTCGCGATTTCAGAAACCCTTTAATAAAATCGCTATTTCGTTCTTGTGTTAAATAAAGTCAATCTTTAGAAAAATTATCGTTTTATTTATCCTCGGTAGTAAGTTTTAACCACATGACAACCTTTAACCACCATAACCTTTTGACATGTGCACCGATTCATTGTTACGCGGATGACAGTACAGTTCATGATAGCTTTTTGTTTGACAAGCCCCCAAAGGGCACACAAACTCCAACGGCTCGGAGGGCTTTGAAGCAGAGAATGGACGGTTATCTCGAGAGTATTTCCTCCTGGGGTAAAAATAATCTCGTCGAATTTAATGTTTCAAAGACCCAATCCTGTCTGATTACGTCTAAAAGGGATCCAAATGATAATCTAGTCTCCTTCAACGGAAGCAATCTTCCGAACACGCCTTCCATTGATATGCTTGGTGTAACTATAAGTGACCAGCTCAGGTATGGGGGTTCCATCGAAGCCAGAGTAAAGCTGGCCTCTCAGAAGCTGGGCGTACTGAGTGAGAACGGGTCGCTTCTACGATTCGTTCTTGAGTTCAACAGCTCGGCTGTGGAACGAACTGCCGGCCTCTGTGTTTCCTCCCTCCTACAATATGGGACTCTTCAAGACCCATGTTCACTCCTTCCTCTCCACAAAAAGACCCTCTACACAGCATCCCCAAAGATGACATAGGCCCTGAGGGAAATTATTTTCTTCAGGGCCTCCTGTGTGGAGTTAATATAAAAAAATAAAAAAAAACATGATCCACCTATCCGCGATTCACTAACTCTTGGTAAAACATGGTGATTTTGAACTATGTTCGTATCTAAATTTGAAATGCAACATTACATAATAAAGTGAATCCTAATCCTCGACTTCGTGACTATTCAATATCGTGACCGAGAAGTAAACCGCTTATGTAACACAATGCATAATATATTATATCTAATAAATTGCATTCATAGGCGAACATCCTCCATAAGTTTATATTACCCTATTCAAACCCGAATGCAAAGCAATTTTAGATTAAATTTAATTCAATTTTTTAAAGCAATGTTTTTAGAATTATTTTTGCGATATTTTATTGCACAATTTTCGATTGAGGCTTGGAAATTATTATTATCCGATGTGCAATTGAAAATAAAGTAATCGTCCACGTTCGTGCTATTTCTTAGATGAGGTTAGGGTAGGCGACACATTACGCTATACGCATCATGGCTTAGCCTGTTTCAGCATATCGCTCGCCATACACCACCAATGGGAATGTATGGCGGGCGATATGCTGAAATAGGCCTAGCGGCGAAAATATAGCTCGCTTATAGCGTGGTCTTCACAGATCACAATAAATGGTAATCTGGCTCAGGGCTTTGACGGCCTCGGTGGTTGAGTGGTTACGATCCTCGGCTAAGGGTCCGGTGGTCGCTGGTTCAAATCCGGGGGTACACAAATAAATTTAATTTGATTAGTTTGTGTTATTCCACAATTTATTAATTCAAAATAATTTCTAGTTTGTTTGTGGCACGTTCCAGAGTGAAAGATCTCAGTATCGCCTGATGTGAGACCACCATTCAGAATTGAAACTTTGCTTGAAATGGTTTAGCCGTGTTTGGTGACCAGATCTGAACATCCAGGTGTTTCCCCATCTTACTCTTCGTCATCTCCCTTTCCTCCCTACAACCTTCAGCCTCAAACCATACTCAAATTGGGCTTGCCATAGTCTCACTGGTTTCAGATGGGAACAGTTGAGACTCCGGTGCGGTACTCGCATAAAAAAATAACCCGTAAAAAACAATGTTTTTTCTATTTTAAAGTGTTTTACAACACAAAAAAAGGTTTGACTGAGGATTGTACCTTCCTACGCAGGAGCTGGAGTCGAAAACTCACCACCAGCCACGTCGAATGCCGATCTGGTAGGACCAACATTTCTTTCGAATATTAACTGCTCTAATGATCCGATTTCAGAGAAATAGACAACAAGTCCATCTGCTGACAGATCAATCGGAGTCCGCAAGTGGGTTAGTACCCGCTTCCAAGATGCATTCGGTTATGAACGACATTACCGAAAACAAAAGTTAAATTCAAATAGATGTCCCACACATCACATTCTAAAGTGGAAGAAATTCTCAGATAATCCTGGTGGACGACCATATTGATACAAACATTGCTAAAAAAACAGTAAAAACATATGAATAGCCAGGCAATTACGTCTCAACCTCCCAGTTCTACTTCTTTTCCACAACTATCAACTATCAAAAATCAGCATCATGGTATTTGGAAAAATGACGATAACATCCCCAATGGTTCCGATTACTGTTGACCGACTCTATGTGATGTCACATTAAACAAAAAACATGTTGGACAAATCACAGTTTTCCGCAACAAAAAATAGAAGAGGAATAATAATTTATGCTATCCAGTTTCACCAACCATATCAAGAATATGGCTGTCTTCCGTTTACACGTTTTTCTTTAATATTTGAGAAAGGAGGTACAGTTAATTGTTACGATTGTTGCTAAAATACACATTTGTTATGTTTCTGATTGTAACAAGGGGTCTACCTTTATTGCAGCAAACGTGGTAATACTGAATAATATTCTCTACGAACTTCCGCTAGATGGCGAACGCAACACTGTTTTCGGAAATAAAACAGGTACAATAATTGAATAATATTGTATCAGGTAGGTACTTACATTGATTCTGTTCTTGGTGGCTGTGATGACGTCCTGGTCGGGGCTGACTCTGGCCACTCTTTTGCGCCACTCGTTGTTGCCGCTCTGCTGCAGGGCAGCTAGCCTGGAAAATATGTACACTTTAGAGATAGACGGTAAAGGGTTAGAAAAGAATACAAAAGTAACTCATAGTCAACAACAGCTACAGGACTAAACCGGACACTGTTAAACTGGACCGCGGCATGGATACAAACAAACTTGATTATCGGGCTAAAGTGAACAGAATTAAACTGGGAGGCCAGTAGTTGACAAGGCGCTGAACAAAATGATGGAGGGTCCCCTAAGGGAAAAAAAAACTAGAGACATGTCGAGGAAGAAGGTTAATATAATGAGAAGATGTTTGGAACAAGGTGGAAATGCCCTGCTGATACCTTAGGTGTGATGGTTGTAATAAGTAGTTGAATCACTAAAACGTCTTAATCATGATTAACTCTGGGTTATTATATCATGTTGCACTTCCTCCTTCTTTAGCCAATATTTCGGACAGCATTACAGTGTCCACCATCAGGGTAGATGCATAGATTGTGGTGAAGTGTGTTTATGTACGTAGACGTGATGCAGTGTTGCAAGAGTTAATCTTCTAATGTGGTTGTTTTCTGCATTTAGTTTTTGTATAGCCGTCTAAACCGATACCAAGAACTAAGGCTAAAGAAGCAGGAAGCGTAACATGGCATAATAACCCAAACATTAATCAAGATAATACTTTTGGCCGTGAAAATCTCAAATAATATCTCAATAAACTGTGCTGTGCTTGTTATAACATTGACCAAATTTGTATGGTTTCCCTATGGCCAGCGGAGAGTATTTGTGGAGGAGACTGAAACGCAACAAGGCAGTGCAGTGACAACTAGATGAATCAATCTCAGGATTATTACTATTGATATTTGGTCGAATGTGTTAGCTACAAGAAAATATCCCCCAGAATATGTGAAATTTGTAACATAAAATGGAAAACCTTCTCTTTTTTATCAATGTCACTGATGATAACTTCTACGGTTGAAAACCAATCCAGAAGGCTATTTCCAACCGTTGTAGAGAAAACTTATCTAGTTCTGTAAACTCTAGTAGACAAATTGATGGGGTCAATAGAGAAACCGAAAAGGTTCACGGATCTCTCAAGTAATCTGACAATCTACTATGATGAGAAGAATCTGGGTGAAAATGAAGAAGTCAGGAGAAGGGGTTGGCTGGACTCACCTCTCGGCTATGCTGCCACTGCGGTGTTGCGGTAGAGCCTGTGCCGCCATGGGCTGCGTGGCACTCCGGCGCAGGCCCGCTACCGGCCCGGTGCCAGCGGGGTCCTCGTGGGGCGCCGGGTGGGACACCACCGAAGGGGGGCCACTGCAATGGAAACAGAAACAACTTACATTAATATACAGTGCTATTCAAATACATTCATTTCTTAAGAGAGATCTTTGAAGGAACTTAATGAAGAAACTCGATCGGTTAGATCAAAGATCCCCAAACATTTTTGTCCCGTAGATCACGTGCCGATTTTTTTCTGTTTTAGGTAGACCACTGTTTTCTCAATTGCTCAGCACTGGGATTCCCCACAATATTTTAGAATCCACTAATTCCCCACACAATATTCTCATAGCCATGGGGGGTGGGGGGTTGGTGGCTGCGGAATTTCATATTTTTCACCAGATAGTTTGAATGTTTCAAGATTTTCTCTAGCATATTTTTTACCTTGAAAACTATTCCATATGAAACCACAAAAAGTGACAGTGACACTCCCAAAAAATGTTCGTAAAAACACTGTCGTGGACCCCCATCCCACGTTTAGATCAAATGCACCTCCAATATTTTTTTCGTTGACAGGTTATAATAAATCCCTGGTCCAAAGCGTCCTCATTCATTCATCTGCTAGCTAACACCTCAATCACAACACAGGCAATATATTTGGATTATTGTGATAGTAGTAGGAGAAATGGTAATAATAATATTAATTTATACATTAACTCCACACAGCAGGCCCAGAAGGAAATTATTTTTCTCAGGGCCTATTTCACCTTTGGGGAAGCTGCTTAAGGGGTCTTTTCGAGGAGAGGAATTAGTGAGTGAACATGAAACACAGAGGCCGGCAAATCGTTCCACACCCGAGCTGTTGAGTCGTAATCGACCCTTTCTCAGGTGACAAATAATGTCAACCGTGTACAAATGTTGGACACGAGTTTGGCGTGTTTCCTAAAATATTATCGTATCAAAGCTATTAAAAATAATACAGTGGCAAAAAAAATTATCACAAAACAATAAAGTCTAACAGATCGAAAGAGCATCATGTAATAAAAAAAGTAAACTTACTTTTATTATCACTTAATTTATCTGACACACAATACCTACTCAACTACAGATGTCTATTTATACTATGAATCACCGTCAAGAATTGAATAGTGGGACCATTAAACAAGGTACTTGACCTATTTTATCCTTGGGGTACTGATACCGTTGCGTTGACTACTATCAGGTTCACGATCGTCAGCGGCTGATTAGTAAACAAAACGATGCAACAATACTGGCAACACTGGAGGAGAATTTCCCAGCGCCAGGCACTTCCCACGCTCGAGTTGCCAACTCAAAAAAACTAATTGGGGTAGACGTTGAATAATAAAGGCAGCGAAGGAAGATCACGAAATGAATTCTACATTGAAATTAACGTCAAGTTATTACGATCAGAATGGTTGTTACGTTGTCACGGTCAAGCTTAGTAGAGTAAAGTGACCGTTTGTCACGAAGAAAATGTAAAAAAAAACTATTCATTCGATAAAGCACGGAATTGATAAGGACATTTTAAGATGTTTAGATTAACGATATTACGACACGACAAAATTACGTTAGTTTACAAATTTAAGAAAGGAGAATTTAAGAATTTAAGCTGGTCAAATTTTACTACGCCAGAGCTTTCGCTGTTGCAGATTAACTGCTTTATAGTTAAACATGTTTTGACCTCGGTGAATCGACACAACAGCAGTTATATTATGCACTCAAGGAGAAAATCAGTACGGTTTTTTTATAAATAAAACTATTGTTAAAAATGTGACAGCATAAAATAAAATATAAGTAATTCAGAATATACATAAACACGTGTTCACGCAGGTTGTCTTGTTCGAATAAATATAATTATTATTATTATTTATTATTTTTTTAATTTGTACTCTATTATATGTTTATTTATAAAAGGCAGTATAGCCGTTTATGTATTTAAAATAAAAAATAATGGACGAGATGCGAAAATATTATATTTTTTTAGAACACGAATTTCTTGTAATATACTCGTGTTTTATTGTTAGTTTATTATGAAATTTGTCAAATCATTCGTTATAGGCCTCCAGTCCCATGTTTAACAGGAAAACGAATAATTTGAACAGATGTTTGATAAATTAACAATATTTCATATCAGTAAGTTTTCTTCGTGCCTAGCCTATGGCTGTCAAAGTACAACACAACAATATATATATTTTTTTTTTTACAGTAATACCGCACAAGAGTCCCAACTGCTCCCGTCTGGAGCCAGTGAGACTATGGCATCCCCAATTGGGGTATGTTGTGAGGCTGAGGGTATTGGGGAGGGGAGGGAGATGGGGAAGAGGAAGGTGGGGAAGTACCTGGCTATTCAGATCTGGTCACCAAACACGGCTAAAGCCATTTCAAGCAACGTTTCAATTCTGAATGGTGGTCTTACACCAGGGCGATACTGAGAGTATCTTCCACTCTGGAACGTGCCGCAAATATACTATATATTATTTTAAATTAATTAATTGTGAAATAACACAAATTAATCAAATAAAATTTATTTGCGCACGCCGGGTTCGAACCCGCGACCTTCGGATCTGTAGTCAAAAGCGTATACCACAAGACCACGCCGGCCGTCAAAACGTCATTGACAACAGGTACTCCGTACTTGAAAATCTTGCAATCACAACGTAATTTTTAGATTTGTTGTTAAATCTAGACACTTTGCTACAGCAGCTGTCTCACTTATGGACGATAATAACACTTAAACATAAATATATTTTGTCTTATTTTTTTTTTTTTTTTTTTTTTATAGTGAATACCTCACAAGAGTCCCAACTGCTCCCGTCTGGAGCCAGTGAGACTATGGCATCCCCAATTGGGGGATGTTGTGAGGCTGAAGGTAAGTGGGGAAGGGAAATAGGAAGGTGGGAAAGTACCTGGCTATTCAGATCTAGTCACTAAACACGGCTAAAGCCATTTGGAGCAACGTTTCAATTCTGAATGGTGGTCTTACACCAGGGCGATACTGGTAGTATCTTCCACTCTGGTAGTATCTTCCACTCTTATAGTAGGAAAGGAATGGCATAAAGGTAAATGAAAATAAGGAAAGCGTTAATCCAAGCCATTTTCAAGGGATTCAGGAATCGCACAGTGAAGGATTATGACTTTATTCATGAATCGGGATTAAAGTGGTTCACTCATCATTTGAAAATCATTACAAAACTTTGCCAAAATATAAAAAAAATAATTACTCATCAACTTCAGAATCAGGCAAGTCACTGTAAAACGAATCTAGATGTAGAATGAGTTCCTGCAAATCGAATTCAGACAGATCTTCATCGAAAAGAAGATCATCCAAATAATCCATTTTGAACTATATAATATAACTATGTAAACCAGACAAAACGACTGAATTAATCGATTGAACAATGACACAATGAATCGAAACTAATCAAACAAACATTTAACTGAGAACACATGATTAAAAATATAGATTTTTCTATAATTTGAAAGCTCCCAAATCGATTCAGTGATAAAAAGCTAAACTTGACAACAACGAATAGTATTGCGTTCGCGATCACAAAATATACTGAAGTAGAAACGAAATATTATTATCTTGCCGCGAGATGTAACTTTAATGGAAGATAATAATAATGATAAACGAATGAGCTGAGCAATGAGTAATTCTCTAAAATGAGATAAGATAAGATAAAATCTATAAACGCATATGCAATTTAGTT
The DNA here is from genome assembly GCF_061612785.1 of Hesperophylax consimilis. NCBI lineage: Eukaryota > Metazoa > Arthropoda > Insecta > Trichoptera > Limnephilidae > Hesperophylax > Hesperophylax consimilis. Next base: position 2,958,897 of record NC_142842.1, read on the forward strand.
ATACACCCGGAACAAATCGTGCGTTCGTGTTTTACGTTCAGCCGTAACTCTGTCACAAAGGCAAACATTCAAAACCTTCATTTTTGATACACGGAAAATCTGTACCGACCATAAAATATTAACGAACGGGCCATCGTCGGAGCTCTGTCGTCAAATCTTTCACATTTTTTTTCCTGTTAGTACACTAAAACAAAGTAACTTACTAACCATTACGCCGTTTTTCCGCAGGGGCAGGCAGAGAGGATACGGACGAGAAATGCTAAGCAAATTAGATCGCAAACAAGGAAGAAATCAGGAACCCAGAAATCTCTTTCACTTTACAATAAAATATCGAATGAAATTACCGAGATTGAGAATATGATTCATTTTAGAAAGGAATTAAGAAAGTATTTCTACCTCAAATATTTAAGTTTTGTTTGTGATTTAATATGTTTAAAGATATATATTATGTTTGCCAAATCTTATAGGAATTTCAATTTATACATTTTTATTTATTTATTTAACGCCCAAAGGGCTTTTACGTGTGGGTGGGACAATTTAAATGACAGTTTTGAAACATAAGAAAGAAATAATAAAAATAAAATTACATTAAAAAATAATATATGCAAGAAACAAAATTAAAAATAACAAGAACATAAATTAAAAAATACAGCGATTTGACTGGTTTACAAAAATATAACTTCCATTTAGGAATAGTATTGAAATAAGTCTTTTACGTAATCCACAAAATTCGCAAAGTTAATATTAAATATATCGACATCACCTAAGTATTGGTTTCCCATAGTGATATATATAACATATACGTATAAAATGTTCAATTTATACGTATATATTTTTATATATGTTTATAAAATTACTATCACACACGACGGTGTGACCTAACTTAAGTTTAAATAATACTAGCTGACATGTAATATGCATGTATAAAATTAATAATGAAAACCCTATTAAAATCCGTTGCGTAGTTTAGAAGAACTAAGCGCACAAACAGACAGACGCGGATAGTGACTTTGTTTTATACTATTTAGAGATTCAATTCAATTCAATGCCAGCGGATGATGTTCATTATAAGTTGACGACAAAGGCATATAACAGATGCTTTCATATGATCTATGGTTATGTTCAGGGTGATTTAGTACCGCCCCAAAATATTATTTCTTCTCTAATAGCGTGAAGTGTGAAAATAATGATGATGTAAAGCAGAGATTTTTCATATGGGAGCCGATATAGTTTCCACATGGGAATCGGTATGAAAAAGCCAACGTGTAAAACGACCACTATCATCGTATGGCTACCGAATAACAAACCTTACCCATGTTTAATTGATCAGAGATAAGATGCAATTTAAAAGTACCTACTTTATATATATTTGTAGAAAATCATGTTGTGAGAAAATCCTTGTAATCTAGAATGAGGTGTTATTTTACAACAAGTTTGTCATAGTCATAAAATATCATAATAAAGATTATTTATCAATTTCTCGGAAATTACAGCGCGACCTCTTCGTGTGAAGATTATGAGAAAATATTAGGAAAATTTAAAAGCAGTAGGTACCTGAAGAAAATAGATGCTTGACTCACTTTTTTAAACAAGTGTCCATAATATTCAATTAAAGGAAAGGAAATTCTAGGAAAATCTTTTTTTTCTAAATTGTTCTAGAATGGTTCAAAAATACCAGATTTAAAAAAAATCAAATATATGAATTTATTGGTCACCTCAGCACAATTCTTCCGGCTGTACTCCTATTAGCGAGGCAAAAAAGGGCTTGTAAAGGTTGGGTAAGGCAAACATGATTACTCGATAGGCGGGTTTGCGATGGTTGGGTTAAAGCAAACTCGATTATTCGATGATATTCGGGCATGCGATGGTTGGGTTAAGGCAAACCTGATTACTCGATAGGCGGGCTTATAATGGTTGGGTTTAGGCAAACTTGATTACTCGATGATAGGCGGGTTTGCGATGGTTGAGTTAAGGTAAACTGGATTACTCGATGTGCGGGCTTGTGATGGTAGGGTTAAGAACAGGACAAAATAAAGGAACGAACAAATTGTCTTACTACAAAATCTCAGTTAAAAGTAAATTGAAAACAATCATTATTCAATATAAGTGAATACCCATACTAATTAAAGGTTGTACAATATCTGAGATTTACGTCGGTGCTAGATTAAATAATGCCCCAATCCCAAAAACAAAGGTTATACTATGGGAGTTTGAATATTCAAGTCGTTATTTTTTTTTCTTTTTTTTTTTAAAGACAAACAGTCCCGGGTTACGAATAACCTGACAATATTTGAAAATCTCTTACTACCGCCACAGTAAGCTGAAAATGTTGCTTGTGTTGTGATGGAGGACTTAGCCAGCTGAGGAATTGAACACACTACGCCCGAGTGGGACCCAAGCGCGATGTCAACTCGGCCACCGACATATATACGAGTATATACATTTTTCGATAGACACTGAAATAATTTAATAATATAATCGTCAAAGTTACCCCCCGATTTAAAAGTCGCCCCATCTAACGATATGTAAGATAAGACCTTCATCCATCCGTATGTTCAATTGTCAAAGAGCGTCTTGAAGAGATCTGGATTAAACGAAGAAGTAAATAACGACGACAATGAACCCGGAACCATCTACTAAAATGAAACAGCTTTACCATTTAAACTAATCAACTACTCATGTATCGTCCCTCAACAACTTTTCTGAGAAACCTATTAATAAATAATGAATATTTGTTGAATAACACGTCTAAAGCTGTAAAAGAAACACACAATATTTTATGAGATTCAGAAGCGTTAAAGTTATTCAAAACTCTCGTTTTCACTGCCACAGAAAACACGTTGTGAGTTGTGTGATACAACGAAAGAAAACGAAACCACATCGAAGTGGCCCATTTCCCTAGTTACCTTACAAGTAGAGCGTGGACAGTAAAAAGGCAATTAAAACATTATAACTTATTACGTCATTTCTTCAACAATGGGAAGAAGGTCGCTCCACTTTACTCTTCATTTACGTAATTCGATAGATTCATAACATTTATGTTTATTACAATCATGACTCTTCGTTTCATTTATTACAATCATGACTCGTCTTATCACGAAGAATCTTATACATTGAAATAAGATCGTTTATAAGCGATTTACACTAAAAAGTGGGTTGTCAATATTTATCTACCAGATCTATTATTAATTAGCAGTATTTTAGTTTTGAAACGAATTCTATTGTATCACATTTCACTGATGAGATAAAGTGATAAGATGGTTTTTATCTTTGTTAAAAATAGCTAAGAAGTTTTCCTAAAATATTGTCAAAATATTACCCTGAAAAACCCTGAAAAAATTGAGGAAAATTCAAATTATTTTTACACTATTTTAAAAAATTTATTGCTATGACTTTCATGTTTTTCCTTTTCCTGTTAATCTCTCAAATCTGAACCCTTTTACTGACCTGTAAATACACAAATGACTCGTTTTCGTTCGCTTAGTCTATTTAAACAACTAAAGATTGTATGTTAAAGTGATTAGACAGTAGTTTTTAATATTACATCAATATTATTATGCTGAACTTATTTCTTAAACCAAATCACTGTTGCTATGTAAGACATTTCCAGGAAGGCATATCTCTAAAGAATGTCGGATGAAACTGCAAGTGGGAGAGACTGCACTCGTGACTAAAGAAACAATGCAATAATAACAAACTATCCATACATTGCACATCGCAATAAGGCGCTGAGGCAACACGAGGCTGGTCTAATCCAGTGTCTGCCAAACTGTGTGCCGCAAGAAGTATCAGGTGTGCCGCGAAGGAAGAAGCCTCAAAACTATTCATTTTAAATCATTTTAAAAAAATCTTCAATTTTATGTAAATTCAACATCTACATAAATATTTGTAATGTTCGTATATAGTGGTCGATGCGACACACGCGAAGTGTACGATGAAACTGGTATACGTATACATAGAGTGACGCAGCGTAGTGAGTGTGAGTGTGTGAGCACAATATAAAAAAGAGTTACCTACATTTCCTTTATTCATATTAATAAAGTACACTTTACTTTTTAAGGTATTTTAATTTGGAAGCCGCGGTAAAAAAATCCCATTCGCCAGTGTACCGTGAAGTAAAAAAGTTTGGCAGACACTGATCTAATCCGAACTCTGCACATCTGAGAAATCTTCATTCTCATCGAATGAATTTCTTAATACCACTACGTACCTACATTATTTTGCAAATACCGCGGTTACGATCGCGGCGAGCGTTTGTTATTGTTGTATCTATGTATATTTTTGAGTCTACAGGAATTATTTATTTAAAGGAAGCTTCAACTAAATGTCATAGATAATATTATTATACTGTGTGTGTTGTCAAATATTGAGAGAAAAACATAACCTACCAAAGTCATCATCGGAACTTTAGTTTGAATATGCCACATTTAAACTAAACATCTGCCATTCAAAAAAAAAACAATTTCGGTTGTGACTCTGTCTGTAAATCCGATGAAATGAATTTTAAAACTCGGATTTGCTTTCAATTTAAGTGTTATTTTCAAAATTGAATCTGAAGTTGGGAAAAATTCAGACAAACGATGAAGTAGATGGTACCAACATTATTTTAATTAACTCAAAATCTACAGTTATAATATCACTTAGTTTTTCACGGGATATACAAAAAAATCGTCTTTGTAAGTATCAAAAATCTGTAATGATGATTGGAGTTATTACTTATATTATAAGAAAATGCGCGAAAAGAAGCGAGGATAATAATGAAGAAAGGATTGAATGGCAGGATAGAGGTGTGTGGCATTGTATCCTGTCTGCATACTTCAACAAACAGTATATAGGTAAGTTGTGTTTACGTTTGTAACCGCCAAACCACGGAAGTCGTTAATCATTTTGTTGCACAGTATTCGGATACAATAATTTCGTATGAACAATCACTTTGTGGTTTGACATTATATGTAAATGAAATAAAACAACTACTTTGTGTGAACCACAAAATAAGTGATATATGCAAAGGGATCTTAATATTTGCTTACGCGATATATCTGGTACTGGTGTGATGTTTAAGTTCGTGGGAATAATAATAGTTATAAAAATAATGACTGGTGCATCAACTACCTAATAAAACAACTGACACCTGAGAACAAAGATGGATATCGCAAATGAATGTTGACAAAACGTTTACTTTTTATGTGTCTCTGTACTCTTACGTTATTATTTTATCTATTTTCGTAGTAGATTAGATTAGATCATCTAATAATAGATAACTCTCTGGGACTTTTTCAGAATAATAAACTAATTCGCATTATATTCGTAGATTAATTTACAACTATCGTTGTAAAACTATCGGTTAATCTATGAAAACAAACAGTAAAAGAATCTAAAAAACAGAAACCGTCATCATGAGGAAAATTTATTTGTAATAAGATAAGACTTAAATAACAATTTGATTTTCCGATTGAGATTTAAAAACACAACAACTAACTCTGAACAAAATAAAAAGGAATGAGGAACTGACCTTGTATATATTTAACATTTTTAACGCATTGAATGCATTACCTTAAAAGGTATGATTGAGATTGCTCTATTCGGTACTACATTTGAAAAAAATGTTTAACTAAGTTCCTGGTTGTAGGTTTGGTTTCGTTAAACAGTTGGTTTGATGAAGCAACATTAGTTTATCGAGTTAATTCACATGGGTTAATTAATCAACTAATTGTAATAAAAATTTTCGATTAAGCAAATGTTTGTGTATAAAATATTATATTATACAAAATTATGAATGATTTAAAAGCTCGGCTGGGGATAAAACAAAATTTAAAAAATATATATTTTTGTTTTATCTAGTTTTATTTTTTAATGTACATTTGTTACTTTAATTTTCTTTACTTTGCTACCGGTTTTGACATAACCGTATCATTAACTAGCATCTTAACAATGTACATCAAAAATTAAAACTCAGTAAAACTAAAATGTCTAGATATTGTTACATAGTTAATGCCAAAGAAATACAAAAAAAAATAATAAATAAAAAATAAACTTTTCCAAACTTTTTTCAACTGCTACTGCTATAGGCATCTAAGGACTAGTACATTTAAGCTAAAGCAAGATTAGGCTTAAAAGAAATATATTTTAAATGTATCAGTCCGATGATATATCCGTAAAAGATGAAATCGATCTCGTAAAAAATAATCAAATGGAAAAATTGTGTGGAGTTTTAAATATACTTTAGTTTTAAAGTACGAATTTATCAACATGTTAAAAAGAGCAGTAAAATCAACAATAATTACCGTTAATATCTAAATTTTCTGCCTTCAGTTTGCACTTTGAACTTATAAAGCAGTCTCATTGAAAGTATCGAAGGCTTTCGCGGCAAAGGGTGGTTGGTTGTTAAATGAGACACTGTGATTAACTGTAACTGTTAGCCAGGCGCCCTGTTCCCAGGTAGTGAGGTATTAGGGTAGGGTGCGCTGCGTGCAGCGGGGGTCGGCTCGCGGGAGAGACTGCGGCGTCGCGACGTCCGACGCCCGAAGTAGACGCCCCGTAGCGCCGTGGTACGATACACCTACAGTGTTTTGGGTGGTGGGTGGATTGTTTCTACATATTTGCAGTGACTTTGTGACGGTTTGATAGCAAATCACTACAACCCTGAACTAAACGATCTTAGGTGTAAATTTTAGGTGAGTAATTTGTTCAAATTTATTTAAACTTACTTATATCTAAGTTACTCGTATTAATACTAGATGTTTGCGATTCTGACGTAGTTATTCGTTATAAGTTTAAATGTATAAATTGATAAGTTAGAAGTTCTGTTTATACTTTAAACCAAATTAAGATAATAGTGGCCGACGCGTTTTGGCAGGGGTAGTGCATGGTGCCAATTACAGGCTTATTTATAAACGGAAACGATTCAGGTCGACAACCATCAATCACTGGTGACAAGTTAGCATTACTTGTTTGTCGATTGGCGTGTCATGCGTCAGCATTTCACATCTAGTTAATTAAGAAGAAAATTAGTTAACGGTGCATTTCAAAACTAGTATTGAAAATTAAGAAAGGATTTAGAGAAGAAAAAATATACAACGAAGACAGTGGAATAGCTCCGAATTCCGGTCGCCCAGACTAAGATTGTCAACAAAAAATAATACTATCTTGTTGTCTATTAAATGTTAGTAAATTGCCATCAATTTTCCGTTCGTTGGTAGATAAATTGTTGGAATGGAATATAAAATATTGAAAAACAATAATCATGTTAAAAAATTAGGATGAAGCTTAGGACGGGAAGCTAGTTCCGCAGAATTTGAACAATTCATCAAATTTTAAAGTTTAAATTCAAGTTCCGTGAAAGTTGTATTCAAGTTCTGTTATTATTTCATCACTGGCCGGTTGTTTCAAGGTGCTCGGATAGTAACAGAACTTTAATAGGACTTTCACAGATCTTTGAAATTTGATGAATCGATGAAATTCTGTGACTCGTTCTTAGTAAACAAACACAATTTCAATTTTATTGGAGGCAAGTAAAACAGTATTAGCGACACAAAAAAACTTTTTTAGATTGTTTCGCTATTTAAATAATATTAATACATTCCAGCAATCTGTTGACCATCCAATAAAGGAAGCAAGTGTGGCAAGTGGAAATCAAAGCATCTACGCAAGACCTTTAATCACCAGGGAAAACACCAAATATGAAGAATAATAACCCTGACATGAAACGTCAATCGTCGGAAACATTCGCATTTGAACGCACTTTTACCTTCACACATTTCTGCATACTAAAAAGATGATAGATTTTTTAATACGATTCAATGGGTAGGAGGTACTACGCTCGCTGGGACTTGGATCGATTATCCATTCAATTAATTATTAATGAAATTTCCCACAGGTGACCAATTACCCTGACATCATGACGAATGAAAGGCTAAAACACAAGACGTTAACCTTAAGAATGGCTACCTGCATTTTTATTCGATAAGTATCCAAAGTTTTCATTTTAATGTGAATAGTAAAACAATTTTAAGTTACAATTATTATTAAAATTGTTTGTCATGCAAGAGTAACAAAAATTATCCATAGCCATCGACCAAATTGTTATTGAAACAATGCCCTTAGCAAAAGAATTATTGGCGAACAGAAATTACGGACGGTTGTGAATACATTATGTTCTATTTAACGAAGCTGTTACATTTTATTGGCAAGTTGTTGAATCTGTCGACAGATTTAAATCGGGTGTTTTGAGTACGGCACCCTACCATATAATTAAATACCCTTAAAAGAACACTCAGCACAATGTCATATCTTAAACTTACGTTGATACTACGATGAAAAAAGAGACTTTTTTTTTGTTTGAATTCTGCTAAACTGTCACATTTTATAATAACCCGTTATTTATAGCCCTTTTTATTTTTTTTATTTACAATATACCTACAAATCCTTCTTAGTATAAGATAATGTTTTTGTACTCCAGGATAGGAGTTAACCTGTGTTGGTTGAACGGTTAATTGATTCAATATGTAGATGCCAGTGGCAGATTTTCATAATAATAATAGGGAAAATAATTTCCCTCAGGGCCTATGTAATCTTTGGGAATGCTGTGTGAAGGTTTTTCTTAGCGAAATAAAAGATAGGAAAGCGAGGAAGATCTGAAGGAAAAGGGTGTGAGGGGTGGATATGAATCTGGGGGTCATTATGTCCAGGAGTGACAGACATTTTAATTCATCCCTCGAGAGAGATGAAGATTCCTGCTGGAGAGGTGAAAAGATCTTCCTCAACCAAATCTCTTCAAATCCGGCCCGCCATGCCCTAAGTGGGCAGACGCATCTGCCGCCAAGAACTGAACAAACCTCACCTCAAGAACAAGGGCACCTCTGCTAAGTCACAAAACGTAACGAACCACTTTGAGTGACCTATGATGGTTGGTTATCCAATGAATGGTTCCCGGGGCGACGGTACTCATACTCGCCTCCCAAATTGAAAGAAGAGCTATAAATGCATTGCCTATGTAGCAAATCGGACTGACGATATAATTAATTCTTTATTTACTCATAAAACGTATAATCGACAGCATTTAATCGGAAAATAAATCATCTGCTAATAATTAGTACGTAAATAGAATTAATAAGACATTAAAAAAGTAAAACAAACAATGTGCAGTCTAAAATCAATTCAATCAAATGCCAAATGAATAAATAATATGTAATTAAATAATGCATAATGGTTCGTTGAACTGTTGTAAACACACGGAGACAATGCATTTCCCAATACTGCCGTCAACAATGAATGTACTCAGATGCACCTAGAAATAATAATAATAATAGTACCACGTGGTCGTGTTTTGGCGAGAACTCTCTCTCCTCTCCTCTCCTCCCGGATCCATTCTGCAGTCAGACATATCGATCTGCGAGCGTGCCAGACTATAATGGGATAAATCTGATCAGAATCCGAGAAATATGAAGTACACTCCGCAAAAGGGAAGAGAAAATTTACAGAATCGAATAATTTCATTGAGAATTTGATAAGGTATTTTATTATTTGTCTCTGAATCAGCATTGTGGTGATCTATGCTTACAGGTGAATCTAAAAAGAGTACATGGAACATGATAAAACTCACAAAAAGGGAACAATTAAAAATACGGCTAGATTTATTATTACGATTGTTCGGAAAACCGTTTTTACTTAAAACGTTTTGTTTTGTTTGGAATCCGTCAGACAACAATGAAATTAAACCATTTTAAAAGAGTGGAAACAAAGCAGGGGTGAAATATAGGTATCCAATTTTCGGATTGTTCTTTTTTACTCGATGACTATTTTTTGCTTCACATTTCTAAGTGCTTTTGTTATGACGCAGATTCAATTAAGTAAAATGTTGTAATGTTGAAAGTGAATTGGAAACAATTCAATTAGAGACAATGATTAATCCCCGTTCAATTGGTATATTAGTTTATTACACAGCTGAGCCAGTAAAGTAATAAAAAAACACCAATGAATCATTTTCAGTAATACTTGCATTGAAAAGCATGCGCTCGCATTTAATGCCAATTAACTCTTGAATAAAAATTATATGCAGCCAAAATACACGCGTGATGCCTACGAGAATAATGCAACACAAACGCATACTCGTAAGCCCTGGCACTACGCTTCGCTACGATGCTACGGCGCTACGCAGACGTATGTTTAATGCGAACGTGGGGCTACGTTGATATGTTCACAAAGGCTACGCCATGTAATGCATAATGTAGGATGCGCTACGCCGCGCCGTATTGTATAACCAGTACGGTATGTTAAATTTATGACAAGCAACTTTAACCCTTCAGTACTATCATCACATTTGTTCAGTTTGCAGTGTTTTCTGTACATTTCAAATGAAATAAATACATCTTATTTTTTAATTTTCCGTAAAAAAATACTGTTTTAGAGACTAGATAAAATTATCTTTTCGGTGTATGAAATTAAAATAAATATTACTATTTCTAAATAATAACATTTTAATATCAAACTTGAAAAACCTAACCTAACCACATTTTTACTTAATTTTTAAATCCAATCATAGAAAAATTGAGAGAACTCGATTTCATTTTGTTTGGGGAATTAGTAAGAAAACAGTACCTTCACTTTTATCTCGTTCATATAATATAAAATAAGAAATAATTTTTAAAGTTAAACCGTTTGTTGTTTCGATAGCGGCGCGAAATATGACGTATTCATTTTGACTATTTTTAGGATTTTATTTGTCGATTTCTGTATAAATATTTGAGGTAAACTGGAACATATTATTATTTCTTTTTCTAACGTCAAAAAAATTATGTATTTCCGAATGATAGAAAGAAAGATAAAAAATATTTTATAAATTATGGACCCCCGGTCATATATGACCCTCAAACGCTAGAGGGGTTAAGTATAATATATTGAAATGAATATACTACAATAAATATTATAAGGTCCTTATTACTTCTTAAATCGATGGGGGATTTTCAACTGGCTCACTTTAACTAAATACATAGTTACTAAATTTTATGCAAAATCGCACTAAAGTCCCGATTGCGTGGAGCCAGTGGGACTATGGTATCTCCATTTAGAAAGATTATTTGTTGTAATGCTAAAGGAAGAAGGGGAGGCGTTGGATACCACCATTACTATCGGTCATTAAACATAACAAAAGCTACGTCAAAGTAACGCTTTGATTTTGATGCCAAGCAGATCTTTCAAACTGGAACCATTTAAAAAACACATTGCATTAATTAAATAACTTTATTCATTGAAAACATTATAAACAGAATAAGATTCGGTCGCATTTAAGAATTGAACTTGGGACATCAGCCTTGCCGGGGCTTTGTTCTACCACTGAGCTAATCCAATCATACTTAGACTATGAACTAATTTTCTTAATGCATATTTTTATTTGCTGCTATCTTTATGTATGATTGCGATCTAAATTCAAATCTAGATAATGTCTTGGAAAAATATATCTATTTTTATTTTAATTTGCGATATCTTAAGTAATTAAATTCTTAATTAAATCTTTAGTGTTGCTTACCTACTCGATTTACGCAAAATTATGCATATTGCAAAATAAAGACATATCGAACTTACTTTGTACCATTTACTATTAGCTTTATATGCTTTCAAGAGCAAAAAAGTACACAGACACTAAAGATGAACACTCTAATGCTTTTACTGATTAATTAGGCGCGGAGGCATCGGACAACGGACAGTAGTTAACGCCTGGTTAGCCTTAAGAACGAAGCCTTAATTTGCGCGGGATTAAGTGTAATTCTAAACAACGGTCGTTAGTCGTTAGTCGTTAGCCGTTAGCCGTTAGCCGTTACACTTCAGCCCGTTTCACGCTTGAAACTCACTTGCAGTAATTGATACTTGTAAGCATTAATATGAATGCCAGACCGAGAGGTAAACAGCCGTGAAAAACGAAGCATACGAATTCCCTAAGGGCTCCAAAACACGACTCCTGGAGTCCGAAGTGGACTGGCTCATAGATCATGATGTTCAATAAGGTATATTCGTCGATTTTTTTAGTTCTCGAAAGAAACAAAAAAAAAAATTGAGAGTGAAGGCATTTTTAATTATTGTTATTTGTTATTAAGTTATTGATGTAGGATAAATTTTTATCATGTTTAATTTGTAGAACCCCATTTTAATTTTAATTTTTGTATTTTAAAATATTATTATTAATTTTTCACACGTAACAATCACTTTGTGAGTATACATAATTATAATTATAATAAAATAACTTAATTTGACTACCAATTTATTTGAGTAAGATATATAAATCAACCAGTTTCAATTCGACCTGAACCCTCATAGGGTTATTATTATCGGAATATATTTATTTTATTCTAATAATATTATCATTTAATTTAATAAAACAGTTTATAAACAAGTTCTGCTGTTATTATTACTACGCGTGATAGCTGTGTGGCCTTTCGAAGTCATTATCAAACTTTATCAGAGTTTGATACATACTGTTCCCGTAAGATTAATTTTTTGGTGAGCGTATGGTCTGTACGAATAAAAGAAAAATCGGCAGGTCCTTCCCCAACCGAACTTTATAGTCGTAAAAACGATCCATTCGCATGCGGACAAAAAGGACAAAAATGTACAAATTTTATGTGCCGGTGTCGAAAGAATCAATGACGCTACTTCTCCGACAAGTGTTACAGAATCAGTCATCCATAGGAATCCGATTTCATAACATATAAATGCATTCACCTTAAAGAAGTTAATTTTAAAGATTAATAAACGTAACCATAAACTTCAAACCATGGATATAAATTTTTTTAGCATATTTCTGCGATAGGAATCGCATCCTCAACGGAAGCCTTGTATAATTATGATGGTAACTTATTGTCACGATAGAAAAAATTCCGACAATAGACTAAGACTGCAAAACCGTTAAATAATTAGATGATATCAGATCCAGATTGGGCAAACGTAGAAATATGTCAAAACAAATTGAAATTGGAAATGATACAGAAAATTTACAAACTTGAAACGCATCAATGATTTGCACTTTATTGTGTGGATTAAAATCAACCGTTATTTTACATGAAAGTTTTTAATGAATTTTATGGCTTTTTTTTAATTTTCAATGATTTAGCGAGTTCGTAGTACCCACACTAATGATATATAAGAACTTTTAACCCCGGCATTTTCAACAGGTCTCTTCAAACATAAACAAAAATAAAAATCAAAGTACTCTCAGACTGGTCCATTTATTCGGGATAAAGTCTGGCCTTGTGGGTAGAGGTAGGAGTTAAATCGATACACCGAAACTAATGTACGAAGCATAGCAATAGAAAAGCATTCACAGGAATATAACTGTACTACCATTTTAGTATAAATATACACGGGTAAGAGATTACGTTTGGAGCTGAATTTAATGATATCTAATAAGTAAACGAATGCTAACATTCATCAATTATACAATGAAAAAAATAAGAGCCCTCGGAACGTAAAATGAATAAATTAAATAAATAAACGATGTCAAAATAATTTTAAACTACACTAAAGTAAAGTAAAGTAAAGTATAAAAGCGGACATGGTGTGAGAAACGTGAGGAATACAATGAAAACTGCCAACATATTTTGCTTTACAGGTACGTACAATATGCGCAAATACTTGAAAATTGAGTTAATTAGACGTTCACATTACAAAGATTTATGAAACTGTAAGAAGTCCGTCGAAAGACATTTTCAGAGCCACAAGATTACTCCCAATAAATGCATATTGCAAAATAAAATTAAATGAACGAAAAATTAATTACGTTACGTTAGGATAGTATAGATAGATATTGTAAGTTTATTTATGTACGTGAATATGTTAAAGTGATTTTAAAAAATACAGGTCTTCAGGAACTAACGTATCACAGCGCATACAAAAGTGCAAACCATAAAAAAAAATAATGCATACCGGTAGCGTCCCAAAGCGACATAGGAGGCTTTACGCGTTTGGTCTAGCTGCTGTTTCAAGGGTTTTCAGGATTCAGTATTGCAGTCCTGGCTGAGTACACCAGCGCGGTGCCTGACGGTACTTATGCTTGTGAAATTTGCAGCATGTATTCAGAAAATAATATACGTTTGCTCAAAATGTTGGTTTTTGCAGAAAAAGTAACCGTATTTTTTTTTTTAAATAAGAAAAAGTTACCTCAATTTCTGTTTGGACAAGTCATGTGAGGAGATATTTCGACCATGAAAAAATATAACTAACATTTAGAAAAATAATTAAAATAAAAAAAAAACATTTGTCACAAAAAACCTTTTTAAAAACAGTCACATCTAAAAGTGTGACGCAGAAGTAATGTAATTAGATTTAGGTTTACGTTATGTTAGATTTTTGCAGTGCAATTCTGAATATTCAAATTTTAAATACTCCGGAAAAATGGTATGTGTTGGCACTTCACTTTTGAAATGTGCCACAAAGAATAGACAAGGGAAACATCCCGCGAGAAATAAAAATGCACACTTTTGTGTGTGTGACATATTTGTCATAATCGTGTTTATTGAACAAACCTGCAGGTTAAGAAGAAGAAATTAAATAACCAACTAACCATAGAAACAGATTATGGTGATTAAAATTATGTAATCAATGTCGTCTTCCATCATTTTAGCATCTAAGTAAAATAAGTTACCTTGTGCATATCAACAAACTGGTAGAATTATCTTTGCAAATAAGCCTTACTCTAAACAACGTAACGCTACGTTCACAATTCACGTTCACTTTTCTTACGTTATCATTCAGGTGAAGACATCACAGCGTGATACTTGATACCTCAGCTACGAGATCATAGATGAGACGGGAACAATATGCTTAACTTTTCACGCTTTCCTCCTTTGGCCAGTTCTGCGCCATGGCCACGAGTGGTTCATTATCAGAAGTTAATTATTTTGTTTTATTGCAAAACAAACAAGAACAAAGCTCGCTTTCTTCCTGTTCAAATCACGATAAAACAGACGAATATCGCACGAAACAAAAGACACAGAAAGCAAAGTAAGATTTATAGACCCGTTGTCTCAGGCACGCTATTCGGTTGATGTGACAGCCTCTTTGAATCGTTATCAATCATGTGGCTGTTTGATCAATGAGCAATTTTATGGTGAGATATAATTGAGAGAAACTGAAAACCGCGATTTTCAAGAACACGCTTGCAAGATATAAATAAAACTCACAAACTTATTTTTATCGTAGAAATGAGATTAAATGACGATGTTAACACAAATATAAATAGACTTTTCTGAGTGATAGATACTCTCAGTATCACCCCGGTGAAATACTACTATTCAGAATCGAAACGTGGCTTGATATGGCTTGATATGAGAGTGGAAGATACTACCAGTATCGCCCTGGTGTAAGACCACCATTCAGAATTGAAACGTTGCTCCAAATGGCTTTAGCCGTGTTTAGTGACTAGATCTGAATAGCCAGGTACTTCCCCACCTTCCTCTTTCCCTTCCCCACTTACCTTCAGCCTCACAACATCCCCCAATTGGGGATGCCATAGTCTCACTGGCTCCAGACGGGAGCAGTTGGGACTCTTGTGAGGTATTCACTATAAAAAAAAAAATAAAAAAAAATAAGCCGTGTTTGGTGACAAGATCTGAATAACCTTACTTTTCCTTAATTTCTTCCCTTCTTTAATCCCTTTAGCCTTACAATATAACCCAATTAGGTATGCCATAGTCCCACTTCCTCCTGACAGTAAGGATTCTTGTGCGGTTTTACTCATACCTAACTTGTACACCATATTAAGTAATAACGAATCCAAAAATGAATTCGATTTAAATTTAGTGTGTCGCATTTAAAATTACATGGCATAATAAATATTTCAGTAACAAAATATCTTGATTTGAAATAATGCTTTCTTTGCTTCATTTCATGTACTTGACATTTTTCTCTAAATTAACAAACTTTTGTCACAATATAAAGACATGATATAATACATTTTAAATTAAAACGATTCTGAAGATAAACATGATATTACATCCGTGTTATGTGTTTGTGTTCAGAGAGCGTGTGACAAAATGCACCCCCTGCAACGTAGCAGAGCTCAAGAGATTCGAGGGCGAGATGTGGCAAGACAAAGCGCGAAAAAATTAGGCGAAGAGATGGGAAAACTGTCGCAAGGAAGGGAAGATTGTTTACAGTCGGGATGCAGTACTGCAGTGCAGCCTTCGCAGAGTTATTTAGGCGGTGATTTTATATACCTCGGTCTGAAAAACACAAGTCTTAATACTACTTCCATTTTACAATATCTATATACCTACATAAATGTTTATCGTCCTTCACATAATCCGGGCTTCTTCATGACCAGCATTAATATATCCCTTCCTTCAGCCCCTACCCTAACCCACCTCACCACGCTGACCAATCGAGTTGAGAAAGTCATTGTCTACGTGAGATTTGAAAAAACACCCCCTTTTCCCACCCCTTAGAGCAGAATTTTGACAATTATTGATAAAATTTTGCACACGTGAGCAATAAATACAACACTTGACTCGATGATCCATTCAATGTATTCGCTTCTCGGACACGTACCTGCATATATTAGTAATCCTGAACTGTATCAGTATTGTAATAATGTTATTGGTATTACGATTGTAGGATTATTTTAACTATTGTATATTTACATTCTTTATAATTTTGTTTACGAGTATATCTATGTATGTGAAAGCCCAATGGTCATTTCAATAACTTATGCATATAATTAGGCTACGCCGGTGACTTCGGCTAGTATTTAATATAACTTGCTAGTCGTAAGCTTGGTTGTATTACTGATTTATTTATATATATAATTAACTCCTTTCGGCTTTTACATATGATACTTATAGTATAAGAATCTTATACTAAGTGAATGAATATATCTTAAGTGAATGACTTAAGATGAGGTATACAGTAAATGCTTATAGGTGGGTGTATAGTAACTTAAGTATATTTCAAGTTGAAAAGTTCTAAATAAGAATTATTTAAATTATAAACAGCTCATATGAGCGTGTATAACAACAATTTAATACAACATAGAAGGTAGTAACATAATAAATGTAAATAAAAAAGCTAACAGTGAGATCCTGTACTCAATACAATGATTAAAAAAATATACTTACATAACATGATATTATGTAACTTACTTAACATTTAACTACTTATGTAAACATTATTAAGGGAGTAACTTTGTGTAGAAATAGCACAACCGCATTGAATATCTAAGTAAATGTTACCATTTACAGACGCTTTTAGAGTAAAGGGCATTTAGGGTGAAATATTGCCAAATGAATGCATTATTATTCTTGTGCTTCTGTCTTATAGCGTGGCTTTCTTAGGTTGTTAGATGACGTAGGCAGGAATCTCAGGAGCTGTAGTAGTTCTGAAATTCAGTGCAACAAGGAAGAGAGTGCAGTCTTAACTCCCTTTTGGTCGCACTAAATAAAATAGGCATTTGACTCGTTTCCGTAGGAGCGCGTTATGAATTATTCAAAATGTTAAGTGTATTGCACCGAGGTCTATCTCCGAGTCCCGCAAGATTGCCACCAAAACTTCAGACAATTTGAACAAGTCGCAGGAGCGATACAACATTACTCTTTTTATATTGCTTCTGCAGTAAGACGTGTACTCGCCTCAACGGCTGGCGTGGGCTGGCGCGAGACTGTAATAATTACTAACAATGGTTACCCTGGAGAAATAGTGTAATCAATTTTGAAGTTTTTCATCGTAGGATATCATATAAGCTATAAAAAGAAAAAAGCTTCAATATCATGGTCGTATTACGAGGAATGAAAAATATGAGATAACCCATTGGATTGATGGAACACGTCGCACCATGGCGTTAAAAACTACGTGAGTATTACAAGTTACAAGTGCAGTTCACAGAGTTGATTCGGGCTGTAGCCTCTAGGGTGCAGATTTCCGGATGTTAGTTAACCTCCGATAGGACAGGGTATCAGAAATAGAAAAAAATATGAAAAACGACTGCATCTAAAAATAACCAATAAGATTGCCAACCTCCCTACTTGCCAATCACAAGCCTACATCACAGAAACAATCCACACAAAATACACCAATATATAATACATAAATCAAACATAAAGTTTCGGTCTGAACAGAAACAAAAGGTACTGAATTTTTCCATTAGTTAATAACCCCCGATTGATTCGGGGTTATTAACTATGGGGGGCATGACACAATAAAATTAACAGTAATTTTTAATTATAATTAATCTTTAATTAAATTCTTTAACATAATAATACAATAAATTTACATAAAAAACACGTGAACACCACAACACAGATTCTTAGGACGGTTTGTTTCACAGAATTTGAACAACTCATCAAATTTCAAACTTCATTTTCAGTTTCTGTGAAGGTTCTATTTTAGTTTTCTGCTATTATTAGTTCTGTTATTTTTTCAGTCGTGAGAAACAATTGGCCAATAAAGATTAATATAAATATTTATATCATTCTTCTTATTTCGTATGATATTGAATAGAACCTTAACAGAACTTGAAAATGAACTTTGTAATTAAATTAATTTTTAAGTTATGTGAAAGTCCTATTAAAATTCTGTTATCATTATGGGCCAGATAATAACAAACTTGAATAGAGCCTTTACAGAAAAAGTAACTGGCCTATAATGATATAATAACAGAATTTGAATAGGACTTTCACAGAACCCGAAACTTTTCTTTGAAGTTTGATGAATTCTGTAAAATAACAAGTTCTATTGTTTCATAGAAATTAAACAATTTATCTAATTTCAATGTTAACTTTCGTGTTCTGTAAAAGTCCTATTCAAGTTCTGTTATTATATCATTATAGACCAGTTACTTGATAGAACTGAAATAATAACAGAACTTGAAAAGAACTTTCACAAAAACTTGGAAATTAAGTATTAAATTTGAACAACCCGAGGATAGTGTTGTACAATACATAAATCATTTATAGTACATTTCATTCATACTTGCCACTACATAATATTATTATTCACATAAATATCAATATTTAATTTGACTGAAAAATAAACGAAAAAATCTTTTAAATACAGGTAGTATTTTGTAAAACGTTATAATCATTGCGAATATCTGTATTTGAAATTCAATTTAGACGCAATACAATACTTTGTGGTGGATTTGCGGGAAGTTGCTCAGAAAGCGCTCCATTGAAGCTTTTGTTTGAATCCAGCCACTCTGCGCCACTCTGCGGTAAGAATATTGTTCCCAACAACCGTAGATAGGTTTAATCTAAGAGGCAATCCCGTCGTAGCGAACGTAGAGAGCAGCAACTGAAGGCTTTCATCGAAGGCTCTGTTTGATAGAGAATGGAAGAGCAGTACAACCAATTCAAATGTCCGTTAACTGTCATGTAATTGTAAGGATAATAGAAATCATGCACTAACGTAAGTCTACGTACAGTAAAATATTAATAATAATAATAATAATTTGATGAAGAACGAATAACACGTAAGATTAAGCATTTTTGTTTGTTTGTTAATTAATGCTGTTTTTAAGGGCTAAACATTATACAGTATGTATTGTACATAATAAACTGCCTCAGTAACAATATTTTGTATATGCTGAGTGATAAATTAAAGATGACCACTGACTCGGTATGATTATTTCCCTCCATAAGTACTCTGGGCAATAATACCATTGGTATATTCTGAGGAATATATATGGTAGTTAGTCCCAGAATTACTGCACTGAAATAAATCTCATATTCTATTATTACGTAGTGGAAACCGAAAGCGCAAGGAATACTGGACTATTAAATGCATCATTTAGAATTTTATATAGAAATACCAAGTCAGTTATCCAAGCGAATTACTAGCTATATCAAAGGATTATCCGCTTTAAAGTGTCAGCTATGCGATAAAGATCTTTTTAACAAAGGAAAATTGTAAATATAATAGAAACAGCAAATTATCTCAGGATATTCTACTCTTATAAGTTCAATACATGCTACATGAATGTATTCAACGTAATTCTGCAAGTTACGTTGTCTAACAAAAATAGAAACATTGAACGAGATGAGTAGTTTTCATTTTAATTTGGCTAAACTATTGACGAGCTAAATAATTTAAAGAAGGTACATATGCTTCTATTTTACTGATTTTAAGTTATGAATATTTTCTTATCTCGGTAATTTTATTCCAAAAGATGAACTTGTATGTGTACCGTGGATTTACTAACTCAGCTCAGAGCTAATTATCGATTATAGAAAACAATAAATATAAACAAAGCGTACTTAAATTCCCTAAATTAAAATACAACTCCATTCACAGCAGGTAAAAATCGGCGCCGTCAATGGCCGGTTGCGACGCCACTTCGTACGCCGACGCAGCGCCGGAACGATGAACGCGGGTGAGGGGTGAACGCCACGCGCCCCGCTCCGCACCACTCGCCTCGGTGCCACGCGTGGCCAGGGTCTACACTCCGCAAAGTCTACAGTCTACAGTCTGCAGTCTAGACGGGCCGTCTAACGACCGTCTGCGCCCCTGGCGGGCAAGGAACGAAACCTGAACGGTATTTGGAAAGGGGTAGTAACCAAAACGTTCTGGTGGAGGTAAAGAGTATGGGAGATTTATGATGTTTCAAATTTCTTCGAAAGCAAATAGAGAAAGATTTAGAAGGAGATTGATGTTTAGAGAAAACGCGTGTCATAACATAATCCGGGACAGATATTTTGAAATTCCGCTTCTCTGGGATATTTAAAAAGTTTTTGGACAGGTTGAAGATCGATAATAAACGTATTCAAAAGAATAAAAAAACGTCGTTACGATATAAGAAAAATACATATTGGGGTAAAATATATACAAACTTCATAAAATAATAAAAAATCAACAACGAATAAAATGTTACAAATTACCAAAACATAGTTATCGACTTTTTTCCTACAGTGTAAAGATTCACGGAGATTTAGAAACAAGACAATTTGATGTGACACCTACAACTCTGCTCTACAATTAGAAATAAACCAAATTTTGTACTTGGACAACGGAAAGGAGTTAAAGAGTAAATCCATGGCTTCGCACACATGTGTTAAGTGCAGTTGTAAGTGAAAACAATTATGTGTTTTGTAAAGCATTTATCAAGATTACTTACTTTGTAAATAAAAGTTTGGTGGGAAAATTACATTACTTATGTCATCCAGAATGGTTTACAAGCGGATATTCAGATTAATTTTGTTGCCTTGCATCTTATAAATTATAAGGAATATTTTTGTAAATTGCACTTAACACGTGTGTGCGCTAGGCAATCGAAAAACTCGGTAAAGAGAAAATAGATCACGTTAGAAGCTGTCGTAAACTGTCCATACATATTAGAATATTGGCTGCTCCACGTGTTTAATTAACCCCGCTCAAAAGGAAAACAATAATTCAATATTAAAGGATCCCTTGTATCCACCCCCTCCCTCCCGGGTCCGCGTCCTGGGGGAGGTCGCCCCGCATTGTCTGGCGCACGTCTGGTCGCCGCGTCAGCCACATTTCCATTCATCTAGCATCCTTGATGAGATGGCCGAGATACAGCCTGTCTGCGAGCGCTCTGCCTATACCGTAGCCATGTCATGCGCCTCTTTACTCCTTACTCTTATGCACGCCTGGTATAATATAATTTTTAAGATGAAAAATTCTCAGACGCGGAAAACTTTGAAATGAAGTCTTTTGTGTCTTTTTTCTCTCCTCTTTTCTGTAAAGATCTCCGAGGCTTTGTGAAAAATGCAGACTTTTAATTTCGTGGTCTACGGTTAGTTGAGTAACTACTTGGGTTTGAAAATATAGTGCTTGGAATCTGATTTTTGCAGACAACAACAAAACAGTAAGAAGATAAAGAGAAGAAAAGGGCAGTTTATTAAAGCATGAACAAATTTGAAAAGAAATTTTTAGATCAATATTTAGTCGTCTCTGTTCAAGGGTGCGTGCATTGTAGAAATTTATTATATCGGTGTACCTAATGAGGAAGTGATGGAGCTCGCTTATCACAATACGCTAGGTAATTTATTTATGCCACGGTAATTGTAAAAACGTTGCAGCTGTAAGTAATTTATTTTTCCAATCAAGGAATTGGAACCGTAGAAATGATATCTCGCCGCAGAATATTTATCGTATCGTGCTCCAGAGTTACAAATAGATTATTCAATATAATAAAATTATAAGAACGCACAACCTCTTGCATTAAATACATCGTATGGTAAAATCACATCACTGTGTTAACCACAAATACATCCGCTTGATTTGCAACCTAACCTAATGGATATGCGAAGCTGAAGCACAGGGGTGGACCATCCCGTGGGGAATGTGGAAAAAAATCCCTTTGGCCGGATTATACCTGTATTATTATATCGTATTCCTTCAGTCTGAACGTACTATCTTATTAGTGTTATTGATACGGAGATTAACCGCATATTCCCCGTCAATACTCAAATCATAGGCTCATTACGCAATGTGCCACGTCTTCAGTTTAATTATTTGACAGTAGTCGATTTCTTTGATTACCAGAGTTGGCATTGTGTGTTAGGCTAGATTGGATGCCTTCTGGTTTCACATTAGTACTAACCAGAGCCTTCTGCCCATCATTCGCAATATGAACCATAGGCAAATGTGTATTTCTTCAAACTATTTACATTTCTTACAGCTATTGTTGCATTCTACTCCCAACTCGTCCAAGGTGACAATGTCCTATTAATATACCTAATATCTGTCTGATTGATTTTCTATCCATATTGAGGTAGTTACCTGTTTCATTTAAGGTTCGAAACGTCTATGAACACTTTCGATTGTCTTAGTACGGCAACCAAAGGATATTAAAAAGGCAGTTTAAAACATACGTTTTTTACCCGGGATGCCGAACTGATCAACTCAAAACTTTCCCTGGTGATTCAAGACGTGTATATATAATATAATTAACAATAAACGAATACGGTGACAAGACGACTATGCGACCATGTTTTTGGTATATCACGAAACCATTAGTCCTTTTAATGTGGTTCAAATGCTGACAAATGCACATCATCAATGTACCTAGCCTTTTTAGAAAAGAGAAAGAATTTAGACATGAAGTGAAAGACTTTTTCTGATTTAAACTATCAAAAATGATTTTTTTTGAGACTGGGTATCGGAAAACCTGCTAAGAAGTAAACTTTTTGAAATAATAACGCGCAATCAAGAGTTTCGAGTATAAAAGGGGGGAAAAGTGAGTGCTACTATTAAATAAGGAATTTTATACGTTAACCTGGAGTTTTCGAAATCAGATGACAACAATTTCCTTTTACGTTGAACGTCAAGTGTTCAAAATTTAATCAAGTATCGCATTGTTGGCTTTTATATTTAAGCATGTTCTTATCTATTCTTTTATCATAAGGGCTCCTTATTACTTACGCAAATCTAATTTATGAGCTCTTACATAATATTATATGTCTTACTTATAATATTATGTAAAAGAAAAAAGGCGTTAATGATACAAATATATAAAATTCTATATTAAATGAAAAAAAACACTTTGTAATACACCACTTTTTATTTGAATTAATAATGACATCCAACCGGTTTCGCTTATCTCAAGCTTCGTCAGGGCTTATAATTTTAATTAAAGATAATTAGATACAGAGACATATACCTTTACAAGGTGTGTGTAAAGGGAGTGTGGTGGTTTATCGAAATTTCACGTCGACAGTGACCTTTCTCCTGTTTTGAAGGCTAAGTTTGCAAAATTTCATCAATCTCGGAATAAAACTGTTCAATTGTTTAAAAACAAACCGACAATAGACAGAAGATATATACGCTTCGTCCTTGTGAACTCAATACAATTACAAACCGCAGGTAATTTCCGATCAATCCGGATGGGTTCGAGATTGTCCATTTGACAAAAACCGCAACCAGTCATTATCTTAAAATAGAAATGAACACGCCCCATTCATAGATATACAACAAAATATAACAACGATCACTCCAACAATTATTTAAAAAAAACGGATGATGGGATTAGAGTTGCCATCTTATTATTTGCTGCGGTATCTACCTAAGAATTATTATATAATGCTTCCAGTATAATATAAATATAAAGACGTTATACAATATCCATGATGATTAGCCGCCATTTATAAATAACTGGCACCGATAATCATAATAATTCTTTGTTTCTAGGTATGGACAGCAGCATTGTTTTGTACTTAGTGCAGCCATTGTATTTTTTGTAAAGCACATTGAACCATTGTAAATCAAGCGAACATTCAGCGATCGGAATGAAATAAAACTAACGTTTTTTTTAGTTATCAAAAAATGTTAATCTTCAGATAAGTTCATTACTATTTATTCTTGCCTACTAAAGTATCTATCGTTCGCACGGATAACCCCGAGAAAAATCACTGGAATCTATTGAATTAAGAATGGAGGATTCTCCAGAGAGGCTAATAAGGGTTATTTAAGGCGAAGATAATGAGAGGAAAGATTTTCAATTTTAATATTTTACAAATATTTCAAATTTGTCGAATGGAATGCATAATGCAGCAAATTAAATAATGGTACATTGTGGATTGTAAAGCTATATACATGCAATGTCCTTCCAATTTCTATGTAAGGACATGTTATATTCCCGGGATATCATATTTATAGTTCAAAAGCCCTGATGTAGCTAGGTAATTATAGAAATTTACAGAAATGTAAAAGCTAATGGTTATATCGAAAGAAGGGTAAATAAGGGAAATCCTTTAATGGAGGACTGAACACAGTTGGCACAAGCAAAATATTGTCCAACTAAGCGAAGTTCCTGTACTACCCTGATGTATGGCAGTAAGGCATGGACCTGGAAAAGGAAGGACGAAAGTAGACTGAATGCTGAACAAATGAGATTTCTGAGGCATATGACCACGTATGATCGTGTGAGAAATGTGGAGATTCGCAAAGAATGCAAGGCTGTTGTAAGCGTAAAGTGAATTGATATGGCTGATGTAAGCGTAGTGAGCTGATATAGCTAATGTAAGCGTAGCGAGCTGATAAAGCTGATGTAAGTAAGATACGTAGTGAGTAAGATAAACGGACGCTTAGATGTTTGGTTATGTAGAGTGAATGAACAATGAGTGTAAGGAGAATATATTATGACGAGTATGATATTGGTGGACCAAATACTTGAGTCAGGCCAACATCAGGAGTCAGAATAACAGAAGGGTATGTGCTCATATGAGACGATGAATGTAACTGAAGCAAGGAGTGTGTGCCAAGACCGAGATGTTCGGTGATCCATCCTCTCTGCGAGGAAACGGCATGATGGTTAGTTAGTTATATTTCTCTAGTGGTCAAACGGCATTGAGGAATGAGGGCTGGAAGAGGAAGCGGTGCGGTCACCCAGCCGTATCCTCGATTAAGGAAATAGAGGCATTCACAAACCACGGACACGATTACATTCAATATTCAATTACGGCATGTTCGTTGAATTGATTCTATGGAGACAGATTGAGATGATTTCACGTTACCTTTGTGAATTTATTAGCCTCAAACAAAAGCGCGTCGCAGGTGGTAAATACCACCGTCATAATGTAAGACCACGCACCGTCCAGAATAGGGTTGTTGATTGTTATGAATGTAACCGTGTTTAGTGACCAGATCTTAATTACTTTATAACCTTTATCTTGCCCATCTCCTTCACATGCCCTCTGCCATCAGCCTAAAAATATAGCCCTCACTACATATATCGAGGATGCCATAGTCAACTGGCTAGCAGTAACCCTTGTGCGGTATTCAAATTTCATAAACATTTATTGGTATATGATTTGTAGGCTAGTGAAGAGATAGATGTAATAGATCAGAGGGGCCAAGTTTGATACTGGTCGGGTACGATTTACGCTCCTTTCCTGCAATTTATACTTAGTGAAAGATTTATTCTATAAATATTATGGTTTGTAGCTTACATGATAAAAATTTCATAAAGGTATATTAATCGTGAACTGGTACTTATATTTTTAATAACACATTATATTATTTTTCCAAATCATGTTTTATAGTGCAGTAGAGATATGATATCAAAAAAACTAAAAACTGAAAATTCAACATTTCTATTATTTATTCCAAACAAAACAAGCTGATTCCCTACTTTCCACAATAGCTGTCAGTAAGCTTTACCTACAGAAGCCCGTACAGCTGAATGAAACTGCATACAGCAAAGCTTTCCACGTCAGAACTTAAAGCGCTTCTCAGATAGGCTTCGCTTCCGCTGGATTTCATTTCCGGCCTTCGACAGGCTATGACGGAAGCGGAAGGATGTATCAGTTTCCGTTCTCAAGGTTTGCATATCCTTGCAGCCTGTTTCTAAGGTAAAAGCAGGATATTAAGTGAAGTCATTTAGGGTAATCGCACCATTCATTGCAGATATTGAATATATAAGAAAATGTATACTTTGTTCAGAGGGGAATAAGATCACTTTTGTTAGCAACATGGATTAATAAAATTATAAATAATAAATTGTCTTAAATTATTATTTTTGTTTGTAGACTTTGTTACACAGCGGAAAGGATGGACATTCAACCATGTCCAGTTTCTCAAATTCTTCATCCATGACATTGGTGTCTTCTCACTCTAAGATTCCCGCAATCTTTTATTTCACAATAAGTTGAGAAAGAACTATTTTGCATGACCTTATCCATGATGTATTTCATAAAATCTGTGAAATAGATCAGTGATAACAGGCTTTTTCTTTCTATTGAACCCAAGAGAATATCTACTTCAACTTTCGTTCTATAAATTGACCAGTGATTCGCACTGACTATATTAGCATAAGGAAAGAGGCTATTTGTTTTTATTCTTCAATATTTCAAGTAGGTACTTATTACATGAAAACGCTACATATCTGAAATGTCCACCGTAAAACGTAATACGTAAAACCTATGTGTTCAACAAATGTCGTTAGAGTGGGTAGTTTCAAGTTAGGATATATAGTTTTAAGGTGTCTCCTTAGGTGTCAGTAGTATTACAATATGATAGAGACAACTGTCGGACGTTTGGGTCCTAATACCCCAATGGTTACAATGATGGCCGATATACAGACTAGCATTTTCAATGAGCGTTACCCAGATTCCAGTTAGATATTCATTCATACGACACGATAATAAATATTCCCCTAATCTCAGAACGAACCAAAATGTTAAAATCTCCAAGAATATTTCTAATTAGCAGTACATTACAAAGTGCAAATGAATTTTGATCACATTAAAGTATGAAGTATGAATTTCCTTTACAATTTTTATACCCCACCAAACATAATATGTATACAATTTTATTATATTTACATCGAAGTTATTATTTATACTTCACTGTGTTTTAACATTCATTATGTCAAACATCAATTTATTCCATTTCAAAACAAACATCAGCATTCTACCTTGTGGGTTATTCGCAATGAGTAATTAGGTTCGTAATTATTATTGCGCCTTGTAGGACGACTTTACTTTTATACCAGGCGTTAGGATACTTAAGAGATGTCAAGGATAACAACTTTGAATCACGGATTTCTCACACCAAGCTGTGACTGACTCGGCGTAGGATGCTGCCTGTCGAGTTCAAACATCTCAAATGAAAACAAAATTATTATTACTATTACTCTTATTCACTGGCAATCGTAGATTGCCTTTAATTTGTATCGCAAGTGCTTTGAACACAGATCAGGGGCTCTATTCCTGAATCGAGGGCGCTCGTAATCGCCGTCGAAAGTACGTACGTTGGTCGTCGTTGCTATTCCCGAAATTGGTCGAAGGTACATACATAGACGCCAAACGTCAAAAGTCATTCCACACAGCAACTACTAGTATAACCAGTAGAAACAGGGCAGCGAGTGGTAGGTTGTTGGCGTTTCTATGGAATTGACTGTCAAAATCTAGTCTAGCTGTCAATTTTTGTTTTACCGCGCGGATTCCGCAAATGTAAAAGTGGGTGAAAATTTCCCACTTACTAAGTCTTTATCGGAGCTTACAAGCTCAATTAAGAGTTGCTTTTGGCAATTTGTAATATGTCACGCAGCCATTTCTGTTTTGAATAACGAATAACTATTGTCTGTTTGACAGTCACACCATAGAAATCCCAAAAACATCAGGACAATATTCACAGGGGTGCCAATATAATCATCTATTCTACCAACTTCGACCGTTCGACGCTCAAGAATACGTAAAATTGAAACATTCGAAAAAGTTAGTCGCGACGACTAGTAGTTTTTCACTCGAAGACGGCGCATACGAAAACGATTGATCGTTTAACTCCAGAATCGCAGGCCTGGGGGCCGGTGCCTGTTACGGATCGATCCAAACCGGAACACCACTTGGCATAATATTATTATAATAAGCGCGAATTGAAATAATCAATTTAAGAGTCGACCGATTGAATCTTCTTTATTCGAGCATTTGATGAGAGACGTGGGTCTTAAATCGATCAATTGAATATGTTAATAATTTTCAACACCTCTCAGATTCCCACCTAGAACATTACGTGACATATTTGAGTATATTTAAAAAAATGATAGTAAATGAAAATTTAAACCATAAGACTTTTATACAGATCAGCGTCTTGTACCGGAATATCGGCCACCTCGCCACCGTATTGGTAACACAATAATGACATAAAATGTAACGAAAACGGTTATAGTTAGGCCTTGCAAGAGAAAAGTTTTTTGTAGAGTGCTCTTAGAAACAATGTAATAACATTTTATAATGATTTAAGGCACCTACGTACTAAGGATGTGTCGTACACGGTAGTAAAATCATTTGCATTATGTATCATTGGGTTTAATGTTAAAAAGGTATCGAGTATTATATCAGAACCTACCTACATCGAAAATTAAAACTATAAACCACGCCAGCTTTTTAGACGGGTTC
Organism: Hesperophylax consimilis; assembly: GCF_061612785.1. Classification (NCBI taxonomy): domain Eukaryota; kingdom Metazoa; phylum Arthropoda; class Insecta; order Trichoptera; family Limnephilidae; genus Hesperophylax; species Hesperophylax consimilis. The sequence goes on from NC_142842.1 coordinate 2,987,735, forward strand.
TACTCGGCAGTTAGCGTATGGTTGTCAAGATACATTATACGAATTCAACACAAGGAAGAGTGGATTCACATCGTATACAAAACCATTTTTTAATCTTTTAATTGCTGTGCGAACAAAAAACGTTGAAATCAAGTCCGGCTACTTCTTTGAACGATGATCTCATCGCTTGTCTATTTTGCGACACTTCGATACTATTTTTACAACATTTTTCGTTTAATAATTATGCGAATTTAGCAATATTAAAAACTACTTCATAAATTTAAATTTCTACAGTTATATTTTCTGTGATACATTAGGTAGGTACCTACAAGAATTCTAATTATTGAAGGCAGTGCAAATAGGGTGCTTTCAATAATAATCCTTAAACTAAAATAACTGGGGGAACTCTATGAGAAATGGAAGATTAGGCTATACGGATCTGGTCAGTAAAGTTTTATGAACTTTTGTTGCCTTCTCCTGGGTTTTAAACCAGCGACCACTTGAACCAGAACCAAGGATCGTTCCACTCTAACAGATAGGTCATCAAGGTGATACGTATTGCATACATGATGACATATAGGTACCGTCAGCATCGCCTTGGGGAAAGGTGGTCTTTCTGAATTTATATAAAATCTAAATGTAGGCTCAAATGGCTGGAACCAACGAAACTACGGCTCAATCAGTCACATTTCAACGATTTAATTCCGTGACTATCGATTCCTAATCCATTGTGATAGGTACCTACCTTCTGTGATTGTGGTCCTAATTTGTTTTGATTTTGTGATTGTTGTCCTACTCCTACGTCCTACCAGAAACACAATTGCTGCGCGAGTGGTCACTGCCCACTTTCCTCAGTAAACCAGTTTGATAGGATTTTTACCAAATTCTCGCCAGGACAGGTAAACACAACTCTAACCAGCTACCACTATCAGAGACAGGTGTCTTGTTATTAGCGTAAAAATAGACAATCACCACACATTACGCAGATGCTTATATTATAGGTAAGATTATATTCATGTTTGTAGCGAATGAGGTGAATTAAGAAATCGTACAAAGATTATTACAATTTTGTTCACATAATAGTATTTTGACGTGTTCCTATTTATTCTCTTCCAGGGTTTGACATCAAACTGACATCACCCCGGTAAGAGGCCACACGAAGAAAACCGAGTATTGCAGATTTATTAAAACCCTTGTAAAAACGTGATGGCAGGACATTTCCTAATTAAATATTAACACATTCAGAATATATCGGAAAATGTGTTCATGCAGCTGCGCTTATCCTGATAAAAATAATTAAATGCGAAAATGTTTTAATTTTTGTTAACGCGTGTTCCGATATCATTATAACACATCCGTGTGTTAGTGCGAATAATTTGATCAGATTTTTAATTAATTAGCAATATTTTACATCATTAAATTTTCTACGTGCATTTGAAATTGATATGTATTTGTTCTCTATAGGTAAGAATATGTATTTGTACTGTATAGGTATGAATATGTATTTGTTCTCTATAGGTATGAATATGTATTTGTACTGTATAGGTATGAATATGTAATTGTACTATACAGGTATGAATATGTATTTGTACTATATAGGTGTGAATACTTATTTGTACTATATAGTTAGGAATATTATTTGTACTGTAAAGGTATGAATGTGTATTTGTACTTTACAGGTATGAATATGCAGGTATTTCCTCGCTTTCGTCTTCACGTTCTTCCTTCCCCTGCAGCACTTTGTTCAGTTTCAGAATAATAAACCCATGAACGTCTCTTCAACTGATAGTAATATAGCTACGTTTAGTGACTAGGATCTAAATATCCAGGTTATTCTTCACCTTCTTCTTCCTCTGTAGTACTTCACAACATTCCCCTGAAAAAGAATCCCCACAAAACCAGGGAATCAAAGGAAATTCGACGAAAAAATGTTACGTTAAATATATGGTTTATAATTTAGGTTATTATGTATCGATGATTCAATCCAATATTGTATTTGCCTTTCTTAAAGGAATTGAGTTTTTATACGGACAAAACGATTTATTCATATTCATATTGCATATGTACGGGCGGAAACAAATAATTCACCTTAATATTATAAAGCACAACTTGCAAAAAGCTTATTTTAATAGAATAATTAAAATTAACGTCATCCATGAACATGTAGATTATAACGAACTTCGTGTCTAACCTTAAGTAGCTAGGTTTACAAATCTTATGATTTCAGGGAAAATTTTAGATTTCATTTATTAAATATGAAAAAAAATTTAAAAAGCAATGAAAAAATCATAGAACTATTAGTTTAAAATATTTTTGTGCTTGCCTCTGGATCTAGAGACATTGATTTCACCGCTGGATGTGCCATAGTCCCCTAGTCGTGAATACAATTCAAATATAATGTTGATAAGGGGGATGTCGATTTTTTCAATTTAATGTGTGTAGTTACAAAATATTTCAGAAATAACGTGATTTTGTTGCATATTATTAACAGGACAACGACATAAACCTACTGCAAAACTTCTTACTCGAGTTTCATAGAAATACAGTGTGGGTTAACCGACGTCAGCAGAAAACCGTCCAGTTATAATAGTAGCACGGATGGGTGATGGTTTCTATAGTTCTTGTTTCCGTTCAATAATTACAAAACTACATTTTCAAACCTGATTGCGAATTATGGAGCTGACGTGTCGGAGCTGACGTGTCGGAGCTGACGTGTCGGAGCTGACGTGTCGGAGCTGACGTGTCGGAGCTGACGTGTCGGAGCTGACGTGTCGGAGCTGACGTGTCGGAGCTGACGTGTCGGAGCTGACGTGTCGGAGCTGACGTGTCGGAGCTGACGTGTCGGAGCTGACGTGTCGGAGCTGACGTGTCGGAGCTGACGTGTCGGAGCTGACGTGTCGGAGCTGACGTGTCGGAGCTGACGTGTCGGAGCTGGCGCTTTTACACAGATTATACCAGACTCAATCAAACCCAGTTTCCTACGCGTCTATAAATCTGTTGCTAACTAAAACTGTCTAAACTAAATTTTATTGGTAGCCAAATGAATGCGTAATGAAGATATGTAAAATGTAATAAAATAGGCCTCATCATCAGAGGCACAGTGATCAATATCTGGACCTTGGGCATACTATAAATTAAATTGATAATCAGGCACAGGATTACCAGATGGAAAAACGTTGTTTTTAAACTCAATTTCTGGTGTCATTCTCTGTGAGACACAGCGCAGTATTTACAACAGAATAGTAATTTATGTGAGGAATTTAATAACAAGGTTGAATGAAGCATTTGGTATTTATGAATTGGTTACAAGCAGAAAAATATTTTTTCTTCATATGAAGCGGTTACTTTGTGATGTGACGTAGCTTCATCAGGACATTATACTGTCCTGATGAAGCTACGGTTGTAGCGAAACCCGGTCGGCATTAAGTATTTACCTATAAGTGATGTTTACAAAGTTATTGTTTAATTTTAAAAAATAAAAATATTCGTTTCACTTTATTGATCAACTAGCAGAAATCCCCGGCGTCACCCGGGTTGTACACAGAAATCAGATTTGACAGAAATGACCTTCCTCTTGTTTTGTCAAGTCAAGGTCAAGTGTGCGAAATTTCATCAATATAGAAATAAAATTGTAGATATGTATAAAAATCAAACGAACGCTCCCCACCCGCCCGCCACAGACAACCTTCATTATATAAATAGATATCCAATAGGAATTATTACTAATTATCATACATGGAATGGGAAAGATATACATAGTAGTAAATTAAATAAAAGTTGTAATAATAAATCCACATTGAAAACTTATTTTTTATGTATGAATTGTGTTTTTGTGCCTAATGTTAGTTGTAGTTTAGGGATAAAGAATTTTTGATGGAGGAATCGATTCCGGATTAATAAAAGTTCCCCAAATAATAATAATAATAATGAAAGCAAGGGAAAAACCGAATTAATCAATAGTTTTTCAAATCATGCGTAATAGGCAAAGAAGCCTTTTCACGATATTGTCATAAAGTGACGCTATAAAATACAGTGCAACGTCACAATGATAAATATGCACGTAGGCACACTTTGACCGTGTGAATAAAACGTGACTAACGGCTAACATAATCAGTCTAGGTGCATCACTGTCCGCTAGCCTTATGCAATACTATGTCCCGCACTACGGGCATAGGCACTTGCGTGGGGCGGGAGGCCCTTAAAGTACCAAGACTGACACTGATGCAGGGATGCCAAAATGTCGCTATATATTTATATATCATACAATCAATGTTACGAGAGAATGGACATTATGTTTAAAAGGCTCAAAATAACGTTTTAAGAAAACATTAACATTAGTTTAAAACATTAGGAAAACAACAAACAAACAAAAAAGATGAATATATTTTTACGGCGTGTTGGTAGTTGTCAGATGCCATAAAATAAGGAGTGATAAAATGGAAATACTTTTAAATTAAAAACCGTTTGAATAAATAAATAAATAAATAATGATTTTATTATATTCATCACTACTTAGTATAATAGTGATAAATTTAATAACTGAATAAATCAAATGCAAATACAAAATCTCGGTTATTCAGCCTTTACCAATTATTCTGAGAATTGGGACTACTAAAGCAAACATGAATATTTACACTAATCTACAGGGAACTAAATGATACTTGGTATACTAGACAAATTATTTATTGTATTATTTTTAAATTCTAATTGTGAGAGAATAATAATAATATTTGAGAAATTTACAACTTTAACTAAGAAATAATGCTAAGTGTCCATAGTGTACATTTGTTCATAAATTAGTTAGTAAATATAATTAACAAAAAAAACTTAAAACAAAGGGTAGTATTTAACAAATAGAAAAGTTGAGGTTTCTCATAACCTGCCTCACTAGGCTAGCAGATAGCCTGAGTTGAGACAGTCATTTTAAAAGTTAATTTAAATACATATGAATATACCTACACTTATATTATAAAATCATCGCTCAATATTTTTGTTATATCAATAATTAGGAATTTGAGCACCGGTAAAGGCCCTATTAGTAGTTTTAATCAAAATTATAATGTTATTTTTAAATGTGTTTGAGTATCACATTTTTTATGTTCTCAGGGAAAGAGTATTGTACAGAGTAAAGATTCACCAAGCACAAGAACCAGTTTCTTCATTGGTGAGATTGCGAACATAAATATATTTTGTAACCATATGTACTCATATAACATCCTGTACCCACTTATATATATTAAATAAAATAAAATAAAATTAAAAAATGTACCTAAAATTTATTTGACCGAAAGTAGAATGCATTACAGGAATTCGGAGTAATTATTTGTTATTGTTTCGAGTACAGCGAGTATTTAAACTTTTTGTGTAGTATTTATGTATGTTTGTATATAGGTGAGTGAGGCTTGTTTTTACGTATATCTGCCGATCATCAAACACATTCATAATATTAAAGATTAAGTTCGATTATACGATACGTTAAAGATTATACGGGGATATGCACAAATTACAGTGTGTGGAGATTTCTGCTTATTATAGCCCTGACGTAGTTATAAACGTGTTCGTTTTAACCAGGTTTCACTGTAATTTTAGATATTTTTTTGTTACGAGCACAAGTGCGCCCCTAATTCCTTGCACTTGATGCATTTGTGATTGCACATGCACCAGCCGGGTGCATTGTTCCATGACGGAGGTGAAGTACCGAGTACCGAGCAGTGGGGTGGGCGGATAGATTCATACACACGTGCAAGTGCACGCTAACTGCACAGACTGCTAAGCGTAGTGTGCATAGTATGTCAAGTACACTATCTATACTTACCTAACAACTACCTGGCTAGTAACGGGCCTAGGTCTGCTAATGGAGAAGGGATAGGTGCGGACCGCTGATCAGAAAATCCCTCGAAGTGTGATTCACACCTATTTTTAAAATTTGAAACCGCAAAAGAGTCCCAACTGCTCTCAACTGTCTTTCGTCAGTGAGACTATGGTATCCCCGATTGGGGTATGTTTTATTGTCACCAAACACGACCAAAGCCATTTCTAGCAACGTTTGAATTCTGAATGGTGGTCCTACACCAGGGCGATACTGAGAGTATCTTCCTTTCTGGAACGTGATGCAAATAAACTATATATTACTTTAAATGAGTTTTTTTTTTAAATAACACAAATTAATCAAATAAAATTTACAAGCGATCGCCGGGATTCAACCCGCGACCTCCAGCTTGATAGTTGAGATCCTCACCCCTAGGTCACGGAGGCCGTCAAACACCGGATGATTTAAAAGAAAACTGGTGTCGCCAATTAATATAAGACATTTTGATTCCTAGTCCCAGATGGGAAAATAAATCTACTCAAGAAAGAATTTAGAAATTTGAGAATTCATGGCTATCGGACATTAAATTTCCAATGATATATTATGATTCATCATCATATGGAATGGTCATGTACGATGTCAGGAAAGTGTAAGAGAGGCAGAGCGCGTGCAAAACGGGCTAGAACCAAAAGGTATTAAGTCAGTTGCGACATTCGTTTCGATGCAAAACTACGTGAAAGGCATTTCTATTTTGTATTATATATTCAATTTATTTAATGAATTTCCACACAACTAAGGAAAAATTGAGCTCATTTTGGACACGCTCACCTCACAATAATACAGTTTTTTTTCCTTCAGTGGTGCAGGTATGAGCAGAAGGTTGTATAAGCAAGGCTAAGGGGGAGGAAGAGGTGGAAGGCTCTATAGAGAAGTACCCCTTACTCTGGCTGTTCTAGTATGCGATGATCCGACCTGACCTCTTCAACAAGGAATGCCAGAAGGGTGGAAAATGCAGGTTTTAAAATAATCAACGTACTACTGGAGATGCAAACATAATTCATGCAAAGTTATGTAAATAATTAAAATTTAAGTCAAATCTGTGCAGTGAAGCAGAAAAGGCTTTCTAACGGTGAGTTCTAGCGCCACGAAATTCGCAAAGATTTTTATGAACCATATAAGAATTTCTAGTTCACTAATTTCGGATGACACACTTGCCTAACTCTGATGCAATGAACTCGAACGTGCATTGAATTTAAGCATCACTTTCAAAATTGGAACTGATTGCGTGAGACAAACTATAAAATACCTACCTATCATCAAACATACTAATTTAGGTTGTCTGTGATGTGCGTTAGTTCTGCGTGAAATCTGGTTGAACGAACTCAAATTTGCTTTGAAACTGAGTGACATCTTTTTAAATTGTTACCGATCGTGTGAAGAATTCAGACTATCCCGTGATTTTTCACGGACTCGTCGTGACCCCAAGATAAAGCATTGTGCTAATTTCCGCCATTCCAATATCACAGTTCAAAATTCAGGTAAAAGACCATTTAAAAAAACAAAGCGACAAAAACACGACAGCATACAAAGTGATCAGTGATCACTCTTGATGAGATAGTGATGTTTCTACAGTAAAACATTGATTGTAAAAAGAACATTCAACGATTACACTTGTAGAGAAATCAATCAGGAAGAAAAAGCATAATCTTGAACCAAGTTGTGTTCAGATCAGTTTTACAAGAACGGAAGTCTGTCGGCGTTTAATCCGGTTCTACATTATTATTATGACATACCGCCGGATCGTTTCATTAAAAAATGTACAGGAAAACGGAAGAAGATAAAACGGTGTATCAGGTTGTTCACAACACAACATAAGTTAGTACGCACGATAAGAATCAATATATCTGGACTTCTGGTTGAACATGTTTACAGTAATTCTTAAAGATGTAGGAAAAAATATGATAAATAAAAAGTTCTCACGGCCTCTTTTACCGTTAAAAACTAATCGTTTTATAAGTAAATATACCATCAGAAAGGGGTTACTCAACCTTACCACGAATCAATGCAATTTTAAGACAATATTATAAATTACAATTATTATAAAAGAATTCGAGAATCAGGCAGATAAGTCAGAAATCAAAATTTAAATGTGTGGTTCTTTCAATATTTTCTTACCGATATTGAAAAACTCAAAAAAATCAACCTAAAAAACAAAGTTTGTTTAAAAATATCTTTTAAACCTTTAATTTGTTTTGTTTGACTGAGATTGAACCTTCCTTCCCAGGCACAGGAGTCAACCGCGTTACCGACCTTGCCAGATGCAGATCGTGTAATACTGGCATTTATTTCCGATATTAACTGCTGCAGTTTCGTACGATTCGTACGCCTGCGTGCACGTAATTGACACCAATAGGTTAATTTCCGCTTGCAATATTTGCATTCATTAATTACCTAAACTAATAGTGAAAACAAATTAAATTTATTTAAAATACAAAGCTTTAAAACAAATATGCACCATTCTGTGCACATACAAATTGGACTTTTCTCACCTTCCTGAGAAAAATATAAGTAGATTGATTAAAACATATCTTTGCTTTTTTATTTAACTGTTTTCACACCCGACCCACGATATACATAAGAAAATGTTAATTGCGTAATTAAAAATATATTTAAAGCTATTATTCTTGTTGCTTATTTACTTACATGTTTTATTGTGTATGTTTTAATGCATAAACCATTATTGTTTACGTTTTTAAAGGCAAGATTTGTAAAACAAAAAAATTGCAGGTACAATTTCACAGTTCCGTGCCTAAAGGAAGTCACGTTGGTGATACCGACATCGATGAGCTATATTTTAACTTAGCAATCAGTCAGCTTGGTTGGGAAAAGCAATTATTATTAGTAATGCAAAATATAGCTAAGCACAATATAACAAATATCAGAGGTAACATTTTTAATAGGAAACTGCAATCAGTCGCGTTGGTGAAATCTAGATTACGCGTTTTGGCTCAATTTCTTCTCAGCGAACGCTCAGTGACGAAATTGATCGTTTAACTGAGGCTTTCTTCAATCCAGCGTTCCGGTTGGCAAAACCGTTTGATTCAAGCACTGGATCCAACCCATTCATTCACAAGCGTGTTGACATTTCGACGGGTTCGTTGACGCGACGGGGATTTGCGAGGGTGGCTGCCAGAGCACTGGATCCTGCAGATAATTTATTTATTTATTTAACCAGCCCACTGCGAACCGGACCAACCCACCGGCTAATTAATATATGCATAGTGCGAGGGATGGAAGCGATTGCAGTATTCGGCAACCGGGCACTGGGTGCGGCGGATAAAATTAACGGGTTTGAGGTGTGATGAGTGGCGAGTATTAACTTAATAAAAGCAAAATCGACAACTGTAGGTGTGGTGTTAACTCGGCAAGAAATACGGTTAAAATTACAAAATTTAAAATGCATTTTCAGACGCAAAATAACCCAAAACCATTCAAGCGATTGGTCGTACAAATATACATTTAGCATATTATATTATCCCTTAAAATATTATTACGAAAATATATGAACTGCTTTCTGCGGTTTAAAGATTAATCCACATGGATTACTAGAGATTCACATTTGGCATATCAGTGATCGCTCAAAAAGTTTTTGCACACTTGTCATAGTATGCAAAAAATCGCTTGAGTGGCAGTTTTATTTTGAATTAGTAAAATGCAATCAAAAATCAAGTTAATAATAATATACACAAGAGAAAAAAGGTTCCATCAACCGGACGGCTGAAATGCAATGAAATCTTAGAAACAGATGGGTACTATTTCGTGTCAATTTTTACGTGAGAACCGCAGAAAAGTCCCTTCCGTCCGGACCAGTGGTACTTCGGCATCCTCAATTTAGGATTTTTTTACTAAGCTTGTTCTGCCGGTATTTCAATGGAAGATGCGCTGAGGACGCTGGCGTCATTGATCCCTTCGACACCGGTGCACAGTGCGTCAGCACCAGGTGGAGCCACAGCTCTCTTTCCTTTGCACTGTACAGAAAGGGGCGCCCTTGTGAGGTATCACATAAAAGTTTATTTTTTTATATTTGGAAAACACGCCAAATGCGCGCCCAACATTTGTACACAGTTGACATTATTCGTCACAAGAGAACGGGTCTTTTCTACGACTCGTCCTTGAGTTCAACAGCTCGGCTGTAGAATAATTTTCCAACCTCTGTGTTTCCTCCCTCCTTCTCTTCTTCAAAATACCCTCCACACAGCATCTCCAAATGAAATATGCCCTGAGGAAAATTATTTTCCTCAGGGTCTCCTGTGTGGAGTTAATGTTAAAAAAAGAAACGTTTGTAAGTTATGGCTTAAGTTTAAAATCCGTTAAGTCTATCATTAGAAATGTCATCATCCGTAGTCGGTATCTACAGGAATTTCACGATTTATCTTATTTGAGTAAAAATCTAATTATCCGTTAAATTTTCATAACGAAAATAGCATTGCATTTAATTATAAAATTATTTGTTGCTCATTAACATTAATTTATCAAAAATAGGTGTTGACCGGTTTGCAAATTTAGACATTTAATAATTTAAAGAAGCCAATTAATTATCTTCATTCAAACAAAATTATGTCACAATGTGATTTTAGTATAAATTAGCATTTCTTTATGTTTTTAACTCGCTACTTCTAGGCCAAGGCTCTCACTACACAGAAGGGGGCGACTATAAAAAACGTTCGAACCCTTTATCGAAAAAATAGTTTTCTCTTTGAAGTTTCCTTTACAACTTTGCCAGAATCTCTGTCGTTAAAGCCACAATGCATTCAATACAGTAATAAACTGTAAACCGCACTTGCATACGATTTAAGGCATATCTGACCAATGCGTGTCAAGTAAATGTAATGCTGGACAATAAACCATTGATTTCTCCGCGCTCATTTGAAGTTTAGTTATAACTTAAAACCTGTGCTTTCTCCCGGGCCAGAATCGGATTTCTCCATGGATAAACTGAATGGTCAATAGATTACCCCATTAGATCAACTAGTATGTCGTTAATGCCACATTTTGCATGTACATTCGATTGGAATTGGGTGCATCCAGTCTGGTACCTACTTGCAACAAGTGCAATCATGGTTTCACCATGCTTTACTCAGCTATATTAGTATTACAGTATTAGCGTCAACCAGATACGACACGTTCTTAGAATATTTCAATGATCAAAGCTTATTTATACTATGGTAGGTACTAAACTCTACAAAAAAATTACAACACTTTCAAATCAAAAGCTTCATACAAAACGAAGGGATATCGGAAATATAAAATATACTGACACCACAGACATAGGAATTAATAGACGAGAAGATAATGGCGAGGGGTAAAATCAACTGTTGAAGAACGAAGGGAGTAAGGCTGACTGTGATTCGTCAATAAATCAATCTGACAGTAAATAGGCATCTCGCATTATAATATCACCATTTACTCCTTAAAAGTAAAACCTGCTTTTGAATGAATAGACATTTTTACATGGGAGCGCAAATTACTCGCCACGTTATGAACAAATTTGCGAAGTCCAAATTCGGCAAAAAATTTCTTCTATTTTCAGAGTCGAATATTTCGTTTAAGTATTTAGTTAAGACACTTTTATAAATGTTCATAATTTACTTCCCAGCAACCAACCAGCTTTGTGTTTCGCGTCCAGACGTTTCTCGATGTGATAGTAACAACTGATTCATATTATACGATGTGAATATGCTTAAAATAAAGTAAAATAATGCTTATATATGGAATGTAATACGACAATTGGGTTTATTCTCTTTTTCACATCTATTTTTACAAGTTTTCATAGTACAAGTCAACATTTTGCCGTGTTATTTCGTAAAATGAACCGATGATGCCTCGACCATAGTTCGCACAAGAATGATGACGTCACGTTTTCAAATTTCACTTGAGGCCATACGCGAGCCCAGCCGGCTCCAATGGAACCGGTATGGGGAGTGGGGAATAATACGCTTTTAATCACTTAGGGCAGGTCTACTAATATTCATATGTCTATGACTGACACCAAAGACAGGCTGAAATCGAAACCACTGAACTGCACTAAAACACTAGTAATTTTATATTTATATCGTTTCCTGCACTATTTTCGTGTATAATTTCTTAAATATTTTTTACATATGTATGTAAAAGCCTTAACAGGCTTGAAATAAATAAATATCGCAGGTAAATGAACAAGAGTTATTTGATTGTTTGTTTTTGGGGTGTTATGCCGTGTTGCGCTAACTCCTTCTTTAGCCGACGTTTCGGACAGCGTTGCAGTGTCCATCGCTGTCCGAAACGTCGGCTAAAGAAGGAGTTAGCGCAACACGGCATAACACCCCAAAAACAAACAACAAAAATGCTTTTGGCAGTGAAAATCTAAAAACTTATAAGAGTTATTTGATATTAATACGAATTCACAAAAAGTTTATGAGGAAACGGCCTGTAATCCCGTTTTTAGTTCAGTATGATTTGGGATGTTCCGAGGTGTTCCCGAACGTTCCTGACTATTCCTGGAATATTCTGGAATGTTGTGTAATAATCTCGAATACTGTTGAATGTTCTAGAAATTTTTAGAGGGCGAAACATCCAGCCCGTATATCTACAAAGCACGCCCCTTAGGTAAAAACGGGAACCTTCTTTATGGATGGGGGATAGAGGGCTACCACACCATATAACTCTCTTGATCGTACCGGGACTCATTTCTGAGTTTTAGCGGCACGCACATTGTACACTTACTTTTATAATAAATATTGATTACTTCATATTATTATAAAACATATTATTAAAAATATAGATATAAAAAAAAAACAGAAGTAATTTTAGACACATTTTATCTCCGATTTGTAAAAGCTTTTTTATTTATTTATAGCTTCTCACTGTACATAAATCATAATTTTTCACATAAAACTCAACCTCACTAGGACGGAACCTGTATTGAGTTTACAACTAACTAATAGTTATAACTGCTACAAAAATATGATTGCGTATTTTAACATCGTGGTCCAGGTCCATTTGAGGATGTTTGCTACGCCACTGTATTTTCAGTGAAAACCTGACAAATTATCATCCAAAACGTACACATTGATAAGAAATCTACAAATAATAATAATAAATCAATCATGCAAACTACATTCACATTACAGAAACCGTGGAAATGATTGCGTTTTCGAACGATTATTGGTGAAATTACACAGGAAAGTAGTTAATATACTAGCAAATCGTGGACCACGCAGCCATTAGCAATAATAATTATCTCCTTCGCAATAAATATTATACCGGTTTGATACAAAAAACACGTACATGAATTCTAAATCCGTGCCGTTGTTGGTTAGTAGGACGAAGAAAGGAGTTTACCTGGCGTTAATTATGTCGCAAAGGTAGAGAAAACACAAGTACCTAAGTAGAAACGTACGCAGATCAACACGTACCGGAGGAAATCCAGCAGGTGAGTACTGTAAAATATTGAAGAACTACAAAAGGAGTTGAGGAATTTATAATACAATGTTTGAATCGTAAATTCAATTATGTACATTAAAAATTAGTTCATTGTTGTGGGTGATCATCGTCGAATTTACTTAAACTTAAGCTTAAGTAACTCGGCTTACATTAGAAGCAAGTTTATTTAAAAAAACACTTAATTATAACCATTTTTATTGTCTAGCGACCGACATGCTTTGTAAGCAGTGCTCACCTTTTCAGGATTAACTTTAAAACTTTTTTTAGCCCCCGCATTCCGAATTTCAACAGATTTCTCTTGAACACTTTAAATTATTCAGCCCTTAAAAATATGTTATTTTTGAAGATAATATCTATACATTAGTAAAGCCGAAACGGTAATTACATGAAATTTCCTCGATAAAAAAATCTGAAAGCTCCGAAAATTATTAAAAACATGTTTTGTTCGGTTATATATGTAATAGGTGTGAAAAATTCAAAAGTGATCTTTAAATACAACATAATAATTAATCGAGAAATTTTGCTCTATTTCAAACGAGACGTATTTTATTAAATATTTTTGCCGTTTTCGCTTAATTATTTACTATTTTTTTTTTTTTAAATTATAGCTCTAAAATTCGTTTTTATATATCTCCCTTTCAAACCATCTTTGAATGCTTACTACGGGGCCTTGGCCTTTAGGTGTTTTGCGCCCTAGGATGATTTTTCTCGAATACAGGGCTACAGAAATGATCCAAACATTATTATTTAAACCCTGAAGAGGTAGACATTGCTTACGAAACATGTCGGTTGTTAAACAATAAAGTGGATAACTTTTTGGTGGCCAGATCTGATAAGGCAGGTAGCAGCAACCTTCCTCTCTCATTTCCTTTCCTCCCCAATTCAATTCAGCCTCACAAAGCGTGGTCGAAACGAATCACATGATTCCTGATAAAAACTATTATTTTCTGAATTAAATTAAGAAAAATAAATTTTTCAACAATAACAAATTTATTTCGAGATTTAGGCCACGCGCACACGAGCGATTTTTGTCACGGCGACAGTTGCGTCGCTGTATAAAAATCTGCGCACACGTCCAAGGTCGACCAGAGTCAGTGCAGTCGCTAAGTAAACTTCACTGTTCAAAATAGTTTAATCACTCTTAATATGCACCAGTAACAACGAGTATCAACGTCAATCACCGCCATCTGGAAACTGTCGTTGATCGATGGCACTGACTTACATGATCACGTGATACTTCAAAATCAGTCGCGCCTGTAGATGCTGTAGCCGGCCTTGGCACACGTCTTAGGGAGGCTTTTTTTGGATTTGTACGAATTTTTAAATAGTCCACAAACTGTCGCTATTTACTAACGGTATGAATGGTACATGGTCCGTTTAGTGTAGTATTTAGTTAGAAAACGCGTGCATACGGGAGAATTAAAGATAATACAATACTAATTCATCAGGTTTAGTTATAGTTATAAGTATCAACCGTTGGCAGTTCAACAATCACGAGTGTTTATGATACAAAGTGAGCACATAATATCATTATCTTTATTTGGACAGCATTCCTATTGTTTAATAAATCATGTATTATCCAAGCATCCGATATTTAGATATGTAGTTTTGGTAGCCGATGTTATACGGTACAAGTGTTCTGACGAAAATAATCTATTTACAAATAATAAGTTAATCTCAGAAAGGTAAAACTGGCTTTATTAATGAAATAAATAATGAAAATAGCAACTTACATTACACTTATACAGATTATAAAATTGACATTAATATAAATGGTTTTTAACACTGTATACAATCTTATGAAATAGGTAATATAAAGTTGTAATTTTTTTAACATTAACTCCACACGGGAGGGTGATCATTATTATTTGATTTGTGAATTAATATAAGTGTTGATTATATAATAGAAATATTTCTTATTCTTGACAGTTTAATGGATATTTCAAAGGTCCTTAGCTCTTGGTGGAATTGAATTGAAACGTTGCTTAAAATGGCTTAAGTTGTGTTTGGTGACCAAATCTGAATAGGCATGTACTCTCCCATCTTCCACATTCCCGTCTCCTTCCCCTCCCCCACTACCATCAGCCTCACAACATACCCCAATTGGGGATGCCATAGTCTCATTAGCTCCAGACCGTTGAGAGCAATTGGGACTTTTGTGCGGAATTCACATAAATTTACTAAGAAAACCTTTTGCTTTTTGCAGCCTTTTGCAGCTTTTGCTGCATTTTACAAACAGATTCTGTTTCATAGTAAAGTCGACAGATATTGCATAAATTGTGAAAAGTTCAAAATAATATAAATTATTTATATAAATGCAAGGGTTGCATTCAATAAACCATTTTTAATAAAACTTATTTCGATATCTACCTGCATTAAATAAAAATCGGATAAAATGATTTGAAACAACAATCTGAAAATATAAAGTACCAACAAAAAAACAAAATCAAACCATGTGATTTGATATTTATTATAACTAGAGTCAGTTCTATTAATGTCGTATTTATAATGGTACGTATTAACTATCATGGGTCGGCCCACCTGTCAATAACTTCGACAGCCTCTTACTAAAGAAAGATAAAAGCTACTTGCCCACCTGACACTTAAACTACTGTCACTTAGGGTTATTAGTTAATACTAGAACGTGACTCGAATGTCCAAACGGTAAATTAATTAATTCTCCCGTGGATAAAATAATGGCAATTGGAATTAATCTGAATGGACCTAATAAAGAAGTCCTAGGTCAATCAAGATTAAACGAAAAATAAAATGCGGAAATGGATTTTGTAACATATTTACGACGCAAAAATAAAAAATAATTAATTTGGTTGTATATGCGTTAAATTTTAGTCCTGTGTGTATTGATTAATAGAAATCTTATAGTGAGGCGGGGTTACTTACTTGTTTGTACATGTGTTATTTCAATAAACGCCCGGGCTGACGGCAATTAAAAAAAATATATATTACATAAAATGGATAACACAAAAACAAAATATTTAAGGCAAATCTCGAATATTGCTGGTGATGTTTGCGTGCTAGAGAAAAAGGTTCTGCATCGAAAGGTAAATAAACAGATTACAAATTGACGTTAAAAACAAACTACAGTTTTTTTATGTTATGTCAAAACAGAAAGTTTCCATGAAAACAAATTAAGTGAGGATAGAAAATTTTTTGTTAACTTAAGCTGGAGCACAATGGAGAAAAATACTAGCGCCTAATATAGTCACGGCTCCCTAAAGGCTTCAACTTTCTATTATTCTATTTATTCTATCATTTTATTCTATTTTATTTTCAATTTATTCTGTTTTTTTCTTTGTTTTTCTGTACTATCTTTTTGTTTTTGATCATATATTTTTTTTGTATCTCTATATGGAATGTGTGGGACTGCACTAACCTCCCCACATACCGGAATAAACACTTTTATTATTATTATTAAGCAGCAAGAACTCTGCGCAGTGGTTTGATCAGAAACATTCGATTCGCCTGTTTCCAAACATCTTTACCGTTGATCATCTTAAGTGGCCCCGCCCACTTTCATAGACAATAAAATGACATCAAAGTAAAAACTTTCAACGTTTTATAAATTTTGACGAAATAATTATTGTATTTATTATTAATATTGTATATTTTTTTTAAATACTGTAATACATAGACCCATATTTTATATATTTTTAAACAAACGTATGTAATTGGGCTTATGTAGTTAAACGTACGTAGTTTGGCTTTCTTAAATTGGTTGATCGCTCAGTCATCACCTTTCTGTTGGAAAGAACGCAGTTGTGCGTTTGAGCAGTGTTGAGCCAAAACTTCGGCTCAACAGTTGATCAGTAGGATTGGGAACAACGGCCGTAAGAGCGAATATAAATCGCTATGTTGGAGGATTTTCGCGTCATTTTATTTTTCTAACACCCGTTTCATCTTCAAAAATCTTGTACAAACATCCGGTAATAAAAAGCTAATCCGGTAATCATTCCCGTGCATCCGCTCTATTCCTTTGTGTCAATATAATAATAGACTAGACTTGTTCGTTCTTCGTGTTACCAAATAATACACCTCGGTAGAATAAACATGAGATGGCACCCGGTAATAGTAGACTTGATGCAGTAGAAATTAGGCCCTTGAGGCGTGTTTGGAAAAACCACGTATGACTGTGTTACGGTGATCCGAATAGAATGTACATAAGATCGATGCAAGAGTATTTTTTTATATACTTATTTTTGTACTTTTACTTAAGTGTTCACCTAACTAGGTCACTAGAAAGGCGAACAATAGAATACTAGTTGTATTATTCAATATTTATATTGATAAGAATTGTATAAAGAAATAATATGGTGTACAAAATAAATCGGTAGAAAAACCAGAACGGTAATGAAAGGAACTGTAAGATTGTTTGGACATGTAGGGAAAATGGTTGAGAAAGGAGTGTCTAGATAATATATTATAACATGCGAGTGAATGAAAAAAGATTTCGAGGACGCTCCATGAAGACATGGCACGATCAAGAGAATCAAGTAATCAACACGGAGAAAATGAGTATTGCTGATTTATTAAAATCCGGTTAAATAAAGGATTGCAGGCAATTTCCTATTACACTTTTAGTACATTCTTAATATATCAAAACACGTATTCATACACCTGCATTTGTCCCGATAAAATACAAAAACGAAATGCGAAAATGTAAGAATTTTTTATGAACACGTGTTCCGACATCGCGATAGCACATTCGTGTTTTACTGAAAGTTTATTAGAAAACCTATCAAATCATTCGTTAAAGGCCTGCAATACCGTTTTTACTCGGATTACGAATAATTTGAAGAGATTCTTTATAAATTAGCAATATTTAATTTCAGTAAGTTTTCTCTGTGTACGAAGAATCTGAATAAAGGAAGAGTAAGAATGAAAAACTGTTATAAAACTGAGATAGATTTGTTGGACAGGACACGTAGCAAGAATGGAAGAAGGTAGAAATAAATCTGCAAGATGATGAATTATTATTTATGTTTGTATTTCTTAGAGGCATAAACAGGACAGTCATAAAACATTTTTGTATTACAAAATTATAAACGTATAAAATGTGGCTGGACTATGTGTAAGTGTAAGTCGTAACCACTGCCTTACGCATAAGGAACTGAAAGAAACCTGAAAGAAACTAAGGGTTGTAATACCAATTATGTGGTATATTGTACATTAGGGTTTAAAGGAGAGAGTGGTGTGGTGTTCAAACCTATCTGCCTACCCTACTGTGAACAGAACTGTAAGCACGGGGTTCTTTCAACTAAGGCAAATTAAAGCAGGGCAGGATTTATTCACTAGATTAATGCAACGGAATACAAGCAAGTCTCCCCAAATATCAAATGAACAAAACAAATGCACGGCAAGACTTATCACCGGCGTATCTACATAAACCCACATTTCAGAGCATCTTAAAATCTTCTTGGCTCAAATGTTCCTGAAAAAAACCAGCTCTCCCGGATGGTATATAACTGTGTATTCTTGAAATTCACAACAGTCAAGGGTTGACAGTTAGCGGCATCATCTATCGGAAGGTTGAAGGCCCAAAGCGCACACCACATACTAATTCGGTGAATGCATCAGGACTGTATCAGCCTGGAACAAACTGCCACATGATCTTATAATGATTACACTCGACTTGACTCGACCGAATTCAGAGCCTAACGTAAAACTGATTTTTTCAGAAAATCATACCCATAAAGTCGGAAACCTTTCAATTTCACAGTAGATAACTTAATGTGTCAAAAATGTAAATAGTTATCGATAATTTCGTATTAAAACCTAAATAGAATTTTTAAGATCATTTTTGTAAATAATTAGAACAGCGCTATTGAGTTGATTTTTCATAAAATCGCCGCAATAAAAATGATCAAATAATTATTATTACTACCTTAAGGAACGTGTCACTAGTGTTAATTAGCTAATTTGGAATAACTTCAACTAGTCAACTCAATTAACATTGATGACAATAATTCCTGGATAAACTGCCGCGTCAGAGACGTACGTCAGTGACCAAGTGGAAACGGTCTCTACTAAACAACCAGAGCTAAAAGGTATTTGTCAAATTAAGAGCTCGTTGTCATGAATTTAAACTAACAAAACAACTTATGGAAAGAAATACGGTAAAAGAACACGGCTCTGGAGACAATACGAAAGATAGTTAATAATTTATGTCAACCGAAATGCTCGAGGAATTTAAAACGAAAGCGATAGCAAAGGTGATTCATATCGCTGCGCTTTCCTACAGTAGATAACCATGTCAAATTGCTCACTTACACACTTTAAAAATAAGTTAGGTACAGATTGTAAGGCATTCTCGGTATCTTGTAATATACGTTACTGTATATTTTGACATTCATCTCTAGAATGAGAAATATCTGAATTCGAAGTGGAAATGGTCACACAAACGATTCCTTAAACTTGCGATACAAAATTAGGTTAGGGTGTTTCAACCTCGGTCATATTTGATTGACGTTCAACGCCATTTTGATATTTTTAACATGAAAAACATGCAAAAACATGGTGAATCATTGCAAAACGTTGGCTAGAAGAAGGAGGTAGCGCAACACGGCATAACGGAGATTGAAACACCCCAACCTAAGCTCCTGGTAAAAAATGTGGTATTCGGAAATATTAGAAGTACCTTTCTAGTAAATAATATTTCATACATTTTATTTATTATCTCCAGTTGTAAAGTTTGAAGGGACATGAAAAATGGCTCTAGAGCTATCATACAAATAAAATAACAACAAATGTCAATTAACATGCAGAACAAAAAACATTGTGTATTAACGGGTAATTTAGAGGTTATTGCCTCATCCAGTTATTTTCACGTGAATCACAGAATATTGAAGTAAACAAATAGAGTATTATTGCTATTGTGTGTACATTTGTATGTGTGTGTGAGCTAAACAAAAAACAATGACAAAATGCGTTTCCGGAACATGACTCACGGTCAATTTAACCTCCGCCAAGTTTTACACAACATACAAAAGGTACGCACGTTTTTTGTACCAACTGACGGAAGTGTAGAAAATGGACAGTATTTAAAAAAGCAAAACAATAGAATGGGATATATAGTATGTATGTAAATTGAAAGTTTATTTGCGATTGTGAATCTCTCGCCGATTTTTGCTTTCTTTGATTAAAGAAAAATGAATGTTTTTGATTTTATTTTGAGAAGTTCAGTCACAAATATTATTTTTTTTCCGACCATAAAATGTATTATTATTATTATCAATGTAATAATATATCATTGAAGAAGATAATGCCAATAAATCTAAACGAAACATGAAACAGAACAAGACACAGAAAATAAAAAGATAACGGTCTCAACTGGGCATCGAACGCAGGATCTCTATCTTACAGAAACAAGGTCTTTAACCACTCGACCATTGGGATCAAATTAATATACTTCAAATTTGTCGATCTTATATTTCAAATTCAGAATTAATAAAATTATCTTGAAACTAATTATTGTTTTAATATTTTGGCAGCTATCTCTTTGAATGATTACAAAGTTCTAAAGAATTGGCTTAACCTAGATAGTGTATTTGAAATATGAGATCGATAAATATAGCGTATAACAATTAGGTCCCAATAGTCGAGTGTTTTAAGACGTTGTCCCGGTAAGACAAAGATCCTGGGTTTGATTCCCAGTTAGACAGTTATCTTTTTATTTTATGTGTTTTGTTCTGTTTCATGTTTCGTTTAAATTTATTAGTATTGTCTTCTTCAATGACATATTATTAAATTATTTAACAGTAAAAAACAACACTCTAAAATCTTTAAAACTATTAAGTAATATCATGTTATTATACTTTCTCCGTTCATAAATCGTTGAGAAAGTAAAACGCATCGTACCGCACGTGCAAGTACTGTTTGTTTATTCCGGGCATTTTTGTAGTGCGTTGAAACGGCCCTCTTAATTACACGGAGCCACTCGGAACTACTTGGAAATGCACACAGCGCACGTCAATCAACCGGTAAACGCACACAGTCGTTGGTGCAACGTGCTATTTCGAATGCAGCAGGGAAAGCAAAACAAAAACGAAACCGATAATATAGTATTTATGTAACGTTGTTATATTAATTTAACAAAAGTGAACGGTATAGGAAATCGGCGACGTCAAAGAGAAAGACACAAGTCACGAAAAGAGTGAAGAGTCAGATTAATGGAAGATAATGTATGAGGCGTAGACAGGGATGTGTTGCCATTCATCCTCTCTGTCTACTCTTGTGCGGAAACTGTAAGAAGGCTAGGTAGTTCATTTTTATATTTAAAGACCAAATGGACCTGTGACAAATATGTTCAGGGTAACCATTTCCTTCTAAGCATTCCGTCAATGCACAAGCAACATTTTCCGCCTATAATGATGGCAGTAGGAGTTTGTTTAAATGTTGTCAGGTTACCCGGGAATGCTTCTCTTTATTTATAAAATATCAAACCGTAAAAAAACAAAGATTTTTTTACTGAAATACATCTATTTTAAAATCTCTTTGAAAACTTTAAATAAATTGGTTTGACAGAGGATTGAACCTACCTCCCCGAGAACTGGAGTTGACAACTCTGCCAGCCTCGCCAAACGTCATCCGATTTCAGAGAAATGCATATACAATATACATCCGCGTGTGTGTACGTGATTGCCACCAAAAGATATAATGCATTGTCACCTACAACGAGTTTATCAACCGAATTTCAGCTCGATCGCATTTCGGAAAGTGGGTCAATTTCCGCTTTCAAGATACCCGTTCATTCATTGCCGAAAACGAAATTGAAATTCAAACAGATTTATTTTAAAAAGTTCCAAGCTTTACACGAATGCCTTTATGGTCAAACTTGAAAATATAGGGGTTTTAAGGTTATTTCGTCTTAGATTCGCCCATCGTTTTAATATATGTACGATAAAAAATAATAGTAGGAATGAAATCATTAACTTCCCGATTTATACAATGCATTTATAACATAGAAATGCAGTGGTGATGTGACCCTATGAAATGCCATTGAAGTTTACGATTCACATACAAATTAATCTAAGAATAATAAACAACCATGATAATGCGAACTATTTATTTTTATGAATCAATAGCTACTACTGTTCTGTTCGAGCAGATCACCTGATAAATAATGTATGCAGTAGATGCCATGTACTTTCTGGTTTCCAGAAACCACTCCAGCCACTCGGTCTGCTAAGTGCAATGGACCAGGAATAAGACGCGTCTGTCTGAGAATAATTTGTACATTATTAGATGATGCAGCATTATCTCGAGTCTATTCCGGAAGCTGAAACCCGCTTCAATCCGCCGAATCAAATGAGAACTTCAGTTACCTATAGAACTAACTACATTTAGGTAATGCCCGACTTCGCCAGAGATTCTTCAAATTGAACAATTTGAAAATATTCAATAAAGAATGCCACAGGGGCATATTTTTTTAAACATTTATCTACACAAAGGGGGCCCTGAAGATAATAATTTCCCCGAGGGTCAATTTCATCTTTGGGGATGCTGTGTGAATGGTCTTTTTGAGAGGAAGGAGTGAACATGGGTCTTGAAGAGACCTATGTTGTAAGTAGAAGGGAAAACACAGAGGCCGGAAATCGTTCCACAGCCGAGCTGTTGAACTAAAGAACGAGTATTAAAAACGACCCGTTCTAACGTGACAAAACCGGAGTACAAATGTTGGGCTCATGATGGAACCCAAGTTGGTTGCTGAAAGCGTTGATATAGAAATTTCAGACTGTAAAATCTACTTTTATCTTTATTTAAACAAAAAGCGTCTTAGTTCTAAACGTGTTTTTAAAATATGAATAAAATTGATTTTAACCGTAGTTTTCATGATTAATTTATGGGTTATTATGCCATGTTGCGCTTCCTCCTTTTCTAGACAGTGTTTCGTTACAGTGTCCACCATCAGGGCAGATCATCAGAGCACATCTGCCCTGATGATGGACACTGCATCGCTGTCCGAAAGAAGTACAACACGTCGTAATAACCCAAAACTTAATCACAATAATAATTTTGGCCTCGTCTCAAATCATATCTTAATCGTAATTGAAAGTTATGCGAACCACCAAACAATAAATCTCGTTTCCACGAAGTATGCAAATGCAGGTTGATAAATAATCTAAAACATATCATGTAACACACTGAATAAATTGGTAATATGGAAAGTAATTGACCTCTCGTCGCACGTTAAATGATCCGAGAAGTCGTCACAAAGTAAGAACAAACATCGCCAGAAAAGACGCGATAAATAATAAGTCTGTGGTGACAGTTGGCCACTTGATCAAACCCAATCCTGACAGGTCGACGAATTAAGTCAATAAAAAGAACAATTTATTTCAATTTAATTGGGACATGAAATAATATTTTATAATATTACATGAGCCCCTTAATGTCATAAGAATTTAATAATAATTGTAGAAAAAAATGTTTGCCAATAGTTTTAGTATGAATTCTTTCAGGTGAACGTAGGTACCTACCTACACTACCAAATATGTAGATCAAATTATGGTTTACTTAGGCCCAGTTTTGCAGAAATCCAAATGTAAAATTGTCAATCAGCGCCATTTTGTTTTTTTTTGTTGTTTTGAATGGCCATCTCATGACAATGTTATACTTCGTATACATTTGCGAACCGAAACGCGAGCCGAGCCTCGAATTATGAATAACGAACGAGCAACCGCAAGCGGCGTTTCGCGCCATTTGTTGTTGCTTCGTTCCTTTCACATAATTCGAGGCTCGGCTCGCATTTCGGTTTGCAAATGTATACACAGCATTACATTTCAATTTCTGGGAAATAACTGTGTCTTAATACGTATAAGGTTTCAAAATAAAAACCTCATTTATATTGTTGTGATAATTTTAATAAAGATAAATAATATTTATCAATATGCAACAAAACAAAAGGTTTTTCCTAGATATTTTTTTAAATTAGAACATGATTATACGCGTGATAGCGATTTCGCCTTCCGAAAGCATTGACAAATCTGTTAAATTCTCATTTGAGAACAAATGTTACGTAAGTATTACTAATAAAACAAAATGAAATCAATATAACATTACTTATCTCGTGGTTCAACTACATAGTTAGTTGGATATCAATGCCACGTTTTTATCTAGGCGACCTGATTTCATCAAATTATTTTAGGGCAAAATAAATTCGTTGGATTATCAAAAAAACTCTCAAACGATTTGTGCAGAACAAGAACATGAGATATTCAACAAAAAGAGAAATAACTCTTACAATATCGAAAACGAATAACGATAACGATAAGTTGTCAGGGTTTTTCAGGTGGCGACATAAAAATGAAATAAGTAAGAACTTAATTGAGGCAAAAAAATACTTAATAGTTAAGTGTTTTTTTATCAAACTGGTCTCTTGAACTGGAGTCATAATAATAGCCCGAGACTGAGGTGATATAAAAAGAATTCGGTATAATATTACTTTATATTAACCTTGCACATTTTACAATCTCTAACTATCACCAATTTTTTTATTATTATTTTAACCACAACTGATTTCTGTTAAGAAACGAATGAATGTTGAGAATATTTCGAAAAGCTTTCAAAATAATAATAATATAATTAGCAGATTTGTACTTTTTTTTTTCAAATGTGAAAACGCAAAAGAGTCCCAACTGTGGCATTCCCAATTGGGGTATGTTATGAGGCTCAAGTTAGTGGAGAGGGGAAGAAGATGGGAAAGGGACAGGTAAAAGTACCTGGCTATCTGGTCACCAAACACAGCCAAAGCCATTTTAAAGCAACATTTCATTTCTAAATGGTGGTTTTAAACTGGGGCAACACTGATAGTATTTTCCACTCTGAAACGTAGCGTAAATATACGTTATATTATTTTTAATGAGTAAATTGTGAAATAACGCAATTAATCAAATATAATTTATTTGCGCACGCCGGAATTTGAACCCGCGACCTCCAGTTTGCTAGTCGAGAGCCTTACCCCTTATTCTTATGGTGTTAACAATTACTTGGAACCTCACCTAACGAAATGTGTTTCTTCGAAAAGTATCACTTAAAGGAAATTTCTAAGGAAATCACATAAGGAAAAATAATTTATATGCTCACTAAAGAAATAAATCGAAAATAGTGTATTGCGGTAGCGTCTATGCCCAAAATATGATAAATTTTATCTTACTTCGTTTGAAATTTACCAAATATTTTTTTAAAAATCGTTCTGAATGGGAAAAGGTTTTTTGTCTATGTTCATAGACTACTTTCAAATAGCCAGATACTTCCCATCCTTTATCTCTCTCTTCTCCTTAACTCTACTATAATCTCCTACAGCCATTCCTCCTATCTAATAGATGATGACAGTTAATCCATATAATGTGATAATAAATCTACATTTTATGACACTAGACCGGTAGGAGGATTGGATTCTGTTAGGAGGTGGTCCTTGCGAATGAAAGACATCAAAGGGCCTCTTTAACGAGGGCAGATTAAACAATTATTTGAGAGTATTTAACTGCTCAGATGCTGGGTTATTTATTGCCACTATCAAACGAATGTGTGTCGCTGGAAATCCAAACATTGAAGTGCATTCTTTGTAAGCGTTATGCATATAATGTGTTTATTTTTATTTTACAAAAGCCGACCGCACGCAATTACTATTAAGATAAATATATTATTATAACTACATTCAATCAGTGGCGTAGCAACCGACTGGTAGAACTGGGCCGCCATAATATAATAACTTATTATTTCTTCCCTTATTTATTTACCGCACAAGAGTCTCAACTGCCGGTGAGGCTGAAGGCAGTGGAGATAGAGATGCGAAAGAGGAAGTTTGGGAATTAACTGGCTGTTCAAATCTAGTCAGTAAACACGGCTAATGCAATGTCTAGCAACGATTGATTCTGTATGGTCGTATTTTACCAGGGCGACACTGTGAGTATCTACTTTTAAAGCTAGTAAAACTTACGATTGATTTTTTCACTAAGTTTTTTATATAAAAATAAATTATTTATTTTTATCAAGTTTAATTTGTAGAACACCAATTTAATTAGAAATTTTTTTTTTTTTTAAATATATTTATTATCATTATTATTCCATCATTACTATGTCATTATTGACTTCCAAGTAAAATATCGGAAATAATAATAAAATAAGGTTAATCCCTTTAAAGTTTCCCTCAATTATTGGATTGTTTAAATTTTAATAAAGGTAGTCAAAGTAAGGTGCTTTCAAATAATTTATTTTCATGACTCACGGGTTTCATTAATTATTTTACTTACTTGTATTTTTGTGTTCTATAAAATTGAAATCGGTTTAAACATATCTAGGAGTGGCGAGCGAATTACATTATTTGTTCTTTAATCAAACTAGCTTTAATATTAATAATTACACAGCAGAACTTGCATACAAATAAACCGTTTTTGTCAAATGAATAATAACATTACTGAACATATAAAAGAAAAAACTTTAAATCAAACAATGACAACCAATTTATATTTAAGATAGGATCGGTTTACAAGTTTGCCCCGGGGTTATAAAATATTCCGCTAAGCCCTGCTCTAAATAATTTTATGTTAGGATGTGTGCATCTTCTACTGTTACTTTTTACCCGTGAAACCTTCATTTACAATGACAAACCATCTACATAAGTAAACGTACGCATATCATTATTTTGTATTGGAATAGTATCGAAATTTTGTATTTGTTTTATAGGTATATCAATATTCTAAATGCATCACTTGAATAAACACTTGAAAACACCCAACCACTTCAAACATTAATTCAATTAGTATTTACAAAGCAAACAATACCAAACTGCATTCATACCAAAAACACATTGGGAAATTCTAAATGTTAGTATTACCAACAAACGTCACGTAGCTACGTAACATAATGAATGCGTGAATGCATTACCAACATGCAACACGTCAAAAATATACATTTCAAATAGAGTATTTGCTTTTTCAATTCGGGAGCCCGCCTCCCAAATATGGGTACCGCCAACCCGGGAATCATTGATTGAATAACCAACACCTCTGCCATACGTGATACGTGAGGGGCACACTATTTTACCCCTCCAGCAGGACTCTCTCGACACACCGCCTTGCACCGCAGTGAGAGGGTTGCGTTCATACGACCGTCATTCCTGAACACACAAATCCCCTTTTTCCTTTCCAGAACTCCCCCTCCTTCCTTCCCTTAATATACCCTCCACACAGCATTCCCAAAGATGACATGCTCTGAGGGAAATTATTTTTCTCAGGACCTTGATGTAAAAAACACTATTTAATTGTAATATCAAACCATTTCAAAATAGGATAAATTAATTATCATTTTCTTTAAAAAGGACTTTCTACGGTGGTAAAAATCCTCAGTATCACCCTGATGAGAGAACACCATTAGGCATCGCAATAATTTACCGTTAAGAAAAATCTTAAATGCCGACTATCTCCAAAACATCTAAGCAGATAGTGCCAAAAGATCTATACCGATTTGAAAGAAAATCGTTGTCGCCAGTTTACATTAGATATTTTGACTCTTATGACACGAAAAGGCAAGTGGAATGGATAATATATTCAAGAAAGAATTTCATTTGAAAACTTCTTTTCTTCAGAAGTAAGGAAAAATTATTCTTATGTCGCAACCCTATTCTATCATCTCTTCAGTGCTGAAAACCCATGTATATTTTTACCCGTGTTAGTAATACCTCGATGCGAATAATGGAAAGAATATTATAAAATTACATCGTTAAACAAAGTAGTATATAGTGTAATGAAGGTACTCACGTTACAAACTATTCTGTCATTGAAACATCAGTATCGATAACCTTGAAACGCCGCTGGGGAGTGTAATGATTGCACACACTACTAGCCAATAAATAATTTATCTAATAAATCATTACGGTCATTAAAAAATCACCACCTGACGCAAACACACCACATACGGTCATAAAAACCACACTATTAATTGCACGCTTACTGAAATAAATTAATCCATTATTATTCAATGTGATGTGATGTGAATTCCCACATGTACAACAAAACTAGGTCTGCAGCGAACTTAAACATGGAGAAAAAAAAACACTGATAACACAAAAGTAAACAATAAAAAAACAACGGGTATTACTTGGAGCTGTCAGTTTTAGCGTAAATATTGTTTATAAGTAAACTTTCTAAACAATCTGACAGCTGATTTGCTGATAAAATCGAGAATATTATTATAACGTAAATGATGTAAACAATAATATCGTTGTACCAGGACTTCGCGCGCTTTTTAACGTCAGTTTGACAGCTGGCGTTAGTATACGCGTCCCGCGCGCCGCGAGGTTCGCTGATCACTAACTTTTAGTATTATAGAAGTAGCGCACTCGCACCGTGGGTATGTTGGTGCAACAGCTCGGATCTCAGGGACTCGCTCTCGAGTGTCGTCTCTCGTCTCTCGGCTCCCCGCGACCGGTTATTGTCTATCGGACTTGGGTGAATCGAAGCAACGGTAGTGCAGTGCTGACTGCAGTCACCGTCGGATCTACTATCATACAATATACATAGAAAGAAGCACATAGGTCAGCCGTAAAAAGGGAGAAGAAACTAAAAGTGGTTTTCGGTTTTTTTTTGTGTAATTGTTACCTACGAAATAAGTGATTTGACTTGAATTTATTATCTTTCTAAGACATTTTCGGAAGTCAGAAACCAAAAATACATATCAATAAAAAAAACAAGTTTTAAGAACACAAAAAAAATATCAACATAAAAAAAGCTAATATGGAGAAGAAGAAATTATAATAAAAAGATGAATAAAGTACCATAACACTAATACATTCAATAACCTACAGTCCGCTTCGTAACAGGAATCGCTATAGAGGACTGAGTGTAGAACTTCCATTATACTATAGACACTTAACAATGTAACACTTGTAATGTATCTTAAATACTCATTTTAAATAATGCGTATTTCAAAGAAAATTCACACTTCTTATTATAATGTAACAGTTTCGTTTTAAGTTTGCTTAAAATAAAGATACAGCCAAAAAGCTGGATTTTATTTGAAAGTTCAGAAATAAAAGGTCACACTAAATTAATTTTTATTTTAGAGGAAATTGACACTTCAATGATTATATTTATAATGACAAATAGCAAACAGCATATAAACAAAGAAAAAAAATAAACTTACTGTCTTTCTAAACAAGAGATTCTGATAATATCGAAAGCATTTATTCTGGAAACTAGCGTATATCGATTGGAAGGTTGTCACTCACTGAGAACGGATTATCAGTTACAGGAGAACTATCAAATACCAGAACTGTATAAAAAGGTTCAAATAAAAACACAGTTTAAAAACTTGCACCTAAGTGTACGACACGCCTCTTTTGACAAGGTCGCCCATTGCTCAGTGTACAATCTTGGTCTACAATTGCCTACAAATCTAGACGAAGCCAATCGATTCACAACAACATACAACACAACACACCTCACAGTTAATGCAATAAACTGCATGGATTGGAAACACCAACTAAAACCTAGATATTAGAAAGACAATGTCAATATCATTCGACAAAAAAAATATTTTATGAAGAAAGAGAGAATAGAAAATAAATAATAAAACAGATGTAGTTTTTATTTTATGATAGATATCTATGGACACGACTTTATTTCTATCATGTTTGTAGTGCGTCTTACCAGGTTCATTCTTAGTGATCTTCTACTAAAAAAACTATTGCGTATCGACCTTTGTTCAAAATACTGTTTGCTTTAACTCACATTTTAATGTTGTAAGTGTTAGTAAATACTTGGAAGAACGACAAACATTTAGGTAAGTCAAAACAATATTGAGAAGTGTTCAAATTCACTTGTGATTGCGTACCTCTACGAACAAGGATAAACTGAATAAATAAAAATTCTAATGTATTTCTTTTACTCGTAACCTTGAGAATATTTGAGAGGGAAGTTAATCCTGCTGGATGAACAATCTAGTCCACTGTGCGATGAAAACAAATAGAAACCTATTTATAAGACACGTTTTTTAAATTTATGAAATTACAAGCATTTTTCGCCACCAAGTTACTTATTTTCACAATACTATTGAATTTGAATTGGCATAAAAGCTTATACAAGTATATTGATTATTTTTATTCCAAAATATTTTTTTTCAGCTGCTGCAGAATAAGGAGAATAACGGAATACGGAAAGAATATTGCCCCCAAAGCACGAAGCCGTCAGAGTGAGACATGGATTGAGGGGATCACCCTCCTGCAACCGAATAATAATAATAATAATATTGCGAGGGGAGATCCTGACCTTGGGATGAAATCGTTAACACTGCAAGAAGCAGTATTCTATTCTATACCTTGTGCCGACAACTACTCTCCCACGTTCCCTGTTCCCCTGGTGAAATGTTCACTGTGCAGTTTGCCCACGAACATAACCTAACCTAGGGTTCTGGCTTCTAGGGTAGGTGAACAATGCACAACGAGGGTGGAAGATTTCATTATATTTCACCTCGATTTTTCCATGTTCATGCTTCTTCTGTTGGCAGAAAAACACGCTTTAGTGTTTATTCATTTAATTGATTTTTTGTTTTGTTTAATTTGAACGCCTCTTGAGATCGGTTTCCTTAAAATTCGCAGAAGAATTTACGATTCGAGGTCTACGATTTTCTGTATCAATATAACTATTTTCGGATCGCTACGGCTTTTTCGCTTGCGATTTGGAGCTTTGAAATATCCACGTAACTGTAACAAAATATTGTTACAGTTAAATGTTCGAAAATGTAATTAATACGCCAACTTTGCGAATTATTACTTTGGGGGCTTGACAATATTTTTTAAACTCAGCGTAATAGTCCAAGTGAGTACCAACCCAGTTAGTTACTCGATGCTGATCACGTAAAAAGTACGATCACTACTTCATCTCGTAGTTACGTCAATCATCATTAATGTTGCATGAAAGATATTAAATAATTAACAATCCTACATACATTACATATTATAATACAACAGTCGAATGGTTATGTCGTTAAAGTTGTTCTTCAGGCGATGTCATGAGATAATAAAAACTCCGTTCGTTTTTATCGCCTCGCTAATAAAACATTAACAGTTCGTGGAACAGGTGTAAAACTAACACAATTGTATTAAAGCTACCAAGAAAAACCACATTTGGTGTTATGGAGGAAAATAATAGTAAAAAAAATGATAAGTTAGTTGGTTTAGCAGTCGAAAGCTGTGTTCCCACTGCGGCGTCGTCGGTTCAATCTTCTAGCTGAGTACTCCATCATCGCACAAGCGACATTTAACGCTTTTTGCGATGGTGATAGGAGACATGCAAATATTGTCAAGATATTCCGTAACCAGGGGATGTTTGCCTTTCCCTTTAAAATAAATAATATGAAGGCGCCATTTTCTGGTCAACGACAACAGCTGTAACAACAATGGAGACCAATCGCGAAACATTTTTGAGACCTGTCCTGGAAAAATAGCTTTTGTCTCCTAGTGTGAAAAGGGCTTTAACGTGGCGCCACTTATTTGAGATTTATTTATTTATAATTAGAATAAAATAACTTCGTTCGGGTATCACTTTATTAAGTATATAACCAAATATATAAGCAAACCTGTTTTGGTTCCACCTGAATCTTCCGGAGGGTTTCATAAAAACATACCAAAATAATTACAGAATTAGTGCCTAGGGAAAATAGAAGAGGAAGAGAGAACATCATTGTTGGTGGATGGGCAAGGGGGAAGTGGGTAAGAGAGAGGGGTAAAAGTGGAGGGGAACATGTATAGATTAAGGGATTTATTTATTTCCAGGGCTTGTAGATAGCTTGTAGACAGAGCAAGTTTCATTCCCCACACGATGTAATCACTGAATAAGAATTATTGTACATTAAATTAGTGCGAGAAGCAACTATATAAAATGGAGCTTGGAGTCTCATGTTGTATTGTAGATATTTAGCGATCTAAGCAACAAAGACGGAAAATACACGTGTGTTCATTTTAGCTATGAAAGCGTTCACTTTGGAAGTTAAAGTTTTCGAGTTCAGATATGGATGTTTTTTTTTAAATGTTTTGTGTCTCTTACTATAAAATTTTTAAGTTTATTGTATAATAACAACAACAATATATGTGTACAATTATTTTTTCGTCTTTCAGACTGGGTGTTTTGGTGGAGATTGCCAAGTTTGATGGACTTTAAATAAATGGCTTCACATCTGTCGGAAAGGTGAATAACACGTATTTTACGCATCCCGTATCGGATCGCGCATGCGTCCATTGCCCGCATAAACCTGTCTGAAACCTGCTGAAACATGTGCTAGATAGAACCATAGAGATAAAAGAGGAAGTTACTGCTCTAGGTATAGCGAAATAAAATCATATATTACCATACACCTAAATTTACATAATGTGTTGTTTGGAAATTTAATTAATTGTAAAAATGTGTTAACAAAAGAAATAACAATAATACTTAGAATTACAAACAGAATAACAGAACTTCTGTCATCAAAATGAACTAAGTACAAAACAATATCGCGTTACAAGGTTGGATTGTCAATTATTATTGTAGGTCTACATGGAGTTTACTTCACCTGGAGGTAATTATGTTTAGAGGAATTTGCGATTGCGATGTAAATATGTGTGCCTATGACTTTGTTATTACCCTTTATGCATAATTTGGTTGTTTTATATTAAATATACTTTACTTAAACTAACTCAAACATCTGTCATGCATAAACATAAACCAAACCGAGTAGAGCTTTTAAAATCGTTAACAATAAAAATAACGCCTATCCCTAAAAAAAAACACACAGACAAGACGTCATTATTATTGAGAATCAGCTTTGTATGTAATTCTACATTTTATGGGAAGATTTTTAGGAAACTCTAAGGAAAGACAAAATAAAATAAAAAAGGACCCACAATAAATCCTTGTTGAAAGCCACAACATTTTGTTTGTAGTTTTTCGTTTTAACTTTTAAGCGAGATCCTACGACCAACGCGATGTGATTCGATGAAAAAATGTTCGCGTGTTTGTGTAATAATGACTATTCGGAGTTACGAAAAAACCATGAGTCATATCGAGTGAACGAAGGTCAAAATTAACAACTAGTAAAGTACATATTATAAAATACTACAACTCCACTCACAGTGTTGCCAAGTTAGCATATTATATGCTAAATTTGGCATAATTACTCCATGTTTAGCATAACTATTATGCTTTTAGCATATAGCATATTTATTTGGCTTATTTTTACAGGAGCATGAAAATAACAAAAACCAATTTTTTAACTAACAAAAATGATATCGATTGAAAAACTGGTGTCTCAATGGAGAAACATAGTTCACATTAAATGGGAATCCTTGACTTCCACTGTAGAGTTTTGGAATGAAGTCATGCAATATAAAGATGCAGCTAATAATAACCCCTTCGGTGATTTATGTCAGTTTGCAATGTCTATTTTAACATTGCCACATTCAAATGCGGACATTGAACGTGTATTTAGCCAAATGAGTCTGGTCAAAACAAAACTCCGAAATCGTTTGGCGGTGAGAACCCTGAATGCCATTTTGTACGTGAGATTTGGCCTAAAGAGAGCAGGAAAGTGCTGTTATTCTTACACTGTTCCTGACGAAGTACTACGCTGCATTGGGACCAAAGAAAGTTACGACTCCGTCTCTCAGTCTTCCACATCAGCTGCTGTTAATGAAGAAGAATAAGATGAAGATGAAGATATTGATATTTTATTTCACTGATTTTATTTCAAAGTTAAATTTGTGTTTGCTTTTTTTTGGTATTTTTTAAAGTAATTTAGCATTTTTCTGGCATATTTTTCCCATCACTCTATTTCTCAATAAATACTAGGTTAAATTTATGTTGGCTTTTATTTTGGCATTTTTTAAAGGAATTTAGCATATTTCTGGCATATTTTTCCCATCACTCTAGCATATTTTGAAGTAGTTGAGTTGGCAACACTGTCCACTCAATTCTTCAGAATTTATCGTGAGTGAAATCATTCAAGTTATTTGCATTGACGACATTCAAAGGACACAAATAATCTTGTGACTGTTTGATAAATAATAACAGAGCACATAATTTCCTGATGGAATAATGAATAATACAAAGAACAACAGGCAACCATCAAAATACAGAAACACTCCCACAAAAGGAGCGTTTGATATTATCATGGTCGAAATGCTAAGCGACTTTCACAAACTACCGAATGATGCAGATCTGAACACAATAGAGCGCACACTTGAATTCATTGCCATTTCGAGAAGCGTAAAACATAAACACGAGGCAATAAATGCGTATATATAATATTGTATTAGAAGTATATTAGTGTGAGTATAAATCCAAAAATCCCATGGATGAAAAGTCATCAATGGAGAATGACGGCCACGAGGAAGAAGTGGGAATTTATTGTTAATATATAGCGCAGGAAACTCAAAAAAAGAGGGCATTAATTTTGTTTAATTAACGTAAAAATTAAGGAAAAATGCCACTAAAAGTAGACGAAGTATATCACGATTGCACAATCTTCAAGAATTCAACAGTTGTCGTACGAGATTGTAGCGAACTTTTTTAGGAACAAGGAAGAATAAAATCCCCTTATTATAACTGATATGATTCAAAACTACCACAACCGAACCTGACCAAATATGATACACTATAAGTATTATAAGCGAGGTTTGTTTTTTGTTTCCTGTAATTTTTGGAATTTTCGTCTTAAAATTGCTTTATTGATATTACCTCAGTCTGTTTACTCCCCCGTTATCTTTGCATCACAACGTCCCGAAACTGAAAATGCCATAACCCCACTAGCTGTGGGCGGTTGTACTCTTGTGTGGTCAACACAAAAGAGAAAAAACGTAATTACACAGTAAACCAATGCGTGCAGTAACTAAAAATGCCGGGGTACCAACTTCCTAACGAGGCATATCGCCCCGATAGCAAAATAACAATACAAATATAACCCAGGGCGGTAGACACTAGAGAAGCAAGGAGTATCGAAAGAAAAGGAAAGATGAAGAGGTTAAAAAACAAGAAAGAAAGCAGTTCAAAGGAAGCGGCGAGAGAATTGATCGAGGGTCAGAACCCTTCTAGTAATTTAACGTGTCGGATACGGAATGTACTATCGGCTTTTTTATGTTTTTGGTTTGAAAAGAAACCACCCTGAAATAAAAGGTCAAGAACTACATTCTTACAAATAAGGTGTCTTCTTTATTATATATGGATACTTAAAAGAACGGTGTACAAAACATGAAAAAAATAAAACAATAAGTACGTAAAACACAAGAGAAGGTAAAGTTTGGGCCATAAGTGAAAATAAGAGATGCTAGGCTAAATACGTCCAGAATCTTGCCTATTTACAATAGTGTTATATATTACAGTTCGCACAAGAGGTACGGAGAAGGATAAGTTCTTTGGAAAGGATTATGGAAAGTTTCAGAATTTCTCATTAGACAGTGATCGATACTGATTTTGATTGTGACCCAGTGGGAAGATTCTAAATGTTTTTTTTATAATTTTGAAAAGATTTGATGTTAATTTTTGTTAAGACGTTCATTTATTGTTTCTAATTTGAAATATTCTAGGTGTTTCTTTTCACTTTACTGTGTAGGCATATTATATTATCTACATGGTATTTTTTTATTCTGTTCATTTGGTCAAGTGATGTACTCATATTTTCTCTTTTTAGGATATAAACGAAGTTAGCTTTGAAAATAACACGTTCTTGTCAGTAAAGTGCTATGTCCGGGATATCTTTAGAATTCTCCAATAGATTTACATTTCAAAGGCTTCCAATTTGTCGTAGAATCCAGGACAAAAGCTACAGTGATCACAGCACTTACGCCATATAAATGGCCTAATTCGCAGTGTAAAGGTTAAAGTCCTTGGTTCTGAATCGGAAGGCATATTTACAATGGCAGCAATGAAATGAATTATACAGCCATAAACTAACTAAATTTCTGTTGAAACGGAACCGTTCTAAAAACTATGAGAAAACGCTAAATCCAATACCTGTTTCACTTCGGCCGTTGTCATCTTTATAAATCCAGTTGTGTTTGACCGCCCCGAAGAAGAAACCAGGAAGCGATAGTTGAATTGATAATTTCCTACAGATCCTTACCCCGGACAATACTGGACCCGCAGTCTAACAGCTCAATAAATCGTTGCACCTTACAGATGCTGTGCTTTTTAAACCGTTTGGATTATTTATAAATAATTAATTAATCATTTTAATTTACACAATATAATATGTCTTTAGGTGTCTCCCAGAGCCTGTACGCAAGTGGGGAAGCTGTGAGGAGGGCCATTTTCAGAAAATAAGATTTTGAACATCATAGAGACCCGATAACATTTGAGATTTTCACGGCCTAATTATGTTTTGGATTATTTTGGAAACTCGTCCTGTTTTTTCAGACTAGAATGTCTATCACTATCTAACAAAACTATTTTAATTTCGCTAGTCATCTTCATCGCGAACGATGGAGCTTTGAAAAAAAAACTTACTAATACCAAAAGCAAACAAAACAATATTCCAAAAAGGACCATACTACATGGCCATTAAAGTATATAACAACCTTCCACATAACATTAAACAAATACAAGATACACACAAATTCAAATCGTTACTAAACACTTTCCTTGTTAATAAATGTCACTACACGTTGAGTGAATACCTCACGTAAATGAAACGCCTATTTTTATTGGTATATATATTTGTATTTTTGAAGTGAAACTTCTTTAGGCGCGTAATGGATTTTCGGGGACGGAGTAAAACCGAGTCAGGATCGACACGAAAATGCGGGTACCCCCACCACCGCTCACCGTTCACCGTTCACTGTTTTCAGTAAAAGCAACAAATCATTAGCATGCGCATAAAAGTTTTTATGTGTTTTATTTAAGTACTTTTTTACTCGGTAGTATAATTTTGTTTGGCGCATGCCTTAGCTGTGGTACAGACGTGGACAGGGCTTTCCTGTACCGTCCGTCCGCCGTTCAGTCTGGTTTAGTCGTCCGTCGAGAGCGCTCGCGTCGCGCGCTTTGCCGTTCCATTCGTATTCCAGTATATAAATATTGTTTACTGTCGAGGAAGTTGTTATAAACTTTAAAAAATATGTTTAAAATGCCGTGTAAATATACGTGTTGTGCGTTCAGCTTGCTGCTGCTGGTTTTAGTGAGTAGTGCTGCCTCCAAAAATGTGGATAATTCCGATAGAACCTTCGAGGAAAGCAATTGCAGTAAGGTGAGACAGTTCCTCGAGACCAGGAACATCTCGGCTGTACCGGCTCGAGGCGCAGACGACAAAGGTAAGAAACCGACAAACCAACAGAACCCACATTCATAAATTGTGGTTCATACGGTTTGGTACAGAATTTCAGTGTTAAAAATGAGTAGTGACGAGATATTTAATTGTAATATTGTTATTTATGTAATATTGTATACTTGTGAATAAATTGAAAATTTTTGGAACTATACATTAATCGAACGTCATTCATCTATAAGAAAATATTAGAAAAAGCAAATCCATGCTTCGTCGTTGAATTATTTAACCTCTAATTTTCAAACTAACCTAAGAGAGAAAATAGAGATGATGAAATGAAAATAGAGAGAGAGGAATACTAGAAGTTTCACTTCTGTCTTGCGTAGGCTTGACACACCCACTTTTTTTATTTTTTCATTGGTATATTGTTATTTTATCTGTATAAACATTGTAATTATTATAATAAAACAAATAATATTATATAAACATTGTAATTAAATAAATGTGGTTAGCTGGAAGAAATGGGGTCTACCCATAAGCTACACCTATTGTAATTTTTATTTTACAATAAATAATTTTTGATTTGATTTGATTTGAAATATCACAATGTTTTTCAAAAGTAAAATAAGCTGCCATAATGTTCGCTTAATTTTATTTATTTGTACCGCAAGAGTCCCAGCTGCTCCCAACCGTTCACCGTGGCGAACTGAGAGTATCTTCCACTGTGCCGCAAATATACCATATTATTTTTTTATTTAAAAAATGCGTAAGAACACAATAAAATTAGATCGTAACAACACAACCGAGGAGGCCGTCGGTTATCTTCCAGCTCAAATATCGGGCAGAGCCGGGTAGGTATTAAAACTATCAAATATTGTTATTTAATCAGCAATAGATATCGCGGCCCACGATTTGACAATCTCCCTATGAACAGACAGCGGAACAGGTTAGTCCCTTCCCGCACAGTGACCGGTTTCCAATGTTCCATATACGCGGCAATAATAAAACCACACCGGTCAGGTAATGGTAATATGGCCGGATCACAATAAAACTAACTTTGAAAAATCGTATAAAATGTAGTGGAGATCTCTCGGCTCTGAAAGACTACGCGGGGGACAGGCAGAGGGGTTGGGAGGGGAAGGAGTAAAGGACGATATCCGTGTGAAAAGTCTGAATGGTGGGCGTGGGGTGCAGAATCGGCGGTCAACGTGGTGGTTTGGTGTTTGGTTTTGATTACTGATCGATGTTTAACGCTCGATACGAATTCGATTAATTGGTAGTAGTATCGATAACATCAGTGAGCCTAAAACTGATGTCAGAATAAATAGATCTGCCTAAGGCGTCCTGAAGTCAACTACTTGACAACATATTTGGGCACCAGCCCGGTTGGCGCATTTCTTTAATAAAATAAGTCATCATCCAAATTTGTAATATAGTCCAACGCTTATCGGAACATTTTGCGGAATATATTTATTATTTTTCTGTTTCCCCTCCTATCGGAGGACGGCTAGCATCAAGGCAAGCCTTGGAGGCTGCACCAGTTTTTAAGCTAACCTATGTTGTATTATGCAATGCGATTATTCCGATGCAGCGTCGAAAATTAAAATGTAGTAATTTGGATTATTTCTCCTCTCCTTGTCCGCGGTTAAAGACCACCATTCGGTACAGAAATGTTGCTTGAAATTACTTCAGTGACGAAATCTTCCCAATCTTCTCAATCAACCTTTCGCTTCTCAATAAACACTAAACCATTTGGTTTATTCTCAAAATATATAACCTAAACATGAAGCAATGCAGCATCACAGGAAAGGTAGGTACTTATAGAAGCACTCTTCTCCAAAATAACTCCCGACGATATACAACGTTCCTCTGGGGTCGTTGTGCTAACAAAATTACCAAATGCAACCCTCCAAACTAATAGATCTCCCCTAAAGTTAAAACTCACGGCACTAAAATAAATCTACCCATTATCAAACAAAATAAAGGACTCGAGTAAAAAGGAACGACTTTTCAACAGACCAGTTAACAAGAAAATGGGTTTTTATATTACCTTTTTACTCGCGTCTAATACTAATCTAAATTCTTGATGACTTTGAGATTTTTTTTGGGGGAATCGGGGACTATCCTAACTCGGCAAAAAGCAAAAAGATCAATTAAATATTATGTGTGTGAAAAATTGCGTTGTAAGGAGTATAACACCTTTTTACTGTGTGGTTCTGTTTCAAACACGGATCGTTAAATTCAATATGGAATTTTATGATATTTTTTAGGGCGGAGGTAACAAACCGTGCCTTAAAACGGATACGCTAATAGGGGGAGGTTTATTATTAGTGAGGCTGGAAGTAGGGTGAGCTCCAGAGTAGGTATACAAATCAGACCATCCTAGAGGGATTGTACAGTGTACACTGTACACCCCGGAATCAGATCGTGAGTCAGCTTATTTAGAATAATGTGTGCAGCTTCGCTATTTCCATGTAGACTTTAAGGACCAGAGGTGACAAATTGCAAATTGTTTGATATCATTTGATAATATCCTATATTTATGAATAGGTGGGAAGCGAGGAGATGAGTAAGAGAAAGGTTAATAATTCACTACACATAAAACCATTTTTAGCAACGTTTCGATTCTGAATAGTGGAATCTAAAAACGTGCAGTTGCTTCATTGGGAACCAGACGTAAAACGTAGGTACTACTGCTTCGTTGGGAACCAGAAGTAAAACGTAGGTACTACTGCTTAGTTGGGAACCAGACGTAAA
This sequence comes from Hesperophylax consimilis, assembly GCF_061612785.1. Taxonomy (NCBI): domain Eukaryota; kingdom Metazoa; phylum Arthropoda; class Insecta; order Trichoptera; family Limnephilidae; genus Hesperophylax; species Hesperophylax consimilis. The sequence goes on from NC_142842.1 coordinate 3,028,008, forward strand.
ACGTAGGTACTACTGCTTCGTTGGGAACCAGAGGTTAAACGTAGGTACTACTGCTTAGTTGGGAACCAGACGTAAAACGTAGGTACTACTGCTTCGTTGGGAACCAGAGGTAAAACGTAGGTACTACTGCTTAGTTGGGAACCAGACGTAAAACGTAGGTACTACTGCTTCGTTGGGAACCAGACGTAAAACGTAGGTACTACTGCTTCGTTGGGAACCAGACGTAAAACGTAGGTACTACTGCTTCGTTGGGAACCAGACGTAAAACGTAGGTACCACTGCTTCTTTGGGAACCAGACGTAAAACGTAGGTACTACTGCTTCGTTGGGAACCAGAGGTAAAACGGAGGTACTACTGCTTCGTTGGGAACCAGAGGTAAAACGTAGGTACTACTGCTTCGTTAGGAACCAGAGGTAAAACGTAGGTACTACTTAGCTGAGGTCCTCGGCGTCGCCCGGGCTACATAAAGTTTTCTAAATCAAATGAAGACAGTAATTTTCCACATATTTTGAACATCAAGTGTACAAAATTTCATCACGTATCAACATTCTGGTTTAAAAGGCGGGAAAGGGAGGTGGGTTGTTTTTATAAATCAAATAAACAGTAACCTTTCTCCAGTTTCGAAAGTCAAGTGTTCAAAATTTCATCAGTCTACTTGTAAACCGTAGATTTGCTTAAAAAACAAACCCATACCAGGACACACAATATTGAATAGGTTTACTGAATTTTGTTTACTTTTTTATTATGTACTAAAAACGCATACGAACCCATTAACTGTGCTCAATTCAATTCGCAGTAAACATCTGTCGATCATTATAAATCGTAAGATTTATTTAGATTACGAAGGTTGACGTAACAATTTCTAGTTTCTCAAACACCTAACTCATGTTGCGCCAAGGCAGTCTTCCCATAGAGCGGTATTTTTTTTTTATAATAGTATTATGGTAAAAATCAACTCAAATGCCATGTGGACGTGGAGGATAAAAAGTATTATAGAATATACAATTTAATTGCATTTTATCATATCAATCGGATTGCAATTAAATATATCTATCCAATAACGAGCAATCTTATAAACTGGAAATACCATTTTCTCAAAATCGTGATTTGCAATAGATTTCTCAGTGTAATTTCTTGCAATTATTATAATTCTGCACACTAAGCAATCTATAGATCAGGAAATAACAAATTTAAATTGTGATCAGTGCAGAATTAATTAGTAGAGACCGGAAAATTTCGTGTTTGCGGCAATGCGAATCAATTTGGGAGCCGGGTATGGGTACCGCCGCCCCGGGAACCATTCATTGGATAACCAACATCTCTGCCATAGGTCACCCCAAGTGGTTCGTTACGTTTGTGGATGCAATGGTGGCCGAGTTCATGGGGTGGGGATTGTCTAGGTCTTGGCGGCGGAGGCGTGTGCCCACCTACTGCATGGCGGGCCGGATTTGGGGAGACTTGTCTAGGGAGAAGAGGACGGTAGCTGGCTATTCAGATCTAGTCAACAACACTGCCAACGCCATTTCAAGCAATCTTTCGACTCTGAATTTGAATCTGAAGTCTTTTACCAGGGCGATACTGGGAGTATTTCTGCCTACGCCCGATGTCCACCGGCCACAAACAATGCTAGTTCCAGAATGACGAATGACGAATGACGAAGTAACGTGACGGCCTTGCTTTTATTTCTTTATATGTAATGTGTGTAATAATAACACGCATGAATGTATTGGGATGTGGTGCGTTATTTCCATAAAATAAACAACAGTAGTTATTTTACAGTGACCCAACACGTGTGAAATGTTTATTTTATATTTTAGCAATGCAATAAAAGCCCGCCCGCGTTACCAATCCATAATAATTTGTTACGATTGTAAAATCATACTCCTTGAAAAATAGTAGAAAAAATAGTATTATTAAATTAACGTGTAGTGCGAGGTGCTTAAATATGACAGAAAAGTACATACATAATATTTACAAAGTCTGTTACGCAGGCGTTAAAAAAACAACTAATTTGATGGTGAAAACGTACAGAAGATGAACAAATTAGCGGACAAGCATAGCAGTAGCTAAGCCCCCGACTACAGATATAAGTTTTACACCTCCAGTTGCTACCCGGTTTCGCCACCCACCCACTTTTAACATATTCTTTCAAGACCCGTTTTAATTAATTTAACGATTTTAAAATGTGAGCAAATAGACACTAATAGTAGTTTTATTTTTTTAGAGTTGTGTGTACATTTGATGAGTTTCATAACTGATAATGGATATGAGGTTGCGGTTGCGAGCTGAATATAGTCGAGAATCCAGACACTAAAAGCTGTGAATTATGCAATAACGATTTCGATTAGCTTCTCTATAAAATGTTCAATTTGCGATATTGCCCCTATTTCCCCTAATAACCAAATTAGGTATAAGTTTCGCATTTGACCGCAAATGTCCAATTTGCCACGCATTACCCTATTTTCGCAAAGTGTCCAATTTACCCCTAAAAAGGCTCAATGGGCCTCTAGTTGTCCCAATTCCTCTAAATGGGAATTTCGCCCTCAATTTCTAATTTAGTCATAAAAGCCCGGAAGCAAATTGGACATTGGCGCGCCTATTTCCCTAACTAGGTAGGTACTTCCCTTTACAGAATATATTTTAGCCTGAAAAACCCGCGTAGTGGTCGACGTTTATTTATTTATTTACTGGCCAATTTGTATAGCGCCGCTTTTGTGAGATATCACCTCAGGGGCGCTTTACAGTTGATGCAGGTATTACAAAAATATAAATATTACAAAAATAAACTGAATTTAAGTTAAGTAAAATGAAGTACAGAAACAGGTGACTAATAATATACATATAATATAATAATATAATAGACTAGTAATATCTGTTGGAGGACTAACCGTGCCACTAGCACGAACCACAACAGCACAGCATCACTATATATTCAAGGGTGTAAAATTATTTAATAAATTACTCCTTGATATACGATCGGAAGAAAACTACGAAAAATATTTAAAAAAATTAAATTAATACTCTTGTACCACCTCATAACTTTACTTATTGTTTAGAAATATGTTTTTGCCTTTTCAATTCTTTGAATCATTTATTAACTAACCTATATTTTTATTACTTTTATTGTTATTTTTTGTTAAATTAAGGTCAGCCGGGGTAAATCCGTCTACGGGGCTATTGCGTATATCCATCCTGCTTCGTTTAATGTTTACAATAACTGTAATTATTGCCATCTAGCGGTTTTCTTGTGTATTATGTCATAACTCAGAAGTCTGCAGGCAACGCTTTTGGCGACAGGTTGGAAGTAATTCGCCATTTTAAAAAAGTGACTGAAAAACGAGTGACGTGTCGCATTTTGTGGTCTTCTATATTCTTGAATATCTCTGTGATCACTAGAGTGTGGAGTTTGAATTTACGGTGAGTTAAGAAAAAGTAATACTGTTTGAGAAACCATTGCGTATTTTGGAGATACGACAACTGAAAAAATACGATTTATTAGTAGTGACCCGGGGTAAATGCGACTATTTTTTTGAGGCAAATGCGTCTAGTAGGCGCAATTACCCCGTTTCCAGATATCGACAACCATAAATGGTATATTTTTTCAATTGTGCATTGAAGCATATTCTTTCATTATTTATTTATTTACTTACATAAGTAAGTAAAGTATAATACATCTGTAATATAAAAATTAATATTTGTTTGTTTGTTTGTTCGTACCCTATGCGCGGCCATACCGTTCATCCGATTGCGATGAAACTTTGGAAATATGATGTGCGCATACTCAGGATGGTTATAGGATAGTGAGCTCTGGCGTTATGAAATTATTTCCAACACTTTTCATACGATTGCGATTAAAATTTCATCCGATTGCTATTAAATTTTTTTGAATTGTTGTCTACTTGCCCTTCTATAAAAAATATACCTCTTTAAGCAAACAAACATTAGGTTGCCTGTTTAATATTGTCAAGTTCATTTGTTGAAACAAAAAAAAAACTATTAATTTGTTATTGTTTACAGGTTCAACTATCTTCTACGTATAACTTATACAAAATGGTGCGTAATTACAAGAGAAAAACAAATGATCCTCTTTATACAGAAGAGACATTGCAGAAAGCGATAGAAGATGTACGTAATGGTACTTTAAGTGGCTATCAAGCCTCCAAAAAGTACAATGTGCCACGGATGACAATAATGGATCGAGCAAATGGTAAGAGAGGGGTATTCAAAAATAAAAAAGGTCGACGTACTGTTCTGGCGCAGGAGGTGGAGAAGGAACTGGCGTCCAACCTACATGTGATGGAAAAATATGGTTTGGGCCTTTCAAAGAAAGAAACGATTTTATTAGTGTCAAATTATATGGAAGCCAATAAAGTGGAAACCCCCTTTAAAGATAATATTCCGGGGCATGATTGGTTTTCAGGCTTCTGTAGAAGACATCAACTCTCTATTAAAAAACCGCAAGCAGTCGAATACGCCAGAAAACTTGCTTGTGATCCATTTATCATACAACATTATTTTAACACTTTGGATCAAATTGTAAATGATCTCCACCTAACAGATAAGCCAAAACAAATATGGAATCTTGATGAAACCAGTTTCTCCAGTGACCCTAACCAGACCAAAATTGTTGGTAAAAAAGGGTACGCCAGTATTCGAACTACAGCTTCTTGTGGGAGAGAAAATACAACAGCTTTGTTTGCGTGCAATGCAAACGGTGACAAAATTCCACCACTTATTATATTTCGTGGAAAAAACATCTGGACCGAGTGGACTTCAGAAAAGGCATATATTGATACAGCCTATGCTGCAACGAAGAACGGCTGGATGGAGGCGAATGTATTTGAAAAATACTTTACTTCGACTTTTTTGAAACATATTGGCGCAGAAAGGTCAATTCTTTTGATTTACGATGGACATAAAACACATATTCAGTTGTCATTAGTAGAAACAGCCCGCAAAAATGGAATCACTATTTTGAAATTACCCGCTCATTCTAGTCATCTTTTGCAGCCTCTCGATTTGTCGGTATTTAAATCGTTGAAAGTTGATTGGGACAGACGTCTAACCCTATGGCAAAAATTAAACGTCGGCACTAAGCTTGGAAAAAGTGAATTTAGCAGAATATTAGGCGAAGTCTGAGGCCGGCGTATTTTGTTTAATTTAAACAAATGTAAAAATATTTTGTTGTCCTCTCCTAAACACAAGCAGCTGCTTTATTAGGAGAGTGATTGAAATATTGGTGTTGATATTGTTATAAAATTGTAACCTTGTTTATATGTTTCAATAAAAAAAAAATAAAAAAAAAAAAAAAAAAAGGTGACACCAAGATAGAAGATGGAGACTTTGCAGCAAGAATCCCAGGTGGTGAGGAAACTGGTCCAGCCGCTGCAGCGAAAGAGTCCACCGCGTCCAACAACAGTGCCAGCACGAGGTTCGTCTACCGTCCAGGTATGTGTCTGCTGCTAACAAAGCGCTGACACAATATCCTCTCACAGATACCAGACCTTGGTAGCACCGCTGTGACGTTCGACGAAGATAGAAAATGGAGACTCTGCAGCAAGAATCTTTGGTGGTGAAGAAACTGGACCAGCTGCTGCAGCGAGAGAGTCCACCGCATCCACCAACAGTGCCAGCACGAGGTTCGTTATCCGTCCAGGTGTGTGTCTGCTGCTAATAAAGCGCTGACACCTCAGATAGATAAGAGACCCTGGCAGCACTGCTGTGACGTTCGGCGAGTCCATCATTCATCTCCATGTAATCTTGTTCTCGGTGATTGTTGAAGTGGTGCATTCTGCCCGCAATAAAAAGCGACGGGATAATAAATTACCCTGGGCTTAGCAAAACACTTGCCTTCAGAGTTTCCGAGAATTCAGTTGAAAACATCTGGGGTGCATTTACCGATCGACATTCGTTTCTAATATCGAATATTTTTGAGGAAAATTTCAGAATATTCACTTTTAAAACACTGCACTCAAATCACATATTATAAAGTTCTAATAACTGGTTGTTAAGTTTATTTTTATTAAAGTTAAAATGTTATTTGATTGATTTTAAAAATAAGGGAAAGGATAATTTAAGGGATTTTGCCTCATTTCCCTTGAAAATACAAAAAAAAACACAAAGCGGTTGGAGTACGCGTTGGGACGCGTCCTGCTGCCACGAAGGGCGCTATACAACTTATTGATAATAATTTATAAGGAGGTTGCGGGTAATCCAAACATCATATAGAAATATTATACAACTGCCCGGAGCCAGTGGAGTAGTGATGAGTCATGACTCATTTTACAAAGAGCGAGAGTCACGGTACCAGCTCAATATTCTCATACGACTCAATTGAACCGGAGCCGTGAGCTCAGAGCATACGAACAATGGCCATACTTCGTTCTCCGGATATGGCTCCCCCGATACGACTCCCCCGATAAGGCTCCCCGATACGGTTCCCAGCTCCCCAGGTTAAGCGTATGAATAACTGTATGACTCCTGATACTGGTACACCGTCTCGTACCACGAGAAAAATAAGATGCTAGGTAGTTAGTAGGTGTAGGTACATTTGTCCAAGTCCAGATGTCGGACTGTCGAAAGCCAATCACGAATCTAAGTATGGAATAATAAGAGGCCACTTGCATAACGTTTTTTTAATTTTTTTTTTCGGTTTTAGCAAAAATTAGAAGACATTATGCGTTTTTTTTTTTAATCGTATTTTTGAAACCGTTAAATTTTTTTTGAAAACTTTGACTCGCAAAATCGGACCATTTTTTTATAAACCGGAAAGACGAGACACAATTTATGGGTGAGAAAAAATTTTTATTCCTATCATTTCAAAAAAAAGCCAGCCAGTACGGATTCGTGGGAATATCCCCAGATTGCGGGGAATTTCTGAGAATTTAAACCGATTTGGTATTTTGTGATTGGGGAAAATGTTGAGGATTCTACAGTATGAAAACTGACATAACTAATACCGATTACGTGGGCATTTCCTGGTTATCCACCATATTGAAAAATAATGAATAAACTATAATTTCGTGTCTTTTCGCAGCAAATTTTTTAACAAAAATGACTAGATAATAAAAAATAAATTTTAACTTACGGAAAATATTGTATAATTTTACGGGTAAAGGAACTTGTGGGAAATTTATCTTGTGGGTATTTTAGAAAACTGATTGGCAAAACTAGTTATATTTCAAATTTCTGTGATTATCTGCGGCTTATAATATAATGCCTTCAAATAATAAAGAAGGTTAGGAAATACTCAAATATCATTAAAAAAATAATCCAAATTAAACCCTAAAACTATAAACCTCCTTTGTGCATGTTTACTTAAACCAACCGTCTTAAATAGTTGTCTCCATTCATTAATTATGTTGAAATCAAGTGATATTTTTTTAAAAGATCTTTTGCATGCAGCGGAATTTAACAAAACCAATTTAATTTTTTATCATTTTTTTAACTCCAGTTACAAAACTGAAAATACTGTCAAAATCAAAAAAGTGAAAGACTGTCTTCGGAACAACGACTAAAATCTAAGACCTTCTGACGTCTGCAAAAACCAGGTTTCCTCTGAGACAGATGGAGTCTATAAACTCTGGTGCTCGGGATGTGACAAGGTGTATGTAGGCCAGACAGAAAATACCATCTCCAAAAGGATCGCAGAATACTTTCGATCGTACAAGCATTTAATTGAAATTTGTCTATGCTTTAGATTAGTTTCTGAAATATCAAAACACATCGAGTGTGCCTAATTACGGAGGCAATTGAAATCCACAAAAACCCCATTAACATTAATAGTGACGGCCGGACTAAGCTTAATAGTTCATGGTATCTGGCACTCGACGGTTACACTAAAACTAAACACCGAAAACCACATTGATTTCAGCAATTACAATGCAAATACAATGGTATCCCGTCTGTATACATAAGCACACACTTCACAACAATCTACACATCTGCTGATGATGATGGACACTGTTTTTTGCTGATACTTGATCGCTTGCTTCCTTTCAACAGAGGCAACTAAATTACTTGTGAACTCATATATAGTATCACGTCTTGACTATTGCAACGGCATTTATGCAAATCTTCCTAAATGCGAAACTGATAAACTACAATCAGTGTTCAACGCCGCAGCAAGGCTTATCACCGGGGTACCCAAGTTTTCGCACATTTCGGAACACCTCCGAAATCTTCACTGGCTGAAGTGTCCTGAAAGGATCCAGTACAAGCTATGCTGGATGGTGTTTAAAGCTATCAACGAAATGGCGCCACCGTATATTACTGAGCTATGCATTCCGGAAAATACTGGTCTAAGGCAGTCAACTCTTAGATCAGCGACATCATCTGCAATTGGAAGGTTGAAAGAGCCTAAGCGAAATCCGAACACTAAGTTTGGTGATCGTGCATTCGGAGTATCCGGCCCCAAGGCTTGGAATAAACTTCCTATGGAATTGAGATGTATAACCAGCCCAACAGAATTTAGATCCAAACTAAAAACTCACTTTTTCAGACACTCATTTCCATAAATCCGTCATTCTATCCAAATATTTCTTTTTTTTCATTTTTTTATACCGTAATTGTTACATTATCTAGCGATTCCGTTCATTCAATTTTGCTATTGACTTGCCTACCAGTGGACAATGGACAATATCAGCGGGAACATAACAAGTTAATCGGTTTAATTGTTGGCAGATGAATCATCTAAATGCGTTTAAGATTGGCGATTGATTGATTTTATTCATTAATTTAATTCATTTAACATATAATATATCCAGCTAACAATAAATCCACCCTAATATAATAGAACTTCCTTCTTCTTCTGGCGTTAGTAAGATTAAATTGTTAATTTTAATTTTAGTTGTAAGTTGCCAAATATGTAAATACTCGTGTATATGTCGTTAAGATAGTAGTTATAGGCCTTAGTCGTAAGTCACTAGATATAAGTCTTAGAGATAAGTCAGTAGTTCTAGTATTAAATATTTAAGAAATATATTTGTACAGCGCCCTTGAGGTGATTTCTCACGAAAACGGCGCTATATAAATTAGCCAAATATTATTATTATTATTATTGCTTCTAACGCTGTGACTGGTGACCAGCTCTGAAAAGCCAGGAACTTCGTATTTCCCATCTCCTTCCTCTCCCCATTACCTTCAGCCTTGCAACATATTACTAATTCATGGTATTGACAAGAAAATAGTCACCATACATGCCTAAAAAAAATTCCCAAATAAAAACAAAGAAATTAAATAATATGAAACGATTTCGAAAAAAGGGTTACTGGGCGCCTGTTCTAAACCACCGAGTTATCGAATTGCCATGTAGAATCAACCAAAATGTATCGAATAAATAACTAGAAAAAATATTTGGATTGAAAGCAAGGAAATGAAAATGTTGATTCAACTAAAGAAATGCTACAATCGATACAAAAAATGCAATAATTTCACACAAACAACATTACCTATTCCAAACTCGTATTTTATAGTATCCTTGTACTAGACATTGCGCCTACAAATGGTGATTAATCGAGACTAGTAAGGCATATGCAAATTGTAATATGCATTTGGAACGAAGCTCAATTATTTGTATTCAGGTCAAGTATCATCAATTCACGGGCAAGTGAAATTTAAATGCTTTACCTGAACAGTCATTTACGTAGCATTGGAAATGAGAGCGAAAACACCTACATATGTAGCTGAAAAACTTTCAGAAAAATATACAATTTTGATTTTGAGTTTCGTTGTTGACTAATTTTAACAATATTAAAAAGTGGTGTAACAACAAACTCTTAGGACCCCGGCTAGCCTGGAAATTAAGCTCCGCTATCGTAACAAATGTGACCAAAAGTATTGTATCACAAGTAGTACACCATCTGCAAATTGTATTATCGAAAAAAAACACAGCAATATAGCACACTAAACTAAGTATAAATTAATTAACATAAGAATAATTTCAAATTATCAATAAAGTTATGAAGGAAGAACTAGTTCCATAAAATTGAGGTTTGTCAATGCCCTTGAGGAATAAACCTTCGAACAGTTCCCTAGGATTCATTGTCAGTTGCCGCTGGCAATTTGTCACTTGCATTGTAAATAAAATAAATGTAAACTCTGACAGCCTTACTAACAAACGTTTTTCAAATTTTACTTAATTGATAAACAACTGTTTACCATACATAAATGGTTGTTGATCAGTTGTGTAAAACTGAAAAATTTGTTAGTAAGGCTCTAAGGCAGGAGTAGGCGGATAGGACAGACCGCCACACAACTCTTTCTCAATAAAGTAAACACAAAACAGGATAATTTGACTTGCAAAGCAAAAAGGATATCATGGTATATATCTCGAAAAATTTATGAAAAGTAAATTTACTAAATGAAAAAATATATATGTTTCACATCGAAGCCCGTTCAAGCCCATTGAAGAAGAAAAAATACCTAAATAAATCAATGGAATCAAAACAAATTTTGTCAACAATAAATAACGATGAATGAAAAAATAAATAAAAATAGACTCACCGGAAAGCGCGTCTCTTGGTGATGATCCTGCGCACCTCCTGCCCCCCGCTGCTCTCCCCATCACTCTCCGACCCTTCGCCCTCGGCCCGCTCCTCCCGTCCGTTCCTCAACCGGTTGGCCAGCGCCGAGTTAAACACGTGCACACTCTGAGACTTGCTGACGGGAGGAATCAACTTCCTCGCCCACGGCTTCACACACTCCTGCTCATTCATCTTCACCACTTCAGCAGATCCAACGGGAATCTTTGCAGCTTTATTGACGTTAATATGGTCAGTGTTAAACTCTGTCTTGTTGTTGTTATCGAGACTCCTTCCAAGCGCAAAGCATCCATTCTTCAAATTCTTCATTCTGATCGCAGCTGGGTCTAGAGGATTCAATTTTGTCTTTTCCGGTGAAATTTTCTTTTGTGTGACAATAGGGACTCTTGTCTTTGGAGAAGTGTCTTTGTCTGACTTGGACATGCATCTCTGCATGATCTCTCTGGCCTTCATTTCGTCCATGCACGGAAGTTTGATCCTTCCGTCGGACTTGTTGCTGTTCTCTTTAGCGGCCCGAGCGATATCAGACTCGGTGCGAGAATTTTTGAGGAGTTGCGACGGTTTGACGTTGTGCGGTTCCGGCGACTTTGACTTGGATTTGGATTTTTGGCGGACGACTTCTGGTTCGTCCACTTCCGATTCTTCGGAAGATTCTGATGATGAGCAACTTTCGTCAGAGGAGTGGATGCTTCCCGATGCACTTTCTTCGTCTGATGAGCTGTCTATTCCTTCATCTTTCAGACCCTGAGAAAAATTATGCAAACGTTTTATTTAAAATGCATTTCAATATTTTTTGCTTTGTAATGTTATCTAACCATTAATTACTTGTTTATTGTAAGAAACAAAGGTTTTCAGATAGAAAATGTTTAATCAATAACCAAAATACATAATAAACAGTAATTGAAGTGGAACCTAAGATTCAAACCTCCCACTCTGTTTTAGTTTGGGAATTCCCCGACAGATGGCCATTCATCTCAATAATTCGAATAACATCCTCATAAAGTGTAAATAAAAATCAACAGCAATACTATTATTGATACAGTAAAAATATATATTCAATATGAATTTGAACATTTTCATATCCATTTAATTCTCGAAGAGTGTAAAAGCTAAAAATAATTATAAAAATTTGTAAACTGCGGACTTTAAAAATATCAAAAAATCAAACGTGCCAATAAATAACAAGCATCAATGAATATTCCGAAAATAAGTTCACACTGAATTGCAATTCCAATACACAATTATTTCAGACAACTTTCCCATCATCAAAAAAGAAGACACAAACCACCGATCTACAGCAAAAATTAATTTATTTATAAATAGTTGATAATATTCTACCTCGGAGCTTTCTCCCTTAGTAAGTGAAGGTTTCTCCTCCTTCTTATCCACATCGCTCTTTGCCTTTGGAAGAACCGGTATCAGGTTGGTCTTCTTGAGCAGTTCTCCGGCCGAGGGTTTTTGCTCCGGCTGTTTTGGCTCCGCCGCCACGGCTGAAGGAAGAAGAGGAATAGCTCCAGACCTGGATTTGAGGATACCCTTGACTTCCGAGGTGAGCATTCTGTTGGCTTGTTCAGCCAACTTGTTCTGAGCCATACGGAAGTTCATTCCTACAAAAAATGAGTGAGTCAGAGACATTTTAAAATGTGGAGAAACTGAATGGAACAAATTAGTTAGTTAGGTACTTAATTCTTTTTGAATAAATTTTAAAAATTCTTTAAATGATAATAATTTTATGCCATTATTTCATGTAAATCTGTGTAAAGTCATAAGATAATAATTGCTTGTTAAAGGACGCAATTATTAATCATTAAAGAAGAAAATAAATTTAAACAAAATATGAAAATGAAAAAGACACAGAAAATAAATCTTTTTAATTTTTGTGTCATTTTTTGTTTCTTGTTTCGTTTAGATTAATTAGTAATATCTTCTTTCTCAATGATTTAAATATTACATTATGTAATCCTTCAAAAGATATTCCAATAAATTGAATATGTGATTAATTCCTATATTACATATACATATCTTTATGACAAAATACACATGTTTGGCCAAAATTTGTCATATGTATCAAGTTCATTAAGTATGGAAAATTATTTTAATTTGCCTCCATTAAAAAATCATTACGTAACCAAAGCGACATATCAAATGGTTTAACCTTTTCAATGCAATCTATTCCATTAGGTGGCATGTTTTGACACAATGTATGTTTTTTTTGTAAAATTTCATATATTACATATGGACATCCGCATTAGTGATGGGTCATGACTCATTTTATTAAGAGCGGGAGCCACGGTACCAGCTCAATATTTTCGTACGGCTCAAAGAGTCCACTAAATTGAATGAGGGGCCACGAGCTCAGAGCGTATTTAAATTTATGAAAATACTGTGCTTGCTTGATACAACTCGCTCGATACAGCTCCCCCGGTACAACTTCCCCGCTACGGACCCCCTGATATGGCTCCCAGCTAATGAATGATCGTACGACTTTTGGTACCGGTGCGTCGACTCGTACCATGAGAAAAATAAGAAGTTAGGTACTTAGTAGATGTAGGCAAGTAAGTCAGAGTCCAGATGTCGGACTGTCAGATGCCGTTCATTCCCTGATTATGTAAGAACAATTAATACTTGTTAAAGAGTAACCGTTCAATTGAGCCGTGGTACGGTTTGCTCGGAGACGTACGATTACGCCTCATCAAAAAGACCTAGCCCAATTGTGCAGCTGGCTCATGAATGACTCATCGCTAATCAGCATATGAGGTTTGCCGCCAAATCACATTGCGACAGCCACTTAGATAAGGTTAATAATATGTTACCAAAGTGATAATACGCAACGATACATACCTAAAATGATGTTTAACAAATGATGATTAATAATATGTATCCTTAATAACCCATTGAGTACCTGCGAATTATTTTAGAAATAATTCGATAGTTTGGCAATTCTGTCTTCATATATTAAAAATAATATAAGTAACGTAATCCAAAGAAATTTTGTATTATAATTTGACAAAACAAATTATAAATGTGACTTACAGCCATCAGAGGATTAATTTGCCTGATAGTTCACAAAATGAAAAATAAACATTAATACTGCAACACTAGTCAGACGAGACAGGTTTAGTACAGAATGACTTCTTCCATCGCAGGAAGACGGCTGGTACACAATGGGTTAAACTGAATGATTAATTCATCACTAGAGAAACAATTTCTTTATTGACTCCTGCCAATATTACGGATTAGATATTTGGCACAGTTTTGATGCACTTAGGCGTAGAATCAAATTAGTTGCTCCAGTAAAGCTCCTGGCAGCCAGTCAAAGGCATGCACAAACAAGCATTATGAATTTTGTTGCACTTGCGTATGCGCCAATGTAAATAAACAAACCAAAATAGACCACCACATGCAGCAAAGAACATATTCAGTATTACACCATGCAATATTAAAAGGACCATCATCCAAAAATATGATGTTTTTTTCATATTTGCTCTGTTCATATGAAAGAGTTCCACTGTTCTGAGCCAATGGCACTACAGCAGCTTCAATTTATGAATGTTGTGTGGTAGAAGGAAACAATAAGGGAAGAGAAAGAGTGGAAGGGAAAATTGGAAAAGTAAGTAGCTAAAGATATTTCACTTAATTATATGATATTGAGTTTTGATTTCGAGACAAAAGCTAAAGCTCTAGTTGATATGCTTAAATTACAAGCATAAAGTCAACCAAAATGGATGGATCCATTTATTCATTTGGATCAATTTAAGATATTTTTAAACTTTGATTGGAAGAAAAAAAGAGGAAATAATAAGATATGGAAAGACTGTTCTTTCAAAGCATAAAATGTATTATTACAAAAAAGCGTGCACATTCAAAACAAGCAAAAACAAACACATCAATATACAGAATACATCATAACAATTACAAAAATTGGAAAGGAATACATAAAATTGACCCTTGCTGGATTAAAATTGACACAAAAGCCAAACAGCCAGGGAAAGAATTAAAAACTCAAATATCATCAATCTCTTTTCCTCAAACTTATAGTCCTGATGTCTAATTAATATAAAACTATGGTAAATTGTAATCCCAAGAAATTGACATAAAAATGCTATGGTGAATTGTAATCCCTAACAAATCAACATAAAAATGCTAATATCTAATGCTACGTATACATTTGTGAAATGGTGCGAAACGCCGCTTACAGTTGCTTCGTTCCTTTCCCAAAATTTATGGTCGGCACAAATGTATACGCGGCTTAACAAATCAACATAAAAATCTGACTTCACCATCCATAGTGTAAGGCTTGTGCATTTATCGACGAGAGAGGAGCGTTAGGATGTTTATAAACAATCAATTAAACTAATCATGATGCCGATTCACTGCAGGAGTAGGCAGGTAGGGTTGAAAGACGCAAAGCTCATTCATAAGGTCTCATACATATTCTTCTGTTATTATCACTCTTGATAATATCCTGATTCAAGCATTTGATTGTGCGATACCTTTCTGGGATTTTGTTGGCTAAATCTCGACTAAATCAAACATGGATCTAAAGTTGTTGTAAGTTGTAACAAATGAATATAAATACATAGAAAACAAAATATTATTATACATCAGATTAAAAATGTTCAGATAGAAGATAGTCTAATAATTATTAAATGTTATTATGACAGATAGAAGAGTCCAATGGTTATGTAGCTACAATAATTATAAATCAATTTGACAAAGCCAATTACAAAAGTTAGGAGATGGGGATAAAATTAGAAATTGGTTAAAAAGTTAAAAAATATCTTTCTTGCAGGAATATAAAAGATTAGCTATAGTTGTGATGCAATGAATCAATAAACATAACATAGTTATTGTTCTATTATTGCCACAGATGTAATCATCAAAGTGAAAATCATTGCATCACTACTTATTAGTTGCATCAAAAACAAAAAACAAACAGTTAGAATAAAATAATTGCATTTGTAAAAAGATTGTCAACTGCAACAATCAGAATTGGCTGTTATTAAAAAAACATAAACACAAAAACCGTTACCCATCCAAACCTGTGAACGTAAAAACACCTATTAGACCAAAAACACAACCGAGTTAGGTCGACAATTTCAAACATCTAACCTATTTCCTTCTTGTTTGCATCTTCCACTGGCAACTTCGTCTTAGCATCACTCACAGCCTCTCCTTCATCTTGTTTCTTCTCCGGGTGGACCAATTCCTTGCCCGGGAGAGCCAGTTTCATGATCTTGCATCTTGGTGAAAGGACTTCCGCTTGACTGCTGTTGAGATCCAGGTTCCTTTGCTTTGCGTCGTCTACCTGACTTGCCAAAACCGGCATAGTCTGGAACCTGGCACTCCTCGGTTTCTTATTATTACCCATCGGTGGTCTGGTCGGAAGTTTTGCACCGAATAATTTCATCTTCTCGGCCAGTGTCAGCTTAGCCGGATCGTTTTCATCTAATTTTGCTGCGGTTTTGTGATTCATATTCATATTAACATTAATAAGTAGCGATTGAAGCATTTTGTGCATTATTTTTGTGTATGTACAAAGCAAGCCGATTGTAGATTGAATTCCGTCATCAGTCGACATGAAAACATGCAAAGATAAAATAATAAAAATTATAAGAACTGATTGAAAACATATTAAAAAAATTGATTGAATAATAATTACAAAGCAAATCAATTAGTTAAACGATTAAATTTAAAAAAAACTATGAAAATAACCTTCAAGAACAAGAACATTATACAAGAACATTTAAGTAAATAATTTTCTAAATTCACATTACAAAACAAACAATCTCTAATAATTATTATGTGTAACAAAAAATTAACCGATTTGTAAAAACTACTAGAAAAGTGACATTTAAAAACAAAAGAACAAAACGAACTGTTGTCAAAACAATTTTTCAAAAATTGAAAGTATCTAAACATCAAATTCAATAACAGAAAACCCAACTTACAAAATATAGTGATTCCATGCTTACTTATACTTGTGCAATAATAATAATAATATATTTTTGTAATAGTGCTTACAATTTTTTTTTTTAAAAAGCTGTAAAAATAAAGTTGCTTTACCGTCTTCATCTTGTTCCAAGGAAAGATTGAAGCTGCTCCGTGATTGGTTGAGAGGAATAGGAGCCACATCATTGGACGCATCCGTCACCTCCCCAAACGTGATTGGCTGAGTTTTGAACCTGTCCAATAAGGAGGCGCCATCTTTAGCCTTGGATCGGGAATGCCTCATCACCGGCTTTACTGCGGCTGAAAATGAAATAATTTATTTTTTTAAATCATAAATATATATTATATTATGTTTCATTCTCTACGCACTGCTGGATAGTGACATCCAGCAGTAAATAACACAATGTTATATGGATATAAGTTCGGGGTCTTAGGATCACAGGGATCTGGTGTTTTGAGTTAAGCTAGGTTTCGGTAATGGCATATTAGTATTAGTGACACAAAGCTCTATCTCGTACATACAGCCCCTTAAGAGATAAAGTTGGGCATATCAGATGGATATACAGTTGGGCATACGAGCCTTCCAATCATTATTTGTGTTTATCTCAAGACAATGTTTTTGTAGATAGGCCCCTGTGATCCTAAACCCTCGAGTTAGGATATCGATAGAATTCAATAAATGAAAAATTCATATCCTCAAACCCTCAGGCTTATTTAGCTATAGAATATAAAGTCTATTTGTTCGCTTTTGGGAACAGTTCATATAGTTTCAAAGAGAATGTTATGTCTCCCTTACTGTCGTGGTGAGAAATATGCTCTAAATGGTGTTAGAAAGAAAAAACACCACGCTTTATATTCGATTCTAGAAGTTAACCACAGAATAATTTAAATGTACACCTCTACAAAACCAAAAGGTTTCGACCGAAATTTGAGAAAAAATTATGAAACTTTGTGAAGTTTGTATTAACACTTAGAAGCCGAAGACCTGCAATTGCAGTGTTGAAGAATTATGCCCACGCACATCACGAAAAGCACAGGAATTGCAATGTCGACGTTATACATTGATTTTACCTTTGCAAATTACGTCTACTGGGTTTGTTCAAATCAAAATGTCACTTTATCAAGAATGTTATGGTCTAAAGTTGGCCTTAACAAAAATGTATTTTTATGTATTGAATTATTCTTGCCGGCTCCTACGGTTTAATTATCTTTATACAAAACAACAAAAAAGTAACAATAATGTTTATAATAAATTTGTCAAATAAAATGTGTGTATGTGTTTTTTTTCATTATCAGTAATTTTAGTTCAGTGTTTAGATGAAAAACCGTAACGTGAGACGTTTTTAAAACTAATATTTATTTCGATTTTATTGAAGAGCGAAAATAATACACGCAAATTCTCCGACCTTCGGACAGCATCTATAATAAATATATAGTCAATACGCCAGAGGCCTGAGAGGTAAAATATAAAATAATGATGTCAAAACCCTTATTTTAGAGCAAACACTAATTTGTAATATACTATTTTATTTTAGAAATACTTGTGACTGGTACAAGTGATGTTGCATTGAGTTATTCCAGGCTGCAGCCCACGGGGTGAAGATTGCCATGATGATAGCAAATCTCCATAAAGAGAGCGCACTAAAAGAAGAAGAAAAATAATAGGATTCTTCTTAAAATATTCTCTTCCTTTCCTAAATTCTTTCATAAAGAACATTTGTATTATTATAATATATACCAGGATTGAACTAAATAACTAACTAACCATCACGCTGTTTCTCCGCAGGGGTAGGCAGAGAGGACGGACCACCAAACAACTCGGTCTTGGCACACACTTCTTGCCTCATTCACATTCATACATACTCTTCTATTGTTCTGACTCTTGACATGGCCCGACTCAAGTATCGTGCCATGTCTTCCTCGGGCGTCCCCGACTTCTGCTACCATTTACATTTGCATCGTATATTCTCCTTACACTCCTTTCTTCACTCATTCGCTCTACATGCCCAAACCATCTAAGCGTCCCTTTCTTGATCTTACTCATTATGCTTACATCAGCCTTGCACTCTTTGCGGATATCGTCCCTTAGCTAACAACACCGCATAAGTCATTTTTACCAACTTTACAGGAGACGAAAAAAACTGTTTATTTTAAAAAATCGGTGGATTTTTTCTGTTATTACTTAATAAATACCCTAGTTAGAGGTTAAGAAATAATTATTTATACTTACTTTGACAATTTACTTTATTTTAACTTTTATTTTATGACTTGAGCTGTGTTGACTGATATTTTATTAGATTTAGGCGGTGTTGCTTGCGGAAATGTTAGGGAATAAGGTATTAAAGATGATTTACAAAGAAAAGTTTTTATCAAGAAATATTTCAAAAATAATTAACAATCGTTATAAATAGGTATTTATAACCTAAATCTTAAGAATAACATTGTTGAGATAAATTGCTTTAAGTTATTTGGTGACAGACGAACCTTTAGAGCGTACCTAAGTGCAATTATTATTATTATTTTTTTTATTTTACCAAGAAAATATTTAAAACATAGTCTTTAATAAACTCCAACTAAACAAGATAAAATAGTAATAAAATGATAAAATTAAAAAAATATACTCTAAATCTCCAGTCTAATAGTTAGTTGCAGTCTTTAGCGATTGCTGTGTGGAAGGTCATCATAAAAAGAGTGGCAACTAGATGGTAATACACTTTTTAGGTCTTGCAAATCTTTATACTTCCGATTTGTAATTGGTATTCTAGCTGCATACAATTTCTGCA
Source organism: Hesperophylax consimilis (assembly GCF_061612785.1). NCBI lineage: Eukaryota > Metazoa > Arthropoda > Insecta > Trichoptera > Limnephilidae > Hesperophylax > Hesperophylax consimilis. The sequence goes on from NC_142842.1 coordinate 3,047,284, forward strand.
GGTGATTTATTTGTTTAATGCTGTTAATTGGCGTGGGACGATGTGGTAACGGCTGAAGCTCGTCATCAAAACCAATTTTATACCAAATTGTGCCATTTGGTCTGTATTCTAGCATACGTACATCTGTGACGGCTGGGTCACCTGCTTTTTACCAGGTCGTATAGATTTATAAATTAATTCTTTCGAAAAGTCGGTAAAAAAGGTATAGTCCAAATAACGAGCTTAGTAAGTCATAGGATCACTCCTAGCGGTTTTAGTAATAGCCATGTATTGTTGTGGAAGGTAAATTTCTTTACCTTTTAATTTACACTCTATTGCACTGTGTACGGAATCACATTCCATGTGGGTATGGCCTTTTACCAGGTACTTTTGAGTAATTACAATATTTTTTTCAATCGCTAAACGTAATAAAGCATTGCTTAAGGTAACATAGCGATTTTGAGCACAACAGCCATCGGAATATAAAATCACAGGCAATAATTTCTGGCTCAAAACTTTCTCTAGATAGTCTACTAAGCAAGAAGCAAAAACAAAGGCTTCAAGTGTGCTATTTGACTCATCGAACCAATAACACATTACTTGCTAAATTGTATAATGTAAAATTATGGATACATAATTTAGTTTTATAATAAATTGCATTAGCTTGAAGATACGGAGCCAATTTTACCGATTCAACATCCTGTGTGAATACATGACAAGCTCCAGACTGTGCAATATCTTTGTCAGTATCTTTCTCTCTCCTGGCTCGATCTTTCTTCAAAACATGTTGTGCGTATTCTTCATCCGTAATGTTTCCAGTTTTATGACTGCAACAATCGTTACATTGATCTTTCTTCGGGTAGAATAGGCTCAGATTGAGTTTCAAAAATAATTTGTCAAATAATTTACGACCAAGGCATTCTCTACCCTCTAACTCACAATTCTCTTGATATGTGTGGTAGAGCTGTGTCATGTTCGAGAAAATTGGTTCTAAGTATTCTCGTGATGTTTTAGCACGACAGTAATGCGACGGCATCTTTGGAAGACCTGCTAAAAACTTTTCAACATATTTGTGGTCTTCAATTTTCTCTGGATTTCTGCGGTTACTTGTTGAAGTAGACAAATCTGGAGGCATGGCACAGTCTGTTTTTGTCAGCCAATATCTTATAAACGAATCTTTAATGCCAAGAGTGGCCAAGGACATTTTTTTACAGACTTGGTGACGTACATTATCAATCGTGAAAACGTAAGTTCGACTATCAGTTCTTTTGGATGATTTCTGGATTTTTTGTAATTTTCTTTGGTACTTTATTAACATGAGAAGTTATAAATGATCTTTGCTGCTCCCAGTTCATGTTCTTCCAGAAAATTTCAAATAAATATTGCCGCTTTTGTTCGTTATGTTGTCACATGATCTGAGTTTAGATTTCTTGCAAAACACCATCATCACCTGAACTCCATGAATCAATTTCTTTTCCATCCATAGTGTATTTCAATTATTGAGCTTCCTCAAAGAAATAAAATACATTTTGAAACACCGCCCAAGTTTAAAAAGCTGGTTAGTAAACACCGCTTAAGTAAATGAAGATATTCAATAATGATTTCTTTCTATATGAATATTATGTGATAATGAATAAACATTACTGTATTATATAGCTTACCTCTTAATCTTCTATTAAAACATCTTGCAAAGACCTTTCAGCGATAAAACTCACATAAAAATATAATAATCACGGAGCGCGAAGTACTTTTACGAGAAATGTATGACAGACTAACGACTTGTGCGGTGTTGAGAGGCTAACCGACTTGCGCGCTGTTACTACTTTTTGAATTAAGGCTTCTAATTGACTGAAATCTATATCATGTGACCAATGGTTAGACGCGCAATGAGCAGCTCTATCTATCGGCATTAAAATGTGAAAACCGCCAATTTTCGACTTGAGCGGTGTTGTAAGCTAAGGGACGATATCCACATTCCTCACACGATCATACATAGTTTTACCACACATACGCCTCAGGGATCTCATTGCAACAGCATTCAATCTACTTTCATCCTTTCTTTGCCAGTTCCAAGCCTCACTTCTATATATCAGGGTAGGTACCAGCACTCCATTGTGGACTGCTAACTTCGCTTCTTTGGACAATTTTTTGTTAGCGCCAACTGCGTTCAGTCCTCCATTAATGGAGTTACCTGCATTTACTCTTCTTTCAATATCTCTGTCAGCCTTCCCATCTCTCGTAAACATGCTTCTTAAATACACAAATTCATCCACCTGCTCCAAGTATTCCTCATTCACAGTAATATTGCACACTGTTTTCATACTCTCTCTTTCAAACATCATTACTTTAGACTCACTTACATTCATCATTAACTCATTCTTCATGCATACTTCGTTCATCCTAAACACGAGAGACTGCAGATCATCCATACTATTAGCAATCAGCACCGCATCATCAGCATACAACAGGCAACATACTTTCAGATTACTCAAATTCGCGCCAAATCCCACCTCTTTCAATTCTTGCATACAATTATAATTATTACCAGGATTGAATAATCGCATTTCCAATAATTCTTTTCCAATAATAATTCATGTGTTCCAAATAATGTCCTCAGCGTGCAAACAGCATCTAAATTTCTCTAATAAACAATAAACAGTGTTAATCTCAAGTAACCTCCCAGGTAAGTACGGTCCTGTATATTACCTGTATGTACAGGATATAAATAAATAATAATATATGTACAATTTAATGCATCATCATGTTCATTGATCCAATGCATTGTAGATATCGATTTGTATCAGTGATGGACGAACCGGTGGATGCAATCTGTTAGCCATAAGTTTTCCTAGTTTGTCTATTCTATAGTTAGCAATAAGATATAGCAATATTTAAAGATATTATGTATTTGTGTTGCGCCGTCTAGGCGATTTTTCACAAAAATGGCGCTATACTATACTAAGAAGTAGTGAGCCATTTTTGATATGTGAATATCAATATTTCAGTATTTCACTTTGAAAATGGCAGCCATAAATGATTGCATATAAAAACATTTAAAATCTCCTAGTAATTAGGTAGTTACATATCAGCCTTCAAAGACAAATTTAAGAAAAAAATATGTACGTATTGAGGTTTATATTATTCGTATAAAAAACTTGAACATTTCAGAAAGTGAAAACAACCTCATAAAAACAGACTTGCCAGAAATACTATGACACTTAACTGACGGAGAATTTATTTAAAACTGACATAAATCAATGTTTTTAAAGCAGATTCTTATTCCAACATGAATTTATAAGCCCACATGGGAGTTTTTTTGCAAAAGATATTTCGTTTTATCTCATTACAAGAAAGCAGATGGACATTCCAAGTTTTTTTTTTCTAATAGGAAGATCATCGTTATTAATATCAACTAACCTGTTTAACCCTTCAGCCTTCTGGTATATTGACTGTTAAATTTCGTCAGAATGTCGGATTATTTGTGTGTATTTTCGCTTCTCAATAAAATCCAAATAAACGGGATATTTCTGAATGTATCCGAAAACTAAAAACTTTTTCGACAGGCGATGAAATACGCTATCCAATTTTAGTGTTAAAAATAAACATAATTTTTGAAATATTCAAATTTTAAAAACGAACCAAAAAAAAAATTTCACATCACGTTTTTTTTGTGAAAAAAACACATATTTTACTAGACAAATGTATTATAAATATTACTGCCACATCACTTTTTTGTCATTCCATATAAAAAAATTCATTAATTAATAAAAGTTTCATAAATTTTTCTCAAATTACAGTTGGAACCTTTGGTTTCAAAGAGGTGTACATTTTAATTATTATGTGGTTAACTTCTATATTTGAATATAAAGCTTGGTGTTATCTCTTTTTGCACCGTTTAGTTCATATTTTTATAAGACGATAAGGGGGATACAACACAGACATATGAATATATAGACTAGAAATTAAAGGTGAGGGGTAAAATCAACTGTTGAAGAACGAAGGGGGTAAAGCTGACTGTGATTCGTCAATAAATCAATCTGACAGTATATAGGCATCTCGCATTATAATATCAACATTTAGTTCTTAAAAGTAAAATCTGCTTTTGAATGAATAGACATTTTTACATGGGAGCGCAAATTACTCGCCACGTTATGAACAAATTTGCGAAGTCCAAATTTGTCAAAAAAAAATTTCTTCTATTTTCAGAGTCAAATATTTTGTTTACGTATTTAGCTAAGACACTTTTATAAGTGTTCATAATTTACTTCCCAGTAACAACGATGCGCACACTTCAGAATCGCTACATTCGACCAGATGTATCTCGATGTGATAGTATATGTTTCTACAACAGATTCATATTATACGATGTGAATAAGCTTAAAATGATGGTTACATATGGAATGTAATACGACAATTGGGTTTATTCTCTTTTTCACATCTATTTTTACAAGTTTTCATAGCACAAGCCATATTTTGCCGTGTTATTTCATAAAATGCCTCGACCATAGCTCGACGCTAGTTCGAACAAGAATGATGACGTCACATTCTCAAGATTCACGGGAAGCCATACGCGAGCCCAGCCGGCTCCAATGGAACCGGTATGGGGAGTGGGGAATAATACGCTTTTAATCACTTAGGGCAGGTCTACTAATATTCATATGTCTATGGAGATACAATGATTTCTATGAGCTGTTTTAAAAAGCGAATAAATGGACTGTATGTGTAATAAATAGCTGTTTGTTCAGAAAACCGAACAAATTAGCCTGGGGCGTTAAACATTCGTTCTAATGAGATTATAGCATTTATATATCTAAGGAAACAAACCTGTTTTCATGCATATTAATTTCTCCAGTGGCTTTTAAGAATGATGACATTGTATGCAAATTGGTTAAAATCATTAATCATGATCTTTTTTCTAAATATAATTAAGCTTATTTCATTCACAAAAAAACACGATGCTGTTTGTCTTGCATCAAAACATTTTCACTAGATTTTTAAAAATGCCAGTAATTAAAATGCAAACAAATTTATACAACTGGAATTGAAATAAGTTAGATGATATTTTGAATGATGACACCTTAACTGAAGAATGTTCCTTAACTGGAGAATGTTGTGTGGCAGAGGAAGTAGGAAAGAAAATGGGAAGGTTTGACAAAACCTGGCTTATCAAATAGTAAACAAATTTAAAGCACTTGACGGCTACATAAAAACTCAACACCGAAAACCACATTAATTTAACAAATTAGTATAGTGAAATACCGGCCCTAAGAGGATTAACGCGCAAAACATAGCGTCACTTCTACATACATAAACACAAACTTCACGGCAATCTATATGTTTGTAACGTTGATGAAAATCTCAAATCATATCAAAGCTAAAATAATTTATCATTCCACATCAAGCAAGATCCGATTATGAATTATGGTAATCAGTACAACACTGAAAGTAATCCCACATGAATGAAACACATACTGGAAAATTATGCAAAAAAAAAAAAAGTCAGTGCAGTAAATTGGGTGTTGAGCTCACTAACTCTGGACCCAGAGTCGATCTTACTATATTACCACCGTGGTAACACACTAGGTCACTCGTTCCTTCAGTTTTCTTTTTGACCACAAACAATAATTTTGATGAAGTTTTACGATATATTTAATCCAAAAGGGAAATGAGATTCAATTTATTAGCCCAATAGACGTGGAATAGATCCCTGGCTGTCTTGTGAAACAGAATATCAATGTTTGGAATGAAATAAATAAATGTATTTACCTTTATTGGCTTGTGTTTGCAACTGCTGCCACATTGATGCTCTGGCAGAGACGCTGTTGCTCTTCATCAGCCCGAAGAGCTGTTGAGGACTATCAACCGGCTCCGGGCTTTCTTCCTTCTCCTTGTCTCCCTGAGCACCAACTCGCTCGGTCTTCTGTTCTGGACTGGCCATGGCTCCAGTAGGAGGCTTCTCTTTGGAGCTCTTAAAACAGGTAACCCCCATAGTCTCAAAACTACCCTGTTTCTCCTGTTCTGGGTTCAGCTTCACCAGGTCTGTTTGATTCCTCAGTGTATCTGATTGATACTTTGGCTTCTCCGAGTCATTGGATGGAGAAGTCAACTTCTCTGATAGAGGCTGCGAGTCTTTGACAATGTCGGGCTGCTTCGAAAAGTCTTGTGGTAGTGAGAGCTCTTCTGCTGAAAAACATTTGATATACAAATTAGAAACCGAACTTTCGGAAGTAAGCAAACAAATCGCTACATTTGGAGTGGAATTCCTGTAGGCCCTGAGGAAAATAACTTCCTTCGGGGCCTATGTCATCTTCAGGGATGCTGTCTGTTTAGGGGAAGGGAGGAAATAAAATCCTGGGAAGGACAAAGGTATGAACGGTTGGTAGGAATCAGGGGTCAGTGTGTCCATGTAATGTAAGGATGCACTACACTTCAATGTAAGGCGTTGGGGTCGAGAGTCCGGTTGGAGAGGTTAAAGAGCCTCCCCAATCCGGCTTCTCCCGATCCGACCAGCCACGCAGTTGGTGGGAAGAGGAATCCTCCACCAAGTCATGGACAAACCTCACCACTGAACCCGGGCACCCCTGCTAAGTCACCAAACGCACCGAACCACTTGGGGTGACCTATGGCAGAGGTGTTGGTTATCCAATGAATGGATCCGAGGCGACAGTAACCATACACGCCTCCCAAATAGTTAGTATTTATTGATCCTTTATGAACGGAACAATTACATTCTTAAGAGAAATTTTTTTTTTTTTTTTTAAGTTTCTTTTAACTACAAAAGTTGTGATATTCACTTACGCCCTTTTGGCTGGAAGACATATAGCGTATATTTCGAGTTGTTATTTTTATTAAGTTGCTTAGATCATTCCCAAAATCAATTAAAATTATTGATCCTTTATGAACGGAACAATTACATTCTTAAGAGAAAAATTAAAAAGTTTCTTTTAACTACAAAAGTTGTCATATTCACTTACGCCCTTTTGGCTGGAAGACATATAGCGTATATTTCGAGTTGTTATTTTTATTAAGTTGCTTAGATCATTCCCAAAAGAAAAACAAAACCAGGCCTGTTTTTCATCTCTCATAGAAAATTCACATAGTGCTTCAGAGCTGATTGGGAATTTATTGAAATAGAACTGAATGCTTCATACTTATAAATACAAATGACATTTAGACCTCTCTAGTTGTTCAAACCCGAAAACTGAAAATCCTGGCTTACATTTAACATTAACCATGTTTGCAAAAAACATTAACTTTTTAGTTTATCCAAGGCATGTCAAGTGGTGTATGCAGAGTTAAGGATTGAGAAACAAAAGAATTTTTAATCCTGGCAGTTGGAAAACAGTGACTCCGCTACAAATTAAACAAACAGCATAATTGTGTTTTGTTTGGTATCCAATGTGACCTTAACTAACCCAACAGAGATGATTTACAATAGCTAAAAACATATCAAAACAATCGTGTTTGTAAACCGGTAAGTTAATGCGATGTTTTCAACAAAAAATTGCACTAAACTACGCGAAAATAAGCGGGTTTATTTGTAAATAACAGTCACAGGCTATACCATTAAAAGTATGACCTATAACATGCAAAACATCGAGAAACATCCGCAGTTGTGGATGTTTTTAAAATAGACCTATCAGAATATTGGCCGCATTCCAAAAATCGAATCCTAAGCATTGTGTCTTTGCATCAATCAAAGGAAAGGCCCGAAGATTGTAAAGTGTGTTGCAATGGATTCTCTCTAATCACTCAGCGGATATGCAGAGGAACATAAAGCGAGGATTGGATTAAAACCTAATGAATGTATCACAGACCCTTTCTGTCAAAGCAAATATTTTAAACTCGCACCATTGCCTAGTGAGCCAAAGCGATTTAAAATTCAATTCCACACAAAGAAAAAGACAAAACGCCATATTGTTCGTTCTCGAAACAAAAGGAATTTTCTATCTTGGAATTCAGATCGAAAGAAACGAAATTATGGGAATCAACAAAAAAGTGGATTATATAAAAATATCAGAAATCGTAATTACCTGAAAGAGGTCCTGAGTCCCCAGAAGACATCCTGTTGAAGACGCCACTATCAACAGACACGTTGAGACTCCAGTGGTCCGCGTCCACTCCACACAGTGCGCTGCTGTCTCCGTCGAGGGCCGTTCTCACATCCTCCAGTTCCACTTCCAGCTGGTCCAACTCCTGCAGAGTAGCTTCCCTGCTGCCCCTCTGGTAGTTGGTCTCGCGGTGGAACAAGCTCCTAGGTCGTTCTACCTTCACTTGCACCTGCTCATCGACCCGCTCGTCTAGCCTTCGCGGCGGGACAAACTCACCAAAGCTCAGCGCTGGCTCAAAGGTCCCGCTTACAGTCGCCGGGGGATCACTGAGTTGACCCAAAGAATCGATAGCGTTGTGCGAACCGTGTTCCAAACTGAGCCTGTAGAATTCCGACGCAACACTGTCAAAATTGGACGATTGTCTTTTAGAAGTTTCTCTGAAGATTCTATTAAACTCCCTAGTCGTAGGACTGTCTTTAAGATCATCGAATGAATTGCTCAGAATTATCTTGTCAAGGTGTCCGTTAGTGAGGCTATTCCGTCCGCTTGGTAACGAACGATTCTTAAATGAATCGGGCGTCAGATCTTGAGGATCGTTTGTAGAATTTCTGAGTGTGTGATGCTGAGGCCAATGAACGAGTTCATCGAAATTTTCGACAAACGTCGAGTTTCCGTAGTTGGGAGTTTGTTGAGCAGCATCACAATCAGCGAAGTTATTGTCACGCTCCGGAGATAGAGGTGTGTCTGAAGGCGTTTCGAAATTAGGTCTGTGTGGAAAGTTAGGGACGCTCTCAGAGTTATCGGAAGACTTGACGCGATCTGGTGACCTGTCTTCAAAGTCTGATGAAACCGGGCGATATTCGGGAGAACCCGCAGAAGCAGTTACGTTTTCAAAAGCTTTGACACGTTCTGGCGATCTGAGGCAATCACTCTCAGGATATCTCCTGTGATCCTGCGAACTGGTCGCGAAGTCAAAGCTGGAGGGCCCGCTGGCGGTGCCGTACCCTGGGCTCCTGGCGTAGTTCTGGAACTTGGAGTTGATCCAGGTAGGGTGGTGGTCTGGTGATAATGCGCTGGCTTCCGCACTTGCGTTCACCTCGTTTCGGCTCGAGCTGTCGGGGAGGTCTTGCGGGGGGTTCCTGCCGAGACTGGTATCCAGGGAACCGAAGGAAGACGAGGAGTAGTCGACGGCGGGGTAGACCGAAGAAGAGGAAGCCCCTGCAAGTCGCTGGAATTGGCCGTCCTCCAATCTGCAACATCAAATAGTGCTATTAGTATTAGCATTCGTTTCTGAGCGCTTTAGGTATGGGGATACATTAAATATGTGTTGAATTGTCAAAAAAATCATGCACCGTGATGGCTCGTGCCAATTCCATAAAAAAATGTTTAATGCAACGAATAAAGGAGACTCTTTGATTCAATATATTACGGTGTCAAGCGATAAAAAAATGTGTCACGAATAAGATTAATTTAAATAACAATTCCAAAGATGTTTCAAACCCGTTTAAAATGTCACGTTGATGACACTTGCAAGGTTTTCAACGCAGAAAAATACACTTGCCATAAAATGTTTGCGATTAGAGGAATTGATATTATATTAAAATTAATACCGATGTGCAACTTCAGAAAGAATATTTAAGACTTAAAATGTTCCATTTTCTCGGACACCGAATAAAGAGCTGACCAAAGTATGATATTGAAACGACAGTAATAGCCCGAGTAGATCATCTCACACTGCCGAAATAGCCAATGAAAACAAAAACTCAAGATCGAGACAGTGAATCAAAACAGACCATAGAACGCGACGCAATAAGAGAGAAAACTGTAAAAATTTTAACCAAGAAAAAAAATTCAGGAATTTGCAAACGGTTATTTATTTACAGCGCAAACTTCAGCCAATACAATACATTTTGCTTAGCGATCAATAATTTTAAGAATCTGGGACGGTCCCAAATAACATTTCCATACGATCCGTCCATGGCGGCTCTCCGACTGGTGGTAGTGAGACAAAAATAGAAACTGCGACCTACAAATGGAAGCTGCCAGTGTAAAATATACATTTATGAACCTGTTTTGAATGCAAATGGCCGTTGCAAAAACCCAATGGCCAAACATCACAAGACGGGGATAAAAAACATTAGGACCTATTAAATATTCGCGTGAGCTTTACGAGCGAGCTTGATCAAAGCGTCCAGATAAGCTTTTGGGTGCTGCGAAGCTGGGTCGTTTCTGATCGAACGTGTGACTTATTAATAATATAGATTGACGTATATTAGAGTTGATTTCAGCCAAATGCTTTAAATTTGAAAAGATACATAAAAACGGTTTAACACGAACGCGGATGGAGCCACATAATAATTTTCCTTCATAACTCACTCGCCAGAATTGGACAGAATGATCAAGATTTATAATAACCGATATATTTAAGTAGATGTCACGGGACTAACATTATTTTCACATAAAATTTTTAATTCTACACAAAAATAGATAAATAATAATAAAGATATTATAATATACCATCTAGTTATTATGCTAATTCCGATTGATTAGTTGTTCGATTGAATACTCTATCATTCCAACATCGCTTCGTCTGTTACTAATTAGGACGAGGGATGCTAGTGGTTAGGTATTCACCTCGCCGCTTAGGCTTACAGATGTCATCCCTGGAAAGGATGTCACAGCTGTGATGACCGATAAAAGGTCATGTTTTGTTCTATAAAGTTAAGTTACTTAACTTCGACAACCTCTGGCAGGTCTGACTCAAGCGGCGCTTTGTAACCCGTCGGCTTTGGAGTTTGGAGCAACCCTAGAGGGAGAAAATATTCGTTTTTCCCCTTTTCGTAAGGGTGAAGTTAAGGGAACATATTAAGTCCCTTTTTATGAGGAATGATAAAGGTATAACCTGTTTCCTCAGTGAACCCATAAAGGGATTGAAAAGTTTATTACGCTCTCTTACTATTTATTGTTTAACAGCTTTAAATACATGTCATACTTGCAAATTGAATGTACTCAAAATAAAGACTAATCGTGTTCACCGTTCAAATTGAGCGTTTATTTAATAATCCCGTTATAATATTGTTTTTTTTTTTAACATTTGTAATTTCGCTCAACCTCACAAGCATATTCACTAGAAACCTTAACATATTTTGAACCGAAATGTTTGTCAATAACACTGAATATTTTAATCCTATGTCTAGAATGTCTCGATCATACAATGATCTTGCTAAAACACACACTAGCATAACTTGTTTCAAGAGATCTCCACGATTTATGTACCTAAAAAAAATATCTATTTTAAATATTAGTTTTTTTTTATTTTTTATTAATTGTTATTAAGTTTAATTTGTAGAACTCCATTTTATTTTTTTATTTTTTTATACACGGTGTCCGGAAACTAGTAGTACAAGCGGGAAACTGGAGAATCTACACCACATGGGGAACCCAAAAAAACATAAAGTTTTTTGATTTGAGCATTTTCAAAAAAAAAAAAAAAAACCAAAAAAAAATATTTTTCGGCTATTTTAGGGTTAAAGTTTTTTCTGGTGTTTAGGGTTGAATAACAGATGTTTTAACCCTGCAGAGCAGAAATATTTTATGATTACACCGGGTTAAATGAAGGGTGATTTCAAAATAATGCTTCAAATCCGAGTTTCTTCATTTGTTTTACTTTCAAATAGTTTTAATTAGTTGGGTACTTTGATCTTCAGTAATAATTTATAAGAATTTGATTAAAAAAAAAAAAACAAAAAAAAAAAAAAATCAACTTCAAACTCGATTTACTCGATAACGAAAGCTCAAATAAAAAAAAATATACTACAAAATCGACTCCAAATGTGATGTAGATTCACCAGTTTCCCGCTTGTACTACGAGTTTCCGGACACCCTGTATATACAATAATATTATTATTGGGTTTATAAAAACAGTTTATTTTTAAACAAGTTCTGCTGTGTAACACAGCAGAACTTGTTTAAAAATAAACTGTTTTTATAAACCCAATAATAATATTATTGTATATATAAAAAAATAAAAAAATAAAAAATTAAATATTAGATTTTTGATGGTTTGATATTTCTATTATGTACCTAATTTTAAATTATTATGTCTTTTAATTTTGGTAATTTTAAGCTTTTTATAAAACATACTGATATTGTTGTGTTTGCTTCTGTGAATGTGCAAATGTGATTGCTGCAGACACATTAGTCTAGGGACATTTGTATTTGTGTGTAAATTTATTTTATACTACCCACAAGAATATACTTTAAATGTCCTGTCTGTGTCTCAAATAAAATATTAAAAAAAAAATTAAAAAACTGATAAACACGTGACCACTATTTACAACGATAGATCTCCGCAATACGTAGACAAGTTAGACTGCACACATAATACAATAACCGTCTTAGAACAATTCATTGCAGTTTCAACCTTACATCCAATACCCCAAAGTACAGTCAAAATGCAATTTGTCTCAAATAAACAGTAATTTAGAAGCCGAAGAATTGGGAGAACAGCAAGTAATGGCGTGCCACGGAGCCGTTATCAAACTTTAAACGCAACCGCGACCGTAAATGTTTTCCCATTAAACTGTCGACCCAAGACAAATTGCCATAAGTAACACAATACTGATAATAAAACAATTAGGAAACTTTCTTTTGACTTCGAAAGAAAACTTTCCTTGAAAAATTTGTCCAAAATTTAAATAATTTGATAAAATTGAGAAATTTAAATGAAAACAAAACACAATAAAAGCGTGAAAATGTGAGGTCAGGATGTAACAAGAGTTTCGTAAATATTTCGAGAACAGATTTTAAATTAAATGACGATTTGAGAATAATGCAGTCGAATTTTCAACATTATTTGAGCGTGCCAAACCAAACCGAACCTCATTTGGATAGGTGAATGTTGTGTGTATGTGCGCGTTATTTGTGTTACAATAACCAAACAGAAATACTTCCATACATTGTTATTACGATACAAGCGCAGACCCGTGAAAAATCACGGATAGTCTAAATACTGAAAATAATTAAAATTAAACTAAAAATATAAGGTACTTTATCGCTTGTCTGAATTCCCAAAAACACTTCCAATTTTGAAAATGACACAAAGCAAAAGTTCATTGAACCGGAGTTACAGAAAGACAGAGTGACAACAAAAATTAGTATATTTTATTATTATCCAAATAATAGTATACCATTCTGTGGCATCGATTATAATTATTTAGTAACTGTGTTCATTAAATTACGCAGGTACTTCTTCTTCTATTCTGTATTTGATGCCTGGTATAACAACACTTTTCTAGGTAAAAGTTCAGCAACATTCGTCACTTTATTGTAATATATTTAGATCACAGAACGTTTCGGATAGCGAGATAAAATTTAATGCTTACACATCAACACAAAGAATCTCAGTCAACCATTGCCACTAAAAGTAGGAAATGAATATGTCTAAATAGTTAATAGGTACAAACATCTGGCAGTTTAGCTTAATAATCAATGGAACGATGGCCAAGGTATCTAAATCTAAGTAGAACACAGATAACTTAATGTAACTTGTAATGTTGAAGAGATCCTGACAAAAGCAACAGAATATAAGAAAAGTAGCTTTTGAACCCTGGGTATACTGTGACCAGTGTGGGGATGTTGTGAACTTCCTGGACGGACAATAAAACTCACAATACAAGAATGTCCAAAGATAGGAAAAGTTCCCAACACCACTAAAAGAGAAAACAGCAGTTTTTTGGACACAACGTATCGATTGGTTGGTCGAGCGGTTCAAAGAATCTGGTTCTCGCCCAGGCGTCGCAGGTCAATCCTTTGCTAACTAAGGTAGTAGGTGAATTTCAAATATTGTTAGGTTATTCGTAACCTGGGAATAGACTTATTTCTTTATTCAAAAGATAATGCGAAACCAAAATAACATATTTTTTGTCAGAATGCTCAGGTTTCTAAAGAATATTAGACCATGAAAATAATGTTCTGGGGAAAGGAACTTATCTATATAACTGGTTAACATCATTAAAAACGTAAATTGTAATTGACTGGATAAGAAACAAAAGTACAAAAAATTTCAGCAATATCATGAGGAAAAATCCACAAAATAATTGCTGGCATGAGGCGAACCTCGTGGCTGAGGAATCTCCAAGAGTCGTTGGCTGCAGATCGTCTTTTCTATTTGGGGTTGCAATGTCAAGGGTTCAGGTGTCCATGATGTTATCCAACCTTCAATAGGTGCTTAACATGAATCACGAATCTGAAGACTCTATAAACCGCGTGTGCACATAATTCTGGTATGCAGCAGGCGTGCATGCAATTCGATGCACTGCAAATCAATAATAGAACTCCTGAAATAGTTATCTGTCGTAAGAAACGCGCTGCAGTGACAACGCACTGATGAGGATGCACTGGGACCCGCTGCACTTGACAGATGCATTAATAAAATGACTACTTTGAAAGGTCATCCGTTTACCAGCGTTGATTTGAAATGTCTCTGTTTCAATGTGATTAATGCAAGCGCTCATTTTAAGACTGCAGATTTCAGAGAAGTTAATTGATTTTGCGCAAGGTCAGGAGATATGCCGTAATCTGAAATCTAACAGAATCAATTGATTTTTTGCGGCGATTCACTTAACGGGAAATTTAATTGACTCTATTGTGTGTTAATTGTGTGCTATAATTGAAGTTAATATAGGTTACAGTGGAAAATCATTTGTTTATTTGTTATTTTTTCTTTCGGTCGCCAATACCTACTGATAAAACAAACTTTATTTACAATTATTAATGGCACCCACATATTACCGCTTAAATTTAACAAAAACTTTGTTTTCAGCGAATAAAAGTTTTCAAGGGCACGATCTGACATAAATTTTAAAAAATAACCCAACGGCACTGTAGAAATTAAAATAATAATTTATTATTATTAAAATCGAATCGAAACCTGACTCGGTCAGAATTCTTACGCATGTGTCAAATTAAAAATAAATGAATCCACCATGATACCTCTCAGCATTGCACAATTTCCTAGAATCGTCTATCGATCATTTTAGAACTTGGTCGATGACGAAGCACCAATAATATCGTATCATCAACTTTCTTGGCAAGGTTACAAATCCTTGAGATATCCTTGTTTATGAATTATTAACTCATTTTATCTCTACTTTGAAAGTTCATAAACTCGCTCTGTTGTGAAAAAGGTGCGATCAAAATATGTTTACGTATTGAAATAAACATTCATAAAAAAACAGTAAGGCAGAAATGCATCAAACGCAGAAAACCGTTTCGTTCACCAACGTGCATTTTACTCAAAGGTTAAAAAGAATTGGATCTGAAAGCTTACAAATATATCTACGGTTTTTTGGACTGTCAAACATTTCACGTAAGGCAAAGGAGAAGTTTGTATATTTTCTTAAGAAGTTTTCAAAACTCAAAATATCAGAGAATGTGAATAAAGGTGCCTTAAAATAATTATAATTCAAATTATGCAGGTACCCATGGAAAAAACTCGAACATAAAACACTTAAATCTAAAATTACATGGGTGATATCTAGCGATAACTGGAGAGTATAAGTTTGTAAATGTGGCTTTTCCTATCTGCTCTTTCAGAGTAGACATAATACGGAAGTGGATGAAACGTATAGTAACGGTTAACCACTTCAAAGCTGGCAAAACAAAGTTGAATTGAGGTTTGTACAAAGTTAAGTCATCGTGCAGCTTTACGTAGTTCTTGCTCTGAAAACAAACTGTTAAACTGAAAAGTGATTTCAGTAGAGCTTTCAATTCTTTTAGGATTACAACAATATAACTCGTTTACGAGACATAAAGGACAATTTTCATCAACGGAAGTTTCTAAAGTTTTTGCTAACATATTCTTACACAGCCAAGGGTTTTTTAATGTGATACTCATATGAAAATGCACGGAGGCCGTGCCAGTGGGACTATGGAACTAGAAAATTGTGGAGAAAGGTTAGACGGAGGTTGGAAGAACCTAGTTAACCAGATCTGACTGATTAACTCTCAAAATTTCACAAGCGCCGGAGTACGAATGTTGGGAGTCACGATCTTATAGTATATAAGTTTGTTTACATGACAACCATATTCTTCACAGCTTTATTAATTTTCTTTGTTAACTTTAAAACGAGATTAAACCTGAATACATAAAACGGTTCAAGGCGAGTCATAATTCACGCAGATGTCTATCATAAAACTTAAAGTAACTTCCAAGAATCCCCGGGTGGCAGAAATCGGGAAGAGATCTTATCTCAGGTGTCACAAACTCAACTCGATTAACCTCCTTAGCGTAACTACCCTATCGATTGGGCACTTCGAGTTGGAGCCTCTCACACCGTTGATACTGATACCATGGGGGCAGAAATGGGAGGTATCAAACACAGTGAGTTCATTATCATAAGGAAACGATTAGGTACTTTGAAATGAAGCAACGAAAGTATGCCGAGTTAAAGGGTAGACGAAAATTGGACAAAGGGAATACTTTACATAAGCGGGGGTAATAAATAATATTATGACGCGAAAACCATACCAGAATTACGGCGCGTTCACTAATCAAAACTGAACAAAATATAATGTAAAAAATTACACTTGACAGAAGACGTATATACATACACGAGTAGAGAAAAAACAGGTACCTACTCAGTTCCAATTCACATAAAAACGTACGCGAAATTCCAATGACGTCAAGTAATAAGTTCATTAACATGAATAAATAACCATTGTTTTCAATGTGACCATATTAATTTTATATTTAACATAACCACAGTGCGTAAACCAACAATATTTTTATTCTACAACACATTTGGAAATAAACTAGAGGAAAAAATAATTTCTCCCGAAATTGCGAGGTATTTTAACTTGGAAATCATTTATTTTAATGGCGAAAGCGGACGCTACTGACCTACAATATTTATTGGAAGTTTTCAATGCATAATATTTACTGAGATAAATCTTACAGCAGACAAGATAAAAAAACGTTTGTAGCTTGTACATTGTACAAACATAATATGGCTGTGAAAACATTGAAAAAACGTTAGTAAGTAAATGCATCGGTACGATTTTACTGACGAACATGAAAAAAAATGTTACCAACGAATTTGAAAACACGTCTAAGAATCACACCGCACCAAATCTCAATATACATAAAAGTGGAAGACCCAATAGTTAACCTGCCGGCTGTTGACCCCTCGGATAGGTGATCCCCTGGATAGTTGATCCCAACGGACAGTTGATCCCCGGACAGTAGATCCCTCTTCCAGTTGATCCCTTAGACCAGGGGTCTCCAAACTTTTCAGCCGGAGGGCCACATTGACTACTCCAGTGAGTTCGGAGGGCCAAAACCGTTTTAATTTCTAGACACCCATTTTTTCTGTCCTAGGGGGGGGGTGGGGGGGGGGGTAGACAATAGAATTTTCAGTGATGAAAATATAGGTTTAGAGTTTAGATAACGTAGCTTTGAAGATAATTTTTGATACTCGTTTCTCAGACCTTGATATCATTGCGAATCAAATAAAGATTTTTCAAAAAAATCCTCTTGATATATTCGCGCGATACTTGTGGACGCAATGTATTGGTGCCAAGTACCTCGCCAACGAGCATATTTATTTATTCGCACGAAAAAATTCGCGGAGTTTTCGCCCCTTCTGAGCAAGGTCTTAGCCATTAGCTGTCGCGGGTCCTTGATGACACTGGTCATAAGATGTCGCGGGCCGGATGGAAGACACTGGCGGGCCGGATACGGCCCGCGGGCCGTAGTTTGGAGACCCCTGCCTTAGACAGTTGGTCCCCTAAATGATTATCTCTTATGTACGTTCTCATTGTTAGATTCACTCGTCTTGAGTGGGAATTCGCCGTACAAATATTTTTGCATTCAATAATTCCGTATCCCTGAAGGAATATGTAACGTGTCAATGAAGCAGTACGTGGGGATATAGGCTGAATAACAAAAGACGACATACTGATTTATGCAGTCTGTTTAGGGAAATACACTATATCTACTAACATATAAAATAAATACGTGTCCCTTTCTTAATTAATTTTATTATTCGGTCGCATATCCTATCTGCATTTACTATTGTACTTTAATAGTACACTAGTAAACAAGTCACACGAGAACTGGTCACTTCTACGACTCTTTCTTGAGTTCAACAGCTTGGCTGTGGAACGATTTGCCGGCCTGTGTTTTCACCCCCATACAAAATTGGAATCTTTAAGACCCATGCTCACTCGCTTCTCTCATCAAAAATATCCGCCACACAGCATCCCTAAAATGACATAGGCCCTGAAGAAAATTATTTTTCTTCAGGGCCACCTATGTGGAGTTAATGCAAAAGGGTCGGCGGGCCAACTGTCGGGGGCCCGAATGTCGGAGGATCAGCTGTCATGGAATCATAAAAGTCAAAACAAGGAACCGTACAATAATAAACAATATCAACATCTCTAGCTTCACGTTTGTTTACACCTATGCTTTACAGGTTTATAGTCGAATGGCTGGCTGCTCGCTATAGCTGTATTATTTCGGTTCGGAATCGCGGGTGTACGACACTAAACACAAAACACTAAACAGTGGACCAAGGTCCGAGCACTGGGCACAGAGCCATCATAGCTAATCTCATCTCACAACCCGCCCATTCTCAGTGTGACTGCTAAACTAACATAGTGGCTGTCAGGGGCGCTTCACCTTCGTGTGAGAAGTGCGGAGCACAGGGGCGGCCGAAACAAAGGGCGGTTCGTCAATTTTCTTTCCTACACCGGCTCCATTACTTCTTCTGGTGTCCTTCGATTAAAAAAGCACGCTACAACATTTTTAAGAATATTCCGATTGCATTAAGGCATTGGCGGTCTCCGTGGCCGTGTGGAAAGACTCTCGAATATCAAACTGGAGGTCGCAGGTTCAAATCCCAATGTACGTAAATAAATTTTGTTTTATCCATTTGTGTTTTTTTTCATAATTAATTAATTTTAAATGATACATTTGTATATTTGAGGCACTGGAAGATACTGTCAGTATAGCCCTGGTAAAAGACCAACATTCAGAATTGAGAAGAAGCAGTGTTTGATGACCTGATCAGAATAGCCAGGTACTTTACCACCTTCGTTTCCCCCATCTATGTTCTTAGTATTAGTAGTCTTGCTCTACCCCTCGCGGCGGCCCTGGTGAGAAAAGTGCTAATCGCAGAGGCATAAAGGAAATTTCCCAACATTTCGGTGATGTACCAACAATAGTATGTTTGCGAGGGTGTAGCAGCTGTGGTAGCTTAAAGTTTGACCAATTTGGGAACTGACAGAATACTAGCAACTCTGTGCTGTGGATCGGACCGAATGGCTTTACCGACTCATTCAAAGCAAAGAAGTACCGGCTGAAATAATATCAGCTTTATACTCTGATAACCTGTCAAAACTAGGTAGTTCAGAATTACCACTGGAAAGACAGGTAGACTACGGAAACTGGATTATTAAACAAATTAAGACGCAAAGCTCACTTAGTCCTGGGGTACAATGTTTAATTTCTATTAATGTATTTAAATACCTAAGTTCAGGAGCTTTTAAATACCATATCGTTTGAAATTAAAGTGAAAAAATAATAAGTTTAATTAACGATAAACTGCAACCACATTATATAGCAATTAAGTACACAGTAAGGTTAAACGAATAAAATAACAGATATCCGTATCTATTTATGGAGGGTGTCCGGAGGTAAAGAGCACTAACTTCGGGAGGTGATTATACATGATATTACAAGTAAAAGAGATACACAACATTTTGAAATTTTAATGTTTTCAGGTACAAAACTTGAAGTGTTTGTATGGAGGGAATTCTACTGTGGAAAAATATTTTTGTATGGGTAAAAAAACAGAATTTCGAAAAAATTAATTTGTCATTTTTACTTCTACCATCATATAGAATCACCTCCCGAAGTTTGTGCATTTTATCCCGGGACACCCTGTATAAAGAAGAGTTTCTGTAGCGGGAAGGCGGTTCGGATTTGATTTTTATACAAATCTATAGTTTTATTCCGAGAATTATGAAAATTTACACAATTGATCTTCAAAACAAAAGGAAGGTGCAGCCACCCGAGATTTCGAAAAACCACTACATCCTCTTTTTTCACCACTTAAAGCAGAATTTTGATACTTCTTAATGAAATTTTTCGCACTTGATGTTCAAAATAAAAATAAATTTACTGCATAATTAAGCCTGGGCAACCCCGGGGCCTTCAGCTAGTTTTGAACAAAGTAAAATACAGTAAAGTAAATAATACGTTAAACATCAAGTATTAGAACTTGAAATTGTAACAGGAAACCTGATACAACATAAAGATTACAGTTTAATATAGTAACTATACTATAAGATAGAGCAACGCGTTGTCATGTACAATAAGAATAAAAGATTTCGGTAAAAAACACTGTCAAAATTAATTAATCCTTTTAATTTTTTGTATTCTCTTCTTTCCCCTTTCCCAATATGCATATAATAATGAAGGTAACTCAAACTTGATCATAAAACTTCTTGCTAATGAAGAAAGCACGAGGTGACGGGATTAATGTACATGACGCGTGTAAATGGGGTTGAAACACTCATCATCAAAACCCGATGACTCCTAAATATTCCTGAGAAGTAAAATGGATTTTCCCGCAAAATTCTTTGAAATTTACGGCAACGTCATTGCGCTAAATATAAACTGAGGAAAACTGCAACTATGTACATACAAAAGCTCAGCAAACAATCAGAAAACCAAAGAAAATTACGTACAAATAAGTAACATAGTAATTAAGAAGATTTGGGAATAAATAAAAGTCGTTAAACTGAAATACTGATTTCAATTATTTCTGTAACTCAAGTTCAGAGAACTTCATAACTTTTGATTTGAATTCAAATGCCATTTTCAAAATTAGGAATGTTTGGTTGGAGAATACAAATAATATAATATTTTTAACAGAAAATTATTTTCATTGAACTGTTTGTCAAGAATTCAGACTATGCGTGATTTTTAACGTGTCCACGCTTTTATTCTAAATAATCCATGCTATTTGTTATTTCTTTATTAGGTATGTTTACATTTAAATCCCCAAAAAAATCTTATTTTCTCTAAACCCTTCCTCCTATGGCGTTCTGTCTCTTTCTTAAAACATTATATTATCCCATTCTATGATAATTTAATATTATCTCCGTCTCACTATTCCACAGTGTATTTCATTTAACAAATAAGTTCCTTCTGAATCTCCAGGGCACCATGCTTGAAAATAATGTTAACAATCTTAACCATCGATTCCCCAGAAGAGTTTTCCACACCTTCAACACCTGGCCACATATGTGTTCATCGTGAAAGAAAATATTCCTCGTCCTACACATTTCAGCATTTCATTCCTTAAGTGATATTTGTCACGATTCACTCTTTGTTTGTAGTTCATACAATAAAATAATACTTGGCTAACTTACTGGCATCATTTTCGAAAATATCACTTACAAGGGCACCGTACAGAGCTATAAAATGATTTTAGAGTAAAATTAATTAAATAACCAAATGAAAACTGGCATGTATTTCTTTACAGATGCTGCGGGTTTTCAAAGGCAACAAAATTAATATAATAATAATTTATAGAGAAATTTTGTGAAATATCACCGCAAGGACATTATACAACGCTCAAAAATAGTAAGCTATTAAACCTAGATTAAACGAAGCGTTATGAAATATGTAGAAATGTTGCGATATATATTTTATGTGAAAAGGGTTTATTTAGATTTATGAAATAAACTGCCAAGTTCAATGATAAAAAATATTTAAATTTGCAAAATAGAATAAAATTTTTTTACAAAATTACAGAACGTGGTTTTGATAATTTTTAACTTGAGTACTTTCTTGAACTCGGAAGACAGTGTGGTAGATGCTCTCAGTATCGCCCTGGTGATAGATTACCATTCAGAATTGAAACGTTGTTTGAAATGGCTTTAGTCGTGTTTCATGACCAGATCTGGTTGGAGATCAACCTTCCTCTACCCCTCCCACTCCCTTTAGCCGCAGATTATACCCTAATTGGGGATGTCACAGACCCACTGGCTCCTGTTATTCACTGGGAGAGACTTAAATAAAAAATAAGCCACTAATATCGTTAGCTTGCTTCTAAAATTGCTGATGTCAGTTTTCAATGTTCACGATGCATATGTAGATGAGACAATACCCTAAAAGAAACCCAGAATCTTAACGACGTAAGTGAAGCAGCCGTGCGCAAAAATATGCGATGCATGGCCCTGTGTATTGGACAGACCTGCGGTTGATTTTGCCCCATTTTTATAGTTGAAAAACGTTTTATAAAATTTTCAAACCATTTTACATAAAATATTTTAAGGGTAATCTCCTATTTTCATTAATCTTTAATATAAATAACTTACATCCGCAGGGATACCTCTAGAAACATTAGAGATTTAGTAATACGTTCATCAAAAATAATTAAAATGTGAGCGTCGAGCAAACCCCTGTTATTAGAGTCTTTTGTCGCCTCAAGGAAAGCAATTTTCTAGTGTAATAATTAATAATCGAAAAAAAAATCCTCTCTCGAAACCGTAAAACTTGTTTTAAAATTCGGAAGATAACACAATTTTGAGGCGAAAACGCAAATAACAAATAAATATAGAAAAGAGACAGTGGCCATTTTATTTATTCATGTTCTCCATAAAACGGTTATGCACCAATATATTACGGAGAAAATCACAAATTTGAGGCAAAAGTAACTCTAAAAGGTCGTGGGGGCAGTTTTACCATTTTGTGAAACACGTCAAAAGGTAGTTGCTCAACTGTCTGTAAGTGACGTGGAAAATGTCGATGGTCAATGCAGTTGAGTCGCTCTGTTGATTGGGACTTTCTGATAGGAAGAAGTCCTCGCTTTCGGAGAATAAAAAAGGGGCATGAGATCTACCACGAGTATACCTGTTGGGTTAGGTTAGGTTAAGGTCACATAAGTTAACTTCTTTCAATTTAATTGGATTAGGTATAGTAGCAGAGATTAGTTTAAAAAATTGCCTAAAAATATTTGTATATATATAACTATATTCCAGGATACTGCGAACAAGGGCTTCATATTTTCTTCGGATTGCGATTCCGCTTAGAAGCAAGCCACATAATATAATGTTCTATTTTGAGAAAAACAGCCGGATTCAACTAAAAGTCAAGAATAAACTAAGAAAATTCTTCAAAAGTGGAATCTCCCTAAAAAATTAATCTGTGCGCACGTTTTCTCCAAAAAATCATATGTTTTCCCACAACACAAACAGTACACGTGGGCGCAGCAACATCAACAACGTCACTGCTCTAAATAAAGATAACAAAATACTAATTTGCACGAGAATTCGGAGAAGAGGTCGTTATCGCCGTCATATTCTTTACTTTTAATCTCTTGCTCTCCTGGTCGACGGGGCGGCAAATAGAAGGAAAACAAAGCGCTGAGGACGTCCCGATTAATTTGGTGTTTACAGTCAACAAACCTCCGAGATGATGGAGGTGGGAGATTATTTCGGTAGAATCTGTGCTACGGATTAACCTATATGCAATATATGTAATACGAATTTGTACGGAACGGGGTGAGGTATATATAAGAAATTTTGCAGAGTTAATTTTATTTGGAGAATCAGCCTAAGAAGCAATAAAGTGTTTTTGTTTTTATTCTAAGCTTTTTAATGTAATTTTATTCAAAATTCTCCAGTCTTTAAATTGAACAAAAAATATGAATATTCAAAATAAATGTTATCTCTAATTTACCATTAACCTTTAATAACCGTAATAATAATCGAAGAAAAAGATAAAATAGCAACTGTAACACTGTAACTCTCGAAAAGTGATGAAAAACTGGGTTAAATAGGTTACATTAGGTTAGGTTTATAGGTTGAATTACCAGTGTCCTGAGTGATCATGGAACCGTAAAATCAAGCAGTACGCAGTGTTTTTATTATTGTGTCCTCTACGTGCAAAATCGTATCTTCTCCAATCTTTCGAAAACTGTGTATATCGAAAATGTTATTTGTCATCAATTCATTCAAAATAATAAATAATTTATTTGCGGCACGTTCAAGGCCGGAAGATTCTCGCAACATCGCAATGGAGAATGACCACCATTCGGAATTGAAACATTGCTTTAAATGACTGCGTTTGGTGACCAGATCTGAACATCCCCATCTCCTTCCTTTCCCCGTACCTTCAGCCTCACAATATACCCCAAATGGGGACGCCATAGTCTCACTGGCTCCAGACGGTTTGGAGAAAATGGAACTCTCATTCGGCATTCACATAAAAAATAAAGGAACGCTAAGATATCTTAGACTTGTAGAGCGCATAGATGGATAAAGAAGTGTTAGAACAATATATGACACACAAGTAACGATTTCTAAGCAGACCCTTTATCATAAAAATATAGTGTTTTGTAAGACCGACCCGCTACAAGACACTCAAATATTTATCAAAAGAGCCAATACTGAGAGAGCTTTTAATAAAAACAGAAGCCTGGTTAATGAAAAAAGGGTCGTTTAACCAACCATTAGACTGAAATATTTTCTTGGGACTTCACATTAAAAATAACCTTTTACTATTTCTGTGCGTCTTTTTTCAAAATTAAGTAACATTTACCAATTTCAAAAAATAAACTTTAAAAGCCCAGTTAAACTAAATCGGTTTTAGGTACATTATTTCGCGTTTTCAAAGAAGACGTTACAAAGGCATATTAACAAAAGTAAGTTAATATTAATTGACAAAAGAAAATGAATGTAATAAATTATATAGAAAAGGTAGGTCTACTTTGACGTTGTAATTCTTAATGTTTTATTTATCATCCCCAGACGAAACTTGAACCAATAAAGGGTATATTCTTATATGCCAAGGTCAGATATCTTGTAGAGTCGAGCAGTCTGTAATCGAGAAATGTGCAATCAAATAATTATTATCATCACAGTAAAAAAGAATTGTATATGTAAATTAGAACACAAAGCCATTGCATCTTTCAACGTCTTATCACAAGTTAGGTAGGTAAAGCATTTAATTATAATTAGCAGATGTCGTGTATGAATACAGTTTGATAACCTCATTAATGTAAATTATAATTGCATTGACGTATCAAATAGACCATAAATATTATGTAGTTCCTTAGCGTAGGGTTTTTGTAAGGATTTTGCGCTGGTTGTCTGTGTTTTGTTTGAATTGTGATGTGCACAAATTGGGAGTTGCCGATCTGGATTTTGACGTTTTGATTGTTTTTAGATTTTGAACCGTATTAATATGGATTTATGCGAAATATAAAATCAACAGTAAATAACGATAAAATAGTAGAAATGTGGTATTTTTAAAATTAAGGGGAACATCTTGAAAAGGTTTTGTAATTATGCGATAATATGTACCTATATATTACTTTGTAGCAATAACACGGAGACTAAATTTCGCATATATTTACACATATTCCCTGCTTAGGAACATAAAATAAATAAACCTTAAACATTATTTCATGTCATGTCAATATATCCCAATAGATCATAGCTTTTAAATTAATAATTTTACTTAATCACATTAATATAAATGGCAAACTAATATTTGTCGACAAAATTTATACCGTAAATATTCACATTTTAAGAGACTCCTGTGACATATGTACGGTCAAAAATAAATACTAGTGTTGAGAATGGTACAATCCATTTATTTAACGATACGTTCAGGAAGCAGAAATATTGTCATAGGTTATTCCATGTAATAATTTTAATCCTATCATATATAAAAATGAATAAACGAAAAAAGAGGAATTAACTATTAACGGAGTATAATTTGGAGTAATTTGAATCCGGGTAGAAGGACCATATTATATTATGTTCGGGTCACTTCTCTCTTCTTCCGACTTGTTAAAAGGGATTATTATAATCATCTTCTCGCTGGGTCATCAGAGCAAATAGCATGATAATGTTCGTTTCACAAAACACGGATATTAAATGAAAACAGGGAAGTTATTTAAAAAAAAAATAGATATCAAACCCAAAAGCGCTTTACAAAGTTTAGTTCCGGGAAATCAGAAGCTCTGTTGAATAGATGTAAAGGAAGCACGCAGGAACGCGAACAACTTGTTGCTTGTCGTCAAAGTAGACAGAGCGGAGACTTTCATGTGCTCGTAGGTAGGTACAGCTACCCTGCTGTTATTCTGAGTTCCGGCTAAGTTTCCCGGGAACCTTCGAGGACGTATACATTTGCGAACCGAACGGGAAAGGAACGAACCAACTGCAAGCGGCGTTTCGCGCCATTTGCGGTTGCTTGCGCTATACATTTTTTGCTTCGTTTCTTTCCCATAAGTTCAGGTTCAGTTCGGCAGTTCGACTCGGGGATTTATAGGAAGCATTAGAAGGTGGCTTGTTACAATACAAAAAAAACATAATTTAATATGCGGTAACAAGATATATATTTCTTTAAGGATTATTATTTAATGTGTAATAAATGCCCTGTTCACATTGGGAGTAAAATAAATATCGGCATCGTTTTATAGACAGTTAAATTGTTTTCATATGGTGAAAAGCTGCCACGAAATAAAGCTTTCCGTTGCAGGGAAATCCTTCAATTTTCTACATTACTAGGGGTTGTTTTGGGACAACTTTTCGTGCGAATGAGTGTCAAATCAAGCTTTAGTGAAATTAATACACAATTGTCAATGGCGTATTATTTAAATGATAAATCTATCATAAATAATATTGTGTCCTACACAGAAAATTTCGTAATATATTTAATTCGACTCATAATCTTCACATGCAAGATGATGACCAAATTAAAATGCGAGGGAAGATGAGATCTGTTGGCTTCTCACTTTGGCAATTACAGCAGTAGTAGCGGGACCACACATTTACAAGAATCTTAAATCTGCGAATACGATAATCGGAATCGCAATCGTTGCATCCCCGTAAGAATGCATCATGCACATGTTGACGCACTCTCATTAATCTCCGCCGCTTTTGACACATTAAGTAAAAATAGTGCAATATTATCTCGTCTGACGGACGATCGTCAGGTGGTCCGCCGTCACTCTATTCTGATAATCTTCTGTTCCTCTGTTCGTCTCCCTCTTCCCCGTCTATTCCCGACTTGCCGCTCGCGCCCGTCAGGAGGGACGGGTGACGGGTTGAATAACCCCGCGGCGGCTGGTGTCACATCCGGGTGATCATCCTCGCTGACTGGTGACATGTGCTTTACAAGCTACCACCGGGTGCGTGGTTCTACTCCCAGTGGGGACTTTTTTTTTACAAAACTTGATGAATGCATCTTGGAATATCTGCGCTCGTAAAATAAATACTTCTTTAACAGTAGACATGGAATTATTTTCGCATTGATTCTGTTTTCAAGACGTAAATATCACACAGCTTCCCGAAGACAGTGGAACTATGACATCCCCAATTGGGGTATGTTGTAAGGCTGAAGAGAGTGGGAAAGGAGAGGAGATGAAGTAGTAGAATGTTGTAAAGTGCTTACGGATAAATAACCTGCATTTCACCATGAAACTGTCAAATGACTTCCGTAGTTTATTGTCAAACAAATGATGAATCTCTTCATGACAAACTCTCAGTGTTTCAATCACGGATATCAAATAGAGGGTAGAGCTATAATGAACCACCGTTTACTTTCGATCATTTCCCGTGATTCGTAGTTCGGTTCGGTTTAGCTCGCAAGTGTAGACGCGCCATTAGATCCTTAGCTAAAGGGCTAAAAATTGCGGATTCAAGTATGAATCCTGGCGAGGGATTTAGAAGAAGAATTTTGTAATTTGGATCCAGCTTTCGAAACCATAAATGGAAGAATGAGACTATAAAACCTTCTCATTAGCGAGCTTTTGGCACTTAGTTGGGAGGTTTTGTATTTGATTCTTCTATAGTAAATATCAACATGTTTTTTTTAACGTTTTTAGATATGTATTCGTGCTGCACGACCTGCTTTCTGTAATGTTGATTTATAAGTATGATGGATTGGAATCAATTGAAATTATTGCCGATTGTAAATGAAAACCCCGAACGAACAAAAATGATAATAACTAAGTAATTACATATTCTAAAGCATAGGCATTCACTATACTTTTTTACTTTAGCTCCACACGGGCATACGTCATCTTTAGGGATGCTGTGTGGAAGGTTTTTTTTAAAGTAAGGAGATATATGGGAATATCTAGGAAGAAAAAAGTTATGAGGGGTGGATAGGAATCTGGGGGTCAGTGTGTCTAAGGTGTGATGGACATTTGAATTCATCCCTCCTAATGCGATGCAAGACGATGGGTCGAGAGAGAAGGTGAGCACAGGCACCCGCCGCCAAGACTTTGACAATCCTCACCACATATACCCGACCACCCCTGCTAAGTCACCAAACGCGGAAAACCACTTGGGGTGACCTATGGCAGAGTTGTTGGTTATTCAATGAATGGTTCCCGGGGCGGCGGTACCCACACCCTCCTTCAAAATTGTAGCTAGACTATTAATACACAGCACAATGGTTTAAAGTAGTCGCCGGTGTTAACTGAAGGTTTCAAAGATCAACCCCGGTCGTGTCAAGAACTTATTATTTCGTGTGATTTTTTTTTGCATAAAATTATAATATTTTGGCAAAGAGGATAAACAACAACGAAGCAGCGTTTCCACCTGTTGTTATTTATCCAACGTCCTCGTCCTACGCTTCTGCTGGTGAAGTTGCACAGAATAACTATGTATGCTTCAGCTGAATTCTAAAAATCGAAACATTTCAGAAGGAAATTCATCCGAGCTTGAAATTTCGAGAAACGAATCTAGGAAACTTAAATAAGAACGTGTCAGAAGATTAATGGATGATGAGTATTCAAAAATATATGTGATATAATAATTTTGTAGCCGAGTAGCCTAAGACGCCGAGTAACAATTCAATAACTCCAAACTCATTTTAACTTAAACTCATAGATAAGTACTTGGTCGTTGCATTAGATACGTTGGACGGATTGTTTCAAAGAATTTGAACAATTCTACAAAGTTAATTTTCAAGCTTTGTGTTTTTTTTTTTTTTTTTTTTCAGTTCTCAGAACAAGCGACTCATAATGAATAAATAAACAGAATATGATTTTTTTATTTGAGAAACAACCCGTCATTGGAAGTGATTAATCTATTTTGAATATATCTTTGCCTCTAGGCATATGCAATCCTATTGTTATTTTTATATTTACTTTAACTTGGATTATAAACTTCTAAAACATTATACAACCCAACCTATATACACCTCAAAAATACTATCTTCAAATTTCATTTCCGTATATTATCATTGTTATTCATATTTATTTTATTTTATCTTTTTTCTCTCTATTTTTATTATCATTCCACATTTATAGTATTACTGACATTTTTTTTTTAAATCTTAGTTAACCTTAATGAAAATATGTACGACTATATTAATTAACCTTATTAGGTGCATTTTTTAAGAGCCTACTACGTCTGTCTCGACATTAAAATTTCCCAATAAGACGGGCATCGAACAATCCATTATAATTGTGTTTTAATATGATAAATTTAATATGATAAATTTCAATATCAAGCGTATAAACATCTGTTATTCTGTACACATATATTCTTAATTTCAAAGTTTATATGTATGGTAGTATTATACAGGGTGTATCGGCACGTACCCGACAAACTTTAACCAGCTATTCCTTAGCACATTTGGAGTAAAAAATGTTACAGGCATTTTGCTGTCCGGTAACATTTTTTTTAATAAAAAATTTAGTATTCATATTTTCACCACATGTCGCCACTGTTTTATCCTCTGTCAAAGTTTGAAAACCCGTCTGGCAATATTTTGTTCGAGTTTCGTTGAATAATGTACGTACGTACCTACGTTGGCGCGCTTTTACAATCACAACGAAATGGCACGGCACCATCCGTCTCATTTTTAACTATTATTATTTAGTGTGTACGAAAGAGCGAGGACACTTTTTGACACACTTGCTAATAACAGCTGTTGAATACGAGAAACAATTCCAATGACAGTGACGGAGGTGGATTTTTTTATTTTTTATTGAAAAACAATGTTACCGGACAGCAAATTGCCCATAACGTTTTTACTCCAAATGTGCTAAGGAATAGCTGGTTAAAGTTTGTCGGGTACGTGCCGATACACCCTGTATAATATATAATATATTGATAGGATTAAATTAACATGAATCACGCATATTATGTATGAATTATGTTCGAAAACCAGATTACTAGGATATGATATGAGACGCCTTTATTCAAAAGCAAATTGAAAAACGAAGACGATTAAAGCATTAATGAAAGACGCATGAATGAAAGTTAAATATGGCTGTTCAATTAATAGTAAACAACAAAAAAAGTAAATTTACTCGATGAATGTTTACGTGAAAAAATACAAGAAACATTAAAAATACCCGTAAGAGAAATTTCTTAAGGCCCAGAGGTCAGGGGTTCAAAAGCAGCGAAGCTCAAATGAAAGTCAAATGAATGTTTTTTTTACTAACCATCACTCTGACTTTCTGCAAGCGTACACCGCCGAACAACTCTGTCTAGACACCAACTCCTTGCTTCTTTCACATGCCTCCATTGTCATTCATTTTCGTGACACATTCTCCTTACTTTCTACACTCCTTTCTCTGTTCACCCACTCCACATATCTAAACCATCTAAGCCTCTCTCAGGAAGGCGAGAGGGCACCCGGAATGAGACAATAAAATACTCATAAACAGACCCGACTCTAGAGGTACCAGGCAACTACTCAAAATGTACTACTGAAACGTATGCTAAGTGCGAGGCAGGATTAAGGGCAGTCAAAAATTGGCTTGATCAAAACTTGTTAACCTTAAACATGAACAAAACTAAATATATTACTTTTAGCATTTCCTCTGTAAATCAACCATCTTTGGAACGTTCATTAAAAATACATTGTTGTGTGCAGGAGTGTAACTGTCAATCTTTGGAAAGAGTAGACAACATCAAATACCTGGGTTTAATTATTGATAAAAATTTAAAATGGAACAATCACATTACTACATTAAGAAACAAAATAAGAAGGCTAGCCTACATTTTCAAAAATCTAAGAAACATAATGGACAAAGTTACATTAAAAACTGTATATTATGCTCTAGTTCAATCAATGCTTTCATATAATGTTGTCTGTTGGGGTTCTTGTAACAAGACTACCTTAGAGCCTTTGAATGTTGCGCAAAAATTAATTTTAAAAATAATGTATAAGAGAAATTTTATGTATCCATCAAAGTTATTATATAGTGAAAGCAAAATTATGACAATAAGGCAGTTGTACATAATACAGGCTCTCTGTAAATTTTTCAACAACACTATTACTGCCAAAAGATCTCAACAAGTGCGCATCACTAGAATGGGTTCTTCTTTAATGTATCAGCCGGTGTATACCAGAACATCCTTCGGACAAAGGAGTTTTTCATATAAAGCTCCGTTGCTATATAATATGCTTGGAGAAAATATAAAAACTATAGGTACGTTAAATTCATTCAAGAAAATGGTCAAAATCTCCGTACTAGCTGAGAATGATGATTTTGGATCACCCATGTTGTCGCTTATATCATAATTCCTTGTGGAAGCTCTGTTTCGATACAATCCTTATTTACTTACTGCGCATGCACTTATTTACTTCTAAAATAACTTTTGGTTATTTATTATTATGTTACTTATTATTATTATTATCTACTTAATTATCGTATTAATATTTACTTTAATTATTGTCTAGCTAAAATATTTACTTACTTACTTTTTATTATAATATTATCTACTTACCTATCGGTTATTATTTACCTTTTTTTATCTAGTTATTTTTTATTTTTTCTTATTTCTTTATCTTATCAGTATGGTTTCCTATGCCTGTGTCTGATAAGCCAGCACAGGTACCTTGTACTTTAGTTAACAGAAGAATATTATTGTTGCCAACTTACTTAATAATGCTTCTTTTCTTTTCTTTTCTTTTGTTGACTTTTTTGTTTTTTGTTTTTATTTTTTTCATACATTTCTTACTAAAATTTTGTTTATTTTTGTCTACCGGTCTCGAAACGTCCGTGTCATAAACTTTTCTTTTTTTGTTTAAATTTAATTTAATGTTGTTATTATTTTAAATTTACATATATGTATTTTTTAAATGATATTATTGTAAAGCTGCACATCTTGATACAGGAATGCCCTAGTGAGATGTGCAGAGTATGCTTTTTATGTAAAAACTGTTTTTTGAATTAAATAAATAAATAAAAAAAAAAAAAAATAAATAAAAAAAAAAAAAAAAAACAGTGCACTCGCTGAGGGAACTGGTAGGACTACTTAAGGGACACTGCCACCTCAACAGACACATGCAGCTGCTGGGAGTGGAAAACACCAATAGATGCAAGAAATGTTAAGAATATGAGACCAACTAAACAAGGCTTATCAACCAGGAGACCACCAGTGGCGTTCCGTGACTTTTCAATGAGCTGGAGTGGTAAAAAATGGTTTAAAATGCAACATTAATGATTTTGTCAAAGCTGAAAAAAAAAAATTTTTTTACAAAATTTCAATATTTTTTATGAAGGTTTGTTAGTTCGGGGATCCTGCGCTTCTCCAAACTGAAAGATTCCAGCTACAACAACATCAAAAATGTCGTATTATTCAATCTTACCACTCAAATTCACTGAAAAGTTGTAAACTGGTAAATAAGTTTGATTTTCTAGATCACCCTGGCGAATTACCAAACCAGAAACTATCTTTTCTCGTTCCTTTCGTCAATTTCTTCCACCTAACAATAATACTCAATATTGAGGACGCAATAGTTGCACTGACAAGTAATATGGGCAGTTAGGACTCTCGTGTGGTCAAAACAAACACATTAACAAAGACCGGATCAAGAGAAATATGAATGAGTTAATGATTAAATGTGTATCAAAACACAGAAGTAAGTAATGGATGGTTGTTAAATAAATGTTTGTTTTATAGTGAACTTTCGAAACATATTCTAGAAAAGTACCAAAACTGTGACAAATGTTAGGATATAGACTAAATGAACGTTAAGGATGAAAATAAAAATGACAAAACAACAACAAACATTTACGATTTTAAACGATTGGACAATGAATAAGTACATCGAATTAAGTAACGCGTAATTCTTTCTGCATAGCCTTTTACGGCATTAGTATTTATTTATTTAAACACCATAAAATGGCTTTTACAATAGAGTGATACAATAGAGTGATTACAGAACAAGTAACATGTACACAAAAATATTATTGAAAGTGATACAGTTGTTAATAGAAGTGCAGTTAAACAATACATAATTAAAAGAAATATCTACTAGTGTAGTAATAGTTGAATGAATACTAGGTTCGTATAAGACCTGACATAAATCGAGGTATGAGGTGTATAAAAATAATATAAGGATTATAAAAATGTTAACAATTTCAAAGTAAATTAAAACAATGTATGTTTTCTTCGTCGTATTTTTATTATAATCACGTAATTTCAGTTGTCTGTGCGTCCCCGTGAAATGTGGTTTATAGAACTCGAATTTGCGTTGTATTAAAGCGTCATTTTCAAAATTAGAATTGACTGTGTGAAGAATTGATATTTATTATAATCATGCAATTAATTGCGTGATTTCATTTTGACATTATCTTTATGCATGGCAGTATTTCCGCCCTCCGATATTATCAAATTATTGCATAAACACAATATAATCTTTATTTGTGAAATTGTATTTATGAAAACTAATAATCTGTTCACCAATGGTAGTTTCATCTCAAATATACGTATTCCAGTTTTCTACAAATCAACATTGGTTGTATAAGCTCTATTATAGTTTGAAACATAGCAGAACCTTATAATTAAAATCCTGAAAGCTCATTTGACATTATAAAATGTGTTAGTAAGTAAATAATGTAAAACAAAGGTAGCTACCTCAAAAATTGTCTTTTTTCAAATGCAATCCAAATGTCAAAACATCAACAAACAAAAAAAAACAAAATCACTTCGAATTCAAATTTTCCGCAGAAAGTTCTTCAAAATTCTAATATGGAAATGCGGTTTTTCATGGCCAATTCATCGGGAAACTTCCCGGCGAGTCACTTCGCGTCGGGACGGCGCGCGGCAAGTCACGGCGAGTCACGTCCAGTCGGCGAGTCCAACGGCGACTACCACCACCACCGGGCAATGATGGCACTTCTCGTGGCAACAAAACTAACGCTAGCAACAGAGACTTGGCTGGCTCCGAAGTCGGCCAATGTAACTTTGACACTGGCCAGAAATCGGGCATTAATAATAATGTACGCGCTGGGAAAGCTCTGCGGACGGCGGTGACCAACTGATCCAAAGAAAGAAAACCAAAACGGTTCCACCGGGTGGTCACAGCATTAATTCATAAAAAAGGGTTTTGCTGTTTTTTATAGTAAAAAAAATGCAACAAAAAAACGATAATGCTGGCATATTTATTTTATTTTTATGTTGATGAATAAAAATATTAACGATTTAAAATGTGACATTTTTTTATTTGTCGCCTAAAGGACATGTTCGATTTTAATTCGTGAATATGGCATTGTTGACGTCACACCGGCCAACTTCAATGACAGCCGTCTTACCAGCCAGTAGCGTTTTCTGTCATAATGACGTTGTAGATAGTTTGCACCGTTTAGGAATGTGCGGTTATATATTTTTTTAATATCAATTAATGAAAATATTTAAATTACAAATTTTTAAAACGATGATCGTAATTAGAAAAATTGACTTTAAATCTTCAATACATTTTAACGGTATAGCGGTTAAAATGTATTGATAAATAAATAGCCTGTTAAAGAAATATTTTGTTTTAGTCACTAAAATTTATGAAAATGTCAGCATCTTCTTTTGCCAGGATATGGTAGGGTGGGTATTTGATTCGTTTAATCTAAACCAAGCCTAACTAATTTATTTATACATATTCTAGATAAAACGGTTATGCACCAATACATGACTGATTTGAGATTACAAATATGAGGTACATGTAAGTATAAAAGGTCATTGGGGCAATTTTACTACTTTTTGACATACGTGAATGGAAGTGAAAAAAATGTCGATGGTCAATGCAGAATCGTTAAGCAGTTGGGCCATCCTGTTGATTGGAGCTTTCGGATAGGCAGAAGTCCTCGCTTTTGGAGTAAGAAAAAGTGCATGAGATCTTCCACGAGTATACTTGTTAGGCACATATAAGTTAACCTCTTTCAATATAAGTGGATTAAGTATGGTTCTAACCTAACAAGGAGATACCACAGAGATCCCGAACGCATTGTGGGAATGTCCGAAAATACCGTTACATTTCCATTTGCCTACAAAAATGAGTGACAGCAATCGGAAGATATACTGAGATTACTGAGCTTATATAATTTTATATTATTATTTGTTTGGGTTTTTAATTGTACGTAACCGGTATTTATTTGAATTTTAACTGTATGTTATAGTATGTAAATTTTATGCCATTGTAGATTTTTTTCTGTAAATAAATGAGTTTTTGTAACTGGATAGTTCTAGCGTGGAAGACAGTGGAAATTAAATTTGAATTGTGACGTTTCATTAGATTGATGGACCTAATACAAATATTAAAATGAAAAGTAAGTTAGATTCCTGGCGCCCGGTAGTATATAGCGCGAAATGCCCTGCGTTTGGCGGGCGTCCAAGTCGCGCGTCGGCTGATTATTTCCACCGTCCAATATTCACACACTCGGGGAAAATTCCCGGGGGTTTTCGCGAAGAATTTCCCGCCATCTTGCGGGGGAAACGCGAATCAGCGCACGCTCATCCTGGACCCAAACCTCTTTAACATTAATAAATATTTTTTAAATCAAACGATTGAGACTGAAGGATGCCTTCAAATAAAATATTATTTTGTTTGTTGCCTGTTATTGGTAAGCTATTGGTGTCGAGAAATAATTTTAAAATAACATTTGAAAGAAAATAAATGCAAAAAATTACAAGAACTTATCAGAAAATGCTTCCATAATGTAATTTGATGGCTAATAACAAAAACAAACGTATTTTGTACATCGATATAATTCAAGCCGTTTTAGCCGTATTTGGTAATCATATCTGAATAGCCAAGTACCTCCCCACCTTCCTCTTTTCCATCTTCTTCCCATTCCCTTATAATCTCACTGGCTCCGGTTAGCACGGATTAGAGGTACTCTTGTGCGGTAAAATAAAACGAAATCATTAATTTGCAGGTGTAAAGCAAAACGAAATAACTGATACATCACGGAGGTGGCAATATTTGATAAAGTGCGACTGGAATTAATGAGGTTAGTTTGTATCTTTTCTCTATTCGATGACACCCCAATGAATTTTACAACCAGTTGAGTTGACCACTTGTTGAGCCAATATTTATACTATGTTCCAATGAGAGTTAATATGGTTTATTATGCAAATTGGTCGAACGAGGCGAAAGTCGATGGTAGAAAATAGAATCAGTTGAAATAAAAAAGCGGTTAACACAACTCGAATTGTAACAGTGAAACCTGAAATGCACAAAATGCAAAAGTATTAATGTTTTCACAAATAAAATGCATTATTTTATTCATTTCGTACTTCTGTCTTGCAGGGAAATAGCATACCATTGGAAGATTGGGACCCACGTAGGGTAGTAGATTATAAATGATTTTAATGGGTTCGCTTGAACAACGCAAAATATGGTCATTATAATTAAATAAGGACATTTACAAATTATATAGTATTAATCAAACGAAGTACCTTAGATAATCGCAAATTCAAAACAAAAAATCGAAGGTACATACACTGAAATCAAAACGTCAACATCAAATGTCTCTATGTAGAAATCATTTGCACAGTTCCATGACAAATCAGAATACTTAAGAAAATGATATTAAAAATTATTTAAAAAAAACTAACCTAAAAATCTAAACTAACCTATGTTAATTTTTTTTCATCACTTTTCGTGAATTTAAACGTGTTCTGATTTGTCACTGTTCTGATTTGTACGGTTTTCGACTTGTGCTTAAGAGGAAAAAATCAACCCGTAAAGAGGTTTTTTTTTAGTCTAATACATATATTTTTATGAATAGATAATTTTTGGTTTGAATGAGGATTGAACATTCCTCCCGGAGACTGAAGTCAACCGCGCTAACAACTGAGCCAAATTCAAATTGGGTAGGACCGACATTAATTTCGTATATTAACTGGTATAATCCAATTTTAGAGAAATGCGTATATGTACGCATATATATGTGGGCATGCGTGATTTCCACCAAAATGCATTGAAATCGACAACGAGTCGTTCTGGCAAGTTTCAACTCAGTGGGTTAATTTCCGCTTCCGAGATTTGCATTCTTTCATTACCGAAAATAAAAGTGAAATTCAAATAAACGTATTTAAAAATCAAACTATATCATTCAAATATCAATATTTTCTACTCGAATTACAAATATTTTAACGCATTAAGATGTGTTCTATAATAATAACATTAGTTCAATTCACTGTTAACAGTCATTTGCCAGAATATTTTAAATGAATTCCAATGTTCATTCAAATTAACACTGGTATTAACGGACATGTTTTCGACTAGTATGGTGACTTTTTAAAGATTTATGATCCTTGATTATTTCTTTATTTCTGAATGAATTTTGAGTTAAAACGTTATTTGTTTGTATCTTAGAGATTATCACTACATTGTAAATGTGCATTTTTGACATGAAACAGTTATTTGTATTATGTTTATTTCACTTTGCTATTTAAAAAAATACTCTATGACGCCCAGTGTGAATCCAAATTAACATAGAATAATTTCTTAAAAAAAAATCAAATACCAAAAATTTTCAAATATTTTTCTGAAGATCAAGCATTATATATTTTATATATGTGGAAACAATAAAGCGGGTGTGAAAGGGTTAGGTAACTGCATACCTTCAAGTTTAATTCATACGCAGTTCGTCGGTTAGTCAAAGCATTATGATCGCGAATCTCATATGTTCAAGCAAAACACAATCAAACTAGATATCTAAATCAAAGGCTAAAATAATCGTAAAGTTCCTTAATCTTTTCGTAATAAAACCAACTATAAACTTCGACAAACACATTCCAATTTATTTCATCTGAGGGGAAACAGTTTATGGGCTCGTCATCAGACTGTAAAATAAATCCCCTTGATGAGAACTTTAACCGCCGTAGTAAGCTATTATTATTTATCGGATTAACTTAAAAAGATAATACTTAACGACAATTGATTGGTGATTAATTGTCATAAAAGATAATAAGATAACCTTGTAAAAATTGCTACAAATAATCTTTAAAAATAACTATTAAATTAAACTTACGATTTTTAAGGTTACTTGCTAATCGAACGATTTCAAATTGACACTTTCAATACAACTGAGCACACGACCAACGTACTCGATCTACATTTTAAAATGGGTGTGTTACCAGTGACCGGTGATTATCTATGAACATGAATAATAATCAAGAAGAGAAATTAATATCAAAACTGGTTGACTCACCTCGATATGTTCTGCAGTTCTTCCACTGTGACAGGCTGTGTTTTGTAGCGCGCAGACTGTCTCGGTTGTCTTTTGGGTACTGCTCCAGTAGTGTTGTTCAGCCCGCTGGACTCTTTTCCGAGGTACTTCTCCATGCTCTGGATGCGTTCAGCTATGGAGGGAAATCTTTGTGGAACTTTAGGTGGAGGAGGCATTTCAACAACTGGACTAGGATCCCTTGTAGACACGGCATCGTTTATATCTTCAGGACACGAATCATCCACGTGACTTCTTCTAAACTTCAAAATCTGATCTAGTTCTGAGCTGAAGTTAGAAGCTAATGACTTTGATCGTTCGACTGTCTTCGGGCGAAGGTCTCGCCTCCGTAAAACAACACTCGGAAAGTGCTGTTGATTTTGTACAGATGTTTCACTATCTAAAAATTCTTTGAGTTTCGATGGACTTTGAAGTCGACCAGCCTCGAATTTAGAGGGTCTGGAGGAGTCGGTGTCTTCCGATGATCTCGAAGAATTGTTGGCTTCCAAACGTCGGAGAAGGGAGAAACTCGGATTGACGAAATGCTGACCGGTTGTGTTTGCGTCGTCGGCAAACTGCGGAGCTCGCTCGTCATCGGAGCAGAAGGAAAGGCGAGGCCTCGGGGATTGACTATGGTCTCTGGACTGACTAGATCCACGTTGTTTCAGGATGGGCCGATAGCTGGACTCAGTCTCTGAACCATCGGGGGTCCTATGTTTGAGCATTGAGGATCTCCTTGAACCTCGATCGTCTTCACTCAAGTCAAAACTTGATGTGTTGCCATCTTCCTGAGAAATCTTGCGAGCAGATTTTAGAATCGTCTTTTTGGGTCTGTCGTGATCATTATCATCAGTTTCCGTTAAAGATTTTTTCTTAAGAATAGGTCTGGGTATATCGCCGTTGCTCGTATCGAAACAGGGTCTTTCTTCCGAGAAGCTTTTCTTCTTCAAAATAGGTCTCACGGCATCCTTGTCGTCAACAATTTCAGCGCCGCCAGCGGCAGCTAAAATGACGGCTTGAGCAATGGACACGTGTGAAGAAGTTGTGCTACTGCTGGAACTGGAATTTGATTTTCGTTTCAGTATTCCCTGGGGCTCTGGCGATTCAAGGGACTGGTCTTCTATCAGAAGTTCACCATCCCGGCTACACTTCCTTTTCAGAATCCCTTGTATTCCATCGGGCGAGCGACCTCGAATCACTTCTTCTAAGGAAGATCGCCTCTGATTTTTGAGAATTGGTCTGGAATTATCTAAATTATAGTCATCGGCAAATGCGACCTCTGGACTACACGACCTGTGTCTATTGACTTGCGACTCGTCAAGGCTACGCCGTTTTTTCAATATTCCTTGTCCGTGACGACGGGATTTGGAAGGTATTGGATCCACTACACTTGGTGAAAAGGTAACAGGAGGGGTAGCTACAGTTCCATTAGAAAATCCCATTAGACCGTGCTCATCTTGTGAAGACTTTCTTTTAAGTATGGACACAGGGGTGTAAGAGAGTAAAGATAATGAAGGTTCATTATGTTTTCGAAGGGTTACGTGTTGATCATCGATCAAATTATTTGCGTTTCGTTTTTCAAAGTCTATGAGATGCTGAGTCACAGCATCGATATCACTTAACCTTTCCGAAACAGCTCTCGATGTAGACGGACCATTGGAATTTCTAATGTTTTCCACTCTATTTTTAGTTACTTCGGGTGGTGTGCGTAATTGCCTATTTATTTTTAATTTAGAACTAGTATCGGCATCACTTGTATTTCTGTCGGCAACTGCAACAGTCGAAGCGCAAGATTCGTCCTTATCTTGTGAATTTTGCTTTTTCTTGGTTAGTCTGTCGACTTTCGCTAGGGTCTCTTTAGTAAGAGCGGCTAAAGCATCCATTCGACTGGAAAGCCTCGCATTGGCAGAACGAGTTTTATCTAATTTGGAGATATGACTATCTACGGAAGACGTATTAGATAGAGCCTTATTATCTACGTTAACGGGGGATGTTAAAATATTCTGGAGAACTTCCTCTTTGATTCCCGGAGTCATTTTGCTGGCTTTTTCGTCTTTTTGAGGTTTCAAATCTTTGTCTTTCTTGTTGCCACCGTTATACTGACTGGTATCACTAATTCTAGAGTTCAGTCTTTTTTTAATACGACTTTGTTCAGCATCTACGGCGGCAGCTTTTAGAGATCTGTTCTCTGTACTGCTGTCTTCTGAGCTTTTTGTTCTTTTATCACTAATGTTTTTCGTGTCAGGTTTTCTATTTACACTACTGGATGAGTCTGAGAACGTTTTTTGTACCTTTTCCGTCGAAGAGCTTCTGGTAGATGATGTTCCAGGGCTTGTCCTTGAAGGTATTTTAGCAGATATTTCTACACTTCTCCGCTTTTGTTGTATCTTAACAGCGCTGGGAGATGAGAGGGGTGAGTGCGATGAAGATCTCGCGGAGGTAAAGGAACGAGGAGACGGGCGTCTGGTCACTGCAGGAGCGGGAGTTCTCGAAGGGCTGCTGGGGGAAATGCTCTTTTTGGCTGGAGTGATATCTTTGAGCAAGTCGTTTTCTGATTTCACTCCATTACTAGCAGGGGAGAATCGACCACGTCTTGTGGTTATTTCATCTGAAAAAAAAGAGACAGCAATATTAGTAATCACATTTAAAAGTTTACAAACCCAACTCATGACCCACTTATCTCAAATAAGATTCAGATCTCATTAACTCGATGGGTCATAAACAGAAACGATGGCAAGTAGTAAGACATTAAAAAATGATTACAAATACCCTGCATAAATAAGATATTACAGTCATACACCAGTAGTAAAACGGTCCCTAACTTCTACAGTATTATGGCGGCGGATTTATTAAGAGCCGAGAAAAGCATTAAACATTGCTTCCCGCGGAAAATATCAAGGCTTGGAATTTATGGCTGTGTAGAATGGATAAAAATAATAATTCCATAGCAGTCGTAAAGTCCAGCTAGCGAGTGATATAAAAACGAATCACGATTACAAATCAAAATTACACGGTAGAAATAAATGTAATATTTTAAAATATAATGAAATCTGCAATTTTATGTATTAAGACATAAAACATAAGGAATAAATTAATATACACATATTGTATTGAAGGACAGGTTACGTAGTTCAAAAGTAATCACGCTCATATTGAGATTTATTTATTCGTTCATTATTATACCAATGAAATAAATATATTTGATTAAGTCACGTTTGATTGATGCTTTGTTTCCACACATCAAATCAATCGAACAAATAATTGATACGTCGTAATTAGGGATGTCAAAAATCTTAAAATTATCGAATTCGAATTGGTGCGAGAATCTCTAAGATCGGCTTGCCGGCGATTATTATTTTTTTGACAAAAAAAATCAGTAGGTAGATTTACATTAGGCGCGCATTTCGACGCACAGTGATTAAAGCAACTGGAAGACTTTAGTAGTTTTTGGGCTCTACTTATGTTATCAACTCTAGACTTGAAAGTGGAGAAAAACCTTGAAGGAATAATAATATCCAGAAGGTAGAACTAATATTTTTTCAGAATTTATACACATTTTCGAAATATCACTTTCTCTCGGTTTCTACGTGGAATATCCTAGAGATAAAGAAAAAAAAATCGTGTAAAGCAGGCATAAGTTTGGTACGTCCCCGATCTCCTGATACACCGTGGAAAAAGCTGGATATAATAAAAAAAATGAATTTGATGATAATTAAAAATCTAATCAAGTTTAACAGAAGGTTTTTCGGTTGATGCTGTTGAAAGTTTACACCAAATCGATAACTCTTATTTCGGTGTCAATCATTTAATAAATTTTGTGATTCTTTACATTATTATAAA
Source organism: Hesperophylax consimilis (assembly GCF_061612785.1). Taxonomy (NCBI): domain Eukaryota; kingdom Metazoa; phylum Arthropoda; class Insecta; order Trichoptera; family Limnephilidae; genus Hesperophylax; species Hesperophylax consimilis. The sequence goes on from NC_142842.1 coordinate 3,089,657, forward strand.
TTTAATACGAGCGAATATAAATATTCATCACATCCCTACCCATAATCAGTGTGATTCAAAAACCCTTAATAATGTAATTTAAGTGAACATTATTGAATAATTATTTAGGTCATAATTGGATTTTGATTGGGCCGTGATACAAATATTTGAGTTGGATGATCAAACGAATTGGGCCAGTAGATAATAAAATGTATTTGCCTATTCTAAAATTCCAATTTATAGAGGTATTCATTTAATTACTTGGAAAACAAAACTTTATGAGAACAAATTGATATTCAACGATTACGATTTAAGGACGGGTTGTTTCGGAAAATTTGAACAATTCATCAAATTTCAACGTTCATTTTCGGGTTCTGTGAAAGTCCTATTCAAGTTCTGTTTTTATATCATTATAGGCTAGTTGCTTGACAGAACTGAAATAAAAACAGAACTTGAAAAAATCTTTCACAGAACTTGAAAATGAACTTTGAAATTTGATGAATTGTTCAAATTCTCCGAAACAACCCGTCCTAAATAATGATAAAAAAATAGGTCTCCGGAATTTTATTTCGCATATTTCATTTGAATTGAGAATTTTGACATCACTTAGATGTGACCAACTCAAGCAATACTACAATTTTTGATTTATCTGTAAATTCCACACGGACATGTTATGGCGTTATAAACCTTTTTTAAAATACATATTCAAGAGTGTTAGGGAGTTAATGTCATTGATCAATAAAATAATGACATTTAAAATTAAAGACCAAAAAATGAGAATAACAATTAAAAATAATAATTTCGTTTGTGACTCCGGTTCAGTAAACTCTAAAACTTTCGCCGTGAGTTAAATTGTCATTTTCAAAATTACAACTGGTTTGCCGAGAATTTGGACTATCCGTAATTTTCACGAGTCTGTGCTAGTATCTATAAAATAAAACAGTTCTGATAAAGTCCATCTACTTAAAGCTACAAAAGGTGCAATTATGAAATACTACCTAACCACTCGAGCGATTTTCGGCATTTTATACTAAGTTTGCAAAACCCTTTTAAACAATCGCTTGCCATAATGTGCCAAATTTATAGAACCTAAAATGTGGGATAAATGGTGAAATTCACGAGGAATCATTGTCTTTAAACAGCAGTAATCATTTTCATATGTTAACATATTAATGTTTTGAGGATTAGTAAAAATTTATTAAATAATATGGTAAATATATATGACACCAATCGCTGGAGTGGCTAGGTTTACATTTAAACTTGGATATGTATATCAATAATAACAATAAACGTAAGTGCTTTTATTCAATTTGATGTACTAAGTCCGGCAAAAGCCCCAAGGCTCACGGACAGGTCCTCCGTTAAAATCGATCAAGTGAATCAGCGAGGCTTCAGGCTTCAGCCGAGGGGTCGAGTGACGTTACACATCGACTGCGGATTGTGACCCAAAAACAACCGAGTGGAACGACGCCGAACCGCCAGGTGGCGTATTTAAAGCCGGTGACGTCATACAGGTAAGTTAATGAGCTGTAATCCCCTAGACGGGGTGGGAAATACGAAACAATTAACGTTAAACGTTAAACATTTTTTTCATATTCATATTATATCAATCGCGGAAGTAAGAAGCTGTGGAACAGCACAGACGGGTGTAGGACAGGACTAACGAGGGGAAGAAAAGTATTAGGGTATTATCGGAAACATTAAAATAATCATAAAAAACTGGACCACGTCAGAACGATTTGATTCGGAAAAAATGTTTCGAATCTCTCCACTCCTTCTTCTCAACATTATCATTAAAACAAATAACAATAATATATACTTTTGAGTGTAGCTATAACTTTGTGGTTATCCATTATAAACAAATGAAACAATGTTACAATAATTATTGGATATAATTTTTCATATCAATATTACAAATATCTCCCGACTAATATAAAACCAGATATACAAGGATAATACTGGTATTTTTTTTAAGAACGCTCAAGATAAGGACCATAAATTGACTCATTGCAATAAATATATAAACTAAAATGTTATGAAAACATTAGAATCAACGAACGACAACTTAAATGTCTTATTAATAATAATTTTTCGGATTTCGTTAACCATATCATTGCAAAGATAATTTAGGAGTCTTAGAAATAAAGAAATTCCTTTAATGTTCCTGTTCACCGTCCCATCTATCTCCTCTTCACTAATCACTGGATTGGTTCATTTCTTAATAATAATATAGTTGAAACACAGACAGAGCAGAGTTATGGCAAATGTATTATCAAAAGTAAAGTTGATAATGACTTCAGTCGACTCTACTTCCGCTTGTCTAACCAAAACCAAAACCGCAAGCAAATCGTTCCTGCTATCGGATTATTCTATGTAATTTTATTCGACCGATTCCGTTCGTTACGAATCCAAATGGTTCATTGAACACGCGAATATTGAGGAATATATTCATAATATTACTCTATATTTGAAACGCCGCATTCATAAAACGCTTTCAATTAATCATATTATCTATTTATCATATATGAATAAGAAAACTAACACTCTCAATCGAAGTGCTTCCGCGTCATGAAATTTGCGTAGCATTGTTTGTCAGGAATTTCTAGATCAAATAATATACTTACTATTTTCAACATATAATATTATTATTTAAACTATAGATAAACGTCATACTGTTTGTTCCGTAGTTTCTATATTGCATAATGTAAGAACATATACCATAAAAAGCCAATTATTAATGATACAATTTGTAGATGATCTATATTTAGGATTTATCTAAACAAATATTATTCAAAGCCATATATTTTAATCCTTTTAAGTTTCAATCCTAGAAGACAATGACAATGAAAAAACTAGTGTAGCTATTTTAATCATCTAACATCCGTGGGGGTAGACAGAGGACGGACCGCCAAACAACTCGGTCTTGACACATACACCTTGCTTCAGTAACATTCATACTTACTCGGACATGGCCCAATTCAAGTATTTGGTTCACTTGATCGTACCATGTCTTCCTCGGGCGTCCCTGACTTCTACCATTCACATCCGCGTCCTATTTATTAGCCTTGCATCCTTTGCGAATCTCCACATATCACACACGAGCATACATGATTTTACTACACATAATTTCATTTCTACAGCATTCAGTCTGCTTCCTTCCATCCTCTGCCAGTTCCAAGCCTCAATGCCATACATCAGGGTAGGTACAAGCACTCCATTGTGGACTGCTAGCTTCGCTCTTATGGACAAATTTTAGGAAGTGGAATAGGAATTGCTTCTCCCATCGCAAAATAATGCCGCTACGTGAGTCAGTGTTCAAACAGGTTCCATGATAACTCAACACAGTTTTAAAAAGTGATATAAAGTCATTAGAAACGATGAATTTTTTTTTAACCTAACCTACTTAACCCAGTTAATAAAGTTTTTGTTTCATCACTTTCCATGACTTTAATAACTTTTTAAAGATGTGATGAATTATCATTGTGATGATTTATCCGGTCACCGTTCAAAACATACGCTCCTTTCTTAATAAAGGTGTTTAAAATTTAACACCACTGAGAAACTATTGTGTAAAATTAACAACACGTTTATTAGTAAGGCCAACAGCATATTATATATTTTTTTGTGTGAATTATGGGGTATATTGCTAGGCTCAAGTGGGTGGAGGTGGTAAGGAGATGGGAAGAGGAATGTAAGTAAGTACCTGGCTATTCAGATCTGGTTATTAAACACTGGAAGCCGATGGGTCTATGGATAACACGCGAGAATTCTAATCCTTTTTAGAATAATTTATGAAAAACAAAATCAGCATCGTTTGGTCTAATAAAACTTTAGCTTCCACTAATATTTTTCTGTTTTATGTTCCGACCTTCAATAGGTACGTTTATACTTCATAGCTACGTTTCTAATCTGAATGATGATCTTTCCTGATGATGTCAACTCTGGGGATGCTGTGTGGAGAGTCTTTTTGATGAGAGGAATGATTGAAAATGGGTCTCTTCAAGATCCATGTTTTAAGAGGGAGGAAACACAGAGGCCGGTAAATCGTTCCACATCCGAGCTGTTGAACTCAAGAACGAGTCGCAGAAGCGACCCGTTCCCATGTGTCAAATGTCAACCGTGCACAAGTGTTGGGCGCGCGTTTGGTGTGTTTTCCGAATTATGAATAACACGATATAACTATAAATAAAACACAAGCTATACCGGGTTTGAAAGCCAGTAATTTAATAAAGTAATTACAACGAAGCTATGGAGATGTAATTATTTAAATATCGTTAAATTCCAAGAACAGCCTGAAAACTGAAAGAAAGAAACTGAAGAAAACTGTTCCATCATTCATAACAAAAGCGCGCCACAATCAGCCGACATTTCACATTGTCATATTAATGGTAAAGACCCAACGCTGGGACAATTCCAAGTTCAAGGTCTCGTGGTTTTGCCCCAAATTTGAGTAAATTTAATATAAAATACATAATGTATCCCTCGGCAGGTAATGAACGAAAAGTAATATGTAAAATATGAATACGGGATTCTCCATAGAGCAGCGTGACTCATAGAATGGTAATAGCTATCGTGATTATTTTTTTGTTTATTATGAAGTTCTGCGCCTGTAAAAAATTCAAATATCTGGTAGGTACGAGTAGCTTATGAAATGTTATGACAGTTAACATAATTTTGATAATAATAACAAAAAATAACAAAATCTTTTGTTGATACTGTATACCGGCTGTTCTAACTTCGTTTAATAATTTAATAATGATCCCTAACAGGGATATCATGATTATTTTTTGGGTTACTGTGCCGTGTTTCGCTTCCTTCTAAAAATTTAGCTAACGCTTCGGACAGCGCCTTTTTTTGTGTGTTTCTTTATTCATAAAATTTAAGCGATTACATTTTTTTTTAAACACCATACTAGACTCATGCCTGTATTATGGTAGTCAACTGAGGCAATTGAAATTCACAAAAAGCCCATAAATATTAATAGAGACGTCACACGAGGCTAAGCTTAATAGTTCTTGGTTTGCGATATTAGACTTCCAGAATAAAACTAAACGCAGAAAAACACATTAAGGGGAGTGGTTCCGTGATAACTCCTCAAAATGACAATTCAACACACCTATTAAAAGTGGTATAAAGTTATGAAAAGTGATAAAACAAAAACTTAATTTTTAGCACTTTTTATGTGTGTTGAATTGTCATTTTGATGAGTTATCCAGTCACCCATTCCAACAGCCCCTTTTCCCATGTTATTACCTTTCCCACTTCCCTTCAACCTTACACCATAACCCGATTCGGGCAACCACTGGCTCCAGGTAGATGAGATGCTTTTGATTCAATTACATAAGAAATAAAATAAAACGTTCTTCTCCTACTTTCATCATACTATGGAAATACGGGGTTCAATACATATAACGGAACACGAAGCACGAAATCCAAAAGAAAATACCTAAGATTTAATCAAATAACGTTCTGAATACTTGGGATCCGTGTATTCTACTTGCCTGGCAAAACATAAAGTCTTAAAGGTTATCGCGATGAATAAGGTTGTGAATAAGTTAAGTGCTTGTACTAGTGAATTCGGAATGAGTCAGATTTGACAGAACATGCAATGTAATTTTCCGGTCAATTAATAACACCTTTTACTACAATAATTCAATGGCGGGCCGTGACTTTCGATTTTAGATTTTTATTTATTGCGATTTTCTAAAGTAAAATTCATTGACGTGTATATTTGATTTTCAAATTAACCCCTCAGGCTATGCTGATATGGTCTCATAAGAATCGTTGTCTCCCTTGCTGTCATAGTGAGAAATGTGATCTAAGCGGTGTTAAAAAGAGAAAACACCACGCTTTATATTCAAATATAGAAGTTAACCACAAAAGAATTAAAATGTGAGCTTTTATGAAATCAGTTATTCGGAACGCAATTTAAGTTTTTTTTAAATTAATTATTTTTATACGAAACGTCATACGAAAAAGTGAAGTAACGATAACGTTTATAAAACATTTGTCTAATTAAATATGTGTTTTTTTTTCGTTAGCAGTAATTTTAATTATTTTTTACGTTCGCGTTCAAAATTTTAATATATCAAAAATGACTTGTTTATTTCTAATAATAAAATTTTATTTCGTATTTCTTCACCTTTTAAAGGCAGTTTTTGGCTACGTTCATAAATATTCCATTTATTTGGATTTTATTGAAAAGCCGAAATACACACAAATTCACCGATTTTCTGCAGTATCTTTAAGAAATATTACGGTCAATATGGCGAGTTCTAATTGTTTACACAATTCACTAGTTTAAAAGCCACTAACAGGGAACTCGAGATGATTTTTCACTACTACGGCGCTATGCAAAGTATCCAATTATTATTTACTTTTACGAATGTTAAATAAAACGTTCAATATCTTTGAATTTCGGTGAAATGTAAAGGACCTCCTTTATGGCCTAGTTTTTTTTATTATATATGAAATTAAAAAATGCACAAAAAATATTCACATTGTATTTAAAACTTTGTCAAGCGTAACGTTCATTTTATATGTAGTAATAACTCGAATCGATAAATTTTACTTACTACCTCATAACGGTAACCAAACTAAACCTAACTTAACCTGTATGAAATGATTGATTTTGGCGATTCTACACAACTATTTCAGTAAATGATAAAATTTACCCATAAACCAAAAATTTATAAATATTCTGATTATTACAGTAACATTTAAACATAACGATGAGAACCAATAGTATAATTATACTCGCTCACTATTTTTTTTCCCTAGAATAGTTTGTTGTGAATTTAATTTACCTATAATCGAGCAATTCTAAAATTAAGTCACAGCTCTGTCAGCAACCCTTCATTAGCATCAGTAACTTAAAAGAATATCAACTCTAGTTCTAGGCGATGGTATATTATACTCAGTGGCGGCCGGTGGTCAAAATATGTGGGGGTTCACCGGATTACAACATTAAGTCATAAAATAAATTAAATAAAGGTACATACCTATTTATAAAGAAGTTCTATTCTCTGTTCATTTTGTTTAGCAAAGACCTCTATCAATGCTTAACACTGATAGTGCGTTCAGTCTGTCCTGGCTCAACGTGTTAAAAGATTTTATTCTTTTTAACGTTGAGAAACATCTTTAGCTTTCAACTGAGGTCATTCCAAAGGTCACGAATGGTGCACAAAAGTTTTAGTAATTTCACAGTCTCGGGAAAGTCTTCTAATAAACAAGTACTATAAAAAAGTTGTAAAATTGATAAAGCGCCGTTAGCTTTTGAAAAATCGTCGCGGGCGTAAATTGCACAGAGTTTACCTTTTAGGTACTGAACTTTATTTAGGAAGTCATACGTTTTAAGCGTCACATTGAAATCATGTTCTGGGAAATTTGACCTGTATCGATTTTTATTAAATAGCGCATTATGGTGTTTACCTTAGGCACGGTAGCCTGAATCCAATTGCATTCTGATGTCAACTTTTCCTAAAACCTTTAAGCTCAAAACTTTTTGTAAATGTAAATGATAAGAATTATGTTTTTTGATTTTTTCAGAAAGGTGAGTTACATCAGTAACACCGCTGATTGTCCAAACTGAATCAACATCGTAAATTAAACACGTAAAACAAAATAAACTATTCAATTGATCACATGCACAGAGCTACAAGCTTTGTTATACATTGTTTTGTTAAATGATCGAGTAAACTTCTTCGATCCAGATTTGCACTCTTATTTTATTATCAGTTCAGGTTTTAGGTGGACCGGCATTTTTTATTATCACTTTGTTTTCAAAACTCGACCTATTATTCTTAATGTATTCCACATTCAAACTCATTCTTAATTTATACGTTGAACAAACACAAAAGTAATCATAAATTAGTATAACATGCAATTGATATGCCTTATTAATAATTGATACACAAGATCGATATAACCTGCAATTAAACTTCAAAACTTTCTCAGAGTAAGAAAAGTTTTAAATTCAAGAGACAATGCCTGGCAACGGCGAGTACTGACTGAACTGATAATAAGTCATCTGACCATCACTCATCTCTTAATGACAAGTTTTATCCTGTATGCTTGTATCGAAGAAGCGTAACATTCGCTGAAAAATAGCAGATGGTAAATTGAAACAACGATATCGACAATAATATCAAACATACGCGTTTTAGTTTAACTTTCTACTGAATAAACCGTTCCTTCTGATGTGGTGGTAAAACTCCGAACGCCGTTCTTGATATGGTATTATTTGCAAGGAATAGTATGTAATGGTATGGACCCACGCTTTCGACTGTTCCACAGAATATGCGACAAAGCAGTTAAATTTTGGATCGCAATCGAAAACGAACTGCTACGAACATAGGCACAAGTCAAAGTCGGTCTGCAAGTTAAGCGCGCTTAATAAGTAGGTACCTTTTGAATGAGATATTATAACCGAACCGAGTTTCGTATTGTGATTAGCCATGTCGGAAATCTTATTGGTTGTTCGGCGCTCGGGAGCACATATTAGCTGGCCGCCACTGATTATACTGACGACTTAATCAATACTATTTAAACGAAATTCTCACCTTCAGAACATCTCGTGCAGTACAATCACTTGCAGGCATAAATGATCAGTTATCGGAAAAATGATTTTTTTTTTTATTTTTTTTTTTTTTATTATAAATTTTTAAAGATACAAGTTTTATGCAGTCCCACAAAGCTGTCACACATGACGGCTTGTCTGTAGGTTCTACAAATAATATATATAAACATTTTTAATTTTTAATACATGTATGACACAAAATTATACAATAAACAATATCACAAAATAATATATATCAAAGTACCTACCTATATACAAATTATTTAGGCAGGTACGTTGAGATGTTCAGGAATACATCAATAATAAAGTTCAGAGATACATTGATTCGTCGCTTATTAGCCAACGCTTAGTGTTTTTGGGGCAGGGTCTCTCATTATTCTGAGGTTTAAAAGAATTATTAAATTTATTGAAAATCTCTGGTATTAAATATTTAAGCGTTCGGCTTCCATACTTATTTGTTACTCTTGGAATAATGAGGCCCTTATTTTCAGTGAATCTTGTTGTGTGATTATGCACCGGTTGCTTTTTATATTTGCTATCTCCCTCATTATCCATTATAATAATATACCAAAGAAGACCCTTTATTGGAAGTAGGCCCTCAGAACCATACAGTAGTTTTAGATTACTTCTTTGTCTGTAGATATTCGGTGGTACAATTTTTTTTATGATAGCAATTTGTAAGTTTTGTATATATTTAATATAAATATTGCTTGAGTGCCCCCAAGTTCGTATACCATATCTGAGTATGGATTCGACCATAGAAAAATAAATTATTTTAAGAGTACAATGAGGCAAAACAAATTTCAGTTTATAAAAATTACTTGCAAAAGATCGGAGCTGGTTACAGATTTTAGCCACTTGTTTATCCCATTTAAATTTATTGTCTACTATTAGTCCCAGATAAGTATATTCGTTAGTAAAGTCAATTGTTTCACAGTGGCAAATATTTTCAATTTTTCTATGAATACATTCAGAATTATGAGCAATTATTTTGGGTATATTCCATATTCCCAGGCTTGGTGATTTTACATACATACATTTTATTTTTTTAACATTAATAATTAAACCAACATCATGAGCCCATTTAAGTAGCTCGTTAAAGTCACTTTGCAATTGTTGAATAGCTATGATAGGACTTTCATTGGATACTACAAGTGCAGTATCGTCAGCAAAAATGAATCTAAAGGCCTTTTTAAAGAGTTTTGACATAACAATAACATATATAATGTACAATTTTGGACCTAAAATTGATCCTTGCGGTACTCCTGATTTAATGTCTTCCTTTACTCATATCATTTAAAATCTTTACGTTCATTTTTCTATTAGTTAAGTAGTTTTTAAAAAATGAGAGGAGTTTACCCCGGATTCCAATGTTTTCAAGAACCTTAATTAATTGTATATGAATTGTATATATTGTATTGAATAACAATCGCAGTTATGGTAAAAAAATTTAGAGAGATCAGTATTATAGAATATAAAAAACTTTTAACTTTAACTATGTAACTAATTATAGTTTACAAATCGGGGTCGTGCTAAAAACTTTGGTAGGTATTTATTTTTATGGCTGATTTTTATTTTCAAATTAAGTATTAACGAAATAAATAAAAAATTCGTGCGAAGAAATCATAAAAATCGGTCACAGCACGCCACTGCTGGACGCCAACAAAAACAATAGGATATATTAAAATTTAAATAGTAAAATTGCAAAATAAATAATCCATGATAATGTTCTTAGAGATTCACAGAGTTTGGTGAAAATCATTGACATTTCTATGACCCGTTCTCCGAAATCTTAAATTATATACCCAACGGCAGTCAAATACAGATTCTGGAAAAGGCAGATGTCTTCTTGCTTTTTAAACATCAGAATTGAACTCTCTTCAACCATTCCTCAAAAATAATTATAAAGAAGAGTAGTTTTCTCGGTACACGGCGGAAAATGGATAATGATGTTTTCTCGTATTCCTTAAATGATTTCCGAACTTAAACCTTACGTATTTTCATTGCGAAAGTGACATTTCGAGATCTTGAATTGAATATCAACTTTTTGGCACACGTACGTTAGTAGAACAGAAGAAGAACCTATTTTTTATGGATTAAAACTCTACATCACACATCACAATTTTCCAAGGGTTACAAACTTATTTTTTCCCAAAATAATTCAATGTCTGTGCTGTAAGCGTTTGGATCATTGATTAAAAGTAACTGTTTAAATATATTGCAGCCCAATGTACTGAACAAATCTATTCATGGCAAAGTCTGTTCCCGTGTTCAATTGTGCCCCGTCAGTCTACCGCGATATAAATGGCAAAGTCATTAATAAAGCCCGTCTACGGCGATTAACGAGACATAAAATACGAACAGGGCAATCCTCAAGTCAAGGAAAACATCCGCCGCAACATTATAGGTCAAAGAAATACATGAAAAAAAAATTGAACTGTTTTTTTTGTTTCATTTATAAAACAAATACGAAAGCCAATAATTAAACATAATCTTGGGATATTTAAATTTACATCAAATCGACGAAAAGCTAATAAGATAAGATAAAAGATAATAAGCAAGCATAACAACAAGACTGTTATGCTTGACAGCCGATCACAATTTGATCAAAAGCTAAACAGACCGAGAATCAGGGTTTATCGGGGACCTTCAAATGTCAACAACGCGCTGATCGTCGATTTGAAATGTTATCAAATATGACGAGTGTTTGAAACACCCCGACGTAAGAGCAAACGTAGTCAGTGGCTACATTTGGAAATGGAAAACAAATATCCATAAAGCTACCGAGTAAATATGTAATGGTTTGATTTAGATTTACACAAGTCAAAACTGGGAAACCAATTCATATTTACTTATGCACGATCCTTACTTACACTTATCCAATTATTATTATTATTGTTACGGCAATATATGGTCTAAAACTGAAAACAAATAAAATCTAAGAAATCAGTCGAAGAGAAAAATGGATAAGGAAGCAAACGTAAGCGATGTAATGCTACGTACACATACCCAATCCGAACTACCGAACTGAACCTCAACTATGGGACGAAGCAACTGCAAACGGCGCGGCGTTTCGTTCGCTTGCTTCGTTCCTTTCCCGTAATTCGTGGCTCGGTTCGCGTTGCGGTTCGCAAATATATACGTACCATTAGAGAACACATCAAAACACGTATATGGCAATGGGCGGGTACATTCGGAGAATGGACAACCGATGGATAAACGTCGTCATTCCGTCGAGACCAAGATGAACGAAAATGACAGGAATATAGACGGAAATATGTGAAAGGGTATATAATAATAAAAATATTATTTGAATACCCCCTTACAAAATTCATAATAATAACATTGAGGGAATACAAAAAAAAAACTACGTTTCATAAATTTTAAATTAAATATCCTGCTAGAATACATAAATTATCCTTTCCTATTGAATACTGTAAAAATTCATACATTAGAAAACAGACCCAAAATAAATTATTAAACTTTCTTATTTAAAATTTTAAACTCTAAATTAGACTGTTCCGAACTCCTGAAAATTACAAACTTAAACATACCCAAAAGAATAACAAGAAACAATAATCTATTCCATCGCAGTGTGCAGAAGTGCAATTACATTGCTAATTTCCCGATACAGAGGTTTCACACTATGTGAAATCAATAATTAGGTGATATATGTTTAATGTTAACTTGGTGAAATTTGTGGATCATATTAAAAACCTATTCCAACCCTATTCTTGAACCTTTGGATGTCTCTTTGTTAACCTATCTGATATGTTTAATGTTGAATTGGTGAGTTTGGTGGATCATATTAAAAACCTATTCCAACCCTATTCTTGAACCTTTGGATGTCTCTTTGTTAACCTATCTGATATGTTTAATGTTAACTTGGTGAGTTTGGTGGATTACATTAAAAACCTATTCCAACCCTATCCTTGAACTTTTGGTTATCTCTTTGTTAACCTATCTGATCACTGAATCTTTTTAAAATGTTGTTTCTTGTATTTATATTTCATATATGTATGTAAAATAAATAAAATGGTAATGAAAAAGAGTGAAACGAGCTAGTGGAGACGGTCATGAAGCAGTTTATAAATATGTATAATAATACTAACTGAAGAAAATTAGATTGAAGGAAAGAGTTAGTGGTTACGCGATAGCGAGAAACAGAATAGAAAGGCTGGGGAGTACCAGGATTTCTTGATTTATTGATACCTAAAGCCTATGTCAAGCAACATTTTGAGTTTGAATAGTGGCAAGGACGGTACTGGGGGCATCTCCTAGTAGTTTATGATTATGACATGATAATATGTTTAGGTTTGGCCTAAATTTGTTTCCTTTACCAATATCATAAGCAAAAGTCAATGAACTCTACGCAACATTGGTGGGTCCTGCGACCATATCACAAAATCTGACGTATTGCCCAATTTAATTCTCGCCATTCAACAATGTCAACTCCGCGTTTTGTCGACGAAACTTTTAATCGCCAATTATAAATAAAGTGAACACGTTTATTACACAAAACTTTTTCCCATATAAATAAACTCTTCTCTGAACTTATTTTACTCCAAGAACCTTCTATTGATCATTTTTATTCAAATGGTTTTTGTTACAATTTTTAACGACACAGCACTTAAGGCGATGCACTACGTCGTATAATATTTTAAATTGAGCTGCTTTCAATAACAACCCTTACGTAGATGGCGATAAGCTTTAAATTCCCGCTTCACCATCAGGCTGTTTTGATTTATGCAAGAAAAAAACATGGCCAAAAAGTGCCTTTTATTTTATTTTGTGGATGTTCAGGCATATATATTTAAAAATTTTCGATCATTTTATAAATAACTTAATTTGCCACATTATACAATAAAATCATAACCGAAAATGGGTTTGTAAGTAGGAGATTTTGAACTTTAAAGCAGTTTTCAAAGGCCTTTACATTATTTTTTCTGGGCTTATAAAAAGACTTATATAAAAAATACTCGATTATTTCAAAGGCCAAGATGTATTCTACTCGCAGTATTTAATTAAAGCATCTGAAACATTTCTAGGCGACCAAATTTTCAAACCAAAAACACATGATTTGCATTACTACGTATGTCATCGCCTTAATAACAGTATCATTGATGTAATTTATATTAGTCGATGAACAGTATAGATAGTTTTGCCTTGGTAGTGCATGTTTTTAAGCATTCCCCAAGAAAATCTAAAATTTTAACATATTTTGCTTCTTCGGTTATTTGAATTTAATGTAGCTGTATTGAATGGCTTCCTCTGTGGGTTAGAATATTATCAAACGGAAGTGCATTCCGATGACAAAAATTGGAACAATGATAAACCGCGAGCGTTTGAAACCAAATCTGACAGACATACAAATAATACACACTCACAAGTTCATATAGAAAAATAATATTACGTGTTATAGAAAAAAAACGGCTCAATAGAATGTCCGTAAATTGGGATTTAAACAATCTCGGTTTCTTATTTTAGACAATGAGAAACAAAAACAAAATTAAACTGAAAAAATAACACCTTAATATATAAAAATCCAGCCTGCGTACGTTTGAAACTCCAAAAGTAGTTGAACATTTACTGAAAATTTCAAAATTTGTTCTTATTAGTGCAGTGAGTGTTTAAATCCCAATTTACAGTCATACCGTTAAATTAAATATACTATTCCTGAGAGAAAGTCCAATTATATCCAATTTTCCAATTGTGTCCTAAATCCTGTATCTAAATTTCGCTAATAAAAAATTAGTTAATGTTAATTAAGTGTTAATCTGAAGTGACCTACTAGGTAAGTATGATTCTGTATATTATCTCAATATATAGTTAGTAATAACATAGATCATTGTAGAAATGTATTATATATTTGTACAGCGCCCTTGAGGTGATTTTGCACAAAAACGGCGCTATACAAATCATCCAAATATAATTATAATTACGGGCATTCTATTGAGCCGTTACTGAAAATAATATGTATTTTTGAAATATAAAATCTTACGTAGATAATCACATCACAGCCGAAATTGCATTGTTTAGTAATAAAAAAAAAACATTACATTTAACAATTCAAAAAGTTTTGAAAAACACGATCACTTTCAACATTTACTAAACACAGAATGTATTATTTCTGATCTAACGGTCACTTGAACTTGAAATGGACACATAAACCGCTAATTCCCATCCTTATAAAAAAATTCACTGACCGCCGAGAATTTATTCTCACGATAACCGAATAAAATGTTCGATGGAAACCAGTCAATGCGATCATTAATTCGGGATTTCAACTGGTTTTGTTTCGGTACGACAAACCGACCACACCGGACGAAGGTTGTCGTATCACTGAAGATAGAAGAAGCGGAAAGTGTACCGAATTTGTATTCAGTTCGATGACAATAAGCGTGAAAAATAAATCACCGAAAATAATGTCAACATTGCAAAAGTTTATTTTACCAGTTTCGTCTTCGAACCAGAGAATGTTTCCATGTTTTTTTATTAGTTTGCTTTTCAGCTCAGAATGAGTAAATGTTTCCATGTTTTTTTACCAATTTTAGCTCAGAATGAGTAAATATTTCCATGTTTTTTTTACAATTTTCAGCTCAGAATGAGTAAATGTTTCCATGTTTTTTTACCAATTTCACCTCAGAATGAGTAAATATTTCGATGTGTTTTTACCGGTTTCAGCTCAGAATGAATAAATGTTTCGATGTGTTTTTACCAGTTTCAGCTCAGAATGAGTAAATATTTCTACGTTTTTACCAGTTTCAGCTCAGAACGAGTAAATTTTACGATTTTTTACCCATATTTCTTCAAATGAGTGAATATAACGTTATTTTTCACTGGTGTTAAGTGCAAAAATTATACAATCTTCCAAAGAGGATATTATACAATGATATATCGCCGAAAAGATTTACGTTTTTTATGTCTATATCATTGACTGACGTAGTAGAAGAAGTTTAAACTATTTTTAATCCAATTGAACAACTGTCGATATGAACAAATACATTCAAACTAGCGCTCAAATCATCCGACATTTTATCTACCCAATGAAAACAAGTTAAAAAAACGCCATAGTTACAGTGGCAGCAATGGCGGTCATTTACGACACTTTTTAGAAGCTGTTATTGGCTAGAAAAGTGCTCCCGGGTGGTTTTCTAATCCTGTCCGAACGAGGAATTTTAGGTATTTTTTTCGCTAAAATATAAAATATTCAATTGTCTAGTTTTTTGGCGCGCTTTTTCGGAACGATCAATGAAGTGACAATGGAATAATATACATTACGTAATATCTATTTAGTCCACTGCACGTAACATCCCTAGAAGCGTGAACTATTTTTATTTTAAGGGAATACCGGACAAGATTCTCAACTGCTCCCATCCGTCTGAAGCCAGTGAGACTATGGCATCCCCGATTGGGGTATGTTGTGAGACTGAAGGTAATAATGAGATGGTTAAGAGGAAGGTGTGGGAGTACCTGGCTATTTATATCTGGTCACCAAACACGAATAAAGC
The DNA here is from genome assembly GCF_061612785.1 of Hesperophylax consimilis. Classification (NCBI taxonomy): domain Eukaryota; kingdom Metazoa; phylum Arthropoda; class Insecta; order Trichoptera; family Limnephilidae; genus Hesperophylax; species Hesperophylax consimilis. Next base: position 3,105,725 of record NC_142842.1, read on the forward strand.
CATTATCTAGGGCGATACTGAGAGTATCTTCCACTCTGGAATGTGCCGCAAGTACCTACACTGTTTATTATTTTAAATTAATTAATTGTGAAATAACACAAACATTATTTGCACACGCCGGGATTTGAACACACGAGCTTCAGCTTGTTAGTCAAGAGAGCCTTACCCCTCGACCACGCTGACTGTCGCCATATTTTTATTTTCTGTATCTAGATAACAAATAATAGTAAATATACAGAAAATATGGACATGCTCAATATATATATTTTTAAATAAATCCAATTTGTAGTAGTTAGATAATAATGGGAAGTAAATATTTCAGTTTCAAATCTCGAGACAAATTACATAATACAGTTCGACTCGTAAACCCTAGACTTGAAAATTTTAAAATATTTTATCAATGCCCCCAGAAGAAAGGTAAAGTTGACCATTCTTCGGGCACACAGATACGCGTACCACACACTTCTATAGTCAAATTGCTTCAGTGTATACTATGTTTAACACATAACATATATTTAGTCCCATGATAATGTGAAAAATCGGCATTGAAGGAAAAATCATTGACCTTTTCAAATACCGTGTGGGTATACTAATGTGAGAAAGGTAAATCCTATGAACAAATGGATGGTTTTGCGAACTTGGGAAGTTTGTTCTCGAAAGATAATAGGGTGGCAGATAAGGATTTTGACAGAAGGAGGGATGCAGACTATTTAATTGAAGGAGAATGAATGCAGTAGTCCCTAGTGTAAAATTGCTAAGGGAATGAAGGTTAGTAGTTCTGATAATAGCCTTGATGTATGGCGGTGACAGAGGACGGAAATTGACTGAAAGCTGCAGAAATGAGATGCCTAAAGCTTATTGAAGATAAAAACATCTTATATATTACTATATTGCGAATAAGGATATTCGAAAAGATTTAAAGCGTTATGAGCAAGATTATAAAATAGACAAAGCTGGGTTGGGACTCTTGTGGTACTCATATAAAATAAAATGTACGAACCCACACGGAGAAAAATAAGTATTATGCTGATTTATTAATTATTTTTTAAAATGTTTCTGGCTTTAAATAATTTATCAATTATATTATTTTTTTTAAGATAAATTTATGTTTATTATTATTTTTTTAATGATAAACTAATGTTAATCAGACAAGGTTTTATGCATAGCACAAAGGATAACAAATTATTATAAGCAATAATTAGTCGCCTGAAATATCAACACAAATTGAAAATATCTCCAGAGTAAAAATAAATGCCGCCGACAGGAAGTGAATCCTCACTTTCTGATGTCCGGTCAGATGCTCGAGACCACTGCGCCACGTCGGCTTATTTCCAACACGCCAAATAATTCAATATGTACTAGTACTTCAATCAGCAATAATTGCTTGTTATATTTTTTTCACCTGTAAACGATTTTTAGTAGGATAAGTTTGGTAATGTAATTACATATTTAAATCCATTCTGTAAAATTTGATGTTTACATTATTATTTTTTTAAAGATAACCTTATGTTTACATTATTATTTTTTTAAAGGTAAACTTATGTTTACATTATTATTTTTTTAAAGGTAAACTAATGTTTACATTATTATTTTTTCTATGAAGACTTTTCAATTTATGTATGTGTTTCAGGCTAATGATTATTACTTTTAATATATTTCTTTAATTTTAATATCTTAAAATTATTCGTAATCCGGTTAAAGAAGGTATTGCGGGCCGTCTCCTGATAAACTTTAAGGCAATCCCAATACATCGGAAATACGTGTTCAAGCAACTGTATTTGCCTGGATAATATAAAATGACGAGATACATTCCTCTTTTACTAAAAAAATAACAGTAAACCTATCAACTCATTCTTTAAGAGCCAGCAATCCCGGTTTTAACCGGATGACGAATAATTTGAATAGATTATTAATAAATTCTCAATACTTATTTTTCTCCATGCAGATACCTATGCAAGATGAAAACAAATATATCTAATACCTACCAATGGATGACAATATAAAAAAATGACACAAAATTTATAATATTTACGTAGATTTATAACTTTTATTAAATCGGAATTAAAACTCGATACTCACTACAAGTAAACCGGACAATTGCTAACGTACTACTGAATAAGTGATGTTAAAACGTAGTTTCGTCGCAGGAAAATAATTGTACACCAGCTAATAATTTAGAATATTGACCTTTAGTTATTTGATGACAATATAAACACGAGGCGGAACAGAAGGCCGGATCCATTACTGAATTTTTACATTAATATTTGTAATAAGTGGAATTTAATGTATCATAATTTGGGACTATTGGGATATTTCGCCAATCAAAACTGAGCGCAAGCTAAGTTGAGTAAACATTAACCCTGTAAGAGTAGATGAAGGATTTTTTAAATATCATTTCAAGTAAACTTTTCAGTAAACTGAATTAATTATTATAGGTACAAAATTTCGTGAAAAGATGTTTAAAGGTACATACAAACATAAACAATGTTTAATCCTATAACACAATAGTTGACAAATCAATGATTTTGGTTTGCAAAAAAGTCGCGAGATTGACAAATTCTATGTGTGCTAAATTTAAACCCGGCCTTCGTAGTGTTTTTATTTTTTTTTTTTAATCATATTTCGTGGTGGAAATGACATTGCGTGCTAAAACTAGTTAGGTTGACCTTGAAACCATTTCCTAAATTTTCGAATTTCAAGTGGTACAGACAAACACGTCGTAACACTTAAAATTTATATAACTGTAAAATACAGCACTACTATTTGTATACTGACAAACTGAGAAATACATCATAGATTTAAATATGTAATTACATTACCAAACTTATTCTACTAAACTTAGAATATATTTTGCAGGGTTTGATTAATGTGTTTCATGTTAAAATCAAATTTGAAATACAAAGTTACTAACTAACAGAAAAGGTTATCTTTTGAATATGTTATGTAAGTAAATGGTTTGCAAATTATCGCTTCGTTTAAAATATCACGGCACGTCGCTGAATTATATTAAATTTACACCCTTTTAAGAAAAGCATTAGAAACTGTAATGCTTGGAATTCGATGACAATGAAGTAGATATAATGTTATGACGACGTCGAACTTTCAAAAGATAAACGGATTATTGATAATTTAATCATTAGCACAGTATGTTGTCTGTGGGGTTGGTACGATTAATTTGCACCCACAATGATGTAAGCAAATTAGAAGTACGTAAATATACATTATCTACACATTACGTGGAGATTCTCTAGCCCAACAATCGATTGTTTACAGGAAGTAGAGTATAATAGGTATGTTTTATTGTTATATGATTGTATATAAATACAGTTACCAGAAAAGTGAAACTAAGAAAAAATAATTACAGTTAAATAACAAGCGTGTGTACGTGTGCAGATAAGGTATCCAATAAATACGAAACTTCTAAATAGCGTATTGTGCGTAAATACATCGTATAATATGGTTATCTTCCCGATAGCATTCACTTATCGAATAGAAATAATTTCTGGAGGTGTGACTGTCAGACAAGTGGCCGATAACGCTGTCTGAATCAACAAATTTTAGGTAGTGCAAAAAATGTATTCAAGGTAACACAAAAACCGATATTTTTTGTAAAACAGCTACTACCGTATGTGAGATTTAGGTATTATCGTACGGAAAGCTATCGCTAACGTTTATCTGTGCATTAAAATACCGAATCTAAATCCTAACCGTGTGCGATGCAAATGCTATTCAATTATTTTAAGTGGTATTACGCAAGGGTCTCAATGACTAGATCCAGTGGGAATAGGGCACACCAATGGAGATCCTATGGGACTAGGGAACACCAATGGAGATCCAATGGGACTAGGGAACACCAATGGAGATCCAATGGGACTAGGGAACACCAATGGAGATCCAATGGGACTAGGTAACACCAATGGAGATCCAGTGGGACTAAGGCACACCGGAGATCTAGTGGGACTAGGGAACACCATCTCCTTACCCTCCCCGCTACCTTCAGTCTCACGACATACCACGATTGGGGATGCCATAGTCTCACTGGCTCCAAGCGGTGGGTAGAAGTTTGGTACGGTGTACTCACATAAATAAAATTTAAAATATTTAGTGATACGAGGATTATATTCAACTCTGGAAAAAATTTTTAAAAACTCAATGTTGAAAAATAGCTTTTCCTCCTGAAATATATTTACAACGTGCATAGTGAAATGTGCTCGAACGTTGCGGTGGAAAAAATTATCATCAACGCCCACGTGGAGATTTCAAAGGGGATGGCTTCATTTTCGGTAACAAACCCGAAATAGGTGTCCAGGAATCAACTCGTGTGTATACTAAAAAGAGCTTTGTATCCATATGTACCACACTCTGTATAAGGACAAAGCTAAATAACTTCGGACACAAGCGTACCGTTTTTTCTTAAATTTCCTAAAATTTGACTCATTACCACGGTGTAAGTATAATCAATTCTAGATTACGGCCGGCTTAATTGTACCAAGGCTGAACCGATAGGTAAGAAACTAATAATTAAGACTGAATAGACGTGATCATGTAAGGTGTAGGGAGAGTGAGGTGACCGCATCCGTAGCCGAATTGACGGCTTCAGATCCTGAGGTCACGGGTTTAAATGACATACAATTAATTTAAAAAAACAATAAGTATATTTTGCAGAGATGTAGATACTCTCAATATCGCCTTGATGAGAGACGACCTAGCAGATCAGAAACGTTGCTTTAAATGGCTTTAACAGTTTTTGCGATAAGTTCTGAGATAGACAGATAGCAACTAATCAACCTTCCCCTTCTACATATCCTTCCCCTTGCCATTTTTTAAAGCCTTCAACATACCTTAATTGGGGACGACGTAGACCCACTGGCTTAAAGCAACTGGGACTCTAGTGCGGTGTTGACATAAAGAAATGCAATTAAGAGCGAAGCAACAAGAGATAACTAGATAGATAAGGAAGAGGGGCAGAACGAGAAGTCAAATCATTTAACTCTCGCAAATAATACGATAAACAAATCTTACAAAATTTAAATGTTTAAATCTCCGAAGTAGGTAAGCAGCTAATAATGTTGTGTCCAATGTATATTTTTTAGTTCAAACCAAATTATAAACCAGTCGTAATCTCTAGATAATGTTTAATTTGCGGTTGGAGCGGTATAATTTACCGAAAGATAAATAATCTAGGCGGACGAATCGATGAGACTTTTTGTAAGAAATAACGGAATTAATGTGAACACGTTTTAAAGCAAAAAATATTGAAATATCAATGTTAAAAAACACGCCAAGCAATTTCTATTCCTAGACCCAGGGTCATAAGAGGAATAATAAATAAATATTTATCTTTTTGGAATAACTTAATGAGTAAAACCTCAAATTGTAATATTTAATCATTGAAGACAATATTAACGACGTATTTTTATCCAATACATTATCTAGATTGCATTAATTAATTAATTATTAATAGATCAATGAAGATTTTAGGATTTATTATTAGAATAACCAAACAATTTTGTAACATTGATACTATTCGCATTTTATACATAACGCTAGTGAGAAGCATTTTGGAATATAACTCTACGATTTGGGCTCCACATTACAATATCCATATTTAAGCGATTGAAAAAGTCCAGCATAGATTCCTTAGGTATATTAATTTTAAATTAGGTATTCCAAGAGAATCCGTGGACTATAATTTGTTATTGAACTGGACTAATCTCGTAAATTTATCAGATCGCAGAAAAATCTGTGATCTATTAATATTATATAAAATAATTCACTCGGTCCTGGATACCCCTGATTTAATAGAACTAATACGATTTCATTGCCCTGGTCGCGCTAACAATAGACTGACTCTACCGTTCTACTATAATAACACACATACATTATCACATTATTACTTACCAATCAGTCGATTACACATTTTGGGAAATGAACATGCCAACATCGGCGACATTTATTTCTTAAAATTAGCGCAATATAAACATGCACTCAAAAATTATTTTTCCATAATGTAACTTTATATACGCAATATGGAGATGTTGAAATGAAATGATGATATTTCTCATTGTTATTTTTTTGTTATTTTTGGTTGTGATACACAAAATAATTGTATGTTATTTTTAAGTTTAAAACTACTATAATTTAATGATATTATTTGTCTTACTTTGTACTCTATTATATATATATTTATAAAAGGCAGTATAGCCGTTTATGTATTTAAAATAAAATAAATAAAATTAAGTTCGGGTAGAATCATGCAATCATTAAAAAATTAAGATAATGTTGGCAGCTTTTAGTTGACAGTATACAGATAAATATAACCAAAGAGGATAGGGTCGAATTATCTGAGTGGTAGAACAAAGCCCCAACAGGGCTAAGGTCCTGGGTTCATTTCCTAGACGCGACCGAATCATTTCCTGATTTTACTGTTTCACATCCTTCGTTTGAGAGCCGTTAATATTTTCTTCAATGATTGAACATATAATTAATAAAATATAATAAGTAAAATTAAATATTATACACGTTCTTCGAGAAATATCCAAAATAACTCACATATAAATGTGTGTTTTTATGTTTCAATATATGAATGTGAAAAAAAAAACTTTCTACTACAACACATGAAACACGTTAACACCTCAGCACAGGTTCTCCTAGTGGGGTGTTCACGTAACATACAATATCACCCACACACAGTTTTACCTATATCAACCTATGTTCTTTATTTTGTATACCTTTTTACTGTACTTTTTTCTCTGTACTACAAAATATAAACCACTGTAATCATTTGTAAAATGTGTATTCAAGAATAGACATAAATAAATTATTGCCGGTATTTATTACAATATAAATATTAATTCAAAAACAGCAGCGTTTAATGTTTAAACTGTAGTCGGTTATAAATTACGTAAGTGTGATTTCGCTTGATGATGGAGTTGTCAAAATCAAAGATTGGGTTATGGGCACAGGTGTAGACGTCTCAACTGCGCCCAGCTAGCGATGAGTCGTTCATGAACGAGCCGCACAGTTGAGCCATATTCGTACGACTCCCCGCAAACCGTAACACAACTCAATTCAATGGTTACTCTAAAATTATCCAAGTATTAATTGTTATTACATGTGAGACGTGAACGGCTTCTGATAGTACATCTGGACTTGGACATATTCACCAACTTATAACTTCCTAGCAGCTTATTTTTCTCGCGGTACGAACGGCGTACGGGTACCAAGAGTCATACGATCATTCTTGCGGTTACGCTGGGAGCCGAATCGGGAGAGCTGTATCGGGGAGTCGTTTGGTGGGGGAGCCGCACCGGGGAAGCCAAATCGGCGAGTCATATCGGGCGAGCACAGTAATCTCATTGCACATACGCTCCGAGCTCAGGTTGAATTGAGTCGACTCTTTCAGATGTACAAAATCATAGACCGTGGGTACAGCTCTTAACAAAATGACTCGTGACCCATTCTACGCCGAGCTGTCCGGATCCATTGGGACTATTGTATCACACTTTAGGGTATGTTGAGAGTTCGGAGCGGAGAAGGAGAGGAGACGGGGAAGAGGGAAGTTGAAATTTAACCGGTTATTTAAATCTTGTCACTAAACATTCCTTTTGCTGTTTCAAGCAATGTTTCGATTCCGAAAGCTTGTCTTTCACGAGAGCTTTCATTAATGAGTCATTCCAGCCACTCTGGAACGTGACGCAAATATACTGTAGATTACATTTAATTTAATTAATGTAAAAGAGTACCACAAATTAATTTCATGCAAATTAGTTGCCCACGCGGGTTTCGAACCCGCGACCTCTTTATCGACAGTCCAGGATCTCAACCTCACTACCGCGAATGTCTTTAATAATTGCGTGCATAAACTTTCAATGAATATAATGTTGCCTATTGTAACTGCTTATAATTATGTTACGAAATGTCTGGAAATTGTCATATCTAAAATATTTCATTCAGAATAATTTAATGATAAGTAAATTTGAAAGAGATGAATGCGCAAACACTGTGGAGCAATATAATGAATTTGCGTACTCAAAGAGAGTGCTTGCGGGAGACGGGGGCTTAAGTCATTGACAGAAGGACGATAGATAGAAGATAAATGCTGTAGGTCGCTTATATAAAATTGCTATCTTAAACCAGGCTAGCAGTCCACAGCAGAGTTGCAATAACAACCCTAATATAGCGCAGCGAGATATGGAATTGAGAGAAGGACGGAAGAAGACAGAATGCAAGATGATATAAGAAGTCTGGAACATCCCAGGAAGACGTAGTTCGATAAAGTTAATCAAGAGTCGGGCAATGTCAATAAAGAGGATATATTGAATGTAAGATTGGTATATAGAAGCAAGGAATGTGTGCCAGTACAGTTTAGTGGCGTTCTGCATACCGCTGCGTGAAAATGATGGTTCAAGTCTGCAATAAACCCAGAGAAAAATGCGTTATTTTTCTTTCGGCAAATAAAGTACATATTTAGGTGTTTCACAAAACAACTTTATTCATAGGAATACGACAGTTGAAGAAGAAGATAACACTAACAAAATATAAACAGAACAAGGCACAAAAAATAAAAAGATAACGAACACAATTAGGAATCGAACCCAGGATCTCGTCTTACCAACATTATCTTCATTTTCTCACTTGAAGATGTTCGTAGTTCTTTTCGAATACATAAATGTGACCGAAGGAAATACGGTCATGTTTAAGTTATAGTTGCTGGTGTGATCAGCGTCGTTGCCTTCCAAGAAGTTGATCGGGGTACAATTCTCGGCCGTGGCATTTTCTTATTATTATTTAAAATAGATACATTTATCTTTATTTTCGTATAACCCGAATTTTTTTTAATTAAAATAAACTATTTATGTAATGTAATATCTCTCGTAATGCGTGTATAACAAATTTTTATTGTATAATCGTGACAACAATAACTGCAAAAGCACCAGGAGCGCAGTTGATCGAGGAGGTATGTGATGTGGGAGTGTGGTCGCGCTGCCCGCTGTCGAACCAGATGGGCCGTGACTAATGGGGCGAGCAGGGGACCGGGGGAGAAATGGTGGAGACGCCGCGGCCGGGTCGACATCCCCGCTACTCGCTACTTCTGCAATCCTGGTGTCTCCACACAGGTGAATTGGCATTGATGCCCTTACAATGATTACGCATATGATTGGCGTCTTATGCAGAACGGAAAGGCATTCTGGCTTGTGTGGATTTTTAACCTCTCTTGCTGTTAAATGTGTGAATCATAAGATGTTTGGATGTGGCCTATACAGATTGTATGTTTTAGTGTCACACGGAAGCTAAAATCTTCGTCTTCCCCTACTATGCGCTAAGGGGGGAGGAGTGGGAGAGCAAGGAATATCATTTCTTTTTACGGGATCTGTACCTTGACAGCTGAAAGCCGTGTGACCACGGCATCTCCCTAATTCACGCCCATTAACGCTTATCGTCGTGGGCCACTAACATAATAAGTGGGAAGATTAAAACAGTGGAATTTTCAGCGGCATTACATTGGACTTCGAAAAGCTTTCTTTTTTACTTGTACTATCATGTAGAATCACCTGCCGAAGATGGTGCACTTTACACTTGCAAGACGATATCACTACTTAGTCACCAACCCGGAGTCCATTTGAGTTGTGGCAATTTAAAAGTTGGGAAGAGAAGAATAATTAGTTCAAAATGTACAATGTAATTATGTACATTTAAATTTTTTATGTACAATTGAGAAGAACTTTAAGGACGGGTTGTTTCGGAGAATTTGAACAATTCTTCGAATTTCAAAGTTAATTTTCAGGTTCTGTGAAAGATTTTCCAAGTTCTGTTTTTATTTCAGTTCTGTCAAGCAACTACCCTATGCTGATATAATAACAGAACTTGAATAGGACTTTCACAGAACCCGGAAATCAACATTGAAATTTGATGAATTATTCAAATCCTACGAAAAAACCCGTCCTAAGTCATTTAAATTTAATGTTTCCTTCGCCTTTAAACTTTCAAATTGAGATTTCTCAAAGCTGTGATTTTGAAGTTGATGACTTTTATCTGACATTTTATTATAACATCTAACGCCTAGATATTTTTACGAAGACATAATTGTAAAAAAAAATCAATAAAACTACATCTTCAATCGAATAACCCAAAAAATATTACCATGACGCCAATTCTCCGCGGGGTAGGCACATGGAATAGAAGATGGAACGAAGAAGGAAGGAAGAAGGCTAACGCCATTTCAGGCCATGTTTTCATACTTTTATTGGTCACCAGGACGATACTGAGGGTATCTTTCACTCTTTTTGACATTTCAATTATTTTTGTCTGATCTTTTAGTTTTTACCTATTTTTATTTACTTATTGTTATTATTTGTTAATAATTATTTATAATAGCCCTCTTGCCATTGTCAGCATGGTCACAATATGATTGTGGCTGACAAGCCACCACAGGTACTTTGTAATACTTAATTTACAGTAAAATGTTATTGATGCCAACTATAAATGTACTTCCCAACTGAAATTTTAGTTTGAGTAACTGTATTTAGTGTTTATTTTTGTAATAATTTTGTAGGTTCATATTTTTAATATTATATGAAGTTTGTATGTATTATTTTTTAATTTCTTTAATTGAAAAGCTGCACATCTCGAGACAGGAATGCCGTAGCTAAGGGGCAAATGATTTTATTTTATTATACTCTTTTTTAAATAAGCAAATAAATTTATATTGCAAAGCTTCACAGATCATGGTTAAAATGACATGCGAGCCGAAAAAACGCAAAAACTGTACAAACTTCATAAACAAAATTCGTGAAAATCCCAAATCATAAGTGTATTATTTTTCTTTATAAGGCAGACAGAGCACTGGAAACACTTCGCTCTGTTCCGCTGAATTAAACAATAATTACATAAATTAACGTAATTAATTAATCCTACGATTAAGAGGCTTTATACACGGTGTCCAGAAACTCGCAGTACAAGCGTGAAAATGGTGATCTACCTCAGTCACATCAAGAACCCAAAAAAAAATAAAATTTGAGAGCTCAGCATTTCAAATTTTGACAACTAAAGTGCTAAAAAAAACTTTTGGAGGCAGGTTTATAAGGAATATACCTATTTTCGCCAACCTCTGATTAGAGACCTGTCTAAATATTATTTAAGATAAAACAACAACAACAAAAAACAACTGAATATTTTCTTCGTCCATCTGTCATAGATGTCACTTTTAATAATATTGACATTGGAAAGTGATATTATGAAGAAAATTAACTTTTCACTCTGTAAACTGTGTAAGAAAAGCTAAAAATTAAATGTTAAAAAAATGCTTAAATTTGGTGACGTCGCAGATGTAGATTTTATGGACATAAAAAAATATAGACTTAAAAACAGTTCGATGGTTCGTTAGTTTCTCATTTGGCCGCCTATAGAATTAAGTTTGTCAAACTGTGACTAAATGTAATGTGCAAGTTTATTTTTAAGTTTCTAATAATTTATATTTATCAGGTAGATAACAGAGCGTCATTTAACCGTCCCCTGATTTCTAATGCGTAATATTTCAAAATACAACAAAACAATTTAAGTATAATCTAAGCAAACAAACAAACATAGACTAATTTCTAATCACCTACTTGGATTAGAATATAGGTACAAGGACAATAATTAATTTCCCGTTATAAATTCTTACCCCCTTACTAATAAACGTGTTTTAAATTCAACACAACAACTGATTTATTTATCTATCAGAATTAATTGTGTAAAATTTACACGTTTATTAGTGAGGTCCTTCGCATTTATCGTAATTAATTTTTGGGTGATTATGTCACGTTGAAAGCTTCATCCTTATTTAGCCAACGTTTCTTTTAGCGTTACAGTGTACTTTATCAGGGCAGAAGAGGATGGTGAAGAAATGTGTGTATGTGTATGTAGAATTGATGCCGTGTTGCAAGAGTTAATCCTCGTAGGGCCGGTATTTCAGTACATATTACTAATAATTATCATTAATGAAATTAATGTGGTTTTAGGCGTTTAGTTTTGGTGTAAACGTTAAGTAACGGATGCCTAGTTCCCTCTGTACATAGTTTATTCATTACTTTTCGAATACACATACATATTTACAGTTAAAAGAAAATAAAATACTTTATAACTAGCTTCTTTCCTGTTAAAGGCAACTAATCGGTCAAAAATGGTGTGTGTTATAACGTTTGAATGTGGATAAGGCAACGGGTGTGTGCCTACTTTTATATTTATGATTTGGTGTGGATGAAGGTAGAAGTGTATGCGTACTTTTATATTTATGATTTGATGTTTGAATGTGGATGAAACAAGAAGTGTGTGTCTACTTTTATATTTACGATTTGATGTTTGAATGTGTATGAAGCAAAGAGTGTGTGATATTTTTATTTGATTTTTTATGCGGATGAAGTAAGGATGTGTGGCTCAACACATTTAGGTTTTTGACCGTTGCACCCACCGGAGATAGAAAGTTTATAAAACTTATTGAAAATTGTGTGCATATGGTTAGAAAATTATAATTACTATACGTACCGATTTTCAGAACAACATAATTAACCTTTCTGAAACAATACTAAACTCCAATAAAAGGGGTAGATAACGATATTATTTAACCGTTTCAACATTAATGGTAAGAGGATAAGTCAATAAACCCGACGACCCTTCTGATATACATGAACAGGATAATACAGCCAGGTAGACCCACAAATGCAAATTCCCGGAGTAATTTAGGAAAGGTGCCGCTTTGTCTTGTAGCGAGGTCCCGTTGCAGGTTATAAACCTCCCAGGGATAAAGGGTGAAGGACTTTTAAATTGCAAGCGCAGAAACGCAGGTAAAATATATTTGACAATATCACGTACGACAGCTGTGTTGACAATTTCATAATAATAATAATAATACTATTCAACAGTCGACGGATAAATAAACTAATTATTTAGAGCCAGACCAAGTGCTGGTTTATTAAAATCCGGTTAAAATCGGGATTGCAGGCAATTTCCTATTTAACTTAACTTCTAGTAAATTTCTAATATATCTCAACACGGGCTCATGCACCTTCATTTGTCCTGATAATATACAATTACGAAATGCGAAAATATTAGAATTTTCATGAACACGTGTTCCGACATAGCGATAATACATTCGTGTTTTACTGAAAGTATATTAGGAAACAGTCAATTTCGTTTTCAACCAGATTAAGAATAATTTGAAGTGATTCAGATAAATCATATCCGACAAGCGATAGAGTAGATACCAAAAGTATTGAATTAAATTATAATTCTTTAAAGGTAAATTTCTTTTTTTGAAAAGCAATTATATATTTTTTTTGTTTCACAAATCCTACAATAATAATATCTCTTGATTTCACGGGTCTGCGCTAGTCATTAATATATTTATATTAATCTTCCAATTTAATTGCCTACCGTGATCAAGTAAATGAAATTTAAATTACCCAATCCATTAACCCACTCCTAAACCAAAATTTGAAATGAAAGTATTCCTTTGAATAATTTACATTTATAAACAGCATCGTTGAGAATCTCTAATCAAGAGTAGGTACAAACTTCAAACAAACCAGTAATGAGTTTATCATCTGTAGATAATAATATAATAACTTTATAATTCGCTCACAAGAAATAACAATTGACTTATTAGGGTGCGAAAGCTGATGTCAACAGGTCCCAAAGGTTGTATTACTTATAAGAACCTATGTATGCTTAAGGAAAATAATACAATATTTGCGACATAAAACACAGTTAATTAGGTACAATAATTATGTTACCCTGCAAAAATAATTAACAATTTTGCTACGAAAAAACAATAACATCATCAATCATACATATAATTAACATTTTTGCAATTAAATTCTCCACAAACCAGTTGTTGGTATTTGGTTGTTTTCGATTGAATTCCTAGATCCGTGAAAATCACGCCATAAAAGTTAAACATAATTTTGTTAATAAATATATGTATATACATATTTTTAAATGCCACGGCCAGGAATTGAACCCCTGTCAACTGCTTGGAAGGCAACAATGATGACCATAAATTCATGATAAGTATGTACGGACAGCATAATATATAAGTATATATTATTGAATTTTAAAATGCTGCGTACTTCCCATTCGAAAATATATTTGTTTATTAGCAAATGGAAAATTATTAACTGAGTTTTGCGAGACTTTAAATATTTGTTTCACTAAATAAAATGTGTTTCGGGTGGTTTTATCTTAACATAAATTTGAATCACAATAATTACTTACGAAATGGGAGGATATTTGACAAAAAATGTGAAATTTCAGTCAAATTCTCAAATCCTAATGGTGTCCATGTGTACGACGACAACAAACAAAACGAGGAAAAAATAAACAAAAATGACAGCCCGAAATCAAGGGTTTTACGACTTTAATGGAAACGCGATACAAATTAACACGAATACACTGAAATTAATTAAAACAGATTAAAAACACGTTTGCGACGAATGTTATAGTAATTGTTGTTCATTAATTAACTAATGCAAGCACACTATTGTCTTCCGCTTTCAAAACACCACGGAATATTATTTTATTCTCAGCGAAATTCACGAAATAAACGGGCTCTCTCGCAAACGTCCCGAAAGCGACTGAAGTACTGAGCACTGAAGGATCATCAAGGAAAACTGATAATACAGAATTCTAGGCACATAAAAAACTACACCACCTCGTAGAAAGATCTAACTTATTGTTTGGGAGCAACGAAAACTCCCCTTTCGAAAAGGGTTGGGTTCTACTAAATGCCTTGTTGCTGGGCGGACTTACCTCACGGGGATCGGTCTGAAAGCTTCAACCCCATTTAAAAGATTGAAATAAGCGCGCAACAGTAAGGGACACTTTAAAAAGGGCAAATTCAACAGATAAGGAGTAAAATGGAACACAAACCGATCCTCTGTTCTTGCTGGCGCAGTGCATTAAATTTACTAAAATAAATTGAATTACTGGTGATTTAAAAACCAGACAGAAAGCTCAATACACTGCGACCCATTGCAACACGATGTGGTAATTTATCAAAAAGATCATTTTTTATCACTCTAACTTGCAGTTTATTCGTATATAGCCTTGGCCTTTCGACAAAACTGCAGCGTTTAAGGGTAGATTTTTTCAGTTTTTAGTTTGGTGTGACCTAACAAAATATTGAAGAGGTCGATGGAAGAGTTGGGGTGGGGGGGGGGAGTAGGCGAGACACCCCGTCAAAACATTGAAAGGGGAATAAATAATAGAAAACGAACAAAAAAACTCTGCCTTTGCAAATAAATTGAGAGTTTTGTACGGTAATTATATAACGCTAAAATAAAAGTAGTATAAACCCAGCGTAGAAACTGTAATAAATAAAATCTCATGTAGGTACCTACTTACTGTGTTATTAGTGTGTACGCATTGAACTACTTTTGGTGGCAGATTTACCAGCCCAGTGATTACTGATTACTTACCAAAAACTTTAGGTAAGTTTGATATAGCTACCGATCATATTTTTGTATCACAACTTGGCCATCCGAATAATAGGACATTTTTAGTCTTTTCATAACCCCAGAAAAAAATTAAGTATGAGACCTAAAACAGCTTTAATGTTTAAAATCTTTTATAACGAACCCATTTTCAATCCGAAAATGGGATCGTAAGAAAGATGGCAAAATATATTTAGGAAATTATTGTAAAACATTTAAATATTTGTGCCTGAACTTCACACATTAAAAGAAAACTCGCCTTTTCGCGATGTTCTTTTTTGTATAAATCAAAATAGGCGGCTAGTGTTAAGCGCCATCTACATAAGGAGTGTTATTGTTAGCGGCCCGATTCTGAATGTTACACGACGTGGTACCATTGAGAAAAGATTCGTATTCATTTGCGTAGTAAATTCTGATTTAAAATGCATATAAAGTTTACAAGCAATATCCTAAAGGAAATTATCGTTTACCATTTGCGTAAAATGCAGCGACTATTCATAGTTGTTTATTATTTATAAATCAACGTCAATCTGTTTTTCTTTTCATGTGCAGCGATACAATAATAAAGGCAAACATTCCCTTTCCATTTCCACACTCGTTATCCTCTGTCACATGGTAGTTATATATTTAATGTGTAGTTAGTAATGGACAATTAATACGAACGCATTCGTCTTCTGCTTCGGTTATGAAAAGGATTTAGAAAACTGGGTAATTCACCCTACGAATATCAAACTTCGAATAATGTTAACAGATTACGACGATTTTGATTCGCACTGACAGGCTAAGTTCAAAGCTCCACTCTCCGAGAAGGGCTCGACATCAATCCCCTGCTAATCTTAATCTTAGAAATGATTAGGTTCAAGCACATGCTCGGGGTGCCAACAAAAAGAATATCACAGTAATTCCAGAGGGAAGACGTCCCGTTGGTCGCCCCCGTCAAAGATTTGGAAAAAATGGAGTCACTGAAAAGAGAGACTGGGCCTGAAATAAAAAGACTTTGCCAGTGAAGATGATGATTAAACAAACAAAAAATATAACTTACCCAGAAACTGTAAAATAGCTCAAAACAAGACTCTTATTAAGATCTTTGTTTGCAAAATTGTAGCCACATAAATAACTCATGTGAGTTGTCCCCTAGCAATACTAATGTGTAAATTAGAAGTAACAAGACAATGAATTATAAATAACTGTCAATATCTAAACACTCAAACAGTACTCTGTTGGACATGGGACTAATTGTTGACAAATGGAACATGAGTCTTTGGTTAGAAAAGACAAAACACAAATCGTTTACTAATGAGATGACGACTTGGAGAATGCTGCCGGCTGCAGAAACGTCAAAACTGGACTTTTGAGGGAGTTGAATGGTCAAAGTTGAACGCCAGAAACCAGAAGGCCAATGCACAGGTATAAAAGAGAATAAATAGAGAAACATCTACTGACACCACAAAACGAAAAAAAGTTTAGTGCAATGGTAAATAATCCACCGGAACCTACAGCATATTGTAACTCAAAAAAAGTGGGTGTGTCAAGCCTACGCAAGACAGAAGTGAAACTTCTAGTATTCCTCTCTCTCTATTTTCATTTCATCATCTCTATTTTCTCTCTTAGGTTAGTTTGAAAATTAGAGGTTAAATAATTCAACGACGAAGCATGGATTTGCTTTTTCTAATATTTTCTTATAGATGAATGACGTTCGATTAATGTATAGTTCCAAAAATTTTCAATTTATTCACAAGTATACAATATTACATAAATAACAATATTACAATTAAAAATTACAAAGAAATTACAATGACAATGATGTGTTCATCACCTCTATCTCGTCACTACTCATTTTTAACACTGAAATTCTGTACCAAACCGTATGAACCACAATCAATTACGTATTTCACTCGTATTACACTCACGACGCAGTATACTAACCAAGCAGCTGATGCTTGGCGTGGCGCAGTTCGCTGGTGTCTGAGAGAGAGGAAAGAAGAGAAGAGAGAGAACGTTCGTGAGCGGCTCCCCCACCTCAACAAGCGCATATGGTGAGAGAGGGACAGTGAACGGTGAGCGGTGGTGGGGGTACCCGCATTTTCGTGTCGATCCTGACTCGGTTTTACTCCGTCCCCGAAAATCCATTACGCGCCTAAAGAAGTTTCACTTCAATAAGCATAAAACTTGATAGCCGGAGGAAGTCCTGACAACAAAAATAAACGAATTGTGCCCTAGAATAGCAGCATCCGATATCCATTAAACGTCAGGAAGAAGGAAATCGATTGACTAAGAACTCGAAGAATGGGAAGCAACGGAGAAATAGCATTTTTATTTTCATGTTTCCAGGAGAATAATTCCACAGTTAAACATTAACTGCAGAGATGCAGCCGCACCCGTTACCTATGATTAATGCGCCGTGAATAAAGCTCGTTACGTCTTCGGCTTGCAGGGGTTATGTTCTGTGGAGGCCAGTAGAATAGTGGCCTCATAATACATAGTCATATTATAGTCATAGTTATATTATAACACCATCCGGGGGGGAGAGGTCTGATCGACGGGTTACCATAATGAACAGAGATTTATTTAAAAAAATAAAAACATAAAACAATTAGGTACCTAGTTAATTTGGGAAAAAAGAATTTATCTTCAAAAAAACTCAACCTGTAAAAAAATAAAGTTTTATAACTTTAATATATCTAATTTTTGAAGGAAAAAAAATTGAATCTTCATACACAGGAACTGGAGTTGAAAACTCTATGAACCTCGCCAAAGGCCGATCGGGTAGGACCGACATTTATTTCGTATGTTAACTATGTCATCCGATATCAGAGAAATGCGGATTTGTCCGCGTGTGTGTGCGTGATTTCCAAGTTGATAGAATGCATTGTCATCGACAACGAGTCCATATGCCGAGTTTAAGCTCGATCGGTTGTCGGGAAGTGGGTTAATTTCCGCTTCAAAAATTATTATTCATTACCGAAAACAAAAGTGACATTTAAATAGATGTATTTAAAATGCCTATGCGTTTATGAGATCATTTACGTGTCTCATAATTTCGTATTTAAACTTAAGTAAAGTACATCTTTCTCATTTCTTAATGTTTTACAGCTTGTAGGTGCCCTTGAGGTGAATTTTCACTAAGCTTTAAAAATCAGCCTAGTATTATATTATTCATAGGAACACTTAATCAAATGATTTAATTACATTTCTGAGATGTAATTAAATGATTTAATTAATCAGAAGATAAAGTCAAGCGGATTATAAAGGTGCTCTATGGTTCGTCATCCCCTGAAAATGTAATTAGTCATACAGTTAATCGCAAAATCTCTCTTAAGTCTCGGCTGTCGCAAATCAAAACAATCAATTTAACTCCATATTCGATTAAAATAATTAAAAAACATAATTCCCATTTCTTCGATTTTCAATTAAAATTTATCAAAGTTTTATTTTTTTAATATTTTTTTTATACATAAAAGTATTTTTTTATAAAATATTATTTGGTCATGTGAGTCTCACTGGGTGCTTGAGGCCCCCATTTTACAATTTTGTATAAATAAAATAACAAATTATATGTGAATAAAATAGAATGTATTGAAATTATATTGTTTTTTGTTTTTGTGTTTAATTCGTAGAGCTCCATTTAATTTAAAAAATAATAATATAAACAAATTTAATAATATAATTATTTGGTTCTGCAAGTATTTTTAGATTGGTATTATTGTTAGAGCTGTTTCGGCTTTCAAGACCATTTTCAAACTGTCGGAACTTAATAATAATATTATTAAATTTGAATTATATTAAATTTAAACACAAAAAGAAATTATGATGAATTAAAAAAAAAAATAAATGAAATATTATAAAAAATAAAATAATTAAGGTACTTAAAAACTTAGCAATATATATTTAATTATTAGTCCGGTTGTGTATGATATGTGTACTATGTGGGTATTTTTTTTATTATTTTAAGATATATATATTTTTTGTATTACTTCCTTTTTTCTATAATCCACATTTAAATTTTGTTTGTGATTTATTTTTATTTACCTCATTTTTGTGTCGAGTGAAAGATTCTTTTATTGCCTGGTATTTGTGGTGTATTTTTCCAAAGCTTGTGCTTATCGACGGAGTTTTTTAACTGGTATTTTAGCGTTAGTTTGTGTTTCTGAAACATAGTTTTTTAGTTATTATTAGTGTCCACTGTTTTTATTATTGGTCCAATAGTTGTGCTGTAGTGCAATATAAAATTAGTTGCGAACAATCGCTGATCGTTAGAGAAATAGATCCATACAATATTTGAGCAAAACTTATTATTAATATTAACTAGTATAGTTTTCTGTAAACAGTAGACCTCGCGTCTAAGAAATAGTGTTTATAATTTTCTCTTAAATAAATCAAAACAAAAATTTCCTCTGAAATCATTTTAAGATTTTTAACAGATTTTAAGTAGTTTCTTAAATACCTACTTCCTTAATTATAAACCATAAATATTTAATATAACATTTATTTGATTTCAAATAAGGAAATCTACAAAAACAGTCAACATATCAATGACTAGTCTTTTTTTAACTTTCTTCATGTCGGTGGGTACTATAATATTAATTATTCCGATTTGAAAGCTCGTAGTAGAGAACTACAAGCATTCGAACTCTGGCGGTACAAATAAGAATTAACAACACGGCAACACCATCTTTAACCGGAACCGGAACGTAACATATAAATTTAAAGGCAAGTAAAATAATGTCGAGTTAAGACAGGACTGCTCAGTCAATAACTACAGATTACCTAACTTTAAAAAGGATATAGATTACATTAGGAAAACAAAATGATCTAATGTGAATTTACAAATATCCATACTATTAATGTATTCTACTCGTACATAAGAAATGAGACCTATTGAATGACGTATCTTGAATACTATTATAGATTATATCGCAGTTCTTCAGAATCTCTTCAAAATAAACGAAACGACAACATTTGAAAAAAAAAATAGTCTCTGACTTTTCTACCGATTTCTATGTATTAATTTGCTTTCGCTAAGCACCTTACAAATGATTCGATAGAAAATAGTACTTAGGGTCGTTAACGTTAAATGTTTAAACAGATAACAAAATTCCACGCAACAAAGAAACCTAACCACAACTACACTACAAACAAACAAACAAAATTGCAAGATGCAATAGTAATTTCAGTCTGCTCCAACCGCGGAGAAGTTAGTCAGAAAACATCATTAATTATGCAATTGGGCATTAGCAGCGCAGCAGGTAGTCGGGTAGAAGGAGCATTAAGCATTCGTATCGGGAAATCCCCGGTGCATTCGCAATTGGAAATGCAACCCGCTAGCTCGGGGCGCATGCGCGAACCACCCCTTCTGAAAGACAGACGTCTGAAGGGGTGATATAATAAATGCACATATATTTGTACACACGATTCATATTTCTTTTGAGGTGTTCAACGACGTATCTTCTGGTTTATATTTTTCAAGGCCGTAAAATTATTATCCCCCAAAAATTATATTTTTTCACATACGTCATCATTTAGGACGCATTGTTTCAGAGAATTTGAACAATTCTTCAAATTTTAAAGTTAATTTTCAAGTTCTGTGAAAGTTCTTTTATTATTTCAGTTCTTTCAATTAACTGGTTTAAATGACATAATAACAGAACGTTTATATGGAACCAGATCTCTGGATTTTAACATTCCCCCACCAAATGTCTAGTTTCAAGCAGTTACGTTGAACTTAATATAAAAATAAATATGAATCGTTTACTTGGACACGATTATCTAACCATCAAACAAAATAAACACATTGCTTCATGGGGTCAGATATGGCGCTCCCAATAATGGGGGGTATGACGTAATGGTATAATGGTATAGAGTGGGAGAAAATAAGAAACAGAGGAAGATAAGCAAAATCTTACTATTCAGATCTGATCACTAATCTAATTCTAAACTGTGTTCAAAACACATCCCCACCACAGTAAATTAGTACCAAGTCGTCAGACATCATTAGTGAAAAAGATTAAAAAAAAAACCATTTCACCCTCGAACAACGACCTTCGTAAAAAATCTATTACATTCTACGAATAATTAATCTACTACATTACATTCCCGGAATTAACCGAATTACTTCACTTTCCCCGAACTGGTTTGAAATAACAACCCTTATTATTGTAATAATGTTATTGTTCAGGAAATAACGTAAGCGGATACTGCGACAAGGAGGTTCTCCAGGGGTTTCTGTCTGTCTGATTTAGGGGTTGTACATAAGGTGGTTACAAAAAATCAATGTTGGAATTTTTTGAATGGAAATAACATTGTATTGGTCAATTCTACATAACTCAATCCAAAAACACGCGATTTCGTTATAAGACCCAAGAAAATACCAATTATAATAATTAGTTGAGTTGACAAATTCTTCGAGTTCCTGACAGTCCGACATCTGGACATCTGTAAACACCTACTAAAAACCTAGAAACTTCTTTTTCTTGTAGAACATATCTCGTAGAACATCTCGAAGAACGATGCAGCATACCTGTACCAAGAGTCATAGGATCAATCACACGCTTACGGTGGGAGCCGGGAGCCGTATCGGGGAGCTGTATCGGGCGAGTCGTATCAGGCGAGCACAGTATTCTCATTGATCATACGCTTTGAGCTCACGGCTCCCGTTCAATTGAGCCGTCATTCAATAGAGTCGACTCTTTGAGCCTAGTTAATAATAATAAAATGAGTCTTGACCCATCGCTAGTTACTAGGCTTCGTGGTTTCCACGGCTAGCTAATGCCAGCTACACACTTATAGATATATCGTTACGATTCATTTGTGCATACCGATGTACGCAGATTTATCGATCGTGTGTATGACAAATCGTTGCAGTTTATCTGGTTAACCGACAATCGAGGCAGATGTCGGTGGCATGTAGAGACGCTAAGGATATCTGATTTAACTGTGCAGTTTGAAATCGGTGCGATGCATCGATAGATGAGTAGCGTGCTTAAGTCTTCCATATCGCACAAGCAACATTTCCGTTTACAGTGTTGGTATTAAGAGAATTATAAATATTTTCAGGTAATTGGTAACCCAAGAATGTGTCTTTAAAAGTAATGCTAATTAAAACGAAATGGACTTTTGGAAAATGAAAAAATAAATTAAGAAAGATCTTCATGACATGTAGGTAAGTAGTCGTAAATACAATAATGAAAACAAAATGATGGCGAAATGCGTGGGCAGGTAGGTGATTGGTGGGGAATTCAATATTCCAGATTCGGATGAAACGGTTTAAAATAAACCTAAATATGAAATTGATGACGAATCTACGTAAACAATTACACGGAATCAGTTGTTTACGAGATAACATACAATTGGGATTGTGCGGTATTCTCATTAATGTATGTATTTATACCTGCATAAGAGTCAATTTTAGGAGTTTTAAAAAAAATACATCAAATATCCACGGAGAAAACTTACCGATATAAAATATAGCTAATTCATTAAAATTCTCTTCGAATTATTCGTATTCCTAAATTGTTAAAAATGGACTGTAGACCTTTAACGAATTAATTGACAAATTTCAGTAAAACACGAATGTGTTTTGGCGACGTCGGAAAGCGTGTTCATAAAAATTATAATATTATCGCATTTCATCATTATATAATAACAGGATAAACGCAGCTGTATGAACACGTGTTTAGATATATTATTAAAGTACCAATAATTTATTAGGAAATGGCCTGCCATCACATTTTTAGCAGGATTTTAATAAATCAGCAATACTCATGTTTCTCCTTGTAGAAATCAATCACCTACACAACTCTAGTGTGCTATAAAATCCCACCGTATGGGATGCTCAAAATTTTAGCGCCGAACTGACAACTCATCTGGGGGAAAAATACCTACTCCCTGGCAATTTTGTATATTGCTGAATAATATTTGATCTCCTTGTAAATAGAGCTGGAGGTGATTTAATCAGTGATGGCAAATATTGCCTACCTTGTGTCAACATATCAACTTCAATTTTAAAAGTAAATCATGTTTGTAAAATGTATTTGCGACATGCTTATTTACATGTATTGATGAAATATATCCAAGTCTTTTAATCCGAGACTTATCTTAATCCCATTCTGAATAATATTATGTTCCCGGTAAACCACTCAGTTACCTCCGCAAATCCTAACCTTAATCCTTCTCCAAGATTACTTTACTTACCTTTCTGTTTTGTTGTTGGTTTATCTTTTGTCCTAATTAAGGAAATGTTTTTACGAAACCGGTCGACTGATTTAGTGCACAAGCTTTTTTTAAAGTAATCCAAGTATATTAACAATGTAATGATGTATTTTCCATAAACTTTTTAATTTTCATAACCGGGTAAAAACGAATGATTTATAATATATACTTAAATAAAATTAATTAAGAAAACAATTAAGTAATTACTTAATTGTTTAACAATCAAAACGGGTTGTTTCAAACAATTTAATATTCGTAGAAGTTAATATTCGATGCAAATGTGAATGGTAGCAGAAGTCGGGGACGCCCGAGGAAGACATGGCACGATCAAGTGATCAGATACTTGAGTCGGCCCATGTCAAGAGTCAGAACAATAGAAGAGTATGTATGAGACGATAGATGAATGTGAATGAGGCAAGGAGTATGTGCCAAGACCGAGTTGTTTGGCGGTCCGTCCTCTCTGCTTACCCCTGCGGGGAAACGGCGTGATGGTTAGTTAGTTAGTTTTTTTTTTAATATTCATGTTCTGTGAAACTCTTAATCAAGTTCTGTTATTATCAAAGTACTGTGAAACAACTGGCCCACGATGAAATAATAACAGACTTGAATAGAACTTTGACAAAATTTAACTTTGAAACTTGATGAATCGTTCAAATTCTGAGAAACAAGCCGTCCTTTTTTATGTGAATACCGCACAAGATTCCCAACTGCTCCCAGCCGTCTGAAGCTACACGGAGAAAAATGAGTACGCCTTATTTATCGGGAAACTGTTAAAAACGTGACTGCGTGACTATTTCGCAATAGAATATTAGTCACTCCGGTTATATCTGAACACGTGAAACACACGCAGGTGGCCCTGTATGAATAAATGTAATGGACGAGATGCGAAAGTATTATTATTTCGAATAACACGTGTTCCGACTTCCTCATAACATTTTCTTTCTTTACTGTTTATTATGAAATTTGTCAAATCATTAGTTATAGGCCTCCCGTCACTTTTTTAATGGGAAAAACGAAAAATTTTACCAAATTTTAATAAAATAACAATATTTCATATGAGTAAATACTTGGAGCAGGTGGATGAGTTTGTGTATTTAGGAAGTATGTTTACGAGAGATGGGAAGGCTGACAGAGATATTGAAAGAAGGGTAAATGCAGGAACTCAATTAATGAAGGACTGAACGCGGTTGGCGCTAGCAAAAAAATGTCCAAGTTAGCAGTCCACAATGGAGTGCTGATACCTACCCTGATGTATGGAAGTGAAGCATGGAACTAGCAAAGAAAGGATGAAAGTAGATTGAATGCTGTTGAAATGAGATCCCTGAGGCGTATGTGTGGCAAAACCATGTATGATCGTGTGAGGAATGTGGAGATCAGCAAAGAGAGCAAGGCTGATGTAAGCGTAATGAGTAAGGTTAAGAAAGGGACGCTTAGATGGTTTGGACATGTAGAGCGAATGAGCGAAGAAAGGAGCGTAAGGAGGATATATGATGCAAATGCGAATGGTAGCAGAAGTCGGGGACACCCGAGGAAGACAGAGTCGGGCCATGTCAAGAGTTAGAATAATAGAAGAGTATGTATGAGACGACGTATGAATATGAATGAGGCAAGAAGTGTGTGCCAAGACCGAGTTGTTTGGCGGTCCGTCCTCTCTGCCTACCCCTGCGGGGAAACGGCGTGCTAGTTAGCTAGTTAGTTAGTTAGTATGTTGTCTTCATGCAGTGAGACTATGGCATCCCTAATTGGGGTATGTTGTAAGTCTGATGGTAGTGGGGAGGGGAAGGAGATGGGGAAGAAAAACCTGCAACAATCAAAAGAGGGGAAAACCAATTATACCGAAAATATTAGTAAATAACTTAAACATAACACAAACAAAAATAGAATGGGGTAAATAAAATCTTACAGTAATGCCAATATGGTTTACCAATAGTTTGATAATGGCCTCGAACGCCTAAACAGCTGTTACAATTAGAAAATTTAAAATAGTTGCTAACTGTACAAAATTATTAAATATGATAATTATAAAAAAAAAACTTTACTACACTCTCTCAAATACACAAATAACTATTAAAAAAAACTTATTATGAAAAAGTCACTATCTACCAAAGCTTGATAGTGAGTTTAGTTGCGAAAATCCATAGTAATTCAGTTTCATATAGAATAGTCACACATGTTTCATCTGCGCGAAAAACATGAAATGAAACGTTGGAGTTATACTGGAAATAGCTCCGTTATAACCTCTCCCTCATACTTGTAAACTGCACGTGTCACAGAAAGGAAGGTTACAGACAAGACGGGGTGCGCAGAGCAGTGGCGCGACAGGAAGGAGATAAAAAGGGCCCCGGGATAGGGGAGGGGCTCAGGTTGGTTTCACTTGTTGCCTTCACGTGATCCTGTTGCCCATAAATAAAATTTGCCTTAACCCGTGAGACGCCGAGCGTCTCACGGTGGCCCATTCTACAATTTATACAGCACCTAATATATTATGTGTGGAAAGAAGTATTTCTCGTAAGACGGTGAAATTTGTATTAGTCACTATCTATCCTCACAAAGATAAATAAAATTGGAAGTATTCTCGAAATCACCCAGTGGAGAACAGCCTAACCCACAAAAGAGAGTTTCGAGATAATCGCTTCTGTGTTTTCTTCATACGTTTTGATTTTTTTAATTAAATATTTGGTTGTATGTAAAATTTTTGTTTGCTATTCGGCTATTAAAAATGAGTTTAAAAAAATTATTTGCATAGAGCTCATTTGCTGCAATAATTACACAATTTAAAATAACCTAATTTTCCATAAACGGGTTTTCAATGTTTTTAGTGATTGTAATAATATTGTGCGAAACTGACCCTTACTGCTGTCTCGCGTCAACTTTTGGTAGTTAAGGTATGTCGTCATACCAGTAAAAAGGATAATGGTTAGTTTTGTCCAAATAAGTCATTATATGGATATTTTTATGTTTACTTTATGGGTTTATTGCAGCACACGAGCGATATGTACAGTGAGTCAATGTATAAGTTCTTATTACATGCGAATAGTAAAAAATAGTGAAGGTATGAAATTTCTTTACCAAAATTAAGGGTTTATAAAACATGTCTTCCCTATACATCTTATTTTTCACTATACAACTGAATCAAACATTATTGTATGATATTCTTGAACTTGACAAAATTGACAACGTAGAATGAATATTTTTTTATGAGGTGGTAGCTATGGCATGCAGTATACTAAATATTCAGCGGATGTATAAAAGACGCAATGTACCTCAAGTCGTTCTTCCACCTGTGACACGAATTGCAAAGTATATAGGAAAATGCTATCATTTTATACATGTGAATTTAAGCGTTTGAAAACTTTTTCCGGGTTATGTCAGTAATCTGACAATATTCTATTTCTCCTCCTAATCCTATCATTAAAAAAATCTTCAAATATTTTTTGTGCAATGATGGAGGACTTAGCTTGCAAAGGATTTAACATGCGACGCTTTGGAAAAGGCGGCTACAGATCGATCAACATCATATAAAGCGATAATTTCAGCCTCAGCCTCACAACATACCCCAAAATATATGTAAAATTGGGATGTCTCATTGGCTTCAGACGGTTGGGAGCAGTTAGGACCCTTGTGAGGTATTCAGAGAAAATATAATATTCTTTATATTAGTGTATGAGCTCACCCATAGATGGCACTATAAGGTTACCCGTAGATGGCGTTAGCTGTCGAGAATAATAGGGAAATAAATAAGGTGAGAACCTCAAGGTTATATTCCGCCTGCTAATTTAGATGTCAGAGCGATTGTCAATCACACTAAAACAACCACAATAAAAGTCCAAGTGTTTTGTCGAAGCTGGAGTTTTGTTGATTAAGAGAGTTTGAGAGAAAACCTCTGAGATACAGAAAAGATTAATGATATTAAGGAAGTAAATAATGTGTACCTAGATAGAGGGTACAGCTCTCTCTATCTCTCTCTCTCCTCTTAATATATCTGTTATACGAAGTAACGTCAAAAAAGGTTAGGGATGTCTGCAAAAATAGGAAATGTTTAAAAACACAAAATTCACGCAAACAACATCGTTCCTGGCAGTTCCAGGCAGAACCGCAAAACAATGATTATTCGTTTCTTGGCATTTTCAAGGTTAACAATTCAATTTGCCAGCGCTACGTTTCAAAATCCAACATCTGACATTTACTTTGATAACCTCTGAAAGAAAGCCTGTTTGTGGTGTTGACGTCAAAAACGTCTGCTGACTTGAAAAAACAAGTCTTTTTCGCCCTTCTCGACGTGTAACACAAAAGTGAACTATTTATTTGGCTTTATTATTTTTGTTATTTGTTTTTGGGGTGTTATGCCGTGTTGCGCTAACTCCTTCTTTAGTCAGCGTTTCGGACAGCATTGCAGTGTCCATCATCATTTATTTAATTATTTATGTGTTAAATAACACATCTGCTCTGATGATGGACACTGCAATGCTATCCGAAACGCTGGCTAAAGAAGGACTTAGCGCAACACGGCATAACACTCAAACAAAAAACAAAAATACTTTTGGCCGTGAAAATCTTAAATCATATTTGGCTTTATTATTGTTTTATTGTTGGTTAAAACTTACTAAGGGTAGCGATAGGGATCTGGAGGCAGGGGAGAATTAGGAGAAGCCTGTTGCCAGTGTCGAAACCAAAGATATTAGAAGAACGAGATGTGCTATGAGCAGTTCATACTGTGTGGAATTGTTTTGCCGAGTGTCGCCGGTTTTGTTCACCAATACTACTGCACACCTTCGCTTACGCTAAGGTATCCGCACTAATACATAGAACAGATTTCTGTGCGTACACGTCCCGATACCGTTCAAAGTACCCTAATTAGGTAGTACTCCGGTTACGGTCCGGCGGCCAACATAGCATATCTCGTTCTTCTAATATCTTTGGTCGAAACCGATACGTTTCCAGATGAATTGGTTTTCCAAATAAAATAAAATAAAAATAAAATGAATTGAACACCGTTCGACTCTACCTAATCTCTGATACTCTGAATACACCATACATCGAGTGTCGCAGAGCACAAACATTCGAGCATATTTACATACGGAATATTCGGACGAAGCTATCGGTGAAACCAATATTTTCGATAAATCTTTACTACTAATCGGTTTACGTTATTAATACCAAAAAACATGCTTTGGATAAATTTTGTCTTTTCCTATATTTTCGCGATTGGAATTAAAATAAAATTGTTAAGTACGTAAGCTAACGTATAAATAATTTTTTTAAATACCATATTACGGCAAAGATAATTTGTGATGGTTTCCCTTGATTAACTTTTTTTCTGTCTTATAATTAACGACAAAATAAATTAAAACAAATATTGCACACAAATCGACCATTTCTAGACTGCCAAGGCATATTTACGCTGTTTCCCTTTAATTGTGGCGATACGATACACTAAGAATATACATTGTTAAACTCTATTTGAATTTCAATTTTGTTTTCGGTATAAATGAATGCAAATCTTGGAAGCGGAAATGAACGCATTTTCGGACATCCAGTCGAGCTGAAACTCGTCAGATAGACTCGTTGTCAATGACAATGCATTATATATACTTATGGTTTCAATCACGTACCCACACGCGGGAATATGTGAATTTCACTGAAATCTAACCTTTGTTTAAGGGAAGATTTTTTGGTTTGTGCATTACTCTGAACGTAAGGGCGCAAAGCTTGTATAAAGCTAAGGTTAAGGTGACGTAGATGTGCTACAAAGTTTTATTGCATGTAATAATCTCCGTCTCAAGAATCTCATTTCAACTGCATTCATTATACTTTCATCATTCACCTCCGAGTGCCACGCCTCACTGGCAAGAAATGGTATCATGTATTCTTTGACAACTTTGACTAGCGACTATTGCATCCACTCCTCCATTTATTAAATTTCTATTATCCCCCCTGTGTCGTAGTTCAGCCCTCCCGTCTCCCGCAAACTTACTTTATAAAGACAAAATAAGTTAATCCACTGGCTTCAAGGATTAATTTTTCACAATAATAATAGTATCTGGATCATTTTAAAGCACAATTTTTGTGAAAAATCCCACTAGGGTGCTTTACCACGATAGATACATATACGAAATTTACTTAAAGTAATCATTCAGCATTGGCGTAGCTATAGCATTCACAAGAGGGGTGTTCGACCCTAATGGAGAGGGGTTGACCCTGTGGGGAGGCAATAGAAAGGGAGGGGAGGGTGGTTGGAAATTATTATTATTAGAAAGTTTTTTGGGTCCTGTAATTATCACAAATTATTATTTGCATGACATTGATATAGATGTGGTGCAAATAATGTTGTTGTATTTTCCAGAAATTTAACTATCTAATGGCCAATTATGTGATAGGTACATTGTTATGAATCTCTTGAAATTATTGGTAATCCGGTTAAAAACGGGATTGCAGTCCGTTGCCTAACATATTTTTAGTAAATTCCTAATATATCGGAACACGTGTTCATGTACCTGCATTTGCTTTAGTAATATATAATGACGAAATGCGAAAATATTACGATTTTTATGAGCACGTGTTCGACATACACTAGTATTTTACTAAAATTAATATCAGGAAACCTATTAATTTGTGGCGTCGAGAATAATCCAGATTAAATAATTAATAATAAACCGCTCGACCTACTTAGGTACGTACTTGCTAATTGCTACTTAGGTACGTATTTGAAGCCGAAATCAAAACAAAGCAACCTACCTGTTTCAAGTATCTACTCGCGACAATACTATCGCGCTATCAGTCTGGGACATTACGAGAACTCGTCAGAAGGTTCGAGTCCACGGCCTATGCATAATTGCCGCGCTATCGAAGGTTCCTGAAACATCCAGTCTGTGCGAGTGCCTAGGATTTAGTTGCCATCCACCTACCTACTGCCGCCGTCGGCCGAGTAGTATAAATAAGCCCGACGCAGCGAGTCAGTCAGTCAGTCATTCACCAACCTGCCGCCAACGATGTACTAATCTCACGAGTGACGGTGCGCCCCCGCGCCCCCCGCGAAGGACAACATATACCCGGCTTCACCCGTACCATCATGGACTCTATCGGGACATCATCTTAGTGCCTTGTCCAGATCGCCGTTCCTGGCAAGCACTACTCGGATTACAAGCGCCCTGGTTCCAGTGTCTCTGACCAGCGCTTCTTCCACGCTACCATGACCACCACGAGGATACGCTGCATCCTCACTGGTCACGCCGTTCCCGTTCAACCGCCTATAAGGTCTGCCGCACCTTCGGCCGTCTCGTCAGCACTGGAGTGCCTGAAGACCTACGTTCTTCGCCAGTGCCTGACCTCCATCGAGTCCCGGTCACCAGCGCCCGGCGTCGACTCACTGACCCGCGCTTGACCTGCCATCATCCGGTATATTCTTCTGTCCAGCGTCAACTCTCGTCACGGCTACACTGACTCATCAATAAACACAGTGAACTTCACCACACGCTTTTCATTTCGTGCCTTCACCTGACCCCTAAAAATTCATTAGTTAAGGGCTAGCAATCCCATTTTTAACCGGTTTCCGAATAATTTAAAGAGTTTCTTAGTAAATTAGCAACACTAATTTTTATCCGTGTATAGAATTGAGCATTAAGAGAAATAGTATTTCACCTTGTAAATTTGTTAGAAATTTTCACAATAGGCTGGCTCTTGAGTAGATTTCATTATTAAACAGCGCTGTATAAAGTCACCTTTACAATTTCACAAAATTTAAATGTAAAAAAAAATGTCACAAAAAATTGATACGTTTCGTTAATAACAAATTGGGTATAAAACCTTACAAAAATCCATGCAAAGGATTTCCCAGAAAGCTACACAAGCCGCTTAGGCATTATTAGTAAAGACCTTCAAATTCTAAATGGCAAAGGGCATAAGAAAATCCAAGGGCGCTTTTATAAAGGCCAAGTTACGAATATTCAGAAAATTAGATAACTAGATAAATTATATAAATAATTCAAAGCATTTCTTACACAGCTACTGCTCCTTAATAATTGGTTTCAATTCTTCAGAAATTTAATAAATACGGCTTTTAGAAAACATCTGTTATTTTGTTATTTATATTGCAGATGAATTATTCTATGGGTTAGTACATCGTCAAAAACAAAATTTATTTTAATTACAAACTTTATTTATTCATGTTTATCTAGTATTATAAGGTAGGCACATTACGCCATACGCATCATGGCATAATGACACTACAAATGGGAATGTATGGCGAGCGATATGCGGAAATAGGCAATGCCACGAAAATATAGCGCGCTTATAGCATGGTCCGTCACAGATATAAATGTCATGGGGCAGTTTTACTATTTTGTGAAATACGTTAAAAAATAGTCGCTGAACCGTCTGTAAGTGACGTTAAAAATGTAGATGGTCAATGCAGAATCGTTGAGCAGTTCAGTCGCTCTGTTGATTGGCACGTTCTGATAGGCAGAAGTCCTCGCTTTCGGAGTGTAAAAAGTGATTAGGATCTTCCACGAGTAAACTTGTTAGGCACGTATACGTTAATCTCTTTCAATATAAGTGGATTAAGTATAGTTTCAGAGATTAGTTTAAAAATTATTTTCGGCGTGCTTCTAAGGTGTTGAAATCGAGCATTCCTCTTATGAAGAAGGATGGATATAGGAATGGATACTATGTAAAATTCTCTCATATATAGGTAACGCATATACCTCTTTTGTACTTTTTCTATTTCTAAGATATGGTTACGTTCAAAAGGGGACCAAATAATGGAGCTATATTACAGGATCTGCGATATAAGTTTAGTTTATAGAACACGATTTTAATTTAAAAGTTTTTTTTTCATAAAAAATACAATTATTACGATTGTTAAAATAACGGTTTCAAGGTTAGGAAATAAATAAATTAATTCGTAACCCTGCACTGTAACTAACTACTTTTAAAAAAAAAACAATAAAGTAATTTACTAACAAAAAGATTCAATTCTTTTCAACTTTGTCCACAAAGAAAATATTGCGACCAAAAGCTGGGTTGAATTATGCACCAATGTACCTTCAGAGAAGTAAACAATATAATGTTGTTGTACTTGCGTGCGTAACAAAACGTGATGTAAGCAACATTGTTCAAATTCGAACATTTTGTGTAATATTATTAATTAAGTAGGAAAATAAAAATATTTAAATCTATTCACAACTTGAACAAAATAATTCGAATTCTTATCTGTACTGAAATGGTTGTGACGAGATTCCTCGTCGGTCTTGAGGAGAAGTTTCTGATAGTCTCGCAGTATCCATCATCAAAGCACATTTACACACCCTTCCAAAACTTTGCCAAATAATCGAGCAGAAAACGTAACACGGTGAAGTTCTAGAAGGAAAGATCCGCGGAAAAAATTGAAAATAAATTGACATAAAACAGGCAGTAAGAAAACGCCATAAACACTTGCGGGAAACATAAATCATTGAATGTTTTTAGATAAATCTGTGGAGTATGGCAAGTCATAACGAATATGCATAACTCTCGCGGGCAGACATTAAAACATGAACAGAACTGAAAATATGATTATTTCTTAAAAATATACACGTGGATCGATGCCAAATCAACGGAATTGTACACAAACACTGCATTTTCTAACATTCCAAGATCTTAAAGATTGCGTAAGCGGGAATGAGAGCACTATTCTATTATTATTAGAAAAGCATATATATACAAGAACTGCGTATACCTAGAAATGGTTTGAGATTTTCACGGCCACAAAAATTGCAGTGTTGTTGCGCTTCCACCTTACTAAGCTAACGTTTCCGACAGCGTTACAGTGTTCATCATCAGAGCAGATAAGTAGAAGTTGCAAGCGTTTATCCTCCTTGGGCCGGTATTTCAGTAGAAGTTAACATGGTTTTCGTCGTTTAGTTTTGATGTAACTCTTAAGTACCGGATAAGCTAAGCCCCGTCGTCCCTTTTTTTTACATCAACTCCACAAAGAAGGCCGAAGGCCCTAAGGAAAATAATTTCCCCCAGGGTCTATGTCAGCTCTGGGAACGTGGAGGGTCTTTTTGAGGGGAAGAAGGAGTGAACATGAGTCTTGAATAGACTTTGCGTTCTGCGTTCTTCGGTGGTCAATGTACGATTGATATTATAGTTTACTAAAATCATTCTCGAATCTACTTGATGCAAAAGTAAGGTCACGTGGTTTTCCTCCAGTTCGTCCAAATGATACTTAATTTCATGTTAGGGCAAGTCTATTAATGATGTCTATGTTTCCAGGAAAGCCTTCGCTGAAATTCACGTATGACAAATACTGCAAATGGCCATTCAGCGCCATTTTGTTTTTCGACAGTTAAAAGGTTCCCGATAAATGCCTTTTCTAATGACGGTTTGTTTCAGAGAATTTGAACAATTCTTCAAATTTCAAAATTAATTTTTAAGTTCTGTGAAAGTTCTGTTTTTTATTTCAGTTCCGTTAAGCAACTAGCCTATAATTATATAAAACAGAACTTTAATAGGACTTTCACAGAACTTGAAAATTAACTGAATTGGATTGTTCAAATTCTGTGAAACAACCCACCGTTTCAGCTTTTAAACAAATTGTCATCAGCTGAAACGCAAATAGAATCGGTGTTTAACGGGGACCTCTCAAATGTAAACAAAAACAAAATGGCGCTGAGTAGCAATTTGATGAAAATGTTACATTTGAATTTCTGCGAAACAACTGGGTCTTAGTGTTTTGTTGTCTCTTAAAATACAATTATTTGTATCATAAGATATAGTTTTTAATCATTTTATCGAAATGTTTTAACAAGAGTGTACTAATGTGTAAAACAAATTAAAAAATTTACTTCATTTTACACTTTGCACGAAACATTTACGATTAGTTCGTAATCATAAATAGTGATAGCTTTTTAAAATTAATTGACACAACAATAGGGACAGATATAAATTTAAAAAAATAATATTACTTTCAATGGGCGCTTAACTAAGTTGTGGGATGCAACTGTTATGTTTTCCTAAAAGATGTCTACATCTCTATTACAGACATTACAAGAATCATTAACATAATCATTAAAAAAACTCACAAAAAACATCAATGAACAAGTAAGAAAAAACACCCCACAACTGCACTGCAACTCTTCGTGCAAGTGAATATTGAAGCACTGTTTACACTCAGTCAATCATGCAGCACGTTCCGTCTCGGGCGAAAGACGCCGAACCTGTTTCACGGCTGTTGGACGTCGACGCCGCGACGCTATTATGATTGGGTACGTTTTTACTGTCTATTTTGAGAGCCGGACCTGAGGCGATGTGCATCTGTAAAAAACTCGCGATACGATTTTTGATTATATTATTGTACAGGTTACTACACTCGGCGTTATAAAAATCGCACATCTATAAAATAAGTTTAAAGGGTGAGTTCCCCGATTCAATACATCTAACCCAAACATTGATATCAATTGAAAGTACATTTAACGACCTCTTTTCAGACAATAGTTTCATTTCATAAACGATATAACGAGTAGGGGACGTTGAAAAAATGTTGTGCAAATACTCCTTACAGGTGCCACAACTTGTGACGTCTTCCTGGGCAATAAAAGGAGCAGTTTAAGTCAAATGTAGGTCATTCATTATTCGAACGTTGAAGAGAACACACGAGAATAGTAAGCGCTAGAAAACCCCTTAAAATGCTACTGCTGACGAAGCCGCTCAAGTGGTGGCACTACTGCGATCACAGATGCGATAGTGTGGTGTTTTCGGCTGGTGGCTTCATCCGGAGGCGTGGATCAGGACAACGACGCTGCACATCCAAAAAAGATGATCGCTTCATTGTCCCATGAAAACAGATGACGACAATTCAAACAATACATTTTGACTTGACTTTTCTCTGGACTACAGACAGGTCATTAAAGTTGATTACGTTTTGTTCGAGAGAGAATTTCGATGTTTAGTTATACCAGTTAAACAGTTAAACCACCCGAAAGAAAAATTGAGCCTACTTCAGGAACACATTCTCTAATATTTTTAAATAATCGAGAAGAGATATTCCGATCAGATCAATTTGGGAAGCGGGTTTGGGTACCGCCGCCCCGGGAAACATTTATTGGATAACCAAAACCTCTGCCATAGGTCACCC
Organism: Hesperophylax consimilis; assembly: GCF_061612785.1. Taxonomy (NCBI): domain Eukaryota; kingdom Metazoa; phylum Arthropoda; class Insecta; order Trichoptera; family Limnephilidae; genus Hesperophylax; species Hesperophylax consimilis. The sequence goes on from NC_142842.1 coordinate 3,141,515, forward strand.
CAAGTGGTTCGCTACGTTTGGTGATTTAGCAGGGGTGTCCGGGTTTATCGGATAAGGTGTGTTTAAGATGCACATGTTCACAAGCTGCGTGGCGTGCCAGATGAAGAAGGGCTGGTTTGGTGAGACCCTTTGACCTCTCCAACTACCTTTTCGCCGCTCTGGCTTACAGATGTGATTCCTGGAAGGGGTGATGCAGCAGTGATGATCTATAATAGGTCATGCTTAGAGAGCAAGTTGTTTCCTGGTGCCTACCGCGCTACTTCAGTTAACCTCTGGCAAGTCTGACCCAAGAGACGCTTCGTAAACTGTCGGCTCCGGAGTTGAACTAACTCAGAGGGAAAACAGAATTACTGAAACCCTTTTGGTAAAACAAAGGGATAAGGGAACATATTACGTTCCATTGGGAGGAACAATACCTGTTTCCTCAGTGAACCCATAGAGTGGTTGTAGCAGAGAATTACACTGTTTTCCTATTATTGAACTGCTATGTATATTTACGTGTTATACTTGCAAATTGATTATACCCAAAATAAAGACAAATCGTTAAAATTGTGCATTTATAATCCCGTTACACTACATAATTACCAACATTTTTTGTTATCATCCCAATAAACCGTGAAAATAAGGAAAAAACGTAACGAAACCTCAATATGTAAGCAGTCAAATTGTATTATGCACGAGTCCCCGCGGCACTTAAGCAAAATTATTATACACAGAAAAACATCTCCAGTTTATACTGTGACTTTTTTACTCGGTGGGCATTTATAAAGATACCTTGCGGGAAGCTGGGTGGCGGAATTGGTGACTCACATATCGATCATCTCGGCCAATAATTGTACTTGCTTTTATTTTGAAGGCAACAATGAGCCACAGTCATGACGCAATTACTTGAAATAAAAAAACTGTTTTATTTTTATAAATGCAGCAATGATTATTTTAATATGTTATATTACCTCTAAAAATAAGCAATTAATAAATCAAAAGCTTTCTACATTGTCTCTCATGTTTGGTTTTACGACGTTTCCTGTAAATTTAAGATCGTTTTCGACTGCGTTTAGTAGCTGTCGACTCATATCATAGGATTTAATATATTAGAATTAAATAATATTAAAAAAAAGTTTGGTTTATAATTTCGATAAAATAATCTAAGCAAGCTATAGGTACTCGTCAATTTCGTTGCGTTTTAATGGGCAAAAGTTAAAAAATTGCCGACGCAGAAAAAACGTTCAGTGTAGATTTATTATATTAAAATAACGGTGTTTAGAATCCGGTCACTTCCACATAATGACGTCTCAAGCTAACAACACCGATATGTTTAATTTGCCACACTTTAATTTTTTGTGTATAAAAATGAATTCACACGATGAAGTTAAATTAAATTGAAGTAAATTAAAAATGCACGTAATTGGCTCAGTTTAACTTTATTCTCTGATGATTCATTTAATGATAAAATTGCGAAGATGTTTTTGCAAAGGCCAGGTGTCCGTGTTGGTATGTGCGTGGAGTATCGTTGCGTTCACTCCGCAGTCTATGCACTAAATTCCTTTCTCTGCCAACTACTACTAATAAATAATAACTCTGTACAAAGAGAGGAAATCACCAAAAAAAAACTATTGAATTAGTAACGCGGCGTTTTGTATCGTAGAGGTTATAATAAAAAACCTAATGTAAGCAAATTGAAATTAAAGTAATTTGTTGTCGGTTTGTAATAGTTATTTTTGGCAAAATTCAAACTAACCATATCACCAATGGTTATGGGCAGAGAGGATGAAATGACACGCAACTATTTCCTAGCGCACATTACTAGCTTCATATTAATGCATGCACATTCTACCGTTATTTCGACCCTGAAGGGTTCGATCCCCTTGATCTCTGTCTTTCTGAAAAGTGCCCGACTACCCCCAAATCTTCCCCCTCACCCCATTCAGCCTCACGACATACTCCGATTAGGGATGCAATAATACCATTCAATCCGGGCAGTTGGGATTCTTCTGCTATATTCACATTAAAATAAATTATAATCAGATGAAAATTAGCACAATCTTATAAGTATGTTTAAATTTTTTGTGAAAGTATCGGTAGACCAAAACGCAAGACTACGGTAACTGCGGTTAATAATGAGATGATTGTAAAACAAGAGTTGATAAGTGTTACTTTGAAAGATAAATAAGTAAGTACTAGGTAGGTAGTCTTAACTCGGTATATATAATGGTGATTATTACTTAATAGTCGAAAGTCCAACTCTCATAATTCCAAAATGCTATTTAACTTCTCAGGCCTCAGGACCATTTTGTCAGACGATCGGAGTATTTCCGTTTTGCAATATACAAACAAATGGAATATTACTGAACGTATCCGAAAACTAATTTTTTTTTTGTAAAGTTGTTCAAGTACGCTTCCAAATTGTATTATTGGAAATAAATATATCTTTTTAGAAATGTTAAAATTTTGAATGCAAACATAAAATAGGTTCTTTCTAGCTAAAATTACTGATAACGAAAAATTATATAAAAACACTCATTTTATTTTAATAATATATACCAAACGTTAATTAATCAAATCACTTTTAGCCGTTTCATATGAAAATTTTCATGTTTTCAATAAAAAAGTTTTTTTTCAAATTGCGAACGAAACTTTTGGTTTCATAAAGTTGCACATTTTAATTCTACTGTGCTTAACTACTAATTTGAATATAAATCATGGTGTTTTCTCTTTCTACAAATCTGAACACCGTTTAGATCATATTTCTCAACACAATAGTAAGTTGTTCCTAAAAGCGAACAATTAGCCCGAAGTGTTAAGATATTAACAATCGCCAAACAAAACTTCATAACTGTGAATATACTGGAATCGCTGGAAAAAGTATTGGCTTCAAGAAAGAGGCATCGATGGAAACGGGAAACTAAATATAACACCGCTCACATAAAGAGACAGCTTCTTTATCCTGCATATTTATTTAATTATTTCAAAATAAGTTAACTTACAGATTACGTCTTTGCCGGTCGAAATTTCAGCAATTGAAAGAATCATCTCACCTGAAACAAATAAAAAATAAAATTAGCATCACATTATTTATTTATTTATACTGGGGTTTATCAGATGTTCTTACTTGGCATGTGTACAATCCAGTTACAAAAAAGTCAGTTAGGATTTAGGATATATAATTAAACTAATAATTATTTTATTTACTGTAGATATATAATCTATTTCCTAAGAATCTTCATTTTTCAACACAAAATGGAAACTAATAACAAATTAAGAAGTGATTAGTGCAAGTAAAATGGATAATAATAAACCATTCACCTGGTACATAAAAGCGGGAGGACAATACGTTAAATTAACAAAAAATACAATTTTTTTTTTTTTTTTTTTAGTTATAATTGGAGGAGATAGACGCCGACTTCACGGCTTTGGAAATCAACATAACTAGCACAACTGCAGTTCCGCAGAAATGTTCCGGGCTTCATCTGCCATGGTGAAGATTGCACTGATGATAGTCAACCTCCGATAAGACAGTCCTATCGGAGGTGGCGGTTCGTGACTTTCGGGTGTATTAGAGTGCTAATATTAAAAAAAATCGCATCATTGATGTCGGTGTAGCTGAAAACGTTTTTTTTTTATTTTACTAAAATTCAATTTTTCTTTGAAAATTTTCAGGAAATTTCAGTTTGGCCGTGGCCGCACGGATTTTATGAAAATCTTCATACAAAATATCGAATTTTCGAAAAAAAAAAAAATAGATTTCAGCTACAACATCGATAATGGCATTTTTTGTAAAAGTCACGAGCCGCCACTCAGGAGACGAAGCTTGATTATTTCTAACAAACGAAAAGAGAAAATTGCACATAATGAATGCACCTTTTTCAATAGCTTAAAATAATTGGTAAACATTACTTGAAGATCCCACGGAATTTCAAGGAGCTTCCAGCATTATATTCCCATAGTTATCCGATAGACATGTCATAAACGTAAATGTGTATCAGAAGCAGGGACTCTGGATAACTGGGTCAGTCCGCCGACGAAATGCTTACAGGTAGTAACTCAATATAAGAATACCTCGGGTTCACTGAACGAACTGAAAGTCGGGACACAATGTGGAATATTTGGATGAGTGCGCTGGGAAATGTCAGGTCTGGAGGAGTCACAGGCAAACCCCGAAATTACCAAAGCATTATTAGATTATTTTCGAAATTGAACTGCTTTTCGAATCCTCTACTCAAAATTGAGGTGATAGATTTGTTAGTAACCAGAGAGAAGTTTGGAACATTCGATTTAGGACGAATAGATAGGTTGAGGATCCACATTGGTAGAACAATAAAACCTTTGTTTCTACAAGAACCAAAGGTTTTATCGTACCTATAGAATTTCTAGTAAAAAGTTAATAATTAAAGCCTTGTTTATATAAACTATTTTCGGTACTCGTTGCTCAAAAGATGGGTAGGGTGAGAAATATTGTCCTGAGCACTTTTAAGTATATAAGCAAGATAAGAGTCGATAGAAGTAATAGTTATGACGACTTCCGTGGTCGAGGGGTAAAGCTCCAGACGAGCAAACCGAACATCGCGGGTTCAAATCCCGGCGTGCGTAAGTAAATTATGTTTGATTAAACTGTGTTTTTTTCACAATTTATTCATTCAAAATAATATATAGTTATACTTGAGGCACGTTCCAGAATGAAAGATACTCTCAGTATAACCTGGTGTATCACCACCATTCAGAATTGAAACGTTGCTTGAAATGGATTTAGCCGTCTTTGGTGACCAGATATGAATAGCCAAGTACTCCCTCACCTTCCTCTTCCCCGTCTCCTACCTCTCCCCTCAACATTCAGCCTCGCGAAGTACACCAATTGGGGATGCCATAGTCTCACTGGCTCCAGACGGTTGGGAGCACTTGAGACTCTTGTGCGGTATTCATATTTAAAAATAAAATAAAAACACAGTTTTCGATGATCTCAGTGGCAGAGAGGATAGATTCCTTCATTCTAGTTAAAAGTCTATGGGATGTTCAGATTAATCAGTCACTCTATAGCATCCGGGGTCGCTTTGTGAAATGTAGATGATGTACCCCGGGGAGCTGGTGGAGTGGATACTCTAACAATGAACTCTATCGTGTGAACGTGTCTGTAAGTACACAATTCAGATGTCTTAAGTCCCCATTTGTGCACTATACAAGCACAGCGGCGGAGCCAGTGGCTGTAAATGAACCGGATGCGAATTAACACTGTCCGCGCTTTCCGAGGGAGAGAGAATTCTGGCAAATTAATAAACGTATACACAATTAGTACGTGTTAAGTGGGATGTCTACTGGGGATTATTCTTATAATTATTACAGTAGTAAGAGAATTCTGAGGTGAAAGGTGGAACTGGCCACTAGAGGTTGGTTAGGTTAGTTTAGGTTAGGTTTTCCGCATTTCCGTCCTGGTATAAGTAACAGGCAAGGCTCCTTCAAGGCTCTCACAAGGACTCAAGTTTTTTTTTTTATTAACGAAGCTACATTCATATTGAACGATTCTAGAACGTTATAAAGTAACGGGTTACTTATTATCTAAGAAACGATCATGATGTGAAATACATAACATAGATTATGCGTTACCAAAACCACAAATATAAAAAGAAATACGAAAGGTGGGAATCTGAAGTTAGCTCATGGCTTTGGTTGGTTGAACAATCAGCAAAGCTGAAAACATTTGAGGAGACCTTTTGTCAAAATCTGGACATAGAAAGTTATCATATCGAAATAAAACACCTCATCAAACATGCAAAATTTAAAAATAAAATACATAAATCAAACGCACTAAAAATTGGGTCTTACCAGAAATCAAAAATACGATTTTATAACATCTGTAGACGAAGAAGGATACAACCAGCAGCGATATTGTATACCAAATCCACAGTTGAAACATCTTTGAAACCCCATCACAAATTTAAAAAGCACTTTAATTAACACTAGATAACACACAACAAGATTAGGTAAATTATTGGATAATACGCCCTTCAGTATTTCACAAAAATGGCGTTTTATAAATAATACAAATATTATTATTATGGATGAAAAAAACACGCAAAAGATAAGAAACACTTTTAAACAAATATTATTATTTGTTTAAAGGGAATCAAATTTAATTACGTTATCATTTGTATTATTGTGATAGCTGTTTCGGCGTTCAAGGTCATTATCAAACTGCGGGTATTTGCAATAATATTACATTAGTTCAATAGTGTTTCGGTTCAATCAAACAAGGCACTGATTAAATTAGTTACCAATTTGATTATCTAGAATCAAAAACGACAAGTTCACAGCGCAATTAAATTACAGAGCATCCATTGCAATCGGGATTCAATCCACTTAACTTCAATGTCAGCCAACACCAACAGGCGATAACCGGAAGAGAAAGAGAGGGGGGGGGGGTGACAGGAGACTGCACCAAACTGCAACAGTTTCACGGCTTATCCGCGCGGGACATGGAATGTCAACATTGAACATGGCATTATGAACAGGAGCGACACGTGTACAGACTCTACAGAGTGTGGTTTTGCCGGCGATAGCACGGTATGAGAACAATTTACAAGTAATGTTGAAAGGACCAAAGGTCACACTTAACCTAACCTAACCCAACCCAACCCAACTCAACTCAACTCAACCCAACTCAACCCAACCCAACCCGACTCAACCCAACCCGACTCGACCCAACCCAACCCAACCCAACCGAACCCAACCTAACCTAACCTAACCGAACGAAGCCAAATATATATAGCATACTTAGAAAAAATTAAAACATGAATTGAAAGTAAGTACAAAATGATAAAAGAGAATTGGGAGAAACCTTGTGTATAACAAGCAAGGTACCTGCAGAAACACTAACAATCCAAAAAAACTAACCTAACGAAACAAAACCTAACCTAACATACTAACCAATTGTTTTTATCATGTTCTGTTTTCTCATTGTTCTATTGTATACGGTAGTGTATTTTCTTCCATTATATGTGAAAACCGCATGTGAGTTCCTATTGCTGCCCTGCACGAAAAAAAATAAGTATTGCTTATTAATTGAGAATCTCGTAAATTTATTTTTAGGTTAAAAACTGGATTGCAGGCCTTTAACGAATGAATCAACAGGTTTCCTGGTACACATTTAGTAAATTTCGAATACATTATCACGATATCGGAACACATTTTCGAACATTCGTCAAAGGCCTGTAATCCCGTTTTCAACCGGGTTACCAATAATTTGAAGACATTCTTAATAAATTAGCAATACTATTTTTCCTCCGTGTGTGAACTATGGAATCCCCAACCGGGGTAGTTTGTGATGCATAAGAAAGTGAGGAGGGAAGGAGATGGGAAATAGGCATTTTGGGAATTACCTGGCTATTCAGATCTAGTCATGACTATTGCTATTTCAAGTAAAGTTACGATGGTGAATGGTGGTCTTTCAACGGGGCAATATTGAGAGTATCTACCACTATACATCTCACATAATAGTTACCTACATATTACATGCCTAAATTTTCGGTAATGTTGTATGTATATTTTTGGGACGATTCGTACCTAACCTGTCTTTCACAGGACTGGTGCACTTTACTAAATGAACATTTTCAAAAATTACCATCCGGCGCGGAATTCAACTTTATAAAGCGATATTGGAAACATAAAAGAATAAGATATGTATTCCAAGATAAATATACATAGCGTGCGCAAATAATTGGTAGACCTAATAGTAATGAGAATATTCGAGAGAATTAAATACCGAATATTGAAAGAAAATAGTTGGTAGACCTAATAGTAATGAGAATATTCAAGAGAATTAATTAACGAATATTGAAAGAAAATAGTTGGTAGACCTAATAGTAATGAGAATATTCAAGAGAATTAATTAACGAATATTGAAAGAAAATAGTTGGTAGACCTAATAGTAATGAGAATATTCGAGAGAATTTAATACCGAATATTGAAAGAAAATAGTTGGCAGACCTAATAGTAATGAGAATATTCGAGAGAATTAAATAACGAATATTGAAATAAAATAGTTGGTAGACCTAATAGTGATGAGAATATTCGAGAGAATTAATTAACGAATACTGAAAGCTCGATGTTGTGAAGTAAGTTAATTTTCGCTTCTAAGATTTGCATACCTTCATGCACGAAAACAAAATCGAAATTCAAATAGATGTATTTAAAAAAAAAACAAAAGAATAGGCCGAAAAGATTCAAAGATCACTGTTTAACTAATATTTGAAAAAAAAGTTGGCCCAAATACGCGCTATGCAAATAATGCCTAATAACAGTTTGATAATTACAAACATGCTTTACAACAAACATTGCAAATATAAAAAAGTTACTTTATTTACATATTTTACTGAAGTACTTATCTTGTATTATTTTTACTATATATATTTATTTCTTAAACTCCTTTGTACAACAGGACTCTTTTTTATTTTTTTATTTTTTATTTATTGAAACATATAAACAAGGTTACAATTTTTTTAACAATATAAACAAAAATATATCAATCACTCTCCTAATAAAGCAGCTGCTTGTGTTTAGGAGAGGACAACAAAAATGTTTTTACATTTGTTTAAATTAAACAAAAAATATTAGTAATAAAACAAAAAATAACACAAAAAATAACAATAAAAGTAATAAAAATATAGGTTAGTTAATAAATGATTCAAAGAATTTAAAAGGCAAAAACATATTTCTAAACAATAAGTAAAGTTATGAGGTGGTACAAGAGTATTTTAATTTAATTTTTTTTTTATATTTTTCGTAGTTTTCTTCCGATCGTATATCAAGGGGTAATTTATTAAATAATTTTACACCCTTGAATATATAGTGATGTTGTGCTGTTGTGGTTCGTGCTAGTGGCACGGTTAGTCCTCCAACAGATATTATTCTTTTGCTAATATTCAATTGTGGTAAATTATTTTGACTAAAGAAATCTTTATGTATTTGTAGAAGTGCAATTTTGTCATAAATTTTTGTAAGTGGGGGAACCGGGAAATCTTGAAAAACATTTATAGTTGGGTAGTAATATGGCTTTTTTAAGATGATTTTTATTAGTATTTTTTGAATAGTTTCCAGTGGGAGTAGGGATGATTTATATGCACCCCCCCAAGCCACGATTCCATATTGTAGGACAGAGTGCGCCAATGCATAATAAATATCTTTTAGTATTTTTAATGATACAATATTTCTTAGTCTAAAAAATATATAGATTAGTTTTCTCATTCTGTCTACTGTGGAATTTATTTGACTTTTCCATTTAATGTTATTATCAATAATTATTCCAAGATATTTTATTTCTTTTTTACTACTAATGTTTATACAGTTTGAATTACAGGGTGCGAATTTAAGGAGGCAATTTCTTTCGTGAATTTTTATGTTTAGATTTACATTTGAGTTATTCCCTGTTAGGCTATAAGGTATAAAATGGGTTTTTTCGACATTCAGTGTCAATAAATTTTCGTCAAACCATAGTTTAACGATATTTATTGCATTATTAGCTGATACTACGACCTCATTCCATGAATTTCCTTCAATAGTTATAACTGTATCATCTGCGTAAGATATGATGTTTCCAATGATTGGGAGTTGAAAAAGTTCATTAACATATAATATAAAAAGTAAAGGTCCCAAAACAGTTCCTTGTGGAATTCCAAAATCTATATTTTCTATTTCACTTAATTCGTTGTTTACTTTAACCTGTTGAGTTCTTTGATAGAGATAACTTTTTAACCATGTTTTAGCTTTGCCAGTAATTCCTATATTATTTACTTTATTAATTAATTTTGAATGTGAGACACTATCAAAAGCTTTACTGAGGTCAATGAATATACTTAAGCATTTTTTGCCTCTATCTAATGTTTTGTAAATAATCTTAGTTAATTCTGCAATTGCGTCTTGTGTGCTAAGTTTATCTCTAAAACCGTATTGACTAGGGTTAATACTTTTTTGGTTATCTGTATAATCAGTAATTTGTTTTTTTATTATTTTTTCGTGTATTTTTGCAATGTTGGATAATAAGGATATTGGGCGGTAATTGTTTACTTCTATTGGATCTCCGGATTTATATACTGGGATTATAATGGCTTTTTTGTAGTTAGACGGGAATATTCCGTATTTAGTACTTACATTAATTATATGCGTAATCGGTTTGGTTAGAAAATTGCAGTATTTTTTCAAGATTTCTGTAGTTATACCGTCGTATCCTGGCGCACTACCATTTTTAAGTGATTGTATTATGTTTTCAATATTTTTTTCTGAAGTCGGTTTAAAATTTGAAAGATTGCTATTTGTTATTTTATCTTCATGTATGTCATCAGGTTGATAATTTTGGTCAATTTTATATGCAAGTTTTTGACCGACGGTAGCGAAAAATTTGTTGAAAATATTTGCGCACATTTTTGGTTCACGGATAGCATTTATGTTAGTTCCATTATTGTTTATGACATTTATTGTAGACTTATTTTTATTATTTTTATTCATTATTTCATTTATAGTGTTCCATGTTTTTTTAGGGTTTTCTTTTGTGAGGATTATTTTCTCCCTGTAATATTTTTCTTTTGTGTCTTTGATAATTTTAATGAGTTTGTTCCGGAATATTTTGTATTCGTTTTTTACTTGGCTACTGGTAGGGTTTTTTTTTGTGTCTATGAAAAGTTTTTCTTTTTTCCGGATAGATGTGAGTAATCCTTGCGTAATCCATGGTTTGATTTGCCTTAATTTAGAACTTGGTTGATTATTTATAAAGGTTGTACAGTCTGCGATATGAGCATTTAAAGTTTCTTCAAAGAAGTTTGCGCACATGTCTGGGTTTTGGCAATTTAGTATTGAGGACCAAGATTCGTTACTTAATTTAGTTCTCTATGATAACTTGCATTGTACCTGTTTATATTGTTCATACTTGGCTTATTATGTTATATTTATATATACTTATTATTGTACTCCTGAACATCTTACTTTTAACAATGTACACATGTAAAATGCTTCATGACGTGAATAGTTAAATAAATAAACAATTCGATATCCACTGATGATATTCTTTACTCCGTGGGTGGGCACAAACCTAATACTTCTCTCAGTGGCTTATGAATCATTGGCTCATTACTTAATTATTTCATATCAATGTTTTGAGCATGTATATCGTTGGTCGTTGAAAGCGCTGAATATCGATGAAATACTGTCGTCCAATGCCGCACAGACTGCAGTGAGTGCACAAGAAAGAATGTGCGGTAGTTTCAAGCCCAGAAGCCAAGTCATCGTGAATCATGAATGTTTTATTATTATTTTGTACGAGACTGACTTTGGGAACTTGGAAGATTCGGCGATGGGTCAATAGAACATAACCGAGTTACTAGACTTACTAACAGCAATTTCTAGGAATGCAAGATTCATAAAATATCCAGAATGATTCACGAACGTTTGTTGTTTTTTGTTATCTTTAATTGACCCAGTTATGTACTGGAAATTCTAAGCTAAACTTTCAGGATTTGACATTTCTCGCGTTCCCCTCTATTTGATACCTTCAAGCTTGTTGCAACATTAAACAATTAATTACACAGTCATCTTCAAGCACAGTAAAGACTAAAGATGCATTAATAATCCATCCATTAAATAAATTAAACTTTTAGAAAACGGAGAAAAACGATCCTGTTAAAAAGTGGTAGAACGCCAATTTCCTGTTAAAATATTAGTAATTCAGAATATATGAAGGACACGTGTTCTTTTCCTAATAAATGTCATGACGGAATGCGACAATATTCGTATATCAATATTTGTATGAACACCGTGTGTTCCGCTGTTCTCATAAAACATTCGCTCATAACTGATACTTTGTTAGGAACTCTGTTCATTCATTCGTCAAAGGCCTGAAGAACCCGTTTTCAACAGAAAAACGAATAATTCGACGAGATTTTTAATAAATGAACAGTATTTCTTCTTTATTGTATTACTTTCCTTCTTGCATTGTATTTATTATTTATTTTGGGTACATCATCTATGTTAAGCAATTGAGCGTGTTATTATATCATATATTTTAATTTTTTACACCTACACAGATAATTTTACTGTTTCTAATGTTTTAAATGCAATTGCTAGCATTTTTCCTACTTATTTTTACTTTTAAATACAACTTTACTCTATACATATGATAATTTTTTTACGGGTTACTCCATCTCAATAAGAACTCTCACAATAGAGTATGTTCAATTTTTTTGTTTTTATATATGTATGTAATATTTTACATGTTCATTATTTTATGTATTCTTTTTTTTTATTAATCCAAGATTTATCTAAAAAATATATATAAAAATACTACTACCCGGCTCAGAACAGATATTGTCTAGTGAGTTGGGTAGCCCACATGATTTTGTTAATAACCTTAAATAAAAATTAATAAAAAATTTTCATTTCAGTAAGTTTTCTCCGTGAGAAAACAATAACTCAATTATCGTGATTAACTTTTGGGTTATTATGCCGTGTTGTGCTTTCTCCTTCTTTAGCCATCGTTTCTGACAGAATCCATCATCAAAAAAAATCACGATAATATTTTTGGCCGTGAAGATCCAAAATCATAAACGATTGAATTAGTTGGGTTCTGTAAAACAGAAGGAAGGAGCACAAATCCTTGAATGGTGATCTTTTCAGGATATTTCAATCATATTTTTAAAAAGTTTCAGGTACCTACTAAATATTTTATACTTCAAATATTTTCCAGATGATTTAACCTATTAGGCTGTTAAATTTTTTTACCTACTAACGACGCGACGGTGACATTTTTCAATGTGCTATATACGAGGCATATCCAGAAAGTAAGTGTACTGAGGCTCTCACGGTGGGAGGTCAGAAGGATGTCCGATCCGAACTAGGAAACCTTCCGCCCGCCTCCGACAACCCGACGCTACTTCTCCCTAGGGTCTTCGGGTTCCTACCCAACTGTTCCCAGTTACACTTTCGTCAGGGCTCCATCGAGAAATCGGCTAAGGGCGCGGTACCCGAAACTCGCATCGGACAGCCTGATCACAGTCTCACCCAACTCTGGACTGCCGAGAGGGAAGATCTTAGCTCCTCTCTCAGATGTACCTTAGTTCATACCATTTTAAATATAATGTTCTGACTTTTCCTTTCAAGTGCATTATGTACACAAAACTGGTTTTGGCGGACCTAGTGTCCTCCTATGTGTTTTATTCTTCATCCCTATATCCACTAATCAAAAGGTAAGCATTTACTAACACTATACTAACCTGTACATAACCAAGCACTTGCATACTGCTTGCTAACAACGTATGCGGGGACATTCGAGGTTTAGCTTCGTTCTTTAAATGTAGAGTCGTTCATGAAAAAAAAATTAGAGTCCATGCTAGTGCCCTGAAGGGGTAACCATAAGTTACCTATACCGGGGCGGGTAAGTGGTGGGATCCTCGAATGAGGCTCTCACGACCGAATGAATTATATTTTCGATATGTTGGCTACACTTACGTGTAGCCTGACTCTTCTCCTCCGCAACGAGACCTGTTCAAGGTCAGTACGTTGATAAGTGTCAACGCGACAACACGTTTCGTGAAAAATGTCAATCCAATCTCCCGCCAAATGCGAAATACGCGGCTCATCCGTTATCTCGTTTGGAAGGAAAAACCTCCGTTTGAGGTTTATAATGAGGTTAAAACTGCATATGGTGATAAAGCTATGAATTTTACGAGTGTGTACAAGTGGTATCGCGAGTTTAAAAATGGTTCTCACCTCTTCACCCTCCACCAAAAAGTTCAAATCCACAATTTCAGCCAAGAAAATCGTGGCATCCGTGTTTTGGGACTGTCAAGGCATAATTTTGATTGAATATCTGCCTCAAGTGGAGACCATCAACTCTGCAAGATACTGTGAGACCCTAAAAAAATTTGCCAAAGGCGATTCATAACAAGAGGAGAGGCATGCTGACAAAGGAAGTCAGCCTGCTGCACGACAATGCCAGACCACACACGGCCAACGCCACGAAGGAACTACTTGCTTCGTTTAAATGGGATATCCTGAACCACCCCGCGCATTCCCTTAACCTGGCACCTTCAGATTATTATCTCTTTACCTCCCTGAAGCTGTACATGGGTGGAAAAAGGTTTTTAACCGACGAGGAGGTAAAGGAGGAGGTGGAAAAGTGGACGAAGGTGTTGGCGGGAAACTACTTCGAGGAAGGCATCAAAAAGTTGATCCCCCGCTTCACCACCTGCATTGAGAGGAATGGCGACTATGTCGAAAAATAGCTTACATATGTACTACGGTACCCATGTAATTTTTTTTGTTTCAATAAAAAGATTTGTAACCTACAAAAATTCAGTACACTTACTTTCTGGATACGCCTCGTATATATATCTAATTTTTGAAGTTGTCATAAAAATAAAAACCATTTTAGAAAGTAGAAAAAATTATCTTTTAGATATTGGAATTTTAAATAAACATTGATATTTCTAAGTAGTAAAATTTTAATATCAAACATGAAAATGTTAACAAAACATCATGCAGGAACATTTTAATTCCAAACGTCCACAATTTTGAAGGAATTCGATATTTAAAAAACACGTTAATTTTTTGTGGGGAATTAATTAACTAAGTGAGAACACTGGCAATTCACTTTTTACGCCGTTTATACAATTAAAAAAATAACTTTCAATAATCAACGAACAAATCCCGCCAATTCATTATCATACCCTTTGACAATTCTTGGGATTTTATCTATAGAATCATTAAACCATATATATTATCTCCGCATTATAGAATAAAATACTTTCATAATGTATGCATGCCCCGGTCAGATCTGTCCTTCAGATGTTCTAAGGGAATATGTTGGTTGTGGCTAGTAATGTCCTTCAGATGCTCTAATGGAATATGGTGGTTGTGGCTAGTAATGTCCTTCCGAGGTAGATTTGTCTTTCAGATGCTATAATGGAATATGGTGGTTGTGGCTAGTAATGTCCTTCCGAGGTCAGATCTGTCCTTCAGATGCTCTAATAGAATATGATGGTTGTGGCTAGCAATGTCTTTCCGAGTTCTGAAAGGTTTAAAGTACTTATTTTGTAGTTGCCTCTTCTACGTGTTAAAACTTCACGAAGTTTACGTAAACAGAGGGGAAAGCGAATCAGATTATGGATTCCGCGAATGAGAAAAGAATTAACGCAATAATAGCCAAATGGTACTGAAAACAAGTAGGTGTTTAGATACCGGGTCGGAAGCAGGCAGCAAGCACCTCGCAACGTCCATTAAATTAGCTTAGTGGAAATCAACAAGGGGTAAACAACTCAAACTTCGGATACAGAACATTAAGGATTTGAGAAGGAGAAAGGAGTACAGCTTAATGTTTCACTCGTGGTAC
This sequence comes from Hesperophylax consimilis, assembly GCF_061612785.1. Lineage (NCBI taxonomy): Eukaryota > Metazoa > Arthropoda > Insecta > Trichoptera > Limnephilidae > Hesperophylax > Hesperophylax consimilis. Next base: position 3,156,876 of record NC_142842.1, read on the forward strand.
GTTATCAATGTGTTGTGTACACGCCATTGTGTGTGCGAGAGCTTCCCATGAAAGTAATGGAAGATATACGTGTATAATATTTCTTAAAGCACGGCAGAAAACAACTGCTCTAAATATATATATACAACGGTTGCTCTTTAAAAACGTTTGACTGATGCATTCAGGGCAGTTGTTTTGTATTTTTGTGAATGGTTCTTTAAATAAACAATATCACCTTCTTCACAACAAAACTTTACGTATTTTTTAGAATATAAACTCTCATTGGTAATCAGTGTGTAGGACGGCCTGGAGGAGTCCATTATACTCTCTTCTGTTATGCTCTCAAAATCTCCATGTGGATATAAACCTTACTTGTAGCTGACCTCGATTTTAAAATGGAGGGGCGAACCTATACACTAAATATATCTTTTGGAGAATTCTATAAATTATATGAGCTCCTAGCACTAGATTCATATATGCTACGTAGCAGATTCAAAATATTATACATTATATATATCATACATTATATATTATATCTCGGAATTAATTTTTTTAATTCATTACCAGAAAAAATTAGAAACATGAATGCAAATATAAACGAATTCAAAAGCCACCTTAAAAAGTACTCCGAACAGTTGAACTGAATCATATCAAATTTAAACCAAAATTACAACACCCCCCATACACACAAGCCTTGCTTATTTATGGGGGTACATCAAATACTTATATTATATCATATTATATTATGTAATTAAAAACTGTTTTATATTATGTAATGTAATTCGTGTATCTTTTTTTTTATTAATAAATAAATAAAAAATATATATATTACATTTGAATTAACCTATGAAAAATCTATATATTATCGCCAGCGAATTTACTAATTGACTTAAAAAATTAAACTGAGTACCTCATTATTTAGCAAGTCAAGAAGTGCATTTCTTAAAGGCTAGAAAACTTGACAACACCCATAACGAAAATGCATAATATTGTAAAAAAAACTTCCCCAACTTACTGTTACCTGACTACTTCTACCCTTCCAGACCCTACTTCATTTTCCTCAGTATTAAGATGATAGAACACCGCTGGTCTGCCACAAACTAGGTACATCCTCTGATAATCATCATTATCTTTATCTACCTCCATTGTATCATAGCCCACTATTCTGAAAGCAACAACACGCTTTCCGGTAGGATTACAGTAAGCAGAATCGATCACTTCTGAAAACTGATCCATATTGGAAGTCTCAAGTGGAAAGTACGAACAAACTGCCAAACACGGTGGTTAAGAAGTTTATTTATTGTTTATTTATTGTTTGTTTGTAAATATTACATAATACAATTAATGAACTTAAAATGTCCAACTAGGCGATTGCCCGTTTTAGGACATTCCAATATGATAATGTTTTTACATGTAAAATTATAGTAAATTATAGTGTTGACTATTCTGTTGTTAAAAAAAATACATATGTATATTCATATTCTAGAATACTTTCAGTTATATCACGACATATTTTATTATTGTTTAGCTGACATAATAAACTAAAGAAATATTAATAGATAAAAACAAGAAAATGAATTTGAAAATGAAACTGAATTGAAGAAATTCTGTTGGTAAAGTAATACAAATGTATATTCATAATCTAGTATACTTTCAGTTATACCACGACATTTTTTTTTTTTTTTTTACTATTGTTTAGCTGATATAATAAACTAAAGAAATATTAAAAGATAAAACAAGGAAATGAAAAATAACAAAAAATAAAAAATGAAAGTAAGGAAGGAACTTTTCCTTTAAGGAAAAATATCACGAAGAATTGAACAATTTTCGAACTTTCTTTATGTAAAAATACAGTTCCTGTAATGCTAATATAATACCAATATAAGTTAAAATGTAAAGAAGAATGTAAAGAAAACAAAATTTACAATTTAATTACTGTTTTTTAGCATATTCTCGCATTCAGCTCTCCCCAAGACCAGAAGCCAATTGTTTACCTGCATACGCAGAATATTAGTACTCTTTGCCTTCCATGCATCAGGTATGAGATTGAGCAGTTTAGGGCCTAAGTATGAGAATTGTCTCTGTGCTAAAGATGAGGAAGTGGTGGGCGGAACTGTTGGGTTTTTTTTTGCATGTCTTGTATTATGACAGTGGTTTACGGAAGCTAAGTAGTGCCTCTGTTTTTGAGTATGTAATATGATTTTCCTCATATATAATTGTCTTACATCAAGAACACGAAACTCTGCGAACAATGAATCGCTGGGGTACCTGAAAGGTTTTTTCAGTATGACTCTTAAGTGCTTTGGTAGTTTCCTAAGTAAAGTTTTTCGTAAGTTTAAAAAAATTTGAAATGTGAGTCCGAGAATATTTATATATTTTTAATTTCACACCCAGCTGGGTTTTTACAGGTTTCTTTTTTTAACACACAGAACATCTCAAAAATGATCATAACATCACAAAAACAAAATATTCTACAATGCAAGTTGTACATTAAGAATAGTACAATAAATAAATTAAATAATTAGAAGCAGAATTGGGCAGTTTGTTTAATTAGATTTGTTGTTCTGCTTGCCGATATAAAAGTTGTAATTGATGTGTTAATATTTAGTGATTGAAGCCTTAAATATGTCAGCAACATCCTGATAATCATTAGCCGAATTCTGAATATGGCGAACGGGAGTATACAATTGTGATTTCGTGTTGGAGTTGTCGCAATAATACGGTAGATACTGCCTCGATGTTTGTTTACAAGGTATATGGAAAGAAATCAAGTAATTAGGGCTGTGAATTATTGAATTAACAATTTTTAAATAAAAAAATTAAGTCATTAACTATTCTAAGTATAAGTTCGGATAAATTGAGATGAAACAGTAGGTAATCAAAATTGATACATTCCCTGAAGTTAACAAATGAATGAATGGCTTAACTTGTTAAAAAACGTGGTATGATTTAAGATATTCACAGCCAAAAGTATTATCGTGCTTTATTTGTTGGGTCCTATGCCGTTTTGTGCTACCATCTTCTACAGCCAGTTAGTTACTGAAACGCCATCCGAAATGTTGGCTTTTTTGGGGTACAAAAACACCCCAAAAATAAATCACATAGTGATAGTGATCAAACATCGAAACTCTTTCTTCAGCTATCTGGATAGCCAGATTCCCCACCCATGGTATTTTACAGTTTTTTATTGTTGAAAACAATGCGATAATGTTTGTATTTTTACGATGAAAATATATTTTCAATAACAATTTACAATTGTGCCATTTTTGATTTGCCGCCAAAACGGCATGTCCATTTTTATTCGTAAATATGGAGTCGTTGACGTCACACCGGTAATCGTCGGTGACAGTATACAGTACAGCCAGTATCGTTTTCTACGTCATAATGACGTTGTAGCCAGTTGGTACCATTTCGGAATGTGCGGTTTTAGATGTATGGTTATTTAGTAAAAAAATAAACTTTAAATATCCCGCACATTTTTTAGGGTATTCATAATTTGTGAAAATACCCCATTCAAGTCATTTAGTTTTCAGGCAGTTTCAGGGTGACTTTAGAGAGCAGTTAATTGAGCAAAATTCTATGGGAGATTAACCTTGGGCCTTCGGGTGAAAAGGCAACTTTACATTCACATAAAGTATGCCTAGAGGTCATGTCGACATACAACGAGATAACAACATATTGTAGGATGAGGACATAACAAACAGAGAGAAAACGATTAATCATATTTCGCCCAGGGATGTCATAGCATTCAAATGATCGGTTCTAAAGGATGAAGAGAGGAAGACGAAGAAATTAAACGATGGTAGTGAACTTTAAGGTGACTTTAATGACCGCTGCTGGTGACTTGATGATGACCAGCACCAAAGAGGACATTAAAATATTTTCTTATACCAATGAGCGATTGAATTTCAATGCCTTTGGAAAATAAATCTTCGCTATGTTCCAAGTGAACCAATGAGGTAAGGATAGTTCAGGTAAATTATTTTAAGGGACAATCGCGGATACTTAGTATTTACAATTATTTCACAGACTCATTACCTTTTGCCAGTGATGACGATTTGAAACCACGTGATAATGTCGTGTGAATTTAAGGGGTTGTTCCTAAATTAGAAATAAATTATTACTGTAGTGATTAAAGGGTTTTAATTGAGTGCTAAATAATTACCGTAGTTGTGTGCTACTCGCACAATGAGTGAATACGAGAGGCACTAGCTAATACTGCCGCTTGTTCAGTAATGGTCTGCGTACTGCAGGGCTCTCTCAATAAGGAACTCCAGTGAAGAACATTATGGCTTAAAAATATATATTAATATAGATGAATAAACGCAAAAGTAGAATTTATAAATCGTCATTTAAAAACGAATAAAACACAATCACATTAAAACACATCGTTTGGTTGATACCACAGAATCCGCTGATAGTGACATCACAACCAGTCTACTTAAATAATATATCTATGGTCTACAATGCATTTTTTTTCGTAGTAATGCAGGTTTTTAAACGCCAGTAAATTGTTTATCAGATGTATTTTTGCATCTTGGTTTAATACAATAACATTAGTGATAAGATGCTAATATTGTACCTAGTGTTCATTAATTTTAAAAGCGGGTAATCGAATAAAAAAACTTTTCGACAAAATACGGCGCCGGTGGAAAAACGAAACGTGGACTTTTTGATACTGGTGACGTCACACGTCACGTCCACTGATTTGGTGTGATTTTGGGAGACACGAAAAAGCTAAACTTATTTCAACTATTAAAACAGTAAAAAAAATACTGGTATTTAAATTAAAAGGTCATTATTTATTTAAAAAAAGGGGACTGGAGTTCGTTATTGACTGCGAGTCAGGGGGTTGCTTACTTGATTCTGATGAAAACTACACAGCAAACATAATTGAAACAAAACAAAAAATATTTTATTTGCCACATTGATCAGTTTTGTTCACTTGACGTTCCAAGACACTTTGTGTATAATTTAAAGAGGGACAAACACAAACACACGCAAGGGGCGGTCTTACGTCTTATTTTGACTGGGCCCATTGACACACGACTGACGTCGTATAATAATAGGCAAAGAGATTCTAATGATGCGATTGTGAATGCTGAACGAGGTCGGCAACACCCACAGAAAAGCTTGCACGACCGAGACAAACAAATTTTAGAACAGAGCTTCTTGATAAAAGTTTAGTAAATTACGGATATATTATCATGATGTCGAAACACCCGTTCACGATTTTTTTTTTTATTTATAATGAACTTTTCTTTGAATCAAGGCAAATTGTTACAACATTCTTGAAATGATGTTTTATTAATAACGGGTTTTTAATTTATCGTGAGTACATAAATCTATTACTCTCCGTGCATCATAATATTCTTGTCTGATTTATTTAAGTCCAGTTAAAAACGTGATGGCACGTCATTTCCTAACAAACTAGCAGCATATTCAGAATAAATCTGAACACGTGTTCACGCAGCTGCGCTTATCCTAATATATATAAAGAAGAAATGCGAAAGCATCAGAAATTTTATTTACACGTGTTCCGACATCCCCATGACATATTCGTTTGACCGGCAGTGTGTTAGGAAACCTGTCAATTCATTCGTTAAAGGCCTGCAGTCCCGTTTTTAACAGAATCAGATTATCAAATATTTTATATCGGTAAGTTTTTTCTGTGTGGGGATGTCAAGAGGGCAGTTGAAACTTTAGTGTGGTGTCACATAAAAACAATTGCATTTAGTCAGAAGGAGAGAATATCGTCAACCTGAGAATCATATTAGAATAAATATTCGGTAGTCGGCTATATTTCATATTTACTTCATCACTGATGAATAGAATAGGTCCTAATATTATAATATAATTATTTTCATGATTTTGATCTGCTAATTAATTTTCGCCGTGTGGATTTCCACAATTAAAATGAAAATTATATGAACGATTTGAAAACAACATGTCGAATTCTAATTTATGAAATCAAATCAGAAAACGAAAAAAATTGATTTGAAAATTTTGGATTTTCTCACGTAATTCGACAAAATTTCAAAATGAAAATTTTCAAATTTCAGTGCCCTGTTCACCAAAAATAAATCAGTCTAAAACAATAAACCAAAATAATTCATGAGAAAGTATGTACATTTTTCGTGAATATTTGATTATGTGAGTATCAAATTATATCTTAATTTATGACGCATCATTCCAATTTTAAAAACCACAATTAAAATAATTTTCTGTTGAAATATAACATTATAGGTAGGCACATTATCGCTGAATTCTAGTCACATACAACTTGACTCCAGTCACGGGAAAATTAACCTTAATAAAAGAGCACATTAAATACATATTAATTTTGGGTTTTATATTAACAAACTATAGTTTAAACGTCTAACAAAAGCCCACGCACCTAGTACCTACATAATACACAATACGAATAACAACATTGAAACACAATTTTATCAATCACACATTAACTAATTAAACAAATGTTCGCAAAAACATTTATTTATCACCTTTAACTTTACTTTTACCGCGTTAATTTTTTTAAATGCTATAAAATGTTCCAAATTTAATTTGAAATATTTCGCATTCAATATGGGCGCACTGTTTTAAATGTTCGAAATTTGAATTTAAACATTCCGCATTCAACAAGGGAACCGTATTTATTTTTGAAACGCATTCAAAAAGGGCGGCGGAAATTAGAACGTAATGAAATGAATACCGGCGTCAGTACGCAGTACGCACGCGCGAAAGCTGAAATGCACAATGGGCAATACTGCGACGCATACAATATCCCCAAACAGTGACTCACATAAGACAATGAATGCAATTATCTGGTAAAATATAGCCACTTAGTAAAAACACCAAAGAAAACGCGGGGTTATTTTAATTAGTAATTAAAATGTTTTGACACTTTTCAAAAGCTCAATTTATTTACTGGCCTAGGCGACAACCAATGCCTATAATCTGTAACGTATCACATTGCGAATATTAACGATTTTCCGCTACTTAAATGTGAAGCCTGAGTAAAAAGGACTTCAGCAACTCATTAAAAAGCTCTGATACTTTTGAAATTGCTCAATATTTTTCTCATTGTACCTAAGTATGAAAATGACATACGAAATGTAAAAGAGTAGAAAAGGGGAAGATGAAAATTGACCTACTTCCAAGTTAATCCTTGATTAATCTTTTTTTTTAATTTAAACGATATGGCTCAAAGTGTAAACGAGGCTTGCGAACTGAAAATAGTCAATTAGCGTTGAAATTCCAGTTAGAAAAATCTGTGCAAATTTCATAGCGCCACAGCTGAAAATTCGGCAGTTCAAAAGACGTAAAGAATGGCATATTTACCGGATAACCAATAATTTAAAGAGATTTTTAACAAATAAGCAATCATCATTTTTCTTTGTGTACGATACATTTTCCATTGATCTCCCTGGATTATCGGTAGGCTACCCTTGTATTTTTCTTTCTTCATAACATGACCAAAATACTGACGTTTTACTAATACAATAATTTATTCCGATGTTTAATCATTCAATGAAGAAAATTCAAATAGAAGCTAAATACATCCGGCGTCACAAAACTCGCACCTATTGCAAAATCTACAATAAGACAATAAAGCGATCGTCTCTTTCGGATGTTCAGCGTCGTAGCCCTGATCCACGCCTGCGGATGAATCCACCAGTCTCTTGAAATCCGCCGAACGGCAAAACGGCTTATATTTAGTTGCCGAGCAACAGGACACTATCACATACCTGATCGCAGTAGTGCCACCACTTGAGCCGTCAGCAGTGGCATTTTAAGGGGTTGTTTTCTAGCGCTAATTATGCACGTGTGTCCTCTTCAAGGTTCGAATAATGAATGACCTACATTTGACTTAAACTGTTCCTTTCGTTGCCCAGGAAGATGGCCCAAGTTGTGGCACCTGTAAAGAGTGCCACAACTTGGTGTTTGCACAACATTTTTAACGTCCCATACTCGAAAAATTTGTATCGTTTATGAAATGAAACTATTGCCTGATAAGGGGTCGTTAAATGTACAATTGATATCAATATTGTTTGGATTAGATGTATTGGCTCGAGAAAACTTACGCTTAAAACTTATTTGCGAATATGTGCGATATTTGTAACGCCGAGTGTATGTATATTTGTAATATTCCTTCTTACAATGTGCCTCGTGAAAAAATTCCCTGTCACATCTGCATGCGATAAACGGCGGGAAGCGGTCCAAGAGATTTCGCGCGCTTTGTCGCGCTAAGAAAACTCAACCGGCCAAAGACCAAGTGATAACTACTCCCTTAACATGACGAACCGGCGCGGCTCTACGAAAATGAACCGGCCGTCCCGGTTCGAGACTCAATTAAATCGGTCATTAACTGTGCGGACTTAGTCACATACTAAAAAGAAAATAACAAAGGATCCCGTAAATTCTCTGAAAACGCATTTATTATGAAAATAATTACACAGAATTCTTTGTTCTTTGATTCCAAAGAACCGGTGATAGTTTCAAGCAACAAATTTTCCATGTTGATGTATTTACGAGGAAAGGAAAAGACGTTAAATACAAATACGTACATCATATTAAATGAAAGAAAATATATAGAAATACACATAATATAGAAAGAAATTGCTATTGGCTTGAAAAATTATTTAGAAATAGCTTAAGCAGGCTTCCGTCTCAGGCTCTCGACTACGAATCTGAATATCGCGGTTTCAAATACCGGCGTGCGCAAGTAAATTTTACTTAAGGCGATGCCATACGTAGTAATGCAAAATCTTGTGTTTTTGGTTTGAAAATTTGGTCGCCTAGAAATGTTTCAGATGCTTTAATTAAATACTGCGAGTAGAATACATCTTGGCCTTTGAAACAATCGAGCATTTTTTAGATAAGTCTTTTTATAAGCCCAGAAAAAAATAATGTATAAGGCCTATGAAAACTGCTTTAAAGTTTAAAATCTCCTACTTACGAACCCATTTTCGGTAAAAATTTTATTGTATAATGTGGAAAAATAAGTTATTTATAAAATGATCGAAATTTTTTTAAATATTTATGCCTGAACATCCACAAAATAAAATAAAAGGCACTTTTTGGCCTTGTTTTTTTCTTGCATAAATCAAAACAGGCGGATGGTGTTAAGCGGGAATTTAAACCTTATCGCCATCTACGTAAGGGTTGTTATTGATAGCGGCTCAATTTAAAATATTACACGACGTAGTGCATCACCTTAATTAATTTGTATTGTTTAACAATTTATTAATTCATAAAAAATTCCAGAGGGGAATTTACTCTTAACATCGTCCAGATGAAACACTACCATATGGGCTTGAAATGACCTTTGCTGTGTTTTGTGACCAGATCTGAATATTCAGGTGCACCCCACCTTCCTCTACCTCATCTCCTTCCCCCACACTAACTTCAGTCTCTCAACATATCCCAATTGGGAATGCCACCTTCTCACTGGCTCAGACGGTTGGGAGTATTTGGGACTCTATTAGTGGGGTATTCACATTTAAAAAAAATGGTTTAGGGTAGTAATAATAATTTTATAATTGACATTATCAGCTGTTTCGTATCCATCGTGAGGTGAATACGTGGCTTCTATCAGTTAACATTACTGGTTAAAACATGCATAGTTCTTTTTAATAATAAATTATAATAACACTCGATCAGAAAATGTTGAATGATTTATTATATAAAACATTACGGGCGGCTAATTAAAACAGACAACCGAGTTTGTTTGAAAAGGCTAACGATTAAAAAATAATACTATCATTCATTATCTGCACAAAGTTCCAGAGTTTACGGTACTGTCCGTATCGTTCTAGTCAGAGAGACTCACCCAACTTGAGAATATTACTGGTATGGTAGCAAAACGAAATAACAACATCTGAATGGTCAAGTTTTTCAAAAACTTCAGATTTTCACGGCCAAAATTATTATCGTGATTAATTTTTGGGTTATTGTGCCGCATAGTGCTTCCTCCGACAGCGTTGCAGTGTCCATCGTTAAGTAAATGTTATTTATACAAATAAAACGACGTCATATGCGCCTCACAATTTTCAATTCATTGTATTTAAGTGTGTGTTTAGTAGATAGAGGTGATACCGTTTGCGCGCATTCATCCTCTTAGGGCCGAAATTTTAGTATTATAATTAATTAAATTAATGTGGATTTCGTCGTTTAGTTTTGGTGTAGCCGTCAAGTACCGGAGTACCGGTTTTTCTGAATGTCAATTGCCTCTTTAACAAGTTTCGGGTCTTCCTAGGACTTCGATAACAAATTCAAAGAATTGCTGATTTGTCCGGATAACCGAGTTTGCACCTTTCGGAGATGGTGCGTTCTGTCTGGCCTAAATACACCTTGCACATTACACTTTACACATTCCAACAATGTTTCAAGTTTAATCAGCTAGAGGCATCCATTTTTATCCCTTCCCCAAACAGTTTTTCAATAACTAGATATAGACTGGAACCGAGAAATAAGGCCATTGTGTAACATTAAAATTAAATTCATACGAATTGTAAATGTACAGTTCCTTTAAAATTATATAAGTTGGTATAAAATTGCTTGTACGACGTCACCGTCATTCACGAAAAAAACTAGTTAGAGCAAATTCTTTATGAATGCTAACAGCATTTAAAAAAATATGCACGGTGTATATATAGCACAACTCTGCATTGCTTTGCACAGCCAACCGTGAAGATCAGCATGAAAGAAAAGTTGTTCACTGTGAGACTTACAGAGGTGTTGGATAAGTCCCTCAAAGTGCCAACATCAGTGTGGAACTTGGCAGGCGACCGGGAGACAAAAACAAGGGTGACGACTAACTACTGCTACCGCGCAAAGTCAACCAAGTTCAAAGTGCTGTACGCTATACACAACTGCAGATCGGTATTCAAACAAAATAATATGGGTGTCTTTCATACAATAAAACTAAGAATGAATTTTAAAAATACGTAACTTGTTAAAACTACTAAGACCCTGTTGCTACTGTTCCTAAGTTGCTCCTTATCATCGCTAAGTACGAGAATCTTTGCTTAAATATCAGGACACAAAGTAACCCCCTTCCTTGACACTTGACATTTTTCTCAATAATTACATACGTTCATCATTGATATTTGTGTAAATTTCCTACTTTTATCAGTATGGACTTTTTTTACTAATTTCTACGATATTAATTATTGATAAGGATGGTACACAATCTTAAACAGTCAGGTAAATTAATAGGGATTTTAAATATTCAACGTGAAACCAGTTTGTTTTAAACGGTTAGTACATCATAGTGCACTGACTCCAGCAAATCAAGTACTATTTACAATATTAGTATCCTCGCATATATCCATGCTGATTAAAGTGGGGAAACCGCGTAACAGTCGTTGACATGTTGAATCATCGCGATTGCAGTATTTTTGTTTTGCAAAAGGATAATAAAACACGTTCGTCTATTAAAATCACAGAAAAAACGTGAATATTATTGATAAGACTTACGAGCTATCTAAGAATTACGTGCTAGCCACGAGCTCCACATAAAAATCAAAAGCCCAAGTCCTTCGATATTTCCAAGTAGACACTAGTCACAATATACTCGTATAATATCGAGTAGGTGAAGTATAGTAGGCATGGTGATTATTATAACCATGTCACCTCCGTACTGATGGCGTTCTATTGATACATCATTAATTAAATGCTCAACCACATTAATAAGTCATTAGTCAATGTTATTACCGTCATTAGTTAATTGGTATTATTAAAGACAATCCAGGTAACAATAATTGTGGTTATAAATGTTTTACCTCCCAGAGATGTTTACGATTCGCAGGCGACGTCTGTACATAAATTACATTATTAGGGAGCAGCTGACGTTTTACACCTTAGATTTACATAGATTTAAAAAAATCATATGTAGACAATAACTTTCCTATGAACTTTATTTTGAACGTCCAATGTGCCAAATTTCATCAATTGCCAAAATGTTGCTTTAAGTGGTAAGAGAAGGGGTTGGGGGGTTTTGAAATCTCGTGTAGACAGCGATCTTCTTGTTATTTCATCAATGTCAGAAAAAAATTGTAGATTGTATAAAAATCTAATCTATGTCTCCCGCCACAGACAGGATTCTTTATATAAAGATGTATAAAGATGGATAATCGATTTCACACGGAAATAAGAGTATTTCTAATTTATTAAAGGCCTGCTATCCCGTTTTTAACCAGATTACCAATAATTTGAAGAGATTTTTAATAAATTAGCAATATCTTCTCATTTTTCTCCGTGCAAATCTTTCCATCAAAATATTGCTTTTCAACGGAATTATATAATATCGTACCTATAAAGCAGAAATCAAATGAAATAAAACACTACGAGATGACAAAATAGCTAACCCGATGAGCACTGGCATCATGAAATTTGCGCAGTTGTTTCTGTATATACTCTTTTCAGGCAAAATATTTTAGCTATGGAGCTTTAAAATATCTGTTAAAAATAAGACAAGACGCCAAATCGATCTTTCCATACATTTTCAATTGTTATGTTAAAAACAGGGAAAAAAAATGGTTGAGACTCGGGTGAAGCCGGGTAGTAACTTATGAAAGTAATAATATCTTATGAAGTTATCCATCTGTTCTTCATACAATTTTACAACCAGATAGAAACGTTTATCTTATTGAATTTTATCAGCTATAATTTTTTCTCAGATAAACTTCGTTAAAAGTTACACGTTAACCCCTCTAGCCTCGGAGGACATTAATAGCCACAAACATAAATATTCCATTACCTTTGGAGGACAAATCTGACCGGCGTTTCCAAATTATAAAAGTTTTTTTTTTAATCTTTTTTCTATAATGCGGAGATGATTTGTCCATCGTTGGAAAGAGAGAAATAATTATTCTTCTCAGTTTGTCTTATATACGTATACTTCATTCCATGAATACAAGTGTATGATTACAAATTGTGGGGTTTTTTCGTTGCCAGTAGAAAGTAAAAAAAAATATAAATATTTATTTTTATTTTTTATTTTATTGAATATACAAACAAATTACAATAATTAACAAATGTAGATATTTCGAGGCTGATTGCGAAAAAATTAGAATTTTTTAGCGAAAAAAAATATTTTTATTGTATGAATGGCATAAAAACTGAAACTGTTTTCTTAGTTACGAGTCAAAAACTTTTAGTTGACATTTTCAGGTTTGATATTAAAATTATAATTATTTAGAAATATTAATATTTATTTCAAATACAAACATCCTAAGGATAATTTTAACTAGTTTCTAAAAAAATTTCTACGACAACTTTAAAAATGGAAAATTGGGACTTGTGAGTAAAATTATATTAAATCCAGAAGGGTTAAACTGCACTCCATTGAATCACCTTAAAGGTTTTTTATATAAATGGTCTATATTTTGTATTGTAGGTACGCACTAATGACGATTCTTGTAAACGCGTTTGATAACACCGGTACAAATAATTAAAGGTTCTCGCTAGCGCGAAAGACAGCGGACTATTATTTAATATAATTTTTAAATTAGATATGGTTATTATAATAATGAACATCAGCAATAATGAAGGTTGACAAGAATGTTTTATAATAAACAGATTAAGATATGGATATTATGCTTAATCGCTAAATGTTCACAGTACCTAGAATGCAGTTGAATGTGTCATATTGCCGATGTGTTATAATTAGTTCGATGTGTATGCAATATCACGCAAGCGAGAAAGCAATGTGCATTTAGCTTCGATTAATGTAATCTATATACTCATGTGTTCGTGGAATCATAAAAAATCGGCGGCGCCGGTTAATGGAATCAAAATTTTCACATGTAATTAAATGGGCCAAACGATATTTTAAAATAAAAAAAAATCTGCCTGAAAGTTAAACACTACTTTGCAGACGGGAATAACCACATAATGAAGAACGCAAGAAATGCAATGTGGGAGCGTTTCGTGATCCAAAAGTCTGACCATACTTTTTTAATTTGATATTTGAACTACTGTGTTTCACCATCACTATGAAATTCGAATGGGATGGCGATATACGATGTCAAGCAAGTGTAAAAGAGACAGAGCGCGTGCTGAATAGGCGAGAACCAAAAGGTACTAAGTCAGTGGTGACTTTCATGGTTTCCATTCAAATCTATATGGAAGGCATTTCTAGGGTTCTTCTTTGTTCTACCAGTTATATTATACTGATTGTATAACCAACAGGCAGGGATCATTTTGTTAATTACCTCGATTAATAGGTTCTGTGTCTAGAATAATTGCCATGGCTTAACAGTTTAAACGGAACCCATTAAAATAGCCTTATTACTAATCTTCTGCTAATTACATCAGGCACAGTCAAAGATATTAGAAGAACGAGATATGCTATGTTGGCCGCCGGACCGTAGCCGGAGTACTACCTAATTAGGGTACTTTGAACGGTATCGGGACGTGTACGCACAGAAATCTGTTCTATGTATTAGTGCGGATACCTTAGCGCAAGCGAAGGTGTGCAGTAGTATTGGTGAACAAAACCGGCGACACTCGGCAAAACAATTCCACTCAGTACGAACTGCTCATAGCACATCTCGTTCTTCTAATATCTTTGGGCACAGTAAATACCCCCAAATGCAATAATTGTTACTATTTCAGAAATGTTATATATATTGTCAAGCAACATTTTCAGCTTACTGTGGTGGTAGTAAGAGATTTTCAAATATTGTCAGGTTATTCGTAACCCGGGAATGTTTGTCTTTCTTTAAAAAAACGAATATAAAGAAGTATATTTATTTAAGTAAATTGCATCACTTATGTACATTAAATACTTTTAAAAGGGCTCTAAATTATAAGTCACTTTTTTACTCAAAATCGTATATTGGTCATTAAAGTTGCCGCTTTAACTACTCAAATGCAATCTGGACACACGTGATCACATTAACCGGCCACTACCAGTGTTCTAACAAAATTCTCAAATACGCTAAGTGGATCCACATAATGAGTAATGTAGGTACTTTATTCAGCGACCCGTCATCTGTCAACTGTCATGCGTCAACATAAGGTCGGAGGTTACTGGCGGTCAAAGTTTCTTAAACTAATCCCAGCGAGAGCTCGTACGGACGTCATAAACGATCGTCCTCTCCCTTCTCAAGCGTATTGTTTGAAAATGATAAAGACAAAATAAACTAGAACGATGACGTCACGTACAATCTCTCGCTGGGACTAGAATATTAACATGTAACAATAACACGACATTTACTGCAGTTAGTCACTAAGCTAATAATTTATTTTGCAATAATCCCTACGATAACGAAACTCTAATTAAATTTTCTATTTAATCACTTACTTGAGTCCAGTTATATAAACAGACCAAATAAAAGAAGAATAATTATGTATTTGGATTTCGAGACAGAGCTGTGTGGCGTTACAAAAACTGTATTAAGCCCCGGCGTTGCCCGGGATTTACACAAAGTTTTTCGAAATTTGACTTGGAAAGTCAATTGTGCCAAATTTCATAAATTTCAGAGTAAAACTATATACAAATCAAATCCACATCGCCCGTCCGGTATCCGCCATGCGACCGTCCGTCCGCCACAAACAAACAGACACTCTTTTTGATATAAATAGATTACATTTAAAAAATGGTTTGTTTTTTAAACAAATCTACAGTCATTACATAATTACTAAAATTTTGCAGACTTGATCTTGAAAGTAGGAGAAAGGTCGCTGTCTACGCGAAATTTTGACTCCAACTACCACCCCCCTTTTCCACCCCTCAAGGTACAATTTTGATACTTGAGAAAATTTTGCACACCTGTCGTTTAAAATAAGATAAAAATTACTGTCTACATTTGATTTCGATAAACACTGCAAAGCTCGCGCGACACGCCCGGGACTTCAGCTGGTTAAAGATAAATAGTATTATTGTTACTTTGGTAGTAAAAAATTAACCAACCGTTTCTCATATTCTCTGTGAGAGCACTGAAAATTTGGCAATCCAAGCTTTGAAAAGACAAAAAAATGTACCTATACAAACACCGGTAGAAAATTAGACCAGTTAATTGAAAAGTGAGCGCGTACCGATCTAATGGTCGACATATTCTTCTTCATAAAAAATAAATATATGTACCACGTAACCTGATCTTAAAGAATATTTTCCATCGTTTGAAATTCATGTTGCCAACATGTCAGAGTCAAGGCGGATAAGAACTGGGAATTGAGAGGACCCAAGATAAAGATAAAATAAAAGAATGACGAAACAAATAAGAGAACGGAGAATAAAAAACAATTTCATTGGAGAATATGATCCCAGTCCAGAGCAGGAGACAAAAGATACTGTGAACAACGGAAAAATCTTTTCATCGTGGTTATATGGCCAAGTAAACCAATTAAGATTTGTGGTTAGCGATACAAAGGAAGTCAAACTACTATGTATCGCAATGTCCTGTTCAAATTGTCATTTCCTTTATTCCTCTCCTTCCTAAAGGTCTTACCGAGGAAAAAGAAGAACGGAAGAAAGAAGACCTATACCTGTGATACTAATTTTTTTATTGTAACACACGTGTCATTTGTTTTCATTCGTAATATTGTCTTCGTTAATATTGCATTTTATCTTGCTGCTCGGATAATCATTCTCGTGAAAAGGCCATCAAATAATGTGAATTGCATCCTCAAATTTAATATTGTCGTGTGGTGAAATTAAACAGAATCGTGTTGTGGAAATACAACATTAATTGTGATTATATGAGGTACCTATAAATTTTAATTGATCCATACGAGGAGAATTTTCAAGAAACCAACATCACCACAAAGCTTCCTTTCTATTTCTCCTCGTATTTCTCAGTGATTTTAACCCATCGAATGAATTTCATTTACAGTCCATTTTAACCGTTATTTGGCATCAAACAACGGTGTTCTCAGTACCATATGTGTGGATAATGTAATTCGATTTAATTCTGTATTAAATAGTTGGTCACTTATTGCAATTAAAGTGTCTTCAGATGACACGACTAATAAATTACAATCGATAATTAATCTTGCCAAATACCCACTTGGATACATAAAAATAATATTTTATGCACGTAAAATATGATAACTACTTACTTTTGCATAATTCATTCGTTTGTTATGAAAATAATTTCTTCTCAGTGAATAGGGTATTTCTTAAGAGATAATGAAATAAACATGAAGCAATAATAACCATTATCATTGTAATAATATTGTCTATCCATTGACTATGCACTTGTACACCGGTGTGAAGTGCAGATAATTATTAGATGCAAAGTTTAAACGTGCATTATAATATAAATGTACAGATATTGTAATGCAATTATGTCATAATTATTTGTTCGATGCTGCAAATAGAATTTACATCATCAATTTACATTGCTGTACTTAATAAAATGCATTAATGAAAAGGCTGTCAGGAAGAGACTGGATTTGCAATAAAACAAGGCGAAATAAAGAAAGATAAGGACGCCTAGATGCATATTATCGAAACAATTATTATAAGACAACACGAGGAAAAGGTTATGAAAAATTGTGATGTTATTTTTATCTTTTATTTTTCACTTATTAACTATCCCGCAGCCAAATGGGGGAGTAGGTAGTACCAAAATTACTATCCTTCTCATATTAGCTTAAATACTTGACATGTCATTTTAGTATTTTACGTATTCCTGCGCAAAAACATAAGTTTCCATTAATAATTGACTGAATAATTGGGATTTCTATAGTTTAAAAGCCCATAAGACAGAAAAATGTATGAGGTCGTCGGAAGAACCACTTGGTTACAGACGCTTTGTTTGGCATCTTGGCCTGTCAAGAGTTAAAACGCCAATGATAGAAACGGAGAGCAGTAAAAATAATGTATTACAGTCTTATTTTTTAGGTATTTTTTGTGACAGGTACAATTTTCTCATTTTGAAAGCATTCGTAGAGCAGAATGACGGATAAATGAGTGTTAGAAGTAAGATACATGAAAGAAGAATTCTGGCAGACCCCAGGAACACAACACAACCAACATAATCCTGTATAATAGAATAACTTATGACAGGTTGAGATGATATTGGCGGTTTATAGTTGTTTGTTTTTGTTTTATTTTACAATGATTCTACATACGATGCCCTAAGGAAAATAATTACCTTCAAGGCCTATGCTATCTTTGGGGATGCTGTGTGGAGGGTCTCTTTGAGGAGAGGAAGTAGTGAATATGGGTTTTGAAGCGTCACCATATTGTAGGAGGGAAGAAACACAGGGGTCGGCAAATCGTTCCACAGCCAAGCTGTAGAAACGACCCATTCTCATGTGAGAAAAAACAACCGTTTACAAATGTTGGCTGCGCGTTTGGCGTGTTTCCCGACTAGGCACAGGTGACGACAGGATAAATGACGCTAGTTCTTCGGAGCATCTTCCATTGAAATATCGGCGGAAGAAGGTCAGCGTTACCACCTCACGCCTGTGCTTGCAATCCGTTTGTTAAACTAGGTGAATCCATCTAACGGACCGCCCGTTTCTGCACAGAGAAAAGGATTATCTTCAAGTATTTTGGGGATACAGACTAGAGGTGGCTGCCAAATTTAACAGTGGGGCGAACTTACGATTTACACAGGGTTAGCAGTTGTGTACTATTTAAGTATCTGCTGGCCTGAACAGTACACCCAGTTTTTTAGAGACTAACTTTACTCTGGTTTCAATGGAGCCCAAAAATCTCAGACATTTACCTTAGTGTATAATATTATTTGTGCAAGCCCTAAAGCCGTACCTTGATTAGAGAGATTTATTTTACAATTAACATACGCTTATAAGAATGTTCAACAGCCTTTGTTCTTTGCTATATGCATATTATAGTTACAACAATATTTGAATAGTGAATCAGTAATAATCTTATCAATAATTCAATAGAAAGCCAATAACGTCGTAATTCCGATCATGTGTGACGTCACTCTTCTTTAATATAGTAGGGATTAAAGTTACTACACAGACACAGTGATATGAGTTGATGGAACTTTTTAAATATATTTTTATGGTATGCGTGTCACAGTGTAATCAGTGAAAACACATCAAAATATTAAATAAACTATCATGAAATTTTTCAGCAGTGGAAGCTTTTTTATTTAACGATTAAAATTCGGAGAAGAAAATGTTTTCGTGCCTCAATCCGTAATGAACCCAATTTCCATCTTCATTTCCCGTTTGATCCTATATACAAAGCGTAAAAACAACAAGAAGGTAGATAAAATGAGACTCAGTCTACAAAGAAGGTAAGCTTACTTCCGAAGGGATGAAATTAGGGACCTCCCTTACACGCATAGCCTTGACAAATTTAATGATATAAAAATACAAGATAGCACATACATACCATCATATTTTTGTTTGAGCCTGCGAAGTGAAAATTTGTCCAGCGGGGATTCGCTATTTATCTCTTTGGATGTAAAAACTTTCCTTGGGTGTGGAGAGTACCTTACATAATTTCAATGGACTAAACCAATGAATATTTAGTAACTGACAGTCATTCATACATGGAGAAAAATGAGTATTGCTTGTTTATTAAAATCCTGTTAAAAGATGATAGCAGGCCATTTCCTAATAGACTATTAGTACATTCATAATACATCGGAACATGTGTTCATGCGGCTGCGTTTATCCTTGTTAATTAATGACTAAATGCAAATATTAGAATGTCGTTCCGACATCGACATAACACATTCGTGTTTTACTGATAGTTTATTAGGAAATCTCTCAATTCATTCGATAAAGGCTTGCAGTCTCGTTTTAAACAGGATTATTATAATTAGAAGAGATTTTTAATAAATTTGCAATATTTTATATAAGTAAGTTTTCTCCGTGTAACAGTTTTTTTTTAAATATATTTTTAAAAATTCAGATCTTGAGGGTAATTGTTTTTCTCAGAGCCTAATAGCCTATGCCTATGACATCTAGATTCAGGGCCTATCCTATGTCATCTAGATTCAGGGTCTTGGCCTATGTCATCTAGATTCAAGGTCTATGCCTATGTCATCTAGATTCAGGGCCTACGCATATGGCATCTAGATTCAGATTCAGGGGATGCTGTATGTAGGATCTTTAAAGTTTACATCAATCAGATGAAATTAAGAAAAATACCACTCTTCTGAAGTAAAAAATGCATCTGTAGTGATGAGATTATAATTTGAAGATTCTACCGACCTGAGCGTGGTTAATATACAGCTATGTCGTCGATACGACTTGTTCAAGATACCACACGACAGAACACATGCTCTAGCACAGCATGACATTACTAGAGTTAGTTAGGTGATCGAATGATATTTCTAAAACAGTAAACATATTAATAACTCTTTTGTATGGTTATATTTATCGTATTTGCCAAATGTCAAGAATGTTTAAATAAGAATCTTGTATACATATATGCTAGTTGCGCGTGAGGTTTAAAATTGAATAGCCTTAAATGTGTACCCTTCACCCCCCTTTGCCCCTTGTCCCCTTTCCTTGATCCGGGCCCAGAGACAAGGAGTATTGTGTTCAGTTGTTATCGTTGCATCTTACCCGCGAACATTTCGTCTTATATTGAAACCCGCATATGTTGAACTCGGCCGTGACTATTTTGGAGCACACATCGTCCAGTGAAACGTTTTTACCCGCCGCAGTGAATTTCACTGTCTTGTTTTGTTTTGTGTTAAGTGTTAATGTTAATTGTATGCAAACTGATAAGAGAGCAGAACCAGCGGCTTAAGGAGAACGAGACCAGGGTAAGTCTTTGGCCTTTCCCACTCATTTTCCTCTTGCAAACACTAAGGCAATTCAATTCGTTTTTATTTGTCTTAGTCTATATCGCATTCGCAATACCGCAACCCCCCGCACAATTGCGTACGAAAGAGTTCCGCACAACCATCAAATTGGTCCAATTTCGAACCGGGTTATATTGTATTACTTTCGTTCGCAATTGCAATCTATAATCATTATTTGTACCAAAATCATGGCATTTGCATTATAAATGGGTTAAAATTTAGTCCGTCAAATAATTATATTAAAAACGAATTACATTTAATTCCTCGTGGCAAATTATAGGTTGACAATAATTTAATCGTGTATGTAGGTACCTGGTTTAACGCAAGGAATCGTATTGTGTAAGTAGGTACTTGTATTCAATACTGAATTCTAATAATACGAGTACATACTTCGCTAGCGTTAAGTACGTAGGTATGTATTAACGACCGCTAACAATAGATAGTAAACAGAATAATAATATTCAGTTGTTATTGAGTTTAATTTGGAAACACATATCAGAAGAATTGTTTACTTTGATCAATTACGCTAGCGTTAATTCAATTATAGCGTTATTTAAATTATAATTAATTATTTGGGTTAATTATTTATTGCTAAATACATAATGGCCACTAAAGAAAAAAAGTTGAGATTACTGACGGCTCAGCGAGATGCGTTAGATGCACGTCTTACTAAGTTATTTGAACTATCAAATAAAATTTCCGACTTGAGTATTCTAGAGGAGTTTCTTTCGTTAGTTGAAACTCTAGACTTGACTAGAAGTAAGTATGAGGACATATCTCAACAAATAAATATATTAAATTTGGAAATCGATTCAAACTTTAAACCTGATTTTGAAAGATGGTTCAAGTTCGACGATATGTACGGACATATCAAAAGAAAAATATCATTAAATCGGGAAAACACTTCGCGGGTGGTTAGTAAACAGAAAAAATGTAGTGTAAAACTCCCACCGATTGAATTGGCATATTTCGATGGGGAAATAAAAAATTGGCCCATATTTTATTCAAGTTTTATTAACACCGTACACAATAACGATACACTTTCGAATTCAGAAAAGTTATATTATTTGTTGGGAAAAATCAGTAACCGTGTTAAATCAACGTTCGCCGGGATCATTTTATCGCCGGAAAATTACGAAATTATTTTTAACTCGTTGATCGATAAATATAACGACAAAAGAGTAATATCTTCTGCATACATCGATCAAATTTTGGATTTTAAATCCTTTGCTGTTGCAAATATTAATAATCTGGAATCCTTCATTGATCATTTTGCGTCAGCTGTGGCAGCCGTTAAAAATGTAAATTTAGATAATTTGTGTGACTTTATTTTCTTACACATTGCATTGAAAAAACTTGATATGGACTCGGTGAAAGGATTCGAAACATACAATAGGGAAAATGAATTCCCCTCGTTTGAAGACTTGGTGAAATTTGTTCGGGAACAAGTTAAGATCTTGCAAAGAACCGGTTCTTCAAGAAAATCGGTGGAAAATAAAAGTGAAACGTCAAAACGGTCACAAAAATCGACGCATGCCTATATGAGCGCTGGTAGTGAGGAAAATCGTCAGCCTATTAAATGTTTACTTTGCAATAATTTATCGCATGGAAATTTGTTTAAATGTTCAGAATTTAAAAAATTGACTGTAAGGGAACGGTTCAATTTTATCAAAAGAAAGGGATTCTGTTTTAGATGCCTTAGTGATAGACATAAGGCTAGGGCTTGCAATTCAAATCAAAATTGTCATAAGTGTAATGACAAGTTTCATCATACAATGTTACATTTTGAAGAACAGGGTGCATCACACAAGGGGCAGTCAGACTCTCAAAATGCCCAAAGAATTGAAAACCAGAAAGCTGATCAATCGAATGATCCAAAACCGGGCTGCTCCAATTCTGATGTAGCTTTGTGTACTTTTTCAACTGTTCGATCTCATAATCTAAAGACTCATTGTACTGTATTGCTGGCTACCGCACGAGTGGGAATAATAGACGCACAGGGAAATGAACATCTCGTTAGGTGTTTATTGGACAGCGCATCTCAGAGCAATTTTATTACTCGGGATTGTTGTAGAAAATTAGGATTTTTTGAATATCAACGCCCGTCTTGTTCCACCGTTAAGGGTATTGGAGGATCGTCTAAGCCCATTACAGGCTCCATACAGACCGAAATTTACTCTCGTTTCAATCGAGCAATAAATTATAACATTACTTCATTGATTGTGAATAAAGTTACAGAGCGCTTACCTACCGCCAAAGTTGATGTTCCTTCATTGTCATATTTGAATGACTTACCGTTGGCGGATGAGTCATATGGAGAACCAGGAGAAATTGACATGTTGCTAGGAGCCCAGCTCTTCCCGCATCTCCTGTTGTCAAAAAGGGTTCAAGACCCTTTTCAGAGGCATAATCTGCATGCTTTAGAAACAGTTCTAGGATACGTTATTTTGGGATCAGCACCAACTCGGGTTGAGGATAATGTTAGCGTATCTTGTTGTGCCATGCTAGAAGAACCAGATGATATTTGTCTCAAAAGATTTTGGGAATTAGAAGAGGTAAACGTACCGTCTATTAAAAGTCCTGAAGATCGTGAATGTGAGGAAATATATCAAAGAACAACCACAAGAGATCCTGAAAATGGAAGATATATAGTAACTTTGCCATTTAAAGGGGATGTTTCAACCCTTGGGGATTCATTTGCAATGGCAAAGAAACGTTTTTTATGTCTTGAACGTAAATTGGAAGCCTCTCCAAAATTAAGAGAAGCTTATAATAATATTATCAATGAATATTTAGAGAAGGATTATTTGACTCTCAGCACTTCAAATGAAGGAAACGAGATGCCTTCATACATAATTCCGCACCATGGAGTTGTACGAGAGGATAAAATCACGACCAGTTTGAGAATAGTCCTGGACGCTAGCGCAAAAACAAGCACTTCCGTGTCATTGAATAATATTTTATATATTGGGGAAAATTTACAGGGAAATTTATTTAATATAATTATGAATTTTCGTGTATTCCCAATAGCTCTTTCAGCTGATATACGCAAAATGTTTTTGTGTATAGGAGTGAAAGATAGTGATCGGAGATATCAACGAATCTTGTATCGCTTCTCGCCCAGCGAAGATATTAAAACTTATGAGTTTAACCGCGTTTGTTTTGGTCTTACATCCAGCCCATTTCAAGCTTTACGCACTATCAGGCAATTGGCCTCCGATGAAGGAGAAGCTTTTCCTAAGGCTAAGAAAATTATTGAAGAATTTTTATATATGGATGATTTTGTATATAGTATGGAAACTGAAGAGGGTGCAAAGGAAACGTCCTCTCAGTTAATCGCATTATTGAAGACTGGCCAATTTGACCTTGTCAAGTGGACCAGCAATTCGCAAAATGTTCTGGAATCTATTCCAGATTCGCATCGCTTATCAGCGATAAAGGAATTTGATGAAGTAAGCATGCATAAAATATTGGGCTTATACTGGTCACCAAATTCCGATTTATTCTCGTTCGTCACTTCTACACCTAAAACAGGTTGTACAAAACGAAATATATTGTCTTGTGTCGCAAAAATATGGGATATTATGGGCTTCATCGCGCCTGTCGTTTTATATGCCAAGCTTTTAATTAAACAATTGTGGCTACACAAATGCGATTGGGATGATGAGCCTCCCGACGATATTGTAAGGATATGGACGCAATTCTGTGAGGAACTTTCCTCACTGAATAGAATACAAATTCCGCGTCATACTGGCATCACGTCCAGTAGCATCGTAACCATTGTTGGTTTCGCAGATGCCAGCGAAAAGGCATATGGAGGTATAGTGTATTTCCATGTCCAAAATCATGAAGCAATTTCAGTACATGTTGCTTGTGCAAAATCGAAGGTTTCTCCTGTGAAAATTGTTTCTCTCGCACGATTAGAACTTTGCGCTGCATTAATACTTGCAAAATTAATGCATAACGTAATAAAAACCTTAGAAAAACGCTTGAAAATTGAAAATATATACGCATTTACTGATTCCACTGTAGCACTTTGTTGGATTCAGTCTTCTCCGCACCGTCGGGGGACATTCGTGGCTAATAGAGTTGCTAAAATTCAATCTGAATTATCAGCTACCTGTTTTAATCATATCGCAGGCACAGATAATCCCGCTGATTGTCTGTCACGAGAGCTTACCCCCAATCAGATTTTAGATCACCCGCTATGGTTTCATGGCCCACCGTGGATGAAATTTAGGCCTGAACGGTGGCCCATTACCACATTTGATGTCAACATGGTCACAGAACCACCCGAACAGAAGTCTATTTCGTTAGTAATGACTTCTGGTTTAGAAGAATATGATATTCTAACCCTGTCAAAGCGCTTTTCCTCGTGGAATAAATTATTACGATGTTTGGTTTACGTATTTCGTTTTCTTAAGGTGTTGCCATATCGAAAATATATACGTGGGTCAGATTTAGAGTTCGTTGAGCTTAAAATATTGCGCGAAATACAACGAGCGTACTTTCCCGGGGAATTGATAAATCTACAACAAGGAAAGACGTGTAAACCCGTATTTCAACG
Source organism: Hesperophylax consimilis (assembly GCF_061612785.1). Lineage (NCBI taxonomy): Eukaryota > Metazoa > Arthropoda > Insecta > Trichoptera > Limnephilidae > Hesperophylax > Hesperophylax consimilis. The sequence continues at coordinate 3,182,175 of NC_142842.1, forward strand.
TTTGAGACCGTTCTTGAATGACGGAATCATAAGGTTGGGAGGTCGTTTAGTTAATTCGGATTTAAATTATGATCAAAAGCACCCCATAGTTCTCCCGCGAAAGGATCACGTTTTAAATTTGTTGGTTGATCATTATCATAAAATTCATTGTCACTCGGGTCCCGCATTATTAATGTCTATTTTGAGGCAAAAATATTGGATACTGTCAGCCCGTAGTTTAATTCGAAATCGAGTACATAAATGCAATTCGTGTTTTCGGCTACGCCCTAAAACAATTGCACCTTTAATGGCGGATCATAGAGATTGTCGTGTCATTCAGTCTATAAAACCATTTACGCATGTGGGTATAGACTTTGCCGGGCCTTTAAGGGTAACTGTATCACGCGGACGTGGAATTCGTTCTCAAAAGGCGTATATTTGTTTATTTGTGTGTTTGACAACAAGAGCTATACACCTTGAATTGGCATCAAGTTTGAGCACCGAATGTTTTCTGAACGCATTCAAACGATTTCTTTCTAGGCGTGGTCCTGTGTCAAATTTATACTCAGACAACGGAACTAACTTTGTAGGAGCCAAGAGAAAATTTAATGAATTGCACGCATTTTCGTCATCTTCACATTTTGGTGAAGAATTCGCAAGTATTTTGGCCAATAATAGAATAAGCTGGCATTTGAATGCGCCAATAGCACCCCACTTTGGAGGAAATTGGGAATCCAATATTAAAAGTATGAAGACTCATCTTTTTCGGGTAATAGGAGATCAGATTCTATCGTTTGAAGAGGCAACTACAGTACTTGCACAAGTAGAAACCATTCTGAATACGAGGCCATTGTGTAGAACGCTCTCTTCAGACCCCTCCGAGCCCCTTGCGTTAACGCCAGCTCACTTCTTGACGACAACTCCCTTAAAACACCTGCCCGCCATGGAAATCGAGAAGGATAATTTGAACCTTCTATCGCGTCATGATTTACTCGATAAATTAATTCAATCATTCTGGAAGCGATGGAGATTAGATTACTTGCATACTTTGCAAGTACGTCCAAAATGGAATACTCCTACTAATCCAGTAAAGGTCGGCTTAGTAGTAATAGTGGGAACTGAAAACGCCCCACCATTACATTGGCCGTTAGCTATTATTGATGAAGTTTTCCCCGCAAAAGATGGAGTAATTCGTGTTGCTCGTGTCAGAACAGTGCTGGGATCTTATATTCGCCCAGTAATACGGCTATACCCTTTGCCAACTCAATAGTAGTCTAGTAGCATTAGGTTTAGTCAATGTAGGTTAGGAAATTTAGGATAACTGTAGGTTATTTTAATTTGTTTATATGATAAATGCCATGACAATGCGGTTTTAAAAGGGGTGATTTCGCACCCTTTCAAGGCGGGGGGGATAGTTGCGCGTGAGGTTTAAAATTGAATAGCCTTAAATGTGTACCCTTCACCCCCCTTTGCCCCTTGTCCCCTTTCCTTGATCCGGGCCCAGAGACAAGGAGTATTGTGTTCAGTTGTTATCGTTGCATCTTACCCGCGAACATTTCGTCTTATATTGAAACCCGCATATGTTGAACTCGGCCGTGACTATTTTGGAGCACACATCGTCCAGTGAAACGTTTTTACCCGCCGCAGTGAATTTCACTGTCTTTTTTTGTTTTGTGTTAAGTGTTAATGTTAATTGTATGCAAACTGATAAGAGAGCAGAACCAGCGGCTTAAGGAGAACGAGACCAGGGTAAGTCTTTGGCCTTTCCCACTCATTTTCCTCTTGCAAACACTAAGGCAATTCAATTCGTTTTTATTTGTCTTAGTCTATATCGCATTCGCAATACCGCAACCCCCCGCACAATTGCGTACGAAAGAGTTCCGCACAACCATATGCACTGTAAATGGATAATTAATCTGTCGTTAATTAATAGTTTATGAATATGAGCAGCATGACTTGGATTGTCCTTTTCGATTATTTTATAATAATTGTTTTATAATAATTAGATATACCTAATAAGATATTCTTTCTTACCTTTTGTTCTTATACTTATATTTTTAAGACTTTATATTTATGTTAATGGCACATGTTGTGCCGTTTATAAATAAATACATGTATTGATCACTCTACAAATCCATCTACTCTTTTATTTTCCGTTATATAAATGTTATTTTCTTCCTTTGTTGTGTGTGTAACCGATTGTCTTCGATCGTAATTATATTGATATCAATTATACACGTTGTTCCGATCTGATTGTGCGTTTAGATCTTCTAAACTAAGGCAAGGATTGATAGGGTTTTCACCATAATTTAGAGAATTTCTTCCGGAAGGTTTATATGTATAATACTTGCATATATAAAGTAGAGAAAACTTGATGTTTTGTAATCAAATCGTAAAAAAAATATTTTCGGGCGCCTAAGGATAACCCCGGACAACTAGAACACTACGACCACTCTATTCAGCTGTTTAATTGCTTGCGCTGTCGGACAGTCGAGTGGTTATGTCCTAAGGGTGGTTATTGAATTAGTAATAATTAATAAAGAAACTTTCACATTCTGTCGGTGGTTACTAAAAATGGTGGGCTCAGCTAGGACTTTCTATGTCAGTTCACGGTGAAAGTGAGTTTGGGCCCTTTCTATCTGTTCAAGGAAATGAAAGCCCAATATTTTAACGATAATCCAATTTGCGGAGGAAATTGTGATGTACGAGTAGACACGCAACAGGAATAACAACAAGTAATGCGAGAAGCGGAGAAAACTGTGTACCTAAATGAATAATTTAATAATAGTAAGTTTTTTTTATTAATAATGACCTTTTAACATACATACCTATGCATATATATTTTTATTGCTATAGTTACTCGCAGTTTTAGTTCTAAAAATAATTTTCAAAGTTTTAATTTTTCGGTCTTTTCAAATCGCACCAAATCTATGTACCAGTCTCAAAAAGCCTAACAGCCTCAGTTCACTTTCGTCCTTTCTCTCCCAGTTTCTTATTGGTATTAGAACCTCATTTTGGACTGCTTGCCTAACTTCCTTTGACAAACGTGCATACATTATTTCGTGTTATCGATTCAGTTAATTTTATATTATGTTACCAGCCAAGTCCCCGGCGTATCACGGCCTTTATTCTGCTTTAAGGACTGGGAAAAGGATTGGGGGTGGTTTTTCGAACTATTATTTACACACCTTCCTCTTGTTTTGAATATCAAGACACTCTTATCTAGTATAGATAGATTATATATTATAGACAATTTTTACAAGGCAAAATGCTCATTTTAAGCCAACAAAATAGTGAGTGGTTGTTAGGTAATGTAAATTGGAAATTCTTACAAAACAGAGTAAGAAGCTTTTAAAGGAAATTTGACATAATCAATCAAATGATCAAAATATATTAATATTGTGATTTAAAAACAGATGAGGCAAAAAATGACAACATTATGAGAGTCAGAAGCCTCGAAGAATACACGAAAAAAACTTTTGTTAACCATAAATCTAAACAACTCTTGTCTTAGCAAGCACTCCTTACTTCAATCACATTCATATATTTATTTTTTGATCTAGAAAGACACAAAAACGCAACTGGTATAATTATAGACCGAGACCTTTCCACTAAAAGAGGTTAGAAAAATCTAAACAGGTAAACGATAGCCCTTACGAAATAATGCAATATCATTATAGTGTATTTTTTACATTAATTCATGAGAAAACAGCATCATTAATCAGCCTCTTATCTCCATTTTACCTTCAAATTATCATCGCAAAATGATTTTTCACGTCTTTATCAAGGTAGCTTTTCCACGGTTGAAGAAAATAGCTCATTTCTTGAGCTCCTGAGATAACAACAATATGAAAGAGATATCGAAATTTTCACTGGAAAATCAGAACATATTTTTTCATACCGGTAGATAAAAGATATTTCTTAGATTCTGCAGATTATTATTTATTAATTTCATTTTTTCAATTATTTCTACATCCAAGTTTACAAGTGTCTAATTTATTATTACTTATAAACTTACATACATTATCTAATTTAAAAAAAATGATTAATTGCATTTTCTTTTGATTAATATGGCTCCTATAATCCAGCTTGAATCTATAAATTGGTGCAGACTTTATGGTTTCCGGCCGCGCTTTATAAATGTTGTATTCCTTTGCGTAGTAAACGATTTTTTTTATATGTATTGACTTTGTCCTATTTTTGTAGCATAATTTTATTGCAAGTTTTTGTAAATGTCTTGTATGTTTGTGAACTTGTATGTATGTTTGTGAACTTGTATGTATGTCTGTGAACTTCCATGTGGTATATAATTTTCTTCAAAAAATATTTTGTCAATAGGTTGTTTATTATTTTGTGCATAAATATCATCGCGTTCAGCATCAAGCCAATTCAGTTCCATTAAAATTTAAGTTAATTTTGCAAATCTATTTCACCTGCGTATTATTCTCGTCGCTCTATTTTGGACAATTCGAAACTTATTAAGTTCTCTGTCATTACATAAGAAAATAATCTTAGAGCAGTAGTTAGATTGTGGAGCAATAATGGAGATTTGCAGTATCCTGTTCTAGAAATCTCATCAGTTTTCACAGATATCTCAGACGTTAACTCTTGACAGGCCAAGATGCCAAACAAAACGTGTGTAATCATGGGGGTCTTCCGACGACCCCATGCATTTTTATGTCTTATGGGCTTTTAAACTATAGAAATCCCAATTATTCAGTCAATTATTTATGGTAACTTATGTATTTGCGCAGAATACGTAAAATACTAAAATGATATATGTCAAGTATTAAAGCTAATATAAGGAGGATAGTAATTTTGGTAATACCTACTCCCCCATTTGGCTGCGGGATAGTTAATGGGTACATTTTCTATACATGGTGGTTTTTTAATGACGGAGCCAGGAGGAATAATATAGTAATCCAATTTTAAATAACGTTGTGAAAAGAAGGGGAAGAGAAGAGAATAATTTTGAAGAAAGCAAGAGAAAGTGCCAGGGCAAAATTTTCCGGCGGTCTATCCTCACAGTAAAGATATGGTCTATCCTCATAAGTAATGGAATATTTTACATGATATAAAGATGACATATAACTTGTTTAAACATTGCTAAAAAAACTTAAAGAAGCTTGATTGACAATATAACAACTAGGTGTTCATAATGCGTGTTATTATTTAATTTTATTTTATTTTTTACACATCTCGTTTTTTTCACATTACTGCAATTGCTAAAGTATTTTTCTTACTTATTTTTATTTTTAAACACAACTTTACTCCATACATATGATATGATTTTATGGGGTACTCCATCTCAATAAGAACTCTCACACTAAAGACTGTTCAATTATTTTTATATATGTATGTAATACTTTATATCTAACTTATTTTATGTATTCTTTTGCTATGTAATGATACTGTTACCCGGATCAGAAGAGATATTGTCTATTGAGTCGGGTAGCGCACATGATTGTAAATAACCCATTGATGTTAATAAAAAACCAGCTAACCGGCAATATAAAAATTAAATAAATAAAAATTAATTTGAAAAAAAATATGTACGGGACGGCACTGTAGTCGCCGGCCGCACAGACGATATAGCGGGAGTGGCCGGCTGGCCGCTTCGACGCCTTGGAAGGGAAGGTCGGGAAAAGGTAGGGAGAATGTTGAAAAAATGGAAAAAAATGGGGAAAAATATGGGGAAAATGCAAAAATGGGGAAAAATGTGGTAAAAAATGGGGAAAAATTACGAAAGGGAAAAGTGGGGAAAATGTTGGGAAAAATGGGGAAAAATATAGGGAAAAGGGAGAAATGGGGAAAATGTGGGAGAAAGGTATAAGGCAGGGGGGAGGAAGGTAGGGGGGAACCTGCGCCCTGACTAGGGACGCTTCGACTATTGTGACAGTTTCTTCTTGATGAACACCAGGGAGCCGGGAGAAAGAAGAAGGCCAGGTTGCAGTGAAGGTCCAGGGCAGAAGAGGCTTGAAGAAGGCAGTCAAGGCAGTCCAGGAGAGATGTTGATGGTCCGATCGTTGCTGGCTCTCTGCCGAATTGCACAAGTTGTCCGCCTTTTAAAGGACCAACGGGCCTAGCTCTCCCTTTGTTAGCGACAAATTCCGAGAATTATTTTTGGGTTCCCGGAATTTGTCACAGGAATGAGCGCCGTTGTTGCGTAACTTGGAACGGGACGAATTTGACTTGGCCCCTGACTGTTCTTCAAACCACTTTGCCCGGTCATTTTTATTTAAATACATTTTTGTGAGTTTGCACAAATTACATATTAAAAAAGGGGAATTGACATCATACATATTAAAAGGGGAATTGAGTTTTGCACAATATTCAATTTTGTGCAAACGGCGAGTTTTGTAAAGGAAACTGCGCTTGCACAATTTCAAACCTTGTGCAAATTTACATATTAGAGAGAAAACATTTATTTAAAGGGGAAGATTTGCACAATATTCAATTTTGTGCAAACGGCGAGTTTTGTAAAGGAAACCGCGTTTGCACAATTTCAAATCTTCATGCAAATCTTCCATGTTTTGTACAGATGATAGGTATTTAATTTATAAGACGGTGTCGGGGGGTCAAGCCTTTGTTTTTTGTCTATAATGATGACTGCTTGACCCCGTGGTTTTATTTATTAATCAGCAGATAAGATTTATAGTTCTACAAGTTTTACACAGATAAGATTAGGTACAGATTTTGTATAGAGAAATTTGTTGCATAAATTCGAATATGCGCAGAGGTGAGTTTGTAAATGAACTGCCTCTGCGTAAATTCAGATTTATGCAAATTAATTCAAGTCAGTGGAGGTACGTCCGGTACAAAATAATATAGCTACTTACCTACATAACTCCCAAAATTCTGTCAAACACTGTCTAAAAACGTTTCTTCTGTCGCACTAATTATTTAATTTTGTTCCTTGACTGGATAAACAAACCTAATTAATCATTACATTTAGGAAACTAGAACTAATAGAAATTAATACAAATACCTTCACTAAAGGCTTTTCAATGTTTGACGTCTCTCAACAATTAGCCTTTTAATCAACACTGACCGAATTTCTTGAAATTATAAGGCGTACCGTCTTTCACGCATCTGCCTACGTTTCTCAAAATACCTGGTTACGGGGTACAATATCTAACACCTAGTCCAATAACAAAAAGGTGCAATTTCGCCAATTTTGATACAATCAATTAAAATTATATGAGTATTATAATATCAAATTTATTTATCTATGTAATACCTGAATTTTAATTAGTTTATTCTTATAAACAAATGGGTCTTATATTTTTCAGCACAATTAATATTTCTAAGCTTATGATAGAAATTATGTTCTGACCGATTTCAATCTGAAAAGGTTGACTTGACCTATAAAATCAAGACAAAATTCGTGACAGGGCTCATTAGCGTTCATTAATTTACACCGCTTCACACAATGAAATGGCAATAATGAAAGTTGAAACAAATTGAAATTATTGGAGATATTTTTTAATGAAAATTATGGCAAGTCACAAACTTAAGACATCAAAATGTTAATAAATCGAAAGAGAATAACTATAGTAACTACTTCTATATTATTAAGTTCTGAATTGTATTCAATAGAATCTGATCAAGAAGCAGATTTGGTAGATTGCTCTTCCGCAACTGGTTCAAAATCACTGGCAGCATCTAACATGTAAGGTGGAGTTACCAATTCTAAAAATAGAAAACTTTCACTTTATCTTTTAACAAAATCATAAAAACTCATCAAAATGTCTATAGCATTACAAGGAGGTCAAAATAACACACTGACATGTTTTAGATCTTTTGCATGTGTGCCGTGTTATATATTACTATTCAGAAGGCTAGAAATATTCAAACCATGTCGAGAATACAGGTCTAAGACCCTAAACTATCTTCTCATATATTTCCCAAGGGAGGAAAAAGTTTTTCCCCCGATGCGTTCGGGAAAACCGAATTGGAAACTCCGGTACATTTTGCATGTATAAAGAAAGGTTTTTCCTTGCAATACATGTAAGATATTGTTGTTGAATCTCAAAAAGAGATAAAAGTAACAGGTGTTGTCACTTCAACTTTTCAACAACCATAACGTCGGGTATTCCCCTACAATAGAGTTTCCTTTTAATCATCATCATCGTAAGGCTCTCGACTAGCAATCCGAAGGTCACAGGTTCAAATCCCGCCGTGCTCAAGTAAATTTTATAAAATGAAATTGTTTTATTTAACAATTTATTCAATTAAAATAATATATAGTATACTTGCACATTCCTATACCAGGGTGATACTCTCGGTATTATTAGACCAAGATTAAAATGGCTTCAGTTGTGTTTGGTGACCAGATCTGATACTCCCCCGCCTTATTTTTCCCCATCTGCCCTCCGCACTACCTTTATCCTCATACATACCCCAAATTGCGGATGCCATAGTCCCACTGGCTGTAGAGGTTTGCGAGCAGTTGGGACTCTATTGCGGTATTCACATACAAAAAAAAACTTCTTGACTGTATATCTAATCACCGTAATACTTTTTGTTGTGAAAATCTCGAATCATATATTGAAGACATGACACGAAAGACATTGACGGCGTTCAGAATCCATTTTCGGCAACTTGAGACTTTTACAATCTGACCGGTCACATGATACCTACAGATACACCAGCCCTTTGTAAGGTCCATCGAGGTTCTTATTTAATCAGCCTCAAACGAAATACCCACCCTTAAAGTACGCCAGGTGACACGGGTTGTTCTTAATTAATTAACTTGTAATTTAGCATCATCCCTCGGTGGACACTCGGGGTAATTGAGAACTTTCTCCAGACAGGGAAGAATCTTTGAGGATCAGGTAGCACGGGGGTCGATAGGCTTTAGTTAAACCTTAGTTAAGTTTGTATTGGATAACAGTGAAAAAGTTCTCCAAACCCTTCCATGCCGATGGTATTAGCTGATTTGACATATCTCTAATTATTTAAAAATAGATATTAAACACAGAGTTCAAGTTTTAGGTGTTCCACGGCAATACATGTAGGTATGTATTGGACCAAATAATTAAAATAGTATTTTTTAAAGGCAACAGTAAAAAACGATCATCGTTAATATACGTCTGCGCGCTTGGTTATCGAGTTGTGCGGCAGTGAGCGAGGGTACGGTACGGTGATGCGCGGTTGTCAGTGGTAGCCGGCGGTCTGCCGGCTTTAATGGACATACCTTGGGTTTTACGCGTGGCCAGTGTTCTCAATGACCAAGAATCTCTTTAATCTGATTTATCTGTAACCGTTTTATATCGAATTCCTGCTGACATATATATTTTTAAAGGATAACAAATAAACCTTAAGGCGATGCAATACGAAGTAATCCAAAAATCAGGTAATATTTTAGATGTTTTAATTAAATATTGCGAGCATAACACATCTTAATTTTTTGCAGGCAAGTCTTTTAAATCAGCCATATAAAAGTGCAAAATCTCATACTTACGAACCCCATTTTCAGAAATGGTCTTATCGTATAATATAGCAAGTTCATTAGATTATGATCGGATTTTTTTTTATATTTGTAACACAATAAAATAAAACATGCATTTTGGTGGTGTTTTTTTTTCATGAATCAAAACAATTTCAACCTTATCGCCATCTGCGTAAAGAGTGTGTAATTTCGCCGGATTACGAATGTTACACGTCGAGAAGGATCGCTTTAATTAAATAATACATAATGATACATTTCACAAAATTTATTTTCCTGTAGATATCATGCTCAAAAAAGTTTTAACCAGAGAACGTAAAGTTTTAACAACCTTGCTGGTTAAAAAGTTGCATCCGCAAACTTGATTTATAGCAAATAACTTCTTATGCCAGTAATAGGTACTAATGACTTCAGAAGACATGATCCAATTACCTGGAAACAAACTAAGGTTAATGGCGCTTAAAATGTAACGACATAGCTTACATGCCTTCCATAGGTAATAGGTAATTTCATCTAAAGTGATATAAATTTGGTGATATTATGCACTGAAATGTAAATAAAGCAAATGATATGAACAAAATAAGTGATAAATTCTGGGGGAAGTGCAACAATTCTTTTTGTAGATCCACTAGTAAAAGCACAAAAGGCAACTATTAAACTAATTCTGCAAGTACCATACGATACATACTCTCAACGTTTTGACAATTAGACAACTTGATGCTAAAGAGTCGATAAATAAAAACTCTAGTCCTCTTCAAATATAAAGTATATATTCCCGTACAATCTTAGTCCTCAATAATAAACACGTCTTCAACAAACCTAACAAACATCATTTAATGCGACATAAGAAAACATAGTGTTTCTAAAGGGATCCCTACGGATGTAAATTATTTATATTTACGATTAATAAAAACAGAACCTTACCATTAAAATATTTTCCAAATATAAAATTAGCAGTAAGCACCAGATTTTATTTTACTAGACGATGAATTAGTAACTGCCCGAGGTATCCCTCTAGAAACATTTGAGATTTTAGTAATATGTTCGTCAGAGATAATTAAAATAAACCTTACGGAAAATACGATTTTTATTTATTTATGTATTGTTTAAACAATAACAGTGTTTCCAATAACATTTCATAACATTTTCAAGTAATCATATACCTACGAGTATATTAATCTTAAATTAAATTCATTGTCTTAAACAAAATACTTTAATTCTAATCCCCAAATTCATTGAGGTTTGACTGAAACATGTGTATCTCTGAAGGAAGTTGGTTTAAAAGCGTAGTCATTCTCCCGAAATGTAAATGAATGAAGTCCTCTTTCGCATTTATTTTGTTATACAGTTTAATATCGCCAACAAATAACAAGAAAATATCGAATTTTATGAACGGAGCTATGTCATTAATAGACATAGAAAATAACAGAGGTTTTAAATTAAACCCTTGAGGGACCGCAGAATTTGTGGAGTAAGGTTTAGAAGCGACCTGCCCGTAAACTACGTATTGTTTTTTATTGGACAAATAATTATGGAAGAACAAAAGCAGTCGGATCGATAAACCAAAATTTTCAAGTTTTTTTAGTAAAATGAAGTGATCTACTCTATCAAAAGCTTTCGCAGAATCATTACACGAAACGTCAACTTGTTCGTTGTTGTTCAAAATATTTGAGACGTAATCCGTTAATATCGTTAAGTTAGTTTTTGGAGATCTGCCCTCTCTAAACCCGTGCTGATGTTTTATGAGAAAAGGTTCAACCTTACAATACATGCGTTTTTGTATGATAAGTTCCAATAATTTGGCTGGTGCCCAAGGAATTGCCACAGGTCTGTAGTTGGATACACAGGATTCATCGCCGCTTTTGTGTAAGGGTGTGAGATTTGAGATTTTCCATCTGTCAGGGAATTTCGAGTTAAGTACAATATTAAAGATATGTAAGAGAGGTAACATTAAAGGCTCGGCACATGCTTTAAGAATAATTCTATTTATTAAATCTGTTCCAACAGATTTTTTTGGTTTAAGTTTTTTAAATAAATAGTAAATAAATTCTTTATTCCAGGATGTGGGGAGGTGAGTGCGATCCAACACATTCCATAGAAAGGGATGCTTAGATGGTTTGGGCATATAGAGCGAATGAGCAAAGAAAGGAGTGTAAGGAGGATATTTGATGCAAATGCGAATTGTAGCAGAAGTCGGGGACGCCCGAGGAAGACATGGCACGATCAAGTGAATCAGATACTCGAGTCCGGCCATGTCAAGAGTCAGAATATGAATATGAGTCGATGTATGAATGTGAATGAGGCAAAACTTATTATTGGTTCATATCTCTAATATGACGGTAAGGGAGACAAGGGAGACTTAAGACCATATGGGTTGTTAAAAAAAGCGAAAAAATTGACTCTACGGGTGGCTAATTTGGTTTGTTGGGAATAAACAGCTAGTTTTTTCTCAACAAACCAAATTAGCGTGAGTTTAAAAAAATACGACTACCTACTACATCCACGATCGTCAATCTGTAATACCATAATATTAACAATTTCCTCACAGAGGTCAACATACATCGCAGGACAGTATCAATGCACAATAAAAATATCATAAAACAGAGAATGCGCACAGAAATGTACATAAAGCCAGCTATACACAGAAGTTGATATCCACCTATCCACAGTCGTTTCAGGCAGGTACCCACTTAACTTAACTCAGTAGGTGCTACTTAGCAATGCACTTTGCATTTGGAATGCATTGCTCTGCAGAGTGCTGCATATTATCACGTCGGGAAGCAGATATGTATTATGGAACCAAAGATTTATCCAATATTATTATTATTTCATGTTTCTACGAAATGATCATTCAATATTAAGGAGATTTATTTAGCCCCTCGGGCTTCTGGCATATTCAGTCAGAAAGTTCCAGTATTTCCGTTTTGCAATAAAATCAAAATAAATAGAATATTTTTGAATTTTACTTGACATATTAATGTACTTTTAGTGTCACTTTTTTGTCGTTTCATATAAAAAATTAACGAAACCTTCGCTTTCATAAAGGTTAAATTTTAATACTTCTGCAGTTAATAGCTAGATTTGAATATGAAGAGTGGTGTTTTCTCTTTCGTGCGCGCGGATTCACTGAACGTAGGTCCAGTGCACATACTTTAGCGGCCCGTTGATGTACATATTCTTTGAATGGAAATCCCTTTCTTCGGTGTTCGATTTGTATGAATATAAAGTGCGTCGTTTTTTAAAGTTTATTAACATTCGACAGGTAAATTTCTTCTTTTGAAAGGCAATGGATTCTTACACAAATATATATTTTATCTAAGTTCTTTTAGCTTCACAAATAAATAGAGTACATTGTTGTTAAGTTTGCGGTTAAAGGGGCTGACACATTACGCTATAAGTTCATCATTAAAAAGATGATGTGTTATAGGTGTTGGCGTTGCGACGACATGCGCTGTGATCTGCTAGCCAGTCGATATTTGAAAATTATGAGACCCCCTCAGAAGTTGTCAGAAAAATTAACAGACCGCTTTAATTACGCGGCTGTCGTTTGTAAAAGTGACAGATCCCATACAAAGAAATGATATTCGGCGGCAGTTCCCCAATTGATTTGACCCCTCCGAGGAAGATTATAGCGTAGTGTACATATAATACGTATATTCTACGCCAAAATTATGCGCGCATACTATAGCGTACTGTGTCTAAGGATTAATGCATAAACTAAATATTTCAGATATTTAGAGATATGTTACTTTACACTTTTTTGAGTAATGTTTGTCAGAAAAAAATGTTATTATATGAAAAGAAAAATAGGTAGGTCACAGGTGTAGACGTACACTCCACATTTCGTATGAATTTCTACTTTTAAGAGTATTAAATGGCATAATATATACCAGGGTGGCATAATGCACAGCAGGCCACGGCAGCGCAACTGGTCATTGCCAATGTGTGCCGCGTCCTTGGTAAATATTACAAAGTACAAGTATTACTACACCTACACTAACTCCTGTGCTCCTAATTTGAAATAGTTATCCCGCCAGGAGAGCAGCGGGCAACTGGGGTATGCATAATGCATACCCCAGTTGAGTTTCATTTTGAGCAGGACCGTCACGTTTTTAGGGACCCTGTCCCGTTGTCTCGAAATAAAGCATCGGCGGCTTAACAGTCTCAATTACATTACATATTAAAATTTAATAATTATTGTGAAATAATAGTTTTATTACCAGCCACACGGAGAATAATAGGTACTGTTGAATTAATGAAATCCTGTATAATGGAACAGCATGCCTTTCGAAGTAAAATTTTAATACTTTCCGAATATATCGGAACACGTGTTTATGCACCTGCATTTATTCTGTTTATACAAAATTACTAAATTCTAAAATATAAGGGTGCGTATAAACAGGACACAATTTCCGCGAGCCGAGCCACGAATTACGGGAGAGGAACAAAGCAACTGCAAACGGCGCGGCGTTTCATGCCGTCTGCGGTTCCTTCATATCTTTCCCATAATTCGTGGCTCGGCTGGCAAAATTTTTGTAATATTTATGTAACATATTAAGTGGTATAATAATTTTTATGAATACTCTGTACGACATCGTGTTAATACATTCCTCTTTTACTAAAAGTTTAACATCAAACTATCAATTCATTCGTTAGGGGCCTACATTTCCGTTTTTAACAAGAATACGAATATTTTTTACTAAATTAGCAATATTTTATATCAGGTAGTTTTCTCCGTGTACGTGAATGGGATATGCAATTCAATCAATGCATGTTGGTAGTGTTGGTACCACGACAAACAATATAGTAGGAATATTACACGAAACTAATTTTATAATTATTTTAGAAATTAAGTTAAACGAGAAGTTAATTTCTGAAGAATTTTTAATAGATTTCTGCTAGTTTCATTGAATAATTTGAGAGCATGAGATTATATGAAAAGATACCGTCAAAGAATAGTGTGATAATTGTGATCTATGCCTACATGAAAGAAAACTGACCTGACACCAATTAGATAAACCCATAAGACATTTCGACTTTCCACCTGGCAGACAAAAATTTTTACATATCTGTTCAAGAAAGGCTTTCGATATTTTTTTGTAAATGTTGGATCAATATTATTTTACTCTTATAAAATTTATTTGGGCAAACAACTACCACCGTTTTATATCGTCAGTGGGTATCGTCAAGCCAATGTCTTGAGATGGTCCCGGACTTTCGTGGGGGGAAGGGTGGTTTCAAAACCAAAATCAGAGGTTTGAGGCCAAAAATATGTGGTCACCTTAGGTGTTCATATTGGGATGGAGATTGGGGGATTGGGGGGGAGGGGGAGGGATGATAAACGAGGAAAAATGAGAAACAAAGAGGAAGGTGGCTGGGGTATGCGGCTCTCATACGGAAATGGGTCATTTGTTTTCACTTAGGATTAGCGCACTAGAACTCTAGGAAAAATATTATGTTTTTAATATTGCTTTGAAACTCGTGCAAGGAGCGCAACATTAGGAAAAAGTGGGAATATTATACGAATCTAGTATCACAATCGAAGTATAAAATAACATGTTAACTTTAAGAATTTCATCTCTGAAAAGTCTTTACTCTATTCTCCTAATTTAATGAACCCTTTTTTTAATCGTCTTGTTTTAGTCAGTATTTCAGTAATTTACTAGTAAGTATATTTTTTACAAAAGTTGTAACCCTCAACGATTCCCTTGCTTTCTACCCGGAAAAAATGATTATTGCAAATTTATTAAGAATCTCTTCAAATTATTGGTAATCCGGTTGAAAACGGGATTGAATACCGTTTTCCTGATGAAATTTTAGTAAATTCGTAATAATTAAGTATTCATGGACCTACGTTTGTCTTGATAATATATAATAGTTGATAATTTTTATGAACACGTGTTCCGACATCGTGATTATACATTGGTATTTTTCTGAAAAATTATCAGGAAACCTATCAATTCATCATTTAAGGGCCTGCAATCCCGTTTTTAACCGAATTACGAATAATTTTAAGAGATTCTTAATAAATTAGCAATGTTTTTTATCAGTATACAATCTCCGTGTACCCACAAATTTACTACCAACCTTGGCCAGTATCACTATCAAACAAAATAAACTGGGATATAATAAAATAAAATGGAATATAACAAAATAGAATTGAATATGATACAATAAAATAAAATGGAATATAATAAAATAAAATGGAATATAATAAAATAAAATGGCATATATTAAAATAAAATATAATAAAATGGAATGTAGTAAAATGAAATTAAATAGAATATAATAAAATAAAATAAAATAAAATGGAATATAATAAAATAAAATGGTATTTAATAAAATAAAATATATTATAATGAAATGAAATAGAATATAAAAAAATAAAATTAAATGGAATTTAATAAAATGAAATTAAATGAAATTTAATAAAATGAGATACAATTTAATAAAATAATATATAATTTAAAAAAAATAGAATGTGATGAAGTAAAAATTAAAAAAAATTGTATAGCGTCATTTTTGTGAAAAATCAGCTCAAAGGAGCTTAGAACACGAGAAAAGTATGGAATTAACAACATGTATCACGGATAATATAAGTTATTATTATAGCGTTGCGTTGAGAAGCAGAAAAAATTCCAAATTTTGTCTCTTCAGGATTTGTTCTGAATACTTTATGAATCAGATTTCTGCTTTATACGTAAGCTTTTAATTTCAGATACAAGAAGAAAGAACGGAAAGGGTACCGCTTCTACTAAGGTCTAGTACTACACATAAAGCAAGTCTAAGAAAAGGCTTAGATAGTGTAAGCCGTGTTTAAAGCAGCGTTCGTTTCCTCTTGCATTTTCAATTAATTTACAAGATCCAAAGTAATAAACCTGCAAGGTGCAATCTACGTTGTTTCCGAGGAAAACGTGCAAACAGCATCGACCGTAAGATGCAGTAGTGGTTGGTTATATGAGATAGATTAACCCTCGCTCCTATCTATAGGTACAGCAATACAGCACATATCTATCTGCTGTCCATAGACCACATATGTACACATCACGCTATCGTCTTTATAGCGGACCTTTACCAGCTATCTGTAAGGATATAGCACGTTTTCTCCTCACCGGCCACGTAGTACTGTAGGATAAAGCACATAGATTGCCAAGGTACAAGATAAACATTAAAGCCCCGTAGTGAGCATTTAAAGATGGTTGATGGATGAAAGGGAGATATGTAAATGCGAATGTTAGAGAGAGCGCACTAAAAAAACGATAATAATTAAGCAAATGGTGAACATATTTAATAAAACACGACTCATTTGAAATAGAGCAAAACTCTCTCGACAAATGCTTTAATTGCATTTAAAGATACACTATTTTTTTTAAATGAATAAAAACATACTAAGTTCGGTTATGAGTCTGCCATTCTGCGAGTGATTGTAAGGACGGGTTGTTTCGGAGAATTTGAACAATTCATCAAATTTCAACATCCACTTTCAAGCTCTGTGAAAGACTTTTTAAAGTTCTGTTTTTAGTTTAGTTCTGTCAAGCAACTAGCCTATTATGATATAATAACAGAACTTGATTAGGACTTTCACAGAACTTGAAAATGAACGTTGAAATTTGATTGTTCAAATTCTCCGAAACAACTCGTCCTAAGTCTGGTGCAATAAACTCGGATTTGTTTCAAATGTAAGTGTCATTTTCAAAACTGGAACAGAATGTATCAAGAATTCATATAAGTGATAACGTATCCCATAAATAAAAATAAAATAAAATAAAAATAAAATGGAAATGTTTATCCGAGATAATACAAAACAATTTCAAACCAATTTCATTAGAAACTTTGTAATTATTTAAAAAAAGGTAACTGACAAAAATATATAGGAAAAATTAGTTGCAAGATGATATTGTTCATTCTGAATTTAAAATATGATATCGACAAATATGACGTTTAGTAAATAGGTCGAGTGGTTTAAGACGCCTGCCCAGGTAAGACGAGAGATCCTGGGTTCGATTCCTAGTTGTGACCGTTATCTTGTTATTTTCTGTGTCTTGTTCTATTTCATGTTTCGTTTAGATTTATTAGTATTATCTTCTTCTTCAATGATATATTACGTTGAAGGGTACAACCGTTAAAATATCTTAAAATAAAAAGTTATTCCTGATAACGTATTTATTCATGTAATATTTAATATTTTAACAGAAAATCATTTCAAGTGTCATTTTCAAAATTACAACTGATTTGTAAAGAATTCAGACTGTCCTGTATTTTTCACCGGTTTTAGCGCGGGCTAGTATAAAATAACAAGACATTTTTTTATCCTATTGAACACTGTCGATTTTCACCATTTGGGAATATTGAAAGCTATATAATAAATATGTATCAATAATACATATTATATAATAATGTATGTAATGTACTTAAAAACATGGATTTGTATTTTCATACTGATTTGTCAGCGTTATTATAAAAATAAGGATTTTGTTACTTTGGCTCTTTTTAAACTGAAGATGACAATTTCACGATGTTTATGAGAAATATTGTAGTATTTTTAAAACAATATCCAAACATAAAAGTACAGTATTTCTCATAAACATCGTGAAATTGTTATCTTCAGTTTGAAAAAAGACAAAGGTTTGTAATTGCACACCCCAAAACACCTTAATATGTAACAAAAACCTTATTATTATAATAATGCTGACAAATCAGTTTCGCAGATTACTTTGGCCCAATGAAGATCGCCTTACCGATTACTGAGAATATCAATCACCGGTAATCCGATATGAGCTCCTGGTATTGAGAAACTTCCAGATAGCTACATCCGGAGGAAATGCATATATTAACCCTTGGAATGCCAGGGGTAAAATGCCAACTACCCGCCTACGCCGGCGGACACTATTTTCGTAATAACATATTTTTTTATAAAATGGTGTTTTGGTAAAGTGTACCGTCTTTCCAAATAATGAGTTTATATATTTGTATAAAAATATCTATCTGTCCCACGTAGATCGCTGCGACAGCTACTTATATTCATATAAATGTTTTTTTTCCTCTCTAATGTTAAAAAAAATATAATACGGAGTGTCCGGGGGTACAGTGCACTAACTTTTAACTACTCTTACTATCATGTAGAATCACCTACATAAGTTAGTGCACTTTACCCCCGACACCCTGTATAATGAGTACACACGAAAATATTCTTGAGTATTATTATATTTTTCTTCTACATCGGCGTTCTTCACAGTAAAAATAAGTCATAAGAGGATTTCCAGTAAATAAATACCTTTAGTACTTAGTGCGACTTTTGAAATCGGATTTATGACGTTGGGCATGTAATTTTGCGACGCGCTTTTTTACGGACAAAATAAACATATTTACAAGTGACAAAACGACAAGCTAGAATAATATTAAAATAAATTATTTCCTTGGCGGGCGAATAAAATATATTTTAGTAAGCAGGTAGTATTTTTTAAGGATCTCATTACTACAAAATCGAAACAAGTGCGTTGAGCTACTAAAAAATCCACGGTGGATTTCTTGGCACACTAGTGCAGGGGTTAAGGCTTATCTAACTGAATAATGGAAGCACATAAAAGTGCTTTAACTTCAAATTAAATAAAGTAATCTGAACCCAGTCTAGAAACTTGTACATAATCTAATCTGCGAGTGAATTACTAGGATGTAGGGTGCACAAACGTTTGTTTTTATGTGAGACTGCACTAGAATATCAACCGCTTGGAGCCGGTGGAACTATGGCATCTCCATTTGGGGAATGTTTTGAAACCGAATGAAGCGTAACAGGCAAGAGCGTAGCTATAACATTCACATGGGGGCGTTCGATTCTAAGGAGGGGGACGTGAAAATTTATTAGAAAGGTATTTGGGACCTCCACTTACCACAAATTATTATTTATAACGCATTTACTTATCACATCGATAAAAGAGACAGTGCAAATAAAATTATTGCATTTTCCAGGAATGCAATCTACAAGTACTATTTTCTTACACAATTCTAAGACCGATAGGGGGGTTTGAACCCCAAAACCTCCTCCTTACCCCCCTTATATACGCCTTATATGGTGAGAGGGGAAAGAAAAGAGGAAAACAGGATCCCAGTCGACAAGATTTGGACACTAAACATACCCAAAGCCATCCCAAGTACTAATTTTGAATGGTTGTTGATATCTCAGCAGGACGATAATTTTATTCATAGAAAACTACTATATAAAAGATTATTTTGAGTGTATAATTTTAGATTTAGGACGGGTTGTTTCGGAGAATTTGAACAATTCATCAAATTTCAACGTTCATTTTCGGGCTGTGTGAAAGTCCTATTTAAGTTCTGTCATTATATCATTATAGGCTAGTTGCTTGACAGACCTGAAATAAAAACAGAACTTGAAAATATCCTTTTCAGAACATGAAAATTAACGTTGAAATTTGATGAATTGTTCAAATTCTCCGAAACAACCCGTCCTTAGAGTGGAAGATACTCTCAGTATCGTCCTGGGGTAAACCACTATTCACAATTAAAAAGTTGCTTGAAATGGCTTTGGCAATATTTGGTGACCAGATCTGAATAGCCAGGTACATAATACAAACGTACTACAA
This sequence comes from Hesperophylax consimilis, assembly GCF_061612785.1. Classification (NCBI taxonomy): domain Eukaryota; kingdom Metazoa; phylum Arthropoda; class Insecta; order Trichoptera; family Limnephilidae; genus Hesperophylax; species Hesperophylax consimilis. The sequence continues at coordinate 3,202,206 of NC_142842.1, forward strand.
TTGGGGATACCATAGTCTCACTGGCTCCAGACGGTTGGGAGCAGTCGGGGATCTTGTGCAGTTTCACACTAAAAACAAAGATTTTTACGACCAAAATTATGATGGTGATTCAAGCATTCTTAATATCCGATGTTAGACGGCTACATCAAAACTAAACGAAGAAAACCACGTTATGAGGATTAACTCTCTCAACACGGTTCAATCACTTCACATACATAAACGAACATCAACACAATCTACACATCTGCCGTAATTATGGGCACTGTAACGCTGTTCGAAACGGCCGCGGCGTTAGCTAAAGAAGGACGAAGCGTAAAACGGCATAAAAACCAAAAATTATCAAAATAAAAATTCTTCGTTAAAAAAAAACTTTGAAATATTTATCACTCCCGTCATATTTTAAACCTGTTACCTCTGGGTGCTGAGACAACTTTAAAATAAATAAAGTAAACCAAACTTTTTCTAGGAATAATTTGAATACAGTTGGACCGTATTCTCCTTGGGGGTGAATTTAAAAGATCTAGGGTGAAAAAAGTTTAGATATTTAAATCTTTTTCAATTTCAAAGTCAGTTATTCGTTTTTAAATCTCTCCAAATTAGTGAAACCGGCTCAGGGAATTTTAACACAGAATTTTACAATCTTAAAAAATATAATTAGTTTGCCCTAAATTCTGAATATACGTAAGACGGCAATTTAAATTTATAAATTCTAGCAAGGATAGTAAAAGGGTAAGGGTTGGTATATCTAAAGGTGCTTTATTTAGGACCCTTGAGGGTTGATTTGTAGATATTTTATGTCCAGCAATGGTATGTTCGTCAGAATTTTGAAACAGTGTAAACTTTTGTCGCCCAATACGAAAATTTTATTGTGTGTGTGATAAGAAACCTAAAAAATAAAAATCTATATTAAACACACAATACAGCCATATACATAACCGCACCCCATGATGATATATTTTATATATTATTATTATTTTTTTTAATATTATTTTATCATTTATACGCCCATTGGGCTTTTACATACATAGTTATTAAAAAATAATATTCTGAAGATTGCACTATATATAGCCTAATTTTTATTTTATGTATTTATTGTCTGTACAGGGTGTCCGGGGGTAAAGTGCGCTAACTCAGGGAGGTGATTCTACACGATGGCAGAAGTAAAAAAGATAGATAACTTTTTTAGAAATTCCAATGTTTATTTTCTAACACAATTTTTTTTTCCATAGAAGAACATTTATTTTCCCATATAAACAACTTCTTAACATAAAAACTACATTAAAATATATATTTATTTATATCATGTAGAATCACCTCCCGAAGTTTACCCCTTGACACCCCGTATATATATTTAAAAAAAAGTTTTTTTGTCCCTCTTTTACATCGCAACGGAGTGACCGATCGACGTGATGCATATGGATAGTTGGAAGACTGGGAAGTGACATAGGCTATTTTTCATCCCGGAAAATTTTTTTATTTAGTCATTTTTTTCTAATTTCACGTGAGTGACGCCGTGTATAAAAGCTAGCATTTAATAAAATTGTTAATTAGGAGGAGCACCTAGTGAGGCCCACATTACCAAATAATTTATCTTCCACCGAGCTGATACTGAGAATATGCACCACACTTTCTCATTTAGCAAACATTTCGGATATTACAATTTCTTCTTTACAATTTCCATCATCAAGGCATAATAACAACAAAAAAAATTACGGTAATACTTTTTGGCCGTGAAAATCTCAAATCATATATACTATGAATTTAGGTTAACAGGGAAATTAGTAATGAAGTTAGTTTTACATGGTGAGGTTAGTTATAGGTAGGTCATTCACAAAGAAAAGTCATGTTTGTTGCCAGCACGGAACGGCAACAAAGAAACATAATAAGAACAGTCATAGGGGTTGGAAAAACTGAATACAAGTACAACTAGAACCATAACTTAATACCAGTACAACTAGAAGCATAACTAAATACCAGTAAAACTATAACCACAACTAAATTCCAGTACAACTATAACTATGTACCAGTACAACTAGAAGCATAACTAAATACCAGTAAAACTAGAACAATAACTAAATACCAGTACAACTAAAACCATAACTAAATACCAGTGCAAATAGAACCTTAACTAAATACCAGTACAACTAGAACCATAACTAAATACCAGTAAAACTAGAACAATAACTAAATACCAGTACAACTAAAACCATAACTAAATACCAGTGCAAATAGAACCTTAACTAAATACCAGTACAACTAGAACCATAACTAAATACCAGTAAAACTAGAACAATAACTAAATACCAGTACAACTAAAACCATAACTGAATACCAGTGCAAATAGAACCTTAACTAAATACCAGTACAACTAGAACCATAACTAAAAATAAATCATTCGTCATAACAAAACTACTTTACTGAATGGCTTCCTCTTTACTGAATGGATATTGCTATCCTAAATCGTGATTTAATTCATAATTACGATCACAGAAAGCTTTCTGGCTGAATGATAATCGATAAAGTGTGTATTATTCCACGCGAAATGGCGAGCCAAACGTCAATAAACGTAATCTTCATACTAACACGCTATCGTCAAATTGCCCAAATTGAAGGTAACCAGAAAACCGACAAGCGAAATTCATCCCTTTAACGTTATTGTGAATAATTACTGAGGTAAACTAACAAAGCCTCTCACAAAATAAGGATTATTTTTAATTAAGTAATTTTATTTGAATTTCACTCTTGTTTTCGGGAATAAATTAATGCAAATCAATGAAGTGGAAATTAACCCACTTCCCGACATCCGGTCAAGCTGAAACTCGGCAGATAGGCTCGTTGTCGATGACAATGCATTATGGTGTATGTAACACAATCACGCATTTCTCTGAAATTGGATGACATCACAGCAGTTAATATATGAAATAATGATCGGTCCTAAACAAACGAGATTTGACTTAGTTGTTAGCGCGGTTGACTCCAGTCCCGGGAAGGAATGTTCAACCCTCAGTAAAACCAAAAATATATTAGTATTTTTTTAAAGTTTTAAAAGACATTTTAAAAATTCGCAGCAGTTAAGCGCCAGTTCCTGGGGAGGAAGGTTAAATCCTCAGGCCAAAAAAAAATTATCCATTTTTATAAACATACTATATTAATAAAAATATATATGTATAACAGTGAAAAAACTTTGTATTTAAAGGGTCTATTTTTTAACTTTGTGTGGTTGAAAATAATAAGTATCATCCGTCGAATTGAAAACACCAACCCTTTTGACACCTTTTCAAAATAAGAGGAAAATTAATGTAAATAAGAGGAAAATAACGCCGGATCCTTGCGGATTTACGGAAATTGTCATATTAGAAAAAACGGTAAAAAGACATTAAATTATTAATACTAACATATACACACACTTCTAAAGGATTTACGTCCTGAAAATACGTATTAGAGTATTGCATATATATAATTTTGATGTATGGAAGTACATTTATAAATAAAGAAGCTTTCGCTCTCACTGGAGAAGTTCAGCAAAAAATGTACTTCGACTTCTATTTGACAGTTCAACGGTTTGATTTTAAGCGTATGACTGAAGATAGAGATCAGGGGAACATAAAACCTCCACCGGTATATCAATTGGAACGTTTTTTAACCACCTACATTTTTCAGATTAAGGAATCTTTTTAGAGGTGTTGCAGATATGTAAACACAGCTGAAATAATAATAATGATTGGATTATTTGTATAGCGCCGTTTTCGTGAGAAAATCACCTGAAGGGCGCTTAACCACTCAATCTGTGCATTTAATCTATTCATATCACTTAGACTGATAACTAATTACTGGTGACTTATGTTCTGTGTGTTCGGTTTTCAATATTAATTTACCGAAGTACATTAAAACATCAACACAATATTTCCAATGTCTATAACATTAAATAATAAAAATTTGGTTTAATTGAGGATTGTACTTTCCTTCCCAGAGACTGGAGTCAACCACGCTAAGAATCTCGCTAATTGCCGATCGGGTAATACCAATATTTAATTAGTATATTAACTGCTGTAATGTCATCCGATTTCCCAGAAATTCGTATATGTCCGCTTGTGTATGCCACCAAGCTAGAATGATAGAATGCATTGTCATCGACAACAAGCCTATTTGCCGAGTTTCAGCTCGATCTGATGTTGGGAAGCGGGTTAATTTCCACTTCCAATATGCACTTCATCATTCATTCGTGAAAACATATAGATGTATTTAAAAAAACATACATCATTAAATGGTACACCTAAATTAAATAAATGTGTACATGCGCCGCTAAACACGAAGCTTTGTAAAATCGGCCGTCGTAAAATGAATACAATAACAAATGAATGAAACTACGAAACGTTCTCGAGCAAGGCCAATGATATGGAGCCAAGGGCGTATAGTCCCAGCCGTATGGAGGAAGATAGTATAGTAAATAGCGACCCAGTATCGCGTTCACTTGTATTATAGGCGTAATGTAGGTAGTATAGTAGGTACATGGAGCATTTAATTTGCGGTTAACTAATCACAATTAAGCGAATTAGGCGGAAGGTTGACTAAATCAGATTGCACAGGCGATAGTGATGGGAAAAATACTTCGATTATTAAAATACTCGATCAAATTAAAAATTAGCAATGAATATAGGTATCAAATCGCTTTGGATATCGACATTATTTCAGCGGGGTGAAGTTTAAACAAAAAGTATTACTGGAGGAAAATCTTTATTATATTAAGAAAAATAGAAAAAAAAATAGTAAAATATTTACTACAACTTACTTCTAAACTTTACTTTTACATAGTATACAAAATATTATGCATGGTTTTCTTCAGCTTTGGCTGATTCTATTTTCGTAATAACTTACTAGTTTTTTTTGGCAAAATTATGTTATTGTAAATTGTACCGTCTTGCCAGATAATAAGTTTGCATATTTACAAGAATAGTATATAATCTACCATAAGTAGTTTCCCAGAATAGCTAGTTATATGCAGATAAATTAGTTTTTAAAAATATCCTTAAGGATAACGCTGGCGAACCAGAATTTAAATTAAATGTCATTTAAAATCTACAATCCAATTCAAATTTGTTGTACGTTCGATACTATTAAAAAAATATAAAAAATAATGTTTAATAAAATATTCGTTGAATACAATGCATTGTGTATTAATAATTATAATTACATTTTTTTTTTTTTATTTTTTTATTTTATTTTTTTTTTATTAATTATACCCGCTAAACTGCTCAAGCAGTTTGTCAGCAGGTCAGTTTAACATAATATATTATCAAAGCATACAAAAAGCGAGAAATCACAATATTTAAAATATATACAGAAGAATTTAAATAAGAACTTAAATAATCACAAAAACAGAGCCATACATAAAAAAGAAACAATAAAAAGAAACTTTTAACTTACTACAATACAAAATAATAAAATACAAAGACAGTCAGTTGTAACACAGGCAAATTACTCATATTCATATGTATATTTATATATATGCATAAGATTATAAACAATATCAGTATAAAAAAGCTTGATCTATTAACCATTTTTTAATTTTATTTTTTAATTCGGGGGTGCAATTTGATTGAATTTTTATGTCTATTGGAATCTTATTAAATATGGTAGGCACAAGATAAGAGAAAGTCCGTTGTCCGTATTTATTTATAATTTTCGGAATGGACATACCTTCATTTCTATTGAATCTTGTGTCATATGCATGATCTACTTTTTCTTTATGTTTTATGCAAAGAAGAAAGCAAAATTGCGAAAAAAATACTAGGTGGCCTAAACTAAAAAATAGTGATAAAAATACATTTAGAAATAAAATCGACTAGAAATTAAAAAGCGCAGTTATGTATTCACGTCTGTAAGCTTATCGTCGACGGACGATGTAGGTACTGTTCATTTTATTACATGTATTTGTGCGTATATCAATTAATATCCTATTATAGTACAATCTCTAAATAGTATAAAATAAAGTCGCCATCCGTGTCTGTCTGTTTGTCAACGGATGTCGATAGGGTTTTCTATAATTATTTAAACTTCAGCTAGTAATAAATAAAATAAAATTAATTTCAATCGCCGTGTCACGAGTTATTCGTTGAGTCTCGTCGTTTTTTTATTATATTGAAGTCTTTATCAAAACATCGTCACCTTCGAGCATTCTGGATTCGATTATTGATATTTTTGGAAAATAGTTATTTCGATTATGACCATCAGTCCCATCACTAATCGGCGATAACGGTGGAAGTTGTGGAAGATAAGAAAGCATTTATATATAATAATATATACTTCCACGCTTATGTTTGTTTATGCTATGAGGTTAGATAGTACCAGTACTTTAACACGCCATCGTTTCAACGTTGATTGGTTTATTTTAGGGTAAAAGTTTTTTTTTAAATTGACCCAGTTTCGTTGACTTAAATTGATTGAATGCAGAATTTATGAAATAAATTGCGGTAGTTAAAATTAAAAGTTTTTAGGGCCATACCTTTTATACATATCTCAAAGATAATTAATTACACGGAAATATATAATTTTAATATTATGTACACGAAAAGAACAAACGTTACCCTAAATTCAGAGCTAGAGAACATTTTGGGGGAATAAAATGGTGGTCTAGTAACGATCCCCACTAAAAATAGCGTTTAATCGTTTGAACGTTAGGAAGGTATTGAATAAAATATTGTACAGGAACTTTCACCTGGTTCGCAAATAAGGCGTAACGATGGTACCTACGTGCCCGACCAGGAAGCGATGTTATAAGGACTGCGGGTAGGTTCAATAAGGCGAATGGGTTGGTCGGAAAGGGTGGGTGGCTGTGTGCGTTAGAATAATTAGAGAAAAAGTGCGATGCGATGCGTGGATATTTCATATACCAAAAGTAAGAGACATTTCCCCTCATATTTAAATAAGCCAAACATGAAATCACAATAAGTAATTGTGGAAACACGGTGTCATGCAGTGAAAGAGAGACGGAGCACACAAATTTGATCAGCTGTTTCGGTCTAATAGTCAAAGGTGTTATGTGATTTGGCGACATTGGTTTTTAAAGTTTATATGGAAGGCACTTCTATTGTATATCTCTCAGTGGGTGGATGGATAGGTCGGGCAGGGTGGATGGGTAGGTAGTATAAGGTGGATCGGTAGGATGGGTAGGGTGGATGTGTAGATCGCGTAGGGTGGATGGGTAGGTCGGGTAGGGTGGATGGGTAGGTCGGGTAGGGTGGATGGGTAGGTCGGGTAGGGTGGACGGGTCGGTGAGATAGGGTGGGCGGGTAGGTACTACCCACTGCCTGCCTCTGCGGGTATTGCTTCCGCTTCCTCGGATCACTTGACGTAAATCTTACCGAGATCCGTGTCGTTAGCGCAGCAGCGCATTACCAATACTGAGCACTGTATTTTATCGGAAGCACTAAGGGAGCTTACACAGGGTGTCCGGGGACAAAGTGCACTAACTTTGGGGATGATTCTATATTAAGGTAGAAGCAAAAAAATGTTTTCGAAATTTTACTGTTTTTAATTTCATACCATAAAAACAATAAGTTTTGTGGTGCGTTTGTGTCTATGTGTAACTCGGGTTCAATAAAATCTAGAATTCGGATTTGCTTTATTTTTGAAAATTGGATTTGAATCAAACAATTGATAAAACACGAACCAAAATGCATAAATCTTTAAATAGTATAAAACAAAGTCGCTATCCGCGTCTGTCTGTTTGTGCGCTTAGTTCTTCTAAACCACGCCACGGATTTTGATAATGCTTTCACTGTCATTTAGAGAATTTCTTCCGAAAGGTTTACATATATAATACATGCATATTATATTTATAGAAAGTAGAAAGAAGTCGACATTTTGTAATCAAGTCGTAAAAACAATATTCTCGTGCGATTACATTGCTAACCGTATGAGATCATCAAAACCTCAAAACTTTACCTACAAATTTTTAAAGCCACACATATTTGAAATCTGTATTTCTTTTGTTTATTTTTTTTGCAATTGTAATATTGATTGATTAATAATAATTATTTAGAGCAGCCCCGTAAATTTTCACGGGGCTGCGCTAGTTAATATAGTAAATTTTTAATTTATAAATATTCATTTACTGAAAATAATGTGAATCTTGTGAATTGTAAAAGTGGGTAATTTCTTTAATAAATCATTCTACGAAGAGATTTTTTGATTACCTTAGAAACGACACAATTTTATGATTAAAAAAAAATAGATTCTAACTTTTTTGCATTATTTGACAATTTGGACTTCATTGGGTGCTTTACCCGTGCTGAGGCAGGATGTGAAAGTAGTGAAATATTTAAGCCTAATTCGCAAAAGGAGTATTTTGACGCGATCCAATTTTCTTCATCGTGATTGGAGTGGAATTTGACAGGATTGTGTACATGAGAGATAAGAGCGCCCAGAGATTTTGCCGAGGGGTTTTAGTCTAGACGGCTAGTAAAATCTCTAGACCGATGTTAACTCCATAAATATAGCGTTTGCAGCTTGCTTCTGATTCTACTTATATTCTTCATACACTACATAAAATTATAAATTTTAAAATGGGTATTCCAGCAATTATGTTGAACTACGCATCACTCTGTTACATTATATGAATTTGCTCAAATTGTCAGACAGAAGAATTATCAATGATTTGGTATTTCTAAATAGAATTCTAAATGATTTAGTTGATAGTCTGGTATTGCTAAGGTTCCGGATTCCACAACGTAATACTAGACGTAAGGATTTATTTCAGCGCATAAATTCTGAGACTAACTACCAGTTGTATTCCTTTTTGCCCAAAACTTACTTTGATTTTAACTAATGGATAGAAACAATTATACCAAGTTGGTGGACATCTTCAATATATCTTTAAACAAATATAAAATGTTGTTAATGAAGCAATTCAGTTATGTAAAATAAAATAATGTATATTTCTTAACATTCATATGTAAAAGCCCCGAAAAAGGGCGTTAATAAATAAATAAATAAATGAAATTTCTTCAATAAAGAAGAAACAAATATGTAAGTAATTAAATCGTCTTTACATTCCAAGACTTATGTACAAAATGTGCGGGGGTAAAATGCAGTAACTTTGAGAAGTGATTCAATATGATAGTACAAGTTTTTGCGATGTTACCACTCTTCACTCCTGGCATGTTTGTCGGAAAATTTCGATATGACCTTTTGTGCAGAAAAAAACCGATGAAATTTCGAAGAAAACTATTATTTATCGTTTTACTTTTACTATCTATATTTTTCCTTATCGAATCATATCTTAAAGTTTCTTTACTTTACCCACGGACACCATGTATAAACAAGAAAATAAAAAAGCTAACGCTAACCTGACAATTCTTACGTGGGGAAAAACGGTCTCTCCCTCGGAAAAATTGTTGGCGCTGAATATTTTAGTCCCTTGTGAATAAGGCTTAAAGCTAAATTAAGCAGGGGTGGCAAATAGTTGGCAAGATAGTCAACCTTGGCAGACGACAATTTATCGATTTTTACTTAAAGTTTTAAATAGCTTAAAGAGTGGCATTTTAAAATATTGCGGATTTAAATTAAAACGTTAGGTGACTATAAGTTTTCTGATTTCTCCAATTATTTATTAATGTATTTATTTATTGGACAATTTTTATAGCGCCGCTTTTGTGAGATATCACCTCAGGGGCGCTTTACAGTTGATGCAGGTATTACACAAAATATAAATATTACAAAAATTAATTAAAATAAAATGAAATATAGAAACAGGTGACACGAAGATAGAAGATGGAAACTCTGCAGCAAGAATCCTAGGTGGCGAAGAAACAGAGAAAAGGGGAATATAAAAGTTTTAAATGATAATATGATTATCAGGAGAAATAACTACTCAGATTTTAACTAGCTAGAAAACTACCACAACTATGTCATGGTAACATTGCTTAATTTACATGCTTACATACTCTTCTGTTATTCTGACTCTTGGCACGGCCAGACTCAAGTATTTGATTTACTTGATCGTGCTATTTCTTCCAGGGGTATAAGTAAAAAAGTAGAAGATAATGTGTGTTAAATTTTAATAACTAAGGCATCTAGCATACGTAATTCAATGCGATGCTACTTTTTAAATAATATTTTCGGTTCCTCGTTCTTTAGCCAAAGTTTCGCACAGCGCTAGTGTCCATCATCAGAGGAGACGTGGTTAAAGTGTATGTTTTTGTACATATGTAGAAGCATACCGATTGGTATTTCAGTATATTTAGTTAAATTAATGGGGTTTTCAGCGTCTTGTTTTGGTGTAGCCGTCAATTACCGTATAGCAAGCGACGCGACCGGACTATAGAGACGACGCGTCGACTCTATTAATATGAATGGAAGTTTTGTGGATTTTTAAATGCTTCCATAATTAAGAGTGTTCGATGCGTTTTGGGTCTTCCCCGGACTTCAGGAACAATTGTTAGCAATTGCCGATTAATTAGGACGGCCGAGTTTGTATTCTCGTTCTGTCTTGCCTACATACACCCTGTAAATCCTGTTACATGTTTGAAGGAGGTGTGTGTTTATAAACGTCACAAGGAGGTTTAAGTTGCAGTTTTAAAAAATAAGTTTATATCATTTATTGTTAAAGAAAGGCAAGAAACCTTCAAATTAATATTTTTAACTCTTTTTTCATCTACAAATACTGCATGCGAAAATATACAAGAAACATGATGATATCGGAAAACTACCCTAGTAGATTATTTGTTTGATTGGACGTTCGCTGAAGGAATTCGATATTCCAGCCTTCCGATATTTGAGAAAATACTAACGCCATTACGTATTCGAACCTTATACAGAACTCCGCACGTGAATAAATTATATTTTCAAACTTCTTCGACCAAAATAGCAAATGTTTCGTAATGTAATGTAAACGGTAACGGTGGCGTTGTTAGACTAAAAGAAAGCCTTTTACGTGATTAAAATAGGCAGGTGTTATACAAGGATACCGGGGCGGATATATTATATATTAATACTAAACCAAGAGCACGAATAAACAAACAATTATCTTTGCACTATACACCAGCTGCTGTGTGGATGTCCTAAGCGATACTAACAAACATCTGACGTTTAAACAGCATGTAAAATAAAATAAAAGATCATTCCTCTAATTTGTGTTTTCGATAGAATAGCTCATCATCTATCAACAAAAGTAAATAGGAGCTTATACTTCAGCTTAATCTTGTTCCACCTACATTATCTAATAGAAATATGGGGAAACATACACATTACGTGCTTAAACGATTTACCAAGAAATGAACATATTACACGAATGTAACATATTTTGCCTTTTAATCTACAAAATACAAAATGGACTTAGACACACGTCGAAAAACGTCAAAAGAACACGAAAACCAAACAAGACAACATGATAAATTTTACACTAATACAGCAAGAACTGAAAGTGGTAAAAGCAGTAGGGCCATGACAGTATACACATTTACAGTCTCCTTTCGTTACCCTCAAAACAGAAAATCGAATAAACAGGGTATAAGCCGACGTAGCTCAGTGGTCTAGAGCATCTGACCGGATATCAGAAGGTGCTGGTTCAATTACCGTCGGCGGCATTTATTTTTACTCGGGAGATATTTTCAATTTGTATGGATATTTCAGGAGACTAATTATTGCTTATAATATTTTTTTATTAAAAAAACTGTTCAATCTTAAGATAAGTGTAATGAACGTATGTCTGAATGCATGAAAGAAACAGCATGATTAGACGGAATAGTATAAAAGGGTAAGTCTTCTTTTATTTTATGTCTTTTAACTAGTAGCTTCTTCTAAGTAAATTGTAAATAGTGTACCTACACTCCAGTATTATTATTTATTTATTTTTATTTAAGTACATAAAACAGGCATGGTGCCCAAAAATTTACATACATGGATGTTTAAATACATAATAATAACAAAAACAGTAACAAAATGAATAAGCTAAATATGACAGAAGTAAATGACAAATAAGAATGGGTAAAAGGTAAATACAAATATGTTCATAAACGATTTGTTATTGTCACACCTGTGATGGTGAGACACTGATTAAGTAGGTAAAATGTTACTTCTCTTTAAATAAAGGACTTCATCACAATATCAGCTTAATGTGATTAAAGGTAATGCGTTTTTTTTTAAGTGTTTAAATGGTAATTAAAAATGTCTATTTCATTATTAGAGACATGTATAATGTTATAATTTCTTAATGTTCGCGGTACAGGGGAAAGATTGGTGGTGGTGTGGTTGGTTTTAATATAGAAAATGTCTTTTATCCTCCTTGTTGATTTTCGTGATGGTATATTGATGTTAATTTGGGATAAAATGTTTGGTTTATCAACTGATGCATACATAATTTTGTGTAGAAGCAGTACGTCAGAAAGTATTTTAAAGCTGCACATCATTATTATACGCGATCATCCACTGATCTCTCCAGAAGAATACACAAAGTATTATAAAAAAGAGGAACTAGTCCTATACAAAGTGACTCAGTTAAAAGTCGTCACGAATCGGTGTAGTCGATAGATCACTACAATAAGTGAAAAAAATATTATTTACTTATAGGTAAGATTATGTATTATTGTAATTTAATGTCAAATTATTATTGTTGTATTTATTTATTATATAACTTCGAATTATGTAGAAATTTAAAGCGAAATGGTTATATATTTCTTTAACTATAATAAATAAATAAAACTAAAAGAAAATTAAGGAAGCTAAACGCGGTTTAACTCCCTCAAAGTTAACCAGCATAAGTTTTAACATGTATAAAGGTATGTGCGTATAAAAAGTGTTCTTAGACAAAACAAAATAGCAAACGAGCAATGGATATTTTTTAGATAGAGATCAAAAAATATATTGGAGCAGCCAAACATAATGTCTGAAGTAACAACCACGAGCAGAAGCGCACAGTACATAAAGGCTGTACACCACGCCACAAGAAAAAAGGGGGAAAATTGCAAAGAACATAAATAGATATTCACTGTAAAGTGAAACTAATTCAAATAATCCCAGTTTTCTTGGCACAACCTCAGGAAATATTTTCCAAAATTCCTATCATAAGGCATAAATATGGTAGACAAAGTATGTAGGATAATTTCTCACCTTTAGGGTCCTTGGTTTGAGCGGGACGAATGTGCGGTTTGAACGTGGGGCTCTTTTGACTAGGTGGCCCCGCAGGCACGGCCACTAGGGGCTGCCTCTGAAAATAAAAAAATAAAAAAATTAATAATTATTATCGAAATTATTACCTACAAAACATACATAAAAATAGATTTTTTTGAACAATTTTCAATCTGCCAATAAATTGTACACGCATTTTAAAAGCTTTCTCGTGGCTTGCGGCATTAAATAATACAATCTTATCTGTGCAGTTGGGGTAGCCACGCTCCCAACAGATATTGTGGACATAAAGTGTTTAGATTGAAGAAAAAAACATTCTTTATTTATTCATTTGGGACCCTGCAGAGATAAGTACGTCAATCTGTAACTTATTTGCTCGACGCTCTCATTTTAATTATTTTCGATGAACGTATTACCAAAATCTCAAATATTTCTAGAGGGATCTCTACGGGTGTGAGTTATTTATATTTAAGATTAATAACCTTCCATTATAATATTGTACGTAGAACCGTTTGAATTATCGGTAAGTAATTAGTAACTTCCCGAGGAATCCCTCTAGAAACATTTGAGATTTTAGTAGTTCAATAATTTGAGATTTTAAATAGTTTAATAAACACCACGGAAAGATCGTTTATTCTAGGCCTGCTAGGGTAAAGTCGACCGTAAGTCCGTGCATTACGACGGGCGGCGCACCGACTATCGTTTATACACGACTTCATCACTTATGTCGTTAAGATTCCCACTTTATTTCAGTGATTTGATTGGGCAAATTCAACTTTGGGTCTGTCCAATACGGGAGTCGCTATATGCACAGCGACTAGTCGACAGGGGGCGTGGCCAACATATCCGAGCATACCCGAGGTGTGAAACGAAACGTCAGAAATGGCGTTGTAATAATATAATGTAAACAAACCTTTTTAGAACTGCGCTAGGTTTGTGTAACATGGTTTGTGATTCAAAAGAAAGTGTCCCCTTAATACCGCCTGCTCGCGTCAAGGCAAGAAAAACATCCCAGTTTTCAATTAGTTTAGCGGCTACGCTAGGTTTGTGTAACATGGTTTGTGATTCAAAAGAAAGTGTCCCCTTAATACCGCCTGCTCGCGTCAAGGCAAGAAAAACATCCCAGTTTTCAATTAGTTTAGCGGCTACGCTAGGTTTATGTAACATGGTTTGTGATTCAAAAGAAAGTGTCCCTTTTATACCTATACTTCACTTCGGGTATGCTCGGATTTGTTGGCCACGCCCCCTGTCGATTAGTCGCTGTGCATATAGCGACTCCCGTCCAATACACCAGGGCCGCGCGTCGCATATATTTGTGCACGTTTGATTCTCTTACGTCGGTTAAGATTCTTTCTTTATTTTAGGGTATTGTCTCGTCTTAAGCAACAATAGTGACGATTATGATTAGTATTTATGTTTTCTTAACGAAAATTAATTAAAGAACCAGGTAGGTACCTATATTAGATATATACATAAATTGTATTCGTATTTTGCAGCAGGGATATTTTAATAAATATAAAAATTATATTTTCTCAGAAAGAAAAAAATTTTGTGTTGAAAATTTGAGTTGACCTAGAAATTCTGTAAACTCTGGAAAATTTCTGAATCGCCAGGAGTTTCTGCTCGCGAGATTTAGGAAGGAAAATTCAATGTTGATTTCCGGGTTCTGTGAAAGTCCTATTCAAGTTCTGTTATTATATCAGCATAGGGTAGTTGCTTGACAGAACTGAAATAAAAAGAGAACTTGAAAAAATCTTTCACAGAACCTGAAAATTAACTTTGAAATTTGAAGAATTGTTCAAATTCTCCGAAACAACCCGTCCTTAGTGGAACATATGTACAAGTAAAATTATAGCACAGGTAACAGAAAACCAATTACCTATTTCGGGAAAGTATTTCACTGTATGAAGGTTACATTAATTTAATAATATGGAATGGAATACCACGAAAATTTACTGTCAGTCAAACCGGTGTCTGCAACAGTCATTTCAAATATGAAAATTCCAGCAATTTCAAAATTGAAAATTGTCAGAAACAACCGTAGCAACGCCAAATTTGAAAGTTTTTGGAGCAAATAATTGATGTTTAAATGTCATTTCGGTTTTGTGAAAATTTTATACGATTACACCATATACATACTCACATTCTTAATTAATTATGTTTTCAAATAAGTCAAAATAAAAGCTAAGTGCTTCTGAAATGTTTTGTGTGATTTTAATTACTAAAAACCTACTACTTTTATTTATTTAGTTACTAGCTGGCGTGTACCCAGCGTTGCTTGTATTTTCTCTACTTACAATAAATATAATATCTATGTATTATATATTATATAAACCTTCCGTAAAAAATTCTCTAAATGATAACAAACTCCGTTGCATAGTTTAGAAAAACTAAGAGCACAAACCATACAGACTCGGATAGTGACTTAGTGCTGTTTTATACTATTTAGAGATACAAATGAATTGTCACGATGTTGGAACACGTGTTCCTAAAAACATTTTCGTGTTTCGTCATTATATATTATCAGGTAATATCGCAGCGAAATAAACACGTGTTATATCATATTATTGCGAATTTACGAAGTTTATCAGGTAACGTCCTATAATCACGTTTTGAGTTCATTATGATCTGGGATGTTCCGGGATGTTCCCGAACGTTCCAGACTATTCCCGAACATTCTAGAATGTTCCGGGATCTTCTGGAATGTTGTGGAATGCTCTTAAATACTATCGAATGTTCTGGAAATTTCTAGAGGAAACTTCTAGCCCTTATATCTTCAAAAGCACGCCATTCGGATAAAAACGGGAACCTTCTTCATGGATGGGGGATAGAGGGCTACCACACCATATAACCTCCCTTGATCGTACCGAGAATCGTTTCTGAGTTTTAGCGGCACGCACATTGTACACTTAGTTTTATAATATATATTGATTAACGCTTGAAGGCTTTTACATGATTACATTGTTATAGGTAAGTTGTTCAGGAGTACAATAATAAGTGTATAGTACATAACATAATAAAATGAGTATGAACGATATAAGCAGGTACAACACAGGTTATCGTAGAAAGTTGTACAAAGGAGTTTAATAATTGTATGTTATATAATAACACGAGTATAAAATAAGTTCATAAGTACAGTAAGGTACTGTGGAAGTAGTTACAGAGCAATGTATAGTATCTTTATTGATATTTATAAAAAATATACAACAGCTTGTTTAAAGCATGTTTGTATTAGGCAACCTTTATTACGCCAGATTGGGTGTTTTAGAGAACATGATAAATTAATACAGCGACAAAAGTTATTATTACTCCCCCGGAACCCGGAGTCAACGGAGTCTTGGACAAAAACCTCACCAATATGTGCAAGGTCGTCAAATATATTAGAAAGAAAAGAAATCTAAATAAGAACCAATTTAAAAATGGTTACAATTATAGTAGTTACCTAAGGGTAACGGTTTTTTCAGTAAAAAAACTGACAATTTGAGTGGTGCGATCCGAGAAGTTCTGAAGAAGTGCTTAGACAATCCCATAAAAATATCACTGCGGGTCCATTGTTCGTGTTAGGTTAGGAAATCAACGATTTTCGAACAAGTCAAAATTATGCGGAACTAATTGAAAATATAAAATGAAATTCTTTAACTAACATAATAAATTATGAAGGATCAATTACGAGATCTTAATTAAAGAAAGCAAAGAAAATATAACTGAAAAGCAAGATCGTGCGTACAAAGCGATGGGCAAAGCCAAAAAAATAACATGAGCATTTATTGGTCATAAAACATAAACAAAAAAAATATATTTTTAAGAGATATTTGAAGGGAATCAAATTGAAGTTTCTTGATTGCAGTCTGAGGTTGCAGCTACCTTAGGTCTGGTTGTTTCATTCAATGTGTCTAAGCCTAAACTGTATATTATCCATTTTCTTAATACTTATTTGTATTAAAAAAAATTATAACAATTTGACTGAGGATTGAAATTTCCTGCCCAAGAAGTTTCAACTCGATCGGATGTCCGGAAGTGAGCTAATTTCTGCTTCTAAGATATGCATTATCGAAAACAAAAGTGAAATTCGAATAGATGTATTTAAATATAAGATTTTTTGGATAAATCAGATGTAGCCAATTACACTGATGAAACAATCGGGCCTTACGGCGGTCTTTAACTTGCAAAGGTTCCCCAACCTGCCTAAAGGTCCGTCTACACGCAATTCGTTAGTGTGACGTTTGCCTACTTACGAACGTGTAGACGGACCTTTCGGGTATAATGCATGTATGCATCGCATGCATTTGGTAGCAAGGCAGAATTCGATTTGGCTTGGCGACAGAAGTCCGCCGCCAGTGACTAGTCCTGCGCGCGCGGATATCCCGGAGACTTGTAGGAGTTGCGGGATTATACCACCAGGCGGCGGACAGGAAAATAATCCATACAATTGAGCAAAACACGTCCAAGTGATCGTGGTGATAAATAAAGTTGACATATATGTCAGTTAATGATACGGCTTATACTTGCCCGAATACTTCAGTCGTATTCGTCGCCACGACTTGTTCAAGATACCACACGGCAGAACAGATATGCCATTGAATGTAAGTTTTGAAACAGTGGATGTACTTGGTTTCTTTTGTGCAATTAACTTCCCAAATAAATCTTTCACTGTCAACTGGATGAATAATCTGTCGCACATAGTTATAAAAAAATATTTATAAATTTATGGGTGTTTTTCTAGGTTTATAGGAAAATATTTTTAAGTGAATAGATAAAAAATAAAGATATTTATTTATTTTTTCGGAATAACTTTATTGGGTAAAACCTCAAATTGTAATATTTAAATATTGAAGACATTATTAGTGATTTCTAAACGAAAATCTGAAACAGAAAAATCAGAAAAGGAAACGGTCACATCTGGTCCCATTAGCTCAGTTGGTAGAGCACTGTCCCGGAAAGACAAGGGTCCTGGGTTCGTGTCCCAGATGTGACCGTTTCCTTTTCTGATTTTTCTGTTTCAGATTTTCGTTTAGAAATCACTAATATTGTCTTCAATATTTAAAAAATAAAGAAGTCGATAGTACAGGGTTTTCCAATAAGAGGTGGTATTTTGATATTCAATCGTAAAAGATCAATGGTTTCGTTGCTTGTGTGACACGTAGTGCCGTCTTGTTGAAAGTAAACGCTGTCCAGATCAATACCATCCAATTTCGGCTATAAAAAATCATTAATCATTTCTCGATAGCGCAATCTATTCACCGTAACTGTTGCTCCAGCCGCATTTTCGAAAAAGTAAGGTCCAATGACTCCGCCGGACCATAAACCGCACCAAACAGTCACACGTTGAGGATAGAGAGGCTTTTCAACAATAACTCTTGGGTTTTCCGAGCCCCAGATGCGACAATTTTGCTTGTTGACGAAGCCACCGAGGTGGAAATGGGCCTCATCACTCAAGATGATTTGCATTTGATTCACTCAAGTGAATTTTAATAATTTCAATGCGTTGTTGAAGCGTGTATCGTTCCATTTTTATTAATGGCGTAGTTTCTACTTGTCAAATGTAAAAAAAGGCAGCTTCAAAAGTAAAATCTACCGAAATAGCGGGCTATTCAAAATAACACCTCTTATTGGAAAACCCTGCATTAGCAATGAAGAAATAAAATTACCCGTCACAATCTAGTACCTATTTTGCATGAAAAACATATGCAATATCTTTATTATATTGTAGGTACGTACCTACTTTGTCGACTTCTGAATCGTCGATCTAAGAGTTGAAACAGTTACATGGCTTAGCAAGAATTTTAAGTAAAATAAGGATAACGCGTTCATTGTACTGCAGCACTACTGATTGCATCAATTCCCCATCTCTAGCCTCCAACCAATCTCACCCTTATTCTATTAACTTATTCCATACTGCTGTTTTTTCCCTTCTGTTTCCAGCTTAGAAACAGAATTACTTGGAATAAATCAATGTATTGTCTAAATTTAAATGACCTCATTTGATTTTAGAGGATATTAAAAATGACAATTATACATAAACTGAGATTAAAAAATAATTATTTTTATTTAAATAATTATTTTAATTTAAATAATATTTTTTTAAATCGTGTAGTTGCTTTCTGCTTGCCTGCATTTAAAGATACAGAAAAGTAAATTTGACTTCAGCAGTAGTTGCGATCGATACGGCCGTACTGCACACACAGGGCACACTGCTGACTGCATACCACGTGGTACTTACGTTGTTACGTAGTACTTACTGGTAGACGCGACACGTAGACCAGCGGTCCGCAACCCTGAGGTCGCGACCCCAAACGGGGTCGTGAATCATAATAATGAGGTCGCCAAAAATAGCAAACAGGTTTTCGTACTGATCGAATTTTATTTGATTGAAAAATAATTACAAGACGATTCGGAAACCAACGGATAATTAATCAATCCATTCAAGTTAAACTTAAAAAGGAACAGCTGATAGACTTAGGGCCAGATGTTTCATAGAACTTGAACAATTCGTCAAATTTCAAAGTTAATATTCAGGTTCTGTGAAAATTGTGTTATTATTCAAGTATTGTGAAAAAGTGGCGCATAATGGAATAATAACAGAACTTTAGTAGAACTTGAAATTTCAGGAATTGTTAAGTTCTGCGAAATAACTTGTACTTACTGTCTGGTGAAAGCGTTCGAAGTATTTACAAAAGCGCTAGAAGTACTGGATCGTGAATTAAAAAAGTATCCATGGTTATCAAAAAAAATCCATGAAAATACTACCATTTGCATCTGCACACCAGTATGAGACACCTTTTTCCGCATTGACTGTCATGAAAACTAGACAACGCTTAAAACAAAACATAGAACTGGATTTGAGAGCGGCTATTTTTAATATATGATTAAGAATTAATGTTTTGATTCAAAGCGTGCAGGTACAAGATTGACTAAGTTTCTACTCAATATAGTTTATTGAATAAATTGTTAAATTAATTGCTCGTTTTATTATGTAATGCTTCTTTGATTTTGGGGTGGCAGGTCCAAAAAGATTGAGAACCGCTGACGTAGACAAGTAGTACGGCGGCCGGCCAATGCACCCACTCCCCCCTCCCCCCAACCACATCCACCCAGCCATTAATGATTGTTACCTAATAAATATTATAACCGTGGGTTTAGTATAGAAAGACGAGTTTGGAAGGGTGACAAATCCTAAATTGGCAGAATCGTCATGCATCTTGATTATTAATCGGAAAAATGTTTATAATGGTGAGTGCCGGCGTCATGAAATGTTCATACACTTTTCCGCGTGAAATTTGTAGGTCAACGCAATTATTCTCAGGTTACAACGTCATTTATTATTCTTAACAATGTATTTTTCCTTTTTTATTTATTTTTCTTTTCCTTTTCAATATGTTGTATTTTTTTAAAAGTGTAATATCCTTGTAAAATGTATTTTATGTGTCTGTACTTCCCGTAATGAGTTTTATCTCAACTCATTGGGAATAATGTGTTACTTACCATGTTTTTTGTAATACATTATAAATAAATAAATAATTTATATCATGAGCTACGGAGGTTTGAAGTTTCCACCAAAGCTTACAAAAAAATAGGACTGTAAGCTGATTTCATTTACGATGGTTAAATGGATAATACATTACAAGTAAATTAACAGTTAACATAAAATTGTAGATTTTAACTTATCTGAAGTTGAAAAGTTCAAACTTTAAACGGAAAAAAATCATTGAAACAAAAACACAAAGTTCGATTGTTTAATTTTCATCGGTGAATTCACAAAAGCAAATAAATTCTAGAAACTGAAATGAAAATCAGAAAGAGCTTTAATAAAACAATTCTAAAGCTAATAAAAGCTAAAAAATGAACATCACTAAGTTAAATTCGTTTAATGAAATACCGGGAAATGTTTCAACATGATTCGGAAACGGAAATAAAACTTTTTTAATCGAGGATACTTCGATCATTATGCAAGCGACTAACATACGATGGAGATCGCCAATATTTCTGAAATATATTTTTTAAATTAGCATTTAAAACAGTCGCGGCTTATCACTTCTGCTCTAAAATTATACCTTTGCAATGTGACACTATAGTCTAATAAACAGTACTAATTCCAGTTGTTAGTCTGTCTGTGTCACTCTGGTTCAATGAATTGCTTTGAATTCGTGTGAAGAATGCATAGAAGCGATAAAATACTAACCTATAATAGAAAATTATTTTAATTCTCATTTTAAAAACTGGAACAGATGTGTCCAGATTTTTTTTTTTTAAGTTTCTTTATTCATTGAATTGTTTGTTACATGCATTGAGAATTTTTCGACCACCATGCTAGGCACATGCCCGTGTTGTGGTGGTCGATATTCAAACAAGCGATCATGAATCTACCAATAGTAATATTTTTTCCAGAAACGTATTTTTATTCTAGACTAGCTGCCGTGTATCCGGCGTTTCTCGACATTTCTCTACTTTCTATTATTCTTTTCTGTATTAATAATAATAATAATGTTTGGATGAATTGTATAGCGCCGTTTTTGTGCAAAATCACCTTAAGAGCTGTACAAATATATAATATATTTCTGCAAAGATGTAGGTTATCACTAACCAGGCGACTAATTATTGGTTATAATAATTTGTTATCCTTTGTGCTATGCATAAGAAACCTTGCTTATAAACATTAGTTTGTCAATATTTGACAAACATTTCACCAACAAATGTAGATATAATATGTCTCGACGCCATCTAGTGGGAAATTTAGCACTAACAAAGCCTTTCCTACAAAACTAAAGTTGGTTGTTTACAAGTGAAAAAATATAATACGCAGTAATTGTTGATTGAAGTACTAGTACATATTGAGTTATTCGGCGTGTTGGAAATAAGCCGATGTAGCTCAGTGGTCCAGAGCATCTGACAATTCCCGTCGGCGGCATTTATTTTTACTCGGGAGATATTTTCAATTGGTATGGATATTTCAGGCGACTAATTATTGCTTATAATAATTTGTTAACTTATAGACTAGTCAAACTATCATCAATTTATGGCTAAATTGATGATATGGCTAAACAGATTGCATCCACCGGTTCGTCTTTCACTAATACTAAGCTGTATGTACATTATTTACAATGCATTTGATTGATGAACGTTATGCTAGAATGTACATATGTTACTATTCTTATTGATTTATATTTTGTACAGGCAGATAATATACAGTACCATACTTATCTGATACGTTACTTGAGATTAACACTATTTTTCTTGTTTATTAGAGAAATTTGGATACGGTTCGCACGCACAGGACATAATTTGAAAATAGGACTTGAAGGTATTTATTTTAATAATATATGTTCTTTAATGAGCGTGTCTAGGAAATGAAAAGCAAATTTTATGCTGGGCGGTACTACAGTACAAGGTTTTGGTCAGAATTCATCTTCTTAAATGTGATTCGTCCCTCGGTATAAGACAGATTTCGAATAATGTAAATGCAATAAGAAAAGTGTGATTAGGATTATTATAGGCAATACAAGAATGCTACTCTCAGGAATGGTATACTTAATTTAAAGATATGAGAGCTTAAAAGGTAAGTTTTTAGTTTAGATCTGAATTCTATTGGAGTTGTTATGCATCTTAGTTCCAGAGGGAGTTTATTCCAAGCCTTCGGTCCAGATGTTCTGAAATTATGATATTTATTTAACAGGAAGAAATTCTCTAAATGATAGTAATAATAATCGGATCAAAATCCAAAAAAGGGTAGTTTATGCTACGTATACACCTGCGAGCCGAACTGTCGAACTGAACCTCAACTTATGGGAAGGAAACAAAGCAACCGCAAATGGCGCGAAACGCCGCTT
Source organism: Hesperophylax consimilis (assembly GCF_061612785.1). NCBI lineage: Eukaryota > Metazoa > Arthropoda > Insecta > Trichoptera > Limnephilidae > Hesperophylax > Hesperophylax consimilis. The sequence goes on from NC_142842.1 coordinate 3,225,155, forward strand.
GCAGATGATTCGTTCCTTTCCCGTCATTTGTGGTACGATTGGCGTTTCGGTTCGCAAATGTATACGTACCCTTAGAAGAACTTAGCGCACACATAGACAGACGCGGATTGCGACTTTGTTTTATACTATTTCTTTTGTTTAAATTTATTATGATTAAACTTCACAAGTAAAGTCAGATTTCGTGATATTTCAATGGTCTGCGCTTTTTCCATTTTCAAGAAAGCGTTATTTACTAACTAACCAGATTTACTGACACAATATTCCGTGATTTTTCACGGGTCTGCGCTAGTACTATACTAATTTATATAAGATGTTTGTAAATGTTATGTCAGCGAAATTTTAAGTTTGGACACCACGTTTATACGCTGAAAGGTTACATAAGAAAAACGTCGTTATAATACGTCCTGTATCTGGCAGGAATCATGTCTGTGTGCGCGCCCTACCTACATACATTAAGCAGAAATTTGAAGCTCTCGAACGGTGAGATGTGGCACTTATTGCATTTCTTTTGTGTGGGATATGGAGCATTAAAATAAACATTGAACCTCGATACATTAAGACAAGGCTATATTTGATACGGATGTAAATTATAGAAAAAAACATATTGAAAAGATTGATTAAACTCGGTCAAAACCAGTTTGTAGCTAGTAACTGACAGCAATTTATTAATAATCGTTCTGTGAACAGTAGACCATGCGTACAAAAAAGTTTTTTTCTAATTTCCTACCATTTAATAAATCAAAACCCAAAATTTCCTCCGATATATACCCGCTTAATTGCAAACCAAATATTTTATGGAATATTGTTTTTATTTCAAACTAGCTGTACCCCGCCACGCGTTAATGTGGCTCATCTGTGTGGAGAAATAATAGTGCGTCTTGTTTTTACATCCAACAGATGGCGCTTTCTTTTTTAAGCATGTTTTTACCCGGTCACAGGTGGCCTCTCTATGATATGGGTATATTAAAACACACGCGTATTCGAATGCAAAGTTGTGTCAAAATTTCAAAGCAATCGGTGAGAACTTTCGGCGATTTAAGATTTGGAACAAATGGACATTTACATTTTTATTTATATAGATTGATAGATAGATATGAAATACCTAATTTACCAAAGAAAAGTCACCCAATCTCAGTGACAATTCTTATCTGAAACTTTCTTCAGGCAGGTAGATTGGTAGGTACCATAATACTGAAAAATGCGAATAAAGTACTAATAAACATGACGAGTTCACATTTTTGAAAAAATAATCTTTACAGAATCATTAAAGCGGCCACCATCTCGAAACATAACGTACAAATAAATTTACAGATAGACAAAAGCAAAACAGATTTTACCTCGTCGTGACTTCAAAACGCTCAGTAAAAAAAATTGTCATTAGGTGTGTCAGTTCAAGTGAAGAAATAAAAGGTGAACAAAACATTATAAATATAATGGGACGAACAACGAAAACAACTGCCAACACAGCACGTAAATAGACCTGTCACTGTAGCAACGATGGACAATTTTGGTACAATAAACAACAATTTATAAATAGATCATGAACGGATCGAATTCTGAACCTGGTGGCATTTTATGAACTTGTTTTTCATTTTATTGGAAGCAGTTAAAATTAGGGTTAACCTTTTCCCACCCCATCATAGTTAAAAGCGAATACTATAAGGTAACGTTTTAAAAGGAAAATTACAAGTTCATAGCTCAACGTGGAAATTACGGCCGGTATTATTAACCTAGCGCCCTTGAGGTGATTTTTCACAAAAACGGCGCTCTACAAATTATCCAATTATTATTATTATTATTATTAGAATTTATGGACAGAATCTGTGCACGCACACGGGCACACGCACACACACGCACACACGCACACACACACGCACACACGCACACGCGCCGTGCGTTCTTTAGTCAATGACATTACAATATATCTAGACTTGTTATTGTGTTACAAAATTAAGAATGTAGAATGTGGCAGGTAAGAAACACTATTATGTTTCCAGTAAATTCTTAATTCAAACGTTGCTCATGTATGATAACGATAAACATTAAAAAATATGTGTTTAAACGGAAAAAACTAAATGACCGGCCCGCGTTTACGCATTCAAAAGTTTTGTGGAATACCAACTAGCTCAAGGCCGACTAGAGTAGAGGGCCTGGGCGATTGACAGATTTTAGTGATCAAGTCAGTGTCGTGCCATAATAGAGCAACGACAGTTTGCAAATGGCGGTAAATCTTGTTGCTACTCGTTTTAACTGTTGATTTATGTTGTTTTACCGCAATTAAATAAATAAACAAATTGATTAGACTATTTTAAACAGTAGTAAAGTTTAAGTTAGCGACACCAATGACTTCGTAATTTGGCTGTTGCGTGGCCAGAACTCTACTATAGTCGGCCTTTCATTTTTTCCAGGACACATAAAATATTCGGGAAAAAAAAATATATATTCGGGAATTAGAGGTCGCATACAACCTTACGCGTCGCGTTACAGTTGAGTACTAAGACTACGAAATCGAAAGTACTGCAATTGACGTACTTTTTTCTTGTCACTTTTATATTTCTACAGCGCGACTATACTGTAATGTCATTGGTTATAGCGGAGCAGATAAAAATAATTATAGTTAGGTTTAAAAATGAAAATGATTTATGGGAATAAAAATCAGTTTTGATTAAACATTTTTTGTTTACTTTCAAACGATTATTTACACAGCATTAGAAAGTCTATGTGATTCAAATCGTCCCTGTTTGAATAAGGTCATTCACTCAACTTCTAAGATCCGTGATGGTTGATGGTTTTATATTATGTAGAAATTAATGGTTCGTTGTGCATTTGCGAAGTTATACTAAAAGTTAGTTGTAATCACTAATCACCGATTAAACTGCGACGTGGATCACGAATTGCATAATTAGCTCGATAAGATTAGTTAGTTAACTACGAGTATTTGGAAAATTTGTGTGCGGCATTATTGTATGCATTGCGAAAATCAATTGCATAATTGCAGCTTAAACATTTTCATTTCCTACGTTATAGTATTTATTTCGACAATTCGGCGCCGTGTCCTTTTTTTTCGCGATTAATATATTATTTCAAGACTTCATAAGCTCATGATAGAATCGACGCGATGCCACGTGACGAGTTAAAAGTCGTTTTACTGACCAAGGTTTTCAAGCAAGAAGTTAGAAACAGATTTTTGGGGTATTGATTTTGAAATCTGCTTTAAATTTAAAACAGAACACATATTTAAGGCGAAATAGCTGTTTATCATTAATAAAGTAAGTTAAAATTACGTTGATCTATATTTCAGCGGTAAGGAAGGTCTACTGGCAGTCAGAAAGATCGATCAATGCGTAAAAAACCCGTAGATAGGTACCTTAAATATCAAGAACTAGCGAAGATCCGTGAAAAATCAAGGAATATTATGTAATTGTAGATTTGTGAAGCGGTGAGAATTGATAAAAATATTTTCAAAAGACGATCAGAAATTTACTTTTCGGATGAACACCTATAGCTTGCAGAATTACGACATCATCAATAATTAAGCAAAAGAAAAGCACATTTAAAACATGGAATTATTAATTAATTAATAAATATAAAATTATTTTGGTACCTACTTTATCGTTGTCTGAATCGTTCCCAACAATCAATTCCAATGTTAAAAATCAAATCAAATCCCAGTTCTAAAGTTCATCGAGACCGAGTTACATACAGACACAAAGACCCCACCGAAGTTATTATTTATAATACTTTTGAAGTACGAAACGTCTGTTTAATATATTTAGACTTGTTTCCTAAATTAATTTGTAGCAGAAAAAATCATTTTACTAATTTAATATTTGCGCCAAGGTGTCCCACATACAGGAATACAGATGTATATGTGTTGTTTCAGAAAAATACAATCAATACATCGCAACCAACTCTGACCAGGGGGAAATGACCTACACGTAGTCAAGGAGTGGCTGCTAGTAGTGATGGGTAATGTGCAAAAATGTTGCATTCTGGTAATCAATATTTCTGATATGAAGTATTTAATAATCGATTTCCGTTGATTTTTACTGTCAATAAATCTAATACTCATATATATCTTAACGAAGTAATCATTCCTCTTTAATCAGAATAGATTTTGATCGATTCGAACGAATTTGAATAGTTTATTTTAGTAATCGAAATATGTTGTGTGAATTCTACAAGATTGAATAACTAGCGATCAAAATATTTCGAATACATTTTTTGAATAAGGTTATTTAAAAGAACATTATATAGGATGGGGCAAAATTAATCACCCTATTGGAAAACGCTATAACTTTTGCAAATGGCGCCAAATGTCAATTCGGTTTTGACATTTGTGAAGTAAACAAACGCAGAATACAAATCGTCAAGACATGAATGGCAAAAACGCGGAATAATTGTTTCTACCAAAGTTTATCATAAAAAAATACAGCAAAAGAACATCGGGTGATTAGTTTTGCCCCACCCTGTATGTGGATACGATTGTAATAAATTGATTTTAGAAGTAAGAACGAGTAATAATTTTAAGAATTTAAACATTATTCGATTACTCATTACTCGTTGGAATTGTAATGAATAACTTCCGTTTAAATAACTTTACAATAATCAAACATTTCTAGATGCATATACCGATATTGCACATCCCTAGTGGCCAAAGAAATTTAATGTTTTGCTGTCCGACATTCCGTGGTTAGTTTTATGGGCAACTACTACCGATAGATAAATATCTACATAACATAAAAAGCCATTTTTAAATAGTGAGGTGTGATTGTGCAGGATCAGCAGTTATGCAATATATATTAAAGTACACTCCAGCTTCTGAGAAGCTAACTTGCCTGTAGCTTCGATGGGCCATTAATGCACGTAAAAATATATTCGTCACATTTTAAACGCACATAAAAATATATTCGCCACATTTTAAATGTACATAAAAATATGAAGAATATATTCGCCACTTTTTTAAAGGCACATAAAAATATATTTTTTACATTTTAAATGCACATAAAAATATATTCGTCACACTTGAAATGCACATAAAAATTTATTCGTCACATTTTAAATGCACATAAAAATATATTCATCACATTTGAAATCACAGATTTTTCAACTGACAAAATGTGATACCACTGACTGCAAAGTTAACTGTGTCAAGGCGTAGTATACTTTTCAACGATAGGAGCGCCACCTAATATCGCACAATGCATCGCATGTAAACAAGTACCTACGTGACACTGTACGTACGTTTACAGTAAGCTGTACTCGGCGAACGGACATGTTTCCGGAAACGAACGTGTTTGTTTCTGTTTGGAGTGCTTGTTTTTTAAATGCATTACGGTTTTATTTTTTATGTGCATTAATGCTGAATGCAGCGAATGCATCTCCATTCAAACAATTATATCCTGTTTCATAAGTCACATTTTGCGTGATATTTGAATTATTGTAGGATTTGTGAAGCTGAACGTATTTATATAAAAAATAAATTGCCTCAGGATCATTCAAAAGACGATAAAAAAATTACGACATTGTTTAAAATTTAAACAGAAGATTTAATTAATAAAAATAATTAGGTACCTTCTATATCTCTTGACTTGTAATGTTTCAAAGAAGGCAACCTTATTCTTACATATTTATAGCGTGTACCTACATACGTAATCTAACCCAATCTAACTTTATAAAAATGTGGAGGAATTTCACGAGGTTACGATAATACACAAACACAGTACTAAGTTGTTAACCTTGACAAATTATATTAATAACATTGAAAAAACATTTATTGCACTAAAATACAGAGTACAAAGGGTATAGCTTATAGGTACATCCTATTTCTTCCAGCTACCATAACAAATACACATTATATTACAAAACCCAACAATTACATGTTAACAAATGTATGTTAATAAAAAACAGAGGTATTTAATTTATGTAAGGTATTAATTTAAGGTGTAGTGACATTTGTTTAATAGAAATGTTTATGATTTTAATTTAAGTATGTCGGTTTGGTGATTATACTGTACACAAGTATTCCGGACATAGATTATTCCGGATGCAATGATTATTATTCTTATTGAAAAATCCTAAATCGGAACGCATGACATAACCCCGGAAACAGCATGACGTCTTTATTCCGTCTAACTGCAAAGTTAATTAACCAAAGAACAACATTCAGAATACGATGAGTTCAATTTAAGAGGAAGCTACAAGCCAAAAAGGTGTACATTCTTGGTATACCTTATATTGTAGGTAATAGGCATTAAAATAGCTTGACAAACGGAGTCTAGAAACGTTCGATTTTAAGCACAAAACTGGTTTTTATTTATTTTGTAAATAATTTTTTAAGAAAGCAAAAAAGTTAATCAAGTGAAACTGTCACAGATAATCTTAGCTATAATACTATATTTTTTAAAGTTGTTTCCTTTACACGTTCATACGTTTCTATTGAAAAAAAATTTTTTTTAGTAGTTTACATTTATATTTTTTATTAAGTAATTTATATTTTTATTTTATTCTACTCAAGCGAAACGATATGAAAACCTTCAATTTATCTGAATCATATTTTTTGGTATTCATTATGTACACCAATTCGTTATAAAGATTAATCAAAATAGTGATTTGGCGTTAAGCTTCGCCTTAAAATGCAGCAATCGTGAATTCGGCGGCGTTGACGTCACGCCAGACGACGTTGGTGACAGCCGTTTACAAGACAAGGCGTTTTAAATGTCATAATAATGTTGTAGCCAGTTTGATATCAATGATGAGTGTAAATATTAAAATTGCATATATTTAGTACAATAATCATAATCGGAAAAATAAACTTTAAGGCGATGCCATACGTAGTAATGCAAAATCATTTGCATTACTACGTATTTTTGGTTTGAAAATTTGGTCGCCTAGAAATGTTTCAGATGCTTTAATTAAATACTGCGAGTAGAATACATCTTGGCCTTTGAAATAATAGAGTATTTTTTAGATAAGTCTTTTTATAAGCCCAGAAAAAAATAATGTAAAGGCTTATAAAAACTCCTTTAAAGTTCACAATCTCCTACTTACGAACCCATTTTCGGTTATGATTTTATTGTATAATGCGGCAAATTAATTTATTTATAAAATGATCGAAAAAAAATTAAATATTTATGCCTGAACATCCACAAAATAAAATAAAAGTCACTTTTTGGCCATGTTTTTTTCTTGCATAAATCAAAACAGGCGGATGGTGTTCAGCGGGAATTTAAACCTTATCCCTATCTACGTAAGGGTTGTTATTGATAGCGGCTCAATTTAAAATATTACACGACGTAGTGCATCGCCTTAAGGAACGATTTAAAATTTTAAAGTTTATTTTCAAGTTCTGTGAAGTTTCTATTTCAAGTTCCGTTATTATTTCAGTCTTGTGAAACAACTGGCCAATAATTTTACAGTAACAGAACTTCAGTAGGACCTTCACAGAACTTGAAAATCAACTTCAATATTTGATGAATTGTTCAAATTCTGTGAATCAACCCATCCCTAATCTTCCACACAATTTTAACAATATTCATAGTTTGTGAAAATATCCCCATTGAAAAGTTGAAATGGCATTAGCCGTGTTTGATGGCCAGATCTGGATAGTCAGCTACTTCCTCACCTCATTCCCCAGCCTCACAACATACCCTTTTGTACACGGTTAACATTTGTCACATGAGAACGGGTCGCTTCTACAATTCGTTCTTAAGTTCAACAGCTCGGCTGTGGAACGAACTGCCTGCCTCTGTGTTTCCTCCCTCCTACAACGTGTGACTCTTCAAGACCCGTGTTCACTCCTTCCTCTCCACAAAAAGACCCTCCACACATCATCCCCAAAGATGACATAGGCCCTGAGGGAAATTATTTTCTTCAGGGCCTCCTATGTGGAGTTAATATAAATAAATAAAAACCCGAATCGGGGATGCTATTGTCTCACAGGCTCTCGACAGTTGGGAGCAGTTGGGACTCTTGAGAGGTATTTACATAGAAATGTCTGTTATAATTATTTCCATCGTTATTATTTATTCGTTGTTTATTTTCTGTAATACCTTACTAATTTAAATAATTAGTCAATTAGACAACGCAGACATAACAGATGAATTCAGTTTGAATTAATTAACATTTCAATTATTATGAGAATATGTTTAATTATAAAAATGTTTGATTTATTTAACGGTCTCATTATTTTTATGGGTATTTTGTAAGATTTTTTAAAATGAAAGTATTACTAACCTACTACAACACATTCTGTGTTAATGTTTTAATGTTTGTATCAACATAATTTAATATTTGGCAAAACATATTATTTTATTATGTTAATGTTTACTACACACCGTATTTCATGTTAATAGTTATGTTAGGTCAGTTCTGTTATATGAGTTAGCGCTACGTCATAATTGATATCAAGAAAATACTAATGGGCGTTTTACACGACGATTTTTATCATACTGATATCCATATAGAAACTATATCGATTCCCATGTGAAAAAACTATGATTTTAATAAAAAAAATCTTACCATTCATAAATCTTAATTTCTTTTTAATATTTTATAATAAGTATTATTCTCAAACTTCCAGTAATTGTTCGGTTTCGCTTGCCTCCTTCTTGTCCCTTTTTTAAATATCTGCTCGGAAGATTCTAATTTCTGAGCAAAAACTGCCTCCTATTTTATATTATGTTTTAGTTTTAATGTTCTTGTTTTATCCTGTCCAGCTGTTATTGTTATTCTAAGTTTTGTCATCACTTTGTATAAACAGTATATTTAGTTTTATAATATTAGATCTGTATTGGGTAAGACACACTGTAGGAATAATTTTAATAACATGACCACTAATAGATACTAATTACCGTTTTTTAAGATTGAAATTAAAAATTGTTAAGCGCACTTGAAGTGAAATGACACTAAACTGCGCTATATAAATGCCATGTTTTTATTTAAACGATCATTATTTTCATACTTCCAATTTCAAACAAATAGTTTTTTTTTTTTAAATTAGCTTCACACAGGAAGCCCTGACGAAAATAATTCCTCTCAGGGCCTATATCATCTTTGGGGATGCTGTGTACACTTCCCTCTTGCTGCGGTGCAGGGCGTTCCGAGAGAGTCCTGCTAGAGAGGTCAAAAGGTCTCCTTCTAGTGCCTCCCGATCCAGCCCGCTACACAGTAGGTGGGCATGTGCGACCGCCCCAAGGACCTGGATAAACCTTACCTCATGAACCCAGGCACCCCTGCTAAGTAACCAAACGTAGCGAACCACTTGGGGTGACCTAAAGAAGAGTTGTTGATTAGCTAATGATTCCATGGGGGCCGTAACCATACCCGCCTCCCAAATTGAAAACTGCCATTAGAGAAGAAATAATATTTCGCAAAGGTACTAAATCGTTAAAAAATGGCCACCTTGAATTACAGATTACAATACAAATGCATTTGTCATTTCCATTGCCGTCAACGAATCATTAAAAAAACACGCGAAATTTACAACACCGAACAGTTAACGATCAGTAAAAACACATATTGTAGTCTTTTTAAACAAAATTTGAAATGTACAACGAAATAAACATTTACACATAATAACAATATAGTTACTTGAAACAATAACAGACGACAGATGTCCAATAATGTCCGCCATCTTAAACTGCAATAAAATCGTTGCCAAAATAGAACACGTATTTTTTCAACCCGAATCCATATGAAAAGACGAAAAACATGGAAACTGGACCAAAAAAAGCATTGTGTAAAAGGCCCATAAGTTCAAGCACCCATGTTTCACTGGTACCAAATAGCCACAATGGAGACGCCACCAACTGCAAAGTTAAGCATGTGGATCTGTAACAACATTCTTTATATATGTAGTCTGGGAAGATGAAATGTGAGAAAGTGTACCAGTTCACAGAAGAAAAGGATGACGTAAAGAGGAATTAATGTGAGACTACAACAGCAGAACTACTGCAACAGACTACTATTGTTTGTTACGTAAGCTATGCACCAACATGTTATGGAAAATAATATATTATTCTCATTGCGAAGCCCGTCCTGAGACGTTGTCAAAAACAAAAGGTTGCGTAACAGATTGCTATGATGATAATGACGAGTAGTTTCTCACGGCCAATTGTATTTTTTGTTGTTGCTTTTTGGAGGGTGTTAGGCCCTGAGTTAGCCGAAAAACAGATATTTCGTCATCGTATAAAGCCGTTTTCTGAATTAGCAAAATAACTGTGAGATATGGCGTTGGCCTGCTTTTTTCGTCTGGAAATTCTGTAAACTAGTGTTAGGGACTTATCTCCACTTATACTTTTGAGAAAGATGTTCCTTCAAAATTCAGGGACAGTATTTGTAATTTTTCCCCAATGTTGAATGACTCCTTGGCCGGGAGACCTATCGGTCTTCGGCCCCTTATGTAGCGGCATAATTTGTAATCGAAGTAAACTGGCAGCATCAGTTTTCTTTGAAATTGGTTTCGTTCACATCATTTTAATGTGAATACTGCACAAGAATCCCAGCTACCCGTAACCAGTGAGACTATGTAATCCGCAAATGCGGTATGTTGTGAAGTTCCTGAAGAGGAAGGATTCAGATTTGGTCACCACATACAGTAAAAGTGTTTGGACTCTGACAGCTCGCGATTATATATACTGCGTTACTCCGTTTTTCTAGAAAATAAGATTTTAATGTCATTTGGTGTTAAAATTAGTCCCACTTTGAATAGCAAACTCGTAAATTCGTAAAAAAATCCACTCTCTCTTTAAACACAAATTAGTAAAATCTCCTTGGAGCCATTTTGCAAAATTAAGTAACTTCTTAACTCTGTTTTAAAATAGAAAGCCTTAAATTACAAATGTGTAATGATAGAAAATAAATACAGAAAATATGTTATGTTCCGAACATAAATAAAAATAATAACCTATCTTCAATTTTTTTGCACTACGAGGTTTTTTGCGCCTTCTGTAAAATTTGACAAATGGTAGTTACGCATTCTACGAATAAAATAATACTTTGATGATTTGTATAGCGCCATTTTTGCAAAAAATCACATCAAGAGCGCTGTATAAATATATATTTCTACAATGATTTATTGTTTATTTGCAAAAACAGTATGAACCAGAACATTGCAATATCGATAATTAACATTTACAAAAAAGTGAATAACAAATAGGTACATTTACAAGTGGGACAAAGAAAAAAGTTTCAAATTTAGATTTACATTTTAAGTATTGAATAATAATATTTCACGTTTAAATACGTTGTAGGACATGTGGAAAATATCCACATTTCCTGCGAGGCAGTTAATTAACCTAGTGATTCTTCCCAAGGGCATCACCATTGGTAAGTTAGTTCTGCACCTAGGAAGAATCAAAAGCCTGTGTTGGCGGCCTCGCGCAAAATTATCCGGGACATAAAATCCTATTTTAGCCAGAATGTCTGGTATTGATACTAAACCGTTTAGTAGCTTATACGCCATCAGGAGTAATGCAACATCCCTTCTGGAACTAAGGCTGCATACACCCAGCATTTCCAAGATAAATGCTGTTGGAAACAGCCATGGGTAATAACCAAACTCTCTGAAATGATCTATCTTATTACTAACTTATAGACAAGATAAAACAACGATATTATATCTACTAGTCGAAGTCCTGGACTTAACGCAAAGTTTTTCGAAATCTAGAGACGTTCCTCTTGTTTTGAAGGCCAAGCGTGCAAAATTTCATCAATCCGGAATAAAATTGTAGATTTTGTATATAAATCAAAAACGACACTCTCCTTTATATAAATAGAAGAACATTAGGTATCGATAGGTTCACCTCGTCTCGTTTGATTAAAATTGTTCGCAGTAGCTTAATTTAGTTAAGTAAAAAGAAATATATAAAATTACAAAACAAACTTACCATCTTATGATCTTGAAAGTATATCCTCATTGTGTAAATTTACTCTTTACTGATTGAACAAAGAAAAGAGATTAATCAGAGTTATAATGAAAACTTTTCCACGGACACAGCACACAGTCAACACTTTTTCCACAAAGTTCATCCAAGGACACGGAGCTTCGTGGAACTTTTCTAAGTAGCTTTATTATATTTATTGCGCCGAACACGAGTACAGTTTTTTGGGTTCGTTATTATTTCAGGAAACACTTCAAATTAAATAAACAGCGTAAGATAATACCAACAAATTAATTTATACAGTAAATAATAATTTATTATTTGTAATGATTTCTCAACTCCTTGGGCTAATTTGTTTGATTTTGGGAACAAACAACTAGTACCTACCTATCAGTTTGTTCGCTTTTCAGAAAACTTACAATGATAATTAGAAATATAAACTTAACGGTGTGAGAAAGAGAAAACAGATTAAACTAAAGGTTCTGACCATAATTTGAGAAAATTTAATGAAACTATGTGATTGATTTGTGAGCAACTTATACGAAATGACAAAAAAATGAGGTGGCAGTAATGTTAATAATACTGTTCTGTCACGTCGATTTGCTTTTGACAGGCCGTGTGCTGACAAATAGTATGGTCAGAATTTGAACTGTACAGTTTGAATGCACACACGTCAACTATAATCACGGAGTGCCGTGAGCCGTACAATCGCATCGAAACGTTCGTCTTGTCAAAACCAATGTGTGTACTCTCGCCGGTTATTTATCGGAATAATCCCTTAAACGTATTTTATCGCAACTATCGCAAATCCAATTCAACATAACGAGTGCTACCGTACAACGATCACCGTTCCAGTGCTGACAGATGATTCTCGAGATGCAGATTTCGTTCGCCACCCGGTAAGCTGACTGTGAATTAACCTTACGAATTGTGTTATCGCATTCGCCTGTCATAAGCCATAGGCTTTATCCATGCTTTATCTGTGTGGAATAGCCCTTCAAAATACGGCTATCCCAACCCTTGTTCGTTCCTCGAACAAATACACATGTCTGATAATAAATGTTTTTTTCCTTCCTTTATCAGTAATATCAGGTCAGGTAAGGGGGGCCATTTTTAAAACTTTATTTATGTTTGATTTCTAAATTTTAATACTTTATAAATTATGTTTACTCCTAATAATTAAATTTGAAAGCGTATTTTATCACCTTTCAAAAACAGTTTTTATTTTTAGGATACAATCATGATTTATCTCATTTATTTGGATATTATTGAGAAGCGTAAATACACACAAATTCATCTTTTTTGAATTTGCATCTTTCAGAAATATAACGGAAAATAAACCCGAGGCCTGAAGGGTAAAGAAAAAAAACACCAGCAAAGATATGAACATTGTAAAACAGTTTGGTCACCGGCATGAGTTTTTTTAAACATATATATTATTTATTTTTTTCATTACAGTAACTCCACACAGAAGAAAGATGAACATAATTTCCCTCAACGTCCATGGCATCTTTTGGGATGCTGTGTGGAGAGGAAAGAGTGATAATGAGTCTTGAGAAGACCCATGTTATAGGATGGAGGAAACACTTTTGCCGGAAAATCGTTCCACAGCCGACCACACACAGTTGGAACTCGAGAAAGGTCGGCAAGTGGAAATTGACATCCATTTCGGGCCAGTTGCAAAGTCAGGATTGCGTTTTCGAATTCAAGGTTTTCAGTAAATCTTTCTATTGATTACAAAAAATTAGGCTAACACTAATTTATGTTCAGAATGTACCGAATATTATTATGAAGTTTTACTCGTAATCTTGAGTTCTCGAGTAAATAAATATATTTAATCTCGTTTGTAACAAAATTAATTCAATTTTACGCCGAAGGGCAAAAGTAGAAAGATTTCAAGGTAACCGAGAAATCTGTTTTTTTTTAATATATGAATTGTTAATATACACTTCAGAAAATAAAAGTAGTCGAAGATAAAATAACCCCCCAGGCATCTGGCATATTGACCACTATAATTCTCAAAGACGCTGTCAGAAAAACAGAGAATTTGTGTATGTTTCCGCTTAACGATAAAATCCATATAATTGTTATGATTCTGAACGTATCCATAACTAAATACTGTTTGTCAAAGGTGATGAAATTTACAGTTTATTATTAGAAAGAAACATTTTTTTTTAAATATTTAAATTTGTAATGCAAACATAATTTTATTTTTTAAATCGCTCACCTTACAAATGAAAAACATTCACTCACATTACCTTGAAAAAATCATATTTTATTAGACAAATATATTATAAACATTACTGTCACCTAACTTTTTTGTCGTTTCGTATAAAAGAGACATGAAATTTAATATTTTTTCTCAAATTGCGCTCGGAACCTTTGGTTTCAAAGAGGTATACGTTTTAACGCTTCTGTGGTTAACATCTGGATTTGAATATAATGCGTGGTGTTTTCTCACCTTTTCTCTTTTAACACCGTTCAGCTCGTATTTCCCTGACATTGAGGAAGATTCAACTATTTTCATAAGACTATACATAGCTGTTCCCCAAAGCGAACAAATTGATTGTAGGGGTAAAACTGTTTGTTCGCAAAACCGAACAAATTAGCTTGGGGGGTTAAAAACATACAAAAGATTTATATGGTACGAAGTCATATTTTAAAGCCACATTCATAAGAATATGAAATAATAGGCGCCAAATCTTTTTTAGGGTTGGATTCACACAAAATACCATTCACAAATAATTCTGGGCGAAAGCTTAAAATAAATAAATAAAAATTTAGATTTTGAGAAGTATTTTTTTTTTGCGGCAACATCATCAAATTTCGTTCAGTTTCATTTAAAACTTAAATAAGCCTATCGTTGATCATTGATGATTATAAATGATGATATATGAGACTGTAAATAGCTAAAACTCACACAAGAATTGAATTTATAAAATTTCACACAAAACCAGGATTACGATCATCGTACAGCGTAAAATTTTTTGTGAATTTTTCCACAGTTTACGTTAATCTTACGACATTTGGCTAGGCATGTGTACTTTGGTCAGAGCTTTCAATGGTATAATTTTTTGCGATATTATATATATTTTTTATCAGTTTGAGAAAAGTTACTAAATAAACAAAATACCAGATTAATTTCTAGCTGTCTAATTAGATGTCTGACTTTACCTAACTTTCACCTGGCACAATAAAATACAATAATCACCAATTATTTGCAACGTATTATTACGATTTTACTTTCGTCTGTTCGATTTCGCGTATTGCGGTTTCGTAGCCAGATGTTCTCCGCTGATGATGAAGTTTACCTGTTGGCATTTGGCTAGCATACTTAGCAGCATCTCGAGGACCAAATACCACCTGAATTTAAATATTATGTCGAACGCGAGAGAAATTTACGGACGAGCGGTCTAATTATACGGACGACCTTGAATCGTGATAGAAATTCGATTTCTGAATCAATAAGTAGGTATTGTTTTTTTTAAATAAAACGTGATACTTCGATGACAAAAATAAAAAAAAAACTAAACATCCATCACGCAATTTTCCCGAATGTATGCAAAGGTGACGAAAAGCCACGCAACTCTGTCATGACGCACACTCCTTGCTCAATACACAATCATACACTTTAAATAATTAATAACAACTAATAAATAATTGGTGTCGAATTATAAAACCAATTAAGGTTCCATGATACCTCAACCCGATGATAATTTATCACACCTTTAAAAAGTCATTTAAAGCAATGAAAAAACTAACCTATAAACATAACATTAAATATCCCACTAGAAGACTTACAATATCATTTCTTATTAAATACTCTAAAAATACACACATTGGAAGACAGGCGTAAAATAAACGACTTAACTTTTTTATTCAAAATTCTAAACTCTAAATTCGACTGTTGCGAACTTCTGCAACTCGTAAACTTACGAATATCTACAATAACAACACGACAAAATACACTATTCCACTGCAACACACATAAGCGCAATTACATTGCGAACTCCCCAATACAACGGTTTCACACTATGGGAAACCAATACTTACATAGGTGATGTCGATATATTTAATATTAACTTTGCGAATTTTGTGGATTACGTAAAAGACTTATTTCAACACTATTCCTAAATGGAAATTATATTTTTGTAAACCAGTCAAATTGTTTTTAATGTAATTTTATTTTTATTATTTCTTTCTTATGTTTCACAACTGTCATTAAAATTGTACAACCTACATGTAAAAGCCCTCTGGGCGTTAAATAAATAAACAAATAAATAACCTACGTAACCTATTTAATCTAGTTTTTGTTTCATCACTTTTCATGACATTATACCACTGTCCGGTTAACATATTCATTAGGACATGAAGGAATGATAAATAAATACACAATACTAGTGAAACGTCAATTTTGTTCCACTGATTTACTTTCGACTAAACAAAACTCATATATCATAAATACGCATCATTTTCCGAATACTAAGGACAAACTAATCTTCTTTTACCAGTGGTATTCCTCAAAGCACAGTCAAGTGAAATGAAAATACAAGTTTCAACGCGAGAGTTGTACCTAGTTAAAAATAAATAATATGAAATTATAATTGTTACCTAGTGAGCAATAAATCACTTGTCTATCAATAAACTAACATAACCAACCAATCTAGTAAGTTTTCTAATGAACAACTTGATTTTCTACCTGAACCGCCCATAAGTCAATAATATTATGGACAGGTTGTTAATGGTTAACCCTTTGAGACGAGAAATTATTCGTTAGTACCTAATAACTTAAAAAAATATATGTTTTTACTAAGTCTAATAAATTAGTGCTGTTTTAACGTGTAACAGTTGTTGTTTGAACTTGTTTGAATGCATCAACAGTTTACTATCGGTAAGTACGTATGAAGCATAACGTAAAAATCCTTTTGGGTACGAATAATAATAGAACAAAAAAATACAATGGAGTTCTACAAAACAAAAGTAACAATGGAAGTTGATAGCCCAGTGACGTGGGTTGATTCCGGTTAGGTCATTTAAAAAAGGTATCCCTTTTCATTTAGGAAATTACGGAAAACCGTGCTGAACTGATAAAAGCTACCAAGTAGTAATTAATAATTAATGTAATAATTTTTTGCTTTCAGAAAAATATTTAAATGCCGATATACTTGAATTGTGTCCACATTAATTTGCACCAACTGGAAACAAGGTAACCCTTAAACCCACCGGATTAAAGAGATTTTTAAAAATAGCGTGACAAAGCATATTACTTAGAAGATTGAAAGCAGCTCGGCGAGGCCTGCATCTATGTAGGAGATAGACAATGGTTAGTGATGATGATACTTTAAATACACGATTTTTCCAGGAGCAATACACAATAAAAATGAGTATATTCTTATTGTGCCTTATATCACCACAAATATAGGTAAAAGGCATAAAAATCGCTTGGCAAAAAAGCGTTTTTTTGTTATATTTACTTTGTGAATAATTTTATAAGAAAGAAAAAAGTTGATAAAGGGATACTGTCACTGATAATCTTCACCATAAAATTGTATTTAATTCTTAGATGCGTTCATAAAATATTTTTCAGTAGTTTGCGCTTATATATTTTTTAAAGTAACTAAAAAATTTATTTTAATTCTACTCGAGCTAAACGATAGGAAACACTTCAATTTATCAAAAAGCATATTTTTCGTGCTTTAAATCGATTCGCAGTAAAGATGAATCGAAAATAGGGGATTTCACGTTAAGCGTCGCGTTAATTTGGAAACAGTGATTGAGGAATAACTTCTTGTGATAGTGGCGCTATTATAAAACAAGAACGGCGCTTAAAGGGTTAAGCATACATCACCTTTGACGCTTTTACTATCTGCTTTCACGTTTCTACTTCCTTTTAAAGAGGGATCGGCAAAAGCGGTAATGAGCGGCTAAGATGATTAAAGATGTCAGGTCTTTCGACTGGTATGACAAGACGTCATAGTCAGAAGACAGAAGGTCACTATCCAACTGAAAATTCACTCAATATTCGACAAATAATTGCGGATTATATAATTTTTTATTACTATATTGATACTTGCTCGAGTCAATTTATAAATAATGCATATTAACAAATCTAAACATTTTGCTCGTTTCTCTCTCAGTAACATCCTGGTGAGAGACAACTTTTCGGAATATGGAAGTATCATACAAGAGACCCAATTGCTCCCAACAGTTTAGAGACAGTGAGACCATGGGATCCCTTAAAGTCATTAAAAGTGTCGAATATTTAAAAAAAGTCTATAAATCTAACTAACAATAAATCGCTTTTCGAAAATGTGTTGATTTGTCACTGTCCTGGGTTGTCCGGTTACCGTTGTGAGGCTGAAGGTAGTGGGTAGGGAATTGAGATGGAGCAGAGGGTTCCATATAACTCAACACAGTGACAATTCAACACACTTTTAAAAAGTGATATAAAGTCATTAGGAACGATGAAATTTTTTTTAACCTAACCTAACCTACTTAACCCAGTTAATAAAGTTTTTCTTTCATCACTTTCCATGACTTTATATAACTTTTTAAAGATGTGATGAATTATCGTTGTGATGATTTATCCGGTCACTGGAGCAGAGAAGGTGGGTAAATGCCTAAAAAACACGTCTAAAACTATTTGAAGCAACGATTCGATTCTGTATGGTGCTTTATCTTCCAGGGCAATGATGAGGGTATTTTTCACCATGGGAAGTGCTAGTTTAATAAATAAAACAGGATGGCCAGGAACTCTTTCCTCTTCCATTATATTTTCATTTACCCATATCCTTTGACTCGACTGTGGATTGATTATTAATTATCTTATTCAACTGGAAAGTAGGTGCCGTGTCACTTTAAAAAAGACTTAATGCATGAAGTTTTTTTTAAATATTTATTAATATTCAACGTAAATTATCATATTATTAGAATATTTATACGCGCAAACCTTATGTTGTTAAATCGATTTCAACAGATCGGTCAAAAAACAAATGGCATTACGTCATGTGTCCCTCTAAAACCAACGGAGATTATTTTTTCTCATACGTAGTAATTTTAACACATAGGCAGACCGAATATTGGTTTAGACTTCATGCATTATTTAGGTACAGTTTTCACCGTATTTTTTCTACAATATCTGCCTACTTAAAATAATAATTACTATTGTTATAGGTATTTTCTACAATAAATTTACCAACATACTTTATAGATAAAGACTAGAAGCAAAGTTTATAATGATAAAACACACATATTTATGAAAAGGAAAAATACCAAGTCTATTGCAGGTTAACGCGATAGCTCTGTTGTTGAAACCGATAGTAGATAATGATATGTAAATTTACTTAACATTTAGTTTATATAATTTCATAACAACAGCACTATTCCACATGCTTAATTACAGAACAAATGAAGAAGCTAATTTTCCAATTAACTGTGTTCTCAGTACCTTCAATAATATTTGCCTAAGCTGTAATATCGAAATTTTTTCGAATTCATTTCCCATATTTAAAAGGAGCATCATGTCCATGATATAAAATGTTCAACACGCACACACATCCCTTCACAGATCACCATATCTCACACCTATACACTACGCACGTCAACCGGTAATTATTAAATATAAATCCCAAAAATAAGACATAAAATATCAATGTACTCACTATGAAATATTTAATATCTGTTAATTATAACCAATGTACTGTTTTGCTCCTATAACAAAAATAAATAATGTCATTGGTATTTGTTCATGTTTAATTCAATATGAATGCCGCATTTCTCTAGAGATATTCATACATATCAACTATTCTTGTAATACAACAAGAAAGTTTTGTTATACAACAAGCACTTGTAGTAATAAAACAATCAATTTGACGGCCGGCATAGTCCAGTGGTAACGCATTGGACTGCCATTCCGAAGGTCGCGGGTTCGAACCCGGCGTGCGCAAATAAATTTTATTTGATTAATTTGTGTTATTTCACAATTAATTAATTAAAATAATATATAGTATATTTGCGGCACGTTCCAGAGTGGAAGATACTACCAGTATCGCCCTGGTGTAAGACCACCATTCAGAATTGAAACGTTGCTCCAAATGGCTTTAGCCGTGTTTAGTGACTAGATCTGAATAGCCAGGTACTTCCCCACCTTCCTCTTTCCCTTCCCCACTTACCTTCAGCCTCACAACATCCCCCAATTGGGGATGCCATAGTCTCACTGGCTCCAGACGGGAGCAGTTGGGACTCTTGTGAGGTATTCACTATAAAAAAATAAAAATAAATTTTAAAAAAAATCAAGTTTTGTAATACAACAAGAAAGTTTTTTAATGCAGCAAGTAAGTTTTGTAATACAACAAGCAAGTTTTTTAAACCTCGTACATGGAGAAAACTTACTGATATAAAATATTTTTCAATTATTAAAAATTTGGTCAAATTATTAGTTAGACTGTTAAAAACGGGACTGCAGGCCTCTAACGAATGAATTGACAGAGTTCCTAACAAAGTATCAGTTAAAAACGACGTCGAGGACATGTTTTATGAGGACGGCGGAACACAAGTTAACACAGATACTGATATTGTCGCATTCCGTTAGGAGATTTACTAGGAAAAAAACACGTACTCTCGATGTATTCGAAATAGACATGCAATCACTTTTTTAACACGATTATTTTTCTCCGTGTATCTATGCAATAAATGTACAAAAGTTCCCTAGCTAAAATGCAGTACACGCAAATAAACCTTTTCTCGGATTTATTTTTCAATATGCATGGTTTGATGACCATTAGCATTCATTCAGCTTAGGTATAGAAGGAAAAGTCATGCGACTATAGCGAACTTTTGGTAAAATATCACAAAACTGTATTGTTTTATATATTTCAAATATAGTTGTACACCCAACCGTACACGACAGTTCACATCACAACAAACAAATCGCATCACAAAACACAACAATTCATCACTCCTGGGAAATATATTTAGAGGTGCGCGATACACCTGCGCGGTGATTCGTATTGTCGCGCTGGGCGCCGCATTCGACTGGCACTGCGCGACGCCAATTGCGCATGACTAGGGATCGAACCCGCCACACAGAGAACTGCAGTGCGCATGGCGTGGGGACGGAGAGATGGAGTCACTCAGCGCAGATGGTGTCTGAGGTCATGGGGCAGTGGTACATCAACGGAGGTTGGGATGTTGATAGTATTTCGTAGAATAGATTTTTGAAGAGACGACTGATCCAATATACTGACTATTAACTTGGTTGTGGCCAGTTATCGTTATGCCATTTTGGGAGGGGAGCACAAAACATAAAAGTCGTCACATGAACTTTATGATCGGAATAACACACAACACAAACATAGGGAGATTCAACAACTTACTCGTAATTAGGCTACCTCAAACATCATGCAGAGGGTATCTTCCAATGGAACGTCCCGCAAGTGAACACGTAGTAAATTATATGAATAAATTGTGAAGCAACACAAATTAATTTAATAAAATTTACTTGAGCAGGCTGGGACTTGAACCCACGACCTTCGGATTCGAAGTCGAGATCCTTACCCTTCGGCCACGGGGGCCGTTCATGAGCTAACATTATACGGGGTGTCCCAAAAAATGTCAAGCGGAAATCCAGAGGTAGAGCACCCTAGGGCTCAAATCACCCTCCATGTAGGTTCGGCGATTTTTTCTAGTGTTCAAATTATGATTTTTTTGTATTTTTGTGAAACCTTGACTCACAAGAGATTATTGGTTACAGAGACATTTTTTATAATTAGGTAAATAGTATACCTTGTAGACGCAAAAAAGATCTGATACCATTGCGCCATAAAAAATGTTGAATCCCAAAGTTAGTTGAAATAACAATCTTTTAAAATTTTCGAAGACGAGTTAAAAAAAATGAAAAAATTCCGCCTAAACCTTTTTAAAAACTTGCCAATTTTATCATCTTTTACCCTGTAAATTTCATTGGGCTATCTGTACGACGTCATACTTAAAATTGGTTCGAAAGCATAATAAGTCCAAAACAACCCGTTAGAAGGGTGAGCTAAATAAAACTAAATAATAATTGTCATTAATTATTATTATTGAATCACAAAAGTTTTCAAATGTCGACCTTCGACCTCAATACAAACCTCACATATTCTCAAAAAGTTCAGTTTCAGTAGGAATAACGCGTCGCGCTTATTTAGCTCAACCTTTTAACTGTTAACTATTTTTTTTAATTTCCTCTCAGCATAATGCGAAAAAAGTAACTGTTTTACCGACATGAAGGGTATGTAGTAAAATTAGTAATATACGAGTTAGTAATTTATAAGCAACGATTCAATGCTAATAAATGATTTTCCATAGTTATTGAGATCTTCCATAGATTAAATATTAATATTTTTAAGTTATTTTAAGACAAGATCTAATTGGCAGAAGCTAGAACTTGGCAAATCAGATAAAACTAATTGCAGGGATAATGTCAATCGAGAATTCTCAAATTCACAAACAAATAAATGGTAGATCGATGGTTTGCAACCAATTACTGGAGCACAAGGTCGCTTTTACACTCCACCTAGTCGAGTTGTAAAACTTACACTACAATAGGCATCGTTCTGATATTTAACCATAGAAGTTAAATAGCAAATATGACGTTATCGTCTTTGTCCGTTGCCCCTAGAAGGCATCTGACCTCAATACGGGCGATTAAATTATTAATATTGGTTTTTGCCAATTGGGAGGAAATTGGTTTTGAATGCGGACAACTTGACATTAATATCTACGTATAATAAGTATATTCAGTCCCAATGATGGACACTGTACCGCTGTCCGAAACTTTGACTAAAGAAGGAAGAAGCGGAACACGGCGTAATAACTAATCACGACTAATAACTAATCACCATAAGACTACTTACTCATAGATCATTTTAAACATTTAAAAAGAAGAAAAACGACAAGATGCTACGTGGACAAAATGCCGTTAATAATGACGGTAAAAATAGTAAACATTTCAGCGGGAAAAAGAAAATTGAAAATTGGGCGAAGACTAATACATACTGGAACAATAAATTAATACTATAAAACCGAAATTTTAACAGATTTTCAAAATGATCTTTTTTTTATTTGAGATTTTCAAGACCAAAAGAATTAAAATGATTTATTTTTGGGACATTATGCCGTGTTGCACTACCTCCTTCTTTAGCCAACGTTTCGGACAGCATTACAGTATCCATAATCACACATCTGCTCTGATGATGAACACTGTAATGCTGTTCGAAACGTTGGCTAAGAAGGAGGTAGCGCAACACGGCATAATACCCCAAAAATAAATCGCTACAGTGATATTTTCTTTGTCACATTATTATTCTATAATTACGTAGTTTCTATGATGTTAATTGATATCGTTATGGCTGATGGCTCTCTGGAGACGGGAGATGTTCAAATATCCTCCATAAACGACTGCTTGAACAAACTTTTGTGTTTAACTTTTATCACTTCTGTTCCGCAATTTTTGTGCCTATCTATAATTTTTTTTTGTTTCTTTATTCATATAATATAAGTGATTACAATTTTTTATAATCTTTACAACCACCATACTAGGTTCATGCTCGTATTATGGTTGTCATAATGCTTTGAATTACAATGTTAAAACACATTTTGATCGGGCAGTTTTCGTTTGGTAACGGGTGATTTTTCGCGTAATTTCGCGCTAACGTAGAAAAATTGCGATAACTTCAAAAATATTTGTTTGATTTCAATAATTCTTTTTGCAAATTATTTATTTTATTTCATTTTATTTTATTATATTTAGAAATGTATTCTTCATCGTTAAACTAGTGCAGAATTTCACATAAAGTAGGAAAGTTTTGAAAAAAATAATATTTTTTTTACATAACATCCTTTATTTTACAAATTATACACAAAAATTATTTCTAAATGTAAAATGAAAATTATTATTGCATGGCTACAACCCTACAGACGCTATATAGCGAAAACTCAAGTATATTGGAACCCGTATTTTAACGTGACCCGCGCTCCACTAACAATCTATCAAAAACGTATAAATACGTGATCCGCTCTCTAGCATTAATTTGGTAAAAACGTATTAATACGTGATCCGATTACAATGTGTTAAGATATACAGAAATAGCATGTTGTAAAACAAAAAGTAATAATATACATAGCATTGATATTTTGTCTTATTCTTATTAGCAATTTCATTGAACTACCCCTACATACATTCTGGAATAAACTATTATTATTATTATCAAAGAACAATATCCAATACCATCTCCAAGTATTCGTTTTTTATACTGTTGTTTAAGTATTTTCTCACAAATCAAGAACAATCCAGTATAAAAACTGTGTTACAAAATTTACAAAAACTTAATATACCGGTGGTTAATTTTTCTTTTTTTACTGATTACCAACGTAAATAGAACAATATAATATAACATGTTGAAAATACGGTAACGTGAAAAGATTATTTTGTATTAATCTCCATTTCCTTTAATTTTTTGTAGTTGTTATTTTTTCTATAAATATCTTATGTATATGATAATGTAATTTATATATAAACATGTATCAATAGTAAATTTGAAAATATCGATTATAATTGAGAACCTTTGAAAAAAATCTATTTCATAATATGATGTTTATATGTACTTTAATTGTACCTAATTATGTATCATTTGAAAAAAGAAACATAATCCACTCACAAGGTCGCAAGAGTTTTTCCTATCAATAAAAAGGGTATATTAATTGTTTTCGTAATTAAAGAACTTTTTGTCGCAGATGGAATGTATTAATTAGGTTTTGTCATTGAATAGAGGATAAACTGTATTTTATTTAGACATTGGGTTTTATGGTACGTATACATTTGCGAACTTAAACGCGAACCGAGCCACGAATTACAGGAAAGGAACGAAGCAACTGCAAGCGGCGTTTCGTGCCATTTGCGGTTGCTTCGTTCCTTTCCCATAAGTTGAGGTTCAGTTCGGCAGGTCGGCTCGCGTGTGTATACGTAGTATTATGCTTTGATTGAAATGTCTTTCTATGAAATACAGATATGTAATTGAAGTAATGAAATAAACCGTTATCAATAACATATTAAAGTCTAAAAACCATTTAAATCCATTAATAAATAATAATTTCATCATAATCGTGAAATATCATCTAAAATATGTGAGATAATAATGTCTCGCATGACTAACAATAACGTTCGTTATACAGTAGAAATTCGATTATCCGGACCACCTTAATTCCGGATAAGGAAACAATAAGAAAAAAATAAATTCATTCATCATCATCAATCTTACACGGTGTTTTATATATTGTTGTTATTTGTGAAAAGTGTAGTACAATGGTAACCGGAAAACTCAACACAGTGACAATCCAACACAACTTTGAAAAGAGATATAAAGTCATGAAAAGTGATGAAACAAATACTATGTTAAATAGGTCACGTAGGTGAGGTTTATAGGTTTATTTTTTCGTCGTTTTTAATGACTTTATATCACTTTTTAAGGGTGTGTTGATTTGTCAGTGTGCTGAGTTATCATGGAACCGTACTACAATGCACAGTGTACGTTCGCTAGATTAAAAAATATGGTGTCCCACAGTAAATTTCTTCTACATTATTTCTTAGTTTATTTTTAATAATAAGTCCGAAGCGTAATGTTTTCATCCTTCATATAATCCGGGACTCTTTAAGACCCGCATTATTAAATACCTTCCCTCAGCCCCTACCTTAACCCGCCTCACAACGCTGCCCAACCGGGTCGCGACTGAGTTCCCCTGTCTTTACACTGCACAGACAGGAGCGATCTTGCAAGTTGTCACATAAAAAAAACGTTTTTATTCTTATTATTATGTGACTTCGGACAAGGCGGGTGACTCCGGACATGTGCACTGTGCATGATATTCGGGTATCACTTACCCTTGGGAAGAAAGGGTTAGCGGTTATCAGTTATCGGTTGGATGCTGGAGTCCGTTACCGATGTACGTGTGTTGTTAATTTATGGCCAGTCTTCATAAAATTGCTTAAAAATACACCTTCATCGAGGATTTAAAAATGTTGATTTTTATAAGTGTGGTGTACGCTTTTAAATAAAGTTAGCATATCTGCTATTTAGTCTAACTTTTTTTATTAAAAATTTTAAAAAATAATCGTATTTTGTAGGGTGACTTCGGACATGCCACGAATAGTTATGTTTCGTTCTAGTTTTTTCACTTTCTTTCAAATTAGATGTTTCTACAGCTTTTAAAAATATTTTTTTAGAACATCTGAATCATGTTCTGTATGAACGTGTTTTTAATATCATTTTTGAACCCCCCAGTCCACTAAATATTTATTTTAATAAAAATATGAATATGGAACGCCAGCTGTCAGGAGTCACCAGAAAGTTTACCAGAAGCTTGAAAAAATGTCCGGAGTCACTTAATTTTTTTTGTGTACGCTAGTTATATGTAGTTTTGATATCCGGACCGACCTTCATCGCAAGTTAGTCAGAATAATAGAGTTTCATATGTATATTGGATAATTGCATATAAGGTTGAAATAATCGAGAGAACATCAGCTATTATAGTAATTTCCTATGAATTTATTGAAATATCCAAGAGCAGTAATTATGTAACGGATACGTTACCTGCACGATAAACTCACGCTCGGCAAGGGATCACTGAATCGTTAAAAATATTCATTACGAATGGTTATTATTTTAACAGTACTACTTATTCGCAGTAAAGTTGATTCTGAAAACCGGATGATTCGAGATACGAGATCGTCTGCGGGGGCTCAATTGCACGATTGCGATTGTTTAATAATACAATGAATTTATCAATGTTCCTAGCAACAGATGAAAAGATAAACAGATAGATTTAAATAGATCTATAACTACCATTTAACGAAAAATACTTCGAAAATTTTAATTTCGAAGAAGCAACAAAAAGCTTTAGTGAATACCGCACAAGAGTTCTAACTGCCCGGAGCCCGTGGAGCCAAGGCATCCCCATGGTATGTTATGTGACTGAGGGGAAGGTGAAGGATACGGCGAAGATTAAGAAGTATCTGGGTATTCAGATCTTGTCACCAAACACGGATAAAGCCATGCTAAGCAACGCTTCGAATCTGAATAGTGTTTTGTCTCCAGGGCCATACCGAGAGTATCTACCACTATGGGACGTACCGCAAATATATCATTAAATTACATAAGATAAGTTACACAAAAATAGGTACAATATTTTATTTGAAAACAAAAATAATCTTGATATTTCGATGCAGTTCTAGACAATGAGCGATCTATTTTTAAAAAGAAGAGTCACAATTTTTATCTTTCTCAGAAGCGATCAAAACAATCTGATAGATAAATTAGACATGTTTTTTATTACTTTAAGTCGTATCTATTAAAGATAATAATTATCATTCATGATAAAGTAAAAAACACGAAATAATTGTATTAGGTTTTTCCAATCAATAAATTTTAAAGATGGATAAAATGCATTCTTAAGTAGTTGAATATACTTTTTAATGTTATCTGATTACGTCTAATAAATATAATGTTCATTATCATACTTAGTGATGGTGTCATACTGACATTATCAATTAATACAGTCGAACGGTGAAGCCGCACTCTTTTTCGTATATTTTAATTATAAGTCCATTACTGTAGTATTGTAATGTTTTTGTATTTGCAAATTATGCATTTATAGGAAAATGAAAAACCAGACGGCTAAGGAGTTGGCGAAACAGACAAATATATTTTTTTAATTGGTTAAAGTACGTAATTTTTTATCGAAAAACGATTATATCCAATGGATTTGCCTGCTAAAACCTATAATAGAGACTGAAGTTAGCTACAGATCGTGTAAATAAACAAATTATTAAAAATTTTATTCAAACTTATTTTTCTGTTTTAAAATCTATGTATACACTATTCATTGATCTCCGTTTTTTTTCAATTCGTATTCAAATGTTAAAATATATATATTTTTAAATTGTAATGTCGTTTTTCCCGAAATGAGTTTTATTTAAATCATTGGGAATATATTACCACTTAAATCTATACAAATAAAAATGTTCGATTGTTCAAAAACTTAAAACTCCGAAATTGAAATTTTGACACAACGGTACATTCGAATACGCGTGTGTTTTTGTATACCTATATTATTTAGATGTCACCTGTGACCAGTGCCAGCTTGTGACTTTTGGGTGTAATAGAGTGCTAGTATTAAAATAAAATGGCATTATAGATGTTGTTGTGGCCGAAAATGTTTTTTTTTACGAAAATTCGATTTTTTGTATGAAGATTTGAAAAAAAAAAACTTTTCAGCATACAACAACATTAAAATGCCAATATATTTAATATTAGCACTTTAGTACACCTAAAAGTCATGAGCCGCCACTGCCTATAACAGGTAAAAAAATAGCTTTAAAAATAAAACTGCGCCATCTGTTAGGCAAATGTGTTCTTTTGTTGCGCCCTAGAAGTGATTTTGCACAAAAACGGCGCTATATAAGTCATTATTATTAATATGATTATTTTTAAATCCCTATACAGTTTTTTTCCATTATTTCTGGCTTTCACCCTTCAAGGATGTTCTTGGCCATCATTTAAAATTATTGAGAAATGAAAGGTGAATTTAAATATTAATTTTATTTAAATAGGCAAATTTCAAAATTATAATGAAAATTGGAGTCGAGTTCAGACTTAGAAGAGATGAGATGTTGAATGGAGGGGGGGCAATTTTAGATAAGGCTTGATAGAAGAGAGGATATTTGTTTAGAGAGGGACAACCAAAAAATTTGTGATCTAAAGTTCCCACTTCTAGACCACAGAATGTACAATCTGGGGAGTTAACGACGTGAATTTTAAAAAGATGGGAAGGAACGGAACAATGTCCGATCCTCATTCGAATGAGTGAAGTAATTTATTTTTTAGAAAAATGAGGGAATTGCTGAATCCACGGTTTTGATGGAATGGTCCTTTGTATTGAGGCATAGCAGGCTCCCTTGGATTGACTAGCAATGTGCCAATACTCCGACCAAACATGTCAGATAGGGTAATCTGATTTACGTGGGTAACAACAGGGTTGGACGCTCCTTGTTTTGCCAAGGCATCCGCAATATCATTACCCATGATACCAGCATGTCCAGGAATCCAAATCAGAGTTACAGTTTTACCAGAGCTTTGAATGGAGGCTATTATCTCTCGAATAAGGCATACAAAGTGATGATCAGGATGAAGAAGAGGACTGGATTTAAATTTTGAAGGGAACTGAGAGAGTCAGAGAGAACGAGGGAATGTTCAAAATTATTTTTGATTATATATTTGAGAGATTATATTATTGCAATGCACTCGGCTGAAAATATTGAAAATTGATTTGAAATTGAATGAAATATTCTGTCATTAGAATTATGAATAAATAAAATGTACAGCAGGCAAATAAATAAAAAAAATATCTGTTGTTTGTTTTGTAAACGAATGCGAAATCGAATCACATCGATTCATCGTCTGTCTGAAAATGAAATATGTAAACTAAGTTTCGTCTATGTATATTCAAAATATAAGCGTTAAAAAGATCGAATTCATGTTGAAAATTCGAGCTCGCCTGTATGGCCGAGCGCCAAATCCGACGTCAAAAAGTCTCGGCGCCGAAAATTTTACTCAGATTTGAATGCGGCTTTTAATATTACTAATTATTGTTGACCTCGGAAACGAAAAATTTATTGTGCTATCGAGTTACCGTTTGTGCCGCATTGGACGAAGAATACCAAATATGGCGTTATCAAAAGAAGTTAGTTTGATAATGAGGACCTTCGCACACCAGTCAATGCTGCGATGAGGAAGGGAATTGAGGAAGTAAGATTAAATTATAAGATTTAGTCGATTAAGCCGTTCGACCTATGCGGCATAAACACACAATCCTCATCTTCAATACGTAAGTACCTATGTAAAACATATCAAATCAAATATAGAGTATTATTTATTTATGTTTATATATTATTAATTAGATATGTTATTATAGCCTTCTTGTAACTATATTCTGTGCGGTTAAAAACATCTGCAATTTGGGAGGCGGGTTTAAGTATCGCCTCCCCAGGAACCATTTATTGGATAACCAACACCTCTGCTGTAGGTCACCAGCTTCGTGGCATGCCAGATCGGGAGAGGATAGTTTGGGGAGACCATTGGACCTCTCGAACTGGTCTCTCGACCCATCAAGCGGCCTTGTGCCGCAGTAGAAGGGATATATTCGTATGTGCGTCACTCGTGGACACACTGATCCCTAGATTCCATCAAACCCTCATACCCTTTAACTTCCCAGAACTTCCTTTCCTTAAAAAAATACCCTCCACACAGCATCCCAAAAGATGACATAGGCCCTCAGGGAAATTATTTTCCTGGGTGTGGGGTTTAATTTCTGCGAAAGTGTTGCCAGCTACATGCAATCTAGGTACAAGCCAGTATCTAAATGAGTCAGTCCTGATATTAATAACGCAATTAAAAATAATTTTCGATCGGGTATGTTGAAGATGATAAGACTGAATAAATCAGGGCTGCCTAGAATTTCATTAATAATTTTAAAAATAAAAGTCAAGTCGGAAACACATTTTTTGATCTGAGAGTTTTAATCATTTTAATTTTATCATCAATTGGTTGTGATTTATAGTGTCTTTTGGTAAATCGAGTTTTTAGTGAATATCTTAGATTTTTTTCAATGGTATCTGAGTGGATTTTGAAGTGAGGGGACCAGATAGAACAACTATATTCCACTTGACTTCGAACTAAAGAAGAATACACGATTTTTAAAGTTGATATGTTTTTAAAGTCTCGGCCATTACGGAGAATATGGCCAAGCACTTTTAATTCTTTGTTTGTTACTGTCTTGATGAGAGAAATAAAATTAATTTTGAATATAAAATAAAACCAAGAACATTAATATCATTGACTGAGGTGAGGGCAACATTGTTGATTCTAGATAGTTGACAAATTGATTTCTTCTAAAAAATCTATCTATCCTTGATGCGGAATAATACAAGAAGTAAATCAAAGCAACATAGTACATTTGACGATACAATAACAATAACGGAGACGGTTGGTCAAATAATACTCAGATAGACAGAAATCGCAAAATCTATCGACATCAGTGCGGGAGTAACCGTATCGGTGCGGGAACTGGGGCGCCTAAAATGGGGTGAATTTATCACTTTTCAACTCTGAAACTATTGTGTTGGAAAATTTATTGCGCATCTTTACTCTATCGATTTTTTTTTTAAATATATATTTGTTTGGGGCGTAGTAAAATAAATAAATGGTGATCAACTTTGATATATGTAACATAATTTTATCAGCTTCGATATACCATGATTTTATTAGCTTTGATTATACCATGATTTTATAAGCTTTGATATATCATGATTTTATAAGCTTTTATATAGTATGATTTTATAACCGTTTATATACTATGATGTTATAAGCTTTTATATACTATGATTTTATCAGCTTCGATGTACCATGATTTTATTAGTTTAAAAAAATGATACGCCAAGCCCGAAAAAAATAATAAAAATGCGAGATTTTAATATTAATTAGTTAATTATGTATATACACCGATAAAATTTACTATATACATGACACGAAAAGAAATTTACAAAATTTACTTGCCGATGATACGGTTATCATATTTGCAGATGAAAATTTGAATTCAGCATTTGAAAAAGCAAATCATGGTATAAATGAAATAAAACACTGGTTAGATTCCAACCTCCTCACTCTAAATATTGAGAAAACTAAATACTTACTTTTTTCCATACGCAAACCTAATCTCCCTCAAAACTATCATAAACTTACCATACATTCATGTTCACAGAACTTCAACATGGCTACATCACCTCACAAAAATTGTTCATGCGATAATCTTATAATATCAAACGAAATTAAGTACTTGGGGGTCATTATAGACAATCAACTGCGATGGGAGGCCCATATAAATTCTACAACAAAAAGGCTTCGCAAATTATGCTACATTTTCTACTCTCTCAGATCTATCCTTAACCTACAAACACTAAGATGTGTATACTTTGCACTTTTTCAATCAATTACTACATATGGTATAGTGGGATGGGGAGGTTGTGCAAAAACGATTCTTCATCCCATGGTTTTAATTCAAAAACTGTTACTAAGGATAATATTCAAATGTAAGCCAACAAACCCATCAGAACCACTTTTTAGAAAACTCAGAATATTAGATATTCGACAATTATATGTTAAGACCATTCTCATATACATACGGAAAAATGACTTGGTGAATAAAACACAACAAAAAATTAACACCCGTTACTCGTCACACCTAAAATGTAAAATTCCCCAAACGAAAACAGCTTTCGCCCAGCGGCAGTTTTCTTATATTGCTCCCAAAATATTCAACTCGCTGAGTATTGATATCAGAAAATCAAAAACTCACAATTTGTATGTCATAACTTATGACATACAAATTGTGAGTTTTTGATTTTCTGATATCAATACTTTTTCAAGGAATGCCTGCCATCATTAAATTAAGCTCATTTTCTTTATTAGTCATTTTTGTTTTTCATTCAATTCTGTAAAGAAAAAAGTTTAATAATTAATTAATTAATCTTTATTTTCATTATTTCAACAAGTTCATTTTCATAATTTCTACTTTATTTTCATTATTTTAACAAGTAAAGTAACCTATTTATTTGCTGATTGTATTCATTTTATCTCATTGATATCAACAGTTTAAAATACGGTTGATGTACACTTGAGCAATCTACTGAACTGGGAACCAGTAAAAGTGTCACCTATTATACACATACATTGCATGTAAGAAAAAAAATACTTAGATTAACAAGTTATCAAATATTACATTTATATAATTATATAAACCTATGTATATAAATTTCGACTACCACAATACGGGCGTGTGTCTAGTGTGGTAGTCGAAAAGCATGTAAAAACTGTACACATTAATATTTCATGAATAAAGGAAAGAAAAAAAAAAAAAATATCTGTCACTGAAAAGCAGCTTGACCATTCGACCGACAAAGTGTTTGAATATAACTAGAAAACAATTAATTTGACACTGATTTTCGAAGCGTTATTTATTCATCTTTATTAATTACATTTAAATTAGCGATGAACACACTATATACATATATTATTTAAATGAATAAATTGTGAAATAATACAAATTTATCAAATAAAATATACTTACGTACGCCGGGATTTGAATGCCGTCACCTAGCAATATTACCAAACATTTAGGGCGTTATTATGCGATAATATGTATGTATAGTCGAAAAGAACATTTTCAACGGATGAGTTATACAAAGAATCTAAACTATTCTGTCTCCGTAAACTATTTATTTTGCAAACTATGAAATACATCTTTAAAAACAAAAATAAATTCGAAATAAATGAAAACAGAACCAACATTAGAAATAATAATGTATTTTATACTCCCCAAACGAACACAAAACAAATGCAAACACACTGCAGTTTCATTGGACCTCGTACTTTCAATCTTTTACCGAAAAATATTCAAGTGATAACTAAACTTCCTCAATATTTAAAAGAATTAAAATTATGGCTTTTCGACACAGCAGTTGAAACTTTTTTTATTTAATTTGTATCAATTTATGTTTCTCATAAAATATTCACCATATATTACATATATTACAATAAACACTTATAACTTCACTATACACTATTATAAACACTTTTTATACAAAACGCTTATACAAAATGTAATCTTGTTTTTATTTTATATGCCCACAATTTGTTTATTTCTAGGTACAATAAAATGTAATCTTGTTTTTATTTTATATGCCCACAATTTGTTTATTTCTAGGTACAATAAAATAATAACTTAAATATATTACCCACGCACAGGCTGCGCCTTAGTGGGTTCCCATTATTCTTATTGATTTATATAATATTGTATGTAATTAATGTAAAAATTGGGAAAAATAAAGGAATTAAAAAAAAAAAAAAAAAAAATAACAAATAACATATGTTAACCACGAGCGATACTTTATAATACCTGAGCTTTCAGTGACCATTATTGCCTGAAATAGCTTTAAGCATGTTAAGTGACCAGATCTGAACAATCACGAATTTCCCCACAAAGAGCGTGATGGTTAGTTATACAGGGTGTATCGGCACTAACCCGACAAACTTTAACCAGCTATTCCTTAGCACATTTAGAGTAAAAAATGTTATGGGCACTTGGCTGTCCGGTAGCATTTTTTTTTCAATTAAAAACAAAAAAATTTAAAATTTCCACACTATATCACTGTCATTAGCATTGCGTTTCGTGTTCAACAGCTGTTATAAGCAAGTATGTCAAAAAGCGTCTTCGCTCTTTCGCACACACTAAATAATAATAGTTAAAAATGAGACGAATGGTGCCGTGCCATTTCGTTGAAGTGCGCCAAAATAGGTACACACGTGCATTATTCAACAGAATTCAAATAAAATATTTGCCAGATGGGTTTTCAAACTTTGACAAAGGATAAGACAGTGGTGACATGTGGTGAAAATATGAATAGTAAATTTTTTATTAAAAAAAACGTTACCGGACAAATATGCTAAGGAATAGCTGGTTAAAATTTGTCGGGTACGTGCCGATACACCCTGTATAATATATATATATATATATATATTTTTTTTTAAAGAAAGACCAACTTCCCGAGTTACGAATAACCTGACAATATTTGAAAATTTCTTTCCCCAACAGAAAGCGGAAAATGTTACTTATGTTGTGATGGAGGACTTAGCCAGCCGAGGAATCGAACACACCACGCCATTAGTTCATCTGGCTCTGGCTTTGAACAATATTCACAACAATTCAAACCAATAATAAATAGCTTCATAATTAAGGCTTTGAAAACGACATCTCTTTGTTGTATTAATACTTCGAAAATGAATTAACAACCCTCAGTTCTTTATTCATCTACAATCTACAATAATTATTTAACCTCCGAGATAACGAGTTACCATCCCTTATTCTCTACCATTCACTCAAAGTACCAAACGAAACGACTAACGCTGTAATAACCCATTGAACAGAATATTGACTCAACATTACCTACAAAGGAAGCATATTAAATATTCGAAATGGGTTATAGGAACAAGGATC
This sequence comes from Hesperophylax consimilis, assembly GCF_061612785.1. Classification (NCBI taxonomy): domain Eukaryota; kingdom Metazoa; phylum Arthropoda; class Insecta; order Trichoptera; family Limnephilidae; genus Hesperophylax; species Hesperophylax consimilis. The sequence continues at coordinate 3,260,176 of NC_142842.1, forward strand.
TCCACCATTGTACTTACACTGGGGACCAATTATTGTTCGTCACTGCTCTACTAAAGAACTTGAACGATATGCTAACATAATAGTTAGATTGGTATGTATAATTTATCTTCACAGGGAAGTTATAATGCCCGAATAGTTAATAAAATTTCACATCAAATAAAGATATAGCCATTTCTTAAAACCACGGGACGTCAATGTACGAAAAATAAAAACAGTTAGAAGTCGTGAAATAAAAAAGCAGTTTCTAAAAAAGAAAATCACTAGTTTATGGAAGTATTAACTGATTAGGTTAATAACTAGAGAGTGCTGCATTAATGTGTTACTAGAAATTATAAGGAAGCTATTAAAATACAATTAGACGGAGAAAGTTTTCTGATAAAAAATATTGCCAATTTATTAAGAATCTCTTCAAAATATCCGCATTCTTGTTAAAAATGGGATTATAGGAAATTAACGATTGGATTAATATGTACAGGGTTTTCATATCAGACAGAAGATGTCATATAATGTCCGTCATCTTAAACTGCACAGAAATCGGTACCAAAACAGAACACCTCCTAATCCGAATAGAGATGAAAAGACGACCCTTATGGAAAGTATTGCGGTTTGTAACTCAGATAGTGGAACAAAACAATGATATCATAAATTTAATATAGATTGTTAGTTTTATTAAGACGATTATATCAGAAATGTACAGGATTTTCTTTGTTCGCATAACGATAAGGATGATGTACTTAAAATCCGATAAAGAGTATTATGTATACAGGGTTTTCCAATAAGAGGTGTTATTTTGAATAGCCCGCTATTTCGGTAGATTTTACTTTTGAAGCTGCCTTTTTTGACATTTGACAAGTAGAAACTACGCCATTAATAAAAATGGAACGATACACGCTTCAACAACGCATTGAAATTATTAAAATTCACTTGAGTGAATCAAATGCAAATCATCTTGAGTGATGAGGCCCATTTCCACCTCGGTGGCTTCGTCAACAAGCAAAATTGTCGCATCTGGGGCTCGGAAAACCCAAGATTTATTGTTGAAAAGCCTCTATATCCTCAACGTGTGACTGTTTGGTGCGGTTTATGATCCGGCGGAGTCATTGGACCTTACTTTTTCGAAAATGAGGCTGGAGCAGCAGTTACGGTGAATGGATTGCGCTATCGAGAGATGATTAATGATTTTTTATGGCCAGAATTGGATGGTATTGATCTGGACAGCGTTTACTTTCAACAAGACGGCGCTACGTGCCACAAAAGCAACGAAACCATTGATCTTTTACGATTGAATATCAAAATAACACCTCTTATTGGAAAACCCTGTATATATATTTTTTTTTCCAAAAAAAGCAAACACATTGTGACTTGACATTTAAACAAAATGAAACTGTATTTGATAGCACTATTTTTAAAACAGTCCTGATGATGGTACGGAGGTATCGAAACCGGTAACCAGTGAAAATATATCAATAAATTGACTTAAAACCAAGTATTTTCAACAACAATAAAAACGCTTTGTGAAATAATTTATACCTCTAAATAGTATAAAATAAAGTCGAGACTGTCTGTTGGTGGGCTTAGTAAAACTAATAAAATATCTTAAGGCGATGCACTACGTAGTAATACAAAATCATGTGTTTTTGGTTTGAAAATTTGGTCGCCTAGAAATGTTTCAGATGCTTTAATTGAATACTGCGAGTAGAATACATCTTGGCCTTTGAAATAATCGAGTATTTTTTTAAATAAGTCTTTTTATAAGCCCGGAAAAAAAATGTATAAGGCCTATGAAAACTGCTTTAAAGTTCAAAATCTCCTACTTACGAACCCAAGTTATTAGTAAACCTAAGTTATTTATAAAATGATCGGAAAAAATTAAATATTTATCCCTGAACATCCACAAAATAAAATAAAAGGCACTTTTTGGCCATGTTTTTTTCTTGAATAAATCAAAACAGGAGGATGGTGTTAAGCGGGAATTTAAACCTTATCGCCATTTACGCAAGGGCTGTTTTGATAGCGGCTCGATTTAAAATATTACACGACGTAGTGCATCACCTTAAGTAAATCTTCTAAACTACCCAATGGATTTTGATAGGGTTTTCACTATCATTTAGAGAATTTCTTCCGGAAGGTTTACATACGAGTATATAATACATGCATATTATATTTATAAAAGTAGAGAAAAGTCGAGGGTTATTCTAGAATTCACAACGTCAAAACTTCACTCTAAATCATTTAATAATCATATAAAATATATAACCCCGAGCACCGACACGTCAGCTAGTTTAATATGATGCTACGTATACATATGCGAGCCGAACTGCCGAACTGAACCTCAACTTATGGGAAAAGAACTAAGCAACCGCAAATGGCGAGAAACGCCGCTTGCAGTTTCTTTGTTCCTTTCCCATAATTCGAGGCTCGGTTAGCGTTTCGGTTCGCAAATGTATACGTACCATAAGATAATCAAACGGAGAACGATACCACAAAACATTTAAAGTGTTGTTTTGTAAAACGCTAGTGAGTATCTGAAGTTTAAAAACAGGAGGTCGCAAAATTGGTTGATCTGAACAACACATGAGTATTTCGGATTGTATGCCATTACTTGCTTACCTATATTTATTGTTGTTATTACTAAAATGGATTTGAATTCATCTTTAGTCAGGAGTCCCAAAATACTAGAAAAAATCTTTGACTCTGTGCAAAAACGGACAGTCCTTTGACAGATTGTCTTATTTAAATATATGGCTTGTAATCTTTGGAGCACAGGCGTCAGGTAGGAATGACGTCCTTGTTTAACCGGTATTTCAACGGAAGATGATCCGAGGGGCTAGCGTCATTGATCATTTCGGCACCGGAGCAGTCAGGAAACACACCTAACATTTACGTCACACAAGGAAGGGTCTTTTCTGGGAATCGTTCTTGAGTTCAACAGCTCGGCTGTGGAACAATTTGCCGGGCTATCTGTTTTCGCCCTCTTATGTTAACTCTTGCCTCTTCTCCAAAAGACCCTCCACACAGCACCCACCCCCAACGATGACATAGCCTCTGAGGGAAACTATTTTCCTCAGGGCTTCGTGTGTGGAGTTAATCTAAAAAAAAAATCAAAATGCATACGATGAATGATTTCGAACATTCGAAAAGTTTGTTAGTAAAAATTGAATTGTTCTTTTCTGAAGTCGAATAAAAAGTTTTAAACATGCTGTATGCAGGCCACGCTTCTGTGTAGGACTCAACATTCGTCGCGATACATATAGCATAAAATTTTCATTTGATATATGGGCACTGCCTGTGATGTGGGTTGAAGTGTGGGGTTGTTAAAATTGATGGACCTCACAAAAATAGCTCCGTAGCCGAAATTTTCCCTTGTTTGAAATATATATTTATTTAATTCTGTCAAAAAGCCAAAACAACAGAAAGCAAACAATAAATCAGAATTCACTCTTCATCTCTCAAAAGGTGTCAAGAATGTCAAAACACATTGTTATCTGTCTTGTAGATACAAAATGGTATGGGAAAAATAATGTCACTTAAAACTGACACGGGAACGCACTCGTCAATCAGGGAAAAAGAAGCGACCACATTTTTTTTTCAATCAGATAAGAGGAAAACAACAAACCTAAAATTCTCCTCAAAATCACTTCAGGACGACATATTGTTTTGATTGATGTTGTAGAAAATTAAAAACCAATTTACCAGCACTCTGTGGCGGTGTGGGATAAGATTTTGTTAATAATATCACGTAACAACTTTATAAGATTGTACCCTAAAAGGAAAGAAAATTGATGATGCGGCGTCTTTGAGCATTACGACCAAATATTCTGTTTTCCAGCTTGATCCTTTCACAGATCAGAGGAGTACATACATACATACAATATGATGATGTATTGGGAACAAGTTGATTATATCGAGTCGTGCAATGTGCAAGAACAAGAATCTGCAAAAAATTGCATCATAATTTAACTTTTTTATTAATATTTAATAACATTATTATTTAATTTAAGTATTACGCGTGACAGCTGTTGAGCTTTCCAAAGAAATTATCAAACTGCGGCGAAGTCACTCACAGACTATCTACTTATATTGTTTATACATATAAAGGTATTTATAACGAAAATAAAATTGCTATGTTGTACATGAATTAAATAATACTACTATTAAATTATTATTAAAAATGGAGTTCTACAAATAAAACATAATGACACTTAATTAAAATTAAAAAAACCAAGAATTATCATTCTCGTAAACTAGATATTAACGTCGTTTTGACTTTTGTTGGTTATATAATCAGTTTTCAATGATAGTTTCATGTTTCAGTACGATTCTCCGGTTTTATTATTTGCTGAAATGATTTGTGAAATAAAACAGACTATCAATAAATTTACTAGCATGACAAAAAAAACCATTTTTTGAAAGTGCTAACTAGAGAATTCTGATCTATGTAGAGATGTATAAATTATAACTTAGTTTTCCTCTGCACTACGGCTAGTATCTGCAAACTAAATTGTTGAAAGTGCGGTCAGAGTGGGTCTAGTAGAACTTTTTTATTCAAACTCGCTGCAGCGAGTTGCACAAACTGCAATAAGTTTATAAAAATGTACAACTCTTTTAACATTACACAACGATAGTTGTAAAAGCAACACGCGATTTTGTTTCTCTATCTGCACAAACAGACTAAGCCACAGCAATGCGTGGCGGGGTACAGCTTGTTAGGTAATAAAGATCATTAATTCATTTATCTGAACTTCTGGTTTACTTTTCGCTATAAAACTAGGCCAAGGTTGGACAAGTAGGTACACGTTATTTGGTGATATAAGTTATGTTAATGCTTAAGAAATATAGGTACCATAAAATTATATAAGTCCCCATACCTGTCAAATCGATACGGATAAATTATTCATAATAAACAAGTGGTAATTTCGACCTGGATACAAGATCCGACACGATCGCTATCAATCAATTATCTGAACCAAAGCAAAGTCTACTTATTCCAATATTATATTATTATCTTATCTTAGTTTGGTTAAGCCGGGACAGCGAAACATATAATATAAGTCACAACAGGTGCATTTAAAATGAGAATGATATCTGCGGTAGATTTTATGATAAAAATTGCACATTTACAATCATCGAATGGTGAAATTAACACTGTACAGCGTATGTTTGATTAGTAATAATGATATTATAAGATATTGCACAATTTAATTGATATAGCCTATACCTACTACAAAATATTAATTTCTGATGTCCATTAAAAGTTTTTCGATCTCCGGACACATTTTATATTCAGAGCAATATTAATTGCCTTTAAAATGTATTTATAAGAATAAGCTGTAGCACCTTTAATGGATTATGCACAGACAAACTATATGTTTAACACGAACATCACTAAATTCACAACATTCTTAAGAAAATAACATTACATTATTGATTTTTTTCATCACATTTCCTTTTTTGCTTACGACAGTTTGAATTGAATGTTGAATAACTTCACATTTTAGCATTTTTATTATTCCATGTTAAATACAGGGTGCAGCAAAACAGAGAGTGCAGTTTTGAAGGGCCGGTACATCCCGTGTGGTTGTGGTAGGAACCTGGAAGGGGTCTCGTTGTATCGGGAGGGTCGTGCCGTTTTCAGTCGTTACCATGGTTTGGTCCGGACAACACCGGGGTTACTTAAAAATGGCCATTCTTCCGTCGCCACCCAGCGGGCCTTCCAAATAATAATAATAATAATTTTTATTTCAGCTGGACAGAGCGGTGTGTGCAATGTTCTGCCTGCCATAAAAGTACAATTTACGACTTTTACGAGAGGCTACCTGAAAGAAAATAATAATAAATAATAATAATACTTGGATGACTTGTATAGCGCCGTTTTTGTGCAAAAACACCTCAAGGGCGCTGTTGTTAAAAAGCGCCAGGCCGGTTAGAGAACTCAAGGATCGAATTCGGGAGGAAATCGCCATTATACCCGTAGAGATGTGCCAAAATGAGGCCAAAAACTTCAGAAATCGCCTACATCAATAATAATAATATTTGGATGATTTGTATAGCGCCCTTTTTGTGCAAAATCACCTCAAAGTCGCTGTATGTATCGCTGCTGTCATATTCAGGACTTGATGCATAAAATGGCATGATTTACCGAATAAAATAAAATAAACCACAATTCTTTAAGTTGCGCAGTTTTTTTTAATAACCCTTCAAAACTGTACTGTCTGTTTTGCCGCACCCTGTATAAGTGAGTTGGGTTCAAATCAATGCTCATAGTTAGATAAACAATTAACTCCATAGTTTTCTTTATCAGTACACTTCGTATATAATTATGGTTTGAATGTTTCCCCCGAGTCTTGACTTATTATTCCAAAGGTCGTTTGCGGTAAGCCAGGGATATAAATTTAAAAAAAATAGAAAAAGCTTAACCCTTTCTTTCACTACCAGAAATAGTACCAAAATTCTATCCCAATATATCAATTTAAGACCATAAAGTTGTGGTGAAATTTCTATAATGATTCATCATTATTATAACTACGTTTCAATTATTTACTTTTGACCGGACCAGTCTAAATCTGATTTGATCATCTTCAAACTGACGCATTTCAAACATATGGTATGGTATCATAACAATTTCTGTGTTTCTCTAATTCTATATTTTACCATACAATCATTTTAATAACTAACAGCTTGCAAAATAATATCTTGTTTTTTTATTGTTAGCAGCAAGCAATAATTTACTTTTAAAACCTACATTAAATTTAATGTTTACGTTATCTTTATAATCTTATATTACGTTAAACCGTTATCATTTAGTGCTGTTTTGCTTTGATGTTGTACCAGCGCAGACCCGTGAAGATCACGGGATATTATAATTGTATGGTTTATAATGATTGCATGTAATAAATAAATTAAAATTAAAAAAAAAATGTTAGCAAAAAATCGCAGAACCTTGAAAAATCAAGATTAAACCTAAGAAATTTAAACCAAACAAAAGGACACTCATCGTAGAATTTAAGTAACGTTCCGGTAAAAAATTATTATATTACAGGTAGGTGCTTTATCGATTGTCTGAATTCATCACACAATCAGTTCCAATTTAAAAAATGGCGCTTAAATTCAAAACAAATCCAATTTCAATGAACTAGAATTATAAACACAAGACAGGCCCACGTAGGTGCTTTATCGATTGTCTGAATTCATCACACAATCAGTTCCAATTTAAAAAATGGCACTTAAATTCAAAACAAATCCAATTTCAATGAACTAGAGTTATAAACACAAGACAGGCCCACAGCTGGAATTAATATTTTTAATCGGTAATTTATAACTCTTGTAAAAACCCCGTGAGCGCATATGTTGCAAAGGTAAGTACGTTTTCATTATCGTTTCTTCAGTCAGAGATGAACGGTCAGCAACAAATTATTTTAGACATATTGCTATACAAAATAAATTGGTTTTAAATAGTGGTATTTTATCGTCGGTAGATGATTTTTTATATAAAATTTCTCTTCATCCAAAAATGTAACCTTTTTATAATGGCATTAAAATTATACTATAATTGTGTTAGTGGATGGGATGAAAACAATAATAATAGGTATGTAGGTACCTACCTATATAATAATGCTTACAAGTATGTAAAATGTGTGGTCTATATCTTTTACAAAATTAAATCAAACCGAAATAATTGTATTGTGGGCGTGTCTGTTTGCCCAAATTAAGTTCATTTTAAACATAGAAAAATAAATTTGGACTGATTAAAAAAATCATTTAGGCTCCGTAGTAAGCGTTCAAAAAGAAGAAGAAGATGGTTCGAAAGGGAGATATGTAAATACGAATGTTATAGAGAGCGCGCAAATATTTAAAAAAAAGATAATAATTAAGCGAAAATTGTGAAGATATCAGATGTGGTTCCATGATAACTCAACACAGTGACAATTTGACACACTTTTAAAAAGTGATATAGTCATTAGAAACGAAGAAAATTTTTTTTTTTTAACCTAACCTAACCTACATAACCCAGTTAATAAAGTTTTTGTTTCATCACTTTCCAAGACTTTATATAACTTTTTAAAGATGTGATGAATTATCATTGTGATGATTTAAAACCTGTGATTAACCGGTTACCATCAGATGTAGGTAGACAGTAATTTTCTTCTTATTTTGAACGTCAAGTGTGCAAAATTTCATCAAGAAGTATTAAAATTTTGGCTTTAAGGGTTGTGATAAGGGGGGTGGGGGTTTTTTATCGAAGTCTCACGTAAACAGTCACCTTTCTTTTGTATTTGAAGTCAAGTGTGCGTATTTTCGTCAATCTCGGATTGACTGTAGACGGATACTGTAGACTTATATTAAAAAACATAACCACGCCGCCACAGACACTCTTCTTTATGCACCCATGTTCCAAGCTCATTTCGCATATCTTTGGGGGTTAAATTAAAATTCCAATAAGTTTTTCATTGCTTATTTAATGCATAAATCAAAATAAGCGTCCAAAAATAAGAAGATGGTTCGAAAAAGAGATTTGCAAATACGAATGTAAGAGAGAGAGCGTTAATATTAAAAAAAAAAACTATAGTAATTAAGCTAAAATTGTGAAAATATTTAATAAAACACGATTCGTTTAAAATAGACGAAAAATTTCTCCACAAGTGCCTAAGTTGCATCTAAAGATACACTGTGCATTTTTTAATACCTATAACATATTTAAGAGCAGAACAAAATGTGTTTTTAATAATATTCAGGACATAATTTGCCATTTTTTTTATTTCCAGGGAATTTCATATAATTACCTTTTCGGCTCTAAAAATATTACCTTAAAAAATAAAACATATCTTTTTGATAACTTAAAAACAAGTGTTCTAGAGATATATGGTATAAATCAGTTGAAATTTCGAATGCAGGGACTTAAACCTGTTATAATTTCCAAATTCTTAGAGATTTAGAAGTCAAAAGGTCTCATATTTAAAATCTGTTCACAATCAAAATGCAAATGGATTCTTCGTTGACGGGTATCGAACCAACAACCCGCATCTGGGTATGCAGCAAGTGCGTCAGCTATTGAACCACGGAGGCCGTCTGGTTATATTCTAATTCAACGCAGCTTTTCCGATAAGGACTTTCCGATAATAATGTATTTGGCGCGCGTAGGTGACAGGTTCATTACTAACTTGTCTCGCCGCCTTTGACAGGTAATTTGCATCAGAATCGATCATGATAATATTACCATATTATAGGTTATACGAAAGGAGAGACATCTTTCTCATCTCCCATAGAGATAACAGGCTTTTGATACGTTGCTGATCTACCTTCATCGTCATAGAAACAAGACGTTCTCCCATCAACATTTATTTATTTTAAGGAACATAAACAGTCTTAATATTAATTATATATACAAAGGAGGGAATCTGTGGAAAATAAACAGACTAATTATAAATGTTCACAGGTAGTTCATATATTGTAATAACAATAGATTAGCCCTCCCATATCCAATTTAAATCTAAAAATAACACCACCTTAGAGTAATTTCATAAAACATCCCCCCGTCTTGATGTAAACTTGTTGTACATGTTTCTAACGTACGCGAAACCAGCGAAGATCGGTCATTTTGTGGCAAAAGTGTTGTCGTAATTTGTTACTTTAATCGATGCGCCACCTCGAAGTTATAAGGTATATATATATTTTTTAATATTTATATGGCAGATTAAATTGTTAATGATAAGGTCCGCAAGAGCCTCGACATTAAATATTTCAATTAGTAAGGTTTTCACATACACGGTCGTTTATCAATTGAATAATATTTTCACTACCTTTTTTAGTAAGACCGAACTAAGTTGATACGCAAAAATACTTAAAATAAAGATATTTTTGAACGCAAAATAATTCACATACTGGCCAAAAAATGTCCCTGTCCAAGTTTTTTTTATTGATTTGATCAGTTGTAGTAGTTTATCAGAGTAGTATTCATTGAAATACCAATCAAACGTCTCTGTTTCAGCATTTCCACTGTTTGACAACACCTCTAGAAGACGAAACAGCTGCTACGCTTAAATATGAGAATGTATCGAACACAATAACAACAAAAAAAGATTTTATTACAATATAATAATATTATTATTCAATTTGCAAAATAACCGTTTATTTATAAACAAGTTCTGCTGTGATTACGCAGCTTGATAATGCCTTCAGATGGCGAAACGGGTAATTTATCCTGTCAAATACAGCAGAACTTTTTTATAAATAAACTCTTTTTTTGTAAATTGAATAATAATATTCTTGAAAATTTAGAAAAAAAAGCAACAATTTTATTTTATTTGTAATAATAATAAAGTAGTAAGAGCTAATGGCTCATATCAAATAAAGTAGTAGGAGCTAATGGCCTATATCAAATAAAGTAGTAAGAACTAATGGCTCATATCAAATAAAGTAGTAAGAACTAATGGCTCATATTAAATAAAGTAGTAAGAGCTAATGGGTCATATCAAATAAAGTAGTAAGAACTAATGGCTCATATTAAATAAAGTAGTAAGAGCTAATGGCTCATATTAAATAATGTAGTAAGAGCTAATGGCTCATATCAAATAAAGTAGTAAGAACTAATGGCTCATATTAAATAAAGTAGCAAGATATATGGCTTATACCAAATTATGTATGCAAATGTGACTCCCATATTACTCGTACCTTTTGCCAAATTTTGCAGACGGTTAAAAAAATCGCACCAAAACGGGCCACTGCAATTGAAGCATGAAAAAGTACATTTGACAGGTCTACGAACAGACGGCCAAACAATTATTTATTACAGGCCCATATTTGGTAGTTAAACAGAATGTACGGCCAATTTGGGTGCGAAATGACCCGGCATCGGGGCTCCCCGTCATACCGTCACAGTGTCAAGGAACAAGCGAGGTCGGGTACAGAAGGTGAAATATTAAACGGAGCGCACAGTACGCGGCTGTGAAAGAAATTATTCGGTCAAGACCGCATTTAGGGCGAAATCTATATTTGGAGAACCACTTTTTGTTACAATTCTGAACGTTGACTGTGCAAAATAATCTTGTAATCTTTGAGATAAACATTAGCTTAGTTCAAAACAGAATAGACTTTCCTTTAACCTTTCGATACAAAAAATAAGTAGGGAAACTATGATTACTTGGCGATGGTTTAATAAATGTCTTAAGGCGATGCACTACGTCGTGTAATATTTTAAATCGAGCCGCTATCAATAACAACCTTTGCGTAGATGGCGATAAGGTTTAAATTCCGGCTTAACACTATCCGCCTGTTTTTTATGCAAGAAAAAAACATGGCCAAAAAGTGCCTTTTATTGAATTTTCTGGACGTTCAGGCATAAATATTTAATTTTTTTCGATCATTTTATAAATAACTTAATTTTCCACATTATACAATAAAGTCATAACCGAAAATGGGTTCGTAAGTAGGAGATTTTGAACTTTAAAGCAGTTTTCATAGGCCTTTACACTATTTTTTTCTGGGCTTATAAAAAGACTTATCTAAAAAATACTCGATTATTTCAAAGGCCAAGATGTATTCTACTCGCAGTATTTAATTAAAGCATCTGAAACATTTCTAGGCGACCAAATTTTCAAACCAAAAACAGATGATTTTGCATTACTACGTATGGCATCGCCTTAAACCGAATACTCTCTATTCCATTTTGCTTTTTAACAACAATTTGGTGACAATAATTCATTCTCAAACGGTGTAGTATTAATTTATTTATTAACGGACCATGTCCAATTACAACACATTACATATTACACGAAATGAATACAAGTAGAAATGTTACAATACGGGGTAATTAAAAAATTACAGCTATAACAAAAATTGGTCACAAAAACGATAAAAAATAAGACAGGAACAAGGTTTTGATGGAGTTCACGACTTCTGCCACATCAATACAAAATATTACTTGTGTAATGAAAAACATCATTAAAACTTAAACCAAAAAAATTAATACCCTGGCTTGAGTTGACAGCTCTGGTCATTCTGGAAATTGGTGAATGGTATCCATAATTTGTGGAGTGTTGATTGAGGAAAAACAAATCTTTATTTTCTGAGTCTACGGGAAGGGATGAGTTGCAACAAAGTAATTTAATATAATATAATATCTGGAAACATAATATGATATAATAAATAATGTAATATAATAGTATACAATAGCGTCGCTGGATTGCTCTAACACTAAATATCTTCGCCGCCTCAATATAATATAACCCGATTTAAAACTTCACTAAGACGCTGTCAGTGGGAATTCTTTATATATTTACATATATATATATATATATATATATATATATATATATATATATATATATATATATATATATATATATATATATAATATATACATGTTTTTTTATTGATACTTTAGAAGTATTTTTTTAATAAAATATTATTTGGTAATGTGAGCCTCACTGGGTGCTTGAGGCCCCCATTTTACAATGTTTGTGACAAATTGTAAGTAAATAAAATAAATTGTATTGAAATTATCTTAAATTAAACGAATTTAAACGATATTAAGAAAATAAAAGAAACAAAGTAATATAAACAAAATAAAATAAATAAATTAAATGAAATAAAATAAAATACAGCAGTGAAATTAAAATCATTAAGGTACGAGTAGTAAAAAAACTAAGCAATATGGATATAATTATTAGTTCGATTGTGTATAATATGTGTACTACCTATGTGGGTTTATTTTTTTTTCTTTTAAGATTTTTTTTGGTAAAAATCCCTTTTAATTCTTTAATCCATTTCTTAATTTTGTTTTTGAAATGTTTTTTTGTTTTCCTATAAGACTGTTGAATGCTTTTATTGCCTGGTATTTGTGGTGTCTGTCCAAAGCTTGTGCTTATCGACTGAGTTTTATGTTTTGTATGTACGCTCGTCTAGTTGGTATTTTAGTGTTAGTTTGTGTTTAAATTTAGTTATTTGGTCAAAAGTGTACTGTAGTAGCATATTTACTAAAAATACTAAACTTTAATTTCGATTGTTGCGAACTTCTGCAAAGTCATAAACTTACACATACCCATAACAACCCGACAAAATACACTATTCTACTGCAGCATATCCTAACGCAAGTATATTGCACATTGCGACGGCTTCACACTACGGGAAACCAATTGAGGTGATATTGATATTGACATATGTAATTTTAACTTTGCGAATTTATATGTAGTCCAACATTACTCTTAAACATTCGGTTGCATTTTTGATCAATGTAATTAATTTTTTTTGTTGTTTTTTTTTATATCTATAGTAATTTATATTGTTATTTCTTCGTATGTTTCAAAATTACCTGTAATCTTAATGCTGTACTACCTACATGTGAAAGCCCACTGGGCATTAAATAAATAAAAAATGGCAGTTTATCGGTAAGCAAACATTATTCGGTAAGTGTTTAAGGTATATTTATTATTGATAAATTATCGTTTGGCAATTACGTTGTTAGCAAATTTATGACGTATGAATCCATCCCTCCCACTGCTGTGCACGTCTAGAGTACAGCTTGAGAGATCAAAGGGTCTCCATCAAGTGACCTCCCCAATCCGGTGTGCCACGCAGTTGGTCTGCGTGTGGCAGACCAACTGCGACAAACCACGCCTCTCGAACCTGGACACCCCTATTTAGTCACCAAACGTAGCGAACCACTTGGTGCAAAAGAAACAACATACATAAATCATAGTAACAAACTAGCTACCCAACTCTCCTCTATCCCCTGACCAAGGTTATATCACCTTCATGTCCAAGCCCACGCCATAATTATACTGGAGATGATAAAATCTTGCTTCAAAACGTGCTTTTCCGCCATTCGATCAATTTATTTACTGCTGCACGGGGAAGAAGCAATTCCGAGAAAATTGCTCGGTGGAATCACATATAAATTCTCGGATTGTCACTAGTGCATATTACGAGATTTCTGCTTTAAATCGTCTTAGCAGTGGTGTAGAAAAACGAGTCAGATATTACTACATATTCGATAATAAGAAAATTAATTACATTGGGGAGCAGCGATCGGTTTCATGAATCAAAAGGATTAATCTTATGTCTATAGGATGAAAACATCAAATAAAGGTATATCGCTGATGTAACCTCGCTATAATCTCTCCTGCTTTTAAAGATAAATTGCAACCAATTGGAGGGGAGTTCTTAATGGTAGAACTAGACGAAAATAAATTTCGCTATAATATTGTTTCAGATTCAACCGTCGAAGATAATGCACAAATTTGTCGAATTTCAAAAAATGGTTTTTGATTAGAAAACTTCGAATCAAATAAGTTTCCAAAAAATTAATTCGAAACATTGTCACATTTAAAATACTAATAATTGGAACTGAATCTGGGGACAATTCAGACAAGCGATAAAGTAGATACCAAAATGACTTGATTTTAATTAATTAAATATTCTTTGAAATGTGTATTTCTTTTCTATACATTTATGACATATATTTTCTTTACATTTTCACATGTCCAAAATTAAACTTCCTTTGCACAAAATTACTATACATACCAAGGAAGAACCTTTTTCAATCAACTCCCTGAAGAAATCAGAATCATAAACGACAAAAGCCAAGCTTTGAGCATTTTGAAAATATGTTTTTAAGATAAATTATCAAAAAAATGAATAGTAAATATTCTACTTAAGAAGCAACTTCTTCTCCAAATATAGTATACATATTAATAAAAAAATAATAATAATAATTGTCTTTATCCCAGAAACTAATAACAGCATGTTTTTATTTATATATTATAGCTACTAGTAGTACATTTTACTTACAATATATTTTTTCTTACTTCTCTTGATTCTATATGTATATCTACAATAACATAATGTACACTCCTCTTCCAACCACAAGCGAATGCTTCTCTGGAAAAGTAGTATTCAATATTGTCATTGTAAATTGTAAACCTTATTACTTACATGTATTATCATTATCATACTTATTATCCTTTAATTAATAATCATTATTATCCTTTAATAAATAAAAAAAAATATATATATATTGTAATTTTTAAAAATTTGCAATTTAGCTATCATATGGTGTCATTTTAGTTCGGCAAGGGCCAATCTAAGGTATAATAAGTCGAGGTGTAACCATGACTCCGGTGTTGGCATTGACAGAGGTATCACAATAACAAATATCATAATATTATACAGGGTGTCCGGAAACTCGTAGTACAAGCGGGAAACTGGTGAATCTACATCACATTTGGAGTCGATTTTGTAGTATATATTTTTTTTATTTGAGCTTTCGTTATCGAGTAAATCGAGTTTGAAGTTGATTTTTTTTTTTTTTTTTTTTTATTAAATTCTTATAAATTATTACTGAAGATCAAAGTACCCAACTAATTAAAACTATTTGAAAGTAAAACAAATGAAGAAACTCGGATTTGAAGCATTATTTTGAAATCACCCTTCATTTAACCCGGTGTAATCATAAAATATTTCTGCTCTGCAGGGTTAAAACATCTGTTACTCAACCCTAAACACCAGAAAAAACTTTAACCCTAAAATAGCCGAAAAATTTTTTTTTTTGGTTTGTTTTTTTTTTTTTTTTTGAAAATGCTCAAATAAAAAAACTTTATGTTTTTTTGGGTTCCCCATGTGGTGTAGATTCTCCAGTTTCCCGCTTGTACTACGAGTTTCCGGACACCGTGTATACATAGCTAAATTTAAATAAATAATTTGATGGCACTAATATAGAAAGGACAACACAATGCCCAAACGGTGACATCAGCACCGTCTAAAATAGCAAACCTGTCAGACAGGCCAGAAGATTATTGATAATTTTGAACGCATAATAATAATTAGGTATCGTAGCCGGATTTTATTACCAGTTATTCGTTTTATGTATTAACTAGTGGACCCCACAATGCTTCACTATTGCTAATATCTTTCTCGGGCGTCTCCGACTTCTTCCACCATTCACTACTGTAAACTACAATGTTACTGTTAGCTACCCACAGACATAGGAATTAATAGACGAGAAGATAATGGCGAGGGGTAAAATCAACTGTTGAAGAACGAAGGGAGTAAGGCTGACTGTGATTCGTCAATAAATCAATCTGACAGTAAATAGGCATCTCGCCTTATAATATCACCATTTAGTTCTTAAAAGTAAAATCTGCTTTTGAATGAATAGACATTTTTACATGGGAGCGCAAATTACTCGCCACGTTATGAACAAATTTGCGAAGTCCAAATTCGGCAAAAAAATTCTTCTATTTTCAGAGTCGAATATTTCGTTTAAGTATTTAGTTAAGACACTTTTATAAATGTTCATAATTTACTTCCCAGCAACCAACCAGCTTTGTGTTTCGCGTCCAGACGTTTCTCGATGTGATAGTAACAACTGATTCATATTATACGATGTGAATATGCTTAAAATAAAGTAAAATAATGTTTATATATGGAATGTAATACGACAATTGGGTTTATTCTCTTTTTCACATTTATTTTTACAAGTTTTCATAGCACAAGTCAACATTTTGCCGTGTTATTTCGTAAAATGAACCGATGATGCCTCGACCATAGTTCGCACAAGAATGATGACGTCACGTTTTCAAATTTCACTTGAGGCCATACGCGAGCCCAGCCGGCTCCAATGGAACCGGTATGGGGAGTGGGGATAATACGCTTTTAATCACTTAGGGCAGGTCTACTAATATTCATATGTCTATGTAGCTACATAACATGGACTTTAATTCGACTCCTTAACTAATTCCGGTGCAGAGATATTGCGTTAAGTATTTATCGGGCGTCCCCGACTTCTTCTACCATTCAAACATTCGATAAAGAATCCTTGCACTAATGAGAACAAGCCATGAAATTTTCAGCGATATCGTTCGACTACTTTTCGAGTTTTGCGTGCACAAACATATGAAAGGTGAATTTCTATAAATGTATTAAGAATGCCTTTTAAGGGGCCGTTCAAGTATTATGTAAGCACTATAGGGAGGCACGGGGGTCTTTGCTTTGCTTATTTTTGATGACATGGGGGGTGGGGGGGTCGAGATAGTGATTACGTCAGCACTGCTCAGCAGTAGTTATTTTTATTTTACACATTGGCAACCCACACATTGTCTATGTTTGAAAACCGAATACATATTCGGGGATTCCCACAAATAATTAATACGTTTAGGTACTCGCTTAAAAAACAGAACACATTAACAGAAAAATGCATAAAGGTACCAATTTTTACGTAAGCATGGGAGGGGGGGGGGTAAGAGCTTTGCTTACTTTTGGTGACAAAGGGGAAGAGGGGGTAAATAATTGTAATAAATCTGCTTACGTAATACTTAAACGGCCCCTAAATCTTTCAATATTTTAAACAAAACAAATACACATTGCGAATTAGTAAAATAATTTTGGTACTGAATTTATATGTCTGATGTGATTTACACTTAAAAACTTTTTTACTTTTAAAATTAAAAAATCATTGTACTTGAATAATATTACGCATTACGCAGGAATTCAATATCAAATCACCATACACCTGCAACCGAAATTAGTACGTTTTGTATCGCGAGCGGGGCATCAAATCTATCTTAATACGCTGGCAGATTAAAATAATTCAATAACACACCGTCAATTGTAAACTGTTGACGGATACAATATATTCATCTATAAATAAAAATAAATACCTGTTAAATGAACAAAGTCGCTATCCGCGTCTGTCTGTTTGCGCGCTCATTTCTTCTAAACCACGCAACGGATTTTGATAGGGTTTTCACTATCATTTAGAGAATTTGCTGTTTATATATATATATATATATATATAATACATGCACATTATATTTATAGAAATTAGAGAAAAGTCTCCGAGAAACGCCGGGTACATGTTAGGTACTAAATATAATTTTTGGTATATCTTTCCGCATACTTATGTTGGTTGAACACACCTTACTTTGAATACATCACCGTTACACACTTTTAACCACTGTTGTATTTGGCAGCCACCTCTGGTCTGGAGCCCCAATATACTTGACGTTATTGGTTTGGATGATCTTTTGGTTAACTTTTTTTTGGTCGTTTAAACGACTCGTTATTGAGTTCAATAATTCGGCTGCGGAAAGACTTTCGTGTTTCCTCCCTCCTACTACATTTTTACAACCTCATA
The DNA here is from genome assembly GCF_061612785.1 of Hesperophylax consimilis. Classification (NCBI taxonomy): domain Eukaryota; kingdom Metazoa; phylum Arthropoda; class Insecta; order Trichoptera; family Limnephilidae; genus Hesperophylax; species Hesperophylax consimilis. The sequence goes on from NC_142842.1 coordinate 3,278,303, forward strand.
TTCTCAAGAAGACTCTCCGTACTGCATCCTCCAAGATTACATAGACTCAGATGAATGTATTTTTCTCGGGGCCTCCTGTGTGGAGTTGATGTTATTATTGATACTTTGAGTTATTCCGGTATGGGGAGGGAAAGGAAATGGATAACAGGACGGTGGGGAAGTACCTAGCTATTCACATATGGGCACCAAACACGGCTAAAGCTGTTTCAAGCAACGCTTCGATTCCGAATGGTGGTCTTTCGCGATTTTCACCAAGCCGATACTGAGAGTATCTACCACCATTTGCGACTCTTTGAATAAATACAATTATTCTCAACACTTTTAATATCATATCCTTGTCATGATAGCTTGCTAAATAAGACTGTCCATTTGAAAATTTGAACGTTGAAACGCAATATGGCTAATAATAACAGGATTTTTTCTATTTATTCCGAACATTGGTTTTAATATAATAATTAGTATAATATTACCAACATACATAAATCATTGCAAATGCATTCTAAGTCGTATGACGCCACATGTATTGCAGTAAATTCAAATTTCGTAGTGGAAAATGGACTTCTATCTACGTCACAATTTTCTAGCCAATCACCGCTCTACCCACTCAATGAGCTAACCTTGTTAAATATGTTTTCTACGAACCTTGGGAAAATCTTAGTCTTCCAAAAAGCTGAGGAAAGAATTTCGATTAATATTCCAAAACTACGTTAATTTATAAGAAAGTGACAATCTGACATTGCCATTACTGGCGGTGTTTACGTCTCGTATAGATATGGGATGAGATTACGCCACTCAGACAGCGAACCTAGCCGTTGCCAAAGTTCATATCTCAAAAAAATATGGCTATAAAAAAACCCTTTGTATGGTAATTTAAGATGAAGTTATTCGTGTGTAGGTTCACATTAATCAAATTTCAAAATTATATTTTACTAGCTGTACCCCGCCACGCATGTGTTATTTTAACAGTAAGATTGTGGTATACAGTAGTGAATGGTGGAAGAAGTCAGAGACGCCCGACAAGGACATTAGTAATAGCGAAGCATTGCGGGGTCTACTAGTAAAAATATATAGTAAGTGGAGTAAATAAATAACCTAAGATAAAGTGATTCCGTCTGCGGAAAGGCTATAAATGCATCCCTGAACTCCAGACTGTACCCGACCCATCCATCATACCAAAAAGAAGAATTAGGTACTTGCTTATATCTTACAGATGCCAAATTACATAATATATTATGCAGTGTTGCAGTTGTGTAGTATGATTGTGCCTAATGTTGCAGTGCTGGCAATATGAAAGCAACCTCACTAGTCTAGATTCAGCATTATCTGAATCTTGACAATTTGCCAGTAGTTGTCGGAAGACTGACTACAATAAGTCTTCGAAATAATCTTCATAATGGATTCACCATACACCTGTTTAGCCATTGTGATATTTCTCTCTAAACTCTGAAAACTAATGCTACCTCAACTACCAACAATAAGAATGTTTTTAGAAATAAAATATTATGGTTTATTTTAAGACCATTTACCACCGCAGTTTTGGTGGTTTTTTTAATGTTCATTCTGAATTAATTTAACGTAAATTACAGAAAATATAACATAGTAATCATTTTACATAATTGTATACATAAAATGTACCACTATAATAAAGCCAGGCTTGTGTGTATAGTTGTGGTTATAACACACTATTTGCTTGCATTGCTCTGCGACCAAATGTCGGCTGAGTGTAGTTTCGTTATGAATTGTGTTTTGAATATTTGAAATTGGCCATTTTATTATCATCTTCCGCTGATTGCTGTGGCCAACTAAATAAATGAGCACACAGGCTCCATACCTTAATTCATCTAATTTGATTCGGAAATTTGTCTCATTTTGTCACTATTATAATTTATATTATTAGTTGATTTTTCTTAGGCACAGGTTTTCAGGCTTTATGGACTGCACGTTACCGTAACACACATACTACGCAAGTTTAAAATCTTTTAACGCGTATCATTCTAAGAAAAATTATAAAAAATATACGGGGAGAGAAAAAGTATTCAGAATTTTGTTTGTAAAGTTTAAACGCGACCTACAAACAGCTATAGTAAAAACATTAATTAAATGGAAATGGAAATACAGCTTGTTTTGTCTGTAACTAACCCATTTTATCATGAAAAATATATCGGAAATTTTTTAAATATCAAGGACGCCTTAAAACTTCTGAATAACATCTTATTACAAACTAGTTCTGATTAATTGTAGAATCAATCTGAATTTATGCCGTAGAGTTCATTCCGAGAAACGAACAATTCGGAAGTTCCGCTAAAATCACTTACTTAAAACGAGAAACTTGATTATTTCATAGTTATTGTTTGTTAGGAAATAAACAAGCTCCTAGAATGGCGTTTAAAATGTTTGTTACAAGAATCTACACAAAAAGCCATTTGTTTCATGGCTTGACGACGAAAAACAGTATTTGTGAAAAAAGGTTTACTACGTAATTTCGGTATACGATAAAAATGTTAAGATTTCTTACCGTTCTGGAGTTTCCTCTTGACGAGACGCCACTGGACGAGACGCCACTGGACGAGACAGTCATCTTATCACTCAAGCTATCACAGATGGAGTTCACAGCCTCCCCGTCACCCGCGATCACAGCACTTACACTTCGGACACCGCCAGCAGCGGGCGCACTATCGGACAAAGCCCGGACACTGTCGTTGCTGGAATCCACGGACACTAAATCCCCGGAGACTTTAGAGACCACACCGGACACATCCAAGACCAAACTGGTGACACTGGGAACCAAATCTGACACACTTGGCACCAAATTCGTCACACTCTGAACGGTCCCAGTTTTGCGCGTTTGACTCTTCGCTTCTGGAGACTTCCTTTCTTGGGATTTGGAAGCTGAAGAGTCGGCGGCAGAAGCTGCAGCTCGGAGACGAGAGGCCCTGGTGGTCCTGACCCTGGATGTCGCACTGGTTCCAGAGCTTGGGGAGGTCTTGCGTTCTGGAGGGTTGGTTGGGGGTTCGAGGGTGGAGGTGGATGCAGGTAAACGTCTTGATTGAACCCTGGCCAAAACAAACAAAATATATCATAACAAGGAAAAACGAAAAGGCAAATTATTCTGCAATAATAAATAGTATAGTATTCCAACTTTAGATCATTTATCTTGAAATAAGGGTTTTAAATTATAAATAAGTACGATCAGGTATTAATTTGATGTGAAAGATTACCTTTGCGGTCTCGTCGTGGTTGCAGCCTGACTTGCTAAAGCCTGCAGCTTCCTCCTATCTTCCTTGTACTTCCGCATCCTCTCAATCTTCCCCGCATCACCCCCTATCACTCCAGAGGTGTTCATGATTCTATCAAACTCTTCAAATCCTTCAGCATCAATATCGGAAGAAAGTTCTCCCGTGGACGAGTAATCTATAACCTCAGTGCTATAGCCCAGTGGTTTTTGACTAAGGTATGAAGGGATTTGATCAACTACTGGAAGTATAGATAGAGGTATATTCAAATCACTCGTTGTTTGTAAATTGGCGTTATCTTTTGTCTTTATATCACTAAAGAGGCTTTCCGCTGTTTGTATTGTGGCCCTTCTGTCGTTTCTCTTTCTGATCCTTCTGGCTCCCCTCCCAGTCGCAGCCTTCGTCAGGTCCTGTGGGAGGCGAGTCCTTTTAGACTGGCTGCTGTCTTCCCCTGGTTGTGACTTTCCTGGAAACCTTTCATCATCAGAAACACCGCATGGGCGGTGATCCGGGAACTCTATGATTTCTCCGAATCCCCGGGCGATAATCTTGATGTCCTCGAAGAAGGGCCTCTCCTTGATGACCTTGCTCGCGCTAGAAGGGGCCACGGTTTGGAAGCGACGCGGCTTTACTGGACGGAAAGCGGAGCATGATCCGGAATTGATTTTCTTGGAAGAGAGGTCGGGATCTGGCGACTGGCGGCGGGCACCACGATTCACTTCGTGGTCTTGGACGTTTCCTGCAATTAGAAATACACGATAAAATCAAGTAATAAAAGCACTATATGCCTTTAACAATTGAATATAATGATTAATGGACAAATGACATAATTACTATAATAACAATAATATTGAAATATTCGAAAACATGTAGTCGACAAAAAATGTATGCAGATTTTGAAGTCATGGATTTTGGTAAGCAATTTTTTGTACGTAAAGATTTGAATAAGTAAACATTTTCTTATATTTTAACGTGTTCTTGTAGTCTATACAATGATAAAATATTTTTTATACTGACTTCAATAGTTTTTTCATTTGTGTACCGAGTGATTTAAAATCATTAATTACAATTACTATGTGCTTCTACAGATAATTGATTGTAGTTTAGCAGGTGAAAAATTAATAACACTGTTTTGTCCAAACACTAGTGGAAAATCTTGTGATAACCTTCATAACTTTAAAGTTGGACGAGCCAAATCTTAGATTCTGAGTTATTATGACTTGCCTCGGTGTGTATTCCACGTGGCTAAGTACGGTCATAAAGAACTTTCAAAATTGTCTACGAGTATATCAAAGGCAGATAATAATTTATTTCCGAATCGTCTCTTCCTACCCAGATTCAATTTGGCAATATGACTCACACCTTTCGAGCAGATTTGGGAATCTCAACAGTGCAAATGGCTCAGCGTGGGCGCTTTTAGTGACAGCACAGCGCTATTATCTATAAGGACCGATCCAAGACGTGAGACGAGAGAGATGAGGGACCTGAATACATATCACGTCCCGTAAGTGGGATCATCAAACGGCCATTATTTCTACGGCCGACGTCGTGCGGTGATCGATCCATTCTCCGACTAATTTGCCTGTCAAGTAGCTCACAGCTATTATCTGTCATTCTTGGCTATATTTAGAAGTGTGCGCTGAAATAACACTATGACCTCTGGATTGATTTGGTTTGCGCTAGAGAACCCCTCCAATAACTTGCTGAATTTTATGCAATGGGATCTAGAATAATTTTAAGAAATTAGGAAGAAGAAGAATGATTGATCACATCTGCCCCGACGATGGATATATCAAGGATGTCTTAAACGTTGGCTTAAGGAGTAGAAATAGCAACACGTCATAACACCCCAACAACGACAAGAAGAATAGTCAAATTGAGACCCCCGAGGCACAACACTATGGATGACCGAATTACAACCTGAAGAGATCCGAAAGAAATGGTCAATAAGCATTATACGTGTAAAACAAAATACAAAAGGGCGCTTAGATGGAAGCGGATGGATACAGAAAATAGTATCAAGAGAATAATATAAATATTTATGCCATTGAAGCAGGAGTTAATTCCTGGAAACGATGGCTGGATATATCGGAATATTTTTGAGAAAATTTAGTCATGTGAAAGATGCTAGGAATAGGTGGTGAGGAAGATGTGCAAATTCAGCCATCTTAACGGAGAAACGACGTGATGGTTCAGAAACAAGCTAATTCAGAAATACGTTTTATTTTCCTAGACAAAAGGATAAGCAAAAGCTGTAAAGTTTTAATAGTTTTCTCCACTACAAAGGGTACGGAAAACTAGGAAAGGTAAACGTACAACGTACGCTGCAGGCACTGCGAAACGCTCTCTTCACTCCAACAGACAGAACGTTGGTAATTCATTTAAATGTGCTTGCGTTACTGACTTCCAGGAAAGGGATATTTAATTTTTCATAAACAGCTATAAATAATAGTCAACTACCGTAGAAAATGGGATGTTATATCATGTAAAAATAAATCTCTGATGTGCACTGACAAATTCAGGTCCTAAGCCCTGATAATTCTCAGTTCAAACAAATTCCGAGTCATCCGAAAGAACCTGTTTCTTGACAAACAATATTATAAAAGTGTACCAATCTCGTGAATTCTACATCTTACAACAACTACTTCTATTTACAATCATCGTGTATTGTTCAATCTGAATATGTAGGTATATGGGGGCTTGCGAGCATTGATCGGTAGTACAACAATAGGTCTGCGACAACCTCTCGGCAAGTGCTTTATAGTCTCTCCTGCAATTGTTTCTGAATGTCGTCTCCTAACTGTATGTACTGTACTGTTCACCTGGTCAACAATTATCATTAATCATAGCTGGAAGAATGACAAGCTAAACGATATTTGGTTTAGCTTATCCAACAGAAATCGGAGAAAGCAGAAATTATAACTACAACATTTATTTTGTTGAACTTTGTCACCCACTAAAAACCGTATTAGTATTCCAGCGTGAATTTTTGTGCACGATTCGATTGTAACACCAGAGCCAGGAGTATTATTATCCAGGTGCGACCGCAACGCAACTTTATCTTAGGAACTAAAAACACCTCTCCTGGAGGAAGGAAGTTAGTCAGTCTCAATTCCCGCCGCCCCGGTAATCATTTATTGGATAACCAACACCTCTGCCGTAGGTCACTCCAAGTGGTTCGCTAAGTTTGATGATTTAGTTGGGGCGCCCGGGTTCGCGTGGTGAGGGGTTTTACCGAGTTTTAGTGATGATTCTACCCGAGAACCGCGTGGCAGGCCAGATCTCGAGACTGTTTAAAGGAGATCTTTCGACTTTTCCAGCAGGACTCTCTCGGAACATCGCCTTGCACCGCATTCGGAGGGATGGATTCATATGTCCGTGACTCCTGGACACACTGAGCCCGAGATTCTTACCACTTCCTCAAGCCTTTTTCCTTCCCAAAACTTCCCCTCCTTCCATCCCTAAAAAGACCCTGAGAGAAATTATTATCCTGTGTGGGGTTAATGTAAAAAGTCTTTTTCATCTTGTATGGTAGAGCGATTTGCATAACACAGGCAAGATTCTGGATACTGTAACTCCATAAACCTGTTCGACCCCTCCATATTGTGTCAATTTTAACAGACGATAAAAATTCAAAGTAAAACAAATTCAATATCTTTGTTATTATTATGTTCTGCAAGTATGTTTTTAGTTTTCATTATTGAGACAGCTGCTGTTTCGACGTTCAAGGTCATTATGAAATGGCGGTTAATTCGCATTTAGACGACTTCATATGGTTTTACCTCCACCCTATGTTTATATGAATTATTGATATTTTCGGTAAAAACCGATTTACTTTTAAAACCAATTGTATGAGGGACTCACCTTTAATGATTAACCAATGATGGCAGGTTTTCTTTCTTGTTTAGTTAAACCTAAAGTATTATTTAATTAAAAAAGTCGTCTCAATGTAGCATATCCACAGTTTGGCCTTGAACGCCGAAGCAATTGTCAAAATAATAAAAATCACGATAACAATACACAAACTAGTCGTTTTCTAAAGCGTGTAATTAATGTATAAATATACTACTCATATTCATAGGACGTTGACAAACATTTGAGTATAGAACAGCCGATGCAACTAGGTATACAGCAACGGAGATTCTGAGTCTGCACCATCGCAGCATACATCAAACATTACCATGTTATATTTGTTGCAGCTCATCCCTTCCCGTAGACTCAGAAATAATGATTTGCTTTTCCTCAATCAACACTCCACTAAATATGGATACCATTCACAAATGTCCAGAATGGCCAGACTTGTCAACTCAAGCCAGGGTCTTTTTTGGTGTATGTTTTAATGATTTTTGTCATTACGCAAGAAATATTTTGTATTTATGTGGTATAAGACATGAACTCCATCAACACCTTGTTCCTGTCTAGACTTGACATTATCTTTAGTTTTTTTGTACCCTATTTTTATCACAGTTGTATTTATTTAAAATATTCCTATATTGTGACATTTCTCTTCGTATTAACTTCGTGTAATATGAGTTGTAATTGTACATGGTCCGTTAATAAATAAATAAAATAAAATATTTTCAAAATGACCAAATTAAAGCATGATAGAGAAAACCGAGGGCGCCTTGATGAAACATCGGGTCCTAGACAATAAAAGTAAAGGGGTAGGTAGGTATAGAGCATAGAGCTACAATTAGTTACAATTAATTATAATATTATTCTACGTATACATATGCGAGCCGAACTTCCAAGCTGAACCTCAACTTATGGGAAAGGAACGAAGCAACCATTTGGGGTTGCTTCGTTCATTTCCCGTAATTCGTGGCTCGGTTCGCGTTTCGGCTCGCAAATGTATATGTACCATTAGTGAGTGCACGCACTCCGATTAAACGCGGTTTTGGAATAGCTGAAAACGCCAAACCGCGTACAAACACGCACTGTGGCTTTATAATACATCAATGGTATAAAGAGTTGATTTTCATTTTAGGTTCAAAGCCAAAGAAGTGCTTTCAACATTTGGTCAAAAACTACGAATTTGAAATATTGTAGTTGCATTGCTCTAAATCACACAAACAAAAGACTAAACACAAAATTTTGCGTGTTAGGAATTGCGATCAATTTTAATTGCCAACTGTAATCTGTTTTCAACAGAAAAGAATCATTATTAGATACTAACAGAAGAAGATTAAATCTGTACTACTTTTTTCCATTCAATTAACTTTCCAACTATTATAATGATTTATTCCTTTACTGGACGCTGCGTTCTGAATCCCTAAGACAAAAGTGGGAAACATATGAATAATTGGTGTTACATGGACGTAACGTAATGCGACATGCAAATTTGTGCTTTTGTAAAACGAAATGCGAATTGTTCGCGAGACAAATTTATTCACATTGCGTTGCAAAACCGGCAATGTGTGACAAGATCAATGACCAGACTGAAATATTATAATACATATATTATTAGGTGACCGGATAACTCATCAAAAAGACGATTCAACCTATAAAAAGTGTTTAAAGTTATGAAAAATCCTGAAACAAAAACTGGGTTAAATAGGTTACATATTATATAACTATTTAACCTAGTTTTTGTTTCATCACTCTTAATGACTTTATATCACCTTTTAAAGGTGTATTGAATTGTCATTTTGAGGGGTTATCATGGAAGCATATTATCGGTATCAACGTGGTATAGTGGTGGTTCAGTAATTTTACTTTCGATTCGCAGTTTGCAGATTCAATTTCCGTCGAATTGAAAAATGGCTTAGACGTGTTTGGTGACCAGATTTGAACAGCCGATTAGTTCCCAACCTTCCTCCTCACCATCTCCTTCCCTTACCCACTCACTTCAGCCTCATAACATGTTACGAATTTGCAATTGCGGAAGATATAATCTCACTGACTTTGAACAGTAGGAAGTGGTTGATACACATAAAAAATAGATAAATAACTTACAAAGGGTGCACGTGTATTCCGTTGATTTTCCAGTGAATTTGGGAAATCATTATCGTAAGAAAATTAAAATTAAACATACCCATATTTCCAACTGTCTGTTTTCTTGTCACTTTAGTTTTAAATATTTATTTACGTGGAATCGTTTATCTTAAAACTAACTGAAAATAGGAAAATTTCACTTAAAATTGAATTCTGAAAATCAATACACTCAATTTAATCAAATGAAACTTTTAAAGATACGCCCTTTGTGTGTTGTAAAACCTTGGATGTAGAGTACAGAGGTTTTCACTAAGGTAAGTTAAACTTACTCTGAAAAGGGAAAAAAGTCAAATGTATCGAATTCGATTCGTCCTAGCTAACCATGTCTATGATTTATTTATTTATTTATTTATTTTCACATATACGGCACAACATGTGCCATTCACATACTAAATTACAGAGAATAGTACAGCAACATAAGGAATGCAACAATATAAATGTAAGTATAACGGTATAATCAGTAAATAGTAGTAAGGTTAATTTAAGGTTCTCGATTTATCTCTAAATAGTATAGTCTGTTTGTGCGCTTAGTTCTTCTAAACTGCACAGCGGATTTTTGATAGGGTTTTCGCTATCATTTAGAGAATTTCTTCTGGAAGCTTTCTGTATATAATATATGCATATGAAATTTGTAGAAAGTAGAGAAAAGTCGATGTTTTGTAATCAATAGAATAGAAATTTAAAGGAATTATGTTATTTGTTGGATAAATGTGTATATTTTGAGAATATAAATAAATGAAGGTTGGTAACAAAGTACAAGTTGAATGTGGGACAAAAGGTGCCTCTTCAATTTAGCCTTGGAGGTGGAGTTTAAGAGGAAATTCATTATTATATCTGAGTTGTAAAGAAGGGGCGAAAGTTTTCGAGAGGTGGGTCGATTTCAAGGGTTCTCTGATCACTTGGAAGAAGAGAGAGAGTGTATTTTTTGTTAGATAGCAAAACTTTACCTTCAAATGAGCTGGAGATTATCTTAGTATATAAATTTTAATATAACAGACAGTGGCAGTTCATGGTCTAAATCATTGGGAGTTCAACAATCAACCGGTTAAAAAAAAACACCTTTTCTTCTTCATAGAATATAATATGGAGTCACGACATTTCAAAAGTTGGCGAGGTAAGGTAGACACTATGTATAATATTAATTTAAGACAGCCACAAGGTAGTACGAACAAATAATAAGTCAATATTTGTGACAGGATTTATTTTCCCAGAAAAGTAACTGATTAAAACCTTCATAAAGGTTTTTAATAAAAACAGAGATATCAAAAAAAATTCTGCCATGAATTATGTATGTGTTTCAAAATTAGAAAATAAAGTTTTAAATGCTAAACAATTCACACAAAAAAACAGGAAAAAACATAGAAAGAAGAAAAAATATACTGCTTCACCGCTGCCCGAATAGCAAATTTTGGCTATGATGCAAATTCCGATACGGTTTGAAATTTTAACACAGAAATACGGTTTTTATTTATGTTGAGTGAAATATCCGCTTTTTTATTTTCCGCTTCCATTGAGGGAATTTTTCATAAAAACGGCGCTATACAAGTTATCCAATTATTATTATTATTATCCTAAAGGTTTTTTCGTTTCGTAGGTGCGTTCCGGGATCCGCACATATGAAGCCGCGCGCCGTGTTTCCAACTGTTGGAATTTTTATTGGAGTCTTGGCGGACGGTTTATTTGTACAAGCAAATACCTAGGAATAGTGGCGCGCTGTTCTAACTGTATTAATATTATAATCCAGCGTATTCGTAGTTTTTTTAGATAGTTCACTGCAAAACCGCACATAAGAGAAAACCGCCACTGATTAAAGATAATATCTGACTAACTATCACGCTATTTCTCTACAGAGATAGAGAATAAACCTTGTTTATTCACATTGATACTCATTGCTCTTCTATTATTCCGGTTCTTGAAGAGAACCGACTCCTCATATATTCGAAATCAATGGATGGAGGCTTCAATTTATGACGTCTCAATTCCATTATAATGTGCAAATGACTGCAACAAATTGTTTGCCGCGTTACTGAGTAAGATTAGTGATAAATAATGCAAAATATGCAACTGCATTGTTTCATCAGAGATAATTTATTAGCAAATACTGTGCCGAGGCAACGGACGCCCACAGCGTTGGCTTTCCACGATTTTCTTCGCGAATCAGCCAACAGACAATAAGACAAATAATAATGAAACCCGTGCATATATCTCAAAATTATACTTGTACTAAATTTAAAATAAAACAAAACTTCAAAACTGGAAATCTTGATCTTTTTGTAAATTCAAATGTAACTGTACCTACCTATGCATGTTTGCATTATTTGAAATTCAATAGACAATAGCGACACACGCACCAACTCCTTACTAGGGCCAATTATTTCACAGAATTTTAGTAATTTGTCAAATTTCAAGTTCTGTAAAAATTCCGTTAAAGTTCTGTTTTTATTTAATTAATTTATTAACGCCCTATCGGGCTTTTACATAGTAAATTGACAGTATATGTATATAAGTGTAACATGTACATGGATAAAATAGTTAAATATAATTTACTCATAAGGTAATTCGAAAATAAATTTATGTAATATACTGATATGTATTATAAAACAAATGTTTAAAAAAGAAGAAAAATAATGTCTATTGTATCTATAGAGAAAAAAACTAATAAGTGATGGCAAAATACCAACGCCGTAATTAATATTGAATTTAAATAATAGTACTTGAAATGGTAAAGTAAATCAAAGTATGATGTATTATGTGAAACAACTGGCCATTCATGATATAATAACAGACTTGAATGAAACCTTTACAGAACTTAAAAATCATCTATGAAACTCGAGGAATTGTTAAAATTCTGTGGAATAACAGGCCCTAAGACTTTAATAACCCGTTTTTCTTCAAACTTCAAAGCACCGATCTTTTTCAAACTCAAATTCTATGATCGCTCTTTAAAATAAGAATCAAAATGCATGCATTGATTCCATATTTTACAACAGCAAAAACATACACATCTATTTTATACTAAGATTATATGAAATTTACAGCACTAATCTACTTCAAATTGCAAAACCATGATCGCGATTTTAAATTCGAATCAAACTACACCCGTTGCGCAGCCAAATTTTCACAACACAGCAAAGACGTATGAATAAACGCATCTATTTCACACTGAGATTCTATGAATATGTTTTAAACGTTATAGCACCCATCTACTTTAAGCACAAATCCAAAGAAAGCGACTTGAAATTCAAATCATACTGCACGCAAAATTTTCACAACACAACAAAGATGAACGCATCAATTTCATGTCGAGGTTCTACGACCCCAATTTGAACTTCGAACTTATAAGACACCGATCTACTTCAAACTGAACATCTATGATCCCGATTTAAAAATCGAACATTCTGAACTATTGCCGATTCCGCGGGTTCGAGGCTCGCACACCGCTCCAGAACGCGGTCGCGGGCGGTTATGCGAAGGGGGAGGGTTCTTTGCCGCTTGGTCTGCACATTTTCATACACGGCTGTGTAGAATAATGGGTGATGAGGAGCGTGCATAACGAATGATGACCGCACTCCTCATTTCCCGGTAGGCGCGCAAGTGCCAAGAGAAGGACGGACATAATCACATGAACCTACTGGCTGTAACGAGAGAAGAATATTGCAATGTGATGCGCGTGGTAATGTTGCAATTGTCGGTGGGTCGCGACAGGTGAGTACTGGATTCGCACTCGCAATGGTAGGTACCAAGAATCAAAGAATGGACCAATTATGTTGAAAATCATGCCATTCTAAAATGTCTGATAAATACGGAGAAAGGGCGTAGGAAAAGAAATAATCACAAAACAAACTTATAAAACAAATATATTTGGTAGTGAAGTCACCTCAATTAAAACAGAAACAAAAGATTTTAAGAACGTAACCAAAAATAAAAATAACTTTAAGGAAAGATTTAGAAAACAAAAGAAGAAAATTAGTTGAAGTTTTTCGCTTCTCCGGCGATTAAAGTAAAGAAATCCAAGAGAGATCCTACAAAGTATATTAAATTGGAGCAAACAATGGAAGACGAAAACGGTATACAAATCAACGTTATTGATGCTAGCCACCCCCAGGCCGGGAGGGTAATATCTAAAAGCAAGAATGGCCACGTTCTGTGGGCATTAGGCACGTCAGATGCAATATTATATTAAAAATAATTAAACAACTGCAGCAAGAATTATTGCAGGACCGAACTAGGACATTTGGGGACAAAATTAAATATACATTTATTTATGTTTCCTAACAGCAGCTTGTTGGAATTTTTTGTTGGGTTTTGTTGGAAAAGTCATTATCTAAATCGTTTTAACACCCAGACCTTTATCCGGCTTTGCACGTAAATTGTATTTAGAAATATAGAACAAGACGTCGCGTCCGCGTCGTCTTGTATTGTGGACATTTGAAAGCTACATAGTTCATGATAGAAATAACGTTGCGGTATAAGAAAAATACGTTGATCTAGAAATTCATGACAAAAAAAACTGTCCAAATTTCATGACGCCAGAGTTCACAAATCAAGAGGCTTTGCTGAGACAGTCTGACAATCAAGACTTTACAAATGAGTTATTGCTTTATTACCTGCACCTTTTTGTAAGTCAAATGCTTAAAATGATACGCCACTAATGTCGCTTTCGCTTTAAATTCATACGTTCAATTATCATGCGGGTGAGTCAGTGGTTTTGTTAAAATAAGTTAATTTTATTTATCGCTCTGGCCCGGACTACATTCCAGGGTCGGTGGTTTTATTTTGAAATACTGAAGGGTATAAATTATTCCGCATTCAACGCAATGATGTCAACTCCAAGAGCGCGAGATATATTTTCTGTTCACGCATTCCCAAGAACCACTATGCTTGATGAGATTATAATGATGTAAAAATTAAGTTATTAGCTATTAAATATTTATAATCCCATGGGTGCCAGAACAGAGATAGGAATGGGCAGGCAAAATTACAAAGAAAAGTACTGTTGTGGGTTCTCCCTGCTGAGCTTGAAAAGAACTAGATCTAAGATAATAATTTAATAAGGCCACCTTAGTGGTCATTTTAGCCGGCCTCTTTTGCCATCAGAAAGATCCTATAAGTGATATAGCGACGTTTTAAAAGATAGCGTTAAAAGTAAACGACCCTAGTCCAAAACGAAAGGAAGGGATAGGCATATAAAGGCTAACCTTGAATAAGAGGAAACAATTTATCCGGAAACTTATTTATGAAATCAACGGAAGACAAATCAAGACGAAACAAACACGTTTTTTTAAACACCCTTGACATCGTGGTGATTAAAAATGGGGCAAAATAAATTAGCATAGAGTTATTGTTATTATTATGAATCTAGCACTATGCTTCAGTGTAAACATAGTTGTCGTAAGATAAATCGTAAGTTACTGGAGTTTTTGGTAGATGCCACACAAAAGAAAAAAGGGCTAAAAAAACCGTGTGAAGCAATTGTGCAAGTAATAATACCACTATATTTTCAGTGTTTCTTTGGCCCCGGAAAAAAAATTAAGAAATAATCATCACTGTAAAAAAGTACAACGTTTGCAACCAAAAATACTAATTTCGGTTTTATGTGCGTCCTGCGTAACTGAACGTAACTTTTAGTTTAAGTGTCATTTTGAAAATTGGAACTGACTTTGTGAAGAATTCAGACAAGCGATATAATAACTCTTGGGGACGGACGCAAGGCACCGGTTGCACAGAGGAAGAAGAAAAAACGTTAAGTCGGCATTCTATATTTCCTCTTCTCTTGTATCTGCTGTGCGACGGTGCCTTGAGTCCGTCCCCTACAATAACTACTCAAGTACAATATAATATTTTAACAGAAAATTATTTTAATTGTAACATTCTCTAAATTTGAAGTGATTTGTCAAGAATATCCCGTGATTTTTCACCGGTCTGCGCTAATATGTTAATTTGTTTTAATTACTTTGATTCATAAAAACGATTTCTAACCATATAATTACTCTCCCATTGAGATTCGTTGGCATGTCTGGATTCAGACAAAAAAAGGGTATGAGCCAGAAAGCACAGTTTTCAAGTCTTATATAAAGTTTTTACTTGTATTTATCGACATCTGTCTCACTAGGGTACACCTGTGTTGAGACAGACGTATACAGATACTTATAGAATATTTACATGCATGACTAAATCAAAATCAAAGTACAAATTACAAAGTTGTATACATTTTAAATTATGGAGTCAATAGATAGGTAATAGAAAGAGTAGGTACAGGTATGATAATATTGTGAATATATATGTAATATAAATGCATTTACTTGGAGGACGTAGTTACAATGGGGTTTTTATAAAATTATTGATTCTACTATTTTATTTAGTATTTGACTTGTTGTTATTGTTTACGTGTAATTTGGTTTACAGATGTTTGCGATAATGGGACGTCCAATACTTGTTATCCATTTCTTTTTCTCCATTTCTTGTTATCCATTTCATATAATGGCAATAATTAACTCAAGTCCGTCCCTGTTAATTGCAATACTGAGCTGCAGGTATAATCAGCGCCAACACTTGCCCACGGCACGAGGCAGCGAGGCGGTGGCGGTGGCGGTGCGCGGTGTCGGTCGCTCCAGTGAGGGAGCAGGGGGCCCTCAGACGTAACGGGCACGCGCTCTCCGCACGACCGCCCCGCGCCCGCCCGACAGACGCTCACGGCTCACCGTGGCCCTATAATCTTCTTCACGCAGACATAATATGTACATAAACGATATGCATCATACACAGTGCACATCTTTTTTTTGTCAGAGTTTCTCAAACTTATTTGGCTGGCCGCCCATGTAAAAATAAAATATAGCGCCCCCATCTTTCGCTTCAATCGCTTTATCGACTACGTGCTCACAAAAAAATAGCCTACAGAGCCTAAACAACCTAACCTAACCATTACAAAAATAAACTCAACACTTACACTTGAGAGCCTCCGTGGTCGAGGGGTAAGACCACTGGCAAGCTGGAGATCGCGGGTTCAAATTCCGGCATGAGCAAGTAAATTTTATTTGATTAATTTGTGTTAAAAATAAATTAAAAATATAGTACGTTCCAGAGTGGAAATTACTCTCAGTATCGACCTAGTGTAATACCACTATTGAGAATTGAAACGTTGCTTGAAATGGCTTTGGCCGTGTTTGGTGACCAGATCTGAATAGTCAGGTACTTCCCCATCTTCGTCTTCCTCACCATTCCCTGCCCGTCACAAAATAAAAAAGTGGGGTACCCAGTTAGATTCTTTATTATAATTATAACTAAAATAAAGTTGCAAAACTCAACAAGGGTAAAGCACCCAGCGAGGCTCTTTATTATAATTATAATTATCACCATAATGATAAAAAGATATTTCTTTTATTAAATTTCACCCGTGGGACTAATGATTATTAATTTTAAAACATGAAATACGATAACATTGGCAAGGACAATAATGACACTTCAAGGAACTAAAAATTTAAAGCCATTACCTAGACAAAAGCCTTAATTTTCAAAATACACTTTTCATAAAATCTGCTACATGAAAATCTAATTGTCATAATATGCAACTCGTATACACGTTTCCTCGCAAAAAATTGCATTTTAAAACATATAACTTGAACGGTTCCTAAGTATCTACGTTTCTTCAGACAGTGCATGTCCGTCGAAATTAATATACCGCGAACTAAAAAAGATCGAAAATTTCCATATTCCTTTTCAAAGAACCAGCTTAACCTTCTCCCAACCACAACCGCGAATGTTTCTATTATATAACATCATATTAGTGGCAATATTCCAAGTACCTACATATTTAGCGATAGTCCCCAGAACTTCTCGAAAATCTTGTTCTCACTTAACTTCACCTGACCCAAACTACATTGTTATTTTTATTAGCCTTGTTGTTTTAAATATTTGTAACTTTTTTTTCTCATCGTTATTGGACGGATGGTAATTATCCTTTTTTATTTCTTCGCATTTTTTTAAATGTTAATCCTATGTGGTGCACACTTTAAATAAAAGATAAAAAATGTAATAAGTTAATTGCGTAATTATTTTTGTAAAATTAGATCAAATTTCTGCCATTAAATCTCGGCAAAGGCTCAGCCTAGTGAGGTGCTTTTTAAAAAAACTCGTATTTATCTCGGTTAAAAAATAATAAAAGCATTTAGTGGAAAACATTTTTGGATGGAATTTTTCCAACGGTTTATTATACCTATATTGCCTTAGCGCCTTCAATGCCTCAATAGATCTCTCGATCGCCCACAGTTCAATTAGTTTTAATTCATTTTGGGAATCACTGGTATTATAAGTCAGTACGTTCAATCACTGGTAATGTGAAGATGCGGTCTGCGCGGGTTAGGTCGTTTTCCCGCAGGGATAGGCAGAGAGGACGGACCGCCAAACAACTCGATCTTGTCAACACACTCCTTGCTTCATTCACACATGGTCTCACACATACCCTTTAGCTATACTGACTCTCGAGTACTCCTGACATGGCCCAACTCAAGTATTCGGTTCACTTCCTAGGGCGTCCTCGACTTCTTCTAACATTCACACTCGTCATATATTCTCCTTGAAAAAATCATCGAAGCGTCCCTTTCTTAAGACGAGACAATACCCTAAAATGAAGCCAGAATCCTAACGACGTAAGTGAAACGTATTGGACAAACCTGCGGTTCAATTTCCTATCAAATCTCTAAATAATGTGGGAATCTTAACGACATTCAATTCAGTTTATTCATTTTAAAAACATTACAAAATTGTTCATTTTAACCCTTTCCTTACCAGAGTTCTTCTGGAGGAGCACGAAGGAAAAAAAATATTTCTCTTGATTTTACGAACTAAATAGTCCCGTATTTTGCATATCGCTTGAGGAAGATATTGTTTATAAGGAATAGAACAAATGTCGTACTGGAAACACATAATTTTACTGTTATTTGGAATTAAAAACGCGTGTTTTGCAGCTTTTAACGGTTTGACATTTCTCGGATTTCAACATTATTTTAAAGGTAAGATATCGCATATTTCTGTTCAAAATAATTATTTTATTGTATATACATGTCTAATCTGATATGTTAATATGATTTCCAATCAAAAACATTGGTTTTCCATTTGGTTTTCGGTAATAACATTCATGTTCCTGAGCTGGCACTTTGGTCGTTCGTGGATGTTTTTCATAGAAATCTTTCTTTGACCTTTAATATTGTTTTACTTGTTTTTATTTGATTCTTTCAAGATATATTAATTTATTTTATTATTTTCCGGTAGACTTTAACTTATTTTATTCATTTTAATAGATGGAGCATCGTGGTTTGACACATGAGGAGATCGACGTGATGCTGGAAGGAGATATTTCCGACGTGGAGTTGGAGTTGGAAGATGAAGATGAAGAGGGCTGGTCAGTTGAATATTTCCAGGATGCTGCAGAGGAAACCAATGTGGAGGCATTGAGCCAAGCTCTTGGAATGGATGTGGAAGTCCATGTAAGTACTTTTGTTATTATTTCTTATTTTTATATGACAGCGATTATTGCGTTTGAAGTAGATTTAAGCATGAACGAATTTGGGTTTTAAAAGAAACCATAAAGTATATATTTTTAATTATAGACTTTGGAAGAGAGGCAGCAGCCAGTGGAAGACGAGCCAGAGTCCTGCACCGTGCCGCAAGGACAGCCCAGTGAAGCCTCAGCTTCCCATGGACGGAGAACCGATCTACGATGGATCAAGAAAGATGTCGATCATGTGGACTCCTACTGTGATGTTACTTTCTCAAAACCACTGGATATGTCTGCTCTACAATATTTTTTTATGTTTCATAGATGAAAATATTATAAAAAATATTGTTGAGCAGACAAATTTGTATTCAGTTCAAGAAAATAGCACCAGCGTCAACACCACATCATAATGGGTATCCTTAAGTTTCCGGCATTCCACCTTTACTGGGCCAATGATACGAGGCTCTCTCTCATCGTTGATGTCATGCCTAGAAATCGTTTCACTAAGTTACGCTGGTGTCTTCATTTAAATGACAATAGCTTGTTGATTCCAAGAGGACCAGAGGGTTACGACAAATTATTTTAAATAAGGCCGATGGTAAATGCCCTCCTTGAAAATATGGCCAAGATCGAACCTGAGGAATTCAATTCTGTAGACGAGCTCATGATACCGTTCAAAGGGAGAAGTAATTTGAAACAATATATTAAAAACAAGCCACACAAGTGGGGCATCAAAGTCTTCTCCCGAGCGAGAACCAGTGGGCTCGTCTATGATTTTGAAATTTACACGGGCAAAAGCACGAATGTCGGTGTGTGTCTCCAAAAAGAAAAAAATTGTTTTGTTTTATTTCACCACTAATATTTTTTGTTCTATTTGTTTTTCTTACGTTAATTTAGGGCAATGGTCCGTTTTTAAAAAAAATATATATTTTAATTTTTTCTTTTTTACTAAAAATATTTTAGCATAATATTAAATTGCAATTTAATATGCTTGCCTTTACAGATTAATAGAATTGATTTTTGTGTATTTATTTTCTATTTAAACAATTAAAAACACTTTAAAATTATGTATGCTCCTTGTACTACCCGTTCTTTGACTTACACCCCCTAAGCCCCAATGTTCTTCCTCAGGAACATGAAATATTTCGAAAACCGTATGGAAAAAAAAAATTTTTTTTTTTGTAAAAATATTGGAAAAAATCACAGAACTCAATAATGTAGACAAACATTTTTTTCGTTGTCTGGAAAAAGTCTGGTATTGAAAGGGTTAATGCGTTTATAAAATACATTTGGTCGTAAAATTTTTTGCATTAATATAAACATTGGGTATATCAACTATAATAGTAATAATAGAGCTTGCCGTTTAAAGGACATTGATGCTAAAAATGTCGATATCCGAATTGATTCTGTTCAACAGCAAGATTGCTCTCCCCACAGGCATGACCATTGGCAAGTTAGTCCTGCAGGCTGGGAGATAGAATGGTCTGTGTTGTCAGTGACGAAGATAACCATCGGGAACATAGAAATGAATGCTCTCCATGATGACAGAGTTTTCAAACCATTCACGAATCAGTCTGAAGAAACGTGTAGCAATGCGATGTGGTCGTGAAAATCAGTGATGTGGTCGTGAAAAAACAATATTCAGCGCGCGGCCAATGGACGGCGTAATGGACGGACCCACGGTCGACTTTGTTGTAGAAGGCCTAGAAAATCAATCTTTTCGTGGGGTTTATTTTAATTATTTCCGACAAAAGTTTTACTAAAATCTCAAATGTTTCTAGAGGGATCCCTCGGGAAGTTACTAATTCACCGTCTGGTATCACCATCTGGTGGTTACCGCTAATTTTATACTTGAAAAACGTTTTATAAGATGTTCAAACCGTTTTACATAAAATATTTTAATGATAAGGTCCTATTTTTAGTAATCTTAAATATAAATGACTTATATCCGTAGGGATCCCTCTAGAAACATTTGAGGTTTAAGTAATACGTTCATCATAAATAATTAAAATGTGAGCGTCGAGCAAACCCGCGTTATTAGAGTCTGGTGACGCCTTAAATGCAGATTTGTCACCCTTACTTTTATACCGATTGCCATAATTTAGTATATACTAATGTCGCCTTAATCTTACTCATTACCCTTACATTAGCCTTTCATTCTTGCATCTTTCATCTTGGACTCTAGAATTATTTGAAAAACTTCGATGGGAATACAGAGCTTTAAGTTTTCCACGATATACGAGCAATTATTTATCTGTCACGATCTCTCGCTTCGTCCAATGGCGTGAAAAGAAAAGTTAAAATTAAATTAAAATTATTAAAAAGTTAAATACTTGAATTTCACATGTTTCCATGTTTGTTAATCATTTCTTAAAAAATAATGTAATACTTTCAACTTTTGTTTAAAAAGTAAAATAAATATTCTTGGGTTACGCCTAACTTGACAATATATTGTAAATTACTGTTAATTTTATCATCAGAAGCAGAAAATTTCGCTTGAAAAATGATGAAGGACTTGACTAAAGGTTTTAACCCGATGCATTTGTTAGTTCAACGTAGTCTTAGTACTCGACTACGTTTTATAGCTTCATTTTTGTAAAATATCACATCATTCACTCGAGCTTCGAGAGTGGAAGATACTACCAGTATCGCCCTGGTGTAAGACCACCATTCAGAATTGAAACGTTGCTCCAAATGGCTTTAGCCGTGTTTAGTGACTAGATCTGAATAGCCAGGTACTTCCCCACCTTCCACTTTCCCTTCCACACTTACCTTCAGCCTCACAACATCCCCCCCCCCCCCAATTGGGGATGCCATAGTCTCACTGGCTCCAGACGGGAGCAGTTGGGACTCTTGTGAGGTATTCACTATAAAAAATAAAAAAAAGCTTCAGAAAGCTAGAAAATGACTTAAAACTAAATAATACAGATTACCTTCCATAATATGTCGTATATTTTATGCATTTTATTATTCCCTTTTAATAACATTATTTCCACGGGTTCTCCACTAATGGCAGTTTTCTATTTTCATTTAAACTTTCGCTAAACTATTTTGTACTCTCCGAGGTAATATTAATTTGTATTCCACGAGGCTCTGGCTCCATAATTTAAATATTCTGTTTTTCTGCAATATTTTTAATAACATTGTTTCCACGTGTTTCATTTTTAATGACCTTCCTCTTAAATGAGTGGGTATTCCTATATCGTGTTAATAATAACATTTCGATAAAATAAATGTACGATTTTTCTTCTAATTGCCATTTTCAATAAAGAGACAATATTCAGTGAACGTGTAGATATTTCTTTACAAACAGAAATAAAACTTTCTACATAAAACAATCATAATGATTTCCAATGAATAATTCGATTTTTTTAATTATTATAAAACCACAAATCTAAACACTCCGGCCGACGCTTTGACGTCATTCGATACAGCCTTCGACACTCGCGGAGAGATTGACAACTATGTGACGTCATCTGAAGGAAATTTTAAAACAGTGTATTAGAGATTTAAAAAATTCGAAAACTATCTGAAAATCTACGGAATGCTGGAAACCAATAAAATGACGTTAGTAGTGAATTTGAGAACAGTGATTACTCGATAAATTAGAAGCAATCTGCTTTTAACGAAAGTAAGCAATGTATTTCTATTGTATGACTGGAACATAGAAGGTGGACAGTCAATCAGTCACTTCTTGTTCTGGCAGATTCTAAATGACATGATTAATAATGAACACCGAATCGTAAATAATTTTCGTGAAAACAATCAATATTTCATATCTGTTTATAGATTTTGTAAGCATTTTGAAGAAACATATTTATAAGCAGTTTCATACTTAATCAATAACAAAAAAAAACTTATTAATGATGTTCTGTGATATTTTATGCATGATAGCTGTTTGGTCATTAAAAACATAATTTGATAAAAATACTACCTTTATAAAAACAAATTTGTATTTCTTTGATACCGTCCTATTTGGAAATATCTGTCGCTGTATTGAAATACTCTGATTTCAAATTAAAACATTACAAAAATATTAATATTAAAATATAAATAAATAAAACACATTTCAAGACTGCAAGTTTAATCATCGAGGTATATATATATAGAGCCAACATTCGAAATGTGGGCCACTTATTCATGTTCGGAATGTTTCGGGCGACATCGACAGCCGCCACTCCTACTTTCCTACTTCCCGCACGGTAACAACATTTTACACTGATTTTGCACGGAATATAGACTATCTATATACCTCAATGACTTTAATCGAAATTATTTACCGCACGTAAATAATTCATAACTAGATAAACCTCGTTTATGATTGCATGAAAAGTAGTTATAAATAATAAATGTACTTTACATGGTTGCATTAAACATTAATCATTTTGATACAGAGGTCTACTTCTGCTATTTGTGGGCGGACCAGTTAAACCATCGCGAATAGAGCTACAGATGGTCATGGCAAAGAAAGGATGAAAGTGGATGCAATCAAGAAATAGAGTAGGATAAAGATAATGATAATTTATTTTACCTGCGCGCTCCACACGCTCTTCTTTCCTATTCAAAGTGGATCAATTCAAAACAAACGTCTAGCTTGAACGCACCATGTATTAATTATAACAATAACATGTTATCAAATAGTCCCTAAAATAGTGTTTTTATGACATGACATGAGGAACTTTTCTGTTGTTGTTTGTGTTATGAATTTAATTTGTTTTATGTACATCTTCTAATTTTAATAATATTGTTTTTCTTTTATATAATTATCTTCATTTCTTAACACAAGGAGGAAATCTATAATTGGTTATATTTTTGGTATAATGCAAATTAAACTGTTGATTTATCAAAATTTTAAATAAATAAGTAAACGAGGATCCATAAAAGGACAACAATTATGTAGAGCCTGTCTTGAGAACGGGGTTTTGGAACTATATAGAACATATATAAATAATTACTGATGAGATATGATTTGAGATTTTCACCGTCAAAAGTACGATCGTGATTTATTGTAAGGTTATCGCGCCGTGTGACGCTTGCTCCTTCTTTATCATCCTCCATCATCTGCCCTGATGATGGACGCTCTAACGCTGTCCGAAACGTTGGCTAAAGAAGGAAGCGAAAAAAGGCGTAACGACACAGCTCATTGCTAATTATTTTTGACAACTTTAATTTGCAAGCTACTGTGAGGCATTTAAAGTTAATTTTTAACACGTTGTTATCACCCAATCCCACGATTTTGTATTACCTTGATGTGACCACCATCGCTGTTCACTAAATCTTGAGAGGTGATAAATCTTAAAATTTGCAAGATCCATTATTCTTCCCTAATCATTGCTTTACAAAACATTCCCCGATTGAGGGTGCAAACGATGTCTCTGAACAATGAGATTTATTTGTACGAAATAAGTCTGTGTTCGTATGTAGATTTTCGTTGTTAAGGTTATTTGATAGTCATCGTGTATGCCTCGTTTAACTTGGCAGTCAAAATTCATATGAAAGACCTTCTAATTACATAATCTAATTCGATGCGATATGAATCTTTCAACTTAACAAAACCAGGCAACCAAAACCAAGGAAAACGCTAAGTAATGTTCTGTTTTCAAGGCTTCATGGTCTCGTTACTGAAAACACAACAAACGCAAAAAAGCCGACGAGGATATTCAACAAATATGACAATGGAAATGAGTATATTCCGATCGCTATCTTAGAATCTGTAGAAGTTGTCGAAATGACGACGTTGATTCTTCTTCGGAACTGAAAACTGATAATATAGTTAAAATAATATAGCTAAAATTAAAACGTTAAAAATACTTTCCACAGCGCATTATAATAATTATTAAGTATAATCTCTCTCCAGCAGGATTACATATCTTGTTTTTATCTAATTATTACATTCACCTATTCCCTTTATAAATGCTGATCATTCTTTTGAACATTGTAATCCAAAAAGGGGAACAAATACATTTTTAATTATAATTTTATTTAGTAGATACTATTCTACCCCTTTAGTTTTGAACAAAGCCGTTTTAATGGAGAAATTACGTTGATTAAAAACTACATCTCCCTAACTTTCATATTTTTACACCCTTACGTGCAGCTGAGAATCATCCATTTACTCTATATTTTAGGGTTGGTTATCAGATGTGTAGGGTTTGAAACACGTTTATTAGTAAGGAACCAAATTCTTAAATTGTATTGTTTACCTTGTATTCAAAATAAGTAGTATTGGTCACCATGAAAAAGTTGAAAGTCTCGTAGGACGGGTTGTTTCATTGAATTTGTAAAATTTCAAAGTTCGTTTTCAAGTTCTGTAAAGGTTCTATTCAAGTTCTTTTACTATATCAGTATTGGCTAGTTGATTTACACAACTGAAATAATAACAGAACTTGAATAGAACTTTTACAGAACATGTAAATTAACTTTGTTTTTTGACAAACAACCCGTCCTGAAAGTCTTTCAACTTCGAACTTTACGCTTTTCCATCGAGTCGAAGACTTACCTGGAAAGCATCTACTGCAGAACACGCTCATGACCGGTAAAGAAGAACCGAGACGCAAGAGTAAAGGTGGAAACACACTGGGTTGACGTATGTGATACATGCATTACTACGTTCCCAGGTCAACGTGCACACTGGTTCTACATACGCAACGCGTGTGACCAACGTACAGGCTCAAACAAACAACCATAGATATACCAAACATTACAATAGATGCATAGATAATACCACTTATTTGAGGCGTGACGCAATCCCCTTCATCTTTTCACGTCTTCAGCCCTGGGGGCCTACTCTGTATCTTTCGGGTTAACAAACCAGTAAGTTCATAGTTTAACCTTTCTTGCCGGTGCTGTCAACTGAGTGAACATCGTCTCTAATTAATAAAATATCTCTGTAAATATACTAAACACAGAGTTCAAATTTTAGGTATTCGTCCGCAGTACATTCATGTATTGCATTAAGTAATTACAATATATAAATATTTACCGAGTGTATAGCACCGGAGGATGAGGAATTTTTGAACACCGCAAGGGAAGAGTTAATACGGGTTTGTGACGTCTCTAAACCGGCGGCAGGAAAGTTTCAAAAGATACAGAGTAGGCCCCCAGATCGGCGCAGCGAAGGAAGCTTGGGTTTTTACTGCATGTGACAAATGTGTTCTAAAGAATCTATTTCCATAGAAAATGTATGGATTGTAATTAGTCGAGATATCTTAATGCGTTGCTTACGTAGCGTACGTCGAGCCAGTGTGTTTCTGTCTTCATCAATTCACTCATCCATTGAACCATTATAAAGCGGCAGGTGTAAATCAGTCGGAAGCAAGGAACCAGAGTGGAACGATACTCGGTGATATCGCGAACTCGGAATGGAGCAATAAATCAAGGTAGCAATCGGAGTTGTACTAATAATAATATTAATTACAAAGATGACCTGCAGAAACTAGCTAATGGAGATGGAACAATAAGAATAAGTTGGTCCGGTAATAAATGACTATGGAACGTATCTCGTCCAACACATATCAAACTGTGAAAAGAAGTTGGCTGAAGGAACAAATGACTATAGAACGTATCTCGTCCAGCACATCGAGCTGTGATAAGAAGTTGGCCTAGGGAATAAATGACTATGGAACGTATCTCGTCCAACACAAATCGAACTGTGAGAAGAAGTTGGCATAGGAAATAAATGACCAAGGAACGTATCTCGTCCAGCAAATCGAGCTGTGATAAGAAGTTGGCTTGGGGAATAAATGACTATGGAAGGTATCTTGTCCAACACATGTCGAACTGTGAGAAGAAGTTGGCTTAGGGAATAAATCACTATGGAACATACCTCATCCAGCACATCGAACTGTGAGAAGAAATTGGTCTGGGGAATAATTGTCTGTGGAACGTATAATATCGTCCAGCATATCGAACTAGGTCGTACGCATGACAACTTAACACGGTGGCAAATCAGCACACCTTTGAAAAGTGATTTAGTCATTAAAAGCGGAGGCAAAACAAACTTATACACCTAACCCAACATAACTTATTTAACCTGTTTAACGTTTTTTTAATGTAGTTTTATTTTCATGATTTTATATCACTTTTCAAAGTGTGTTGATTTGTCACAAAGGAATTGTGATTTTTTTTTCTTCTTATTAGTGCCAGAAGAGTTCAGAGAGTAGGTGCAAGTTTCTGTTTCAGAAATATTACCTATATTGGCTATATTGTAAAGATTATTGGCTATATTGTAAAGATTCCATGTGATCACCATTTTTACTTAAGGCAATTATGCTATCAGACAACGTAAAATACTTTTCTGCTACATTATCAAAATACTGCCATAGCAATAATCAGAATCTCAATAAGTTCCAATCAGATGCACACTATTCAAAGAAGTAGGTGCAGAGTTTAATAATAACTAATAACAATCATTGTTGAACTTAATGTAAGTGCGAACCCAAACAAACTTATCATCGGCCGACTACTGCAATAGGTAAAACAAACGATAGTCCGCAATCGTAAAATAAACAATTCGCACAGTATTATGCTACGTATACATCCGCGAGCCGAACTGCCGAACTGAAACTCAACTTATGGGAAAGAAACGAAGCAACCGCAAATGGCGCGAAACGCCGCAATGGATTCGTTCTTTTCCCGTAATTCGTGGTACGGTTCGCGTTTCAGTTCGTAAATGTATACGTACCCTTATATCTCGTGACTTGAGACAGTCTAGTGGCCGTAATGTTTTTAGCAAGTTGTTTACGAAGTTTTGTACGTTCTGTCGAAAGTATCGCGAATAATGTTCGGATGATGACTTTTTGAGATTGGCCCAATATCACATAGCTTGGAAAAGTATTTTAGTAAATTTCCGTAGTAAGCGGTAGATATTCTCAGTATCACCGTGGTGAAAGACCACCATTCGGAACAGGAAAGTTACTTGAAATGGCTTTACCCAAGTTTGGCGTCTCGTTATGATAGAGTTTAGAAAGAACATTATATCTTACAGGTAATCAGAATAAAACTATCGAAGAAGAAAATAAAAGTTAACGATCACAACTGGGAATCGAACCAAGGATCTCTGCCTTACCAGGATAACGCCTCTAACCACTCGGCCATTGGGACCTAATTATTATTATACGTCATTTGTGTCGATATCATATTTCAAATTCAGAATTAATGCACTAAAAAAGTTACAAACCAATTTTTAGAACTTTGTAATCATTCAAAGAGAAGCTGCCAAAAATATGGGAAAAATTAGTTGCAAGATAATATTTTTAATTCTGAATTTGAAATGTGAGATCAATAAATATGACGTATAATAATTAGGTTATATTATTATATTGCAATGAGAATATTATCTGTGGACGAGAATGAAGTGATATAAAAATCACTAGATTGGTTCTGCATAGTGATTAAATTTATATGAAACTAAACGACAGTTGTGTTATGAAAGACTCCATCCTTATTAATGGGGGATTTTTAAAACATATTCTTATTAGGAGTCATGTCAGATTATGTATCGTAGTGTATTTATCAAAATCGAGGTATTTTGTGATTCCATGTAGATTCTAATAAATTAAAAAAATAACAAAACCATAAAGAAGATTACTGAAAGATACATCTAGTTAATTCTAAAATAATCAAAACGTCCATTAAATTAACTAATCATTAATCAAGTGAGGAAACGTGACCAATCGTCACCTGATAGTTGCATCGGAGTATCGATTCCATCCCTTTGGTCACAGTAACAATATGCCCCCGTAGGGGCTACTATTACATGGCAAAAGTAACAGTACGTAAAGTGGGTTAACTTTTTATCAATTTTCAACTTTGAAACTAAATAATTTTTTTAATAAAATCATTTGTATCGGAAAATTTTATGTCATATTTACAGCACATGTTTAAACAATCAACATATATATTATTTACATTATTTGTTTGGAAGATGACTGGAAGGTGACTTTTATCATAGATGGTGATAAATGTCACCTTTCGGAGGCGATTTTGAAAAACATTTTTTTATAAACTTATTACATAGATACGCCAGTCCCGAAAAACGCTCGTTCAAATTTTCAAGTAGCTATATAATATATCGATAGACGCTGATAATATACTTTATAAAATAAATGACACGAAAATATTACAATCTTCGGGGAATAATTTATAAAATGTATTAAAATTTTTCTGTGCCTGAAACATATCAAAAACAGCCTCACAAATCAACCGTCATATGTTTGAAAACTCATTTACAATTATATGATATCAAACTAAATAAATAAACTAGAATCTAACTCACTTGATACTTATTTTAGAATCCACGTTGCCCGAATAAAAGAAAATAGTATTTTTTAGTGGTAGCGAGAATTAGGCAGATATACGCGATGACCAAAGTCGCCCCCCGATTCAAAAGTAGCCCCGTATTACGGTACAATCATGTATTCTCATACAAGACGTGTTACACAAGGTTGATCACTGAACCTATTGAGAAATACAAAGAGCACAGAAGGGCCATGTTATTCTTGGAATAATTATGTAATGGTATATTCAGAAATATGTTACCCAAAGCTACGACAGTAACATGATCAAATCATGTTCTTTAAAACTAACCTAACACAAAAGGTAAGTAAACGTTTTATGCAAAATTATTACAAACATATCTTTGTGCTTACAAAAAACAACTTTAATTGAGTGTCAAATAACTTCTGAAAAAATGTAATAATAATGTACACAATTAGAATGGTTTCGTTTCCCGATATATATGATTCCCGATAGAATATATACAAACTACATTTAAAGTTAAAGTTTTTTTAATATTTAATAATATTATTTATAAAGAAGTTCTGCAGTGCAATTATTATAATATTTTTTTAAGTATTATCCCGTTAAACTACAACTAAGCAGTTTGTCAAGAGGATGTACAATATGTACATGTTCAATTACAATGTAAATATGTATACATAATATTATTAAAATAATATAAAATTAAAAAAATAAATAAATTAATTAATTAAATAAATTAAATTAAAATATTACCATTCGTTATTTCGGCTACTGGCATTATACCTAGCTCTCTAATTAAAAATTTAGGCGTATTAGATCTATCAAAAAAATTATATATAAAGATGCAAAAGTCGGTCATTTTGAATACATGTAGGATAACAAAAGATTTTTTTAAATATTTATGTTGAGGGATCAGTAGGATTTATAGGCCCTGTTAGAAGTTCTACCGAGCCGAACCCTCTGATATGAAAATATCTGGAGTCGGTGAATTATTTTCCCATTTGATCTCTGGTGAGTTGATGTGTTGTTCTTGTATTGTTTGTATTTATTTTGCTTATATAATGCACTTACATAATGTTGATTGACTAGATGATCATTTGTGGAAAAGTGAGTGGAAGGGTTAAGTTTTTCCTTTGGGGAAGATTTAACCCGGACAACTAAATCTGAAGTTAAAAAAAAAAAAAATATATACAAAAAATTTATTTTTGGAATAACTTAGTGACTAAAACCTTAAATTGTAATATTTAATTATTGAAGACAATATTAGCGATTCCTAAACGACAATCTGAAACAGAAAAATCAGAAAAGGATACGGTCACATCTAGGTCTTTTCTGTTTCAGATTTTCGTTTTGGAATCGCTAATATTGTCTTCAATAATTAAATATACATAATATTGTTACAACTTAAAAGATATTCAGATTATTATTATTGGCACATAATCTAAAATAACACTAAATCAATATGATAATAAATAACAACTTTTGATTGATAGTGATGACTAGTATAAAGTATTTCTATTTGTGAGCCATGTTTTTAAAGATAAATAATAATTATTAATAAAATTATTATTAATACATTTGACAGCTGTCTCTCGTAATAAGCGGTCGAGAGGTAATGCTCTCAACTAGCAAGCTGGTTGTCGCGGATTCAAATCCCAGCGCAAATAAGTTAATTTTATTTGATTAATTTGTGTTATTTCACAATTTACTGATTTAAAATAATATATAGTATATTTGCGGCACGTTCCAGAGTGACAAGACACTCTCAGTATCGCCCCGGTATAAGACCATTATTCAGAATTGAAACCTTGCTTGAAACGGCTTTGGTCGTGTTTGGTGACCAGGTCTAGTCTTGCCAGGTGCTGCCCTACCTTCCTTTTCCCCATATTGTTCCTCTCCCCACTACCTGCAGCCTCGCAACATACCCCAATTGAGAATGCCATAATCTCACTGGCTCCAGAAGGTTGGAAGCATTTGAAACTCTTGTGCGGTATTAAATATATACTTTTTTAATAAATAAAAAAATTGTGCACGCTATAAAAAGCAAGACAATAGACAGGATACATAGCTTTGATGATGAATAACCCATGTATAAATCTAAGGTGATCAAGAGAAATAATGACTTCTCTAAAAAGCTGGATCGTAAAGATAAAGAAATTGGGCAGAAATATTATGTTTAAAGAGAAACACAAAAGCTAAGAGCGAAAGTTACTTGGCGAAATCCTCATTCAAGAGTAGTTGAAAATGACCAACTGCTGCAACTCAATAATAATTAATTACACAGCTTTTATCGTTATACTTAACTATCCAAAATTAGCAACCGTATGTAATTTGTTCATTATCACCATCACATGTTATTATTATTTACCACTGAGGAAGGTACTGTCAACTTAACAATAGGTATTGTTTTAGTTAAGTTCATATCGCGTTGTTTTACACTTTATCTTAGAGACTCAAAAATCCTGAACTATTTTAATATATATATACAGGGTTTTCCAATAAGAGGTGTTATTTTGATATTCAAAGAAAAATGCCATTTTTTAATATAAATGATCGAATGTTTATTTCATTATAAAGAGGAAAGTATGCCGTTAATAGTGAAAAATAACATCAGTCAAATGAACACCACGACCACGCCTACAGGACCATATCCTTTTCATGAAATATTCCATAACCAAATCGCAAAGTGGCTGCCTTATGTCCTCGATAGCCTCACGAATTCCATCTTTGAGGTCTTGAATCGACGCTGGGCTGTTGGCGTAGACCTTCTCTTTCACGTGGCCCCAAAGGAAGAAGTCGCAAGGTGTTAAATCACAAGATCTCGGTGGCCAATTGTGATCACCTCTTCGAGAGATAACACGGTCCAGAAACTTTTCCCGCAAAAGATCAATAGTTTCGTTGCTTGTGTGGCACGTAGCGCCGTCTTGTTGAAAGTAAACGTTGTCCAGATCAATAGCATCCAATTCCGGCCATAAAAAATCATTAATCATTTCTCGATAGCTCTTTGAATATCAAAATAACACCTCTTATTGGAAAACCCTGTATTATCAACATTTACAAATATGCTTTTCTTAGATTAATGACCTACATAACTATATATCAAATCCCTGTGTGCATTATCAAATAACTATAAACATTACAAAAAAACTAGCTCTTTGTAGCGCCATTTTAATTAAATGCTAATAAATTAATTTGTTTTAGTGACTATTTTAGTTCAATTTTACTGGAATAACTTTTGGAGGATATACCCATCAATGTATAATATATAATTGAAGAAGAACATAACATTGACAAATATAAACGAAACATAAAACAGAACAAGTCACAGAAAATAAAAAAGATAACGGTTACAACTAGGAATCGAATCCAGGATCTCTGTCTTACCGGGATAGCGTCTTTAGCCACTCGAACATTGGGACTTAATAATTAATCTTCATATTTGTTGATCTCATATTTCAAATTCAGAATTAGCAATATTATTTTTCAAATATATATATTTTTTATATAAAAGTTAACGCTCACCTTTTTATTTTCTGTGTCTTGTTCTGTTTCATGTTTCATTTAGATTTGTTAGTATTATCTTGTGCTTCTTCTTCAGTGTTACTATTTAAATGGATGAGCGTAACAATTTGATTACTTTGCATTTCGTCTATCTGTAAGATGGTAGCCGTGTTTGATAGTACCTTTTTATTCCGCCAGAGCGCGTTCATGCTCTCTTGCGCACGACCTAGCAAATCGGAATAATCAACACTGCTGGTAAGGTTCATAGAACTACTAGTAATAAATATCAACATATTTCATAATTTAATGTTCATTTTTATTTAAATAGTGGTTAAGTTAATTGTTTTCATTTAATTAAAACTGCTGCAAATTTAATTTACAATAATTGAAGAAGTAATTTATTATCATTTATTTGCAAATCATTTAGAAACTGGAGAATATATTTAAAATAAACGTAAATATGTGGGCAGTTAATGAAACTGTACGTGAATGCATTTCAGCAAATGATTTTGCATAAACAATAATTAAATATTTGCGTTTAACACAATAACAATCAACACAAATTTCTTCAGAGTTAAGTTGAGATTACCTGTGAAATCATCGAGTCCACCTTGAATAGGTAGACTCGTATAGTTAATAGTCCGCAAAGCCCAAAAATTATCTCACAAGGCAAGACCTGAGGGCAGCCAAATTATCATCTCATCTGAGCGGTCTCGAATGGGCCCAAGGTTCATCTGCCAAAGTGAACTGGTCTTATATACGAGAGCAAGGAAAATAACCTATTGGTATTCTGAGAAAAGTGAGTGTTGTTGTTGTTTTTATTGGAGGTACACGAATCCTTTTTAGCACGAACCAATATGTTAAGTCAACAGGCTTAAAATAAACACTTGAATTTTATCTTAATACATGGTTTAATGGAGTCTAATTATCATCACTATAAAATGAACATTTCAGGTGCAATCGATAAATTAAATTGGACAATTTTGGTCATGTGGCAAATTTACCGGATGAAAAGTGGTAACTGTAATGAACGTATGTCTAAATGTATGAAAGAGATATTCGTGAATTAAAGAGATAGGATGATTATATGCTGACGTATACATGGGTATGTCTGCTTTCGTATTATGCGCACTTGGCTCTACTTCAGACACACGGACACGCCCGCAACGTTATCGGGTTACCTGTTTGGTATGGATGAAAAACCCATTAAAATTATTAGTTTCACATTTTACAAATATTGTTCCACAATAAAAAAGATTTAAGAAGAGTGTTGAAATTTAATAAGAGACAAAATAAATATAGGGACAAAGTAAGGTAAAGTTTTAAGACATCAATAAAAATAGTAGCTAACAGTTCGTTAACCCCTTTAAAGCCGTGTCACCAAATGATTCACCAACTGTCATAATAAACTTTCCATCACAAACTCCAACAAATGACTACTAAAGAAAACCGCAGGTTTAAATGCCGTTTAATTGGCCGCTCTGTTGTTTTTCCTTCCCGAATTCCTGATCATCCTTCCGCCCCTTTGTTCTCCTGTTACCCTGGAAGTTCCTCCGGTCTGGCTGTCTTCATTGGCCTTGCTTACTCATCAGGAAGTAGGACAATGGTCCATTGTCAGGGGGACCGCGACCAATTAACCGAAGCGGATCGATCGGATAGATTTTGCGGTAAATAAGGGAATGATGGTACCTACTCATCGATGAAAGCTGTCTTCAAAGCTACTTTGAGTAGAGTGGCTTCATCAACATTATAGTACTGACATCGAGCAGGAAAACCAATATATGACATGACAACTGTCATATTACATTCAACGTATTCTTATATGAATCCAGTTATTAATTTTAACTTTTGGGTATGTTTATTGTTGGTGTGTGGAATTCCTTTATTTCATTTTTTTTTAAATTAAAGTTTATCAAAGTCAAGTATTACAGTTTTTATTATTGTGACAGCTGTTTCGGCGTTCGAGGCCGTTATCAAAATGTGGTTATAGTGGTGATATTCCACTCCAACAAGAGCTCACAAATATTGAGATTCATAACTAGATATTTCTACAATACTAAGGACGGGTTGTTTCGGAGAATTTGAACAATTCATCAAATTTCAACGTTCATTTTCAGGTTCTGTGAAAGTCCTATTCAAGTTCTGTTATTATATCATTGTAGGCTAGTTGCTTGACAAAACTGAAATAAAAACAGAACTTGAAAAAATCTTTCAAAGAACTTGAAAATGAACGTTGAAATTTGATGAATTGTTCAAATTCTCCGAAACAACCCGTCCTAAGTGATTTAAACTGTTATATTTTGCCTATGTTAGTCAACACCTATTCTTCGAATCAGTTTTTAT
Organism: Hesperophylax consimilis; assembly: GCF_061612785.1. NCBI lineage: Eukaryota > Metazoa > Arthropoda > Insecta > Trichoptera > Limnephilidae > Hesperophylax > Hesperophylax consimilis. The sequence goes on from NC_142842.1 coordinate 3,313,127, forward strand.
GCATGAAAATTAAATTGCTTAGAAAATGAAAATATATATGTGAGCGAATATCTATTCACGTCGAAGTACAGTCGAGTTCGAAATATGTAACGTGACTTCGATCACATATATTAATTTTCTTTAAGAGCTTCATGCATAAAATCTGGTTTAAAAATATGTGTTGACTAACGTAGGCAAAATATAACAGTTTATTATACTTAATATTGTAGAAATTTGTAGATTACGTTTGCAGGCCACAAAACAAGAGATACAAATATTCTAACATTCAGAGAACACGAGACGAATATTGTTATTTACAAATTAATCGATATTTAAGTTATGACAGGATGCACTCAGGGTCCTGAGCGATTTTCTCTTTCGTCATCCGTGAGGCAATAACTCAGAATAATTTTCAACCTTCGTTCATATTATTATTTCTCCACTATGAACGTGCTAGCCTGGTAGATATTTGTACTGCTGAGTACAACAATCGGTTTATCATCATAAGTCTGCCATTTCGGTGGGAAATTAAATTGCTATTGGAAAAGTGAAGAAACACAATTTAGTCTGTAATACAATTGGTTGTGCGGAACTCTTTCGTACGCAATTGTGCGGGGGGTTGCGGTATTGCGGATGCGATATAGACTAAGACAAATAAAAACGAATTGAATTGCCTTAGTGTTTGCAAGAGGTAAATGAGTGGGAAAGGCCAAAGACTTACCCTGGTCTCGTTCTCCGTAAGCCGCTGGTTCTGCTCTCTTATCAGTTTGCATACAATTAACATTAACACTTAACACAAAACAAAAAAACACAGTGAAATTCACTGCGGCGGGTAAAACCGTTTCACTGGACGATTGTGCTCCAAAATGATCACGGCCGAGTTCAACATATGCGGGTTTCAATATGACACGAAATGTTCGCGGGTAAGATGCAACGATAACAACTGAACAATACTCCTTGTCTCTGGGCCCGGATCAAGGAAAGGGGACAAGGGGCAAAGGGGGGTGAAGGGTACACATTTAAGGCTATTCAATTTTAAACCTCACGCGCAACTATCCCCCCCGCCTTGAAAGGGTGCGAAATCACCCCTTTTAAAACCGCATTGTCATGGCATTTATCATATAAACAAATTAACATAACCTACAGTTATCCTAAATTTCCTAACCTACATTGACTAAACCTAATGCTACTAGACTACTATTGAGTTGGCAAAGGGTATAGCCGTATTACTGGGCGAATGTAAGATCCCAGCACTGTTCTGACACGAGCAACACGAATTACTCCATCTTTTGCGGGGAAAACTTCATCAATAATAGCTAACGGCCAATGTAATGGTGGGGCGTTTTCAGTTCCCACTATTACTACTAAGCCGACCTTTACTGGATTAGTAAGAGTATTCCATTTTGGACGTACTTGCAAAGTATGCAAGTAATCTAATCTCCATCGCTTCCAGAATGATTGAATTAATTTATCGAGTAAATCATGACGCGACAGAAGGTTTAAACTATCCTTCTGGATTTCCATGGCGGGCAGGTGTTTTAAGGGAGTTGTCGTCAAGAAGTGAGCTGGCGTTAACGCAAGGGGCTCGGAGGGGTCTGAAGAGAGCGTTCTACACAATGGCCTCGTATTCAGAATGGTTTCTACTTGTGCAAGTACTGTAGTTGCCTCTTCAAACGATAGAATCTGATCTCCTATTACCCGAAAAAGATGAGTCTTCATACTTTTAATATTGGATTCCCAATTTCCTCCAAAGTGGGGTGCTATTGGCGCATTCAAATGCCAGCTTATTCTATTATTGGCCAAAATACTTGCGAATTCTTCACCAAAATGTGAAGATGACGAAAATGCGTGCAATTCATTCAATTTTCTCTTGGCTCCTACAAAGTTAGTTCCGTTGTCTGAGTATAAATTTGACACAGGACCACGCCTAGAAAGAAATCGTTTGAATGCGTTCAGAAAACATTCGGTGCTCAAACTTGACGCCAATTCAAGGTGTATAGCTCTTGTCGTCAAACACACGAATAAGCAAATATACGCCTTTTGAGAACGAATTCCACGTCCACGTGATACGGTTACCCTTAAAGGCCCGGCAAAGTCTATACCCACATGCGTAAATGGTTTTATAGACTGAATGACACGACAATCTCTATGATCCGCCATTAAAGGTGCAATTGTTTTAGGGCGTAGCCGAAAACACGAATTGCATTTATGTACTCGATTTCGAATTAAACTACGGGCTGACAGTATCCAATATTTTTGCCTCAAAATAGACATTAATAATGCGGGACCCGAGTGACAATGAATTTTATGATAATGATCAACCAACAAATTTAAAACGTGATCCTTTCGCGGGAGAACTATGGGGTGCTTTTGATCATAATTTAAATCCGAATTAACTAAACGACCTCCCAACCTTATGATTCCGTCATTCAAGAACGGTCTCAAACGTTGAAATACGGGTTTACACGTCTTTCCTTGTTGTAGATTTATCAATTCCCCGGGAAAGTACGCTCGTTGTATTTCGCGCAATATTTTAAGCTCAACGAACTCTAAATCTGACCCACGTATATATTTTCGATATGGCAACACCTTAAGAAAACGAAATACGTAAACCAAACATCGTAATAATTTATTCCACGAGGAAAAGCGTTTTGACAGGGTTAGAATATCATATTCTTCTAAACCAGAAGTCATTACTAACGAAATAGACTTCTGTTCGGGTGGTTCTGTGACCATGTTGACATCAAATGTGGTAATGGGCCACCGTTCAGGCCTAAATTTCATCCACGGTGGGCCATGAAACCATAGCGGGTGATCTAAAATTTGATTGGGGGTAAGCCCTCGTGACAGACAATCAGCGGGATTATCTGTGCCTGCGATATGATTAAAACAGGTAGCTGATAATTCAGATTGAATTTTAGCAACTCTATTAGCCACGAATGTCCCCCAACGGTGCGGAGAAGACTGAATCCAACAAAGTGCTACAGTGGAATCAGTAAATGCGTATATATTTTCAATTTTCAAGCGTTTTTCTAAGGTTTCTATTACGTTATGCATTAATTTGGCAAGTATTAATGCAGCGCAAAGTTCTAATCGTGCGAGAGAAACAATTTTCACAGGAGAAACCTTCGATTTTGCACAAGCAACATGTACTGAAATTGCTTCATGATTTTGGACATGGAAATACACTATACCTCCATATGCCTTTTCGCTGGCATCTGCGAAACCAACAATGGTTACGATGCTACTGGACGTGATGCCAGTATGACGCGGAATTTGTATTCTATTCAGTGAGGAAAGTTCCTCACAGAATTGCGTCCATATCCTTACAATATCGTCGGGAGGCTCATCATCCCAATCGCATTTGTGTAGCCATAATTGTTTAATTAAAAGCTTGGCATATAAAACGACAGGCGCGATGAAGCCCATAATATCCCATATTTTTGCGACACAAGACAATATATTTCGTTTTGTACAACCTGTTTTAGGTGTAGAAGTGACGAACGAGAATAAATCGGAATTTGGTGACCAGTATAAGCCCAATATTTTATGCATGCTTACTTCATCAAATTCCTTTATCGCTGATAAGCGATGCGAATCTGGAATAGATTCCAGAACATTTTGCGAATTGCTGGTCCACTTGACAAGGTCAAATTGGCCAGTCTTCAATAATGCGATTAACTGAGAGGACGTTTCCTTTGCACCCTCCTCAGTTTCCATACTATATACAAAATCATCCATATATAAAAATTCTTCAATAATTTTCTTAGCCTCAGGAAAAGCTTCTCCTTCATCGGAGGCCAATTGCCTGATAGTGCGTAAAGCTTGAAATGGGCTGGATGTAAGACCAAAACAAACGCGGTTAAACTCATAAGTTTTAATATCTTCGCTGGGCGAGAAGCGATACAAGATTCGTTGATATCTCCGATCACTATCTTTCACTCCTATACACAAAAACATTTTGCGTATATCAGCTGAAAGAGCTATTGGGAATACACGAAAATTCATAATTATATTAAATAAATTTCCCTGTAAATTTTCCCCACTATATAAAATATTATTCAATGACACGGAAGTGCTTGTTTTTGCGCTAGCGTCCAGGACTATTCTCAAACTGGTCGTGATTTTATCCTCTCGTACAACTCCATGGTGCGGAATTATGTATGAAGGCATCTCATTTCCTTCATTTGAAGTGCTGAGAGTCAAATAATCCTTCTCTAAATATTCATTGATAATATTATTATAAGCTTCTCTTAATTTTGGAGAGGCTACCAATTTACGTTCAAGACATAAAAAACGTTTCTTTGCCATTGCAAATGAATCCCCAAGGGTTGAAACATCCCCTTTAAATGGCAAAGTTACTATATATCTTCCATTTTCAGGATCTCTTGTGGTTGTTCTTTGATATATTTCCTCACATTCACGATCTTCAGGACTTTTAATAGACGGTACGTTTACCTCTTCTAATTCCCAAAATCTTTTGAGACAAATATCATCTGGTTCTTCTAGCATGGCACAACAAGATACGCTAACATTATCCTCAACCCGAGTTGGTGCTGATCCCAAAATAACGTATCCTAGAACTGTTTCTAAAGCATGCAGATTATGCCTCTGAAAAGGGTCTTGAACCCTTTTTGACAACAGGAGATGCGGGAAGAGCTGGGCTCCTAGCAACATGTCAATTTCTCCTGGTTCTCCATATGACTCATCCGCCAACGGTAAGTCATTCAAATATGACAATGAAGGTACAACAACTTTGGCGGTAGGTAAGCGCTCTGTAACTTTATTCACAATCAATGAAGTAATGTTATAATTTATTGCTCGATTGAAACGAGAGTAAATTTCGGTCTGTATGGAGCCTGTAATGGGCTTAGACGATCCTCCAATACCCTTAACGGTGGAACAAGACGGGCGTTGATATTCAAAAAATCCTAATTTTCTACAACAATCCCGAGTAATAAAATTGCTCTGAGATGCGCTGTCCAATAAACACCTAACGAGATGTTCATTTCCGTGTGCGTCTATTATTCCCACTCGTGCGGTAGCTAGCAATACAGTACAATGAGTCTTTAGATTATGAGATCGCACAGTTGAAAAAGTACACAAAGCTACATCAGAATTGGAGCAGCCCGGTTTTGGATCATTCAATTGATCAGCTTTCTGGTTTTCAATTCTTTGGGCATTTTGAGAGTCTGACTGCCCCTTGTGTGATGCACCCTGTTCTTCAAAATGTAACATTGTATGATGAAACTTGTCATTACACTTATGACAATTTTGATTTGATTTGCAAGTCCTAGCCTTATGTCTATCACTAAGGCACCTAAAACAGAATCCCTTGCTTTTGATAAAATTGAACCGTTCCCTTACAGTCAATTTTTTAAATTCTGAACATTTAAACAAATTTCCATGCGATAGATTATTGCAAAGTAAACATTTAATAGGCTGACGATTTTCCTCACTACCAGCGCTCATATAGGCTTGCGTCGATCTTTGTGACCGTTTTAACGTTTCACTTTTATTTTCCACCGATTTTCTTGAAGAACCGGTTCTTTGCAAGATCTTAATTTGTTCACGCACAAATTTCACCAAATCTTCAAACGAGGGGAATTCATTTTCCCGATTGTATGTTTCGAATCCTTTCACCGAGTCCATATCAAGTTTTTTCAATGCAATGTGTAAGAAAATAAAGTCACACAAATTATCTAAATTTACATTTTTAACGGCTGCCACAGCTGACGCAAAATGATCAATAAAGGATTCCAGATTATTAATATTTGCAACAGCAAAGGATTTAAAATCCAAAATTTGATCGATGTATGCAGAAGATATTACTCTTTTGTCGTTATATTTATCGATCAACGAGTTAAAAATAATTTCGTAATTTTCCGGCGATAAAATGATCCCGGCGAACGTTGATTTAACACGGTTACTGATTTTTCCCAACAAATAATATAACTTTTCTGAATTCGAAAGTGTATCGTTATTGTGTACGGTGTTAATAAAACTTGAATAAAATATGGGCCAATTTTTTATTTCCCCATCGAAATATGCCAATTCAATCGGTGGGAGTTTTACACTACATTTTTTCTGTTTACTAACCACCCGCGAAGTGTTTTCCCGATTTAATGATATTTTTCTTTTGATATGTCCGTACATATCGTCGAACTTGAACCATCTTTCAAAATCAGGTTCAAAGTTTGAATCGATTTCCAAATTTAATATATTTATTTGTTGAGATATGTCCTCATACTTACTTCTAGTCAAGTCTAGAGTTTCAACTAACGAAAGAAACTCCTCTAGAATACTCAAGTCGGAAATTTTATTTGATAGTTCAAATAACTTAGTAAGACGTGCATCTAACGCATCTCGCTGAGCCGTCAGTAATCTCAACTTTTTTTCTTTAGTGGCCATTATGTATTTAGCAATAAATAATTAATCCAAATAATTAATTATAATTTAAATAACGCTATAATTGAATTAACGCTAGCGTAATTGATCAAAGTAAACAATTCTTCTGATATGTGTTTCCAAATTAAACTCAATAACAACTGAATATTATTATTCTGTTTACTATCTATTGTTAGCGGTCGTTAATACATACCTACGTACTTAACGCTAGCGAAGTATGTACTCGTATTATTAGAATTCAGTATTGAATACAAGTACCTACTTACACAATACGATTCCTTGCGTTAAACCAGGTACCTACATACACGATTAAATTATTGTCAACCTATAATTTGCCACGAGGAATTAAATGTAATTCGTTTTTAATATAACTATTTGACGGACTAAATTTTAACCCATTTATAATGCAAATGCCATGATTTTGGTACAAATAATGATTATAGATTGCAATTGCGAACGAAAGTAATACAATATAACCCGGTTCGAAATTGGACCAATTTGATGGTTGTGCGGAACTCTTTCGTACGCAATTGTGCGGGGGGTTGCGGTATTGCGGATGCGATATAGACTAAGACAAATAAAAACGAATTGAATTGCCTTAGTGTTTGCAAGAGGAAAATGAGTGGGAAAGGCCAAAGACTTACCCTGGTCTCGTTCTCCGTAAGCCGCTGGTTCTGCTCTCTTATCAGTTTGCATACAATTAACATTAACACTTAACACAAAACAAAAAAACACAGTGAAATTCACTGCGGCGGGTAAAACCGTTTCACTGGACGATTGTGCTCCAAAATGATCACGGCCGAGTTCAACATATGCGGGTTTCAATATGACACGAAATGTTCGCGGGTAAGATGCAACGATAACAACTGAACAATACTCCTTGTCTCTGGGCCCGGATCAAGGAAAGGGGACAAGGGGCAAAGGGGGGTGAAGGGTACACATTTAAGGCTATTCAATTTTAAACCTCACGCGCAACTAACAATCGTTAAAAGAATTGTGAAAAAGGGACAAAAAAATCATTCGGTTCGAATATTTGCAGAACAGTCTAGTCTGGAATTAGTTCTTGCAATTACTAAATCTCGCAGACCCGTCATTTTAAGTGGAAGATACTGTTACTGCCGACCTCTGCAGCAGAGGTATAAGATCCTTGGGTCTGGGCCAAGGTCACTGGTTCAAATCCAAGATAAGGTAAAAAAAAATAAAATCTATTTGGGATGAAAATAAAATTGCACTTGCAGTGGAAGTTACTCTCAGAGTCACCCCTGGTGAGAGACCACCATTCAGAATCAAAACGTTGCTTGAAATGACTATAGATATGTTTAATAATTCAAAATGAAACTTTCTCTCTTCTCATCTCCTGCTCCTCCCAACTACTTACAGTATTATAATAATACCAAAACTTGGAAAGCCGTAATCTCACCGGTTTTTGGTGTTCCAATAAAAACTATGAAACGGTAAGCTCTAGCATGATAAAATTGACACAGTTTTTTCCGTATAAAAATGTCAGTGTAACTATTTTCAGCTCTCAACCGCTATTTCCACCAAGAACTACCTACGTCACCACGAATAAAGATTTAACTAAGAGTATTAATTTTTTTTAAATTAGACCATACCTGGATTCATAATTTTCAAAATTGTTACATGTATACAGGCTTTGGAACATTGAGCCAATGGCAGTAAGTATTTCACATCATGCGATCAACGAATGTGCGAATATGAAATAAGCACAGACATAGGAATTAATAGACGAGAAGATAAAGGCGAGGGGTAAAATCAACTGTTGAAGAACGAAGGGAGTGAAGATGACTGTGATTCGTGAATAAATCAATCTGACAGTAAATAGGCATCTCGCATTATAATATCACCATTTACTTCTTAAAAGTAAAATCTGCTTTGAATGAATAGACATTTTTACATGGGAGCGCAAATTACTCGCCACGTTATGAACAAATTTGCGAAGTCCAAATTCGGCAAAGTAAGGCAGCTTCTATATTCAGAGTCGTAGTTAGTTTCAGAGTATTTAGTTAAGACACTTTTATAAATGTTCATAATTTACTTCCCAGCAACCAACCAGCTTTGTGTTTCGCGTCCAGACGTTTCTCGATGTGATAGTAACAACTGATTCATATTATACGATGTGAATATGCTTAAAATAAAATAAAATAATGCTTATATATGGAATGTAATACGACAATTGGGTTTATTCTCTTTTTTCGCATCTATTTTTACCAGTTTTCATAGTACAAGTAAACATTTTGCCGTGTTATTTCGTAAAATGAACCGATGATGCCTCGACCATAGTTCGCACAAGAATGATGACGTCACGTTTTCAAATATCACTTGAGGCCGTACGCGAGCCCAGCCGGCTCAATGGAACCGGTATGGGGAGTGGGGATAATACGCTTTTAATCACTTAGGGCAGGTCTACTAATATTCATATGTCTATGGAAATAAGTCATAAATCACACTGTTTGACGTTTGAGCCATAAAGGACATCGAGGTTTCCCTGAGCGATATTGAATTATTCAGTGGGGCGGGAGTGAAGTAGAAGTCATAAGATGACGGGTGTGTGTGGATGCGAAGTAGCGAGAGATACGTGAGAGGATTTAATGTACGTGAATATTTGAAAGCTTGCGAAGGTGAGTGTAGGTACAGTAATAAGCATTGATGAGCGCCAACCTCGTGGCAATATTAAATAAACGTTCGTTGAGATAACAGCTTGATACAAGACGTGTAACTACATATAGTTTGTGTGTACGAAGTTGGACACCCAAATCATGCGAAAAATACATAACTATATAAAAGGAAACGATAAAAGTCCCCGTAAGAACATCAATAACAGAAATCAAGTAAATAAAAATCTATTCCAAAATTTTTTTAGTTCGTCCTCTCAAAATAGACAAAAAGGCAAACACCTCACGTAACCATAGAACAAGAAAAAAGCTAATATACCTATGTGTAATACTACTTTTGGACAAATAAGCTCTCAATGTAGAGCTGTAAAGTTAAATAACAAACTCACACCCAAAATAAAAAAAAAAACGTTTTCTGAAAAACCCTGCCCAAACCATGAAGTGAACCATAGAAGTCGCTGAAAACATTCTATACAAAACCTAGTTCGCGTCAGTTTAAAATCAACACGAACTAACAAAAATGAAATCAAAAATCTTTTCAAAATTATAAATAAACGTGTAGATTATGTAGGAACTTTCCTCTTGGCCACAATCAAAATCAATATGTCTAAGAAACCCCGAAACTTTACATATTCCTTTCCAAAACACCCACTAAACCTTCGTCCAAACTCTTATGCGATATTATAACATCCACTGTAGTGGCAAGATTGCGGATATATTTAGCAATAGCTACCAGAACTTTACTAAATTTCTCCAATCTCTTGTTTTACTTGACTTCAGTCGACCGAAATTTTATTGTCGCTTGTTTTTTTACGTTATTGTTTTATATAGTTTTATTCTTACGTATTCCTGTAAATCGTTATTGGAGGTTCTTGTTATAGAATCCGATTTAACTGACATAATATGTTAGTATCGATGTTGGTTTTTCAGATAGAACGAGTAAAATTATTAAGCTTGGCATACGTCCGAATTTAGTTCGGATTGTCAGCACCAACTTAGCAAATGCGGTTCGAACTTTTGTCCGAAGTTTTTGGCGAAAATATGAAGCAGAAGAAAGGCTAAGGATGGGTTGTTTCGTAGAATTTGAACAATTCATCAAATTTCAGTTAATAACAGAACGATTATAGAACTTCGGAATAAACTTTGAAATTTGATGAATTGTTCAAATTCTGTGAAACAACCCGTCCTTATTAGTAATAGTGAGAAACGATGCTTTCTTTATTTAATTTTAGCAAATGTCCGAAATAAAATATTATGAAGCATCTTAAGTCTGTCTGACTGTATTTACCAAACTTCATAACAACGAAACACCATATTATTCGTCCCTTTTTGTAGACACCCTGTTCACATAGAATGGTACACCTGAAAAACAAATAAACAATACAAAAAGCAGGCACTTTTTTCCAAACTTGCGAGTTTATTGAAAAAGTGCACGTATAAGGTTGACGACCGTCTACGATTCGCCCCATTCCTCGCGACGCGGGGGGTGAAGGACCCTCCCAAATAATCCCCTGCCCAAACACCACCCGTCATCTCCCTGAACTGTCTGAACGTTTCAGTCTGGCCCGTGACCGCATCATCAGGGCGAGGACCCTGGGACCACAATATGTAATGTAGTTTTATGTAATATCGTTATGACGGCAAGTTGGAGTTCGGAGTGTTTTCAAGTTTTGAATAGTTTTTAGCAGAACGATCTTTGTTCGGGTTATTAATAGATTAGATTACATTACACAGATCTTAATGTAATTTTTTTTAAATACCGACACACATTCTAGATTTACGAATAACCCGACAGTATTTAAAAATCTCCTACTACCGCCACAGTAAGTGGAAAATGTTGCTTGTGACGTGGAGGACTTAGCTATCTGAGGAATTGAACTCACGACGACTGGATGGGACCCAGACGCGATGCCAACTCAGCCACTGACCGGTCACATACATACACATAATACATACGTTATAAAATTCCAAAGCATTGTTTTGGGATATGGGACACATAACATAAATTATGGCACGTTGCCTGTGATTATTTGTTTAAATAAATACGTTTTAGTTACTCTCCTTAAAAATATATTGTACGTTCTGTGATTTGCATTTGTGAATTACACAAACAAATATTAACATGTGCACTGTTTACTTTACCTTATTATTTCATAGAACTGCGCATTTTAGAATTAATGTTTATCAGATTCGAGCACGATTTCAAAAGTTATGCAAGTTACGTTTAAATATTATAAAAAATAAATAATGTAACTAAATATTGATAAATATCCAAAATCGTTTAAATTTGTTTTTTTCACAGTCAAATTTATTCACATTTGAGTTTGACAGTTTGTTCTAAACGGAAAAACGAACTACATCTCCATTTTTAATTTTGATCTGTGAAAGAGATTTTGTTTTATTTTGATTTAATATCTGATAAATGGTTATTTATACAATACATTCCAGAAATACGAAAAAAAATTCATGCAATTTTCTTCATTTTAAAAATAAGTTTGAACAGAAAATTGTCTTAGGGCCAGTTGTTTCACAGAATTTTGTTTGTTTATTTATTAATTTAAACGCCCTGATGGTCATGATACATATTTTACAAGATTTACTGCATAATACGGTGACAACAGAAGGTTTTTATTTTAAAAAGAGCAACAACAAAATAAATAACCAAAATTTTAAAAATGAATGAAAAACACTTTAAAATACACCACTTTTATTTTTGACTTAACAAAGATCGCTAAACGGGATTCACTTTTGCCAAGCTTCGTCAGGGCTTATTATTAACAGTTAATAATAAGCCCTGATGAAGCTTGGGAAAAGCGAAACCCGGTTGGCGATCTTTGCTAACTCAAAAATAAAAATGGTGTATTACAAAGTATGTGTTTTCATTTAATATATAATGTCACACTACAAAGTATTTGCTTCCATCGAAAAATTAAAAAAAAAATTAACTTAATACATTGTACATATAATTACCATTTAAATGTACATAATATAAAAAAGAGAAAAATAAATAACCAGTTTTAAAAGTGCAGATCGCATAAAAATAATAGTACAGGTTGATAGAACGTAATATACAAGTGAATACAAGTAATTTACAATAAGAATAATATTAAAAAAATAATAGCACATTTATTTGCAATTTAAATGTACACTATATAAGAAAAGATAAAAAAATAATTAAATCAGTTTTAAAAGTGCAGATGGCATAAAATAATAGTACATGGTACAATAGTTTACTTTGAAAATCGGTGATTTGTTCAAATTTCGTGAAACAACCCGTCCTTAGAATATGATGTAGAGTGTACTATCGTCTCCGTTTGGAAAATACTGTTAATTTATAAATACCGTAAGTTTGGTTAAAATCTAAAATATGAACATGGACCGTTGTGGTTTTTTTAAACATTCATTTTTCTATTGTCGGTTCCTATCTTGGTGTTGCCGTTTAAAATCTTTTAAACAATCTCAGGGGCCTCAATTTTTGTCTATTATTAAAAGAATGTCAGACTGTACGACTAGTTATTTTTAATTAACCTATCAAACTTATGGTACAACTAAAATGCACTACGGTTGTCAGCAATATTATTTTAAAACAATGTAGTCAATATAAATTCATATAAAAATTTTACAGTATCAAATAAATTAATTTTTCATATTATTGTTTTCAAATTAGCCCAAAAAGTCGTAATTCTATTTCTGTTCAATGGAATAATATATGAGCAATTTGGATCTGGGTATTAATAATGCCGATTCCCAAATTGAAACCCAAACAAAATTGTTTCAGATATCGAAAATATTTGTCGCCAAATTTGACAGTGCAACGGCAAACGCATTTCTCGGCAAAAACATTAACAGGGGTCGTAAACATTTTACGTGTCGTCCGGCTGTCGTTCAACGCGTGTTGGTTCCCAATAGCGATGGTTTAAGGTTTTATAGTCGCGGCTGTAAAGCTAAATTGCAGGTTGTTTTATGTCAGTCGATACGACCAGGGTATAAACCATTTCACTGTTGTCTTTATTATACTCTATTACAGGAGTTCCGTTAGAGTATAAGTTGTGGGTCGAGAGATGATCTAGATGAAATCTAAATATTTAAAAAACAAACTCAGTGAAAACGTTTAGGAAAAAATGGAGTAACAGAGAGAAAGCACGCATTAATTTCTTTACAGTTGTTTAAGAAATAAATATGATCTAGTAAATCTTTAAGATAGACTGTTTTGAAAGAAATTTTGTAATTTTATGGTCAATTGACTAGGTTTTCAATAATTAACCGGTTATTAGTTTAGTGGATACATGCCTTCTCACCCAGGAGTCCGACCAACTACGACAGCAGTTAAGTGAAATCATGACCACCTTCAGTTGCACTGCCATGTGCAGTTTGCAGAGCTAAGTTTTTAACGCATTGCTATACTGTACATGAAAATTCCAAAAAGGTGACAATAAATAAAGTAAAGTAAAATGGTGACACTGTAGTAGATGCCTGTCAATTATTTCAAATATAATTATCAATAGGTATCATATTTGGCTTTGAGATTATTTACAAAATATTACTCGTCTTCTAAGGGTTAAACAGGCAACATTTTCAACCAATAATGACGGTGATTGGAGTTTTTCAAATCTTGTCAAGTTCTTCGCAAAAAGTTAAAATGTTCAACTGCAAACCTAATGTCATCTCCTTTTTAAACTTAAAATTTTTAATATTGAATATTTCGCATAGGTCAAAAGCGAATATTTTCAAAATTCCAGTTTGATTAAACATGGTGTGTCCCAAGAGTCTATGTTTAAATTTGGCACCCTCTAAGAGTCATATCTTTGCAATGTTCTCTTCTCGGATGTCGCGGTGTTACAACATTTGGGAACCACTGTTCAATAGTGTTACGATAGGTAATAGGTACAGTCATATGAAACAATACGGTCAAGGATCTGCAGGTTTACAGAGCTCCATGATTCATAATGTATGTGTATACATTTTTGGTAAACTATCTGAGCTTACATGATTACTTGTAACAGTTTATCACAGACTCGTGGTGTGAAGACTTTTTTTAACCCTTAGTGTGTCAAGACATCCACCGTGGATTTCCTAGTAGTTCGCGGCATGGCGGCACTTGCCTCGATGTTATGGTATTTTAAACCTTAAAAATGCTTCAACAACACAATTTTATTCACTGGGCAAGGAAATAATGTTTCTAATTATTATTCTACCTTGTCGTTTCGTCACATGCAAATATGTTTATTTTTCATTTGTGAAAAACTGCGTTGCCAAATCCATGTCAAATGACATAATTCCGATTTTCAAATAGTGTATTTATTTACAGGAAAGCCTTACATGACTTATTTAGCTGAAAAATATAATATAACTCTTATATATAGAAAATATATAATATTTTCGTTTAGACATTCGAGAGGAAAAAATATTTCTTTGAATACAGGATATCCGGGGGTAAAGTGCATTTACTTCGGATTACAATTACGTGACATATAAGTAAAATATAGTAGATGTGAAAAAATAGAAATTCCGACTTTTAAAAGTAAATTAGAAAAATTATTATATTCAAAAAAAGAAATATTCTACAACAAAAAATATTTTTGGAAGTGAAAAAACAATCCACTCCTGACACCATGTATAAGTAGCTATCACGTGGAAACTACATATAATAGATATATATACGTTGCAATTTACAAAAAATTATTTTACAAAAAACATGTAAGTTATTAGGAAAATAGCGTCGATTGGCATTTTACCCCCGGCATCCTAAGGGTTAAGGGACATAAAATTGTCGTCAAGTAAATAATATCACTCCTGCCTTGTGTCTAAGTTTTCATTTATAGGCAAACTGATCTTCTAAAATACGAAACAAAACTGACAGGTAACCCCTTATTAAATACACATTATTTGTAATGTTCGTTTAACTTCTCTAAAACATTATTTATACCATTAATTGGAATTCGGGGTGGCAGAATAATAGGTATGCAAAAACTGTAATTAACACGGTGTATTATCTCTAGCACAGGTGATGAAAAAGAGATATTGGACAATTGTTTACATTGTTTTAAAGTCCCTAGTCGTTAAATTAAAAAAAAACACAAGGTAATATCATCGTATGTCTTTTAATATGTATAATTATTTAAATTACAGTAATAATATTATGTCAAGAGCAAGCCTTCAAATTAAGCTCAAACCGGTTTCATAAATAGTCTCGTCGCGTCGACTAAATCTCTTTACGTTTTTCAAGCCAAGTTCAACGAGTATTTCAATAAACAACACTTGATGTGAGAATTGGGTTCAAACAAATTAACCGTTACGAAAAGGAAAAAAAAACCTGAAGATGACAGTAGTTGGTACGGTCTACCTGTTTGCGAATTCACCAATCGTTGGAGCGATTGGAAAAAAAAACTCAAGTGAAATTCAACAACGAATGGATTGAATGGACCTACTGATATAGATGGTTTTGACCGATACCCTGGGGCTAAATATCATTGAGGCTACTCCAGACTTCTTTAGTGATTACAGCTTCTTACAGATGGTGCTATTCATCTGTGACACTTGTGTAGTGTAGGTGCAACCATAGAGTCTCCCGGCAGTTGTTGATCCCTCTTATTATAATCGCCAGTTGGATCCCTCGGACAATTGATACCTCAAAGGTATTTAAATACGTACGTACTAACGTACGTAACAGCACCATAAAAATGTTCCTAATTTTTCTGCAACAGTGCACAAATGCACTATTTTTATAAACGTCTATTTGAGTTTCACTTTTGTTATCAACTTTTGATGGCAATCACTCACGCACACACACACGGACATGACGCATTTCTCTGAAATCGGATGATATTACAGCAGTTTATACGAAAAGGTCCTACCCGATCGGCATTTGGAGAGGCCGGTAGAGTTGTCGACTACAGTTCATCAGACCTTTAGGAAGGTTCAATCGTCAGTCAAACCAATTTTTTCCTAAGTTTTAAAAGACATTTTAAAATGGAAGTGTTGTAGTAAAAAAAACTTTGTTTTTTTGCGGGTTAATTTTTAAAGATACTACTGCTAAATTAAGTCCGAAAGTAGACTGGATGCGGTTCAATTGAGATGCCTGTGACGAATTACAAATGAGAAGTTCCTAAATAATGCAAGGTTGATGAACCAAATTGAGATAGGGATCCGTAGATGGATTGAACACGTAGATTTGATGGACGGAGAAATTAGTGTCAGGAGAATACATGAATACATTTATGATAGATATGAAGGATTCGGGACGCCAAGAAAGGCACCGCACAATTGAATGAATCAAATACTTTATTCGGGTCATTTCGAGAGTGGGGAAAAGAGTACAGTATGATTGAGACGCTGCATGAATGGATAAAATATGTGCCAAGACAAGATTATTATACAGCATACCATTCTCTCTTTTTATTGTGAATTACACATAAAAGTCCGAACCCAGTAGGACTATAGCAACCCAAAATAGGGTATGTTGTGAAGCCGATGATAGTAGGGAAGAGAAATGAAGGTTGAGAAGTACCCGACCACCCTGGACCCGTTCTCTTGTAGGTTACAGGATACAATTAAAGATTATTACTTATCTGGAGGTATATTTGCTTCTTAAAGGAAGCAATGTTATGAAGATGAAATCTGTCGACAGAGCAACTTTCATTCATCCACATGCCCATGGATCTCTGTTAACAAGAATTGTACATAAAATTAGTGCGAGAAGCAACTACATTAAACGGAGCATGGAATATATTGTTGTAAATATATACGAAATATAACATTAAAATATGTTAATTTTCATGTTGCACTGTACAGATTTAAATGGCCTTCAAAACATGACGCCAGACAAATATACGAGTCTCATTATCATCTCTGTCTACCCCGGAGGCGAGGACAAACCGAGATCGTAAATAAGAAAGAACGGATAAAGAAAACTGTGTCACCGTATACACAATCTTGCCGGACCACAAATCCATATCGAGCCACAAATCTCCACACGGTTATGGACCGAATGAATGTGACGTCAGGTGTATTAGTCCATCACAGGCGCTCAATCGCTAATTAATGGACGTTTCAATACGGTAAAGGTGATCAACTGGCTAATTAGGAGAGGCGGAAGATCGAAATCAGGGGAATTATAGTAATCATAGAGTAGGTGCTTATTCTGCAGAGGATGTGTTAAGAATATCGTGAAAGAGTTGCACATTGAAATAATTAAGAAATCAGAAGAAAAAAAAGAGACGTCTTCGACCACATAAAATTAAGGAATTTAGAGGATAGGAAAGTGTAAGGGAAAATAAATCTAAATGTATGAAAGAGACAACCAAGTCTGAATGAGACAGCATGATAGTGAATGTGCATAAAAGCGAATGATTGCTGTGTCTTTATTGACCTACCTTCTGACCGTGTAACTCACGAATCATACCAGTTTGTAATCTACCCACAACAAATATTATTCTCTACCATTCACCAAAGAAGAAAACTAAAAGTGTCTTGTATAAAAATTTGAATTAGAACTGACCTTTTTGGTTTTAGATCATTTAACACGCGGTCTGTCTCTCTTAAACTTGCCTGAAATTCTATATCGCCATCCCATTTAAATTTAGTAATCGTGGCGAAACACAGTTTTGTATGGAAATATATGCCCGTATTGAAACAAATATGTACGTTGATCTCACAATTTCAATTAATTTCATCGATCATCCCAACTTTCAATGACAAACTACAGAAGTAACCTACGGACCTGTAAAAGTAATCTTCGAGAATACACCTCGATTTTACATGTAGCAACTACAATCTCTACAGTTGTTCAACAATCCCAGCTTGGTTATTACCTAGTGGTGCTGTGTCCTCAGCTGTTCGCTGGTGAATGGTCGCTGACCTTCCAAGGTCAAGGCAAAACAGCCTGACAAATCAACTCGACGTGACACGAGTGCAGATCTGTCAATAATAGCCCAGCAACCAGCAAAACACGTGCGTGATAGCATCCATAGACGTTCATTCACAATAAAAAACCGCATGAAATCCAAACTCCAATCATTCAATAAGAAATTTAGAAGATATCGAAGAGGAATTTTGAAATTTCATTGAAGATTAACACACGTTATCAAATGGCGAGAAAGCATCAGGACTCAAGAGGATACTTTCAGTATCGTCCTGATGAAAGACAACTATTCAAAATCGAAACAACTAAATTTATTTTTAAATAAAGGGTTTATTCACAGTCTCTTTTTACAATGTTAATTCATTACAAACATTATTTCCACATTCATGGTTAAATTCATAAAATTAATAAAGGTTTAAATAATCAAGAAGCAATTAACTACACGTTTGTTTACTGGTAGCAAATATTGCAACAAATTTCACCTGTGTTTTGGAGCAACCTCGATACTGGCGCGTTCAACGTTCACAGAATCGTTGAATAAATAGTTCGTACGCTCAACAAACAACGGCAAAAGAGCAATTATTAATATCGTGTACTAAGTCTAATTCCACCCACCTTCAGCCGGTCTAGACAAAGATCAAAGCAACGAAAACACCATTATTATTCGTCATCAACAGTCACAATAACAATATACAGGTACAAAATACACAATACTTTATGCTAATACAATACACCCATATCAATATAGGAAGACGTGCATCGATTTAAATGTTCATAGGTCAACTTTTTTGATCATTTTTAATGCCATGAACTCTGAATTGCCTGGGGCTTACACGGCTTTGACAGGCACACTATTTTGGAATGACGCGAGGAGAAAGGAATTGGGGAGAAGAAAGTGTAGATGAAATTAGTCTTTCTATTCACCTACTCATATTTGGTCACTTATGGACGTTTTACAGGATGCTTCTGATCCCATATGGAAACTATATCCGGACCCACATGAAAAATCTTTGATTTACACGATCACTATTTTCGCACTAACGATTTCATACAGATAGGGAAGAAATAATATTTTCGGACGGTACTTAATCGACAACAAATGATAAACCCATGTACATGACCACAGATCACATGAAAGCATCTTTGCGTTGAAGACAACAAATAACCAAAAATGTACGCGAAATTTCCAATGGCCAACGGTAATACAAATTCACAATCAGTAATTTTTGAACATATTATTTTTAAGCAATAATTATTGGCCTGAAACAACTATATAAATTGAAAAAAAATGCCGCCGACGGGACTGAAGCCGCAGCTTTCTGATTGCCGTTATCGTTATCCTTTGTGGTATGCCTAAAAACCTTGTCTCTTAAACATTAGTTTATCATTAAAAAAATTGTAATTTTTAAAATCAATTTTAACGTAATATAGTTAAGTAAAACAGTGACAGATGTCAAATAATGTCGGCCAACTTAAGCCGTGCGAAAATCTTTACCAAAACATAACATGTCATGAAAAAACGACCCATACCATAAGAAATATACCAAACCATATTTTAAAAAAAACATCGTGTAAAATGCCCATAAATGAAGGCGAAGCCAAAACACACCGCAAACCTAAACATATGACAAACCCATGAACATGACCACAGATCACATGAAAGCATTTGCCTTTGCGTCGAAGACAACAAATAACCAAAAATGTACGCGAAATTTCCAATGGCCAACGGTAATACAAATTCACCATCAGTAATTTTTAAAAATACAATGCCTTACGAGATGTAGACATTTTTAACCATAACTTGATATCATATAAAATTCAGCTTAATAAATTAATAAATTAAAATACTTTTATTTTATTCGATTTTTTTGTTGTGAAAATTACATTATTATCACCCGCAGTGAATAGTATAGCTATGCGAAAAGTTGTATTTTTTCTATTTGTTTTAAATTTGATGTATTTCTTTATTATGTTTATTTTTTTTGCCATTTAATATGTTGGGTAGGTAAAAAATACTAAATCAACATTTAACTCAATGGAACTTAATTGTTCTAGAACATATGAATGTTTATTGTTATAATTTTTTACTGTACGACTGTTTGCTTCCTAAATAAAAAGAAATAAAATAAAAATATATATATTTTTTTTTTGTATTCAATTAAATTCCAAAAAAACGAATAAAATCGATTTATACTCAATACTGCAAGCTGTTAATATGTAATAATCAACAAAGAAATACCTCATGGTAATAAAATAATAAGGTACCTATAACTAGAATAAACTAGCAGTGATATTTAATTATTGACGCCTTGAAGGCTTTTATTACACGTAATTATTATCTTGGTAAGTTGTACGAAAGGATACATTTCATTATGAATCGAATCATTCGATTTGATGCAACCTCGAACTTTAAAAAAATATAAAAATTACTCCATTAAAAAAATAGGGATTCATTCAATCTTGAACACCTTTAGGTTGAAAGTAAATACCGACTGCGTCGTATATATTTGTTTTTTTTTTGTTAGGTTTGGCAACATCGCTTGGACTTTATTTACTAATGGATTCCATTCCCAATAGCATTCCTTTACATAAACCGCGGAGTGACGTCATCCCTATACCTTCAATTCTCGGACCACAATTGAGTCAGAGGTGCAATCGGAAGTCTTCGGCAATCTCCGGAAGCAGGCTATACCAGAAGAGAACTTGTGGTGAGATAAGGATAAACTTGCTATGAATTCGACAAAAACATTTTAGTACACAAGTATTAATGAAATGTATACTTTACCAATAATTCTACTATTTAAAACTCTGAATAAAACTTGCTATGAATTCGACAAAAACATTTTAGTACACAAGTATTAATGAAATGTATACTTTACCAATAATTCTACTATTTAAAACTCTGAATAATGGCCTGGACTTGCATGAGCTTACCAATTTTATACAAAACTACATACCGTCAAGAGCAAAGATATTAGAAGAACAAGAGTCAGACCGAAGTACGTGCAGAACTAGCCTTATCCCTATCCCCATCCTATATTCCTCTTAATCTTCTCTTTAATTTCTTGTTAGTTTAATGAAAACTAAAACTCCTATCTCTAAGCAACATTAGCATAGGAAACTTTTTTGGCTTAATCTTGTTTGACTTCTTATTATGTGGATTTATGTTTGTACTATATTTAGCTTGTTATGTTTGTTTCTTATAGATAAATAAATGATTTAAAAACTTCTTAATATTGTAACTAATTCTAATACATAATAATATTGTAATCGTAATCGCAAGTCTTAAGTGGTATAAAAAGAGAATTATTAAACTAGTCCCAGCAAGAGCTCGTACAGACGTCATCGATCGTTCTCTTCTTTCTCACACATCTTGTTGTAAAACGAAAAAGACAGAAGATACTAGAACGACGACATCACCAACGATCTCTCGCTGGGACTAGTGTACGGGATCAGATAAGAAATTATCAAACTTCGGGATTATGTAAACTTTATGTTAAGATGTCAATCAACTTAATTTATTTCATAAATCGAACAAACACTAAAAACGGGAGATATCACAGAATTTGAAAAATCAGTGTTAATGTGAACGTTCTGTTCAAGTTCTGTTATAATTTAATCATTGGCCGGTTATTTCACAGTACTAGAATAATTGAATAGGATTTAAATATTAACTTTTAAAATTGATGAATTTAATGATTTTTTTAATCTATGAAACAAGCCGTCTTAAATACATAATTTTGATAAGCTAAAAACGAAGAAAAAAAATCTTTCCACGGAAATAATTAAATGCAAACACGAAACTTCTCCTATATTGAAATGGAAACTTGAACAAAGAGATACGCCAATACTAATCAAAATGTGAGATAAAATACGTGTATGTATAGAAGTAGGTGGTATATATACAGGGTGTATCGGCACGTACCCGACAAACTTTAACCAGCTATTCCTTAGCATATTTGGAGTAAAAAATCTTATGTGCACTTTGCTGTCCGGTAACGTTTTTTTTTAATAAAAAAATTATTATTCATATTTTCACCACATGTCACCACTGTTTTATCCTTTGTCAAAGTTTGAAAACCCATCTGGCAAATATTTTATTCGAATTCCGTTGAATAATGCACGTGTGTACCTATATTGGCGCACTTCTACAATCACAACGAAATGGCACGGCACCATTCGTCGCATTTTTAACTATTATTATTTAGTGTGTGCGAAAGAGCGAAGACGATTTATGACATACTTGCTTATAACAGCTGTTGAACACGAAACGCAATGCCAATGATAGTGATGTAGTGTGGAAATTTAATTTTTTTTTGTTTTTAATTGAAAAAAAAATGCTAAAATGCTCTAAATGTGCTAAGGAATAGCTGGTTAAAGTTTGTCGGGTTAGTGCCGATACACCCTGTATATAGTCATATAATATGTTCTTTTACGTATATGTAAGGTACCTTCCTATCAATGGCAAATTATTGGATGAAGTCACCGATTTATTTAGTCATGATACCGAGAGTTTGAGAACCGATCCACGAAGACAATTTATTCTTATTCTTATTGACACTTACACAAATAATCGAGATAATGGAAATTTTTTTCAAATCCTGAAGGTGATAGCAAATAGAAGGCTTTCCTTGAAAAACTTGAGGTAAAAAGTGTCAAACTGTAGTTTTCAAAAGAGTTTAACATAATTTTGTTCACACAAGACTCTAACAACGGGTGTTTGCTTGAAGGTCACATTTTAATGAATTCCGACTAAGTATATTATATATTTAGTGCGATTCCTACGAATATAATTTATTTATATTTGAGATTAATAAAAATAGTATATATTTTTTATGTAAAACGGTTTGATAATTTCATAAAACCATAGACATATGAATATTAGTAGACCTGCCCTAAGTGATTAAAAGCGTATTATCCCCACTCCCCATACCGGTTCCATTGGAGCCGGCTGGGCTCGCGTATGGCCTCAAGTGAAATTTGAAAACGTGACGTCATCATTCTTGTGCGAACTATGGTCGAGGCATCATCGGTTCATTTTACGAAATAACACGGCAAAATGTTGACTTGTACTATGAAAACTTGTAAAAATAGATGTGAAAAGGAGAATAAACCCAATTGTCGTATTACATTCCATATATAAGCATTATTTTACTTTATTTTAAGCATATTCACATCGTATAATATAGATCAGTTTTAGAAACATATACTATCACATCGAGAAACGTCTGGACGCGAAACACAAAGCTGGTTGGTTGCTGGGAAGTAAATTATGAACATTTATAAAAGTGTCTTAACTAAATACTTAAACGAAATATTCGACTCTGAAAATAGAACCGAATTTTTTTGCCGAATTTGGACTTCGCAAATTTGTTCATAACGTGGCGAGTAATTTGCGCTCCCATGTAAAAATGTCTATTCATTCAAAAGCAGATTTTACTTTTAAGAACTAAATGGTGATATAACAATGCGAGATGCCTATTTACTGTCAGATTGATTTATTGACGAATCACAGTCAGCCTTACGTCCTTCGTTCTTCAACAGTTGATTTTACCCCTCGCCATTATCTTCTCGTCTATTAATTCCTATGTCTGTGCATAAAACGTTTAACTGTAAAATTAGCGGTAAGCACTAGATTTTATTTTTCTAGACGATGAATTAGTAACTTCCCGAGATCGAACGATATTACAGCAATTAACATACGAAATAAATGTCGGTGGTAAAACATTTTAAATTAGATGTATTACGGTAAAAAAACATTGTTTTTACGGGATTAAATAAGAAAGACTGTGTGCCTATGCACATATGGGTGTCTTCAAGACCCCGAATTAATCCTCCTTTTCTTTGGTCTCCTGAGTAAATACAAAACAAACACTAATATATTTACGTACTAGCTGTACCTAGCCACGCATTGCTGTGGCTAAGTCTGTATGTGCAGATAGAGAATCAATAGCGCGTTTTGCTTTTACGTGCATCAGATGGCGCTGTTTTTTTCAAAAAAACATCTTTTTACCCATCACATCGTGACATCTATATAATATAGGTATAATAAAAACACAAGCGTATTCGAATGGAAAGTTGTGTCAAAATCAAAGCAATCAATGAAGAACTTAAGGAGATTGAAGATTTTGAACAAACGAACATTAACATTTTTATTTTTAGATATAATACGTACTAGTAATAATAATTGGTATAAGCCTAGAGATACAATTTCAGAGGCGTGAACAAAGTCACTTAGTTTTAGCTTTGAGCGTAATCGAATGATTTTTCGAATTAATTGCTTTATTTTGTATACCTCCCCATTTGACGAAAACTGCTTTGTCATTCTCCCCCGCCCCTATCCCACAGGGGGGGGGGGTTTGTATTTTCTTTAGGTTTGAATAAAGTGGAAGAGGGAATATGAAACAATAGAAACAAAATTAGAACCATTACGAATAAACATGATAAATTCGATTAAATCTTCTATATAATGTGTCTGTGGTGGCGTGGCTTTGTACATTATTTTATACAAATCTACAGTTTTATTCCGAGATTGATGAGAGAATATTGCACGCTTGACTTTTAAACAAGAGGAAGGTGACTTTCTCCATGAGATCTCAACAACCACCCCATCCACTTTTTCCAATTTCAAAGCAAAATTTTGATTCTTCTTGATGAAATTTTGCACACATGACTTTCAAAAAAAGAGGAAAATTATTGTGCAAATCTGAAAACTAAAACTCTGCGTAAAACGCCTAGAACTGCTGGTACCCAATAAAATAATTTGATCGTTTCATAAAATGCATGTGGTAAAATATTTAACATGGTATGTGTGTTACGAAATGTTTGAATGTGAATGAAGCAAGATGTGTGTGCCAAATTTCATATTTATGATTTGATGTTCGAATGTTAATAAAGTGAATAAATCAAATTCAATAATAAAGTATATATTATTCGGTTATTTTAGTTTTTTTTATTATTAATGGTGACAACGTTTATTTATGGTGACAACTGTTTACTTTGCTAAATTGTTTAAGTTTGATATGCCATAAATATATATTTTTTAAAACTGGTTGTTTCAGAGCATCGATCTAGTTTATCGATTATCTGTGGTTTCAATTTGGCGTCTGAACTGAACTTTCGATGTTAAAATATGTATCTTTTGTAGGTTAATGTTAATTAATTTGGTAATTATTCCATAATACGCCAAACTTTTTAACATAGCTTATGGAAAATGCACTTCGTTTCAATAATTGTTTCAAGAAACAACTATTCTATTCAAGTAAAACTTCAAAATCTTGCTTGTTTTAGAACTCAGCTGCGGAATGATTTGCCGGTTTCTGTCTTTCCTCCCTCCTACAACATGAGTCTTTTCAAGGCTCGTATTCAATCTTTCCTCTCCTCAAAAAGACCCTCCTCACAGCATCCCCAAAGATGCCATAAGCCCCGAGGGAAATTATTTTTTCTGGGCCTCCTGTGCAGTTAGTGTGAAAATAATGTCCTTGAAATTATGTACAATAAATGTGATGTTAAATTATTATAAAATAACAGATTTTATTAGTAAAAATGAAACAGCATTATCACTTTAAAAAAAAATTGTTTTTCATTATTAATTTAAGTTTTCTTATGCCTTATTTTATATGAAACATTGCTGGTTTAAATAAATTGAATTGAATAATTTTAAATTTAAGTCGTAAGTTTTTGATTTTTAAAATGAACACATCGCTGTACCCGTTTGGTCTTTCAAATCCAATGACGATTATGAATTAAGGATTACGTGTCTTATCAATTACCGTTGGAAATATTGGATATTTACCCACAACACTCTTACATTATTATCAGCACACATTTATGCACCCGACGAGTAACTGATAAAATTATTTTCTTATCAATAAATGCAATAAAAATAACGAAGCTATTTCAACTGTGATAAGACTACCGTAATACGAAGAAACGTGACGTGAACAAAGTAACAAATTATAATTTAATATTAAATTATGTACTTTTTATTTTAACTAATAAAATTATTATCCATTGAATTTAGTAGAAACATAATAATATCAAGTTTATTTAATGATCAAGTGAATCAGATACTTGAGTCCGGCCAGAATTATAGAAGTGTATGTGTGAGATGATGTATGAATGTGAATGAGGCAAGGTCATGACGGCTTCCGTGGTATAGGGGTAAGGCTCTCGACTAGCAAGCTGGAGGTCGCGGGTTCAGATCCTGGCTTGCGCGGCTAAATTTTATTTGATTAATTTGTGTTACTTCACTTAATATATGTATACCTATTGTATTTGCGGCACGTTCCAGAGTGGAAGATACTATCAGTATCACCCTGGTGTAACACAACAATTGAGAATTTAAACATTGCATAAAATGGCTTTGGCCGTGTTTGGTGAACAGATCTGAATAGTCAGGTACATCCCCACCTTCCTCTTCCCTATATCCTTCCCACCACCATCAGGCTCACAACATACCCCAATTGGGGATGCCATAGTCTCACTGGCTCCAGACGGTTGAGAGCAGTTGGGAGGTTGGGACTGTTGTGAGGTTTCACAAAAAAAGTGTTTGTCAAGACCGAGTTGTTTGACTTTCCGTCCTCTCTGGCTACCGCTGAGGGGAAACGGCGTAATGGTTAGTTAGTTAGATAATTGCCAACCGGTTTCGCCTAAAATTTCTACATACTTTATTTAATCGTATAGAACAATATATTATTTTTAAATCATACAATATTGGTATATTCTCGTCACATTTAAAAGGTTTTTTTACGAAACACATTAATCCCGGGTTACGAATAACTTGAAAATATTTATATTCTTCCTACTTCCACCATTGTTAGTGAAAAACGTTGCTAGTACCTACAATAATGGGGGAATTAGCGATTTGTCCACTAGGACTAGGCTACTGAATCGGATTTAGTCGATATAAATCATTTCATAACTTACCATGGAAACGACGCAGCAAACAGAATAATCAAAAAAATTGCGATGGCCTACAAATTTCAGATGGAAAAAGCTGTGCTTATTTTATGACGACAGAACTCACCGTGCGAATGTGTTTTGCTGCTTCAGACATCGGACAAACACACAGATTTTCTGATTGATAATTTATTAATCAGATGGCTTTACAGTTAAAGCTTTAAAACGAGATATAACTTCACAGGTCAAGACATTGAACCTGTGTACGCAAAATAACAGTTCGAATCGAAAAATTCGCATGTCGTAGGTACAAGTCGGAGACAGAAACTATTGTCATTATTTGAGATTATAGATATTTCAAATTTGAGCGAAATGAAAAACGAAGTTGGTCACAGGACTCATATCATCTTCTTACCATTAACATAATCAGATCGGGGACCTATCGCCTCGACAACGTGCCTCCAGGCGTCCCTGTCCGAGCCTCTTCCCGTACACCTTCTGGAGTTGCTTTTCTCAGCTTTGACTGGGGCGGCCTACCGGACGCATTCTCCCTACAAATTCTTAGGACATGTCAAGAGGTTGCACAACTGGGGGAATACAAGAAGGCGCTGGAAAATAGCGCAATACCGTTGGACTATGATGTCGTCTCTCACCCTGCACACCGCCTAAAGTCTCGAAAAACCTTATGCATAAAAGGAGAGAGGCTCCTCCAGAAACTTGAGTAGCAATCGGCTGACGTGATAAATGCCCTCTCGTACATGACACACTAAGAAATAGCTTTGGTGTCTCGTAAACTTTGATCCTCCATCAATAGTAGGTGTTCCCAGTTCCCACAACCCTTTTGCCCGTTTTATGCATAGGTGGGACCTTAAAGACTCGGCGAGAGGGATTGATGAGGTCCACAGGGCAACGCCTAAGGCCCTAGACCGGTTCACAAACCTAGATGTCCTCTTTTGACCCCCTCCATATTAAAGAAGAAGAAAAAGTACATGTTCAAGCCACCACATTAGCGATTTTCTATGAAGAGTAGCAGGGGTTTGATGGCTTCTCAATCCATTCCATGTATAATAATAACTTAGTCTAAAACTGCAACTAACCCAAAAATACGAAAGATTAGACATCTTAGACTTGAACTCAGGATGCTAGCATAACGACACAAGAATAGAAATCAGAAAGAAGAGTGGACAAAGAAGATCTGATGCATCAGAAGCTGTGCGAGGAGATACTGGACCTACAATGGACGTTGTATATAATATATGTCGACGTAACCAAGACAAAAGAAGACGGTAAATTTCCATAAACATTTAACCAATAGTTTCACATTCACGCTTCGATAGATTAAGACTGTCGTCGGCGAAAGACATAATTTTTATTTTTTTTGGAATTTTAAGCATTTCATTCATGCAAATGATAAATAATAATGGACCTAGAATTGTTCCTTGAAGGATTCCAAATTCTTAATAGGTAGGTTTATATTATATTTATTTAATTCTACAAATGTATGAATGCATACTTAATAGGCTGTTTGTTCTATTGTGATTGCTAGGAATCACGCGTGTGGCACAGTCATTATACGAGTTGAATGTATCAGCGAAATTAAACTATAATTTTAACTTGTACAGCTAAACATTGGTTATAAAACTTAATGATATATCACGTCGGAAAAGTCGTCAACATATTGCGTTGCTTTTGTACACTGTGTTAGTATGTAGTTGTTTTGTATCAGAAAGGGATTCGTTCTCAATGAACAGAGTAATGGCATGAAAATAATCAGTGTCACTAACAGTTTTAACTTATCTATTAATTCATTATACGGTTTTTTAACATAAAGCGGAAGGTCCCAAAATAATTTCACTCACGGCCTGTCATATTTGGGGATGCTGTGTGGAGGGGTTTTATAAGGAAAGGAACGAGAGGAAGATCTGGGAAGGAAAAAGGAATGAGGAGTGGATAGGAATTTGGGGGTCAGTGTGTCTAGGAGTGACGAACGTGAATTGATGCCTCCCCCTGCGGTACAAGGTAATGGGTCGAGAGAGTCCGACCGGGTCGCGAGAATAATAGAAGAGCATGTATGAATGAGAATGAAGCAAGGAGTGTGTGTCAAGACAGAACCATTGAAATTCTGACCCATCACTCTAAAACATTTATACACGAGTTGCCCACCTTTAGTTTCCACTAAATTTATTTATTTATTTTTATTTATTTATTTATTTAACGCCCAGAGGGCTTTTACATGTGGGTGGTACAAATTTAATGACAGTTTTGAAACATAAGAAAGAAAAGAAAGAAATAATAAAAATAAAATTACATAAGTATATGCGAGAAACAAAATTAAAAATATCAAGAACATAAATTAAAAAATACAGCGATTTGACTGGTTTACAAAAATATAACTTCCATTTAGGAATAGTATTGAAATAGGTCTTTTACATAATCCACAAAATTCGCAAAGTTAATGTTAAATATATCGACATCACCTAAGTATTGGTTTCCCATAGTGTGAAACCGTTGTATTGGGGAGTTCGCAATGTAATTTCGCTTATGTGTGTTGCAGTGGAATAGTGTATTTTGTCGTGTTGTTATTGTAGGTATTCGTAAGTTTATGAGTTGCAGAAGTTCGCAACAGTCGAATTTAGAGTTTAGAATCTTGAATAAAAAAGTTAAATCGTTTATTTTACGCCTGTCTTCCAATGTGTGTATTTTTAAAGTGTTTAATAAGAAATGATATTGTAAGTCTTCTAGTGGGATATTTAATTTAAAATTTATAAAACGCAGAAATTTTTTTTGTATTCGCTCAATGTTATTAATGTGAATTTTGTAAGAGGGAGACCAAACTACTGAGTTATATTCAATTATGCTTCTAACTAGAGATATGTATAACAGTTTAATGGCTTGTATGGAGTTAAAGTTTTTAGTTGTTCTTAATACGAAGCCTAGTGTTTTCATGCCTTTGTTTACAATTTGGTGGATATGATTGGCGAAACTTAGTTTTTCATCCAAAATAATTCCGAGATCTCTCATTTCCGTGACTCTTTCTAAAGCTGTATTGTTAATGGAATATTCAAATAAAACAGGATTTTTATTTCTGCAGAAAGTCAGGGTTTTGCATTTGTCTACATTTAAAAACAGATTATTTTGTACGCACCAATCTTTAAACTTATTAATATTTGATTGTAGTATTTGGCAATGATTTACATCAGTTATTTTTTTGTATAGCTTGATGTCATCAGCAAAGAGCAATACCTCGACATCGTCGAAGCAATTTGTTATATCGTTAATGAAAATGAGAAACAAAACGGGACCAAGGTGACTACCTTGCGGTAGGCCACTGGTCGCACAGAAAGCTTTCGATAGCAAAGATTTTATTTTAACAAATAGTTTACGATTAGTTAAATAGCTAGTAAACCATTTTAGCATGTTGTCTCTTACTCCTAGGGCAAATAGTTTTCGGGTTAGTAGTTTATGGGATACTTTGTCGAATGCTTTTGAAAAGTCTGTATATATGCAGTCGACTTGTTTATTTTTTGCAAAAGATTCTAATATAAAGTTTTGAAATATTGTTACGTTAGTTGCGGTTGATCTACCTTTGATAAAACCGTGTTGTTTTTGGTCGATTAGTTTTATTAATTTGGGATAGATTTCATCAAGGACCATTGATTCAAAAAGCTTAGAAAGTACTGACTGTATACAAATGGGGCGATAATTGGTTATGTCAGTGTCGTCTCCTTTTTTGAGGATAGGTGTAATGAAGCTCGATTTCCAGCGGCTTGGAAAATATCCAAGGAACAAGAGGCGGTTGAATAGTACTGTAAGCGGTTTAGATAATGCATTGGAGCATTTTTTAAGGAATATTGGTGGAATGTTGTCTGGGCCAGCAGATTTTTCAGTGTCTAAGGAAAGTAATTTCTGTTCGCAAGATTTTTGTGTGATATGGCAATTTGTTAAGTGTGTAGTATTACTAAATTTGTATTCGGGTATTTTATCATCGGGGGTTTCGTCATCGTATACGTTTTTGAAGAAATCTGAAAAAAGGTTTACAATGTCTTGTGTATTGTTTGCACTGATTCCATTCATTTGCATTATTGGTGGGTAATCCGTGTTTTCATTGTTTATTTTTTTTAGAAATTTCCAGAGATTTTTGGATTTAAAAACATTATTCTCGATGGTAGTTATGTACATTTTGTAGCAATGTTTAGAAAGATCTTTACATTTTTTCCTAGTTTCCCTAAAGTTTATATAATCAGCTATGGATTTGCTTTGTTTGAATTTTTTGTGTTGTCTTTTTTTTTGCTGAAGAGAGGCAGTTAGCTCCGATGAGAACCAAACTGGGTAAGTATACTTTTTCGGCGTGTAAAAAGGTACATAGGATTTAATAGTGTTAGAAAATGTAAAATAAAGTGTGTCTAAAGATTTATCAATATTTTCATCACACAAAAAAGACCAGTCTATATTTGAGAGATGGCAGTTAATTGAGTCAAAGTTTGCTCGTTTAAAGTTCAGAGTTTTTTGTTCAGGTTTGGCATCGTTATCACGGGGTATGTTTAATTTCGTGTATAGGGGAGGATGGTGATTGTCGGCAGGTAGGAGCGGATCATTAGACAGTTCTACAGATATTTTAGGGATGTTTGATAGTACCAAGTCTAGTAAGCGATCGTTATTATTATAGATGAAATTGTGCTGGTACAGGTTTAAAAAATTTGCTGTGTCCAAGATTTCTCGTGCACGGTCATTTTCGCTTTCGTTTGTGATGTAGCCGCTGTCGTTGGATTCCCATTTTAGATTTGGAAGGTTGTAGTCTCCAAGAATAACAAGTTTTGAGTTTGGATATTTTGACAGGAGATGTTCAACGTCTTCACAATGGTTTCTGTATGTTTGAATATCGGAGAGTGGTGGTAGGTAGGTGGTTCCAATAATAATTTTTTTCCATTCCAGTAGAGATTTGCACAAATAAATGTTCAATGTTGTTGTTTTTCGTCGGTAACTTCCTAGATGAGTACTTTCGTTTAATTGCTATTAAAACACCTCCACCTCTTGACTTCGAACTTGATCTGGCATTTCTGTCACAACGAAAAATTTTGTAGTTAGCAAGTCCAAGTTCAGATGATTTTATTGCAGAGTCAAGCCAGGTTTCCGTAAGTGCATATACGTCATGATGATGGGACGGAAGAGCTGCGTGTAGATCGTCTAGTTTTGTTCGTAGTCCACGGATGTTTTGGTAGTATATTTTCAGTTTAGTTATACTCGGTTTTTTGGATGGATGTTGACTATTTTAGGTGACGAATTTATATACTTTATAGTTATGTCCGTTTCTCCATTGGCTTTACGTTTTTCAAGTTCTGTCCGTAAGTCCATTAGGTGCTTTTGCTGTGCTGGGGTCGAGTCAGAGTAAATGCGTACATTATTCTTTAAGAGATGTTTTTTTTCTTGTAGTATTCTAGCTGTCTGGGAGTCTTCAAACTGGATTTTAATTGGTCTTGGCTTGTTATTATTATTATTACCAAATCGGTAAACTTTAATAATTTTATTTTTTGCAGGTATATCTATATTGGAAATTATTTTCGTTACTGCAGTTTGGTCATCCAAGATTTTGTCAGTAGCTGTTACCTTTTCACTTTCAGGTACATTGCACAAAATTATATTTTTCGACCTCTCCGTAATTTCGTTCATTTCGTGGATTACCTCACAGATATTAATATTGTTTTGAGATGGAATAATTTTTTGAATATCTTTGTATGCCCGCAGTTCTCCTTCCAAGGCACCAGTTTGGGCAGCTACCGCTGCCGACATGCTGCCAATTGCTGCTAAGATTTCGCATGCTATGGGTGTAATTTTAGCGATTTGGTCCTTGTTGAACTTATTTCCAGGGTCAAGAAGCACTTTGTTTATGGCGTTGACTGCCCTTTCTGCATTTGAGATATATGATTGGACATCCATTGTATATTATTATTTTTTATTATATAAATAATTGAACTCCGTTTCAGGACCACTGGTTTAACTACACTGACGCAAGGTAGAGTGATATGTATTTAGTATAGGCGTATTTAATTTCCGTTTTTGAACTTTTGGCACTGGGACACTAAAAAAACTGCAGTTTTAACACTTTATTTTAATAAAGTTAGCACTTATTATTAATATTATGTGTTGTTTTAGTGTTCAGATTTACTGTAAGAACGTTATTTTTATTATTTAGACTGGAGAGGAATTGTTGACGTTTGCACTGTCAAATAGTATTGTTGTCAATTAATGAAATTATTATTAAATTATTATTAAATTATTATTAAAATTAATTAATTATTAATTAATTATTAATTAATTAATTATTATTAAATTATTATTAATTATTATAAATTATTATTAAATTATTATTAATTACTATGAAATCTAATCCAATGTATTAACGGTGGTTGTGATCTGTAATGTATTTTTTGGTTCAATGAACCCGAATTTGTTTTGAATTTAAGTGTTATCTTCAAAATTGGAACTGATAGTGTCAACCATTCAGACAAGCGATAAAGCACCTACCCATAATATATTTTATTTTTACCAGAAAATTATTACAATTCCATATTTCAAATATGGATTTCTTTTGTTTAAATTTCTTAGTGTTTTATACTTGACAAGTAAATTCAGATTACATTATTTTTTTAGAGTCTGCGCCTTTAACATTTTCAAGAAAATCCCGTGATTTTTCACCAATAAAAATTGAGCGAACCCTGCTCCAAGTAGAAATATAGCGGAAGATTTAGGACGGGTTGTTCCACAGAATTTGAACAATTCGTCAAATTTCAAAGTTATTTTCCGCCGTTATTTAATTATTGGATAGTTGTTTCACATAACTGAAATAATAACAGAACTTGAAAATTAACTTTGAAATTTTATGAATTGTTCAAATTCTGTGAAACAACTGGAGCTTACTCAATTCCATTTAACTAATATATTCCATTAACGAGATATTTACATGAGATTTCAATGGGAGACATAAACGCGTTTTAATTATAGTACAGATGATTCAATTAATAATACTATTATTGCAAAACGTTTTTTTGTTGTAGTATCGTAGTTCACAGTACCTATTAGGTAAGTAACTAGCTACGTTCCCACGGGGCTTATATTCGATTCCTCGTTACCTAACCATGATGGAAGCTAATTGAATTACCATGATTGTAGGAAATAAAATGAATGCATTACGATTTAATTACTGCGGTTGCATAGTAATAAATATTATTGTTACATAATTAATCTATCTCGTTATAACTGAGCGAGATGTCACTACCGGAGTGGTAGATTCAGAATGTTAGCCAGATCTGCATTGTCAGCTACCGTAATTTGGGGCGATTTAGTTCAATGCTGATTTTAGAATTTTCATTAGGAGTACCTACCTACATATATGGAAATAAGATAATTATATATCGTCTGTAAGAGGCCTAACCACAGTTTGATATTGTCTTCAAAAGGCAAAACAGCTGTCACGCGTAATACACGGAGAAAACTTACTGATGTAAAATACTGTTAATTTATTAAAAAATCTTGTCAAATTGTTGGTTTTCCTGCTTAAAACGGACTGCAGGCCTTTGACGAATGAATTGACAGAACTCCTAACAAAGTATCAGTTAAAAGCTGTGTAAAATGTTTTATAAGGTCGGCGGAACACGTGTTCATACAAATATTGATATTGACATACCGATATTGTCGCATACAGTCATGACATTTATTATATTATCCATATATTCTGAATGACTAATAAAATTGGCATGCCATCACTTTTTTAACAGGATCATTTTCTCCGTGTAATAACTACATAACAGAATTTGTTTGTCGATAAACTGCCTTTTTACAAATTGAATAATAAAATATTATTTAATATATAAAAGAAAAAATAAAAATGTAGTATTACAAATTAAACTACACAAAAATTCAAGAAGAAAAATCGACAGCACAAGTATAAAGAAAAATAGTTCAAAGAAGTGAACCAGTTACAAGTTATAAAGGGTCCACAGACATCTGACCGGTATTTTAGAAGGGTCGTTACCTTAATTATTTTTAATAGACAGACCCCCACAGGGCCAATCTAACCTTATATCCCAGGAAGGTACCTCAGCGATATTTACAGGTAGGAACATACGACCTTTCGTTGATAGCTCCATTGTAACGTCTCGCTCTTTCACTTTAACAGAAAGGATGGATTCAACGGATCTCTCAACGGCAGGACCACAGCCGAGATTTAATGGATATGTGGTAGACCCATTAATTATTAATAACTTCAGGATTA
The DNA here is from genome assembly GCF_061612785.1 of Hesperophylax consimilis. Classification (NCBI taxonomy): domain Eukaryota; kingdom Metazoa; phylum Arthropoda; class Insecta; order Trichoptera; family Limnephilidae; genus Hesperophylax; species Hesperophylax consimilis. Next base: position 3,348,177 of record NC_142842.1, read on the forward strand.
AATTACACAAACTTGGATAGCTACCTGACTAAAATAAAGAGTTATTTAAGGTGAACATAAATTCATATTACTCTTTTTTGAAAAGGGAAAACAATAAGTTAAAATGGACACATGAGAAATATTATGTAATAAAACTCGTTGTGGGTGGCATCAAAATAATTTAAGAAAAAGGTTTATTTGGTTCAGATATTTTTATTTAATTCCATTCAAGAGAGGGGAAGTTATGTCATCTCTGGGGATGCTGTGTAGTCATTATAGGTGAATTAGAGAAATTCGTAACGACGCGCGACGGAGCAAACATGAAATCCGGCAGATCGCTCCATTTTTTAGCTGTTGAACAACTAACTAACTAACCATCACGCCGTTTCCCCGCAGGGGTAGGCAGAGACGACGTACCGCCAAACAACTCGGTCTTGGCACACACTTCTTTTTGTTCATACATCATCGTATACATACTCTTCTATTATTCTGACTCTTGACATGGCCCGACTCGAGTATCTGATTCACTTGATCGTGCCATGTCTTCCTCGGGCGTCCCCGACTCCTTCCACTCCTTTCTTCGCTCATTCGCTCTATATTTCCAAACCGTCTAAGCGTCCCTTTCTTAATCTTACTCATTACGCTTACATCAGCCTTGCCCACTTTGCGGATCTCCACATTTCTCACACGATCAGTTGATCATACATGGTTTTACCACACATATGCCTCATCATCTCATTTTAACAGCATTTAGTCTACTTGCATCCTTCCTCTGCCAGTTTCATGCCCCACTTCCATATATCAGGGTAGGTACCAGCATTCCATTGTGGACTGCTAACTTCGCTTCTATGGACATTTTTTTGTTAGCGCCAACTGCGTTCAGTCCTCCATTAATGGAGTTACCTGCATTTACCCTTCTTTCAATATCTCTGTCACAAATAATTTTATAAGAAAGCAAAAAAGTTAATCAAGTGAAACTGTCACAGATAATCTTAGCTATAATTTAATTCCTATGTCTGTGGCTATAATACTGTATTTTTTAAAGTTGTTTCCTTTACGCGCTCATATATTTCTATTGGAAAATATTTTTTTAGTAGTTATTTATTGAGTAATTTTTTATTTGTATTCTACGTATAAAAGCATACGCGTAAAGCATATTGTTTGGTAATAATAATGTAACGTTATAAAGATTAATGAAAATAGTGATTTAGTATTAAGCTTCGCCTTAAAGGGTTTTTATAACTTGGTCTATTCTTTATTAGATATGTTTAAAATATAAGTTGGTGATTTTGTATCAAATTTACTGAAATATGGCAAACTATCTGAACTATTAAATGTAGTCATGGAAAACATGATTTTCATTTTTCATGTTTGGATCGCGGGGTTAAATAATTCAATTATTGTATTGGCTTCTGATATGTTATTTCACTTAATAAAATAATTATATTTTTAATATTGTATATTGGTTTATACTATACAACATACCGCTCGGATACTGTTAGGAAAAATTGAGGCAATTTACAAAAAGGTGGGGCTATTTTTTCATATAAAAAGTTAATTAAACTTATATTATTATTTTGCAGATGTTTTCGAAGAAATTTGGTTATTTTTTAAATTTATTTTGTTACAAAATATTATACCCTATCAGAAAAGAATTTTGTGCCTGATAAGGGAGCCACGATTCTTACGTTGGTTTTAAGGTTAAACGCAACGCTCGTTGTATTCTACGTGTTCACAGATGGCGTTAATTAATTTTGTTTTAATACGCTTTTGCAAGGTATTGCTTTACAGTATTAAGACAAATTATTTGTTTGCGCCTTCATATACGCAATATGAATATGAATAAATAGTTTTGTCCATATAAAAACTCAATTCTTTCGAGAAAGGCATACAAATACAATATTGGATTGAATCATCGGTAAAATATTGTATTTGTGTGCCTTTCTCGAAAGAATTAAGTCTTTAAACGAACAAAATTATTGATTCATATTCATATTGCGTCTATGAGGGCGCAAACAATATTGTAAAGCAATACCTTGCAAAAGCGTATTTAAACAAAATTAATTAATTAACGCCATCTGTGAACACGTAGAATACAACGAGCGTTGCGTTTAACCTTAATACTATAATACGATTTATATAAAATCTTTATTTTTTAATGTAAGATTCGGATTTTTTTTAGATACGAACTTTGCGTCCAAGATCTAAAACATAATTATGTAAAGAACATTCATTATTATGTTCTGTGGTACACGTGGTGACCGGCGTAGAGTAAGTACCTAGAAAACATACTTCTATTGAATTTCAAAACTAAAAACATTTGTGTAATTATACCCCAATAAACTTATTTTCAACCCCCATTATTCCGCACAAACCTCAAATTTAATGTTTATCTCCTTCCCCTCCCCTGATAATTTCCAAATGCCTACACCACAACATTAAACATATATAAATTTTTGAAACTCTTATATTTTCTGTTGTTATAGGTACCTATGTAACTTGACTAAGACAAAACTGTGAAATTGCATTTAGAATCAAAATAATACGAGGTAGGTAGGTACCTATACATTTCAAATATAGAATAAAAATAATCGGCTTGTAAAATATTACTATAGGTAGGTACTTTAACGCTTGTCTGGATTTGAAAAGATTATTTTTTGTAATTTGATATTTTTTTAAAAAGCAGGACTTCCATTTTTTTAAATGTGCACACATTTAAGAATTTCATTATTATAATTTTGATGAGGTGATTTATGTGTAGATTAGCAGACTTCTACAGCAAATATCATTGTGTGGAGAAGACCTGTTTGTAATGAGAAATGCTTCTGAAAGCCAGTTAGTTTGTATGTAGGCAACGCCAAACAACATTCTTTGAGAATGAGCTCAATTCATTCGCGATTCGGGGGTAAATTATGTCATACCTACCAAGAAACAAGACAAAAATAAAATAACATTTTACTCCATCAAATTGAGCAAGAAACAAGGCGGTGTAAATTGTAAAACGAAGGTAAATCGGCTGCATGAAAATCCTTGAAGGAGCGCAGGTAAAAAGGTTTACGGATGATGAATATTATTTCAAGAATGTATGCACCTCGATGTATCATAATCTGGGTGGCTTTCTGCGTTTACAAGGACCGGTAAATCAGGTCCTGGACCTTACAAATACACACATAATTGTATATAAAACCAACCATAATACATACATTTGGATGGTTCATTTATTTAACATAATTTTTTTCACTTACCAACGATATCCGAAACAGATTACCGTCGTCCGATGATCCGTTGACACAACAATAATAACCTCAAATAATCACTAAAAAATACACACAACACAGATGTTATTCGTCGAATTAAGTAAATAAATAATGTTTGATTAAGAATTGTTATAATTTTTCGCAACTAAACAAATATTAACACCACTAAACAAATAAAAACAAATCGGTGTCAGTCTGTAATGTCACTTTCATTCTAGTCATGTAAATTGATTGTAAACTAAACGCTTTGCTACAGCTGTCATTCGGACGTATCGTTTATTTAGAAAACAGTTGTTACGCAGATAAACACATTGCTTATTACATTATGATAATTGTTTGCGACAAATGTTGTTTCATCGCGTTGTAAAATAATCAGCTGTTCTCCCGAAACCAGGACATGGTTGAGTTTCGAGCGATTGGGAAACCTACTATTATTTCTGTAAGGCGTCCTTCGTAACGGCATTGAATTTTAAATCACTTATTTCCGATTTACGGGATAATTAACTATAATTACGATTGACAATATTGCACGGTAAAGTAAACGATGTAACGGGCCAACGACTCGCGAATGACAGTTGCAACTCGCACGCTAAAATCCTAGGTGATAACGCCGCGCGAACACTACAAAAATCAGAAGACATTTCTTACAAAAGACACCACCTGCCAACTGAAATGCCAACTAAAATTAAAAGAGGAAAACAAACGATTTTTTACTTTTTTGTACTTCTGAACTTGTATAACAAAAAATCCTCTTCTTCTTTTTACGGTGAATTAATTGCCTGATACGAAAAAAATCCTTCTCTCACTTGATTACGGAATTGCTCTGATCTCAATTATAACTACGGTGAAAATGAGGGGAAGGCAAACAAAATATTTTGTAGTGTACACTAACCGCATATTATTTAAATAATTTTAGGTTTAATTGTAAGCACAAATTAATGTAATCTTGTCATAAAATATTATTCATAATTTAATAAGTATTAGTGAGACTCCTGGGTGTGGTTTATTATGCTCCTTGTCATAAATAAACAACTGACTCCTTGTAATACCATGATGATATTTATTTTGATGGAGTCATCTCTCGGTTAAATTTATAAGTCCGTTGTAGTTTTTGGTCGCAGTGGACGGAGAAAACATTATTGTTTTATTTTTATTTTACAGATGGCGCTGATGAATTTCTGTTGCTAACTTTCTGAACAGCCGGTGGCATCGCTGCTGTCAATATTGTGTTTTCTATGCAAAAAATCATAGTAGTTAGGTTAATTCGTTATTTCCTCCTTTAGCCGCCTGCACAGATATTTTTGCAACTATCCGATATTTTAAGCGCCCTTGAGGTGATTTTCTCACGAAAACGGCGCTATATAAATAATCCAATCATTATTATTATTACAATGTGTTTTCGGTATTGATGTGTCTTATTTAGTCTATGGTTTTCGGTAACTATGTAGAAAATAGGCACACTAACGTACGTTATAATCTACGCGATCATTCAATGTAAATTCACCTGAGAGAATTATTTTTTTTAGGGACTAAACTATTTATCGTAAGTGCGCAAACAATAACTTGCAAAAGTCTACTTTCATAAAATAACTAGTTTACTGCCATCTATGAACGCGTGACGTTTTTTATAATCTACGTGTTAATTTTAAATTATGTTGATTGCGATTAAATTATTTTAATAATACTCATTTTACCTTGCAAAAAGCGTTCGTAGATGGCGTTAGTTAAAATCATTTAATTAAAATACGCCTTTTGCAAAGTGAAAAGCGTATTTTCATAAAAATAATTTAATTATCGCCATCTATGAACACGTAAAATATAACGAGCGTCTTGTTTACATTGCACAGGCTATAATTTACAAGCCATTGTAATAGTATTTCGTAAGCAGATTTTATTTTCGAGGATTGAATGCCAGTTTCCTGTATACTTTCAGAATCATTTATTGACAAATCACAGAAAGGGAGGTAGTCACGCCGCCTCCCGCGCTCTGATTAACCCGGTTTGCTCCCCTTTCCTGATTGGCTATCAAGTTTTATGTCTGTGGCAGTGAAGAGTGATTGTATACCTAACAAAATCAACTATTTTCGACACACACGAACTCTGTTGTTCATTTCCAAAACAATATTTTTTCTAACTAGAATTTATTTTAAAAACGTTTGCCTGAAAACAGTAAGATGGCGGTAATGTAAATCTTCGTTATAAAAGTTATGAATTTCAGTTACCAGATGGCACTATTTTTTTGTATTATTTATTTAATTAGAATGTAAACGAATATATACAAGGTAACATTTAATTTAATTGTATATATTTTAATATTTTTACAGAAAGCCTGACATTTCTTTTTTTTATGCTTCCGATTTTGTTGTCCGGGTTAAATCTTCCCCATAGGAAAAACTAAACCCTTCCACTCACTTTTCCACAAATGATCATCTAGTCAATCAACACTATGCAAGTGCATTATATAAGCAAAATAAATACAAAACAATACAAGAACAACACTTCAACTCACAAAAGATCAAATGGGAAAATAATTCACCGACTCCAGATATTTTCATATCAGAGGGTTCGGCTCGGTAGAACTTCTAACAGGGCCTATAAATCCTACTGATCCCTCAACATAAATATTTAAAAAATCTTTTGTTATCCTACATGTATTCAAAATGACCGACTTTTGCATCTTTATATATAATTTTTTTGAAAGATCTAATACGCCTAAATTTTTAATTAGAGAGCTAGGTATAATGCCAGTAGCCGAAATAACGAATGGTAATATTTTTATAGTCTGAGAATGCCAAATTCTTTTTATTTCATTTCCTAAATCTGTGTATTTTCTTATTTTTTCGCTAACAGATTTTTGAATATTACAGAAATTTGGTATAGCGACATCAATGATATAAGTTAATTTTTTTAATTTTTTCATGTAAAACTATATCGGGTCTATTATGACTAATCGCTTATATTATTATTATTTCTTCATATATCTTTAGTCCTGATTTTCCATATTATGACATGTATGATGATGTATGTGCCAATTTCTTAATTATGTATATCTCTATTAAAAACATTTTGGCATTTGGTTTTACATAGTTTTATGCACAATAATTAACACATTAAATTCAATAGATAACAATGAATTAAATGAAATAATATAAATAAATAATTTTTTAAGTACTTAAAATTTTAAATACCAAAATACTTTTAACAAAATAAAATTTTATTGATTCTGTGGTCCAGAATAAATATCTAGGTTCAGATATAAATGCTAATACTTCTTTATTTGCGTACACCGGGTTCGAACCCGCGACCTTCGGAATGGGAGTCCAAAGCCTCACCCCGGACTACGCCGGCCGTCAGATGCACGCATTGTAAAAAATATGCCTACATCTGGTCAAAAAACAGAGTACCTGTGTTCGTTCTACCTCGGTCAACAAAAACCGTTATAAATAACATTATTGTTTTCTAAGGCCCACAGAAACGCCATCGGGCCCAAAATTCGCTTGTATTCAACAGTCCTTTGTGAAGCAAAACGCCAGATTTGGCAACATTCAGTTCATTTACTCAGCACTCAGAACTAAAAAGCGCCTTGCGCGGGTGGACATTTTTGTAAGTTGTTTTACAGTGGACGGTAAATTGATATCCCGACCTAAAAATGTCCGACCGCCCTCTGCAATGGAGCGAACTGGCGCGTTATGAAATGATACATTTTTACTAAGGATATCGGTGTAAAAAAATTGTCGCACGCCTGCGCCCAGTAGGTACGTTTGTATACAAGATGCAACAAGATATTCATTCAAACTTCTCACTTTCAATAGACAGTTTGTTGTCAGGTCTGATGTGTTTCTGGATGTCAAAAAAATAAAACATATTTTTTATATACCGCACAAGAGTCTCAACCGCTCCCGTCTGGAACAGCGAGACTGTGGCATCCCCAATCTGAGTACTAGGGTGAAGGTATTGGGGAGGGGAAGAAGATGGGAAGACAAATGTAGAAAAGTACCTGGCTATTTATATCCGGTCACTAAACACGGCAAAAGCTTAGAAATAACGTTTCCATTCGGAATGGTGGTCTCACACCAGGGCGATACTGAGAGTAAATTTCACTCTGGATCGTGCTGCAAACACACTTTATGTTATGTTTAATGTATTAATTGTGAAATAACACAAACAAATAAAAATTTATTTGCGCACGCCGGGTTTGACCGTCAGATGACCTTTATGAGCGTTGACTCACACTTGCACCATAATCACGTGGCACTAGCAATTACGCTTGCTCGCTTAGACTTTCAAAATACTCTAGCCACAAAATATGGCAGTCAGGTTATTTGTGTTTGGTCTTTTCATTCATGTTTTTTTAGAATAATTTACAAAAACAATAATAAATATCGAGATATGGCCCGACTCAACAGGATGACGACCTCCGTGACGTCGCGGGTTACAATCTTGGCGTGCACGAGTACCAACCTACATTTTATTTTAATAATTTGTGTTATTTCACAATGTACATAAGTATTATATTTGCGGCATTTTCCAGAGCGTTAGATACTGTCAGTATCGCCCCGATGAAAGACCACAAATCATTATTTAAATTTAGACCGCAGAACGGGTATTATTTATTGAATAAGTGAATCTACCTGGCTATTCAGATTTGGTCACCAAACACGGCTAAAGCCATTTCAAGCAACGTTTCAATTCTGAATGGTGGTCTTACACCAGGCGATACTGAGAGTATCTTTCACTATGGAACGTACCGCGCATATACCATACGTATATTAATTCATTAATTGTGAATAACACAAATTAACCAAATAAAATTTACTTGCCCACCCCGATATTCGATCCCGCAAACTTCGAGGCGAGAGTTTTACAGTATAGTGTACAGAATAGCATAACCTAAGCCAGTGGCCGTTTGGCTTGAATAACTGAAACCGATTTATACATTGAATATTGGCGGACATGGGAAGAGTCGATAGCGAACCATGATAGCGCCATCTGTTGGGATATTTAAAAGAAGCTTTTAGTTCGATGTTCTACCGTATTTAAAATTTCAAATAGGCGCCAGCAGACGGCCTATTTTAAAAGTAAATTAAAAATCTTAGTGTTCTTTCTTAAATTGTAGTATAAAAAATATTAAATTAACTTTAAAAAATGGAAAAATATAATACCAATAATTTTTCGTTTAGTTTTGTTAAATAAACGTATCCAAAGTTTTATAATCTGCATTTTAAAAACAAGTACAATTAGTGTTTATGAAAAAATTAAACTACGAACCTATTTTATTTATTTTTTAGTTTTTTTTTTCGTACATTTAAAGAAAACCCCTTCAGGTATTTTTTGACGATATTCAGCCTTTAATAGTATTTTTTAAAACGCACGTATTACGGTCTGAAAAAGGTCATATTTTCGATTTGATTTTAATAATTACTAAGCCTATGTTAATTTAAAAAATATATAAAAAAAAATTTACTTGTTGAAAACACTATCATAATCGATTTGCTTAATAATATAATCATTATTTTAAATTAATAAAAAACTACACTCGGCCTGAAGATCAACTTTTTTAGCCGGTGTCATTGTAAAGAGTCAAGTTGATGTGGAGAAATTCTCTATCATTAATACCACACTGTGCCTCACGGGATACAAAAAATATTTCCTATTTTTCCTTCACAAATTATGAAAATATTATCTGAATAAATGCAACTTTTTACTTTAAGGTTAAACGCAACGCTCGTTGTATTCCACGTGTTCACAGATGGCGTTAATTAATTAATTTTGTTTAAATACGCTTTTGCAAGGTATTGCTTTACAGTATTAAGACAAATTATTTGTTTGCGCCCTCATATACGCAATATGAATATGAATAAATAGTTTTGTCCATATAAAAACTCAATTCTATCGAGAAAGGCATACAAATACAATATTGGATTGAATCATCGGTAAAATATTGTATTTGTGTGCCTTTCTCGAAAGAATTAAGTCTTTAAACGAACAAAACTATTGATTCATATTCATATTGCGTATATACGGGCGCAAACAAATGATTTGTCTTAATATTGTAAAGCAATACCTTGCAAAAGCGTATTTAAACAAAATTAATTAATTAACGCCATCTGTGAACACGTAGAATACAACGAGCGTTGCGTTTAACCTTAAGAATATGGCAATTAGAACCCAATGTAAAAGATTCCCAGGTGAAATAAATATTCTAATTATTGAATTTATATGATTACAGCTTACCTTTATCTACTATTCTCTCTGTTCATAGTCATTATCATAATAATAAATGTATTGTTTCCAAATGAAAAGGTTTATTTTTGGTTTGAGATTTTCACGGCTAAAAGAATTATAGTGATTTATTTTTGGAGTATTATGCTGGGTGGCACTTCCTTCTTCTTCGGCCAACGTTTTGGACAGCCTTACAGTGTCCATCATACATCAGTGTTCATCACATATCTGCCCTGATTATGGATACTGTAATGGTGTCCGAAACGTTTGCTAAAGAAGGAGGTAAGACATCACGGCATAATACCCCAAAAATAAATCACTTTAATGTATATTTTTGTTCAATATTTTCCAAATATTAAGAGCGCTAGAATATCTATATATCCATATTATATATAAAAGTTTCTTAGAAAACCATCCTTTATTGATTATCATCAATCAGCAAAGCATATTAATTTATTATTTGAAATTGTATTTTGATAGCAGACATAAGTTGGAAGAAATTAGTGTTTTTTTCAAGGCACCATAAAAAACTTCTTATATGGGAAAACCTTATGTAGATTTCCAATGGGATGGAAAAACCATCTCTTCCTTTTGTGCGTATTTCATGTAAATTTCCTCCTTTTTCTTTTGTGTCACATAATAGTGTAATTTTTAACCAATATTAACCACAACTGAACAATTAGCAATGCGAAACATCAACAAACACAAGAATCAGATTATCGTCTTTACACACTCAACTTATTTTGTACATAGGTTTTACAGTGAGTGTATTAAAAGCAGTAATATATTCTGACAGCGTTTCTAAACACACAAATAACGCATTCTACAAGGAAACACAATCAATTCATAGGCAAAACTCAGTAAATAAGAAAAATGTATTATTCGAAGCATCTTTATTTAGTAAAATAATATTTATGGTTAATACATACAATAAAAATAAATAAAGGTACATGGAGGTAAACTTTAGAGTTTTTAGTTTTATGACACATTTAATTATTTATAAATCTACAATATTTTGCATCATCCGCCAAAAGATGTCACCGGTGTGCGCCTCGGGAGGAATTTAACTGGCTTTGTCTGCACTTACACAACACCTATAATCAAATACGGGCTAATTAACATCATGTTCATAGGAAAGAAAGTGATATATGTATTCAATGTCTCTTCTAGTATATATTCAAAATATTGATTGAAATTATTACTCTCATAGCTGTCTTATAAAGATAGATAACGCAGAAGTATTCAAAAGTGTGGAGGAATATTATCAACATTGATTGAATAATTGACTTTGGAAAATAGATGAGAAATTCTTATCGACAAAGTTAGAGAGATAAAACTATTCAGATATACCACCAATATTTTTCTCTGTAAGTAAAAGAGAATGGGCAAATTGAGATAAAGTAGAAGAGAATGGTGAAATTGAGATGATTTTTTAATATACCTGATATTTATGTTTTCCAATAGGACCTAGAATATGACGTGGAGGAATAAAGACAAGATTAAACAATGTGACAGAATGAAAACTTTTAAAAGACAAGAGAAATGTAAAATACATAAAAGATGGACAAGTTATGGATTGTTCTCTTGCAATAAGCTATGGATTGATTGAGATTTCTTAAGCGTGCAGAGAAAGCCAATCATGTATGTAAGAGCAACATTACGGTGATGTGCAAATGCAAACATAGAAAAATGATTAACAAATAATTAAATATGAACTTTCATAATTGATTAAAAGATAGCATACCCGATGAATATTCTCATGCCTATTGTATTTGAATATTATTGATAGCTAATAATAGAAACGTATTGGTAAGGTAAATCATAAAAGTGACATAACCTAACAAAAATCTGCCTGCAAATCCAAGGAGCTACAAATCTAGAACCTTAACTTTGCAGTCAGTGTTGTCGCTATGTAGATTTGGCAATATAAACAAATTAAGGAATTAAAAAAATAGTTCTTCCTTTAGGCCGCCTACAGAATTAACTTTATTGAGATGTAATCGCATCATCGCAGATGTTAATCTGATAGTCAAGTGGAGCTGTCCGATAATAACAAATTATACAGGGTGTCCGGAAACTCGTAGTACAAGCGGGAAACTGGTGAATCTACATCACATTTGGAGTCGATTTTGTAGTATATTTTTTTTTATTTGAGCTTTCGTTATCGAGTAAATCGAGTTTGAAGTTGATTTTTTTTTTTTTTTTTTTTTTTTTAATCAAATTCTTATAAATTATTACTGAAGATCAAAGTACCCAACTAATTAAAACTATTTGAAAGTAAAACAAATGAAGAAACTCGGATTTGAAGCATTATTTTGAAATCACCCTTCATTTAACCAGGTGTAATCATAAAATATTTCTGCTCTGCAGGGTTAAAACATCTGTTATTCAACCCTAAACACCAGAAAAAACTTTAACCCTAAAATAGCCGAAAAATATTTTTTTTTGGTTTTTTTTTTTTTTTTTGAAAATGCTCAAATCAAAAAACTTTATGTTTTTTTGGGTTCCCCATGTGGTGTAGATTCTCCAGTTTCCCGCTTGTACTACGAGTTTCCGGACACCGTGTATATCCCAAAAATGGTGCTAGATAAGTAAAATATAACATCGGTTCTTTTAGCTTATATCAAAATATGTAATTTTTTAGCGACCTGTTGTAATACGGTACCTACTAGGTGTTGCACAATAATTTTTGAAGTAGATTTAATGTCTACTTGTATATTATTTATTGATCCTACGTAGTAATAATAATAAAAATTTATAAATACAAATTTAATGTTCAACCTAATCCCGACTCTGATAATAATTTAGATTACATAAGCTTGATTTTATAAACTTTTTTTACATCTCATTGTAATTAACAAATTAGTAAGTAAAAATAAATTGGTATAGTTAAAATCTTATCAAATACAAATCTATATTTCTATATTTGGCACCGATTGATACAAAATATATTCGTACAATAATAATATAATTAATAGCGAATGTTTCTGGAATGATAAATTAATGTTTAAAATATATGTGCATAATATATTTTTGTAAAATTATTAAAGAGCTAACATGATTAAAAATATTATAACATCACAATGCAATTGAAACCAACAGATTCTTACTTAATTCAATATTTCCAATACGACAATTAATTTTATAATTGTTTCTCACAAACTGTGCGTAAAAACTAAAAACACAAGAACCAATAAATAAGTACCTATGCATTTTACTTCACTAAAATTTCTCATTTTTGCTTTATGAACATAGAATTTTTTTTAATGTAATATGTATTTTTAAAGGTGTGTTTTAAGTTGGGTCTCTAGCGATCAAATGTTTTCAAAACATCGGACAAAAACGAAATCATTGGGTCGGGGCGACAAAACAAAAACATTGTGGCCCTGCTCTGATGCTGTTTGCACAAATATTTGGTCCAATGTTTGTAGTAATATTCTCGCTAGAAACGTGGCTTTATAATAACAATAGATATCTAGATATAATAACAATAGATATCTACTTGCTTAATTTCTCTGTTTAAAAATGTGTTGGTTTTTAATACATAAATTATTTAGTACAAACATTCAGCATAATCACAACAGCATCTACAGGTCAATTCAAAATTTAATAACCATAAGCTTGTACACACATAATACATACGTATCGGCGATTGAGAATATTGGGCGTGCAACATTTTCAGTCAAATGTGTATTGTGCAATACTGAAAGAAATTCTACTTACACGCAGCATTTGACGTGGGCTAATTTAAAAAATGATGATAACTTTTTTACCAGTTTTTATTGGATGAAATAGTTGCCAAAACGCAGCTTAACAAATTTGTATCCCTCAACTAAAAACTGCATCAATAACGACGCACTTAACATAGACATCACTAGTTAATCGTCCCATCTCTACCGTGTGTGTCGGCCACAAAGGATTCTTCCTCTGACAAGTCCCTTCTGAAGACATACAATGTTGTATTTCTTTACGCTTTTTTGTGTATATAAACCTATGGTTATTAATTTAGGAATTGATTCTCTCTACAGCATCAGCATGGCTATTATAATCACGATAGCCATCAATATCCCCAGCGATGTGAGTACATCCAAGCCGGCAAGCTGTTGAGTGCAAACCAAGGAGTAGTAGCATGCTAGCATCAGGGTGTGGGGATCGTGGTACCAAGTTCGGGGCTTGGTGGGACTCAAGCCAGCGCTTGCACCTGTCAAACACAAGAAGCCAAAATGAAGAAAGCGGGATCGATAAGGTTGTCAGCAGTTATCATTTAATTTTGGACGAAATGGTATAAGGTTTTTACTAGTGAAAACAGTGTTCTTTCTCTTATTCTGTTTTAGCATTGTGAACAAATCCTTTTTGGTCAACTAAGTTTTGTTATCTTTATATATTGACTACTGAGTATCAATAATATGTAAATTTAGCCATTAACCATCCCCTTTTCGCCTCTATGAGGGGACAACGGTTTCAGCGGAAAATTCATATGTTATTTTAATAATTATTCTAATTTATAAGGGCACTTGAATACTCAATACCTATTTTGTGAAATCAATATAATGCGGATTTACTACACTGATCACATTTACGCCATAACCTCCAACCGTGTATTTAAATTTGACAACTGACAACCATAAAATGTTAAATGGATAGAACAAACACTGCAAACAACAAGGACAATACAGACAAAGCAAACAGCACACCATGCTTATCAGGTCAAGCCTTACCATTATTTGCATTATCCGTGGATGATAGCCGTCGATTTCTCCGCCATGGAACTTCCTGACTCGTTGACACTTCGGCAGATTGATCCATCATTTGTGACATAGCCAGATCCATTACTTGTGGCCTGATTGATTCCATTGTTTGTGGTCTAATTGGTTCCAATGCCTGTGACCTAACTGGTTCCAATGCTAGTGACTTGGTATGTTCCAATACTTGCGGCTTAACAGGTTCCAATGCTAGTGGTTTGGTATGTTCCAATGCTTGTGGCCTGGTAGCTTCCAAAGCTTGTGGTATAATTGGTTCTATTACTTGTGATTTAGATGGTTCTGCTACTTTTGAATCTAATTCGTCCAATGAGAGTTTCCTCAAATTCTGATTGGCGGTTTTTACAAGTCTTGGTGAATTCAGCTCTAAGTGGCTTTCTGCTTTTTCTTCTACTTTATGGCTATCGGTTTTACTTGTGCTGGGCTGTTCTTGTTCATCTCCTATATTAAAAATCATTGCAAGTTCTTCTGACGAATTGTATTCTGGAGAAGCCCTGTTTTCTCTGCATTTAGAAGTATCTTCGAGTGACGATTCATCAAGAGAAGACTCTTTGCTATGGTGTACAGCTATAGTTTTGATTTCTACTTTCTGCTGGTCTTGAGGTGTGGGCTTTGGAAACTGCAATTTTTCATTCACTTGTCCAATTCCATCTAACAACTCACTGATGCCTTTTCTTAATTCATCAAAACTTTGCATATTATTAATTGTATCTATGTTGGTCTGCGACGAAACAATTTTAGGAGATATGCTTGTTGGTTTTGGAAATGAGTTTCCATCAGAATTTAAAAAACTGTATTTAGCACTTGAACGACCTGTTGTGTCTCCTAATTTATTATGTGTTTGAGGCAAACAGTTTTCATTTAAATCAATTTCACATTTGTTACCCAAATATTTAAGTCTCACGCTTTCTTCTTGAAACATGTTGGGTTTTTCTGGATTATTTTTTAACTGACATCCAACTATCTTCAATTGATTTGATATGGCAATTAGACTATCTTCAGTATTTTTGCCAGTATTTGAAACAGGTTTAGGTTCTGTTTGTTGCTCTCCAAATGATTTAAGTTTATTAATAGTAGCCATAAAATCATTACTTAGGTCTTCATTCTTATTAGATCTTGAAAATTCTTCCATCTTTTCTTTGATATGAGCCGGAATGGTTCCTTTGACTTTCATCGTTGGAGATTGTGAAAGTTGTCTACTTAAGCTCGCTTTTGTTTCATTCAATTTTGAGGGTTGAATATTAATTTCCTTACTTGATTCAGAACATAAATATTTTTGCAGAGCTGATGAAGAGCTGGTGATATCATTTTGTTTATCATCTTTCTTTGCAACAGATTTGATGTCATTCTTCTCCTTGTTCTCAGGTAAAAACCTGGATAGCTTTTCATTTTGCAATTCTTCTAATGCTATAACCAGTTTAGCACTAGTCTCTTTAGCCTCTTGGGCCATTGTATCTAATTCGTTTCGAATTTGGTTGCTGCTTGATAGTCTTGAAGCAGCCGAGTTTAAATAATTTATGGAATAATTTTTGCTAAAATCTTCTGGTTTACTAACTCTTTCATTTCCACGCACTGTTCTCAAATTGGATTTAGGCGAGTCAGTTGTTTTATATTCTGGCACATTAGCTTTTGATTTTATTTCAAATTTAGTTTCATTCAACAACTGCTGAGAAGATTTAAAATTGTCTGGGAGTTTTCCACTCTTGCCAAATTCTAATACTGCTTCGGGCAGGTCTGGAATACTTTGAGCTTTTTCCATTGTTGGATTTTTGCACAAGTCGAGTGCATCATCAATTTCACGTTGTACAAGAGTGAAAATATTTGCAGAAAGTGATCTGATGGCGCGTTTCTTTTTGATGACATGATTATCAAATATTTTTGATGGACGACTTAAATTGGTATTGTCACTAGTGTTGTTGAAAATGCAAGTTGGATTTTCTTTGTTAACAGGTGATGGATTCTTGGAATCCTTTCTTAGCGATCTATAAGCAAGGTCATCAGCTACTATGTCAGGTGATTCCTGCGGAATAAAGCGAGATCTGCGTTTAGAATCAGGTACGGCGTGCAGGTAGTCACTGTTAGGTGCTGGAGTGATGGGTCCCAAAGGAATACCGAATGGCGGCTGCGGATCCTCTATTTTCAAGTAATTATTTGCTTGACGAATATTTCTAAAGACAACATCATCTAAAACTACATCTGGCTCTGAAGTTTCCCCATCGAGAATTATTTTAGAGCCTTGGCCGTCGGCGAGTACAGGGGAAGCCAGCATATAGCTCACTTGCGAGGTTAATTTACTTGCGTCTTTAGATTTTGGCCTTTCGCTGGGATTCATTCTTCGATATGCCATGTCATCGTGTACTTTATCAGGAATTACGGATAGCTTTGTGCTTAGGGATCCTCTTCTATTCATTTCATTATTGGAATCGTCCAAACTTGGAAACCTGAAGAAATTATCTTTGGAAGAATAAGGAAGGGACTCTGCTGTTTTGGGTGCCAACATCTCTTGACGATCCGCCCTGTCCAGAAGGTCTTCATCTCCTAGTCCGAGACTATTGTAAATTGCCTCCAATTCAGAGAGAGCATCTTCAAGATTGCTGGATTTTCTTCTGGAGCCAGAGAGTTCGTCTTCGGAATATTTTCCAGTTTGCTTCTTATGGCGAATATCATCCATTGGTATAATATCGATATTTGAGTAACAAATTGCTTCATTCTCTTTATTACCAATGCGCATTGTTTTATCTGTTTGGCCATTTTTATTGGAAAGTAAACCATTATTTTTAAAATAGTTTTCTTGGGCTTTATTACTGATTACTCCACTGCTTCTATTGACTATGTTGGGCCTTGTGGCGACATTTGAAATAATGCTGGAGTTACGAACATTGAGTGGAAGGTTTAGCTGTGTGTTTAAACCAGGAACGGACTGATCACTAGAGGTTCGATTGTGTCCAAAGACCCTTCTCCTTTGAACTTCCTGACTATCCATTTTTCTCCAGAAGTCAGAAGCATTCTTTGCTGGTGGTTTTGATTCTGTGGAAGTAAGAATATTTTTTTCTCCTACAGGGTCAGTTGGAGCTATTTGTATCGGTCTTCGTGATCTTGGAGTCATGTCGGCATAATACATAAACTCAGGATTCGCATTTTCTTGAGTGTGCCTTCTGGCTGGATCTCGTTTCACGTGTCCATGGCTATTATTCATCTGCGGTCTAGCCAAATAGCGATTATATACTTCTGGTCTAATTACTTCTGCAGAGACCGAAGAAGGTCTTTTAGGTTGATTATTTTGTAAAGGGGCGGAAGCATTGTAATATTGCTGTTGTTGCATAGCAATGTGATCTTCTGATGTTGAAATCGGCCTCTTACCCCAAGAAAGTCCACTATTTTTATCGATTGGTGCAGCATTTTCATAAATATTTTGTGGATTAGAGCTGATTCCAAAGCTTTCCTTATTCGCGTAATTTTGAGAGTATCTCCGAGCGCCGGAATCGAAAGCGTACGACATAGGTCTGGTGTTGTCATACATGTAGGAGACTGGAGTGGGCACTTTCCGCTGGGGGTCTCTGGGCGGCGGTGCGGGAGGAGTCGCGAGTTCTTTTTTAGGCACACTTCCAAGAGGAAGTTTAACCACCATCACATTTTCGGAATCGTAATTATTTTTTTCAACAGAAGCACTTCGTCGAAAGCTTTGATTACTAGGAGGAATGTCCGTTCTATTCTGTTTATTGACATTGTAGTTAACACTGTATGTTATGCTTTCGTCATTGACCTGTGCGTTAAAATTTATTATTCCAGCTGGGTAGCTATAAACTGATGAATTGGAAGCCGAAAGTGCTGGGTTATGGCGTCTTGTGACTATATCTTTCCCTTGGCTATTAGCCAAGTTATTGTGTCCGGCTATGTGGCTTCCGCTGTAGCTCTTCTTTGTGTCATAGGGCATGGATTGCAAATCTTTCATCGGTTCGGAATAATCCGGTTCCTCGTAATTATTATCGTTGCTGCCGTTTATTTGCGGTGTGCTCAAGACGCGTTGCTTCAAGGCCAGCAACTCAGCCTCGGATCTGCTGAAGCCTCTCTGTATTAAGTCAGCTTCCCTGTTCAATTGACTCTCATCGTCTCTGGACAGCCTCTTGATGAGTCTGTCGTTGCGGGCACTTCTTGATCTTTTACTAACTGAACCGTCTTTGGAATGGTTTGCGAGGGAATCGTCGCTCCTAAACTTGAAAACGGATGATGAAGTCGATTTTTGAGATTCATCATCGCTACTGGAATCGTTTTTCGAATTTCTCATGGCTTCTACTCTGGCTTTGATTCGCCCCTTCCTGCCTTTCCTCAAGGAGCCATCTTGGGAACCGCAGCTGGAGGCAGGAGCGAGTTTATACAAGGAGTCCTTGCTTCTATGGCGCGATTGGTCCAAGGGGGATCTTGGTAAGCCTCTGCCAACATATCCCACGAATCCCGCGGATGGGTCAGACAAAACACCTTCGTCGAAGTATTCTTTTTTGGGAAACTTGGTGACGCTTTGTGACCTCTTATCACTGAGGTCTGTGTGCTCGAAGTTTGTTCTGGAAACTGAGGATCTCTTCTTCTTGTCGCTTTTCTTTCTTTTGGCGTTATTTTTGTGGGAGTGTTCGTCGGTGGACGCGGAGGATGCCTCGCTGTCGCTGTCCTTCTTCTTTCTCCTGAAGAGTTTCCCGATGGACCACTTCTTCTTCCCCTCCGAGGGGGGCCAGGCGCCTCCCCCCTCCATCTCCCCGGCTAGCCCCGAGGTGCGCCGCCCTACAGGCGCCGAACTCACGGTCTGAAAATGAAAAAAAAAACATTACTATTTTGCAATTAGATATATACATTATATACATCCGGACCTTTTTAAAAATTCAAATTATTTTGGTTAGAGTTTCATAGGGTGGATAGCCAACAGCAATAGTAGCAAACTCCTTAATAGGTACACATGAAAATATACATGACAGGAAAAAACCTAAAAGCTTTTCTTTAACACCATTCTGCATCAAAATTATGAGCAATTCGCAAAATGATCAAATTTCGTTTGGATGTAAAACTTTTTCACAGTTTGGATTAAAAACTTGGACACACTATACCTTCATATCATTATATCGATTATAAAAATATGCTATCCTCAAAGGATAAGATATATTGTCCTGTTTGAAGAAGAGCACACGACATTCTATTCTTGGTAAAGTAAAGAAATGGCAATTATAGGTACACATACTTACTCCACCATAATTATTTCGCCAATTGTTATTGCCATTATTCAGATCAAAAGACACGGTGACCACCATTGCGATGTTTTAAATCTCACTGATGCAGTTGATTATCAAACAATAAGTAAATCAATCCGTAAAGATAATTAAAGTCAAAACAATTGCAAAAATTTTATGCACATCCCACGGAATTCGGCAGGACCGGGTTAAAAATACCACAAAACATCAGCGACACTACTTTGCCGTGTTGTGTGTTGTGCCAACAATCATTATTCAAGTTTCTCTCTCCGCATACTTATTGTATAATCGTACACAAGCATACAATTAGTTCACTGCTAATGTTTATGATAAATTCTTCAAATCTCTTTACACCTTATAAAATGAACTCGTTCCACAGTTACAAAGCAAAATTAGTTAAATAAGTTTACAACTCGAATATAATATCATTGTTTTTATTAAATATTCACAATCACAACCACATTCGTAATTATTGTTCTGTTAATCTAGAACTTTGATTATTGAGATAATTATCCCACACATTCCACCCTTTCATGAGAACACAAAATCATCAATTTAATCTTGTGAAAACCATTAATTTAATCAATGGCTTGGTCATATGTTTGAAATTTTTAAAAATCATTTAGATATCGTATCAAAACATTACAAGCTTTACAACACTTCACCAATTTTGTCGAGATTGATGGCCGATTTTATGAATCGTGTCCGATCAATTTGCAACGCGTATTCTTGCATTTCTATCTCGGGAGGAAAGAGATTTGCGAGATTTACGATTGTAGGTTTACGCGCGAAACGGACGATACGACTCTTCCTACGAAGTCTGCGGACCGAAGATGCTGTGAACGTGGACCAAACTGACTGAGGCCGCTCGGGTATTTCTGCTGGCGAGCGATCCGAGTATTGCAAACTTTCAATGGGTGAACGTTACGCGCCCGCTTTATAATTAGACTACATACTACATTCCCGCGGTGGAACGTTTTGTAGGTTTCCCTGACCCGCCTAAAGAGGAGTTCAGTATGGGACCTGGCGGATTCCTTCCTAGAAGAAGGGCTGATGACTCCAGACTTCATTCTCCAGGCCCAGGCATTATGACCAAATTGAGCTGCCCCTACTCTTTCATTTGCATTTTTTACATTGTTCGAGCCAAAAAGGTGGTAATGAGAAAATTGTCACAATTCTGGAGAAGTTTAATTAAAAATACACCATAAAACGAGCATCAACTTGAACTGAAATCATGATTTAAGAATCAAATCCATTAACTTACTTTTGACGCGATCTCTGCTAAATAAAAAGCTGTAACAAAAGTACTGATTTCACTCAACCTGCTGTAAAAGAGTTTCAAATACTAAATCATATCGGATGTCCTTTACTTCAAAATAAAAGTGCATAATAATATTGATCTTTGTATTTTATACTTATTCAACATCCTACAAGATTTGTAACCAAGAGGCAAAAATTATAACCTGTTTTTTTATCCATCTTCCTCCTCACTACTTTGGCAAACATATTCACTTTTCGCAGATACATTCCCTACAGTTTGTTGTGGTTTTTTTGAACAAATTCTATTTTTATCTTGTCTTACGTAACGTGTTCAGAAAATAAGGCCTAAAATATTTTCAATATCGTTGAGGTACTTTACAGCATTAGCAATCTTGCGTAGGTACGTAATGTTTACCCGTTGGCGTCTGAGCGGCTGTCTCGAGGTATCTGGCAACGTAATGTCAAAGTGTCAAAGCAGTCCAATACTGTCGGTTATGCCAACTAGAAAAGCTTCAAACACAATACATTGATAGAGTTTCGGTCTTAGGTTAATGGTCCTCGCGCCATTCAACACTATGCTCTGCACCTTATAGTCGTACATAAAAAGGTTGAAATTTGGTAATTCATAATAATAGCACAACATTTTCCGAGGATTAGTAAAATAGAGAATTTGTACTAAGCCTCAAAAAAAGAAAACTTTAACATTCGTGATCACATCACTATGGGTGACAAATGCAATATGCTGATAACTAATGGAAGAGTAACTAGGGGAAGACTGATGGAAGATGTAATACACCACGTGACTTTGAAACTACGAAGGGGTGATAGACGATGGATTAACCAGTTGATTATCTATGGGAAGATTAACGGCCGCTGTTCCCAATCCTAATAATCAAATTCTAAGCGAATCACCACTGCACTACGTAATTCCAACACACAATAATTGCTTAAGCAAGCCGCTCAGTCTAAGCCAGCCGGACAGCTGGATTAGCTATTTAAGCAATATGTAAGGAAAAAGCTAGTTACAAAAAGTGTCGAGAGAGTGAAAAAATACCGCGAATCAATGATCAAATGTCACTCTGACAATCGACAGTCGCGCTCCTTTCAGTTTTTTGTGTTGCATTTGTCATTATCGTTTTAAAATGGATAGAGAAGTTTTAGACATATTAGATATAGGTACTAGATATTGCGGAATGGGCCGAAGTAATTGATGAAAACATCGGGTTATACAGGCGGCGACAGGGTGTGGATGTCAATTACATCGAACTATTTATTTATTTATTAATTTACGGACAATATGTCCATTAAAACCATAATATTGACACGAATAAGAAAACATAGATGACAGTGAATGGAGAGTACATGTATGTGAAGGGCAAAGACAATGTAAAATAGAAAAAGTACATATAGAAAATAACTACAAAGAATTTTTTGACCGTTTTCGTATGACGAAAACGTGTTTTTTGTATATTTTGAACCTAATTGAGGAGAATTTAATTTTATTTACGCAAGTGTCATTTTTGCAATGAATGTGCGAAATATTTTGCCCTTACCTCATGTCAGATCTGAAAACCTTTCTATTCTATCAATTTAATGTTATTCTTTGCACGCTTTGCTTTGATCTCCATTTTAAGGTTTGTTTGGGTTTGTTTTGCTGTCGCACGTAGAAAAAACTTACGTCGATCTGCCAAATCAAATGGGAAGTCCCGATTGTGGCATCACGTTCAAGTTGTCACTTTATTTTTAATATATAGTATATACGTTAGTTTAAAAAATATGAAATACCAGTTTATGAATAACGGTATTTAAAAGAAGTAATGTGTATTAATAAGAGCTACAATAATTAATTCTTTCATATTAATTTAACATAGAAAGTTTTTAATTTGATGTCATTTTATTGTCTATGGTAATGTGCGGTAGTGTGTGGGGCTACTTAAGATTTTCAAAGATAAAATGATTGGGAACAACGCAAATCGAACGTTCCCTACAAAATGCTTAAAAATCGCTTGGCTGAGCAAAAACAAAGATTTGAACTTAGATAACGATTAAAAAGTTGGGAACAGCGGCTGTAAGAGACAGACACCACATATTATGGCTTCGAAATGTATGTAATGGGTGTAGTTCCAGTGACTTGTTGACTTGCAGTTAAAAATTGTTCTGGTGATAATCAACCTACCATAGAAGGCATAGCAGTAAAAAGAGCTATCAAGGCTATGAATGTCACATATTTGAGATCAATCACATAAAATTAATGTTTTTCTGTTTAGAGAATCTTGGTGTTTTAAAGTGACAGGTTATTTTTTATGCGTTGTATTATATTTATAAATACCACACAAGACTCAAACCCGCGACCTCTAGATTCGGAGTCAAAGATCTTAATCGCTCGGTCACGAAGGTCGTCAATGGTGGTCTTTGTTGTGTATTTAAAACGTAGATTTAAGTGTTCTAGGTATGCGGTATGAAGTAAGTGACGCTGGGCACATACCAGCAGGTAATTCTTAAAATAATCAGTCTATTCGTGGGCCATTTTTTCAATACGCATCTAAGTTTGTTAGTTTGCTTTGGTCTAGCTTATGAAGGAGCATGACGCATCGCGGAGCTGGCAAGATCTTCCCAGCTATGTGGGTGCCAGAATATTATTTCAGATGGAGTAAAATTCGCCTGTGACGGAAATTATTACGCTGCGTTATAAAGAACGTAGACGCAAGACGCATAGTTTCAGGAAAGTGGAAAGAATTGTGAAAATGCTATAGAGATAACATGGAAAATTTATTAAAAAAACTAGTGGACCCGGGCAGACGTTGTCCTGCCACAGACGGTCTTTCATGTAGACCGCATTTTATATAGACATCTTTTTATGTAGACCGCCTTTTATCTGCTGTCGCTGAATACACGCGCAAGTCAATCCATAGTAGATATTGTTTTAACGTTTCATTTGATATCGATCATTTAAGCAGAGTGTGATTGTCTATTAGATAGATAAAATAGGTAAAAATGCGGCCGGTACCGATCTATACTTTTAAAACTGCTTTGAAGTATATGTCTTTCACAGTGTGACAGATTGTCGTACGTATACGATCCATAAAAACACATCTCATTTTCAAGTGTAACACAAAAAATGAAAATTCTTAATTGATAGTGGATAAAAATGTTCTTAATGAGGTAAATAAAAATTGATTCTTAAGCCTGAACAATGTTTTTGTTTTAAATTATAGTAATGAATTTTAATTTAATGCAGTGGGAATTGGTGAACAATATTTTTTATCAATCTTCTTTGACAATATGAATAGATAAAGCTTACACAACTTAAATAATTTACAATAAAAACACATAAATTTGTTTTTGACCACTATTGTTTTATTTTCACTCTACCGGCTTCGGAAGAACCCTTCCTTCGTCAGGAGAATATTAAAAACTGATCCAACCGCTTAGAGTGAAAATAAAACAATAGTGGTCAAAAACAAATTTATGTGTTTTTATTGTAAATTATGATGAGCCACAAAATGAATGCTTTTTACAATTACGTAAAAAATAATTACTACCCTTTTTTCCAATAAAAATCAGGTCCAAAACTATCCTATAGTTCAAGCTGCAACTAACCATACATATTCACAAAATTTAATTGAAATCGGTTGGGCGGTTTCGGAGATTAGCGTATATGAACACAGTGATTTTCATATATTAAGATGATTTCATCAACAAAAGGAAATCAAATTCATTATAAATGTTAATAAAAGGAAGCATTTTGTGCTTTAAGAATAGATCATGAAAGAAAATGTAAACACATAGATGATATATGTTTAAATGCCATATATAAATTTGTGGCTTTTCAAATTTCACGAGGCCTGTGTAGAATTTGCTCAATATTGTCTTATTAGCCGACTGACAGTTCAAAAGAAATGGATTATCAAAAATTGATTCAGCAAGTTTTATTTATGAGGAAAGCTGTTTTCTAGTGTTGGCCCCGAAAATCGAAAAATTATTTCTCGAAATTGAAAGGCTTTTTTAAAATTCGGAAGATAACTTAAATTTGAGGCGATCGCAAACAAATTTATACAGGAAAACTGACATTAGCCATTTTTTCGTAACTATGCTCTTCTTATTTTTTCTTATACCACGCAATAAGTCAATGTTATTTCAATTTGAAATGACTTGAATGAATGTATTGTCCTTCCCGGAATGAGTTTATTCCACTCTTTCTAACTAATTGGGAGTGTTCCCTGTTGGGAATTCTTTCTGAAATACCAAATAATGATAAATATATATTTTTTAAACAGGCAAACACTGAAAATAAGGAACTTTATCGCCAGAACAGATGGTCAAAAGTAAATAATATCGTACTGAAAGTTTCGACCTAAAACCTAATACAGAAGTGCCTAGTTTTCGATTTTTTAAAAGCTAATGTAGGTGGTAAAAGAAATCGAAAGCGTTCTCGGGTAATTCGGCATGGTAAAACATGTTTTTGACGAGCGCATTGTCTTATGCTGAATACATTAAAGCTGAATAATGTAAGTCAAGAAGAATTTTTATTCGAGGCCTTTGTGAATACGTAAGGATATCAGGAGACAAAAGTTTAACTAAAAAAGTGTAACGAATTTAATCAGATCTTCTTGCATTTAACCAAAATAGGTTCTATGCGGAACAAACTTTCGTGAATCTTATATTGGTGGAATCTTTTCTGTAGGTAGATAATCATAATGGACTCCTTCGGAAGATGTAAAAGGAGTGTCTTATTTGTTCGGAAAGTCCGAATTTAAAAAAAATTGTTTTCTCGATACAGGAGAGAATAATCTTTTAAAATAGAATCTATGTCATATATGGGAAGCTAAGTAGTTTTTTTAAGAAAATAAATGCGTCAACCTGGGATTTGAACTCATTTTCATGTTGTAAAAGAAAGGAAACGCGGAAGCCAGCAAGTCATTCTAAGCCGTTGACCACAAGAACGAGTCGTAAAAAGACCCATTCCTTGTGATACATGCAAACAGTTTACAAATGTTGGGCACTTGTTTGGTGTGTCACCCAGCTAGGGACCGATGACCATCTCAGAGATCCAAATGCCCAGAGTTGGGGTATGTTATGAAGCTGAAGGAAGTGAAGAGGGAAATGAGATGGCGAAGAGGAAAGCCGTGAATAACCTATTCAGATTTTCAAACATCATTTCGATTCCGAAAGCGAATCTATTGATTTATTGTATCTTTGTGTATCCAAGATGTGTGTAAATATTAGAGATAAGAGGAAGTAGATGTTTGCATAGTTATCGACAGCACTCTTCTTAGCTATTGTGTTTATTTTCTCGGCAGTTATGAACTAGAATAAAATATTACTCAACAAGTCTCACGTTAACACGGCACTGGGACTTATCAACTGTTCGTGAACTTAACAGCCACAATAACATAAACCTTGGCAGGGCACCAAAACCTATTTTTCTATCCCAAGTCTCTGGGTGTTTTAGTTAAGTCTATTTTTCAGTTAAGCTTGAAACGCTTTGAAGCTAAAATAGAAGGTTTTCTAAACGAACTTTTGGTTACGGTTTACTGTTTGTTGTTCTTGGGAATTCAAGAATTAAATAACACAGCAATACATGTACGGATATTTAATTCATTGTTATTCAAGAATTCTTTTCATTCTAGTAAAAGAAATAAACTAAAGAGTTACCAATGTGACGGGATTGAAATTTACACATTCAAAGCTGATTTCTTTACGTTTAATAATAGGCACATGTTTTGGGAAACTGTTGTTTTCTTCTTAAATTGTTAGACAGATCTGTTTGACACCTGCGTCGAAACTTTGGCACTAAAGAATACCTGACAAGAAGCCCAAAACAAATTTGATCTCAACGGAATGACCGTGAAAAGCTGAGAACTCACACGAAACGAAGCATATCAAGCAGTCCACTTAAAATGACAAAGAAGCCCAGGCCATCGAACTGAGTGCTAAAAATAATATTAGCACTTGTACGTTTTTTAATGTCTCCCAGATGGGTTAGAAAATAATATAAGATTTTGTAGCAATTGTGGCTTTGCCATGTTGTATATTGGCTCACGCATTGGCTCTTTACGTCAATATTTGTACCTTGCAAATACACAGAATTAGTAAGCATAATTTTGGTTCCCTTTCATTATTTACGAGTATGACATATAATGAACATAAACTCGTTGCAACAAATATAACCAGGTTAAAAAAAGTTTGCTTTAAAAAAAGGCCTCATAAATTTTGATATTTTGAATATTCCAAATACTTAGTTTGGAGATTCTGCTTTCAGAGTGTCAGGCTTGGGATGGATTGACATGAGAACTCATCTCTCGAGAAAGTCAAATCCACAAACAAAAAATAATAAAACTGGACATTATGATTCAAAATGAGCCCGAAAACTAATTTAAGTAGGTAATACGATCGTTTATTTTTAATTACACTATTTAAAAAATTGGATCATCTATGCCTTTTTTGATTATTGAGAGTTTAGAAATAACTAATTTTAAGGTAAGTAATATTGTTATCAATATCCTCGGCTTAGTGACCATTATTATGAACTATCACAGATTTTCAAATTTTTCTGCTGAGTCTAGTTCTTGAGACGGTCAAGAAATAGTTTTTGGTCTCTTAACCGTCTACTGAATTTGTTTTGTTTATTTCTTACTGGTAGATCAGAAATGTACTCTAGATTTTTCTGCGCCTTTGAGTTCAAAGATCTCTGCCCGAGCATTTAGTATGTGAACGGAAGTCTAACCAAATTGCCGGGTGGTAGTTGCTTGGCTGCAATCAGGTATTTATTTTATTTCTCAGTCTATATTCTATTCAGTGAGCAGCGTTATGCAGATCAGATTGTGAATAATAATTACAGAAGGCTATCAGGAAAAATCTGTACAATTATGAAGCGCGGATGCTAGTCTAAAAATGATTTATTTAATAGCTAAGTACGTATCCTTGACGCCCGCGTTAATAATCAGGAACAACTCTAGAAAATTCCACCCATGGATTAAATAAAATAAACACCATAATCTCAGGGAAACCCCTCAGCGATATTTCAATTTGTTTCTTGTGGGGTGAAGATTTAAATCAATGTAAGAAAATAAATCAATTTGGAGGACCAAAAACTATGTATACCCTGGCGTCCATCTATTATTCTCAGTCACCTGTTGAACCATTCTTTCTCGAGTTAATTATTCATCTGCATTTCCTCTACAGAACCTTTTTTAATTTGATCTTTTTATGGTACCTGCCTGCAGTAGTTTACTGAAAATTAACATTCTAGTTTCTGTTATATTTTATATATTGTCCATTGAAATGATAGGTGAGTATTTCATAAATCTGTATTAGAGTTTATTTTGCTCCTGTGACTGTTTATTTTCTTATGAAGATCATCTTCATCCTCTCCATTCTAGAGAGTTGATCCCATAAAACGGAATCATTAATTTATAGAAAATATGTAAATAAACGCCCTACCATTATTTGTTAACTTTATCATTTTCTTGATAAGTATCGAAGAGTTAAACATCCGTGAAAGATATTTTGCAGTTTTGTGACTGTCACCGGAAGAACTTATTCGTATGGAGTATGAAATGGCTCGTATTTTCACAATCATGAAGAGAAAATTCATATCTTCTCTGTTTCTTGTTCCCAAGAAGACTTTCATAATAATAGGTATCACCGACCTTTACTTACAGATGGTACTGCAGAGAGATACATCTTTTTTTGAGAAGTACATTTTAATATAATGGTCGTAAACTAAATTCTTCAGCTTAAATTTTGTCCGGAGATTATATTTGTCCTAGCATCAAAAAAAAATCTTCACTACGATCAAAAATATAAATCTCCTTGGACACAAAAAAATTATAATAAAAACCTTTTTGCTTCTAATCCTAGGAAACACTTCCACGCAAGTAGAGCAGTGGATTCATGGAACAAACTTCCACAACGTGTCATCGATTCTACTAATATAAACCAATTTAAAGCTAGATTGGGTTCTTATTTGGAGAGAAAAAAGTATTAACTTATTTTAAATTTAGAATAATTAATAATATAATAACTGTTAAAATTAAAAATTGCTCATTAAATAATAATAATTATAATAGAAAACAGTTTTGTAAAACTGTTTTACCAGCTATATCAAGCATCCTTCAGAATTTAAGCCAATTTCTCCACCGTAGATACGATCTTGTTGAAGTAGCTCTCGTTTAGTTTTTGTATTATCTTTCCCTTTAATATTCCCCATCTTGGCTTTCGTCCAGAACGCTTGACTAACGATGTTATTCATTCTTCCCATCGGATTTATTATTTATAAGCGATTGAACGAGCTTTAAAAATAAAGCGCTTCGCCCTTAAAGCACCGTTAAATAAATAGCGAGGTTAACGGTTAACGTTAACACGTCGTTTGATGGAATGGAAGAGATTAGATTGAGGAATATATGGGGCTAGAAATGTTATCTATCTAATGGATTTATATAAATAATAAAATCATTAATTTTAGCTACCTATTTCACGTACTTATTAACAAGAGGGGAATAAGTCAAGAAACTAAAGAAAACAAAATTTCAGAAAGAAATATGAGTACTGGTGAGAGTGTGGGTGACTGCCGTAAGTTCCCGAGCTTACAAGAAGGAATTAAATCGCAGCTAGAATGTGTGAAGGATTTTTATTCGCGTTGCGTTAAAAAATCTTTGAGCTTATTCATTTTTTAGAATAACATCTCGGTGTTTGTTGGCCAAATGTACCAAAAAAAGTTAATAATCTTCCCTTTGTTAAGGTGCCCTGGTGGTGATTTTGCACACAAATGGCGTTATACAAACTATCCAAATATTATTATTTCTTTATGTAAATTGCGTATTGTGATTGTTTCAATTTTGAACTTGATTGATACTGTCTCAGAGCATAATTGGCACCTAATGAAAAAGAACGCCAGATTTTCGTAACGCGACTAACGTGATAAACTTTGCGTTCATTTTCATAAACTTCTTGTGTCGGTTGACATAATTTTTCTGGCGATGCTTTTATCTTGTGGGCCCCAACACGTCTCCTCTGTCACACGACATTACTTTATGTCTTCCTCCACATTCGTCATTCGCTGGTTACATTCCTCCCCCTTTAACTAACTGTGTCCCCTGGACTCCTCGACGTTTTATTTTGATTTATCCATTACATAATATTTTATTAATAATCGTACCGTTATTACTTCAGTTCGCTCACCGTTTTCTAGGAATAGAAGAAGGCAACCGATATGAGATCAATCACAAAAGTCTTTTAGATGGTGCAAACAGACAACTTCTAAATATAAATAGAAACTCAAAGAGGGTATGCTACTGGGATTAAATAGGACACTGCCACCTCATGAGACTGAAGTTGTCTGGAGCGGAAAATGCTATTAGCTGTTGGAATTGTGAAGAGGATGAAGATACACCGATTCATGATGCAAAGGTCCTGCATTGGTAGAAAGAAGATTAAAATACGTGAGGAGTAACGGTGTGGAATCAGGAGGCATCGCCATACACCCAATGATAGCCCTTCTCAACTTTATTAAAGGTACTGGGATAATGTGAAAAGAACACGTGAAAATCGACAGAGAACGGGATATATTTTCATACCGCTGAGCGCTCGTACTTTTTTTCTGATACACTTGTGTTTATAAGAAGGAGAGGTTACAACGGAACTATCGGAAGAATTCTTTTGGTCCAATTAATGTTCTGAGTGCTAATGAAGCAATAAACAATAATAATATAACAAAAACGCTCTAAATTTGACCTTAATTTCGCAGAGCACTTGGCGTGTAAACACTAATTACCCCCTATTGTTGAAATTGTACCTACTTTGTCCGTGAAATTCTGGTTACACGGTGATAAAAAGTAATAAACACAACATGATGGTCAAATCGGGCCCAGGGTGACGCGAACAATGCAATAACTGTCGGCACTAGTAATTAGCTAAAAGGATTTATCAATTAGAGGAATTACCGGATATAACACCCGCGTTGCCATTGTTAACTTGTTACCGCTGTCAATGATTAACGCGGAGGACATGTGCACCGTTTTTCAATGCAAATTTTTAGAATATGAACACTAAACTTAATTTAGTCGCGTTTGGAGTTAGTGTATTTGCATTTACTAAAACCAAATAAAATAAAATATATATTGTTCTTTTTTCCATATATGAAGTCCTGTGACACTCATGTCATCTTTGGAGAGACTTCCTGTTTGGAAGTTATTTTAAATAAGGGAAGTGACCGGGTCCTGGAAGTGCCCTATGTTACAACTAGAATCCCGGTTTTTTCAAGCATTTAAGGGTTCCTTGTGTGAGTTACAAACTTATGGAAATATGCTGCATAACACTAATTTTAACTCCCTCCAAACACGACGTCTAATTTTTGATCAAATCTTATTGTTTAAAATCCTAAATAATGGTCTGTACTCACCAGAACTTACCAATTTAATAAATCTTCATATTCCGTCGAGATCAATCCGACAATCTGATTTATTTTATTTATCCTCGTGTAGAATAAACATTAGAAAAAATTCCCCAATTCCTCGTATGTGTGCACAATATAATACTAAATTTTACAGCATTTACATTTTTGGTAATAACCTAAAGAAATATCGGTATGAAGTAATGCGTAAGATCGATTATTAATATGAGAGCATGGAATGTATCTGGATCATCTCCTATCCTCTTCCTATTTTCCTCTTCCTCTCCCCTTCCTTTAACACCAAATTAATTTTAAGATATTAAAACTTCATTTCCAATGAACTTTAGCATAAGAAACTTCTGTGGCTTGGCTTCAGTTAACTTGTATATTTATATATATCTTTGTATAGTATGTAAAAGCTCTTACAAATAAATAAATAAACATGGCATCGAAACTTACGAGGACATTATCCTAATAATAGCCAATCTTCAATAGAAGTAATAAAGAATTATGTATAAGAGATTCAGAAGACCATGTTGAGATTATAAATAATAATCATGGTGTGTTCGGAACAAAACAAAATAATTTGGGCAAAGAAAGACATGAAAATTGACTGTGTTGATGACTGAACGTTAAAATGTTGACCCACACATACGCCATTTATTTCAAATCCAATTACATTAAAGCATCTTGTATCTTTCGATAATTCGCAATGAATTCTAAGCACTTAACTACTTAATTTAAGTGTTAAGGAGCGGAAGCTGAAAGAAGAATGTGCAGAAATGATGTTCAAGATTTAGGATTTTTTGTTAGATAAGTATTAATTGGTATGCGCCCACCTAGCTGCAGCATTTTTAAAAATAATAAACGTACCTAATTATATTTTAATAATTCGTGTTCGATTTAAACTCGAATAAAATCAGGGGTAGGCAAACATAATGTTTGCTTGAATGTCTTTGCAGTGACACCCATCAATGAGTTTACTTTCATATGACTACTAAAGATTTTGTGCATCTTCTTCTATCAATCATTCACCAGTGTTTAGAGCTTTGCTTACAATATAGCGTTTAGGGCTCAACTGAAAATGTTTGGATGCGTTTGAAATGGAGCAAGAATTTTGAGATCTATGTTAGGTAAACAATACACACGGAAGGTATTTGGGGCAGAAGAAGAGTAGATTAGAATACATCAAGGTATATCTGAAAGATGCATGTAATAATTTGTGGTACTCGGTACCTACCTACGGGCCGCGAGGTGCGGGGAGCACTTCGGCGGTAGTCTGTATTGCCATTCGGTATTCTGTAGTCTCACAGTTAGCAAGCAATAAACGATCTCTGTAAATATTCAACCAGCCTTACGTATTATAACAATCCTGAACCCAAGTCCCCTTTAAGGTGAATCTACAGGATACTACAGTGGCGACGAGGAAACTAAGTCATTATCAAAACAGTGGCGAAGTTTAAAAGAATTTACGCGGCAAACGTGTTGTTAAAATTCAAGAAATTCGGAGAGTATTCACGTAATGGCGGTGCTTTTTTAAATGTGACGGACGGGGAGTCTCGCTACATTAATAGAACAGGATCGTTGAATCTTTGTAAGATAAGATTGAAAATAATTCAGCGGGGAGCTGAATTACGAAACCAGAATCAAAAAAAAAAAAAAAAAAAAAATAGTTCCAGATAATCACGCGGGAGCGGAGTTATCGTGAAGAGGATAAATATTCAGCGGGGAGCTGTATATATATATATTTCAAACCATAAGAAGCCGGGGGCTGAACAACAGCAGCACAGCTGGGAGCTGTATTGGAGCAAGGAGCAGCTGAGAGCGGATCCTTGGGAACTATCGGTCGAGAGCTATTCTTGGAGTACAGCCGAGGTTAAGAAGGAAGATCTGCAACAGGAGGGAGTAGATGACCAGAACCAGAGGTTAAGAAGGAAGATCTGCAACAGGAGGGAGTAGATGACCAGAACCAGAGCTACAATCATCATTAGACTTGAGTTAAGTCATTAGTTTAAGTTTTTTATTGATAATTTTTTTTTAATATTGTTGTAATTTTGTTGTAAAATCATGGCTCAAATCAAACCATTAGAGACATTCAGTCACCAAGTCAGATTGTTTCGGGGTGTTCAAAGCAAGATTGGAGAATTACTTCATATTATATGATGAGAAAATTTCGGCCGAAAAGAAACGAGCTATATTCTTGAACGCTTTGGAGGAGGAAACTTTTAAATTATTGATTGAGTTGGTTACTCCTAAAAAAAATAAATGATGTCACAGTAGAAAATTTGTGTGAATTTTTGGGTAATTATTGTGAAAATGTTACTTCGTTGTTTGAAGAAAGATCAAAATTTTATAATGTAGTTAATGAATCAGGAGAAAGTGTAAAAGAATTTGCGGCACGGTTAAAAAGTTTATCCATTAATTGTAAATTCGGTACTAGATTTGAAGATAATTTAAAAGATTTATTCATTTGTAAAGTGAGGAACCCTAGAATTAGAGAACGGTTATTCATTGAGGGCGAAAAAAATTCGTTTGAGAAATTAATTTCAATCGCAGCGTGTTTAGAGGCTTCTGAAGCAAATTTTAAAGATGAAAAAGTGTGTTATCAAGTAGCTAGTTCACGTTCAAGATCAAAAAGTCCGAAAAATAATCCATCAGTATCGAAACATCGAAGTGTTTATTTAAATTCGAGGCATAGTAGAAGTTCATCGCGCGATAGTAATAATTTTAAACCGAAATTGAAGCATCTAGATTCGGAACAGAAAAAGTGTTTTAATTGTAATAAATTCGGGCACTTTAAATCAGAATGCAAGGTTGTGAATAATAAATTTTCGAAGTGTTTTAAATGCGGTCAAAAAGGTCACATTGCTAAATTTTGTAGAAATATTTCGTGCATTAAAAAAAAGATTTTTGTATCAAGTATTAATAAGAGGATTGAACCGTATGTAATTAAATTGAAAATAAATGATATTTCATTCGAGGCAATGATAGATTCAGGAGCGGGAATTAGTGCCATACCCGAACGTATCTATAAATTATATTTTAAACATGTTAAATTAATGCAATTTAATTTACACTTAGCGAGTTACGATAACAAGCCGCTAAAAGCGAGCGGTAAAATAAATTTATTGGTTACATGTAATAATAATCAACAAAATTTTGAATTTGTGGTTATTGAAAATGGGTCGGATTTAATTTTAGGTAGGGATTTTATGGAATTATTTGGGATTAGCATTAGTTTTTTGAATAATTGCACGGTAGTAAATAATTTTGGTGCTAATGAAGAAAGCAATTTGGATGTCGATAAGTTGAAAACACAATTTGGAGACGTATTAACGAATAAATTAGGGAAATTTAATAAATATAGCGTTGAGCTGGAATTAATAGAGGGATTTAAGTCAAAAATGAGCAATGCAAGGCAAATACCTTTAGCTATTAAAGATAAAGTCGAACATGAAATTAATAGACTTGTTTCAGAGGGAATATTACAATCAGTAGAAACGAGTAGATATGCATCGCCCATTGTTCCAATAATTAAGAAAGATGGATCAGTTAGGATCTGTGGAGATTATAAATTAACAGTTAATCCAGGTTTGGTTGTAAATAAATTTCCAGTACCCGTAATTACGGATTTATTGACACAAATCAGTGGAGCGGTAATGTTTTCTAAATTAGATTTGAAAATGGCATATTCACAATTACAGTTAAGTGAAGGTAGTAGAGATATAACTACAATAGCTACACATATAGGTTTATATAGATATACTCGACTGGTGTATGGTTTGAATGCAGCACC
Organism: Hesperophylax consimilis; assembly: GCF_061612785.1. Taxonomy (NCBI): domain Eukaryota; kingdom Metazoa; phylum Arthropoda; class Insecta; order Trichoptera; family Limnephilidae; genus Hesperophylax; species Hesperophylax consimilis. The sequence goes on from NC_142842.1 coordinate 3,383,078, forward strand.
AGGTATATTTATGCAGGTTATGTTTAATTCATTGCAAGGTTTAAACGGAACAATTATATTTTACGATGATATTTTGATTACGGGCAAATCAGTTGCGGAACATAATAAAAATTTATTAGCAGTTTTGAATAGATTGAAACTTTGTGGTCTCACGGTAAATGAAGAAAAGTGTGAATTTTTCAAAACAAGTATTGAATACTTAGGGTACTTTATTTCGAAGGAAGGTTTTAGACCATTAGAAAGTAAAATTAAAGCAATAATGGAGTCTAGTAGCCCATGTAATATTAACCAGTTAAGAAGTTTCTTAGGTTTAGTTAACTATTATAGAAATTTTATTCCGAATATATCTAGTTTGTTAGGACCTCTATATAAATTATTAAAAAAAGATTCGGAGTGGATTTGGTCAAAGGACTGTGAAAATGCAGTTTTAGAACTTAAAAAAGAAATTTCTTCTGATTGCGTGTTAGTACATTTTGATCCACGTTTACCAGTAAAATTAGTAACGGATGCATCCTTAGAGGGATTGGGTGCGACAATTTTACATACTTATTCAAATGGTAGTAGTAGACCTATAGCGTTTGCATCAAGGAAATTGACAGACACAGAGAGTAAATATAGTATTTTAGATTTAGAAGCAACAGCGATAGTGTTTGCATTAAAAAAATTCTTTGTATATTTATACGGTAGGAAATTCAAATTAGAATGCGACAATCAAGCGTTAGTACGAATTTTGTCAGAAAAGAAGGGCATTCCTGTATTGAGTGCTAATAGATTGCAACATTACAGTTTAATTTTGGCGGGGTTTAACTATGAAATTGAATACTTAGCATCAGAAAAAAATTGTTCAGATTTTTTATCAAGATTACCAATAGAAGAGACAAATAAATCGGAGGATTTATATATTGAGAAGCTAAGTTCCATTAATTTTCAGGATATTGAAAAAGAGTTGTTATTTTATGTTAGTGATAACTCTCAGGTTCCATTAAATGTTGATAATTTAAAGGAAACCACTATTAAAGATGACGTATTATCATTGGTAAAACAATATTTAAGGCAGGGTTGGCCAAGGAAAATTCCAAAAGATAGTGAGTTATGGGCTTTTTGGAAAATTAGAGATGAGTTGTCTTTAGTAGAAGATTGTATTTTTTGGGGACATAAAGCCATCATTCCAAATTCTATGAGAGGGGAATTGTTAAATATGTTACATCGTTCACATTTAGGTATAGCTAAAACTAAAGGGTTAGCAAGAGGGTATTTCTGGTGGCCAAAAATGGGAAAAGATATAGAAAATTTAGTTAGATCATGTAAAGACTGTCTGGAAAATCAGGCGAATCCACCAAAAACGCCTTTACAACATTGGCCAATTGAGGAAAAGCCGTGGACAAGGATACATATTGATTTTTTTGGTCCGATGGCTAATACAAATTTTTTAATTATAGTAGATGCAAGTACCAAGTGGATAGAATGCATTAATTTAAAACAAGCTAATACGGATAATACTTTAAGGGAATTAAAGAGGATGTTTGCTCAATTTGGTACTGTAGAAACTATTGTATCGGATAACGGGTCTGTTTTCTGTTCAGAAGAATTTAAGCGTTTTTGTAAAGATAGAAAAATCCAGCACATCACTTCTCCTGTGAATCATCCGCAGAGTAATGGGTTAGCTGAAAACGGAGTTAAAACGTGTAAAAAATTTTTAAAAAAGATTTTACATAATGGGGGGTTACCGAGAGACGTCGATGATAGGTTAACAAAATTCCTAATTGATTATAGGAATACCCCAAATATCACGACTGGTGTAGAACCAGCGGTGGCTATGTTAGGACGACGATTAAGGTCCGTGTTTGATTTCATTTCTCCAGTGATTGCGGAAAGGAGGGGGGAGAGATGTATGTCGGATAAAGTAAAGAGTAAAATATTAGTTAGTAGAGAAAATCAGAAAAAGAGTTATAAATCTAAGAAAAGAAATATGAATATATTTGTGGTGGGGAAAAAGGTGATGACTAAGGATTTTAGAGGAAAAAAAGGTTGGGTGGTAGGTATCATTAAAAAAAGAATTGGATTTAATACCTACTTAATTTTCATAAAAGACACAGGGCAAATCTGGAAAAGACATGAGGATCAACTGACACCAATGAGTGTAAGGTGGAATCCTAAAGAGCGTGAAAAAGTGTATAGTGACGATCTAGGCTCTGATATGAGAGTATCAGACCTAGACCTTTCCCATTATTTTCGGAAAGGGGCTAATGGGTCTTCTCCTCTGTTTCAGGAACCACCGTGGCAGTCTCCTTGGACTGGAAGGCTGCGGCATAGAAAAAACTAATGTGTAACAACCTTTATTATAATTTTGCTATATATGATAACTCTATAAATATGTTGTAAACAGGCTCAGGTAAGATGTAAACCTGGTAGGAGTTCTCCTCTTAAGTGGGGGAGAATGTGGTACTCGCCACTCGGTACCTACCTACGGGCCGCGAGGTGCGGGGAGCACTTCGGCGGTAGTCTGTATTGCCATTCGGTATTCTGTAGTCTCACAGTTAGCAAGCAATAAACGATCTCTGTAAATATTCAACCAGCCTTACGTATTATAACAATCCTGAACCCAAGTCCCCTTTAAGGTGAATCTACAGGATACTACATAATTAAAAACTGGCAGATACCTTCCTATTCAATTGACTTTGTTGAACAGTATAATTAAAATACCTTCATCCATATGTATAAACATGAATATTTTATAAGACTGAATGCTGTAGAAATGAGAACCTTGAGGCGCACGTGTGGTAAAACCATGTATGATCGTGTGAGAAATGTGGAGATCCTCAAAGAGTGCAAGGCTCATGTAAGCGTAATGAGTAAGATCAAGAAAGGGACGCTTAGATGGTTTGGGCATGTAGAGCGAATGATCGAAGAAAGGAGTGTAAGGAGAATATACGATGCAAATGTGAATGGTAGCAGAAGTCCAGGACGCCAGAGGAAGACATGGTACGACCAAGTGAATCAGATACTTGAGTCGGGCCATATCAAGAGTCAGAATAATAGAAGAGTATGTATGAATGTGAATCAGACAAGGAGTGATGCCAAGACTGAGTTTTTTGGCGGTTCGTCCTCTCTGCCTACCCCTGCGTGGAAACGGCGTGATGGTTAGTTAGTTAGTGAATATGCTCATTTGTGGTCAATTACGGTAATTGGACAAACATGGTATAAGATGAATATAAGAATGTCGCAAGGACGTACAATTGTAAAATAAAGTACTCATTCCTTATTTGCATAGAGTCACGTGGGGTAACCGTACGCGGAGTGTAAGTGTTCGCAGTGATGTTTCCGACAAGATTGTGCCTGTTAAGCGCCCGCGCGTTCCTTAATTCAGTAGCTTTCTGGATCGCGCCGAAGCGGGACATGTGTGCACTGTGCAGTGGATGCTGATTTGTCAATAAAAACTGGTAGGTAAATTACTTTTTTTCATGCTTTTCTTAAATTTTTCATCTCTGTTACCGATGTGTGCTATTGTGTAACCAGCTGTGTCAGAGCGACGTGGTCTATGATAATTTTTAGTGAAATATTGTTAGTTAGACGGGTGCAAAGTGATAATTCTAATAAAGATAACCACTTATCTGATTTTTAAAGTTTATCGAATTTTGGTGTGATGGGGTAAGTGTGCTGGGGTAAGCGTTCGCAGTTGTATGAGTGCGAACACTTACCCCAATAGATAAAATTGATTTTATAGCATAATATTTCAACTCTCGTTATTTTTTACAGTGAAATATGCCACGTGTGTACCTGAGAAAGCACCCGGAGAGGTCAGTTTGCACTCAAGAGCAGATTGAAACTGCAAAAAGGCTTATGAAAGAGGGGAAGAGTCAGCGGGCTGCTGCAGATATTGTTGGGATCAGTGAAGCCACTATGCGTAAACGCCTAAAACTAAAATTAATGGCAACTTCAATGGGGAGATATCGTCCGACACTTACACCAGATAAAGAGGTAGATTTTTAGATAAATAGATAGGTACTCAATTTATCGTGCAGATGTCATTTTTTTGTGAAACTATTGATCTGATAATTATTCATTTATTTTCAGGCCGAAATCGTTGATTATTGTAAAAAAACTGACGAAATGTTCTACGGCCTGACGATGCAGACAATGAGAAAAATTGTTTACGAGTATGCTGAAATCAACGTGATCGAGAACAGATTTGACAACATTACAAAAACGGCTGGCAAGGATTGGGTATATGGATTTCTAAAACGTATCCCAGTTTTAGCTTTAAGATAGACTACTCCCACAAATATTGCGAGAGCTATTGGGTTTAACGTTGTTCAAGTTCGGCCGTTTTACGCAAACTGAAAAATGATTGCAAGTCTGAAATAATTACCTCAAGTCCCTATAAAAAGAAACTTCAGCAGAAGCAGAGAGATGTAGATGCAAAAATCGTCCGAAAACCAATATTTAAAACCATGGAAATCGGACGACCACCTCTTTTCAAGAAAGTCACACCACAAAGCGTAAGGCGGGAGATTCCAGCATGCATAACTGTTCAAAGAGAGCACAAAAACAGGCTTCTAAGGACTATTTTTGCCCACAACGCAAGGAGAAATATCAAGATTCACCAACAGAAGATTGGATAGAATGTATTGTGTGTAAAGCATGGTGCTACTGCACAGCCTACGATAAGGGGCAATTTAAGTGTGATAATTGCAATGGGGGGGGTAACTCTTTGCGGTGCGAACACTTACCCTACGGTATGCGTATACCCCGCATACGGGGTAAGTGTACGCAATCGACATGCATGCAAACTTTTTTATATAACTGTTTAATTTATGAACCATATGAGGTTTTTATGGTTGTTTGAGATGCCTTAATAATCAATCATATTGATAAACAAAAAAAATGAGTAAAATACCTAAAGCTTTTTAATACAAAAATCCCAATGTAAAAATTGCGCACGGTTACCCCACGTGACTCTACATGTGTTATTTACATTTATAGAGATTTACTCTTTCTTATTAAAACTGCTTATGTTTTACGCATGCCTAGTTTATCAATACCTAATACTGTTGTTTAAACTATTTTTGAAATGTTATTATTATGAGATTTAGACGCTACCATTTATGTAAATTTAAAGTTCCTAAGAAGTCATGGAATGTTCCATGTACATATTGATGTATATATATTTGTATATATGTGTATATATGTAAGCATTATGTACCCGCCTCAGAACAGAAATCTTCTGGTGAGGCGGGTTACTTTCATGTTTGTGATTATGATTATGTTATTGCAAAAAACGCCCGCGTTGCCAGAATTAAAAAAAAATAAAAATTATAAAAATTATTTAAATGCATAAAACTATGGGTGTTAGTGGATAAAATAAATGCTCTAAAAGAAATAAATTACTAACTAATTGCCCAAATGAATGAGATATTTTCAAAATAATCGAAAATACCTTCATTTCATTTTTTTATAACAATTTACCACATTTTGAACTATGTATATGAATTGATTCGTAATTGACACATTAATTAAACGCATATTTGACCAATGATTCATTTGAACAATTTTGAACATCTTCGTGTACTTGAAACATATTCATTAAAAAGAACAACAAAATCAGGCGAGTGTTTACGGTAGATGTGAGTGTAATAATGATTAGATTATTATTGATTACTACTCAGATTTGCGTCAATTTTGACTCTCTTCTTATTTTTCTTTAATATTAAAAATATTGTTACTTTAAAATATATATATTTTTTAGAATCGAATGAATCAAACTGAACACAGTTGCCTTGGCCTAAAATTTCAGACAGAAAGTACGTTGCAAATTTACTATATTTTGATATACTGATATTTTGCGATTTCAGATATCACCTATACAGATTTTTGGCTTTGAATTGTGTATTTACTCGTATAGTAGATACATAAAGAAATTTCTGGGTTTCTATAATTTGCAATTCGAATACACTTTTAACATAAGATAAGCCTAATTGTGTGGTATTAATAATGCCATTATGTTAAACAAACTAAACATCTCTCAAGTTTCACACTGAAGACCGGATGCGAGCTTCGAGTTACCCAGAGCGCGAGCTTTGGTGACCTTGCCGCCGGCTTGCGTAACCCCGCCCCACCGCAGCCGAGCAACATCCAGCCAACCCACAAACCTAGAATAACTACTCCATCTGTCGGATAAACATAACGTGGGAATAGCCGGGCTGATGTTTGGATCCGCCTTAAATAATAATTATTAGACAACTGTAAAGGATGTAATGAAAGGATGATTAAAATAACAACAACAAAAAAAAAATTAGGAAGAAAGACAATAATTTCATTGGTTACAAATAACCTGATAATGAATATATTATGAATTGTAATAAACCATCCTTAAAATAAACCATGAATACGAAGCACTCGAAAATCTAATTGTCCGTGAAACCATTATATATTTAATAGTCTATAGGTCCAAATACTGCGATGGGCTGGACATGTTAAAAGAATGTCAGACGACAGAAAAATTCTTGACCAAGTCGGAACCCCATTGCCTGGAAGAGGAATGAAAAGGACTGAGAATTGGTAGGGAATGGTAAGGGACCGCAGCCAATGGAGAAAATTTGTAGAGAAGCCCATATCCCAAGATTCAGAACTTCTAAGAACATTGACGACGACATTGTACCATGATAATCTAATGAGGAAAACACAACGATATTTGCGCCTGGGTAAAGGAATGTTGGATATAAGCAAGTATCCGACACTCGACAATTCAAGTATCTTGGAGACTACTGCCAAACATCTGCAGTTCGTACACAGACACATTTTCCCGATATATTGTCAACTCATCGGTGACGTCTGTCTACCACGACCAGCCGGGTGATGTTGACGTGTTGACGCCACTTACGTCATCGAGACTTTAATATTGTGCACTTGTATCAGATTTCAGGACATGTTATACGACAAGAAGGCCTCTTGCATGTCATAATAGAGGGTATGACCGAGGGGACCAACTCTAGGGGACGCCCACGCCGAGAGTACCTGGAGGACCTGCTGGTGGATGTGCGCTGCTCATCATATGCAGAAGTCAAAAGAGCCGCACAAGACAGGGAAGAATGGAAGAGGAGAGTAGATAAAATTGCTGCAAACCAATCCCAGGATTGAAACCAGAGAGAGAGAGTATCAGATGTCAGATGTGTGTGCTGAATGTGAAGTGTGCTTGTAACAATGATTTTGTAACACAGACACGAGTCTGGTGATTTCAGTATCGACGTTTACGAACTGTGAGTGACAAGTCAGTTGCGACGTGAGTGCACGACACCAGTATCGGATACTTGCAAAGCCTTGTGGACGAAGGGCTTAACACGCAGAAAATATAACTCTATCTTAAAGCATTAATTACTGTTGGGATTTAAATGAGGTTGATATGAAAACTTGACTGCAAAGAAAATTTTCTCCGGTCAAATTTGACGTTTTCTCGCTAATTCTTTTTTACCAAAATATTTGTGTACGCGGCGTAGAAATGTATCAAAAGTGACATTTATTAATTTCGTCACACGGCGAGTGCAAAACGGTCACAGAAAAGTGATGACCAATTTAAAAAATTAACCGCTGCTAAATTCTTTACCGGAATTTTGACTCACACGTGTACCTTGCTAAAAATACGCTTGGATCAACGACCAACACTTAAACAATCCAAGATCCAGCAAATTTTAAAAGTGTTTCCTGTATGGAAAAATTGTCTTTCGTTGTCCATTGTATACTATCTGTATCTAAATTTCAAATATTCTTATCTTACTTAACTTTTCACTTATGATTTGTAATCATATTGCCAGCCCATTAGATTCAAGAAATAGTTGCGAGTTATTCATAACTAAGATTTCAGCGTAATATATTATAACATTAGCCAAATATCAAAGGGACTTGTTTATTATTAGTGTAAAATTAAACACATTCAACACAGGAAGCATTGGTTAAAAAGATAATAGAATAGCCATATAATTAAAAAAAAAAAAACAATCACAGGCAATTATAAATGACGCTGCTGGTATAAAATGTAGGTACAAAATTAGACTTTTTTTCTGTTTTCTTCGGGTTTTAAGATATTATTTTGAACTTAAGAAAATGGCCAGTTGTACCACCTCCAAATAGAGTAAAATTGTAAAAAAACACTACTTTTGATTGCAAAAGATTTTTTTATAATTTGCCTTAACTGCATCAAAGAAAGATTTAAAAAAAGTTATTATTAGGTACATATAAAAGCTTACTTAATTTCTCCACAGTATGGTAACATTAAAATTTTACGTTGAAAATAAAATGCTTCAATAAAATAAAATAATTACATCCGGTAACAAATGCCAACAGATTCGGGATGTTATGATCGTTTGGGATTTTAAAAAAAAAGCGCAAAATGATAAGCAAGAATGATGGAGCCATATTGAATCATCTAAACACAATTGACGTCAGTACAACGTCTTAAATATCGATATTATTACATTGTGATAATTATCATTTATACTTTCTGTGGTGGGTTGAAGCTTTGCAAAGAAAAGCACCAATGGTAGTCCAATATATTTAGTACTGTGATGCTTGACGTCCAATTCTCTCTGAGAATATTATCTCAGTTCCTTAGAAGGCGATCTAAATCTAAAGCCATGAAATACCAGAAGCAAGTAGGCACTTTATCTGCCCGCATTATTGTTTCTTTAAGTAGTTGACAACCGACGTAACAATGTAGACATGGCGCAAATTTCACTACAATAACTTTTAAGTGCGGCACTTATTATTGGCGGATCAGATAAAGGAGAACTGCATTCCAAGGATCAAATTACCTGCTCGTTCATAGCTCATGACTCTCGGTCATTCGGATATTTTCACGTAATTACACTTTGGGGCTAGACGCGAACTAAAATCATTATTTAGTGGGATTTAAGATTCAGAAAATAATTTTATGAATGAAGATATTTTAGGTCAAAAATAATTCGTGTTTGCTTTACTAATGCATTTTTGACTAATGCGTGTTATATTTGCTCGTGTTTTTCCATTTCCGTTTGTTTTTCTTCTATTATGCCCTCTTGTTATGTTGTACTCTCTCATCTTTTACATTAATGTAGAAGATGTTCTCGATATCTGACTGTTAAATTTTTGAAAGTTCTTTCCAACCTACTTCTTCGTGTTTAATTTTTCATTTCCCTGATAATCTATTAACCGTATCGTAACAGAAGGGTTTAAATAACAAATAGCGCTAAATCACACAAACAAACCCTGTAGGGATTCGTGAAATAGACACTGAATCAGTTTAAGTAGATATTGAAGAAGCTTAAAAATCTGAAAAGCCCATCTTTTTTCATGGTAATGTCGCCTAATGACGAGCTTTAACACTCGTTAAAATCGTATAAAGCCAGCATCACCTTTCCCGAACAAGGCGATAAAAGGAGCATTACATTTTAGATGGACGTGATTACATAAGATCCCAGAAACGATGAATAGGTGCTTTACTTGAGGAGATTTACTTTTGATATTGGGGCCTGTGTTATTGGAGATGGGCGTCTTTATGTGACACGCCCAAACAACCGTCTTCCAGCAGTATTTATGGAAATAATCCACGGGCCCATGACATGGCGAGAGATTTGGTGGCATTAACAAATTCCTGGAGGCAGGTCGAACAAATCTTTTGAGAAAGGACAGCATTAAGTGGCGAAGCGATAAATATCAGGGTCCGGAGTTTACAGTTAATTATTATCTTCCAAAAGGAGTGGAAAGTTTTGTAGAAACGCTTGTGTTTATGTAGGTTATTTTATTTTAAGGAAACGACCATAAACAGGTGAGCACTATTAATTTATGTTTAAGCAGGTAGACATGGATATGTTAGGCACCAAATAGTTGTTTTAATTGAGCTGAGCAAAATAAGTGGGCATGGTTTGGACTTGGACCGATACCTGTAAAATTTTTTTAAGAAATGGAGAACAGGCGGCCAAGAAACCCCCAAAATGCGTTTTTTGGGTTTTGCAACTACATTTTTATATGTGGTCAAGATCATGAACCTAAAAGGCCCTGTACGGAGCTAGTCGATAGCAAATTGAATCTGTGGGGTGAGGGGGAAGATGTATGAATAATTGCTTTACCTACATTAATTTGTTAATGTTACGTCCCATTCTCTCACTCATCAAATACAAAAAGTGAAATCATACGCCATTATGATTGCATTCACGAAACAAAAGTATACTTAAAATTGTTCTCTTTATACCAATTTGCATACAAATCATTTCAAAAGTTTAGCTTAAACGTGCAGAATCACACTAATGCTATGTCGAAGGCTTTTTAGGTGCATGGTCTAGCTAAATAGATAGATTCTTGAATTCAAAAAAGTACCTTATAATTCTCTATTTAATTTCAGTAGTCCATCAGTAGAAAATGGTATAAAGGCGAGTGCAATAAATTGGAGTGCAACTCGAAAAAGATAAAAGATAAATTGGGTATTCAGGACCATTACGTTAAATTATAATATAACACAATTTTTACTTATTATTATTCATAACAATATATTTAGGAAGATGTCTCATGTGCAACATTATATTAATACCCTAAAAACGTTACTTACCGTCCTTTGGTCCAATTAAAAAGCTATTCAAAATACAAATGCCAAATTAATTGGGTTACGATTTTATCTCGTCAATTCTTTTATCAATCTTTAAACATACTAATGTTGGTTGTTATGTAATGTACGTCCCCATCAAATCTGGTTCAATGAGTTTGAATTTGCAACTGATTCTTTGAGGAATTCTAGTCTTTCTCAAAATTGGAACTAATTTGACAAGAATTCAGACGATCCTGATAATTTTAACAGGTCTGTGCTAAAAGTTTTATGATTAAATTGGAGTTTTTGTGTAAATCAATTTATTACTTAAAGCACATTAAATTGACTACCTCTTTTTGAATAATTTCGATAAGCACTTAATTTTAAAAACTAAGTACCTAGTCACTATCACTAAGTACCCAAAGTTTTGTTTGGGTTTCTTAACCTTTAATGACATGATAATTCCTCATGATGAAATTCGTTGGGTGAGCACTTACTTCTTAAAACTAACTGGTTCTAAGTACCCTAGGCTTACTTTGGGACTATTGACCTATAACGACATAAGTATTTCTGGCATTAGGACGATTTACGATAAAGGGCATTAAGGCATCAGCTTTCAAAGGTACGATAAAACCTTCAAATTTCAGATCATTTGAACAATTTACGATGACATAAAGCAGTCCCTGCGTTCTTACGCTTATATTTAAGAACCATTAATAAGATATACGTAGAGTTGCCCATTGGCTAGCTATTTGTGACTGGCATTGTCTTTAGCAGGAGTTCTCAATCTTTAAAGCAATAATCCCAGTATATTTATTTTTTATGTGAATACATCACAAGAACTCCCAACTGCTACCATCAACTGCTTCCAACCGTCTGAAGTGAGACTATGCCATTCCCAATGCTATGTATGTTTTGAGGCTGATGGAAGTGGGGTGGGGAGAAGAAGGAGATGGGAAAAAACACCATTAATTCTAAATGGTGGTCTTATACGGAGAGTATATTCCACGGTAGAACATGACGAAAATATTCTATGTATTATCTGTGGAGTAACGGCGTGATAGGTGGTTATTTGATATTTATTATTCTGTCAGTTACGCACAGTAAATTATCGGTAACGGTCCGTTACATGTACAACGCCAAATCAAACTAAAATTTTCTACAAAGAATACCGTTTTTCTCAAACTGAGATATGATATTATACCTACATAATATTATTATGTTATTAGTTCGGTAGTTACGTTCATTATTTTACAGTACAGTTTTGAATAACATCGGAACTGATTTAATGATACGACTTGAAACCCAGTTCATTAATATTATTATAATGTTATAAGTCCGTAAAACTAGATACAGGTCCACAATCAGCCAACTGGTTGAATTAGATATAAAACGAATTAAAACCGGTTTAATATTACAAATAAACGGTTTGCAAACCGGTACCTTTTGTACCTTTATTATCCAAAATATTATAACTAACTAACCATCACGCCGTTTCCCAGCGGGGGTAAACACATATGACCGCCCAACAACTCAGTCTACGCACACACTCCTTGCCTCATTCACATTCGTACACCATTTCATACATACTCTTCTATTATTCTGACTCTTGACATGGCCCGACTCAAATATTTGATTAACTTTATTGTGTCACGTCTTCCTCGGGCGTCCCCGACTTATACTGCCATTCATATTGCGTCATTTATTATCCTTACACTCCTTTCTTCGTTCATTCGTTCTACATGCCCCGACCATCTGAGCGTCCCTTTCTTAATCTTACTCATTACGCTCACATCAGCCTTGCATTATTTGCGAATCTCCACATTTCTCACATGATTTTTCATGGTTTTGTCACACATACGCCTCAGGAATCTACATGTCTACGGAATTCGGTCTGCTTTCATTCATCCTCTGCCAGTTCCGTGCCCACTGCCATACATCAGGGTAGGCACCAGCATCACAACTTCACAATTCATCTTTCACAACTATCGCACACTGTTTTCGTACTTTTTCTTTCAAACACCATGACTTTAGACTTACATTAATCATTGACTCGTTCTTCATACATATTATGCAGAGAGACTGTATTATGCAGTATCTCGTGTCCAGGAAACCAAAATATAATAAAATTTAAAAAACATATTTGCAAATAATCTGCAGAAAATGCCAGCATGTTACGTAAGATGGCTTTATGCGGCTTAAGTGGTATTTACTGGCAGGTTAGTGGTTTAATTTTCAGTACAGAACTAGTAAGGTTTGCATAAAGGTAGTTGTAGCAGACAGGTAACTGTTGTGTATGCGGTTTAAGGAGGTGTACCATCACGTTATATAACTTTGTTACGAGAGCGATGTAATGGTTAAATGAAAAAAAGCAACACAACGTATCAAAAAAAAGAATATCAGACAAGTTTTTATAAATCTCACAAATGGATGATGATTTTAATGGTTGTAAAAATATAAATATTTTAGAAATATACGTCGTCTTTAATTTTTAACAGTTTTTCCGAATATTTTTACTGTAGCCACATATGTTTGTTATATAAACAACAAACTAGATAATTATGTACTATATTAGTACAAAATAAATATTTATTCTACAACGTTGTCAGGACGGTCTCCGTGGTCGAGGGGTGAGGCTCTCGACTAGCAATTCGCAGGTCGCGTGTTCAAATCCCGGCGAGAACAAGTAAAATTTTATTTAATGAATTTGTTTATTTCATAATTTATTCGTTTTAAATACTATAATAATTTATACCGGCTAAATACAATGGTACGAGTATAACTCAATACAAATCATAATAACAATTTGTATTAGGTTCGCTGTTTTTGAGAAAAATCCCCTCACGTGGCCCAAAGGTGTACATTAGCCTTTTTATAACATGACGTAACCTACAGCCTTTAAGTAAAAACCATAGGATGGCTAATACTTGGGGTCAATGCATCCCCCGTGCCAGTTATACTCACCTAGGGTTGCCATCCGTCCGGGTTTCCCCGGATTTGTCCTAGTTTAGAAGGCGTCCGGGGAGCGTCCGGGCGGGGTTTCATTTGTAGTCCGGGTTTGCCAAGGGTTTTCCAACGTGGAGAGAATATTCTCATTGATTTCAAAACAATGGACAAAAGAAAGAAATTTACTAAACGTAGAAACCATCTCGCCAGTAATTAAAATTTAATTCAATTTCCAAGAATACAGCTGCATTGATTTTTACAAAATCCTTTTAAAAAGGGAAGATATTCTAAAAGCTATCGGAAAGAGTGATAAATACAAAAAAAAACTGAAAAGTAAAAAGGCAAGAGGCTGAGGAAAAATCTTTAATAGCTAGATAATCAAATAATGTACTTACAAGTGCTATAATTTCTATTCATTTTTGTAGTTAACGTAATGATTGTTTTTATTAAGTAAAAGAAATGTAGAATTTTAATTTTAATTCTTTATTATTTCATAGATTTCTTGAAATTACAATTGTTATGTTTTTTTACAACCATACTAGGCTAATGCCCGTGTTAAGGTAATATGGCTGTTGATTAAAATTTAAGGTGATATAAATGAGAATAGTTTTGGATATTATATGTTTAAAAAAATTAATAATGTTACTTACATTTCAGTAAGTCTAAACTTTAAAAATGGCCAGTTTTGTTGCTTAAGATTTAAGAAGACTGAATTTAGTTCATATTATGTTTAGAGGTATTTTGTTGTGTAAATGGCTGCTGATACAAATTTAAAGAAGATAATTATTACTTAGTTAAAAGAGTTACCTCAAAAATTGTAAGACTGAATACTAAAATGGTCTCAGTATTTTTATGATTTTGCTTAATAATGCTCCGAATCAAAATGCACACGGCGAAAACAGTCTATCGGCAGAAATAACCACCGATCACTTGGATAAACTCTGATTACCTCCATGGCCACACATGGCGAAATACGTTTTCATTATCCACGCCACCCGGGGCGAATTCCACTCGCGGGAAATATTATTAGACTTCTAAACTTGAAGCACAAACTGAACATTTCGGTATTAATCACAAATCCATGAAATATCTTTCGATCAGATCCTCAGAGCCCCAGAAATTATAATTGACCCCCGACCGGACACCCTCACTCCTCTCTCTCCGGCCGGGAAGTGATGCCATCTTGAATTTTTTTGTCACTTCCTGTTAGAGTTCCTTGTTGCCAGAGCATAAACAATAGACAAGATAAATCACAGATTTGACAGGTTCTTACTTAGTGTAATAATCGTATGTTATTTTCATAACATTGTTTTATTTTAAGAATGAAAAAATTCTAACTGATTATGAAAACAATGTGTAGCAAACTGTAATAAGATTCGGTTTTTTTAGGTACATTTAAAACGATGATAAAAGATGACAAAATTCAATTTTAAGGTCTGAAAATAAATAAAAAGGTGATTTATGACATTTTAAACTGTTTTTATTACACTGATTGTGTTTAAAAAAACCTGTTGACATGTCCGGGTTATGGGCTCTAAAATCCGGGGTTTTCACGCCTCTTGTCCTGGTTGCCAAATTTTAGAGATGGCAACCCTATACTCACCGCACTGTGTGTTGCAATGATGCTAATAATGTAATTAATGCAATGATGCAAATAATTCAAAAATGCAATGGTGCAAATAATGCAAATCATACCTTGATAATGTAAATACCTAATGCGATATTTTGCAAGGCGCTAACCTCATTAATGTGCATAATCATATGCACCTAGTTACAGAAGTCTTTTTATTACCAAATATAGATAGTCAAAGTAAAGCAAATTAGGTACGTTTTAACAAAAACCATTTTTTTTTTTTTTTTTTTTTTTTTTCTATAAATAATTTTTCTATAAATTTTCTATAATAACAAATAAAAACCAAAATGCTAACTATTGATTTTCTAAACCATTTTGGAATCAGCTTATACTGGTAAGTTTTTTTTATTTATTTTAGCTTATACTGTATCTATTTATTTATAATTAACGGCACAAGACATAGACAGTCATAGTACATTATAAAAAAGAAAGACAAAGTGTTAGAAAGATTATGAAAGAAAAAAAGACAAAAACAATATACCTACACGTAGGTAGTACAAATTTAATGAAAAAGAAACAAATAAAAACCTGTTAAAATATGCACTGCTAAAATGTTTAATCAGTGCAGCTTTGTAATTTCACAGAGACATATTAAAAACGTCAGCTAATAAATCATAAGAGTAACCAATGGTATGCAATCTATTTATAACAGGATTGTAGTCTGAAACCGTAGTATAATTGTCACAATAATACATAGGTACTACGGAACCTTTATCAAATGGTAGGAACATGGAAGTGAATCGATATTAATATATAAGGGCTATCCAACTGATACCTTGCAATTTTATACAAAAACATAATATCAAAAATTTTGCTTCTGTCAATTAAATAAATATGCAATAATATATTATTATTGTACCTACATAATTATTTATAATTTCACCTTCTTGAAAACAAAGCAGCTATCCACGTCTGTCTGTTTGTGTGCTTAATTATTACAACACAACTGATTTTGATATGGTTTTCACCATCATTGGGAGAAGGTTTATTTATATTTTTTTTGTAAAAAGTAGAGAAAAATCGCTGTTTTGTAACCAAGTCGTAAAAAATATTAAAACTTATGAGATACATCAATATAATGTACTACAGAATTGAATATCTTAAAAAAGCCTCAAAACCTCAAAACTTTAGCCTGGTCAGACAAACAAAAAGTCCCCGAGTAACGCCAGGTACACGGCAGCTAGTGGCGTATAAAAGCATTTAATGGTACATAACAAGTAGTTTTTTTTAACAAAAATCGTTCAAATGTTCTAAAACGCGTTACTACTGAACTGACAGTCTGAAAAAATATTATTTTTAGTTCATTTTTTCTACCCAAATTTCTACCCCGCTAAAGAAAATATTTTGTTCATATTAACTAACTAGGTTAGTCGAGTAAATTTTAATCGATATTTTCGAAGTGAATATCTCTAGTATGCCCATTGCTTTGAGGAATAATGTATGTAGAATTTCTTTTTTTTTTTTTTTTTTTTATAGTGTAATACCTCACAAGAGTCCCAACTGCTCCCGTCTGGAGCCAGTGAGACTATGGCATCCCCAATTGGGGGATGTTGTGAGGCTGAAGGTAAGTGGGGAAGGGAAAGAGGAAGGTGGGGAAGTACCTGGCTATTCAGATCTAGTCACTAAACACGGCTAAAGCCATTTGGAGCAACGTTTCAATTCTGAATGGTGGTCTTACACCAGGGCGATACTGGTAGTATCTTCCACTCTGGAACGTGCCGCAAATATACTATATATTATTTTAATTAATTAATTGTGAAATAACACAAATTAATCAAATAAAATTTATTTGCGCACGCCGGGTTCGAACCCGCGACCTTCGGAATGGCAGTCCAATGCGTTACCACTGGACTATGCCGGCCGTCATGTTATGTTCAATCTATAAAAAAACTATTCTGTACCTACTCACGCTGACATGTTTCCATTATTCAATAACACTGGAAATATAATCACCGTTATTGGATTTAAATTAAGAACGCGCTCAATACTTGGGTAGTTACCTACTTACTAACATACTTATACAAGAAAGGGTGAAAAAACGGGGTGAAAGGTTACCGCCCTTACAACAAAATGTATTACAAATTAACGTGTTTTATTACCTGTATAAGATACATGACGAAGTAACTAGCTCCAATTTATATACTGGTGTCCATTTTTCAGTGGGTTCCGATTTATCCCAGCCTTTATTCGTTTTATTAGGATGAATGAGATATTTCAATGATTGTGGTTCGTTTCAAAGCTTTGAAGTTGTAGATTTTTTCGGGAATCTGGGATGCTTATGTACACACCTGGAACAAAGAAATAATAAAAACATTAGTTAAATATTAAATTTAATAACAAAATATACATTTATGAGTATTTGGAATATTAAAACATACACTTTCAATTTGTAAACACGTCGCGTCGTTCCAATGGAAAAACTTAAGAATACTGACCTCCAGTCCAATCCAGTTTGCAATATTATATAAAAAATACGACGTTCATTTGAAAATTGCCTAGTAATTATTTTTTTAATGTTTCCATTAAAAGGCAGTGTATTCCATCGATGTGCATTTTAATATAAGCTATGTGGACAAATAACACTTTTTTTCTTAGAAAACATAAAACGCTTCTTGGTGTGACATAAATAAACAAAATTTGTAAAACTGTCGCTGTTTATAAATATTTACAACTAGCTGAAGTTGCCGGCGTTGACCGGACTTGATATGGAGTTTTTATAAATCAGATGTAGACATTAATATTTTTTCTTTTATTTTTAATTTCAAATGTTCAAAATTTTATAACGAAGCATCTAATTTCTGCTGTGGGAACAGGAGGTGGGGTGGTTTATCAGTGACCTGACCTTCCTCAGTTTTTGAAAGTCAAGTGTGCAAAATTTCATCAATCTTGGACTAAAACTGTACACTTCTTTAAAAAACAAAGCCACACCGGAAAGATCTTCTTCACATAATACTGGCTCAGGTTCCTGGCGATGCCCAGATTTTACGCACAGTTTTTTTTTATAAATGACACATCCTCTTGATTTGAAGGTCAAGTGCAAAATTTCATAAATCTCTGAATAAAACTGTAGATTTGTATAAAAACTCAAATCCTCGGGGCCCGCCTGCCCTCCGCAGACAATCTTTTTTATATTAAAACGAGACAATACCTTAAAATAAAGACAGAATCTTAACGTCGTAAGTGAAGACGCCGTGCACAAAAATATCCGACGCGCGGCCCTTTTATAGTGGAAAGACCTGCGGTTGAATTTGCCCTAGCAGACCTTGAAAATCGATCTTTCTGTGGGGTTTATTTCAATCAATTCTGATGGACGTATTACTAAAATCTCAAATGATTCTGGAGAGATCTCTCGAGAAATTACTAATTCATCGTCTAGAAAAATAAAATCTGGTGCTTACCGCTAATTTTATAGTTGAATAACGTTTTATGAAATTTTCAAAGCGTTTTACATAAAATATTTTAAAATTATGGTCCCGTTTTTATTAATCTTGAATATAAATAACTTACATCCGTAGGAATCATATATATAAATAACTACTAATAATAGACTCTTATATGAGTTATACCTATATATAGTATATATAAGTTATATATTAGTATATTATGTAACTTATAGTAGAGTCTTATGTCACCTTAATAGATAGATATGTATACATAAAGATAGATATAACTTTTCAAATTTCACATTTTTCATTCACATATAGATTAATTTTAATTTAATTGTCATTGATGTAATGATATCATTGAAACGAATGAAAAAAAACTTCCTTATGCTTCGACTAATTTAATTGGTTAATTAATGACTTGATTTTAATTCGTCGCTAAAATTTTAATGCCGAATGTAATGGTGAATGGCCAGCTGCATTTTATTTTACATCTTTTATCGTTAGTTTGCAATTTCCAATGTAATAAATTGGCATCGGGGTCAGTTTACAGTCTCTTTACAATATTTATGGTTTCTTTAGCTTCAATGATAATAAAATCGGCTTGCGTTTTCACATGCATTAATAAATTAATCTTGTGGCCGTTGAGATGAAACTACCCGCCATCTGGCGATGTACATCGGAACTATCAGAGTAAGTTTACTCGATAGAAGATGCAGTTAACGCAAATAGACAGAGGAGAGCCATCTGCGTTTTGTCTAAGATTCAGAAAATTGAACTACTTATTTTATTATTCGTGTTATCATAATAAGTTAAGAAAAAGCGGTGGTAAAATATGATAAGATAAAAACAAGGTTAAATAACTTTTTTTTAACATTTTTATATTCGTTTTTTTTTACCCTCCCGCACCGGAGGGGGTTGTATCCATGCCCTAAACGAGAGTTTTGTGCGAAATATAAATTGGTTTTTGCATCATATACTGTATAATTAGGTCATTCTAGAAAAGATAATCGGTGATATATCTGTTAAATTTAAAAAAAAATTATCCTGTAACATTTTTTTAAGACGTTAAATAATATATATTCAATTCTAATCCAATCTCTCCACTACTTAAAAAATTCCTCGTCACAAACAAGCCGTGAATGTGTATGTAAAAGTTGTTTTTACTGGAAAGGGTTACAATAATATACTATGTATGTATTTAGCTACGCTTGATTTTGTACTACCTCTTTTATGTATGGGCGAAGTTGGGGTTTAAAAATAAAGTAAATAATCTAAGTTTTTGCTGGAAAGGCAAACGATCGCTCTACGATATATGGGGGACCCAAGTGACCCCTTTAGGGTGATTTGTACCTCCAGGTACGTAAAAGGTTAGTTACTATGTTTTTTTAATCGTTCTACTATACTAACTCGTGCAACATCCAATTTAAAATACCCCATGTCGTGTTCTCAATATAATAATAATTGATATCAATTTAGTTTCTATCGTTTCTGATATCATTTTAATCGACATAATGATAAACAATACCTTATTGTGCAAACTCATATAAATGATAATATAACACTAACAAAACTACAGTCATTTCAACGATATCGGCAATATTAAACAAATAATAGCAAAAAAAAAAAAAAACTAGTTTCTTCAAAGAAAGAAAGAAAAAAGAAATTCAATGCCAGTTATATGTGAAATTATCCAATGTTTGTATTGCAGAATGCAATAAAAGAAAAAGGTTAAAAAAATATATATTCGCTCGTAAGAGAGAATGAATGTTCACAAATGTACCATTAATTGGTCAAATAACTATTTCTTCTTGGTCCCTCGATACTCTAAATTTTCTAAATAATATGCCACGTAAGTTAGTACCTTTCCATTTACATACCTATCACATTATTGTAACCTGTTTTTCACTTCCAGCATGAACAGGGGTCTAAAGGGGGTATAAATGCATCCATCTCTATTTGATGCATTTTAGACCTAGTCTATCTTACCTTTTTTTTAAATTTCCTGGTTCTATGGTTGCTAACTCCTCGATCAAACATTGACCATTGACCATTCGCAGACAGCCGTCAACAGATGAGAATTCTTTGAATAATTGATGATATTCGAAAGTGTTCTAGAAAGCAACTGTCGGAATCGATGAGAGACTTTTGAATCAGACAACGCACTTGTATGAGATATTTAACATTTACAAACAGACAACAGATGTGTGTTTTGATATATGCATTGATTCATAATACACAAGATAGGCCTTTGCTGATTCCATAACGAACAGTCTGCTAGATTAGTCCTAAATTACGTGTCATCATTAGCTTCCTGCGAATCATAAAATCTGTTGGTTTACTTGTTTCTTGTTTCCAAGGAGTCACTATACATTTCCCCCGAGCTTGTTTCGGAAGTAGATACCTAGTAAAAACTCTCGAACGGTGAGCAATGGCGCGAGGTATGAAGATAAAAATCAAAAACTTTCGTTCGTTTTCACAACTTACCTAATCTGTAGTTTTCAAAAATCATTGATGACTCAGTTTTCAGCTGAAATTTGTCTCGAAATTAGCTAGCTACACATTCGGTGTACACGGCTGAGCGTATTCACACGTTTACATTCGCTATGGCTTACAGTAGCAAAATTATTATTTAAATGGATAAAATTCGGCCAAGTGTTAAAATATATATCTGTAATATTGTTAGACAAAAATGTCTCAAAAATGCACACAATATTGATTAGAGTTTTCACGCAACCAAAACAACAAAATTTAATTTCTGTACGATAAATTTTAACGAAGTTCAGTTTTGATTGGTGTTAACGAGCGTTCTACGATTACTTCAAAGATTCGAACACAATCTTTGAATTCGATAAATGTGTATAATAATCATTAAATCACTACTTTTAATTTGGAATTATTAAAATCTAGATCAGTTGGTCCAATTCTATGGAATTGATGGCTCTTCTAGTTAATTGTATATCACTGCGTACGTGTGACTGGATCAATCGATTGGTTAGCCGATAAAACTAACCGTTTGATCTGAATTGAGTGAATGGTTCCACTAATGGACAAAGCGTATTGACTGCTGTTGTTCGCGCCGAATTAAGGTTAATGTCACACTCTGACTGTGTTTTTTACAGAGGAAAACATCGACACTAATCAGTTTCATACGCGTTGAGTTTATTTTGTTAATGATGTATGTATTGAACCGTTGAACGTGATCAGGGCCGCAATTAAACCTTTAGTAGACTTAATTATTTTGACCCAAGCTAACTAAAAATATTAGTAATTAACTCTTTCCTGTCGAATCCCGTACACCGTGCGGGAAGCATACTTCGCCAGAATGTTTGCTTTCCCGCACACTGTGGGGGTCTGTATGCAGCCTGCTTAAATACTCTTTGCGAGAAAACGGGAGTAAACATACCCTCAATTATGAGTAAACCAGTTGTGCAAAATAATTTTTCATGAAAATTACTCAGTAGGTATATGTCATACATATTTCCCCAATCCGGAACAAGTAACCCAACATGAAACGCCACACATCGTCAGGGCACATATCGTTAAAAGTATTTTGTTATTCTATTTTTGACATGACACATAATTGGATAGTTTATATAGCGCCGCTTTTATGACAAATCACCTCATTACCCTTTCCGGAAGAGCTAGACTTCTAAAATAGGCAATCAACTGTCTGCCTCGAAACTGGAGAAGCTTTCGGCAGGTAAGAAAAGTGAATAATAACTGAATAAGTGAAAGACACGAGAAACACAGGAAGATCACCATAGCGTTGGACTGAACAAATATCAAAACATCAAACACATAAATAAATCCATCAAACTCAAAGCAGTCTTACTAAACAAATGCGACTATGTTATGTACACATAATGGAATATTTATCACAAAATCAACATTGGCAATAATGCGTTTCTTTGTGTAATTTACCTTTCGCGGTGGTAGGTTATTGTTCTAGGAAAATGATTGGACTATTTATATAGCGCCATTTTTGTGGGAAAATCACTATAAGGTTTCTAATATTAAAAAAATAACCTGACCTAACAATAATAATAAAATAACCCAAACGAAATCTAAACCAAACTCACTTAACATTATGGAGCAGAATTACTATTCGTAATTTATTAAGAATCTCTTCAAATTATTGGTAATTCCAGTTATAAACGGGATTGCAAGCCGAATAAATTAACAGGTTTTCTGATAAACTTTAGTAAATGGCGAATATATTATCATGATGTCGGAACACGTGTTCATGAATATCCGAATATTTTTAAACACATACCTTTAAAACACGATAAAACATTTTTAAATGTTTTATTAATAAGGCCTGTTAATTTATCTTCAGGGCAAAAATCGATTTCTCTCTTTTAACAATACCAATGTTATTGTTTGTTTTTATTTATTCTGTTATCTATCTAGTGTTATGTTTAGTAAAGGTAATTCGTGTTTTTATAAAGGAATAATAAAATTCAGAATTAATGATATCTTATGTAAGGAGTCCAAAGGACGGACCTTCAAAGGTCAAATCTCTTCATTGGTCTTGCCTTGAGATTGACTAGAGGTCAATTTGTCTCATTTATCGTTATTGGTTCTAATAATTGATTTGATGAAATGAAAAAAGAACTCGGCGGTTAAAATGCATGACTCTTCAGATGTTTCGAATTCGATTGAGTTTACAAGACGTGACTAAGTAAATAATTTTAAAAAGTGTCAGCTCATTTATTATTGGAAGAAATAATTAATTTTGTTTTCTTTGCCATACTAAAGTTTATTTTGTTTGGAGATATTGTTTATTTTGGGGATGAATCGATGAGAGAATCTGTCTGGAAAATTATCCGTTTAACAAATTGTATGTATGCAGGACATCGACAAAAATAATGCCGGAGAAGGTTCTAGGAATATCATCATAAATATTGATGACACATATTCAATGTCTCATACGAATATGGTAAAATATATTATCGTCCGCAGTCAAAAGATATCGATGAATAATGATTGATAAATGGACCTGCGTGCGGAGGGCGATAAGCCATTTATTTATATGCTGTGTAAACAAAAACATGATAAATAATTGCATTCATGAAGCCTGTGGGGCAAACATGAAAAAAAAATCAATGCGGCTTTATTCATAAGTCAAATAAATTCAGAATTATACAAGATTATTACAATTAAAACTCCCTTTAAGGTGTATCTTTCGCGAAAACAGCGCTATATTTTTTTCCGATTATTATTTGACATAACTACCGAAACACAGGGGACAAACACGTATTTTTGCCTTCAATCTGTTTTATCTCTAATCTGTTTAATATGTTTTAATTGGAATCATTCTACATGAACGATGATTGTGTTGAGTAAGGGAAACGCCACTTAAAAAACTAATGCATTATTTTAATATAAATTACTATCCCTTTTAATTTCTGACTTAATAATAATTAATAATGTATTCTAAAATCAAGCTTTGTCCACACTTTCTCAAAGTTGCAAAAAAAATTGTGTGTTCCAAAATGTCGATTATTACACAAGAAACTTATAAAATATGCGCACTAGATTAACAGATAGTAGCCAAATTATTCATACAATATGATGCAAAACTTTTTTTTTTAATAACCGGTATATTTTGCGACAGTTAACGATCCCATTAACACGATTATGGCATTAAGAGCAAATCGACTTTCTATCGCGATTTTTTCAACATTACTCATTTGCAGAAGCGGCTCTAGGGATCTAGTCGTGGTAGGTCATTTGAAAAATAAAATGTGTGACTAATCTTTATTTGATATTGTGAAAAATTGCTATATATTATTATCAAAATCAATTTGTTATAGTCTTATAGTTTAATAGAGTCCGCGACTCTAAATACTTAATACAGTAAATTGGAAATAAATACACAATCCATGTAGTTACGGCAAATTATTTTTAAGATATTAAGTTTTAATGTAGTTGTGCACAACATTAAAGTAAATAAAATAAGAGTTTGATTCTATTTTTCAATGATCTTTTACGTTTTTTGTTTTGTTTCATTCAACATAAATAATTATTCCAAACCTTTCCAGAACTATCCAATTGAAAAACAACCGTTGTTCTACACATTACAAGCGTGTAAAATGAAAAACCGAAATTTGTTTATGTCAACATCTCTGTAAAACGTAAAATATTCATCATATTGTCTCCCCCACGGTCATGACCTAAGCGTCCCTAAGCTTTCTTCGGTAACTAATTTTTACTTCGACGAAAAATATAGTGCCATCTCGTTTATTCTATGGCGCGCATAGGGACAGAAGATGCCAAAGTGGACATTCTTTAAATTGACCCAGCGAATCGTGTTGACTTGTGAATGAAAGATTCTATTAGAGACAACAGATGTCACTACTGTCACTCGCCGCCGACACTGTTTTGTGTTACATTTTAAATAAATTAAGAATAAGGCCAGTTGTTTTGATGCAAATAATTGATTATTATTATTGTCTTATAATTTTGGGGGGTCAAACACCAATTGACCTAAGGGAAGAACCGCCACTGCTCATTTGAACGTTTAATCGGACCCAATTATGCCGTAAATGGGCCGATTTACACAACATAACTACAATCTACAAGGTATCGTAATCGTAAGTATGGTAGTTTAGTATTTAAGCAGTTTAATGCCATGATAAATGAAACTTTCTTCTACCTTCTGTTTAAATGTTTGACCCTCTGGACGCCAATCAACGATTAATCGTTGGGGAACTGCCGTTGTTGAACATATTTTGATCGTTGTTTGAACAAAAAATAAAAGGAAGGAAAAATGTCCATTCGAAATCCAATTGCATAATATGGTTAACCTTATACTTCCACTTTTTTATTTATGACCTGACCGGACCGGTTTCATCGTTATAGCAGGAAACTTCAAATTGATTGAACCTTTTTTCCATGGGAATTTACAAAAACAGTGTTGCGTACTTTATTTGTCACATTTGGACACTGTGACACTAACCCTGACACTGTGGAGGTAACGTGACACGGCTTAATACGCTAAAAATAAATCACTATGGGGCCATAAAATTGATATCTGCAACTTCTCAAAGGATCTGCACTTCTTCACTACTCTGCCGTCATAAGTAAAAAGGCAGGTAGGAATTTGAAAAAGTAACATTCTAATATACGAGACCTTTCACCTATGTTACTTACGGAAATTCCTGCTTATGACGGTAAAATTGAAATCGGGTTGTATTAATCAAGTGCCTGCTACCGATATTATATATATAAATAGATATATAAACGATGGCATTTCTGGTTACATAGCAGCCAAAAAAGCTCGGCATCTAAAGGGTTACTACAAATATTCAAACAACACGTGTTTACATACCATGAGTCGAGTTCTAAACTCTCTCTTTCAACGGTTTAATCACATGGGCATTGTAAACATAAAAACAAAAGTATGTTAATCGCAGGAAAACAAGTTGTGTGTCAGATATAGTGGGATGAAAAGCCGCAAGCCGCTTACGCACGTCAATCAATAAATATTAATTGATTTATACCCATTATTCGGTTTCATTACCTACGATTTTAATCTGACTAAATTTGGATTTACATTAATCAGAGTAATATAGACCGACTTTCCACACGTTGATTAAAAACAATTGAAAAGAAAAGTTTATCGATGCTTTGCAACCTATCCATTTTATGGATGCAAAACAACCGCATGCTACAAGAGATGTCCAAAAATCTACCGAGTTATGATTGAAAAATCTCCATGACAATAATTGCAGTGGAAGGTTTAGTAACCTTTGGCGACACTTGTTTAGGGCTTTCATCAGCTAGAAAGTAAAAGGACGGAAGTTTTTTGATTCACATAATTAATTACTAATAATATATAGGTAAAAAGATGCAGCTGGAAAAATACACAAAAGATCGGATAATAAAAGAATGAATAAGAAAACAACAGAGAGAAAGCAAGACGTAGCTGAACACGACAAGCAAACAACGGACAGCAAACATCAGTTGGAGGATGGACAAATTTAGGTGTAAACAAAGTGGTGCCCAAGATGAACCAAATTTCTCAAGTCGGACCTAAAACCCACTAGAATAGTTGACACGCGACAAAGCAAAGAATGGAGCCTAAAAGAATTAAAACAACTTGACGATGAACTGCATTTTAAATAAAGCCAAAATAAGGTTGAGTTTATGTAACTTTTTTTGCAAACGGGCAAAAAAACTCAATCAAGTGTTGCGAGAAAAATAAACCAAAGTACTTAACGATCAAACGATTGCATTACGCGACTTGTTTTATAAATGCATAAATAACGCTCCTTTTTAGGACCTGTCGGAGAATTTCAAAGGCTCTGTTTTCTTTTCAATCGGATCTCACAATCGAGACTCGGGTATTGGGTATTTCCATCACGCAACAGACCACACGTCAACAACGATAAAAAAACCTTAAAAACTCCTGTGAATTTCAAGATAAACCAAGGAATTGTCTCTGTGTTCGCAAAGCTGAGTGAGAAATGTGAGAAATTGTTTAAGTTTTTTGTTTTTATTTATGGATAAATGCAACAGCCTGCACGCGTTATGTGAAACTATTTGAATTTTTATTCTCTGGAGAGATTAGAAAAAGGGAAAAAATATAATAAGAAAAGAATAACAACTAACGAGCACTCAAATATTTTATTTTAAACTTCGTATCTTTAGTGATGGAATCATTATGGAATATTTCACAAGTTATAGCGTATTGTTTGTTTTAAAAAATACACTATTCACTAAAAAGAATCGTATATTTTAGTAGTAACAGTTTGTTACGTACAGGTTATAAATTATTAATTGCAGTTATTGGTTACATTATAGTTTTGATTTAATGTTTTAGTTAATTAGTTACTAAATAACAAATGCCAATTGCAAAACCTATTACATAATTGTTTGTTATGATTAACAACCAGTCATGAACAACAGGTGCCATTTACTTGGCAGTTTTTAACAGCACATTATGTAAGTACATGATGACATTGATGACTTATATAATAGGTTGTTTATAGTAAAGACGCAACGTAAAAAATATTTAACGGTGAAAACTGTTACATTTTTAATGATTCGCTCGGACAAAAAATCAACACTTTTGTTTAGCAATTTCTTAGGGTGGTTTTGTATTTATCCTTGTTTTAATTTATAAAAAAAAATCAATAGTCGTCACAATATATAGACCATAAACACTCGATAAAATACATCTTGTAGTTCAATAATTTAGCCCTGCCGTTGACAAGAGATTCTTGAAGGCAACAAGTAAACATATTTAAATTTTGATATTTCATGGATCTCCTATCTCGGATTGTTGCCGATGGATCACGTGTGCGATAAGCGCGTAGATCATGTCATAAGTACATACATAATCATTGGTAATTTTTTTCTAACCTGTTGTTACGATGCACCTGTTTATTGCAGCCACCTAGTCATGCCTAACAAAGTTGTGTGACTAACTCCAATCAAACATTAGGCAGGTAGGTATATTTGTAAATATCCTATAGGTAGGCGACTACGCGTGCTCAAAAGGTAGTGTCAATATTGAAGAAACTATTTTCATGTTTATGGACAGACGCCATACAAGTTGAGAAAAAACAATTCTCGGAAAGAGATAATCATTGAAATACCAGCTCGTTCCTTAGATAAGTGTACGCCAGGGCTGGCCAAACTACTGTCCACGGGCCATACGGCCTGCAGAGTTTACCATTTATTGGATAATACCTGCATCACCTTCTATCCAGAATTAATGTCGTGAATTAACAGATGATTTTCTATTTTAGATAAAATATTAAAATTTATCGATTTCTTCGGGGCTGGGGAACTACTAATTATTTTATCATCTTCCCTTTGAGGCAATTATAGTTGAGCTTCCGAACTGCCGAAGGTCCGCGGCAACATCAGGACTACAATTTTGAACTAAAAAACATTGAAATAGGTATGGTATAATGGTATAGCGGAGTAGGTACGCTCCTGTTTCCACCGTGGTCAACCTCGCGGTGGTGGCACTATAATACCTCATTGTACTCTCGCATTATGTTGAAATAAGCAATTAGGTTCAGTTAAAATGTTTTTCTATCCCTAATTTACTCGTACATACAAACAAGCAGTTGCTGATGGCTAAAGGCGCGAAATACACCAATAACTGAACCACCATGGCTGCTATCTCGTCAACCTCCAGCAAAATAAGATGACAACTTAAAACAAAACCAAAATATGAACAACTGAAATTTTTTACTCCCAGTTAGTGTTTCAAATTCTACAACTTATTAAAAACCTATTAAAACCACACTAATTATATTTATCGAAGTGAGACAATGGCAGTTGGCAGAAACAATTACATAGAAGAACCCATTATATTAATTTGAATGTATCTCAATTCGCCCTCGCCATGTTGGATTGCATGCTTCATTAAATTTATATTATAACACAACATTAGACCGAAGTCCGAATGTTACAGTAACCGCTCCGCTGTTACGAACCTAACGGGCGTAATGCGATACGTCTGTCGACGGACATCGGAGACGTTTCGTTTGCTTTGTATCTCATATATTCATAATGTCTTTATAGAAGTGACTCGAAACTGAAAATGGAGAATCATTTATTTTCAGAATATAAACAAACAACAAATATCCTACTCTTCATCATAATGCCAGATTTGATTATACTGGACAAGCAAACTATTTGCGAAGGAATTCCGGTAACATTAAGGAGCGTCATTTTCGAAGGATTTCATTTTCTTTAAATTAATTGAATTTCACTGAACTGCAAAGTGCATAAATGTATTCTGATCCGTAGTCAGCCAAGCATTTTTATGTATTAGCAAAAATGGTTGGAAAAGCAATCGACACTTTGAAAATCAATACAGCTGTTTATAAAAACGAGGAATGTATTCAGTTTTATATGTGAAGCACTGTCAATCAAAAACGGAAACATTTTAAGGTGGTTAGAGGATAACATATATTTGGTTAAAGTATTGACAGGTTCTCCTTGGATATTTAGAAATGTACTATATGTTTTTACAGCGCCCTTGAGGTGATTATGCACAAAAACGGCGCGGTACAAATCATCCAAATATTATTATTATTACATTAATTCTACACTTTGATCTTACAGACGGTAAGATCAAACAAACAAAACATCTAAACATCTAAACTGCATCATCGAATATCAATTCAAATACAGATATAGCGCAAAGCACTGAGATGTAACATGAGACTTTACGGATCGCTTCACTAATGCCGATATAGCGTTAGTTTTTTTGAAATAGATCCAATTTTTCTAAATTACCAACATCGACAACAAACTCCATGTCTAGACCAACAAAAAACTAATGTAAGCACCATGAACCAGGCTCGTTTGCTTTGTTGTGGTTATCTGATTGACTTTGGCTATTCATTGTTGTTCCTAAATAACTTCTAGCCTTTTTGATCGCGGTAACATCCTTATAGCAGAGCTGAAACCTCTTCTGATCAATTCACCATTAGCTTTTTTAACGTCCATTGCAGAGATGCAAAGAAAGGATCTTGAAAAAACGCTTTAGGCGTGATGATAATCTTCAGTTGCAAGAAAATGACGCTCGTATTGAAGCATTTAAATGAGAAATAAAAATATATAATGGATGCACAGATGATGAGGAATTAATAGCATGCGATAAAAAAGGCAGTCTCCATTGCGTTACAGTCTAGGTACGATTTTTAATATGCATCGCTTCACAGCTGTTATAAGAAACACAGAAAAATAATCAAAACCTAAACTTTCTTGCACCATTGAGGTATTCTCAAAATACGATAGATAATTTGAACACTTAAAAAACACTACAGGACTTTCAACCAATCTTGTAGTATTCCCAAAAACACAAGAGATGATTTAAATATCATTGGGTTTTGATGATGTGCATCATGGACATTTATATGAAAGATGGTGTCTGAAAGCAAAGCATCACAACATGATGTATCTCATTGTTACAGTAAGACTTAACTTTGTCTTGAACTAAATATAAAATCTAACCTCTTATATTACATTGTACATCTGGTCGTAACGATTGAGCATTTATTCAATTATTTTGAATACTTTTTCTATGCGTAGGTGTCATTGTTGCTGTCACAAAACGACATGACAATGGGTAAATTCATGTAGAGCATATTATTTAATGTGTCGTTAAGTCGCCTACGCATTTTTGTTATTGTTTGGGTGAGATTCTGTTTGCCAGGAAATCTTAAATCCAACAAATGATTGCTACAAATTTTCTGGCAAGGTGTTCTGATTTATTAATTTGGATGTTATATTCAGCGATGAAGATGTTGGATGATAAAAATACCTTTTTTGTAAGTTAACAATATCAATAAATTTAATTTGGTTGTTTTTAGTTTCCTAAATGAATTCCTGAGACTTATTGCGACACATGCCAGTTGGGTTCGATACCCTCGACATGCGTAAGTTTTACAAGTATTATGCGAAATTAAGAT
Source organism: Hesperophylax consimilis (assembly GCF_061612785.1). Lineage (NCBI taxonomy): Eukaryota > Metazoa > Arthropoda > Insecta > Trichoptera > Limnephilidae > Hesperophylax > Hesperophylax consimilis. The sequence continues at coordinate 3,414,035 of NC_142842.1, forward strand.
GAGAACTGTAATGAAATCGAAACTGCTCTAATTCTTAGGAACCACAACCGATTAATGGTTTGAAGTCAAAACAATGTGGCCATTACACTCGTACAAGCGAATATGTAACTAATAATGCGAATCACTTCCCAGAACTGCGGATTGTTAGTTGTGCAACGGAAATACACGCTATGTTGTTATTCTCACGCATTTTCCCCTTACTTCGATTAGATTTACATTAGACATTACGCTTACAGACTTCTGCTTATCTACTACGGTTGATAGAATGTCATACTAGAATACCAATAGTACGTCTAGAAAAGCAAAAAAAGCTTTAAAAGCACTTGATTTTTCGAGACCCAGAATCCTTAGATCCTTGTATGTTGGATGTGAGGTGAAGATTAGTTTACCATAACACCGATAACGTTACATGCGATCTTCTTAATTGTTGATTATGAATTATTGTGCCAGAGGAAGGACGAAGGTGCAGTCGAAATGAGATCCCCGAGGTAAAAAGTAAAATCACAACCAAATAATGAATGAGGAATTCCGAGAAAAATGCAAGGCCGTAATTAATATTATTGGGAAAGGAACATTTAGAAGTGATGGTTTGGAGGTTTGGACAAGTATGGCGAATTGACACAGGAAGGCGTGGGAATAACGAAGGTATACATATCATGTATGGTAAGTGTATGTAAAATAGTGGGTGCCATGATGAGAGATAAAAGTAGAGGTTAAGAAGAATGGGGGAGAGGTTTGTGGCGTTCCATCGTATCTGCCTACCACTAAGGGAAAATGGCGAAGAAAGGTGAATAGTTTAGGTAAAGAGGAAAAAGTAAATGCAATTTGTTTAACGATGATGTTGACAAAAGCAGCTTTTCCCTCGTAAACGTAACAATGTAATGTTTATAGCTCCCAGCCTCATCAAAGGACCACAAACATCCGGCTTTGCTTCAAGACTCATTCCACAGCCACATTCTGGTTCTCTGGCGCTCCCGAAGCTTGCCGGCTGCTTTTTTCTAGCGCTCCTAGATATATTTTGAAAATATTGGGAAGTCCTTGTTTGTTAAATTGTGTAAATATCTAAAAATAACCGTAATCATTTTTATGTTAAGTGTATACAATCAAAATAATTTTAATATCGCAGTTTCTAGCTTAATTGAACTTTTAATAAAATAACTCATATTATTTTAAAACTCTCGTTTCTTAAAACACAGTTGCGCTTCCATCCGATGGTCAACTGGACACATGTGCATACCGCACGTGGCTCGACCTAGCAGCTAATCCCAAGTGTTCAGTTTGTAGTGCAGTGATTTACGATGTTTACTTTGTTATGCAATGCATAATATAAACACTACTATTGTGTATAATAGGGCAACACTATTAAGTTTTAAAAATAAACGTGTATTGTTGGACCCTCTGGTTGCCGCAAAAGTAACCTTGTACAACCTTGTGCGTGACCCAAATGTGAAAGCTAGGTACCGGGGTTGTCGTGGAGGACAAAACAGGAAAAAATATCTATGCAAGAAGGAACAAGACTTTAAAACTAACAATAACTCTAATAATATTAACTCTCTATTAGAACAGGGTATTCAAGTGGTCATACCAACTGACAAACGGAGCGTCCTAGCTTCTGAAGCCCTACGCGATTCTGATAAATGTGACAATCTGAACTTGAATAAAATTCGATCAGAACGACATGCGAATTTTAGAAGCTGACGGCTTGCGGTGGGTTCCTGGAATGCACGTTCTCTGAACAACAAGTTAGAGGAGGTGGATGATGTTTTTAAAGATCAAAAACTCCACATACTCACCATCACAGAAAGCTGGCATGAAAACAGTGAATCTTATTCAATCAAAAGACTTCAAGCTCTTGGGTATGTCGTTCTGGAGCAGGCTCGACCCAGAGCTACGGAACACTCTAATAGTATATCACACGTAAATCATGGGGGTGTCGTGATAATAGCCCGACAAGGACTGCGGCTTACCAGGGTCGAAAATGGCACATTCAGTACATTTGAGTACATTGGCTGCCGTGTTTCTTCTGCGGGATCGTCATTTATACTATTAACGCTGTACCGACCCGGTTCGAAAACGATCTGTGTAGAATTTTTTAAGGAGTTTTTGCGTTTTTTGGAATGGGCAGTGGGTCTTTCCGAAACTCTCATCATCACGGGTGATATAAATATTCACCTCGAGCGCGAGACATCACCCAACGCTATCAAATTCATTGACCTACTGGATAGTTTTGGACTCCGGCAATGGGTCAACGAACCAACTCATGATGCTGGTGGAATTATAGACATTTTTGTATCCATGTGTAGTAGCCCACCACTGACCGCTAAAGTCTGTGATATAGGCTTATCAGATCATCGACTTGTCCGCACCGAAATTCATTTCAACCCGCCAAAAGTGTCCTATAAAACAATAGAATCGAGGGAATGGCGTAAATTTAATTTCGAAAATTTCCTTGAAGATCTCAAAAATTCTTCTCTATGCATAGAAAGCAACTGGGAAATTAAGACGACGACAGATCTAATCGAGGAGTATAACACCACTCTTTCAAACTTATTAATAAAATATGCTCCAACCACCTCGAAAACGCGGAAAGTTCGAAAGTCTGACGGCTGGTTCGACGAAGAGTGCCGAAGCCAGAAAAGGCGAATGAGGAAACTAGAGAGGTCATATAGAAGAAACCCAGATGTTACTACACGAGATCAGTGGATAAATGCTCAAAATGAGTACAGAAGCAAAATAAGTGCCAAAAGATCCGATTATTGGATCAATAAAATTGACTCTGAGCGGAAAAATCCACGACGTCTCTGGAACTCGGTCAAAACTATCATCGCTGGTAATACTGTTCCAACTGCTACAGAAATTACACCGCAGGCCTTTTCTAAGTTTTTCTGTGAAAAAATAGAAACCATTCGCGCCTCCACATCTTCTGCCCCTCCGCCAAGATTTACAGCCAATTCCACAAGGATACTGTCATCTTTTGAACCTACAACGCTGGAAGAAGTAGGAAAGTTGATCCTTAGTTCGCCAAACAAACAATGTACTCTTGACCCTATCCCAACGTGGCTTCTCAAGAAATGTTGCAACGTGTTATCCCCTTTCCTGGTTCACGTGTTTAATAAGTCCCTAAGCACAGGTGACTTCCCGGAGCCACTTAAGTCTGCTGTAGTTACCCCAATTATTAAAAAACCACAGCTTGATGCCGACAACCTGGGTAATTATCGACCTGTATCAAATCTGCCTTTCGTAGCTAAACTACTAGAAAAAATTGTGGCTTCTCAAATAATCTCCCACTTAAATCTTAATAAATTAATCACAAATCATCAATCTGCATATAGGAGGTTCCACTCAACAGAAACCGGATTACTTCGTGTCCTGTCAGATATAACCCTTGCCATAGAGTCAGGTAAGTTAGCACTTATTTCACTTTTGGATATGAGCGCTGCATTTGATACCATTGACCACGACTTTCTCATTAAGAGACTAGAAGTAACGTTTGGCTTACATTCTAACATCAAATATTGGCTAGAATCCTATCTATCCAATCGCTCGCAAGCAGTAAAGGTTGGAAATAAACAGTCCAACTTCTCAAAACTCTCTTCAGGGGTACCCCAGGGATCCGTTTTGGGTCCACTTCTCTTCATTCTTTTTACAAATGACGTCGCAAAAATTATCGAGTCATTTGGCCTTTTATCTCACTGTTATGCTGACGATCAGCAAATATACTTTTACTGCTCACCAAATGAGATCGACGGCCTAAAAATTCGCACAGCTGAGTGTCTAGAAGCAATCAATCTCTGGATGTCCTCAAATAAACTTAAGCTAAATCCTTCAAAAACGGAGTTTCTCTGGGCAGCCACACATAGACGCCAACATTTAATAGAAAACTCACCAATCGCTATTTCCGGCAACGACGTAACTGCTAAAACAACCGTCAAACTTCTGGGAGTTTATCTGGATTCAGACCTTTCTTTAAAAAGTCAGGTAAATAAGACCGTTAGCACGTGGTTCTTCTACCTTAGACAACTTAAGTCAGTTCGTAGAAACCTTTCAACAGAGGCAACTAAATTACTTGTGAACTCATATATAGTATCACGTCTTGACTATTGCAACGGCATTTATGCAAATCTTCCTAAATGCGAAACTGATAAACTACAATCAGTGTTCAACGCCGCAGCAAGGCTTATCACCGGGGTACCCAAGTTTTCGCACATTTCGGAACACCTCCGAAATCTTCACTGGCTGAAGTGTCCTGAAAGGATCCAGTACAAGCTATGCTGGATGGTGTTTAAAGCTATCAACGAAATGGCGCCACCGTATATTACTGAGCTATGCATTCCGGAAAATACTGGTCTAAGGCAGTCAACTCTTAGATCAGCGACATCATCTGCAATTGGAAGGTTGAAAGAGCCTAAGCGAAATCCGAACACTAAGTTTGGTGATCGTGCATTCGGAGTATCCGGCCCCAAGGCTTGGAATAAACTTCCTATGGAATTGAGATGTATAACCAGCCCAACAGAATTTAGATCCAAACTAAAAACTCACTTTTTCAGACACTCATTTCCATAAATCCGTCATTCTATCCAAATATTTCTTTTTTTTCATTTTTTTATACCGTAATTGTTACATTATCTAGCGATTCCGTTCATTCAATTTTGCTATTGACTTGCCTACCAGTGGACAATGGACAATATCAGCGGGAACATAACAAGTTAATCGGTTTAATTGTTGGCAGATGAATCATCTAAATGCGTTTAAGATTGGCGATTGATTGATTTTATTCATTAATTTAATTCATTTTAAGATATAATATATCCAGCTAACAATAAATCCACCCTAATATAATAGAACTTCCTTCTTCTTCTGGCGTTAGTAAGATTAAATTGTTAATTTTAATTTTAGTTGTAAGTTGCCAAATATGTAAATACTCGTGTATATGTCGTTAAGATAGTAGTTATAGGCCTTAGTCTTAAGTCACTAGATATAAGTCTTAGAGATAAGTCAGTAGTTCTAGTATTAAATATTTAAGAAATATATTTGTACAGCGCCCTTGAGGTGATTTCTCACGAAAACGGCGCTATATAAATTAGCCAAATATTATTATTATTATTATTCATAATCATAAAAGCGCACAGACCGCTATTACAATGCATCAGAACATGCTCCTTCGCATGTCCCAAGAATCTCTCAGGGTATTCTTGGAACCAAATGGAATCTCTAAAACCTCGCATTCCACTAACACGCTTTCAGAATAAGCCACAACTGTAAAACAATTTACAATTTTATGGTTTAAATTTCTGTATTTTAGAATCTTATCTTGCTCCGTCTCCGATCTGTCGCTTTTGAATGACATTATCTGTGGTTTTGAGCTGTAAACAAAACTGAGATCATTTTTATGAAAGATCTTTTATATTCTATTGTTTACAGCTGTCATTCATGTTGTTTTTTTTGCATTTTTTTTACTTAAAAGCTATGGCGCCGCATAGCACAAACTAATGTACAGACGACTGCGTTACTCGGGTCTCTTTGTGAGGTTTTTTTTCTTAGCAATTTTTACAGATTTGTATAGTAAAGCAGCTGTTATTTAAAAACCCAGTATATATTCATTCGTCCATTGAATATCACAGACTTTAATTTATTATCGGATAAGTAAAATTGTATTGCGTTCATTGTTGTTTCATAAATCACAAAATTATGATGAATGTTTTTCTTGTTGTTATTGTGGTTTTTAAGTGCACCTGATGCAATAGCACAATTAGTCTGAACTAGTTTCTACTTCCCAGCGCTTGAGGGAATATTTTTCTCGGTAATTGAACAGGAAACGGATATTAGGTAGACGAAGACTGATAGAACAATGTGAATAAAATAACTCACTTAGCTACAAAGCCGTAGTTTAGTGTCAGCGAATAACTGCAGCAGAAATCCAATATAATTATACCATTGCTAAATAAGTCTGTAGCCTAAAATGAATTATGTACTGCGATGATGTGTGGCGTTTTTGATTTATGAATTTTTGAGGACAGGAGATATGATTGAGAGAAATTATTTTCTGAAGAGATGGGTTTTAAAGCTAGTTTTTGATGGGTCTTAAATCAATAGGAAAGTTATTCTAAGCTTATGGGCTAGCCACTCCGAAAGCTCACTCTCAGATCTGATCTTATCTGAACCGCGTTTCGGTCTTTTCAACATTTCAATGTATATGCGTCGTAAACTTTGACATCTTCTCTTCTCTGTTGTCGTAAATAGTTATTTTCAGGAATACACATTTCTGATAAACAAGGCAGGCCATTCCATTAACGGCTTTAAAACCACCTGACAAAGTTATTTACAAAAAAGCAATCGTTTGTCGACGAACATTTAGGAGATATCAAAAACAAAACCGAATATTTGAAAGCACTACTCTGGTGGGTGGCAGAAATTTTGCAAATGTTACATTGGGCTTTATCATCGTGTAATTTTCACACTTTTTTTCCATCTAAGACGCCTAGGTTAATACTATTTACAGCTTTCAAAAACATTTCTGTCAAACTTTGAAGAGCTTTAAAATACCCATAAACTATCAAAACATAATAAGAGGCTGTATTAGTCGTTCCATATTTTTTCAATTAAGAAAAAATACTGTTGAATCTCCCGTTAAATCGGGTAGGTAATTTAGTAATTTCTAACTCCCATAAACATTATGAGCCCACAGAGGGTTAGAATTCGAAGAATATTGAAAAAGATTGTACAGTTGTCACTAATGCTCCGGTAACAATCTGATGTTCGGTTCCTTCTCTACCCAACTTGTGTATTCTTGACATCCGCGCTTAGAGTGAACTTCCATGTCGTGTTCATTCAAGGGGGAACTATTTCACTTTGTTCTTGCAACGTTTAGAATCACACGGATCAATTAAACCCCATTAACTGGCTGTTTTTGTGACGCCTTTATTTTGGTTTTAATGACATCATCTGAAGGGACGCAGTAAACTAGAAATGGTTACGTCAACATCATAGAACGACAATTTAAATGAGTTGGTTAAGTTTTCTTAATTTAATTGGTTTAGTGAGTATTTGTGGAATGGCACAGTGTCGTCTAAACAACACTTCCTTATTAATTTCTGTGCACAATTATCATATTCGTAGTAGATAAAATTCTAAAGTTTCTAAATTCTCTACTTGAAAATTTGATCAAATTATCACCATTGCCCTGGTGAACAGCCAACCAATATTTGAGAAGTCGCCCGGTTAGTAGAGGGTCCCAGAGGAAAAAGAATGTTGGAGAACTAAGTTCAGTTTTGGTTTTTGAATTGCCAAAAAAACTCAGCATACCCTTTAGGCAAACAGTTGCTATTCCGTTTTAGATGCCTAGCTCTTTAAGAATTATCGATAAATTGGTACGCCTGGCAGTTTCAACTAAAAACAACTTAAATAAAATGAAACACTCTGTGTTTTTTCTCCTAACTCTGATAATTAATCAATGTGTCTGATAACGCTGCCATATACACAAACTAGTCGCGTTACCTTGTTGTAATGTATAATATGTTGATTCCACTCCTTTAAAGGTTAATTAACTCCCTAAGAAATGACAACATCAAAGGGCCCATAAATGAAATATGGTGATGCCTTTAAATGAGCCCTAATTATTGTTAATAAAGCAGAAGGTACTTGTTACCCTTCATACGCACATTGTAATTTAACCATTCTATTTCTTTATTTATTTATTTTTTTTATTTATTTTATTTTAAATGCACATTTACAGTTATACATAACCAATAATAAACATACATTTTATTTTAATTTATTTAGTAATAATAGCGTTTTTGAACTGGTGAATATTAAGTTGGAAAATATCTATATCAGGGGACAGGTAATTTAGTAACATAATCATTTTTCCGAGCGGCATTACTAATGGTAAGTTGGTTCTGCATTTTGGAACGACAAAGGTTCTGTGCCTGCGCGCTCTTGTATAATTGTCGGGGACATAAAACTCAAATTTTTCTATAATATCGGGAATACAGACGTTAACATTTAGAAGTTTATATGCTGTTATCAGTAAAGCAGTTTTCCTTCTATCGGTGAGGCTATTAATACCCAGCATGCCGGACAAAAAGGCTGATGGATATAACCAGGGATAATATCCGAAGTCTCTAAGATATAAATATCTCAGAAACTTCTTTTGTACTTAGTCTATCATTTGAGAGTAAGTTAAATCCATTGGTCCCCATATTACAGAACCACTTTCCAAAATGCTACGTACTAAACTATAGTATAGCACACGAATCGCGGCCGAGCTGCAAAAATGTCTGGAGTTGCTTAGCACAAATCCTAGCATTCTTAAAGCTTTGTTGCATATCGTTTCTATGTGGACGTGAAATGTTAAGTGCGTATCAAATGCGATTCCCAAATCTCTTGAAATAACAATGTGCTGAAGAGATGAATAAGACATTTTGTAGTTATAGTAAATCGTTTTGTTTGCCTTGGTGTAGCACATAATGGAGCATTTCTTAATATTAAACCCTAATTTATTGGTATGACTCCATTCGACGATAGAATTTATATCACTTTGTAGCTGCAAGCAATTTATTTGCAAGTAATTTATGAAAATGTCTTCATTATGGCGAGGAGGTTAAATCTATCAACGTAACAATTCATCGTAAAATGCAATAAACTATTAATATCACTGATATTAGTATTCATACAAGATCGAACATATCGTTCAAACATTTTGTTACTTTTGAATGAACCATCATCAGCATAATTTTCTTCTTCCTGGAAGCTCCGATACACTATAAGCACAGACATAGGAATTAATAGACGAGAAGATAATGGCGAGGGGTAAAATCAACTGTTGAAGAACGAAGGGCGTAAGGCTGACTGTGATTCGTCAATAAATCAATCTGACAGTAAATAGGCATCTCGCATTATAATATCACCATTTACTTCTTAAAAGTAAAATCTGCTTTTGAATGAATAGACATTTTTACATGGGAGCGCAAATTACTCGCCACGTTATGAACAAATTTGCGAAGTCCAAATTCGGCAAAAAAATTCGGTTCCATTTTCAGAGTCGAATATTTCGTTTAAGTATTTAGTTAAGACACTTTTATAAATGTTCATAATTTACTTCCCAGCAACCAACCAGCTTTGTGTTTCGCGCCCAGACGTTTCTCGATGTGATAGTATATGTTTCTAAAACTGATCTATATTATACGATGTGAATATGCTTAAAATAAAGTAAAATAATGCTTATATATGGAATGTAATACGACAATTGGGTTTATTCTCTTTTTCACATCTATTTTTACAAGTTTTCATAGTACAAGTCAACATTTTGCCGTGTTATTTCGTAAAATGAACCGATGATGCCTCGACCATAGTTTGCACAAGAATGATGACGTCACGTTTTCAAATTTCACTTGAGGCCATACGCGAGCACAGCCGGCTCCAATGGAACCAGTATGGGGAGTGGGGATAATACGCTTTTAATCACTTAGGGCAGGTCTACTAATATTCATATGATATTCATATGTCTATGACTATAAGTCATTTCTACCCTTTGTATAAAAATAACAAATATCTGCTCTAGTATCAGCAGAGCAAATAGGTACCAGCCAAAGGAAGAGGTCAAGTTAATCGCACCGTACAGCGCTAATAAAAATGATGATTTTAACACTTTAGGGAAGGTATTTTAAGATTTTCATCCACTCTCAATAAGATCAAACACAACGACATCAACTTTTCAAAAATCAACAAACCGATGCGATGGTCCAATTTTAAGTATTTGCCGTCCATCGTGTAATACGCAATAAAGTCGCGCAATGTAATACATTCTTATTGCATAAACGAGAAGAAAATATTTATTCTTCTTACGTTTCTTCACATAGTTTAAGCATAAAGCAATTTATTCGTATCCGGGAAATATAACATAAGCAGCTGATTCAGAAGTGGAAACTGGATTTCTGTCATTTCAGATGTCAAGTCATTTCGTATTATTCTTCTTTTTGTCAATCGTCAATAGTGATGGCTTCCCGTCGACTTCAATAATTGGATTATGGATCACGTTTCGTCAAAATGTATTATTGTTAACTGTTTCTTTGACGTGCCCTACGTAAAGTATTTTATCTGCGAATCTGTCACTTTACAGAAGCGAACTGGATATAAACAATCCTGATTATAACTTGACTTTTAAAATTATTAGTGAACTATCCGACATAACTTTTGCAATTGAGTCAAGTAAGTCAGCACATCTTTCAATTTTTGACATGAGTTCCACTTGTGATATGACATATCTTAATTATTATCGCGTCAAAGGTGATCTTTCTTTGGATAACTGTGACATAAATAATTGGCTGATATTGTATCTATTGAGAAAACGAAATCGTAGAAAACATTCAAACTTCTGGAGTACCTCAGGGATACGTTCTGGATCCACTACTATTATAATATGGTTAAACGATATCGCAATGATCCACATCCTATTATTAAATGATGTCACAAGAATAATAATTAAGTCATTTGGCAATTTATCTAATTGTTACACTGATGACCTATTTTAACGACTGATTACAAGAAGCCGGCAGCCTTAAAATTCACGTGCACTAGCAATGACTCTTCAAAAAAGATTTTTTCTGGATAATCAGACGTCGGCTTATTGTTCACATACTACTTACTCTGGAGGAGATAAATAAACAAAGTAATATTATTATTAGTGTTGTACACTCTTAGATTGTAAATGTATAGTTTTTACGTAGTTTATAATATTAATATTTAATACCATTTTTATTACTATAAATACATTTAGAAACCATGATTTTAATATTTGTAATGCAATTGAATTTGTATAATTTAATAACTTTTAATTTAATTTAATTTGTATATTTTTATTACTTACTTATTATTTAATTGTATAATCTAATTAACTTATATTTCAATCTAAATTGCATAACTTTATAACTTATAATTAACTTATTTTATAAATCCAATCTGTAAATATCACCCGCCATAACACAGGGACATCCCTAGCATGGCGGTTGAATTATCAAAAATATGTATAAATGTTCAACAAGTTCTTATAATAAATAAATAAATAAATAAATAAAAATTATGATGAACCACATCCACTAAGTCCGCTCCTGTAGAGAAATAGATTTGCAGATAAAGTAAACCACCCAATTATTTGTGTTAATCTCGAGAAGTTATGAATTTCTACTTCTAGAAACTGCACATTGAGAATGACAGGTTTGCTGATTCCAACGCGTAGATATAATTTGGTTTAACAAAATGCTACAGGTTTTGGAAAAATTTTTGTTCTTTCGATCGATTTCAGAATAACGTTTCCATTCTCAGAACAAATGCAAAATAATATAGAAATAAATATTTTACGTAATTTTGTTATTGATTATTGGGAGTTGGGAACAATATTAGGAGAAGGGACAGTTGAGGGGAGAGCGGAACAGGAAATTCGTTTTACTTAGCCATGTTATTTTTGGCAGTTTATGAAGAAAGTAAAATGTGAACATCGTTAAATGATATAACAAATACGATGTGGTACATTTTAGCAGTTGCGTTTGCCAACTTTAAGTTCAGTGTCCATTAAAAAAGGCATTAATATTTTTAGAGAATCTCGCTAAGTACCTAAAAACTGACTTAAAACTTACGAATTTTTTAGATATATATATTTTTTTAAAGAAAGACAAACATTCCCGGGTTACGAATAACCTGACAATATTTGAAAATCTTCTACTACCACTACACTAAGCGGAAAATGTTGCTTGTGTTGTGATGGAGGAATTAGCCAGCCGAGGAATTGAACACACTACGCCTGGGTGGGACCCAAACGCGATGTCAACTCAGCCACCGACCGATCTCATTTTCCAACGCAGTCGTATTCAAGCTATAAATCATTCATGATGGAGAGGATATTACGATTACGCCATAATACTAAGCTCGTTGTAATAATTCAACTCAACAATTCTTGGTGCTTTTAATGATGTGATCTTAACACTAGATTAAAAAGTAGATGTTAATTGTGTATAATTAAATAGCCAAAGATCTGTGGTACTAATGATTTCAAGTACCTCTTTCCCGGAACTTCATATTATATTATGCATACTTAATGGTTTCATAATGATAGCTTAGTAAAATTACCGCGGTTTGAGGTTATGCAATTTCCCGCGTAAAACAATGCGCCGCCATCTTGAATAACACACCTGTAGATATTGGCAACACTTAAACGGAGACAAGACAGAGCTGTCAGTTGTTTTTCTATAGTATCTGCGGTAATGATCGGCTGTTTTTGTGGGAAATTGAGTTAGAGATAAAGACCTCCCGATGTTTTGCAACATTTCGGCATACCAAAAGTATGTTAATTAGGGAGTAGGTACAGGACTATTTAAATTAAATAAAGAGATAAATGAAAGAATGCGTGATTGTGTAAGTAACTACTTAGGAGTCGTGTACAAAAAGACTAAATACTAATTTGTGTCGTGTTATTTGGAATGGCATGCCAAAAATTCCTTATTTTGATTATAGATATAGGTGTGAAATAATATAACTCGCATTAGTTATAAATGGGCTTCATTTTGTTCAGGGATTATTTGTGTCAAAAAGTGGTATGTAGGTACGAGTATTTAGGAAATGTAGAGAGCTACTTGATTGAATTGAATGCCATTCAAATAGTTGAGGTTGTAAGAAAATAGTCCACTTGTGGTATTCATCCAGCAACGGGTAGTCGAGATCTAGCAAACCTAAAAACCTAAAAAAGGCCAATGTCTTCCTGTGAAATGACCTACGAAGAACGTCAATGTGTAAACGTTACTTATATTAATTTTGTAGGTAAGTATCTAGTAAATAAAATAATAATCGAAGTCACTGTCATTTTCAGTCGGGTACGTAATAATGCGTTATAATCATTCAACTCATCTTTCAGAAGACTGGACAGCTTTAACCAATGACTTTTTAAAGTTGACCTATGACTTTGAACATAAATATTCTACCGTGTCGACCGGTTCAGCTAATTAAATACTTACCTCTCGACAGGGGGTACGGAATGTTTTATGGTTTCCCTTGAGCGAGCCCAATATCTAGGTCATCCTAATAAAGTGTTTTAGATCGATATGACAACTACCACCTAGACTAGTGTTTCAGATTGATAAGACAACTAATACCAAGACAGTATGGCTAGATAGATGGGTACCTCTTTTTTACGTGTGTTTTCATATTTGTAATAGGTACCTACAGAAATACAACGAAAAAATGCTAAACATGTGTTAGATTTACGATGTGGTAGAGTATTAACGACAGATTGGCTTACAATAAAATTATTGACGTCAACATTGAATATGTGGGTAGGTTCCAATGTAATAGAATGTACGTATTGTAGATAGGTACTTACATAGTTTCTCACGATACTACTTAAACTTATTGTGGGAAAGTATTTACTTTGTATAGACTTTCCGAAAAGTGTATTATTTCTTTTTTGTAGATTTTGTACTGACCCAAGGAAACTTACACATAGATTTCAACGAAATCTGACCATACGATACGATACCAATGTACCACCCCAGCCAGGAGCACTCCTGTCCCGTACACCATGCACACACCCGCGACCAGTACACCAGGGGGCAATGATTTGTTAGGACCTGGAATACGTGCTATATGTGATAAGAAGGATATTGGAATATGTTATATACAGACTTGGTGGTACTGTGAGGATCTCAATAATTATACGCGTGTGCGGATAGAATGTTTATTAACACTTTAGAACGGATTGTCTACTACTATCTTCTTAGCTGTCGGTTGGGAAAAGAGAGCGAGCAGATGCATCCATCATCTTTTATACGTCGATCTGTCATCTCGCTCTTACACATTCAAAAAGCAGGCGTACCACCTAAAACCTTTCTTACAGAATATAATCGACCGGTATGCATGGCAACCTATAAGGCCAATATTAGAATTGATTGATATTTATGTCTTTCTTCTTCTAGCTTCTTTTTGTCTCTTCACGACTCATCATGGTTCTTATTGACAATTCTTGTCTCGACTTAGCAGGGGTGCTCGGATTCATGGTGTGAGGTTTATCCTAGTCTTGGTAACAGGTGGCGGTCCGTATCCGGAGAGGCCGGTTGAGGGAGCTCCCTTGACCTCTCCAACCGCACTCTCTCGACCTTGCACCGTAATGGGAGGGATGGATTTATACATCACTTTTGGACAGATTGACTCCCAGATTCTAAACCACCCCTCATACGTTTTTCCAGCATCCCCAAAGACGACATACGCCCTAAGGGAAATTATTTCCCTCGAGACCTTCTCTGTGTGAAGTTAATGAAAAAAAAGTAACCGTCACGGAACGCCTGGTAGATGTGAAATATCGAAATTGATTTTTATTGAAGGACGTAAAACTGAAAGTAATCAAGTCTTTATATTTTTGATAATACAACAATTATTTACAAAAGAATTATATTACAAATTAAAAATATATACATTTACATAATGTTAAGTTAAATTAAGAAAAACACAGATCACTCGAGAAAATATTGATGATTTTAGTGAAAATATTGATAATATAAATGAGATATACTCACAACAACAAACTTTACTTTGGAATGAAGAATATTTGAGATTAGCACCAGGACAAAAAAAAACATCCCACAATATTTTACTTTGTTGAGGCTTCCCCGCACAGAGTTTTGGCGGCGGTCGGATAGAGCCGACGAGTCACGAGGATAGCCAAACAAAGCGTCGTTCCGTACAAGACTATTAATTAACAGTAGGGTAGTTGTAAAGCGGTCACTCGATAATTTGCCACCGTTAGCACCAACTTGTCACCGTTTGATTGTGAAACCACCTTCAATGAAGTCACAGTACGCGTAAGTACCTGCGTGAATGTAGGTAATAGACGATAAAACTAGTTCTCTATCGATCGTGACTTCCTCCGTCAATGTGTCAAGTTACTCAACGCAGATTAGTAGATACTTATTAGCTTCTAAACGCAACAGAAAATCAGTTCTCTGTTATTATTTACTAACTAAAGTGCCTACCAACAACAAATTTTTCGAAATCAAAATTGCTTAAGATTATTAATAATTATAATTATCAAAAATACTTCTTTCGGTTGTGGGTAGGTATGTGATTTCAAATACTCTACAATATTAATAATACCTCCGACTTCTGTCGTTTCTCATATATTTCTGATGGCAACAATCCCTAGCGATAAACAAGCGATGGAGTACCTACTTATAATATAATCTTTTTTTATGAGAAAATTATTTTCATTCTATATTTGAAATTCAAAATTTCTTAGGGTTGGATCACAAGTAATGTCAGATTTCATGATTTTTCAGTTAACATGCAATTATCGCTCTTGTAATTATAATATCCCATGATTTTAAAAGATTTTAGACTATTGGATATTTTTACATTAGCTCCACGCAGGAGGCCACAATAATTTTCCACGGGACCTGTGTCATCTGATTAACAGTTCAACGTTACTGTTGAATGAAGGTCATCCTAAGGCATCTTCCACTTTCCTTGTCGTTGCGTTTAGGACGTTTTGTCATAATGCATGGATAGAAATTCTTGAATACTAGCTTTGCTAACCGGTTTCGCATGAATCTCTAAAATATATTTTGCTTCATCTACAATAATTGGAAAATGTGGGCCGAGGAATAAGGCGATTTTTCTTATAACTTTGACAGTCAAATAGGGTTTCAAAGATCGATAGCTCATGATTAAAACGTTTCGACACTTTCGCCGTGTTCGGAAGCTTTCCGCGCTTTCAGCAGATTTTCTGCTGTACGAATGTATTTGTATAGAAATACAGCTGCACTACTAAACGTAGGTAGGTTTGAGTGAAAATTATCCAGGAACGTTTCATTCGGTTCCATGATAACTCCTCAAAATGACAATTCAACACACCTTTAAAAGGTAATATAAAGTCACAAACACTTTTGAAACAAAAACTTTTAAAGTTAAATATGTAACTAATTTAACCTAGTTGTTGTTTCATTACTTTATAACACTTTTTATATGTGGGTTGAATTGTCATTTTTATGAGTTATCGGTCACCGTTTCATTCGTATGAGGCAATCTAAGGAGCCATTACCATTACTAAGTAAACATTTAGATAATTTTAGTACCATTAGTAAATTGGAATTAATACAGATAAGATCCAGCAATCATATAAACAAAACATTAAAATTCTTGAACTTTGTTCTACTAATAATGATAAGATGATAATGTAGGGATTAGAATAGAAATTAAGGTACTTAGTAACGGCATAAATTAAGATACTATTAAATGAATCGATTCTCTTTAACTTATGCACATGAATCATTCAAGATGAATCAATTCTTTTTTTCTAAACGGGTAAATGAATTCTTTTGTTAATACACGCGTTGTATAGCATCCCTTGAATATATGTAGATGTATTTTATTTAGTCATTGATAGCACCAAGTTTAAGAATGCGTTTTGTGTTTAAATTAGTTTCTATATTAGTATGTATGTAGTCTCAGTATCTCCCTGGTGAAAATTCCGAATCAACATGTTCTCTGAAACGTCTTTAGCCGTGTTTGGTGACCAGATCTGAATAGCCAGGTACTTTTCAATCTATCTTTTTATTTTATTTTTTATGTGAATATTGCACAAAAATCCAAACTGTTCTCGTCCATCTGGAGCCAGTGAGACTATGGCATCCCCAGTTGGGGTATGTTGTAACTCAACACAATAACAATTCAACACACTTTTAAGTGATGATATAATTTCATAAAAAGGTTTAAAAACCTATAAACCTTACCTACTTAACCTAGTTTTTGTTTCATCAGTTTTCATCACTTTATATCACTTTTTAAAGACATTTGAAGCAACGTTTCAATTCTGAATGGTGGTCTTACACCAGAGCGATACTGGTAGTTTCCAGTGCCGCAAATATACCATATATTATTTTTATTGATTCGTTTGTGGAGCAACACAAAGAAATTAACTTAAATTTATTGCGCACTTCGGGATTTGAACCAGCGACCTCCGGATCGCTTGCAAAGAGCCTTTCCGGGAAACAGCAACTGAGGACAAAAATAAAATCAATAAAAGACGTATAGAGAAAGAAAGAGAAATAAATAAATTGAACAAGAAATAAATAAAATTGAAAAATCACATTTTCGTTGTAAATCCTTCTTGATAGCATAAGCTAAGATAACTACTGCCGCGCGAACTACTTCCGTTGACATTTTTTGCTGACTGCCAAAACGCAAAGATACTCGCAACTAGTTACTAGCAGCGATGATGACACACGGCTAGTTAACTAGCTTATAAGCCAACACGCCAGCGAATGGCGAGTAAATTAGCCCGTCTTTCTATTTTACTCGCTGCTTTTTTACAATCGGATAGTCAACTAGCAGATTGTAAAAAAGTCGATGACACGGGGCTAGTTTACAAGCTGCTAGCGAACTCGCTGGCTTGTAGCTTGTAAACTAGCCCCGTGTCATCGATGCTAAAGACATGATGTGACGCATGAGAAGACAGCAGAGCTTTAAAAAATATATCGATTTTGATACCTAAAAATAAATATCGAAAGTTGATATATCGCGGAAAAAAATATCGCTGATTTATATCGATATTTTCCTGAAAAAATATCGATATTTTGATACATCGATATTTTTTGCCCAAGCCTACCTTTACCGTCGACCACAGAGGTCGTCTCATTTCTTTTCCTCCAAGCCTCACAACATATCACAACCGGGGATAGAACAGACCCACCGTTAAGAGCAGTTGGGACTTGTGCGGTATTTACATTATAAAAATGTAAAGATTCTATCTTTGCTTCGATGAATAGTGATTCTATTTGTAATCGTTGAATCACCACGTTTAAATGTAAAGTTTCGAATAAAAATGGCCCCTTCTTCTAGTCCACAAATAGAGAAGTAATTCGTTCATCGATTGGCCTAATGCGAGTAGGACGATTGTAATGCCTCCATACACGGCTCAAGTCCCGAGGTCAGGGACATAGCGCCGGTTGCCGTGGAAACTGGCCGCTCTAACAACTATCGTTTGGTGTCGTGTGAAATGCGACCTTGCGCCAACACCAAGCCACACCGACCATCAACCAACCAACGTATTAAATACTCCAAAGATTCCTGATTTTTTTTAACAATAGGAAGTCATTGGCAAGTTCATGATGATGGAATACTTGCGTTTTTCTTGGCATGGAAATCTTGTATTAAATTTTCGGTAATTTTGGTTTTTATTCTTGCTCCCATCTTAAAGAATTGTAAATGTTTTACCCAACACAACGATTTTTTATGAGATAGTGGGTGTTCCATCCATTTTCACTTTTTTTCAGATCTGGTTTATTCATAAAAAAAATTGTATTCAAATTTTTTTATTATGAATTGTGGGCGGTACTGAGAGGATCTGATCGCTGGTTTCGCTATTGGGAATTTAGGTTATATAAGGTAATCTAAACTTAATAACTTGATGTTGTGCATACCATTAAAGATGGTACAAAATGTAGATATGAAAAGAACTGTGAATAGTGAAATTTTTTGAATAATGTGTGGAGTTACACTAGAAAATAAAACCTATAGATTTATTGGAATAAGTTTTGGAGGTTACGCACAACAATGTAATATACATCTAAATGAGATTAGAAACAGAAAAAAAAACACATAAAATCAAAGGATAACTGCCGCAACTGGGGATCGAACCCAAGTCTCTGTCTTACGCTTATCGGAACACTCTACCACAGAGCCCTGAGACCTGATTATTTTCCGTAATTTTTATCGATTATCCTCCTAGATATAAAAAGATAACATCCAAAAATATATGGCAATTAATTCAGGATAATATTGAACGGACAAAACTTACTGATATAATTTATTAAAAATCTGATTAAATTATTCGTATTCCTGCCAAAAACGGGCTGCAGAATTTTAACGAATGAATTGACAGATTTCCTAACAAATTATTAGTAAAACCCGAATGTGTGCAAGGACAGCGGAACACGTGTTCATAAAAATACAAATATTTTCCCATTTCGTCATTATATAATAACAGGATTAGCGCAGCTGCATGAACACGAGTTCCGATATATTATGAAACAACTAATAGTTTGTTAGGAAATACAAATCAATCACATTTTGATTTTAATAATTCAGCCATACTCATTTTTCTCTGTGTGGTAATTCTTAAATTGAAATATGAAATCGATAAAAATAATCCTCTCAATTGCTCAGAGGTAGAGTGTTATCCTGGGAACACAAGGTCTGGGTTCAATTTTCAATCCCCAATTGCGACCGCTAATTTGTGTCTTTCTGTTTCATGTTTATTTTAGATTTATTAATATTATTTTGTTCTTCAATGATTAAAACCTATAAAATTTAAATATACCACGAACTAGAGAAAATATATGCTGATTTCCAAAAGACTGCGATGGGCTGGACATGTGAAAAGAATGCCAGGAGACAGAACACAGAAAATCTTGCTGATTTCCAAAAGACTGCGATGGTCTGGACATGTGAAAAGAATGCCAGGAGACAGAACACAGAAAATCTTGCTGATTTCCAAAAGACTGCGATGGTCTGGACATGTGAAAAGAATGCCAGGAGACAGAACACAGAAAATCTTGACCAAGTGGGTACCACAGTGAATTGGCCGACATACTCGAACAGATTGAGGAAGAGGGGATGACCCCCTGGAAGAAGAATGAAGTAGGATAGCAAAACTTTAGGACAAAATGAGGACTGAGGAAAACTGGTTAAAGAAAGAAGCCGATGGAGGAAATTAAGCATGAATGGAGAAGTAATCCATGTTGCGCTTCCTCCTCCTTTAGCCAAAGTTTCAGAAATTCTTGCAATATTCAATTATTCATCACCAGCACAGATTTTTCAATCATTTATTTTTGTATAGTATATAAACATTTGATTACGGTGCTGACGATCGACCATCTTACGAGGTGTGAAACACCTGTGTTGATTGCAATTTACAAGAGTATCTTTTCAGCTAGGTTAATCTATTTATATAAACACATTCACATGACTTTCAGAACGGGAAGAAGTCTGTCTAAAATAAGAATAAAATTACTGTCTACATCTGATTTCGAAAAACCCTGTGTAAAGCACGGACATCGCCGAGGACTTCAGCTTATAATATAAAAAAGATTAGCAGATTTACAATAATTTATACATTTTTAAAAATTAAACCAATTTAAAGACATGAAAGGTTGAATGGAATTTGGAAGCAGTTGAATAGGCATGATTTTAAGCATATTGCTATCGAATGTCCATACCTGGAGGTATCAAACGATGGATATTCGAGAATAAAAAGTAACAAATCAGTTTCTCGTGACATTGTATCGGCATATTTTTACGTCTAAGTCTTATCAAACACACCTTTGCACAAATAACTGACAACTTGATTTGAACAACAGCCAACGCATTTCAAGGTAATAAAAATAATAATTGGATAGCTTGTACAGCGCCGTTTTTGTGAAAAATCACATCAAAGACGCTGTACAATTTGTTAAGAATTCCTAGTCTCTATCTAATTTTATTATTCAGAAAAACATACATATTATTTACAAACAGATACAGAAAACATATTAACCTGGCTGGTCACTTCAGATAAACACACTTTTATTAAAAAAAAATTTAAGACTTTGCACGCAGAGGACGCTATAGTAAAAACACTGGACATTGATTTTACAATTGCTATTTTACCATCCATTGCTAAGATTAGTGGCATGAGTAGAGTTGATATTTCTTAAAATACGAGAAATTAGAACTCTTTAGGACTGGAGAATTTTAATGAAACCTAAAAAAGCTTTCAAAGCTTACAAACAATAAACATTTTGTATTTATTAACAATGTCGCGGACTGAGAATGCGAAAAGTTTCTGACTCTGATGGAAATTACTGTCTAAAAAGGTGAGTTTTGAGTGTATGTTTGTAATCTTCACACATCATGGTAAAACCTGATGCGTTAACATTTTAAAAGCAGATAGCATATCAAAAATGCAAATCTTTTTCCGCTGAGTGAAAAGTCTCTATCAATGAGGACAATCAGCAACTATTTAAACATTATGATACATTTCCTGTGTGGTTGCCGCTGTCAAAGTAAATAGTAAATGTTAATGCACTTTCTAGTATGACTTTCATTTGTCTTTTGGCGTTACCGCGCACTGAATGCAAAATGAAATTAGTAACAATTATGAAAATCAATTATGAATCGTTAGTGTTGTTTGATTGGAATCTTCCAAAGCGATTTAAAAGGCACTTAATGATTGGGATCGTTATTGAAGAGTGATTGTTTTATCTTGATTTTTTATGGCAACACGTCGGTTTGTGTTGTACATTTTGATTAGAAAATCAATGATAAAATGAGTTGTTGAGCGGATGTACGGAGAAAGGAGTGTCAGCAAAATACATATGACGCACAAGTTGGGCGAATCCAAGGACCCCCTAGGAAGTCATGACACAATCAAGAAGTACAAGTGAAACGAATACTACAGAAGAGTATAAACGTGGATGAAACAAGCGTGTAATGTCCTGTGTTGTGATTTTACTGTTAGTTATCTAGAATATAATGTACCGTGTATAGAAAGTCTTA
Organism: Hesperophylax consimilis; assembly: GCF_061612785.1. Lineage (NCBI taxonomy): Eukaryota > Metazoa > Arthropoda > Insecta > Trichoptera > Limnephilidae > Hesperophylax > Hesperophylax consimilis. The sequence continues at coordinate 3,435,605 of NC_142842.1, forward strand.
GACACGGTACATTAATGAAAAATACTAATTTCGGTTGTCTGTGATGTGCGTTAGTCCTGCGTAAAATTTGGTTCGTTGAACTCGAATTTGATTTGAATTTAATTATCAATTTCCAAATAGGAACTGATTGTATGAAGAATTAAGGCGATTAATTATCTGCGCATTTATAATATTTTGAACAGAAAATTATAATTTCAGTCTTTTTAAAAAATGGAACTGATTCGCCAAGAATTCTGAAACTGACCGCAAATTGCCTGTAAACAAAGCAACAACAGCTTCTGTACAATTTAATTTGTCTGAATGATTTTTTAAAAAACGCACGAACTATAGATTTTAGAATTTTCCAAATAATATTGTTTTTAAGAGGTGATCTCTTCATTGCACTCCTTCCTTCTTCTTGAGACGGATTTCACAGAACTTTGCAGGGTCCATCGACAGAACATACGTGTCGTCGATAATCTTCAATATCCTTCAAAGCCGGGTTCCAAGAAGTTGTTGAATGCTGGCTCTACGTCCCAATTAAAATTCAAAAGCTAAAAATAATCACCATCAATGGCAGTGAAAATCTTAGGATATCATAGATACCTAATTCAAAATCAAAACTAACATGCCTACCTACTTATAAAACACCGTATTATTGAGACCACTGGCTACTAATTCACTAATTTGGGTTAAGAAAACAGCGTAATAATTATAAAGGTCTGCACGCCATGACTAGGATAAATGAAGTCAGAACGTAGAAGGCAGACAGTTATGGCATCCTAAGAGTAACTTCCTAATGATGAGCTCATCACGCACTAGCTGAAACCTGGCTGCTTCATTAGGTACACCTGATAAGTGGCTAATTATAGCACGCAATAAGTTCAACTCCAAAAGGTTAACTGTAAAGTGGTCATTTTTAACAGGTGCTATTATTTAAAATAATTGATGTCTGTTTTTCAATGTATTATGTGCCAATTTTTTCCTCAGGGCATTGTGAACAAAGGGCATTGATACTAACTATGGGTGCATTAAGTACTCTATTTCAATTTTGTCCTAGTTTATAGTCTTAGTGGACCTAGTCCAGGTAACGGGTTTACAAAATGTATGACTGATGTTGACTTCCGCACAAACAATGATTTTGGATCATCTCTTAACTCTTCAGTACATTCATCACATTTGTTTAGTTTGCAATGTTTTCTGTGTATTTTAAATGCGCTATATTCTTTCTAAATAATGATATTTTAATATCAAACATGAAAAATGTTGTAAAAACGCCAACTATATTTTTACTTAATTTTTTACTCCGATCATAGAAATAAATATATAAATTTTAAAATAAATAAATATATATATAAATAAATAAATATCGAGATAAAATCATTTTTAACTCGATATTTCGAAAACACATTCATTTTGTTTAGGGAATTTGTAAGAAAACTGTACCTTCACTTTTATTTCGTTCATATAATAAAATATAAGAAATAATTTTTAAAGTTAAAGCAATTATTATTCATTTTGGCTATTGTTAGGACTTTATTAATGGATTACAGTAAAACTATCTGAAGCAAACTGGAAAGAATTATTATTTCTCTTTCTAAAGTCAAAAAAATTAGTATTTTCGCATGATATGGACGCCCGGTCAAATATGACCCTAAAACGCTGGAGGGGTTAAAAACTTAACAGTACCCAAAAAAAAAAAATTGCGGCATATATTATTGCGGATCTAGTGTGTCAAATGCATTACTGTGTATGTCAGACAAACTAGTTGGTCCTTTAATACTAGGTTCAACGAACTCATGCCATAGTTTAAAAATAAAAATAAAATACAGTCAAAATTTGCTAAACATCTCCTAGATAAAAATCACTCACTCAGTGATAACAGTAAGCCAATTATGTTATATGTACAAAATAAAGGTAAACTCAATCTTTTAGAGCAGTTGGAATTTAATAAAATTGTTTAATTTAATCCTAAAGATAGTTTGATAAATGAACAAAAAAATATAATTCGCTCGCAACTAATAATGATAATAATGCAAAAAAAAAAAACGAAAGTCATCTAAATTATTTTTGAAACAACTTGCTTTAACGACGTTTAGCCCAATTTAAACACTACAATAGTAATAATGGGATCATTTTTATAAGGCCGTTTTTGTAAAAAATCACTTCAAGGGCAATAATTGTAAGAAACTCCTTAATAAATATACATGATATTTATATATTAAAAAGTGATCATCAGTGTCATTAAAAGCGATGAAAAAAAAACAAAATTATATAAATAAACCTTACCCAAGTAACCTATTTAACCTACTTTTGTTTCAGCACTTTTCATGATTTTATATCTCTTTTTAAAGGTGTGTTGAATCGTCATTTTGATGAGATACCCGGTCATCGCGTGTTATAACAATGAATTACGATTGAGAAAATCCGAAATTAAATTAAAATGCCCTGGAAAGAATCTCAGACTTGTGATGTCCCGAAAGAAACCATTCATCTGTTCTGAATGCAATTATATACTATGTTATTCAAATTGACCCTGGTAATAAATTACATCTTTGCGATTCTTTCAAGGATAAAGAAACCATCCTGTCACTTCGAATGCAATCAACAATGTTCTCAAAATTTGTTTTGACGCCATCGCCATTCCATTGTAAGAATATTATGTACTAAATACACAATTTGGCTGTCCTGAAACGGGAATCCTTCCCAGTTGGACAGACACAGGTTCATTTTGTTTGTAATTTATATATATAAGATGAAAAAATAAAATAAAAAAATTCAATCGCTATTTAAACGGAAAACAAAAAACACTACGTAAAATGACTGCAAGAGGTGGGAAATGCTGAAGAATTGGCACCATTATTGGAAGTCAGCACTTGGATGAACAACGACATTCATTGATTGATTTTAATAACTCCCCTTGGGTTGTTCAATATTGGGTAAATACTTTAAGGATTTTTTTTAGAAAATACCACAATTATTTAAATCATTTAGAATCAAGATCAAAATCTTTCTCTTCTTCCTTCCTCTACTGACCTTCTATTAACTTTTTCTCGTCCCTTCCATAAATTAGCTTTAGCACCACAGATAATAGTTGCCATAGTCCCGCTGGCTCCAGACATTTGAGATTCTTATATGGTCATGCAATAAAAAAACAACCGTTTAACAGCTCTAATGAGTCAAGATAAATGAAGTGTCAAGGCGCAAAAAGCGCCATTTTTAAGTAATTCCTGACAAGACATATCACTTAGCGGAACTTGCACACCAGGCACACAGAAGTGACAGAGGCATTAACAATTTACTGAGGAGCCTAATGACCTTTTGTAAACCCAACACGATCGGCCTTTTGTACTTTTTACTTCTTCCGAATGAATTATGAAGAACCATTTCGTTCTATAAGGGAGCTGATTCCGCTATACATTCGATAATACTTTTATAATGCTTACTCATCCAAAAGTGTTTCTTGCTGTTAATACTATTGTTAAACATTGTAATTTCGAATGTTTGCTCGTAAACCTCTATTTTTAGCATTATTTAAAAAAAGAATATTTTTTTAAATTTCAGTCAAAGCCAGCGGTAGTAATCCAATATTATTGATAAAATCATATTTTAACCATATTCAACATTAATTTTTACACATATGAAACAACTATACAATGTCATGTCTTATTGTTTGAGATTTATGTGGATATTTTTCAAAGCTGCATAACTGACGATGAAAATAACAATTTATATTATAGCCATTTTTCAAAAAATCACCTCAAAGGAACTGTACAAACGTATAATATATTTCTACAATGCGCTATCCTATTACTAACTATAGGTTATAAAAACTGTTATTAATTTATTGCTAACAGATGGCATCCTCCGGTTCGTCGATTACTAATAAAAAACTATATGGACAATGCATTTGACCAATTTATAGTATGCATATTCCAAACAATGCAAATATCATGACTCCAGACCTCATTGATCGAGAGTTTTGATGCATCAGATAAATAGATTCCCCGCTTTTTGCACAAAGGTATAAAAGTCATCCGTCTATTATAGAGTTCTAGAAGGAAGGTGGCCAATTCGATTCTTATTTTTTGTTCTACCATCTGCGTGAATTTTAAAAATCTCTTCAAACACGCAAACACTAACCATCTTACTAATTAATTACATACAATCTTTACACGCCCGTTCAACGTCGGTGTGTTATAGCCGGCCTTGGGCCTGGTTTAAGACCGTTTTAATCAAGCTAACGCCATGGTAATGAGTTGAGTTTTTCACTGTTCTGACCTTACGCGCCGAGTAATATTTATAAGTAAGGGGATAAAATGATGAACTTCTTTATTCACTACATTTCCTTAGTGAATCGTATCCCAGGAATTCAATTGCAATAGCGGGTAGTGGCACAATGGTCGCGGCAGTGACTCACATTCTGTTTGGGTTTGTGACCGTTCAGAATGAAAACAGTGCATATATTGTGGTAATGCTGTAGTGTGGATAGTGGTAGACCGTGAACTCTGTGATAAGTCATGGGTTCTGCAACAACAGACATTCTTTGACGATAAAGGGCGCAGTAAGGTATTTTACGCTTACTTACTCGAACTTACGCGTGACGGTTTCATATACATCGCACTAAATTGTGTGAATCAGCCTTACCTGAAACAAAAAAGAAAGGCAATTTATTAGTATAACATATTATGCAAATCAAAAGTGTTGGAGAAATCAATTTACTTTAAATTGTTTATCTAAAAACTACGCGTGGAGCCCAGGATAAGTTGTAACATAATATACATTCCTCTTCAAAACAACACTTAGTTCACTCATATCGAATAATTAATTTCTGAGATAAGATTTCTGGACACGAGTCGAATCCGAAAATCGTTTCGGCCGCCACTAAAGTCGGAGCAGTACTACCTAGCACAAACTTTCTTTGTTTACACGATACTAAAATGGCGGCGCTGTGTCTATTTTTAGCCGAGTCATTGAAGTTTGAAATTACCCCGACAGAAATTGTCGCCCATTTTATCGTAAGGGCCTAGCATTGAGTACGTTTTCACCTCAAAGCCACTCAGGAAAATTTAAAATATAATCGTGAAATAAAGAATATTATCATTATTATGTCAGACACATTGCAATATCGTCGGAAGTAACAGAATCAATAAACAAAGCAAATAATATCTATTTATATTTTGACATCTACCGACCAACAATCAATACAAACGAATGATTTTGTAATGATTACCTTATAATTCTAAATACATACTGGCAGGTATTTTTATTTGACCGATAACCGATAAGACTCTAGGAGGATATTATATTGACCTTTAAATACATCTATGACCCACATAGCTCAATCACTATGCACATAACAACATAAAAAGCACATAATATAAGCTTTGTACGGTGAGCTGCATTAGTGACGAAACGAAAATAATCGAACAAATCAAAAAATGTTTGGCCTGTGACATAAATGTATTCTTCATTCTATTTGAAGTGGATATGCAAATATTTTAATATATTTGTTAAAGACGGCGACTTTTAAAAAAAATATTTTTTTACTATTGATCAATAAAAAAGAAGAAGATAATCAATAAAATCGTGTTTAAAGTTTTATTTATTGAAATATATTTTTAACGCGCTTTTTAGGGACTATTAATTAATATGAATAGTAATCATACGTTTTACGTAGTTATTATACTTAGTTAATTGCCTCAGTAACAATATTTTCTATTTGTTTGATGATAAATTGAAAATGTCCACTGGCTCGGTATAATTATTTCTCTCTAAAAGTATTTTGACTGACAGGAAAATCTATTATAGTAGTTAGTCCCAGAATTTCTACACTGAATTAAATCCCGACTTCTAGTATTACGTAGGTTGAATACGAAAGCTTTTCAGTGCAAGCAATTCATCAAGTGCATTATTTAGAATTTTATATTGAAATAACAAGTCAGCAAAAATCATTCTGTCTGAATTAATGGTTTAAATTTAATTATAGTCCTCAGAACTCGAAGCTCGGCTATCCATTTCCTAGAATTCTACAATTCAAAATACTTTCTAAACACTCTTGGCAATAATAAGAACAAACTTTAAATTTAAATCAGTCTAGAAGTTTTGCAGTCCATAGGGTACAAACAAAGAAACATTCATATATATATATAGAGAACAGGGAAAACTTATTCATAAGTTACGTCGACTTTTGAAAATTACTATAATTCAAAAAGTTTTCGTTTTAATACAATGTAAAAGTTAATGCTGTTCATTTATTAATGAAGCTTAGTGTATTGTGTACCATTTTTATTGATATGCATAGCTTCCTAAGGTCAGATCGGAGTCACCTTTATGGGGAAGATAAACTGTGGAAGTGTGTCAGCCTTAGAGGTGGCCCAAATGGATAGGAAAACATAAATAGAAGAAGATCAAATAACAATAAATTAATAATAAGTTATTCGTATAACCAGTTTAGAAAAGGAAATAAAACGTTAACAATGTTTTTTATCCTGAGTTATTAAAGGATATACTAAAAATGTTTATAATTCGGAGATTTGAGTGCACAGCTGACCGTATATTAAATTAATTTATTCAAAAGTTTGGGAAATTTTTCTGGCGTTCTAAAACTGTGATAAAAAATAGTTTTAGGGCGGGTTATTGATATAATGATATAATTGGCAAATAATGATATAACAACAGAACTTACGATTCCATGATAACTCAACACGGTGACTATACAACACACATTTAAAAAGTGATATAAAGTCTTTAAAAACGATGATTTTTTTTTTTTAAACCTAACCTAACCTAACCTACTTAACCCAGTTAATAAAGTTTTTGTTTCATCACTTTCCATGACTTTATATAACTTTTTAATAGATGTGATGAATTATCATTGTGATGATTTATCCGGTCACCCACTAATCAATAGCCATGACCACACTAAATGAAATGGTTTGAGAATGTCTTCATTGGAATTACATCACTAATCAATAGCCATGAAGACACTAAATGAAATGGTTAGAGAATGTCTTCAGTGGTATTACATCACTAATCAATATCCATGAAGACACTAAGTGAAATTGTTTGAGAATGTCTTCAGTGGTATTACATCACTAATCAATAGCCATGAAGACACTAAATGAAATGGTTTGAGAATGTCTTCAGTGGTATTACATCACTAATCAATATCCACGAAGACACTAAGTGAAATGGTTTGAGAATGTCTTCACTAATCAATAGCCATGAAGATACTAAATTAGGCCAACTTAACCTACCTGTCTTATCTTCCAAAACCCAACCTCACCAATTAATATAACCTAAAGGCGGATTTTTACCATACTTAATAATCATAAAAATTCTACCGCTAAAAAATTTTTTCCTGTTACTTAGGAATAACAGAATTTTATAATAGAAAAATTTGTTTGCATTGTGAAGACATTATTTCTCGGCAGAAAAAACAATCATTTGATTAGTGTTATCGACTCGGTCATGATTTACGGATTTCCGGTTTGTGTTGTAAACTACGTGATATTATATACGACAGACTTCTACGAATCAATAATTATTATTGTTGGTCAATATTGTTTATGTCTGGAACGAACTGGACACCGACGCACAATACATAATACGGTATTACCTTACTCAATTATTCGTAACATTCTACTTAATATAACTATAAAGTAATTGCCATAACTTAGTCTGTAGATTGTATTTCGTCTGTAGCATTTCCTTAGTTGCTTTTAAACGCTTCAATGCTTCCGAGGGCTCATTATTTCTACAGTGAAAATTAGTCTGAAATAAGGTCATCTCCCACAGCGAAATTTTTTTACAAATGTTTCATATTAATTATAAATTAGAACACGCTCAGGAAAAACCGATAAGTCGTCAAAATGGTATATTTGCGGCCGGCCAAAATGCTTGTGACATCACGGTGCATTAGGTACGCTGCCATTAGAATTATGAATTGTACTGAATTGTGTTTCGTGTGAAGTCACAAGAAACCATTGCATACGTTTTACCCAAGTTCACTTTGATAGCTCGTTACTTCATCATCTTTGGAGAAATCGAAAAACTAATTATATATCATCCAATATCATCATAAAAACAAAAAGGAGACGAAATCAATGGGTGTCATTTAGGAAAACTTAATGATATTGTATTCATTATAGCATATTTTTTCTGCAATGCCTACAATTTTGTTATTGTACAGCTAATATAACCCAACCAAACTTTAACTTATCTAACCTATCCCTCACTAATTCCCCTTTTCTGGTAGATTTCTATATAATTGACCCAAAAATACATACCACCAATAAATAAACTTTTCGAAATGTAATCAATCTATTTTTAATAAAAATGACACAACGCTGTCCCAAGCAAATGGGAAATGATGCCAGTTTGTGACACTGAAAGAAAAATAACAAATTTAGCCAATTCAAACAACTTAAAAAATATATTGTTATACCAAATTAATTTATATTATGCTGAAATTTAGGGCAGGTACCATCCACACTTAAAAATAAAAATAAATGTAACCAACATCGGTAGGTATACAAAAAAAAGTGTAATTCTCTTTAATTTTTTCCAACAAAATATCAATACACCATGTTACACTTCTATTAAATTGAGTTAAATCTAAAAATAACATGTATTTATTAAGATATAAATCGATTGACATCGTAAACAGCCCACAGCATGCAGGAAATTCAAACGCATTATAAAAAATAGCTGGAGCAAAAATAACACACTTTGCCAGAAAATATTCTCGCGTTTACAAAAAATCTGTGTAGAAATATAATAAACTTTTAAGCAATATGTAAAAACGACAACTATACACCCAATATCAAGGTTCATAAACATAAATAATGGTTGGTTACTATAATAATAAAAGATGGATTTATTGATATTTGATATAAGTTAATATTATATGTGGGATAAATAATCAAACATTCTGTTTAAATTACTAAGAGCGAGAATTACAAGACTACCCAGTAGATAACTAGAGAAAGCCGGACAGAAGACGCGTTTTCCAGGATCAACAGTCCAAAGGGTGAAGATTAAACAGATGATAGCCAACCTCCGGTAGAAATGGGTACCATAAGAAGAAGAATAAATTAAACAGTTCTTGATTGTTCAGCACGGTAATCGAACCCTTGCCGCTGAATCTGAACTCGCGTTTACCCACTCAAACAATAAGCAAATCAAGAAGACGTTTCTTTCTTATCCCCACCTAACTGTTATGACTACTAACGGGACACTGCCACATTAAGAGACACACGCAGATATTGGGTGTGGAAAATATCAAAAGATCAAGGAAATGTGAAGAGGATGAAGAAACTACAAATTACTTATGTCTAATGTTCCTCCCTGATGAGAACAAGGCACAGATACCTGGAGACATAGCCCAATATACAATGACAACACTGCTGAACTTTTTCAAAGAAACCGGGTTGCAATCCTAGGAATGTGCTTAATTGGGTGAGAGCACAATGGGCCCATGACAGTTGTGCTCACGGGAATACCGTTTTATTATACCTACATACAAAATTGTAACAAAAAAAAATTCACAAGAAAAACTCGCAGACGTACAATTAAAAATATACACAGATTATAGGTAAGCATCATGTTTTCGTTTCTCATGAACCAATTTGTTAGCAGGTCAACGGAACCAGCCTTTAATCCGGGTCTCGCGGAGCTAAGATTGAGATCGTCACATCAAGCCATCATGTGCTGCCAATACAGGAAGCAATAACACGAAAATAAGTTTTGTCAATTGATGGCACGCAATTGGCTGAGCGCGCCCTGAATTGTAAATGCCCAAATCGGACGGTTGGTGAAATGGCCCTGCTACATAAAGCTACGCTGTAACCTCTCTTTCTGGTTTATACATTGTTTATGAGAAAGAGTGAGAGATTATAATACATCTATCAGCGGTATAGTATGAATTGACAATTTTAATTTGAATGAATTTTATTGAGGACAACATGTTTTGATAATTTATCCATTGTAGCTCGTATAAATGTCAGGAGGACAAAACGACCACGATCAAAACAATACAAGTCGTTTATGATATGATCAGGTGAATAATTAGGACTTAAACAACTCAAATTAGCACAAGTTGTGAACAAGACAATTACAATTTTGTATCGTCGCGCGTTGGTTGAAATGGACTAATGGCACAATACTAAAATGCGTTTTTAAAATTTTATATTAAATTTTTATTCTTCATTATTAGTACCCGCTAACCTGCCAGAGCAGTTTGTCAGCAGATCTATTTCACAATGTTAATTATAATGCTAAAGAACGCACATAGCGAGAAGCCACAATATAGAAAATAGATATAGAAAATGAGGTACGAAATACATAGAACATAGACGGATAACACAGCAACATACTCATAGGCATACACACACTCAAAGGCACACAACGTACTTAAACACACTCATTGGCGTATTTATACAATAACTTGCATACTATTTGGACAATAATGTATTTGGAAACAATATCAATATTTTTTGATATATCTGTCTACTGGCATCTTATTGAATATGGCAGGTACAAGAATGATCGTTGCCCGTATTTATTACTAATGGGTAAAAAAAAACCAAGGGTTAAGAGCACAAGTGAGAAGGGCATAGTTACCCAATACAAATTAGATTTTTTTTTAAATGATTTTATTATAAAAATTCATAGCTTCTTGTTATAGCTTAGGGTTATATGTTATACCTTCAATTCCACGCACGTTTCAACCAATTTTTTTTATTGATGAAGAATTGAAAAATGTGAATACATGTAATATATTTCGAAGTTTTATAACTAATGATGTAATTGACATAGAGAGCTGAATATATTTTCGTTTGATAAAAGACTCTAGACAATCACAGGGCTCACCATGGTTTTTTGTAGCTTCAAACTGACAAAGATATCAAATGTTTGCTTTGTATACATAGTACATAGGTTTTAAAAGAGTACTGAACATCGAAACTTAGGGCACATTCACGTTGTAACTAGGTACTCGGAAGCCAAAAATTATAAAATCAAAAAAAGTTCATTGGCTAAGCTTTTCTGAAAGCATTTATATTTTAAACCAGATTTACGAAACAATACCTCAAGATTCCTGAATAAATAATAATAAAGCCTAAAGTCAAATCCTTCACGTCTAGACCTCTGCAATTAGGCTGAGCACAAAGAATGTGTAATATTCTGACATGTTTACACGTGGCCGAATTTATCCAATTTTGGGTTGCGCCCTTTTCAGCGAGTGCCAGAGGGTAATTGATCAATTATCGAGGCTTTGTAAAATGGACTGTTTGCAGCCTGATACCTCATTTTGCTTCGGGGTGCGCCCAACATGGTCATTATAATGCCAAGGCAAATGCTGAAATGTAACCCTTTGAGAAATTCAATATGTCCGGAGTTTAAACAAACTAAAAGGTTTAATGAATTGTGGATAAATTTAATATATATAATTGAGTGTGTAAGTGCAAATGGTCTAAATTGGTTTCAATCATGAAGATGGGGTGAGGTGAGAAGATGAGAAGGAATCAACAAACACAGTCAACAATGAAGATGAGGAAATCAACGACATAGTCAACAAATATAAATATGAGACAATCGACAACATAGTAAACAAACATAAAGATAAGGAAATCAAAAACACTGTCAACAAACATGAAGATGAGGAAACCAACAACAAGTTAACAAACATGAAGATGAGGAAATCAACAAAGTAGTCAACAAACATAAAGATAAGGAAATCAACAATACAGTCAACAAACATGAAGACTAAGAAAAATCCAAGCTTATAATATTTTACAAAGCTCGTAAAAACAAGGTTATACATTGAATTGTATATTTTGTTGGGGTTAGGTATACTATTTTTTCTTTCGGTTAATAATAATATAAAACGAAGGTATCGTCTTAATTCAACAAATTAAAGAATTAATTTTAGTCATGCACAGTATTCTTCTATTTCGGAGACATTTCCCAACAAACATTTAAATATTTTCACAAACGAAGAAACTGTTGTGATAATAATTCCATGAAAAACGTCGGTGAAGCAACCATTCATAGCTTTGTCGTCTGCAGTCTACATTATTTGTTATGCTAAATTTGATGTTGACTGAAAAAGTCAATTGTTTTCTCAACAAATTATTGGTCTGTGGTTATGAACGATAATCATAATTCTTTATTGCTCAATGATTTAGTTTGCACAATAAACATCGTTTAGCTTTTTACTTTGTTAAAATTGATTGGAAGAAAAATACAAAAAATATGGCCTTCTCAATCCAATGATTACTATATAATGAAATGATACTGTTTTTGAATTTGACTGACCACGTTTTTTAGCAAAATAATATGTAATCATCGATCAAGAAGAAGATAATATTAATAAATATAAACGAAACGAAACAAAAAAAAATACAAAACATATTAAGGTAACGGTCGCAACTGGGAATTGAACCCAGAACCTGTGTCTTACCGGTACAACACTTTGAATTCAACCCATCTTCGATCTCAATTTCAATTTAACCAGATATGTACTTTATTTCAAATAAATCCATTTCAAATGGAAATGCAAAATGCAAAATGGGTATTTTCCATTTTGCATTTTAAATGCTTTTCTAAAATCCATTTTTCATTTTGCATTTTAAATGCTTTTCTCAATGCATTTTCCATTTTAACTGCTTTTTTGCAACATTCTTCCTACGATCGCCACTCATCTTTTTTTCATAAACCCCAAATATCAGTCGGTCCTCAACCTCGCTATGAGAGATAATTTACATTTGTTAAGTTGCTCCCTGGTAGGAGCCCTGGCAATCGAGGTATCATTACAAAAAATACTGATTCAAATACTTAACATGGGGCCATGACGCTGTAATATTAAATGTTAGATAGCAGTTTCTATGTTTTTACGTTGGCAACATTTGTCCCGCGCAAATTTTTTGTGGTTCATAATCCGTAGTCGTGGCATTTTTTGATTTACCATCATGTAATATGTTTGTTCTACATTGATGTCCATTATTAAATGACAAAACCATTTTGCATTTTCAATGCATTTTGAAAATATGTATTTTGCATTTGAAATGCTTTTCTAAAAACCATTTTGCATTTTGCATTTTCAAATGGAAAAGTTTCGACCCATTTCCATTTTGCATTTCAAATGGTTTTGGGTACCCATTTTGCACATCTCTGAATTTAACCCCTCAAGCCTCGAAAAGACATTACTAGCTTGAAACATCATATTCCACAGGAGCCTCTGAAGGACAGATCTGACCGAGGCGTTCATACATTATAAAAGTTATTTTCACTGTAAAAAGAAATAATTAATCTTCTCAGTTTGTTTCAAATATTTATACTTGGTTCCACAGATAAAATCAATAAAAGTGTGATTACAAATTGGTAGGATTTTTTCACTGACAGTTGAAAGATTTATAGTTTAGTTTAGTGTATAAACAGCATAAAAAGTGAAGTGACAGTTTTTTTACTAATTCCCTACACAAAAGTAATGTGTTTTTTTAAATATCGATCTCTTTCAAAATTATGGACTTTTCCAGTCAAAAGTTTTTCGGTTGAGATCTTCATGTTTGATTTCAAAAATATTATTATGGTGCTGCCACACGCAAAGCTCACATCAACAGATAATATAAAGCACAATAGCGCTCGCCATACAATCCCATACAGACCCGACACACGTAAAAAGATAACGCGCTATAAGTGTGGTTCTGAACTTCGCTAACCGAATTTATTTTACGTAACCGCTCCCGACGCGATATTTGAAAAGTTATGCGTCCCCCTCTCCGCCGTAAAAAGGAGAGGGGGTCATTTTAATTGCGGAGCTACCGACTAAGTTCCGTGTTCCCTTTGACAGCCATGACATAAGCAGCCTAATAATGCATTTCTTATTTATTATGTTAGCTCATATCGTCATGTGTGCTAGTAAATTTAGAAACATAAAAAAAAACTTTATTTGCCAAACATACTTAACATATATTTAAAATATAAATATAATCAATATTTGAATTTGAAGTAAACAAATTTTCGCCCTTTCAAAATTAATCATATTTTTAACTCAGTATGTTTATATGGTAATATCATTCGGTTTTTTGATAAAGTTGGACGGCCTGATACCTACATAGAGAAGCTTCTAGTTTGTTCGTTTGTTGATTGCTCTCGTCAGCTCTCGTGCTCTCTTCTCGTTCCCTGCCCTGGTGTTGGTCCTTGCCGCCTTTGCCTTCGACATTTTTGGAAATCGACTTGAGCTTATTTTACAATAATTTATTATATGTCGCTTTCGTCGATCGGCGTGCGAACTGCGAATTTCCTGATTCGACGGAGAGGTTATGTCAGGTTATGTGGAAATGCGCTATTTACGCGCAGATTGTTTAAAATCTAAAAAGTTTATAAATAGCATTTATAATTATATAGTTGGCGGCATCATCATCTGAGGATGAGCTGTCCAACAGATCCAGCAATAGGCGACAAGTATCATCCATTTCGAAAACGTGCTCAAGCTGTCAGTAAGTAAAGTTGTCACTTTGACAGATGAAATTATGTTCCTCGGCCGCTCTCGAATTCAACTGACCCCCTCTCCTACCATAGGAAGAAATATTTGATAGCGTCGTGTGTCGGTAGAAAAGATGATGCGCTGTACATTAACTTTTGATGTGAGCTTTGCGTGTGGCAGCAGCTTTACTCAGAAATATCAATGTTTATTTCAAATACAAACATCCCAGAGATAATTTTATCTAGCTTCTAAAATAGTATTTATTTTTACGACAACTTGAAAGATAAGAAATATACAGCACATTTAAAATACCTCGGCAGCGTTCTGAAATTCCATTAAATTTCACCGTGTCCTTGGGACTTGTAGGTAAAATATTTTAAAGCCTGAAGAGTTAAGAATTACCAATATTATTCATAACAAATATCAATAATGTTTCATGGTCCATCTCCTTTGTTTCTATTATCTATGATAAACACTGTGCAAGTTCTTCGAGAACAACTTTCTTCTATATTTTTTTTACTATTTACAAATTTCCAAGCGACTGTGACTGTGATGGTACGACAAGAATCCAGTATGCTAATATATAAACCGTTAGACATTATCATTTGTGACACAAAGATATGCAAATTCTTTTGGCTATTTTGCGGTTAAGTATTACGGTAAGACAATTGTCACGAAGCCGATAAAACTACTAACTTTACAAACGTTATTCTTCAAATATATTTTTTCAACAACAGCAATTACATAGCTCATTCTTTTTATTGTCTCACAGGTGGTCGATATATAAGAAAACATTTTACGCTTTACTAGCAATAATAGCAATCCCATGGTAACCGTGACGTGGTACCGACCGACGAAGATCTTTTTTACTGTATAATTCAATTAGGGAGGCGTGTTTGATACCGCCGCCCCGGGAACCATTTATTGGAAAACCAACATCTCTGTCATAGGTCACCCCGAGTATTTCGCTACGTTTGGTGATTTACAGAGATGTTTTTTATAGTGAATACCTCACAAGAGTCCCAACTGCTCCCGTCTGGAGCCAGTGAAACTATGGCATCCCCAATTGGGGGATGTTGTGAGGCTGAAGGTAAGTGGGGAAGGGAAAGAGGAAGGTGGGGAAGTACCTGGCTATTCAGATCTAGTCACTAAACACGGCTAAAGCCATTTGGAGCAACGTTTCAATTCTGAATGGTGGTCTTACACCAGGGCGATACTGGTAGTATCTTCCACTCTAGAACGTGCCGCAAATATACTATATATTATTTTAATTAATTAATTGTGAAATAACACAAATTAATCAAATAAAATTTATTTGCGCACGCCGGGTTCGAACCCGCGACCTTCGGAGTGGCAGTCCAATGCGTTACCACTGGACTATGCCGGCCGTCATAAGATGTGCTTTATTTCAAATAAATCTATTTCAAATGGAAATGCAAAATGCAAAATGGGTATTTTCCATTTTGCATTTTAAATGCTTTTCTAAAAACCATTTTGCATTTTAAATGCTTTTCTCAATGCATTTTCCATTTTAAATGCTTTTTTGCAACATTCTTCCTACTATCTCCACTCATCTTTTTTTCATAAGCCCCAAATATCAGTCGGTCCTCAACCTCGCTATGAGAGATAATTTACATTTGTCAAGTTGCTCCCTGGTAGGAGCCATGGCAATTGAGTGATACCATTGCAAAAAATACTGATTCAAATAGGTCCTGAACATAGGGCCATGACGCTTTAATATTAAATGTTAGACAGCAGTTTCTATGTTTTTACGTTGGCAACATTAGTCCCGCGCAAATTTTTTGTGGTTTCATAATCTGTAGTCGTGGTGTTTTTGGATTTACCATCATGTAATATGTTTGTTCTACATTTATGTCCATTATTAAATGACAAAATTGTTTAAAATTTCTATAATTATTTTAATTGTTTGACCTGAGAAACCATTTTGCATTTTCAATGCATTTTGAAAAGAGGTATTTTGCATTTTACATTTGAAATGCTTTTCTAAAACCCATTTTGCATTTTGCATTTTCAAATGGAAAAGTTTTGACCCATTTCCATTTTGCATTTCAAATGGTTTTGGGTACCCATTTTGCACATCTCTGGTGATTTAGCAGGGGTGCCCGGGTTCATGGGGTGAAGTTTATCTACGTCTTTGCGGCCGTATGCATCTGCCCACCTACTGCTTGGCGGGCCGGAAATCCTGGTCGAGGGAGACCTTCTGTCCTCTCCAGCTGGACTCTCTCGACCCATTGCCTTGCATCGCAATGGGAGGGATGGATTCATCCGTCCGTCACTCCTGGATATAGTGACCGCCAAATTCTTACCAACAGTTCATACCTTTTTCCTTCCCAGAACTCCCTCTCCTTCCCTTAAAAAAAACACCCTACACAGCATCCCCAAAGGTGACATAGGCCATGAAGGAAATTATTTCCTCAGGGTCTTCTGTGTAGACTTAATACAAAATAAATATTCATAAAAATTAAAGATTTACAATACGTACATATTCCATTCAAATGTTTCTTGTGAAAATTATTTTTTTTCAATTTCGTAGTTTATATGTTAATTTGCGCATTGTGTACATTAAAGCAAAATATTAATTTTAAATATTTAGTCAGTTTTCGGACATTTATTTTCTTTTTATTTTTTGAATTCAGTAAAACCTCGAACTGTAATATTTAATTATTGAAGACAATATTACCGATTCCTAAACGAAAATCTGAAACAGAAAAATCAGAAAAAGATACGGTCACATCTATGACTCGAACCCATGACCCTTGCCTTGCCGGGGCACCACTCTACCAACTGAGCTAGTGGGACCCTATCTCCTTCGGTCATATTTAACTGTATTATATTTCGAATAAGAATAAAATTAAGTAATTCCTTATGTTTACATAATTTTGCTGTCAATTTAAGTAATTCCTTATATTTGTATAATTAAACTGTAAAATTAAGTAATTCCTTATATTTAAATAATTTTACTGTGAATTTAAGTAATTCTCTATATTTATATAATTTTACTTTCAATTTAAGAAATTCCTTATATTTATATCATTCTACTGTGAATTTAAGTAACTCTCTATATTCATATAATTTTACCGTCAATTTACGTAATTCCTTATATTTATTTAATTCTACTGTGAACATAAGTAATTCTCTATATTTATCTAATTTTACTGACAGTGTATATTAGTAATTCCTTATATTTATATAATTTTGGTGTCTATTTAAGTAATTTAATTTGGTTTGTTATATTGTGATATTGTGATGATTTTCAGCAGCATAATCGAGTACATTTTCACAATGGGAGTTGCGAGTTATCTGCGAAATGTCGTTTAGGAGAGGCTTCTAACCGTCCGACAATCCGCCAGTTAATTTTATCTTATATGGAATATGTACCAAACTAGGCTTAACTCCAAAAATGCAATCAGGTGACTAACTATCGTCGTATTTACCTTTTAAAGTGGGAGCTAGCACCTTAGGTGGGTCACACGTCACACAACACACACCTGGCCCACTAAGTAGCCCGAGGTTGTATAACAACCTGCCCGATGAAGCTATCAACATCTCTCTCAGCCTCTAAGAATAGGTACAATAAATCCGTCTCGTATCTCATTCTATCTTTCGGTTTATACACCTATTGAAAGTACGAGTACAGAGTGTGGTAAAACCAGTTATGCAAAATAATTTTTCAGCTGAAATGGGCAATTCGGTCGAGATGATAAAAAACAGGAATATTATTCGTAGTAACCGATCGTTCTTGATTTCATTTGGGTTTGCTTTCTTTTATACCAGGATTTAATTTGAGATCGTTTGCAGAGTTTTCGGATTATTAAAGCGTGTAAAAATTAATAACGCAATGTCAGGAACCATACTTTTGTTGCTGCCATTGAGCCGGTGAGACGATGGCGTCCCCAAGTGGGGTATGTTGTGAGGCTGAATGGAATCAGAATGAAAGGAGACAAGGAAGAGAAAGGTTGGAAGTAACATAACATTTACACCTTTCAACACTACCTTAACCCTGGATAGCTAACCTTCGTCAGAATGATGTTAAAAAAAATTCTTATTAAAAATAAAACTTCAAAAAATGTTCGTCAAAAAAACGAATGGTCTGCTTGTTGACGTACAATAACAAATTAGGTATCCAGATTTAAGAGTTAAGGCATCTAAGTAATGGATTCATCGTCTAGAAAAAGTAAGAAACATACATATGTAATTCCTTAGTTTTTGCATAGTGTAGGCGTTTTATGAATATCCCGATTAACATATGTGCCTCATAAAATTAACAAAAAAATATAAAATAATTGTTAGGTTTTGAATCATATATTCGTACCTACCCGATACAGTATTTATAGTAAGCTTACAAAACAAAAATAATAGATGCATTGAAAAAAATAATCACTTTAAATATTTTAACCTTTACAACTTAATGCGGGCGCTATAACTATTACCGATATGGATATTATATTTATCATGAAGGTCACCAGGTAAGGTTAGGATCAAAAACAGACCATAAACTACACACTACACACTAGGCACTTAACCATAGACCAAACACATACTCAACATATATTATTATCAAAATAATCAACTTAACTCGTTTAATGTATGCAACACGACGGCATTTTTCATCAAATTATGAGACAGGAGATCAAAGTTTGGGTTTTTTTTAGTATCACGATTAGCGAACATTGAGAACACTTAATCGTTTTCTGGCTTTAGTTTTTTAATCTGATTAAAACAAAGCATGGTAAAATACATTACAAAATCAGTCCGAAAATATCAAAATGATTTTTTTTTAAACAGGGAGAAAACCCAATAAATCACATTATTATTACTCTTACATCACTCAGAAATTCAGCTTGCTGAAGCTGAAAATCTCTCGAACCCCTGTTTTGAATTTCTAGGTAAAACAACATTATTTTCATCTAGAAATGCCAATTTTAACATGAGATTTGTGGAATCATCTCCCCTTTATACACTAAAAAATAAGACAAGAGGTTAATGTTCATTTTTTTGTAAGCCACTGCATTAAAAACCTACCCTCCACTAAAAATCCAACGAATTTATTTTATACTGAATGACAATATCTAACGTAACCTAACAAAAGAAGCACCAATAAGCGATTATCGTATGTTTATTTTGGGAGACGGGTATAGATACCGCCGCCCAGGTAATCATTTACAGGATATCCAACACCTCTGCCAAGTATCTCGCTAGCCGAGACTTAGCGGGGGGTTCCCGAGTTGTGCCCACCAACTTTACCACAGCGGGAAGGATGGATTCATGGTTCCCTGGAAACTTGCTTTTAAAAAGAACTTGCTTTTAAAAAGAACTTTCCTTAAAAAGAGCCTCCACACACAGAGGCGGTCCCTGCCTTAGTGCATTTGTGCACTGCACTGCCGAACATCGATATACGTTAGAAATGTAAATTTGTATATCCACTCACGAAGAATTCACGCCAGATCATTATAATATTCTTACCAATCAAAGTTTGTACTAGACTCCCGCGCATGCGAAAAACAGTGTAATATATCAACCCGTGCATTTTCGGCTTTGCCCGAGACATGCCATGTACCTTCTATAGGCACTGTCTCTAGAGGTCGGAACCGTGAAATGAGCGAGATAGGTAGAGACCCATAACGGCTGTTGGTGTGTTAGAGCAGTGGAGATAGAAGCTGGTCGGTGCATTATCGGCGCATGCGCCGAAACATCCTGATATATATCAAAAACCTTAAACATGCGTAAAACGTTTGGAATGCATTAGTTAGGATTGACAGATTTCGAACTAATTAACAATGTTATAATATTCTAGCGTTACCGGCGCGATCTACATATCTGCAAACTTGACAGTATTCATTATTGGCGATTGACGCGACGTTTTAACGATTTTTACGAGTTTTGCTCTGCAAAAAGCTTTTTAAAAATGAGTGCTAATGAAAACGTTGCGGTTAACATTGATTTTATCAAAAGTAACCGAAGTTCATTTAATCCCAACAAACCAGAGATAATTTTGCGAATGCTGACGGAGCAATATCAATTTTACAATTATTTTACAAGTGTAACTTGGTGGAGTGTTTTAGTGAAATAGTGAAACTGTTAAAAATAATTTGTACTATTCCGATGACAACTGTCGAGTGCGAAAGGTGTTTTTCTACGTTGAAACGTGTAAAAACATTTCTGAGGAATACTATGTCCCAAGATCGTCTCAACGCTTTATCAATGATGAGCATCGAAAAAAGTTTGATCTCGTCTATACCAGACTTTAAGGCTGGCCGCATACATACGTTTTTCGTATTCGATTTCCGAATTCGTTTTCCGTATTCGGACATCCGAATGCACGGAATCAGTAGAAAATACATTAACTGCCGCACACGTTCGTTTTAGTTCCGAACGGAACAAATTCCTTACGCACGTTCCGAATGCCAGCCGGCGCGTTCGGAGAAAACGAATGGAAAAAACCTAATGACGTCATGTGGAACGCAGCTATTGCATACAGTTTGTTTGTGCCGACGCAAACGTACGGAAATTTCCATTCGTAATTCAGTGTTGCCAACGGATCTTGACCTAATATCGCCGTTTCTCATACATAAGGTAGCGTAAAGTAGCCGAATTTGCTGTTAGGTGGGGTGGGACATGTTTAAAATTGATGTTTTTACGTGAAAATAAAAAAATTTCGTGGGGGGGGTGGCTAGAGAATTTCAAAAAAATAAATTTTGTCCCCAGAAAATAAAAAAAATTCATGGGGAGGGTGGCTAGAGAATTTCAAGAAAATATAAAATTTGTCCCCAGAAAAATAAATTTCATGGGGGGGGGGGGGTGGCTAGAGAATTTCGGGACATGTTTAAAATTGATGTTTTTGAAGTAGCTTAATTGGCGACCAGTCGCCTTTTAGATTTTTTCGGCGCCGATTCTCGCTCTGAGTAGCCTAAATGGCGATATATCGCCCTTGTTGGCAACACTGGTTCTGACGTTTATACATTCCGAATGAAGAAAAACGAAAAAACGAACGTTTGCGCTAGTCTCACGGAATTCCGAATACGGAAAACGAATTCGTAAATCGAATACGGAAAACGTATGTATGCGGCCAGCCTAATAATCTTGTAATTGAAGAATTTTCTCAAATGAAAGAGCGACGAATGGATTTTCTCTACAAATGAATTATTTGTACTGGGTATATAGTTCCCTTTAAATCACTTTATTTTCCTATTTTACATGTTACCATTATTTGTGAAATGCACTGCTGGCAAATTCTGTCACGAGCCGCCTCTGTCCACACAGCACCCCCAAATATGACTCAGGAAAATTATTTTATTTTCCTTAGAGGCTCGTGCATTGAGACAATGTTAAAAAATGTAACTTACAACAATAAACAATGAAAATTTTATGACCATAAATCAGACATTTATTATACGTTTGAACCGCGCCGAAGCGATTGTAAAACAATTTGAGATGCAGCAGGCGTACTGCGCGACACTATCGTACACACTCGTATTCTTGTTTCTTGTACACTCGTGTACATACACTGCTTACCATAATAATATATATTGTAATTTCAAGTACGTACAGAAACAACGGGAAACAATGAACTTAAACAATAATAATACCGAATGAATGGGCGCGCATACTCAATGACTTTTCTTTCAAACTGAAAATTCTTTAAGTACTGCGTAAATTTTATTTAATAATAGGCCTAGTGTAGGGCTCAACAATGTTAAAAAAATATTTTAATATTCTGTGGGCTTGAGCGATGACATTGCATGTTTGGCGGCAATCATTTTTTATGAGCACTAATTATTATTGTAAGTATTTTACAAGTACATAAGTGTTTGTGTGGCAATGTCATACTATGTGACATCATGTCATTCTTTGTCAGGCTGATAACCTAATTTGTTAATAATTATAGTTGTTCTTTTCATTAAGCCAGCTGTGATGCTATGTTATCAAGGTCTATCAAACGTTACTATCAATATTGTTTATTGTCTCGGACACATTCCTAAACCATTACTAAACCATTCATCCGATGTCACTGAAATTTCAAAGTTTCTTCTTATTAGTGCCAGGAGTGTTAAGAAAGTCCTACACTGAAATAAGATACTGAATCATATAAAAATCTACGTAATAGTACACGTATTGTAGTGATTTATTTTTTAGGTATTATGCCGTGTTGCGCTACCTCCTTCTTTAGCCAACGTTTAGGACAGCATTACAGTGTCCATCATCAGAGCAGATTTGAGTTGAACACGGCATCATACCTCAAAAAAAAAAAAACTACAATAATTTTGACCGAAAAAATATATTTTTTTTACTGTAACAATGTTGATTTCACGATACTAGAAGTGAATGCTAGAAAAAGTCGGAGATGCCCGAGGAAGACATGGTTTGATTGACATCAATTGAAACAAAGACTTACAGTTCAATGATATTATTTCCACATTTAAAATGCACCCATTTGTCGGGTACTCTAGAATTAACAAACTCAAAACTTTACCCCAAATTATGTATAAGTCCCCAATCAACGCCGGGTACACGTCAGCTAGTTATAATTAAACTTAAGAGATGATCTTTGAATCAAATCAGAATCAAAAAAGAGATTGCGGGTTCGAAACCTGGAGTGCGCTAATGTATTTCCTTGTATTAATCTGTGATATTTTTAAAGTAGAAATCACAGATACAGACAATAATAAACAAGACAATGTATACAATATTAAGGCGATGCCATACGTAGTAATGCAAAATCATGTGTTTTTGGTTTGAAAATTTGGTCGCCTAAAAATGTTTCGGATGCTTAAATACTGCGAGTAGAATACATCTTGGCCCTTAAAATAATCGAGCATTTTTTAGATACGTCTTTTTATAAGCCTAGAAAAAAATAATCTATAAGGCCTATGAAAACTTCTTTACAGTTCGTAATCTCCTACTTACGAACCCATTTTCCGTTATGATTTTATTGTATAATGTTGAAAATGAAGTTATTTATAAAATGATCGGAAAAAAATTAAATTTTTATACCTGAACATCCACAAAATAAAATAAAAGGCATTTTTTGGCCATGTTTTTTTCTTGCATAGATCAAAATAGGCGGATGGTGTTAAGCGGGAATTTAAACCTTATCAATTTAAAATATTACACGACGTAGTGCATCGCCTTAACTGGAGAATTCGCATGCAACTTAGCCATTTCTCATAGATTAACAATTTAACATGTGTACTTGTATTAAATTTAGGCCAGAGTGAATGTACCCCCAGAAACGGTGACCGATGTAATGGCTTTAGCCTTGTTTGGAGTCAAGATCTGAACAGCCATGTACTTAATTTTACAGGCGACCGAACATAGATATCATAGGGAAAGACTATTTTTTAAATCCATTGGTTTTTGAATTCCACAAAATCTACTTTATCGAAGCCACCGACTGCAAAGGTAAGTGTGTCAAACTTGTTAATTCAGCATAGTGAAGTCCTGTTTTAACTCGACCATTTGGTTATTTCATCTTTCTGTAAAAAAATCCTTACGTTCCGGTTCCGGTTTCAAGATGGTGGTCGTTTTTATAGTTTAGCAAAGTCAATTTTTATAATGTGAAATCGTCGTGTTTATGAATTAAGTAGGTAGGAATTTAAGTTACAAATCTTATGATTTCGGAGGAAATTTTGATATTGATTTAAAAAAGAGAAATATACTTTTTTGTACGCTAGGCTTACTGTACACAGAACTACTAGTACTTGTATTAGTGCCATAGATTGATAATATTATTATGGGGGGAGGGGGTCGTATAAGTCAATAATCTTCTAGAAAGTACTTGAAAACTAAACGTAGTATTTATCTATATCTATGATTTTTTACGTGCAGACGTTTTTTTGTTAGATACTCCAATAAATATCCGTCGGCCCTTCTTTCAAAATTGCTTTGCGTGTGTAGTTAAAAATATCTGCTTCTAATTTGACAATTCCAAAAAGCTCGCGTGACTAAAATTGGAAAGCATTTTTAGGCCATACTAGGAAATCATTCCGAGGGATTTAGGATCCACCTTGTTCGTGCAAAACTTTATATTTTACGTATGAATGATGTTCATCGTCAATTATTATTATTGGAAACTGGAATAACATTGGGTGAATAAAGAAGGTTAATTATATGTATGTGAATACCGCACAATAGACTCAACTGCCAGTATGACTATTGAATCCCCTGAAAGTATTGGGGAAGTGAGGGGATGACTAAGAGAAAGGTTAGAAAGTAGCTCAATAAACACTGCTTAAGCTATTTTAAGCCACAATATTTAAGAAATTTTAAACCACCAACTCCCGTTTTTAAACGAATTACCAACAATTTTATGAGATTCCTAATAAATTAGCAATATTCATTTTTCTCAGTGTATTATTGGATGAAATCTCTAAAACCATGGATTTGTTAAATTAATCTTTATAACTTTAAAGCTTTTTTGTATTGTAAATGGATGATTGCAGTACAATAACTTAAATAAAGTAAATTGATTAATGAATTCGACTGCGTTTCACTGTAATAAGTAAAAAGTTGTTGTTTGTACTAGGCTTGGTAGCGCCCACTGCCCACCGGCGACCCAATGAGGAGTTTCTCTGCCTCGGGCGGGACTCGAACCTCAAACCGGCACCATACACCAGCAGACAGGCCGGCTACATTGTTCGCCCATCACACAACCACACAATCAGCTTTGAGTGGGCCCCTGTGGTCCTGCCGCTAGAGCTCCGTCGTAACCTCTCACTCTTTCTCCTAAACGAGGCATGTAACAGATAAAGAAGTTACAACGAAGCTTATCAGTGGTATGCCTATAAATCACTGAGTAGGTTCCTACAGTCACCTTCTTGTTGAATCATTATTGAGACTGCGGGATCACCCAACATTCATTAAGGCGAGACAATACTCTCAAATAAAGCCAGAATCTTAACGACGTAAGTGAAGCAGCCGTGCACAAAAATGTGGGACGCGTGGCCCTGGTGTTTTGGACAGACCTGCGGTTGAATTTACCCTAACAAATCTCTAAAATAAAGTGGGAATCATAACGACATAAGTGAAGGAGTCGTGTAATAACAATAACCGGCGTAATGGACGGACCTACGGTTGACTTTGCCGTAGCAGGCCTAGAAAATCGATCTTTCCGCTGGTTTTATTTTAATTATTTTCGATGAACGTATTACTAAAATCTCGAATGTTTCTAGAGGATTCCCTCGGGAAGTAAATAATCCAGAAAAATAAAATCTGGTGCTTAACACTAATTTTATAGTTGTAAAACGTTTTATAAAATTTTCAAACCATTTCACATAAAATATTTTAATGGTACGGTCCTGTTTTTCTTAATCTTAAATATAAATAACGTACATCTGTAGGGATCCCTTTAGAAAAATTTGAGATTTTAGTAATAGGTTCATCAGAAATAATTAAAATGTGAGCGTCGAGCAAACCCACGTTATTAGAGTCTTATGTCGCCTTAAGTAGTGTACCAGTTGCTGACGTCATATATTCTGGTACCTAGGAGCAATTTGATGATATTAAAAACAGGGGGATCGCTCGTGATCGCTCATTATGACGTTCTCACGTTCTCAGAACTAAAGGGAAAAAATATCAGTTTATTTCGTGTTTCAAAGAATATTCACTTATTATATATTATATATGCATTAATTTCCTTTAAAATTTTCCCTGTGAAGGAGCGCTTTAGATAAAATAAGTTTAGTTTTTTAAAAAATATTTTTAATTAAGTACTTAAAATGTTTAGAGTTTTCTGTGTTCAATTTGTAGAAATTCATTATTATATAATTGTTATTTTAAATTAATCAATTTCAACAATTTTAAATGCACAGAATCAATTTTAAAATCATTCATTATCCGGTTTAAAACGGGATTGCCCGCCCTTAACGAATGCATTGATAGGTTTTCTGATAAACTATAAGTAAAATACTAATAAGTTGTCACGATGTCGGACCACGTGTTTATAAAAATCCAAACATTTTTTCATTTCGTCATTACATATTATTAAGATAAACGCAGATGCATGAACATGTGATCCGATAGTAATACAAATTTACTAAAAGTTTATCAGAAAACGGCCTGCAGTCCAGTTTTAAATAAATCAGCAGGTCGATTGCCGAATAGTTTTACTTGGATTACCTAAATTATAGAGTATGTGATGTAAAAAACTGAAATATTGCACAAAAGTCTCGTTTGGGAAGATTGTGTTAAAGCTCAATATCTTCATTGAGAAAAAGCTCTACATAAACCTGTGCTTTCCTCGCCAAACTGTTTTTATTTCAAAATAAAATTTCAGTTGCAAAAAAATCCATTTTTTTTAACCTTGCGTGCCTAAAAATTTCGATTTCTGAATGGGTTTTAAATAAATCAAATAAAATAAGCAGGTTGTCTGGTCGCGTGGACCTGTCAGGTGTATTTGGCCGGTGAGTTGGGTTGTTGATGATATTCAGTGCGGAGCATGAACTCGATCCTCGGCACCGACCTACATAATATCCAAGTCAGCTTTCGATTTATAAATTTAATAATGCCAGGTAATCATTATTGTCAAAAAATGCCGATAATAACGCTGGCGAAATGAGGGAAGGCTTTAAAAGCTCCCAGGAATAATAAAAAATATATTATTATTACTATTTATTAAAGGTACATGTTTAAAAGACAAGATTTTATGCAAAGCACAAATGATAACAAATTATTATAATATATCTAGACGCCATCTAGTGAGAAATGAAGTATTTAACAAATACCTTTCCTACAAACATAAAGTTGGCTGTTTTCAGGTGAAAAAAAATCAAAAAAGCAATAATTGTTGAATGAAATACTATTTGGCGGTTAAAAATAAGCCGACGTAGCACAGTGGTTCCGTGCACCTGACCGACAATCAGAAGGTGAGGGTTCAATTCCTATCGGCGGCATTTATTTTTTTCAATTTATATTTGTGTTTCAGGCTAATAATAATTTTAAAACCACTTGACATCATTTGATTCCCTATTTTATAAAATTAAATTAAATTTAAATTGTTGTACGAGAGATTAATCATCTTTTTACAGTAAAAGATTTCTTAGTAAAAAGTGTATCTACTTTTTAAAAATATCATTAACAGCACCAATCCTCTTGTCATGCTACGTTGCGCTAGAATACCTGTTTTGCAGTGTGGAATCTTGAACATGTTGTGGTTCAGCGTCGGCGTGCTATTTATAAGTTAATAATCTATCTGAATAATAATCTAAGTTAATTAATAATATTATTTGCTAACTGGGTCATGTAGAAATCGCAAGTAGGTAACGTGTTGCATTCTTTGAATTCGTAAAATCGTTTTTTCATGCCTCATCTTGTTATCTTTGGAATGTGGGTCCCAATGTCGTTCCAAATGGAATAAAGGAGTGGAGAAAAAAGACAGTGCTGGCTTAATATTGATCGAATTAAAACACAAAAAACTAAAACAATTCAAAAAAACGACAAAAAGGATACCTACAGTCGTTACGTACTTGAATATACTTAACAATAGGGTATTACATAGGTATAATACGAAGATGCGTAGAATAAATGTGAACACAAGAAATGCGACGTGGGCGTGTTTCGTGATCCAAAAATCTGACCATCCTTCGCTTAAATTTTAAATTCACAAATTAGGTCTCAGTACAAATTCAAAATTAAATGGAATGGCGATATACGGTGTCAGGAGGCAGTGCAAGAGAGACAGTCTAATAGTCAAAATATACTATGTCAGTGGTGACATTGGTTTTCATCAAATCAACTCGGAAAGACATTTCTTTTTGTGTGTATTATCTATTGAATGCACGTGTGTTTCTGTGTATGTTACGTAGGTAAACATTTTCCTTCTTGTAAAAACACTATCAACGTTCTGAATTTTCCTTCTGAAGGAATACTCTGCATTACTGGATAAAGTATGTTTTACACGATGCTTTTTTGTCCAGTTCTCATTTGGGTCGTCTTTCCATATTGATTCGAGATGTAAAAAAGGACGTGTTCTATTTTAGCACCGATTTTCGTACAGTTTAAGATGGTTGATATTAGCTGACATCTGTCGTTTGCCATTGTTTTAAGTAACTATATTATGTGAAGATGTTTATTTCGTTATATTTTTAAAATATTGATAAAAAATATTTAAAGTGTATTTATTACTGATTGTGAACGTTTATTTATGTTCGGTATTATGAATTTCGCGTTTTTGATAACATTTAATTTGTTTGGCTTTACCTTAACCTCATTTGCCATACGTGCATATCTTTGTATTTTATCCTTTGTTTCTTACAAACAAATACAAAAGATTTGTTGACGGCAACGGCAAAGGCAAATGACGGATGATTTTATTTGATCTATCCGTCTTTACCGTCCCAAAATATTATTTCTTATCTAATGGAAAATATGTGGAAAAAATAGTAAGTATGAAAATAATGATGAGTGTAAAGTCAAAGTAAAGCAAGATTTTTAGCATGGGTCCCGATACGGTTTCCATATTGGGATCGCACATTAATCTAGATTTCAATCTGTCTCAGTTTCAATACTAATTTCCGTGTATACATTTAGTACGTAAGTACCTAATTTTTTTTTTATGGCATATGCGTTCCTATTTTGCTCACAACAAATTATTGTATGCCCATTCGTTCGTAGATACAACGCAGTTCATTTATTATTTCGAGGACAACTAATTTTTTATTATCTTTTTTGCAGATTGGCACTGAACTGAGCTAACAGATGTATTAAATGGATTATTTGGACATGGTTCTGCAAAGCGGACTCCACCGACATGATTACCTTGATTAATGGAGACAATAAAAGAAATCCTAAATTAGCAATTTAAATTACAAAAATTAAATCTTTTGAGTTATTCTATCAAAATATTAAAGTACTTTCTAATTAAACGAGGCTTTTATTGCGATAATTGGTAGATAGTAAACTTTGAAAGTTCTTAGAAATTCAGTAATAATACGTTTCAGATCTAACTCACCTTTTATACTTCTGTGTTTGGATACGTTTTGCAGATCTGCGTTCACTCAAGAATTAATGTTGCGTTAAGTATAGCGAAATAAATCAAGTGAAACCAATCAACTGTTAAATTCTCAATGATTTCTTGAAACTGTGTCATGCGGCTTACTACTAAGATACTCGCCTTGAACCGGCTTCTAGTGATTTGATTATTATTTCGTACGTGCTTTACGCTAGCCAGGGGCGATCTGTTGATGTTTTTAGCTTATTTTATTATTATTTATCAATGTCATTTTCGCGCACTTTTTGCTACGTCGTCATTGCAAATTCGATATTCGAAAGTTGTTGCAGCGCAGTTGTTTACTTTATCTTATAAATTACAAGGTGTGTCCGGGGGTAAAGTGCGCTAACTTCGGGAGTGATTCTACATGATTTTAGAAGAAAAAAAGTTAAATGACTTTTTTCTACTAAGGTATTTTTAGGTTAAAAAAAGAATTGTTTGTGTGGGAAAATAAACATTGGAATTTCGAAAAAGTTATTTATCTTTTTTTACTTCTACTATCATGTAGAATCACCTCCCAAAGTTTGCGCACTTTACCCCGGACACCCTGTATTGTTGAGAATTGTATTTTGACATTGAATGACCTAAAACAACGCTGCATGATATATTGCGGTGCTTGGTGTCTGTGTGAATTATAGGAGGATATAGAAAAATAAATAAAACTAACTAATTAATGTTCCCAATTATGTGTTCTTGAACAGGAGTCTATCAGCTATTTACTAAACATAGCTTTATTCAACTGAAGACATATCATAATCAAACATACTAATGTCGGTTGTGGGTCTGTCTGTGAGTGATTATAATTCTGGCTCAATGAACTCGGATATGTTTTGAAATTAGGTGTCATTTTCAAAATTGGAACTGATTGCATCGAGAATACTGGCGATACCTATAATACCTAAAAGTGCCAAGTACCTTCAAGCCATCGCGTCATTATAATGTTCATTTTCATAGCATAACACAACACAGAGGGTTATATAATATTGTATAAAGTTTACGCAATCGATTGTTATTGAACAAGAAAGCCATACATTGTCTCTTTTGTAAGTGCCTGCTTGGTGCGAATTTTTCAGAGCCAAAGGAGCCCAACTTTCTACTTACTCTCTTCAGTATCGCGCAGGTGTAGCTTGGATTAATATTGGTTGTGCTTTAACTCGGGCACAAAAAATCTGCACGGGGCTGAGAGAGTGTAGAGCAGACATAAAAGAAGAAGTAACGAAACAAAAATAATGTATTTACGCTAACATAAAAAACTGAATAAAAAGAGAATACAAAAAACGGCGCAGTAATTCATAAAACGTGTCGACTTAGGAAGACGTGACACGGAAAAGATTATCTAACACTTCGAGTCAAGTGTGGAAATAATAGACGAGTATGTGAAAGGGGATAAAGCCAGATTTTTACAAGACGTATTTATTTGTATTTTCTTCAGAAGTCATCTAAGGCTTTCCCTCTAGGCCAACGTCATCCTAGGGAATGCCGTTCAAAGGGACTCGACCTGTTTTGTATGAGGAAAAAACCCACAAAAACCAGAAGATCCACCAAACAAAGGAACGAGGAGTAGAAATAACTGTTCTTGTACGGTCTGCGGCTTATTTTAAAGCAAATTGAGGCTCCAGCCCAGAGATGGCTGCTAAGCTCAACACCAAAGATGTATTTGCAATTTGTAGGTACCTACACAGTCTCAAATCTACTCTACATAGTTTCTGTTAGTAGCGAAATATAACGAGGAAATAGGTAACTAACTTATTTAGTCCACACGAAAATTCACAATGTCATCACACGCCTTGTAAAATAACTCTAGATTTAACCGATCTTTATTATTAATTAAATTAACCGATCTTTATTATAAATTAAATTATTATTAATATTAAACAATAGAATATGTTAAGGAGGTAAAATTATGGCTGAATGACGCAGATATTGAAACGCTTTTTATATAAATTTATTGATCCTTTCTATAACTCACTTGCTGAAACTTTATAAACTATTGTACACAATGTTTTCTCTTTACTTTTATAATAACTATAAACAAAAAAAAAAACTTTTTCTACTTATATATATTATACTTAGGTACTTGAAATATAGTAATGGTTTCATATTACCCAGACTCAGGCAGTGCCTTAGTGGGTTTTCATTTCTTGTGTATACAATTTTGGTAATATATATTATGTTATTATTTACTGTCTATTATTATGTATAATATATGTAAAGAAATGAAAATAAATAAAGTAAAAAAAAAAAAAAAAAAAAATTTGAAAGAGGTAAATCTGTAGAAATCACTCTTCGTGGAAATCAATATCAAAGCTTTACACAATAATTCAGGCAAAATTAAATTTCATTTCAGATTCTTTGGATTAGGTACATAAAAAGCATTGGGTCACCAAAGATATTAGAACTTTGGGTCATACATATAAACCGCCACGTCAAACCCATGGAGATATAGTACATCATTGGTCAAACCACACGTCTCGAATTCAACACTATTATTAATAAATACTAGCTGTACCCCGCCACACGTTTCTGTAGCTCAGTCTGTCTGAGTTATTTTTTTTTTTTAATAATATTCATTACATTTTATGCAAAGAAGCTTTTGACTGTCCAACTAGGAAAGTTTCTCGTTTTGGGACATTATATTATTATTAACAGGTTTCAAATTATCCTAGAGGAATACGGGATTTATGAAGAGAGAAAATGATTAAAAGTGAAGATACATAAAAATAATCATAAAAAGAAACATAAAAATATACATAAAAAGATATATAAACAGATACATAAAAGGCGT
This sequence comes from Hesperophylax consimilis, assembly GCF_061612785.1. Lineage (NCBI taxonomy): Eukaryota > Metazoa > Arthropoda > Insecta > Trichoptera > Limnephilidae > Hesperophylax > Hesperophylax consimilis. The sequence goes on from NC_142842.1 coordinate 3,467,864, forward strand.
TCGTGATAAATAAATATCAGATTACATTTTTAGTAATACTTCGGAATCAGTCATTTTGTTATGTTTTGGACCGAAGGATGACAATTCACACAATTTCAGCTGTGAGGGGATTTTGTTATAGATTTTAGGAGTAATTAATTAAGGAGTTTTCTTTAGTCATTAGTCTGAGTAGATAGAGAAACAATATAGCGTGTTTCTTATACCTCCAAAAGATGGCACTGTTTTTCAAATAATCATTTTTGTCCCACAGATGGTGCTGTTTTTCATAAAAATTTTGATTTTACCTGTCACAGGTGACATCTATATAATGGTTTCATAATAACTCAACACAGTGACAATTCAATACACCTTTAAAATGTGATATAAAGTCATTAGAAACGATGAAAAAAAAAATTAAACCTAACCTTACCTACTTAACCCAGTTAATAAAGTTTTTGTTTCATCACTTTCCATGACTTTATATAACTTTTTAAAGATGTGATGCATTATCATTTTGATGATTTATCCGGTCACCCTACATAATATAGGTATATAAAACACACGCGTATTCGAATGCAAAGTTGTGTCAAAATTTCAAAGCAATCGGCGAAGAACTTTCGTAGATTTAAGATTGAAAAAACGAACTTTAACATTTTTATTTATAATAATAGAATATAGATTGAATTAAATCTTCCGGAGGGAGATTAAATCATGAATTTACATTAAAAAACCACAACCCAGTCTGTTGAGTCGTGCAGATATTTGAAACGTTGTTTACGACACAGAAAAAACTATAACATACGTACATGGTAAATTTGAATTTTATTGACATTTTGATATCGAACGTAAGTTAAGAATTTTTAAAGTTATGACTAAAAACAGGCACGTGCAATCGTTTGAGATTATATTCAAACAATGAATTAAAAACGGACGCAGTAAAATAGCGTGGAGAAAACGCTGCAGTATTATTTATCCAAGAAATTTATAATTGCTTTTCGAACTTCACACAAGCGCAGTTTATCACTTCGGAGGGTTCGGGAAAGGATAAATGAATAAATCAACATTAGGGGAACGATACCATTATTTATTAATTGAATAGCCGCAACGAGCTTTGTAAAATCCTAAAGGAATAATTCAATTAGGTAGTTTCTGCCACCCGGGCGGCAGAAGTCTGCAGGGGTGAAGGGAAATTTTATTGAAGTTTTAATCCCACTGCGATGATGCGACGTAAGGGATTTCTCTAAGGGGGACATTCTTTGTTGTGTTTATAGAGCAACTGCATTGCGTTTTAAGTTAACCCCAGATATTATTTGCAGTAAGTAGGGGTTCCAAAATGGTGATTACCAATATTGATAAAAAAAACTTTGCGTTTGAGTTCGAATCGTATCTACCTATGCATACATAAACACATACTTCACCACAATCTACTCATCATATGCCATGATAATGGACACTGCAAGGCTGTTTGAAATATAGGGTAAAGGAGGAGAAAGCGCAACACGTCATAAAACCCCAAAAATCAATCACGATAATGTCTATATTATAAATAAATTACTTTTGCATTGTGGGTATGGAAAATTCGCATTGTTGTATGCCCTAGTTGGTAGGGTTTCTACAAATAATAATTTAGCATCTTGAAACCAGGAAACACTGTCGCACTTATTAAAACTTTCATGAAGTCTGATATTATTGTTCAACAGTAGTTATAATAGTATTTTATGACATATTTGATTGGCTCGGTTTTCCCAGAACTTGAAAACCACAAAGTCAGCCTAGCAACGCATTTGTTTATTTTGTGGTCTATGAGTAAGATAATTTATTATGATCCATACAGTATCAGATGTGACAATTCGTTGCAACTTGTGGTCGCCACTACCAGGATGTCATAAGTTATTAGGAGATACAGTTTCATAGGAAGGCGTGAGAAGTGAAAATGTCATAACGGATGATGGGTAGATGGAACCGATGAGAGATGGTAATGTTCTACTACTAGATGGGTATCAGGAAATAGCTCATTAAGAGGAAATGAAGAAGATCTCGTGAAATCGGCTGCGAATGTAATACTTTATGGTAGTAGTTGGTAGTTGTTTAAAAAAATACAGTCATCAGAAACAGGACGGAGAATTTGTTACAATAATTTGCAGCAAAATTAGAGCAATTGGCCTTAATTATCTCAAATTTTGTCTATTCAGACTAGACAATGCAAAAAATTACTATTTTAATGCAACACCAACACAGATCAATTCATCGATCCCTTCGGCATTCATTGACCAGTCGTGTCGAGAAACACGCCAAACTCCAAATTTTTAAAAAGCTATGAGTAAGATATTATGAGTAAATAAGCACACGAAAGGGAGTAGGTCACTACCCAGTGTGAATTTCAAACTAGATCAGTACAAAAAACATTTGGCGAAACCATGTTAATAATTTATGTGAAATTATACATTCGGACCTGATCGAATATTCCCAGACTCAATTAAAGCATTATTTGCTTAGAAAAAATAGTATATTATTACTGAACTTACCGAATTTCATACCGAACATAAAAAATATACAAACAAATGCCTGAAAGTGCACAATAAAGCAAAACTAGTCAACATTTTCACACTTTGGTATCGGGAAAGAAACACACCCATATTCTGTCACTTAACACACGTCTGAACATAAGTTGCTAATGTCAGTCAACATAGATGTTGTCAGGTTGTGTTACTCTTTGCAATCTGAAATATTATTAGTATGTCAGAGAAGTAACCCATGATGTAATAATATATAATTTACAGAGTACTTGCAGAGAGAAGTTACCTCGTCATCGCCATTATTGTAAATCTCATCGTAGGTATAACGCAGTGGTCGCAAACTGCGGCTCGCGAGCCTCATGCGGCTCTTCGGCGAACGACGTGTTCATAATACATTTTGCTCGAAAAGGCAGTAGCCGTGTTTAGTATACAGATCTAATAGCCAATTTTTAACGTTTCTTTCCCCCATTTCGTTTGCCTCCCCACTCCCTTCAGCTTTAATATAATCGTGATTCATTTTTGAGTTATTATGCCGTGTTATGCTTTCTTCTTATATATATCCAAGATTTCGGACAGCGTTACAATGTCCATCATCAGGGCAAATGTGTACATTTTGGTGAAATGTATGTAGAGATGATACCTTTCCTCCAAGGGTGATACCATATTGCGCGAGTGAATCCTCTTAGGGCCGGTGTTTCAGTAAAATAATTATTTAAATTAGTGTGGTTTTTGGCGTTTAGTTTTGGTGTAGCCGTCAAGTGATACCAAAAACTATTAAGCGTCGTCAACTTTATTCATAATAATATTTTTGTTTATTTGTGGTTTTGGTATAGTTAAGTAACAAAAATTTTAACGTTGTCAGTTCTTCTTTCCACAATACGTTTCCACGCAATCATAATTCTATACTTTTAATAATAACTGGATACTGAAATACCTGGTTTCTAGATAAGTGTAATACGAGCATTGTATAACAATGGACTCGTACGCGTGTTTATGCCTGTTACAAATATTGTAGCAAAATACCAAATTATTTTATTTTAGGTTCCCACAGTAGAGGGCAATTATTATTTTATTATATGATGTTAGATGATAATAGAAGCGACTAGCAAAAAATACATACTACACATTGCAACAATACGGCAAAACAAAACGACAAAAATCCCAAGGTCAAAATCTGAGCAAGATGATACCAACATTACGATTATTAGAGATCGGATTATACACATTAACTATCTAACTAACAACCAGTGGGCAGAGATAACGGACCGCCAAGCAACTCGGTCTTAGCACACACTCCTTGGGTCATTCACATTCATAGATACTTGTCTATTATTCTGACTCTTGACATGGCCCGACTCTGTATCAGATACAGAGTCGGTGATGCTGTGTCTTCCTCGGGCGTCCCCGACTTCTGCTACGTGCCCAAACCATCTAAGCGTCCCCTTCTTAATCTTACTCACTACGCTTACATCAGCTTTGTATTCTCTGCGGATATCCACATTTCTCACACGATCATGCGATGGTTTCAAAACACGTGCGCCTCAGGGATCTCATTTCTTTTATTTTATCTGTGTATCAGGCCTGTATTCAATTCAAGTTCAAAATCTCCTACTTACGAATCCCTTTTCGGTTATTGATTTACTGTATAATGCCAAAATGGAATTCTTTAGAAAATTATTTTAAAATATTTAAATATTTGTACCTAAACTCCGCAACATAAAATAAAACACATTTTTTGCGAAGTTTTTTACTGTCGTAAATCAAAACAGGAGGGTTGTGGTAAACGGGAATTTAAACCTTATCGCCATCTACATAAGGAATGTTAATGTTACCGACCCGATTCCAAATGTTACACGACGTGGTGCATCGAATACACGAATCTTTAAGGTGTTTATAATTCATAGTACGTTAGTAAAATATGCACAATTTTCCACATAACCCGGAAGTAATTACATTCCGCAATCCATTTAAATTGCACTCTCTAGCAAAGAATTAATAAAATCCACTTTCGTACAGCGAATACCTTTTTACCATAAAATTTCTCACATTAATAACAAACTCCCCGCTTTGCCTTTTAAAAACCCATTAATTCTGCCTGACATACTTCTTTATGAACATCTCTCATTAACTTGACTTAGTGCAATGAAAATTACCTCCATTTACGACAATTAAATATCTGACAACATATTTAAAATACGCATGTTTCTTACGCGTAGGAAATATGGAGATACTCCAAGAAATGAATATTAGAAAGTTGTCGATACAAGATTGAATATATGATTGCAGAAAGGAATGGAGTAGGAATACGATTTTCTCGGAAGACAGATGTTGCTAAGATTCTTTAAAAGAGATTAAAAAAAACACAAATGGAAGTAGGTAAAGAATGAAGAGTATTAAGTATAGTATTTACAAGGAAAAAACTATTAAAAGCTAAGCTTTTTGATGTGAAATGCTATTGCACCCTCAAAAATGTTTTGCAAGAGTGATAAAATATGAAAAAAGCGACGTAATTCCTTCAGCAAAGTTATTAACATAATTTTTTTCAACCAAATTTTAAAAAGCTCAAAAACGCGTGTTTGAAAAGCAACAACGCAAGTTCGTAGAATGTAATAGTTTTTCTCATCAATGTGCAGTATGTGCATTTATTACATTCAAGCAAATTGTGAAAACGCATTTGGTTTTTACCATTTTTCCGGTTGATTTCATTCACTTATACATATATCTATCTTTTTCTATTAAATAAAAATGTAAATGTTCGTTTGTTCAAAATGTTAAATCTGCAAAAGTTCTTACCGATTGCTTTGAAATTTTGATACAACGTTGCATTCAAATACGTGTATACTATATTATATAGATGTCACCTGTGACAGGTAAAAACAATATGTTGGTAATTAAGTGTTAATCTCAAGTGACCTACAAGGTAAGTATTGTACTGTATATTATATCTATAAATAGTTAGTAATAAAATAAAATTTGTACAGTGCCCTTGAGGTGATTTTGCACAAAAACAGCGCTATACAAGTCATCCAATTATTATTATTTTATTAAGCGCACATCGCGCTATTGTTTCTCTATGTGCACAGATAGACTGAGACACAGCAACGAGTGGCGGGGTACAGCTAGTTAATAATAAACCTAGTGTTGTATGCCCGTTGTTCAACCTTCACCACATTCAGAAAAACCCGAAGTTCCAGAAATAGCTATGAAAACACATAAAAGCAACCACCAATGGCGGCTGTCCCGATGTACATTCACTCTCATAAATAAAACTCAAAATGTGACCGACGAAAGCTATTAACCAACAAAACAACACCAAAAATATTCAAGATTCAAATATTGCTTCAGAGGTTATGTTATGATCGAATGATCATATTATTTCTTTATTTAATAACAGGTGACCTCGATCAACTGAATATTATTATTGTTAATACAAAAGCAAACATATTCAGTGATTAGTACTAAGCCCCAAGAATCTTGTTATGGCTGAGAATTGATTAAGGTTGAATATTTGACTACCGGTGCGTAATACACAAACGTCGAAGAATGAATAGGTCCAATCCGAGACTCGAACCAGAACCATAGTAATTGAACAATACAACAAAACTTGATCATAATAACTCGTTTTTTAGGTAGTCAGACCCTTTTATATTATATTTAGACTTCTGATTTATTGCTGGCGATCCAAGATCCAATTCACAAAAAGAAAAACAAGCCCCTTTTGTAGAAAAGCCCTCAAGTGGTGTTTCATGATGTAAAAATGGATGAGTTGGGTAATGCGTTGATAGGATTTTATACATCATTGGAATATGTCATTAAATGCTGATAATTAAAAGCAGTATTAGCAATAAAAAAGAAAAGATTTTGAATTTGCATTTTGGCGAATCCCCAAAATACCCTGTATACAATGAAGAGGTTCTTCATAATATAAGTTCACATAAATTATAGATTATACATCTATAAAGGTATAAAAGCTGGGTGGTTTTGTGGTGGTGATATAATGATTGATGGACGCTATCGTATTTTTCAAGAATACGTGTATAGTTTGATGGCAAAAAATATTCAAGGTTGCATGGTGACTTTGATAATGTTTGAAGGAAATTTACTATGTTTCACGGAATTATTAACACCTTTCTCTTAGTGACTATGTTTAGATAATATAATTAGCTCGTTTTACTACCCGGTTTCGCCCAAGATTTAAAAACAATTTTCACAGTGAGACCATAATGTATTTATTTCTAAGCTTCGTAGCTCATAATGGAAATGATGTTGCTATCTGATAAATGGTTGAGTTGACTTAGAAAATCAAAACAGAAAGTGCTTTGCAAAATTTCACAATTTCGTAGCTCAATGATCGCTAGTTTTTTTGTTGTTGTTGGAGCATGCAAACAAACTTTCTGCTTCATAAAGAAGATACGGACAGACCAACGGTAGTGGTTTTACCAAAATGTGTGGAAAATATTCTTAAAATTCTATATTTTGGAATATCAAAAATCCATGAATTATTTAAAATTCTTCCGCTGTCGATGGCATTGGCTATCCATTAAGATCTAATCTAAAAATTCAGCATTCCTAAAGTAGCATTAGGATAATCATTTATAATTATTATGTCCCTCATCAAACGCTTCGACCCATAAATGGACCAATGGCCTCCAAACGTTTCCTCCTAAATGTGACATTGAATTTACAAACAAATAATAACGACAGATGCATCATTCCCATACAATTCCGGTCCATTCATACAACTTGCTTATGTATACAAAATTGCAGTGGCGCACTAATTAAGGTACGCGTACTCGTAATATTTATAGAACAAGTTAAAAGTTTTCGTAATCTTCACATTTACAATTAATTTCCTTGAAAATCTGGTTTTACACATAGTAAAAGAATATTACGTATAGTTAATAATCTTCTATTACATAGCCTTTTGATTTGACCACTTTGTGTTTCGTCTGTCTGTAATATTTTTTTTTGTGTTTTTTTGTATTAGGCAATTGACCCTAAAAAGAGTGCCATGTGAAAAACCGTGCCCGTTTAATGCTGTCAAGATAGTAATAAGATGCCGTGTTTGGTTGCTTATTCTTATTCCAGTAAGTTCCTAAGTCGAAGTAATCAACATTAAGCGAAGTTACAGAACAACTAATAATATTCAAAGTACCAAAGTAAGTAGATATTATTGAGTTTGAAGTTTAAGTTATTTTTTAATTTATTTTTTTAAAAGGTTTAATAATTTTTATGATTATTTTATTGAATACGAATATTTATCGTTTATTTAAATAGGTACATTATATTTGTCATTATCGTTACTTAAATTCGAAAGCTTATTTTTAAAATTCGAATAGAAATAGAATTCTATTGATTCTTTTCTATTCGTGGAGTACTTTAAATGATTTCATGTTTTTTATCCAAGGTTATCCATATCTGCAATATTGTGTTATTTAAACTTAATCAATGTGCATAGTGATGAATGAATGCACTATGTATTATTACCAGCCTCTTCAAACATCAGACTTTGTTGGTCGGTTTGTTGTCTTGGTCCAAGAAGTCTAGACTTCTGATTTCACAGCACAATAAACAATGCCTACTTTACAATAATAAATAAAAATAAGATTTTAAAAGGGACATTCCTTACCTAAATTACTTCGCCATGCGTCAAAATATGCGTGTTTACTTGCTCGCTTACTAAAATGTTACGTATTATTTACAGTAACAATTACGAAGATTTGAAAAAACGTTTAGTTTCATACTGTGCAAGGAAGCTTTCAAAATGGGACATTAATGATCATAATTGAACTGTTAAGGGTTTATTTTGTAGTTGGTTTTCAGTATACACAGGGTGTCTGGAGGTGAAGTGCACTAACTAGGGGGTGATTTAACATGATTTTAAAATGAATAACTTTTTTGAAATTCCAACGTTTTAAGGTAGTTTTTGGGTAAGAAAATTGAATTGTTTGAGTGGGAAAAAAAGTTTTTCTTTTTTACTTCTACCATCATGTAGAATCACCTAATCACCTAATCCCGAAGTTAGTGAACTTTACACTGTATTTCCTGTGATACATTCATTTATGTTCTCTGGCGCTCCCGAAGCTTGCCGGCTGCTTTTTTCTAGCGCTCCTAGATATATTTTGAAAATATTGGGAAGTCCTTGTTTGTTAAATTGTGTAAATATCTAAAAATAACCGTAATCATTTTTATGTTAAGTGTATACAATCAAAATAATTTTAATATCGCAGTTTCTAGCTTAATTGAACTTTTAATAAAATAACTCATATTATTTTAAAACTCTCGTTTCTTAAAACACAGTTGCGCTTCCATCCGATGGTCAACTGGACACATGTGCATACCGCACGTGGCTCGACCTAGCAGCTAATCCCAAGTGTTCAGTTTGTAGTGCAGTGATTTACGATGTTTACTTTGTTATGCAATGCATAATATAAACACTACTATTGTGTATAATAGGGCAACACTATTAAGTTTTAAAAATAAACGTGTATTGTTGGACCCTCTGGTTGCCGCAAAAGTAACCTTGTACAACCTTGTGCGTGACCCAAATGTGAAAGCTAGGTACCGGGGTTGTCGTGGAGGACAAAACAGGAAAAAATATCTATGCAAGAAGGAACAAGACTTTAAAACTAACAATAACTCTAATAATATTAACTCTCTATTAGAACAGGGTATTCAAGTGGTCATACCAACTGACAAACGGAGCGTCCTAGCTTCTGAAGCCCTACGCGATTCTGATAAATGTGACAATCTGAACTTGAATAAAATTCGATCAGAACGACATGCAAATTTTAGAAGCAGACGGCTTGCGGTGGGTTCCTGGAATGCACGTTCTCTGAACAACAAGTTAGAGGAGGTGGATGATGTTTTTAAAGATCAAAAACTCCACATACTCACCATCACAGAAAGCTGGCATGAAAACAGTGAATCTTATTCAATCAAAAGACTTCAAGCTCTTGGGTATGTCGTTCTGGAGCAGGCTCGACCCAGAGCTACGGAACACTCTAATAGTATATCACACGTAAATCATGGGGGTGTCGTGATAATAGCCCGACAAGGACTGCGGCTTACCAGGGTCGAAAATGGCACATTCAGTACATTTGAGTACATTGGCTGCCGTGTTTCTTCTGCGGGATCGTCATTTATACTATTAACGCTGTACCGACCCGGTTCGAAAACGATCTGTGTAGAATTTTTTAAGGAGTTTTTGCGTTTTTTGGAATGGGCAGTGGGTCTTTCCGAAACTCTCATCATCACGGGTGATATAAATATTCACCTCGAGCGCGAGACATCACCCAACGCTATCAAATTCATTGACCTACTGGATAGTTTTGGACTCCGGCAATGGGTCAACGAACCAACTCATGATGCTGGTGGAATTATAGACATTTTTGTATCCATGTGTAGTAGCCCACCACTGACCGCTAAAGTCTGTGATATAGGCTTATCAGATCATCGACTTGTCCGCACCGAAATTCATTTCAACCCGCCAAAAGTGTCCTATAAAACAATAGAATCAAGGGAATGGCGTAAATTTAATTTTGAAAATTTCCTTGAAGATCTCAAAAATTCTTCTCTATGCATAGAAAGCAACTGGGAAATTAAGACGACGACAGATCTAATCGAGGAGTATAACACCACTCTTTCAAACTTATTAATAAAATATGCTCCAACCACCTCGAAAACGCGGAAAGTTCGAAAGTCTGACGGCTGGTTCGACGAAGAGTGCCGAAGCCAGAAAAGGCGAATGAGGAAACTAGAGAGGTCATATAGAAGAAACCCAGATGTTACTACACGAGATCAGTGGATAAATGCTCAAAATGAGTACAGAAGCAAAATAAGTGCCAAAAGATCCGATTATTGGATCAATAAAATTGACTCTGAGCGGAAAAATCCACGACGTCTCTGGAACTCGGTCAAAACTATCATCGCTGGTAATACTGTTCCAACTGCTACAGAAATTACACCGCAGGCCTTTTCTAAGTTTTTCTGTGAAAAAATAGAAACCATACGCGCCTCCACATCTTCTGCCCCTCCGCCAAGATTTACAGCCAATTCCACAAGGATACTGTCATCTTTTGAACCTACAACGCTGGAAGAAGTAGGAAAGTTGATCCTTAGTTCGCCAAACAAACAATGTACTCTTGACCCTATCCCAACGTGGCTTCTCAAGAAATGTTGCAACGTGTTATCCCCTTTCCTGGTTCACGTGTTTAATAAGTCCCTAAGCACAGGTGACTTCCCGGAGCCACTTAAGTCTGCTGTAGTTACCCCAATTATTAAAAAACCACAGCTTGATGCCGACAACCTGGGTAATTATCGACCTGTATCAAATCTGCCTTTCGTAGCTAAACTACTAGAAAAAATTGTGGCTTCTCAAATAATCTCCCACTTAAATCTTAATAAATTAATCACAAATCATCAATCTGCATATAGGAGGTTCCACTCAACAGAAACCGGATTACTTCGTGTCCTGTCAGATATAACCCTTGCCATAGAGTCAGGTAAGTTAGCACTTATTTCACTTTTGGATATGAGCGCTGCATTTGATACCATTGACCACGACTTTCTCATTAAGAGACTAGAAGTAACGTTTGGCTTACATTCTAACATCAAATATTGGCTAGAATCCTATCTATCCAATCGCTCGCAAGCAGTAAAGGTTGGAAATAAACAGTCCAACTTCTCAAAACTCTCTTCAGGGGTACCCCAGGGATCCGTTTTGGGTCCACTTCTCTTCATTCTTTTTACAAATGACGTCGCAAAAATTATCGAGTCATTTGGCCTTTTACCTCACTGTTATGCTGACGATCAGCAAATATACTTTTACTGCTCACCAAATGAGATCGACGGCCTAAAAATTCGCACAGCTGAGTGTCTAGAAGCAATCAATCTCTGGATGTCCTCAAATAAACTTAAGCTAAATCCTTCAAAAACGGAGTTTCTCTGGGCAGCCACACATAGACGCCAACATTTAATAGAAAACTCACCAATCGCTATTTCCGGCAACGACGTAACTGCTAAAACAACCGTCAAACTTCTGGGAGTTTATCTGGATTCAGACCTTTCTTTAAAAAGTCAGGTAAATAAGACCGTTAGCACGGGGTTCTTCTACCTTAGACAACTTAAGTCAGTTCGTAGAAACCTTTCAACAGAGGCAACTAAATTACTTGTGAACTCATATATAGTATCACGTCTTGACTATTGCAACGGCATTTATGCAAATCTTCCTAAATGCGAAACTGATAAACTACAATCAGTGTTCAACGCCGCAGCAAGGCTTATCACCGGGGTACCCAAGTTTTCGCACATTTCGGAACACCTCCGAAATCTTCACTGGCTGAAGTGTCCTGAAAGGATCCAGTACAAGCTATGCTGGATGGTGTTTAAAGCTATCAACGAAATGGCGCCACCGTATATTACTGAGCTATGCATTCCGGAAAATACTGGTCTAAGGCAGTCAACTCTTAGATCAGCGACATCATCTGCAATTGGAAGGTTGAAAGAGCCTAAGCGAAATCCGAACACTAAGTTTGGTGATCGTGCATTCGGACTATCCGGCCCCAAGGCTTGGAATAAACTTCCTATGGAATTGAGATGTATAACCAGCCCAACAGAATTTAGATCCAAACTAAAAACTCACTTTTTCAGACACTCATTTCCATAAATCCGTCATTCTATCCAAATATTTCTTTTTTTTCATTTTTTTATACCGTAATTGTTACATTATCTAGCGATTCCGTTCATTCAATTTTGCTATTGACTTGCCTACCAGTGGACAATGGACAATATCAGCGGGAACATAACAAGTTAATCGGTTTAATTGTTGGCAGATGAATCATCTAAATGCGTTTAAGATTGGCGATTGATTGATTTTATTCATTAATTTAATTCATTTAACATATAATATATCCAGCTAACAATAAATCCACCCTAATATAATAGAACTTCCTTCTTCTTCTGGCGTTAGTAAGATTAAATTGTTAATTTTAATTTTAGTTGTAAGTTGCCAAATATGTAAATACTCGTGTATATGTCGTTAAGATAGTAGTTATAGGCCTTAGTCGTAAGTCACTAGATATAAGTCTTAGAGATAAGTCAGTAGTTCTAGTATTAAATATTTAAGAAATATATTTGTACAGCGCCCTTGAGGTGATTTCTCACGAAAACGGCGCTATATAAATTAGCCAAATATTATTATTATTATTATTAAGATACTACATTCAATAGTCTCGACCAATTAATAAATTTCATTTCGCCATTTGTACCGTTTTTTTTAAATGTCATGACTTAGTGACTGTTATTGTGTTAAGTTGTTCCGGACTGCAGTCCACTGTTATTATTAGCTTATTCTGATGATAGTCAACCTCCAATAGCAGGTCAATTATTGACAATACAATATTATTTATTCTCGGTGTTCATAAGGTTGAGCCATAGACAATCAATAAAAAATGTTATCCAACCTGATGTAAAAGGAACACGATGCAAATTTAGAATGATCAAGTTAGTTTACAGTGATAATTTAAACTAAAATAGGACATACCTTTACCAATTTGTTTTGTTTGAATTTTGTTTTAAATGCATTTCATTTACAAACCACTTGTATTCATTCCATAACTGAGATTTGTAGATAATAATTTGTTCATTGTCATAAACACAGGAAATCATCTAAAACCTACCTGTGTTATTATATTCATGGTCATTTATATTAGGTAGTTAGTACTGCACCTGATACGGACACATTGCACGTATAAAAAAATCTAAACAAAGTAGTGGAAGGTACCTGGTACTTACCTGCTTATTATAATGATAATAATTTAGGTAGGTACCTTGAATATGTAACCCCTAAAAATAACTTCCGTACTATGGTATGTAGTATGTATTGTAACTTACAATAATTGTAAGGTATTAAGCTAAGACCGGTCGATGGCTGAGTTGAAAAGTGCGTCGGGTTTCCACCCAACTGTGTGTCGCGGGTTCAATTCCTCAAATATATTATAATAATTTGCGGCATGTTCCATCCAGAGTGGTAGATATATTCAGTATCGCACTGGTGAAGGACCAAAATTCAGAATCGAAACCTTGCTTGATCTGATTTTGATTGTTTAGTAAACAGATCTGAATAGCCAGGTACTTCTCAACCTTCCTCTTCACAGCATACCCCAATTGGGGGTGCCACAGTCTTACTGACTCCAGAGGGTTGGGAGCAGTTGGGACTCTTGAACGGTACTAATACAAAAACAACGTCCTGCTGACAACTGACTCCGAGCAGTAGAGAATCTTGCGTTTCACATAAAAAAGAGTATTACTGATTCGTCGCAATATACAATAATATGCATTATATTATAGTAGGTATCATCTGTTTACAATAAAGACTTTCTATGTACGTGTGTTGTTTATAAAAGGTTTATTTATTATTCGTTTAGATCGCACTTACGGATCGGGTCAAATTTCAAGGCCCATTTCAATGTACATACAAAGGACAGACAGACGTGAGGAATTTGAAACTCGTCTTACAAAGAAATCGAAACAACCTTAAGGTAGATGAAACATATTCGTATTTGTGATGCAACAATCGTAACTCCAGGTGATCGAGATAAGATAGAGCAGAAAATAGGGTAAATATACACAAAATACACGCTTAATATGCATATATATAATTATAAAAACCCTTCTTAATAGTTAGATAAAAATGAGAAGTAAGCATTTAAGTATCCGAAAATGAAAAATAAATATTAATAGTTAAAATTAAAAACTACGGATCGCCTGTTTTATTTTCTTATTTACTTTAAAAATAATAAAATTCTATTTAAATATTATTATTTCAAAACACGTCAATTATCAGTTTTTTTACAAAATAGCTACAATATTGCATTATTTTCCATATCCTGAAACTGAAATAGTTACTTCTCATTATTATCTAACTTATACATATAACGTGTTTTTAAAATTAAACGTGCTTATTAAGCATGTCATTTTCTTCTATAAATTACAGCTAGAAAACCGACAAAATTTCATAACGCTAAAGCTCACAGTTCTAGTTTTTTTTAATTTTAGTGCTATATACATACCGATTTTGTGCTAAGCCTATAATAGTTAAGATTGTATTTTTCATAAAGATAATTTTGTCACTTTAATTGAAGATAAGTTCTCTAATAGAAATTCCATTTTTGAAAAGGGTACAAAGTTATACAAAATATTAGGTACCTGCAAAGTGTTTAAATTATTGTATTCATCAAAACAAAAACAAAAAAAACAATCTGTAACTGTCTTTTACAAACAGATTTTTGTTTACAAACAAAAAATAATCTTAAAAAATAATAACTTACCTAAATGTGTTTTAAATATTCATCAATAAACCATAGAAAGTAACTAATTTATTCAATGTTACTACTCCAACATTCACAAATTTCACATTAAAATACATACAGTAAATAAAATATATTAATACTTTATTTAAAAACTAAACAACACTACATACTATCGAAATTCGATATTTATTTTCACAATAAAATCAGTTCGTTTTCAAATTGCACTGCATTTCTATAAAATATTCGTAGGTTATGTTATAGTTTGTTTATTTTTAAACTTGGAACAACGAAATGGCGGGCTTTTTAAATATTTAACACAACAAAGCGGCGCGTCTCAACAAGACGAACAAACATTTGAAACTGAAATTTAAAATTTCTGAACGCAGAACGTCGGTTGGTTCCGAGATGCAAAGGCCCGCGTGGATATGTACGGGAGTTACGCCTGTTAAATTGACAGTACTTTGTCAGAAGGTTATTTCGTTAGTATAAAAATGTGTGGGTAAATCTAGGGGTGGGTTTAACCTTTTGCGAACTGTTTCATTTGCCCTTAGGTCGTTGTAGTAAAAAGGAGGTGCGCCGGAAGGCTGCATGTTATGAAATTACGTTTTCTAGCCCGTCTTTTCTGTTGTTTTCACAAATATATACTTTCAATATTATTAATAACTTTTGGGATGCCATCAATATTTTGTGAAAATTGAAACCATATAAATATTATATGAAAAATTCTAAAAATCTTTGTGATAATATAGATACGTTTATATCTATATTATATATGATATACGTATACAGGGTGTATCGGCACGTACCCGACAAACTTTAACCAGCTATTCCTTGGCACATTTGGAGTAAAAAGTGTTATGGGCACATTGCTGTCTGGTAATACTTTCAATATTATTAATAACTTTTGGGATGCCATCAATATTTTGTGAAAATTGAAACCATATAAATATTATATGAAAAATTCTAAAAATCTTTGTGATAATATAGATACGTTTATATCTATATTATATATGATATATACAGGGTGTATCGGCACGTACCCGACAAACTTTAACCAGCTATTCCTTGGCACATTTGGAGTAAAAAGTGTTATGGGCACATTGCTGTCTGGTAACATTTTTTTTTAATCAAAAATTTATTATTCATATTTTCACCACATGTCACCAATGTTTTATCCTTTGTCAAAGTTTGAAAACCCGTCTGGCAATATTTAGTTCTAGTTTTGTTGAATAATGTACGTACGTACCTACGTTGGCGCGCTTTTTTTATTTATTTTTATTTATTTATTTATTTTTCATGTTCTCCGTAAAACGGTTATTCACCAATACATTATGGAGAAGATTACAAATTAGACAAAAAGTATAGCAAAACACATAAAAAGGTCAGTTTCACTACTTTGTGACATACGTCAAAAGATAATTGTTAAACTGCCTGTAGGTTACGTTAAAAATGTCGATGGTCAATGCAGACTCGTTGAGCAGTTCAGTCGCTCTGTTGACTGGGGCGTTCTGATAGGCAGAAGTCCTCGCTTTTGGAGCATAAGAAAGGGTATGGGACCTTCCACGAGTATACTTGTCTGGGACATATAAGTTAATCTCTTTCAAAATAGATGGATTATGTATAGTTCCAGAGATTATCTTAAAAAAATGTTTTCCTAAAAATATTTTTCGGCGGGCTTCTAATGTATTAAGATCGAGCATTCCTGCTAAGAATAAGGATGGATACAGGAAAGGGTAGTACATATATTCCCTCATATATAGGTAACGCATGAATCTCTTTTGTACTTTTTCTATTTCGAGAATATGGTTTTGCTCAGAAGGGGCCCAAATAATGGAGCTATATTCCAAGATACTGCGAACAAGTGCTTCATACGTTCTTCGGATTGCGATTCCGTTGGTAAATGATCTTGAATTACGAAGAACAAATCCAAGCATTTTGTTGGCACGGGAGACAATATCAGATATATGGGATTTGAAAGAGAGATTTGCTTCAAAAATTACGCCAAGGTCTCGAATCTCATTTTTACGTGTTAATTCATGTTTATTAATGTGGTAGGGGAACAGGAATGTATCTTTGGACCTTGTAAATGTAACGACACTGCATTTCTGAATACTGAAGGGTAAGTTGTTCAGTTCCGACCATTTGACAAGAGAATCAAGATCGTTCTGCAGAAGAATGGAATCGATGTAACTTTTGATTGCTTTGAAAAGTTTTATATCGTCAGCAAAAAGGAGATATTTTGAGTGGTTTATAGTGTTGTCAATGTCATTGATGAATAAGAGAAAGAGAAGGGGTCCTAGATTCGATCCCTGGGGAATCCCGGAGTTAGTTTTGTATTCGTGAGAGATATGGTGTCCGTAACTGACATACTGACGACGATTGCGTAAGTAGCTAGCCATAAAAGCGAGGAAATTCTGAGAGAATCCGATGTCACTTAATTTTTTTAATAAAATATCATGGTCGACTTTATCAAATGCTTTCTCGAAGTCTGTATAAATCACATCAACAGGTACAAAATTTTCAAATGAATTATTAATATAGGTAATGAGATTCATAAGATTCGTTGAAGGTGACAGTGTGGGACGAAATCCGTGCTGATTTTCGGTGAGTGCGTGTTTTGTTTGGTTATATATCTGTGAATAAATTATGGTTTCTAAAAGTTTTGCGGGTGCTGACAACACAGCTACAGGTCTGTAATTATCTATTTCTGACTTTTTTCCTTTTTTATGTATAGGCGTTACTTTCGTTAGTTTCCACATTTCCGGAAAGATATTTTTGCGAAGTGATAGGTTAAAAATATGTTTTAGAGGTTGAACAAAATAACTTGCATATCTTTTGAGGATTATAGGTGGAATACAGTCTGGGCCGACGGAGTATTTAGGTTTTAGTTTATGGAAAGCTGTAATAATATCGTCATCGTTAATTTCATGAATTTGTACAGGTAAAGAGTTAAATGACAATGAAGCTATAGAGGATATGTCAAGTTTGGGGATATTGTCGCTAAATACTGATTGAAAATAGTGTGCGAAACCTGCGGCGATCTCAGACGATCCATCATATTTATTGTCTTTGTAGTCCATTTATTGTCTTTGTTTTACAGTCACAACGAAATGGCACGGCACCATTCGTCTCATTTTTAACTATTATTATTTAGTGTGTACGAAAGAGCGAGGACACTTTTTGACACACTTGCTAATAACAGCTGTTGAACTCGAGAAACAATGCAAATGACAGTGACGGAGTGTGGATTTTTTATTTATTTTTTGTTTTTAATGGAAAAAAAAATGTTACCGGACAGCAAAGCGCCCATAACATTTTTTACTCCAAATGTGCTGAGGAATAGCTGGTTAAAGTTTGTCGGGTACTTGCCGATACACCCTGTATATTTATATATCGATACGTTTTAGAAGTGATATTGTTTTTAATCATCGTTTGGTGTCGTACCTAATGAGCTATAGATATGTACAACGTAGTTTAACCCTTCAGGCCTCTGGCATATTCTGTCAGACGGTCAATTATTTCCACTTTGCAATAAAATCCTAAAAAATGGAATATTGTTTAATGAATACGAAAACAAAAATTGTTTTTGAATATTATGAAATACGCCTCAAATATTATTATTAGAAATAAACATATAATTTTTTAATGCAGACATAAAAAAGTTTTAAAAATGCTCACATAAAAACCTACGCGAAAAAAATAAAAACACAGACATATTTTATTGGAGAAATTATTATAAACATTATTGCAATCTCCCTTTTTTTTCGTTTCGTGTAAAAATAATTCGTAAGAAATTCACAGTTTAATTTTTTGTTCAAATTGTGGTCGGAAACTTTGGTTTTATAGAGGTGCACATAATTTTTTTTTTGTGGTTAACTTTTAGATTTGAATTTGAAGTGTGGTGCTTTCTCCCTCTAACACCGTTTAGACAACCAAATTTTTCTCACCATTTGAGGGAGACAAAACGATTTCTATAAGACCTATATGAGTTGATCCCAAAAGCGAACAAATTAGCCTGATGAGTAAACAAATTAATAACTTGTACATATTTACATATTTAGTAAAGGTTTCTGACGAATTTCAAGAATCCGAATTGTGCAAAATATTAAATAAACATAATACGGTATTTCAATTTTTTTCAGTTAAATGGATAATTGAAATACCGTGGAATAGACATTACGTTGGGGAGTGAAGATAGTTGCTTTTAGCTAGAAATTACAGACAGGAAAAGAGTAAATTTAAAGATGCCAGTACATACATTTCACGTAGGTCAGACACTAAGGTAGGCGACACATTACGCTATACGCATCATGGATATTTCAGCGTATAACTCACCACACACTACCAATGGGAATGTATAGCGAGCGATATGCTGAAATTGGCCAAACCATGCAAATATAGCGTGGTCTGTCACAGGCTTAAATCAGATGTTTTGCTTTATAGTTAAGTTTTATGAAAAAATATCACCATGAATTTTGATAATTTTGCTAAATTATCTACTTACTTCATAATAATAACGTATTTAAAAAAAACCTTAAATTTATTTTTCTATATGTCAACTTATTTGATAAAACAAAATTAGTAGATATCTCATAATCTAATATAAAAACTATTTTTAACGAGCTCAATAGAGTTAATATGCTATATTGAAATAAATGTTCATTTTTATTAATTGAATGGTTTCACCTTACGACAGTCATTTTCAGATTGGTACTGTTTGAACATAATTTATAGTATATATTGCAACTTCGTCAGGAATGAGCTTTATTGGTTCTACACAATATTGCACATTATTTATGACTTTTTTATCATTTGGCGGAGCGGCTTTATTACTTCTGATGGGATACATTGTTTTTGGTTGACTGAATATGGGTTTTTTAAACGCATTCATATAATTCCTTTGTTGGCCGCTTCATTTTAATTAGCTGGTTATTTATTTTATTTTCTCGAAGCCCTCCATCTTGTTTACAAAATGTATTTTATAGTTGTGTAACCACTATATGGTTACACTAAAAAACTAAAGCCATAGTTGTATAACAACATACATACGTAATGAAACGGAATTCCAACATGAATTAAAGATTTAAAAATTAAAATTAGATAGTTTACATTATTCTCTTGTCTGAGCTAGAGAACGGAATATTCAAGACGCATGCACAGCGCACACAGGTAAGCCGGCTCGCTGCGGACTGCGCGCTCGGCAGCCCAGGCAGGTACCTACCTACTACACTACACACTACATACCACCACTACCTACTACTTACTACACACCTTTATACTACTACTTTACCCGTAAGTACCTACCGCCTAGTGCCTAGTCTACATCTTATATTCATATACAGCTGGGACGGAAGTCAAGTTAATCAATGCTGATTCTGGACACTACAACCACCTTGAGAGATTTTTTTTTAAAGAGGAAAGTAGTTGGTACCTACATACTGAATCATGTTTGTCTCACGCTAGTTAATATTTTCTTTACTAACTGAAGTCTTTTCGAAATATAATGTGGGTTTTGAAGATGAGGTGTGTAAATTTTCGCCAGCGGGGCTACAACGTAGGTATAAAACAATTTAAAATTGAAAGTGTAGAAGTGATTTAAACGGAATAATATCGGCTTTATCAAGGGTAAATAAATTGGTTATTTTCATTTGAAACCAGAATGAAATTGTAACATTTTTTGGTATTGTTTTAATGTGTCGATTTTGAACGGTGGTATTTGGAAAGTACCTACCTAAGCCTATCACTTTGGAATGTGTCGCAACATTAATATTATATTTATATTTGTTTTACATTGGTTTTAGGAAATCAAGACTTCTGATTAAACTCTTTTAAAATAACGTTTGTTTTGGTAATGAATTAATGCAAATCTTGGAAGCGGAAATCAACACACTTGACTTGACATCCGATTGAGCTGAAATTCGGCAGATATACTTGTCGTCGATGACAATGCATTCTTTAAACTTTTTGTGGCAATCATGCACATGCAAGAACATTTCTCCTAAATCGGATGACATTATATCAGTTAATATACGAAATAAATGTCGGTCCTACCCAATTGGCATTTTGCGAGTTTGTTGACTCCAGTTCCTGAGTAGGAAAGCACAATCCTCAGTCAAACCAATTAAAAAAAAAATTATTGAAAGACATTTTAAAATAGATGTACTATAGCAAATGATAATGATGATAATAATTTTTTATTGTCTTCTTTTCTTAGTAAAATATAGAGAATGATATCCTCACTGGGATCTCCCGTGCTAAGGATTTCATTTACATATTATAATTTAATTATAAGAAAATTAATATTACAACAAAGTTACATATGAATTTAATTATGAACATATTTCATGTAGTATAATTTTTTTTTTTAATAATTTTAAAATAAGTAAGAAAGTGTTTTTTTGTATAGTTCAGTTTAGTCGATTCTGTTTTAGTGTTTGATATCAGTATATTTTCTATTTCAGATCTCCCTATATTAAGTATCCAGCTTTTTATTTGAGATTTAAATGTTATAATGTTGAGGTTTTCGAGTGAGAGTGGTATTTTATTGTAGAGTATAATACTATGATATAAGAAGCCTTTTTGCCCAAAATTTGTATTACTAGTTATTTGTTGGATAAGTTTTTGACCATGAGATCTTCTGTTTTTGTTTATGTATTTTGTTACAGATGACACACATAAACTTCACTTTGACTTTGGTTCAAGATTTTGCTTATGATAGCCTGCGATAAGCGAGCCCTAAGGGTCTGAGACAGAGGTGTGAAATCGTCGGATCACGACAATAGAAAGAATTTTATTTTTTTTTGCTGGATTTTATTTAGGTATTGGAGCCAGGAAGGAGTCTGAAAGGGTCGAGAGGATGCACTAGGTGGCATGAAAGGCTGGGAGGTGACTGGAGAGACTAGGGTAGACTAGGATGAGGTGATTTTGCACAGCGGTGCTGCCAAGGTCTTTTATCTATGTGAGGATGTTGTGTCGGCGCTCTTTATTGGCAGCAGACACATGTCAGCGCTATATTAGCGGCGGACACATGCCTGAGCGGATGACCGGCCTCGTGCTGGCGCAGTTGGTGGACGGGGTGGTCTCTCTCCCTGCAGCAGCTGGTACAGTTCCTTCGCTACCTAGGACTCTTGCAGCAGAGTCTCCATCTTCTGTCTTTGTCGAGCGTCACAGCGGTGCTGCCAAGGTTTGTTGTCTATGTGAGGATGTTGTGTCGGCGCTCTTTATTGGCAGCAGACACATGTCAGCGCTATATTAGCGGCGGACACATGCCTGAGCGGATGACCGGCCTCGTGCTGGCGCAGTTGGTGGACGGGGTGGTCTCTCTCCCTGCAGCAGCTGGTACAGTTCCTTCGCTACCTAGGACTCTTGCAGCAGAGTCTCCATCTTCTGTCTTTGTCGAGCGTCACAGCGGTGCTGCCAAGGTTTGTTGTCTATGTGAGGATGTTGTGTCGGCGCTCTTTATTGGCAGCAGACACATGTCAGCGCTATATTGGCGGCAGACACATGCCTGAACGGATGACGAACCTCGTGCTGGCACAGTTGGTCTAAATAACAAATGTAGATCCTAGGAAATAAACTGTACAGCGCCCTTGAGGTGATTTTTCACAAAAACGGCGCTCTAAAAATTATCCAATTATTATTATTATTATTATTTTCTAGTGTTTGTATTGTATGTGTTTGTTGTTATTTCTTGGGTTTTGTACTTATGAATGTAAATGAGTATAGTTTTAGAATATAGTTGTTTAATTGATATGATGTTAAGATTGGTGAAGATTTCGTCAGTGCTAGAGTGTTTTTTTTTTTTCACAGTATATTTATAGTATAGCACTTTTAATTAATACTTTACTGTGACACATAGATGCTTAATATTGCATTTCTTTCGATAACACCTGCTTTCAGGAAAACTTTTGATTAGGCATTATTTCGGTTATAACTTTTGACTACTTGTATTTTCATGTCACTACAGATTAGCAACAGCATTAAATTCTGGGGTCGTGATACGAGCGTGATCTGGAGTTGAAGGTGGGGGGTGGAAAGGGGAAGGGTAGAGGAGGGGATAATCGGGAAGAAGAAGAAGTTGGAATTAGTATTATTAAAGTTGTCGTTGGAGCGTGTTTAGGTGGCCGTAAAACTATCTCAAGGGAAGGCCCCAAATAAACAATGTCTACCTGGGGAATGATTTGTGGAGTGGTTTGGAAGGTGGGGAATATTATGAATTATTATTAGAAGAACAAAGACAGGATAATGGGTGTGCAGAGGACAATAGTATAGAGCATTTTTTTGTTGTTATATTTTATAACTTTGAACTCCACACAGGAGGCCTTAAGAGTAATAATTCCCCTCCGGGCATTTATATGGGGATGCTGTAATTTAGTATCTACTGCATTTTTTGTGTGCAAGATTCTTTTACACAATTAATTATATTATTGTGAACTTATTTTAGTTTAAATTAGTTCCATGCAGGAGGTCCAGAGGTCTACCTGAAGGATTATTATAATTTATAAAACCGTATTTTTGCAGGGTATTTTCAATGGATGTTAGAGTGTATGTGGGTCTTGAACAGTTCCAAGTTTTAGGAAGGAGTAAACACCGAAGCTCGCAAGTCATTCCAGAGTCAATTTTTTTATCATTCGTTAAATATTGACCATTTTTTAAAATGCGAATACTACTCAAGAGTTCTGCTCCTGACTTTTCGGAGAAAATGAGACTGTGGCAACTCCATTCGGGATATAATGATAATATCTTCCACTGTACGGATTCTGAGTGTATCTAATATTTCCCCCAAGGGTCACCGGCTCTGAAGGGATCAGTGACGGTAGTTCATCAGAGCATCTTCCATTAAAATACCGGTAAAGCAAACACATCATTCCTAAACTTGTGTTAATATAGTAGAATCTAGCTAACGACCCATCACGCCATATAACTTTGTCTTGGTACACACTCCTGGCTTCATTCATATCCATCTCTTCTAGTATTCTCACTCCTGATATGATCGACTCAAGTATTTGATTAACTTAATTAAAACCGTGTAGTATAATTTATCATACGGAAAATCCGTTTTCACATTAAAAATTTTCCTGTTACACGAGACCCTATATCTCAGCTTCAGTTTTTAGTAATTAGCGCCTTATTTCAATACAGCGTTCAAATTGAAAAGATAGCCCTAAAACTTCATTTTAAGTTCATTATTCAAAGAGCGATACTAATTGGAAGACCATTCCCCTGCGTCCAAACAGAGGTCAGTTGGTTTCTTTTTATCTCGGCACGGGGCCATCTCAATATCAGAAAGCTACACGCTTTTACCTCCTGCACACATTGATAACTCCTTTATACCCTCTCCCTTTTTATTATAAACGTGTCATGCATCAGAAAGAGAGGTAACAACGCAGCACTCAGCAGTACCATTCCAAATCCAAGTACCTTGACTCTACCTGAAGCACACCTGCCTTTATTATTATTTGGGCTCCTGTTCGGTGTTCCACAAGGCCCAGGGCACGAGCTGCTTTTAAAAGATAAACTGAAAAAGAAACAGTCAGGGTCTTTAGAATATTGAAAGGTGATGAAGTTGTGCACCTGCGCAGTATTCAAATCTTTCACACCAGTGAATTATAATAAAAAAAGAAATTTTAAAATTTGTTGTACCTGACCATAACTGAACAATTGTAGAATGTTTGATTAATACACAGATCACCAAGAAAACTGAAATGCTTGTAGAGAATATTTCTACGATTACTCTTCTATTTTTTTTAACAACCCGGCTTTGCCTGAGATTTGGACTGAAGCATAAAAAAGGCGTCTTGTCTTATTTATCGACAAGCAAATCAAAACTATAAAGCTCTATGATGAAAATTACATAACTTCAAATTTGAAACCCGAAAAGCTGTTAAAATTACACGACGCGAATCTCAAAGTTCGAGAGTTTTTATTGCTCTTGAAACCCACTTACTTTCAGCTTTTTAAATCAAATATGTACAAATAAATAATAGGCAAGAACTTAATGCAGATTTTAGAAAAAAAAATGTAGTGTCATTGCCCCTAGCATTGCGCAGAAGTTATGTAGGTCAAGATATTTCAGTAACACAGACATATTATCATAATTTGTGATGCAGTCCGAGATGTCGTACGCAGCATCCAGAAAGATCCAGCTGCTTGATAGTAGACGGAGCTAATATTGGTGCTGGTCCAGAAACCTTCATAGTAGCAAGAATCTCTATGAAATAAGGAGCCAGCCAACCAACCACAATCTATTGTTCAAAGCCACAAGCCATGAAAATTAACTAAACACATTGAAAACTGAAATCTAAATACCGCGAGTGTAATTTTACTATTATATTCACAACAACAGTAATATTATGATAATTTGTGATTAGTATCTTGTTATTTTTAATTTTTGTTGAAATATGGCACACGTTTCACGTCCATGAAATTGGACTATAAAGCCGGCACGTGGCTGAGTGGACCGAAGAAGTGGGGTACAGATTTTGCTACGTCATCGTACCTTTTCCAATGGGAGATGTTAATTGGTAGGTTCAGGTACAGGTGTTCAATCCAATGTTAGCAAAGTTCTCCATCATTAGACAGCCAACATTTTCCGGTTATATAAAAATTTGATACATTTTTTCCTGTCATGTGTATCATTTTTAGCACCTAGCCGGGGGCCCCTTTGAGGTTTGGGCCCTATAGAAATATTGATATATTATTTTCCGAGACCTATGTCTTCAAAATGATCCATTTTCACATCATCACCAAAGATATTATGCCTTAAGCAATTTATTTGGTATCGGGGCCTCCTGCGTGAGCGCTTTATATTAGTAATAGGCCCCGGGCGGCCTGTCCCGGGCCCGATATTTTGTACCCCCTTCTCGGCAACCCATGAGATCCAGGGCCCCCTTAGCTCGGGGGGCCCCCGGGGGATAGTGTGGCAGGAACAGTTTTGTTCGGTTCTCCATGATATAGATTCACCAATTTACCGCTTGCACTACGAATTTCCGAACACCGTGTAAGATAATA
This sequence comes from Hesperophylax consimilis, assembly GCF_061612785.1. NCBI lineage: Eukaryota > Metazoa > Arthropoda > Insecta > Trichoptera > Limnephilidae > Hesperophylax > Hesperophylax consimilis. The sequence continues at coordinate 3,493,680 of NC_142842.1, forward strand.
TATTATCCAGTCTTGTAATTCTAATGACACCAAGTCTCCAACGAGTAACATTTACATTATAGATTAGATTTACTTTATATTATACATATAGATTCACCAGTTTCCCGCATGCACTACAAATTTCCGGACACCGTGTAAGATAATATATAACCCAGCCTTGTAATTCTAATATCACCCACTCTCCAACGAGTTACATTTAAACTACTTAAATAATTTACTAAGAAAAAACAATCGGAAGATTTATGGAAGACACAGAATGCTTTCGTATCTTCTAGTTGTTCCGGACTGCAGTCTTTATTGTCCTGATGATAGCCGACCTCCGATAAGAGAGAACAGCAGAAACAGATTCAAACAAAGAAGCCCTTGCCGGGTATTTCCCTAACCCACAACCCTTAGGCAACGAAGCGTACCGATGTGCGATGAAGGTCGTCTAACATTATAATATTTCACAATTACCTGCATCTTTCACCCCATAGGATAAGATACTGATTCACAGTTCTGCTACCTGCCCGAGATCCAGACTCCATCAATATAAAACATGAGACCAGCGCGATAAAGGTCTACCGTACGTGCCTAAAGCCACGCTTGCATCCGCGTACACAATAATGTGACACGCTTTCAGAGTGTCGGGCCCTGGCTTGAAATAGACTACCGCACATGAACTGGTAAGACTATACAGAATTTAAAATGACTCTCAAAATTCATCTCTTCAGAAAATCATATCCATAAATAGATTCCTAATAGACTTGGAAAGCTTATTATATAGCTTTTTCGTAGTACATACTTAGGTTCTGTAATATTATATTTTCGTGGTAATGATAAGGATTAGACAGCATATATACATATTTCTAAATACTGAAGAGAATAGAACAAAGGGAAAATTATTTCTTAAAACAAGGAAATTGGTCTACAACACCACTGTAGCATCCCACCTGAATTACTGCACAAGTATCATTAATAAAATACAAGTTAAAAGAATGGAACTAATTCAGAACAGATGCTTGAGGTCTATATTGTGCTGTAGCAGATACACTAGGATAAAACAATACAGAGTCAGCTCAGTATGACAACGTTTAGTCAATAATACACTAGTATTTATATATAAGTTAAAAAAATAAAATGTTATCAAATTATATGTTAAAAGATATTAGTATTAATGGAACAGTCCATGGCTATCCTACGAGAAGCTGCAACGATTTAATGCTTCCTAAGACAAATTTATCGGCAACACAAAACTATATTTATTATAAAGATTTTAAAATGTTCAATTAACTCTCTTTGAATGTTAAGGAAGCTAAAAGGCTTGAAGTTTTTCGTGGGTTATGTTTCAATGTTGTGAAGTCCAAATATTATTATAGTAGTTTTTGAATAGATATGTAGACATATAAAATGTTATAGCTAAATAAAATAATCTTTTAGCCACAGACAAGCAAATTTAAATTATAAGTAAGCTGTACGGAAAAATACGGTTTTTGAAAACGTTTGATAAATTTCACCAGAATTAAGGAAAAAATTACGTATTTCTCCCAATTTATCACTTTATCAGAGTTTTGGCAGAGTATATTTTTATGCACATCAAATTTAAAATCTGCACCAAACGGTTAATATTGTTACCCGATAAATAAATGTGTTAGAAAATGTTCATTTGAACTACGTTTAAATTATTTTATATCTCAGAAACTCAAAAAATATCTGATTTATGAACTTATAGCGTGTTTAAAAAAGGGCCTCTGCAAATGACTTGTAGAAATTTAATGTGTCAAGTTTGACGGTAATTAAAACCGTATGTAATTATCCTATAGATGGATATCAGTAAACGATTTTTAAAATTTAATTAACAGCAGTTTAACACCACAGTAGAATAACATAAAAAAATACTTAGGACTTTGTTAATGATATAATAATTAGTGGATCTTAAATGAGTAGAATGATTATCAGTAGATGCGGTCTATCGAGCCTTATCACATTGGCAGCGTAAATTCGTAAGTGGAATGAGAGTTATTTATTTTAGAATTTGGCAAGCAATAAATCTGCTGGTTTTTTCTAGATGAGTGATTAATTTATTGTTCTATTTTAAAACTTACCCGCTTCTCAACGCGAATTGATATCTGCTTCAAACACGTTTTAGCGGGCCTTATGTTTCTAAAACAAGAAAGCCTGAGCAGTTACTGCACTGCGATTATATTGGCAAACAAACCATAAACAAGAGGAAAGTAGTGGAAATCCACTGAACACCTTAATGAACTCGTTTATCTCATTGCTAAATCTAACGTGAATCTTTTATGTCTGACCTTTGACCTGAAGACCATCATTTTTGGGGTTCATCCGTTTTGTGCTAAAAGAAGAACCTACAAAGTATTTTCACACAACTTTCACTACTTTTGGGCATTCTATAATCGGCTAACAAATAATGGAGTAATTATTGCTCGATCGTATTGTTTTACTAATATTAAACAAGTAGTATATTCCTTGTATACTATTGAATACCCATCGTTACCTACAACCTAAGCAATTAACGCGATGTTTAGGCGATTTGCGAATTCATGTTTTATGATAAATTCAAAATTCTAAAAAAAAATTATTGCACAAAAAGAGTACAAGGGTATAGCTTATTGGTTACATCCTATTTCTTCCAGCTAACCCAACAAATACACATTATATTACATAACCCAACGATTACATGTTAACAAATGTATGTAAATAAAAATAATACAGTGTGTGGCAAGCCTACGCACGACGGAAGAGAAACTTTTAGTATTCTTCTCTCTCTCTTTTCATTTCATATTATTATTATTCAGAATGCTGTACATTATAGTTTTAAAAAGCATTAATTTATTTATAGGCGTGTTGTTAACAAATGAACGTTTAACTAGATTCCTAATATTGACATATTTATAAGTAGCATGTGATAAAAAAAATTAAAAGTTATAAAAATATGGGATTCGAACCCGGGTCCTGCATAACGAGTGTCGAACGCTCTGCCTCTAGACCGCGAGGAGAGGTATCTCGCGCGACGAGAACCGCGTATACAACGTGTACTCCTATCACATAACGTCTCGTTAACGCTTTATATAGGGTCGAATCGAAGATATATCGGCAGTGTGAAGTCATATCTGTCGTTTTTCAAAATATTTCCGTATATTTGTCCGTTTTGGAAAAGATCTATCGTGTTTTAACAGTCTCATACCCGTATGGAGTCTGAATTTGAAAAACATTTCTAAATTTTGAAAAACTCACTTACGGCTGTGTTTTTTACTAAAAAAAACTTGTCACTCACGTCTGCGAGGTTAATTAGTCGCGTTATCGGCCTTGATTAGTAATTTTAATGATTGAAAATAAAAATAATTAATCAAAATACCGAGCGACTCTACCGGCTCGATTTGTAAGCTATATTTCGACCAAAATATCATATAGTCAAAATATCTAAAAGTCGCAGCACGAGAGCATTTTATCACTTTTCCTCGTACTAAAAAAATCACAAAAAGAAAAAAAAAATGAGTTAAAGCGGGGATCGAACCTCGGTTCTTCATGACGAGAGTCGGGCGCTCTGCCTCTAGACCGCGAAGCTGAGTTTGGAGAGTGACCTAAACTAGGTATATAATATTAGCTAGGCTCCTATAGCGAAATGATCACGGTTTTTCGTGACGGTCATAAGTCGGTTTTACTCCGGTCCTCGAAAATGCATAACGCGCGTAAAGAAGTTTCACTTCAAAAAAAAAAAAAAAAACAGAGGTATTTAATTTATGTGAGGTATTCATTTAAGGCGTAGTGACATTTGTTTAAAAGAAATGTTTTTAGTGTTGATTTAAATTTAAGTATGTCGGTTATTTGTTTGATGCTACGTGGAAAGTTGTTATATACTTTAATGGCCATGTAGTGTGGTCCTTTTGAAATATAGTTTTGTTTGCTTTTGGGATTAATAAGTTTTCTGTGAACCTTGTAGCGTGTTTATGTGTTGAGTTTTTTTGTGTGAACTTTTCTGGAGATGATCGAACTAACAGGCATAACTCCATTATATATATATGTCCGTCACTGTCAGAAATTTGAGATTTTTTAAAATTGGTATACATGAATCCCGGTGATCAGAGTTTGTAATTTTTCACTTCTTCATTAGGCACTTCTTTTGGGTGATAAAAACATCTTTGGCGTTTACTGAGTTTCCCCAAAAAACTATTCCGTATTTTATCATATTATCACCTTATCACCTTCGGGCGTGCGACAGCGAGATGTTTCTTTGCTTTCATATTTTTGCCAGATATTTATGCTAGTTTAGTGTTACAGCTGAGAGGGAGTAACATTTTGACAGTGGGAACACCTTTTGTTAAATATAATATAACGTAGGACGTATGACACATACTTTTATAAGATTTTTCGGATTGGAAAATTAGAATTAACATTCTTACATCGTTGTGCTCGATTCTTGAATCGATACGTCAACGATTTACAGCAACTGGTAACAATGTATGCGTTTTATCGATTCATTGAATCCATACCACTATTTTATAAATATGTTAACCAATATCAAGATGATGATCGCTTTTATATCCCTTCCTCAGAGCAGGTGTTCCAAGAAGATAGAAAAGTTCAGTGTTCTTGCTGTACTGGTCGCACCGGGACAGAAGTGCTCCAGGTTAGGTTAGTAAATTGGTAACGCATCGTATTTTATTAAAAACGCAATATATCACCCCCTTATTTATATCGCTGTGTAAATATGTATCACCCGGTGCGTAGTGATTTTTAATAATTTCCACGGCTTATCATGGCAATGTATACGGCGAATGTACGGTTAAAACGACCGTAAAGAATAATCTAATAAGTTAGACGGTTTATCTTTTAAAACTTTTTGTACCAAACAACTACTGCCAGGGGCGGCACCACGATCTTCTATGCGCACCACATGGCAGAACAGGCGTATCGGCTTAGCTTAGCGTGACACGGGGTATGGAACTACTAAATAACATCTCTCTTGATATCTTCAATGTAAACCTTGAAGGTTTCAAGTGACATGCAATAATTATTACCTTCTGGTAAAATAAAAAATTACTTAGTTTTTCTTACAGTTCTTGTGTACATAGTAAATGGACACGGTCTGTTACCAATCAAATGACTAATTACAGTTGTATATGCGTGAAACGTGGGACAATGAGCTCAAAATTGCCGAAAAATAAACCTGACAATATTTGAAAATCTCCTACCACCACGACACTAAGCGGAAATGTTGCTTGTGTTGTGATGGAGGACTTAGTCAGCCGACGAATTGAACACACTACGCCCACCAAAACGCGATGTCAACTCAGCCACCGACCGGCTTTGAACTTAAGTTTCCATTCAAAATTGGAACTGATTGTCTGAAGAGCTCAGACAAGCGATAAAGTACATACCTATGTATAATATAATATTTTTAACACAAAATTATTTTAATTATCAATTTCAAAATTGGAACTTATTTGTCGAAAATTCAGACTATTGCGTGTTTTTTCACGGGGCTGCACTAGTACACAATAATGATAAAAATGCTTCAACAATAAGACATAATAATAATAATAAGGTGTTTATTCCGGTATGTGGGGAGGTTAGTGCAGTCCCACACATTCCATATAACACAGTAGCCATCTTCAACCTGAAGTTAAAGTATCCAGCACGATTCTCCCCGGAACAAGCGGCAGATAAATGGTCTCGGGTCTCGGGTTCGAATCCCATCCCGGCTCACGTTTCCCTGGCAGGGTTACGTGTTGTGGGATGGTAACAATTCCAACAGTATTGCATCACGTCATGTGCGTGATCCCAATAATGGGTCCTGACTCGTCAATCACGTAAGAATGCATTCATGTAGCTAGTGCAGTGGTGTGTCTAAAATATGATAAGTCGATGGCGGATGACTTATTCTTGGATCATTTTTTATTTATTTAATAATTCTAATACTAGTAGTTGTGTGGACAGTGGACATTGCGTCGAAAAAGTATGTTTCTAATTTTCTCTTTTTCAATAAATCAAAACCAAAATTTCCTCTTACATCATTTGCAAGTAGGTACTTAAATACCTCCTGCAGAACATGGAGACTAAGTTATTCTAACGAGGGAAGCAACTGGAAATGAGCTGGCTACCTCTGTCATGTGGCGTAAGTACCGCCATCTATGGCGAAAACCCTTAAAACTACATTAACTGGGTAATAATAACTTCAGTAACTTCCAAATAACAACACTACAACTAGTAATAAATACATTCTGTTGACACTTCCTAACTTCTTTATAAACTTGTGTATTACTTCTGCCTAGTGTTCTTTTCGGACCTCCACATTGATAAAACGGTCTTGGTTTTAAGTTTATCTATATTTACCTATATTTATGCCTCTCTGCAGTACATCGAGTTAACTGTCTGAACATCATCGAGGCCTGTAAGCCTCGCTTCTTTTAATAACTTTTTCTAGCGTCTATATTCTCGATTCATTAGAATTTTTGTATTCATTTTTTTGCTTCGACGTTCTCATCAGCCTTCCCGTGTTTCATTTATGACACGCCACTACATTACACAACAAAGGAAGGTAGCTGATATTCCTGCAGGTGCTAATAGGAAATAAGGTAGGAAAATACCCCGAAGAAGATTGTATAGAATTCATAAATCTCTTTTTCAACTGCTTCCCGTAATAATATTATGGGAAGCAGTTGATTATTATGTTATGAACTATTGTGAAGAATAAGCTGTCAGTTTGAAGTTGATCAACTACCAAGTAAAAATATCATTTCAACTAATATATTATCCATAGGATAAGCAATAAGTTGACATTGCTTGGTCATGTCGACTGCCTTCCTGGAATGACGTAAAAAAATCATCAAAAAGCGTAAATTGTTTTCTTATGTTCTATATAAATAAAAATATATACATAATGCAACATTTTTTTTACTAAAAGCTGTACCTACCCCCCTAAAAAGAAATAAACAGATAGTTAAAAATGCGCGGAAAACTCAAAAGATCAAAATAATTTTTTCCATTAATTTGGCCAGGAAATTTTAAGGTTGTTAATTTAGTTGTCCATAGCAATAAAGATTTTAATAAATTGGCAATTTTCAAATATTCAATGCCCAATTTGTACAGAAATTTGAAAAATTACAAACAGATTAAAAAAACATGTTTGCCCGATGTGTTATATTTTACTAAATTAACAGCCTGTAACAGAATAAAATTGTACGTTTTACTGGTATACAAAAAGGAACATTGTGATTTATAAAAACACAGTCGCGGAGTAAACCAAAAGTATATATATAAGAAGGAAATGAAATACTTTCACCAGAATGGATATACTCGTAGTTCATATTTTTCTAAAACATTTTTTACAAAAAATGATTCATTCAATTTTCTATTTCTAGTTGGATGAGCACATTTTATTGGCATGCATTTTAATAACTTCGAAACAATGAACGTGTTTGCAGCACATTTATATGCGTGAAAGTGTTATCAGCAAAAACGAAACAATTAGCATGATGATACTGATGATGCGATTGTTATAATTATCATTTCAGTCTTCACAATTTGTTGTAAGCGGTTTCCTATTATTAATCGTACTTAGTATGACTTATCTTGGATTATTCTAACAGCAAGGCTTGGTGGAATAATCGTGAGGGGGAAATATATTTACATTTATCACGACCTATTTACAAGACAGTAAAAAGTACAAAACTGCTCACGGGCATAACCGCATGAGCATTGAGTAATGGTAACTAACTAATACCATCCCGCAGTGGTGGGCGTCCCCGTCATCTTCTATCATTTACATTCGCGTCGTTTACTTATTTAATTATATTACAGAAACAATACAGTATATTGGTTTCAGTTATGAAACCATTTACAGATAATACATATTTCATTGAGGGTACCTGTGCTATGTTTCCCTGTAATGTCTTATTTGTGGTAGGTATATTAGTAATTTTGGGGTTGATTGCGGAGGGTACTACGAAGATTTGTTTTCTGTAACATTAGAAATTCCACAGGGATCTTATCTTGGACCCTTGCTGTTTTTAGTGTAGTGTATAAGTGAGTGTGTATATCTGTGAGTATATTTGTAGGTATTGCTTACTCGTTACGCTTACATCATCTGTTATATTATTTGCGAATCTCCACTTATTCACATGGTCTTACCACAGATACCCCTCAAGGATCTCATTGCTACAGCATTAAGTCTACTGTCATTCTTCATCGATCAGTTCCATGCCTCACCACCATCATTTAACATACAATTTCACCAATAGCCTGGTTTTGAAGGGGAAGGCTGGAGGTGAAATAGTTTCAACTTTATTATATAACAAAAGTTAATTAAGTAATTATTATTAATTTTAATTCGTGGCATTCAAATCTTCTATTATATTTTAAGGCGATGCACTACGTCGTGGAATATTTTAAATCAAGCCGCTATCAATAACACCCCTTACGTAGATGGCGATAAGGTTTAAATTCCCGCTTAACACTATCCGCCTGTTTTGATTTATGCAAGAAAAAAACATGACCAAAAAGTGCCTTTTGTTTTATTTTGTGGATGTTAAGGCATCCTAAGGCATAAATGTTTAATTTTTTTCCGATCCTTTTATATATAACTTAATTTGCCACATTATACAATAAAATCATAACCGAAAATGGGTTCGTAAGTAGGAGATTTTGAACTTTAAAGCAGTTTTCATAGGTCTTATGCATTATTTTTTTCTGGGCTTATAAAAAGATCTAAAAAATACTCGATTATTTCAAAGGCCAAGATGTATTCTACTCGCAGTATTTAATTAAAGCATCTGAAACATTTCTAGGCGACCAAATTTTCAAACCAAAAACACATGATTTTGCATTACTACGTATTGCATCGCCTTAACACTGTAATACTGTAATAACAAAAAGGCCTAGCAACAGTGAACGAAAGTAAAGCAGTTGCATTGAAGAAATTTAATTTGATAAATAACTAATTCAGCAATTGGAAATAAAGGAGTTGTAAAGAATACGATTATAATATAAGAATTTTTACAATATAAAAATGTGTTATGCTTGCTCCTATTTCTTTACGTTCAACTCCATCAACTTACCTCGTTGTAACTAGTAAGCAAGTCACAACAAATATTTCTCACATCTTATGTCGTGTGTTATTCGTTACACTGTAACATCCAAATATCAAATTCGTCCTTTATTTTTTAATCTAAAAAGAAAGTGCAAGTTATTTATTGAACAGAATTTCTTGCACCTTCATCATTATTCGGAGAATTTTAATCTAGAATCTTGATATATTATACAGGGTTTTCCAATAAGAGGTGTTATTTTGAATAGCCCACTATTTCGGTAGATGTTACTTTTGAAGCAGTCATTTTTAACATTTGACAAGTAAAAACTACGCCATAAATAAAAATGGAACGATACACGCTTCAACAACGCATTGAAATTATTAAAATTCACTTGAGTGAATCAAATGCAAATCATCTTTAGTGATAAGGCCCATTTCCTCCTCGGTGGCTTCATCAACAAGCAAAATTGTCGCATCTGGGGCTCGGAAAACCTAAGAGCAATTGTTGAAAAGCCTCTTTATCCTCAAGTTGTGACTGTTTGGTGCAGTTTATGGTCCGGCTGAGTCATTGGACCTTACTTTTTTGAAAATGAGGCTGGAGAAACAGTTACGGTGAATGGATTGCGCTATAGAGAGATGATTTATGATTTTTTATGGCCGGAATTGGATGATATTGATCTGGACAACGTCTACTTTCAACGAGACGGCGCGGCGCTACGTTCCACACAAGCAACGAAACCATTGAACTTTTACGTTTAAATATCAAAATAACACCTCTTATGGGAAAATCCTGTATATATGATTATATTCCCTGTACAATTTTTTGCATATAAAAGTTCAACATACGCTCAATAAATTCCACACAAGTGAATAACATACTTATAACTGTACCTATTAATTATTTTCATAGCCGCCATGTTGAGTTGTTACACTTTCTCTCGTGTGAATAATGAACGATCCGAGTCTTGTTTTTAAAAGGAGGAACGAGTAGAAGCGCGTACGAAAAAATAGATATTGCTAATCATTCTACTATCAAGACTACTAGATAATTAGACGTTTGGTAGCATGTATAGGTGAAAGTTTCTTATAGGCACCGGTTAGTGTGATCACGTTTTTCGCAACTATTTTTCAGCGCAATAACCGGCGACTATAAACCAATAATATCTTTTTACCATTATTGAAAAAAAATATATTTTCAAGTTATACAGTTTGAACCTTTCGTTTTTTAAATCCTCCGATCATCTAATCCAGAGGTTCCCAAACTTTTTTGCCCCGTAGACCACTTGCCAATTTTTTTTTTCGTAGACCCCCTGCCTGCCGAATATTGAATTTTCCTAAAACTATTAACGTCCCATGTGATAATCATTTATTTTTTTGGTAAAAATATTCCCTTCCCTTGCCTGCCCAACAACCAGTGGCGGTATACAGGGGCACCCTTATGAGGTATTGTCACATGATATCCGATTCTTCAACGTTCCATTTCCATAGTCAAAATGACCTCAAACTTAGTTTTGAAGTCTATGTGAAGTTTTTTTTTTTTTTTTTTACAGTATTACCGCACAAGAGTCCCAACTGCTCCCGTCTGGAGCCAGTGAGACTATGGCATCCCCAATTGGGGTATGTTGTGAGGCTGAGGGTATTGGGGAGGGGAGGGAGATGGGGAAGAGGGAGGTGGGGAAGTACCTGGCTATTCAGATCTGGTCACCAAACACGGCTAAAGCCATTTCAAGCAACGTTTCAATTCTGAATGGTGGTCTTACACCAGGGCGATACTGAGAGTATCTTCCACTCTGGAACGTGCCGCAAATATACTATATATTATTTTTAATTAATTAATTGTGAAATAACACAAATTAATCAAATAAAATTTATTTGCGCACGCCGGGTTCGAACCCGCGACCTTCGGATCTGTAGTCAAAAGCGTATACCACTAGACCACGCCGGCCGTCAAAGTGCATTTAAATGTTCAACGTCATTATTACCCTGGACATTTTTCAAAAACATGTTGGGGAACTAGGAAAATTCGCGGTTTTCAATGTGCAATGTTTTGCTTGAATATATTAATTCTGACTAGAAAAGGAACGTAGACTCTATTTATATACCTCAATTAACAACTTTACGAAATATAAAAATACAAATATCAAATAAGTAATTTCTCAGTCTATTATATTTGTGTTAGGTCTATTGTGTCATTTACGGAACTCCTAAATGTTGACTTGAGGTAAATGGGGGTCCGCTCGTATGTACCCCCATTTGAATCTCGTGGACCCCCAAATTTTTTTCTCGCTGACATAGACCCCTAGCATGCCGATATCGACCCCTGGGGGTCCATATAGACCACTTTGGGAACCTCTGATCTAATCCAATGGTTTTCAATGTGGGGGTCAGGGGGCTTCATTTAATGAAATTAGAAAAAGAAATCCCTTATTATCTATAAAAAGAAAACAATTTTACAGAATTAGGTCACTAACACATACAAAAATTGTAGCTGTAATTGTATGGTATTAGCTGTAGAAAGGGATTTATTAATACGGGTCCTGAAGAGGCCCGGATTATATGAAGGAGTAAAATCAGTAGCCGGTAAACGTTCAAAAGCAAAAATCGAAGGAACGGCAAGTTCTCGTGAAATGAACGGGTGTTCCGCTCGTGTACATTGAGTTTCACACACGTGCACCGATGCACCGGGATCAATGCTGCTAACTCTTTAGAGCAGGCTCCATTAAAATATCTGTAGAACAGACTCAGCATGCCCACTTTGCGTTTGTGCAATAGAGATGGCAATCGGTCTGTTAATTATATTAATTAATCGAATTTTCAATAAGACGGACCACCCTCCTTTGCACAGAATCAAGTAGGTTTATCAAGTATTGTGGGACTCCAGCCCAGAGGTGGCTCCCAAATTCAATTGTTGGGCGGACTTGAGATTTATATAGGGCTAGCAGCTGGTTACTATTGAAAAAACTGATGGCCCAATACAAGACACCCAGTTCCATTTTCAAAATTGGTTGTTGGATTGGAGATTTCAGAGAAGCGAGAAAGTATCTATGTGTTTAAAAGAAAAATATTTATATTGTCATTTTCAAAATTGGAACTGATGTATCGCGAATTCAGACTATTCGTTACTTTTCACGTTCTCACGCTAGTCAAACATAATTTCGGCTTTAAATTGTCTGTGATTATTGTAACTCTGGTTTTAATAAACTCAGATTCGTTTTTTTACAGAATTTAGCTGTCATTTTAAAAAATGGAACCTACTTGTCAAGAATTCAGAGAAGCGATAAATTACCTACCGATAATACTTTTTTATTAGAAAAATTCATTTTAAATATGTATTTATTTTGTTTAAATTTCCAGGGTTTGCGCCAGTTTGCGCTTTCTAGCCAACATGCGACAATTTATTATTATATCCCGTGATTTTTCACAGGTCTGCGCTAATAGTTTTACAATGTGCAAAATTGCTTTCATTAAGTAGATGTTTATACATACTTTCAACATATTTACCGGCCATCAATTAATTAACGCAGGTAGTGCTTCATTTGGCTGATTAGTTTGTTGAACTCGACCAGACATTAGGCTTGGCGGTCATTGACTGCGGACAAGCCCTGCAATGTAGCCTCTGGCTACCGCTGTTTCCTGGAAACTACCTTTTACAGGGAAACTTCCAGGATTTATGGTTTATTAATCCTCTTAAACTCTTAAGCAATATTGCGTGAGGTGATCAATATTCACTAGGGTGATACTGACATTCGATAAGGATTTAGGGCAATTTATGATGTAAGCTATTGGAAAAGTACGAACGGTGATTAGGTAAGCACTTTATTTTGATTATAAATGCATCCAGGTAAATAAAACCAAAAACGATTGATCAAGCAACACACATATTTCTTGATGGGAGGACAACTCCTTCTTGAGACGGCATACTCAAAAAGTTACATTTTTAAAACGCTCGTATTTCAGAATACTTTGACATTTCAGTTCTTTCAACACTTTTGTTCAGTTTGCAATATTTTATTTATTTTTGCAGTATTTCAAATGCGCTATTACATCTTACTTTTTAATTTTCCGTAAAAAAAAATACTGCTTTAGAAACTAGATAAAATTATTTTTCCTTCTTTTTTTAAAATAAAAATTACTATTTCTAAATAATAAAATTATTATATTAAACGTGAAAAATGTTGTCAAACGTTTTAGACCTAACCTAACCTAACCACATGTTTACTCCAATAATTGAAAAATTAAGGTACCTACCCCGATTATTCGAAAACTTATTTGGGAAATTTGTAAGAAAATTGTAATCTCACTTTTTTCTCGTTCATATAATAAAAATGTTTTAAGTCAAACCGATTGTTATTACTAATTATAGTAATATTAGTTATAAATATTTGAGGCAAACTGGAAATAGTTATTATTTCTCTTATTCAATTATTATAACTCTGGTTATTTTCTGACCAAGAAAACATCAGTTACCTGTGTGGGCACCTATGTATATTTATTTCTTTTAATTACTTTTGACTTGGCGATCAGATTATTTATTGTTTATTTTATTAATGTGAGTATCGCACAAGAGTCCCAACTGCTCCCAATCTTCTGGAGTAAGTGAGACTACGGTATCCCCAATTGGGGTATGTTGTGAGGTAGAAGGTAATAAGAGGGGAAGGAGGTGGAGAAGATGAAGATTGTTATAAGTATTTGGATATTCAGATCTGATAATACAAACATGGCAAACATACAAACCGGCCAAAGACAGTTCAAGCAAAGTTATACCCCCTGGAACGTGCCGCAAATATACTACCTTTATATTATTTTTAATTTAATGTGATTTTTTTTAATAATGAAATGGTTTTAACAGTAGGAAAGCATATATATTTAAGGTTTACTTAGAATCATCGAATTGTAAATTCCTACTTACCTAAATACAATACACTGGTAGATAGTTGATACCTACTTACCTAAATACAATACATTGGTAGATAGTTGATACCTACTTGCCTAAATACAATACATTGGTAGATAGTTGATACCTACTTACCTAAATACAATACATTGGTAGATAGTTGATACCTACTTGCCTAAATACAATACATTGGTAGATAGTTGATACCTACTTGCCTAAATACAATACACTGGTAGATAGTTGATACCTACTTACCTAAATACAATACACTGGTAGATAGTTGATACCTACTTACCTAAATACAATACATTGGTAGATAGTTGATACCTACTTACCTAAATACAATACATTGGTAGATAGTTGATACCTACTTGCCTAAATACAATACACTGGTAGATAGTTGATACCTACTTACCTAAATACAATACACTGGTAGATAGTTGATACCTACTTACCTAAATACAATACATTGGTAGATAGTTGATACCTACTTACCTAAATACAATACATTGGTAGATAGTTGATACCTACTTGCCTAAATACAATACATTGGTAGATAGTTGATAACTACTTACCTAAATACAATACATTGGTAGATAGTTGATACCTACTTGCCTAAATACAATACACTGGTAGATAGTTGATACCTACTTGCCTAAATACAATACACTGGTAGATAGTTGATACCTACTTACCTAAATACAATACACTGGTAGATAGTTGATACCTACTTACCTAAATACAATACACTGGTAGATAGTTGATACCTACTTACCTAAATACAATACATTGGTAGATAGTTGATACCTACTTGCCTAAATACAATACATTGGTAGATAGTTGATACCTACTTACCTAAATACAATACACTGGTAGATAGTTGATACCTACTTACCTAAATACAATACATTGGTAGATAGTTGATACCTACTTGCCTAAATACAATACACTGGTAGATAGTTGATACCTACTTACCTAAATACAATACACTGGTAGATAGTTGATACCTACTTACCTAAATACAATACATTGGTAGATAGTTGATACCTACTTGCCTAAATACAATACATTGGTAGATAGTTGATACCTACTTACCTAAATACAATACATTGGTAGATAGTTGATACCTACTTGCCTAAATACAATACATTGGTAGATAGTTGATACCTACTTACCTAAATACAATACATTGGTAGATAGTTGATACCTACTTGCCTAAATACAATACACTGGTAGATAGTTGATACCTACTTACCTAAATACAATACATTGGTAGATAGTTGATACCTACTTACCTAAATACAATACATTGGTAGATAGTTGATACCTACTTGCCTAAATACAATACATTGGTAGATAGTTGATACCTACTTGCCTAAATACAATACATTGGTAGATAGTTGATACCTACT
This sequence comes from Hesperophylax consimilis, assembly GCF_061612785.1. NCBI lineage: Eukaryota > Metazoa > Arthropoda > Insecta > Trichoptera > Limnephilidae > Hesperophylax > Hesperophylax consimilis. Next base: position 3,509,017 of record NC_142842.1, read on the forward strand.
TACCTAAATACAATACATTGGTAGATAGTTGATACCTACTTACCTAAATACAATACATTGGTAGATAGTTGATACCTACTTGCCCTAATATAATACACCGGTGATTATTAGGTAGATAGTAGATACCTACATACCTAATTATAATACAGCAGTGATTATTAGGTAGATAGTAGACACCTACTTACCTAAAGGTTTCAGCTAGGACGTAAAAAACAAAACACGAATAGTGTTTTGCTTTGTAGTTTTATTTTCATGGGCAATATTATTCGCTAGTAAAAAATAAGGATAAACGTGTACGTACGTTAAAATTTACGCGTACATATAATATTTTATAAATACAATTTGCATCAGTGAGAAACTATTTATTCATATTCGTATGCGTATGTACGTACAAACGAATATATTTTAAAGCAAAACTTGCAAAGGTGTATTTTCATAAAATAATTAAAATAACGCCAGATTATAACGTACGTTACGTTTACCCTTATAGTATTAATTTTCGGTAGGTACATTTTCCAACAATAGTGAGTCGATAACAAATGAAATATTTAACAAAGTGTAATATATTTCTGGTCGGTGAGTTCAAAGTCCTCCACTCAGAATGAAAATAAAACTGTCTCTTTATTTGCCTTCAACTTGAACAAAATCAGGGCGTGAATCCACTGACGTTCATTTGCCACCTCGTGCGCTCGACAAACTCAGGATTATAATGGGTGAATGTTCGCATTATTAAATACTAGCTGAAGTCCCAGCAGTTGCCCGGGCTTTACGCGGAGTTTTTCGAATGCAAATGCAAATGCAGATATTGCAGATGCAAACATTTCGTCTGTTTTTTTTGGCTGTGTTAGATACTATCTTTTTAACCCGTCAGAGTTCGCATGAGCGTGAATCCTCCTACGAGATGTCAAATCGGAAATATATTATGGTACCTACCTACCTGCCTGAAGAAAGTTTAAAAATAGAAATGTCATTAGATATTGAATTTTCTTTAGACAAATGGTTTATAATTACGTAGGTTTTGATTTTTTTTAATTTACAGAAATTAGAAACATACATTTTTGGACGAGAGGTCTACTGTTCACAGAACTGGTAAACTAGTCCCAGCAAGAACTCGTCCGAACTTCATCGACATTTGTACTCTTCCTTCTTACGCGTCTCATTTGAAAACCAAAAAATCAACCCGTTGAAAAGTTCTTTTACTATCATAAATCTATCTTAAAATAATGTATTTTAAATACTAAACAAAAAATGTATTTGTTTGATTGAGGATTGAACCTTCCTACCCAGAAACTGCAGTCGACAACTATACCAACCTCGAGATCGAGGACCAACATTTATTTCGTATATTAAATGCTGTAGTGTTATCCGATTTCAGAGAAATACGTACATGTCCCGCGTATATGTGCGTGATTGCCATTAAAAGTTAATAGAATGCATTGTCATCGACAAAGAGTCTATTTGTCGAGTTTCAGCTTGATCAGATATCAGGAAGTGGGTAAATTTCCACTTTCACGATTTGCATTGAATCATTACGGAATACAAAAGTGAAATTCAAATAGATCTATTTATAATGACAAATTAAACTAAAACGATGACACCACGTACGAACTCTGGCTGGGACTAGTATGGTTCCAATGGTGTCCATGGTAACCACACCATCATTTTTGGTAGTTGTCACTATTTTTTTTAATTGTTTTGACATACCTACGCTGTAGGCATTTATACAAATAATATTATATATTGCAAACAAACTTTTTAACAGTATGCCCATTACTCTGAAACAATTACTGACTGTAAATAAATTTACAAACTTTCTCAAAAAACATATCATAACCTGGATAAAAAATCAAGATATTCACTTTATTCAAAAGATTATAATTCCAAACCAAACATAACCAAAATATAGTAAGTAAAATTAAATATTATACACGTTTTTCAAGAATTATTTAAAAATACATACACTCACATAGAAATGTGTGTTTTCATGTTTGAAAAAAAAACTGTGAAAAAATAATAACCATTTACTACAACACATAAACCTGTCACACTTAGCACACGTTCTCATAGTGAGGTGTTCACGTAACATACAATATCACCCATACACAGTTTTACACATGTCAATCTATTTTCTTTATTTTTTGTACCCTTTTTTTCTGTACTACAATATAGACCACCGTAATCATTTGTAAAATGTGTATTCAAGAATAGACATAAATAAATAAATTATTATTCCAATTATAAAGCGATTCTTAATAGTTATTATAGTAATTACTTATAGTAATATTAATATAACCTGTCAGATGTGTCACCTTCAGAATGCACCGTCAAAGACCGGTTTTTCATTGGGAAAATACGTCAAATCATTTTTTTAATCACAATCTGAGCAACGTTTTGAATTATCGGTTCCATGCTAACTCAGCACAGTGACTATTCAACACACTTTTAAAAAGTGATATAAAGTCATTAAAAACGATGAAAAAAAATAACCTAACCTAACCTAACCTACTTAACCCAGATAATAAAGTTTTTGTTTCATCACTTTCCATGATTTTATATAACTTTTTAAAGATGTGATGATATATCATTTTGATGATTTATCCGGTCACCGAATTATCAGCTAAGTCATAAATATGGGCGAAATAGAATCGATTAAACCGTCGACCGTCGCTGAGTTTTTCACAATATATTAAATATTGTTAACCAGCGTTTTTCCGGTCTTAAATCAAAAAGTAAGTACTTAATCTATTATTTTTAACTTTACCCACTTCAATCATGAGCACTCACACGTGTAGCGTTGCAGCCATTACCGAATGAACACAAATAACTTGTAACGCGCAAGTTTCGCAGTTCGCGGAATGATTACGAGAAGCTCCTCGGCACTCTGCAGATGGACATTTGGGCAATGGAAATGGAAAATATGTACATGTCTGCAAAGTCACCGATTCACTTCTGAAAATTAGCGTCACTCTGATCTTGTTATGCCAGCCAGTATTATATGTACCACAAGTTATACAAAATCACTCGACATAAAATTTTAATTTAAAAAAAAAACTGTATCTAAATATATAAACTAGCAGAATAAGCAGGAATGAATCTGCATAACATTTGGAGTTGATTTTTTAGAATAACGTAAATGAAAAAAAAATCATTATGTTCAGATCGATATATTTTTTTCGATTTTCTGTGATGTTTTGATTTCCGTGTACCTACATCAAAAAAAAAATTCGCCGCGGCCATAATATGTTATTTTTTTCAATTTTTCGAGGACATTTTAAAAAAGATTTATCAAGGTAAAAAAACTTAGTTTTTTAAAGATTGATTTTTTTAAATATTACATACATTAATTACAACCGAAATTATATGGTTTAATAATTAACTTTCCTAAGAACGCTGGGCGTAATGAAAGAGACTTTATGTTTAGGTTAGGACACATGTCATGTCACGTGACTGAAATGCATTCGTTAAAACGGGATTGCAGGCCATTTACGAATGAATTGATAAGTTTCCTGATAAACTTTTAGTAAAATACGAATGTATTATCACTATGTCGGAACACGTGTTCATAAAAATCCTAATATTATTGCATTTCGTCATCATTATTATTATTATCAAGGCAAATGCAGGTTAATGAACACGTGTAGAAAGACGTGTACGAATACATTAGTAATTTACTAAAAAAATATCAGGAAATGGCTTGCCATCCTGTTTTTAACCGGATTACCAATAATTTGAAGAGATTCTCAATAAATTAGCAATACTCATTTTACTCCTTGTGAGAATGCCGCCGCACAATGGGCTGAAAATCGCCTTTCATAGACATAGAGACTTGAATTTTCAAGGGTATTTTTTTGGCTAGAAATGGATTCTGCTGATCATTACTATGCTATAAAATTTCGTACGAAGCAATTGCGTGTACAAGTGAAGGAGTTATCAATTTTTTAAGAAAAAATTGTATTGCACTGACATTAAAAATGAGGCTATCTCTGGAATCATAAGGTTGGCCATTCTATCCTTACACACAGATATACTACTATTTATTTGTAATTTTTTGACATACTTCGTATTGTGGCGCAACGTGAGATTTTTTTTTTTAAATCCTCAAGTTGAAAAAAAAACTTTTTCATGTTAATGATTCATTTTAATGCTTAAATGCTTTACATATTAGTAGGCTTGCAGTGTTAAAATATTGTTAACTAGACAAAGCATACGCCACAATACGAAGTATGTCAAAAAAATACAAATAAATAGTAGTATATCTGTGTATAAGGATAGAATGGCCAACCTTATAATTCCAGAGATAGCCTCATTTTTAATGTCAGTGCCATACAAATTTTTCTTTAAAAAATGATGACTCCTTCATTTGTACACGCAATTGTTTCGTACAAAATTTTATAGCATAGTAATGATCAGCAGAATCCATTTCTAGCCAAAAAAATACCCTTGAAAATTCAAGTCTCTATGTCTATAAAAGGCGATTTTCAGCCCACTGTGCGCCGGCGTGCTTCCGCTTACAGTGGCATGAGTATATAAGAGGTGTAGGGGAAGGAACGACCCATAAAGACATAAAACGATCTAAGAGAAGATTTTAGAAAATTATGGAAGATGTATTTAAAGCAATAAGATGTGTGGTGCGAGTTGCGTGGCATTTGCCTGTGTTAGTCCGGTTTGTAAACAGTGTTTACCCATTTATGCGTGCTGGTTCTAGGATGTGATAAAAAGTGTTTTCACCAAATGCCAGTTGGTGTTTCAGTAAAACTTCTTTGCAAAAGTAGACACGGTATCTGCTTCATGTACATTATACATTGGCACTATTTATTATTACAGTGTTATTGCGTTCGAATAGTAGAAATACCATGGTATCTTTTGCCAAAAAGTTTCTCGATATAAATATGAAATCATAAAAAATATATTTTTAACAATGTTATCAATTATCCATCAAAAAATATCAAGTATGAATAAGAAGAGAGAAAAATAATAAGGAACTTCAGTGAAAAATATTCAAATGGATCAATAAACTCTTGATTCTGAATATACAAGTTTTATTATTTATTTTAAAAAGATTAAAACACCATCACATAAAAACACACAATTTTATTAGTACGACTGAATCTGCTGATTCTGACACGTTCTGAAATCACAACCAGTCTACGTGAGTTATATATTTATGGTCTAATTTTCTTTAGTAGTAAAGGTTTTAAAACGCCAGTAAATTGTTTATGAGGTGCGGTCATGGATGTATATTTGCACATTGGTTCAGTACAATAACATTAGTGACGAGATGCTAAATACTGGTATTTAAGTAAGAAGGTCATTATTGGTAAGAAAAAAGGGATTGGAGTTCCTATTATGATAGTGATAAAAAATATGGTTTTGGTCTTTGTTAAAATCATTGGACAGCAAAATTCTACATTTTTAATCCAAATATGCTCAGGAATTGTTGGATTAAAAACTTTCGGGTGCGTTCTGTTTCACCCTGTATAGCATATTTACTGAAAGTACAAAGTAGGAAAACCCGGGGCAGAACCGGAGCGGGGTACCAAAGATTTGATTACAATTTGAAAGAGTTGATTGATACCGATATTTAACCAGTCCTTAATTAAACAAAAATATTTATGAGGAACGGTTAAACTGTTACATAATCTTAAAAACACCATTATTTGTCAATTTGTACTTTCATTTATTTATTTCTCTACAAATAAATCAATAATTATTATCAAAACTGTACCTCAAAATAAAATGAAAATTTTACATTCTGCCCCACACCAGGGGGTTCAATAACAAACCTACTTAGATAGATATTTGGGACAACTTAACATAAAATTTGTCTAGGTTGGGATTAGAACCTGTGACCACAGGGACCATAGTCATTGAGTGTAATAGCACATAGATGATGAACAGTACCTACCTATGGCGAAATCCCTAAAATATTTACATTAATAAATTCAATCTAAAACAGATGGCGCGTTTTTCCATCGTTATCAGGAGATTTACGTCGAAAAAACGTAATCGATAATTTCTGGCGAGTATAAGAATATTCCGCAATTGTAGTAGTGGAAGTTTCAAGTCCCGTATTGATTTATCCCCGTCTAGGCGGCCAATGGCCATGTGTTGCTCCAGAGCTAGGTTAATTGCTGCACTGTGTTATGCAACTCGACTCTGTCTTCTATAAATAACGCAGCAAAATTACATACTGCGGTGTTGTTTCAATTTACATTTCCACCAATCGAAAGAAAGTTATTCTCTCAGTTTGAATTTAAAATTTTGGAACTTCGAAGGTTTGTTAGGTTTATTTATTTTTTTATATTTTAATCTTTTATTCACTCTAGGACTGACACATGAAACCATAAAGTTATACAACGAGATAGATCTTTAAAGGAGCATTATGTAGTCTATCGCTGATAGCTCCGTTGGAACCTCTTTCTCATAAATATTTTTGTTTTATCTGAATACACCAGAAGAGCCCCAAATTTCCGCAGCAAATGGGTCTATGGAATCTCTAATAGTGGTATGTTGTGAGGCTGGAGGGAGTGGGGAGAGGAAGGTTAGGTTAGGTTAGGATGTAATATAACACTAAGGAAGTTTACAATAGAACTGTCATAGGCAGGACCAAATTTCTTCATTAAATGCATGAGTAGCTCCGTCAGTTTTCTAACCAATTTTAAGATGGGCTGTTATCATCAGTGGTGGTAATTTCATTTAACATTTTAACAAACGCTGTCGGGCCGAGAATCGGTGGTAAAGAGGAGGTCAGGTCAGGTAGGTCATGGGAAGTAAATTCAGTGTATAATGTCACTTTCTCCTAACCTTCCCCCGATTCCTTTCGCCTCAAAATAATCCCCAATTTTTGGGTATGGCATTTTGCGTCTAGAATTTTGAGACATTAGCGTGATCATCACGTGAAAAGTTTTATACGTTATAAAAAAGATTAAAATGAAAGGCTCGGCGGTGTACTAGGCTAGAAAGTCCCGAATATAGTCTCTATTACATAGAACTATATGTCTACATGGTTTCTCTTTGATTAAACAGTATGCAAAAATATTAGCTTTTTTCATCAAAAATCAAACTGTTTTACTTTTTGTTTATATGGAAGCTATTCACATGCTTATCAAAATCGCGTGTTTCCTATGGCTGTTTAACCAAGCTCGTCAAATAAAAAACAAACAAACTATCAAAGAATTGCAATTATAGAAAATAACAATACCTCTAAACCACCTTGTAGCTTATAGGTAAGAATAATGAGTATAACTAAGGTAATACAGGGTTATTTGTAAATGAACTAAAACTAAAAAATACTCGGCATGTCAACTAAAAGCTCCAACCGTATTTTTCAAGCCAATTACGCCCTAAAAAAAGAATTGCCAATGGTCAAAAATTGAAGAGAAAAGACGCCAAAAGATTTTGAATCCCCCATTTAAGCAAGGGAATTGAGAAGTCTATCAGATTTGAAAATTCTGTCTCATACGTTAGGGGAATGTGTTAGAAATACTAAAACAAGTTTTAATTAAACAAGCACACTGTTTAATTTAATAATAATGTCAAACAATGAAGTGATGTGCTTTCCACGAAAAATTGAAACAAATACAAAGCATCAATTATAAGTAAATAAATCTGTATTATAGACATATATAAGGCTACCTTTACTACGTTTGCTTGGTTGTCAAAGTATACCCTCAAAGTAATAATTAGAAACTGGAAACCCATTGATAATTGAAACAATAAGGCTATTACTAATTAGATTATTACACGCCCGTTCAACGTTGGTATAGTGGAGCTGGCCTCGAGCCTAGTTTAAGACCGTTTTAACCAAACAAACGCCACGGTAATAATTATTTCAAGTTTTTTAGTAAGGCTGTTAGTGTTTCAGGAAAGTGTAATAATACCTATGTAGGATGGCTCGAATAATACCGAAATATTTATTCCATTAAAGGAAATGAAAAATATCAAAAACCTACAGCGGTGGTAACATTTTATGTCAAGAAAACGAAAAATGTCTATGCGGTTTTCGACTATTTATGTGTGCCATAGGTTGATTTTTTAAATTATTTGATTAATTTGATAATCGATCACTTCGAAATAGATTTCTCGATTATTTCACCAAAAGTAATTTGATTTGAAATATCCCCAGAAACACCATGTATCGTCGTTCCAAGTTCTGTTGGAACCTTGGTTCCGCCCATAACAAGCAGAGGGTGGCAGTACCGCTTTCGTGATATGCCGCCCTGCTATCCGCGAGTAAATCCCCGCCTACCCCAATGGGCGGCATTTACTGCTTACTACGGAAACTAGGGCGAATCCACGAGACATTCGTATGTTGGTGACATTCCGTGACAAAACTTCGACGATATAGTCCACGTTTGTTATTAACCGTAGCTATTACAATATTTTTGATTAAAAGTGGAGAATGGTAAGGTTACATCGTAAATTTGGTATACGACTAATTAATTGCCTATGGGTGTGTTTGCCAACCAACTGATAAAAACATGATGTAGGTACATCATGTTTTTATCAGATGGAATTTTTTGTGTAATTCTCTACTTAACTGGAGACCAGAAGATAGATATTAATGATAGATTCCTCTAGAATCACCGTAGCAAAGAGGGAGCTATTAGATCAAAAACACGGTTGATTTTTAAAAGTTGAGCTTTCTTTTCTGATTTCTAAACCTACAGCAAATTCAAGCAATTTAAGATTATGATATATGGTTTCTCAGTAACGATTTTATATTCATCGATTTTCTCGTTGTTGCTCAACGAGGAGAAAATTCTTAATTTTAATTTATGTTATTTTGTATTCACGATCAACAGCTTTAGTGTTTTTACCATTTAACATTTTGTCATCTGCATTCTAGTACATAGTATTTAATGTAAATTTTCATGTGTTTTTTGGCCTATTTGACGGTTGTAAGGATTATGTAAAAATTTAACCGTTCCTGATAAAGATTGTTTAAGTAAGGACTGGTTAAATAGCACTATCAGGTATGAATAGAAAATACTAGGTTAGATATGGTTGAAGTTAAGTGTTTTTTTATGTTTACAATAATTTACTAACAAATTGGATTATTTATTGTTTTTGTGTTTAATTCGTAGAACTCCATTTAATTTTTTTATAAATTTAATTTAGATTAAATTTGATAATATTATTATTAAGTTCTGCAAGTGTTTTAGTTTTTTATTATTGTGACAGCTGTTTCGGCTTACAAGGCCATTTTCAAACTGTCATACTGTATAAAAAAAAACTGTCAAACTGTATAAAAAAAAAAAACTGTCAAACTGTATAAAAAAAAAAAAAAAAAAAATTGGATTATACCGTTGTCAAAATCTGACAACTGTCTCACTGTTGGATGTATCCCACCCAAGAACCAAAATAAATGTCAAAATAACCATTGTTATGAATTTTTGGTCGTTAGTGCGTACGAGTATTGGCGCCCTTTTTGTTGAGTTTTTTGTGCATATTTTAGCATTTTTCGTCATTTATGCATATTTCAGTCAATCAAAATGTGAGCTGTACAAATTTGCCACAGTTGTTTTTTTGTCTATTCTGAGAAAACGGATTATTATTGAGACCGGAGACAATACAAATTTTGAAGAAAGGAGAAGATTCGGAGTAGAGATGGAAGTGTTAGATTTTCGTTGTTAGAATTATTTTTGAAGAATCGGTACTTTCCTTCACAACTTCGCTCCAATCAAAAATTAAAATTAATAACCTACATAGGTATTCCTGTTTTTATCCCTTAATTTGTGCACAGATTTTGGAATTGTTAGTCCACATCTCGTCATTTTGATAGTCCATAAATATAATCCGATGTCCAGGTAATTCCAGTTAGATTTTTAAAAAGTAATTTTTCAGCTTTAACAGCAAGCGCCAGGTATTTTGGGATAGAGTAATAGATGCTTTGGTTACTTGTACTGTCATCGTGAATGTCTTTTTCCAGCCAATGTCTAAATAAATCCTGCCTTGTCTGGTTGGAGTAAAAAGTTTTAGGAAAAACAAACACAAACCAGAGACGAGAGCAGAGAGCGTGGTCTCGCGTTGCACAGAGAAGTAACTATCGTATATTTTTCTGGCGAAAATAAACTGCTTCCATTTCTAAAACAGGCAGTCACTATTAACTTGCCATGCTACTGCATTAGTAAATCTGTAAAGAAAGTACATAATGCATACCTCTTTTACAATGTATTTGAACGTATGGCTTTTGTCTGTAAATTTGTTCAAGTTGTTGTTAAATTCTGGTCCCGGTCAAATATGGTTGCCGTGTTGGATACTTCCCTTTCATCCCGCCAGAGTTCGGGTATGATTTTGGTTCCTACCACGAGCTGTCAAATCGGAATAATCAATATTATGGTACCTACAGGCCTGGAGAAAATTTAAAAAATAATTGTCATTGAGATGGTGATGTTCAGGGTTCTTAAAATTGTAAAACCTTTGGTTAACTTTCTTTGAACAAATTGTATAATTCCTTATTTGAAGTAAAAAAGGTGTTTAAGTACCTGCTTACTAACATTATGATTTCAGAGAAAATTTTGGTTTTGATTTATTAAAATAAGAGAAAAATAGAAACGTACTCTTTGGACGCGAGGTCTACTTTTCACAATACTACTAATATTTCATTGTTTCGTGTTTTCGGATTTTTGAGTTACTCTGGAAAGAGTGGTCTCTTTCAGATTTGAAACGTTATTTGAAATGGCTTCGGCAATGGTTATTGTCTAGAACTGAATAGCCAGATACTTTCCAACCTTACCCTTTTCCATCTCATAAGTTTAACACCTTCCTTCTATCTCATGACATACCCCAAATTCCACCTAATCTCTCCCTCCTCTGTTAGCTTGCTTGCTTAATTTGGTCATTACTGTATTTAGTATAAATAAGCTTCCATCCTATTTCCCAGTGTTTCATCTTTTATTATAATTTTTTATGTTATTTAATATTTTTTAAAGTAAGACGAAAATTCCCAGGTCACGAATAATCTAACAATATTTGAAAATCTACTACTATCATCACATTAAGCGGAAAATGTTGCTTGTGTCATAATGGAAGACTTAGCCAGCCCAGGAATTTAATAGACTACAACACCTGGGTGGGACCAGACGCGATGCCAACTCAGCCACTGACCGGTCAAAATATTTTATTCTGGTTCTGATTGAGTGTGTTGATATTGTGATGTCAATCATTAGTTTTAAAAGTTTTGATGTATCTTACAAAAGACGTTAGAGATTTACATTTTACTATATATGTAGATATTATAATTTATTTTTTTAACTGGTTTATTTAAATAATTTATTATAAAGATATTGTAAAAAAATTATAGATATTTGCGATAAACATTGATTTAAAAAAATAAGACCAACTTCGCCATCCCTCAAACCTCATCCCTCGCCACTACATATTATTATGATCTGATACTTATCAGCCGCACACAAAAAAAACTCAACTAATGTATATTTCATAGAACTCTAGCTCTGGCCAGTAGAACTTCTGTACGGAGTAATGAGCATAAAAAACTATGACATTACACAGATAAATTTTGTGGAATTTCCGACATACATATATGTCTCTAATCGAGGGCGGCAGTTATTACTTAATATGTCCCATATCCAGTTGTCCATCAATTGACGCAACGAGGTCGTGCACATAGCACATTTAATAGTACATAGTGTGTCCACTGTCCAAGTCCACTGCACGAAGAATACACATTAGACATCGGAAACTTGCTACGTACTACATATTTAGGTACTCCGAACTGAGCTGGTAATGGAGCATACGGGAGACCGTCCCATTACTGACCGTAATGAAATGACAGCCCAGTGTAATGGGAGGTCTTTTGAAAATAAAGGGTTGTCGCTCTGTACATCAAACAAAACCAAAACGAAATTTGATTTGTTTGATTTTATCCCCAGATGGGCTTTAACATGGATTTTGAGAACAATTCCTAGAGGCGTTAACAAAAATATCTCATTATTTCTCAAATTTCTTGTCGAAATTATGTAAAACTGATAATCTATTGAATAATGTTGAACATAGGTCTGATGAAAGTACGGCGCGAACGGAGGTATAAAATGCCGGTACGCATATTATTCTCTCTCTTCCATTTTGGCCGTCGACAGTTGTAAATTATATATAATATATTTACCGTCTCAGATGTCTATAATTTATTGTTTCCATCTACGAAAACATAGCCACCATAGTAACAGTAACATACAATAAAATAGAAACTATAACAGCACTATAAGACAAATCACTAAAGCTACAGTAACTACGATACTACAATTTGTAGGATTCATCAAATTGCTGGTATAGATTACAGTTAATTCTATAAACGAAGAAAGTAAATATAATCAATAGTAGGTAACCCCAAACTTCTTGACCAGTTCATGCACCCTTTTGGTTAATGAGTGTGTCTGATAGTTGGTAGTGAACGTGTTGCGAAACATGTTACTTTTGACTTCTGCCCATATTCGGTACATGGTATTTAATAGTGGTGACTATGGCAGGGCTGTCAATTAAGTTGACAATGACTCTATTAAATCAAATATCAATTTGGAATATCAGAAAAATTGTGTATTGTATAAATTCAAATTCGATTCAGAAAATGCATGTTTGTCGAATGTTTTTTTCTGGCTGTTATGCCAATAACACGATACAATTCCGGACCGCTGGTGCTGCTATTTGAAGTAGTATTGTTGTTATTTACTTCGAATTCATTACGCTATACAGAAGTGAATAGTGTTCCACTAAAAGCATATAAATGAATATTTTATTCCAGTGGCTTGTAGGTAGGTACTATAAATAGAGAGGTGGTGCGTTTTGATATTTACACAAGTTCTAAATTTTTGATTTTGAATTGTACTCAAAGGTCAATGAAGTAAATTGAAAATAGTCGGCTGAACGAAGGTGAAAGGAAAATAAAAGTAACAGAAGTTAAATATCAACAGACTAAAAATACTGGACTTCTAAAATAAACCATTAAAATTGTTTTTAGGATGTTCAGCATTGCTGCACTTCCTCCCATATCAAGCGTTTTGGAGATTGAGTTCATCCTACCGGCTGCGCCACTGTTTTACTATGGTTTATTGCAGGATATGTCACTATTATATCAATGTTCTGGGATTATTCCTCGAATGATAGGTACTCCGATATTGAATACTTAGTTTATTGGTAGCCAAGTACAGAGAATACTGACGCGTGTTTACTATTAGCTAGGATGTGAGAGGGAGATAAAACTACTACATGGGCTATTATACTTTTATAATATCTCTGTATCGACACCTGACTTTATTGTCCCATACATTGTCCATTACATTTATCCTGATGGTGGACACTGTCAGGTTGTGCGAATCGTTGGCTCAAGAAAGAGGAGGATAGTTAACACGGCCTAGTAAACAATCATTGTAGAAATATCAATAATTTATATTATTAAAATCAGGATTGTCTTTTTAAGCTGGTAGCCCTATTGGACATGGACATTATGCAAAGTAAGAACTCCGGGCTGACAGACCGTCAGAGGTCTAATGAGAATAGGACATGATCCACATTATACTCACAAATGCTCCACGGAGGTTATTCTATTGGATTGAAATATGATATTTGGAACTCATCAATTTGTAAGTCTCAGTACCTAAGAACGATAAGAATATATTACATAAATAAATTTTACGTTATGGTGTAATTAAGCGGTTATGTTGGTAGTATGTAATAGAATACCTGTGTGACCAGATGATATTTAAAGTAACATATTCTCTGGGTCTTCGCAGCTCTAATTTAAATTACATTTTCTTGAGTGTTCATTAATTAGCAAACGAAGAAAACTAACTGATAAAAACTATTGCTAATTTATTGACAATATCTTCAAATTATTCGAAATCCAGTTACGGGACTGCCGGTCCTTAACGAATGAATTGCTAGGTTTCCCGATAAAACTTTATATATATATAGCGATGTCGGAACACGTTTTCATAAAAATCATAATATTTTCGCATTTCGTCATCATATATTATCAAGGCAAATGCAGGTGCATGAACACGTGTTCCGATATAATAGGAATGTACTAAAAGTTTAACAGGGAAAGGCCTGCATTCCCATTTTTAACCGGATTTTAATAAATCAGCAATACTCATTATCTCTTCTCTCTTATCTGTTCTCTTTTTTCTTTATGTATTCTCATTGTAATTCTTGTTCTGTTTTTCCTATGTGTATTCTCATTATAATTCCTGTTCTCTTTTTTCTTTATTTATTCTCATTGTAATTCCTATCCTTTTTTTGTTTATGTATTTTCATTGTAATTCCTTTTTTCTTTATGCTTTCTCATTGTAATTCCTATTCTGTTTTTTCTTTGTGTGTTTTCATTGTAATTCGTGTTCTTTTTTTCTTTATGTATTTTCATTGTAATTCCTGTTCTCTTTTTCTTCATGTTTTCTCATTGTAATTCCTATTCTCTTTTTTCTTTATGTATTTTCATTGTAATTCCTGCTCTGCATATTTTGATTATTATTAATTAGGTATTTTACATTTCTCCATTTTTAAAATCATTACAAACACGTTCTGTAGAAAAAGTAAAATTCTTTTGTATATTCTTAAAATTATAAATAAATTCTTAAAATTAAAAAAAATATTTTTGTCATCAGGTTTACAATTTTGTCCAAAATTTTAGAAAAGGTGTTGTTCTCATTATTAAAAGTTTGCTTCGGTAGAAACAAAATTAGTTCAAGAACAGATGACGAACCACTCGATATATTGCTCGTGCAATTTAATCGAGTATTATGGAAATATTTATTATTGTTAGCAGCCTTATCTCGGTTTTTAGGTTGGTACTAACACATGTTATACGTTAGTATATTAGTACGTACTAAATATCTCATGACCTAAGAAAATAATTTTCTAACACTACAGCTTTTTTTACTTTTTTGACTTGACATCCTTTAGCGATGAATGCAACACACAAGTTTGTGGTTGTTTTAAAAACTGTTAAAAATTGCGCAAGCACTATGTCTAGTTTTGTGTCGGACGCAAATATAGATTTACCAGGTAATGTAGAGTACATAGATAAAGCGTAAGGTTTAACCGATAGTCATATTTACTTAGCACGGCCTACAGTGCAATCTTATCGTTAGTGCTGATACAAGTTTAGTGAGACTGGTAATAATGGCAACAACCGTATCCATTTCAACGAAAACTGCGAATTTATTTCAATGATTTTTCCTGTACTATTTCTTCATAGTCAGCATTCTGCATGATGGTGTTCATATTTTGACACAGGTCTCAGTACAATGTCTCCTGTTTTGGTGAATTCTTTGCACAATATCTCTTCAGTACGCCATCTTTATTTTAAATTTATGCCAGTAAAACTTTAATTACCTATTACCGGTTCTTTAAGAGATCCGTGTTGTAGGAGGGAGGAAACACAGATGCCGGCAAATCGTTCCACAGCCGAACTGTTGAACTCAAGAACCATTTGTAAAAACGACTCGTTCTCATATGATAAATTTCAATATTATGCTACAGTGCCGAAGGGATACGTGATGTTTGTTTCTCTGAGCATCTTCCATTGAAATACCGATAGAACAAGGACATCATTCCCACCTGACTGCAATTCGTTTGTCAAATAGGACAATAGGGTGATCTATAAATCTGACTGCCTGTTTCTGCACAGAGTTAAAACTAACATTATACATACATCCATATTGTGGTTGTGGTGCACTTTTCGAAGGCTCTTGTACCATGTATTTTTCTAATGCCTTTCCATTTCTTATGGACATGTTATGTCCGTACTGTCCTACTTTTTTAAAACAAAATAATAGTCATAAATTGGCGTAGATCAAAATGTTCAATTTTAACAGCTTATGTTTGGCGGTTCTTGTATTGTTTTTGGCAAGTCTCAAGAATGCGTTCTCTTCCAGAAACACACATTTGTCTTTAATCATATATCTAGTACATGGTACAGAGAGTAAAAAGAATTTTTTCAAATTTTGAATGGTGAATTTTTCGAAATCGCCCAAACGATAACGTCCAATGTTCCATGTAGCATTTTGGGAAAAATGCCAATGACACAGTGGAAAAAACACATGGTGTTATTTTTGGAAGTGTTACACATCAACAGAAGCAACTGACAGTTTGCCTGTTGTCGGAAACTGGCCGTGTCTGAAGACAATAGGTTTCGTTTTAAAACTTTATTAATTTATTTATTTCTTAGTCTCCTTCTCGCACGGAGAAAAATTAGTATTGCTAATTTATTAAGAATCTCTTCAAATGATTGGAAAACCGGTTAAAGTGTAGAGTGTATGATTCACTTTCAAAATTCGAACTACTTGTGTGAAGAATAATTCAGACAAGCTATAAATTGATACCTACATGTATAATATAATATTATGAAAATCATTTTCAATTGTCTTTTTCGAAATTGGAATTATAACTTCTCGTGATTTTCACTGATCTGCGCTAGCTAGCTAAATAAAATTAACACTTTTCCTGAAATGTCACGAAAACCATATTATTTTACGAGCTTCCTCATAAAAATATTGCCATTTATGACGCAAAAATGTCACGAAGAACATTAAGAAAACACAAAGTACATGCATAGGCAGGGTAGGCACCTATCCAATATAAAACAAACCTCCAAACATTTTCCACAAATACATATCAATCTACCTATAATACTGACCTTTCCAAATGTCATGCATCGTTCTGACTTCTCACCGCGGCGTTTCCGACATGAGCAGTCTCAAATAACAACAAAAGCGTGAAATATAATTCTTCTCACCTGTATTTTATAATCCAGCTTATCTTAGCGGCTCGAAAATCTGCTTCGGAACATATTTTTACAAACACCTAACACCAAAGGCCAGATACGCTGATATTTTTTAATTAATCACACGGATTAAAGACTTAATAGACGCCATATTGGTTATCCAATTCTGTAAGCACTTGGATTATGTAATTTTATTAAAAGCACCTCTTTTTAGGATTATTTTTTCGCACGGGGCAACACTCACTTTCTATGAACAATTTGATTTCATTATTGGAACAATTCCCTTCGTGGTTGCTTACTTTAATTAATGATTTTATATTATTTACTATGGCGATATTATAATTTACAATCGATGTGCTTAACGATAATAAATATTATCATTTACAAGATCAACGCACATAATTATTGATCTAGTGCATTAAATTAAACAACCAACGAATTATTATTAGATAACATCACAGAGATAAAACCCACTTTTAATTATTAATAATTGATGGCATTGCTTAAATGTATTATTATTTATTTATAATCGTGCCGATTTTCCGACGGCGCCGGCGGCCATATCCGCACGCGTTTGAACGTTTTGGAAGATTTCCCGCGTCGCTCGTTTTGTTTTCGTTGTTCGATCGAATGTTCTTTTTTAAAAAAAAATCGTTTTGTGGCTATCGCGGATATCTACATACGGCCAGTCTAGTATATATTGAATGAAAAAGAACGGCCAATAGAGTTAATATTGTATTTAAATGATTGAATATGAAGGAACGCGTGCTCGCGAAGGTTTACATATGACTGACTTGACTTGACTGGGGAGTACTGCATAACTCGTTGACAAGATATTCCCGCTCAAACCGAGCGAGATACGACTGTGTTTTTCAGGGCCGATATAGTTTCGCTGATAAGCCATTTTGCAACGGAAAAACAGGTCAAATAGTTTGAAAGTTTTTTTCCAGATGTTCACAAACACGCAATATTCTTATCGCATATACTTTTTACAAGTTGTTGGTTAGATAAATCAAGTTGTACTTACATCATTCGTTCATCAATTTACTTCTGTTCTGGCATTACACATACAAGTATATAATTTTTTTTAATTTATTCGTTCATTCTTACGTCTTCCAGAGACGACCCTGATTTCTTATATTATTCACTTAGTATTCTATATGTACATCTCATGTATGTCTCGTCTGTACTGTGCTGCTGGAACGAGACGGAGTGCGTAACACGTGATGCACTAGGTTTTACCCAGTGGCGACATGTAACTGATGAATACTTTTTGTTTTAATTGAAAAAAAGTGTCATTGGACAGAAAAATTACATCTGTATAACACATTATATTTTATATTTGTGAGTACGGCACAAGAGTCCCAACTGCTTCCGACCGTCTGAAACTAGGCTGTGATATCCCCAATTGGGGTAAGTTGTGAGGCCGAAGGTAGAGGGGAGGAGAAAGTTGGAGAAGTACCTGACTATTCAGATCTGGTTTCCAAACACGGCTAAAGCAATTTCACGTATTATTTTAATGTGTTAACATTAAAATCCAATCTTTATTCATCTGCTCTACATAAGATAAAGTCTGCACCAATTGATAGATTCAAGCTGGATTGTACAAGGAGAAAATTTACTGATATAAAATATTGCTAATTTATTCAAAATCTCTTCAAATTACTTATATTAGGGTTAAAAATGGGACTGCATGCCTTTAACGAAGGAATTGACTGGCTTCCTAACAAACTATCAGTAAAACAAGAATGTGTTATGGCAATGTCGGAATAAGTTTTCATAAAAATAATAATATTTTCGCATTTCGTCAATGTGTACTATTAGGACAAACGCAGGTGCATTAACACGTGTTCCGATATATTATGAATGTACTAAAAGTTTATTAGGAAACAGCGTGCTATGCCGTTTTTAACAGTATGTTAATAAATCAGAAATACTCATTTAACTACATGTAGGAGCCATATTAATCAAAAGGAAATGTAGTATACAATAAAAATATTGTACTGTATGTATTATATTAATAATAAATTAGACATTTGTAAACTTGTACGTTCAAATAACTAAAATAAAAATATCCAAAATTCTTAATTTTATTATTAAGTTATAAGAAATATACGTATTTTTCTTTTAAACTTAAGTATACATTAAAAATTTCTTTATACTATTGTTTCCTACATAAGTAACATTATTCCCCGTAAACAGTTTTTTTCTTAAATAGGTATGTATATCAGAAAGGAGATTGTATATATGCACACCCTCATGCCCTTTGTTTCTTTTTAGATATGTATATCAGGAAAGAGATTGTACGTATGCACACCCTGATGCCCTATGTTTCTTTTTAGGTATATATGTCAGAAAGGAGATTGAATATATGCACACCTTCGTGCCCTATGTTTCTTTTTATGTATGTATATCAGAAAGGAGATTGTATATATGCACACTCTCATGCCCTATGTTTCTTTTTAGGTATGTATGTCAGAAAGGAGATTGAATATATGCACACCTTCGTGCCCTATGTTTCTTTTTATGTATGTATATCAGAAAGGAGATTGTATATATGCACACTCTCATGCCCTATGTTTCTTTTTAGGTATGTATGTCAGAAAGGAGATTGAATATATGCACACCTTCGTGCCCTATGTTTCTTTTTAGGTATGTATATGTAAAAAGAGATTGTATATAGGTATGCACATCCTCATTCCCTATTTTTCTTTTCACCACTTTAGTATTTACCGAATTTGTGTAAAATTTATTATGTTGCCTTTTGTAGTGTTCATGTATTCGTGATGTTTTTTTATAAATATTGTGTTCGTGTGTATAAATAAAAAATTATTTCCCGTAAGTTCTTAATATTACTTTGTGCTTAATTAGTGTTGAATTTTTCGTGTGTTTTTAGTTGAATGATGTAAGGAAAATGGCAGGAGGAAAGTCCGAAAAAATATATTTTCAAAATGTCGCTACTCCAGCCTTGATATTTAGTTTCGGGCATTTCCGTGTACCAGCGCCGCAGTTTATTCCCGAATTAATTAGCCTTTTTCATTCAAAAATAGAACACCCGCCAGCCAAACATGCGCCACAGGAGAACCTATTCTACACAATAATATACACGGTACAAGCGGGAAACTGAGAGAACCCCAAATATCTCTTTTTACGATCTGACCATTTAAATATTTTTTTCGGCAAGGGTTAAAAAAACATTTGGAGTTGGGTATACCTAGTTGAAACAGTTGAAAGTAAACACTGTAGCCAATGATTTTTTCAAATTTGCACTGAGAAATTCCTAATTTGAAATGGCAGTGCGTGATATAGATTAATCAGTTTCCCGCTTGTACCACTAGTTTCCGGACACCATGTATATTTAAATAACTATTATTTTTACAATTTGGGAGGTGGGTTTGGATACCGCCGCCCCTGGATCTATTTACTGGAAAACCAAAACCTCTGCCATAGGTCACCCAAAATGGTTCGCTCCGTTTGGTGATATAGCAGGGGTGCCCCGGTTCATCGAGTGAGGTGTGTTTAGGATGCCCATCAGCTGCGTGGCGTGCCAAATTGGGAGAGGTAGAGAGAAGGAGACCCTTCGACCTCTCCAACTAGTCCCTCGACCCATCGTCTTGCGCGGTAGTGGGTGGGATATACTATAATAATAATAAAATAACATTTATATAGCGCTGTTTAGTGTCATTTCACTTCAAGTGCGCTTTACTATAACTAACTAATTAGCTAGTTTCCCTGCAGGGGTAGGCAGAGAAGACGGACCGCTAAACAACTTGGTCTTGGCACACATTTCTTGCCTCATTCACATTCATACATCGTCTCATACATACTCTTCTATTATTCTGTTTCTTGACATGGCCCGACTCTATCTGATTCACTTGATCGTGCCATGTCTTCCTCGGGCGTCCCCGACTTCTGCTACCACAAGTCTACTATAACAAACTTAAAAATAGTAATTTAGTATGAGTGGTCATGTTCTTAAAATTATTCCTACCGTGCGCCTTACCCAATACAGATCTAATAATACACTAAATGTACAGTTTATACAAAGCGATTACACAACAAAGAATAACGGTGCTGTTTCTGCTATCGTGGTACGAGAACACGCCGTCAGATGGAATGCAGGAAAACACTTCTTCTTCTTGACATATAAATTTATTAATTCACAATATATTTGCAGAGGATCTTATTTTCCTCTGCTAAAACTTAAACTGAAAGAAATAAAGGTCTAGTTTCCTCTATTCTTCAGTTTTCCCTAGGTTTACATAAACCTAGTAATTATCTCACGACTGACTGCCTAGGTACGTCTGTACCTACCAGTTATAGCAACACTCTAATACTGTCCTTTTTCTGGGAGGTATCTGTATTTAAACTAAATTCTGAAGGACATTTTACCAAAATAAAGATGTTCCACCCGCTCGTTGGCAAACAACATTCTTAACATAAAATAAAATGCACTAAACTATTCTTAATGATACAAACGTGACTTAAACAATACAAATATTTTAAAGGGATTATTTTAAGGGACATGAAACTTTATTTGGGGTTTTTATTACTATGGGACAGGGGTGGGAAAGGTATTGGCAAATATTTTTAGGCATAATGGTTTAACTAGGGTGATCATAAAATATAAAGCGAACAGCCCTATTTGAAAGCTGCCGCTGCTTGCAGTAAAATGTCACTAATTCTTAAATCATAAATGATACAAACAAGGCAATATGTTTATAAAAATACCAGGCCAATGAATTGTTTTATTGTAGGGTCGAATCTGCAAATGTGGGAAGCTACACTAGCTTTAAAAATACGAACTGTGAGAATGCGCCTGAAGGCTAAATTTTACTGAGCAATATGTAATAGTCGCATTCTGGAAGATACATACCTCCTCCCGTGAAGGTACTTCACAAAATAGGCAAAGAATGCGACTGTTATCTTCATTAGGTACCTACTCTACTGCTTGTCTACGAAAATTACCAGTTAATTTTATTAAAATATCTGAAATACAAATATTTATGCTACTCTTAAAACTAGAAATTCCGTGGAATATGTAAATCTTATGACTAAAAATTGTGTAGTAGGTAATGTCTTAAAACTAGAAATTCCGTAAAAAATGTAAATCTTATGACTAAAAATTTTGTAGTTGGTAATGTCTTAAAACTAGAAATTCCGTAAAAAATATTTATCTTAGGACTAAATGGTTGTAGTAGGTAATTTCGCATTCACCTCCCCCCGTGAATTCATTTCACCTAGCGGATAAAAAGAATGCGATGGTTGTATCTTCAATACTGCTACTTTAGTAGCCGGTCTGCGAAACGTACCGTGATTTGTTTGAATATCTACAACGCGAACTTGTCCATCGGCTCCGGGGTATACTTTTACTACCATACCCTTTGGCCAGGTATTCCGGGGCAACGTGTTGTCACATAGGATAACTACGTCGCCTACCTTTATAGGTGGTATCACGTCATGCCATTTAGAACGTTTTACCAGTGTAGGTAAATATTCTTTTACCCATCGTGACCAAAATTGGTCGGCAAAAAATTGTGCAATACGCCATTGCTTTTTTAGGCATAAATCGCCGTGATCAAAGACCCCTACGATTGGGGTGTCATATTTATAACCTAACAGGAAATGATTTGGTGTTAGACTTTCAAAATCCTTGCTATCGAGAGAAACGTGTGTGAGTGGTCTACTATTAACTATATTTTCTGCTTCTAACAGCAATGTGTGCAAAGTGTCCGGGCGTGGTGCTTGCTCGCGTAATATGGCGTAAAACGTAGTTTTAATTGATTTTATTAGACTTTCCCAGGAGCCTCCGTGGTGAGGAGATCCTGGCGGATTAAATTTCCAATTTATTTTCCTTACCGACATTTCGTTATTTAATTTGTCCTGGTTTAGAGATGATAATGATTCTGATAATACCTTATCAGCACCTCTAAGGTTTGTTCCATTATCACTCCAAATAGTTAGCGGGTAACCGCGCCTAGCAATAAAACGTCTGATTGCTAGTATGGCGGAATCCGTAGTCAGGGAATCCGCGATTTCAATATGCACGGCTCTTGTTGATAAACATGTAAACAAAACACCGTACCGTTTTTCATTTCTGCGCCCTATTGTAACTATCATGGGACCAAAGTAATCCATGCCTGTGTGTGTAAAAGGACGTATATGATGTTGTAACCTTTCCATAGGTAAACATCCCATTAGAGGTGCCTGTGGTTGGGCTCTCTTATTTTTGCAAGTTTGACATAAATATTTAATTTTTCTAATAGACTGACGCGCATTAAGTATCCAATACTTTTGTCTTATTGCATTTAAGACGTGTTCAACTCCACCGTGGCTAGACATCTCGTGAAACTGTGTAATTAATAATTGAGCTAACTTATCTTTATTGTCGAGAATTATCGGGAAGACTGTACTTAATTGTACGTCTTCAATCGCCGCAATTCTACCCTGTATGCGTATTATTCCATTTACATCTAAATACGCACTTAATTGTCATGTTACATAAATGTAATCACAGGACAACTGGGTTTGAACCAGAGGAGATGCCTCAAAGCATGTACCTACCTAGGGCTAAAATTGCTGATATAGAAAACATTGTGAAGCAACTTAAAAGCTCTTCTCCTGGAATCGATAATATCAGAATGAGCGATATTAAAAAACATATATTAACATTAGGTCCAATTATAACCCATTTTGTAAACAGAATCTTATTTGAAGCAAAAATTCCAGATGATTTAAAATGTAGTATTATCAGACCCATTTATAAAGGAGGTGATCACACCATTTTGGGTAATTATAGACCAATCAGTATTTTGCCATCACTCGAAAAAATTCTTGAAAAATACATTCAAATTAAATTAATAAAATATTTGGAAGATTTTTCTATTATTGATACTAACCAATATGGATTCCAAAAAAAAAGGGCACTGAAGTGCTACTTCAAAAGTTTGCCAGCTTGATAAATAATAATTTAAATAATAAACATCATGTATTAGTCTTATTTATAGATTATTCCAAGGCATTTGACACTATTAACCATAAAAAATTGTTGAAAATACTAGAAATCATAGGAATAAGAGGGAAACTTCTAAAGCTATTTGAAAATTATTTGAACAACAGGTGCATGCAAATAAAGCTTTTGAACACTTTAAGTAAAAAAAGAAAAATCTTAGCAGGTGTTCCTCAAGGTTCCATATTAGGTCCTATTTTATATATAATTTATGTATCTTTTATTAAATTTATTTTTAAACATGTAAAACACTTTGTGTACGCGGATGATACTGCATTGGTGTTTTCTTGTAGTGATTTGCAATTATGTATTGAACTTTTACAAAAAGATTACATTGAACTTTTAAAATGGTCTCACGACTCTGGCCTAATCATAAATGCAAAAAAAACTAAATTGATACACATTAGATCACCCAATGCCAAGGTAAATACTATTATACCCGAAATTAAAACAAACAATTCAGATTGCCTACATGTTGGTATCCCTGCGTTGTGTACATGTGAAAATATTGAACTGGTTAAAAAATATGTTTATTTAGGTGTTATTATTGATTGTTTTTTCAAATGGGATTTACAGATAAATAAAGTCTGTGAACGACTGAGATCTATTATTAGTAGATTATATAAATTAAAATTTTATGTTCCAATATGCACACTTCGAATAATTTATTTATCACTAGCTGAATCTATCATAAGGTATGGAATTACAGCTTGGGGATTTTCCTCTAAAACAAATATAAATCATGTTCAAGCAGTTCAAAATTCTCTTGTTAAATTATTAGCTCATAAAAGTTTATATGAACAAAGGCATAATGTTCCACACCTTTATCAAAATCTGAAAATCCTCTCGGTAAGAGCAATTATGTGGTATAAAATAATTTTTCAGCACATAAATAGCCCTATGTACATAAATAGACTGGAACACACTTACAATACTCGATTTACATTAAATGAAGGACTAATCGTACCAAAGCATGTAAACAAATATGGAAAAAGAACGCTAGACTACATGATACCAAATTGTTTAAATATGTTACCTGCAGAAATCAAAAAATGTACAAATATAAAAAGAAAATTTTTGTTGAAAAATTGGCTAGCTGAAAGAAATAGTTTGTACTAGACTCTAATACAAACTATTTCTAACTGCATACGCTTTAATTGTTTTTTGTTTTTATTTTTATTGTATTACACCTCTCATGATATGAATGTATACATTTGATATAATCTGTTTAAGTTAAAAGCACCCAATGACAAACTACTTTAAAGTAGTTTATTGGGACTTTTTGATTTTTGTATATTATTTTTGATATTTAATAAAAAAATAAAAAATAAAAATAAAAATCTACTATCTTTTGGCAATCTTTCGTTTTTGGATAAAATTATAATTTCTCTATGAAACGTTCTTTTCTGAGACTCTTTTATAAGAAAATGTTCTGCTGAAGTTAAGTCATCAGCAGTAAGAGAATTATTTTCTGCTTGTTTGCCTCTACATTTGTTGATGAATTTAAAAACGTACGCTGTAGCTCTTAATAATCTTGAATATTTGGAGAATTTATTTAAGTCTATGAAACATGCCGCCGATGTGGTGAGTAAGATAGCCGATGGTTTTAACTCTAATAGTTCTTTGTTTATGCTATCACACTGTTTAGCCAAATTCTCTTGCGGCCATACTTCTGGAGGTGATTTTAGGAATTCGGGACCAGAAAACCATCGTCCCTCTAATCCTAAATCTGTCATTCTAGTATCTCTGGTAGCCTCATCTGCTATATTATCTTTAGTTGGAAGCCACCGCCAGCATTCTGAACCAACTGTTTCATCCAACTCACCTAGCCTATGCGCAACAAAAGGCTTAAAATTTCTTGAATCAGATTTTAACCAGCACATTACGGTTTTTGAATCTGTCCAAAAATGTTTCGAGTTAAAGGTGAGCGTGTGTTCACCGATTATACATTTATATAATCTACTACCTAAAAGGGCTGCTTGCAATTCTAAGCGCGGAATTGACATCGGCTTGATTGGGGCTACGCGGGTTTTGCTAGCAATAAAATTTACGAAGACCTGACCATTAGCATTTTGAACACGACTATAAGCTACACAACACATTGCCTTTTCGCTCGCATCACAGAAAATATGAAGTTGTCTGTCTACGGCGTTTTCACCATCGCATAAAATCTCGTAATACCTAGGAATTTTAACTTTACTTATTGACCTTAAGGCTTCCAACCACTGAAGCCATTCATTAAAATTACGATCATTTAATTTCTTATCCCAGTCAGTACCCGACCTCCATACATTTTGCAGTAGTATTTTAGACCGAACTGTCAGGGGTGCTAAAAACCCGGGCGGATCGAATATTGTCATAATGACTTTCAACATCTGCCTTTTCGTGGGTCTTTGCTTCCCAGAAATAATATCCCCGGGAATTTTTTTGAAGCTTAGATCGAATGACAATGTGTCTGAATTTGGATCCCATTGCAAACCTAATGTTCTCTGTATGTTTTCCTCACCTTGTTCGAAACAAACAACATTCTTCGACCTGTGGGCTACGGGAATGTTTTCTAGCGCCTCTGGCGCGTTACTTGCCCAGCCGGTGATATTAAACCCGCCTTGAGCATGTATGTATGTAATATCTTGTATTAATTTCTTCGCACTTTCTACTGAATTTACACTATCTAAATAGTCGTCCATGTAATGTTTTGTTTTTATTGCTTCGACGGCCTGGGGAAACTGAGATAAAAATTGATCCGCGTTTTTATTTTTTACGAATTGCGCCGAACAAGGTGATGATTTTGCGCCAAAAATCATTGAATTCATAGCGTATACAGACGGGGCTACCTTACGATCTTTTCCTCTCCATAAAAACAACTGAAACGGTGTATCTTCATCAATAATTTTAATTTGTAAAAACATTTCTTGGATATCGGCGGTAAATGCAATTTTATTTTGCCTAAATTTAAAAAGCATTCCTAGCAGAGAATTATATAGATCGGGCCCGGTTAAAAGCCTATCATTCAAAGAAATTCCCTTTGATTTTGCCGCCGCATCAAATACAACCCGCAGCTTTCCTGGCTTATTTGGGTTGTAAACAGCAAAATGTGGTAAATAAAATTTATCCGAGCTATCCGGATACCTACCACTGAAATTGAATTTTTTTGCATATCCTTTATCTAAATAATGTTGTATTTTGTTGCAGTAGGCTTCCGCAAATTCAGGGTCTTTGTCCATTCTCTTTTCTAAAGTTTTTAATCTATTTTCCGCAACCTGAAGACTATCAGGAAAATATCTTTCTTCTTCCTTCCACAGCAAACCCGTCTCCCAATGACACCCCTGACTAGCGCGTTTTGTGGTACTTTCTAACAGGGAATATGCACGTTTATCATCTTTGCATATTTTCGGGCTCACTACTCCCATCTCGTCTATCTTAAAACTCTCTTTGATAATTTCATGCAATTCGCTATTTTCGTTTTCCTGAACATGAAAATTGAATTCCACACTATTTCCCGTTTTATTTGAAATATGGCCGAGCGCGACCCAACCAAGCTTTGTATAAGATAATGATACTTTATTTTTATCTCCCTGAACTATTTTTCTGGAAATAATTAATTCCCAGTTGTTTTGCCCAATTAACATTTGGGGTTTTACATTCCTATCAAAGCGAGGAGCGTTCTTTAAGTGTTTATTACTCGCAATGTAAGAATTAGATAGCGCCATTTGAGCTGGTATCTTTAAATCCCGAACGGTTCGAGCACTAGCTATGTACGATTCTACTTCGTTTTTACCTTTTATTTTTACATTTATTGACATAGAATCCGCGTTGTTGGAGCTCATTTCATTGACTCCATGCAATGAGAGGTCACTAACTGGTCCAGACAAACCGATTTGTTTGGCTACTTCTTGGTCTAACAATGTGACGGTTGACCCATCGTCTAATAGCGCATGAATATCTCGGCTTCCGAGTGGCCCGTATACCGTAATCGGAATAATTTTTAAAAGTACTTGATTACTTTCCCACGTGTTTGTGACAACTTCATCGGTTTCCACCCGATTGTGATTAACCAATAAATCATGAAATTTTTTGTTTGGTGATTTTAAATTTACTTTACAATTAAAACGGGAATGTCCGTACCCTAAGCACTTATAACAAACATTATTATATTTAGCAATTTCCCATCTTTGCGTTATTGGGACATTTTTAAATTTCTCACATTGCCAAATCTGGTGTTCTCCTTTGCAAACACAGCACGGTGGTTTTCCATTATTAGTGGTGTGATAAAGGAATTTTTTTGACGTATCGTACGAACGTTCGAAATGATTATTTTTGGATGCATAAGGCCTATTAAAATTTTGTTTATTTTGATGTTGATTAGCTTGCCGTGGATGATAATTATTACTATACTGCTTGAAATGGTTATTGGAAGCGAATTTAGTTTCGTTACTGATTTTAGAATTAAAACTTATTCCTGAGTCACGTGAATTAATGACGATTTCTTCCAGCCAAAGTGATAAATAGCAGAGTATTGGCTGTGTTGTGTTCCGCCTATCTTTGTCTGTAAGCCACAACGTTCGTAGTGTACTAGGTAGTTTACCGATTAATGTCGATAACAAATCTGGATTGTGCAAATGTCCGATATTTTTAAATGATTTTAACATAGAAATTAAATTTTTTACTTTACAAGAAAATCGAATTATGGCGTCTGAACTGGTATTCTCATCTAATTTACTTAAATTTCGGATCTCACCAATAGTTTTTTGTATGATGTGATCCGTGTTGCCAAATATATTTTCTAACGTATTTATTATTTCCTTGACATTGCAAGGAGATAATAGAAGGGAAGAAACCGCGTCACGCGCCTCTCCTTTTAACGCTTTTTGCAATCTATATAAATTTTCGCTGTCAGATACTTTTAAGAAGTCTGTGGTATGATGGTATATTGATTTGAATGCAATCCATTCAATTGGATTGCCGTTAAATGTGGGAAGATCATTAACTTTGGGCCTGGTATTATATAAAGACATTGCCTTACCAATTGATTCCGCGAGACGGTCTTCAGTTATAGCAGGTGTTGGTCCCTGGAATCGGCCCTGCGACTCTGGCCACTGTTGCCCGTCGCGTTGCTCTGCTAAGTTGAATGGCTGCACTGATGTAGGCAGCTCCCAGCAGCTACTGCTTGGCTGCTGATGCTGCGTCGGTTGCAGCTGAAGAGATTGCCCTACCAAGGGCTGCTGATGTGATGTTCCTCTGGGTGGGAGTAGCTCGTACCGCCCGCCCTGCTGCTGCTGCTCCAACCGCTGTTCCAATTGCAGCGGATGAGCCTGCTCTACCCGAGGTTCCATTTGCGACGGGAGAGTCTGCCCTGCCAAGGGCTGCTGCTCTGAGGATCCTTTTGGTGGGAGTAACGCGTACCGCCCACCCTTGTGCTGCTCCAACCGCTGTTCCAATTGCAGCGGATGAGCCTGCTTTACCCGAGGCTCCATTTGCGACGGGAGAGTCTGCCCTGCCAAGGGCTGTTGCTGTGCAGTTCTTGTGGGCGGTTGTAGTGATAACCGCCCATCATGGAGCAGTTCCTGTCGCTGCTCCATTTGAACTCGAAGAGGTTGTTCATCGTGATCTCCAAGTTCTGATGATGAATTGTGATGTGACTGGTCCACCCAGTCATTGACTCTATCCTCGAGAGTCCGTTGCGAAGTCCTTGATGCAGCTTCTAAAACGAGCGCCGCATGTTGCTCCTCTGCATCCAATATTGACATTGCTGCAGCCATCTTTGCTTCGGAAGCGGCCATCTTTGCTTCGGCCATCTCCGTAAGTAGGCGGGCCTTTTGTCTCGTGATGTGCACCTTGGTTTCTGAAGCTTTTATTTGAGCCTCCGTCCAGCTGCTGCTGGTTCCCGCCTTGCTGCCGCAGACAGATGACGTCTTTGAGTGTTGTCCCGCTTCCATGATGCTGCTGTTCCCGATGCGGCTCGAAGGACCATATGTTTCTGCTATCGTGGTACGAGAACACGCCGTCAGATGGAATGCAGGAAAACACTTCTTCTTCTTGACATATAAATTTATTAATTCACAATATATTTGCAGAGGATCTTATTTTCCTCTGCTAAAACTTAAACTGAAAGAAATAAAGGTCTAGTTTCCTCTATTCTTCAGTTTTCCCTAGGTTTACATAAACCTAGTAATTATCTCACGACTGACTGCCTAGGTACGTCTGTACCTACCAGTTATAGCAACACTCTAATACTGTCCTTTTTCTGGGAGGTATCTGTATTTAAACTAAATTCTGAAGGACATTTTACCAAAATAAAGATGTTCCACCCGCTCGTTGGCAAACAACATTCTTAACATAAAATAAAATGCACTAAACTATTCTTAATGATACAAACGTGACTTAAACAATACAAATATTTTAAAGGGATTATTTTAAGGGACATGAAACTTTATTTGGGGTTTTTATTACTATGGGACAGGGGTGGGAAAGGTATTGGCAAATATTTTTAGGCATAATGGTTTAACTAGGGTGATCATAAAATATAAAGCGAACAGCCCTATTTGAAAGCTGCCGCTGCTTGCAGTAAAATGTCACTAATTCTTAAATCATAAATGATACAAACAAGGCAATATGTTTATAAAAATACCAGGCCAATGAATTGTTTTATTGTAGGGTCGAATCTGCAAATGTGGGAAGCTACACTAGCTTTAAAAATACGAACTGTGAGAATGCGCCTGAAGGCTAAATTTTACTGAGCAATATGTAATAGTCGCATTCTGGAAGATACAGGTGCTATTATCGCAAAGGGCAAAACAAGAACATTAAAGTAAAACATAATATAAAACAGGAGGCAGTTTTAAAATGCAAAATGAGAATATTCCGAGTAGACATTTAAAAAAGGTACAATAAGGAGGCAACCAAAACCAAACAATTACCAGAAGTTTGAGAATATGGCTTATTATAAAATATTGAAAAGCCCGTTTAAATTCCATTTGTCCGTCACTTCTGGTCACACTGATCCCTAGATTCCTACCCAACCCTCATAAATTTTACCTTCCGACAAATTTCACTTCTTCTTTTTCTTACAAAAGACACTCCACACAGCATCCCAAAAGATGAAATAGGGCCTGAGGGAAATTATTTTCCTCAAGGCCTCCTGTGTTAATGTAAAATAAAAAATCACTGGATAATCAGCCACTGTCATCTTTAAGGATGCTGTGTGGAGGGTCTTTATGAGGAGAAGATGGAGTGAACATGGGTCTGGATGGGATGATGTTTTAGGAAGGAGGAAACAAAGGGGTCGGCAAATAGTTCCTCAGCTGAGCAGTTTCCCGTTAATCTTTACTAATTTGAAAGAAAACCTATAGACTGCTCCCAGTTTTGTAATAAACTTTAGGTGTTTGGTGACCAAATCTGCGTAGCCAGGGGCTTCTCCACTTGCCTTTTACTTCTTGTCACCTTCCCCGCCTCACAAAATGCCTAAATCGGGGATGCCACACGGATTAAAATGACTATTACGAATTTATTAAGAAACTCTCTCTCAAAATTATTGGTAATTCCGGTTAATAACGGGATTTCAGGCCCTAATTAATGAAATTTATTTAAAAGGCCCCAATTTTAATGAAAAACTCAATATTTTTGCATTACAAAGAAAATTCTTTGTTTGATTATTGAAGACAATATTAGCGATTTCTAAACGAAAATCTGAAACAGAAAAATCAGAAAAGGATACGGTCACATCTAGGACACGAACCCAGGACCCTTGTCTTTCCGGGACACCGATCTACCAACTGAGCTAATGGGACCCTATCCCCCTCGGTCACTTTTAACTGTATCATACTTCGAATAAGAACTACCAACATTGTCTTCATTTTTCACCGCACATTTTTATTGGCAACTATCTTTATGTAT
Source organism: Hesperophylax consimilis (assembly GCF_061612785.1). Lineage (NCBI taxonomy): Eukaryota > Metazoa > Arthropoda > Insecta > Trichoptera > Limnephilidae > Hesperophylax > Hesperophylax consimilis. The sequence goes on from NC_142842.1 coordinate 3,540,657, forward strand.
GATCGCAAGATTCAACCCGAACTAAATGCAATCTAGACAGCGTCTTTTTAGATAAACCTATCTTATTTTTTTATTATTAATGTGCGACATCTATTGACTTTTCTGCAAGTCTAGAATGAATATTTATTTTTCGGAATGACTTTATTGAGTAAAAACTCAAATTGTAATATTTAATTATTGAAGACAATATTAGCGATTTCTAAACGAAAATCTGAAAAGAAAAATCAGAAAAGGATACGGTCACATAAAAGTGACCGAGGGGGATAGGGTCCCATTAGCTCAGTTGGTAGAGCGGTGTCCCGGAAAGACAAGGGTCCTGGGTTCGTGTCCTAGATGTGACCGTATCCTTTTCTGATTGTTCTGTTTCAGATTTTCGTTTGGAAATCGCTAATATTGTCTTCAATAATTAAATATTACAATTTGAGGTTTTACTCAATAAAGTTATTCCGAAAAATAAAAATTCTTTGTATTGTCTCGGTATATTATCAAGGCAAATCGATATAGCATTTTTAAATTGATGTTTTATTAATAAAGCATGTTAATTTATCGTGAATGCAAAAAATGATTACTCTCCATAGTACCACTGGTTCGGAAAAGTGTGATAAGGGTCTCTCATATTAACATTACCCGAAGTAAGGAAAATTTGAGCCGACTTCGGACACACGCACATGCCAATAACATACTTCTATATTTTATCTGTACGTGCTAATAAGTATCTACTCGGTACTTTCCTATCTGGTACGAATTATCTACAATGTATTTTTTTAATCTTTGGCGTGTTATTGATTTTGTGGTAAACATTTTTCATAATCGCAATGATTAACATTAAAGACAGGAAAAGTCAATAAAACTTACAAAGATAAAATAATTTATTTAAAATTTTCAGTCGGTGACATCACCAGTGTAGATTTTGAGAATATGAATATTAACTCCACAGGACGCTGTGAGGAAAATAATTTTCTGCCTTTTTAGGGAAAGTAAGGAGGGAATTTCTGGATTAAATGTGTCAAGCTGTGTACTACATTTACGTTTTGTGAGAGTTCGTTGACTTAGATAATGAATGAATTTTTAAGCATTGAAGACAATTTTAGCGATTCCTAAACGAAAATTTGGAACAGAAAAACAGAAAAAGATACGGTCACATCTAGGACTTGAACCCAGGATCCTTGCCTTGCCGGTGCACCGCTCTACCAGGTATATGTGCATATTTCACATGGCCAGAGCTAACTCACCGATAATTTTTTTTTTCTGTTAAAATATATATCCTAATATTCGTATTAAGAACAAACCTATTACAAAGGTTTCCTGGAAATGGACAAATTCGATACCTGATCTGAGAATCAAACTAGGAACGTCTGAATGTTAACTTAAAGTTGTCCACACATCGAATTGACGAATTGTCTAAAAAAATTAGTATTTTAAAACTAACATACTTTTTAATGCACGTTTCGGTTTTTCCGCGGAAACGACCTAATTTTCGGCCTAAGCCGAATATTTGTGAAATATTAGTGAACGGGTCGCGTATTTACAAACCCTAATATACAATTTCAGTCACGGTGACGACTGTAACAGAGTAGCTTTGGTTTTTGCAAAATCATTTACAAGATATAGCTTTTCTTTCAATTGGAAGATACACTATGATAGCAGTCTGTAGGCTAGATTAGGTTTGGTAAGGATTGTTAGGTTATGTAAGGTTGACCTTCCTGAGCGTGATAATAAATCTTGTGCGGGCCTAGACTCTGATTTGCTGTTATCAGACCCAGACCTTTCCCATTATTTTCGGAAAGGGTCTAACGGGTCGTCTGATTAGAGTGATTACTTGTTCTTGTATCCACCTGCGAAAATATAAAATACTACAGTAAGATAGGTAAGGTTGGTTTAGTTTATGTTTTCACAAACAAAACCAATTAATCTAGAAATGGTGTAGGATTTGAAATATATTTTGCACAAATTAAAGCTACTCTATTAGGCTGCGTATAAATAGGAGAAAAAAGCCGCGAGCCGTACCACGAATTACGGGAAAGGAACGAAGCAACCGCAGATTACGTTTATACGCAACATTACAGTCTTCGTGACTGTAATAGAAAAGGCATTGTAAATTGTCAGACTCAGACCCAGTCTACAAACTGTAAGCCGTGTGCATTAAATTACGTGCACTTTTATTTAAAGCATAGTTAATCATTCTTATCTTTAGTTCTACCTGCGCACATATTTGCATAATACATAGGCATGATTTAAAAAAAAATTATAGTATGGGAATAATAAGTAGTGTTAGTGTTGGAACGTGTAAGCATGATAGCACCGTAGGAAAACAAACAAACATAAATTACAATTCGTTGGTACTCCTATACTTAAAAAAAAAACACATGTAAGAATATGTGTTTGTGGAAATCGAAATGATTTGATATATCTAAATTACGTTGGAATAGAAAGGCTAAAAATATGTCTTGTGAATCACAAAAAAAATAATTTTTCACTCATTTGGGGTTGGTTATTAAAAAAATAATTTTCAATTAATTATTTTGTATTTTATATAAACCTAACATTTCACTGAGAAAAAAAAGTATTGCTAATTTATTAAAAATCTCTTCAAATAATTGGTAGCACAGTTAAAAAAAAATCATGCCGTTTCCTGATAAACTTTTAGTAAATACTCAACATATCAGAACACGTGTTTATTCAGCTGCATTTGCCTTTATAATATAAAAAAAATATAAATATGCTACGTCCTGTAATTATCACCTGTATAATGACGAAATGCGGAAATATAAGGCTTTTTATGAACACATTCGTATTTTATTAAAAGTATATGAGGAAATCTCTCAATATATTCGTTGAGGGCCTGCAATCCCGTTTTAACCAGATTACGAATAATTTGAAGAGATTCTTAAATAATAAATTAGCAATATTCAATATTAGTATTTTTTCTCCGTATATCCACGACTTCACTCGCGTTTTAGAATGAGATTATTTTCCCACCTGAATGAAATGTCTTTCTAAGATTAAGGACGGGTTGTTTCATAGATTTTGAACAATTAAACAAATTTCAAAGTTGATTTTCAAGTTCTGTTATGATTTCTGTTCTGTGAAGCCCCTGGGCCAATAATGATATATTAATTAAACATGCATAGAACTTTGATGAATTGTTCAAATTCCGTGAAACAACCCGTCCTAAAAGTAGCATATGTCACTTCCCAGTCCTTCAACTATCTCTGTGCAAAAAATCACGTCGATGTGAAAGAAGGACAAACAAATAAACAAACTTTCTTATTTATAATATTGGTTAGGGTAAATATTATATAATAAAATTTTCACTCTTTGCTAATAAAGAAAAATCTCCTTTCCTGCCAATTCAACTTCCGCCACCTTCATTTACAATAGCGTGTAATAGACATATCGTTTCCCGACAGTGTAAATACTGTAGAGAGATAAAAAAATAAAATATTATTACTCACGATATGTATTTGAGATCTAGAATTCTTTCCCTTGGACCCATGCTGAGAAATGTTCTTATTTTAGCTTATTCAAGTTTTCAGAATGAAAGCGCCATCACAGCTTGGTGAGCTTGGTCACAAGGTTGATCAGATGTGATGGAGCCAATAAAAATATGATAATAATAATACGTATGTAATACATGTTTTATTATCTTTCTTTTTGTTACAACAAGAGATAATGTTAACCTTCACTGGGATCTCTCGTGGTGAGTTTTTTTTTTTGAACATTAATAATTTTCCATGGCAGTCAAGTTTTGGAGTTGGTTGTCTGTAATCCATTTTTTTTTATATTGACAGCATAATCATAAAAATACTTTATTTATTACGTATGATAATACATGTTTACTATCTATTTCGAAGAAATAAAATGCAAATTAATTTTGGGTTGGATTTCTTTGAATTATTATTATCACTTAATTCTTGTTTAAGCCCTAGATTTGCATTGTTCTTTGAAATTGCATTATTCCTACTATTAAAAATATATATATAGTTACAATGAAACAATGTTTTCTTGTATTTAGAGCACATCCCCGGCAAAGCTGAGGTTCTGGGTTTAATTCCTAGATTCCAAATTTTCGCTTGAGAATGGTGTCTTTATCGATAAAAAAAAAAATTCTACTTTTTTTGGAGTTTTAAATATTGCCCTTTTGTGAAACACGGGTTAAGAAGAAAATATCAACTGAATTGGAATAACCAAGTATTTTCAACCGTCATCTTCTTCCCTCTGCTTGCACCTTTTCTTTTCATTTTTAAACATTTTTATGTGAATACCGCACAATTGCTCCCAATCGTCTCGAACCAGTGAGACTATGGCATCCTCAATTGGGGTATGTTATGAGGGGAAGTGAGAAGGGGAGGGGGAGATGGGGATGATGAAGGTGGGGAATCACTTTGCTATTCAGATCTGGTCACCCAAGACGGCTAAAGCCATTTCAAGCAACGTTACAATTACGAATGGTGATCTTTCACCAGGGTGATACTGAGACATATTGTATATATATAGTATATAGTCCACTCTGGAACGTGCCGCAAATAAAGGTACTATACAATATGATTACAAAATGAATTAATTCTAAAAAAACACGAATCAATTCAATAAAATTTATTGCGCACGCTGGGATTTGAACCCATGACCTCCGGATTTATTATCGAAAGCCTTACCCCTCTAGCAATGTTCTAATATTGGTGCTATAGTCTCACTGGCTCCAGGCAAGGGAACATAACGTTATTAATTGTTATTTATTATGTATTATCAGATTATAAATATTCTGGGAAAAAATATTTGTCACCCATTTTACATTAGTAAATATAGCAAACTAGGGTTGCCAAAATAAATTATTATAATATTTAAGTCTAAATGAAATTACAAATCTTAATTATTATTATTAGATGGGTACTAGCGCCAGACCCGTGCAAAATCACGGTCTAGTCTGAATTTTAGTCCCGTCATTTCCAATTTGTAAAATAACAGTAAAATTATTCAAATAATGTTGAGAGCAGGCGCAGTTAAGAATACAATCAACATCGTACTATAGGTAATACTTATAAGTATGAAAACATCGTTGATGTAGCTGGTTATCCAAGACTTGGAATCCAATTTATAATTAGCGCCATTTGTGTTCTGTATAATTGCCAATGAACTTACATGGGATAAGTCAGATATGAGCCATTTGGATCAAGTATCGCGAGCTACGAGTATTTGGACGGTCTCAAATAGAGTTCTGCGTTTGAAGAGGTTTGCTCAGTGACCAAATAAAATACCTCTATATTCAAGGTTTGTTTATGTCATAAAGTTGCCTAATATTCAAAACATAGATTCTCCTAAGGATCTCGTCAGAACTGCTGGTGGCTGACCTCCACCAACTCACCGTGCGAAGAAAAATAGTGGTATTTCAAACTGTACCTCAAAATTGCAAGGTAGGTACTTAACCAGTATTTCCATTTTTTTTACTTTTAATGCAACTACGTTTGCTACGATAATTTCAATGCGAAAAATTAAATGTTCAATTTTAATTTTTGCAAGTTATTTCTTTATTATCAACTTTAATTTCAAATACACTAATGATATTTAAGCCTGTACTTTTCTCACAATTTCTGAATCTTAGGTTTTTTGATGTATATAGATTTCGATTTTCTTATTGTGTTCTTTATGATATTTCCTATGTGGAAAATAAAAATGTTTATTTTGTAAATAATTAATTTAAAACTTATTGCTTTAATAACAAAATGTACTCGTGATTTTTAAGCCTTTAAAAAGTTTTCTCGCTTTAGATTTTCAGGTAAGTATTCAGTTGTAACATTTGTGCACTATGTAATTGATTTGAGCACACTGGGCCCACGTACGCTACGTACACAACGCGATATATCTGGAAACATTACGATGCTTCATAAACAAGATTGTCACACGAAACGCAATCGTATGCTCCCCGTTCACGTCAATCAGCGTTGTCCGATCGGTACGAGACGTGTAAAAAAATGTGGCGTTGTTGGAAGGCTTACCAACCAGTTGATTGTTCATTTTGGCATTTGGCGTTTACTGGCATATATAGCTTGTTTTGTTATTAAACTGAGAGATATAACAACTAATCGATTTAGTAAGACGTTACGAAGTGCTTTATAACATAAAATCCATTAAATATCGCAATGATTCAAATTTACTTAAATGTGCACGTCGACCTGGGGACGTAGTAATGCACACGTTGCATACGTGGGCACATTATTTCCTTATCTTATGTTTTAGTATGTGCTAAGTGGCAACCCTATTTGAACAAAGCTTGTAAATCCGAACTTCCACATTCAATGACTATTGAATGATTCAATATGAAGTCATCACTCCTCGATACAGTAATCCGTGATGTTATTGTCTTGTCTCAGTCGTTATAAGGAAAACATGGACGATTCACGTCCCTTCCTGGAGTTTTTCAACCAATCTTTCAATATTAAAATAATAATTTAATAACACGAAATTCGTTTTATTTTTATTTGTGTGATCGAAGTGATTTAAAGAATTATTCTAGCTTATTGATAATAAAAATAATAACGCTCGCTATATTTATAAGAGCGCTCAACAAATCTATAAATTAAATGTGTGTGATTATGCTTTTGTAGTGCTGTTATCATTTTTGTGAAAATGTGGTGGCCAGAGTTATTTATAACAGTGTTGCAGTTTGTTGAAATTTTATTCAGTCAGTATAAACATACTGGACTGATTGTTTCACAGAATTTGAACAAGTCATCAAATTTCAAAGATGATTTTCAAGTTTTGTGAAGGTTCTATTCGAGTTCTGTTTTTATATCATTACTTGACAGTAGTTTCACAAACTGAAATTATAACCAAACTTGGATAGAACTTTCACAGAACTTGAAAATCAACTTTGAAATTTGATGAATTGTTCAAGTTTTGTGAAACAACCCGTCCTAAGTTATCTTTAGAATATTAAAAATTACAATTTACCTGACGTAATAGCTAAATTGTTTTATATTTTTTAGATTTTCTAAATGTGATGATTATGTTTAACTTACCTTTTTGAGGTGTAATACCCTTAAATTAAATATACTATTCCTGAGAGAACGTCAAATTATATCCAATTTTCCAATTATGTCCTAAATCCTGTATATAAATTTCGCTAATAAACAATTAGTTAATGTTAATTAAGTGTTAATCTCAAGTGACCTACCAGGTAGATATTGTACTGTATATTATCTCCATATACCTACATATAGTTAGTAATAACATAGATAATTGTAGAAATGCATTATATGTTTGTACAGTGCCCTTGAGGTTATTTTGCACAAAAACGGCGCTATACAAATCATCAAAATATTATTATTATGTGTACCTAAGTATGTACTATCTATTTTTATCTTAGAATGTATATATTATTCTTTCCTCGTTGTTGACTGCTCTGAAATATTTTGTTGAATCGGAAAATATTAAATTGTACTGAAAAATAACATTAGATTTTTCAAGCAACGATATTATTATTATTTGATAGCAGGTACAGATTTATTTGTAGTGAGATGCTTTTACTCCAATTATGATTTTGAATATTGCAATTTTATTATATTTCATTATAATATAATGCTATTTTCCTATAATTTTTTTCATTATAATATAATGCTACAAAGTATCATTTTTTGATGATACTACCGCCATCTAGCGGAGTTTTTGAACACTGCCAAAACTTTGTGGCTTTCTATATTTCCATGACTTGCTGTAATATTGCTTTGCTTTTATTTACTAACAACAGATGTCGCATGAAGTACTTTTCCGTGGATATTATTTGACTTTGTTAGTGATGTGCCAAAATAATCGACATATTTTCCTAATCGACATATTTTCTTAATCGATTATTATCGCGTGTGGACTTGAATTTGTCACTGATGGAAAAGTCGTTATGACGACGGCGCGGCGGTTCGGTGTATTGACTATATTTGTAATTATAACCTAGTTTTTGTTTCATCACTTTTCATAATTGATAGCATTTTTTATAGGTTTGTTGAATTGTCATTTTGAGGAGTTGTCATGGAACCACAAAATAGAAATGACCTCTGTAAGAGATATAATCGATTTTAGCATATTGTCATTTCTGTATTCGTAATCTTAATCGATGTAAATTAAAACAAAACTCATATCTGTTAGTATCTTTTTAATTTTCAATCCACGTCATATTTTTTGGTTATTTAATGTAATCTACGTTGATGCAACAAATTTATATGTAAATTAGTAGATAAAAATGATCATGCTACTGCATCGATAAGCGTTCCACTAATCGAAACGAACCCGATAACAAACATTAACAATATTTCTTTGTGGTTGTCTTGACCAGAAAAAGACTCTGGGATTTTTTTGACTCCAACTGGTCGTAAAGATGTCATCATTTTTAAATGAATCGTATTTTTACTACATCGCAGCATGTATTTTCATTGTGGGTAATGTTTTAGAGAAAATAAAATTATCAAGATTGAGATTTCTTTACCCGGGGGTTAGGTATAATTTTTTCTTAAACCTGGTACATATTTAAAACTTCCGATCAATCTATTGACGTCGATTTAAAGTGCAGATATGTATTTATCATTGATGTTAGTCAATGGTATTTAATTTACATATCCGTTTTTTCAGGTAGAAAAGATGTTTCTTATTTTTGGAATTAGTTTGGCACAGCGAAGTTTCCGTGGGTTTTAACGTGGAGTAACTATATAACTTATACAGGTAGGTACTGGGTTTTAACCATGTACTCGTACGAGGTATAAACTTTTTACTCCGGAAATAATATTTAAAACGTCTGAAATTCCTAGATCCACGAGCGTCAACAACAAAGATGTAAAGCAACATAACAATATAGTAACCTTTCCACTATTCGGTTAGAAGTGGAAACCCAAGTTTGTTAATTTATTCCGATATTACCGGTAAAACTTTAACTGATCTAATAATTTTGCGGTTTCTTCAGGGCCGAACTTGTCCGAGACTTATTTTAAGTATTTTCTATTAAGGCGATGCACTATGTAGTAATTTAAAATCATGTGTTTTTGGTTTGAATATTTGGTCGCCTAGAAATGTTTCAGATGCTTTAATTAAATACTGCAAGTAGAATACATCTTGGCCTTTGAAATAATCGAGTATTTTTTAGATAAGTCTTTTTATAAGCCCAGAAAAAATAATGTAAAGGTCTATGAAAACTGCTTTAAAGTTTAAAATCTCCTACTTACGAACCCATTTTCGGTTATAGTTTTATTGTATAGTGTGGCATATTAAGTTATTTATAAAATGATCGAAAAACATTAAAATATTTGTGCCTGAACATCCACAAAATAAAATAAAAGGCTCTTTTTGGCCATGTTTTTTTCTTGGATAAATCAAAACAGGTGGACAGTGTGAAGCGGGAATTTAAGCCTTATCGCCATTTACGTAAGGTGTGTTATTGATAGCGGTTCGATTCAAAATATTACACGACGTAGTCCATCGCCTTAAGTATTTGTGTTATAATAAAAGTCATAAATATAGCGGGAATAACTCATTTTTCATAATGCTTAAAAGCCCCTACTCACTATTCGATTTGCCGGACTACTTGCAGGACAACTTGCAAAACAGCATGCTGAGGTTCTGCAAATTGGATGGTGCGTAGGTAAAACCGCACGGGGAATTATTATTATTTACTTTGTCGAGCTGTCGGATTAATAATAATTCGGTTAGCGGTTCAACGTGCGTATCAGACGTAGTATCAGACCATCACTAAAATTGGATTTTAAAACCTGTCACAGCAGTTGGGTTGCCATCGGCTGTGTTCCTTACGCACACGTCATAACAGTTATCTTGCGAACACGTATTTAACAATGGCTTCGTACTTGATGATTAACGTTTGGAAAGTCGAGCTGCGACATTAATAAAAAATATCCCTGCCAAAAGCTATTTCTTGCGCATTTGTAGAAAGGCAAAACGAATATACTGTGGGTTACAAGTCGCCTTACGCATTCCTTTGACCCTTTGCGGCAAATGTGTGCAGCTACTTTTGAAGAAACTGATGCTATGCCTTTTCATTATACGCGCTTGCAATCCGTTCTCTCCGACTCGTGGCGAACGTCGAGAAAGGGTGGAGTCTTCTTAGTTTATTCAAAAGCGGTTGAACGGTAGTATGTTTGCAGAAAAGGGTCCAGGGAATGCACGAGGTAATTTGAACATTGGTATTGCTTTTTTAAATGTTCAAATAATTTCTTGGCGCAGGTAATCATTTTTGCGAAAGCAGCTGGGGTCCACAGACGGCAATAGCAATAATAATATCAAAGATATTAGAAGAACGAGATGTGCTATGCGCAGTTCGTACTGAGTGGAATTGTTTTGCCGAGTGTCGCCGGTTTTGTTCACCAATTCTACTGCACACCCTCGCTTGCGCTAAAGTATCCGCACTAATACATATAACAGATTTCTGTGCGTACACGTCCCGATACCGTTCAAAGTACCCTAATTAGGTAGTACTCCGGCTACGGTCCGGCGGCCAACATAGCATATCTCGTTCTTCTAATATCTTTGAATAATATCATTATAGGAAACTTATTAAATTAACAGGAATTGGGTGGTGCCGCCAAAAAGGTCAATCGTTTGATGGGAAGGTTCAAATACACAATCATCGCAATTGATTTCAATATTTTCCCTCTTTTTACTTCGTAGTTTAGTTAATCATTTAATTGCAAGATACAAAGTAATTTCATCATTTGTCGCAAGTTAATAAGCTATTGTTGTGTTTTATACAATTTATTGTAACAAATCGCAACGTGATTGCTTTACGAAAAAAAACAAATTTTATTTTAAATTACTAATTTTAATAATGTATTGTTGATAATTATCTATTCAATCCAGTGACATTTCAGTGGTTGATTCCTTACTTATACTTTAAAAAAAATTACACCAAAACCATGACGAACGTTTTTCTCTCATTTTGTAATTCAAGTAAATCCTTGTAAATATTAATTTTAATTTGCTATTAGAGCAGTTATAAAACTCATATTAGGACGGAAAGAATTTACAACACATAAGTGGGAGTTTAGGTACAATTGTAGATTGGTATTTTGATTCCAAATTATATGTTTCACATACTATCAGTATCAATTTATTTAAACATGATTAATTTATCAATTTATGAAAAACGTTATATAATAATGCGTACAAGGAACGTCATTTATTATTACCATTACTGCACCAATTATCCCTCTCAACTTCTCACAATAATAAAATTACTATCGTTTTTAAATTTTACTACACATTCATACCAATTACAACTACCAATACATGATCCAAATCCGCCCCACACTACATCAATCTCATTCGATGCTTAACTAATTATTTCTAACACGCTGTTTTAAATCTTAAAGTCATTTTGCAAACGGGTTAGTTCAGAAAATCATATTATATTCACTTATGTCGAAATCGTGATGGTACTAGTATTTTGACTGCTTACAGTGGTAAAGAACCGAATATTGAAAACATGATGTTTTAAATCTTAAAAAACATATGCTAACAGGTTATTTCGGAGTACCAAAAAGTCTTGACTTACGTCGAAATCGCTACCCTGCAAGTATAACTGCCTGAAGACCAGAAGAACCATGCGTTTTCGTAGAGTAAATTCAGTCTTTTTCTAGCCACTGCGCCGGCGCGGTCGTAACTTGGTAGTAATTTAATCTATGGTTCTTCGGTCAGTTTCGGTCCTCCGTGTCAGAATTTATTCCCGTTTATTTCTTAATGTTTTCTTTTATTTTATGATTAAAAAAACTCAATATTTCATTTAACAATGGGTGTCTTGCCATTTTGTGTTTGTGTGTTGAGTGCTTTAATTTATCCCGGATTTGTCAGCACCTGGGGTAAGTGTCAAAAATTGCAAAAATAAAAGTCTATTTTGAAAGTGATATTCTTATATGAGTTTGAGAGTGATACGTCAATTTGAGGTTATATAATAATTCATTGGTCTTTATTTTACCGTATTGTCTGATATTCTCATTCAAATCTTGTGTTTTGTGAGAAATATTAGCAAAATCCTTAAGGACGTTTTCCGCGTGGTTCAAAGTTTTGACAGCCATTGGATACCTTGTTGAAGTCACGTAGACCACTTTTGCCCAAAAGGGTTGCATTCTTCCAGGAATTTATTACTTTTGTTGAATGAAAATAGCATTTAAGTCATATTTAAACGAACGTAAGAATATATATCTCTGATGTGGATAACTTTTCTAGAGCTGGCATTGAGAGTTCGGAATGTATTTTGTTGCAAAACTTTTTACGCTCGCTGCATAATAATCGTGCTACATTAAATTTGAGTTGGCACACATAGTCGCGAATCTTATCAATTCTGCCTCGAGTTTTCGTCGTAAAATAATTGTAACAATTCAACTGAAAAACAATTTCGCAAATGTTTTCTTTAGCGTCGCTAACTTTTATCACTTACATAATCATGAAAGTCATATGATTAAATTTCTTAAATTATTATTCTGCGCAACGTTATTTTCTTTTTCTATGCTCTGTAGATTCTTTAAAATTTTATCGAAATAATTTATTTTCTGCATTCAAATCACATTTATTTCATATCGTGGAATTCAACTACTGATTCGCACAGTTCAGAAAATGGCGTGCATAAAGAAAGGGAAATTTCAAGTCACAATTTTCTAAAATCCGCCTTGAAATTACTTGAACCTTTCTAAACAATGTGTATATAATTTTTCGAAGAAAACTTCTTCTAACTGCTTTTCACTTTGTGATGGCATCATTTATTTTTTATTAAAACACAAATAACATTGTTTACATCACTTTATTTCGATACAAAATCTCAACATGTTTCATGAACCAAGTTCACTTCATCAGGAGCACAAGTATACTAAAGTTGAAACATGTTGAGATTTTGTATCGAAATAAAGTGATGTAAACAATGTTATTTGTGTTTTAATAAAAAAAATGTGTATATTTTCCTTCTCACCGTTTTTACCCCCTTTTTACGCTGTTTCCATTGAACAGCTGACCGCCAAATTACCTAACCCTACTTTTACGGTACCTTTTTTCATCTCTTGGAAAGCTATAATAGAATAATACAAATATTGTTTTTTTACAACAATACTAGCGCAGACCCGTGAAAAATCACGAAATCTGACTTTACTTGTCAAGAGTAACCCTAAGAAATTTAAATTAAATTAATGGTACTCATTTCAAATAATTTTCTGATAAAAAATATTATATTATAGGTAGGCACCATATTGTTTGTCTGAATTCTTGACACATCGGTTCTAATTTTGAAAAATGGCAATAATTAAAATAAGTTTTCTGTTAAAATATTACATTATAGGTAAGTACTTTATCGCGTGTCTGAATTGTTGACACATTCAGTTCCAATTTTGAAAGTGACACTTTACTATACTCACAGACACACCCACAACCACAATTAGTATGCTTGATCATTTAGTGGTCGTTGTACACATGCTTTACAATATTATTACGTGGCACGTGCCTATGGTCAAATAATCTTAAATCATTTCGTCCTCGATTGAATACATTGACGCCGTCTGGTTGATTGGTTTAACATTGTCGCCGAATGATTAATTGTTGGCCATCGATTATACATATAACTTGGGCTCGTTAATAATTAACTTTATTGAACAACTATAATACGCACGTATGTATATTTGAGCAATGGTCGCTAACTTTCTCATCGCTGGAATGTTGAATTGAAATTTTACTAAAATTGAATAAACGAAGTGACATCTAAATACGTCCACAATCGTCAAAATTTCTTCTATCGTTTCTATTTCCCTACCTCATAACATGCCTTAATATTGTGGGTGTCATAGATTCACTGGCTCAAGGTGTTTGAGACTCTTGTCATCACATACAACATAAAATAACATAATATTTAGACCAGGTAGAAATTAACCACAAAAAGGCGGCAAATCACCTGCCATTTTTGAAGGGTAATAAACTACTTAAATATTATTTATTGTATATAATAAAGGTAGTGCAATGGTCTTGCCAAGGTAAAAAATGAATGTCCGCGCTGAAGGTCTTCCGAAAGCAGAAATAAAAGGCCTAAAAGGTTCTGTTTTAGAAAAAAAAAAATTTATAACCTCTCTACTCTAGGAAGCAACCTTAGCGTAACAATACACACGTTGATTTGTTAGGGTGACCGTGGACTGGAAAACAAGGAATTCCTAAATTTAATTGGATTTTGAATTATCAGGATAAAGTCATGATATTTTTGTCAGATTTAAAAAATATGTATATTATTTCATCTTATTTGGTATAGAAAATCCCTGCTAAAACTGTGCGTCAAAAAACTCCCGATGAGTTTTTCTGACCAATGACAATAATTACCACTGGCGACAATTTGAGACAAAAATGACGATGTCTTTCCCTAGAAACGACCCCCAAAATGAACAGGCTTCATTATAACAACGAAAATTCTCAATTTTGATTCATTCCTGAGTTGATTTTCATCTAAATACTTTGATTCCACGTTCTCCATATTACTTTTTTTTCGTCTTGAGTCAGGAAAATAACGCTCTGTTACGAGTAAGGAATAGGTAAAGATAATGATTTCAAATTTCTTGCAAGGAATAATAACCCACAATAATAATAGAACCACAAAACTTTAATCAAGTGCCAACTTCGCGGTGTGCACTGTGGTCAATTTGTTTATCAGTTTGTTATAATAATAGAAGAAAAATAATCTGTTTCTAAAGTACCCCAAGGTTTATTATCTATGCTTTAGTTATTAGGTACCTATGTGGAACAAGGTTTCACATTGGATATAATTAAACTATTCAATTATCTCACGCTAAATACCATTACGTACTTTGATTTAACCGTGATCATTTTAACTAAGAAGCGCAAGAATTAATGGTTTTCTAAAAGTTTTCTGATAAAACCTTTTACCTAAACATCATTTATTTAAGTCAATTAAAAAAACAACAGTTCTTATAATCATTTTTTTAGAAAAGGGTTCAACAGAGAGCCTTGCGGCATGCCATAAAATTATTTTTTGCCTGTTTTTACAATGTCCATGTTTGCTATTAGATTACCAATTTGGTTACCTGTATTTTCAGAAGAATGCTTATTATTACTGCTTTACATACCTTTCAAAATCTTCGTCTTCTATCGAAGGCTGGACAGCATCATTGTTATTTTTAGTTGAGCTGCACTACCTTTAGACGTTAGAATCACCACAAAATCTCTAACGATTCCGTTCAACTACTCATGATAAAGTCAAAATGCTATTGCTTACCAATGGACAATATCAGTGGGAACATAACACGTCAATCGGTTTAATTTTTGGCAGATGAATCATCTAAATGCGGTAAAGATCGACGGTTAATTTGATTGATTGACGTCATTCATTTATAATATTATATGTATACTTTTATATAAATCCAGTTAACCCATTGAGCGCATTTTAAACCAGTGTTCTAAAATTAATTATAAAACACCCTTATAATATAGAACTTCCTTCTTCTTCTGGCGCTCTTTATTGATGTAATTTTAAATGTAAGTATGTTATTTGTAAGATTCTTTATATGTACATATATATTTTATTAAGACAGTAGTTATAGGCCTTAGTTGTAATTCACTAGATATGAGTTTCATATGTAAGTCACCACATACCTAGTACAGCGCCCTTGATGTGATTTTTCACCGAAAAGGCGCATAAATCAGCCAAATATTATTTTTATTATTGTTAAAGAAGAAAATAATAAAACCACAACTACATTTATTCGAAGAATTCATCGCAAAAGTGTTTGTATGCACTTTGGTGTTCAGTTTCACCACGTGTTTTCTCAGACCACCGTTAGCATTTTGCAAGCCTTTCAACTTTATTTTTACTTATAATAATGCCTTTTGGCGTCTAGATTCTTAGAATTTTTTCACTGATAAATCCCCTTGCGTATTACGTTTATCCAATCCGAAACCAATGTGCAAATTCTACGAATATTTGTAGATTATGGATGCAAGAAACAAACAAGTTTTGGCTTTTATTATACGTATATTTGGGTTTGTTAAGACGTAGGTACTTATTTAAAAAATGCTGACTGCGCTCATTATTTTTGTGTACAGATTTCTTATAACAGCAATAAAACTTTAGCATATTTCTAAATGTCATTGCAATTATTGGCAAACTTGCCAATTTATGCAAAAATGTATCAATTTATTACTGGTTTATAAGATATGGGAAGATATTATACAATTAAGAAACAATAAACAATGTTAATCTCAAATAACCTATCAGGTACGTATGGTTCTGTATATTGTCTGCCTGCACAAAATATAAATAAATAATAATATTTATATACATATCTACATTCTAGAATCACGTTCATTAATCAAACGCATTGTAGGTACATATAGTTTTGTATTAGTGATCGACGAACAGGTGGATGCAATCTGATAATAGTTTGACTAGTATATAGTTAGTAATAAGATAGATCTTTGATGAAATATATTAAATATTTGTACAGTTCGCTTGATGTGATTTTGCACAAAAACTGCGCTATACAAATCATCCAAATATTATTATTATTCGCATTTCCTGATATTCAATTGTATCCAGCATGAAAAAAGGCCCAATCTATTTGAGAAAATGTACAAAAAAAACCCAGTCTATTTGAGAAAATGCACAAAAAAGGCCCAGTCTATTTGAGAAAATGTACAAAAAAGACCCAGTCTATTTGCGAAAATGCACAAAAAAGGCCCAGTCTATTTGAGAAAATGTACAAAAAAGACCCAGTCTATTTGCGAAAATGCACAAAAAAGGCCCAGTCTATTTGAGAAAATGCACAAAAAAGGCCCAGTCTATTCGAGAAAATGCACAAAAAGTCTTGATACGCTGAACATCCTTAATACGCCCAAATTATTTCTAAAAACTTCGATCAGCTTTATGACGAGGAAGATCTACTCGTACTTCAGTCTCCGGAGAAGGAAAATAATGCATTTTTTTGATTTTCGTTCGTATTAATTAATATACGGATGAAGAAGGGGATTACTTCTTTCAGTTTTTCATAGCAACGCGTAATTTGAAAAAAAAATCTGGTGTCCTAAAAAACTTCTCACAACGAAATATAATTCACAAAAAAATTATAAAATAATGTAGATCAATAAACGCCAATTATGAATATATGTATAAGTTTTATTATATATTTATAGAATTTATAAATCGTCATTTAAAAACGAATAAAACCCCATAACATTAAAATACACCGTTTGGTTGGTAAGACTGAATCTGATTCTGACACGTACTGCCGTCACACCCAGTCTACGTGAGTAATATATCTGTCTAAAATTTATTTTTATTTCGTGGTATTACAGGATTTAAACACCGGTAAATCAGGTGCGGTCATGGATGTATTTTTGCACTTTGCTTCAATACAATAACGATAATAGTGACGCGATGCTAACATTTTACCTAAACTTCGATGTTGTTAAAAGCGGGTAATCTTAAGAATAAAAAACGTCTCGACTCCCATACAAAATACAGCGCCGCACAGTGGGCTGAAAATCGCCTTTCATAGACATAGAGACTTGAATTTTCAATGGTATTTTTTTTGGCTAGAAATGGATTCTGCTGATCATTACTATGCTTTAAAATTTCGCACGAAGCAATTGCGTGTACAAATGAAGGAGTTATCATTTTTTTAAGAAAAAATTGTATGGCACTGGCATTAAAAATGAGGCTATCTCTGGAATCATAAGGTTGGCCATTCTTTCCTTACACACAGATATACTACTAGATATTTATTTGTATTTTTTTGACATACTTCGTATTGTGGCGCAACTTGCGATTTTTTTTTTAAATCCTCAAAGTTACATATTTAAGTTAGAAGGTATAATATAACACCTTTTAACCTAAAATTAAAATAATAGTTCAATGATTGCTTTATACTTTTATTGTTATGAACCAAAATACATAAAATAAAATAACCACTGCACTACGTAGATATCGGTTTTTATAAAATAAATGTCTTCATTTTTATCTTGTGTGAACTCTGCGACTTCCAAATCATTCAGAGATGCGAATTGTACGAGATTTATTTTTAAAAATAGAACAATCATCACATGTTCGAACCTTGTACGCAATTCGGACTCTACGCAAGCACCCATTCTCTACACCAGGGGTGTCAAACTGGATATTCTTAAGGGCCGTTTATAACATTTGGCGTGTGTAAGCGGGCCGGACTCAATATTTAAAAAATAAAACCCATACTTAATTGTTAAAATCTTTATTTAGTTAGATACCTATTTATTATAAATTCAGTAAGTTAAAAAGAAGGGTAACAAGGTAAATTATCTTGAGCCGGACACCTGACTTCTCTTGTTTTTGACAAGTTCATTGATGTCGGGTGTCATATTCGTCGTAGTTACTTTTAGAATCGATTGGAGATTTTCATCCGTAAGCCGTGAGCGATGTTTGTTTTTATTTATTTTCATAACGGAAAACATCTGCTCGCATAAATACGTACTACCAAACATACACAGGATACGTGCCGCATGATTTTTTATACTTGGATAATTATTCAAACTCTTGAAATATTGTGTATAAAATGTAGTAACATTAACTTCCTTAAATTTATCCTTTACAATGCTGTCGCATTGGAGATCTATCAATTCCATTTGCAAATGAATTGGTGCTGAAATTACACTGTAAATCAATCGCTTGCAATTTTAAACACGCGTAGGCATCGACTGTCCTCTGAATATCTAAAATCTACAATGAAAGAGTGCGTTCTGTCCTCCGCGACATAATATTGTCACGTGGTAGCGAGCCGTAATGATGGGACCTGAGTGCCGCATACGGCTCGCGGGCCGTATTGATAGGGTCCGAGGGCCGCATGCGGCCCGCGGGCCGTATCTTTGACACCCCTGCTCTACACAGATACCCATTGGCCAGTATCTTATCTGACTTGGAATCCTCTTTATTTTCTATTTTTATCCTCCCTACGAGTGGGCTGCTTTCATTCTCACTGGGAAATCGGTTCTGTCGCCTGAACGAACAATGTACGGCGTTCATTCTCCAAAAGTAATTTTCAGGATGGTTAGATAATTGATTTATCTATGGAAGTGCCTACCCACTCTTTATACGCCAACTCCTACGTCACTGTTAGTATTTATGTTTGAGTAACAACGTAGATAGGGTATCCATTCCACAGTATTCACAACATTTTCTGGGTGAAGCCTCTTTCAGAGAAGGAGTCTTTTCACGCTATGGGTTTTGCCATTTATTTTTGCTGATTTATTTGTAGCTCGACGATTTTTGCTTCAAATCCCCCGCAATGAAGTTATAAGCTGTATACACAGTTCAGGCGCCGAAATGTCAATCAATTCAATATAAGGCTTAATGTCGATGTATTGATTTTTTTCAATTTTAACAAAAAAATGTTAAGTGTTTGTGTTGGCGTCGTGGCTTTGTTTTTATACAAATTCGCAGTTTTATTCCGAGATTGATGGAATTTTGCACCCATGACCTTAAAAATCGAGAGAAAATTGACTGTCTAGTCAACATGAGATTTCGAAAAATCACCCAACTCCTTTTCCATCCCTTAAAGCAGAATTTTGAAAATCTCTGATGCAAATTTTCACACTACGTTCAAAATAAGAGAAAATTACTGTCATTACATTTAATTTCGAAAATTCTGTGTAAAGCCCGGGTAGAGCCGGAGACTTAAGCTTGTTTATATATTTCAAAAATCTTCTATATAAATAAAAGTTTTCGTTTGTCCAAAATGTTAAATCTATGAAAATTCTTTCTTCGCCGATTGCTTTGAAAATTTTTGCACTAAAAATTTTCAAAAAACGTTGCATTCGAATACGCGTGTGTTTTTAATAATATATTGATGTCACCTGTGACAGGTAAAAACATGCTTATTTTGAAAAACAGCGCCATCTGTTGGACGTAAAGGCAACACGCGCAATTTTCTCTATTTGGACAGATAGACTGCAACACAGCAACGCGTGGCGGTGTACAGCTAGTAAGAAATATAATTTGTGTTGAAATCTACTAGGAAATAAAATACATATGAAATGAAATTAATTTAGGTATAATCAGAAACACGGAACGTGTCGGGCAGTAAAACAAAAGAAAACATTATAAAATAAAAGAAAACAATCTAAAAATAAAAGAAAACAATATAAAAATGTAATCGTTGCATTAGTCTATGTTGCCGACTCATATAACATCTTCGAACTTCATACAAACATCTTAACTATCTAACCATAATAGTGCCTTTTCATTTCACGGTGGTCGCCGTTTAATTAAACATTTTCAATTATTCACAACTACATTACCGATAACAACTTCAAACGTTCTGGAACCATAATATTGTTATAACAGCACTATGTTTTGCACCGTGGTTTAAGATTACCATAAAATGTTTATAGGATTATTATTAGTACGGTGCATTCGGCACGTAGACTTCAGTATTTTTAACACGATCAAAGTTCGCGTGTACTTTACGAAATGAGTATTATTTGACCGACGACCATTTTTTGTATGACGTATAGACTTTAGTAATGATAAATAAAATTTAGAAGCATGGAAAACAAGGATATCAAGAAGTAGAAACTTAATGCTAAATCACTATTTTGATTAATCTTTATAACGAATTGGTGTACATTATGAATACCAAAAATATGCTTTAGATAAATTAAAGGTTTTCCTATCGTTTCGCTTCATACAAATAAAAAAATAAATTACTCAATAAAAAATATAAATGTAAACTACTAAAAAAACATTTTTTCCATAGAAATGTACCAACGCGTAAAGGAAACAACTTTTAAAAAATACAGTATTATAGCTAAGATTATCTGTGACAGTTTCACTTGATTAACTTTTTTGCTTTTTATAAAATTATTTAGAAAATAAATAAAAACCAGTTTTGTGCTAGAAATCGAACGTTTCTAGACTCCTTTTGTCAACCGATTTTAATACCTATTACCTACAATATAAGGTATACCAAGAATATACACATTTTTGGCTTGTAGCTTCCTCTTAATGCATCTCTATTTCCTACATGACTTCTAGGTTCCTTTGTATACATACAGGCTGATTAAACACCAATATCCTTCTCATCCCCAGAACACGTGTTCCAAAACCTAACGAGTCAGTCTCCCTTAGGTACCGGTCGAACCGGGACAGGAATGCTCCTGGCTGATAATTTAATGTATTATCGATAGATGGAAACATGTATGAGGAGTGGGTAGGTATCTGGGGGTCAGTGTGTCCAGAAGTATGAATCCTTCACTCCCATTGTGGTTCAAGGCGTTGGGCCGAGAGAGTCCTGCTGGAGAGTTCAAAGGGTCTTCCTCAACAGATCTCTCCCGATCCGGCACGCCACGCAGCTGGTGGGCAGACGCTACCTGCCACCAAGACCTGGACAAACTTCAGTCCATGAGTTTTTGTTAATATATTCTAAAATATTCAATTTAAATATTAGAGATAATCATGTACTTCTCCACCTTCCTCTTACCCATCTCCTTCCCCTTCGCACAACCTTCAGCCTCACAATGTACCCCACTTGGGGATGTCTTAGTCTCAATGGCTCCAGACGGTTGGGACCTTGTATGAGCATTTACCTCAGGGTAACTCACCGTAACTATAGAATGTATATTCCGTTATATACGAATGGCTAATTCCTGCCTAATACGACATAATATTATATACTAGCTGTACCCCGCGCGTTGCTGTTGCTCAGTCTGTATGTGCAGATAGAAAAACAATAGCTTTTACGTCCAACAGATGGAGCAGTTTTTCAAAATAAGCATGTTTTTACCTCTCACAGGTGACATCAATATATTATAGGTATATAAAAACACACGCGTATTCGAAGGCAACGTTGTGTTAAAATTTCAAACCAATCTGTGAAGAATTTTCGGAGATTTAAGATTATCTATATAACTCTGTGAAAGATTATCAGATTGTACTCGATGTAGTTTATCGAGGCATATTATACATATATTGTATAATATTAATCTAATAAGGTTCAATCCAATTAGTGCTTTAATAACTCAGTTCTAATTGGCCCTGAAAACTTTAGAATGGACATAAGGATCCGTTAGCATTTACTAATTAATCTTTTTAATTCCACGTGATACTATACTGACAATAATTATTTTTATTGCTAACCGGTAGTCTTCTCGCTGTATCCGTACAATCCGCGTTCCGACTTCCTTGTGTTATTTCTACCGGTATTTCCTGCCGGAGTGCTCAACACGCATCCAATTAATTCCGAAAGGCTGTGATTGAAGAACTGCAGAGTAAAATCGCAATGAATGTGTGAACAATTATAAGAATATTTCTATACAATTGGCAAATGCAATCTATGGACCATCTGATCCATCCATCCACCCATTCTTCCATGTTTGCTGCCCGTATTCAGTGGAAATATGGTATCCTCAATCTGGGTTATGATGTTTTAGTAATTGATATTGACACGCGCATAAAACATTCTCAGGTAATTATTTAATCGTTTAGACAAGGTTAATCGTATGTCCATTTATCGCAAAATATTTGCACTGAGGCTCGTGCAGTTTCATTATTCATTAGCCTCTACATATCCTGCCGGATGTAACAAAACTCATAAGCGAGTATGAAATGATAAATAAATTAAACCTGTGATTAAGATCTATTTTAATTCCATTCTTATAAATGTTACGATGAACCCAAATCACCTTATTTGCGCTGAATCAAATATTATTTCAAATTGTACGTAAAACATTATTACAGAATTAATTAAGAATTCAATTTTTTGTAGTTATGTATTAGCGCTATAATCCTAGGAGCCAAAGATTTTACTGATCTTGCAACAGGCGACATGCAATTTTACATGTTTTATTAATTAATTAACCATTTACAAAAAAATAAAAATAACCATGTAGAATCTTCCCTCAATCACCGTCCGTAAGAAACCCAGAAACTTTCTATATTCCTTTCCAAATAACCAACTTTATTAGACGGTTGGTATCTCTACTAGTTTTTTTATGTGAATACCGCACAAGAGTCCCAACTGTGTGGAGCCTGTGAGACTATTTCATCCCCCACTGGGGTATGTTGTGAGGCTGAAGAGTAGTGGGAGGAGAAGGAGATGGGAAGAGGAAGACGAAGAGGAAGGTGGACGACTATAATAAATATTCGGTATTCAGTACATTTCCCGAGTCTTATATCTTTCTGTACTGTAATACTATTATCAGCCGAGGTTGATCCTGCAAGAGAACTTCCATGGCCGTTTCCGCCTGACAACTTCCATAAAAATTCTAAATGCGCAACATTTTGTTATTGATCTGCTTTTTATAATTAATAAATCCTGCACAACGACGATTGTGTACCAAGCCTTTTATTGTATCGAAAGTTATATTAATATATGATACAATTTATATGTATTTACACAGACAGGCGAAGGTTAACAAGAAAAAATACCTGTAGTAATTAATAAAACATATTAATTTCGGTTGCGAGTTGCGAGTCTGTTTGTGGGTGATTGTAACTCTGGTTCAATGAACTCAGATTTGTTTTGAATTTAAGTGTAATTTTCAAAGTTGGAACTGATGTGTCAAGAATTCAGACAAGCGATAAAGTACCTACCTATATTTTTTTACCAGAAAATTATTTTAATTCTATATCAATTTGAATTGTGTATTTTTTGTTTAAATTTTTCAAGGGCCTTTCCATTTACAAGAAACAAAAAAAAAACAACCATTTTGGTGAATAAAAAAATATTCACCAAATAACTATATTTAATAAAATAATATCCCGTGATTTTTACGGGTAACTAACTACAGATATTTAATCTATTATGTAATACACTGTTGCCGTATTTTTTTTCCCATCTGTAATTTTGCCGAAGCGAAAAAGTTGCCAAGAATGCATATACATTTATTTGTTTAAAAATATATGCATTTCGCAGAATTTGTGATTTGATAATGAAAAATACACGTGTTTTGTTTTTAAGCGTGAATAAACATTTATAATACGAAATAAAACACTCAAATCACTTGAAAAGTATTAACACGTGTAAGAGACGATGCATCAATGTGAATGAATCAAGAAGTGTGGGCGAAGAGTTGTGTGACGATCTATACTCTCTGCCTACCCCTGCGGAGATACGGTCTGATGGTTAGTTAGTTAGTTAGATAAGAATATTATATATAGATGTCACAGGTGACATCTAAATAAATATATAGGCATATTTAACACTTACATACATAGAACACTTCATTAACATTAACTAATTGTTTATTAGCGAAATTTAGATACAGGATTTAGGTCATAATTGGAAAATTGGATATAATTGGACTTTCTCTCAGGAATGGTATATTTAATTTAAGGGTAAAAAAAAAAAAAACTAACTAACCATCACGCCGTTTCCCCGCAGGGATAGGCAGAGAGGACGGACCGCCAAATAACTCGGTCTTGGCACACACTCCTTGCCTCATTCACATTCATACATCGTCTCATACATACTCTTCTATTGTTCTGACTCTTGACATGACCCGACTCAAGTATCTGATTCACTTGGTCGTGCCATGTCTTCCTCGGGCGTCCCCGACTTCTGCTACCATTCACATTTGCATCGTATATTTTCCTTACACTCCTTTCTTCGCTCATTCGCTCTACATGCCCAAACCATCTAAGCGTCCCTTTCTTGATCTTACTCATTACGCTCACATCAGCCTTGCACTCTTTGCGGATCTCCACATTCCTCACACGATCATACATGGTTTTACCACACATACGCCTCAGGGACCTCATTTCAACAGAATTCAATCTACTTTCATCCTTTCTTTGCCAGTTCCATGCCTCACTTCCATACATCAGGGTAGGTACCAGCATTCCATTGTGGACTGCTTACTTCGCTTCTTTGGACAATTTTTTGTTAGCGCAAACTGCGTTCAGTCTTTCAGCCTTCGGCCCAGATACTCCGAAAGCGCGATCACCAAACTTAGTATTTGGCTTGCTCTTAGCTGCCTACAGCTGATGATGTTGCTGATCATCTTAGATAGATTGATAGATTGTTATGCAGGAGAGCTCATCCGTTTTCCGACAAAAGATTTTAACATTCTGTCTTCATCAGTTAGTTTCAAGATATTTATTTCGTAACATTATTAGTTTTAATTTGAAACAACTTAAGGCAAGTAACTGTGGTATTCTGTCATTGATAATTTTATTACCGCTTCAGGGAAACCTAGTGTTAATTATTGCTTAAAATTTTATTAGTCATACAGTCACTGACAAATATTTTTTATCACATATAAGTGCTTTTTTTATTGTTATCGTTTATTTATTATCAAATATAATATTTATAGTATGCAGACGTCGGTACCTTTTATCTCCATATTTCTCAAACCACACCCGTCCAATGAATGACAAACTTATAAAGCTTCATTCAGAAGATAAATTTTTTGACTCGATGCAACTTATGGCCAGCCAGTTTATTTCTCAATTCAACGGTGTACCTACTTACGAAAGTTGCACGAAAACATGAATATTGCTGATTTATTAAAATGATGTTAAAAAGGTGATCAGGACATTTCCTAATAAACTATTAGTACTTTCACAATATATCAGAACACGTGTTCATGCAGCTAATACAGCAAATGCGAAAATATTAGAATTTTTATCAGACATCGCCATAAAACATTCGTGTTTTACTAAGAGTTTAATTATGAAATCTGTCAATACATAAAGGCCTGCAGTCCTATTTTAACAGAAATTCAAATAATTAAATCTGTTTTTAATAAATAAGCAATAATATCAGTATGTTTTCTCCGTGTGTAATCCAGAATACCAATTTATAGGAAATTCTACAAATTAATTAGTTCAAGAGTCCCAACTGCTCCCGGACCGGATTAACCGGATCCAGTGGGACTGCGAGGTAGAAGGTAACGGGGGTGGGAATGAAATAGAGGAAGGAGCAAAGTACCTGGCTATTCAGATATGCCCACAAACACGGCTAAAACGTTTCGATTTTAAACGGTGATCCCGATTACATTGCTTATAGTTTGGAAATTATTAAAAATAAAGTACAATTTTTATTTACGAGGTTTTTTGTCTCTAATAAACTAATTCCATTACCCCTGTCTGAATGCGCCCCATATTGCGGGACAGAGCCAATTACGTAATGGTGCTTATCTACTGATAAAAATATGCTAATATAAATGTTATCTTTACATTTTTACGAAATGGCTCACGAATACTAACGGTCTTAGTTATAGGAATAAGCAAACAGATATAATATTACTTTACACGAATTTGATTGCGCACAAATGCAATTCATGAGAATAAGGAATTTGAGTAAAAAATATATTCATTTAGATCAAAAAACACCTACTCTGAATATACTTTACTCTGTGAATTCAGAATTAATAAATCGTTCTTGAAAATGGTTTAAACGCTTTACTGTGTGTATACGCTCCATGATTGGTCGAACGAAATCTGATGTCAAATGTACTCCGTATTAAGTTTGCATAACGTAATAATTGAACATCTCTTTCTGTTACATGCGTACTTTGATAATAAGAGGGAGAGATCGCTATACAGTTTTGAATTGTGTAGTTAGGTATGTTGATCTGACTTGTTGATGATTTGTGTTTGTCTTCTTAGTTTTAACTTAGGACGGGTTGTTTCGGAAAATTTGAACAATTCATCAAATTTTAACGTTCATTTTCGGGTTCTGTGAAAGTCCTATTCAAGTTCTGTTATTATATCAAAGTAGGCTAGGTGCTTGACAAAACTGAAATAAAAACAGAACTTCAAAAAATCTTTCACAGAACTTGAAAATAAACGTTGAAATTTGATGAATTGTTCAAATTCTCCGAAACAACCCGTCCTTAGTGTCTCCTGACACTTTAGAAAGTTTTGTTAAATTCAAAGCGGTAAAATTTAAGCTATTCCATAATAGGTGCAACTCAAACAACTAGCGCGACCGCGACTAAAATCACCTACATGCCAATTTAACGTTTTTGTAAAAATGAGTAAGTAGGAACTCATTTCAAATTTACGCAAAAGCAATGACAATAACCCCGCTGGCGAGAACCCGCCGTACTGCCGCGGCGTGAGCTACGTAGGTACATCGATGATACCGGGTAGATTTTGGTGTACGGGCTTTGTCTGGCGATATTTTGGCGAGAATCATTAGCAATTAATTTTAGTATTAAATTTTTATATTAAAAAAAAAAGACTCTAGACAGTAAGTAAACATTGACAAAAATGTATTGGATTTCCTTACTAAATAATAAAATAAATCTCCATACAAAATGCACTAACCACAGGACGTTCAGCACACGGATGATGTCACGCACCATCCGGCTTCTTATTGTTCGATCGTTTTGGCGGGCTAAAAAATATTCAAACTTGGACAATTGATTTAACCACGAAAACAAAAAATAACAGTAGTTAAGTTTGAATGTGGATGTAGATAAAAAAATTTAAACAAATGGACTCAAATTCCCTATTATGTTATTTTGGACACATCATGTTTTTGATGCACTATCAACATTAGATAGAAATAGTGTGATATCCTCGATAGTAGTTTAAGACGTTTCTCATAGATGGCACTGGTAACAAATCTGTCTATAATGAAGGGATTGAGGCCCAGAATCATTCTTACCGCCCGCTAATAAAGCCCTAGAGTTTTTTTTTTAACCCTTAGGAGCCGGAGCCCTGCATTTGCAGTATCGAAGAATTGTGCCCGCGCATGTCCGGAAGCATTGGAATTGCAGTGTCAACCTTATTTATGCATTAATTTTGTCTTTGGATATTGATTCTACGGGGTTCGTTAAAAGCAAAAATGTCACTTTATCAAGTATGGTATGATGCATAGGTTAGGGCCTTAAATAGTCTGCGATATGTGAATTAATACTTCCGAAGATATGGTCAATGAATGCCCGCTCTATACATCCCTTCACATGGTGATTACTGAGGCCCTAGACTGGCTCGCAGACCTAGATATCCACCCCCCTCTGACCTCCCAACGAGACTTTAGCTATGTTTAGTTCTAGCCTTTATCAATACTCCTTTCTTCTCCGTTTCATGGTGACTCGTATATTGCATTGTCTTCGCAAAATTTGGGTGTGATAATCACATAAAAACCTCGATACCCGGACATTGAACAGGTAAAAACCAACCATGAGTAATACATGTTATTTTTTGGTCCATTGAACATTGAATAAAAAATGTGTATATTCAAAATACCCGCAATTTGTTACTGTGTAACTACGATGATCGATACAGATGACGGTAAATGCAGACATCACTAGTTGAACGTCACATCTCTACCCCATCATTCGAATATTAATCCCTTTCTGGTCTGTTGGCAACTTTTGTTGGCGCTTCCAATCAACTTCCACTGGAATGCCGATTGAAGAAAACAGCATTCACGCCGACGTCTGTATTTCAAAGGTTAAAATTCGATCGTTAAGAAATTGTTATTAATTGTCTGATAACTTGATACGAATCGAAACAAATTTCATACATCAATAAATTTTAATTGTTCATCTGTTTGTGTTGGGTTTAGAACCTTTCACCAAAACACCAGTCTATTTATCTCCATTACAAGATTCAAATTTATTGTCATAGGTCGATTGATAAAAGCATCACCTTAACGTTGACGCAACACATACATCAAACATTGATAAATGAAAATAAGGAACTAATCATCTTTTGGGGTCACCATGTATTATGAAAAAAAAATTGCTCACCGTGACGATATCAGTTTCGGACACTGTATTACGTAGATAACGTAGGTGGGTACCACTTATCTCATCTGTAAATTATTATTACGTTTAATTAATTTTTATTTATACATATTATCAAACATAAGGTGCTTTAATTGGATAAACAGACAATGCTAATTGTGTGCAGTGTGCAATATGCATATGCCAACCGTATCTGTTTTTGTATCGACAATTCAAAATTAATACTGCGTATGTTAACTGTATTTTCTTTTTGAGGTAACGATTATTAATATTTTTTCAGTCGCTGGTTAAAGTATTCTGTTATTTTGCTAGTGTTCGTACGTCTGGATTATTGCACAACTAAGGTTATTAAGGTTATTCTCACGTAGTTCCTTGACAGCGACGAATACCCTACAATTAACATTTATTTCGTTATTATACATACATATTCGACCGGTCAGTGGTTGAGTGGGCATAGCGCTTGGGTCTCACCCGAGCGTCGCGTGTTCGATTCCTCGGCTGGCTAAGTCCTCCATCACAACACAAGCAACATTTTCGGCTTTCTGTGGTGGTAGTAGGAGATTTTCAAACATTGTTGGGTTATACGTAACCCGGGAATGTTTGTCTTTCTTTATAATAAAAAAATAAAAAAATATGGGTGAACCCAAAATATTCTTTTAGATCGTTTTTATGCTTGTAAATATAAATAATAACATTATTATTTTCTTCGTCGCTAGTCACTTGACATCGTATTAATTCCTCAACTGCACTAAAGGCGATGCCATACGTAGTAATTCAAAATCATGTGTTTTTGGTTTGAAAATTTGGTCGCCTAGAAGTGTTTCAGATGCTTTAATTAAATACTGCGAGTAGAATACATCTTGACCTTTGAAATAATCGAGTATTTTTTAAATAAGCTTTTTATAAGCCCAGAAAAAATAATGTATATGCCTATGAAAACTGTTTAAAGTTCAAAATCTCATACTTACTAACCCATTTTCGGTTATGATTTTATTGTATAATGTGGCAAATTAAGTTATTTATAAAATGATCGGAAAAAAATTAAATATTTATGCCTGGACATCCACAAAATAAAATAAAAGGCACTTTTTGGCCATGTTTTTTCTTCCATAAATCAAAACAGGTGGATGGTTTTAAGCGGGAATTTAAATCTTATCGCCATCTACGTAAGGGTTGTTATTGATAGCGGCACAATTTAAAATATTACACGACGTAGTGCATCGCCTTAAAAAAATAATCAAGTTCAGTACAATTCGGTTAGCGCCATGTACGGAAACCAGCTTTAGAGAGTAGCTTATCGGTAGGATACTTATGGCCACTTGACCGACGTCATATTCCATTCATAATGTTAAAAACCATAAAATCAATATCGATAAAATATAAATAATAAATTGTTATAAAAAACATCGACCTGGAACATAAAATACACCCTGTATCTTTACTGACTCGATAATATTGTTTGATCGTTTGGCGACTCGTTTGGCAGGGGTACCCGGGTTCGTGGGGTGAGGTTCGTCTAGGTATCGGCGGCGAATGCGTTTGCCCAC
Source organism: Hesperophylax consimilis (assembly GCF_061612785.1). Lineage (NCBI taxonomy): Eukaryota > Metazoa > Arthropoda > Insecta > Trichoptera > Limnephilidae > Hesperophylax > Hesperophylax consimilis. The sequence continues at coordinate 3,570,899 of NC_142842.1, forward strand.
CTGTCGCGTGGTGGTGATTGAGGGAAAACCTTTTACCTCTCCAACAGGAATCTCTCGATCTATCGCCTTGCACTGCAGTGGGAGGGATGGATTCATACGTTCGTCACTCCTGGACATATTGACCCCAGATTCATTCCCAGAATTTCCTCTCCTTCTTTTCCCTAAAAAGACCCTCCACACAGCTTCCCAAATGTGACATAAGCCCTGAGGGTTTTTTTCCTCTGGGCCTCCTGTGTGGAGCTAATGTAAAAATATCGAGTAATAATAAAAATATACAATAATATGTAAATCTGTTGTTAAAAAATAGTTTGACTCGAGTTATCGAACATCATGCCAGCATTCCTACAGCCAAGAAATAAATTACTAGGTACATTGCAACCAATTTACTGGTCTTGAAAATAATAAATCATTAATATGACTAGAAGATGTCAAGTGTACTCGTTTTTTCAATCATAAAACATACTTATCGCCTGCGAAAGAGCACACCGAGGTCTCATAATATGTAATCTTCTGTTTAATAACAAATAATTAAATAATAATCATGTCATGTTATTTTAAGGGGTCATCTGCTGTCTTAAAAATAGTTTCAGAATAGGTTTTACAGTAATACATAGTAATTGGAGATACTGTAACAATGCCTAATTGTTATTATTAAATTATCAATAATATCAATATTGATTATTTATTATTATTGACGGTCGTTTTCATTCGTCATGGAGTGACGTACCTGCTTATCAAGGCAAGTCAGCACAATTTAAATTATTAATTTATTTGTGGTATCGTGTAAAATATACGCAATCTCTACGAAAATATGTATCCAATCAGATCATTCATGTTTATTTATGTAATATTATTAAATTATTTCGTATGATAATTACTGCATGGTTCCGCGTTTTAATATTATGTACCTTGCATATCGTTCGGAATAATCTAAAGTCCGGTTGCACAGAGAAAAGAAAAGAACGCTTATGAATAATGCTTTCTTAATATATTAATTACTAACTTCTTGTCTTCCTCGGGCGTCCCTACTTTTTCTACCACTCACTTCATGTAGTGTCATAAAATCCGCATTTTTACTGACAAAAAAAAACCAGGGAATTGTCAGCGTTTGCTCAAACGTTACGACCGTAAAGCACGAAGCTCAGAACAATAATATTATATTTAACATTTGAATAGTTTAGTAAGATAATTTTTGTTTAGTCTTTCTTTAAATATGGCGGGTTGTGTATTGCCGACAGGATTCAAACCTGGTGGAATAAATGAAATTATAAAATCATCCAGCTCAATAAAATTATAATAAAATTATAATATTCCACTTAGACCGATACAAACTGGAATAATGATAGCGTAATTGAACTACTAACGGACAATGAATGAACAGGTATATACATACAGCACGACTATTATGTCCACTATGATTATGCAGATTTAATATTTCAACCAACGATTTACGTCGATGAAGCTAAGTTCTGTTCCAATGTCAAAGTATTGTGTAATGTGGTAGATTCGTTAGATTGCGGTCAAGCATCAAGAATTCATTTTATTAACTTTATTCGACGTTATTTTTTTCAACAGCGGTGTTTCAGCGGATTTTCGATTGCTTAGCAACACTTTTGATTGAAATTGTTGTTTATATTTACAGTTTTCTTCTAAAAATTAATGTTAGTAAGGAGAATAAAATCGCTCCCAAATGCGACCCTTGCGGAACGCCACTCCGCACACACAACGAACATTCACCAAATAATAATTTGCAACCACAAAATTAGCATGCCTTTAACAGTGGTTGAAATATTTTTATCGACTTTTACCTTGTATTATACTGATTGTCGGCTAATTCTAACCACAGAAGCTGCCAATTTTGCACTGCAATTTGCAATCAAATCAAACAATAATGTTTTATTGATGAGATATAATTCGTGATTATTTCTGAAATAATATTGAACAATTTCATCATCCAACTGCTGCACACAATTTGTCATTTTCAAATCGATAAAATACCTACCTTTAATGTAATATTTAATTATGTTTTCTTTTTTTAAATTGGATTTGTAATATCCGTTGATTTTTTACGGGTAAGCTATGTTATGCGCCAGTTAAACATAATGAGGTAAGTTTATTTACGCTCTTAAAATGATGCATAATAGATTTATGTAGTTAAAATCGACACTTATATCGTCACTCGTTGGAAATCAATTAGCTAAGCTGCACGACCTAGTTTCCGGAAGCTCCTAAATCAAAGAGGTAGGTTTCTCACTAGTCATTACGTCATTAGGTTTACGATAATATTCAATTTTAACGTCTAGCTTCCTCAATGGACCCTGAGCAATAGACAATTATTTTTTATGTGGTAGTTAATCAATCCGTTGTTACTATATAAAACGGCTTTTTGACAGTTTTCAACCTAACCTAACCCCCTTTCCTACAAACATTGGTGTCATTCAACAATTTATTTGCATTTAAAACTGTACACGAGTATTTATTTCTTATAATTAAAATTGAAAGTGTATTTTATCACGTTTCAAAAACAGTTTATACTTTAGGGATACGTTCAGAATTATTCCATTTATTTGAATTTTATTGCAAAGCGGAAATACACACAAATTCTGACAGCATATATATGAAATATAATATGCCAGTCAATATGCCAAAGGCCTAAGGGATTAAAGAAATATGGAGGTACTAGTAGATAAACTTGTCGGGATTACTGTGAAAATTTCAACGTTTTTAATTTTAAATAACAGAGGGCGCCACTTCCGTTTATAACAATCCTAAACTGTGCAGTCATTACGATAATAATACTATCAGATTTTTTATTTTGGCTCAAATACAAAGCTTTGTCCATCCGACATTTTTCATTGTAGCCGCAGTCGAAAAGCACCTTGTTTTAAAAAACATTTGTACGCATACGGAGACTTAAAAAATAAGTTTAAAAGAAACAGATTTATAAATATCAATGATTTCTAACGATATATACATATTTTTAACATTCAGAAACAGCAACCCGCTACTATTTGACTTTCGTATCTTTTCTCAAAAATACGTTTATCACGTGTGTCGTTCGTAGCGAATATTTATTACCAAGAAAATTAACTATTTGTTTCCGGGAATTTCCTCTTTGAACAAAGGGTTTCCGGAAACATTCAATACACATACAAGGACTATTTAGATTATTGCTGATATATTTTAATCCGATTAAAATAACTTTTAGTTATTACTTCCTAAGGTCATTCCACTCATTACCAATCAAATACCGGATCAATAATAGCTATTAGTGCTACGTGGTCTGTTTATTTCCTGAAAGTTCCGTTGAACTAATGCGAGGCCACCCCAACTCAGTTCAGCGTACCAAAGATATGCTACTTCACTGACCCAATGACCAATCGTGGCTCAGGACTCTGCGCATTATTGTTTGGCCTAGATCAGACAATCGAGTCAATACCCCTTTATTTTGTAACCACTTGCTTTTAGTGCGGAAGTGCACTAATAATTATAATCGGTTATTTGCAACGTGCGGGAACTGCAATGGTAAATATTTCTTCCTTTACCCAGTGTCCATTAGCGGCCTGCGGGTTCGAAATTGGGTTGTGCATATGGAAATTTACATACTCGTATTTAGTTTTCTTGGTCATCGAAAAGTGTAAGCGAAAATTTTCCCGTTCATGTAGATTTCTCAATTTGGGAGGCGGGTATGGGTACCGCCGCCCCGGAACCATTTATTGGATAACCAACCTACGTTTAGTGACTTGCCCGGCAACGGTGCCCGGGTTCATGTGGTGAGGTTTGTCCGGGTCTTGGTGGCGGATGCGTCTGCCCAACAACTGCGTGGCAGACCAGATCGCGAGAGACTGGTCGAAGGGGACCTTTGACCACTCCAGCAGGACTCTCTCGGATATTCACCTTACACCGCAATGGGAGGGATGGTTTCTGTCAGTCCTGACTCAATGACCCCCAGATTCCCACCCACCCCTCATGCCTTTTTCCTTCCCAGATCTCTCCTTCCTTCCCTAAAAATACCCTCCCAATGTCTATCCCAAAGACGACATAGTAATTATTTCGCTCTTTGCTGGATAACCGCCTCTGCCAATGTTCATCTTTGTCGAATCAAACGTCGTTACCGTGATATACCCAATGTCTAATTGTTTTCTAAGTATTTCTATTTATATGGTCACTCTACTGTTGCTGTAGTATAATGTATTATTTGCTTTATGTGTTAATTAACTAGGTCTGTAACGCGCGTGAATTGGCAATAATGGATTCTAATTAAACGTGTGTTCCACTTTCAGCTTCTTCTACATCCATTCATCTGTCAACATTGCTCTTTCAAACTTCTACCGTAGTACACTAATTGTTTCATCTAAAAAGGCATTGGAGAAATAAAACATAATATTCTAACGTACTTGACCTATGCTTTGTGCAATAATATAATGAACTTTGCCACCCGTTAACCAGGTGTGGGGAACATTTATGCCATCGGGGGGCATTTGGATGTTTGTAATATCGGGTCATACCTAAATTTTCAGGGGAAGGGTTGGTAGAGAGGGGGGAGGTATAAATCGTCGATTTATTATTATAACCTCATTTTACCAAACACCTACTAATGTATTTTTATATCATACCTGACAAGAATTCTTCGATTAAAAAATGGATAAATGAGTAGAAAAACAAGAAATTCATTATTGCAATTGGAACACGAGAATGGTTTCCCTTGAATTGCGTCAACAGTCCGCAACTCGAATTTAATCTTCGTTCAGAACACAAAACTGGTTATAACTTAATAATGAATCTGCATTGGAGTCCACCATCCTTAATTTTAATTGCATTTTGCAACATATTTAGGTTCTGCAGGTATATTTTTATGATTACGCACGGAAAAATTAGATTTTTCTTATATCTCTTTATGGATTTTGTTAGTTATAATTGTTGATAAGCATCTCTGCATCCTGTGAACATTTTTAATACGATTTTTAAAACTTACACACTTCTCATTTCTAATTTTATAAACATACACACATTTAAAGCCTAAGATTTAAGATTTTGAACAAACGAACGTTAACATTTTTATTTGTGTAAATTATGTTTTCTATAAATCTTCCAAAAAAAATAAAAACACGATGAGAAGTAATTTTTATTTTATTGCTTAACTAACTTAAAAATATATCTGACAAACCGTGTAAGAAAACCTTTCTCTCATTTTGGTTTTATTTTGTTTTCTTTTGCGGTGCTTCCAAAGTGCTCGCGGGCTGTAGTTTCCCCACCCCTGAGTTAAGCCAATGTGTTTATTTTCCTTTTTTGTTTCAAAACTTACCTGCTGGAAACATCTTTGACATTGAAAACGTGATAAATATTAGATATTACCTACGCCGCAGTGTCGTTGAAAATCGAAATCATTGACGCGTGTGTTTGGCATCAAAGGTGTTTAATGTAATTGGCTAAATAAATGTTTTTAGTTAAAAGTTCATAATGTTTTGTTTTTCCTCAAGCATACTCAGATTCAGTTATTGCGTATCAAATTATGCAATGGAATTTTATCTCGACTTTTCTCACGCGAAATACTTTAAATGCTGTCAAGGTCGTCGATATCTGGAGAAAACACGTAGTATTATATACATATTTTACTTTAAACATACGTAATAATGGGCATGTCGATGACAACGTAGCTAACTTATTTATACAGTTTTGTTGACGTATGTTGTAAGGATTCGTCAACATTTTCGTTATTTCGGGACGTTGTTCAGTTACTCTCCTAGAGCCGGCCAGGGCCGGACATTTGCTTATATTATGATATTTTCATTAGCATTTGAGTAATTACATTTTTACTTTAATTTTAATTAAGAAATCAGATTAAATTAAGTCTAATCCGGTTATTTCGAGAGATGATCTGGGTAGCAAGTAGCAAGTGTTGTTCTACCCGAGTAGATATTTTCCCATGTATTTACACTTGTATACATACACCTCATTCACATTCATACATCATCTCATATATACACTTCTGTCATTCTGACTCTAGATATGGTCCTACTCAAGTGCTTGGTTCACTTGATTGTGCCATATATTCCTCGGGCGTCCCCAGCTTCTTCTATCATTCAACTTCGCGTCATATATTCTACTTACACCCCCAAATCATCTAAGCGACCTTTTCTTAATCTTGCTCTTTACACTTCCATCAGCCGTGCATTATTTTCGAATCTCTACATTTCTCACACGATCTTACATGCTTTTACCACACATACGCCTCAGAGATATAATTTCTATTACAACATTCAGTCTACTTGTATCCTTCCTTTGTCAGTTACATGCGTCACTGTCAATGCATCAGGGTAGGTACCAGCACTCCACTGTGGACTGCTGACTTCTCTTTGTACAACATTTTTGGTGCCAATCGCGTCCAGTTCTCCATTCATCCTTCTTTCAATTTCCGCCTTTCCATCTCTCGTAATAAATAAATCCTATATTATCTTTTGTGTTAATCCATCACATAATATTCCTCATTGTGTCTATGATCTAATTGGGTTGGTTTCAATTCATCTGATGTTAGTTTTTCTTTAAAAAAACTATTATTATTATTTTAAACTTTATAATAGGTATTACATATTTACATTTAATTGGGACTGGACGCGTTTCACTCCTTTGCTACGGTATCTTTACCTAATCTCTAGACCAAGGCTGCCCAACCTTTTTAACAGTTGGGCGAAATTGACGATTTTGAATCACTGGCGGGCCACTGAATACCTGACGGTTCCTATTTCCATGGGGGGGGGGGGGGGGGGGTTGTTAGAGAATTTCTATAAAACATAATTCTTTCTCGCCTTCGTTGGCAACACTGGTGACCGCGCGCAAGCTGTATTGTTTGTTTTACCGCGGGCCCGCGACACTTTTTCAAATTGGCGGATTGGCGGGTTTTTTGAAAATGGTTCACGCGGGCCACTTATAATTCGTTCGCGGGCCACATTGTGGCCCGCGGGCCTGGGGTTGGGCAGCCTTGCTCTAGACGAAGTTTTTTATATGGCGAAATAATACTTCTGATTACGCTCGGAGATCGATCATAATACTGACAATAAACGTAAGGATAATACTCATGGTAGGTAAAGATTGTTTCAAGTTTTTATTAATATTTCATTACGTAAATAATGGTTAATTCTGCGATGTTACGATGTAATTAAATGCAGTTTTAAGGATAGATACCTACTGCGTGATATGTATTCCACTGCGACCGATTGCAAACTGTTCGCTTCTCTTCTATGTGCTATACTAATCCATTAAATATCTCGATGAAATTAGACCCACGAAACTGAATTAAGATGACCTGTCATATTATGAGTCAAAAATATCTGGGTTTCTTTTCCCGGCAAATCGCTGCATTCAACAGATGTTAAAATGATTAGATTCCGCCAGATTCTAAACAAAGTCAGTTAGGAAAGCTTTATTTTCAACGCACGTAAAAAACCCGTTGTGAACGGAGCACAAGACAGGATTTGGATTTAAAACACATGTGCGTTTTTTTTTAGCCAATGCGCAATGGCTGGCTGCCGGTAAAAAAGCGTCTACGCTGGAAAATGTGTTGTTTTTTAGCGGTGTTTTTTTTACTCCCAATCTGATTATGGTCATATAAAGTTTGATTTAATTTTCCAACGCGGAATTAGAATATTTAACTTTCAATTACTGAAAAAAAAATTGACGTAGCTTACATATAGTAATAGCATTGCCAAGTACCGCAGAAGTGAAGTGAGAGAAAACTGATATCGCCAATTTACATAGAACCTTTTGCCTCCTAAGCAGAACGTATATTTTTATGTGAAACCGCACAAGAGTCCCAACTATTCGTACTCCCAGCCATCTACAACCAGTGATATTAAGGCATCATCAAGATGCCTAAGGTAGTGGGGAAGTATCTGGATATTCAGATATGGTTACCAATCACGGCCAAAGCCATTTCAAGCAACGTTTCAATCCTGAATGGAGGTCTTACACCAGGGCGATACTAACCTCAACTCTGTAACGTGCTGCAAATATACTACATGTCATTTTATAAGAGTTAATTATGAAATAACAAATTAATCGAATAAAATTTACTTGCGCACGTCGGGATTTGAACCCGTGGCCTTTGACTTGCTATATTATAAATAAAATATAAATTGATTTTTTGTTCAAGAATTATGGCACACAGACACGCCGAAACACATTTCTAGATGCTTATCTCTAGAGTGCATGTATGCAGGCATATCTCAAGTTATTTGTCGGAGTGTCAAATTTAATGCCAGCCATTTTACAAAGGCGACGGGCTGGGTCTTGGATGGATTTCCATTATCGTTGGAGAGCTAATCATTATTGTACTCGTTGTTCATACTACATACTTTGTAGTCTGTACTTCGCCGTTTGCCAGTCGTCAAATCGTGAACTGAGTCACGTACACCATACTTGAAAGTTATAATTGCAAAATGGAGAAAATAAAACAAAATGTCGTAAAAGTTTTAAAACCGGCCGACTGGACTGTCCGGTCAAACGGTTGATGTAAAACGCGAAGGAATACATTATTCTCGGGTATAAGCTTACCTGGAGTGGTACCCACGCTAGCCTCGCCCTGATGATAGACTACCATTCCGACTACTAAACCGTATTTAGTGACCAGGTCCGAATAGCCAGGTATTTCCCAACCCTCCTCTCCCACATCTCCCCGCTATATTTAGCCTCGCGACAGACCCGGTTCCAGGCACTTTGGATTCTTTCACATAAAAAAATGTTTTTGTTTTCCTGTAAAATAATAGTTACTTAGAAGTTAGCACGCGTTCTGTCTCTTACATTGTATATCGCATTCCTATTTGAACTGCATTATTTATTTATTTATTTATTTATTTCACGCCTATTAAGGCTTTTACATACATATATATAAAAAATATTTACGAAATTATACATGAAAATAGTGCAGGAAACGACTATTAATACAATTGCAGAAAAATAAATATAAAGTCAAAATATCACTCAACTTGATCTACACAGAATGCAGGCACAACATATAAAAAATCCAAAATATTTTTTCTGTTTCAGTTGACAAAATTATTAAATGTTAGTCAAATCAATTTAAATACCTTTATTAAAATATTCCACTACTCGATGAAAAAAAAAACTTCAATAGGGTATGCTTATATATTGAAATTGATTTACTAAATATATCAACAACATCTGAGTATTTGTTTCCTAGCTGTTGAATCCGTCGCATAGGAGTATGATATTGGGACGTTGACATAGAATTGCTACAATAATATGGTAGGTACTGTCTTGAAACCGACCTGCTTGGAGTATGAAAAGAGATTACATATAATAAATCAGGGGTATCAAACATTGAATTAATGATTTTATACAAACAGGTTAAATCGGAAATAATTCTGCGATCAGATAATTTTATTAAATTTAATGAACAAAGTAAGTTATCGTTATTTAGGTTTTCTCTAGGAATGCCCATTTTGAAATTTACATATCTTAAAAATTTATTTTGGATTCTTTCAATCGCATGTGAATGAACCTCATAATTTGGGGACCAAACCGTGGAATTGTATTCTACATGACTCCTTACTAGTGACATATATAATGTTTTTACAGTATTTACATTATTGAAATCACTAGATACCCTTAAAATAAATCCCAACATTTTCAAAGCTTTATTGGTTATTATTTCAATATGCTTGATAAAGTTAAGTTTCGTGTCAAACCAAATACCTAAGTCATTAATTTCCGAGACAGATACTAACGACATGTTGTTAATGGAATAATCAAAAAGTATTGGATACTTTATTCGATAAAACCTCATAATTTGACATTTGCTTATGTTAAGTTGCAAGCGGTTATCACGACACCATATAATTAATCTTGACAAGTTATTTGACAATATATGGCAATCGTTAATGTTTCTGTTTGCTTTGAATAATTTCAGGTCGTCTGCAAACATTAACACTTGAACATCATTGAAAATATACAATACATCATTGACAAATAATAAAAACAGGATTGGACCTAAGTGTGATCCCTGGGGAACACCACTCGTAGCAGTGAATTTGTATGAAAGTGTGCCATCAATTTTAACAGCCAGTAATCTGTTGGTCAAGTAACTATTAAACCACTTATATAGTGAACCACCTATACCGAATTTATGGAGTTTATTCAGCAATAACTCATGATTGACTTTATCGAACGAATGGTGAAACTAAGTTCTACACAATATGTTAGGAAATTTGAGCAAAGAATGGTCAGACTTTTGGATCACGAAACACGTCCATATCGTATTTATTGTGTTCTTCCTTATTCTATGCTCCAAACAATTGTGGAGCATTTGGAACTCTTGAACTCTATTCTCCTAAAAATTGACTTTTTTCTAGATTCTTATATTCCATGAAGTGGTGAATTATTTAAATTGACTGAATTTAAAATTAATGTTGTTTAACCATACAAATACAACGGCGTCATATGCGCTTCACAATTTTTACCTCATATGGGTGTTTAAAATGTTACCTGGCTATTATAGACTTAGAGGCCTTGTATTTTCTCGGTAGGGAAAACTTTGTTACCTAAAAACCCTACTAAAATTGCATGTTTTGGAGCATCATATTCTGCTTCTTCAGCATCACCAGCAGCCTACGGCGGCTATATAATACATAAAAAGTGACTTACTTAAAAGTATGAGGCTTCTCTAGTGTATTTAACGTTGTGACTTAAAAATGTGACTTTTTTTTGTCTAGTGACTGGTATTAGAGTTATTGCGAGAGTGTGCTACTTAGGTTCAATTTATTGAACGAATGCTGAATTATTTTTTGCATGCCACTGATACCAGTTTACATTATTCTATTTGACTCCAAGGAACTATAAAAAAAGTGACATCGAGTATACATTAGTATTAAATTAAAACAAAATAATGTAAGCTTGTATAATGTTGTGATATTTTTTTATAATAATAATATGACTGATTTGTACAGCGCTGTTTTTGTGAAAAATTACCTCAAGGGCGCTGTAAAAATATATATTTAATGAAATTTATTTGTAGTATAACAGACTTACAATTAATATTTATAAATTAGTGACTTACATCTATACTTATAGCTAATAACTTAAGACCAGACAATACCTTAAAATAAAGCCAGAATCTTAACAACGTAAGTGAAGCAAGCAGTCGTGCACAAAAGTATGCGACGCGCGGCCCTGGTGTATTGAACAGACCTGCGGTTGAATTTTCCTTAGCAAATCTCTAAAATAAAGATAAGTGATGTCGTGTAAACACTATATTTTCGCGCGGCCCGGCGTTATGACGGTCCTACGGTCGACTATGCCCTGGCAGGCCTAGAAAATCGATCTTTCCGCAGGGTTTTTTTTTTAAAATTATTTCTGATGAACGTATTACTAAAATCATAAATGTTTCTTCTTCTCTCGGGAAGTTCTGGTGCTTACCGCTAATTTTATAGTTCAAAAGCGTTTTATAAAATTTTCAAAGCGTTTTACATAAAATATTTTAAAAGTAAGGTCCTGTTTTTATTAATCTCAAATATAAATAACTTACATCCGTAGGGATTTCTCTAGAAACATTTGAGATTTTAGTAATACCCTCAAATATACTCGAAAAAAAAATACTGATCTTTATTAAATTAATACACAATAGTTTTAAAGTCGTCTAATTTACAAATCCACCAAATAAATTGTGAATCATTATTGTTGTATAAAAATGGTATATGCGGTTTTAGTTCGCCTTTCTTTTTTTTATTTTACCTTCATATGATTTATCAATATCAATTTTCAGGAAACATACTCCAAAAGATTTCTATTTATTTTTGTAATTATCCCCACCGACCTTCATTTAAGGATATTGAACAATTTGTAGTTTTCCGGACTGCTTTCAATGTCAATATCTTCCGAAACAATAAATTTATATCGTGATTCATAATATAACCTACAAATAAATTGGAAAATAATTGTTAAAAAGCCACAACAGTGCGACTCTTAAATATCCGTGTTTTGATGGCCGCAAAAAAACTATCGAAAATAATTTATTATTATTTTTCTGTTCCATGTTTCGTTTAGATTTATTAGTATTATCTTCTTATAATAAATTATTTCAGAGTAGTAGATAATACAGGGTGTATCGGCAAGTACCCGACAAACTTTAACCAGCTATTCCTCAGCACATTTGGAGTAAAAAATGTTATGGGCGCCTTGCTGTCCGGTAACATTTTTTTTCCATTAAAAACAAAAAAATAAATAAAAAAATCCACACTCCGTCACTGTCATTTGCATTGTTTCTCGTGTTCAACAGCTGTTATTAGCGAGTGTGTCAAAAAGTGTGCTCGCTCTTTCGTACACACTAAATAATAATAGTTAAAAATGAGTCGAATGGTGCCGTGCCATTTCGTTGTGATTGTAAAAGCGCGCCACCGTAGGTACGTACGTGCATTTTTCAACGAAACTCGAACAAAATATTGCCAGACGGGTTTTCAAACTTTGACAAAGGATAAAACATTGGTGACATGTGGTGAAAATATTAATAATAATTTTTTTATTAAAAAAATTTTTACCGGACAGCCCATAACATTTTTTACTCCAAATGTGCTAAGGAATAGCTGGTTAAAGTTTTTCGGGTACGTACCGATACACCCTGTATATGAAAGACCACCAATCAGAATGATTGAAATAGAATGCTTGATAATGCTATTGCAGTAGCTGTTTTTGGTGATCAGCTGATCTGAACATCCTCTTCTCAACTCATTCTACTGCATATTCTTTCACTTTTACGTTTATCCATTCCCGTTTAATCCGTTTGTACAATTTCGGATATTGATCAAATAGATTGCACGTACATCAACCAGGAGTTATACTAATTTATAAGAAATTTCCTAAAACTTTATTCCGAAATTCCTTCGTCGCGCATTGTTTAGCATTACGGTCAATAGCAACATAAAATCATTTTGAACCATCCTGAAGGTATATTGCAATTTTATATGCCATTCAAAACGATTTAACTTGCAAAGCTGGTCCCAAGGTTTGACCTTCGCTGGAATTCGCAGATTTTTTTCAAAATTTTATCAATTTATCCGTGTCAATTTATTTTGGTTTCGCGAAGTTATTTGTAATGAATTCCAAGTGGACGTTAAACTTTTTAGGACCTGCACTTTTTACAAAAGTGAAGGTCAGTGTAACTCCTATGCATTTCAGATATACCTAGTGTCAATTTGATTGACAGAACATTATTATTATTTATTTACTAGCTCAAGTCCCCGGCGTTGCCCGGCTTTATACAGAGTATTTCGAAATCAAACGTAGAGAGTAATTTTCCTCTTATTTTGAAGGTCGAGTGTGCAAAATTTCATCAATTTCGGAATAAAACTGTAGATTTGTAATTGTTGGTCGGAGCAAGTATGGCATCCCTAATTGAATGTGGTACGTTTGACGCTTAAGGGAGGGGAAGGAGATGGTGAGAAGGCTATTCTGTGTTCTTTCACCAGGGTGATACTTAAAGTATCTACAACTCATATAATAATGTGGCAGACGATCATAAAAGTGTTCTGTAAATATTTTTGTGTGGGATGTATCTGCTTTTCCTACGTTTACTATGTATTTTTAAGGAGTCCGAAATTTTTAGTTATTTGTTTTATTTTGAATGTTTTTTGGCATACTGACAGCCGCGTGATTCTAGAATTAAATTTTCTTTAAAAAAGCGTAAAATATCACAAATTTATTACAGTGAAGTCTATTCAATGAGGATATCGAAGTCTATTGAATGAGGATATCAAAGTCTATTGAATGAGGATATCGAATTCTATTGAATGAGGATATCAAAGTCTATTGAATGAGGATATCGAATTCTATTGAATGAGGATATCAAAGTCTATTGAATGAGGATATCAAAGTCTATTGAATGAGGATATCAAAGTCTATTGAATGAGGATATCAAAGTCTATTGAATGAGGATATCAAAGTCTATTGAATGAGGATATAAAAGTCAATTGAATGAGGATATCAAAGTCTATTGAATGAGGATATCAAAGTCTATTGAATGAGGATATCAAAGTCTATTGAATGAGGATATCGAAGTCCATTGAATGAGGATATCGAACAAAATAAAATGAGAAACATTAATAAATGAACACTTTTTCACAATTTCAGAGTGGAAGATACTACCAGTATCGCCCTGGTGTAAGACCACCATTCAGAATTGAAACGTTGCTCCAAATGGCTTTAGCCGTGTTTAGTGACTAGATCTGAATAGCCAGGTACTTCCCCACCTTCCTCTTTCACTTCCCCACTTACCTTCAGCCTCACAACATCCCCCAATTGGGGATGCCATAGTCTCACTGGCTCCAGACGGGAGCAGTTGGGACTCTTGTGAGGTATTCACTATAAAAATAAAAAAAAACTTTAGTTTAGATATTTATTTATATGAACGAAATAGAGAACGCCGTACCTCGTGGCTTAGAAATTTACACAACTTATACAAGTGCAGTTCTGTTGTGTATCAAGGCACAGTCCGCAGGGATGATAGCCAACCTCCGATAGGACAGAGAACTGGAAATAGAAGATGAAATGTATCAAATTTATTGTAATTTTTTATGGTATTACTTTTGTATTATCTCCAAAAGTCATCTTTAGGGATGCTCTGGAGGGTAAATACTTATTTCCGGGAATGATTAGATGTGTCAAAATACTCCCGGGAACAAGTTTTATTCAATGCACCAAAAAACGTTTATTTCGTTTTTAATTTCGCAATGCGGTCTGACTAATTTATTGAAACTATCTGAGGTTTCCAAGGCCACTCAAATATGTATCATTTGGAATAAAAACCTACCATTTTACATAATACATTTATTTTACATTTCTCCTTGAGATCCGTGGAGTCATTTTTGTGAAATATATTAATAATATACTAAAAAAAAAAAAAATCAAACTAATCGAAACCGCAACCTCTGTTTCAGCAAGGTGACTGGTACTCGCTGTGAAATAATGAACGTCGTCTAGCCTCGTGCTAGTGCAGTCATAATTCTGTCTGAAATTATTATTGACGAACCTAAATAACTGACAATAAAAATGTATCAATGTTCCGCACAGCAGTTATAAAACTAATATATTTTTTTAATAAATCCACCAAACTTAACAACTTCGATGCAATGGGTGGTTATCTCTCCCACTGATTACAAATAACCAATATACATGCGCCATGCAAATATTTTCTGTAATTTTTTTACTTGCAAAGTAAACTTTTTTTTCTTCGCATAATTTTCTGGTAAATCAGTATTTTAAATTTTGAAATAACAAAAACGCAATACTAAGTTATACACGGTGTCCTTAAACTAGTAGTACAAACGGGAATCTGGTGAATCTACATCATAAAGAGAACCAAAACTAAACTTTTTTTAAACGTGATGTAGATTCGTACTTGTACCATTAGTTTCCGAACCCCATGTATAAATATGTATCCATTTTTCAGTGACATACTTGACAAAGCGGAAGATTTTTTTTTTGTACATTTTATGTAACTTTATGTATAAACAATATTCAAATAGCTTTGAATGATAACTTCAGAAAAAAAAAATTGTTTTATCAACTTTAACTAACCTGACGTTTCTTTCCTTCCAGACCTGGCCGTAACCGTCGAGGGTCAGATAGAGTTCTTCAACCGCAATGGCACGCGAGCGGGCATCGCCAGCCAGCAGTTCTCCGACCTGACAGCCCTGACCTACGACCCGGTCTACCAGACCCTCTACTTCTCCGACTCCCAGCACCAGAATGCCACCATTTTCAGCTTCCACCTGACTGAGAACAAGGACATTGAGCACCTGGTCAGTCGGAGCAACAGCAACAATGTCCAGGGCATTGCCTTTGACCCGGTGTCCGGACTGATCTTCTGGACAGACGGCAATAATAAGAGCATCTTTTGGGCATCCCTGGTGCCCGGGTCGGACGCCGAAGGAAAGGGGACTGTGCTCATTCAGATGGACGAGGAAGTTCCTCAGGGAATTGCCGTTGATAGCTGTCGAGGGTAAGATATATTTTTTTATTTAATTATTGAAGACCCTTGAAATAAAAACCTCTAAAGTACATATGATTTTTAATTTTATAGTTTTTTTAAATGTACATTCTATGTGTCCATGCAAAGGTTTTTTTTTTTAATATTTCAATTGAATCAGAAGTCACTCAAAATGTTGTTGAAAATAATATGGTATTTCTTCAAAATCAAAACGAATTTGTTTGAAAATAGCAATATATAGAGAGAAAGAGGTTATACGTGACGTTGTTGTTCTAGTATCTTCCGTCTTTTTCGTTTTCATATAAGACATGTGAGAAAGAGCGACGATCGTCGATGACGTACGCACAACCTTTCTCTGGAACTAGTTTTTTAGTCTACATGAATATGTTGGAAAACGCTGAAAAAATGTCCATTAGTTTACGTCTATTTATATGCTCTCATGAAAATAATTGACCTGTTACGTTTGAGGTTTTTATTCCATTTTCATGGGTTAATTTGTATGTTTGTCTTTTAAAAGATGCCTGAAGTTAAAAGTGGAAGTTGTGGATGATTTTGTGTACCCAGGAAGTATGTTTGCAAGAGACTTTAAAGGTGGCGACACATTACGCTATACACATCAAAGCGTTTTATAAACACCATATCGCTCTCTACACAATCCTATACAGACCTGTCACATTGGACAGGTGATGTGTTATAATTGTGGGCGTGCCGACCATGATACGCCCTGATCTGCTAGCCTGGCGATATTTGAAAATGATGAGACCCCCTCTCGGCTGTCAACTCTCAAGGTGTCAGATCCCATACAAAGAAATGATATTCCGCGGAGGTTCCCCATTTGACACAGTGTGACACCTCAACATATAATCTGAGGCCACTCCCAAATAAGCGTTGATGCGTATAGCGTAATGTGTCTTAGGCTTTATGCTGAATATGTCAATGATAGAACTGTAAATATAGGCAATTCAACTAATGATTAAATTGTTGGTTAATTTTCATACATTTAAGATTTTACGGTATTTGATTATGCAGTGATGTGATTTAAATTAAAATTAATATCTAAACTAATATGACATTCACAATGGCATATTTTTTATCCTTCCGAGATGCAAATCATTTTTGTTATATGTCCAAAGAAAATACATGCTTGATAGTTGAAATAACTTCATTTTTTTTCCGTAATATCCGACATAAAAAATTTTATAAATGGCTAACTTAACGTTTTTTTGTCTAAACTTCCAGATTTGAATATAAAGTGAGTTTTTTTATCTTTTTAATACTGTTTAGATGTATTTCTCACTAGACAGTAAGGGAAACAACGATTTCTATGAGACCATATGAGCTGTTTCCAAAAGCGAACCAATTAACTCTACGGGCAATAGAAAATGCATTCATTGTTACATTTTGTATGCGGTCTTAAACACTTCAATAGCTTCATTAGCATTCTAGAGCATTGTACTATAGCATATTGTGACGAACTTAAATAGCATCATTTAATAGCATTACTAAGAGCTACCTTTCATATCATTTATACCAACATATTTGAGTACATTGTATACCACTTTACACGTGATTGCTTTTATAACAAATGTTATAAATATCATAAATAAGTGACATAATTACATTACCGCACTTCAGTCGCGTTCTCACACTAACGGTATGTTTGCTATGAGACTTAAAAATAAACTGTTTACTAATCGTTATTCATTTTCAAAAAAAAAAATTTGCAAAAAAAAATTCACATGGAAAATGAGCAGTTTTGTAAGACTTTTGGTGGCTTAAAACACAATTTATTGTTCGGGTTACACAGATCACATATGGTATAATAGTCACAGAATAGTTTACACAATATAAATCACACTTTAAAATAACACTTATCGACTAGGCAAGGATTTATACAGGATCCTTGCGGGATAATACTTGGAACAACAAAGTAGTAGAATCTATTTGCGGCACAACTGATCGGAACTAGCCTAGGTTTGCTGATTACTGTCTCTCAAGCACAGTTAGCCAAGAAGAGGAGTGCGCCTTCAGCGAGTCTAGTAGTCTTAAAGTCGGTTGATCAGCAATGGTAGTAGATAGCTATTCTCAGAGGGCTGTGCGCGGCACGGGTAGCCAGCTGAGAGGGGGTACTAGCCAAGGCAAGCAGACAGGAGAACTGAATGGTGTAAGGGCGAGTTGCCGCTTACAAGGGTTTCATCCCGTGTCAGCAGCGTAAGGGATGGTCGGCCGCGTGAGGGGGATGCGTCGAAAATGTTTTGCGCATCTCGTCGCCTCAGTGTAGCGTGAGAGGGACAGCGCCATATGGGGAGAGAGAGATAGTATACTAGCAATAATATCCCGTACGCTACAGTTTAATTTGTTTTATTCATTTACTAGCTATACACCACGCGTTGCTGTAGCTAAGTCTATATGTGCAGATAGAGAAACAATAGCGCGCGTTGCTTTTAAATCCAACAGATGGCGCTGTTTAAAAAAAAGCATGTTTTTACCTGTCAGAGTTGACATCTATATAATTTAGGCATATAAAAACAAATGTGCATTCGAATGCAGTGTTATGTCAACATTTCAATGCAAACTTGAAGAATTTATTTGAAAATAATTGTCTACTGCACAAATCTAATAACCATATATATTATTGATACAGTACTTGAAGAATTCATTACCTATACATTTATTATCTATTTTTATTTCATTAACTTTTGTAATTAAGTCGATTTTAATTAAGTATTTTTTTTATTTTAGGATGATTTACTGGACCAATTTAAATATACAAAAACCCACCATCGAGAGGGCAACATTGGAAGGTACGGACAGAAGTGTTATTATAAAGGATGATCTCTTTATGCCCGTCGGCATTGCCGTGGACCAAGCTTCAAAGCGCATCTACTGGGCGGACGATAAGGAAGGAATCTATTACCGTCTTGAGAGCGCCGACTTAGACGGCACCCGTAGAAATGTCATTTACCATGGCACAAACCACCAACCTTACAATCTGGCCGTCACAAAGGATAGCATTTACTGGACGGATTGGATCTACAAGTCGGTATGGCAGCTTCCTTTAGACAAAACTAACGGCACAGAACCGATCGCTTTCAAAAGTTTTTCAGATAAATCTCCGATGGGTATCGTCTCCCGTGTAAACATATTGGAACAGATCGAAGGAATCCCAGAATGCAAAATACTAGAAGAAACTATTTTAAATAGGACTTCGTCTAGCGATGATGATCAGGACGTTGGTATCGTTTCTAATATTCATACCCCTTTGGCTTTGGCAAAGTTTTGCTTGAACGGGGGGAGCTTGAGACAGTCCAAGGAAGATGCCTTCAGCGGCAACAGAATATGCAACTGTCCACGAGGATTCGCTGGCACCCGCTGTGAAACAACCCTTTGCCACAATTACTGTATTTACGGATCTTGCTTGCTGAGCATCGACGGATTCCCTACCTGCAGGTTAACACACATTTACATACGCTTTACTTTCATTTTTACACTAGCCACATTATTACCCAAACGTTGGCAACATTTGCGGCCAAACTTACAGCTATTAATTGGCCGTGAGTGTTGCCAACATTTCAGGAAATAATAAAAGTTAGCAAGCGTATAAATTATTATTTATGGTAGGTACTTTGCGCTGCCATTTACTGACATACGTGGAAATGGAATAGCTGTTTCAGCCTTTAAGATACCCATAGTTAAATTACATAATAAGTTATCTTGTGTATTTTATATGTACATATCTTTAAATTAATGATTTCTATTATTTATTTTTGCAGATGTACCGCAGGCTACAAAGGAGACAGATGTCATGAGAATATTTGTGATTCATTCTGTTTACATGATGGAATTTGCAAAGTAAATGCAGAAAGTCAGGCAACTTGCATATGTCAAGAGGGATGGGCGGGAGAAAGATGTGAAGTGAGCGATGTGCTTCTCACAACTACAGCATGCAGGTTAATATAATCTTCATTTTCTTCTTATTGTTTTCTATTTATTTGTTTTGTTAACCCCTCAGGCCCAGACAAAATAATATCATATCATCAAAATATTCCCACTTGACATTCAATTTCAAATAGATTCACTGTTTTTGAAAGTATCCCACAGTGAAATACTGTTTTGAAAGCAGATGAAAGACTCTTTTAGATTGGACAATATTCAATCTAAAATATTAACATTTTGAACGAAAACACAACTAAGATTTTAAAGATATTTACCATTTTATACTTAACTAAAAAGCACGTTTAGTCGGCAAACCTTGACCATGTGAAGTATTTTAAATTATACCGGAGTGTCTACGGCAAACTTTTAAATGCAGAGAGAAAGCATGGTGTTATGCTTAAATTATATGTCTGACCATAATAGAAAGTCATTTAGTGACAGATATAGCACTACATGTCTTGAGTTGTGTCTACTTTACATAAATGCCTACAGCCTTACTATAAAACGTGATGTAAGTATTACGCGACGCGTAAGGTCAGAACAGTGAAAACTTGACTTCTTACCATGGCGTTTGTTCAGTTAAAACGGTCTGTGAAGTTGTACAATTCTGCCAAATGCTCTAAATTTAAATTATCCACTCGACAGTCGATCTACTTGGTGACTTAATCTGATCAGCGCGGGAATCGCATATGTGATCTGTCTGCGGCTATCCTCATACGCGGGCATTGCATATATGATCCATGAAGTTTCACTGAAACACATATAGGTAGTGTCAAAATATGCCATGTGAGGTAGATTGAAACGGCTAGCGTTGTAAAGGTTAAAGTTTTCCTCCCTAGAGCAGCAGTTTGCTTGCCTATCGAAAGATGTCATGATCAAGTATTACATAATATGTTAGTAATTAATTGTATATATTTTTAGTTGCTCAGAGCAAGAAGAAACTACAACCAACTCAGAAGTAATGCCCACATTAAATATAATCGTAGACAACAGTCTCACAGACTCTTCAAGCAGCGTTGACATGGAAGTCAAAACCGGAGATGAGATTCTTTTGGACTCGGAAAATCGCAGATCAGAAAACCTCGACTCTGAACGTCGCAACTTGACTTACCACCACGACCTGATGGACTCGAGGGGGGACCTGTTTGGAGAAGCAACATCACAACAATGCCTGGACTGGGATATGCGGGAACCGGTGGTGATGGGTCTCTCAGTCCTGTGCGTGATGCTTACAATAATGACGGGACTTTTGGTTACGAAAGTCGTTTCGCTGAGCAGACGGCCGAGGTAGTTATGATTTTTAATTTCTTAGTATTTGATCTTAGTCGGAGTATTTTCGCTTTGCAATAAAAGTCCAATTAAATGGAATATTTCTGAATGTATCCAATAACTAAAAACTGTTTTTGAAAGGTGATTAAATATGCTTTCAAATTTAATTATTAGAAATAAACATCATTTTCGAAATATTAAAATTTTGAATGCAAGCATAAAAAAGTTTTAAAAATGTCTCACTTTACATTGAACACCTTACTCACTGAACTAAAATTACTGATAATGAGAAAAAACACATCTTATTAGACAAATGTACATATTATAAACATTATGGTCACCTCTTTTTTTTTCCCTCTTGTATATAAAAATCACATTTTACTTTGTTGGAGATTAGCATGTACGAGCTAATCTCCGAAACCACCCAACCAATTTCAATGAAATTTTGTAAATCTGTATGGTTGGTTCCAAGCTTGAAAGATGATAGTTTTGAAAGTGATACGCTGAAATAGATCAAGCCATGATGCGTGCAGCGTAATGTGTCACCTACAATGCAGTGAACATTTTGCTGCTTACGCCAATAACCATTTTGTAAGATTTTTTTCTGGTTTATTGTACATTTATAGATTTTTATTTATGTTAATGATGTGTGCCTTTAATAGGATTGGAAGGCTGGGTGATTATCCCAAAACTGGATCACTCCTTTGTGGTAGCCAATTGATAAAACAGTAAGGAATTGCAATGTTTTGACGGGTTCAAAAAATTCGCTTTAAAACTAACTAACCATTACGCCGTTTTACCGCAGAGATTGACCGCCACAAAAATATGTCTTGACACACTCCTGGCTTCATTCACAGTCATACATCATCTCATACACACTCTTTTATTCTGATTCTTGACATGACCTGACTCAAGTGTTTGATTTATTTGAAGTCATGGCGTCTTCCTCTCCCTGACACCTTCTTAATAATTTTACCACATATATGTCTCATGGATCTCATTTCTACAGCATTCAGTTTTCTTTCACCCTTGCTCTGCTAGTTCCGTACCTCACGGCCATACGTAAGGGTTGGTATCAGCACACCATTATGGAAACCACCTCATTCAGTTCCCCGTTAATATACTTCCCTACATTCAATCTTCTTTCATTGTCCTTATCAGTCTTTCCGTCTCTTGTGAACGTGAATCCCAAATACACAAACTCATCCACTTGCTCCATCGTTCACAACTATTCCTTGAGATTTTTTTACGAAAACGGCGCTATATAAATTAGCCAAATATTATTATTTACATTGCACAGTGTTTACGCACTCTCTCTCTCTCTTTCAAACACCATGACTTTGGACTCGCCTACGTTTATCATTAAATCATTCTGCATACATACTTCATTCATCCTAGATACGAGCAACTCTAATTTAACTGCGATAACGCACTATAAAAAAAATGGTTATTTTTGTTTAAAAACTTTATCGAAGGAGATTGTTCGGTTTTGAATTCAGTCATTTGATTTAATTAATATCATACCTACAAATATTAATACAGAATCGTATGAACTGCTACTACTGTTTAAAGCCAATGAATCCAGCTAGTTTCCGTCCATCCCATATTTTTAAGGTTTATAAATTTATTTATTTTTTAATCGAGAAATTTATAATAATTTTAATTCATAAAAATCACCTATCAAAATTTGGGTAGTTATCATTTGAGTGGTTCAATAGATAGTGAATATGTCAATGGTTTAAAGCACAAAGGGTTTAAGGGTAAAGTGCACAATCCTCGGGAAGTGATTCTACACAATGGTATAAGTAAAAAATATGAACAACTTTTTTCGAAATTCCATTTACAAAAATATCCCCCATACAAAACAATTTATTTACCTAAAAACTAACTTTAAAAACTGGAATTTCTCCTCCTGAAGTTAGTGCACTTTACTCCGAACACCCTGTATAGTTCAAAATGTTCATTTTCGAATTTATTTTGTACTAAACAGACACATGTCGTAACTCCTAATATATGTTCATTTTTATTTCAATCTCAAAACTGAAATGTAAGACTTACTACACAATAAGTCAAACATTAATTTTTTCGAAGGAAGCAAACACTTTGGGGTGTGACATTATAATAATTAATTGAAAAAACACACTTTGTAATACACCACTTTTTATTTTGAATTAATAATGATGAAGCTTGAGATAAGCGAAACCCAGTTTGCTGTTATTATTGATTCAAAATAAAAAGTGGTGTATTACAAAGTGTGTTTTTTCAATTTATATCAAACATTAATTTTTCTCAAAACTAACTACATATCCTGGACTCACAATAAGTGTGCATATTTATAAAAATTAGATTGGTATTCTAAAATCTCTTGCCAATAACTTGAATCAACTAAGCAAAGCCTGTTCACACAATATTAGGCTGATAGCTTAGTTTAAATTTGACTCGTGGCTCGTCAACAGTGCGCTGAGAGTAATTTTCAATACAACCCTGTTGATGGGCATAGAAAGACAAACATATTTTGAATATCCTCACAGTTAAAACTTGTTGAACCGCAATTCAATAATAACAATTTGGCAAACAGGTCGATACCCTTCATAACGATTGTAATTATGACTGGCCCAGGGCCAATGCAATTATTTTGACATTGATTTAACAATGCCGTATCAATTGTCTTTTTATTGCATGCTTCCATAGTTAAGTTGTGCTTAACCTTATTTCTGACCCAGAAATATTAAAAGGTATTGTTCTCATTTCAAATATAAACCAGGGAAATGTTGATTTGTATACCAATGCTATCTACCTAAGTTTGCAATATGAATTTACATAATATGTAACTAAATTTGTTTTTCTGAAATGATTTTTTTTGTTTTACTCAAAATCAAATGCACCTAATTAAAAAAAGACAGGTTACGAATAAGTGATAATTGGATGACCTCAGGTACATATTGTGTATTAATGTCTAGTTGATATAAAGTAACATATACATTTTTCATGTTATAAAATAAATAATTTTAATGAGATATCATGTTTTTGCCCTACACATCGAGAAAAATTATAATGAGTTAATTGATAAGTAATAATAAAAGTCATTAAGATTATTTATTATTTTTACCAACACACTACTATGTATAACTATAACTCTTTTTTTTTCAACAATCATTATTTGAAATTGCCATTTTGTGAAAAATCGCCTCAAGGGAATACAAATCATTAAGTCAACTTTAAAATCTACAAAACTTTTTTTGTTTTCCCAAGCTTTTTCTCATAAACTATGAATTACGGAGAAATTTAACTGATTCCAATTCGATGCTTTTTAAATACAATAATTAATAACTTATTTGTATTTCCTTTTCAGAATAAGGAAGAGGATAATCGTCAACAAGAATGTAACACCTTTAACGTGCAGACCAAATCCCCCTCAGTGCGAAATAACCATTGAAAACTGCTGTAACATGAACATTTGTGAAACTGTGAGTTTGATAATCCTCGTATTATATTTTTATTACAAAATTTTTATGTTTACCTGAACAGAATGCCGACGGTAAAAAGAAATATGGGTTACATATATATTTGCATAATGTATTATGCAGAAACTAACAATGAAATGTGAAAACAATAAATTTATAAAAAAACTACAAAGATTTGCATAAATTGCTCAGTTTACTATGAAAACTTTATTTGTATGTTTTGGGAAAATATTCAGGCAATCGTTAAAACGTGTTTCATTTCTATTTTTATTTAAGTTTATTCGGGAAACATGTACAGTTTGATATACATTAATTTTATATTTAACGGTGATTGTAAAATAATCCCATTAAGTTCCATTTACAATAATTTTTGGTTAATGTTACAGATTAAGAAGCAAGTACATATTAAAAATTTAGTATTACATAGTCCATTGTACATATAAGTAAAAAATTAAAGAATTAATAATAGTTGTGATTAAAGAACATTATAAGGTTAACCACTTAATGCTAGGGTTTCTTAATAAAAAGTATTTAAAAAAATATAAAAACGAAATAAGAAGCTCAAAAACACGACCGATCTCAACTGTAGGCAAATTCAAACTTAGTAAAATACATCACTAACTTTCACAAGCGTTACTCCTGTTAGTTAAAAATAGAACGCTGCAAGTCGAAACCGGCGAAAGCCACTCGGGCTAGCAGAAATTGGAACGCATTTAGCGTGCGAGCGTGACTCGTTTAAAAGCATTAAGCGGTTAATTTGATTTCAAATATTTTAAGCGTACATTGGAAAATATCAATATTCCTTAGGGTATTGTAAGATTTGCAAAGATATTTGTGCGTAATTCAATTCGAAATGTTGTATATAAAATAAGGTATTTAATCTGGTATTGCGTTCAGGGCAACGAAATGCAATCCTTTCTTGCTGGTGAGTCAATAAGGCAGTTCACAATTTTATACAGAAACAATACGTCTTGTAATCTATTTTGGAAATGAATTTTTTTTTTGCATTTGATTATATTAGTTTTATCAACATTGTGCATGGTAATTACAGAAGTTTATTGTAAACTTAATTAAGATTTTTCAAAAATTTCAACAGCCAGAAGGTTATTTGCATTTTTCTTCCCGGAATGTTTGTTTTTGTAATTTTGAAGTTTTACACCGAAGTACTTATACAGTGTGTATTTTATGAATAGTTAAAAGTATGACAAATTTCACAGTGATTACTGATACATATTTACAAAATTAACTCATTCGCAATCTATCAACTCAAACAAGCTGAAGTACTTATACAGTGTGTATTTTATGAATAGTTAAAAGTATGACAAATTTCACAGTGATTACTGATACATATTTACAAAATTAACTCATTCGCAATCTATCAACTCAAACAAGCTGAAGTACTTATACAGTGTGTATTTTATGAATAGTTAAAAATATGACAAATTTCACAGTGATTACTGATATTTCCAAATTTTTTAAAGAGAATGCTTTGTTTGGTATTTTTATTTCTCATGGAAAAAAAATTAAATTTAAACATCTTTATATTGGTTTATTTTAGGGGTATTACGCCGTGTTGCGCTACCTCCTTCTTTAGACACATTTAGGATAGCATTACAATGTCCATTATCGGAGCAAATGTGTAAATACACGATTACACATCTGCCCAGATGATGGACACTGTAATGCTGTCCTAAACGTTGGTTAAAGATGGAGCTATTGCAACACGGCATAATACCCCAAAAATAAATCACTACAATACTTTTGGTCGTATAAAAATCTCTAACCTAACAGCTTTGCTTTGTTCCAAAAATTGAAAAAAATCTGGTCCTCAAAACATTGAAGATATTTGTGCCAATTATTAATATTTAAATTTTTATTACAGCCCTGCTTCGAGCCCCAGGGCTTCCGAGAGCAGCTACGGGACGGCGGCAAGAAGGAAGAGAAGAAGAACCTCCTCATGAACATCGAGAAGCAGGATGACACCTACTAGGGTGACTTCGGACGGCTCCTGCCCAGGACGTCGCCGGTTCCTCCCCATCGAAGAGCTATTCCTGCGGGATACGTGGCTGCGCCATCTTCTGGGTTATATTAACTCGAGGGCAGCCGCGTTCCATCGACTGACCACTTCACGAGACTTAGAACATATTAACAAATTGTAGATAATTATTAACAATTTATTCTTGCCGCGCCATTGTATACTTCTGGCTTGATTTTCAAGGTTCCTCGACAAAACGGAACAGTAACAAAACAGAACGTTGATTAAAAAAAATTACCTAATCTATTATTATATCATGTTCTGTTTTTTTTTACCGTTTCTTTTTTATCCGGTTACCGATTTTCAGCGATGCTATTTTCATTTTAATGTCGTGTTGTACTTCATCATTTTCATCCCTGTTTTCGACTCTATTTTTCATTGTCCCTACTTAGTTAGCTTGTGAACCTTTAATTTATTTCATAATTTCATTGCGTATATAGACGCACTGTTAAGTTCGATGAACCTCTTTAGAGGTCCACGATGAACTTAAAGAAATCAAAACATTTAATTAGAGTTAATTGAGTTATTTCTTTTTTTTTTTTTATCTGTCTGCCTGGAACCAGTGGGGCTACGGTACTCCCAATTGGGGAATGTTCTGAGGCTGATTTAAATTAGGTAGAGGTAATCTAACGCCATTTCAAGCAGAATTTCGAATACATAGTAAAACACAAGACAAATAAACAAACAAATTGTTATTTGAACTTTGATTCACAACCTCATCTCGTTAGTAAAGAAATTATTTAATATGTGCATTCAAGCTGAAATACCACACAACTCCGCAGTGGAAACTAGTTGCAATCAGTATAAGTTGTATTAATGCATGATACATTTAATTTTTACTCGTTAGATTAACTGAAAAGGCTAAATGCATTTTATCAATATTGGTTGCATAAATTTAATGGAAATACAATACAGGGAAAAAAACATGGCTATATCTTTTCCAAATTTTAATTTTTTTTTTTTTTTTTAACTAATTTGCCTTTTTTCTTGCTAATGTCTTCCAAATTGTTAGAAGAAATCCTGCAGTACTAGCTTCAAAAATCGTGCATTATTTTGATATATTTAATTTATTTATAAATACATAGACTCTAGTGCATTTGCAACAATAAAATTTGCCCCAATGAGGGGGTGGGTAAGACCTTGCATCTATTTTGGTGCAATTTAGTGCACAAGTGTACGCAAATGCAGAGAGTTTACGGTATTGTATACTACGGAGGATTGATGAGACCAAAATAACATTTGTCATTGTTAAGTTTGAATATATTTTTAAGTCATATAAAGAAGATGATTGTTGTATGTCTGCCTGTCATTATTTGTCCTGTGGCAGTCTAAAAAAAGGGTCTCAGAAATTTGCATTAGATATTTTGTCCAAAGAAATTTACCATCGGGGTAATTTTCCCAATTGTATTTACGTCAGCTTTTCTGTCCAAAGAAATTTACATTAGCTGTTTTGTCCAAAGATCTTTACATCAGATGTATTGTTCAAAAACATTTTCTTCAGCTATTTTGTACAAAGACATTTTGAATTAATATGAGTCGTCGACTTGCAAAACCAAATTTTTCAGAAATCTGTAAATGTTGCGAAAAACACTTTTAGGTACACTTTGAATATACCTTTTATGCTAAAAAAAATATTAATAATTAATTTATTTGTTTGTTTTCCAGAGCAGGTTTAGCAAGTGGAAGACTGATGTGCAATACACAATTTTTCTAATACATAAAATATTATGGGCTAAGAAATTTACATCAAACCATACATTTTCTAACAATACATAGTAATATGTATTGCTTTTACTTTTTTAGTACATTATCAATGATTTTTTTTAAATCCTTTAGTTGTAAGTAATTACATCATGTTTTCAATGGAATAATAATATCTTTGGACAAAATTTAAATTTGTCATATTTGTGAAAAGCCATTTGAAACTTTTCTGAGACCCTTGTTGTGAATATTGAATGAATCAGAGATGTTACCGAAACACGTCGGCTTTGAAAGCCTTTATTACTGTGGTTTAGTTAAAACAAAACAGAACTTTAAACACTTGGATAAAAGTTTAAATAATAATTGCTTAATTTACCATTTCTACACAATTTGTAATAAAAATGCACTAAATGCGTAATTTCTTTAATATTTTGTTTGGAAAAAATATACAAAAAAAGGAACTTATTTATGCAATAATATATGGCAATATTTGTTTTATCAAATTGATACACAAAAATAAAAATAAATTATTGCTGCCATTTGAATGTTATTATTATTACCATTATGTATATCTCGAGACTGGCCTAAAATAATAATCAATCCCTTTTTTACTGTATGTGGAATATCTCCTAAAAATATGAATAGATACTTTTAAATGGTGTGTTCTTAAATAGTTAAAAAAGTAAACCAAGTACTTAACTTCTTTTTTGGAGATATAATAATTTTTTTTAGAGGGGGTAAAATTTTGATAAACATTTAAAAATCATATCATTTTACAAATTTATCAACTTCTGGGCTTAATAAAAACAGGTGGTATGTAACTAAAAAAATATGTACGTTTGTATGCTTTATGTTCCTTATTAATTTTAGCATATTGTTTAAAAATCTCTTGTCACTTAAAAAAAAAAAAAATTAAATAGCAACGCTTTGATTTGAAAACATGGGGGCTACTTAAATTGCTTTTACAAAAGTGAACTTTATATAATGTCAGTTATAGATGACAAAATTTGCTTTTTCGTTAATCTTGACAAATTAATTTCCCATATTTTTTAATTTATTATTCACACTGTCTCATATTGGAAGTTTAATTTCGGGAAAAGCATTTTTCAAATTAATTTCACCTTTTGCAGGTGATATGAAAGAGCAGCTAGGATGATATAATTTTTTATTACTATTTAATTTTGTGTTCAATCAGTTTTGTTTATTAGTTTTTAAAATAATTCAGTTTTTTTAATGAATTTACCGTGCACAAATTAAATAAAAGGAAACATTTTATATACTGGGACATTATTAATGTAGTAAAAGGTACTTAACTGGTCAACCGTTTAGAATATTTTTGCAACAGCGGGTACAGGTGATAATTTCAATGTCACGGAAAATACACAATATTTTCCCCTCATTACAGGGAAGAAATTTGTATTTTCTCTCAATTTTATGGTAGAAATAGACGTTTTCTCGTGATTACAGGGAAAAACATATCTATTCCTTCTATTCATTGGGAAGATATATAGATAATTTCCTTCAATTACGGAAATGAAATGCGCATTTTCCCTGAATTACCGGAAGGAAACATCCATTTTCGAATACTTACAGGAGAGAATTGCTAATTTTATCATATTTGCAAGGAAGAAACATGCACTTTTCCACATTTATTCGTAAGAAATCTGTATTTTCTCTCAATTACAGGAAAGAAATGCTCATTTTCTAATACTTACAGGAAAGAGAAATACATTTTGAAATATTTTTGGGGAAGTACCATACTGTTTCTCATCATTACATGAAGATATACTTTGTTAATATTTCTTAGTTCTTATGATGTTTTTTTTTTAAGAAATTTGATTTCGGATTTTTGTGACTATACTAGTCCCAATGAGAGATTGTACATGGCGTCATTGTTCTAATATCTTGTCTTTTTGTTTTCTAACAAGACGCCTGAGAAGGAAAAGGACGAACGTCGATGACATCTGTAAGAGCTCTCACTCTGACTAGTTTATGAGTATTGTCCCCTGTTCCTTTCAAATGATTTATTTAATATCTTTTTTTAAAAGATCAGCAGCTAATCAAATGTTTTCTGGAGAAATATTTTTATTATTATAATAATAATTAGTGTAAGTTATGTTAGTTTAGGGAAACCAATGTGCTCTTTAGCGCTTCTAATCGTGGATTAATAATATCCACATGAGAAATGTGATATTATTTATTCTTTGTATAAAAACATATTGATAAGTTTTGTAAATTATAAATTTCAAGTGGAGTTAATAAATGGCTCAATGTGATTCATGAAATTTTATTCCGTTTAATTCCTTATTCCTTTCCGTAAATAGATACCAACACCAACAAGTTCAGATTTCAATGTCATAAAATGTCACACCCCGACTGTGATAATATATTTTATCTAATATAAACATCACGCCAAATGATTGTGACAAACAGAAAAACAAAAAAGAATTGAGGTTGACATACAAGCAACTAAAACAGTTTGCACTAATTTTTTATGATATATGTATATATATATACAGGGCCGCCCTGGGCACCAAATTGCCGAGGCACTGATAATACCTAACAGTCGCTCTTGAGATTATTTTTCATAAAAAAGGCGCTACACAAAAATACAAATATTTATTGTTATCAAGTTTCATTTGTAGAACGCGTGACAGCTGTTTCGCCCTCTGAAGGCATTATCATTTAGAGCTAATAATAATTACACAGTAGAACTTGTTTAAAACTAATCTGGTTTTTGTAAATTTAATAATAATATTATTTAAGATATAAAAGAAGAACCAAAAACATCAGAATATTATTGACTAGCTGACCTATACCTGGCGTTGCTCCACTTTTCTCTACTTTCTATATGAATAATATACATGTATTATACATATAAACCTTTCGGAAAAAAATCTCTGAATGATAGTAAACCCTATCAAAATCCATTGCGTAGTTTAGAAGAACTAAGCACACAAACAGAAAAACGTGGATAGCGACTTGGTTTTATACTATTTAAAGATTACAGTGATCACCTATTCCAGGCTTGGTTTTAACCTTTCCCTTACTGTGCTAAAAAAATACACGCGTTCCGGTGCTGTGTTGTCAATACACATCTCAAAATAAGCGATTTAATATCGGAAAAATATGAATATTCATAGCTAATCGATTATCTTTATTATATTTTATATCAAACGTGATAATAATTGTAATTTAATTGCTGAAAACATGAAAAAACCATCGGCAGATGCTAAAGAAACGTGCGAGAGATCCACATCTAACGACGGTTCGCAGCCAACTGGCTAGCGGCTTGCGGCTGGCACAAACACAGCTGTGCGGTCGTAGGTATCGATGGTCTAAATCAAAAACTACAACTGCAGAAGTGTGGATGTCTCATGTTCCCGCATAGCGAATTAAAGCGGGACATCAATAGCGTGTCATTTCCTCGCACACTCGTCGCGTATTAGTATCACACGGTTGATTGTATTGGTGTATTTGTTCCCGATTTTTAACAAAAAACTCTGATTTTTAATTGAATTTGAAAACTATGTAATATATTATTTTTTAATTCAGTGCATAAATGTATAACGGAGGAATACCTAAAATCTGAACCCAGAATTTATTATATTTATAGAGTTATTAAAGTTATTAGAAGCAATGTGTAGTAGAGGTGGGCAAAATTGATTGAATTAATTCCATGAATTAATTCAATCTTGTAACACAATCGATCTTATTCTCATTTTCAAAAGGAATTGAATCTTAATTCCGTATCGTTGGCATTTTTTTCTAAACATTTTACAATTAAATTATTTCATGATAATAAGGTAATAATTAATAATTATGTGATGTGTTTCATAGAAATCTAATTAAATATTATTACGGTACTATGGCGGCGCGCCGCGAAGTTTATATGTACCATACATAAACCAATCACATATGTACTGTGCCCTGTCGCACTAAATCGCGTATCTAGTATCCCGCGTCCCGCGCCGTAATCCAAAAGACTCTTTTCATCGAGTCCCCAGTCAAGGAATTAATGAATTTATTCCGTTTTCAGTTGTGACGTCACGCGTCGTGACACAAATCCTATGTCCCATGTACCGAGTCTGTCCGGACAAGCGCTCAATCTCAATCTCAGGGAATAAGTGAAACAGGACAGAGACATAGACACTCGAGACAGAGTTCCCAATTCCCTATTCGTTATCGAGTCCCTTTCCTTACTAGTTACAGGTCCGTCCGCACCGTCTGCAAGAACGCAAGTCATTAATGTCGCAGATAGACACAACACACTTACTAGTCAGAAGTTCCTAATTCATTGCACTATGTCAGCTGTCAATCGGTTCGTCGTTAGTTCCCGCGTGGCTAAACCTTCGATTTAGTACCTAGTCAGGTGAAAACTTTCTACTTTGGAATCTGAATCCTAATAAAAAAGCGAAAGAATCTCCTGTATTCTTCTCCTTTCCTAATGCGAAAATAATGCAATACGCTTAGAAACAAAACGATGTTTACGTTATTGTTCTTATAAGTATGTTTTTTATGTACCTGCCTACTTGTAGACGTAAAAAGAGATCAGTTGACTGTCAAATTGTGGGTGATGATAACATGTAATTTGTTTTGATTTCTGTATTTTTGTACTGAATTGTATGCCACTCAATTTCAAACTTTCAATCAGTTTTTATTTGGCGCATGGATTTAAAATTACCATTGAGGTAAGTACCTGCAAACATTAAAATAAATAAATATAATATATATGTGGTTGAAGCTTATTCCAGGTGAACGGGTCGGATATACAAAAGTGGGATAATAATAATATAGTTCTTATAATTGCTTTAAGAACGTATCTCATTGCCCCTAAAATAATATATTTTTTATGTAAAGGTTATCTTAACGTACCTACATTTTGTAGTAAATATATAGATAGTTTTACGAAGAAAGATAATAATAATTTTTATTCTGGGATTCAGTTTGCCAGCAAAAATTTTCTATGCACAAAAGAAAAATCGAGTGGGACTTTTTATTTTTGGTATCGTTTAATGATGTTTTACCTTCGTTTTTTATAGGAAAAAGCAACATATTGAATAGCCAAGATGTCTTCCGGAAAAAGGATAGAACTTTAGTGTTACTTTTCTGAAGTAGATGGAGGGATGCATTGCTCCACAATTTAGAAATGGGAGTTAAAAAATAAACATCCGACTATTCCTCTCCAGGTCCAGCGCCCTGCGCCTTCCGTGGCCTTTGCGGCACCCATTTCAACGATTTTATTAGTGACTTGTAAAATTACTTTTTATTTTTGTTCGTAAAATAACATATTTATTAAAAAGTTTGTAACATGTTTATTTTGTGGAACGACATATCTTTTTTTACTAAAGTTACTCCAAAGCTCTCCTCGCTTTAAGAACTCTGTGCTATAAAGTGTAAAGCTTACAAATACAGGTTTTCTAAGTAAAGTTATAAATGTACCTCTGCAATGTACAAAATAAATCCCTATATTTGATATTTTTTGTGTGTTTATGTTTATATAAAATGTTTTTTTCAAAACGAACACATTTATGTGAATGCGAAAAAATGGTTCATTATTGCTTTCTTTAAGTTTCCTAAATGTGAGCAATCTAGGTACAAAACCAAAATGAAGTGTCGAATCAAGGAATTAAATGAATGAATTTAATGAATTAGTTCACTTGACCAGGTGAATAAGACTGAATTGATTCATTATTGTGAATGAATCTGCCCATGTCTAATGTGTAGTAAATACACACCACAGATAAGGAAAGGTTAATAAGGGGCGCCAAACTTTTACTTGCACCAGGCGCCGTTTGGCATAAAGTCGTTGGGCTTATAAAAATTGCTGTGTACCAGATTTCAGCCAAACGTTTTCCCACCAAAAATTAAAAAAAAATTAATCGGTACTAATCTCGGCCAACTTAACATATTCGCTGTGTGGAGTTTTTGTTACCATTAAAATGACATATGATTCGTCTGCCAATGTGAGTGATTGGCCCTGAGCTGGTTAACCGTTATTGCACAAAACTCATTCAAATGTTGTTCGTTGATGCATCTGAATACAAAACTGAAGTTTTTTGCTTCCCCTGTAAAATTTCGCAAAACTCACATAGCCGGTCTTGCAAGCGCAACGAAGTTAATTTACATGGTTTCGTATGTACATCGCAGGGCATACACATTAGCGAATTATCCACGGGACCGTTTTTGACATACAAGCGATGTACCCGGCTAAATCGCTAAATCGCCAATGTTAAACTATCTTAAATTACTACGTATTTTATTTGATCTGATTTGGGCTTGGCTTCCAAGACTTTAATTACGTTTTTTTAAAAACTTCAAAGTTACCAACCACTTTTGTATGGCTTGCTATAAAAAATTCCACCCAGAACAGAATATTAATTTTATTACTTAATTTTATTACCGCCTCACAACGCCGCCCAACCGGGTGGTGACATAGTTCCCCTGTCTGTGCACTGCACAGGCAGGGACACTCTTGTGAGGTGTCACATAAAAAAAAAAAAAAAATTATTTAATTAGTAATTTTATCCAATACCAATCTGCATATAGACGGTTCCACTCCACAGAAACCGGGTTACTACGTGTTTTGTCGGACATAACTACTGCCATTGAGTCGGGTAAACTGGCACTTCTTTCAGTCTTGGACATGAGTGCTGCATTTGACACGATTGACCATGACTTTCTTATTAAACGATTAGATGAATCATTTGGTTTAAACTGTGATGTTAAGACCTGGCTGACATCGTACCTGGCCAACCGTTTACAAGCCGTAAAAGTAGGAAAAAACCAATCAAATTATGCAACCCTTTCATCTGGAGTACCCCAAGGGTCCGTTCTGGGCCCACTACTCTTCATCCTCTTCACAAATGATGTCGCTAAAATAATAGAATCATTCGGCCTTCTATCTCACTGCTACGCTGATGACCAGCAAGTTTATTTTTACTGCTTACCAGAAGAAATAAACAGTCTAAAAATTCGTATAACTGAGTGTATAGAAGAAATTACTCGCTGGATGACCTCAAATAGATTGAAACTGAATCCCACAAAGACTGAGTTTCTGTGGACTGCTACAAGCAGACGTCAGCATAACATTGAAAAATCCCCAATAACCATTTCCGGAAGTGACATCACTCCAAAAACGTGTATCAAATTACTGGGTGTCAATCTGGACGCTAATTTTTCCCTTAAAACTCAGGTGAACAGAACTGTAAGCACGGGGTTCTTTCAATTAAGGCAAATTAAAGCAGTGCGGAGAAACCTGCCAACAGAGGCGACTAAATTGCTAGTCAATTCCTATGTTGTTTCACGTCTAGATTATTGCAACGGAATATATGCAAATCTCCCTAAATGTCAAATCAACAAATTACAATCCGTTTTCAACGCCGCGGCAAGGCTTATCACCGGAGTATCTAAATACTCCCACATTTCAGAGCATCTCAAAAATCTGCACTGGCTCAAATGTCCTGAAAGAATCCAGTTCAAGGTATGCTGGATGGTATTTAAGTCACTTAACGGAATGGCTCCGGCTTATTTATCAGAATTGTGTATTCCAGAAGATTCCAATTCCCGACAGTCAACCCTTAGGTCAGCAACGTCATCAGCTATCGGAAGGTTGAAGGAACCAAAGCGCACACCAGACACTAAGTTCGGTGAGCGTGCTTTTGCCGTGTCAGGACCTAAAGCCTGGAATGGACTGCCACATGATTTGAGAATGATCGCAGACTCGACAGAATTTAGGTCTAAACTTAAAACGCACCTTTTCAGACAGTCGTATCCATAATTTCAGAAACCTCCACTTTCACAGTTGACGGCAATTTAAATTTAAATTAACAAAATGTAAAAAATACTAAAAATAAAATAATAATTAAAAATAAATAAATAAAAATGATAACAACTAACAATTTGTAGGCTTTTAAGACAGTTAAAATACATTTAAATTAAAATAAAAACTATAGCAGACTTAAGATCATGCGACGACCAGTGTTTTTTGATATAGTGTCCTCTGCGTGCAGTTCTATCTTTTATAAGCATAAACTTTTTAATATAAGTGTGTTTGTTGGAAGTGACTTGCCAGGTAAGTATGTTTTGGTATCTTTTCTAAATAACAAATGTAGATCCTAGGAAATAAATTGTACAGCGCCCTTGAGGTGATTTTTCACAAAAACGGCGCTCTACAAATTATCCAATTATTATTATTATTATTATTATTATTTAAACAAATTTTCATTATTCTGGTCTCTTGCTAATATGTGTGTATTACTTTAGATAATATATATTAAATTCACTGGTTATTTCATTTTTTCTTCTGACTTTATGTCCGGATTAAGGTTAAACGCAACGCTCGTTGTATTCTACGTGTTCACAGATGGCGTTAATTAATTAATTTTGTTTAAATACGCTTTTGCAAGGTATTGCTTTACAATATTAAGACAAATCATTTGTTTGCGCCCGTATATACGCAATATGAATATGAATCAATAGTTTTGTTCGTTTAAAGACTTAATTCTTTCGAGAAAGGCACACAAATACAATATTTTACCGATGATTCAATCCAATATTGTATTTGTATGCCTTTCTCGATAGAATTGAGTTTTTATATGGACAAAACTATTTATTCATATTCATATTGCGTATATGAGGGCGCAAACAAATAATTTGTCTTAATACTGTAAAGCAATACCTTGCAAAAGCGTATTTAAACAAAATTAATTAATTAACGCCATCTGTGAACACGTAGAATACAACGAGCGTTGCGTTTAACCTTAAATCTTCCCCGCAGGAAAAACTAAACCCTTCCACACATTTTTCCACAAATGATCATTTAATCAATCCACATTATGCAAGTGCACTATATAAGCATAATAAATACAAAATAATAAAAAAAACAACACGTCAAATCACCAAAGATCAAATGGGAAAATAAATCACCGACTCCAGATATTTTCATATCAGAGGATTCGGCACGGTAGAACTTCGAACTGGACCTATAAATCCTACTGATCCCTCAATATAAATATTTAAAAAATATTTCGTAATCCTACATATATTTAAAATGACTGATATTTGGATTTTTATGTATAAATTCTCTGACAAATCTAATATGCCTAAATTTTGAATGAGAGAGCTAGGTATAATGCCAGTAGCCGAAATAACAAATGGTAATATTTTTATAGTCTGAGAATGCCAAATTCTTTTAATTTCATTTCCTAAATCTGTATATTTTCTTATTTTTTCGGAAATAGTTTTTTGAATACTACAGGAATTTGGAATAGCGACATCATTGATATAAGTAATTTTTTTTAATTTTGTCATGTAAAACTATATCGGGTCTATTATGACAAATCGTTCGGTCTGTTAGTATAGTTTTATCATAATATATTTTATAAAATTCATTTTCTAAAAATGAATTTGGTTCGTATTCATAATATGTTACTATATTACGGCAGTCAATCAAGTTATGTGTAATTACCAAACTTTGGTGAATTATTTTTAAAACTTGATTATGCCTAAATGTATACTCAGACGGCGCTAATATAGAACATCCCGATATAATATGTTCTATAGTTTCCAGAAAAGCCAAACATTTTCTAGATAAATCATCAATTTGATTTATATCGTTGATTATATGCTTCCTATAATTTTTAGTATTAATGACTCTATCCTGAATGGCAAGCATAAATCCTTATATTTCTGCGCTTAACTCTCCAATACTCAACCATTTGTTTGACGAAAATTTGTCAACATACATTTGGTTGAGATAATTGAAGTGTTTTGCGTGTAAAATTTTATTTGACCAGGAATCTAATAATTCCTGGTTGGGATTTATAAAAATGTTGGCATTCTCGTTGTATAAATTTATATTTCTTTATTGTTTTATTATTACATTTGTATTATTATTGTTCATTGCGGGTAGCATATAATTATCACATGGCTTTCACTGGTTGTCACGGTGAGAAGTATTTTTTAACAAAAAGTAAGATAATATCGCCTTATCTGATTAATGTAACAGAGGAAAAATAAGTAAATAGACCTTGAACCAAAAGATCAGCAAAATAATGCAATTCACAAAATAAGTATTTATTGGTAACTACATATTATGGCAAAATAGTACAAGTTAATAAAAATAAGGTTTTCTTACACGGAATGCTTAAAATTACAGCCGAATTAACATAAAGACATGTATTTGTATTTTAAAGTACTTCAAACGATTGCTGGAGTTTCTCCGAGCCAATCAACCACTCTTTTGTCGTGCCACATGTAAACTCCTTTCAGATCGATGGGGGCTTCCAGGGCAAGGTATAAAGGAGCCAGGCAGCCACGCTCAACAGAGAAGTGTCCTTTGTGTGAAGACATATCCGTGTCAACATAACCCGGGTGCACACAATTGATAGATATCCCCTTGGCCCAATATTGCCTATTCTGAATGAAGGTTAAAGCACTGACAGCCACTTTGGACACGGTGTAGGCGCTGTTACCCCATCCATCAGCTTGATTAGTTCCCCTTTGAGCGGATTCAATAAATTCTTGAACCAATTTGGACAACTCAGGCACCGTCAGCTTTGGCTCTGCGAATTTTTTCCTGATATTTTCACTGGGAATGCGGGAAAGATGTCCACACGAACTCGATAAGTTCACAACCCTGGCGCGACCTCGGAGAAGCGGGAATAATATTTCGCACGTAGAAACAAGCGAGAAGTAGTTCACAAAGTTTGTTACTTTAGCTTGGACATCGAAAGGTTCAGTAGCATCAGTATGGAAAGCTATGGCTGCATTGTTTACTAAAAGATCAATTCCTCCGTGTTTTTCTTTGATATAATCTCTGAAGCGTTTCAGGCTCTCAGGATCTGTAACGTCCAGCTGGTGGAAGAGCGGGTTAAGTCCTAATTGCTTCAGTTCTGCGACTGCCGCTTCTCCCCGGTTTACATCTCTCGCTGTCAGAAATACGATCCCCTCGTATTTTTGACACAAACCTTTGACGATGCCGAATCCTATTCCCTTATTGGCGCCGGTGACAACGGCTACTTTACTTTTGCTACACATTACAGAATTTTAAATTGCACAAATTTGATTAGACTAGACGACTGGGCCCGGGCCGATAAGCAGACAACGATAATAATATTTGACAGTTCAAATCGGTTCAAATGTCAGATTCATAGAGAGAAACCATAGATCATTTTTAATTTTTACAAGTAGATTTTTCTAAAGATAAAGATATTATTTTAGCAATAATAATGAGTAGGACAGCAACAATAACATTTAGTTGTCATAAGTTTTTTTTTTGTTTTGCGTCTTCGGAAAATAATAAAAAAACATCTTTTTCTGTTTTCTACCCAACAAAATTTAGTGTGTTGTGCCTTGAGGATTCTTCTCCCCATGATGTCCCGGGAGTCACTTTTCCCTGCTGATTTCCAGATATTCATAATGTTTTCTTTCTTCTGTCACTTTCTTGTTGTTGGACCCCCTGCAAAGCCCCCACATCCCCCCTTGACCTCATAGATGGTGAAAATACAGAAATTTCAGACAATAGTTAATAAAACTCGACCCGCCTTCGACTTCACAGACCCCACCAGCATTTACTCAACCTTCTCCAACAAACTTTTACCCTCCTCATTCCCGTGGCCCGTACATAGTATGCGCTGAAAAACCGAGAACCCTCTCGAATTTGGTAAATTCTCATCAAATCGCAAGAACCTTTCAATAAAACCTGGAGGTGTAAAAGCCCAGGGTCTATTCCAAATCTCCATAGAATTTCTCACAACCTCACAGCCGCCACAACTTTATTAAAAGTATATTTATATCATCAAATTAAAAATTCCTACTTTTAATGTTGCTCGTATGAGCCTGGTCAGAGGTATCTGGAGCCACCAGTAAATGAAATAGAGGAGTTGGGCCATTTATATGAAATAATGTCATTGAACCACAGACATAGGAATTAATAGACGAGAAGATAATGGCGAGGGGTAAAATCAACTGTTGAAGAACGAAGGGAGTGAAGCTGACTGTGATTCGTCAATAAATCAATCTGACAGTAAATAGGCATCTCGCATTATAATATCACCATTTACTTCTTAAAAGTAAAATCTGCTTTTGAATGAATAGACATTTTTACATGGGAGCGCAAATTACTCGCCACGTTATGAACAAATTTGCGAAGTCCAAATTCGGCAACAAAATTCGGTTCTAGTTTCAGAGTCGAATATTTCGTTTAAGTATTTAGTTAAGACACTTTTATAAATGTTCACAATTTACTTCCCAGCAACCAACCAGCTTTGTGTTTCGCGTCCAGACGTTTCTCGATGTGATAGTAACAACTGATTCATATTATACGATGTGAATATGCTTAAAATAAAGTAAAATAATGCTTATATATGGAATGTAATATGACAATTGGGTTTATTCTCTTTTTCACATCTATTTTTACAAGTTTTCATAGCACAAGTCAACATTCTGCCGTGTTATTTCGTAAAATGAACCGATGATGCCTCGACCATAGTTCGCACAAGAATGATGACGTCACGTTTTCAAATTTCACTTGAGGCCATACGCGAGCACAGCCGGCTCCAATGGAACCGGTATGGGGAGTGGGGATAATACGCTTTTAATCACTTAGGGCAGGTCTACTAATATTCATAATATATGTCTATGCATTGAACATATTATTGTCAGTACGTGCGGGGGATTGGAATGGCTTTTAAGGATGCCGATCCCTTCTAAAATTGTTGGGGATGGGGTGACGTGAGTATATTTTAATTTGTATAAGGGAAAATCATTTTGGATAATTTGAAGATGTGAGAGAGTCTGAAAAATTTTACAGATGGCAGGAGAGGTCTAAGCCTTAGACACATTACGCTATATTATGCGCGCATAATTTAGGCGTGGCATATACCAGTACATATTACATTTTGGAGTGACAAACTAGGCTATAATCTTATAAATCATGTTCCGGAAAGACAAGTCATCCTGGGTTCGATTCCTGGTTGTGACCGTCACCTTTTTAGTTTTCTGTGTCTTGTTCTATTTCATGTTTCGTTTAGATTCACTAGTATTATCTTCTTCTTCAATAATATATATGTTTAGTCTGGCTTTTTAATTAAACCCAAACTAAGAATATAAGATCCTATTTTAGGATTAAAGGTTCATATTTTGACTTAAGTGAGAGACGAAAACTACATCGATTTTAATTAAAAATAACTACTAAAAATGCATTATTTTCCATTTCCGGAAACTGAAATACTTAATACATCTTATTATTAACAAATTGTCAGAGTGTTTTTTTTTCTATTAAAAGCGCGTATTAACCGTGTTCCTATATTCTATATTTACCCCGAAGTCTTGTCGCAAAAAAAAACAGAAGAGATAAAAAAGATAAATATTTACCTAACCGTCGCACCTTCAGTATGCTCAGATTACGGAAATTACGTGGTAAATTCAATCAAAATTCAAACTTTCCCTTTGCCAAATTTGCAAATTGGAATAGATGGAATAGCATGGTTCCAAAGTTATTTAAAATAGAGACTCTAAAATGTCAAAATAAATAATACATTAAGTGAACCCGAAACCGTATCTTTTGGCGTACCGCAAGGAACTGTCATCGGTCCAATGATTTTTACTATCTATGTAAATAAAATGTTCACACTCCCAATAGTTGAAGACAATTTACTGATAACAAAAGGAAAAACATGGGAGGAATCAACGAGTATAGCAAATTTCGACATAAAATAATTATCTGTGTGAAATAGTAAGTACGAAAATAATGATCGTGTAAAGCGAAATTTTTTAATCGTGTAAAGAGATTTTATAGGGCAAATTCAACCGCAGGTCTGTCCAATACACCAATGACGCTCGTCGCATATTTTTGTGCATGGATGCTTCACTTACGTCGTTAAGATTCTAGCTTTATTTTAGTATATTATCTCGTTTTAAGCGAGCTTTACTTTCCTGCGCAGGGTCTTTCAGTCCTCGGTTTAAGTCGATTCATGGTCGATTCCTTACTGACTCATGGGCCTGTTTCTGGAGAGTGGTGAGACCATAGTTCTTGCCAAATTTCGGAAAAGCCTATGCTGCATAGTCATAGCTCATTCGTCACTGAAAAGCCTTGGAGAAGAAGATTATATGCAAGGGCGGATCCAGCTTTGGCGCCAGGGGGGGGTCACGTAGTCGTGGTCAAGTTTTTTTTTTTTTTTTTTTAAAGAAAGACAAACATTCCCGGGTTACGAATAACCCAACAATAACTCCTACCACCACCACAGAAAGCCGAAAATGCTTGCTTGTGTTGTGATGGAGGACTTAGGTCCGGTCAGTTACAGTTACAAGAAGTTATAATTTAATTTTGATAATAATATATACAAGTAAAAAGTAGGTATTGTTGGATATGGTAACACTAGGTATATCATTAAGATTGTCTTTTGCTCCGCAAGCCCGGGCGGCGTAGGCTCGTGTAATGTCAATTGTCAACCAATACAGTACAGATTACAATTATTAATCGTGTTCTTATTTCACCACAATATAACATGGTGTCAGGTGTGTCTTCAACATAGTATTGTGTGTAGGAATCTTGCAACTTTTTGAATTTCCTTTTCCTCGTTGTAGTTATTCGCCATCATATATAAAAGAAATGATTGCTTAAAACGTTTCCACTCGCCAACCATATCCGTAGCATTCTGCATTTGCAGAATTTGACTCGACATTATTATTCTAACACTTTGCTTGTCACGACAAAATAGACAAATAATAACAGCTTGTTGACCGTTATTTCTTTGCTTCCTGGTAAAGAATTTGAATCGTTCCACTGTAATATTCACTGTAGGTATGAAGTGTCTATCCAGTCTATCGAAGAGTAGAATACTGCCTTCCAGCGTGCTCTTCTCAATAGTGAGGCCGAATGAATTAAAAATTTGAACTCCTTTAGGACCAATCGTGTGCAGCAAATGTTATTAATAAATGTAAGTACTGTACTTCCATATTTAAGAGGAATATAAACGCTGGAAATATTTCGATTCTTGTGCTTTATAAATTTTAAAACCGAGCGCCTTGCACCGTCATATTTTGGCCTGATTTGCACGAGGCAAGTAATTTGAAATAAATATTGTTGCCATGACGCGGTGCTTGCAATACGTAAGAAGCGCCCAGCGAGATCTCCGTTCGCCGATGCTTCCATACGCTTGTTAATACCTTGTTACCTGGTGGATGAATACCGTCCATTCTATTTTGCCAGCAGCGGCCGAGCCGGCAGCGTAGTCAATATTATCGACAATCCTCAAACTATGGGGAACGCTAATAAAAGTAAATATTTATAAAATTTGAATTGATTTTATTAAAAAAAACTTACGAGTCTAACCCCAGCCTTAGAACATTAATAAATAACATTTGAGTTTAAACACACATACACTGGCATAATGAAGAAACTGATTAGATTACTTACCATTTCTTGTAATGAATTGAATTTGCAGCAACAATTTTTAAGAACACTATTACTTATATTGGAACTTATTTTTTTTAACTTAGTAAACAAATAAAAGTAAACACTTCATTAATAAAGTTTCGTCGTTCCGATTGAGGTTAGGTTTTGCTAGACGCTAGACGTTAGTCGAAAC
Organism: Hesperophylax consimilis; assembly: GCF_061612785.1. Classification (NCBI taxonomy): domain Eukaryota; kingdom Metazoa; phylum Arthropoda; class Insecta; order Trichoptera; family Limnephilidae; genus Hesperophylax; species Hesperophylax consimilis. The sequence continues at coordinate 3,614,891 of NC_142842.1, forward strand.
AAAGCGCGCGCAAGCGTCACACGTGGTTACACGAAATGTGTCATAATAATATGAAAGGTGGCGGCCGAAGCGCGCGCCGGTGGCGGTGCGCGGTGACGCGGTAACATTCGAATTTTCGATGCGTTCGTTCCCGAATAATGCGTTTGCCGTCAAACAAAGTATTATATTAAATTAATTAAATATTGAAAGTACTTAAATAAAATTTATATTGTGACAAAAAATATATAAAAACATTATGTTTAACAATTTTAATTAGTGGTCCATCTAGGTCCTGGATGGGCCCAGGACCTAGGTAGTCATGACCCCCCCTGGGCTGGGGCCCAGGGGGGGGTCATGACCACCGTGACCCCCCCCCTGGATCCGCCACTGATTATATGGTGCACTGGATAATTATGAAAAGAATGATAATGTAGAATAATTCAACACCGATTTTAGTAAATTGATATATTTACGCTCTTACTAGAAATAACATGAGATGGAAAATGATCTAACTGTAATGCCCTTTTATTTATACGTGGCCAACTGCAATTAGCAGCCTAGCAGAAAGATATGACGAGGAAGGGTTTCCGGTTGGCAATGGCAACACTTTTTTAGCCTATCCACCGAGGAAAAAAACATAATAAAACGAACTGCTAGTAAAGCCAACTTGTGTTTTAATCGTGAATAAACAATTGTACACAGATTCACGGACTAATATTTAACATTCCCGAGTAATAAGATAACAAGTGTTATATAACATTTTTTTATAATTAAGGAGTGAGTCGAGAGTAATTATCTAATTATGGAGTACGGATCAGATAGCAATAAAGCACTTGAAAAGATACAATGATAATAATATATGCAGAAGATACCAATAAGTGATGATTATCAGGGAATGATTTTCGAAAAAAATAACGCCAGGTATTGAATAACAGTTTAATAATATTTAAATGTACAACACAGAACTAAAATTATGTAAAACACAATTTTAAAAAATGCATGTCATGAGTGCCATGGTCTCACATTTTTTTAATATAAATTGTAAAATGATGTAAGTTGATCATTTAGAATTAATACTAAGCTAAAGCTCTTTGAATTGATTCCACATTATTTTGTAAAGGTCCTCTCAAATCAAGGATTGGAAGGCATTTCCCCGAACCAATCAACAATAGTTTTATCGTGCCACATGTAGACTCCCTTCACATCGGCAGGAGCTTCCAAAGCCAGGTACAGAGAAGCCAAGGAGCCGCGTTCAAGTGTGAAGATACCCTTGTGGGAGGTCATGTCTGTGTCCACGAATCCTGGATGCACGCAGTTGATAGATATCCCTTTAGGGCCATATTCCCTGTTCTGGATGAAAGTCAAAGCACTGACGGCGACTTTGGACACGGTATAGGCACGTTCTCCCCATCCGTCAGCCTTCGTTGTTCCCCTTTCAGCAGCAGCTACGAATTCTTTTACCAACTCAGAAAGAGCAGGCTCAGTAAGAGCTGGGTCTGCGAACTTCTTCCTCAAATCTTCTCCAGGAATGCGAGTCAAATGTCCGGAAGAGCTGGACACGTTGACGACTCTCGCATTGTCTCGAAGAAGAGGAAACAGTATGTTGCAAGTAGACACCAGAGAGAAGTAATTCACAAAAGTTGTCTCTTTCGCTTGAACGGCAAAGGGTTCAGTAGCGTCGTTTTTGAAAGCCATGGCCGCATTGTTCACTAAAACATCAATTCCTCCGTGTTTTTCTTTGATGTAATCTCGGAAGCGTTTCACGCTCTTTGGATCGGTGACGTCTAGCTGCTGGAACTCTGCATTTAATCCGGACTTCTTCAAATCCGCGACCGCCGCTTCACCCCGGCTGACGTCTCTAGCGGTTAGATAAACAGTGCCAGCGAATTTCTCGCATAAGCCCTTGACGATGCCAAAGCCTATTCCTTTATTTCCACCAGTAACAATCGCCACTTTTCCAGCCATTATATTGAAGATTTTGCAGACACTTCACACTTGATTATAAGATATTAAAAAAACCGCCGGCTTCCACTGTTGAGTTGTTGACACTGTTAACAGCATAAATAAACCACTTAATGGTTAACAGATTCAGATTTCAGATAAAAACTTTTTTTCAAATGGAACGTCGAATGACCAAGGTTGCCAATGCACATGTTCTAAAATACCCAAAATAGATGTTAAAATTCCCCACAAGTTCCTTTACCTCCAATATGAAACAAAATTCTAGTGAAATTAGCATTTCTTTTTTAAGATGTAATCATTTTTGGATTAAAAATATAAATTTGATTGAAATTTTTCTGTGAAAGAAAACGAAAATATATTACATTCTAACAATTATTTTTATTATAAATAATATTTTTCAACGTGGTTGGATAGTCAAGAAATGTCCAGAATCCCCTCATTTTCCCCACAAAATACCAAATTTTTGAAAAATCTTAGATATTTCCAGCAATTTAGGGAAATCCCCACGTTTTGGCAACCCTCGGAATGTCAGTTTTCCATAGATATTTTAGAATGAAGACATGAACTTTGTCGTAGAATAATAATAAATAAAAATTTTGGCAATAGCAACACCCTAAAATAAGGAGATTTTCAATTTTTGATAGCTCAAAATTCAAAATCTCGGAAGTATGATTTCGAGTCTCCAAAATGGAGCACAGGCCTGGTGCGGAAATTTATTTTATTTTAAGAGCAATTTCAATTCACCATACCAGTACAAAGCATTATTATATAATCTAACCTTACACTTTTTTTGCTTGTCAACTTGGTATTTATGAAAATACTCATTTTTACAAATAAATCTATATGCAGAAATTTTATTTTATTTATTAACAATATAAAGTTTTTTTACAGGTTTTTTCCGATGTCTGTCTCACTAGGATAAACCTGTGTCGAGACAGACTATTGAGTACATAAATTAATGTTTACATATTATTTGATACATATAATATTTCATGGCATTAAATGACAATGTGAAAATGACAAAAAAATAATAAATAATAATAATAAATGATAAATTGGTTAATCAGTTTCAATTTGGTAGGCGGGAATGGGTACCGCCGCCCTGGGAACCATTTATTGGATGACCAACACCTCTGCCACAGGTCACCCCAAGTGGTTCGCTACGTTTGGTGACTTAGCAGGGGTGCCCGGGTTCATGGGTTAAGGTTTGCCCAGGTCTTGGTGGCGGGTGCGTCGGCCCACCTTCTGCGTGGCGGGCCGGTTGGGAGATGCTGGTTGAGGGAGACCCTTTACAACCGGTTACCGCTGTCCGGGCCGCTCGATAGTACAGGGGCCCGACCCTCAGGCTCACGACTAAGGGTGGGCTGCCCCATCAGCGAGTGTAAAAACCCCGCCACTGCTGTTGTGCCGGTTCGTGACCGGAGGGGACCCAGCAGCAGCGTTTGGGGCGCATTGGATGCCCTCTCCAGCCGGACTCTCCCAGCCTATCGCCTAGCACCGCAGTGGGTGGGCTGGAACCAAACGCTCATCACTCCTGGACAGCCTGAACCCCATATTCCTACCCACCCCTCACACCTTTCCATTCCAGACCTTCCTTTCACTTCATACCCTTAAAAACAAAAAAAAAACAAAAAAAAAAAAAATTAAAATCATGAATATACATAAAAACAAACATAACATCTTTACAGCGGCGAGTAGCAGGCGTCCCCGGTGCGGGCCAAAACTGTTGGTAAATTTTGCCAACATTCGCGGCCTGCACACAAATTTAAATTCCGTCCATCACCATCTTTTGTCCCAACGTCCCAACCTTCTTTTCCTATCCGAAACTCAGATAGCCGAGCCGCCAGACTCCTCCTATCTGGACTGCCCGGGCTTTACCCTCGCAAGCAAATTCCGACTGAAAGGAGGAGTCTGCCTCTATAGTCGAGCTGACGTCAACTGTGTGCGACTATTGAGTCTGGAAAACTCCAGATTCGACGTAATGTGGGTGCGCGTCAATCTTGCCAGTACGGCAAGATTCTACGCATGTCTATACCGCTCACCGAACCATAGCGAATCAGACACTTCCGAGCTCTTCAAACATTTGAGCGATACTATTGATGATCTCTTGCCCCGCTACCCTTCGGCCGAGTTTGTTGTTCTGGGGGACTTCAACGTTCATAACGAACCATGGTTGAAGTTCTCAGGCCCAACGGACTCGGCTGGCCGACAGGCGGAATCCTTTGCCATTTGCTACGGATTAGAGCAATTGGTTCAGGAGCCTACAAGGGTTCCTGATGTCCAGACTCACCGCTCCAATCTGTTAGACCTATTCTTAACTACTGTGCCACACGGTTATAAGATTGACGTCACAGCGCCTCTGGGATCATCTGACCACTGCCTAGTGACGACATCAATCCCCGTTAGCCTCAGACCAACCAATGAGAGGCTGAGGAGAAAAGTGTGGCACTATAGGTCAGCAGATTGGTTCGGTATGCGGGCCCATTTCAATGCTTTTCCGTGGTCAGCTGTTTGTTTTCGGACTTCGGACCCTTCAAGATGTGCCCAGGAGATTGGTGAAGTCATCAAATCGGCGATGGATGGCTTCATACAATCGACTACTAAAGAAACTGGTGTGGGCTCAAAGCCGTGGTTCAGTCGACAATGCTCCGAAGCAGTTCGACGAAAAAACGCGGCTTACCGAGCCTACAACACATCTCGAACGCCCGAAAGCAGATCAGCATACAACAAATCGGCAAAGGAATGCAAGAGAATCATCAATAGGTCAAAATTCGAACACGACCTGCAGATCAGCAAAAAGCTGGCTGCCTGCCCGCATGGCAGCAGAGCATTCTGGTCGCTTGCGGGCTCAATAGGTCGAAATTTTTGCAAACCCAGTTTGCCACCTCTTACCAGACCTGACGGCTCACTAGCAAACACCGCCACCGAAAAGGCAAACCTTTTAGGGAAAATGTTTGCGGAAAACTCGACCCTCGACGACGGGGGTGCTGTTCCGCCGTCGGTTCCTCACTGCGGCTTCTATATGAAAAAGCTGAGGATCCGGCATCGGGATGTACTCCACGTCATACGGGGGCTCGATGTTAACAAAGCTAGTGGACCTGATGGAATACCTGCCCTGGTATTGCAGAGGTGTGCTGCGGAAATAGTTCCAGTTTTGACAAAGCTCTTCAAAATGTCCCTGAAGTGTGGCACTGTGCCCTCTGGTTGGAAAAAAGCGGTAATTCACCCTATTCCCAAGAAAGGTGACCGCTCCAACCCGGCCAACTACCGCCCCATAGCGATCACATCAGTTCTGTCCAAAGTGATGGAACGTGTGATCAACGACAAACTGCTCACATACCTCGAGAAGAACAAAATTATCAACGACCGTCAATACGGATTCCGGCGGAACCGCTCGTGCGGTGATCTTCTCGCGTATGTGACGCATGTTTGGGGGCGGTGCCTGGAACGTCACGGTGAGACCCAAACGGTCGCACTAGACATATCCAAGGCCTTTGACCGGGTCTGGCACCGAGGACTTGTCAACAAATTGCATTCTTACGGACTTCCCGCATCCCTGTGTACGTGGATTGCTGACTTTTTAAGGGATAGGTCGATTCAGGCGGTTGCTGACGGTTTCACCTCTTCCTCGCACTCCATAAATGCTGGCGTCCCACAGGGATCGGTTCTGTCTCCGACTTTGTTTTTGTTGCACATCAATGACCTTTTGACATGTGCACCGATTCATTGTTACGCGGATGACAGTACAGTTCATGATAGCTTTTTGTTTGACAAGCCCCCAAAGGGCACACAAACTCCAACGGCTCGGAGGGCTTTGAAGCAGAGAATGGACGGTTATCTCGAGAGTATTTCCTCCTGGGGTAAAAATAATCTCGTCGAATTTAATGTTTCAAAGACCCAATCCTGTCTGATTACGTCTAAAAGGGATCCAAATGATAATCTAGTCTCCTTCAACGGAAGCAATCTTCCGAACAGGCCTTCCATTGATATGCTTGGTGTAACTATAAGTGACCAGCTCAGGTACGGGGGCTCCATCGAAGCTAGAGTAAAGTTGGCCTCTCAGAAGCTGGGCGTACTGTACAGGGCCCGCAGATACTTTAATAGTACACAACTGCTCACCCTGTACAAATCGCAAGTGCGCCCTACTGTCGAATTTGGCAGCCATCTCTGGTCTGGAGCCCCAAAATACCTGAAAAAAACCCTTGACTCTGTGCAGAAACGGGCGGTCCGTTTGATAGATTCCCCAATCTTAACAAACGGACTGCAATCTTTAGAGCACAGGCGTCAGGTAGGTATGCTGTCCTTGTTCTATCGGTATTACAATGGAAGATGCTCTGAGGAACTAGCGTCATTGATCCCTTCGGCACCGGTGCGTAGTCGGGATACACGCCAAACGCGCGCCCAACATTTGTACACAGTTGACACTTGTCACATGAGAACGGGTCGCTTCTATGATTCGTTCTTAAGTTCAACAGCTCGGCTGTGGAACGAACTGCCGGCCTCTGTGTTTCCTCCCTCCTACAACATGGGACTCTTCAAGACCCATGTTCACTCCTTCCTCTCCACAAAAAGACCCTCCACACAGCATCCCCAAAGATGACATAGGCCCTGAGGGAAATTATTTTCTTCAGGGCCTCCTGTGTGGAGTAAATATAAAAAAAAAAAAAAAAAAAAAAATAGTACATACTTATGAGGGGATTTTTATAAAAAATTTGATCTTGGATCTGTTTTGGCTGATGATCCAAGACTTGATGTCTGTTTTATATTTCGAAAAAAATTCGTTCAGTCTAATGGCTAGTGGGAGAGCATTAAATAGCCTTGTTGCAAAATATCTAAAATTTCTCTGGTCAAAAGTTGTTTTAGCGAAAGGGATTTGTAAGAGATTATGTCCTTTGGTTCTAGTGTCACGAGCAGTTTGGACATTGTCAAAAGTAGTTTTGTGTTTGAAGAGGTATGCTAGTATGTTTTTAAGGCCATCCTTTTATAAACTTAACTCTTTTATTTGTTTGTGTTTAAAAGATTGAAACTGACAATATACAGAATATAATAATTATTATTATATATTTTTTTAAAGTTCTCCTTGAACATCTCCTTGAATTGTAAAATTATTGATAAAGGACTTGGGATTAAATCCAATGACATTGAAAATATATCGATACGTTACTGTCTCACAAAATTAATGCAAAATGTGGCAAGTAGCAAACACACATAAATTTAAAGTAAATTCTTAATTCAAACGCTCATTCATACATAACTGAATATGTGTATATGCACGAAATATATATAGGACCAGGCAGCGTTTACATACAAAGTTGTGTTGAATACTACATTCTACATCATGGGTGTGATGACAATATACTTACTCGCTTTCACTAAGACGAATACGGAACGCTGTATGAGATGACACGCTGTTGTCCTTTGTATACTTATGTGCTGCTACTTTCTCTACTGGTACTTAGAAGCTTCGGGAAACAATAGAAATAATTGTGTTTAATTTGTGTGTATTTACAATAAAATGTTATTCCTTGGCTTTCACTGGTGTTTGCCATGTAATTGAACCAATTTCTCTTTACACACAAGGCATTTTAGATCTTTTTTTATGCAATTTTGTTAGAGATAGTACATGGGCTCACGCATCGCATTCTAAAGTAAATTGAAAAGACGGCAATTATCATATCTTTTGCTTGCTATTTTGAGATAGAGTGTATCTATATGTTTTGTAATATCATTGACTAAATCTACTTAGATGATATAATATCTAAGTTTAAATTGTGTTGAAGAAGCCGGGGGTGCCCCGGGAAGATGTGGCATTATTTAAGCAGTGTCAGTTGGCCGTAGAATATTTCAGGAGACGATCTTTGAATGAAGCAAGGAGTGAGTGCTAATACAGTGTTGTGTGGTGACCACCTTTTTTTTTACATACTCTTGCGGAGAACTTGTGTGATGGTTAGTTAATTGGGTATGTATTTAAAAAAAAGATAGTAAGTCTGTTTCGTTCTTCCCAACCTTCCTTTTATACATCTTCTTCCCCTCACCACTTCTTTCAGCCTCATAACATTGGGATGCTATTGTTCTGTTCTAACTCCAGGAAGTTGGGACTCTCGAACAGTATTCGCATAGATTAAAAAATAGAGTTTAGAAATTTTTATTTTATTTTTTTATGTGAATACCGCATAAGGGTCAACCGTCTGAAGCCAGTGAGACTATGTAATCCCCAATTGGAGTATGTTGTGAGGATGAAAGCATTGGGGAGGGGAATGAGATGGGAGAGGAAGGTAAGGGAAGTAACTTTTAGATTTTGAATGGTGTTCTTTCCAGGGCCATATAAAAAGTATCGACCACTCTGGAACGTGTCACAAATAAAAATCATTTAAAATTAATAAATTGTGAAATAACACAAATAATATTTACTTATGCTAACTGGGATTTTGTAACCACTCAACCACGGAGGCCGGCAATTATTCAGATGTAAAATAATGTCTTATTTTGTATATTTACTCCAGAGGGTCCAGGCTATCCCGGATATCTACCCAGAGGGCCACAAGTGCGCAGCCATGATTCCGCTGCTAGACCTGACCTGACTGACAGCAAGGATGGCTGCCCATATCCGCCATGCACAAGGTGGCCAAGATCCTCGATCTGCCCAAGATGAGGGTCTACGAGGTGGCCACTTACTATACAATGTTCACCAGGTCGGGACATCCTGAACATAACACTAATAATATATTTAAAAAATATATATATATTTTTTTTTTAACATTAACTCCACACCAGAGATGTGCTTTATTTCAAATAAATCCATTTCAAATGGAAATGCAAAATGGGTATTTTCCATTTTGCATTTTAAATGCTTTTCTAAAAACCATTTTGCATTTTGCATTTTAAATGCTTTTCTCAATACATTTTCCATTTTAAATGCTTTTTTGCAACATTCTTCCTACTATCTCCACTCATCTTTTTTTCAGCCCCAAATATCAATCGGTCCTCAACCTCGCTATGAGAGATAATTTACATTTGTCAAGTTGCTCCCTGGTAGGAGCCCTGGCAATTGAATGATACCATTACAAAAAATACTGATTCAAATACTGAACATGGGGCCATGACGCTGTAATATATATTATGTTAGATAGGAGTTTCTATGTTTTTACGTTGGCAACATTAGTCCCGCGCAAATTTTTTGTGGTTTCATAATCTGTAGTCGTGGTGTTTTTGGATTTGCCATCATGTAATATGTTTGTTCTAGATTGATGTCCATTATTAAATGACAAAATTGTTTAAAAATTCTATAATTATTTTAATTGTTTGACCTGAGAAACCATTTTGCATTTTCAATGCATTTTGAAAATAGGTATTTTGCATTTTGCATTTTCAAATGGAATAGTTTTGACCCATTTCCATTTTGCATTTCAAATGGTTTTGGGTACCCATTTTGCACATCTCTGCTCCACACTAAGGAAATATATGTCATCTTCCGTATGCTATGTAGAAGGTACCCATCACATGACAAATCTCCACCATGTACAAATGTAGGGCGCAGGTTTGGCATGTTTCCCGAATATGCACCGGTGCCGACGGGATGATCAATCACGCTAGTTCCTCAGAGCATTTTCCATTGAAGTATCAGTACAAGAAGGACAGCATTCTCACTTGACACATGATGTGCTCTAAAGATTGTAATCTGTTTGTTGTGAACATGTAAATTTGAATACCGCACAAGAGTCCCAACTGCTCCCAATCGTCTGTAGCCAGTGAAATTGTGGCTTCCTCAATTGAAATTGAAGTTGTTGTGAGGAGAGGAATGAGAATATGGGGGAAGTACCTGGCTCTCAATTCTGTAGTGCAGTTTCACCTCAAGTGCACTTTGTTTTATATATTGTCTCAATATTGAAATGAATTTGTCAGATGAAAATAGTTGTGTTGACCTAGAAGTTGCTGATATACAAAGCTGTACCAATTTCATGATATAGTTTGCTGTTTGAGAGTTTTTCTATGCCGTGTAAACAGAGTTATTCGTAACCCAGGAATTTTAATAAAGGTTTATTTCTTGTGTTGACAGAAAGCCGATAGGTAAATTCCAAGTCCATATCTGCACAACCACCCTGTGCTGGCTGCACGGCCATGAGATCCTGGAGTGCCTGAAGGACACGCTGCTGTGCGAGGTTGGACAGAACAGACCCTGCGGCCAGTTCACCCTGTCCAAGGTGAAATGCGTGGGTGCCTACGTCAACGCGTCCATGATCCAAGTCAATGATGATTACTTTGTGAGTTCTGCCTATAACTTTACATTATAATTTGACATCATGCAAGAGACTGTACTGTTTATGACCAGGGGAACCATATAACATCCCGGTTGGTCGACATTTTGACATTAATAGTATAGAGCAAGGCTGCCCAACCTTTTTAACAGTTGGGCGAAATTGACGATTTTGAATCACTGGAGGGCCACTGACTACCTGACGGTTCCTATTTCCGTGGGGAGGGGGGGTTGTTAGAGAATTTCTATAAAACATAATTCCCCACAAAAAAAAATTCAAAATGAGTGCTCCCCACAAAATATTTGAAATCCATGGGGGGGGGGTCGCTGATTCTCGTTCTGAGTAGCCTAAATAGCGATAAATAGCCTTCGTTGGCAGCACTGGTGACCGCGCGCAAGCTGCATTGTTTGTTTTACCGCGGGCTCACGACACTTTTTCAAATTGGCAGATTGGCGGGTTTTTTGAAAATGGTTCACGCGGGCCACTTATAATTCGTTCGCAGGCCACATTGTGGCCCGCGAAGGGTTGGGCAGCCTTGGTATAGAGGAAAATCTGTGAAAATCTTTTTGTTAAAAATCACCTCAACGGCGCTAATGGACTAAGGGGGTATTTCACTATGTCGGGCTAAATATCTGACTAGCTATCCGTTGGCTGGCTTTAAAGATCAGAATAACTTCGTTATTCAACGGCGACCGTTTCACCATTGTTTCCGAGCTTCCGGATAGATAACACTCGAAATAGTCTGGCAACATCGCAAAATTTTTGCAGTTACTCCATCTACTGCCACGGCTGTCATGCGTCACAGTCCGCACACCGCAAAGTGTGCATTTTTTTGCTTATGTTATGTTGATTATCAGGTCATTTTAGATAGATTCGTGTCGAATTAATACATTGTTTCTTATTTTGAACACAATCAAATAATTCAGGATGGATCATACAAGCATTCAAATTCATTCAACAAAATTCGACTCACTTCTCCACTGTCAAACTCGGAATGTTTTGACGCCCTCTTTGATTCGAGGAATAGCGCCTAACGTGAGGTTCGAGCACTGATTAGTCAAATCGAACTTTAACCCGAGCGTTAGCGTTATTCAGATACAGTGAAAACGAAAAAAATGACTAATCCGCGGATTAGTGCTTAGTCAGAACATAATCAGAGATAGTGAAATACCCCCTAAGAAAGGGTTTTGAAGAAGCCTGCATTACTTGATTGAGAAAGACTAAAGCCGGCCTTAAACTATGTGGATTAATCTTCCATAGGGTCTCTCAAAAAATTTTTGTATCAAATAATTAGGTTGCTCTTAATTTTATTAAATGAAAATGTATTCAAATATGTAGTTATTAAACATATTAAAATTAGTTTTTCGATATCTCCAAAAATGACGAAGTTATGAGCTTTCAAAGTGAACTGGTAAGTGGTAAAACATATGAAATGGTGTCTCGTGACATTACCATAGAAATGACAAAACCATAATTCGAATGGCAGTACTGCAGTGCCTCCCCGCATGTACCGTGATTTTCGGTTAACCGTAAATAATCAACATTTTGACGGCTTATAACTTTGGTATTATTCGCTATTTTCCAAAAATTATAACAGTTCTGTCCTCAGCATTTCTTTTTGTTGGAGACAACCTTGCTGATGATTGCTTGCCCTGATGATGGACACTGTAATGCTGTCCGAAACGTTGGCTAAAGAAGGAGGTAGTGCAACACGACATAATAACCCAAAAATAAATTACTATAACTGTCTCTGTATTATAGAATTATTTTTTTTGTAATGTCAGACTCCCTGGTCAGATCTGTCCTACAGAAGGCTCTTACGGAATAAAATATGATGTTTGTGGCCAGTAATGTTCTTCCAAGACTTGAGGGATTAAAGAAGGACATTATTGAAGTATTTGTTAAAATTTTTATGGTTGTCAGTAGGATAACATTATCCCAGACAGTTAAGTCTTGTGTGTGGTGTTCACAATTTTTTTTTTATTTGATGTTATTTGTTTAATTTTTCAGGAGTGAAAGATTTGCAGCCAAACCCCTAGGAAACCTGACATCGCTCACCGAGGAACCCACCGGCCCGGGGTACAAACTGCAGCCAGCACTCCAATAGACAACTTACTTATTTATTTATAGAGCGGAGACGGTTTACATGTAGTTCCCGTAAGAACTTAGGCCATAGTCCCATTGTGCTATCTCCCATTTTACCTCAATCCTTTAACAGTCATCCGGTCCCTTTTATAAAGTTCACCAGGGTTGTCATTGAATATGTGGCTATGTCTACTGGTTCCAATGTGTCTTCCCAGGTCTCATCTCTCTTCTCCAATCCCCTTTGGTTCCCTGAAGGCCCCACAAGGGAAGAGAACCTTATCTCTCCTCTCCATTTCCCTTTGTTGTTGTTTTATAACTTTGTAATGGAAGTGAATAAAAATGATAATATAGAACACCTCCAAACGTATCCTTGAATAAAATAAAGAAAAACACAAGAAATGCAATGTTTTTTTTACACTAAAGCCACACAGGAGGCCATGAGGAAACTAATAATGGAGGGCCTTTCCCTTGACTTCATTTTATATCTTTTAAGATACATTAAATAAAATGGCTCATATGGTATTTTTTATATTATTCTACTGGGGTGTTAAACTAATGTTAGTTATATAAATAATCGTTTACTGATAGCCATCTATCAGATAATTACATATGTTTTTAATTACTGTCAAACTTGACACCTTTAATTTCTAGAAGATTTTTGCAGAGGCCCCTTTTTAAACACTTTATAAGTTTCTGACATACAACATACTTTAAACGTAGGTAAAATTAGTATTCCGTAACACATTTATTTATCAGGTAACAATATTAGCCGTTTGGTGTAGATTTTTTATTTAATGTGCATAAAAAGATACTCTGCCAAAACACTCGATATCAGGTAGCTAAAAAGATGCATCGCCAATATTGATGGCAATTTAGCAACCCAAATAATTTAAGTAATTTTTAAACTACTACTAACATTGAAAAAGATTGTTTCAGTGGAAACAAAACAAAACATATATTCTGAAAAATAAAAATAATTATGACCTTTTCCACCAATTGGTGGTCAAGTAATGTATCATCTGATGAAGATGAGAATAAGATTGTATCTCCGGTCAATACCTTCGGAGATAGAAAACTTATTAGTGGATAGTGGAGTGACATGTCATCGGAAGAAGAAAGTGCCGTCAGAGCAAAAGATGGCCACAATTGTCGATTGTTACACCTGTAATTTTCCATCTACCAACTACAGTATCTAGACCAGTGATTCTTAACTGTATTGAAAGAATCGCCCTCTTTACCACAGTAACTAGCATAATTTACTGATTACTGATCTAAAGATTTTAGATATGGAAAGATTGCCGGTGCGATACCAGTTAAATGTTATTCAGGCAATACATCGCTTTATCTATTTTGTTGATACATAATATATGATGACATGTTTTTAGAAGAAAGATAAAAATTTGTACCCATTCGGAAAATTTTCGTCAGTGTAACACGATAACAATTTTTTAATTGATGAAATAATAAGTCTGTGTAAAGGTACTCATGCTGGCTCTACACAACAATATTATGTTATGAAAAATAAATCCAAGAAATGGGGATTCAATTTACTTGTCAGGAGTATCCAGGATTGTTTACGATTTACTTCCTTATGGTGGGGAAAATAATACCACCTTCCCAAATAGTTTTACAGAAGAGGAATATAATTTTAAATATGATGGTGTTGAACTCAGAATCTCGACATTTCTGTGAGTAATACAGGGTGTCCGGGTAAAGTGCGCTAACTTCGGGAGGTGATTCTACGTGATGGTAGAAGTAAAAAAGATTAATAACTTTTTTAGAGCGGAACATCAGAGCATATTAATTAGCAAATAATAGCATGAACACATTAAAACAATGGTTTGGTACAAATCTTCTCTCATTGAACACTAACAAGACATACTATATACATTTCTCAATTAACAAACTAAAAACACTCCCTAACACTAAAATAATTATACACAATAACAAATGTAATAAAAACACATGTATCCAAGGCTGTTCAATATTGAACTCAGTATCAGAAATTTCGGAGTGATAATAGAACAACATATGAAGTGGAAGAGACATATTTGTGAATTGGTTAAGCATATTAGAAAGTGTGTATTATACTCATAAGATTTTCTTTCTTTTTCCATAGAAGAATATTTATTTTCCCATTTGATTTTTTTTTACCTAAAAACTACCAAACATGGATTTTGAAAAAAGTTATTTTTCTTTTATACTTCTCAAGTCATGTAGAATCACCCCCTGAAGTTGGCGCACTTTACCCCCGGACACCCTGTATAAACACCATTCAATGGCAATCGGTGGAAGAAAATGAATTTGTCTGAAAGAATTCAGATTTTGATGAGCATGCGGAAACTTTTTGCTATTAGCCAAAACACAGAAAAAAATAAAAAACCTTCACTGTGTAAACTGGTTGTAGAGTAGCGTCTACGTCAGTTTCGATAATTTTCCAATTGTTATCCAAAAAAGTCATAGATATTGCAAGAAGAAACAAATAGTAGTACCTACAAGATAATGGCGACCGGATAAATCATCAAAATGATAATTCATCACATCTTTTAAAAGTTATATAAAGTCATGGAAAGTGCTGAAACAAAAACTTTATTAACAGGGTTAAGTAGGTTAGGTTAGGTTAGTTTTAATTTTTTTTTTTTTACCGTTTCTAATGACTTTATATCACTTTTTAAAGGTGTGTTGAATTGTCACTGTGTTGAGTTATCATGGAACCCAAGATAATGCGTGTCCATATTTCCTAAACCTTCTTAATATTTTGTAAAATTTAATAATTTGCTTACAAATATCCTATTAATATGTGCAGAACTTATCATCGATATCGTGGAAATGTATCTAAAAAGTTACTCTTGAAAAGGGTATGGATGTCTAATTTTTGGCAATGTAAAGATAAAGACACAATCTGCAACACCTATTAACAATGATATTTTCTAAAATAAATTTGAATAAAATGCCAAATGAAGAAAACCTAGCATAACAAATATTCTTTATTTGAATATTTCTGTCTTTGCCAAGTCAAGGTTTAAGGAAAGGAAGGAGAGGAAGTTCTGGTAAGGAAATAGATACGAGGGGTGGGTAGGAATCTAGGGATCAGTATGTCCAGGAGTGAAGGACGCATGAATCCATCCCTTCCGCTGCAGCGCAACGCGATGGTTCAAGTGAGACCAGTTGAAGAGGTCAGAAGGTCTCCCCAAGCCAGCCTCTCCCGATCTGGAACGCCACGCAGCTAGTGGACAGGTGCATTCTGAACACACCTCACCTGATGAACCCCTGCAAACACGGGTGCCGGGGTTTGTAGAACTATGTCTCACCATCATTATGAAATCAAATGGGAGAGTGACAAAATATATGTCAGGTAAGTGTAAGGGAGACAGACCGCATGCTAAATGGGATAAAACCTAGAATCATTCTATATTATTCTCCCTTCAACTTCACATCATTCCACAAATTGGGGAAATCATAGCAGACCCACTGGCTGTGGGCAACTGTGCGGTAAAGTAAATCACCATGTCTGGAGTCTATTAAGTTTTGCTAGATTTGTCACAATATGTAGACCAGAGATTCCCAAACTTATTTGGTTGTTGGGTAAAACATTTTCTCCTCTTCCATATTATAATAAGATACCACAACTGGATGATTATCATTACTTTGAACTGGAGTTTTACAGCTATTTACTAAAATGTAGGACAGATGCATCATATCCATCAAATATATCATACATTTTCAGAAGTAGAGATGTGAATCGGTTCCTTTGGAACGGGTTTCTTTGAACCTGCTCCTGTAAAGTTAAGGGCACAAGCTACAAAAAGAATTCAACTAGCCCACTAAAGTATTCTTTCTGTGAAAAAATCAGTTATGGTCCCATCTCTATGCTCCGAAAAAAAAAACCTCATTATGTTTCTCTAAAAACAAAGATATGAAGAGCGCTAATCAAACAAGTAAAACGGCTATTATTTTAATGTAAGGAGTGAGTCGAGAGTAATTATCTAATTATGATTTATGGATAAAATAGCAATAGAGCCCTTGAAGAGATACAATCTATATAAATAAAATGTTTGTTTGTTCAAAGGCTTAAATCTCCGAAAGTTCTTCACATATTCATTTGAAATTTTGACACGTTGCATTAGAATACGCGTGGATATTCATATACCTGTGACAGGTAAAAACATGCTTTTTTTTAAAAAAACAGCACCATCTTTTGGATATAAAAGCAACATGTGCTATTGTTTTTCTATCTGCTCAGACAGAGTGAGCCACAGCAATGCGTGGCGGGATGAAGCTAGTAATAATAATATCTGAAGAAGATAAAAAACGATTATTAAAAATAATAATGCCCAAGTATTGAATAACAGTTTAATAATCTTTTAATGTACAAACATCACAGAATTAAAAATTATGTATGACTAAGTATTACAATTTAAAAATGTCATGAGTGCCGCGGCAACACATTTTGTAAATATAAATTGTAAAATGATGTAAGTTGAACTTTTAGGAAAAGTAATCCTAAGCGAAAGCTCATTGCATTAATTCCACACTGTTTTGTAAAGGTCCTCTCAAATTAAAGATTGGAAGGCATTTCCCCGAACCAATCAACAATAGTTTTATCGTGCCACATGTAGACTCCCTTCACATCGGCAGGAGCTTCCAAAGCCAGGTACAGAGAAGCCAAGGAGCCTCTTTCAATTGTGAAGGGACCCTTGTGGGAGGTCATGTCTGTGTCCACGAATCCTGGATGCACGCAGTTGATAGCTATGCCTTTAGGGCCATATTCCCTGTTCTGGATGAAAGTCAAAGCACTGACGGCCACTTTGGATACGGCGTAAGCACTTTGTCCCCATCCATTAGCTTTCGTTGTTCCTTTTTCTGCAGCAGCTACAAACTCTTTTACCAACTCAGAAAGAGCAGGCTCAGTAAGGGCCGGGTCTGCGAACTTCTTCCTCAAATCTTCTCCAGGAATGCGAGTCAAATGTCCGGCAGAGCTGGACAAGTTGACGACTCTCGCATTGTCTCGGAGAAGAGGGAACAGTATGTTGCAAGTAGATACCAAAGAGAAGTAGTTCACAAAAGTTGTCTCTTTCGCTTGAACGGCAAAGGGTTCAGTAGCGTCGTTTTTGAAAGCTATGGCCGCATTGTTCACTAAAACATCAATTCCTCCGTGTTTTTCTTTGATGTAATCTCCGAAGCGTTTCACGCTCTCTGGATCGGTGACATCTAGCTGCTGAAACTTTGCATTTAATCCGGACTTCTTCAAATCGGCGACCGCCGCTTCTCCCCGGCCCACGTCTCGAGCGGTCAGGTAAACAGTGCCGACGAATTTCTCGCATAAGCCCTTAACGATACCAAAGCCTATTCCTTTATTTCCACCGGTAACAATAGCCACTTTTCCGCCCATTATATTGGAGATTTTGCAAACACTTCACACGTGATAAGATATAAAAGACCGCCGGCATAAATCATGCATAAATATACCACTCTCACCGCCGGCTTTTCCGTTGAGTTGTCACTTTCGACCATAAACATAATAAACCACCATAAATAAACCACCGTCTAGATCAGGGGTTCCAAACCTTTTTGTACTCTAGAGCACATTCTAAAATATCGGTAGGGTGGCGGGCGGGCACCACCTATTTTTAATCGATAAACTCCTTCCGTAACTTCTCATTTTCCCATAATTTATTTTCTTATATTAATAATTTATTAATACATAATAAACAAAAATGTTTCAAAATAATAAAATTACCATTCAAATTGCATACACACAGAGAAATGTGTTTACAAAACGTGAACAAAGTAAACAAAAAACACAAATACAAAGAAAAAAAATTATAAAAAAATATAAAATGTCAATGTGATCTTTGGCATTGCATATCATTGGCCAGTGGCTCATAATCAGGAGAGTATGACGATAATCCTGTTAGCAAACAATCATAAAGATGTTCATCGGTGAGTTGAGATCTATATCTTGATTTTATTAATTTCATGTTTGAAAAAAATGATTCGCATAAATATGTCGAACCGAAAAATGATTCAATTTTATATGCCGCTTTTTTCAAAAATGGGAACTTGTCTTTGTCCACTGTATTCCAAAAGTCCTCTGATATTAAGGATTTTAGCAAAATATCATTCTTAAGGTCCAAAATTTCTAACTCTAGTTCTTCTGTCTTACCTTGAACAAAATCTGCAATACATGCGGCCATTTCCATTACATTTATTTGACAAGTAAAATGATCGGTACAAAAGGAAACAATTGGCTCGATATGTGCAAACTGCAAAAATCTCTCTTCAAACTGTTTTTTTAACACTTGAAGATGCTTGATAAATAATGACCCGTTTAATTCATTGTTACCAAGCATTTTCTTCATATATGGGAAATGTACAAAAGAATCGATCTGCAGATGTATTGTGATATCAACAAATCCAATTTAGTTTTAAATGACTTTACAGAGCTTATCCTTTCAGCTATGTTTTTGTCTTTCCCCTGCAACTCCAAATTTAAAGAATTAAATTTTTTCACGATGTATGTGATAAATTCCAAATCAATCAGCCAGCGAGAGTCAGCTAGTTCATCATAATTTTCCTTTTTATCGTTTATAAATCTTTTTATTTCTTCAATTAAACTCACAAATCTAGTAAGAACCTTTCCTTTACTGAGCCAACGTACTTCAGTATGAAGAATAAGATCATGTTCTTTATCTTAAGCATCTTCTAACAGGCCCTTGAAAATTGGGTGTTGCAAAAGAGCTGCTGGAATAGAATTGATTATTTTTGTAACTATTTTCATGTCAAATATAATTTAATTTAACTATAGAAACTACGTAGCTCTGTTTATCTTACCAAAGTTTTGTAATTTTCCTAGAGTTATATTTTTCCATCTTGCATGGTGGAGTGACTAGTTTCCACTTTATTTCGTTTTAATATTGTTTTTGTTTAAGAGGTTGTGTTTTATTACGTCTTCTATTTTCTTTTTGATTTTGTTCTTTGATTTTAGTTTGATTTTGTTGTGTTTATTTAGATGTTATTTGTAAAAAAATAACATGTAAAAGCCCAGCCGGGCGTGAATTTAGAAATAAATAACGTGTTAAAATGGCAATATTTTACAACACAGAGCTTCCTGGTGGATAATACAGTGGTAGTACAGTTTGAAAATGATTCATCCTTCTTGCAGAAGGCAATAAATCTTTTGTTTTTACCCACCATTGCTGGTGCCTCATCGGTGGTTATTACAGACAGCTTGTGCAAAGGCAATTTTATTGTATGTTCTGAATGTATTATAAATATCCTCACCCCTTGTCTGTCCTTTCATAGGTAATATTTTGCAACATATCCTTTTTTACTGTGAAGTTACTAAGTACCATTCTCACCATAACTTCTAACTGTGCGGTGTCTGATATATCTGTTGACTCGTTAAATTGTAGCGAGAACCAGTCAAGTCAGTCTTTAACTGAGTTTGTTTGTTTGTTGCATGTATTCTTCTTGTGACGGTGTTATTTGACAACTTTAAGTCTTGTATTGCTGAGACAATCTCACGTTTTGTTAGAAAATCCATTAAACCAACAATTGTCACCAGTCGAAAATAGTTCTTTAAACAACTCACCATCAATGAAAGGTTTCTTCTTTTTTTGCGAGAATGTGAGAAATTTTGAAAGAAGCGATGGTGGCCTTTTTAGAATTTTGCACATATATAGTAAAAACAGTCTGTTTTGCAGTTAGACTTGATTTTAGTTGACATGTTTTTTTTTCTTTTTTACTTCAGATTTAAGTGGATAATTCACATCAAAAGTGGTATGAATTGTCTGAAAGTGTCGTTCAACATTATGTTTTTTCAATACTGCTACCACACAACAAAAAATAGATTTAAATTCAAATTAACGAAACAATATGATTCCTCCCAGTCAGTGTTAAAATTATAGGTTCGTTGTCTCTTACTCGGTCCACTCATGGACTACAAAAATAACAAATAGTAATTGAACTACAATATATCAATTTTATAGCGCACGTCTGTTCTACATTTTATGCATATATGTATTATAACAAGGACTATAACTATCCCCACAATCATAAAAGATTATCGCATATTAATATAATAATTATAATATATTACGCACCACGCTTTTAGTCCATTAAAATTGTTCAGAAGGAATATCAAAACTCCTAATACGTGTTTCGTCAGACGAAGATGTCTCCTAGCTAACTGTTGCGACCCGAATGGGGCAACAATCGCAATGACAACAACGCGGTTCCAGGCGGGGGATGCTATTTGCACATCCCTCAATCTACACGCCAAAAACCTGAGCGTGAAAAAGTGAGCCAATGGTCGCCGAAGCAATCGGGACGGTACGAGTACGTGACTACTGTCAGTTTGGCTTTCGGGGCCATGCTTATTGCTTTCACTGACAGACAGAGCTACAAGAGCCATGTGCCATCTGTGTTGGCGCCTTCGTGGCGTTCTTTCACTTCCGGTTGTCTGCGTGTACAAGGAGTGATGTGCAAATAGAACTCCCAGTTCCAGGCTAGCGTGAAGAGTGCAGTCTGGCTCGCCGCTAGACAAGTTGCGACAAGTACTGTCAGCAAAGGAACCACTCATACATACAATATCGTAAACATACGAACGTATTTAATAAACCTAAGCACTCAAAAAAAATAAAACTCTAACAATTTTTTAATTAATGTTTATGAAAAAATTCTTTCACTGTCGAATAGTGAAGGGCACATACGAATCGTTCCGCGGGCGCCATGGTGCCCGCGGGCACGGGGTTGGGAACCCCTGCTCTATCGATCTTGGGGCTTTTTGTATCCAAAAAGTTTGTAGAGTACTTAACCACAGATATACCAGCCGTACTTGACGTAAGGTAGAGAAACTCAAGGCCATTTAAAAAAGAGGCAATCCATTATTCAGCGCAAACAACTATTTTTAAAAAAAATGTCCTTAAAGAAGAAAATATCAAAATGTTTCCTGAGGGCAAGGTTCATTTGACTAAGAAAATTAACTTTTACAGCTTATTTTCGAAGATGAAACTTTGTCAGTGAAACTTGTTAATCTGAGACCCAAAATGACTTGAAATTTGAATTTCTTTATAAATGATTAGAAATGTTTAGAATTACTTATTCTGAATCAATCCTCAGGTCGGAATTAAATACTTTTGAGTATTTTGCCACCGGTATTTTTACCAGGGTATTTATCTGCACCTGTACTCATTGTACCCAGTAACGAAAAGTACTCATAGGACCCACCTCTAGTTGGAAATCGATTTAAGTTTTCGAGTGAATTCCGACCAATGACGTGACGGCTTTGTTTTCTAATGATTTTCTAAACGATTGTCTCGGACTGTGTGATGATTTTTAACAGAATCGATTTGTCCATGATAATTAATCGAAATATTTCGATAGTCAAAAAGATCGAGTAAATCATCGATGATTCTTCGATTGTGCCCTTCGAATGGGCAACGACCGACCAATGACGTGACGGCTTTGTTTTCTAATGATTTTCTAAACGATTGTCTCGGACTGTGTGATGATTTTTAACAGAATCGATTTGTCCATGATAATTAATCGAAATATTTCGATAGTCAAAAAGATCGAGTAAATCATCGATGATTCTTCGATTGTGCCCTTCGAATGGGCCTCGCTACTACCCCGTTTTACCCCGTTAACACAGAGCGATTTAAGTTGATCAAGTCGGAATTGGCATCGCTACTACCCCGTTTTACCCCGTTAACACAGAGCGATTTAAGTTGATCAAGTCGGAATTGAATGATACTTGAAAGCTACTCGAAAAGTGTGTACAGCCTTTCAACACAGTTTTTAGTTGAACGACGAAATTTGTACTGACCCTGTTTTGTATTACTGTCCATTGTCTTTTTGAAAATAAAAAGTATTTTTATGTGTGCATAGCTGTGGGTTTTTTTTATTTTCCTATTCCTGCATTCCAATATTTTTATTTTTAAAATATAATTTTTTTGGGCTAGTGAATGAACGATGTTAGCTGGGTGCAGTTATATTGTCTATGTTTGCACTTTTTAAATGGCATTGAGATTTATTTATGGTCCACAATATATTTACCTGTCTGGACCAAACGACCGTTTTATCTGTGGTCGTCTGTGGTTAAGGGGGTGACAAAATGGGGCCATACAAAAAGCCCGAAGATATCGATCTAGAGAGTGGTTTATTTATGCGCGCGAACAAATACTAAGTACGAATGTATCTTTGACATATCTGTTCCTAACATCTGTTTTAGGATATACGCTTTACCTATAGTCTGAATGCGACGTCCAGGAGCGTATAACTCCCGCATGACCTTGTAACCCTGATGGGAGGAGTTATTCCCAACCCAAATTCTTATAGACAAAGCTGTTGTGGCTGAAAGCTCAGATCTCATTGGCTTAGAGCAAAAATTGTAGTGTGATCTCTCGCTCTCTACCATAGCGACTTGTGTAACAGAAAGAGAAGCTAAGCATGGGTTATGCTCCGATAAAAATTAACGGTAATTTCCAAGACGCCATTTCGTAAGTTGAAAAGTCAGTTGAAGTTTTTAGCGTAAATATTTTGAATTTTCTTTCACCCATCTAAAAATAATGTTACGTGCTAGAATTCTTCAAGGTGATAAATTAATGCCGTGTTGTGTTAAAGTGTGTTATCCGGTCTATCTCCACCAATTGAAAGAAGGACCCGAACCCGTTGTTAAATACAGGTACTAACCTCTCGTTCTTTGATACAATGTTCGTTCCTGATTCCTGAATGTACTTCAGTGGCTAATAATTTAATTAATTTTCCTTTTCAGACGTATCCGTTTTCCGACGCGATACTATACCAAGTATTAGGATGCTAAAACTGCTAAACAAAGCCACGATTACATCAAACAAGGTCATTTAAACCTCTCCAGAATTGCATCATGTAAGTACCTTATTCAGATTTAACCAGCATTTTCAATAATGTTTGCTGACGACAAAGCTGCGGAAATTATATGAAACCCTTGCAGGAGAATTTGAATAACTTCTAGTGCTGTGGCAGTAATAATTAACACTTAAATTTGTTACTCTTTAACTAATATTTATAAGATGTAAGTCACCTACAGTACGCTTCAACAGTGTGGCATCCTTATTTGAAGGAATATTCTGAAGGTATACACCTAATTTATATTGCAGTGAAACTCGCTCAAGAAGTTTTGTTTTCGCTCCCTGCAAATTCTGCAGAAACTGCATAAAACGCGATTTTTTCCCATACAAGAAAGTTCACAAGTTCAACAGTGAATTAATCCATCACCATTAATGTCCCCTTTTTCTTAAAATATTTTTAATTAATTTTAATCCATGAAATTTATTAAATATGTGTACAATACTAGAATAGAATCATTGGTCTCAAATTTTGTCTTTTTCTAGGTAAGACGAAGGGCATTTTGAGCTGCATTGGTCCGACGGCAGCACTTTCTCCCAGGAAACAGAAGACGCACTTGGAGATTTTGGGGACCAGACATTACATTATTTTGATATTCTCATAAGGTCTCGCCAGCGTTAGCAATGTAAGCGGCCAAAAATAATCTTTATATCGACTTTTCTCTGCTTTTTATCAATATGTGTCAATGCATGTGTTATTTATAAATTCTCTAAATGATGCTGAAAACCTTAACGAAATCAGTCGCATAGTTAAGAAGAACTAAGCGCACAAACAGACAGACGCGAATGTCACTTTATTTTATACTATTTATAGATAATGGATTCCACCACGAATTGTCAGTATCCGAAATAGAAATATTAATTACATGTTCTTAACTTCTATTTCATAATATATTTTGTTGTTTTACAAGCTATATTTCTTTACAAGCTTTTATTATGTACACGATTTTTATTTCTTATATTATGGTTTATGTATTATGATTTAAATTATACCATGTAAAAGTCAAAAGGCGTTACTATTACTTGACATAATGAATATCTTTCAACACGTTGAATATGTATTTTGTGAATATATTCTTGTATTTTTGTGCAAGGTCAAATTAAATCCTATTAAGTTGTTGCGGTAAGACAGAAATCCTAGGTTCGATTCCTAGTTGAGACCGTTACTTTTTATTTTTCTGTGTCTTGTTCTGTTTCATGTTTTGTTTAGATATATTAGTTTTATCTTCTACTTCAATGATAAATCAATGCTCAATGCATCGGTTGTACTGACCCTGTTTTGTATTACTGTCCATTGTCTTTTTGAAAATAATAAGTATTTTTATGTGTGCATAGCTGTGGGTTTTTTCATTTTCCTTTTCCTGCATTCCAATATTTTTATTTTTAAAATATAATTTTTTTGGGCTAGTGAATGAACGATGTTCGCTGGGTGCAGTTATATTGTCTCTGCACTTTTTAAATGGCCTTGAGATTTATTTATGGTCCACAATATATTTACCTGTCTGGACCAAACGACTGTTTTATCTGTGGTTAAGGGGGTGACAAAATGGGGCCATACAAAAAGCCCGAAGATATCGATCTAGAGCAGTGTTCCGCAAACTTTTTATGTTCACGGTACACCTAACTAATCAAGAAATTTTAACGGTACACCAAAGAAAAAAAAACAAGGTAAATTTTGGATAGGATTGGCTAGGCTTATTACAAATAACGGCGAACTTTGAGGTTAAACTACGAAAGCTGCATGTCATCATAATTTAAAAAAACATCCCAGGTTTTGAATGGTTTGTTTGGCAAAGCAGGGTTTGTCTAGCCGGGTTTGTGTAATTATGATTGATATTTATCACATAACAGTGACAGAATGACCGCGAACTGTCACCGAATCGGTTCGAGAAGTGAATTTTAATTTTACGCAATTGATAATTAAAATGCACATTTTTCCGCCGCCACCAAGCCAAAAAGTTTCATTTTATAGTAATTACGGCATATCTAAAGTTTTTTTCTAAAAATTATTCGTAATAAGCGTGGCCACTCCGAACCAAAATTTACCAAAAACAATATTTATTATTAAAATCAATATAACATGAAAAGATGTTTAATGCGAAATGTGAGCCTGTTTAACTGAACACAGACGATCAAAATTTGGAACAATCGTTGATAACGCTGCTCGCATCTCTTCGTCGATCGTCCTCAGGCGTTCTCTTTTTTTTTACTTTATCGTTGTGAGAGTTGAAAACCCCAATTCGCATAAATAGGTCGTGGCAAATGGTAATAGAATTACATTAGCTCGCTTTGACAGCAGTGGATACTCATTTTTTACGTGGAGCCAAAAATGTGCTAACTCTGTTTCAGAAAATTTTAATTTTAGTGTCTGATCAGTTTTAAGCTCCATGAATTCTTCCTGCTCGTTTATTGGTAAATGTCCAAGGAAAATGCTTTCCGGAAATGGATTTCTTACCCAGTCCATAGGTTGCAGGTCACACTTAGGAAAATATGAGTTCATTTTTTCTGCTAACAGCTCCAAGTGTTTCACTATCAAAGCCTGCACTTTTTTTTCTGAATCGGCAGCCATGACATTTGGAAACATTTCGTTACTACCATTGGTAGCGTGGCTGATCCATAGCACCAACTTAGCGCGAAAGCTTTCAATCTTGTCCGAAGACGTTAAAATGTTACAATTTCTTCCTTGCATTTTTTTGTTCAGCTCATTTAATTGAGCGAATATGTCCGCCAGATATGCAAGTTTTGCTACCCATTCTTTTTTAAATTTTATGTTGAAATCTTTTAAAATCTTTTTTAATGTTATGTTGTCACGCGCATGCACCCCGATAGCTCGTGCGCAATCACGTGATAATGTAGCAATAGCACCCCACTTATGTTTTTTATATTTTTTTTATATATAGAATACATGATAATACAATAATACATTTTCTTACATGTGATACATTAAATCACCACACTAGGCGACTGCCTGTCTCGTGGCGACCAATGGTATATAGTTAGTATGTGAGGTCTAGTGTTAACATATGAATTAAATATTTATACATGTTTAAAGTATGAAAGATTATATTAGAATGAATTATAATGGAAATAGAAAATATAAAAATGTTAAAGTAGAAAGCAGAAGACAAAAAGAAAAAAAGAAAAATAAAAAGAATAAAGAAGAAATAAAAATAAAAGAAAAACAAAAAAACAAAAAAAAATTAGAAGTCTAAGACATGCTATTATGCAGGAAAAGATCAAATACATAACTCTCTTTTCTGGTTGTGTAAGTGTGCATGCATGAATGAGCGCGTAAATACGCGTGTACACGCATACATCCACACACACACTTATTCATATTTATAGATGCATACATATTCATACAAAGATATACAAATATATACAAATACATATGTATACATACATACATACACATATATATATGTATGCATACATACATACACACATATACACATGCCTACTTGTACACAGTTGTTTATTCACTATCTGAGAATGAGAAACAAGTGATTAACACTGTCACAATCATTAATCAAAAAGTCATCAAGCGCCTTTTTGAAAGTGAGATATTTGGTTATTGACTTTATTTCAATTGATAAATTGTTAAATATTTTAGGGGCAAGAAAGTTAAACTGGGACTGTGCCATTGAAGTTTTTGTTGCCGGAACAATATAGTTGTATTGGTTCGAGTATCTTGTGTTATAATTTGAATCGGATATATATTTTTTTGTAAATTTGAATTTAAAATAAGAGGTAACATTTTTTACATATAAGGATTTTATATTAAGAACTTTAAAGTCTTTAAATAAGTCCTTCGTGGGTTGTATATAATGTGCTTTGTAGATAGTCCGTATTATCAATTTTTGGGCTTTTATTAGTGGATCTAGTACAGTTTTAGAGCATCCTCCCCAGACAATTATACCGTACGATAAAATTGATTGACACAGGGAAAAGTATACTGTTTTTAGTGTGTTTTTGTTTAGTATATTTCGCAATGCTCTGAAAATATATGCCAGTTTCCTTATACGGCTCGTGGCATTAATTACATGATCTTCCCATCGAAGTTTATTGTCGATTATTACGCCCAAGTATCTAATTGAATCTACTCGTTCCAGTGCGTTGCATAGACAGCTAGATATATCCCTACAGGAATGTATTTTTAGTACATGATTAATTGAGGGTTGATTTGGATTGTTTGTGCTAAATGTTAGGTATTTTGTTTTACTTATATTTAATGTGAGTAAATTATTATCCAGCCATTGTTTAGTAATTTTCAAGATTAGTTCTGCTCTATGAAAAGTTTCTTCCCATGTTTTACTTTTTATTACTAAGGCAGTATCATCGGCAAAAGTGATTATATTGCCATCAATTTGTAATCTACATAAGTCATTAATGTATATGAGAAAAAGTATAGGACCGAGTACGCTGCCCTGTGGTACACCAAAATTAATTCTGGTAGGTTGAGACGATTTTTGTGATGGTAGCTTAATACATTGCTTTCTGTCTGTCAGGTATGATTTGAACCATTCAAATGCCTTATTCTTTATTCCGATTTTCTGTAGTTTAGCTAGAAGGATTGGACGAGAGACTGTGTCAAATGCCTTAGCCAAGTCTAGAAATATTGCCAGACATTTATCACCTTTATCTAGGGCTTGTGTTATGTGTGATGTTAATTCTAGAATAGCTGAGTCTGTGCTTAGCCCTTCTCTGAACCCATGCTGGTTTGGCGAGAGAATGTTGTATTTTGTAAGGTGGTCGATAAGTCTTTTTTTTACAATTTTTTCTATAATTTTGGACAGTGATGATAAAATGGAGATAGGTCTATAGTTTGAAATATCAGTTGGAGTTCCAGCCTTAAAAATTGGTTGAACCAGAGCAAGTTTGAGTTTATTCGGAAATACGCCTTTATTGAGACTGAGGTTAATGATATGTACTAGTGGTTGATTTATAAAAGGTTCAATAATTTTGAGTATGTTTGAGGATATTTTGTCATGATTACATGAATGGGAGGGCTTTGATTGTTTGATAGTTTGCGTAATTTCAGTAGAGTTGGTGGGGTTAAGTGTGAGTGAATTATTTGTTTCACAAGCAGAGTTTTTGATTTTGTCGGCAAGAGAATTTTCATCGGTTGATGTCTTATTTAATATTTGTGATGCTAAATTTTTTCCGATATTACAAAAATATTCATTTATATGATTGGTCACAGTGTCAGGGTCGTCTTTTAGGGAGGTGTCTAGTCCGTTGATATTTAATTTATTGATTGGTGATATTGATTGGTTAGTGTCAGATATTTCTTTAATAATTTGCCAAATTTTTTTATTGTTATTGCCGGCTCTGAACAATTTTTGTTTATAATAGTTTTCTTTAGTGATTTTAATGAGATTGTTACATATGTTTCTGTATTTTTTATAAAATATTTGAGCTTGTGTATCTGGATTTTTAAGTAAATTTTTGTGGAGCTTGTCCCGTTTTTTAATACAAAAAATTAGGCCATCTGTGATCCATGGTTTCAGTTTTTTATTATTTAAGTTATTCAAAGGGGATTCAACTGTAACAGCCTCAATATGTTTCAATAGTGTTTCAGAAAATGTATTAAATGCAACATTTACGTCTGACGAATTAAGGGTAGAGAGCCAATTTTCCAATTTAATTTTGGAGGTGAGTTCCTCGAAATTGATCTTAGTCTTTATTATATTTTCACATGAGGAAATGGAAATGGATTTTTTATTCATGAGGCCAATTACTATTGAGAAGTGGTCAGTTATGGTTGATTGATATACAATTCCTTTCGCATTTTTTTTTGTTCTTAGGAATATGTGGTCAATACATGATTTAGTCATGTCGGTTACTCTAGTTGGGGCATTAATGTGAGAAACAAGCCCGTGCTGAGTCATCAGGTTTATATAATCGAGTGTCTGTATTGACATGGGCTTGAGTAAGTCTATGTTAATGTCACCGATTACCATTAGTTCTTCATTTGATGTACAGTTCAATAAGGCCACGTCTAAAGATTTTAGGAAGGTTGAAATATTTTGTTGTTTAGGTGACCTGTATAGTGCAAGAATGGTGGTTTGGTTTATTTTAATTTTAAGGCAGTTGGCATTTTCGATGGATAGTTCAGATATAGTCGGGTCTAACTCGGTTTTAACATAGACGATTACTCCATCCGACTGTGTTTTGTTATTTAGTGTATTGGAAACTGTAAATCCTGCAATTTGTTTGTGAGTGTAATTTGATTTGATCCAACATTCAGTTAAAATTATTATGTCAAACATATTATTCAAACCGGCAAGCGTTATAAGTAGATTATTAAAGTTTTTATCTATGCTGCGAATGTTTGTAGAAAGTAATTTTAATCGTGTATATGGCTTTAATATATCTATACAATTTGATGCAACATTAGTTTCAGAGGTTATTATGTTACCATGGTTTTCGATTTGTATATTAATATCACTCATTTTTTATGATAAAAATTGTTTTCTTATTTTTTTGTATGGTGATAATATTGAGCAATACAATATGAAATAAGACATTTTTTAAGGTTATTATGATAGAAGCAGAGGAATCTAGTTCGGAGTGTAAGAATTTATATTGAGTACACATATAATTATTATTGCTATGACTCATATAAAAAGTTGCCAGGAAAGTAGTGATAGTTAGATTATATACTTGATTCTCAAAAGATATTAAAAGACTTGAGATTGGAATAAGGATGGTAGTAATTGTGTGTGTTTCAGAATGGTTTAGCTGTAAGATAAGATATTTAATACATATTTTAGTTGTTTTTATGATAGAGCTAGGAGAGCAATAATTAGAATAGTCAGTATATTGATGGAAATATTTAAAGTAAATATACTTCAATTTCTTTTTGTTAAAAGTTACAAAAAAAAAAAAATGCTGGTGATAAGTAGAGCACTAGTGATGTTATATATACTAATTACAACATAAGTAAGCTGGATTATAATATGTTTTAAATTGGTTAGATATAGTTTTTCTGTAAGAATGGGATTACATAATATAAACTCACTAATTGTGTTAAAAATGGATGAGCTTGATAGATTAAAGAAAAATACATTATATCTCATGTAGGGTATCCTGGTGGTGGTGTGATTCATAAAACAAAAACAAAAAACAATCGATTTAAATAATAATAATACTAAGAAAAAGGAGAGTACACTATTTTGAGAATGTGTTAGTTTGTCGAAATTCGTGGTATGGCTCATGAAAGAATCAGAGAAAAAAGTTATGTTTACAGAATTAACAATATTAAAATATATATAAACAATATACTGAATAATAGTAAGGTAAATATTTTTGTTTTTGTTGGACCTAGTTTGGTGAGGAAAATAATTTATCATCGAGGGTGCAACTAAATTAATAAGCGAAACATACCACAATGCGAATGAAAAGATGCATATGATTTTGCAATAAGATTGTTTATGAGTTTTAAATGCTATTGGAATGTCTTTATGTATTTTCGCAATAGATGAGATATATATATATGTTCGAAAGCAATGTAATATAATATTAGAAGACATACTAATAGCCATTAGGGAAAGTAAGAATACACATTGAGTATAATAGAATATCGGGTAGAAGCATTTTATAATACAATCATGAATGTCTGGTATAATGGAGTGATATAGCAGCATAGTACCTTGTATCGTCAGTCACAGTAATTGACGTTTAACACGGTCCAGATCAGCAATATTATTTATAGAAATTATCTTGGAAGTATCCGTTTGTCTCAAAAGAATGCGCCCTCCGGTGGACCAAGAGTGTTTGTAATTATTGTCTCTGGCAAATGTTTTTGTTTGAGATAGCAAAAATTTTCCTTTTTGAGTTAATTGATCGGATACATAGATGTGTTTGGCGGCTTGTGATAATCCTAAATCCCTTGTATTTATTTTATTTGTGATAGTGGTTGTGGATTTTTTGTAAGTTTTGAATTTGGATAGGAAGTCATCCCGCGATGTTGTGGTGTTGAACGTCGCTATGATAGGTCTTGGATTTTTGTCGGAGAACTTCGGTCCCAGCCTGTAGATTTTTGTAAATACAGAATGCACGCCGGTATTTTCGTAGTTGATAATTTTAGAAATTTTTTTGAGTACTTCTGCATTATTTTCAATGTCGGACTCCGGAACACCTCTTATCTCGATATTACAGATTTGGCTTAAATACTCCAATTTATCGATTTTTTCATCTTGTTTAGAGATAGTGCTTAGTAGCATATTATTATGGTTTTTTTGTGTAATTAATTCCTCATTGGCTATTTCTTGAGTTTTTTCGATAACATTTATACGTTTTCTTAGGTCATCTTGCTGATCTGACATAAATTGGATAGATTTTATTATTTCGTTATTTTGTGAGATGAGAGCTTCATATTTGTGTACATATGAATCGAATTTGTCTTCCACGAATTTCAATATGGATGTTTTGAAATCAGTCAGCTCTTTAATAAACAGTTGAGAAGTTAAAGGATCATTAGCGCCATCTATATTTGTGGTTGTTAAGTTGTCCGTGTCGTTTGGTTGGTTTGCAGATTTCGGCAGTTGAGTAGACTGTTTTGTTTGTTTGATTATAGATGGCGGTTCTTGCTCGTTGTTCAATAATATGTCGTTATTAGTCTGTTTTGGTTTGGTATTTTTAGCATTTTTACTATTACATTTCTTGCATTTCCATTGTAAACTTCTTGCACTACGGCGTGTGGTTTCAGTAATATCCGCACAGCCAAGATGGTAGTTCATTTCACAGACACTACAGCATATAAAGTCTGACGGAGTGTCAATGTTTTTTTCGCATACAATGCACTTTGTATTCATGATTATGTTATTTTATGCGAGCTTTAAGTACAAAGAGTTATTTTTAAGTGGATAAGATAGTAATCGGTAATCACTATTGTGTCACGTGAAGCGGAATAAGAGAAAAATAATGTTGATTTTATTTTCCAGTAGGTAGAGTTTGACACTTCGTGGCAGTTTTGGAAAGTAGGTAAAAAAAACACTAAAACAAGCCACTCCACGTAATAAGAATTAGCTGGTTAAACGCGCGGTCTACGATTTAGAAGAATAGAGCACTTTAAACTTAGTTTACTATTGTTTTGTTAGGTAATTTTTAATAATTTTATGTAGACATAGAAATACGTCAACACTAGACTTGTTGGTGTGGGTAATATGTAGTGTAGCACACGTGATAATGTAGCGTAGCGGCGTAGCACACGGCCACTTCGCAGCGATCGAGTCCCACCCACGCCACCTCCGGCCGCCGCGCCGCACAGAAAAGTAAAGACCGATTTACAGAGCACTTTGTGAGAAGTGACGCGGGACTCGCGGCACACTTACAAATGGCCACGGCACACCAGTGTGCCGCGGAGCACACTTTGCGGAACACTGATCTAGAGAGTCGTTTATTTATGTAACCAACCATTTATCCTATATCAAGTGTTATTTATGAGTTGTGTAAAATTCAAAACTCGTTTAGTAATAACGCCATTAAAGTGGAATAAATATAAAAATGATTGGTTTATTATCCTTTATTAATACGACGGAGTTCCAGCAAAATATAACAGATGAAAAAATAGACATTCCAAATGATACGATTATGTATTTTATCAAAGCACAACAGGCGAAGGCACATACCTGATTCTTACGCAAACGGCTTTGTGTTTCGCGTCCAGACGTATCTCGATGTGATAGTATATGTTTCTACAACTGATCCATATTATACGATGTGAATAAGCTTCAAATAAAGTAAAATAATGCTTGCATACGGAATGTAATACGACAATTGGGTTTATTCTCTTTTTCACATCTATTTTTACAAGTTTTCATAGCACAAGCCACCATTTTGCCATGTTATTTTATTACGTCCTTTACAGATAAACATGTGAAATTAAATACATAATTGATAAATAGAGTGATTAGCTCAAAGTAATCAGTAGAGATTATTAGTATTTACATAAATAAACCACTCACAGTATTTATTTCTTCCTCGATCTTATTGGGGGATCCCGTTTATCTTTTATCTATGTGCTCTGTTCTGTGTTATCGCTTCTAAGTGAATGGTTTATTTATAGTTCTGACGTTCTCGTTCTGTCATTGTGCTTCCTTTTCTGTCCCGTTAAGTTGCAGATCACAGTCACAGTGTAGTAGAGAGTTGGAGTTGAATATTTGTGTTTTATATGTGCGTTTGAAAGTGAAAAAAAAAATTGGAACCAATAATGGATGAAAATAAATACAGGCTTTTTGACGAACCTTTGAAAGTAATCAGTCCCAAAATTAACCTCAGTGATGATATAAAAGAGAAACATCTGTGGGCATTTTATGAGGTTTTTTATGAATTTAAGAAGAAAATAAGGATTGAACAACCATTTTTCACATTATTTGAGTTACATAAATTTTCAGGAAGTCATGGCAACGGTACTAAAATTGGTAATTCCGACTTTGATATGATGATCTGCATGAAATTACCCAAAGAGCTGAATGTGGAAATTAAGAACAGCCAGCACGCCGCGTACGTTCAACTCAAGACAAGTGGAGTCGAAGTCCTCAAGAAAAAACAAAATTATGAAGAAAAATATAAATGTATAGAAAAATGGTTGGACGGTAAGAATTTCATACTACAAAATAAATTCCGCAATTGGTTCGAAAGCGTGATTCAAAAAACGTTGAACGGACCTGACAAGAACATCCTCAAATGTGGGTACAATGAATATCATCTCACATTTCAAAAATCCAATCCAGCAATTCGTCTAAATGTAAAGAGCTGCTTTGACGAAGCCGTTGAGTTTAAAGTAGACCTGGTGCCTAATTTCTACTTCCAACATCCCATATGGCCTCCAATTTGCAAACAGAAAGTGGTTACAAAGTACAAATCCAAAGAATGGTTCTTAATTGCTAAACGAGTTTCGGGCGAAGAGGATAATCGGCACTGGCGGGTCGTTTTCCTTGAGCAAGAAAAGGAAATATTGCATGGGACAAACAATTTGAAAAGTACCCTCAGATTCATGAAGCAACTGAGAGATAAGCATGACATGCCCAAACTCAAGAGCTACTATATAACAACCGTGTTCATATGGGAAGCAAATCAACAGCCTCCAGACTTCTGGAATAAAAGGCTGAGTTTCCTGTTCATGCATATGCTCAAGAAACTTCGTGATTTTGTAGAAAAAAAGGAAATCCCCTATTTTTGGTACAGTCAACTCAACTTGTTGGAACATGTTAAACCTACAGTACTTAACGACTACTTGAGGAAAATTGATAATTGCTTAGAAGCAATTGATGAATATTACCCCAAATATCCAGAAATCATCACTAATATACTTTTATACGGTTTAAACACGGTTACTTGTGAAGATGTAACTGGCAAGTTCGACCATATGAATCTTGACTCTGAGGAGGGTGAAGGATATCCCAACAACCAGTCATTACGTCCATGGAGCCAGAACTCTTCACTAAGATATAGAGAGCAGGAAGATGAAGAATCCTCAAATTACACCAGAAACGCATCACAAAACCAATTGGAGAGGAACGATCAACCTAACATAGTGAATGGCATTGCCATAGCTGCTGCTGCAACGGGAGTTATCTTGGCAGGACTATGGGCGTGGGGCAGATACGAGAGACGTTGAAGGGTGTCATCAATTAGATATTGAAGCAGACGGGGCTAACATTTTTAACTCGTTAATCTGTTGATAATCACACAATCAAATCAATCTTAGGCTAGTTTCACATTGGAAATTTAGCAACGCGTTTTAGTACAATACGATTACATCAATATTAATATTAGTATAATATTTCACAGAAGTTCTCTAACAACCCCCCCCCACCATGGATTTCGAATAATTATTGGGCGAATCAAGTTTACGTAGATGGAATACGCGGGTAGAATTTATGTGAGTACAGTTTAGAAATTACTTATTCTTAATGAATCCTCAGGTCGGTATTAAATACTTTTGAGTATTTTGTCACCGGTATTTCTTTGTACCTGTACTCGTTGTACCCAGTAACGAAAAGTACTCACAGGACCCACCTCTAATTGTTACTATTAAAAAACTACTTTATCACAATCATAACAACTTTTATTCGATCTCATACCAGTGCATAGATAATGCGTTAAGTTTTCCTCGGGCGTTACTGACTATTTTTTCCATGACGCCAGTAAAAACTATTTTTCGATTGGAATATGAGGTGATGCCATGCCGCGAAAATGAAAATTGGTAGGTTGTCAAAATTACGAATTCCCTAAGGTCCTGTTTTTTATTAATCTTAATTAAGTATAAATAACTTACACCCGTAGGGTTCCTCTAGAAACGTTTGACATTTTAGTAATACGTTCATCAGAAATAATTAATATGTGAGCGTCGAGTAAACCCCATTATTAGACTCGTATGTTAGCCGTCTGTCAACTTGAAACAAAAACGATATTCAGTAACATCAGTATATGATGTCCTTCATTAAAAAAAGTGAGGTGTGTGGGTGTGTATTTCTGTTTTTATGTTAATATATACCTATGTGAAAATATAGAATAAACAAACATATAAATTAATATTATATAAGCTTTTTATATTTTGATGGAAGTCGGGAGATTAGAAAATACCTACTGCTACTGGTAGTTTGTGAGTATATCCGAAAGTAAGGTCGCTAGGGGAATTATATTGTCCGATTTCTTGAATGAGTTGATTTTTACGATGTCTACAGGGCCCGTTCCCACTTCCGTTTAAAAAACGGAGGCTGGTCCCGTTTTAAAATCGGATGCCCTAGCGGCTGTATGGAGCTGTTTACACTTGTCCGACACGATTTTAAAACGGTTCCGGCATTTTTTTGTCGGATGGATCGCCAGCGCAGCGCGTCCGTTTTAAAATCGATAGCCTTTCTTCAGGACAAATGCATTCTCTCAATTTTGTATTTTGAAATGTTAAGCTCTCTGAAACTCGTTCCAGTAGATGGTTAAAGGAAGTGATAGACATTCTAAAATAATTAAAGAACTTTAGTTCATCACTTCTCAACTCACCAATTAACACTTGGAAAGTTCCTACGGAAAATCTACAGCTATGATTGGGTGAACCCAAAATTTTCTTTTCACTTTTCCTTCTTTTTAATAAGTACCACATGACAACAAGAGATTCATCGTCGTCCATTGCGCACGATCGTCTACTGAAGAATGAGCAAATGAAATGTTTTGGTTGAATCGACAATTATTTTTTTTAAATTGATTTTTAAACGGATCCATTTTTAAAACGGAGGTGTGAACAGGGCCATAGGGCATCCGATTTTAAAACGGGACCCGCTTCCGATTTGAAAACGGAAGTGGGAACGGGCCCTGAGAGATTTGTGAAAACTTTCAGTCGGTCTATGTTTGTAATGTTTGTATTCGTACAAAGTAGGTATTTGTTCTCAGTCGTGTAGTTTTTTTCAAATTATTTCAGAATCTCGTGTTGTACGTACATTTTATGCAGTAATTTTGAAGTGTCTGTAGTCTCATATGATCTGAGTGTGATATGTTACTCCATACAGGAATAGCATAGGACAGTACGGGTGGATAAACGAGTAGCAGGTAAGGAGTTTGGTTTTTATTGTCATTTGAATTGTTGATTACATCTTGGCTCGGTGAGATTTCGAATTTAGTCGCGATTCCATAGTCAGGCCCACGTAGACGGACTTCATCTTTGTGTCCTCCCATTTCGATGTTAAAGTCTGGTGTTTTTGTTCGTTTCCTCGTGTACATGATGACTTCGGTTTTAGCGTCGTTAAGCTTGAGGCGATACTTTTGGAGAAACTCTACAAGCACATCGAGAGCCCTCTGTATGTATATTGCAGTCATGTTTGCGTGAAGCGAGGAAACGTAAAATTTGACGTCATCTGCGTATATAGATAGGTTTCATCTCTCGTCTCGGGGGATGTCATGTGTTAATATGATGAAGAGAATAGGTCCCAGCAGACTTCGTTGTGGCACGCCTTTTGGAATCTCACGAATTGACGATAGCACGCTTCTGATGAAGACTCTGAAGGATCTATTCTTTAGGTATTCTTGAACAACAAGCCCATCTATCCATACGGCGTTGAATGCCTTCTATAAGTCGGAGCGCTGCGGCTGTGGAGCGGTATTCGTTGAATTTTATTGCTATGAGCTCCGCTACTCTAGTGAATTGGTGGGTCATGGAGTGCCTCTTTCTGAAGTCAAATTGCTCTTCTGGCAAAT
The DNA here is from genome assembly GCF_061612785.1 of Hesperophylax consimilis. Lineage (NCBI taxonomy): Eukaryota > Metazoa > Arthropoda > Insecta > Trichoptera > Limnephilidae > Hesperophylax > Hesperophylax consimilis. The sequence goes on from NC_142842.1 coordinate 3,652,257, forward strand.
TCTTGTTATTATCGAGGTGTGGGACAAGCTTTTTGAGTATAATATGTTCAAATACCTTACTCAGAGTAGAGAGTAGGCCGATGGGCCGGTAGTTGGTCGGCTGCGCCTTATCCTTGTTTGACTTCTAGAAGAGCAGCACGGTTGCCAATTTCGAGGTTTAATTGAATAGCCTTCCCCCACTTCGCCCCCCATGACCCCATTCCTGCTAATCCGGGCCAAATGACAAGGTAACATTATTCGTTGCATTTTGGTCACCGCGAAGAATTGTCGTGTCGTTATTAGTAGTTATTATTATTAAATAACACGTCTCTGAATATTTAAAAAAATAATTATTGTTTTACCTTCATAACAAATATAATTGCATCGAACACTTCTTTTATAAACAACGATATCGTGTTTTTGGAACACTGTGCATATAAGCCAGACTTGAAAAAGAATCCCCGTTGCCAGGTATCTTAGCGTAATTTGTAACTTAGTTTTTGCCGGGACAGCCGCTCGTATAAATGTGTCCTGTTTTTGGATTTTTTCTTGAATCTTAGACAACAGTAAATCAAATTGTTCCCCCGAAACTCGCAAATGATTGCGATAGCCTTCGGTATCTTCTAACGCCATCTCCCTTAATAAATAGAAGCACCCAATTCGTTTCTTCTTATAATCCATTTTCCAGCCCACATACTACATTTTTTGCGCTTTTTCATATTCTAAAGTTCATTCCGTAAAAGGTCCGAAATCATAGGGACGCACGTAGCGATAACTTCACTTGATGCCATCTTGATTAACAATATCGGTTCGAGTTAACTTGAAACGTCTGAAAAATATATTGTTCAATTTTTGTCGTTCAACTAAAATAGCTCTGTCTGAATGGGGTAATTGACGAAATGTCAGTTATCATAGATATTTTAGAATTAAGACATGTCGTAGAATAATATTCGATAAATAATTATAGGAAACTTTTTGGCAATAGCAACACCTAAAAATAAAGAGATTTTCAATTTTTGACAGCTGGAAATTTAAAATCTCGGAAATATGCTTTCGAGTATCAAAAATGGAGCACAGGCTCTGGTAAGGCAATTTATTTTATATTTAGAGCAATTTCAATTCACCCTCCGTCATATTATACCAGCTCAAAACATTATTATATAACCTAACCTTACTCTATTGGCTTGTCAACTACTACTTAGTTTTTGTGAAAATTCACATTTTTACAAATAAATTTAATCAAATGCCTGTAGATATTAGTTGCAAAATCCAGAAAGATCATTTTTTGAAAAAACAGTCACATATTTGTGCTGTTTCGATTGATTTACAAAACTGTTGAAATGTACTCAATAATATTTAACTTTGCTTATAATTTCAGCTGCGCTCTACGGCCATCAGGAGCTTCCAAACCTCAGTAACTCGCCACCACGACAGCTTGTTTGTCCACCGAGACTCTCCTGAAGACAATGCCGATACTCCATTCATTTTCACAAATGAAAATAATAAGGTAAACCCATCCTTCCATCTTGGATTTTCTTTTGAACAAACTCCTTGCCATAAACTTAACTCTTTTATTTGTGTTCAAAACTGAGATTGAAACTGACAATATACAGAATATAATAATTATGATATTTTTATTATTTTTTCAAGTTCTCTCTGAACATCTCCTTGAAAGCAATACTAGAATTAAGAATGATCATATTCTTATTGTTAAATAGGGCTAAATCCAATCACAAAATGTGGCTAGTCGCAAACACACACATTTCCAGTTAATTCTTAATTCAAACGCTCATTCATATTATGACAAAGATAGACATTCAAATATTATGTGTGTAATAAACGAAATAGATATAGGACCAGGCAGCGTTTACGTTCAAAGTTGAGTTGAATATTACATTCTACATCATGGGTGTGATAACAATATGCTTACTCGCTTACACTAAGACGAATACGGAAGACTGTATGAGACGACACGCTGTCAGTAGGTTGTCCTTGGTATACTTATGTGTTTCTACGCTCGCTATCTCACTTTCTCTAATGGCGCTTAAAATCTTTAGGAAACAATCAAAATAATTATATTTAATTTACAAATGAAATATTATTCCTTGGCTTTTACTATTGTTGGTTGTGTAATGGAACCACTTTCACATCACACGCAACGGCATTACTAGTATTTTTCGTGTAAGGGAACCACTTTCACATCACACACGACGCATTTTGGAGGTTTTTTTAACCCCTTGAGGAACTTTTGACTTTTTTTATTATTGTTTTTATTTATTATTATTTAGGTTCAATTGGATGTAAATAAATAACGAAAAATAATTAAAATATATTTAATTTTATTCAATTCACGAAAGACATAATCCAACTTTACAAGTACGTGGGTACTGCAGTTGGCACATTTGCAAAAAATGACTCTTACTGGCAAATGTTCTGCCGTGGCCAAACGTTTTTCTTTCGGCACATGTTTATATCGGGGTAAAACTTTTATATAAATCACCGTAGAAACCCTATATTCGATCCCCAATCCATCTATGTATTCTATACTCTACTTATTCTATTAAACATAATTGTAAAACTGCTCATCTCGACGCAAGAATTCCCTGGTGAGATTAGCGGCAAAGGATTCTATTGTAATGTATCATTTTACGAATGAATAAACCGTAGACTTTTGGATTTAGTTAATCTTTACTCAACTCGTCAACTTTTTCGTTAACAAAATTCGGGATCAGATGGCAAATCTATAAGATATGAATTTATTTCAATATCACTCAATCTTTCCATCTGAAAGAAAACCAATATAAATTTATATTGGAAAAATACAGTAACACAAAAATTAAATTTAGGTTCAGTTTCTCTAGCGGAGTTGTGGTACGCTTGAATTAATGTATGAAAAACTCAACTCACAAGTGGTAATTTACGAATTTCTATATATTTCACGAAATAAACATAAAATAACATCTTATTTAAATAAAAAAATTAGATTCTTACCTTAATAGTTGCACAGAAATGAGGTTTTTTGTGGCAATGATTTCCTCTAACATCCAACTGTCATAAAATCTCTATCTGAAAGAATTTAAAAAATTTCCATACAAAATGCACTAACCACAGGACGTTCAGCGCACGGATGATGTCACGCACCATCCCGCTTCTTACCGTTCGGATTGTTTTGGCAGGCTAAAAAATATTCAAACTTGGAGAATTTATTTAACCATGAAAACGAACTTTAAAAAAAATACCACTAAAGAATTTAAGTTTGAATGTGGGTGTTATAAAATTTAAAAAAAATGGACTCAAATTTTTTATATCATCTAAGGGTTAAGCCATTTTGTCAGAGATACGAGGTGATTTTTCACAAAAACGGCGCTCTACAAATTATCCAATTATTATTATTATTATTATTATTATACAGCACACAAACTATTACAGTTTAACACTAAACTTAGAAGACGGCAATTACCGTATTTTTTGCTTGCTACTTTGAGATCTTTACAACGTATCTATATGTTTTGTAATCTCATTGACTAAATCTACTTAGATGACATAATGCCTAACTTTAAATTCTCTTGAAGAGGTCAGGGGTTCCCCGGGAAGATGTGGCATTATTTTGGCAGTGTCAGTGGCATTGTGTTGGCTGTAGAATATTGCAGGAGACGATCTGTGGATGAAGCAAGGAATAAGTGCTAATAGTGTTGTGTTGTGACCATCTTTTTTTACTCTTGCGGATAACCTATGTGATGGTTAGTTAGTTGGGTTTTTCAATTACGGGAACTTACGTTAACTGGGCAACTGCTCTAAACCTCTGAGCTCTTCAGACTATATTTCATAGATCCGCCATGATTATGTTTATTTAAAAGGATTATTTAAAAAAAAATGCTTACTTACAGAAGTTTTTTTCGTTTCAGCCTCACAACACTGGGGATGCTATTGTCATGCTGACTCCGGGAAGTTGGGATTATTCAGCAATATTCACGTAAAATTGAAAAAAAAAAAATTGATTTAAATTTTTTTTTTATGTGAATATCGCATAAGGGTCCCAACTGCTCCCAACCGTCTGAAGTCAGTGAGACTATGGAATCCCCAATTAGAGTATGTTGTGAGGCTGAAGGCATTGGGTTGGGAGAATGAGGTGAAGAAGAGGGGAAGTATGTAGCTGTTCAGATCTGGTCACCAGACCCGGCTAAAGCCATTTCAAGCAACGTTTCAATTCTGAATGGTGTTCTTTCACCTAGGCAATACATAAAGTATCTACTACTCTGGAACTTGCACAAATAAACTACATATATAATTTTAAATTAATAAATTGTGAAATAACACAAATTAATCAAATAAAGTGGGATTTTAACCCGCAAACTCCGGATTCGTCGACGTTGGATCGTAACCACTCAACCACGGAGATCGTCAATTATTCAAGATGTAAAATAATGTCTTATTTTGTCTGTCTACTCCAGAGGGTCCAGGCTATCCTGGATATCTACCCAGAGGGCCACAAGCGCGCAGCCATGATCCCGCTGCTAGACCTGGCCCAGCGACAGCACGGCTGGCTGCCCATATCCGCCATGCACAAGGTGGCCGAGATCCTCGACCTGCCCAAGATGAGGGTCTACGAGGTGGCCACCTTCTACACCATGTTCATCAGGTCAGGACATCCTAAATGTAACACTAATAATATATTTGAAATTTTTTTTTTTAATATTAACTCCATCTTTCATATGCCATATGGAGGTGCTCTTTTTGAGGAGAGTAAGGAGTGATCACGGGTCTTGAAGATACCCATGTTGTAGGAGAGAGGAAACACAGGGACCGGCAAATCGTTTGACAGCCGAGCTGTTGAACTCAAGAACGAGATATAGTAACAACCCATCACGTCAAATATCAACCATGTACAGATATTGAGCGCTTTTCGTGTGTTTCCTGACTACGCACCGGTGCCAAAGGAATGATCAATGATGTCAGAGCATCTTCCATTGAAGTATCGGCAGAACAAGGACAGCATTCATGTTTGTCGCCTGTTGTGCTCGATCTGTGTTGTGAATAACGCACAAGAGTCTCGACTGCTCCCAATAATGAGCCGGTGGAATTATGGCTTCCTCAATTGGAGTACGTTGTGAGACTGAAGTTTGTGGGGAGGGGAATGAGAAGGTGGGTAGTACCTATCACTTATACAGTCCACTTTCATCTCAATGTCTTCTCATTATTTAAATGACTTTACAGGATGAAAATAGTTCATATTAGAAGTTGCTGATAGAAAAAGCTGTGCAAATTCCATGATATTAGAGGTCGCTGTTTGAGGGTTTTGACTCCGCCATGCAAACAGAAGTATTCGTAACCCAGATATGTTAATAAAAGTTGTATTTCTTGTGTTGACAGGAAGCCGATAGGTAAATTCCACGTCCAGATCTGCACCACTACCCCGTGCTGGCTGCGCGGCTCTGACGAGATCCTGGAGTGCTTGAAGGACACGCTGCAGTGTGAGGTCGGACAGAACAGCCCCTGCGGACAGTTCACCCTGTCCGAAGTGGAGTGCCTGGGCGCCTGCGTCAACGCGCCCATGATCCAAGTCAATGATGATTACTTTGTGAGTTCTGTCTATAACTTAAAAAGGAATAAAAATTTTACGTCATGCAAGAGTCTGTAATGCATGCGATCAGGGGGAACTATATCACCACCCGGTTGGTCGACGTTTTGACAATAATAGTACCTACATATTTGGAAAATTTGCGCAGCTCTATTTTTGTGAAAATCACTTCAAGGATGCTGATGCATTAAGGAAGGGAATTAAGGATTTGAAGAAGCCCTGATTAATTGATTGAGAAAGAACAAAGTCCGCTTTTAACCATGTGGATTATTCTTCCATAGGGTCTCCTGAAAATTTATTGTATCACATAATTAGGTTGTCTCCTAATTTTTTTCAATGAAAATGTATTTAAAGATTTATTAACGACAGTAAAATTAGTTTTTCGATATCAAAAATGATGAAGTTAAGAGCTTTCAAAGTGAACTTATCATGTCACACAAACAAAAACATGATTCAGCACCAATCATAATTCAAATGGCAGTGCTGTAGTACTTACCGCCGCGCATGTACCGTGATGTCTAGCCTACCTTTTGGCTAGCCGCAAATAATTAACACTTAGAAAATTCTAAAACTTCTGTCCTCAGCATGCTCTATTTAATACGATACATTTGTAAAAAAACATGAAATTTCTTTGTTGGAGGAGAACTCGTTATATTATTACTTTTTTTAACCCTTCAGGGTTTAAAATATTTTTAAGAGACGACATGGTGAAATTTCACCAAATGTCAGATGCTTCTGAGTTATTTTAAATCTGCTATATCGTCCATGTAAAATCAATACCGCGTATGAGCCAATAATTTCAAAATATGTTTTTTGTAGCTTTTAGTTAAACAGCACAAGGAGCGTTGATTGGTGCTTTCAGACTTTGAAATTGACCAATAGACAGCTTGTACCTGATTAGAGTCAATACTGCTAATGAACCATCCACAGTACAAGAGGCGTATATCCCTAGATAGTTTTTCTTACTTGCTGAACATTTTTATAAATTGTTCTTCTGCAGTATTGGACTTACGCCGATGATATATTTCTTGATGAAGTTGTCGTAAAAAGAAATACCATTTCAGAAACATAGAATTAGTAAAAGAAATGTCACTTCATTTTTATGCTTATGGAAATATTTTTTTAACTTTTAATTTACTTTCTCCGCATTATAGAAAAAAAAAACTTTTATTACGTTTGGATTCCCCGGTCAGATCTGTCCTTCAGAAGCGCTTTGTGGAATATATGATGTTTGTGGCTAGTAATGTCCTTCCAAAGCTTAAGGAGTTAAAGAAAGACAATTATTGAAGTATTTATTAAAATTCTAATGTATTTTTATAATTTTCAGGAGGATCTTAAACCCGAAGATATTAAAGAAATTATTCAGAGTCTGAAAGCGGGAACTAAGCCTAAAGCTGGACCGAGGTAAATTTTTCTCCGCTTAATATTGTGGTGTTCAAATTTTATTTTATTTGATGTGAATGTTTGAAAATAAAAAAGAATGCGACAATGCAAATTGTTTACCAATAACATGCAAAAATAGTATAAAGTATCTGGGTATCATAGTAGATAGACACTTAAAATGGAACGAACAAGTCCAAAATACACCAGTAAGGGGGTATTTCACTATCTCTGATTATGTTCTGACTAAGCACTAATCCGCGGATTAGTCATTTTTTCGTTTTCACTATATCTGAATAACGCTAACGCTCGGGTTAAAGTTCGATTTGACTAATCAGTGCTCGAACTTCACGTTAGGCGCTATTCCTCGAATCAAAGATGGCGTCAAAACATTCCGAGTTTGACAGCTGAGAAGTGAGTCGAATTTTGTTGAATGAATTTGAATGCTTGTATGATCCATCCTGAATTATTTGATTGTGTTCAAAATAAGAAACAATGCATTAATTCGACACGAATCTATCTAAAATGACCTGATAATCAACATAACATAAACCAAAAAAATACACACTTTGCGGTGTGCGGACTGTGACGCATGACAGCCGTGGCAGTAGATGGAGTAACTGCAAACATTTTGCGATGTTGCCAGACTATTTCGAGTGTTATCTATCCGGAAGCTCGGCAACAATGGTGAAACGGTCGCCGTTGAATAACGAAGTTATTCTGATCTTTAAAGCCAGCCAACGGATAGCTAGTCAGATATTTAGCCCGACATAGTGAAATACCCCCTAATAAAACTTATTTACTTATTCATTAGATTGAGAAACATCCTATCATATAATATGATTAAAACTATTTATTTCTCTCTTGCCCAATCTATTCTACAATATGGTATAATCGGATGGGGGAGACTTTCAAAACTAACCTCTTACCTGTAGAAAAGGCACAGAGGTTGATTCTAAAAGTTATCCTACGAAAACCATCTATATTTCCAACAACACAGTTATTTAACTCTTTTAGAGTTCTCAGTCTAAATAATATATTCAAAAAGAACTCATTGTTACAAACTCACAAAGATCATTTCAATACTACAGTAACATTTCCAAAAATAAATAACCGATCAAGGTCACGTGTCAACTTAGAAATCCCTAAATTTAAAATGAGTGCTTCTCAACACCATTATATTTATCGACGTATAAAATTTTTTAATGCTCTCCCATATAAAATCAAATCTGTCGCAATTTATTATGTACCTACTCTTGCAATATTATCAGCTCTGCTTTATTCCAACTGAATATAATAACTACATGTACTTACCATTCACCCACTTATTAATCGAAATATAATAATATTATTTTTATTTTACTACATCCGTATTCATAAATTTATTTACATTTACTGTGTATCTAATTTAGTAACTGCTAGACTATTTCATTATCTATACTTTTGTTATTGTGCTATATAAATTTGTTTATTTCTTACGTTTTTCTCTATTGAATTGGGTAGTTACGTTAAATAGAAAATATTTTATTGAAATTAGTTTTAGAACCATATGTTTTTTTTTTCTGTAAATCAGTCATATATATGTATTTCAAATAAAAAAAGTGATTTATTTATTTTTTCAGGAGTGGAAGATTTGCAGCCGAACCCCTCGGAAACCTGACATCGCTTACCGAGGAACCTACCGGCCCGGGGTATAAGCTGCAGCCAGCCCTCCAATAGACAACTTACTTACTTTAAGCCATAGATAAATATCATTGTAGTTGGCCCTCTATAACCGTGCGCCTGTTACTAAAACTCTAATGCATTATTTTATAAACGATCCATGAATGTAAATATTACCAGTAATAAATAAATTATTGTGATGTTTAGACAGATTATGTTTTTTTTGTTTTTTTATGTAACTTTGTAACGAGAGTGAATATAAATAATAATATAGAACGCCTCCAAACAATCCCTAAATACAAAAAAAAACTCCTCCCTGTCCATAGAATCTAGAAGAAAGCAAGAAATGTTATATGGGCGTGGTTCTTGCTCCAAAAGTCTGACCATTCTTTGCTTAAATTTCGTATATGTAGAACTGCGTCTCACCATCATTATGAAATTCAAATGGAAGAGTGACAAAATATATGTCGGGTAAGTGTAAGGGAGACAGAACGCATGCTAAATGGGATAGAACCTAGAACCTAAATGTACTGTCAGTGGCGACGTTGATTTCCATTCAAATCTATGGAAGGCATTTCTAGTGTTTACTTTATTATGAATTCCTCTCCCTTCTGCTTCACATCATTCCACAAATTAGGGAAATCGTATTAGACCCACTGGCTCCAGGCAACTGTGGGGTAGTCACATAAAAAAGCAAATCACCATGTCTCGAGTATATTAAGTTTTACTAGATTTGTCAAAATGTGTAGACTAGCGATTCCAAAACTTATTTGGCCATCGGAGAAAACTTTTTCTCCTTCATATTATAATAAGTTACCACAACTGGACGATTATCATTACTTTGAACGGTAAAGGTTACGAATTCCGCTTCACGGTAAATATGGAATGTTTACTTTGAATTAATACTTGAATTTAGTTATATTATTACTAAAAGTTATTATAAATGTTGAGAACCTTTAATAACGCCTGCTCGCGTCCCCTTTAGAGTTATATCTCAGTTTTCAAGTAGTTTGTGGGCTACGCTAGGTTTGTATAGACTGGTTTGTGACTTGATTCTAATACGATATTATGAATACAATCCAACTCTTGATATGAACATAGTCGCCGTCGGCTGCGACTATAACGGCGTCGCATACTAATTGACATATCGCGTAAGTGACTTAATAAACGAAATTATAATTAAAAGTGCGTATTTTTCTGTCTCCCCCGACATAATAAATCATGTTTTGAATTAATAAAGCTAAATCCATTTATTTGAAAGTGAAATATTGCGTATTAAGAGTGAAGCGGAATAAGAGAAAAATAATCTTTGAACTAAAGTTTTACAGCTATTTACTAAAATATACAACAGATGCATCATATCTTTGACCGTTCGGTGGCTGAGTTGACATCACATTTGAGTCCCACCCAGGCGTCGTGTGTTCAATTCCTCGGCTGGCTAAGTCCTCTATCACAATACAAGCAATATTTTTCGCTTACTGTGGTGGAAGTAGGAGATTTTCAAATATTGTCAAGTTATTCGTAACCCGGGAATGTTTGCTTTCTTCAAAAAACTCTTCACATCCATCAAATATTCAAATAATATTATCATACATTTTCGTCAGTAGAGATGTAAATCTGTTCCTTTGTAACGGGTTTCTTTGAACCTGCTCCTGTAAAGTCACAGGCACAAGTTACAAACAGAATTCAACTAACCCACTGAAGTGAAAAAATTACAAAATCAGTTATGGTCGTATTATTACCACAAAAAATTATTCACTGAGTTATGATAAAATAATAAATTGTGATTCTCAGCATCACAGACAATTCAATTAAAATTGCTCTTTAACCTAATTCCTTATCTCTAAAAATGATTTATAATCCGAGTGGGCAGCGACAGTAGTTCGTAGAAAAACAGAGAATGATCCAGTGAATCTCTGCCGGAAATGTTCCATGGCTCGTGAACAGATTTGTGATATTTGGATCTACAAAGAAATTTCCTTAGTTATTCATATGTTTTGCGGCTCGTGAACGAACCTGTGACATATGGACCCGTGATGTTAGGATCTGTGTACTGTGATGTAAAGAAGTTCTGTTTTTGTGGACATGTGAACTGAATATATGTCGCTTCGAGACTTGAGAGTGAACCTGGATTTGTGATGTAAAATGTAAATAGGAAAGCTCAGATCGCGCGGACCTGTGAATTGAACCTGTTCCACAGCTGCTGAACGTATCTGTCTAACTGTGATAGTTCCCATCACACGGCTGATCTGCTCTTGAAGTAAGTGAACTGTTTTTCTCATATAAAATCGGACGATCGAACTCATCAAACCTGTGATGTTATGTTGCCTGTCACGATCTGTGCCGGTTCATTTGCAGTCAGTCAGTCACCGTGATATTGTCACAGATTCGTGATATTAGAATAATCTCTAGTAGAAAGTGCATTCGTCTCGAAAATGATTCGTTGTAATATGTAATTTTATCATTCGGAAAAAACCTGTTAAAAATAAATTATATACGGTTCATAATGTGAAGTAATATTATAAATAAACAATTATGCGTCGTTAAAAGAATCGGTAAATATTCTAAACAATTACTGTATCGTCTGCAAAACTAATGATTTTACCCCTCGTTCCAATCTTACAGATATATATTTATATATATTTTTTAAAATTATTTTTTATTCAGTGAAATGGTAATTACAGTTATTAGGAATGTTTAGACCACCAACCTAGGCACATGCTCGTGTTGTGGTGGTTGATTATATACACAGTACATTAAAATAATATATAAAGTATGAAATATAAAATTATGTAATTTAAAAATAAGGAGTGTAGGGTTTACGAAAATATAAAGATAATATAAATAAAGAATTATATTTATAAATTCAAATTACGAAATCAATGTAACAAAATATAAACTATTAATATTTTTTTATGTGAAATACATTAGAATAGTTTGAAAAAATATATGAAAATATTGAAATATAGTGGAATTTAAAAAGTATAGAATATAAAACATAGTTAGTTAATTAGTAAAGTTGTATTTGAAATACCAATTTTTGTGATCAAAAGCCTTTTGTAGGTCTATGAAGATTGCCAATGTTTTTTCTCCACTGCTTAAACTTTTTGTGATCATGTCTGTAATAGTTTATAGGGCATCGCCAGTAAAAGTTTTCTCTAAAACCATAGTGTGTTTCCGATAATATTTTATTATCTTTTAATACAAAGCACTCTTTTCAGGGTGAAATGCCTAAAACCAAAAAAAAATAAATTATCTTTTGTAGAATAGGACTAATACGAGAAGTTTTTTAGTATTCTCTCCAATATTTTTGAAAATGTATTTAGTAGGCTTATTGATCGACAGTTGTTAATGTCATAGTTTATTAGAAAATACGTGATTTTTTCTCTCCCAAAAATAAACAGGAGGTACAGAATAAATCCCTTACAGAATAAATCTAAAATTTATAAAAAATATTGGGATAGAGAACATTTCGGCGGTTGGGTTAATTTCGTGAATTGGCTTATAAAGAGTATTGTCATCGGTGAAAAAAAAGCGCCGACTTGAAGTTGGTTGAAGTAGAGCCAACTTCATTCCGCAATTTATATGTCATTCGGTTTTTGTTGAGTCGAGTCGTTCCGTAGTCCGCAGTTTCTTTTGCGTTTTTTGACGGTCGTCGGCGTTGTTAAAAGATGCGTATTTCACTCTAACCACTCGATAAGATATCAAAAATCATGAAAAATAGCCCGAACAGAAAATATGACAAAATACAGAATGTTGAGAATGGCTCGGACACGGAGGAACTGTCTCTGAACAGTCAAGAAACTGCTAGTGTGGTAAGGATGAATTGTCAGATTATCGATTTTGTTATTATTTTCATTTTCTAGTGCATTCCATCGGTGTTTTCAGTGTTTGTAATCTGTAAACTAACAATTGATTGTTTAATCAGCATGAATAATTTTTTCCTCGTTTATACCGCGACAATCATATTGCAAAACTGAAGACGTCAATTGTTGGAAATCATAAATCCTTCTTTCACGTACAGTAAGATTTCGTTTTGAATGAAGTTCGATTCATTTTCCCAATTCTTTAAGCGTAAATGATTTCCAATAACGTCCTTTTCCATTTAACTCCATGGTAATGTAAGAGACATTTTTTATTGCGCAAATTCCTTAGTAATTATTGCTCCGGCTCAGGAATGCACGCGAAAAAAGTTTGAATTTTATGTCAAAATGGTGATTACCGCGTTGATTTCTGCAGAGATTATTCAAATATGTTAATAATCTTCGAGTATGCACTTTAACATGATGCAAACTTGTTGTATTTAACTCATTTGAATCACAATGGCTAATTAAACAAAGAGAAATTGTTTTGAATCTGAAACATTTTAAATAAATTATATCGGCTTTATTGTTAATGCAAAAAACAATTGCAAAAATGTTATTATGTTATTGCATTGCTGCACTTATTTTCAATTAACATCACATGTGTTTATTTGTTATAATCATAATATTTAAGGGTTTTGTGAATCAAATAAAAAGTTTTATTGAAATTGCTGCATAGCTCTGGTAAAAACATTTGTGTTAATTCGGTAAATATCCAGATATGTTGAACATTTTTAATATGCACAGATTATTTAAAAAAAAACTGTCAGTTCAATTACAATGAGGAGTAAAATACTAAAACGGCGGGAAAATCATTGCTGTCTGATAATTTATATCAATCTCTTTGTGCTTGTCCCAACTATATGCATATGTATTTAAAAATGTAAATCAAGTCTTCCCCACATTCAACTTTTTGTCTTGTGTGGATGAATATTTTATCAAAAATAAACTATTTTTAAACCCGTAGAATGGGTAATACACTTATCGCACCGGAGATGCGGACGTTTTTTTCTTGTAATGTAATTAAATACATCCATTTTTTACACATAAAACATCACTAAATGGCCGACCACTGACTTCAACTTCAATTTATGGAGTCGTATTACAAAAGTAGGCTTTAATTTCAGACAATAATTTTACAGTTGGAGTGTGGTAATGTAAAAAATACTATGTAAAAAATGTAATTCAAAATGTGTATTATTTTCAAAGATATTCTGTTTAAACAGAATCTATTTTCTCTCAGGTGGGACCCTATTTTCCCCTGTTTGAAGTGTGTTAATTTGCTCACTATATAAAAAAAAAAACTACTTCAGCAGTAAATCTTTTAGATGGTGATCCTTCTTGAAGAGGCAATTGTGCACCTAACAAGAAAAAATTGTTTATATCTTTTATGTTTTTTGCTCTAGCAATCTTGCAGTCCAGTTCAATTGTGGGTTATATTGTAATATATATTATGAATATTTTACATATTATACAGATTTGACCTTATTTACCATTTTTGATCACAATATATTATCATATTTTACCAAATCTGGGCAGTGTAAGATAATTACTAATTCATTCTTTCTTCCTTTAACAGCACTCGAGTGCAGACCGCCAAGACATGCACATGGTGGCGGCGGACGCGTGTGCGCTGGGCTGGGAGGATGTGGCGGGCCGGCTGCGCGTGTCTCCGCGGGCGGGCCTCTCGTGGCGCGAGGCGGACTCTCGCGCGCGTCTCATGGGCTACAACGACTTCACCGTGAAGGAGGAAGAACCAACGTGGAAGAAGTACGTGGAGCAGTTTAGGAACCCGCTGATTTTGCTGCTTTTGGGTGAGTTTATTTATTTTTTATATTGCTCTTCTGAAAAATGACGGGATATTATACATCCAATATTTCTTCTCTACATATTACTATGGGAAAGTATGTTTCTTCCCTATTACTATGGGAACATGTAAGTTTCTTCCCTATTACTATGGGAAAATGTATGTTTCTACCCTATTACTATGGGAAAATGTATGTTTCTTCCCAATTACTATGGGAAAATGTATGTTTCTTCCCAATTACTATGGGAAAATGTATGTTTCTACCCTATTACTATGGGAAAATGTATGTTTCTTCCCAATTACTATGGGAAAATGTATGTTTCTACCCTATTACTGTGGGAAAATGGATTTTTCTACCCTATTACTATGAGAAAATGTATGTTTCTACCCTATTACTATGGGAAAATGTATATTTCTACCCTATTACTATGGGAAAATGTATGTTTCTTCTATATAATATGTTCTGCAGTTACTGGATAGGAAGGTTCAATACTCATTTAAAATGTATTATAGTAAAAACTTCAAACTTGATTATTATTGGTGAAATATGGAGACAGTTACGTCCCACGATCAATTGATCAATTGAATCATATTATGAACCAGAAGAATCATATTATGTATCATGTTAAGAGTCGTAATATAAACATAATCAACGAGTATGTATGAGAATTGTATGAATATGGACGAAAGAGTGTGGATCAAAACAGAATAATGCTGCATTCCATAGGTAGAGGCCTACCCTTGTGGAGAAATAGTTAATTAATACATTATATTATATCAGTATACCAGCTAGCTTTGTTAGTGTAATACAATACTCAACTTTTCAAGTTCAATAACAATAAATTAACATACTGTGTATTGAATTGTAGCAAATACATTATACAAATGTTTCAATCTGTTTTGAAATCCATTCTATGTGTGTATGAAAACAAATAAGTACACAACTCCTTGTTAAAAATCAACATTACCCTTCGTAGGTCATTGTGTAAATTATTGTTCAAGTTAACATGCATACATTGACGTTGGTCAACATGTTAACTCTTGGATAGGTCATCGTGGTGATGTGTACATAATTCTTGTGTACCTTTGCTACAATGAAACATTTATTTTGTACGAAACGGTGTAACGTAAAGTAATCTAGTGTTGCTCATGTAGAAAATGTGCTTTCAATTTTGGGGTCTTCGAGTTACCCCACTATTATGCTAATGTGTTTTTTAACTCTTGACAGGCCGAGATGAAAAACAAAACGTCTGTAACCAAGTGGGTCTTCCGACAACCCCATGATTTTTCTGTCTTATGGGCTTTTAAACTATAGAAATCCCAATTATTCAGTCAATTATTAATGGTAACTTATGTATTTGCACAGGGATACGTAAAATACTAAAATGATATGTCGAGTATTTAAGCTAATATAAGGAGGATAGTAATTTTGGGTGCTACCTACTCCCCCCCCTCTTGGCTGCGGGATTGATAATATTGCTGCTGTTCTAATTGTGGGGTTATTAAGTTACCCCACGTAGTTATGGAAGAGTAAAAGCTGTTGAATTGAATCAACTGAAAGTATAAAATATTAAAACCTCTATATACATCATGTAGTTTATTTTACGAATGCGTAGTTAATCCCATTTTTTATTTATAATATTTTCCTTACCACAATTTAAAAACGTCAAAACGTAGCATTTGCACTTTATCTATTTTTATCAGGAAAAGTTATAAAAACATATATAATAATGATTAATTAATACGCTAATATGTAAATATGAATACAAGTGTCACACTTGGTGTCACTTCATTGTGTGAAAAGTGTTCGTAAAGAAAAATTTATGATATTGTGAATATGAAATTAAAAATATACTGTTACAGATAATATGCTACAGAAAGTATTATAAATGTATATTTTGGAAAAAATACATAACAAACGAAGAAGACAAATGAACAAAGAGAATATATGACGCAAATGTGAATGGTAGCAGAAGTCGGGGACGCCCGAGGAAGACATGGCACGATCGAGTGAATCAAATACTTGAGTCGGGCCATGCCAAGAGACAGAATAATAGAAGAGTATGAATGTGAATGAGACAAGAAGTGTGTCCCAAAACTGAGTTATTTGGCAGTCCGTCCTCTCTGCCTATCCCTACGGAGAAATGGCGTGGTGGGTATTTAGTTAGTTTACATAACAAAAAAAATTCTTCAAAAAGACTAATTTTCCCAGGTTACGAATAACCATACAATAGAGAAGTAAAGGGTTATTGCTCGTTTTTATATATGGTGTATGAATTTAGTAGGTATTTCTTTAAACAATATTTAGTACAAAAGTACAGTAAGACTATGTGTCTTTATCACATGGTGTTATTAATAAATGGCTACAAGATGGCATTAAAAATGCGAGTTAGGAGGTATTAGTACGGTCATTATTTTGTTACGAAATGTAGATATTATTATATTATGATATTGAGGATAAAATGCTGTTATGCATGGTATGATAATACAGTGAAACTCGCTTAAGAAGTTCCCACTTAAGAAGTTCATACTTAACACATTTCTGGTGGGCATTTTCTGCCCTGGCGCTACACTGTCTCTGGGCGAAAATAAAGGTCCCGTGCGAATTTCTTTAATTTGTTTTAAATCGCTTTATCTTCGAAAATAATTAAAATATTTTAATCAAAATTTCTACATAGTAACTCAGCATACACAAGCTATAAAAGTACTAAACTAAAATTGAATATTATTTGAAATGCAACTCAATTAACCTTGTAATATGTTTATTACGGTCCGCGTATCGGTATTTGCCCATACCTGCTTTCTTTAAATACGCCCGACATCTCTCGCTCGCTTACACATAGGAGTTGAGTGGGTGCGGAACAGAAATAGAGATTCGAATCGGGTTTCACGGTCATAAAAACCCTCATTCCAGAAATTTAATTATTAAAATAACAAATAATATACTATCCTTTTGTTGAAATACCGACGTAAACGAAAGGCACGAAGATAAATATAAAAAGAAGACTTGCATTACGATTCAATAATTATGTACATATAGTTAGGACCTTTACAAAGAGATTGGTATATAATATTCATATAAAAACATTGAATAATTCTGTCTTTTCTGCCACTGAAATGAGGCCGGCGCAAAAGGCAGAACTACCCTTCCTGGCATTAAGTATCAATTGACCGAACGGGTAGAACTACCTTTCCCGGCCGAAGTGTGTTAAGAAGTTCAAGTCTAAGAAATTTGAGTTTTTTGGTCCCCTGAAGACTGATTTTGAAAAATGGCCCAATTTATCCCACCAACCTTATGGTTTTCCCGCTTGAGAAGTATTTTGTTCCGGTCTTGAAAACTTCTCAAGTGAGTTTCACTGTATTAAATATAATAATAATGTTATGGAATACATGCTATGATAAATTTGGTCTTTTAAAATAATCTTTTAAAATGGATTCAAGAACAAAAAACACAATATTTCCAAAATTCTATAACATAAGAGAATAAAACATATACACGCAACACAAAAAAATGTATAAGGCAAGCGGCACGCACAAGCACATAGATCATTGTAAGTGCCGATTTCCATTCTCTTCTAATGTTTTTATTTTGGTGTGAGAATTGGATTTTGATTTCTAATCTTTATTTTTGGTGTAAATTTATCTTTATTTTAATGTTGTTTTTTGTTTAAATGTATAAATTCGTATATTTTAAAATGGGGGCCTCAGCACGGGTGAACAACCCAGTGAGGCCAACGTTGCTTAATTGAAATGTGAAGTACTGTAGAGTAATGTATCAATAATAATAATAATAATTCTATTATAAACTTGTACGTATCATGATTATGTCAAATTCATGAACAACTGGTTACCTGCGTGCTGAAGTTCAATTTGCACCGACTTGTGCAAATAATAATATACATATTTATTTATGTCAAGTGTCAGCTGTGTGTTGGTTTTCGGACTGCTCAATGGAATATTCTTTCTTTGTATGTTTGAACATTCAAACTGTTGGAGAAAGTTATTTTGAAGTAAAATGTTAATGAAAGACCATTCTATACCAGTGTAAACCACAGATTTTTTTTGTGCATTACACATTGATGCAATCCTATTACAATTCACATGAAATAACAAAAATATACAAAACTTTAAATGAAATATTTTACAATAACCGATATTTTAGAGTTCTTGCCTAAAATGGCTTTTGAAATCTTCAAGGCCAATGTTGAAAATGTCAAGAGACCTAGAGGTATCATTTAGCAGCACCATACCTCTTGTCATGCTATGCTGGGCCATAACGTCCGTTCTTCCGTGTGGAATACAGAGCAAGTTGTGGCGTCAACCCTGACGGTAGTTGCTCAGTACAAACAATTTATAGCATTCCAAGAGGTATGGGCTGTCAATGTAATAATTCATAATTTTAAAAGCTGTCACTTGAAGGGTCCCATTTCTCCTAGATTGGAGACTTTCGTAGTGCGTTTCGGAGAGCAAATCTATGTGATGCATGAATCGTGGGTATTCACCATGCATTCTCATATAAAGAAATCTTAGAATTTGATCTAATAATTCTATGTATTTTTGCTGGTATGGGGCCCAGACAGCAGAAACGTATTCTGAATTAGATTGTATAAGGCAGTTGAACATCGATGTCATTGCTTCGGGCTTGGAGAATTGTTTGCCTATTCTTATCACAAATCCAAGAAGTATATAACAAGATGATACCAATCCCACTATATAATAATAATAATAATATGATCTGAAAAAGTAAGTTTGGGATCAAATGTAACCCCGAAGTCCCTTATGGATTTTACTGATGCCAATATTTCATCATTTAGTTTATAATCAAATTTGATCGGGTTTTTGGAATGCGTATACGTCATAGTGACACATTTTTTTACATTAAAGGAAAGTTTATTCTCATCTGCCCATGAAGATATTGCGTCTAAATCAAGTTGTAATTTAAAACAATCTTGAATGTCGCATATCATCTTGAGCAGTTTAAGATCGTCAGCAAAAAGCAAGCAAGTGTACATCAGGTTAGGTACATCATTACAATAGGTAAGCAATTTAATCCATCCTTATCTTTAGGGCCCAATATTACTTATCACAGATAAGTTGTTGCTCTGAAACTTAACAATACATTTATTTTTCATTTTGTGTTCTACTGAATAACACAAACATAAACTGTTTTTCATAAGGGTGACATAGCAGTAGGGGTGTGATTTGCGTTTGACTGAATGACACAAACATAATCTGTTTTTCATAAGGGTGACATAGCAGTAGGGCTGTGATTTGCGTTTGACTGAATAATAACACAAACTGTTTTTCATAAGGGTGACATAGCAGTAGGGCTGTGATTTGCGTTTGACTGAATAATAACACAAACATAAACTGTTTTTCATAAGGGTGACATAGCAGGAGGGCTGTGATTTGCGTTTGACTGAATAATAACACAAACATAAACTGTTTTTCGTAAGGGTGACAGCAGGAAGGCTGTAATTTATTTTATTACATGTCAAGGGTCATTTTTCATCAATATCAAAAATTATTTCTGCTGAGTTTATTTGAGTTACTGAACAAAGCTCTAGTAAATTTTTTGCATCCTTTGTCAACAAAAGCAGTAGACGCCTGCCAATAGGTAGTAGGTAATCACTATACTTTATGTTGCGCTTTTTTTATGAAAAATAATCTAAAAGGGCGATGTGTTAGGACTGTTAGGTATTATCAGCGCCTTGACAATTCGGTGCCCGGAGCGAACTGCTCCGATTGCGCCTAGGGCCATAGGGCTGGCCCTGGTTCTATACCGATTTCAAATAAAATGGTTCAAGCAAATGAAATTGATATTTTTTTTCGATAAAGAATTTCTATGTGATGAATTTAGCCAAAAGTAAGGAAAAATTTAGCTTAGATACGCCCACATCACAATTAGACACGCCCACATCACAATTATATCAGTTTATCTCTTCGTTGGTTCGAGCCAATTTTCCTCTAGTAATATTTTAACATACTTAAAAAAATGAACAAACTTTACTTACAAAAAAAAGACCTCAGAATGGCGTAGCCCAGTAAGGTAAATTTTTGTATTTTTTTATTAATGGTGGTCTTACACCAGGGAGATACTGAGAGTATCTTCCATTCTGGAACGTACCGCAAACATATCTTATATTATTTTAAATGACTTATTCGTGAAGTAACACATATTATTAAAATAAAATTTACTTGCGTACGCCGGGATTTGAACCTGCGACCTCCAGCTTGCTAGTCGAGATTTGTAAAAAAATATAAAATAAAAATTGAATAAATGAAAATAAAGTTATTGTAATTAAGTTAATTTTTTCTATGCAATAAATCATCTGAAACTAGGTCTTGTAAACATTTATGTCCTGGTAATGGTGACTGGTACTCAATGTGAAATATTTAAGGAAGTTAAAAGGGAGTATTTTACAAGTTTAAAAAAAGAAAACATCTGAACATGGTATCGATTCGTAACCATTACCAAAATATGTACCAATTAGGTTAATGAACTATTTCGTCCACATGGCTTTAGAGGAAGTGGAAATCGTTGGTTGACCTTCTCAACGGTTTGCTGGTTATACTGTCCAGAAAAAAACTATTGTTGTTCTGAAGACGGTCTGCATTGCTTCCGTAAGCATAGAGGCCATAGACCCATTCTGCTATTTCACACGTTTCACCTTATTATAAAGATCACCAGGGTTGTCATTGGATGTTGGTGATGTCTCCTGGTATTACAATATAACTTCCAAAGTAATCTGGGCCCTTCTAAATACATCTGTCTGAATTTCACTTTTGTTTTCGGTAATTTCCCACTTGCCGACATCCGATAGAGATGAAACTCGGCAGATAGGCTCGTTGTCAATGACAATGCATTCTATCAACTTTTGGTGGCGATCACGTACACACATAGCGGACATCTAAGCATTTCTCGAAAATTGGTTGATATTAATGGAATTAATATGTCTGTACTATCTGATCGGCATTTGGCGAGATTGGTAGACCTAGACAAACCTCACCTCATGCTGCTAGCACCTTAGAGCAGGCTCCTTTGAAATACCTGTAGAACGGACTCAGCATGCCTACATTGCGGCAGTACATTATAGAAGGCAATCGGTCTGTTAACAACGGATTGTCAACCAGACGGACTGCCCTCCCTTGCACAGAATCAAGATGAAAATTTCTTATTTTTTTCAAGATGAAAACAATTGCATTGTTGTTGGTCAAATAAACAAAAAAACTGTAAATTTCATGACACCAGAGCTCACTGATGAGATTTCTACATCAAAGTTAAGATAAAAATTTTCACAGCGATATTTCAAAGCTCCATAGCTCAAAGTGTAAATATCTTGAACAGTCTTTATTGCTATTAAAATTACAGATGGCAAAAGCTGTGCAAATTTCATTACACCAGAGCTAATGGTTTGAGAACTTTTGCCCTTTCATGCAATTGTATTTCTACTTTATTTCTAGATTACTATTTCCCATCAAGTACTATTCACTGTGCGCACTTAAATCTTTCTAGTTGTTAACATGACTCACCGGTTGTAAATCTCTGGTTTGTATTCATGCTAACTACCCGTCACAGTCTCCTAGGTAAATGTTTAGATAGTGGCGCACACAAAACATTGTACATATTATAGCACATTAGTGAATGTAAAACAAATAAGTATAATTTTTTATGCAAATATCAAAGTGAGCACACACTCTCTTGTATAAACCAGACTTTCCTGTTGTTTTTTTTTATTCAATTAACTTTCTTTGTGCATTGAAAGTGGTGTTATTGTTTTGTTTAAATATTTATAACCTAACCTAGTCTATAATTGAGTCATGATTGTAAATAGTTTTTAAATATGTAATAAATATAAAATAATGTATAGTAGATACTCTGAGTATCTCCTTTGTGATTACCATTTAGGATAGTAAGGTTGCTTGAAATGGCTTTTAGTAAGTAGTTTAGTAACCCTAGGGGGTGGGAAGCCCTAGTCCTATCTTAATTAAGGAATTTTTTGTGTGATTTTCACATAAAAAATTAAACAAACAATGCTAGAAATCGGTAATGTAAAGCAGCTTAAATTAATTTAAATATTGAAGACAATATTAGTGATTCTTAAACGCAAATCTGAAACAGAAAAATCAGAAAAGGAAACGGTCACATCTGGGACTCGAACCCAGGACCCTTGTCTTTCCGGGACAATGCTCTACCAACTGCGCTAATGGGACCCTATCCTCATCGGTCACTTTTAACTGTATCATACTTCGAATAAGAACTACCAACGTTGTCTTCATTTTTTCACCGCACATTTTTATTGGCAACTATCTTTATGTATGATCGCAAGATTCAACCCGAACTAAATGCAATCCTAGACAGCGTCTTATAGATAAACCTATCTTATAATTAAATAATTAAATTAATTTGTTTGTAATACTTTTAACAGATGAATGCTAATTTTATATTTTCGAGTCAAAGTTATTTCAGAATTCAGGGATCGAATTATTAAAAATTGATTCAGTATTAATTTACGATTGTTTTAGATGTGAACCAGGTTTGTCTTGTACCTAATTTTCACTAGGGTTTTAGTATTAACAGTTAATATTTTGAGAAGTGAGGCGGTCATTTCAAATTCATCAGATTTGAGTAGAAAAGTTCTTCCCAACCTCCCTCTTCCCCATCTTCGCCCTCACAGCTGCATTTCTCACTACCTAGCCTAATTGGGGGATACTTGATCCCCCAAAAGATTATTTCTGTAATACGTCCTCCCCGGCAACGTGTGCTGAGAGAATATACGGTCGTATGACAAAAGTCTATATACTGCAATATCTGCATGCGTCTTGATTGGAAATCTGCTATGAAAATATTTTCGCTAACGATAATGCCATGTCCTCGAAGTAGAAGAGGATATCCTCTCTGCATACTACTTCGGGATACTACCGCCAAATAATGAAAGATGACGGGAGGAAGTATAGCAAAAATAATTCTTTGGGGAATCAACTGTCGGGGGGATCAACTGTCATGTAATCATTAAAGTATTATATTTTTTCCCCTTTCAACTTTGTCTGCATAGAAGGTTAGATGATACCGTAGTGAAGCAAAAAGCAGGGCTATAATTATTTAGAAATTGTATGTTAATTATTTCTTTAATATTTGAAACTGTTATTTCGTGGTGGAATTCCATTATAAATATATATATAATTATTTCTTTATTTTTGTCCAATGATAACACTACAATGATAATATAATGCATCGAGTTCTAATACAATCAAGATTTGTATCGAGTTATAGATTGTCCATTGTCATTAATATCATTGCTTCATACGTTATGTAGCCACAATAATTATTTTACAATGATGGTTGAATGTCATAAGACGGGCTAAATATTCATATTGTAATTTTTATCACCCAGTATCTATTAATCAGGCATGTCGCACGTCCAAGTCACATTAGGCTCATATTATTTGTTAAATGATTTTTAATTGCTGATTATATTTGACGACCAATGTGGTTGAGCGGTTAAGATCGTCGGCTATGAATCCAGAGGTAGCGGGTTCAAATCACTGAGTGCGTAAATGAATTTGTGTTTTTTTTTCAATGTATTTGCTGCACGTCCAGAGTTATCAAAGTAGATCAGTATCGAAACATTGTTTTAAATAGCTTTAACCGTGTTTGGTGACCAAATCTGAATAGCCAGGTACTTTCTAACTTTCCTTTTCCCATCTGGGACCCCCACTGGGTCTGGAAATTTGGGACTCTTGTGTGATATTAAAACCCAAGGTTAAGTTATTTTCTCTTCATCATAAAAATGTATCATTATGTTTACACTTGAAAATTAAGAAACAAAAATTATGGTGTCTAGTTAAATTAAAAGAAAATTACGTTGTGCATTGACCTATAAATTCCAGACAGAAAAAGTTGTGCAAATTTCATTATGCACATCTTTCTATCTGAGTGTAAGACGCTATCCTGCTCTAGCTTGCCCGCATGTCTCCAGGACAGTGTCTTGGTTCATTGTTCTGTCTTCCAATCTACTGTTCACACTAGAACAGTGGGGTCCGTGGCTTAGACAAAACAGTATTGTACTGTCCTATTGTAAGAGTTTTTGCTGCTTCAGAAAACACATTTCCGCTTAACAGCTAAGATTTATTAATTGAACTGAAAAAAAATATTAACCGGATGTACACCAGTGTCAATATGAATCGCAAAAACTATGAGAATTTTTTTCAGAGCAAGTGCTTCATATATTTAATTGCAGTTTTACGTAAACGATTTATACAACCTTCCTTGACAATACAATTTTTTTTTTCATGGCTTTGGTATACAGATTTAATCTTATTAGACTACAGTTGACCAAGAGAGAAACTAACAAAAATGTTTTCAATTTGTCAATAACTAATTTGAATTCATTTCATAAATGGAACACTCTTAAATTCAAATTTAAAATTATGGGAATAGGTCGCCCAATTAGAGTTGACTCAAATTTATTTATTTAGACAAACCAACAGATTTTTTTTACATCATTAAACAATAAATTATAAGCAATACAAATAATATCTAATGACAGATTTTCACATAAACATTAAACAATAAATTATAAGCAATACAAATAATATCTAATGACAGATTTTCACATAAACATTAAATTATAACAAAAAACTAAGGGTTCAGTACCCTTGAGGGTAGGTTAGAATTGTGTGTATTGGTGCTTATGAATACATTTCTGACAGCGATGTCTGTGCCAAACGTCTTAAGAAACGGCCTTTTCGTCTACATTTTGAGATAGATCAAAAAAAGAGAAAATAAGTGTGTTCTTTTTATTTTCTTTTCTGAATTCGGAAAACAAGTTTAAAACGTGTTGTGTGCGAGTACTTTGTTTGTCTCTTAAATTTGTTTCATAAATCGAACACTTTTTGATTTAAATATCTACTAAAATATATTCTGGTTGGAAATTAGTTCCACCTGGAATTATAGATAATGAACCTTTTTATTGTCATCATTGTAATAATCTAATAATAAAAGTAACTAATTCTCTCTTATCTGTACTAAATACCTTCCTATAGATGTAATGAATAACGGTAATCTTTCTACTCAATGTATTGTAAATTGCTGCCTCTAATAATTTGTATGATTGGCCTTCACATAGATATATGCGATTGTTAGACAATATGTGATTACAAATTATGAGTCGTAAATAATTTTACTATGAACTTCAGTTGGTCACGGTATCCTCAATTTTTTTTAAAGTATATTTTATTTACCTACAAAATTTTATATCTAGTATATACCTATTCTAAAACTACTACAATATTATTCTATTACGTTCGTATTGATATTTGGACTTCAAAAACATTGAGATATAATGCACGAAAAGCTGCAAGACTTTTAGCTTCCCTAACATTTAAGCGGAGTTCATTAAAAATTTAAAACCTTTAAAATAAATATTGTTTTGTGTTGCCGATAAATTTGTCTTAGGAAGCCTAAAACCATTGCAGCTTCTCGTAGGATAGCCATGGACCACCTATTAATACTAACAATAACACCTTTCGACATATAATTTGGTAACATTTAATTTTTTAATTTATATAGAAATTCTAGGGTGATATAGACCAGAGATGTGCAAAATGGGTACCCAAAACCATTTGAAATGCAAAATGGAAATGGGTCAAAAATTTTCCATTTGAAAATGCAAAATGCAATATGGTTTTTAGAAAAGCATTTCAAATGCAAAATACCTATTTTCAAAATGCATTGAAAATGCAAAATGGTTTCTCAGGTCAAACAATCAAAATAATTATAGAATTTTTAAACAATTTTGTCATTTAATAATGGACATCAATGTAAAACAAACATATTACATGATGGTAAATCCAAAAACACCACGACTACGGATTATGAAACCACAAAAAATTTGCGCGGGACTAATGTTGCCAACGTAAAAACATAGAAACTGCTATCTAACATTTAATATTACAGCGTCATGGCCCCATGTTCAGTATTTGAATCAGTATTTTTTGTAATGGTATCACTCAATTGCCAGGGCTCCTACCAGGGAGCAACTTGACAAATGTAAATTATCTCTCATAGCGAGTTGAGGACCGAGTGATATTTGGGGCTTATGAAAAAAAGATGAGTGGAGATAGTAGGAAGAATGTTGCAAAAAAGCATTTAAAATGGAAAATGTATTGAGAAAAGCATTTAAAATGCAAAATGGTTTTTAGAAAAGCATTTAAAATGCAAAATGGAAAATACCCATTTTGCATTTTGCATTTTGATTTGAAATGGATTTATTTGAAATAAAGCACATCTCTGATATAGACTAAACATTGCCACATACTAAGAAGATTGAGTTGGCGTGTGTTGGAAGGCTGAAGGGAGTGGGGCAGGGAAGAAAGGGAAGATGAAGGTGGGGAAATACATGGATATTAAGATCTGATCACCAAACACGGCTAAAGCTATTTCAAGCAATGTTTCAATCTGAAAGGATCTGTTAATCTTCCTCCACTGCGCAAAATTATTAATGTTGTGAAATTATGCATTTATAATTATAATATATCTTTTTATTACTTCTATGAATATTATTAGTTTGGTGAATGTTTTTGCTTTTCCAGCTGGAAATATCAATACAAATGCTAGTAGTCATACTTGTGTATAACCGTGGATAACAAACTTTTTTATTTACGGCAAGAAATCAGTCAACTTGTCTTTTTGTAATTTTTCATGCATAATGGTGTCAGCCATTGATTTAAGTATCCAAGGTTGGTTTTACTCTATAAAATTTATCATAGTCTGTTTAGTTTGATTTTCTGAATTCAAACGATATTCCGTATAGTTTAATTTTTCTGTTCAAATGATCACAGTCTGGTTTTATTTTTATGTGAATACCGCATAAGAGTCCCAACTGCTCTCAACCATCTGGAGCTAGTGAGACTATGGCATCCCCAATCGGGGTATGTTGTGAGGCTGAAGGTAGTACGTAAATAAATCACTATAAAAATCTCATAACTTTGAAAGTCAGTCTGGTGCTAGCTAGTCAACACCCCGTGGGTTTGATTTCAAACTTTTGTCTATAATATTGCTCATTGTTATTGGATGTTACAATTCTCATTCTCTTCAAAAGAAAACTAGGAGATATAATATTTCAAAAAAATTCTATGTGAAACCAGTGGACACACTTTAATGTAACGGCTTACCGGCTGTGGGCTCATTTAGTCAATTCTAATTCTATATTCGTGGTTGTTATCTGATAATATTATTCCAAGTCAGTATTGTTTTCATTCTTCTCTATGCAAATTTTGACATGGTTTTTGATGCAAAAATGTGCATGAAAACTTATTTATTTAATCATTAGTGACTCAAAACGAAAATTTGAAACAGAAAAATCAGAAAAAGATTCGATCGGCATCTAGGATTTCAACCCAGGCCCTCACTCAGCCTTACCGGGGTTTTGCTCTACCACTGAGCTAATTCGACCCTATCTCCTTCGGTCATTTTTAACTGTTTTTCGACTAATGCAAAAATAGTCTCACATAAAAATAAAAATGGATGTATGTATCCAAGACACTACCTTTATTGCGTTTAGTTCGAGATGAATCTTGCAATCATACATAAAGATAGCAGCCAGTAAAATATGCATTAAGAAAATGAAGATAGTGTTGGTAGTTCTTAGTCGAAGTACGATACAGGTAAATATGACCGAAGGGGATAGAGCAAAGCCCCGGCAAGGTTGAGGTCCAGGTTTCAAATCCTAGATACGACCAAATCTTTTCTGTTTCATTTATAATTTTTTTGTATTTATGAATGTAAAGGATTGTTGTTTTAGAATAGAGTTTTTTTTTTCTAAAAGAAAGACAAACATTCCCGGGTTACGAATAACCTGACAATATTTGAAAATCTCCTACTACCAACACAGTAAGCTGAAAATGTTGCTTGTGTTGTGATGGAGGACTTAGCCAGCAGAGGAATTGAACACACTACGCCTGTTTGGGACCCAAGCGCAATGTCAACTCGGCCACTACCGGTATCGAACCGATAGTTATTTAATTGACATGATGTTAAGGTTGTTGAAGATTTCGTCAGTGCTAGTTCTTACATATGCGTAGCTAATTTAGGAACTATAGCTTATTTTTAAATTAATCTTTCAATTTTTTACCTTCTCAATTCGTTATTAAAATTAATACACACTTTTGAAAAACGTGTTTAATTGAATACGGTGCGTTAACATTTCAATTCTTAAAATGATTATAGATTATTTGTACACAAGTATCTAGAGTATACTTGTATCTTTAATCGATTAAAGCATTACCTTAATATTGAATTAAAGTTATGTGGCAGATACATGACACTATAATATGTCTACTGTATCATTAACCGTGTCGCATATTATGTATGTATTTGTATTACATTTCTGTTATCCGAGCTACATAATAAGTAGTTCTGTCGGCGATGTATTGATTTTACCATCACTAATTATGATGACTGTCCCATATACGTTTCCCCATCTTTTAACCGAGGAAAATATCGGACATAAGCATAATTTTGTTTGCTTGGCAACTTGTCGATGGGGGCTGCTTGACCCATTTAGTAAAAATTTTTACACCAGTCACTGTGATGTGGCGTTAACGTATTGTTACTATTTATTGTCAGCAATTCAATCTCTTTATTACCAGGAATCAATAAATCAATACTTCTACATGGCAACATTATGTAAAGTAACATTCAATGTTTTGTTGATAGGTTTAGGTAATGCTAAAGGTCGGATCTATTTATAGATTTGCCATGTTAGATAACTACCATATGAATTCTATAATACATATTTAATAAACTGTTTTGTTATTTTTTGGAATAACTTAATGAGCAAAACCAAAAATTGTAATATTTAATTATTGAAGACAATATTAGCGATTCCTAAACTGAAATCTACTAAAAACAGAAAAATCAGAAAAAGATACGGTCACATCTAGGACTCGAACCCAGGAACCTTGCCTTGCCGGGGTGTCGCTCTACCAACTGAGCTAATGGGACCCTATCTCTTTCGGTCATATTTAACTGTATCATACTTCGAATACGAACTATCAACATTGTCTTCATTTACTCACCGCACATTTTTATTGGCCGCTATCTTTATGTATGATCGCATGATTCAACTCGAACTAAATGCAATCTAGACAGTGTCTTGGATAAATATATCTTATTTTTGTTTTTAATGTGCGACGTCTATTGACTTTTCTGGAGAAAAGTGATTGCAATCATACATAAAGATAAAAAGAAAAGTGACTTACCCATTCTATGTAATATATACCTATTCTAAAAGTACTACCAACATACATACATACATACATTCAATAATAATCTATTATCTACGTACTAATATTTGGACACGAAATGCTGCAAAAGTTGCTTTGATTAGTAACATCATAAGTTATCGAAAGGTTGAAAAAGAATGATCTTTCAGAGAATGGATCTTTTTGAGTGTCAGAATACATTATTACCATTTGTAATGGAAACATTGCTTTAGATAGCTTGAGCTGTATTTGATGACTATATCTGAATAGCCAGGTACTTATAAACCTTCCTCTTCTCCATTTCCTTTCCCTCCCCAATCCCTTCAGCCTCACACCATACCCAAATTGGGGATGCCATAGTCCCACTGGCTCTGGACAGTTGGGAGTAGTGCGGTATTCACATAAAAAATAATACTCGTTTGTTAATGTAAATCAAAATTATTTGTGTACTTACCTACTCATTTCATGCAACTTTTCAGTTTGAAAATTTAATGGTTATTTTTTTCTCACATATTTTATTAACTCTTGACAGGCCAAGATGCAAACGTCAAACAAAACGTCTGTAACCAAGTGGGTCTTTCGACGACCCCATGCATTTTTCTGTCTTATGGGCTTTTGAACTATAGAAATCTCAATTATTCAGTCAATTATTAATGGTAACTTATGTATTTGCGCAGAAATACGTAAAATACTAAATTGATATGTCAAGTATTTAAGCTAATATAAGGAGGATAGTAATTTTGGGTACTGCCTACTCCCCCACTTGGCTGCGGAATAGTCAATACAAAATAATGTTGTCATTTTTTGTGTTAGTTTGCCCGTCTATCTCTGGGACAATGTCTTGGTTCATTGTTCTGTCCTCCGAACTACTGTTCACACTAGGACAATGGGTCCGGAGCTGAGACAAAACAGTATTGTACTTTTTTTTTTTATTGTTATTAAGTTTAATTTGTAGAACTCCATTTTATTTTTTTTTATTTTTTATTTTATTTAAAAAAAAAAAAAAAAAAAAAAAAAGTATTGTACTGTCCTCGTGTGATATAAGTTGTTCCCAAAAGCAAACAAATTAGCCTTAGCGGTTAAGTAGAACCGGTCCAGTTATAAGTCTTATTAATTTAATGGGTTTGTTATTAACACACAAAGTCGAGCCATTAACAATAAATTTAATATTCATAACAATGACCTTTAATATATTTATTGTTATTTATGTAACAGTCAAAGCATGTACAGTAAGGTGGAGTGAAATTTTTTTTTTGAGAATTTCGAAATCGACATAGTTGGGAAAGATGCTCCATATATTAAAAATTACAAAAAAAATAATTAAAAAAATATATTCACAATACCTGGACATCGCCAAAGCTTTATATTTTATCATTTTCACGATTTTACCTAAGTATTTATAGCTCATATACGCGACATAAAACACACATAAAATTTGTATTTTACCATTTATTTTACAGATAATACATTCGTAGATTGTTAGAATGGCACAAATAGTGGAAATAAAAAATGTACATATATTATTTACCGCATTGAAAAACTTGAAAATTACAAAAGTTTCTATGAAGCTACTGCATTTTGGTGTTAAAAATAGGCATAAGGTGTCGTGACTCTAACCTTGTTTTTATTAATCCATCTCCCCTCAAGGGTCCACAAGCAACGGCTGAGGCTTCTGTTACAATTTTCACACGAAAATTCTTTATCAATCATTGGTAGTATGACATCCTAAATTATCGTTTGATCGGTAATGGCTTTTAAAATTGTCTCGTCACTTACAAATTTGGTAAGTGGTGGCTCGGTTATATTTTCCCACTTTATAACATCAATATAATCATCTGCTGAAAAATCAAAAACAGGCACTTTGAAGGTACGAATAAAGTCTGATTGCATTTTCATTTGCTGAGCTTTCAACATTCTTCTAAACGCCAACTCTCTTACGTATTTTCGGTTGTCGTTTAACATGGTTAACAATATATTTTCGTGATTCCCAAAAAAGCCATTACGCTGGATTACTGGTTCAATAATATCTTTTAAATCACTCGGCGAATACCGTGAAAGCACTATTGTTTCGTGTAAATGCCTTGCACTGGAAAGACATAATGGTTTGGTCTTAATGTTGAACCACATAGGTGCGTAAACTGTTAATACAAATGTCGTTAAAGTTACCATATTTTTTTATGGTTTTAGGGTAGAAATGTAAAGCCGAAGAATCCGATTCTCTGTAGTGTAGCCACCTGGATTGTACAATTTTACCGGGATTTGTTTTTGATAAATTTTCATTGCAGAATCCGGAGTCAATAGTTTTACACATTTTCAGTAGATACAGCTGATCTGTACTTAAATCCTGTGTATTTGTCATACTTGGTAATGAACATTGAATGATTTTAAATATCACGACAGGAAGTTGTTCACACTTATTTAAAGATTTACCAATAATTCCAGTGAAACTTTGCGGTCCAGTCGTGGTTCCGTCGATGTTCTCAAAGAGATGTCGCAAAATGAGTTCGTTTGCTTGTAATTGACAGACAATCCACTGTAAAGGCCGTTTGAGATGTGATTCAAGGCACCAAATAACACCTCCTTTGTACCCCGTATTAACTGCAGTTCCGTCGCATCCAATTGCAACATTTTTTTACAAAGCAATATCTTTCGAAGACAGTAATGAAATAATTCCATTACTTATTGCTTCAGATTTTCCGGTTTTTAATGAAATGTGTCCCATGTACTCGCTACCTGGTTCTTTTACTAAACTAACGTGTTCTTCAGTTAATATTTTTCACCGGTTGTCCTCCATGCTTAAAGTTTTGTCCTTCCGTCCGTCGAAGTATAAACCAAATTGATTGGAATCGATTACTAACGGCTTACTAGTAAGGGCAGTTCTTTTCTTCATTCGAGCTCGACGAATTTTACTCCTATCCACAACGCGAGATGTATCGTTCTGTGAAATTAAGCCAACATCTTGTAATACAGCGAAAACAATTGCAGCTCCTGCTGGATCAGAAATACAATATCTGTCTAGTGTTCTGGCCACAACAGGGAAGTCTTTCACCTCATGGTGAGAATTATTTGGTTGTGCTTCACTTTGCATTATTTCTTGAGGAATTGAAGACGAAGCACATTTTTTTGAGAGTCTAAAGTTTAAACTACGAGAAGGAATAGCGTCAGTACCCCGATCTACTAGATAATGTCTAGCGAATCGCAAACTTCGCCAAGATGATACGCGATACACTTCACTCTGTTTGATACGCGTTTGGGGTAGAAGGATTCGTTGTTGTGTGGGAATATTTTAACTGTTCCTACAGTCCTACTTTATAATTATATTATAAAATAATAATGTAATTATATCATAGGTAATAATTAAACACTCAATTTTTTTTTTTACATATTTATAAGCATTTTTAAGAATCGGGAGAACATTATTGGTGTTTTTAGTGTTTTTATCAAAAATTCAAAGTGGTGGCGATGTCGTAATTATAAATAAATATTTTTTATATTTTTTATTTAAGATAAGTACATAACGGAGCACCAATCCCGCGTATGTCGAATTCTGTATTACGAAAAAAAAAATTCTCCATACTAGACCGCTCCACCTTAATGTACAGCTGTTCAAGTTAACTGGCCTGTTTAAATTCTTACCAGTCTTGATTAGCTTGAAGGTTTTCTTATTGTTCGTTTTAATTTTAAACCTAGTTTCTAAGATGCTTTATGTTTTCAATCATTATAACTACATACATTTCTCAAGTTAGTAAATAGATTTGAGTGAAGATGGATTTACTTTAGTGAAAATTAATGCCTAATTTGCTTTTAGAATGTCCCCAGAATTTCTTGTTATAACAGAGATAGTGATTCTATAAACATTATTGTATAAGAACTGAATGATATATACAGCGTGTATCGGCACTAACCCGACAAACTTTAACCAGCTATTCCTTAGCACATTTGGAGTAAAAAATGTTATTGGCACTTTGCTGTCCGGTAACATTTTTTTTTCAATTAAAAACAAAAAAATTAAAAATTTCCACACTACATCACTGTCATTGGCATTGCTTTTCGTGTTCAACAGCTGTTATAAGCAAGTTTGTCGAAAAGCGTCTTCGCTCTTTCGCACACACTAAATAATAATAGTTAAAATGAGACGAATGGTGCCGTGCCATTTCGTTGTGATTGTGAAAGCGCGCCAATATAGGTACACACGTACATTATTCAATAGAATTCGAATAAAATATTGCCAGATGGGTTTTCAAACTTTGACAAAGGATAAAACAGTGGTGACATGTGGTGAAAATATGCATAATGATTTTTTATTAAAAAAAAACGTTACCGGACAGCAAAGTGCACATAAGATTTTTTACTCCAAATATGCTAAGGAATAGCTGGTTAAAGTTTGTCGGGTACGTGCCGATACAGCCTGTATACAAATATATTTTTTTCATTAGCTCCGCACAGGAGGCCCTGAGGTAAATAATTTCCCTCAGAGCCTATGTCATCTTTAAGGATGTTGTGGAGAGGGTCTTTTAAGGAAATGAAGGAGAGGAGGTTCTGCAAAAAAGAAAACAGTATAAGGGGTATCTGTGTGTCACTGTCCAGTCTCCCTCAACCGACCTATTTGATGGGCAGATTCACCCGCTGCTAAGACCCGGATAATGGATCTGATAGTATACCGGCAATCGCGTTGTAACATCACCAATTCAGTCCTTTTTACAATGGCACGCAAATAGCTGGCTGTGTAAAAACTTAACTACATGGCCCAAATCGGGTAAACAAAAGTTCAAGCTTGTTTCAAAAATTTAATATTTTGTTACACTATTCAGTTAGACACTTTTACAAATGTGTTATAATTTACCCACCTCACTCAATTTTAGCGTCGCTACGCCGGGCGATTCGTTTAAGAATGAACATTCAGATCATGCGCGGAAAAGTTCCACAATGGACAGCGCTTGCAAACCTTTGCCTTACTTTAGCGAACTTTAATTTTCTGCGCATAGTCTGGTTATTTCAATTTGTGCTCTTCGGTGGTCAATGTACGACTGATGTCATGGTTTATTCAAAGCATTTTCGAACCTTCCTGGTGCCAAAAATATGGTCAGGTGGATATCTATGGTTAGGTTAGATTATGGGATGGAATATGGTTAGGAAACAGTTCGCAAAAACCCACAAGTACCAAATTTTTTTTTATTTTTCAACAGATCAAAGTCATTATCTGTGTCCAGGCAACCGTGCGTATGCGTAATGAACTAGACAAGTGCGAACAAGTATCAAGCTATAGTTGAATATTTTTTGAATGGCCCGAATACTCAACGAATTTGTTTTGCGCTTTTGACTGTAAA
Organism: Hesperophylax consimilis; assembly: GCF_061612785.1. NCBI lineage: Eukaryota > Metazoa > Arthropoda > Insecta > Trichoptera > Limnephilidae > Hesperophylax > Hesperophylax consimilis. The sequence goes on from NC_142842.1 coordinate 3,687,120, forward strand.
GTTATTTATTTGCTAGTTAAGAACTACTTTGTGCGTTGTCTAAGCCAAACAATTGATGTTTGATTTTGAAATGTGACGGGGACTACGAAATTAGGGTTTGGTTATTTTATGTCTTTTGCGTTTTATTATTGTCAACGATTTTTTATAACCAAAAACCTGTGAGTTCAATTTTCACGCTTTCTGCAAGTTTTAACAAAAAGACTGACCGGTTAGTAGCCGAATGGACAAATGTGTAGGGTTCCCACTCAGGTGTCACAGGTTCGAACCTCTGCTAGCTAAGTTCTCTGTCATTGCAGAAGTAACATTTTGCACTTATAATGATGGTATTAGAAGGAATTTAATTATTGTCAGATTATTCATATCGCGGGAATTTTTGTCTTTTTAATTTATTTATTTGGAAAAACCAACAGATTTTTTACATCTTTAAATAATCAACTTATAAATAATACAAATAATATCTAATGATACGTTTTCACTAACACATAAAATTATAATGACAAACTAAGGGTCCAGAATCCGTGGGCAAAAAATATTAACAATTTTTTTTTTCTTATTTTTTACTGAGCGTAACAAAGTCCTGTTTTAACTCGACTGTTTTGTATTTAGTCTGTCTGTAAAAAAATTTTTTTTGAGTGAATGTGAAATCGTCCATTGTAATTGAACATTCTTATTAGCATTTTTTAATATTATGGTACCTACCTGCCTGAAGAAAGTTTGAAAAAAAAATTGTCAATGCGATTGTACAAATTGTACACATAAAATGTTTATGGTTTATTATTAAATAGGTAAGTATTTCATTACTTATATTATTATAAAGTAAATTAAACTAAAACATAATATAATGCCATATGAAATTATCCTGAATTTTAATAGTTCGACTGCAGTAATAATTTTTTGTCTATAAACCAAGGTATAAAACTATGGCTCGATGCACGACAATAGCGACTGAAACCATTAAAGGCAACTCTAAATTTTATTAGTCACTATGCAAGGAAAATCACAGCGGTAAGGCAAAGCTGGCTAAGTCAACAAAAAAATGCATTAACCTATTCGAGTGTGTAGATTAGCGAGTTACTAAGTGTGTCGCTTAAATGATGATATCGCGTGGATGATACTCTTAGTATCGCCCCGGCGAAAGACCGCCATTCAAAATTGAAACATTGTTTGAAATGACTTTAGACGTGTTTGGTGACCAGATCTGAATAGCTAGTTACTTACCAACCTTTCTCTTGCCCATCACCATCTTCTGCCCACACCCTTCAGTCTCACAACATACCACAATTGGGGATGCCGTAGTCCCACTTGCTTTGGAAATTTGGGTCTCTTGTGTTGTATTCACATTTAAAAAAATATTGTGGTCAAGATATGCGTGTTCTTCTTTGTTTTGGCGAGGGTTCCAAACCAACCAACCAACATTTTTATCTTTTACAACAAACTAACAATGAATAATTCTGCACAATCCTTGAGTGGTTTTTTTTATTATAGTTTTTATCATGTTTCTTTCCACACGATTTTATCCGCTTTTTCAAAATCATTTGTTCACATTTTTAATATTGCCGCATGCCTCACGTTTTTTTTAACGTGTTAATGAAAACATAACCTTGAACGCCAATCAATTAATGATCCACGTTTTTCCAATACAGACTGATGTAAAAAATTGTGAACTTTACCAAGGTAAATAAAATAGAATTCTACAACCATTACAAATAATACTTCCAGTAGCGCCTCAGTGAAAGACCACTATTAAAAGTTGAAACAATGCTTGAGTGGAAGATACTCTCAGTATCGCCCTGGTGTAAGACCACCATTCAGAATTGAAACTTTGCTTGAAATGGCTTTGGCCGTGTTTGGTGACCAGATCTGAATAGCCAGATACTTCCTCACCTTCCTCTTCCCCATCTCCTTTCCCTCCTGACTACCTTCAGCCTCACAATATACCCCAATTGGGGATGCCATAGTCTCACTGGCTTTAGACGGTTGTCCGGTTTCACATTAAAAAAAGCTGTCATAGGCGACCAGATCTGAATAGCCGGGTACTTCCTAACCTTCCTCTTCCTCATCTCCATCTCCTTCCCTTATCTGCTCCCTTCAACCTCACAATATACCCCAATTGGGAATGCCATAGTCTCACTGGCTTCAGACGGTTTCACAAACAAAAAAGCTGTATTGGGTGACTAAATCTGAATAGCCGGGTACTTCCTAACCTTCCTCCTTCTCATCCCCATCTCCTTCCCTTATCTGCTCCCTTCAGCTTCATAAGATACCCCAATTGGGCATGCTATAGTCTCACTGGCTCTTAACAGTTGGGAACCTTGTGAGGTTTCACAAAAAAAAATGCAAAAAAATAAATATATATATATATATAATTGTGATTTTCGCAATGAATAAAAACAAATAAGTGTTAATTGCAATGTTTATAGTTTTTTACAGCTGTTTGTGCGAACTTACTAAAAAATAATAACATCATCACTTGCCATAGAAAAAATCATGACTTTTAGTTCCTTGAATTGATTCAATACATTTTTTCAAGGTTATTTTTTACATTACACTGACCATCTTAATTTCTTCCATCTCTGAGGGTTTTTATACAAATTACTTGGAAATAGATTTTTCCTTTCAAGGCCATCTTCATTTTGTGACCTCAAACCATGAATATTTATTTGTTATATTGTAAAAATAAAGTTTTATTAAAAAAAATGCACAAAGCTAAGGAAGGGAGAGTTTTGAGGTAGAAGAAAGTTGAGAGGGAATGGAGATGGTGAAGACGAAGGTTGGAAGGTATCTGGTTATAGATTTTAAGCTTAATCTTCAAGCCTCGGAAGGATATTACTAGCCACAAACATCATAGACCGGGGCGTATACATTATAGAAGTATTTTTTATCTTTTTTTCTATAATGCATATGTGACTTGTTCGTCATTGGAAAGATAAATAATTATTCTTCTCAGTTTGTCTCAAATATTTATACAGAATAAAATACAAAAAATTGTCAATATGTATGATTACAGATTTACGGGATTTTTTCATTGACGGTCAAAATTTGTTTTATTTTTTTATTTTAATAAACGACATAAAAAGTGACAGTTTCTTACTAATTTCCTACACAAAAGGAACATATTTTCTAAATATCGAATTCTTTCAAAATTATGCGTTTCAAGTCAAATTGTTCCGGTAAGTTTTTTTGTTAACATTTTTATATTTATGATTAAAATAATTATTTAGAAATATCAATGTTTATTTCAAATACAAACATTTCAAATATAATATTATTTACTTTTTAAAATATTTATTTTTTCGACAACTTAAAAAATAAGAAATATGTGGAACATTTTAGAAATCTCGGAGCATTCAGAAATTCCATGAAATTTCACCATGACTTGTAGGCAATTTTTTTTAAAACCTGAAGGGTTAACATTACTAAAATTGGATATCTGTCCAATACCTGATATACCATATCCTACCAGTTCAGTCCAGACTTTAAAAGAATCTGTATATGAATGAAATAGTTGTATCTAGAAATTTCCCATCAATCCAAGTAATAAATTGAGTTGTCATGTTATCTTGTTGCATAATAATATTTATATAATGATGGTATGTAAATTTAAATTGACTGTTTGTGCAAATGCTGGTCTGTTCAAACAAAGGAAGTGACTGACGTAAAGTCAATTTATTTCATGATTCCAATGAGGAACATACCTCTGTGGGATGTGTTACATTGTCCATTCGAAATTTTTTTATTTTTTGCAACCTTTTAAATAAATCTATTTGAATTTTTCTTTTGTTTTCTGTAATGAATGAATGCAAATCTTGGAAGCGGAAATTAACCCACTTTCCGACATCTGATGGAGCTGAAACTCGTTGTCGAAGACAATGCATTCTATCAACTTTTGGTGTCAATCACGCATACACGCGGACATATACGCATTTCTCTGAAATTGGATGACATCACAGCAGTTAATATACGCAATAAATGTCAGTCATAGTTGAATTGTTTTAAGATATTTGAAAATATGTAGATTAATTTTTTTTTTAATGTGAAACCGCACAAGAGTCCCAACTGCTCCCGTACATCTGGAGCCAGTGAGACTGGCATCCCCAATCGGGGTATGTTGTGAGACTGAAGGTAGCGGGGAGGGGAAGGAGATGGGGAAGGGAAAGGTGGGGGAGTACCTGGCTATTCAGATCTGGTCACCAAACACTTCCAAAGCCATTTCAATTAAAGTTTCAATTCTGAATGATGGTTTTACACCAGGGATACCCAGAGTATCTTCCACTTTGAAAAGTGCTACAAATATATGATATTTTGTTTTAAATGAGTGAAATAACACAAATTAATCAAATAAAATTTACTTGCACATGCGGGGATTTGAACCCGTGACTTTCAGCTTGCTAGTCGAGAGCCTTCATGATGTATTATAGTAAAAAAATGTATTATTTATTGGTTGATTTTTTGTTACTCTCCAGGAACATGCCAATGTAAAAAAATCATCTCACTCATCCTCATTTAATCTCCAATTAGTGAAAGCCGCGAATTGCAAAGCATACATACAAAATATGCTCTTTCTATCGATATCGATCTTTTGTAAAATTTTCATATTTTGGTTTAAATTTAAGGTATAATGGTTTTATTTGCGAGGAAACTCCATTTTGTAAACTTATTCAAGCAAAAAACGTGACGGAACGAAACAAACAGGATTACAAATGCGACAGTCGCCAAAATTACAGAGGACTAAGCAAAATGTCCTAAAACAATAATAATGAATCCTGGTGACTGGTAAAGTGTTCAGCAAGAGCAAGCAGGATGGCGGTCCAGTAACTGAGTGTTTAAGAGTAAGATAACCCAACCCGTCAGTTTACAAAGCTTGGCTCCCGAGTCTAGGCACGCTGCGGACTACCAAATTTGACATACAAATACCGGCAAATTGTAGAGCTTGATTTTGTGCTTTCAACGTGTAAAAATAATGGCCGATTATAGTAGTTGTCAGTGAATTATTAAGATAGTAATGTATGTGTTTACTTACTTTAAATTATTGTTATGAATGTATTTTATTACGGCGACTCTTTTTGAAATGTAGTTTTTTTCTTCACTTGAAATCATTCGCTTTCATTTTGCTATTGAGGGATTAACCTCAAACCTTTATAAAGACATGATTTTAGGCATTATATTGACTGTTCCAAGCCAAAAGGGTGTGAAATTATAAATCGATTCTGTTGTTTCACCGGTTTTCTCACAAACTCTCTTATTAAATAAAACTCCGGCTCAACAAAACACATAGGTTGACAATGTGTTCTGATGTCTTAATTGGCAGGCGGTTGGAATAATCTGGACCCCGACCTTGAGGTTTCCACCTTATTTATTATACACTCGGTCTCTACAATACTCGTCAGTTAAACGCCATCTATGGGTAACCTAGTAGACTAATGTCTTCTGTCATCTATGGGTGAGCTCTTACACTAATATCAAGGATATTACATATTCCTTTGAGGAATGCAAAAAAAGTAAAAATATTTTATTTATAAATTCTTTTTTTAAGTTTTTTTAATATTAAAAAAATTAAACTGTCATGTATTATATGTTACGTACTTATATATTATACTATGTATTGTTAAATTCTCCAACTCTAACTAACTTTAGAATTAAAGTCCCAGCTCTGCCATATTTTTTTTTCGAAATCCTGTGATATGAATAATAATAGTGTTGGATTCTATGCAGTTATATTATCTTAGCTCAAACATATGGATCCAGTAGTAATATGATCATTGCTGGTTATTTAAGAGCAATTACTGGAATCATGATTGTTTTCAATTTCTGCCTTTTCTTCTGCTTTTAGGTTAAGTGGGATGGTCAATTATGACTTCCTGCTGATGTTGATAATAGTACATCAAAATAATTTTCTTAGAATTACAATATGAGTGGCATCAATTATTTTGCCCATATTTATCGGCATGGAAAATCCCATTAACCCCTTCACCGCTAAGCGCACAAACATGTACATTAATTTTACTAGAAAATATATGAATGTCATAAAAAGTGCAGTGTATAACCGTTATCCTACAAACATCAGGAGAGTGGTGAAAAGGTTAAAGAAGATTTTATAATTATTCTACACTTTTTTGTATTACTTGAGTAAATAAATAAATGAGAGATTATGTTTGAACAAGATTGGCTGCCATCTTGGGTGTCAGTGTCTATTGTTTGACATGGTTAATTTTGCACATGGCTGAAGTAAGAACTAACTAATTGCTTTTCAAATTTAGAAATTTACATTAATAACACCACCGACTGCAAAATTAACCGTCAAGGAACTAGAAAAAAAATGGGTGTCAAAATGTTATGTGAGGATTCAAATAAGCTATTCAGCTTTCACAGACATAAAAAAAAAACTTCTTAAGAGTGAAAACTTTTTATGTGGGAACCTTGTAAGGGGGTTTTACTGTGTTTTATTGACATAATTTTGAAATTAATATTTATGTTTTCTTTTTCTCCCAAGGCTCTGCGTTTGTCAGCGTTTGCATGCGCCAGTATGACGATGCTGTCAGTATCACCGTGGCAATCATCATCGTGGTCACGGTGGCCTTTGTCCAGGAGTACCGCTCCGAGAAGTCGCTGGAAGAACTGACTAAGCTGGTGCCACCAACATGCCACTGGTGAGCATTGTATACAAAAATTATACAGGGTGTCCGGAAACTCGTAGTACAAGCGGGAAACTGGTGAATCTACATCACATTTGGAGTCGATTTTGTAGTATATATTTTTTTTATTTGAGCTTTCGTTATCGAGTAAATCGAGTTTGAAGTTGATTTTTTTTTTTTTTTTTTTTTTAATCAAATTCTTATAAATTATTACTGAAGATCAAAGTACCCAACTAATTAAAACTATTTGAAAGTAAAACAAATGAAGAAACTCGGATTTGAAGCATTATTTTGAAATCACCCTTCATTTAACCCGGTGTAATCATAAAATATTTCTGCTCTGCAGGGTTAAAACATCTGTTATTCAACCCTAAACACCAGAAAAAACTTTAACCCTAAAATAGCCGAAAAATATTTTTTTTTGGTTTTTTTTTTTTTTTTTGAAAATGCTCAAATCAAAAAACTTTATGTTTTTTTGGGTTCCCCATGTGGTGTAGATTCTCCAGTTTCCCGCTTGTACTACGAGTTTCCGGACACCGTGTATATATGGTGAAACTCTCTTATAACGTTTTCCAAAGGATTGGAATAAAAACTTTTTAAAAAGACTATATAGTTTTCACTGTATATCATCGTCAAGAATGGGGCTATTGCTTAAACCTTAATTGAGACAGCAGGATTTGTTGGTGTAAGCCTACCGCTGATAGATTTGTTGTAATCAATTTTAAAACCTTTCTTAAATAGATGCATTGTAAAAAAATTTTTCTGTACCTTACTGCATAAATATGTTGAGAACTTTTATTAAATTGGTCCAAAATTTTAACAGTGAACAATGTCAATCGTCTCATATCCATTTACAGATTTTCAAACATAAATAACCCATATGTATGTACCTTATTTCACGAATATGTTGAGAACCTGTATTTAATTTGAACTGCGAACAGTGTTAATTAAGTCAACATTCATCCATTTACGGATTTTCCACTAATCCAATTTCCACTCGTGGAGTTGAGTTGGAAAATGGCATTTTGTTGTAACTGATTATTTCACATCCTGTCCGCGGCATTAACACAAAATCCAATTATTGCTAACACCTGTTAATGAAATTTTACCGATAAGAGTATATGGAATTTTTGGGATTGAGATAAAGATATTGTCGTTACTCATAATATCGATGGCATAATGCAAAAATATGAAAAATTCCTTTTTAATACAATGGTTTAACCCTTTTGCAACCGGCATCCCAACTGTAATGGGCCACGCCAGTAAAGCTCTTAATCATAATCCCCTAGGGCTGGGTGACTTACTGGTTAAAACATGTGCACATGACGGTACCCTACATAAGCAGCTCCCGATCGTCCCTGCTTCGATAGATATCGGTTCCGTTCCCAAAAACATATATTTTTTTTTTCAGGAGTTTTTCAAAGACAAACTCACTCTCGTATGAAGACGGTTGTTAAGGGTTAATTAAATTTCACTTGAAACATTGATTACTAATTAAATCGGAGATGTGTTTGAACCGATTTTTTTCCCCTTTCTTTGCCGGATTGGGGATCTATTTCATTGACAAAACGGCCTCCAGGCATCCATTTCTTGCACTACTTCATTTTTAATATCAAACGTGAAAAATGCTGTCAAAAACGCTAACCACATCTTTATCAAATTGTTACGATAGCGACCAGAAATATGAATTATTCATTTTGGCTATTTTTAGGATTTTATTAATGGCATCCAGTATAAATATTTGAGACAAACTGGAAAGAATTATTATTTCTCTTCGTAACGCCAAAAATACTACATATTTCCGCATGATAGAAAAAAAGATAAAAATACTTTTATAAAATATGGACGCCCGGTCATATACGACCCTCAAACGCTGGAGAAATTAAATATTTTGTGTGAATCCATTTTTGTGTCCACCATATTAATATATTATAAACCGAATGAAATCTTATTTATCCAATTCTAACACAATTTATTACATCTTATATCCAACTATAAATATTAAAATCAGCAACAACTCAATAATTATAGCTAACAAATTGCAATACCAACCCATCAACCAACGGAAGATAAATATACGTGCAATTTTGTAGATTTATCAGTGTATACATATCGTCGTTGCGCCGATAATACCTTTTAACTTCCCAAGGGCCAAAAGTACCCATTGGATACAAAAAATTTGTATTCGTTGAGCGCTGGTATATCAAAACAATACTTTCTGTTTGTGAGATTTTTAGGCTTTGCAAACTACAAAGCCGGGGTACCGCGGTCGTGTCCGAAACCCCCTTCAAAATAAATTTTGTGTGATACAAAGCAAACGTCAGACATGATAGTGTTTACTTCCTTTGTACAGACATTAACGGCACATTGCATGGCAAAAAGAAAGATAGGATATAGTTCGAGGACAAAATTTAAAGTGACCCACGGTTGGTATATGCAATAGCTTCTCATTTGGACGCTAGATGGCACTGGAACACGCTATTACTATTACACGAATCCGTACTAATATTTTAAGCGTAATTAATAATCGGGTAGTTTGATAAATCCATTTTTTTTAAATTTAATAATATTGCATCATATTTTTGGGAGGTCATTTACCAAAAGACCCCCATAGCAGAGCCGCCACTGCATGACAACATAATTCTGAAACAAGATGATCTTTTCTCTGAAGCCGTGTATTCATTTACAAGAACGGCAGCAAACTGTTTGTTGTTTGCACAGAGGGAGTTGACATTACAATTGTCATTATAATTGATCCCTTATGCGGAAAAACAGCGTTATGTGAAAAAGTGTGCTCTGAGATATGAGACTGGCTGTTAAACATTTCATTTGACTGTAGGGAGCATATACATATTGCAAGTCAAATAAATGTGTATGTTATAAGGTATTTAGATTAATAGACAACACGTTTTATGTATTTTAATCAATTTATTAATAATTTTTTAGTACAACGAACGTAGAAGTAAAAAAGAAAAGTAATGTCATTTTTCCATAAATCAACATTAATTTGCGATTTCTTAACATTGTGTTTCGGTTTCTTCAGTGTTTTGCACAAAAAAGTGTTATTTCGATAACGCTGTTTTACCACATAAGGGGAAATTTATATCTATATTTTTGACATATCTATATATCTACATTTATAAGTATAATTGTAAGTGTAATTAACTAATCAGTTTATTATAATTTCCACAGTTTGAGGGATGGAAAACTGGAGACCTTCCTAGCCCGCAATCTGGTTCCTGGCGACATAGTCTACCTCAACATAGGGGACAGAGTGCCGGCGGACATCCGGCTCTTCGACACCATTGACCTGGCCATCGACGAGTCCTCCTTTACCGGCGAGACGGAGCCGGCGCAGAAGTCCACCACACCCATGTTCAAGTCTACCAATAACGGACACTCCAGCAAGAAGAACATTGCTTTCATGGGCACGCTGGTGCGCTGCGGCAATGGAAAGGTTAGATCATGATCAATTATACTCCCACCATGAAATATGAAATTGATTGTGCAATGGTGGCTTACAGAACGTTGAACCCACTACGTCTTTGTGCGAACCAGTTGACTGGCCATTGTTTCAGTTTCGACCAAAAAATAACCGAAAGTTTGGCTCGGCTTAAACCTGCGCTTGTCATATGAAGGATCACGTTCGGCTTTACTCGGTGTGAACGCCTCTAGAATAATTTAAATATTATTTTAACCCTTCAGGCTTTTGAATAAATAACATTCGTAATGATGGTGAAATTTCTTGTGGAATTTCAGAATGCTTCCAAGGTATTTTAAATGTGCTATATATATTTCTTATTTTCGAAGTTGTGGTAAAAACAAATACTATTTTAAAAAGTATACCAAATTATCTTTCAGATGTTTATATTTGAAATAAACATTGATATTTCTAAATAATAAAATTTAATTTGAAAACAAAATGTAAAAATGTTAGCAAAAAAACTTACTGAAACATTTTGACTCGAAAAGTCCATAAATTTGAATGAATTCGTTGATCAAAGAAAACTCATTCCTTTTGTGTAGAGAATTAGTAAGAAAACCGTTACTTCACTTTTTATGCTGTTTATACACTAAAAAATATAAATAACTTTTTGACTTTCAAGTGTCAATGAAAAAATCCCGCCAATTTGTAATCACACGCTTCGTTATGTTTTAGGATTTTATCCATGAAATATAGTGTAAATATATATTAAACCGAGAAGAATAATTATTTCTAACAACGACGAACAAATCACATATATCTGCATTATAGAAAAAAATATAAAAATACTTTTATAATATATGGACACCCCGATCAGATCTGTTCTAAGAGGCTCTAATGGAATATGATGTTTGTGACTAGTAATGTCCTTCCAAGGCTTGAAAGGTTTGTATCATTTATCAAGATCGTCATCTTGTTTTTTATAATATGGGTGTTTAAATAAATAAATAAAATAAGTAACTGTTGTCTTCTCTTTTTCAGGGAATCGTTGTCAGCACGGGGGAGCGCTCGGAGTTTGGCGAAGTGTTCCGCATGATGCAGGCCGAGGAGGCCCCCAAGACCCCGCTCCAGCGCTCCATGGACACCCTGGGGGCGCAGCTGTCGCTGTACTCCTTCTGCATAATCGGCTTTATCATGCTGCTGGGCTGGCTGCAGGGCAAGCCGATCAATGAGATGTTCACCATTGGGGTCAGTCTCGCCGTTGCAGCTATTCCTGAAGGTGACTATGCTTTTTTAATTTACTAGCTGAAGTTCCCGGCTTCGAATGTGTTTAGGTAAAAAAAAACAATGTACTTGTACTACGAGTTTCTGAACACCATGTATATATTATAGATTATTGATATGGAAATGGTCTGCAAAGAGCTTTGATAGTAATCTGGAAATCTATGAATCTAATTTTTACTGTATTTTTTTATGTGTGCTTATCTAATTATTCCAATGAATGTCTCTTTATTAACTAATGACCATCTTGTCTCCAGGTCTTCCCATCGTAGTGACGGTGACCCTGGCCCTCGGAGTGATGCGAATGGCCAAAAGGAAGGCAATTGTGAAGAAACTACCCACTGTGGAAACCCTGGGATGCGTAAACGTCATCTGCAGCGATAAAACCGGTAAAACTCATCTTTTTGAAAAAGGAAAATATCTTAGGGACCATTTCAGGTGTCATTAATGCTCCGATTAGCTACTATCCACTGTTAACCTTTACATGCCGTGAGGTAAAAATCACATATCACCCGAAGGGGGGTCACGTGGATCCCAATATATCTCATAGTGATTGTGTTTCTTAATACTCTTTGTCCTTTCCAGTAAAACATGCAAATTAGCTGGTATTTTTTTATTGTTTTAACCGGACATCGAGCACAACTCAAATACATATCATCGACTGTGTTTTGATCAAACTCTATATGAAAAACTCTTAACTATTTTTTGAGAAGGTTACTTTTCAGTTGTTTCATGCAGAATAGCCTTACAACATGGTAAAGTAATTTTTTCTGACTAAGGCATTTTTAATACTTAACTGCGGAAATAAGTAATTTTTTTTACGTTAGAAAGAAAAATAATAATTCTTTCCAGTTTACCTCAAATATTTATAACTGGATTAATAAAATCCTAAAAATAGCCAAAGTGAATAATTCATATTTTGCATCGCTACGTAACAACCGGTTTAACTTTAAAAATGATTTCTCATTTTTTATTATACGAACGAGATAAAAGGAAAGTTACAGTTCTTATATATTATCCAAACAAAACGAATGTGGTTTCGAAATATAGAAGTTCTTTCAATTTTTTTACGATTGTAGTAAAAAATTACATAAAAATGTGGTTAGCTTTTTTGACAACATTTTTCACGTTTGATATTAAAATTTTATCAGTTAGAAATAGTAATGTTTATTTTAAATGCCGGTACACCTTAAAGATAATTTTATTTATGTACTTTCTAAAACAGTATTGGCCTTTACGGAATATTAAAAAATAAGATGTATTAATTTTGAAATAAAGTACTGAAGGGTTCAACTAAATTTGTGTCAAATTTTTTATTATTATTATTATTTATAGTTATTTCAAGAAATCAAATATAAATAGAATTGCAATATTTTACATCAAAATTTTTAAAAACAATTTACACCTTTCATATAAACATTTCAATTAGTTTTCGAATCTATAAATATTTGTTTTTATCGTCTCCTGTAATGTTTTCATTTTGTGGCTTAAAGGGTTTTACCGAAACACAGCCAATATTATTTTTCAAGCCACCATAAAGTCCTGATGTGCACATCAATGTATTGATTTTTTTATTTTTTATTTATTATTTTTATTTTTATTTATTTCTTTGTTCATTTTATGTTTATGTATTAACTTAAATGTAAGCTTTTATGGCAGGCAGAGCATTGCACACACCGCTCTGTCCAGCTGAAATAAAAATTATTATTATTATTATTATTGTAGTCCTTTACGGAAGAATGTACTTTTTACGTCTGCACTCGTGGCTTGTTTACGGCAAGGAATTTAAAAAAAAAAAAATACCTGGAATCGTGGGGGGAGAGGGAGAGTAATTTCGTCGGAAATTATTTAACACCTTAAAAAAATTAGGGAGAAACTCTTGTTTGGGGGATGTGTATTACCCCACTCTGGTGCGGGGGGGTTAATTCAGTAATCAATTGCCTTTTTTTAAATACATCTATTTGATTTTCACATTTGTTTTCGCTAATGAATGAATGCAAATCTTGGAAGAGGAAATTAACCCATTTCCCGACATCCGATCGAGCTGAAACTCAGCAGATAAGACTCGTTGTCACTTACACTCAAGTGAACATATACGCATTTTTTTGAAATCGGATGACACTGCAGCAGTTAATATATTAAATAAATGTTGTTCCTATCCGATCGGCATTTGGCAAGGTTGGTAGAGTTGTCGACTCCAGTTCCCGGGGAGGGAGGATCAATCCTCAGTCACACATTTTAAATTTTTTTTTTTTTTTTTAATTTTAAAAGACAATTAAAATAGATGCATTATAGTAAAAAACATTCTTTTTTATGGGTTGATTTTTTTTAGTGCTATCTGATCTGCCATGTTGATGATCATTAAAAGGTTGATAAACTAATTGGCACTCAAAGTTCTTCCTTATCCCCCCATTAGTGCAAAATGTGCCAAATGACATCAGCTGGATAAATTAATGACACTTTATTTTTAGAAGTTTTTCATGGTTTGAATAAATCCATATATAATATCTTTACTATGAAACAAAATATCTGTTTGTTTGTAGCAGTAAATGCTCTTGAATGGTGAGCTCCGTAGCTCTTGTATCATGATGTTTGCAGATATTTTTCTGGTTTTGATTTCTAGGTCAACAATTTTCAGCTCGTAATTAAATTTAATATCCATTTAACTCTGAAAAATAAGACAAGACGCCATATTATTTATACATTACAATATCGATTTAGTTTTTTTACTGAACTGAAATTTGAAATTAGAACATGGCCTAATTTATTCCATGTAAAGGGCTCTTTTTTCAGGCAACTGTTAACCTTATGGTTCCCTGATATTTCATCAAAATGAAAATTCAACACACCTTTAAGAGTCAAATTAAAAAGTTAAAAAGTGATGTAGAGTAAGTGGTGAAACTAAAACTAGGTTTAATAGTTACTTATGTAACCTATTTAACCTAATTTTTGTTTCATCACTTTTCATGACTTTATATCCCTTTTTGGAGGTGTGTTAATTTGTCATTTTGATGACATACCCGGTCACCAAACCTTATACATAATAGAGTTTCCCTGTATATATATAGGTCTTTTTCATAGTACATAATTCATTTGAAACTAAGGCCCAGTTGTTTCGCAGAAATTCAAATGCGACGATGTCATCAAATGACCATTCAACGCCATCTTGTTTTTTTTTGACAATTGAAAGGTTCCCGTTATACCGCTGTCATCAGCAGAAGAAAGAGGACAACTGTCTTGATAGAAAGCTGAAACGCACCTAGAATCGGCGTTTAACGGGGACCTTTCTAATGTCAATAAAACAAAATGGCGCTGAATGGCCATTTGATGACTATGTTACATTTGAATTTCTGCAAAACAACTGGGACTAAATGTTGAAAAAATTAATATGTAATCAATCTAATTTAAGACAAGGGCATACTTCTGCGTTTTTACAGAAAAGCAAGTTGTAGCAGTTTTGAAAATATGATTTTTTCAAAGTAAAACAAATAAAGATCGACAGTTAAATTGAAACGGTAATAGTTTATCATGTCATTTCAAAAGCACGTACTAGTCATCAATCAATACATTCTCTGGACAGATTATCTTTTAAGATTCTCAAGCTATTTCCGCAGCACATAATGTCTGGATAATGATTCTATGATTATCAAAAGATTTAATAATGCAGATAAGTGTTAAAACAACATACTCTTTAATCTATCAAAATCTATCGGCTTATTCACAATATTTTATTGACGTCAAAAATACTTATAAACATTTACTGCTACCAACAAAATAGGTCAATGTGATATTGAAGAGCGAAATTAAAATATTTATTTAAATTTTCCTTCCCTGGAGGAGGCCTGGTTATGTTAATAGATAATAGAAACAAGGGAGATGGGCCACAAATTATTGCCAGTGTCGCTGTCATCGTTCACCCATACTACTGCAAATCAAGTCTACACACAGCGGTGCCCTGCCTTTGTTTCTACCAACACACCAAATGCATAACTTTAATTTACTCTGCTGCTTTGATAGTTTGTGCAGTTTGATTGTAGCTTGGCGATAGACATCATCCATGCCTGCGTTAGGCAACATCCATGCCATATCTCCCTCTGTTTCTATTATCTATGGTTATGTCCCTAAGAAGGTGGTTTTAAAATCATTTAGCTAAGGTATTTCAACTGCTTTCACAATGACAACCAAATTAACGATCCGTATCATTTAGAATTTTTGACATTTGAACTGTCTCCGTTTAATGCCGATTTTCTTCCCATTTCTGCTTTTGATCACATTGATCGGCCATCAAACATAACGGTCATTCGATTAAGTTTGATCAAAAACTGAAATGAGCCAAGAGCCGGCATTTAATGGGACGAGAGAGTGAGGAAGGTTTGCAAAGCCTAGCTCTTCAGATCTGATAACTGAACATAGCTAAAGTATTATCGTGATTAATATTAATTTTTGGATTATAATGCCATATTGCGCTTCCTCATTTTTAAACAGCGTTTCGGACGGTAACCACTGTCCAAAACGGTTCCATGATAACTCAACACAGTGATAATTCATCACATCTTTAAAAAGTTATACAAAGTCATGGAAAGTGATGAAACAAAAACTTTTTTAACTGGGTTATGTAGGTTAGGTTTGGTTAAAAAAATAAATTTTTCATCGTTTCTAATGACTTATATCACTTTTTAAAAGTGTGTTGAATTATCACTGTGTTGAGTTATCATGGAACCGTTTCGGACAGTGTTTCAGTGTCTATCATCACTGAGGATTAACGCTTGTAACACAGTATCACTTCTAAATACATAAATCCACACTTCACCACAATCTACATATCTAACCTGGCGGAGACGGTTTACACGTAGTTCCTGTGAGCACTTAGGCCTTAGGCCCATTGTACTATCTCCCATTTTACCTCAATCTTTAACAACAACCCAGTCCCTGTAATAAAGTTCACCAGGGTTGTTATTGGGTATGTGTCTATGTCTTCTGGTTCTACTGTATGTCTCCCCAGGTATCTGAGCCTAGTTCCCACCAGGGCAGGATATTGGCACCATAGGTGAATTGGAGTATCTTCATCCTCTTCACATTTCCTGCATCTATTGGTGTTTTCCACTCCCAATATCTGCATGTGTCTCCTGAGATGGCAGTGTTCCGTTAGTAGTCCTACCAGTTCCCTCAGAGAGTTTCTATCCATATCGAGTAGTTTCTTGGTTCGTCTAGGGTCTGGTCCTTTTATGAGTACTTTGGATTGTCCCATTCCAGGTGCCCTCTCCCATTCTTTTCAGTGCTGGGATTTGACCCACCTATCAATATGTAATTTAGTGTGGCAAGCTGCTACTCCTACGGCCGGCTCGGATCCTACAAGTGGTGCTTTCGTCCCTTTCCTTGCTAGTTCGTCAGCTCGCTCGTTGCCCTCAATATGGATACTGTAACATTGTCCAAAACGTTAGTTAAAGAAGGAGGAGGCGCAACACGGCCTAATATTTCAAAAACTAATTACAATATTTAATACTTTGGGCCGTGAAAATTTCAAATCGTATCATAGCTAATTTAAGCATACGTAATTTAATGTTTTTTGGTGTTCTTTCAGGCACCCTCACGAAGAACGAGATGACGGTGATCTGTTTGTCCACCTCGGAGGGGTATTACGCTGATGTGACGGGGGCGGGATACAACGACCACGGGGAGATTATGATACACAAGTGTGACAATGCAGACCTTGCCAAGATGTCCGTATTCAGTTTATTGGAGGTAAAAAACAGAACAAATAAAGTATCTAGGAATCGTAATTGACCATAATCTTAGATGGACACATCACATCAAACAAATCACAAATAGGCTCCTCAGAACAATACACATTTTTCTAAATATAAGAAACATATATAAAATAAAACAATTGAAAACAATATATTATGCACTATGCCAATCAATAATAGAATATGGAATAATTGCTTGGGGAGGAGCAACAAACGCAGCTATCGCTCAAATAGAAATCGCACAGAAAACGATATTAAAGGTAATACTCAAAAAACATAAACTAACCGACACAGACCAAATATTTAAAAGCTGTGACATACTTGATATACGCCAATTATATGTGTTTTGTTCTGTTTAATGTGGATGACTTTATATTAAAACACTGATTGTATTTTATGAGATAGACTTTTATTCTTGTGACGGTTATACAGAGAGCTTGTTAGCATGACCACAGACGGCAATACAATGTGTTACAATCACGTTTAGTACTAGTGATGTGCGACATCAATAGTGATGTTACATCCCCTTTCTTTATTTATAAAAACAATAAAAATTTAAATACACTGACATTAGACATTATACCTATCGGGTTGTTTGACCACTCTACCATATCTGGTAATGTAAGGGTTGTTCATATTATTATTTTCTCCCACCTGTCCCTCATCTCCAGCTTCTGCCTCTTCAAGTGCCGGATCAGATCGCATGGACAGATGGTCATTATTAACATTTGTATTATATCTCATTTTTAAGTGAATTCTATTTCGTCTGTACGTGTTACCATAATAATCTTCAACAATATAAGACCTGTTACATTTTAATTTTTCCTTGACCACAGCTGGTAACCAATTACTTTTAGGGTTTTTCTTAAAATACACATAATCTCCTGTTTTAAATATAGACATAGGTTTTGCATTGACATTATAATATTTAGAATTTTTTGAATTATTTTTTTCAACGCAGTTTTTGTAATCTGAGAATCTTACAACCTTTGGTTTTAATTTAATTTGAGTTAAAGGAATATTCATTCTTAAAGTTCTAGACATTAATAATTGAGCAGGTGACGGTAAATTGGCTTTAGGTGTGTTTCTATAATGTAATAGAGCTATATAAGGATCTGTATTTGTTTCTTTTGACTTTTTTAGAATATTTTTTTATAATTTTAACAGAACTTTCTGCCTGACCATTAGATTGAGAATGATATGGACTAGTAACTACATGTTCTATATCCCAATCATATAAAAATGATTTGAATTCAATAGCTTGAAAAGGCGGACCTCCATCAGAGACTAAAGACATTGGTATACCATGACGTGCAAAAATAGATTTTAAGTGAATTATGACATTTTTTGCAGTAGAATTATTATTTAGGAAAGCAGTTTCAATAAACTTTGAATAGTAATCTGTTACAATGAGGTACGTTTGATTATCAAAATACATTAAATCAATACCTACTTGTTGCCATGGAAACTTATTAATTTCATAGTTTATCAGTGGTTCCTTCTGATTAGAAACTTTAAATTTATTACATATTTGACATTGCTCAATTAAATTTTTTATATCTACAGTGATACTAGGCCAATATAAAGTATCTCTAGCTAATCTTAGACATTTGTTTATTCCTTGATGTCCTTCATGTATTTTGTTTAACATTTCTTTTCTCATAGTTTGAGGTACTAGCAATTTATTACCCTTAAATATTAACTCATTAATGACATGAATTTCGTCTTGAATATTATAATAACATTTTAAAGTGTAATGGACTTTATCTTTGCTATTCGGCCAACCTTCATAATAATATTTTTTTAATATTTGCATAGTTTCATCCAAAGCAGTAGCATTACTCAATTTTTTACGATATTCTTCACTAATAGCTAAGTTCATATATATTGAATTTACATGACAATGTAGATCAGACTCATAATCGGGTATATAATGATCTTTTAAAGCTGCTCTAGATAAAGTATCTGATATATACATTTCTTTACCTGGGACATGTATAACATTTAAATCATAAGATTGAAGAGCTAACATCATACGTTGCAATCTAGCTGGTACATCATGTAAAGGTTTTTTAAATAAATAGACTAAAGGTTTGTGATCAGTTTGTACTGTCACTTTGTTACCATAAATATACTGATGAAACTTATTACAACCAAATTGTATGGCAAATAATTCTTTTTCAATTTGAGCATAATTTTCCTGCGACTGTGTCATTGTTTTTGAACTAAATGCAATTGGACGGTTATTTTGCATAATAACTGCACCTATAGCTGATTTTGATGCATCGACTGATAAAGTTAGTGGTATTTTTGGATCATAATGACTTAAAACTGTTGCATTTGAAATAGCCTCTTTCAAAGTTTTAAAACATTTTTCACAATTTTCATCCCATGACCATATAACATTATTTTTTAATAAATTTCTCAAAATTTGTGACTTATTTGATAAGTTTTCAATGAATGGGCCCAAATAATTTACCATTCCCAAAAATCTTTGTAAATCTTTGACATTTTTAGGAGACGGCAACTCTAAAATAGCTTTGACTTTCTCTTTGTCAACTTTTACTCCTTCCTTACTAAAAATATAACCTAGGAAACATACTTCCTTGACTAAAAATTTACATTTCGACTTATTTAATTTTAAGTTGACTTCTCTAGCCCTTTCCAAGACATTTCTTAACCTAAAATTATGAATTTCTTCAGTTTCCCCATAAATTAAAAAATCGTCGACAAAAATTAATATACCTTCCAGATCTCCAAACAAATCTACCATAATCCTATAAAAAATTTCCGTTGCTGCGTTTATTCCAAACGGTAGTCTTAAATACCTGTACCTTCCAAATGGAGTTTGAAAAGTACATAAATCACTACTTTCTTCATCTAACTTCAATGACCAAAATCCAGAATAAGCATCTAGATGTGAAAAATATGCAGCACCTATAAGTTTTGATCTAATTTCATCGATGTTTTTTAATGGAAAATATTCTCTCATTATGCAGTTATTTAATTTTCTAGGATCAAGACAAATTCTTAATTTACCTGACTCCTTGACAGTTATGACAACAGAATTTACCCAAGAAGTAGGTTTAGTGACCTTTTCAATGACCTTCATCTTGTCCATGCGATCTAATTCCTCACGAAGTCTGTTTTGTAAGGCAAATGGGACTTTCCTCGGAGGATCAACGCACGGAACGGCATCTTGACGAAGTTTGAGATGAACGACAGGTGGTAAACATCCGAGACCCTGAAAAATGTCATTATATTCAGTAAATAGGGTGTTATGATCATATTGAACATTAAATATTCTTTTTATAATTCCAAATTTCTGAATAGTTGGAAGACCTAAGACTGATTGACATTCTATATTTGTGACAAAAAATATTATATTACTTATGACATTTCCATTGATTTGACATACAATATCACAATGACCAATAATAGGTATTTTATTACCTCCAAATCCTGACACTTTTGTAAAAACTTTTTGTAAAATTGTATTACATAAATTTAACTTTTTAAAGTTTGTCAATGACATTACATTTATATCAGCTCCTGTATCTAAGATACAGTCTAATGTTTTATTATTAATTATTATATCTATGTGCCATGCTTGACTTGAATAATTGTTATTATTAATATTTCTGATTGTTGCAATAAAATGACCCTCAGTGAAATTAGCACTGTCATCATTGGGTTTTGATGACTCTAAGTTTAAATTTCTGATTTTATTGTGACAATTATTTTTAAAACAATATTTAGCAAAATGACCAAAAGAATTACATGACCTGCATTTGACATTGACTGCTGGGCACTTGTAGCGATGATGCTGACCACATCTTCCACATGGATTGATATGACCACTTGACCTTGGCTGTGATGATGATGATGGTGACCCATGACGACTTGAAGATCCATACTG
This sequence comes from Hesperophylax consimilis, assembly GCF_061612785.1. Lineage (NCBI taxonomy): Eukaryota > Metazoa > Arthropoda > Insecta > Trichoptera > Limnephilidae > Hesperophylax > Hesperophylax consimilis. The sequence goes on from NC_142842.1 coordinate 3,708,123, forward strand.
ACTTGATCTTGACTGTGATGATGAGAATGACGGTGAACCATGACGACTTGAAGATCCATACTGACTTGATCTTTTTGAAGTTGACCCTCTTAGACTTGACTGACATGATGCTCTCGACTGTCTTGAAGTATTTTTATTATGACTGATTTGAAGAATATTTTCTGTGTGTGTTTGTTGGTTAATTTTCTCTGCATTGCTTTGTGACATTAAGATGGTTTTTGCAATTTCAATCGTTTTTTGCAATGACAATGAAGAATCTTGTAATAAGCGTTGACGGATATGATTTAAATTTGCACACATATTTGCAATAAATATGTCTCTTACCAGAGATTCTCTTAAATTTCCAAATTCACAATCCAAACTTAAATTTTCCAAGTCCAATAGAAAATTATTGATGTCTTCTGAATTATTTTGTTTTCGTGTAAAAAATGAATTTCTTATCATTGTTAAGTTTTTGTGAGGTGCAAAATATTCATCAAACTTTTTCTTGACTTGTCGTAGCGTGCTTGATTCCATATTCATGTTAAATGATTTGAAAATTTCCATACCTTTGGAGCCAATTGAATGAAGCAGTATTGCGATTTTTCTTTGTTCTGTAGCTTCTTCCAAACCTGACGCTACCAGGTATATTTCGTAGTCTTGCCACCAATTTTTCCATTTTGAATCATTATTTATATTATTTGACAACACTTGCAGATTTGACAGGGCACGAAAATCATGTTGTATGTGTGACTTTTGCGCGTCCTTCGCCATTTTGAATTATACTTAATATTTTTCAATTTATATTATTAACATCCAACTTCCAGTATTATTATATTATTACTATTGACACCACTTCTGACACCATGTTTTGTTCTGTTTAATGTGGATGACTTTATATTAAAACACTGATTGTATTTTATGAGATAGACTTTTATTCTTGTGACGGTTATACAGAGAGCTTGTTAGCATGACCACAGACGGCAATACAATGTGTTACAATCACGTTTAGTACTAGTGATGTGCGACATCAATAGTGATGTTACAATATGTTAAAACTCTACTAAACTACATTTTCGACCAAAAAAACAAACCCCAACAAACACAAAATATCAAATAGACCGGTCAGAAAAGCGTATAAAAAAAACATAAAAACTCCGAAGGTAAACACTACCTTTGGACAAAGACACCATAAATACCACGCTATTAAAGCATTCAACAGTCTTCCACTTGAAACAAAAATTGAGGAAAATAAAAATAAATTCAAACACAAAATAAAAAAATGGATTAAAGAACAAAAAAGACAATATTTCCAAAATTCTATAACTTAAGAGAATAAAACATATACACACAACACAAAAAAAAATGAATAAGGCAAGCGGCACGCACAAGCACATAGATCATTGTAAGTGCCGATTTCCATTCTCTCCTAATGTTTTTATTTTGGTGTGAGAATTGGATTTTGATTTCTAATCTTTATTTTTGGTGTAAATTTATCTTTATTTTAATGTTGTTTTTTGTTTAAATGTATAAATTCGTATATTTTAAAATGGGGGCCTCAGCACGGGTGAACAACCCAGTGAGGCCAACGTTGCTGAATTGAAATGTGAAGTACTGTAGAGTAATGTATCAATAAAAAAAAAAAATAAAAAAAATAAAAAAAGACAACTTCAGTTTGAATAGCTAAAGATACTACTTATTACCTTCTATCAATTGTTACTAGTTAATTAAAACCATTGATTCCATTGACGATTGCTAATTGACTGTTTACTGAGGCAATTGAAGCGAATTATGTGTACTTTGTTTGAGTGCATAGACGCTATAGATGAGCGCCAGTGTTCGTTTTGCTGTGCGATTTACAATCATTCGTTCAATTGCTCTTTCTATCGAGGTCTTTGAAATTCAGTTTCATCGCGAAACGAGATTTAAAAAAACTTATAATTGCATTATATCGCGACTGTCCAGAGTAGAGTTATGGGAGTAAAATCAAAAGATTATCACCGCATTCGCACACTTTAGGTATTTCACAAACGTCAACAAAGTAACTGGACGAAAATATTGACCGGTCGATTGAAGTTCTGTCAATCGCGCTACAATGCACATTATCAATGACGTAAGTACGTTGACAATTGATATTGTTGTTTCCGGGTATCCCTTTATTGACTTCCATTACATCGTTTCTACTGTATATTAATATTGTTTCTAATTATTTTTATAAGCAATAATTGTTCGCCTGAAACACTCATCCACATTGAAAAAATCTCCTGATAAAAAATACATGACGCCAACGGGACTCGAACCCGTGTCCATTCGATTTCCGGTCGAAAGCTCTGACCACTGAGCTATGGAGGCTTATCTCTTACCCGCGAAATTATTCAATATACTAGCATATATAGCTCAGTATAGCTCCATAGCTCAGTGGTCAGAGCTTTCGACCGGAAATCGAATGGACACGGGTTCGAGTCCCGTTGGCGTCATGTATTTTTTATCAGGAGATTTTTTCAATGTGGATGAGTGTTTCAGGCGAACAATTATTGCTTATAAAAATAATTGTTATCCTTTGTGCTATGCATAAATAAAAATCTTGTCTTAAAAACATTAATTTATCAAAAAAATAATAATTAATATTGTTTCTATTAAAATAAACACAACAAAAACAACAAAATCAACAAAATATATCAATCTATGTAAAATGTATGTACCATATTAGGTATATGAAAAAACATACTAATATTAATACATAATTTTCTGAGTCAATTATCCACTTCATACATTTGTTTATCTTTGTTGGACACTAGCGCCATTTCCCACATTGAGTGGCGATACACTGTACTAATTTTTTAAAATAATATTTTATCACACAATACTGTGTTTTAAGTATGACGTACAAAAACCATTTTCTTTTTGTTACCAATTTTTGTTTATTTTTATTTAATAATTATTAATTGATGGCTTTTACATATTTTTTTCATTTTACATGATGGAATATTGATAAAATGCCGATACAGTACCAACAACACTGATGTGACAATTTCTTTAGTTTTAACTCTTTAACATATTTTTTATGTATGCGTCAGATAGAACCTTGTTATCCCAAGGGACTGATGTTACTAAAACACAATTGTATAGCCTAACATAACAACCAAAAGTAAGGCATTAAGAACCTGATTTTGCCTCCAGGCCGGCGCCGTGTGCAACAATGCCCTGATCAGCGGAGAGACCCTGCTTGGGCAGCCCACCGAGGGAGCCCTATTAGCCGCCGCCATGAAGAACGGAATATACGCTGCTAGGGACCAGTATGTTCGCCTCCAGGAATATCCTTTCAGGTAATTTGAATTTTCTGACTGTTGAATGTTGTTCACATCTGCCCTGATGATTGACACTGTAAAGCTTTCTGAAATGTTGGTTAGAGGAAGAAGAAGCGCTACACGGCATGACACCTCAAAAATCAATTAACACATTTCGGCCGGGTATTTTTTGCGCTCGCGCTACGCTGACTCCAGGTGAAAATAAAGGTCCCAAGCGAATTTCTTCAACTTGTTTTAAATTGATATATCTTCGAAAATATTTTTAAGTTAATCATCAATTGACCGAATGGGTAGAACTACCTTTCCCGGCCGAAGTGTGTTATGATGATCACAATTAGACTGGAAATGTCACATTTAGTTTCACATTTCACAGAAAAAAAAATAAAGTAAAAACAGTATGTGGAAAAATCAATTAACCCCAATGATCGTGTGTTCAGCTCCGAGACCAAAATGATGGCGGTGAAGTGCAGTCCCAAGTATGGCGAGGATGCCAACAAGGAGGTGTTCTTTGTGAAGGGCGCTGTGGAAAAGATCTTGCCGCAGTGCAGCCGCTACGTCAACCCTGAGGGCCAGTTTGTGGTACTCACCAAGCAAAAGGAGAACGAGTTTATGGCCGAGGCCTACTCCGTGGGAAGGAAAGGTATGTAGATCTTCCGTTATTCATTTGACTTTTTATATATAAGCCATATTTCCATCTTCTTCAATCTTTCCATCTTCTTTAATCTTTCCATCTTCTTTAATCTTTCCATATTCTTCAATCTTCATGTTCTTTCCATCTTCAATATTTCTTACATCTTCTTATTATCTTACCATCTTCTTAACATGGTCTTACCATCTTCTTGACATTGTCTTACCATCTTCTTACGACCTTTTTACTTTCCATCTTCTTATACCACCTTTTTACCAACTTCTTACCATCTTCTTACCTTCTTCTTACCTTCTTCAATCCATCTACCCGAGGGAAATTATTTTCCTCAGAGCCTATGTCCTGTGTACCTGGGTCTCAGGTTGTAGGAGGGAGGAAACACAGAGGCCGGAAAATCACTCCTTAGCCAAGCTGTAAGCGTAGAAGCGACCCATTCTTATGTGATAAATATCAACCGTGTACTAATGTTGAAAAGGCTGAAGCGGTGGGCCGTTTTTCCGTCTTCTGTGTTTCCTCCTTTCTACAAAATGGGTCTGGAAAAATGATGCCCTGATGAAAAAGATTATCTCTTTCTCTACAGTTAAGTTGGATCATTTATTCTTCCATCATGGGCCTATCACCAATTCTCTCTCAAACCTGATTGCCCTTCAATCAACAATATATGTTCTCATAATATGTTCAACTTCCAGGTCTGCGTGTGATCGGCATTGCCCGTGGAGCCTCCCTCCAGCAGCTGGTGTACCTCGGCTTGGTGGGGGTGTGTGACCCACCGAGGCCCAGCGTCCGCCCCGCACTCGCCACCCTGCGCCAGTCCGGAGTCGTGGTCAAGATGGTCACCGGAGACGCTCAGGAGACGGCCGTCGCTATAGGTGACTAAAACTTATACTTCCGTCATTGATGCGACGATTGTACATGAATTAGTTTAAGCTGTCTTTCCTTACCCAAGTTCTTCCTCTCCCATTGTCGCGACATTCTCCAATTGTAGGTTACCTAAGCACATTGGCTTTGGGCACTGTGAACTGTTTGGGACCTAACCAAACAGGTAATTTTTTAATGTTTCATTGTTATTGATGTAGAAACAGTATGTTTAGCTCCTGTAAGCACTCGCATCATAGGCCTATAGGTCCTGTACTTTGCTGAAGAATTATGCCCTTAGTAGCCACTTGGCTACTGCGTCTGCTCATCTGAGGCGAAGAGAAATGACAACACATTGATTATGTATTGACAGAATAATATCATCTTAACTTTATGAACTAAAATAATTACCCCTTATACATATAGTCAAAATCCCCATCCCACCACTACCGCTTACTAGTTTTGTCCTCTGTTGAACTCCAATATTGTGTCATGAATCTAATCCAAACTCCATCACCCTCTGTTGAACTCGATCGCTTCGTCAGTAATCTTGGGAAATTCCTCCATCCAGGTGATAGACAGCCACCGGTAGTCACCCAGTGAATTCTATAAATCAACATGTTGGTGTACATTGGCTTCTTGAGTTCGATGAATTTGTTACAGCTACTCATATATATATACTCAGGCCTATTGTGCTACTATCCAATTTTCACATTATTCCCTCGTCAGTGGCCCAGTCTCTGAATGTTTGGCTTTGTCTCCTGGCTTCATAAAATCTATAGCATTCATTTTTCCAAGTATCTCAGCATTCATTCTTACCGTCGAGATGGGACATTGGTGCCATACATGGATTGTTACTTGAAGAAATATGTAGTTAAATTTATTTTAACATTGTTGGTGGTGCAAACTACTGACCAGGAATAGAGTTTGCGAACCAGGCTATGAATTCCATTGATACTGTGTTTGTCATTTAACTCTTCTTATTTTCCGCGATTGTGGCTGTAACTTCACCACATTATTATTATTGGAAACTGAAGACAATAATTGAACAATATAATATTTTTTTTTTGTTGTTTGTTTTTGGGGTGTTATGCCGTGTTGCGCTAACTCCTTCTTTAGCCGACGTTTCGGACAGCGTTGCAGTGTCCATCATCAGGGCAGATCCGGTAGATCCGAAGATGTGTGAATTTTGGTTGTCGAGTTTGTGCTTATTTATTTGTGGCCTGGGCCCATCCAAGTGCGAAATGCCAACGGAAGTGGCGACATCTTGTGGCGAATTCTGAAAGCTCAGTATTTATGTTAGCCTGGGTGATACTGGGTACATCTACTCTAATCGCTGTCAATCGGTTTTCTAATTCTAGAATTCTCCACAAGATGGCGCCACTTCCGTTGGCATTTCACACTTGGACGGGACCCAGGCTAACATAAATACTGAGCTTTCAGAATTCGCCACAAGATGTCGCCACTTCCGTTGGCATTTCGCACTTGGATGGGCCCAGGCCACAAATAAATAAGCACAAACTCGACAACCAAAATTCACACATCTTCGGATCTACCGGATCTGCCCTGATGATGGACACTGCAACGCTGTCCGAAACGTCGGCTAAAGAAGGAGTTAGCGCAACACGGCATAACACCCCAAAAACAAACAACAAAAATGCTTTTGGCCGTGAGAATCTAAAAACTTACAATATAATATTTGTTTGTTCCAGCCCAAACAATCGGTCTTGATACTGTGCACCTCCAAACGCTATCAGGAGATCAGATGGATACACTGGATGAAGAGCAACTTGACAACATTATCAATGGAGTAAGTCACTTCTGCTATTTTATGACTCCCCCTGGCAAAATTAATCAATTCTCCAAATCCAACACTTATACAACAGTACAATACATATACCTACAGTACATTGACTATATCGTTGCACCATGTTGAACACTCTCTTTATTAACACAAATTAACCACAAACCAAAATAGTTAATAAAACAAAAGTGTTATATTTTTACTCCTCGCGATTGCTGATGCGGCAGCCACTGATTCGTCACATTTCGTAAACAAAGTGTTATAAAGGTTTTATGTTAATTGATGAATATGTTTTGTTTTAGGTAAGTGTCTTTTATAGAGTAACACCCAAACACAAATTGGCTATTGTGAAGTCTCTTCAGCGGCGGGGAAATATTGTTGCTATGACAGGTTGGTTTTGGACTTTTTATTAAAATAATCCTTTTTACGTCTGTTTACAGTTGTGTGTTATTTTTCTCTTTCAAACTATGTCGAGTTCTGTAAAGAATTTCTGTGCTGAAAAGCTCATTTATGTTTTATTATTTTTTTGTTCACTTGTGCATACTACCTGACTGGTTTTCTTTAGGAGAATAGACATACACCATAGCGGGCTTTTCTGTAGGCCTTTTTAAGATATACAATTATGTAGTCCATTATTTTGATGTATCTCATAAGGTTTAGTCAGCATTAGCAATCTAGTGCTGGAAAAAATATTTTTACTTGATCATAAAACATTGACATTTCTCTACTTTCTATAAATACAATATGCATGTATCATATATGTAAACCTTCTGGAAAAAATTCTCTAAATGTTAGCGAAAACCTTATCAAAATCCGTTGCGTAATTTAGAAGAACTAAGTGCATAAACAGATAGACGCGGATAGCGACTTTATTGTATACTATTTAGAGATTATCTATATAAATAAAAAGCAATGTCTGTATGTGTGAGCCCTATAGACTCATAACTTCTGGATCAAAGTTTGTTTATATTAGTGCCAGGAGTGGTTGAATGGTAGAAGTCGGGGACGCCCAGGGAAACTTTACTCCAAACCATTCATAACCCCAAGCAACGCCGGGTGCGCTTTAGCTAGTAAAGAATTAAAGAGATTTAAACAGCATGTTTTGCAATTAAATAATGCACAATCGAAATTATATGAAATATTCAGTGATGTGACACACAGTAAACATTCAATTTGGTGTTCTCAGGAGACGGAGTGAATGACGGAGTTGCGCTGAAGTGTGCAGATATAGGAATCGCAATGGGAAAGAACGGGACAGACGTATGCAAAGAAGCAGCTGACATGATCCTCGTGGATGATGACTTTGCCACAATTATGTAAGACCTTTAAAAACTAAATATTACCTCAGACCTGATTGCCCAGAGCAAGTGGGAGCGCTGTTACGCTGAAGGAAGAGTGTGCGGGAAGGAGATGGTGGAGGGAAAGGTTGAAAAGTACCTGACTATTCAGATTTTAACACTTACTAAACACTATTATTTCAGAGATATTCTGATTTTTTTGTGTCTCTCTTTCTAATAATCAACATCTTCAATCTGCCTCATCAAAAGTATCCATAAACCTCAATTATTGAACTTAACCCTCTTCTTCCCTATCTCCTTACCTTCCTAAACATATACCCCGATCGGATATACGTCCCCCTGACTGGGCAGTTGGACTCTTGTGTATTAACATATCCCACTCTCCGATACAACGACTTCACACCATGGGAAATCATTACTTGGGTGATGTTGACATATTCAATACCAACTTGGCAAGTTTTGTGGATCATAAAACATTTATTTCAACAATACTCCTAAACACATCATGTAAACCTACAAATAGCTGTAATTTTCTGTTTTTGTTTCTTGTGTTTGTATGACTTGTTGCATAGCTTTTATCAAATGTAATTTTGTTCTTACTTTTTATGTTTCAAAGTATCTGTCAAATTAAAATTATACTACCAACCATGTAAAAGCCCTCTGGGCGTTAAATAAATAAATAAATAAAATAAACATAAAAAAAGTTAAACTTTCCCAAATGATTCCGAAGAATACATAAGTTTTGACGGCCGCCGTGGTGGAGTAGTCTCGGGTTCAAATTCGAATGAGGATGCCATAGTGGCACTGACTCGAGACGTTGGGGAGCAGTTTATACTCTCGTGCAGTATTCATGTAAAAGTTTCGAAAACATCATTGAATGACGAATTCTATTTAATATTTTCGTTTGTTTTCAGTTCTGCAATCGAAGAAGGAAAAGGAATTTTCTACAACATTCGCAACTTTGTGCGATTCCAGCTGTCTACCTCTATAGCGGCCTTGTCTCTCATCGCACTGGCTACCCTCATGGGGATTCCTAACCCTCTGAATGCCATGCAGATTCTGTGGATCAACATTATCATGGACGGTGAGAGTTTATGAATCTTCGTGCTTTCTCAATCTTCTATTTAACTACTTCTGAGAAAAATTATTTCCTTCAGGTCCTATGTCATCTTTGGGGATGCTATAAGAGGGTGTTTTAACCTTTTCTATGCGTCATTAATTTGTATCACTTCGTTCACACGCGGGGCTATTTATTATCAATCTAATTTATGACTTTAAACAATAATCACGCATGGATTTTAAAATTTGTTTTAAAAAATACGTCGCTTATGTCTTGAATTATCTTTTCAAGTATAAATAAACAATCCGAACATCAATGGGGCTTGATAAAAATTCGAAGTATATATTCATAATGTAACTGATATGGTATGCCCGGGCGGCCATGTTTATTTCAAGGTTAACGATACACATGATTATAAACATGCCGGAGTAGAGCTCTTCAACTGTGGTGCGATGTAAGTGGTTGATTTATGGGTGCGATGTCGCGTTTGACTGGATACATGAAATATTGACACACTTAAAAAGGTTCATATAATAAAAAATAACTACACTTAAATTTACAAAAATAATGAAATAATTTTTCTGTTATTATGTCACCGTAAATATGTATCACTTAATATATTTTTTTATCGTGATTTTGAAACAGTTCTCAACGCATAACGGCAGAATCATGGCTTTCATGTATTTCAGCAGCTTCGCAATTATTATCGATGTCACTGTCACTAATTTCAAAATCTGAATCTATTTCTAAAGTAGCACCAAATATTTCTTCGTCATTAAGGAACACTCTTAGGAATTCTCTTAAAAAATCTCACATCTTTACACTACTGACATCTTACGATATTTATCCATAATACGTATCCTAATCATCGATACAAAGATTTGAAGGGATCTTCCAACTCAGAGCGAAAAATGAATCAGTTTGAATTCTTCCCGCGTCTTTACACACGTTATTGCGCAGGCGCATTTTATAAGATTCTCAAACAGAGACGCTCGCCGTGTAGATTACATTGTTTTATCGAATTATTGTTTGCTTTTTCGTGGATATGAACTATTTTAATTACAGTGTACATTAAATCTGATTTATCATATTTTAAAATAAGTTCAGTTACATACATTCATTCAAACTATTGAAGAAATATAAAATTTCGTCAGTGTTAGATTATTTTCAAATAAAGATACGTGGTTAAAACTTTTTTATAGTGAAAAATCAAGTGTAAAGTTGTACAAGTTTGACTTTTTATCAATTCTTGAAAGTATTTTTATTTCCAAAATACAAAATGTCGGGTCGTGGTCTTAATAATAATAATAATAATAATAATAATGTTTATTTCAGCTGGACAGAGCGGTGTGTGCAATGCTCTGCCTGCCATAAAAGTTTACATTTAAGTTAATACATAAAAATAAAATGAATAAAGAAATAAATAAAAATAAAAATAATAAATAAAAAATCAATACATTGATGTGCACATTAGGTCTTTATGGTGGCTTCAGTGAAATTCTCCATCTCCGGTGTAGAGGCGCTCCCTGCCACTGGGCAACGGCCTGGACAAGAGTGTTGTCCGATCTCTGGTAGCGCTGCCTCGTCCCGGCTATTCTGTGGCGCATCAAAGCAGCGAACCCATGCACCTTTCCTTCGGTGAACATCTGTGAGGCGCTGCATCGCCAGGGGAGGCCAAATAGGGCTCCAAATAACTCCGTTATTCTTCTAGTGACATCCCTAAAACAAAAAGTAGAATATTCGTATTGAATGAAGCTTCACATCTCTATTCAAAGTTATCCATAGAAACCCGTAAAAAGACCTACTCAGTGGAAGCAAATTTTACCCGCCAAATCGTAAAACGACGCCAAGAAAGCCGTTTGACGTGCCGACCCGCCTCGCAAGTTTAATTATTTTTTTAAAAATATATTTTGTATGAAATGGTCAAAAAGTGAAGTGACAGAATTGTTTATTGTACATTTGTACGATGAAATAAGTGTTTTTTTTTACATTATCCGTGATTTTAGTATCGTTTTTACATAAAACATTACAGGTGAGTCATTTTTACAATTTTTTCATGTTTCCACTCTAAATTTAAATATTTACAAATGTTAATATTTATTTATGATACAACAATTTGAAAGCCTATTTTGTAACCTTTCTAAAACAGTTTTTACTATTCGGCTCCGTTCAGTAATGTTTCATTTATAGAGCTTTGATTGTGAGGCGGTAATAACACAACGTTTTCGTGAAATTGACATTTCGGTAAAGACATCTTAGCTTCAAGTTCGCGAAAAGTCGGAGGGGTTAAGTAGTTATAGAAATTTCTTCGAAATGCTTATTTTAGGATTTAATGCCATAATTAAACCATATTTCCATCGTCGATCAATAACACTAACTGTCCATTTGTAGGCCCCCCTGCCCAGTCTCTGGGAGTGGAGCCGGTGGACCACGAGGTGACGAAGCAGAAACCCCGCGACACCCGGCAACACATGATCTCCCGAGACCTCATCATTAACGTCCTCCTGTCTGCCGGCATCATCATAGCCGGTACTCTGTGGGTCTTCAACAGAGAGGTGAGTTAATACACACAATTTACTGCTATACTCTTCAGATCTGGTCACCAGACATAGCCAAAGTTGTTTCTAAGAGTATCTTCCACTCGTCCCGACTCTAGGAGCTTATCTTGTTTGCTCATATAATAAAATTTCGATCGATCGGTCCTCATATAATCGTTCCTGAGTGTGTCCTCTATTTCTTCCAGATCTGAATTAATTTCATACAAAACTCGCTAAAATGGATTGTATCTATCGTTCTTCTATGCATCGTTTTACCGCATTAATCACTTTCACCACGTTTTTGTACTCTTCCAATTGAATCCTATAATTTCTATACCCGCTATATCCGATTTTTTGACAAAATGATCTGATTATGACATCTTGTTCACATTTTTGCGAGCAACAAGAGGAGCCTAAAATTTAGTTTCAAAACCCTCCTTATCACGACCAAAAACCATGTTAAAACTGCGAGTGAGAAACCAAATCAGCTATATCATACAGAAAGTTACTATCAAAACGCGCTATATCAGATTCAACCAATCACAAGCAGTTATTTTGCCAAAATACAATATGGCCGCCGCTCTGACGCCACGCTCGTGTGTCAAAATGATCTACGCGTGTGTTCCCAAACCCGCCATATCGGCTCAGTTGACTATCAAAAGCCTCTATATCACGAAGTGAGTATCAAAATCCGCTTTATCCATTTTATTTATCGAATTTACTTAATTATTGCTAGACATATATAGAAAAATAAATGCTTTTCGAAATTTTATTACTCCAATTCTATAAAAAATTGTAATGCAATTACTTATGTACGCTAGAGATGTGACAGTTTTTGGCGGTTTTCTCCAAATCAGTGAAAGTTGATATAGCGGGTAAAGAAATTACACGACTCAATTGATCGCTGTCGCGGTCACAAGCAAAATGCCAGTGCAAAATCGCCTCAAGGGCGCAACACAAACATATAATATATTTCTACAATGATCTATCTTATTACTAACTACATATAGACTAGTCAAACTATTATCAATTGATGGCTAACAGATTGGATCCACCGGTTCGTCGATCACTAATACAAAACTATGTGCACAATGCATTTAATTAATGAATGTGATGCTAGATGCTTTTTTCTGTATTCCATTGTTTTCCCACATTCATTTTTTATTTCAATAGGTATCAAAAACGATAGATGTCCCATGTACATAATTTGAATAAAATAACCCGTGTACTGTGATGTCATACGTTTTTAAACCTTTTGTCGGCTTATATCTTCGGTATTTTCCAAAAATTCTCAAAAAAAGTTCTGTACTCAGCATGCTCCAAATATGATTCATTTTGACCGCATGAAATTTCGTTGTAGGAGACAACCTCGCTGGGGCTGCAAGAGTCCGATTATCTCTTTTTGTTATATATGTATAAATATATAACAAAATGAGATTATATACAAAATTAATAATATTTCAACTTCCATATTTCCAAAAATTTTGGTTTGCGTACATTATATGCTTTGCCTGCCAAACTAGACAATATTGTTTCTCTATTGAAACAGGATTCATAAATAATTACATCACTGACTCAAATTGTCATTTTCTAACTTCTTTCCATATAGAAGTAAGCCTCTCTGGTTGTAATAATAATTAATCCTCCACCAAATAAAAGCAGATTTTAATGATTTGTATTCCTTCCAGATGTCCGACAACAAGATAACGAAGCGTGACACCACCATGACGTTCACGTGCTTCGTCCTGTTTGACATGTTCAACGCGCTGTCGTGCCGCTCACAGACCAAGAGCGTGTTCAGTATCGGCCTGTTTGCTAACAAGATGTTCCTGGTGGCGGTGACGCTGAGCCTTGTGGGGCAGCTGCTGGTCATCTACTTCGCACCCCTGCAGATGGTCTTCCAAACAGAGGCTCTGACTGCAAGCGGTAAGTTGAAGAGATCATTTGAATGCTGTTTGTTTTGTTTTTTTGCATACTATTTGCGGCCTCTGTATTTCCTCTCTCTTTCAATAGAGTTGATGAAAAAAGGTCATTATCAATGCAAAAACGAATAATTAGTGATTCACAAAGTAATTGAGGATTCAAATTTTTGTTTATTTGAATAAATTATTTAAATTTAAAAAAAAAATGTGCCTTCATTATAATAATAATATCTTTAAGGAAAGTTTACACATTACAACTATACATAAATTGGTGGTGCGCAAATCCTTCATTCGCAATTGTGCGGGGTGGGTTGCGGTGGTGCGATAAAGACTTAGAAAAAACAAAAACGAATTGAATTTGCCTTAGGACGGGTTGTTTCGGAGAATTTGAACAATTCATCAAATTTCAACGTTCATTTTCGCGTTCTGTGAAAGTCCTATTCAAATTCTGTTATTATATCATTGTAGGCTAGTTGCTTGAAAAAACTGAAATAAAAACAGAACTTGAAAAAATCTTTCACAGAACTTGAAAATGAACGTTGAAATTTGATGAATTGTTCAAATTCTCCGAAACAACCCGTCCTTAGTGTTTGCAAGAGGAAATGAGTGGGAAAGGCCAAAGACTTATCCTGGTCTCGTCCTCTGTAGCCGCTGGTTCCTTTATTTACACTTCTCAGCTTGCATACAATTAAGGGCAATTCCCTTTTAACATTCGTTCACTCAACACAAAACAAAACAGTGACATTCACTGCGGCGGGTAAAAACGTTTCACTGGACGATGTGTGCTCCAAAACAATCACAGCCGAATTCAACATATGCGGGTATTCACAAGATGACACGAATGTTCGCGGACCAAGATGCAACGATAACAATGCTCCTTGTCGTTTGGCCGGGTCAAGGAAAAGGGACAAGGGGCAAAGGGGGGGTGAAGGGTACACATTTTAAGGCTATTCAATTTTAAAACCTCACGCGCAACTATACATATTATGGTGTACATTGATTTGTAACTTTTATATTTAAGGTTATAAAATTAACAAATAAGAAGAAATATTAATACAAACATAATATTGTGAAGGTAAAAAGAAAATAAAAGTACAGTTGAGGTTTCTCAAATACCGCCTCACTAGGCTAGCCCGTTAAGGCAGAATTTTTCGTGTTAGTTCCTAATACCTTTGAACATACCTATACTTGTATTAAGAAGTATTCGCTCAATAATGTGGTGACTTCAATAACTGCGAATTTGGGTGAATGCACCGGTGAAGGCCCTATTCTTATTTTTGATCCAAATTTTTACATAATCTTTGAAATTCTTTTGTGAATCACATTGTTTGGAAGAATGTTGTAGAGTCTTGTCGCAAAGTATTCAAAGTTTCGTTGACCAAATGTAGTATGTGTTATCGGTATTTGTAGTAAGTTTTTGTTGTTGCTTCAAGTACATTGTGTATTTGAACTTTTTACGTAGTAATTATGTATATTTGAGTATAGATGAGTTAGGATCATTGATGTATTATACTAGATTGGCCCTGTCTATATTAAATCCATTTTAAAAATGACCCCACATAGCGCGTACGTCACAAATATGGAGATGAACTTAACAACCCAACTCTGTTTAAACTCTTTGTACAACCGTTCAAACTCGTAAGCGAAACCACGGAGAATTTGTTGTCAGAGGTGTTGTAATATGGACATAAAACCAAAAAGAAACTAACACTTACAGCAAATTTTATGTGCTGAATAAGGGCTGAATCAGGAAAAGAATTGATAAAAAACACAAAATGATTTTAATTTATTTTATTTGTGTTTTTGAATTTTATACAGGTCCTATAGAACCAAAAACGTTTATATTTTTATTACTGTGCATATGTTTTTTTTTTTAATTTACCATAGTTTTTATATAGAATGGTATATAAATATTGAAGAAAGCAATCACTTTGTGACTTGACATCATTTTATTTTCTTTGTTTTTATTCCCAGTCGGGCTTTTGCATGCATTTTAATACAGAATATATCTAGTAAGCTATCGAAAATTATACAAAATAATTAAAGCTGATGAATATAAAATAATATTAGTAAAACGTTTAACAGTAACATAAAAATTATAGAGACTAGAACAACACTATGTAGCATTAAATAATTATACCACTATCATTCAATTAAAAGTTATTTTGTCTTCAACCACTTTGTTAGAATTGAGACATTGTGTCAAATAGTCTATCAACCTTCTTCAAGATAGCATTATTGAAAACTAACCTAAGTACTAAACGACTTTTCAACATAATGTAAGATTAACATAAAGAGAGAGATAAATCATATAATGTTGCGTGTTCACAAGTGAGCTGAACCACGACTTATTAAGAAATATAAGATTGCTTCGTTCCTTTCCCATAATTCGTAGTTCGGCTCGCGTTCCGGTTCGCAAATGAATAAGCAGCAATGATGAGGACAGAGCTTCAGGGATCGTATGGGAGAGGGGTAAGGGGGGAGGGGGTGGAGGTTACATGATTACAATACATACTTATTTATTTATTTACGCCCGTTAAATAGAATTTTACGTGTTATTTACGGCATTCACGCACATCGGTTGTTGCAATTCTGGTAGAGGAACAACCGGCTTGTCGATTACAGAAGAAGTTTCAGCAGGATCCAGAACCAGTCCTGTTCGAGAAGAAACAATGACGGTATCTCCTTTCGCAGGACCTGTGGCCATGGTGGACAGCAACTGTCCAATAAACAACGACATTATCAATTAAAACCTGTTTAAAAAAAAACTTAAAAATTAAAACCAATCAATACATAATAAACTTGCTTAAGTTTTCACACGAAAATCAAACCAAATAATTACCGGAATAACAGGCAAAGCTTTTCAGTCTACACGTCGGAAGCCGCTTGCAGTTGAATAAATATGTTTGGCGTGAAAATTATTAGAGCAAACGCGGTTTCCTGCTGATGGTACCCAGTTATTGTCACATAATTGAATGCGGATTGCTTCTAACCATTTCTCCATTTTTTTCCGGTTTATGTGGAAACCTAAGCGAAAATACACAAAAAATAAATGAAGTTATTAAATGACGCAATTTTATTTCTATCAATTCTTCTGCAAAAAATCGAAAAGGCGAAGCCCGAAAGGCAATGACGACTTAATACAACCCTGATTAGCAAAATGCACGGACCAAATAAATCACACATACACATGAGTTGTCGCGCCTCTCAATGCGTGTCAACGCTAGACGACTAATACATCCATAAGTATCACGCGTTGGTTGCGTGATTTTCGTATTCTCACCATGTGATAATAATTAACTTGAATCACCCTATTGGTCGAATCACTTGGAGGTGTGTTATGCATGTGACGTCACAAATTTGCCGGAAATATATCTAATCTCGTTGAATTTTTCACATTTGTTAATACGCTGCCCTCAATCGATCTGTAAGGTACTGATATATTTTTGTATTCAGATAGCTGATTACATTTTCTAAAATAAAGTCCGTGATATGTACAATCTAAAATATTTGGAACTGGGTTATTTTTGTGATTGAAAAAATGAACTTGCCCAGCATAGCTGACAAGCAAAATAGCTTAACTCTAGACCAACAAAAGGTAAAACGCAATGCACAGTTGCAATTTCGCATTGCGACACAATGCGTGCGCCTTTTCATAAATGTGCACGTGAACCAAAACAAAATTGAGTTGGTGTTATTTTTCACTGGTTACACCTAGTCTAGTTGTATTTAGTCTATGGTTAGGATAGTTTTGCATATACATAGCTGCCGAACATCAAACACATTCATAATATTAAAAATTAAATTCGAGTCTTAGAATTATTTTTAAAATTGTTTTCTGAGCCTTTATGATAAAAAATAAAATTACAAATAAATTTAATAGTGGGTATTTTTAAGGCGTATTAACCAGCGACCGAGAATTCGAATTTCGTCAAAAGACAGTCTCACGATCGGAAGTTTTTTAGAACGAGACAGAAATACCATATTCATTCCACTGCCAGCCGTACACTCCGCACGGCGGTCGAAACCCACAGCATGGTTCCGATGAAATAACAATTATTGTGTTTGAATTTTCGGTTGTAGCTTTCTTCCTAATAAGTAGTTACATACATATTTGTAAATTATACGTCGGAGTGCGTAAACATAAATAAATACAAATGTAGTGCGTTGACATAGTAGGTACAAAATAGGTAGGTATTTGAATAAACTTTTTTTTTTAATTTTTCAAATATTTTTATTCACTTGTTTTTTTTTAAATTTTATTTTACATAGGTTTTACAAAAGTGATTAACATTAAGTTTGATTGTAAAAAATCTCTCGTCTTACATATTTATCCGTTTGTAAGATAGGTATTACCAGTAAGTTTTATTTCTAATACTTAAAGTAATTATATCAAAATAACCTTGTTTTTTTTCTTCTAAAACAAGAAGCTCAATTCACAATATGACATTATTAAACTGACAAAAAGTAACACTAAAAATACTAAATATGTTGAATTATACCAATGTAATAGGGAATTGGACAATAGAATAGAAATTATTAACAAAAACATGATTTGAATCGCACATCACGATTCAAAACCGTTATTTTGACGGGAATCATATACGCATAGACTAGAATGCGGCATTGCCTGCTCTTTTGTAGCCAGTTAAATATATTTATATGAGGAAGATTTCGAAACAGAAATTGTACAGCTTAATGTGTAACTAAGAAAATTTTATTACAAATAAGTTTACATGGAAATGGAATTAATCTCCTTCGAAGTACTGTGCTTGACTAGAGATATACTTATCCCAACGTTGAATCCATGACTGGAAACATTTTACCACGAGTTACCCGACACCGTGTGTACAAGGTACTGTTGCATACGTGTTGCTCGCGCAACGTCGGGTAGTAAATTATGGTTTATGATTATCGCGGTAATTACAGTTGAATCGGTCACCGTAATATACCATGCATTTCCCGACACCATAATAATAATAATAATAATAATTGGATGACTTGTATAGCGCCGTTTTTGTGCAAAATCACCTCAAGGGCGCTGAAATCACCTCAAGGGCGCTGGTATACAAGGGTATGGTTTTGTGCGTGTAACTCGCGTAATGCCGGGAATTATTGATATTTTATAATTACCGCGATATTCACGGTTTCAGTCACCGTAATTTCACCACGAGTTTCCCGACACCGTGTACACGTGGTAATGTTGCATGCGCGTAAATCGCGCAACACCGGGTAATAAATGCTTGTTTATAATTACCGCGGTAATTAGAGTTGAATCGGTCACAGTAATATACTACGCGTTTCCCGACACCATGTATACAAGGGTATGGTTTTGTGCGTGTAACTCGCGTAACGCCGGGAATAATTGCTAGTTTATAAATACCCCGATATTGACGGTTTCGGTCACCATAATATCCATGATTCACAATATATTGTAGGTATTACCTATTTACATAATAAAATAATAATAATATTAATGTAAATTACACATACCGACGGAATTTTAGAGACAATATTTGCTTCAGAATCACAACCATTCGTCGGTAGGTGATTATTTTCCCTGAAAATTAAACAACACAAAATTATCGCTAAATGTTATAAAAAATATATGCGTATTCTGACTGATTCGTTTGAACGACCCTGTAGCATATAGAGTACGTACAATGTACAAGGATAATTAAATATGACTAACCCTTTTTTTTCTGCAAATATTTCTCCCATGTACGTTTTTGATGACGAAATTTTTGTTTTCTTATAAAAATTTTGTCCGATAGTATTTTTCTCCTCATTTTTAAACGAGGAATTTCGTTAAAATGTTATCAAGTAGACTGGCGTGGAATAGACGTCTGCTCGCCGCGCTGTCGCAGCGGGGAATGATAAAATTTCGGCTTGCGCCGAGGTAATCAGAAACAACGAACAAACAATAAACGCGAATCGAAATTAATTACTATTATATACTTTAAGAATATATTTCTTGGTCATAAATTATTTTTAATGTTTCAATAATATCATAGTAAATTATTTTTGTAAAAAGATCTCAACTATACCAATTTGTAAGGTCATAAATAAATAGTCAAATTGAGGGATTTTCGTCACAAAACGCGTCCTCGGATTTATTTATTAGTAATTTTATTTGAAATAAAAACAAAATTCTTATACATATATATGATAGATAATTTATTGATTGTTTATACTGTATTATTATATGATTTGAAATATTTGTTGTATGATACAACTTCGCCTTTGAAAATGCAACAAATCTGCATATCGTCCAACGGTAACACTTTATTATGGTATGAAAATAATATCATTTTCCAAAATTTTACAACTTACTTTACAAGATAAAATAACGATCTTTCGAAATCAATTTGTGTTTTTTTCTAGAAAAGTGTCCATACGTCTAAAAGTGACCTCAAAAATGCCAAATTTCAGGTCAAGTCTACCTATTTCGCCTTAATTAAACTTTCCGTCTTTTTTTTCCGTTGCAAATTTAATAAACGCTGCGCCAGATTCAGGTTTCCACTCATTACTTTGTGGAAATCTGTTTAAATAATTGTTTTCATCTTGATGTTCCTGTGGAGTTCGTCCACATCACAAAAATCACTTTTTAGAGAGTGAAACAGTAAAAAATTTACACATAATTAGTAAAAATTCCCCTTTGTCTTGCAACAGTCCACGTGTTAGATGCTCGGAGAAATGACACATACTATCAGCATTCCACTGATCGTTGAAGAATCATGTAACACAGAAAGAGAGATTGTTTTTCATAATAATAACACAGGATAATAATAAAGTAATCTTCGCATTTGTTTTCTTCACGTTTGTCTGTTTTCTTATAAAGTTTTCTTTATTCCAGATCTTGTGTTCCTCGTATGCCTCACTTCCAGCGTGTTCATCTTCAGCGAGATCAAGAAGCTGATTGAGCGGCAGATGGTGCGGCGATCCCGCTCCGCCAAGCAGCGCATGGAGTTCGTATGACACAAGGAGCGCCGAGTCAGGAAAGACGATTAGACACTCTCACGTGCTAAGCGATTCGGCCGGCGATAACCATCCCACCACAACACTGTCACAACAAACACGTGTAACTTATTCTTTCTTTTGATAAAGTTTCAAACAGTATCACAAATCGAACATGTTTACAAATGAGGCATGTTTTGAAAAAATTTCAATGGATGTCTCATATCAGACATGTTTCGGATAAGTTTCAATCAGTGTCTCAAATCAGACATGTTTCGGATAAGTTTCAATCACTGTCTCAAATCATACATTTTTCAAATATGTTTCAATCAGATATATACACACTAATGAGGCATGTTTTGGATATATTTCAATCAATGTCTCAGATCGGTCATGCATACAAATGAAGCGTGTTTAGGATATGTTTCAATCGATGTCTCAAATCAGACATGTTTTAGTTGTTGTCTTGAAGCAGACATGTTTCCTATAAGTTTCAATTGATGTCTCAAATCAGACATATTTCAGATAAGTTTCAACTGGTATCTCAAATGTATATGAATTGCAAATGAGGCATATTTTGAATATGTTTCAATTTGTTTCACAATCGTTTGTTTTGAAGTATGGTATCGCAAGTGAGACTTATTTGGGAGCATCTCTAGCATCTGTATCTCGAATGAGACGTGTTTGGAAGCAGTCTCTTTAAAGTAAAATGTCTTGTCAATTTAAATGTCTGTTGAGCATTGGATTATGCTATGTTTTGGGAAAGATATTGTATCTGATTCAAATTACTCAGTAAATCGTAAAATATTCAGTGAAATAAGAAGGAAACGCATTGCGAGATCATAGTTTTCAATTCTTTGCATTACAAATTAATACACTTGCCTCTGTGAATTTTACAATATTATGCTCCAAGTATTCTCATATTCAATACTTTGGCAGAATCCTCCACAGTAATTAGTAATTATAACATTGTTTGAAAATTGCGATAGCCAAATTATTTTAATGTTTAGATTTAAATTTAAACATAAAACATATAGTTATAATGTCTTGAACATTGACTTATCATTTTTTAATAAATTATTACAAATATTTTTCAAAATGCAGCATAATCTTTTATAAATGTTTGAATTTATTTTTTACTAAATTGAAATTATTAATTTGCGATAAAATTTCTCATGACAGTTTGTGAATCTGTGATTTTGTTGGTGCAATGTTTTTATTTATAAAATTTAACATTATTGCATATTTGGCATTTTGTGTAGGCTGTTTTTATTCTGTTTTGATCTCGTGTGAATTTAAAATGAATAGACTAGTTGTGGCTATTTGCTAGACAGTGAAGTGAAACAAACATGACTTTTGGCTTGGAAATATATAATTGTTGGTCAATTATTAGACAATGACAGCAAAAAAACATGGCTTTTGGCTTGGAAATATCTCACTGTTAGACAGTTGTTGGTCAATTGCTAAATAACGACAGCTAAAATCATCATACAGTAAATTGCTAAATAGCGACAGGCAAAATCATCATACAGTAAAAGTAAAAAAAAACTCTGTTAGACAGTTGTTGGTCAATTGCTAAATAACGACAGTCAAAATCATCATAAAGTAAAAGTAAAAAACATGGCCTTTCACTTGGAATATCTAATGATTAGAAAACTGTTGACCAATGACTAGACAGACAGCGAACACATTATGATGTTTGTGTTTGTAACGATCTAATAACCAATTGGCTTGTCATTATCACTGTCTAGCAAAATGTACATATTTAATGGCTTAACATTGTCTAATGGCTACATAGTGTTACATGCTATAAGACATGGTTTATTACTTGGCACTATCTACGAACTTATTTCTGGACAGTGACAACATTCATGACATTTTTTGCGACTTGTCGCTATCTAATGGTTATTTACTAGACAGTGACGAGTCACAACAAATGTTTATCAAGTAACTAACGGTTCATAAGTAATAATTAATTAGCTTTTCGACTTTACAGTGTCCGACAGTAATAACCCTTTCATATCAGGTTAAATATCTCTGAGCGGCCTGAGCAAATTGCCAAATATTCATGTGTTAAATTATTAAATAAAACATTGCAAAAAACTATGTTTTTTTAGGTAATTTTATTTGTAACGCTTATAAATATTACATTTACCTTTGGGTTACGCTTTATTTTAGCAAAATATGAATTGGCTTGACTTTATGTATATATTAATTTATTTATTAGCTGTTTTGTCTTATGTGAATATAATGTTTTCTTCTTTAAATGGTTTTGAAACACAAATGAATCCGTTAAGTGTCACAAAAATTTCAAAATTATTTTTTAAATTTGCCGAAGATGAATTATTAGAACATAGTATTTAAATAAATGGATGTATGAAATTGATGTTTGATTTTGTCTGTTGTTTTATAAAGCAGTCATTTCAACTTCGTCAATTTATGTTTGTAATAATAGCCATTTTTGTTTCAAGTTTCTACAGTTGAGAACCATGTTTAGTAAAAATTGTCAACTTATTTTTTTTTTGTAAGACTTTGCACGTAATGCGATTGGCAACCTCTGGGTTAAAACTAAAGTTTCATGTGTAGAGCATTTTACAATTATTGATTGATGTACATTTTTTTCTACTGAAATACGTTAGCGTATTTCTGATGTAATGCGTGATTTGTCCCGTCTTATCTGTGTGCCGCTACTGTGAACAGCGTTAAGCGTTTGCAGGGTTATATATGATTTGACATGATAAATTTAAAACTTAAAAAGTTAAAATTCTTTTTAATATCTCTGTGTCATATTTATTGATTAAAAAAACACTTCATCGAAAACTTTCATTTTTGATATTATTATTTTTATGTGAATTACTATTAGGTTGTAAGTTCTAAAATACGTCTTAAAGTTGTATGGATGTTGATGAAGCAAAGGCTTATGATTTGTGGCGACCTGTCTTATCTGCCTGTTCTTTGAGAATGAGCATGACGGCGTGTTGTACCATTATAATATGTTTCAAAATTTAGCTAATTTTGGCATGTTTTTATTTGTATATTTGAAACAGTCACAAAATGATTGAAAAAAAATTGTTTCATAATGATATTTTTTATATAGCAACAAATTATAAGGTTAAAGAATATAATTTAATAATATTTTTCTTAGTCCTCCTCACTAGGGTTTCCTGAACTGAGGCAGACTAGGTTTTAAATGAATTCAGATTGTTTTAAATTTCTTTATATAGCTTTTTTTTTTCAAAATGTTTATAATTCCTCTTTTTGATTTGTTAAAGTAAGGTTTTGGTTTGGTTTTTGAAATCAATTCCATGATTGCACATTTGATTGTAATATTTTGCATCAACTATTGAATTCTGTTGAATAAATCAAATGTTGTTAATTACATAAAAAGATTCATTTTTGTTGCTATTCATAAAGTTTTACCTCAAACGGTTTTAGTAAGCAGTATTCCATTGCGCATTATTTATTGATGTTGCACAATTCAACAAGAACATTGAAATAATAGACCTGTTGAATCTCTGCACAAATCTGTCAAACGAAATATTTTCTCTTGATTTCTGTATACATTAAATAATTTTGTTCTGCACGCATTATGTTATGTGTCATGTTACTAAGTTAATTAATGAAGTCAATTTCTTTTCTCACATTGTTTGATGACGCAGACATTTTTATTTATCGTTAACGGTCCCCCGTTAAAAGCTGATTTTTATGCCGTTTAAGCCTTTAATCAAATTGTGATCAGCTGTCAAGCATAAATGTCAAGTTTTTATGCTTTTCAGTTGATAAAAATTTGATTAAAAGCTGAAACAGACCGAGAATCGAATGTCAAAAATTCAAAATGGCAGTTATCGTCCATTTGACGTTGAAGTCAAATGTGAAGTTTGAAAAACCTCAACTGACAGTTATCTTTTGAAGCTTTCAGGCAGGAAATCATCCCATTCGTGTTGGGTTCAAATCTTTCTATATCAGTTGATCTATACAAGTAAATATTTGTTGTAATGTGTAAAAGGCGCGGGTAATTTGGACTCCTACAAATTGAACTATGCAACTGAACAGAAGCTAGCCAAAAAGCCTCATTACATGAGCAACAACATGAGTATTACGAAAGACATATTTTCCCAACTTTGGCTAACTCGAGTTATAAATAGTTTGTAGGAGAAGAATTGAGGTATGTCGGAGAGTTGCGCGGGACTCAAGTAGACCAATAAAGAAAGTAACGAAATGATTATTTTTGTAAATATTTATAATTAATTACTACGTGTAATATGGAACTGTCGTTAGAATTCTCCTGTCCGTTTTTTTCGAAACATCCATGAATTTTACATTCATACATAGTATAAACATTTTTTTTATCACTACGAGATTGCTAGGTTATGTCTCATAAGGTAAACTTTTATATTTAGGTGATTTGTGTATGTTTTTAATTGTTATTTATTCATCTATGTCGAGTGTAATTAACTTCTCGCTTAGTAAAAAAAAGTAAAAAAAATCTGATGCCATTTATTTTAAATAGTGATGCAATGATTACGATTTTGGTCAAAGTTGATATTCTTTAACCCTTGCGCTGCTACCGGTCCATTTGTTTACATCCTCAAAAGTTTGTAGCAGCAAACCTGTTAACCACTCTAGCGACGACCACCCAAATTTAGGTACATATTTGATTTTATGAATTATAAATTTAACAAATTTTTTTTATAAAATAAAAAATATGGGATTAATAGTGAATTAATTGACTTTAAACCCAGTAAGCAGTTCATATGTTTATGTATTAATATTTGGAGGTGTGATATTAATTAAATCAAATGGCTGAACGGAAAATGAACACCCGGAAAATTCCATAGTGGTTAAAATATTTTATTCATCAATTATTATCTTAATGATCTTGTAAAGTATAGTAATATTTCGTCAATTAATGAATCGCTCTTATAAACTCCTTCAATGACAGATTTCAACTTCAGAAGTCTGTTATACGTCAGCATGTAATTAAAATTTCAATTATAAAATCTGGCTAAATAGTTTTTACTAATTGTTTCAAAAACGTTACAAAAATATGCTATTAATCAATTATTATTTTTTGATTGATGTATGTATGGGTTAAAGGATTGTATTAGGACATAGATAACTGTGTATCTAATTTAAAATAACAAATAAATTACTACAATATTAAGTCTTGATGGTAATCAAAAATCATTATTGTAATCAAGTATTATTGATTGAGTAATTCTTTATATCATGGTAAGAATCGCTGCATCACTAATTTTAATATCTACTGTCGATTTTCACGCATTTCTCATAACAAAAAAACAATAATTTTTTTGTGTGCAATTTAATTATTATGTTACCATTTTATTAGAACTTCGGTGTATTTTTTTTTTGAGTCACCAGTCGAGATACAGCTTAGTCAAATAGATGTTATGTCATAATCATTTTTAGTTTATGTGTCTAAGCATCCATTCTCAATGGAATTCAGAATGGTCCGTTCAAAGAAATTTTGTCCAAAACTTTTTTTGTCTAAAACTTATTTGTCCAAAACTTTTTTATCCAAAACCTATTTGTCCAAAACTATTTTATGTTGGCCAATCCAAGACAGTTTTAGGATGAAAATTTTTTGGACGAACTATTCTGGTACTTTCTTCATGTGTCTTATCAGTATTGAATTTCCAAATTCTCTCTTAATGCTACCGAATTTGTAGTAATTTTTTATTTCTATATCTTAAGAAAATAATCAAGAGTGAATGTACAACATTCCAAATACACCTATTTTAGGATAAGACTTCACAATTTATAACTATGTATTACTTAATACGTATTTGAAAGTTTTGATGTTGTTAAGTTGCATTTTTAAAGTGCTTTGTATGTCTGAATCCACTGTTTCTTTTTCCTTGGAATTTAAAAATAAAGTCTTTAGGTATATTACTATTAGTGGTAAAGAAATCATAAATTCATCCAGATTTACATAGATTTTAGTTGTAAAAATGCTGAACTAGTGTTAATACAGGCCTAGTTCGAAACCCAGTTATAAACAAGTCCAGGTAAAACCTCTCTAATATTATAAGAAACTGATCTTTATTCCAAGCAGAAATTTTAAAATAGATGTCCTCAATGTTGAGAAGAAGAATCAGTTAATTTTTCAAACGGTTTAGTTCAATTTTAATCATTAGCAAATTTATACTAATTGAATTGGGATAAGTAGTTTCTTGGTAGATTTTCTTCAATACATATTTGAAAGTGTTCCATTTTAAAGTGTAATAAACAAAAGCAGGTTTGTCTTGACAGATGAATTATTGGCGGAGAAAAACATATTAGAAGTCGAAGATCGGTTGTCCTTTTTTTTGTGAAAATGAGTTATGTATGAGATCTTTTAAGTTTTTTCAGTATCTACACAGAGGTATAAAGACGGTTGTCCTACGACAATGTGAAGCTAAGTTAGGTCAACATAAAAGGTCTGGTATCCCCAGTGTTCATAGGAAAAATTTTACTATTTCCTCTCTCCTGAACAATTTCAAAAATGTGACAACTGAGCTTTGACTTCTGGGGTACAGATATTAAGTGAGAAAACACAATTTAGGTAGGAAAACGGGTAAAGAAACAGGAGAGAAGTATTGTTGAAATGATGTAACAATTTAATACTTGAGGATGGTAAAATGGAGAGAAAGATAAAATTTAAAGTAAAAATTTCATAATATTTAACCTATCATTATTATGATAAAAACATAACATAGGCAACTGGGAAATAATTTGGTGCAATGGGATAGATTTTTTTCTTCATACATAGATTAATTAATTCACCTTTTCTGAATTGTAACAACTTGCACACTTTTTTACATTGGCACCGCTCTAGTGTTAAATCATTGTTTTTGTTGTTATTTAATCTATGCTAAAAGGCCTACTTTACTTTAGCTTTGAAAATATATTATATTTACAATTTTACCAAAAAAAGAGGATCATATTTATGAATTGAAACTCGGTTGGCCATTATTTTTTGGATATTTGAAATGTTGATGAAATTCGAAATTATTTTACTAGCTTCAAATTTTAATGAATTTAGAATTATTGAAGTAAACGTTATATTTGCATGTGTTGAGAAAACTTGAGATTGTGATGAGTGCATTACTAGGATAATTCTAATAAGAATAGTCATTTGGAAATGTTAAGAGAAATTAACTTTGTTGAATTTACTGTGACAAAATTAGAAAAGCAGTTTTACTTGTCTATTTGTCACACAGATGTCCTGATGTTCTTAATTTAAATTAAAACTTAATTGTATTAAATTGTCACAAAACGATTATCAACTAAATGTATATTTTCTTATTTTACTTTATGATATTATTTTATGTGGTAACTTGCCCTGAAATTGAAATAAAATATGACATACCTACAAGCTAACATAAAATATATTTAAGGGTTGAATAAATTATCTGAATAAATTGGTTGAATAAATCATTGAAATTACACCACAGCGAAACCTGTCGCTTCTTGAAACTTTAAATTTCTGCCGTTAATCGGTGACTTGTCATATCCTGTCTTAAAAGTAGTGCTGTTAATCTGTGACTTGTCACATTCCAACAACTTCATGAACTGTTCCTTTCTGCCAACTTTAAATTTCTGCCGTTAATCGGTGTCTTGTCATATCCTGTCTCAAAAGTAGTGCTGTTAATCTGTGACTCGTTACATTCCGACAACTTCATGACCTGTTACTTTCTGCCAACTTTAAATTTCTGCCGTTAATCGTTGACCTGTCACATTCAGACTTTAAAGCACAGATGTTAATTGGGATCCTTAAATTAAATAAAAATGAGCAAAAAACTGTCACAAATTTCACGAAGTACCTACATGACCATTTTATAAATTTATTTTTTATCGGGATGCTATTATTTAAGTAGGTACCTGTTAAAATATTTTTGATATTTTATTTTTATCATAATCTTTAAGTTGTATTTATGTAAGAGTGTTTGGGAATATTGTAAATATAATATAATATGATTTTCTTTCACTGTGAGGAGTATACCCTTGTGATCTACGCATAGATGGTTTAGTGAAGTGTTTTACTGTGTTACGGCCATAATCTTAATTCCTAACATTAATGTCTTGTGAAAATTTCTAATATCTTGTTGAAAATCAATTTCATTATTCTATAATGTTGCCATTATTTGAAAACTATTTATCAAAACATTCTGGCGTTAAATCAAAACAAAGCAATCAATAGATTGATGAAGTCAATTCTTTTAAATGAACCAATGTTTAATTCCTAGAACAACATAACATTTTTTTTTAAATTTAAAGTAAATCAAAAATATTTTATTATTGACAGCTGTTTCGGACTATTTGATAATGGCTTTGAATGCCGAAATAGCTATCACAATTATACAAAGTAAAATACTTCCAGAACTTAATAATATTAAATTTGATTTACTTTATATTTCTAAAATAAAACAATAATACATTCTTCAAAAACTAACGCACTCGTGGTATTTTAAATGTTACAAAACAATCAATAGGACAATTTTTGAGATGATTAGAACCAATCTTGGGTTCTTCAAACAAACTTTCACTTATAAACATTAGCTTTTAAAATTTCTGAGTTTTCTGTATTGACGTAAAATGATTTTTTGTCGTCAGTTTTACAGGGTGATTGGTACTTGGTGTGCGAAAGTATTGACAATTGTGAAAAAAAAGTTGTCGTTTGAAAAGTCATACGAAGTTGTGTCTCGATTTTTACAACTTTTACAACGCAGGTTCAAAACTAACCAAGTTGCAAGTCATACACATTTAAATGCTAAATTTAGTCGTTAAGCGTTATTACATTTTACCAACCATTTAAAATCAAATTTGAAACACCAAGCTTTCCAACCCAATATAACCTCAATATTATTTAAGATTTGCACAACCCATATTTTTTGTGGTTGTCCTATTCAAGGTTGTTAAGATTATTTCGCTCCTATTTGAGTTGCATAAAACAATCGAAATAACAATACAATCCAACTTTTTGTGATCATTCCACCGTGTACATCAACTACCAGACACCCTGTTAAAAGAATCTTTGATTGCTTTTTGTTTAGTTCACTTTTAAGTATTCCTGTGACTTTTGTAGGTAATATGTATTACTTATAAAGTTGAAATTATTTTTGGGCAATGTTTCGGCAGCTCCTCTTTTATGCACATTATGTAATAGACAAACTTTTAGTATAGAAAGCTACTAGATAAGTAATTATTATTAATTCATCCATATTGTGTGTAACATTATTTATTGATTCATTTCAACCAATATAATATTATACAATGTTTTACTATTTTATTTGACACAAATAAAATATTACATCATATTATCAACTTTTTTTTATCATCATTTTAGAATTCAGTTGCAGACCTCTGACATGAAAAAAACCTAACCTAACCTAATTACTGATATTTTAATTTTATATAAATACTGCACGCAAGTCCCAACTGCTTCGTACTAACTGGAGCCAGTAGGACTATGGCATCCCCAATTGGGGTGTTGTGAGGCCGAAGGGAAGAGGATTGAGAATAACCTGGGGAAGTATAAAGCTATTCAGATTTAAACACGACTGAAGTCATTTCTAAGCAATTCAATGACCCACATGCGATGACAGCCATTATAAGAAGCCAGCTGGAGTATGCTGGTATTGTACAAGTTATACTGGAAAAGCTGGGGATAGCAATGGTATAACCTTTCTTCGGTAAATAGGGTTTTCCACAATCAGTAGTTATGTAAATTGGCAAAATGATGTTAAAAAACTCGATGAGCACAAAGTTGGCGCGCCGGTAACCCAAATGTTTCGGGCGGCGGTGCGGCTGCCGGTAACCGGCGACTCCGTTCATTGAGTTTGTTTGCGGTCGGAAAGATTCGGGCGACATCAACAGCCGCCACACCCCCGTTCGTACTTCCCGTACGGAAATGCATTTTACACTGATTTTGCAAGGAACTTTAGCGATGCTAATGGAATATTGTGGAACGATCGCCAATGCAAAACGCACTGTAGCGGAAACTCTAGACGCAATGCGAGCATTCAGCGTTTCTACTTACAAGTCTGAATGTTCTTGACGCACCGGGCGGCTATATAATGAGGCACGTCGAGATGTACCCAGTCAGTCATTAATTAGCAGTTTTACGAGTGACCAACATGCGAGCGCTGCTACTGTTTGCTGGAAATGCTGCATACTAAAGAGGCCGACCACTGACCGCCGGTTCCCCCCGCGTCGCGCCCGCTGTTGCCTCACCGCGCCGCTACAGGACCTACTTACCTACACCCGGCTCTGCACGGACTACGAATTATTATGGACTCCTCGGGATCACATCAGCGCCCTGGCCCTGGCTATCATCCCTGGTCAGCGCTCCTCTCGCGCCTAGACCTTGCGATACCTTCGCCGGTCTGCGTCTCGGCCCCGCGGCATCATCGCCGTCTGTCACATCCGATACAAATAAACAGTAATACACATTAACAATCGGTAATAAATAGATATTTTAGTCTTTTTACTAATATTTTAAATATAAAACTGAATAAACATTCAACACTTTCGTGTTGTTACGTAAAACATGAGAACTGTACAAAAATCGGCAATACCAACATCGCGGTACCAATTACCGAAAGAGAACACGTCCCTTTTTTCATCCCGATTAGACAAAACTGGATGAAAAAAGGTGTCATGTAAAATGAGTATTATGACAAGTCATTACCTACTTTATATCGCGTCATAAAGTAACATTGTTTAATTATCTTGATAAACTGGACAGCGTTACTTTGTGGTTATAAAGAAATCCCACAATTAGCTATTTACCTATAGTACGTACCTACCCGTGCTATAAGGAAATAAAATTATAATTGCCATTCTTGAACACAGCCAACAAAATAAATTCCTGTTTCCTTATTCTGCAAGAAACATTGACACAATAATAAATTGATCAATGCCTATCCAATAGTTGACATTTACGAATATGACCCCATATCGTGGTATTCAGAATATTACGGGTAATGGCTGGCGACTAGCTCAAAATGAAAAATACCTAAATTATATCTAAATTAATAATACCTAATTAATCGGTTCCATGATATTTCATCAAAATGACAATTAAACACACCTTGTAAGTGATAGAGAGTCATTAAAAGTGATGAAGCAAAAAATAGGTTTAATAGTTACCTATGTAACCTACTGGTAAGTATAGGTAACCAGTAGGTGACAACAAATGGCACAAGTGACAAAATACAACATAAAAGCACAAGTAACCTAAATAAAAATGGCAATAAAGTGATAAAAAATGGTCGCTGGTGGGGTTATCAGCTGTTTAATGTCTTTCAAAAGACGTCGCTCAAAACCCTTAATCCTTTAGTTTAGGAAAAAAATTAAATTTTCAGAACGATTTTTTTTGGGTTATCTATGTGATTCAACAGTTTTCTGCTTATACTACGGATTTCCAGACACACTGTATAAAAAAAATTGAATGTTATGCCGGAATATTTCTATACAAAACTGGTTTTAACTTAGGTGTTACTCCTTGGACGAGTTCCGACTTTAATTAAAACTACACCCAGTAATTTGCAATATTTAAGGGCGATTTACCGTTAAATTCTCCACGAACTACTCATATTCGCAGATTCATTTTGGGAGTGATGAATAATAAACACAAATTAATCATTTTGAGAGATTTAATTACAAATGTCACCCAATAAATAAATCTCTAATCTGACAGATTTTGTAACATGATATGAGAGGTTAACCTTTGTTTTCACACTTTTAAGAGTGTCATTGTTTTTTTATAAATTGTTATTAATTCAATGGTAATGTTAATTTATTATTTGAAAACACTTGGCTGGATTTACCAGTTTATTTGTGCAGAGCGACGCGTATCTGTCTGTGGGAAATACCAAGGAGAAAATAATATTATTATTGATGATTCAAGAAGTCATAAAGTCATAGTGATAAGCGAGAAACTTACATCGTACATGGTAACAGACGCCACACACCGTGCTTCTAGCGTTCGAGACAGTTCCCAATCAACAAACAAAATTGCAATCAAAAATGCAAACGAAATCATAATATTTCGTACCTTTGCGATAGAGACTAGAAATATAATTCATATTTAATAGTTCCAACCGTCTGGAGCCAGTGAGACTATGGCATCCCCAATTGGGGTATGTTGTGAGGTTGTAAGTAAAGAGAGTGGAATGAGATGGGGAAGAGGACGGTAGGGAAATACCTTTCTCTTCAGATCTGGTCACCAAACACGGCTAAAGTCTTCATGCAACGTTTCAATTCTGAATGGTGATCTTATACCAGGGCGATACTGAGAGAATCTTCCACTCTAAAACGTGCCGCAGGTGTACTATATATTATTTTATATGAATAAACTGTGAAACAACACAAATAAAGTTACTTGCGCACTCCGGGATTTGAATCCGCGACCTTCGTATTGCTGGACGAAAGTCTCACCCCTCGGCGGTTTTAAATTAATTCTGATAAACGAATGACTAATATTTCAGAAGTTACTAATTCATCGTCTAGAACAGAAGTTCCCAAACTTTTTTGCCCCGTAGACCACTTGCCAAATTTTTTTTTCCGTAAATCCCCTGCCTGCCGAATATTGAATTTTCCTAAAACTATTAAAGTCCCATGTGATAATCATTTATTTTTTTAGTAAAAAGATTCCCTCCCCTTGTCTGTCCAACAACCGGGTGGCGGTATAGTTCCTTTGTCATTACATTGTGCAGACAGGGGCGCCCTTGTGAGGTATTTACACCAAATGAAAATGAAGCAGGATAAGCAACGGGAATTTCTTTCTGCAGCTGGCCTTACAGAACTGCCCCTCAAGTTCTTTGTCAATGCTTATTTCGGTCAGTTCTTCTTGTAACATGTTATCCGATTCTTCAACGTTCCATTTCCATAGTCAAAATGTCATAATAGTTCAAACCATCTTAGTGTCCCTTTCTAATATTTATATAAATTAATTTTTTTAATTTACAATTATTTGATGTTACGCATAAGAAAAAAAATTAATGCCACGTTTGTTTAGTTTCTCAGAACAGGCACTGCCTTGTTAGAAACTAATGGGAATATATTAATATTAATGGGTCATATTTATTTATGCCTGTATTGCAGCTTATTACTTGTCATATTATTACCTTATATCACTGTGCACTTCTCCATGGTCGAAGGGAAGGCTCTCTACAATCAAGCTGGAGGACGCGGGTTCAAATCCCTGAAATAATATATATTAAATTTGCGGCACGTTCCAGAGTATAAGATGCTATTAGTATCGCTCTGGTGTAAGACCACCATTCAGAATTGAAACGTTACTTGAAATGGCTTTGGACTTGTTTGGTGACCAGATCTGAATAGCCAGGTACATCCCCACTACCTTCAGCCTAACAACATATGGCGATTGGGGATGTCATACTCTCACTGGCTCCAGACGTTAGAGAGCAGAAGGGACTCTCTCAATAACATATTACATTGTTTGGTATAAGCTGTTTTTCTGTATAAATTGTAAAATAATAAATAAATCAATAAATTACGCTAACATCAGCCTTGCATTCATAGTTTTACTACACATTCCCTATGCAACAGGAAAATATTTAACATTTAAGTGATTTAATTAGATAAGTAACTATCAAACACCAGTAGCAAGCCGCAGTAGTATCTAGTAAACGCACGCAGTAGGTACGGTACGGATCACGGACCACGGACCGCACGCCCGACAATATGATAGCACGCTCCGCGTTCCTCCTGGCACTCCTCGCCAATATTGTGTTGTTATCGTGCGGGCAAGTTCAAGACCCTCGCGTTCCTATGGCCAAACTGGAAGCTATTTACCCTAGAGGTCTGAGGGTATCCATTCCAGGTAAATAACATGAACCTGTCATTAACACATACTGCCACGGTAACTAACTATAAACATTGCAATAAAACTACGATTCATATCTACTAATAAATTCCTGTATAATAGTTTACCCAACACCAGAGTCAATAAAAATCACGGTTAGCGTAGAATTTTGTTAATTAATAATTTTCCATCCTCTAATGCTACGTATACATCCGCGAGCCGAACTGCCGAACTGAACCTCAACTTATGGGAAAGAAACGAAGCAAACGCCGTTTGCAGTTGATTCGTTCATTTCCCGTAATTCGTGGTACGGTTCGCAAATGTATACGTACCCTTATGTTTCCAACATAAATTATTCCGCTTTCTACCTAAGCAAACTTTTGATGAATTCAAAGGATAAAGAAAATAATTTAAGCCATTCTCGCATCTACAAGCTTAAATGTAATGATTGCCCAAAATTTTATATAGATAAAACTACAAGAAATATTCAAATGAGGGTCGTTGAACACTTCAGGTGCCTAATTAAATAGCATAGGTTTTTCAGAATTCACAACCCACCTAATAGATAAAGATCAACACACCTAATAGATAAATGTTCAGATATATGTGCTGTAAATAAAAAAAAAACAATAAAAATAAATAAAACCAATTTACTAAATAAATAATAAGACTTGTTAAATAGCCTCATTTTATACACTTTCACCACTACCTCCCCCTCGCCCCCACCAAAGTTGAGGATCTCTCTCCCTCTTCTATCTTACCTATAAATACACTGTAACTCTGTTATTGATTTAATATTTTTTTATATAACCCTGATGAAAGTTCAGGGTGAGCCGAAACCGGTTGGTTTTATTTTATTTTAATTTTATTTAGGAAAACCAATAGATTTTTTATATCTTTAAATAATAAACTATAAATAATATCCAATGACAGATTTTCACTCAAACATAAAATTATAACAACAAACTAAGGTTCCAGTACCCGTGGGCAAAAAATATTGACAAAAAATACAAAATTGTAAATATTAGATAAAATAAAAATAACATAAAATATAAGAACACAAATAAATGAAAATATATCAATTTTATCCTCACTGACAATATCAATAATCACCAATATATGAGTATACCTACAACTAAACTGAACAAATGTTTATAAAATGAATTACATGCAGCTGGACAGGGTTCATATCAACAACCTGATAACTTGCAGAATGTTATTAATAATTATTTAATAATAGCTTCTTTTTATATTTTTTATTAAATATATATAAATGGGTACAGGATATAATATAAGTACATAAAAAATATATTTACATTACAAAATATATTTATGTTCGCAATCTCACCAATGAAGAAACTGGTTCTTGTGCTTGGTGAGAGAGTTACACTAATTATAAGAAAAATAGAATATCATTATGCTATAAGTAAGTATATATATGGTAGGAACAATATATAAAGAGACAAAACCTAAATACAGTGGAGATGAGTATAGACTGATAAATAATAATATCAATTAAGGGAAAAACAAGCAATTATTTAGTTAATTATTTCTGAAAGAGTAACTTCAGTTTTAGTTTAAGTATGTTAATATCCTTTAATTTCTTTATTTCAATCGGAAGGTTGTTGAAATACTTTATTCCTAAATAGGTATTTATAGTTATTTTGCATTTGTTTGGTATTACATTTTGGAATTTTGATATTGGATTGATATATTTTAGATAAGTGGGTTTCAATTTTTTTGATTATATTATCTTTATAAATTTGGATAATTGCATTTTTCTTGAATATATGTTCTACTCGGGGCACCCCGAAATCTGTAAATAGCGTTTCTGTTGGATACGTGGAGGGTTTTTTGAGGATTAGCTTCTGAACCACTTTGATCGGGGTAAGAATCTTATTGTATGAACCCCCCATCCAATAATTCCGTATTGAATTAACGACTGGATTAGTGCGTAGTATACTCTTTTTAGGTTATTTCTTTTTAAAATATTTCTTAATCTTATCAATATGTATACACACTTTCTGATACGCTTAACCAATTCACAGATATGTTTTTTCCACTTCATATGTTGTTCTATTATCACTCCGAGATATTTAATTTCTGATACTGAGTTCAATATTGAACAGCCTTGGATACATATGTTTTTATTACATTTGTTATTCTGAATAATTATTTTAGTGTTAGGGAGTGTTTGTAGTTTGTTAATTGAGATGTGTATATAGTATGTCTTGTTAGTGTTCAATGAGAGAAGATTTGTATCAAACAATTGTTTCAATGTGTTCATGCTATTATTTGCTTGTTATTTTACTATATTCCAGTCGATCC
Organism: Hesperophylax consimilis; assembly: GCF_061612785.1. Taxonomy (NCBI): domain Eukaryota; kingdom Metazoa; phylum Arthropoda; class Insecta; order Trichoptera; family Limnephilidae; genus Hesperophylax; species Hesperophylax consimilis. Next base: position 3,744,651 of record NC_142842.1, read on the forward strand.
CATTCACTATGATAGCTGTGTCGTCGGCATAGGATATTATGTTTGCGTTAAGTGGTAGTTCGAAAAAATCGTTTACAAAAATTATAAATAGTAGGGGGCCTAGGACTGTGCCTTGCGGTATCCCGAAATTACTTGTTAGTGGTAGACTAAGTGAGTTGTTTATCTTGACTACTTGGCATCGTTCAAATAAATAGCTTTTTATCCATTTTAGAGCTTTATCGTTTATCCCAACACAATTCAATTTTTCAATAAGTTTATCATGAGAAATACTATCGAAAGCTTTTTTAAGATCTATGAAGATTTCGAGACATTTCAATGATTTGTCTAATGTGTCCTGGATTATGTTCGATAATTTGGCAATTGCATCTTGGGTACTTCTTTTTTTCATAAATCCATATTGGTTGCCGTGAATTACGTCATTTTTGTCAATAAATTCAGTCAATCTTTTTTTGATAATTTTTTCAAAGATTTTCGCAATGTTTGAGATCAGCGATATTGGACGATAATTTGACACTTCTTCTGGGTTGCCAGATTTATGAATTGGAGTAATGATGGTTTGTTTATAAACAGTTGGGAATATTCCACATTGAAGACTTATGTTGATTAAATATGTTAAGGGTTTTGAGATATGTTTTTTGATAATTTTTAGTGTTTCGACAGTAATTCCATCGAAACCTGGTGCTGATCTTCCCTTCATGCTTGAAATGATTTGCTCGATTTCCTGTGCTGAAGTAAGTTGAAACATGTCAATTTTGTTTGAGACATTAATGTCAAGGTTCTGTACGTCATTGGACGGTACTTTTTGAATTTGATTTGCAAGGTTTTTGCCTATATTTGCACAGAAGTTGTTGAATATGTTAGCGGCATCTTAAGGATTTTCTTTGCATCGTATTTTGATATTGTTATGTGTGATGCTATGTATTTCATTTTTTTAATGTTTTTTCTTGTTTATGATTTCATTTACAACATGCCAGACTTTTTTTGCATCGTTCTCCGTTGCTTCCAATTTTTGCCGAAAATAGTTTTCTTTTGTGTTTTTTATTAAATAAGTAAGTTTGTTTTTGTATGCTTTTAGGTGATTCTTTAGTGTATCATTTATAGGTTGTCGGATAAATTTTTTGTATAGTGCTTCTTTGTGTCTGATTGATACAATTAATCCAAAAGTTATCCATGGCTTAACCGGTTTAAATTTTGATGATTGTTTTCTGGAATCAATGAATTGTGCAGTACTTACGTGCGTTGATAGTTTTTTTTTTCAAATAGTTCGAAGCATTTATTCGTGTCATTACAATTGAAGATGTCGTGCCATTTCTCTTTATCTAGATTATGTACTAGGGCATTTATGTTGAGCGTTTTGCGTCGGCCGTTGTCCTTCTCCGGAGTTAAAGAATATTTTTTAAATGTTCCTAAACTACACGAAAATAAAAAAAATAATAATATTGACACATTTTCGTGTAGTTTAGGAACATTAATTATTAATTATAAACATATAATTGACATGCACAATTAAACCAGTCCGCTCAGGCGCTAACTTTTCAAGGAGACAAGGAGCCAAGGCGCTGATAATACCTAACACCCATCAGCGCCCTTTTGATTACGGCCGGCCCTGGTTCAAAACATGGTGCTCGTTTTCACGTCTGAGATCTGCCGTTGAGATACTTACCTTGTATTTATTGAATAACAATCTAGCGGTAATTGTATACTTCCTCTTTAAAGCCAACTGCATACAGTACATTCTGCAACGGTGCATCTTAATTAATTTATTCACAACGCATTATTTCTGCACTGGAATGAGATACAGAGTCGAATTTCTCGAAGAAAAGAATTTCTTTTCGAAATTCCAATGTTCTTGCCACACAAAAAATTCAACTTTTTAACCCAACTACATTAAAACGTTGGAATCTCGAAATTTTTTTTACCTACCCCCGGACATTCTAAGGCTTCTTGTGTTTGGTGAAGGAATTCTAGCTCAAATAATAAAATCATATAAATAATAAAATATTAAAATAAAATGTAAATAACAATAAGAAAATAAATAACAGAAAAATATTAAAAAAATAATAACTACCGACTCTCGTGGTATTCAATTTATTTATTTAATTTGATTATTTTTAGCAGAAATATTTCGGTTAATTTTTAGATTTAAGGAAGGTTGTTGAAATATGTTATTCCTAGATAGAGACAGGTATTTTGAATATGCTTGAAGCTTAATTTTGCAATTTTAATGTTATACTGATATCTTAATGAATTTTAAACGTAAGTTATTTAACTGTTTTTCGTTAAAAAATTATAAAATAACTGATTTTTTTGTCCACTGTAGGCATTCATTGAATATTTAAAAATGGTGTCAGTAGAAAATGTAGGTGATTTCTTCAAGATCAATCTTTGAATTACTATATGTTATTAAGTGGATTTTAAATATTATCACATGTTACTCCCCATTTGTAGCTGAGCCCGGCATCACCCTGTTTGCGTTCCACGGCAAGCTGAACGAGCCAATGAAGGAACTGGAAGCCGGGATCTGGTCCCGGGACATCACCAAGGCTAGAAACGGGTACTGGACCTTCTACGACAAGAACGCCAAGCTCAAGATCGGCGACACGATCTACTTCTGGACCAACGTCTATTTCTCAGATGATGGAGAACCCCCGCGGGGCTACAGGCAGGATAACGGCGAATTCAAAATTACAGGTATATAACCTAATTAATGCAGGAAGATGAGGCTCGAGGATCTGACAGGTCAGTCACATGACAAATACTGATAATTTGCGTGACGATCCACGTTGTTGAGCGTAATCCTCACAAGAATCTGATAGTATTATTGTCCTAGCGTCTGGACGATCTAGGCCCTCTGATTGGTCAAATTAAAATTGTGTGTTACGGATAAATTCTGCATAGGGGGTCTGCAGGCAAAAAAATACCACTCTGCCCCTCAATTTTAAGCAACCGCAAAGTTCATTTCGGTTTGCAGGCGACCGGATCCAAAACAATAAGACATTAAAAATTAAGACACGATTTCATACTGAAATAGAATCGCCACATGTAATACGATATTTCTTCAAAAATATCGTTTCTGCTCATATAATTTTTGGATAATATCGAAGAATATATGTTTTATTTATGTAATCCATTGGATTTATTACATTACTATGAAAATTATCCACAATTACGTGATTATGTTTGACGTTTATAAAAAATCAAGCGTTCCTTCAATATGGCCGATACGCACGGCCGCAATAGATGGCCAACAGAGCGCACATCTGGCGGTATAAGAACGAACCAAATGACTGGCGCGAATATTTAAATATGCAAAATTACTTGACCATTCAAGCGTTTAATAAGAAGATTTTTTCTGGAAGCTTATCACTTTGAAATGGCATTTTTCATTATTATTTATATATTTTTTTTGCTTGTTAATTATATCTGATTTTATATTGACATGTTTTCTAATTTATAAAATTATTTATTTGCGATGCTTTAATCCTGAGTGAAGTATTTTAAGACCTGATTTTTTATCGAAAGTGTGATCATTATTCAAAAGATGATTTGCAAACTCAGATTCACTATTTCCATTTAAAGCCCTGAGATGTTTTTTTAGTTCTGACATCAAAGTTTCTATATTGGTTCTACATTTGTAAAAGACACTACATTACAATCATCCCAATTTAGTTTATAAACTCCTGATTTTTTTGTTTGATTTTCGCTATCTTTATTAATAAGATAGCGAAAATCAAACAAAAAAATTTGATTTTCGCTATCTTATTAATAAAGATAATTAATAAGAATATATTTCTTCATTTTGTTATTAGTGTAAAACGCCGGTTGAATAGTACCAGGAATGTTTTAATATATAATTTTATAAGTATCGATATCCACAAACAGAATTCTACGCCATTATTTATTTCTATCTTTAGAAATAGGGTAAAAATACCGTTTGAAGAGAATATGTTTAATTTTTTTATTTAGTCTTTCAACTATCAATTTATTAGAATAACCGTTATTAAATGCTATTTGTCTTATGAATATATTGTTTTATGGTTATATGCTATTCGTTTTTTCAGGTCTTAAAATACTTCACACAGGATATAAAGAATCGCAAATAAATAATTTAGAAATTAGAAAACATGTTAATATAAAAACAGATATAATTAACAAGAATTTTTTTATAAACTCTCTTTTAAATATTTTCCCACTTAACTGGTTTTTCATATTGTAATTCCAAATTCTTATAAACCCAGCCTACTCCTTCCACTTCTTCTTTCCAATTGTAATCTATATTTAATTTTTGACTTTGGTGTATACTTCGTTCATGAAACATGTATTGGTTGGATATAATAAAGTAATGTTAACAAAGTTTTTTGTTTTTTAATAAAATAAACTTAATCGGATAACATTATTTTATCTATTTCCGTTGTATATCAATGCATACGTACACAATAAAATGTAAACATTACATTTATTTATTAATTGGACAGTTTTCATAGCGCCGCTTTTGTGAGATATCACCTCAGGGGCGCTATATTGTAATAATCTACCTTTATATATAGATTTTTACTCTCCTGATGAAGGTGTATATATAATCTAACTTTAAACTTTATACGATACAGTAACAGTTGTAAGTAATAAATTACCACCACTTGGAGTAAAATTAACACCTTTTAATTAAACCGACTGCTAATATCATCGCACAATTACCCTCCTTTTATTCATAAACACGGGTACAATTAATCAATATGTAATAATCTATTATTTCAGTCAACTTTGTTATAATTGTTGTGACAAACTATACGATATTGATTCAACTTATAGACATTGACGGTTGTAACACATATTTAAGCACTGCAAGTCTCCTATGAGCAAATTATATTAGGTACGATAACAGTTAATATCAGTTGTAGACATGTAGTCAATAATAGTGTTTCATTTGAAATAATCCATCACAAATAGGTAAAATTTCATTTATTTAAATAACTGTCATTCTTATTATGCCTAAATTGAGCATGTTATTATTCCTTAACTCCTTCTTGTTCTATCTCTGTGAATGACCTAATATCTATCTATTAAATGTAATTGTTGTTAGTATCACTTAAACTGGGCGAAGCCCAACCAAGTGCCACCCGCAGGGCTAGTCACTAATTATTATCAGAATAGTAGATGCTCTCTGTATCGCCCTGAAGTGAGGCTACCATTAAGAATTAAAATATTTCTATAATTGGATTGAGTCATGCTTAGTTAGCAGATTTGAGATATTAGCACTCTTCACTTTGCCAGCTTCATAACATACCAAATTGTCTGTATCATCGTTCCACTATCCACCGGCAGTTGAGTCTTTTGTGCGGTAAACACGCAAAAATGTTAGTTGTTTACAATGGGAGTTGATGGATGTCTTTTACTTCTCATTAAAGTTAATAATTTATTTAGTTTGAGAATAATAGTGTCCCTAGAATGGAGCCCTGTTGTACACCACAGGCTATCGTATGAAAATAATATACAAGTATTAATATGTGAAATTTGTTCCAGGTTACGTCAACGAAAACGGTAGCGAGTTTACCGGAGTGCCCCCGCCCCCACGCGCTAATAAGACCCCCCCTATCATCCACTCACAGTCCACCACACTAACCCCGCCCAAAAATCCTCCACACAAGGTCTGTCTGTACACCGAAACCATGGTGTCCCAGGAAGGGTTAATCTGCCAAGGGAGCCTGCTGTTCGAGGACACTTTCGACACGAACCTCAAAGACGGAGACCTCTGGAAAACAGAACACAAATTTGCTGGGGCTCCCGTAAGTAATTTTTAGAATTCAGGCATAGCTGTCCAAATTCACCCTACTTGCTTTCTAGATAAATGAGAAAGGTGTGAAAAGCACGACCAGTAACAAACACGTTACTTTGACATCATCTCATTTTGAGACACTGAGAATAAGAATGTAATGAAAATTGTTAATGCAAAACTGTGCTTAACTGGAGAACAGATGTATAAAGGCCAAGTAAGCAGATTATGCAAGCGTGAACATGTTGAAAATGTCATGGAAGCGAGATTTATTTATTTTTTTATTTATTTATTTAACGCCCAGAGGGCTTTTACATGGTTGGTAGTATAATTTTAATTTGACAGATATTTTGAAACATAAAAAAATAAGAATAAAATTACATTTGATAAAAGCTATGCAACAAGTCATACAAACACAAGAAACAAAAACAGAAAATTACAGCTATTTGTAGGTTTACATGATGTGTTTAGGAGTATTGTTGAAATAAATGTTTTAAATGATCCACAAACCTTGCCAAGTTGGTATTGAATATGTCAACATCACCCAAGTAATGATTTCCCATGGTGTGAAGTCGTTGTATCGGAGAGTGGGCAATGTAGTTACGCTTATGTGTGCTGCTGTAGAATATTGTATTTTGTCGTGTTGTTACTGTGGGTGTGTGTATGTTTATAAGTTGCAGGAGTTCACAACAGTCGAATTTAGAGTGAGGTATTTTGAATAAGAACGTTAAATTGTTTATTTTACGTCTATCTTCTAATGTATGTATTTTTAGAGTATTTAATAAAAAATTGTATTTTAAGTCTTCGACAGGGATATTTAATTTAAAATTTATAAAACGTAGAAATTTTATTTGTATTCGCTCAATGTTGTTAATGTGAATTTTGTAAGATGGAGACCAAACTACTTCTTCTTCTTTCGTATGGTGGGGGGTCAGAGGGGGACATCTAGATCTGCGAGCCATTTTAGGGCCTCAGGCGTCGCCATGTGGACCTCATCAATCCCACCGGGGAATGAATGGAGCGGGCATTCGTTGACCACATGTTCGGTAGTCTGCACCGCACCACATTCACACATCGCCGACTCTTTAAGGCCCCATCTGTGCATCATCAGAGAGGCTCCTCCGACCAAACTACTGAGTTATATTCAATTAGACTTCTTACTAGAGATACGTATAATAGTTTAATGGCTTGTAAAGAATTAAAGTTTTTAGTTGTTCTTAATACGAAGCCTAGTGTTTTCATACCTTTGTTCACAATTTGATGGATATGATTGGTGAAACTTAGTTTTTCGTCCAAAATAATTCCAAGATCTCTCATTTCCGTGACTCTTTCTAAAGCTATGTTATTGATGGAATATTCGAATAAAACAGGATTTTTGTTTCTGAAGAAAGTCAAGGTTTTGCACTTTACTACATTTAAAAATAAATTATTTTGAACGCACCAATCTCTAAGCTTACTAATATTTGATTGTAGTATATGGCAATGATTTATGTCAGTTATTTTCTTGTATAGTTTGATGTCATCTGCAAAGAGCAATACCTCGACATCGTTGAAGCAATTGGTTATATCATTGATGAAAATGAGGAACAAATCCGGGCCAAGGAGACTACCTTGCGGTTGGCCACTGGTAGCCCGGAAAGCTTTCGACATCCAAGATTTTATTTTAACGAACAGTTTACGATTTGACAAATAGCTACTAAACCATTTTAGCATGTTATCCCTTATTCCTAGAGCAAATAGTTTTTGGATTAGTAGTTTATGGGATACTTTGTCGAATGCCTTCGAAAAGTCTGTATATATACAGTCGACTTGTTTATTTTCTGCAAATAATTGTATAATGAAGTTTTGAAATACCGTTAAGTTAGTTGCGGTGGATCTTCCTTTGATAAAACCGTGCTGTTTTTGATTAATTTATTTTATTAATTTGGGATAGATTTCATCAAGGACCAATGATTCAAAAAGCTTTGGCAGTACTGACTGTATACAAATGGGGCGATAATTAGCTATGTCAGTATCGTCTCCTTTTTTGTAGATCGGTGTAATGAAGCTAGATTTCCAGCGGTCTGGAAAATGTCCAAGGGACAAGAGATGGTTAAATAGTAATGTGAGTGGTTTAGATAATGTATTAGAGCATTTTTTGAGGAATATTGGTGGAATGTTGTCTGGGCCAGCGGATTTGTCAGTGTCTAAGGAAAGTAATTTTTGTTCGCAGCACTTTTGTGTGATTTGGCAGCTTGTTAAGTTTGTGGTCATATTAAATTTGTATTCGGGTATTTTATCATCTGGAGTGTCTTCATCATATTCATTTTTGAAGAAGTCCGAAAAAAGGTTAACAATATCCTGTGTATTGTTTGCACTGATTCCATTCATTTGCATTATTGGCGGGTAGTCTGTGTTTTCATTGTTCATTTTTTTAAGAAATATCCAAAGGTTTTTGGATTTAAAGACAGTGTCCTCGACAGAGGTTATGTACATTTTGTAACATTGTTTGGAAAGATCTTTACATTTTTTCCTAGTTTCGCTAAAAATTATATAATCATTTATGGATTTACTTTGTTTGAATTTTTTGTGTTGACTCTTTTTTTGCTGAAGAGAGGTTGTAAGCTCTGATGAAAACCAAACCGGGTAGGTATAGCTTCTCGGTGTGTAAAAAGGTACATAGGATTCAATAGTATTAGCAAAATATAAATAAAGTTTATCTAACGATTCATCAACGCTTTCATCGGATAAAAAAGACCAGTCTGTATTTGAGAGATGGCAGTTAATTGAGTCGAAGTCGGCTCGTTTAAAGTTTAGGACGCTTTGTGAAGGTTTCCTTTCATTATCACATGTCATATTTAATTTAATATATAGGGGAGGATGATGATTATCTATAGGTAGAAGTGGATCATTTGAGAGTTCAACAGAAATTTAAGGATAGTTTGATAAAGCTAAGTCTAATAAGCGATTGTTACTGTTATATATAAAATTATGTTGATGAAAGTTTAGAAAGTTTAGCATGTCCAAAATTTCACGTGCACGATCGTTTTCACTTTCGTTTATGATGAGACCACAGTTATTTGCTTTCCATATTAAGTTTGGTAAGTTATAATCCCCAAGAATAACAATTTTCGAGTGAGGATATTTTGATGAAATTGTTTCGATGTCTTCACAGTGGTTTCTATATGACTGAGGGTCAGAAAGTGGTGGTAGATAGGCCGTTCCAAATATAATTTTCTCGAGAGGAGTCGTTATTTGCACAAAAAGATGTTCGATATTATTGTGTTTCGTGGTTAATTTTCTTGCTGACAACTTCTGTTTTATTGCAATTAAAACTCCTCCACCTCTTGACTTGGAACTTGATCTGATGTTTCTGTCGCAACGAAATACTTTGTAGTTAGTAAGACCGAGTTCAGTCGATTTGATTTCCGAGTTTAGCCAGGTTTCCGTAAGTATAATGATGTCATGATGATGAGAAGGTAGAGCTGTTTGTAGGTCATCGAGTTTTGATCGCAGTCCGCGGATGTTTTGATAATAGATTTTTATAGTTCTGGTTCGGTTAGGTGGGATTGCTTGAATATCTTTGTAATTTCCTAGTTTTTTGGCCGATTCGGCACGATTCGGGGGGTGGAGTTAATGTATTTTATGGTGACATCTTCACCATTTTCTTTCCTTTTCTCCAGCTGAACCCTCAGATCGCTTAGAAATTTTTGTTGCGCCGGTGTTGAGTCGGGGTAAATTCTGACATTGTTCTTGAGAAGACTTGGTTTGCTTAGAATATTTCTCGATTGTATTGAATTTCGTAGTTCAACTTTTATTGGTCTTGGCTTGTCATTTAATAATTTTCCAACCCTATAAAATTTAGAAATATTTTCATTTGCTGAATTGTCGATTACACCGATTATACTGGTGACAGCTGCCTGGTCATCCAAGATCCTGCCAGCTTCTGTCGTCTTAATGCTTTCGGGCACATTGCAAATAATAATATTTTTAGATCGCACTTGTTGTTCATTCATTTCCGAAATTGCCTCACAAATATTAAAGTTGTTTTGCTTGGATTTGCTCTAATATCCTTGTATGCGCAGTTCACCTTCTAAATTAGCAGTTTTGGATGCTACAGCTGAAGACATGGTACTTATGGCACTTAAAATTTCACATGCAATTGGGGAAATTTTTAGAGATTTGATCTTTATTAAATTTGTTGGCCGGATCAAAAAGTACCTTATTTAAGGCATTGACAGCTATTTCTGCTTTGGAGATGAAATTTTGCATGAAGAATTTGCATTTTTGATGAAGAATACATAGTAATTTTAAATTGCTGTACCGTGTAACTTAAGTTTTTAAGGACATATAATATAAAATAATTAGAGTTTTAGGGACCACTAATGAAAGCCTATTTAGGTTTTAACACACATATAATTAGGGTATTTGAATTTTATCACTCTATCCCTCTTAGCTTCGGTTTTCTAACGAACTGTGGTATTTTTTTAGGACAATCCCTTCGTGGTTTATATGGATGACCCGAACAATGTATACGTGAAGGATGGTAAACTATTCATAGTTCCAACTTTGCTGGAAAACAAGCATGGATCATTATGGGAACCATTGGTTCTAGGTGCAAGGCAAGTTGGTTAATCTGCACAAAGCCATTTTTTCATCAATTCCCATAACTAACTACTTTTCCGCACTTGTTTGGATAAAAAGAGGTCACAATCACGATCAAGTTTTTTAAATTGACCGGATCACATAAAAAATATATTTTTTTCTATTTTAACCTTTCATCTTTGCATCTTTTAAGTCACAGTCACAATTCCAATTTAATTCTTCAAAATATTTTTTTTAATATACTATTAGACAACAACAAAAAACAAATTGCTTATTCCTTTCTTTGTAATTTCCATCGATGGCAAAAAAACCTTTGAAGGGAGAAAGTCAAATACAGAATGAAAAAAGACAATTTCATCAAAACGCGTTATTTAAGCAATAACTTGTACAGCTGTTATTTATGTCTTGTAAATGTGACACAATAAATAATAAGTCGTATTTTTTAATAGATGTACGGGAGAAATTGCAACAGAGGAATGCAACAGTCCTACGTACTCCATATTGCCTCCGATAATCAGCGGTAAGGTGCAATCTGCGAAGAATTTAAGCTTCATGTATGGGAGAGTAGAGGTCGTAGCCAAGTTGCCTAAAGGTGACTGGATTTATCCAGGTAATGAAATGAGGTTGAAATTTAATGTTAGGAATGCGCACATGACACCACATTGTTGTTGAAAATGTTGTATGAAATAATGATTATTAATTATACGGTATTTTCCATTTAAATATATCTTTTATAAAAATCCATGATATTCTTAATCCTGTGGTAATCCACAGAATCCATTCTAACAACCGAGCAAAATGAAGAGAAACGCTTATAGACCTTACTGATCTAAATGTTAATTGTTTTGATTTTTTCGTGAATGCACCTTTCAGATAAGTAATATAACGTCGCTTTCGTTTTCCAGAAATCCTGCTAGAACCCACAAACCCATTGATGTCGTATGGAATAATAGATTATGCTTCTGGAGTAATGAGGATCGCTATGACCAAGGGGAACGTCGACAGCTATAAGACCCTAAGCGGGGGACTCATGATGGGGAGCAAAGAACCCTTTAGGAGTACCTGGCAGAGAAGTGTAAACCTCGCGCGTCCCTGGAGTGACTCCTTTGTCAACTATACACTTGTTTGGAAACCAGGTGAGCTTTGTTCCAGCAAAAAGTTAAGTGTAAATTCCTTTAAAATTAGAAATACCGACTAAATATTATAACCTGTTCCTTAAGAGGAAGCTACAAGCCAAAAATGTGTAAATTCTTGGTATACCTTATATTGTAGGTAACAGGCATTAAAATCGCTTGACAAACGGAGTCTAGAAAAGTTAGATTACAAGCACAAAACTGGTTTTTATTTATTTTATAATAATTTTATAAGAAAGCAAAAAAGTTAATCAAGTGAAACTTAGCTATAATACTGTATTTTTAAAAAGTTGTTTCCTTTACGCGTTCATACATTTATATTGAAAACATTTTTTTTAATAGTTCACATTTACCTATATTTTTTATTGAGTATTTATTTTTATTTATTTGTATTCTACTCAAGTGAAACGATAAGAAAACCTTCAATTTATCTAAAGCATATTTTTTGGTATTCATAATGTACACCAATTCGTTACAAAGATTAATCAAAATAGTGATTTAGCATTAAGCTTCGCCTTAAGCGAAGCCATAATTATTATAAAAATCGGGACTGGCTTAAAAAAATTACTACATTTCGAAAAAGCAATACAATTACTTAATTGTTTCAGATGGAATAGCCCTGTACGCTAACGGGCAGCAGTACGCCGCCATTTCGCCCCCCGCGGGAGGATTCGCCCGCCAGGCAGCTAACAATCAGCCTGCAGCAACTAAGTGGAACACGGGGACTGCAATGGCTCCTTTCGACCAATATGTATGTATTTTATTTGATCGACCTTGAAGACATTCCTTGCAGCGCGGTATACTGTATGGAAACTAAACCATCAAGTCGGATTGGTCAAAAATAATCACTACTGCTTTCACGAAATATACATATCCCAAAAATGAAGAAGAAAAAGTAGTTCCCAGAGTTTTTTTTCATTTTATAGATTCTTATTTTCCATGAAGTGGTGAATCATTTAAATTTACTGAATTTAAAGTTAATGTTCTTTATACAAATAGATCGGCGTCATATGCGCCTCACAATTTTTACCTCAGATGGGTGTTTAAAATTTCTGGCTATTAAATGTTGGGATTGGGTGGTGGAGGTAGAGGGGGGGGGAGAATTAATCAAATAAAATTTAATTACGTACCCCGGGATTTGAACACGCGACCTCCAGCTTGCCAGTCGAGAGTCTTACCCCTCAACCACGGAGACCGTCAGTAACAATCTTTGTTCTTTTTGGTAGCCTAGTTTCGTTGCACGTTATTGTATTATGTTTGTGAATGTCCTTATTGTATATAATTTTATTTAAAAAGTATGTTGGTAAAAAATCATCGTGTTCAAGATCAGCATCTGTTTCACTGTTAGCCACTTTAGTTACATTAACATTACTTTTGAAAATCTATTTTGCTCAAGTGTTATTTGATGGAATTTGCAACTTATTTTGTTCTGTCATTACATAAGAAAATAATAATAATAAAATGGTGAAAAATTTCATCCAAAGTTGCGCTGACTTCAACACACTTCTTTCTATATCATGTACATCAATTATCAATTCAGGGCACCCATGTAACCCAACGCATAGTGCAGTTAATGCAGTTGGCCACAGCTGATTGTATCCGCATGGCTGTAACTGCGTCACAGGCGCATCCAACAATTGGAAACTGCAACGTCACGGGAATAATTGCATATTATCATCGACAAATGCGAGAGAATTCTTATCACCGTTGCTGTTGGAAGCAAAGCATTATATAATATATGATATTTATTTATTTATTTAATATCCACGGTATAAATATACCATATCAGATACTAGGTACTTCTCTGCCTTCCTCTTCCCTAAGTTCTTGGAATTGTGGCAAATACAACAACTTGTCTTTTTGCAGTTCCACGTCTATATCAGATACTAGGTACTTCTCCACCTTACTCTTCCCCAAGTTCTTCGAATTGTGGCAGATACAAATACATGTCTTTTTGCAGTTCCACGTCTATATCAGATTCTAGTTACTTCTTCACCTTCTTCTTCCCCAATTTTTTGGAATTGTGGCAACTACAATAATTTGTCTTTTTGCAGTTCCACGTCTCCCTGGCAGTCAACGTGGGCGGAATCGGCGAATTTCCAGACTCAGACACAAAACCCTGGAAGAACGTGGACAATAAGCGGATGAAAGAATTCTGGACAGCGCGCGACAAGTGGTACCCGACCTGGCAGGGCGAGTCCAGCGGCCTCCAAGTGGACTCAATCAGGGTCTACGCGCTGTGAAATCCTATAACTTCCAATCGATCCAGTCCCAATTCTACATCTGAAAGAATAATACCCAGCCGTTTGAATCCATTCAAATTTGACATCGTCACAAATCGACAATTAGCGCTAATCACTGATTCAACCAACGTCTCGGCTTTTGGCCTATTTTTGATAGTGATCAACCGCCAATTTAGAATTATTGCGCTGATTGCGAAATGCGATTGAGGTTTAGCAACATCTTCCGATAATGATGATGGCAATGGGAGTTTTTTTTTAAACACAAATATTGTCAGGTTATTTGTAACCGGGAAGTGTTTGATTTTCTATATTGATTTAAAAAAAAACCACTAGTCCGAAGTAACTCCGTGGATGTTAACTTTTTTTGCATGAAATTGAGATTCTAGAATATTTAATCAAAATCCAGTCTTTATCTACCTTATACTTGTTGAAATATCGACAAAAATGTCTAAAGTGAGACAATAACCCCCTTACTAATACACTTGTTTTAAATTTTACGCAACTGAACAACAATTTGCCATAAATTAATGGTCGTTTAACAGTTGTGTTAGCTTTTTGTACCACCTTGTACGGGCACGCTTCAAAAATACATACCGCATAACTTATCAGACATTGCATTGCCTCCTCCACGAGTTCCTGGATTTGCAATTCTAATAAGAACCACGGTGACAGGAACGAGAGAAACGATCAACAACTTCTGAAATGTCCTCTTCATCATATCGCGCAGGTGTAAGACCACTATTCAAAATTAAAACGTCGCTTGAAATGGCTTTGGCCTATTAGATCCGAATGGCCAGGTACTCCATCTTCCTCCCTATGTTAACGAGTTCCTGGATTTGCAGTTCTAATAATAACCACGGTGGCAGGAATGAGGGAAACGATCAACAACTTCAGATATGTCCTCTTTACCGAATTTGAACAGAGTGGAAGATACGTATCGACCAGGTGTAAGACCACTATTCAAAATTGAAACGTCGCTTGAAATGGCTTTGGCCTATTAGATCCGAATAGCCAGGTACTTCCCCATCTTCCTCACTACCATCTCCTTTCCCTCCCCATTACTTCAGCCTCACAACATACATCGATTGGGGATGCCATAGCCTCACTGGCTCCAGATGATTGGGAGCAGTTTGGACTCGATTAGAATGCGATTTCAATAAAAAAGTCGGACTTCAAGATCGAGAATTGGAGAATCGAAGACATTGGCCCTAACGATCTTCAATCCGAAGCGATGACCAATAACGAATAGAAGCTACAATAAATGATTTTAAAAAACACACATTTTTCGTATTTAAATGTTCTTACTTGTAACCCTTTATGTATGTATTTATACTCTCTATGGGGTGTGAGATAGCACTAACCTTCCCCCGTTCGGGACTAAACACAATTATTATTTTTAAAACAGATGTTTACATAGGATTTACAAGAATTAAAAATGTGATCCTGCAAAGCTGAACGTGGCTGATTGTCTTATTATTGGTTACCATCGCTCCTTGTGCATCGGTGGCTTATTAAACATTTGTCACACGTGCAATGCCAGTATACTAAAAAAGTGAGCAAAAATTCAACACCAGTTGCTGTAGTGACTAGTGATCGCAATCTGTACCTACGTGGTGTTGGGTAACTAGCAAGAATTTCAATAACATACTAACTGGTTATTAGCAGCTAAATAACTGTCTATTAAACTCTTATTTGGTTATTCGGCTACATATTACCTATTTATACGGCTGAAGTCTAACATTTTTCTTGAAGCAGAACATACAAAAACACTTGTCAGGTAAGCACCACACAATTTTTTTAAATGAAATATTATCCCACTAATTGGTGCAGTTGTTGGAATATCTAATCTACCACCATCACAAATAAAGGGGGGTCTCTATACTTCAGTCTAATCCAGTCACTTCTAAATTATCTGATAGAAATTTGGGGAAATTGACATATCATACACGATTTAAAAATAATACCGAAATAAATTTTAAAAAGTCTTATAAAGAAGATACCCCCACAAAGCCAAGAAATGAATTTACTAAAAATAAGAAAAAGTAACAACTATTACAGTATGTCTAGTAATCTACAAAATACAAAGTTGACATAATATTTATAAAAAAACGTCACAGTTAAATAAAAATAGTTTGCACATATCCGATTTTGTATGACTGCTATTATATAGCCAAATCTAAGCAGATAAATGCATTATACATCTTCCCTCTCACCCCGCAGCATCCAGTTGTTCTCGAATAGCTTTGCCAAGGGCCTTTTAAGTTCACGGCTTTATCAATAACCCAGTATACGTCATAGCCAACTAACCGAATAACCCGACTGTCGCTAGTGTAGCCGCGGCTTCTCTGTCGATAACCTCTCTTATGTAGCTGGTTAAATGTTATATACCTAGCTCATATTAGTCAATATAACCCAGCACCATCTCAGTACCCATTAGTCCCAGTACGATACGGACCGCATGCCCGGCACGATGATTGCACGCTCCGCGTTCCGCCTGGCTCTTCTGGCCAATGTTGTATTGTTTTCGTGCGGACAAATTCCAGACTATAAAGTTCCAACGGCCAAACTGGAAGCCATTTATCCCAAGGGACTGAGGGCCTCGATTCCAGGTAAATATTATGAATTGATTTTTGTTATAAAACCTGATTTTAAACCAGTTTTCCATCACCTCGAGAAATTTTATGGAAAAATATTTACAAATTTTAATTTAAAATGATGCACTGTCCTGGTGACGAATATACCTTACATTTGAATTCTCCATTTTCCCCATTATTACAAACTGAAAATATTGTTTGTGCAATGGTTGGGAACAGCTGAATTAATCCCCCTCTCCTGGGTGTAAACCCAACTCCTCTTTTTCAACCTTTTACTTTTCGTTAAATATATATACCAAAACAATTTATAATTTAATAAACTCACATGATTTGGAATAAAGTCGGCAATTATTAATGTAGTTTAATTTTTTGTGTAAATTAACCACACATTTTTAAAATTAAACTTATTTTTTTTTCAAATATCTTCTTATTTAATTTCCTTTTACAATCCGCCAAATGTTTTCATTGCTCCGAACTTCGACGACTTTTGACTGCAGGTTTTTTTCTGAAGGATAGTTGTATTCGATTTCTTTTCCTCGTCTCACGTGTGTGTTTGCGCTGCAGGTTTTCAAATTTTCTCAGAAATTCAGTTGATGTGTGGCCATTAATTAATTTGCAGATTAAAAATAAAGTATTGAAGTAAACAATTTGTTTAAATAATACGATTCTTGACTCCTTCAACATTGCCTTGACTCTTGTATATCAATTGTTCTTTAGTATAATTCTCATTTTATCCATTTTTTAGAATTGAAATTTGTTTCAATAAAATGTTGCTACAGTAACTAACGTATAGCGTAATGTTTGCTTCGTATATATTTTACTGGAAATTGTGTTCAGGAATCTTCTTATTTATTTATTTCACACCTATTAAGGCTTTTGCATACATATATATAAATATCACTGAACTTGATCTACACAGCATGTAGGCACAAAACATAAAAAATCCAAAATATTTTTTTCTGTTTCAGTTGACAAAATTATTATATGTGAGTCAAATAAAATTAAATACCTTTATTAAAATACTCCACTACTTGATGAAAAAAACTTCAATCTTCGCAATAGCGATATTTAATGAACATTTTTATTTATTTATTGAATGCCCGTAGGGCTTTTACATACATTACGAAAAATTACAAACAGTATACAAAAATAACATTTCAGCACGTACATATTCGGTAAAATAAATATTTATCATTTTACAAACACAATACAGAAACAAATCCGTTATATTCGCAACCAATTAATTTTGCATTGATGTAGGACGGAGAGGTTTTATATATATCGAAAAGGTATGAGTATTTGTATTGGCAGTTCGGTGAAATCGAGCTAGTGGGGAGTGATATGAATAGTTAGTGCTATGATTGTCACAGTGGAAAAAGTCTGTATATGTATTGGCAGTTCGCTGAAATCGTGCTAGTGGGGAATTATGAATAGTTAGTGCTAGGGTTTTTACAGTGAAAGGTCTGTATATGTATTGGCAGTTCGCTGAAATCGTGCTAGTGGAGAGTTATGAATAGTTAGTGCTAGGGTTTTTACAGGGTGGAGTCGAGTAGATTTAACACTTAAAATTTGAGGGCAGTCTAAGAAGTTATTCAGTATATAAAAAATAATAACAATATCATTCATAGTTCTCCGGATAGAAAATAACCGTTTTGTTTTGTGTAGTAATTTGTTTTGAGTTTTAAAAAAAATTCTGTTTGGGGTCCAGTATTACTCCCAGTTATATAATTTCAAAGCATTTTCAAAGCTATCGATATTATTAAGTCTATCAATATTATTTCTGTTTTTGTTGGTGTGACTCGTTTTCAAAAGTTCGTAAATTAGTTTTATTTGCATTCATTTTTAGTATATTTTCTTCAGCCATATTAATATATTAGGAGTTCTGTGAAACAACTGGCTCTTGGAAGCATTGATGTATTAATATTAGCCATATTCTTAGAATGATTCAACATACTTAGATTATCTAGAATATCACATTTATTTATAGAAACAGGTTAAGCGAAATGCATCTAAGTTTCTAAGTAAATAAACATTATATAGTGTGGCTGCTTTACCTACTTGGATAAATAATAACAATAACCTGTTCTTACCTAGATGGCAATGAAAATATAAAGTTGTTCATTCTTCACAATACAACAATATTTTAGTATCAGTTGTCAAATGATGATGAAAAAATAACCAGTTGAAAAAGAGTATTACATTGTAAATATTCATGTTATTCAGTCCGGTCGGCATCAAAGTACAGATCACACCACTAATGTGTGTGATAATAATAAATAATGTGTTATGAATAAAACAATATTTTGTTTAAAAAATGTTAAGTGTAAAAAATAACACCGTGTAGCTGAGTAGATAGACTTCTAAAGGTGCCTCTTAGTTCGAATGCTGGATTGAATTTAGTTTATTCGGTTACCATACAAGAATTTCAGCTGCTTGGAGCCAGTGGATCCAAGGCACCCCCGATTTGGATTATTTATAAAAGAGAGTTCTTCGGATTTTTGATAAGAAATGAAAATAAAAGTGGTAAAAGAAATGGCAGGTTCAAAACAATGTTTCACAAAGGATTTGAAATTCTCTCTGGGTTTAGTATTAGCAATTGGCACAAATTTATCTACCGTCCTATTGCCGAGAAGTCCGTTGTAACCTCTATTTCTTCTGATATGCGTCATTTATGAGACAGTCGGAGATGTTAGCGAGGTCAAGGTCTACACAACGGTCTGATGTTGTAAACAGAACAAACGTGTTTGATTAGAGATGCACAACCGACGGCTGCATTTTATTTTTAAACTTAAACTCCACTCTCGGAAAATATTTTCCGTCAGAGGCTACGTCATCTTTGGGGATGCTGTGTGGAGGTTCTTTTTGAGGAGGGGAAGGAGTAATAAAAGAAGATTACCGTGTTAAAGGAGGGAAGAAACACGGAGGCTGGCAAATCGATCCTCAGCCGAGTTGTTGAACTCAAGAACGAGTCGTAGAAACGATTCTCATGTGACAATTATCAAGCGTGTATACATGTGTTCCTGACTATGCATCATGCCGAAGGGATCAATGACATTGAAATAAAGGTAGAACAAACGCAGTTCCCACCTGACGTGTGTGCTTCAAAGGTTGCAATCTGTTAATTGTTAAGATATGGAAATTTATCAAGTGGACCACCCGTTACTGCACAGAGCTAATATATATATATTTATGGTTTATTTTAGTATTAAAGTATTTTGGGGCTCCAGACTAGAGGTGGCTGCCAAATTCAACAGCGGGGAAAACATCGATTTATACAGCACCAGCAGTTGTATCTGCAGAATCTATAGTACAGTAGGCACCCACGCCCAGCTTCTGAGAGGCCAACTTGACTCTTGCTTCGACGGAGCCTTCGTGCTTAAGCTAGTCACTTAGGCCCAGTTGTTTCGCAGAAATTAACGCGTGACAAAGTCATCAAATGACCACAAAGCGCCATTTCTCGTTAAATGCCCATTCTAAGTCCGTCACAGCATTTGAACAAATTCAAAGCAGAAGAGGACAACTATCGTGTTGTTACAATTTGATAGAAGGCTGGAACCCACATAGAATCGGCGTTTAACGGAACCTTTCAAATGTAAAAATAAAAACAAAATGGCGCTGAATAGCCACTTGATACAATATTTGAATTTTTGCTGAACACCTGAACCTTTTTCAATGGAAGCCATGTTTGGAAGATTGCTTCCGTTGAAGGAGACTAGATTGTCATATTAGGCCAGTGCAATTAGCGCCAAAAAGGGGGTCGCGATCGAAGTAATTCCGGTAGTCCCAATTTTTTTTATATGTTATATAAACTGATCCCCTGATGTAAAATCTGAGTTTCCGACCTTGGTGCACCTGTGCTCGCGCCGCCATTTTGAAAAAACTGGCCAAAATCGGGCCAAAATCTAGTTTTTCCCAAATATCTCATTTCCAATGCAAGTTTTGGCCAAAGTATATTTACAAGTATAATAGAACATAAAATAACCTACAACTTTTGTTAAAACAAATTTCTTCTATCTCTAATAGGTACCGAGGTAGAAAGTCGTAGAGGTGCGTATATTTTTGAAAAAACAAGTTTTTTGCGTGACTAGGTTTGGTTTTTTATAAATACCTCGTTTCCAGTGGAATTTCATGAAATTTTTATTGATACCAATTATGTAAAACATAAAATTTCAAAAAAAGCTGTGTAGTTTTTCTGTTTATATAGTTTTTTTTACCGATAAATAAATAAATTTTACTAGAATAAACAAATCTAGGTAGGTACGCAAAGAAAATCTATCACGGTTTATTATCACGTTATTAGATTTTTTTTAAATACATACATCTATAAATTTACTAGAGGGCACTTCGGTATGGGGGGGCTACCCCCCACCCTTCTACTCCTCCCCTCCTGGATTGGTTTATCTGCATAACATTTGAGAGGGTATCGAGTCATTCTGTGGGATTGAATCAGGAACGTCAGAGCAACATGTAGAGATGTGGCCTACAAGAATTAAGAGGGATGATCGAGACGTTCAAACTCTCATTGATTGGTTTGCTTGCCATGAACCATTTCCTAAAACAAACGTGATTATGTCTATTAGCAGTGGCACAATCGGGGATAGCAAAGTCACTTGTCACATGGTTGAAAAGATGGGGAAATTAGCTATGTCTAAAGTTATCAACCAGAACTTTGGAAACCTACACTTAAAACGTAATGATGCGATAGTTTCTCTTGCGGCGGTGACCAGCAGTGTCAAAAATCAGGGTGTGACTATGGCAATAGATCCATTAATGCTATTCCATCATATGTGTATTTCCAAAAAGTCTGAAAGTGAACTTAAAGAATATTTTCAATATGAACTCTCTCCTGTACCATTTTCTCTTTTCTCAGAGGAAGGCATGCGCAAAGGAACGAAATCTATATTTTATTCATCATTCAACCCTCTACCAAATAATACAGAACTGGGAAGCAGTAAAATACACGTAATTGACGGAGGATATTTACTGCACAAAGTTGTATGGGGTCGTGCTCAACCTTTTTCAGTAATTTTCCAGCAATATGTCAGGTATGTACAAAATCATTATGGATCCAATGCAGTAGTGGTATTCGATGGATACCCAGATTCTATGGAAAAGAAAAGCACTAAAGGGGTGGAAAGAGCACGGCGTGCCAGAGTTACAACTTCTGCTGAAGTTTTGTTTTTTGAAAGCATACACCCACAAGTGCCACAGGAAAAGTTTCTGGGAAATGAGAAGAACAAGTCTCGTTTTATTTCCCTACTCAGAACCTCATTTGCACGATCCCACATAACGACAGTACAAGCTGAAGAGGATGCTGACGTTCTCATAGTGAACACAGCAAATTCGTTGTCATCTCAACATGATGTAGTCATAATCGTTGGTCAGGATATTGATCTGCTGGTACTCCTCACAGCTATCTCACCTCCCAACGTATATTACCAAAAAGTTGGAAAAGGTAAATCACCTAACGCTTTGTACTCGAACAAATGTTTTAAACACATTAAAATAGTTGAAAACATTTTATTCCTTCATACCATAAGTGGTTGCGATACAACTGGAGCTCCGTTCGGTCAAGGCAAACACAAATTTTGTAATATTCTTCTCAAGAACCACTCAGTGAATGAACTTGTTCGTGTATTTCAAGACCCAAAAGCAAAGACAGAAACAATCACTTTGGCTGCCGAACAACTATTTGCACTTTTGTATGGCGGCAACGAGAAATCAAATTTGGAAAATTTAAGGTACATCATTTTTGTCAAAGGAGTAAAAAAGAACAAATTCAATTTATCCAGGCTACCACCCACCAAAGATGCAGTCCAGCAACCCGCTTCAAGAACATACTTGCAAGTGCAGACTTGGCTTGGTCACGATAAAGATCCGACTGAATGGGGGTGGAAAAAGGATGCTGTTGGGTTACTTACTCCAGTAACAATGTTGAAGGAAGCTGCACCTCAGGCCTTGCTGAACTTCATATCATGTCAATGCAAAAAAGGTTGCGCTGGAAAGTGCACCTGCAGAAAGTCGGGTTTGAAATGTTCCCTACTCTGCATTCATTGCAATGGCAACTCCTGCGAGAATGCTGTAGAAGCCTTCGTTGATGACGATGACGAGGAATATGATGACCCAGTCGCCACAAATTTGGGTGATAAGACAGATGAAGAAGCTATTCAGGGCCAGAAGTAATAAACTATAGTCAAGGGCTCGTACTTCTGTCTAAACTGATCTACCATTAATTTTATTTTTTGTTATGCTGACAACTTAACTAATAAAGAAAAGAATGTCAATAAATGTTAATTTTACGAAAATACCAATTTTTATCTTTTTATGTACCTTATCATCTTAATTGTATTAATAATCTTAAATATATGTTGTGATTACGTTGATAGGCATGTCAGACCAAGCTGCGAGCACAAATGTAGTGGCTTGGCCTATTTTAGTGGTCTTCCCATTGGGAATGTATGGCGACCGATATGCTGAAATAGTCTATCTACTATATTTATAGCTAGGTCTGACACAGGCATGACGATTTTTATCAACGTATATGTTCTTAGAACAATAATTGTTAAAGAAAAATAAAATCAAGGAATGCCAAGTTTAAAACACCTAACCTCTGTTTCAATTTTTGGCCTGGTTTTGGTGGATTAGAGTTTGGATACGTAATAGAGATAAAAAATATAAATTATATACATATTTCTTTAACGAAATTTTATTTTCTTCAAAATTATTATCAATAAATTTTTCACAAAATTGTACTGGAAACGAGGTATTTATAAAAAACCAAACCTAGTCACGCAAAAAACTTGTTTTTTCAAAAATATACGCACCTTTACGACTTTCTACGTCGGTACCTATTAGAGATAGAAGAAATTTAGTTTTGCAAAAGTTGTAGGTTATTTTATGTTCTATTATACTTGTAAATATACTTTGGCCAAAACTTGCATTGGAAATGAGATATTTGGGAAAAACTAGATTTTGGCCCGATTTTGGCCAGTTTTTTCAAAATGGCGGCGCGAGCACAGGTGCGCCAAGGTCGGAAACTCAGATTTTATATCAGGGGATCAGTTTATATAACATATAAAAAAATTGGGCCTACCGGAATTACTTCGATCGCGAATCGCTAATTGCACTGGCCTATATCACACGTATTTTCTTATAGCAGTATTGTGTAAATACCAATGACCAAAGAAAATAATCTATTTGCAATGATAAATACCAAGTCCGCCATAAAAATATGTATAGTTTTAAGTCACTAGTTATGAGTCTTAGTTGTAAACCACTAGCTATTAATCTTAGTTTTAAACAACTAGTAATAAATCGTGGTTAAACGTCATTGTGGTAGTGAATAGGTTAAACGTATAAATTAAGGTGTTAAGCGCTCTTGGGGGGTGATTTTTTCACGAAAACGGCGCTATTGAAATGATCAAATCATTATTATTATTACTGAAAAGTGTACGATCACTACGGTAAAAAAAAAACTGTAAAAGGTTGTGAATTGCTGAGATAGATTTTTCTTACGACATAATAACCTCTTTGGAGAACAGTAATTTATTATGGGATTTTCCACTAAGTTTTATTGCATTTTTGCACATTAGATCATAGTTAAAAAGTGTGACTAATTTTATTCAAAATTTCTTTTCTCAGTTTGATCACGTTGGTAAATATTTACGGGTAAACTAGGTTTTACCCGCGGCTTAGCTCTCGTTGTATTACGGAGAAATTACTGTACAAAGAACTCTCCCATTGTGATGTAATGTTTTCCCGGACGAAATGTAGCCTATACCACTTCCCAGTCCAACGAGTTCTAATAAGCTAATGAAATATGTATTTATTTGATATTATGGAAACAAACAGTACATTGGTTACTGTCAGTGATGTAACAATTTACAGCGATTAAATATTTCAAGGTGATATACCTGTGATATGTTTTCTTTTAATGTAGGTATATTAACAGCCTTATATACTAATAAATAAACTCACTTTACAATCGTTAAACGGTGTTTTTGTTATACATTGTACAAAGACTATACAATTTTTTTTGTGTTATTACTAATAAAAAATATGTGGCATTTTGGCAGACCTCACGCATGCGCCGTGCACATCAGTTTCCCCGAGAATGAGTTATGTTCTGAAATTTGTAATTAAAATCATGTTTTGTTGATAATTTCTATTCTAATTCACAATTATATTAGTAAAATCTAGTACATTTAATATTATGTGTGTTAAATTTCGTTAGTGTGAATTTATTAATAATGTCATATTGTGAATATAGTTTTATATCATCGGAAAAGCGAAATCATTTCGGACATATTATTTTTATCTTAATTAACTTTTAGCTTATGCATTTAATAAAACTTCAATGAAAGTGATGTTGTTTAATAACATACTTGCCCTTTGAATGTATGGGTAAATACAATTTTTTATAAATCAGCGTTTATATTGCGACAAAATGAATCCAAAATGATTTTTTTGGTTATTCTCTGGGAATTATTTTAATAATTTTTAATTGTATGAACAAGATAAAAAGTCAAGTCACAGCTATCTTGCATATTTATTAAATAAAAGGACTGTGTTTTATATATTTTTTAATTCTATACATTTTTTGACGTTTTTATTCAAAATGTTTGAGTTAAGCTTTTTTTCACTTTTGTACGTTTAAAATTTAAATATTGTAATGTTAAACATTAAAGTATATTTAAAATTCAAAAATCTAAAAGGTATTTTTATTTAGTTTCCAAATTGGTATTTGTTTTTACGAAATCTTCAAAATGAAGAAATATATGGAACATTTAAAATATCTTGAACAAATTCAGAAACTATCATTATTTCTACTTGTATGTTTAAAATTTAAATATTGGAATTTTAAACATTAAAGTATATTTAAAATTCAAAAATCTAAAAGGTAATTTTATCTAGTTTCCAAATTGGTATTTTTTTACGACATCTTCAAAATGAAGAAATATATAGAACATTTAAAATATATTATTGTAGAAAGCAATCACTTTGTGGTTTGACATATTTAATAAAATAAAATACTTTTTTGTTTTAAAACCACGATATTTATTAATTTAAGAACCGACCGGTTTCGCTTTACTTAAGCATCATCATCCGATTTATTGATATAACCCATTAGTCTACATAATTATCTGGCGGTTTTTCCATTACTTGTGCACTTATGTTAATGTATTTTATGACCGTCTTTGTGTTGCTTATATTTGTATCATGTTGTCTCCCTCTATATTTTGTTATATATATACACACATTATGTACTTCTTGTTTAGTATTAATTTGTACCCTGATGATGCTTAAGTAAAGCGAAACCGGTCGGTTCTTAAATTAATAAATATCGTGGTTTTAAAACAAAAAAGTATTTTATTTTATTACATTTAAAATATCTTGAACAAATTCAGAAATTATCATTATTTCTACAACAGGTAAACAACCTTCTTTGACTGGATAAGCAATGTATAATTCGATTTTTTGTATCTTTCCACGAACTAATTTATGTTAGTTTCTATTTTAAGTTTCAATTAGTAAGGTTTTCACACTCAACGTTTTTATTAAGACGGGTAATTTCCGGGTGACGTTTGTAGTGTATAGGTGTGTGTGTGTGTGTGTGCGTGAGTGTGAGGGTGCGTGTGTGTGTGTGAGGGAGGGTGTGTGTGTGTGTGTGTGTGTGTGTGTGTGTGTGTGTGTGTGTGTGTGTGTGTGTGAATGTGTGATTGCATATCTGTATGTATGCGCATTGAACAGTTTATATCATTGATATGATGCTCCTTTTAAATTTGAGCAGTGAATTTGTAAATATGTAGATGTTAGAGTTTAGACAAATATTATTAAATGTTTGAAGAGCAAGAGATTTGGCAAATTAGATGCTGCATTTATTTTGTAATTAAGCTTGTGGAATAGCACTGTATGTCTCAAAGGTATGTTAAAATTAATTAAGTACAGAAGTTCGGTACAGTCGATGAAACATTACATTACGATTGTATACGGATTATTGAACACTTTACTTATTCGTAGGACAAAATCAAGCATTTTATACGACCTATTATCGATTGAGTCAATTTGCTTATTAAATATAAGTTTACTACCAAGGTAAATTTCCCAGGTCTTTAATTTCCGTTTTAGAGATGACAGATTCGGTGTTAAGTGAATAGGAGTACATAATTACATGTTTATTTCTTAGAAACGTTGATATCTAAACAGTTAACTTTACAATAAAGTCAGCTGTTATAAATATTCGTTTAAGAAAGAATTTCGGTATTTGAAAAAGTTTTAAGAAATTCAGCCGAAGTGAAGGAAAATAATTGATACAGTTGAACATGACCGAAGGATATAAAGTCCCATTAGCTCAGTTGATAGAGCATGTATAAAAAGTCAATAGATGTCGTACATTAAAAAAAAAGGATATATTTATCCAAGACACTATCCAGGTTACATTTTTAGTTCGAGATGAATCTTTCGATCATACATAAAATAACAGCCGATAACAATATGAGTTAAGAAAATGAAGATAATGTCGGTAGTTCGTAGTCGAAGCATGATACCGTTACATATGACCGAAGGAAATAGGGTTCCATTGTATGTCAATTGGTAGAGCAATGCACCTATTTTTCGCTAATAAAAATCGCTAATATTGTCTTTAATAATTAAAAAAAGAAAGAGGCGGCTTAAAATCTATGGCTCGGAAGGTCAATAAGTTTGTTTGCTTTTAATTAAAGTACATACTAATATTTCTAATTGATTTGTCATTTCGTGAAGAAGCCTCTTTCAGTAACGTGAAAAAATATTTTAAAGACAAACTTACAAAAAATAAAAATGTTTCCAATTGAATTAATCTTAAGAATAACTCACTTCAAATAAGTTTAAAATCATTTTATTTTTAATTACTTATTGTAATAAAACAATGTACACTCCTCTTCCAGCCACAAGCTAATGCTTCTATGGAAGAGGGGTCTTGAAATATTTGATCATATATTGTAACAAATAAACAAAAATGTACTTATATAATAAATAAAAAATAAATAAAAAAAGTGATAGAATAATATTTATGTTCATCGTACTCGTATTTCACATAAGTGCATGGTCAATGTATGTTTAGTAATTATAGTAAGAAATCACTTTTTTTTACATAGATAATCGTTGTTTCAAGTTTAATCAAGTAAACAAACCGTTTTTGGTCGTTGTTGTGAGATTCATAATTATACCTGAGGCAGTGGTCCCCAAACATCGACATTATAACTATTTAGGTCCCCGCATTCCGAATGTTCATTGATTTATAACATATTTCTCTCGAACACTTAAAGTTTGTAAGGTCCTAAAATATTTATATTGTTTTGAAGATAACATATATATGTATATATATATATATGATCATATTATTTTCTAACTTTATCAACCAGTGATAACATGTTTATTTGGAACTCTCTAACTTATTTATCAACCAGTGATAACATATTTATTTGGAATTCTCTAACTTCTGTACATCTTTACGTAATTATGGAATATTTTTTAGTTAACTTTGTTAAGACTCTCTATACTGTTTTAAAATCCGTGTACACTCTTTATTGAACTCCTTTTTAAATTCGCATTCTCATGTAAAAATAATTTCCTTTTAATTGTAGAATGTTGTTTTTCCCAAAATGATTTTTATTAAACTCATTGGGATTAATGTGAATTATATTGACAACTCCTCCATGCACACATTAAACAGGATGGGGGACATACACACTCCTTGTCTTACTCCTGACCACAAGAATATCGGCTGGGAGTATGTACTTGCCCACTGTAAAAAATATCCTGCTGGGAGTGCCATTGGGATAGTGTGTTTACATATATTAAATGTCTAGGTTAAATTTAGGCAAAAAATTTAAAAAAGAATGAGAAAAACGCTAATCGGTTTTAACTGCACCGGATGCGGTTTGGGCTCGTTTCGCACCAAAACTGGTCATAGTAATCTGATAATAATAAATAACCTAAGATTTGTATACCGCAGCCTCGTGTTCTCTCACTTCAAGTGCGCTTTGGTTAGTCACGCACAGTTGTCATGCCCAGTCAAATTACACCAGTCCGTAGATTTTTAACCGAATACGTATATATACAAACAGTCGTTAAAGATGAACGTACTCTTGCTACGTAGATGTATTAAATACAGGGTGTTAAGGGACTTACTTGATTTAGTTTAACGACTGATTTCCGACATTATTCGCAGTAAAAAAAATAAATTTGGATTCCGGCTACATTTTTCATGTTTTTTTTTTAAACTTAAAACATAAGTATTTACATAAATCAGTTAGTTTTGGACAGTTAGGATCGGGTTGAGGGTTGGTCGGTTACTAGACCGAGTGACCAGTGACGACAAGAGGAAGACATTTTATTTGTGTGGTTTTGAAAAAAAAAATTGATCAAAAAATAAAACACCAAAAAAGTCATCAGATTCCAAAATTTAATGAACAATTTTGACTTCAAATAATGTCGGATATCCGTGGTTACAGTAAGTCCAGTACTTCCCTTAACACCCTGTATATATAACACATCTATGTAGCAAGAGTATTTACATCTTCAACGATTTTTCTTCGCTAACTTACAATTTTATTATTTTCGGTAGGGTGATAAATCATTCTAAAACGGTTTCGCACTTAATTTTTCATTAAGCTATTATTAATAATCTTACTTGTTACTTGTTGTTTTAATTTTTATTATTTCTCTTTATCTCTCCTCACAAATTCTTCTTGTATTATTTTATTATTATTCTTATTACTCATACCTACCCCAATAATAAGTATTAAGAACAATAATTTTCACCCTAGTCGAACATACCAATACCTTTTAAGGATAAACATAGGTTCATTAACTTTGTTTAATTTAATACTTAGTACCTTATAACTTGTTTGTTAAATGTTTAGTGAATGTCCAAAAAAACAACATTTTTTGGTTTGATTAAGGAATTAACCTTCCTCCCTAGGGACTGGAGTCAACCTCACAAACAACTGATTATGTAGGACCGACATTTATTTCGTGTACAAACTGCTGTAATTAAATATAGCGATGTATGTAAAACATTTCATATCCTTAACTGCTACTTTGTGAGGGAAAAATGCAAATTTTTTATCGATTAAGATACCTAAATCTTCTATTAGGAATATTGTTGATACTATAATTAGAGACAACAGGATTTTTCTTTCTAGAGAATGTTATAAATTGTTGACACTTATCAATTTTTTTTCGACTTTATGTCCGGGTTAAATCTTCCCAAAAGGAAAAACTAAACCCTTCCACACACTTTTCCACAAATGATCATAAAGTCAATCCACATTATGCAAGTGCATTATATAAGCATAATAAATACAAAACAATACAAGAACAACACGTCAAATCACCAGAGATCAAATGGGAAAATAATTCACCGACTCCAGATATTTTCATATCAGAGGGTTCGGCTCGGTAGAATTCCTAACTGGACCTATAAATCCTACTGATCCCTCAGTATAAATATTTAAAAAATCTTTCGTAATCCTACATATATTTAAAATGAATGATTTTTTTAATAAATAAAATTAAAATAAGTCATTTTAATTACCCCGCAATTATAATTATAAGTAATTACTATTTCTATGAAATGATAGCCGTATGGCGTTTGACTTCAGCAAGTTGTATGTTGCATTACCAGTTATTTATATGAACTGTATCTATGGATTTTTGCACTCGGAAATAATTCACTAAGTAAACACTGTACTGAAAACCCACACCAGTGACATGGACTGTAAATTGCCAGTTCCCTCTTGAGGGTACCTTGTGTAAGGATTTGTAAAATGAAACAATACTTCACGAGTGTCATCGGACAACTGACATTGACTGGTTAGGACAGTTGCTTCCTTATTTATTGGTCAGTTTCTACACGCGTTAATATGTAGCAATTATCCTTATCTCTAAACAGGAATGTATTCTCGTTTGCATTCATTGATGGAACAAAGAAAGAGTAGAAATTAATGATGTTATTTAATAGTTAGCTATGTCTCACGGTTTTTGGTGCGAGTAATTTAAACTTGCAAACTCAATATATGTAGCTCGTGTATGGTGATAAGAACAAATTTATAAACACATTTGATTATTACATTTTAAGTCATAATCCTCTACTATCCCGAGTGTCCGATACAAATATAATGCGTCACGTCAGGTCAAAGGTCTATATTATTGTTTGATTGGCTTTATAAAATGTTTGCTTCATAAATTGAATATAAGCCACAAGTACGTGTGTTAATCTTACACCAAGCCAATTTATATAGTACCTACCTATATTATTATGTCTCACATATGGCGTAATCAATTAATCAAAATATAATCTCATTTGTTTTATTTACCGGTACGATTTAAATTATATTTGAGGAAATTAATATTCAAGGTTTCCATTTTATATTTGTAGATGGACCCGGCATCTCCCTGTTCGCCTTCCACGGCAAGCTAAACGAGCCCATGGAGGGACTGGAAGGCGGCATCTGGTCCCGGGACATCAACAAGGCCAAGGATGGGCGCTGGACCTTCCACGACAAGGCTGCCAAACTCAAGATCGGCGACAAGATCTACTTCTGGACCTATATCATCTATTCTGAAGACGGAGGACCCGCTCTGGGCTATAGGCAGGAGGACGGCGAATTCACCGTCACAGGTATATAACCTAATTAATGGAGGAAGATCGGGATCGAGGGTCCGATAAGTCAGTTATATCATAGTGTCGATTCGACTAGGTTGCGGTGACGATTTCCTTTTAAACCACACGAGAATCACTAATTAACTATCAGAGTGGTAGATACTCTCAGCATCGATCGCCTCGATGAGATACCACTATTCAGAATCTAAACGTTTCTATAATTGGATTGAATCGTGCTTAGTGACCAGATTAGAGACTAGGCTTTCCCATCTCCTAGCCTTCACCGCCTGCTCCAGCTTCACAACATATTCAAAATTTAGGATATCATCGTTCCACTATCCGCGGAGAGTTGAGACTTTTCTGCAATAGCCACGCAAAAACTAGAGTTGATGAATATAATTTACTTCCCATTAAAGTACATAATTTAATTCACTTCTGAATTACAGTGTCCTAAGAATAAAGCCCTGTGGTACCCCACAGGTTGTCCATATGAGGTTATTACATAAAAAATAACATATAGGTATTTATATATGAAAATTTTCCAGGCTTCGTCAACGATGACGGTAGCGAGTACACCGGAGTGACTCCGCCCCCACCCTCGCCCACAACGAAGACTCCCCCTGTCGTCTACCCACAGTCCACCCCCCCAAACCCTCCGAAAAAGTCCTGTCAGCCTACCGACACCACAGTGATCATGAATGGGTTAGTCTGCCAAGGTCGCCTGCTGTTTGAGGACACCTTCGACTTGAACCTCAAAGAAGGAGACCTATGGAAAACAGAGCACAAATTTGCTGGGGAACCCGTAAGTAATTTTTAGAATTATGGCTCAAGCAGGCAAGCTGTCGAAATTCACTTAACTTGTTATGGAGATAAATGAGATAGGTATGAAACAGCAAGACCATGTTACCAACATGCAACTTCGGCATCATTCCATTTTGAGAAATTGAGAAAATAATGGAGTGGGAATGGACATGCCATGATGTAACGAAGATTGTTAATGCAACACACTGCTAAACTGAAGTAGAGAGTAGAGTATATATATATACCGGTCGGTGGCCGAGTTGACATCGCGTTTGGGTCCCACCCAGGCGTAGTGTGTTCAATTCCTCGGCTGGCTAAGTCCTCCATCACAACACAAGCAACAATTTCAGCTTACTGTGGTGGTAGTAGGAGATTTTCAAATATTCTCAGGTTATTCGTAACCCGGGAATGTTTGTCTTTCTTTTTTAAAATTTAAAAAAAAAAAAAATATTACTTCATACATCTCCACTTCAGTTTAGCAGTGTGTTTCTTATTTAAATATATATATTTAAATAAGAATATGAATATATATATTTAAATAAGTATATATATATATATATATATATATATATATATATATATATATATATGGGAAGAGGAAGGTTGGAAAGTACCTGGCAATTCAGATATTTATTTATATATATATATATACCTACCTGTAGCGGGATATATATATATATATATATATATCCCGCTACATTTGTTGCGTCCGACCCCTAAAAACTCCATAGCATTGCAGCGTCCACCGACTTACAGCGTCCGATATACGGACGCTGCAATGTTTTGACCTCAAAATTGGCCAGAACGATGCTTACCCCATGTAGAATCGTATGGCAAAAATTTTTGTGGAAGCAAAAAATGTCTCAGAATGTCTGGAAACGAATATTGAACGTTTGACATTTTGCCGACAGGTTCGCTACACGATGTATATATCGAGCAGTGTATGTTTTTATTCATTTCTACGATCTTGCCGCGTCCACGAAGTAATATAATTTTCGATACATAACGACGATCATGCTGCGTCTACGCATTACATTGTTAGTATTGCGTCCTCAAGACCGATTACGAGTAGATATTATTTTATATACATAACGACGGTCGTGCTGCGTCCACGCATTACGTCGATAGTACTGCGTCCCCGTAGCCGCTCATGAGAATATACTATTTTTAACTCATAATGACAATCATGATGCTTCCATGCATCACGTCGATAGTATTGCGTCCCAGTGAACGATCACCAGTAGATATTATTTTGAATATACAACGACGGTCATGCTGCATCCACGCATTACTTTGATAGTATTGCGTCCCCCTGGCCGATCACGTTGAAATATTATTATGAATACATAACGACGGTCTTGCTGCGTCTACGCATTACGTCGATAGTATTGCGTCCTCGTGGCCATTCGGAGTACATTGTTAAATATTATTTGAGCGTTTGGTTGAGTAAATCATCAGATTTGGCAACATTTGGTTAATTTACAACGATGCCGCTTGATACTCAGAACTAAGAATCGTCTTGCGTGGTTTTTAATGCATAACGACGATTTTGCTGCGTCCACGCATTACTTCGATAGTACTGCGTCCCCATGGCCATTCACGAGTACATTTTTATAAATTGTTTGAGCGTTTGGTTGAGTAAATCATCAGATTTGGCAACGTTGGGTTAATTTACAACGATGCCGCTTGACACTAAGAACTAAGAAGCATCCTGCGTAGTTTTTAATGCATAACGACGATCGTGATGCGTTTACGCATTACGTTGGTAGTATTGCGTCCGTTGTTGTTTTTTTTAAAAGAAAAAGCGTTTTTTTGGGAGCGAAACCCGGTCGGCACAAAGTATAAAAAATTAAAGTGGTGTTTACAAAGTTATTGTTTTATTTTAAATTAAATATTGTTGTCAATTAAACAAAAAATTTATAAGTTCCCGCATATTATCTGAATATAAAATAAATCTTATAGAATAAAATAAAATCCTCAAGATATGAATTGAAATCTAGCAAGAATATCGTAACACAAATTGTGAGGATTATTATTAATATATTCATAGAATTATAAATATATATTTTATCACACCTTCATAAATGCAATGAAAACTTTAACTTAAATGAAATCAACAAAAAATCAAAATATAGAAGAATACGTATGTAAAACATACAGCAAATGCACTAAAATCTAGAACAATATAATAAATTTACTAACAATCTTGCACTTAAATATAAGGAGTATAATTTGAAACATGGACGAACTTCTGGTATACCTATGTATTTAACATTATGTCCACAACCAGATTTTTTAATACTATCCGAGGCACACTCGCATGCAATACATATAAATATACAAAGTATTCCAAACTACAAACAATATGTCACAAATTATCACAAAAATAAAAGTAGTGGAATTGTAGTCTATGCTAAAGAAAAATTTACTGATATCAATGTTAACGAAATACCAATATGTAACGCAAACTGTTTGTCAATTAATGAATCTAAATAATTAATTAATATAATCGCATGTATCGAATACATAGCTCGTTATACCCTTATAATCCAGTAGGTACCCAAGCGATTCCTTCAGAAACTTGATCAGGGTGCTTAGGCTGTGAACATCTTGGAATAATTATCGATAATAACATCAAATGGAAAAGTCAAATAAACTCCACAGTAGACAGAATGAGAAAACTCATCTTTATGTTTTTTAGACTTAGAAATACTGTATCATTAAAAATACTTAAAGGTATTTATTTTGCACTTGCACATTCTACACTACTACAATATGAAATCGTGGTTTGCGGGGGGGGGGGGGGGTGCGTATAAATCATACCTACGTCCACTTGTGACAATTCAAAAAATATTAATAAAAATCATATTTAAAAAAGCCATATAACTATCCAACTATAAATGTTTTCCAAGGTTTCCCGGTTCCCCTTCTCACAAAAATTTATGACAAAAATACTCGTACATTAAGAAATTCAATTACATAAAGATTTATTTCACAAAGCACTCTTTTCAGGGTGAAATGCCTAAAACCAAAAAAAAAAAAAAAAGATTTATTTGATAAAAATAATATTCCATAATTAATTTTAAGCTAAATAATTATTTATATTGGAGGACTAACCGTACCACTAGTTCGAACTGCAACAGCAAAACATCATTATTTATTTAACGGTATAAAATTATTCAATAAATTACTCCTGGATATATCTGAGGAAAATTATGACAGTTACAAAAAAAACAATTTAAAATTCTCTAATACCACCTAATAAATTTTCTTATTGTTTTAAATTATTTATTTATTTATTTTATTTCAGGGAAATCAACAGTTTACAATGTGCTTCATTTATACACGTGTAATTTACCTAACTGAGAAACCAATTGCAGATTTCCGCAATATTCTATTCTATTATGTATGTAAAAATTTAAAAACTATACTTACAAGAACTAAAAAATATTAAATTTATCGAAGAAAGCAAACACTTAGTGGCTTGACATTATACAAAACGAAACAAATACTTTGTTTTAAACCACTTTATTTTTATTTATATTTCGTCGACCGGTTTGGATTGAACCCAAATATTGTATAAAATAAATATAAAGTGGTTTAAAACATAGTATTGTTTCATTTTGTAAAAAATATAACGTTATTCAAGAGGGAGATTATTATAACATGAGATTATTTTAACTGGAGATTATTATAACAGGAGATTATTAAAACAGAAGATTATTATAACGTAATACTACATAATATATGTCATTACATAATATAATAACATTTTATGAAGTTTGGTACACGTTTAATACATTTTTAATATAGTTTTTATATTTATTTTGGTTACATCGAAGATAGAATCAGAGAGAATGTTATTATACATATGTTGAACATATTCTTCTAAGACAAGCATTTTTATTTTACTAGA
This sequence comes from Hesperophylax consimilis, assembly GCF_061612785.1. Classification (NCBI taxonomy): domain Eukaryota; kingdom Metazoa; phylum Arthropoda; class Insecta; order Trichoptera; family Limnephilidae; genus Hesperophylax; species Hesperophylax consimilis. The sequence goes on from NC_142842.1 coordinate 3,780,339, forward strand.
TTACATGAGCGTGTGTGCCGTGTAGGTACTTTCAAATCAATTCTGCTTAATAAACTCCACATATTATGTTTCTGCTTATCATTCCTTGGTATTATTTATAACTAACCTGTTTTTATTACTTTTATTGTATTTTCTTGTAAGGCTATTAATAGTTTTTGTAATAATATTTGCAATATAAATATGTAAAAATATATTGTTGTCCTCTCCTAAGCACAAGCATCTTACTTATCAGAAAAGTGATTTAAATATTATTTAATATTATGTTGTAAATATTGTAACACTAAAGATGTTAAGAAATAAAAATAAAAAAAATATTTTTATTATGAACTTAATGGTATTAATAAGTTTAACTCATTAATTAAAATATTGCAATTTGAGGTTGAACTAATTAAGTTAAATATAAAAACAGATATTATTATATTGAATACGTAACGACAGAAGTTCTGCGTCGATGGTATTGTATCCTCGTGACCAATCACGAGTAGATATTATTTTATATACATAACGACGGCCGTGCTGCGTCCACGCATTTCGTCGATAGTATTGCGTCCCCATGGCCGTTGGCGAATTTGTACATTTTTATGTATTGTTTGAGTCCTTGGTGAAGCAAAACTCCAGATTTGGCAACATTCAGTTCATTTACAACGTTGCCACTTAGCACTCAGAACTAAAAAGCGCCTTGCGCGGGTGGACATTTTAGTAAGATGGTTTACAGTGGACGGTAAATTGATATCCCGACCTAAAAATGTCCGACCGCCCTCTGCAATGGAGCGAACTGGCGCGTTATGTAATGATACATTTTTACTAAGGATATCGTTGTAAAAAAAATTGTCGCACGCCTGCGCCCAGTAGGTACGTTTGTATACAAGGTGCAACAAGATATTCATTAAAACTTCTCACTATCAATAGACAGTTTGTTGTCAGGTCTGGTGTGTTTCTGGATGTCAAAAAAATAAAACATAAATATATATACATATATTTTTTATAACCGCACAAGAGTCTCAACCGCTCCCGTCTGGAACAGCGAGACTGTGGCATCCCCAATCTGAGTACTAGGGTGAAGGGATTGGGGAGGGGAAGAAGATGAGGAAGAGAAATGTAGAAAAGTACCTAGCTATTTATATCTGGTCACCAAACACGGCAAAAGCTTGGAAATAACGTTTCCATTCGGAATGGTGGTCACACACCAGGGCGATACTGAGAGTATATTTCACTCTGGAACGTGCTGCAAACACACTTTATATTATGTTTAATGTATTAATTGTGAAATAACACAAACAAATAAAAATTTATTTGCGCACGCCGGGTTTGACCGGCAGATTACGGGCTTCGGATTGCGAGTCGAGAGTCTTATCTCTCAACCACAGATGCTGTAATTAATTAATTAATTCACTATGAACGTGAAAACTTCACTAGAAAAGTAAGAAATATTTTGTGTTGTTTATTTATTTGTTAATTTATTTATTACACCTAATAGACGTTTACATTCTAGTTTAATAGCTGAGTATCGCAGTTATTATAAATTCTTCAAAATTAAAACAATAGAGAAAACAAAATAGAATGAAAAAAAAATGTTACAACAAAAGCGTATAATAAAATAAGATACATTGGTAAAAATGATAAGAAGTCTCACATAAGTAAATATTCAAAATAAAGAAAAGATTGCAAAAATTATAGATGTCTATTTGTCTCGATATATAAAAGAATTAAAATAAACAATATTTATATTGATTATTTTTAAGGTGAAATATATCTCTCATATCAGAATAAGTCATGTAATCCTAAGGGGTTTAATAATATAAGGGGCATAACAACGGCCTAAATTTACCTTTTGAAACTCTCAAAACAAATCCAAGAGTCTTAAGGGCCGTATATACGGAAGACGTAAAAATTAAATCGACCTTCAAAACGCCATGTAACAAACAAATAATATACACTCGGACGCAAGAATATATTATTCAGTATGGACGTGAAACCTTTATTAGAATAGTCAGCAATATACGGCAGACGTAACAATTAAATTAGAGTGAACGGACGTGAAACCTATATTAAAAGGAACCTTCAATATACAAAAAATATACACCCGGACGTGAGTATGTACGTGACGCTAGAAATGTATGAGAGTGTAATAAACATCAAAACCTGCATTATTATGAATATTAAAAAAATATGATATTAGCGATTATCGTGAGTAAAACATAGTGCAATATTCACAAAAACAATCTAAAAAAAAGAACTAGAAGTGCTGGACGCCCAAAGACGGATTTACGCACGGACGCAATAAATGTTGTGGGACCTATATATATATATATATATATATATATATATATATATATATATATATATATATATATATATATATATATAAATAATAATGCAATATTCACAAAAAAAATCTAAAAAAAAGAACTAGAAGTGCTGGACGCCCAAAGACGGATTTACGCACGGACGCAATAAATGTTGTGGGACCTATATATATATATATTTTACCTATTGAGGTAATTGGGGTATTTGAATTTAATTTCCTATACCCTTTTGCTTTGATTTTCTAACGAACTAAGGAATTTTATTTCAGGACTCTCCTTTCGTGGTTTATATGGATGAACCAAAAAATGTATATGTGAAGAACGGTAAACTATTCATAGTTCCAGATTTGCTGGAAAATAAGCTGGGGGAAGGGTCAGTAAGGAACCCCTTGGATTTAGGTGCAAGGCAAGTTGATCAATCTAAAGAGCCCACGATACAGCAATACACTAAGCTATGTCAAATAAACCGTAGGTCCATCTATTTTCACTTGTTTGAATGTAAAGAGGACATTGCTACATTCAATTAATTTTTTTAAAATTGTCTCCTTAGATTTAAGGTGGTCTAGAAGTGAGAAATTTAGATCTATTTTTGGCTATCTCACTCTATGAAATATTCTTTTGTTCTATCTTAACATATCATCTTTTTCGTCTCAACTCTATTTAAATTCTTCATAATATGTATTTTTATATCTTATGCCCATTTTGACAACAGTAAAATACAAATTAATTTTTCTTTTCTATGTACTTTCAATCGATAGTTAAGAGCACTCTTGAAGAGTGAACGCCGAATACAGAACAAAAAAGACAAGTTCATTAAAAACTGTTATTTACGCAATAAATAGTACAGTTCAACCGATGAATTTTGTATTGCAAATGTGACACAACAAAAAATGGATTTTGTATTTTTGTACAGATGTACGGGAGAAATTTTATCAGACGAGTGCGTCAGTGCTAGCTTTACAATCTTGCCTCCGATAATCAGCGGTAAAGTGGAGTCTGTAAAGAGCTTCAGCTTCAGATATGGGAGAGTAGAGGTCATAGCCAAGATGCCTAAAGGAAATTGGATTTATCCAGGTAATGTAATAGTATAATTCAATGCTAGGCAAACACTCTTGACTCCATTTACACGGTTTGTAAAAAGGATTATTATTATATTTCTTATTTAAATATATATATTTTTTAAATTCTTGTGGTAAGCCATAGATTTTTCCTCACACACTACTGGAATCCTAGTAGTCTTTTAACAACCGAATATCTCTGAAGGAACGCCACGAACCTTGCAGAATTAAAAGTTGATTGTTATCCATTTTTGTTTTAGTGAATGCACAATTCAGATAGGTAAGGTGGAGTAACATAACATTGCAGTCTATTTCCAGAAATCCTGCTGGAACCCACAGACCCACGGAACACTTACGGATTGAAAAATTATGCTTCCGGAGTAATGAGGATTGCTGTGACCAAGGGGAACATTGAGAACTACAAGACCCTAAGCGGGGGACTCGTTATGGGGAGCAAGGAACCTTTAAGGAGTACCTGGCAGAGACAGAAATTTGGCTCCAGTCCTTGGAGTGACCGCTTTGTCAATTATACACTTGTTTGGAAACCAGGTGAGCTTTGTTCCAACAAGAGCTAAAAGTAAATACATTTAAAAATAATAAACACTATTTTAAAGCATCGCGCATTATTATGATGAAATACATAACATAAACTATGTTAGTTTATGTTTTTTTTGTTTCGCAAGAAGCTACTATCATTTTATTCCAAGAAAAAAAATCGTGGTTTGACGGCACAAATCACCAAAATGCTAATTGGTAAAAAGGTGAAATCATGCAAATAAGCAAACCAATTATTTTTTTCAGATGGCATAACCTTGTATGCCGACGGAGAGCAGTACGCCTCCATCTCGCCCCCCGCGGGAGGGTTCGCCCGCCAGGCGGTGAACGACCAACCTGCAGCGACACTGTGGAACAAGGGAACTTCACTTGCTCCTTTTGACCAATTTGTACGTATTTTCTATGCTTGATTGCATACTACTCCGAACAGGTCTGAATAGTCGAGAAAAATAACCACTTTCCCGAAGCACCAGATGTCTCCCTTTATCGCTTCTCACATCGAGACGCTTCTCACAGCTTGTGACTTTTGAAAATTTGATTTTTTGTTCGAAGATTTTCAGGAAATTTCCTGAAAATTTTCATACAAAATTGAATTTTCAGAAAAAAATAAAAAAACGTTTTCAACTACAGAAACATCAATAATGCCATTTTTGTAATATTAGCACTCTAGAACACGTAAACGTCACGAGGCGCCACCGCATAAAAACTGACTGGAGTAGTTGGAACTCCTGTGCGGTATTCAAATAAAAAAAATAAAAAAATGGACCCACTGTGTCTGCAAAGTTGAAACTCTATTTTGGTAACTAAAACAACTTATCTTTTTGCAGTTCCACGTGTCCCTTGCACTCAACGTCGGCGGAATCTATGAGTTTCCCGACTCTGACTCCAAACCCTGGGAGAACTTCGCCACTAAGGCGAGGAGGGACTTCTGGAACGCGCGGCACAAGTGGTACCCGACCTGGCAGGGCGAGGAGAGCGGCCTCCAAGTAGACTCCGTGAGAATCTACGCGCTGTGAGATCCTGGAATTTCCAATCTATCCAGTATCAGTCTCTACTTCTGAAAGAATAGTGTCCTGTCGTTAAAACTCCATTTGACTTCGGCGTCGCGGTCGTCACAAATCGGCAATTATCGTCGACTGCCGATTCAACCCCCTCGTCAGGCTTTGGCCTAATTATGATAACTGCTGTGCTTGATCTTGTGATATAATATTATATTATGTATATGATAGTTTACACACACATACTTTGTATTTTTGAGAAATGTTCAATAAATTAATAAAAGTTTTATAAATTCTATTTTGTGCATTAATTAGCGTGTGATTTTTTAAGTAGGTAGAGGTAGTAAAATAATTGCAATAATTTGGTGTATTATGCTAATTTTTTTAAAGAAAATCCCAGAGCGGTAGATACTCTCAGTATCGCCCTGGTGAAGAGCACCATTAAGAACCGAAACGTTTCTTGAAATGGCTATGGCCGTGCTTAGAGCTAAATAACCTCAATATTCCTCATTTTTCTACTCTCACTCCTACTCCAAGCTTCTTGACATACCTACTCCAAAAGAGGATACCATAGTCCCATTGGATTGGGGCAGTAGGGACTCTTTCACGTGAAAAATATATTTGTTCTGTCTGGAAAATTATACAGTTAGAATCTGAGAGTTTTCCCTCAACTCCATGTATCCGTCCCAGATAAAAACCTTGTTCTTCTTATAAAATCATATATTTGTTTTATGTAGGTATCTTGTTTCAAATCATATTTATTTATTTCACGCCTATTAAGGCTATTACATACATATATATATAAAAATATTTACGAAATTATACACGAAAATAGTGCAGGAAACGACTATTTAAAACAATTGCAGAAAAGTAAATATAAAGTCAAAATATCACTGAACTTGATCTACACAGCATGCAGGCACAAAACATAAAAAATCCAAAATATTTTTTTCTGTTTCAGTTGACACAATTATTGTGTTAGTCAAATTAAATATCTTTATAAAAATATTCCACTACTTGATGAAAAAAACTTCAAAAGGGTATGCTTTATATTGAAATTGATGTACTAAATAAATAAACAACATCGTTGTATTTGTTTCCTAGCTGTTGAATCCGTCGCATAGGAGTGTGATATTGGGACGTTGATATAGAATTGCTACAATAATATGGTAGGTACTGTCTTGTAACCGACCTGCTTGGAGTATAAAAAGAGATTATATATAATAAATCAGGGGTATCAAACATTGAATTAATGATTTTATACAAACAGGTTAAATCGGAAATAATTCTACGATCAGATAATTTTATTAAATTTAATATATAAATATATTGCGGATTAGGCATTTTTTTAAAGCGAATGCTTGTGTAGTTTTATTTCATTTTTTTATTTGTTTTATAACAGATTTTATACATTCTCATTTCAGAAATCAGAAATAGATAATATATTGACACCAAATACAGCCGAAACCCCTCAACTGACCAAAAAAACACCACGTTCATAATTATTTCGGAAAAAAACACTATTTAATATGTTTATAATTACTTTGTACTATCCATAATACAAAATTTTAATAATATATAAATAAAATCCTCAGCACGGGATATTCCAGTGAGGATATCTTATTTAATATAAGCAGTTCTGATAAAATTCAACTGCTTTAAGGTAAAAAAAGTTTTTTGAAATATTTTCTAGGGGAATGGGTATTGGGTATCAATAATAAAAATGAGAGAAAGTGATGTTATTCAATTCAATGCTGTTATTCAAACTTTGAATATCCAATTTAAACTGCTGTTATTCTCTTATTCAAACTTTTAGGACGGGTTGTTTTGGAGTATTTGAACAATTCATCAAATTTAAACGTTCGTTTTCAAGTTCTGTGAAAGATTTTTTCAAGTTCTGTTTTTATTTCAGTTTTGTCAAGCAACTAGCCTATAATGATATAATAACAGAACTTGAATTGGACTTTCACAGATCCCAGAAATGAACGTTGAAATTTGATGAATTATTCAAATACTCCGAAACAACCCGTCCTTAATATCCCATTTAAACTGTTGTTATTCTGTTATTCAAACTTTTAATATCCAATTTAAACTGCTGTTATTCTGTTATTCAAACTTGTAATAGCCAAATCAACTTGAAAACAAAATAGATTTGTTTTTAATGTGAGTAAAAAAAATATCAATAAAATAATAAGTTTTCTGACATATTCGATCGGATGTTATTTTTTTAAGATTGTTATGAATTTAGTGAGGCATAATCTATTTAAAGTGTCACAGCTTCTTATAAATAATTTTTTGTTAGTGCATGTAATTTTACAACCTGTTTTCGCCAAGGACATTTCGGTAGCAGTTATTAAAACTTTTGCAAACAAAACGAATAAGAAAATAAGGAATGAAAAAAACACGTTTGTTTTTTAAAAGATAATTTTTAATTTATATTTCCAGTGACAATGTTTCATTAATAGGTAATATAAAAAGTTTATCAATAATACGCAGAAATCACTTAAAAAATATATAGAAAAACATAATTGTTTCAGTTCGAGTTATACAGACCAGAGCTTAGAATTTATATACAAACAGAGCATTTCTTTAATGAATTGATTCTAAAGAATGTGATTTTTTTCCGTACAGTTTTTGAAACATTATTTTCATTATGTAGACGAAATAAGGAGAGTTTCTCCTCTTTGAAGAGGAGGAGTTATTTTTAGGGAGTCAGCCAGGACTGATTTGGTAGGGTGGCCGATCTCAAGACCGATCATAACGACATATCTCCAGGCTGTGCACCGGTGTCGAAAGCATCAATGGTGCATGTTCCGGATACTACACCAACTTACTTTAGATTGTGTTCCAATACAGTCAAATAAACAATAAAAAAGTAAAATGAAAATAGCTATCACAGCTACAACTTTTGTAGAGTATTTTAATGTTGCAATAAACATAGCATTTAATGTCAGTAATATAAATGTTTTGTCAATGTAAGTCAATAAACCAGGTAAGGTGGTAGTTATTTACAGGGCCCAGACCTTGACACTGTCCACGACGAGATCCCTAGCTTCCTGGTTGCGCCAACTCTCGTACCAGATATCGTAGTCTTTCCAGAAGAATGACTTGGATTTTGTTCCCTTGTTCGACCATTTCTTGTTACCGACGTTATCTGGGAAGTCTGCGATCCCCCCGACTCCAAGACCTAGGACTATGTTGAACTAGAAAAAGAAAACAGATCGATTGTAGAGAGCTGTTATATACAGAGTTAGCATAAGCTTGCATAAATTGTGTTACACTTCGGGGGAGTGGCAAATACGAGTATCTAAATAACTTTTAAAGTACGTACTTTAGAACTGTTGGAACCCGACATCACCCATGGTATTAATTAATATGTATTCTGATAAATTAATCACATTATAAATGTTCATAAGTTTTCCTTCCAACCAGTGGCGGCTCGTGACTTTTGGGTGTACTAGAGTGCTAATATTACAAAAAATGACACTATGGATATTGTCGTAGCTGAAAAAGATTCTTTTTGTTTTGAAAATTCGATTTTTTGTAAGAAGATTTTCAGGAAACTTCAGTTTCGCCGTGCGTCGCACGGATTTCCAGAAAATATTCCCACAGAAAATCTAATTTAAAAAAAAAATATATATTTAAGCTACAACATCAATAATGCCATTTTTTGTAATATTAGCACTCTAGTACAACCAAAAGTCACAAGCGAAATTTTAGAAAAAGTCAACGAAATTCGGGACCTTGGAGTTATGTTTGACAATCAATTAAATTTTGTAAATCACATACAACAAATAACTAACAAAGGTATGAAGACACTGGGTTTTATAATCAGAACCATCAAAGACTTCGACTCGTTGGAGGTTGTAAAAATCTATCTGTATCTGTCGCTAGTACGCAGCTTGTTAGAATACAATTCAATAGTGTGGTGCCCATACTACCAGATTCATATAAAAAAATATTGAACGTGTGCAGCACAAATTTTTACGATTTATTAACTTCAAATTACACATACCTATTCAACACATAAACTATACGTTCTTACTAAATACGCTTAAAATACATTCCCTAGAAAACAGAAGAAAAATAAATGACCTAACTTTTTTTATTTAAGATTATTAACTCCAAACTAGACGATTGTGAACTTCTGTAATTCATAGATTTCAGAGTACCTACTCGAGCAACTAGGCAAAATATATTATTTTGCAACAATAACTTTAGTACCAACTATCACATACATGCACCTATTTCTCGCTTTCACACACTTGGAAACCAATTCACCTCAAATATTGACATATTTAATATAAGTTTGCCTGTGTTCAAGAGATACCTGAATGACATTTTTATGTAGCATATGTTAAATATACGCGATCGCTCTTTAAGAGCGATTGCGTATATTTGTTGTTTTCTTGTAGAAATGTTGTGAGCTTAAAAAAATTGTTATTTTTGTCTTCATGTTTTCAAAATAAAACCTTCTTTTGTCACTGTATTATGCAATAAATTATGTAAATGTGTATAATGTAAAAGCCCACCAGGGCGTTTAAATTTATAAATAAAAAATAATTCAGTTGAGACAGGGCGACAATAATGATCCTCTTATTTTGAGAGTCAAGTAAGTGTCTACAATTTCATCACGATGTATCAAAATTCTGCTTTAAGGGGAGGGAAATGGGGGTGGGGTTTTTTTTTAAAAATCTTATTAAATAGTGTCATTCCTCTTGTTTTGAAGATCAAGAATGCAAAGTTTCATAAATAGCGGAAAAAAATTGTAGATTTGCATCAAAAACCAAACCACACCAGCCACCGGCCACTCTTTTTTTACATATTAAGATTGATATATGGCTGAAGTCTCTAGCGTAGCCCGGGTTTTATGCAGAAGTTTTCGAAATCAAATGTAGGTACACCGAAATTTTTCTCCAATTTTGAAAGTCAAATATTAAAAAATTCAAGGAGTAACATCAAAATTATGCTTAAAGGGTGGGGAAAAGAGAAGGGTGTAGTTTTTTTAAATTTAGAGTGCACAGTAACCTTTATGTTGGTTTGAAAATCGAGTTAGGAAAATTTCACCGATCTCAAAATAAAACTGTAGATTTATATACAAATCAATTAGTGCCCGCCACAAACAGACATGTATTATTCGAAAAAGATTTACTACTTTAAAATATGCTATGGTAATCTGATACACAGCAAAGAAAAATTAAAACAATACGCGTAAGCAAAATTAGTGAAAAAAATTGGATGCTTACCTCTTGGTCAAAGGGTGCCATTTTTGAAACCCATCGCGATACTTCTGTGCCCATTGAAGGACATTCAGTCTTGTAGTTCTTGAAGCCTCCGTCCGGTGGTGCCACACGTCCATATTCTTGTCCATCAACTGAGAGGGTTATTCCGTCTGTAAGAAAAATAAAGAACTTTCAGATAGTAACGACTTATTGACAGCTTTAGGTGGGAGAAATCAATATTGTGGTAACTAGCTTTAGAAATAACTTGTCTCAAAATCTTTTTGAAGTGTTATCAGGAAGTCACCATTATTCTTCATCTTCTCATGGTTGGAGACAGTTGGTGATAGCTAAATCGAGATTTTGAGATTTGTCAGCAAATGGATGGTTTCCGGGGTAGCTTGTTGCTTCCTTAAACACTGATGTGCTCTTTAAGAGCCAGTGGAGTAAATATTCTCGAACAAGGTGGTTATAAACAAGCTGCTTCTTGGATTGCCTTACCGAATATCATTGCCAATATGTGTGCATTTCTATTGTTATTACTATTGCATATATGTAATTTTAGATTACCAGCTCAAAGTGAGAGAAATTTAAAATTTGACTTCTGATCAATTTGCAAATAAATGTTCTTAAAGTAAATGTCAACTTTTTAGAATGTGTCAGACATTGGGAATCCCCAATATTTTCTAATTGGTACCTCAATTTCTTTAACTTACCAGCAGTCCACGTGAGCCCATAGGTGTGGAAGCCGTTTCCCCACGGCGCGTCCATATTGGCGTTCTTGACAATGCCCTTGCTCCTGCAGGGCTCGAAGCTATCCACCAGAATGCCTCCAGAAAGCACGGCGTTGTCGAATCTCTCGTCGCCACTTTGCAAGTTCAGGTTTCCACGGGCGAAGGCTACTCGGATGACGCCAGAGTCGTAGCCGCTCACGCCGTATTTATAGCGGGCGGGTTCCAGGTACAATTCTAAAAAAAATATTGGCTTTATTTATTGGGAGAGTCAATAATACATGGGACAGATACGCGACTTCTATATTTTCAAAAGTCGCGTATCGAGGGCAGTTTTCCCGGCAAGAATGAGCGTGGCAAACGGCCTGGCCTCAATGGGCCCAAGCACCAGCGTCTCTTAGCTGGTTTCCCGAGAGTACCCTCGAAGAAATGTTAACGGGGTAAGGGGAGATACTCCCAAAGACCTTGGGGAATGAAGTGAGCCTCAGGTCACCGGAGGCAGGACGGAAAGGGACCGGGCTCGCACAAACATTCCACTGGCCCGCTCATGTCGGGAGTGGCACTCGTGGTTTGCGGGACGACTGCCCCACCAGATTACTGTCAACTGACTGGATGCAGAAACAGAGTATATCCACCCCCGTGATGCGGAAATGAACAATTTATTATTAATAATAATTATAATTAAGAACGCGTTTCTAATAAATAGGGCTCAAAATCAAAATAAAAATAAAAGAAGAATATACAGGCATATCAAATGCATAAATAAAAAAATTCAAAGAGCCTAAAAAACGGTGTGAAAAGCCAATAAATAAAAAAAACAACAAATTAGTAAAAAATAATAAAACCATTAAAATAATAAATGCATTGCAATCATGCCATAAGACAAGGAAAGTAAAAACAAAGAGTATATGGGGAACACAAATCAATCGGCCTTAAGCAATATTAAAGTTGTGATAGAAGAGTAACGATGGACAATATGCTCGGCACCTGAAAAAAAGAAGATTTTAATCTAAATCAGCAACTCTAAGCACAGGCCATCTCTCTACCCAGGACTTTACAATATTTTTAAAGCATTCAAAATTCTCTATGTGCGACACGAAATAGGCATTCCACGTTGGTCTTGTAATCCCTCTCAAGCCATCCAAAATTTCCTTCAACTTCATCAACTCGCAGTGACACAAAATGTGCTCTGCTGTCTGGTTAGTGTCACCACATGAACAGTTCAGATAAGGAGACAGGGTAAGACTACTTAGCCGCCCCATGAGCTCCCCATGACCGGTCACCAATTGCGTCATGTAGTGACCTAGTTTTATGTCCGCCCCGCCTGTAATCTACCAATCAATCTACCCTTCGTTAACCTATCCCGTCGCTCTTGCCATACATCCAGCGTTCTATCTTGCACGGCTTTCAATAAGCCAGGAAGGGATCCGAAATCTGCCCCATGTATTTTTGACTCTCCCAATCAATAAAGCCAATATTTTTTTTAGAATTGTATTAATCATACTGTTGTAATCATACTAACACCTGTAAATATTGATTTTTTTCTTTATTATTTCACTTTAGATGCCAAACTATCAGGCGAAAACATCTGTCATGTGTCCTTATTTTGAGTTACTATTAATATAAGTATTCATTCATTATTTGATACTAACTATCATGCATGCAGGGACATTGGAGGGGCTAAAATTGTTTTAAAAATAAATATTGCTTCTTTTTACAAAAAAAAATAGAGTCCCGACGTGTGCGGCTAAGGAGGTTAAACAATCAGTTTCCTTACACAGCTGTTGTGAAAGTGTGGGTTCCCACCAATGGGGAAGATTGCAATTGAAAAGAATTGTAATAGTTAGATATAAAAATAACAAAGCCCGAGGTCACATATAAGATTTCCTAAGTGATAATTCAGGTAAAAATTAAAGGATGACGTTTATAAGGGGTGCTGCACCCCGAAATCTAAGTGAGTTATTCCGGGCTCCAGTTAGTAATACCGGGTAAAGATTAGTTGACTAGCTAACTCCGATACGAGAGGGCACCACAAAAAGAAGTAGAATATTTGGGGGAACTTTGGATATACATCTCTTAGATATGATATATTAATGTGTGCCACTTTTCCTTACAAAGAAGAGGAGCAAAGGATGTCCGGAGCTCCTTGCAAATCAGCTGGATGATTAAAAAAGAGATGGGGGAAAGAAAACGATCACTGGTAAACTTCGCAGCAAAAGAGTTGTGCTGATACATTTCTAATGGCGATCCAAAAAGAGCACTTTTTTCTTTTTAAAATGGGACTTGCTTCTGAGTGTTTGATCTACCTTACCAACATGGCTTCACAACTGTCAAAAGATGAATAGATCAATATATTGGTAGTGAAGCCGTAAAAACCATATTTATATTCTTTTGTGGTGCCACTTTGTTTCCGTACATAGTAAATTAAAAAAGTTTCGAGACTTTATTTTGATTTTCTTTAAAGAAATCGCTATCCAGGGAAGTTAAAAAATCAAATACCTGGGTAAATCCAATCTCCTTGCGGCAACTTGGCTCTGATTTCTATCTTGCCGTACTTGAAACTGAAGGTGTTCTTGGTTGACACCCTTCCAGAGATAACCGGAGGTATGATGTCCGAACCCATAGCTGTATGCTTGCAGAGCGATTCTGACTTAGTTGTACACCTGTTTACATAAATAAATAACAAATTAATTACATTAAGTACATTTGAAAGTGTTGATTTGATTATATTTTAATGGTTGTTTGACATGGAAACTATCAGGATCTTTTAATTATATAGAGGATTGAGGTAGGGTCAGGCGTCAGGTTACTACATAAAAACGGAATAAGGATCAGACTAGACAATTTAGAAGCATGAAATAGACCTAAATAAAAGTCCCACACTTCGGTGGTTCCCTAATAACAAGGAACACACTCTTCCCAATCATCCTCCGCCCCTTACCTTCTCCACTGGAGCACAGCACATTTTTTGAAACCTACTGTAAAAGCATAATTTATGTACAACACATGTCACTTGTGGATATTCATTCAATTGCATCTAGTCCCATCCCCGACGATAACGAACTTTCTATATTTAGAGATTTCATCTCTCCTAGAATCACGCCCCGACAAAAATAATATCTCCCTTGCCGAAAAACTCCACGTTTTCGAGCCAACCCATCGTCTATTCACTAATGCGCGCTCATCACCCCCCCCTTTCAAAACTCACCGCCACCCGAAAATAGGAAATATCACCCACACCAATGTCATCCCCCACCCCACCTGGTCACCCACCAAACCCAAAAAGTTGCCTTCACCTCAGACCAAATCCAAGCTATCCCCCCCATCAGCTTCCAAACGCCATCTCATCATCTCATATCTAGCGATATCTCGATTGCCAAAGACTCGGAGACCTCGGGATACTCGAGTTCCGACCTATCAGCGTCAGATATCTTAGGTACCGAGGAAATAACCTTGGAATCGGCCAAGGTGTCCAGAAAACATTTCCGTGACAGGAAATCCCCAACAAAAAAACGTCCTCTCCTCAAATCCACAAAAAAAAGTTCCCATATAATATCCTAATGTACAATACGAGTTGCGGGGAAAGCAATCCCCATGTCTCGAGAACGGTAAGGTAAGTACCTGAGGGATGATTTTTTTCTACCCGATAAGTTGGCTGTCTAACGCAACTTATAGGGCTAAAATACTATCTTTTTTGATTTTTTTTTGACGGGAGGTATTTTTTAAATTTAATTAAAACGGGTTTTTTGACGGTGTTTATAATTTAACACTTTTTTATACTATATTTTTTATTTGAGTCCACTCATCGAGGGGGGAATATGATAGAGACTGAGAATGGATATGTGGGATTATCATCGGGACTTGAACGCCCGAGACATTCTATGCTCGGATTTGGATGCATAGGAAGTTTGGAGTAGAAGGATTTGGCTGATTCTAGCATGTGGGTTTTCAGTGGGGGGATTTTCGTGCATGAATTAATAATATTGTTTCGGTCAAACCAAGGGCTTTTGGTGTATCTTCTAAGTGTGGCATTCTGGAATGATGCAAGACGTTTTGTATATCGGTGAGGCGTAAGTCATGATGGAGCGTACTTATGATTTGGAGAAGTTTGTTTTGAATTTAAGTTTTTGTATTGGAGTGAAGTAGGGGATATAAAGCGTTGGACGTCTTCCTAGCTTTATTTAGTGTATTTTTTAAAAGTTCCTATATTGTAAAAAAAACAACAAAATAATTAGAGATCTGGAAAATAGACGTCTCGACGCTGGCTCTGGTTGAACCCGTACCAAAGCTGACGATATTTTACAGAATAGTGAACTATAACAGACATTCTTACCCAGCAGTCAGATCCAGAAAGCCTCCAATGATGAAATCTTTATCGTAAATAGTATGCTGCAGTGTTGGAGATATGCGCAGCTTATTAGCGGCTGCCTTCACGTTAGTAGTCTGATAGGACACAAACTCATATTCCTGAAAAAAAAAAAAACAGTGATATTTATAATAAACTACTACCAGTTTAATATTTTATTTGCTCTAGCAAAATACTGACTTTTCGCTTACAAATACTTCTTATTGTAGATCTCAATGTTAAGTGGTCAGGTTTTTATTATAATATCTGGATATAACATTCAAACTGCAAAAAACTCAGAACCAACAAGTGAAAATTTCTGTCGTGCACATTTGTTTATCGTTCGGAAACCATTGTTAAATAAGCCACTTATTGGAGTCGAATATCCTGTTGTATCCCTCAAAGACAAAGGCTCTTATAAAAAAATAATGATGTTGATTTGTGTCCATTACTCCAAAGTATTACTACCAGTGTTAGTTGTGGCCTTGCAATGGAGCCTTGCTGTACACCACATATAATTAAAATTTAACAACCAAAGTAATTTAATTCAAAAACGCAAATTCTGCTCACTTGATCGTCAGGCAGCCGGTGTTCCACCAGCCACTTATTGGGGTCAATTTTCCCGAAGTTATCTTCGAAGATTACAGCCCCCTTGCATGTGGTCTTGCCGTTATTAATGACCGTGACAGAAGCCTCGCAGCCGGGTCTGGGGTTGGTTCCACCCGTAGTGCCTGTGTTGGTCTGCCCGCCAGGGGTCTTCCACGGAGTATTGGGAGCGACGAGCTCTGGAATGGATAACCAACAATTAAATGATGATTCGTGGAAAGTAAACAAACAGAAGATAATAATAATACTTACATCTTTATTGCAATCAATTAGCAATTATAACTAAAAATACATGTTAAATGTAGCATACAGAGAGCAACATAAATTAGACACATAAAATGAAAAATAGAAAATAATATAAAGATGAAAAAAAAATAAAGACTGTGTAGCGTATATGTATATAAAGTACACTCTGTTACGATTAACGAATTTGTTAAATTAAAGTAACAGAAAAATTGTTTCCGATCAAATTAACTGCTTTGAGTTACTGCAGCTAATTAACTTTAATGTGCCGGCCATACTACCTTATTACTGTAACAATATTGCAACTGCCGCACTATTTAACAGTCCGATACATATATAACAGGTGTATGGAATATATCGCTGTCACAATATAGGTATGTACTCAAGAACCATTCATCTATCTTTGATGTAGGTACTTCCTAAGAAGTTCCTTGGTAAATTTAATAACTACATCGACGAAAATATTGTAAGAGTACATATCTCTACCTTTTGGTTATTAAATTTTTAAATTATAAAGAAATATCAATTACTAACTGACCGGTACCCGGCGTTACTAGGAGTTATCCTTAGGAGATAGACATATACCGTCGAAGACTTTTCTGTCGAACTTTTTAAGATATACAATTCTGTTTTAAATTATCTTTATGTATTTCATAAGGTTTAGCCAGCGTTGTAATAATATATATAAGCAACCAAAAAATATTTTTTTTACTTCTTGATTTTAAAATATTGACTCTTCACTACTTTCTATAAATATAATACTAGTGTATTATATACATAAACCTTTCGGAAGAAATACTCTAAATGATACTAAAAACTCTATCAAAATCCGTTGCGTAGTTTAGAAGAACTAAGCGGACAAACAAACAGACGCGGAAAAAGACTTTATTTTATACTATTTAGAGGTTTAGAAAAAATATAAACCCTTACAACTTGTAATATCATAAATTTATTTTACTAACACTTCTTTTTTTCCTCTTTTAATGAGTTCAAAATTTTATACACGTTATGCATTTAATGTGGTTTTGTTATCTTGTGATATGTAATCAACTAGAAATTATTTTAAATATTATATGCCTACCGTTAAGCATCTATCTACATATACAAAAATACTTCAACTTTATGTTAAGTTCGTTCCATATTATATTCTGTAAGTATATATTTAAAAAAAATCATTATATTGAGTACAGGTCACTGTTAGCTTTTTTTATTTACATTTATTATGTTCTTACCTTCTATGTTGTATTATGTTGATGTTATACACGCTCATAAGAGCTGTTTATTATTTACACATTTCGAAATATACTTATTATACACCTACCTATAAGCATTTACTGTGTACCTCATCTATCTTAAGCCAGTTACTTAAGATAGAATATATATATATATATATTGTTTTTTTTTTACACATAAGTTTATACATTTTTTTTCTTTCCAATATTGTATTACTTAAACAAGATCTCAATTCTTATAAAATTATCCACGGCCATCTTGATACCTCATTATGTCTTAGCGATATTGAAATAAATGTATTTTTTTCTTATTTGGTACAATATTTTTTTTACATTTCAAAGTTTTCCAGTAATTTTGGCCTCACTGGGTGGCTTGCCCGTGCTGAAGTGCTTAAGACCCATAGCATTTTTCACCTGAATATTTTCAAAAACAAAAAAACCAAATGTGTCGACTGTATAATAAGATTGAGTGTGTTGAAGTAGATATTTTCGTCGATAACTTTCATGGATTCAGAAAAAAAATTCTGCTATTGTTAAAAAATATGTTACACTGATTATATTATGTATTACTTGCGTCTCTTACTTTTCTGTAATATTTGTGTTTCATATATATTTTTAATTTTGAATTTGAATTTTAATTTGTTTTATATTTAAATCTTTTTTTAGGTATATGAAAATTAAAGGTATATGAAAATTAATGTGTCCTATGGCTGAGTAGATTTTGCTAATCGTTTTACCTATTTGTATATTAACTGTATTGTTCTCACGTAAGTGAGATCGTCTGTAAAAACCCAGTATAAATAAATGTAAAAGCCGAAAGGCGTTAGTTATTATAATTTTTGTTTTTTTTTTAAATTTTTATTATTTATTTATAACCGCCATATTTCGGGGCTTTTACATTATCTATAAATATAATATATAACTGTGGAGATCCTCAAAGAATGTAAGGCTGATGTATGCGTAATGAATAAGATAAAGAAAGGGACGCATATATGGTTTGGGCATGTAGAGTGAATGGTTGAAGGAGTGTGAGGAGAATATATGACGGTAATGTGAATGGAAGAAGAAGTCGAGTACGCCCGAGGAAGACATCACACGATTAATTAAATGAAATAGTAGTCAGGCCTTGTCAAAAGTCAGAATAATAGCAGAGCATGTATGAGCCGATGTATGAATGTGAATGAAGCAAGGATTCTTTGCCAAGACCGAGTTGTTTAGCGGTCCATCCTCTCTGCCTATCCCTGCGGGAACGGAGTGATGGTTAGTTAGTTAGTTTGAAAATAATATACTACTAGCAGTTACAAACCCGCGGAGCGAATGTCCTAGTATCTATTAAATAGATAGATATTAGGACATTCACAGAGAGAGGGTGAATATATATATTGTTAAAACACGGAACAGGAAGGAGTTAATTAATAATAACATGCTAAATTTACGCATAATAAGAATGACAGTTGTTTGAATAAAGGAAATTTTACTTATTTGTGATGGATTATTTCAAATGAAACACTATTATTGAGTACATGTCTACAACTGATATTAACTGTTATCTTAGGTACCTAATATAATTAGCTCATAGGAGACTTGCAGTGCTTAAATATGTGTTACAACCGTCAATGTCTATAAGTTGAATCAATATCGTACAGTTTGTCACAATTAAAGATAGTTATAACAAAGTTGACTTAAATAATAGATTATTACATATTGATTAATTGTATCCGTGTTTATGAATAAAAGGAGGGTAATTGTGCGATGAGATTAGCAGTGGGTTTAATTAAAAGGTGTTAATTTTACCCCAACTGGTGGTAATTCTTTACCTACAACTGTTACTGTATCTAACAAAGTTTAAAGTTAGATTATATATACACCTTCATCACGCGAGTAAAAATCTATTTATAAAGGTAGATTATTACAACATAGCGCCCCTGAGGTGATATCTCACAAAAGCGGCGCTATGCAAATTGTCCAATAAATAAATAAATATAATGTTTACATTTTATTGTGTATACACCGAAGTCAAAAATTAAATATAGATTGCAATTGGAAAGAAGAAGTGGAAGGAGGGGGTAGGGGTAAGAGTAGGCTGGGTTTATAAGAATTAGGAATTATTATATCGTTAGACGGGAAAGACCAGTTAAGTGGGAAAATATTTAAAAGAGAGTTTATAAAAAAAATCTTGTTAATTATATCTGCTTTTATATTAACATGTTTCCTAATTTCTAAAATTTCAAAATTATTTAAAGTGTATTTAAGACTTGAAAAAGTAAGTATTAAGTATTTTAAGACCTGAAAAAAACCAATATCGTATAACCATAAAACAATATATTCAAAAGACAAATATCATTTAATAACGGTTATTCTAATAAATTGAAAGTTGAAATGCTAAATAAAAAAATAAACATATTCTCTTCAAACGGTATTTCTAAAGATAGAAATAAACAATGGCGTAGAATTCTGTTTGTGGATTACGATACTTCTAAAATTATATATAAAAACAATCCTGGTACTATTCAACCGGCGTTTTACACTAATAACAATGAAGAAATATATTCTTAATAATAAAGATAGCAAAAATCAAACAAAAAATCAGGAGTTTAAAAACTCAATTGGGATGATTGTAATTTCTTTTACAAAGGTAGAACCAATAGAAACTTTGAAGTCAGAACTAAAGAATATCGCAGGGCTCTATATGGAAATAGTGAATCTGAGTTTGCAAATCATCTTTTGAATAATGATCACACTTTCGATAAAAATTCAGGTCTTAAAATACTTCACTCAGGATATAAAGCATCGCAAATAAATAATTTTGAAATTTTAGAAATTAGAAAACATGTCAATATAAAATCAGATATAATTAATAAGCAAAAAATATAAATAATAATGAAAAATGCCATTACAAAGTGATAAGCTTCCAGAAGAAATCTTCTTATTAAACGCTTGTTAATGGTCAAGTAGTCGAGTATTGTGAGCTGCATTTTTAAATATTCGCGCCAGTCATTTGGTTCGTGTTTATACCGCCAGAGGTGCGCTCTGTCGGCCATCTTTAGCCGTGCGTATCGGCCATATTGAAGGAACGCGTGATTTTTTATAAACGCCAGACACAATCACGTAACTGTGGATAATTTTTACAGTAATGTAATTAATCCAATGGATTGTGAACTTTCTAAAACATATTTTCTTCGATATTTTCCAAAAATTATAAGAGCAGAAACGATGCTTTTGAAGAAATCTCGTATTATTATGAGGCTATCCCATAGACATATGAATATTAGTAGACCTGCCCTAAGTGATTAAAAGCGTATTATCCCCACTCCCCATACCGGTTCCATTGGAGCCGGCTGTGCTTGCGTATGGCCTCAAGTGAAATTTGAAAACGTGACGTCATCATTCTTGTGCGAGCTATGGTCGAGGTTCATTTTACGAAATAACACGGCAAAATGTTGACTTGTACTATGAAAACTAGTAAAAATAGATTTGAAAAAGAGAATAAACCCAATTGTCGTATTACATTCCATATAAATGCATTATTTTACTTTATTTTAAGCATATTCACATCGTATAATATAGATCAGTTTTAGAAACATATACTATCACATCGAGAAACGTCTGGACGCGAAACACAAAGCTGGTTGGTTGCTGGGAAGTAAATTATGAACATTTATAAAAGTGTCCTAACTAAATACTTAAACGAAATATTCGACTCTGAAAAGGGAACCGAATTTTTTTGCCGAATTCGGACTTCGCAAATTTGTTCATAACGTTTCGAGTAATTTGCGCTCCCATGTAAAAATGTCTATTCATTCAAAAGCAGATTTTACTTTTAAGAAGTAAATGGTGATATTATAATGCGAGATGCCTATTTACTGTCAGATTGATTTATTGACGAATCACAGTCAGCCTTACTCCCTTCGTTCTTCAACAGTTGATTTTACCCCTCGCCATTATCTTCTCGTCTATTAATTCCTATGTCTGTGGGCTATCCTATTTTAGTATGAAATCGTGTCTTAATTTTCAAGTTACCCAAAACAGACAATTTTAATTTGACCAATCAGAGGGCCTACATCGTCCAGACGCTGGGACAATAATACTATCAGATAACAGTGGGTAATATGTGTTGTATAGAAAAGGTATGCATAGTTATAAGTTGACGTTTATCAAAACCCGCCTCATTAGGCTAGCCTGTGTTGGGGCAGTAATTTAGTAAGTTGAGGTTGTAAATTATTTTTAAATACCTATGAATATATATTTATAATAAACTATAATGATTTGGCTAAAACAACATCTTCGAATTCGGGTTGCTCTATCATTACTGTTGATCCAAATTTTTGCATTATGTTTGATTTTTTTTTGACGCAAGACTTGTCAATTTTTCCCTGAACAAAAATAATATGAGTTACGGAAATTTGAAGTAAATCTTTGTTAGTGTTTCGAGTAGAGTGTATGTTTAATCTTTTTCCATAGTTTTTGTGTATGTTTGTATAAAAATGAGTGAGAATTGTTTTAGCGTATCCGTATCTGCAAAAGGGAGACCATTGACCGTGTGATGTACTTTGATAGAAGCATCTTCCCAACGAAGACCCCGGTAGTTTGAAGTAAGCATTGAGTAATAATCGGGGACCATTGAAGCAAGATTTTAAATCTGATTTTCAAAAAAGAGATCTTTCAATAATTGTTACTATCTGCAGAGCCTACACAAATTTCAAATACATCCGACAGTTGAATTTTGGAACCATCTCCTGGGTTGGAGCCTCAAAAGTCTGAATTATCATTGTCAAGCTGCTTGTCTCTACAAAAGAAGAAGCGCAGACATAAATTATGTAATAAAAGCAAGCAAGGAAGAAACGTAGATATTATCGGATATTTAAATACAGCATGTTGTGCAATATTGATCTCTTGCATATCGGCATCACTTCAACAAACTCTGATTCCACATTTTCGAGATATAAATAAATAATATGATGAAGTAAATAATAATAAAAAAAGTTAACTATGCTTTATGTCACTCACTAATTAATAGAATACGGGATAACTGGATGGTGGTCTACATTGAGCAACTCTCTATACCGCCTCAATTTACTTTTATTTAATTTTTATTTTAACAATAGAAGATACAATATAATAAAACAATACATAACAATCTTAATTAAGTAATTAAAATTCCCGGTTTGTGGAGAATTGTTTTCGAGTCTAACTGGGTAGTTAGTCAATTTCCTTATTTAAAAAAATATTATTAATTATTTTTTTTTTTTTTTAATGTTCTCCCATAATAAGCAATTGCTTGTGTGTATGCGATGAGAAATTATTTGTTATTTTTTTTTTCTAATTGTTTTCCGACTTTATGTCCGGGTTAAATCGTACCAACAGGAACAACTAAACCCTTCCACACACTTTTCCACAAATGACCATCTAGTCAATCCACATTATGTAAGTGCATTATATAAGCATAATAAATACAAAATAATACAAGAACAACACGTCAAATTACCAGATATTTTCACATCAGAGGGTTCGGCTCGGTAGAACTTCTAATTGGACCTATAAATCCTACTGATCCCTCAATATAAATATTTTAAAAATCTTTCGTAATCCTACATGTATTGAAAATGACTGATTTTTACATTTTTAAATATAAATTCTTTGACAGATCTAATACGCCTAAATTTTTAATGTAATGTATAATGCCAGTAGCCGAAATAACAAATGGTAATATTTTTATAGTCTGAGAATGCCAAATTCTTTTAATCTCATTATTATTTTTTTTGTTTTTTTGTTTTATGTTTTTTTTTGTTAAGGTTTTCGGTATATTTTTTTGATTGTGTTTTGAATTCTTTGAATCTATTATTAAGTGATAGTAAAACTTTGGGTCAACAAAACTACAGATACTTAGGAACAAATTTCTTCAATAAATTGCCAGAAAATATATTTTCTGGCAATTTATTGAAGAAATTTGTTCCTAAGTATCTGTAGTTTTGTTGACCCAAAGTTTTTTTTTTACAAATCGGAAGTTCAGGTTCAAAAAAGAAATAGTTTTTAAAACTTCACGTTTATATTTAATTATTGAAGACAATATTAGCGATTTCTAAAACGAAAATCTGAAACAGAAAAAAAAGGATACGGTCACATCTAGGACTCGAACCCAGGAACCTTGTCTTTCCGGGACACTTCATGCTTATACTTCACACTTCATGTTTATACTTTTCATTGTAAATATTTCCGCCGCACTTTTAATAGTCACAGATTATGAAAATTACACTTTTTTTCAACATAATTACTACAAGAAACAACGATTTACGTCGGGATAGATGGTGAAAGATGCATTATAATTTATCTTATAAAAGGATCCTTTTTACACAATTTTAGACTTTTTTTGCATAGAGTAACACTTGCGAAAGTTTGTAAATACGCATACATTACTTAATTAACCCAAACTAAGAACCTAAAACCTATTTTATGCTTGTAAATTGTTGTGTCTTGCAGTCATGGTTGAAACATTACATTAAAAATGTAATTTCCATGATCTGTACCTAAAAATTTAGCGGTTATGTTAGTTTAGGTTTTATTTAAACTGAAAAAACAAAACTGGATACTGCATTGCCCAATATAAATACTCGATCAGGGCAAAAGCCAAAATATACTGGTTATTCTCAGTTTGAATACATCTTTCAACAGAGAAATATTAAATTTCATGATACGACACTAGACATATTTAAACATGAAATAATAAACAACCTATTAAAAAAATACTTTTCAAAAAAAAAAATATACAATAAGGACATTCACAATCATAAAACAAAAGGACGTGCAACGAAATTAGGCTACCAAAAAGGACAAAACCAATACACAAAATAGTTTTTTGTTCAAAGGAATACAATATTATATTGCGCTGCCGGAAACCATCAAGTCTGCACCAATTGATAAATTCAAGCTGGTTTGTATGTTTGTATGTTTGCCATATTAATAAAAATAAATACGTAATTATGTACACAGAGAAAAAAATTGCCTTGATAATATATAATGACGAAATGCGAAATTATTACGATTTTTACTTTATTACGATTTACGACACGTATGCCGACATCGCGAGAGTACATTCATATTTAACTAAAAGTTTAACAGGAAACCTTTCAATTCATTTGTTAAGGGCCTGCAATTCCGTTTTTAATCGGATTGCGAATAATTTAAAGAGATTCTTAACAAATTAGCGAATTTCTAGGAGAGAGGTTTTAATTTTTGATACAAAAAAAAGTTTCGTAAACTTGAAGGCACATCAGAAAGGTCTTTGAGATCACGATCCTTAATAATAGTAGATACATTTAAAAGTTAGCAAAGAACTTACGGTTCACGGTGTATGTCTGCTTGTCCTTCCTGTATCCATAGATATCGTGCTGTACGAACACCCAGTAGTTGATGTTATCTCCTGGAGCCAGTATGACGGTCGGGTCCTCGAAAACCCATCGTCCATTTTTCGCCTGGAGCACATCTCCGTTGATGGTGCCAGTGTCTTTAGGACCGGTATTCTCATTGACCTTGCCGTGGAAGCCGAAAAGTTTTATGCCAGGAGAATCTAAACAAAATCATTATTTATTATTTATTTAACGCCCAGAGGGTTTTACATGTAGGTGGTACAATTTTGATGACAGACAATTTTGAAATATAAGAATGAAATAATATTAAATTAAGAAATAATAAATGCAAGAAACAAAAATAAAAAGAACAATAAAATTATATTAAAAAAATATAAATTAAAAATACAGCAATTTGACTGGTTTACAAAAATACAACTTCCATTTAGGAATGTTCAATCAGTTCAAAATTCACTAGTTAAATTTTTAGCTCATAAAAGTTTATACGAACAAAGGCATTATGTTTCATACCTTCATCAGAATCTTAAAATTTTCTCAGTAAGATCAATTCTGTTGTATAAAATTATATTTCAGCATATGAATAGCCCTATATACATAAATAGACTGGACCACACTTACAATACTCGTTTTACGTTAAATGAAGGACTAATTGTACCTAAGCATTTAAACAAATATGGACAAAGAACACTGGACTACATGATACCTAGTTGCTTAAATATGTTACCTGAAATAAAACAATTTACAAATGTAAAAACAAAATATATTACGTTGAAAAATTGTCTCGCTGAAAGAAATGGTTTGTATTAGAGTCAAACTATTGGTAGATACTATCACTGTTGTGTATATGTTTTTAAATTTTTAAAACAAATTGTTATTTTTTATTGTTATCACTGTTGTCATTAAGTAAAATAAGTTTTATCTTTTTTTAATATTTTTTATGTGAAAAGTTGCCATCGATAAACTACTGAAAAGTAGTTTATTGGAACTTTTCTGTTTTTTTTATTATTTTATTTTATTATTTACTGTAATATATATTTTGTCTTGCTGTCTTTAAATAAAAAAAGTGATGAAATAAATCTTAATCTGATCCATGATGATGAAATAAATCTTGTGATCCACACAATTCACAAAGTTAATATTAAATATAGGTATCACCTAAGTAGTGTGAAACCGTTGTATCGAAGAGTTCGCAATGTAATTGCGTGTGTTGCAGTGATATAGTGTATTTTGTCGGGTTGTTATTGTAGGTATTATAATAATATATAATACCTACATAAGTTTATGAGTTGCAGAAGTTCGCAACAGTCGAATTTAGAGTTTAGAATTTTGAATAAAAAAGTTAAATTATTTTTTTATTATTTTAATATAGATCATAGTTACATTAATACATACAAATTTGGAATATATCATATTTAGGTACATAGTTGGTCATGTATACCTTATCAGAAAAGAGGAGCTCTTGTGCCTGATAAGGGAGCCACGATTCTTACTTAGATTCAATGTTATGTGTAAAATATAAATATAATATATATATATATACACGGTGTCCGGAAACTCGTAGTACAAGCGGGAAACTGGAGAATCTACACCACATGGGGAACCCAAAAAAACATAAAGTTTTTTGATTTGAGCATTTTCAAAAAAAAAAAAACCAAAAAAAAATATTTTTCGGCTATTTTAGGGTTAAAGTTTTTTCTGGTGTTTAGGGTTGAATAACAGATGTTTTAACCCTGCAGAGCAGAAATATTTTATGATTACACCGGGTTAAATGAAGGGTGATTTCAAAATAATGCTTCAAATCCGAGTTTCTTCATTTGTTTTACTTTCAAATAGTTTTAATTAGTTGGGTACTTTGATCTTCAGTAATAATTTATAAGAATTTGATTAAAAAAAAAAAAATCAACTTCAAACTCGATTTACTCGATAACGAAAGCTCAAATAAAAAAAAATATACTACAAAATCGACTCCAAATGTGATGTAGATTCACCAGTTTCCCGCTTGTACTACGAGTTTCCGGACACCCTGTATATATACATATTTTTTTAAATATAAGTTTTTTTGGAAAAAAAGTTTGATTTTATTTATTTGTTCTTGTTGGTTCGTAATACAGCGCAATTCGGAAGAGAGATTATTGTAGTTTTTTATGGCTTGGTAAATATAATGGTTTTGCATTTGAGTTGTTTTAGATTGGCGTAATAAATTGATTTCCATTTCTCATCATTTATTTTACGCCTGTCTTCCAATGTGTGTATTTTTAGAGTATTTAATAAGAAATGATATTGTAAGTCTTCTAGTGGGATTTAATTTAAAATTTATAAAACGTAAATTTTTTTGTATTCGCTCAGTGTTATTAATGTGAATTTTGTAAGAGGGAGAACAAACTACTGAGTTGTATTCAATTATCCTTCTAACTAGAGATATGTATAACAGTGGCTTGTATGGAGTTAAAGTTTTTAGTTGTTCTTAATAAGAAGCCTAGTGTTTTCATGCCTTTTTTTACAATTTGGTGAAACTTAGTTTTTCAAGAGCGCCGAAAAAAGAAATCACACAAATTTTTTGGAGAGTCTTTTTGGTAAACTTTAAAAATAGCTGACCACGCTTGTAAAAATGGCGGATGTCCCATCCAAAAACAAATGTTCATTTTACATAATTGTAATTTTAAATGCAGTATTTTCCATTCCCCCCGAATGCAAATAGTTGCCATTAACAGTAATTAAGTTGAATCAAAGTATTATGCGTGGAGAGCTGTTTTAATGTTGTATTTTATTTTATGTAAAACGGAAAATAATAATAATTCTAATTATTTGAAGATATTTTTATCGTGATTTGCAAACGCAAACAAAATATTTTCGGAAAATAATACGTTTTTTTATAATTTTAGAGGCGAATTTTTCTAAAATATCTGCTGATTATAAAGAGTAACCGTTCGCCGTAGTACGGTTTACTGGGAGCCGTACAAATACGGCTCATCAAAAGAGCTAGCCCAATTATTTTGCGGTTCGTTCATAAACGACTCATCGCCACAAGTGGCAAATACTTTCGACGTCGTACTTGTGAGACTCAAATTCCTCGAATGAGGTGTTCTTGTGTAAAATAGGTAAAGAAAAATATACATTAACCGTATTACAAACGCCGATTCATGAAATATAATTTTTGTATATACTTGTAATTATGTGTTATTCGTGGACATTCCGCAGCGGTTGAAAACAAAGACCTCGAATTCAGTACTAATAGATTTTGAAGTACCACCTTATCAAGTCAGTGCCATCGAGCAACGACAGCTTGCAAATGGCAGTGATTGTCGTTAATGCTAGTTTTAACTGCTGATTTGTGTGTTGTTTTACCGAAATCACATTAGGTAAATAAGTGGAGTGATTAGACTAATTTAAAAAAATGAAGTTTACTTAGGACATCACTGGCCACAATCGGCCTTGTTAACAACAATTTGACGTTATCTGACCCTGATTCCGTTAGCCTTTTGGGGATAGTGGGGATTCCATTGTTACTGTCCTTGGTCATTTGGGACTCTTGCCTAGTATTTACATTTTATGAAAGCATAACTGTATTTTGGTAAAACATTGTCGGTAAGTTGTTTTTAACACGCCATAAAAATCAGGAACCCCCAAAAAAAATAACGACGGAATGAATAGTATAATTTTATACAGTGACATTTCAGATTCGTCACATTTCTCAGAAAGGCCTCAACCGAAATGTTTTTACCGATTGAAGTAGTTATGACCTCACGAAAGCCGGTTTCTGATTTCGCCACTCGAAATTGATAATAATTCATAGTCAGGTTTATTAATTCAATATCTCTCTGTTTGTTAACAAATCACAATTCGGTTTATAAGTGGTCTTGTGTTCATGTTACATCTATTCTGTCAAAATTTTCAAACTGTCAAAGAATTATTAATTAATTAAATAATTTTGTTAGCCTTGTCTGATATGATTTGAGGCGCTCGGTGAAAGAGTGACCCAACCAACAAAATAATCATAATTAGCGAAAACATCAGATTGTTAAAGATAAGAATCTAATTTAGTAATGGAACGATATTACACAGCGCCATCCTTTGAAATCAGTGAAAACTAAAATTGTGTAAAATGGAAATGAAAAAACAATCTGATTTTTTCACCGTTTAAAAATTATGTTGATCAATTTCAATTTTTCCAAAATTAAAGGATCACATTACCCAGATATACAATTTAGAATCACGCATATGTGCACCGACAGCCGAAATTAGTACGTTTAATTCATTAATAATAATCTACTATTTTCAGAAGTGGATCTTTCAGGATCCTGATTTCGTCTTTCGTGAAGTTAGGTATAGGAAAGGTTAGAAAATTGTATCAAGAAGGTTCATGAAATGTAATTAAGAACTTCTTTAACTTCAAGTAAATATAAATGACGATTAATTCTGCGGAGAACTGGTTAACCTTATACTTTGTAATTTGAATCTTTAATTATTGAGGACCAATAATTTTATTTGAGTTTTAGTCTGTTTGCTGTTATATTGACTGAAAACTTTTTAGATGAACCTCGTAAAATTCAACGGCTCTCGAAACATGTCATAATTTTACGGTAAACTTAACGTAAGTTATAATCTACGCGTTAATATTATATATATGTTAATAGTAAGGCCCCATAGTAAGGGTTCAAAGATGGTTTGAAACGGAGATATATGAATAAGAATGTTAGAGGGAGAGCGCTGATATTAAAAAAACGATAATAATTAAGCGAAAATTGTGAAAATATTTAATAAAACACGACTCGTTTAAAATAGAGCAAAAATTTCTTGACAAATGCTTTAGTTGCATTTAAAGATACACTGTGATTTTTTTCATGACTATAACATATTAAATAACAGAACAACACAAGTTTTAAATAATTTTCGGAACTTACTTTGCGTTTTTTTTCTATCGAGGGTGTTTCATATAATTAACCTTTCGGCATAACAAATGTATGGATATTATCTTTAAAAATAACATCTATTTTTTTGGAACTTAAAAATTTAAAGAGTTAACCAATAGTTTTGTCCGTATAAAAACTCAATTCTTTCAAGAAAGGCATACAAGTATAATATTGGATGGAATCGCCGGAACGATAATACAATAATGTATTTGTATGCCTTTCTCGAAATAATTGAGTTTTTATACGGATCAAACTATTATTATTCATATTGTGAATGCACGGGAGCAAACAAATAATTAGTCTCAGTATTTTAAAGCGTAACTTGTAAACAGTGTATTTTAATAAAATAATTAAATTATCGCCATCTACGAACGCGTAGATTATAACGAATGTTGCGTTTAACCAAGAACTCGCACGTGAAAAGCGTTTTGAAGCTTGAAGCAGGGCGGTAAAAAGTTCGAATACTTAAATTCTGTTTCAGAATTCGTAAATTACGCTATTAAGCTCCGTTATAAGATAAAATAGAATCTTAAAAATTGGAAACAAGGTTACCGAAGATGGTTTGAAAAGGAGGTGTGTAAATAAGAATGATAGAAGAAGCACGAAAATGTAAAAAAAAATGTAATTAATTAGCGTAAGGGGTTGTTGTGAAAATATTTAATAAAATACTACTTATCTAAAACAGAGCAAAAATCTCAGTTATATACCCTTTAAAGAAACATTGTGAATGCTATAGGTAGCTTGTTAAATAACAGAAGCGGATGTGTTTTTCATAATTTCGGAGCACACTATGTGATTTTTTTCTATCGAGGGAATTTCATGTAACTACTTTTTCAACTCGTAGAGGTCATCTTCGAAAATAACAAACTTAAAGTGTTTGTTATCTTATTATTTACGTGTGGTGTGGTATGACCACTGATCATGGTAGTCTTTGAATAATACTAATCCGAAATGGATTATTGAGTTTAGTAAGTATCAGCTAGCATCAGGTTGAAGGAGATACTTGGACCTCTCGACCCAACGTCTTGCACCGCAGTGGGAGGGATGGACTCCGTCCGCCTGTTCGTCACTCCTGGTAAAGCTGACCCCCAGATTATCACCTACACCTCATAATTTCTCGCTTTCCTTTTCGAATTTTCTTTCTACTTTCTACTTTTTCCTTCGAAGAACTTTCTCTCCCCCCATTTCACTAAAAATATCCTACACATTATCCCCAAAGGTAATGAAGGGAAGTTATTTTCCTCGTGTCCTCCTGTATGAAGTTAATGTGAAAAAATCCTTGAAAACACATCAGTTCTCAGATTTACATTACTACGTAAACGTATGCAAATAAAATTAAATGACGCCGAAAATATCGTTAAACGAACTCAGATAGACAACAGCCTCTAGGTAACTTCACACACTTGCCTTCAGGGGTGGACCTATAAAATTTTGCGGCGCTACAGAAAGTATATTATGGATACCTACATAGAGTAAGAACACCTCCCGCCCCCCAAGAAATGAAATTACTGCAATTAATGCGTAATCAGCACTAATGTCTTCAAATGTTATGGGTAATTTTCATTAGTTCGCGGCTAAATTTTCATTAGTTCGCGGCTAAATTGAGTACTATTCACTCATTTGGTTACTACATTATAAGATTCTAGATATTGAAAAAAATACAGCACAAATTATTAAGATTTAAAAAAAATTATTTACCCTTTCAAAATATAAACTAAACCTATCTGTCTAGGAAAAAATCTAAAATTAATAAAGCTGTCCGACAGAGGATTGGTATCTGACTTCAAATTTATTTTTAAAATTATTAAGGTGACATTCAACAAAAAACAAATCTTCTTTCAGTCCTAAATGTACAATATTCTTTG
Organism: Hesperophylax consimilis; assembly: GCF_061612785.1. Lineage (NCBI taxonomy): Eukaryota > Metazoa > Arthropoda > Insecta > Trichoptera > Limnephilidae > Hesperophylax > Hesperophylax consimilis. The sequence goes on from NC_142842.1 coordinate 3,811,771, forward strand.
GTAAAATTATTATTAAACAAAACTAAATACGAACAAAGAAATGACGTACCAAAGTCATTAGTATATAATTCTGTAAATCTGTTCGTGCTTTATTGTGGTTTAAAATTGCGAGTCAGCATACATCTAAATCTGAACATAATAAAATAGTGACACATGTTCATAATAGAAGACTAATTGCAAAAATTTACAACATGTTACCAAACTAAATAAAATGCTGTGAATTGACTCACAGAAGGAAATGTATGTTAAAAAATGGTTATGTGAAAGAATTTTTTTGTACTAATGTAATTATGTGTATATTTTATGTACTTGGTTAAAATTGTATATGTATTTAAAAAGTAATTGTTAAAAGAACCCGTTGACAAACTGATATCAATCAGTTTAACGGGACTGTAAAAAAAAATATTTTTGAAAGTTAATAAATAAAAAAATTAACCCCTTATTTGCATTATTATTTCAATTTCATTTCATGTTCCCAACAGAGTCACGCGAACTTAATATGTCTTTCACATTTAGTATATATTTTTTAAAAATAATTTATTTTATTTTAATTAATAATTTGAATCATATTAGTAGGCTTACACTGTGTAATTACTTTAAAGTATGCATTGCAAATGAATATTTTTTTTATGATTTAGGGAAAATTTTTAATTTATTTTCACGCGCCTTTTCGGAAATTGCGCCCATGTTTTTTGCACAGTATGCCCGTACAGCAGATCCGGCTCTGTGTGCCGTAATGGCCGTGAATTCAAGAACCAAGCCGGTTTCTTCCTTGAGAGCAAGTTGAAAGAAACTGCATTCTATCTTACACACCAAAACATCACTAGCCACTGGTAATAAATAATAATATTGTTGACATTTTATTTTTGCTGAAAAATTAACATGAAAAACGTTATCTGTGTAAATTTGTGAATGTTAATTATTATTTGTGGTCGGGTGTTATCTTAAATGCCGGTAAAACACAGATTCATGGAATACGTTGAAAATCGATAGTGATATGGCAAAGATGCTGTAAAAAAACGTGTTTAAAAACAGGATTGTAGGATTATTACTTCACAACGGAAAAACCAAAAAAATAATATATATATAATATATGGTTCCATGATAAGTCAACACCAAAGATATTAGAAGAACGAGATATGCTATGTTGGCCGCCGGACCGTAGGCGGAGTACTACCTAATTAGGGTACTTTGAATACTATCGGGACGTGTACGCACAGAAATCTGTTCTATGTATTAGTGCGGATACCTTAGCGTAAGCGAAGGTGTGCAGTAGTATCGGTGAACAAAACCAGCGACACTGGGCAAAACAATTCCACACAGTATGAACTGCTCATAGCACATCTCGTTCTTCTAATATCTTTGGTCAACACAGTGACAATTCAACACACTTTTAAAAAGTAATATAAAGTCATTGGAAACTACGAAATTTTTTTTTAACCTAACCTAACTTACATAACCGAGTAAAAAAGTTTTTGTTTCATCACTTTCCATGACTTTATATAACTTCTTGATGATTTATCCGGTTACCATAATATATAGGGTCTATCCAAAACCTCCATGATTACAAGGCCGGGGCACTCATTCAAAGCAGCCTACTTACTGCTAACTTGTATGAGATTCTGCAAAAAAATTTGATCCATTTTTACTTTTCAAAACATTTTTAAATGATTTGGTTAAATTTAGAAAATTAGTAAAAATACATTTTTTGGAGGTTCCCATACAAGTTAAGAGGATAATTTGATTCAGTGTCCTGGCCTTGTGATCTAAGAGGTTTTGGTCTAACTGGGAGCTAGTCTATTTACTACTTACGAATAATAACGGTGTATGTAAAAAAAATAGGTAGGTATATCTACTTACAAAAATTTTCCAGTACCTAAGTATTATCTAAAATATTGAACACTAAAACTACACACAAAATACCAATAGGATAGACAAATAATATATCTGAAAATCATCAAAAAAATATCAGATTTTGGATCAAAATGTAGCATTAGTTTTTTTTTTAATTTGGAATAGCTTTTCTCACTTTTTATTACATCCGGTAAATCGGTAAATAGCTGTGGGCTTAGTTATTCGTAGTGGTGTTGTGCAGCTTTCGTGTTGCATCTTCCATATATGTATATAGAAGATTTTCTGATTTTTCTGATTTTCTAGGTCCTTACACTTAGTGTTGAGGACAGTACGGATTCATTAAAAACTTTTAAGTTAGCATTTTTTCAAAAAATAATGTTTCATTACGCTACAAAACTATTCTGAGAATATATGTCACCATGGAAGAAAGTGCAAACAAACCGTATATTATTATTTTTTTAAAATTATTATATCGTTTATCTAAAAACCCAACTACTGTATTCTCTCAGTAATACGCCGCTCGATTATTCGACAACTATTATAATCCGCCGTTATTTTTTATTCGTTGAAAGCACAAAATCAAACTCTATAATTCACCTGTGTTCACTATCTAGTTTGCTAGAGCTGATCATTTTGGTGTTTTAGGATATTTGGGTTAGTTCTCTGCAAAGATATGTTCTCTGTGTATTCTAGCAACTGTCGCGTGTGTATCTGTTCGTTTTTTTGTTTGAATGAGTTTTTAAAATGGTGTCTTCTCGCGAGAGAAACATGACACATTAACTTCAAACCCAGAAATCAAAATTCGATCATTGACCAAATATCTGTTTTAATTTTTAGCATATTTTGTATGAATGCATTTTAATCCTCCACTTTCACTATTTCACCAATAGACCGACTTTTGAAGCCGAATCGAAAGCCAAAAACGAAAGCCGAAAGCCGAAACCCAAAGCTGAGAAGCTTACCGCTCTGTCAGATGGTATTAGACAACTTATTTTCTTCGATACGAAAAAGGCCCCCTGAAGAAAATTAATTTTATAGAGAGTAGAAATGAACCTCAAAAATCATCATCAAAAATCAAGGCGTTGGGTGTCAAAAAACACTCCAGAGATGCAATCATAATAATAATTTTATTCCAGAATGTGAGTAGGTTAGTGCAATCCCACACGTCCCATATAGATATACATTTTTTTTTGTATAATAGATATAATAAATTAACAAATAAGGACAACTATGCAGGGTGTGGTCTTGAGTGCGCTTGGGCCCAGCGCTCACTCAGGAGTGGCGCTTGGTGCTGGTAGGCTGCGGTCACCAACGTGTTGGCGGAGGTCATTAGCCGCATCCTGGCTCCAGTGACCCGGTGTCTCATCAGGAAATGCATTTTGAAAATTGAAAATCTTTACTTTGGAAAAGGTAACAGCTTAGCCATAGGAATGATTTTACAGGTAACTGAAAATAAGAATTTTTATCGTTTCCGACCTACATTCAGAGTGATCTGTGATTTAATATTGACGTAATCATCTTCATTTTCAAACTTCCGACTCCCTCAAAAAACTGCAAGATTGTTGTAATGATGTTATCGTAAACAATGCAATATAAACCAAAGTATTAATTAGTGACGAAAGTTGTTGGTGACAATAATTTAACAATCGGTGCGAAATTATGAGTCAAAATAATTATTGAAGAACCGGCTTCCGTAGCTGATATTGCGCAAAAGAGAATTTGAGAGTTGATGCCAAAACCAGATTATCGATAGGAATTGGAAAAGTATAAAATGAAAAAATAATCTATGCGAGACATTTGAAGTTGATGAAAAACACACCGAGATGATAGTCGGCGGCTGGCGTAAACAAATAAACACTTAGTAAACAGGTTAAGCAATCGCTAAACAACTATCTGACCTCAGGAACAAGCGCTCATGATCTTATAATCATGGCATCCTTACGCTGAATAAATACAAAGATGTACTGTTCGATTTTAAGAAATTCCCACATATTTAGAAAAAAACATATTTATCGTTATGTTTTTTACTTATTTTTTGTTTTTAATGGCCGTCGATAATACCTACGTATTTCAGTTGCTATTTTAAATATATCAACCAGGCTTCGTTATTTTCAAGCATGCCAGCACTGTAGCCTTCCCAGAGACACTGGCAAGCTGTAGTTTGACAAACTGTAAATGTGATCTGTCGGTTTGACAATCTGTCATTTTGAAAAAAAGCATGTTTGACATACTGTCAGTTTGACATACTATCATTTAAAAAAAGCCAGTTTGACATACTGTCAGTTTGACGTACCTACTGTCAGTTTGACATAACATCAGCGTGATAATTTGATATTTAAAAACAAACCATTTTGCGTCAGACGGTATCGTTCCGATAAAACCCGTTTCATTTAAAAGAAAAGATGTCTCGTAGAACTTAACAGTTGTACTTTATGTATCGAATGATAATAAATTACAGGCGAATTGAACAAATTGAAAAAAACGGTCTATTCATGTGGAACAATGTTGTCACGATCGAATAATATCTAAACTAAAACATTGCTTTTATAAGATTCAGTCGTCTTCTATTATAAAATATACTTTAAAATAGAAATTGATCAAGAATAAATTATTATTTTCATTAGCTACAACATTTGCACATAACTAAATGCTTGTATAAAATGTGCTTTGGACCAGATTTGGATAATGTTGTTTGACTTTTGGGGTAATAAATAGCCTAGGTACACCTCCTCTTTCTTGAACCAATATATAAGCTTGGATAGCCTTGCAGTCTACATCAACATCATTATACGTCTGCCCCGATGATGGACCCCGCGATGCTTTCCAAAACGTTGGCAAGAAGGAGGGGGGGGACGCAATACGGCTATTTCCAACAAAAGTAAAAGAACAAACATAAAACTATTGACCGTGATAATCTTTAAACAAAGTTTTGTTTAGTTTAAAAATTGTGTTTTTTTTTAATTTGATCCGATATACGAGTACATGATTATAATAAAAAAAACAATTAAGAAAATGTAAAATATGGTATTCCATAGCTTGGGTATTTGGTTCTGATCATTGATGTTTAAATTATATTTAAAGGTGACATGAAGCGAAAAAATATATTCTAAATCTTACCTCCAACTAATCTCCAAACCTTCCAAGGCTTTAACGAAATCTACGAAATCAACGCGCACCGCTTATCGCGTTATAATAGTGGAACACGTTTATTATTGCAATAGCGCCTCTAATTGTATAACTCTACCGTACTGATAGATTTTTTTGACAGATATGTTTTAATTTTTAAATTACTGATGGACCCTAAGGTACTATCTACAAGAAAACATATGTACGAGAAGACAAATAATTCGAGATATGAAAGAGAACCGCTTATGATTTATTTAAAAGTGGCGAGATTTGCAAAATTTTTGTATAAAGTTTTGATAGTTTTTCCGTTATAAATGTTACAATTTTAACATTAATTGGTAAGGAGAACTTAGGGTCCATTTGACCCCATGCGCTTAAGTCCACAAACTCAAGAAATGGATACGAAAATACTATTAAAGATTTTTTTAATGTGATATAAACTTTGTTATTTGAATTTGGGATGTTTTTTGGTGTTATCAACTTTATCGTTACCTGGTATAGAAACTCTAAGCCCCATGGGCTGCAAGGCCTGGAACTCCACATTGGGGACGACGAATTGACAATCAGCAGCTATAAAACTGACAACGACACACACGGCAGCAAATATAAACCCGCACAACGACATTGCGGACACTGCGGCGAACCTACTCGCTCTCAGGAAATGCACAGACTGGTCCGACTGTGGCTAGGCTGAGGCAAAGTCAAATCAACATGAACTGTGTAAGTATAAGTCACTATAATATGTAGTTATCGGTACAGTGGAGCGGAAAATAGCGTAATCATGTTGTTTGATTATTGGTTATTTAAAAAAAATGCGTACACTGTGTTAGCTTGTACTCGTGATTCAATTCAAACATTGCTATTTTTTGTCCTGTTTATTTATAATTTAATTTCATAGAAGCAATAAATTTCCTGCTGCTACTCATGATAATATCAAAGGATTTTGGAGTTTTGGGTCAATTTAAAAGGGTTGTTGGTTGGATGATTCTGTGGTTCTCCAATCCGCAGAATCCAAGGTTGCGTGATTACTCTCGGTGTGCAAAAATGAGAATTTGGATATCTTCAATTTAGTTTTTATTTTAACAAAACTCACGTTACAATAATTTAATGAACAAAACAGATCGCGTACGTTAGAGGAGATTTAGGGCTAAACCGGCGGCTAGACCACTGGAGATAGAATTAATTATTTGTCGCGCGAGGTATCGCGCGCAGGTTCACAGTGATACCAGCCTCACAAGAATGTGGGTAAAAGTAATGTTGTCATTATTTTCGGGAGATGTAAACTCCCTATAATTTACCCTACAGGATTATTGATTTACTTACCAAAGAACAAAGTCAGTGGGAGCCTTCCCGGTTTCGGTAAATCCTGAATCTTCATCAGTCGCGTTGGTTTTTCAGAATTCGCAAAACGATTACTATTTTAATAAATCCTCGGGTATAGTGTGCTGCACAGAAATGGTATAATTTTACGTTTGAACAATCTAGAAGCTCTGGAAATAAAAAAAAATAACACCAATTTACTAAATAAACAATTAGACTTGTCAAATTGGCCTATATACATATTCTCCTCCCCTCTACCTACTTTCACCCCTTCCTCCCCCTCGCCTACCCCTCCAAAGTTGATGTTCTCTCTCCCTCTTCTGTCTTACCTTATAAATATACTGCAACTCTGTTATTAATTTAAATATGTTCTTATGTGACCCTGATGAAGGTTTAGGGTGAACCGAAACCGGTTGATTTTGTATTATAAAAATTTATACTATAAAATGGTATTAAAAACAAAGTTATTTTACTCTAATTATTATTATTATATATATATATCCACAAAGTGTTTGCTATATGTGAAAAATAAAATAAATTGCTAATTCTATTCAAATTATTCGTATTCTTGTTAAAAACGGGACTTCAGGCCTTAAACGAATGAATTGACAGATTTCCTAATAAACTAACAGTAAAACACAAATGTGTTATGGCGATGTTCTCGTTTTCACGATTTCGTCATTATAAAATAACAGGATAAACGCAGCTGCATGAACACAGGTTCGAATATATTATGAAAGTACAAATAGTTTAGTAGGAAATAGCCTGCTATTACGGTTTTTAACAGGATATTTTAATAAATCAGCAATACACATTTTTCTCAATGAACCATTCTATTTAAAACGAAGTGTTATTATACACGGTGTATCGGCACGTACCCGACAAACTTTAACCAGCTATTCCTTAGCACATTTGGAGTAAAAAATGTTATGGGCACTTTGCTGTCCGGTAACATTTTTTTTTAATAAAAAATTTACTATTCTTATTTTCACCACACGTCACCACTGTTTTATCCTTTGTCAAAGTTTGAAAACCCATCTGGAAATATTTTATTCGAGTTTCGTTGAATAATATACGTACGTACCTACATTAGCGCGCTTTTACGATCACAACGAAATGGCATGGCACCATTCGTCTCATTATTAGCTATTATTATTTAATGTGTATGAAAGAGCGAACACGTTTTTTGACACACTTGCTAATAACAGCTGTTGAACACGATAAACAATGCCAATGACAGTGACGGAGTGTGGATTTTTTTTATCATTTTTTGTTTTTAATTGAAAAAATAATGTTACCGGACAGCAAAGTGCCCATAAAATTTTTTACTCCAAATCGGGTACGTGCCGATACACCCTGTATAAATGGAGTAAGAAAATTTTAGCGAAACTTCTTATTGCGCCAACGAAATATGTGCAGCAAACAATATAGCGCATTTTCTTCTGTTTTAGCTATTAAATAGATTTTTAAAAGTTGCATTGGACTATAAATTTCAGACAGGAGGAACTGCAACTTTAATGACGCCAGAACTCACCGTTCTATGTTTTTATTGATTTAAAAAAATATTCTATCTCTCCGCTTTACGGTAAGGAATATTTTTCAAATGTTATTTTTCCGCTTAGTGTGCGAGTTTTTAAGAGAAGAAAGTGTGAGATTATTTTTATCTGAAAAGTTAAAATTTTTGAATGTTGAGTTCATAGAATGTTTTTAACAAAAAAAAATACATATAAATAAAATAAACGAAATAATCAGATGAAAATGAAATACATTGTGTATACCACTTTGAAACACGTATTTCATTTTTATATAATTAAAATGACACCACAAAGTAATTTTGCAATTATTAAAGAATTAATCACATATATCTATTATTATTAATAATTAATAGTATTAACAGGATTCCTGCAAATACCACAGAATGGTGTACGTCCATAATCCTTTACGCATATTTTTTACTGACCTACCCACACAGCATACTCTAAAAAGGTTCATACTCTCCTAAAGGTTTTCCACAATTTTTTTTCTATCATTCGTGATATTGCCCCGACGAGCATCTCTGATTCTGAAACATAAACATACTCAGATTTGAATTAAACCTAGTTAGTCAGAATTGAACCTAGTATGTGCATCGATAACGGAGGTTTAGGATCACAGAGGCTTATCTACAAAAAACATATTATTATTATTTTTATAAAAGATACAAACATTACTGGGTTACGAAAAATATTTTAAAAAATCTACCACTACAGAAAGCGGAAAATGTTGCTTGTGTTGTAATGGAGGACTTAGCCAGCCGAAGAATTGAACATACTACGCCTGGGTGGGACCCAAACGCGATGCCTACTCAGCCACTGACCGGTATTGAGATAAACGCAAATAAATATTAGAATTCTTATATGCCCAAATGTATCTCTTCAACGGCTGTATGTGCGAGATAGAGCTTAGTGTCACTAATAAATATGATTATGCAATACCGAAACCTAACCTCCCGATATAATACATTAATTATAATATTATGATTTATTTAGGTATATATTAATTATAATTATTGCCTATTTACGAAGTCATTTGGAGTTTGTATCAGTTGTTTGGTCTCCATTTTACAAAATCCACATTAACAAAATCGAAGCAATTCAAACCAAATTCCTAAAATATCTTATATAGATTTAATAATTATGCAGAGGCAGCATTATACTTTAAAATTGATTCACTGAGTGTACGGAGGCATCATAAGGATGCACTATTCCTGTATAAAGTAGATAACAATAATAATAATAATATTTTTCGTAATACCTGCATCAACTGCAAAGCGCCCCTGAGGTGATATCTCACAAAAGCGGCGCTATACAAATTGTCCAATATTATTATCATTATATTCAATGCCCAGAGTTGTTAAACAAGATTCCATTCAATGTACCTGCGCGTTCAACACGCTATTGTGTCCTGTTCAGGGTTGATCAAAGCAAAACGAACTCTAAGCAGAATTCTTGCCTGAACAGACTATGCAATAATTACAATAGCGTATTATTCAAGGTTGATATTTTCAGTTGCGATCTTACCAAATACAAGAGGTCCATAAAAGAATATTTCTCTGATGGTTTGTGAATAATGTTTATGTCTCTATTGTTTATATCTCTATTATGATTTGATTTATATCTACAACCTCTCTCCATGGCTATAAATATATTGTTTTGTAAATTGTTCGTTTTATATGATCTTTTGTTTTATATAATTTTTTTTAATTCATAATCCTTACTCGCAAGTCAAAAATTTAATTTACTTATTCCATATTATGCTGTCTCAGTAGAGGTAAAGTCACAATCCATAATTGGTTTTATTTTACTCTATAATACTTATGTACAAACTGATTAAATGTAAACAGTCGATTTCCTGAAAATGTATAAATAAATGATTACTGTTTCACGCAGAAATCAGTGAGAAACATTCTGCCCCCACACTGTATATATCGGACATTAAAACAACTTCGATAATGACCCCTGACAGATAAGTCGATATCTCTGGGATGGTACTGGGGGCCATTGGCTACTGGTTACACTACAAAACACTACCACAATACTGCTATAGACATATTCTATACCCACTAATCAATATAGTTATTAAAAAAAACATGTTGCATTCCATTATATTATATTTCCACGTATGACTAGAGTTATTACTTTGATAATTGTGGATAAGGACTTACCACAAATTACTTACGAATTATTATATACAGTTCACAACAATAATAATCGATATTAATTTAATTTTTTATTGTAATTTTTTAATTATTTATTTTAATAACTTTTGAATGTGACATATAATTGAAGAAAAAGCTAATACTAATAAATCTAAATAAAATATGAAAAGAAAATATGAAAAGAAAATAAATACACTTTTAGAAAAAAATCAATAGGTTTTCCATATGAATAAAAATCAGAAATATTTATCTACGTTAAAAATCAATTATTTAAAAGTTTGTAATATTAAAAAAAAAACATATGCCAAAAATATGAGAAAAATTAGTTGCAAGAAAATATTTTTAATTCCGAATTTGAAATATGAGATCGACAAAAATATCGTATTAGGTCACAATGTTTCAGTGGTCAAAGTTGTCCCGGTAAAATTCTCAGTTGAGACCGTTATCCTTTTATTTTTCTGTGTCTTGTTCTGTTTCATGTTTCGTTAAGATGTATTTAGTTTTATCGTCTTCTTCAACGAGATATTAATTTAATGTTGTTTTTAATTGACTTGCGGTCAAGAGTTGATACGCCGGGTTAAGCGGGTTCAATTATATAGACTTATCGATACTAACACAATATTTGAGTTAAGGCATTGTAATAAAAAATGATATGTTACGCTTCTTGCGTCAAAATGTCTCATTGTTGTGGGGCTGTAGGAATTAGAGGATGAGAAGGAATTAGGGGCTAAGCTTGATAGTACTTAGTATCTGTTACTGAGGGCTACAACAAAACTAAACGCCTGTGTCTGTCTGTAACTCTGGTAAAATGGGTTCTGAAACTCGAATTTGCTTTGAATTTTAGTGGCATTTTCAAAATTGGGACTGGATGTGTGAAAAATTGAGATAATCTATAAAGTAGGTACTTACCTATAACATGATTATATTTTAACAAAATATTAATTTAATTGTCTTTTTCAAAATTAGAATTAAAATATCCAAAGATTTTTCAGCGGGTTTAATTAATTAGCGCGTTTCCGCTAGTGTTCTGTTAGGAAACAAAAAAGTCGCATTATAATACGTAGCAAATTTTCGGTGCAAACAAATTCAGTCGATCAGTTACTTCACCAGGCAAATGAACGAAAACCGGTTTGTATTATTAAAATGAAATAAAAACGTATCCATGAATTTTATCTGCTGTTTGTATGGGAGTTTGTATGATTTCAGCCAACAGGTTTTCGAGGCTAATTACAACACCTCTTTTATTTAAATTTCTGCAGCTTCAATGATCTCCTATACAAATTTAGATAAATTTTCATAGTTTTCCTTATTATTTTATATAATTTTTATTAGAAACGATAACTTTGCATATTTTAAAACATTCTTTAATAATGTGGGCATCACTGGGTGCTATACCCGTACTGAGACCTCCATTTTACAATTTAATAATATGTTCGTTTGTTCAAAATCTTAAATCTTCGAAAGTTCTTCACCTTTTATGTTATGTAGATGTCATCTGTGACAGGTAAAAACATGTTTTTTTAAACAGTGCCATCTGTTGGACGTAAAAGCAAAACGCGCTGTTGTTTTTCACAAACACGCTGAGTATAAAGTATGAAATAGTAAATTGAAATTAAATAAAATAAAACTGAGATGAAATAAAATAAAATATAATAATTAAGAAGGTAAAAGAAAAAATTAAAACAATCTGCAAATATTATGAAGTATGGTTGCATATAATGATGTGTGTATTGTAATGGTATTGTATATTACGTGGGTATTTTTCATTATTCTTTGTCTTTGTCCAAAGCTTGTGTTTTCCGTCAGAGTTTTTTTATGTTTTTTTGTACGCTTGTCTAATTGGTCTATTGATAATAGTTGTTTGTTGAAATTGGTTTTTGGTCAAAATTTATTTTTATAATTTTATTTTTGTTTCTCTTTTGGGAAGTCGTTTTCTCATCGTTTAGATATTATTTGACAGGTATTGCTTCCGAAATTGCTTACGAATTACAGCTCCAGAAGATCATGATTTAAATACGAAATGGATTTAAGTTGAAATTGGGTGATAGTATATGTAGGAACGAAAAAGGTATGTAACTAAGAAAACAGGAAGACCAATCACTTTTCACCGTACCTCTAAAGAAGAAGCACACAACACAATCACAATATAGTGAGTTCCACTGCGATACCTTGGGGTAATAAATTATTGCTACGACAAAACGAATAAGTACTTAAAATATGCAGTTTCAAGATTATATAAACGAAAAACACCAACTTGCTTGCAGTGGTACAAACCTTCTTCTGTTTTCAAAACAAAATGCACTCGAATTTACCTTCTTTGAATTCTTGCTATTGTTCCAAATTTCAAATACTTTTCCAGCAAAATGATTGTTAGGGATAGGTAGAAACTGAATAAATGACATCCCGGTAGGAACTAACCATATTCTCATTTTTAAAACCAAACAATAAGTTTTAATGAGTTTTACCGAAGTGCTTGGTTGAACGTAGGTCTTAGTAATTAGATATCGGATCACTTGCATTTGAAGATTTACAAATCCAGTTTGCATAATTATGACTTTTGGTTGTTAGTGTATATTTGAGACTTTTTTTGACAACGAGATACACGATAAATATGAGGTATTATAATTAGAAAGAGTAGATATTTTTGTCTTTTCTGAGGAACAGGTTATCTTTGGAACCGGTTCTTTTGTAAATTTAGAGAATTTGTTTTAAGGAACCGGTTATTTCCATTCAGAATACTGTTGGTCAACCTCCCTCCACCGTGAAATCAAATATTCTCAAAATAACTGGGATTTAAAAGATAGAAATATGGATTAGAAATAGTAATTAGGTAATATTAAGTAGGTACATTTTCGCTCAGGACATGTGTCATGTTTGGAGATGCTGTGTGGAGGGTCTTTTAGATGAAAGGAAGGAGTGAACCAGGATCTTGAGGAGATCCAGGTTGTAGGAGGGAAGAAACACAGAAGCAAGGAAATTATTCCAGAGCCGAGCCGTTGAACTCAATAACGAGTATCGAATGTCAACTGTGTATTTGATTGCAACAATAACATTTGGCTGTCATCAGTTGTTTTGTTTTGCTCTATCTAAAATTAATTTTTTACCATTCTTTTTTGTTTTCTGGCAAAAAAAAAGTGTAGTGTGTTGTGCCTTGAGGTTTCTTCTCCCTCCTGATCTTCCAGGAGTCACTTTTCGCTGCTGATTTCCAGATATTTATAAACTTTTTTACTTCTGTCATTTTTCATACTATTATTGTAGTTGTTTACTGTTGTGAATAATGGAGGAAGATTTCCCTCCTGGACCCCCTACAAAGCCCCCAGATCCCTCTCCAGACCCCCCAGACGGGGAAAATGTAGAAATTTCTGACAGTGATTCTGTCATCTTGACTTCTACCAAAAAAAAGGAAATTTACTCCTTCTTCCCCAATAAAACTTGACTCGCCTTCGACTTCACTGTCCCCACCAGCACTTTCTCAACTTCCTCCAACAAACTTTTATTCTCCTCATTCCCGTGGCCCATTCATAGTATACGCCCAAAAAACTGAGCAAGGAAAAACCATCCACCCTCTTGAATTTGGCAAATTCCTATCAAATAGCAAGAATCTTTCAATCAAACCTGGAGGTGTAAAAGCCGAGGGTCGCTTCCGAATCTCCGTCGAATTCCTCTCAGGGCCAGCTGCCAACAGTTTCATCAAAAATATCTTCATTTCATCTAATTCAAAGTTCAAGGCATATATCCCTACTTTCAATGTCACTCGCATGGGCCTGGTCAGAGGTATCTCGACCGATCTGTCCATCGAAGAAATTCTGTCTTCACTTTCAACCCCCCAACACATTGGCAATCCCATAAAAGCCAGGAGGCTAAATTACAAGGACTCCTCTGAGGGTATAATTACCTGGAAGCCCTCCCAATCTGTTGTTATCACCTTTGAAGGTCAGTCTCTTCCCTCCCATATATATTTATTCTTCAACTCATTACCAGTTGAAATGTATACATATCCCACCACTCAATGTTTCAATTGCTGCCGTTTTGGTCATACCAAAGCTGCATGCAGATCTCAACCCAGATGTTTTAAATGTGGAGAAAACCACGCAGCTGACCAATGTCCTTCTTCCTCCTCACCTAAATGTTTTAACTGCTCAGGCTCACATACAGCTATCAACACATCTTGCCCAGAACAATCTCGCCAAAAAAATATTAAAATTTCTATGGCCTCTCAGAACTTGTCTTTTCTGCAGGCTTCTAAATTATTCCCGCCTGTCAAAAAATCATTTGCTGAGGCTTTATCCAGCAACTCCTCATCCAACCCTCTTCCCTCCACTACAACAACTTCTTCTCGTTCAACTAAATTCACATACAAAAACGCTATCTCTAAACCGGCTCCTGGATACGATCAGCAACAACACAACTCACTGCTCTTAAATCCCAATGGTTCACCTCTTTCAAATGCCACAAATGGGTGTGCAAATAATTATAATCCGTCCTCAATGAACTCTCTTAAACTTTCTGAAAAACTCTCCCAAGACAATTCTTCATTTATCCAAACTCTTATTATTCTTCTAATTGACCTTATTTCTTCTCAAACTAATCTACCGTCCAACGCTGCTACTATTATTTCCACATTAAAATCATTTATTCAAAATGGCTCTTCGGGATGTCAGAATACTTCAGTGGAATAGCCGAAGTGCTATTTCTAACAAATCTGATCTCCTTAACCTATTAAATTCCAACTTTATTTCTTTGGCTGCTATCTCGGAGACTTGGTTTACTCCATCCACCCACTTTAATGTGGGAGGGTATTCCTGTCTCCGCGACGATCGCCCGGAAGGTTCGGGCGGCGGTGCTGCCCTTTTTATTAAAAAATCCATATCATTTTCCCCAATAAATAATATCAAACCCCCCAATGCTGACTTCCAAATGGTTGCAGCTAAAATAAAGGACACATCCTTTATTTCAGTCTATCTTCCCCCAACAGCCCACTTCAATAAACAAACTTGGTTGCAAATTGTAAGTCAACTAAGCCCTCCTTTCTTTATATTAGGCGATTTTAATGCCCATTCCCCCGTCTGGGGTTCTGCTTTCTCCGACCGAGATGGTCGAAGTGTGATGGATTTCCTAGATCAATCCAACCTTTTCCTTTTGAATGACGGATCTCCTACTAGGATCTCACGCCCCAGCACAAACCCCAGTGCAGTGGATCTCTCGATATGTTCTACTAGTCTGGCTTCTCTCTCCTCGTGGGTGGTGTCCCCCGACCCTTGCTCCAGTGATCATTTCCCGATCATCATTACTTATCAAACTTCTTTCCAATCGGACAAGTCTCATATTTCGACAAAGATTAAAACGAAACACACCAAATGGGATGAATTTAACTCTCATATGGACAAGTTCCTACTAAATTCACCCGCCACCGATATATTTTCCGTCAAAGATGATTATAATAACTTCAAATCAATGCTCATAACTGCAATAAATAAATCAAATCCTCCCCCTAAAACTAAATCTCTCAAAAAACTCCCTCCAACTCCCTGGTGGGATGAGGAATGTTCCAAAGTAGTAAGAATTCGGAAAGCTAAATCTCTTTCCTATCGTTACAATATGACTATGGAGAACTATCTTATATACAAAAACGCTGAATCCAATGCCAAAAGGGTATTGAGGTCAAAAAAAAGATCCGGGTGGTACAACTTTTGCAGTTCAGTATCTCCGAACACTCCAATTTCGGAAGTTTGGTCTATGATCCGAAGATTTCGATCCTCCTTCAGTTCACCATCTCCTCGAGCGTCCCATTCTAAATGGATAGATGAATTCTTGGACAAAATTGCCCCCCCTTCTGTTCCTAACTTAGATGAAATAACGCCCATCTATAATACTCCCATGTCTAATCATTGGCTAGACTCTCCATTCACCTTAATTGAGCTAAAAAATGGTTTATCAACAGTCAAGGACTCATCTCCAGGCAGAGATGGTATACCTTACAGCATAATCAAAAATAGTAATGATAATGTTCTAAACCACTTCTTAAGCATCTTAAATAAAATCTTCCAGACTGGTATAATGCCTGATGACTGGAGTTCTCAAATAATCATCCCTATTTTAAAAACAAACAAATCTCCAAATTTTGGATCCAACTACAGGCCAATCGCTCTTTCATCCACCCTCAGTAAACTTTATGAAAAATTAATTAAAAACCGATTAGAATTTTTTGTCGAGAGTAAACAGATTCTCTCTCCATCTCAATTTGGGTTTAGGAAAAAAAATCCACTCAGGATAACCTTGCCATCATCAGCACTGATATTAATTTATCAATTTCTAAACAGGAAGTTTGTCTTGCCGTCTTTATAGATATAGAAGGCGCCTTTGACAATGTTTCCATCCCAATCCTGAAAAAAAAACTTCTAGGCCTTGGCCTTCCCCCCATGTTTGTCCAATCAATTATTAATCTATTTCTAGATAGAAAAATTTTCATTGAACTTCCAGATATTTCTCCTCAAAGTAGGTCTATTTGGAAGGGTTTACCACAGGGCGATGTATTGTCCCCCTTACTGTATAATATATACACATATGATATGCATGTCACTATTCCCCCACAAATAAAAATTATCGAGTTCGCAGATGACATAGCTTTCTTCTTATCATCCAAAATCATCCCTCTTGCCGTCAAATATCTTAACGAAGCCATGAATGCCCTTTGCACATGGCTCACGTTACATGGTCTTGAACTTTCAATCCAAAAGACTCAGTGTGTCACCTTCTCAAACCGCCATAAAAACCCCCCCGTTCAAATTTTATTTAAAAATTCTCCAATCTCCAACGCTTCTGAAGTAAAATTTTTGGGAGTAACATTTGATAGGAAACTTAAATGGTCTTCCCATATTAATAATTTAGTTACTAAATGCGAAAAAAATTTAAATATCATCAGATCATTATCTGGCGTTTGGTGGGGAGCTCACCCTACTTGCATTAAGTTGCTTTACAATGCACTTATTCGAAGCCATCTCGACTATGCCTGCCCACTTTTTAGTACTGCCTCAAAAAATGTACTTAATAAATTAGACAAAATTCAATCTAAATCTTTGCGAATAATAACTGGAGCGATGCAATCGTCACCCATCAATTCCCTTCAAGTAGAATGTTCTGATCCTCCTCTTTATTTAAGGCGTCAACTATTTGCTGACAAATTTGTTCTTAAATGTTTAAATTCTAAATGTCATCAGGTTATCCCCAGCGTCTCGTTGTTCATTGACTCAAACCATTCATCTACAATCAGAGCTTCAACTAAACCTCTTCCTGACATCTGTAAAAATTTTAAGTCTCTCTCAGAGCTCCACATCATCCAAAATGATCTACTTCCCTTATACAAACTAAAATATAGTCACGTCACCCTATCCCCAACAATATTAGAAGGGATTGGAATCTTTAAAAGTCATTATCATCAATCATCAATCAAGCTAAACTCAGAAGTGCGCGATCTTAACGCACGCGTGTCCCACATGGAACAGACAGCCAGGGAAACCAACGTCGAGATCCAGTGCGTACCTGAGCATAAATCTGAGAATCTGATATCGATCGTTAAACAACTTGGAACCGTGATTTCTCGCCCCTTTGCCGAGTCGGAAATACTTAACATTCATCGAGTCCCCAAGATCAAACCAGATTCCAGAAGGCCCAAGTCAATCGTCGTGAAGCTCCCGAGCGTGAGGGCAAGGGATGAAGTCCTGGCTGCAGTCGTCAGCTACAACAAGAAAAACATGAACTCCAAGCTAAATTCAACACATCTAGGCATCGACGGCATCAAATCACCGGTATATGTCAGCGAACACCTCACACCAGCAAACAAGGCCCTGCATGCAGCCACGAGGATTAAAGCGAAAGAAGCTAATTATAAATTCGTGTGGATCCGTAATGGTAAAATACTTGTACGTAAAGATGAAAACTCAGCGCATGTAGTGGTGATTCGCAACCAGGACTCGTTAGCTTCGCTTGCCTGATTCCTACCGTATTTTGTTTAATTTCAATTGGTATATTATCTGTGAATTATGTATACTGACATGGACAACCTAAGAATTTATTACCAGAATTGCAGGGGTTTAAGAACTAAACTTAATGAAGTTTATCTAGAAATACTTAATAACAATTTTGATATTATTATTCTAACTGAAACATGGTTGAACGACTCTATATCTGATGCAGAAATTTTTGGCTCGCGTTATAATGTTTTCAGAAGGGACCGTAACAGTTCTTCTAACCATAAAAGTGACGGAGGGGGTGTATTGATAGCCGTTTTACAAGAGTACCAAACAAACCGCTGTAAGCATTGGGAAAGTACCTTGGAAGACGTATGGGTGACTATCAAATTCAGCCAGAACAAATTAACGAGATGTCTCTATATCTGTGCTCTTTATATACCCCCCCCGTTGCTTGTTGATAATTTTGAATACCTTTTTGAAAAAATTAGCAATGTTATGGAAGGCGTTGGTGAATCGAATTTGTTAATTATAGGAGATTTCAACCTGGCAGGTATTCGTTGGACCCGCAATGAGCCTAACCAGACTCATTTCTTATCTCCAGAAAATTATAATAATGACATCGGCAACCATCTTGTGAACTTTCTTGCCCTAAATAACCTCAATCAATTCAATGACATTGTGAATAGTAACGGTAGAATCTTAGATCTCGTTTTATCCAATTCACATGAACTACAAGTCAGGCAAAGTACCGATATCTTAAGTCGCATTGATGTACATCACCCACCCTTAGAGATTGATTTTAGTTTTGATTTCAAACTAACAAAAATGCTAAAAAATAAAACCTTACTTAAATATGATTTTAATAAAAATGATTACATTCAATTCAATAAGGAATTACAAGAACTAGATTGGGCATTACTTTTACCTGAATTCATGTCGGTGGACAATATGGTTTCTATATTTTACACTCATCTGAATCGTATAATTGAGAAATGCGTAACCAAAATTGTAAATTGTAATAAGCAGTATCCCCACTGGTACTCACCAGACTTAGTTAAACTTATTAAGGAAAAAAATAAATTTCGAATTCTCTATAAAAAATATAAAAATCCTCGTGATAGAAATTCTTACGAACTCTTACGCACCCGTTGTTCCAAACTCATTAGTAATTGCTACTTTAAATATATTCAACAAATCGAATCGTGTCTGGTTAATCATAATAGCGTTAAAACTTTTTGGAGATTTATCAAACAAAAGAAAAAAAATAACAGTACTATCCCCCAAAATATGACGTATGGAGAAAAAAAGTCATCCAATGGCGAGGAAAGCAGTGAACTATTTGCCCAACACTTTTCATCAGTATATGAGAAAGATAACATAAGAGGCAACGAAGAGACTCAACCTCATCCCGTTTCAATAGATCAATCAAACGGCGTTCTGCACACAGTAAATATTAGTGTGCACGATGTAAAAATAGCAATGCTTAACCTCGACCAGAGCAAAGGTCCGGGTCCCGACAAAATTCCACCTATCCTAATTAAAAAGTGTGCACACAGTCTCGCACTCCCTCTGACTATCATTTACAGGAAATCGTTGTCTTCATCCGTTTTCCCAACAAGATGGAAACAAGCAAATATTGTACCTATACCTAAAAGTGGCGACCTTCACGACGTCACAAACTATAGACCCATCTCCATTCTCTGTTCATTTGCTAAAATTTTAGAAAAAATAATTTGTCCAAGTCTGAATTATCATCTCAAAAATCTTATTACTCCAAAACAGCATGGATTTCTCTCCCAGAAATCAACATCCTCCAATTTACTTTGCTATGTCACTACCTTAACCGAAGCTGTCGATAAAGGTCAACAGATAGACAGCATCTACACTGACTTTAGCAAGGCCTTTGATAAGGTAAATCACAGATTATTAATACATAAACTAAAACGCATGGGTGTTCATGGTACCTTGCTAAACTGGTTTCACTCCTATCTAACTGACCGTGAACAAAGAGTAGTATTTGATGGTTATGAGTCAAGAGGATTAGATGTGCCGTCTGGAGTACCTCAAGGGTCCCATTTGGGCCCGATCTTGTTCCTTGTTTTTATTAATGACTTGTGCGATGTTATTTTGGATTCTAAAATTTTATTGTTCGCCGATGATTGTAAGATTTTTAAAATTATCCACACATTACTTGATTCAATACTCCTTCAAAATGATATCAACAGAGTTTCTAAATGGTGCACTGACAATAGAATGTTTCTGAATTCTTTAAAATGTGTCCACATAACTTTTACACGTAAACGCAACTCAATCTCAACTCAATATTTTATCGACGGTACTAAACTCCAGGAAGTCACAACCATTCGGGACCTAGGCGTAATATTTGATAAAAAACTAACTTTCACACCTCATATCGACAGCATTATTTCTAGATCCCTAAAAATGCTAGGATTTATCAAACGAAATAGTAAAAATTTTCAGAATCCCAAATCAAAAATAACGCTATACAATTCCTTCACCCGCAACGTGTTGGAGTACGCAAGTTCTAAATGGAGTCCAACCTACAAAGTTCATATTCAGCGAATAGAGCGGGTTCAAAAACATTTTATGTACCACCTAGCGTATTGTGATAAGCGAGCTCGATCACTTCCTCATTACACCGATAGACTAAATTTCTACAATGTACGCACCCTTGAACAGAGAAGACTAAATATTGATTTAAATTTCCTTTTCAAAATTATTAATGCTCTAATAAACTGCCCTTTTTTACTCTATCAAATTATGTTCAACGTTCCTAGAATTGGTTCCCGACTAATACATTATATTGCGTTACATATAAAAAAATATAAAACTAAGCTGGGGTATGACTCACCTTTACCAAGAATGTGCCGTTATTTTAACGAGACATATAAAAGTCATCCCATTGATTTGTCAATGTCATCACTGGCCACCTTCAAATCAAACGTAAACAAGACTTAAAGCTACCTATCGTGTTGATCTATAAAATAATTACTGTTGCTGTTATGAAATGTATATGTAAGTGTATGTATTTGTGTATACATGTATGCATGTAGGTGCATACATGTACATTATTCTTTACGTATAGTTTTGTGTTCATCAATGTTGTGTTTGTCTGTAATTAGTGATAGTATCAACCAAGTTTAATTAATGTAATTGAATTTCGAGAGCTTTGATATGAATCACTGTTGACAAACCTAAGAAAAAAAAAAAAAAAAAAAAAAAAAAAAAAAAAAACAAAAAAAAAAATTCCAATCTCCCGGCCCGAACTGTCAATAATATGTTCAATGACATTATTTTATCTAAATGGCCCAACTTTTCTCTTTTATTTACTGATGGATCCAAATCTCCCGACTCTCCTAACTGTGGTATAGGTATTAACGTTTACCACAATAATTCTAATGATAGAATATTTCATTCAATTTCAAATCAATTTTCAATATTTTCAGCTGAGTGCATTGCAATAATAGAATCTCTCAAATATATAATCAAAAATAATTTTGAACATTCCCTCGTTCTCTCTGACTCTCTCAGTTCCCTCCAAAAACTTAAATCCAGTCCTCTTCTTCATCCTGATGATCATTTTGTATGCCTTATTCGAGTGATGATAGCATCCATTCGAAGCTCTGGTAAATCTGTAACTCTGATTTGGATTCCTGGACATGTTGGTATCATGGGTAATGATATTGCGGATGCCTTGGCAAAACAAGGAGCGTCCAACCCTGTTGTTACCCTCGTAAACCACATTCCCTTATCTGACATTTTTTCCATCATCAAAGAAAGATCCCGCAATGTTTGGTCAGAGTATTGGCACATTGCTAGTCAATCCAAGGGAGCCTGCTATGCCTCAATACAAAGGACTATACCATTAAAACCGTGGTTTCAGCAATTCCCTCATTTTTCCAAAAAAGAAATTTCTTCACTCATTCGAATGAGGATCGGTCATTGTTCCGTTCCTTCCCATCTTTTTAAAATTCACGTCCTTGACTCCCCAGATTGTACATTCTGTGGTCTAGAAGTGGGAACTTTAGATCACATATTTTTTGGTTGTCCCTCTCTAAACAAATATCCTCTCTTCTATCAAGCCTTAACTAAAATTGCCTCCCCTCCATTCAACATTTCATTTCTTTTAAGTCTGAACTCGACTCCAATTTTCATTATAATTTTGAAATTTGCCTATTTAAATAAAATTAATATTTAAATTCACCTTTCAATACACCTTTCTCAATAATTTTAAATGATGGCCAAGAACACCCTTGAAGGGTGAAAGCCAGAAATAATGGAAAAAAAAAAAAAAAAAACTGTGTATTTGCATTATAGGCACGCGTTTGGCGTGTACCGGAGGGATCAATGACGCTAGTTCCTCGGAGTATTTTCCATTGAAATACCAGTCGAATAGGGACAGCATTTCCACCTGACGTGACTAAAGGTTGTTTGTGCTATAAAGATTGCAAATCGTTTGGAGAATATATGAAATGAACCAGCCCGTTTCTGCAGAGTCAAGGATTTTTTTCAGGTATTT
Source organism: Hesperophylax consimilis (assembly GCF_061612785.1). Lineage (NCBI taxonomy): Eukaryota > Metazoa > Arthropoda > Insecta > Trichoptera > Limnephilidae > Hesperophylax > Hesperophylax consimilis. The sequence continues at coordinate 3,834,278 of NC_142842.1, forward strand.
TTTTGGATCCGATTTTTGGATAGATGATTACCGTACAAGAGTCCCAACTGCTCCCAACCGTCTGGGGCCAGTGAGACCATGGCATCCTCAATCGGGGTATGCTGTGATAATGAAGGTAGCGGGGAGAGGAAGCAAATGGGGCAGAGGAAGGTGCAGAAGTACCTGGCTATTCAAAACACGGCCAAAGCCATTTAAAGCAAAGTTTAAATTCTGAATGGTGGTCTTACACCTCGGTAATATTAATAGTTTCTTCCATTTGAACCCGCAACCTTCATATTCCTAGTAGAGAGCCTTACCCCTCGACCACGGAGGCCGTGCAAGATGGTTTCTCAATTCAATGAGCACTTGCGATTTGTATAGGATTAGTAATTGTGTTATTTTGTTTAATACACAAAAATCCATTAAATAATAGTTGGTTTAGGTAAGACCGTTTAAACTGTGTCTCCGGATGTGGTAACACTGAGCCGTGATAAGGCGAATATTCTCTTCTCGTTCAAATTTGAATAGGATGAAGTGAATCCCATTGTGGTAATTAATACGTATTGAACCATTACTCATAATAATTCTGCAAACGTTATATAAGGGAATCCAGATATACCAGAAACAGATTCCAAGAATTAATATTAGTAATGTATTTACGTGCTATGAATGACAGCTACTTTTATTACCTGCAGTAGGCCGCCGCGGGACGAAGAAAGAGCCGCCTGCAATAATTATTTTTACCTGTATCTGGCACAAAATGACACGTCCTCAACCATTCGATCAATTGTTTTTTTTATATATACATTTATTACTTTTTTTTTTTATTTTTTTTATTATATTTATTTATTATACAGGGTGTCCGGAAACTCGTAGTACAAGCGGGAAACTGGTGAATCTACATCACATTTGGAGTCGATTTTGTAGTATATATTTTTTTTATTTGAGCTTTCGTTATCGAGTAAATCGAGTTTGAAGTTGATTTTTTTTTTTTTTTTTAAATCAAATTCTTATAAATTATTACTGAAGATCAAAGTACCCAACTAATTAAAACTATTTGAAAGTAAAACAAATGAAGAAACTCGGATTTGAAGCATTATTTTGAAATCACCCTTCATTTAACCCGGTGTAATCATAAAATATTTCTGCTCTGCATGGTTAAAACATCTGTTATTCAACCCTAAACACCAGAAAAAACTTTAACCCTAATATCCGGATAACCGAAAAATATTTTTTTTTGGTTTTTTTTTTTTTTTTGAAAATGCTCAAATCAAAAAACTTTATGTTTTTTTGGGTTCCCCATGTGGTGTAGATTCTCCAGTTTCCCGCTTGTACTACGAGTTTCCGGACACCGTGTATAAGTACATTTTTGTTTATTTTTTACAATATATGATCAAATATTTAAGACCCGGCATTTTCAATTTCTACCGATTTTATATCAAGTTTCTCGCTAACTCCTTAAGTCTTGGAGTTCCAAAAAAAAAGTTGTTTTTGAAGATAATATCCATACATTTGTTTTGCCGAAACGTTAATTATTTGAAATTCCCTCGATAGAAAAAAATCGCAAAGTAAGCTCCGAAAATTATTAAAAATACGTTTTGTTCTGTTATTTAATATGTTATAATCACGAAAAAATTCAGAGTGTATGTTTAAATGCAACTAAAGACATTGGAGAGAGATTTTTGCTTTATTTCAAATGAGTCGTGTTTCATAAAATATTTTCACAACAGTCGCTTACGTCTGTTCGTTCCAATCGTTTTAAATATTAGCGCGCTCTCTCTAACATTCGGATTTACATAAGCCTATTTCAAACAACCGCCATTCGCCGTCCAGACGGCAAGCTCGGTGGATCTGTACTAGTATTTTTGGCATCGAAAATTACGTAATTTATTGTAAATAATATTTAATTTCAAATATTTGATTAACTTATTTTACGTGTATATAGCTATATATCAGTTAAATAATATATTTTTTTAAATGGGAAATAAACAAAAAAATTGTCGAATTTCTAAAATAAATTATATCTCCAAAAGTCTCAACACATGTTGCAATCTAAACGGTAAGAAGAAACCAATTTCAGTTTATGCTACATAATATATTTATTATTATTTTGAAAATAAGTATTTGAAATATTTACTAGTATATTATGTAGTAAAAATTACACCTATTTTATTATTTCAGAATACATACATTGGGAGATATTTCTAATTTAAATGCATTGGAAACTGGAATTGCCAGGTAAGTTTTTTTTATTTAGTTTTTATTGTTGAGGAATATTGCGATTTTTATTGTTGAGGAATGATGGTTTGGGCATGTAGAGGAAATGAGCGAAGGAAGGAGTGTAAGGAGAATAGACGATGCAAATGTGAATGGTAGCAGAAGTCGGGGACGCCCGAGGAAGACATGGCACGACCAAGTGAATCAGAATAATAGAAAGAGTCAGAATAATAGAAGAGCATGTATGAGACGATGTATGAATGTAAATGAGGCAAGAAGTGTGTGCCAAGACCGAGTTATTTGGCGGTCCGTCCTCTCTGCCTACCCCTGCGGGTAAACGGCGTGATGGTTAGTAAGTTAGTTAGTTTGTTGAGGAATATTATACAAACGAAAATAATTATCGTGATTTCTTTTTGGGGTAACTTTCTGTATACAAAAACACAAAATTCACCACAATCTACACATCTGCCCTGACGATGAACAATGCTAAACTGTCCGAAATGTTAGCTCAAGCGCAACACGGCGTTATACCCCAAAATATATCCCGACGATACTTTTCGCCCTCAGAATGTCAAATCATAAAATTATGCAACGTCTAGAATTTTGCGACCCGTTACTAGGCGAGCTTTCACGTAGGTTTTTTCTGTCGTGGTTTTTGCACCGGGGAGTTGAGGAATATTAAACTGTGGGACGATTATTTATTTAATGAGTCAAGCAGTTTTTTTTAATATTAATAATAAATTTAACTCTTACGTATAAATTTATAAAATTTACATATTTCTTTGTAAAATTATAATTTCATTTAATTTAAAAAAATACAGTCAACGCAAAAAAAAAATAACAAGCAAACTTCAGTATCAGAAATTATCGTTAAGGGACAACTCCGTATAAAAAAATGCATTAAACTTATTCTATTACAAAATATTTTTTCTATTGTTTTATAACTACATACTTATTTGTACTTTTAATTTATTTCAGAATGCGTTCATTTGAAGATACGAGTATATATAATGCATTGGTAACTGGAAATTCCGAGTAAGTTCGTTTTTTATTGACCATTGAATAATGATACACAGGAGTCTCTGAAAAAAATAATTTCCCTAAAAGCCTGTGTCATCTGTGACGATGCTGTGTGGGGGGTCTTTTGAGGAAAGGGAGAAGTTAAAAGGTGTCTCGAAGAGTTCCGTGTTGTTGAAGGGAGAAAATACAGAGACCAGCAAATAATTCCTCAGTCGAGCCGTTGAACTCGAATACGAGTCGTAGAATCGACCCGTTCTCTTGGAGCAAATGTCGACCGTGTACAAATTCTACCCAGTATACTTTTTTATTGTACAATTTTTGACAGACTGTACCTAGGCGATCTATTTTCAATAAATTCTAACCTTTTTTCAGATGTGACTCTACTCCACTGCGTAATGTTTTCCCTACAACTTGTAAAGGAGTTGAAGTACAAAGGTGATAATTAAACCGTTTGAACCCCTCACTTATATTTTTAAAAAATCACTTATATTTGCAGTTATACTGATTTTATTTTGTTCTATCTACCATGAACAAGGTGAAAATGCATTACCTACTCAGAATAAAGATAATCCGGAAAAGCCAAACATTTTCTACATAAATCATCAATTTGATTTGTATCTTTGATTATATGCTTCCTATAATTTTTAGTATTAATGACTCTATCCTGAATAGCAAGCATAATTCCTTCTATTTCTGCGCTCAACTCTCCAATACTCAACCATTTGTTTGCCAAAAATTTGTCAACATACGTTTGGTTGAGATAATTGAAGTGTTTTGCGTGTAAAATTTTATTTGACCAGGAATCTAATAATTCCTGGTTGGGATTTATAAAAATGTTGGCATTCTCGACGTATAAATTTAAAGGTGTAATGTTTCTATCTGCCTTTCAAATTATTTTGTGCATTTCTGAGCTATGAGCTTTCCTATGGAAAAAATTTCTTAGCATTTCTACATGATTATGTTTCAAAGAAGTTATTTTGACTATACCTCTACCTCCTAAATTTCTAGGTAAATTAATTTGTTCTATAGCTGAATTTGGATGATGGCAATGAAACTCTGTTTGAATGAAGCGTAGTTCTAATTAATCGTTATAAGTTATCTAAATCTGTATTAGACCATTTAATTATGCCATATGAGTACGTTAATAGAGGTATTGCCCAAGTATTTATTGCTTTTACTAAATTTTTAGCAGATAGATTGCATTTTAATATTTTCCTGATCCTAGTTTGAAGTTTAATCCCAAAAGCATTTTTAATACTAGTATGGTCTAATCTATTTGATAGTGGGAATACTAAATGCTTATAAACCTCGTCCCTTTTCATACTAGTAATTTGGAAATTTCTAAATATACTCTCGTCCCCATCTACAATTTTGCCTTTCTCTATATGGATCGTTCTACATTTATCTAAACCAAGAGTCATTTTGATATCATCTGAAAAGTTTTTAACCACCTCGATCATTTTTTCTAAATTTTGTTCAAAATTCGAAAATAATTTTATATCATCCATAACAAATGCGAAATTCTAATACTCTCCCTTGTATTACCCTTAATTTTTATTCCAAACTTGCTTTTAATGAACATTTTAGATAGAGGATTCAATGCTTGGCAAAACCAAAAAGGACTCAATGAGTCTCCTTGAAAAATCCCTCTTTTAATTGAAATGCCCGGTATTACTATTTTCTTACCTTTTAAATTGAAAAGTAAATTGGTATTCCAAAAGGACATAATATTTTCCAAAAAGCTAATAATAATGGGATTGATTTTATATATATTTAATACTTTGATCAGCCACGAGTGCGTTATTTTTATTATAATGTTATATTGCAAGCATATTAGATAACTCTTTATATTGTATTGTTTAAATGAATAAATAAATAATTTAAAAAAGTCTTCTGTTTTACAAGTCTTTAGGAGGAATCTAGAGTTCAAACTCTGTTGATATAAAAAAGCTTAAAACAATAAAAATTATCTTTGTGGTATATAAGTATTATAAGCATACTATATATAAGTGTATGTTATGTATAGAAAAGTAGGTTTAATATATTTATGCATAAATCTTACAAGAAAAACCTTAATTCATTTTTTTTTTTAAATGGGTTTAATTTTATAGGAGAAATTTTTAAATATGTATTCATTTTATAAAAGTATATGCATAAGTTACATTTTAATTTAATATAAAAAAGATTTAGTTAATTAAATCTGTAATATCCTTAGTTTGAGAATTGTAGGCGTTTTAATTCCCGCGCGTGTCCACTGTGTCCAGGTCAAGTAACGTCGCTAGTATTTGTCCACCGAAATAAAAGTTTATTTATCAAATACCAAATACCTAACGATCGGCGGACTCATGTCGACACTTACTACTTGTTGCCGTTAAATGCACGGCGAATTTTGCTAACTACATGTCACATGGAGAGTATAAGTATATCATATGACCAACTTTTGGTAAAATTAATTTTAGTTCTCAACAATATCAACAGATGTAGCAAACGCAAGAAGTGAAATATCTAAAATTGCTATCTTAGCGACAATCAAAACCCTATGCGCAGTTATGAAAACTAAAAGAGGTGGGTGTTAACCAAATCGCAATTCCAAACAGCATTTATACTGGGGCTTAAAGACTCCTCTTCCATAGAAACATTAGCTTGTGGCTGGAAGAGGAGTGTACATTGTTTTATTACAATAAGTAAGTAATTAAAAATAAAATTATTTTAAACTTATTTGAAGTGAGTTATTCTTAAGATTAATTCAATTGGAAACATTTTTTATTTTTTGTAAGTTTGTCTTTAAAATATTTTTTCACAGTGTTTATTATTTGGATGTTATCATTAATGTTTCTCATTTCTTCAGGTAGTCGATTGAAAAAAATTCTTGCTCGGTAAGTGTAATAATTTTGTGCAAAGGAAGTGTTTAATTTTGGGCATGGAAAAATATATTTAAGTCGAGTACGGTTTTCAGTTAGAAATTGATACTTGTCTTTTTCATTTATGATTTGAATTAATGCATTTTTAGTATAAAGATCTTTAAATGAAGGCACTTGAAATTCTTCGAATAATCGATCCGTTGGGTAATCGGAAGGTTTTCGTAATATTATTTTAATTATTAACCTTTGTATCACTTCTATTGGAGTAAGGTTAGTTTTGTATGTGGATCCCCAACTAATGATACCATATTGTAGAGTTGATTGGACCAAGGCATAATATATTAAATATAGGTTTTTTAAAGACAAAAAATTTCTGATTCTTAAAAATACATATATCAGTTTTCTGATTTTTTTTACAATTTAACATATTTGGTCCTTCCAATTCAAATTTTTATCGATAATTACTCCTAGATATTTGATTGTGTTTGTGTTTTTTAGTATTGTGCAGTTTTGGAGACAGTAATTTTTATTATGTATTTTGGAATTGTCATGAATGATAATGTTAATTTTTTTAGGGATGTCTTTTGTGTGTATTGCAAATGGAATTACATATGTTTTATCGCTATTTAGTGATAGCAAATTAATGTCGAAGAAACTCTTAGGAGTATTTATGTCTTCAGTGGCTTTAAGTATTACGTTTTCCCAAGTTTTTTCGCTTATTATTAGAACTGTGTCGTCGGCATACGAAGTAATTTGGCCATGTAGTGGTTGAAAAAAAATGTCGTTAGCATATATGGTGAAAAGAATTGGTCAAAGCACTGTACCTTGTGGGATTCCAAAGTCAGAATGTTCTTTATCGCTATTAACATTATTTATTTTTACGACTTGTGGTCGATTTTTTAGGTAGTTTGAAATCTATCTATTTTAAATTTAATTAATATCATTCTTTAAATTATTAATATTGAAACATATAAATTGATTACTGCGGTTAAAAGTCAATTAATCCACCTAGATTTCGCAGTTTATCCCATATTTTTAGGTTATATAAATTTAGCACATTATGACAAGAGATCGCTCAAAATGTTTTTGCAAATTTATCATAATGTGCCAAAAATCGCACGAGTAGATGACACTCGTACTATCTCTTTATTATTATGGTCATACATGTAATATAAAGTGATTTAGAACGAGAGAACACCAAGCTTTCTCTTTGTGTTTAAAAGTTTACCGGAGCGTAGATGCTCTCGTATAATTTTAAATAATTCCAAAAAAAAACTGCCATAAAGTTCTCCCTATCAATTTTTTTTACTAAACGAACAAAAAACTGTAGTAACAATGACAATAACCTTTATAATATGCCTGCCTCTCTAAATGTGTGTTTTTTTTTTTAAATAATTTATAAAGTGGTTAAGGCGATGCACTACGTCGTGTAATGTTTTAAATTGAGCCTCTATCAATAACAAGCCTTACGTAGATGGCGAATAAGGTTTAAATTCCCGCTTAACACCATCCGCCTGTTTTGATTTATGCAAGAAAAAAACATGGCCAAAAAGTGCCATTTATTTTATTTTGTGGATGTTCAGACATAAATATTTTTTTTTTTTAGATCATTTTATAAATAACTTAATTTGCCACATTATGCAATAAAATCATAACCGAAAATGGGTTCGTAAGTAGGAGATTTTGAACTTTAAAGCACTTTTCATAGTCCTTTACATTATTTTTTCTGGGCTTATAAAAAGACTTATCTAAAAAATACTCGATTATTTCAAAGGCCAAGATGTATTCTACTCGCAGTATTTAATTAAAGCATCTGAAACATTTCTAGGCGACCAAATTTTCAAACCAAAAACACATGATTTTGCATTACTACGTATGGCATCGCCTTAATAACGTTTATAAGAAAAACCTATAAGTATGTATTAATAGTTGAGCTATGTTTGCATTGCCATTTTTTGTCAATTACAAGTTTCCTTTTGTAGTATTAAAATCTGAAAGGGTCATTCTTTAGAAATGGCTTTATCCGTGTTTGGTGACCAAATTTGAACATCCAGATATCCCCTCTCCACTCAGCCTCAGAATGCTTGTTGTTCTGATGTCATGTTATTTGAGTGTGAAGAGATGTAAGGGAACGTATGTCTTAATGTACGAAAGAGACAACCGAGTTTGAATGAGATGGTATGACAGTGAATGCCTGTTATTGTGTTTCTCGTATTTACCCTCATACTTTCGGAGCTTGTAACTTTTATCGTATTTTCACGAATTATATAATTAGCGGTGTATAATCTACCTACAAGGATAATTATTTATTATCTATAATAAAGAAATTTAATCTAGAAACATTTGAGATTTTAGTAATACGTTCATCTGAAATAATTAAAATGTTAGCGTCGAGCAAACCCCTGCTATTAGAGTCTTATTTCGGCTTAAAATTCAAAACCGTCAAATCTGGGGACTTTTACCCAGACATAACATCAACTAATGACAAAAACTAATCGCTCATCTCATAATGACATGTTGTATCTTGTATTGAAAAAGGTTGCGAGCGGAACATTGCCTGAAAAAGAGTAGATGTTAAATTGAAAACACAATATCAAAAACAAAATCACTCGTGCGAGTTCCCGTGTAACATGCTACTAAACAAACTGTTTTCTGCTTATATTTATTATCCATAGAATTTTTTTTGTTTCGACAATCCTTACATTAGCAAATGGATGGAAAAATATATCGATCAGTAGATCTTATCCTAAAATTGTTTGAGTGGGTTTACTCCAAGGTCTTATAAATTTCGTTCAACAAAATATTATAATGAGTTTGTTTTTGTTTCCTTACTTCAAAAACTTTTCCATTTGTTTTTACGACGCTGCATTAACAATTAAAAGTTTCTCGCAGTGTTAGTGGAGTGCTTTTAAAAAAAATGTTTTAAAGTTTTCCCTGAAAAAGGTTGATATATTCTCTTTTATCAAAATATTTAGGTGCAATACCTGTTCTGACCTTTCCCATTTTATGGGTTTAATTAATTTTGTTCCATTTTTTTGGATTTTATTTTGTTCAATGGCAATATCGGATATTATTTAATTTCTTATTTAAAATACTCCCAGGCATCGGTTACAGCGACTAATGAATCCTATAACAGATTAGATCATTGACGGCCTCATTGGTTAAGTGCTTACGATCCTTGGCTATGAATTCGGAGGTCGCGGATTCAAATCCGTCCCAAGGACATTTTATTTGATGAATTTGTTTTATAAAATAATTTTTATTTTATTTATTGCTGCACGTTCTACAGTGGAAAATACTGCAGTATCGCCCTGGTAAAGTACCACCATTCAGAATCAAATTGTATCTTCAAATGAATTTAGCCGTGTTTGGTGACAAGTTCTGAATAGCTAGGTACATCTCCTTCCCCTCCTCACTTTCAATCTCACAACATACCCCAATTGGGGATGCCATAGTCTCACTGGCTCCAGAAGGTTGGCAGCAGTTGAGACTATCGTGTGGTACTCATAAAAAATATCTTTCCGTATAGATCTGAATAGCCAGGTACTTGTAAGTTTTTAGATTCTCACGGCCAAAAGCATTTTTGTTGTTTGTTTTTGGGGTGTTATGCCGTGTTGCGCTAACTCCTTCTTTAGCCGACGTTTCGGACAGCGTTGCAGTGTCCATCATCAGGGCAGATCCGGTAGATCCGAAGATGTGTAAATTTTGGTTGTCGAGTTTGTGCTTATTTGTTTGTGGTCTGGGCCCGTCCAAGTGCGAAATGCCACAATAAGCACAAACTCGACAACCAAAATTTACACATCTTCGGATCTACCGGATCTGCCCTGATGATGGACACTGCAACGCTGTCCGAAACGTCGGCTAAAGAAGGAGTTAGCGCAACACGGCATAACACCCCAAAAACAAACAACAAAAAAAGCCAGGTACTTTGCCACCTTCCTCCTCCCCATCTATTTTCTAACCTAACTTCTTTCAAGCTCACAAGATATGTAATGATCTGCCCTTTCTACTTCAAACTTTTCCATAAGGCTTTGGTTATATATATATCCGGGGTAGGAAGGTCCTCCCTGCCGTCTTTTCTTTATTACACACCCCTTCAAGTGTGTACATCCTAGTTTGTCTACGTGACGTACGACCTTGAACGTACTCATTTCACGTGACGGTTCAGTATAAAAAGGCTTCACCGAACGTTGTGTTGGGTTTTTGTTTCTCGGTTTAGAAACCTAGTTATTTATGTTTTGTGTGGTATCCCTTGGTTCTTTTGAGATAGAGTGAGTTGAATCCATTACCGCTGTTTTCAAAACCATTTTATAAACCTTATCTTCTAAGTCGCCTGCTCACCCCCCCCTAGCTACTCGATTCTACCTATCGTAGGGTAATGTGAATATAATAAAGTGTTAGATTTTATATATGTGATATACATACGATAAATTTATGGTGTTAGTTGTCGGCGCCATCCATGTATATATTTTGGGAGGGGAAGGAGAGGAAAAGAAATGAATTTTTTTCAAGTTAAGATTGGCTCCTCCGCTTACCAAACAAAACTGATGGATGATAATTTGAGCAAGGCGATCGATATCTGCGTGTCTGGATATCACAACCGGCCGGGTCTCCCCTTGCTCCAAATCGGCAACCTTCACGCCAGAATAAAGAAAACCAGGTCTCTTCACCAATTTCAGAATTGCCCCAATCTCAAACACCTCCAGGATAAACTACTTTACTGAGTGTAGAAGGGGAAAACCATAACATCCCTTTATCACGAATCTAGTCGCGAAAATGTGACACGCAAGGTCCTAAGTTACGTGCCACCTCCAGAAAACGTTGTAACTCCCACGCCGTCGGGGATTTACATCCCTTTCTAGGTCAATACACATATAACACACGACGATCTTGTCGACATTCTGCCTGCTTATTAACGATAGGTTGTGTGCCTACCCATTCAGCCAATTATCATGTGAGATATATGTAAGGTCTACTCGATATGCCAAATTTGGGATGAGGACTGTCTGTATTTTAATATTTGGTTCCAGTATTTATTTTATGAGGTTACTAGCATCCTCGTGTATTAGGTATGGGTAACTTCTACTGAATACCTATCCTCTCAGGTAAGGTATAAACGGATAATTGGTTTGATTTTTTGCATTTAATTTAAAGAGGCCGCCTACCTCTCGAAAGATACCTGTTGAGAAAAGTTGTTCGGTTGGTAGTTTTATTTCGGAGATTACCATCTCCCTCTTTCGACTTTAGATTTGTTTTTGTGCATCCCAATTCGTAACTTAGGAAGTCAAACAATAGATGAAAGGTATTAAATTAGAAGGTCAAATAACAGAAGAAAAGTTTTCATTTTGTTCCGTCTGGTTGTATCCGATCGCTTTCAATTTGGGACGGCATACGCTAGCAAAACTTCCCCTTTGACTGACTGTACTCCGCGCCTCTCGGCCTATATATGAAAAGGTCGTTGACTCGTCTCTCGCTCACAGCTGATTGACAATGCGTCTAGCGTATCCCTACTTATGGGAAGATTATTTGGGTTGCAGGCGTTGCAAACTCGGTTCCTGTACCTCGGTTGTATCCTATTATTATTAAAAGGGTCCTCTGAAATTTAATAAATAATATAAAAAAACTCACCCTGTTAGTCACCTCCAAATCCTCGTGTGAAACTTACCTGGTTACACTATATAGCTAAATCACTTTAATTTTCGACCTCCTCCCTACGCTTATAAAAGGGTAATTAAATATTCCTGTAAATAAAATTGTACCTCCCTAATCTGTTAGGATTCGAACCCACAGTTAATAATCTATTTGATTCTCTGGTTTTCGGTCTCCGTGGATAGAATGCCATCTCGCCAAATCAATAACTTAGCCCGATTAAACACTTCCTGCCTTTAAGTACATTCACTCTATTTTAAAAACGCAATCATTATTTTTATTATTTTCATGTTTTTAAGACAAGCAATCTAGTTCGAACTGTATACGAAATCACGTTTAAATCAACACAACTTTATAACACAATCGCGATTGCACAACACCTGGCGCCCCTGAGGTGGGTTTTTACAAAACGGCGCTCTACAAATTATCCAATTATTATTATTGTCATTATTATTAATTGTTTTCTCACTGAGTCCAACCACTTTCACTTCGCACAAAACCGGTTCCATAATATTTCACTTTAGTTCAAAATTCCACAATACTATTAACACCATCTGAATCCACTAATTCACTGCAATTTCACACAACACTTCTCATTTGTATAGATTTCATGGAGCTGTCAACGCACTCAAGTTCCAAACCTGACTGTCCTCCGGTCTCTCCTTTCCCGTGGGAATCTGTTTACTCAAGGCCTGTCTGTCAATAAATCTTCCGTCGTTGTTTAAACAAAAAATTTTTAGAGCACGTTATTTTATTATTTATCGTTTATTTTTGTGGATGTCCAAAACATCACAGATACCACAAATTGGAGATTCTATTGTCTTCGCAAACTTGGACTCGAATGCTGTAATAAGTAATAAGAAAAAAATAATACTGAAGTCGAAATCTAAAATTCTTATTTCCCTTTCCAATTATCGTATGAAGTGATGTGCCAAAAACAAACCACGAAGAATCCAAAATAACTCTCAAACCAAAAACGACACATTATTAAACGATTACTCCCGGACTAAGCCGTACATCGCACCAAGCCGCTCCTAACCATCAAGTATCTTAATAAATATTACCAATATCTCATTTATTTTCAAGTTACAATTTTTTCTACAAATATAAACATACATAGAAAAAGTACAAAATAGGTTTATGCATCCTTGTTCAACAGGAATGCTTGATTTCAACATGTCCGTCGAAAAAGGTTTTAAGGTAAACACTACGCAGAAACGTTCCACACTAAATTGCGCTGCAGACCGTTACCTTACTAGTGCGAACCTAATTTTCTCCACAGGGTCTCGCCGAATTCGGTTTATGTCGATTGCTTACAGACCCGTGGGACGGCGGGCTTAATCTCTGGAACTATACCTAACCCACCTACGCTGAAAGAGGTTAACTTATGTTTGCCTAACAAGTTTACTCGTGGAAGAACCCATCTGCAGAAGGGATAATAAATTCCTTAAAATAAAGTCGGAATCTAAACGACGTAAGTGAAAAAGCCTTGCACAAAATAATGCGACGCGCGGCTGTGGTGTATTGGACAGACCTACGGTTGAATTTGGCCTAAAAAATCTCTCAAATAAAGTGGGAATCTTAACGACATAAGTGAAGAAGTCGTGTCTAAATATATTCGGCGCGCGGCCAGGCGTAATGGACAGACATACGGTCGAATTTTCCCTGGCAGGCTTAGAAAATTGATCTATACGTGGGGTTTATTTTACTTATTTCTGATGAACATATTACTAAAATCTCAAATACATCTGAACGAATACACCGTGAAGTTACTAATTCATCGTGTAGAAAAATAAGGTGTAAGCACCAACACCTATATTTATAAAATTTTTGAACCGATTCAAATAAATCATTTTAATTGTGAGGTACTGTAAATTAGTTATTCTTCAATATAAATAACTTGGGTCAATACTTATAACGTCACTTTGAGATAGTTTAGCAATCATATTTTGATGCATATCACAAAATACTAAAAGTGCCCCTATGACCTTTTTTATACATCAAATTTATAATTTTCTCTGTAATATTTTGGTCTATAATATAATATAATATTTTTTTGGGAGAACATGAAAAATAAATAAATTATTAATATATTTATATTATTTTAGAAAGGGAAGCTCGTGTATTTTGGGCATATAGAGCAAATGAACGAAGAAAGGAGTGTGAGGAGAATATATGACGCGAGTGTGAATGGTAGAACAAGTCGAGGACGCCCGAAGAAGACATGAGACGATCAAGTGAATCAGATACTTGAGTCGGGCCATGTCAAGAGTCAGAATAATAGAAGAGTATGTACGAGACGATGTATGAATGTGAATGAGGCAAGGAGAGTGTGCCAAGACGTTGTTTGGCGGTTCATCCTCTCTGCCAAACTGTTGGTTAGTTAGTTAGTTAGTTACATTGTTTTATCAAAATTTAACGAAAAGGAAACAAAAGTTGTAAAAATCTACGTTTTTTACTTTGAATATATTTCAATGAAAAAAAAATTTATAAATGTTATGTTATAATAGTGGGCAAAATGTTTTATAAAGAAAAGAAATGCATAGTTAGTTAGGCTAGAAAGGCTACTTAGTTTATAACTACCAGTACCTAAACATCTATTTGGCAAGAGTGTTATGAAGATTGCGGAAATATGATTTGGTAGGCGCCAAACACCAATAAACTTGTGGGAGCTATTTAAAATACATAATTATTTTAATTAATTTTTACTACCTACCACTTTTAATTTTATTTCATATTTAAAAAAAATCTGATAAATAACTAGTAATAGAAGACATAGGAAAAAAAATAACGTTTGAAATAACGTTTTATGTATCGAACTTTTCAGTAAATATGAAACTGAAATTTACCGAGTTTTCAGGACGATATACTATGAGCCGAGGGTGTAACTAATTAAAACACGGGCTATTATAATTGTAAGATTTGCGAAGCAGAAAGCAATTATAAAAAAATATTTATTGCAGGATCACTCTTACCTATTCAAAAAATTAATTTACCTATCTATTCAATGATATTATAAAAATACAAGACACGTTATATTCATAATAATCGAACAAAATATGCTGTACCGTTTATGGAAAAGATAGGCATTCAAATAATGTGTACAAGAACTGGCCGCTAAAGTATGTTTACTGGACCTGGTTCAGTGACACCACACGCGTTATCTCAATAACGTATCTTCACTATATTAATTAATATAAGCTTGGGAACAAAATAAATACGCACTTCGAACAAAAAAATAATAATACTGGTACCTACTTTATCTATACACTTTACGTAGTTCCGATGAGAAGTTCAAATTATGAAAATTAAAAAATTATCCAACATTACTTACTGATGCACTAACAACCAAAATTAGTACGTTTAGTAATGGCTACAGTGCAAATATAAAGATTGTTAGTTTGTCAGTTCTTCTTTTGGTCGCCATCACCGAAAAATTTGAAGGACTGTGTGTTTGAATGCTTTTCTATTGGATATTTCACCATGAAACAGGCAGCCGCCTAGTATGGTGATTCATTATATCTACTTTATGTAAATTTCATAATAATGTAACATGTATTAAATAAATAAAATAAATAAATAAATAATTTATATAGCGACGTTTTCTTGACATTCTCATTTATTTAACCTATGACTTATCACCTAACTTATAACTAATAATGTGTAGCTAAGATTTATTACTAGTGATTTATAGCTAATACTTATAACTAGAGACTTATATGAGATTGTCACGAGTTACAATTTTTTTAATGTTTTATGTGACACCTCACAAGAGCTACCCTGTGTTAAGTGGACTATAACACTACCCGGTTGGGCGACATAGTGAGACAGGATAAGGAAGGTGCTGTATAGGTTACAGGTTGGGAGTCTTGAATCAATAATTATGATAATTAGGTCACCTTAAGTGGTTCGCTACGTTTTGAGCAGGGGTGCCCGGGTTCATGTGGTGAGGTTCGTCCGGGTCTTGATCGGAAATAGAAACTGGTTAAGGGAGACCTTTTGACCTCTCCAGCAAGGCTCTCTCTAAACATCGCCTTGCATTGCAGTGGGAGGGACGAATTCATATACCTGTACCCACTCTTAATGCCTTTTTCCTTCCCAGAACTTTCTCTCCTTCCTTCTCTGAAAAGTCTCTCCAAACAGCATCCCATAGGGAACCTTGTATGAAGCTACTGTAAAACAAAGATCAAATTTTAATAAGGTAGCAAATAATTATGCTAGTAGCTCTTTCCATTGTATGCCATTTCGCAAGAACTGTAGTGACTGTCATGTCTCCGACATCGACAACTGTGGACTACTAACTGGTTATCTGCTTTGATCCGCCGAGATCGACACATAGTCAACAGCAAGATATTACATTTTCTTCGACTCCTTAAAGTACTTTCATAGAACCCGAACGCCTTTAAAGCCTTGTAAAACTCAACGCACCGCCCGCCCCAGGGAGAAAACTGTCAAAACCATCAAACAAAGCAAAGAAACACAGCCTCGTAATAAACTTGCGAAAAGTTTAGAAAGGAAGGAAAAGCTCTGCGCACGCGCACGAGCGACTGCAAGGCCACCTGTTGCGCGACGTCGAAGTTACGTTCCAATGCAAAAAGCGACAAAGAAAAGTCTGGTTTTCCCGACCAAACACCGCTGCGTCGAGCGCATTTCCCTCATTGCCTCATTCGCTCATTCCCGCGTAGCACTTGGCGGAGATCAGTCGTGCGTTCCGTTCCGTGTTCAGTAATATTATTATTTTCAAAGTGGGTTATATTTAGTGGCGAGTATTATTTTGAATCTCGAATCAATCGTCCGGCGGGAAAGCGGGGCGCTCAGCACGTGCGGCCGAACTCTGACGGATATTTCCGAAACACTTCGGTGTTGCGACGCGTGGTGTGCTCGTTTTGTGTTAGGGGTTTTATATCGGATGACTTCACGGGATGAATTGTGAAATTGTGTAAACATTGTGCTTCGATAAAAACGTTGATTTATTGCGACCATTTTGAATATTTTTTTTTTCATTTTTTCCTTCTTAAATCGAAACTATATAATTAGGTATAAGTTTGGTAACCGTTTTTTAAAAGCAATTGAGTTGACTATGGTAGGTACTTAGTTAAAACGATGGCACTTTAAATAGCTTTTTATATTATTCATTCTAGCATCCAGTTTTAGTCTCCAGTTCTTTCGATTCTTGGCAGAACTTACCTACCTGAAGCTAGAAGCTTTTTTAGGTCATAAGTCCATCTCATAAGTGGGTCATCTCTTTTTTTCTTTCAAGTTAAGTCAAGGATTCCATTTTTGGATGATTTTAAATGCACCCGTGCCACACGACAGCTTTATTCAACAATATTTTTAGAACATTTTGATTCGCGAAAAAATTGGTTAATTAATTGGCACTAGGTTTTCTTTACACCATCTGAAAGGGCAAAGATGTACACATCAATGTAATTGTCACAGTGTTAGAAATAAAGATAAACTTTGTAATTCGTTTTTAAATTTTCACTTTTTAAGGTAATAATTTAAAAATTATACAATCGATTAAAACAAAGTGTAAAGTGCCTTCACTCGATATTATCGAATATTTTACTTTACTGAACTGCGTTTGTAAGTTTCTATTCTGTGCTGTAAAATTATCAACTCTTACAAAATGCGTATAGTGCAAACTGTTAACAATAAAGCAAACCTTCGATTTTAATATCTCACGCTTTGTGAAATCATCAATTTTAAGAAAAAGACAAACAGTCAAAAGTGATTGAGTCAGGGAACATTTAGCACTGCAGCATATCTCGCAGTAACTTTATGAAATCATTTATTTAAACAAAAAAGAAAAGTGTTAAAAGGTTAGTTTTCATTTTTAAGAATTGTAATATAAAACTTTAAAGCATTTTTATTGAGAGCATATCTAACACCAAAGCCAATAATATTGGAATATATCTGTGAACGTTTGAAAACTTGGAAATGATCACTCATATAAACATAATCTAAAGTTTTAAGTGTAAACTAATTCACAGCGCTAAAGTAAATCAGACAATATAAAAGTTTTGTGAAATCACCATCTTTAAACATATACATAAAAATCAAAAGTTTCAACGTGAAAATAACGCGAGATTTGACACTAGCTTTGTGAAATCACAACTTTTAATACAAACATAAACAATCACAAGTTTCAAAGTGAAAACATCGTGATATTTGATACTAGCTTTTGTGAAATCACAACTTTTTAATAAACATACACATCAAAAGTTTGAGTGTTTTACTGCGAGCTTACCTCCACTCTCATACCGCGAGTGAAAACTTACCCTAAGCTCGAAATTCGGCTATCGCACCTTCTGAGCTGTCACCGTAGTCAGTAGCGCCGCGACAATGGATGGGAGCGGACGGGAAGCGCGTGCGCCGCTCAAGGCACGCAGCATGAGCATCGGGGGCGCGGGGGGCTCGAGCAGCATGGAGGCCATCGCGGCAGCTCAGCCCTCGCGCAGGCGGAGGCCCGCTGCCCGGTCGCAGAGTGCGCGAGTACCCGCTGGCAGACCGCAGAGGCGACCCAAACCGCCCCCGGCAACTGCACCTACGAGGTAACCCCACAACATAAACAAACAATAATGCACCTAAACACAACTTTAGTTCCGGTTCGCATGATAACTCAACATAATGACAATTTAACATACGTACCTTTTAAAAGTGGTATTTATAAAAATACGTGTTTTTTTCAATTGATATTTACAAGGCATTGATACCTTGAATCACTTTACAAGACAAATGCCTGTTTCATGGTGACCAATACATAAAATTTATTATCATATATGTTTTTTAAAGTAAGACAAAAATTCCCTGAATAATATTTGAAAATATCACTCCCACCACAGTAAGCGGAAAATGTTCCTTGTGTTGAGATGAAGACTTAGCCAGCCGAGGAATTGAACACACTACGCCTAACTCGGCCACTGAACGGACAAATTTCAAATTTTGAATTATATTAAGTCCTAATAACGAGAAAAGGGAAATAAATGTAACCAATTTTGTCTAGTTTTTGTTTGATCACTTTACAAGACTTTATAGCACTTTTTAAAGGTATGTTAAATTGTCGTTTTGATTACTGTTTTGATACCCGGCCACCTTACTGTGCAACAATTTTTTATTTATTTATTTATATTATCCGCCCATAATGCCTTTTATAAACACGTGAATACATGTACACAATAATTCAGTGGAACTGTATTCAAAAGTAAAATTTGCAATATAGAATATTAAAATATTATTATTGTTGACGTATGTTATTATAGCCTTCTTGTAACTTTATTCCGTGCAGTTGAACACATCTACAATTGCAACTGCGTGCATACCAATATTAAATAATGAACTTAATTTTTATTTTCATCGGTAGGATCAATTTGATCAACCCATGAAAAATCACGGGATAAGCCGAAAGTATTTATAAAATATTTGCCCCAGGATCATTGACCATTTCAAGAAGAAATATTATCAATTTTCTTTGGAGAGAATTAGAGAGATCTTTGGAATGAACAGTGTTACTAAATTTAAAAATCTGTAAATAAAATCAAACAAAAAAATAATGTTTCAAATGAAGATCTATCAATTATCATCTGTCTAATTATTGTTCATGCAATCAATTCCAATTTTCAAATTCAAAGCAAATTTGAATTCATAAACCGTGAATAATGTCACGCAGTAATTATGTCCGACAACCTAAATTAGTGTCTTTAATTATTTGCGTTTAATTATTTTACATGAAACAGATGAAGACACAGAAAAAAAAGGTAACGGTCTCAACTGGGAATCGAACCCGATCTCTGTCTTAACGGGAGAACACCTCTAACCACTCGGCTAATAGAGTCTAATTATTTTACGTAATTTTTGTCGATCTCATATTTCAAATTCAGAATTAACAAAATAAACTTGCAAATAATTTTTCCAATATTTTTGGTATTTACCGTTTCAATGAAAACAAAGTTTCTAATGAAATAGGTTTATAACGTAGATAGTGCCTAGGACAAACGTATTTGAATTTGTGTTCCTGAGCTTTTAAAAGCTTGCCTATGAGTTTGATTTATAAGCTTTATGTTATAAGTACTAAAAGCTTATTTAGTTCGTCGATATTTGTGCTTATAGCGCACAGTCACGCGACGAATTTTTTATAAACGTCACGAAGGTCAGCAATTTTCTATATAGTCAAAAATATCGCCGCTATAACTGATACTGAAGAAACAAAACGATTCCACGGAAGAGCAGTATAAAAATTTAATAAGTCAAAACCTAATGTTATTCTATATATTTGGTTTCTTAATTTAAATTTCTTTGATACAAAAATAAATAAAAAAATATCCGGATTATTTTTAATTGCGAGTATTATTTTAAATATATCTATTTGAATACAGATTTTGTTTTTGTGAGTGAATGAATGCAAACGTTGGAAGTGGCAATTAACCCACTTCCTGACATATGATCGAGCTGAAATTCAGCAGATAGACTCGTTGTAGATGACAATGTGTTCTGTAACGGTGGCAATCACGTTTACGTACTCGGAAATTAACGCATTTCTCTGAAATGGGATGAAATTACAAAAGTTAACGAAAATAAATGTCAGTCCTATTCAATCGGGATTCAGCTCAATTGTTAGCGTAGTTAACTTCAGTCCCTGGATGAAGGCTCGATCCTCTGTCAAACCATCTTTTTTTAAGTTTTAAAATACATTATAAGTTAACAGCCAATACGATCCTTCTATAGTTCGACTTCAAGGTTTGGTTAAGATATTTTCAGTAACGGTGTTGACTATTGCGACGTTTAAAAAAAAATACTAGTAATTTCTTTTTTGATAATGTTATTAAATGATTTAATTTGTTTGATTCTAAGTGTCAGTTCCAACTATAAAAATTGTTTGATTCTAAGTGGCAGTACCAACTTTACAAATTGTTTGATTCTAAGTGGCAGTACCAACTTTACAAATTGTTTGATTCTAAGTGGCAGTTCCAACTATACAAATTGTTTGATTCTAAGTGGCAGTTCCAACTATATAAATTGTTTGATTCTAAGTGGCAGTTCCAACTATACAAATTGTTCGATTCTAAGTGGCAGTTCCAACTATACAAATTGTTCGATTCTAAGTGGCAGTTATAACTATATAATATGCATAAATATAACTTTACTGCCAATAATTCAGAGCTTCTTTTTCCAAAGGAAGTTTTACACAGATAGCTTTTTATTTGTTTTGCTCTCGTTTTATGATTATTTGAGGTGTTTGTCCATTGCCTTTATTGACTTTGTTTGTTAATTTCTTTTTTGACCGCCTTCAAAGATAAATATCAAAATTAGAATAATTATTGTTCCGATTGATAAGATAGTCTGCGCATGCAACTTCTAGATCAAAATCCCAATGTCAAAAAATTAAAAACATGTTTTTTTACTATACAACTAAGTCATTATAAATTATAGTATGAGTAAAACTAATCTTGCTCATTTCCATCAAATATTTAATACCACCTTACTCTGACTCTCCTAACCTAACCTAGATTCATCACAAATTTACCATAACCTTACCCTCAGTGAGTAATAATTTAACCTTTTGCGGTGCAATCATTAATTTACCCAACCTAACCTTGTTTCATAAAATATTTAATCAGCAAACTATAAAGTCCTTATATACAGTAAAATCGTATTTGTCACAAAGCACTCTTTTCAGGGTGAAATGCCTAAAACCAAAAAAAAAAATTTGTGTATTTGTGCCACCGATAGTGGTTCAAATTGGTTTGAAATAATTTGCATTCACCCGCAAATTTAATTAACCCTTCGGGCATATTGACCGTTACATTTACATTTCTGTGTATTTCCGATTCTCAATAAAAAACAAATTGGGGAGAGTATGGTATATCGTACTACTTCGCACTTAACTCTCAATACTGTATGATTGAAATAGGTTAGAGAAGTGGAGTTAGGTTCAAATAAATACTTATTTTATTAGGTACAATATTTATTTAAATCATATTTTACAGGCATCTTTAATGTTTTCAAATTACACGTTTTATAAAAAATGATTTTCGGTACGATTTAACGAACCGGTGTGGTTAATCGTACCACCGCGCCGGTATGGTAAATCGTACCTACACCATTATTCCAATTTATATCGAAGAAAACATGGACATTTTTAAGCCATGCATGTGTCGCAAATGTCTGGGTTACTGGTGCAAGCTTCATGCACCCATTTATGGCAAAGAACGCACTGGATCCAGTCTCCTTTGGGTCCTGCCTTTTCAAAATAATTGCCAAAGCATAGGTGGCATATGTTTTCTTCATCGTCATCATCAATATCCGTATCCGAATCATTCAAAACGACAATACTGTCAGCATCTTCACTATCACTACTACTGCAATTTTTTGCAGTAGTAGTGATAGCCTTCTTTCGTCGAGCACACTTCTTACCTTTAATGGGCTTTTTATCAGTTTTAATAATCTTATTTTTCTTTTTTTCAATTTTTAATTTGGGCATTTTGACAAATGAGCGTCTACCAGCAGCAACTTCTCGTCCTTTTTTATACGGACTTGCTGTTATTTCAGCAGCCTTTTGTGCCGCGCGCGTGTTCTTTTTTCCTTGGTTCTTTGGTATGGGAGAAATCTCAAGAATTGATAGTTGAAAAGATGTCGACGCGTTTGAATTCGTTTACCCCAATTCTACTTTCTGAACTGCATCTGGTGGTGAAATGGAAGACTCTGACGAGGTCACTGGTGGTGGTGGTCGCAACAAAGGCTCTGACGAGATCTCTGGTGTTTGTTGTACTGAACTCTTTAATTTAAAACTAGAAAATAATGTACTTAAAAAACAAATTACGGTAAATCGTACCGGTACGATTTACCAAACCACTTGTGGTACGATTTAACAAACTCTTAGTTTTTATGAAAAAAAGACAACAAAACATGTAAACGACAGGGGACAATATTTATTTATTCATTTATTTATTTATTTATTTATTTATTCATTTTTTGGAAATCAACAGTTTACATTTTTACAGATTGTACATAAGTAAAATAGCCAAAATAAAACCAATTACGGATTTCCTCCTTGTGACTTTACGTAAGACAGCATTAGAAGAAATAATTAAATTTATGAGAAATGTGAAGTTATAATTATATAAAATAAAAGAATTGTATAAAATAATAGAACAAAATAATACAACAAAAATATAAAAAATAAAGGAGAAAAAAAAACTAAAATTTATATAAAATAAAAGATTATCGATACATTGGTAACCATAAGAATACAAACAATATTGTGCATATAAATCATATCATAACCATAACCATAAGAAGACAATTGTGCATGTAAATCATACCATAACAGGATTATAAATATATAAATACTAGAAATATAAACATCAGAAACATCAATTCAAGAAACATCAGTGAAATACTCTTTTAAGGTCATTTTATATTTACTAAATAAATATGGTACCGTGGATCATTAAAGATTGAATTGTTAAGCCATGTTTCACTGAGACATATAATGTCATAGTTGTTTAATAATACATTTTGAAGATTTAGCAATCGTAATTTGCAGAATACAAACATGCTAAGTGAACTTAATTTGAGAAAAAACTAACATACCTACCTTTGAACACGAAATCACCTTACGCAGGAGCCGAAAAAATTAGATGAAAATTGTGAAAAAACAAAAATACTCCACTGCCAGCCCACGCATGATCCAACACTAAATAAAAATGGCGGGACAACTATGATGCTTCTAACGGTTGGCAGAATATTATCAGGATTAAAAAATAGTGACCCGTAGCAAAAATATCGAGGTGGTACGATTTACCGACCGGTACGAAATACCATACTTTCCCCTAAGAAAAATGATATTAAAGAAAAAAAAATCTATTAATCAGAGTCACTCCATTTTACGCGTTTTCAATTTGAAAATTTTAGTTATATATTTACAAAAAGTCTGCTTTTGATTATTTTCAGATTGGAAGTTTGATCTAGTTTGTATCGAATCAAGAACAATAATATTTACTATTTTTTTAACGATAAACTAATGTTTATAAGACAAGGTTTTTTATACATAGCACAAAGGATAACAAATTATTAAAAGCAATAATTAGTCGCCAGAAATATCCGTACAAATTGAAAATATCTCCCGAGTAAAAATAAATGCCGACGATGGGAATGGAATCCGCACATTCTGATGTCCGGTCAGGTGCTCAGGACCACTGCATTTATTTTTACTCGGGAGATATTTTCAATTTGTATGGATATTTCAGGCCACTAATTAATGCTCATAATAATTTGTTAAAAATATTTACTTTACGGAAGTTTATCGTAGTAATTGCATCTGTTTCAGAAAAAAATAATTTGCAAATTTTCGCAACGGAAACACTATATTTAACAAATAACTATTAAAAATTATTGATTGTATCCGGTAACTACTTGAATTAATTTCAAATACAATGTGTTAAATTTGCTTTTGCTTCAGTTTTTTTGTTCATTTCTATACATGAAGCTTTATTCACATGGGAGTTAATTATTCAGCGCAGATACATTTCTGCGGACACGTTGGAGCTAGACTATTAGCACTGCGCGTGTCAATTATTTTGTCAGTTTGAATTGTATACTTTGAGTAAGCCCGTGTTTACGTTTTAATCATGGATTTAAGCCGACGAAAATTTGGTGCCAAGTCTATCACTTTCCCAACTTATTAATCCGTTGATCAAAGATAAATTTCGAATGAAGACAGTTTTGCTTTTAGTAGCAGCTTAGGCTAAATTCGCTAGTCTCTAAGTTGAAAAGATAAAATCCGGTGAACAAACTCTCATTGACATCTGTACAAAATTAGAATAGCAGTATTTATTCCTTAGCATTTAAAAATTCTTTTTATTAATGACGATATCCATAAAAGAGTGGTAGAATCTTATGAGTGATTTATGAAAACGATTAAGATAGGGACGCTTAAGTGATTTGAACATGTACACAGAGAAAAATGAGTATTGCTAATTTATAAAAACTTTCTTAAAATTATTGGTTATCCTGTTAAAAACGGGATTGCAGGCCTTTGACAAATGAATGCACATATTTCTTGATAAACTTTTAGTACACTTGTATACACAAGAAATGAAAACCCACTAAGGCACTGCCTGAGTGTGGGTAATATAAAACCATTACTATATTTCAAGTACCTAAGTATAATATATAAGTAGAAAAAGTTTTTTTTTGTTATATTGGATACATTATCACGATGCTGGAATTATGGATGGAAAATGAATAGTTGCAAGGTTGCAAGGGAATGTACAAATTAGTAAGGGACGCCTCAGGAAGAAATAACACGATCAAGTGAATTGAGTAGGTATTTGAGTTATATCACTTTGCCGCCCTATTCCCTTCAAAAATCCTTCAATTTATAATCCCCCCAACCCAGCCCCCACTCGTTGTATTTTTAAATATTATATGCAATATATAAGGCTATCAGTTGAATAATTTATAAATATTGGAAATTATAAAAAGTGTTAATTTTATATATAATATTTAATTAATAATAATGAAAAACTGTAAACAATCCTCTTTTGAATATTTTCCTACTTAACCAATTCCCACCTCTTAACGATCATGTAAATCCATAACAAACTCCCCCACACCTACCCATTCCACTCCTTCAACAATTCTTCCACCGATTTGAATTTGCCTCCCACCCCCGCCCCCACTTTAACCCCTATCCCAATGTTAGTACATATTTAACTTTGGTATAAGACTCAACCCGTTGAAGAGAACATCGTTCTAAGAAGAGAACATGCAGATTGGAAATCTAATATATTAGTATAAATAAAGTAATTTTTAATTAATTATTCATAAAAAAATACCATGCATTAGTC
The DNA here is from genome assembly GCF_061612785.1 of Hesperophylax consimilis. Taxonomy (NCBI): domain Eukaryota; kingdom Metazoa; phylum Arthropoda; class Insecta; order Trichoptera; family Limnephilidae; genus Hesperophylax; species Hesperophylax consimilis. The sequence goes on from NC_142842.1 coordinate 3,859,854, forward strand.
AATTACTATATTAATAATAAATTGAAATGCTAACTTTTGTATTAATTCATGATAGAGAACCATAAAAAAGTCAATCCTTCACAGACCGATGGGCACAAGTAATACTTTTGGTAGCCATTAAGAATGCACGTAAGCTCTTTGAATAAGTTATTTCCGAATTTACATAACTTCCTTTCAAAACCACAAAGTGCTCTTTCTAGTGCACTCTCTTTACTACCCACACACTGACATAATTATTATTCGATGGCCGTGGAAAACGTCGCGGAAAATAGTAATATTTGTAGTATTTCTATACTTAGCGGATGTACTTTTTGTAAGAGTTTCATCGTACGAGCGTAGGTTAGAATTTATTAATTGGCTGCTTCTCATAACAAATTCAATTAAATGCACTATTAAATGTATTTGTGGATTTGGCGATAACGTAATGTTGATAAAACAAACAATTGCGAAGTTTCTATTGGGCATTAAAATGAAGCGAAATAATAACATTACTACACCACGTTTACTGTTTATTGTTTAAGTTTATCAGGGCGGCCTACCACTCGGCTATATAATCTCCAATATATCGTATCAATATATTTGAAAACAATATATCTTCCCAATACTAGAAATATATTTTTTCCCTCAACAGGTTGCCAATAGCGAACAGAGTATTTTATTTCTTGGCGAAGTGCTACGATGAAAATATTTATGAATTGCGTTGAAATACGTTGTGGAGATGGTCCCTTCACCAAAAGGCCGTAAAAATTTATATTTCTTTAGAAAAACTGAAACATTAACTTTATAATATCCCACCTAAATTATCTAATAGAAATATTGGAAAATACACACATTACGTATTTTAAATTGCTTTGGAAGTTTAGCGGGATATATATTGAAAAATAAATAAAAAGGTTTACAAAATACAGAATAAAGTTTTTAAAAAAGTTCATTTATAACCCAGATATCTCCACGAAAAATAATAAATTAAGTAATTGAAAATAAGAAAATTGCATGAATTTGGATGTACTAAATAGACTAAAATATACGAACATAACACTTTATAGTATGCGATCACCATTTATACAAGACAACAGAATAAAATACACTATTACAGTAAAGACTGAACGTGGGAGGAAGCATAGGCAAAGGCACGTCTCCTCCAAGATAATAAACAATAAAAAAAACCTTTTCAATTTTTAAGATTTTGTAATATAAGTACATAACTGTGAGATAAGAATATTATTATAAACATACATATTTATGATCATAGCATATAGAAATATGTACATTTCTTTAACTATAATAAATACCTATGAGTGTCGTAGCCATCTGGTTTTAGGAAATTTCATATCTTTCTGGGATTTCATATCTTCTGGTTTTACTTGCTCTTTAAATTCTCCCGAAAGATCTTCCACGTCCTATGACTCTACAAAACCCTTGATGCCCATCAGAGCATCAGGTTTTGCATTTTCTGTATCTCCTCATTCGAACGTCAGTTTAAGATCCATCCGTCCTTGAAATGTGACGACGTTCCTAACCTTATATAGCCAATACTTCCAAACCTTTCTCCGACCCACCATTCTCTACAAGTTTTAATAAAATATTTATTTTAGTTTATGGCTTTGAAATGGAATTACAAATAATTTTTTTTGTTATATATATCTGACTAAGTCGGAGTGTTGTCGCGTTTCGTTCCGACATGACGTGATTCTGACCGGTCTTCGGGATAATTATTATATCGGGGGCCTCTTTGGTCCAATATCTTTAAAAATTTGTCAAAAAATGGGTTTTAGATATAGCTATAAAGATATTACTAGGAATTATGTCTGCTCTGGGGTCTACACATTACAATTACTGATTATAATTTACAACTTTTATTATTATTAATTCCAATCTGATTACATATATTTTTGGGTTCATTCGGTGGGTAATCTAGTCAGTTTTGAGTCATTCAACGAACGTGACAGGATGACTGATAACCGTATTTTATAAATACAGAAAGATAACTCAGGAATTCCTGAAAATACGACACATTTTCATAACATTTCCAGGAACTACCTGAAAATGTACGTCACGTAGACTATTTTTAGTATATACGTGGATTTTTCACGTTCCTATAAAAATTTTAACACGCATTGAACTACAAACACGTAGTGATAGGAGTAGGAACTTATATTACCCCTTTTAACCCCTCAAGCCTCGGAATGACATAATTGGCCACAAACATCATGTTCCATCAGGCCTCTGAGGGACAGATCTGACCGGAGTGTTGGCATGCGGAGATATGTGATTTCTTCTACGTTAAAAAGACAAATAATTATTCTTCTCAGTATTAATAAAAAAATTATACTCGATTACATGGTTAATATCCTAAAAATTGTGCATGATTATAAATTGGCGGGATTTTTTCGTTGACAGTTGAAAATTTAAAAAAAAATACCTTTTTTTACTGTACGAACGGCATAAAAAGCAAAGTGAAGTTTTCTCATCTGAGAAAAGTATTTTCCAAATATTGAATTCTTTCTAAATTATAGACGTATCAAGTCAAAATGTTTCGGTAAGTTTTTTTTTTACCATTTTCATGTTTGATATTATAATTTCATTATTTAGACATGTGAATGTTTATTTCTAGTCTCAAAGATATCTCATCTAGTTTATAAAATAGTATTTCTTTTTTAAATAACTTCAAAAATAAGAAATATATAACACATTTTAAATACCTCAGAAGCAATCTGAAATTCGGTAAAATTTCTCCGTGTCGTTGAGATGTAAAAATATTTTAAACCCTGAAGGATAAAAACTGTTTAATTGTGAAAATAAGTTATACATAAAACTATTTGCATAACTGGAAAAAAAACTTTTAATTTTTTTTCTTTACTTTTATTGATCGAAAAACGATTTTGACGATCTTACTTACGTGACAACAGTCCAGTTATAAAAACTTAGTTAATACACAAATAGGTACAAAAATTACAAAAATCTACTCAGAAATAGGATACATTAATTTCCATATATCTGAATAAAGATTAAAATAAAAATAAACTAAATTATAAAATTATATGGAAGCTCAATTAAATGAAAAATAGTACACAAAAGTAAGAGACACAAATAGAAACACAAGAGATACATATAGAGACTCTAACAGACACACAAGAGACACAAATAGTGACGCAAGTAGTACATAATATAATCAGCGAAACATATTTTTTAGCAATAGCAGAAAATTTTTTCTGAAAAATGTCTACTTCAGCACTTAACTGAATGACAAAAAATTTTGAATGAACTTTATCTTTATATCTAGGTACCTAATAACTTTATTTTATAGGTTAAACTGGTAATTCTGTGAACAGTAGACCTCGCGTGCAAAAAAAAAAAAAAATGTTTCTAATATTCTCTATTTTAATAAATCAAAACCAATATTTCCCCTGAAATCATAAGATTTGTATGTCGGTATTTAAATAAGTACTTACTTTTAATAAGCACAACGATTCGACGATCGACCACATTTGAAAAAAAAATATTTACTGAACCATTAACGCGTCGTGTGCTGACCCTAAATTTTCGCCGTGCGTCAGCTTATTATATTTTCTTAATAACTTACTTGTTTTTAAATACATCACAATTTTTTGAATGAATAAATGAAAAGCTTGGGAGTAGACATTAATCCACTTCCCGACATCCGATCTTGTTGCAACTCAGCAGATAGACTCATTATCAATGTATATGACACACGAACCTATACGCATTTCTCTAAAATTGGATGACATTACAGAACAGCTACGAAATAAACATCGGTCCCGGACTCCAGTCAGACCAAAAAATAAATAAAATTTCCGTTTGAAATTGTCTACAATATGTTTATAAGTAGTATGTAATCTACCATAAGTATTTCTCGCGACACGTTACAACGGCCACCATCCTTAACCGAAACCGGAACGTAACAAATAAATTTATAGAAAGACGAGTTTCAAAACGCTCGAGTAGTCCGAATCAAAACAGTACGTTCAGTCAACAATAAGCAATAATGAAAACGTGTTTCCTAAAATATAACTTAAAATGATTACATATCGTGATCTTAGAAGGCTGGTACGTGCTTTTGCCCTCGGATATTATGCAAACACGTGCTAAGACGATTGACGCACTTATAAAGTATAATTAATTAATCCGTGAAGTTTTGTGATATAACGGTGTGAAAGATTAAAAAATAGTAAAAAAATATCAAACTTAAATTAGTTACCTATAACTTTTTATGAGTTTTCATTTCAATTATTATCAAATCTCCCCGTAAATTATTTCTCCTGTCACGACTATTATTAGTTTGGTAGACTTAGATCAAAGGTTTCCAAACTTTTTGCCACTTAGATCATTTGCCGATTTTTTTCCTCACAAACCCCCTGCCTGCCGAATATTGAATTTTCCTAAACCTATTAACGTCAAGTGTGATTATCATGTCTTATTTTCGTAAAAAGATTCCCTTCCCTTGCCGCCCAACAACCGGGTGGCGGAATAGTTCCCCCTGTATTTACACTGTGCAGATAGGGGTGCCCCTGTGAGGTGTTACACAAAATAAAGCAGGATAACCAAAGGGAATTTATTTCTGAAGCTAGAACATCCACTTAAGGCGATGCACTACATCGTGTAATATTTTAAATTGAGCCGCTATCAATAAAAACCCTTACGTAGATGGCGATAAGGTTTAAATTGCCGCTTAACACCATCCGCCTGTTTTGATTTATGCAAGAAAAAAACATGGCCAAAAAGTGCCTTTTATTTTATTTTGTCTATGTTCAGGCATAAATATTTTTTTTTTTCGATCATTTTATAAATAACTTAATTTGCCACATTAAACAATAAAATTATAACCGAAAATGGGTTCGTAAGTAGGAGATTTTGAACTTTAAAGCAGTTTTCATAGGCCTTATACATTATTTTTTTCTGGGCTTATAAAACGACTTATCTGAAAAATACTCGATGATTTTAAAGGCCAAGATGTATTCTACTCGCAGTATTTAATTAAAGCATCTGAACATTTCTAGGAGACCAAACCGCCAAACCAAAAACACATGATTTTGCATTACTACGTATGGCATCGTCTTAAGTTCTTCGTTAGTGCTTATTCCGATAGGTTCTTCTAGTCATATGTTAAGTTATGAGCCTTGGTCGTAAATCACCAGATTGCAGTCTAAAATGTAAGTCAGTAGTTATAAGCCTCAGTGGTAAGTTACTAGGTATAAACTAAACCGCCAAGAGAGACAGGGCCATCAAAGTCAGCCGCAAAAGCGGAATCAGTTAAATCAAACTCAGATAAATCCAACTCAAACTCCCATTGTTCCCGCAGCCTCGCTAGCTGCTTTCCCTCCCCTACCTCCCTCTCATCGCAGGTGGCCCGAGCCACACTATTATAATCCCCGAAATTCCCAGAGGGAACAAAGGGCGCCCATCACACAGGGCAGCAGCCAACAACACAGGTTAGAGCGCCAGCCCGATCCAAAACCAACTCCCCAAGACCCCTCTCCCGACTCTCCTCCACGTCTCCTGGACCCCGTACATGTCCAGGCACTTATTGAACAAGCCACGGCGCTTCAGTTTACTATACAACATGCCACCAAAGAGCTGGCAAAAATTCAAGCCCTGATAAGAAATCACAATGTCTAGACAAAATGTTAATTTAATCAACCTACAGACGGCCTTTTGGAACGCCAATGGCTCAATCCTAGCTCACAAGGAGGAAATAATTGAATTCCTTCACGATTATTGTATTGAAGTATTCCTCATAAACGAGACCTGGCTCAAGCCTTCCAGGACATTCAGAATACCTAATTACATAACTTACCGTGACGACAGACTAGCCAACAGAGGAGGCGGAACCGCCATCTTGGTTAAAAATAATATTGACCACCGTCTAGCACATTCATTCTCTAGTAGTAACATTGAATCCACCTCGGTAATAATCAATACCTCTTCAGGACCACTTAAATTTATTTCTGTCTACTCACCCCCTACCCGAAAATTAATTCCAGCAGAATTAGACAATCTCTTGTCTGAAAATGTCCCCACTATAATAGCTGGGGACATGAACGCAAAGCACGGATCGTGGCACAGCCTAAAAAATAACACCAAAGGTAACGTACTCGCAAATTACGCGAGTACCCATCCTATCGTAGTCGATGCTCCAGATAGACCAACGATTCATCACCATAACAGTAATCCGGACGTGATTGACATCGTCATTCTTAAAAATACCAGCCATCTGCACTCCCTCCGAGTACTTAACGAACTTTCATCTGACCACGATCCAGTTCTCCTCTCTCTAACAGGAGGCTCTAACCCTCTGGTCCCCGTTAATCCTCTACCAACTAAAACTAAATGGAATAAACTTAACGAACTAATGAATAAAAACATAACAATTCCCACATCAATTCCCGACGAAGCCACTCTTAACGCTGCTACCTCCGTCTTAATTAAAACATTAAAATCGTGCATCAACGAGGCGTCCGTTGAGATTCCTACCGACACCACACGACATGGAATACCCGAAGAGATCAAAGATCTTATTAGGGAAAAAAATCTTGTTAGGAAAGAGTGGCAGAGATCTTGCAATCCAATAGTAAAGCATCATTTTAATAGACTAAACAGAGAAGTGCGTGAGGCCTTCAGCAAATTCCGCAACGAGCGATGGCACGACTTCATTTCAACTCTCAAAGACGATAGAGCAGCGTACTGGAAGCTCTCTAAAGCACTCAGACGCCCAAAAACTAAAATCTCTCCGATTAAAGGCCCCAACGGATTAGTATACTCCGCTGCAGACAAGGCTGAAGCCTTCGCAGATAGCCTTCAAAGTCAATTCTCTCCCAATAAGGACTACGACGACCCAGCCTTCGTAGCAAAGGTGGATTCAAAAGTAGAATCAATCTTAAGTTTAGATCCTGAAGACCCTCCAATCAGGTTCACAACTCCTAAGGAAATAAATAACATAATTAAAAAATTAAAGAAAAAAAAAGCAGCCGGTCCTGACGGCATCTCAAATAAAATCTTAAAATATCTGCCAAAGAAAGGCATCTGCGCTATAACAGCCATCTGCAACGCGTCGCTGAGATTACGTTGCTTTCCAAAGGATTTTAAAGAAGCTGACGTAATTTTAATTCCCAAACCAGGCAAGGACCCACTATTAACGGAGAATCATCGGCCTATTAGCCTCCTTCCTTGCCTAGGTAAAATCCTGGAAAAAGTTATACTATCAAGATTAAACTCATTCACTCAGGACAGTAAATTCTTGCCAGACTTCCAACATGGTTTCAGAGCAGGTCATTCCACCTCTCACCAACTCCTGCGTGTTGTGGAACACATCACGGAGGGATTTAATACTAGGAAAAAAACAGTAATCCTCTCACTCGACGTAAGTAAAGCCTTCGATAAAGTCTGGCACAACGGCCTTTTATATAAAATGAACGCTCTCGGGTATCCTTTGAGACTTACGCAATTGATAGCTAGCTACCTGAGAGATAGATGCTTTAAAGTCAAGTCAGAAAACGTCTTCTCCACAACCCGCCCCTTATCAGCTGGGGTCCCTCAAGGCAGTCAACTCTCTCCATCCTTGTATAACATCTACTCTAGTGACATTCCTAAACCCATTGACCATAACATTCAAATCACTCAATTTGCGGATGACACTAACATCATGTCTAGTTCAACAGTCGAGAGCATCGCCACAAAGCGTGTTCAGAGACAGGCCACTCTAACTGAAGAGTGGTGCAAAAAGTGGAGAATTTCAATTAACCCTACTAAAAGCGCCGCGACCGTTTTCTCAAAGAGACGGCCAAAACGGCCCCCATTCATTAAACTGTTTGGGGAAAATGTTCCATGGGAAAAGTCAATTAAATATCTAGGTGTAACGCTTGACTCCAAGCTCACCTGGAAGAAACATATAACTAGTAAAATAACAGCAGCAAATAAATGTCTAGCATCACTTTATCCAATGATGGGAAAGAAAAGTCGTTTATCAACGGATAATAAATTACTTCTTTATAAAACAACAATAAGACCAGGTTTCACTTACGGATGCCCCATTTGGGGGCACGCCGCTCCAAGTCTAATACAAAAGATTCAACTATTTCAAAATAAAGCCATTAAACTTGCTTTAAATGCACCCAAATGGATTAGAATTTCTTCTATCCATAAAGACACCAACATTCCGTTGATAAAAGACTTAATTGTTTCCCAAGCAACCAAATTTTATGCCGGCCTTTCCAGCCACACTAATCCAACAATAAATTCACTTTCAAAATATAGCGAAAACGATAAATTTAAATTTAAAAAACCCAAGATAGTCCTCCGGAAGGAATAATAACCTGCCTACAGCCGCAGTATAGTTTTTTAAGCTCTTTTTCAACACCACTATAATAATAAAAATAACAGTAAAGTATCTAAAGATAATCAATTTATAATTATGTTAGAGGAGGTAAACTCATGTTTAGGAACTCTGTAAAATAAAGTAAATCAAAAGTCAAAAGTACTAGGTATAAACCTAGTCTTGGATGTAAGTCATTATTATTTTGAATCCCAGTCGTAAGCCAGCTGTATTTATTATTCAATACATATATTTTTACAGCGCCCTTGAGGTGATTTTTATTATTATTGGATTCTTCAACGTTCCATTTCAATACGATACGCCTTAGTCTAAAAATACCTAGATTTTAAGTGTGTGTGAAGTAGGTACTTTTAAATGTTGAACGTAGACCAAAGCGTAATTACCCTGGACGTGTTTGTCGACGACAACTGTTGAAATTCGCGTCTTCCAATGTGTAAAGTTTTGCTTCAATATATTAATTCTAACAATAAAAGGAACGTAGACTACATTTACATACAACAAATAATATTACGAAATAACAAATAAGTATTTTTTATGTCTATTATTAACGGAACGCCCGAATGTTGATGATGACTTGATGTAAATGGGGGTACGCTCGCGTGTACCCCCATTTGAATCTCGTGGACCCCCAATTTTTTTCTAGCGTACATGATCCCCCGCAAACTGATATCGACCTCTGGGGGTCCATATAGAACATTTTGGGAACTCTTGACATAGAATGATAGTTTGCAACTTGTAAATTTAAGATAAATCAATAATTATTAATATAGTGTCTGAACAACAAAGTTATGATGGTGCGACTGGTAATTGGATTGGGTCTCTACTTATTGGGTTTGCGTCACCGCTATAATAAGTAAAAGGTGCGCGTGTGTTTAATCCCAAGTGACAATGCTTTCACCGATAATGAATAGATGTCACTTTGTATTGTGGATGTTATTTCTTAACGAAACTGCTGCTAAACATAAAAGATTTTCATTGAAGTTTGTTTGTCTGTCTATATTTATTTATATTTTTATAAAGAAAAGTCTAGTTTTGTGTCTGACGTTAATTTACTTTAGTTTCAATTTCATTTGAAAAACGATTTAAATTGATTGGTAACCTTTTGTATCTTACAACGACGAGAGAATGGTTAACCTTTAGTATCATAGTGAAGCTTTTAAATTATAAATACGCGGTGTCCGGAAACTCGTAGTACAAGCGGGAAAATTGTTATAATACTTTTTAACTGAAAAAAAAATTATAAAACTTTTTTCCTGTTTAAAAAAAAAAACTGTAAAACTATAAAAATGTGTTATAGATTCACCAGTTTCCCACTTGTACTACGAGTTTCCTGATACCGTGTATAACGAATCTATGACAAGTTCTCTATTCGTTTTGGTGAAAGACTACCATTTGGAATGGTACGTTACTTAAAATGGCTTTAGTCTGTTTAGTGCCCAAATATTGCCAAATAAGTAACCTTCCTCTTCCAGTCACACATCATCCCAATTGAGGATGCCATAGTCCACTGGTTTCTGGCAGCGGGTCTGTTGTACGGTATTTACATAAAAAGCAAATTATTGTTTAAGCACTTGATAAGAATTGATCATTTTCAAAAATAATTTAAGATAAATGTAATGTAAATTAGAAAACCGTTCAACGAGTTAGGACAAGCATGACGCACTTAAATATTTTTTAACTCTTCGAAGTTTTCTGAAGAACGAATTCGGATGAGCGCCCCCACCACTGAAGAAATAAACCGATAGAAGTGTACTGTGAGCTTGTCCGTGTAACCGAAGCAAGGTCAGTTTTATCTTACTTATGGTGAAATCAATCAAAGATTTTTTTTCAGGGCAAGATAATTGGTCAAAGTAATTTTTACATTGGCTGGTAAAGTTCGACGGCTTCACCATCTTTCGTTAAAAAATATGAATCAATGGTCAGTGGCTGTGTTGGCATCGCGTTTTGGTCCCACCCAGGCGTAGTGTGTTCAATTCCTCGGCTGGCTAAGTCCTCCATCACAACACAAGCAACATTTTCCGCTTACTGTCTTGGTAGTAGGAATTTTTTTTGAATATTGTCAGGTTATCCGTAACCCGAGAATGTTCGTCTTTCTTTTAAAAAAGGAATCATGTCAAATCATTCAACATTCACTAGGCCCGTCTTTACCTTCAAGTGTGGAAATCTAATTGAATAAACAATAAAAACTCTTGAACACTAAGGACGGGTTGTTTCGGAGAATTTGAACAATTCTTCGAATTTCAAAGTTAATTTTAAGGTTCTGTGAAAGATTTTTCAAGTTCTGTTTTTATTTCAGTTTTGTCAAGCAACTACCCTATGCTGATATAATAACAGAACTTGAATAGGACTTTCACAGAACCCGGAAATCAACATTGAAATTTGATGAATTGTTCAAATCCTCCGAAACAACTCGTCCTTAGGTCTTGAAATTTGAGCACATTCTTATATCTCGAATATTTGAGATTTTGTTAATGTTCTCAGCTTGCAACGTCATTTTCATTTAGAGATATGGAGCTTTGTCTTTGGCCTTGACATAAGGTCCCTTTCTATTTGGGTTTATTGTTCTATTGGAACGGCGAAATAATAGTCAATAAACTGTAATTAACGCAATGTATTATATGTTGGATAATTTATACACCTACAGTTGTAGTTGCGTCGCTTTCATGCCGAATCTCTGTTAAAACTTGTTTATTTTTATTTTTAAAGATGAGTTAAAATTGTTGTTGTGTAAATTATTGGAAGTATAGTTCTTCGAATTCGTTGAATATATCTGCAGAGATAGTTATTATGGGAACTTCGATAGTGAATCTATGGCTAACGGTGTCTCACTTCCCCCTGCAATTATTCCATGGTAGATTGGCAATTTTATACAATTTTCATACATTTTAAGTCTGATAAGTTTATATATATTTTTTAAGTTTTTCGTGATAAGTAGGCGATGTGTATTCCATTTAAGATGGGCATCAAACGTAAGACAAAATTATTTAACAAGCACTGTATAGGCAAACACGGTAGTTAGTTGATGTATATCAGTATTACCCTTCTAGGGGATAACCTGTCAGTGGCCACCGCGTATACAAAATACAAAAGCAATAATAATCGGAAAATTACGCGGCTCGCATTGAAAATAGCCGAGAATCCGAAATTGTTTACACAGTGGCATTAAATTTGACATTAACTGACACCGAGAATAGCCGATTGCACAATTCAAAAGTGTTTTGTGTTCCGCCAAGCAGTTTTCAATGAGTTGCCAAAATTTTGATGGGTGGCACGTTTCGCGTGCGAAATGCTCGCTGAAAAGTTAATAACATTTTGAATATCGTGCTAACTGATTTGAATCTTTTGTATATTCCGCTGATGGATGGACTATCCATCTGAAAATTTAAATAGTTATTTTGTAGACTCTTTAACGGACATACTATATAATGGTTTACAGGGTGCCTCAAATATAATATATATATCAAATTTCGGGAAAAACTTTTCTTTGATAATTTTTTAAGGTTATTCCCATCAATGTAATATATCTTTGAAGAAGAAGATAATACTAATAACTTAGTTGCAAGATGATATTGTTAATTCTGAATTTACAATATAACGTCGACAAAAATTACGTATAATAAATAGGTCTCAATGGTCGAGTGGTTAAAGGCATTGATCTTGAGTTCGATTCCCATCTTTTTATTTTTCTATGTTTTGTCTGGGTTAGTTTAGTTTGGATTTTGTTAGTATTCTTGTGATGTATGGTAATTAGGTTGAGTAGTTAATCGGTAGATGGCGGTAGACATAAAGCCTACGCCAGGGCCCGCCAGATGACGCTAGTGTATTGCAGGTACTAGCGATAGATATTATCGGCAAGGCAAGCATCTGCGCGCCCAGAGATTTACCTACCCTTGGGTAAAGAACAGTTGTAGCTAGCCAAACAGGTTATTGGAACGTAAATAAAGAGTATTATATAATATATAAACATATTCTATAAACAGTGTAACAGTAGAGATCGACAAAAATGACGTAAAATAATTAGGTCCCAATGGTCGAGTGATTAAATACGTTGTTCCGGTAAGACAAAGATCTTCGGTTCGATTTCCACTTGAAACCATCGCTTAGATTTATTAGTAGATATGATCTCCTTTTTTTTTGCTTTTAATCGAAAAAATGTCACTGGGCATAAGCCCAGGAATCGCTGGAAGTATATCGGGTATAGGTGATGTCTAGTTAACTTTTTTCTTCCAGTTAATTTTATTTTAGACCAGATCTATCTCACCCTGTTATATAGTTACCAATTTAAAAAAGTATCTTTACAGAAAAAAAAAACTTGTTCATAAATAATTTAAAGGAGCCTAAATAGAGGGATTGTATATTTGTTATGAAATATCGTTTCTAACAGTAGACCCAAAAAAATAAATAATGCATATGAATACATCAATACACAAACACTGGTAATGATTGATTAAAGCAGCGTTTTGTAAACACACATCATATTATATTTTTGAAGTTTCATAAACATACTGATGCTAAACATGGTGATGCTAGTTTTTTAGCCTTAAGGGTTTGGAAAAAGGATCGCATAATCGCATTTTTAATAAAAGGAGCTTTTATTAAAAAGGCGCCTTTATAAAAAGGCGCCTTTTTTACTAACCGGTCAGTGGCTGAGTTGGCATCGCGTCTGCGTCCCACCCAGGCATCGTGAGTTCAATTCCTCGGCTGGCTAATTCCTCCATCACGACACAAGCAACGTTTTCCGCTTACTGTGGTGTAGTAGGAGATTTTCAAATATTGTCTCGTTATTTGAAATCCATGAAAGTTTTTCTTTCTTAAAAAAAAACACATAAAAAAGGCGCCTTTTTAAAACTTTACCCTCTCGGGACTGGTAAAACAAGTAAATTGATTATATCTTACTTTTTGTTCTTTTTATGTACAGGTATCATGAATTTTTTAAATTTGTATGTACCAACTGCCCATAGTCAGTATGTAATGAGGAGGGGAAAGAGGTAAGAAGATGAAGGTTAGGAAATACTTGGCTATTAAAACAGGTTACCAATTTTTTTTTATAATGTAGGTACCTATCATACTCATCATAAATTTTGTTATAATTCAAAAACAAAATGCCTAGAAATTATTACATAGTCAATACCGAAGAAATAAATTAAACAATATATAATATGTTGTCTACTCGGCTAAATAAAGCTATGTTTAGTACCTACATAACATGAATACAATTCAAAAAGGAATCATAAAGACCACACTGAAACTACCCAAAATAACCATTGATGTATTATATTTAGATGAGACATGAAGCGAAAAAATAGGTTCCTCTTTTTTATCTCCAACTCTCTTAACGCTCTAAGTACACTACCGAATCTGGTCTACGCGCACCGCTTATCGCGTTCTAATAGTGGAACAAGTTTCCCCGAGATATAAGTACGCGGTAGCGCTTCTAATTGTAGCTCTATGGTAAGAACGCCTTCGATTGAAATTGTTTTGGCCTATCAAATGTACAACAAATACATGCCAAAAATAAACTATTAATACACACACAAACACTCACACATACATTACACACGTCACATACATACCTAGACACTACACAAGTCACCTGGTAATTAAAGAATAAACATACCACTTAGCAGACATTACAAGGAAACATATCATATGTACCCAACATGAAGTATCTTATTCCTGTATATTGTTTCATCTCTGTAAATCATTTACTGTTTGTTTCTATTATATAAAAAAATAAAAATAAAAATACGAAATCCTATGCTACACCGCGTATCCATCCCACTAGATTGAATCAAAATTAAATATAATTTTTTTTCCAAGTTATGAAAATGAACAGAAAAGTTTAGCGAGTACAATTAAACAATAAAAATCTGGTTGGAAGAGATCAACGAAAAAACTTTAAAATTGCGATAAAAACGTCGTAGAAGTGAAATTAAAATATAATTAAATAACATAACTAAGAAATAATTAGGGTATAAATTATGCATACCCTGCTGAAAGTCCACAATTAAAATTCTAAAACTTCCTTAAAATGGCTTTGGTTGTGTTTAGTGACCAGTTCCTCTATGACCCCATACGAACGAAGAAGAAATGACCAGATCTGAAAAGCCTGGTAACCCCAGTTACATCACAGCCTTCCTCTCCGACATCTCATTTCCCAACCCACCCCAATCAGCCTTACGATTTTTCCCAATTGGGGATGCCATAGCCCCACTGGCATCTGTCAATTGGGACCTTTGTGCAGTATTATAGATTAGAGCATCATTTTTTTGCTTGCACTTTTCTAGAAAAAAAAATCGAATACTATTTAACGTATGACATAGTTTGGAAACATTTTTTTACAGAATGATAAGGCCTATATATGCTATACGCGTCACTTCTGGTATTCATAATGATAAGGCCTATACGAGTATATGTTATACACGTAACTTTTGGTGTAAAGAATGGTAAATTTTATATAATTTATTCACGTCACTTCTGGTATACAGAATGATAAGGCCTGTAAATGTTATACACGTCACTTCTGCTGTACATAATGATAAGTCCTATATATTATGTTATACGGGTCACTTCTGGTGTTCATAATGATAAGGCCTATACGAGTATATGTTATACACGTAACTTTTGGTGTAAAGAATGGTAAGGTTTATACAATTTATACTCGTCACTTCTGGTGTACAATGATCGGGTGTAGAATGATAAGGCCGGTAAATGTTTTACACGTCACTTCTGGTGTACAGAATGATAAGGCCTATATATGTTATACGTGTCACTTCGTGTGTTCATAATGATAAGGCCTATACGAGTATATGTTATACACGTAACTTTTGGTGTAAAGAATGGTAAAGTCTATACAATTTATACACGTCACTTCTGGTGTACAATGATCTGGTGTAGAATGATAAGGCCGGTAAATGTTTTACACGTCACTTCTGGTGTACAGAATGATAAGGCCTATATATGTTATACGTGTCACTTCGTGTGTTCATAATGATAAGGCCTATACGAGTATATGTTATACACGTAACTTTTGGTGTAAAGAATGGTAAAGTCTATACAATTTATACACGTCACTTCTGGTGTACAATGATCTGGTGTAGAATGATAAGGCCGGTAAATGTTTTACACGTCACTTCTGGTGTACAGAATGATAAGGCCTATATATGTTATACGTGTCACTTCGTGTGTTCATAATGATAAGGCCTATACGAGTATATGTTATACACGTAACTTTTGGTGTAAAAAATGGTAAGGTCTATACAATTTATACACGTCACTTCTGGTGTACAATGATCTGGTGTAGAATAATAAGGCCGGTAAATGTTTTACACGTCACTTCTGGTGTACATAATGATAAGGCCTATATATGTTATACGCGTCACTTCTGGTGTTCATAATTATAAGGCCTATACGAGTATATGTTACACACGTAACTTTTGGTGTAAATAATGGTAAGGTCTATACAATTTATACACGTCACTTCTGGTGTACAGAATGATAAGGCCGGTAAATGTTATACACGTCAATTTTGGTATACAGAATGATAAAGTCTATATATATGTTATACACGCCAATTCTGGTGGGCAAAATGATAAGGTCTATATATTTTATACACGTCATTTCTGGTGTACATTTAACAATCATTAAATTAACTTTTTTTTAATAGTCCATTTTTTTAATAATATCTCACAAGGCGCGTTAGTAATGCGCGACCTAGGCGCTAAAATTCATCGACACGGCACCGCATACCGCCAAAACTATTATGGATTCAATTAGTGACGTTTTCTCATTTACCTACACGGTATTTTAAATTAATTAAGTAAGCTCTTCTACGCACGAACGAGCGTAAATTACGAATTAAGTAATATTAAGGCTGGCATCAAACACAGGGCTCCTGGAAAACTCTGAACCTTTTGATATAATGGATATAATGGGATATTATCGGCTAGAACCAAAAGGTACTAAGTCAGTGGCGACATGGTCTTCATTCGCACTTACGTACAAATTATTATTTGTACAGTGTATTTACGCATTTTGAAAGGCATTCAGCAGAATGATTCATTCAATTGTTCTCACCTTGAAGGCTTTTACATTGTTATTTCTAAGCTATTCAGGAGTACAATAATAAGTTTATAGTACATAACATAATAAACTGAGTATGAACGATATAAGCAGGTACAATACAAGTTATCATAGAGCGTGCTGTTGTACATAGAAGTGCAATAATTGTATATAATAACAAGAGCACAAAATAAGTACTTACTCTACTATGAAAGTAATAACAGTGAACAAAATAAACATGAAAAGTTTGTCGTAAATTAATACAGCGATAAAAGGTGCACATGAAAAGTATGAAAGATATGAAGTTATATCGAAAGTTATACAAAGGAGTTTGAAAAGAATTGTGTAGTAATTTAATAATGTAATTAAAGTAAGTTTATTTTTATTTTTTATTATTTAATAAATGTTTGTATGTTACATTTTTAGACATATTTTTAACTACCATACTAGGCTAATGCCCGTGTTATGGTAGTTATATAGTGTTTTAGCATAATTATAAAAATAAACATTTAATAGTTTGTTCTAATGCACGTTTGTAATTATCAAATCTTTAAAGCCTGATTGGGTTTTTGACAGAACATAAAAAAATTAATATAAAAAAAAAGAATTGTAGATCTGTTGCAGATTTTCTAATGGACTTAATTTTAGTTTGGACAATTAGTGGAGGCGGTAAACATCGATTGTACTAAACTTCGTACCTAGTCTATGTAACTTTGAATTATCGATAGATGTATGTAACAAGTCTACTGTTAAATCTTGACGTTTGAAATCATTGCAACAAATTGAATACGCCTCTGCTGTATGGGCCCCATACCAACAAAAATGCATTGAAAAATTAGAACAGATTCAAAAAAAGTTTTTGAGATACATGTATTTAAGAATGCACGGAGAGTACCCGCGATTCATGCATCACAAAGATTTGCTTGCCGAAACGCGCTACCAAATTCTCCACTCGAGGAGGAGTGGAGCCCTTGCAGTAACGGCGTACAAAATTCTTAATAAATTAATAGATAGCCCATACATTCTGGAATGCTATAAGTTGTTCGTACCGAACAACTACAGCCAGGGACGGCACCATGATCTGCTATGTATCCCACGTGGCAGAACGGACGTAATGGCTCGGCATAGCATGATACGAGGTATGGCGCTGTTAAACAACGCCTCCAAGACTATCGATATTTTTAATAGTAGCCTTGAAGAATTCAAGAGGCATGTCAATGCCAAAATCACTATTTATAACTTGTTATTTCTATTCTTTTTTCTTTCATTGTTTCGTATCATCTATATGTAGTTAATGTTACTGTAAATGTAAATGTAATGTGTATTGTAAATGGACACACAGTCTGTAATACACAAAAAAAATAAAATTGAATTTTTCACAGGAGATATGAAAATCAGATAAAATAAATATGGACGCTGCTAGATTTTTGTGAAATTTTTTCTTCGTAAGTTTGTTTTAATAAATTTATTTCCTACTTAGGGGATGTTTCTTAGTGTCACTCAGAAGTTGTCCCGGAACCCTGTAAAGTGTTTCTGCTATCCCTTTGAACCGGTAACCACCGACCTCGGCAATGCCCATCCACCATGAAATGTGCCCGAATATGAGTTGCTAAGGAGCTTATGACGTGTCGCAAAACAATTCAATTTAATCAGTTAATTGGAATCGGGGTAAGTGCGATCCATTTTCCAGTCGGCTTGACAAATGCGGGGAGGTTGGGGTGGAACAGTACAAAAGGATGAGACAGAAATTCGTATTCAAAACACAATTATACCAGAAACAGGTCATATTCCTCACGTGCTGAGCCGTCAAGGAAATATCTTTGAAAACACCAATAGTATGAATAGATCAATAGATTTGTTCGAGCGGAATCTTTTGATACCCTGAAGGGAAGAGCGGTTGAGGAATACGGTTTCATATGAGTGAAAGTGCGACAATATAAACTGTACGTCTTTGTTTATGATGACGTATCTAAAATTTATTAATAATAAAGTATACAGAGGTTCCACCTTGATTTCAACTAATTTTCTTAGTAAAAAGGGCTCCAATTCATACTTAGGCTATCATTCTTAAAAGATATCTGAATTTTTATTTGATTTAGACCCTAATTTGTCTGAGAAAAATGGAATCCAGCCCAGTCGTTTCCTTATAGCATTATTCTGCCCTGATAGAATAGTATAAAAAATAAAAGTGAGAAGCCGAAAGTATTTAAAATATATTTGCCTCGTGATCTTTGTTATAAAAACAATTATTAATTTTCTCCTATTCCGCCTCACTCTTAATACGCAATATTTCAATTTCAAATAAATGGATTTAGCTTTATTAATTCAAAACATGATTTATTATGTCGGGGGAGACGGAAATATACACACTTTAATTTTAATTTCGTTTATTAAGTCACTTACGCGATATGTCAATTAGTGTGCGGCGCCGCCGAAAGCGACTATATTCATATCAAGAGTTGGATTATATTCATAATATCGTAATTCATACCTACAAAATATTTCATAGACACTGCTGCCAACCAAAAAAAAAATTAGTATTGCCATATAAAATAAATAATATTATCGTGTATAATTAATCAATATTAATATGTAAGTCAATGTATTATTTATAACAAATAATCAACATATAATTAAATAAAATAACCCGAATAACAAACAAATAGAATAAAATGTGATTAAACGTATTCCGTTTAGGTAGTTTAGGTTAGGTTAGGTTAGAACATGGAAAATAGGTATTAGAATTAAATCACAAACAAGTCTATACAAACCTAGCGTAGCCCACATACTATTTGAAAACTGGGATGTAACTCTAAAGGGGACGCGAGCAGGCGTTATTAAAGGGGCATTTTTTTGCTATAGAAAATCACAGTTAGATTAGGTTAGGTTTTATACATTAATTTAATATTTTCAAGATTTTATTTTCTTTAACTGAATTAGTTCGTAGGTAGGTACTGAACCTAACCCGCGCACTGGCTAGGTAAATAACTAGTTGTGGTATTTCCGGCAAATGTCACATTATTTTGTTTCTTTGAAATCTTGTGTGACATATCGCGTAAGTGACTTAATAAACGAAATTAAAATTAAAATTGCGTATTTTTCCGTCTCCCCCGACATAATAAATCATGTTTTGAATTAATAAAGCTAAATCCATTTATTTGAAAGTAAAATATTGCGTATTTACCGTGAGGCGGAATTCGTAACCTTTACCAAACAATTAATTAGAGATACGATCAGAAACTTACCTTTAAAATGAATACCGTTAATAAACTTCAAAAATCATTAGTGATTAATATTTAGATCTGTCAATTTTTGACATTAGATCGGTCAAAATTTTAAACAAAATAATGCACTTAAATATCAAATAAAGAATTATAATTAAAATAAAATAATTTTGTTACCTACTTTATTGCTTAGTTCCCACAATCAGTTCCAAATTTGGTATGATTTGAGATTTTCACGGCCAGAAGTATTATAGCGATTTGTTTTTGGGGTATTATACCGTGTTGCGCCACCTCCTTCTTTAGCCAACGTTTCACATTACACATTTGCCCTGATGATGGACACTGCAATGCTGTCCGAAATGTTGACTGAAGAAGGAGGTAGCGCAACACTGCATTATACCCCAAAAACAAAACAATATAAAGTTTCAACTTTGAAAAGTAATGGTTCAGAACGTGAATAATTTTAAGCGTTACATTATGCAGTAGTATTTCACATCATACACGTAATCATAGACAACCAAAAATTTGTATATTTGATTACAATGTCTCTTCACAAAGTGACTGTTTCACATGAAAACATGGATTTAATCATTGCAGACTATATTAGCGACTCACGAAAATTTAAAACAGGACCTCAGCCTTGCCGGGGCTTTACTCTACCACTGAGCTAACTCGACCAATTTTACAGATTTAACGATATCGTACTTCGACTAACAACAACCAACATAATCTTCATTTTCTTAACGCACATTTTCATTGGCTGCTTTCTTTATGTATACATCATGCAAGATTCTTCCAGAACTAACTGAAATCTGGATGATATCTGAATGATAAGTATTTAAAAACCGAAAAATTCGGTGATTGCTGGAGAATATTTTTTATCAATTTTAAGAGCACAAACAGAAAGTTTTAGTAGCCGACTAGTAAATATGGTTCGAAAGTCTCACTGGGAATAAAAAATTAATAACTGGCGTGTCCCATCAGATTCCATACAAAATCAGGCACGCGAAATCTCTTATCGCTAAATAATGACTCACTATGACATGTTCACTTAGGGAAAAAAAACATGGCACAAAGCCCTAAGCGAGCTTAACTCCATGCATGATTTACACGCTTAAGCGTTTACAAAGCTTAAGATTTTACAAACTGGCTGTATCGGTACCGTGCATCTTGTCTCGTTCCTTTTAGTCGCTTCAGGCTGCAACTACGTATTATCATTAGTTTAACGTTCAAACACAGTGAATATTTTATCTCTGTAAACGGTGCACTTGCGAAAATTCCATACGAAAGCTTACACTCGTAATGTACATCAGGGTTGGTGTGAGGCATTTTGAAGCCTTGGGCATTCGTTCGTAAACTTGCCTTTACAATAATACGGCTGAACAAATATGCTGATATATTCTGTATATGTCTATCATGTGAACAAATTTAATAGAAGAACTCCATTAAACATCGTTTTTCTGACTTGTAATGAATTTTTAATTTTATGTTGGATTTAACAACGCTAGTAGGCATGTGTCAAAACCGTTAGCGCAATATATTTTTTTTTAAATGAAGAACAAGTGTATCTACAATATCTACATTTTAAAGATGAAACTCTTAAAAAATGGATGGTCAATGCCGCAGAAATTCCTATTCCTTATTCCTAAAAATCTATATTCGGTTTTATTTTTCTGTACACAACATACTACACATGCAACGTACACATTGATGAAAATAATTATCTGGCAAATTAAATAAATAATACAATAATTATTTTACTTGGTTTAGCTGAGAACCAGTAAAGGTAACCAGTAAAGAAACATTAAGGACGGACAAGTTGCTACCCAGAATTTGAACAGTTCATCAAATTTCAAAATTGATTTACAAATTCTGTGGAAGTTCTATTAATTTTTTATTACTATATCATTATCGGCCAGTTGCTTAAAAAAACTTAAATAATAACAGAAACTTGAATAGAACCTTCACAAAACCTGTAAATCAGCTTTGAAATTTGATTAATTATTCAAATTCTGTGAAACAACCCGTTCTTAGCCATCCTTCTTGTAACACGCAATCTAAATAAAAAAATTGTAACATATTCCGTAATGATGGACGCTGTGACGATGTCCAAAACGTTGACTAAATAAGAAGGAAGTGAATCACGGCATATTTCTTCCTAAGGCTTCCCGAGTTGTTCTTTGTTTATTCACCTTAAAAAAACCATTTTATTAATTATACAGTCCAAAGGCTATATAAACTTGGATGTAAAATCAGTTCTGTTGATATTTTCATTAATTCCACGCTAAAATTTTAATCAGAAATTTATAAAATTTTATTTTGCTAATATTATTAAATATAATCTGAAGCTAACTTTTTGTGTAGATATTTACCATAATTTTTTTTTTCTATTTGTTAATTTTTGCTAGTTACTCCTGACTCTAGCAGGTATCAATACCTTTTTTCTTTCTTCTCTTTTCTCTCTTCTTTGTATTTGGTGTACTTAGTGTATTACGTTGATTCATTTTGTTCCTGTCATATTTTATCCAGTGTTACCCCAAGGTCCCTGATATATTTTACTTCATTGATGTGTGTGCCGTTTAGTGTGTATACAAAATATATTTTATTTTTATTACGTGAAAATGTTAATTTATTGCATTTTGCGATGTTAATACAAGTTTCTTTAATTCGCAATAGACAAAAAGACGTATGAGGTCCTCTTGAATTTTAATGCAGTCGTTGATTGATTTAATAACTAAGTATATTTTTTTATCATCTGTATATGCTAGGTAATTAGCATCTAAAAAAAACATTTGTGAATATCGTATATATACACATTAAATAATAATGGGCCTAAATGAGAACCTTGAGGTACATCGGAGGGCACAGAGAAGAAGCTGGACTTTGTTCCCTCAACTAAGACACTTTGAAGTCTACTCCAAGGGTATGAAGTAAGCCACCGGAGTAAGTCACCATGGATGCCTAATTGTTTTAATTTTTGAATGAGAATGAAATGGTTTACCTTATCGAAGGCCTTAGAGTAATCAGTGTAGATTACATCTACTTGGTTTCTATTGTCCATATTGCACGTTAAATTTTACTTTTCAGATAGTTTTTAGTTATTTATAGATTCTTTAGCGAGTAAGTAGGGGAACAGACACAAGCATAAAATATGATTTGCTGTTGTAATGTGATTTGCTGTTGTAATGTGATTTGCCTTATATTTTTTGCTTTTTATTTTGCCGCCCTTCAATTATTGCGCCCGGGATCAGTGCCCCTGTTGCCCGACCCTCGCCCCGGCTCTGATGCACGTAGCATGTAGACCCAGCATTAGAAAGCTAAACGTATTAAATAAAGCATGCTGCACAGTAAACGCAGCTCATGGCCTAAGTGTACAAAGTTTTATTTTACAAAAGTTTACGCTGTCAAAAATCACGAGTCTAAATTAGTGATTCTTTACAAATCAGTTAGATAATAAAACATTTAGGTAGGTACTAGGTATATCACTTTTCTAAATTATTCACAGAACTGATCCCAATTTTGAAAATGACACTTAAATTCAAAGCAAATTAGAGTTAATTGAACCAGATTTCAAGTTCACAGAGGACTAACTAACTCACATTACGGACAGCCAAAATTAGTTTGTTTGATGGCAGGCGTAAATTTTAACAATATTACATTGCCGGAATTATAGGGCGAAATAAAGCATGGACGAAATAACAAATGGATGAAATTACACATGTAGAGAATTACACCCCCTTAAATTGCACCTTCTGGAATTACAGATAAAAACCTAACCTAACCTAACTTTTATATATATTTTTTTTATATATCAATTTTATCATATCACTCTATTCAACCCTATTAAAAAAACATTTTTTTGTGTGAAGGAAGTTTGTTTTAACCCCTCCAGCGTTTTAGGGTCATATATGACCGAGCGTCCATATTTTGTAAAAGTATTTTTTTGTCATTTTTAAAATAGTAAAAATGAATTATTCATATTTCACGCCGCTATCGTAACAATTATTTTTTTATCATAATATAAAAGAATGTTTCAAAATAAACATCTATTGGTATTTTTTATTTTAGTTAAGATTTTTTTCATTCCTTAATTTTTTTCCTTTTTTTTACATAAGCACAAACAATTTTTTAATAAAAATTACATACATATAAAATATTAAGGGATTCCTGAAAGGTACTGTCTGTGCGTGGGTAATATAACAAAACTACCAATAAACCAAGAATAGAAATAAACTTATTAAACAAAATAATATTCAAAACTATAACATCAAGCAAATTATAATGTTAATAAATAAATAAATAAATGTTAATTTTAAATGTACGGTATAGTCATTTAATATTGTAGTGAAGAAGTGAAATAAAAAGGTTGACAATTAAATTTTTTGTATTGTTTTATTTAATCATTTCGTTAGGTTTTATAATTGGTTTATACTAAAAAAAATAAAAAAAAATAGTAAACACTTACCCAGATAAGTCTATTTTTATTATGTTTAATGTTGGTGTTTATTAAATTTTCGCATAGATTCTGTATTTTGTTGGCCGTTGAACATTTAAAAAAATATATACATAGCATGTATAGCATTTAATATCATTGCTATTTATCGGACACACTCTTCTGCTATAACCACATACATAGAAGAATTAAAAAAAATATTACAACATCATAGAAACAAAAAAACAATACTCATCGGAGATATTAACTTAAATATCGCTAATGACTACTCCTCTAACGATAAAGATAACTATTTAAATATGTTAGCAGAATTAAATTACATTTCATGTATAAATTCATACACCAGAAACATTATCGGACAACGACCATCTTGTATCG
The DNA here is from genome assembly GCF_061612785.1 of Hesperophylax consimilis. NCBI lineage: Eukaryota > Metazoa > Arthropoda > Insecta > Trichoptera > Limnephilidae > Hesperophylax > Hesperophylax consimilis. Next base: position 3,884,320 of record NC_142842.1, read on the forward strand.
ATCACATATTCACAAACACCAAAGATATACAAAATATATCATCTGCGGTAATTAAAACATCTGTAACGGATCATTTTGCATGTATATTTAAATATGACTACAAACATCAAAATCTCTCATTACCAACCACAACGGCCGTTAATAATACCGATAAATACAACTATAGTATTAATATAAATTCTCTCACTAAAATATTAAGTAACGAAAAAGAATGGCAAGAAATATATCAATGTAACGATGTAGAAGAATGCTGCAAAATATTTGATAAAAAACTGAGTTTTCACATAAATGCTTGTAGAAATATTAAATCTAACAAAACATCTTCAAAACTAAAGCCAATCAAACCATGGATAACTCACGGATTAATCATCTCAATTAGACACAAAGAAACACTCTACAAACAATATACAAAACAACCGGAAAATATAACATTACAAAAACATTTCAAAGCTTATAAAAAAAAACTTACATATCTAATAAAAAACACAAAGGATGACTACTACAAACAAAAACATGAATTATCTGGAAATGACAGTAAAAGGATTTGGTCCATCATAAATGAAATTGTCGATAAAAAACATTTAAAAAATAAAACAATCAACAATGTAAAACATAATGATTCAAAAATCTGCTGTAAAGATAAACCTCTAGAAGCCGCAAATGTATTTAACAATTTTTTTGCTAATGTAGGAAAAAACCTCGCTAAAAAAATCCAACAAGGCCTTACCCCAAATGACCCAAATACTACAGTAAATAATGAGCATAAATTTGAATTATTTCAACCAACAACACCAGAAGAAATTGAACAAATTATTACAGGTATGAAAGGAGGTTCTGCCCCTGGTTTTGATGGGGTCACAATACAAACACTGAAATGTATAAAATCACAAGTATCAAAACCATTAACTCATATAATCAATACAAGTTTTCAAAGCGGAGTTTTTCCATCCATGTACAAACAATCTGTAATTATACCAATATTTAAAACCGGCAATCCGGAAGAACCAACCAATTACCGCCCTATTTCTTTACTATCAAACACTGCAAAAATATTTGAAAAAATTGCCAAAAAAAGAATAACTCAGTTCATAAAGATTAATAATATAATTCACGAAAATCAGTTTGGATTCATGGAAAACAAAAGCACAAAAGACGCCATTGCTAAATTATCTAGTACCATACAAGACGCTTTAGACAAATCATTAAAATGTGTTGGTATTTTTGTTGATCTCCAAAAAGCCTTCGACAGCATATCCCATGTCAAACTAATACAAAAATTAAAGATCGTAGGTTTCAATGACACAGCATTAAGTTGGCTAAAAAGTTATCTTCACCAAAGAACACAAGTTGTAAAAATTAATCACGCATCTAGTCTACCACTCACAAGTGATTTTGGGATACCACAAGGTACTGTTTTGGGTCCTTTACTTTTTATCATGTACGTAAACGATATTTTCAAACAAAACCTCAGTGGAACAGTTATATCTTACGCAGATGATACAATTATCATAATTAAAGGTAATGACTGGAAAATTGTAAATGAAAATGCAAATAATGACATCCAAATCCTAAAAAACTGGTTCGATACAAATCTACTTACAATTAACGCAAAAAAAACAGTTTATATACCATTCACAATAAATAAATTCAAAACTAACCCCAACATTCATATAATAATACACAACAAAACATGTAACAAAGATGTTTGTAATAAATCATGTACCATACTTAACCAAACAACTGAAATAAAATACCTCGGTGTAATTGTAGACCAACATATGAAATGGAACAGACACATATGTGAACTTGTTAAACGCATTAGAAAATGTATCTATATATTCATTAGATTAAGAAATGTTCTCAAGATAAACAACCTGAAAAAAGTCTATTACGCACTAGTCCAATCATTACTTCAGTATGGAATCATTGGGTGGGGAGGTGCATATAAAAATTTTTAAGCTCTGTTAAAGTGGTACAAAAACTAATTATCAAAGTAATTTTGAAAAAAAAACCAACTTTCTCTTCAGCATCATTGTTCAAAATTTTCGAAGTACCAAAAATTGAAGACCTCTATAAAAAAGATGCAATATTACAAATATATAAAGAAACTGTAGTAAAAAAACTTAAATTTAACTCATCCTTAAGGCATAATTTTAACATCCAAATTCCTCTATTTTCAACACAACAAATGCACAATAACTACATTTACAAAGGCATAAGATATTTTAATAGTCTTCCCGAAGAAGTGAAAAAAATACCAGATTTTATTTTATTCAAAAAGAAGGTCAAATTTATCTTTAAAAAAAATTAATATCACCTATCAAATGTTATAACTTCAATTCATGTTACAACCAAAATTAACGTCACAATCCTCTTTTAAGTTTATATTTATGTACTGTAATAATGTTAATTACTGATATAAACATGAAATAATTGTCAAATAACTCCTACGCCAAGCTCAAGAGCTAGCACTCTTCATTGGAGTAGAATTTCAACAACATATGTTTTACACTATTACTTATTATTACCTTATTTTGTGTACAATGTAACAATGTTATAAGTTAAACAATAAAAAATAAAAAAAATGTAAGAAAACAATTTGTTTTAAAAACCGTACGTGACCCCTCAAAATATTTTTAATTTTGAAATATTTGTTTATCATGGTTTTATTTTGCAAAACTGATGTCGTCTTACTTCATAAACACGCATTTATTCATACCCATTGGCAGCACTATCAGAGGAATATTTTAAATCGAAATATTCATTTACCAAAGCAAATGCATAACGAATAATCGCATTTCGAAGCAATTCAAAACAGATCGCGTTTATGACATCGCAAATGTCATCTGAAGAACTAAACGCAAAATGCGGAAATGACCATATTTTCGAGGATTAGAACAAAATGGTGCCAGTCTAAAAAAACTTAAATGTATATTATAGTGAGTAGATAGATTTTAACCCGAGCAGTATACGACCTAATTCACCGTACAGCTAACTATTATGAAATCTTTATAAATCAAACTGTTAGTTTTCTAAATTCCTCTTCTTTTGCCAAAAACAAAATACTGCCACAACAAATGTTGAAAACATGAAAGGCAAAAAGATAGAAGAAAAATGAATTTGGCTGATTTATTAGTAATCCGGTTAAAAACGAAATACCAAGCCTTAACGAATGAATTAACAGGTTTCCTGATAAACTTTTAGTAAATGACGAATATACCAAAACGATATCGGAGCACGTATATATCCTAATATTTTCACATTTCGTCTTAATATATTATCCAGGAAAATGTTCGTGCATGAACACGTGTTCCAATATATTAGTAATTTAATATAAGTTTATAAAGAAACGGCCTGGTGTAATCTTATGACGGCAGTATTAACTTTTTTTTATATTGCAGATACAGCAGCGAGCCCCGCCTGTCGGAGGCCGAGACGCCGCCCCCGGTTCGGCGGCAGGCGAGCGCCCGGCGGCGCCCCGGCGGCCCGCCCCCGGGCTCGCAGGCTTACCAGCACCGGCGTTCCACCGCCTTCCTCGAGGTCCCTGGGGCTGGGGGCGGGAGGCAGGGCTCCCCTGACCCCGAAGACGAGGACTCTTACAGGCTGAGAACTTTCAATGTTAATAATAAAGGGGGTAAGTCATATAATTTTTTTTAATTACTTAACTACGGGCTTTGATTTTGCAGGTTATTTTTCCCGTTTATGTTGGTGATCAATATTAGAAATCTTTTAGATTTTGTCAAATTCAACCGCAGAATGAATATAAGTAATTGGTTGACATGCCGTACATTTCACGCTTATACTACGAAATTCCGATAGTGCTGCAAATGGGTATTACTGCTTTTTTTACATTTTCACTAAGCGACAGATCAATATTTGTATATTGTGCAAGAATCGGGCATTCTTCATAGTATTGACGGCGCAACCCCGACAGGTTATACGGCGGGTATAGGCATCTGCAGTGATTATGTTAAACAATTTACACTAACCCGTCCTTATACACTGGTATAATATTTATACCGCGATTATGAGTAAGACGGTCCATAACATAAAAAAATGTTCATCTGTTTAAATATCTATTTCTCCATGGTACTTAACTCCTACGTTTGTACCTCTGTTGATTTCTTTACTCTCCTTACTGTCAGCGCATAATATTAATTAAATATGCATGCCAGCACGATAACTTTGTCCTATCGCGTCACTAGCAAAGTTTTACTGTGGCTCTGTATACAAATCTAAGACGAAGCTTCCCAAGACAATCAGTTCACTTTCTGTCATGCAGGCGAAACTTAGTTACCTACCACTTACTCCTGTGCTCGTGATATGTGCTCGTACTCATGTCAACTCGACAAATTAAGTTATAAAACTTTATTTAGCGTAGCGAACAAAGTTGGAGCAAATGCGATTTAAATATCATCTCCCTTGATCTTATTCAGCAGCAATAATAATCTGATGTCACTTTTCTTTTTCAAATCATTGATTGCCTTGTTGACAGCCCTGCATTATTGCAACTGATATGTCATTTCATGTTCAAATTCGTTTATACACTCTTTCATACTACGCATACACAGCTTAGGTAACCAATATGCAGAAGAAGCTATTGAGGTGTGTAGACAGAGATAATTTCTCAAAATTTATAGAATTGTTCAAAATATTTACCATTGCAATATTCGTAAAGATAATATCAACAAATTGTTAATTTGGTGCAATTAAAACAGACTTTGAATAAATATCTCAAAATGTCAAATACTCGGATTGTTTCGAATAAAAAATCCGTTTATAATAGGACTCTCGAGACATTAACACAAATTAAAGACTTAGGCATCACTTTTCAATAAAATCTTTCTTTTGTTAACCACATAATCCAAGAAATCTCTAACAAGGGCTTAAAATTTTTTGGTATTTATGAGTATTAACTAGAAATTCAAACAATATTAAGTGTTTTAACTTGTTATATTTCGCCTGTGTGAGAAGTTAACTTGAGTACAATTTTACCGTTTTGAACCCACATTACAACATTCACGCACAGGCTATTGAAAAAATACAAAATAAATGATCGGTTTTATAAATTTTAAAATGGGTATTCCAGCAATTTTATTGACCTACTAACTTTTAAAATTAAATTAATATATGCTTAAATTAAAGAAGGATATTCACTCCCTTCATATTTGTATATAAAATTATAAATGTTGTATTTGAAAGTCCAGAATTGCTTGCATTGATAAGCTTTCGGATTCCGCTACGTTATACTAGAATTATGGATTTATTCCAATTCGAAATTCTGGTACTAACTACCATATGTATTCCTCATTGCCCAGAATACTTATGGAGGGAAATAATTATATTGAGTCAGTGGACATCTTTAATTTGCTTTATTTTAATTTATTTCCTTTTGACAAATAGACAAGATTGTTATGAGACAGTTTAGTTATGCATAATAAATACGTACGGTTTTAATATATATGTATTTTACAATTTATTTATGTGAAGGGCCCTAAAAAGGGGGTTAAAAATTAATAAATAAATAACATTGGCGAAGTATGGGCCACAAACATCAGTTAATTGTCCACTGTGAGATGGCTTCAGTCGGTTATAGCCTCGCTGGGCATAGGTCTCCGGCGATACCTTCAAAATGCCACATGTACGCAGAGATATCATACAAGTAGTACTGGAAAATATAGGGAAAGCAATGGTACAACCTTTCATTGGTAAATAGGGTTTTACCATAATCAGTAGTCGTGCCAATTGAGTTTTTATTGTTAAAAAACTCAAGGAGCACTTGAAGTCGCACCGATAACCCAAATGCTCCGGGTCGTGGGGCGGCGGGCGCTCACCGGCGGCTTCGTTCAACGAGTTCGTTCGCGGTCGGAAGGATTCGGGCAACATCGACATCCGCCCCCCCCCCCCCCCTTCCTACTTCCCGCACCGGAAGAATATTTTACTCTGATTTTGCCAGGAATGTAGACCCTATTTATATTACAATACTTAACGGAAGTTGCAGATATTTTTAATAGTACCGAAAAGCATTACACCTGTTTTTAGTAAACATTTATTAGTTGTTTACATTTGGTTTTATATAGTCTCATGTTAGTATGTTCACACTGCATGGTTGTTTCTATTTTCTGTTTTTTTAAATACAAATAATTTATTCTGTGTGTTGAAATGTACTTGTCCTTATATAAATAAATAAAATAATAATTGAATAAGCATTTAAAAAAAATGATGTTTCAAAATTCTCTTGTTTATTACATCAAAACTGAAATTTTATTCAGTGAAGAAGGTATCATAATGATGATTATTCCAATTTAACAGTTTGTAGTAGAATACACGCTCATGAGAACTCTGGCGGGATATAAATGTAGCATTCAACACGTCCACCACCTTGAATCGGAACCGAAACGAAATAAACAAATTTGTAGATAGATGAAATTCCAAATGGTTGAGTTAAAACAATAAAACAAAATTTCGATCCAAATGACTAGATAATATCTACCAATAAGATATATAGTACCTTTATGCGTAGTAATATAAGAACTCTAAAAATGTTACATAGGGTTTTCTATGATATGGTGCGACTATTTGTTCATTGGTTCATGGGCGTGACACCATAAGTTGGCGCATTGGTTTACATCAACCCAGTGACGCCACTGATCCTAACAGCCATGAAAATTTATCAGTGTAAACAGAAGCTTATATACCACTTAAAATCTTGAGTGCTGGATAAAAACTGACCTCATTTTCAGCAATTCGGTAAATATAATATACCCACAAAGTACGATAATAATAATATGTAAATTCGAAAATTCCACGAAAGCTCGACGAAAAGCTTACAATTTGTCGATTTGTACATCGCGTAAGTCAAGCGAGAAATCATTCATCTCAGCGCATAAGTATTTTGCGCTACCACAAAAATCCGAACATTGGAAAATCGTAGCAATTTACTAACATCAATTTTCAGTTTATTTTATTATTTTTTTCTTAAAAAGAAAAGTTAACATTCCTGGATTACGAATAGCCTAAAAGTGTTTGAAACCTACTACCAGCATTATAAGAAGTATAAGTTGTTTGTAAAATGATGGGGAACTTAGCTAGTAGAGGAATTGAAGCCATGATGCCTAGGTAACACGATGCATTTGTCAATTCAGCCACTACCAGGTCTGCTTATATACTTGAGCCTGTAGGCTGCAGGTCCAAACAATGCCACTATTGTTCACGCTAAAATAACCTAACCTAACCTCACATAACCTACGCAATTACCGAAAAAATCAATTAATCAATATCCATCTTTTACCAACAAATTGGTATTTAAAAATGCTCCAAGACTTCTCGTTTATTAATCTAACCTAACCCAACACAAAGACTCTCTGAAATGGTTGTATAAAAGAGGTGCGCTTGTAAACGCTTCCATTTCTTAACCAAGCTTACTTAATCTTATCTATAAAAACATAACCAAACCAAACTTAACCTAAACTAAGTATTGATCGAAATGGTTGAATAAAAATTCGATAAAGCTCATAAAAAGGTTATATTTCAAACTTTTATATGTCGTATAAAAAGTGTGTCTGTGGGTTTGTTCTTCGGTTTTATTCCGAGATCGATAAAAAAATTTCACACTTAACCTTCGAAATAGAAGGAAGGTCACCGTCTACATCTGATTTCGAAAAAGTATGTTTAAAGCCCAGGCAATGTCAGGGACTTCAGCTAGTACGTATAAAGTTTAGACTTAAAGTTAAGGGCCACATCAATATAGACCTCAATAATTAAACATATATACCCCCGTTTGACGTGATTTGAATTTTGGCCGGGCTCCAAAACGAATGTAAACTTTTCGCTACTCCCAGAGCGTGAAATTTAGTTTTTTTAAAAGCATTTTTGTTTTCACGCTTTCACAATAATCTCTTCGCCGTTTTCAGCATTTCACTTTATTGATGACGGCTGTCTCTCGACTCTCCAAAATAACACAAAGCCAAATGTTGCAAAAATATATTTACACAAAGATTATTTATAAATGGTGGGATATGTAGTTATGTGGTGTTAGTTTACGATGACATAGAAAATAATAATGATGCTTTTAGATGAGGAGATGATTAGTTAGTGATATAAACTCTACGGCACTCGTTGAATATGCTTTAAAGACTGTAATTATTTTGTAGATATGGATGTTGAAATATTGTTTTAGCTTAAGTGTTTGATGTCCGAATAGCATTTAAAATGGACTATATGTAAATGAAAAGAGAAGCTCAATCAATCGTGTTATTATCGCAAGGAAAGACAGGGAAAGAGGAAAGCAAGCCTTTACTTGCTGATGATGTTGGTTTCTTTTGAATCCTGCTGGTTTCATGGGTCACTTACAGATTATAGGTGCAGACCTAATAAATCAACATCAATCTTATATTTTCGCAACAAGACAATTTTGAATATGGTGATGAAATTTGCACTATTTGATGGACTTTTCACGAGATTATTGATACGAACAGCGAAATAACATGCACTCTCAACTACGACGAGATTTCGATTAATAACAAATGACATACGTGTATTAATATGAATAAAATGAATAACGCAGGCGTCAGGTCTTCTTTTTGCAGTTCTTGTTTATTCCGGGGTAAGGTAAGGGAGTGGATTTAGTTTATTGTTGTTGCATTTGCACCTATTTCTTACAGTATTGCCAGCTCTGTCTTTGGAAGTCAACAATTTACAACAAGCTCTGTACCCTGTACCAACCTTCTATTATCACGCACCTAATAAGTACATTTATTTTTTTTTGTTTACTATTATATTATTTAAGTAATATATATATTATTTTTTTGAAGTTTTTTAAAAGAGATATGTGTTTAATGAACAAACACATATCTCTCTCTTCCCTCGTGGGGCCTTCACGGAACCAAAGGGGGAGATGGCTGTGGCTCAGTCTGTCTTTGCAGATAGACAAACAATACCTCCAAAAGATGGCGCTGTTTAAAAAAATCATGTTATTACCTGTCACAGGTGACATCTAATGCAATGTTGTGTCAACATTTCAAAGCAATCGTTTACATTTTTCTTTATATAGGTAACGTTAAAGACCCGTCTAGATGAAATGTCGCCATATTATCCATAAAATGAATTATTACCACGTCGAAATAGCAATTACAACATATTACGCACATTCATATTATCGTTTAGCGCAAAATAACAGGAAACTCTGGGCGATAATTGCAATCATTAAATCAGAGCCGTATTTTTGGCAACGAAAATGGTTTACCAGAGCAAACATTGGACTTTATAGTGGGTGAAGTTTTCAAATTAAACTGCACCTTATAGTTTAAAATAACACTGTGTGTATTTGCAAGCTTTTCACATTTCACATTTCCACGGGAATGGTCAGGAATGAGATTATTGGATTAGTGGCTAAAAGCACTGAACTGAACTGTTAGACGTTTTGCATCTGGATAAATTCATTCCCTATGAGCTTTATTCTTCAACAAAAATATAAACTATTATTTTTCGAAATAACTTATTGAGTAAAACCTCAAATTATAATATTTAAATATTGAAGACAATATTAGTGATTCTTAAACGCAAATCTGAAACAGAAAAATCAGAAAAGGAAACGGTCACATCTGGGACTCGAACCCAGGACCCTTGTCTTTCCGGGACAATGCTCTACCAACTGCGCTAATGGGACCCTATCCTAATCGGTCACTTTTAACTGTATCATACTTTGAATAAGAACTACCAACGTTGTCTTCATTTTTTTTCACCGCACATTTTTATTGTTAAAAAAGAAAGAAAAATGAAGACAACGTTGGTAGTTCTTATTCGAAGTATGATACAGTTAAAAGTGACCGATTAGGATAGGGTCCCATTAGCGCAGTTGGTAGAGCATTGTCCCGGAAAGACAAGGGTCCTGGGTTCGAGTCCCAGATGTGACCGTTTCCTTTTCTGATTTTTCTGTTTCAGATTTGCGTTTAAGAATCACTAATATTGTCTTCAATATTTAAAAATATAAACATTAATTCAGACGAAATACATCGGTCCCTTGAGACACTTTGCCATAAAAAGACATACTGATGTAAAATATTGCTTATATATTAAAAATCTGGTCAAATTATTCGTATTCCCATTAATAACGTGGCAATGAATTTGATTTGATTTCTTAACATGGTATCTTCTTTTTAATTATTGAAGACAATACTAGCGATTCTTAAATGAAAATTTGAAACAGAAAAATACGGTCACATCTAGGACTTGAACCTGGGATCCTTGCCTTGCCGAGGTACTGCTCTACCAACTGAGCGGTGCCCTGGCAAGGCAAGGGTCCTTGGTCTTGGGTTTGAGTCCTAGATGTGACCGTATCTTTTTCTGATTTCGTTATTGTCTTCAATAATTAAATACTATAATTTGAGGTTTTACTCATTAAGTTATTCCAAAATATATATTTGTATATTTGTATGTAAAAAAAAATAAAAAATCTTTTCATGATCTTTACACTCTCTGAAAAATTATGTTAAATTATTATTTACACGCGTTTCTCCGCCTTTTTAACACGAGCATTTGCTCTAAAAAAAGGTGTATCACGATGTACTGTAATGTATTAAAAAGAAAACAAACTTAATGTAATATAATAACATGTAATTGTAAATTTAATATTAAATAAAGAAAAAAAATGTATATATAAAATATTATCTTCTAATATAAAAATACTAGTATTGTTGCACTTCGTCTTTATATAGGACAAGGATACCTGCATGAACACGGGTTTCGATATATTCTGAATGGACTGATATTTTATAAATTAAATGTATTGCAATCACGTTTTTAACAGGATTTCAATAAATCAACAATACTTTTTTTTCATGTGAGATATTGAGAATCAAAGTTTGAATCAAGAATAAAAGTGGTATTGTAATTGAATTATGTAATGCACGTAATCAATTTGAACAGTATGTATTTTTTATATTAAAATTAACATTAAGGCGACACAATACCCTCAAATAAAGTCCGAATCATAACGACGTAAGTGAAGAAGCCGTGTACAAAAATATGCGACGCGCGGCCCTGGTTTATTGGACAGACCTACGGTCGAATTTTCTCTGGCAAATCTCTAAAATAAAGTGGAAATCTTAACGATGTAAGTAAAGAAGTCGTGTATGTCGTAGGTTTATTTTCATTTTATCTGCTTAGCACACAAGACGCAATTGTAGAATTAACTAAGCTTATTTACAAAACATTAGATAGAGGCAAAAAATGCTTAAGTATATTCATTGACCTCAGTAAAGCTTTTGATAGTGTCTCACATTCAAAATTAATTAATAAAGTAAATAATATAGGAATTACTGGCAAAGCTAAAACATGGTTAAAAAGTTATCTCTATCAAAGAACTCAACAGGTTAAAGTAAACAACGAATTAAGTGAAATAGAAAATATAGATTTTGGAATTCCACAAGGAACTGTTTTGGGACCTTTACTTTTTATATTATATGTTAATGAACTTTTTCAACTCCCAATCATTGGAAACATCATATCTTACGCAGATGATACAGTTATAACTATTGAAGGAAATTCATGGAATGAGGTCGTAGTATCAGCTAATAATGCAATAAATATCGTTAAACTATGGTTTGACGAAAATTTATTGACACTGAATGTCGAAAAAACCCATTTTATACCTTATAGCCTAACAGGGAATAACTCAAATGTAAATCTAAACATAAAAATTCACGAAAGAAATTGCCTCCTTAAATTCGCACCCTGTAATTCAAACTGTATAAACATTAGTAGTAAAAAAGAAATAAAATATCTTGGAATAATTATTGATAATAACATTAAATGGAAAAGTCAAATAAATTCCACAGTAGACAGAATGAGAAAACTAATCTATATATTTTTTAGACTAAGAAATATTGTATCATTAAAAATACTAAAAGATATTTATTATGCATTGGCGCACTCTGTCCTACAATATGGAATCGTGGCTTGGGGGGGTGCATATAAATCATCCCTACTCCCACTGGAAACTATTCAAAAAATACTAATAAAAATCATCTTAAAAAAGCCATATTACCACCCAACTATAAATGTTTTTCAAGATTTCCCGGTTCTCCCACTTACAAAAATTTATGACAAAATTGCACTTCTACAAATACATAAAGATTTCTTTAGTAAAAATAATTTACCACAATTGAATATTAGCAAAAGAATAATATCTGTTGGAGGACTAACCGTGCCACTAGCACGAACCACAACAGCACAACATCACTATATATTCAAGGGTGTAAAATTATTTAATAAATTACCCCTTGATATACGATCGGAAGAAAACTACGAAAAATATAAAAAAAAAATTAAATTAAAATACTCTTGTACCACCTCATAACTTTACTAACTTATTGTTTAGAAATATGTTTTTGCCTTTTAAATTCTTTGAATCATTTATTAACTAACCTATATTTTTATTACTTTTATTGTTATTTTTGTGTTTTTTTTGTTTTATTACTAATATTTTTTGTTTAATTTAAACAAATGTAAAAATATTTTTGTTGTCCTCTCCTAAACACAAGCAGCTGCTTTATTAGGAGAGTGATTGATATATTGGTGTTTATATTGTTAAAAAAAATTGTAACCTTGTTTATATGTTTCAATAAATAAAAAAAAACTTACTAAAACCTCAGATGTTTCTGCACGAATATATGGGGAAGTTACTAATCCACCGTCTAGAAAAATAAAATCTGGAACTGCTAATTTTGTAGTTGAAAAACGTTTTATAATTGTTTAAAAACGTTTTTCATAAAATATTTTAATGGTTATGTACTGTTTTTATTAATTAAATCAGTGGGTATCAGTCAATTCGAGATAAATCTTTTTAAATCTCTAGCATTTACACACAAACAATACTTATCTAAATAATCTAAGAGCTTTCTACCATTCCAAATACTTAAAGCTCGTCTAGTATTTCAGTAAACACACAAATGGGTCCTCCATTGACGACTGCCGCACGTGATGTTGTGTTATTTCCAGTGGAAACGTTATTATAAAAATATCACTACGTCGCGTCGCGTGTTTACAATTCGTGATTCTTTTGATTAAAATAATCCCACGTATTCTGAAAGCGGTTGTTGCGCGCTTTTCTCCCCGTGTATTTCCCTAAAATTGCACTTATTACGAGTTTTCCATATTATATTACTCCAAATTACAACCAAACCTCACGATTCACCGTTCGTTTTCGCTTCAAAACTTCTGGTAACATCCAGATAATAAATATTTCAGCAAAACAACCATTTTCACGAGCATTGTGTATATTTGAGATAAACAGATTAGACAGCGCACTGGACAGACCTACGTTTTGCTTCTATATTCTAGAAAAAATAATCAGGGCTTCATTCGAAGCAACTATTTAACCTATAATCAATTGTAACCATATTCAATTAATAAGTCAGAAGTATATTAGAATGTGGGAGTATTATATGAGACCCACGTTACCTGAAATATGCAAATTCTACTAAATCTACGCATATGGGATACACGCCAAACGCGCGCCCAACATTTGTACACAGTTGACATTTGTCACATGAGAACGGGTCGCTTCTACGATTCGTTCTTAAGTTCAACAGCTCGGCTGTGGAACGAACTGCCGGCCTCTGTGTTTCCTCCCTCCTACAACATGGGACTCTTCAAGACCAATGTTCACTCCTTCCTCTCCACAAAAAGACCCTCCACACAGCATCCCCAAAGATGACATAGGCCCTGAGGGAAATTATTTTCTTCAGGGCCTCCTGTGTGGAGTTAATATATATAAAAAAAAAAATTCTTTACACTTTGATCTTTCAAATGTAGATTAAGCGCCTTACTCACTACAATACTTTAATGTTCTTACATTAGAAAAAATAAGACTATGTTTATACAAAACTATTCACAACAAGCTTGAAACCACTCATTGTCTTAGTAATATTCACATTAAATTTCCTATTCCTAATGATGATGTCATAGTAAATATAAGTATTTGAAATTTAAATTATATAATTGTTTTATTATCTTTTATTTCTCTGTGCATACTTACTATGTTTTATGTTGGAGTTTACTTCTTATTATTCCTGTTATTCAACTAGTAGCAGCTCTAACTACTAAAATCTAAGCCTAGATTTACGCATGCTGTGAAAATTATTGATTGGATGGTTAATACTTTAGCAAATCTCAATGGTAATTCAATGAATGTAATAATTGTTAACCTCTGGAAAACCGTTCATGTGCTGCTGCCATTGGAATTTCGACCTAGCTGGATTTTTTTATATTCGATTTAAATCTGTATGCCACGATAAAGTGCATATATTTTTTTAACAGAATGGCTTGCACTTGAAAAACTTTAGAGTTCATTTAGACTTTCCTTAAAAAGGGTCAGGTGTTACAAATGTTTCAAACATTAAATAAATATACCATTTTAGGAAAAGCATTGTACATACACAACATAACATAGGGACACAAATTGTTATTACAGAAAGCGGTAGGAAAAGATTAGTTGATTAATCATGAAATACGGCAGGTAAGTTACTTAGGTACTTTCTGACGAATCGTTTAAATTCAGTACCGCTTAGGACGAGTTATTTCGGAGAATTTGAACAATTCATAAGATTTCAACGTTCATTTTCGGGTTCTGTGAAAGTCCTATTCAAGTTCTGTTAGTATATAATTATAAACTAGTTGCTTGACAGTAAATAACATAATAAAATAATTGACATTATAAATAATAACAGAACTTAAAAAAACTTTCGCAGAACTTGAAAATCAACTTTAAAATTTGAAGAATTGTTTAAATTCTCCAAAAGAAACCGTCATGTCAATAATTTCAACATACTTACACATTTTAATTAGGTATTGCACATTGATGTATTATATTTAGATGAGACATGAAGCGAAAAAATAGGTTACGCTTTTTTATCTCCAACTGACCTTCAACTCTCCCAACGCTTTAATTAAAACTACTGAATCCAGTCTAAGCGCACCACTTATCGCGTTCTAATAGTGGAACAAGTTTCGAAAGGTAATAATATCCATTAGCACCCCTATTATAGCTCTGTGGTAGTGCAGCATGTTGTAATTTCTGAAAATACGAGTGCATTGTTTTTCAGAACGGATATTCAGAAGTAATTTAACAATTTTCAGAATGTGCTGAAGTGATAATGACTGTTCTTGGAAATTATAAAATCAACGAAGTTCTGAAAATAGTTTAGAACGCTCGTAAAAGCTGTAAAATTATGATATTATTTTCCGTAAGCAATTTATTCAAAGTAAAAAACGTAGCTTTTTAAAAATTTGTTTCGTTAATTTGTTTAAGTTTAATAAAACAATGTACAGGTACATTTTAAAGAGATATTAGCTTGTGTAGTGGTTAGTAAGCTGAATAATTAAATAAAATTAAAATAAGTCTAAATTTAAACGAAATTGATCAGCATCTTTATCTATCAGTGCGCCTAAATAAATAAAAAGGTGTCCTCTTTATAATGATTTGCCAGTACTTTGTAATATTATTTGGACTATAGCATTATTGCAGCGCTTCGGTGATGTTTGAAGAAAGCTGCGCCCACCGTTTTGACTCCCTCTTGAGTCACTCCTAAATTATATCAATTCACACAGATTTATGATATAATCGATTTTCTTTGATACCTTTAACCTTTGCCTTTTTTGACAGAGGTAACTTTTTACAATTAGTTCTGTACGTTTAAAAAAAAACACCAATTATATGGGCATCAGTCTGAGGGGGTAGTTAACCATTTTAAAATTGATTCCTGGTTAGATGCAAAGCCTTCCGGGTAAACTCAGTTTTCACCGTGAACTACATAACTAATTACCCTAGATAGGTTAGGTTGGAACATGCAGTTAGGTTTATGGTAAATTAGACTTAGCGCTAGTAAATGCATTACGCAGTTGGGTGATCAAACGTTTCAGAATCCACTTGTCGTGACTGTGTAAAATAAAAATCAACTTCAATTTGAATCTGGGTTCTGAATTTCATGAAATGATCAAAACATTTTTGAATTGGATTATGTATATTATTTAAAATAGATTTTTTCTTTATATTCGTTATCAGGAAATCGATTCTCCAATCCAATCGAGGCCCTGGCCACATCAACGACTGGGTCGAACCACTCGTTGTTCGAGTGGAATGACTTCACTGAGAATCGAAGCCTTGGCAACATCAACGTTTAGGGGGCATTGTGTAGAGAAATAACTAAAATAGAAGAAGAAGATGGTTTAAAAGGTAGATAGTATATAAATAAGAATTTTAGAGCGATCGCACTAACAATATTAAAAAAAATTACAGGCGGAAGCGAAAATATTTAATTAATTATGACTTATTTAAAATAGAGCAAATATATTTCGACAATACTTAAAGTTGCATTCAAAGAAACACTGTACATTTTTTCACACCTGTAAAATATTAAATAAGAGAACCAGAAGTATTTTTTATAATTTTCGTGAATACTTCACGTTTGTTTTTGTTTCAGAATTTGTATTTGAGTTACGGGCGTTTTACACGATGCTTTTTCATACCGATCCACATATTATGGAAAATACATCGGGACCGATATGAAATTTTTTTGCTCTACACTATTATTATTTGGATACTTTACAATTTCGTTCACATAGTTGCCATTAGAGACGAAGTAATATTTTAAATTACTTAATGTTCGTCAAAAATGGTAACACCATGAACAAAAGCATGTAACACATGAAAGCATCTGTCATTTGACTTTGTCATCAAATTTACAATACCTAACGGTAACACACATTCACAATCAATAATAACCACTTATTATAATATTATTCATCAATATATTAAATAAGAAAGGGTATAAACGTGAAACATTTTCACATAAAACAATACAGACTATAGATATCAAACAATGTCCGCCATCTTAAACTGTACGAAAATCGGTACAAAAATAGAACACGTCCTTTTTTGAATCCGAATCCACGTGAAAAGACGACCCATATGGAAACGAAAGAAAGCAACGTGTAAAAAGCCATAAAGGTCCCGAGCTTGAGTCGCATTAATAATAACCTTTTTTTTTTCGTATTCTTTTAACTGGTTCAGCATCACTCACTCCCATGGGCGGACCAACCATATGTAATTTTAATGATAAGAAAAGTTCCTTGCAGCGAATGTGTTAAGATTGTTAATATTCTATAGAAAATCAACCGGAAAAAATCACCAATACTATTCAATTATGCAATAGACCATATATTATACAAGTGGAGATATTAACTAAAATTAGAGGACGCCGAGTTGTATTCGAAAACTAGAATTTATCACATTACAAACACTAAGATTTTTACTGAGAACATTAAAAACTTTAACTGCCACGAACGTTTTGTTTGTCTCATTAGTTCGTAGCCAATTGAAGTATAATTAGGTTATTTGGTCACATTTCACCTAAAGTTTTTACGATTTACTCATTTTAAGTTAAACATCTCCGTAGACGAAATTAACTGAACTGTTTTTATTATTGCCTTAAAAATAAATACACTTGAAGATCAGCATAGGATAAGCGACCCATGTTTCTAAATTATAAATTCGGAGCTCGATTGTTGCAAGCTTCTGAGTCTGGTTAATATAAGAGTACCTACTCGACACACTAGGCATAAGGACCTATTTCAATATCATAAACTTGCCATTTCCTCGCCCACATAGTACAGCAAATGAATATACCAATCATAACGACAATTTTATGTAACAAATTCAATGTTTAAAACATTCTTATACATTTTTTATACATCGACATATTATTTCTTATAATTTAAGTTAATAATAATATATTTTTTAAACAATTTTAAGCCACTGTTAAGCCATGTAAGAAATTATTTTTTCAACGATTGTCAATAACACCTGCGTCAAAATTGTACTACATATAAAAGCCCCATGGGAGTACAAACATAGTAAATAAAATAAATGTTACAATGAAGGGCAAAGCTTTAAAAAGTAAGTAATCATTTAACTGTTTTATAAGGCTTATTACGAGTCAACAAAATATTATGTACTTCTGTTGGAAAGTTTCAAACTTAACAATGCCAATTAATCAAAACAACTGTTCAAAACAAATAAAACATTTACATGAAATTCCACAATGTTGCTCGTTAAAACAACGAAACAAATAACAACTTAACACAGACTAATTTGTTCGCATTCGCCAATAATTCACCGTATTCGGTGTATGCGCGCACAATAAATATATATTGTATGTTTCCGTATCTCTTTTGAAACTAAGCACTTTTCAGTTTGGTTCAACAAGCCTCATAATGCTTTTGAAAATATGTATGGTCATCGCAGATTATGAAGTAATCGCTAATTTTGGGTTAGTAACCGATTATTTATTAGCTTTTAAATTCAAAATAGATGAATCATGTAAATTTCTGATATTTTCTCAGCAACGGGAAACTCGATTTGTTTAATCAACCTCTAGAAATGTTGACATTGCATTTTAAATGTGTACATCCCTTCTTTGTAGTTCGTCCCTCGTTTAATTATATGTAGATAATTATGTATTCATGTTCTTCATAAGAAGGTTCTGCACAAATACATTACGCAGAAGATCACTAATTTGAGGTACATGTGAGTATAAAAAGTCATGTATAGTTGCTGAACTGTCTGTCGATGGTCAAGGCAGGTGAGTTACTCTGTTGATTGGCGCGTTCTGATAGGCAGAAGTCCTCACTTTCGGAGTATGAAAAAGTACATTGGATCTTCCATGAGTATACTTGTTAGGCACATACAAATTAACTTCTTTCAATATAAGTGGATTAAGTAAAGTTCCAGCGATTAATTAAAACAAACGTTTGCCGAAAATTATTTTCGGCGTGCTTCCTAAGGTGTTCGAGCATTCCTGTTAAGAACAAGGATGCATATTGGAATGGATACTACGTATATCTCATATATAGAAAGAGTATACACCTCTTTTGTACTGTTTCTCTTTATTTGATATGGTTTTGTTCAGAAGTTCTCATTTTCAAATATATAGATTGTTAAAATGAGAAATCGTGAACCTTCTATAAATGGAAAATAATTAATCTACACGAGACAGTACCTACCCTAAATTAAAGCCAGAATCTTAACGACGTAAGTGAAGCAGCTGTGCACAAAAATATACGAAGCGCGGCCCTGGTGTATTGGACCGAACTGCGGTTGAATTTGCCATATCAAGTGGGAATCTTAACCGCATAAGTGGTGAAGTCGTGTAAAAACAATACTCGACGCAATGGATGGAACTGTGGGGGTTATTTGAATTATTTCTGTTGAATATTATATTCTCATTTATAAATAAATATCTCAAATGTTTCTAGAGAGATCCCTTGGGAAGTTACTAATTCATCGTCTAGAAGAATAAAATCTTATATTTACAGCTAATTTTAAGGTTCATATCATCATAGAACTTATTTATTTAATTGATCGGTCAGTGGCTGATTGGCATTACGCCTGGGACCCACCCAGGCAAAGGGAGTTCAATTTGTCTGCCGGCTAAGTCCTCCATCACGACACAAGCAACGTTTTCCGCTTACGGAGATGGTATTGAATATATTATATTCTGTTTTTGAATCTGTTTGTAAATAATAAATCTCAAGTGACCTATCAGGTACGTATGGTACTCTTATCTGCCTGTACAAAATATAAATAAAAAATAATAATAACATATGTACATTCTAGCATCAAGTTCATCAATCAAATGCATTGTACATATAATTGTAATTTTTATTTTTTTATTTAGTAAAATCAAATTAAAAAATATAATGATTAAGTTCTGCAAGTATTTTTTGGTTTTTGTTATTGCTACAGCTGACTGACAGTTTTAAAATGGCCTTAAAAGCCAAAACAACTGTAACAATAACAAAAACCAAAAAATACTTGCAGAACTTAATAATTATATTATAAAATTTAATTTAACTAAAATTAAATGGAGTTCTACGAATTAAACGGTTCCATGATAACTCAACACAGTGACTATTCAACACACCTATAAAAAGTGATATAAAGTCATTAAAAACGATGCAATTTTTTTATTTAAACCTAACCTAACCTACTTAACCCAGTTAATAAAGTTTTTGTTTCATCACTTTCCATGACTTTATATAACTTTTTAAAGATGTGATGAATTATCATTTTGATGATTTATCCGGTCACCGAATTAAACACAAAAATAATAAATATATAAATTTGTATTAGGGATCGACGAACCGGTGGATGCAATCTGTTGATAAGAGTTTGACTAGTCTATAGTTAGGAATAAGATAGATAATTATAGAAATGTATTACATATTTGTACAGCGCCTTTGAGATGATTTTGCACAAAAACGGTGCTATACAAATCATCAAAATATTATTATTATTATATGATTATCACTTACACCAACATTTATTGCCTGTGAACACTGGTTTTGCCGTCCTCATAAAACATTCGCTTTTAACTGATACTAGATGTTGGGAACTGTGTCAATTCATTCTTTAAAGTCTTGCAGTCCCTTTTTTAACTTCAGAATGAATAATTTGACCAGATTTTTAATAAATCAACATTATTTCATATCAGTAAGTTTTATCGCGTGCAGAGCCACACCTTCTTCCAATATTTCTACTTCGCCTGTGGCGTATTTCTATCCAAAACTTCTTTAAAGAAATCCTAAGCATTCAGTCTGTTTCTTTCAAATCCGTAGTGGGATGCGATAGTAGAATGTACCGATACATGTAGAAATGAATATCCCCGGAAAGAGTAGACCTACATAATGAATATGTAGACCGAAGAGTGTGCGCAATGTTCGAGTATCAAAACAACAATAATAATTGACCTCGTCCGTTCTTGGCAAGGTTTCCGAATTATTCCAAGACGAAAATGCGGGTAACGCGACGGCAGAGTTTATTGGGACGAGGACAACGTTGTGCCGGCGTTACAAATAATGGCGGTGTGACGCAAGGACAAGGTCACTGGAGTCTTATAGTCTGTGCAGATCGGGAGCTAGAAAATTAGGACTGTCTGGAACAAGGGAATACTCCAGGTCAAATTTTAGTGAGATACGCAAACATTCTGCTTACATAGTGTCTTGAATATATTAATGTACAAACTATATCGATATGAAGCGAAAACAAAAATTTGTTTGCTGAAATAATGAATAAAGAATAATACAAGAAGGGCCTTATGGGCGTGTTTCGTGAATCAAATATAAGCCCAATTTGGTCATAGTTTCATTATGATTACGAAATTCAAGTGAGGTGGCGAGATACAATTTCGTGCAAGTGTAGGGAGGCAGACTGCGTGCTAAATGGTCAAGAACCAAAAGGTACTAAGGTAGTGGCACATTTGTTTCCATTCAAATTTATATGGAGGACACTTCTAGTTTCTTCTTTATTCTATGGCTGAATTAGTTGAACTTTAGGGCTTAAGTTACATAAACACTAGACGTTTTGTACATGAATGTAGTAACAATGTCAAAGTCGCTGAAGTCTTTCAGTTTGTGCATATCTGATATTAAAACTTTAGGGCTCTCTGGAAGAGGGTGCTCAGTATTAAACTTGTTGAGTTAAGCAAGTACTGCAATGGTTAGTGTTTTAAAAATATTTTCGTTGCAACTTTAACGTTGTGACGTACGGAAGAGGTTATTGGAGTTAGCAAACTGGTTCATTAGAGCTCTCTGGAATAAGTAGATACCAAATTGATTCATTAAAGCATTCCGGAATAAGCAGATACCAAATATCAAAGTTACACAAATACTGGACTATTATAGCCTTAAGCGTGGTTACTTTAATACTGGAGTTTTTAGTGCCCATTTTCATGAAATTAATTTCCCGAAAGTTTAACATTCAACCCCGTGAGATCTTTTATGCCAGGTACTGAATATGTAATATTTGCTCTTCAAAAAATAATACCTGCATATATTTTCATTGGGAGTCCTCGAGAGCCCTTCGACGAACTCTCTCTGATTTTAAGTGTTATGTTGGTCACAGCGGACGACACTCTCGTGTCTTTGAATTTTGAGCTCAAATTATTCTATTTAACTGAGCTTCTGAAAACGTACTTTAAAATGGAATCAAAGTTAAATTTGTAAGAAATCAATACATTGGTTTTTGACGCCCCTTGTCCTGGTGGCGGTGGAACAATGCGTAACGTAAATTTAATTATTGTTACAAGTTTTGGTTTATTCAAAAATCTGCTTAAGCTGAAATCAATTTTTAATCAGTCAATTAATTTTTAAATTCGTTCACAAAGAGATTTAAGCTTTTCCTAGAAACGTAAACTCATTTGCTTCAATATAGGTCTCCAAAGGAGGCATTTGTACAGCAAAAGAGATATTTTTATTTACAAACATTTCTGTATTTTATGTTGCTATCCTTTCATTTATAATCCCAGAGAAGCGGTGATTTTCCAAATCGACCATCAACGAACTGAAAACACGACATATACCTCCCTGATTGAGCTAGTAATGGGAGAAGTTATGAGTATTTAATTCGCAGATAATAACAATCAACCAATACGGTTCTTATTTTATTCTTTAAGTATTTACCTGTCAGTTGTCGGCTCAGTCTGTCTGTGCAGATTGAAAAACAATAGCGAGGTTTTACTTTAACGTCCAACAGGTGGCGCTGTTTTCTTAAACATATTTTTACCTGTCACAGGTGACATCTATATAATATAGATATACAAAAACACACGCGTATTCAAATGCAATGTTGTGTCAAAATTTTAAAGCATTCAGTGGAGATCTTTCTGAGATTTAAGATTTTTGAACAAACGATCAATTATATTTATATTTACCTACTTTACAAGTCGCTGGAATCTGGATTTCTGCACTTCAGGGCTTTCAGGAATAAAGGCATACACAGTATAAAGAATTAACTTATTTCTGTTTTTATTACAACTAAGAAAATACATGCAGAGTTTATGTGAGGAAAATATAACATGGACACAATAATACACTTGTTTGTTAGTTGGTTAATGCTGTATTTGCAATATCCACAGCAAATTGGAAGTGATACAAACTGCACAATATTTTTTAATATCCGTTTGGTAAATACCGCCAGTTTTTCAATTTCCGATTATTTGCATTTTAATTGTTCCGCTACATTGTGCTACCGCGAGATTTTGGGGGGAATCATAATAAACTAATATACGCTTCAAACAGAAAATTCCTAGAAATGTACTGTATGTGAATCATTTGAAATAAAACCGTTGTTGCTAATTAAAATAATGCATTTGGACTCTTAGATAAAAACAAGATAGGAAAATTACACTGATAATGTGATTTGTTCGGGAAAGAACTTGGATATGAGAACAAATTCGATCAATTTCACGCAAAGTAATAAAAAATAGAAAATTGACCTTACTTCAAGCACACGGCCTTACAAACAATGAACATCTTTCTGAGATTATTAAATTTTTCTTTTTTTTTTTGTTCCAATTATTGAAAGCTCGAAAAGCGAAAAACGTGTAACGTCTGGAGCCAGTGAGACTATGGCATCCCCAATTTGGGAATGTTGTCGAGGCTGAAATTAATGGGAGGGAAGGAGATGGAGGAGATGCCTGGCTATTCAGATTTGGTTACCAAACACGGCTGAAGCCATTTAAAGCGTCGTTTCAATCTGTATGGTAGTCTACAGAGCGATTCTGAGAGTATTTACCATTCTGGAAAATGCCGCAAATATATTGTATGTATTTTTTAAAATTAATTAATTTTGAAAAATTGAATCGAATTGAAATCAAACACGAAATGTGGCAACAATAGGTAAAACAGTAACACATGCACTAAAAAATTACCCAGCCAAAGCCATCACAGTGACAAATTTGCTGTCGTGTTTATTAAGCCGGAGTAAATGGTTATTTGTTCGAGAAAATATTAAAAAATATTATTTACTGAGGGAAAATATTTTCTTCAGAGCTTCCTGTATGGGGTTAATGTTAAAATAGCTCCAGCGTACTTAGCTATACGACGCAGATTCAATGCATCTAATAATGGTAATTCAAATACTGAATTTTTGAAGATTTTTATACCGCTACCGCGTACTTTTTTTAGGTTCTACCCACTCAAGTGAGTGAGTAGCTTAGGAACTTGCTTGCTTGACGTACTCCCGAAATACCGACTATATTTACTACACAAGTGGAGGAAGGTATTCGGTAGGTGATGGGGGGAGATGGTGGGGGGGGGGTGGAATGCAAAATAAACACCGGTCTGTGCATTAATTGGACCGCGGCGGTAAAATCGTTTGACACGGGGAAAATAATGCCAATAGTAAGGCAAAGCTGAACACAATCATCTCACTCGACTATAACGTAATATTGCAGGTGTCCCTCTGTATTTGTTTTGCTAAAGACGTTTACGGTGTACGAATACTCGGGGTACAAGCGGGAAGATGGGGAATATGGCGAACTGGTAAAAAAAAAATGTCACCGGAGACCAAATTTCATTTACATTTTGTAATCCAAATAATTTCAGAAGGTCTAGCACGGACGATCGATAAAGCCCTATATCAATACGATATTGACTAAATTCGTGATCTGTCTGTTAGCTACATTCCCTAGCGCGGTCGACAATTGATAATCGATTGATGATCAATTGATCGTGTTTCCATCGTCCATGGATCGTATATATAATTTCTTTCAACTTAAGGGCATAGGTAGTTCACTTAATTTCATTAATTAGCCAGTCATTTTGAATAACGAACGACGTTATCCAAAAAAGTCGTGCATATAAACAGCTTATCCGACACCTTGGAGTCTTCGCTAAAACAGCGGCTTTTGTCTACCGACTATCGAAATCATATTTTGATCGGTATAAAATCGTCGGTAGTAACGCCTATCGATTCGACATTGTAACGTT
This sequence comes from Hesperophylax consimilis, assembly GCF_061612785.1. Lineage (NCBI taxonomy): Eukaryota > Metazoa > Arthropoda > Insecta > Trichoptera > Limnephilidae > Hesperophylax > Hesperophylax consimilis. The sequence continues at coordinate 3,909,148 of NC_142842.1, forward strand.
ATCCATTTCACTGTACTAGACCCCAGAAATCACTGTTAAAAGTAAGTAAGGTACATCCAGTAACCTCTTTTGTGCCAACATATTACGGATGTTTTCAAAAAATCATTTTGCTGATGATAACTAGGTATTTTAGTGAAACTACTTATGGAAGATTACGTTCTACTTTTATTAATATATAAACACATTATTTGGTAAGAAGGCACAATTTATAAAAAAATCATTTTGCAAAAAAAAAAACAGATAAGTTTTGTAAATAGAATCAGCCGGCGCACGGCGAAAATTTATTGTCGGTGATCAAGTTATTAAGTAGTATAATAGTACACATGATCTTCAAAACAAGAGGAAGGTCACTATCTACATGAGATTTAGAAAAGCCATCCCATCCCGTTTCCCTACTCCATAAAGCAGAATTTTGATAATTCTTGGTGAAATTTTGTATACTTGACGTTTAAAATAAGAGAAGAATAACTGTCTATACCTGTTTAAGAAAAAAATCTGCATAAAGCCCGGACAACGACGGTGAAATAATATAGTATACTTAAGCATCGACTTTAAAAGGTTACAGGAATAACATGGAAAAATGTACGCTCTCTAAAACCAACACGTATAAAGCTTTAGTGCACATTTTCTCTTGGACACCGTTGCACCTCTGAAAAGCTAGTTAACATCTCCTTCGTATTTTTCTTTTTCCATGTTTTGTCAAAACTTGTTACGGGCGTAAAACAAGGACGCCTTTGAAAGAAGGTTGTATAAAAATGCAAAATAAATTGTAAGCTAGATGTGAAAATATGGTACTCTTTTCCTCATGGCTTTGAAGATAGCTAGCCCTGCAGGACACTCTTGCAGTGGAATAATTATAGTTTAAGCTAAGCTGCAATTATCTTAGCTTTATAATTAGTGACCGTGGAAATTCCATTGTTGTGGTGTATTTTATTCACTTATACCTCTTGTAGTTTCTTTCATTAGATCATCCGAATCCAAAATTTATGGATTTACATTATTCGAAGCCTTACTCCTCAATCTGTCTCATACTGAGTGCTGAATCACATTTAGGAAGATGAACCCTGATCAAATTCTTGTACTGTTATACCGCCCAACATAAAACTTGCATTTACTCTCCTAAACACTCCCGTTAAAACATTATATTATTAAAATAAATACCAGAATTAATAATGACATTTTCAATTACGGTTCCATGATAAATCCTCAAAATAACAATTCAACACACCTTTAAAATGTGATATAAAGTCATTAAACGTGATGAAACAAAAACTAGGTTAAATAGGTTACATATGTAACACATATTCATTTCATAACTTAATAACACTTTTTATAGGTGTGTTGAATTGTCATTTTGATGAGTTATCCAGTCAACTCAAATTAAATGTGTTCCAAATACTGTATCTAAATTTCTCTAATAAAAAAAAATAAAAAAATTCCTGTATATTATATACATCTACAAAATATAAATAAATAATAATAAATGTATATTCTAACGCAGCAGCGCGTTCATTGGTCAAATACACTTTTGTTAGTTTGTATTAGTGATCGACGAACCGGTTGTTTGCATTGTGTTCAATAATAGTTTATCTATTCTATAGTTAGTAATAAGATAGAGCATTGTAGAAATATATTGTATATTTATAAAACGCCCTTGAGGTGAGTTTTCACAAAAATGACACTATACAAATCAAAGAAATATTATTATTAAGACGAAATTCGCTAAATATAAAATGGTGGTATAATTAACTTCATTTTTTGGAAGGTGAATTACTTGTGGAGTTCGTATTCTTGTAAATATATTTAGTTATATTGTGTTATTTTAAAACATTTGAAGACACGCAATTCTTCTTTGTATTATTCCTTTCCTTCGGAGGTTGGTAAGCATCATTAACATCTGCTTCTTTTTCTCTAACCTTTACCAAATTGTACATGATTTTAGATTTTCACGGACAAAATTATTATCGTGCTATTATTGATTTTGTGTTATATGACGTGTTGCGCTTCCTCTTTTTTTAGCCAATGTTTCGGACAGCATTTCTGTCTACATAATTTCTAAAAATTTTGCTTAAAGCCTGGAACAAACCTAAGACTTCAGCTGACAAACTCTCTATTTCAATAAAAATATAAAAATGGAGTTTTGCAAATTAACCCCTAGGGCTAGTTTGTTCGCTTTTGGGAACTGCTCATTTGGTCTCACAGAAGTCATTATGTCTCCTTTACTGTCATTATGAGAGACATTAACTAAACTATAAAAATCAAGAAGTTAACAACAGAAGAATTAAATAAGAATGAAACCAAAGGTTCCGACAGCAATTTGGGAAAAAAAATGAAAATTCGTAAATTTTTTAATAATTATTTTTTTATATGAAACGGCTAAAAAGTGAGGTAACTTTAATGTTTATAATACATTTGTCTAATAAAAACGTGATTCAGTAATTTTAGTTAAGTAAAATATTATCAAAATTATATGTTTATAGTTTTCGGGTACGTTCAAATATATTCCATTTACTTGCATTTTATTGCAAAGCTGAAATACTCGGTCCCCTGATAGAAAACGCCAAAGGCCTGAGGGGTTTGAATTGATGATAACATTAAATAATTAGTTTAGTGTTGCCAACAGTGTAATATGTATTAAAATCATGTTTCCAGATATTTTCTTACCACTTTTCCCCCTTATCGTTGTCTAGAGGGTTCCGGCACTGACAAGTGAACGCGGTGCATTAATTTTAAATCCCATGGCGCCGCTACACGTAGCCATGCAACGACCCCTAATGCAACACGCAAGTTAAAAAACCTGGGTTTGAATTATGAGCAAAATATATTTTTTTAAAGCAACTTGGCTTTGATGCCAACCGGGTTTCGCTTAGACCCAATTCATCAGAACTAAATCAAATATTTAACATAATGATTTTTTTATTAATTCAAAGACAGAGTGAAATCTATCACTTTACAATATCAGTATTCAATTTCCCGAGCACGGTCGCGCTCTTAGTAAGAAATCGATATACCGAAACTTCATACAGCCAAGTAAAAATATTAATAAATAAAAGGGAGTTAATTAGATAATGGGTTCTTTATTCACAACTTGTTATGTGAACAATTTTAGTTTCTCAAAAGTCCGAACAAAAACAGCGTCATTGGAATGAAAGGATTCAACTCGCAGCCTTCTTTCAATTCTATTAGCTTCGTTAGAACTCCTTCGTTAATAAGCCAGTAATTTTGAAAAACGAACGAAGTTATTATAAAAGATGTGTGTTTATATTGTGAGTAAGCCAAAGCTTATCTGATACTATGGAGGACGCGCTAAAATTTGTCTATCAGCCGTCGGAACATTTCTCATCAATCGTTGAACGTGCTCGCAAATACGCCTAACTGATCATAGATGACGAATTTAGTATCGTGTTGACATAGGCTTTATCGATTTTCCATGCCAGAACTCATAATATCTATTATTGTGATATATACTCTCTAACAGTGCTCAAGACAAGACAATACTCTAAAACAAAGCCAGAATCTTAACGACGTAAGAGAAGCAACCGTGCACAAAAATATGCAACGCGCGGCCCTGGGGTATTGAACAGACCTGCAATTAAATTTGCCTATCAAGTCTCTAAAATAAAGTGGGAATCTTAACGACATAAGCGATGAAGTCGCGGAAAAACAATAGTCGGCGCACGACCCGGCGTAATGGAAGGACCTACAGTCGACTTTGCCCTAGCAGGCCTAGAAAAATCTGTCTTTCCGTGGGCTTAAAAAAATTAATTAAAATCTGAGCGTCGAGCAAACTCCTAGAGTCTTATGACCAGATACTCCCCGACCTCTCTCTACCCTATTTTCTTCCCTTCAGCCTCACAGCATTCCCAAATTCGGGATCCTATAGTCCCATTGCAATTGGCTCGGCTTTGTGTGTTGATCACACACAAAGACAATGTATTTCAACGATTATGAATATTTAATTAAGTTAATATTGAGTCCCTATTAAGTTAGGGTCCGTGCGAGTCCGGTCAAAATCACAATGACCTTGAGGTGATTTTTCACAAAAACTGAGTTATACATTAATTTGAAATTTCGATACTTTTCTAGACTTTCTTAAGCAGGTAGATCAAGGACGGGTTGTTTTAAAGAATTTTAACAATTCATCAAATTTCAAAGTTGATTTTCATGTTCTGTGAAGGTTCTATTCAAGTTCTGTTATCATTTGTGTTTTGTGAAACAACTAACCAATAATGGCTTGATATCAGAACTTGAATAGAACCTCCACAGAACTTGAAAATCAGCTTTGAAATTTGATGAATGAAAAATGCGAATAAGGAAGTCCAAATAAAAATGAATCTTTACTGAACCATTAACGGCCACCATTTTGAACCGGAATCGGAGAGCACAAACAAATTTACAGACAGACGAATTGCAAAATGGTCGAGTTAGAACAGGACTTTTCCAAACTCAATCAATCAATTCAAACAGTTTGCTATACAAATAATGTTGTTGTATTTAAAATGAACGACACTTTTAATATTCAATGTTATTTAATTGGTAGAGGGGTAAAATTGATAGAGTAGGGCATAAAGGCAACAATTTATTTGATAAGAACCCTTTTCATCGGCTCCTGAAAGCTGGGCTTAATCGTGAAAAGGGGCTCTCAAATAATAATTAGTTGTATTCCTGCCTGGTTGTGTACAGTGAATGATAAGAATATAATAGGACAATCGATACGAATATGACGCGCCTAGGGTTGCCAGATGTCCGGTTTTGTACCGGACAGTAAGGTTTTTTGAACGGCAGTCCGGTCTAGAAAATTTTGAAAAACCGGAGAATAGAATGTCCGTTTTTTTTTAAATACGCTTTATATATACCTTACTCACGAGAGAATTTACAGAGCAAAAGCCGTGAGCGCTTCTGGCGGATGATAGCAAGACTTGCGGGGGAGAGGGGCTCCAAAAACGCGTTTACCAAAGAGCACTGGCCTGTATTGAAAAGTAGTTCCCCTTTGAAAACAATTCCTACAACTTTCAGTTGCTTGGATATTGAACGCGGAAGATTACCTACGCTAGATGAACTAATTGAAATATGGTCACTGTCCCCATGGAAGCAGCAAACTCCTCCTGAAAATGAGGAACTGGCTGCACTTCAACGTATTTTTCTTTCACTTGAAGGAAAATCCATTGATATGTGGTATAAGTTTTTCAACGATGAATCTGAACCAAATCTGTTGAAAATGCAACAATATGTGTGTAGTGTTCCCGTCTCCAATGCCTTAGTAGAAAAAGTTTTTAGTATAATTTAATGTTGATACTGACTGATAAAAAAAAATCTACTAGGTGTGAATACCGTAAGAAACGAATTATGTGTTTTCTTCAATTTAAATGTCCGTTTCACTGAATTTAAAGATACAATTTCAGGCAATAAACGACTATTAAAAGCATTAGCATCTAGTGCCAAATATGTTAAAAAGCGATTTTTTGCTTAGCAAAAATAAATATAAGTTTTAATGTTTACTAAGTGTTTCATTGTGTTCACCCTCAGTAATTTTCGGTAATTTTCTCTGTTTGATCGGGACAAAATCAAAGAGGTTTATGATTATCAAAGGACGCCTTGATTTTTCGAAAAATTGTATAAAAAATATCTAAGGGGGGACCCTTTGATAAAAAATGTTCGGTTTTTTATCTGGACCATCTGGCAACCCTAGGCCATGCGCCCCATCATATTTTTAATAATAAGCTAAAGTCCCCGGCGTTGCCCGGGATTTACACAGATTTTTAGAAATCAGATGTAGACGGAAATTTTTTATTTCTTATTTTGAACAATGTGTACAAAATTTCATCATGAATTATTTACATTATGCTTTAAGTTATGGGAAAGGGTGTGGGGTAGTTTTTAGAAATCGCATTTAGACAGTGACCTTCGTGTTTTTAACGTCAAGTGTGCAAAATTTCATCAATCTCAGAATAAAACTATAGATTTGTTTAAAAATCATACAAATCCATACCAGGACACTCTTTTTGATATAATATATTCTTAACTAATTAAATAATCAGACATCTCTCTTTTGGCACAAACTCCTTGCCTCATTCACATTTACATCTTCTCATACATATTCTGACTCTTGACATGTCCCAACTCCAGTATCTAATCATGCCATGTATTCCTCGGGCGTCCCCGACTTCTTCTAACGTCCACATCATATATTCTCCTTACACTCTTTTTTTCCTTTCTATATTATATTCTTTTATAATAATTTGAATCTTGGCTCCCTTATCAAGCCCAAGAGCTCCTCTTTTCTTGTAAGGAATACATGACCCATAATTTGTCATGTAAAACTATAAATATATGATATTTTGTAAAATATAACTAAATATACATAATATTTTGTAAAATATAACAAAAAATATATAAATATACGATATTTTTGTTATTTGTTTTTGGGGTGTTATGCCGTGTTGCGCTAACTACTTTAGACTCCTTCCTTTCTTAGTTAGCGCAACAAGGCATAAAACCCCAAAAACAAATAACAAAAATACTTTTGGCCGTAAAAATCTTAAATCATATTTAAATATACGATTTTTTGTAAAATACAACTAAAAATATAAATAATATTTTGTAAAATATAACTAAAAATATAAATTATATTTTGTAAAATATAACTAAAAATATATGATATTTTGTATAATATTACTAAAAATATATGAAATATTGTAAAAAATAACTAAAAATATTACTCATATTTTTACATTCAAATAAATAAATAATATAAAGATAAATTTTCACCATGTAAAAAATTTGTACAGATGATTTTTATTTCATGCATCTCGTCATTTTATAAGATTTTTGTGTAATTATTTTTATTAAATAGGTATGTGAAAGATAATACCAGTATTAGCCCTGGAGAAAGACCATCATTCGGAGCTATTGAAACGTTGATTGAAATGACTCCAAGCGCATTTGGCGACCAGATCTGAATAGCCAGATACTTACCCTCCTTCCTCTTCCCCATTTATTTCCCCTCTCCACTACCGTCACCCCACAACATACTCCAATTAGGGATGCCATAGTTTCACTGACTCCAGACGGTTACGGTTCTTTTTGGTTATTTGGTTTTGACGGTTTTGTTGGAAGAAATGTTATCATTTTTACATCACTAAACATTTTCCAAAATGAAAACGTTTCCTATCTTTCTTAAAAAACCAAGACTTACCTAATATAACCTAACCTAACTGCTTCCTTGATTTATTCATTTCCGAACTTATAAAAAGTATGCCCTTTTACGTCATCGTTATACTAGCAACGATATAATGGTAAAAACGTATAACAGTAACATAAAGCAGTAATTCTATTAATTCGACATTGTATTATTCACATAAAAATATTACAAAAAACATCCTTAGCATTCGAAGTACCGATACATAAAATTCATTTAAAAAATCACAAACAATAAACAAATAGTAGCATTTCTATTACTTAAACCTTTAAGGCTTTGCCGAGGCTTTAAAGGCATAGCTTTGAATCGGTAGTCGATTCACACAAAGTTCTATAAATATAATACATAAATACTTCAAAGGATTTCCACATGAAAGAGTGTTATTTGTGAACACGAAAACGTATCTCACAAAAATACAATATATTTCGATCAATGCATTTCCTACAAAAGTAAAAACGTGTCAGTTAAATATTGAAATACAGTCGTTTTCACATGCAATATCAAACACCTTTATAAAAAAATACCAATTTTGGTTGTACCCATAAACATTAAAATCGATAGACTGAACCTAACCTAACATAAAATCTGGGTGGTATTTTGATGAGTTGGAATATTTTGGGCACCAGAAGAGAGTTCGAGAGTGTTTTGAATAAACCACGACATCAGTCGTTAGTTGACCGCCGAAATTGCCATTGAAATAACCAGACAAAACTGTTGTTCGCTGAATTAAGGCGACAGTTTGTAACGCAGTTTCTGCATAGAATATGAATGTTCGTTTTTGAACGAACCGCCCGGCATAAAATGAATGAGGTGGGTTATAATTACACGTTAGTAAATAGTGTAACAAAATATTAAAAAATTTGGTTAAAAGCCCGACATTTTGTTTACCATATTTGGGATTTGTAGTTAAATTTATTTTTGCAGCCAGCACGGAGTAGTAATTCATAAAGCAATTTTTATTTTCAACGACAAAATAATGATGATTACAATGCGAGTTGCCCGTATACTTTCAGATTAATTTATTAATAAATCAATGATAAGGAGACAGTAACGCCGCGCCGCCTCCCCGTTCCACGCCCTTGTTTTGTTCCCCTTTCTTGATTGGCTGGTCTGTTAATTTGAAGGTCCAGTTCAATGAATTCTAGAACTTTTGTTTTGAATTAAGTTATGATTTTCAAATTGAAATATTTGTTTGAAGAATTCAGACGAGCGATAAAGTACCTTCCTATAAAATAATGTTTTTACAGGAAATTATTTTAAAATGCCATTTGCAAAATTGGAACTGATTATACGAGAATGATATGTCTATCTACTATCCTCATTGATGTATTATATTTAGATGTGACATGAAAAGAAAAAAATGGTTCCACTTTTTACTTCTTGTTAATACAATTTGATCTCCAACGCTTTAACGACCGTAAAAGACTGAATCCGGTTCCCGCGCACTGTTATTCACGTGATAATAGTTGAAGCGACTAGATATAATGTAATACGCAATAGAGCCTCTATAATTATCCTGAGATTTTTGTACGGGTCTGTGGTAGAATAAATATAAAAAAATGGTTGAAATTTAAAAAATGATCTGTTGAGTTTTATAAAGAATCCTATGCATACAATAACCAATAAATATAACACGAGACTCAATGCTCCATTTTTCATGTAGTTGCTTCTCGCACTAATTTTATGTAGAATTACGTATGCTTATGCACAGTGTTGTGTATTTACAATTTAATTTTAGTAATATTGCTTTCTTAAACAAATATATACGCGATATGCCATTTGAATGTGTGACAATGTGTTTTTGTTAATCTTATGTGTTATTAATCGTATGTGTTGTTATCTTTTGTGTTGTTAATCTTATGTTTTGTTAATCTTCTATATTGTCAATCTTATGTGTTGAATATCTCGGTTTGGGTATTCAATTAATTTTATTATTTCAAAAACATCAATTAACAACGAAAGTATCAATTTAAAAACTTTTAAAATAAGTTCGTAAAGCATTCTTTAATAAATACGATTATACGTAGCAGAACGTAGGTATCAACTATAGCAGCAGCAACTAATAATGCCGTTTATAAGTAGCTTCATTGATTCTAAATATCCCGATAGATACCCTCCCCACCGGCATGATAATTGGCAAGTTAGTTCTGCAGGCTGGGAGATTTTCTATTTATTTTTTATTTTAGTGTATTGGGGAAATAAATTATATAAATAATTACATTTTACATGTTGCATTAACAAGTGAAGTTTCCACATAAAATTCATGTTACATACAGAAAAAAATATAAATAAATACTGAGAATGAAAACAACTGAGAAAAACTGAGATATCTTAGATAGCTTACACACAGCAGGGGGAGAGGGTACGTATCTAACAATTTGATTCAATTTTCTCCAATATGCATTTAGTAAACTGAACTAAGGACAAATGGAAAATATCGGCGTCTGAAAAAATATCGTTGTATTTTGTGCATGTCCTTCTGAAAAATGAATGTTGAGATAGAACAATCTATGCTGTCGGTGACAGTTATAACCACAGAGAACATAGAAATGAATCCTGAATTAAGATTTTTCGAGTTAACAAATCAGTTGGAAGAAAAGTGTAGCAATTTGCATATACATTCTGATCCGCAGATGGTTCATTCCGAGCTCACTCATGCTTAGAGTCAGCATGACAATATCGGTATTGTGATGTCAGCATGACAATGAAGGTGATAGGTTAAAGAAGCCTTCATTCGACAGTGTATATAGGATATCCGATAACACAATTTAATTATCTCTAAAAGTTGGCACTTCACTTTTCTTATCGCTTTGGTAGCATTCCATAATAAAATGGTTATGTGAATAAAATGGTTGGAAGTACCGACCACCTAATCAATATTCGGGATACACTCGATAACTAAATGTGACAACAAAGCCAACTAGAATACGTAGCTGATATAATAATATTATGACATGATATAACTGCGACAAAGCCTCCATGCCTCTATATAATATGAATCCAAGAATTTTTTATGGGTAATCGATAATCTCTTCAATTTTTTGTACTCCTGGTAAATAGATTTTTTAGCAGTTAGATTTTCCAAGCAATTTAACGCGCAAGAGTCCTAATTTTCCAGATTAGACTAAGGACCACGAAAGAAAGTAAAATATTTTATTTTAATTGCCTTTTGGATAACAACATTTTATACACATTTCGTAATCCCATATTTTTGGGCAACATTTTCAAACATTACGTTTTTTAAAGAAATCCAGTTTAAAAATTAAATATTCTTTGAATGATACAGAATATATATTCAATACGATTAATGCATATTCAATTTAAATCATATTCTTGCTGTACGTTATATCAAAAAGAAACGACATTGATTAACATCACAAATAATAAGTTAATGTTCAAAGGAAACCAAAGATTTCAAAAACATCAACACTTAAATAAATTTGCATTATATTGTCAGCTGTCAGGTACATAAGTTTTGAATATAATTCTTAAAATGTGAATGTGGTCTTCCTATTAATATAGTAAAAGCTTGCCGAAAAATACAACGCTTATTATTTCTGAAACACATCAATTTAAGTCACTGTTTATAACGGAGATGATTTATTCCGACTCTTTAGTGAAATACTGTGTTATGATTTATTTAGCATGTTGTGTGTATTTTGTAGCACTGGGTTATAAGTTTTTTCTACCTTTGACCGTTCGGAGCCCGTGGAACTAAGGCATCTCCAATTGGGGTTTGTTGTGAGACTGAAGATAGTAGGGACAGGAAACAAATGAAGTAGAGGAACGTTGGAATGCATCTGCCTATTCAGATCTGATGTATTGAGAGTATCAAATGGTAACGGACAACTCAGGACAGTGGTGCGATGATTTGTCAAATCAGTGCACATATGAAAAGTGATGAAAACAAACTAGGTTACGTTAGGTTGGGTTGGGAAAGGGTGGCAAATCCGCGGAGCATATGCACACATTTTTTTTTCGTTTAGTGTGCATAAAACCACCAAAAGTACATTCTAACGTGCGTAGTTCTCGTAAGTATCTCAGTACATTGATTCAACTATCGTGACAATTTCTTCTATGGTATATTCGTGTTAAAAATTATTACTAAGCGTGTCGACGACATTGGAAAACATATTGAAGATCATCTGAAAAATCGAGCAGCCATGTGCATATTTTATGCTCTAGCATTAGATGAAAGCACAGACCTAAGAGATTTTTATCAGAGGCATATGTATATTTATATACATGTTTACATTTTAATTTTTAAGTCAATTTTAACAAAATAGAAGAACTAGCGGCACTGTATCCACTTAAGGCACTACTTGCTTACGAGATTTGTTAGGAGCTGTTGAAGTCATGCCGTGAAGTTGGTCATATGAATGCAAAATGAAATACCACATAAGTACAAATTAAATACACACTATCCGAACTTGCGATTTCAGGATCAGAGCAAGACCACTTTGGGAACTTTATGTAGCAGTAATTGTTGATTGAAGTACTAGTACATATTGAATTATTTGGCGGGTTGGAAGTAAGCCGACGTGGCTCAGTTGTCCAGAGCGTCTGACCGGACATCAGAAGGCGCGGGTTCAATTCCAGTCGGCGGTATTCGGTAGATATTTTCAATTTGTATTGATATTACAGGAGACTAATTATTTATTGCTTATAATAATTTATTATCCTCTGTGCTATGCATAAAAACCTTGTCTTATAAACATTAGATTTTCATTAAAAAATTTTGACTTTTGAATTGAAACATTGAGTAATCCCTGGCTACGTTTTTCTACTTAACTTTCCTTTCGGCGTTTCCTCAGTTTTAATTGGTGAAAGTGGTTTTCCATAAAGCTAGAACATTCATAATAATTGTAAAGTGCCTAGACTCATCTACGTTTTTTCGCCGTGAAACGAGATAAAATACACTAAACTATAAGACCCTATTTTTAGATTGGTAAACATATTTATTTACGTATTTTTTGGCCAGGGTAAATGATCCATCATTTAGAAATTGGCTTACCGCTTGTTTATCATAAAAACCCGTGTGAAAAATGAGATCACATAAACAGTATATTATCACAAGTAAATTTCCGGCAGCGAGTTATGAAAAAATATTTGTTTTACGCAACGTGTTTGATAGAAGACCAGAAAATCATTACGAGCAGATTTTGAATAGTTTTTGAGGTGAGAATATTTACATAATGTTTTATAGCTTAATTCATAATACACCTGGAAATAAACAGAAGAAATGTATTAGCCAACAGGTATTCTAGTCTCCAGACGTTTCAAATACAGACTCTTCTCGGCAAGGAGCTATTTCGTTTTCTATAAGCTATACAATATTTGAGTTATTAATATTGTGTAGTGATTTGTGTTATAAGAAGCAACGGATTCCTAATATAGAAGACATAGTAGAGTAAAATGGCATAAAAATTGTTAGAAAAAAGTGAATACCTTTCAGCTTTTCGTGGGTTATGCCTTACAAAGAATAAGTTTTAGATGTAGTATAAAGTGTGCCTAAATGTCATAGAAGTAAGCTGTACACATAAAGGTTTATACTCATTGATGTATCTATTTTAGTCAATGTTTATTATACTAGATAAAAACACCCAAAGAGTTTTAAAAAATGATTCCATCTACACGGAGAAAACCATATAAAATATTTCTAATTTATTAGGAATCTCTTCAAATTGTTCGTAATCCGGTTAAAAACGGAATTGCAGGCCCTAAACGAATGAATTGATAAATTTCCTAGCTTTTAGTATATGAACGTATTATCATGCTGTAGGAACACGTATTCATAAAATTCCTAATTCAGCATTTCGTCATTGTATAAACAAGGATGGTGCTGCAGGGCTCCAGGTGCAACACATGTTCTGATATGTTGGGAATTTACTAATAGTTTATGAGGAAACGGCTTGCAATCCCATTTTAACCGGATTAACAATAATTTGAAAAGATTTTTTAATAAATTAATTTTTTTTTTCATGCGTAGTGTGGAAATATTGCCTAGAAGAAACATGGCGTAAATTTTCAACTGGAGGCTGTCGCTGATTCTGTATAAATTCACTCACCCAAAAGTTGACGATAATTATTGACCAACAATTATTCCAATCACAGTCCTTTCCAAACATCAAATTACGATCACCATCCTACAAATTACCCAACAATCAACCCACACTAACATCAAGCTACTTTACAATCAAGACGTCCACGACCACAATACTAGGAACAACAATAAAATCCGCATTCCTTTAACACACATGAGATCTATATTGCCTACACACTCTATAACTCTTTTCCAGATATGTATAAAAACCATTTTTCCACTTTTTAAAGTAATAACTGAGCGTGAACGATATAAGCAGGTATAATACAAGTCTGTTGTACAAAGGATTTCAATAATTGTGTAAAATAACATGAGTACTAAATAAGTATTTATGAAAGTAGTTACAGAGTAATGTGTAGTAACTTTGTCGATATTCATAAAAATAAACCTGAACATTTGGTTGTAAAGCACGATTAATAAGGTTAATTAAGTAGTTATAAAGGTTAAGTTAAGCTATTAACTCAACAATGAATAGGATTATAATTTATTATAATAATAGTTCTGGTACAAATGGACGTGGAAAAATCACTTTACATAATAAAGCCCCGCCAAGCTGAAGCGTACAATAGAATTCCTGGAGGCAGTTATCTCACAGTTCGACAAACAGACCAGTTCCTAGCATTAATTTCCACATTCTCGGAAAGCTTTATTTAAAGTCCCACAAATACCTCAACTCTAATCGCTTACTATGAGCTTCTCACTTCTCACTGCATCATCTCTATTCTTGAAGTTTGCTTTCACTTGAAACTCAATAGTTAAATCTCCGCTTCTCTATTCTTGAAGTTGATTTTTGTTAAATTTATGTACTAAAAGATATTCGCTCCTTTGGCTGTAAATTGAGTTAATTATATTAATATTGAGAGGAAGTATGCTAGTTACTTTAATATTGAGAGATAATTTCACTGAATATCTTGCAGGACATATGTCCGTTCTTTGGGAAACTCGCTAGATTGGCTAGCATCGGCTGTCCTCGTAATCATTCGGGTAAAGCCGACATGTTGTCTCTGTCATGTGGCGTCATTACTGCCACATAGGGAAATATCTTAAAACCACCTAAACTAAATTATCGATAACTTAGACACATGCACATTCTACCAACATCCTTTCGGCGGTATTAAAACTATAAATTATTACTGACACCACATATATTGTTACACAATACTAGAACGATCGGGTACTGCTCGACACCTACGCAGTCCGCGATCATCATATTGACGGCTGATCATAAGTGAGTGTAATAACAAATTAATAAAAGTGGTAATTAACAATATTGTTATTTAAATTCAATTAGGTACACTGGTACAATTCAATTTTTGGTTTATTTATTCATTGTTATTGGTAAGATGTTCATTAACTTGGTCGAAGACTTGCGATCAGAAAACTGGCAAAACGTTCTAGACCAAATTGATACTGACTCAGCAATGAATGAATTTATCACAAAATTACATTCATATATATCTAAACACACTAGTCACATACACATAACAAATAATCAAGTAAAACTCACACCTTGGATCTCCCCTGGCCTTGTCAAATCTATTCACAGAAGGAATCAATTACACGAAAAGGCGAAAAGATGTCCTGAAAATATTTTAGTACAAGCTCATTATAAAAAGTATAGGAATTTATGTAAACATTTAATTAAATCGACCAAAGAAAATTATTATAAAAAAATTATTTACGAAAATAACTGTACGCCAAAACGTCTGTGGGAAGCTTTTCGTAATATATCTAAAACAAAAATTAATAAATCTTCGGAAATTAAATCGTTGTACATTAATAATATAAACTGTTCGGACCCAAAAATTATGGCAAATTTTGCCAATAATTATTTCACTTCAGTGGGAGTCACTCTTGCGAAAAAAATTCTTGATAAACTTAATACTACTGAAATTGATCTCGCTAAGTTTACTACCTCTAATTTCGGTCATAAAATAGACAATATAGAAACAACGACAAACGAAGTCATGAAAATAATTGACGATCTAAAGTCATCAAATGCTTGTGGTCCTGATAAAGTCTCATCAAATCTGTTAAAACTTATTAAATCCTCAATCGCAATACCGATCGCGTTCATCTCGAATCTAAGTTTTAAATCCGGAATATTCCCCAATCATTTAAAACATTCAGTAGTTATATTGCTTCACAAAAATGGTGACAAATCGCATGTACATAATTACCGGCCAGTTTCTTTACTAAATTCGGTCTCGAAAATTATTGAAAAAATTGTAAAAAATCGCCTTAGCACATATCTGGAAGATAATAACATTCTTTCTAATAGACAATACGGCTTCCGACCAGGTTTAAGCACAGAAAACGCTATCACTAACCTGACAAAAATCATCTCTAATAATATCGATGGAGGAATTAAATGCACTGCACTATTCCTGGATCTAGCCAAAGCGTTCGATAGTATATCACATAAAATTCTGTTGAAAAAACTACAGTGCGTTGGAATACAGGGTCAACTATTAAAGTGGATGGTTAGTTATTTAGAAAACAGAAGCCAAAGAGTGAACATTAATGATACTCTAAGCGATTCAGCAAATATTAAATTTGGTGTACCTCAGGGAAGTACTCTAGGGCCAATTTTGTTTAATATATATATTAATGAGCTATGTAACAGTTCCCTTGCCGACCACATTATTACCTTTGCAGATGATACGGTCTTGTTATTTGAAGGTAAAAACTGGAATGAAGTTCACAATAAAGCAGAAGCTGGTATAAACAGTGTTAAACAATGGCTTGATAATAATCTACTCACACTCAACACGGAGAAAACAAAATTCATCCGCTTCAGTGCAACTCAAGCGGGACAACCGAAAGAAACACAAAACATTATTATACACCACTGCAATAACCCAACTACTTGTAATTGTAACACCCTAGAATGCGTAGATAGTATAAAATATCTAGGAATTATGATAGACAAATTTCTGAGATGGGACCTACATATAGACTCAATTTCCACAAAAGTCAGAAAACTTACTCATCTTTTCCTGGGCATTAGAAATATTCTCTGCATAAAAGATCTGAAATGTTTATATTATGCTCTGTGTAACTCATTACTTGAATATGCATCTTTGGGATGGGGCGGATGTACCAAAACAATACTGGATCCCTTAGCAAAAGCACAGAAATCACTATTAAGGGTCATCCTAAAAAAACCATTTAGGTACCCCAGTGATGTATTATTCGAAGATATACGAGTTCTTGATGTAAGGCAACTATACATAAAAAAAATTATATTACACACTCAAAAACAACGTCACCACTACCCTTCCATTGATCATTATCACGACACTAGACATTCAAGGAGAAATCCAGTTGTTCCACCTACTACTATGACATCCTTTGCCCAAAGACAATTCTATTACCTTGGTCCAAAATTATTCAACCTCTTACCCGATTTATGGAAATCGAAAAGCATAAGCATTCTGCGTAAATTAGTTTATTATTGGCTTCTAGACTTAGGAAGAGTCGAAAGCGAACTTATGATGACCAACAGATAAACAAAAATGTTCTGTACTCACATTTATTCATTGTTATTGGCAGTTAAATAAAAAAAATCCTACCATGCATCTGATTTATACAATGCGATTGATAATTTTTGTGATTGATAATGTTTATACAATATGTTTTCATGTACCTTGTTTATATTTTTCTTGATTATGTATATTATATTATATGTACCTTAATTATGTAAATTAATACACAGCACAGTAACAGCGATCAAATTAAGAAACCCACCTAATATTTTTCTTATATTGTAACTATAAATTGAATTAATCCAATATGTTATCATGTACCCTGATACAGTGTTCCTTAATTGCATATTATTACATGTACCTTGATAAAATTTATTAGGTGTTTTCATAAAAAAAACTAATATTCGGGTGTACAAATATGTCTGAAAAAGTTTTTATTTTGATTACTTTGATAAATATATATGTGTATAGACTATATTACTAGCGTAACTATCAATGTTAAGTATGGAAATATAATTCATAACAGCAGCGTGTACAAATGTTAACTAAACCAGGCAATTTGGCTGTCCTAAAACGGGAAAATTTCCTAGTTGGACAGCCAAAGCTTCCTTAATATGTGCGTAATTATTTGTATCTAATAAATAAATAAAATAAATAAATAAATAGTACAATAATAAGTGTACATTACATAATAAACTGAGTATGAACAATATAAGCAGGTACAACACAAGTTATCATTGAGAGTTCTGTACAAAGGAGTTCATTAATATTATATACAGGGTGTATCGGCACGTACCCGACAAACTTTAACCAGCTTTTCCTTAGCACATTTGCAGTAAAAAAATGTTATGGGCACTTTGCTGTCCGGTAACATTTTTTTTCAATTTCAAACAAAAAATGATAAAAAAAATCCACACTCCGTCACTGTCATTGGCATTGTTTCACGTGTTCAACAGCTGTTATTAGCAAGTATGTCAAAAAGCGTGTTCGCTCTTTCATACACACTAAATAATAATAGCTAAAAATGAGACGAATGGTGCCATGCCATTTCGTTGTGATCGTAAAAGCGCGCTAATGTAGGTACGTACGTATATTATTCAACGAAACTCGAATAAAATATTGCCAGGTGGGTTTTCAAACTTTGGATAAAACAGTGGTGACATGTGGTGAAAATATGAATGGTATTTTTTTATTTAAAAAAATGTTACCGGACAGCAAAGTGCCCATAACATTTTTTACTCCAAATGTGCTAAGGAATAGCTTGTTAAAGTTTGTCGGGTACGTGCCGATACAACCTGTATAGTAACAAGAGTACAAAGTAAGTACTTAAGATACTACGAAAGTAGTTACAGAGAAATGTGTCGTAACTTTGTTGATATTTATAAAAATAAACGCTAACAGTTTGTAGAAAAGGATGTTTGTTTTTAGCAAACGTTTATTACGTCAGATTGCGTGTTTTATAGAAAATAGCTGAATTAATACAATGATAAAAGTATTATGTATTATTTAGTATTATCTCTAAATAGTATAAAATAAATTCGCAATACGGGTTTGTCTGTTTAACTAAGCAAATAATTTTGATTGGGTTTTCACCATCATTAAGAGAATTTCTTTCGCAAGTTTATATGCATATTATTTTGTAGAAAGTATAGAAAAGTCAAGCAACGGGTATACTTTAGCTAGAATACTTTTAACAGTATATTTTAATAATAACTGAATTAAGATTTTTTATAATAGGATCTAGGTCTTCTTAGTGGATGCTGTAGGGAGGTATTTCTGGAAATTGTATGAGGGCTGTGTGGGAATTTGGGGTCAGTATGTCTAGGAGTGACGCATGAATCCACCCCTTCCACGACGTTGCAAGGAGAGACGCTGGAGACTGCACAGGTCAAAGGGTCTCCTGATCTGGTCCGCCACGTAGCTATTGGGGAAGACATGGACAAACTCCACAAACACGGGTCAGCATTTGACAAAGGACCACTTGGGGTGACCAGTAGCAGAAGTGTTATCCAATGAATTATTCCCAGTTCAGCGGTACCAACACAAATTGAAGAAATTCCAATTTAATGTAATATTTTTGATATTAAAAAAATTAAAACATTCACCCGCTTTTTGTGATAAAAAAGTGGATGAATGTTTTAAATTTCGAAACTTCGAAATCTATAGTTAAAACTTATTTAGGAATGATTGTTAGCGAAAAAATAAATAGAATTCTAAGAATTCGGTCGCCGGTGTAAAGGGCCGTTAAAAAAGTAATGAGAATTTCTTTTTCGCGTGGTTTTCTTATTTATAGGTATACACCGGGGAATGTATAGATTGTCTGGGGACCGCGGAAATGTCTGGAATTTCCCTGTGGGCCGCTATAGCCCGAACTTTCGGCTAAATTCCATTAAAAATTTGCACTTTTTAGCACTCACTCTTTTCGACAAGGGACTTTTCATCCGATGGATAGTAAATATACAGTTTCTAAGCGATATAATCCAAAATTAATACCAAATTTGTTGTCTTTTTTACGGTTCTTCAATTAAGAAGGAGGTTTTGACTTTCCATAAAAAGTGTTATATGGCAAATAATAGAAACAAAGAGAGATATGGCATGGAAGCGTGAATACTGTTTTGTGTGTAGTTAGAAACAAACATAAAGTCCGATTCAATCGTTTTTTACGTATTTTTAAAATTTGGTTAGTTATAGTTAGCGGCATAGTTCAAATAAACATGTGACCGATCATAAAGTCCGATTCAATCGTTTTTTATGTATTTTTAAAATTTAGTTAGTTATAGTTAGCGGCATTGTTCAAATAAACATGTGACCGATCATAAAGTACGATTCAATCAGTTTTACGTATTTTAAAAATTTAGTTAGTTATTGTAAGCAAAATAATTCAAATAAATATGTGACCGATCATAAAGTCCGATTCAATAGTTTTTTACGTATTTTTTAAATTTAGTTAGTTATCGTTAGCGGCATAGTTCAAATAAACATGTGACCGATCATAAAGTCCGATTCAATCGCTTTTACGTATTTAAAATTTTTTGTTAGTTATGGTTAGCGGCATAGTTCAAATAAACCGATCATAAAGTACGATTCAAATTTAGTTAGTTATAGTTAGCGGCATAGTTAAAATAAATCGGACTTTATGACCGATCATAAAGTCCGATTCAATCGTTTTTTACGTATTTTTTAAATTTAGTTAGTTATAGTTAGCGGCATAGTTCAAATAAACACGTGACCGATCATAAAGTCCGATTTAATCGCTTTTAAGTATTTTAAAAATTTAGTTAGTTATAGTTAGCGGCACAGTTCAAATACACATGTGACCGATCATAAAGTCCGATTCAATCGTTTTTTACGTATTTTTAACACCGTTTGTTTGTTGACAATAAACTTAATTAAAAGTGACGTGAAGCACACCTAAACCTATTGATATATTGCTGCACCTTTTTCTACACATTAAGCCACTAAAAAGGCATTAAAACGAAGTGACCGACCATAAAGTCCGATTCAATCGTTTTTTTACGTATTTATAAAATTTAGTTAGTTATAGTTAGTGGCATAGTTCAAATAAACATGTGACCGATCATAAAGTCCGATTCAATCGTTTTTTTACGTATTTATAAAATTTAGTTAGTTATAGTTAGTGGCATAGTTCAAATAAACATGTGACCGATCATAAAGTCCGATTCAATCGTTTTTTTACGTATTTATAAAATTTAGTTAGTTATAGTTAGTGGCATAGTTCAAATAAACATGTGACCGATCATAAAGTCCGATTCAATCGTTTTTTACGTATTTTTAACACCGTTTGTTTGCTGACAGTAAGCTTAATTAAAAGTGACGTGAAGCACACCTAAAACGTATTGATATATTGCTGCACCTTTTTCTACACATTAAGCCAATAAAAAGGCATTAAAACGAAGTGTTCATACCTTCTAAATATTATATGGGTGAAAGTTTTTACGATCTCGTGATCCCTTTGTGTTTGGGTACATATTATTTGTTAGTGTTTTGAAGCTATCCCTCGGAAGTGAAAACACAAGGAAAAAAACAGATACAGATTTATGCAGCGCTAGTGGAAGGTTTTTAGAGCTTCTATCATCGTTTCTCGAAATATTTGGAAAAAAACAACATGGATTTTTTAGGGCTCAGTGAATAATATTTCTACGCTCATGTAATATTATTTCTACGCTCATGTAACATTATTTCTACGCTCAGTAATATTATTTCTATGATAATGTAATAATATTTCTACGCTCATGTAACATTATTTCTACGCTCAGTAATATTATTTCTATGATAATGTAATAATATTTCTACGCTCATGTAATATTATTTCTACGCTCATGTTAGAAATAACCCATGAAATTAATATGAAACATATTTTTTGTGAAGTTTTCGGGGCGTTTATGTTTACCGTTTTAAATATTCGATAGAATATATTTGTCAGTGAAAAATCACAGAATATTGTATTTGTAGGATTTGTGAAGCTAAAAGTTTAAACAAAGAACACATCAGAGCATGGAAAATTATTGCTGCAGAATTATAATCCAGAAAATTTATTAATTTGAATTCTTGTCACATAAGTACCAATTTAGAAAATGAAAATGAAAATAATTACGGAGTGATAGTTCGTCAGTTCTAAGATAAATGTGAAATGTATTTGATGTAATGAACATAGGTCGGAGACTATGGAATAATAGTGAACGTATGTCTCAATGAATGTTATCGTCTCAGAGTCTATAATTTGTTTACCTTTCATTAACAAAACACAGTCACTATTTATTTATTTATAGAATACATGATAATACAATAATACATTTTCTTACATGTGATACATTAAATCACCACACTAGGCGACTGCCTGTCTCGTGGCGACCAATGGTATATAGTTAGTATGTGAGGTCTAGTGTTAACATATGAATTAAATATTTATACATGTTTAAAGTATGAAAGATTATATAAGAATGAATTATAATGGAAATAGAAAATATAAAAATGTTAAAGTAGAAAGCAGAAGACAAAAAAAAAGGAAAATAAAAAGAATAAAGAAGATATAAAAATAAAAGAAAAACAAAAAAATAAAAAATTTAGAAGTCTAAGACATGCTATTATGCAGGAAAAGATCAAATACATAACTCTCTTTTCTGGTTGTGTAAGTGTACATGCATGTATGAGCGCGTAAATACGCGTGTACACGCATACATCCACACACACACACTTATTCATATTTATATATGCATACATATTAATACAAAGATATACAAATATATACAAATATATATGTATACATACATACATACACATATATATATGTATGCATACATACATACACACATATACACATGCCTACTTGTACATAGTTGTTTATTCACTATCTGAGAATGAGAAACAAGTGATTAACACTGTCACAATCATTAATCAAGAAGTCATCAAGCGCCTTTTTGAAAGTGAGATATTTGGTTATTGACTTTATTTCAATTGATAAATTGTTAAATATTTTAGGGGCAAGAAAGTTAAACTGGGACTGTGCCATTGAAGTTTTTGATGCCGGAATAATATAGTTGTATTGGTTCGAGTATCTTGTGTTATAATTTGAATCGGATATATATTTTTTTGTAAATTTGAATTTAAAATAAGAGGTAACATTTTTTACATATAAGGATTTTATATTAAGAACTTTAAAGTCTTTAAATAAGTCCTTCATGGGTTGTATATAATGTGCTTTGTAGATAGTCCGTATTATCAATTTTTGGGCTTTTATTAGTGGATCTAGTACAGTTTTAGAGCATCCTCCCCAGACAATTATACCGTACGATAAAATTGATTGACACAGGGAAAAGTATACTGTTTTTAGTGTGTTTTTGTTTATTTAAAAAATATTTACTATATTTAAAAAAATAAACGTTTGGCTTCTAGTTACTACAAACATAATTTGTGAAACAGTTTTTATTCACAGATTCAATATCTTTATTAATTCAGTTTCTTCACAGTTGCAATTTCTTCATGAAATTAGTTCCTTAGCAAATTCAATTTCTTTTCAAATTCAAATATTTCACAAATTCTTCACAGATTCAGTTTTTCCATAATTTGTTTTTCTTTAATTCTGTTTCTTCATAGATTCAATCTCTTCACAAATTTAGCTTCTCCACAATTTGTTTTTCTCTAATTCAGTTTCTTCATAGATTCAATATCTTCATAAATTCAGTTTCTCCACAATTTGTTTTTCTCTAATTCAGTTTCCTCATAGATTCAATCTTTTCTCAAATTCAGTTTCTCCGCATTTGTTTTTCTGTAATTCAATATTATTATTTATTCATTGTCTCTCTAAATTCAGTTTCTCCATATTTTGTTTTTCTTTAAATCAGTTTCTTCATAGATTCAATCTCTTCCCAAATTCAGTTCCTCCGCATTTGTTTTTCTCTAATTCAATATCTTTATATATTCAATGTCTCTCTAAATTCAGTTTCCCCACAATTCGTTTTTCTCTTATTCAATTTCTTCATATATTCAATCTTTTCACAAATTCAGTTTCACCACGACTTTTTTAAATTTCTCTAATTCAGTTTCTTCATAGATTCAATATCTTCACAAATTCAGTGTCTTTACAAAACCAGTTTTCTTATCAAAGTCTTCTGGCATAAGTTTAAAGATACGCACAGACAGCTACGCACACTTGCTTAGCCCACGCGTTCTTTAAATAAACGGTCGGTCAACGCATTTTGGCGTATTTATAGGTTACTTGAACTAATTTCCAAAAGCGAGACTTGTTCTGGGGTCAATCGGTGCAAGCGTGCGGACGCAAGATGTCTGGAAGTTACATACATAGGTACCTATTGAAAGAGGGGTTATTTTAATTAAGATTAGATATTTTTGTTAGCGCCAACCGCGTTCAGTCCACGATGGAGTGCTGATACCTACCCTGATGTCTGGCAGTGGAAGGATAAGAAAAGGGAGAAATAGATTGATTACAGTATAAATAAAATCTCTGAGAACTATGTAAAGAATGCAAGGTTGATGTAAGCGTAATTTGCAAGATTAAGAAATGGACGCATAGATGGTTTGGGCATGTAGAGCAAGTGAACGAAAAAAGGGGTTTGAGGAGAATAAGAAGTCGGGGACGTCCAAGGAAGACATGGCACGATCAAGTTAACCAAATTACTTAAGTCGGGCCATGTTACATGGAGAGAACTTACTGATATAAAAGAATGTTTATTTATTAAAAATCTGGTACAATTCTTCGTTTTCCTGTTAAAAACGGGAATGCATAAAATTAACGAATAAATTAAAAGATTTCATGACAAACTATCAGTAAAGCACGAATGTTTTATGTGGAAGTCGGAAGACGTGTTCCTAAAAATTATATTTTTTTCGAATTTCGTCTATTATATGTATTAAGACAAGGCCTAATGAGTAATATTTTATAAAGAAATGGGCATGCAGTCACATTTTTAACAGTATTTTGATAAATCACCTTTTTCAAGAAGATCACTGTTTTAGTGTACTAGAGTGTTAACTGTTTGAAAGCTATGTGGCCGTGATAATCGAAATCAAAACGTGGTAAACATTTGAATATTTTTCAGTTGCAAGCTTTGTATTGCCACATGTTTAGGCTTCAACTTGATTATCGCATCAATCGGTTTTAGAGGCCTCTTGGTCTTTAGACCTCTCAGTTGCTCGTGGAACCACCGATTAACGAGATTAATTTGTATATCGATCGTACAAAGTACCCTGCCCATTGCCATTGCGCTCAAATTAAGTGTGTATTGAAAAAAGAAACGTTTACATTAAATTTATACTACACTTAGGACGGATTGTTTCTGAGAATTTGAACAATTCTTCAAATTTCAAAAATTAATTTTCAAGTTCTGTGAAAGATTATTTCAAGTTCTGTTTTTATTTCAGTTCTGTCAAGCAACTAGCCTATAATGATATAATAACAAAACTCGAATAGGACTTTCACAGAACCCAAAAATGAACGTTGAAATTTGATGAATTGTTCAAATTCTCAGAAAAAATCCGTCCTAAGAAACATGTTTGGAAGAATTAATCACAAGAGAAGCTTGAAGCCAAAGCAACATAGTGCCCATTTTGATATTCAAACTGACTATACACCTTAATTCGTTTTCAAACCATGAAATTTCTTGTGGTGAGAAATGTCTTCAAAGAGTTCTTGTAAACTCAATCTCAACTTTCAGGTGTGCAAACACAATGTAATACGATTTACTTGCTAAACTTTAGCAGCAGGGTAAAATAAAATCCTAGGCTAACACAATAAAAAAGAAAAATACATGTTTACATTAATCATAAAATTATTCATTAAACCTTTGATTACCTTCTTTGATTATCCCCCTGAATTACCGTGATTTATTGTCGGGGATTATGCCGTATTCCTCTTTCTTCTTCTTTAAAAAACGTTTCGGACCACGTTGCAGTTTCCATCATTAGAATAGATACCCATCATAATCGCGATAATAGGTAGATTTACCTGCGAAATCTCAAATAATATTGCGCATTTTTTAATATTTATGTGACATCTCACAAGACCGCTTCTGTCTGTATAGTGTAAAGACAGAGGAGCTATGGCGCCACCCGGTTGGGTAGCGTTGTGAGGCGTGTTAAGGTAGGGGCTGTGTGAAGGCTTTATTAATGCGGGTCTTGAAGAAGCACGGATTATATGAAGGAGGAAATACAGATGCCGGTAGCTAGTTGCACATACAAGCCGTATTACACAAAAACGAGTCGAAGAAGCGACCCGTTCTCATGAAGTCAACATCAACTGTGAACGGGTGTTTCGTTCGTGTACGTCGAGATTCATGCACGTGCACTGTGATCAATGCTGCTAACTTATTAGAGCAGGCTCCATTAAACTACCTGTAGAACAGACACGTCATGCCTACATTGCGTTTCTGCATTAGATATGGTAATCTTAACCGATTCATGCTTTTAAACGAGTCACGCTCGCGCGCTAAATGCGTTCCAATTTCTGCTAGCCCGAGTGACACTCGCCTTGCAGCGTTCTATTTTTGGCTAACACGTGAAAGTTAGCGATGTGTTTTAATTAGTTTGAATTTGCCTGCATTTGATATCGGTCGTGTTTTTGAGCTGCTTATTTCGTTCTTATTTTTATTTTAATTGAAAAATGTATAAACTTTGAATAAAACCTGATTTTATTAAAAATACTTTTTATTAAAAAAACCCTAGCATTAATTGGTTCAATGGATTGCAAATCAGATGGACTGACCACTTTCATGGAGGTTTATCAAGTATTGTGGGGATCCAGCCCAGAGGTGGCTTCCAAATTCAATTTTCGGACGTACTTAAGATTAAATTGATTCTGAAATTTTCAAGGATGTTATAGGTAGTGTAAGATAGTGACATGCTCCGGTGTAAACTCCTATGGGAATTTCAACTATGTTAGGTTCTAATATCATTGCAAACAACATTTTTCAGTTTGGAATCACCACACTATGATATCGAATGCCTTCCTACGTAAATGATCTAATATTATTTATTATATCAATATTTCCATATGAAATGGTCACAAGGAGACACATATTAACTTTGCATTGAAGACAAGAGTTAATAAAAAAAGATAAAACTCATTACTGAAAGCCCCGAACTCGTGAAAAAATAGAAAAACTCCGGATATATGCCCTGCGGTTCAGCTTGTCTCGATATTTTTTTAAGGATAAGTTCGATTTAGCATAAAATAAGGATTTGGAAGATAACTTTGATGACTTTTTTACCCGTGTCTGTATTTTAAATTAGACGCTTATCGGAAAGCACTAAAAATTCAAGGATTTTAACTTAAGGTCTAAAGAAGAACCACGTATTTTTTCAATGTATTTTCCAACCAACCACTATATAAAACCTACCCAGAATGCCTTGGTTTTTCCCGTTCTGAGTTTCCATGTTTCAACACCGTAAACATATGGGGAATATCATAAATAAATAAATATCAAGTTGAAACCTTGATCTCAGAGTTCGCCCGTAGCACCTAAAACCTACTACCTATAATACAGGTTGACCAACAATTCCTGTACTTATTTGTAGTTAAAAAAAAACACTAATACCATTTTGCTGTCAGGTGTGAATTGAATCCTGATGTAATGGATCACAAGGTATGCGCTCTGTTGACGTAACTATATGCATCTCTCTCTAACATATATGTTCCTGCATTCCTCTACCCAACCTATTACCCAATTGCCTGTCCCTGTCTGACAGTGTGGAGTATCCACAGCAGAGACAATTGCACCAATTTTTTTATACATAACCAGTCTTTTAATACAAACAAACCGTTACAGTGAATATGTTCTATTAGTGTGTATTGTTTTGAAACTATTGCAGAAACTTGTGCCATGATTAAATAACATCGATTCACAATAAGACTTGTTTCAGAAGACCAGGGGTAAGTCAGAATCCCCGTTAACCTGCTATCAAAAGTAGTTGAGTCAATTTAATATTGATTACAGACCACCACAAACTGATTCCCACACAATATTGTGTCAAACGCTCTGTTTCAATTGTACGATGTGGCTGGACAAGACGGAGCGCGATACGTGATACCACGTGACCCATTAGGTTGTATCCAGTGGCGACGCGACTTATAAACAAATAACTTTTATTACCCGTATTTGATGATTAGTGTATTAGAGAATTTACAAATTTGCCTGAACCGCAGTTACCTCACTGGTCTGCAATAAAACCGAAATGGCCGCTCAAATATTGTAAAAAAAAAACTTTTCCTTGTCTTAATTAATTTGTAACAGAAACATTTCTGAGTAAAAGCTTTTTGAAATTGGTATGCCGTGCACCCGTAAATATTTGGTAAACATTAGGTAACATTCATTATTCACCACAATAAAAAATGTCTGTTCAATTAAGTCTTTGACGGAATGCGACTCTAATGGGAAAAGTAAAAAATATGGTCTTTGTAATCGAGCTAAGCGATAAAGACTTTTTTTATCACCTCAAAGGCTTTTAAATTAAAAAAATAAATATAGTGGGCATAGTAAGTTTCATAGAACTTTAACTGTAACTACTAACCACCGAAGATATAAAACGATGGAAGTGTTTTGTGGATGTGCTGTGTGGCCAAAGTAAGCAATTTTTTTTGCATAATTTTCGTTAATACCTTACTTTTATTTTAACGATTTTTTTTTTAACTTAAAACCACTGAAAAGATAAGCTGATAAACGTATTGTTGGCGAATTTGAATGTCAGCTCGATTTTTCCTTTTCTGTAAAATTAAATTCGTCATTTATGGCCAGTTGGTGATATTTGCAAGTACGGTTAACGATTAATAAGAAATATTTCTACGGCCGATAGACAAATTTTAGCGCGGCCCTCATAGCATCAGATAGCTTCGGTTAACTGTTAATATACACATCTTTTTTAGTACTGTCATTTTTTATGCCAAATTACTGGTATATTAATAAGCGTCCGTTAGAATGGAGTTGATTTAACGAAGCTCTTAGAATTGAAAGAAGTCGTGTACGCGGTGAATTAAATCCGTTCGGCCAATAACGTTTCATTGATTCGGGCTTGCGGAAACGAGATTCGTTTACGCAAAAAGTTGTGGATAAAGACAAGAAAGTAAATGCGAACTACCGATACATGATTAGGTTAGTATTTCAATTCAAGATAGCCAATTTATTATTACTTTTACTTATCTGTATGATGTTTGACGTTTTGGAATGTCAATTCATAGACAATAACTCTAGTGATTCTTATTTATTGCGTTATCACTATCGGTTTGGCTATCAATAGCGCGACCGTGCTCGAGAAATCGGTATAAAAACATCGGTAGTTACGTCTATCGATCCGATATTGTAAAGTTATCGATTTCACTGATGCCTAGGAATCGAAAGTCCAAATTTTTCAAATCGGTGTAGTTCACACTTCTAGGGATTTTTTGTTCAGTGGTTGCTCCGAACTGCGAAAATCCGTTCGTAAACCATTAGTTTTTGTGGAACCATTTGAACTTGCTCTGGCAATTAAAGTTTCACACTTTTTGACAAAGTTAACTTAGACCACCAAGTTTTAATTGTTACTGTAGGACACTTAGCGCTTTGGAAACTGGTTGCTAATGCAGTAACTTTTATAAAAGTAAGACCAGAATGTAAGTCGTGGAAGCCCGAGGAAAACATAGTACGATTGAGTGAACCAAACACTTTAGTATCTCAGTTGCGGACATGTCAGGAGTCAGAATAACAGAAGGATATGTATGAATGTGAATGAAGCAAGGAGTGTATGCCAGGACAGAGCTATTTGGAGGTTCATCCTGTCTGCCTACCTTGGGGATACTGCGTGATATTTAGTTAGTTGAATATTCATATTTCAAAGGTTTCAATCTGCCGTGTTAGATTTTGTGTCAAGGTAACTGGTTAGAATTAAGGTTAGGTTTTAAAACAAATGTTTAAATACACCATTGTAAATGTTAAGCACAGAAAATTAATATTCAAAAGAAAATTAAACTGTTTGTGGTCGCACATTGCATGGAAATCAATTTTTGTGCTGGACTATAATCAATGTTTTCTTAACCTTTCAAATTTGCACAACTACTTGGGAAGCTGGTTAACATTCAGTTAGAATTGAGAACTGAATTTCCCCATGTCTTCTGAAATACGTCTGGTTAGAGCACATGTTGAGTTAGCAGACAAGGACAAAAAACAAAACTGTCAGACAAGGACAGGTAATTGAGTAAGGGAATGCATGGTGAGGGAATGCAGGAACATATGTTAGTGGAAGATGCATAGTTGCGTCGACACTGTTATTTTTTACCGTTACACATTTGTTTGCAATAGCATTAGAAGCGTAATTTTTAATATTGCTTCGGAGATATTATGCCATGACTTGTTGGCCAACAAAGTCTTGAATAATAGATTCGTTTAACTATTGAACCAATTAAATGTACGTTTCAGGTTTTTATTTTATAAAATTTTCATCAGAGTGACCATCAGGTTTTGTATTCCTGTTATTGAAACAGGCACGAGAAGCAGATATTTGAACTACGCAATTGTTTTCATAATAGGGTGTCAAAAGCGGCAGTGATTTGTTCGTGCCAGAAGAGAAGATGGAAAAAAGTTATTATCGTCATTGAGTATCATATAATTAGTAGTAACCCAGCTATTTGTAATAAGACCTAGGTAATTAAAAACAAATGCAACTTGCACTCTTTATACTGAATTCCTCACAATACTCCCAACTGCTGCCAGTGGAGTATACTGCAAGAGTGAAGGTAGTGGCGAGGGGAAGGAGATGGGGAAGAGGAAGGTAAGGAAGTATGTGGCTATTCAGATCTGATCACCAAACACGGATAAAGTCATTTCAAGCAACGTTTCAATTCCGAATGGTGGTCTTACACCAGAAATATCTGAATAGCCAGGAACTTCCGAACATTCTTCTTCCCCGTCTTCTCCCTAGCCCACTCCCTCCAGCCTCACAATATTCCCCGACTTAGCATAGTTAGATGAAAAATCAGTTTAATAGTTTTTTTTATAAAAAGATGTTCCAGCCTGTTTCAGGTGTGACTTTATTAAGATTATCTACAGTGCGAACTAAACATTAGATTAACAGTAGTAGAGCGTGACGCATGACCCAAATATATATTTAGGGTAAGATTTTCATAGACAAGCTTCTGGTTTTCATCCAGAAAAAAACAAAATAATGTTTCCATAATCGATTGCCCTATGACAGATTTCCTCATTATGACATAAGTTCAAACTAAGTCATCCAAGCTATTTTTTTTGTTTAAATTCATTTATTATTTTCCCCTGGAACCGGTTCCAAAAATAACCCTCGAAAAGACAAAAATATCGGGTATTTATAATTAAAACAGCTCTTATTTTCAATAATAAAATAGCTTCAAATATGCATGAATGACGAAAACAATATCAAATGTGCATTGAAGATCAAAAAAGGCTCAAATATTCATTAAGGGCCAAGAAGTCTTAAATTTGCACTAACGACGAAAAAGGCTTAATTTGCACCAACGACCAAAAAAAGGCTCAAATATGCACTAACGACCAAAAAAAGCACAAATATCCTCCAACGACCAAAAGAGGCTCAAATATTCACTAAACACTAAAGAGGACTACATATGAATTATGGATAATAATCTGATGCAAAAATATAAATTATTTGCCTGTTATGGTTTCCTAGGTAATGAATGATGGATTTCGCCAAATTACTTTTTATTTTGACATAAATGACATAAAATTTATTTTCAAAAATATAAATAACAATGTAGAATCTTTCCTCTTGCCCACAATCAAAATCACAGTATACTAAGATACCCTGAAACATTCCATATTCCTTTCCAAAGCACCAACTTGACCTTCTCCCAACTTTTTGTGCGAATATATCGACTGTACAGCATCAGCTGTAGAGGCAAGATTCCAGACATATTTGGCGATAGCACCGAGAACTTTACGAATTGTTCCCGAATCTCTTGATTTCACTTAATTTGACTTGAGTTAACATTATTGTATCTGGTTTTACTGTTCTTGTCTTTCATAGGTTGCTTATTGTTTTATTATTACATGTTGTTGCACGCACACAATTATTGGACGGTTTATATTTATCCTATGTTATTTCTTTGCATTTTGTGTATTTATTTATGTTCTCAATAAAACAGTTATGCACCAATATGTTACGGAGAAGATCAAAATTTTGAGGTACATGTAAGTATAAAAGTTCATGGTGGTAGTTATATTATTTTGTGACATACGTTATAAGATATTTGGTGAACTGTCTGCAAATGACGTTAAAAATATCGATGGTCAATGTAGAACCGTTGAACAGTTGAGTCGCTTTGTTGAATGGCGCGTTCTAATAGGCGGAGTATAAAAAAGTGCATAGGTTCATATACTAGTTCCTGGTACTAGTATCATTGTTAGGCACAAATAATTTTACCTCTTTCAATTTAAGTAGATTAAGTACAGTTGCAGAGATGGGTTTAAAATGTTTTTAATAAGTTCGCAATAAATAATCTTTCCCGAAATAACTTATTGGCAGTTTGACATTACATTCTTATTAAGCTTATTGTTTCGGTCAAGTAATATAAAAATTCAACGTTTAAAACAAAATTTAAAATCATGCAATATTCCCGTCAGAGAAGAAACAGCAATTACTTCGCTTGTCCAAAAAATGACTCTTTAATTAAATTGTATTTAAAACATTCTTCAATCAAGTGTTTTGTTGGCATTTTAAATTTGCTTTGGGTCGACCATCGCTCTCCGCCACTGATCCAATTAAGAAATAATATTAAATTAATTCAAACTGTAGGTCGGTGGCAGACAGTTATTATTTTGCCATCACTTTTAACCACATCGTTAATGGAAATATGAAAATTTGTGGAAAACTGAAAAGATTGCCTTTTAAAATACAGTTTAAAAACACAATAGATTGGTTTCAACGGTTTTGACGTACGCCACAACTTGATATTAATTAATTTTGGGTTGTGGTTTTTTTTAAATCATTATACTCAATTAATGTTTTCAGTTCTCTTCAATAAAAAAAAACACTCATTTGAAATTGCTGATTTTTATTTTACAATGGAACAATTACCTACATGATGATTTTATACATTTACATTTAACAGGGCCCAATCTCTTCTGATCGTTCTGAAGGATCCTAATCTATCATATCCTAATCTATCATATCAACAAAAATGTTCTCTTCTAAAAATAGCGGATAAAATTACATATCTTGGAATAATCATAGATAAAAACCTAAAATGGAAAGATCACATCGACCATACAATAAAAAGAGTTAGGAAGTTAATTCATATATTCTTACGAATACGAAACTTCTTATCAACGAAAAACCTATACTCAATATACTACGCATTAGTACAGTCTATTCTTCAGTATGCCATTATCAGTTGGGGAGCAGCTTACAAAACTAATCTGACCCCCATAGAAATTGTTCAAAAACTAATAATAAAAATTATACTAAAAAAACCTCCAGACTTCCCAACTGACAGCATATTCGAAGAATTCAAAGTTCCAACATTTAAAAACTTATTTATAAAAAATTCAATTATACAAATTATAAAAGAAAAAGATAAATACGCATTCATAACTGAAAATCGTACTAGACTTAAACATGTATTTGTATGCCCCAAATTAAACACTTCTTTTGCACAACACCATTATACTCACCAAGGAAAATTCTTTTTCAATAACCTACCAATAGAAATCAGAAGCATTAGGAACAAAATTCAATTGTTGAACTCCATCAAAAAGTATTTTAGAGAATGTCACACTAAAAATCTTACTTGTTTTTCTTCTTACTGAATACATATATGTTTACATATTTTAGTTAACGGGTCTGATTGCCATGTGTCTATATTACCTACACATACATATATATTGAAATACATGATTATAGTAAATAGTAATTGTAATTATATGAAATGTATTAACTGTATTAACTGCATTGTATTAACTGTACACGTGACTTTATTTGTACATAATATGTGAAATGTTAACTCTTCTTCCATCCACAAGCTAAGGCTTTTAATGGAAGACCAGTAAAATTATAATATATTATGTTGTTTATTGCATTAATTAATAATATCTGATCTAGAATTCTTAATCCTTTTCTGATTTTCTGTTTCAAATTTTCGTTTGAGATATTGTCAATGATTAAATAAATAATTAATTTGCCTAAATGTGTTTTAACTGTCGATCGATTTAGGTAGATATTTAAAAACTTATATTTTTACTAATATATAGATACATTAATTAATATTCTTGTTCTTCTTTGGTTTGACTGAGGATCGAACCGCGCTAACAACTAATCCAAATTCCAATCGAGTAGGACTGACATTTATTTCGTTTGTTAACTGCTGTCAAATTTCAATTTCAGTAAAATTCAGTCTGTCTACGTATGCGTGATTGCCACAAAAAATTAGAGTGATTACCTCCATAGAATGCATTATCATCGACAACGAGTGCATCTGTCGAGTTTCAGGTCGATCGGAAGTCGGAAAGAGGGTGAATTTCCACTGACGAAAAAAAATCTAAATTTAAATAGATGTTTATAAAAACAAACTTTAACTTAATATCATAAGAAATTTAATGTCAATATTTCTGTTAGGTGGGTTCCTAAATATTCATACTTTAAGAAGAAAATTATAAAATATTTACCTTAAAGCTTTAATTTTCATCTGCTGGAAGAGAATATATGATTTTTAGGACTCCGTTTATTATTTTTACTTTTAGAATTTAAAGCAAATTCTAGAAATTTTTTATGATATTATCACGGTGCGTGCTTCTAATTACGGAGTGTCTATTTAACTTTTTCCGCCTTTCTAAGAACAGCTTTATTTTAATGTTTAAAGCGAAGCTTAATGCCAAATAACTATTTTGATTAATCTTTACAACGATAAAGGAAACAAATTGAAAAAATGCAGTATTTTAGCTAAGATTATCTGTGACAGTTTCACTTTGATAACTTTTTTGCTTTCTTATAAAATTATTTACAAAATAAATAAAAACCAGTTTTTTGCTTCAAATCGAACGTTTCTAGACTACGCTTGTCAAGCGATTTTAATGCCTATTTCCTACGATATGAGGTATACCAAGAATATACACATTTTTGGCTTGTAGCTTCCTCTTAATTCAAATTTTAATATAAATGCATTTTAAAAGTAAAAAAATTATCAATGATTTATTTTTGAAAAGGACCAGATTTGTTTGCGTTATATAACAAGATGTTCAAAATCATTTCACTAAAACAATACCTCAGTACCTACATTCAGTTAATTTGAAATACTGTAAGACAGTAAACTAGCCCTATCAGTAATCAATGATCATCAGTTTATTCTTGAAATGATCACTGACGATTACATTTCTTGATGACCTGACCTCCTTGAATATCCGTGAGTAAATTTGTACAGTTGAACAGAGCTGTTAGCGCCCCCCGCTCAGAACGCCCCCCGTTCAGAACGCCCCCCGTTCAGAACGCCTCTCGCCCCTTCCGTAGGCTTTCTGCATCCGCAGAGCTGTCTAAATTTACAGGGGCTATTTATAAATTAAGGGCTACAAATGATACAGGTACAAGTCAGAGATAATGATTTTTTTTAATATGAGATATCGATGATTTGTCAATATGTGGCTAAACCACATACAAAAATTAATTAACACCTATATCCAAACTATTGACTTACGTGTCAGAACTTCAAACTCCCTGGCCTGACTTTGAATTTAACTGGTATAGTAATTGGTTTACTATCCATCCCGATGCTAAGAACGAACACGATTCAGTTTTGTAGTGGTTGTAACACGGTACAATATATTATTATCCAAAAACAAAATAAAAGTAACTGAAAATTCTAAATTTAAACATTTTAATAAGCAAATCAACCCCTGAACTTGGATTATGATACATTGTGTCCTTAATGTGTGCATAATCTCTAAAATGTAGCATAATAATAACACTTAGTTTATTTTTTTTCTAAAATTGTTTGTTTAATTACGTTTGTAGTTATTTAATAAAATCATTTAATGTAAATATCACATTTTTATTAGGTTTTAAAATACTTAATTATTTTTTTTTTTTTGGTAAACTAATGTTTAAGACAAGATGTTTTATGCATAGCACAAAGGGTAACAACCACAATATAGCACAAAGCATAGCACAAAGCTGCATAGCACAAAGGGTAACGTCCCGTTGGCGTCATGTATCTTTTATCAGGAGATTTTTCAATGTGGATAAGTGTTTCAGGCTAATAATTATTGCTTATAAAATAATTGTTTAAAATACTTCTTAGGTAACCACAAGCTATGGAGCTCAATTTATATGGAAAAATAAGGAATACAAGCGTTATATATTTCAACAATCTTTATCGATTTAAATTCTGTTATGTAATAAATAAATAAATTAAATATGTCATGTCTCAGAGCAGAAAGTGCTCGAGTAATGCTTCAGTTCTGTGTGAAGATTTTTCATAAAGGTGGACACTACATAAATATTTATAAAATGGCCATTTATCCAAGCGACGCGACGATTCATATGGATTTTGCTCACGTAAAGTCGTCGTGGCACGTCTCAGGAAGCTATGACACGTTCAAATAAATTTAATACCACAGTGATAACGGCTTTCAGAGTCGAATGGTTTGTAGTCAAGTTGTACACAGCATTGAGTTTGCACTATGGCGCAACGGGTTGCATCCTTTGCAACTCTTCCACCATTTAAAACAAACAATACTTTCAGCTTTTTGGTGAGACCATCGAAAAATTGAAAAATTGTTAAATTATTTGAAATTTGGGAATGTTGGTCCTACAAAAAATGATGTGGTTTATAATATACGAATATGGTAGAATTTGTGAGTTGTGACGTGATAGAGTAACAGGCGTTTCATTCTCTCCGCTTCTCTTGTGGTAACAATGGGCGACGGTTAGATGTTTAGATAAGATTCTTGATTCTGTTTTATATTATTCAGGTCTCGCTTATTTTTTTACATTCAACCAAGGAAGCCCTTAGGAAAATAACTTCACTCAGGGTCTATGCCTTTTTGCTGTGTGGAGGTTTTTTTAAAGGAGAGGAAGGGGTGAACATGGTACATGAACTTGAAGAAACTCATGTTGTAAATGGAAAGAAACACAGACATCGATAAATCGTTCCATCAAGTCGTAGAAACGATCCGTTCGCATGTGACATAAACAATGTCATGAACAGTGATTGAACATGAACACATACGACTTACGAGGCTCCATCTGATTAATTACAAATAGATACAGAACATGAGAAAACATACTTACCTGACAAGTTTTTTCAGATAAATGCACTTTTATTGATTGAAGAACATATAACTTTCACGCAGAATACACTATGTTAAACACATCGCATGATTTTACAGTTTATAGCCATTTTATCCTCCAATACTATTGAAATTGACTTTTTATTGTGAATACTGTACAAGGGTCCCAATTGCTCCCAACCGTCTGAGGACATATTAGAAGATTAGTGGCAAAAGTGGAGATTATGTTTCTTGTAAATATTAATTTGTTAATTGTTCAATTTTACCACTGGAGAATGTTTAATAAAAGCTTACAAATTCTACTTAGGTTTGAATGCGAAATTATCTTTACATAGTTATTTACAGTGTTTTTCTGTTTAACGACAGTTAAGATGGTATGGGCACATAAGACGGAGACCACCAGACCACACAGTGAAGCAGGCAATGTCTATAGAGCTTCAAAGACAGTCATCCAGAGGTAGACCAAAGAACTCCTGGATGACCCAATGCTCCAAAATCCTACAAAGAAACGGCCTAGATGAAAGCGACACTCAGAACCGAAGAAGCTATAACCTGAGAACGAGAAGAGCCGACCCCAACAGCCTACCTAGGCAATGAGTTGGGATAGTGCTAGGAAGAAGAAGAAGAAGTTATTTACAGTGTTTTACAATTTATAATGTCGCAGACTGTGAAGTCTAACTTTATGGATATGTTTGTATGAAAAAATGAGTTTTAAATTTAGCTCTAAATCCGTTACGATCCGTTACCATTACGTTAAAATACGTTGGTATATTACCGTTTCGATAGGTCAACAACCTCTCCATAAAAATAGGTATAAATGTCTGTAAAGTTAAAATGTTTAGAGAGAATTCACCTTTCAGAATTACCTGTTTTAAAGTGGCTTTATCATGCTAAAACCAATTGAATAGAAGTGAATAATCCGCCACCTCCCTAATTTTTGCAAAACTGTCTTCCATAATTTTTTGTTGTTTGTTTTTGGGGTGTTATGCCGTGTTGCGCTAACTCCTTCTTTAACCGACGTTTCGGACAGCGTTGCAGTGTCCATCATCAGGGCAGATCCGGTAGATCCGAAGATGTGAAAACTTACCTGTCTTCCATAATACATAACATTTAAATTCACAAAACGAACACAGTAATACTGCCCTACTTTTATTAACCTTTAACTAAAATATTATGCTAACTTGCTTGTACCTAGAAATAACATAATCAATCTTTAATTCACCCGTGAAAAATCAGGGGAGTCTGAATTGTCGACAAATCGGTTCCAATTAAAAAAAGTCAATTATTTAATAGGTACTTAACGATTGCCTGAATTCTTTAAACTGACATCGAACCAGAGTTACAAGAGCAGACACACAAGCAATATTACAAACAACAATTTTATTATTATTATGTAATTATTTTTTTTATACAAATGACTATTCCATCGAAACCAAAGTTTCAAAAATACCCCCATTGCTCCGTTTCTTCACACATTTTTTAAATTCTTTTGATTCTCTGATTTTTTGTATGAAGATTTTCAGGAAATCCGTGCGTCGCACGGCTAAACTGAAATTTCCTGAAATCTTCATACAAAAAAACGATTTTTCAAAAAAAATTTTTAAATCGTTTTCAGCTACAACAACATCAAAAATGCCATTTTTTATAATATTAGCACTCGAGTACATCCAAAAGTCACGAGCCGCCACTGC
Source organism: Hesperophylax consimilis (assembly GCF_061612785.1). Classification (NCBI taxonomy): domain Eukaryota; kingdom Metazoa; phylum Arthropoda; class Insecta; order Trichoptera; family Limnephilidae; genus Hesperophylax; species Hesperophylax consimilis. The sequence goes on from NC_142842.1 coordinate 3,947,397, forward strand.
TCCCTAGATTGTACTTACTGTAGTCTAGAAGTCTTGCAGCTTTGTGTGTGTATGTCTCAATATTGTGATGTCCAAATATTAGTAAGTAGGTAGTAGAATATTATTGTAGTTATAATTAAATAAAATATTTAAAAAAAAAACCAAACAAAATAACAAAAAAACAAAAACAAAAAAAGAAGAAGACGGAACTTTAGAACACATGTTTTTGGTCGGAATGGTTTCAATTTGAAATGATGGCCTAAATCCCCATTGAAGGGTGAAAAGACAGAAAAAAAACAATTTTATAAATCTGTGGTTAGTTCTGAATTAAAATTTTAAACTACTTGCTATAAGATTTAAAATCTGTCAATAGCTTTAAAAGATCATTTAAGTCTTCCCAGTCTACTGCCAATCCAACGTCAAATTGATTGACGTTTGAATTCAAATTGACGCTAAACTTCTTGTGTAGTGTATGGCTAACATCAATCTATTAAACTCTTCTTATCGCATTCCAATACCCCAAAATTTTATTTTAATGGAAGTTTATTAAATTTGAATAGAAAATGCCGTTTTTTTGTAAGTATATATATATTTTTTTTAAATTAAAATTTTTCAAATTACCTTACGCAAAGCAGGGTAGTAATGGTAGCCTGTGGATGAAGTATTGAGTTTCTGACGTATTACACATCGATCCACCAAACGAAATCTTATATTTTTTTTGTAAAATCGATAAACCTACTTACGTATTATTTTTAAATGTTCACAACAGACGGAAATTTTACATGATAAACAAATAAATACTACCGTGAAAAAACTCAGTACAACAATAATTTTGGGTAAATATTAAAGCATAAGTACGTAGAACATAAAAACGAAAAGTAAATGAAGTTTGTTGACGTAAATATATGCATCTCCCTTTAACATCATATTCCTGCATTCCTCCACCCAATTACATGTCCCTGTCTGACAGTGTGGAGTACATCCCTAGGACAGTGACATTTTAACAATATATGGTACAAACCAGTCTATAAAGAAAACCTATGCAGTTTATATCCTAAGTGCTCCCTCAGTGCGTTTAATTCGAGTCTATTATGGAGTCTTGTGCCAGTGTTACCACTCGCAGTGTCCCTCATGGCCATAATATCGATTCGCGACAAGACTTGTACTAAAGCGAAAGGGGTATGTCAGAACTCCTTTCCAAATCTAACTGTTAACCACAGGTACTCCAATAGTGGTGTCATATATTGATTACTGTCCACTTGATGAATAAAAGTACAAATTGATTAGCAGACAAATTTGAGTTAATGTTATAACAACAGATTAAAAAATTGCTTAAAGTTCTTGAGGCTATCGCTAAATATATCCGGAATCTTGCCACTACAATAAATGTTATATTTATTATGGTCGACACATTCGCCCAAGAGGAAAAGCAATATGGAAAGTTTTGGGCTTTCTTATAGACAGTGATTGATATTGATTTAGATTGTGGACAAGAGGGCAGATTTTACGTGGTTATTTATAATTTATATAATCAAAATAATTACATTTTGGTTACAACATTAATTTAATATTCCTATTTTTAAATATTCTAGGCGTTACTTAATATCAGTGAGATGTGTATACAATTCGGTTTTACAGTGCCCGAGTTAATTTATTTTGGACTGATTTGTTATGTATCTCATATATTAGACTCCAAATTCCAAAATCAAACTCAAGAATGCTGCGAACACGTATAAGTGTGCATGCTGAGTCTGTTCTACAGGTATTTTTTATGGATCCTGCTCTAAGTAGATAGCATCATTAATTACCAGTGCACATGCGTGAAACTTGACGTACACGAGCGGAACACACGTTCAATGTTGATGTTGGGCCGCTTCTTCGACTCGTGTTTGTGTAAGACGGCTTGCATGTGGAACGAGCTACCGGCATCTCTTTCCCTCATTCATATAATCCAAGCCTCTCCAAGACCAGCATTAATAAATCCAATCCTCAAACCCCTCCCTACCTTAACCCGCCTAATAACGGTGTCCAACCGGGTATAGACATAGTTACCCTGGCTTTATACTGTGCGAACAGGGGCGCTCTTGTGAAGTGTGATATAAAAAATAAATACTGGGTTTTAGAATAGTTTAGTAATTCGATCAGATACAGATATCCAAGAATATCGTATGCCCTAGAAACTCTACGAGAAAATTCAAATCAAGTTAACATGAAAGGAACCAATACATTTTTCCTCTATTGAATGAATTAATATTCCGGCAGTTCCCCGTTATATTTCTGTGCCCGTGAAATAAAAGGCTTTCCTATACCCACTGCCCACTGAACCGTCATAATACCCATCGGTTTTCTATCCGCGGGTTCGGCACCCACATCGATACATACGTACCCCTCACGTGAATACACGGCCACTCGATCACAGGGGCACGTCTATACACGGGCACTCGAACACAGGGATACGTCCATACGCGATCACTCGAACACAGGGATACGTCTATACACAATCACCCGAACCAAGCACACGTGAAACGTTCGGACTCGAATTGGTATACACGTCTACTAGGGTACCTACGTCAACAAACGCTGAACAATATTGCATTGTTTTCATTGATAGAAAGTAGAATCAGATATTGTGATTTGATATCACAAAAAACATTAGATAAATGGTTGGAAATATGTCACTGTAGTTTACAGTTTTTTCTTAAAATTATTAAAATGATACTCGTTTCACTGGAAACTGACGTTTCGATCGTAATCAATTGGTCGTAAGCAAAAAGATCGTAATTATCATTTTATCGAAAATCAACATTTGATCGTAAACTGTACATTCTCTCAGAAAATAAATGATTACATGTAAATTATACCAAATATTTTTACTTTACCATCACAGAAAATTGCTTGGAAACATTTGCTTATTATTTGCCTGTGATCATTTTGCTTCCGATCATTTGAGAGTTACGATAATTTGATTACGATCATTTCATTTGTGATCATTTGAGAGTCACAATCATTTGATTACGATCATTTTATTTGTGATCATTTGAGAGTTATGACCATTTGATTACGATCATTTTATTTGTGATCATTTGAAAGTAACGATCATTTGATTACTATCATTTGAATTCGATCATTTTGTTTACGATGATTTTTAAAAACTTTAACCCACTGTTATTTCTCTCTGATCATACCAGTTTCAAAAAATCACATCCATCTTCAGACTGGTAAATTTTTGTTTACAATTGTGGTAATTATGCTTAGTTGTTTAATAAATACTGCCATTGTTCTATTTCCAATGTCATGTTATAATTTGGGTTTGTTTATATAATAAAAGTATTTCCAATACCAGTTAACATAGCAAAATGTTGCAGTTAATGAGAGGTGGTACTTAAATATAATATATATACAAGATAAAAGGGATATATATATATACAAGATGAAAAAGAAAATACTTGACTTATTTTGACCAGTGATTCCTGACATTAAATGTAGTAAAAAAGTGGCATGAAATTTTGGTCTCCGGTGACTCTTCAGATGTTTTTTTTTTTTCAAAATCAAACCATTTTTTTTCTTCCACATGTTGTCATTGGCACTCAGTCGAGTAACCAAAACACTTTTCACACTGATTCTAACTGTCCAATACCTACTGATTTTTTTAATGTTGTAAATTAAAACAAACAATATCGTCACAGGAGATAAAAATTTCATTTACATTTTTCACTGACAATATCAGGAATCACTGGTGAAAGTAAGTCAAGTACGTCCTTTAGCACCCTGTGTTAAATAAAAGCAATAATAATAAATTAATAACAGTGTCACAATTTCGTGACTTCGGTGTAATATTCGATGAAAACTTGACGTTCATTGCGCACATCAATTATATAGCTAATAAGGCTTTAAAGATGCTTGGCCGTTGCAGAACTTTGATTGATTTTAAGTGTTTAGATTGTATGAGAACCCTCTATATTTTATTAGTCAGAAGTCAAGAGGAATATAATTCACCTATTTGGTCCCCTTTGTATTAAGTTCACTCTAACAATATAGAAAGAGTTCAGCACAATTTTTTTAGATGCTTAAATTTGAAGCTCCTTACTCTAATTGAATTCATTAAATATGTCAGTTATGTGAATGAATTCCATCTAATAACACTGTCTGATAGGAAAATTATGTCAGACCTGGTTGTGTTAGACAGAGTCATTAACTACTTAATTGATAGTCCTGCCATCGTTGCCAACATAAAACTCCATGTGCCGACTAGGGATACAAGAGATACTATAACATTCTTCTGCAATACATGCACAACCAATAATCAGACACATGCACTTATCAATAGGTTGCATGATCTGAGCAACATGTTTTGGGGTACTGTTGATATATTTATTGGACTCCATTTATAGGATTAAGCGTGATCAATACCAGCACTTTGATAAATCCTACAAATTAGAGCGTTGGTAATGTAGTTTTAGTGATTTGTCTTATATGCGGTATTGTTCTAGCTCCTATATTATTTTTTGTTACTGTTACATGTTTTACCAATGTTGTTTTATATTCAATTTTTCAGTTTACTGTTATATCATGCTTTCAATTAATTAATTTTTGATTCACTGTGTGGTCTGGTGGTCTCCGTCTTATGTGCCCATACCATCTTAACTGTCGTTCCTCTAGCTTACTGTTTATGTCAGTGACACCCAGGCTACCACGAATGCGTGAGCTTTTAATTTTATCTTTTAATGATACTCCTGCCGTCCATCTAAGCATTCGCATTTCTTCTGATTCGAGTTGCCTAGAGTAGGAGTTGTACATAGTCCAGCATTCGGAGCCATACATTATCGCGGGTCTAACAATAGTCTGGTATGTCTTTCCTTTAAGTTTTATTGGCATTTTCGTGTCGCACAAAATTCCTGTTACGGATCTAAATTTCATCCATCCCACTCCTATCCTATGGTTGACATCCGCTGCACATCCTCCGTCTCTGTGGATGAGTGAGCCCAGATACTTAAATGAGTCACAGTTGGCTAATGTTACTCCATCCAATTGCATCGAAGGAGTTACAGCATTTGGGTCTTCAAATGGTAAATACAAATATTCCGTCTTTTTCCTGCTAATTTTTAGTCCATTATCCTCCAGGATCTTTCTCCACCTTTCCAGGCTATTTTGTAGATCACAATGATTTTCTTCTATCAGTACTACATCATCTGCAAAAAGCATAGTCTTGAGAATACTGTTCATTTCTTGACTCGTTAGGTAATTCATGACCATTATGAATAGCAATGGGCTGAGGACAGATCCTTGGTGTACCCCCACTTTAATTGGAAATGTTGGTGACATCCCTGATGTGCATCTTACTTGTGTTTCTACGTCTGTATACATATCTTGTATGGAGAGCACATATCCTTCTGGTACGTTATGAGATCTCAATGCCGCCCATATCAGGCTTCGGGGTACCCTGTCAAATGCTTTTTCCAAGTCTATAAACACCATGTGTAAATCTTTTTTTTGCATCTCGATATTTTTCAACTATGATTCTGACTGTTTGAATAGCATCTATTGTTGATTTCCCCGATACAAAGCCGCATTGATCGTCGTGTATTTTTACAATATTCCTAATTCGTGTGTTTATAATCCTCTCATATATTTTCATGATGTGAGACATAAGCTTTATCCCTCTATAATTGTCGCACTTCCTAGAGTCTCCCTTATTTTTGTAAAATTGAAGAAGATAGCTTTTCCTAAAGCTTTCATGCATTGGTTCTCCGGTCAGTACTTTATTATACAGGTTGCAAAGCCATTTATGTCCCACTTCCCCACACTCGTTCCATAATTCGGCTGGAATATTGTCTGGCCCCACTGCTTTCCCCTTTTTCATTTGTGATATGGCTACTTTAACTTCTGTCGGAGTGATTTCTTCAACTGGCCCCAGCACTGGTTTCTCTGACACATGAATTGTTCTTGGAAATTCTTCGTTCAGTAATGTAGAATAATAATCTTTCCATCTTTCACATATTTTGATTTCGTCTGTGATCAACTCACCGTCAGTGTTTTCTATGTATTTGGGTGTTCTAATAGATTTGGCCCTTTCTCTCCTGTGTGCTGCGATTTTGTATATTCTTTGCACTCCGTTAGGTGTTTCTAGGTCATCATACAGCTCTCTCAATGCCTCATGTTGTGCAGAGGCAACTATTTTCTTTACTGTCTTTTTGATTTGCTTATACACTATCCGGAGTTGCTCTTTCTCGTTATCGCACTTACATTGTGACCAGTTTCTGAAAGCAGTTTTCTTCTCTTTTACACATTTTTGCACCTCGTTTGTCCACCACCATGATTCCTTCTTTATTTTCAGTTTACCTTTGGAGACTCCCAGATGTTGTTTGGCTTCCTGTAAACATACCTGTTCAAATGCTTTCCACATTTCAGTTGGGTTTTGTGTCTCTTCATTTTGGAGATTTTCAAGCATCCAGTTTTGGAGTTTTGACGTTAATTGTTTTCCGTTTTCTTTTGAGATATTGAACCACTTAATTTTGGTTGTTGGTTTTATCTTGTCCTTATACAATTTATGTCTAGTTAAATGTAATTCCAGCAATAGTAGGCGATGTTGTGTTGCAACACAGTGAAGCAGGCAATGTCTATAGAGCTTCAAAGACAGTCATCCAGAGGTAGACCAAAGAACTCCTGGATGACCCAATGCTCCAAAATCCTACAAAGAAACGGCCTAGATGAAAGCGACACTCAGAACCGAAGAAGCTATAACCTGAGAACGAGAAGAGCCGACCCCAACAGCCTACCTAGGCAATGAGTTGGGATAGTGCTAGGAAGAAGAAGAAGAAGAAATTAATTAATTTTTGATAAGCTCACTAGGTATGTTTTGTTTTTGAAATCTATGTAAAAGCCCGGCTGGACATAAAACCAAATAAAATAAAGATTAAAACGAAAAGATAAGGCAACAAAACTTCAAAACTTTATTCATTTATCACAAGTATATAACTTAAGCGCCCACGAACGATTCTGTTAAATTTGTTGAAAATGAATTGCGTATTTTTTTATAGATTTGAAAATCCCATGACGTGATGAATGGCTGTTGAATTTGCACAGAACACGAGAAAGCACTTTTTCTGTAAATATATTTATTTTATACACCCTTGGGAATTAGGAAATGTAGGTACCTACAAGAATACGATATGTACAGATCCTACAGCCATTTGAAAATAATGTAATTTTGTAATATTGTCAAAGCGAATTCTTCTCCACGTAGATCGTATTTTTCACTTTCAATAAAGACAGGCCGCGAATTGACGTAGTGTATGTTTTTGATATATTCTTATTGCAATGGAACCCTTCATGTGCGTTGGAAAATATGATTTTTTTTATCGTGGGTGTTTTTTTTTTTTTGTTATTTTTTTTTAAAATCTTTATTTTATTTTTTTGTCCGTCGTGCAGATAAAGCAACAACAGCGCGTGTTGCTTTTATATCCAACAGATGGCGCTGTTTTCACAGGTGACCAAAAATCATTTTTTTACCTGTCACAGGTAACATCTATATAATATAGGTATATAAAAACACACGCGTATTCGAATGAAATGTTGTGTCGAAATTTCAAAGCAATCGGTGAAGAATTTGAGGAAATTTAAGATTTTAAACAAACGAACATTTACATTTTTATTTATATAGATAAATAGATGAATGGCACAAGTGCCATTTACATACTTGATAGTAAAGTTATTGACAGACACAGTAGTTCTATAAAGGAAGATGAAAGAAAAACAGATTGTAAGTTAATATACCTAAGTAAAAAATACACAAGAAAAATAATATACATTGTTATGTAGGGACATCGTTAAAATATCCACGGCTAAAATGTTATTTAGTACAGCTTTGTTCTTCAATAGATGCATATTAAAAACATCAGCTAACATAGCAAAAAGTGATAAAAAATATAATGGTGTGTAATCTTTTTGTAACAAAATTTTAGCATGAAATCGTAATGTAAATGTCACAATAATACATACCTACTTGGGACCTTGTAACCTTGATCCATTGGCAGGAACATGAAAATCAATATTTATATTTTTTTTACCTGGACAACGAAAAGCTTAAGGCGCTACAAGACTCTACTAATAATGGGGTTTGCTCGAGGCTTACATTCTTACTATATCTTCATTAAAATATTTAATACTAAACAGTTTGAAATAAACTATACATTTAACGGAAAGCACCAAATTTTATTTTTTTAGGCGTTGAATTAGCAACTTCCCCGGAGATCTCTCTGGAAACATTTTAGGGTATTGTCCCGTCTTAAGTTTTACAAACCGCGAATATAATACGTGAATATTTTTCTTTAATTTGACTGTGTATAAAAATATTGTTGAAGTGAACGACAAGCACACATTGTTATTTAAAACAAAGGTTGACACGATCAGTTCAACGAATCTGAATGTATAAAATCATCAATACCATCAATCAGTCTGTCAATTAAAAATGACAGGTTCAACCAGGAACATTTCCAGCATATTTCCAAATAAATACGGTGAGGTTGTCAGCAGATGCTAGATTTATAACTACACACTTCAGGTGAATGACACATACAATAATTAATCTTCAAAGGATTAATAATTTTGTCGTTTAAAAATACACAAAATGGTAAAATGGTAGTTTTTGTTTATGGGAATAACGGGCAAGAGTCCCATCTGCTCCTCACTGTCCGGAGCAAGTGGGACTATGGCATTGCCAATTGGTTATGTTGTGAGGATGATGGCAGGCACCACCTCCGGATCCAATCTACTGCTACCAACCATCTGGAACCCGGCTGAGACTCCAGCATCCCCAATTTGGATATGTTGTAAGATTAAATGTAATGGGGAGGGAAGAAGGTGAAGAGGAAAGTGGGGAAGTACCTGGCAATACAGATCTGGTCACCGAACACGGCTAAAAACATTTATATATATATATATATAATGGAGTTATGCCTGTTATTTCGATCGTCTCCAGAAAAGTTCCCACACAAAAACTCAACACGTAAACACGCTACAAGGTTCACAGAAAACTTATTAATCCCAAAAGCAAACGAAACTATATATCAAAAAGGACCACACTACATGGCCATTAAAGTATATAACAACCTTCCACGTAGCATCAAACAAATAACCGACATACTTAAATTTGAATCAACACTAAAAATATTTCTTTTAAACAAATGTCACTACACCTTAAATGAATACCTTACATAAATTAAATACCTCTGTTTTTTTTTATTTTTTATTTACATACATTTGTTAACATGTAATTATTGTTGGGTTATGTAATATAATGTCTATTTGTTGGGTTAGCTGGAAGAAATAGGATGTAACCTATAAGCTATACCCTTTGTACTCTTTTTGTGCAATAAAATATTTTTTTGAATTTTGTATTTTTTTTTGAAAAAACAACGTTTCGATTCTCAATGGTGATCTTTTACCGGGGCGATCCTGAAAGAATCTATCCATCACTCTGGAACACGCCGTAAACGTACTGTAGATATATAATTTTAAATTAATAAATAGGTTAATAACACAAACTACTCAAATAACACTAATGCTGGGATTTGAACTCGCGACCTCCGGATTTGTAACCGAGAAGTCTCAGTTCCTTGCTTTTCGTTAAGTGTAACTTTTAGTACAAGAATTTGAATTGGGGCACTCACGAACACACACGCGCGCACATGTATTTCTCTACTTTTGGCGGTAATTACGTACACACATGCGAATATATACGCAAATCTCTGATATCGGATGACATGACAGTTACTTAATATACTAAATAAATGTCGGTCCTACCTGATCGGCATTTGGCGAGATAGGTAGAGTTGTCAACTTAGTTCATGGGCAGGAAAATTCAATCCTCGGTCACACCAAAAAAAGATAATAACTTTAAAATATGTTTTAAGTAAGATGTATTACAGTAAAAAAAATCATCGTGGCCAAATAGAACTCGTGATTTTTCTCGGGTAACATCTAGTATATTATAATATGTGACAGATTATCTTGCTCATTATTCTCGCTTGGTTGTTATGACGAGCTTAGCACATAATCCCTAAATGTATAAATCATGTCTTAAACATGGATATCACCAACACGTTTTGCTTATTTTGATTTTAATAGAGGAACGTGTTTCTTTGCGAAACCAAACTGTCACACGATATTTCAAAATGTCTACGACCTCTATTTATTTTTAAGCAGATTTATTTTACGAGTTGATTTTTTATAAAGTCCTCCACAGTAAAATGTACATAATTGTAAAAAGCAAAGTTTAAAAAAATTTTTTTTTAAAACTCTTACAATCTCCACATATCTTAAAAGGTATATTACGTATATCCTTAAATTAAATTCGAACCGTATATTTATATTTACAATTTTGTATCAAAATGTACTGTGAATATGCAAATAATTTTTTTTATTGGAGTCGGTACAATATTCATTAAATTATGATATTGTTTTAGAGCGATTAACATTCTTTATCAATTTTTCATCGCTTGCTGATAAAAGTAAAAAATTTACAGGTTAAGGTTTGTATTTATGTAGGTGAATTTTAGGGAGACGAAAGAGAAGAAAGAAAACAAAATTATTTACGTAAATGTCAAATTTATTAGACATGTGTCGATACTAGTGCCGCACAGTGGTTCGTTATAAGCTAGACGGTAAAAACTCTAACACATCAGTCAAGTACTTGTAACCAGTGGCAGCTCGTGAATTTTGGGTTACTAGATTGCTAATATTACGAAAATGCCGTTATTGATGTTGTTGTAGCTGAAAACGTTGTTTTTTTTCGAAAACGATGTTTTGTATGAAGATTTTCAGGATATCCGTGCGACGAAAAATCGATTTTAACAAAAAAAATGGTTTTCAGCTAAAACAGCATAAATAATGCCATTTTTTGTAATATTAGCACTCTAGAACACCCAAAAGTCACGAGCCGCCACTATGTACTACTGTCAATACTAGTCGCACAGTCTTTAGTTTCATACAAGCCAGACGAGAAAAACTCTAACACATCAGTCAAGTACTTGTAACTCACCTGTGGGGTGTATTTAAACCCAATTTGAAGAAAATTTATGAATGATGAATTTATGATGACTGAATGCAATTTTTTTTTACAAAATTTATTAATTTATGCGCAATTTTGGTCATGGACAGTATTTACATTTTAAGATTAAAGTACGCCCACCTCGTCTTTCGTATGTTTTTCAGCTCACTGAGCTTATCAAATTCAAATATATTTAAAATATTATTATACATTTCCCGAAGCCTTTCTTTCTTCGGCAAACTACTCCATGTCACGAACAGTTCCTGTCTGGAAATCTCGTAAAATAATAAAATAAGCTTGATGCAAGTTCATGCGAGAAAATATCGAAACTGAGTTGAATATAAAATTAGATGCTCTATTTAAAAAAGAAAATATATATTGTGCGAATTTGTTATACTCTCCGAAATAAATTCTTGATAAGTAAGACATATAAAATTTTTAGATCACATCAAAACACAAAACTTATTTATTATTTTCATAAATCTAAAATGGTTTAAATTATTATTTTTTAAATATATGTGTAGTGGTACGCCACTACTCGAGTCGGAAACTACAGGGTAATTCAGCTGTTGCCTAGAGGTCAAACCGGACGGTACCTAACTACCGAGCTATTCCTACAGCTGTTGGACGACAGCTAGAATCTTCAGCGTTACGGGCGGCAACATATCGTAGCGATTATAACTAGAATGTTAGGGAAAGTTCTTAGGTGCAACTTGAATCGCATTGGAACCTACTAGCGAACTCCGTAGGTACTGCCCATCTACCTACGCGCTGGATGATTCTCGATGCATTCGAACCTTATATAAGCGACATCGGGAAGGTACTCAGGCAGTCTACTGCTTACTTATATTTAACGCGCTAATCAAAATAACTTACTCCTTTCGCGCAGCGATTACTTAAATAATCTTCACTGTGTCTTTGATTGATTACTTATTTGATTTATAAAATATTGTTAAAATTTAATCATGGCTGTTATATCCTGGCAACAGAATAAATATATTATAAAATTTCACATTCTTTAATTTTTACACCGAATACATCTTCAACCTGAGAGGTATGTAATATGTATGTATTTATACATGCAACATACATTTAAAAGTAAACTCCATTTTTCAGAACTGAAAAACAACACATTAAACTGATTAATTACCCTCAAGAAGCTAATAAATGCATCTGAACATTTCATAAAATAATAATCGGACTATGGTGTTGGTCTAGTCAAACTGTTTAAGAATGCATTTGTCACAATCCGGTAACACCCCCATCGAGTCATTGTTTTCAAAGTGTATCTTCTAGTTTGTATATGTATTGTCGAATTACTTTGCTTAAATTTAGCAAGGATTCACGATAGCGTGCGTAAAGAGCAACTGATATACGCGCCCTAGGAGGCGAATTATGCTGCAAAAGGTTTATGAAAACGTAAAAACAAACCTTTATCTATCTATATAATTAAAGAAAAAAATTTCATTTGTTCTAAATCTTATATCTTCGAAATTTCTTCACGGATTGCTTTGAAATTTTGACACAACATTGCATTTGAATACGTGTGTGTTTTTTATATACCTATATTATATAGAATGATGTTACCTGTGACAGGTAAAATAATGCTTTTTGGCCACCTGTAAAAACAGCGCTATCTGTTGGATTTAAAAGCTACAAGTGCTATTGTTTCTCTATCTGTACAGACAGACTTAACCACATCAACGCATGGTGGGGTACATCTACTTGAACAATAGTAATAACCATTTAAAATCACTTAAGCTTTTCTTTTATTTCGTTTTATGAATCGCATAAACAAACGTTCGCTTCACAGAGCTTAGTAATCACTTTCTGTGTGAAGCGCTATGTCGGCTGTCAGCAAACGAAATATCATGCCACTGTGTGAGGGTATTTATATATATTGTTATTTAATTCGCACGAATTGAAATAAATCCAATTTTCTGGGTTGTTAACATTGTTATGAGAAAATTGGATTTACAATTCCCAATAATATCATGAAAAAGGTTTAACCTTCGGTGAATTAATCAAAATGAATAGATATACAAAGGAATGCGGATAGTTATACCTCATAATTTAATAATACTTCCAACTTCTGACAATTCCCATACATTCTGATGGCAACATGCTTCACTAGCGCCTCCTAGCGGTGTAAGTTGTGCGCATAGGTTTTCTTTCATACATTTTAATGGATTTTATGCGAAATATGATCTTTTTTTACGTTAATAAATTAGTAACCTTAAAATTTTTGCGACAATTTTACATATATATTTGTATCAATTTTCATTGAAATACAAATCAGAAAGCGCAAGACACCGCCGGCAAGTACTGGATAAATTCAATGTGCCGCCATTGAAAGGAATGTCAACATCAATACGCTACACTAGCGCCTCTAACGGCCAGCGTTGTTGATACTGCCAATATTTTACTGGAGTTGGACTTATTATTAATATTACGGCATTTGGTATATCTAAATTACAAATATTTTTTATGAAACTCTGACACGGATGGAAAAATTTAATAACTGGTTAAGTAACTAGTAGTTTTTTTGCATCCAAAAAAGTATGTTTTCAGTTTCTCTTATTTTATAAATTAAAACCAAAATTACCTCTGATGTCATAAGTACCTACTTAAAAATCTACCTACATTAATATAAACCAAATATTTTATGTAGCTCTTTTAAAATTTCAAATAAGGAATTTTAAGGAAAAAAATTACTCGGTGAAAATTCTTTTTCAAACATAATTGAAGCCTCAGGTTGAGGGGGAAGATGTATAAAAAATGCAAAAAAAGACTTAATGACATATCCCATTCTTTTTCTCATCAAATACCCCGAAAAAATCATAAGCCGTTATAACTTCATTAAAACCACAAAAATAAAATTAAAATAGTTCATTACGCACAAATTTGAACACAAATAATTTCAAAGATTTGTCACACAAGATGGCTGCCACGCAATTTCCTTAGATTCGGCTTCAACGCTATTCATACAAAATCGCACCATTGCTCTGTCTATGCATTAAAACGACCACCATCTTAAAACGAAAACGGAAAGTGAAAAAATCTAAATCCATCGAGTAAAACAGGACAGTCGATAATATTATAGTACATACTTTGTAAGTAATAAACATTAAATTGTAAACAATATTGAATACTAGAGCAGCGGTTCCCAAAATTGGTTCTGTGGAACCTTAGGGATGATATGTTACCAGGGCTAAAACCTTCTGCACATATTGTCCTACCTTTATTAATTTTTTCAAGTGGGGTTTCCGCCATCATCCAAGCAGAGGGTTCCATGTTGGGAAAGTTTGGGAACCCCTGTATTATACCACATTTTTTTACGTTAACTCCACATGGGAGGCCCTGAGGAAAATAATTTCCCTCCAGGGTCTATGTCATCTTTGTAGATGCTGTGTGGAGGGGTTTTTTAAGGAAAGGAAGGAGAGGAAGTTATTGGAAGGAAAATGGTTAGAGGAATGGGTAGGAATCTAGGGATCAGTGTGTTCAGGAGTTACGGGTGTGTGATCTATCTTTTGCACTACAGCGCAAGGCGATGGGTCAACGGAGATCAGTTGGAGATGTCAAAGGGTCTCCCGAACCAACCTCTCCCGATCCGGTAGGCCAAGTAGATGGTGCATCCTGAACACACCTCACCCGATGAACCCGGGTACCCCTGCTAAGTAAGTCACCAAACTTAGCGAACCTCCTGGGGTGACCTATGAAAGAGGTGCTGGTTATCCAATAATTGGTTCCCAAGGCGCCGGTACCCAAACCCGCCCACCTAATTGAGACGTGATTTGACTTAATAACCTCTGAAATACAGCTGAAAAGCTGCTCTTATGTCATGAAAATAACAAAGTCTTTTGGTCTGAAATTATAATTTCCATCATGAGCTATGGAGCTTTGACACGTTTATATAACCATAAAATAATACTAAATGCGACGAAATTGGTTCCATTGTTATTCAACTTAACAATTTAACTCAAAATTTAACCGTGTAAAATCTTTTCATCCTGAGCTTTGGAGCTTTGACATGTTTATTTAACCATCAAAATAAGACAAGATGTTACAGAATTTATTCCATTTTTTCAAGGGATGAATGAGAAAAAAAAACTCGAACTAAGCAGGGTAGTAATTATGATAATAAATTTAATTTACGTCAACATATTATATTTGAATATGATTTTTCATCATAATATTTACAAAGCAGAATTTAAATGAAAAATAACTCTGAAAAGAATGGCATTCTCTCTAATTTCAATTTCGAGTACAATATTGTCAAGTAAATTTGACTTACGTATTTATTTCCGCACGCGAGCTTTCAAAAACGGCGCAGGTAACGAATGCTAGCTCGCGATCAACGGAATTTGTGAACTAGAAAAAGCTTTATTCACGTGTTATACAATATTTCTACGTGTACGTTTTTCAAGTCCGTAATATAATTTCTGTTTGTACGTGTAAGTGAGGTTTATAACATCTCTCATTCAGGCATGAAGCATGTTCTATCAGGGAGCAGTTATCAAATAACTAACTCGTCAATCTCAGCAGCACGCGTAAATACACAGTACACGAAGTAATCGTGAGAATAACCTTATTTCATGTCAATCCCAGAGACGACAGCGAAGAAGCTTCTCTTGCTGGGAAAATGCTTATATTTGTCATATATTATGCAATGTGAGTCTGGGAATATCAATTATAAAGCAGAAACCCGATTAAGATAAAAATAAAATATTCTTAGATGAAACTGGCGCAGATTTTCTGTATTTTCCTTCACAAGCTTTAATATATCCAACTATCGAAAAATATTACAAGACAATCTATGACACTTAACTGCGAGAGTAATTATTGAATTAGAGGTAAAATGCTCTACAAAAGTGAGCTGCAGTTATTTTTTATTGTAATTCTTCAAATTATTTTTATTTTGCTTCTTTCTTTTGTGCGACATGGAACTTTATTTAACAGTTATAAAATAGTAAATGCGGTGATTTTGTTTTTATAAAAAAAAACAATTTAATGGGTATTTCAAAGATTCTTAGATCTTCATGAAAATGGAGATCCGAGCCAAAAATACTTCTACCAACTTTTTATTTTAACTAAACGAAACATGTAACAAAAGAAGACACAGGAAAATAAAAAAGTTAACGGTCACAACTAGGAATCGAACTCAGGATCTCTTGTCTTACCGGGACAGGTGTCTTAAACCACTCGACCATTGGGACCTATTTATTAAACGTCGTTTCATGTTTGGTTTATAATCTTCTTCTTCAATGGTCTCTCGTGTCGAGGATGAACGAAGTATGCATGAAGAATGAGTTAATGATGAATGTAAGTAAGTCTAAAGTAATGGTGTTTGAAAGAGAGAGTACGAAAACAGTGTGCAATATAGCTGTGAATGAGGAATACTTTGAGTAGGTGGATGAGTTTGTGTATTTAGGAAGTATGTTTACGAGAGATGGGAAGGCTGACAGAGATATTGAAATAAAGGTAAATGCAGCAACTCAATTAATGTAGGACTAAACGCAGTTGGCTCTAACAAAAATTTGTTTTTTAAAAATGCAGTCCACAACGGAGTGCTGGTACCTACCTTGATGTATGGAAGTGAGGCATGGAACTGGCAAAGAAAGGATGAAAGTAGATTGAATGCTGTTGAAATGAGATCCCTGAGGCGTATGTGTGATAAAACCATGTTTGATCGTGCGAGGAATGTGGAGATCCGCAAAGAGTGCAAGGCTGATGTAAGCATAATGAGTAAGATTACGAAAGGGATGCTTAGCCTTTTAATTGGGTTTGGGCATGTAGAGCAAATGAGCGAAGATAGGAGTGTAAGGAGGGTATATGATGCAAATGCGAATGGTAACAGAAGCCGGGGACGCCCGAGGAAGACATGGCACGATCAAGTTAATCAGATACTCGAGTCGGGCCATGTCAAGAGTCAGAATAATAGAAGAGTATGTATGAGACGATGTATGAATGTGAATGAGGCAAGAAGTGTGTGCCAAGACCGAGTTGTTTGGCGGTCCGTCCTCTCTGCCTACCCCTGCGGGGAAACGGCGTGATGGTTAGTTAGTTTCTTCAATGGTAAAAATACGTCTGTTTATCGAGAAATACCAGACAATAAAAGTATTTAAATTTCATGATGCAAAAATGCACCGTTCGAAGCGTTTTGCTGCTTTTGGGTAAAGATTTCTGCTTTATATTTTAGATTACCGATTGTACGTCCCGATATCAAAAGCACATGTGGTAATCCTACATAACATAATCTAGTGTACGCAAAACACCCACCACCCACAATTAACACCCACCTGCCTGTACGCGAATCTAAAATCTTCCTGAAAATGTCAATACCCTTGAATACCTTTCCACGCGAGGAGCTTTTCAGGCACCAATCATTATCACCCATCGATCCTCCTTCAATACTGGCTACATTGTATCTTTCCTCCCCGCTCCTTGAAACACAGCCTCCGGTCCACAGCCCTTATCATCTCAAAGGATCATTTTGAACTTCTAAACCTTTTCACGCTACATTTGCGAATACTTCGGGTCTGCTAGGCTTTAGTACCGTTGAACATATCTTTATTACGCTTAAAGCTCGGCCGGCCTTTGTCGTTACTCAACGATTTCGCAACATGAATTTACCATTATGATTTGATTATTAGACCCTTTTTAATAATTAATCTATTAATATTTGACATTCTGGGTACTGAACTTTCTTCCGCGGAGTTTGCAAAGTTTTCCGGAAGCTCTTTTTTCAATAGTTACAATTTTCTGATATCTTTTTATAATCTGCATATTTGTCAGTTGAAATTATAAACCATGTTCTCGAGTCTCGACGGATGGATTAGATCTTGTATAATATTCACTTTTTCAGTTATTACCACGATAATAATACTTCTTTGGACATCTACCAAAATACAAACCTATTCTTTAGAAATTTGTTATCGTTCAAAAAAGATAGCTGCCAAAAATATGGGAAAAATTAGTTGCAAGATAATATTGTTATTTCTGAATAATATCGACAAAAATGGACGCATAATAATGTGATCTCAATGGTCGAGTAGTTAATGAAGTCTCGGTACGACAGAGGGTTCGATTCCCAGTTGAGACCGTTACCTTTTTATTTTTCTGCGTCTTGTTCTACTTAATGTATCTGTAGTGGTACGCCACTACTTGACTAGAACGTTATTCTAGAAGTTTCCAAACAAGCTTCTTGGATTTTCTTTTATTTTTTTAATATTTGTTTCTGTAGCAACTGGAATGTTCGAGAATGTTTTATTTTCCACCTAGATAAGCGACAACGTGAACTAAATGGTCAGTACATTACCAGCAACCGCGACATCGAGATCGAATTATTTTGCCTACGTGACGCGCTTCGGAATATTCTCGAACCTTCCTTTCGGAAATCATTTTGTTGTATTTTCTATGTTTATTTATTGTTTTCGGATGTATTATTAAAAACCGGTTCAGCCAAATTTCGTAGTTTTAATAAAAATAATACCGAACATAACTACATATCACTTAGATTTATTAGTATCATTTTCTTCATCAATGATATGTGCTTTCAATTTACCACATGATATCTTATACGTAACAGGAAATATTTTTGGCGCATTCATCGACTGTAGTCATTCATACATTGATGGGCACATTACTATTGTGCTTTACAAAAAACAAATTTAGTTTTAGGTTGCATTAGTTAATAATAACTAGATTATTATTTTTTTTTTTTTTTTTTTTTTTTTTTTTATATATACAATAATATTATTATTGGGTTTATAAAAACAGTTTATTTTTAAACAAGTTCTGCTGTGTAATTATTATTACGCGTGACAGCTGTTTCGCCCTCTGAAGGCATTATCAAACTGTGGGTAGCCCACTTACAGACGATAAATTTATATTATTTCTAGGTAGGTATTTTAATTTCATTTACTGATTTCTTAATTGATTTCTAAGTAAAATATCAAAAATTATTAATGGTTATTACCCCAGCAAAGTTTCCCCAATTAGTGTAATGTTTAAATTTGACTGAATGCCTTTATGTTAGTTATTCCCAAACGATGACTCATAGGGTTATTTTAATAGCATAATTAAGTACTTCATAGTGCACTCATATTTGCATTAGGTTTGAAGATATCTAGTAGGGGTGAACGAATTATATTTGTTTGTTCATTAATTAGAATAGCTTTTGGATTATTAGAGTTTTTGTTAATTTCTAACTGCTCTAAAAGATTCAGTTTACGGCCTTTATTTTGTATGTGTAACGGAGTTGGTTTATTATTATCATTAAGTGAGTGATTTTCATCTAGGAGATGTTTGGCAAATTGAGATTGTATTTTATTATTATTTTTAAAAGATCTTATATGTTCTTTAAACCTAGTGTTAAAGGACCGGCCCGTTTGTCCAACATAAACAGCGTTGCATTCGTCACACTGGAGTTTATAAATGCCACTATTTTGTAATTTGAGTACCTTACTTTTTGAGTTTTTAAGAGATGATCCTAAGTTGTTATTTGTGCGGAAGGCAATATCTAAACCACACTTTTTGAGGACTTTGGCAATTTTATTAGATGTCTGTCCGATGAATTCTAAACACCCGAATTTATTATTCGTCTTATTATTAGTCGTTGGGTAAATTAATTTAAGGTTATTTTTGTGTTTGTTATTATTAATTATTTTTTCAATGTCTCTACCCTTGAAGCCATTATTTTTAGCAATAGTTAGGATTGTATTTTTTTCCTTCTCGTATGCTTTCTTGTCAAGTGGGATATTAGTAAGCCTATGTACCATTGAGTGGTAGGCAGATAATTTATGTGACCATGGGTGTAAAGATTTATAATTAATGGTCGTATCTGTAAACGTAGGCTTACGGAAAATTTCAAACGTATGTTTATTATTTTCTCTACCGATAGTTAGGTCTAAAAAATTAATTTTATTATTACACTCTCTTTCAACCGTAAAGCAGATTTTACGGTTGATGGAGTTAGTAAATGTGACAAAAAGATCTAATTGTCTGTTGGTACCTTTCCAACAGACCAAAATGTCGTCAACATAACGAACATAGTATATTATGTGTTTGCTAAAGATTGAATTTAAAATTTGTTTTTCAATGTAATCCATGAATATTTCTGCAAGAAGTGGACTGAGGGGCGATCCCATTGGTAATCCGTCGTTTTGTTGATAGAATTTATCATTAAACTCAAAGTAGTTAGTTTCAACACAAATTTTAAATAGATCGAATAAGTCTTTTTTAGTAACTGGGTTTATATTAGATTCGTCTAAAATATCTTCAATGATTTTAAGGCATTCTTGAATAGGGATATTGCTAAAGAGACTGACCACGTCTAAAGATATGAACTGGCAATTGTGCGGTAGATTAATGTTTTTTATTTTATTTACAAGTTCGAGAGAATTTTTAACGCTATGTTTTGGGTAGAATTTAGTATGTTGTTTGAAAAGAAAGTTAAGTTTTTTGGCGAGTATTGTCGTTGGGGCGTTTATAAAAGAAACAACGGGACGTATGGGGATATTATCCTTGTGAATTTTAGGTTGTCCGTATAATGCAGGAGCCCTTGGATTCATCACCATTGCACTTCTTCTAGCGAATTTATTTGGGAATATTGATTGGCTATTATTTATTAGGTTGCGCACGTTTACTGAAATTTTGTCCGTTGGGTCCTTTTTTAAGATTTCAAAGTCTTCTGGTTTTAGGAATGCTTCTACTTTATTTAAGTAATCAATTTTGTTTAATATAACGACGGAATTTCCCTTATCCGCTTTAGTAATTGTGAGGTCGCTATTTTTAATTTTGGCTTTAATATCATTTAAAATTTCCGTTTCTTTTATATTGAATTTATTTTTATTTTTACTGGTTGATTTCAAAGTTTTTCTCAATATATCCGCTGTTATTTGTTTAGGTAAGCCGTTATTTTTTATTTTAGACAGAGAAATTTCTGTGTCGATTGCCAAACATTCAATTTGTTTTTTAGTGATATCTGAATTTATTTTATATTTGAAGCCTTTATCTAGTAAATTTATTTCATCTTCTTCAAAAGTTTCACCTGATAGGTTAATAGTTTTTATATAAAACTCCGTGTTTGTATTACTTTGATATTCATTGACTTTTACATTTTTATTTTTAGATTCGACAAGTTTTTTAAGTTTATTTTCCTGAGTTTTGAATTTATCAGATATAATTCCGCCGATGTGTTCACGAGTATCGTAATCCAGGGTATCAAATTCCCATGGATGCAGTTTAAAAGTTAATTCCGAATGCAATACCTTGATGTAGTGAAGTATTGTGTCCCTTTTCCGACAACATTCCTTAGTCTCCTCCTTCAACCATATCCTCTGCGCTCGATGCACAGTTTTTATGGCTGCCGAGGATTTGCTTTTGGTAGAAATATGCACGTACTTGGGGATCACGTTTAACTTCAAACACTCTTGGTTAAACCAAAGGTTTTGCACTATTTTCCGATGTTTTAATTTTAATCGTCTGTAAAAAATCACTTGGGTAGCTATATCAGCAACCTTCAATTTATTTATTGTTATTAAGTTTAATTTGTAGAACTCCATTTTATTTTTTTATTTTTTATATATACAATAATATTATTATTGGGTTTATAAAAACAGTTTATTTTTAAACAAGTTCTGCTGTGTAATTATTATTACGCGTGACAGCTGTTTCGCCCTCTGAAGGCATTATCAAACTGTGGGTAGCCCACTTACAGACGATAAATTTATATTATTTCTAGGTAGGTATTTTAATTTCATTTACTGATTTCTTAATTGATTTCTAAGTAAAATATCAAAAAATATTAATGGTTATTACCCCAGCAAAGTTTCCCCAATTAGTGTAATGTTTAAATTTGACTGAATGCCTTTATGTTAGTTATTCCCAAACGATGACTCATAGGGTTATTTTAATAGCATAATTAAGTACTTCATAGTGCACTCATATTTGCATTAGGTTTGAAGATATCTAGTAGGGGTGAACGAATTATATTTGTTTGTTCATTAATTAGAATAGCTTTTGGATTATTAGAGTTTTTGTTAATTTCTAACTGCTCTAAAAGATTCAGTTTACGGCCTTTATTTTGTATGTGTAACGGAGTTGGTTTATTATTATCATTAAGTGAGTGATTTTCATCTAGGAGATGTTTGGCAAATTGAGATTGTATTTTATTATTATTTTTAAAAGATCTTATATGTTCTTTAAACCTAGTGTTAAAGGACCGGCCCGTTTGTCCAACATAAACAGCGTTGCATTCGTCACACTGGAGTTTATAAATGCCACTATTTTGTAATTTGAGTACCTTACTTTTTGAGTTTTTAAGAGATGATCCTAAGTTGTTATTTGTGCGGAAGGCAATATCTAAACCACACTTTTTGAGGACTTTGGCAATTTTATTAGATGTCTGTCCGATGAATTCTAAACACCCGAATTTATTATTCGTCTTATTATTAGTCGTTGGGTAAATTAATTTAAGGTTATTTTTGTGTTTGTTATTATTAATTATTTTTTCAATGTCTCTACCCTTGAAGCCATTATTTTTAGCAATAGTTAGGATTGTATTTTTTTCCTTCTCGTATGCTTTCTTGTCAAGTGGGATATTAGTAAGCCTATGTACCATTGAGTGGTAGGCAGATAATTTATGTGACCATGGGTGTAAAGATTTATAATTAATGGTCGTATCTGTAAACGTAGGCTTACGGAAAATTTCAAACGTATGTTTATTATTTTCTCTACCGATAGTTAGGTCTAAAAAATTAATTTTATTATTACACTCTCTTTCAACCGTAAAGCAGATTTTACGGTTGATGGAGTTAGTAAATGTGACAAAAAGATCTAATTGTCTGTTGGTACCTTTCCAACAGACCAAAATGTCGTCAACATAACGAACATAGTATATTATGTGTTTGCTAAAGATTGAATTTAAAATTTGTTTTTCAATGTAATTCATGAATATTTCTGCAAGAAGTGGACTGAGGGGCGATCCCATTGGTAATCCGTCGTTTTGTTGATAGAATTTATCATTAAACTCAAAGTAGTTAGTTTCAACACAAATTTTAAATAGATCGAATAAGTCTTTTTTAGTAACTGGGTTTATATTAGATTCGTCTAAAATATCTTCAATGATTTTAAGGCATTCTTGAATAGGGATATTGCTAAAGAGACTGACCACGTCTAAAGATATGAACTGGCAATTGTGCGGTAGATTAATGTTTTTTATTTTATTTACAAGTTCGAGAGAATTTTTAACGCTATGTTTTGGGTAGAATTTAGTATGTTGTTTGAAAAGAAAGTTAAGTTTTTTGGCGAGTATTGTCGTTGGGGCGTTTATAAAAGAAACAACGGGACGTATGGGGATATTATCCTTGTGAATTTTAGGTTGTCCGTATAATGCAGGAGCCCTTGGATTCATCACCATTGAATTACATTGGATTACATTACCAGCAACCGCGACATCGAGATCGAATTATTTTGCCTACGTGACGCGCTTCGGAATATTCTCGAACCTTCCTTTCGGAAATCATTTTGTTGTATTTTCTATGTTTATTTATTGTTTTCGGATGTATTATTAAAAACCGGTTCAGCCAAATTTCGTAGTTTTAATAAAAATAATACCGAACATAACTACATATCACTTAGATTTATTAGTATCATTTTCTTCATCAATGATATGTGCTTTCAATTTACCACATGATATCTTATACGTAACAGGAAATATTTTTGGCGCATTCATCGACTGTAGTCATTCATACATTGATGGGCACATTACTATTGTGCTTTACAAAAAACAAATTTAGTTTTAGGTTGCATTAGTTAATAATAACTAGATTATTAATTTTTTTTTTTTTTTTTTTTTTTTTTTTTTTATATATACAATAATATTATTATTGGGTTTATAAAAACAGTTTATTTTTAAACAAGTTCTGCTGTGTAATTATTATTACGCGTGACAGCTGTTTCGCCCTCTGAAGGCATTATCAAACTGTGGGTAGCCCACTTACAGACGATAAATTTATATTATTTCTAGGTAGGTATTTTAATTTCATTTACTGATTTCTTAATTGATTTCTAAGTAAAATATCAAAAATTATTAATGGTTATTACCCCAGCAAAGTTTCCCCAATTAGTGTAATGTTTAAATTTGACTGAATGCCTTTATGTTAGTTATTCCCAAACGATGACTCATAGGGTTATTTTAATAGCATAATTAAGTACTTCATAGTGCACTCATATTTGCATTAGGTTTGAAGATATCTAGTAGGGGTGAACGAATTATATTTGTTTGTTCATTAATTAGAATAGCTTTTGGATTATTAGAGTTTTTGTTAATTTCTAACTGCTCTAAAAGATTCAGTTTACGGCCTTTATTTTGTATGTGTAACGGAGTTGGTTTATTATTATCATTAAGTGAGTGATTTTCATCTAGGAGATGTTTGGCAAATTGAGATTGTATTTTATTATTATTTTTAAAAGATCTTATATGTTCTTTAAACCTAGTGTTAAAGGACCGGCCCGTTTGTCCAACATAAACAGCGTTGCATTCGTCACACTGGAGTTTATAAATGCCACTATTTTGTAATTTGAGTACCTTACTTTTTGAGTTTTTAAGAGATGATCCTAAGTTGTTATTTGTGCGGAAGGCAATATCTAAACCACACTTTTTGAGGACTTTGGCAATTTTATTAGATGTCTGTCCGATGAATTCTAAACACCCGAATTTATTATTCGTCTTATTATTAGTCGTTGGGTAAATTAATTTAAGGTTATTTTTGTGTTTGTTATTATTAATTATTTTTTCAATGTCTCTACCCTTGAAGCCATTATTTTTAGCAATAGTTAGGATTGTATTTTTTTCCTTCTCGTATGCTTTCTTGTCAAGTGGGATATTAGTAAGCCTATGTACCATTGAGTGGTAGGCAGATAATTTATGTGACCATGGGTGTAAAGATTTATAATTAATGGTCGTATCTGTAAACGTAGGCTTACGGAAAATTTCAAACGTATGTTTATTATTTTCTCTACCGATAGTTAGGTCTAAAAAATTAATTTTATTATTACACTCTCTTTCAACCGTAAAGCAGATTTTACGGTTGATGGAGTTAGTAAATGTGACAAAAAGATCTAATTGTCTGTTGGTACCTTTCCAACAGACCAAAATGTCGTCAACATAACGAACATAGTATATTATGTGTTTGCTAAAGATTGAATTTAAAATTTGTTTTTCAATGTAATCCATGAATATTTCTGCAAGAAGTGGACTGAGGGGCGATCCCATTGGTAATCCGTCGTTTTGTTGATAGAATTTATCATTAAACTCAAAGTAGTTAGTTTCAACACAAATTTTAAATAGATCGAATAAGTCTTTTTTAGTAACTGGGTTTATATTAGATTCGTCTAAAATATCTTCAATGATTTTAAGGCATTCTTGAATAGGGATATTGCTAAAGAGACTGACCACGTCTAAAGATATGAACTGGCAATTGTGCGGTAGATTAATGTTTTTTATTTTATTTACAAGTTCGAGAGAATTTTTAACGCTATGTTTTGGGTAGAATTTAGTATGTTGTTTGAAAAGAAAGTTAAGTTTTTTGGCGAGTATTGTCGTTGGGGCGTTTATAAAAGAAACAACGGGACGTATGGGGATATTATCCTTGTGAATTTTAGGTTGTCCGTATAATGCAGGAGCCCTTGGATTCATCACCATTGCACTTCTTCTAGCGAATTTATTTGGGAATATTGATTGGCAATTATTTATTAGGTTGCGCACGTTTACTGAAATTTTGTCCGTTGGGTCCTTTTTTAAGATTTCAAAGTCTTCTGGTTTTAGGAATGCTTCTACTTTATTTAAGTAATCAATTTTGTTTAATATAACGACGGAATTTCCCTTATCCGCTTTAGTAATTGTGAGGTCGCTATTTTTAATTTTGGCTTTAATATCATTTAAAATTTCCGTTTCTTTTATATTGAATTTATTTTTATTTTTACTGGTTGATTTCAAAGTTTTTCTCAATATATCCGCTGTTATTTGTTTAGGTAAGCCGTTATTTTTTATTTTAGACAGAGAAATTTCTGTGTCGATTGCCAAACATTCAATTTGTTTTTTAGTGATATCTGAATTTATTTTATATTTGAAGCCTTTATCTAGTAAATTTATTTCATCTTCTTCAAAAGTTTCACCTGATAGGTTAATAGTTTTTATATAAAACTCCGTGTTTGTATTACTTTGATATTCATTGACT
This sequence comes from Hesperophylax consimilis, assembly GCF_061612785.1. Taxonomy (NCBI): domain Eukaryota; kingdom Metazoa; phylum Arthropoda; class Insecta; order Trichoptera; family Limnephilidae; genus Hesperophylax; species Hesperophylax consimilis. The sequence continues at coordinate 3,973,665 of NC_142842.1, forward strand.
TTTACATTTTTATTTTTAGATTCGACAAGTTTTTTAAGTTTATTTTCCTGAGTTTTGAATTTATCAGATATAATTCCGCCGATGTGTTCACGAGTATCGTAATCCAGGGTATCAAATTCCCATGGATGCAGTTTAAAAGTTAATTCCGAATGCAATACCTTGATGTAGTGAAGTATTGTGTCCCTTTTCCGACAACATTCCTTAGTCTCCTCCTTCAACCATATCCTCTGCGCTCGATGCACAGTTTTTATGGCTGCCGAGGATTTGCTTTTGGTAGAAATATGCACGTACTTGGGGATCACGTTTAACTTCAAACACTCTTGGTTAAACCAAAGGTTTTGCACTATTTTCCGATGTTTTAATTTTAATCGTCTGTAAAAAATCACTTGGGTAGCTATATCAGCAACCTTCAATTTATTTATTGTTATTAAGTTTAATTTGTAGAACTCCATTTTATTTTTTTATTTTTTATATATACAATAATATTATTATTGGGTTTATAAAAACAGTTTATTTTTAAACAAGTTCTGCTGTGTAATTATTATTACGCGTGACAGCTGTTTCGCCCTCTGAAGGCATTATCAAACTGTGGGTAGCCCACTTACAGACGATAAATTTATATTATTTCTAGGTAGGTATTTTAATTTCATTTACTGATTTCTTAATTGATTTCTAAGTAAAATATCAAAAATTATTAATGGTTATTACCCCAGCAAAGTTTCCCCAATTAGTGTAATGTTTAAATTTGACTGAATGCCTTTATGTTAGTTATTCCCAAACGATGACTCATAGGGTTATTTTAATAGCATAATTAAGTACTTCATAGTGCACTCATATTTGCATTAGGTTTGAAGATATCTAGTAGGGGTGAACGAATTATATTTGTTTGTTCATTAATTAGAATAGCTTTTGGATTATTAGAGTTTTTGTTAATTTCTAACTGCTCTAAAAGATTCAGTTTACGGCCTTTATTTTGTATGTGTAACGGAGTTGGTTTATTATTATCATTAAGTGAGTGATTTTCATCTAGGAGATGTTTGGCAAATTGAGATTGTATTTTATTATTATTTTTAAAAGATCTTATATGTTCTTTAAACCTAGTGTTAAAGGACCGGCCCGTTTGTCCAACATAAACAGCGTTGCATTCGTCACACTGGAGTTTATAAATGCCACTATTTTGTAATTTGAGTACCTTACTTTTTGAGTTTTTAAGAGATGATCCTAAGTTGTTATTTGTGCGGAAGGCAATATCTAAACCACACTTTTTGAGGACTTTGGCAATTTTATTAGATGTCTGTCCGATGAATTCTAAACACCCGAATTTATTATTCGTCTTATTATTAGTCGTTGGGTAAATTAATTTAAGGTTATTTTTGTGTTTGTTATTATTAATTATTTTTTCAATGTCTCTACCCTTGAAGCCATTATTTTTAGCGATAGTTAGGATTGTATTTTTTTCCTTCTCGTATGCTTTCTTGTCAAGTGGGATATTAGTAAGCCTATGTACCATTGAGTGGTAGGCAGATAATTTATGTGACCATGGGTGTAAAGATTTATAATTAATGGTCGTATCTGTAAACGTAGGCTTACGGAAAATTTCAAACGTATGTTTATTATTTTCTCTACCGATAGTTAGGTCTAAAAAATTAATTTTATTATTACACTCTCTTTCAACCGTAAAGCAGATTTTACGGTTGATGGAGTTAGTAAATGTGACAAAAAGATCTAATTGTCTGTTGGTACCTTTCCAACAGACCAAAATGTCGTCAACATAACGAACATAGTATATTATGTGTTTGCTAAAGATTGAATTTAAAATTTGTTTTTCAATGTAATCCATGAATATTTCTGCAAGAAGTGGACTGAGGGGCGATCCCATTGGTAATCCGTCGTTTTGTTGATAGAATTTATCATTAAACTCAAAGTAGTTAGTTTCAACACAAATTTTAAATAGATCGAATAAGTCTTTTTTAGTAACTGGGTTTATATTAGATTCGTCTAAAATATCTTCAATGATTTTAAGGCATTCTTGAATAGGGATATTGCTAAAGAGACTGACCACGTCTAAAGATATGAACTGGCAATTGTGCGGTAGATTAATGTCTTTTATTTTATTTACAAGTTCGAGAGAATTTTTAACGCTATGTTTTGGGTAGAATTTAGTATGTTGTTTGAAAAGAAAGTTAAGTTTTTTGGCGAGTATTGTCGTTGGGGCGTTTATAAAAGAAACAACGGGACGTATGGGGATATTATCCTTGTGAATTTTAGGTTGTCCGTATAATGCAGGAGCCCTTGGATTCATCACCATTGCACTTCTTCTAGCGAATTTATTTGGGAATATTGATTGGCAATTATTTATTAGGTTGCGCACGTTTACTGAAATTTTGTCCGTTGGGTCCTTTTTTAAGATTTCAAAGTCTTCTGGTTTTAGGAATGCTTCTACTTTATTTAAGTAATCAATTTTGTTTAATATAACGACGGAATTTCCCTTATCCGCTTTAGTAATTGTGAGGTCGCTATTTTTAATTTTGGCTTTAATATCATTTAAAATTTCCGTTTCTTTTATATTGAATTTATTTTTATTTTTACTGGTTGATTTCAAAGTTTTTCTCAATATATCCGCTGTTATTTGTTTAGGTAAGCCGTTATTTTTTATTTTAGACAGAGAAATTTCTGTGTCGATTGCCAAACATTCAATTTGTTTTTAGTGATATCTGAATTTATTTTATATTTGAAGCCTTTATCTAGTAAATTTATTTCATCTTCTTCAAAAGTTTCACCTGATAGGTTAATAGTTTTTATATAAAACTCCGTGTTTGTATTACTTTGATATTCATTGACTTTTACATTTTTATTTTTAGATTCGACAAGTTTTTTAAGTTTATTTTCCTGAGTTTTGAATTTATCAGATATAATTCCGCCGATGTGTTCACGAGTATCGTAATCCAGGGTATCAAATTCCCATGGATGCAGTTTAAAAGTTAATTCCGAATGCAATACCTTGATGTAGTGAAGTATTGTGTCCCTTTTCCGACAACATTCCTTAGTCTCCTCCTTCAACCATATCCTCTGCGCTCGATGCACAGTTTTTATGGCTGCCGAGGATTTGCTTTTGGTAGAAATATGCACGTACTTGGGGATCACGTTTAACTTCAAACACTCTTGGTTAAACCAAAGGTTTTGCACTATTTTCCGATGTTTTAATTTTAATCGTCTGTAAAAAATCACTTGGGTAGCTATATCAGCAACCTTCAATTTATTTATTGTTATTAAGTTTAATTTGTAGAACTCCATTTTATTTTTTTATTTTTTATATATACAATAATATTATTATTGGGTTTATAAAAACAGTTTATTTTTAAACAAGTTCTGCTGTGTAATTATTATTACGCGTGACAGCTGTTTCGCCCTCTGAAGGCATTATCAAACTGTGGGTAGCCCACTTACAGACGATAAATTTATATTATTTCTAGGTAGGTATTTTAATTTCATTTACTGATTTCTTAATTGATTTCTAAGTAAAATATCAAAAATTATTAATGGTTATTACCCCAGCAAAGTTTCCCCAATTAGTGTAATGTTTAAATTTGACTGAATGCCTTTATGTTAGTTATTCCCAAACGATGACTCATAGGGTTATTTTAATAGCATAATTAAGTACTTCATAGTGCACTCATATTTGCATTAGGTTTGAAGATATCTAGTAGGGGTGAACGAATTATATTTGTTTGTTCATTAATTAGAATAGCTTTTGGATTATTAGAGTTTTTGTTAATTTCTAACTGCTCTAAAAGATTCAGTTTACGGCCTTTATTTTGTATGTGTAACGGAGTTGGTTTATTATTATCATTAAGTGAGTGATTTTCATCTAGGAGATGTTTGGCAAATTGAGATTGTATTTTATTATTATTTTTAAAAGATCTTATATGTTCTTTAAACCTAGTGTTAAAGGACCGGCCCGTTTGTCCAACATAAACAGCGTTGCATTCGTCACACTGGAGTTTATAAATGCCACTATTTTGTAATTTGAGTACCTTACTTTTTGAGTTTTTAAGAGATGATCCTAAGTTGTTATTTGTGCGGAAGGCAATATCTAAACCACACTTTTTGAGGACTTTGGCAATTTTATTAGATGTCTGTCCGATGAATTCTAAACACCCGAATTTATTATTCGTCTTATTATTAGTCGTTGGGTAAATTAATTTAAGGTTATTTTTGTGTTTGTTATTATTAATTATTTTTTCAATGTCTCTACCCTTGAAGCCATTATTTTTAGCAATAGTTAGGATTGTATTTTTTTCCTTCTCGTATGCTTTCTTGTCAAGTGGGATATTAGTAAGCCTATGTACCATTGAGTGGTAGGCAGATAATTTATGTGACCATGGGTGTAAAGATTTATAATTAATGGTCGTATCTGTAAACGTAGGCTTACGGAAAATTTCAAACGTATGTTTATTATTTTCTCTACCGATAGTTAGGTCTAAAAAATTAATTTTATTATTACACTCTCTTTCAACCGTAAAGCAGATTTTACGGTTGATGGAGTTAGTAAATGTGACAAAAAGATCTAATTGTCTGTTGGTACCTTTCCAACAGACCAAAATGTCGTCAACATAACGAACATAGTATATTATGTGTTTGCTAAAGATTGAATTTAAAATTTGTTTTTCAATGTAATCCATGAATATTTCTGCAAGAAGTGGACTGAGGGGCGATCCCATTGGTAATCCGTCGTTTTGTTGATAGAATTTATCATTAAACTCAAAGTAGTTAGTTTCAACACAAATTTTAAATAGATCGAATAAGTCTTTTTTAGTAACTGGGTTTATATTAGATTCGTCTAAAATATCTTCAATGATTTTAAGGCATTCTTGAATAGGGATATTGCTAAAGAGACTGACCACGTCTAAAGATATGAACTGGCAATTGTGCGGTAGATTAATGTCTTTTATTTTATTTACAAGTTCGAGAGAATTTTTAACGCTATGTTTTGGGTAGAATTTAGTATGTTGTTTGAAAAGAAAGTTAAGTTTTTTGGCGAGTATTGTCGTTGGGGCGTTTATAAAAGAAACAACGGGACGTATGGGGATATTATCCTTGTGAATTTTAGGTTGTCCGTATAATGCAGGAGCCCTTGGATTCATCACCATTGCACTTCTTCTAGCGAATTTATTTGGGAATATTGATTGGCAATTATTTATTAGGTTGCGCACGTTTACTGAAATTTTGTCCGTTGGGTCCTTTTTTAAGATTTCAAAGTCTTCTGGTTTTAGGAATGCTTCTACTTTATTTAAGTAATCAATTTTGTTTAATATAACGACGGAATTTCCCTTATCCGCTTTAGTAATTGTGAGGTCGCTATTTTTAATTTTGGCTTTAATATCATTTAAAATTTCCGTTTCTTTTATATTGAATTTATTTTTATTTTTACTGGTTGATTTCAAAGTTTTTCTCAATATATCCGCTGTTATTTGTTTAGGTAAGCCGTTATTTTTTATTTTAGACAGAGAAATTTCTGTGTCGATTGCCAAACATTCAATTTGTTTTTTAGTGATATCTGAATTTATTTTATATTTGAAGCCTTTATCTAGTAAATTTATTTCATCTTCTTCAAAAGTTTCACCTGATAGGTTAATAGTTTTTATATAAAACTCCGTGTTTGTATTACTTTGATATTCATTGACTTTTACATTTTTATTTGTAGATTCGACAAGTTTTTTAAGTTTATTTTCCTGAGTTTTGAATTTATCAGATATAATTCCGCCGATGTGTTCACGAGTATCGTAATCCAGGGTATCAAATTCCCATGGATGCAGTTTAAAAGTTAATTCCGAATGCAATACCTTGATGTAGTGAAGTATTGTGTCCCTTTTCCGACAACATTCCTTAGTCTCCTCCTTCAACCATATCCTCTGCGCTCGATGCACAGTTTTTATGGCTGCCGAGGATTTGCTTTTGGTAGAAATATGCACGTACTTGGGGATCACGTTTAACTTCAAACACTCTTGGTTAAACCAAAGGTTTTGCACTATTTTCCGATGTTTTAATTTTAATCGTCTGTAAAAAATCACTTGGGTAGCTATATCAGCAACCTTCAATTTATTTATTGTTATTAAGTTTAATTTGTAGAACTCCATTTTATTTTTTTATTTTTTATATATACAATAATATTATTATTGGGTTTATAAAAACAGTTTATTTTTAAACAAGTTCTGCTGTGTAATTATTATTACGCGTGACAGCTGTTTCGCCCTCTGAAGGCATTATCAAACTGTGGGTAGCCCACTTACAGACGATAAATTTATATTATTTCTAGGTAGGTATTTTAATTTCATTTACTGATTTCTTAATTGATTTCTAAGTAAAATATCAAAAATTATTAATGGTTATTACCCCAGCAAAGTTTCCCCAATTAGTGTAATGTTTAAATTTGACTGAATGCCTTTATGTTAGTTATTCCCAAACGATGACTCATAGGGTTATTTTAATAGCATAATTAAGTACTTCATAGTGCACTCATATTTGCATTAGGTTTGAAGATATCTAGTAGGGGTGAACGAATTATATTTGTTTGTTCATTAATTAGAATAGCTTTTGGATTATTAGAGTTTTTGTTAATTTCTAACTGCTCTAAAAGATTCAGTTTACGGCCTTTATTTTGTATGTGTAACGGAGTTGGTTTATTATTATCATTAAGTGAGTGATTTTCATCTAGGAGATGTTTGGCAAATTGAGATTGTATTTTATTATTATTTTTAAAAGATCTTATATGTTCTTTAAACCTAGTGTTAAAGGACCGGCCCGTTTGTCCAACATAAACAGCGTTGCATTCGTCACACTGGAGTTTATAAATGCCACTATTTTGTAATTTGAGTACCTTACTTTTTGAGTTTTTAAGAGATGATCCTAAGTTGTTATTTGTGCGGAAGGCAATATCTAAACCACACTTTTTGAGGACTTTGGCAATTTTATTAGATGTCTGTCCGATGAATTCTAAACACCCGAATTTATTATTCGTCTTATTATTAGTCGTTGGGTAAATTAATTTAAGGTTATTTTTGTGTTTGTTATTATTAATTATTTTTTCAATGTCTCTACCCTTGAAGCCATTATTTTTAGCAATAGTTAGGATTGTATTTTTTTCCTTCTCGTATGCTTTCTTGTCAAGTGGGATATTAGTAAGCCTATGTACCATTGAGTGGTAGGCAGATAATTTATGTGACCATGGGTGTAAAGATTTATAATTAATGGTCGTATCTGTAAACGTAGGCTTACGGAAAATTTCAAACGTATGTTTATTATTTTCTCTACCGATAGTTAGGTCTAAAAAATTAATTTTATTATTACACTCTCTTTCAACCGTAAAGCAGATTTTACGGTTGATGGAGTTAGTAAATGTGACAAAAAGATCTAATTGTCTGTTGGTACCTTTCCAACAGACCAAAATGTCGTCAACATAACGAACATAGTATATTATGTGTTTGCTAAAGATTGAATTTAAAATTTTTTTTTCAATGTAATCCATGAATATTTCTGCAAGAAGTGGACTGAGGGGCGATCCCATTGGTAATCCGTCGTTTTGTTGATAGAATTTATCATTAAACTCAAAGTAGTTAGTTTCAACACAAATTTTAAATAGATCGAATAAGTCTTTTTTAGTAACTGGGTTTATATTAGATTCGTCTAAAATATCTTCAATGATTTTAAGGCATTCTTGAATAGGGATATTGCTAAAGAGACTGACCACGTCTAAAGATATGAACTGGCAATTGTGCGGTAGATTAATGTTTTTTATTTTATTTACAAGTTCGAGAGAATTTTTAACGCTATGTTTTGGGTAGAATTTAGTATGTTGTTTGAAAAGAAAGTTAAGTTTTTTGGCGAGTATTGTCGTTGGGGCGTTTATAAAAGAAACAACGGGACGTATGGGGATATTATCCTTGTGAATTTTAGGTTGTCCGTATAATGCAGGAGCCCTTGGATTCATCACCATTGCACTTCTTCTAGCGAATTTATTTGGGAATATTGATTGGCAATTATTTATTAGGTTGCGCACGTTTACTGAAATTTTGTCCGTTGGGTCCTTTTTTAAGATTTCAAAGTCTTCTGGTTTTAGGAATGCTTCTACTTTATTTAAGTAATCAATTTTGTTTAATATAACGACGGAATTTCCCTTATCCGCTTTAGTAATTGTGAGGTCGCTATTTTTAATTTTGGCTTTAATATCATTTAAAATTTCCGTTTCTTTTATATTGAATTTATTTTTATTTTTACTGGTTGATTTCAAAGTTTTTCTCAATATATCCGCTGTTATTTGTTTAGGTAAGCCGTTATTTTTTATTTTAGACAGAGAAATTTCTGTGTCGATTGCCAAACATTCAATTTGTTTTTAGTGATATCTGAATTTATTTTATATTTGAAGCCTTTATCTAGTAAATTTATTTCATCTTCTTCAAAAGTTTCACCTGATAGGTTAATAGTTTTTATATAAAACTCCGTGTTTGTATTACTTTGATATTCATTGACTTTTACATTTTTATTTTTAGATTCGACAAGTTTTTTAAGTTTATTTTCCTGAGTTTTGAATTTATCAGATATAATTCCGCCGATGTGTTCACGAGTATCGTAATCCAGGGTATCAAATTCCCATGGATGCAGTTTAAAAGTTAATTCCGAATGCAATACCTTGATGTAGTGAAGTATCAAAGTACCAAATAAATTCGCTAGAAGAAGTGCAATGGTGATGAATCCAAGGGCTCCTGCATTATACGGACAACCTAAAATTCACAAGGATAATATCCCCATACGTCCCGTTGTTTCTTTTATAAACGCCCCAACGACAATACTCGCCAAAAAACTTAACTTTCTTTTCAAACAACATACTAAATTCTACCCAAAACATAGCGTTAAAAATTCTCTCGAACTTGTAAATAAAATAAAAAACATTAATCTACCGCACAATTGCCAGTTCATATCTTTAGACGTGGTCAGTCTCTTTAGCAATATCCCTATTCAAGAATGCCTTAAAATCATTGAAGATATTTTAGACGAATCTAATATAAACCCAGTTACTAAAAAAGACTTATTCGATCTATTTAAAATTTGTGTTGAAACTAACTACTTTGAGTTTAATGATAAATTCTATCAACAAAACGACGGATTACCAATGGGATCGCCCCTCAGTCCACTTCTTGCAGAAATATTCATGGATTACATTGAAAAACAAATTTTAAATTCAATCTTTAGCAAACACATAATATACTATGTTCGTTATGTTGACGACATTTTGGTCTGTTGGAAAGGTACCAACAGACAATTAGATCTTTTTGTCACATTTACTAACTCCATCAACCGTAAAATCTGCTTTACGGTTGAAAGAGAGTGTAATAATAAAATTAATTTTTTAGACCTAACTATCGGTAGAGAAAATAATAAACATACGTTTGAAATTTTCCGTAAGCCTACGTTTACAGATACGACCATTAATTATAAATCTTTACACCCATGGTCACATAAATTATCTGCCTACCACTCAATGGTACATAGGCTTACTAATATCCCACTTGACAAGAAAGCATACGAGAAGGAAAAAAATACAATCCTAACTATTGCTAAAAATAATGGCTTCAAGGGTAGAGACATTGAAAAAATAATTAATAATAACAAACACAAAAATAACCTTAAATTAATTTACCCAACGACTAATAATAAGACGAATAATAAATTCGGGTGTTTAGAATTCATCGGACAGACATCTAATAAAATTGCCAAAGTCCTCAAAAAGTGTGGTTTAGATATTGCCTTCCGCACAAATAACAACTTAGGATCATCTCTTAAAAACTCAAAAAGTAAGGTACTCAAATTACAAAATAGTGGCATTTATAAACTCCAGTGTGACGAATGCAACGCTGTTTATGTTGGACAAACGGGCCGGTCCTTTAACACTAGGTTTAAAGAACATATAAGATCTTTTAAAAATAATAATAAAATACAATCTCAATTTGCCAAACATCTCCTAGATGAAAATCACTCACTTAATGATAATAATAAACCAACTCCGTTACACATACAAAATAAAGGCCGTAAACTGAATCTTTTAGAGCAGTTAGAAATTAACAAAAACTCTAATAATCCAAAAGCTATTCTAATTAATGAACAAACAAATATAATTCGTTCACCCCTACTAGATATCTTCAAACCTAATGCAAATATGAGTGCACTATGAAGTACTTAATTATGCTATTAAAATAACCCTATGAGTCATCGTTTGGGAATAACTAACATAAAGGCATTCATTCAAATTTAAACATTACACTAATTGGGGAAACTTTGCTGGGGTAATAACCATTAATAATTTTTGATATTTTACTTAGAAATCAATTAAGAAATCAGTAAATGAAATTAAAATACCTACCTAGAAATAATATAAATTTATCGTCTGTAAGTGGGCTACCCACAGTTTGATAATGCCTTCAGAGGGCGAAACAGCTGTCACGCGTAATAATAATTACACAGCAGAACTTGTTTAAAAATAAACTGTTTTTATAAACCCAATAATAATATTATTGTATATATAAAAAATAAAAAAATAAAATGGAGTTCTACAAATTAAACTTAATAACAATAAATAGATTATTAATCTAAATTCAGTCATCGTAACATTAATTGTACCAAATTATTCAAGTCAATGATCGGGATTATGCTCGTAACAAAAAAAATATGTATATCGGATTCTACACAATTCATTATTTCGCCTAAAATAATCGTCAGGGATAACATACAAGCCTCATTCATTACTCTGGACTTAGGTAATGTACTACAGCGGTCCGAAACCTTTTTGGAAATAGGACTCCAGAATCAGAAAAAGGTTTTCTCATGTAGATTTCAAATTTAACAGCTAATTCTAGCTGTTTTTCATAATTTCATTACACTTTTTTTTAAATAACAGGGGAGGACCGGAAAATATTTAAATTTTTTTGTAAGCATTGAATAGAACGATCAATTAATTTAATATTTTATTCAATAAACTAAATAAGATGGATACAAACTTAGTGTGAACCTTGTGCATGATCACTTTCAGTAAAAATATTGATTCTTGATCATATATTAGAAATAATAGCCACTCTTAAATCCGGTTCCATTTTAAATCTGGAGCGATATTCAGGAAATATTGCAGTCAATATTAGTTATTCAGAATATATCGAGAACACGTGTTCTTTTCCTAATAAACATCATGATATCAATTTCAATATCAGTTTGTTTAAATGAAGCATATGCTTTGTGATGTGATATTATAATTTAAAATTAAACAATAACTTAGCAAATACCACTTTTATTTTTTATACTTAATGCCGACAAGGTTTCGCTACAACTGTAGCTTTGTCAGCTATGATGAAGCTGAAGTGGTATTTACTAAGTTATTCTTATTTTAAATAAACATCAATATTTGTAAGAAATCTTTCAATTCATTCGTCATTGGCCAGCAGTACCATTTTTAACAGAAAAACGAATAATTTGACCAATTTTTAATAAATGAACAGTACTTCAAATCATTAAGTTTTCTCCGTGTGATGGTAACTTCATCGGGGATTTTTAGAACAGTGGATACTTTTTTTCATTGACAGTCTAGAACTTGGAAAAACCTGTTCTCTAACGCTTTCATCAGACGTGTCTATCAGCTGCTCCCTTTCTTTTAAGTTTAACTTTACTTTCTTAAGATCACAAGCTAGTAGATTTATTTATTTTATTTTATTTTATTTTATTTTATTTTATTTTATTTTATTTTATTTTTGTTTTATTTTTATTTTATTTTATTTTATTTTATTTTATTTTATTTTATTTTATTTTATTTTATTTTATTTTATTTTATTTTATTTTATTTTATTTTATTTTATTTTATTTTATTTTATTTTATTTTATTTTATTTTATTTTATTTTATTTTATTTTATTTTATTTTATTTTATTTTATTTTATTTTATTTTATTTTATTTTATTTTATTTTATTTTATTTTATTTTATTTTATTTTATTTTATTAATATTATTATTATTTTTTTTTTTTTTTTTTTTTATTTTTTATTTTATCTTATCTTATCTTATCTTATTTTATTTTATTTTATTTTATTTTATTTTATTTTATTTTGTCTTATCTTATTTTATCTTATTTTATTTTTATTTTTTATTATTAATATTATTTTAAAAATTTTTTATTGGGAATTCCTGGGTAGAGACGAGCAGCTTTACAATTATATTCAATCAATTAATCACACATAACACATACATACATGGATCACACCGAATATGGGGCTCCTAAGGTAATTCAAGACAAAAGACACGACATGGACAATCCAAAATCACCACTCTCAGCCAGGAATATTACTATACATTGGTTTCTGAATCGTCTGTCAGTGAAAATAACTTCAATGTAATTTGATTTAAAAAAATCTTTTTGACTTTTTTGGCGACCCCATTATTATAATTCGCGATCCCATTTGGGGTCTCGCCCCTTGGGTTTCGGACCGCTGTTGAAGTAGACCAACGTAAAGGCGAGAATCTTTTTGTGTCTCCGCTATTTTATTTAAGCATTCCCAATATGCACGCAGTTGGTTAGAGCCACGGGTATTTTATATACTCCGTGGGAGAGAGATTTTTCAAGAATTCTTTAGGAATTTTTCTGGGGTAAAGGAGAATTTCAATTCATACGTTGCCCCAACCATCGATTTACTTTGAAATAAGCTTCTGGTAAGTGAATTATCTAATGCACTAAGCACTTTATATTTGATATTACACAATAAGTTATTCCATTATAAAAAATATTTTAATATTCATCATAGACTTGAAAAAATGTCAATAGATGTCACTAATTTAAAAAAAAAAAAACAAATATATTAATCCAAGACACTATCTACATTGCAATTTAATTCGCGAATCATACAAAGTAAAATATGAAAAAGGTTGGTAGCTCTCAATCGAATTACGATGCAGTTAAAAATTAGGGATGTAGATATGGTGGAAGTAGCTCAGTGGTGGTCAGACCACTACCCTGACAAGGCTGAGGTCCTGGGCCTCGGTTCTCAACGAAGTTATTACACTTTAACAAAGAGTGGTTCGACCCACGCGTTGTTTGAGTGGAATGACTTTTGACGTTTGGTGTGTGTAAGTTTGTACCTTCGACGAGACTGAAAAATAAGAATATCGATCAATGTATGTACTTTCGTCGGCGATTGCGAGCGGCCTGGATTGGACAATCGATACCCTGGGTTCATTTACCAAATACGACCAAATGTTCTTCCGTCTTTTCTGTTTCACATTTTTCGTTTGAGAGTGGTAAATAGGGTCTTAAATGATTACATATCATTTCGTAAAATTATTATGTTAACAAATCTTATAGACTGTAATTATTATAATACTGATGTATATTTCCATCTTCATAAGTTGAAATTTCTTTTAACATTTTGTTTTAGAATATTTGTAATCAGTTATCATGTATCAACGATTCCCCCTTCCTAAAATATTAAATGTTTAGGGGAGACGTAACGACCCTTGCCAAATGAACCCAATTTGGTAATTATCGTGTTAGATTTTTTGGTGTTGGTATTTTGCTGTGTTACGCTTCCTCCTCCTACAGCCAATGTTTCAGATAACATTGCAGTGTCTATCATCAGGGCAGATGGGTTATCACGTTTTTCTGACAAAGACTCAACATTATTATGGAAGATAAATTCACTGTGTTGACAAACTAGTCAAATCACATTAAAGAAAATGTTGGTACAACAATATAAAATATTATGAATTCTATTAAACTCGAGTATTAAACGGTTTTTTGTGTATTTTTATCACAATTCATTCACTAAACAATTTAATGTGTCCCTCCCTGATAAAAATATACCCATATATATTTTTGCCTTTTGAGCTTAAGGCCAGCTGTCGGCTATTACTGTGATCTAGGTCTTCCCAATGCTTGTTCTATTAACACTATTGAAAAAAGGTTTTTGTTACAAAGACAGATGAAGGAGCTTTATATTAGGATCTTTTCTGTCAGATTTCTTAGCTTTTTCGCCTTTTAACATCTTCTGTAAATGTTTTTGACAACTAATAACATTATTTCATATTACCATCTGTTATTTTCTATTCACTGTGGGATGAATACAACCCCATGTTGCTTATTCTCTTCTCTGTAGCTGTCTTTGCGGTGCCATGGTTTTTGCCAGATTAGTTTGTCTAGTAAATCTGAGGGCGAGGGAGTTCTCGTAAAACCCGAGGGTGGGAGAGGCGGGCTTCCCCTAGCATTCTTGATTTCTCTTGGAAATGGTTGAATTATGAGATTTTTCCATTCGTCGGGCGACGTGTTCTGTGTATAGTATAAAGAAAACAACTCGGTTTACCTTCCATATAAATTTGAGTGGAAATAAACGTGCTGCTGACTTTGTACCCTTTTGATTCTAGACCATTTTTCATGCGGTCTGTCTCTCTTATACTTGCCTGAAATTGTTTATCACAATCCCATTTTAATTTCGTTATCAAGGTGAAGTACAGTTACACTAGGCACTTCTTGTGCTATTTTTTATTATATAGCTCTGTCCATTGCTATTTGTTTTGGTTACTGGTACATGTGTTGACACAAGAGGCAAATACGTAAATAATATATTTTTTAAAGTATATTGGCATGTAAGGCATTTTGAATCTTAATTGTGCTTACCAAACATAATACGAGGAGTAAACTGTTTGCAATCTGATGCAATTCATATGTATCTTCTACGTGACAATTAAAAATAGTAGTTATTTTTAATAAAAGCACAGACCCGTGAAAACCACAGGATAGTCTGAATTCTCGATAAATCAGTTTCAATTTTGAATATGGCAAATTAAAATCATTTTCTTTTAAAAAACATTTTATTGCAGATATAGGCAATCCGATATAATTTTAAATGACACTTAAATTCAAAGCAAATTTAGGTTTATTGAACCAGATTTCACGAAGGATTAACGTAGGTACAGACGAATCAAAATTAGTACTTTTGACATCTTCGTGATCAAAATGTTTCGTTTGTAAGAAGATTCGTTTAAAAGAGAGGTTCTCAAACTTTTTTTACCCCGTAGACCAGAAAATTGATTTTTCCTAAACCTATTAACGCCAAATTTGATAATCATTTCCTTTTTTCGTAAAAATATTCCAATCCCTTGCTTGCCCAACAAACGGGTGGCAATGTGGCCCCCCTGCCTTTTCCCTGCACAGACAGGGGCGCCCTTATAAGGTTACAGAAAATAAAAATGAAGTTCATAAAGCAGGGTAAGCAACGGAATTTTTTTTCTGTAGCTATAACTGCCTCTTAGATTCTTCGTTAGTGCTTATTCCGATAAGTTCTTCTGGTCAAATGATGTCTGATTCTCCAACTTTATGTTTCTTTAGTCAAAACGTCCCGATACCTAGTTTTTTAAGTCTGTGTGAAGTAGGTACATTTAATTGTTGAACGTAGACCAAAACGTCATTAACCTGTACGCTTGTCAATGACAAGTTGGGGAACTGGGAAAATTTGCGCCATCCAATGTGCAATGTTTTGCTTCAATGTATTTATTCTGACAAAAAACGGCATAGACTCTATTTCAAAACCTCAATAAACCATTTTATGAAAAATTAAATAAATAATTTCTATGTTATTATTAGTGTTATGTAAGCTGTGCCATCTGTTAGGTGTATTATGTTATTTACGGAACGCCTGCATATTGATGATGACTTAAATGTAAATAGGGGTCCACTCGCGTGTACCCCCATTTAATTCTCGTGGACCCCCAAATTTTTTTCTGTCTGACATGAACCCCCAACAAGGCGAAATCGACCTTGGGAACCTACGGTTTTTAGTATCGTATTTTTAAATATTCCAATGCTCCAATAGCTACCGCTTCATACATTTCCCCCTTTTCTACCGCTATGAAAAGTTTCCCAAATAGAACTATTAAGAAGAGATAAACCGATAACATTAAAACTATAATTTAATTCGAGTTGTCAACACCGTTGTATAACAACTCTGTAACAACGCGGACAGTCACAACATTGAGAGCAACAAGCAACAAGGTGTTCTGTTGGTCCAAGTGGCGGCTTGCTTTGACTCAACGGGACCGAAATAGATCTGCTCTGTTACGTTCTGGAATAGCGGGGCTCCACACACGAAGAATTATTATATTATTCAACATACTTACTACAATGTGTTCATAGTATAAAACTGGGAGAATACGAGTGGTTTGTGAAGCATAGAGGACTTGTTGCTTCAGTCAACGCAAAACATTTTCATGTGTTTGGTTTTATTTTCATATGAGTTCACGCACTGCAATTAAAAGAATCGGTTTTGGAATAGCTTAAAACGCCAAACCGCGTACAAACACACACTGCGGGTGTGACGTTTTTATTTAATCCTATTTCATGGTGATACTGAAAAGAATTTTTTTTTTTTTTTTTAAAGAAAGACAAACATTCCCAGGTTACGAATAACCCAACAATGTTTGAAAATCTCCTACTACCAACACATAAAGCCGAAAATGTTGCTTGTGTTGTGATGGAGGACTTAGCCAGCCGAGGAATCGAACACGCGACGCTCGGGTGAGACCCGAGCGCTATGCCCACTCAACCACTGACCGGTCAGTGGTTACCTTAATATTTTCCCGAAGCCAGCAAGATTATAGACTCCTGTAGGATTTAATATCAATCAACCTGTTAATAGTCGACTGATTTATTTAAATTATTACAGAAGGGTAAGAATAAGACAGGGTATGTTGCCATAAAAGGGTTACTCACTGTTTTATATTGTTTTCTTGGCCTGGATTTTTATTTTTTGTGCGTCTTTCTTTATAATTTAAAACTTCAAACTGCGTACAGTCAGCAGCGAACAAGCGAAAAATGCATAACGCGTTTATTGAAAAGCGGAAGGCCGGCAATTCCTTGTGCTTCTTCTTAAAGGTAGGCCAGTGACGGCCGGCATAGTCCAGTGGTAACGCATTGGACTGCCATTCCGAAGGTCGCGGGTTCGAACCCGGCGTGCGCAAATAAATTTTATTTGATTAATTTGTGTTATTTCACAATTAATTAATTAAAATAATATATAGTATATTTGCGGCACGTTCCAGAGTGGAAGATACTACCAGTATCGCCCTGGTGTAAGACCACCATTCAGAATTGAAACGTTGCTCCAAATGGCTTTAGCCGTGTTTAGTGACTAGATTTGAATAGCCAGGTACTTCCCCACCTTCCTCTTTCCCTTCCCCACTTACCTTCAGCCTCACAACATCCCCCAATTGGGGATGCCATAGTCTCACTGGCTCCAGACGGGAGCAGTTGGGACTCTTGTGAGGTATTCACTATAAAAAATAAAAAAAAAATTCAAAGGGTTCGAACCAGAATATATGGTTATTTATTTATTAATTTTTGGGAAATCGACAGTTTACATTTATTTCAGTTTATACATAAGTATTATATGGCCAAAATAAAATCAATTATGGATTTCCTCTTTGTGACTTTACATAATAAGTAAATTAATTTTGTAAGAAGGGAAAAGGCATTAATTTTTTTTTACAAAACAAAAGATTATATAAAACCAAAAATTTACAAGCCAAAACATTTATCAATACATTTATAGCCACGGAGAGAGATTGTATATATGTGCAATAACTAAGTAAAAGTCAATACACTAGACTAAACATGAATCGCTTTTAATAAATATGCCTATTTCTGACTGTCCTAAAACAGGTAATCTCCTAGTTGGACAGCCAAAGATCACTGTAATATGTAATATGTTTTTTAAAAAAATTAATAAATAAATAAATCAAAAAATAATAGAAATATAAACAATAGAGACATAACATTATTCACAAACCATCAGAGAAATATTCTTTTATGGACCTCTTATATTTGATAAGTTCGCAACTGAAAATATAAACCTTGGATAATACGCTATTATAATTATTGCATAGTCTGTTCAGGCAAGAATTCTGCCTAGAGTTCGTTTTGCATTGATCCACCCTGAACAAGACAAATATGTTAGTGCGGTTTGCAGCGTAAGTCGGATACTTGATGACATCTGGTGATGTTTCCCAAAGGAACTTCACTATATCAATTTTCAAATGTTGGTTTAGGTCCGAGACAAAACAATCACAAAACCTCTTTCACACACACGTCTCCTATTTGGAGAAAATTTTCAAAAACTTTGGAGGCTCTGAGGAGAATAATTGCTCTCACGAGGATTCTGTGTGGAGGGTTTTTCTGGGAAAAGGAAGCTGTGGGAAGGAAAAAAAATATGAGAGAAAGGTAGGAATCTGGGGGTCAGTGCTTTCTAGCCCGAGTTCATTCCTCGCCTGCAGTATAAGGCAATGCGTTGTGAGAGTCTAGCTGGAAAGGTTGAACCGCCACGCCAAACGTTTTAGAACAAATATGTCTGTTTAGTATTGAAACAGTTTTGGATAATACCTACTATCATTTTCCATCCATATACTATCATATCTACTATCTATTCCCTTCCTTAAAACAGCCTTATCCACATTGGAAAGAATAAGATGATTCATGTTTCACTGTAAATTGTCGCAAGTCAGTCGAATTCGTGTCGTATAGCAAGAAGGTGCATTCTTAGTATCTTCGTTGTATTATTCACTTGCTTTGTGCTAAATATCAAGATTCTCTCGTTTTTCTCGTTTATCTCGTTGTGGAGGAAATTTCACCCGAACAGTGCAAGTGCATCGAGAGCCCTATTGCCCGGATTCATGGGAATTCAAGGGAGGCTGTTTCCTTCATTCCACTTTTCCCGTGATTTATTCAAAACCAATCTTTACTGTCTTATTTTATTATAGATTTGATTTACGGTTTATTTTGCGTGTAATAGAACACGTTACAATGTCTGTAATTTTGAGGTAAGGAAAGTTAGCGACCTTAAGTCAATGATTTTTTAAACATTCAAACATTTTTTTCTAAACCAATCAAACTCATATTAATTTATTACTATATTACTTTATTAACGCACTTTTTAGAGGCTTCTACACAGTTAAATGTATGTATTAATGCAGTATATAATTATTATAGATAACTAAACTGCCTCAGTAACATTAACTCAGTCATTGACTTGGTAAAACTATTTTCCCCCATAAGGATTTTTGTGCAACGAAGAATACATATGGTGGTTAGTACTAGAATTTCTGCACTGAAATAAATCCCGACTTCTTTGTTTTATAACGTAGTGGAATTTATCTTTATTACGTAGTGGAATTTGAAAGCTTATCAATATCAGACATGGAATTATTTGAAAACTTCATCCACCATAAGTTTTCATTATTAAGATCTGAACATTTTGACTACTTATAAACCATGTTTTTTTAAAAAGCATTCGGCAGAGTACCAACTTAATTTCTGAGAAAAAACAACTTACGCACCTCTGCCTTCCTGCCTTAGAATTCTTAGCGTACTAAATTCGTTTCAGAGCGTACTTAGACATATTACAATACAGCAAGTAGATATTGAAGAAATTCTTTGGTCATAATTAGTGTGAGTTCTCAACAGTAATGTTATCTATTCATCCGGCTTATTATTAGCAGATACTCGTATCTTCAAAGCAACACCGCGCGGTTTGGATAAGCTATATTTTAATTGAGAACGGTTGATCACTAAGGACGGGAGATTGCATATAGGTATAGCGGAAGATTAGCTGATGTTGGATGTAACATTAAGGACGGGAGATTGCACATGGGTAAAGTGGAAGATTGGCCGATGTTGGAAGTATTCATTAAGGTTGGGAGTTTGCATATAGATATAGTGGAAGATTAGCTGATGTTGGATGTAATGTAAATATTATATAATAATAATAATGCAGTATTACAGAAGATTCATATCTACGTGTCTGGTTTATCAACATTTTATTTAGAATGTGTTTGCCGAATAAAATAACGTGGGAGAAGAAATATGAAATGGTTGAATGAAATGGTATGTAAGGTTTTTGGACATGAAAAATGTGGAAGTTAAGCAAAGTGAAACTTTTTTTCCCGTATTAATAAGGCACTTAGTCGGTACGATTTATTAAAAATTATTTAAACGTGGAGCTATGTTTGACTCCTAAATTAGGCAGTTTTAAATTGGCTTCAAAAAGTAAAAATCATCTGTTCCTAATAATTGACAAATATGTAATATTATCAAAAACTCTCAATGAAGATATGAAAAAAGGTCCCAACGACTCGAATCATTTGACTGGGACTGGCATCTCTACCAATTGGGTATGATGACGATTAAATTTTCTACAAAAATTTGAATGCGCCTTTTTAAGTGCCGCTAAAACGATATAGCCAGTTCGTAAGTTGTAGTTGGTGTTATTTGTTGACTTCCAGTGTATTTATATCGTTATGTTTCCCACTTGCCACATCCGATATATTCCCACTTGCGAAACATGTATTGTTTGGTAACTACGGGTACAAATACTACAAGAAAAACGGCAAATAAAATAAAGCTTCAAATAGCACGAGATTTGTTTGAAGTCTACTTTTGAATGTACCGAAATGTAGAAAAACGTTTTATATCATTTTTATGGAAGAACATAATTCACATCTTTCACAACCAACAAAGGGGATATGTTGATACGTAAAATATATGAAAATATCCCCTTTGTTGGTTTTGAAAGAACATAACTCACATCTTTCACAACCAACAAAAAGGATATGTTCAAATGTAAAATATATGAATATTTAAAAAAAACTTCAACTTTCCTAAAGTCATTTTTAGGAAGAATGTAATTCACATATTTCTAATTACTAACTAATTATCATACAGTTTCCCCGCAGGAAGTCAAACAACTCGATCTTGGCACTCACTCCTTGCCTCATTCATATTCATACATCGTCTCGTACACACTCTTCTATCAGTCTCTTGATCGTACCATGTATCGGTAAAAGGCATGTATTTATTATTTCCTATTATTCATTATTAAGTTTCTGGTTATCGCACACAGGCGGCGGCACCCCTTTTGAAGGGGTTGCTTATATTTAATATTAAAATAGTATTTTTAATATATACTATACCAGCATTGGATACATACTATACTAGCAATGGATATATACTATACCAGCATTGGATACATACTATATCAGAATTGGATATATACTATACCAGCATTGGATACATACCATACCAGCATTGGATATATACTATACCAGCATTGGATACATACCATACCAGCATTGGATATATACTATACCAGCATTGGATATATACTATACCAGCATTGGATGCATACTATACCAGAATTGGATATATACTATACCAGCAATGAATACATGCTATACCATATTTAGATACATAATATACCAGCATTGGATATATACTATACCAACATTGGATATATGTATACTATACTAGCATTGGATACGTACTATACCAGCATTACATACATACTAAACCAGCATTAGATATATATATATACTATACCAGCATTGGATATATATTACACCAGCATTGGATACATATTGTACCAGCATTGGATATATACTATACCAGCATTGGATACATTTGTTACAACTGGAGTCACTGCAGCGCTACAGAACGGGGTGGTTTCCACAATGTAGTTATTGGATCGATGCATTTTCTGACATTCCGGTGAATGCGGTTGTAATGAAATGTCGCCAGGCTTTATTGCTTACGCTTAGATGGCAGCTAATGTCACTAATGTAGTAATGCCATCTATATTCTCTATCATACAGGCAAGTGCGATTAGCCAACCCGAGGGAGGTTTTCAGGTTGCATTTAAATATACCTATATACACACGGTGAAAACTTAATAATATAAAATATTACTAATTTATTAAGAATGTCTTCAAACTTCAAAAAATGGGATTTCAAGCGGAAACGCAGGTGTATAAACACGTGCTCCAATATATATTGAAAGCATTACAAGTTTATTAGAAAACTGCCTGCATTTTTAATACAGACAAATTATAAATGTTTAGTTCAATAAATCTATATTTGCATCTACAGTGGGTACTAACTACTCCCCCACTTGGCTGCGGGATAGTTAAAGAGTATGATGTTATCCCACCAAAGGCCAAAAGTATTATAGTGATTTATTTTTGGGGTATTATGCCGTGTTGAGCTACCTCCTTCTTTAGCCAACGTTTCGCCAGATTACACATCTGCCCTGATGATGGACACTGCAATGCTGTCCGAAACGTTGGCTAAAGAAGGAGGTACCTCAACACGGCATAATATCCCAAAAACAAATCACTATACCACTTAAAATTATTCAAGGATTGATAAAAATATTGAAAAACATTTTCTTCTCTAACCCTTTTAACAATTTTCAATGTACGTAAAATAAATACAAAAATTGTAATTATTCAAATGCTTCAATAAAAAAAACTATTGATAACTTATTTAACAATATCTGCTAGATGCCAAAATAACATTAAAATTCCTAAATTGAACACAAGGATGGGTTGTATTGCACAGAATTTAGTTAATTTTCAAGTTCGGTGAAAGTTCTGTTGAGAAACTGGCCCATAATGATGGCCCATATAACAAAAGAACTTGAAAATTATCTTCGAAATTCGATGAATTGTTAAAATTCTGTGAAACAACTCGCCCCAAGCTGACTCATAATTCATCCAGGAAAAACAACAAAATTCAACAATCCTCCCTCAATTTAAAAAATAAAAACTTAAATTTAAATATTACCCCAAGCTAATGTAACAGCCCTTCAAGTTATTTTTTTTCTGTTCACCACAAACCTTTTGTTTTCTTTATTATTTATCAACATTAACACCAAATTTTGTACAACTCCTTCATACTTTTCTCTGCTGTATTGTAAAAACCAAACAGTTTTATTATCCGAGTGAAATTCCCTCAACAAACACAAGAATTTTTTTTCTTTATGTTGAAGAAAAGCTGTAATATGTTTACTTTCAAGTAACTACATCGTGATAAACATGTAAAGTTTATTTTTTATTTACCTTTAAATAAATGTTTGGGCTGAAATTTCCTTTAGTTAATATTTATCAAGTGTTTTCAGTATTCGTGTTTTTTTTACAATAATTATATTATGTATTCATTGAAGACAGTATTAATGCCTCAAAATATAGATTTGAAACAAAAAAGATAGAAAAAACGTTCAGTCGCATCTAGAAATTAAACACAAGACTTCTTCCTTGCTGGCTTAGTGTTCTAACCACTGAGCTAATTCGACCATATCAACTTGCTGCCAACATTATCTTAATTTTCTTAACGGTAGCTGTCAGTCGAAGTTTTTTGTATTTTTTTGCCACTATTTAAACACTGTACATATAAAATATGATAGTGAATATATGCATAGTAAATTGTATTTCTTAGTCCTCATCACTAGGGTGACCTGTGCGGAACTAAAGTTCAGTTCTATATTACTTGTTTTCTATGTCGTTTTTTCATTGATCTCTTTCAGTCAGATTTTTATTCTTGATTTATAAACATTCAAAATTTTTTATTGTTGTGGAGTTTTGTCGCAAAGTAAATGTAGTTTCTTTGTCCGAATGTGGTTTTATTGACTAAGTATATTATTTGTGTCGTTGTGATTTGATCTAGTGTGATGAATACGCGGTATTGTAAAGGATTCAGTATTTTTGAATAGTTTCAATAGTATATTTTAGCATATATTTGCTCTACATTTGGTACATCAAAACTATTGAAAATTTCAATCGAAGGCGTTCCTAGGGGTACTTTCAGTATTGTCTTTATGATTCCTTTTTGAATTGTGTTCAGGTTGTGTACATACTTAGATACAGTAGATCTCCATCCTATAATTTTATACTTAATTCTGGAATGACTTAAAGCGTAAAACTCTTTTTTCATGACCTTTTTATTTACCAGATTACTTAGATTTTAAAAAAAATATATAAGTTTTGAATGTTTTTACGTGATACCTTTAATATGTAGGTCCCATCTAAGATTTTCTTTAATTACTACCCCGAGATATTTTATGCTTTGTGATTTTTCTATAACTGAGCAGTGACATTGAACATAATTTTTATTGTATTCATGTAATTTTAGTTGAGTATTATAATACAGTTTAAAATTGCGTAAGTTGATATGATCGAATTAGCTCAGTGGTTAGAGCAAAGAAGGAAGATGTCCTGGATGTAACTGAATCTTTTTCTGTCTTTCACATCTTTCATTTGAGAGTCATTAATATGATTAAATATTACAATTCGAGGTTTTACTCATAAAGTTATTTCATTATAAAATATATATTTAGACTTACTTAAACAGTACTATCTTAATATATTTGTTTCTAAAACATCGTGCATATTATCTAGCGGTGTGAATACGAGATTGTAAAACCATATCAGGTGAAGTAACACTGTTCTGCTTTTATGCAAATCCGTTGAATTGGATGGAAAAAATCCACTTAATGCTTTCGTTCTTTTATCTTTAGCAGTAGGTACTCATTCATGGAGGCGCGATTATTAAATATTATTTATTGGTGTAAATTTATCTGTTTTTAACTCTGAATGACCTATCCTTCAATATGAATGCTTCAAAACCCCATTGACGGAATCCGTGATTGAGTGGATACCATCCTCGGTTACGAATTCGAAGGTCGCAAATTCTAATCCCAGCATGTAAATTTTATGTGTCACATATCACAATTTATTAATTTTCAATAATATTATTTCAAAGTTTTCGGCACGTTATAGATACTTTCAGTTTCGCCCTGATGATGACTACCAATCAGAATCTAAACGTTGCTTGAAATGATTTTAGGCGTGTTTGGTGACCAGATCTGAATAACCAGATACTTCCCCACCTTCCTCTTACCGTCTCCATCCCCTCCCCACTACCTTCAGCCTCACAACATACCATACTTGCCAGATGCCAGTCTCACTGGCTGTAGACGGTTGGGAGGAATTGGGACTCTTGTACAGTATTTACATAAAAAACTATTCATTTTTCGAATGGGGTAAAAAGCTCCTTCACTCAACCTTTTAAAAAAAATTATAAGGTTCCTACTCTACATAGTAAATAATAACAATTAGGGAAATTAGCGAAGCACGGCATTTTAAGCGAAAAATTTATCACGATACAACATTTTATAGATTGAAATAAATAAAAGAGCTTTTTTAACGTTATTGCCTCATAGATAAATATTTATCTAACTTCTTCTAACAATTACTTTAATAAATTAATGATGTAGCCCTAATTGACGTGATCACCCCAATTACATACATTTCTGCATTTTGTTTTAAAAATAGATTAGATGAACTAGACTTGACGCAGTTACTGGTACCTTCTTTTTGCGGTTTTAGGCGATGCACTACGTAGTAATGCTAAATCATATGTTTTTGGTTTGAAAATTTGGTCGCCTAGAAATGTTTCAGATGCTATAAGTAAATACTGCGAGTAGAATACATCTTGGCCTCTGAAATGATCGAGTATTTTTTAGATAAGTCTTTTTATAAGCCCAGAAAAAAATAATGTATAAGGTCTATGAAAACTGCTTTAAAGTTGAAAATCTCCTACTTATAAACCCATTTTCGGTTATGGTTTTATTGTATAATATGGCAATTTAAGTTATTTATAATATGATCGAAAAACTTTTAAATATTTGTGCCTGAACATCCACAAAATAAAATAAAAGGCACTTTTTGGCCAGGTTTTTTTCTTGCATAAATCACAACAGGTGGATGGTGTTAAGCGGGAATTTAAGCCTTATCGCCATCCACGTAAGGTGCGTTATTGATTCAAAATATTACACGCATCGCCTTAATGGCAGGTAATCTGAAAAGCGCTTAGCAGATGGCGCTAGTGGTTGGAGGTCATTTGCACGATATGACAGCTATGCAATACGGTTTAAAAGTTTTACTTTTTAACGATGTCATTTTAAAAAATGGTTTATGCATATGGCGGATGGAGTGTCGTTGTCAATGAATTTAGACATATAAAAGCAAAAGTATTTGGGAAAAGGGGAGACTTAGTAAGTTCTTTATAAGTTCGACTTATTTCAGATGTTTCCTATTAATATTTGTAAATCATAAATGTATTTTTAACAAATTAAGATGAGAAATAAGTTTTGCTGTTGAATTTCAGATTGGCGGCGTACGACAGAAATAACATTCTTTAGAAGAGTTTCTCCGCGGGAGTTTCTCTGAGCACAGTGAAATCGATATATTTAGAACAATATCGGATCGAAAGGCGTAGCTACCGATAATTTAAAACCGATTCTCTGAGCACGGTCGCGCTGTTGATAGCCCGATAGACCGATATTGATAATGTATTAAATACAAATCGATAAACTGGCTGGCAACACTGGAAGTCTTTTCAATGAATTGACATTCCAAAACATCAAACGTCTGACAGGTAAAAAAAATAATAAATTGTCAATGTTGAATTGAAATACAAACCTAAATATGCATTGTCATTTACTTTTGATCCTAAGAAGGGAGATAATTAGCGAATGAGGTTTTTATTTACAACTTATTATGTAACTTATTAGAATTTCGTTTCTCCACGCCCGAACCAAAGTAGCGTCATTGGCCCGAACGGATTCAACTCTTCACGTATACGACTTTTTTCAATTCTAAGAGCTTCGTTAGTTCAATTCCGTTCGTTAATAAGCCAGTAATTTTGTACAATAGACGACCTTGCTAAAAATAAGTGTAAAGTGACAGTTAATCGAAGCTCATCAGATACTATGGAGGCCTTGCTAAAATTATCTATCGGCCGTAGGAACATTTCTTATCAATCGTTGACCATGCTCGCAAATATCGTTAACTGACCATATATGACAAATTTAGTCAATACTGTATTGACATAAGGCTTAATCGATCATCTATGCTAAACCTCCAGAGAAAGAAAGATCTTAAAGTTAGGTCACCTAAGACAAAACACCCAAAATACTGTATTTCATTTCATTCAATAATCCTCATAGGTCAACAACATGGCGCCACCTACCTAACAATCGACTAATAGATCAGAAACGTCAGCTATCGGAAGGTTACGTGAACCAACGCGCAGTCTGGATGTAATTTTCTAATATCGTTTTCGGAGGATCAGGTCCTAAAGCTAGGGATAAAGCTGGTGAACTTGGATGCTCATCACAATTCATAACGTATCTCAAAAACTCATTTCTCCAGAAAATCTAATGCATAAATAAATAATAATGTTACAGATTCAGACAGCGCTTTGTACCAAAAGAAATTGATATCAACAAACGATAAAATATTCTTCAATATGCACTCTAAGGTTTTACGAATTTCAATAGGATCTTAGCAAATTTTTTAACGGGTTTTCTTGTATCTTTAAATTGAACTTTTCATGTGGTTCGAATTTGTGTACATGCAAGTAATTACATTTCGTTAAACGATTGGGAAGCCTGTACTGTGCCAAACCCCAAAGTTGAAAAAAATGTGTATAGGTACTGTACAATTACGTTACATCTTATACATATAGACTTGCTATTGTCTCTCAAACTCAAGATAAAATGTTCCAAGTAAGAAACACTCTTATATTATCAGTAAATTCTTAATTCAAAGCTCGTTCGTGTATGACAAAGATATACAGTACAAAAATATGACAGCGGGTGGCGTTTTCGTATTTGCGTCGAATACTACATTAAAAATCACGGGTATGACTGAGATAACAAGATACGCTTACTCGCTTACACTACTAGACAAACACGGAATACTGTGTGAGATAACTTACTGCTATTATTTGCTATCTCACTTTCTACAATGACGCCGATATTCGATAATAAATTGGATGATGGCCAAAATAAAACTAATAAATAAATTAAATGCGCCAAGTAATAACATGTGGCTTAGCCGGCATCGCGTCTGGTTCTCAAATAGAGGAGAGGCGTATTTATCTTACCCAGTAAAAGTACCGGGTATTTTCATGCGATACTTTGTACTTGTGACAAATCTCCAAAATACCTGGTTCCAAAATACTCACAAGTATTTTATACCGGGAATAAGTATTTATTACTTTCAGTCCCCAGTCCCCAGATAGGTATAAAATACTTATATTATTAATGAGTATTTTGTAACCGGTATTTTAGCAGGTATTTTTAATATGTATTTTAATAGGTACTTTTAACAGGTATTTTTCGCACCTGTATTCACTGTACCTAGTAGCGAAAATTACCCATAGAGAACTCACCTTTAATATAAATAATTATTGTGGGGAATCATTTTTACGTAGAAAATTTGTGGGGAACCGTTGTGGGCAGGACTATTATTTTTAACTGTATCCAGTAACGAAAAGTACGCACAGGACCCACCTCTAGTTCTCACCCAGGCGTCGTGAGTTAATTTCCTTGACTGGCTAATTCGTCCAATACGGCACAAGCAACAAGCATATACGATGATAGTAGGAGATTTTCAAATTTGTCAGGTTATGTTTGCGTTATTAAAAACTGTGTCAAGCATTAAAAATAATGTCGTGTAAACGGACTTCGGTCATACGTTGCTGTTTTGTATACTATAAGTATGCAAAACCTAACCGTATTTTTTGGTAAATTCTTTGGTAAATTTAGTAATTCCTACGTCCATATTAAACCTTCAAAGTAAATATACTTATCAAAAAGATTTATAAATCACGAAACATTAAAAATATTCCACAATTCGCTCTGAAATCATGCTCATTTTTATTTCAAATTGTCAGCCAACAGAATATTCAATTAATTTCGTGGAAATCACAGCTGAAATTCACGAAAAGCACATTATATTCGGAAGAAATACTGGAAAAGTAAAATTATTTTATCTTCTGCAATTCAGGCAAACGAACAATTTTCATTTTCTTGACATTTCCAGTTTTAGACTTTGATCTTTTGTTTTCTTTCTGAAATTTCCCCTCTCATTTCAAATTTATTGTTATTTGTACATTATACATACCTATTCTTCTTCTACTTCTGGGGAAGAAAGCGCCAGTCAATCAAACGGCGCCAAAATGAGATCGGAATTAAAATCAATACCGATAAAATAAATATTAGTAGAAGAAAAAGATTCTGTTTGATATTTAACGATGTGAAAACAGCTAGAGGCTTTTCTAATAACTTAATTAATTTCGTTCAGATACTCCACACAACGCACGTAAGCCTTTCCCAACTACCAAGTAGGTTTATAAATACTAGAACATTGATGGGAAGACCCGAATACATTATTATAGTCACAATCGACTTCATTACTTCATTTTTCCCTTTGACTGCTGTAAACGATTGAACCAAATCTTCAAAAAAAAAATTAATGCCTTCCTATGATTATGCTAGGACTCCATCAGTACGTAAACTTAGTAAGGTTATACGCCTGAAACTTCCAGCAATAGTAAAACTATTTTATGCTCCGAGTCTACGAAGTCAGGGATAATAAACACGCGCTCGCTTCATAAATCGTCTCCCCCATACATCATGTTCCTCTGAGAAGTGATGACAGTCCCTGTCGCAATGCATTATCCCAACAGGTAATCATATAAACCCACAGGGTGTTCAAAATCTATTCAATAAATGATAAATACGTCTATTTGAATTTAGATTTTGTTTTCTTGATTGAATGAATGAAATGGAATTTTTAAGTCGAAATTAACCCACTTTACGACTTATGATCGAACTCAAACTCTGCAGATAGACTCGTTGTAGTGCCATTGGTGGCACTCATGCAGACATACACGCATTTTCTGAAATTGGATGACAGTATATTAAAAAATATACAGCAGTGAATATACGAAAAAAATGTCGGTATTATCCAATAAGTATTTGGCTTACATGTTGACTCCAGTTCCAGTTCTATAAAATCTATGTACACTCTTCATTGAACTCCCTTTTAACTTCATAATATTATGTGAAAATAATCTCATTTTAATTGAATAATTTTATATATTGATCATATACAAATAAGATATATTTAACTCATTGGGAATAATGTATTATAAATAATTTTGTAATACATTATTCCCAATGAGTTAAATACCCAATGGACGAGACAATACCCTAAAATAAAGCCAGAATATTAACGACGTAAGTGAAGCAGCCGTGCACAAAAATATTCGACGTGCAGCCCTGGTGTCTTGGACAGACCTGCGGTTGAATTTGCCCTAATCAAATCAAATATAATATAATCAAATCTCTTAACTAAAGTGGGATTCTTAACGACGTAAGTGATGAAATCGTGTAAAAATAATATTAGATCTACGGTCGAGTTTGCCCTAGCAAGCCTAGAAAATATTTTTTTTCCTGAGGTTTATTTTAATTATTTCTGATGAACCTATAGCTAAAATTTCAAAAGTTTCTATAAAGATTCATCGGGAAGTTACTAATTCATTCGTTCGTCAAGAAAAATAAAATCTAATGCTTTCTTCTAATTTTATAATTGACAAAACGTTTTATAAGATTTTCAAAATATTTTAATGGTACGGTCTTATTTTTGTTAATCTTAAATATAAATCACTTGCATGCGTAAGAATGAATTAGTAAGAAATATATAATATAAAATAAATAAATAATAAATATATAATCTATCTCTGCTGTATCTGGGGTTTTGCCTCAAAGAAATTGATAGCTGACCTGCAGGTGGTTCAAAACCGAGCTCTCAGAAATGTGTTTGAACTTCCATGGGACACTCATGTTAGGGACATCTGTTCCGTTTCTGGTATCCTTCCAATTACAATCCTTCCTAAATATGAAATCACAAAACCATCCTACAAATTACCCAAAAATCAACCCACACCACTTTACAATCAAGACATCCACAACTACAATACTCGAAATAACAATAAAATCCGCATTCCTCAAACACACACTACAAAATATGGGTTAAAATCACTGAACTATATTGCCTATACACTATCTAATTCGCTTCCAGATATGTACAAACACATCCACCATAATAAAAAATTGCAAAGCAATGCTTTAAAAGAATATTTTTTAACTACATTTAAAAATGAAATATCTAACTGTGTTGTCATTTCTTGTTGTATCTTATCCGTGTTTTTTTTGTCTTTCTGTACTTGTTTTCTATTGTTGTTTGTTCTACTTAACGTGTCATTATTTTAATTTTTACTTTTTATGCTGTATTGAATGTGAAACTTATATTTGATATCAAAATACCGTTGTAAAATTGTACCTACTACCTCCTACATATGAATTGTAAGTTCCTCCTGTCCTAAAATAAGTTCTGTAACTCATCGGGATTGCTCTAGCAAGAAAAAAAAACAATAAAATAAAAAATAAAATAAAATCCCTATAAAAACATTAGAGATTTTAATAATACGTTCATCACAAACAATTCAAATATGAGCGTCGAGCAAACCCCTGTTATTAGAATCTTATGTTGCCTTAACGTTAGAAATAAACGACCATCAGCGCCTAGATTTGAATTTCACGGTTTTAATAAGGTATTTAGTTTGTGGGTAATTGAATAATGAGGTAATGAGCTTCACGCGTTGTCAAACTGTCTTCAATTACTATTTGCCGTGTGATTAATTCACGACTGCTATTAATATACGCACTGGTTATTGGCGGCGACGGTGGTTACTGAGATTTCACCGGCAATATTAATATCGTATAAGATTCTTGAGTCAAACCAGCAGAAACGTAAAGGTAAACCATTTAATTTCCATCAGAAAATGAAACCACAGTTGAATTTTATTATTTTCACATTATAGGTACCAAATATACAACAAAGATTAATAAAACAAAACGGGAATATACGCATTTCAGGACAAAAAACATGTTGGTATAAACCAAAAGAGGAATAAAAATAAAGATTTTCACATCTAGCTAACATTTTGTGGATGTACATAATTAGAATAAAATAAGTAAATTTTTAATACCACTATATTGTACATATTTAATATACAAACGGTTTACCTTGAACTTTCATCAGAGTTATATAAAAATATATTACATATGATAAACAATATGTTTTTATAAAACCCTGATAAGGGTTGATTTTAGATTTTTATATATTAATAAAATATAAAATAAAGTGGTATTAAAAACAATGTTATTTCATTCTAATTTTTTAAATAAAGATTACACCGGCTTATAAAAACGACATTTTATAAAAAATGGAAATAAAAATCAAATTGTTACCAAGTAAGATTAAAAAACATAGTGTAAAATTATACTTACGAATTTATTTTATAAAATTTTTAGCGCAGGCTAATCATGTTAGGTACCTATCCAGAAGAGTCCATGTATATGATCACATTGTGACATTTGAATTTAATGAATTTAAATGGAAAAAGCTGGAATGATACAGAATTGAATTTTTGTTTAAACAGTGCTAACCAAAAACTTGTGTATTCTTAAAAAAAAGTTCAATTATGTATTTTTTTTAATTTTCAACCCGTTCTGAAAACGTCAAATTTACCATGTAAATACATTAAAAACAGCAAATAAATTCATCTCCACTCGTAAAATTCCAATTTGGATGTTTAAAGAACCCCGTTGTCGTTTAGCAGTGAAGTTCACCCTCCGGAGGGGGATACGGGAGCAATTTGCAGGAAAGTGGGGCTCTATTGGTTGCAAAATAAGCACCCCAACGTCTTAAACACCCCTCGACGAACTCTACCAGGGTCTGCAAACACGTTTACTGTATTTTATTCAGATTTGAGTCCACATTTGAAGCCACATATTGCATCGTCTTGAAATTGGTCTACTTCTAATGTGTCTACGTAAATTGAGTTTCCAAGTTTTTAGACGTTATGACAATTAGACAACTTTACGCTAAATCGAAATCTTTTGTTTCTTCAAATCCTATTTTCATATTCCCTTATAGTCCCATTCAATAATAATAACCAGATATTCAATAAATTATACACTTGATAATATTGTTTGTTTATTTCAACTGGACATAGCGGTGAGTGGAATACTCTGTCTGCCATATAAAAGCGTGCATATAAATAAATTACATGATATTAAGTTGAAAACAAAATAAAATAAAACATTATTATATTTGGTAGTAGTAGTACGGTGGCATGAGGGAAATTTTCCATCTATGGTGTAGCGTCGCGCCCTACTACTGGGCGACTGCCTGGACAAGAGTGTTTTTTGATCTCCGGTAGCGCTGACTCGTCCCACCTAATCTGTGGCGCATCAAGACAGCAAACCCATGCGCCCGTCCCTCTGCGAACACCAGTGAGGCGCTGCATCGCCAAGGGAGGTCGAACAGCGCCCTGCATGCATGGTTATACTTTACTCGGAGTGTGTTCATGAAGCCTTAGGTTTACCTTGTCCATAGTTCGCTAGTGTAAAAGCTCATGCAGTATATTTGGAATATTTGCTTTTTCACTGGAAGACTGCACTTGTTGAATCTCCTGGCGAGCAAATTGGCTCGCACGCTCAGTACTCTTCTTTGGCATTCTGTGTAATGTGTTTTATGTATAGTGAGATGCAATAAATAAATAAATCATTTAGGTCATCAGTGACAACATGCCCCAAATATTTTCCAAAAGCAGAGCTAACGGATTAACGTACTGTTTTTGTCACTAAGTTCAAAATGTCTACTACATAGAAACATATGTCTTTACATAAAGTCTTTATTCAATTTCTTATGAAGATGAAAACAACAGGTTTTAAAAGAAAGCCAAAATAAAAAATAAGAAGTGATTTTCTGTTTTACCGGAATGACCTATTTAACCACCAAACCATGTAATGAAATTGGGACAATTAGTGTCTTTTAGTCACTAAGTGAGTTTCAACATTTCTCCTGAAACTTGGCCCCTTTTCGTTTCCTGAAAACTTTCTGCTAATGAATTAATCCTGTCTGTCGGAACAATGCACAGTACATACTATACGTTTATATTAATACATACAGTGTGTATGACATGTATGCCTAAAAGTTACATGACAAATTTAACACGGACGAAATTACACGTGAAGGGAATTACACACACTTTTTGTATTTCTTGCTAGAGCAATTCCGATGATTTGCAAATCTTATACTTCATTATAGGACGAGAGGAACTTACAAACTTACGAATTTACTTAAAATTACATGTACTGAAATTACACTACTTAAAATAGCCTAACCTAGCGTATTTTGTTTTCAATTTGGAATTTTTTTTCACGCACTTAAACACTTTAAAACTAAAATTTAAGTATAGGTCAAGGTTTTGCACTATTTTTAATATTTTTTTTCCTTCTTAAATAATTAATTACATGTTATTCAAACACAATACAAACACAACACACCTCAAATGTTTAATATATTATAATGAGTTCACATACCTTCGGGCTTAGCACCCATTTGTAAGAAACATTTTTGTCGCAATAATATTTAATGTATTTTTTAAATTTATATAATTGTTAACCGCAACGTAGACTTAGCCCTAGTGAGGTTAAAAATAAAATTGTGAACAAGAAATAAACAATAAACAAACAAACAATCGAACAGATTTTTTTACATGTATAATTTAAGAAGGTGTAATTTTCTCTCTGTATAAATTCGTCCATGTGTTATTTCGTCCGTGTGTAAGTCTAGCAGTATAATATTAGTACGTCAAATTCACGCCTGTGTAATTTCATTCTAAAACAGTACATATTATACGATATACAGTGGAGCTAGAAAATCACAATTAAGACGTCGCGTCTGTGTAAGAATATGTTGTCCCTAAAGATGGAAAAAGTAGAGGGATTTGTCTTCAAAAGACCATTTCAGTTATTTGTAAAGATAAATTCATTCAGTTAATAAATTAATGAAATGAATTTCATCAAATTAGATTGAGTCATGTTTTTTTTCCAATTTGCTATTTTCTTTATTTTTATTTTTCAATTTAAATACGATGCATACAACGAATGGTAATTTGGACGAAGACCGAATATCGAATATTCGGCAGCACTCTCCTCCAAAGCGTCAAATATTCGGCTGCCGAATATTATCGCTACTACCAATATTTAAACTGAGGGGTTGGAGAAAAGTGCAATTACAAATGAGATTTTTGTTTTAAAATTGTCGTCTTCATCGTAAGGCAAACCCTTACAACTGGTTGTCTGCAAATGCAAAACAATATCCAAAACTAATGAAGTTTGTTAAAATTTAACTTTCCTCACCTTGAAGTAGTGTCTATCGTGAGATACTATTTTCGGAAGCTGGTATAGTCTACGAAGAAAAATGCAATCGTCTGCTGCCAACAAATACAGAAAAACTGATTGATTTTGAATATTAATACCGAATATCCATAACATATTTAAGACATACACTAAATATTAAAGTAAAGTAAATATTTTAAGAAATCACCCTGAATTAACTTTTGTTCACTAACTTTAATATGATTATAGTTTTTAATTTAATTTTATTTATTTTATATAAATATAAATTACAAACAATACCAAACCAAATGATCCTTTGTCTGTCCAACTGGGAAGGATTCCCGTTTCAGGACATCCAAATTGTGTATTTAGTACATAATATTCTTACAATGGAATAGCGATGCTGTCAAAACAAATTTTGAGAACATTGTTGATTGCATTCGAAGTGACAGAATGGTTTCTTTATCCTTGAAAGAATTGCAAAGATGTAATTTATTACTAGGGTCAATTTGGATAACATTAGTAATTGCATTCAGAACAGATGAATGGTTTCTTTCGGGACATCACAAGCATGAATTCTTTTCATGGCATTTTGGAGAACATTTACTAGTTATTTTACTAAAAATGCATACGTAAAATTACACATTTTAGTCTCAAATAATAAGCCTTTTTTAATTTTTAGGAAAATTTTATTATTGTATGATAATACGCAGTTATCAAAACATATATCATAAATTATTATTTGTCTAAACTACTTATACAAATTGTCTATCGTGGAAAAATCTATATAAAGAAAATATTCACTGCCATTTTGATTCTCGTGATAAGGATTTGAATATGAACGAACATTTTTAAATCCTCTACGATTTTTCAATCTAAGCTTGTGCCAAATCTCGTTTCTTGGAATTTCTTACCAAGAAAACGATAACTTGTACTCAACTTTTGTTAATATGTCATCAACTGTGTAATAAGTGGAGAAAGCAGTTAGACTTTTGGAACTTGCTACAACGGTTCCAAAATCACGACCTCGCGACAATGTCACCGGGTTTCAAATGAGCATTCGCAGTACGTGATTTGAACACATGATATACTTGCTCCTGCGTGATAGAGAGAGATGGCAATGATTGTGGAGGTGCCAATATAAAATCACAGTGCCAATGGCTCAGGGGGTATTTGAACGCCTCTGAGGAAACTGTAGAGTAATCAATCATGGAATCAAAGGTTCTTCGACCAGTTCTTAATAGACAAATGCGTCAGGTTCCAACCGGCCATCCCACACTCAAAAACCATTGATCCACGGTAGTATTGTTCTGTTCCCACCAATAACATAGCCAGTCTCCAACCCTCAACTTGGAATCCGCGCAATTATTGCACGAGCGCCTCCGGCAAACAGTCTGCAACGACTTTAGACATTAACACGACGTGATAATTCGACGAGTGTATTGCTGTTCAAACGTTCAATTTACAAGTCGTGTGCTTGTGTTGCTGTTTTAACGTGCTCTGTGATCAAATTTATTCCCACTTACATCAACACACAGGATAACCAAACATTTACATAAGCCGGTATTTTACAAGTATCCTTAGGTCAATTTATCCGACTTAGACAGAGCCTTTCTTTTATATTGATGGTCAGGTATTCAAAATTTCATCAATCTCGAAATAAAACTGTAGATTTGTATAAAACATAAACAAACACCACCCGCCCGTCACAGACAATCTTATTTACATAAATAGATTTAACTCTATCCTATATATATACTTAATCGGTTTTTTAAAGGTCTCTCAATTCTTCTCCCAATAATTATGTTTTTTTTAATAATTTAATTATTTTGTACATAATATGTTTCTTATGTGGAAACTTCACTGGTTTTTGCTACACAGTAAACATGTCATTTTTTATGTATTTTAAAGTGTTTGTTTAAAAAAAAAACAAAATAAAATAAAGTCTTGAGTTCAATTCCTCTGGTAGCCCAGTCCGCTGTAATTGCACAAGCAACATTTTTCGCTCATAATTTAAAAATATAATTAAATTTATTAATTATGCGAATATTTACTATGTATTAAGCGTTCTTGAGGTGAGTTTATACAAAAACCCGCGCTACACAAATTGCTATTTTATTATTATATAATAAATAGCATCATATTCCTTAACTAGCCGTGGAGTTCATACATTTAATAATGTCTAAATTCTAACACCAACAAGTTTTCGAATTCACTGCCCAAATTTATAAGTCAAATCATGTCAATAATATTATATGGAGGTTGGTTAGTTTGTCCACTACAAACACTTGTGTGAACTTATCCAACCGCTTTAATTTAAAAAAATATATATATTTACGAAATCAACAATAAAATATCAACACGTAAAAAATAAAGTTTTTTTATTATAATTCATCTATAAATATACATTTTCATTTTATTTTACTGAGGATTGAACCTTCCTCCCCCAGGGACTATCTTTTAAAACTAATTTTCTTTTTTTTGGTTTACTGATTGTCCTCCTCATGGAGTGGGTTCATGGGGAGAAATACGTATATGTCCCCGGATGTATGCGTGATTGCCACCAAGACCACAAATCTATCTGCTGAGTATCAGCTCGATCGCATGTCGGGAAGTGGTTTAATTTCCACTTTCAAGTGAAAAGGGATCGAAAGATGAGTTTAAAAAGCAAAATAAACTACATAAAGTTTCTACAAAATTAAATTTTTATCATAATCACATTTTTTGTTAAAGTGATTGTGATTTTCTTAGCCATTTCAGTGTTTGACCAATTTACAAAATAATTATCGGAAAATTTTCTTTGTGGTTGAAACGTAATTTATCAAAGAACAGAGGTCAACAGCATTGATCTAGTCTGAAAACGGGAGATGTGTGTGTTTTCTTTCAACTATCTGCTTTAGACAGCTGTCGCAAGTTATCAGATTGCGACAAAATGTTAGTAATTGTACCTATAATAGGAAAACGAATAAAAAAAAGAGTTTTTTGAAGGAAGCATGAAAGGAAGATAATATTTACTATTTGTTATAATATTTAAAAGACCTATTGGTATGACTGGAACACGTCACTCACACAGATGCTCCCGACATACATGTATAAGAATGAAAATTTTAAGTTCGAAATTCATGACTACCCCACGAGAAGCTGTGGAGATTTTAGATTTCCGATGATTCCGATTTCAATGAACTACCGACACATAGATTGTAAAGAAGCTAAAAGCCCTGCTGATTTTCGTGGGTTATGCCTAAATGCTATAGAGAATATGTTTTAGATGTAGTGTAAAGTCTGCCTAAATTTCATAGAAATAAGTTGTTAGTTGTTAGTAAAGGTTTATACTAGATATAAAAATGTTATTTTTATACCTAAATAAAAACATACATAAATATCATGTTTCGAGCTGGTTTTTCGATTTCAGAAAAGGAAAAGAAAAAGTTCAAATAATGAAAAGAACACACTGTAACTATTTCGGAAAACTGTACAAACTTTTTAAATATGTTTAAATTCGACCAACGCGGACATAAATATTTATCGCTAATAACAAAGCGTAAACAAGACAACATGCTGTTTCTCTGTGACGTTTGGCAAAGAACATTCGAACCAGTTGGCCGAAGTGTGTCCATATGCACTGAAGTGTTGATAAATAGTTTAGAGTGTCTAGATTCGAGTTATTGATATTTTCTTTATGTAGTTTTAAGATATATTTATAGGTGGCAGTCGTATCACCGCATGACAGAGACAACATGTCGGCCACACCCGAAAGGTTACAGCCGATGCCAGCCGATCTCCAGGCTAGCAGTTCAGTACGAGTTTCTTCCTGCAACAGAAATAACTTAGAGCAGTCTTAAGTCCCATTAAATATTCCTTGTAAATATCTCACAATTATAAACAAATTTACTCGTAATCTCAGATGAACCGAAGTAATTATTGAAATCTCCCGATAGTCAAATGTATTGATTAATAAAAAAAACTGGATTTGATTCGTTTGGGTGGACTCTATTGAACGACCTACATATTCGTGGGGTGATTACTTATAATGTGACTCAGAAATCAGATGATTTGAGTTACAAACAAAAAATACTTTTTATTTCCTCAAATAAATTCTAAATATATATGTGGCATACATGGGCGTACACAACACATATTCTTTGTTAATGGACGAGGAAATAAATGTTTTCTTTTAGTGTAATCCACAAAACGCTACTTTAGGAGTTACTTAGTTGTAGTAATTACCCGGTGGTATAATAACGGATATTTGCCATGAAGCAACGAGAGGTAAGGTTAGAGAGAATTGATTTCTTATAGTTTGTACTCCTTTCCTTGAAAGCATTGGCAGGCATTAGGGTTTTTCCTTGCCGGTCGTATAACAGAAAACATCAACTTAACTTATTTACTTGCACATAATTTACACAGGACAATAATCTTACTTCCAAGGAATCTCAAACCTTTCTCCCACTTTGTAAAAAGTTTTTTTTTGATGAATATCGTTGAGTTGAGACAACACTTACTTTATTAAATAGAAGTGGTCCAAATATGGGTTCTTGTGACACTCCCAACAGAACTGTAATATGGTTCGACTTGAAGCAACTTATGACTGTAACGTCACTACGGTTTGATACATAGGGTAAAAGACATCCGAGAAGGTTCACCGATTTTTTTCTGATGATCACTCAACTGTTTTAGAGTCGGGGCCAGTGTTCCTATGATACCTCACTTTTGATGTATGTTCTGAGGATAACTTGAGGGCAGAATGGAATGATATAGTGAAATACTAAGCTATTCAGATTTGATCAAATACGGCTAAAGCCTTCGCAAACAAAGTTTCTTTGAAATTATGGTATTTCATCAGCGCGATACTGAGGATATCTACCATTGTTGTATGATAATTATAATTTCTCAGTTGAACAAACATCGTGCGTGTTGATTTACAGAAATTTCATGTTAATTAACTCTACGATAAAAAGTAAATTTACATTTCAGTTGACTGTTTAAAGCGTGGGTAAGGTACAAATGGGAATAGATTGCAATTCACTCGTAAAATGCTTTTCAGATTAAAAATGCGTTGTTTTTAATGCAGCAATTGCGACTCTGAATGTAGGTACTAAATCCATAATTTGAACATACTCAATTCGAGCTCAAGAGAATAAATTAATATTAAAAAGGGTATAGGTGGGTACATTTGAAAATGAAAGCAAATACGAGCTATGTAGCATTGCGATAAAAGCTTTGCATTAGATCGCAATTTTATTTCTTCTGTAAATCTAGGTCGCTCTGGGAAAATCACTCACTACTGAAATGTGAATACAATATAAATATATAATTTTAATTAAATTATTTTGTTAAATATTATACAGTGAATAAGAACAAAAAAACAATAAATAAAATTGATTGTTTTAAGTATCGACAGGTCAGTGGCTGAGTTGGCATTGCGTTGAGGTTGCTTTGAAGTCCTCCATCACGACAAAAGAAAAAAATTAGCTCACTGTGGTCGTAGTTGGAGATTTTTAAATATTGTCAGGTTATTCGTAACCCGGGGAAACAAAATAGGTACGACAAGATATTGACTACTCCTGAGTAAACTATAGTTTCTTCAAAATAAAGTGTATTATGATCGCTGCAATCCAAATACTATCCGTTTAAAGTCAATTTTTTTAAATTCTATATATATTTTTTTTATGTGGGAAAAATCAATTGAAGGAAATATTTTCAATTCTGTATTTTAAATATGAGATGGGCAAAAATGGGGTAAAATAATTAGGTCCCATTGACCGAGTAGTTAGAGGCACAGATCCTGGGTTCCATTCCGAGTTGCGTTTTTCTTTTTTTGTTTCATGTTTTGTTTAAATTTATTAGTATTATCTTCTATTATCAGATCTCTTATATTTAAATGAATACCATTTTTGGAGTCGCCAGTTCATTTGGGAAACTATGAAGTAGGTAACCTTCTCCATCATTAAGAAGTAACGATACCGTCAGCCAAAAACATCCATGTGAAGTGAAGTTCTTTCTAGAGTAGTTCTTCAAGAAACTCATTAAATGCCTACTATTAATAGCCTTACCGTCAGGAAAAACTTAAATCATCCACCAAAATGATTCTTTTGCAAGGTTTTAGCGATAGTAATCCAAAAGAAAAACTAAATCGTAAAGGAAATATTATAACGAAAATGAAGACACTTTTATCGCAATCAATTTCAACAATGAAACATGTCAATATGCACATATTTTTGGATAATGTCGTGCGTTATGCATAAAACTGGCTTATTAATGAATGGGGTGAACTAATTAAACTCTTAGAACTGAAAGAAATCGTAAACACGATCCACAGACTTAATTAATTAATCTATAACGCGATCAATTGATTCCGTTCCAGCTTTGAGAAACAAAAGTTGTTAGTTAGGACTAATGACCTCATGAACTTATCAACTTCCTTTTTAGTTTCAAAAGTACAAGTTAATATTTAAATTCGTCATTGTCAATTTGTTCGTATTTTTAACTTTTACGTAGCTGTCTGATGTTTAGGAATGTTAATTCATAGAGAGATGAGCCAGTATTCCCAGCGTATATCGATTTCTGATTTATTGCGTTATCAACATCAGTCTTGGCATCAATAGTGCTCGCAAAATCTGTATAAAATCATCGGTAGTTACGCCATCCGATATTGTAAAGTTATCGTTTTCACTGTGCTAGACCCCCAGGTCCCCAATTTTGGCAAAGGGTCATTTTTTCCCAGTAGTACATTTTAGAAACGTCATCATTGCTAAGCGTTTAACTGTGAAAGTGGAATCATGGTTTTTTTGAGTTACTCCTAATATTTTTGATTCTTCACAAGGTGCCAACAAAACCTAAATGCTGTGTATAAACAGTAAAAAACAGTTTCATTTAAAAAAAAAAGTAGAGTATTTACGCAACGTTCAGAGTGGGATGTGCTCTCAGTATCGGCCTGGTGTAAGTTGATTGAAATGGCTCTACCCGTTTTTGGTAATAAGTTCTGAATAAACAGTTACTTCCCTACCTTTATCTTCCCCTTTTCCATCCCCTACCTACTACATTCAGCTTTACAACAACCTAAATTAGAATGGAAAAGTCTCACTGGCTCCAGATGGTTGTGAGCAGTTGGAACTCTTGTGCGGTATTCACATTTAAAAAACGGTCCTTGTGTATGGCTGATAAGGATGTAGAAAAATCCTAACTATAAATAGTTATCAAATGGAGAGTAAATCGTAGAAAGCAGCTACATTTAAAGTCAATACTAGATTCTTAGAATAGGCAATGCCTATTTTGAAATTCATGTTGACTGGGCCTTAATGTATTTACGCCTGTATTGCAGTTTTTCCACGCGTATGTTGTACTTGTCATATTTACATATCATTGTTCATATATCCAATAGTCTTGTACATTATTTGACATAATATG
Organism: Hesperophylax consimilis; assembly: GCF_061612785.1. Lineage (NCBI taxonomy): Eukaryota > Metazoa > Arthropoda > Insecta > Trichoptera > Limnephilidae > Hesperophylax > Hesperophylax consimilis. Next base: position 4,016,077 of record NC_142842.1, read on the forward strand.
TAACATTTAATTTTTAAAATTACAAATAATGTGCAAATAGATTGTGGAAAATTAAGAAAAATGTTATAGTTGCAAAAGGACATCGAGAGTGCGGCGAGGGCAAATAAGGCGAGAACACAATTCGGGAGGCAGGTTTGAGTACAGCCACCCCACCAGCTGTGTGGCGTGCCAGATCGAGAGATGCTAGTTTCTCTAAATAATCTTTCGACCCATCGCCTTGGGCCACAGTGCGAGGGATATATTCATATGTCCATCACTCCTGGACACACTGATCCCTAGATTCCCACCCAACCCTCATATCTTTCACCTTCCCAGAACATCCTCTCCTTTTGTTTTTCCTTTAAAAAGTCCACGCAACATCAATCATCAAAAGACGAGGGAAATTATTTTAGTCTGGGCCTACTGTGCGAGGTTAATGTTTAAAAAAAAAGAAATTAATTGTTTTTTCCTATTGTTATATTTTTTTACATTATTGCGTGATTCTTATCAATTTATTTTCTGAATATTAAGTCAATTATTACACAAAGTAAATATAACTGAAGAAAGTGTATTTGTAAAAAATGGCATCAATAAGCATATAAAATTCAGGTTTACATCAAACATTACCATACTAATTTATTGTTTACTTTGTTTCAGGTATCGTCAACCGTGGCGACTCGTTCCGCCGGCGCCGCTCGCGCTCCAACAGCCTGGCGCCCCAGTCCCCGGGAAACCAGGCGCCCCCGCCGAGCCAAGGACACGCCGAGGAGGCTGAGGGTGGTCCGCCCGGGGGCCCCCGCGGCAGGGCCCCAGCCTTCCGCGTGGCCGTCATGGGCTCCTCTGGGGTGGGCAAGACCGCGCTGGTCAGCCAGTTTCAGACATCGGAGTGTATTAATGCGTACGACCGTCAAGCAGGAGGTAAGTTTGAAAAAATATATTTATTTTATTTCATCTACGTATTTCTGTTGTTCGTAGCGAACGTCAGTGCATCTTACAAGATACAAGTACAAATATCACATCTTTTATAATAAAAACACATAAATTTGTTTTTGACCACGATAGTTTTATTTTCACTCTACCTGTTTCGGAAGATCCCTTCCTTCGTCAGGAGAATATTTAATATTCTCCTGACGAAGGAAGGGATCTTCCGAAACCGGTAGAGTGAAAATAAAACTATCGTGGTCAAAAACAAATTTATGTGTTTTTATTATAAATTATGATGAGCCACAAAGTGAATGCTTTTTACAATTACGAAATATCACATCGTCTGCATAAAGTAGTAGTTGAGAAGTCAAATAAGCTTTTCACTTCATCATTAACCTCCCACACTCCGAATTTCTACCAATTCACCATTAAGCTCTCGAACTCCGAATTTCTACAAATTCATCATTAAGCTCTCGAACCCCGAATTTCTACCAATTCTTCATTAAGCTCTCGAACTCTGAATTTCTACCAATTCATCATTAAGCTATCGCAATCCGAATTTCTACCAATTCAGCATTAAGCTATTGCAATCCGAATTTCTACCAATTCATCATTAAGCTATTGCAATCCGAATTTCTACGAATTCAGCATTAAGCTATTGCAATCCGAATTTCTACCAATTCATCATTAAGCTATCGCAATCCGAATTTCTACCAATTCATCATAAAGCTCTCGGACTCTGAATTTCCACCAATTCATCATTAAGCTATCGCAATCCGAATTTCTACCAATTCATCATTAAGCTCTCGAACTCTGAATTTCCACCAATTCATCATTAGGCTATCGCAATCCGAATTTCTACCAATTCAGCATTAAGCTATCGCAATTCGAATTTCTACCAATTCATCATTAAGCTCTCGGACTCTGAATTTCCACCAATTCATCATTAAGCTATCGCAATCCGAATTTCTACCAATTCATCATTAAGCTCTCGAACTCTGAATTTCCACCAATTCATCATTAGGCTATCGCAATCCGAATTTCTACCAATTCAGCATTAAGCTATTGCAATCCGAATTTCTACCAATTCATCATTAAGCTATCGCAATCCGAATTTCTACCAATTCATCATTAAGCTCTCGAACACTGAATTTCCACCAATTCATCATTAGGCTATCGCAATCCGAATTTCTACCAATTCAGCATTAAGCTATCGCAATTCGAATTTCTACCAATTCATCATTAAGCTCTCGGACTCTGAATTTCCACCAATTCATCATTAAGCTATCGCAATCCGAATTTCTACCAATTCATCATTAAGCTCTCGAACACTGAATTTCCACCAATTCATCATTAGGCTATCGCAATCCGAATTTCTACCAATTCAGCATTAAGCTATTGCAATCCGAATTTCTACCAATTCATCATTAAGCTATCGCAATCCGAATTTCTACCAATTCATCATAAAGCTCTCGGACTCTGAATTTCCACCAATTCATCATTAAGCTATCGCAATCCGAATTTCTACCAATTCATCATTAAGCTCTCGAACTCTGAATTTCCACCAATTCATCATTAGGCTATCGCAATCCGAATTTCTACCAATTCAGCATTTAGCTATCGCAATTCGAATTTCTACCAATTCATCATTAAGCTCTCGGACTCTGAATTTCCACCAATTCATCATTAAGCTATCGCAATCCGAATTTCTACCAATTCATCATTAAGCTCTCGAACTCTGAATTTCCACCAATTCATCATTAGGCTATCGCAATCCGAATTTCTACCAATTCAGCATTAAGCTATTGCAATCCGAATTTCTACCAATTCATCATTAAGCTATCGCAATCCGAATTTCTACCAATTCATCATTAAGCTCTCGAACTCTGAATTTCCACCAATTCATCATTAGGCTATCGCAATCCGAATTTCTACCAATTCAGCATTAAGCTATCGCAATTCGAATTTCTACCAATTCATCATTAAGCTCTCGGACTCTGAATTTCCATCAATTCATCATTAAGCTATCGCAATCCGAATTTCTACCAATTCATCATTAAGCTCTCGAACTCTGAATTTCCACCAATTCATCATTAGGCTATCGCAATCCGAATTTCTACCAATTCAGCATTAAGCTATTGCAATCCGAATTTTTACCAATTCATCATTAAGCTATCGCAATCCGAATTTCTACCAATTCATCACTAAGCTCTCGAACACTGAATTTCCACCAATTCATCATTAGGCTATCGCAATCCGAATTTCTACCAATTCAGCATTAAGCTATCGCAATTCGAATTTCTACCAATTCATCATTAAGCTCTCGGACTCTGAATTTCCACCAATTCATCATTAAGCTATCGCAATCCGAATTTCTACCAATTCATCATTAAGCTCTCGAACACTGAATTTCCACCAATTCATCATTAGGCTATCGCAATCCGAATTTCTACCAATTCAGCATTAAGCTATTGCAATCCGAATTTCTACCAATTCATCATTAAGCTATCGCAATCCGAATTTCTACCAATTCATCATTAAGCTCTCGGACTCTGAATTTCCACCAATTCATCATTAAGCTATCGCAATCCGAATTTCTACCAATTCATCATTAAGCTCTCGAACTCTGAATTTCCACCAATTCATCATTAGGCTATCGCAATCCGAATTTCTACCAATTCAGCATTAAGCTATCGCAATTCGAATTTCTACCAATTCATCATTAAGCTCTCGGACTCTGAATTTCCACCAATTCATCATTAAGCTATCGCAATCCGAATTTCTACCAATTCATCATTAAGCTCTCGAACTCTGAATTTCCACCAATTCATCATTAGGCTATCGCAATCCGAATTTCTACCAATTCAGCATTAAGCTATTGCAATCCGAATTTCTACCAATTCATCATTAAGCTATCGCAATCCGAATTTCTACCAATTCATCATTAAGCTCTCGAACACTGAATTTCCACCAATTCATCATTAGGCTATCGCAATCCGAATTTCTACCAATTCAGCATTAAGCTATCGCAATTCGAATTTCTACCAATTCATCATTAAGCTCTCGGACTCTGAATTTCCACCAATTCATCATTAAGCTATCGCAATCCGAATTTCTACCAATTCATCATTAAGCTCTCGAACTCTGAATTTCCACCAATTCATCATTAGGCTATCGCAATCCGAATTTCTACCAATTCAGCATTAAGCTATTGCAATCCGAATTTCTACCAATTCATCATTAAGCTATCGCAATCCGAATTTCTACCAATTCATCATTAAGCTCTCGAACTCTGAATTTCCACCAATTCATCATTAGGCTATCGCAATCCGAATTTCTACCAATTCAGCATTAAGCTATCGCAATTCGAATTTCTACCAATTCATCATTAAGCTCTCGGACTCTGAATTTCCACCAATTCATCATTAAGCTATCGCAATCCGAATTTCTACCAATTCATCATTAAGCTCTCGAACTCTGAATTTCCACCAATTCATCATTAGGCTATCGCAATCCGAATTTCTACCAATTCAGCATTAAGCTATTGCAATCCGAATTTCTACCAATTCATCATTAAGCTATCGCAATCCGAATTTCTACCAATTCATCATTAAGCTCTCGAACACTGAATTTCCACCAATTCATCATTAGGCTATCGCAATCCGAATTTCTACCAATTCAGCATTAAGCTATCGCAATTCGAATTTCTACCAATTCATCATTAAGCTCTCGGACTCTGAATTTCCACCAATTCATCATTAAGCTATCGCAATCCGAATTTCTACCAATTCATCATTAAGCTCTCGAACACTGAATTTCCACCAATTCATCATTAGGCTATCGCAATCCGAATTTCTACCAATTCAGCATTAAGCTATTGCAATCCGAATTTCTACCAATTCATCATTAAGCTATCGCAATCCGAATTTCTACCAATTCATCATAAAGCTCTCGGACTCTGAATTTCCACCAATTCATCATTAAGCTATCGCAATCCGAATTTCTACCAATTCATCATTAAGCTCTCGAACACTGAATTTCCACCAATTCATCATTAGGCTATCGCAATCCGAATTTCTACCAATTCAGCATTAAGCTATTGCAATCCGAATTTCTACCAATTCATCATTAAGCTATCGCAATCCGAATTTCTACCAATTCAGCATTAAGCTATCGCAATTCGAATTTCTACCAATTCAGCATTAAGCTATCGCAATTCGAATTTCTATCAATTCAGCATTAAGCTATTGCAATCCGAATTTCTACCAATTCATCATTAAGCTCTCGAACTCTGAATTTCCACCAATTCATCATTAGGCTATCGCAATCCGAATTTCTACCAATTCAGCATTAAGCTATTGCAATCCGAATTTCTACCAATTCATCATTAAGCTATCGCAATCCGAATTTCTACCAATTCAGCATTAAGCTATCGCAATTCGAATTTCTACCAATTCATCATTAAGCTCTCGAACTCTGAATTTCCACCAATTCATCATTAGGCTATCGCAATCCGAATTTCTACCAATTCAGCATTAAGCTATTGCAATCCGAATTTCTACCAATTCATCATTAAGCTATCGCAATCCGAATTTCTACCAATTCATCATTAAGCTATCGCAATCCGAATTTCTACCAATTCAGCATTAAGCTATCGCAATTCGAATTTCTACCAATTCATCATTAAGCTATCGCAATTCGAATTTCTACCAATTCATCATTAAGCTCTCGGACTTCGAATTTCTACCAATTCATCATTAAGCTATCGCAATCCGAATTTCTACCAATTCAGCATTAAGCTATCGCAATTCGAATTTCTACCAATTCATCATTAAGCTATCGCAATTCGAATTTCTACCAATTCATCATTAAGCTCTCGGACTTCGAATTTCTACCAATTCATCACTAAGCTCTTATTTAAGTTCTGTTATTTAACATGTTATAGGTACCTATGAAAAAATGCACAGTGCGCATTTTTAGGCATTTTTGAGAGATTTTTGTTATATTTGAAACGAGTCATGTTTTATGAAATATTTTCACAGTTTTCGTTATTATTCAAATTTGTTCTTTGAACATAATTATTTAGGTTACACGAAACATATTTTTATTTCGATGTTCACGTCCGTGAACTATTTTCAGGAACGTATTTTACACCGGGCAAACGATATTTAATTTTCCCACCAGGGTTCTTATGAGGACTAATTATTGTAGTTTACTCTGCTTGAAGTTAGGCGTAAACCAAAAATACTTAATATAAAAGACTCCTCGTTTTGAACGAGACTTCACGTAACTCAAGTGTCGATATATACTGGAGTAGGTAGGTATATATTCGCAGAGATGATGGATAGGACACCTCAGTATTAAATCCTGCAATTTTCCTACCTACAGCCCATGAGCCTATGAGGAGGCTCCCATCCTTATGAGCCCATCCTTAAATGACGGGAGCCCATGAGCCCATCCTTAAATGACGGGAAGAATTGTTGCAAGAAGAAGAAGATGTGAAAACCTACTTTTCAATCTTGCAGTATGCTCAGTGTAGAGCGGGGGGGTATAAGTACGATCGAAAATTGGAATCGAAATATTGTGACGTCATATGATTGCCTAACTACATCCACGAATGAAAAACTCTGAAAGTCTATGGAATAAACATTCAGAGTTTTTCATTGGTGTATAGTTTAATAAGTAGGCTCCAAATGAGAATTGAACTGTGTATATATTGGCATATCTATGATTCTTAGGACCCAGTTATTATTTGTTACATGCAAAAAACCCGAAGATATCGATCCAGTGAGTGGTTTTTTTATGATCTAAAATAATATCTCAGATAGTAAGGATTGATGTGTGATATAAAGAAGACCGCGGAATAGATGTTGTAAATTTAACATTCACTATTACTAGTAAATCATCTGGAAGCCGGCATATTTTGTGGCCCCAACTGACACGAGTGAGTCCTTTTAGAAGCCCAGATTTAAAATGTTATGGAATACTGTCCATCGTGTTCTGCGGATGCCTAGAAATTTAATAGTCCCATAATATAATTGCAATTCACACACTTTTGGGACTGGTTCTTCGGGTGTGTTGCAAAGAGCTTATCTCAGCAGCACCTTTCAACTCTTACAGTGAAGTCGCAGTTTCGCTACACCAACGAGTTTCAATATTTATTATGATAGTGTATAATTAAATTAACTTCTAATGCTATATTTTTACACGTTAAACATCTTAGTCCCAAAATTCGAAGATTCAAAGATTTACGGGCAAAAGATTTAGTTAGACATCTTAATGAATGTGGCATCCAAAATAAAGTGTTCAATTAAAGGCCTGATTTAATTAAAGTGGATTACCGAAAAAGTTAGAGGAGAAAAATCTAATAGCAATTTCCTGGAATAAGAATGGGTCCAAAGATAAACTTTTAATTTCGAGAAGAAAAAGTACTCAAGACAAACGCCGGAATTCGGTCAGATTTTAGCTCGCTAAACGCTCAAAAAGCCATCAAAGAAAATACAACTTTTGAATGAAAAACCTTAATATTATTTTATTAGAATTTGCTTAATTTAATAAATAAATTCTTCTGAAACTTTTAACTTAAGTGAGTTATCTCAATCCTGTACATCTAAAAGCTTTACAAAATTTTATACTTAATATAAACTATTTTGTAATGTATTTCTTGCAATTGTTCCAGTGGAAATAAAGTACTTTATTATCGTTAGATAATTACAATGAATATCTTTGCAGGACATAGGTCCATTCTATAGTTAAAGTTTTTTTATGGAATGGTGTGTTTTTTTTACTATACAAAAATATATTACAGCAGTAGACTTCAGTTCTCATGGTTTGAGTTTAAATGTACTGCTTGGGAAACTTATCTCTTTGGGCGGCTACAAGCCGAACTAATAAATTGCTTTTAATTAAAAAGATGTTTTCTGCAAAGCTTTTTTAAAAGTCCCTACCCCACAAGATCAATTTGGGAGGGGGGTTTAAGTACCGTCACCCCGGAAACCATTTATTGGATCTCTGCCATAGATCACCCCCAAGTGGTTCGCTACGTTTGGTAATTTAGCAGGGGTGCTCGGGTTCATCGGGTGTGGTGTGTTCAAGATGCACCTGCCTACCAGCAGCGAGGAGTACCAGATTGGGAGAGGCTGGTTTGGGGTGACCCTTTGACTTCTCCAACTGGTTTCTCGACCCATCGCCGCAGAGGGACTGATATATTTTTACGTCACTCCTGGACATACTGATCAATAGAATTCTACCCACCCCTCATACCTTTTTCCTTCTCAGAACTTCCTTTCCTTCCTCTCCTCAAAAAAACCCTCCACACAGCATCCCTCAGAACACGCCTAAAGCCATTTCAAGCAACATTTCAGTTCTGAAGGATTGTCTCTACCTGGGAGATACTGAGAGTATCTTACACTCTGGAAAGTGACGCAAATATACGAGTACCATATACAGGGTGTTCGGGGGTAAAGTGCGCTAGCTTCGGGAGGTGATTCCACACGTTTTAGGTAGTTTTCAGGTACAAAAGTTGAATTGAACAATATTCTTCCTTGGAAAAATATTATTTTTACTTCTCTACTCCTGGACACCCTGTATTAGTGTTTTTTTTATGAATAAGTGTGAAACTACACAAATTAATTGAATAAAATTTTGGAAGTACCTGGCTATGACTATTATGGTCACCAAATACGGTTTAACCCCTCACGCTAAATTGTTCGGTTTTGGGAACAACAGCTATTATCCGTAGAGTCAATTTGTTCGCTTTTGGGGACATCTCATATGGATATAGGACATAGAAATCGTTGTCTCCCTTATTGTCATAGTTTGAAATGTGGACTAAACGGTGTTAGAAAGAAAAAAAACACCAAGCTCTTTATTCTAATACAGAAATTAACCTCATAAGAATTATAATATACACCTCTATAAAACTCATGGTTCCAAACGTAATTTAAGAAAAAAAAATTGTAATTTTTTTTGTATGAAACGATAAGAAAGTAATGTAACCATAATGTTTATAGGAAGTTTGCCTAAAATATGTACATTTTTTTGATTTTCAATAATTTTACTTCAATGTTCAGACGAAAAAGAAAGATGAGAAATTTTAAAATTATTTTCATTTTTAAAAATTATATTTTATTTCTAATAATAAAATTTTAAAGCGTATATCATGTCCTTTCAAAAACCGTTGTTAGTTTTAGGATACGTCTTTAAGAAATTTAATGGCCTATATGCCAGATGACTGAGAGGTTAAGCCATTTCAAACAACGTTTCGATTCCAAATGTTGGTCTTTTACCAGGGAGAATCTGAGAATACCATCTAAAACTCTGGCAATTATTAATACTGTAAAGCCAAAATTAACTATGTCTTATAAAAACACACGTGACCTATTGCGAAACACACGTGATTTGAAATTTTGAATGAAAATGCCATAATATTGTGATGTTACATTTTGTAACTTTTTCTATGAAGTACTCTAGATGAAATACTCTAAATAAATTCAACGCACGCACTCGATGATAATTCAATATACTTGACTAGAGTGTAAACTTAGAAATACACTTTTCCTAGTCGGTTCAAGGTAAATCAATCATTCGAGTATTTGGGTGCCTTATATCCAGAAATATAATGTTCTTGTCAAAATTTTCAAACTTCTTTGTTATTTAATTTTGTGGGTAACGGTAGGTAGAGACAATAAAAATTTTTTTTGTAGATATCACTGTGTTTATTACGTAGACAGTATTGGTTTGTGCATCACGTTGGGATGCATGTCAGCTAGGTCATATCAATTCGGGAAGTGGAGATGTGCTTAGTGACATTGTGGTTAGCTAGTGAAGATCACGGATCTTCCTGGTCCTCCAGTGAGATGCTTGACACCGTGGGTGGTTGGAAATGAATGGTGGAGAATTTCCCGGCCCGATGATTAACACCGTGGGTGGAGATGAATGGTAGCGAATTCCGGAGTGTGGTCGCAGATATAAGTTGGTGCTCTCGCAGGTGAAGGGCCGGCGAAGTGTATCCGGTCGCGATGAGATGTTGACTGACTGTATTTGAGTACTAGACCAGACAGGTAGGCACATGACAGGTGGAGTGTTGCCAGGCGCAAGTGTTGGTGAAAACTGGACTGAACTGGGTTTGAGTACTAGAGACTGAGTGGCCGGCGGTAGACGAGACCTTTATATAAGCGCGCATCTTAGTCGAGCTGTCCCGACTAACTGTGGGAAAGCCGGCGCGTTCTCGTCGTAAATCCAGAAGTTTCCGGGCTGTAATTCGCGCGGCCCGTACTAGAAGTAGCGTATTGACAGAATTTTGTTTATTATACATTAGATCGACCATTAATTTACAGTACAATATTTACTATTTTAACATTTGGGAAGACAGGTATACAAAAAAGTTTTAAAGTTATTTAAATTTGTGTTTCCCCGCAGGGGTAGGCAGAGAGAACGGACCGCCAAAAACTCGGTCTTAGCATACATTCCTTGCTTCATTTACATTCATAAATCGTCTCATACATACTCTTCTTTTATTTCGACATAACCAGGCTCAAGTATCTGCTTCACTCGAACGTATCGTGTTTTTCTTGGACGTCTCTGACTTTTTCTGTAATTCACATTCGTGTAAATATCTAATGTTGTGTGTATATCTTTTGTTTTAGAAATTTCGTTCCATAGTACCATTCCTGTGTTGTGCTAGAACATCTGTTCTGCCGTGTGGTATCTTGAACAAGTCGTAGTGATGACTACGGCTGAAGTTTTCTGGCACTTAAAGATCTCATTTCGATAGTTGACGTGCTGCACCGAAGAATACATCCATACGACAAGTCATCCGTACTACAAGACGTAAAAATGTTCAAAATTGCAAACGTAGTCCAGTAAAAAAGTGTGATATAAGCCTTTTTCGTATTATGTTCCCGCGCCAGGATTTGACCTTACTGCAAGGATCTTACTGCTATGCCGTTGAGAACTCCGTTATAACATCTCTTTCGCGCCGTTTATAAGAAAAGGGGAAAGCTAACAACGGAGTTATCGGCGGGCCTGTAGCTTTTTAGCCAAAGAATTCTGAAGCACTCCTTATTCTTCGGGAACGTGCCAGGTATAAATAAAACCCGAGTGCAACGGAAACCTTAATGATTTATAGCATGATATGCTTGCCATATATGCGTGTCGAGAAATATTACTTTGCTTCTGACTACCAGAAATTAGTCTACGTGCCAAATTACATACCCAATATTCTTTTTAGATAATTATATTTATTTACATGAATTTCGACTGTTTTCATGTAGAAAATAATATTGTATATTACTTACCTTTAAGAAGACTTTTATCATCGTTGCTTTGGTTTGTAAAATCATAAATTGACTTTATTTATTTATATTAAGTCATTGACATGAGAAACCATATTTCTATGTATAAAGTTATTAAAAGTGATGAAAAATGGTCTATAAACCTAACCCAACGTAACCTACTTAACCTAGTTTTATATCACTTTTCATAACTTTGTGTTGAATTGCCACTGTCTTCAGTTGCCGATTACCGTTTTTAATATATTTGTCCCTTATGAATTTGAATAATACGTAACTATTTTCATTATGCAGAACCGTGTAAACGCATCGTCTACCATAAAATACCATCCCCTACATCGTCGTTTTCCTCAAATACCCCCCGCATTCTCCTTGTGACAATTTAGCCCTGCTGCCTCACCCGGAAGGAAGTTAGGTGAAAACCACCGCCCCTAGTGACAGCTCAGGTCTCCTAACAATGTTTCATGTTGCACTAATTTGTAATTAAGCCATGTAAGGTCCAAACAACGCTACTAGTAAATAGGACATAAAGGTATAAAAAATTATTATTCTCGCAAAATGATACAAAATATCAAAATAAAAGTAAGGTTATCAAGGACAATAGATTGTTTTAACTAAACATGTATTAATTTTATTTAATTGTTTACATCCTTAGTTTAATAGATTGAATAAACAAAGAACAACTCTGGAAACCTCGTGTTACGATTTGGCACTCGGAACGTTATTAGCTTTGTGTCAGGTACATCAGGAACTTATGGTTCTTCTGCAAGTTGAGGCGGTTAATCAAATAACTTCATTAAATTAACATAATTAATTGGTTCAATTTATACGTATAGTAATTTTTTAGGTAAGTTGGAGACGACACACGCCAGAGAAAGACTTGGAACTGCTATATTGCTGTTTCCAATGTTTCCAATCAAAATGTTTTATATTTTCTTTGTGGTCTGATTTTTACAAGATTTATTTTAAAAATTAGTTCTTAAATTGTTTAATTCTTTGTAAAAGCACAATAACTTAATAAAATTTATTGATACTTTGTATCCTGATGAAGAAACCATTAGTTCTGAGTCATATAGGTAATTTTAGTTAAAATAGAGGTTTACAAAAAAACTATTCATATTATTTTTCCTAACATTTTAAAAATTTGAAAATATTTTTATTCTAGGTACGAAATTTAAACACGATTCGCCATAATATTGCTGTAAACCTTCAAAGTAATTTTATAGAGGTTCTATAAAAAAATATTCACTTTATAAATTTGTTTATGAATTTAATCAATTGGATAATTTTTCAAAATTAATGAATATTTTAGTATGTAAAGGTATTAATCTGAGCTTTTGTTGTTATAAAAGATTAGTGTTTGGCAATCAGATCTGTATACTGAAAACAATACACCCATTTTCAGAAATTTTCAGAAAACTATATTCTTTATTAACCGTATACAGAAACAGACAGAACGTAGTTAATGGGTAGATTGGGAAGTACCTGGCTATTCAGATTTTGTTGTTGTGAGCTTGAAGGTAATGGGGAGGGGAAAGAGATGAGGAAGAGTAAGGTGGAGTACCTGGCTATTCAACTCAGGGCACCAAAGACGGCTACAGCTATTTAAAGCAACCTTTCATTTCTGAATCGTGGTCTTTGACTTTGGAACGTGCTGCAAGTATACTACATATTATTTAAAATGAAAAATTGTGAAATAACACAAGCTGATAAAATAAAATTTATGTGCGCACGCCGGGATTTGAACACTCGACATTCGGCTTACAACCCGTAAGTAAAACCTGCGTACAGAACTAGACAGAACGTAGTATTTTATTGCACTCGACCGACTGCCGTAATTCCATTGAATAAAGGTGGTATTCTTTATTCCCAGCGTAATTCAAAGGAATTCTCTTTCCCACAACTTTATTATTATTATTTCACGTCAAAACCAGATTCCGCCTCACAGAGGGTTGGGGAGCCACTTGTTCGTAATTATTTTTTTTATTAATTAAGCCATAATGAACCAAGCAGCCCATTTTATTAGATAAAGCCGTAATTGACAGGCTTGTTGTTTGCTTTCATTGATTACTGAATGATTTAGAGAGATTGGTGTACAAAGAAATTCTTGAACGTGTTTTATTTTTAGAAGTTTTGAGAATCGACTCTTTATGTAGGTATAGGTATAATCGAATGGGTTTGTTTTAATATTATGACAATTTGTATTGTCATGATTGTCATAATATTAAAATAAACGCATTCAGTTATACCTATCCATAACAAGTCGATTTTCAAAACTTCTAAAAATAAAACTCCTTCAACAATTGCTTTGTACACCTATTATTCATACTATAATACTATGTAGACACTCTAAGGACGGGTTGTTTTACAGAATTTGAACAATTCATCAAATTTCAACGTTGTTTTTCAAGTTCTGTGAAGGTTCTAATTTTTAATACGTGTTTATTTTTTTTCTGATAAATATTCCAATAAGAACCAATTCCAAATGAACCAGTTCCAAACGAACCAGTTCCAAAAAGAACCCGTTTCAAAAAGAACCAGTTCCAAAAAGAACCAGTTCCAAAAAGAACCGTTCCTCGGGGAAATAATATCGACAGTTCCAGAGAAAGCAAAGAACTGGCTCTTTGTAACCGGGACATGAATATCGACCATTTCTATTTTAAATCAATCTTGAAACCAGAAACTCAATTTTCGTTGAAAAACTAATTATATAATAATAATAATATGAAAAAGTCTGAGAACAAACAAAAACATAGTTTGTTGATATTATTGATGCTTGTTTTACCATATTTTATATTACATTGTTAAAATTCAATTTTAAAAAAATCAATCAATTTCATTTGAAGAAGGCCGGAATGAAACAATTTTACAAAATGTAACTGATATATTACCAATTTCCTTTGTAAACATACTAAATCAACATGAAATATCTCGTTTAATTAATACAGGCCAAACCCTAGAATTTCGAAATCTATTTTAACTTTTCTATTACATAATATATTGTTTGCGTCCAATTATAAAAATAACAACTCACTTTCATCCAATGAAGGCCGAAGTGACCTTTCCATATCGCCGCCAGAGGCGCCCCAGTCGCCCAACTGTCAGCGGTGAAAGGGCGGGAAAAATAACAGCGGGAATTATTTTTCGCGCCATTGCTCGCCTAAATAAAAGAAGATATTCCTGTTGAACTTTTTTCATTGTTCCTTTAATCTTAACTACGTAGTTTGTGACCTAGATTTGTAGTTATTTTTAAGGCTGGATTTTTAATTAGAAATAAATACGTTTTAACGACTTTAGATGATGGCGATGATAAGGAAAGTGATTGTTTGATAATATGCAAATTGCATTTTTAATCTGCTTTTTATTACATCTTTTGGTTTTAAAATAACAGTTGCCTTGGAAAGATTTTTTTGGCATTTTGTTTTTAACGAAGTAATAAACCCTAAGATTAAAAGAACAGACATTTTCTTTAAGCATTATTAGTATTTTTTATGTGAATACCGCAAAAGAGTTCCAACCTTCTGGTGTCAGTGAGACTTTGCCATCTCAAATTAAGGTATGCTGCGAGGCTGAATTTAGTGGGGAGGAGATGGGAAAAAGGAAGGTGAGAAAGTACCTGCCTATTCAGATCTGGATCAAACTCTGCTAAAGCAATTTTAAAGTAATTTTGTAATAACAACCTACATTCCCTTCGACAACATTGTTAAGAATTTCCAAGTACCAAAAATTGAAAACATCAAATGTAACATATTATAAACAATTAAAACTTAATTCATCATTAAGGCATAAATATAATACAAATTCCTTTGGCCTACTTAATACACAACAAATTCAGAATTATTTTGTTTACAAAGGGATAAAATGTTTGAATAGTCTTTCCGAAGAATTGATAATTAGAAGAATTTTATCAATTAATTTTCCCTATCTAATTTTGCGGTATGTTAATTATCATGTAAAATATTAATAAATAGAACTGAATTTTGTAGTAAATTCAATATGTGAACTTCACCCGCTATAACACACATCCCTAGCATGTATTGGTGAGGATATTAGTGTAGCGCCCTTTGTGGCAGCCGGACGCGTCCTAACGCGTCCTAACGCGTCCTAACGCGTCCTAAGCGTCAACCGCTTTGTGTTTTTAAGTATTTTCAAGGGAATTGAGGCAACATCCCTTTGAAATTATTTTAAAATCAATCAAACAAAATTTTAAATAAACTTATCAACCATTTATTAGAACTTTATAATATGTGATTTGAGTGCAGTGTGTTAAAAGTGAATATTATATGGATATTTTGCTCAAAATATTCGAAACGAACGTCGATCGGTAAATGCACCCCAGATGTTTTCAACGGCATTCTTAGAAACTCTGAAGGGCCTAGCAAGTGTTAGCAAGCCCGGGGTAATTTATTATCCCGATTGTCGCCTTTTATTGCAGGCAGAATGCACTGCTTCAATAATCACCAGGATGGACTCGCCGAACGTCTATGTGAGGTGTCAGCGCTTAATTACCTGTACGGATGAAGAACCTCGTGCTGGCACTGTTGGTGGACGCGGTGGACTCCCTCGCTGCAGCAGCTGGTCCAGTTTCTTCACCACCTAGGATTCTTGCTTCAGAGTCTCCATCTTCGTCGAACGTCACAGCGGTGCTGCCAAGGTCTGGTATCTGTGAGAGGATATTCTGTCAGCGCTTTATCAGCAGCAGACACAATACTGGACGGATGACGAACCTCATGCTGGCACTGTTGGTGGACGCGGTGGACTCTTTCGCTGCAGCAGCCGGTCCAGTTTCTTCACCACCTAGGATTCTTGCTGCAGAGTCTCCATCTTCTATTTTCGTGTCACCTGTTCCTTTACTTCATTTTACTTAACTTTATTTTTGTAATATTCATATTTTTTGTAATACCTGCATCAACTGTAAAGCGCCCCTGAGGCGATATCTCACAAAAGCGGCGCTATACAAATTGTCCAATAAATAAATAAAATGGAGGGTGACTTGACAAACTTCACCCGCCATAACACAGGGACATCCCTAGCATGGTGGGTGACACGATAAACTAACTAACCATCACGCCGTTTCAGAGAGGACGGGCTGCCAAACAACTCGGTCATGGCATGCACACACTCCTTGCCTCATTTGCATTCATAAATCGTCACCTACATATTATTCTTGACTTTTCTATCATTCTGATTCTTGACATGGCCCAACTCGAGTATCTGGTTTACCTAATAGTAGTATGTCTTTCTCGGACGTTCCTTTTCTTCTGCCATTCGTATCTGGTTCACTTACTAGTAGCATGTGTTCTTCGGACGTCCAAGGCTTCTTCTGCCAATCATAATCTTTCTCATTAGGCCTACATCAGACTTGCATTCTTTTCGGATCACCACGTTTCTCACACGATTATACGTGGTGTTAGCGCACATACACCTCAGGGATCTCATTTGTACAGCATTCAGTATACTTTCATCCTTCCTCTGCCAGTTCAATGCCTCACTGCCATACATCAGGGCAGGAACCAACACTCCATTGTTGACTGCTATCCTCGCTTCTTTGGACAATTTTTGGACGTGTGACAAACAATGTTTTTATCTCATGCAAAAAACACTGCATTTGAGCTGTTTAAATGGAAAACAAACAAACACACAATACAAACGCTGTTATTTATGAGATCCGTTGCGTGACTAATCCACATCTGCTTTATTCTCCTGATTTTTCTCAAATCAAATTGTTGTGTTTATTTCGCTATAAAGATTTCTAATGTAAATGACACATCTGCCCTGATGATGGACACTGCAATGCTGTCCGAAACGTTGGCCAAAGAAGGAGTTTACGCAACACGGCATAACACCCCAAAAACAAATAACAAAAATACTTTTGGCCGTGAAAATGTTAAATCATATTATTTCCAATGTAAGTTTTTTTTAAATGTCAACTTTTAACTCTTCTTCATTCAATTAAATTCAATACCAGAAAGCTCATATAGAAATGCGCATAAGTTCAAATAATACACACGACGATTTCACATTTGAAAAAATAATCTTTACTGAACCATTTAAATGGCCACCATCTTGAAACGTAAACACAACGTACAAACAAATTTACAAATGACGAAATATAAAACGCTCGAATTAAAGTAAAATTTAGTTGTTATGTGCAAATTTTCACAGCAATATTACTACGTACTGGAATAAAAAATGAATAATATATCCTATTGAGCGTAGGATTAAATGAATAATGAGTGTCGACTATGGAATGGGCGTTTTCTTAGGGTAGAGGGTTGACCTTTAGGGTTGGTTAGGGTTAAGGGATGAGCCTTTTCACACTGCGGGCTATTGTGATCAGTAATTGTGAAAAATTGGAGCTTTCGGAAAAGAAATCAGTCCTCCGTCACAAAGGGAAAGGCAATCCCTTCGAAGATCAAATACTTCTCAAATAATGTTTGGACGTGAAAGTTATAGGCTACAGGGATGTCACGTGGTTTTTTTAACGGTTTTAAAAAACCTTTACTGTCAATTTTTTAAAAATTGTTTGTTTAAACTTTTTTGTTTATTCGACTTCATCAGAGACAGATGGACAAAATAAGCAGATCTGGACTTCAGCCTTGTCGTGGCTTTAGTTAATAAAGGAGGAACACTAAAATAAAAATGTTAATATGTATCCAACACACTATTTAGTTCGAGAAGAATCTTGCAGTAATAAATTAAAATAGCTTTGAAAAGTTTGTAGTTCTTAGCAGTGGCGGCTAGTGACTGCATTATGCAATGGCATTATTGATTGTTTGGCCGTGCGCTGCACAGATTACCTGAAAATCTTCATATAAAAATACAATTTTCTAAAAAATATAAAAATGGTTTTCAGCCACAACAATATCAATAATGCCATTTTTTGTAATATTAGCACTCTACTTTACCCAAAATTCACGAGCCGCCACTGGTTATTAGTATAAGTATGATACAGTTAAATATGACCGAAGGCAATAGGGTTGGATCAGTCGTTGAGAAGGTTTTTTTTGAGGTGCTTAAATTTTATTTTTGTATTGATCAATATTGTGTGGTACTCGTAAAATAACAATAAAATGTTTACCAAACGGTAAATTAAATTAAATTCCTTAAAGGAGGCACCGTTGTGTCTGACTCCTGAGGGGAACGGCTGCGTGACTTTCTTCATACAAAACTTCAATTTAGATTTGAGGCCAAAATACTTAATCAAACTGAATAATTTATGTTTTTAATGAAAAGGTATAGCAAATATTTAGTTAAGACTGCTTTACACCATACTTTTTTTCTTACCGATCCACAAATCGGGACACATCAGAAAATTGTTCGCTTTACACGATCATCATTTTCATACTTACGATTTCATATTGATAGTTGATAGAAATGAAATGATATTTTGAGACGCTACTAAATCGTAATAAAATGGCAACACATTGAAAAATCCATATATCACATTAATAAAATCAACTTTCACTGTCATTTGCGAGCTTTATCATTGTTTCCAATCGATGTTTTTTGTCTACATGTTCGTATTTGAACCTTTGTTATAATGATTTTCATGCCTTGGCAAAATTGCCTACCTGATCGTAGCTTGATTAGTACGATGTTCGTATAATATATGAGATGTAACTACCAAAACACAGCGGCGCAGATGCCAGAGCAACAGCTCTCACGACCCCATCTCCATAATTAAACCACTCACCCTGTTTTCTTTTCATTAATTGTTATATCGCTTGAAAACCCAACTTATTACCAAACATCACACTAATTAAAAAGTATGATACAATATCAAGTTAACATACTCGTACATAGATAGATATTGTGGTGACCGGGTATGTCATCAAAATGTCAATCATCGAAAATACACAATACCTAACAGTAATTAAATTCTGTAATAAATATATATTGTAGTCGTTTTACTAGTATTTTTAATACATAACTTAATACACATGCAAATACAGGTGGCAGATAATATCCACCATCTCTAGTAATGTCACACGTCTCTCACGGTACCGACTATCAAAATAGAACACATTCCTTTTTTCATCACGATTAGACAAAATGGATGAAAAAAGGTGTCATGTAAAATAGCCATAAGGATATGTGCTGTTTTATTTATTTGTGTTATGAATTAGAGAATATGAGCGATTTTAAATTCATTTTTTACGATATTAGAGACAACTTTGAAAAATTTTAACTTGAACTTTGAAAGAGTTAATGGTAATTATTTTAAAAAAGACCAAACAAGTTCGTAAATACAATGCAATATAAATTTAAAAAGTAAAACATCGTAAAAAAGGTGTTTTTTGTGCCGGAATTTAAAATTAATTTACGACAAATTTTTGATCAGTCGTTCGAAAAAAGACCGGTGTAAATAGTTTTTTTTTTAATTCATATTTTTCATTAAGTACATTATATTTGCATATCAAAAAAGGTATGATTATTTTTTTGTAATTACCACTATTAATTAATTACAACAAATTGTTGCCAAACTTGCCTTTAACATCGTGAAAAATTGATTTCTTTAATTGCCATATTTTATAATTTGAAACACAAATAAATAAAGTATCATATATCAGTAATAGATTTTTGCCAGGCATTTGATTAAAAAATATATTATTCAGTTTGGTCTGGTATTTTGGCATCAGATCCTAAATTGAATTTCGTATGAAAAAGGCCTTTTACTGTTTAAAAAGTGGTGTATCTACGAGTATGACAAAATTTTATGTATGTATATTTAAACGAGGATTACCCCAATATTTAAAACACGTTTTGTTCTGTTATTTAATATGTTATAGGCATGACAAATTCATAGTGTATCTTTAAAAGCAACTAAAGCATTTGTCGAGAGATTTTTGCTCTATTTCTGTTGAAATGATAACAACAATATAAGACTAGTGCTGCCATCTATGTATTTAATATGTAAACTTATATGAAATAAATGACAGTCTATTCTCCATCTTTGATCAAACAGCGTTTCATTACAGGTTATGGGCCGTTCGCTTATAAATCTTCGCGATTTTGTTGTTTTTTTTTGTTTGACCAGTATAAAAAACACGATTACAAAACGCGATTGAACTGTGTCGTGACGGATTGTTATAATAAAAGTGTACAACTTTAGTATATCGCAGTTTAAAAATGTCGGCGAACTATCTTGTCAACGTACCCAAGCTAACGGGACGTGATAATTACGACATATGGTGTTTTGCGGCACAGAATTTTTTAATCCTCGAAGGCATGAAGCATTGTGTGCAGCCAGCAGTCGGGATTGAAATAAAACCTGCAGATGATGCAAAAACCAAAGCAAAATTGATTATGACAATCGACTCTTCTTTATATGTTCACGTAAAAGATGCTAAATCCAGTAAAGAGTTATGGGATAAATTAAAAAAATTATTCGACGACAACGGATTTTCACGGAGAATAAGTTTGCTGAGAAATTTAATTTCGATTCGCCGAGAGAATTGCAGTTCGATGACGTCTTATGTGACGCAGATTATCGATACAGCACAGAAGCTTTCAGGAACGGGATTCGAAATTAATGACACATGGACAGCATCATTGCTACTCGCTGGTTTGCCAGATCGTTTCTCGCCGATGGTTATGGCATTAGAACATTCAGGAATTCCTATAACGACAGACTCCATAAAAACAAAATTGTTAGATATGGATTCAGCAAGTCATGACGGGAGTGAAGTTAGCGGAGCTTTAGCAATTCGTTCAACTTCAAAGTACAAAGGAAAAAATAATACGAATATGTCTATGGCCAGCAAAAGTTATGTTGGCAGCAATGGCAGCACTGGCTTGTCAAAGTCAAACGTCAACAAGCATATAAAGTGCTACAGATGTAAACAAATCGGGCATTACAAGAACCAGTGTACAAATACAGAAAATAACTTGTCAAATCAGATAAATAAGGATCGAATGCAGTCTAATGCGTTTAGCGCAGTGTTCCTGAGTGGAAATTTTAACAAAGACGATTGGTATATCGACTCGGGCGCGAGTGTACATCTGACAGCAAATGAAAGTTGGATTATAAATGCGCAGTATGAACAAGAAAAAATAATTGTTGTCGCAAACAGTGAAAAGGTGTCAGTATTGTGTTCTGGCGATGTAAAAATCATGACTAAAACAGATAATCATGAGTATGACATCATGGTGAAAAACGTATATTGTGTACCAAGTCTAACAACGAATTTATTATCTGTTAGCCAACTGATTATGAAAGGCAACCGTGTATCTTTCACTGGAAATGGTTGTTCAGTTTATAATAAAAATAACGAGATGGTTGCTACGGCAGTGTTGGTCAATGGAGTATATAAAGTGAATTTGCTAAAACAAGACTGTTTAGCAGCATCAGTTGTGTCAGGAATGACTTGGCATCGAAGGTTAGGACACATAAACAAAGATTATTTGAATCAGATGGAAAAAGCTGTGCATGGTATGTCACTTGATAAAAAAGTTGACATAAGCAAATCTTCATGCACAACATGTTGTGAAGGCAAACAATGCCGGTTACCTTTTAAGAGCAGTGGCCAACGAAGCAGTAATCTCCTAGATATTGTGCACACAGACATATGTGGGCCTATGGAGAATGTGTCTATGGGCGGCTCGAGATACTTCTTGTTATTTGTTGATGATCATAGTAGGATGACATTTGTTTATTTCTTAAAACACAAAAATCAGGCTTTGAAGTATTTCAAGATTTTTAAAGCTCAGGTGGAAAATCAAACAAAAAAAACAATCAAAGTATTAAGGAGTGACAACGGACTGGAGTATTGCAATAAAGAATTTGATGATTTCCTGAATAGTGCCGGTGTGATTCATCAGAAAAGCAACCCTTACACCCCACAACAGAATGGATTGTGTGAACGATTTAATCGCACAATAGTTGAAAAAGCAAGATGTCTACTTTTTGATGCAAACTTAGGCAAAGAGTTCTGGGGTGAGGCCACCAATACGGCAGTGTACCTGCAGAATCGGATTGTGGCAGCGGCATTGGAAAATAAAACTCCATATGAGTTGTGGACTGGCTCCAAACCGGATATAAGTCATATCAGAGTTTTCGGTAGCACTGTGATGGTCCATGTAGCTAAAGAAAAGCGAAAGAAGTGGGATAAGAAAACAACCAAATGTATTCTCATAGGATATCCAGATAATGTAAAAGGATATAGGGTCTTCAATCCAGAAACAAGGAATGTAACGACTAGTAGAGATGTGATCATCATTGAGAAGGAATCAAAATCTGAAAATTTAATGGAAGTGCAAGGTCAGAATATTGATTCAGTGGGGGATAGTAAGGAACTTGATGATACAGAACAATGTGGTCAGAATGTTGATTCAGTGGGGGATAGTAAGGAACTTGATGATACAGAACAATGTGAAATTGAACCTGTGCCTAGTCAAGAACACTCAAGTTTCATGGACAGTTTTATAGATAATGATGAAACATATGTTCCCAGTGATTATGAAGATGCAGACAGTGAGAAAGAAAGCCCGCAGTGCCGACCTAACCGGGAGAGGAAGATTCCAGAGAGGTATGGGTTATCAAATCTGTGCGTTGACAGTGAAACATATGATAATGCGGCTGGTTTGTCTCTGCATGACGCTTTAAATGGACCAGAAAAATAACAGTGGAAGTTGGCTATAACAGAAGAGTTGCAGTGTTTCAAAGACAATGATGCGTGGGAGTTAAGTGATGCTCCAAAAGATGGAAGAGTTGTACAGTGCAAGTGGGTGCTTCGTAAAAAGTATGATAGTGAAAATAAAGTCCGCTTTCGTGCACGTTTAGTGGCAAAAGGTTTTTCACAAGTTGAAGGTGTGGACTTTACAGAAACATTTTCTCCTGTAGTGAGACATACTACATTAAGATTACTTTTTGCATTGTCAGTACAACTAAATTTGAAAACAACACATCTTGATGTAACAACGGCTTTCTTGAATGGTACACTTGAGGAAACTGTTTACATGCAAATACCAAAAGGTTTTTCTGAAAAAACACAAAATGGTCAAGTACTTAAATTAAAAAAGGCCATTTACGGGCTTAAACAATCCTCAAGAGCTTGGTATAAAAAAGTAGATGAATGTTTGTTAAGCATAGGTTATATTAGATCTAAAATAGAACCATGTATGTATACAAAAATGAAAGATCAGTTTAAAACTATTGTCGCATTGTTTGTAGATGATTTTTTTGTTTTTTCAAATGATACTAATGAAACTAAGCATTTAAAGGATGTCTTAACAAGTCATTTCAAAATAAAAGATTTAGGAGAAATAAAGAAATGTCTGGGTGTTAACATAACTGTTAACAAATCTAAGCAAACAATAATATTAAGTCAGAAAGATTATATTGATCAGCTGTTGCATAAGTTTAATATGAGCCAAAGTAAACCTGCACAGACTCCAATGGAAACAAAGTTAAATGTGTCAAAAAATGAACATTGTGTTGGTAATTTTCCATATCAACAAATAATTGGATGTCTTATGTATTTAGCGGTTCTAACCAGACCGGACATTGCATATACGGTTGGTTTTTTAAGCCAATTTAATAATTGTTATTCCAAAGAACATTGTTCTTATGTAAAAAGGTTATTGAGATACCTAAAATGTACTAAAGATTATGGTTTAAAGTATTCCGCTAGTGGAAGCTCAATATTAAAAGGGTTTGTAGATGCTGATTGGGGCGGAAACATTATAGATAGGAGGTCATACACTGGAATTTGTTTTACTTTATCTGGTTGTGTTATATCTTGGGAAACAAAAAAACAGAATACTGTTGCACTATCTAGTAGTGAGGCTGAATATATGGCCATCACCGAAGCCTGCAAAGAAGCAATTTATTTGAGAAATTTACAATATGAAATAACTCAAAAATGTATACTATTGATATTTTCAATGACAATCAGAGTGCGCAAAAGTTAACAGCAAATCCAGTTTTTCATAAGCGCACCAAACATATTGATATCAAATATCATTTTTGTAGAGAATGTGTAGCAAATAATATTGTAAATGTTAAGTATTTGCCAACAGCTGAAATGCCTGCTGATTTGTTCACCAAAAGTTTGGGTTCCACAAAACATTATGAATTTTTGGATAAACTAGGTGTGCAAATTGTTTAATTTAATTATATTTATATTGTTAGTTATAGTGGGGGTGTTGAAATGATAACAACAATATAAGACTAGTGCTCCCATCTATGTATTTAATATGTAAACTTATATGAAATATGTTAAATAACTGTTATACTGTTATTTACAGACTTTGGTGGGAACACAATAATAGAACGCGTGTTCCAATATAATAATTTATTAACAATTAAGTGCGGATTGTCTACGTCTTATCTCTGAGCTGTCGGTTTGGTAAAGAGGGCGAGCAGATGCATCCGTCATCTTTTATACCCCTATCAGTCATCTCGCTCTTACGCATTCAACAAGCAGGCGTACCACCAAAAACCTTTCTTACATCCTCCCCTACTAAAATTGAATGCCCCTATCTATATATATCATACCCTATTACTACATATTTCATTTACAATTTTATTTTATATATTTAATTTACTAAACAATTAACACAACATATTTTTTTTTATAAAATTAACTATCATATGCCGCGTTTCTTTCTGCTTCCCTTCTCTTGTCTCGTCGCCCGTCCACTCCTCCTCCTGGACTGCGAGGTCCTCATCTTGGCCGAAGTCTTCCCTGCCATGGGTTAGACCTGAAACATGGAGAAACAGTATTAGAGTCACTTCTATTACGTAACATACCTGAGAGATTAACTTCATCCGTCGACAGTTCCCTAGTGTCAGACGTACCGACTTCCGGCTTATCTCCCTCCTGCCATGAAACATGTAATTCTTTTATCTGGTCTAAATGTCTTTTCCACACCATATTAGACTTGTTAATTTTTATGATATATATTTTTCTACCTTTTTTTTCAACAATAACCCCAGGGACCCATAACCTATTACCCTGAGCTCTGAAATCTCTAGTCATCACTTTCTGACCTATATTCAAATCTGACTTATTTCTACCCTTATATTGTCTTTTCTGATTGACTTGACTCTGAATAACCTTTCTTATTACTTTTTGTTGACGAGTAGAACTTGAAGTATTCGTTCTTTCCTCAACCTTCCTAGGAATCAGAGAGTCAAATACTGTTCTAATTTTTCTTCCCATTAATAATACAGATGGTTCACACCCTGTTGTTGCATGAACGGTATTTCTATAGTCAGTTAAAAAGTTACCTAACTTTTCTTTATAATCTGAAGGAAATCTATTATTTTTACAAATTTTTTTAAGAAAATTTTTACAGGTTTTAACAGCATTCTCAGCTTGCCCATTGCTACTCGGGTGGTTAACTGGACTAGTAATATGTTTCATACCATTTTTCTTACAAAAATTTTCAAAATCCTCAGAACAAAAACACGTACCATTATCACTAACTAAAGTTGCTGGAAAACCAAATTGTGAAAATAATCTATGAAGTACTTCAACATTTTCTTTTGAAGACAGACTGTTCACTTCCAGACACTCGATCCACTTCGAAGAAGAGTCTTTCACAATTAAAAAGTTTTTATTATGTAAGCTACCATGATCAATATGCACCCTGAACCATACTTCAGGTTCATAAGGCCATACTGCTAATGAACTCTTTTGTGATTCTGGTTTAATTTCTAAACAATCTCTACAATTTTCTGTTATTTTCTCCAAATCTAGATTAATTTTTGGCCACCAGACAAAGCTTTTCGCAATGCCTTTAGTCTTAAAAACCCCTAAATGAGATCTGTGTAACATCTTTAAAACTTCTTGTCTTAAAGACTCAGGAATAACAACTCTATGTTGATATAAAATACACCCATTTATCAATGACAATTCCAACCTTTTTTCCCAAAAAACTCTAATAAAATTAACATTTTGTGCCTTTTTTACTGATGCTGGCCAACCCTCGATAAGAAATTGTTTTACTTGACTTAAAATTTCGTACTTTTCGGTCTCACTTCTTATCACGTCTAAAGACAAATTAAACCCGTTATTTTCAAAATAATTAATGTAACCAGACTCTATATTATCTTCACAGCTAACCTTTTCAATTGGACACCTGCTCAGAAAGTCTGAACAATTATTTTTCGACTTTACGTATTCAATCGTAAAATTGAACGATCCTAACATAACTGCATAACGCTGTAATCTTGACGCCGCAATCTTAGGAATTTCTCTATTCTGACCGAAAATTCTGACCAAAGGCTGGTTATCTACAGCTAAAATAAATTCTCTGCCATACAAATATTGATAAATCTTCTTAATCCCAAAAATTATAGCTGTTGCTTCAATATCCAAAATCGAATAATTTTTTTCCGCTTTATTTAAAGTTCTGCTTGCGAACCCTAATGGTCTTTCTACGCCGTTTTTAAATACATGGATTAACGTTGCTCCGATCCCATTCAAACTTCCATCCGTGACAAGTTTCACAGGAATATTCTCGTCGAAATGCGTTAAAATCCTATCCGAAGTTAATATTTTTTTTATTATCGCAAAACTGTTTTCTTGTTCTGTATCCCATTGAAACTTAACATCTTTTTTAAGTAAATCGTATAATGGTGACAATATATCTGCCATGTTTGAAATAAAATTACGATAATAACTAACCATACCTAACAAACTTCTCAATTTATTTAAATCACTAGGCGCTGACGCGTTTAAAATGGCTTCTTTATTCCGCTGACACGGTTGAATTCCTTGCTCACTTATTTTATAACCTAAAAATTCAATAACTTTTAAATTGAATTCACACTTTTCACTATTCACCGTTAAATCACAACTTTTTAACCTATCTAAAACGAGACACACGTTTTTTTCTAAGTCGACTTCATCTTTTCCTATAACAATAATATCATCCAAGTAGAACGTCATGTTCCGTAATCCTGATAAACAATTTGCCATTGCTTTAGCAAAAACTGCTGGCGCTGGTGCTAACCCAAACACTAAACGTTTATATTGAAACAATCCCAAGTGGGTATTTATTGTTGTGAAACGTCTACACTCCTTTTTCAAAACAAACTGATTATATGCGGATTTTAAATCAATTTTAGCAAAAACCTTGCCTCCATTCACTTTGGTTAATAATTCCTCAATTCTAGGTAACGGATACTTGTCAATTAATAACTGATTATTCACTGTAGATTTATAATCACCACATAATCTAATGCTACCATCTTTCTTAATCACAGGTACGATTGGACTCGCGAAATCACTATACTGAACTTGTTCTATAATACCGTTAGAAAGTAAATTACTTAATTCTTTTTCAACTTTATCCTTCAAAGCAAACGGCATTATTCTGTGATTACGAAATATCGGTACAGCACAATCTTTTAAGGTTAAATTCACTTCGTACTTGTTAAACTTTCCTATTTTATCCGTAAAAACTTCTGGAAATTTTTTCACTAATCGCTCTTTTAATGTATTTTTTTTTACACAATTAACGATCCCCGCTATTCCCACGTTAAAAAGATTCATGAAATCACGTCCTAAAATCGAAAGTGACGAACTACGCACGACAATAATTTTTAGTCGGTGTTGTAGACCATTATACTCTAGTATCGGTGTGAAAGTACCTACCACACCAATGAGCGTATTGTCAAAACTCCGTAAGCTCACGTTTTCGTGCAATAACTCAATACTGCTGAATTTATTGAGATAACATTCTTCCGGAATTACGCTACAAGATGCTCCAGAATCTACCATGAATTTATTATTTATTCCGTCGAGTGAAACTTCTATATAATATGGCTCAATACTTAGTACATCACCAACCATTCCATCCGATAACAAAATATTCACGTTTTTACGTGTTGTCACCTGTTTACACCGTTTTGCTAAATGACCTTTAGTACCACAAATTTAACATACATAATTTTTGAATCTACATTCTACCGCCGTGTGATTATTATAACCACAAACCGTACACTTACGCTTTGTAACATGATGAATCGGCGAACGAGCCCGATTACAGCTACTGCTTCGCTTGAAACTATATTCATCTCTCTTTTTCACATGCGTATTAGGTGAGACACGACCTCCGCCGACTGTTAAATTAGCTAAAACTCTGTTAACAGCTGATTGAGATTGGGTTGATGCTACAAGTTCAATACACTCTGCTACTTGCACACATTTTTCGAAAGTATATGATTCACTATCGAGAAATAATTTTTCTCTAATCTTACCGGGTTTACAACCTAATACAAAGAAATCTCTTAATTTCTCTGATAAACTATTCCCGAATTTGCAATTGCTAGAAAGAGATTTTAAACGAACAGCAAAATCGCGAACTGATTCGTCATTCCTTTGTTTAGCTGAATAGAACTGTGACCTTTCTTCAAAGAAACATTTTGTCGTACAACAATATTCATTGAGCTTAGATATTAAATCTTTTAAATCAACCTCTGTTACTTTTTTTGGAATACACAAATTTACCAGTAAAGAAAAACAATCATCTTGCAAAGCATTTAGGAAAATAGCTCTTTTTTTAACATCCGATGCGTACTTTTCATCATTCACAAGGAGGTACTGCTCGAGACGGACCTTGAAGTTCTCCCAGTTACCGTCACGCAAACTGAAGGACCCCAATCCTGACTCCATGCTTCCTCTACCCAGAAGGTACCCACAAGACAAGAAAAGAAAAACAGAAAAAAACTTCCCAAAGATTTCTCCGCTCTCCAATCTGCTCCTTGGACCCTCTCAGGAAACCGCTCCTTGACCCTTGTTGGCTGGATGGCTCTCCCCAGACCGCTCCTAAGACCTGGTAACACCGATCCTTGACCCTCGGTGCTGCTGATGGCTGCCCCAGACCACTCTTGTGGCCCGGACCCCTCCGATCCTTTGACCCTTGGAGATGCTGCCGCTTGACGCCCTGGACCTTCCGTGCTTCCCCCTTCCGAGAAGCTGGCTGGCTCCAGTGGCTTCGTCTTCTTCACTCCTTTCAGTGAAGAATAATTTCGGTCCGGCCTTTTTTTTACCGACCCGAACAATATGTTGCAATCCGAACTTTTTCGACAATATCGCGTATATTTTTCGTGCGAAATCTCGCGCGTTGATTCTTTTAATCAATGTTTTACTGATTTCCGTAGGCTGCGCCACTGTTAAATAACTGTTATACTGTTATTTACAGACTTTGGTGGGAACACAATAATAGAACGCGTGTTCCAATATAATAATTTATTAACAATTAAGTGCGGATTGTCTACGTCTTATCTCTGAGCTGTCGGTTTGGTAAAGAGGGCGAGCAGATGCATCCGTCATCTTTTATACCCCTATCAGTCATCTCGCTCTTACGCATTCAACAAGCAGGCGTACCACCAAAAACCTTTCTTACAAAATAAATGACAGTCTATTCTCCATCTTTGATCAAACAGCGTTTCATTACAATTTCAAATAAAACATGTTTTTTTAATATTAGCGCGCTTCGTCTAACATTTTTATTAATATACATATCTCTCTTTCAAACCGTCTTTGAAGGCTTACTACGGAGACTTTACACCAGCGCGCTGGTGTAAAGTCTCCGCTGCAGCGGTGCGATTTAAATTTATTCAAGAAAAAAAAATCGCCATGAAATGTGATTTATTTTATTTTGCGAAGTTCAGGCATAAATATTTAAATTTACGATAATTTTCTAAGGAACTTAATTTGCCACATTGTGCAATAAAATCACAACCGAATGGGTTTGTAAGTAGAACATTTTGAACTTTAAAGCAGTTTTTATAGGCCAGATACTCTGGCTGTATAAAAAAAGTTTTATTATTTCAAAGGATCGTACTCGCAATATTCAATTAAAGCATCAAAAATATTTCTAAGCGTTAAAACCGAATACACATGATTTTGCAACTTTACTTAGTAGGTAATAATATTTGTATTTCAAGATACCAACTCTTTTATTTTATTAAATCCTAATAGTCCTCCTAACATGTTATTTTTATGGTTGTTTATTTCTCGGATAAGTTGGAAGTTGTAAGGTTCATTTTAGTTTGACCGTAATCTAATCCGATTTCGTCTACCAAATCACACTCCCGCTCTAAACGAATGGAACATCTCCGGAAAACTTGGATAATTAGAACTTCGTTTGGTAAAAGCGCTATTTTCTCGTACTTTCGGCTCGAACGACCAACTTTGCCGCAAAACGTCCTTACCGACACTATTTAAGACACAAAAAATATATATGTATCCTAAGAATCTCATACGTTACTTTTTTAAGTCTGTGACAGACCGCGTTATATTTTCGTGATGCGCATAGCGTAATGTGTCACCTACCTTAATCAGTAGCTTTCAGTCAAAACAGGGTG
The DNA here is from genome assembly GCF_061612785.1 of Hesperophylax consimilis. Classification (NCBI taxonomy): domain Eukaryota; kingdom Metazoa; phylum Arthropoda; class Insecta; order Trichoptera; family Limnephilidae; genus Hesperophylax; species Hesperophylax consimilis. Next base: position 4,046,599 of record NC_142842.1, read on the forward strand.
GTAAAAGACTTACCTGGCTTTCTTTCACCAGTGATTTTTGATTTTTTATATTTTTTACTACAAAATAATACAACATTTAAAACTATAACAGTATGCAAAATTTTATATGTTTTTTTTTCTAATTATTCTACTACTCCATAAGGTAAGCTCCAGGAACTCATGTTTATGGGAGGAGTAAGTATATACAAAAAGAAAATAATGATTAATGGCGATGTGTAAACAATATTCAGTCTTATTACATAACTACAAACAAATTAACATAATTCAAAATTCAAGTTTTCTACAAACATAATTAAATAATCAAATTAACTACAAATATAATACAATATTCAAATTAACTACAAACATATTTCAATATTCAAATTAACTACAAACATAATTCAATAAACACAATGTTAGAGAATTAGTATTTTAACATTTTTTTAATGCTATATAGTATATATTAAAAAACGTAAATTAAGGGTATAATAATGAGAGTTTAAAAATAAATTTAAAAAAAATAACAACGACAACGATAAATGTTACTGGAGACCACCATTTCATTAAAAAAAATTACTCAAAATAACGTCAGGAATCACGGGTTTAAATAACAAGTAGGTAACATGTACATATTTACAGTGCATAAAATATGCAAGGAAATCGTTGGTGGTAACGTGTAATTATTATCATCTTTAAAGCCTGTGTTTTTTTTTCTTTAAGTCAACATTCTAGTAGAACTAATCGTTTTACGAAATTAGATAATGTATTCTATTTCTACTCGGTGAAACAGTTTAAATATTTTTATTTATCCTAGCTGTTTTTTTTTTTAATATTCAACTTGTTGATATTTGGTATTACATTCATAATTCAGGACGCTGGGATAATAATGTAAGCCCTCGTAAAACAAACGGCAAATAAAACGTTTTGTAAGAAAATAAATAACAGTTAAGTCTACATAAAATTCACGGAATAATTCAGGGTCATCACAAAAAGGCGAAAATGGCAAATTTATTTTTCTGCTAACAGAAAAAAATAATTTGTTTAGTTAAACCCCTTTCATTATGCCTTGAAATTAATATCTATCACCCTGAGAAGATTTTAATTCTGTGAACAAATTCAATTTATCATTAGATTATTATTAAATTATTTTTAAATGACCCAATATTAAACCTATTCCCTTTGTAAATTGTTCCATATTGCTTCTATTTCCCCTATCCATTCTCATATTTTCATTTTCGCCATTATCTATGTCTATTTTTTTTTTAATGACACCATTGTCTATGTCTATTATTTCTCTATTGACACCATCGTCTCTATGTTTATTATTTATAATTATTATTATTAAAACCCTGAAGAAGTGAGCGTTGCTCATGAAACATGTTGGTATTTATAAACAATAAAAGTGGTAAAAACTAAGCATTTTATTAATTTTAATTTCAATTTTAATCATTAGTTGTTTCGACGTCAATAATTTAATTACGTGTTACAAAAAAAGGGTACAATCTCTATTAAGTTTATTTACATACAATTCGTTTTGAAATATTGACATTTCTCTTTCAAGTTTAGAAAAAAAAACGCCATTACCTTTTTCGTTGGTAGCTAATGTTCTCCTTGTGTATAAGAAAATTCGTCTCAGTAATAAACGGAAAAACTTGTTTTCTGAAGCAGCAAAACTCTTAGACAGTAGTGAGGTATGATGCCATGAAATTTGAACAACCATTTCAATCTTGATTTTCAGTTCGTAATAAAATTTACACAGTGAGATATGGTCCTTTGAAATGTCAAAACTTTGTGATGTGATTACCCTATATGTGTTTACATAGAAACTTACACAAATAACGTAATTCAAACAAAACTCAGTCGTAGTATTAAATATTAAAAAGATAAAAACAAACCCTTATTATTTATATACAGTGTGCAGTTATAACCTCGCTCGTAAAACGTATTTTCTCTTTATCGCATTTTTCCCGTTCCCAATCTGTAACGGACGTAGTTGATCATATTATTTAATTTCATAAGAATTGTTTACTTTTATAAAATGTCCCTACTCCACGCCACTGGCAAAATCACCACTCCCCGCCACTGGTCATTTTTGTCCAGTTTTCGGCCCAAGCGGCTTGAAAAACTTTGACTCCGAATGGCTTCGATACCACATCGCCGGCTTACCTGCCGCGTGGATCAATGTCCAGCATTTTTTCTATGTAAAATTTACATAGAAAAATCAATTTTTAAACATTGCAAATATGTATATTTTACTTGTTCATCCCCTCGGCGGTAGTCAAATAAACACTATTTTCGATATACTACCGCTGAGGAGATATTAAAAAAGCTGTTTTTCACCCATATGTAAACCCATTTTTGAACAATATTTTTTACCTTTTTTGCGTGTACAAAAATCCAGGAACCTCGTAGCATAGTGAATCTTATCTCTTTCTGAGCGCTATGTTACGGGGGACCTCGGAAAAATACTAACTTAACATGTTTTACAAATTTGATCGCTTGAGATCATTTTTACACATTTATTTTACAAACATTTCTTATTTTTTGTCGTATCTTGGCAAACAAAAAATCTAGTTGTCAAGATACACATTCTCATAACTACTATGCTTTTAAACTATGTAATTGTCATTCATGTAAGCGCTCAAAATCTTTTCTAACTCGCAAATTTAAGCGACCACTATCACCATTGCTGCCGACAAAATGAATATGCAACAGTTTGTCGGAGGCTATAAACTCATTGTTGGCGCGGGTACAACCCCCCACCACTTTTGGGCTCCTAGCCCAATGTCGGGCGCGAGTCAGGCTAATTAAATATAAGCAGCCACATAATTAAAAATAAATCAGTTCATCTTTACCACCAAAACCAAGCGTTTTATTTATCAACAAGTGACTCCTGCTCAACATCTGCCTCACCTCGCCGAGTCTTCTGCTCCAAGATCTTCTGGTGTTACCTCTTCGAGACCAGCCGGCCCTCCTTTGGAAAACCGCCAACACCAGAAGCGAGCAGAGACGAAAGCACACCCAGTGCCCACCATTCACCAAGCCTGGGTGCGGGAGGCAGATTTCATCAAATATACAACTATCATCATCATCATCGGCCGTAAAGGAGCATTCTCATCGGTTGAAGACACGGTTTGGACCCGGCGCCTAAATCTACAGTCTTGTGCGGACTCCCGTCCAGTACAAGTGGTCCTCCGAGCCGGATTCTCACACGCCTTCAACCAGGATGTCTCCAACCTTACGGTCGAGCCGGATCCAAGACGATGGATCCTCAACACCATCTGCAGATGCCCTGGACGCTGGGTCTCAGGCCACGGCTGTGGTTCACGTCACGCCTGACGTAACCCCCATGCCCACGCCCAGCACTACTCCTGACATGGCACCACCTGCACATCATGACTCACCGCCCTCCATATCTCAAGAGGATGCGATGGAGTCATTGCGACAACAGCTTCGCAGTCAAACCGAGCACATTGAGAGACTTAAAGCAGCTCTTCAATCAGCTCCAACAGCAGCAGCCCCTGCCCCTCCTGGACCTTCGAAGCTCCTGGAGAGGTCAAGACCATCATGGACGCAGCCCGGCCAATCGAGCCCGGTGCCTCTGGTGGACCAGAGGTACGAGGAACCAGCAGCAGCAGTGCCTGCCCGATCTGGACCCGTACTCCTGGAAGGGTATCCTGCCCAAGGAGGACCCTGGCGCTTCCAAGGGTACAGCCCTGGATGGGTGCAGCCCGGCCAACCGAGCCCGGTGCCTCTGGTGGACCAGAGGTACTCAGCAGCGGCGCAGCCAAGGCCAGCCGGTCCCCCGCCCTCGTCACCCTGGCCCAATGCAGGGTGGCCAAACATGATGCAGCTTGGACCCTCTGGCCCCGTACCGCCCACCCCTCTGATAGAACAGAGGCAAGCCGTACCTGAAGTGCCAGCCGGACCTGTACCTCTGGTGGACCAGAGGTACGCATCACGAGCGCAGCAAGAGCCAGCAGGCCCTGCGCAACCAGCACCCTGGACCATTCAGGGATGCCCAGTACTGGTGCAGCCTGGACCTCATGGCCCTGTGCTGCCCGTACCTCTGCCCCACCCGGGGTACCCAGCGCCGACGCCAGGATCACCTGCCGGACTGCTGGAGCAGTGGGACGTGCCATGGACACAGCCTGGACCACCTGGACCCTCTGGACCATCTGGACCATCTGGACATGTGCCGCCCGTACCACTGCGCGAACAGGAGTATGGCGTGCCGGCACGGCCAGATGGCCCGCCCACAGCCAGTACCAGCTCCATGCCGAGATTCCCGCCCCAACCTACGGCGGATGAGACGGCCCAACATACCAGAGCCTGGGTTCAGCATGATGGCAGTCCCATGGCTCAGCTGGCCTCCGCCCTGACAGAAGCCATCAGAGCTTCAAGGGCTCAGGACAGCCCCCGTCCCACAATCGAGGACGATCCACGAATGGCGGCCCTTATTGCCAGACAATCTATGGCCAAGGACCTGCCTCCATTCTCTGGAGATCCACTGGAGTGGCCCACCTGGAGGGCTCAGTTCAACCAGTCTACCTCCACATGTCGGATGACCTCCAGCGAAAACTTGATCCGCCTACAGCGGGCCCTCAAGGGGAAAGCCCGAGAAGCCGTCGGCCCCCTTCTGATGGACCCTGCCCAGGTTCCGGAGATCCTGGCAGTCCTGGAGCAGAGATTTGGAGGGACTACTTCACTCGCTGCTCTGATGCTGGACAAGGTGAAGAAGCTGCCCCACCTCACAATTGAGGCCTCTCTGGAGGACATCGCAGACTTCTCTGGCACAGTTCAAAACTTGGTGGCATCACTCCGCTCCCTCAACAATGATGGCTATCTGACGAATCCAGCACTGCTCAGTGACATCGCGGGGAAGATGCCGCCCACCTTGCGGTTGGCGTGGCTGATGGAAGTGCGGCACTACGAGGCCTCCGCTACCATCTGCCAGTTTGCCGCCTTCCTGAAAACCGTCGCGAACGCCATCCCAAAGTCCGGTTTGGTTGACCCCGCGAGGTCCCGCCCACGCCGTGAACACACGCTCGCGACAACGGAACAGTTTTCGCGCAAAAACGGTGCTAAAAAACGTGATACCTGTGAAAGTTTCTTAAATATGTCTGCCGCGTCAGAAAAGTTTTCGCGAAAAAACAATTCGAACAAAAGTGACACTTGTGACAACAGTTTAAACACGTCTGCCGCGTCAGAACGGTTTTTATCGCGGGAAAACAATGTTTACAACAACAATTCTAGTGAAAAACAACAGTTCGCGAAAAATAATCGAAAGCCCCAAATTTTGTCTGGTAATAATCGAATGCCCCAAATTTTGTCTGGTAATAATCGAGAAAATAATCGAAGCGGGGAAAAAGTGCAAAACAGTTACGATGAAGTTCGCGAGTTCGACAACCGCGCCGGGTGTGTTCAGTGCGGTGAAAATGGCCACCAACTTAGCGAATGTCGTACTTTCGCCGCGAAAGACATAAAAACCCGTTTTGTGACAGTTAAAAGTGCCGGATTGTGCCGAGTATGCCTCAATGGCAAACATTTTACCAAATTCTGCAAAGTTAGTGACTGGTGCGGAGTGGGGGAGTGCAGATACCCCCACCACCGACTTCTTCACAACCCGAACTATCGTGAAAATAACAATACAGTGGCAAACGTTCACAATGTGTGACGCCACACCGAAAGTGCCGTGTTAAAAGTGGTGGGGGTCATATTGTCGGGCCCCAAGCGACAGATTAAAACCTTTGCGCTTCTGGACGAGGGCTCAACTGTCACCCTTATTGATGCCACCACAGCACAGAAAATCGGCACAACCGGACCTACCCGTGAGCTACGACTACACGGAGCAAAAAACATGTGCTCAACAGACTTGACGTCCCGCCGCGTGCCAATTACTCTACGCGGCGCCGGAATCTCTGATGAGTACGTCATCAAGGCCAACACCGTCCAGCAGCTCAGCCTTCCTGAACAGAGGGTCCACGGCCGCTACATCACCCCCACACTTCTCATCGGGCAAGACAATGTACACCTTATTGTCTCGAGGGAAGTGCGCGACGTTCGTGACTCTACGCGAATATTGTCACGGACGGCGTTGGGGTGGATCACCCATGGCGGAGGGCCCCCTGAACACGAAGCTGAGGCTACAACACTGGCCCTGCGCGAGGAGAGCCACAAAGACGACCTCATGAGTGATCTCATCAAACACAATTTTGCGATTGACTCATTGGGGATCACGTCCGCCTCTCGTGTAACTGCGCACATAGTACGTGCAAATCAGCTGATGGAAGATACAACCCATCAACTGACATCTGGCCGATGGGAAACCGGCCTTCTGTGGAAGGAGAATAATATCACACTGCCTGACAATCGGCAATGTGCATTAAAACGACTGTGGTCTCTGGAGAGAAAATTATCGAAGGAAAAGGACTTGGCAACCGCCTATGCAGCTAAAATCAACGGACTTATAACACAAGGCCACGCACGTGAACTTACGGATCGAGAGGTAGAAAAACCCTCTGCCCGCAAATGGTACCTACCGCATTTTGCCGTAGTGAACCAAAACAAACCAAACAAGATCCGTGTGGTGTTTGATGCTGCCAGCCGCTGCCGAGGGACCTCCCTCAATGATCAGTTGCTGACTGGGCCTGACCTGCTGACTTCATTGTTAGGAAACATACTCCGGTTTCGAGAGGGAAAAATAGCTCTCGCCGCCGACATCAAGGAGATGTTTTTACAAGTGAAAATCAAAAGTGAAGATCAACAGTCACAATTGTTTTTATGGAGACCAACACCTCAACAAGAACCACGTACTTACATGATGTCATCAATGATGTTTGGCGCTACCTGTTCACCAAGCAGCGCCCAGTACGTGCGAAACAAAGTGGCCCAGGAGAATTCTGCACTATTCCCTGCTGCCGCAGCCGCCATCCAAACAAAGTTTTATATGGATGACTATTTGGATGCGGTCGATACCAAAACTGAAGCGACAGCACTCATCACTACTGTTGCCAAAGTACTGTCAACTGGAGGATTCCACCTAACAAACTGGGCCTCTAACGACACTTCAGTGATGGCTACTATCCCGCTTATAGACCGAGCCAGGTCAGCCATCACCATAAACAGCGGAGAAGCAGATACCGAGAGAATCCTCGGACTTCTGTGGGATCCTGTCACAGATCGATTTTTATATGCATTTCGCGATGCTGCCGATCCTGAACTGATCAGCAGGCCTACCAAACGCCAGCTGCTCAGCATTGTTATGAAAATCTTCGACCCTGTGGGCTTCGTCGCTTGCCTCACAGTCCGATCGAAGATACTACTACAAGCTGTCTGGCGATCCAACATCGGATGGGACGACATCATCACACCTGAACACAACGAAAGGTGGATGGACTGGCTGGGACTTCTGCAAGACTGCAAAGTTGCCATACCTCGGCGCTGCTTACAAAACAAAGAGAGCTTCGTCACCCTCCACCTCTTCTGTGATGCCTCAGAGCAGGCATGCTGTGCGGTCGCCTACCATACCGAGGAGATTGATGGGAACACCACAGCCACCTTCTTGGCCAGCAAGTGCAAAGTGGCTCCTCTGAAACCTCTTTCAATACCCCGCCTTGAGCTACAATCAGCGCTCATGGCGGCCAGACTGGCAGCAACCCTGAAGAAAGAATGTCGCAGCAACATTGCGCGAACAGTGTTCTGGACAGACTCGACAACAGTGTTGTGCTGGCTGCGCACAGATCCACGCACATACTCCGCCTTTGTGGCCAACAGACTCGGCGAGATCGACGAGCTCACCCGCATTGCAGATTGGAGATGGGTCCCTACCAAACTGAACCCGGCAGACATCGGCACCCGAGACGTCAACACTCCTGACCTCTCGCACTCTGGACGATGGTTCAGTGGACCAGCCTTCCTGACCTCAGACGAGGCAGAATGGCCGCGCGAACGGTGCAAACTGCCTCAGCCTGATGATGGCACCCTAGAAGTGAGGCCTCAATACGTCGGCATCACAACAACTGTGGCAGAGACACTGCCCGAAATCAACAGATTCTCTTCATGGCGTCGACTTATTCGAACTACCTGCTGGATACACCGTTTTATTAAAAGGTGTCGTGGAAAACATCACGAACAACCTGATAAATATTTAAGAAGCGATGAAATCAAAGAAGCAGAGGCCCGATGGGCAAAAATATGTCAAGAAGAGACATTTTATCATGACATAAATGCGCTCCAGAAAGGAGATCCACTACCAAGTGACAGCCGGCTCAAAGCCTTGAGCCCCTTCCTTGGACCTGATGGCCTACTGAGGATGAATTCCAGATTACAAGCCCTCAGTAAAGTGCCTCAAGCAGTGCGGACACCGATCATATTAGATGGTGATCACGCCTATACAAGACTTCTGGTGAGACATCATCACCAGGAAGCCGATCACCCAAGTACGGAGAGAACCATGGCTGAGGTGCGAGGCAGCTACCTTGTGCTGCGACTGCGAACAAATATTCGGATGATCGCCCACAACTGCCCCACCTGCAAGATGCGCAGGAGCAAGCCAGCCCCCCCACTTATGGGGCCCTTGCCGCCATCAAGGCTAGCCCACCATGTTCCTCCATTCACAAACTGTGGACTAGATTACTTTGGGCCGATGGAAGTCACCGTATGCAGACATCGGGAGAAAAGATATGGTGCAATCTTCACATGCCTATCTACTCGTGCCATTCACCTTGAGCTGACAACTTCACTGACCACGGACTCCGCCATCATGGCTTTACAACGCATGACGGCGCGCCGAGGCCAACCAAAAGCTCTGTTCTCAGACAATGGTACGAACTTCCATGGTGCCGACAACGAGCTGAAGGATGCCATCGAATCACTCAAAAATGATACCCGGATGAGGGATCATTTGTCAACAAAGGGGATCGAATGGAACTTCATCCCTCCAATGTCTCCTCATATGGGGGGAGCTTGGGAGCGCCTGGTGCGTTCTGTAAAAACCGCCCTGAAGGCCATCTTGCTGGAACGAGCTCCACGTGAAGAGACCTTGAGGACAGCGTTTGCCGAGGCCGAGTGGACTGTAAACAACCGCCCCCTCACACACGTCTCGGTGGATCCCAGGGACGAAGAGCCCCTCACCCCCAACCACTTTTTACTGGGAAGAGCCGGAAACCGACCTCATCTGTCACTATACGACAGGCAGGATGAGGAGGTATGCCTCCGTCGCCAGTGGCGTATCAGCCAACAACTTGCTGATATGTTCTGGAGACGGTGGCTCCGCGAATATCTCCCCACCCTGGCTGCTCGCCAAAAATGGCAACAGCCAGTCATCCCCATCAAGAAGGATGACCTCGTGATCATCATGGACCCCGCTATGCCCCGCAACAGCTGGCCACGCGGTCGAGTCCTTGATGCCACCCCTGCTGCAGACGGCCAAGTGAGGACCGCCAGGATCCAGACGAGCACCGGAATTTACGTCCGCCCCGCTGTGAAGCTCGCTGTAATCTTGCCGGCCCCACCTACCGATGCAGCCTCAACAGTACCACCAGCCCAGCACCATCCCAGAGGGACTGGCCGCCGCGGACTGCGCCGTACCAACAAACGTCCTATTTTTTAGTTCAGCATAGCTAAACGGGGGGAGTGTAACGGACGTAGTTGACCATATTATTTAATTTCATAAGAATTGTTTACTTTTATAAAATGTCCCTACTCCACGCCACTGGCAAAATCACCACTCCCCGCCACTGGTCATTTTTGTCCAGTTTTCGGCCCAAGCGGCTTGAAAAACTTTGACTCCGAATGGCTTCGATACCACATCGCCGGCTTACCTGCCGCGTGGATCAATGTCCAGCATTTTTTCTATGTAAAATTTACATAGAAAAATCAATTTTTAAACATTGCAAATATGTATATTTTACTTGTTCATCCCCTCGGCGGTAGTCAAATAAACACTATTTTCGATATACTACCGCTGAGGAGATATTAAAAAAGCTGTTTTTCACCCATATGTAAACCCATTTTTGAACAATATTTTTTACCTTTTTTGCGTGTACAAAAATCCAGGAACCTCGTAGCATAGTGAATCTTATCTCTTTCTGAGCGCTATGTTACGGGGGACCTCGGAAAAATACTAACTTAACATGTTTTACAAATTTGATCGCTTGAGATCATTTTTACACATTTATTTTACAAACATTTCTTATTTTTTGTCGTATCTTGGCAAACAAAAAATCTAGTTGTCAAGATACACATTCTCATAACTACTATGCTTTTAAACTATGTAATTGTCATTCATGTAAGCGCTCAAAATCTTTTCTAACTCGCAAATTTAAGCGACCACTATCACCATTGCTGCCGACAAAATGAATATGCAACAGTTTGTCGGAGGCTATAAACTCATTGTTGGCGCGGGTACAACCCCCCACCACTTTTGGGCTCCTAGCCCAATGTCGGGCGCGAGTCAGGCTAATTAAATATAAGCAGCCACATAATTAAAAATAAATCAGTTCATCTTTACCACCAAAACCAAGCGTTTTATTTATCAACAAGTGACTCCTGCTCAACATCTGCCTCACCTCGCCGAGTCTTCTGCTCCAAGATCTTCTGGTGTTACCTCTTCGAGACCAGCCGGCCCTCCTTTGGAAAACCGCCAACACCAGAAGCGAGCAGAGACGAAAGCACACCCAGTGCCCACCATTCACCAAGCCTGGGTGCGGGAGGCAGATTTCATCAAATATACAACTATCATCATCATCATCGGCCGTAAAGGAGCATTCTCATCGGTTGAAGACACGGTTTGGACCCGGCGCCTAAATCTACAGTCTTGTGCGGACTCCCGTCCAGTACACAATCTGTTTTCACTGGTAATTTTTCCCAGCTTATGTGGGTTTAATACTGAACTTAAGCCAAGGGGAAATAAAATACGCATTAGGTATTAAGTTAAATTGATTGTAAGGTGAATGCCGGTGTAATCCCCTACTTAGTGGGTAAACCTCCCTTTCACACCTTGTTTTCCCGACTTTTAGGAAAATTATTTTCGCCCGCATTATAAATTCTTACGTATTTAACAGACGGCATTATTTTAATGGAATTTTAACAGCATTTTAATCAATTAAATACGAAAATTTTGACAAATCTTTAATGCAAAGCAATAAATCTGTTAGTGTGGAAATCTGCAGCATCTAAAACTCTAGAACGGTGAGCTCTGGCATCAAGATATTTGCATTTTCTTTTATGAATTTCTAAACAAATAACGACATCATTTGCATCATGAGCTATTTATTTATTTATTTATTTATTTATTTATTTATTTATTTATTTATTTACGGACAAATAGTCCATTAACAACATATTAATTACACGAATAAGTTTTATAAAGAGAAATGACAGTGAAAGGAGAGCATATATAAATGAGGAGCGAAGACAATAACAATGACAATAATAATATAAAAGTAAGAATGGGAGATAATAATAAGTCAAAGCATGAAGATGGTTCAAAGGGCATTAGAAATTAGACATTGCGTATTGACTGTCGAAAGTCATTTAGGCATATACCACAAAATTCAATGCTTTGACTTGACAGTGAGTTGACAAGTCTCGACATTCTGGACAAAGGAGAATGGTATCCATAATTGGTAGAATGTTGATTGACAAACAGCAATTCATTATTTCGGAGTCTACGAGAAGGGATGTTGAATTGGATAAGTTGCAACAAAGCAGGTGAGTCTGTAATACCATTGATAATCTTGAATATGCAAATCAGATCAGTGTCCCTTCTACGTTTCTCCAAAGAAGAAATGTTTAAAGTTTGTTCAACTTCAACATATGAGTACTCTCCTCTTTCAAGACCCAACCTCCAAGCGATTCCTCGTAGGAAGCGATGTTGTACGGATTCTATGTGACAGATGTGGACAGCATAGAAAGGAGACCAAATAACACTAGCGTATTCAAGGTGAGGGCGAACTAACGAGCAGTAAAGAGTTTTAAGGGTACTTATATGTTTAAAGTCAGAGGTTATTCTATGAACGAAGCCAAGTAGTTTAAGTGATTTGTTAACAATGTTGTTAATGTGCTCACGGAAAGAAAGTTTGCAGTCTAGAGTGACCCCAAGATCCTTGATAGATGTTACAGTAGATAAACAAACATTGTTTAATTTATAATCAAACTGAATAGGTTTTTTGGTTCTATAAAAGGACAAAATTTTACATTTATCAACATTAAGTTCCATGCAGTTTATTTTGCACCAATTATTAAACGAGTCAATATCACGTTGAAAATGTAAGCAGTCAAGGTAGGATTTAATTATCTGAAGAATCTTATTATCATCCGCAAAAAGCCAGAAGCGTGTATGAGAAAAAACTTTGGTGATATCGTTAATAAAAAGTTTGAAGAGAAGCGGGGCCAAATGAGCTCCTTGGGGAACGCCGGACGTTACGTCAATGTTAAAGGATTCAAAGTTGTTTATTTTAACCCTTTGTTTTCTATCGCTCAAGTAAGAGCGAAAGAATGATAACAACGGGTTTCTAATGCCTATAGCATAAAGTTTGGCCATGAGAATCGAGTGATTTACTTTATCAAAGGCTTTGGAGAAATCATTATAGAGTACGTCAACCTGAGTGTTGTCTTCCAAGGCTTTAACAATGGTATTTGTAAAGGACAATAAATTAGTTGTTGTAGATTTCGCCGATCTAAATCCATGCTGTTCATCAATCAGAACATTTTTGAATATAGGAGTGATTTTCTTTGTAATTATCGACTCAAATATTTTTGGAATACAAGATATAATTGATATTGGTCTGTAATTTTCAATGTTTGACTTGTTCCCGGACTTAAAAATGGGTCGAATATATGAAATTTTCCATGAATCAGCAAATGTTCCAGATGAGAGTGATAAGTTGTACAACATACAAATTGGGTTAGATAATGAATATTTACATTCTTTTAGCAAGATTTCTGGAATGCCATCAGGTCCGGTACTTTTTTTTGTTAGAAAGTTTACTTAAAGATTGGTAAACCTCTACAAGTGAGATTTGGCAATCATTCAAGTCAATGTTGTAGTCATAGTTGAGTGGAGGGATGTTGCATGAGGCACCAGAATATACAGAGGAGAAGTGTTTAGCAAAAAGGTTGGCGATGTCAAGACCGTTAGTAGCATGAGTTTCATTATAGTGCATACTAGAAGGAAGATCATTATCAGTACGCTTTTGCGCAACAAATTGCCAAAATTGTTTAGGGTTTTGCAGTAATTTTGACTCAGTAACTTCTACATAAGATTTATAGCATTTGGCTGATTCGATTTTGGACAGTTCCCTTAAATGAGAAAATTTTCGATACAAGTTTAAGTTGCCAGTGTCTTTAAATAGCTTATGAGTTTTCTTTTTTTCAATTATTAACTGTTTGAGTTTTGAGCTAAACCAATTTGGAAACTTGGGTTGATAGTAACATCCCTTAGGAACAAACAAATCTATAGCGCGTGAGACGCATTCATTAAATTTAAATACAGCGTCATTAATATCAGATTTTAAAAATAGTACTGACCAATTAATCTGGGAAAGAAATTTGTTCATATTAGAGTAGTCACCATTAAGATATTTGTAGTGATAAGAGGCACTTGGTTTCAAAGAATCTAATTGGATGAAATTAGTGATGTTAATAGAGAGAGGTGGATGATATTTATCTATAGGTAACAAAGAGACATCAGCTTCACTTACTATGATATTTGGTATGCTAGAAAAAATTAAATCTAGGCAAGAACCTAGATAGTTAGTGACTGGATTTATTTGAAACAGATTCAAGTAGGCAAAAAAATTTACAATTTCAGTAGCTTGTGGGGAAAGATTACTAGTAGGAGTTTTGACACCTCGGTTGTCGTTCAGCCACAATATTTTAGGTAAATTATAATCGCCACAAATAAATAAGGAATCAGCGTTTCTAGAAACATGTTCAGTTAAAGCAGTATGTGACTTATAGACTTCTATCGAAGAGGATGGAGGAATGTAAACACAACCGAGTACAAGTTTTTTGTTACCTAATAGAACACATAGAAACAATTGATCAGACACATTGTCAGATGACTCTAGAATATAGCAATGGTATTTCTTGTTTACACATATCATCACTCCACCACCTTTACATTTCGCAGAAGAAGTAGAACGGTCACTACGAAAAATGTTATAGTCAAAAAATCCCAACTCAGCAGATTTGATATTATCTGAGAGCCATGTTTCAGTAAAAAATATAAAGTCATATTGACACACACTGACGTTACAGCGAATGGTGTTCAGTTTTGTGTTTAGGCCACGAACATTTTGGTAGTACATTGAGTAGGAATTATTCACAGAACGATTGATCAGGTTCAACCTAAAAAATTAATCCGAGAGAGTTCACGTCTTTCAGCAGCCTGGCGGGCGGGGCAGTCCCGAGCCAGTATTGTGAGAAGCCGGTTTCCTGAAGAAGGTGCAGGTGGCGCATACTGGTGATTTCACCTTATTGGGGCAGGCATCACGGTTGTGGCCAACTTTGGCACAGTGGGGACAGGTAGGTAAGTCAGTTTGGCACTTTGAAGCTGTGTGACCATATAATTGACAGTGGCCACACTTTAAACTATCTACCCAGTCTCTTACTCGGTGTAGTTGCCAGTCTATGGCAAGTTTAGTTCGCGATATTAAAGAGTGACGCACAGATGGAGGGACTCTAAAAATGTGGATACAGTTTCCAGTGCGAGGGCCAGATTTATGGGAAAAAGACATGATCAATTTTAAGTTCTCCAAAGATAGACCAGTGTCGTTGGAAGATTGAAGATGAACGGCACTTATAATTTCCTCTGCCGAAATGTCTTGAGGGAGGTTGTGGATGGCGATGCGAGGGAGGCGATTTGGGGCAATGGTTGCTTTTAATCCCGCTTCGTTAAGCGCCGGAGCGTTCGCGAGTTTATCTGCCTCAGCAGAAGTGCTGGGGTGTATTAACACCCCACCATTTTTTAGTTCTCGCATTCCAGTGACTCGGATGCCCAGTTTACTGGGATTGATAGCATTTTTCAGCGATTTTAGGGTCGACTCGGAATTGTCTGTTGACTGGTGAATTATAACCGAAGGTCTGGCAGGTCCTGGAGGAGCATTATTTCTGGTTATAGGTGGCAGTAGGGGAAAATTTTCCAGTTCAGCTCTCGATTGATGCTCTACAGTTGAGATTTGAACACGATTGTTTATCTTCCTTAAAATTCTATTTTCACCGGAAATTTCAGCCATTTTTGCCGCCATTTCGCTAATTACACCTAATATAGTTATAGTCTTTGGATTCAATTTACTCATTTGTTCTTTGCTCAGTTTCGTTGTAGCATCATTAATACAGTTTTGCATCTGTTTTACCGCTTCCGTAGCTTTGGATATGTATATCTGGGGATCCATCTTGAGTTTTGATTGTAAATAAGAATTTACGAAAAATTTATTTATCACAGCTTGAATCACCGTCTACTTCAAAAAGTGTCTATGGTTAACTCAACTGTCAAAATCACTTTTAGAACTTGAAAATCACGTAGATTATTAAGATAGCGAAAAACTAATTTACGCAGGAGAATAAACGAATATTTCTCCACAAAATGATGTATCACATATATAAGATATCACTCTTTTACTGCACTTTTTCACGTAAGAAGAACAGCTAACAGTAAGTAAATGCGCTTAGAAGTATTGTTGTTGTGAAGCTTGTTATATTTAATGTTATATTCTATGTTATATTTTAGCCTGTGTTATATGGTGACCGGATAAATCATCACAATGATAATTCATCACATCTTAAAAAAGTTATATAAAGTCATGGAAACTTATGAAACAAAAACTTTAATAACTGGGTTAAGTAGGTTAGGTTAGGTTAGGTTAAGTTAAAAAAATACATATATCATCGTTTCTAATGACTTTATATCACTTTTTAAAAGTGTGTTGAATTGTCACTGTGTTGAGTTATCATGGAACCGTGTTATATATATTTATATATTTTTCAACTGAATGAAAGTTTTATAACTAAGGTAAAAATGACCTGGTGATTTGAATATAAGTGTATTTCAAAGCTCATGATGAAAATCACTTTTCCAGCTAGCAATATTAGCGATAAACACAAAATTTCACTACGCAAGAGTTCGACAATATTTAGTAAGACATTCAAACTCGTCTACTGTTTTTTTTTATGCAAATATTTGTTAATTTAAACAGTATTCGTAAAGAATACAAAGTAAAAATTTTTAAAAAATGCTAAAATACATTTTTAAAGTTCTTTTTTTACTGACAACACTGCAGAACATAATACGGGTTCTAGTGAGTTATCCATGAAGGTTGACTCTTGAACATTTATTGGTATTTACGTACAAAATGTACCTTGCTCCTATTTGCCAGCGACGCCTTTGGGAGCGTTTTATTTACAACAAAACCTTATCACTATTGTCCACTCCTGTCTGTTTGCATTATTGAGTGATTGGAGGGTAGATGCTATATTTTATCAAAGTGTCTGTACCTATGTGGGTTAATATGTAACCCTTGGCTTTTTTATGACTTCTGTACAAAATAATAAACGTATTTGTGTACAGACTAACATTGTTGTTATTGTGTCTTTTTGGGTTTTCTACGGAATTCCATTAAAAAGGTATGGATTGAATTGAAGACATTTATCCAGTGATATTTTTGGTGGGTATTTCAAGTTAGAGACAGTTAAGCTATAACTGTTCGAAATACAAAACATGAAAATGTTGTATTTTTTTTGATTACGTATGGTCTTATAGTGATTTATTTGTAGGCTACTATGCCATGTTGCGTTACTAACTTTTTAGCCAACATTTCACTGTAATGCTTTCCGAAACATTGGCCAAAGAAAGAAGTAACATAATACGGCATAATACCACAAAATTATTCACTATAATACTTTTGAACGCGAATATCTCAAATCATTTCTACGTGTAGTCTGTTTTTATTCATTAATTTAAAATCGTCAATATCGATGAGGAAAATAAGAATTAGAGTCGTGAAATATTACCACAACCTGAAAACGTCCGGTCAGTTATTAAAATTTCCATCCATATTCATTTTTTAAAATGTTAATACATATTCAGTTATTACAATATCCATACATATTCATTTATTAAAATTTCCATACATATTCAATTATTAAAATATCCATTCGCATTTAGTTATTAAAATGTCCATACATATTCAGTTATTAAAATGTTCATACGTATTCAGTTATTAAAATTAAGCCGTCTAAATTTGTTATTTCAAATAAATCAAATCATGTTTTCCCTCGATATCTTCTTATTTGGGATAAACCACACGTCGTTAAATTCGACCATAAAACTTAATTTGCAAAATAAATAAAAAAAATATTGAAAGGTAGGGTTATGTGTTGTTTCGTGTTGTTTTTCGACTAACGCTGGAAATAACATTTTTAACGAAGATTTGTTTATGTGTTATGAATATTGTTTGCATATCTATATTGTAGAAACACATATAATTTTTCTATAAAGAAACATAACTGACACATTTATTTACGTCGAACAGTTCAACGGGTCCTATAAAGTGAAATTCTTTATTACTTTAATATATTTGAGGATATAACCTTCTTCCCTGGGACTGGCTATTAAATGGTGTGATATTTTAAAATGTCTTTTAAAACTGAAATAAATAATAGGTTAGATCAGCAATATCGTCAGCTGTAGGCAGACTGATAGAACCTAAGCGCAAGCCAAATACTAAGTTTGGGGATCGCGCTTTCGGAGTATCTGGGCCGAAGGCTTGGAATAAACTCCCTCCAGAACTAAGATCCATAACAAGTCCAACGGAATTCAGGTCTAAACTAAAAACTTACCTTTTTAAGCTGTCATACCCTTAAATTAAATATACCATTCCTGAGAGAAAGTCCAGTTATATCCAATTATGTCCTAAATCCTGTATCTAAATTTCGCTAATACATAATTAGATAATGTTAATTAAGTGTTAATCTCAAGTGACCTACCAGGTAAGTATTGTACTGTATATTATCTCCATAAATAGTTAGTAATAACATAGATCACTCTAGAAATGTATTATAAATTTGTACAGCGCCCTTGAGGTGATTTTGCACAAAAACGGCGCTATACAAGTCATGCAATTATTATTATACTGAAGTCAAGCGCGCTAACAACTGAGCCAAATCCCGATTGGGTAGGATCGACAATTATTTCCTATATCAACAACTGTAATGTTATACGATTTCAGAGAAATGCGTATATGTCCGCGTGAGTGTACATGATTAACACCAAAAGCTAACAGAATGCATTGTCATCGACAACAAGTCTATCTGTCGAGTTTCAGCTCGATCGGATAAAGTAAAGTGGGTTAATTTCCACTACCAAGATTTGCATTCATTCATGTCGAAAACAAAAGTGAAATTCAAATAGATTTATTTTTAAAAATTCACAATCAATATTTCTCAGTCAAGTGTGACGTTGGAAACGAAAACTTCTAGGGTTTTTATGAAAAATAATCTCAAGGGTGATGTGTTAGGACTGTTAAGGACGGGTTGTTTCGGAGAATTTGAACAAATCATCAAATTTCTACGTTCATTTTCAAGTTCTGTGAAAGATTTTTTCAAGTTCTGTTTTTATTTCAGTTTTGTCAAGCAACTAGCCTACAATGATATAATAACAGAACTTGAATAGGACTTTCACAGAACCCGAAAATGAACGTTGAAATTTGATGAATTGTTCAAACTCTCCGAAACAACCCGTCCTTAGTGTTAGGTATTAACGGCGCCTTGGCAATTCGGCGCATGGAGCGGTGTGTGTTCAAATTGCGCCCGCATAGGGCCGGTCCTGCCCCTTCTTGTCGAAGGTTGACTATATTTAACCTGCAGGCTGCAGAACAGAACAGCTCTGTGAAAATGCACTCAAAACATTAAGGCGACAGAAGACTCTAGCGGGTTGGATAACGGGGTTTCCTCGAGGCTCACGTTTTAATTAATTCCATCAATTTCGTGCCAATAATAGACCTATGAATGTTTTTTTATACTTAAGATTAATAAAAACAGGACTTTACCATTAAAATACTTTATTTAAACTGGTTTTAAAAATTTATAAAATATTTTTCAACTGTAAAATTAGCGGTAAGTACCAGACAATTTACTAGACGATGAATTAGTAACTTCCCGAGGGATTCTTTTAGAAATATCTGGGATTTTAGTAATACGTTCGTCGGAAATAAATAAAATGATCTTTACTGAAAGTTCAATTATCAGCTATTATTTATTAATATTTTTTCACTTATGCCTTTAATATTCCCACTTTTACCGTACTTTTCAACCGTACGTCTGTCCAATAGACCAGGGCCGCTATATTTATTTTTGTGCTATTTAAATTTTCACTTACGTCGTAAAGATTCTGACGTTATTTTAGGGTACTGTCCTGTCTTAACGTAGATTATAAATCCATGAAGCAAAATTTAAGAATCTCTCGAATTCATTCGAGGAATTTCGATTCTTTAAAAATCATTGTATCTACTTTAGAGGGTATTAATTTGCTCTCCGTTCTGAGTCGATAATCACACCATTTCCGTCACAGTCAAGTGACGCACACAGGCCATTAATATACATAACAATAAAACCCCCTTCCCTTTCTCACATAAGCCGTTTAAATTTAGAACGAGCAGCCATCCAACATGGCCGCCAGCTTCATCTTTATTCATACACACCGACGGGGGCACCCCTTGCGCACCCCTGGCGATGGGGAGGGCAAGTGCTGTTTGTCGAACCGTCATGTCGAATCATTTGGTCGTTCAGCTGTGCCACTACAGAAAGACGGGTTAATGAGTGTTGTCTTATGGGAGAAGACAGGTGAATGGCACAACTTGTGCATATGAATTCAGGAAGTACTTGTGTGTTACCTTATGGTGATTTTTGTCTTAATCTTTTAAGATCTGGCAACACTGTAATTATTATTTTCTCATTAAAAAAAAACACTGATATTATTTCAATACCTTTTTCCTAACGCTGTTAGGAAAAATAGATTGTTTATTTAATACCAACGTTATAATTTTACCATAAGCAATAAATTATCTACGAGGGCATGACATGAACAGAAACTTTATAAAGATATACAAGTAAGAGATTCAAATACATGCAAAACTTAAAACCAAACCTAGGTTAAATTAATATCGATTGAAAATATATAATAATATAGACTTCTTGTACCTACATTCAGTGCAGTCAAATAGATCCGCCACAACTGCGTATCTATTCCTAACTTCTCGGCTGAATGACGTGACTTCTTTCAAAATTGAAGTCTTAAGTATTTTTTTCTTCTTGTGAGTGATTATATGTTTTTGATGTTTAATGAAGGTTTCGCATTAAATTTGAATATAAGAAACCCGCTGTGTAACAGCATTGATTATTATAACTTGTTACTAAATGAGGTAATAATAATATTTGGACAAGGGGTCTCATTAGTCTTAGCATGATGCTGAAGAGGGAAAGATACTTAATTTACTTTCTGAACGGAGAATTTCTGAAAAATTTTCCGAACTCCACGACAAAATTACTGCGGTAGAATATTTAATAACGTGGAAGAATTTACCATAAATACTTTATACCCTTCCTAAATAAATATAATAAGCTATTTCCTTGAAGGCAAACTCGGGGCTTACATAGATCTTGGAGACAGCTTAATATCGTATGGCTCGCTTGGTTTTCCAATCAGTGATCAACTACGTTCCCAGCGAGCTTGCAAACACCTATTTTATTATGGCCGTGAAATATCTTAGATATGTTTGCGAATGCTGAGTGGGGGTGTTTTTAAGGAAAGGATGGAGTTTAGTTGGGTCTTTATGAGGCCCTTGTTTTATAAACAAGTACTATTAATAATAATAATATTTTCTTGTTTAACGACAGTTGCTTCTTCTCCAAAATAGAGCAAAGAAATAATACAGGGTTTTCCAATAAGAGGTGTTATTTTGATATTCAATCATAAAAGATCAATGGTTTTGTTGCTTTTGTGGCACATAGCGCCGTCTTGTTAAAAATAAACGTTGTCCAGATTAATACCATCCAATTCCGGCCATAAAAAATCATTAATTATCTCTCGATAGTGCAATCCATTCACCGTAACTGTTGCTCCAGCCTCATTTTTGAAAAAGTAAGGTCCAATGACTCCGCCGGACCATAAACCGCACCAAACAGTCTTACGTTGAGGATAAAGAGGCTTTTCAACAATAACTCTTGGGTTTTCTGGGCCCCAGATGCGACAATTTTGCTTGTTTACGAAGCCACCGAGGTGGAAATGGGCCTGATCACTCAAGATGATTTGCATTTGATTCACTCAAGTGAATTTTAATAATTTCAATGCGTTGTTGAAGCGTGTATCGTTCAATTTTTATTAAATGCGTAGTTTCTACTTGTCAAATGTTAAAAAATGACAGCTACAAAAGTAACATCTACTGAAATAGCGGGCTATTCAAAATAACACCTCTTATTGGAAAACCCTGTACTTACGAAGTAACTTTTTTTACTTGAATTCTGCACAAGATTTCTAACTGCTCCCAACCGTCTGAAGACTATGTCAATAATTGGGGATACCATGCATAATATTTAAAATATACTTAATCCTTTTTTACCTTAAAGGTCTCAAATAGAAGCCAGTATCTGATAGTGTTATTATATTAATAACTGTACAGTTTAGGATTGTTATAAACGGAAGTGGCGCCCTCTGTTATTTAAAAAAAACTCGAGGCAGCAGGTTTTTATTTGCTAGTAGAATAATAATATGGGTACACCAAACCAAACCGTGGCATTTTTAATCACACGCAAAAAGTCTGTGTGAGTTCATATTATTTATATTATGACTTCATCGAGGAAGATTTTTTTGCTATAAAGTGCCAGCTTACTACTTTTCTTCATCTATCCCCGTATTGGCAATTTTATAGAGGGGTTTTGTAATCTGTAGTATTGTGATTGAAATACAATAAAACATTGTATTGTTTTATTTATCAATACTCGCTCTAACAACTGTAAAGCATTTTTCATTTCATTTGAAAGGGTCATCAAACACAACACTAAACACTAGAACACGAAGATAGTTATTGCTTACGGTAGTTTTTCTAAAACAGTAAAGCCTTTAATAAAATGTAGAGATAGAAGCAACAGCAGTAACATAAAAGTAGGTCGGGATAAGAGAGGTGTATACGGATTTTACCGGAATATTTTTGCTTGGTTTGGTTCCCGTTCTCGCCTTGTTTTGTTCCCATTTATACCGTATTCTTACTCACTTGGCCATAGAAAAGATGGTGTTTTATGAGGATTATTTACATCTGCCAACCTATATATATGTTTTGGTTGCTCCATTTGTAAAACTCCTGTACAAAATTGTCACGAATTCTGTTACGTTAAGCTACTACTAACTGTTCTTTCGACTTGTTTGAAAAATGGGGGACCGAACGCGGTTGGCGTTAATAAAAAGTCAAAGAAGCGAAGCTAGCAGTTCACAGTAGAGTACTGGTACCTACTCTGATGGATAGCAGTGAGGCATGGAACTAGCAAAGGAAGGATGAAAGTGGACTGACTGCTGTATTAATGAGATTTGTGGTAAAACCACATATGATTTGAATGCATATGCGTAATTTATTTATTTATTTGAGGAACATAAACAGTCTTAGTAATACAATATACATAAGAGGATAACAAAAAAACAGACCAATTATTAATGTTCACAGATAGATATTCAGAAACATTAAAATAACCTGTAAACTAGAATATTTAATAAAAATAGAAAAAAAATAGAATAAAGCAGCAAATAAGAAAAATAATAATACGAATGTAAATTCAACAAACGATAAACCTATAATATGCCTATCATAAACAGCAATAAATAAAAGTGATTATAACTATACTTAGGTTGGAACGGGAAAGGGGAGGAGAGGAATAAGGAAAAGTTGCCACGCAAGTAATATTAAAATATTAGGTTTCAATCATTTTAACAGTCGTGAATATGAGAATGTGATACAACGAAATTCTGTAGTGATAGTAACTAGCAGTGAATATGTCAGCATGAGTGTCTATTTTTGCAAATTTATTATTATAGTAGTTACATGTCCTTTGCATAAATTCATTTTGATTGGAATTGGTATTGCATCTATCAATGTAGAAAAGGGTATTTTGTCTGCTATGCCTATCGAATTGGCGCATGGAAATTTATTTTGTTCAGCAACTCCGGGCAGTCAACTTTTGAGTTAATAATTTTATACAAGAGCATCTGATCAGCGACAATCCTCCTGTTGAGTAGTTTTATGATTCGTAAATGTTTCTCGATTTCGTCGTAAGAGTTGTATATGTCAAATGATTTAAAATTGAGGAATTTGAGAAATCTTTCCTGAACTCTTTCTAACCTGTTAACATAAACAATATAGCGCGGGTTCCATACCGGTGAACAGTACTCCAGGTGAGGACGAACATGTGAATTGTAGAG
This sequence comes from Hesperophylax consimilis, assembly GCF_061612785.1. Taxonomy (NCBI): domain Eukaryota; kingdom Metazoa; phylum Arthropoda; class Insecta; order Trichoptera; family Limnephilidae; genus Hesperophylax; species Hesperophylax consimilis. The sequence goes on from NC_142842.1 coordinate 4,070,045, forward strand.
AGTCAGATATGTCTTAGTATTTTTGAAAATTGCATATTCTCAGTACAAAACTAGATTTTTTGATGCTTTGGTGACAATGTTATCAACGTGTTTACCAAAGGTAAGTTTATATTCCAAGAAAACCCCGAGATCACGTACTTAGTCTTTATTTGTTAAAATCGATCCAGAAATGGTAAGAAAAAAATGAGTAAGAAAGAAAGTCATGCTTAAATGGTTTGAATATGAAAAGGGAATTGACGAAGAAAGGAATGAAAGGCGAATTTATGCCAAGAATGTGAATGGTAGAAGAAGTTGGAGGCACCCTAAAAAGACATGCCAAATTCAGGTGAACCAAAAATACTTCAGTCGAGCCATATCAAGTGTCAGAATAACAGAAGGGTATGTATGAGACGGTGTATGAATTTGAACGAGTGTGTGCAAAAACCGAACTGTTTGGCGGTCCATCCTCTCTGCCAACCCCTTCGGAAAACGGCGTGATTTTTAGTTGGCTATCATGTTTTCATCATCGTGTTTTAACAATTATTTTGAATGCCTACTCAATAGGAGTGCCTTACTTAGTCCTCAGAGTTCTTCAGAAGTATTTTCTTCACTATCCCACCGTCCTAAAAGGGGTCACACCTGGCCACTGTGCTGCCGGGTCGGTGTGAGGGGGTCAAAGGACACCCTTCCCGTCCCACTGATCACTGTCTCTTGTCGGGAATGTTTCCTGTGGTGCGCCAGAAACTGAGACTGTTCTTGTGTTGTTCGCTGCCATGCAAAATATGTTTGAATTTGCTATTCCTTTCTAAAGTATGTTCTTCTTTATAAATGTTATTTCTACACTTGCTTTAAGAACAATAACAAATTGCATTGGATGAGAACACCTTTGTTTGCTGGGGGGTTTTAGAAACATTTAAAGTTAACTTCGTTTTAAAAACAAAAGTATTGACGTGAGAACCGATAGAGAGACCCATCTGGTCCTTAAAACGGTTCTGTAAAATGGTGGTACCCTCGACTGTCTACTCAATTTGAATAAAAAAATAATCAAGTTGTTATTTTCAATGATCAAAGGATCGTAAAATCGGAGTGGAATTGACATTCTTCCTTTATTATTCTCTTCATTTAAGGCCAACCGCAAGAGGCCCTCCACAACTTCAATCCCTCTCCGCTGACGGATGTTCCTCTGCCACGAAAATCTTTTACCTCATATTGAAAAAAGACACTGACATTGAGTAAAGTGTCAATTTCCTTAGACAGAGACATTAAATTAAAACGTAACCCCTTCCGCTTTTTTGAAGATTTTAAATATATTATTTTTAATCCATTTTCAAAATAAAATATATACGTAGGTACCCACAGTGAGATCAGTCATATACATGTACATATTGCGGCAGTACCTACTATATTTCGCGTTTAATTTTACAATACGCAAAATTTTATAAGCATTGTTAGTGAAATATTTAATTTAACAACCATCCACATTAGCAATCAAATTCACGTGAAAGAATTGTGAAATTTATGATTAAAGCATTAAAAACCATTCAGCAACGAAATGACAATCTAAGTATAAATACTAAGGTCGGGTTGTTTCACTGAATTTGAACAACAAATTTCTATGTTGATTTTCATGTTCTATGAAGGTTGTTTTCAAGTTATGTTATTATTTCAGTTTGTTAACCAACTGGCCAATTATGATATAATAACAGAACAGAAATAGAACTTTCACAGAACTTGAAAATCTTAGGACGGGAGGAACTTAAAACACCTAAGTGGGATGTAATAGGCACAATTTTACAGGTATTTTGATGTTAAAATTATAAGTTTCACGTACAGTACAGTACAGTACAGTACAGTACAGTACGTACAATACAGTAGAAAAATTAAAAAAGAGAGTTCAGTACAACAATCAAAAAGAAAAGACAAAAACAAAAATAAACAAGGATATACGATACATAGAAGCACAAAGCCAAGGTAGGAATTCACCGAAAGGTGCTTATCCAGTCACAAAAATAAATTATGGATGACTACAAATACAGGAAAAAGAAAAGACTAGAAAAAGTAACAAGACAATATATAACAGTAGAACATGAAAATCAACTTTAAAATTTGATAAATTGTTCAAATTTTTTAAAACAACCCATCAAAATACCTGTAAAATTGTGCCTTTTACCTCCCACTTACGTATTTTAATTCCTCCCGTCCTAAAATGAGTTTTATAATCCATCGGGATTGCTCTACCAAGAAATAAAAAATAAAAAATTAAAATTTGACAATTCTGCAATTATGTAAAAAAGATTTGAACTTAGATTTAATTTCCTAAAAACAAGGTAAATGTCCTAACATTTTTGAAGCCCATCTCGAAGGAATTAAAAAATCTCTTGATACGCATCGTAAATGGGAAAATACGGGGGGGGAGGTCCTTCCAAAAAAGCGACATATATATTTTTTTATTAAGTTTTATTGCTGTGTTTCTTTTAACAATCTCGCGGCCTCATTCGAGATAATAGTTCGCCCAGTCGACTTTTATTTAGTGATTTCGTTAAAAATAATTGTTTTAGTTTTTTGGTCGAAATTTTATTTATAAAATTCCTTCGATAAAAAAAATCACAAAATACGCATCGGTGTTCCCAAATTGCAAACTGAAAGTGCTCAATTATTTAACGTTTTTGACAGGAAACCGGAAAAAAAACCTATTTTGAGATGGCAAATTTAATTTTTCAAATTTTATAAAAGCCAATATAACCAGCTTAAAAGGGTTCAAGGAAAGAGATGCTTAAATTTTAGATTTTTTTCTAATATATTTGTAATTGAACTATATGAACATCTGCTTGCATATGAAGCAAACTTGTTTGATAATGGCCTTTAACGTCGAGACAGCTCTGCCAATAATCATATATAAATAATAAATATTATTTTATAATAACGGATAACATAAAATTAAAATAAATTAATAAACAGAGTTAAACACAAAAAAAATAAACAAAAATATTTAAATTAGAGTTAGAGAGCTCTTTTACATTTGTTTGTTAAATGTTTGATGTTTATAATTATTTTTTTTTGTAAAATCAATTGTATTTTACTTAAGTATTACAATCTGAATAAAATATATTTTTACATAAATTTTCTTACAATTTAGATATTACCAGTAAGTTTCATTTATAATACTTAACATTAAAATTTTAGTACGATATTAAAATTCGAATATTTCAAATAAATATTATTTACTACGGTATGTACACAAGCATTCATATACATACATTGAATTATAGATTTATTTATTTCACGCCTATTAAGGCTTTTACAAACATATATATAAAAAAATATTTAGGAAATTATACACGAAAATAGTGCAGGAAACGACTATTTAAAACAATTGCAGAAAAATAAATATAAAGTCAAAATATCACTGAACTTGATCTACACAGTATGCAGGCACAAAACATAAAAAATCCAAAATATTTTTTTCTGTTTCAGTTGACAAAATTATTATGTGTTAGTCAAATTAAATACCTTTACTAAAATATTCCACTACTTGATGAAAAAAACTTCAATAGGGTATGCTTATATATAGAAATTGATGTACTAAATATATCAACAACATCGTAGTATTTGTTTCCTAGCTGTTGAATCCGTCGCATAGGAGTGTGATATTGGGACGTTGATATAGAATTGCTACAATAATATGGTAGGTATTGTTTTTTTACCAATACTTTCACGTGAATTAATTCGTTTTTGTGCAGGACTGCTAAAATATTTTATAAATAATTTTTGGAAAAATAAAAAAAGGGTTTTGATGCTTTCATCAATTAATTCCTAAATATACACGGACAAAACTTACAGATAAAAACAATTGCTAATTTAAGAATCTCTTCAAATTATTCGTAATCCGGTTAGAAACGGGCACTTAACGAATGAATTGATAGGTAAAGTTTAAGTAAAAAATAATGTATTATCGCTATGTCGGAACACGTGTTCATAAAAATTATTATATTTTCACATTTCCTTATTTTTATTTATCTTTTTTTTACGTTAGAATTTTAACCTCACTAGGACAAGCCTGTGTTAAGGTTAATAATTTTACAACATATAAAATAAAATGAGCACAAAGATTATATATTAAGAGGACAATATTATTACATTAACGTTTCTATGAATTAGGTACCTACATGTGGTAAACATGTAGGGTGACCATGATATACATTGACATTTAATTGCAAGGAAAAATGAATAAACTATTATTTTAAAAAGGAGAGAAGAAAGAAAGAGAAAAATATTTCATTATCAAAGGAAAAGGATGAAAAAATATACATATACAAAATATTATGCCACAATAAAAGGACAAAGATAAAGGAATATGTTGGAAATCCTCAGATAGCACAAATAATTTAACATTATTTTTAAAAGTACATAGGAATTTGACGACTTAATGTTATCTAGAAGGCTATTGAATAAAGGTGGAGCCTGGTACAAATAATGTCTTAAGTTCAGACCAGAGCCAATTCTTATTATTTTCTATCATTTTCTTATATATTACTAAACAGGGGGTATGGTGCACAAACTGGACGTGATTCTACGTGGTAGTGCAAGTAAAAAACCAACATAACTTTTTTTCTTAATTTCTTCGATTTTAGGTACTTTTCAGACACAAAAGTAAATTCCTTCGCACTGAGAAAATAATTTTTAATATTTTTGTATGGGAAAAAACAACGGAAATTCGAAAAACAATTATCTTGTCTTTTTTACATTTATCATGATGTAGAATCACCTCCCGAAGTTTGTACACTTAACCCCCGGTCACCCTGTAATGTAATTTATAATAATATTATTTAGTTATAAAAACACAATTATTATGCAAATAGATACATAAAATTACTAAAACCAGTGTTATTTTGTCTATATTATTTTCTTTCTTCGTGGAAGATAAATCCTGTTGGTAGACGAACAATAAGAATGATGAATATAATTATACATTCAAACATACAATATTATATTTATTGTTCTGTTCTGTCAAATTATTCATATAAACCTTCCATAAACAATTTAAAAATAGCCCTTATAGTTCACAGGTGATATTAGTGAAACAACCCTTATTTGTGTTTGGGGTGAGTCGCCCAAATGTCCATACATATTCCATCGCGTATCTTGTCCGGATTTCCGAGCTTTATGTGAAATTTAATTAGCCCAGACTCGAGTTACGTTTTGCCTGTTATGAATTTTGACGTATTTCGAAATGGAGACCCATCTAATTGCAATAACACATGTCAACAGTGAAATATAAAGAACTAGAAGGTATTCGACGCATAAAAAAGTCACCAAATACTTACGTTGTACGACTCTCTCTTGACATACATTGAATATATCATATCTTTAGACCCCTTTTCATACATATTTTATTATTTTATTTCGGCTCTTGACATGATCCAACTCGAATATTTGATTATCTTGCTCTTTCCACGTTGTCCTGGAGTGTCCTAGATTTATGTTTTCATCCGGTTTCGCATCCTTTATTCTCCCTGTAATTCTTTTATCAATCTGCTCTACAGGTACAAACCTTTTAATGAGGTTGTTTCACAGAATTTCAACTAACAAACAACTTTGACAACTAAATCAGGGGTATGGGGGGTTCAGGCCATCTCTCAAGGAACCATCAAAATGAAAACACTTGATACAGTTATATTGATATACCATTTATTTGGCAACAAGGTTATGCATAGTATTACTAAATTAGCTTTTTTTATGTTACAATTGTGTACTGGAAGTTACTGGCTCTGTTTCATTATTTTGTTAGAGGTACCATATATTTAAAAGAGCTTACCCCTGTGCACTGATGTGGGACGTTCATATTGCTTATCTCATGTCATCTCGTGTCTCGTGTCGATCAACCCTCCAGAGTTTAGAGTAATTTAGCATTCAGCCTATTTTATTTTTATTTCCTAGATTATATTCCATGATGTGGTGAAAGATAATGTTCTTTATACAAATATTGCGCCTCACAATTTTTACCTCACATGGGTGTTTAAAATGTTACCTGGCTTTTATAGACTTACAGGCTTTGTGTTTTTTCGGTATGAAAAAATTTGGTACCTAAAAAACCTACTAAAATTGAATGTTTTGGAGCATCATATTCTTCAGCTTCAGCATCATCAGCATCCGACAGCGGCTATAAACTACATACATCTCTGTTGGTGGTTCATTATGTTGGGATCGGGGGGAAATTCAACTGCGCCTTATTATAGGGAATTCCTCCGCATTCGCCTGTGAAAATATGGAAAATCGCAGAAAACCATACTCAGCTTTCAGCCTTGCCGCTATGTGCAGGTAATAAGGACCCACACAGTGGATGGCGGCTCGTCTGCTTTCCCACTTTAAGTCCACGACTCTCCGCGCTGAAATGAGAAGTTCTCCATCTCCAGTCTTGCTGTTCGTCTCTTCCCCTCGTCTGTAGTCAATCATTCCTTTAATGGAAATAATTTTTCTGATTGCATGTTACCGAAGCATGTTTTACAGTTAATTGCTACGTGATCGATGTGATATTGTATCCTCTATGATTTGTAGTCGTAGGGATGTTTGATTAACGGAGGATATGGGCAACTCATAACGCTCGATTATTGATAACCATATTTTTAAATTTCTTACAGGATCGGCTTATGGTCGAAATACTGTCGCGTTTCGTACAGTGAACACCAATCTAGCATATTTTAAACCAACATCATATGAGCGACGTTTTTCAATGTGATCAAAATAAGAGGGAAAATTCCATGTTTTTTCCCTACAAATTAACATTTTGAATGCCAAATTTTTATTTCTACGTCGAGGAATCTCGTATTTTCATTTTTTCAGAATTGTACTTTACATTTCTGGCGCTTGGGGTTTTATTAATTATTGTTTTGGTCCGCACCATCTGCTTTTCCTTTTCAACAGATTTTTTTGGTGTTATTATTTCTGGTTTTTCGAGTGTCGATTAATTATACAGATGATTCGAATCGACAGCTGAAGGGCCATTCTTATGAGATTCGATTTATTTAAAATTAAATCTGTTCGAAGAATATCGATGCCATGATGACATTTAAATGAATGAGGCACTACAGGCTTAAAAATATATTCTAATAGGTATAGATCAACAAACAATGTGGGAGGTGGGTATGGTTTGGCGGGAAACTATTTATTGGATAACCAACACCCGCCATTGGTTGTTACGTTTGGTGATTTAGCAAGGGTTCCCGGGTTCATTGGGTGAGGTATGTTCGGGATGCATGGCGCCCATCTCTGGTGAATCAGGTCAGATATTAATCTTGTACACAATGTCACATTTTTAACCGTTTATTGCTGCCATTAAAATTCCTTCCGTGCGTGCAACTCTTCGAATTGCCGCTCACCACTTGAGATTATGTTAATCATGTCAATTTGAGAGTCTCTAGTTCTATTTGATTTGAATAAATGTAAATTAATCGTCGTCTTTCTTTTATTCAATGTCAAAGCAATCCTTTCTGTCACAAACTAATCATTTTTACAATGGCCCTAGCGTGGTTGATTTGAATATGAGTTAATTGCATGTTACAGCATCTCATGCTTTATTCCTTCCCAGAATTTCCTCCCCTTCCTCTCCCTAAAAATACCCTCCCCACAGCATACCCGAAGATGACATAGGCCCTCCTGGTCTCCAGGGTCTCCTGTTTGGGGTTAAAGTAAAAAAAAATACCATAAAAAAGAGAATTATAAATTTATTTAACTATAATGGCAACCTAATTTACATTACTAATTATAACGTTACCATAATATATAATAGTTACCTTAATAAATAAATTACAATAAAAATTACCTCACTTTAATTATTTTGTTAGTTTAGTTTCACTGCTGAAAACGTCGGGAGCCAGTGAGACTATGTTGTGATAGTAGTGGGGAGCGGAAGGAGATGGGGAAGAGGAAGTACCTGGCTATTCAGATTTGGTCACCAAACCCGATAAAATATGGCCACGGCCATTTCAAGCAACGTCTCCAATCTGAACGATAGTCTTACACCAGATCGATACTGAGAGTATCTCCAGATCTGGAACATGTAGCAAATATGCTATAAGTATATTACTGAAATGTAAAAAAAAAAAAAAAATTGCAAAAAAATTATTTGTACTTACGACCTTAACTGAAATTTCCCCTTCTTAGCCAATTGATTGCTTAACATATCGTGTGCGATTGGCGTTTAAATGTTGTCTTGTAAAGAGTGTCTGTACTTGTGACGTTTTAATGAATTCTCTGTTTGTATGTACATAAGCTGTATATATGTATACGAGTACATATCATATTCAAACAGCATTCTTATTATATTAGAATTTTTATATTATTACTGTTTTGTTGCACCTTAAATTTTTGTTATTGGATGTTCTAGAATTGAAGTTCAATATTTTAATTACCTTTTTGTGTTACCTTTTTTTAAAATATATAAATATTAAGGCTTTAATATTATTATCCTTTTTTTAAACTATTTGGTAATCTGCCAAAGACGCTACGAATGGATGTGATTTTATTCCTTGTATATTCTGTTTATTTCTTACATAATTATGAAGAATGAATAAACGTTATTTTGTAATATATAGCCTATGTAGTCACTATGGAGACGCCTGGCAGATATGAAACATCGAGATTAATTTTTGTGCACCAAAACATGTTTTACATCAATAAAGAAGCCTCTTTGGTTGTCGGCTAACTTTTATCCTAGCTGCATGTCCTTTCCAGCGAATCTTTTCGCTAACGACTCTATAAACATAGGTAAAGCTCGTGATTGTACCTTACCCACCAGAAAAAATATTTTTAAGGATCCAACGAATCTTTTGAGCTTCCCCTAATGCATATCCAATACATTTTGACTAAAATTCGCAAGGACCTGGGACCCTGAGCCGTGGCTTAGAAAGAGTGTTTTATAGAGATTGGATATAGTCCTTTCGGGACGAGACTGGATTTAACCACTGGAGACTATGTTAGCATGTGTTGGGCAGGGTGATTTTTCTGTTCATTTCTTGGATTGGACGTGTCAGGAATACGTATGCACAAAATCGCTTTTCGAATCAATTTTTTTTTTCAATAACTAAATAATTGATATACACAAAAAGTTCGTAACCTGTTTCACTAGACTTTGTATGTTCTGAGAATACTTTTGTTAGTCGGCATTAATTAAATATACTAAAATAAATAAATGTATATACTGAAGACAATATTAGCGATTCTCAAAAGAAAATTTGAAACAGAAACATCACGGTCGCATCTAGGACATGAACCCAGGACTTTCGCCTTGTGGGAGCGCTGCTCTACCAACTGAGCTAATCCGACCCTATTTCCTCCGGTCATATTTAACTGAGATGGAAATACCAACATTATCTTCATTTTCAAAACTCATATTTTTATTGGCTGCTTTAATTAAACTTAATCTCTAATTGAATTTAGCATTTAACAGTAATCGAATGAAAGTGTCTGGGATTTACCATAACGTCCATTATTACGAGTATATCTTTATTTGATTTATCTTGAAAACTCAATTTCATGCTATTTGCTCCGCACATCCCTTGGGGATTTCACTTCCAGTGGCGTGAAGACAGCCTGAGCGGACTGGGCATTCGTCCTTGTCATAATATATCACAAAAAATATTCAAATGCTCAAAAATAAGGTTTGAAAAATAAGTAATTTATGATGTGTTGTGCTTATATTCGAAAAGTGAATATAATATTGCATGGGTTATCATCGTTTGAAATCATTGACTGAACATTTGGGTATTTTTTTGTTATGTTAGGTTATCTTTAGTTACGATCATCGTTGTCGGGGGATTAAAATCCACTTCCACGAATACAGAGGTTACAGGTTGTTATAAATTAGGGTCCTTTTAAATTATACGCCGTTTTTTTTAAAGCAAACAGAATCACTTTATTAAACAATAAATATACACTATCACATGATATGACTAGGCACTTTTAACAGTAAATACTTTAGATACAGGCTAGTGCCTGTGGTTATTTAGAAAAGATGAAGATTGTTTTTGAGCAAGAGCGAGATTTTAAGGAAATCCAACCTTTTATATGACAAAGACAGTTGACAAACTTCAAATTCAAAAGGACGCAAAACAGGAATGGTTCTTGCCGACATGATTTAAATACAAATAAATAGCAGAGGCGAGAACCTTTCATAAATACTATAACCTAACCTTCACAGGTGGCACTAATGGTTTCTAATCGATCCAAATAATACACAGGTTTGAATCATTCGCAAATATATTTTCAATAATAACTATTTTATTTCGCATTTAATTCATATAAAGTATGTTTCGGCATTCGGGGGTAGTGGACGCTTGTGAATCGCGCTGTATCGCGCTGCATAGCGCTGTATCTTGCTGTATCGCGCTATATCGCGCTGTATCGTAGTATTGCGTTGTCGAAAGACCACCATTCAGATATGAAACTTTGCTTGAATCGGCTTTAACGGTCTGAGTAGCCAGGTTCTTTCCTTTTCCTAATCTCCTTTTCCTGCCCCACTCCCTTTAGCTTCACAATATAGTTTCTATGGCTCAGAAAACAGCAGAAATATGGAAAATATTTGGTGTTTATTTGATTTTGTTTTTGATGTTTTATGAGGTTGTTCAAGTACACTGAGAAAAATGAGTATTGCTAATTTATTAAAAATATTTTGAAATTATTGGTAATCCGGTTAAAATCTAGTAAAATCCTTACATATCGGAACACGTGTTCTTGCAGCTGCATTTGCCTTGATAATATAGAATGACGAAATGCGGAAATGTAGGAATTTTAAGAACACGAGTTTTTTGTGAAAATATTTTAGTAAAAATTCATTCGTATTTTAATAAAAAGTTCAATACGAAACCTTTACATTCATTCGTTAAGGCCTGCAATCCTATTTTTGCTGGATTACGAATAATTTTAAGAGATTATTAATAAATTAGCTTTTTTTTTAAATACCAGTATTTTTTCTCCGCGTTCTACAGTATTTGTCACTCACTGCGTCAGGTCAGATTGCTGAAAATCAACATAAAAAAGATGTTCCGTAACGCCGATTGCTTTTGACAGGCTGTGTAATAACCAATCATATCGTCAGAATTTAAACTGTATAGTTTAAGTTCGCACAAGTCAGCTAAAACGACGGAGAGCCGTGAGCCGAGCCAGTCGCACAAAAACCGTTTGTCCTGTCAAATATCGATCCCCGGTTGTGTTATCGGAATAATCGTAATACGTATTTTTATCGCAATTTAATCTAAAATAACGAGTGATAACGAACGACAATCCCGTTCCAGTGTTGACAGATGAGGCTTATGCAGATTTCACCATCATTTCACCGGTAAGTTGATTGTGAATTAACGTTACGCATTGTGTTTCCGCATTCACCTGTCAAAGCCATATAATTAATTTATACTTTATCTGTGTGGAATAGCCCTGTAAAGGGCGGCTATTCCAACCCCTGTTCGTTCTTCGAACATTTTTGGTACTGAAACTAGGGAACTTTAAGATTATAATCTATCTATGCCAAAACGGATAATGCTGTGGAATGTTTCTTAAATATTGAATAATAATCAATTCGAAGAGTAATTAGGTAGGTACCTAGCTCTTGAGTATTTACGACCTACCGCGCATGTAATTATAATAGATTATATTATTATTATTTATTTTCGTTACGTTTTTGGGTACGTTTCCAATCGTGTTTATTCAACATGGCCCCAGCAATTCAAATATTGCGCCGGAAACGGACATTAGCGAGTAATAGATTACTCAAGACACATGAAATAGCAAAAAGCGCTTTGCACGATGCAACTAAGTGCAACTTACTGTTAGCGCATTATACTACTCTGGAAAAGATAGTTCTTGAATTTGAAACGTCTCACGCGGAAATATTAGCTTTAGATGACACAAACGAAATTGATGAGGATAAAATTCGCGAAACCTTTGACGAGATGTATTATCAAATTGTCGAAATTTACCAGGAGTTAACCAGTCAGCCTCTCGATTGTAAGAGCCCGAATGCGTACACAAACGTTAAATTACCAAAAATAAACATTCCAATATTTTCTGGAAATGTCAAGCAATGGCCCGAATTTTACGACATGTTTAACGCTCTGATTCATGAAAACAAATCTTTATCCAACATCGAACGCATGCAGTATTTGTTCTCATGTTTATCTGGAGAAGCTTTAGGGTTAATTCGGACATTTCCAGTATAAGGAGCTCACTACGTTGAAGCATATCAAAAATTAATCGCGCGCTATCGTAACGCGCGTGAACTCGCATTTACGTGTTGGCGGGAAATGCTAAATTTAAATTTTCCGCCCAACGATCCTTTTGAATTCCGTCGCGTGTTCGATGTATTTAATGAGGATTTAACAATTTTAAAAGAATTGGATCTCCCAACAGATAATTGGGACTTCGTGCTTTGTTATTTAATTCTGTCGAAATTAGATTCACCTACAAGATGCGCATTCGAACAACTTCAGTCTCCTACCAAGCTGCCTTCATATTTGAAACTCAAAGAGTTTCTTTATAACAAATGCGAAGCTCTTGTACGAGACTTACATTTTTCGACTCGCGATAGCAGTACTATTGACAAACCTCTTGAACGGAACTTTAATCAGGCTGCCAAAAAACTCACTTCAGCGCTTCTTTGCGATCTTAAGAAAGGACAGCCTAAAACAAATAGGTCCCCGAACTCCACCACTTATCTGAAATGCTCCTGTTGCGGAGAAGACCACTCCATTTCCAAGTACAAGGTATTTGCACTCAAGTCAGTTCAGGATCGCCTACAGTTTGTTCAATCACACCGTTGGTGTTTCAATTGTTTCCATTCTTCTCATTATCTTAAAGATTGTAAATCTTTGTTTACATGTCAAAAATGTCAGCAAAAACATCATACTTTGCTCCATCGAGACGAAAACGCTTCTTTGGAAGATCAGCATCAACACCCCACGACGTCTACGGACCAGGAGCCTTCTTCCGACTCTAAAATTCAGGTCCTCACCAACTTAGGAGACAAGTCCATAGTACTATTGTCAACCGCCAATGTTGGCATTCGCGATTCATCCGGCCGTTTACAAACCTTTCGCGCATTGATCGATTCGGGCAGTCAAGCTCACTTCATCACCGATCGTGCTGCGGAGCTCGTAGGCATCCCTCGTCAAGCCAGTTCTCAGAGAGTTGGCGGCTTAGGCCAATCTTCCGCAACCACGTCAGGAATCATTCAATTAGAGATCGGTGTTAAGGGACGGGTTCTCTTCAACATCAAGGCACTTACGCTGCCTAGTATCTGTGGCAATATGCCAACTGTTCGTCTAGATAAGTCATCGTGGCATCAGTTGAGAGACTTGCCTCTTGCCGATCCTGACTGCCACAAACCGGGACCGATTGATCTTCTTTTGGGTGCTGAGGTTTTCTCTTCTCTTCTGAGACCTGGTAATTTGAATGGTGGTCCACGTCAGCCATCAGCTTTCAATTCTGCATTTGGTTGGCTTCTTCTAGGTTCAGTTGGTTCGAACACTGCTCATGAAATGAAATCTTTCATCGTTACTAACGAAGACCGGCTCCACGAAGAGGTCCAGCGACTGTGGGAGTTAGACACCATTCCCCAGTCTTCACAGCTCACTCCTGAGGAACAACTTTGTGAACAAATGTACTACACTGACCACTCACGGGACACTTCGGGAAGATACATCGTATCCTTGCCTTTCCGAGAAAGGGGAAGGGATATCTCTTTTCCAGGGTCGCGTGAGATCGCTTTACGTAGATTCCATTCCCTCGAGCGCGAACTCATAGCAAATCCAACCTTACGTGAACAATATTCTGCTTTCATGACTGATTATTTACACAGTGGTCCCATGACTCGTGTTCCTGGAAAATATTTGCACAAGGGAAAGTATTACATACCTCATCATTGCATTCTTCGTCCAGGCAGCGCTAGCACTAAGTTAAGAGTGCTTTTCGACGCCTCAGCGACGGATGTGAACGGATCCTCGTTAAATGATACCTTGCTTATCGGTCCAAAGCTTCAAAAGAACCTGCTGGAGCTTTTGCTAAAATTCCGTATACCATCGGTAGTGTTTACTGCTGATGTACGACAAATGTATCGCCAAATATTGGTTCAAGAACCAGATCGTGCTTTCCAAAGAATATTTTGGCGTTTTCATTCGTTGGAACCCATCCAAGAGTACCAACTAAACACTGTAACCTATGGTGTCTCCTCCGCCCCATTTTTAGCCTGTCGTACTGTCAAACAGTTGACCAAATATGAAGGTTATGATTTACTGGTAGCGCGTCGTGTGCTAACTTCGGATATTTACATAGATGACATCGTCACCGGTTGTAACAGCTTGAAACAAGCTCAACAAATGAAAACCGAAGTTATCGAGCTGTTCAAACGAGGTCAATTCGAATTGCGGAAGTGGGCTAGTAACAAACCAGAATTAGTCGCCGATCTGCCTCCGGAATACTGCCTCAATGACTTGGTGTCCATGGATGTTGATAACTCTCACATTCTCAAGGTATTGGGATTAAGGTGGGAGCCACGACATGATACATTTTCATTCGAAGTCTTATGCCTCGATCGCGAGTTTACTAAACGCACTATCCTCAGTGAAGTCGCTCGGGTTTTTGACCCTCTCGTTTTTCTATGCCCTTTGACGTTTTTCGCCAAATCCCTAGTACCAAAGTTGTGGGTTCTAAAGGTTGGGTGGGATGACACCCCCCCTGTTGACATTGTTCGTCAATGGGATCGTTATACTAAACAATTACCGCTCTTGAAGTCGTTCAAAATCCCTCGATGGGTGTCATTCCCTCACATGGAACCGTGTCAACTTCATGGCTTCTCAGATAGTTTGGAACTTGGATATGGCGCGGTAGTTTACTTGCGAATCATGGATGTTGACGATAAAGTCCAAATATATTTGGTTTGCGCCAAGTCTCGAGTCGCCCCCACAAAAAAGATTTCATTGCCTCGCCTTGAACTGTGTGCGGCTGTTCTTCTAGCAGATCTATTAAAATTCGTCAAAGATTTATACGTACCATTGCTTCCAATCTCCAATACCTTTGCGTGGTCGGATTCAACCATCGTGCTCGCCTGGTTACGTTTTCTTTCGTGTCGCTGGAAGACTTTCGTGGCTAACCGTGTCAGTCACATTCAAGATGCCCTCGAAGGGACTTCCTGGCATCACGTGTCATCTGGAGATAATCCAGCGGATGTCGCTTCTTGTGGTCAATTCCCAGCCGATCTGATCGATCACACGTTATGGTGGGCGGGGCTTTCGTGGCTGATCCAGTCATCCGATTCTTGGATGTCGTTCGATGGCAATTTCGACGAAATTGAACTTCACTCTGAGGAACGAGTTCGATCTTTATTTGTCCAACAGGACGAAAATCCTGTAGAACTATTACTAGTTAAATTTTCTTCGATTCGGAAGATCCAACGCATTCTCGGTTACTGTCTTAGATTCATCTACAACCTACAGAATAAAGAATCTCGTCGTTTGTATCTTCCATTAAATGTTTGTATCTTCCATTCCGTGCCGAAATTCACACTTCACTTTTGACAGTAGTTAAACGCACTCAACATATACATTTTAATGATGATATCACGCGCTTGAAAGAGGACAACCTTATGTCGAAACTAATGCGGAAGCTTAATCCCTTCATTGACGACCACGGTGTGCTCAGGGTGGGTGGCAGGTTATCTCGATCTGGGCTCGAATTCAAGTATAAACATCCTGCCCTACTTCCTCGCGAATCTAAGCTTACTTCTCTTGTGATAGACGCTCTACATCGCTCTACATTAACAAAATTATGTCCATTGCCTAGTCAATGTGACTAATCATCTTCGCTTCCGCGGCGCATTCTTTATTTCATTTTCATTTTCAATCATTTTCATTATTATTATTAATTTTTTTTTCTTTTTCTTCTTTCTGTTCACTGTTTCTTCGTTCACGCAACGTTCCACAGCATTGCCCGTTTTGTTTTCTAAATTTTTTTTAAAATACACGTTGTTGTATTTTGGTGGGCGGAATGTTCCGTAACGCCGATTGCTTTTGACAGGCTGTGTAATAACCAATCATATCGTCAGAATTTAAACTGTATAGTTTAAGTTCGCACAAGTCAGCTAAAACGACGGAGAGCCGTGAGCCGAGCCAGTCGCACAAAAACCGTTTGTCCTTTCAAATATCGATCCCCGGTTGTGTTATCGGAATAATCGTAATACGTATTTTTTATCGCAATTTAATCTAAAATAACGAGTGATAACGAACGACAATCCCGTTCCAGTGTTGACAGATGAGGCTTATGCAGATTTCACCATCATTTCACCGGTAAGTTGATTGTGAAGTAACGTTACGCATTGTGTTTCCGCATTCGCCTGTCAAAGCCATATAATTAATTTATACTTTATCTGTGTGGAATAGCCCTGTAAAGGGCGGCTATTCCAACCCCTGTTCGTTCTTCGAACAAAAGAGCTAAACTAAATTTCAAAAAATTGTTGTTAAATAGTTACCAGCCGCCTTATCCGGTTAGGCAGGTAGTGTACCTACCCAAATTAACCAAAATATACATGATACAATGAATTAATTTGGTATTTTAATCCCTTCGTAATAATTTATACATGTATTTTAATAAATTCATCATGTAATCAAACCGCTTTGATTTAATTTTCGATTGCGGTATCAGAATGTAGATGTATATTATTTTCGATGGATTAAAAAAGTGTTTAGTGTAAAAAAGTAGTTTATTTTAGCATAATTACGTGATGTTTTCAAACCAATATACAGGATGGGGCAAATTTAATCATCCGATGTTCTTGTTTTTGCTGTATTTTTTTATGATTACCTTTGGTACTGCTTGTAAAATTATTCTGTATTTGTTTACTTCACAAATGTCAAAACTAAATTGACATTTGCAGCTATTTTCAAAAGTTATAGCGTTTTTCAATAGGGTGATTACTTTTGCCCCACCTTGTATATGAGAGAAATATATTTTAATTATAAAAAATATGTAAAAATCTATTAAAATCAAAAATTGGTTCGTATTTCAGACTATGCATGTCACTGAAGATATAAACCGATATAAGTGTGTTGTGGACGTATTTGGATGTCTAAAGTAAGCTCAATTTTTCCTTAATTCTGTTTATTTAATCTTTTCAAATATCGACATTTGAATTTTTTGAACAGATAAACATTTTCAATGAACTGTCAGAAGAGGTCTAGGGGTCGAAGGGTCTTATATAAATTGAAGAAAAAAAAATCGAATACAGACTCAGTGTATGTAGTTTTATGGGAAGGATGCAATTCTTTGTAAATAAATGTTAGCCCGTCGTCCCACGGGTCGGTAAGCAATCGACATAAACCGAGTGCTGTATACTTAATTCGCTGTAGTATGATAATGGTCTGCAACCCAGTTCCGTGAAGAACTTATAGCAATTAGTTTATGTCGATTGCTTACCAACCCGTGGGACGACGGGCTTAATTGGCTACTTTCTTTGAGTCAAGGGAAACGGCGCGGGTTGGTAGAAGCTTTAGAGTACGATAAAAGTCAAGTTCATCAATCTCGGAATAAAACTGTAGATTTGTATAAAAATCAAATCCACGCCTTCCGCCCACCACAGACCCACCTCTTTATGTATAAATACTAGATACTTCCTAAAACCTCTACCTTTATATTCCCATATCACCTATTAATTTGTCCAGTCAACAAGTTTACCTGGAAACCTGGAAAATAATAGCCACGCCACTGGTTATTTTGCTATTTTCCGAAATCTTCTTAATAATGCACCGGCTGATGTGGAAGTGGTTAAACTGCGTCTAGAATAGCAAATTACGAAAACAGTTTAGAAATCGCGAAAACAATTTTAGTAGTCAAACTTAACTACGAATTTCTCAAAACACCATCCTGAATGTACTCGCTCTCTACCTAATATTATTATTAACTAGATCGACTGTTTTTTTTATTTTTGTTTTACGAGTCATAACACCACCATGATATTGTACACGAGATTTAAATTATTCTTCTATAATCTATCAAGTATATACATTGATGTTTGTTTTATAATATGCTTTTATTCACTATTTTATAACACTATATATGTATTCTTACTTTCCCTATTAGCTACATTCGACAAGAAGACACATACTCAAAATAATGTACTCTCTCTCTACTTATCATTATTATTATTATCTAGATCGACTGTTTTTTACTTTTTTTTTATGAGTCATAACACCACCATGATATTGTACACGAGATATAAATTGTTCTCCTCTCATCTATCAACTATTTACAGAAATGTTTGCTTTATAATATGCTTTTATCCGTTATTTTATAACACTCAATATGTATTCTTACTTTCCCTATTGGCTAATTTCGACAAGATAACACAAACTCAAAATAATGTACTCTCTCTCTACTTATCATTATTATTATTATCTAGATCGACTGTTTCTTCTTTTTGTTCTATGAGTCTTACCACCACCATGATATTGTACACTAGATATAATTTATTCTTCTCTCATCTCTCAAGTATTTACACTAATGTTTGTTTTATAATATGCTCAAACTCCCGCCATGCAAGTATAAATACAGGCCTAATACTCAGTGATCTTATGACAGCACCTCCTAAATCTAAATTAAAATGATCTTAAACGCTTACTCGGAGTTAGATAATATTGGGGACCCAAATACTGAAACTATCCTAGAAGATACTGATGAACTCAAAGAATTTAATTGGAGAAATAATAAATTTAATACTGTACATCAGAATATCCGCACAATGGAAAATCTTGACGATTTTATTCTATTCTTAGATAGTACTAAGATGACTGTGAGATTTCATATAATAATAGAATGATTCATATCTCGCAAAATAAATTACAGGTTAACATGAATACCACACAACACAACGTTTGAATCAAAACAGTGGAGTGGTAGCCTACATTAACGATGATATTCACTCTCAAGTTCAAGAAATTCATGTCAGTCAATCAAACTGTCTAAAAATAGTAATTAATGGACATCTATGTATTTTAGCCATTTACAGATCACCATCATCACTGACATTCAGGAATTTCTGGATAATCTCGTATCTGAACTTAAAAAATGTAGTGAATTCAAACAACAAATAGTAATGGGGGATATAAACATCAATGCCTACGGAAATATACACAGACAATGTCACGATTACCTATGCGCCATGGCAGAAAACAACTTCGCATTAAATATTAAATCTCCTACCAGGATTCAAGGTAATAGCAGGTCATGTTTAGACCACATAAATACCAGAAATATTACGGACTCCACCGCATTTATTATCCACAATACAATAACCGATCACTACACAACCGCAATAAGCATTCCGGACACATCCCATAAAAACCAAGTAAAAACTAACCACTGTATATCAACTATCTGTTATGAGGGACTAATTAAAGATCTGAATGGTGAAACATGGCAAGATTTGTGTGAAGTGACTGAAGTTAACAGTGCACTCAATTTATTTATTAACAAAATCGACAAGTACATAACTAAAAATTCAACAGATAATCTCACTGCACATAAAAAAAAACAACTTACTCCTTGGATCAGCAGGGGTATTGTAAAAGCCATACACAAAAGAAATCACTTACACAGACTGGCGACAAAAGACCCACAGGATACTCTCAAACAACAGATTTACCGTAGGTACCGTAACATTTGTAAAAATGTTATGCGTAATGCTAAAGAACGGTACTATAAGCAACAACTCGACCGAGATACATCTAGCAAAAATATGTGGAAAATCGTTAAACAAATTACATACACTAAACATAAAACTGAACTCAATATTAACGAATTACAAATTGGGAATACATCCATCATTGATTCGGACATAATTGCGTGCCACACAAATCAATACTTTACGATGGTTGGGTCTAAGCTTGCAGAAAACATCTTAAGTGTCACCAAGGAAACTGAAGACTCACTGGCATTGTCAATAGAATCAAAACAAAATCCTTTTTCGTTTAAACTCACACCTACGACAAACGAAGAGGTTTTAAAAATCATTGACAGTCTTAACACTACACACTCTAAAGGTCCTGACAATCTAAACACATTTATACTTAAAATCATTAAACACAATGTAGCAACGCCTCTATCAAACATTATCAATAAAAGCTTTTTCCTCTGGGATTTTCCCCGATCATCTTAAAAAATCTATAGTAGTACCAATCCACAAAAGTGGACCCAAAAACCAAGTTAACAATTATAGACCAATATCCCTATTGAGCGCTATCTCAAAAATTATTGAAAAAATCTTTAAAAATAGATTAAGTAATTACATAGAGAACAGAAAACTTTTAAGCAAAAATCAGTTCGGCTTTCGATCGGGGAGAGGTACGGACGACGCCATAGCAAAACTCACAGAACATATTTCTAATAATATAGATCGTGGAAAGAAAAACATCGTAATATTCTTAGACCTAGCCAAGGCTTTTGACACAATTTCTCACAAAATACTCCTCAAAAGACTACAAAATATTGGAATTGTAGGTATGCCATACGAATGGCTAAAGAGTTACCTAGCAGGTAGAAGCCAGCAACTCAAAACTGCTAAAGCTTTGAGTAACTCACTAGGCACTAACTTTGGTGTACCACAAGGAAGCACATTGGGACCCCTTCTATTTATAATCTATATCAATGAGTTGTGCGAGCTACCAATCGGTGGTAAAATTATTACATTCGCAGATGATACGGTAGCTTTATTTGAAGGAGATGACTGGACTGACACACACAAACTTGCTGAAAGTGGAATTAACGTGATAAAACAATGGCTCAACAAAAATCTACTAACACTGAACACTTCTAAAACCAAATACATGAGATTCAGCTTAACCATAAAGGGACAACCTAGTACAACACACACAATAAAAACACACAATCATGACTGTAACTCCTATAATACTGAACCTAACTGCAATTGTGAAGATCTTGAATGTGTGAAAAACATCAAGTACCTAGGTGTTATAATAGACAATCATCTTAAGTGGAATTATCACATTGACAATCTTACAACTAGGGTAAGAAAACTTACTCACATTTTCTTTGCAGTGCGAAACATAATTAGACAAGTAGATCTAAGAAAAATATATTTCGGACTGTGCAACCCCCTCTTAATGTATGGTTGCATTGGCTGGGGAGCATCAGGAAGATCAATTCTAGATCCGCTTATGAAGGCCCAGAAATCAATAATTAAAGTCATAATGCGCAAACCATATAGGTTCTCTAGCGATGAGCTCTTTAAACAATTTAATGTACTTGATGTTCGTCAAAACTATATAAAAAAGGTTATTATCCATGTACATAAAAATCTAGACAATATTAATAAAATTGACCATAAACACATCACAAGAAGCCACACCAGAAATGACCTTATGATCCCAACGAGCAATACGGCAAAGTACCAAAAGACACAAACATACTTGGGACCTAAATTGTACAACAAAATCCCCCCTGAATTAAACATAAAAACATGTAATATTTCATACATAGGCCGAATAATAACTAAATGGTTGATTGGACTGGGCAGAGGAGAATGTGAAAAAATGTTAAAAAAACGTCACGTAATAAATAGACGTAGACTAATCACACACTATATATATCTCCCATTATTCTAATTATTGCTCATACACAATTGAAACATACACAACAGCTCAAGTTCGACTCTATCATAAAATTGTAACAATTAAACATCACAAATTAAAACATTAATGAGATATATTATAGACATAGACAAATCACACACTTACTTTCACATATTTTTTGGTTTCTTGGAACGGGCAATTTGCCTAGTTAGGAACCAATAATTTCGACCTGATAAAGTACAATAATCAATAATCACAAAATATTTTAATTATATCTTGTATATAACATATTGTACTGTGTGTAAATTTAAATGAATAAATAAATAAATAAAAATAAAAAAAGAATTAAAAAAAAGCATTACGAAAAAATTATATTTAAAAAAATCTATCCTATTCGATTGCTTATCACTTCTATAGTTAAACGGTAGGTTTTTAGATCCTAGACTACAAATCCGGAGGTCGTAATAGATGATAAATATTTGTTATGTTATTTTGCATAGTAACAATTTGAATCAATTAATATACAATCGAAAGGTTGCTTGAAATGGCCATAGTCATTTAAATAGCCAAGCTTATCTAAACTACCCGTCTTCCCCTCCTCACCGACTTCCCCTCCTCACCGACTTCCCCTCCTCACCGACTTCCCCTCCTCACCGACTTCCCTTCCTCACCGACTTCCCCTCCTCACCGACTTCAGCCTCATAAAATACGCCAATTGTGGATGCCATGGCTCCTAAAAGTAACGATAAACAAAAAACTTTGATCTTTTGTCTTTTAAACCCCCAAAAGAAATAGGATGACGGCCTCCATGATCAAGGGATAGGACGCTCGACTAGCAAGCTGGAGGTCGGGGGTTAATTGATTAATTTGTGTTATTTCACCAATTACTCAATTAAAATAATATAAATTATTTTTGGGGCAAGTTCTAGAGTGGAATATACTCTCAGTATCGCCCTGGTGTAAGACCAAATTCAGTTGCAACGTTGCTTGAAATGGCTTTGGCCGTGTTTGGTGACCAGATCTTAATATCCAGTTACTTCCCCACCTACCTCTTCCCCATACTCCCCCCACTACCTTCAGCCTTCCAACATACCCCAATTAGGGATGCCATAGTCTCACTAGCTCCAGACGATTGGGACTCTTGTACAGTTTTACATTTAAAAAAAATTAAAAATTAAAACAGATTTTGTGCACGATTTTCGCTAAGTAGGGAATAAATATTGCGTGAACACTAACGGTACTGAATGTCTATCAGTCATTATTATCAAATCTGTATGTCAAATATGAACTTGGCAAACATTAAACGGAGTATGCGAACTATTTCTACTAGGTACTCTACAAAATACGTTTAAATAAATAAATATTATAATACTTAGTTTAATATTATAATACTTAACTTAATATTATAGTACTTTTTTCAATATTATAATACTTGACTTAATATTGTAATACTTAGTTTAATATTATGATACTTAGTTTAATGTTATAATATTTATTATTAATACTTAACTTAATATTGTGATACTTGGTTTAATATTGTAATACTCAACTAAATGTTTTTCTATTAGACTTTTTGTCGATTCTTATCCTAATCTTGCGTAATAGAGATTGTTAATTATAATTACATAGTTTATAGGCTTTATATTCAATTGATTTGGAGGATATTGGAAGATCATATATTTTTATTTCATTTACTTAAACTTCATGTTACCTACGTTTCGTAAACTCTTGTTTCATGTTACCAATATTTTGTTAACCTATGCATTGTTAAATCTTATATTTTATGTAATCTGTATATTCTCATATATTATGTAAACTCTTTATTGTTATTGTATTTAAAAAACATAATTGCATTGTATGTAAAAGCCCTATGGGCGTTTAAATGAAATAAATAAATAAAGTTAAAAAATAACCACAGGTGAAAAAGTTAACTGTGTGGTGTTCATTTTTACATTTATATACGTCTAGGCGTGTCTCTGAATTTCTCCCCATAGAACGGTCCTTTGAAATAAATTAACACAACCATTACAAAATCCTTCTCAAATATCTAGGGAATATATTTTATACAAAGAACATTTTTAAAGTAAACTCGAACATGAGGTACTATAGGGTTCTCAATTCATCTCCAGGAATAGAATTACAAAACCCTTATAAAGTTTTCACGTCAGGAGGCTTTCAATTATTTTCTCTCCGTTTTTTGTCTGGAGTGTGCAGTTTACCGCGAATAAACGTTCTCTAATTCTTTCCTCCACCCAGTGCTGTTCAACGTGTTTCGAGGGTTTCTGGAAATCCTTATTCCAACTCAACGATACCTGGAAACCAGTTAAATATCTTCATAAATAAGCTTTAGCTTGCCAGAAAAATGGTTTTGAAATATTGAGAATGATTTTTTACGATTATAAATTGTTTGATGGCAAAACGGCCTTTAAAATGGACTGTAACTGAAAATTTTATTCGATCGGGTCAAAATCACTAGGAAATACGAGGAGAAATGGAAAGGAAGCCTTGCCTTATAATGATT
Organism: Hesperophylax consimilis; assembly: GCF_061612785.1. Classification (NCBI taxonomy): domain Eukaryota; kingdom Metazoa; phylum Arthropoda; class Insecta; order Trichoptera; family Limnephilidae; genus Hesperophylax; species Hesperophylax consimilis. The sequence continues at coordinate 4,094,168 of NC_142842.1, forward strand.
TCGGTTTCTTTTGAGTCCTGTTGATTTCTTGAAATTCCGTCACATGGATCACCCAATGTTTATAGGTGTACACCTTCCACAACGACTCTGTTTAATTTCAAGACGCTACAATATTGAATTGTATAATGCAATTCACACTATTTAATGGCCTCTTCACGAGAATAATGACACGAACAGCGAGATAAGATTCACTATCAACGACGATAATATTACGAATAAAAACAAATGACATGTGCGTTATGATAGCAATTGAATATCACTGGCGTAGGTCATTTTGCTTCCGTTCTTATTTCTTCCCCGGTAAGACTTTTAGGAAAGAGAGGAATAAAAGAATTTACAATTTGAATAGGACATTGAGATATGGAAAAATTACAAAACTGTTTCAATATTTAACATAAATATTATCTTAGGTATTCTTGAGTCTTGACTTTTCAATGTTTTATTGAATACATTTAAAACAAAATGTGAGACTATGACATTCCTTTTTTACCGTATGTTGTTGTTTTGTTCCCACAAACAGTCCTCCAACTCGTGGTGGAAGGAGATTATAAATAAATGGTTCTTTGTGATAAATCGGGGACTTATTAACACTTCGCGTATTACAATGGTGACTCGATAGTCGACCTAACTAGAAACTGGCTAATTGAGATCGGAAACAGTAAATTCGTCTGGGAGCATTCTCACTTGCCCTGGCGACTACTTGCCACTGGCTGCCATCTTGCGGACTTCCACGCAAGCTCTATGCACTGCCCTCTATGGGTGCATCTGTGAAGCTCTCACTTCCCAACTGTTGTGAAATGCCGAAAGTTAATTTTATGGGGAGGGGAAGGCGGGGAAGTACCTGGCTATTCAGGTTCGAGTCACCATACACGGCTAAAGCCATTTATAGCAGAGGCTGTTCATTCCCCAGGATGATACTGAAAGTATCTACCACTCTTTTGTGGGTAATATTAATAACACGTCGTTATTTTATGGGCTAACTACACTTATGACAACATGCAAACAGGTCTGGTTAATATATAATATATAGAGAAATACGAATGTTCTTTATAGTATTGCATATTATTTCACATTCACATGTTTTTGCATTACAGTATTAATTTATTTTTTGTTCATGTTGGAAACCAGTTTTTGCAGAAATTGAATGACACCACTACTAACCCAGTTTCTCGGAGGTAGATTCCACCCTAATGATGAAACTTCCACCTCGAAGGGTCGTTTCCGATTCACATCTCGTTTCAGTAAATCATTAAGACCGAAGCCCGTTTTTCTCGCATTGGTTTTACTCCGCCTGTTTCTGAGATCCTGGCACACTTAATTATTCTCCCAGTGCGAATGAGTTCAGTAAATAGAAGCCAGGAATCTATTTTGCATTAATTTGTATCAATTCAACGTAGCATTTTGGTTTGTGGGCTACCGAAATTGTAGAAATTTGATGTGAGGGTTTATTTAAATTTGACTGGAAATGGTATTGCTCATTGTATGTTTTAGAGCGTCAAAATAAATAACGAAAGCCGCTTTTTATGACTTAAATATACATGTTATGTTTTGTTGAACGATTTTGTCTTGATTTTCATGGAAAATTTTCGTCAAAAAATAAGGAATACGTTTTGATGATCGCCGATTCCATCCGAGTATTTTTTTTTAATATTTAAAGTGGTAATGTTTCTTCATTTCCACAATGGCGTTCAGCGAGATAATAGACCCGATATAGTTTTACATGACAAAATTTAAAAAAATAACATATCATTGATGTCGCTATTCCAAATTCCTGTAATATGCAAAAATCTGTTTCTGATAAAATAAGAAAATACACAGATTTAGGAAATCAGATTAAAAGAATTTGGCATTCTCAGACTATAAAAATATTACCATTTGTTATTTCGACTACTGGCATTATACCCAGCTCTCTCATTCAAAATTTAGGCGTATTAGATCTGTCAAAGAATTTATGTATAAAAATATAAAAATCAGTCATTTTAAATACATGTAGGATTACGAAATATTTTTTAAATATTTATATTGAGGGATCAGTAGGATTTATAGGTCCAATTAGAAGTTCTACCGAGCCGAACCCTCTGATATGAAAATATCTAGCGTCGGTATTTGAAATTTTTTTCCCATTTGATCTCTGGTGATTTGACGTGTTGTTCTTGTATTGTTTTGTATATATTATGCTTATATAATTCACTTGCATAATGTTGATTGACTAGATGATAATTTGTGGAAAAGTGTGTGGACGGGTTTAGTTTTTCCTGTGGGGAAGATTTAACCCGGACATAAAGTCGAAAAAAAAATTAAATAAAAATTATTAGTATTGGACATCTCCTTTCCAATATTTGGTCAGTTTTCCATTTATTGGTGGCTGGCGGCTTTGAGTACCTCGGTGTTTGTAGGCAAATCCAGATAAGTGATGTTGGATAACAGCAGACTGTTAAATTTGCTTCTTCAGTCCAGTCCTGACCAGTCCAGTTGTCAAGTCAAATCCTTTTCGTATACTTCACTTCTTAATTACAGAATTGTCTCAACGTCGGGATTGATCGGCAATAGAGATAAGGACGGAGTTATGGGTTAGAGGAATCGTTTCTCCAATTTCCACAGCGATTCCTCACAGTGCATCTTTATTCAGTCGGATGAGTTTACTCAGAAAGCTTTCCGATTCTTGATTGTTTGAATCTTTTATATACCATAGGAGCTAGGAATATATGAAAACGTTGTCCAAACGATGTATTCATTTTAGGTACTATCACCCATTGTTCTGTTCTCAGTCTTGTCGTGTAGCTCTGATCTACAAGTCTATTAAGCTTGGTATTCGTTCATTTTAAGTGCACGTGTATTACATCTGCCTTAGATTTAATAATTTTGTATCGTTGAATAAGGCTGTAGATGGATGCATGCAAGGTTTTTCCCATACTAATGATGAAAGCGGAAGATAGTAGGGAGGGGAAGGAGATGGGGGAGAGGAAGGTAGGGAAGTACCTGGCTATTCAGATCTGGTCACCAAACACAGCCAAAACTATTTCAAGGGACGTTTCTACTCTGAATGAAGGTCTTATTAGGGATTTGAACCCCGAAATTTTAAAACACACAGTTTCATAAGAACGTAGTATTTCATTTTCTATTGGAAAAACAGCAGAAATTTTCCTTAGTGCATTTCTGTCCTTAATAATTAAGATCATAATTAATTTCTATCAATGAAAAACCAGCCTAAAAACAATTCATACAATGCCAACAGTAACAATTTTCTTCTTGAAAATTTGTGTAAATCAGAAAAGAAATATTACAAAATTTTATATCACTCTCATCGAGATTTTTTTAATCCTTGTGTTATAGTGGAAATTACGCGTTTAATTGAAAAAATTCCTCGTTTGTTTTATTAACTTCTACGTGAAATTTTCTGATATAATGTTTATATCAGAAAATGAAGTAATGTTATTCCCGCTAACAATGTTCCCTGTCAAATTTTTTTCAATATAAATGTTTCCAGTAATGTCCCCAGTTAAAATGTTTCCTGTCAAAATGTTATCAGTAATAATGTCGTTTGCCGCAATGTTCCTAACCTAACCTTCATCAAAATATATTTACTGTTATTGTGTTGACTATTTGAGTTCTTTCCACTAAACTACTATTAACTAGGAATAATTTGGAAGGGAATATTTGGACCGGGAACATTTTTGTAGGGAACATTATATCTGGAGAAATTTTAACTGGGAACATTTCGACGGGGGACAAGGATCATTATTATCAATCTAATTCAACGCATATGCAAAAATCAATCCAAAACGGAGAGCAATTCAGTACTGTTAACAGAAAATATAGGTATAGTATTTAATTCTTTGTTATTGTAACTATTAGTTAACAACATATAACAAATAATCTCTGATACTCATTGAAAAGTACTCAACTAGTCACTGACGGCCTGATAAACTAATTCAACTGGATAAGAAAGCCTTAAGGGTCATAATCTAAAAAGGGTAAGGTTTCACTCATAATGAAGACAATGTATCGATATTTAACATAACGGTATTGGAGTTAGTAAAACTAATCCCTACTCAAAGGCATAATTTAATTGGAACTAGTTTGTGTTACCGTCATGGACGTATTTTGTTCCCAGTAATAACATATCCTTCAACATTTTGATCAATGGGCAAAGATTTTTGTTGAATTATTTTCATGTCAGTTAATATTTGATCTATACCAAATACCGCATAAGACTCCAAACAGCTTCCAACAATCTGTAGCCAGTGGAACTATAGCATCCCAAATTGTGGTATCTCGTAAATCTGAAGGGAGTGGGTAAGGTAGGAAGATAAGAGAGACGAAGATTGAGAAGTACCTGCCTATTCAGATCTTGTCACCAAATGCGGCAAAGATTCTGAATTTTGATCTTTCACCACTTTGCGATACAGGGAGTATCTACAACTCCACTAATCTTTATTAATTGAGTCAACGCATATTTTGCAACCTAGTGCTTTGTGTGCATTTACGATTGGAAAGAAACTTAATCGTATTTGTTTTTTGCTCGAGAATGATTTTTGGACCCTTGCCTTGCCGGGGCACGTGTAGAGCGGTGAGCGGCAAGGGTCCTGGGTTCGAGTCCTAGATGTGACCGTATCATTTTCTGATTTTCGTTTAGAAATCGCTAATATTGTCTTCAATAATTAAATATTACAATTTGAGGGTTTACTCAATAAAGTTATTCCAAAAAGTAAATAGAAATATTTTGACTTGTCAAATATTATTATTTTTTAATGGTAAACTAACGTTTTTAAGACAAGGTTTTTTTTTATTTATTTACGAACGATAAATTATTATAAGCAATAATTATTTTCCTCAATTACCCTTACCAACCGAATATATCTCCCGAGTAAAAATAAATGCCGCCGACAGGAATTGAACCTTTTCCTACAAAAATAAAGTCGATTGTTTGCATTTGAAAAAATGTAATAAGCAATAATTGTTGAATAAATATTAGTAATCATCGAGTTATTTGGCTGATTTGGAATAAGCCGACGTAGCTTAGTGGATTAGAGCAACTGACCGGCAGTCAGAAAGCTGCGGGTTCAATTCCCGTGGGCGGAATTTTTTTTACGCTGTAGATATTTTAAATTTGTATTGGAATTTCATGCAAATAATTATTGCTTATAGTAAGATAGATTTTTTAATTTTCTAACTTTAAATTCTTTTAATATGAGTACTAAAGAATATAAAAATCCAATGTAAAGAGATCATGTATGGGTTTTATAAGCGCCATCCCGTCCTATTATATGATATTGAATAATGGATTGACAGAAAACGAAGTACGTATATTATGCGTAAGCACATAAACATTAACTTATTTCTATTTTAGTTAGTAAATAAGGCTTTCTTGAAAAGGGAAAAATCGCAATCCCTTGAAAAATCATAAAATCTGACATTACTTGTCGACATTAACCCTAAGAAATGTAAGCGGAAAAAAGGAAAACACTTTTCAAATATAGAATTAAAATATTTTTCTGCGAAAAAACATAATATTATATATAGGTACCGTCTCGCCAGTCTGAATTCTTGACACATCAGTTCCAAATTTAAAAATGCTAATACAGTGTGACATTTATTAAATTCAAAACTAAAACCGGGTTCGTTGAATCCGGAGTCAGAATACAGACAGACTACTAATTTACGTACTCGTTTGAATAAGTACTTGAAAATTCGTTCTTGTTAAAATTTATTTCCACGAGATTTTCAAAAATATCAAAGAGGAAAACACCAAAATATCTAATATAGGGTTTTCCAATAAGAGGTGTTATTTTGAATAGCCCGCTATTTCGGCAGATGTTACTTTTGAAGCTGTCATTTTTTGACATTTGACAAGTAGAAACTACGCCATTAATAAAAATGGAACGATACACGCTTCAACAACGCATTGAAATAATTAAAATTCACTTGAGTGAATCAAACGTAAATCATCTTGAGTGATGAGGCCCATTCCCACCTCGGTGGCATCGTCAAGACTGTTTGGTGCGGTTTATGGTCCGGCGGAGTCATTGGACCTTACTTTTTCGAAAATGAGGCTGGAGCAACAGTTACTGTGAATAGATTGCGCTATTGAGAGATGATTAATGATTTTTTATGGCCGGAATTGGATGGTATTGATCTGGACAACGTTTACTTTCAATAAGATGGCGCTAAGTGCCACACAAGCAACGAAACCATTGATCTTTTGCGATTGAATATCAAAATAACACCTCTTATTGGAAAACCCTGTATTTTAAAATTGTTTATCATTTATAGTGCAACGAGTGAAGTAATTAACAAATAGATCCGATATTGATATGTTAGCAAATTGAACAAGACATAGGCTAGTTTGGCAATTATTTATGATGTAGTGGTAATTACAATAAAAATAATCGTACCTTTTTTACTATTCAAATATAATTCAATATAAAATATGAATTATTAAAGGAAATTCTTTTCAAACAACCGATTAACGTTGGAACATAATATTGTCGTAGATGAATTTTAAATTCAGACACAGAAAACTCTCTTTTTACGATGTTTAATTTTTAATTGATATTTTAATGGTAGGTTGGGAAGGATTATTTTCCTAATAAATACCTTTAACTTCCAATATCACTTATATTTATAGACAATCATATGTGTATATAAAGTGTTTTATTTGCTTGCAAACTTACTAAATATTCTCTCAACCACTCAGGCCTCAGGCCTATTCTATCAAAAGGTCGGAGTATTGCCGCTTTGCAATAAAAACCTGCATGTAGGTTGGTTAGTTAGTTACTAAAATTATTTTAAATTTCCATCAACTTTCATCAATTCACATTTTAAAGAAAACAGTCAACAAGAAACTGATTGAAACTGAAAAGTTGCTTTACCAGTTTTTTCAGATTTTGCTACACAACTCGTTCCCTTCTCACCTGCTCTGAATCGTTAACGTAATATGGGCGGATGTTGGGGCCGCGTTAAATGGAGCGGAAGACGTTGATAAAGATGCCATCTACATATTCCTGTGAAATATGCTGATCAAATAATATCCATAAATATATTCAAAGTGTCTTTCGTGGCGAAAATGATTAATGTTCCGTGCGGTCGCTTAGAATTCAAATTTAAATATTCAATATTTAACTTCGGTTATTTTTGATTTTTACTATGTAATAAGGATTATTTATTACGTATTGTGATTGTTGGTACGAGTGCCTTCTATATGTCAATGAATACTACTCTATATTGTCTCGATATTTCAGTATATATATTCCGCCAGCTGTTACTTTGTTCGTCGACAGGAGTGGTCCAATAAATAATGTTCCCTTTATACACTACAATATAACAGTGATGATTTTGTCAGCTGTAAATGAAAGCCACATAAATTTTGTTCGGATAACTAACTTATTTTAAACTGCAATATACCTAAAATAGTTATAATTAGTTTAATAACCTAGTGCATGAGTAATCTTCGCTATACTTGTTGTAAGAAGTCAACTTGAGTTCAATTCTCATGTCTGGAACCCACATTATAATATACATGTACAAGCTGTTGAAAGAAAACAAAACCAATTCTTACGTTTTATAAATTTTAAAATGGGTATTCCAGTAATTATGTTTAACAACAACACTCTGTTTAATTATATAAATATGCTCAAATTGTCAGACAGATGACTTTTTTTATATGAAATTCTAAATGATTTAGTTGATAGTCCGGTATTGCTAGAATGGATAAGCTTTCGGATTCCACAACTTAATACTAGAAGTCGGGATTTATTTCAGTGCAGAAATTCTGGGATTAACTACCATTTGTATTCATCTTTACCCAGAATCTAATGGAGGGAAATAATTATACCAAGTCAGTAGATTTTTTCAATTTATCTAACAAATATAAAATGTTGTTGATGAAGCAATTCAGTTATGAACAATAAATAATGTATATTTCTTAATATTATCATGTAAAAGCCCCGAAAAAGGGAGTTAATAAATAAATAACATAAAGACGTGTTAGAACATAGAGTGAATGAATGAAGAAAAGGATGGCACAAGGAAGACGATGATGATAGTAGGTACCTATACAAAGAAAACTTACTGATATTAAATATTGTTAATTTATTACAAATTATTCGTTTTTGTGTTAAAAACAGGAGAATACAAACTATCAGTAAAGCACGAATATGTTATGAGGAAGTCGGAACACGTGTTCATCAAAATGTTTATAATTTCGCATCTCGTCCATTGTATTTATTCGGCCAAGGCCACAAACGTTGAACACGTTTTTTTTTCTAAGAAAGAAAACATTCCCGGGTTACGAATAAACTGACAATCTATTTGAAAATCTCCTACTACTACCACAGTAAGCGGAAAATGTTATTTGTGTTGTGATGGAGGACTTAACCAGCCGACGAATAAAACACTCTACGCCTGGGTGGGTCCCAAATCCGATGTCAACTCAGCTACCGAACGTATTGAAATATATTCTGAATGACTAATATTTTATTATGAATTGGTCATGCAGTCACACTTTTAACAGTATATTGATTTTAAAAAGCCGAACTCGTTTTTCTCACTGTAGATGTTGTAAATGGATTCTCACAACAAAACGCTGGGTGTATAATTTAGGGTGGAGTGACGTTGTATGGGACTTTTTTTTAAAAGATGCCAGTACTGTAATAGCAAAAAAAAGTTGCCTTTATAACACCTCTTTCGTCTAAAAAAATCAACTCGATCGAAATATTCCTTTATTCAACAACCAGCACATTTATATTTAGAAAAAATTTGTATGAAAAAAGTCGTTGAAAACTCTGCCAAGCATTATAAACAAGTGATATTCATAGCAAAAATACAATTTTATTAGGGGTTTTATAGCTAATAAGGTGCATAACACATGTGAAAATAAAAATAAAATTACCATAGTTTCAAGGCGGGGTGGGGTCTATTTATGGTTTTTTGAAGAGGATTGTTGATTTTTTATTGTTTTTTTCGTGTTTTTGAGAAACATGTTTTTTTATTAAATAAAATACTTTAACAAGAGAATTTTTTTAAACATTATTGAAGTTTTATAATATTTATCATGTTTTGAAATGAGATTTGGTGTGAAATTCGGGCATTATATGCCTAGATTTTATTGTCGCCCGAATGAATCCATCTCTTGCTTCAGGCCCAACTGTAGACAACGATGCCTGGGTAACTAATTTGATGCACCTCTCGACTGCTTGAGTGTGGCAGGGAAATCTGGGAAATTCAATACTGTCCTTTTCTTCACCGAAATTATTTATCATTTCGACTAGGTCGTCATTACTGATTTCGGATAGTATCGGTGGCGGTGTAACTTCGCATTCCTGCCAGTTGATAATATCGTAATATTTACTTGCTGAAAAGTTTATTGTTGGAATAATAAAGTCTCTAACAACAGATGGACTCGGACATCCATCTCGCGTCTTTAATATTCGTCTCAAACCTAATTCTCTTACAATAAGGTTGTCATCCATTATCATGGATAGTTGCAGATTTTCCGGGTGGCAAAAATAGGCGTTTCTTTGAATTAATGGATTAATTATATCTCGTAGATCGGTGCTCAAATATCGGGTGAGTTTTACTATAGTAAAAACATGTAATGCCCCATATTTACACGACGGGTGCCTCTTTATCTCAAACCATGTCGGAGCATATGCTTTAACAACATATTCAGCAAGAATTTTTAGGTTATTGTAGAAAGCAATCACTTTGTGGTTTGACATATTTAATAAAATAAAATTTTTTTTTGTTTTAAAACCACGATATTTATTAATTTAAGAACCGACCGGTTTCGCTTTACTTAAGCATCATCAGGGTACAAATTAATACTAAACAAGAAGTACATAATGTGTGTATATATATAACAAAATATAGAGGGAGACAACATGATACAAATATAAGCAACACAAAGACGGTCATAAAATTCATTAACATAAGTGCACAAGTAATGGAAAAACCGCCAGATAATTATGTAGACTAATGGGTTATACCAATAAATCGGGAGAAACAAAGCATCAACTGGCATGGTGGTAAGGAGGTAAGGAGAACTGGGATTTTTCTTTTATGGGTTTATTGGAAACAGACCTAATATTGGACTACTTGATATGTCTAATTGATTATTAAGTATCTGACTTTTGGTTTTTACAGCTTTTTAAATTTCTAGTGCCTCTAAGTTGTTTATTCTGTTACCATGCCCGTTTTTATGTAAGATGTTAGCACCGGTGCTATGACAGAATGTATGATCTTTATCGATCAAATGATTTGCGAATTCGGAAAAACCGTTATTATTGAGGCAACGAAGATGCTCCTTTATCCTAATATTAACATTAAGTGATGTCTTACCGATATAGAAAGCCGAACAATTATTGCAATTTAATTTATAAATCCCGAATGACTTAATTTATCGTCCTTATCTTTAGAATTAATTAGAAATTTACCTATATTGTTATTGATATAAAAGGCCGGTTTGACTTCAGAAGGAAGGTTTTTTACACTTAAGGTAGAAAAGTGATTAATGAATAAAATTCGCCGCCATTGATAATTAATATTATTATCATTGATTTGAGGACAAAGACTAGCGAAGAGGAAGCGATTAATGGCTATTTGTTTTAGCTTTTTATTTAAGATTAAATCTATAAAATTTGATTCATAGCCATTATTTACTGCTATGTTTTTAATTAGTTTTAGTTCACTATCAAAATTACTATCGGACATTGGAATTGTGACTAAACGATGGACCATTGAATGGAATGCGGAGTGCTTATGTGAAATAGGGTGATTGGAGGTGCTGTGTATGACAACGTCAGTATAGGAGGGTTTACGAAAAATGTTAAAATTAATTCTGTTATTAACGATCGATAAGGTAAGGTTTAAAAAATTTAAGGTTGAATTTATGCCTATTTCTAATGTGAATTTAATCTTATTATGAAAAGAGTTTATAAGATTGAGGAAGGAATTCAGTTGACGCTTAGTCCCTGTCCATATACACAAAACATCATCAACGTATCTTTTCCAGTACAACACATTTTTAATAAGATGTGCTAGACTGTATATTTAGACTAAAAACTTTATGATGAGAAACGGGTGCATTACGCCGATGAGTTCATTATAGGACGGCTTGGAGGCTAAAGTTCTCTCTATTACCTCCGATTGACGAAACCTCAGCGCTCTATCGCTATTTGGCACCATGAAAGGGCGACGCTATGTACTGCCGACATCTGTCGGATAACTCTATAACCTCGATGATCCATCTGCACTAGAGCCACCTATGTCTCGTTGATCGAACTATCACAGTAGATAAAGTTTAAAGCGGCCAGCAAATAAAATTTTAACAAAATTTTAAAGTGTGTCTAAAAAGATGTATGAATTAGTATACATAATTCATGTTCATTAGATTATATCTATCAGGACAGATTAGTGTGGCGCTATATAATCTCTCTACACCCCATAGAAATTGTTATTAACTGGATCAGAAGCACCGCGTATTTTTCATTTAAAAGAATAATGTCCTGAATTTTTCTGGCTTACTCTATCGGACAATACTGACATCGAAATCCACTCCCTTGCAAGCTCTCTTACTGGTGACGCATCACGTAACAAAGGTACAATGAATACAACCCAAAAGACGAGACAATACCCTAAAATGAAATCGGAATCTTAACAGCATAAGTGATGAAGTCGTGTACAAACAATATTCGGCGCGTGGCCCAGCGTGATGGACTGACCTACTGTCGAATTTGCCCAAGCATGCCATGAAAATTAATCTTTCCGTGGAGTTAATTTTAATTAATTCTGATGAACGTTTTACTAAATTCTCAGATTTTTCTAGAAATATCCCTCGGGAAGTTACTAATTCCGCTAATTTTAATTGAACATTTTATAAAATTTACAAACCGTTTTACATCAAATATTTCAATGCGGATGGTCTGTTTTTTTTTAAATCTTAAACATAAATATTAACATCCATAGGGATGCCTCTAAAAATATATATCTATTATCGTTACGAATTCTTCGGAAGTAATTAAAATGTGGGCCTCAAGCAAACCCCCTTTATTAGTGCATTGTGTTGCCTTCTAGGTCATTAATCAAGAACGGTTACTACTGGACTTACATGGCATCCATTAATCCTATCGTTATCTTTCATAAAAATTGTGCCTTTCAAATTATTAAATTGTTAATATATTTAAATCGTTCCGCAGTGAAATGAGGCCCTGTGCTAACAATTGGGTGCCCTCCATTCCTATTTAACAATGAAAGACAGACGGAAGCAATTTCAATTTGGATCATCTCTTCACATTTACTTCCTCGTACTCTCACGTCGCAAATTCTTGGCAGCATCTCTAGCGACTATTCTAGACTGAATCCATCTTGTCTTCTCTCCCAGCTTCTCTCAACAGATTCTTCGTCGTGCACCAAGAGAGAGATAACTTTCTTCGTTAGTGGAATGAAAGGATTACGATAAAATCTGTTTCGGTGTAAAACGAGAATGTAATTACGAAATTCAGCTTTGGATTAAACGTAGATACCAATTCGAGAACAATATGAGCCACGAGTACATTCATTGACTAATATAACATCAATGGCTACATCAGTACATTTTTTTTTCAAAATGTTGTTTTTTTTTTCAAAAATGTATGGAATGAAAAATCAGATAAAATCGCTTCACGTCTCTGGCATCTCTTTATCATCAAACATACTACTAACTAACTAACTAACCATCACGCCGTTTCCCCGCAGGGGTAGGCAGAGAGGACGGACCGCCAAACAACTCGGTCTTGGCACACACTTCTTGCCTCATTCACAATCATACGTCGTCTCATACATACTCTTCTATTATTCTGACTCTTGACATGGCCCGACTCGAGTATCTGATTCACTTGATCGTGCCATGTCTTCCTCGGGCGTCCCCGACTTCTGCTACCATTCACATTTGCATCATATACCCTCCTTACACTCCTATCTTCGCTCATTCGCTCTACATGCCCAAACCATCTAAGCGTCCCTTTCTTAATCTTACTCATTACGCTTACATCAGCCTTGCACTCTTTGCGGATCTCCACATTCCTCACACGATCAAACATGGTTTTACCACACATACGCCTCAGGGATCTCATTTCAACAGCATTAAATCTACTTTCATCCTTTCTTTGCCAGTTCCATGCCTCACTTCCATACATCAAGGTAGGTATCAGCACTCCGTTGTGGACTGCTAACTTCGCTTCTTTGGACAATTTTTTGTTGGCGCTGACGGCGTTCAGTCCTCCATTAACGGAACTATGCATGCTAATTTCGGTTGTGGGTCTGTCTGTGATTGAAAGTAACTCTAGTTCGTTGAACTCGGATTTATTTTGAGTTTACACTCACAACATAACATAATTCACTCAACTACATAAAACAATTCAGACAGATGTGTATTTGGGTGCAGTTTAAATACATATTTTTAAAATATTATTTCGTTTATCTTTTCCTCAAATCGTTCCCCGGCGTGTACTAACCACGCCCGGTAAAATGTGTACAATTTACTCACCAGATATTTCATGAAGACATGACGTCATTGATACCGATCCTTTTGATAGTCTATTAAACTTTAAAAAGTGTTTAATATATTTTGTATATTTAAATCTATTAATTTCATCATTTTCTAAATTTGAACTAATGTGTATTCAACATGCAATACCTACCTGTAATATACATTTTTTTTAACTGAAAATTCTTTTATTTCTATATTTGAAAATAATTTATTATTGTTTTCATTAAGGCGATGCACTACGTCGTGTAATATTTTGAATCAAGCCGCCATCAACAACACTCCTTAGGTAGATGGCAATAAGGCTCAAATTTCCGCTTAACACCATCCAGCTGTTGTGATTTAGGCAAGAAAACAACTTTGCCAAAAAATGCCTTTTATTTTATTTTGTAGATGTTCAGGCATAAATATTTAAATGTTTTCGGATCATTTTATAAATAACTTAACTTGCCACATTATACAATAAAACCATAAACAAAATGGGTTCGTAAGTAGGAAATTTTGAACTTTAAAGCAGTTCTCATAGACCTTATAAATTATTTTTTTCTTGAGTTATAAAAAGACTTATGTAAAAAATACTCGATTATTTCAGATTCAGATTAGGCCAAGATGTATTGTACTCGCGGTATTTATTTAAAGCATCTGAAACATTTCTAGGCGACCAAATTTTCAAACCAAAAACACATGATTGTGCATTTCTACGTAGTGCATCGCCTTAATTTATTTTTTCAATTTCTAAGGGATAATCTCGACAAGTAAATGGTCAGATTTTATGATTTTAAGGCCTTGTGCTCATTCCATTTTCAAGAAAGCATTATTTACTAACGAAATAGATTAACCAATATAATATTGGTACATAAAATATTGCTGTTTTAGAACCATAGTTTGTATTCAGTCAGTTGAAAATCTTGATGTTTGCATAAATATCAAGATTCACCAAAAAACTGCGTTTTGTATAAACAACCTCCCCTTAAAAAGGAGTAGTGATGGGCATATACATAATCGATTTGGTGTTTCGAATCAATCGCTCAAAAACGATCAATGTCGTGTCAATTTTTTTTTACTTTAACGCATTCCAGCGTTTTCCTTTTTTCGTTTTAGTTCAGATGTATATTTTTACAATTGTACATAAATTTTATTTCATCATTACCTAACTTGCTATCCAAATAGAAAATTCTTCTCAGAAAGGTGACAATCTTAATAACAAAGGCATAATACTTGTGTGTTGAAGCAGCAAAAATTCTTATACATGCACAACTTTTTCTGTCTGGAGTTTCTATGCTAACGCAACTATTTTATTGATTGTTTAGTGTTAAATTCGTAGAACTCCGTTGAGACAAATAAAATAAATAAGTCGTCTCAACGTGGCCTAGCAAAAGTTTGCAAATGACCTGAACGCCGAAACAGTTGTCACAATAATAAAAAAGGAACTTTATAATAACATTTTATTTACATTTTTAAAATAAAAGCAATTACTTTAACCTATTACTAAGCTGAAAGCATGTATTATGAATGTTCATTGTTTTTCAATTGTTTCGGTTGAATTTGTAAGTGATATTTGTTAATACAAGGAAATGGTTGATGTATTTTTAATCGCATAATAATTTTAAAACTGAGAAATTGAAACATAATTTCGATTATTAGCCACAATGAATGATTATTTTTGGACTACAATTTTTAAAAGATTTTATTTCGAATTCAAACACACCCATCACTAGTACGGACCTGCTTTCTTTTTCTAACCAATATGACAATTTATAAAATTCCACTCCCCAAGTTTAACAATACAACTTCTTGAGTTAACGAGACCAAAGCTATCATTTTGAATTATTCACCGACTTGAGCAAGCTTAATCTTAACTTGAGATAAACTTTTTTGTTTCCGCCGTTTCTAAGAACGTGTATTTCTGTTGACCTGTGACAAATAACTTTACATTCCAAAGTTGATAAAAGAATTCATATTTATTTCAAAGCGTCTTCCACTCAACGGGTAAGCAATTTTACAATAACAGCTGGTACAGATATAAAACAAACGTTTATTTCGAACACGTTGGAGTTAACAATGCCATTTAGTTTAATAATTATGGGTAATACATGGATTTTATTTATTTAAGGAGAAAATACAGACATCATAAATGCTGTCAGCAATCAACAAGACAATATAAAACATTAACTTGAGAATTTGCATGTATCCTAACTACACTCGGCGTTACAAAAAAATCGCACCTATTGCAAAATCTTATGAGACAACAAGACGTTCGTCTCTTTCGGATGTGAAGCGCATTCGCCATGATCCACGCCTCCAGACGAAGCCACTAGTTGGCACCAGAACGGCAAAACGGCTTAGGTTTAGTTGCCTAGCAATATATCTGTCACTATCGCATCCCTGATTGCAGTAGTGCCACCACATGAGCGGCTTCGTCAGCAGTTGTTCATTTTAAGGGCTTGTTTTCTAGAGCTAATTATTCACGTGTGTCCTCTTCAATATTTGGATAATGAATGACCTACATTTGACTTAAACTGCTCCTTTTACAGCCTAGGAATATCACACAAGTTGTGGCACTTGTAAATATGCAACATTTTTTTAACGTACCGTACTCGGAAAATTTGTATCGTTTATGAAATGAAACTACTTTCTGATTAAAGGTCGTCAAATGTACTTTCAATTGATATCAATATTTAATTATTCACTGCGTGAATTTCTTGTCTCTATATTCTTGCAAAATAATGAGATTATACTATGTGGGGACATAAATATCGATACTCTAGATTTGAAGAACATAAAAACACAAAAATATCTATCACTTCTGGCATTTCATGGTATTAAGCCCATAATAAACTCACCAACAAGAGTTATTCCTAACAAATCAATCATTGATCATATTATGGCAAAATCAAAATTAAAATCACAGGGAGCAACTTTTATTACTGGCATTACAGACTATTTCAATGAAGTTTATGAGCTTAACTCTTAAGAATATTTCAAATAAAAATGGGAAACCATTAATGTAAAATCACTATTTTGATTAATCTTTATAACGAATTAGTGTATATTATGAATACCAAAAAATATACGTTACATAAATTGAAGGTTTTCAAATCGTTTCGCTTGAGTAGAATAAAAATTAAATTAAAATATTACTCAGTAAAAAATATAAATGTAAACTACTAAATATTTTTAATTTCAATAGAAATTTATGAACGCGTAAAGGAAACAACTTTAAAAAAAATACAGTATTATAGCTAAGATTATCTGTGACAGTTTCACTTGATAAACTTTTTAGCCTTCTTATAAAATTATTTATAAAATAATTAAAAACCAGTTTTTTGCTTGAAATCGAAAGTTTCTCAAGAAAATACTCCGTTTGTCAAGCGATTTTAATGCATTTTACCTAAAATATAATGTTTACCAAGAATATACACGTTTTTGGCTTGTATTTTCCTCGTAAAGAAGGAATCCTGGAATATAGTTTCTCAATGAACGACGTCAATATACAATATAACGATAGTTTCATTAAATGTTTGAAAACTCATGTGAAAATTTTGACGTCAGTACAAATCGAGAAACATAACACAAAATATCCAAAACAATGAATAAATGTTACATTAATGAAATGACTCAGAACACGTGATAAATTGAACAATAAATGTAGAAGAGAAATCTATAACAAAGAACTGTTGGAGTACTATAAAAGATATCGGAATTGGTGTACAAAGATAATACGAACAACAAAACAAGCATACTACAGAATAAAATTAGCTGACGTCAATGGTAACATTAAACAACACTGGAAGATTATGAAGGAGGCTGTAAATCTACAAAAGATCAAACAACCATAAAAAATTGAAAATTAATAATATCAATACGTCAATAGAAGATAGTTCAAAAACAATTACTAATCATGTAAATACATACTCACTCTTTTATTTAACTCTAACTATATTTATTTGAGTGTGTATGAATGTGAATGCAAGGAGTCAAGGTAAGAAGTGTGCGCCAAGACCGAGTTGTTTAAAAACGGCTTGATGGTTAGTTCGTTAGTTAGTATAATATAAAATGGTTAGTTGGTATAATTTAAATATGGTCGAGTAATTCTCCTCATTTACTGGCCCAATTACCAGAGTCGCACCGCGCGACAATGGATTTTTCGGATAAATGTAGCATTTTAGGATTAAAATGGGATCCGATATCTGATTGTTTTCGATTTATGATATGTCCGACGGAGGAGAAAACTATATGTAAAAGATCAATTCTTTCCACAATAGCTCGTTTATTCGATGTATTAGGTTTGGTTGCTCCGGTAATTTTATATGCCAAATTACTTTTACAAGAGCTGTGGTTAGAGAAAGTAGGATGGGACGAGGAACTACCCCAAAGTATTGTTAATAGATATGTCAAATTCAAGGAAGAATTACCGATGCTTTCTAATTTAAATTTACCTCGATATTTGGGAGTGAAGGAGGACTGCACGATAAATATTATCGCCTTCGCAGATGCGAGTATGAAAGCGTACGGTTGTGTAATATACCTTCATGTAACGGATAAGGGTGGCAACACTACAATGAATTTGATATGTTCTAAATCCAAGGTGGCCCCTCTGAAAACAGTGTCGCTCACTCGATTGGAATTATGCGCTGCGCTTATTTTATCTAGACTCGTTAGATCTATTATAGATACTTATAGAAATCGCGTTTCGATAAACGATATATTTGCTTTTTCAGATTCAAAAATAGCACTTTCTTGGATTCACTCGTCCCCGCACCGGTGGCAAACTTTTGTAGCTAATCGAGTTAGTGAAATTCAGGAAAATTTACCCGCGAAACATTTTTATCACATAGATGGCGTTACCAATCCTAGTGATTGTTTATCACGAGGACTACTGCCTGCTCAGCTGGTCGATCATTCTCTTTGGTGGCACGGTCCGCCCTGGGCTGCGAACCCAGTATCCGAGTGGCCTGTCGAAAGATTTTCCCCCTCACGAGAGGAGGAGAATACTTTGGAATTGAAAAAATCGCATACATTTACGATAACGTCAATAGAGGAAAATTCTCCGATATATAATCTCGCTTTAAAAATTTCCTCATGGCCAAAACTGCTGAGAATTGTGGTATATATTTTACGATTTATGCGAAAGTTATCACGCTCAACAGTTATAAGTTCCACGGAATTAAACATTGCTGAAATGAATGTATTAAAAGCTTTACAGAATAGGTATTTTAGTGCCGATATACAATTAATACAGAGGGATAAATTATGCTCACCTTCAATCCGAAAACTAAACCCGTTCTTAGATCATAATGGCTTGTTACGTATAGGTGGTAGATTAACAAACGCGAATATACCTTTTGAAAACAAACATCCAGTACTTTTGCCAAGACAGGATCATATTGTCGATATAATTATAGACTTTCACCATCGTGTGAATTGTCATACTGGTGCACATCTCCTTATGTCAATAATTAGACAGCGTTATTGGATCTTATCGGGGAGAAATCTAATACGCAAAAGAGTACATGCTTGTAATTTCTGTTTTAAAACTGCACCTTCTAATATTATACCGCTAATGGCAGATTTACCTACAGCTAGAGTTCAGGAAGCAAAGGCATTTACACATACGGGTGTAGATTTTGCCGGACCAATAAATATAACCCTTTCTAGGCGTCGTGGGGTAAAAAGTCAAAAGGCATATATATGTCTATTTATTTGTTTAACAACGAAGGCTATACATATGGAAGTGGTATCAGATCTAAGCACGGACAATTTTTTAAACGCATTTAAGCGTTTTCTATCCAGACGCGGACCGGTTTCGTGTATGTACAGTGACAATGCGACAAATTTCATAGGCGCAAAGAATTGTCTGGATGACTTGTATAATTTTTTAGAGGCAAATTCAACTAAAGAAGTTCTTCGCAATGAATTTAACATTCGGAGAATTGAATGGAAGACGATTCCACCCCGCGCTCCTCACTTTGGAGGATTATGGGAGTCAAATATTAAATGCATTAAATCGCATCTGTATAGGGTTGTGGGTACTCAACTTTTATGTTATGAAGAGCTTCTCACAGTTCTGACACAAATAGAGGCTGTACTTAATTCACGGCCATTATGTTTATTAAGCAGTTCTCATTATCCAGAAGCTCTTACTCCGGCTCATTTTCTGATGTCTACCCCGATTCAGCATCTACCCGCTTATGATTTGACTAATGAACGCATTAGTCTACTGAAAAGGAAAGAGCTTTTGGACCACCTCGTTCAATCTTATTGGAAGAAGTGGCATATAGAGTATCTTCACTCTCTGCAGATGAGAAAAAAATGGAATAGTCCCGCGAATAACATTCAAGTAGGTACCATAGTATTGGTGCATCAAGAGGATGCGCCTCCACTTTATTGGCCGGTGGGCGTTGTTGAGGAGGTGTTCCCTGGTAAAGACGGAGTGGTTCGTGTCGCACGCGTAAGAACCCCTTCCGGGAACTTTAAACGACCAGTCGTAAAATTGTGTCCTTTGCCTACACAATAATTATTATTTCTTTATTTCATTATTTTATAAATTTTCGTTTTAACTTTGCAATATTAATAGCGTATTGATAAGAATATTTATATTTCATCTTTCGTTTTACATTTAACTTTTTACTTTATTTGAAAGTACTTAAAATTTCGGAAGGTACTTTCAACGCCGGGAGAATGTTCGCGCAATATATATGGGATTGTTAGGTATGCATCCACAGGCTTAAAGGACAAGTGTAATGTCAATACCAAATCCTGCAAATGTCCTACCTACCCTTTTACCCATCCCAAAATGTCACCATATTAAAAATATTGTTGCGACACATGTAAAATCTGACAAGTGGTGTCAGTTGCTTATCAGAGTTCGGAGTGATAATTAATATCAGACAGGGCGAATATACATATAATTTGTGAAGTGAAATCAACTAATACTCCTGGAGACGTGTGATAGTCATCAACGGGTGAGTCCATCTTTCCTGCATTCCAATCTGGGCTTATCTTGTGCTCCAGAAGCCCAGATTTATACCTTTGATTATTGCACTGTCCATCGGGTTTGTCGGATGCATATATCGTCCCATACCTATCATTCGGAGTAGTTTGGGACTGGTCCTTTGGGCGTGTGGCATATCACACCACCTCTAAAATATATAGTGGAGTCGCAGCTTCGCGACACCATTTTTGGTCCTTCGAGCCGGATAAGGGTGGCAACACTACAATGAATTTGATATGTTCTAAATCCAAGGTGGCCGATAGTGATAGTCATCAACGGGTGAGTCCATCTTTCCTGCATTCCAATCTGGGCTTATCTTGTGCTCCAGAAGCCCAGATTTATACCTTTGATTATTGCACTGTCCATCGGGTTTGTCGGATGCATATATCGTCCCATACCTATCATTCGGAGTAGTTTGGGACTGGTCCTTTGGGCGTGTGGCATAGGGCCTCATAGAGCCTCTGCACCACCTCTAAAATATAGTGGAGTCGCAGCTTCGCGACACCATTTTTGGTCCTTCGAGCCGGATTGTAGAATTTGTAAAAAACGACATCACACCGCTCTGCATTTTGAGAGCACGGTGAATACTGAAAGTCAATCGAAAAACGAAGCCATTACATTAATAGCGCGTAATCATAAACATCATAATAATTTTTCTTCGGGTAATATAGCTACGAATGTACTACTGTCAACCGCGCAGTTATTTGCTTATGACAATAAAAATAATCAAGTAACCGTAAGGTGTTTAATTGATTGCGCCTCGCAACAAAATTTAATCAGTTTAAACACTTGTAATGAATTAAATCTTAAAATAATTCCTTTAAATAATTCAGTAGTTAAAAGTGTTGGTTCAGTAGAGACACCAATATTGGGACACGTTGCGTTAAAAATTAAATCCCGCGTTTCAGAAGATACTTATAAAATTAGTCTATTAGTTGTCGATAAAATAACTGATAAGCTTCCTACACAACATGTTGACACAAAGTCATGTGAGCATTTAGTGGGTTTAAACTTAGCGGATGAATCCTGGAACGTTCCATCCGATGTTGATATCTTATTAGGTGCACAGTTATTTCCATATATTCTGCTGGGGAATAAGGTTTTATCTAAACATAATACGAATGCACCACCGGCTATACAGACAGTATTCGGGTATATTGTAATGGGTGAAATACCTACGTGTACGCCGGAGGTTTCGTGGACGTTCGGCCCCATAACCAATGTAGATTTATATAATGCGTTATCCAAGTTTTGGACGATGGAAGACATGCCTATTAAGTCGTTGATGAGTGCTGAAGATGCAGAATGTGAGAAAATGTACCTCGAGTCAGTCCAACGGGATGAATCGGGAAGGTATATTGTATCTTTACCGTTTAAGATAGATCCTAATAATTTAGGTGATTCGCGCCGTGTCGCGCAGCGTCGATATGAATATTTAGAACGGAAATTTAATACGTCGCCAGAATTGCATTGCAGTTATAATGAAGTAGTTTCTGAATATCTGGAAAAGGGATATATGAGGGTTGAAGTTCCGTCTTCATCTAATATTGATGAGGGATATTTCATTCCTCATCACGCAGTAATTCGTAAAGATAAATCAACAACTAAAACTCGTGTTGTATTAGATGCAAGTACAAAGACCAGTTCAGGGTTTTCACTTAATGATACTTTGTATACAGGTCCAAATTTGCAATCTAATTTATTTACACTTTTAATTAAATTTCGCTTATTCGCTGTAGCATTAACCGCAGATGTTAAGCAAATGTATCTACGTATAATGGTAACGGAAAGCCATCGTAAATATCAAAAAATTCTTTATAGATTTCACGAAGATGAACAAATTGGAGTTTATCAATTTAATTCACTCGCGTTTGGTTTGAACTGTTCACCATTTCTAGCAATGCGAACTATACGGCAGCTAGCGAGCGATGAAAGAAATCGTTATCCGAAAGCGGCGGAAGTTGCAATTAATGATTTATATATGGACGATTTTGTATATTCTGTAAATACTATAAGTGAAGGCATCACTTTGGCTACAGATTTAATGGCGATGTTCAAGTGTGGAGGATTTGAATTAGTCAAATGGTCGAGTAATTCTCCTCATTTACTGGCCCAATTACCAGAGTCGCACCGCGCGACAATGGATTTTTCGGATAAATGTAGCATTTTAGGATTAAAATGGGATCCGATATCTGATTGTTTTCGATTTATGATATGTCCGACGGAGGAAAAAACTATATGTAAAAGATCAATTCTTTCCACAATAGCTCGTTTATTCGATGTATTAGGTTTGGTTGCTCCGGTAATTTTATATGCCAAATTACTTTTACAAGAGCTGTGGTTAGAGAAAGTAGGATGGGACGAGGAACTACCCCAAAGTATTGTTAATAGATATGTCAAATTCAAGGAAGAATTACCGATGCTTTCTAATTTAAATTTACCTCGATATTTGGGAGTAAAGGAGGACTGCACGATAAATATTATCGCCTTCGCAGATGCGAGTATGAAAGCATACGGTTGTGTAATATATCTTCATGTCACGGATAAGGGTGGCAACACTACAATGAATTTGATATGTTCTAAATCCAAGGTGGCCCCTCTGAAAACAGTGTCACTCGCTCGATTGGAATTATGCGCTGTGCTTATTTTATCTAGACTCGTTAGATCTATTATAGATACTTATAGAAATCGCGTTTCGATAAACGATATATTTGCTTTTTCAGATTCAAAAATAGCACTTTCTTGGATTCACTCGTCCCCTCACCGGTGGCAAACTTTTGTAGCTAATCGAGTCAGTGAAATTCAGGAAAATTTACCCGCGAAACATTTTTATCACATAGATGGCGTTACCAATCCTAGTGATTGTTTATCACGAGGACTACTGCCTGCTCAGCTGGTCGATCATTCTCTTTGGTGGCACGGTCCGCCCTGGGCTGTGAACCCAGTATCCGAGTGGCCTGTCGAAAGATTTTCCCCCTCACGAGAGGAGGAGAATACTTTGGAATTGAAAAAATCGCATACATTTACGATAACGTCAATAGAGGAAAATTCTCCGATATATAATCTCGCTTTAAAAATTTCCTCATGGCCAAAACTGCTGAGAATTGTGGTATATATTTTACGATTTATGCGAAAGTTATCACGCTCAACAGTTATAAGTTCCACGGAATTAAACATTGCTGAAATGAATGTATTAAAAGCTTTACAGAATAGGTATTTTAGTGCCGATATACAATTAATACAGAGGGATAAATTATGCTCACCTTCAATCCGAAAACTAAACCCGTTCTTAGATCATAATGGCTTGTTACGTATAGGTGGTAGATTAACAAACGCGAATATACCTTTTGAAAACAAACATCCAGTACTTCTGCCAAGACAGGATCATATTGTCGATATAATTATAGACTTTCACCATCGTGTGAATTGTCATACTGGTGCACATCTCCTTATGTCAATAATTAGACAGCGTTATTGGATCTTATCGGGGAGAAATCTAATACGCAAAAGAGTACATGCTTGTAATTTCTGTTTTAAAACTGCACCTTCTAATATTATACCGCTAATGGCAGATTTACCTACAGCTAGAGTTCAGGAAGCAAAGGCATTTACACATACGGGTGTAGATTTTGCCGGACCAATAAATATAACCCTTTCTAGGCGTCGTGGGGTAAAAAGTCAAAAGGCATATATATGTCTATTTATTTGTTTAACAACGAAGGCTATACATATGGAAGTGGTATCAGATCTAAGCACGGACAATTTTTTAAACGCATTTAAGCGTTTTCTATCCAGACGCGGACCGGTTTCGTGTATGTACAGTGACAATGCGACAAATTTCATAGGCGCAAAGAATTGTCTGGATGACTTATATAATTTTTTAGAGGCAAATTCAACTAAAGAAGTTCTTCGTAATGAATTTAACAATCGGAGAATTGAATGGAAGACGATTCCACCCCGCGCTCCTCACTTTGGAGGATTATGGGAGTCAAATATTAAATGCATTAAATCGCATCTGTATAGGGTTGTGGGTACTCAACTTTTATGTTATGAAGAGCTTCTCACAGTTCTGACACAAATAGAGGCTGTACTTAATTCACGGCCATTATGTTTATTAAGCAGTTCTCATTATCCAGAAGCTCTTACTCCGGCTCATTTTCTGATGTCTACCCCGATTCAGCATCTACCTGCTTATGATTTGACTAATGAAAGCATTAGTCTACTGAAAAGGAAAGAGCTTTTGGACCACCTCGTTCAATCTTATTGGAAGAAGTGGCATATAGAGTATCTTCACTCTCTGCAGATGAGAAAAAAATGGAATAGTCCCGCGAATAACATTCTAGTAGGTACCATAGTATTGGTGCATCAAGAGGATGCGCCTCCACTTTATTGGCCGGTGGGCGTTGTTGAGGAGGTGTTCCCTGGTAAAGACGGAGTGGTTCGTGTCGCACGCGTAAGGACCCCTTCCGGGAACTTTAAACGACCAGTCGTAAAATTGTGTCCTTTGCCTACACAATAATTATTATTTCTTTATTTCATTATTTTATAAATTTTCGTTTTAACTTTGCAATATTAATAGCGTATTGATAAGAATATTTATATTTCATCTTTCGTTTTACATTTAACTTTTTACTTTATTTGAAAGTACTTAAAATTTCGGAAGGTACTTTCAACGCCGGGAGAATGTTCGCGCAATATATATGGGATTGTTAGGTATGCATCCACAGGCTTAAAGGACAAGTGTAATGTCAATACCAAATCCTGCAAATGTCCTACCTACCCTCTTACCCATCCCAAAATGTCACCATATTAAAAATATTGTTGCAACACATGTAAAATCTGACAAGTGGGGTCAGTTGCTTATCAGAGTTCGGAGTGATAATTAATATCAGACAGGGCGATAATACATATATTTTGTGAAGTGAAATCAACCAATACTCCTGGAGACGTGTGATAGTCATCAACGGGTGAGTCCATCTTTCCTGCATTCCAATCTGGGCTTATCTTGTGCTCCAGAAGCCCAGATTTATACCTTTGATTATTGCACTGTCCATCGGGTTTGTCGGATGCATATATCGTCCCATACCTATCATTCGGAGTAGTTTGGGACTGGTCCTTTGGGCGTGTGGCATAGGGCCTCATAGAGCCTCTGCACCACCTCTAAAATATAGTGGAGTCGCAGCTTCGCGACACCAACAAGTTTCGCTAATAATTTGTGCAGTGTTGATAAAACTAGTGCGATGTGTTAAGACACTTTTATAGATGTTCATAATTTACTTCCCAGCAACCAACCAGCTTTGTGTTTCGCGTCCAGACGTATCTCGATGTGATAGTATATGTTTCTACAACTGATCCATATTATACGATGTGAATATGCTTAAAATAAATTAAAATAATGCTTATATATGGAATGTAATACGACAATTGGGTTTATTCTCTTTTTCACATCTATTTTTACAAGTTTTCATACCACAAGCCACCATTTTGCCGTGTTATTTCGTAAAATGAACCGATGATGCCTCGACCATAGTTCGCACAAGAATGATGACGTCACGTTTTCTAAATTCACTTGAGGCCATACGCGAGCACAGCCGGCTCCAATGGAACCGGTATGGGGAGTGGGGAATAATACGCTTTTAATCACTTAGGGCAGGTCTACTAATATTCATATGTCTATGGTCTTCAATAATTAAATATTATAATTTGAGGAAAGGCGAGGGTTCTGGATTCATCTTTTTTCTGTTTCAAAGTTTCGTTAGAGAATAATCGCTAATATTGTCTTCAATAACTAAGTATTAAAATTTGAGATTTTACTCATTATTTTTTTAAATTATAAACTAATGTTTATAAGACGTGGTTTTTATGTATAGCACAAAGGATAAAAAAGTATTATAAGCAATAATTAGTCGCCTGAAATATCCATACAAATTGAAAATATCTCCCGAGTAAAAATAAATGCCGCCGACGGGAATTGAACCCGCACCTTCTGATGTCCGGTCAGCTGCTCTGGACCACTTAGCTACGTCGGCATATTTCAAACACGCCAAATAATTCAATATGTACCAGTACTTCAATCAACAATTTCTGCTTATTATATTTTTTCACCTTTTTAACCAAGTTTATTTTGTAGGAAAGACTTTGTTAGTTAGTTAATTTCCCACTAGATGGCGTCGAGACTCATTATATCTACATTTGTTGGTAAAATATTTTGAATTGTCAAATATTATTATTTTTTAATGATAAACTAATATTCATTAGACAATTATTTTATGCATAGCACAAAGGATAAAAAATAATTATAAGCAATAATTAGTAGACTAGTGTTTACTCATTATGTTATTATTTTCTAAGATGTGCGATTTTTGCGACGCCGAGTCTATATCTCACCAGCAGAAGATAAATAAATGTTTACAAATATTCTTTACATAATTTTTTTTTTAAAGATTTTTTTTTTTAATTCGTTAAATTTAATGCCTTCATCAACAATAAAATATAGATTTTCAAGGAATAATAGTATAAGTACTGTAAAAATGAGTATCTGCTCAATAAACATCTAAAATCCTTCACACACGTGTTCTTTCAGCATTATTTTTTTCAGTTTTAAAATGTATTTTTTCAACGCAAACGAGCATATTTCCACAATTCACGTGAAACAAAATTAATGAGGGAAATTCCGTAATACATTTTTTCTCGTAAAACCGTGTAATGATGTCGTCTGAATTTGTTTTAATCTCCTTAGGATATTCATATAAAATGTATTTATCATAGTTCGGTTATTATTTCTGTTCTGTGAAGCAACTAGCCCACGATAATATAATAACAAGCCTCGAATAAAACTTACACAGGACAGTATAGTACTTTAGTGATGTAATTTTGGT
Organism: Hesperophylax consimilis; assembly: GCF_061612785.1. Taxonomy (NCBI): domain Eukaryota; kingdom Metazoa; phylum Arthropoda; class Insecta; order Trichoptera; family Limnephilidae; genus Hesperophylax; species Hesperophylax consimilis. The sequence continues at coordinate 4,121,562 of NC_142842.1, forward strand.
ACTTCTTATTTATAGACTAAGGACGGGTTGTTTCGGAGAATTTGAACAGTTCATCAAATTTCAACGTTCATTTTCAAGTTCTGTGAAAGATTTTTTCAAGTTCTGTTATTATTTCAGTTCTTTGAAGCAATTAGCCTATAACAATATAATAATAGAAGTTTCACAGAACCCGCTCCCCTGCCTGTCTATGTTTGGCAGGCTTCCCTTTATTCGGCAGGCTCCTCTGCCTGTCTATGTGCGGCAGGCTCCCCTGTCTGTCTATGTTCGATAGGGTCCCCTGCCTGTCTATGTTTGGCAGGCTTCCCTTTGTTCGGCAGGCTCCTCTGCCTGTCTATGTGCGGCAGGCTCCCCTGTCTGTCTATGTTCGATAGGGTCCCCTGTCTGTCTATGTTCGATATGGTCCCCTGCCTGTCTATGTTCGGCAGGCACCCCTGCCTGCTTATAGAAAAAAATACGCAAGTGTTCTTCGGGATAAAAAGTTGGGAACCTCTGCTTTAAAAGGACTCATTTGAATACTCGCACATTAAATTTGCACATATTTTGTTGTTATTATTTTTGAAAGAGCTACAGATGTAACAACTTCTCTTTACTGCATCAAAGGCCGAGTTTTTTCTTCATGTTTGAACGAATTTCATATATAAATGTATGACGCATTAATAAGTCTTCAAAGGTTTGAGTTTTTTTATTTGCATGATACATCATTTTATAATGCAGTCTTGGTTGGACTACTAACGATTTGAAACAAAAACATTTTGAGCATTAATGCATCATCGGTGGATAAAATAATATTGAAACTAAAAACATGACCGGTCGGTGGCCGAGTTGACATCGCGTTTGGGTCCCACCCAGGCGTAGTGTGTTCAATTCCTCGGCTGGCTAAGTCCTCCATCACAACACAAGCAACATTTTCCGCTTTCTGTGGTGGTAGTAGGAGATTTTCAAATATTGTCAGGTTATTTTTAACCCGGGAATGTTTGTCTTTCTTTTTTAAAAAAAAAAATATAAATAACCTAAATTTAATTAATTTTTAGAAGAATTTTTATTTATAAGCAATAATTATAAGCCTGAAACATACATATAATTTGAAAAAATCTTCCGAGAAAAAATACATGTTAATTTTTTATTATTTGATATTTCTTCACATTTTAATAATATGTACCTAGAGATTTTTTTATATTATCAATAACTATCAAATAATTGCCAAATTTGCCTCTACAGTCAAGAAAAAATCTTTCTACTAGATAATAATGTCGATAAAAATAATAAATTTTCAGTTCGGTTGGGTATTTTGGCCTCAAATCTAAATTTAATATTTGTATAAAAAAAGGCCGCGCAGCCGTTCATCTTAAACACAGCTCACAGCTGCGGTATTTCAAAAGGAAATTATCATTGGAGGAAACTGAGTGACGCCGTTACGAGGACTAATACTTTGACGATCATCCCGGAATACAATATTATTGTCACAATTGATTTCATACCCTTCATTGTTTATTTAATATTTGCGAGCGGATCGATGCGTCGCGCTGCGGCTATGAGGACGTAGCTATTAAAGCTTTGCTATAATTACCCGTACAAACATTTTACGACATTGAACCGTGAAGCTCCCACAACTTTGAATAATTAAATGGCTTATCAACTCCCCATTGACCGAACCTTCATTTTAATTTGCCCGAACTTTGTTTTACTCTTATATCTGTTGCCCCAATTGTACGGCTGTTCAAATAATATACCCGCCTAATGTTCACTAAAGCACGCAGTATTTTAAACGTAGGCACGGCTCGCCACAAAGGTTACCGAATTATTATATTTACGGGTGATTGTTTTGGGAGTTATGAAGTTTGCTCTAACGGTTTAATTTGGGTGACAGCTAAACAATTATGAAACCTTTAATTCGAGGTGGAATTCCATTTTAATATGACTGAACAACACTTAACTGGTATAATACCTACACATATTGTACCCGAATTCAATTATGTAGTGTAAACCTTGCATTGAGTATTTTTATATATATTTTTGAATGTATTTAAATCAATCACCAAGTGAAAATATATACTTTTTTGTTTAAAATAAAGACAAAGATTCCCGGGTTACGAATAACCTGACAATATTCGGAAATCTCCTACTACCACCACAATAAGCGGAAAATGTTGGTCGTGTTATGATGGAGGACTTTGCCAGCCGAGGAATTGAACACACTGCACCTGTATGGGACCCAAACGTGATGTCAACTCGACTAGTAAAGTTATTCACACAATAAAACACAGGTATATTTCTAACAAATTAGCAACGTCGTTATACCCAACTGATTTTCTTGGTTAAAAAATACACATTTCTTGGTAACCTAAAATATTTAGATAATTACTTGCACATTAGCCTAAGGTAGTTTACCAGACCTTGGAAAATATTTACCAGACCTGTGAAAAAATACCTGGTTGAGTGAAATTTTACTATATATTTAATAAAGGCCTTCGGGTCCAGGGTGTTTTATATTAAACTAATAATGACATTTTAACTGTTGTATTTATTTTACAACTTAAACTAAGAGGTTTATTGTACGGGGATCTTCCCCAAACACTCACATGAAGCAGCTCGTTAAAATACAAAAAACTAAACTCCATCAGAAGAAATTTTCAAAAACTGTTTGCAGTATCGTAAAACTCTACTCAAAAATATATCCTATCATTTATGACGTTTTTATTTGTAATTTGTTCTGATTTCGATAAACACCCCATCCATGTGAAACGGACATCCCTTAAAGCCAGCAAACAAGGACAACACTGGGTGCTTCAGCTAGTGTATATAAGTTTGCTTTCCTTCTCTCAATCTATTGAAACCATCGTCAAGAGTAAGCTTGAAGAATAATACCCAGAAACATAACAAAACGGAAGTTGTAAGTTGTAAAAATATATTTTAAAACAACCTCGAAACGTTATAGCGATGGTATAGATCAGAGTTTCTCAAACTTTTTTGCCCCGTAGGGCACTCGCCAAAAAATTTTTTTTCCGTAGAACCCCTGCCAGCCGAATATTAAAATTTTCCTAAAACCATTAACTTCCCATGTGATAATCATTCATTTTTTTCGTAAAAAGATTCCCTTCTCTTGCCTGCCCAACAACCGGGTGGCGGTATAGTTCCTCTGTATTTACACTGTGCAGACAGGGGCACCCTTGTAGGGTATTACACCAAATGAAAATGAAGCAGGATAAGCAACGGGAATTTCTTTTTGTAGCTAGCCATTCAGAACTGCCCCTTGAGTTATTTGTCAGTGCTTATTCCGCTCAGTTCTTCTTGTCACATGATATCCGATTCATCGAGGTTCCATTTCCATACTCAAACTTAGTTTTGAAGTCTGTGTGAAGTGTATTTAAATATTGAACGTCATTATTACCCTGAACGTTTTTCAAAAACAATTTGGGGAACTAGGAAAATTCGCGGCTTCCAATGTGCAATGTTTAGTTTGAATATATTAATTCTGTCGAGAAAAGGAACGTAGACTCTATTTATACACCTCAATTAACAACTCAACGAAAAATGGGGGTCCGCTCGTATGTACCCCCATTTGAATCTCGTGGACCCCTAAATTTACCCCTAGCAAGCCGATATCGACCTCTGGGGGTCGATATAGACCACTTTGGGAACCTCTGGTATAGATATATAGGTGGGAGAGATTATTTCAACTATCTGTTGGTTTTTTATTCTAACGAGTAAGGTTTCTTACGTTAGATCGTATTCATTGTGGAAGAGCATAACTTAGGAGAGCAGTATAATTTATTGCGTTGTGTAGGTATATCTCGCCGCCATTTACAATATGGATATTTAATATTCGCAGAAACCTAACTTGTATTGCATAATTAATGCCTAGCAAATTTCCAAGTGAGTGTTAATTATTAAATGAATTGAGTGATTCCGAAAGTAATAATTTCTCGATACCACAAGGCAAGTTTTAGGACCACTATTGTTAACATTATATGTAAATGATATTTTTGAAGTTGCTAAATACGTGGAAATTGTCTCTTATGCAGATGACACAGTGCTTCTTCTAAAAGCAAACACATGGTTAGAACTGAACAAAAAGGCTAATTCAGACATCAATGAATTGAAAACATGGTTTGACAATAACCTACTAACGTTAAACTCTAAAAAACACACTACGTACCATTTTTCATAAACAAACCAAATACGCCGCATGAAATAAACATTCGAATTCACTCTGCACCAAACACTCTACAACACCACTGTAACTTATTATGTACTAATATTGAAATTAAAACTTCAACCAAATATCTAGGGATCACTATTGATCAATGCCTAAAATGGATACCACATATAACCATTCTCAAAAACAGAGTACGAAAATTAACCTTTATTTTTAGCTGCTTGAGACATATTCTGAATAAAGAACTACTGAGTATGACGTACTTCGCATTCTGTCAATCCATAATCCAATATGGTATAATAGGATGGGGGGGCGCCTATAAAACTCACACACAACCTCTTTACATTGCGCAAAAACTAATAATTAAAATAATATCAAAGAAATCATTTTTATATTCATCTGAACTCATTTTCAAAGAATTTAAAGACAAAAAATTAAATACTCTTTTCCTGTATCACGCAACCTTACGAGTTTACAAAGATAATATCATAAACAAAACCGTACCATTCAAAAACACAGCAAATCTCAGGCAAAAATACATGTTACCAATTACGATTTGTAAAAAAACTTTGGGTCAGCAAAACTACAAATACTTAGGTACAAATTTCTTCAATAAATTACCAGAAAATATAAGATCACTACATGATAGTTTCAAAGAATTCAAAACACAATTTAAAAAATATACAGAAAACCTAAACTAAATTAAATAGTATAAATGATTTATATAAGGTATACTATGCTCTCTGTCAATCACGCATAGAATATGGGATTATTGGATGGGGATCTGCCTCAAACATCCACATGAAGCAGCTTATTAAAACTCAAAAAGCAATAATAAAAATAATCCTTAAAGTACCCATAAGAACTCCATCAAAAGACATTTTTAAAAATTTTAAAGTGTTCAGTATATAAAACTATACTCAAAAAATGCTCTAATCAAATTTACAGAAAAATATGAGTACCCTGCTGACCAACACAACTATATTACAAGGAAGAAATCTTCAAAACTATTGAACATCCCAAAATTAAATACGTCTTTTGGCCAGAAAAATCATCATTTCCATGCTACAAAACTATATAATGCCCTCCCAATTGAACTCAAAAACACAACGGAGACACAAAAATTTAAAAACAACATCAAATTATGGCTAAATAAACATGAAGATGAGGAAATCAATAAAATTATGAACTGAACAAATGTGAACAAATTTTTTTTGTAGAAATTAACAAGGAAATCACGATCTACACCTATACAAAAACCTACAGTCCGCCTCGGAACAGGAATACCTAGTGAGGAGGACTGCGAATAATATACTTAACTTTGTAATTATAATTGTCGTTAATAAAAATAAAAAATAAAAAAAATAAAATAAAAAAAATTAAATAAATAAAAGAAAATCTTATTGCAGAATTTATTATTGGGTACCGCCCACACTTTATCATAAACATTATAAGAATTTAGTTTTATTTCAAGAACGCCATTTTGTTTTTTCACATTTACATTTGTCGAAAGATTTTTGCTGTATTTTAAATAAGTCATGTTTATTAAATACGCCTATTAATCGTTTTTTTTTTACTTTATTTGCGCGCTTCCTCTAACGTTCATATATACATATTTATAGAAATATGTTAGAGGGAGCGCGCTAACATTAAAAAACGATAACAATTAAGCGAAAATGGTAAAAATATTTAATAAAACACGACTCGTTTGAAATGGAGCAAAATTTTCTCGACAAATGCTTTAGTTTCTCAAATCATACCCAATGCTTTAGTTACATTTAAAAATGTACTTTGAATTTTTTCATAACTATGACATTTTACAGAATAAAATGTTTTTCTAATAATTTTCGGAGCTTACTTTGCGATTTTTTTCATCGAGGTAATTTCATATAATTAAAGTTTCAGCATAAAAAATGTATTGATATTATTTTAATGGGCTTAAATTTAATTTTTAAATGACTGATTTACGTCGGAACACAAATTTGTCGTAGATAAATTTCAAATTCCGACACAAAAACGCCTTTTTACAACGCTTAATTTTTAAATTTATATTCATTAACATAGTAGGTTAGGAAAGATTGTTTTTTTAATTACCATTCTCACAAAATATGGTCAAAGTTGCCAAAAAAAATTATAAAATTTCGTTTGCTCAAGTATTTTGGCCTCAAATCCAAATTTAAGTTTTGAATAAAGAAGGCCATTCCTCTTCACGAGGGTAGATACAAAAGGATTCCATTTTTAATCTATCCTCACTAACATGAAATATATCGATAACAAAAGTGATACCATTTTTAATCTATCCTCACTAACATGAAATATATCGATAACAAAAGTGATACCATTTTTAATCTATCCTCACTAACATGAAATATATCGATAACAAAAGTGATACCATTTTTAATCTATCCTCACTAACATGAAATATATCAATAACAAAAGCGATTTCATTTAGCCAAAACAATCATCAACAATTCTAGCCGCATTTCGATATCAAATCCAAGCATAATTCCAAACTTATTTAGCTAAATATTGGTTTATCTCTGAATTATATTCATCCATAAACCGCAAGTTTATTCTCATTCATCGGCTTCATTGCATTTAGTCAGCGGTGGTTACTTCTGTGGTTACGAACGGATCACGTTCGCCTATTCGCGACGAATGCACGAACTGATAAAGTCTGCCTTATTGAATGGAAATTGTTCATTCAAACCTCGTTCATTAAATTGGGTTATAAGGGGGGATGTGGCTTGTTTATTATCAATTTATAAAGTTCGTGTTTTGTCTTAAAATATACATACTTATAATACGAGTAGGGAAATCAGTGTGGCGGTTTTATTACTAGTTATATGTACCCGGCGTTATAAATGCTTTGGAGTAATGTTTTGAGGTTGTTTTCATTGTACCTGAAATCTTCGTGCATTTTTATGGTTGAAATAATATTATTGTACAAAAAAATTTTTTTAAGTATTTGTTTAACTTGATCGTGCCATCTCTTCCTCGGGTGTCTCCGAATTCATCTACCATATACTTCATGTAGTGTAGTGTAGTAATCATGAAACCCACATTGTTAATAAAAAAAACTACATTGTATCTCATTCCAATGCAGAAATAATGCGTTCAGTATTCCACAGGCGTCCTTGACTTTGCCTACCATTCACTACCGTATATATATATATCGACTTAAATTCGACTATTTAACTCATTCCAGTGCACAGTTATGTCTTCCTCGGGAGTCCCCAACTGTTTCTACCATTCACTACTGCATACCACATTATTACTATAAAAAAACTACATTAAGTCGATATTTATTTAACTCCGTATCACTTTCCAGTGCAGAGATAATGCCTGAAGTCTTCCTCGGGCGTCCCCGACTCTTCTACCACTCAAAGCAGTCTTTAAACACTCCTGGAACTAATAATAACAAGCTTTGACATTTTCAGCGATATCACAACATATAGAGCGGTAATATAAAAGAATTCCAACCGTCCAATAACGGTTTATTGGTGAAAGAATGAAAAATAACCTCCTTACTTATGAACGCGGTGTAAATATAACGCGGCGCGTAAGGTGGGAACAGTGCAAAACTTAACATATTACCACGACTAAAGGCTTAAATCAGGCTTAAGGCCGGCTTTACCACACATTAAGGCGAGACTTTTCGAAATTCGAAAACGTTTGATTAATTTCACCAGAAATTAAAAAAAATACTTGGGATGGGTTGTTTCAGAGAATTTGAACAATTCATCAAATTTGAAAGTTGATTTTCAAGTTCTATAAAGGTTCTTTTCAAGTTCTGTTATTATTTCAGTTTTGTAAAATAACTGGCCAATAATGATATAATAACAGAACTTGAGTAAAATCTTCAAAGAACTTGAAATTCATCTTCAAAATTTGATGAATTGTTCAAATTCTCTGAAACAACCCATCTTTAATTGAACCAATTTTGAATAAAATACTCTTGAACTATCTGATAGTGACTTTTTTCTTTTGTTCACAGATATACCGATAGACGACCAACGGGTATCCATAATGCTGAATGGAGAAGAGTCGGAGTTATGTTTCATCAATATCGCTAATCCCAAGGTAGGAACAAGCAATTATTTACACATTATTATTCATGGAAACTATAAAAAAACACTACTTAAACATCAGAATACATGTTGAACGTAAACATCAACATTGATATAAAATATTCCAAAATCACCCAATTTCTGCGCAGCCTCCATCACACACATGTCTATACAATGATCACAGCTTCGATTAACTTTAATATACAACATGTTTTCCCGGCCTCCAAGGCGTCACACAAGCTTCGGCTAACTTCAATATGCAACTATTTTGCGCGGCCTCCAAGGCGTCACATATGTTTCGATTAACTTCAACATGCAACATTTTTTCGCGGCCTCCAAGGCGTCACACATGTTTCGATTAACTTCAATATACAACATTTTTTAATAATTTAGTTCGATATCCAAAATTACTGGCTTATTAATTGTATCATACATTTTCTGTAAATTGACTTAGCTTCATTGCGCTTCCCGCCACGCTCCCGAGATTGATTACGTGACAAATCCTGTCCGGCCCTTATCGAGAATACAGTATCTATACAGACTTTCTGACTGTCTCGTACATTAATGAACGGAGACAGATGAAGAATAACGAAGCTCATCGAATTGAAAGACGTCGCATTCGTAATCAATTGAATGCGATCGAGATTGGAGAAGTTGAATTCAGAAAATTGTTCAGAATTTCACGAGTTACGACTAAACTTACTAAACCTCACTTTATTTTTTTTTTTTTATTTTTTTGTTTTTTTTATTGTTGATACATTTTTTTTACAATATTTCATATTTCAATTTAGTAATGTTGGCCTCACTGGGTTGTTTACCCGTGCTGAGGCCCCCATTTTATAATTTAAGAATTTATACATTTAAAAAAAATAAAAGAAAAACAACATTAAAATAAAGATAAATTTAAAATAAAAAATAAAGATTAAAAATTAAAATATAATTATAACACTAAAAGAAAAATATCAAAAGAGTATGTAAATCGGCATTTATAATGATATATGTGTTTGTGCGTGTTGCGTGTTTTATATATATTTTTTTTGTGTTGCGTGTATATGTTTTATTCTTTTATGTTATAGTATTTTGGTAATATTGTCTTTTTGTTCTTTAATCCATTTTTTTATTTTGTGTTTGAATTTATTTTTATTTTCCTCAATTTTTGTTTCAAGTGGAAGACTGTTGAATGCTTTAATAGCGTGGTATTTATGGTGTCTTTGTCCAAAGGTAGTGTTTACCGTCGGAGTTTTTATGTTTTCTTTGTACGCTTGTCTGACCGGTCTATTAGTGATATTTTGTGTTTGTTGGGGTTTGTTTTTTTGGTCGAAAATGTAGTTTAGTAGTGTTTTAACATATAATTGACGTATATCAAGTACGTCACAGCTTTTAAATATTTGGTCTGTGTCGGTTAGTTTATGTTTTTTGAGTATTACTTTTAATATCGTTTTCTGTGCGATTTCTATTTGAGCGATAGCTGCGTTTGTTGCTCCTCCCCAAGCAATTATTCCATATTCTATTATTGATTGGCATAGTGCATAATATATTGTTTTCAATTGTTTTATTTTATATATGTTTCTTATGTTTAGGAAAATGTGTATTGTTCTGAGGAGTCTATTTGTGATTTGTTTGATGTGATGTGTCCATCTAAGATTATGGTCAATTAGGATTCCTAGATACTTTATTTGTTCTGTTTTTTCTAGAGGGGGGCAATCGCAGATGTTGGTGTTTATGCATTCGTGTATTTTTATGGTGTTTGTATTGTTTTTTGGCTGTCCTGTGTTAGTTATGCTGTACGTTGTGAATTTTGTTTTCGATATGTTTAGTGTGAGTGTATTTGAGTCCAACCATTTTTTCACTTGCGTGATTCCTAGATTCGCTATGTTATAAACCTTATTCCAATCCTTAGATTTAAATAATAAAACTGTGTCGTCTGCGTAACTAATTATTTCTCCATCTATTTCCATGCTGCAAAGTTCATTTATGTAAAAACTAACCAACTAATTCACTTTTTACTGTCGAAAAGTACAAACGTACTGCCAATGTACAATAGAGTAAGTGTATCCGTATTTATGTAGCCGTTTGTAGACAATATGCGCCAATTTTGCTACCGTGTATCTTATTTATTTCATTGTCAATACATAGAACTAATTGGAGCCGACATTCCGTACTAATATCTCATTGATACGTGCTCCAATTACGATAATCAAAGTTTCCAGTTGGTCGGTGACATAGCGTTGGAGGCCAAATCGGACTATTTGGCTGGACAAAGGTGGAAACTATTTTTTCACTTCATTTCTCATCTAAATATAGTACATTAATGTGTCAATATCGGTTTGATTATTGACCGCCTAACAAGCGCGACCGTGCTTGGAAAATCGATTTTAAACTGTCGTCGGTTAAGCCTATCGATCCGATATTGTTAAATTATCGATTTGACCGCGCTTGACCCACATCGCACATCATAGCCAGTAGTCAGTATACAGCCTTGTCAACGTGATCTCCGCCAACTTCAAAATTCAAGTTTAATCTCTAATTTTCGATTAATTAATTAATTATCCTAACATTACATTACGCAATCATCTTACCCAAAACGTACATCATATGATCCAATCGGTTTAAAAGGAAACTGATATCGCCATTTTACATAAAGCTTTTCGACTCCTGCGTAGCAGGCAGGCCAGTAGAATTGTTTACTAGAACTTCGATATTTAAGAAAGTGTAGTCAATCACTCGATATAAGATAAAATTTACCTTACTTCGGAAATATCACACAAAATTATCCTACCTCTACTTATTTGTTTATTTATAGAGCGGAGACGGTTTACATGTAGTTCTCGTGAGCACTTAGGCCATAGGCCCATTAAGCTATCTCCCATTTTACTACATTCCTTTAACAGTTACCCGGTCCCTTTTATAAAGTTCACAAGGGTTGTCATTGGATATGTGGCTATGTCTTCTGGTTCCGCAATGTGTCTTTCCAGTTCTCATCTCTCCTCTCCATTCCCCTTTGGTTCCGTGAAGGCCCCACAAGGGAAGAATTTACGGAGGTGGCCTCATCTCTCTTCTCCACTCCTATTTTACCTCTTCTTATGTTTATGTTGTCTTCTCTATTGTCATCTAAAGTGGTAAATGATTACATTAATTGTCTTATTAATTTTAGATTAGAAATTCACATTGCAAATAAATAACTATTATTATATATTGATGAACCTGCATGTCGAAATTTTCACTTAACTTCACTCTGTAACCTTTCACTTTGTGTCTTTCCACTTTAAACTTTAAACTTCGTTTTGAAAATTATTACTTTATGACTTCACTCTTAATTTTTCATTTTATGACTTCACACAATTTTTTTTTCTTTTAAACCTGACAATGTCTGAAAATCTTCTACTACCACCACAGAAAGCGGAAAATGTTGCTTGTTTTGTGATGGCGGACATAGCCAGCCGAGGAATTGAACACACAACGCTTGGGTGGGACCCAAACGTGATGTCAACTCAGCCACCGACAGGTCATTTGGTTGTTCAAGTTGTCCTCTCCTAAGGACAAGCATCTTCTTTATCAGGACAGTGTATGTAGTAAAATATAAATCAAAATTATTATGTTGTAATAAAATTTATGAAGAAATAAAAAAAAATTGAAAACAATTCTCAGTTAATATCTTTAGTGGTTTGATAAAGATATCCCCAATCACAAGTTTTTATTGAGTCAATAACGAGCAACTCAAATGCTTATGCCATTACGCTAACTTAAAAAAACCTTTCATCAAAATTAGTTCATTTCTAAAAAAAAAATGTTAACCCTTAACCGTGAAAAACTTAAAACCCATAAATGAAATGTATTCTCGTTTTTAATAAAGTACGGATAACAGTTTTTTTAATGGTGTACTCACGGCGGAACCACTCCGCCTAGGCCATTATTTATGTATGGGGCCTTTTATGCAAGGGACCAGGCTGGGGGAGGGGGGTTTCAAATTCATATCTTGAAGCTTTAGGGAATGTATTCACACAGATCAATTTGAAACCTTTCAATATTTAGGTTTAGCGTAGATACTTCAGAGTTTACAATTTTTTTTTGTGCTCTCTCAAGAATATTCATGATTTTATAGAGACATAAATATTATATTCCAATTAGTTCTACACGACTAATAAAATGTTTACTTAACACAGTTCCTTTGGGAAGGATAGTTCTACCGTTTACTCCGGTTCTTCTTGAATTGCGGAAATGGCATTGCTGTCCGATAAATTTATAACAATCTCTTTGTAAGGGACATAACCATATGTATATTTATTTAAAAATGTCAATCGAGTCTTCCCTACCTTCGAATTCTTGTATTTTGCGTGGAAGTATATTTCATCAAAATAGCACTATATTTAAACCCAAGGTAATACATCCTAATACTTATTCACAGTTGGGTTACAAAAGTTTTTGTTTTTTTTGTAATGATTTGTGGGAAAATTAAAAAAAAAAAAAAAAAAAAATCAAAACATTTTTTTACAAATAATGCATCACTAAATGGCCAAACACAGACTTTAACTTCAGTTTATGGAGTCGTATTAGAAAATTAGGTTTTAATTTTAGACACCATTTCTAATGCGGGGTGTGGTGAGCACTATTTAAAAAAATAAATTCAAATACTTGTATTATTTTTAAAGATACAGCTGTTTAGTACAAAATCCTTTTTCTTTAATGGAACTCTTGTTTTCGTCCACATGAAGTGTGTTTTCGTCCGCATGAAGGTGTTTTTCGATATCTGTCTCACTAGGGTATACCTGTGTCGAGACAGACGTATTGGATACATAAATTAGTATTTACATATTATTTGATACATGCATAACTATAACTCAAATATAAATTGTAAAGTTTTATACATTTTAAACCGTGAAGAGATAAGAGAAAGTGTAGGATATCCTACAGGGATAACAATATTATGAATGTATATGGAAAAGTTAAGACAAAATAGTTAACGAAAGTGGAAGTTAATATAAGCAGTATAATCTAAGATAACACATATAACAATATTTCATTACATTAAATGTCAGAGTTATTATTCAAGTTCTGTTATTATTTCAGTTTTGTGATGCCCCTTGCCAATAATGATATAATAATAGAACTTGAAAATCAACGTAGAAATTTAATAATTATTCAAATTACGGGAAAAACGAACCGTACTAAATGTTTTATTACCTTCTTTTTTGCAACAAATAGAGTTTTCTCATTGATTTCTCCCGTGCCAAAGATTAAATTTTCATATTTAACTTTAGTACTATGGTAAAAATTAAGTAATTATAAATACAATATGTAGTGTTTTTTTTCTGAAATAATTACAAATTTATAATGCATTATCTGCAATAAGTAGGAAGCGCCCGGACGGATCTCCTTCTGTTGATGCATTCGCACGCTTGCTAAAACCCTTTTTAACTGGTGGAAACATACTACCGGATTTTTTGACAACAGCAGTCGTGAAAACGCTGACTTTCAACAACCAACTTTAAGGATTACTGATTAATATAATTAGTATTTTTTTTAAGATGTTTTTTTTATTTTGTAGATATATTATAATTCTCTTATTATCAAAAATAACAAGAGCATTATTAACTCAAAACATATTTATTTTTCGGCATAACTTTATTGAGTAAAACCTCATATTGTAATATTTAATTATTGAAGACAATATTAGCGATTTCTAAATGAAAATCTGAAACAGAAAAATCAGAAAAGGATACGATCACATCTAGGACTCCAACCCAGGACGCTTGTCTTTCCGGGACACACTTTCCGGGACACTTTCCCGGAAAGACAAGGGTCCTGGGTTCGAGTCCTAGATGTGACCGTATCCTTTTCTGATTTTTCTGTTTCAGATTTTCATTTAGAAATCGCTAATATTGTTTTCAAAACATATATTCATAATGTATAATAACACTCTTCAAGCACAAGAGTCCAATTCGAGGAAATAGATTTTGTTTTAAACAGCTATATCTTTTAAAATAATATACATATTTATTGTGTTTTCTACATAATTGTCAACACACTCTAAATTTAAAAAATATTATCTGAAAATAAAGCCTCTTTTTGTAATACGACTCCATAAACTGAAGTTAAAGTCAGTGTATAGCCATTCAGTGATGTTTTGTTACAATGTAGTATTTTACAATATAATAATTTTTGCACAAATCATTATAAAACAAACAAAAACTTCCGCATCTCCGGTGCGACAAGTGGGACGACGTCTTACCCGTTCTACGGGTTTATACACAGTTTCCTTTTGATAAAATATTCTTCCACACAAAAGATAAAAAGTTGAAGAGTTGGTTCAAATTCTTTTAAAACATATAGTTAAAAGTTGGAAACCTTACAAAGAGATTGTTATAAAATTATTGGACGGCAACGCATTTTTCGCCTTTCAAATATGACTTTAAGAAGTAAAACTATCCTTACCGATATTCCTGGATTACAAATAATAACCTGACAATATTTGAAAATCTCCTACTACCATCTTAGTAAGTTGCTTATGTCATGATGGAGGACTTAGCCAGCCGAGAAATTGATCTCACGACGCTGGGGTGGGTCCCAGCCAGAATTCCAACTCAGCCATTGACCGGTCATACCTATGTTAGTTTTATTTTACTATAACTTTTAAATTATATTTTCATTGTATTTTTTAATATAAATATATGCTGCAAATGTCTTTTGGGCGTTTAAAAATTAATGTATTGTATTATATTAAAGTACAACTTATACATATACTTTTATAAGACTTACATAAACTTTACCAAATTTACGTAACTAATCTTAATATATAAAAATCACGTGTAACTATGTTCGCACACGCTAATCTCCGAAACCGCCCAACCAATTTCAATGAATGTGTATGATTGGTTCCAGCTTGAAATATAGGATAGTTTTGGATACGATATGTGGCGCTGTTGTCGAGATCTAAAATGATAATGACATTTTTTTTTTCAGATTGCTCATCCAAAAATACATAAAACCACAAATCTTAACTTCCCTACATAGAAGGCGGTCTGTGGCAGGACAACGTCTGCCTGGGCCCGCTAGTATCATTATAAAAAACAATTTACAAATGCAATTAAAAAAAAAACAATTAAATCAACAAATCTCAGTATTAGAAATTATCGAGGTATTTTGGACCTATAAAAAGTCATTATTAGTAATTCGAATAATGTTTTGAAACAAATTTTCCATGAGAAATAAATCATTATTTCAGGTAAACACGGAATAAAACCATCAATTAACAAGTAGTATTTTGAGATTTAAAAAATCTTACTACAAATAAAGAAGTTTGTTTTCGCTATAATACTCTGTTTTTATTAATAAATATATATGTTTGAAATTAGTTTTACTGAAGATGAAACCTTCCTCCCCATTGACTGGAGTCAACCACGCTAACAACTGAGCCAAATCCCAATTTGGTAAGAACGAAGTTTATTGCGTATATTAACTGTTATAATGTAATAGAATTTCAAATAAATGCATAAATGTCAAAGTGTGTGTATTGCCACCAAAATGAATTACCATCGACAACGAGTCGATCTACAAAGTTTCAGCTCAATTGGATGTCGGGTGGTGAGTTAATTTCCACTTCCAAGATTCCACTTCATTCATTCATTCATTCAACAAAACGAAAGTGAATTTCAAATAGCTGTATTTAAAAGTATAATATTTTGGTCACGAAAAATAAAAATGTCAGAAAAAACACAAACTTCAACAAAAAAAAAACACAAACCGTTTGAAAACTAATAATGCTCCTAGCCAAAATTATGTCAACAGGGAAAAAAACCGTTGCCACTCTCCGCGGGCTTCTGTAGAAACACTAGAAACAATACAACCTTTGATTCTAGAAATGTTTGACGTAAGCGTCAAAGTGGTTTTTATTTATTTTGTGAATAATTTAATAAGAACGAAAAAAAGTTAATCAAGGGAAACGGTCGCAAATAAACTGAGCTATAAAACAGTATTTTGTTTCTAAATATCAGTATAAGTTGTTTTAAAGTTAGTATAAGATTCTTGTAATTAGAAAACTCATGAACTATTTAGTAGTTTAAGCTGAAATTGTCCATGACGTAATTGACAATTTTATTTTAATTTTTATCAAAAGAAACGATGGAACAAGCCTCAATGTATCCATGGCATATGATGTATACTTTTTTTGTATTTATAACCTATAAATAGTGATTTCACTTATAGCTTCACCTTAAAGATCGTCAAACGTCGTGGAATAAATATTTTGATTATTTTTAAATTAAATCAAAAACAATAATTTTGTATCGTGATTATGTACGATGAGATAGTCTAATAAAATAGCTAGTAATTAGCATAAATACATAAAATCAATAAGCGATGCTGTAATTGCGCATGTACCGTAGTTGTATCTCTCGTTTATCCTGTATGAAAGTCTCCGGGGCCAGACAGAAAGTACGTGAGTTCATTATCTTCACAAGTTCCAGTGATAATTACACGAGAAGTTACCTTGTCCCTCTTGGGGAGGTCAAAAGGGGGCGGTCTGAAAGGGGGCGGTTTGAAAGGAGGCGAAGGTGAGACCCGAAAATCCCCACCAACCCTTTTGGGCAGTTAGGCAATTAACTAAGGCGTAGTAATAATATTACTAAATATTAAAAATTTAGGGGTTATAACTTTTGTACACTCTACTTAGATGCATGCATTATTGGACTTTGAATTGTTAACTTGTTTTTTTTATTCATTATTTTATTTTAATGTAACCTTCACTTCACGAAAGCGTAAAAGTAACTTACTATATCGCCTCCGGTTGGGTAGCGTTGTGAAGCGTGCATGGTAACAATAACACTCCTTGAAAAAAAAAATAAGAAAAAACCATCGTCAAAAAGTGTGTCTTATTTTATTTTGCGAAGTTCTGGCACAAATTTAGTAATTTAATATTTAACGATTTTATAATTTTTCCACATTATACAATAAAACAATAATAAAAAATACATTTTTTAAGTTTTGGTTTTTTTTTTCTGGGCTCATAAAAAGACCTATAAAAAAGCTCTAATATTTCAAAGGCCAAGATGTATTCTAATCGTGGTATTTAAATGAAGCATCTAAAATATTTTTAAGCGCTAGAATTTTCACATCAATATCACACTATTTTTCATTACTTCGTAGTGCTTCGCCTTAATATATGGATACAACTTTCGTGGAAATATCCATTCGCAATTTGAAGGTTCTTCCTGTCATCCTAGAGACAGGTAAATCGGTGCTCAAAGGATCTGAGTTAAACTAAACCAAACAAACCCATCCTTCTCTTTGTATATTTGGGAAAAATAACCAATTTCCTCGAAACCGTTTCTGCGACGATAGTGCAACCGTTTTTTCAAGAAATGTGATAATTCGCATTTTACATTATGCTTCCGAAACTGGCTGTGAAACGGAAAACAAAAAATAAAATGAGAAGGTTTCACGTGCAACGCTTTATAAAGAGTCGTATAAAATAAAATAAAAAGTATACGTTTACTGCTAGTAGTAGTTTTGTGAACAGTAAGCCTCGCCATCAAAGTTTCATTGTGTTTTATTCGATAAATCAAAGACAAAATAGTCTCTCAAATCATCCAACTTATTTGTATGCTTAAAAATGTTGCACTTTATAATTAAGATAAAATTTATACTTTTTTTTCAAATAAGGAATAATAAAATTTTTCCAAAGAAACGTCACTATCTCATTTACTTTTTTTTCAAACTTTCTTCAGGTACCGTAATTATTCCGACCCCTGTTTTATAGTTCGTATAAAAGGCATATTTCCAACACGGTAACGATATTTTACCGGAAACGGAATTCAAAACAAATGTACAGACAGATTAATGCCAAACGGCCGAGTTAAAACACTCATTTGTAGTAAATAGCACTCATTTGTTCATTCATAACTCTACATCGTATATCATACGTATCTGTTTTAATGGCCCATAACATGACAGATTGAAGGTATGTTATTTACTTAATCGTGCCGTGTCTTCTTCGGGCGTTCCCAATATCTAACATGCACTACTGCGTCGTATATTATCCTTACATTCTTTTCCACCCCACATATCTATACTATCAAAGCGTCCCTGTCTTAACCATATCCATTTTGCTGTCATCAATCTTACATTTTTTACACAGTAAGATAATGGAAGTTAATAGCTTGTTTTATTAGTTTTGCAAAACGGTTTCTTTCCTGAAACTATTTTGTCTGTTTTAACAAAATCACCGGTATATCCACCTCTATTCCTAACCTAATCCTACTCCTGTCCAGAAACGTGCCTGGGACAAACGGATGTCTGCACAGAAACAGTTTGTTTACTGAACCCAGTGCACGTCTCAGTGGCGTACCTCCACGCTTCCCGGTGCCTGGCACATGTTAGAGTAGTTATGGGACTCGAGAGGGTTAAGTCCTGCATATTTTATAATATCTGCTAACATTAATGACGAATCACTTTGTGTTTTTAATGCCCTCGTTAAATTATTGAAAATCTATATTGGGAATGAGTGAATTCCATCCCCCTTTGATTTATATCTCTATTTTAGTTTGAGATTTGCTAATATTGTCTTCAATGATAAGATTGTTAAATTAGTAGAAATTGATTAAAAGAAAAATATTTCATTATTTTTATTTATTATTTTCATTCTTCGCTAATGCGTTCTGTCTACCTTACTAAAACAATTCTACTAGCAATAGCTCACCCACAGACCAAATAAAAAACAGACATGCGCTTAAGCAAATCCTTCGTTCCATTCCAAGAAATAACCCAATGTCAAGGCAAAGTCCAAATTATGGCCACAAACATTATCTTGACTACCGTCTCCTTATTTAGATTCTAAAACGGCTTGAAACCGGAATTTCATTTGAATATTCACGTAAGAAGTACCTAAGGACCAGAAGATCCTATGAGCCTTAAATAATAGCGGTTCGGACTCTTTCCAAATCTCTGAGCTTAGAAGGTGTAAAAAAATATAAAAACCTAATTATTAAGAAAAGTTGGGAGGCTTTGTAATTATTAACTTATTAAGGCCCTTTTTAGGGGCTGTTTCATATGAATAATATAAAAAATTATATTAATACAGCATATATTTATTATACATAACTAAACTGCCTCCGCAACCATATTTTTTAATTATTACGTGATAAACAAAGGATGTCTTTTGACTCTTTGTATAATTCTTTCCCTCAATAAAAGCTCGTTTGGGCAATGAGGAATACATATGGTAGTTAGTCCCAGAATTTTGGGAGGATCAAATGTATCATTTAGAATTTCATATAGAAACACTAAGGATGGGTTGTTTCATAGAATTTGAACAGTCCATCAAATTTCATACTTGATTTTCAAGTTCTGTGAAGGTTTTATTCAAGTTGTCATTACTTCAGTTTTGTGAAAAACCTGGCCAAAAAGCATGGAACAGAACTTGAAAATTAACTTTGAAATTCGATGAATTATTAAAATTTTGTGAAACAACCAATCGTAAGTCAATGAAAATCCTTCTGTCGGACAATTTAAGCCCATTCGTTTAATTTAAAAGAAAATTTTAAATTTTCAACAAAATTGCTGGAATTTTTAAACATATAAAACGTAAGAATTTTTTTTTTTATTGGTGCCCTTTTTTACTCATTTAAAGTACGCTCTAGCGTGTTTAAATCGCACTTTATGGAACGCGCGTTTTTTAAAGTGACCATGGCAACATCAACAAATCAACAAAATGTGAAGTCTAAATGTCAACTTTTAACTATAAATCTGACATGACAGATTGCAAATTAATGTTTGTGTTTTTCATTTCCATTTTGTAATGTCACATCACGAATTCATTAATAGTTCTTATTTCCAATTTTTTAATAATAATATCAATATTTATGTTTTCAAAGTGTACCAATAAAAAAAAATAGCGTAAAGTATTCGTGGATAACTGGTCTTTAAAACACTTGCTTTATTTCGAGCACTCGGCTACGCCGTCGTGCTCGAAAAATCACGCGTGTTTTAAAGACCTGTTTATCCACTTATACTTTAATATACTATTTTATTCTTTTTATAGCTTGTAGGTATATGATTATTGTAACGTGGGTTCCAAACAGGAGAATTGTACTCAAGTTGACTTCTAAAAAAGGAAAAATATTACAGTTTAATATTGTTGAAATTTCTAGTTTACCTAGTTATAAATCTTTAACATTTGTAAGTTCTTATTAGAGATTTCTATTATGTGGTTAACAAAAGAAAGATTTGACTCAAAAGTGATACCTAAGTATTTGATTTGTGTTAGTGTCTCAATAGATTTGTTATCGATGTTTTAAATAAAGCTCACTGGATTTTTTATTCGAAAAAATCAGACTTTTTGACATTTTGAGATATTTGTTGTGCTTTGATCAAACCATCAGTTTTTCAGAAGGAGAACATTCCAAATGATTTAGGTTCCTAGGGTATATGCTGATTGTAGTGGATTGAAAAATTAAATACATTTTGAGATGTCGTGATGGCAGTTTGGTTTAACAAAGAAACGCGTTACTATTAAACGCGACCTATATACGGATTTTTTTTACATTAACAACACAAAGGAGGCTTTGAGGAAAATAATTTGCATCAGGTCCTATGTCATCTTTGGATATACTGTATGGGGGTCTTTTTTAAGGAAAAAATAGAGAAAAAGTAGTGGGAAGGAATAAGGTATTAGGGGTGGGTAAGAATCTAGGGATTAGTGTGTCCAGGAGTGACGGACATATAAATATATCGCTATCCGCTGCGGCACAATGCGATGGGTC
Organism: Hesperophylax consimilis; assembly: GCF_061612785.1. Lineage (NCBI taxonomy): Eukaryota > Metazoa > Arthropoda > Insecta > Trichoptera > Limnephilidae > Hesperophylax > Hesperophylax consimilis. The sequence continues at coordinate 4,142,543 of NC_142842.1, forward strand.
GAGACCACCAGTTGGTGCGGTCAAAAGGTCGCCCCAAACTAGCCTCTTCCGATCTGGCACCCCACGCAGCTGGTGGACTGGCGCATCCTGAACATCCTGGGGACCACTGCTAAATCACTAAACAAAAGCTAGGATAAATCGATCTTACATTTTTGTATTTTTTATTTATTCATCAATTTAAAGTTTTATTACATAAATTTTTCGACATCTGTTTCACTAGGGTACACCTGTGTCGAGACAGACGTATTCAGGTATTTAAAGATTACTTACAAAGGGGCTATTATAAAATTATTGAATATATTATTTTATTTTGTTTGTGAATTGTTGTTACTGTTTACGTGCAATTTGGTTTACATATGTTTGTGATAGTGGGACATCCAATACTTATTATTCATTTCTTTATTTCATGATTGAATTTGGTCATTGACTCTAATTCTAACTCTGTTCGTCTAATAGTGGCTGGTAGTATATTGTATAGTTTGCAAGCTTTGTATTTGAAATGTCTTTGCCCAAAGGTGGTTTTAGCAAAAGGAGTTTGGAGAAGTTCTTTGTTTTTGGCTCGGGTATTGTGTATCGTTTGAGTTGGTTTGTATAGTGTTTTGCTGTTTTCGTGTGAATTAATCAAGATGGATCTTGCAAAGAGCTGTTTTATGTTTTTCATTGCCTTTAGCGCGAAAACAACCTACTTATTAGTACACCTTTCCACAACAATAATGATTATGTATATTATTCATTAGAAAATTATTACATCTGTGTGTAAATTCAACAATCAAATAAACAAACAATGAATTCAACTGAAAGGATTGTCTTTTGCAAAGCCATTCAAAGAAGGCGGGTGGTTTTATTCTATTTTGTAATAAGCAAATGCATTCTGCAGGAAACATGGTAAGGCTAACAATTCCTTAGCACTCCTGAATCTGCGTTTGTTTATAGAATAAAAATGCTCTTCTGTTAAAAATAATAATAATAATAATATAATTTAAAATTAAACAGTAACTTTGTAAACATCACTTATGGGTAAATACTTAATGCCGACCGGGTTTCGCTACAACCGTAGCCTCATCAGGGCAGTATAATACTAAAAATCTAAATATTAAATTAACATGTGTAGATATCACGGTAGGTGGACAGTCTGAGCTACAGTGGAAGAGGTAGGGATAAGTGGGAGATTGGGAGGCGAGTGTTCTTTGTCAATAGGGAACAATCTGAGTATAGGGCTTTTATTTAGGTTTATTTGGTTGTTGATGACTTTGCTATTGACGTTTATGGCTTTCCTTAACTCTAACGCTTCTAAGTTATCCAACCTAAGACCTATTCCGTTTTTATGTAATAGGCTGACGCCAGTATTTTTGTCGAACGTATGGTTGGTTGCTATGAGGTGATTTGCAAATTCGGAGAATCCATTACTGTTTAAGCATCTTAGGTGTTCTTTGACTCGCGTTTTGATATTACGCGCTGTTTTGCCTATGTAAAACGCGGGACAGTCACTACATTGCAGTGAGTAAATACCTGAGTGATTTAACCGATGTTCTTTGTCTTTAACGTTCATCAAAAATTTACCTATACTATTGTTAGTGTAAAACGCTGGTTTGATATCTGGTGGGAGGTTTTTTATGCTTTTTTGAGAGAAATTATCGATGTACAAAATTCTACGCCATTGTTGAGGTTGATTATTATTAGTTGGCATATTATTATTATGAGGGGAGCTGTTAAATAGAAATTTGCTTGTCGATAATCTTTTTAATTTCTTGTTTAGGATGTTATTGACCATATTTGCATTATAGCCATTATTAATCGCGATTTGTTTAATCGTCGCTAATTCTAATAAGAAGTTGGAATTTGATAACGGGACGGTAACTAATCTATGGATCATGGAATGGAAAGCAGAATGTTTGTGGGAGATGGGATGGTTAGATGAATTATTAATAGTTGTATCAGTGTAAGTGGGTTTACGATAGATTTTAAATTCTATTTTATTGTTAATGATTGATAGGGTGAGATCTAAAAAGTTTAAGCTAGAATTAGTTCCTATTTCTATTGTGAATTTAATTTTTGTATGAAAAGAGTTTATTAGTTTTAGGAAGGAATCAAGTTGGCGCTCAGTACCTGTCCAGATACAGAAAACATCATCGACATATCTCTTCCACAATAACACATTCTTTAATAATGGCGATTTACAGTTAAAAATGTTATTCTCTAAATTGTCCATAAATATGTCGGCGATGAGGGGAGAAGTCGGAGCTCCCATTGCCAGGCCATCTGTTTGTTGATAAAAAAGTTCATTGTATTGGAAATAATTTTGACTTAGACAAACATTAAATAGGTGAGAAAGTTCCTTAGAGAAATTATTTGGTAGTTTTGAATTTTGTAATAATTTGAACAATATGCTTTTACTTTCATCTACGGGAATATTTGGAAATAAGTTAACAACATCAAATGAGACTAATTTTGAGTTATTCGGAATATGTAGATTTTTTAGTTCATCAATCAAAGTGAATGAGTTCTTAATGGTGAATTTCGGAGCAAACACTTTAGAATTATTAAATACTTCAGTTATAAATGAAGCTGTTTTGAAATTCGGAGAATTACAACTTGACACGACCGGCCTAATAGGTTTATCGTTTTTATGGATTTTTAAGAAACCATATAATTTAGGGGCCAATGGATTTTTTGTTAGAAATTTTACTTGTTGGTATGAATTGTCTTGAAAGATAGGGGATTTGCATGAATTCAAAGCACTTTTAATGTTATCTAGGTATTTGGTAGTGGGGTCTTTAGGTAGAATGTCAAATTTGTCCGTCTTAATAAAGTCTTGCACTTTGGAATTATAGTCACTTTTATTCATTATAATTATCGTGTTGCCTTTATCAGCCTTTGTTAAAATTAATTGTTCATCCTTTAATTTCTTCCTGATGTTCAGCATAATGGATGTTTCACGATTATAGTTGACTTTAAGTGTAGGAATGAGCTTTTTTATTGTTTCTGCACTTTTGTATAGAGGTGGTCCAGGTTTATTATATAACGCGGTCTCGATGTCCACTGCAACGTTTTCCACTGCACTAATGTAATTCTTTTTATTATAATCTAAGTTGTATTTTAAACCTTTAGATAACAGAGACAGCTCGTTTGGTTGGAACTGAACTGATGAGAGATTCTGTAACCGGTCGAAGAACTGATGGGTATATTTTACTGGTTCATTGTTATTATTTTTATGTTGTGACAGATTAAGGTTAATTAGTTTTTTGTTTATGGTTTCACGTTTTTTGTAGGCCTTTATAGAGGCGAAGTTTCTAACTTTGTCGTCAAACAGATCCCATTCAACCGGGTGTAATTCGTTCACCAATTCTATGTGTAAAACTTTTAACGTTAATTTAATATTATTTCTCATTTTATATGCACTTTTTAGGTCTTCTTTTAACCATGCAATTTTAGCTTTAAATACAGATGTTTTTGAAATGTCCGGTTTATTGTTCATATTTTTAAACTTAGCGTTCAGATATTTAGGGAAAACTTTCATTTTAAGACACTGTTTGTAAAAGAATATATCCACACACGAAATTCTATATTTTACGGTAAATTTTTTATACATTTTTGCTTTAATAGCTGTACTTGCTAATATTATTTCTTCATATGAAGCGGTTACTTTGTGATGTGACATTATAATTTAAAATTAAACAGTAACTTTGTAAACATCACTTATGGGTAAATACTTAATGCCGACCGGGTTTCGCTACAACCGTAGCCTCATCAGGGCAGTATAATACTAAAAATCTAAATATTAAATTAACATGTGTAGATATCACGGTAGGTGGACAGTCTGAGCTACAGTGGAAGAGGTAGGGATAAGTGGGAGATTGGGAGGCGAGTGTTCTTTGTCAATAGGGAACAATCTGAGTATAGGGCTTTTATTTAGGTTTATTTGGTTGTTGATGACTTTGCTATTGACGTTTATGGCTTTCCTTAACTCTAACGCTTCTAAGTTATCCAACCTAAGACCTATTCCGTTTTTATGTAATAGGCTGACGCCAGTATTTTTGTCGAACGTATGGTTGGTTGCTATGAGGTGATTTGCAAATTCGGAGAATTATCGCCCGTTATCAAATTCCAACTTCTTATTAGAATTAGCGACGATTAAACAAATCGCGATTAATAATGGCTATAATGCAAATATGGTCAATAACATCCTAAACAAGAAATTAAAAAGATTATCGACAAGCAAATTTCTATTTAACAGCTCCCCTCATAATAATAATATGCCAACTAATAATAATCAACCTCAACAATGGCGTAGAATTTTGTACATCGATAATTTCTCTCAAAAAAGCATAAAAAACCTCCCACCAGATATCAAACCAGCGTTTTACACTAACAATAGTATAGGTAAATTTTTGATGAACGTTAAAGACAAAGAACATCGGTTAAATCACTCAGGTATTTACTCACTGCAATGTAGTGACTGTCCCGCGTTTTACATAGGCAAAACAGCGCGTAATATCAAAACGCGAGTCAAAGAACACCTAAGATGCTTAAACAGTAATGGATTCTCCGAATTTGCAAATCACCTCATAGCAACCAACCATACGTTCGACAAAAATACTGGCGTCAGCCTATTACATAAAAACGGAATAGGTCTTAGGTTGGATAACTTAGAAGCGTTAGAGTTAAGGAAAGCCATAAACGTCAATAGCAAAGTCATCAACAACCAAATAAACCTAAATAAAAGCCCTATACTCAGATTGTTCCCTATTGACAAAGAACACTCGCCTCCCAATCTCCCACTTATCCCTACCTCTTCCACTGTAGCTCAGACTGTCCACCTACCGTGATATCTACACATGTTAATTTAATATTTAGATTTTTAGTATTATACTGCCCTGATGAGGCTACGGTTGTAGCGAAACCCGGTCGGCATTAAGTATTTACCCATAAGTGATGTTTACAAAGTTACTGTTTAATTTTAAATTATAATGTCACATCACAAAGTAACCGCTTCATATGAAGAAATAATATTAGCAAGTACAGCTATTAAAGCAAAAATGTATAAAAAATTTACCGTAAAATATAGAATTTCGTGTGTGGATATATTCTTTTACAAACAGTGTCTTAAAATGAAAGTTTTCCCTAAATATCTGAACGCTAAGTTTAAAAATATGAACAATAAACCGGACATTTCAAAAACATCTGTATTTAAAGCTAAAATTGCATGGTTAAAAGAAGACCTAAAAAGTGCATATAAAATGAGAAATAATATTAAATTAACGTTAAAAGTTTTACACATAGAATTGGTGAACGAATTACACCCGGTTGAATGGGATCTGTTTGACGACAAAGTTAGAAACTTCGCCTCTATAAAGGCCTACAAAAAACGTGAAACCATAAACAAAAAACTAATTAACCTTAATCTGTCACAACATAAAAATAATAACAATGAACCAGTAAAATATACCCATCAGTTCTTCGACCGGTTACAGAATCTCTCATCAGTTCAGTTCCAACCAAACGAGCTGTCTCTGTTATCTAAAGGTTTAAAATACAACTTAGATTATAATAAAAAGAATTACATTAGTGCAGTGGAAAACGTTGCAGTGGACATCGAGACCGCGTTATATAATAAACCTGGACCACCTCTATACAAAAGTGCAGAAACAATAAAAAAGCTCATTCCTACACTTAAAGTCAACTATAATCGTGAAACATCCATTATGCTGAACATCAGGAAGAAATTAAAGGATGAACAATTAATTTTAACAAAGGCTGATAAAGGCAACACGATAATTATAATGAATAAAAGTGACTATAATTCCAAAGTGCAAGACTTTATTAAGACGGACAAATTTGACATTCTACCTAAAGACCCCACTACCAAATACCTAGATAACATTAAAAGTGCTTTGAATTCATGCAAATCCCCTATCTTTCAAGACAATTCATACCAACAAGTAAAATTTCTAACAAAAAATCCATTGGCCCCTAAATTATATGGTTTCTTAAAAATCCATAAAAACGATAAACCTATTAGGCCGGTCGTGTCAAGTTGTAATTCTCCGAATTTCAAAACAGCTTCATTTATAACTGAAGTATTTAATAATTCTAAAGTGTTTGCTCCGAAATTCACCATTAAGAACTCATTCACTTTGATTGATGAACTAAAAAATCTACATATTCCGAATAACTCAAAATTAGTCTCATTTGATGTTGTTAACTTATTTCCAAATATTCCCGTAGATGAAAGTAAAAGCATATTGTTCAAATTATTACAAAATTCAAAACTACCAAATAATTTCTCTAAGGAACTTTCTCACCTATTTAATGTTTGTCTAAGTCAAAATTATTTCCAATACAATGAACTTTTTTATCAACAAACAGATGGCCTGGCAATGGGAGCTCCGACTTCTCCCCTCATCGCCGACATATTTATGGACAATCTAGAGAATAACATTTTTAACTGTAAATCGCCATTATTAAAGAATGTGTTATTGTGGAAGAGATATGTCGATGATGTTTTCTGTATCTGGACAGGTACTGAGCGCCAACTTGATTCCTTCCTAAAACTAATAAACTCTTTTCATACAAAAATTAAATTCACAATAGAAATAGGAACTAATTCTAGCTTAAACTTTTTAGATCTCACCCTATCAATCATTAACAATAAAATAGAATTTAAAATCTATCGTAAACCCACTTACACTGATACAACTATTAATAATTCATCTAACCATCCCATCTCCCACAAACATTCTGCTTTCCATTCCATGATCCATAGATTAGTTACCGTCCCGTTATCAAATTCCAACTTCTTATTAGAATTAGCGACGATTAAACAAATCGCGATTAATAATGGCTATAATGCAAATATGGTCAATAACATCCTAAACAAGAAATTAAAAAGATTATCGACAAGCAAATTTCTATTTAACAGCTCCCCTCATAATAATAATATGCCAACTAATAATAATCAACCTCAACAATGGCGTAGAATTTTGTACATCGATAATTTCTCTCAAAAAAGCATAAAAAACCTCCCACCAGATATCAAACCAGCGTTTTACACTAACAATAGTATAGGTAAATTTTTGATGAACGTTAAAGACAAAGAACATCGGTTAAATCACTCAGGTATTTACTCACTGCAATGTAGTGACTGTCCCGCGTTTTACATAGGCAAAACAGCGCGTAATATCAAAACGCGAGTCAAAGAACACCTAAGATGCTTAAACAGTAATGGATTCTCCGAATTTGCAAATCACCTCATAGCAACCAACCATACGTTCGACAAAAATACTGGCGTCAGCCTATTACATAAAAACGGAATAGGTCTTAGGTTGGATAACTTAGAAGCGTTAGAGTTAAGGAAAGCCATAAACGTCAATAGCAAAGTCATCAACAACCAAATAAACCTAAATAAAAGCCCTATACTCAGATTGTTCCCTATTGACAAAGAACACTCGCCTCCCAATCTCCCACTTATCCCTACCTCTTCCACTGTAGCTCAGACTGTCCACCTACCGTGATATCTACACATGTTAATTTAATATTTAGATTTTTAGTATTATACTGCCCTGATGAGGCTACGGTTGTAGCGAAACCCGGTCGGCATTAAGTATTTACCCATAAGTGATGTTTACAAAGTTACTGTTTAATTTTAAATTATAATGTCACATCACAAAGTAACCGCTTCATATGAAGAAATAATAATATAAATGAAATGCTGCGATTGAATTTTTTTAAACCTTTGTTAGCTTTGATAGTACATCGCGTGAAACCATGTGAATCCTTGCAATAATGAAGGAAAGGGTTCCATGAAAACTCAACACAGTGACAATTTAACACACCTTTAAAAAGTGATATAAAGTCATTAAAAACGATGAAAAAAAAAATCTAAACCTAACCTAACCTACATAACCCAGTTAATAATTTTTTTGTTTCATCATTTTCCATGACTTTATATGACTTTAAAGATGTGATTAATTATCATTTTGATGATTTATCCGGTCACCTAAGGAAAGATATGGAATTTTATCAAATAAATTGTTTCTACTTTTTCGAAACATCTATTTAAATATGGATTTTGTTTTATTGATTGAGTGAATGAATGAAGTGGAATCTTGAAAATGAAAATTAAACCACTTTCCGACATTAGATCGAGCTGACACGGCAGATAGGCTCGTTGACAATGATAATGTATTCTATCAACAGGTAGCAATCACGCACATACGCATTTAAAAATAAATTTAAGCAATTAATATACGAAATAAATGTCGGTTCTATCCAATTAGAATTTTGCTAAAGTGATAGCATTTGGCTATTGTTGCAAGTTTTGTTGACTCCAGACCATGGGGAGGAAGGTTTAATCCTCAGTCAAACCTATTTTTCATGTTTTAAAAGACATTTTAATAGTTACATCAATTAAGAGCAAGTCCTTTGGAAGGAAGATTCTAACCTCAGTAAAAACATTTTTTTAAATATCAATTAATAAAAATAGAAATAAACATCCCAGAATAAAAAAAAAGTTTGCTCTTTCCCGATTGATTTTGAATTAATTTTCTTGAAAATTGTATGTTTTTAATAAAACTGACCATTTATAATCTAGATTCATCGGCTATTTCGCGTTGCACCGAACCGCTCCTAACTCGCAAATAAATAAAAGGGGAAAATATATATATTTTTTTTTAATTCTTTATTTTGGCTTTCACCCATTAAGAGTGATCTTGGCCATACATTACAACATTTTTCTTATTAATAAATACAACAAATTACAGGATAAAATTGACATGATTGACAAAACAACATTGATAAAACAACATAACATAACATAACGTAACATAAATAAACCAAACATAACATAAACATAACATAACATAAATATAACATAACATAAACATAACATAAGCATAACATAATATAAACATAACATACTTAAAGTAAACGGTACAGAGCTGGTAACAGTAAATTATCACAAAATTATAAAAATAGGAACTTGTGTACAATATAAGTGGGCGCTTTTCGTTATTAAACCAAAGATTTTTCTAAAATTAGTAGCGTTTTTTAAAAATAGAATTATGAAATTGGCAATCTTATAAACAAACACAGCATATGGGAGTAAACAAATGTGATTATAAAACATAAAGATAAATATAACACAAACATACTATGAACATAACATAAACATATCATAACATAACATGCACATAACATGAACACAACATATCATAAACATAAACCTACCATAAACATAACATGGGTGTAACATAAACATAACTTAACAAAAACAATACAGAGCTGGTAATAATGGGTAATTACAAAATTATAAAAATAGGAACCTGTGCACAATAGTAGTGGGCATTTTTTGTTATTTAAAAGAACAGATTTTTCCAAAATTAGAAGCATTATTTTTTTTAAAACAGTTCTATGATATGAATATAAACAAATACAATAAAAGAATCAAGAAAAATATACAAATGCATAAAGAATAGTGTTTTAACTCAATCAAAATATGCAGAGTTGGGATTAGTAAAAATAGATGAAAATAGGAACCTGAACAAGTGAATACAAATGAAAGTGAAAGAAATTTGGTTTATATTTATTATTATGGTCAGATATTAAGGCCATTTTTATAAATAAATTTTGCCAACAAATGGTAAATTTCAGGAGTGTTTAAACTAAGAAGGCAGGGAATACTGGCAGGCAATTTAATATCAAGTTTTACCAATTCATGCATGAAGTTTGGAAATTGGTCATTGATAGGACACTCAAAAAAATTATGGTCCAGAGTATCCTCTGACCCACAATCACAGAACGGCGAACTGACTATGAGTTTACGCTATCAATTGTGAGTATAATAGTGTATTCCAGAATTAAATAAAGTTCGTAAATGCCTCTATGTTCACAAAGTTTGCTACGTGATCAAAAACGTAACTGAGAATGCAAATTAGCCTTCCTCTCCTTCGCCTGTAAACTTGAACCTGGAATTTAAAAGAATATTGGATTCGTTTAGCGGGATTTTTTTTTAAATATTACGATTATTTAATGTTGAAAAATAGCACTGTTGCTTGGAATAAATCGCCATGAAAATATTTAAAACAAAATGGCTTTGTTTATTTATAAATATTCGTTCAGGCATTCAATGGAAGCTACTTCCATGGAAAAATATCTCTACATATTAAGGAGACACGAGACTCTAATAACGGGGGTTCTTATTTAAGTTATTTCTGATGAACGTATTACTAAATTCTCACATATTTCTAGAGGCATCTTTGCGGATGCAAGTTATTTATATTTAATATTCATAAAAACAAGACCTTACCAATAAAATATTTTATGTAAAACGATTTGAAAATTTTATAAAACGTTTTTCAGCTATAAAATTAGTGGTAATCCTTAGATTTTATTTTTCCGTGCGATTAATTATTAACTTCCCTAGGGATTCGTTTTGACATGACTTCACCACTTATGTAATTAAGATTCCCACTTTATTTTAGAGATTCGATATGGCAAATTCAACCGCAGGTCTGTCGTTAAGATTCTGGATTTATTTTAGTTTATTGTCTCGTCTTAAACAAAGCAGGGACTTTAAAACTCAATAAAGCATTCAATGTTAATAGGGATTCGCGATTCGCCAACAAGCAGTCCCACCTTCCCCCCCCCCCCCCCCCCCCCCCCCCCCCCCCCTCTCATGAAAGAGAATTCTCGAAACAGTAAGTCTAAATATGAACCACATTTTGATCTGTTGACTAAACAAAAATAAAATATTAAATTAGTTTTTTCTGAACGAATTATTTATAAGATTATTCATTTATTTACTAACGGTGCAAGTTCCTCATACACAAAATAACTCATTTTTATATTAAAAAAGAATTACAAAACTACTACCTGTAAACATATGATTTAAATTATCTAACATTTCACAATTAGGCAATTAAAAAATGCGTGAAAAGTTTTTGCTCGGTTTTTCAGTGCTTTTAAAAATATCTGCTTTTCTACATATTGGCTACATAATCTGTGTTTGCGTGGCATTAGAGAGTTTATAAACGAATTGATATTGACGTTATTTTACAGAGAAATATATTTTTAGTTCGCGTGACTCTATTAAGAACATGAAATGAAATCTCATGTTATGTAGAAATTTATGAACCCTTCACGCCTTCAGCATATTGACCGCATATTTCTTGAATGCGGTGAAAGAAGGCCGGAGAATTTACGTCTATTTTTGAATTGAACTAAAATTCCTCTCGTTATTAAGTAATCTAGACAGGTAGGCAGTGACCTTCCTCTCCTTATAAAGTAATGTAGACAGGTAGTCAGGGACCTCCCTCTCGTTGTAAAGTAATGTAGACAGTTAGACAGTGATCTTTCCTCTCGCTTTAAAGACCAAGTATGCAAAATTTCATCAACCTCGGAATAAAACCGTAGATTTATATAAAAACCAAATGCTCTATTATATATGTAGTGGTACGCCACTACTTGACTCGAACGTTATTCTAGAAGTTTCCAAATAAGCTTCTTGGATATTCTTTTATTTTTTTTAATATTTGTTTCTGTAGCAACTGGAATGTTCGAGAATGTTTTATTTTCCACCTAGATAAGTGACAACGTGAACGAAATGGTCAGTACAATACCAGCAACCGCGATATCGAGATCGAATTATTTGGCCTACGTGACGCGCTTCGGGACATTCTCGAACCTTCCTTTCGTAAATCATTTTGTTGTATTTTCTACGTTTATTTATTGTTTTCGGATGTATTATTAAAAACCGCTTCAGCCAAATTTCGTAGTTATTTATTAATAAAAATAATACCGAACATAACTACATATTATATAAGAAGAAAATAGACCCATAATTTTTGAAACATTAAAATTTTGAATGCAAACCTAAAAAGTTTTAAAAATGGCGCACCTTACATTTTGTCGTCTAAACACTGAGCTCAAATTACTCATAGCAAAACAATACACGTTCTGTTTTAAACATTATCGTCGCGTGACTTCCATTCGTTTCGTATTAAAATAATTAATTAAAATTTTCACAATTTTTTCTCAAATTTCGGTCGGAACCATATGCTTCATAGAGGACACACAGGTGTATATTTTAATTCTTCCGTAGTTAACTTCTAGACTTTTTGAGTATAACGTATGATGTTTTCTTTTTCTAAAACCTTCAGACCATTATATTTCTTACCATGACAGTAACGGAAACACAACGATATGAAATCATATGAACCGTTATATACAATAAATAATCTATATTTTTTAATAATATTTTGTAGAAGCCCTAAAAAGGGGCGTTAATTAATAAATACTATTAAATGGTACATACAATAATAACTTTTTTTTTTAATCTTTGTCAAAAAGTCCCGGTGGATTAAAAACATGAAATAACCTCTTCAAGCACGCTGGCGATGTTTGACTTGGCTTTCACCGTGTGCGCTTGAGATATCACACGTCACTCGGGACTTTCTTGTGACTTGTGACAATGCGGCACTTAAACCTAAGGAACTAAGGACACCTTTTAACAACTAGTAGAAGCCAAAGGGACATTGTAAACTACCTCGCTTTGCTCCAAGCGTCCTTTTAGACAAAGAAAATAATACTCTTAGATGGTTAGAGATATCGTGTTTTTACATCTTCTGGGGCTTGAAAAATAGTTTTGTCTTAAAACAAATAATAATTTTTTTCTATATTATTTGAATTGTTTGTTTATCTATTTTCATCACTGTTTTTTGTTGTTAGACCTTAAATTTTGTCGTGAAACTAGTCTATTAATTGGTTTCACTAATTTTACAGAATTAATAACATACATCGTAGTCGTAATTTGTGGGATACAGGATACATGCGTATAGGATATATTACAACTTATTCTCAACAAAGTTAGGTCCCTACTTAAGACGAAGCTTAATGCTAAATCACTATTTTGATTTAATCTTTATAACGAATCGGTATACATTATTAATACCAAAAACTATGCTTTAGATAAATTGAAGGGTTTACTATCGTTTCGCTTGAGTAGAATACAAATAAAAAAATAAATTACTCAATAAAAAATATAAATGTAAACTAAAAAAAAAAAATTTTTTTTAATAAAAATGTATGAACGCGTAAAGGAAACAACTTTTAAATACAGTATTATAGCTAAGATTATCTGTGACAGTTTCACTTGATTAACTTTTTTGCTTTCTTATAAAATTAAAAAATAAAGAAAAACCAGTTTTATGCTTGCGATTTTAATGCCTATTACCTACAATATAAGGATACCAAGAATATACACATTTTTGGCTTGTAGCTTATTCTTAAAAACTTTTTTATACAACACACTTCGGCCTTTTATATACAACACAATAAGAGTTTTCTATGACCGTGAAAACCGATTCGAAAGGACGACCTATCTTTCTTCCGCCCCACTCAACTCATATGTGCAAGCGAGAGAGAGATGTCGGGCGTATTTAAAGAAAGCAGGTATAGGCAAATGCCGATAGGCGGAACGTAATAAACATATTACAATGTTAATTGAGTTGCATTTCTAATAATATTCGATTTTTGTTTGGTACTTGTACAGCTTGGGTGTGCTGAGTTACTAAGTAGAAATTTTTTATTAAAATATTTTAATTAATTTTGAAATATAACCATCTAAAAAAAATTAAAGAAATTCGCGCGGAACCTTTATTTTTGCCCGGAGTCTGCGTAGCGCCAGCGCGAAAAATTCCCGGCAGAAATGTGTTAATATTACTGTGACGATAAATGACGTTCAGATTAATTAACATATCTTGACATTGCCGAATATCGAAAATTTTTTTATTTTTTTTTAATTTAAAATACATAAACGGCTATACTGCCTTTTATAAATAAACATATAATAGAGTACAAAGTAAGAAAAATAATATTATTACATTACAGTAGTTTTAAACTTAAAAATAACATACAATTATTTTGTGTATCACAACCAAAAATAACAAAAAAAAGAACAATGAGAAATATCATCATTTCATTTCAACATGTCCATATTGCGTATATAAAGTTACATTATGGAAAAATAATTTTTGAGTGCATGTTTATATTGGGCTAATTTTAAGAAATAAATGTCGCCGATGTTGGCATGTTCATTTCCCAAAATGTGTAATCAACTGATTGGTGAGTATTAATGTGATAATGTATGTGTGTTATTATAGTAGAACGGTAGAGTCAGTCTATTGTTAGCGCGACCAGGGCAATGAAATCGTATTAGTTCTATTAAATCAGGGGTATCCAGGACCGAGTGAATGATTTTATATAATATTAATAGATCACAGATTTTTCTGCGATCTGATAAATTTACGAGATAAGTCCAGTTCAATAACAAATTATAGTCCACGGATTCTCTTGGAATACCTCATTTAAAATTAATATACCTAAGGAATCTATGCTGGACTGAAATTAATCACAAATGGAATGTGCTATTTCATCCATGGGTGAATTAAATATTTCATTGCTCGTTGCAAACATTGGACATTCATGATTGCGAAAATGTGTGGTCAACCGTTTGATGTCGACTGCATTATTAATTTCCAATTTGCAACGATTTTAGATTGCATGGCGTGATATTAAACATCCCAAACTACACATTAGAAAAGGTTACTTATGTATTAGACTCAATTAACTAATCGATGGAATCCTGCCTATATATGTTTATTTTTCTATTTCAACTTGAGAAATATGACAAATTTTAAAAAGTACCTTACTCTTCCCACAGCCTTCCATGCTCCACTCCCTTCAAACTTTAATAAAAGTAATACTTAAAGTACCAATACTAACACCCACTTCAACCATATTCAAAAAATTTCCAGTGTTGAAGATTCAAAAATTATATTTAAAACAAATACTTACTTTCCTTTACAAGAATCTAAACACATTTAAAACTTCACAAATTTCTCGCACTACTAGAACAAGACATGCACACCAACTACTAATACAAAAAACCAACACATCCTTTGGACAAAAACACTACAGATTCCAGGCTATAAAACTATACAATTCAAAACATCTAATCTTACAGAATACAAAAAACACATATGGAACTGGCTACAATCCTTTTAATATTTAATTTTTTATATTTCACTTTTTTTTTGTTGTAACTATGGAAAAATCGATTTTATATTTTAATTTTTATTGTTTCTCTGTGTAACCAACTCCACTGTATTGTTTTAGTATTATATAACTTTACAATTGAAAAAGTCCTCCACAACACAGGTGAACTCCTAGCGTGGAAGACAATATACTATACCATTGTAATACAAATATATTTAAGAATAAATAAATAAAATTAAAAATAAAATAAATAAACTCACAACGTACCCCAAATGTGGAAAAGATAGTCCGACTGGTTCCAAACAGTCGTCACAAATTGGGGTTGGGACTCATACGCTAGTGAACACCGCAATATAAAAGTATATAGAGCAGTATTCACCAGTAGACTACGAGTCAACAACATTTTCGTTGTGTTTGGCCAATATTTTAAATGTTACGCCCGAGCTACACGTGGCTAATATTCGAAGCCAGAACAGTAAATAAACACGATGATTTCACATTTGAAAAAATATTCTTCCCTAAATTATAAAACAGAGACAGACGAAATGCAGAACGGTCGAGATAAAACAGGACTTCGCTACGTACGCCCAGCCATTTTGTTGAAATCAACTCTAAAAAAATATTTTCATTCATGTTAAAATAAATTCCCAAAAAGAGTCCCAACGGCTCCTAACTGTCTGGAGCTAGTGAGACTATGGCATCCCATAGGGGTATCTTGTGAGACTGAAGGTATTGGGTGGGAAAGGAGAAGGGGAAGAGGTAGTGGCTATTCAGATCTGGTCACCAAACAAGGCCGTTTCAAGCAACGTTTCAATATTGAATGGTGGTATTACACCAGGGTGATACTGGTAGTATATTCCACTCTAAACTTAACTAAATATCTCATTGATAATCACGATTCGTCAAAATGTTTAAATAATTTTCTTATTTGAGATAAACCTCCTAATTCGATTAACCCCAGCTCGTTCAAAAGATTAGACTTCAAATCAGCCGGGTTGTACCCTGTGTATTATTGTATTACACAGATGTAGGGATCTGCAGAGATGCTGATTACAGAGAAACATGGAGATTGGAAATCTCGGGGAGCCACGGAACGTCAATGTAAACCTACCTTTAATGGGCTAATTCCTGAACGGGTAGATACGAGTACATGTAAAGAGGGATCATAAATAAGGAATAAATGATAATGATCTTAACTTCAGATGAAAAAATATGTACATATTCAAGTCCAAATCGGCTTTGTAAAAACAAAATAATAGTGAGTAAGTCCATTTTTTAAGTACCGTAATATGGGGAGACTTTAAAATCTCGTTGCGTCTCTGATCGTCGTGGATATCTGCATAATTCTCGCTACTACAGGGTTTTCCAATAAAAGGTGTTATTTTGATATTCAATTGTAAAAGATCAATGGTTTCGTTGCTTGCGTGGCACGTAGCGCCGTTTTGTTGAAAGTAAACGTTGTCCAGATCAATACCATCCAATTCCGGCCGTAAAAAATCATTAATCATCTCTCGATAGCGCAATCCATTCACCGCAACTATTGCTCCAGCCTCATTTTCGCAAAAGTAAGGTCCAATGACTCCGCCGGACCATAAACCGCACCAAACAGTCACACGTTGAAGATAGAGAGGCTTTTCAACAATAAACATTGGGTTTTTCGAGCCCCAAATGCGACAATTTTGCTTGTTGACGAAGCCACCGAGGTGGAAATGGGCCTCATCACTCAAGATGATTTGCATTTGATTCACTCAAGTGAATTTTAATAATTTCAATGCGTTGTTGAGGCGTGTATCGTTCCATTTTTATTAATAACGTAGTTTTTACTTGTCAAATATCTAAAAATAACATCTGCAAAAGTAACATCTACCGAAATAGCGTGCTATTCAAAATAACACCCCTTATTGGAAAACCCTGTACTTATAAATTACTCGCTGACGCTCACATTTGAATTATTTCTAATGAACGTATTACTAAAATATCAAATGTTTCTAGAGAGATCCCACTGATGTAAGTTATTTACATTTAAGATTAATAAAAACAGGACATTACCATTAAAAGATTTTATGTAAAAATGTATTAAACTTTTTTCAACTACAAAATTAGCGGTAAGCACCAGATTTTATTTTTATAGACGATAAATTAGTGACTTCCCGAGGGAAGAAGAAACATTTGTGATTTTAGTAACACGTTCATCAGAAATAATTAAAATAAACCCCACGGAAAGATCGATTTTCCAGGCCTTCTAGGTCAAAGTCGACCGTAGGTCCTGGACGGTCCCTGCGATAGTCTCCAGGACTTCTGCCGTCGGTTGTAAGGCGAGCTGCTTTTCTTGAAGTCCTTCGTGTCTTTGCGCAGGAATACGCACAGAGAGATAGATGGATGTTGCGAGATGGTTGTTATTAAAACACTTATGTTTTAACAGATTGATTTATTGCGTTTTAATTCAGATGAATTTGCAATGATTTTAGTTGTTAGCTCAGAGGCTTTAAGGTGTCGAATGTTAACTCAAAGGCTTTTAGATCTCTAATGAAAGCGTATTTTGTAAAAGGTAATGATACAAGAATGTCACAATGATTTGCACATTTTAACCCAAACCCGTTGTTTCAACATAAAAACACATAGACAAAACGGAGCATAGACAGACATAGAAAAGATGACAGGAAAGGTCACACACAGACGCGAATTTGATGTAAAGGATTCTACATATGAGATAAGAAAATTGAAATTAATTTTAAATGATAAATACGAAAACTTAAAATGAAATATTTTATCAGACAACACAACACTCAACAGGTCACTCCACTGCGCCGTCTAAATGGCGAATATTGTTTTTACACGACTGTATCACTTATGTCATTAAGATGTTGATGGGGCAAATTCAACTGCAGGTCTCTCCAATACACCAGTGGCGCGCGTCGCAAAATTTTTGTGCACGGCTGCTTCACTTACGTCGTTACGATTCTGGCTTTATTTTAGGGTATTGTCTCGTCTTAATGATTTTTTCTCGGGTAACTTAGATACAAGTACGTGTCAAAAATAAGTGTATATATAATTAGCTGTTTTTTTAGATTCATACATTTTGATGGTTGAAGTCTGAAGCTGTTTTTTTTTTTTTTTTGTACATTTTTACACGGAGAAAAATGTCAATTCTTTAACGAATATGAGAGATTCGCGTAATTTATATTATAAAGTATATCAGTGTTTGTCATAAAACTGCACACAACATAATAATTCATGTTTCACAATGGGTTATTTTGTATCTAAAAGTGCGTATTAACTGTACAAAATATCTACGAGCCGAGTCACAAGTTACGAAGTTTGCGGTTGTTTCGTTTTTTTTCCCATAATTCAAGGCATAAGGCTCGCGGAAATTATTTCCTGTTTATAGGTAGCAGTATGAATTGTACTGCTCTTCAAATTTAGAAAAAAATAAAGTGCACATTTGTAAAAAATTGGAGAGAAGTGCACATTTCGAAAAAGAACATTATGACAATATATGATTGTACATGCATAATTTTTTTTCAATAGTGGACATTTCTGTTCAAATCGAGGATTAAAAAATATATACATATCGTCGCTGTTAAATCAAACCAGCATATATGCAAAAATGGAGCTTTTGAGTTATTGATGTCAAAAAATTTCTTTTTTTCCCTTCTATTTTTATGTCGAACCGGCATGTCGTATATTTGAATAAAAATCTGTCAGATGGCGTTGGGCCGGTATGCATTTACGCGTGAATCGCCATTTTTTTAGCAGAAGACAGACCTATTCCGCAATACGCCAGTTGCTTCAAAACTTTCAAGGGGGAAATGCGTCCATCATGTAAGTAAAACTGGATTATCTCACAATAGTATATTTTTATTACTACCCAGATATGACTTATTGTATGACTTATTGGCAGATAATCCGGTTTGCACTTAACAAAAGCGTTTATAGCAGCCTCAACTAAAACAAACCGGCATATATGCCAAAATGTCTGACCCGGGTAAAATTTCTCCCGGTTAAAAAAATAAATTAAAATAGGCAAATTTAATAAAAAAAACTTTAACAAACTGGAAGATGCGAAACTGCGGTGAGGAATACGAGTCTAAAACCCGTGGAAGAGTGAACCAACGAAGCATGAAGCCTCCTTGCCACAACTGTAAACTCAAGTGTTCCTAGTCATTACTACAGATCTCAAAGTTCTCGGGAGTATATCGATGGTGGAAAATCTATCGCCGATCACAGAGATTATCTAAAAGAAAGAAAGGAGTCAAACCTTGCAGGAATCAGCTACTACCAGTACAGAGGTTTTTTCAAGTCATACAAACTTTCACACCGAAGAAAGATCAGTGTGATGTTTGTCTCATTTACGACGGCCTCTTTTACTTCAAAACCTCCGAGGAGGCGAAGAAAAGGAATAAACGGGGCAATGGGAGCGTGAATCCTGTTCTGATGCACGCTTATTCCAAGAGACTATTGATGAGAAGAAGAAAAATGGTATCCTAAAGTTAGTTACCGCCGAGATAATACCGTCAATTTATTCAGATTTCCATAAACAATTGGGAAACTTTGAAGTTATCATCAAAGGAAAGAGCAGTATTATGTTAATTGTTTATAAAAAAAATTGTGAAGCAATACATTTTTTTTTCATTGACAACATTGTCTTTTTTTATACCTTAAACAGGTTCCAAAAGAAGAAGCCACTGTGACACAAATGCAAATATTACACTGATTTTAAAGCCATACTGGCATATCTGCATTTTACTCTTAATTTAAGCAATTTTCGATTTATTTGCAACTACTACTTCAATAAACAGTATTCGTCTAAATTTTATTCATTCATAAGGTGGCATTGAGGTGAACCAAACGGACGTTAAAAGGAAAATATCATATGCGAAATCTTTAAAGCGCTCTGGTGAAAAACAAGCATTTTGCAGATATGCCGGTTTGATTTCACAGCGACGATATATTTATTTATTTATTTATTTAGACGCCGTAAAAGGCTTTTACAATATACATGATTTATGTTTACAGTGGTTCACAGGAGCGAAACAGTATTATGTTAAACAGAATAATTACTGAGAAATTATGTTGAAAATTAAACAAGAATAACATCTGGTATACATAGGTACAATAGCATTTTTATTTTCAATCCGTACAGTAGTTTAGTATTGAGGTTATTGTTACCTTCAATATTGAATTTGGTTGAATTTGCTGAGAACTAAGAGTTAGCTCTATTGAAACAGGGCTGTCAGTAAGACATCTCATAACAATTTTGGGAAAAAATATAGTTTTGATTAAGTATATAAAATTATTAAATAACACTCTTCTGTCTGATATCTGATGTAAGTGCATAGTTTAGGTTCTGTGATAACTTGTGAATAGAATGGTACTGATATAGTATGGTAATGATATATTGATGGTTACGTAGTAGTTGTGATTATAAAATAAAAAGATGATTATGCAGCTACATATGTACTTGAATATTCGAACACTTGGCATATTGGTGTAATAAGTTTGTAAAAATGATATATCAAAGGCACTCCTCTCCGAAAGGTGACTTTATAACCATTTTTTTTTGTTTGACTGTCCAAACACCCGTATATTACCTTTTTTATATAGATTTAGATAGTTATATGTGCAATTAATATGACATAAAATTTTCCGATACAAATGATTTAATAAAACAATCGTTTAGTCTCGAAGTTGAAAAAGTCACCCCATTTTTCGGCAGGTACCTTTGTTAAGAAAAAGAAAGTCTCAATTAAGAATTGGCTTAAGAAATCCCTAATACTAGTAATTAATAAAAGCTGCTAACGAAGGTAGTCGCTAAGAGAGAACCTAATCTTCAACATAAATTACCTTAAGAAAAATATCAGAAACCATTGAATCTTTTTTATGATCTGGTATTCTTAGCGATATTTATGCGGTACATGATATATATTGCTGGAAATACCGTTTAAATTTACTAGAAGAGGAGAAATTACTTAATAATTAAAACTAATGAATATGGGCAGAAAAAATACGCACCAGGATCCAAAGGTTCATATTAATGAAGAAAACGTGGAAGAAATCAAACATCTAGGTGTAAATATTATAGACTCAAGCTGAACTTAAAATTGTCATTACATGTACCACCGAACCTTACTAGATGGAACATATTATTTCGCAACAATAAATTCTGTCATGGAGAAAATTGATAGACTTGGCAATGATGTCGCTGATATTTTCGTAATTTTTAGTAAAAGTAAATGACGAATTATCACAACTTACGCAAATGCTTAAGCAAACTTACGTTATCATAATATCTTTTTTTTGGTTGTTTAGTTAGCGCGATAATCGTGTTTCGTGCTTTATTTTTAAAAAAAAACTTATATTTTACTATTATTTTCAATTGATTTTAAAACCCCAAAGGTGGTAATTGTGTGTTTTAAAGTGTTCAGGCACGGCACAACGGCTAGGGAAGGAGGTGGAATGTCCGGGGAAGGTGTAATTAAAGTGTCGCACCCCCACTGAGGGGGAGGGTAACACCCTTATTGTTTGGCGGTTTACCGCTGACAAAGGCACTAATATGCCGGAAACATTGATATAGAATTAGAAAATTACAGAGGAAGGTTGAGATATCTATAATGGACCGGAATTTCCAATATTTTGATTAAGTGTTAGAAATTCACTGGACTGAAAATTCTGAAGTACATAATGTATCGCTCGAGTGAATGCTGCAGACATGCCAAAGGAATTGATTATCAACTCTACTTAATAATCTCTATTTTAAATACCTACCGACAGATGTTAAAGAAGCTAAAAGCCTTGCTACTTTTCGTGGGTTATGCCTAAATACTATAAAAATAAGTTTTAGATGTATTGCAAAGTGTCCTTAATGTCATAGAAATAATTTTTTAAAAGGTTTATACTAGATACAAAAAATATTATTTTTAACAAAATAAAAACATACAAAAAAAACTCAAGAAATAATCTTTATATGTTTTATCAACTTCACCCGATGTAAGCTAAAATAAACCATATTCCGGGCATATGAACACGCCCACAACATACTTCTTCCGGTGTATTTCTTCAGTGACTGGAATGTATTATAATTAATTGAATTGTTGCCAGGAATTTGATAGCTGTAGAGAAATCGATAAAACTAATTCCACTGTCGAATTCAATGCTATCGAAAATTTATATCTTAATGCTGTTAAATTCAGGGGGACCTTAAATATTCATAACAGTAGTCAACGTCGATTGGGAAGTGACAAAAATATTTAGTTTCTCGCAAGGACATAATGAAACCATAATAATCAAACATACTCAGTCTCGGAAATGGGTCTATCTTGTGAGTAATTGTAACTCCGATCGAATGAACTCAGATTTACATCGCAGTGGAAGCGATGAATTCATTCGTTCGTCACTCCATACATTATTCTTTCCCAGAAATTCCACTCGTTCATTTTCTTAAAAATACCTTCCACACAGCATACACAAAGATGACAAAGGCTCTGTGGGTAAATATTTTCTTAAGGACCTCCTTTGAAGAAGAATGTAAAATATGTATATATAAGATTTTATCAGTTTATATAGGTGTTTCAGGCTAATAATTATTGCTTAAAATATATAATTCTTGTCGTGTTGTATTTTGTCTTGTTTCTTTCTCTCTCCTTTCTTATCCCCTGTATTTATTAGTGAGTAAGTACCTTTTTGTGAATTCCTGTCTTGGCTTTGTGCTTATGTGTATATCCCTCTCTGTTTCATTTTTTGTTTCATCTTGTTTGTTCTACTTAACCCCCTTTTTCTATTTCTGTACTATTTTGTATGTGAAACTTATAATTTTGATTCCAAAATGCCAATGTAAAATTGTAACTATTAATGTATTGTAAGTACCTCTCATCCTACAATGAGTTTTGTAATTTATCGGTATTGTTCTAGCAAGAAATAAAAAATATATACAAATGAATTAAAAGGTTTCCTGGTAAACTTTTAGTAAATTGCGAATATATTTTCATGATGTCGGAACTCGTGTTCATGAAAATCCGATTATTTTTGTATTACAACGAATATTCTTTGTATCAGCATGATATAATATTAAGGTATATATATCATAATTGAAACTGATCGTGTCAAGCGTTTAGACAAGCGATAAAGTATCTAAAAATATTATTATATTTTGACAGAAAATAACTTAGATTGTCTGTTTTAAAATTAAAACTGGTGTGCAAAGAATTCAGATATAATTTAATAACTTACATAACAGATAAAGAAAACATATTCAAGAAAAATGTACATTTTTTAATGATATTATCCCTTCTGCGTCTTTACATAAACGTTCAGCTTCACAAATCCTACAATTATAATATCCAGTGATTTCGCATATGTATGCGATAATTAATGGTATTTTCAGTAACCACTGTATAAAGCTCTACCGTGTAAAAATATTTGTGGTTTGGTATGGCGTGTTAAATACTAATTTTCGCGACCTGGCTACTGGCTTCCCAACACTACCGCTTTATTTTGTACTGATCTGGTTCTTATCAACAATATCGGTAATTATTCAACACTTTCTAACCGACCGCAAATTGCTCCTGATATTTTAAAGTTGAAAATGACGTTGAATTAATATGAGTTAACAACACACTTTTATAACGCCTATGCCAATATACTTGCATACTCTGTTATGTAGCTCATATAAATAGAGGACAAAACAGCTATAAAATACATTTTACAAATAAGGCGGAGAACTCCGAGGAAAAAACCATAAATAACCACAAAGAGGTAAAAAAAAGCATAGGCCATGAAGGTGTACACATTTACGATCTCCTTCCCGATAGCCTCAAACGGAAAATCGAATAAATATATTTTTTTAAGCTGTTCAATCTAGAAGTAAAAAAATAATATTATAATTAACTTTAATGTGGAGTATTTTTTTGGAAAATATGTAATTTTTTTTAAAAATATTTTATGTAAAATTATTAATGTCATTAAGTTATAGCGAAATATTTATATTTCTTTAATGAAATAATTTTTTTTAAATTGTAAAAACAGTTGCTATCAACAATATGCGGAGAGAAATCGTTTTTGCCCTCACGAAAAATTAACAGGCCTTATCAATAAAACATTATTTTAAGAATGTTTACCTTGATATTAATTCGTTGTAATACAATCATGAACATGACATCATGATAATATATTCGTAGTTTACTAAAAGTTTATCAGAAATCCTTTTGTTTCATATTATGCCGTGTTGTGCTACTTTCGTCTTTAGCCAACGTTTTGGACGGCATTGCAGTGTCCATGATCGTTGGCTAAAGAAGGAGGTAGCGCAACACGGCATAATACCCCAAAAACAAATCACTATAATACTTTTGGCCGTGAAAATCTCAAATCATACCTACAACAATAAAACAAAATACGTCATGCATTAATGTGCATTATTGTATGGAGCCAAAAAAGTTTATTGCTGACAAATGCTATAATAAACTATACCATAGATTTTGTTCAAATTGTGCCAGTCTGAAGATATACATCATAAGGTGAAATCTGCCCGGTAAATAATAAAATTGGAAGGATTTTAAAGGTATTCATAAAAAGATCTCGTTAAAATGGGATTCCACCATGAATAGGTTTCAAAGTACGAAATTACAATAATGTTGGTTCATCGAGCCTTTTCGCTCCCTAGATAACCTCGTCTACTAGTCAATAAATATCGTCAGCAAAAATTTTACTGCTTTTTAATGAACGGAGGTGGATTTGAAGTAAAGGAAATGGCGTTTAGAAAGTTATGAAACTAGTAAAATGTTGGAGAAAAAATCACCGCATGCCAAAAAAATCGATAAAATCCGTTTTACAACATAAACTTGTTTGAACTCAAAGCGACATACAACTTTGTAAGCATTAGATGTATAAATTGTCAGTACTGCAGATAAATGGAGAAAAACCAGGGGTACTAGCTGTAATGATAAACTTTACTTCGTCGTATCGATTGTGCTTAGTTGTCGATGTGATTGCGTTAGACCCTTATGTTCTCATGAACAATCAAAACTTGGAGGATTCTTAACAGAATCTTAAGCAAAACTATAGGTTTTTCATCGGAAAAAATATTCTGATACAAAAATTGCTAATTTATTGAGAATCTCTTCAAATTATTCGTAATCCGGTCAAAAACGGGACTGCGGACCTTTATGAATGAATTGATATTTCTAATAAAATTTCAATAAAACACGAATGTGTTATCGCGATGTCGGAACATATGTTCATAAAAATTCTAATATTTTCACATTTCGTCATTTTATTTTACTGAAACAAATGCAGGTACATAAAAACGTGTTCCAATATATTACGAATGTAATAAAAGTTTAATAGGACACAGCCTGAAATCCCGTTTCTAACCGGATTTTTATAAATCAGCACTACTCAATTTTCAGGAATTTTTAAGCAAGAGACGTTGCTTGTGAGATTATAGGTATTTTATAGATTGATTATTTATTATTATAGGTTTATTATTTATAGATGTAAAAAATCTGTAAATAAATAAAAAAATATGGAGAACTTAGCCAGACGTGGAAATAAATTCATGACGCCTGGGTGTTAATCCGACGCATTGGTTAACGCAGTCACTGGCCATTAATGTTTTTACTTACTTGTTAATGTTCATTATGGCTTCGAGCCCTTCAATAACTCTACTTAATTGGTTCACCTAGTGAATTTTACCTCATTGATTACAGGAAAATCAGCGGAAATAACTGGGTATATAAATTGAATGCCAAAGCCGACAGCTTTTGAAATACACTAATTAATTTCCTGGGATTTTTGTGTCTGGTTTATTACAGATCTATTTTTATAATAATGCAATGCTTATTTTTTTCCTCGAACTGCGTTTATTAGTGGAAAGATAATTTTTTTAAATTATTATAAGCAATAATTATTACCCTGAAACACAAATATGAATTGAAAAAATATTTCGAGAACAAAATAAATGCCGCCGACGGGAATTGAAAGATTTTTTCAATTTGTATTTGTGTGTTCAGTCTAATAATTATTTCTTATAATAATTTGTTATCCTTTGTGCTTCGCATAAAAACCTTTTCTTGTGAACATAAGAAAAAAATAACATCAATTTTAACCCACTTCCCGAAATCCGATCGAGCTGCAATTAGGCAAATAGACTCGTTGTTGATGACAATGCATTCTGTCAAATTTTGGTGGCACTCACGCACACACACGCGCGCACGCACGTATTTGTCTGAAATTATAAAATTTCCAGCACACGAAATAAATCTCGGTACCGTTCAATTAGGATTTGGTTAAAGTTTGAAATAAGGTTATGGATATGAATTGAAAGCCTAATTTCCGAGCTTTTTTGGTTACCCAAATTAATTTAGCTAGAAAGCGTGGCTGTGGATTAGAGGTTGTTTCAAAAGGGTCCGTTTAAAGTCATAATAACGCACCCTTAGCTAATTTTACTAAGGAGAAAACTTTGGTAAAACAGGGTCTGGTTAAGACAAATTATTTTTACTAATACATAATCTTTTATACCACAGTCGCATAATTTGTTTATTTATTAATAAACGTCAGTTTCTTGCTTTTATACGTAATTGCTAGTAAAAATAAAATTGTAAAATTTGTTTGCATTACGACCATTACTATAGATATGTTTAAGGGTTCCATGCTAACTCAACACATTGACTATTCAACACACTTCTAAAACGTTATATAAAGTCACTAAAAACGATGAAAAATTTATTTTTTTAACCTAACCTAACCTAACCTACTTAACCCATCACTTTCCATGACTTTATATAACTTTTTAAAGATGTGATGAATTATCATTTTGATGATTTATCCGGTCACCGTTTTAAGCCATCGACATTTTTATAGATATGTTTTTTACGGTTCCATGATAACTCAACACAGTGACAATTCAACACACTTTTAAAAAGTGATATAGTTATTAAACACGATGAAAAAATTTTTTTTTAACCTAACCTACATAAACCAGTTAATAATGTTTTTGTTTCATCACATTCCATGACTTTATATAACTTTTTAAAGATTTGATGAATTATCATTGTGATGATTTATCCGGTTACCGTTTTTTTACATAACCAAACCGCCCCAGCAACAATCTAATATATTTGAAGTGATGAATTTGAAGATGTCCACTCACTCGGCATGATTGGAATTATTTCCTTCCATTAGAATTCTGGGCAGTGAATAGAACATAGATAACTTCGTAGTTTGTTCGCTCTTCTTTAAAATTCAAATTCATAATGTAGAAAGAATTCAAAGAAAATTCCAACGCTTCGTAAATTTTAATTTTCTAACTTAACATCTCAGCGTATAAATTACCTGCCGTTATAAATATTTCCAACTTTAGAAAATAGACGGAAATTAAACGACCTAACCATTTTATTAAAAATGTTAAACTCTAAACTCGATTGTTACCTATAAGAACAAGAATACAAACAATAACATTTATATATATACACATCCCATTCCAACTATAGTTTACCTTCCCCTGAACAATGTTTACATAGTCTTGGCAACAAATATTTAAATGACACGGATGTATGTATTTGACAATAATCTGAACTTTTTCAAAAGCAAATTTCAAACGTATGTGCGAACTATTTCTAAATAGTTTATAAATTATTTATTGTTGACAAAAATTTTGTACTTTTTTATCAATATTATCCTAAGACTCTCTATTGTAATGTTACTTATTCATACTTTATGTTACCTACCTATATTTTGTTAACTGTTATTTTCTATGTTACTTATATATTTTTTAAACTATTATATTAAATTTTAATTGTAATTTTCATTAAAAGATGTACAGAATCGCATATAAAAGCCCTTTGAGTGGTAAATTTTATTTTTAAATATTGGTAGTTAGTCTCAAAATTTCAATTAAAATATATCCAGACTTCTAGTATTACGTAATAGAATTCGAAAACTTATCAAATGCAAATAAATCTGAACTTTCAAATTTGAATGACTTAAAATTTTATATAGGAATAGGTACCTACTCGGTGAAAAATCTTCTGTCTCACAATTTAAGCATTTAAGATCGTTTAACATTAACGAATTTGCTGCAATACACGTTTTGAAACTATAAAAGCGTAAAAAAATGTATTATTTCAATAGCTTGTAAACGAATTTTGTAAAGTGGATTCCAGACGAGATAAATGTACTCAAGTTGACTTCTAACAAAAGCAAATTATAGAAGTTTAAAACACATAATATTGTTGAAAATTCTTGATAACCAACAAATTTATTCCGTTATGTTGTTAATAAATAAAAGATTTGATTAAAAATTAAATGAAAGTTATGTTTAAAGGTCATTGCTGTATGTAAAGCACTAGATTTTTTAGAGATATTTTAGTTAAGTATGTTTTTATTGCTACAATTTAACATGTAGTTATTATATCTTGTTCTTATTTTAAAAACAAGTATGTATTCAAAATAAATGTAATAATTTCATTGAAGTCTATCCTTCTTACAAAATGATCAATACACAAATATTTCCCTTGTACATTGGCATCCTTTGTAAAAAGGACTGCCTCGGGAACAATGAACATCTTTGAAAAATGAAATGGCACGTTGCGTCGACAACAGACAAGATAACTACGGTCTGCTATGGAAAATGAACGGCAAGCACAAGGAAAAAAATGATATCTAGAAAACACAATTTATAATTCAGACAGAGATCGAACAAAGACTACAGCTTATCTGCCACCTTGGAGGCCTAGCTAAAACCAGCGGCTTTTGTCTACCGACTGTCGGAATCATATTCCGACCGTGCTCGCAAATATCGCTAGCTTTCGTCAATTGCATTGTTGTAGATTATTATCTATCAACCGTGCTTGATAACCATCATCGGCGGCATCAGTTTTCTTTCACATCAATTAAGATCACATTTCTATTGTTTACCCGTTCTATGATTAAATTTTCAAGCACAATTTTTTTTTCTAATTTTTATTTTACTTCTAAGTATACCCAAGTTAAGAAATCAACCGACATTATTTGAGTTCTGAAAGCTGTTATTGTAGCTTGTTCAATGGTGGAGGACATATATTGCAATTGCTTTGAGGCAAATGAAGCCTGGGTGTGAACCCGACGCTTTGGATCCTCGGCCACAAACTGGATATATATTTCTCTAATTGCACTTTAAGTCTAGCCCCCACCGACTTTTCAATATTTTGACTAGTTTCCAATGTTTCCGAAATATTGCAATTTATATTCATTATTCTTTTAATTATCCCTAAGACCAAATATAAAAATATATACTTATATAAAAACTAGATAAAGTCGTCCATCGGATGTATGTATTTAAAATAAATATTGCTTTTTTTGTTATTTGTTTTTGGGGTATTATGCCGTGTTGCGCTAACTCTTTCTTTAGCTAAAGAAGGAGTTAGCGCAACACGGCATAATACCCCAAAAACAAATAACAAAAATACTTTTGGCCGTGAAAATCTTAAATCATATTTAAATATTGCTTTTTCTAAATAATTATATTTTAATATTAAACATTAAAATGTTTTTGCTATTTGTTTTTGGGGTGTTATGCCGTGTTGCGCTAACTCCTTCTTTAGCCAACGTTTCGGTTACTGTCCGAAACGTTGGCTAAAGAAGGAGTTAGCGCAACACGGCATAACACCCCAAAAACAAATAGCAAAAATACTTTTGGCCGTGAAAATCTTAAATTAAAAATGTTGTCAAAATCACATTTTTTGCTCCAAACGTCGAAAATTTTGACAGAATGTAATATTTCGAAAACACGTTTGTTTTATTAAGTGAATTCTTAAGAAAATTATAATTTCACTTTTTGGATCGTTCATACAATTTTTAAAAATATGTTCATGTTAACATCGTGTAATTTGAATTCTTTACTTTGGCTATTTTTAGTATTTTATTAATTGCATCCAGTGTATTTATTTATGACAAACTGAGATTGTTTTTCTTCTTTTTAACGCTAAAAAATGCCGTATTTCCATATGATAGAAAAAAAGATTAATTGTAACTTTACACGTACTCCAGCGCGTTGCTAACTATCGTACATGAAACGCAATGAATACAATTAAGACTGGGTCGCTTATGTTGTGAAGAGTGAATAGGCGAACAAGGCGTGTCAGTGCGAATAAATTTGGCAACGTCAGATGAAAGGAGTCAGGGATGTGTCGTTAAGACATGGTACGATGAACTAAATCAAATATCTACTTGAGTCGGGGCATGTCTTGAGTCAGAATACCAGAAGAGATACGAAAGCATGGTTAAGCTCCTCGGGTGTAAACCATGTTAACTGATATTTTTTCAAAACTGTTTTTTTTCGTGTAAATAGTGTTTTTTGTGCCTTATTTCATTGGAGATCATTTTCATAGTGATAGCACTGTTTTAACAGTCGATTTTAGCTGCGCAATCAATGGTTTCATAGATACTGTTTCGTGTAAAGAATGGTAAGGAATCAACGGATAAAGTAATTGCAAGTACTGTGGATTTCCTTTAATAGTTATGACAGCGTCTCTAACAACAGTCTCAAACTCTTCAAGTAGTAAAAATATAACCAAAATTCAATTTTAATGCATTTCTAACCTATTTCATGCAAAGCTTTTTCAATTAACATATTTACACGCTACAACTTCGATTTATTTAAAAAAGCTTTTTAATGGTGTTCACATGGACATAGGTCATTGTCTACAAGAAAATTTTATCACTCGATTATATCTTCTGTGTTTCACGATGATCCAGATGATTAATAATTAACAACAATTTCACTCTCAATAACTTGCCTATTTTTTGCACTGGATTTTTTTTTCCTTTATTGAACATTTATTATTTATTTTATTTATTTATTTAACGCCCATAGGGCTTTTACATGTAGGTGGTAACATGTTAAATTTGGAACAAATAAATATGTTATGTACCGTAAATATGTTCAAGTAAAAGATGGCAACTAATTCTTTTTTTCCATTTTGTAAGATAAACTATTTTTATTATTAATCGGTTTAAAATCATATTTTTTTAAGGAACTTATCTTATATTGCCTGAAAATGGATGTTTAAAAATAATAAAAATATTCTCTTTAAATACATTATTTGAATAAAACCAGAGAGTCAAAATGCAAAATTTCAAAACATTTTTTTGTCAAGTTAGCATAGTCTACACCCGAACAGCTTAATTATATAATTATTAATGGGAATTTTAATGAGTTTATCTATCCTCTTTGCCTACCATTGCGGAAAACAGCATGACAATGCATTCAAATAATTATGGGTCTTATATTGCACAAACTAAACAAATTTTCGAAAATCGTAAAAAGTTCTGCCGCCACTGTCTTCAAGAATTGAATAAAAAGAAAATACATAACCTTGAGAAATAAAATTAAATTTTCAACATTCCAAGCAGTGTATTAATTTGAATAATATTTCATAATTTCTTCGCAATAGCCCAGCGCTTATATTTCATTTCTATTCAAAAATTTGTAATTTTTATCAAGAAGTAACAAATTACCTCTCAAATGAAAAATTGACAGAGGCCTTTTTACTTCTTTGAAGATGTTTCAATTATTGTAAGGTCAGCCTCAAATATCTTTTCATTTTCATGATAAAGAAATAATTAAATTATTTTTTACTTACTCTGAATTATTTATTTTATTTTATGTGGATTCCTCTAATTTAGTATTCTCATTCGAAATGTCGTAGCATTGATATTACTGTATCTAACAACAGTTAGTTATTAAACATAATAGGATATTAAAGGAACCAAAACGCGGCCCGGATACAACTAAGTTTGTAATTCGTGCTTTCGAAGAATAAAACTCAAAAGCTTGGATTGTATTTAATGATTGATTTTTTTTTTAAAGAAAGACAAACATTTCCGGATTACGAATAACCTGACAATATTTGGAAATTTCCTACTACCACCACAGTAAGCGGAAAATTTTGCTTGTGTTGTGATGGATGATTTAGCCAGTTAAGGAATTGAATACACTACGCCTGGGTGGGACACAAACGCGATGTCAACTCAGCCACCGACTGGTAACTTGAATTAAAATAAATATTATTGGCATTTCTAAAATCTCCTCAGAAAATATTCTCTGCAAATAAATAAAATAATAGATCACCTGAATTTTAGAACGAGCAATTACAAGTTATATAATTCTACGTACATTAATTTATGAGGCGGGTATGGGTACCGCCTCCAGGGAACCATTTATTGCATAACCAACACCCCTGCCATAGGTCATCCCGAGTGGTTCGCCACGTTTGGGGTCAAGGTCATGCCGGATCGGTAGAGATTGGTTGTGGGAGACCTTTTGACCTTTCCAGCAGGACTGTCTCAACCCATCGCCCTGCACCGCGATGGAAGCTTTGGATGCATACGTCTGTCCCTCTTATACACGCTGACCCTCAGATTCCTACTCACTTATCATATATTTTTTGTTTTTGTTTAAAAAGAAAGACAAACATTCCCGGGTTACGAATAACCTGACAATATTTGAAAATCTCCTAATACCACCACAGTAAGCGGAAAATATTGCTCGTGTTGTGATGGAGGACTTAGCAAGCCGAGAAATCGAACTCAGACTTTTAATTTCCTTAAAAAGACCCTCCAAACAGCATCTCCAAAGACGATATGGGCTCTGAGGGAAATAATTTCCCTCGGGGTCTCTTGTGTGGTCAGTAAAAACTTTTAAAAAGCAATATTTTTCTTCCTTAAAATGGGCATCGAAATAAATAAAATACCTAGATTATTTAAATTTAAAAGCTCGATTATCGTTAAATGTTTTTAGTCGATCGATTGACCGAAATTAAATAAATAATATTTGGGATCTGATTTCTCAGCATATTGTCTCCTAAAGAATACAAAAGGTCAACAACTCTGTTCCCGACATCACTATTAAAAACATCTCAGCGGGTCGCTCCGGAAAAATACTTCACCCTTTATACCAAGTCCCCCTCCCTCCTGGTCCACCCTTTACAACCAATATGGTTCTGATAATTCCTCTCAAATTAAATCGGGTTATTTTAGAATACAAATCATTTATTTTGTGGAAAATTCTTTTTCCGATATAAATTAAAATCTCAAATATCATTTAAATGCCATTTTTTTTCAGCAGACGACCTACAAAATACTTAAATAGATTACAATCTTAAATAGATTACCTAACACATATTTTCAGTTCTTTCTTAGCTACGTAATATCTCATTTCATTTTCCTACTCTTTTGTATAAAATCGTTTTTATATCATTTTAATCAAGCCACGGAAGGACATTACTAGCCACAAACATCATATTCCATTAGAGGCTGTGAAGGACAGATCTGACCAGGCTGTCATACATCTTAAAATTATGTTTATCTTTTCTATAATTCGTAGAAATGCAATTGGCTTGTCGTTAGAAAGATAAATAAATAAAAAGTTTTTCTTAAATATTAATCCATGATTCCATGGATAAAATCAAAAATATTAATATAAAATATAATTTGTATTTTTTTATCGTACAAAACGGCATAAAAAGTAAAGTGACAGTTTTTTAACTAATTCCCTAACAAAAGGAATGTGTTTTCTAAATATCGAATTCTTACAAAATTATGGACGTTTCGAGTCAAAATATTCCTGTAAATTTGTTGCCAATATTTTCGATTTTTTAAATGAATACATATATTTTTAACATATATATCAATGTTTATTTTAAATGCAAAAAGTTCAAATATAATTCCATCTAGTTTCTAAAAAACTTTTTAAAAAAATACGTCACACATTTTAATACCGCGGGAGCATTGAAATATTTTAAAACGTGAAGGGTTAAATAAACACATGACAAAATAATTTTTTGCCATCTAACAACAATTCTTAATTTATTGATGTCCCTTGGGCTTGGATACTTTTGGGACTCTTACCATTAATAAGAAAGAAGTCTTTTTGAAGCTATTTTGAAAAAATATATTTTTTGTCATGCTACATTATTTTTTTCGTCGAATTTTCGAAAATGGCAATATATTTTCCCAATCCGATGAGTCACCTGGGACCAATATGTTGTAAAACTAAAACTATTATTTTGTTAATGTATAGAAAAAACGTGATAAATGTACTAAACTAATTGTCATTGGAATGCGTAGCGATTTGCAATCCCCTACGGCGGGGCTAAAGCGTAGAGCTGGCGTAGAGCCAGCGTAGAACGAGGGGCGCAGAAGGCTTTCTTTCCAATACTTCGTAATTGTATCGTTTATTTTTAAGACAAAATACAAAAACACTGTATCTTCCAATTATGTAGTTTGAATTTATATCAATTTAGAGTTGAGCAGACTCAATACTTGCGTGTGGCGTGTTTAAAACTTATTTTCGAATTTTTACAGAGATCCTGGTTTCGATTCCAAGTTTAGACCGTCACTTTTTTCCTGTGTCTTGTTCTGTTCCATGTTTCGTTCTAGATATTTTAGTATTATCTTCTTCAATGATATATTTCATTGATGGTATTACCTTCAAAACATAGTAAATGAAAAGCTATTCCAATAAAAATTGAAATACGAATGTTGTTATTTCAATTAAAACTAATTGATGTATTTTCTTTTATTCCAGGTAAGACGATATTTTCGACTGTTGCGCGTTCTCTGCGTAAAGCCGTAAGTGTTAATTTAATGATTTGTGATTGTTATTTCATGTGTCATAAATGTTTAGATTCGCTTTGCTACATTTTCACAAAGCAGTGCTGAAAAAAGAATCCGTTTTGTATATTATTTTTTACAATGTGTGATAAAATGAACTTATTTGGACATTTTATAGCAGTGCAAAGAGGCGAAATTGCCTAAAGGTATTTTTTCAGATCCAGACCAGATTTACGGCGGGAAAAAATCTTACGTGACTAACAGTATTTATATTGACTCCACAAGGAGGCCCTGAAGAAAATATTTTTTCTCAGATCCCATGTCATCATTTGGGATGCTGTGTGTGTTATCTTTTTTAAGGAAAGGAAGTTCTGGGAAGGTGAAAGGTATGAGGTTTGGGTAGGAATCTAGGGATCGATGTGTCCAGGAGTGAGGAATATTATTGCCAATTGCCAATTTCACAAAATAAGTTTTTTGGTTCTCCGGTGTAAAATAGTTGTTCGTCTTTGAAATAATTGTAACTAAACTGGAACGCAGTATTAAATAAATATATTGGTGTTATTTTGGGTTTTTACCCTACCGACTGCCCCACTAAAATAATAATCGTTTGGCTGTTTCCCTGTTATTATAGATGCTATAGGATTAATATAATGACTCTCTGAGCTTAGATTAGTTTCTTTTATTGTTTAACCGAGTACAGAGATTACGAATTCGTGCTTTCTAGTTGCGAGCTGGGATGTGAGAGAGAGATGAAGATAATACATTGGCTTTTATACTATTATAATATGTGTCTCGCTCAACACTAACGAAGACAAACAAGTCCCGTAACTCTAATCTTTTTTCGATGTTTACAAATAAGGTCATCACTCTGCCAATAAACCCAAGTTACATTGTTTTCCGATT
The DNA here is from genome assembly GCF_061612785.1 of Hesperophylax consimilis. Classification (NCBI taxonomy): domain Eukaryota; kingdom Metazoa; phylum Arthropoda; class Insecta; order Trichoptera; family Limnephilidae; genus Hesperophylax; species Hesperophylax consimilis. The sequence continues at coordinate 4,178,081 of NC_142842.1, forward strand.
TGCCCCATGAAAGATTTTGTGTAACTTAAGTCTCATTCTATTATACTTTCAATTTAAACCCCATAATAATCCCGTCAACTGAAGCATTCTTACCCTGTGCCTCTTCTCTCGGGACAAGAAGAGATTGCCCAATTTAAACTGTATAATTTAAGTTGGTAAAAAATTATTTGCCTGCTCTAGTTTCGTTTGCGGAATTTGATTTCCTGGAAATGTTCACAGTTCTGACTGAACAGGATTATAATTCATCATTTATTTCGTCGTGATTACTTATTTAGAATTTCAAATTTCAATTTGAATGTTGATTAGAGTTTTTTTTATCTAAAAGGGTTTTATGACAATGGTCTTTCGTGCGTAATTGTGTGAAACATAAAAATTATTATTTTCGTATTATCAAGAATCTGCGAGCTTATTTAAAAGTTCTTAAAGGTTTTTGTGGAGAAGAGATTTTTTTTAATTCAGTGAGATTTTATTCATTTATTGAGAATTTTTTTGAATCTTTCTTTCAGTGATGTTAAAGCTCTAGAACGAAGCAGTTTTTTACTACGATTTCTTTCTGGAAAGATATATCCGTATTGTAGATCAATGCGCAAGATTGTCTTAATTTTTGTCTTAATTGTTTTAAGAATTTTTTTTTTTCGTTGTTGTCCCAACAACGAAACAACAACGCCTTCCGCACAATGTTTTGTCTCCCCAGATACTGCAGCGCTTCCCGTATGTTCACGGAGCGGCGAGTTCCCGGATATGCAGCCCTTATTAGATCCAGGGTGGCAGGAATGAGGGAAAGGATTAGAAGGTCTGGAAATATCCTCACTATGGAAGGCCGCCACACTCCATCCTCCAGCATTGACGCACACTGGAGAAAAATACTAGCGCCTAATATAGTCACGGCTCCCTAAAGGCTTCAACTTTCTATTATTCTATTAATTTTATTCTATTTTATTTTCAATTTATTCTTTTTTTCTTTTCTATCGTTTTGTTTTTGATCATATATTTTTTTTATCTTCTATATGGAATGTGTGGGACTGCACTTACCTCCCCAAATACCGGAATAAACAGTTTATTATTATTATTATTATTACTTAATTTTTTTAAAAGAAAGACAAACATTCCCAGGTTACGAATAACCTGAAAATATTTGCAAATCTCCTACTACCACCACAGTAAGCTGAAAATGTTGCTTGTGTTGTGATGGAGGACTTAGCCAGCCGAGGAATTGAACACACTACGCCTGAGTGAGACCCAAGCGCGATGTCAACTCTACCACCGACCGGTCATGTATTGCCTATTCAATTCACTCGACTACCGATATTACGACAATATTGCCTGAGCCAAAGCTATTTCCTTCTCGCTCTGTTACATATTAAGTGCGTCTCTGTTCGTAACCTACCTGGTACCAAAATTGTCATTTTTTATAAGGCGATTAATTTTAATAAATAATTCGGCTTGGTTGAATTGAGACACGATAATATTGATGGTTTATAATCTTACCCTGACGGCCTAGAGAGGCAATCTGGATGGTGGGGAGCAGTTAGAACTCTTTCTGTAATCAAATAATAAAAGGATATCAATCTAGAAAATGTTTTTTTTGTCGGGCGACTGCTCTAAATCATTGAGCATTCGAGACAACCTACCTGTCATCATATATATATATGTATAGCGATGGCAAAGCTAATTTGGTGCCACATTATTTCTGGATTTTCCTAGCATAGCCTGTTTGCCAAATAATAAAAGAGAAATCTCTTCAAGTCATCGAATAAAGTGAATCGATTTCACAAATTCCGTTAATAATAATGTCGATCTCTGCTTTCTTACAATATTTCTTTCCTTGTGTAATACATTATAGCACGGAAGGTTGTGGAAGTCATAAAATTCACAAAATCGTAAAAAAGCGATTCTCTCGCATCGTAAATAAAAGCTTTTCTCCTATGACGATTAATATAACATTTATTTTTATATGGAAAAACCCTTCGAAGCCGGAAAGCCGAAGTAAAAGAAACACGATATTTTGAGAACCAATTCACGAAAGAATTCCGTCTATTGAGTGTAAGCCGAGTATCGTAATATTATTTGAGCAGTGTGGTTTCGAATTTATTGACACAATTTGGTGTAAATCGACCACCAAAAAAACAATTTATTTCATTTAAGAATCTAACGTGAACTACGTTCAAACTACCAAACGTTCCATATACATTCTTATAAGGTTTTCACAGTGGTGTTGGTTGGATGGTGTTTTTTGTTTTCATTGGAAAAATATTCTTTCTTAAACGGATAATTAAATTCATTGCCGACAATCAGTGGCCGAGTAGACTAAAGCGTCGAATTCTCGCCCTGACATCATAGGTTCAATCCTCTGCTTGCTTAGTCCTCCATCATTACACGAACGATATTTTCTGCTTATTTCTATGGTACCAGAACGAAATTTATACTGTCAATCATTACCTAAGAGTGTTTTCCGTTTTTTTTAAATGTTGAATAAAATACGGAAATATCTGTGTTTTTCAAATACTTTATTTAAATTTGGATTTCACTTTTATTTTCGGTGGTGAATTAATGAAAATCTTAGATACTGAAATTATCCCACTTCCTGATATTTGATCAAGCTGAAACTCGGCAGATATACTCGTTGTCAATGACAATGCATTATTTCAACTCTTGGTGGCACATACACACGAGCGGACATATACGCATTTCTGTGAAATCTGATGACATTGCAGCAGTTAATATACGAAATAAATGTCGGTAATACCTTATCGGTATTAGGCGAGGGTGTAGAGTTTTCTACTCTACTTCCCGGGTAAGGAAGGTTTTCAAGCCAAAATTTTATTATACTATTTTTTTTTTTAGTTTTAAAAGACATTTTAAAATAGATGATGATGCTTTAAAAAACTTTATTTTTACTGTTTGTTTTTTATACGTATTGCGTCATGTACACAGACTACAATAATAACAGATATGATTTTATCTACCGGTAGTAGACAGCTACACCAAAACTAAACACAGAAAACCCGCTTAACACACATAAATACTCATCTACAAGAACGATCTACACATGTATCCTGATGAAGGACACTGTAAAGGTGAGCGAAACGTGGCTGAAGAAGGAAGAGCGCAACACGGCAAATACCCAAAAAATAATCAGGATAATAACATCAGAATGCTTCAAAAGTTCGACCCTAGAACGGAAATAATGCTGAAGTTTGATTTTCAACAGCTTCTGGAACCTGCTTGATCTTAATTTATTTTTGGAGTAAGACAAAAGATTTGCTTTGGTCAAGTATTTATTTCTTCAAAAGCGCAAAAATCGACTTAATTTAGCTTACAAAAGCATTTAGTGCAGACAGTTTTTACAGAGTCGTCAATTTTTGGTTTGTTAAATTGCCTCTCTGATCTCTGTATCCCTCTATTATATAGGTAGTCAGCTGGTAGTTGCTGTATAAAGGGAAAAGAGGATGGAGGTGAAGGAAGGGGTTGAAAAGGGTTGGAAAGGGAGGAAGAGATTGGGGTAGAACGTGCCTGGATGACGCTGAGATTGAAACATATTACTTTGGGGGAAGTAAGTAAATATTGTCAACGTTTTATTGTCCTTTTCCTGCCGTTTCCTCGTGGCTTAAGTATGATTTCAAGTGGATTTGTTGTGTGAAGAATATAGAAGCTTTGGATTTGACTAATGCACGTGCAGTGAGTAGCCTCCTACCAGTTTTTAAAGAGAACGCACAATTTATTAATCTTACTTTTATTGATTCCCTAAAACTCCGCTGCAGCATTTGTATAGTTTGTTTTTTTTTTTTTTATTTATTCTTTAATATATTTGTTATACAATGGTAGAGTCACGTGGGGTAACCGTACGCGGAGTGTAAGTGTTCGCAGTGATGTTTCCGACAAAATTGTGCCTGTTAAGCGCCCGCGCGTTCCTTAATTAAGTAGCCTTCTGGATCACGCCGAAGCAGGACATGTGTACAGTGGATGCTGATTTGTCAATAAAAACTGGTAGGTAAATTACTTTTTTTCGTGCTTTTCTTAAAATTTTCATCTCTGTTACCGATGTGTGCTATTTTGTAACCAGCTGTGTCAGAGCGACGTGGTCTATGATAATTTTTAGTGAAATATTGTTAGTTAGACGGGTGCAAAGTGATAATTCTAATAAAGATAACCACTAATCTGATTTTTAAAGTTTATTGAATTTTGGTGTGATGGGGTAAGTGTGCTGGGGTAAGCGTTCGCAGTTGGACGAGTGCGAACACTTACCCCGATAGATAAAATTGATTTTATAGCTTAATATTTCAACTCTCGTTATTTTTTTACAGTGAAATATGCCACTTATGTACGTGAGAAAGCACCCGGAGAGGTCAGTTTGAACTCAAGAGCAAAAAGAAACTTCAAAAAGGCTTATGAAAGAGTGGAAGAGTCAGCGGGCTGCTGCAGATATTGTTGAGATCAGTGAAGCAACTCTGCGTAAACGCCTAAAACTAAAATTAATAGCAACTTCAATGGGGAGATATCGTCCGACATTTACACCAGATAAAGAGGTAGATTTTTAGATAAATAGATACTCAATTTATCATGCAGATGTCATTTTTTTGTGAAACTATTGATCTAATAATTATTCATTTATTTTCAAGCCAAAATCGTTGATTATTGTAAAAAAACTGACGAAATGTTCTACGGTTTGACTATGCAGACAATGAGAAAAATTGTTTACGAGTACGCTGAAATCAACAAGATCGAGAACAGATTTGACAACATTACAAAAACGGCTGGCAAGGATTGGGTGTATGGATTTCTAAAACGTAACCCTGTTTTAGCTTTAAGACAGACTACTCCCACAAGTATTGCGAGAGCTATTGGGTTTAACGTTGTTCAAGTTCATTTTTACGCAAACTGAAAAATGCTTGCAAGTCTGAAATAATTATCTCAAGTCCCTATAAAAAGAAACTTCAGCAGAAGCAGACAGATGCAGATGCAAAAATCGTCCGAAAAGCAATATTTAAAACCATGGAAATCGGACGACCACCTCTTTTCAAGAAAGTCACACCACAAAGAATCACCACAAAGCGTAAGGCGGGAGATTCCAGCGTGCATAACTGTTTAAAGAGAGCACAAAAACAGGCTTCTAAGGACTATTTTTGCCCACAATGCAAGGAGAAATATCGAGATCCACCAACAGAAGATTGGATAGAATGTATTCTGTGTAAAGCATGGTGGCATGAGAACTGCACAGACTATGATAAGGGGCAATTTAAGTGTGATAATTGCAATGGGGGTAACTCTTCTCGGTGCGAACACTTACCCTACGGTATGCGTATACTTACCCCGCACACGGGGTAAGTGTACGCAACCGACATGCATGTATATTTTTTAATATAACTGTTTGATTTATGAACCATATGAGATTTTTATGGTTTTTTGAGATGCCTTAACAATCGATCATATTAATAAACAAAAAAATTGAGTAAAATACCTAAAGCTTTTTAATACAAAAATCCCAATGTAAAAATTGCGCACGGTTACCCCACGCGACTCTATAGTATATTGTCCTCCACGCTAGGAGTTCACCTGTGTTGTGGTTAGTTATACGGTCAACTTTGCCGTATAATGCTCGGGTTAAAATCTTTACTAAAAATAATGGTCCAATCCTCAAAAACACTGTCATTTTCGCATTTCGCGTTTAGTTGCTAGCTTCACGTTTCTCCAGATGACATTTGCGATGTCATATGGTACGTATACATTTGCGAATCGAAACGCAAATAGAGCCACGAAATAGGGAAAGTAACGAAGCAGTTGAAAGCGGCGTTTCACGCCATTTGCGGTTGCTTAATTCCTTTCCCATAAGTTGAGGTTTATTTAGCTCGGCAGTTCGGCTCGCGTGTGTATGTGTAGTATTAGACCGGGTATGTTTTGAATTGCTCCGAAATTCGGTCAATTTGTCTCTTAAACCTGTGGGTCGGGCGGTTTAAAAATCTGTTAGCCAATAATACTGCCGTATTATGACTGGTATACGCAGTACGAAGGCGCGTGATTATGGGTAACGTTTTCTATTAACCCGTTCTTACCCCTCTGCATTATTTATTATGAGTAAGACAGTAAGTCTTCCAAAAGATGGGTTAAGAGAGTTGATTATTAATTATAAAAAAATATTTATTCCAATGTGAACATTATAGTGTAAAAAGATTTAGAAAAACAGAACACAAAATATTTCCCGAATAATTTGAAATAAATCTATAAAACAGTAACGCGAATATTTTGTGACAGTAACCTTTATTATACGTTTGTTTAACTAAAAGAGTTTTTTTAGTTACCTTTAAAGTGGTAAATAATGTTATTAAGAAAAAAACAGTCTGTAAGCGATTTTAAAAACTGTAGGTATGTATGTTCTCATTGCATAAGGCCCATTTATTATATTAAAATCTGAAAGATTTTTTCATCAGCTCTCAAAAATAGTATTTCGTTTTGGTATGCGTTCAAATAACCGAATCTATTTGAAATTGAATGTCAAACGGGAATATTAGATGATATTTTTTTTATCTAGACCCGAGGGGTTAAATGCCGGTATATTCAAAATTATTTATTTTTACAAGAAAGACTGAATATTCTGACAATCTATTAAAACCTCAAGTAATACTGCTTCATCACTAGATTCAACACAACATCGCCAGTTTCAATAGTGATTTCATCACTTACTTCATCACTAGATTCAACACAACATCGCCAGTTTCATCAGTGATTATTATATCGCATGTTTCATCACTGATTTCATCACGGTTTTCATCGCTGAATTCATCACTGGATTAATAATAATAATGTATATATTTTTTTAATTTACAATATTTGATATTACGCACAAAAAAACACAAATTAAGGTGATTAGATAATAAATTATATGATTAGTTACTTAGAACAGGCACTGCCTATTTATAAACTAATGTTGATTGCTTTAATAACTGAGTTATAATGTATTAACGCCTGTATTGCAGCTTTTCCTCGCCGTATATTTTACTTGTCAATATCATTGTGCATATATCCAATATGTTCGTACGTGTATACATTATTTGGCCTAATAAAAAAATAAAAAAGATGATATTCCGGGAGACACACATAGAGGAATGTTAAACAATTAAAAAATGAGAATATTTATAACATTGCAAAATAATATTAGTGATAAATAACTGATGACATTCATAAATTTCGTATTTTACTCAATAGCAGATTTCCGCGTGTAGAATTCCCGCCCCAAGGCAAACCACACTATTCAATTGCCAGTATTCTCTCACACTTGAAAGCTTAGACAACATTAATCCCATCGAATGCAGAATGCTATGTCCATGCGTGGTACACAAAAGGACTGAAGGACTCTGGTTTGTGTGAATGTGGGCAGGTATGGACTGCATTGTTGAAGAATGTCCACTCCATCAGTTTGCAAGCGGCACTGGATGAAATTTAAATCGTTGATAAATTTCAGTATCCTGACGAATCGACAAGTCTCCTAATATAAAGACAATAGAAGGTTGTTGCGCCTCTGTTAGCATGCTTGTAATAGTTGTCAAAAATTCTAACTATTCAATGATCACACATATTTTTATTAATTTATTAAATACATCTATTTAAATTTAACTTTTGTTTTCAGTAATGAATTTCTGCAACTCTTGGAAGCGAAAATTTACCCGCTTCCCAACAACCGACCAAGCTGAAACTCGCCGGATAGACTTGATGTCGATAACAATGCATTCTATCATTACGCACACATACGTGAAAAATTCGAGAATGGCATTACAGCAGTTAATATACGCAAAATAAAATGTCGGTCTTAAATAATCGGAATTTGGCTCCGTTGGTAGAATTGTTCAATCCTCGGTAAAACGAAAAATTAATTAAGGCCCTTGAAAAAATATTTATTATACTGCTTTTCAAAAACATTTTTCATCTTTTGGGAAGCTGCGTGGAGTGTTTTGTTGCGTTAAAATATATCATGTCAAATATGTTTTTTTTTTTCAATTTGTAAGTTTATTTTTAAAGTACCCTTATGATGCAATGACATTTATTTGTTTTATTAACATAAAATAGAATCATTATGTACAGTGGTCATTATGTACATAATAATATGATCTAATATAATATCAATCAATTTTTTTTTAAATGCAATAAAGTAACACAGTATGTAAAAATATATGAATTTAAAAAATTAAAACTTACGCTTCGAATGATATTTTAGTATTTCTTATAAGATCTTCCCTTCTATAGATAGTAATAAGTTTTGTTTTTTTGGCTTCTTTCTAAATTGAAGAGTTTTTATGTTTATTAAGTTTTCATATAAATTTTGAACTGATGTAGGCCGTAAAACATTCTAAAAAGAAAAACTATTACATTTAAGTACCCAATTTGTTTAAAGAACAATTCGTTTAGATTCCTTCACAAATTTTAAATAATGGAATATTTTTTTCGTTTTAAAACTATTCTGGTGGCTTTGTTTTTAATAACTATTAGTCTTCTTAAATACTCCTCTTTTGCCAAAACTAAATATCTCTGCAACAATTGTTACAAGGAACAATGATGTTATTACATATTTGACAAAAGTAGTGCAAAATATACGATTGAATTGGGAAAGTTTTTAAATTGTAATAAAATCTTCCAATATATCACCACATACCCGGTCTAATAGTGATAGATCTCTTATTTATTAACCTTGGATAAGTCTTCACACAATACGAACTTTCAGTAAAGTCAGTTCTTCTTTTATAAATTAAGCATTGAGGTTAATGAGGTTAATGTAAAAGTTTTACATTAACCTCATTAAGAAATAAAAAACATGGTGATCAAAGTCAGCTTTTGGAGTGGACGATTTTAATATACCATCTATACTCAACAGACAACAAAAAACAAAGATAAGTAATAATATATCAAATCCATTTGGAAATACGCTGGAGGTACCGCAAGGATCTGTATTAGGCCATATATTGTTTATACTCTACATACATGATACAGTAATAATACTATAATAATAATTTATATATAGTATATATATACGGGACGGGATGAAAGTGGTTAAATATCTTGTCATATATACAAATTATGTACTTCAATACTTTATTTTAAATCTACAAAATTATTAATGGCCATATATCAAGTGAATTTCTAAGAAAAATTGAAAACTGCGGCACAAATACACACACGTAACGAGGAAAATAAATTAAATAAGACTACTCTTCAGAAAAAAAATCGTTACGGAACAATGATGATATTTGGCGAATTACCAGAGCAAATGAAATTAGAAGAAAATATAAACAAAGTTTAATTTTAATTACGACGATGATTATTTTCTCATCGAATTTCGGAATATTTCCAAGGTATATAAATGCTATATATGTCTTCATTTTGAAGATTTAGTAAAAATAAACACAATTTTTAGAAACTAGATAAAATTACCTTTTAAAGTTTTTTTTAAATATGCTTTAATATTTATGAATTGGAATATTTTATTTAAAACGTGAAAAATGTTGAAAATAACACAAATATCTGTACTCTAAAAGTCGAAACATTATAGAAAATACGAAATGTTGAAAATAGATTTGTTTTATTTAGGGAGAAAATTTGCAAGAAACCAAAAAAAATGGATTCATTGTTTGCGCAATATAGACATAGATTTCTTGGATTTATATTTTCCGACTCATGCATACGACATTTATGTTGCTAAATAAATCACTTTCGTGGAATATTTGTTAAATTCACGCATTAACAGTTAGTTAAAACAAAATATTACAGAAATAACCTAAATTTTCAATTCAACTGAAATGTGACATTGCCAGCTCTTTCGCAGCCAGTTTGAAACATTTTTTATTAATAATTATTCGAAACAGAAGTAGTACGGTCTTTATTCAATGTGAAACTTGAACGCTGTTCAACAGTTGGGAAGTGTTTTTTTATTACTGAAAAAAAAACACAAATAAATAAATATAAGTTCGTCTGTAAGATGACCATAGTTACGTTTACCTGGAAATAGAAAATAAATACTCAGGAAAGATCTTATCGCTTGAAGGACATTAATTTATCTAATGGTTTACATTAAAAGTATCTTAGTTCTCATAAACGTGTTATTTAATGTCCAATACAATAAAATATCAATATTCTGACTCGGGCTATATTTTTCCCAGTCATACATCATCGCGTGGCCGCCTGTCACTCGAATTTCTTTGTTCAAAAGCACAATGAAATAATAAAAATGACGCAGTTCTGAAAGCAGCGTATATATTTCTAGAGTACTTTTTGACGACTCGGTTGAGTCAACGTTTTTTTCTGTATATTGTGAACGTTTTAGTGCCATTAACCTCCAAGGCGGGTTGAACGATGTCCCAGAGGCAAATTGCTTGAAAAAGAAAAGTTTACCAAAATTGAACCATTTTCATAGGAATCTCTTCTCATGGTTGTGATTTATCTCCGGAACGTCTGTGCCGGCAGTTCTTGTATAAAGTTTGATTAATACTGCGGAAAATACATACATATTGCTGTAGATTCTTCTGTCTGAGAAATCAGATGCTAGTGATGGTACGCTTTTGAAAACGAATGTCAAATGATTTATTTTTAATTTTTATGTTGCGTACTTTAAAGAAAGACAAAAAATAACGGTTTTCGTGCTTATTATATTATTGTTTTTGCAAAATGCTTCACGCATAATTCATTTCTCCGGAGGTTTTTATGATAATTCTGAATTATTTGCAAGATTTTTTTTTGTATGTTTTATTTTTATTTGTATTGAATGTTTTGATACAGCATTGGAATAGTTATATAAAAATGCGTAGCAAAAAATCCCACAAAGGCAAAAGCCTGTTCGTGGGTGTTATAATAGATTATAACATCTCTATGGTTTAAGTATAAACCATAATCTTAAAGTGTACACTTTCTTTGAAGGACAAACATACGAAATAAAACAATACGTGAAATGTAACCAAAAAAACATTAAATGTGACTTGAACTTTGAAAATTGCGCAAACAAAAACAAAAATGTATATTATAAATACGGATGACGGTTGATTTATAAGAAAAATGTATCTATATCCAAGATGGTGGCCTTTTTTATCATGTTGTGCGCCACAGAAACCGATATACATGAACAAAAAAAAAATCTTTGAATGGAAGTACTTAGCTATTCAGGGGTAAACCCTTTTGGTAAATTATTTTTTTTATAAATATTTTTTTATTAACCTCACAATTTGTAAAAAAATTACTGTGCAGAAAAAAACAAGTAAGTTATTACGAAAATAGAATCAGCTGACGCACGGCAAAAATGTATCGTGGGCACAAGACGGGTTCAGTAAAGATTATTTTTTCAAAACGAAATCCTTGTGATTATTAATTAAGTAGGTAGAAATTTAAATAACAAATAAATTGAAAAAATAATCTAATTACAAATCTCATCATTTCTGAGTAAAAGTTGGTTTTGATTTAAAATACGAGAAAATTAGAAACATTCTTTTTTGGACGCGATGTCTACTGTTCACAGAACAACTAGTTTAAACCGGGAAAAAATATCCAGCAATTACCATTGAAAAAAGGAAATTTACAATTCAATTTATAGCAATTATTTTCAACTTTTTGACGGCGTGAATCTTAGTTAGTTAGCAGTTATTGCAAAAGATTTTAATACAGTCAGTTAAACTCTAGAAAAATAAATTTACATTACAACAGCTGGCAGCTGCAACACTTTCTTAAAGCCAAAAAGTTATTAAATTATTTCATCAGAAACGGAATGCTTCCATTTGAGTCAATTGGTATCAAAACTGGTCAACTCCACTTTAGGTGAATTTTCAGGAAACACCAAAACAAGTGCTGGATTTGACTATTTTTCATACAACAGCAGCTTTTTAAACCGGTTTCTCTTACAAAATATGCGGATATGACTGCTTTTGAAAAATAAGAACTGTTCTTTTGTTAATAATGAACACAGTTCAATACTTAGTTTATTTTTTTTTTAATTTTGGATCTGACCAGTTTTGATACCAAACAACTTATTTCTAATAACTTTGATTTAGTACAAAAAACATGTTGATCTTTAAAACAAAATCTCAGAAACGTTCATTCTAATTTTCCGGGCAGTTATTTTGCATTTTTTTTCGCTAAACTACGACCTATGGAAGATAATTTCCTTGGGTCGCAATTTTTTCAAAGCGTTCAATGAAAAGATCTGTATTAAATTTCAAACTGGAACAAAATGACAATCCGGACGAGACTTCGGGGTTTATCTTCGAACCGGGCCAATCCTAACAAATCAGGAAGGTAAGGTCACTGCTATACTACAAGTTATCGACCGTTAAAGACTAAAACGATTTAACGGAGTGAATTGAGTTGGAGTGAAAAATTAGCACCAAGATGGTGGAGAGGAAAAGGCCTCTAGTTCATTAGTTTTTTTATTATTTTTACGTTATATCCACACTGGAGGCGCTGAGGGGAATTATTTCCTTTGGGTATGTTGTGTGAAGGGTCTTTGGAAGGAAAGGAAGAAGAAGATCTGTTTTGAATCTGTGAGTTAGTGTGTCCAAAAGTGACGGACACGGTTTGTTGCAAGGCGGTAGGTTCAGCTGAGAGGTCAAAGGGACTGCCGTCTCTTGACCGGCCTCTTCCGATCCGCGAAGACCTGCATCATCCTTACCCTCATGAACCCAGCACCCCAGCAAAATCACCAAATGTGGAGATACCGATACCCGCCTTGCAAATTGAAAGTTATTTGGGTAGTCTTGTTTGTAGTTAAAAAATCTTAATTGCAAAAATGCTTCCTTAGGTATAGAATGTAAAAAAAAAAACATTAAACGGTTTTAATTAATGCTAATAAAACCAAATTCATCACTTTCAAAATAAAAAATACAAAAAACTCTGAAGAAAACCTTAACTTGAAAATTCATAGCCCGCATCACTTAAATGAGCATTGTAATTGTCCCTCATTAGAAAACGTTGACCATATAACGTATCTAGGTCTAAAAATAGATGGAAATTTAAAATGGACCAATCACATTAGCTATTTAGATAATAAAATTAAAAAAACTATGTTATTTTTTCAAAATTATCAGAAATGTGCTCATTAAAAAAGACTTAATCAAAATCTACACGGCTCTCTGCCAATCACTGTTAGAATACGGTATTTTTGGATGGGGCAGTGCAAACAAAAATATACTAAATCCACTAATTAAAACTCAAAAAGCCATAATGAAAATTATACTGAAAGTTCCTGTAAGAACTAGCACTGAAGAAATCTTCACCAATCTTAACATCATGTCAATTAAAAAACTATATTCTAAAACTATACTCATTTACATTCATAAGTAGGTACAAAACCCAAGAAATAACAACAAACACGTACAATAGAAACACTAGATCTCATGGTCAAAAACATATCCAACAAATAACTACTAATACAACTTTTGGGCAAAAAAGCTTTTTATATCATAGTATTAAACTCTATAATAAAATACCACTCACACTCAAAAACCTCAACACTTTAACATTTAAATCTCAAACAAAAAGCTGGATACTTAACATAGGGAGATCTGAAATAGAAAATTTACTGAGATCAAACACAGACTAAAACAGAATCAACTGAACTATACCAAAAAACACTATCTCACTTATTTTAAAATTACTTAAAAAAATATATATTCTACATGATACTTTGTTGTAATATTAATTTCTTATAATTAAATTATAATATGTAAATGACATCCTCAGCACGGGAGATCCCAGTGAGGATATCATTATATCTATGTATTAATAAGAAAAGAAGACAATAAATCATTATTATTATTATTATTAATTTCTTAATTACTTAGATATTTTTGTATGTGCGAAACTAACTTTAACTGTATTTTGAACGCCTTTGAAATGATTTAAAAATGATTTATTATAGAATTCATTCATTACCCATTTATTTGAAATATCAACTAAAAACAAAAATGTGGGTATATTTGAGTGCGAGCGCATGTCGGTACAAATAATCATTTGTCATGAAAAATGATTCAACCTTTGTTCTATAATACCACCATTATATCTATGGGAGCAATACAGGCCTTAATTGTGTCAATAGTATTATTTGCCTTTGATATTTTCTTACGAAATGGTCACTCTTGTTTTGTGACTCGTATCTATACTAAATATAATAAAGCTTTGTTAGAACTTTGCTATAAACCAAGAAATACACAATTCTGCCCTTTGTCTTTGCCTAATCTTTTGTAATCATGATTAAAGTATGACTGATGGTTTCAGCCAGCGTTTCGAGAAAGCCTTGCTGCATTGTTTCTATTGAACTTTGATAAACAGACTGTTTGGAGAAAATTACGAAAATAATAATTATTATTTCATATCCGGAAAATGCTGGCGCTGTTCATAACGCAAGACTTTCTGTTGGTGTTTCTTAAATTTCTGTTTGTATTGTTTTTTTAAGTATTTCATTCGAGAGTCTCAACTTGGCAATCAGTGGAACTATTGCTGTAACGGACGTAGTTGACCATATTATTTAATTTCATAAAAATTGTTTACTTTTATAAAATGTCCCTACTCCACGCCACTGGCAAAATCACCACTCCCCGCCACTGGTCATTTTGTCCAATTTTCGGCCCAAGCATTTTTTTTTTTTTTTTTTTCATTTTCTAGATTCTTATATTCCATGAAGTGGTGAATCATTTAAATTTACTGAATTTAAAGTTAATGTTCTTTATACAAATAGAACGGCGTCATATGCGCCTCACAATTTTTACCTCATATGGGTTTATTCAAATATTACCTGGCTTTTATAGACTTAGAGGCCTTGTATTTTCTCGGTAGGGAAAAAATTTGTTACCTAAAAACCCTACTAAAATTGCATGTATCATCATCCAGCATCAGCACCAGCAGCGACCTACAGCGGCCATATACTACATACGTGTCTGTTTGTGTTGTGTTGGGAAGGGGGAGGAAATTTTGGCTGCGCCCTTTTGTTGGAATCCTTCCGCATTTGCCGTTGGGAGTAAGGAAAATCGCAGAAAACCTTACCCAGGAAGGAGCGGCCGAACGTCAACTTGAAACGTTTGCGGCCTTCAGTAACATCGGTATATGATGTCCTGCATTTTTGAGATGTGTGTGTGTGTGTCTGTTTTTATGTAAATATATACTTATGGGAAGATAGAAAATAAACATACATATACATACAAATTATAAAATATTATATAAATATATAAATAGATATATAAACGTTATATATTTAGGAAGGGAGTCGGGAGTTCAGGAAATACCTACTGCTCGCTATTCGTCCGCGTCTAATTCTGGTATGTGCCATATGTGGTCATGGTCCATGAGGATGTGTTTCGGTAGTCTATGTGTGTATCTGAATGTCAAGTCGCTCGGAGCATTGTATTGTCCTATGTCTCGTATAAGTTGATTTTTACTAAGTGTGAGTGATTTGTAAAAGCGTTCAGTCAGTCTGTGTGTGAATTCGTATAGAGTTGGAATTTGTTCTCGTTCGTGTAATCTCTTCAAGTTTGTTCTGAGTCTTGTGTTGTATGTGATTTTAATGCAGAGATTTTGAAGTGTCTGTAGATTCTTGTGGTCTGAGTGTGAGATGCTGCTCCATACGGGAATCGCATAAGAGAGTACTGGACGAATGAGCGAGTAGTAGACGAGGAGTTTGGTTTTGGGAAGTAGCGGACTCCGTCTATTGAAAATTGGCTTCATCATGCCGATCGCTTGTCGCGTGCGCGTGTGTATCTTCGCTTGGTGAGATTTCCAGTTGAGGCGGGAGTCCATGGTCAGGCCCAGATATGTCACTTCATCTTTCCATTCTATGCTGTGTCCTCCCATTTCGATGTTAAAGTCAGGTGTTCTGTTTACACGTTTTCTCGTGAACATGATGGCTTCAGTTTTCGCCTCGTTCAGTTTCAGGCGCCATTTTTTGTAGTATTCTACGAGCGCATCGAGCGCCCTCTGTAGGTAAATAGCGGCCATATTCGCTTTCAGCGAGGAAGCGTATAGTTTGACGTCATCAGCGTAGATAGACAGATTGCATCTCTCGTCTCGGGGGATGTCGAAGGTAAACAGAATGAAGAGAAATGGTCCAAGTAAACTTCCTTGCGGCACGCCTTTTGGAATCTCACGCATTGAAGATAGCACGTTCCTTATGAACACTCTGAACGATCTATTCTTTAGGTATTCCTGTATCAGTCTCGTTAGGTATATGGGCGTGTTAGTGCGGTGCAGTTTATGCACGAGCCCGTCAATCCATACTGTGTCGAATGCCTTCTCTAGGTCGATGAGCGCAGCGGCGGTGAAGCGATGTTCGTTAAATTTTCTTGCGATAAATTCCGCTACTCTGGTGAGTTGATGGGTCGTGGAGTGCCTCTTTCTGAAGCCGAACTGCTCGTCTGGCAACGTTTTGTTGTCGTCGTGGTGTGGTACAAGCCTGTTGAGTATAATTTGTTCAAATACCTTGCTCAGCGTAGATAATAGGCTAATCGGCCGGTAACTTGTCGGCTGCGTTCTATCTTTATTCGGCTTTGCGAAAGGCAGCACGGTCGCCGATTTCCAAATCTGGGGGAAATGCCCGGTCATGAGGCAGGCATTGAACAATTTTGTTGTGTAGATGATGGCTTTTTGAGGGAGATGTTTGAGTAAAATGTTATGAATTTGATCGCTTCCCGGCGCCTTGTTTGTTCTCAATCGCCTGATTGTGACTGCAATCTCGCTTGGCGTAGCAAAGTGAATATCTTCAGCGTTTGTTTGCTCTGCTTCCCTCAAGTCTCGTAGAGAGTCTTCTACGATCCGGTCTGTAGCCGGGTCGGAAAGGCCGTCTGTAGCGGCGTAGGCTCTCTCGAACCCGTCGGCGAGTGTTTCAGCTTTTTCTTGTAGCGAAAGCGCCGTCCCGGGGCCGTTCAATTTCTGTAGCGGGGGGATTGTGAAGTCTTTATGTCGCAGCGCGCTTGCCATTTTCCATAGGGAATTATCCTTCGGCGTGAGTGATGCGACTTTTTTGTCCCAAAGTTCGCGCTTGAGTTCTGCGATTTCGGTCTTGATTTCCCTCTGCAGGCAGTTATACGCTGTCTTGAAATATTCGTCGCGTGTGCGGTGAAACATGCGTCGCAGGCGATTTTTCTCCTTGATGAGCGATAGAACGTACTCGGGAAGCTTGATCGTGTATGGGTGTATTTCTTTGAGAGGAATGTGTGTATCTTGTGCTGTTTGAAGAATCTCTGTGAGAGTGCTTGTAGCTGCGTCGATTTCTTGTGGCGTGCGCAGAGTTCCCGAAGTGAGATGAATTCGTTCGTTGACTTCTTTTTTGAATCCTTCCCAGTTCGCATCCTTGTAATTGCGCTGTTTTCTGGGGGTCCTTGAAGTTGTGCCGCCTATAGTAAAGCTCACGGGCAGGTGGTCCGAAGACAGTTCGTCTAGTGTGCGCAGTGGAGATATTGTCTTGACATTTTTCTCGAGTACTATGTCCAGTGTACTCGGATATCTAGATCGTTGCGAGTAGTACGTAGGTCTGTCGGGCGCCATTATCGAATAGGTATTTGTCTGCATGTGTGTAAAGAGCGTATTTCCGTTCGCATTTCCTCTGTAGTTATTCCAATAGTTGTGTTTGGCGTTCAAGTCGCCTCCCATCACAACAATCGGTCCCAGATTGAGCAATTTATTGAGATCTTCTCTCACTAGGTTACTTTGGGTGCAGTATACGGAGATGATGGTATGCGCTCTACCCTCTATGGTGACTTCGATAATCGTGGCTTCAGCGTGCTTCAACTTCGGAGTAGGTATTCTTGTGGACGTCATAGATTGCCGAACGAATATTGCGGTTCCTCCGCCTGATCTTCCTTGTCGATCGTCACGATAAATCTCGAAACCTTGCACTCTCAGCGGTACGCTTGGATTCAAGTGAGATTCTGATAGGAGAATAATGTCGGTGTGTAATTCGTTTGCCAAAGCGAGCAGTTCGTCTGTCTTGTTGCGCAGAAGGCGTTGCGGCCCAAGCGGCTTGAAAACTTTGACTCCGAATGGCTTCGATACCACATCGCCGGCTTACCTGCCGCGTGGATCAATGTCCAGCATTTTTTCTATGTAAAATTTACATAGAAAAATCAATTTTTAAACATTGCAAATATGTATATTTTACTTGTTCATCCCCTCGGCGGTAGTCAAATAAACACTATTTTCGATATACTACCGCTGAGGAGATATTAAAAAAGCTGTTTTTCACCCATATGTAAACCCATTTTTGAACAATATTTTTTACCTTTTTTGCGTGTACAAAAATCCAGGAACCTCGTAGCATAGTGAATCTTATCTCTTTCTGAGCGCTATGTTACGGGGGACCTCGGAAAAATACTAACTTAACATGTTTTACAAATTTGATCGCTTGAGATCATTTTTACACATTTATTTTACAAACATTTCTTATTTTTTGTCGTATCTTGGCAAACAAAAAATCTAGTTGTCAAGATACACATTCTCATAACTACTATGCTTTTAAACTATGTAATTGTCATTCATGTAAGCGTTCAAAATCTTTTCTAACTCGCAAATTTAAGCGACCACTATCACCATTGCTGCCGACAAAATGAATATGCAACAGTTTGTCGGAGGCTATAAACTCATTGTTGGCGCGGGTACAACCCCCCACCACTTTTGGGCTCCTAGCCCAATGTCGGGCGCGAGTCAGGCTAATTAAATATAAGCAGCCACATAATTAAAAATAAATCAGTTCATCTTTACCACCAAAACCAAGCGTTTTATTATCTACAAGTGACTCCTGCCCAACATCTGCCTCACCTCGCCGAGTCTTCTGCTCCAAGATCTTCTGGTGTTACCTCTTCGAGACCAGCCGGCCCTCCTTTGGAAAACCGCCAACACCAGAAGCGAGCAGAGACGAAAGCACACCCAGTGCCCACCATTCACCAAGCCTGGGTGCGGGAGGCAGATTTCATCACAATATCAACTACAATCATCATCATCGGCCGTAAAGGAGCATTCTCATCGGTTGAAGACACGGTTTGGACCCGGCGCCTAAATCTACAGTCTTGTGCGGACTCCCGTCCAGTACAATTGCATACCTATTTTAAGTTGCGATACTGAAAGACGTGGAAAATAGGAAAGTGCCTGGGAAAAGGATGATTGGAAAGTACCTAGATATTTACATGTGCTTACCAAATATTAATATAGTTGAATGAAGTTAGTAAATCTATGCGCAGATGTGGCGGATCGATTAAACTGCACAAAAGGTACATACAAGAAGGCTATAATATCTTTTCAGTCAACGTGACACGCAATTTTTTTTGGGATTTAAAATTTTAAAAAAATAGCGGAAACAATTGCAAGCAATGTTCTGCTCTGAATCTTCGTTTCAAGCCAGGTTGATTCTGAGAGTATCTTTCGTTCTGGAACAATACTCAAATGTAACTTGTTTAGTTCGATTAAATGAGGTTTCACTCAGAGGTAGGCAGAGAGGGTGAACCGTGAAACAACTCGGTCTTGGCTTACACTCCTTGCTTCATTCACAGTCATACATCGTCTCATTCTGTTATTCTGACTTGATATGGCCCGACTCATTTCTTTCTTTTTTTATTCGCTCTTCTTATCCTAACTATCTAAGTATCCGTATTTTAACTCTTACATCAGCCTTGCATTATTTGCGAATCTCCTCGTTTCTCACAAGATCTACCATAAATACGTTTTTACCACACATACTCCTCAGGGATCTCAAGTATACAACATTCAGTCTACTTTCTTCCTTATTCTGCCTGTTCCTTGTCTCACTTACATACATCAGAGTAGCCACTCCATCGCTAGCTTCGCTTCTGTGGATTTTTTGCCCGAACTTGGGAGGTGGGTATGGGTACCGCTGTCCCGGGAACCATTCATTGGAAAACCAACACCTCTGCCTGTTTAGTGACTTAGTGGGGTGAGGATTGTCTAGGTCTTGGCGGCCGAATTTTAAGAGACAGTTTGAGGGAGATCTTTTTACCGCTCCAGCAGGACACTCTCGACCCATCGCCTTTCACCGCAGTGGGAGGGATAGATACAAACATATCAACCCCTCATACCTTTTTCCTTCTCAGATCAGCATCTCCTTCCTTTCCTTAAAATAAACCCTCCACACAGCATCCCAAAAGATTACATAGACCCTGAGGGAAATTATTTTCATCAGAGCCTCCCGTGTGAAGTCAATGCAAAAAAAATGTCGCATAAACTTTGGATAAATAAATTAAAACCATAAAATTAATATCGTTCATATTCTCCCATGTATTATGTTATTCTTTCTCAAGTAGTTTATGAGAAATCTCAAGTTTTATCGTAGTTTTATATTTCTCTAATATGTATTGAACTCTAGTAAAACTTCAAATGTTTGTACTGCTAATATAACTTTAACAATCCTGTACAAAGTGTATATGAAAGCATTCGAAACGCGGAAAAATAACGTAGAAGATATTTATTTAGAAAGCCACTTTGTAAGGTGCACTTATACTGAATAAAACCGTAATATTATTTTAACGTAATTGTAGAAGGTTTCTTGTAAAACTTTCTCAATGTTTTGTTTTCCACTTTAAACATAAAACAGTTGGTTTTGACAGTTAAATTATTGGATGGAAAACGTTGTTCATTTAGGTAAACAAGTAGCAAAAGTTTAGAGTTTGAAAAAGGTTTGAGGTTTGTTAAAGTTTTTCCTATTCATCACGATGTAATTTATTAAAAGTTTAGCAGGAAGCCTGTTAACTAATAATTTAGTAATAGTCGTTTTTCTCTGTGTGGGAAGTTCATAATGAAATAGTCACTAAACGTAGACAAATCCATTTCAAGATGGTAGATATTAGGTCAGTAAGCTTTGGTGAATTTTCGCCACTCGGAATTAAAACATTGCTACAAAAAGCTTTATGAACGTTTTAAACGGTGTTTTTTTGACACAAATTCAAATTCGATCCCCATATGAGAACTATATCCGGACCCATGTGATAAATCTTTGCTCCATTAGAGAAGAAATAATATTTTTATAAAAATGAAACAATCTTTAACAAAGGCAACACCTTGAACATAACCATAGGTCATATAAAAATATCCGTCATTTTCGTTTCCCATTTCCGTCAACCAATCTTCAAAAATACACGCGAAATTCATACATATAAATACCAGTAATACATGTTCACAATCATATTTTATTAGGCTCAAATATGCACTAACGACCATTAAAGGATCAAACTTGTACTAACGACCATAAAATGATCAAATATACACTAACGACTATAAAAGGATCAAATATGCACGAAAGACTTTAAAAGGATAAAATATACACTAACGACTAAAAAAGGATCAAATATGCACTAACAATAATAATAATAACATTGCATTTATATAGCGCAGTTTAGTGTAATTTCACTTCAAGTGCGCATAACTATAACAAAATGTTCTTAAAATTATTCCTACAGTGTGCCTTGCCCAATACAGATCTAATCTTAGAACACTAAATATACTGTTTATACAAAGTGATGTTTATACAAAACTTAGAATAAAAATAACAGCAGGATAGGACAAAACAAGAATATTCAAACTAAAAACAGGAGGCAGTTTGTGCTCCGAAATGAGAATCTTCTAAGTAGACATTTTAAAAGTACAAACATGCACTTACGACCAAAAATGATCGAATATGCACCAACGACTATAAAAAGATCAATTGTGCATTAACAACAATAAAAGGATGAAATATGCATGAACGACTATAAAAGGATCAAATATGCACTAACGACCATAAAAGGATCAAATATGCACTAACCACTATAAAAGGATCAAATATCCACTAACGACCATTAAAGGATCAAAGATGCACTAACGACTATAAAAGGATCAAATATGCATCTAGTCTAGTCAACCATTTACTTCGAAG
This sequence comes from Hesperophylax consimilis, assembly GCF_061612785.1. NCBI lineage: Eukaryota > Metazoa > Arthropoda > Insecta > Trichoptera > Limnephilidae > Hesperophylax > Hesperophylax consimilis. The sequence goes on from NC_142842.1 coordinate 4,199,949, forward strand.
AATGCCACTAAAGTCTTGAAAGATCATTATATGACACGTCTTTACGATTTTGTCATAAAAACAACATAAACGCTCTGTCTTTAAAACTCTTTAGCAAAGCTGTGCCGTATAACGTTACGACACTTTTCTCGTTAAATGTTACATCACCTGTTTCAACCAGTTCACTGCATGTTGCACCCTTTACCTGCGATGTAATCCTATCCTGTCAAGGGAGAACAAGAATAAGCAGTAAGCGCATGTTAAATTAACCTGTAAGGTCGAGAAACTTTTTTTAATTCTTTCACAATTTTTTAACCTGTGTAACTATGGTAGTCCCATTTGTACAATATTGTAAGGAGGCAACAGATTCTCTTGGCGCAGAGCCAAAGAATTTTTTTTTAATGTATTTGTCACCTCACAAAAGCGCCCCTCTCTGTGCAGTGTAAAAACAGTGACGCGGATCAAGGTAGGGGCTGTTGGTAAGGATTTATTAATGCGGGTCTTGAAGAGGCCCGAAGGAAAGAAAGGAAGGAAAAACAGATTCCGGTAGCTCGTTCCACATACAAGCCGACTTATACAAAAAGGAATCAAAGAAACGACCCGTTCTCATGAAGCCAGCATCAACTGTGAACAGGTGTTCCGCTAGTGTACGTCGAGTTTCACGCACGTGCATTAGTGATCAATGATGCTAGCTCCTTAGAGCAGGCTCCATTAAAATACATGTAGAACAGACTCAGCATGCACACATTGCTTTAAAGATGGCAATCGGTCTGTTATCAACGGATTGTCAATCAGACGGACCGCCCACATTTTCACAGAATCGATAAGGGTTTTCAAGGATTGTGGGGCTCCAGCCTAGAGGTGGCTCCCAAATTCAATTTTTGGCGTACTTGAGATTTGTGCAGGGTTAGCGGATGTTCAATATTGAAGAATCTGCTAGTCCTATACAAGATACAAACATTATCCAGTGTTTAATTTCTTTTTCAGGGATGATTCATTTCTGAAAACTTTCCTCAACAAATTTTCTACCTAAAGATTTAAAATGATAGACCGTAGATACACACATATTTATTGAATGAGCTTAGCGAAGTGCTGTTTTAACTCCACCGTTTTGTATTTGTTTGTACGTTCCATTTCCGTTTTAAGATGGTGGCCACTTAATGATTCTGTAAAACCTCTTTTTCAAATGTAAAATTATCGTGTTTATTTGGACTTTCTATTCCGTTTTTTTTTCAATATTATGGTACCTACCTGCCCGAATAAAATTTGAAATAAGAATTGTCATTTCTTTGAACATATTGTATAAAATTCTTCATTCGTATTTTTATTTAACTTACAAAAAATGTATTACAGATTTTAAATAAAGAAGGTTCTTATTTAAGTTCCCACTAAAAATATCAAGTTTTTTTAAAATTTTCTTTTAGATTTATTAAATTAGAGAAAATTAGATACGTACTTTTTGGAACCGCGGTCTACTGTTCACAGAAGTACTTCAAAAGAAACTACACTGTACTCAAAACATCAACACTATTTTCCCATTTAACAATTTTACAAATAAATTCTTTAAAATTTAAATTAATATTTCAAAAGTATTACAAATCGTAAAATAAATGAGAAATTACTGCGAGCTGTAAAATCTAGGTGATCTGATAAGTTCACAAATTTAATGACATCAGAGCTCGCGCTAGAAGAGTTTTTTTTAACAGGTTATCTTTTATGTTTATAATATTATGAACTTATGTTGACTTTCCCCGTATCCATTTGAGGTACGTGTTATGAAAAGCTGTTTAACCTTCGGCACACCAAGGGGTAAAATGGCAATCGCACGCCAGCGGACTCTGTTGTAATAACTTATTTGTTTTTTTTACCAGATAAAGTGTTTATGCACTTATAAAAATATTTGTAATCTATGCTACGTAGTTTCCACAGGATAGCTACATAAAATTGGAGAAAAAAATATTCTCCAATGACAGACGTATGAATCCATCCCTCCTATTGTGGTGCAAGGCGATTGGTCAATAGATTCCGTCTGGAAAGGTCAAAAGGTATACCTTAACCAGTCTCTCCCGATCAGGCCCACCGCGCAATGGGTAGACAAACCTCACCCCTCCAACCTGGGCACCCATATTAATTCATAAAACGTTGCAAACCACTTGGGGTAATATATGACAGGTGTGTTGTTTACCTAAATACGCATAAATTGAAGACGTACGAAAATATTCTTCAATTTTATTATATTTTTCAGGTATAATAACATTCTTCACAATTAAAATAAGTCATAAGAGTATTTCTTCCAAATAAATATAGTACCATGACATTCGAAAATCGGAATTACGACATTTGACAATATATTTTTGGACGATCTTTTTCACAGCTAGAATAATATTATCATACGGTATTTCTAAAGTCTATTGACATATATATTTAAGTAAGGCAAGTGCGTCGAGCTAATAGAAAATCCACGGTGGATTTATTGGCACTCTAGGGGTTAACCTTCGTATTTTAATTTCAGACACAACTCTCTTTGCGGGCATGATGGCTTTTATAATGAGACCGTGTCATAAAATACCCTGCATAAAGTTATCTTGAACGCTGTTAGCGTAGTGTGTTTATGGTGGAGATTTACCGGGAAGGGCGCCAGGAGAGATTGTGAATATTAAGCCAAAGTGATTTAAAATGAAGGTCTGCAATTTCGCTCGTCTAGGATAAAGATGTGTGACCCATAAAACATCACGGGATATAATTATTTATTTAACATCAATGGTATAAATATACCATAAACAATAATTTATGTCACAGTCACAAGCAAAAAAAATACTGTTAATAATCAGAAAGTATAAAATGAACAAATACTCAATAAACTTTGAACTCAGAAATTATAAAAGTAAGAGATAGAAGTCGAAGCAAAAATTATAAGTAGAGTATTATTAACATTGATTGAAAAGCTATGATAATATGGCCTTCTTGTACCTAAAGATTAAAGTGTGATTAAAGGTGTGAGAAGTGGTGGTAATGTAGAAGTGAAAAGATATTTATGCGCATTGAACAGTATATCATTTACATGGCGAGTCAGAAAGAGTGTTGATGGTAGAGTTTGGGAAATATTATTGAAGGTGTGAAGAGCTCTGTTAATGCTCTGTATGTCTGGCGAATTTACTGCAGCATTTATTTTGTCAAAACGTCTAGAAATAGTATTGTCATGTAAAACTAACTAACCAACCATCACGCCGTTTCCCGCAGGGGTAGGCAGAGAGGACGGACCGCCAAACAACTCGGTCTTGGCACACAATCCTTGCCTCATTCACATGCATACATCGTCTCATTCATACTCTTCTATTGTTCTGACTCTTGACATGGCCCGACTCAAGTATCTGATTCACTTGTTCGTGCCATGTCTTCCTCGGGCGTCCCCGACTTCTGCTACCATTCACATTTGCATCGTATATTCTCCTTACACTCCTTACATTCGCTCTACATGCCAAACCATCTAAGCGTTTCTTTCTCGATCTTACTCATTACGCTTACATCAACATTGCACTCTTTGCGGATCTCCACATCTCTCACACGATCATACATGGTTTTACCACACATACGCCTCAGGGATCTCATTTCAACAGCATTCAATCTACTTTCATCCTTTCTTTGCCAGTTCCATGCCTCACTTCCATACATCAGGTTAAGTACCAGCACTCCATTGTGGACTGCTGACTTCGCTTCTTTGAACAAATTTTTGTTAGCGCCAACTGCATTCAGTCCTCCATTAATGGATTTAAATGTGTTGTCATGTACATCTCAAATATATGTTAAAATTAAATAGAGACAGAAGTTCATTACAGTCGATGTTATTGTTTAAATTCTATGTTGAATCGGATACTGTTCGCCTGTGTTGCAAAGATTAAAATGTAAAAGTTATTGTTGAATTTGAGGAAAAGAAATTTTATAAATTTGTTTTGAATACGTTATATGCTATCGATGTACAGTTTATACTTTGAGTTCCAAATTGGTTAATTATCATTAAACTTTTTTTAAATCATATCTCTTTTCTGACTAGCGCAACAGTTTGAAAACTTATTTCTATTTGTGTAGGTACATTATATTAAATAGATGGACGTTATCCTAAATACAGCTACAGCATCTTGTTATGACATCCTTTGATCTGGCGATTTCGTTTCTGGACGTAAATGTCGACATTTAACTGTTCCTCCCGTAAAATCGGCAGTATTTATCTGCCCACCATATACAACGCGTATCATAAAAGTCTCTAAAAGTTGGCACTCGTCGTGGTAAATGCGGAAACAATGCTATTGATGATACTAGTCCTTGTACGCATTTTGTATTAGGGACAGAGACGAATTTGATGTATAAATCAAATTAAATTTATTTATAAATATTATACAGAACTCTCCGTCTTGTTTTGTAAATGCCTTAATCGCTGCCAAAGTTTATTTCAATTAACCCTCCCGTTCCGAAGGGGTAATTCGCTTCCCCCAAACTAGAGTTTTGTGTGATATCTAAGTTTTTTATATCACATACATGTACGTTATAATTTAGGTAATCCTGAAAAAAAAATCTCCGAAAGTTGGCACTTGTCGTGGTGAATGCGGAAAAAATGCTATCGATGATACTAGGCCTTGTACGCATTTCGTATTATTTTCGTATAAATCAAATAAAAGGTAATGTTAAATATTATACAGAACTCTCCGTCTTGTTATGTAAATGCCTTAATCGCTGCAAAAGTTTATTTTAGTTAACCCTCCCGTTCCGAAGAGGGTAATACGCTTCCCCAAACATTTTTTTTACATCACAAATATACGCGTTATAATTTATGCAATCCTGTAAAAAAAATTCCGCTTATCGATTTACCTTTAAAATATCATAAACTATTTTTAAGATATTAAATAAAAATGAGTAAAACCTTATATTATAGTATTTTAATCATTGAATACAATAATATCAAGCAAAAATTTAAAACAAAAAGGATGTATTGTTGGATATGATGTTGGTATTTCATAAATCAAAGTATGATTCGGTTAAATATGACCAAAGGGGATAAGGTCGGATTAGCTCAGTGATAGAGCAAAGCCCCGGCAAGGCTGTGATAGTGGGTTCAATTCCTAGATGCGACCGAATCTTTTTCTTATTTATCTGTTTCAAATCTTCGTTTGAGAGTCGCTAATATTATCTTCAAATATTAAAATATTATAATTTTAGGTTTTACTCATTAAGTTATCCCAAAAACAAAAGCGATATTAAATAACTAGATAGTGTCTTGATATCAATGTACAATAACGATACTTTTTTTTAAATAACAGAGGGCACCACTTCCGTCTACAACAATCAAAACTGTACAGTCATTCAGATAAAAAATACTTTCAGATATCATAGACAATTGTTTTATGAATATCTTTCGACCTTACCTTACAAGTAGCATAATGGCCTACATTTCAAACATAGATCAGTTGTGCTTATTACGAATCAGCCGGTGATATTTAGAACGCCTTGATTTAATTCGAATCCGTTTGTATATTATTTGATTACTAAATCTGATATCAAAGCGTTGGATCCAAATCGGCTGTTTACCCGACCCGCTATTCCAGTGTGACTCGGTGTTTACACTGTAAGTGTGTTGAAATAAATATCAGCATTTATTTTTCCAACGAACATACAAATAGCTGCTGTAGTAATGCTGTTAGCTCTGGCGGGCGCTGAATTGTGCGTTTTATCTTGTTAACAGTGGCTTAATCATTTGATTGATTTTGTTGATGCTATTTTTCAGCGAAATCGCTCAAGAATAGTGTGAATAATGTTATAGACTATTTATATTTTTTTTAAATTACCTCAGAATTGCGTCCAGTGCGAGGCCTCATTGGGAAAATAAAACCTAAAAAAACTAACTAACTAACTCTCAATCTCTGTAAATTATTTATATATATCACAGTGTTTCGTGAACACCTCACTAGGAAAACCTGTTTTAATGAATTGATTGTTTCATTATATTAAATAATATTACAAGAAAGCTAAAATATACAAATAATTATTATTTTTGAATATTGGTGTTATTGTTTTATGCTTGATTTGATGTTATTAAACTATGAAAATATCCTGTACTTTTGCTTTTATCCAGACCAACACCTTATGCATGATTATACGTATTGGTGTTTTCTGTGTGAATTGTTTCTATGATGTAGGCATGTGAAAATAAAGTTTAATTTGTTGGTACTGTAGGAGAATATAAATACTGGATTTGAAGAGATGAAGGATGGATATATTATCGCACAGTTTGCAAAAAGTCTCTAGTCGTAAAATACATAGCAAGAAAAATATTGAATTAGTTCTTCATTTTCTTAGCTATTTCTAATGCCATTTAACTCGGAGATGTTCCTTCATACACCTTTCCAGGCATATATGTACCTGAAACAATTTCTCCTTATTAGGTAAGGACGGACGGACTGAAAAGCATTTAAGGACACAAATCCCAGCAGAAACAGGGCCAAAGAATAGAAAGGAAGGATCCAGGACGAGATTAATTATAAATGTCCCTACTGAGAGGATAATACCCAGTATAATCTATTCATAACGTGGACATTTTGAACGCTGTAGATGTATTGTGTATTTAGAGTGGGTTTCCGAAAACTGAGTGTATTTTAATGAGCAGGTAGGTAGTAAATCTAGTGATCATATTCTTTGTTGTTATATAAAATTGTTAATAAACTACGGGTTCTTCATAATAAAAAAATTATAGAAGATGTTATTTGGAAGTACTTTTCCAGTTTCTGGTCAAAAAAACACAATTACGAAAGTGTCTTTCGTCACCACCTTATCTCTTTGTCTGATGTAAATTTTACTATCCGTTTTGTGCAATTTTTTGAGATTTCGGGAAATTTTTATACTTATATGAATATTACAGTATATTGTGTATTTAATATTCACGTTGTTTCTTTAAACAGTGATATTTCCTCTGTTTAACAAAATCACAATGTTCCTTGTTCACAATTAAGTTTCCACGGCTTAAAATAATCATAATGTTCCTTTTTCACAATTAAGTATACACTGTTGAAAATAATTATAATGTTCCTTGTTCACAATTAAGTTTCCACGGTTTAACATAATCATAATGTTCCTTGTTCATAATTAAGTTTACACTGTCGAACATGATCATATGTTCTTTGTCGGTTAGGGTGAGGTTGGGCGGTTAGAAAACAACAAAAATTGTTAATTTTTTTGTAAATTTTTTACTTCCAATAATATCAGGAATCACTAGTTACCAGGTATGTCTGTACTCTGTACATATGAGAGGCACTCGCTAGTGTCACCTGTTTGCTCATGACCTCCATAGCGTGGTGATCTACGTATTTCAATTCGAGTCACGGGGTTGAGTGTTGCTTTAAATATGCTATAGCTATGTTAGGAATCAAATCTCAATAGCCATGTACCTTTTTCTCATTTCCCCACCTAACTTTTTTTTTATATTAACTCCTCACGGGAGGCCCTGAAGAAAATAATTTCCCTCAGGGCCTATGTCATCTTTGGGGATGCTGTGTGGAGGGTCTTTTTGTGGAGAGGAAGGAGTGAACATGGGTCTTGAAGAGTTCCATGTTGTAGGAGGGAGGAAACACAGAGGCCGGCAGTTCGTTCCACAGCCGAGCTGTTGAACTTAAGAACGAATCGTAGAAGCGACCCGTTCTCATGTGACAAATGTCAACCGTGTACAAATGTTGGGCGCGCGTTTGGCGTGTATCCCGACTATGCACCGGTGCCGAAGGGATCAATGACGCTAGTTCCTCAGAGCATCTTCCATTGTTATACCGATAGAACAAGGACAGCATACCTACCTGACGCCTAAAACAAACAAACGAGATAACCTGAAACAAACAATAGAAATATTGATAGAAATAAAATGTATATAAGTAAAGCATCCATCCATTTACAAACTTTTCTCGTCATGCGATTAAAATAGTAAAATAAATAAATTACAATAAACTATAAATAGGAGAAGAAAGGAAAAAGAATAGTAACACGTTCAAATTCAAGGGTAAATATGCCATTCAAGATTTGTTTGAATTTTACATGTATGTTGTAGAATATATCAATTTAATTGATCATACATAGAGAAGTTCTTCCTTTATTTACCATAATCAAGTTACAGTCCGATCATGAAATCCACAGCATAATCAAGCAAGAGGCAAATCATGAAATCCACAGCGTAATCCAGTCACAATCGAATCATAAAATCCACAGCATCATCAAGTCACAGTCCAATCATAAAATCCACAGCATAATATTGTAGACGTAGACAGGAATGCGAATCTAAATTACGCAAACGTTTCTAGAAAGAATTTCTTCCTTTGATTACTACAATTAAGTCACAGTCCAATCATGAAATCTACAGCATAATATTATAGACAGGAATGCTTATCTGAAATATGTAAAAGTTTCTAGAGAAAATTTCATTATTACTTTACCAAGCTTCTGAAATCTGTTTAATTCTCAGCTTCTTGTATAAGTGCCATTAGTGAAAAATTTTATTCTCTTTCAAGAAGATGCTATGGCAAAAAATTAAAACGACCCGAGACAATTCCAAAATAAAGCTTATAATAAATTATGGGAAGTAATTAAATGGTTCGTCATTTAAATATTGGGTTAGCTAGAAAAAACTTCAATTAACCTCTAGCGTCCCAAGAAATTCCCTGTGAATTTCTATTGTTTGTACCGGGCATTTGTATCCGGCAAATCCATCGCTGATTTGCTGGTAGCTAGCTTATCGGGCTTGCCTCGATTTCATGGTATTTTGAACCTAAATCTGAGCTCCTAGCATACTAAAATATATTTTATTCGCTGGCAATGAAATATTGTATCTTAATATCATTCTAGCTTATCGTTTTGTCACTTGCAAATATGTTTATTTTATCCATGAAAAAGTGCATCGCAAAATTCCGTGTTATATTAAATTCCGATTTCCAAAAGTGGTACTGTACACGTACTGTATTTATTCAGAGAAAAATCTCGTAGGACTTATTTTTATCGTGAAAAAAGCTTATTTAGCTTGAAAATTAGAAAGACACATTTACGTTAATGGGCGAGTCCTGCTACGGTTTACTGCCTAACTTGTATGGGAACCTCCAAAAATGTATTTATTAATTTTTTTAAATTAACTTAAACATTTGAAGATGTTTTATTAAATAAGATTAAATTTAAAAAAATATATTTTTTTGTAAAATTCCATACAAGTTAGGAGGCTGCTTTGAGTGAGTGTCCCTGCCTTCGCGAACCCCTCACACATTAGCAAATCGCTGAAGGTGTTTTATGAATAATATCCTCCTAATAAAATAATAAAATATTACGCAAACAAAAAGTTATCAATGACAAGGGACGCAGCACAATGGGAGAAATGTTTTATTATCTATTGACAAAACTGTGCAGTTCTCCCAAGTGATACGACATTTCTATGTATGAAGAATTTACTTATATTTCGGCATCCATTGTTTACCGCAATCGCCGCTTTTTTTCAATAGGTCCCTTCAAAAGCGTTAGATAAAGGTTTCACTGTATAATAAAACTCAAGAATATTGTATTTTTATTTTTATTATTTATTGTTTCTTTACGTTATATATTTTTTTTCGTTAGACTTTGTAACCTCACTAGGACAAGCCTGTGTTGAGGTTAATAATTTTACAAAACAATAAAATAAAAAATAGCACAATGATTATATATAAAGAGAACAATATTGTTATATTAACGTTTCTACAAATTGGGTACCTATTATTCTAATCCCAGCCAATTCATTACAGTATAATGTAGTAAATATGTAGGGTGACCATGTTAATTATTATATTATATCATTAAAAAGAAGAAAAAACCTTTTTCCGGATAAAGGAACCTATTCCGGGGAAAGCATTGACATATATATACTTTTTTTTCTACATTTATAAATACATTATCCGATGAAACGGTCCAATTTACAATAACATCAGTTAAGTTATGACGAAAATAGTGTTAATTAGCGTACGGTGGGCAATTTGCTTTTTGCCCCTGGCACATCTCACAAAATTATGCTCGGCAGTGAAATAGGCTTGATATTGTTCTACTCGCTGACCATAAATGACTGCTCAAATGACTATATTTTCCGGCAGAAAACAATTTATAGCTTACCAAAACCTAATTATTATGCTGACCATTTAAAAGAAAAGAAATAAATTATTTTGTCTGTTTTTAAGAAAAATAAAGCAGTTGCTGACTTGTCACTGACATGTACAGAATAGCTGCCAGAGCGGCTAACCATTGACAAATTTACACAAAACATTCGATACGCAAACGTGAAAAAAAAACTCTACACACAACCTCCTAATGCAAAAACTATTATCCCGACTAAACTTTATAATATAGCACCCATACTATGTTACCTGTTCGTACCTATACGATTTTCTATCACAAACGTCTTACTTATAAATAATGATCTATCAAAAATTTGTTATTTTTTCAATCCAGGCCTCTATTATTTACCATGTCATAAATCTTATATGTTACTGTTAGTTAAATTATGTTGCTTACACTATGTAAATACTAACCCAGTGAGAGTAATTTTAATCAAGAATAGCCCTCTTAAATAATGATATACCCTCTTAAGTAATTTGTAATATTTTTGATTTTTTAAATTTATTTTTATTAAATAAATTTTTAAAAATTTCAATTTTGTTGACTTTATCAACTACCACACTAGGTTCATAACCGTATTATAGCAGTTGCACATGATTCATGTAAGAATGACAAAAAATTGAAAATGCACATCATTATAGAAACCATATTAGAAATAGAAATAAAAATAAAATTTAATAAATGATTGAGTTAAAACTTTTTAAACAGTGTTAGGAACTCATGCTTAAAGAAGGCTCGTCTCTTTCAAATAGACAATTTTGATTGAGGATTGAGGCCATAATACCGATTAATGATTGAAGACATAGTACCGATTAATGATTGGGGACATAGTACCGATTAATGATTGGGGACATAGTACCGATTAATGATTGAGGACATAGTACAGATTAATGATTGAGGACATAGTACCGATTAATGATTGGGGACATAGTACCGATTAATGATTGGGGACATAGTACCGATTAATGATTGAGGACATAGTACAGATTAATGATTGAGGACATAGTACAGATTTATGATTGAGGACATAGTACCGTAGAAATAAATCGGTAAAGGGGTATTGCGAAAATGTTTGATTATTTGAAGCGATTGTGTGAAGAATTCAGACAAGCGATAAAGTACCTACCTATAATAATCGACATTAAAGATGTATTGCAATATCATTGCCGGTAATTTAATGTTTTAATAAAAAAATATTCCAATTGTCTTTTTCAAAATTGGAACCGACATGTCAAGAAATCAGACAAGGGATAAAGTACCTCCCTTTTCATTCTGCCCTCAAATTTTGGTGTTTTTTATTTAATCTTTCAACTTTCTTAAATCCTACAATCATAATAATTTGTTCTGTTAAATAATTGCAGAAAAAATGTCAAAATCTTTTTTTGTCTGGTAAACGAACGATTTGTCTGCCTGTGTGTTTCCTCCCTCCTACAACATGGGTCTTTTCAAATCCCATTTTCACTCCTTCTTTTCCTCAAAAATACCCTCCACACATCATCCCCAAAAATAACACAGGCCCTGAGGAAAATATAAAAAAAAAAAATTCTCTAAAGATTCGTTTGTTTGGAATATTATTTTTTGATACAGAGTAAATTCAGTTTATTGGTTTCCACAAATAGGGTTAGAAATATGGATTCAGCCTTCAGAACACTCTCAGGTTACCAAAGTAGATTCTCAAGAGACGGAAAACATTCCGCGAGTCACACTTCATTTTATCAATTCGCTAATTATCTCTATCTTGTGTGGTGTCAATCGATATCCTTTACGTCAGAACATTCTAGAACGCCGAGAACGTAGAGAATATTCTAGAATAAAACTATCTAGGATAAACATTCCATGTACACTTAACAAGCATTGTCAGTTCACTGGATATCGTGAAATATCGTATATTGACGGGACCTTAAAAAGATGTCATAGATAACACAGGTCTGCAAATTGACATTTTTTTTTTAAATGGTTATGGTTGAATTAATGTATTTTGGAATGCTGAATTCGAGAATGCCATCCATTTTGACCCATCACGTAAGGATTTTCCGCAAAGTGGAAATTAAAATATAGGCAAAACCCGCCTTACACTACTTCTGTAGGGAATGTTCAAAAGAAAATATCATAAAATTATACAAATTTAATTAATTTTATGTCATAATATATTTTATTTACATCATATGCAATTATAAATCTTTATAAAATGTGCTTTTTTAGTTTGGAAGCTTCGTTTTGTGCTTTTTCGTTTGTGGGACGTTATATTTTCCCTATGCAGCATCCAGCAGTAGTCGCCCATCATATTTATATCCCATCGACCTTGATACCTTCTCTCCATTTCCTTGATATCTTGGTGAAACCTCTCACCTTGCTTCTCACTAACTGCACCAAGATTTTAAATCTCGGATCAGGTCATTTAATTCAGCTTGAGAAAATTGTTGAGGTCCACTGGAGTCGCCTACTTGAAACTCGTCACTAGAACTTTCTTCTGATTCACTTTCTGATGATGGCAAATCGTCCAGGCTTTGGGGTTCTTATGGTGTTAATGCCAGGTCCGTGAGGGACTGAGCGGAGTGCTGAATCTATGTTTGGGTAGCGAATTTGTTTTTTATTTTTGGTATTATACCCTTGCACATTGCACGAACAAAAGTAGCAGTCATCGCTGTGGTTTCGAGGCTCTCTCCCAATATATATGATTCAAAGCTTATTAATTTTATCGTCATGAGTTACTAAATGTTTTGTTTCAGTCTATAAAACTTAATATTATCTTATAATAAGTTGTAAATAATAAAAAATATATATTTCCGCAATAAACCCCGTTTTGCGACTTAAGACAGTCAATCCCACAGTATTTTGCGTTTTGCGGAAAAACCTTACGTGATGGAATTTTTTTGATAATTTTCCCGAATTCAACAACCAAAAATACATGGGAATCACCTCTTATTTCAAAGAAAAAAAAACGTTGCATACCTGTGTAATGTGTATTAAAAATGTTCATGAATATTTAATAAATTGAATTCAGCATCATTTTACCTAATGTTTTTAGCTTTTTACTTACTTTAATGTCTGGTCTAGAGTAAAAATCTTTTTTCATGTTGCTTTTATTATCTGTTTACTTAAACGTGAATTTGGTGTCAAAGACAGTAATTAATTCCTTTTATTCGTGTAGCACCTGCAATCTCAAGTTTTCATGTTGCGTTTTTAACTGTATATTTAAAAAAATTTCAATGTGGGATTCTATTTTTAAATCGACAAAAAATAAGTTTTCTTTTGTTCATAAAATAGTTAGGTACCGCAAGATCAATACAAAATTACTTAGAAAATTAATGAGCCAGTTCGGAACACATTTGTATGTGAGCTTGTGCTCGGTGTTTGCTAAGATCGCTTACACAGTAAATTTTTCTAAAACAAATCTTGTGCAACATTAACTCAATCAAAAGTTTACTCGATTTTTAATATCCTGTTTGCCGGCAAGTCTAGTTAACTCTAGTCCAACATTCCATCATGATTAATTTTTGGAGTATTGTGATATGTCTCTCTGTCTCCTTGTTTACCCAGAGCTTCAATCTCAGAGCAAAATTGTCTAAGATCTTTTTGGAGATGATGTTCTGTTACTAACTAAACTTTCAGTATTATACTGCAAAATTTACTGACAACTATTAACTACGCTAAACATTTGTCATTATTCATTTTTTCTCTTCTGTCATTAGAAATTAATAATGTTTGCCAATAATTATTTAAGCATTTCCCCCAGATTTAATTACCCGGTCTATGTATTCAAAGTCAGTATTTTAGCAATATACGTATATTTTTACACCATTGAAAACAGCATAGGTATAGACAAAGTTCTCGGAAAAGAATTATTCAAATACATGTACTCGCATTTCTCTTCCTCAAAGGGAAAACACTGTCAAATATATTTTATTGTAATCTATGTAAAGTACGACACCATTTTTCTCAGATTTGTACCTTCATCTTGGTTTTATCGTTTTTCCCTTGTCGGGTCGGATATTTTATATTTATGTATGCAGTAATATTCCAGGCTTATGGCGAGAAACAAAAAAAGCATCTGAAAGAAAATTTGACGATCGATATATTGATAAATTTTTATTTGTCAAAGATGGTGAAATTTCCATTTATGTAAAGATACACTTACTAAGAAATATTTCCTTAAAACAACAATGTTTTTTTAAATACTAATTTTGGTTGCGTCCATATACATTCAAATTGATAGGTAAAAAAAAAACTAGTAAATCGTGAACAGATTTTACTTTCGAAGACTGAATAGTGATGTTACAATGCGAGTTGATTGTATACTATCAGATTAATGTATTTGTCAATGTAATATATGCCATATGTAGCTCGTGCCAATGTGGTGTAGAGGCTGAGTATTATTACATCGGGTGAAGGTCGTACGCAATAATGATACTTGATCTCGTACTGATATTTATTGGGGAGCTGCTTGTACCAAAAGAGGGCGCACAACTAACGTGCATCGCCTTTTATAAGGTCTTGCAAGCATTCCATCTTGCTTGCACTCATCCACATTCGTAAAGAGATCACAGTCAATAATTCATTTATATTTACAAAAAAAATAATCTGATAAACAAAGGAAATAGTCACGCCGCCTCCCGCGCACCTCGCACTTGATTTGTTCCCCTTTCTCTGATCGACTGGTCTATCGATTTGGATATCTATGGTTGTGTTTGTAACTCTGGTTTAATTTCTCTAATTTGGTTCAAATTCAAGTGTCATCATTTTCAAAATTTAAATCTCTTTAATAAGAGATATTATATCCGATAGTTATACTTCGATTATAATTTGAGACATCGCTTGTACCAACTTTATGAATTTTCAATTTTATCAATGAATCTGGATAATGTGTGGATTTGTCAAATGCATACAGATGAAAACTATGCCCTGAAGCAATATAAGTAGTGCAAATGCACAGGGTCGTCAGTCCCCCTTTTGTTCTGTAGCCCGGCGCAGGGGATTACATTCCCTTGTGCTACAAGTCCGCATGACGGAACTGGAACTCCTTGTCTACCCCGCAACTGAAATAACTTTACTGTTATGTATGCACGGGGATATGTTGCGTTCTTATAAATCAAACTGGAACTGAAACTGTAAAGGAAATTTAAAATGAAACTGAAACTGAAATGGAATTTCGAATTGTATTTAGAATTAGAAATGAAATTGAAACTGTAAATTAAATTGGAGCTGAAAATGAAAATGTAATGAAACTGGAAATTAAACTATAAATGGAACTATACACTTACATGTACAACCTAATATTTTTTCTTTCCTTTATGTATTGATTACTTTATTTTTAAATATGTAAATTTTCAATTGATACAGGCTTAGGCCTGGTAAGGTTGATTTTTAGATGAAAAATTATGATTAATTTACAGCGTAAATGAAATTGTAAATGAAACTGCAAATGAAGTTCTAACTGCTCTCTGCTAACCGAAACCAGGTTTTTTTTATTTTTTTTTATTGAATAAATAGTTAATACATATCAACAAACAAGTCCTGCTAAGCCAATTAAATTGGCTTGTCAACAGGTGCTTAAAGTTTAGTTACATATACATTTTTATAAATTATAATTTACATCTTAAATCTACAGAATCAACAATTTTTTCATACAATTTTTCATACATATTAAAGTAAATATTTTTTTTCCGATAGCCGATTTTCACCATATATTTAACCTTATTCATAGATTTACATTGCTTTATAGTATCAGGTAATAAATTAAATATCTTCGGTATGTTGTATTCAAACGTTCTCTGTCCGTATTTATTATTAAATTTCGGAACTATTAACCCGTCATTGTGCGTGAATCTAGTACTGTATTTATGTTCTAATTTTTCTTTATGCTGTGGGGTAAATATATACTCAATTATGATTTTTTGCCATAGAATAGCCTTAACAGGTAAAATTTTGGCACTCTGAAACAGCAACGGTGTATTATGTCTCTGTTTAAAAATATTAGGGACGACTAGTAATTTTACAATTGCGTTTTGTACAACTTGGACTTGTTTCAGATTGGTTATAGTAGTATTTCCCCATATGGTTAATCCATATCTTATAATAGATTCTGCCATTGACATATAAATTATTTTAAGTGTTTCAATTGATAGGAAAAAATTTAATGTGTACATTCTGCCAGCAATTGATCTGAGTCTTTTACAGGTTTTTTTAATATGTTTATCCCATTTGAAAAAGCAATCTACTGTAACACCAAGATAGACATATTCCGCAACTAATTCTAAGCTTTCACATTTACAATTAGTCGGGATATTTTTATGGATGCAATTAAAATTATGAGAAATAATATTAGGGTTAAATTGAAATCTGGCATTAGGTGATCTTATATGCATAACTTTGGTTTTTTTAGCATTTATTAATAGTCCTGCATCATGTGACCATTTACAAAGTTGATTAAAGTCAATTTGAATTTTGATGTTGGGGTATTTATTTATTAATTAACGCCCCTTTTCGGGGCTTTTACATAAAAGAGTATTAAGAAATATACCTTATTTATTATACATAGGTAACTGAATTGCTTCATTAACAACATTTTATATTTGTTTAAAGATAAATTGAAGATGTCCACTGACTTGGTATAATTGTTTCCCTCCATTAGTATTCTGGGCAAAGACGAATACATATGGTAGTTAGTCCCAGAATTTCTGCACTGAAATAAAATCCTGACTTCTAGTATTACGTTGTGAAATCCGTAAGCTTATCAATTCTAGCAATACCGGACTATCAATTAAATCATGTAGAATTTTATACAGAAATATCAACTATGTTGCGAGGTTAAAGATAACGGGAGTAGAAGGTTAGTAAAAGTGGAAATTCAGAAAGATGCCATGAAATCTCTGAACTCAAAATCGATTTTTGTTTTGTTTCACGATTTTTTGTATTTTAACAGGACGCCATTCAATGACATTGCATTTCCAACGATTTTCCGTCAGTTGTGTGTTTGACTTATTTTTTCATCATGGAACTGCATCCCATGCAAAGCTTTAACCGAAAGCCTTAACATGTTGTGTAGTTCAAACGAGTTTAGGGCTTAGATAAGCCACAGCAAAGCCCCCGTAGCCTGAGCCCCGCAGTCCGCTAGCACTAACACAGTGGGGGCCGTACACTGCTCGCAAGCAGATCAAGTAGATTACGTAATACTAAACCAAAATCCTAATTACCGCAGCTTCACATAATATTCTAGAAATTTATTCAATTGGTACTCTTTTTATTACTATGGCAACACTAAATCACTTTTACGGAATTTTCCGAATTCAAATATTTCACATTTAGGTTTGACAGGAAGTTTTAAATAAACAGCGTAACTCGATTTTTCTTTAGGCATCTGCTTGCATCACGGGGCAGCTGAACAAAAAATAGTTTTCAACAGCGACGCAGTCACTCGAAATTCGCTAGCTGTCCATAGATATATCAGTTCTCAAGAAATTTACGATTTTTCCATGCTTGAGGCATTGAGGCAAGTTGCCAGATTACAATATGTCCGAGCAAGACAACATTAAATTTGTTCGGGAGGTTGAAATGGTTGATTGGATTGGATGATAAAAAAAATAGATTTCGCAAAATTTAAATATTTCCGAAATAATTCCATGGATAACCGATACGAAAATCAGTGTTTTATTAAGGAGGGAAATACGACATTGAATTCCGCTGTAAAAAACGTGTAACGGGTTATTTATTTTTTAATAATACATTACAAAATAATAACTTATAATGTATTATTCCCAGTGAGTTTACAAAACTCATTTCGGGAAAGACAACATTATATTAAGGACAAGACAACATAGATACATTAAAATACATACACGCAGAAGTTATTTTGGAGTTCCAAAGAAAGAATGTGTCAGTCATTAATAAAACTGCTGAGGAAATAGCTTTTAATAGCTTTTGCCAATGTTTTACGTTCGTTGCCGAAGTTTTAGATTACTATGTAATGCGTTATATTGCTTATGTGCAATTTATTTTAAGGAGTTAATTCCAAATTTAGTCGTGATATATTTATATTTTTGATATTCCTTATAAATGTTGTTTAAAAGCAGATAAAATTGTTCACACCCAATAAATGTCAATTATGTAATATAACAGTACATAACAAGTACATGTACGAGTATATTATAAATAATAGATCTCAGGATCAAAAACATATCCAACAACATTTATACTATAGTTCTAAACTCTACAACAAAATGCCACTCTCATTCAAAACATTTAAATATCAATAAAAAGCTGAATACAAAACATAGGGAGATCATAAATAGATAATATATTGATACTAAATACAGACTGAATCCGAAACCACTCCACTGAACAAAAAAACTTCATGAAATGTGTTTATAATTATTTCAGAAAAAAACACTATTTAATCAATATTCAATATATATTACAAAAGTTAGTGTACAATGTGCGTGCCACTAAAAGTCATAAACGTATCCTGGTACGATCAAGGGAGTTATATGGTGTGGTAGCCCTCTATCCCCCATCCATGAAGAAGGTTCCCGTTTTTGCCTGATGTTTGGCCTTCTAGAAATTTCAGAATTAAACATTCCAGAAAATTTGCACTCCACAACATTCTAGAAAATCCCGGAACATTCTGGAATGTTGTAGAACGTTCGTTTGGGAACATCCTGAAACATCTGAGATCATAATTAACTAAAAACGGGATTACAGGCCATTTCCTGATAAACTTTTAGTAAATTCTTAATCGTGACAATACATTGGTATCTTTTAATAGTATAAAACAAAGTTTGTTTGTGCGCTTAGTTCTTCTAAACTATTCAACGGAGTTTGATAGGGTTTTCACTATCATTTAGAGAATTTCTTTCGGAAGTTTTTATATATGTAATACATTTATATTATATTTATTAAAAATAGAGAATAGTCGAGCAACGCCGGGTTAATGTCAGCTTGTATATTTATAATTACTTTATATTATCCATACTACTAAATTTTAATAATATGTAAATGATATCCCCATCACGGGAGATCCCAGTGAGAATATTATTATCTCTAATTGTTACAAAAGAAGGAAGATAATGCAACACTTATTATTATTATTATGCGTCCATTTTACCACAAATATTTTTGACCAGCTAAAGTTCAGCTTATGTTCCATTGTGTTAGAATCATAGATCCGTAGCCCCGTAGCCGTAGCATTGTACACATGCATCTACATAGACCGAAGCCATCTACGATACACTTTAATTAAGTTTGCCCAAAATTGGCCACGCCGCCGGCCTGAGAAGAATTGGCCTCATGCATGGATATTATTTGGAAATTTCACGTTTGGCAGACCTGATCGATCGCAGACAATATTACGGTGAATTTGATGGGATGGGTATTGTCAAATTAAAAAGGGAATATTATCGAAAGTAATATGTAAGTTGTACCGCCATCTTCTGACGTTATTGTAAAGCTTATATTAATCATGAGAGGTTATTTAAAATACCTTATTTTAATTGCTTTATTTGTGTTATTTTAATTGGTACATATTTTCATTTGTCCTAAAACAATCATCTATAATTTTTATTATTTTAATAACATATATTTTTAATATTAATCGATCAAGCATTTTTGTAATTTAAGTTTAAATTTTTTTATATTTTCTTTTAATTTTATTTCCTTGAGTAATTTGCCAAATATCTTCATTGCTCCTTACATCAACGACTTTTTTCTGAAGGGGAGTTTTAATTCATTTCTTTTCCTCGCCTCTTGTGTGTGTTTGTGCTGCAGGTTTTCAATATTTCTTCGAAATTCAATTGACTTGTGGCCATCAATTATTTTCTATATTCAATTTAAAGTATTAAAGTAAATAATGTGTTTAAATGGCGAGATATTTAACTCTTTCAACTTTCCTTGATTTTCTTATATCTATTTTCTTCAGTATAATTCTCTTAGCTCTATTTTATTTATTGATTTATTCACGCCATGGAGGTTTTTAGATGTATACAATGTAAAATGTAAGATGATCAGGAGTACAATAATGTGCGTATATTACATAATATAATAGGCTGAGTACAGACAATATAAGCAGGTACAATACTAGTTATGTTGAGAGATGTTTTATATTCAAGTAATTGTTGTTCAATAAATAATAATAAGAGTAAAAGTATTATATTATTTTCATAGTACTTAAGGTACTATGAAAATGGTGGCGGGACAATATGTAATAACTACTGGAGTCGGACGGTTTCGGGTACTACTTAACACACAGTATCAAGCGCTAAGGTACCTAGGCCGTCATAGATCCTACTGGACACTTCAACCGTTGCCTAGAGGTCAAGCTGGACGGTACTATAAGCTACAGCGCTATTCCTACGGGCACTGGGCGCCCGCTAGAGTCTTCAGCGTTACGGGCGGCAACATATCGTAGCGATAATAACTAGAATGTTAGGGAAAGTTCTTAGGTGCAACTTGAATCGCATTAGAACCAACTAGCAAAATATCTTAGGTACTGCCTATCTACATACCCGCTGGATGATTTTCGATACATTAGCACCTTATATAAGCAACAGCGGGAAGGCATTAAGGCAGTCTACTACTTACATATTTTTAACGCACTAATTAAAATAACTTAATCCTTTCGCGCCGTGATTACTTAAATAATCCTCACTGTGTCTGTTGTGATTAATTAAGTGTGTATAACAGAACAAATCTATTATAAAATATTAATTTCAACACCAAACACATCTTCAACCTTCGCATCAAAATAAATATGAAATTTTTATTGTTGAGCGTGTTAGTATTTAGAAAACCTTTATAATGCCAGATTGGTAACAATATATACAAAATATAGCTTAACATTAGTATATGAGTCGACAAAAACGGTTTGCTGTAAAGCAAATTTGTGATCAACAAACATTTATTACGTTAGATTGGGTGTTTTATGGAACATGGAATAAATTATATAAAGATAAAGTGTGCATCTTAGAAAAAAGACATTTTGTGGATCAGTTACAAATATTCTTAAATATTATTTTTTAGTTTGGTGGTGGTAAACATCTTAGTATTACTTTTGTAGTATTGTCATTTGTTTAATGATTCCATCACTGTTTAAGAATAGAACGCTGCTGCAGTAATTAAAGTGATTTTTCGAAGAAAACTTCTTCTAACTGCTTTTCACTTTGTGATGGCATTATTTATTTTTTATTAAAACACAAATAACATTGTTTACATCACTTTATTTCGATACAAAATCTCAACATGTTTCATGAACCAAGTTCACTTCATCAGGAGCACAAGTATACTAAAGTTATAATTAAAATTAGGTCTAGAAAGAAGAGGTAGAAGGAGTGCTCTTACCCCTCCCCACTCCTTCTACCTCTTCTTTCTAGACCTAATTTTAATTATAACTTTAGTATACTTGTGCTCCTGATGAAGTGAACTTGGTTCATGAAACATGTTGAGATTTTGTATCGAAATAAAGTGATGTAAACAATGTTATTTGTGTTTTAATAAAAAAAATTAAAGTGAGGTTGATTGCGTTGTATACATTTTTACCGGAGACTGTGTTTATGAATCTCCTTATTTTCCCAATAATTAAATTTTACGGCAATTTATTAAATAAATCTATTTTAATTTCAGTTTGTTTTCTTGAATGAATACATAAATGAATTATTGAAATAGAATTTTGAAAGTGGAAATGAACCCACTTTCGGTCGAGCTGAAAATGGGCAGATAAACTCACAGATGCATTTCTTTGAAATACAATACTTTTAAAAAATTACAGCTGTACGAAATGCTAGATGTTAATACAGATGACGCCACCAGTCCCTAGTCTCAAAAAATCTTATTTTTTCCAACACTATTTTGTCTGGGAGTCGAGACGTTTTTATTCTTAAGATTACCCGCTTTTAACATTGAAGAACACTAGGAAAAATTTTACCATCTCGTTACTAATATTATTGTATTGAACCAATGTGCAAAAATACATCCATGACCGCATCTGATAATCAATTTTCCGGTGTTTAAAAACCAGCATAATACGAAAGAAAAAGACATTGTAGACCATAGATATGTTTCACACGTAGACTGGGTATGATGTAAGAACCATTTTTCCGGTGTTTAAAAACCAGCATTACTACGAAAGAAAAATACATTGTAGACCATAGATATTGTGCACACGTAGACTGGGTATGATGTCAGAATTGGCAGATTCAGTCGTACCAACCAAACGATGTGTTTTAATGTGATGATGTTTTAGTCGTTTTTAAATAACGATTTATAAATTCTACGTATAATAAATAAATAATAAAACTTATGTTTTAAAAATCAGTGTTTACTTATCTACATGTAAATATATATTTTAATCCGTAAGATTTTTCACTGAAGTTCCTTATTATACGTAGATCAACTGTTTTAAATCAAACAGATATCAAGTTAATTGTCAACGCGATTGTTGCTTTCAGTAATAGTTTGGAAAGTTTTGCTTTAATATCGCTACATCCTTCTGCTTGGTTAAGTACATTACCCTCTCTTGTCTAGATTCCGGCATAGTTTGAAAATCAATAGCAACTTCATAATGCCAACCAAAACTATGTTGGTGGTGGATACCTATTTATTAAAATAATTCAATTAATTTCGCATCAATGAGTTATTTAACAAAGTATCTTGAATAATCCATACAAACAACATAATTATGCAGGGTCGTAACTGGGAACAAAGAAGCCCTTTAGAGTTTATATGAAAGGACTTAAAGGACTTAGGAATTTTAACATTTCTCGCATTCAACCTACATAGAATTTTTAAGCTTTTTAGCATGGAGATACTTACAAGTGACTTGTACAACTTGTTGCGACGTGAGTACCCGCCATACTATTTAGCTTGTGTGTGTACACGTCGCGACGCGTCGACTACGGGTTTGATGACAGTTGCATGCTACTGACAGTGCTGGTAGCACGCTACTCGAGTTGCATTCGCATCTACTTCTCGTTTGACAGAAATGACGTCCGAACATAATTTGAATGTTAAATTTGATTAAATTGTTAAATTAATTTTAGGTGGGAAAACATCCATATTTTTATTATATAATATCCAAACCAAATCCCTAAAAAATTATGTTATTTGTCAAAAACATTTAGAGCGGGAGCACACAGAGAGCGGTCAGAGTTCTGCGTTCTAGCGACCGTTGACCGCTCAAGAGTTCCAAAGCACACAAGCGGCGTTCAAATTCTCGCGTTCTAGTTTCGTTTGGGTCTTTGCATATGCAACATGTCACTAGAAAGTTCATCATCCGATGAAGAATTATTGCTCTTGTGGAGCTTAGCAGCTTCTAAAAAGAAAAGGAAGTATTGGGTGCACCCAATCAACACAACGCGAGAAGAACAAGGCGAATTTACTAGTATTTTTCAGGATTTACTTAAAGATGAACAACGATTCTATATTTTTATAATTTACATCACTTAAATCGTATAATAAACTCCTTTCCCTAACCAATTCAATGAACTTTTCCGTGTTTGTAACCTCAGACATCGCGGCGTTCTGGCGTTCTCTGCCTCGGCGGGAAAAGAACTCTTAGAACGCGACGTTCCGTTTTGACCGCGGTCTGACTGCCCGCTGTGTCCGTTGTTGTTATAAGCAGGGTACTCACCTAACCGTGTAACATGTAACGTATCTGATACTGTATCAAGTGAGTACGTAGGCACGAGCCTACTGCGAGCCGCTCGCGGGTGGAGCGCAGTGTGCTCACAGTGACCCTGTTTCACTGCGAGCACCATAGCGAGCACTAAAGGCGGATTCGGGAGCTCGTAGCTGGATACGCGGTTACCGTGCACGAGCCGTACCCACTTGCAGATTGATACAGTATCAGATACGTTACATGTTACACGGTTAGGTGAGTACCCTGCTTAAGTATCAGTACATTCTAATGAACGCCGAACGCGAAACTCGGAACTCCTGACCGCTCTCTGTGTGCTCCCGCTCTACCTTCACAAGCTGTCAAATCTCCACTACAGCTGTGAAATCCACATATCGAGATTTTGAATTCATCCAAGCCTGTAAAGGGCATACCTCATAGACATCAAACGAGTTGGAGGAAAACCACGTGACCATATGTTTGGCACCAAGAGGGTTCCGAGAATACTTTGAATAAACTACGACATAAGTCGTATAGTGACCGCCGTAGAGCGCACATTGAAATAACCAGATCCTGTGCATAAAAGTATCCAAAGTTCGCTAAAGTAAGGTAAAGGTTTGCAGCGCAGTACATTGTGGGACCTTTCTACACAGGATCTGATCATGGTGCTAAAAATGAGTGACTTGTCTAACTTTAAACAAATTTGCAAAAGTGTTTAATATTGTAACAAAATATTCAATTTGTAAACAAGCCCCAACTTATGTTCACCCTATTTGGGATTTGTAGTTAAGCTTCTACGTAGCCATCAGTGTGTGCACTATTGTAAAAAGAACCAGTAATTTGTAAGCAGATTTTATTTTCGAAGAATGAATATTGAAATTACAATGCGAGTTGCCTGTATTGTCAGCTTCATTTATTGACAAATCTCAAAAGGGAAGACGGTCACGCCGCTTCCAGCGCTCATTGGAACTTGGTTTGTTCCCTTTCCTCTAATTGGCTGGTCTATCAATTTGAATGTCTATGGCATAACTTCATCTTTTGATTTCTCATCAAAAACTGCGCTTTTTTTTCTCCTGGGATTCGGGTGTTCCGTTAGCAAAAATTCTTAGCTGCAGCAAATAGATTTGTCGGTCTTTATTTTTGGAAAATCCTTTTGATTACCTTCTTTTGGGGACCATTGGAGGAGTATTGAGGACGACGATTTTCATTGATTTAGTTTTGAAACAAACATTTTTGATTACTTTTACAACCTTCCTAACAATTTGGCCAGCAAAAAATTACCTGCTTGATAAAACGATGATCTTAAAAAAAGAAACAGAATCTCTGATATAGCTTTTTTGCATTAGTACCCTGCAAAAGACACAACACAAAAGTGGAATGTTAACTTAAAGTTGAAATGAGGAAAGCTGAACGAAGTGAGATGAAAGCCATTTTAAGCAACAACGAACGTTAGGTTATCTGCAATATTGTGTATATATTTATCCATTCGTTCCTTCGGTTATCCCCACGTCTATATCTAAACACGTTAATACAGTTACATATCAAAAGAATTCCTACTGTAGAACATAACAAAAACTACATTTGGACACAGAAACTTCAGATATTTGGCGCCTAAGCTACCCAATAACATAGCCGACGAAATAAGACAAATAAAAAGTTTGAATCAATTTAAAATTGCCACTAAACAATGGATATTTAAAAAAAGACGTGCAATAACCAGTGAACTCATCCAAGTCCAACGAATTTTGTATAAAATGATTGTACTTTGGACGAAGTTTTATCGAAATTATGTTATCCATGGATAGTGTATTAATTAATTTTGTTCAAAAATCTGCCTCAATGCAGGTTTGCCAGTGAGGTATATTATGCCCAACGTAAATATATACCTACCTAGTATTATTGTCTCTTTATTACTGCGCCATTGTGCCTTTTTTCTATTACTGTTCTTATATATCTATGTGACCTATGTATGTACGTATATATTTTTGGTGATAATAAATAAATAAGTGAAGGTAACTCATTTTTCTTTCACCCACTCTCCCGTGAATTGTTTGACAACACGCTGGTCGCTGAATACAAAAATGTTACTTTCGAGAAACGAGGTCAACGTTGTGTTAATATTTGTAAAAAGGAATATTATGAGAAAATTTGGTTGCTTTAGTAGGAACTTTAAACGTATGAAAAAGTGATCAAGAAAACTTGTAGATATTGCTTATTTATTAAGAATGCCTTAAAATTATTCGTAATCCGGTTTTTTTGTTTTTTTTATTTTTTTATTTATTAACTTTCAAAAATACATTTTTTACAATTAAGTCAGGTTAAACTGATTGATATCAGTTTGTCAACGGGTTCTTTTAACAATTACTTTTTGAATACATATACAATTTTAACAAGTACATAAATATACACATAATTACATTAGTACAAAAAAATTCTTTCACATAACCATTTTTTTAACATACATTTCCTTCTGTGAGTCAATTCACAGCTTTTTATTGAGTTTGGTAACATGTTGTAAATTATTGGAACGAGGTATTCTAGAGTTCTTTGACCATATTTATTCAGGTATCTGGGAACTACAAGTCCATCGTTTGCAATTAGTCTTGTATTATGAACATGTGTCACTATTTTATTATGTTCAGATTGAGATGTATGCTGACTCGCAATTTTAAGCCACAATAAAGCACGAACAGATAATACATTTACAGAGTTGTATAGTAATGACTTTGGTACGTCATTTCTTTGTTCATATTTAGTTTTGTTTAATAATAATTTTACCAAAGAATATTGTACATTTTGGACTGAAAGAAGATTTGTTGTTAAAAACGGGATTGCAAGCTATTGACGAATTAATTGATAGGTATCCTGATAAACTTTTAGTAAAATACCACTGTTTTCTCACGATCTTAGAACACGTGTTCATAAAAATCCTACACGGATAAAAATGGTTTAATGAAATCCTGTTAAAAACGTGATTGTAATCCATTTCCTGATAACATATCAGTCCATTCAGAATATATCGGAAAACGTGTTCGTGCAGGTATACTTTTCTTGATTAATATAATGACCAAATGCCACACTATTACAATTTTTACGAACACGTGTTTCGCCGTCCTCATTCCTACACATTTAATACGCGTTTTACTAATACTTTACTAGGAAATCAATTCAGTTGTGTTTTCAACAGGAATTTGAATAATTTGACCAGATTTTTAATAAATTAGCGATATTAAGGTTCCTCCGTGTAACAATTTCGTCATAATATATATTATTAAGTCAGATGTATTATTACGAATTTACTATATGTGGTGAATTGCTTGAACAATTTCAAATTCTGTTACACAGAAGTATTGCTTTGTGTAGCCGTACTTACGAGAGATCCGTTGTGAGCCATCGGGTGTGAAACGTATGTCGCAGCTTGATTCCTCTGACAACTTTAGAACTGTCTCTGACAACCATTCATAATTCAAGCACGATTCAGAAAGAACATACATCTTCACGTATACATTCTGTGTGTATTTGATTGAAAACATTCGACATTCTGATATATTTTCAATTCATTTCAAATTGGGAGGCGGGTAATGGGTACCGCCGCCCCAGCAACCATTTATTAGATAACCAATACCTCTCCCAGAACCACAAGTGGTTCGCTGCGTTTGGTGACTTAGCAGGGGTGCCCGGGTTCATAAGGTGGGTGTGTCCAGGTCTTGACGGCGGATGCGCCTGCCCTCCATCAGATCGTGAAAGGCTGGTTTGGGGAGACCCTTTGACCTCTCCAGCTGACCTTTGGATTCATACGTCCTCGTCCACTCCTGGACATACTGACTCCTAGATACCTACCCACCCCTCGTACCTTTTCCTTCTCAGAACTTCCTATTCTTGCTTCGTAATTATGGAAAAATTTATGTATTTTTAAGGTGTACAAGTTTGTAACGAGGTTAACATTTTTTTTCTTTTCATTATTGGCGCATTTTCCCCTATTTTACGTAACAATGAATTTGTATGGTAATACATTCGGAATTTACGACCTTAAGACGGTGCCATTTATGTAGGTAAGTGGAAATGGGACTTCGCATTTGTCCCCTTCGCTTTAGCCGTTGTCGTTGAATGATGATTTCCCAGGAATGTATGAATAAATTACGGCTTTCATATTACGAAAGCCTAAGCATTAGTTGGGGTGAATCAGTAGCGAACCCGCCCAGAGGGTGGACAATTAAGGAATTGCTCCAATTTTCTGTAGATAAAAAACTATCGTGTATTTTTGGGTAAAAATTATTACTTATACTTAGTTTGTAGCAGCACAACATTCATTTTTAAAAACCTTGTAGGAAATTACTTGTCATTTTTCAGTTGTATTGGGTATTTCATATACAATTAAAAATAAATACTTTTATCCGACGGCTTAGGTGTCGAGGGTTCAAATCCCGGCGTACGCAAATAAATTTTATTCATTTGTATTATTTCACAACTTACTCATTTAAAATACCATATGGTATATTTGCGAGACGTTCCATTGTGGAAGATACTTTCAGTATCGCCCTGGTGTAAGACCGTCATTCAGAATTGAAACGTTGTTTTGAATGACTTTGGTCGTTTTGTTTTTACCAGATCTGTATAGCGAGATACTTCCCGTCTCCTTCCCCTACTCCTCCCCACTATCTTTAGCCACACAAAATACCCCTATTGGTGATGCCATAGTTCCCCTGGCTCCAAACGGCTGGGAACAGTTGAGACTCTTACGCGGTTTCACATAAAAAAATATAAATAGCATAAACCTTTTTAAATAAATGTATTTTTGAGAAAAAGCATTACAAAAATTTTGGGATAAATCTTTCAATATTTAGTATAACCTCCCTTGGTGTCAGTTACAGCTTGCACACTTTCCGATACTCTCTGAATGCCTTTTTAAGGCCCCGTAGTAAGCGTTCAAAGATGATTTGAAAGGGGTGGTATGTAAATACGAATGTTAGAGGGAGCGCGCTAATATTAAAAAAACGATGATAACTGAGCGAAATTTTCGGAGCTTGCTTTGCGATTTTTTTCTATCGAGTAAATTTCATATAATTAACGTTTCGGCTTAACAAATGTATAGATACAATCTTCAAATATAATTTATAAAAGAGTTACCGAGAAACTTGTTATAAATCGGTGTAATTGGGTATGCGCAGGCTTAATAGTTTCTTTTAGTCCTTCATCTGTATAATTTTCGTCCTTGGTACTCCAAACTAGTTGACCTCTTTCGTACATTTTCTCATGTTTTCCAGGCAATTTTCACGAACTTGTCTTTCATTTCGAGACATATTGAATCGCTTTTCTCTTCATTTTCTAGACCTCTGACATACTATAAGGAATTTTCTAATAATTTTAGTGATCAAATTAGCCCTTAACTCATAAGCATTAAAAGCGGTTAATTATGAAATAATAACACAAAAAGCCTAGATTAAATAATAATTTAGCCACCCACGTTTACATGTTTTATTTTAATGTGTTTTAAAGGCGATGCAATTTTAAATTAAAGCGATGCCATACGTATTAATGCAAAATCATGTGTTTTTGGTTTGAAAATTTGGTCGCCTAGAAATGTTCCAGATGCTTTTAATAAATACCGCGAGTATAATACATCTTGTCCTTTGAAATAATAGAGAATTTTTTACATAAGTCTTTATATAAGCCCAGAAAAAAATAATTTATAAGGCCTATGAAAACTGCTTTAAAGTTCAAAATTTCCTACTTACGAAACCATTTTCGGTTATGGTTTTATTGTATAATGTGGCAAATTAAGTTATTCATAAAATGATTGGAAAACATTTAAATATTTATGCCTGAACATCCACAAAATAAAATAAAATGCACTTTTTGGCCATGTTTTTTTCTTGCCTAAATCAAAACAGCTGGATGGTGTTAAGCGGGAATCTAAGCCTTGTCGCCATCTACGTAAGGAGTGTTATTGATGGCGGCTCGATTCAAAATATTACACGACGTATGGCATCGCCTTAATGCAAGATGATGTGTACTTAAAACATGTAAACGTGGGTGGCTAAATTACATGTTTTAATTTAAAAACCATAAACACATCATCTTGCATTAATTTAAAATTGCATCGCCTTTAAAACACATAAAATAAAACATGTAAACGTGGGTGGCTAAATTATTATTTAATCTAGGCTTTTTGTGCTATTATTTAAGAATTAAATAAAGGCGATGCAATTCAAATTAATGCAAGATGATGTGTTTTTGGTTTTAAAATTAGATCACTTAAAAATTTTATAAAAGCATTTCTAACATTTTTAAGTGATCTAATTTTAAAAATGGTAAAAATTCTTTTGAAAGTGCTTTTATTAAATACTGCGAGTAGATGTATATATTCTACTCGCAGTATTTAATAAAAGCATTTCTAACATTTTTAAGTGATCTAATTTTAAAACCAAAAACACGTCATCTTGCATTTTTTATAGGGCTGATACTTTATTTTTCTCTATATATTCTACTCGCAGTATTTAATAAAAGCATTTCTAACAGTTTAATTTTAATGTGTTTTAAAGGCGATGCAATTCAAATTAATGCAAGATTGTGTGTTTTTGGTTTTTAAATTAGATCACTTAAAAATGTTAGAAATGCTTTTATTAAATATTGCGAGTAGAATATATACATCTCTTTGTCTTTGCAAAAATTTATTTTTTTAGGCTTAGAGAAAAATAAAGTATCAGCCCTATAAAAATGCTTTTAAGTGCAAAACCTCCTACTTACGAACCCCGTTTCATAATAAAAATGAACGCAGCAAACGGCAAAGAATTTGTTAAAATTAGTTAAAACATACACGGAGAAAAAATAGTAATGCTGATTTATTTATTTAATCACTTCAAAATATGAACAATTAAAAACGGGACTGCAAGCCGCTTCCTGATAAAGTGTTGGTAAATTCGGAATAGTATTGGAACACGCCTTTACCTACCTGCGATGGTCTTAGTGACGAAATGCAAAAGTATTAGGACTTTTATGAACACCTTACTTTTATGGACATCAAATTGTGACAAAAAATTGGTATTTTACTAAGTTTATCAGGAAACCTATCAATTCATTCGTTAGGGGCCCGCAATCCCGTTTTTAACTGGGTTACCAATTATTGGAGGAGATTCTTAATAAATTAGCAATACTATTTTTTCTCGTGGCCTACAATCCCGTTTTTACCAGAAATAAGAATAATTTTAAGATTTTTTTAATTAATTAGCATTATTTCAAGTCCTCCGTGTACTTTGATAAACGAAGACGTTTAATATATGCGGATCCTATTAAATCAGGAAACAGGTACGTACACTGTTAAATATCTGCGGATACTGTGAAATCAGGAATCAGTCATCAAGCAATCGCTCAAAACCTTTTTGCAAAGTAGGCAAAATATGGCAAAAATTGCTCGAGTGGATAATACGAGGGTGGTCTGAAAAGTTTCCGACCTAACAATGAAACAAGGTTTTTTTATTTATTTTTCTACATAGTCTCCTTGTAACTCTACACTCTTCTCCCAGCGATGCTCCCATCTCTCTTACCCATCCAAATAGTACTCGGCGTTTTTCTCTGCAAAATAATTATTCACAAAGGTGATTGCCTCCTCATTTGACGAAAATCTCTGTCCTCCGAGCGCAGTTTTTAGATTACGAGATTTTTAGATTAATGTTTGTGTAATTCTCTCTTCAATTTTATTGATAAAAAATGATATTTACGTTTTTACTCCAAGCACGCTCAGGAAACGCTGGCTAAAATCCTTCGAGTACGTGCTGTTACATTCTGTATATGCATCTGTACATAGGTATATACCTTTATGGAATATTAGCTGACATGAACCCGGCGTTTCTCGACTTTTCTCTACTTTCAAAAAGTATAATATCCATTCATTATATATATATATATATATATATATATATATATATATATATATATATATATATATATATATATATATATATATATATATATATATGTGGGAAGCATAGAATGAGGACAGTTTTTCGAGCGCGCCCATACTTCGGGGACATTTGTATAGTTTGGGGACAGGCCCAAAGTATCTGTCCCCAAACTAACACTTTGCATTATATACGCAACGCATAGATTGAAGCCAATTTTAAAATTATGCAGAAGGCATGCTTTGAGCCATACATTACTAAAATATCCATAGATGCCACTATCGTATCGTTCTCAGATTTTTGAAATTTTCTATTGTGAATTTTCGAATTAGCAAAGGCTCGGTACCTATTTACCTAATTTATGTTTGTATTCTTTTTCGCTTGCTTTTGTCAGAGAATGTCGTATTTTTAAACCCGGTGTCCGCAAATATTTTTTTTATTTAATTGTTAGTATTATTTTTTCTTATTAGATAGTAATAAAATTAACATGCTTAAAATATATGCTCGTACATAATATGATGGTGTATTAAAAACTGATTTTAAAATAATCTAATAAAATAATTACACGTATAACGTTTGTGTAAACATTACAAAAAAATACTTTCATAATTTTTAATCATATTACAGATACATGTATTTTCAAAATAAATTTATTTTCATACTTTGACAATGTGGGCTTCACTACCCATACTGAGTTTTATACTTTTTATTTTTATGGTTTTTTTTCTTGTTACCTATTCAAAAGTATAAATGTATGTAAAATAATAATGAGAAGTACATACTTCCTACTCTCATGTAACGTGAATAATGCAATAATAATATAACTATAAAAAAAGAATTCAGAAATCGCGGGTTCAAATTACGGTGTGCAATTTGCATAATTTCACAATATTTATTTGTTTAAATAATACGTTAGTGCCTATATGGTATATTTGCGGCAAGTTCAAGAATGGTAGATAGGTACTTTCAGTATCGCCATGTTACGTGAATAATGCAATATTTTAAATAACTACAAAATAGTTGTTCATTGTTTCGCCGTTGAGATTGAGATTACGATCCTTG
Source organism: Hesperophylax consimilis (assembly GCF_061612785.1). Taxonomy (NCBI): domain Eukaryota; kingdom Metazoa; phylum Arthropoda; class Insecta; order Trichoptera; family Limnephilidae; genus Hesperophylax; species Hesperophylax consimilis. The sequence continues at coordinate 4,232,640 of NC_142842.1, forward strand.
GCTACGAATTCGGAGGTCGCGGGTTCAAATTACGGCGTGCGCAAGTAAATTTTATTTGATAAATTTCTATAATTTCACAATATTTATTAGTTTTGAATAATTCGTTAGTACCTACCTATATGGTATATTTGCGGCAAGTTCAAGAATGGTAGATAGGTACTTTCAGTATCGCCATGTTACGTGAAAAATGCAATATTTTAAATAACTTTTTTCGCCGCTGAGATTGAGATTACGATCCTTGACTACGAATTAGGAGGTCGCGGGTTCAAATTAGGGCGTGCGCAAGTAAATTTTATTTGATAAATTTCTATAATTTCACAATATTTATTAGTTTTAAATAATTCGTTAGTACCTACCTATATGGTATATTTGCGGCAAGTTCAAGAATGGTAGATAGGTACTTTCAGTATCGCCATGTTACGTGAAAAATGCAATATTTTAAATAACTTTTTTCGCCGCTGAGATTGAGATTACGATCCTTGACTACGAATTAGGAGGTCGCGGGTTCAAATTAGGGCGTGCGCAAGTAAATTTTATTAGATAAATTTCTATAATTTCACAATATTTATTAGTTTTAAATAATTCGTTAGTACCTATATGGTATATTTGCGGCACGTTCATGAATGGTAGATAGGTACTTTCAGTATCATAATGTTACGTGAATAATGCAATATTTTAAATAACTACAAAATAGTTGTTAATTTTTTCGCCGTTGAGATTGAGATTACGATCCTTGGCTACGAATTCGGAGGTCGCGGGTTCAAATTACTGCGTGCGCAAGTAAATTTTATTTGATAAATTTGTACAATTTCACAATACTTATTAGTTTTAAATAATTCCTTCGTACCTATATGGTATATTTGTGGCAAGTTCAAGAATGGTAGATAGGTACTTTCAGTATCGCCATGTTACGTGAATAATGCAATATTTTAAAAAACTACAAAATAATTGTTCATTGTTTCGCCGTTGAGATTGAGATTACGATCCTTGGCTACGAATTCGGAGGTCGCGGGTTCAAATTACGGCGTGCGCAAGAAAAAAATATTTGGTAAATAGGTGTAATTAACAGTTTATTAAGTTGACTTAATACGTTGGTACATATACTATAGTATATTTCCGGCACTTTCACTTTGCACAGGCTCTTTCGGAACATTTGTAAATGTGTACTTTCAGTGTCGCCAGGCGGTTAGGAGCAGACTCTTGAGTGATTTTTTTGAATACCGCCTATCTTTCACAAAAACAGCGCAATATAAATAAAATGATCCATATTTTATTACTATGATGCGCTCCGCTCAGACTTGTTTTTAACATTAATATCACATAGGAGGCCCCGAGGAAAATATTTTCTCTCATGGTTTATGACATCTTTGGGGATACTGTATGAAGGGTCTTTTGGATGAGAGGAAGGATTGAACAAGGCACTGGAAGAGACCCATGTTGTAGGAGGGAGGAAACACAGAGGCCGGCAAATCGTCCCACAGCCGAGCTGTTGAACTCGAGAACCAGTCGTAGGTACCGAAGAGATCAATGATGCTGGTTCTTCAGAGCATCTTTCATTGTAATACCGGTAGATCAATAAGAGCACACATACTTCACGGCTGTTCTCTAAAGATAGTTTTCTGCACAGGGAAAAAGGTCTTTTCAATTATTTTAAGGCTCTCGGCTATTTGGCTAGCGATTTGTACAACAGTGGGGCCCACGTAATATTTTTTTAAACAGAGACAAACATACCCAGGTGACCAATAACCTGACAATCTTTAAATATATCCCACTACTATCACAGTAAGCGGAAAATGTTGCTTGTGTCATGATGGAGGACTTAGCCAGCCGAGGAATTGAATTCACTAAGCCTGGGTGGGACTCAGACCTAAAGGGTAATTATTACATATTATATAGATAGATCTATTTTAATAAGAAGCAGATACTTTGTGTTTTGACATTATAATTAAAAATATAATAGTGCTAGATCTGAATAGTCAGGTACTTCTTTACCTTCCTCTTTCTCATCCCCTTCCCCTCCCCGTACCAGGTACTAGTAAACGTTTGTAACATAACTACATTCCTACAAATTGTCGTAAAATATATAATCTAAATCATGAAACCATCGGACCATGAGATAATATGCACCTATCAATAGGTACCTACTTATGGTAATATAATATTATCATTTCTATAAATTGGTAAAAATGTCCGTTCCCGAATTTGTTTAGCATGAACTTGTAACTACATGTCTCAACCAAATATGTAGGTACATGTAGATAGGTACTTACAGCCAGCCGTAGCGATCACGCGCCGAAGACGTGATAATTTTTTTGTGAAACCAACTGACACGCAAAATACGCGTGATTATTTTTTGCTACAGAATGCGCTCACGGGCGCACAGTGATTTTATTTTGAAAATTACTGGCCTATACTTTCATGTCTTCATTTTTATGGTTAGTATTATTATTGTTAACACTCAAATAAAATAAAATAAAAATGATTTGACAGACAAGAAAATAATTTTTATCTCATTTTAAATAAATAAAAAATATCAAATTTTGTATAAGTAGGTTTACAAAGAGTAATTAATGAAAATATTTAAATAGGAAGCAGATACTTTGTGATGTGACATCATAATTCAAAATATAACACTACAAACTCATTATTTAGTGGTAATTATTACAATTCGCCAGTGAATACAGAGCCGCTCTGTGATTCAATCACCTCAATGGCACTTACAGTATTATTTATTGGTAGCCTCTTCTAGTACTTTTATTATCTTTTTCAAACCAGATGGCTTCTGAACTTTCCAGAGTGGAAAATACTCTCAGTATCACCCTTGTGTAAGACCACCAGTCTTGAAACGTGGCTTGAAATGGCTTTAACTGTGTTTGGTTACCCTCCCCACTATTATCAGCTTCGCAACATACCCCAATTGGGGATTTCATAGTCTCACTGGCTACAGATGGTTTGGAGCAGTTGGGGCTCTTATGCGGGTTAATATTAACATAAATAAAAAATAGATTAAATGGCAGGTCATTTCAAGAATTTGAAAAACGTTAAAAATTAATGAAAAAATTATTTAAATTACACCAATAAAAAATGTTTCGATCTGCAGTTTACAGAAGTAAGTGGTAATTACTGCAAAAGATAAATTTAAAAAAATGCTTGGAAGCTAATGCTGCTGCAACAGAAATCAGTTTGTGTGGTAAAACCATGAATACTCGTGTGAGAAATGTGGAGATCCGCAAATAGTGTAAAGCTGATGTAAGTGTAATGAGTAAAATCAAGAAATGGACGCTTAGATGGTTTGGGCATTAGAGCGAATGAGCGAAGATAGGAGTGTAAGGAGAATATATGATACAAATGTGAATGGTAGCAGAAGTCGGGGACGCCGGAGGAAGATGTGGCACGATCGAGTGAATCAGATACTAGAGTCGGGCCATGTAAAGATTCAGAATAATAGAAGAGTATGTGTGAATGTGAATGAGGCAAGAAGTGTGTGCCAAGACCGAGTTGTTTTGCGGTCCGTCCTCTCTGCCTACCCCTGCGGTGAAACGGCGAGATGGTTGGTAAGTTAGTTTAGCAATAGAAAAGCAAAACATCAAAATATAAATACTAAACATTTTATACATTGCTTATATGTTTCCAAGCAAGGTGCTTTTCGGTTCTGGAAAGTATAGTTGATTCTTCAAAAAATTGCCTGGAATGGACGCTAAAAATATTTTCGTTCTTACCTCTTCCGTATTTTTTTGATATAGTGACATACGAGCTTCTGTTTCCATGCGTATGGTTTGTCTAGTCTGCGCGGGGCAAGTCATTTTAAAATAATGGAGTACTCATCTGCAATAAGTAAAAAGCGCCAGGCGGGATCTCCCGTCGAACACTAACTGAAACTAACTCTTTTTAATAGGTGGACTTTTTAACTACCGGTGGTTTTTGACAACTCGCGGTCGAGAACGCGTCTACTTTTAACTGCCGATAATTCTCCAACTTTAAGGATTACTGATTAATATTTTTTTTTTTATAAAATTAAATTTTTGTAATTTATTTTAATACGGAAAACCAACATTTATTATATTTTACAATGTATAGTAAAAGGGTGCGTATAAACAGGCAAAGTTTTATCGAGTCGAACCACGAATTAGGGAAAGGAACGAAAATACCGCAATTGGCATCAATCTTATAATAGCTCTTTTTTATCTTATCTTCGGATATATATTATGTTTTCTAAATTTTTGAAATAATCTCTTATCTTTTTGAACTATACAACGGTTACAATTTTATTTATTTATGTTTAATTTAAAAGAAAGACGAACACCAAATACGAATAACCTGACAATGTTTTATATTCTCCCACTACCCCCGTAGTAAGCAACAATAATTCAAAATCAACCCGTAAAAAGTTCGTCTACTAAATATATGAAACATCTGTATTTATCAAAAGATGTATTTGAAAATATATTTTTTGGTTTGATTAAGGATTGAATCTTCCTCTCCAAGGACTGGAATCAACCGCGCCAACTAAATGAACTAAATCCCGATTTGGTATGACCGGCATTTATTTTTTATATTAACTGCTGTAATGTCATTCAATTTCAGAGAAATGCAAATATGTCCGCGTGTATTCACGTGATTGCCGCCAGTTCATTGTAATCAACAACGAGTCTATCTGCCAAATTTCAGCTTTATTGGATGTTGGAAAATGGGTGAATATCCACTTCATTCATACATTCATTTAAGAAAACGCATGTGAAATTCAAGAAGGTGTATTTAAAAGTATAAAAAAATAATATTTAAAAAAAACACACGAACATATCTTCACAGTTTGAGAACTAATAATAATTGTATACAAAAAATGTCAACAACGAAAAAAACAGTAAAAAAAACATCTGCACATCCGGTCGTCGCGCATCGGCCCATGTAGTGCCCAGCCAGCCTCATATACCTACTATCATATTATTATTCAAAAAGTAATATTTACAATAATTATCTAATTTGGGTTTCTTTTGCGGCAATTTTTTGAAACAAATGTCTATTATTAAAGCCCGAACGAAACAGAAAATACAAAAATGACTGTTACCAGTTTCTCCTTTGAGATTGAGATAACAATCCTTGGCTATGAATTCGGAGGTCGCGGGTTCAAATTACGGCGTGCGAATGTGAATTTTAATTGATAAATTTGTATAATTTCACAATATTTATTAGTTTAAAATAATACGTTAATAACTATATCGTATATTTGCGGCATGTTGAATAATGAAAATAGGTACTTTCAGTATCGCCATGTTAAATTAATAATGCAATATTTTAAAAACTACAAAATAGTTGTTAATAGTATGAGGTTGAGATTACGATCCTTGGCTACGCATTTTGAGGTCGCGGATTCGAATTCCGGCGTGCGCAAGTAAATTTGATTTGATAAAATCGTTCCACAGCCGAGCTGTTGAACTCAAGAACCAGTGTTAAAAACGAAACGACAAGGTGCCGAAGGGATCAATGATGCTGGTTCCTCAGCGCATCTTTATAAGAAAGACAAAAAGTTAATTTTTGTCACAGATAATCTTAGCCATAATTCTGTGTGTTTTTAAGTACCTAGTTACTCATGTGCGTTCTTATGATAAAATACAGTTTTTAGTATTTTACAATTATATTTTAAAATTATACAATGATACAAAGTAATTGAACAAATATATGTTAATTCCACTCAAGCAAAAGGATGGGAAAAACTTTATCAAAAGCATATTTATTGGTGTTCACCTTGTAAACCGAGTCGAATAATAGAGATACTTACATAAATGATTCGTAGTAAAGATACATTTACAGATGGTCGCTATGGTAGAACGATGGTATAATAGTAATTTATGTGAATACATCACAAGAGTCCCGAGTGCTCCCAACCGCCTGGAGCCAGTGAGATTGCAGTGAGGGCATCCCAAATAATTGGGGTATGTTTTTATATACATTTATGTAACACCTCACAAGAGCGTCCCTGCCTGTGCAGTGTACAGACAGGGGAACTATGTCACCACCCGGTTGGGCGGCGTTGTGAGGCGGAATAAGGTAGGGGCTGCAGGAAGGGATTTGTTATTGCGGGCCTTGAAGAGGCTCGGATTATAGGATGGAGGAAAAACAGATGCCGGTAGCTCGAAATTGCTTGTTGATAAGCTAAAAGTATTGGAGAGAGGAAGGAGATGTGGAAGAGAAAGGTGGGGAAGTACCTGGTCACCAAACACGGCTAAAGCCATTTCAATCAAATTTTCAATTCTGAATGATGGTATTACACCAGGGCAATACTGAGAGTACCCTCCAATCTGGAACGTATCGCAAATATACCTTATATTATTTTTAAAGATAAATTGTGAAAAAATACAATGCCATATCTGCTTTGTTTTTTTTTTTTTTTTTTTATATTTACTCCACACAGGAGGCCCAGAAGAAAATAATTTCCCTCGGGGCCTATGTCATCTTTGGGGATGCTGTGTGGAGGGTCTTTTTTTGGAGAGGAAGGAGTGAACATGGGTCTTGAAGAGTCCCATGTTGTAGGAGGGAGGAAACACAGAGGCCGGCAGTTCGTTCCACAGCCGAGCTGTTGAACTTAAGAACGAATCGTAGAAGCGACCCGTTCTCATTACATTACATTACATGTTACTTTTATCTATGGGTAAAACCATCTAGGTGCCTACCTAACACAAAAGTTAAATTGTGTAACGGAACAAGGAAGATAGGCCATTAATCGTTGTTAGTTTGTGTGTAGTGTCGCCAACATCATATAACCTAACAATGCCCTGCATCTACACTCCTACATAGTCACCAAACGTACAACCCGTGCAGTATGGTCTAAGCTCGATGACAGTTGGCAAACTTCCATGCCATATCCGCTTTGTTTCTATTATCTATGGATAAATCCATCTAGGTGCCTACCTAACACAAAAGTTAAAATGTGTAACGGAACAAGGAAGATAGGCCATTGATTGTTGTTAGTTTGTGTGTAGTGTCGCCAACATCATATAACCTAACAATGCCCTGCATCTACACTCCTACATATTCACCAAACGTACAACCCGTGCAGTATGGTCTAAGCTCGATGACAGTTGGCAAACTTCCATGCCATACCCGCTTTGTTTCTATTATCTATGGATAAAACCATCTAGGTGCCTACCTAACACAAAAGTTAAAATGTGTAACGGAACAAGGAAGATAGGCCATTAATCGTTGTTAGTTTGTGTGTAGTGTCGCCAACATCATATAACCTAACAATGCCCTGCATCTACACTCCTACATAGTCACCAAACGTACAACCCGTGCAGTATGGTCTAAGCTCGATGAAAGTTGGCAAGCTTCCACGCCATATCTGCTTTGTTTCTATTATCTATGGATAAAACCATCTAGGTGCCTACCTAACACAAAAGTTAAAATGTGTAACGGAACAAGGAAGATAGGCCATTGATTGTTGTTAGTTTGTGTGTAGTGTCGCCAACATCATATAACCTAACAATGCCCTGCATCTACACTCCTACATAGTCACCAAACGTACAACCCGTGCAGTATGGTCTAAGCTCGATGAAAGTTGGCAAGCTTCCATGCCATATCCGCTTTGTTTCTATTATCTATGGATAAAACCATCTAGGTGCCTACCTAACACAAAAGTTAAAATGTGTAACGGAACAAGGAAGATAGGCCATTAATCGTTGTTAGTTTGTGTCTAGTGTCGCCAACATCATATAACTTAACAATACCCTGCATCTACACTCCTACATAGTCACCAAACGTACAACCCGTGCAGTATGGTCTAAGCTCGATGACAGTTGGCAAGCTTCCATGCCATATCTGCTTTGTTTCTATTATCTATGGGTAAAGCCATTTAGGTACCTACCTAACAGATAAGTCAAAATTTGTAACGGAACAGGGAAGATAGGCCATTAATCGTTGATAGTTTGTGTGTAGTGTCGCCAACATCATATAACTTAACAATACCCTGCATCTACACTCCTACATAGTCACCAAACGTACAACCCGTGCAGTATGGTCTAAGCTCGATGACAGTTGGCACGCTTCCATGCCATATCCGCTTTGTTTCTATTATCTATGGGTAAAAGTTTGTTGGTACCCATAAAAAAGCTAAAATTAACAATAAGTATTGAAAATTATTTTTTTCGAGATGGATGAAATTTTTCACTCTTTTATCTTTCGAAAAACTCAGCGAATAAGTTTCATAAAGGATTTGACTTGAAGACGAAACATTACTTTATCATAATGTACCAAATTCACAGCGCGTAAATATCTACATATTTGATATTATTATTTGTGCCATCTGGCGTCAAGAATATTAATAATTACACATTATTCCAATGGAAGTTTCCTACTTACCATAGGTCGAAAGTATGCTATATGTACACGAAACACCTCTCTGTGAAAAGCATTGTTTGAGACCACGACGGGAAATTATATATAACGCATACATTGAGGACTGTCTTCAAACTATCGTCTGTACAGAATAAAAATATGTCTTCAAAGTATGCTCTAGATGTATGTATCGATATATATTTTAAACGGTACATCATAGACGTATATAGCTGTGAGGGGGTAGTTTTTAAGGGTTGATTAAACAAAATGGCATTAAAAAAAAGTGTATATAATGTGGCTCAAAGTATGCTTTATACAAATATATATATATATATATAACCTTCCGGAAAAAAATCTCTAAATGATAGTGAAAACCCTATCAAACTCCGTTACATAGTTTAGAAGAACTAAGCGCACAAACATACAGACGCGGATAGTGACTTTGTTTTATACTATTTAGAGATACCCACAATTACGAATTTATTAAAAATTTATCAGAAAATGTCCTGTAATTCCGTTTTTAGCTCATTATGATCTGGGATGTTCCGGGATGTTACCTACGAACATTCTACGACCTGTCAATGTTCTGAAATGTTGTGGAATGCTTTCGAATATTCTCGAATGATCTGGACTGTTCTAGAAACTTCTAAAGGGCGAAACGTTCAGCCCTTATATCTTCAAAAGCAAGCCCTTCAGGTAAAAACAGGAACCTTCTTCATGGATTGTGGATAGAGGGCTACCACACCATATTACTCCCTTGATCCTACCGGGACACATTTTACACTTACTTTTATAATATATATTGATTAGTTGACATACAACATAAAAAAGTTATGACCGGACAGATTTTGTTATCAAAGGTTCCTGATATATAATTTGTTCTACTAAATCATGTTATTAAAAGTGAATGTAAATGCGAAAAATATTGATGGATTCTATAAATAGAGGCGGCTTGCGTTGTCTACCGCTGGTATTCAATTAATCAAATATTCGTATCAAATGTCGATCTGTCGTGAAGGGTATTCAATTCAGTGGGCATTAAGCACCTACTCGATTCTGAGGGCCTTCCACCCCTCTCGGCTTGATTAATGTTGTCTCTAATTCCTTCATACCGAAGTATGCTCAAAATTTTTTTTAATTTTCAAATCAAAAATATACACCTAAAAATTATTAGAGACCAAATTTTTAAGATCGTTTGATCGTAAATTTGTTTGTACTTTCTGTTCCGTTTTTGTTATTATTCAAACAAGCCTTACTTTGTGCTAGGTGGCTATCTAAGACTATGGCTCAGTAAATATCATTTTATCAAATGTGAACTCGTCGTGTTTATTTGAACTTTCTTATAGGTATATGTATAAACTGATTATATTTCCATTGTGCTGAAGACTGACTTATAGGTATGTATAAACTGAATATATTTACATTGTCCTGAAGACTTTCTTATAGGTATGCATAAACTGATTATATTTCCATTGTCTTGAAGACTTTCTTATAGGTATGCATAAACTGAATATATTTACATTGTCTTGAAGACTTTCTTATAGGGATGCATACACTGATTATATTTCCATTGTCCTGAAGACTGTCTTATAGGTATGCATAAACTGAATATATTTACATTGTCCTGAAGACTTTCTTATAGGTATGCATAAACTGATTATATTTCCATTGTCTTGAAGACTTTCTTATAGGTATGCATAAACTGAATATATTTACATTGTCTTGAAGACTTTCTTATAGGGATGCATACACTGATTATATTTCCATTGTCCTGAAGACTGTCTTATAGGTATGCATAAACTGAATATATTTACATTGTCCTGAAGACTTTCTTATAGGTATGCATAAACTGATTATATTTCCATTGTCTTGAAGACTTTCTTATGGGGATGCATAAACTGATTATATTTCCATTGTCCTGGAGAAGTTTGAGTGCAACCGAAACCGGTCGACCTATATAACTCAATAAAGTTTAAAACAAAGTTTAAAAAAATCATTTTTATAGTCACGCCACAAAGTGTTTGCTTTCTCAATAAATTAGTTACATTAAATTAAATGTAATTTTTATAGTCACGCCACAAAGTGTTTGCTTTCTCAATAAATTAGTTACATTAAATTAAATGTAATTTTTATAGTCACGCCACAAAGTGTTTGCTTTCTCAATAAATTAGTTACATTAAATTAAATGTAATTTTTATAGTCACGCCACAAAGTGTTTGCTTTCTCAATAAATTAGTTACATTAAATTAAATGTAATTTTTATAGTCACGCCACAAAGTGTTTGCTTTCTCAATAAATTAGATACATTAAATTAAATGTAATTACGATTAAAAAACGCTTTGTATACGATATTAAAAAAAAGATGTTTTGGATTGAAAAATGAGAATGATTAATTTATAACTGTATACAACCTAAAATTCATCATGACTGGACTACATTGTAACTAGAAAAACCTATGACATTTCATAAATCGTCGAAAGCTAGTTCAGAAATTTGAATATTATTGATGTATATTTTTGAGCAATCTGTCACTGCTTTATTCAGGTGTAGCTAATTGGTAGTTAGGTACCTACCATTATCTTCTTTCATTGCTACTGTTTTTCAGTTCGTATTATATGCTTTGTACTGTGTTATTATTGAATAATATTCTGTAAACAAATGTAATTAATAAACAAAAATAAAATTCATAATTAATTAGGTAAGTAGGTGGGTTTGTATGTACCTACTAACAAATCTGATGATTTCACAGGAAATTTTTGTTTTGCTTTATTAAATAAGAGAAAATTAGAAATTCCCTTAAATTATTGTTATTTCAACGATTTACCGTAAGACAAACATCAAGATTTTTCAGATGATTTTTTTTTAAACTGATTTTTGTCTTCTTTGATGTCGAATAACAAGCTTAAATGTGATGTAAAGAAGCAATGCATCTGCGTGAGTAGGTGCCTACTGAGTTGCGATACATATACTTCTTGCAGTGTCTTCGAAGCAATGCTAAATGATTTTACCCTTTGGACAACGGTTGTGGCCAAGATAATAGGCGTCTTTTAAATTTTTCACAACTATTAATTTTTTTTTTATTTTTTTTTTTTTCATGTTCTCCATAAAACGGTTTTACACCAATTTATCATGGAGAAAAATACAAATCAAAAAGTTTGCAGAGGCAGTTTTACTATTTTGTGACATGTGTTAAAAGATAGTTACTGAATTGTCTGTAGGTGACATTGAAAATGTCGATGGCTAATGCAGAATCGTTAAGCAGTTGAGTCGCTCTTTTTATTGGCGCGTTCTTTTTTTTTTTTTTTTTTACAGTAATACCGCACAAGAGTCCCAACTGCTCCCGTCTGGAGTGAGTGAGACTATGGCATCCCCAATTGGGGTATGTTGTGAGGCTGAGGATATTGGGGAGGGGAGGGAGATGGGGAAGAGGAAGGTGGGGAAGTACCTGGCTATTCAGATCTGGTCACCAAACACGGCTAAAGCCATTTCAAGCAACTTTTCAATTCTGAATGGTGGTCTTACACCAGGGCGATACTGAGAGTATCTTCCACTCTGGAACGTGCCGCAAATATACTATATATTATTTTAAATTAATTAATTGTGAAATAACACAAATTAATCAAATAAAATTTATTTGCGCACGCCGGGTTCGAACCCGCGACCTTCGGATCTGTAGTCAAAAGCGTATACCACTAGACCACGCCGGCCGTCAAAAGGGAAATAGGCAGAAAATTTAATGTATCTTAAATCATTCAAATCAATTGTGTAAAATTTTAAATACGTTTATTAGTAAGGCCCTAACGGTATATATTTTAAATAAATTCTACACAATAAACTTGAAGCAATAAATTTTAGATCTAAATCAAAGTTTATATCTAAATCTTTTCAAACATAAACTCGCTAGCAATAGACCGCGTAAACTTCGAACATAAAACCATACAACTTTGCGATACTAAAATGTGTATTAATATACCTGTGTTTTATTTTACCTGTAATTTATTACACTTGTATTTTGTATTTACTTATAGGTACTATTAAAAATTGAAACCCGCTGACTTGCTTTCAATGAGCGACCGGATTTTTGCGACGCACATTCGCGACCTAAAATCGCAACCCGGGTGCCGGGTGCTGGAGTGGCGAGGCGAGCGCACTCAGGTTGTCAGCACCCGGGTCTAGCGACCTAATCTCACGACCTACTCTCGCGGCGCGGGTGCCGGGTGCTGAAGTGGCGAGGCAAGCGCACATAGATTTTTAGTATCCGGGTCCCGCGACCCGGGCTCGCAACACGGGTGGCTCCAGTTTCCAGTTACCTAAGGCCTACATTGAACATAGAACCGCTTCTTCTTCCAGATACTTTTGGAACCGGTTCCCAATGATGGGAAGGTTGATCGATAATAGGTTTAATAAAAAAATATATAAATTCATCTTATGAATATGCTATCTAGCTACAAAAAATAAATGTGAAAATAGCCGGGTTTCGGGTCGTATATGACCTGGTAATATATTTTTTTAAACAGTTTTGTGCTTGAAATCGAGCGTTTCTGGACTCCGTTTGCCAAACGATTTTTATGCCTATTATACATATACATGGTGATATGAGGCACACTAAGAATGTATACATTTTTGACTTGTGGCTTCTTCTTGGTGATACAAGACTCTGGTAAAGGGGGTTTATATTTAAGATTAATTAAAACAGTACCTTACCATTAAAATATTTTATTTTAAATGGTTTGAAAATTTTATCAAACGTTAATAAAATTAGCGGTAAGGCCAATTTATTTTTTTTAGACGATTAAATAGTAACTTCCCGGGAATTTCTCTAGAAATATTTTAGATTTTAGTAAAACTTTCATCATAAATAATCAAACTAAACCCTACGGAAAGATAGATTTTCTAGGCCTGCTAGGGCAAAGTCGACCGTAGGTCTGTCCATTACGCTGGACCGCGCGCCGAATATTGTTTTTACCCGACTTCATCACTTACAGTTTAGTCAGATAAACCTTTTTTCTCTCGAATATTATTACTTGGACGAAAAAGGATTTAAAATTAATATGCACCTACTTATATTGATAACTGAGAGCTCTGTTGTACTCTCTTTCTTTTACAAGTGTCGTTTATAAGATAGAGTGAGAGGTTACAAAAGAGCTATCTTCAGTTGGGTGACTTTATTCAATGCTCACTTTAAAATTAAGCTTTTAAGTAAATATAATATCATATAAGTTATAAAATCTGTTAGATTAGAGATTTAATTTGAAATTTTCCCGCTTAACATTTAGTTTTAACGTTTATAATAATATACGGTAAACTTTTAAATGCAAAGAAAAAGCTTGGTGTCCTCTCTCTCTAAAATTTACACTTAATTCTCTCTAAACGTACATACGTCATGCCTGATAATTATAAATAAAAAGGTAGAACGAGTTTTATGAGGACGTGTCAGTTGGTGACAGATATAGCACAACGTGACCCAACGGCTTTTGATGTTTCGCGATAAATACAGCACTACGTGACCGAGAGGTTATAATTAATGACTGGGTTTGATGCCCGGAAAAAAGCTACTTCCAGTTATGCTTGAGTTATGTTTTATGCAATGGTTTGATTATGATAACAAACTTACTTTAACTAAGTGATTATATAAATAATTTACACTTATCAAACTCATTTGCACAACTTTCGATAATATATCTTTCATACTTTTTCATATGTATAAATTAATTTAAACACCCAATCGGACGTAATAAATGCTTTTATTTTTTTTTATTTATTTCTATACATACATTACAGTGTCTACCAAACATTTACATTTGAATATAATACATAAATTTAGAACTCTTGTTGATATGGTGTTTGTTTTATGCTGGGTGTGAGGTAGGGTGTTGAATAGGTGACACTGTGGTGGGTAATGTTATATGTTTCGTGAACACCTCACTGGGAGAACCTGTGCTGAGGTGTTTACGTGTTTATGATTAAATGGTACATGTATTTGTGTGTATTGGTTAAATTTTCTTATAAAGTGTACGTTGGGATTTTAAATTTTTAATGGTTATTGTACATTGTTATTTAGAGAAAAAGGAAAACAAGCTGTTCATTCTTAGTTATATAAATGTCAACAAAGTAACTACAGATTGCTCTGTAATTACTTTAATGTTACCTTAAGTAATTATTTTGTACTCTTGTTATTAAGGCGATGCCATACGTAGTAATGCAAAATCATGTGTTTTTGGTTTGAAAATTTGGTCGCCTAGAAATGTTTCAGATGCTTTAATTAAATACTGCCAGTAGAATACACCTTGTCCTTTGAAATAATCGAGTATTTTTTAGATAAGTCTTTTTATAAGCCCAGAAAAAAATAATGTAAAGTCCTATGAAAACTGCTTTAAAGTTCAAAATCTCCTACTTACGAACATATTTTCGGTTATGATTTTATTGTATAATGTGGCAAATTAAGTTATTTATAAAATGATCGAAAAAAAAAAAAAAATTATTCCTTAACATCCACAAAATAAAATAAAAGGCACTTTTGGCCATGTTTTTTTCTTGCATAAATCAAAACAGGCGGATGGTGTTAAGCGGGAATTTAAACCTTATCGCCATCTACGTAAGGGTTGTTATTGATAGCGGCTCAATTTAAAATATTACGCGACGTAGTAGTGCATCGCCTTAAATACAATATTATTGAGCACCTTTGTACAACAGAACTCAGTTTATTACGTTCTGTACTATACACTTATTATTATACTTCTGAACAATTTACCCATAACAATGTATATTTTTAAAAGCCTTCAGGGTGTGAATAAATAAATAATACGTTGCATTACAGTCGTGGAATTCTATTTATTGGAATAAATGTCAACATTACAATATCGTGAGTACTCTCATTTATGCAGTAACGTCCTGCTGAAAGACCACCATTCAAAACCGAAACGTTGTTTTAAATGGTTAGGTACTTGTCAACCATCCTCTTTATTTGTAACCACGACCTTACGATTCGTAACCAAGAATCGTAACCATTCAACCTCGGAAGCCATCATAATGAGTGTGTGTCATAATTGTAGAAAAAAAAATTCGTATTCGATTTTTTTATCCATTCGTGTATTCTATACACTTTGCGGGGTTTCAACCCTGATTACAAGTTTTTCCCACTCTACCTCCAAGCTTTTATAAACTTTCCATCGATAATTTTAAGTTCCACGGCTTTTGATGAATCCTTTCAAAAACTTTTTGAATACGTCGAGTGTATGTATTGCTGAAAATATCCTTTGTATTGAACTTTTGGTTTGCGTTCTGTTTGCAGAAAATTGGTGTTTGATTGTTCTGTTCGGTTCTGGTTAGTTCTGTATCGTTCTAGTTAGTTCTGTTAGGTTCCCCTGGCATGTGCGGACGATTTGTGAGCTAAAAGTTTGATTAAAAAAGTTAAATGATTGTTGAAATTCTCATGAATGGAAAACCATTTGAACAGACTGCTTTAAAAAAATAAAAAATGGTTACATTGGTGCAAACAAAAATATTTGCTGTCTATTTTTTACAAATGTGTATACGTCGCATAATAGGCCTCACAGCTTGAAACTGTCATGAGCTAGTGAGACTATGGCATCCCCAATTGGGGTATGTTGTGTGGCTAAAGGGGTTGGGAAGGGAAGGAAATGTGGGAGAGGAGATTCGGTTCTGTTTGATTCTGAATTGAGAGTATCTACCAGTCTTTGGATTAATTATGTTTGGCTTAAGAAAGAGAAAATAGCAAATGTAAAAAAATATATCGTAATCCTTATCTAATATTGAATGTCTTATGGTTAAAATATATAACTCCATAAAACAAAATATTTAGAAAACTGAGTTTAAAGAATTGAAAACCAAGAAACATTAGATTTTATGATAATAAATTATATTAATAATATTCAGTATCTGTATCTTATATACATGCAGTATTTTGGTATGGACTTTTGGATAAAGATTTACATAATTGTTAACGAAATACTATATCTGTGCTCATAAACACATTGCTTGGAGGATTTACAATATATTTTGATATGTTTATATCTTTGGGACTGTAGGTTTTGGAGATAAACACACAAAAATATAGGCTTTATTTGGTACATTTCACTACATTCAGATTCACGAGAAACTTAACACAACCTTCAATGCTCAGTTTAAATCCGGCAATTGTCGCGACGTGTATTTTTATGCTAACCCAGTGATTAAAAAAATCTAAAAAAATTGTGCGAACTCGGTTTTTTACTGCCTTCTCTAATTTTAAAGTTATGGAGTGTTTAATATACGTGACAGAGTTTTCCAAGTTTACATGTTTGAGTTTTCCAAGTAATCACTGTATAAGGCTGGCAGTGAACGTGTTAATTTATTTTCAACCAAAATTGGAGATACAATATTTCAACTCTATGCCGTCGAATCTTCGAATATACCCCACGAATTGAATAAATGAACGGAAAAGTGAAGGAAATTAACCCAGAGGTTTAGGGAAAGGGGGTTCCTTTGTGATGGTAAAATGATTAACAAGTAGAAATATGCCTGTATATAAAAGCATCTGGGAATATCGGTGTATTATATTCTCTTTGCCTTGGAAGCGGAATCTGCGTTCCGATATCGTTAACTGCCAAGTAGCTGGTATTGTTATATCGGTAAGAATTGTTTTCTGAAAGTGTAACCGTCAGGCGAATAGCGCTATCTAATATAATACTATCAGATCTTTTGTGTATTTACCTAACAATTGTGACTGACAACCAATTGTACTACATCAGTTCACTTATTTCCAAAGATGTCTAAAAAAAAATTATCCACAATTCACAGCGTGCGAACGCTTGTTTTAAACAGAATATTTTGTTCTTCCAATATGACACCACCGAAGGAAACAAAGACCGGACGTCACCCATTTACGGTATATATACACACTCTTCACCAAACAAATGAAATTATGCAAAACATCTTTGAAAATAAGTGAACTGAAGTGGTACAAGTGCTTTTCAGTTATAACTCACAAATATTAAATTGGTATACCGAATACAAGTATCGAGAATTGTATCAGATAGCGTTATACGCCTTACAGTTACACCTTACTAGTGATTAACACCGAAAAATATCTACGTATTTAAGTAAAGCGATTTATGCGGATAATATTTATAATCGGAAATCATTTTCTTTGTAATAAGTTATTGCGTAGGTGTTAGGTACGAGTAAGCTGTCTAGGAATTATCGAAGAGAAAGCTATCACATAATTTATCTTATCTGTTCACTTTAATATCTGCCCTGCCCCGTTTAATAAATTGACGTGATATTTCTTTATCCCCTCCAAGAAATTTATTTTTTCTTTCTAAATACTATAATCAAAACACCGCCTATGTATGATTTGGTTTATTGATCCACGCGGTAGACACGTGCGCGCACGTGGCAAGTCCACACAGTTTGGCTACTACTCAAACTAATGCAATGACTTAAAAGTGTTTGTATGTGTCTAAAGTGCGGCTTTAATTTCAACTTTTCTTCTTGTCGTATTGACTGGTTTTTTTAAACTTATTTTGCTCTGTTTCCATTGTCTCACTAACCGCATATTGTATGAATATTTTTTTACTATTTTATTATGAACTTATTGCCCTGGTAATATAAAATACGTCTATGAACATCTTTGCTTTTATTTGTTTGTCTGCGAATTATACTTTTTAAATATTTTTACAGATTTATCTTACTGGCTAGAATTGTTATACTTGTTGGTCTGTACTGTTACACCCTCCCCATGAGGGTGTGGAATAGCCCCTTGTCCCTGCCTAACACAGGTGGTGCCTTTATTTTATGTCTTTTCTAAGCGCTTAGTTTCTTGCACTGTTCACTGCGCCACTCCCGACGTAGCAATAGCAGCGAAAGGGATGATTTTCTTCGATCCCGATCTCCAGTTCTCCTGTGGTCCTTTCAGCTGAAGTGAGTTATTTAGCTCCCAGGGTTCTGCAGAAATCTCTTCCACTATTTCACTATCTACATAGGAGTCACGTCTGGCCACTGTGCCGCCGGGGACCGGACGGCGTGAAGGGTTCAAAGGACCACCTTCCGTTCCACTGCTAACGGTCTCACGTCGGGACTTCCTGTGGTGCGCTAGAAGCTGAGGTTGTTCTTATGTTTTTCGATGCCATAGAAACTTGTTTAAATTTGCTTTTCCTTTCTTTTTTTCGTTTTTAACTTATGTTCTTCTTTATAAATGTTGTATCTCCACTAGAAGAACAAGAAAAAACTGTTTTATTTATTGTTATTTGTAGAATTTTAGGTTTTTCTTTTATATAATCAATGATATTATTATTTTATTTATGAAAAAACAGTCTATTTATCAACAATTTTTGCTCTGTAATATGATGGTAAAGCTACTTACAGATATCGTCTATCGTAAGGAATATATACTGACATTCTTTATTTTAAAAGGAAAGCTTTATCCGACTGGTAACATCAGACATAAGAAACTGGATAAAAAAAATCGTTTTTTTTAAGAAAGACTAACATTCCCGGGTTATGAATAACCTGAAAATATTTGATGATTTCTTACCACCACCACAATAAACGGAAAATGTTTGCTTGTATCGTGAAAAATTTTGCTGAAAAGCGACATGACTTTTAAAAGTTCCACAAAAAATTTTAAATACTCCACGAAATAAAATCTTTGTTATACATTACTTTTTTATGTTCATTCAAATTACTTTATTCCGGTTTCAGTTTACCGATCCTTTGAACTATGTAGAGATACCTTTCACTTTTTGATGCCTCCGTGATAATCCCGATTGTTGCAAGAATATGTACCACATCTTCGGATCTACCGGATCTGCCCTGATGATGGACACTGCAACGCTGTCCGAAACGTCGGCTAAAGAAGGAGTTAGCGCAACACGGCATAACACCCCAAAAACAAACAACAAGTACCTGGTTATTCGTAACTGAACATAGCCAAACTGCACACTATAAATTCAAAATATTAATAAACTGAAAGTCTTCTACTAGCGAATCAATTGCAAATCATATCTTCCCACCATGTTTTAACAAACTTCCACCATATTTTAACATACTTTCACCATATTCTAACATACTTCCACCATATTTTTACAAACTTCCACCATAGTATAACCAACTTCAAACGTATTTTAATAAACTTACACCATATTATAACAAACGTCCAACATATATTAACAAACTTCCACCATATTTTAACATACTTTCACCATATTCTAACATACTTCCACCATATTTTAACATACTTTCACCATATTCTAACAAACTTCCACCATATTTTAACATACTTTCACCATATTCTAACATACTTCCACCATATTTTTACAAACTTCCACCATATTATAACCAACTTCAAACGTATTTTAATAAACTTACACCATATTATAACAAACGTCCAACATATATTAACAAACTTCCACCATATTTTAACAAACTTCCACCATATTTTAACATACTTCCACCATATTTTAACAAACTTCCATCATATTTTAACAAACACTCACCATATTTCAACAAACTTCCACCATATTTTAACATACTTCCACCACATTTTAACAAACTTCCATCATATTTTAACAAACACTCACCATATTTCAACATACTTCCACCATATTTTAACATAATTCCACCATATTTTAACAAACTTCCATCATATTTTAACAAACACTCACCATATTTCAACAAACTTCCACCATATTTTAACATACTTCCACCATATTTTAACAAACTTCCATCATATTTTAACAAACACTCACCATATTTCAACAAACTTCCACCATATTTTAACAAACTTCTATCAGATTTTAACAAACTTCAACCATATTTTAACAAACTTCCATCATATTTTAACAAACTTCCACCATATTTTAATATACTTCCACCAAATTTTAACAAACTTCCACCATATTTTATCATACTTTCACCACATTTTAACAAACTTCCAACATATTTTCCTCTCACTCTGACGACACAAATGTTAAAACTGAGAAAAATTTTAATGTTTACTATGAAATTCACTATTTCAACTGTTAGCCAGACTGTTTACCTTCCATTTCTTCTTTTATTTCTTTGGCATTTATTTCTTCCAATTATCTTTTCAATTGTTATAAATCTCCTCTATTTACAGATACAACGAAGATAATAATCATCCCGGTTAATAGGGCACGCTATAGTACGCAACCCTCATTATAACAAGCGCACCGTCATGGCGGCCCGTGTCATTTGTTATCCTAGAGCATTTTCCCGCTGAAACCCATTGAACGTCGGATCAAAGGATTTCGCCTCATTAGCCGTATTTACCTTGGTCTATATATTAAATGGCACCCGGATATAAACACATAACGACTAGTTGATTAATGTCATTAAATCGATTTATTTTGTTACAAAAGTAACTTCAAGTATATGTATATTACATGTATAAACGGCAACTTTTGTACGTGTTTATGCATAGAATAAAGAATAACACAAGAAGTGCCTTGTGGGTGCGTTTCGTGATCCAAATATTTACCTCATCGAGGCTTAAATTTACAATACAAAACTGCGTTTAGGAAAATCATGGGATGGATATCTGCGATGCCGGGCGAGTGTAAGATTTTAACCCATTATTGGGTTAAATGGAACATTTGTTTCCATTCAAATTTGTATGGAAGGCACTTCTAGTGCTATTCTTCATCAGCCTTATTGAAAAACGTGTTGAAAATTTTATTCAATTGATAAACGACCGTGTACATGAAAACCTTACTAAAATAGAAACTAACACAAAATGGTTCATGTAAATATTGGTTCATGGTTCATGTAAACATTGCGTATCCAACCAAAGAGGGATGTTTATCTGTTGTACAAGCTGTGAATAATAAAAATATGTCATCGATATTCGGAATTTTTCCCGAGTATTTTAAATATTCTAAATATTTCTTCACTTTTAAGATGTCGTAAAAACAATAACCATTTTAGAATATACAAAAAATTACCTTTAAGATCTTTGTATTTGAAATGTACTTGTACTTGATTAAGGCGAAGCTTAATGCCAAATCACTATTTTGTTTAATCTTTATAACGAATTGCTGTACATTATCACTACCAAAAAATAGGCTTTAGATAAATTGAAGGTTTTTCTATCGTTTCACATAAGTAGAAAACAAATTACTAAGAAATGTATGAACGCGTAAAGGAAACAACTTATAAACAAATACAGTATTATAGCTAAGATTATCTCTGACAATTTCACTTGATTAACTTTTTTGCTTTTTTATAAAATTATTTACAATATAAATAAAAACCAATTTTGTGCTTGAAATCGAACGTTTCTACACTCCGTTTGTCAAGCGATTTTAATGCCTATTACCGACAGTATAATCCAAAAAGCCTAGGTTTGTTTTCTTGCAAAGGTAACATAGTAAATATACAAATTCGTATTTCAGAGAAAACTTATTTTCATTAGTCTTTATTTTTCCAATCTAAACTACCAAATATCATAATTTGGTATCGAGACTACACTGGTTGAAATTTGTTGCAATAACATAACAATTTTGTGAAATCGGGTATCACTGAAAAAATTCGAATGACCGTCATAAATGTAAAAACTATGTGATCGTTCTACAGTAGAACATGTACCCAATACAATGAACAAGAATGAAATAGGTTTCGACAACTAGTTGTATCATTAAAACAAGCCAACAAATGAAATACGGAGTACAAACAGAAATAAAGGTCCATCACATATTTATAAAGACAGCTCAAAACAAACACAATTGTCAGTGGCTTTGTGAGGAGTACTCCTTCGTGTGTTATGCATTATGACGTTTGATGTTTTCAAATTAGCTACTGCATAATAATACACCATGCAACAGCGTTACTACATCATCTACGAATGATGTTGGAATGTGTAAAGGAAAATAATGTCGACATAGTATGTATAATTTTTTTTATTTATTTATGAAAGTTCTATGGAATTGCAGAGCCATTTTGGAAAGAACTTTACCTAGAGTTTTTGCAGTGTTTTTTGGAGCAAAATGACATATATTTTATGTTTTGACTCTAATTAGCTCAGAATTCTTTGGGTACATATTGTACAATATGTACATTAATATTACATGTACCAATTGCACTCAAAAGATGTTATAATATAATAACCTAAATATTTGGTAAAGGTTTGCCAATTTTTTTATGAAAAAGAAATATAATATTGTTTATTTTGTATAAAGCGGTAAACGAAATATAAAGATATAAAACAGTGGCAAGCGAATTAAAAAACTTTAGCCACGTTGGCTTTTAAAAATATTTCAATTGCATGCATATGTCTGTTTGTAATATTAAATTCTATAATTTTTTGGAGAAAAGTTCTTCTAACATGTTATCATTTGTGATAGCATTATTTATTTTATTAAAAAGAAAAATAACTCAGTTTACATCACTTTATTTTTATATACACAATCTACATGTTTCTCGAACAATGTTCACTTCATCAGGAGTAAATGTACACTAAAGTTATAAATTAAATATCGATCACCTTTGAAGAGAGGTAAATTGAATCACCGATACAATAATGTATTTGAATGACTTTCTTGACAGAATTGAGTTTTTATTAGGGCAAGAAAGCCATTGTTTTTGTTTAATTTTACTACTTTTATTTTCAACACTAAACATCAATTACACTCTCTGATCAATCCTTTTATTTTTTACACTAATCATCGATTACACTCTTTGGTCAACCCTTTTATTTTTTACACCAATCATCGATTACACTCTCCGGTCAATCCTTTTATTTTTGACGCTAATCATCGATTACACTCTCTGATCAACCCTTTTATTTTTTACACTTATCATCAATTACACTCTCTGGTTAACCCATTTATTTTTTACACTAATCATCGATTACACTCTCCGGTCAATCCTTTTATTTCCACACTAATCATCGACTACACTCCCTTGTCAACCCTTTTATTTTTTACACTAATTATCGATTACACTCTGAGATCAACCTTTTGATCGCCATATTATATAAAAAAATATTTTTTTATATATTATTACTACTGTGCGAAAATATTTGATAACTTGTTTTTATAAATCCTTGTACGTTTATGTAGACTGCCACATACAAAAATATTATTCAATATGTTAAGTTTCAAAAACCAAACACTAAAATCGTAAAAGGTGGATAATAAACGAAAAATCCATGTGTCTGTTATT
Organism: Hesperophylax consimilis; assembly: GCF_061612785.1. Classification (NCBI taxonomy): domain Eukaryota; kingdom Metazoa; phylum Arthropoda; class Insecta; order Trichoptera; family Limnephilidae; genus Hesperophylax; species Hesperophylax consimilis. Next base: position 4,256,148 of record NC_142842.1, read on the forward strand.
TTTTTTATAATTACACAGTCTAAAACATTAGTCCATTACTTTTACTCCGAAGACTATTGATTCTTATGGCATTGACGCAGTACAAATAATATTTTATTTTTTACTAGTGTAATACGCACAATTCTTCTCCTTTTTCTTATTAATTAAATCAAAATGTCAAAGTAGCACCGGCAGATAAGCAGCCAAGTAGCAACTTTGATGGACTACCTTTTTCGTCAATTACTGTATTCCACAATGTATTATTATTAAAATGAATAAAAATACAATTCAATAAAAAAAACGCCATCTATGAATGCATACACAGTAAAAGTAGTGATATTCAAACAAAAAGATCACGAGTTTACAAACTCAATTGTTATGATTGTAATTCATTTCATATATGAAGATACAGATGTCGATATAATTAAGGAGCAAAAAAAATTGTAAATTCTCTTTTTGTCTTTTTGTGACCTGTCTTTTTCTTGTTATGACAATGTAATTCCTAATTCTAACAAACTTTCCCGACTCTTACCCCTCTCCCTCTTCTATCACCCGTCTCCAAAGGTGATCGATATTTAATTTTTAACTTTAGTTTGGTTTTAACTCCTGAAGAAGCGAACATTGTTCGCCAAACATGTAGATTGTGTATATAAAAATATAGGCAAGGAAAATAAGTCAAATTGTCTTTTTAACAAAATTAATATATTTATTCTACTTTCAAAAACAGTAGGTATTTTGTTTTGGAATGAATATATTTGAAATTGAATATCGAGTGGAAATATTTAAAGACATGATGTTTTTTGTTTAGAGCCGAGAGGTTTTAACTCAAGTAAATATTTAAGATTATATTTGGGCACATAAGAAACGTATTTGACGAATTAACTGAAAATTAAAGCATTCATCTCTAGAGATCTCCTTGTAGAGCAGCTCCTTGGTACAACGTCAGTAATAAGCAACTATGTGTCCTGTCACGTCTGAAGATATTACATACGAATAATGCAGTAGTCATCTGCTAAGTAGAAGTGACAAAGCGGTCGTTGTGGAGATGCACCTGCTTACTGAAGTATGTGTCATTTTAAGTGGTCGTATAGGTGTCCTGATGGAGAGGTATAAAGATCTCCCTCAATCAGTCTCTCCAAATCTGGCCTGATACTCATTAGGTAGGCAAACGCAAAACCTAGACATTCCTGACCCCATGAACCCGGACACCCCACACATAGGGTGACCTACTACATAGGTGTTGGTTATCCAATGAATGGCACCCGGGGTTGCATCCCAAATTCGACTTTAAAAAAAATTCTTATAAATTGTAAAAAATTCTATTTTTTTATGAATATACCTACCTACCTACCTAATAAAAAGATCGCACTGTGAAACTGTACTTAACGATTACATTAACAAAATTCGATGATAAGTAGGAACTTTTTGTACAATGTTTTGTGTGTGTTGGTACCGCACAAGGGTCCCGATTGCTCCCAACCGTCTGGATCCAGTTAGACTGTGGCATTCCCAATTGTGGTATGTCTTGAAGCTTAAGGTAGTGGAGAGAGGGAGGAGATGGGAAAAAGAGAAGGTACCTGGCTATTCATATCTGGTCATCAAATACGGCTAAAGCCATTTCAAGAAATTTTTGAATGATGGTCTTTCACCAGGGCGATACTAAAAGTAGGTACCCACCACTCTGGAATGAAAAAATAAAAAGAGAAAATTTAATTCTTGCTGGAAGATGAATCTCGAGAAATATTATTCGAATTATATTAATTCGAGGTTTTCGAAATATTTGAAGATGTAAAAATAACAATCATAACCTTTTTGTTGCTGAAAATCGAAGAAAAAATTACATACCCCACGGGAAGCGTATTCGTTCAATGCGAAAAATGTTCCATTGTCATGTCATGATCAAATTTTTACCGTTTGGGCCTAGTTTGGGCAGTCCCACTGCTGAAAATTTATATGTGTAGGTAACACAGGCCAGCCGCTAGTCTAGTGAGGCAAACCATTTATAAGTCAGTTAGTATTGAATAAATATTACTTTCAAGTAACGTCTTGTATATTCTATAGAAATATTAAGTATTCATTTTCTCCACATAATGGTATTGCACAGTAGTGTTCTAATTTCCCCACGAAATAGAAAAGCTTGACTGCAAGTTATTCGCTCAATGGCGTCCGGTTTCCGTTATGGACAGTTTGATATTTGAACGGACTACTTATTCAAGTTAACTTAGCATCGGAAATCAAATAGTTTTAAAGGTTATGTTGCAATGAACATTTTGACATACTTAACATTAAAATCTAGTGTACATATTTCGGATTGAAATATTACGTTACACGTACGTCTCCAATAGTGTAATCTATTTTTATTTTACAAAAAAAAATAAGAGTGGAAATTAAACACTAATTGTATATTTTGTATAGCACCATTTTCTTGAAAAAATCAACTCAAGAGCTCTAATAAACCTAATACATACTAATTTCGTTTTTTGTTGCAAGCGTTGGTGCATGGGTGACGTGATGTGAAATATTCCTGCGTAATGCGTAAAATTAAAACTGATAAGTAGAAATTACATCTTCTTCTTCTTCTTCGATGGCGCTACAGCCCATATCGAGCTTTGGCCTCCTGCAACAGTCGCCTCCAACTCCTCCTGTCCTCAGCGGCTGACTTCCAGTTTGTCACCTGGAGAAGCTGTGCTGCATCCCCTCTTACCTCATCTTCCCACCTCAGTCTGGGTCTTCCCACTTTTCTCTTTCCACCTGGGTGACCAGTCAGAATTCTTTTTGGGACGCGTGTATCCGGCATTCTCTGTACATGACCAGCCCATCTCAGCCTGAGGAGTCTCATGTGTGCAGAGATGCTAGGGGCCTTATATATATCGTACAATTCTCTATTGTGCCGGATACGCCACTGTTCGTCCTCTTTCACCGGTCCACATATTCTTCTCAGCACCTTTCTTTCAAAAGTATCCAGCATTTCAGCCATCTTTACTGTCAGTGTCAGCGCCTCACATCCATATGCCAATACAGTTCTTACAATGGTCTTATATATGGTTATTTTGGTTTTTCTGTGGACACTACGTGACTTAAACACTGGCACCAAAGAGAAGTATGTTTTGTTGGCTGCTGTGATTCTTCTTCTGATTTCTGCTGGATCCTCATTGTTCTCTGTCAGGCTGGAGCCCAGGTAGGTGAATTGATCGACCACTTCGTATGAGTAGTTGTCTTTAAATAGTGCACTACTTCTTCTTCTGTGCGAAGGGTTCCTGCTCTGTACCATCATTTTTGTTTTGTCAACATTAACTCGCAGTCCTACTTCCCGCGCCGCTATTTCTAAAGGGTCGAAGACCTCCTTAATGGCTGAAATTGATCTTCCGACAATGTTGATGTCATCCGCATATCCGACAACTTGACTGCTCTTGAAACAAATATTGGAGCCAGTGTCTATTAGTGTTTTTCATATTACATGTTCGAGCACAATGTTGAAGAGAGTGGGAGCCAGACTGTCCCCCTGTTTAAGTCCCTGTGATAATGTAAATAGAAATTACATCAGACAAGCGATAAAGTAGGCACCAACATTATTTTAATAATAATGGTTTGACGATAACCATCTGTCAAGAAAAAAACATATGTCATCCCCTTTGAAATAAATACCAACAGTATACCTCCAAATCTTCAAATAATCCTACATGATCATTCTCTCACACATAACGACGCTAACCTCTGTTGACAAACATGCTCATTTCTGAAAACAGCTGATAAAATTACATAACTAGGAATAATCATTGATAAAAACCTAAAATGGAAAGATCACATCTGCCATACAATAAAGAAAATTAGGAAATGAATTTATAAATTCTTACGAATCAGACATTTCTTATCAATGAAAAATCTGTACTCAATATATTATACATTAGTACAGTCTGTTCTACAATATGCCATTATCAGTTGGGGAGCAGCTTACAAAACTAGCCTGTCCCCCATAGAAATTAACAAATATTTATAAGCAATAATTAGTCGCTTGAAATATCAAAACAAATTGAAAATATATCCCTAGTAAAAACAAATGCCGCCAACAGGATTTATTTTTAGTCGGGAGATATTTTCAATTTTCATTGATATTTCAGGCGACTAATTATTGCTTATAATTATTTGTTATCCGTTATGCTATTCATAAAACCTTGTCTTATAAACAAGTTTATCATTAAAAAATAATAGCCCATAGAAATTGGTCAAAAACTCATAATAAAAATAATACTAAAAAAACCTCCAGACTTCCCCACTGAACGCGTATTCGAAGAATTCCTACATTTAAAAACTTATTTACGAAAAATTCAACTATATAAATTATAAAAGAAAAAGATAAATGGTCATTCATAACTGAAAATCGAAACAGACTTGAATATATATTGGCATGCCCTAAACTACACACTTCTTTTGCCCAGCACCATTATACCCACCAAGGAAAATATTTCTTAAATAAATTACCAGAAGAAATCAGAAGCATTAATGATAAAAAAACTAATATTGAACCTTATTAAAAAAAAACAAAAAAACTGATTCCCCTAGCTTCACTTTAAAATCTCACAAACACTCTATTTATCCTCCATAATATTTGTTTTTCTTCTTTCCAAATACAACAATTTGTATGGATTGTCATTTCGTAAATATTTTTTTACTTTGTAACCAAGTTATATTATTTTTTCGCAAATGTACACTCCTCTTCCATCCACAAGCAAATTCTTTTAATGGAAGTGTAGTCTAAATTAAAGCAGTATGAATTGCAAATATTGTAAATTTATTGGAAAAAACACAAATATTAAACAATAAAAATTTTAATAGTAAAAAAATAATAATAATTCTTTCTTTGAAATGAGCATACTTTTTGGTTCAATGTTTGACAGAATCGTAATTTTTCAAGTTTACTTTTGGAAATCCTATGGAATCCTTCACATATCCTACAATTATAATTCATTCCCTCTTGTTCATTGTATCTGTGCATCCTTTAAATTTGAATGTTCGAAATAGATGGGTAAAACACAGAGTGTGAGACAATGAACAAAGCTATTGACTTAGTTTGAATTTGGAATCCCGAAATCCCTCGGGATCCTAGTTTACATCAAACGCCATCTGGCTTTTCAAAATTTCCATTTCAGTCAAATATAAATTTAATTTTTCGCATTTTTTCCATGGAAATATTAAAATATTGAGAGACCGTCGTGGTAATCATCATTCCCCTTGCTAAACTGACGTCGCAATTCAATATTTAAAAAAATCGACGCCCTTTTAAAATAGGTATTTAGTTAGCGTCATTTTTAGGTACGATGAATGACACATTACTGTTTAATGGACTTTGTTACCGTCGGTCTTACCCAATCGAGATTTGACTCAGTTGTTAGCGCTTTTGACTCCAATCCCTGTAGAGCAAGGTTCAATCCTCAGCCAAACCAAAAAAAGTATATTTTTAAATGCATTTATTAATAAAAATATGTAAAAAAACGTTGTTTTTACTTGTGGATTTTTTTTTTGTAATTATATTTTATCAACTGTATGAAGGATCGTGCGAATAATTTTGAACACACCTGAAATCATTATTATATAGGTAGTCTATCATAGTAAAGCGCAGTTGACGTAAAATGACAAAAAATTGCAAAATAAATATGTTTTTTTTTTTATACCTTTGCATCAATTCGTAACCAATTCATTTTTTATTACGTAACTTTTAGCTGATGGCTTACCTTGTAGTGAATTTATATTGACCGGGGACCTATGCAAATTTAAATTTAAATCCATTCTTTGAGTCTGACCTCGGAGTAGGAACGAAAACGCAGCTCGACCTGTCCATTAATAGCTGGAAACGGGACATTTTATGCACTTCCTTTGTACGCTAGTTTGTTGTTCTCCTTCGCTAGAAAATTGTGAAGCGGGTTAGCTTGCATAACTTTTGCATAAAATATCATAGTAAAGCTATCGCAGGGTAAATGAAAGTCATTTTTTCTCCAAAGTGAGTTTCATTGCACTTTTGGACATACAGTATAACTACCCACATTAAAAAATCTTTATTTTTATTTTTGAATTAACTAGATGACGTATACCCGGCATTGATCGGGGACTTATTAATGGTTGGGATAAATTTTTGATATTGCGAATTTTGGGATACCTGAACAATGGGTGCATTTTTAATGTGGAAATAATATGAATGTATTGTAGTAATTATTTGTTGCACTTGATGATCCCATATCTTTCTCGGGCGTCCCCAACTTTTTCTACCATTCACTACTGCAAACCATAAAGTTACTGTTAAAAAACTACATTACGTAGTCTTTAATTCGACTCCGTATCTTATTCTCGTGCAGAGATAATGTGTAAAGTCTTCTAGATGGCAGCACTTCTGTTTGTAGTTGTACGTAGAGCGAGTGCGTAACGCAGAAAGTTGCGTAATAATATTATAGATTTTGATATTGATTATAAAATGTTTTATAAGTTGGTTTTTAACTATATAATAATTTAATAATTAATTTAAGGTAATTTCTGTCATACTTTTTTTATTCGTCTTTTTATGCTAGAAATTTTATTTGGCCATGTATGCTTCAAAAATAAACTACTTGTATTTATATCGTTATCAAGTTCGACAAAGCTAAGCGAGCGAACAAATCTTCCATCATTGGCTCTCCACTAATATTGGTAATATTTTGTTAGCACAATTCTATTGGGAGCGGTTGATATTACCTAGGAGTTAAAATGTTTTCCCAGTAAAAATTGGAAGACCTCCCGCAGAGTCCATTAGTTGAATCAACAGTTTGAGTTTATTTTTCTGTGTAGTTTTCCGGTGCATTTGAAAATTGGTGCTCTGTAAAGAGACGAAACCGCAGGAGCTCGAATACTTTCTCGCTCTCACCTAATACGGCATCGTTATCTACAAACGGAGGTCATCACAGATCTCGTACTGGTTACGCAAATCATAAACTAACTAATCAGTGGCCAGCTCTCCTCTACCTACCGAATAATGTACCATGGACGGCCTATATACGTGGACACACGACCTTGAACGAGCAGATATCCATATCAAGCATTAGGCTCAATACCCCTTTCAGCGAGGTTAAAGAGATTTTTGGCCTTCGAATATAGTGGGACATAATAGCCTTTCAATAAACTGTTATGTATATTGTTCATATACATAACAGTTTATTGATTATTATTATGTTGTTTCCATTGAATATATGTCTTTGTTTTCAAACCCACGTGTAAATTAATTATAACTGACAAATTTTGTAATAGCCTTAGTTTAACTGAAAGTAATTTATTTATTAAAGCCCTTTTTCGGGGCTTTTACATGAGAATATTAAGAAATATACACTATTTATTGTACATAACTGAATTGCTTCATTAAAAATATTTATATTTGTTTAAAGATAAATTTAAGATGTCCACTGACTTGGTATAATTGCTTCCCTCCGTTAGTATTCTGGGCAAAGAGGAATACATACGGTAGTTAGTCCCAAAATTTCTGCACTGAAATAAATCCTGACTTCTAGTATTTCTTTGTGGAATCTGAAAGCTTATCAATTCTAGCAACACCGGACTATCAACTAAATCATTTAGAATTTCATATAAAAAAAAGTCAGTGAAAATACTTCTGTCTGACAATTTGAGCATATTCATATAATTTAACAGAGTGTTGGTAGTAATGATGGCTGATAACTATCAGTACCTACATAAATATTTTTTATTATTTATGATCAGTGGTTAGGTACCCAAAAAACATAGTTTATCTTAGGGGTATCATTTGTTTTATTTAGAATGTAATTTTTTTAAATTGGGTAATAATTTGATTCTTAATATAAGATCTAAAGAGAAAAATTGTGAATAGTATGGCGTCAAATAGCCATAGAACAAGGGACTAAGTGGTCAAAGTGATCAAAGTGGTCAGAGAAGTCAAAGCGATCAAAGTAGTCAAAGTGGTAAAAGTGATCACAAAGTAGTCAAACTGATCAAAGTGGTCAAAGTTGTCAAAACGGTTAAAGCGGTTAGTAGCCAAACTATTCAAAGAGATCAAATTTGTCAAAGCGGTCAGCTTACAAGTAGTCAAAACGGTTAAAGTGGTAAAATTATTCAAAGACATTGGTGGGTATAAACGAATGACCAAAGAAAATACCCCAATATTCTTTATTCAATGAGTAACCTTAAAAAAAGTTAGAGAAAACATTGTTTCTCAATGATGGTAAATTATTCGGAAAATTTAAAATTAAACGTTCCAGTTATGTTAAAACATATTAAAATATAACACTATGCTTAAATAAAATTGTATCGCCATAATTTTGACAAATATGCAAGGGCTTGTACTGAGAGTGCGCTACTGGCCGTCTTCTTGCATCTTTGGTTTGATATTCAGTTGATTGTTGCTGTGAATGTTTTTGGATAATTTAAATGGAAAAATAATTGACGTTACGCAAAAGTAAAACAAAATACTAATAAATTGAAAATTTCGGTTTTAAATTAAAAAAAAATACTTTAATACGCATCGGCAGACCGCATTTACTTTTTGACACTAAAAAGAAAGTTAATCAGTTCATGAGGTGTTTGGTTATGAAACAACAGATTGATCGCGTTTCGATCGTCCATGGATCGTGTATAAATTTTCTTTCAACTTAATGGCTTAGTTAGTTCACCTCCATTCATTAATTAGCCAGTTATTTTGCATAACGAACGACATTATCAACAAAGTCGTTCATATTGACAGCTTATCCGACCCCTCGCTAAAAACAGCGGCTTTTGTCTATCGTCTACCGTCTATCGGACTGTGCTAGACCCCCTGCACAAAATCAGAGTGTTTTCGATAACTCTATATGGTATTTATTCACATGGAAAATATAAATTAATGGGAATCGCCCGCGCAATACGATTCTAATATTCATTGATTAAATTTTTCTCATAAAACAGTTCCGATGTTATGGGACTAACATTTCCCAGTAATATGTGTATTATTTAGATTCTTTGACATGCTTATTATGTTTTGTATTTGAATTATTTGTAGCTTACGACTGTACATATTTAGACTATCGATCGTCACGATATATTGTTAAATAATTACGAAATCTACTGGGTGAAATACGTGGATTAAGGATATATTTTTTTTTTTTTTTTACAGTAATACCGCACAAGAGTCCCAACTGCTCCCGTCTGGAGCCAGTGAGACTATGGCATCCCCATATTGGGGTATGTTGTGAGGCTGAGGGTATTGGGGAGGGGAGGGAGATGGGGAAGAGGAAGGTGGGGAAGTACCTGGCTATTCAGATCTGGTCACCAAACACGGCTAAAGCCATTTCAAGCAACGTTTCAATTCTGAATGGTGGTCTTACACCAGGGCGATACTGAGAGTATCTTCCACTCTGGAACGTGCGGCAAATATACTATATATTATTTTAAATTAATTAATTGTGAAATAACACAAATTAATCAAATAAAATTTATTTGCGCACGCCGGGTTCGAACCCGCGACCTTCGGATCTGTAGTCAAAAGCGTATACCACTAGACCACGCCGGCCGTCAATTAAACTTTAATTATTTAACTTTATTACGTAATATTAAACTTATACATGGTGTCCGGAAACTCGTAGTACAAGCGGGAAACTGGTGAATCTACATCACATTTGGAGTCGATTTTGTAGTATAATTTTTTTTTATTTGAGCTTTCGTTTTCGAGTAAATCGAGTCAGAAGTTGATTTTTTTTTTGATCAAATTCTTATAAACTATTACTGAAGATCAAAGTACCCAACTAATTAAAACTATTTAAAAATTTAAAAGTAAAACAAATAATGACGAAAAAATTTGAACCCTGAAATAGCCGAAAAATATTTTTTTTTGTTTTTTTTTTTTTATAAAAATGCTCAAATCAAAAAACTTTATGTTTATTTGGGTTCCCCGTGTGGTATATATTCTCCAGTTTCCGGCTTGTACTACGAGTTTCCGGACACCATGTATATTGAATTTCTGTGTTATTTTTCAATATTTGAAGTTAAAACCACGCAAGGGTTCTTAGGAATATCATTTTTTTTTATAATTTTAATATACATCATATGGGTTACATTAATACATACATATTTTGCAAAATATAATATTAAGGTTCATAATTGGTCATGTATACCTTATCAGAAAAGAGTAGCTCTTGTGCCTGATAAGGGAGCCACGATTCTTACTTAGATTCAATGTTATAAGATGTGTAAAATATATAATTATATTTTTTATTTATATACATATATATATATATATATATATATATATATATATATATATATATATATTTTTTTTTTTTTTTTTTTTAATATAAGTTTTTTTGGAAAAAAAGTTTGATTTTATTTATTTGTTCTTGTTGGTTCGTAATACAGCGCAATTCGGAAGGGAGAAGGGAGAAGGAGAAGGGAGAAACCGAATTGATTTTCATTTATAATCAAGTTTTTTTTAAGAATGCAGTTAGTCTTTTTTTAACAATTTTTTCAAAAATTTTCGATATATTAGATAAGAGTGAAATGGGTCTATAATCAGAAATGTCCTCCGGGCTACCGGACTTAAATATTGGAGAGATTATGGTTTTCTTATACGTGCTCGGGAAAACTCCTGTCTAAAAGCTATCGTTTATAATATGAGAGATTGGTGTAGAAACATAATTTTTAATGATTTTTAGTGTTTTTACGGCGAGACCGTCAAATCCCGGAGCAGAACCACCTCGCATTTTTGATATAATTTGTACAATTTCAGACGGATTGGTTGGTTCGAAGAGTTCAAGTTTAGTTTCTATATTCGAATATTTTCAATACACATATTATTTTTTTTTTTCACGGTATTTTTTTCTGCTAGACTCTTTCCGATATTTGCAAAGAAATCATTAAAAGCGTTTGCTCCTTTTTTAGGTTCTTCAATACAGTTAATTATGTTATTGTTTTGTATTACACTCTTAATAGTATTACTTTTGATTTTTTGTTTATTTTCCATGATTTCATTGATTATATTCCAAACTTTCTTACTGTCATTTTCAGAATCATCAAGTTTATTTTTATAATAGTTTTTTTTCGTGTTTTTTATGAGCGTGGTTAATTTATTTTTGTATTCTCTAAAATGAAAATTTAATTTTATGTCCAGTGGTTTTTTTTTGTTTCTTTATAAAGCCATTCTTTGTGTCTTATGGACACAACAAGCCCATGTGTTATCCACGGTTTGATTTTACGAAATATTGCCGTATTTCCTTTTGGAATAATTTTTTTTGAATCATTTATAAAGTTTGTTAATCTATTTTCAAATATTTTACAGCACTCGTTGACGTTATCACTTCGGAGAATATCTAACCATAATTCAGATGACAATTTATTTTTCAAAGATTCGATATTAACAATAGATATTTCTTTCTTATTATTAGCAGTTTGTCCGCAATGTTGGTTTATCGCCTGAGGTATTATTGAATTGTAATGTAGCAAAGTCATGTAATGGTCGGTAATTGAGGTTTTTATAATTCCCGAGTTTAAATTATTTATATCCTTGATATTTGTGAAAATGTGATCAATGCATGATGGACGTTGCCCATTGACGTTTCTGGTGTAAGAGTTTATACACGACACATAATTCAATTCCGCCATCATATTTAAGTAATTATCTTTATCGTTCGATGTATAATCGTGCGATATATTTTAATTAATGTCAGATAAAACTATTGTATTTGCGTTTCTGTAGTTTAATAACACATGTCTTAATTCTTCTATAAACAAACAGACAGTAGACGAGTGAGTTCTGTATAGAGAGATAATATCAATTTTTTTGTTATAACACTTCATTTGTACATGTAAGCAGTTTGTTCCATTCACATTAATTTCTTCCTCGCACAATATGTCACATTGTTTTCTGTCTTTTTTTTAATGCCATTACCACACGAAGAAAACTTACTGATTTGAAATACTGTTAATTAATAAAAATCTGTTCAATTTATTTGTTTTCCTCTTAATAGTGGGACTGCAGGCCTATAACGAATGAATTAAAAGAGTTCCTAACAAAGTATCAGTCAAAAGCAAATGTTTTATGAGGACGGCGGAATATAAATACTGACATTGATTCTGACACACCTGTATTGTAGCATTCCGTCATGATTTATATTAGGAAAAAAACACGTATTCTAGATAAAATCTGAATGACTAATATTTTATCAGGAAGTAAGCATGCTGTCGCTTTTTTAACAGGATCATTTTTCTCCGGAGCCAATCTGGGGCTGTGGCATCTCCGATATTTCGGAATGCTGTGCGGCCGGAAGGAATGGAGAATAGATGATTGCAAAAGAGGACATCCTACCGGCTGCGCCAATGTGACGTTCGTAGGATCTTATTCAAATAGAGAGTACCTACCTATTACTGTTACAATGTTTATTGTGTGGCGAATAATAAAAAGAGCCCGTACTAACATTATATGGATCATTGTTATATTATACTATTTTAGATTGTATTAATAATAATAATTGGATAATTCGTTTAGCGCGGTTTTAATCAAAAATCAATCTCAATTATACAATTATGGTTTCCTAGGTTGTATCAAATATGTTTTTATTTACAAAGAAAAAGAAAACTTACTTACCTGGAAGGTCACTTTAGAAAAACACACTTGTTTACAAAGCTTAAACTTATATAAGTTCGACATTGCGCGCAGATTATACACAAGTACCCCAATAATTGAGAACGCCATAAACTGACTGAAAAAAATCCCTGAAACTTCAGTCATAATCCGATCAATAGAGACACTATCTTTGTGAAAATCAAATGAATAATAATAAAATTATATTACTCTATATTTCCGTCTTCCTTTGTTTCGAAGCATTTATTTTCAGTCTTCCTTTGTTTAGAGTATACATTATAAATGAGTTTTGATTTGGTGGCATTATTCATTGTATTGATTAAATGATTAGGTCTATCCAACTTGTAGCTGCTCCTATCTAATATTGATCAAGCTTTGATGAATAATAAAAATGCTTTCATTGTAAAATACTTTGGGTTATTTTCTCAATTACGATACTATGTACTGATTTCTATATATAAAGAATACGTAGCATAAATACCAAGTACCTAAAAAGCCCTTCTAGGTTTTTTAGGCTTTTTTAGTTCCGTAATAAATGCCATTGCTAAAAACTAACATGATTACTGCAATAAACGAACTTCAACATTTTAATTGCACCAATTTTATCTAATAAACTGTCAAATAAGGTCTGAACAAAATTTACTAATATTGTCAATAGATGTCTCTAGCTTTAATTTATCAATAGAACGATGATATTAGATTCCTATTTTACCATAGTAACTAATTTACATTATTTCTCAATAGAGGGACAAAAGTAGATTTCTATTTTACCATGTCAACCATTTTTCATTTATTTTCTGATATATTTTTTCTCTTCGTACCGAACCTCAACCTTCGACCGATTCTTATTTATTGTGTTATTGTTTTATTACTATAAAAGGAAAGGATGTGAATCATACATGTGATTGTCACCATAAACAGTTCCTTTATTTAACAGTAGGTACTTACACAGTTATTTACAGCTCTAAACACTAAATATATCATACCTAATATAAAATTCTTTCAAATAGTTAAATGGGTAGAAAAATCTTGAATCATGTCCATACGACTTCATACGGAGTAGTCACACGTAGTTGTTCAAGATACCACACGGTAGCAAAGATAGCCTAGCACAGCATAGCATGACAATAAGAACGGTGCTATCTAATGAAATTTATAAAACAATACATAATATTAATTCACGTATTTACTAACGGACGGGTTATTCCACATAATTTGAGCAATTCATCAAATTTTAAAGTTAAAATTCAAATTCTGTGATAGTAATATAAAATTTCTGTTATTTACAGTACTCGGAAAGTACTGTGAAACAATCGGCTCATGATGAAATAATAACATAAGTTTCACGGAACTTGAATTTGATGAATTTTTCAAATTCTTAAACAACCCGTCCTGTTGGACTTACGTCCAATTTACTAAATGAACACAAAATTTGAAGAAAAATGTTAATTATCAGCAAAGGATGGTATATGAAAGCAAACACAAAAATAAAAACATAAGAAAATAGAAATAAGCAGTCAAGTCAAGACCTTACTAGAAGTCTAAATAAAGTAGAAGGAAAAAACGCATCGGGCCGCTCTAAAGCACGTGACGTAGCTCGAAGACCAGGAACCGAAAGGATCTCTTTCACTTTTTACTGTGTATTTTACTATTTTTTGGTAAATCTAAGTTAATTAATTAAGTTAATGAATTAAAGTATATAAAATGTTGTTTTTTAATAATAAAAATGCGACGAAGACTAACGCATTACCTCTGCACTTAAATGATATACGCCGTCGAATTAAACACGATATAATGTTGTTTTTAACAGTAGATAACAACGTGGTATAAATTATTGAATGGTAGAAAAATTTGGGCACGCCGAGGAAGAATTAATGCATTATCTCTTCACTGGAATGACGGAGTCGAATTATAGTCGATATGTCAGTAGGTACTTACGTATACCTAGGTACAGTAGGTACTTATGTATACCTAGGTACAGTAAGTACTTATATATACCTTGGTACAGTAGGTACTCATCTTCTAGAATGTTCAAATAAGAAATCTTGTTACTGTTAATAGACTAATCTACACGTAGTAAAATTACTGTTAAAAAAAAGCTAATTTATTAAGAGAATCTCTTCAAATTATTCGTAATCCGGTTAAAATGGGATTACAGACCCTTAACGAATAAATTGATAGGTTTCCTGATAAACTTTAAGTAAAATACCAATGTAATTTGTATGTCGGAGACCATATTCATAAAAGTCCTAACATTTTCGCATTTCGTCATAATATATTATCGACATACATGCAGGTACATAAACACGTTCTGATATTATAACTAATTTATTAAAAGTATATACGGCGTCCAATCCCGTTTTTAACCGGATTTCTAATAATTTTAAGAGATTCTTAATAAATAAGCTATACTCATTTTTCTCCGCGTGTCGTGCAATAATTTAAATAAATAAACATAATATAAGTGAAGTAGAAAAAGTTCATCAACAGTCCATTATCCCAGTTTGTCATGTTTTGACTTACAAAAGTGTAGTTGCAGGAATGCGATGTATGTGGACCGAACAATGCGACAGGATGACGAACTTTCCAAGACTGGAATTTACCGAAAGTTAGATCCCGTGAGAAAATCCCCAAAAGTTTCAGAATTTTTTTCATGACCCAAATCAGTTTTATATTATTATTTATTATTTTTCTGAACTTTCAGACTTACTTGTATTCCAAAAAAAAATCGTTGTTTTACAAATCTATAGTACAATCAATGTGTATATCTTACTATAAGGAACGTTTGGGATTGCACTAACCTCCCCACATCCTGGAATAAAAATTATTATTACTATTTTATAGTTGGGCGGTTCTGTTCTGTCCTATAACGAATGATCACCCACAGATACGAACATTTCAATAATCGTACAATGCGTATTTAAAGTTATAATTATTTATTCATGTGTAAATGAGTGGCGGCTCGTGACTTTTGGGTGTGCTAGAATGCTAATATTATAAAAAACAGCGTTATTTCTATAGCTGAAAATGGCCAAACTGAAATTTTCTAAAAATATTGGTACAAAAATAGTTTTGGACTAAACAACATCAATAATGTCGAATTTTTCAAATCTTAGCACTCTATCACATTTAAAAGTCACGAGCCGCCACTGGTGTAGATACATATGTATAATATCTTATAATCAATGTTTTTTATCTATCCCCATATAGAAACTATATAAAAAAAAATTGCTTTACACTAGAGGTTCCCAATCTTATCTGGCTCAGTGCTCACTTTTCTTCAGCGTCCCCATACTGCCCCCTCGCTTCATCTCGACCCATATGGTAACCGGACAAAAAAGCATCGTGTAAAACACCCATTACATATTCCGCCGGTGATATACGCCAATCACAATAAAAACATTGTTGACAATGGCTTTAACCATGTTTAGTGGCCAGATCTGAATAGCCAGGTAGCTACTTCCCAACCTTACTCTTTCCCTACTCACTGCCTTCAGCCTCCCAACTAACTCCAATTCGGGATGCCATGGTTCCACTGATTCCCGACAGTTGGAGCAGTTGGGACTCTGGTGCAGTATTCACATTAAACAAAAATTACTTGGTTACCTGTGCAGTGTGCAATTAATGAACATATTGTAAATAAATAAAATCACCCATTTCAGACACACAAAAACAAATTAATGTAAAAAAGAAAGCTTTTTATTAATAGACGTACTTAAAAATATATATTTTTAATTGTTTTGACTGAGGATTGAACCTTCCTCCCCAGTGACTGGCTCTCAACTGCTGCTAAAATGTCATTTAAAAAATGTAAAGGGACTGGACTCAACCGCGCGAATCCCAATTGGGTAGAGCCGACATTTATTTCGTATATTAACTGCCGTAGTGTCATCCAATTTCAGAGAAATACGTATATGCCGGTAAGTGGGTTAATTTCCACTTCATTCATATATTCATTCAAGAAAACCTAAGTGTAATTCAAATAGATGTACAGGGTTTTCCAATAAGAGGTGTTTTTTTGATATTCAATCGTAAAAGATCAATGATTTCGTTGCTTGTGTGGCACGTAGCGCCGTTTTGTTGAAATTAAACGTTGTCCAGATCAATACCATCTAATTCCGGCCATAAAAAATCATTAATTATCTCTCGATAGCGCAATCCATTCACCGTAACTGTTGCTCCAGCCTCATTTTCGAAAAAGTAAGGTCCAATGACTCCGCCGGACCATAAACCGCACCCAACAGTCAGACGTGGAGGATAGAGAGGCTTTTCAACAATAACTCTTGGTTTTTCCGAGCCCCAGATGTTGTTGACGAAGCCACCGAGGTTGAAATGGGCCTCATCACTCAAGACGATTTGCATTTGATTCACTCAAGTGAATTTTAATAATTTCAATGCGTTTTCCGAAGCGTGTATCCTTCCATTTTTTATTAATGGCGTAGTTTTTACTTGTCAAATGTCAAAAAATGACAGCTTTAAAAGTAACATCTACCAAAATTGCGGGTATTCAAAATAACACCTCTTATTGGAAAATCCCGTTTATAAAACTTTAGTAAAATAAAGTTCGATAAATTATTTAACCATATACAGTGGCTATCGTGATAAATTGTTGGGTTACTATGCCGTGTTACGCTTCCTCCTTCCTCAGCCAACGTTTCGGTCAGCGTTACAGTGTCCATCATCAGAGCAGATGTGTAGATTGTGTTTATATATCTTGTAATAATATCGTGTTAAATTTGGTATTTAAAATAAATACTGATGTGGTTTTCGGCGTTTAATTTTGGTGTAACTTTGAAACGCTGGCTAAAGAAGAAGGAAGGGCAACACGGAATAATAACCCAAAAATGAATCACGATTATATTTTTGGCCGAGAAATTCTCAAATCGTAAATCGTAACCTACGTACAGAATTTAAAATAGATGTTTTAATGAACGCACTGTTATATAATTCACTCCATCATTAGCAGGCTTACAAGAAGGCGAAGTTAATGGAAAAGCCTTTCCATGTTAATTTTGTATTTAGAAAGATGTACATTTTCTCGTTAGAATGAAAGAGTAGGTACCATAAATTAATCATCATTTTGCCTTGTGTTTTCCCCCTTGTGGTGAATATTATTATCTCCACAAAATAGTCTTATAAATATATATGTAATACAATATTTATAACTACCCGTCTTCGCTAGAGATTTCAACACTTGATCAGAATTAACTGATTGAATCTTATAAACGTCATTATAATAACCATATCTTAGAAATATAAAAAAGTACCACAGATGTTTATACATTACCTATACACGGTGTCCGGAAACTCGTAGTACAAGCGGGAAACTGGATAATCTACACCACATGGGGAAACCAAATAAACATAGTTTTTTTGATTTGAGCATTTTCACAAAAAAAAAAAAAAACCAAAAAAAAATATTTTTCGGCTATTTTAGGGTTAAAATTTTTTCTGGTGTTTAGGGTTGAACAACAGATGTTTTAACCCTGCAGAGCAGAAATATTTTATGATTACACCGGATTAAAATTTTTTTTTTTTATAGTGAATACCTCACAAGAGTCCCAACTGCTCCCGTCTGGAGCCAGTGAGACTATGGCATCCCCCAATTGGGGGATGTTGTGAGGCTGAAGGTAAGTGGGGAAGGGAAAGAGGTAGGTGGGGAAGTACCTGGCTATTCAGATCTAGTCACTAAACACGGCTAAAGCCATTTGGAGCAACGTTTCAATTCTGAATGGTGGTCTTACACCAGGGCGATACTGGTAGTATCTTCCACTCTGGAACGTGCCGCAAATATACTATATATTATTTTAATTAATTAATTGTGAAAATAACACAAATTAATCAAATAAAATTTATTTGCGCTCGCCGGGTTCGAACCCGCGACCTTCGGAATGGCAGTCCAATGCGTTACCACTGGACTATGCCGGCCGTCATGAAGGGTGATTTCAAAATAATGCTTCAAATCCGAGTTTCTTCATTTGTTTTACTTTCAAATAGTTTTAATTAGTTGGGTACTTTGATCTTCAGTAATAATTTATAAGAATTTGATTAAAAAAAATCAACTTCTAACTCGATTTACTCGATAACGGAAGCTCAAATCAAAAAAAAAATACTACAAAATCGACTCCAAATGTGATGTAGATTCACCAGTTTCCCGCTTGTACTACGAGTTTCCGGACACCCTGTATATGAGAGAATACATAGGTAACACACAAACCTCTTTTGTACTTTTTCTATTTCTAGGATATAGTCATTTTAACTCTTGACAGGCCAAGATACCAAACAAAACGTCTGTAACCAAGTGGGTTTTCTGACGACTCCATGAATTTTTCTGTCTTATAGGCTTGTAAACTATAGCAATCCCAATTAAATGGTAACTTATGTATTTGCGCAGGAATACGTAAAATACTAAAATGATATGTCAAGTATTTAAGCTAATATAAGGAGGATAGTAATTTTGGGTACTACCTACTCCCCCACTTGGTTGCGGGATAGTTAATGAGGTTTATAAGCAAGTTAAGTTTATCCTGTTACAACATAAATTCAACATTTTAGAAGCTGCTGGAAAATATTATTAAGTAAACATTATTTTTAACAAATCTCTGGAACTATACTTAATTCACCTATATTGAAAGACATTAACTTATATGTGCCTAGCGAGTATTGTTTATTGTTTATTTACATTGAATCTTTTTTACTTTAGAATTTTTAACCTCACTAGGACAAGCCTGTGATGAGGTTAATAAATTTACAAAATAATAGAAATAAAAAATAGCACAAAGATTATATATTATGACAACAATATTTTTACATTAATGTTTCTACGAATGAGGTACCTACATGGTACCTATTAATCTAATTCCATCCAATTCATTACAGTATAATGTAGTAAATCTGTAGGGTGACCATGATATACATTGATATTTACTTGCAATAAAAAATATAATAAACTATTATTTTAAAAAGAAGAGAAGAAATAAAGAGAAAAAAAAACATTATAAAAGGAAAAAGATGAAAAACATACATACACAAAATATTATGCCATAATTTAAAAGGACAATGATGAAAACAAAAATTGTAAATCCTCGGCCAGCACAAATAATTACAAATAATAATATTCTTTTTAAAAGTACACAAGAAATTTGACGACTTATTTTTTTCTGGAAGGTTATTAAATAGAAGTGAGCCTGGTACAAATAATGTCTTTGTCCAAATGAGGATTTAGGGTGAATTGCCATAAAGCTCAGACCAGAGCCAATTCTTGTAGTACGAATTTGCTGCGTTCTTTTCGCTAAACTAATATTGTTAAAAAATCTGCACAGCGTTTGTGTGATAAACAGTTGTTTTAAATTCATGATATTACATTCCCTATAAAGTAACTGTGTAGTATATAATTTTTTTGTTTGTACATAACTTTGAGAATATGTTTTTGGGCAATATTAAGTGGTTTAATTACAGTCTTCAGGCAGGAATCCAAGCCCACTATATTATACAAAAGTAGATACTGAATTATAGGAAAATAAACTTTTTTTTTCAATTTTTCCTTGTCTAGTTCATGTCTGAGATCTTAAAAAATATAGATAAGTCTCCTAATATTATTTACAAACATTTCGACATGATCATTCCACCTGAAAAATGTATCTAGTTTTACCCTCGGGTATTTCACGTTGTCTACACTTTACAAGAGGTTGCAATTACACGTTTGCACATAATTATGAATAATCAAGTTATGAGAGGTAGATGGCTGACTTTTATAAGAAATGCTAAAAGTGATTATTTGGTTTTGTGTGTATTGAAAGTAAGAATATTATTACTAAGATAATTATTAACTACTCTTAAACCTGTATAACATTTTTCAACTGTTTCACCTCAATTTTTACCCTCAAATATTAATACGGTGCCATCTGCAAAATCAACAATGCTATCTGGAATTTTTAGACTGCATAAATCGTTAATAGTTTTAGTATACTCGACTACAACAGAAACAAAAATAACAATTATATTAGAAATTACAATGAAAATAAATTCGACCATAACCGTCCAGCCAGACAGGGCCAGCATAGCCAGCAGGAAAAGCGGAATCAGATCAATAAAAATCAAACTCAAGCTCCCAATGTTCCCGCAGCCTCTCAAGCTGAATTCCCTCCCCTACCTCCCTCTCACCGAAGGTGACCCGAGCCACACTATTACAATCCCCGAAATTCCCAGAGGGAACAAAGGGCGCCCATCACACAGGGCAGTAGCCAACAACACAGGTTAGAGCGCCAGCCCGATCCAAAACCAACTCCCCAAGACTCCTCTCCCAACTCTCTTTCACGACCCCTGGATCCCGTACATGTCCAGGCACTTATTGAACAAGCCACGGCGCTTCAATTTTCTATTCAACATGCCACCAAAGAGCTGACAAAAATTCAAGCACTGTTAAGAAATCACAATGTCTAGACAAAATGTTAAATTAAATAAACTACAGACGGCCTTTTGGAACGCCAATGGCTCGGTCCTAGCTCACAAGGTGGAAATAATTGAATTCCTTCACGATTATAGTATTGAAGTATTCCTCATTAATGAGACCTGGCTCAAGCCTTCCAGGAACTTCAGAATACCAAATTACATAACTTACCGTGACGACAGACTAGCCAACAGAGGAGGCGGAACCGCCATCTTGGTTAAGAATAATATTGACCACCGTCTAGCATATTCATTCTCTAGTAGTAACATTGAATCCACCTCGGTAATAATCAATACCTCTTCCGGACCACTTAAATTTATTTCTGTCTACGCACCCCCTAACCGCAAATTAATTCCAGCAGAATTAGACAATCTCTTGTCTGAAAATGTCCCCACTATAATAGCTGGGGACATGAACGCAAAGCACGGATCGTGGCACAGCCTAAAAAATAACACCAAAGGTAACTTACTCGCAAATTACGCGAGTACCCATCCTATCGTAGTCGATGCTCCAGATACACCGACGATTCATCACCATTCCGGTAATCCGGACGTGATTGACATCGTCATTCTTAAAAACACTAGCCATCTACACTCCCTCCGAGTACTTAAAGAACTTTCATCTGACCACGATCCAGTTCTCCTCTCTCTAACAGGAGGCTCTAACCCTCTGGTCCCCGTTAATCCTCTACGCACTAAAATTAAATGGAATAAACTTAACGAAATAATGAATAAAAACATAACGATTCCCACATCAATTCCCGACGAAGCTACTCTTAACGCTGCACAGTGGGCTGAAAATCGCCTTTCATAGACATAGTGACTTGAATTTTCAAGGGTGTTTTTTGGCTAGAAATAGATTCTGCTGATCATTACTATGCTATAAAATGTCGTACGAAGCAATTGCGTGTACAAATGAAGGAATTATATATTTTTTAAGAAAAAATTGTATGGCGCTTACATTAAAAATGAGGCTATCTCTGGAATCATAAGGTTGGCCATTCTATCCTTACACACAGATAATACTACTATTTATTTGTATTTTTTTGACATACTTTGGCGCAAGGTGTGATTTTTTTTTTAAATCCTAAAGTTGAAAAAAAATCTTTTTTCTGTTGATGATTCATTTTAATGCTTAAATGCTTTACATATGAGCATGCTTTGTCTAGTTTTCAATATTTTATTTACACTGCAAGCCTAAACACTGTGCACAGTGGGCTGAAAATCGCATTTCAGAGACATAGAGACTTGAATTTTCAAGTGTATGTTTTTTGGCTAGAAATGGATTCTGCTGATCATTAATGATATCTACAAAATTTTGTATGACGCAATTGCGTGTACAAATGAAGTAGTCATCATTTTTTTAAGAAAAATTTGTATGGAACTGACATTAAAAATGAGGCTATCTCTGGAATCATAAGGTTGGCCGTTCTATCCTTACACACAGATAATACTACTATTTATTTGTATTTTTTGACATACTTCATATTGTGGCGCAAGGTGCGATTTTTTTTTTTAAATCCTAAAGTTGAAAAAAACCCTTTTTATTGTTGATGATTCATTTTAATGCTTAAATTCTTTTAGGCTTGCAGTGTAAATAAAATATTGTAAACTAGACAAAGCATACTCATATGTAAAGCATTTAAGCATTAAAATGAATCTTCAACATAAAAAAGTTTTTTTTCAACTTTGAGGATTTAAAAAAAAAATCACAAGTTTCGCCACAATACGAAGTATGTCAAAAAAATAAAAATAAATAGTAGTATATTTGTGTGTAAGGATATAATGGTCAACCTTATGATTCCAGAGATAGCCTCATTTTTAATGTCAGTTCCATACAAATTTTTCTTAAAAAAATGATGACTACTTCATTTGTACACGCAATTGCGTCATACAAAATTTTGTAGCATATTAATGATCAGCAGAATCCATTTCTAGCCAAAAAACATACACTTGAAAATTCAAGTCTCTATGTCTCTGAAATGCGATTTTCAGCCCACTGTGCACAGTGTTTAGGCTTGCAGTGTAAATAAAATATTGAAAACTAGACAAAGCATGCTCATATGTAAAGCATTTAAGCATTAAAATGAATCATCAACAGAAAAAAGATTTTTTTTCAACTTTAGGATTTAAAAAAAAAAATCGCACCTTGCGCCACAATATGAAGTATGTCAAAAAAATACAAATAAATAGTAGTATTATCTGTGTGTAAGGATAGAATGGCCAACCTTATGATTCCAGAGATAGCCTCATTTTTAATGTCAGCGCCATACAATTTTTTCTTAAAAAAAAATATAACTCCTTCATTTGTACAGGCAATTGCTTCGTACGACATTTTATAGCATAGTAATGATCAACAGAATCCATTTCTAGCCAAAAAAAATACCCTTGAAAATTCAAGTCTCTATGTCTATGAAAGGCGATTTTCCGCCCACTGTGCGCTGCTACCTCCGTCTTAATTCAAACATTAAAATCGTGCATCAACGAGGCGTCCGTTGAGATTCCTACCGACACCACGCGACATGGAATACCCAAAGAGATCAAAGATCTCATTAGGGAAAAAAATCTTGTTAGGAAAGAGTGGCAGAGATCTTGCAATCCAATAGTAAAGCATCATTTTAATAGAC
Source organism: Hesperophylax consimilis (assembly GCF_061612785.1). Taxonomy (NCBI): domain Eukaryota; kingdom Metazoa; phylum Arthropoda; class Insecta; order Trichoptera; family Limnephilidae; genus Hesperophylax; species Hesperophylax consimilis. Next base: position 4,279,800 of record NC_142842.1, read on the forward strand.
TAAACAGAGAAGTGCGTGAGGCCTTCAGCAAATTCCGCAACGAGCGATGGCACGACTTCATTTCAACTCTCAAAGACGATAGAGCAGCGTACTGGAAGCTCTCTAAAGCACTCAGACGCCCAAAAACTAAAATCTCTCCGATTAAAGGCCCCAACGGATTAGTATACTCCGCTGCAGACAAGGCTGAAGCCTTCGCAGATAGCCTTCAAAGTCAATTCTCTCCCAATACAGACTACGACGACCCAGCCTTCGTAGCAAAGGTGGATTCAAAAGTAGAATCAATCTTAAGTCTAGATCCTGAAGACCCTCCAATCAGGTTCGCAACTCCTAAGGAAATAAACAACATAATTAAAAAATTAAAGAAAAAAAAAGCAGCCGGTCCTGACGGCATCTCAAATAAAATCTTAAAATATCTGCCAAAGAAAGTCATCCGCGCTATTACAGCCATCTGCAACGCGTCGCTGAGATTACGTTGCTTTCCAAAGGATTTTAAAGAAGCTGACGTAATTTTAATTCCCAAACCAGGCAAGGACCCACTATTAACGGAGAATCATCGGCCTATTAGCCTCCTTCCTTGCCTAGGTAAAATCCTGGAAAAAGTTATACTATCAAGATTAAACTCATTCACTCAGGACAGTAAATTCTTGCCAGACTTCCAACATGGTTTCAGAGCAGGTTATTCCACCTCTCACCAACTCCTGCGTGTTGTGGAACACATCACGGAGGGATTTAATACTAGGAAAAAAAACAGTAATCTTCTCACTCGACGTAAGTAAAGCCTTCGATAAAGTCTGGCAGAACGGCCTTTTATATAAAATGAACGCTCTCGGGTATCCTTTGAGACTTACGCAATTAATAGCTAGCTACCTGAGAGATAGATGCTCTAAAGTCAAGTCAGAAAACGTCTTCTCCACAACCCGCCCCTTATCAGCTGGGGTCCCTCAAGGCAGTCAACTCTCTCCATCCTTATATAACATCTACTCTAGTGACATTCCTAAACCCCATTTACCATAACATTAAAATCACTCAATTTGCGGATGACACTAACATCATGTCTAGTTCAACAGTCGAGAGCATCGCCACAAAGCGTGTTCAGAGACAGGCCACTCTAACTGAAGAGTGGTGCAAAAAGAGGAGAATTTCAATAAACCCTACTAAAAGCGCCGCGACCGTTTTCTCAAAGACACGGCCTAAACGGCCCCCATTCATAAGACTGTTTGGGAAAAGGTTCCATGGGAAAAGTCAATTAAATACCTAGGTTTAACGCTTGACTCCAAGCTCACCTGCAAGAAACATATAACTGGAAAAATAACAGCAGCAAATAAATGTCTAACATCACTTTATCCAATGATGGGAAAGGAAAGTCGTTTATCAACGGATAATAAATTACTTCTTTATAAAACAACAATAAGACCAGGTTTCACTTACGGATGCCCCATTTGGGGGCACGCCGCTCCAAGTCTAATACAAAAGATTCAACTATTTCAAAATAAAGCCATTAAACTTGCTTTAAATGCACCTAAATGGATAAGAATTTCTTCTATCCATAAAGACACCAACATTCCGTTGATAAAGGACTTAATTGTTTCCCAAGCAACCAAATTTTATGCCGGCCTTTCCAGCCACACTAATCCAACAATAAATTCACTTTCCAAATATAGCGAAAACGATAAATTTAAATTTAAAAAACCCAAGATAGTCCTCCGGAAGGAATAATAACCTGCCTACAGCCGCAGTATAGTTTTTAACCCATTTACGCCCAAGACTAAAGTAATCGTAGAAAAAAGAATAAATGCATTTTATGTAGTAGGAAATAGAGTTTTTTAACAAAAAAAAAATATATATTTAAATTTTTTTTATTTACTAGAAAAAAAAGTGCCGTGCTCAAATGGGGACACTGGGCACATTCAGTATGGTATTTCTCGAAGCATGGTTTTTCAATACACAAAGTTTTTTTGCATTTTTTGCACTCCCAACGTGCCTTTCTATGGCAAATAGTGCATCGCAACTGTTTTGTCAACTTCTCCGGAAAGTGGCCAAAACCATCAAACTGTAAATTGAGCACTACAGAGGCTGATGGGTGAAATTGTAGCTGGTCCATCTTCACGTCGTTACTAAGTATGTGTAGACGCCAGGCATTGCTAATGCATAGATCGAACATGTATTTAAATAACACCCACCACTACTTCTTGCCTCGTATTGAAGTTCGATACGTTGAAATCGACTGATCGGCTTGATCGACACCGTCCATGCCTCTGTTGTAATTCATAAATACTTGAGGAATATTTTCATCGGTTTTCTTCTTTTCGATTGAGCTCGGAAGAAAATTATCGTAGTTTGTTTCCACTGTACAAACGCTGTTATCCAGCCAGCGAACAAACAATATTTTATTGACCGTGTCAAACCGGTAGTCAAAGTCAGCACGACTTTTCTTTTTCATCTCCTTGACGGGTGTGAGAGGACATTTGCTGGTCCTACCCTCACGTACAGTTCATGTAGCCAGATTCCCATAAATCCCGCAGCAATGCATAGCTAGTGAAAAAATTATCGAAGAACACAACATGGTCTCTAGGATCTGTGTTTAGCTTGTTGAACAGGTTTTTCACAACCCGTGTACTCAACGGCTCATTGGTGGGTATTTGCGACTTGCCGCAATAAATATCAAAATTGTAGCAGTAGCCATCAGCACTAGCGAGCATCCAATTTTTATAACCGAAGCGTACAGGCTTACCTCGAATAAATTGTTTCGATGGATGACGTCCAAAATATTTCACCATGGATTCATCTATTGAAAGATTTGTGTGAAACACTCTCCATTGCATACATTTCTTCATGAGAACCTCAGCAAGGGTTCGCATCTTGAACATTTTATCTGATGTTTCAGCAGCTACAGTATTATCACAAAAATGTAGGTACTTTTTGATATCTAAAAATCTGTTTCTCGTCATTGCCTTAGAAACAACAGGTACATTACAGTCCTCGTCTAAAGACCAAAATAGACGTTCGCGAGGCAAAGTGTGATAACCAGATAGAGATAGAATGCCCAAAAATGTTTTCAACTCACCAACGGTAATATTGATATCATGTTTATTGTTTTGTGATGCATACAAATCAGAATATTGAAGAATCATATCGATTACTTCCTGATAAAAAATCTTCTCAAAAATTGAAACAGGATTTTTACCTTTGAGATCAGTAATTAGGTTTTTGCATCGTTGTTGTACATTATTCTCATCAAAAGGCATGTGATCGTAGCTAGGCTCGCATTTACGCCAACGGGGCCCAACATTGCAACGTTGCCTTCTGGCGGAATTTGACAAAGGCTCTTCATCAGAACTGTCCCAATATTCTTCGTTTCTGTTTACAAAAACTTCGATATTTCCAGGAATATCTCTTGGCATGTCATTGGTAACAATATTGTCTTCATCGCCTTCTTCTTCATCAGTGAGGATACTTGTTTCTGGGGGAAGAGCAACGATATCAAATTCAACATCTGAGTCCTCTTCTGCCATAATAGCATCAAGGGCCTCCTGGAGTCCATGATAGTTATCGCTTACTTCAAATTGCCGTTTTGACATATTTATGTGCAGTCAAAACTCTGTAAAAAAAAAGAATATTTTACTCTTTATGTGCCCACTGTCCCTATTTGGGGACACCAACAAAAAAAAGTAGTTCAAAGTTCAGTAAATTATATATTTTACCTTATCAAATTTTTATTCCAAAGTAAAAAAAGTGTTCAATAAGATTATGTAGAAAAATTAAGAATTTACGAACGTAAACATATAAAAAAAAATACTTACATTTGGTAATCACCGCGACTCTGAGATTCACTTTATTTATGACACTAAAATACTTTTTATAAATGGTGTTATCCAAAATGTTTGATATAAAATGTAAGACACATCAATCAACTCGACAATAATGCACTGTTAGCAAAACTTACCACATTAATAACAAAATGGTGGGTAGATTTGAAGGCGTCCTCGTTTGGGCACGGCAGACGTAAATGGGTTAAGCTCTTGTTCAACACCACTTTAATAATAAAAATAACAGTAAAGTATCTAAAGATAATCAAATATAATTATGTTAGAGTCAGTAAACTCATGTTTAGGAACTCTGTAAAATAAAGTAAATCGAAATTCAAAAGTCACTTTTGCCTATTAAAACGCGGCAATCAACAGTGCCACTTAATTGCTTAACGGTTCTGAATTCACCATCGACATTTTCAACAGACAATTTAGCACCTAGATTTTGAGGTATGTCACAAAATAGTAAAACCCCAAGATCTTTTATTTACTCATATTGTAATCTTTTTCGTAATATATTGGTGGATAACCGTTTTATGGAGAACAATCAATCAATAAATAAATAATTTTTATAATTTATTTATTAATTAACGCATTTTTTCGGAGCTTTTACACATGAATATTAAGAAATATACATTATTTATTGTACGTAACTGAATTGCTTCATTAACAAAATTTTATATTTGTTTAAAGATAAATTGAAGATGTCCACTGACTTGGTATAATTGTTTCCCTTCATTAGTATTCTGGGCAAAGAGGAATACATATGGTAGTTAGTCCCAGAAATTCTGCACTGAAATAAATTCGGAAGCTTATATTGAATAAATATTGAAGAAGATAATATCAACAAATCTCAATGAAAATATGAAAGAGATAAATAAACACGACAAAACAAGATGGTCGCAACTGTGACTACAAACAAATGTGTGTTTTATTTCAATAATTCTTCATAAAATAAAAAATATGAGACTGAAAATACGGGTCTTTCAGCCTGTTAAACGCTCCTACAAAGCTCCATAGCTCATGATAAACATTATGTTACGAGATAAACATAGCTTCGTCAAACTGCAAAACATTTCTATTAGAAAACTATCAAATTATTTATTGTCATAGCTCAACTTCGAAAGTTTTTAGGTATATTGGGTCACATTATGACAAATTTCCTAAAATTGGGTCACATTATATCAAATTTCACCACTAAGTTGTATTTTATTAAAATGGACTTACACAAAAATCAAATTAAGTTTAACAAAACCAACTTTTAAAGCAATAAATAAGTTAACAAATTATTATAAGCCATAATTGGTCGCCTGAAATATCCATGCAAATTGAAAATATCTCCGGAGTAAAAATAAATGCCGCCGACGGGAATAGAACGCGCACCTTCTGATGTCCGGTCAGCTGCTCTGAATCACTGAGCTACGTTGGCTTATTTCATATACTATATATATATATATTTTTTTTAATAACTTTATTTTTAACCAACTTAATTATTGCTTATAATAATTTTTTATCCTTTGTGCTATCCATAAGAAACCTTTGTTTAATTTTGTAATGATAAGTTTTTAATAATTCTGGATATAGTCGCCATCTATGGATTGTTTGAATAGTTGATTATTAGAAATGGTGTGAATCTGTACTAACATTCTAGACCTCTAGCATGTCGATAACCAGTTGCTTCTTTTCATTGTGTATGTCCGAATCTGTCAACAAGTGTCAATGGATTAGTATTTTTATAAAGGGATTGTTCCCAGTGAAAAGGTGTTCTTTCCTTCAGAAATTTATTACAGTAAACAGTGTTTATCTGTACAAGGGTCGGGCCCGTTATCAATAAATTGTTATTGTCAACGTAGATATTATAAAAAGCATGTTTTGTGATACAAAATAAAAAAGATACGGAATACGACACAAGTGTTTCCAGTAAAGTCCATAAACCAGAAAAATATACAACCTTGTCTAATAAACATTAGTTTATCATTTAAAAAATAACAATAAGTAGGTACCTACTATCCACTATAGTTTAGATATTTAACTAACTTTTTAATATTTCCTTTGTTGCAGGTAAACAACGTCTGCTTTATTCATATACGCCGAGAACTAGCAAGTTTTCACAAATAAATTGGTAAGCCATGAATATTTATTCCAAAAAATGATACCTTAAAACTTATTTCTGAAGAGAACGCATTAGTTGAAGCAGTATTGTTTGGAGAATAGGGGAGTTCGTGAATTGGAAATGATACCACAAGTGTAATTTGATAGGAAGAGAAAACGTGGAAAAGAAATATATGCATTTATACGAGGCTATAAACACGCAAGCAACACATTTCCCATTTCACCCACCTGAAATCATCCGTGACGCGATATGAAATGCCACTAATGTCAGCGAGCCTTAACGTCTGCTACAATACTCATAAATATATTATCATTGGCAGAGCCGCCAAGTGTAGAAGTGTAGTGGCACCTTTGTGAGACAAACATGTGACCTGATGATTGTATATAAAAAAATCAACCCGTAAAAAAAAAGTGTTGTTTCCAAAGTATATCAATTTTTATGCTTCATCTTCTTTGGTGTAGTGGGGGGGTCAGAGGAGAACATCTAGGTCAGTGAGCAAGTTTACGGTCTCAGGCGTCGCCCTGTGGACCTCATCAATCCCGCCGGGGAATGAATGCAGCGGGCATTCGTTAACCACGTGATTGGTGCTCTGTACCGTACCGCAATCACACGTGGCCTACTCTTTAAAGACTTAAGTGGGCCTCTGCGAGATTTTAAAATTTAAAAAAAAAATAGTTTCACTGAGAATTAAACTTTTTTCCCCGGGGACTGTCTCTTTACTGCTGTTAACTTTTAAAATTAATTTTATATTATTTTTTTTAATTGGTTTGATTGACGATTGAATCCCAGGGACTGGCATCATCCGCGCTGACAACTAAGCCAAATCCCAATTTGGGAGAACCGACATTATTTCTATATTAACTGCTGTAATGTCATCCAATTTCAGAGAAATTCGTATATGTCCGCGTGTTTATGCGCGATTGCCACCAAAAATTAATAGAATGCATCGTCATCGATAGCAAGTCTATCTGCTCTCTCAGATGCCGGGAAGTGGGTTAATTTCCACTTCCAAGAATTCACTTCATCGAAGAAAATCAAAGTGAAAATCAAATAGGTGTATTTAAAAAAGATCCTGGTGGCATTATCCGCTTTGAATTAAATTAATTTATAATTTGGTAATACATTACTTTTTATCCTCGAGGATTTCATCTTATTACTGTCCTAAAAATAAATTAAACTTTGTGTTATTTTTTAAATTGCTGTTTAAACTGCAAGTTTAAACAGATGATAAACGACAATTTATGTATCGTAAACGGTTGTTCATCAGTTGTGTCAAATTTAAAACACGTTTATAAGTAAGGTTATAAGTTTGTATAGTAAATATTAGAATATTCGGTATTTCAGTGGTCAATATGTAGAGGATAACTCTCTTATGAAATAAAACTCCGGCTTCAACAAAAGACTTGGACATTTAATGTGATAGATTGACAATGGCTTCTGATATGTTAATTATTATTGGTATAATATGGAGCCAGACATTGAGTTTCAAACAGTAATTATCAGCCACTCGGTTACTACAAAACTCGACAGCTGACCCATCTACGGGTAAACTAATAGATTACTACTAGTGCCATCTATGGCTGAGTTCTTACATTAATATCAAAGATAATACAGTTAACATTGTGTCACAAATTAAGCTAGTTCTATTTTTGAAACCAACGACAGGACTAGAATGGTGTGGGTTTGTAAAGCAGGCTGATCCATAAGAATATAACTGAGATTAAGGCCCCCTAGTAAGCGTTCAAAGGTGGTTTGAAAGGGAGATATGTAAATACGAATGTTAGAGGGAGCGCGCTAATATTAAAAAAAAACTATAATAATTAAGCGAATATGGTGTATGGTGTATGAAAATGAGAGTGTTGAAAATAATTAATAAAACATGAATCGTTTGAAATAGAGCAAAAATCTCTCGACAAATGCTTAAGTTGTATTAAAAGATACACTGTGCATTTTTCGTGCCTTTAACATTTAATAATTATCGGATCTTAATAATTTATATTTTTTGGAACTTAAAACTTAAAGAGTAAACGAGAAACTTGTTATAAATCGGTAGAAATTGTGTATGCGGGTGCTTAAGAGAATAAAGATTGAATCTGTCTTTAGGAACGCCGAATCAAAGAGGGACGCCCCGTCGGGTCTGCCGCCCGTGTGCAAAGCACACATTACACATGAGGATGCTTCGCCCCTGAACTCAGTAACTAGAACTCTATACTGTAACTGAAGCTTATGAAAGGGAGTTGGTGTATTTGTATATATATTAATATTATTATAGAATCTCGTAGCGTCAACCGCTTCCCGGAAACCTGTCAGATCTGTGAAAGGCTTTGATTTCCCTGCTTTTCTAAAGCCCGCGAGCATTCCGACACTTGCCACTTGGCTTGCTAGAAATGAAGAGACAAACCGATAGAATGGCACTGTGGGAGTATCCGTGTTCCGGACTAAGGTCAATTTCTCTTAATTCTGAACGAAGAAAGGAAATATTGCCAAATTATTAAGATTGCAGGCCCTTTACGAATGAATTGACAGATTTCCTGTTAAACTTTTAGTAAAATTCGAATATGTTATCACGATGTCGGAACACAATCCTAATATTTTCGCATTTCATCAGTATATAATTTCAAAGCAAATACAGGTGCATGAACACGTGTTCCATAATATTAGGAATTTACTAAACGTTTATCAGGAAACGGCCTGCAATCCTGTTTTTGACCGGATTACCAATAAATTTAGGAGATTCTTAATAAATTAGCTATTCTCATTTCTCTCCGTGTCGTGAATATATCAAAGATTTTCAAAATCTGAAAATCTTTCTCGATCGTAATGATAATCATTTGTCTGTCTGGGACCTAGGAATCGAAATACAAATAAAGTCAATTTCAGTCACCCAAACTAAGCTCAATTATCCCTTACTCCGATGAAATTGATCAGAACAGATAATCAATAAGTTTCAATGGAAGGGTCTTTAGTGGTTATCTGAAGTTTCAGTTTAATAAACGGTTGAATTTAATTTACGGCCGCGATTTCGGTTCAGGACAAAATCTTCCGAAACTTCGGCTCAACCGAATCTGCGTTTCTACTTATTGAAAATTTTATAGCGTAAAAAAACGTATTAAAACGGATATAGCGTACAAAAAGTAAACCTTTACCTTTATTTCGGTTTTACGCCCAGCCAGGCTTTTACATGGATTTTAAGAACATAATATACCTGGTGAGCTATCGAAAATTATACAAAAGCATGATATAACAGTAAACTTATAAACTGAAAATGAAACAATATTAATAAAAAATGTAACGTACAAAATAATATAGAAACTAGAACAATACAGCATATAAGACAAATTACTAAAACTACATTACCAACGATACTATAATTTGTAGGATTCAACAAAGTGCTTGTATAGATTACGCTTAACGCTATAAATGTAGTCAATAAGTATATAAGAGTACCCCCAAACTTGTTGCACAGATCATGCATCCTATTGGTTAGTGAGTGTGTCTGATAGTCTGTTGTGTATGTATTGCAGAAGAATGTTATATTTTATCTTGTGATCCTAGTCGGCACATGGAATTTAATAGTGGCAACGGTGGCAGGACTGTCAATTAAGTTGTTAGTGACTCCGTGTAACACAACCAGATCTGACATAATTTTCTCTCATTCTCATTAAATTGATTTATTTTATTATACTGTGCATTAATTTAACGCGAACTTTAATGAACTCTTACAAGTTCAAAGATAAAATCATTAATACATCTATTTTAAAATGTCTTTTAAAATAAAAGAAAAACGATTGACTGAGTATTGAACCTTCCTACCCAGGAACTGTATTCGACAACTCTACCAATCTCGCCAAATGCCGATCGGGTATGTTAACTGCTGTAATGTAATCCGATTTCAGAGAAATGCGTATATGTCCGCGTGTGTTATGACCACCAAAGGATGATAGAATGCATTGTCATCGACAACCTATCTACCGAGTTTCAGCTCGAACGGATGTTCAACAAATTTTTCAACAAAAGGATTTTTGAACAAAATTAAATTCAAACAGTCGTAAAAAATAATTATAAGCAAAAATTAGTCGCATGAAATATCAATACAAATTGAAAATATCTCCCGAGTAAAAATAAATGCCGCCAACGGGAATTGAACCCGTACCTTCTGATGTCCGGTCAGGTGCTCTGGACCCCTGAGCTATGTCGGCTTATTTCCAACACGCCAAATAATTCGATATGTACTAGTACCACAATCAACAATTACTGCTTATTATATTTTTTCACCTGTAAAAAACCAACTTTATTTTTGTAGGAAAGGCTTTGTTAGTGCTAATTTTCCCACTAAATGGCGTCGTGACATATTATATCTACATTTGTTGGTGAAATATTTTGACTTATATAATAGTCGTAGTTAAAAAGTGCCTAATTTTTTGGGTATTATGCAGAGTGTGTTTTTGAACTTTTTTAAATAAGTTTCGGTTTAGGTTTCAGCCGAAACTAGAACGTAATTAGGTTTCAGCCAAAAATCTAGTTTCGGTCGGTCACTAAAGGTCCTATGTAAATTGACGAGATTTCTGTCAAATCGGTATAAATCACAATACTACACTTCCACGTATTTTTAGTTCAGTTGCTGTAATGCTTGATTAAGGGGGATAAGAGAATGACACGAAGCTTGTATTAAATTTTATAGCACAACTAGTAAATAAGACATCCCGTGCCTACCGTATTTCTAGGAAATGTGACATAGCGTACAAAGTTGGGGAAAATAATTATAGTACGGGATTTATAAAACGCAACATTTTATTTTGGAGCTGATCAGAATCTGATCAAAAACTAAAACGGGCCGAGAATCTTTGGATGGGGATCGTTCAAATGTCAAAAATTCTAAACACCCCGACCTATTAGACGCTAATTTAACTAGCCATCACGTTTCTTCTGAAGAGGTAGGCAGAGAGGAGATCGACACACAAAATTCTGTCTTAGAATACACTCCTTGCATAATTCACATTCATACATTGTCCCATAGTGTTATACTGAACTGAATAGATCATTCACACTGGAAGTGCCTTCCAAGTAAATTTGAATTTCTATCGACTGAATGCATTTTGCTTCTAGCTTTCTGTCTCTTTTATACTTGCCTGACATCGTAAAACGCCATCTAATTTTTATTTCGTAATGATGATAAAACATATTTTTATATTAAAAATTTCAGGCCCGGTTTTTCAGACTTTTGGATGACGAAATTCTTTCACAGTGAATTACTTATGTTATTTTTTTATTTTATATATTACTAGCTACCTCTGTTTCTTTTTTGTTTCTTGTTTGTTCTACTTTACCTCCTTTTGTCTATTTGTGTACTGTGTTGTATGTGAAACTTATAATTATGATATTTTCTATTTTTGTACTGTTTCGTATGTGAAACTTATAATTTCAGCGCCCCTGGGGTGATATCTCACAAAAGCTGCGCTATACAAATTGTCCAATTTTTCATCCGATTTTATGTCCGGGTTAAATCTTTCCCATAGGAAAAACTAAACCCTTCCACACACTTTTCCACAAATGATCATCTAGTCAATCAACATTATGCAAGTGCATTATATAAGTAAAATAAATACAAAACAATACAAGAACAACAACACGTCAACTCACCAGAGATCAAATGGGAAAAAAATTCACCGACTCCAGATATTTTCATATCAGAGGGTTCGGCTCGGTAGAACTCCTAACAGGGCCTATAAATCCTACTGATCCCTCAGCAAAAATATTTAAAAAATCTTTGGTTATCCTACATGTATTTAAAATGACTATTATTATTATTTAGTATTATTATTATTATTGATATCAAAATACCAATGAAAAATTGTACCTATTAACTCCCACCTATGTATTGTAAGTTCCTCTCGTCCTACAATGAGTTTTGTAACTCATCGGGTTCGCTCCAGCAATAAATAAAAAAATAATAATAAATAAAATAAAAAAAACGTTTACCCGGTGTTGCTAGGGGACTTAAATATAAATGGCTTGGGGGTAATGTTTTGAGACTGTGAATTCTAGAGTACTTGACAACTGCGTGCATTTTAAGGTTAAAATAATATTATTATATTATAATAATTATTTGTCTCACTTGATCGTGCCATGTCTTTCTCAGGCGCCCTTGACATCTTCAAACATTCACTTCCAAAACATACAATCTTCTTACACCTCTTAAGAACTTACACCTCTCTAGAAATCGGTCCAGTACTTTTTGAGTCAATAGGGGACAAACAAATAAACAATTATTTAAGAAGATATAAATATATTAACAACACGCATTTAATCAAGTGTTCCGGACTTGCTTGACATAATAAATTAAGGGAGCAAACACCAAATGATTTGTTCAATATGTAAGCGGAACAAGCGCTTAAACAATGACTCAATTAAAACTATTCTCTTGCCAAGACATTAATCGACTCGAAACAAACCATCTGTTGAGCTGTTTTTACATTGACCACTTAAAATCGACTATTACACTTTTTCCATTCAGCTTTATTATGTTTTTTTCAAGAATATGAATGGTAAAAATATATTGTATTGCTTAAAATCTTTTACACAAAAAACAGACACCAATATCTATCTATTGTTTATGTTTGATTTTCCGTGCAAAATTGTAACTCATCTAAATGGGGCTTCAACCAAACGAAATCATTTTTCGATTGATATTATCTGACGGACAAATAATGAGTAGTCGTATAAGTCGTGTTCGAATCGTGCAACGAACAAATAATGAGTAGTCGTACAAATCGTGTTCGAATCGTGCAATGAACAAATAATGAGTAGTCGTATAAGTCGTGTTCGAATCGTGCAACGAACAAATAATGAGTAGTCGTACAAATCGTGTTCGAATCGTGCAATGAACAAATAATGAGTAGTCGTACAAATCGTGTTCGAATCGTGCAATGAACAAATAATGAGTAGTCGTACAAATCGTGTTCGAATCGTGCAATGAACAAATAATGAGTAGTCGTACAAATCGTGTTCGAATCGTGCAACGAACAAATAATGAGTAGTCGTACAAATCGTGTTCGAATCGTGCAATGAACAAATAATGAGTAGTCGTATATCTAAGTCGTGTTCGAATCGTGCAACGAAAAAATAATCAGTAGTCGTATAAGTCGTATTCGAATCGTGCAACGAACACTGCCTACTTTTTTAATATCTATTAATATTTACTATTTTCTTAGTAACCATACGTATAGATCTATGTTTGGTGCCCAGATCTGATTAGCCATGTTTTCCGAACCTTCTAGAGTAAATTCTTTCCCCCCTTCATCTCTTTTAAATATCCCCAGTTTCAAGATTGCCATAATACGACATAAGCATAGTGCCATAAGCGAGTCGCAAATGAAGTAAAAACCTACTGTTACATGGAGAGAAATCGATTATTGCCCTCACCATAATTTAACAGCCCACATTAATTTAAGAATGTTTTATCGAATATTATATCATGACGTTACAAAGAATTTTCGTTTTATGCAAAAATTTGGAATTTTAATGAACACAAGTTCCGACATCATGATAATATATTCGTAATTTAATAAAAGATTGCTCATTCATTCATAAGGCCTGCAATCCCGTTTTTAACCAGAATTACTAATAATTGTTAAGAGATTCTAAGAAGATAATACTGACCTAAACGAAACATGAAACAGAACATATATTACATTGATAGTTATAACCTTCAAAAACGTTAAAGAAAAGTTGTTCCACGGATTCTTTATTAATTAGCGATGGTGATATTTTCTATAAGTACCAACATATATTTAAACAATATATAAAACACTTTTTAAGTAAGTAATGATACAGGCGTACAACTGGGAAGTGACGAATTGAATCGAAGTAAGTAATTAGTGTAATGAATTGATGCCAAGTAATTAATTAATTGCCTGCCAAGTTTTCCTTTTGATGTCAAGTAGTTAGAATCACTGCCAAACCAATCCACCAAGAGTCCATTACGTGAGGCAATCACTTTAAACTTCTTGTACGCTAATCGTTTAATTTTAAAAGCTTTCTAAAAGTTTAGTTTACGTTAAACCATAGGAGAGTTCTGATATTCAAAGACTGTGGAAGAAAGATAGAATTTGTGTTGAGGAAGGAAAAGGGGGATTTGATAATAGATTGTTTAGTCTACAGTTATTTATAAGATAGAGAATTTTAAAAAATTGTGCAATTGTATTGATATATTTGTCAACAAATATATCAATGTATTGATATATTTGTTGACTCCATTTATAGATCTAAGCGTAATCTATACCAGCACTTTGTTGAATCCTACAAATTAGAGTTGCGTTGGTAATGTAGTTTTAGTGATTTGTCTTAAATATAGTATTATCTTAGCTTCTATATTATTTTACTGTTTTATGTTTTTTATTCAGTTTATCAGTTTACTGTTATATCATACTTTAATTTAACTTTGTATAATTTTCGAGAGCTCACTAGATATATTCTGTTATTATTATTTATGTAAAAGCCCGGCTCGGCGTAAAAACAAATGTCAATATCAGTATTCTAAACTTATTGCTTCCTATGCTATCTACGTATACATTAATTTTTATCTATTGTATAATTTTGATGTATCTCCTTCCTTTCTTATGTTTTATTTAAATATTTTATTGTATGTCATATCATTATTTATTTTGAATATCCAGATAGGCTTTTTCATGTTTATTTTTTTAATACAAAGAACATCTAAATAAGCATTACACCACAAAAACAAAATATGTACTCTACAATTCAATATGGATAAATAATTTTTTAGGAATATTACAGAGTTAGGCAGTTTGTTTAATTAGATTTATTGTTCTGCTTTCCGATATAAATTCTACTAAGACCTGTGTATATATCGTGATTCATATAGCGTTCAATGTGTCAACAACATCCTTATAATCATTACCTAAATTCTGTATAGGGAGAACGGAAGTATACAATTGTTTATAAGCAATGTATTAGAGTTATTGTCATTAATATAGATCCCATTCCATTGCACAATTCCTATGGGTATCCCGGAATATAATTATTATTCGTTTATAATGTCAATATATGCCTATTTAAATTACCTTCTAATCACGAACAATTTTCCAAAAGCATTTAGTAAACTTACAACGAAGACAATGTAGTTACATCCAGTTCATAATCTTCAACAAAGGTGTCGTTTTTAATTAGCGTTCGCTCAGATTGATTGGCGAAAGCGGCCGTTAATGCATTTCTCTACCGTAAAGGCGAAGCTTAATGCCAAATCACTATTTTGATTAATCTTTATAACGAATTGGTGTACATTATGAAAACCAAAGAATATGCTTTAGTTAAATTGAAGGTTTTCCTATCGCTTCGCTTGAGTAGAATACAAATAAAATAAAAAATTACTCAATAAAAAATATAAATGCAAACTACTAAAAAAATAGAAATGTATGAACGCATAAAGGAAACAACTTTTAAAAAATACCGTTTTATAGCTAAGATTATCTGTGACAGTTTCACTTGATTAACTTTTTTGCTTTCTTATAAAATTATTTACAAAATAAGTAATAACCAGTTTTTTATTGAAGTCGAATGTTTCTAGACTACGTTTGTCAAGCGATTTTAATGCCTATTACCTACGATATAAGGTATACCAAAAATATACACATTTTTGGCTTGTAGCTTCCTCTTAAACTCCTCACATTCTTCTTAGCTCCATTGCAATGAAATTAACTTATAGTTTAATAATGGCCGTCTATGAAAAGGTCCCTTATAAAGTACATATTTTTATCGTCACAAGTATTTTACGACAAACACTACGCTCCTAGTCATATAATTTTAACGACGAAAGTAGGAATTGCAAATATACTTAAATTTTCTTCATTTACTGATAATATTAAATTGGTTATAATCTCGTAGAGAATCAATTGTATTTCTTAGACCCCGAATTACCGGTAAAAAATAATGGTAATATTCGCCATTTATTTGTATCGCACTCCTTAGCTTATACTATAATTGACTCTATAATAAATATAGAGTCAATAATTGGGATTGCAATACCGGTAAATGGCAGATAATATCAATCCCTAGCAAGGTAACACTATTATCAACTTTATAATAATTTTCTATGCAACGGTTCTTAAAACAATTGAATAAATACCCATAAGGACTCCATCAAAAGAAATTTTTAAAAAATTTAACGTGTTCAGCATTATAAAACTGTACTCAAAAAATGCACTACTCAATTTTAAAGATTTATTTTTTACCTTGCTTAACAACACACCTACACTACAAAGACGAAATCCTCTAATCTACTAAACATTCCAAAATTAAATACATCTTTCGGCCAGAAAAACCACTATTTCCATGCTATAAAATTATATAATGCCCTTCCTATTGAAATTAAAAACACCATGGATATAGAAAAGTTTAAAAAAATACATCAAATTATGGCTAACCAATCATGAAGATGAGGAAATCATTAAATTTATGAAATAAACCCAACGCAACCTACACAAATACTTTTTGCTTAATTTATTTAATATTTTGTGGGAACCAACAAATTAGAAGATGAGTAAATCATGATCAACACACATACAACAACCTACAGTCCGCCTCGGAACAGGAATACCTAGTGAGGAGGACTGAGAACTTCACTTTACTTTATATTGCCGTTAAATAAAAAAATAAAAATAATACTGCACTCAGGGTTCGCAAAATAATCTTGATTGTAAAGGACACGCCGTTAATCATCGCTGAAAATCTCGCGAAACTATTTAAATTTACCGAGCACGAGTGTGAATTTGTGAATTTTGTAGCGCTAACATTGTAAATAAGTATTCCTAAATGAATTCCTTCCACATGCATTGGATCACGCATGACCAAAGTGGAGCAAAATTCACTTGCGATTGATGAGTTATATATTTGAGCGATTTGCCGTTATGGGAGTAATCTGTCTCGTTCATTCACCGTTTCGGTGGACCGAGCTGTCTTAATTAGCCCGATGCTATCCCCGTATAGTATGGTAAAATAAAAGTTTCGGGCACAACGAAATATGCACGACTCGTTTGCGCTTGGATGGTAGTCTTGTACTTGTAATTATGTCTGGAGCGTACTTTGGCACATTGATAACTGAGGCACAGATGACATTGTAACTTATGTGAAGATTGAAGACAAGCAGTGCAATGCACAAATGCACATAATAAGGAACCCACACTGCACCCATGTGCATTTTACATTGGCTACACACGGTTACAATTTTGTTAGTAATACCTGTTATGCAATCCTAGTCAGGAAACGCTATTGTGACCCGACCCTGCAATAAATATCTAACGCTGCTGTCCCTCGTACGAAATAAGGAACGTTGCACGCTGGTTTACGGTTGCATAGCTAAGTACAATATAGTCTGGCTTTGGTGTGGTTTCTGCCAGTCTTTAGCACAAGTTGGGTGCGTTATCCGCATGCGCTGGGATTGAAATGAACTTAATGTGAAAGCTAAACATCAAAAGCCCGTGCCTTGAAAATTGATGGATTCTACAATCTGCGGGTCAATGTACGGGAGCACCTATATAACTATGATTTTTTGGCAGAGTTTTGTGTGAATACAAGAGTCCCAACTGCTCATCCCTGTTGGGGTATGTTGTGAGGCTGAAGGTAGTGGGGAGGAGAACGAAATGGGCAAATATAAGGTTGGGAAGTACCTGTCTATTCAGATTTGATCACCAAACACGGCTAAAATCAAGAAAATATTCATTTTAGGATTGGAACGAGATGGACAAGAGGATGGTTGGATTAAGTTAGGCTTAACTCAATCAACTAAAAAAAAACGTAAATATACCATTAAAAAATAAGTAAGTAATATCATAAATTTTAACAAATATTTAATTAATTTTAAGAAGTAATTAGCTATTAAACAAACAACAAACTCAAGCAAGTAAGAAAAAAATAAACAATAAAAAATAGCAATAATTTCAAAAACAATAGTAAATGCTGAAATAAATAAAATGTTTAAAATTTATAAATAAACAAATAATTTTGAGAAGTACCTACTAGACACTAGACTATTGAAATGTGGTCATCACACATTGCTAAACTCAAGCAACAGTTCAATTCCGAATAATGAAAATCATCATCAATCCATTATCATTCCATTCTGACTCAAATCAATGCGTTAGGTTATCAATTTTCACCATGTGACCAATAAAATAAAACGTAAACTATCAAACCATAGGTTATTTCGTCGTAGCGGAGAATTCACCAAAACCCGCCAGGTCAGTCCGTCCAATCTGCGCCCGCGACCTTTCAAATTACGTTCACCGATTTATGTTCCATAATGCCCAACGTAACAAAAGCCCTCCCACTGTAATACATTATTGTACATTACGTTGTAATAAATCAATGCGAGTTACTATTACGCATTAATAAATTATGGTAAATTTCTATTTCAGCGCGTGCTTAGAATGTTTCCTTTTGTTATTTCAAATACGAAGGAATATAACTTCGAATATTGTAAACCTAACTCATTTCGATACAAAATATTTTTTTTATGTGAATTTCTCACAAGAGTCCCAATTGCTCCCAACCGTCTTGAGCCAGTAAGACTATGACATCCCCAATTTGGGGAAGAGAAAGGTCGGGTACCTGGCTATTCAGTGGTCACCAAACATGGGTTAAGCCATTTGAAGCAATGTTTAAATTGTGAATGGTGATCTTACACCAGGGCAATACTGAGAGTATCTTCCACTCTTGAACGTGCCTTAAGTATGCTATTAATATAAGTATATATATTATTTAAAAAATACAAAATTTATTAATGATAAACTAATATTTATAAGTCAAGGTTTTTATGCATAGCACAAAGGATAACAAATTATTATAAGCTTTAAATTACTCGCCTGAAATATCCATACAAATTGAAAATATATCCCCAGTAAAAATAAATGCCGCCGACGGGAATTAAACCTGGACCTTCTGATGTCCGGTCAGGTGCTCTGGACCACTGAGCTACGTCGGCTTATTTCCAACAATAATACCAAATTATAATTCCACCGCTTCGTTTATACGCAGGGGTAGACTGAAAATTTGAAACTTTGCAATTATACATTCATTTATTAATCAGTTTGGGAATCAATGTTGTCAATTTGGTAGGTGGGTATGGGTACCCCTATACATTTGATAACCAACATCTCTACCATAGTGGCATCTCTAACCCAAGTGGTTTTCTATGCTTGGTGACTTAGCAGGGGTGCCCAGGTTCATGGGGAGAACTTTAACCAGGTCACAGTGGCGGATGCATCTGCCCGCGAGCTGATCAACGAGCTGGTTGATGGATACCGTTTATCCAGTCGGACTCTGTAAACCAAGAACGCAGTTAGAGGGATGGATTCAGAAATCACTCCTAGACGCACTGACCTCCAGATTTCTACCCATCTCTCACACCTTATTCCTTCCCAAAACCTTTAATTAAAAAGACGATATAGGTCTCGCGGGGCCTCCTGTGTGGATTTAATGCAAACAAAATAAATAAAATCACATGTGATCTTTCTTTTAGAAAGTTTTTATGACTCTTGGACAAGAGTTGCGTCAAATATTTTATTAACTTGATCGTCCCAAGTCCAAAAACCCCAAAACGTCCCTTATTCCAAGTACAAGTGCCATATTTAACGTATCAAAGTAGAAAGTTTTTTGGCATCTTATTCAATACAAAATTATTTTCACTTGGGAAATTTAAGGGAAGCCATTTTGTGAATACTTAAGGCATAGCTCATACACTCACTGACGGTCAGACGTAAACTTTCTGACGTACTGCTCCTACACAAAATTAAACATGCATCAGTTGATCCACCAAACATTTTATCCCAAATTAACATCAATATACCATCAAGAAAATCAACAAGGAGGAAGAAAGACATTTTCCATATTAAAGCCTACCACACAAATACAGGATATTTTCCCCTGTACCGCGAACATTAAGAAATTATAACATTATACATGGCTCTAATAATGAAATAGTCATTTTTAATGACCAATTTAAACACTTCAAAAAAATGTATTACCTTTAATCATATTAAGCTGATATTGTGATGAAGCCCTTTATTTAAAGAGAAGCAACATTGTACCTACCTAATCAGTGTCTCACCAGTTCAGGTGTGACAATAACAAATCGTTTATGAACATTTGTATTTACCTTTTACCCATTCTTATTTGTTATTTACTTCTGCATATTTAGCTTATTCATTTTGTTACTATTTTTGTTATTATTATGTATTTAAACATCCATGTATGTAAATTTTTGGGCACCATGCCTGTTTTATGTACTTAAATAAAAATAAATAAATAGCTAATAATAGCGTGAATGCAGTAGCTAAGGGCGTAACCGTATCATTCACATGGGGGTTCTAACCTGGGGGGGGGGGTTTCGTTCCTGGGGTGGCAAGGGAGAGAGTGGGAGGTGGAAAATTTACGAAAAAGTTTTTTGGTAATCTACCACAATTTATTATTTACATCACATAGGTAAAAGAGATGGTGCAAATAATATTGTTGTATTTTTTAATGTAATCTACAACTACTATTCTCATTTTTTCTTGCATAATACTGAGGCCGTTGGGGGGAGGGGTTGAACCCCTTGAACTTCCATTTAAAATGATTATTGTTTCCGTATACTAATACCAATTTACTTATTAATTATTATTATTAACCTGATATACCCACAAAAATTGGAAAAATCAATTAATGAGCCTTTTTCGGGCCGCGGACGCCAGCAGGGTTTAATCACATAAATCAATTAAATGTGCCTGACTCGGTCCGCGGACGCTAGCAGGAGTTAATCACATAAATCAATGAATGAGCCTGACACGATCCGCGGACGCCAGCAGGAGGAGTTAATCATATAAATCAATTAATGAGCCTGACTCGATCCGCGGACTCCAGCAGGAGCCTGCGACCCGATCACATAAATCACTTTATACGTTAGTGCTTTGATATCTAAAATTTTTCCATATTATTTATGAGAATCGTAAATATTTCACCGAGGCATAGTTCATCGATTACGAACGAAGAGGAACGATGTTAATCTGCAAGTGTTTAAAAATAAAGTGAACACCACTCATGGTGTGTATTATTGATTTATTCGGTTGAATTTATTTCTGTTTTACTCTAAACGTTTCGCTGTACTGAAAAATCATTCAGGTTTACCCAAGAAACCTTTATTGAAGAACCAACACCTCTGCCATATATCACTTACGAGTGGTTTACTACGGTTCTACAAGTGGTTTGCTACGTTTGGTGACTTAGCAAGGGTGCCCGGGTTCATGGGGTGAGCTTTTATCTAGGTCCTGGCGGCAGATGCGCCAGCACGAAGAAAAATGGGTATTGTTGATTTATGAAAATCCTATTAAAAATGTGAAACATTCATTTTCCAGATAAATTAATAGTACTTTTAGAATGTATCGGAACACGCTTTCATGCAGCTGCGTTTATCTTGTTTTTATATAATGACGAAATACGAAAATATTAGAATTTTTATGAACACGTGTTCCGACATCGTTATAATACATTCGTGATATTTACTGATATTGGGAAATTTGCCAATTCATCCGTTAAAGGCCTGCCGTCCCGTTTTTAACAGGAATACGAATAATTTGAAGATATTTTTAATAAATTAACAATATTTTTTTAGAAAGTTTTCTCCTTATGCCCAGTAGTAACGCGGCGGGCCGGATCGGAAGACACTGGTTGCGCGAGACCCTTAGACATCTCCAACAGGACTAAGTCAGGACAGTCACTCCTGGACACACTGACCATCAGATTCCTAAAAAAATGGTATCTGAGGCAAACAAAGCCTACCTGACTAAAAAGTCCATATACCTAACAATTTTCTTTTATGCACGCTCTTAAAGCACACAAAACAATATCTCGGTAATGCGATACTTTGGAAAAGATTTCTTCTCTAGTATATCTAATATTTTAGATACCTTAACTACTTCAAGTAGAACACAGTTTTTTTAAGTCTATTTAGAAACCAGTATCAGTCCTAAAAAAACTGCTTTCAAGTTCAAAATCTCCTACTTAAGAAACCTATTTTCGGTTTTATTGTATAATGTAGCAAATTTGGAAATAAAAGAAAACACACTTTTCTTGCACAGGTCAAAACCGGCGGGAATTTAAACCTTATCGCCATTTACATAAGAAGTGTTATTGTTAGCGGCCCGATTCCAAATGTTACATGACGTGGTGCATCGCCTTAAGTATGGGTATTTTTATAAATTTATTCTGATCAGGTCTGGGATGAATTTTTTTTATGATTTGTTTATGGTGGAACTGAAAAAAAATGTGATTGAGATCTTACTCATCAAGACGATATTCGCACATGGCAGAATTCGTTTCGGAGAATTTGAACAATTCTTCAAATTTCAAAGTTATTTTTTTAGTTCTGTGAAAGAATTTTTCAAGTTATGTTATTATTTCAGTTCTGTCGAGAGACTAGCCTATAATGATACAATAACAGAACTTGAATAGAACTTTCAATTGTTCAAATTCTCCGAAACAATCCGTCCTTAACTTGTAAGTGAACATTATGGCAGCAATGCCCTATCCGCATGCGGCAAATGGAGGATGTTGAGAATTTGTTCAAGGAGGGTCTAGAAAACCACGGTTTTGAATTAATCGTGGGTTGCATTATGGAAAAATTATTGCTTTTTGTCGTACTAGACTCATCCTAATTATTCTGACGTATGGCAGTCATGTTTTTTTTCACTTTTATAAAGGTTTCATCGGAGTTTAAAAAATATACAAAAAGTCTCCGGGAACAACTACCAAAGAATCTGCGTTTTTGTTCTCCGGGATACCGCAATGGCTTGATATCCAAGCCAACACTAATTCTGTATTGGAATTCGCACTTTAATCCACAAATTAACTGACTCTAGCCGTTATAGTGATTTGTCTTATATTTAGTATTGTTCTCATTTCTATTGTTATTTGATGTTACTGTTGCATGTTTTACTAATATTGTTTCATATTTCAGTTTATCAGTTCAACGTTATTTCATGCTTTAAAAACTTCGTGTATAATCTGTTCTTATAAATTCCATGTAAAAGCCCAGCTGGGCGTAAAACCAAATAAAATAAGAACGCAATACAGTATTGTCATTCAAACTTCGTTGAACACCTCCATAGTACCATTATTATAATATTGTAGTTATAAACAAAACATGAGAGGCTTTGAACCCCTTTTAGGTGATGAATATTGAACAAGGACGGTTTCAAGTGATAAATGGAGAGGAATTAATCAAACCTCTCTAAGACGCAGCTGTTTTTCAGCGAGGGAGGATGTATCTTGGCAGTGTGCGTAACAGCTGGCTACAATTATTTACACTGGAATATTTCTATTTAAGCCTCCAGAAGATAGTTTTGAAGCATCTTCATTTTTTTCTTTTTTTAATATTTTTTTTCTTTATTAAATAATTAATCAACTTGCAGAGTATAATCATTAATGTTAACAAAAATAATACATAAGATTAGTTTTCCCTGCTTTTGATTTTTTAATGTTTCTCTTCTATAAAAGCTGGCGCTTTTGTCTAGAAGAGTGGTAAACATCAATATGAAGAATATTTAGTGTTTGTAGTTATGATTTAATGAAATATGAATATTAAAATTTATAATTAACTAAGAAAATAGTTTCATTAGTTTTTATATTGAATTTCTCTTTAATCGCTTTTAGTGGGTGTTTATCGTTTTCTATTGTTCTGATATTTTTGGGTAGGCTGTTGAAGTATTTCTTCCATAGATACCTATATGTAATGATGTTGAGCAAAAGAGGTGTTACATTTTTGTGTTGAAAATACATGTTTTTGACAAGTACTACTTTCAGTTAAAAAGCTGTGATTTTGTTTTTCTTTTATTATTTGAATCATTGTTTTTTCGGACAAGATCATTAAATTTTAATATTTTAAATTCTTCTAAAATTAGGTGTGTTGGATAATCTCTTGGTTTTTTCAATATTATTTTTATACTTGGACGTTGCGTTGTACAATTTCAACAGGGAGTAGATTTGTTTTGTATGCAGCTCCCCATCTGATTACAGCCTATTGGAGATTTGATTGTACTATAGCGTGGTAGACCGATGTTAGATTCTCCAATGAGAGAAAATTTCGAATTTTCAAAAATATATAAATTTATTTTCTTATTTTCTTTTTTTTATGTTTATTTAGTTGTTTATGTACAATCAAATTTTTATAGAACTTACAGAGAAGGGACAAAGAAATAGTCACCATTCCCCAATGATCTAGGAGCCCTGTGGAACTATGACATCCCCCACTGGAGTAAGTGACGAGGGCGAAGGGGTGAAAAATTACTCAACTCTCACAAAGAAATGGAAAAGCGCCGCAGGCAAAACTTTTTCATGGTATCCCCTTGGGGTGGGTATTTGATATGGATGAATTTAGTGGAATATGAATTATTATATTCATAGACACGGAGAAAACGCCGCAGGTGAAATTTTCTTTGGTTTCCAAATAGTGGTAGGTATGTGGTGGGGGTGAAGGGAGTGAAATATGAATTGTAAAAATTGCGAACATTTTTGAAGGTTGAAGCGCATTAGACGAAAATTCTTTAGTATTTTCTTAAACGGAAATATTTTGGCATTGCTTAAAACGGAACCTTTAAAACATATCAGCTTAACCGGCTTGTAGCCGAGTGGATAATTGCGTCGAATTTCCACTCAGGCGTCGCAACATCAAACCATCACTTGCAATTCCTATTCAAGCAACATTTTCCACTTAGACAGAATTGTGAAAAAAAAATTCTTCTAAAAGAGTTCTGTGTCTTTAATGTGTATCATTTTGGAACCTAGCCAGGGCCCCCTCCGACGTTGAGGCCCTACGGAAAATATGATATATTATTCTTCGAGTCCTGTGTCCTCAATGTGTACCAATCATTTTCGCAGCATCCCCACAGGCGACGTATTATGCCTTAAGGAACCATCGGAGAGTGTGTGGAGTTTTTTTAATATATATTAATCGGCTGACCTCTGAAGACGTGTTGCGTCTTTATCTGGCATTAAACTTGTCACAGTTATTATAAAAATACAAGAGTTATTATAAACAGACACTTGTCTTATATTTTGTATTTCATTTACAAATATTGTGGCAAATTTATCACAATAAAAATATATTGTTTTTTAGACTTCCCATGTGTTGAAGAATTATTTTGTCTAAATTGTGTTTAGCTTTTCCTATTATATTGTTTATTTCGTCCCAGAGTTTTCTCGGGTTACTGTTTAAGCTATGTATTACATCTTTATAGAAAATGTTTCTGCATGACGGTCTCCGATGTTGAATGGTTACGATCCTTTCCAGCAGAATCCAGAGATCATGGGTTCAAATCCCGGTGTGCGCTAGTAAATTTTATTTGATTAATTTGTGTTCATAACTTATTCATTAAAAATGTGATTTATTATTTTAGTATCGCACTGGTTAAATAAAGATCGTCATTCAGAATCGAAATGTTGCTTTGAATGTCTTGAGCCTTAATTTGTGACCAAATCTGAATAGCCAGCTATCTACTTCCCCATCTCCTTACCCTCCCCGCTACCTTCAGCATCACAAATACCCCGATTAAGGAGCTTTTTTAAGGTTAAACTGGGCATCAACAAAGATTACGCTTCATGTATTTCCTGTTTTTTTTGTACAAATCATACAGTTTTTTTTTCGAAATTGATAAAATATTGCAGAATTGACCTTCAAAACAAGATGAAGGTCTACAAGAAGTTTCGTAAAACAACCTCATCACCGTTTCCACCTCTTAAAATTGAATTTTGATAATTCTTGTTAAAAAATTTCACACGTGACGTTCAAAATAAAAAGGTTTTTTATTTTAATGTGCGACATCTATTGACTTTTCGGCAAGTCTAAGTTTTTTTTCATCCTAGACTTGCCGAAAATTCAATAGATGTCGCACATTAAAATAAAAAAATATATAAGATAGTTTTATCTAAAAAAGACGCTGTCTAGATTGCATTTAGTTCGGGTTGAATCTTGCGATCATACATAAAGATAGTTGCCAATAAATAATGTGCGGTGAAAAAATGAAGACATTGTTGGTAGTTCTTATTCGAAGTATGATACAGTTAAAAGTGACCGAAGCGGATAGGGTCCCATTAGCTCAGTGATAGAGCGGTGCCCCGGCAAGGCAAGGGTCCTGGGTTCGAGTCCTAGATGTGACCGTATCCTTTTCTGATTTTTCTGTTTCAGATTTTCGTTTATAAATCGCTAATATTGTCTTCAATAATTAAATATTACAATTTGAGGTTTTACTCAATAAAGTTATTCCAAAAAATAAAACAAAATTTATTTTGTTGCTCCTTGTTTAATGAAATTGTGAATACCTAACCTAATTTTGTATTATTGTAACAGAACTACAGTTTCAAGTTAATTTGAAACTACAGTTCTGTTAAAATAAAACAAAATTTATTTTGTTGCTCCTTGTTTAATGAAATCATAAATACCTAACCTAATTTTGTATTATTGTATAAAACTCCAAAAAAATGGTATGTGATACTTTATTATTATCATTTCACCGTTCCTTTCATTTGATGAAATGATTAATAATAAAATATCACTTACCATTTTTTATGTAGATATGTGATATTTTATTATTAGTCATGAATAATAAAATATCACATGCCTATATAAAAAAATGGTACGTAATGTTTTACTATTAATCATTTCATCGTTCTTTTCATTTGATGAAATGATTAATAAAAAAAATATCTCATACCATTTTTTATTATTAATTATTTCTTTCATTTGATGAAGATCTAATAAAATGGCTTGTCAACAGTATCTAAATTACTGTGAAGAGATGAAACAACACAAATTTCACTTTTCAGCGAAAAATTTATACACCGATTTTCCAATAATCCTTTCTACAGCTGTAAAGCCTTTTTTCAGGTTCTATCAATTTATTCAGCATCACGACGCCCAGATCAACCCCAATTAAAAATAATACTTTAGTATTCCATGAGTAAACAAATTCGCTATCCCAACTCAAACTACTCATTGAAGCCTCCGTGGTCGTGGGGTAAGGTTATCGACTAGCAAGCTGGAGGTCGCGGTGTCAAATCCAGGCGTGTGCATATAAATTTTATTTGATAAATGTTATTTAAAATAATAGTATATTTTGGACAGGTTCCAGAGTGGCAGATACTCTTAGTATCGCCCTGGTGTTAAGACCACCATTCTCCACCTTCCTCTTCGCCATCTCCTTCCCTTCCCCACTACATTCAGCCTCACAACATACCTGCAAATGAAGATGCCATAGTCTCACTGACTCTAGACGCTTGGGAACAGTTGTAACTCTTGTACAGTTTCACATAAAAAAAATATATTTAAAAAGTTGCGTAAAGGTTACGGAGATGCTGACTGCCTTTGCTAATTGCCACCACGATCGGTCAATTTTTTACAAGTGTTTTTGAAAGCTAATTTACGTTCGGGTAATTGATCTTCAAGTAGGTTAGCCTTTACCCTTGTATCTTAAT
The DNA here is from genome assembly GCF_061612785.1 of Hesperophylax consimilis. Classification (NCBI taxonomy): domain Eukaryota; kingdom Metazoa; phylum Arthropoda; class Insecta; order Trichoptera; family Limnephilidae; genus Hesperophylax; species Hesperophylax consimilis. Next base: position 4,307,235 of record NC_142842.1, read on the forward strand.
TGCCGCAATTGATAAAGAATTTACTCATTACTAGTCAGCAGGGTGGTAAGAAAGTATACAAGTAAGAGATCAATTGGAGATTGCTAATTGAAAGCTGCATAATATGTATGTAATAATAATTAACAATAAAATACCAAAAACCCTGTTCAAAAACATTTGAATTACCATAAATAGAGTATGATGTTCGTTGGACTAGAGGTTTCGATTATAAGCAGCTTGCAGATACCCAAGAACTGTCACACAAGAGGAAAAATCGCGCTGCCTTTTTCATACAAAAATAATTTTGGATTTTAGGCCAAAATATCCTTCAAAACTTTATTTGCTTTTTCAAATCAAAAAGCACATTTTTTAATATAAAATAATTTTCTAATCATATGTTTTTTCTCTAAATTTTGTAAAAAAAAATTAAAGGTAGGACAGGTTGTTATTATTTCAGTTCTGTCGAGTAACTGCCCTATAATGATATTATAACAGAACTTGAATAGGACTCGCAAATCAACCTTGAAATATGATGAACTGTTCAAATTCTATGAAACAATCCATTCTTAATATTTGATTTGTGATAAATAATTTGGATGCAGACGAATTTTTCGGTTAATGTTTTTTATCGTCTTGCTTCTTGCTTAGTCTGTTTCTGTGTTTTCTCCAATAAAAATTAAAAATCTATTAATTTAATATTATGAGTTTCAATATTTCGATGGATATTTTCCATATTCCTTTGCAAAGAACCAACTTAGCCTTCTTCCAGACTCTTGTGCGAATGTTTCGAATATATTAATTTACTAGCTGTACCCCGCCACGTCTTTCTGTGGCTCAGTCCATCTGTCCAGGCAGGGAAGCGCGTTTTGCTTTTACGTCAAACAGATCGCACTGTTTTTGAAATAAATCATGTTTTTTATCTCTTACCGGTCACATCTACATAATATAAGTACAAAGCACACAAAATTACACGCGTATTTGCATGCAACGTTGTGTCAAAATTTCAAAGCAATCGGTGAAGAAATTGCGGAGATTTAAGATTTTGAACAAACGAACATAAACAATATATATGGAAAATATCCACTCTAGTGGAAAAAATCTAGGCATATTCAGAACTTTACAAAATTTATCGAATCTCTTGTTATCACTTAACTTCACTTGATTCAAACATTATTGTCTCTTGTTGTTGTTATTGTTTTATTCTTACATACCACAGACATAGGAATTAATAGACGAGAAGATAATGGCGAGGGGTAAAATCAACTGTTGAAGAACGAAGGGGGTTAAGCTGACTGTGATTCGTCAATAAATCAATCTGACAGTAAATAGGCATCTCGCATTATAATATCACCATTTAGTTCTTAAAAGTAAAATCTGCTTTTGAATGAATAGACATTTTTACATGGGAGCGCAAATTACTCGCCACGTTATGAACTAATTTGCGAAGTCCAAATTCGGCAAAGTAAATTTCTTCTGTTTGCAGAGTCGTAGTTAGTTTCAGAGTATTTAGTTAAGACACTTTTACAAATGTTTCATAATTTACTTACCCCAGTAAACAACGATGAGCACACTTGAGAATCGCTACATTGTGATGTGATAGTATATGTTTCTAAAACTGATCCATATAATACGGTGTGAATAAGCTTAAAATAAAGTAAAATAATGCTTACTTATGGAATGTAATACGACAATTGGGTTTATTCTCTTTTTCACGTCTATTTTTACAAGTTTTCATATCACAAGTCAACATTTTGCCGTGTTATTTCGTAAAATGAACCGATGATGCCTCGACCATAGTTCGCACAAGAATGATGACGTCACGTTTTCAAATTTCACTTGAGGCCATACGCGAGCCCAGCCGGCTCCAATGGAACCGGTATGGGGAGTGGGGATAATACGCTTTTAATCACTTAGGGCAGGTCTACTAATATTCATATGTCTATGGACGGTTGGTATTTTTTATTCCTTGTTTTTTTTTACCTACGTTTGTTTTTTACTTATGTAATACATTTATTTAAATGACGTATTTCTTCTAGCAAATTAATTTTCTGGCACCGCTAGGGCCAATCTAGTAGCTTAGATTACCTGTCAAACGGGAAGATCAATAGTAATGGATCGAGAATACGATATTAATTCGCTCTTAAAAGAAAATAAATAAACACATTTAGTGAGAAAGTGTAGGCACTTAACTTCACCCATAAACTTTTAGTCTGATTCGAGATAATGAAATCGTAAAAGAGTGGATATATTTTTAATATCATAATATAAAAGTCCAAGGTTGGTAGTTAAGGAAAGATTGGTAAAATAGGCGAACGCCTAAAGGTGTCATATTTTCATCATTTGTTTATCTTAGTAAGTATCTCTTTTATAGTAGGTATTTGGAAGATAGTTCATTGTGTGAGATGGATGACGGACGAAATCGACTCAAGGGGCTTGATGGTTACTTAGAATATTTTTTGTTATATTTAAAATAAATCCAGAAGTTATTACTAAATTGGATTTATTTTAGAGTAGCTGTAGTGTACCCGGCATTGCTTGGTAACGAATGGTTTGGAGTTGTGGCAGCTCGTGACTTTTGGGTGTTCTAGAGTGCCAATATTACAGAAAATGGCATTAGTTGTGTTTTTGTAGCTGAAAACAATTTGTAGGAAGATTTTCAGGAAATTTGCCAAACTGAAATTTCCTGAAAATCTTCATACAAAAAATCGGATTTTCAAAAAAAAAAAGAATTATTTTCTGCTACAACAATATCAATAATGCCATTTTTGTAATATTAGCACTCTAGAACACCCAAAAGTCACGAGCCGCCACTGGTTTGAAATAAAGATATGAGGTTGCGAATTCTAGTGTTAAAAAAATTAAATTATTAAAAAATTAATTAATTAAAATTTGAAAAATCTGATTGCGTTTTGTGGAAATAATATTATACCAAAGAATTGAATTTTTTTACATTTAATAAGTTTTTCTTTGACTGGATCCTCGGGCGTGGCATTTGTTACTGTATACCACATTGTTACAGTTAAACAAAATTACATTATATCTGTTTTTATTCGACTACGTATTTCATTCCAATGCTTTTTCTACCATTTACTACTACGTACCATATGTATAAAATATATATCCGATTCAAATTATAACACAAGATACTCGAACCAATACAACTATATTATTCCGGCAACAAAAACTTTAATGGCACAGTCCCAGTTTAACTTTCTTGCCCCTAAAATATTTAACAATTTATCAATTGAAATAAAGTCAATAACCAAATATCTCACTTTCAAAAAGGCGCTTGATGACTTCTTGATTAATGATTGTGACAGTGTTAATCACTTGTTTCTCATTCTCAGATAGTGAATAAACAACTATGTACAAGTAGGCATGTGTATATGTGTGTATGTATGTATGCATACATATATATATGTGTATGTATGTATGTATACATATATATTTGTATATCTTTGTATGAATATGTATGCATCTATAAATATGAATAAGTGTGTGTGTGTGGATGTATGCGTGTACACGCGTATTTACGCGCTCATACATGCATGTACACTTACACAACCAGAAAAGAGAGTTATGTATTTGATCTTTTCCTGTATAATAGCATGTCTTAGACTTCTAAATTTTTTATTTTTTTGTTTTTCTTTTATTTTTATTTCTTCTTTATTCTTTTTATTTTCCTTTTTTTTGTCTTCTGCTTTCTACTCTAACATTTTTATATTTTCTATTTCCATTATAATTCATTCTAATATAATCTTTCATACTTTAAACATGTATAAATATTTAATTCATATGTTAGCACTATACCTCACATACTAACTATATACCATTGGTCGCCACGAGACAGGCAGTCGCCTAGTGTGGTGATTTAATGTATCACATGTAAGAAAATGTATTATTGTATTATCATGTATTCTATAAATAAATAAAAATATTGTTACTGTTAAAAACTACATTATATCGATTTTAATTCGACTCCGTATCTCATTCCAGTACCATTCATAATGCCTCGGGCACCCCCGACTTCTTCTATCATTGAAACCACTCTCTAAACACTCCTGACACTAATAAGAACAAACTTTGAAATATTCTGCGTAATCGGTTCATTAGTTTTTGAGTCTATACGGGACAAATAAACAATCAAACATTCATTCAAACAGAAAGCAAAACTTCAATAGGAAGTATTAAAAAACTGCTTTAAAGGGAGGGAAATCTCATAGAGACAGTGACATTCCTCTTGTTTTGAAAATCAAGTGTGCAAAACTTCATCAATCTCGAATTAAAACAAGTGTAGAAAACAACGCCACCCACAGACACTCTTCCTTATACATATATCATTCCAGACTTTTTGAGGTTTAGCCACAGACATAGGAATCAATAGACGAGAAGATAATGGCGAGGGGTAAAATCAACTGTTGAAGAACGAAGGGAGTGAAGCTGACTGTGATTCGTCAATAAATCAATCTGACAGTAAATAGGCATCTCGCATTATAATATCACCATTTACTTCTTAAAAGTAACATCTGCTTTTGAATGAATAGACATTTTTACATGGGAGCGCAAATTACTCGCCACGTTATGAACAAATTTGCGAAGTCCAAATTCGGCAAAAAAAATCGGTTTCATTTTCAGAGTCGAATATTTCGTTTAAGTATTTAGTTAAGACACTTTTATAAATGTTCATAATTTACTTCCCAGCAACCAACCAGCATTGTGTTTCGCGTCCAGACGTTTCTCGATGTGATAGTAACAACTGATCTATATTATACGATGTGAATATGCTTAAAATAAAGTAAAATAATGCTTATATATGGAATGTAATACGACAATTGGGTTTATTCTCTTTTTCACATCTATTTTTACAAGTTTTCATAGCACAAGTCAATATTCTGCCGTGTTATTTCGTAAAATGAACCGATGATGCCTCGACCATAGTTCGCACAAGAATGATGACGTCACGTTTTCAAATTTCACTTGAGGCCATACGCGAGCACAGCCGGCTCCAATGGAACCGGTATGGGGAGTGGGGATAATACGCTTTTAATCACTTAGGGCAGGTCTACTAATATTCATATGTCTATGGGTTTAGCCAACGTTAGCAATGTAGTGCCCGAAAATATAGGTTTACGTCGTGATTATAAAACATCGACTTTTCTCAACTTTCTATAAATACAAAATGCATGTAGGGGAAGGGAGGGTAAGATGGAAGGAGCGGGCAAGATGGAAACTATCTACCTATCGCAAACCGCGCGACAAAGTGCCCGTGTTTCTACGCACACAGATATAAGCGCCCATGTTGTATTTATGTCCGGTGACTCGGTTCGGCTCGCGCCACCAAGCGACTTACACGCGTGTTTTGTATTTTCGCGACGAATTATTACAAAATCAGTGGTCTTAACAGTGTGATTACTCATACAAAGTAAGTAATACTACCATTTTGTTTTTATAAACACTAACTATAAGGGATAGATTGTATAAATTGATATTTAAAGAGGAAAAAAATTAAAGGATTTTCTAAGATATTGATATTATTATTGGCAGTTAGCTTATGGGCAAGATGGAAAATTGCATTTTAGGGCAAGATGGAATAGTTTCCATTTTGCCCGCGTGCAATTATTTTGATTTCTGTTTTAATTTTTTCAATACGCGCAGCCTCATAGAAATATGGGATTTCGATCGGAACTTACACCGCTAGGTATATTTATGCACCGCTATATCAAAAAAGGTATCGCGTCCAAAAACCTAGGTAGATTTCAAACTGTTTTTTTGAAAGAACTTTTAGAGAAAAATTTGTGACCTTGCCATTGAACGGGACACCTTTTTTTAAGAAAAGAAAAGAAATTCTATATTATTGTAGAAAGCAATCACTTTGTGGTTTGACATATTTAATAAAATAAAATACTTTTTTGTTTTAAAACCACGATATTTATTACTTTAAGAACCGACCGGTTTCGCTTTACTTAAGCATCATCAGGGTACAAATTAATACTGTTACAGTATTAATTTGTACCCTGATGATGCTTAAGTAAAGCGAAACCGGTCGGTTCTTAAAGTAATAAATATCGTGGTTTTAAAACAAAAAAGTATTTTATTTTATTAAAAGAAATTCTACATCGATTTGCTTATGAGGTGGCGGTACAAAACAAATACCGCATCCATTTACATATGAGAGTGGCTCTGATCTCAATGGCTCTCAAGCTTGGTGTTCTGATTCGGGCTGGATAACTAATGACACCTTTAACAACTGGCTTCAAATATTTATTGAGAAAACAAGACCAACAGCAGATAGACCTGTTTAATTAATTTCAGATAATCATGTTACTCATCAAAACCTAGAAACTTTAAATTTTGCTGGAGAAAAACATATAATCATGGTCAGTATTCCCCCCCACACAAGCCACAAGCTGCAACCATTGGACGTCTCGGTTTACCGTTCATTCAAAGTGGCTTTTGAGCAAGACACTTTTCAAAATAATCATCCTGGAAGAAGAGTAAATCAGTTTGATATAGCTAGGCTAGTATGCATCGCCTATGAAAAAAGTGCTACTGTGCAAAATGCCACTAGTGGGTTCAGAAAGGCTGGCATCTTCCCATATAATAGACATTTGTTTACAGATTTAGACTTTGCACCGGCCACTGTTTATGAAAACGCTCCAGTAATTGAAGGCGAAAAAAATTCCATTGTAACCGATGAGGGAGACAAAAATACCGACACAAATGATTCAGCAATTAAAAACGTCAATATTGCAGACAATATTACCAATGAAACATCTACTTTCCATGATGGTTATGAAAAAATACAGGATGAAGAAGTGCAACTTAATTTTGATAATACACAGAATACGATGTCAGAAGAAATAAGTTCAGGTGTTATTGATAAGAGTTTGGAACAACCATCCACCTCGTACTTAGTTTCTCCAATTAAAATACTTCCATCACCAAAAGTTACTCCTACAATAAAGAAACGAAAATTGAGATGTCAAAAATCAGAAATCCTAACTAGTTCTCCATTCAAAGTAACTATTGAAAAAAATAAGGAGCTGAAAGCGAAAGCAAAATTAGTCCTTAATCCGGTCATCGATGGCAAGAAAAACAAAGGAAAGGGCAAAGGAAAAGGTAAAGGAAAGGGGAAAAGGACAGGAAAAGATGAGAACATACTACAACATCCGGAGCAGTCAACACAAGACGATGTGTTGTGTGTATTATGTGGAGAAGCATATGTTGAACCGCCCACAGAGGACTGGGTACAGTGTCCAGAGTGTTGTGGTTGGGCACATGAACTACATATGTTCAGACATAGAAAACGGTTGTCTTTTATGTGTCAATTATAAAATGCAAGGATATCCTATTCATTCCATCTTGCCCTTATAAGCTTTCCATTTTGCCCTCAGGGTTAGGGCAAGATGGAATTATTCCTGTTTTTCTTTTATGAGTCCTAACAGATTTTAAACTCAATTTTAATTATTTTTAATAACGCAATTTTATAAGTATGTAAGATCTCTCTGAAGACTTATTAAAATAAAGGATTAATATTATGTTGTTCTAATTTTTTTTACATCTTAAAGTTAAGCCTTCCATCCTGCCCTCCCTTCCCCTATTATATGTAGAGATGGCAAAATTTAGCATTAATGTTCAGATTTTTTAGCATTAACAATTGGAAATTTAGCGTGTTATAGCATTTTGAGGCATAATTTAGCGTTTTGTAACAAAATAGAAAAAAATGTATTTCCTGAATGTTGTTAGCGCATATTTTAAGTATTTTTGGTAAAATATATGTTTAACCTTCATTTGCAAGTATTTCCATGTGAAAGATTAAAAATAATTAATTTTAATATTAAATTAATAAGGAAGGAAACTCTAAGTACGGGTCGAACACAAACACAACAAATGCAGATTGCGATTGACATCAATAGGCGTAATTTATTTCGCACAATTTTTGTAATGTCAAAAAGCAATTTTAGCCTACAGTACAAAAATATTAAATATTTACACATAAAATAGTAACAAAATTATAAAAAATCGTAATGTAAATATCGATTTTTTGAAATTCTCACATATTATTTTAATACCCGGTATTTTCGGGAAATTCGCGCCTATTTCGCTAAATAGAATAATTTAGCTGAAATACGGCCAAAATCACGTTTTTCGCGTTAATTCGCGAAATAGAAATCACTGGAAACACTTTCAAATGCCTTGAAACGCAAAGAAAACTTATAAATGCCCTATTTTCGAAACATAAATATATTTTCGCGTTTTTAGTTAAAACGAAATTTTGCCATCTCTAATTATATGTGTAAACCTTTCGGAAGAAATTCTCTAAATGATAGTGAAAATCTTATCAAAATTATCGTTGCGTAGTTTAGAAGATCTAAGCGCACAGAGACAGACGCGGATAGCGACTATATTTTATCCTATTTAGAGATGAATTTCTACATATTAAACGCAATAACAATGTAATAATAATGATAAATTGAAGGTAAATTAACTTGTCAGGGAAAGAGAAAAGTATGACAACGTCTCAGTGTAAAGATACAAAGTAAAACAGATTTATATTCGCATTCCAGCAGAAGATTTCCGATCTTTTCTGGTCCATAAATTTCACAAGTCTCATTTGAATTTAACGATGAGTTAAACTGATGCTCTTTGGGAAAATCTCGCGAAATGAGTAAGTTATTACCTCCTAGAAAATAATTAAATCGTTGAGCCATCTTTAGGGCCGCCTTTTGATTGGTTTCTCCCGAACAAATTCAATTAATTCATAATTAATTGGGAATGATTTTAATTGAATATAAACCTAACTTCAGTTGGAAACCAAGGGTCTATATTCTACAGTTAATAAATTTAATAATATCTCCAAAAGTTTCTAGAAGCCTCTTGGACGCATTTTTAATTGGCATAGAGCAATTCATATCAACGGATAATATTAATAATATCCAAAATACGAACAGCGTCATTTTCGATATGTTCCCATTTATTGCATTGATAAGCTTTCGGATTCCACTACGTAATAGTTGGGATTTATTTCAGTGCAGAAATTCTGGGACTAACTACCATATATATTCCTCACTGCCCAGAATACGTATGGGGGGAAATAATTGTACCGAGTCAGTGGACATCTTTAATTTTCTCTTAACAAATAAAAAAGATTGTTATTGAGGCTTTTTAGTTAGGCATAATAAATATCTAGTGTATTAGTATATAATATGTACTATTCATATGTAAAAGCTCCCTTGTGACTCTCAAGGAAGAAACTGTTATTACTTGCAGCGGCAGTTGTCAACACATTCTCACAAGAGGTTGGGAGGTAAACGGTTTCTATGTAGACAGTGATTGGTATTGATTTTTATTGTGGCCAAGAGGGAAGATTCTACGTGATGAATTATAATTTTGAATGTAAATTTGATGTCATTTGTGTCAAGACTTTCATTATTCATATTTCCAATTTGAAATATTCTAGGCGTGTTTTATAGTCGTAAGCAGTGTGGACATAATAACTAGTAGTTCTGTGAACAGCAGTAGACCTCGCGTCCAGAAGTCAGCTTCCAATTTTCTTTTTTTAAATCAAAACCAAAATTTCCTATAAAATCATAAGATTTGTATGTATATACTTAAATACCTACCTACTTAATTATAAACCATAAATATTTTATGTACTAATTTCAAATAAGGAATTATTCAATTTGTCCAAAGATACTATATTTATTTATTTACACGGCACGACACAATCTCAATTACAATTCTTTTTTCAAACTTTATTTAGGCAGGTAGGTACCATAATATTGATTATTCTAATTTGGCAGCTCTCATGCGAACTCTGGCGGGATAAAAAGGCAGTATCCAACACGGCCACCACCTTCCACCGAAAATGGAACGTAACAAGCAAATTGACAGGCAGACGAAATGCAAAACGGTCGAGTTGAAACAGAACTTCGCTACGCTCCGCGCTCAGTCAAAAATACCTGATTTACCTAGTTATGTAATCATACGAATAGAGGTGACGTATAAAAATGATCTTTTTTGACTTTTTGAATAAATGGCATACAGAGCTCCGGGCCAATAAGGCCCCTTTCTCTTTCAACATTAGTTTAGAATTGGTTGTAGGAAGAGATTTTTAGTTGGATTTGTAAAAAGATTTGTGTGCAATAAAATGGCTGCAATTAGGGGGGAAATTTTCTAAGGATTTGTTTGGGTTTTTTATGCTTTGTTTTGGTGTTTGCGTCGTATTTGGCGAGGCAATTAATTGAGGGGTTCGTATGGGTTGGAATGCCCGAGTAAAAAGATTCCGCGAGACTTATGATGTGGTTCTTAAGGAGGGGGACTTCGGAGTCTAGGTGAAGTTGGGAGACCCTCATCCACTTGGGGGCTCCCAGGGCTGAGCGAATGACTTTATTTTGGAATGTTTGCAATCTGTTTAGTTGAGCTTTTGAAGCGTGGGCCCAGATTGGGCTTGCGTGGGTTAATTTTGGCCTAATCGTGGATTTGTAAATCAGGAGTTTATTTCTTGTAGATAGATTTTTGTTTCTTTTATTTAACATGGGGAAGAGGGATGAAAAGGTTCTGTTGGCTGAGATTAACGTTTCTGAGATGTGCTTTGACCAGGTTAATCTACTGTCGAGGGTGATGCCAAGGTATTTAATGTTATTTTGCCAGGGGACTTTTTCACCGAATAACTGGATGTTGGGGGGGTCTTGTGGGGCGTTTGCGGGAGAAGACACAGGCGGCACTTTTGGAGGGATTTATACTTATACGCCACTTTTTGAAAAATGATTCTAATTCGGAGGCGTGGGCTTGGACGCGTCGTGTTGCTGTTTTTACGGTTAATGAAGTCGACATGACTTCAGTATCGTCTGCAAATTTACCTATTTTGGTGCGAGTGTCGTAGATGCTGGGAGTGGGGATGTCGCTTAGGTAGATGTTGAAGAGGGCTGGCGAGAGAATAGAGCCTTGAGGGACACCAGCTCTTAGCAATCTCACAGTGGAAAAGATTCCATCTAGTTTGATTCTAAATTTACGGTTTTTCATGAAATTGGCTATGAGTTGAAGCATTGGAAGGGGGATACCGAGGAGGTACATTTTGTAGATGAGACCTCTGTGCCAGACTTTATCGAATGCTTTGCAGACGTCTAGGGAGAGGATTACTGTGTGTTAGAGTTCGTGAAAGCCGTTTGTTATTTGCTCGACCACCCGCAGAAGTTGATGGAGAGTGGAATGGCCCGATCGAAAGCCGTGTTGGAAGTCAGGGATGAGTTTAAGTTCGCCAACTATTGATTTGAATCTGGAGAGGATGAGTTTTTCTAGTATTTTACCTGTGCAGGGAAGGAGGCTGATTGGTCTGTGGTTTTGGGCCTGAAGGGGGTCTTTGCCGGGTTTGTGGATGAGGATGACGTCGGCAGTTTTGTAGTCTTGAGGGAATACACGAAGTCTGAAAGACGCGTTGCTGACGGCTGTGAAAGCGAAGATGGCTTTGGAGGGGAGGCATTTAAGTATTTTGTTTGAGATTAAGTCAGGACGGGGAGATTTTTTTGTCTTGAGAGATTTTATAATTTTGGAGATTTCCTGAGGGGTTGTGAAAGGGATTGGATTTTCTGTTGGGATTTCTGTCAAAAGGGATGATACTTTGGAGTCTACAGTTGAAACGAATCTGGGGGTCATCGTAGGTCGTGGTCGGGGAGAATTGGTCTTCGAGACTGTCGGCAAAAGTCTCGGCTTTGTCTCTGGAGGAGTATACAGTGCCTTTTGGGCCCGAAAGGGGACATATTCTGGTGGGTGGTTTTCTGAGGGACTTTGAAAGTTTCCAAAAGGCAGTTTGGTCGTCGTCAAGAGTGGAGATGAAGTCGTGCCATTGGTCATTTCTGTGTTTAAGAAGTTCAACTTTTACCTGATGGGTGAGGCGGTTCATGCGAATGCGATCGATCGGGTCTGAGAATCTTTGCCATTCTTTACGGGCGTAGTTTTTTTCCCTTATTAATTCTTTTAATTCTGCGGGTAGATCGGGGTGGATAAAAATGATCTGATTTATCATTCATTTTTACGTTTATATAACTACAAACTGATTTTTTGTCGGCTTTTCAAATTTGACGTCCGATAGTAAAATCTTAAGTTTCAGTAGACAACTTTAGCTTATTTTAAAAATGGTTGTTCTAAGATCAGTAAAAAAACTTCAATTTCACTGAAAAAAAAACACAAAACTGGTGTAGTTTCTAGTGTGAGAACCTACCATTGAAACACGCTCAAGAAGTACCCATAAGGCACTTCTTGTGTTATTCTCTATTATATGCAGAGAACCTTAAAAATCCTATCTGAAACGAAATTTAAAGAAGAAATTGTAATGCAATTTGCGAGTAGCCCATTTGAATGTTAATACTTTCTTCACTTTAGTGTGCCCCGTGGCACTTCTTCAACTCTTTGTTCGTATTTGAATTTGTCAAATAATGCCTGAGGACATTTAAATGATATTTTACAAAGTTTAAATCCCTCGGAGACGTTAAATCCATTATTTCAGTCCGTGTGAGATAATATTTGTACAGAATCATTTTCAACATGAGCTATGAAGCTTTGCAATAGCCATTTAATTTAACCAATAACCATTTAAGTGTCGAAAATCAGGAAAATTCGCTATATTAGTTTTTCATATTTTTTATTTTTAAAAAAATATCTTTTTTCTAAAAAACAGTATTCGGAGGACACCCGGTACCAAAGCTAGTAGTCAATTTATATTGTATCTACCGTCTACCATGATAAGACCATAATGCTTTCATTATAGGCAAATTTCCTTTGATTTCATAATTGATTTTATTAACTTTATAATGTTATTTCCAAAAATTCCAGCTTTGAGATCATTATCTTCTTTGTGTACAATCTGAAAGGAAACTGATACATTAGGTACTGGTGGAGTAGGGCGTAAATTTTCTTTCAAATGAGAACAAAATATGTTATAAACGGGTCACACCTATGTATGCGACCTTTTGGTTCAAGCAGGTTAACATCTTGTTAAATCGACCCAAAATATTTAAAAAAAACTCACTAGTGACCATCTTTTCTTCTTCATTCTTCTATCGCCAGTTCAAAAAAAGATGTCACGAAACACGCCTGCCTGATCTTAATGAGTTCTGGGCATTCATGAAGAATAACACAATAAATCAAATTAATAATCCGAAAACATAGATTGTCCAAAATAATAATTGAGTACGTGGTTTTGCCAAAAGGGCTTTACTTAGAAAAATAAAGCAATTTGTATCATGCGGAACATTTCATACCGCGCTTTTTTCCGGTGTGCCCCAGGGAACTTTCTTGGGGCTACATTTATTTTACGTATTCGTCAACGATATTTCTGTAGTCAACTTTTTTTCCCGTTATCACAAACGATCTTAAAATATTTGATCAACAAGGTGTTTTATTACTTTCTGCCACTACTTTACATAACGGCTGGAGGGCATAATCATGTATTATTGTTTTCTTCGGAAGTCTCGTATTTTTCTCATGTTATTCCTTTGTTATTTTCAGTCCATTCGTTTTAAGCATCCCCTTCTTAATAACCTAGTTTTCATTATTAAATGTTTGTCTATCTATTTCCAGGAGGAGATCGACCGCATGGACCCCCCCGACGCCTTTGTGCTAATCTACTCTGTGGTGGACAAGACCTCCTTCCAGAAGGCAGAGCAGGAGCTGAGCCGGCTGCACGACGCCGAGCTGCTGAAGACCAGACCCGCGCTGCTAGTGGCCAACAAGATAGACATGGCGAGGAGCAGGACTGTCTCCTCTCAAGGTCAGCAAATAAACATTTGATTCGTCATCGCTGGTCCTGACCTCACTCCAATTTCCCTGGTGGGTAAGGCTCCTCAACCCCTCACGGTTCTGAGCTGCGGACACCGACGTTCCGGACGCCAGTGGTAAATGCTCACTCGGTGATCTTCTCTGCTTATCCTTCCTTCCACTTTGCCAATGACCACGAGCTTCTCCAGATTTGAGTTCTCAGTTTAAGTTCTCAGCAAAGTGTCCAAAATATCTTAGGATATTACGATTACAACAAGAACATACCTTATCCTTATCCTTCCTTCCACTTTGCCAATGACCACGAGTTTCTCCAGATTTGAGTTCTCAGTTTAAGTTCTCAGCAAAGTGTCCAAAATATCTTAGGATATTACGATTACAACAAGAACATAAGATTATATTTGAAAGCTTGTGATCACTGGCAAAGATCAAGGCAAGAAAACTGGACAAGATGTGTGAATTAGAAGAGCCTGGTCACGATCTTCAGCAATGTGGAAACGACTAAAGAAGAATTTGAAGGCTAAATTTATTTTCTGATAATCCTACACAACTGTCCCAAGTGCCCACAACTCGTGAGACTATAATAAGATCCGCATCATTTACTTTTTTTCTTATTTAAAATGCAAAACCAAATGAGTTATAATCGCTTTCGGAGACTTGCTGAATAGTCTTCACAAATGAATAATTAGCGTTCACTTGCCAACATTATCAAAAGTATTAGCTTTAATATACACCAACCTATTTTGTGTATATTGTGCATAATTATAATAATATTTTAACTGCAGTAGAGTACAGAAATTATGGATAGATTTTTCGCTGGAAACTAATTATTACGGAAATTGGATGTGATGCCACTGCCAATATGATCAACTTATTTTAAAATAAATCAACAATTCGCGTCTACTTGGAGATCAATTGATCAATTTATTAAAATCGGTGATTACGCTAGAGAATAGTTACATTTGAAATAATACTTATATTCACATCTAAACATATGACAATGTTCACGACTTTGACAATTTTTCGTTGGTAAAATTAATTTTGTAAGGTTTTTATTAACAATTAGCGCAGACACGTGAAAAATCAAAGGATATTGTAATTGTTGTAAAGCTGAAAGTATTTAAAAAAAAACATTTCTCTCAGTACCATTGCTTTCAAAAGAAGTAATTAACATTTTGAATGTTAGTAATCTTAAAAATTACGACATCTGTCAAACATTTAAACGAAATAAATACTCATATCAAATAAAGAATTATTAATAAATAAAATAATTTTGTATCTTTATTATCGCATGTCTGATATGATTTGTACTTATCAGTTCCGATTTTGAAAATTAAAAGTTCATTGAACTTGAATAATTTTACGCATCACTTTTACGCATGCACCCTTGCACCGACAACCGAAATTACTATGTTTGATATGCTTATTTTAAAAAACTTATTTTTTCAGTATAGTTTCTTATAATAACTGTTCAAATTTTAATCTTCAAAATTAATAAATGAATGGTAATTTCACATGTGACTTTTTTAGTTTAAAACCCTTTATAACTTTTTTCACTTAAAGTCGTATTAAAATGGAAGGGAATATTTAATAAAAAGTCATAATATTAAAATGGAATTCCACCATGAATTAGATAAGGGCCAGTTTTCTCACAACTTGAACATGAATTGCTCAAATTTCAAAGTTAATATACAAGTTCTGTAAAACAACTATTGCTAATACTGACAATTTATACTGATAATTTCTCAATTACAGATGGAAAATGCCTGGCCTGCACATACAGAGCGAAATTCGTAGAAATATCTGTCGGAATCAACCACAACGTCGACGAACTTCTCGTGGGAATACTGAACCAGATTAGGCTGAAACTGGAATACGCAGAAGCTCTTGGTTCCAGAGAAGGATCACCAGCTCAGTGGTACAAGTCCCGGGGAGTCGTCAGAGCAAGCATGAAGGCCAGACAGATGCTGACGTGGATCTTCGGGAAGGAAGATAACAAATTCAAGAACTGTGAAAACCTTCACGTTTTATAAATATGCACATTTATAACCATATAAGTCGTACTATTTTAGATGTAAATTTGATTTGTTTCAATTTGAAGTTGGAATGTTGGGGATTTTTCAAACAATGCACGATGTATTATTTTAATGAAATGTTTAAAATTGGAATATTGAGAAATCTTCAAACAATAATACGCTGGACTATTTTAAAGTATGGAATTTTGAACGTGAAATGTTGAGGATTTTCAACTAATGCTCGATGGACTATTTTAAATATAATTTTGAATAATTTTTTGAATCTGGAATGTTGAAGTTTTTCAAACAATGATCGTTGGACTATTTTAAATTCAATTTTGAAAAATTGTTGAATCTGGAATGTTGAGGATTTTTCAAACAATAGATGCTGGACTATTTTAACCTTGATTTTGAATTGTTTGAAATTGAAATGCAGGGGATTTTTTAAGTAATAAAACACTGGAATTGGACAATTTTAAATGCAATTTTGAACTATTTGAAACTGTATTTTTTTAGATTAGAAAATACAGATTTTTCGTTTAGTCTTTTCATGATGCTTTTATCCAAAAAGTAAAAAAATATGTTTTTAGGCTTTTGATTGCTATGGTTTTTTTTATTATGATTGGTTGATTAATCGGTGGAAATATGAATAAATTTTTAAAATTTAATCTACGTATAAAATGCAACTGTAATAAATAATTTAAATATTTGTGTCACTGGAAGGATTGATTAATCGGAATATAAAACATTAATTGTGGTTAAACTGCAGTAGCTTTGCGTGTATTTATGTAATATTGTAAATATTAACCATTTTGTTTTAGATTTAATGGTTCTTGTGTAATGTGTATTTGTTTGAAATTATAAATTGCAGTATTTTGAATACCTTCTAGTCACTAGGCAAAATATGTTATAAATACATTAAACTAACATCCACCTTTGTGAAAACCTCTAAGACTCTAAATAAGGTTTTAAAGGCTCCCCCAAACAAAAAAAAATTATAATCGACAAAAAAGCAATACAATAGGGCAAAATGAAAACAATAAAAGTTATAAATGTAATTTGTATTTTATAGTTACATATTTGTATTTATTCCATAGAATACCCACTGTTTTCTAAATTATATTCAATATCCAATATCTCCTTTAGAAAAAATGCCTAACGACAGAACTCGTGTGCCATGTGAAAATGATTAAAAAAAATCTATTGTTTAGCATAAAATCAGGTCACGCAACTATTTTATAGAAATACAAATGTCAGCGTTATATTGTTAAAAATTATTATTATTACTATAAATGTTGTTTTTGTCTTACATCCCTAATATAAAGTTTTACCTATGCCCGTCATCCCACGGGTCGCTAAGCAATCGACATAAACCAAAACCACCTAGATCACAAGGCCGGGACACTGCATCAAATCAGCCTCCTTACTTGTATGCGAACCTCCTAAAAAATTATTTTTATTTATTTTTTTAAACAAACTAAAACATTTTAAGATGTTTTAATAAATAAGAATAAATTGAAAACAAAATTAAATCAACATTTTTGGTAAGATCCCATACAAGTTAAGAGGCTGCTTTGAATGAGTGTCCCGGCCTTGTGATCTAGGAGGTTTTGCATAAACTGAGTGCTGTAAGACCCTGTGCAGAAAATTATTTTCGCTACAGTAAGGTAATGGTCTGCAGCGCAATTCTGTGTGAAAGTTTTCTGGACAGCATTTGGTTTTTGTTAATTGCTTACCGACCTGTGGGACGACGGGCTATGTTACCATTAAATGGTATAAATTTTATAATTTTAAAGAGAGTTTTGTCATCTTTTATATGCTTTTACATTTACTTGACATTGTTTATTTTTTTAGAAAAAAAAGTATGATTTCCCCAAAGTATTGGTAGATCTACAATTCGATCAACGGTATTTTGATGTAATGAAGAAAGAAGTATTGTTAAGCATAGTTTGAAATGTTTTATTACAATAGTTCTGTTTGCCAAATTAATTGTTAAGTTATATGTATTGTGCATTTGAGTGTTAGATTAAAAATAAGGGTGAATGACTGTTACAGAAGCAACTACAATCCAAAATAAAACTGCAAGAACTACGTACCTATGTCGACATGCTCAAGATTACATTGTAATTTGTTAATTTACAATTCTCACGCTGCCCATTTATTAGATAACCAACACCTGTGCCACATGTCAACCCAAGTAGTTTGCTACGTTTAGTTACTTAGCAGGAGTGCCCGGGTTTATGAGGTTTGTCTTGGTCTTAGCGGCGGATATGTCTGCCCACTTACTACGTGGTATTCCAGATCAGGAGACACTGGTTGAGATGGTTTCATGATAACTCGACACAGTGACTTTTCAACACACCTTTAAAAAGTGATTTAAAGTCATTAAAAACGATAAGAAAAAAATTAAACCCAACCTAACCTAACCTAACCTACTTAACCCAGTTAATAAAGTTTTTGTTTCATCACTTTCCATGACTTTATACAACTTTTTAAAGATGTGATGAATTATCATTATGATGATTTAACCGGTCACCATTATTTCAAATGATTACATTTTGAAATAACACAAATTAATCAAATAAAATTTACTTGCTCACGTCGGGATTTGAACTCGCGACAAAGATGCCTCAGGCCTCCTAATGTAAAAAATACAAAAAAAGCAAAATCATGTGTTTTTGGTTTGAAAATTGAATTTTTAACAATCTAGATACTTTAATTAAATACTGCAAATTGAACACATATTAGCCTTTTTTCAACTGGGCATTTTTATCAAATCTTTTTAAAAACCTAGAAATAAATTATGTTTCAGACCTGTAAATATGCTTTGAAGTGTATAATTTTCCACTTTAGAAACACAAACCTTTTTAGATTTTTTTATTGCATACGATAGCCTCCGTGGTCAATTAGTAACGCTCTTGACTAGAAAGCCGGAGGTTGCGAGTTTAAATCCCGGCGTGCGCAAGTAAATTTTATTTTATTAATTTGTGTTATTTCAAAATGTAATCATTTGAAATAATATAATATATAGTATATTTGCGACACGTTCCAGAGTGGAAAAAACTCTCAGTGTGAGATCAACATTCAGAATTCAAACGTTGCTTGAAATGGCTTTATCCATGTTAAGTGACCAGTACTGAATAGTCAGGTATTTCCCACCTACCTTCGCAGCTACGCAGGACGCACCGATAAACCCCAATTAGTTTTTTTGATGTGAAAAATTAAGAATTTTATACTTTGACCAGAAAACATTTTTAGTTGTGCGTGATCTTCACAAAATAAAATTAAGTATCCTTTATCTTGCATAAATCATAACCTCTCATAGCATACTCTGCGAATTTTTTCTCTAGAGGGAATTTCATATAATTACCGTTTCGGCTCGGCAAATGTATAGATATTATACAGGGTGTATTGGCAAGTACCCGACAAACTTTAACCAGCTATTCCTCAGCACATTTGGAGTAAAAAATGTTATGGGCGCTTTGCTGTCCGGTAACATTTTTTTTCCATTAAAAACAAAAAATAAATAAAAAAATCCACACTCCGTCACTGTCATTTGCCTTGTTTCTCGCGTTCAACAGCTGTTATTAGCAAGTGCGTCAAAAAGCGTCCTCGCTCTTTCGTACACACTAAATAATAATAGTTAAAAATGAGACGAATGGTGCTGTGCCATTTCGTTGTGATTGTAAAAGCGCGCCAACGTAGGTACGTACGTACATATTCAACAAAACTCGACCAAAATATTGCCAGACGGGTTTTCAAACTTTGACAAAGGATAAAACATTGGTGACATGTGGTGAAAATATGAACAATAAATTTTTTATTAAAAAAAAATGTTACCGGACAGCAAAGTGCCCATAACATTTTTTACTCCAAATGTGCTAAGGTTAAAGTTTGTTGGGTACGTGCCGATACACCCTGTATATCTACAAAAATAAATTCTGAGCTTAAAAACCTCAAGTGTTCAAGGGAAATATTTTATAAATCTGTAGAAATTCGGAATGCGGGGTCTTTAAAAAAGCATCTGATAACAACATCCGATGGAGAGAATGTCGATTTAGCCACATAAATGTTGCAGTTTTATTTTGATTGTATTTTATGTCTGTATAGCAATCATCTAAGTTGTATTGTGCATATAAATGATAATGAAAAAACACATTATGGAATTGACTGATTATAATCACTGAGTAGTTAGACTATAAAGCACTTTTCAGTGTAAACCAAATTCTTGTAAATTAAACTCAAAAGTTGATATAAAATCTAATATTTAACGCAAACATTTGAATAGGCATTGATAAATAATAACCTACTACAAACAGATGAATTACTATGTTATTTTATATTACTTATTTCGTTCACATACATTAGTTTGAAGCCTACCAAGCGCTGAGAATGCATTCAAATGCATTTTGTACATATCTGATAAGGTTTTTGATGGAAATAAGCCAACTCCAGAAAAAAATATTGACAGTATCTAACCTAACCCAACGCTGGCCGCTAGAGGCGCTAGTGTAGCATGTTGACATTCCTTCCAGACAATGGCGGCAAATAATTGAATTTATATAGTACTTAGTGGCGGTGTTTTAAGCATTTTAATTTATTTTTTGATTAATACTGACAAAAAATATTCAAAAAGCAGCACCTAACGTAAAATACGTTAAATTACATTATTAACATAAAATAAAGAAAGTATTTCACATAAAATCCATTAAAATGTATGAAAAAAACCAACCCGCACAAGAAAGCATTCTGCCATCAGAATTTGTGGGAAATGTCAGAAGTTGGATATATTGTCTCTATTCTAGGTTATTTGGTATTACCTATTCGGCCCCAAAGCCTCTGTTGTATTATCCGTAGTAATAACTACAAATGTACATCCCAGCCATTCTATAAAATTTGCTAAGGTACAATGGTAAGCGACGGTAGGTGTAAAACTAATAAGTATTTTCCTCGGGAAGTTTCCTGATAATGACAATTCCCAAATTATTAATGTTTCTCGGCAACAAATTCAAGAACTTATACCTACCATTCATATCATATCAAGAGTAGGTAGGTACCTAGTATAAGACAAAAATGTTTTGAAAGATTAATAATTGTTGTTATTTTATCAAATTTACTTTTGTGTAAAAAGCAAAACAAATGCCAAATAGCCATAAAATTTACTAAAAATAAATTCCTACCAAGAAACTAAAGGTCGAAAATCATACCTATTCTATCACATTACTTATTCACCTTTCTCTGAACCAAAATATAAGTGGTCCAATACAAAACCTACCTTAAAACGTATTATGAAATATCTGAGCAATTTGCTCCCAAATGCTTTCAAAGATATGTATTTGCAATACTCTTTGAAATAAATTAATAATACAATATATTGTTGTGTACATTTATATAATAGGTTTTTTTTTCAACTGACCACATATTTATCTACATATCTGATAACACACAGCATAGGAACATTTATAACCCTTTTCTTACCAATTTAGTAGAATTCCTCCTTCCATTGGGTAAATTTTGGGTCCAAAAATGTAAATTATGTATTGTTCTCCTTGAACATGTTCATTTTTAATGATAATTTTTTAATTGAAATAATATTGTGTCCTGTGTCCTTTCGGTTTGTCAGTAAAGTGTAGTTAATAAAAATACATCAAGCTGTAAATATAATTCATAGCTCATTTAAAAAAATATCTACAAAATACCATTCAAGTCAGGCCCAGATGTTCGAACCCGTCATATTTTTCATAGTCACATTTGACATTGTCACAAATCCACATTCAGTGCTATTTTTTCTACTTTTCACTGAAAAAAACAGCCCCTGTTAACAGCCTACACTCGGCCCAAGTTAGCATGTGATCAAACATTGACAAGACGTCAAGCATAACAGTCAAGTTGTTTTACTTTTTAAAAATATATTAATGACCAGGGGTTTTCATTAAACATAACATATTATTGGACACTGACATATTATTTGGATGTGTGGCCGTGACTGCTACCGATTTGAAAATTAATAATGAAAAAAATATGAGTTGCCTGAGATTGCCACAAATGCCAAATTTCAGAAAATATATAATATAATATGTTCTCTTGAAATATATTTTTTAATTAAATAGATATTCTGGCAAACCTAACCTAACCTATTTATTGACCTCATCTTTTATAGTTTTTTTATTGAGAAAAGTATCAAAATGGATTAAAATGAGAAAAATATATGTTAGAATATATTGAATGTGTCTCTTTATTGTACGAATATAAAATATATCCCTAAATATAATAATTTATATTGTATATTGTGTATTGTGTACATGACACCCCATTGCCTTTTGTAAATTAGTTTGTTGTTATAATATTTTAGAATCAAATGGATAATGTCTAGATGTTTTGTCCCTTATTGATAATTATTAATGCACAACTTTTCTTCCATAAATTAAACAAATTAATATTTTTACTATTTTAAGAAGTAACAGTAAGAAAACAAAAGCAATCAAAACACAAAAGTGAAAACAATACCTTAATTACCAATCATTAAAAACTACATGTATGGTGATTCTGTGTGTTTTGCATTGGCCTAACGTTGGTTAATCAACGTTAAATCAGTTGCGTATAACATAAGTTCTGATGAAGATGGATCAGGAAGAGGATCAAGATGCCAAAGAAGCTCTGATGATGTAATTATACGCGACTAACTCAACGCAAAAGATACAGAATAACCCCACTGATATCTGATTTAAAAATTTGCTCATACCAAGTCTTTTGAATTTCAGACTCTGTCAGTTTCTTCCTATAAACTTTACAATAGTAAAAAACAACAGTTTTTTTTAATATTGTACATAGTTTATTTAACAATGCTGTTACAGTAGGTACTACTGTTTTTAGAAAATATATTGTATGCCCATATTTATTGCTGGATTTATTTTCATTTAATCACATTAGCAAAGCTCGTATGATTTTTGTTATATCAACAATAATTGTTGTAAATAACTCTGTATTATTTAATAAAGTTTAAATATGTCTTTATAAGCCAAGCTTTTGTTCATGGTGTGTAAACTATATATAAATATTGTGTATTTCATATTATCTCTCATACTAAAATATCTAAAAGATGCCAAATTTTACTGTACATATTTCTAGTATGTTTTAGTAATTATGATAAATGTTTATGGTGAGTATAAAAGCAGCCTTCTTAAGTCGGTAAAAAAAATGTTTTGTGCTTATTTAATTAGCTAATGATTAAGTTATCAATAGTAATAATAATTGTTTGTTTCGATTATATTTACGTAGAGTAGAGTTGAATGCAAAGCATTTTTAATATGTAGCCAAAATCAATTGAAACAATTAAAAAGCATATTCAAAACATTCACTATCATAACTGTAAGAAATTAAGCTTATTTTAAATCACAGAGAATAACATGTTTAATATCAGAAGGTTCATTTATAAACATATCAATATCTAAATTTACACTATCCACTACAGTTTTGTGCTATTTAAATTTTTCACCGCTGACGTTTATCCTCTGGAAAATCATTTATGCACCAGTGACAAGAATTTTTTCCCGCCGACAAACCGTTCATTCCCTGCTGGCATTGGAATTTCGCCCTAGCTGAAATTGTTTGATATGCGATTTAAACCTGTATGCCATGAGAAAGTGCATAATTTTTTTTAACAGAATCGCTTGCACTTGAAATACTTGAGTTCATTTTAGATTCCATTGATTCCCTCAAAAAGGGTCTGGTGTTCCAAAAGTTTATGACATTCATACATTTTCTATGAAAATGAACGCATATGTATACGTGTCCATAGCAGCGAAGAGGTTGATGCCTACAATTATAGGAATCAACCAGTGTACTAATACAGATGAATTTTTTACATACAGCATATTACAAATTTGTTATTCGACTCAGAAAAAGAAAATTCCAGTGAAACAGGGCCAACATTACTAAATTGAAATATAAAATATTGTAAAAAAAATGTATCAATAATAAAAAAAAATAAAAAAAAAAAAAAACTAAACAAAGTTGCTATTCAATATAACAAAAAAGAA
Organism: Hesperophylax consimilis; assembly: GCF_061612785.1. Taxonomy (NCBI): domain Eukaryota; kingdom Metazoa; phylum Arthropoda; class Insecta; order Trichoptera; family Limnephilidae; genus Hesperophylax; species Hesperophylax consimilis. Next base: position 4,331,041 of record NC_142842.1, read on the forward strand.
CTTTACAAATACATAACTAAAAACTTTCAGAATATTCAAATTCAATGATCCTATACACTCGTTGTCCCTTTTTTGCTAATGACAGTAGGTAGGTTGAAGCAAGACAAAAGTTGTTTCTCAGTAATGCTTTGCAAGGATATCGTTGGTGAAACAGATGAACCAACCTTCGCCTTTTCGCAGTTTACTGTTTATTCAAAAACATGTTTTTTTTATTATTTTATGTCGTTAATATGCACAAATTATTTTTTAAATACTTTGTATATGTTCAATTACAATGAGGAGCGTATATTTCAGTCGCCGGAAAAGCAAAATAATGCATTTGTAAAAGTTATTTCGTTCACTTGATTGTTCACTTGGTGGCCATTACTGTTGATGTGTCAGATATTTTACTTCTTTTATATATAATACAAACTAATAATTTAATTAAAAAGGGGAAAAAACTAGCCTAAAAACTTATTTTCATATATTATGTCAAAACGTGGCAAGAAAAAGAGGTTAAATTATTTGTATTTTGATGAAATAGCTATTAAAATACATTATCTTGCTTTTTCTGGCGATGAAATAAATGCTCCTCATTGTAATTGAATAGTTACATTCGTGTTTTTTTTATAATTTGTGCCTATTAAAGAGTCTGGATACTGTAATTATTTATTTTATTTCATTCGTTTGCTGTTTTGTTCTTTCAATGCGTTGTTTGGTGAAGAAGTTTGGATTTTCACTAGAGTATTACATTATATTTAAATACATAATTTAAGGTTATATTAAGTGAAGTGACAATAATCGTTACTTTTTAAAACAAGATAAATATTGAAATAATCAAAATTATACAGGAATTTCTTCATCATTTTGTAAACCATATAAACTTACTGTATCATCATATAATAATACTATATTGTATGCTACCTTAAGCTATTTATTATATAAATATTGTATGTGTCGGATAACTTCAGAAATAAATTAATACATTTTTCCAACAAATTTTGTTTCACTTTTGGTGCTTAGCATAAAAACAATAAAATATTCCTACTATAGCATAAAAACAATAAAATATTCCTACTATAACATAAAAACAATTAATAATATTCCTACTGGGTATTCTCAATCCATCGTCATATCATTTCAATCTTAATTAATTTAAAGAAAGGCTATAACACCAAGATAATATACCCGATTCATGATAAAGAAATTTGCTAAACTTGTCGAATTCCGCTACATGCAAAGGAAAAGAAACACTTAATTTCAACTTAAATATCGAATGTCGTTGAAATACATACAACAAATATCGTTGTCTCCAAATATTGAGGTCGGGGTTTTAAGTAAACATGCACAAAATAAGCTTTTAGGGTTTAGTTTGGATTATTTTAATAATTTGCGAGTATTTCCTAACCTTCAAACCTAACCTTATTGAGAAAAAAAGGAACTTTAATGCATCTTTTACTAGAAGTGAGTCGTTCGCGAACGAGTCGGCTCAGTGAACCGGATCTTTACACCGATCCGTAAGATCCGGTTCCCAAATCATCCGCTCACTCGTTCGCGGATCGGTAGTGACTCACCCGTTCGGGAACGGTGAGCCGGTGACCCGGTGACCCGGTGATCCGCTTCACTCGTTCGCGAACGAAGAGCCGGTGAGCCGGTGAGCCGGTGACCCGGTGACCCGCTTCAGTCGTTCGCGAACGGTGAGCCGGTGAGCAGGTGACCCGCCAGACCCGAAGAGCCGACTCACCCGTTCGCGAACGAAGATCCGCATACATCGTTCAACGGATCTCACGGCTCGCGGGTCACTACTGACGTACTGACCGGATTGATCATATATATGACATAATAATACTGGAATTCCCGCTTGCATAACATTTTAGTTGTTGTGTCGGCACTTATTTAGTTTATTATAACAGGAACAAGGAAGAGTTATATTATGTTCATGGTTTATTTTCAGTTAATCATTGATATCGAAATAATCGTAAAAAAGTAATGTTGGCATTGAGTACTTACATGAACGACGTTTAGCTATCATTCTCACACCGAAGTATTTTGTTTCACAACACAATTTTTATATTATTATTGCACTTATTTGGGACAGAATTAATTTAAAATAGATTTAAGTTTATTTTCATTGTTCTATATTTTGATTCCATTCACCAATTGATTTTTTTAAACTTAATTTGAAGAAATTTTTTCAATATTATTGATATAGATTATAGATTTTAATTTAAAAATAACACATCTGACAATTTTTGTGGCCGCAGAAAAATGATTCCAAATTTCACTCTTTTTTCTTGTGGAAATCATGGTAAATTTAAATTAAAGCTATTAAAAAGTTCGTAATTATGTTTTCCGGGTAAAAAAAAACTAAAAAGCGATAAGAAACGTGATTCAACGATTACCGTACGATTGAAGTTTGACGTTTTGTACCAAAAACCTAAAGCCGCGTCCAAATACGTGGCAAGCCTCTGCAAGCGTCCACAAGTCCCAGCGTCTGGTGCCGCGCGTGTGGCTTGGCTTGCGTAGGCTTGCAAGAGCTTGCGAGAGCTTGCCGCCGATCCGATCGAGGTCGGATATTTTGGCCCAAGCGGCAAGCGCTTGCGGCAAACGCTGGCGTGGCATCCACACGTTGGTACAACTTACGGACTAATAAACAAAAATTAGAATATTAAATGAATTATTTGGTACGCTTTCTATGGATTTTAATCATCCACCATCTTCTCTTTCGAATTCTTCGCTTTCTTTCGTTTTGTTTCGCTTTAAAATAGAAATAGGTTAGCGCAAAAATGACAGCTGATAACAGCTGCTTCGACGTCCGCCATCTTTGGGCGCTGCGAATAGTGCAAATGTACTGGCGCGCTTGCAAGTGTGGGGTCGCCAGCCATTCGCTTGCCAGAGCTTGCCTGAGCTTGCGACAAGCAGCTTGTCGCAAGGATCTGGACGTAGCATAACAAAACAAAAGATTTCTCGATTTCATTTTTTCATTCTAATAAAAGGGTATTCCAATAAAATTGGGAATCCCCTTTGAATGTAATCATAAATATACGATATATTGATCGATTTTTCTGGGCAAAATTTTGTCTTCGAAATATATAATATTCCCAAAGAAGCAAAAATGTCGGAATGTTTCCTCACGATAGCAAGGTCCCATCTGACGAAGCGCAGTCCTGAGAAATGACCTTTAAAGCATTTATCTTTTCAGCTCATTCTTCCGGAGGGAGCTTTGTCAGACGCAACCTGTTATGAAACATCATAAAACCCTAAAAATATTTTAAGTGCAACTTTTATAAAAGAAAAATGAAATCTCATGGTTTCATGTTTAAATACTTTTATTTTATAAGCAATAATTATTAGCCTAAAACACTCATCCACATTGAAAAATCTCCTGATAAAAGATACATGACACATCTCTTATCCGCGAAATAATTCAATATATACTAGTGTTTCAGGCTAATAATTATTGCTTATAAAATAATTGTTACCCTTTGTGCTATGCATAAAAAATCTTGTCTTAAATATTAGTTTACCAAAAAAAAATAATAAATACTTTTAATTTCACCAAAACATAAAAATAGCACATTGTATAATAAACGATCCAATTTGATTTCGGTCACAATGTACAATTAAAATAAATTTCACTAGCGAATCTTAAACATCTTAGGACACTGTAGAGTGTAGAACACATGTCGATTTCAATATCTGTACCATTGTATAATATCGACGACTACACGTATGTATTCTTTTATCGCGAAGAACTTTGTTTTTATTTTATTTATGGAGGGGGGAGGGGGGGGGTTCAATCGAGCCGGTTCACTGAAGCGGATCTTTCAGGTGAACGGGACCCAGTGAACCGGCTCCCTCAACTGAGCCGCTTCGCCCATCTCTATCTTTTACCATCTTGCACCACATTAATAGTTATTTTGGTAATTATTTACCTACGACTACCGTTTGAGAAAATATTCCGTACATGTTAGGTTAGGTTGGATTAGGTAGAATTAAATCACAAACCAGTCTATACAAACCTAGCGTAGCCCACAAACTACTTGAAAACTGGGATATAACTCTAAAGGGGACGCGAGCAGGCGTTATTAAAGGGGCAATTTTTTGTAGTAGTAAAAACGGTAGTCGTAGGTAAATATTTACCGTTATTTCTTGCAGTAATTAAGTTGAAACTAAGTGCTGTTTATATTTTTTGGGGGTATTAAGCGTGTGGCGGAATTCGGCAAGATTAATATGCTTATTACCTTTAAATTAAAAAACATTGGGATTACGACAAATTTTAATATAAACACAAAAAATGCGTGAAAACTTAACCAGCTTAGACAGATTCATAATTAATTTATAAATAAAATCATAAATAAACCACTCTCAATAAGATTCATTTGACAGCATGAGAGAAAAAGTGGGTGTGTCAAGCCTACGCAAGACAGAAGTGAAACTTCTAGTTTCAGCTGATGCTTGGCGTGGCGCAGTTCGCTGGTGTCTGAGAGAGAGGAAAGAAGAGAAGAGAGAGAACGTTCGTGAGCGGCTCCCCCACCTCAACAAGGTTTCACTTCAAAAATGCCACAGCCGAGAATCGAACCTCGCTTAACTGATTGAAAGCCAACCACGCTGAGCACCAACTGTAAGCAAAGCCGCATAAATTGATTATATTATGTAGGTTCTGAAAATATGAGAGCTTGTTATGTTTTATAATGTTACCTACATCACACCCAAAATATAATATATTTTTAAAAATAATGTACAATGTACAGAAATAGAATCCCACACAAGATCGCGTAGTGCGCTCTAGCGAACGGATATTTTATCAGAGGGAGATAGTTTTAATTTTTTTTTCTGTAAATTATTACATATTATCAAAATAAATAAATTAATTAAATAAATGTAATACAATTATCATAATATACGGATTAGATAATAATTTTAATCCAACACAATAACGCAAAGCGCGCTCTAGCGGAGTAATGTTTTATCACAGTGAGATAAGTGTTTTTATTATTTTGCAATATTATTTTCTTTTAAAAAATGTTCTGACCTACTAAAAAATAAGATATTGAATGAAAAAGGCGTTAAAAACAAAAAAATAATGTGCGATGGCCGAGAATCGAACTCGGATCGACTGCTTGGAAGTCAACTATGCTGACCATTACACCACCAACGCCAGTTGTCGAGATGAGCTAAGAAGCATTTATATGTTACTTCAAAACTTTGACTAGATCAAATGAACTTTAATCGGTGGTGGGGGTACCCGCATTTTCGTTTCGGTCATGAGTCGGTTTTACTCCGGTCCTAGAAATTGCATGACGCGCGTAAAGAAGTTTCACTTCAAAAAGAAAATATAGAAAGGTTTTTTTTTACTTTATGGAAAAGCCGAAAATTCTGTAAGTAATCTTCAATCCAGTATATAGGAACAATCGAAAAATCTAAAATATATTATATTTATATGATTTCGAATTTTATCAATGTTTTAAAATCGATTACGACCATATTGGAATAATTATCAAAAGAGTAAGAAAAACGATACGGGAGCGATATTCCTCATTGCTCACGTCGGGGAGAAACATTAAAATGTTGCTTTTTCGGTAATTAAACCATTACCGTAGTAATAATTATATTTTTACTTGCCCGTTTAGCGTAAGTGTGGTAAAGCCGGCCTTGAGCCTGCTTTCAGACCGTTTTAACCAAACAAACGCAAAGATAATAGGTTGATATGTCCCTAGGTATCCATGTGACTTGAATTCACAGAAAGGCCAAAGCAAACACGTGCGCCTGCATCTGTGACTGTGATTTTACACGCAGATGGAGGCGGCAGTTCGAATTATTAGACATTAAGTATTTAGTAAAGAGCCTGGCCGGAAATCGCAATAAAAATTTAGAAAGCCAACTCAAGCAATACACCCATTAGTCGGCAGATTTAGCTCTAGACCCTCATCAAGTCGTAATCCGAAATGGGTGTATTGTTAAACCAGCGACCCGGCAATAAAAACCTTCGCCCAAGGCTAGGCCATATTGTAATTGTTTGAAAGCTTTGTACAAATGTCATTTTAGCATCTTTTAAAATAATAATAACGACTACGGTGAGAATGTCGATGCCAGCGCCACGGACTCAAGCAACGTACCGAAGTGGTGTAAAGCGGAACCAATTTAGTTCCAGCACCCCACGACAAGGCGCGCTACGGTCGCTGGATTGCGCAGCTGAAGACAGTCCCGAGTCACAGAGTATCCAGTACCCAGTCAGAGAGTGATCATCTCGCCTCCCCTTGGGGCGGCCGCCGAGGCGCCTCCGCCCAGGAGGCTGCCCTCTCGGCGGTCACGATCTCGCCTCAACAGCTGAAGACAGATTCCGCAACCAACAGTCCCGAGTCAAGAGTACCCAGTCAGACAGTCATCATCTCGCCCCCCTTGGGGCGGTCGCCGAGGGGCCTCCGCCCAGGAGGCTGCCCTCTCGACAGTCACAATCTCGCCTTTCGAGAGTCATCATCTCGCCCCCCCTTGGGGCGGTCGCCGAGGCGCCTCCGCCCAGGAGGCTGCCCTCTTGGCGGTCACGATCTCGCCTAGTTCTCGACACTTCACATTTCCGCACTCGACAGTCATCATCTTGGGAGTCATCAACCTGCTCTCCCTCTTGGAGCGGCGCCGAGGCAGCTGCCGACCAGGGAACTGCCCTAGCAGAAGTTACCGTCTCGCCTCCGCCGAGAAACTTCCTGCTCTCCCCCTTTGGAGCGGCACCGAGGCTCTTCCGACCAGGGAGCTGCCCTAGCAGAAGTTACCGTCTCGCCTCCGCCGAGAAACTTCCTGCTCTCCCCCTTGGAGCGGTGCCGAGGATTTTCCTACCCAGAAGCTGCCCACTCAGAATTCGCTGCCTGCCGACTCCGCCCTTCGGAGCCTTGGCCCAGGTTGAACAACTTCCGCCCTTCGGATCCAACCCAAGTTGCCGCTTGTGTTGTCGGTGATAAGTGCGAACGTGGAGATCCGTGATTCCAGAATCATCGTAAAGGGAAGTGTCTGCACAATTTTGCATAATTATCTCGTAACGTGACCCAACTTTTAAGACAGTGAATGAAGATAATTTAGGATTAAGAAAAAAGACAATTAGTTTTAAGAATTAATTTTAAGAACTATCATTAAGCCTAGATTAAGACTAACCCTTCTTTATACATTTTATTAAATAAATTTTAAGAGTGTTTTGTAACTAAGTAATTTCTTTTTTTACTCGTTCCTCCTTTTCTTTTACATGAATAATATTAATTATTAACTTCCCTTAAGTAGAGTTGTAACAAGGTCAACTTTTTTACTATTCATACTTTATGCGCCGCGTAGTATTTATTCCCCGTTTCTAAGTAATTCTGTTAAGGTTAACCTGAAATGAGGCCCCGTATTTTTTTATAACTATTCAAACGAAATCGTCCCGAGAGAAACGTGTTCAAAAATATACCGTACTAATTTTTTTTCATAGACAACCGAGGATAAAAATTTTATTATTCCCCTTTAAACGTAAAACAAGATATTCTATACTCTATACCTCTATAGATTGTCTATAGATTATAGATATTGCGGATGTTTTGTTTATTTCCGTCTGTCGGCTACAATTTCTGAATGGTCGATTTCGATATTTCATTTTTAGTAACTGCTATTGATTAATCGCCTGGTTAAAATTTAGAACAGCTGGAAAGCGCAAGAAACTCAAAAGTAAGTGAATTATTTTTAGCACAATATTGTGCGCATTAATTAATTGATGTAAATCTTATCGAGCCGGTTAGAAAGCGATTTCAATGCATGGTGAAATAGAGATACTACGGCGAATATAAAAATGTCCGAAGAGCTTTGAACAACAACCCCGCAATAAGTCAAAACATCGTGACGTGGTAACTTGTAATAGAAACCATTATCAAATATTCGCTTTAGGAGAGGGGTTGCCAAAGACATTTATTGTGTACAGTGTGCATTGTTGTTTTTTTAAGTGTCATTAAATGTTTTGATTTGCTAAATCAGCAGCTACGTGAATTTTAAGGTTTTCAAATTAAAGACATAGGGTAATTTACTAAAAATTGTATGTGAAAATAGACGATCATGGTTACATGATAATCTGCCTGTTACTATGGCTAAGTGGATAGACGTTCTAAGAAGTGCTGCATAAAACAAACACTTAAGACAAAGTATCTGTTACTATCCCCTTTGAATGTAGGATTGTCTGCAAATGCATATTGTCTAACCGACATTTCATGAAATACATAATTATTTATTAATTTTTGTTATTTACCTATATTATTAGCGAGGCTTCTGCCTAATAATGTTGTAATTTTGACTTCATCTGTTTTGTCTATTATATCTTCTCTCTTTCACCAGTTATTAATGTTCCGAATATTGCATCGGTTCCTTTATTTTTTCAACTTTGTATGTTGGGTGTGTCTGCTGAAGGGAACATTTGTGCCAGTTCTTCAGAGCACCTTCCATTAAAATACCAGTAGAACAAACAGAACTATTGATAGGGCGATATACAGGACATAAAAGGACAGGACATTAAATGTCAGACCTGATTTCATGAGCAACTAACTCCGTTGGGTAAATTTTGTATGTACGATTTAGCATTAATTTTCCCCTTCTTTAGTTCCGAGAAAGATGATAAATTAATCAAATATCGCAAACAAATAGAATTTACGCTACAGGGTGACAAGGAAAAATTGTACAATTTCTCTACATTTAAAAAATAATGTACAATATCAACAGCATTATATTATGTACTAAAACATGATTACTTATAAAGCAATCATATTTATACAATAACTATGACATGAAGTGGCAGGGTAGGCAGTATTTTTTATTTAACGCCCATAAGGCTTTTTCAAACATAATACATGTTGAAAATTTATAAAACGTACAGAACTATCATATCAGTAGGTACAATAAATACTTGTCGTTTTACATACATAATACACATGGTAGTAGGAGATTTTCAAACATTGTTGGGTTATTCGTAACCCGGGAATGTTTGTCTTTCTTTATAAAAAAATAAAAAAAAAACATATGTGTTAGCTATATTTTGCAAACATAATACAGAAACATATCAGTTAGGTACTCTAATTGCTTTTGACATGCTAAGTTTTCCCTAAGAATGGCAGCTGCTGGCTTTAGCTGATATTGGTTAGGATTGCCTAAGCCCTATCAAATATCTGCTTCATTTATACATATTACAAGGCAATTACTGGATTACATAAAATTTCCACGTTTTTTCGACAGCACAATTGCAAGAAAGAAAATTAACACAAAGTGATAATTATTTCGTTACTAAAGTTGTACTAACTAATAGAGTTACCAACAGATGGCACTGATTGGCACGACTTTTTCCTACACTAACAAAAACGCACCGTCCTTTGAATGAACACACATTTACATTTTTTTGACGAATGAAGAGAACTTTTTTTTTAATATAAAACATTTAGTACATGATGAGGCACCATGTTGTTTTTTTTTCAATAGAAAAATGTCGATTTAGTTTCAACTTTGTTCTTTTTGGAATATTATCAATTTTTTTGGTAAAAATACAGAAAATTAGGACACGCTTAATATACACTTTTTTCTTTTTAAAAATTACTGGTAGTGAGATAATAATGAGAAGTGATTATGTCAGTTTCTAGAAATTGATATTAATGCATTTTAATAGTTATTTCGTTATAAATTAAAATCGATTCTTCACTTGGCGTCAATTTTTATTGATGCAAAAGTTTTAACGTTTGTTTTTCTTCTCTTATTTAACCCAAAATATGAACCTATGGTCCTAAATTAGGTTTTTAGTTTGTTTTTTTTTTGTTTGTTTAATGATAAACTAATGTTTATAAGACATCGTTTTTATGCATATCAAAAAGGATAACAAATAATTATAAACATTAATTACTCGCCTGAAATATCCATACAAATTGAAAATATCTCCCCAGTAAAAATAAATGCCACTGACGGGAATTGAACTCGCACCTTCTGATATCCGGTCAGGTACTCTGGACCACTGAGCTACGTCGGCTTTTTCCCAACATGCCAAATAATTCAAAGTGTTCTAGTACTTCAATCGACAAATACTGCAAATTTTTTTTTTTTCACCTGTAAACAACCAAATTTATTATTAACATAGAAAGTGCGGGTTCAATTTCTGTCGGCGGCTTTTATTTTTATTCATGGATATTTAAGGCGAGTAATCAGTTCTTAGTTTGGGATTAATTAATAAATAAATAGTTTTAAAAAATAATAATTTTATTGCTTTTTCAAAACATGATGTGAAGAAAAGACTTCAAATTATCCTTTTTTTAACGAAATTGCTACTAAATTCATTATTTTCCATTCCTGGAGACTACTTACTTCTCGTTATTATCTAACTCAGGGCTTCCCAAACTTTTTTCAACTGTGACGCCCTTGGGATGTTGCCATATTTTTGCGACCCCCCCCCCCCCCCCCCGGTGACTAAAAATCTAAGCCCCCCGTCGCTCATTTATACCAAGCGTAGTATTTTGAAGCCCCCCCCCCTGAACGGGTCACGTAGTATGGGTACGTTACCTATTAACAATTTGTCAGAAAAACTCCAAATAGGATCTAACTTTTTTATTAGAAAATAAAGAAAACAACATAAAAACAAAAATGAAAGCAAACAAAAAAGATAAAAAAGCAATTTTTTTCTTTGGTATTAATGAGAAGGATGTGCTTGCTTTTCTGAGCATAGTTTCTCAAAACGAGGTTGAAGTTTCGAAATCGCCACTCTCGTCTCTGCCTCTAAATTTATTTTTGATCTGTACTTATTCTTAATTACTGCAACTGCAGAGAAACCTGTCTCACACAAGTATGATGTCGCAAACGGTAATAAAACCCTTAACGCTGCAGTACTGATGGAACGATATTCTCGCTATAAAGATTACCTCACGACGCCCCTGGGATGATCCCGCGGCGCCCCGGGGCGTTGCGACTCACAGTTAGGGAAGCCCTGATCTAACTGATACAAAGTTTTTTTAAAATAAAATGTGTTTTCTGTATATTTACCTTTTTTTATATATTTTTCAGTGAAATTATTTTTTATATCAAATGTGAGTGTTGTAGGCCATCAATTCAAATTATTGAGAATGGGAAGGTGAATTTAAATATTAATTTTGTTTAAATTTGTAAATTTCAAAATATATTGATGATTAGAGTCGAATTCAGACAGACTTAGAAGAGATGAGATGTTGAATGGGGAGAAGCCATTTTAGATAAGGCTTAATAGAAGAGAGGATATTTGTTTAGAGAGGGACAAACAAAAAAATGTGATCTAAAGTTCCCACTTCTAGACCACAGAATGTACAATCTGAGAAGTCAAGCACTTGAATTTTAAAAAGGTCATAAGTGAGGAAATTTCTTTTTTGGAGAAATGGGGGAATTGTAGAAACCACGGTTTTAATGGGATAGTCCTCTGTATTGATAAAATCCAAAACTTTCAGTTTCAATCCAAAAAGAAATTTCCATTTATACATATTTTAACATTTTTGTGAATATCTGCAACACCCTGTTCTCTCTACACATAGACAATGTAAATAGTGGGTTATTTTGCCCAATGGCAATAATGGTATTCATAACTGACGGCTGTGCTGTATACATTGTAGAGTTTTATTGTTTATTTTCCTGGTTATAATCTTGTTCACAACTGATATTAATTTATGCAATGAAAAAAATCTTCAGAAAAACTTGTAAGTAGTACATAATATTTGTGTTGGTTTTTCTTTTTTGTGGCAGCATATCGAAGTGATCACTTCTCAAGGAATCGGCTCTCTAGAACGCAGAGCTATGGATGGTATGTCTTTTCCCCGTTAACTTCATGGCCATTTTATTACTTACTAAGAATGCTTCTTTCTTTCTATCTTCTTTTTTCTTCCTATTAACTGTAGAGGTATTGATATAGGTATTTAATTTTCATTTTTATTTATCTTATCGTATGTGGACTCTGTGAGTATGTTTGTTTTTATATTGATAACCTTACAGGAGTGACTGTAGAGATGTTGCTAATTGATATTATTATATTTCCTGTGAATGTATTCATTTGATTAGAGGTAGTTATTTTGATGTGGTTGATAACCTCGTGGGTAGGACACTCAACTAGCACTCGGGCGAGTCAAGTTGGGTAAATAATTTTGTGTGAATAATACCGCACAAGAATCCCATCGGCCATGACTATAGCATCCCCGATTGGGATATGTTGTGAAGCTGAAGGGTGTAGGGAGGGGGAGAAAGGGTAGTATCTGGTCACCCCTAAGATGCCATTTCAAGCAATGTTTTGATACATGGCTATATTTTACAGATTGTTGAGTTAAACTGCTTTTTTTTTCTTTAAATTTTCCTTAGCCACTCGAGCGATTTTTGGCATATTATGACAAATTTGCACAAACATTTTGAGCATTCCCTTGCCATAATGTGCCAAATTTACAGAACCTAAAAATATGTGATAATCTAGGTGAATTCATTGACTTTAAACCTTGCCGTAAGCAATTAATATTTTGAGAAATGATATTTATAAGTTTTATAATAGTCAATGATGCAATAATTATTCACGTTTTGTCAGCATAGTCACTTCCACGGCAAAACCACTTATCAGAATACATATCTCTAAATAGTATAAAATAAAGTCGCTCTCTGCGTATGTTAGTTCTTCTATCCTATCCTATATATCCTATCTTATCTTATATCCTATCTTAGTTCTTCTAAACTAGGCAATGGATTTTGATAGGGTTTTCACTATGATTTAGAGAATTTCTTCCGGAAGGTTTGTATATATAATAAATGCATATTATATTTTTAGAAAGTAGAGCAACGCCGAGTACACTTTAGCTAGTTTATTATATTTTACTTGCTGCAATAATGTATTGGACAGTATTTATTGTGAAATGTGTCATTGATAAATTTGCGCAATGTTTTTTCCTCCTAGTGATAAGCAGTTTTGCGGTGAAAGCGAAGATAATTTATTATAATATTACAAGACACAATGCTTTTGGTTTTGGCGGGATTTTAGTAGTACTTCCAAAACAGAAACATTTATAGACAAGAAAAGTTATTTTTATTGACTTGTATTTTTTTTTTAAGTCTGCTTTCGGTAAATTGTCAAAATACTCATACAAATTCTTTGAAACAAGCCAACCTTTCACCTTAATGCCACTGAAGTATGTATCAAACAAAAAATGGCGCCTGTTTATAATAAACAGGGTTTTCCAATAAGAGGTGTTATTTTGATATTCAATCGTAAAAGATCAATGGTTTCGTTGCTTGTGTGGCACGTAGCTCCGTCTTGTTGAAAGTAAACGTTTTCCAGATCAATACCATCCAATTCCGGCAATAAAAAATCATTAATCATCTCTCGATAGCGCAATCCATTCACCGTAACTGTTGCTCCAGCCTCATTTTCGAAAAAGTAAGGTCCAATGACTCCGTCGGACCATAAACAGCACCAAACAGTCACACGTTGAGAATAGAGACGATTTTTCAACAATAACTCTGGGGTTTTCCGAGCCCCAGATGTGACAATTTTGCTTGTTGACGAAGCCACCGAGGTGGAAATGGGCCTCATCACTCAAGATGATTTGCATTTGATTCACTCAAGAGAATTTTAATAATTTCAATGCCTTGTTGAAGCGTGTATCGTTCCATTTTTATTAATGGCGTAGTTTCTACTTGTCAAATGTCAAAAAATGACAGCTTCAAAAGTAACATCTACCGAAATAGCGGGATATTCAAAATAACACCTCTTATTGGAAAACCCTGTACATTGGGAATTCAGAGAAAATGTTGAGATAGCACTTGCAGACTCGACTGTTGTTTATCATTATTGATAAAACTTTTAGCAGCCAAGATTCTTGGTATTTGTGCTCTACCTATTTATAACTTCCCTTCATAAACACATTTCTGCTCCGACATCGGCATGCTGTAGTTTAGAATCATTTACTACAGTGATCATCGAACATTTGCTTTCATTGTACACTAGTGCAGACCCGTGAAAAATCACAGGATTTTATAATTGTAGAATTGATAATTGCATGTTAGCCAAAAAGTGGAGACCCTTAAAAAATCATGAAATCTAACTTCCTTGTCAAGAAGAAATATAAATTTTGTCGTAAAAAAATATAATATTAAAAGTTTTATCTTTTAATAACTTGTATCGCTTTATTACAATCAGTTCTAATTTAAAAAACAAAACTTAAATTCAAAGCAAATCCGAGTTCTAGAGTTGAACCAGAGTCACAGACAGACACACAACCGAAATTAGTATTTTTGATTGTAATTTTGTAAATTCTTAGAAAACTGTCTGGATAGGTGCACTGGCAGTTTTCTCTAAGGTGCGTTTGTTGTGCAGTAAACTCCCATAAAAAATATGAGGAAATAAGACAAACTGGTATTATAATTTTACCAAACGGTAAACATTGCAGCGTCTTTCAAATTTTGTGTTAAAAATTCCACCCGTCCGAATGATACTCATAGCCCAAGAGCTAGTCTAAAATGAATCCCAAATCACATAGGTGCATGATGATTATTAGCACCCATACCACCTTCTGTCATATTTCTTAGGTTCATACAAAGACTGCGATGCAACCACAAGTCGCCTACTGATATGCTTCTCTTTAAAGCTGGTTTCCGCACATGGCTCTACCCGAATTATACTAAACTTGACTATTTTTCACATGCAGCCGTGGAGTTAAAACAATGTCAATTGACTAGCGATGAAAAATATATTTAATATATTATAAAAGAAGATTATGGTTTCACCCATGCAACTATTCATTTTATGACATTCATTGACACCAAGGAACTACATCAATTGCCTATACACGCTGAGCGTCAAAGTAGATGATGGTTTTAAAATTTCTCCGAAACGCGGCACTCATTGGGGCTCCTTGGCGAGGCTTAAATACCCGAAGCCACAAAACATTTATTGGTCACGCTTAATACAGATGGCGCCACTTTCTTTTATAGAACATTTAAGGATAATGCCGGCACATAGGGGTGAGCACATACGCTTTACTGCACATGCTCACGAAAGAGATAAACCGATAGAAGTGTCTTGTTGGCGTTTCCGTGCATCCGAAATAAGCTCAATTTTTCCTTACTTCAAATATCAAAAAGTGTTTCTTAAACGGATTTCAATTTCATTGTCTGGAACCAAGGAGGCGATAGGTGTTGTGTAAACTGGCATCGGTTTTCTTTAAAATAAGGTCAAATAGATCACATGCGATCATCTGTTTTATTTTTATGTAATAATTGACGCCCGGAGTACATCTTCAACATGATTGATAATAATTTTGAAAATGAGAAAAAAAAATTGCAAGAATCAAAAATAAAAAAAATACAGTTATCTGGTAGGTTTACAGAAAATAACAAGGTTTAGTAATTGTTTTGTAATTATAATTTTGTAAAAGTATTTAATGTGATCCAAAAATTAACTAAATTAACGTTAAACCTGTCATTATCTAACTATTGGTTTCCCATATTGTTTTTCTGCTGTATTGGGGAATGAGCAGAATGTAGTTGTACTTAGGTATGTTGCGATAGAATAGTGTATTTTGTGGTATTCTTGTAGGTATGCGTAGTTTTATGTGTTGCAGGAGGGTTGTTCACTGAAAGTGACACCTGTTTTTTTCCAACAATACTTTAATTAAATGTTTATTCATGTTTAGCCTCCGGCCAAATGGGTCTGCAATCCAACACTCCGGGATATGTCCAACTGCAAAATGATGGGTCACCGCACCCCACCGGGTACCCTCCGCAGCTACCGAGCTACCCCCCGCAGCAGCCGAGCTACCCCCCGCAGCAGCCGAGCTACCCCCCACAGCAGCCCGGGTACTCCCCGCAGCCAGGGAATTCTCCCCAACACCAGACAGGGTACCCGGGACCCCCGGGGTTTGTGAACCCAGCTGGATACCCAAATCCGGTAGGTAGTACGTCTTCATCTTTTCATTAACCACTTAATACTCGGTTTTTTTTTAACAAAAATAAAACTAAAAACATCAGGTTATTTTTAATTTTTTATTTAAAGACTTAACCATATTTGTAATCAATGTAATGAAAATTGTAATCAATGTAATGAAAATTGTAATCAATGTAAATATATAAATAACAGTAAAAGTCGTGAAAAATGTTTACTTACTTACAATGCTTACAAAATATTTTTGTGAAGTTTTCAATAAGTTGAAACAGAAGAAAAGATTTGCGCAAACCTCTAGGTACGAGTGTCAAGTGGCGAGTGGCGAGCGCAGTTTGTTTGTTTATCTTGTATAACGCAAACAAGTCAAAACATGCGAGCAGTGTTCGGGTTGTCGCGGTACGATACACACGCCGTCCGCGAACATCGCTCGTTCAAAAGCATTAAGTGGTTAATCCCGTGGTTTGCAAACTTTTTTTTCAGTTTTTTCCATTAATTAATTAATTTACTGGACAATTTGTATAGCGCTGCTTTTGTGAGATATCACCTCACCTCAGGGTTGATTATGATTTTTTAAATATTTTAACTCTAAGCCAGTTTACCTTTTCATTTGAAAACCATGATAATCTTATTTTATTGTATTCATGTTTAATATCATTTCAAAATGCATTTTTGCTCTGTATAAATATAATTTTGTTATTTGTTTTTGGGGTGTTATGCCGTGTTGCGCTAAATCCTTGAGCCTAAAGTCAATTTCATCCTGGTCTACTTACCCCCTTACTAATAAATGTGTTTTAAATTTTACACAACTGATAAACAACCACTTACCCTAGATTAACGGTTTTCTATCATATTTAAAAAACGTTTATTACTAAGGCCCTAAATGTCATCAACCCTAACATACTTATTTTCCAGGGTGGCGACAACGCTCCTGGCAATGAGGGCAAGAAGCCTCTCATGGACAACCTGCCCCCCAACGTGGGGTTCATCCCTCCTCCCGGCGGAGTCCTGTTCATCAACGGCTTTGATCCGGTGAACGTGCCGCCGGCCCCGGTGGTGCCCCCTGCCGGAGGGTACGCCCCCCCGCCTGGGGCCGTGCCGCCGGGCGGAGCCTATGCTCCCATGTACGGAGCCGGCTTGGATGTGGAAGCAGGCGAGGTGAAGGGATTTGATTTCAGCGATAAGTCCATCCGGTTGGCGTTCATACGCAAGGTGAGACATTTATACACTCTCCTTTTTATAAGAATTAATACTTGAAGCAATATTATATAAATCCACTCAATATTTTACTGTATCATTATATGAATCATACTATCACCTGGTTGGGTGACTTTGTGCGGAGGGTTAAGAAAGCTATGCTATATAAAGGCAGACGCCGGTAACTTTTTCAGTCATCCTTAAATGGTACTTTTTTAACATTTGCCTAATACGATTTTTTTTTTTACATTAAAGGTGATGCACATACTCATTATTTGTCAACAATTTGATTTAAGGATTTAAACATCAATTTTTAAAATGCACCTCAAATTCTTTGTTTGCAAAATTTTGCGAGACTGAATTTCTCCAGATGATTATTTTTTTGAATCTATCGTTAATAAGTTGTGTCAAGAAATTCTGATGGAAAATTCTCTAAATTGTATAAATTTGTACTGTAACCATAAAAAACTACATAGATTTAACTTATTATTATACTGAAATACCGGCTCAACACGGTTTTCACTCCTACGTACATAAACACACACTTTACCACAATCTACACATCTGCCCTGATGATGGACACTGTTACGCCGTCAGAAATGTTGGCTAAAGAGGGACGAAGTATAACACGACAATGTGTAAATTGGTATTGGAATATTTAATAACTTTTATTATTGTGTATTTATTTGTTTACCATGATTTCAGGTTTACGCAATCCTCATGACTCAGCTGTTCGTGACCTTTGGCTTTGTGACTTTCTGCCTTATGCACAAACCTACTAATCAGTTCTTCAGGGAAAATCCAGTCATTATGTAAGTCATTATTTTTATTTCATTTATTTCTTTCCGTCATCTTCTTTAAAACATTTATTTAAAAGTATAGACATAATTATTTAAAAAGCGAACTAACTCAAATAATGAGCTGTGGTGGTGTGATTCCAAGAGTAACATTGACTGGGTGGGTAAAATCTTTTAATCAAAATTAGTTGCATATAACAGGTATTACTTGCGCTCGAGCATATAACAGGTATTGAATTTGAACTGTAATTCACGACTACCACATAACCGAAATTTTTTCTGCAATTCAAAGTTGTTTTGGAAAATTGTTACTATTATATCGGGGATTATTAAAAATAAAAGACTGTTGACTCAGACCTAAGACGTTTATTGACACTCCGCACACTCGTTATAATCTCCCACGTGACGCATCAGGACTGCCAACATGGCCATACATAACATCCTTTCCTCCTTTATTTTTTTTTTTACAATACCAAATAAAACTTAAACATAATCACTATGACTAAATCTGACAGGAGGTTTCACCAATCTGCCAGCCCTAGTTACTACATCAGTTTTCCCACTAGTGCTGGGTAAAGGCTCACTATCATTTTTATTTTCTTGACTTCCCAAGTCATACCATTTATCGGGATTTTCATAATTTGATTTTAACTTAATGCAACTTTTTTTTATTTGGTTAACATGGACCTTTTTTACCTCTCCTCCGATTAAAAGAATTAAATACACCCATGAACTTAATTTTAACTTAATAGTTCCCTGAACCCATTTTATAGGACCTTTCAAATGTCTTAAGTATACCAATACATTATCATTTTCCTCATACTCTGTCAATGCATTTTTACTTGATTGCTTACTTTTATTTACATTATTTTCTTCTGTCAAAACATGAAGAGGTGTACGTGGCTCATACGAAAATATTTTAGCCATAGGAGACAAACCCGTGACAGAAGTAGGGGTGGAACGATAAGTATACAAACAATCTATTAGACGTTGAGCTGGTGACAAAAATTTTGAATTTTTTGAAAACATAAATTTAATTAAAATCTTTTTGAATGTTTGAACAGATCGTTCTGCTAATCCATTTGACTCGGGATTATATGGTGGAGAAAATAATAATTTAATAGATTTTTCTTTACAAAAAATAGAAAATTCTTTACATGAAAATGGAGGACCGTTATCACAAACAATAGTTTTCGGAAACGCAAATCTGGAAAAAACTTCACTTAATTTTGATAACAAATCCGAATATTTAGTATTTTTCATATAAAAACATTCTATCCACTTTGAATATGAATCACAAACTAACAAGTATTTGGAACCTTTTAAGTCAAAAAAATCCAAATGGACTCTTTCCCATGGACTTTCAGCAATAGGCCAATTATGACGCACATTTTTGTTAGCTTTTTGTACCGACTGACACATTTCACATCTAGAAATAATATCTTCAATATCTTGATTCATACCTAACCACCAAACATAAGAACGAGCAAGAATTTTTGATCTGACTATACCAGGATGACCATAATGTATTAAATTTAAGACTTTAGACTTAAGAGATTCTGGTATTACAATTCTGTCACCAAATAAAAGACATTTTCCCTTGACCGACAGTAAATTTCTGAACTTGAAATATTTTTTAATTTCTGGACTTGACAAGTTTTCAATCCAACCGATTGAAACATACTTAATGACTTTAGATAACATTTCATCTTTTTCAGAATGACTTTCAACTTCTGAAAATGGAATTAAGGGTGTTGACATGTATACAAAATTACATTCCTCTACATTAAATTGTTGTTCACTTGGCAAACGTGACATCACATCAGCTTGAGGAATTTTCAGTCCATTTTTAAAAACTAATTTATAATTGTACGCGGACAATATTATAGACCATCTTATGAGACGTGATGCAGCTAAAACGGGGACTTTTTTATCTTCGGCAAATAAAGACAACAATGGAGCATGATCAGTATATATAGTAAAATGACGACCAATTAAATATTTATGAAATTTCTTGATTCCAAAAATAACAGCAAGGGCTTCCTTGTGCAATTGGCTATAATTTCTTTGAGCTGAATTTAACGTTGCAGACTCAAAAGCTATAGGAAATTCTTGATTCTTTACGACATGACTTAAGACACATCCGACACCGTATGCACTGGAGTCGACTGTAAGACACAATGGTTTTGACGGATCAAATAAAACTAACATAGTTTTATCTGACAAGAGAGACTTACTATTTATAAATGCTTTTTCGCATTCATCAGACCAACACCATTCTACATTCTTTCTTAATAAATTATGGAGTGGTTCTAGTACAGTAGGACACATAGGAATAAAATTCCTATAAAAATTCAACATTGACAAATACGATTTTAGTTGAGTAACATTTTCTGGACACCCAGTAGACTTAATTTTCTCAACTTTCGACAAAGACGGACTTTTGCCTTGACCTGACAAAGTAAAACCTAAAAATTCAAAAGAAGATACAAAAAATTCACTTTTTGACACATTAATTTTTATATTAAACTCATTTAACTTTGACAAAACTTTTTCTAAAGTATTACAACACTCCGTTTCATCTTTACCACCTACACAAATATCATCAATGTATGCAGCACAGTTTTTTATGCCTCCCAAGACTGTATCAATGACCATTTGAAATGTGGCAGGAGCCGATGACAACCCAAAAGGTAAACGATTGTAAACATATAAACCATTACATGTATTAATTGTAAGTAATTCTTTACTAGAATCTGACACAGACAACTGTAAATATGCATTTGTTAAGTCTAATTTACAAAATACTTGACAACCTGAAAATTTATTAAAAATATCCTCTGGACGTGGAATAGGATATTGATCAATTCTCAATTGTGGATTGACTGTAGATTTTAAATCTGCACATAAACGTATTTTTCCATTTTGTTTTGGTACACAAACTATTGGAGAAGACCAAGTACTATATTTAACTTTAGAAATTATGCCTTCGCTTTCAAGACGATCTAGCTCTTGGCATACTTCTGCACGCAGTGCATAAGGGACCTCATATGCTTTGTGGAAAACAGGAGTTGAATTATTTTTTAAACTTAAATTTACCGAAAACTCTTTAATTGGTATGTCGTTATTCGTTTTAGAAAAAGAATTTAAATATTTTTGTGACAATTTTTCGACAATGTTTGATTTATTTTTTCCACTGACAGACACTGAATTTACAGTATTATCATTACCAATATTTGACATAAAAGAATTTATAAATGTATTTTCCCAAGACGGATTCAAAACATTTATCCAATTCCTACCAAGAATAGCTTCAGACGATAGATTTTTAATAACTAATACTGGTAAATCCACGACCAATTTAGAATCATCTTTTACACTTACTTTTGCAATAAAAAATCCAAAACAATATAAATTTTGACTATTTGCTGTAAACAAATTACCATAGAACTGACTTAATTTACAAGTTTTGAAAAATTTTATGTACATTTTGTGACTTATCAAGGTCGATGAACTCCCTGTGTCAATCATGAAGGACATTTTCCTACCGTTTACAAACAAATCAATATTAGCTGTTTCAGACACGGACATATTTAAAACATTTATATTACCCACACATTTTACATGATTAATAACAATTGATTTTACACTAGAACAAAATTTTGACGTATGACCGTATGTATTACACTTGTAACATTTCCAATTCCTTGACGGACATGACTCTGGTTGATGACTGATAAAACACCTCTCGCATCTTTTTCTGGGATTTCCACGTGATGGAGATGAAAGACGACTTGACGACATTGAACTCCTTTGACCTTGTTGCGGACTAGTACTCCTTTGACGTGACGTTTTCGGCTTTACTTCGAAAACTCCCGATGAAAGATCTTCTTTGTGTAATATTTCTGCAGAACAACTTACTGTCTCCATATTCTTCACAATTTTTTTTGCTTTTTCAAAACTCAGCGATTCATCTTCAGACAGTAATCTTATAGTCATGGCTTCATTTTTCACACCGCACACCAATTTATCCCTCAAGGCTTCATCCAGAAATGCTCCGAAATTACATGATATTGACAGACTTTTTATTTCTGAAATGTAATCATCAATTCCCTCGTTCGACTGTTGCTGACGATTATAAAATTTATATCTTTGGGCGATCGTACATTTTTTTTCTTCATATTTATTTTGAAGTGTTGTTACAATCTCGTTATAAGTTAACTCTTCAATATTTTTCGGATGAACTGTTTCTTTTAAAATTTTATATTTTTCCGCACCAATAATCATACAAAGATATCCAATTTTCTCTTTGTCCGTAATATTAATTACTTTTAAATAAATTTGAACACGTTCTAAAAACATTCCGAAGGTTTCACAACTCGACTCGTATTGCGGCACTGGCAAAGTACTCGTAGACATGTTAAAATGATTGAAAAAACAAGACGAAATCACTGTTTTACACTGGACTTAATATTACTCGTTATTAATTTAACTTTTTCGATTATCCTCGTCGCCAATTATTATATCGGGGATTATTAAAAATAAAAGACTGTTGACTCAGACCTAAGACGTTTATTGACACTCCGCACACTCGTTATAATCTCCCATGTGACGCATCAGGACTGCCAACATGGCCATACATAACAGTTACTTAACAGGTATTTGAAGTACATGTACTTGATACTTTCAGTCACTTTGCCTGGCTCGGCACCTTCGTGATGGCCATCTGCATGGTGTGCTGCAACGACCTGCGTCGCAAGGCCCCCTACAACTACATCTGCCTCTCCATCTACACCGTGGGCATGTCCGTCTTACTGGGCAGCTTCTCCTCCAGGTTCCACAGCTTTGAGGTAAGCAACAATCACTTTTAATTGCATGATTGAACCCTTAACTTCTCGTATGCCGGGCCCGCATATGTGAGTGCCATACATTATTTTCGAACTTTAAAAAACAAAAACAAAAACAAAAAAAATTATGTGCGATTTTAACCCTTATGTACAAAGAATTTGTATGAAGAACAAGGTCTCAATCGCTTGCGCTATTCTCGTTCTTTATCCAGCAAATACCGGAAAGACTTCAAACTTCTTAGGTTAAATTTAATAAATTTTTCTGTGGAATGTCAAAACATCAATTTTGACGAGATTTTAACGGTCGTAGTTTCACAGCGCGGTACCATTTTAAAGTGCCAAAACGAAGTAATTCATCAATAAAACGTAAGTAATGTTTTTTTTTATACATAGTTAATTGTTCACGGCATATGTTTCGGTAAATTTAAAATGCGATAACTCAATATAACTGACAAAATATTACGTCAAATGTATACGCGATGTTTTGTATTGAAAAATGTCGTTTTATTTCTAGCTATGTTGCATCATATATTGTGTTATTTGATTTGTTTTGTATCTCATTTTGCAGATAAATCAATTGAGAACATATACCACAGCCTTCGATTTGTCCATATTTAGTTAATATTTTACAAAAAATGATATTCCAATGTCCCCCGCGCTAAAAAACTGTCCGAGAAATATTTTGACGTTTCTCCATCGATATTCACGTAAATATTGCCTAATCTTATAAGCATTGTACATCATTATGTAAAGAAAACTATTGAGTTTGTGTATAAAAGCCCTAGTTTCGTCAATATTTAGTTAATATTTTTTAATTAAATAAATACGACACATCGGAAACCTGCACAAATACATGTGTACTGTTTATATGTATGTGTGAGAGGCCATATTGAAATAACATTCACGCATGCGTAAAATGCACGTCAAACTGCGCGCGCAGATATCAACGTTTTTTACACATTTAAATTTTGTATGGGAGGTACAGGGTTCTTACAAAGTACATTATTTATTAGAAATATTTATTTCTAATAATATTTATTAGAAATATTATTTTTTATTTATAAAAATGGTAATAAATATCACAAAATTAGATCAGTTATATAGGGTGTGCAAAAAAGTACTAACAAACTTTTTTTTTGTTTAGGTATAAAATATTTATACGCGTATTGATGATTATATTATATAATGATATACATGATTGTTTCTATTGTTATAGAATGGAGATTCCAAGACCGTCGACGGAGGAAGACACCACAGAAGAAAGATTTTCAGTCATTGCGACGGTATGTTGTGTATTAGTAGTAGTTCTATAGTGGTTGTACGCTTCATCCTTTCCAAAATTGAAAGACATTCGTGTAACAATTAATGTTTACAGTTTCAGATTCCGGGATGGCAGGCTGACCCAAGACCATCAACATCCTCCACGCATCGGGCTCCAAATACTCAGGTAATTATAATAACACTTGGCTAACTTTTACAGCGCCATTTTTGTCTTGTATTACCTCAAGGACGCTTTACATAGCTGTATATATATATTTTTTCTTTTCTTTCTGTCTATAGGAAACCGACCACGTCGTTGCGGAGTTCTACGGATTCACTGATAGCGAGGATGAATCCCTCGCCGGTGATGTAGAACTTCCGTCAATGGTGGATATGGATGTTCCTGAGGATAAGTTGGAGCCTTTGGAGGAGGGGGAGGAGGATAATCCAGAGGAGCAGACCTTCACCTGGTCCGAGGATTTCTCCACCTTCACGGGTCAGCGTGAGCATTTTGCCATCCTTCAGCCTGGCCCATCACCCGACGTGTTCCCTGGTTTTGGTTATTTGTTGAATGTGTGTTATCATTTGTTACTTGGATTTTGTTATCTGTGATTGTAATTTGGTACTGGTTGTTGTTATTTATGGTTTTAATTATTTATTGAATGGGTGTATTTGTGCATTATTTGAATAAAAATGTTTACTGAAACAAGTGCATTGTGCATCTTTGCATTGTTTGAATTTTCGTTTCCATTCATTGTATCTTCCACTTTTGAGGAGGACAGAAACAGTGTCTAAAAATTTGAATATTATAATAATAAATTTATGTATGTGAAAAATGATTTTTTTCGCAGTCTCTCGACCAAAGATTAAAAAAACGTGTTTCATGTACCTGTTCTAAAACTGAAATAAATATGATGATTTTTTTTATTATTTATTTTGAACCACACAGTATCTGAATTTAAAAAAAAACGTATTTAAATAAATAAATAAATATTAATAAAAAAATATTAGCAAATTTTATTTTTATTCCTCGAGTCATGATTTTTTTGTCACCCTGTTCTTTAAAAACACATCTGTACACGGATGCCGGCGGCCATTTATAGCGGGCGAATTGACAACAATGCAGAAACGTCGCGAATTTTTATAAGGTAACCTCTTACTTCTTTCATTATTTTTGATATAAATTGATTGTGGAAATAATAGATTTGAGGTATCATCAGAAAGATAGTTTTATCTACATTATTTTAATGTAATTTTTATAATATTTCACCCAAGAAAAGTGATGAAAATTAGCTTTGTAAGTTTATCGTAGAAATGTCAAAATTTTTACGTCCCAATGAATATTTTTATTTTTAGCATTATTTATTTACAGGTTTCTTGTACAAAATAATATTATTAGTAACAACAGTTGTATAAACTACCGAAATCTGGAAGAATTGTTATCATATACTTATAAAATACGACACAAAAAAATTTTAAGTGGACACTTGACGTTTGATTTTTTTTTTGAATAAATGAAAATATTTTACATTTTCAAAGAAGTGTCAATGGCATTACTTCTTCGAAAAACCTTTGGATTATTTTTTTTCACGAGGGGTGTCTATTCAGGTTTGTGTAGAAATAAAAAAATCAGTTAATTTTCTTATGAATATATTTTTTTACATTTGTTTGCCGAATGGGAAAATTTTTACACATTTTTTTTGTTAAAGTTAGCTATTCTGGGAAAACTTGTAACAATATTATCATGTAATATATATGAATAATAAGATACATTATCTGATAAACAGAAAACAATCGCAAAATAAACAATTTCTTTGTTTTTAAACGGATGTTTGACCAAAAGGCAGGAGAGTTTAATTTGCGCGCGGTTTTTTTCAAAAAAGCTTGGAATTTCCTGGCATACAACAGGTTAAATGCATGATTTATTAATTTTTCTGGAAAAAAATATATTTTGTAGATATTTACATGCATATCCCTTTCAGGCCTGAAATTTTTTTTTCTAAAATCAATTTTTTTTTGCAGTGATCTTACAAAACGGCCTTATAAGGCAGATGCAAAAAATAATAAAAAAAATCCTAGCTATCCCCAAGGTGATATACTACCCCTGCACGATCGTGACGTTTGGGCTAGAACTCTACTAATGCACGGTCGTGACGTTGTTAGACTTTCGGCTTTTTTGTGCTTGTTTAGCAGAAATAAAATTCGGTTTATTAAAAATAACATTTATTATTTGAGTAATCACATAATACATTTTATAATCATAGTAACAAGATGTAAGAATAAGTCTTCAATGTGTTTGTGTAGCTAGAATTGAGATCTGACAAAAAAATATTCTCCACGCTTAATTAATAATAAAAAGACTGCTATTTTTCAATCAGACTTGAAAATTGCGATATTCAATCTTATTTTTTGTGATAAACTGCAAAGCAATTTTTTTTCCTTGAAAGGCAGAGATTCGCATCGCACTTTTCACACCTAATCTTTGACCTGCTTTTACAATTTTCCATTCTGCAGGCACGAGGATTTTCAATCTCGTCAAAACATGGAAGATGGTCATAGCCGTCGTACCTTTTAGCTTGAGAGGGTTGGTTCGATCGCCTATACTTCACATTTGGCTCTAAATTTTTAACAGCCTCACCATCACTCTCGCTAATCCTCCTTTGGCGAATAGGTGCGTTGGTAAGTCCATCTGCAACTTGCATGCGAAACTCCAACAAGTCCATAACTTTGTTGCCTGGAACCCCAGCTGCCGCACAATCTAATTTATACAAGCGCCATGCGTTGGAAATGGCCAAGTCAAAGAAATGGAGTATGACTTTTAGGGTCCATTTCCTTGTCTTCATAAATGTGCGGTAGTATTCAATAGACTGATCGAGAATGTCAACGCCGCCCATGTGTTGGTTGTAATTAGCGATTACTTTAGGAGCGGTGACATCAATGAAAGCTGAAAAATTTTTATTCCAGCGTTTCACAGTTACTGTTTCGTCTGCAGATGTGCAATTTGAGGAAACTAGTACAGATTTGTTGTCCATCCATTTGACAACTACCACATCGTCGCTCACGAACTGCTGAGATTCACCGCGCTGCATATGACGATCTTGTTTAAAATCTATGCTTTTCCGCTCAGGTATTCGATTCATCATTAGCGTACCTGTGCCGTGCAGTCCCATAGCGTTCAGTTTTTCAAGTAATGGTTTGGACGAGAAGTAGCGGTCAAAATAAATGCAACTTCCTCTTGGAATGCTTTTCGAAAGATGCAATATTATCGACGCCCCAACTCCTAATGATCTGTCTCCAATCGGAGTGCTAGCACCTCGATAGACTTCAAAATCAATCATGAGCCCATCGTGAGTTGTAGCCACGAAAGCTTTTAGACCTTGGGGTCGTGGCTTAGTTTTGATGACCTGTCGCAGCCCACGCGGGCATACACCACTAAAAGGGATCATTTGCTCATCTATAGAATAAAATCCCGGCTGCCTTTCCAGTCTATCACATGCTTTTTTAACCTGGTTTAGTACAGGTTGTACCTTCCAAAGTGTGTTGTTATTCCCTGGTGGAGGTGTATCACTGTCAACAACGTGTAACGCTGTACGCAGAGTCTTGAATCGGTCTCTGGCCATTACGTCCGCAACTAAGCCCAATCGCATTCCTTCTCGCCAGTACATGTACATCCGCGGGTATGGGATGTATCCCATGATAAAATGAATGCCTATGAGCTTCTTTAACTCCACGACATTCGTATTTAAAATACGGCCAGTGTGGCGCATGTAATAGTTATTAGTACACATTGCAGAGTGTTCGAAAAACTCGTCGTCGAAGTAGTCTTCAAAATATTTATTTGGTTCTCGAATTACTCCTGGGTCGTCACGCTGCGGGTAGCTGTGTCCTTTTTGGTTAAATGGCACCTGTCTCCAAAGTCTTCTTCTAACCGGGCCGGCGCTTCTTTGGCCTACAATCCTGCGTGGGAGTTGAGACGGGGTCAGTATTGGTGGAGCTTCTTCATCAACATGGTCATATGGCATTTGGGGAGGCAATTCTTCATCGTCATCCATGCCATCCACTTCTGAATTGTTGCCATCTCCTATCAGTTGCAGTACTAAATCACTATTCAGCTCCATCTCTGCAAAAAATGTGAATAATAGTGATCAAATCAACGAAGTATTAGTCAATAACAAAAACTGCCTAAAGTCACGTTAGGCCTAACCGTCACGATCGTGACTCCTGATCCAAAATGTGTGATTCTATTTACAAATCTCAAGTTTTCAATGTAAATACTTGTAAAATACAACCACCGGCATTAAAACAACAAACCAATAACAATTGCATGATGTATCAATTAAAAAATGTACAAAATAACATCACTTACGTCTACCGCTCTCATCGGAGAAAAAGACTGCCATCCTGGTCGCCTCACTAATATCAACTGGCCGGCCGATGACGGGAACAATCTAAATTAGTGGGTAGCTAATTTTGTGCACTATCGTTTGCCGTCGTCTTCGTTCCGAAAAGTTGATTAGGCGAAGCGCGGGAATTTTTTCATTGAATGTGCACGCTCGTGTTGGAGCGTCCTTAAAGGGATATGCAAGGAAATATAAAGAATTTATTTTATTTGTAATTTTTTAATGATATTTGATTAAAAAAAAATTGTTGCAAATTTACAACACCATGTATTTATTAAAAAATAATATGAACAATTTACGTATGAAAAAATAAATAAAAAACCTAAAAAAAATTCTCAAAACTAATAAGTGTACCGGAAAAATACGAGTTATTACATATAAGTATTGTATTATTGGATCTACTTACCTAAGAAAATCAAAATAATAACAGCAAAACCAAACTGTAATTCTAACCTCCAACCAATTTTCGAGAATCTTCACTTTGTTGAAGAAAAAGTGACATTTGACATTCGCGAAAGAAAAAAAAGGTGATGCCACTCGATAAAATATATTACCGTGAACTTGATAATTCTAAAACGGCATGCATTAAGTATACACCAAAGAGTTAGGTGGTTTGAACGGTATGTTGCAGTTTTGCAACAGTATGCATTTAAGGGTTAACCACTTATAATAAAATAATTTTGAATCATTTCTAATGCCCGATGGAATAAAACCGACGACCAAAAATTAAGGTTCTTGGCAATCTCCACTTTTACGGTTCTCTCTACAAGACGAAGCTTGACATTTAATGTATGCCGTACGGTTTGAGCTTCAGCATGTCTACGTCGTGGGAGAAACAGTGGCTTTGTGTAGCGAGTCTGTTAGCCACCACTAAATTATACAATGTACACATTTCGAGCCCGGCTAAAGGGAAAAAAATTAGGTGTTACAAATCGCTGTGAGACGTCGAGCCATTAACCTCAACATATACTCAATATCGAGTAAGAATAATTGTGCTTACTCCCTTGCAATCATAAAAATCTAGCTCACCTCACAATCCTAAAGAATGTACATACAACACTCAATAGTTGGGAACCCGCTTATTCCGAACCCATGCGGGCCCCGTTCTTATGCCGTGTTCAAGATTCCCACCCTTAAAACCAACCCGGCCTTAGGTGGTTAATCTCAAGACAGTTACCTCGTCAATAATTCATTTTTCCATCAATGGTTAATAATTTAACCCAACACAATGTGACATTACAACAATAACTAAGTCCTTTACCATTTTACAAGATTTAAAATGGTAACTTCATATCATTGGGATCGATCAAAAGAGCAAATTCAATTAAATACCCAATCAGGAAAGCCTTACTAGATCTAGCACTGGACGAGATGTTAAAAATATACAAACCATGTGTGAGACCTCCCCCGGAATGTACTTTCCCAATGTGGAGTCCATATCTTGCCAAGATGTAAATCTAATAGAGTGTTGTAACTCCGGGTTTGTCTCACAAACTCTTTAAATAAAAACTCCGCGGTCAACAAAACACTGTGATGTATAACAATGAGCTTTGGTGGTTTATTTAGCAGGCGGTAGCATTATTTTTGGCCTTGACCTTGAGGCTGCAAAAGTATTTATTATAGTCTCAAGCCCTGCATTATCGATAGCTTTGTGCCATCTATGGGTAAACTTTTAAACTACTATATAGTGCCGTCTATGAGAAACCTCTTAAATTACTCTCTAAGATAGCACAGAGACAATTTACAAAAATACCGGAATTGAGAAGATAGACTCAAAGAACCAAAATTAATAATATTAAAAGAAAGACGAGAAAGGAGTACACGATTCAGACAATCAAAATTTGATTGTAACATAGTGGCCCCGGTATTTAAGTAATCTTCACCACTAACACAGGTGTAAATTGATGTAGCAATCAAAAAAAATAATTTAAAAGCACCTTTTGCATTTAAGTCCAGGAAATACTTCCTTGCAAAAGAGTAGTGGAAGCATGGAACTAACTTCTACAACATGTAAATTGATATGCTACAAATATAAATTAATTTATAGCTCAATTGGATTTTCATTTCCAGAGAAGAAATGATTCTTCTTTTGGATTGACTTATTGTGAAATTAGATATGACCACATCTGCATAATGCTGCCTGTTCATTAACCAATGATAATAATTCATTCATGGACATTTTTATTTTCAGATTCTCACCGCGATTGGTATAACAGCGGCCATCTGCCTCTCGCTGACTCTGTTCGCCTTCCAGACCAAGTACGACTTCACCGTGTTGGGTGGGGTACTCCTGGCCTTCCTGGTGGCCCTGATCATCTTTAGCTTCATGGTGGCCCTTTTCCCCAGCAAGGCGCTCATCATGGTATACGCCGCCCTCGGCGCCATGCTGTTCGCTTTCTACCTCATCTACGACACACAGGTGATGATGGGCGGCAAGCACCAGTACTCCACTTCCCCGGAGGAGTACATCTTCGCAGCCCTGAACCTGTACCTCGACGTCGTGAACATCTTCATGTACATTCTGCTGATTATGTCTGGCAGCAGGAAGTAAAGACGGATTCCAGTTATGTTGCGTTTTTTAAATTTTACTAGGTCACTGTCGGACACTTTCACCAATCAAAATTGAGCAAACACTTGGTTAAATTTACCCTTAGCAAAGGATATTTCAATTTCATCCACAGATGATAGAAACAGAAAGCGAGATATGGCATAGAAGTATGCAGACTGTCGCCGAGCTACGGTCAAACTGTGCGAACTATCAAAGTTTGGTGTGTAGATAGAAACAGATGTGATTTGCATCAGTACAAAGTTGAACAGTGTACATTAGTACAGAGAACGATGTGGGCGACACTTGTGTACATGGGGTTTCGTACTAATAAGGTTTCATGACCCATCTCCTTTGTTTCTATTATCCTTGATTCCATTAAAATAGAAAAAATTTTGCATCCTGAAATGCAATCGTGCCTTTTTGTCGCTCATTTATAATTTGCGTCATGAATTTGACTCGAGTTTGACCAATCTGCATAAAATTGCAAACTTCACTTTGATAATTCAAATGCTCAACAAAGTTGAATGCAAAAAGACTGCTTGAAGTAGACCGTTTAGTAGAAATTATGCTCAGCCATATTGGCGGCACCAAAATTGTGCAATTAAGCCAAACTTTAAACTGGGCTGTCGCTCAATTTGATTGTTAAAAGTTGCCTTGTGATAAGTTTATAACTGCTGTTAGAACTGAACTTTTCTTTTCATTGTCTATTAATATTCCTTACGATAACTGTTCTTAGGTCATCAAGACAACTGCACCCAAACCAACAGAGCACCCATTGAAAGAAATTTACATTATTTTATTATGTTGCATAAACATTATACAAACTCCAGAATAAACACTTTGTCAAAAGCAGACACCGTGTCTTTGGTATGCACCAATACCTGTATTTCATGGGATTTGATATTATTTCCAAGCTAGCATAGAAAACCTTTGCTTAAGGCATCTAATACACAGGAAAGCAACACTGCTCTAACAGCCAAAACAAATGTGAAAAATGAATAGAACCCAAATACAATGTTTGCAAGAAAAAATTTTTTGAAAAACTGCCACTTGTAAGTCCGAATCGGATCTTAGAAAAACAGTTTGAAGATAATAATTCAGAAATAAAAACATAGACTGAGTGGACAAATGCTTCTGGCCAATGCGTCAATACCTCCACTGTTCAAATCCTTCATCATTTTACAAGCAGCATTTGGTTTATTACGATAGTAGTAGGTGTTTTTTTTTTTTTTTCAAATATTGTCTAGTTATTCTAGGAATGTTTTTCTTTCTTTCAAAAAATTAAAATTTGTTAGATATGATTTGAGATTTTCGCAGCCAGAAATATAATAGTGGTTTATTTTTGGGGTATTGTGCCATGTTGCTACCTCCTTCTTTAGCCAACGTTTCGGACAACATTATGTTTTATTCTGTGCTATTTTTAAGTTTAAGATATTTTTAAATTTACGTTAGATAGGTTCATATATCGGTTAAATTGTCCAATGTGTAGATTTTATTAATTACTATTGATATTTTTTCAAATTAAAGTTTTAAATTAATTAAAACATAATTGTACTTTTCAAAGGAAATACTGCCTTATGAATACAATAGGATTAATTGTATTGGCGTTGAATTAAAATGATAAGGGAGAAAATCTCATACTTTTCCTATCACTGGCAGGTTCTTTCTACGTATATAAGTATTATAAAATTGTGCTTCATATTTCTTTAATCTTTAGAATGCTAAAAAAATGGCATGTTTTCGTCTTAAAATTTAATTCTGCTTTAAAAAATACTTTGAACATTAAAATACTGTCTAGGTATTGTAATGTTCAAAATCGTATGTATGTTAAATATGTAGCATTTTTATTTACGTGATAAGTCATATATTATTGTCAAATGTATTCCAAAATTTATGTAATGTATGCATATGTATTTTGCAAGATTATACACCTAATATGTACTCACTTAAGCTTCTAAATTTTGTACATTATATTTATAATTTGAACTTGATAGCAAAGATACAAACGAAATGATCAAAATTCTTGATTGTGGATGAAGATTTTATTTAAAATTGATTTAATTTTTAAATTGTGACAAATGTTGTAAGTATATTTCGACGCACCCTGTGTAAAGTTGTCTAAACTGAAAACAACTTTGTAGTTAGCTCTTAGAAAAGAATGGATTTGCAGATACTTTTCATAGGGCATGACATAGACATACAAAACAATAGACCTCCAAAATTGAAAGTTTTGTTACACTATTTATTCAGACACTTTTATAATTTACTCACCTAACTCGTTTTTGCGTGGCTTGCAGAAAAGTCCCATAATGGACTGCTGTGCAAACATATACTTTACTTTTCTGCGCAGGTTCTGATTATTTCAGTGAGCCCTCTTCGGCAGTCAACGTATGATTGATATCGTAGTATATTCAAAGTATTCTCGAACCCTCCTGGTGCCAAAAAGATGGTCACATGGTTTGCCTCCGGCTTGTCAAAATGACACCCAGATTTTACGTTAGGGCAAGTCTTCTCTTTTGTAATGTTTATGGGGCACGTCCATATTGTTGCTGTGTGCCATTTTTGCATTTGCAGAAAAATACCTCAGTTTATCCGTAAGCATATGACATCTGTTTGATTTGCTTCCCAACTTGCATCACGCAGACCAGGGTTCAAGCCCCTAACCCACCCTCAATGTCAATCCTACTTTTAAACACAAGCGACACAGACTGCGAATACACTGACTGCTTCAAGCAATTGATATTAACAGCTTCGAGCAGTCGTTTCATAAAGATCTGCAGTTCTCATAGAAAAAAAATGGCAGTTCTTGTATTTCGAATATCAACTGATTGTGCATTTTCAGCCACGGTGTAGTTTATTCAATAAATCCAGCATTTATTTAAACATGGTGTTTTGTAACTATTTTTATTTTATATTGAACTACGTGTACCTTTTTTTAACATTTTTTAACGAATATTAATTAATCAAAACCATTTGCAAATTATAGTTCATAGAGGAAAAAAGTTATAAAAATAAATATTTACATTAAAAATAAATTGTTCTATTTTTCTTATACTATATTATAATACATATATTTAATACGAAAAATGCTTTTATTAATAAAAAATTGTTTTAAAATAAATCTCCTTTTGTGGTTCTCTCTCCTATCGGAGGTTGCCCCACTCCTTTATGAAGTCAGCAAAACCTCATACCAGTTACGGTAAGTTTTTTAAGCCGCGAGGTGCGGCTTCTTCATCTATTCTGACTTCCATGCCATATCTCCCTTATTTCTACTGTCTATGATGTATGCATATTATTATGATTATTTCCGCTGTCTGCCCGAGTGGATGAAGAAGATAATGACACAATACATACATATAAATTTTTTGCATCCTATGCGATAATTATTTTTAAAAAACATCAGTTTATTCACAATGAGGAAAGACTATTTCAGTCACCGGAGAAGCAAAAGAATTTAATTAATTAGTGTGATGTATGGTAATTAGGTTGAGTTGTTAACCGCTTCTGTGCCAAGAGCGAGTTAACTCGCATTCTTGGCCTGCTGTACACAGCTACACTTCTACCTACTGGCATTCAAAAGGTTAATTGATAGATGGCGGTAGACATAAAGCCTACGCCAGAGTCCGTCAAATGTCGCTAGGTTATAACAGATACTTGCGAGGCAATATTAGAGAGCAAGCCTCTGGGAAGGGGCGAAAGCACCACTTATAGGATCCGAGCCGGCCATAGGAGTAGCAGCTTGCCACACAAAATTACATTACAGTTGATAGGTGGGTCAAATCCCAGCACTGCAAAGAATGGGAGAGGGCACCTGGAATGAGACAATCCAAAGTAGTCATAAACTACTGACCCTAGACGAACCAAGAAACTCGCTGAGGGAACTGGTAGGACTACTAACGGAACACCGCCATCTCAGGAGACACATGCAGATTTGGGAGTAGAAAAGAGCAATAGATGCAGGAAATGTGAAGAGGATGAAGAGACTCCAATTCACTTATGGCGCCTATGTCCTGCCCTGGTGGGAACTAGGCTCAGATACCTGGGGAGACATACAGTAAAACCAGAAGACAGCCACATGCCCAATGACAACCCTGGTGAACTTTATTAAAGGTACGGGGTTGTTGTTAAAGGATTGAGGTAAAATGGGAGATAGTACAATGGGCCTATGGCCTAAGTGCTCACGGGAACTACGTGTAAACCGTCTCCGCTTTAAAAAAAAAAAAAAAAAGCCTTTGGGGCTGAGAGATTTACCTACCCTCGGGTAACGAACATTGTAGTTAGCCAGACCTTTTATTTTAACGTAAATAAACGCAATTATATTAAGAACCTTTTACTGTTTTTGAAGAGTTCCCAACACCCGAAGTCTGCACATGTAAAGGCAGATATAACAATTAGCATTTTAATTGATATTTCATTAAAAAAATTACTCAACAAATTTGTCATGTTCACTTTGTACTGTCGATGTGACATAAAAATGGGTTTTCAGGCAATTTGTTTTTTTCTTTTTTTTATTAATCCCAAAACTGAGAACCTAAGAATGGGTTGTTTCGGAGAATTTGAAATATTCATCAAATTTCAACATTCATTTTCGGGTTCTGTGAAAGTCCTATTCAAGTTCTGTTATCGTGTCATTATAGGCTAGTTGCTTGACAGAACTGCAATAATAACAGAACTTGAAAATTAACTTGGAAATTTGAAGAATTGTTCAAATTCTCCAAAACAACCCGTCCTTAGCAGTGGCGGTTCGTGGTCTTTTTAACAGGGGGTTCAGAAATTCAAGAGAAGATAAACATATCTAATTAAAATTTACTTACTGTTGTCCTTCGTCAAATAGTCGAATACGGCAGCAGTCACACAACTTAAATAAAGTTAGTGGGAGGGGTACCTACATATTATTGTTTTTAAATCACTTTACACTAGACACAAATATTAGATAATGAGAAAAGTTTTATAGGAATTAAATTGTTTAATGTTTTTATAGCACTCAATGTATGTTGCTAATTATTATTGTTTTTTCGAGAAGAATAATTTCGTAGAATATATAATAGATATTTAAAACATTAAAAAAAAAACAAATAAAGGTGGCACGAAATAAATTTACTAAGTCTACTTCAATAGGTAGTAGATTTGCAAATGCCATAAGCAAACGGTTGGAGAAATGCAGAAACAAGAAAACAAAAATATGTACAAAAATGACTACAAAGTTAAATACCATAATTTATTTATTTAAACGCCCATTGGGCTTTTACATACATTGTTATTAGTGTTATTACATTAACTATGTGACATTGAAAAGTTTACGTACATATATAAATAAAATAGTTATTATATCTGTAGTACATAAATGTTTTACAAATAATAAAGAATACCATTATGGAGAACAGTTTTTTTTTTTCTTTTTTTACTTACTTAGAAAAATAAATGGATTGAAATTAATCAGCATTTATAGGGACTTAAAATCATATTCGAATTGTTATTTAAATTACAATATTAATTTGTAAAGTTAAAACATATATATTAAAGTTAAAAAGTCATAAAAGAAGTCATAAAAGAAAAGAGTGAAAAAACAGAAGCTAAAAAATGGGTTTTTTACTATGGAGTGGAGAAGTCATACATATCAGCAAAGTGTTTATGTAGATTTTGTTTGAGCACTGCTACGGAATCTCTAAATATATCAACAACATTACCAAATTTATTACCAAAATTTTGTATTCGATTTAACGATATGTGCGCATGATAATTAGATTTGAAATTGTTACAGAAAAAGGTGGAATTTTGTCTCGTATTTTTGGAAGGTACAAATAATTTTATTGTGGCAAGAATTTCAGGGCTGTCGATTCTATAATTAATAATTTTATTTAGTAGAACAAGGTCGGAGATAATTCGCCTATCTGATAGCGTAATCAAATTTAGTTGATGCATGAGTTGGATATAATTTATATTTTGGATTGGAATATTTAGTTTAAAGTTAATAAATCTTAAAAATTTGTGTTGTACCCTTTCAATATTGTTGGAATGTACTTTATAAAACGGGGACCAAATAGGCGAATTATACTCTACTTGACTTCTTACTAAAGATGTGTACAGTGTGTTCAAACATTCTAGTGACTTGAAGTCACATGCGGTTCTACATATAAACCCAAGCATTTTTAGGGCTTTATTTGTGATTTCATTTATATGCGGATTGAATGTTAACTGTTCATCAAATATAACACCCAAGTCCCTGATTTGAGTGACAGCTGTCAATTTTACATTATTAAGCGAATATTCATAAATTGTATGATTTCGTATTTTACAAAAACGAATGACCTGACATTTTTTAATATTAAGAAACAGAGAGTTGATGATGCACCAACGATATAGTTTATTTAAATTAAGTTGCAAAGTATAACAATCGTCTAAACTGCGTATTGTTTTATATATTTTCAAATCATCTGCGAAAAGAAGAACTTCTACATCTTTAAATATGCTAACAATATCATTAATAAATAACAAAAAAAGAATTGGTCCCAGGTGAGACCTAACATAAAAATATAACATAAAAAATAACACTTGCTTCCATATGGTTCAAAGTTCAAACGTCGACCGCGAAGTTCTCGGGTTTCTTCGGTTACATTCGTCAATGTTCGGAGGTCACGTGATAACATAACGCGTGTTCGGCGCACACAATTTGTCTTACTTTTGCAAAGAAAGACCAAATTTTGTATATGTCACCGTCATAGGGTATGTACCGGCTAAAATTCTTTTGTATGAAGAGTTTGGCGCGGATTACAACTCGCACAAAGTTGGAATATGTATCGTATTTTTCGGTGGCGCAGGTTTTGAAGGCGAAATTTTAATAGCGTGCTATCTATAATGTGCTTATATTATTATAAAACAAGTTTGTTTTATTTTCTCATCTTTTTAATGGGGGTTCGCCGCACAAACGCACTTTAGAGAAAACCGCCACTGGTCCTTAGTAATAGTTTGATAACACAAAACCGCTATTCAGAATAAAAATGTTGCTTGAAATGGCTTCAGACGGGGTTGGTCACCAGATCAGCCAGGTACCTCTCCGCATTCCTCTTTCCTTACCCACTAACTTCCGCTTCGCAACATACCGCAACTGGGGCTGGCATGGTCCCGCTGCCTCCAAGCAGTTGGGATTCTTGTGCAGTATTCACATATAAATAAACCTTTGGGGTGTATCAGTGGGTAATGTCAGAATTCAATATTAGTTACTTAGTTATTAGTACCTTCAGTAAAATGTTTCTTGAATTTAGGTTTTTTATGATGCGTGTAAGCTATACAGTGGGGACTTAAGTCTGCTCCCTTGTTACAGGCAAGCACGATGAAATGACTAGATGCTTCCTGCCGCCTGGGGCTTAACTAACCCAGTAGAGGATATATCCAAAAGCAAAATGTAGGGATCCGGCCACTAGGGTTTAAATGGAGGGATTCGGCCACTAGGGGTTAAATGCAGGGATTCGGCCACTAGGGGTTAAATGCAGGGATTCGGCCACTAGGGGTTAAATGCAGGGATTCGGCCACTAGGGGTTAAATGCAGGGATTCAGCCACTAGGGGTTAAATGCAGGGATTCGGCCACTAGGGGTTAAATGCAGGGATTCGGCCACTAGGGGTTAAATGCAGGGATTCGGCCACTAGGGGTTAAATGCAGGGATTCGGCTACTAGGGGTTAAATGCAGGGATTCTTTACTAGTACTACTTTACTAGAGGTTAAATAATCTTAATGCTTTTTTGTTTACCTATCTTCACAAATGAGATGAAAAATCTTGTACAGTAAATGGATGACTAATCTGTCGTAAAATAATTCAAATAAAAAATTCTACATAGGATATCGATTTATTTCAAACATCACAATTATAATATTTATTAATAACTAACATAACAAAACTAATACACGCTAGGAAACTTTCCAAGTTGGTAAACATGAGATAAAATAATAGCTTTTTTAATTTATTTTATTCACAAAACTTTGAATTATTTGTGGAACATATTACAGATTATATCAGAAAAGTTTATCTCATAAATCTTCACATCAAGGGAATCAGACCCATCTCTGTATTGCATTAAATTATTCTTACTAACTACGAAACCCTTCATGCTTCTGGTTCTGTTCACCTGCAAAGAAAATTAAATAACACAGTTAGACATGTAATAACTTGCACAACACATAGATCTCAGAGATTTCAATACACCAACCTAACCTCACTCGTTAACAAGCCTTGGTAAGCTGCAGAATAGTTCCTCTATTAGACGCCGAGACGCTAGCAGTAACGAATGTCAAATGTGACGTTTACGTAAGTAATTTTATACGTCCATCTCGTGGAAATTTTCGTAAATTGCCTAATTTTATCAGTATGGACTATTACGTTCATAGAGCTATGAGGAATATTGATGTTGTTAATTGATTATCTATCTAAAATAGTCTGCGAAGGGATTTATCAACATCAGGCAAAACAAATACTATTTAAAATTAGTATCCACGCATATAGCACCGTGCTGATTGAAGCGGGGAATATCAAAAATCAACTCGTAAATGCTGCTGTCGGCGTACCATATATATACCAAACTGTAGACAATAATTTGTTTCTAAAAAGGAAGCACATTCCTCTATTAAAATCATAGACAATACGTTTAATATTGCAGATATCTAAGCCTACAACCTATATACGGATTATGTTCCAAACCTTGTTAAGCTCGACATTCCAACTAAGCCGAGCTTAAAATGTACCCGGCCATATTCATTTTTGTAGATCAAATTTAGAAAAATAATATAGGGACTGCACTGAAAAATTATGTGTTTAGCTTATTTTCCCTACTTAACTATGTAAACTATTACTTATAAATAAAAATGTAAATGTTCGTTTGTTCAAAATCATAAATCTCCAAAGTTCTTCACCAGTTGCATTGAAATTTCGATTTAATGTTGCATTTGAATACACGTGTCTTTACATAACTATATTATACACGGTGTCCGGAAACTCGTAGTATAAGCGGGAAACTGGAGAATCTACACCACATGGGGAACCCAAATAAACATAAAGTTTTTTGATTTGAGCATTTTCACAAAAAAAAAAAAAAAACCAAAAAAAAATATTTTTCGGCTATTTTAGAGTTAAAGTTTTTTCTGGTGTTTAGGGTTGAACAACAGATGTTTTAACCCTGCAGAGCAGAAATATTTTATGATTACACCGGATTAAATGAAGGGTGATTTCAAAATAATGCTTCAAATCCGAGTTTCTTCATTTGTTTTACTTTCAAATAGTTTTAATTAGTTGGGTACTTTGATCTTCAGTAATAATTTATAAGAATTTGATTAAAAAAAAAAAAAAATCAACTTCTAACTCGATTTACTCGATAACGAAAGCTCAAATCAAAAAAAAATATACTACAAAATCGACTCCAAATGTGATGTAGATTCACCAGTTTCCCGCTTGTACTACGAGTTTCCGGACACCCTGTATAGATATAAGGTAATAGGTCAGGTAAAAACATACTTTTTTTAAAAAACAGCGCCATCCGTTAGACGTAAAAGCAACACGTAATATTGTTTCTCTTTCTTCACAGACAGACTGAGCCACGGCAACACGTAGCGGAGTACAGCTAGATTATCTATATAAATAAAAATGTCTGTTTGTTCGAAATCTTAAATCTCCAAAAGTTTTTCACCGATTGCTTTGTAATTTGACACAACGTTGCATTCGAATACGCGTGTTTTTATATACCTATATTATATAGATGTCGCCTGTGATAGGTAAAAAGATGATTTTTTTTTTAAACAGCGCCATCTGTTGGACTTTAAAACAACAGGCGCTATTGTTTCTCTATCTGTACACTGACTGAGCCACAAAACGCGTGGCGGGGTTCTGCTACTATTTAATAATTAAATCAAAAATATAATTTGTTTTTCTTACCTCATTTTCCTATGGTTTCTTCAGCAAATTGTTTCCCTTGGCTTTCAGCCTATTTGCTAAGATTCTATCTCTGAGGGCCAACTTGTCAGCCTGGATGTCCTTATGCCTCTGGACTGCAAAGTCAATCTCCGCCGTGAGGGTTACTATCTTCTCTGCATATTCCCGCTGCTTCATCATACGATTTTTCTGCCGACCCTGAAGGACAAAAGAGGTAACAATTTTTTTTTTTTTTTTTTTTATTTGGTACATTATTTTTTACAATTTATGTTTTCCAGTAATGTAGGCCTCACTGGGTGGCTTGCCCGTGCTGAGGCCTTCATTTTATA
This sequence comes from Hesperophylax consimilis, assembly GCF_061612785.1. Classification (NCBI taxonomy): domain Eukaryota; kingdom Metazoa; phylum Arthropoda; class Insecta; order Trichoptera; family Limnephilidae; genus Hesperophylax; species Hesperophylax consimilis. The sequence goes on from NC_142842.1 coordinate 4,372,226, forward strand.
ATATGAAAATATAATCTACATATTATTTAAAGAGAAAATAATACATTTAAAAAGAAAATAATACATTTAAAATTAAAAATACGAAATACATAATAATACATTTAAAATTTAAAAAATAATACAATGAAAATAATCTTGTGTGTTTGTGAGTGATGTGTGTTTATATTGGTTTTGTGTGTTACATGTAGGTTTTATTTTTATTTTATGCTATGACATTTTGGTAATATTATCTTTTTTGTTCTTTAACCCATTTTGTAATTTTGTGTGTAAATTTATTTTTATTTTCCTCAATTTTAATTTCAAGTTTTACACTGTTGAAAGCTTTTATAGCATGGTATTGGTAGTGTCTTTGTCCAAAGCTTGAATTTACTGTCGGAGTTTTTATGTTTTCTTTGTACGCTTGTCTAACTGGTCTGTTAGTGTTATTTTGTGTATGTTGAAATTTATTTTTTTTGTCAAAAATGTAGTTTAGTAGTGTTTTAATGTATAATTGGCGTATATCTAGTACGTCACAGCTGTTGAATATTTGGTCTGTATCGGTCAGTCTATGTTTTTTTAGTATTATCTTTAAGATCGTTTTCTGTGCGGTTTCTATGTAATTGATAGCCGAGTTTGTTGCTCCTCCCCAAGCAATAATTCCATATTCTATTATTGATTGGCAAAGTGCAATTATCTTGTTTACATGTCCAAAAACATAGTCAGCAACAATAACTCTTGTTATTCTGCTAAAAATATAATCAAATAACACAATTATAATTTTCTTTGCGAGTACATCCATATTTGCAAATATCCTAGAATATTAATAATATGTGACAGCGTACAACTAAAAATTCAAATGAAGTTTTGGCACATTAAACTTATATATATATATATATATATACATACAAATCCACAAATGCTGATTCTGAATATATAAGTTTTATTATAAGTATATTATTATACATAGAATTTATAAATCGTCATTTAAAAATTAATAAAACACACTGTTTAGTTGGCACAACTAAATGTGTTGATTCTGACGTCACGAGTCACGGACTTTAGTCCAAAAGTCAACACATCATTTTGGTTTTGTATGGAGATTGAACCAATGAAACTCCGTTTCTGTTTGTATCTAAAAGATTTCATTGTTGTTGTTGATGAAATTGAAACCTTATTTAAGCTCTCAATAATTAAAATCGAGACGATAAATGACGGACATCGGTTACATTCGAGCATGGCCGGATAATCTTCCCGTTGATACGAAGATGAATATTTTATTCTTTAAGTATAATACTGACTATGTAAGTGCAGAATTTCGTGTAATAAAAGTTCATTCTAAGTAAGAAAATCATATTTTTACTTGTGTATCATAATTTGACATAAAAAAATACATTTTTAATTATGTACGTTATGTTTCAGAATTTTTGAGGTTATGATCATGTCATATTTGACATTTTCTTTACAATTGTGTTTTCGAATTGGTTTCTACATCAAGAGACTTTCATATACACAGTCGTCATGATCAGTGTATTATAAGAACCAATATGTTGATTAGACGTTAATACAAAGCATTTTTTTCATAGTAATGCAGGTTTTGTAAGACCGAAAAATTATTTATCAGGTGCGGTCACGGATGTATTTTTGCACTTTGGTACAATACAATAACAGTATTGATTTTACCTAGTGTTCTTCAATATTAAAAGTGGTTCAACTTGAAAATAAAAAAAACTCTCAATGTTGCCGTACAAAAATACAGTGCCTGTTGAAATGAAACATAGGCTCCATGTGACTTCACATAGATAAACCACATATTTCATATGATTTGGATATATTAGGTTAGATATTAGATTAGGTTATAACTGATTTTTTTTTAAATACCTTTTTCTCCACATTCAAATATTATAAATTCCCTCCTGAATAATACGCAGATTTCTGTAAGAGCTCAATAAATATATTTATTTCAGATATCCAATAAAAACTCACTCCAATAGGTGTTGGTCTGCCGTCTAGAAAGCTGTAGTCAGGCAGGTCTGTGAGAGGGCCCATGGAGGTTTTGTTGACTGGCAATCCCTTGTCTGCCCGCCATTGTTTAGTGCAACAAGTAGCTGAAGTGTGCAGCGGATTATTAAAAACACCTACAACTAAACAAAATGATTTTACAAATCTTTTAACTATAAAATATACAATTAATAGTTAATATTGTATTTCCAGAAAGAGCCAGGGTAAATATTTCCCTAACCGTCGCACTTTTCATGGGCACTTTTCATGGAAATTACACTTCGTTTCTTCTTAATTACTACAAGAAACAACTAGTATAATTCCATTTTTATTCAAAGTTCAAATCATTTTGCCGCCATTTATGTGTAGTGTCACTTGCGTAGGTTCCTTTTTAATCAAAATATGCATAAATTACAAAATTAACCCAAACTAAGGACCTGATAACCTATTTTGTGCGTGTAAATGGTTTTCTTGTAGTAATTATTGAAACAAAGTGTAATTTCAATAACCTATGCCTAAAAGTGCGGCGGTAAGGGAAATAATTACCGCAGCCAGCAAACCCTCAGTAGATCACCGTATTCTTAGCATTCTGATTATGTATTTTAGAAATAATTTATTATTATGTGGTAAGCTAATACAACTGCCATCTAAAGAATAGCCTTAAAATATCTCAGATGATCAGCACGTACGTAGATAGTTCGTAAATCAATTTACCAATTCAAAGACTCAAATTTCAAATCAATCTCGCAATATAGAGCGCGTTGTACGGTGAAAATTGTAAAATAACCTCAAACTTTTAAAAATTATAAACATTAAATAAAATGTACGTATGAAAGAGACATATGCAAATTAATCAGGTTTTAATTTCGAGACCACCTATTGTGTAGAAAATACTTACAATTTAGGTAATTTGAGCTAGTTTTCAATAATCTAACTGTAGACATTTTTACAGTTTTTGACAGACTTCAAAGAGAAAGAACCATAAATAAACCAATCACGAAAGAACTTTTCAGTTTTACCTTTTGTTTATGGTTCCAGAATCGTATTATTATTTATTATCTATGAAATTTCATGTGATAAAGGGGCGAGGGAGAATATGTATGAAAAATGCCAAAACAAGATAATTTTTTTAATGATCTATCCCATTCCTTGTCTCATCAAATACCCAAAAAAATCTTAAGCCATTATAACTGCATTAACAACACAAAAATAAACTTATGATAGTTCATTATACCACTTTGCATACAAATCATTTAAAAAAATTGTCATTCAAGATGGCTGCCAGGGAATTTCCCCTCACCCTAGATTTGGCTTCAATGCCGCTCATACAAAACGCACTAACGCTCTGCATGTGAAATTCATTAAAGGGGAGGGAGGTAACACGACCTTTTTCATACAAAACTTAATTTAGGATTTGAAGTGGAACATGAATTATATTATAACATAACATTCACAAAAACACATAAGATTCCCACTCTTGCGTCGCGAGTCTAATCTAGTGCTGGCTAAGTCCTCGATCATTGCACAAGCAACATTTTCTGCTTAAATAAAAAGTGAATTAAATTCCTGTATCCTCAATGTGATTACAAGTTATATTTCAAGTAGCCATTTAATTTATTATAAGTACATAATATCTTAATAATAATAGGGTACATGCAGTATGCAGTGTTTTTTTTAAATGAGTCGGGGTAAATGCTACGTATAAATCGTCGAGATGGACTTTCAACTTATCTCAGACTAAGTGTGATTGTCATATTCCTTTTAAACATTGATAGGTTGATCATTAATTATTTCCTAACATAAATCTATTAAAAACAGGAAATTACCTCTAGAATAGCTGATATTTGGAATTTTAAGAAAATTGAACTAATAGATGCACTTCCCCAGATTTGGGGTTAGTGTATTTGGTTGTATTATTTCTGACTTATTGTCCAAATATTCATAACGATTATGGTAAATTTTCTCAAGAACCAAAAATATTCAGTGTGATATACTAACCGCTAGTGATTGGGGTACAGAACATATAATATATAGATATATTTTTTATATTATTTATTTATTCAACATATCTATAATATACAGGGTGTCCGGGGGTAAAGTGTACTAACCTCGGGAGGTGATTCTACATGATGGTAGAAGTAAAAAAGCAAAAAAAACTTTTTTCGAAATTCCAACTTTTTTTTCCATACTAAATTATTTTTCCATAGAATAATATTTATTTTCCCTTACAAAAAATTTAGCTTTTTAACATAAAAACTACCTTAAAATGTTTGAATTTCTAAAAAAGGTTATTTATCTTTTCTATATCTAAAATCAGGTAGAATTACCCCCCGAAGTTGGTGAATTTTACCCCCGAAGACCCTGTATATATAAGTATATCAATTTAAAAGGGGTATTTACTCTAATCCATTTCGCTTTTTATAAAATAACATTTGAATTTTGATAGTAATTAAAATAAAAAGATTTTAGATAAAAAAAACCCCAATGAAAAAGATCAACTACAAACGGCATACAACTATATAATAACGGTTCTTGAATAAAACTAAAAACATATTAATTTGTATTAGTACTGAATATTATAACATTTAAAATCTAAATTCTCTTCTTCTCCCAGTTAGAAGAGGTAAATTCGACAGTAAAATATTTTCATAACATATTTCGTACTTATACATCTTCTGCTTATGGTTGAAATCTTAAGTTAATTTGAATATTCTTATCGTTGTATAATATGCTCCCAATATAATGCTTCAGACTCTTTTCACGGATGAATTTAGCAAGTTAGTTTCCAGTCACCAACTGTTTTTGTGACCAGATCATTTGTATCTTCTTGTACCTGTACTTTTAATTCTTTGCACAAAATTTCAGACAGAAATTCATCCAAATGTTCATAAGTAGTTTTTTCTCCCATTCTCCCGTTACTTTAAAAATAATCATCGATATTCTCATCCTCAGAACTCGATTTCCATTCTGATTCACTGTCCTCTGATTCTGAGGATGGGTTCGGCCGTTTTTTTTTATTACTTTGGAAACGTTTAGTTACTTGCAGCGATGCCATACCTACCATAATTTCGGTAAATCTACCGATTTCGAAAAAAATATACCGATATTCGCAGAAAATCTACCGAAATTTGTGAAAATCAACCGATTTTTTTAAATGTATCGAAATTTTTGAAAAACTACCGACATTATTATGAAAATTTACCGAAGTCAGCGAAAAGATTCTGAATTATGGTCAATTTTGTGGGGAATTATACCTCTCAGAACTCTCTAGGAACTTCTCTAGAAATTCTTTAGGAAACCCCTCCCCCAGAGGTTCATGTCTATTTATAAAATATAGTAAAATTTCTACAATTGAAATATTTGTTGAGATATTACTGGATTCAACACTATTTAGAAACGTATTTCCGCTGTCGAATTAGGAGGCTTGATTTGTTATCATTCACCGAGAGTAGTTTATTTATGCATTCACCGTTTCAAAATAGTTTTATAATATGATTAACGGATAACATATTTTCTTGGCGTATTCAACGGGTTGTGGTTTTTTTAAACCAGTCATGGCCAGAAATGCCACCTCTAAAGGATAGTTAAAGACATTCTGTTTTATGTAAAGGGAATGTAAAAAATGTAAAGGGAAATTTCAATAACTTTCACAGACCTTTTTTGATAGCGCAATTCCATATGTTTCCTCGTCTCCCGGTGACATAACACATTATTGTTAATCTAGGTATATGTTATTTAGTAAATATCATTGGTAGAAAAACGTTATTATTTGTACTTTAAATTGGGGAATTTCCGAGAGGTTATCGTAGGCAAAATATGTTTTTTGGCATTACAACACTACACTAGCAAACTCTTATCAGCGTTGCCATGTTTAGGGATTTCTCCCTAGATATAGGGAGAAACAGAGAGTTCGATGAGGGAAATGAAATTTGTAATCAAAGGTAGGAAGAGTTTTGTTTTACTATTTTTACCTGGCTATTAAGACCTTGTCACCAAATACGGCTAAAGAAATTTCATGCAAAATTTCAATAAAATTTGCTTGAGCGCGCCAGGATTTGAACCCGTGACCTCCAGAATCGTAGTCGAGAGCCTTACCCCTCGACTACGGAGCCCGTCAACTTTATTTGGAGATTTTTCCTTTTTCCCCGACCAGATTCTATTATAATTTATATTTAGCATATTATAGCCCGAAGAAAGGACTGCCAAGAGAATATGACGCGACAGTGTATTGTATTACAATTAGAAAATGTAGAAATGCATATAACATAATACAAACGTTGTCGTGAAATTAAATTTAACAGATTTAACCTTAAAAATATTATGTTATTAAGAAAAATATCTCCTGTATACAAGCTGCCATATGGCAGCATTGCATCCATATTTTTTGTTGTTGTTATTTTTAAACTCTTGTAATTTCAATGTTTTATAGAATTTTACACTATTTTATTAATTTATAAAATAGTGAATGGTAGAAGAAGTAAGGGACGTCCGAAGAAGACATTTACGATCAAGTGAATCATATACTTTAGTCGTGTCAAAAGTACGAAGGTGAACGAAGCAAAGAGTACGTAGTAAGAGTCAAAACAGAGTTCTGCGACCCTACAGCAATAGGATGATGGTTAGTTAGCTAGAGATAAATATAACGGGATTGTCTAAAATCTACGGTATTTTTATGCTCTGCTGGGGAGTTCATATTTTTTGACATGGTAACGCTTTGCCACAATCGGTTTTTCGTTGTTCGCTAAAGTTCGCTTCGCGGCGTTTCGAGGTCTGTAGTTCTTTAAGTGATCGGTGATATTTTGCGCAATAAGTTGCTCATTTGCCCCTGACAAGTATATTGGTCGTGATATTTGGATAACCGTAGCATATTTGTGCCCAGGTTAGTGTTAATCATTCATTATACTTCGTGTTTAAACTCGTTTTCCCGAATATTCGATGTATTATTGATCCTCCTCCATTTTGACGTATGTAATAATAATACAGTGCAGTTTCAGCGTAAACATGAGTCATTCATATACAAATTTGTGCGTTGAATTTCACCACCCTGACAACATAAAGCGTCAGAAAATACTCAATATGGAATGATAAGGCCGTTCATAACTTAATACGCTTATGAGTATAGTAAATAGGTCAAAATACTTCTTCAGAAATTTGCAGAACGCAATAACAATATAAATAAGACGATCATCCAAACATTAGTCGCCTTATTTATATCTAATAAATGCCATGTTTAATTGCATTGGTCATGCAACATATAATGAAAATGCTGTGACTAATATATTAGATCTTATGTTTTATCTGTAGAGTTGATATTTTTGTGAAGAGCTGATTATTTTTGACAGCGATACGATATCGTCGGAAACGTTATCGAAAGGTATTCGTATTTTTCGTTCCAAGATAAAATGAAATTATGATGTATTCCCCCAAATACACGCTACACACAACGCTATCAGTAGATCTTTTTAGAAATATTATGTGAGTCAAATCAAAATATAGGTATTTTGTACTTATTTTATTCATACAACACTATTTGCAAAGTTAAGTTATCTTCTGGCGTTGTGTCATCATCAGTGTGTTTGAACAGTTAATAGATTGTGAGACATAAAAAGGTTTATTTATCTAATGTTTAAGATAATAGCAGTGGTTTTTTAAAATAAAAAAAGTTAAATGCTTTAAAACATATCTTCTAAAGCTTTATTTTAAATGGGGAAAAGCAAAAGAATGCAAGCGAAATTGTGGATTGGTTTTTATCAATATTATTGTAAGGAGCTCTGTAAGAGTAATTTTAAGAATATGACCACTGAATACAAAATCATTATTTTAAAGATAAATAGCACAAAACTGCGCTATACAGGTGCTATATTATTATAATAATTGTTTACTGAACCGCCGCACTTTTAATAAGCAGAATTTATGGAAATTACACTTCGTTTCAACTTAATTACTACAAGAAACCACTATTTTCATTGAGGGAGATGGAAAAACATCACAAAATAGGTTATTGTTATTAGGTTCAGAGTTTTTAAAATTTAAATTCATATTTAGATTGAAATACAACATACTTTACACACTTTGTATCAGTTAGATAATAATCAGAATCAGTTTCCAGAAATGGAAAATAATCCATTTTAGTAGCTATTTCATTTAAAAAAAGGATAATTTGTGTATTTTCTTCACTAGTTCAATAAAACCCTAACTTAACCTAAGAGCCTATTTCAGGATCACAGGTTCTTACTTTGGGTTAAATAAGAGAAAAAAAACTAACCTTAAAACATTAATAACAATGGCCACCAAGTGAAAAATCGAATTTAATTTAAATGAAATAACTACATATTAAAATGCATTCTTTTCCATTTCTGGGAACTGAAATACGTACTTCTCATTATTATCTAACTACTACAATGTGTTTTTGTTTAAAGTGCGTAGTAGTATTATTTTAGTAGTATTTTCTGTATTATTTATTTATATAGTTCCTGTGAGCACTTAGGCCATAGGCCGATTGAGCTCTCTCCCATTTTACTTCATTCCTTTAACAGTTACCCTGTCCCTTTTATAAAGTTCACAAGGGTTGTCATTGGATATGTGGCTATGTCTTCTGGTTCCACAATGTGTCTTCCCAGGTCTCATCTCTCCTCTTTTTTATTTTCTGTATATTTACCAAAGTTTCTTACAGTAATCAAGTTGAAACGAAGTACAATTTCTATAATTTGATTGTAATTTTTTTTCTTCCAAGTTTTTAAAGCACAGAATATATATGTATGTTTTTCTCTAATAACTTTATTTTTTTATCAAACCAATAAATTTAAAGCACAGAAGATAGACATATGTTTTTCTCTGATAATTTTTTTTTTTATCAACCCAATAAATTTAAAGGATAAAAGCTAGATGTATGTTTTTTTCTAATAACTTTATTTTTTATCAAACCAATAAATTTAAAGCACAGAAGATAGATGTATGTTTTTTCTCTGATAACTTTATTTTTTATCAAAACAATGAGTCGCTCATTAATCTTTATAATACGGGAGCTCAGAATCACAATTATTGCAGGCCTAACTTATTTGTAAAATAGGCCTATAGGTTTGTTAACCTTGAATATGTATGAAATTATAGATTGATCCTTCGAACATAATCTTTTCTCAAATGCTAATGGCCCACAAATGACTGAAATTAAATTTGACTCATAATCCAATTCTGGCTCATAGAGCAGTCTTAAATAAACTTTAACTTAACTCTTAATCTAATTCTGGCTTATAGCAACAGTCTTCTATATGATTTAAAAATAATAACCTATTTTAGTTATGTAAATTGTATTAAATAAATACTTCATACTATCTGCAATGATATTAAATTTAATTTAGTTAATCCATAATTACCAAGATAATTACACATTTCATTGTGTTGTGAACTGTAATATTCCATTTTTAAATAATCAATATTTTTCACTGAAGAGATAATCCTATAGAAGTGCGTCTGTGTATCCGGACTTAAATAATTTTTTTCATTACTTTTAGTGAATTTTGACCATGTATTATTTTTAAAATATTTTTTCTTCTTACTTCTAGTGAATTTGACCATGTTTTATTTTTCAAATATTTTATTATTTTATTTGAACAGATAATCAATTTCATTTACTGTCTGGGGTCTAGAAGTCGAAAGGTCTCAGTTGTCTTTCAAAACGCTTTAGATCACACTTCACAAGTTCCTTTTAGGATGATTCAGTTTTTCAGTGGCGGTAAATCAACATTTATTTAACTGCTTGAGGGATAGCTTCACTAATTTGGGTAGTACCGCTAATGTCCTTGTGCGAAAGGTACCCAAATTTGGATAGTTTTTTTTGTTGTTGTTTTATTTGAACTTCCTGCAGTCAGCTACTATGTTTAGTCGCTAACTTGGTTAAACTTCTACAGAATACCAACATAAGTCACTAATGTTCCTCTCATGGAATATTCTAGGAAATGTTTATTGTTTTTTTTGTTGTTTGTTTTTGGGGTGTTATGCCGTGTTGCGCTATGTTTAATGTTTATTGTATCTACCGTCATTAAATAACAAATTTTATAAGTCATGTACTTGAAACTTGTTTCAAATAGTAACCGGATAAAACATAATGTGATTCTTCACTTTTCTTCAATGTTTTGTTTTGTCATTGAACAGTTTCATATTTGCAAATATGTTTATTTAATATTTGTCTCTTTTAAACTGGTTTTTTCCCAAGATATGCCCATTGATTGATTATGTTTGAAATAAAATCGTCCAGTTAAATCAGGGTAACTTTTTCATTCCAATGAATAGAGAATTCTCGTGCATTTTGTAAATAATTTATTTCAATAAAGATAATTATTTTATTATGTGCCTCTTTTTTTTCTTTTTTTTAAATGCATTTTCAATTTTTTGTAGTTGTTTTAAAAATTGCGTGCTATTTCGGCTCTGAAAACGGTCATGCGCCATCTTGACCGCTACGTCACAAGTGCTACGTCACACCTTTGCCGCCGCTGCCGCCATCGGTTTGCAGGATCTATTCAGGCCGGTCAACAGTGACGTCATCGTTCGCCCTTGAACGCTTGATCAATCACCGGGCGTTTTTAGCTGCATTGAAATATTTCGTTCGCGCCTGTTTTTAAAGTCATTATAACTTTAATAAATGATTTTTGAAAATTATAAAAACTATGTATTCTTGTGTCTGAAGTGTTTCTACATATGAATAATTTATAATAAGTGATTTTTTGGTGTGAAGAGAATTCCCTATTGTGCGCTTTATTTATTTACGTAAAACCATCTTTAGTAGCTTTTATGAATGCACTATCTTTAATTTTTCGAAGAAAACTTCTTCTAACTGCTTTTCACTTTGTGATGGCATTATTTATTTTTTATTAAAACACAAATAACTTAGTTTACATCACTTTATTTCGATACAAAATCTCAACATGTTTCATGAACCAAGTTCACTTCATCAGGAGCACAAGTATACTAAAGTTATAATTAAAATTAGGTCTAGAAAGAAGAGGTATTATTTGTTATTGTGTAGTGTAAATAGAAATGTGAATTCGCAAGTCATTATTTGTCCGCAATTTACAAATTTATTTTTTCCTTCCTGTAAGCTATCTACAAAGTGATTATGCAATTATTGAAACAATAATTTAGTTTTTTTCCTTGTGCTAAATGTGAACTCGCTTTGAATGAAACTATCTTTGTTAACACATTTCGGCCGGGTTTTTTTTGAGAAAATAGGCTGTCTCGGAGCGAAAATAAAGGTCCCGTGCGAATTTCTTTAATTTGTTTTAAATCGCTATATCTTCGAAAATAATAAAAATTTCTACATAGTAACTCAGCATACCCAAGCTATAAAAGTACTAAATGAAAATAAAATATTATTTGAAATGCAACTCAATTAACTTTATAATAATATGCTTATTAAGGTCCGCCTATCGGTATTTGCCTATACCTGCTTTATTTAAATATGCCCGATAACTCTCGCTCGCTTGCACATAGGAGTTGAGTGGATGCGGAACAGAGATAGAGATTCGAAATGGGTTTCACGGTCATAAAAAACCCTCATTCCAGGAATTGAATTATTACAATAACAAATAATATACTATCCTTTTGTTTAAATACCTATGTAAACGAAAGGCACAAAGATAAATGTAAAAAGAAAACTTGCATTACGATTCGATAATTATGTACATATAGTTGGGACCTTTAAAATGAGATTGGTATATATTATTCATATAAAAACATTGAATAATTACGTCTTTTCTGCCATTGAAATGAGGCCGGCGCAAAAGATAGCTCGCCGTTAAGCATCAGTCGACCGAACAGGTAGAACTACCTTTCCCGGCCGAAGTGTGTTAAAAAGAAGGATGAATATTTAAAAGGAAGATTGAACTATTCATACTTATTGTAAAATAATATGACTTGTTAACAACAGAAAAAATATTATTAGGATTGAGTTTGTACAGTGGGGAATTATAAAATATCATTTGTCTCTGTCACACAGAAGCGTGTTCGGGAAATTCTAGATTTGTGGTTAACCACAAACCCAGTTTTAATTGCCAATAACGGTTTAACTAACTATTCATTCTATTTCTACATAGACCCAGGTGTTTCAACTCACACCACATTTGACGTTACATTGAACATCATCGTCGTTTTAGCTGTTGTCACTTTTAACAACAATCCCAGTTACTTGCGGACCCATGTAAGCGTAAAGCATAACTGTAATAGTTAATCAAAAACATCATTGGTCGTGGATTTATGATGACGCCAAATGTGGCAGAAGTTCAAACAACAAGGCCTTCAAATTCATGGGAAATAAATTAAATTTCTTGGTAAAATCAGTAATAATTAAAAAATAGTTCAGTCATAAAAGCAAGAAGTGATAAGAAGGTTATTGTTGGTTATTGTAAGGTTAATGTTATCTGATACTTAACTAATTGTTACCTTTGCTAATCGTGACTCATAGCCATCAGAATAGGGCGTATATTGATTGGACACTTAAATGAACACAAAAAGACACTTAACTAAACAGAACTTAAAGCAGACGACCTCCCGTGGTCGAACAATGAAGATCCTCAGCTACGAATCCGAAGGTAGTGGATTTGAGACCTGACATGCGTTAATTTTTATTTCGTTTATAGATATCTACATAATAATGTTCTATTTTATATATTATTTAACCAGAACAATAATTTGTGGCACGTTCTTGATTGGTAGATAATAATATTTATCTTTATCATTATTTAAGATTTTTTATCTCATTACTTAACCGCTTCTGTGCCAAGAGCGAGTTAACTCGCATTCTTGACCTGCTGTGCACAGCTACACTTCTACCTACTGGCATTTAAAAGGTTAAATAGCAATAGAAATTTTTTGTGAAGTACGTATCCTAAATTAATTCTGCAATCAATATTAATTACTATTTGAGAAAATATTTTTCTTATAATAATTATTATTTATTTTACATATAGGTTAGTGGGAGTAATGAAAAACCATGTACGAGGCATATCCAGAAAGTAAGCGTACTGAATTTTTGTAGGTTACAATTTACTTTATTGAAACATAAAAATTACATGGTTACCGTAGTACATATGTAAGCTATTTTTCGACATAGTCGCCATTCCTCTCAATGCAGGTGGTGAAGCGGGGTATCAACTTTTTGATGCCTCCCTCGAAGTAGTTTCCCGCCAACCCCTTCGTCCACTTCTCCACCTCCCCCTTTACCTCCTCGTCTGTTGAAAACCTTTTTTCACCCATGTACAGCTTCAGGGAGGTAAAGAGATAAAAATCTGAAGGTGCTAGGTCAGGAGAATGCGCGGGGTGGTTTAGGACATCCCATTTAAACGAAGCAAGCAGTTCCTTCGTTGCGTTGGCCGTGTGTGGTCTGGCATTGTCGTGCAGCAGGCTGACTCCCTTTGTCAGCATGCCTCTCCTCTTGTTTTGAATCGCCTTCCGCAATTTTTTTAGGGTCTCACAGTATCTTGCAGAGTTGATGGTCTCCGCTTGAGGCAGATATTCAATCAAAATTATGCCTTGACAGTCCCAAAACACGGATGCCATAATTTTCTTGGCTGAAATTGTGGTTTTGAACTTTTTGGCGGAGGGTGAAGAGGTGAGAACCATTTTTAAACTCGCGATACCACTTGCACATACTCGTACGATTCATAGCTTTATCACCATATGCAGTTTTCACCAAATTATAAACCTCAAACGTAGGTTTTCCCTTCCAAACGTGATAACGGATGCTGCCGCGTATTTCGCGCTTGGCGGGAGATTGTATTGACATTTTTCACGAAACGTGTTGTCGCGTCGACACTTCTCAACGTACTGACCTTGAACAGGTCTCGTTGCGAAGGGGAAGAGTCAGGCTACATGTTAGTGTAGCCAACATGTCGAAAATAAAATTCATTCGGTCGTGAGAGCCTCAGTACACTTACTTTCTGGATACGCCTCGTATATTGACTAACTTATGTGTCACCTGTGATAAAACAATTGTTTTATATCACGTCAATGCAAAGTACATATTATTTTAATTTTAATATAATTAATGTTGATTGCGAATGAATAATTTTCTAAAAAAAGAATGGTATTTCAAATATTATTTCTGTGTAAAACAAATTATGTTGTGTTATGTGAAACTTGATGATTTTAATTTTGCACAATAAATGCAGTTTGTGAGAAATTTCAGATTTAAAAAAAATAATTTTACCATTGTTGGTATACAATATTTAGGCGGTAGATTCTGTGGTGACAGTTGAAGAGATATTATGAATACTATTTTATGTATTACAATGCATTTTACTATGATACATGCGATTTATAAGAATCGGATTACTGCTGACTAACTTTCCAACTGTCGATTCTAGAATGAGGATGAATGAAACAGCGCTACTACATTGACAGATTCAACTATTTTTGTCTTACTCTTCACTGTGAAAGTCAAAGATATGACTTTCTAACCGCACATAAAATGTTTTTTTTTCCATTCTTAAAAGATTAAAAAAAGAACAGCAAATATATTAAAAATTTTAAAAGTGGTTCTATGATAACTAGTTAAAATTACAATTCAACACACATTTAAATGGTGATATAAAGTCATTAAAAGAGAGTAAAAGTGATAACGTAGATTTTGTTTCATGAGTTTTCATAACTTTGTAACACTTTTTATAGGTGTGTTGAATTGTCATTTTGATGAGTTATCCGGTCACCATTAAAAGCATGGCCAAATATTGTCATTTACACGAAATTGTTATTGCTTTTTCCACTCTTCCGGGAAAGTAGTAAATTATCACTTGAACCCTTTTGACTTGGGGTAGTCGATAGTAGACCCAAAATGTAGTTACCTCTGCCAACATAACACATTAGTAATAATTATAGTACTTATTGATTTTGAATTTCACTTCATTTGGTTCTATCGTCACAGGCCGGTAACATCCTATAAAACACGGCACCTACCGTGGTGCGTATCGACACAAGCTCAATACAGAACAAGTCTGATAAAATGACTTTTTAAGGTGTTACCATTATTACATTTGATACACTGAGATGTATGTGTATTTCCATAGATACATAACTCTTATTCAAAACTATCATGAGATATCACAGAAATTTCTTTATGGAAATTGCAAATTATAACTTTTCACTACTACTAATAAAGTTTGAAAAACAGGTTATTTTATTTTCCATGTCTGTCTGTTGATATTGTATTCATTTGTATTGTCAATGATTATATATTACATCAACGAGATTTTAATGATTTTTGTTTTTTCTTTATTTAAACTGATCTGTTTTTCTTATTCTTTTATAACAGCCGATAGCATCTCAGACGCCATCTGTTTCCCGAAAGACTGACCGTGGATTACGACAGGTTGAATCAAGGACCATCCTCTAACTACAGAGCGATGGACTGTACGTAATTATTCAATTTTATTCTCATGTCTTGAATTGTTTGCTTTTTCTTTTCAGCTGGCAGGACCTTCTCGATAAACACATAGATTAATAAGGATATATTCATCTTTGCCGCATAGCCAATAGCCAATAATGTGGCAAAACAATGGATATCCAGGTTTACCCATCATTTAGTCGAATGCTCTTTTTTATTCTGATTAGTAGCATGCTTCACCTTTAATTTTGGCTTTGATTAATTCATTTATAACATTTTATTTATCATTTAACCCATTGCGTCAATATCATCTCCCTATCGAGGAAAGGGCTCAGGTAGCATCGCAGTAATTAAAAAATATGGACATATTTAATGGGATCAATATACATATAACAGAAGATTAAAGCTTTAATTTTTTAATTGATTTATTTTGTAAGAAGCAAACAGCTTTTATTTATAACTAGCTGTACCCTGTCACGCCTTGCTGTGGCTCTGTCTGTCTGTGCAAATAGAGAAACAATAGCGCATGTTGCTTTTACGTCCAACAGATGGGACTGTTTTTGAAAGAAAGCATGTTTGTCCAACAGATGGCACTGTTATATTAACAAGTTATATTTCTATATAATATAGATATATAAAAACAAAACATTGTGTCAAAATTTCAAGGCAATCGATTTTGACAAATGAACATTTATATTTTTATTTATATTGATTCGGTAGTGCAGTTACATTACATTACTTCAGATATTTCTGAAGGTTATTATTAACAATGTTGATATTATAAAATCGTGTGTAATACTGCACATATGCGTAATTTTTTCTAAGGTTGTTGTGCATGCGGTTTTTCGAGTTTAATATTAACACCATACAGAAGGCCCCGAGGGAAATGGTTTCCTGTCATGGCCTATGTCATCTTTGGGAATGCTGTGTTTAGGGACTTTTTGAGGAAAGAAAGGTTTGAATCTGGTTGTCTTGAAGAGACCCATGTTGTAGAAGGGAGGTAACATAGAGACTGACAATCAATCCATAGCCGAGCTGTTGAACACAAGAATGTGTAATTTTCACTACAAAGTTCCTAAACAAATCAATAATCAATATGCAGGTTAACCTTTCCTTATCTGTGTTGTGTATTTACTACACATTGCTTCTAATAACTTTAATAACTCTATAAATATAATAAATTCTGGGTTCAGATTTTAGGTATTCCTCCGTTATACATTTATGCACTGAATTAAAAAATAATATATTACATAGTTTTCAAATTCAATTAAAAATCAGAGTTTTTTTTTTAAAATCTGGAAAAAATACACCAATACAATCAACCGTGTGATACTAATACGCGAAGAGTGTGTGAGGAAATGACACGCTATTGATGTCCCGCTTTAATTCGCTATGCTGGAACATGAGACATCCACACTTCTGCAGTTGTAGTTTTTGATTTAGACCATCGATACCTAGCCGCTAGCCAGTCGCCCGTGAACCGTCGTTAGATGAGGACCCCTCGCACGTTTCTTTAGCATCTGCCGATGGTTTTTTCATGTTTTCAGCAATTAAATTACAATTATTATCACTTTTGATATAAAATATAATAAACATAATCGATTGGCTATGAATATTCATATTTTTCCGATATTAAATCGCTTATTTTGAGATGTGTATTGACTACACAGCACCTGAATGCGTGTATTTTTTTAGCACAGTAAGGGAAAGGTTAAAAACACATTAAAGTTTGCCCACACACACACACCATCCAAAATTCGCTATGACGACGGTTTCAGTTTTAGCCCTGTAACATATTCACCATTCTCGTTCAAACATTTACAATTTCTGTTACGTACGTAAGTGTACTTGGCGTTCATGAATTTGTGTATTTGGAGACCTTTGTGGCGTTATTCTTACAAATTTCTCAGCAAACTTCACAATAATAACGATGGTAATTTCACGTCCCATTTCCTGTGCAATTCATGAACATAAAACAATACTAAAATAGCTCTCACCCGTAACATGCCAACATGCAATAATCCATACTAATAGTCGGCCTTAAGCTGAAGTTACCTCCATACTAAAATGTTTCATTTCTAGAGCCAATACTGTTATATAATCATTTTGCATTCATCAAATACTAAAATAAGTGTCTGTCTGCTAAATTAATTAAAATAAACCATTAAAATTAGCTCTTAATATGTTAGTTCGTAATATATTGTATTATCGAAATACTCCCTTAGACTTGAAGTATTTTCTAATGAATCCTGATCAATGCTGTCCACATTGAACAAATAATTTCCTAGTAGTGGAATCTGTACCGATTTGATCATTTGATCTTTTCATTCCATGGCCAATGGATTCCATTGTCTATTTAAGAAAGAATTTTGATATTTGAAAATGTTTGATCAATTTTACCAGAAGTAAGGAAAAATTGAGTTTACTTCGGGCACACTTACACGCCCACAAAACACTTCTTTCGGTTTATCTCTTCAGTGGTGTGCACAACAGTACCATTATTCTATCACATTAGTGGCAGCAACCTTCGCGTTGTGTTACTCACGTGTATATGGTAATCACATATATTATGTACATAGTAATTACATATCTAGACTAATGTCATAATTCTTTCAGGAGAATATAATATAATATAATCCGAGCCTCTTCAAGGCCCGCATTAACAAATCCCTTCCTACAGCCCCTACCTTACTCCGCCTCACAACGCCGCCCAACCGGGTGGTGACATAGTTCCCCTGTCTGTGCACTGCACAGGCAGGGACACTCTTGTGAGGTGTCACATAAAAAAAAAAAAGGAGAATTTTGTAAATTAGTGAAAAATATTACACACTAGGTGAAGTCCCCGACGTTGCCCGGGCTTTGTTTATTTTCCTCTTATTTTGAAGTGTGCAAAATTTCATCAATAAGTATCAAAATTCTGCTTTAAGGAGTGGGAAAGAGGATGGGGAGGTTTTTAGAAATCTTACGTGGAAAATCACCTTTCTCCTGTTTTGAAGGTCGTGAAGTATGTAAAATCTCATCAATTTAGAAATAAAACTGTAGATTTGTATAAAAAACAAAATGTATATTGGAATTGAGTTACCATCTGGTTTGTAGAATACCATTACAAACTTTTTATCATTATCAAAAATCAGTCCATCATTGAGTTTATTTAAATTCTGTAGAAATTAGAAGTAGATTTAGTATAAATAATAATGTTTATTTTATTGAATATTTGTTGTTAATTACACTCATAATATTATTTTACTTCTAATGAACCTTCATGTAGTCACTAGACCATGGAAGATGAATAGCATTTTTAAGTATGTCTTTGAAGGTAAGTGCTTAATACCTCGTATTGTATTTTAGAAGGTCATGATTTAGTTTTTTGACATCACTCATCCTAAATTGTTAATTTTTTGTTGGATCACTTTTTATTAGTGAATAGCCGGCACCATTTGTTAATTGACAACTTCCTCAATGTGCGTTGCAGAATGTGCTTTAATAATAAGCAAGATTACATATTTTTGCTATGAATTGTTCCTACCCGTGTTCAATTTAAAATGATTTCAAAATTATGCTCTATTTTTGAATGCGTCAAAACAAATGAACAAGATCAAACTGTCAGATAGTAAAATGGCGGGAAAAGTGTGTTTGTTTTGCGATAAGGGAAAACATTTAGATATAAGATAATACATGGGAAATGAGATGCCTGAGGCTTATGTGAGGTAAAACCATGTATGATCATGTTAGATGCGGAGATTCGCAAATAATGCAAGGCTGATGTAGAGCAAATGCATGAAGAAAGGAGTTTAAGGAGAATATATGGCGCGAATGTGAATGTTAGAAGTCAGGGGCGCCCAAGGTGGACATGGCACGATCAAGTGAACCAAATACTTGATTAATTCAAGAGTCATAATAACCGGAGAGTATTTATGAGATGATGTTTGAGGCAAGGAGTGTGTGCCAAGACCGTGTTGTTTGGCGGACAGTCCTCTCTGCCTACCCCTGCGAAAATGGCGTGGTGGTTAGTTAGTTATTTATTTAGATAGAATGTATGTATGTATGTAGGAGTGTTATAATAATAATAATAATGTACCTATTTTAGTTTAATTCTTAATGATGTGGTTAAACCATCTTTAATTTCTTTCCTTCCTCGTAATCACAACCTGTCAAACTAGGTACTTCAGTAGTTTGTCAACAGGTACATCATTAAATCGCTTCGATTCAGATATACTAAATTACATACATTTATATTACTTATAAATGTAGAAGTCGGGCGAGTCTGTCCATGGAAACATAATTAGATTCAATATTAAATTTATCAAGGATTAACTTATTTTTTAATTTAAATCAACCCAATTACTGTTAAACTTATTGTGAAATTAGACATGAGCTCATCAGCAGAATGGTGCCTCATTAAATAATAATAATAAATATATTGAGGAAACCACTCCATACATATTATTAAACTGTATTTGCAAGTGGGAAATTTTAATCACATGACCTTTGTGTCAATACATACTGCTTTAAGATAATACATAAAAAGTGCACAAATTCTTAAAAACATACACAAATTATGCACTTTGTAAAGCCCCTAGTACATGTTGGTTATTGCCTAGTACAACGTGTACTAGGGGCAATAATCTAAGACAATAATTGGATTGGCCGGCCAACGTTTGCGGCTGTGCAATAGCCAATATACCCCAAGTGGTCCGGAACTTGTACTAGGGGCATAACAAGAATTAAGAAACATACAATAACTTGTAATACAAATTGTTTTTTTTTATTTTTTTTATCTATTAGCAGTATGCCATGACAATTTAAGTGTAGGTAGTATAAAATAATAATAGGTGTAGTTCTCTATTATTATTAACTTAGCAATAATTATTTCATACTTGCATCGGGCAAGGTTATTTATCGTTGAGGTGCACAGTTTGAAATCACATTGTCACTAATACATTTAAAATGGTTCTATGATAACTCCTCAAAATGACAATTCAACACACTTATAAAAAGTGCTATAAAGTTATGAAAAGCAATGAGACAAAAACCAGGTTAAATAGTTACATATGTAAACTATTTAACTGTTTCATCACTTTTCATAACTTTATAGCACTTTTTATAGGTGTGTTGAATTGTCATTTTGATGATTTAACCGGTCATCATTTCAAATTACGTAGACACATTGTGCGTAGTATATACATTATTCTAGTTATTTTTACCAAATCTTAATGATTTCTATTGCAATTGTTTCATTTACAAATAAAGTTGCAATAATATAGCATATGAGGTCCTTGCAATCATAATAAATGTGAAAAAAAGTAATTGAGATCTCCACAGATAATGCATGATTACTGTTTAATTTTGTAAAGGTGGGTAAAATAATTTGAAACAATATTTTTCGTAATCGTTTAAGTTCTGAAACGGTTGCCAAAGTTTTGCAGATTTTGGGGTACTACGTCCGCGCGAAATAATTCCAATAAATTTATCACTTGACTGCAACGCTGCACGCTAAACCATTTGCAACGAAACGCTTGCCTTTTAGAATGCAATGTTTGCAATGAACGAAAACGTAGTTTGGTTAATTGAATTTATAATAAATCATTTTTTATTCTAATATGTACTGTTTACAGGAAATTGAAAGATAATGCTGAGAGTATTTTTTTTTATTTTTTTATTTTTTATAGTGAATACCTCACAAGAGTCCCAACTGCTCCCGTCTGGGGCCAGTGAGACTATGGCATCCCCAATTGGGGGATGTTGTGAGGCTGAAGGTAAGTGGGGAAGTACCTGGCTATTCAGATCTAGTCACTAAACACGGCTAAAGCCATTTGGAGCAACGTTTCAATTCTGAATGGTGGTCTTACACCAGGGCGATACTGGTAGTATCTTCCACTCTGGAACGTGCCGCAAATATACTATATATTATTTTAATTAATTAATTGAGATATAACACAAATTAATCAAATAAAATTTATTTGCGCACGCCGGGTTCGAACCCGCGACCTTCGGAATGGCAGTCCAATGCGTTACCACTGGACTATGCCGGCCGTCAAAAAAAGTATTTACCCATTTAAAAAATATTAAAATCAATCTATTTTTAAATATGCCTCAAATTCTTGACACAATGAATGTTAGTCATTTGTTTTGATTTAGTATTAGAAAATTCTCAATAGTTAATGGGCCATTGTTAATTTTATGTTATGACAGTTGATCTGTCGTTAAATGTAAATTTAATTAAGACGTGAATCATTAACATTTAATTCTTTAATTAATAATGTCACACAATGTTGTAAATAAAATCATAAGTTTTAAACATATAAACTCTGCATTGAAAATACTTTATTGTGCACAATATTCTATGAAAATTCACAATCTTATTCTAATCACTGATCTGAAATCAAATTAGTTTGTGACAAGAATTCCAAAGCTTAATCATTGAAAAAAATCTAAGTAAATTATTTGAATTCCTTACTTTTAATGCTGCCTCGTACAGTGTTTTTTTTTTGTAATGGTTGTTGAATGATTATTTCAGCACAAGGACAAGGATACCCCAACCAGGGCTACCCGCCACAGGGAGGATACCCACCGCAAGGGGGGTACCCACAGGGGGGAGGATATCCCCCACAGGGGGGTGGCTATCCCCCCCAACCCGGATATCCGGGACCCCCACCAACTGGATTTGTAAATCCTGGATACCCTAATCAGGTGAATATTGAAAACATTAAATTAAATGCCAGCATATTTATGTATTTATTTGAGACTCAAACACGACATTTATAGAATACAAAAGATATTAGTATTCAATTATAAGTGTACCTAGACTAATTCATCTGCAGCATTCACAAAAACAAACACATAAACAAACAAAAAATTGACATTTATGTAACGGCGGACCAATACACTCACAAGTACACTGTTTGCAATGATTTTGTAATTTAATTTAATTGATTTATAATTTAATTTTTTATAAGTACAATCGCCCTGTATTGGATGTCTGATGCCACTACACTGTTTGCAATGATTTTATAGGAAATATATGAAAATCATGGAGCCTAGTCTTAATCTTTCGCCTCGCTTTTTATGTTTAGCCACGTCACATACCTGTATTAATCCTTCCATTACGGTGTTAAAAAATTTCCTCAGGTTTTAGTGCTATACACTCAGTTAATATTTATATATTGTAATTATTTCATGCAAATGTATTACGAAGGAATACCTAAAATATGAACTCTGTGATTAGTACATTTACAAAGATATTTTAGTAATTACAGATGTTTGTCCACTCAGTTGACAGCACTGGCAAGGAATGGTTAAACCACGAATTTACTGAATTGTTAACCCGAAAGATACAGAGTTACCCCAGTACCTATCTTAAGGAATATGAAAACAATATCAGTTCTTTTTTTATGTGAAACCCAACCATCTGAAACCAGTGAGACTATGGCATCCCCAATAGGGGTATGTTGTGAGGCTGAAGGTAGTGAGGAGGGAAAGGAGATGGGGAAGAGGAAGGTGGAGAAGTACCTGGCTATTCAGATCTGGTCACCAAACACGGCAAAGCCATATCAAGCAACATTTCAATTCTGAATGGTGGTCTTACAACAGGGCGATACTGAGAGTAAAGCCGCAAATATGCTATATATGATATGAAATGAGTAAATTGTGAAATAACACAAATTGACCAAATAAAATAGAGCCGCCGCCGGGATTTGAACCCGCCATCCCCGGGCTGTCAGTGCTAGTCGAGAGCTGCACCCCTGCACCACTCACACAGGCCTTGTGAGTCCAATTGACTTGCACCGCCGCCGAATTGTCAGTGCTAGTCGAGAGAGCTGCACCCCTCCCTCCACCACTGACATTTCCTTAAGATTGTAACATATAACACATCGGAAAATGGATGAGTATACGTGAATGAGTCAAGGAGCGTGTGTGTGATCTTTAAAATAAGAGGAAAAATTACTGTCGTCTATGTCTGATTTTGAAAAACGCTGCGTTAATTCACGCAGAAATGCCGGTGACTTTGAGCTAGTATTCAATAAAACCTGTTGGTGTCTAAGTTCACATAAATATGTCGGATTCCCATACAGGCGTTGTGAGTCCAATTACTCTGCCAGCTAAGTCCTACATTATTGCATAACTAACATCTTATGTACAGGAGGTTTAAAATTCGGGAATGTTTGTCTTTATTAAAAATATAAATAAAAACTATCCATGTTTCTTCTTTCCAGGGAGGTGGCGGCTATATTCCCCCGGGAGGTGGGTACCCCCCACCCGGAGGTGGCTACCCCGGCGGCGCTCCCTCGTATGGGGGCACCGCGGGGCCCAGTTTGGGAGACTTGGAAGAGGGGGAAGTCAAGGGATTCGATTTTGACGATAAGTCCATCCGATTGGCCTTCATCCGTAAGGTAAGAACTCTTAAACAAATTATTACTTGCTTTACTACAAGACTTGGTGTATTGGGTTTAAATGCATTATATATGGAGAACCATGGAATAAAGAAGAAAACTAGAAGTGCCTTCCGTACAATTTTGAATGAAAATAAATCTTCAATTTAGCCCAGAGGTTCCCAAACTGGTCCATATTGACTATATTGATTTCGGCTTCACAAGATTTAAATAGAGGTACACGCGAACAGACCACCATTCGCATCAAGTCATCATCAACATTCAGGCATTTTGTAAATGACATAATACACCTAACACAGTTTACATAACACTAATAATAGACATAAAAATGACTAATTTGATCTTTCGTAAAATTGTTTATTGAAGTATACAAATAGTTCCTTTTTCTTGTCAGAATTAATATATTGAAGTAAAACATTGCACATTGGCGTGAATTTTTCCAGTTCCCCAACTTGTCAGTGACAAACGTTCAAGGTAATGACGTTTCGGTATACATTCAACATTTAAATGTACTTCACACAGACTTCAAAACTAGGTTTGAGGACGTTTTTACTATAGAAACTGAATCGGATTTCATATGACTGAAGATCTGATTGAAATAAGCACTTACGAAGAAATTAAGGGGCACATCTAGATTCAGAAAGAAATACCTGTTGTTTATCCTGCTTTATGGGCTTTATATTTATTTTGTGTATCACCTCACATGGGCGCCCCTGTCTGCACAGTGTAAAGACAGGGAAACTATATCACCACCAGGTTGTTGGGTAGGCAAGGGAGGGAATCTTCTTACTAAAAAAGAAATGAAAATCATATTTGATGTTAATAGGTTTAGGAAAATTCAATATTCAGCAGGCAGGAGGTCTTCGGAAAAAAAGTTTGGGAACCTCTAATTCAACCGTATAGTTTCAATTTTGAAAATGACAATTAAAAAGGAGGTCTTCGGAAAAAAAGTTTGGGAACCTCTAATTCAACCGTATAGTTTCAATTTTGAAAATGACAATTAAAATCGTTTTCTGTTAACGTATTATATTATAGGTAGGTACTTTACTGCTTGTATGAATTCTTGAGACAATCAGTTAAAATTTTTAAAATTTTCCCTCAGTTTCAAAGGAAGTCTGAGTTTATTGAATCAGGGACATCACAGACAGAAAATCCGAAATTAGTATGTGATGTGAGAACGGAACAGTGCATATCACACGGTACACACATGCTGGCATTAGGCTCTTGTCAGAGGTGACATGTGAAAGCAATAAAGTTTTTTTTTTTGAAAAAAAATGTCACCCGAGACTAAAATGCCATCTTAATTTTGTACTTTAAATAAGTT
This sequence comes from Hesperophylax consimilis, assembly GCF_061612785.1. Lineage (NCBI taxonomy): Eukaryota > Metazoa > Arthropoda > Insecta > Trichoptera > Limnephilidae > Hesperophylax > Hesperophylax consimilis. The sequence goes on from NC_142842.1 coordinate 4,397,289, forward strand.
CAGGAATCGTTGCTTTAAGTCTGTCAGATATGTCCTGGTACAACCTATATAGATGTTATCCATTCAAATAATATTTATTCACACTCTTTGTTGTAATTTAATTTAAAACCCTCTTTACTGTCAAATTTGGAAATGATCCAATTTTTGGAAAAAAAAACTAACTTCAAGAATAAATGTCTATTCTTTTTGTTATTACATTACTTTATAAATTGGGTTCCTACTCAACTTAACTTAATTAGCCCAAAGTCCTTGAGTTGTTATTCTAGATGTTATACAAAGAAAATATTTGGAAGGCTTGGAAATGGATTAAGCATTTAAATTAATTATGTATGTTTTTGTCCAATCCTAAATAATTATAAAGACATTAAAGACTCCTTTGTCAATGTTTTGTAAAATCAATATTTATTAAAATGAAAGATTCTTTCTTTAAAAATTACAGTTAGTATTATTTAATATTATGACAGATTTAAAAGAATCCATACGTGAAGTAGATAGATATAATTAGACTTTTGAGTGTTTTAAAAATGATATATTTATAATAAAACACCGATGGTTTAAATATATATTTCCCATGAGCAGTCAGGCCACGGGCCCGTTGTGGTGTCTCCCATTGTACCTTATTCCTTTAATAATAATAATATTTGGATGATTTGTATAGCGCTGTTTTTGTGAAAAATCACGTCATGGGCGCTTTGACGGTATCCCGGTCCCTTAGAGTCCCTTATGAGTTCACCGGTGTTAACATTGGATATTCGACTATGTCTCCTGGTTCCACAATGCATCTTGCCAGGTAGCTGAGCTTTGTTTCCATCAGTGCGGGACATTGACACTGTACGTAAATTGGAGTCTCTTCATTCTCTTCACATTTCCTGAATCTTTTGATGTTTTCCAATCCCAACAGCTGTCTGTGTCTCCTGAGGTGGCAGTGTCCCTTCAGTAGTCCAACCAGTTCCGTCACTGAGTGCACTGTACGCATTGAGTATTTGCCTGGGTCCTTTGGATTGCCGTCTTGCCTGTTGAAATGTCTAGAGAAAGAAAGCGAAGAGTGGTATTTTGGTGACGTTTCATTCCATTAATTTTAGCACTAAATTGATGTTTAACAATTGTAGGTGTACGCCATCCTGATGGTACAACTGAGCATCACCTTTGGCTTCATCGCCCTCTGTCTCCTGCACGACCCTACCAAGAAATACATCAGAGCGCACCCCGCCTTGTGGTGAGCTTCACTTTTAATACTATTCATAAAAGATGTATTGCTTTAGAGACAGATTTTTATAACATAAGGTAAGGTAAGTGTGTAACAGCCGCTTTCACCATTGAAACTGTGGGACTGCTGAATATAATATGACGACAATGTTATCAAAAGCGTTGCATTGAAAGTTAAGTTTTCCTGGCTTGTAGTCAATTTGCATAGATTAACCATAGCTAAGAATTGTACTGGCAAAGTAGTTTTTGTTTGGTCATGCATGCAAGTAACTTGTTTCAAAAATTTCGTTTAAATCTATAAACAAAGTCTCTAGCATCTCAATAACCCGACATATCATATGTGTGACACTGTAAATTGGGGCCAGAGATTATTTTGGTAAACAATGTTAAAAACATTGTTTTGCTGCTAACTCATAAAACTTCATTGAGTTTTGTTTTGCTGCTACCCATAAAACTTCATTGAGTTTTATTTTGCTGCTACCCATAAAACTTCACTTGAGTTTTGTTTTGCTGATACCCATAAAACTTCATTGAGTTTTATTTTGCTGCTACCCTTAAAACTTCACTTGAGTTTTGTTTTGCTGATACCCATAAAACCTCATTGAGTTTTATTTTGCTGCTACCCATAAAACTTCATTGAGTTTTGTTTTGCTGCTACCCATAAAACTTCACTTGAGTTTTGTTTTGCTGATACCCATAAAACTTCATTGAGTTGTGTTTTGCTGATACCCATAAAACTTCATTGAGTTTTGTTTTGCTGCTACCCATAAAACTTCACTTGAGTTTTGTTTTGCTGATACCCATAAAACTTCATTGAGTTTTGTTTTGCTGCTACCCATAAAACTTCACTTGAGTTTTGTTTTGCTGATACCCATAAAACTTCATTGAGTTTTGTTTTGCTGATACCCATAAAACTTCACTTGAGTTTTGTTTTGCTTATACCCATAAAACTTCATTGAGTTTTGTTTTGCTGCTACCCATAAAACTTCACTTGAGTTTTGTTTTGCTGATACCCATAAAACTTCATTGAGTTTTGTTTTGCTGCTACCCATAAAACTTCACTTGAGTTTTGTTTTGCTGATACCCATAAAACTTCATTGAGTTTTGTTTTGCTGCTACCCATAAAACTTCACTTGAGTTTTGTTTTGCTGATACCCATAAAACTTCATTGAGTTTTATTTTGCTGCTACCCATAAAACTTCACTTGACTTTTGTTTTGCTGCTACCTTTATATTACATAAAATTTCACTTGAATTTTGTTTCGCTGGTACCCATAAAACTTCACTTGAATTTTGTTTTGCTGCTACCCATAAAACGTCACTTTTGAAATTCGTGTATAGTAAATATGTACATATTGTCGTCTATAAATAAAAGCACAAATCAATGTTATTTTCTGGCACTAAATGCATGAAAGTTTTCCATGCATTTAGTGCTGGATTTTAAAGTTTTTACTGCATTTTTGAAAAAAATACTCTCCTAAGGACTTTACTTTTAGCTGTCACGGCAATTAAATCCTCATAATTATTAATTTGTGATTTTGTATTAAATTAATGTTTTGTTGTGAAGGTGGATAGCGCTGGCGGTGATGTTGGTGACCCTGATCTCCATGGCCTGCTGCAGCAGTGTGCGGCGCAAAGCTCCCATGAACTTCATATTCCTCGCCCTATTCACATTTGCAGAGTCCTTCATGTTAGCTATGGCCGCCTCCAATTACAACAGCTACGAGGTGACCATTAGTTTCTTAGTAAAAGACATATCAAAGAAGAGCCCACTGCTGACTCCCTTAAACTTTAAAACCTTCTACTTTCTCAGCCTCATGCCATAGATCCACAGCCTCTATTTTTTTGTACTCAATATCCTTCAATTTGGAAAGCGGGTATGGGTACCACCGCCCCTTGGATCCCCGCATCGAGAGATGGATTCATGACTCGCTCCAGGACACACTATCCGCCCCTGATACCTTTTTCCTACCCAGAACTTCCTCTCCTTGCTTTACTTAAAAAGACCCTCCACACAGAATCCCAAAAGATGACATAGGCCCTGAGGAGAAATTATTGTCCTCTTGTGTAGAGTTATCTAAAATTTCAATGGAAGACTTATGTTAACGCTAATATAAACATGTTTTTCTGTTGATTTCCATCTTTTGATATCTAATTTATATTCACTTAATAAATTATATTTAACATCTCTCGGTTAGTCAACTAAATTAAGATGTTCATCAGAAAGTATTTAGCGAATATAAATTCTAAATTCAAATGCGAAAATCCACATTAAAATATTTTAGCTAAACATTTTAGTTACTGACCGAAGTTTCGTTTTTGACCAGTTTCAACCAATAAACAAGTTTCGACTGAAACTAGAACAGAAGCGGAATTCGGTTTCACTTTCAGCTGAAAATATTGTTTCGTTCGGTCGCTCAACATTTTAGATTAATGGTAATTTTAGCTTACATCTTCAATAATTGTATTGAATTATGGTAAAGGAACAAAGTAACAGCAAATGGCGCAAAACGCCGCTTGTGCTTGCTTCATTCCTTTTCTATAATTCTAAGCTCGGTTCGCATTTCAGCTCGTAAATGAATATGCAGCAATAGAATTTGTAATTCTTTTTACAAGAATTTAGTCAGCATAAAACTGAACACTGACAATTCAGAAGATAACGAAAGAATAGGTTAGGTTTTTTTTGTTTATTTTATTTTTTCATCACTTTTCTTAAATGCTCTGTTTTGTCGTGGAACCGTTACGGTGTGCAACTGTTTTATCAAAATGTTAACAGGTCAAAAAATAATTTTAAAAAAATTTATTCAGGTCCTTCTAGCGGTGGGCATAACGGCGGCGGTCTGTCTCTCGCTGACCCTGTTTGCCTTCCAGACCAAGTTTGACTTCACCAAGATGGGCGGCATACTCCTGGCTGCTGTGGTCATCCTGTTCCTCTTTGGCCTCATCGCCATCTTCTTCCCCAACCGGATCATGACGCTAGTGTACGCCTCGTGCGGGGCGCTCATATTCTCTGTCTACCTCGTCTATGACACGCAGCTCATGATGGGAGGGAACCACAAATACTCTATCTCCCCCGAGGAATACATTTTTGCTGCGTTGAACCTGTACCTCGATGTCATCAACATCTTCCTCTACATCCTGACTATCATCGGCGCATCTAGAGATTAAGAATCCTATCGTTCTAAGGCCCTTCGCACACTGGTAAACAGAAACCAGACAAACCGGTTGGCAACCGAGCTTCTCTCACGATGGAACTCAAGTTTTACCATTTCAGTCATTGTCTCATCTCGTTTAATAGTGCACGGCATCATATTGCGTTAAAAAATGTCTACTGAATCAAATAATGACAAAGACGCTATTGTTTATTATTATTAATGAATGTGTAATCATGTAAAAATAAGATTTTGGGTTCCTTTTCCTGTTAATGTTTTCTAGCTCGTGTATGGAGCAAATTTCTCGAAAGTGGCAAGACTGGTTACGTCAGCGTTGAAAACTACTTTTTGGGAAGTCCTTGAAATGCAAAGGAGAGTTTGCCAGCCGTTTTTTTTTGTTGTTGTTTATTTTCCCCGTGCGCAAAGGGCCTTAGAGTAATAATTGTTCTTTTTCAGTTGCTAGAAGCTTGGAATCCGCCAGCTAATCGATTATCGAGTTATGACAAATAAATAATGTATTATATCATTCATATTTATCACCACTGCTTAACTTATCTTGTAATGTTAGGTTTACAAACAGCATTCGCACTAATCAAATGTGTTTGTATAACTGACTCCAACCTGCGACATGTTTGAAGGAGTTTTCAAATGGCAACATTACAGAAAAATATGAAGAAAATAACATTTAAAAATTGACCTTTGAAATAAAGATTTTAATGAATCCCTTCAATCAGCCATGGATTGCTTCTTGTGAACCTAACTCTGTTTACAGTTTAAAATGTGTTTAATAATTATTGGTAAGATTAATTGAAGTTTGAAATAATATAACCAGGTTATATTTTTCACTACAGTGATTTTCGTAATAGTTGGCGCGAATTATACAGGTGTTGCGAGATATACCTGATTAAAGTATTTGAGGTACTTCTGTTCACACTCTGTATATTATTACATTATCTTTGTTATATATCCGTCTTTCTATTGTTTGTGTGTCATACAAAAAACTCTCTTGTAATGTTACTGAATTAAAATATTTGAATGGCTGACAATAATTGCTGCTAATTGTGACTTTTCCACTATAACCTAAATTATACCTAAGCCATTTATAACTTTAAATACATGATATAATTTTGAAGATTGGTTTTTGTGTCACCATCCTAGTATCGCATGTTTATGCACTCACCAAACAATAGATTGTATGTATGTTGTCTTAAATTGCCATTCTTCTTCATATAGGTTAAAAAAAATCTATGTGCTTCGTGTAAATTTTTTTTGTAAATATGTTCTTTTGTAAATTACCTAACAATGTATTTGAAATGCAAACTTATTTGGCACCTTCAATAAACCAAAAATCTATGTTTAAACCTTCATTAGTGTAGTAAAAATTATATATTTATTATATTGATTACTAACTAAATTGTGTTTCTCTTACCTTTGAATGAATTTCCGTAATCATTTGAATGAATTTCCGTTATGAAACTATTTTCTGTTTTTTTTTCAATCAGTTTAATTATGAGACCAGTTTGTTCTAATCTTTATACACACGTCAAAAGTAATGTTTTAGTTTTGCGATATTTAATTTATTTTTAAAACTGGTCCGTTTAAAATGTAAATTTGTAATATTTTAGCTAAATAAATTTGAACATTGCAGGAAACACTTTATATTGAAATTCCTTTTGTCCAATTTGCTGTAGTTTTAAAAATAAACAATGTATGTATAACTCAGTATTGAATAAATATTCCTAGATGTGATTTTCAGAAACTAGCAAAAAGCCGTAATATTTTTTGTACATTCCTTACTGTTATTACATAATTTATTTAATTTTCTTAGCATCTAAAGTGTGTGAAAACTCTCTTGATTGCTTGCTTCGTATAAAGAAAACTTTCTTGATTGCTTGCTTTTGTATAAAGAAAACCCTCTTGATTGCTTGCTTTGTAAAAAGAAAACTCTCTTGATTGCTTGCTTTGTAAAAAGAAAACTCTCTTGATTGCTTGCTTTGTAAAAATAAAACTTTCTTGATTGCTTGCTTTGTATAAAGAAAACTCTTGATTGCTCGCTTTATATAAAGAAAACTTTCTTGATTGCTTGCTTTGTAAAAGGAAATGCAGTAATTTTTTTTATAATTTATCTTTCTGCATAAATTTTATGACAAATTCAATTCAATGTTTTTAGCAAAGTGTCCTGTTTCTCTGCATACTTATGTTAAACGTGAAAGCTGATAATATATACATTTAAGATTATAAAATATTCAAATAATATATATTTTTATTAAAATTTAAGGTAATATTGGAACTTCACTTATTTAGTGTTATCATATCGATTTGAGCAATATTCCCAGTCAATCGTTTTGCAGGTATCGTCAGGTGGTCAGGATGGCTCAGAGGTAAAGCAGTGACCTGTTTAGTGAAATGGTCCCAAATTTGAAGTCTGATACTGCAAAACTTTACTGTTAATAAATTTTATGATGTGTCATTAATTTTTCATTTTTCACCCACCTATGTATTTGAAATAATAATATGTATAAGTATTGAAGCGAATGTTGTTGCAAACACACTAATCACACAGATGCATTGCTTGCATACGGCATGTTTCAAACTTGTTATTCGACTTTGAAAAGAATTGTTAAAAAGTTCATTTTTATTACAATAAAAAGAATATTTAAAAAAATCTAATTCCATCAACATATGTAAATTTGTTGTCTATTTAGTTAAAAACACTAAGTAAGAGAGTAAGCAAGACAAAAGGCTGTTTCTCGGGTATGTTTCGCAAGGACGTTGGAAGTGTGTTCGTAATACACAACAATATACATGTATGTTTATGTGCTGTTCACATTAACTCAAATCGTCTACCTATAGTAATTTTATTCATTTCATTTAGAATAGTTACCAACACAACAATTTAACCTTTTTTTTTAAATTTTAACGGTTATTTTATTATTTTTTTTTAATAAAAGTAATAATTTTGACAAACGTTATCCTAATTTATGAATATAAACACAAAATACTTGGATCAACCATAAACTAATGTGAATGAGATAAATAATTATGACAAATGTTACTGCTCTTTGAAAGTAGGTAAACCTGCCGTAACCCCTAAAACTACATGAATATTTACAGAATTTAAGTAAATCTGGGAAACTTATTTACTACAACTGCAACTAATTGAACTCTGACTCTTAAAAGGTTCATTTTCAGAGTCTTTAAAATGCAGAAAAGTAAAACCCGTTACATTTAATGTGATTAGAAAATGAATGAACTTGTAAATAATTACATTAAAATAAATGTATAAAACTGTATTAAGTTTAAGACAATAATGCCGTATGAACATGTTCTGGAATGGTTAACATTAAATGCTAATAAAACACAAAAAATTAATAATTATTGGAACAACTTTTTGTTTGAGACTAAATTATTTACAATGGCATTTTTTTTTAACCCTTGTGGAGTGAAAAATTTTAGGCTCCATTGTAATAAGTTGTAGTTTTTTTCCTTGGAAAGTTTAAGTAATTCTTTTAATTTATTTATTGTTAGAAGTGATTTCGGTTTGACGAAGGGAGGTGTGAAGGTTAGTTTTTGTATTTTTGCTAAAAATAATATAAATTTCCCATTTCTCAGTAATATGTAACATAGTTTTTTTTTTTTATGAATCATTATTTTAACCAATCTAATATTCATTATATGGTAACCGTTAGTCAATGTTCTGTATGTATTCAATTTGAATATGTAGTATTATTAATTTGTTTCCTGTCAATTTTACGATAATAAATATTTTATTGGTCCAATCATATTTTTTCTGTATTATATTAATAACTCTCGCCCCGTGCCCAAAGGAAATGTGGGCGGCGTTTTGTCCATACAAACATATTTCCCCTTTTCCTCTCTGGATTTTGGTTGACTGGTGCCACAGACATATGAATATATAGACTAGAAATTAAAGATGAGGGGTAAAATCAACTGTTGAAGAACGAAGGGGGTAAAGCTGACTGTGATTCGTCAATAAATCAATCTGGCAGTATACAGGCATCTCGCATTATAATATCACCATTTAGTTCTTAAAAGTAAAATCTGCTTTTGAATGAATAGACATTTTTACATGAGAGCGCAAATTACTCGCCACGTTATGAACAAATTTGCGAAGTCCAAATTCGGCAAAATAAATTTCTTCTATTTTCAGAGTCGAATATTTCGTTTACGTATTTAGTTAAGACACTTTTATAAATGTTCATAATTTACTTCCCAGCAACCAACCAGCTTTGTGTTTCGCGTCCAGACGTATCTCGATGTGATAGTATATGTTTCTACAACTGATCCATATTATACGATGTGAATATGCTTAAAATAATGCTTATATATGGAATGTAATACGACAATTGGGTTTATTCTCTTTTTTCACATCTATTTTTACAAGTTTTCATACCACAAGCCACCATTTTGCCGTGTTATTTCGTAAAATGAACCGATGATGCCTCGACCATAGTTCGCACAAGAATGGATGACGTCACGTTTTCTAAATTCACTTGAGGCCATAAGCGAGCACAGCCGGCTCCAATGGAACCGGTATGGGGAGTGGGGAATAATACGCTTTTAATCACTTAGGGCAGGTCTACTAATATTCATATGTCTATGACTGGTGCAAATGTTTTTTTAATGTTATATTGCTTATTTTGATAAGTTACATCTTATAGTGATTATTATTGAACGCCATCAATTCAGTTTACAAAATTATTTAAAAAAAAAACCAATTGTACATACAGACGTAGAATATTTTCTTCTAATACAAGTGTAGTGTTCTAATAATACTGGTGTACAAAAATCTTGAGGAGAAAACAAGAGAATACAAAACCTTGATTTTGTCTCTGATTTAGGTATAATCAGCCCGAGGTGCAGTTGTCTCTATCACTCAGTATTCGGGGGGAGGAGGGGGGGTAACAGCGACAGTGACAGTTTTGTAAAATACCTGTTAATCAAATTTCTCGGCGCCCGCGTTTCCTTTTAACTCCACATAGGAAACCCTTAGGTTTTACTATGTCAATTTTGGGAATGCCATGCAGAGTTTTTTTGAGGAGTAAAAGGATTCAACCTGTGTTGTGTATAAAGCTTCGGGCTTTTAGACACAGATGGCAGTGCTCTTAGTTTTAGCCTCCGACGACAGAGGGCGTCTCAGCTTCAGGTTAGGTTTCATTTGGAATCCCTCTGGCAGATCGAATCTAGCTAGTTCAGAGAAAGGTTGACGAACGCGGTTATATTGTACACGCGATATTCTAAATAAACCAGTTAATAACAAGTAACCTATTAATTACTGAAAGAGGTATCTTCCATCCAAGGAGTGTTGGAAGTCTGTGGCAAGAAGTCCACGGCTGACTACCCTGAAGGGTAGAACATCACAGCTGGCGCAGTCGAAGGATAACTGGAGAATTTTTTTTTTTTTTTGTCACACGGCAGCAAAATTTTGTCAACCGGGAACGTGAGGGCTAAGTCACGGGGTGACTTCCAATTGTGTTTTCCTTCGTGGAGAAGGGAGACAAGATCGACGATTTCTGTTCTAGGAATTAAGAGGCAATTTACCAGAGGACCATTTTAACAAAGGAAAATAATCCATTGCCAAGGCGAGCGGTGGAGCTAATTTGGAACAATAAAACATTGCCAGGACGTGCGGTGTTTGCAGCATCTATCTATTGCCAAGGCGAGCGGTGGATAATAACAACTTTTGAAGGAATTTCTGGAAGATTGGCGGCGGAGAGAAGAGTTCCTGAGTTAAGTAGTTGTTTTTTTGTTGGAGGTTATTGTTCCGGGTTTTGTTTTTTTTCTTGTGTGTTTTTATTGTGGTCTGTGCTTCGTGTAGATATGGAATCGGGAAGAATTCCGAGTTTTAATCATCTCGAGGGAGATTGGTTCGTGTTTAAGCTTCGTCTAGAACAGTTTTTCGTTATAAATGATGAGATTAACGCGGATAAAAAAAGGGCGTTTCTGTTAAATCTTTTGGAGCCGGATACACTCTCTTTGTTGATAAATTTGTGTTTTCCACTTAGAGTTACGGACGTATCATTTGAAAAATTATGGGCACTTCTTGAAAAACATTGCAGTAAAAAGCGTTCAGTATTCAAAGAACGCGAAGTATTTTTTTCAGCAAGACAAGAGGCGGGCGAATCCATTAAAGATTTTGGGGTTAGATTACGGTCTTTGTCAACGTATTGTGAATTTGAAGCTAGGTTGGAGAAAAATTTAGTAGATATGTTTGCCATTGGATTATTACCGGGTCGCATTAAAGACAAGATTTACTTGGAAGGGCTGAAATTGTCACTTAGCGAACTAGAGGAAATAGCTAATAGTATGTCAGTTTTAGACGTTCCAAATAATTCAGTTAAATCAGAGGTTAACATCATCAGTAAGAATACTAGCAGTAGGCATTTTCCTAAGGGCAATAAACAAAAGTTTGCCGCGAGTTCATCTGTAAACAAACCGACGTATACAGTACCATCGGGTGCGAAAACCCAGTGCCGAATTTGCAAGAAAACGGGTCATTGTACTAATTCATGCAAATTTCGCAATGCGAGATGCTACAAATGCAATGAACTAGGTCATCTGCAAAAATATTGTGTGAATAATAACTTTTCAAATAGTGTAAATCCAATTGTTGAGGATTTTTGTTGTAATAATCATATGATAGCTTCAATAAAACCGTTCACAGCAGACATTATAATTAACGACAAGCATTTTAGAGCGATGGTCGATTCGGGATCTTCGTTAAGTGTAATGCAGGAAGAAATCTTTAAGCGTCATTTTGGTTCATTAAAATTATTGGCGGATAACCGTATCATTACTGGGTACGCAGGGAATCCTTTGAAAGTTATTGGCAAAGTTATTTTTGACGTGAAGTTCAAAAATAAAAACAATAATGTTACATTTATAATTGTTGCGGGAGGTTCAGATCTAATTGTAGGTAGAGATTTCATGGATAATTTTGGGTTAGAAATCGCTTCAGTACAAAATACAATTAATTCGGTGGACCCTGAAGAGGAATATAAGGATAATTTTATTCGTGAATTTCCGGATGTTTTTACTGAAAAGCTGGGTAAATTTAATAAATTTAAGGTGTCTTTTAAGGTTAATAAAGATGCGAGTCCAATTTTTTTTAATGCTAGGCCGGTTCCCTTTTCAATTAAAGAAAAAATTGAGGCGGAATTAAAGTCTATGGTAAAAGACGGGATAATATCACCGGTAACGAGTAGCAATTTTGCATCACCGATAGTACCTGTCGTAAAGAAGAACGGTAACATTAGGGTTTGCGCTGACTTCAAAAGAAGTCTTAATCTGATTACGAATTTGGAAAAATATCCATTACCCAAGATAGAAGAGGTTATTCATAAGATAAGTTCAGGTAAATTATTTGCGAAACTGGATCTAAAACAAGCATACTGTCAGTTAGAATTGGAGGAACATTGTAAAAGATTTACATGCATTAATACGCATTTGGGATTATTCCAGTTTAATAGGCTGGTCTTCGGTTTTAAATCGGCACCGGCAATTTTTGCGAGAACTATAGCAAGTTGTTTGCAAGATTTAAAAGGCGTGGCATTTTATTTAGATGACATTATAATTTCAGGGATCAATGAGCGGGATCTCGAGAATAATATTCGCGCGGTGTGTAATCGCTTAAGAGAATGTGGTTTATGCGTCAATACGGAGAAATGTGAATTTTTTGTTAAAACAATTGATTTTTTAGGATACGTAATTTCGGAAAAGGGTATTCAACCTCAAAGTGACAAATTAGAAGCTATTAAAAAAGCACCGTATCCAGCAGATGTTCAACAATTAAAAAGTTTATTAGGATTTTTTAATTTTTATAGGAATTTCATTCCGAATATGTCTTCAATCTGCGAACCGTTACATAATCTCTTAAAGAAAAATACGAGGTTTGAGTTCGATCAGAGGTGTTCAGACGCTGTGGACAAGATTAAATGCCTAATGAGTAGTAATAGGATACTAACTAATTACTTTCCTAATTTACCTATTAAGCTATATACTGATGCAAGTAGCTCGGGGCTCGGAGCTTCCTTGTTCCATAGTTTCGCGGATGGATCGTTGAGACCAATTGAATTTGCGTCTAGAAGTTTAACAAGTGCGGAAAAAAAATACAGCATCCTTGATTTGGAAGCTTTGGCTATTGTTTTTGGGTTAAACAAGTTTTTTCGCTATTTATATGGAAGAGAATTTACATTATGTGTAGACAATATGCCACTAATGAGGATTTTAGGAGAAAATAAACATATACCGGTGTTAGCAGCTAATCGGTTGCAACGTTATGGGATCATCTTGGCAGGGTTCTCATACAAAATTGAGTACGTCAAATCAGCTAATAATCATGCGGATTATTTATCGCGTTTGCCGTTGGAAAACTCAGAGGAAAAATCGGTAGACGATCTAGGTTCCGATTTCATAGGCTATATAGAAAAGTGTGAACACTTAGATGTAAAGCGTATAGTCGCAGCGACAGGTTCAGACCCAGAAATTCAAGGAATTTTAGGGCATCTTCGTAGAGGGTGGCCCAAGTGGGTAAATCGCGATAGTTTTTTATGGAAATTCTGGATGAAAAGGAATGAATTATCTATTGAAAATGATTGTTTGTTTTGGCAACATAGAATTATAATTCCAAGTTCGCTTCAGAATATAGTTTTAGATTTGTTACACAGATCGCATTTGGGCATTGTAAAAATGAAGGGATTAGCCAAAGGTTATTTTTGGTGGCCGTCAATGAACAAGGACTTAGAGAAAATCGTTCAAAGTTGCAAAGATTGTGCAGCAGTTAGGCCTTTACCACCTAAGAGTCATTTATCAGTCTGGCCTAATTCAGGATCAGCATGGAAGAGGCTGCATCTGGATTATTGTGGGCCAATTTCGGGGAAAATGTTTTTAGTTATTTGCGACGCTTTCTCAAAATGGGTAGATTGCGTGGAAATACTGAAAGCAGACTCAAGTCATACGATTAATGAGTTGAAGAGAATTTTTTCAAATTTTGGGTACCCGGACTGTATTGTAACTGATAATGGAACCGTTTTTACTAGTCAGGAGTTCAAAGATTTCTTAGAGTATAATAATATTGAGTTTTTAACAACGCCAGTGCGTCATCCCCAAAGCAATGGGCAGGCAGAAAACTCGGTAAAAACAGTGAAGAATTTTTTAAAGAAAATTCTTGTTAATAACGTATTTAAGTCAAATTATAGAGATAGATTATATGAATTTTTAAGTGATTATAGAAATATTCCACATTCCACAACTGGAATTGAACCCTCAGTGCTAATGTTTGGTAGGAGATTAAAATCAACCTTTAGTAGCCTTTTACCTAAAAGTTTTGAAGGAAACGTAGCAACCTCGACAGAGAATTTAGCGAATGCGAATATTATTAAAGGTCAAGAAAATCAGTTTAGGAATTTCGGGGGGGTTGTTTGTAGAAGTTTTCAGATAGGTCAGAAGTGTTTAGCGAGAGACTTCAGACAAGTGAATAAATGTTCTTGGGCAAAAGGAATTGTTGAAAAAAGACTGGGAAAAAAACTGTATATTATTAAAATTGTGGGGACACAGATGTCGTGGAAAAGGCATATTGATCAACTGAGAGGATGTCCGCAGCACAGAGAGGAAGAGGCAGAGAGTGAACCTTTCGCGTCTGATATGAAGAAATGCTGGGCAGATGAGGTTGACACGTCACTCCTTTTGAGAGATTTTAACCGGAGTTCTCTTGATTTCAGGTCTCCAGGGAGAAACAGAAGCCCACCACAAAATGAACCAGCACCATGGGCGGGACGACTTCGTCCCAGACGTCTTTGAAATGACCTCCAGGGAAAGAATCAGCTACTTATAGAGTCAACATCTTTTTGGAGTAGAGTCAGTGCTCAATGAATTATTTAATTTTGTGTGTAATGATATATTTTCAAATATTTAGTTCTTGATTTTAATAATATTGATTTTAGTGACATCTGTTTGCGATTGTATAGATTCGTGATTTTAAAAATAATACTGTAACAATGAAATATCGTAGACAGGTTTCTAGTTAGCAGGGGGAAGATGTTGTGTATAAAGCTTCGGGCTTTTAGACACAGATGGCAGTGCTCTTAGTTTTAGCCTCCGACGACAGAGGGCGTCTCAGCTTCAGGTTAGGTTTCATTTGGAATCCCTCTGGCAGATCGAATCTAGCTAGTTCAGAGAAAGGTTGACGAACGCGGTTATATTGTACACGCGATATTCTAAATAAACCAGTTAATAACAAGTAACCTATTAATTACTGAAAGAGGTATCTTCCATCCAAGGAGTGTTGGAAGTCTGTGGCAAGAAGTCCACGGCTGACTACCCTGAAGGGTAGAACATCACAACCTGTTAGTCTAATATCCAGAGTGGTAGATAAATTCAGAATCAAAAGATTGCTTAAAATAGCCAGGTACTTCCTCTTTCCCATTTTATTCCCCTCTCCACTTCACCTTCACCTTCACCTCACAACATAACCCAATTGGGGATCTTATAGTCTTTCTGGCACAATTACTAAGCTGAAACTTGTTTGTATCATGTATGTTTTTGTTTATTTCAAACACCTCAAAGATAAAAAAATAACAGAATTGCAGAAGAACAAATAATAAAGCTTACTAAATTGCATATTTACAGGATTAAGTCTGCATTTTTAAAGCAAACACATTCTCTATATTTTATCTGCTGTGCAAGTGGGGCAAAATTACCTTTATGGTTTGAATTTGTTATTTTTTTTTTATTTCGGAGTAAATTCGAATAGGGAATTTTTTCGACATTGTGAATAATTCATGTCTCATGGGCATTTTTTGCTTTGCACATTTCTGCTCTTTCCAACATATTTTCCACACCTTTTGCAAAATTTCAGGTGTTATGGTACAGATTTCATTGCGAATATTGGTTTTATGTAAGTATAAAGCATTATATGAGAATAATGTCACCGTTTTTCTTTGCTAGCTAAGTTTGCCATCATTGCACAAGTAATAATTCCCTTTCATAATGGTGGTAGTAGGAGCAATTCTTTTAGAAAAATATTAAACACAATGCTGAGAGATATACCTTAAACACGGTACTAAGCGATTGATAAGAAACAATAAATAGGTAATGTAGTGTTTTTGCTTCATGCTTGTTTCAAAGTCACACATGATTATCATTATTTGATATGGGATCATATTGTTGTGCTGTAAAGTTAGCATACTTTATCATCAATGGCTCACAAACAAAGATGTGTGACCTTTGTCTGTCTGCATTAGATTGAAACATCTATGTTAATCTTTAACCCTAAGCACCTGGGTCACAACAAAAAACAAAAATATTATTTCTGAAAATTTGATGGCATAATAGGTGTCATTTACAAAGTGATATCTTTTTGATAAGCCCTCAATCAGAGTGTGTACGTGATATGACACTTGCAGATAACAGACTATCTCATATTGTCTTATAATTCATATTACTGCATTGCTGGTACCGGTAATGTGTATACTTTTAGTAACTAATTGAGAGAGAATAACAATTGTGTTTATAAATTGTCAATACTGTTTGAAATGGTGTTCCTTGTGGTGTTTTGCGCCATATTCATTGTGGCTGCTTGTCTCTTCCTCCGAATCAAAGATCCGCCGCCTATTTTCGGCGTTTATACTCAAAAGGGGAAGTGGTACCCGGTGAAATATGTACTATTCCTGATGATGTACTGTTACAGAAGGGTGAGTAAAAGTTTAAAGCTGTTTGAATAGTAAAAAAACTTAATAATGTATACCCAAAGTGTAAAGCAATAAATAAAACAAACACTCCCAGGCTACACATAACCTGACAATATTTTTAAATCTCCTGCTACCACAACAGTATGCGGAAAACGTTGCTTGTGTCGTGATGGAGGACTCAGCCAGCCGAGGAATTGAACTCATGACGCCTGGGTGGAAAAAAGATGAGATGCCAACTCAGCCACTGACGAGTGTTGGTTAGCACGAAAGGAACTACAGTAATTAAAAGTCTATTACACAGCGCCGCTATATAAATTACCAAATATTATTATTTGTGATCATGCTTTGATTGTTAATACACAACTCACAAATCCATTTGAATGATTTAAAAAGCTTCAATCTCGCAACACTAAACCTGCTATGCCTCAATACAAAGGACTATCCCGTAAAAACCGTGGTTTCAAAAATTCCCCCATTTCTCCAAAAAAGAAATATCCTCACTTATTCGAAGGAGGATTGGACATTGTTCCGCTCCTTTCCATCTTTTTAAAATTCACGTGCTTGACTCCTGATTGGTCACACATTCTGTGGTCTAGAAGTGGGAACTTATTTTTATTTTTCAGCTGTCCCTCTTTAAACAAATATCATCTCTTCTATCAAGCCTTATCTAAAATTGCCTCCCCTCTATTCAAAATCTCATCTCTTCCAAGTCTGAATTCGACTCCAATCTTCCATATAATTTTGAAATTTGCACATTTAAACAAAATTGAAATATAAATTCACCTTCCCTCTCTCCATAATTTGAAATGTGGCCGAGAACACCCTTGAAGGGTGAAAGCCAGAAACAAAAAATCTCACAACACCTGTTAATATGCTATGGTACAAAAGAGAACTGTATTTCGCAATTTTCGGAAATGGTCTTACAACAATAATAGTATCTCGAAAGGGTGCTTTTATAATGGCACAGGACGGCATGCCGTCATACCGTCCCCGTGGAAGCAAAATGTATAGGTTTGTATGAAAATGCTTTTAATTTATCAGTAACGGCATGCACATGGACATTGTAGCCGTGGTAATTATAAAAACGCCCAATGCCTTCTAAAAGCACAAAATCACCACCGGTTTTTGTTATGTAAGTAGTAGTAAAAATGACACTACTTTAAAATATCTAAGATATCGTAAACAATAACTGTCAGATTTGATTGATGTTTTTAAATAATTGCAAATGGTTGAATGATTTGAGATTATTACGGCAAAAAGTATTATCATGATTAATTTTTAGGTTATTATTCCATGATGTACTTCCACTTTAGCCAAAGTTTTCGGGCAGATATGGCTGTCCGAAACGTTATAACCCAAAAATTAATCACTACAAATGTATGGGTATGGCTCTATTAAAATATTAAATTAAAAAATCAACAATAGATACAAACCTCTATTACAATATTTACAAAAAACTTTAGAAAAATGGTGGTTGCTGCGATGGAATTTGAAATTCTGGATATTCCACTCACCGGACTACGGCTCCAATTACTGAGTTCCCAACATACCCCAAACTGGGGATGCCGGAATCCTACTGAGATAGTTCAGACTCTTGTGTAGTAATAACTAGGACACGGCAACGCCAGTGCCATACTCTAGGGAAAAATAACTTTATTTAACACAATAAAAAATGCTTATTTTTAACATGTTTTAGCATGGTTTTGCATGTGAGTGGTCGAGTATGTTGTCGACAATAAAAGTTTATTGACTTATTATAAATAGCAGCAATAGTGCAGTTTATATTGGGGATATCCTTCAACTACGGACACTGTACAAATCACAGTGCACCCCCTGTTGAATTTAGCAGCCTCCTCTGGTCTGAAGAACGAAAATACTCTTTGCGGAAATAGGGATAGTTTGATAGCTTCCCCGATTTTAACAAACGGATTAAAATCTGAAGACTTCTTGTGGCTTACATTATCCAGCTGCAGAAACTACACTGTGATTAAAACGAATTTAACCCATTAAATAATAATTTAAATTTTTTGCCTTTAATAATGACCGGCTCTGGAATTCTTCATTTTGCCACAGCGTTTCCGTGTTCCAGTAATACCATTAAAAAGTTACCTAAGCAAATAGACTTGTGTTTACCGATGAATTAAATGCTGTTTGAATAATAATAATAATAAATATCTTTATTGTGACAAATTTTCAAACTATAACTATAGAAATACATGTAAGACTGTTTTGTGTACATTGGTTTATAAATTAGAAGAGTATATAATTTTATCAATGGAAATTAATATATAAACAGTAGGTAAAATAAATGTAAATAATAGAAATGTTAATGTAGTTATATGTTAAGGTTTATCATAGCCCGCCTCACTAGGCTTAGCCTGTGTTGAGGCAGCTATCCAGTGGCTGATTAACCCTAAGGCAAAGTAGGCACGTGCCTAGGGGCGCCAGTTACAAAGGGGCGCCGGCGGGCGCCCCTAGAATTAAAAAAAATATATATATATAAACTTAATTTTGTAAGTAAGTATGCACCTGCTTACACAATATAAAAGATTATTTACTTCTGTAGAGATGCAGAGCTTCCAAAGCATACTCGCCTTCTTGATTATTCCTCCATGCCTCCATCGCATGATTTTTTAATAGAAGACCGCTCGCTCGTGGATTCGTTCGCGGGCGTTGCTAGATTGCAGGGCAAAGGGCGCAGCGGGGGCAGGGGCCAAGCGGCCGGCACCGGACTTCCGAACGGATGACGGGGTGACAGTCACACTCATCACTTTCAGCTTGGATGTCGCCGGTTACGCGCGCTTCTATTGATTACGTACTCGCAGCGGTATTTGTGTGAATTAATTAGTACATTGCGTTTTAGTTCATTACCCAAATAATGAGTGAATTGAAGAAGAAACCTAGTGGTGCAGCTTATAAAAGGAAGGCTAAGGAAAAAGAAGAAAAAAATCAAAATTTTATAAAGCATACGAAACATATTGAGACATTTTTTTCTAAATTAAAAAGTGATGATTCGGAATTTTCTAACGCAATTCACAGTGCGTCTTCTACCGAGTCTATTCAATGTGAAATTCCTACTAGTTCTAAACAACACGATTTGTCCATGCTGCCTACTCCGTCAGCCGTAGAAGTTGTGCACTTGTAGCAGTCGCAAAATAGACTGTTTATCGTGGGATGTGACCCTAACCCGTAACTTTTCCATTTTTCTTCACTAAAAATATCGTTTTATAAGACAAATAAAACAATGCGTTGCTCTGAAGTACAAAGAAACGACATTTAAAGTTTATTTGTCGTCCTTTTTTATATTAAAAAATTACATTATTTTTATTAGTCACTCAGTCAGCCACATAGCGAGTACACAATGCTGTTCATAAATAAATGCTGTTTAAGTGTAACCAAGACAACACATAAGTGACATTTGAAAAGTGCATAAAATAAAATTCGTAATTTAAACACAAAGGGATCCTAGGCATTTCTAGGTAGGTACTTATTAGTGAGTACTTATTCCTTTACATAAATAATTGATCATTTAAATTTTTTATGTTTTATCAATTATCCCTATTAATATTATAACTGCGAAAGTGTATATGTGTGTGTTTGTATAGGTATATGTTACTTCTTCATGCAAAAAAACTACTGAACCGATTGTGATGAAACTTGGTATGTAAAAAAAAGATAGCTGGCAGTGTTGCCAACGAGGGCGATATATCGCCATTTAGGCTACTCAGAACGAGAATCGGGGCGCTGAAAAAATCTAAAAGGCGACTGGTCGGGCTACTTCAGAGTCAAGTTAAAAACATCAATTTTAAACAATTCTCTAGCCACCCCCCCCCCCATGAATTTTTTTTTTCGGGACAAATTTTATTTTCTTGAAATTCTCTAGCCACCCCCCCCCCCCTCCCACGAAATTTTTATTTTCACGTAAAACCCACCTAACTACAAATTCGGCTACTTTAGGTACTTGTTAAAATTTATAATATGTGGTCGCTAGAGGGGCGCCGATGAGGTGCTTGCCTAGGGCACTCTCAACAGTTAATCCGCCTCTGCAGCTATCTACCAAGTTTATTTATAGTACTATAACGTACCTACAATTATATAAAAATATGAACACTCAATAGTTAGGTAGCATCAATATCAATACATCATTTACCAAGTTCGTTTCTAGTCCTAATAATATACCTACAATTATATGAAAATACATACAATAATTAGGTTGCATCAATGACTGCGAATTTGGATGAGTGCACCGGTAAAGGCCCTATCATTACTTTTAATCCAAATTTTTACGCTATCTTTGAAATTTTTTTGTGAATGACAGGTTTTTATTTTATCAGGAAGAATCACAGACATAGGAATTAATAGACGAGAAGATAAAGGCGAGGGGTAAAATCAACTGTTGAAGAACGAAGGGAGTGAAGATGACTGTGATTCGTCAATAAATCAATCTGACAGTAAATAGGCATCTCGCATTATAATATCACCATTTACTTCTTAAAAGTAAAATCTGCTTTGAATGAATAGACATTTTTACATGGGAGCGCAAATTACTCGCCACGTTATGAACAAATTTGCGAAGTCCAAATTCGGCAAAGTAAGGCAGCTTCTATATTCAGAGTCGTAGTTAGTTTCAGAGTATTTAGTTAAGACACTTTTATAAATGTTCATAATTTACTTCCCAGCAACCAACCAGCTTTGTGTTTCGCGTCCAGACGTTTCTCGATGTGATAGTAACAACTAATTCATAT
Organism: Hesperophylax consimilis; assembly: GCF_061612785.1. NCBI lineage: Eukaryota > Metazoa > Arthropoda > Insecta > Trichoptera > Limnephilidae > Hesperophylax > Hesperophylax consimilis. Next base: position 4,418,099 of record NC_142842.1, read on the forward strand.
TATACGATGTGAATATGCTTAAAATAAAATAAAATAATGCTTATATATGGAATGTAATACGACAATTGGGTTTATTCTCTTTTTTCGCATCTATTTTTACCAGTTTTCATAGTACAAGTAAACATTTTGCCGTGTTATTTCGTAAAATGGACCGATGATGCCTCGACCATAGTTCGCACAAGAATGATGACGTCACGTTTTCAAATATCACTTGAGGCCGTACGCGAGCCCAGCCGGCTCAATGGAACCGGTATGGGGAGTGGGGATAATACGCTTTTTAATCACTTAGGGCAGGTCTACCTAATATTCATATGTCTATGGGAAGAATGTTATAAAGTCTAGTCGCAAGATATCTAAAATTTCGTTGTCCAAAAGTAGTGTGCGTTACAGGAATTTGAAGTAAGTCTTTGTTATTGCTTCGAGTACAGCGAGTATTAGATCTTTTTTCGTAGTATGTATGTTTATCTGTGTATAGGTGAGTGAGTATTGTTTTTGCGTATGTCTGCCGAACATCAAACACATTCATAATATGAAAGATCAAGTTCGAGTCAGTAATTAGAGGAAGCCTAAGAATTATTTTTATAATAGTTTTCTGTGCCCTTATGATTGGGTATAGTGCAGATGAAGTTCCACCTCCCCATGCTATGATACCATACTCAATAATAGATTGACAGAGTGCAAAATAAACCATTTTCAAGTGTTTTAAGTTGAGGAAGTTTCGTATCGTTCTGAAGAAGTGCATGGTTTTTATATTATGACTTCCACCTTTTGATGTAAGTAAGACTTAAACACAAAAATCACCATTTGGTGTTGGGGAATTTCATTCCCGCTTTGTAACAGATTGTTAACATGTCTGTTTTTATTTTGTTTTAACTTCTGTGCCTTATTTTGCCTTCCAGTGGGTTAATCAAAACAAGGAAGAAGAGCCACAATCCAAAGGAAGCACCGGCCAAGGGGTTAAGTCTCACAACAGGCCCGAGGAAATGGACGTGGCACAGCGCCTTTCTGATCACGCCAAGGTGAGTTACTAAAATAAATATACTTCTCATATTTAACAATAAAACCAACAACAATTTGCAACCTTTCACATCCATGAGAAAAAAGAATTGCATCAGTTCACATCTGCCGTTATGACGGTCACTGTGACGCTTCGTTGAATTCGAAACATTGGCTAAGAAAGGAGGACCCAGCGTAATAATACAAAAATTAATCACAATGGCATCAGTTGTTGGTGACAGGTCAATTTTTTGGTATTTGCATATTATCAATGTATTGTGTTCCTACCCTTTTTTTAATATAGGAGATGGTAGACGTAAGGTTCCCGTGAACACTTAGGCCATAGGCCCATTGTGCTATCTCCCATTTTACTTCATTCCAACAGTAATCCGGTCCCTATAAAAAAAGTTCACCAGGGTTGTCATTAGATATGTGACTATGTCTTCTGGTTCTACAATGTGTCTTCCCAGGTATCCTATATAGAGCCTTGTTCCCAACAGAGCGGGACATTGGCACCAAAAGTGAATTGGAGTCTCTTCATCCTCTTCACATTTCCTGCATCTGTTGGTGTTTTCCACTCCCAATAACTGCATGTGCCTCCTGAGATGGCAGTGTCCCGTTAGTTGTTCTACCAGTTCCCTCAGTGAGTTTCTGTCCATATTGAGTAGTTGTCTGGTTCGCCTTGGGTCTGGCCCGTTTATTGCCCCATTCCGGGTGCCCTTTCCCATTCCTCCCAGTGCCGGGATTTGAGCCACCTTTCAATATGTATTTTAGTGTGCTACTCCTACTTCGATCCCGCAAGTGGTACTTTCGCCCCTTTCCTTGCTAGTCCATTAGCCCGCTCATTGCCCTCAATTTCTTTATGTCTTGGTACCCAAATCAGGGTTATTTTATTTTAACCTACCCTTTCCTTTATGCGAGAAAGCTTCCTTTACGAGAAAGAGACTGAGTTATAATGATTACACCACGCAATATATATATACATAGAAATGCAAATACGTAGTCAATGATAGTGTTCAAATTGTAGACAAAGTGCAGTTGTTTTCTGTCGTGCTTTAGAACGATCAAGAAAGTGCAATGTACAACATTTTTACCTCAATAGGTTTGTTGGTGATAGCCATATTATAAAAACATTTTGTGTAGAAAATGCTATTGATCAAAAAATAATGGAATAAAGGTTTTTAAAGAATCTCAAAATTGGAGAAAGGATTTCAATAAAAATAATAGCCAAATGCATTTTTGTTTTATTTTTTATATTACAAATTTGTACTTTATTATAATACATGTCAAATTAAAAAAAAAATCAGTAAAACTACATTCTAACTACACATACAAATTTAATATTAAATAAAATGTTTTGGTATATACACTAAAAAAATTATTATCGCCAAAACAAAAATTAAAATGAATCATAATATTATTGCTCAATGAAGAAATTGTAAAACCATAAAATTAATTAAAATCAAGACACAAGACACGAGACACAAAAAACATCAGATGTATTCATAAAATAATATCATGGTTCCAAAAATGTTCTCCTTCCCAAAATTCCCTTTTTCGTCTTCAAGTTTTCTAAAATAATTTCATCTGGTGAAGGCACGTCAAATTTGAATACATTCAAAGCGTCATAATATTTAAAATCTATGTGAGGTTTACGCAAGTCTTTAGGGTTCATACAGATGACCTTTCCCATTGTTGACATCTTCTTGTACGAAGCTCTTTTTCTTGATTTTGTTGAGACAAATGCGTTTGTGTCGTAAAATAAGCACGGCAATCTCGGGGTGTCATCCACTACCGGCGGAGCTATGTCCAAATCACATTCAATAAATTCCATTGTTAAGATTTCTTCAATTGCTTCGATGTTGGGAGGTGTTACTTTAGTTACAGCATCAGTTTTGATGATTGTATGAGAGAGATCAATATCCCAGTCATCTTCATGTTCCTGCGTCGGTTTTTTAAATTCTTCCTTTTCACTTGAGCCGGTGCTAAACGATAAACTACCTTTGTTTCTTTCGTCGATGTTTCTTTGTGGAATATTGATGGGGGAGGATCGGATATGCAGCTTAGAAACGAGGTTCTCGAGGCCACCATTCTTGCTTCCTTTGATATTTGAAAAGTTTGGAATGACGAACTTGCCTTCTGAAGGGTTAATGGTCAGGTTATTTGATGGACTCTTTGAGAGTTGGCTGGCGAGGTATTGATTGGCGAAGGCCATGAGGGAGGAGCCATTGTTGGGTTGCGGGGGGGATATTTCGACTTTCTTGGCTGCAGAATCCAAGTGGTTCTGCATCAAGGAAAACAGAGAGGAATGCGTCACGACTGGCGCGCTACTATTACTTGCGTTTGATTCCTCCATGACTTTTTCTTCAATTGGCCCCTCTGCTTGTTTGTTGTCAAAATTTTAATCTGAAAATGAAAATAAAAGAAGAATTAATATGCTGCTAAATTAACGCAATAAGATAACTTAGAATCAAAATCTTCACAGTTTTCTACGCACTAAAATGCAACTTTACGTATAGGCTACCTGATTTATGCACATGGTATTTATACTGTAACAATGTAATACATTGTATTTTATGTACATAATATTGCCTAGATAAGAATTTGTAGTGACTCATATTGTGTATTGACTTAAAATATTATGTTGCTAAAATAAGAAATATATTTTTTGTATGAATAATCTTCCTAATCTTGTTTGTACAGTGATTTGATCAATAAATAATTTAATCTATAAAACTTAAAATATCTATAAAAATAAAAATATTAATAAAAATGTAATTGTTTGTTCAAAATCTTAAATCTACGACAGATCTTCACCGATTGCTTTGAAATGTTGACACAACGTTATATTCGAATACGCGTGTGTTTTTATATACGTTTATTATATAGATGTCACCTGTGACGGTAAAAACATGATTTTTTTTAAACAGCGTCATCTGTTGGACGTAAGAGCAACATGCGCTATTTTTTCTCTATCTGCACAGACTGATTAAACCACAGCTAGTACTTAAATAAAATTATATTTATCGGTAAGCTGTAAGAAACTGCTGCTAATTTAATAGTTTACTATTCAAAGAAAAGCGTTTTTTTCACTCGATGATGAATAACTCTAAAAATAAAACATTGGATTGAATCACCGATACAATACATGTATGCCTTTCTTGAAAGAATTGAGTTTGTAGTGAAAACAGATAATTCACCTTGATATATGTGAAAGCATAACGTGCTAAAAGTGTTAATAATGAAATTAGTGCCATCTATGAAAGAGCATATTATAAATTCTTTTTGGTATATCCTTAATCTGGAAACTCAAAGAATTTTCAAAAGAAATATGTCGCTAATATTTGATCATAATGGTGTTTGTTTTTTAGGCATTTGATGCGGCATTTTTCATAGGAGCCAATGAAGAGGGGTTCTATGTTGTGGCCGGGTGCGAGAGAAGACCCATGGGAGTTATTGCCGGAGTCTTCTACATTATTGTTCGTAAATAAATACCGTAATTTCGAATAAATATAATTATAAAATGAAATCATCAGGAAACAGCTAATAAATAAACTTCTGTAGATAGATTTAATTAATTATTTGATGGGAATATTTCCCCAGGTTCCCGGGAAGGGAGTGCTGTGCGGTGCGAAGATCCCCGACACAATGTTGTTTGGAGCACATGTGGATGAGTTTGGGGCAGAGGGACTGATGCTAACTCCCGTGGAACCAATGAAGAAATGGAATATCTCGTACAATGGAAAGATGTGGTAAGTTTTATGTACATAGTAACTAATAGGATCCCGTTTTTCATAACTTGTGTAATATCATCCTTGAATAAGAACTAGGACCTGAATCTAGCGCAATAACTTCATTACAGGGGTAGGCAGATTGGATAGAATGCCAAGCAACTTCTTGGCACACACTCCGTGCTTCATTAATTGATACTTCTTTTATTTATTTATTTAAAAGAAACAGCTTTTATAATACAAAGAATTATAATACAATTATAGTAAATAGAATTATAATAAATAGAATTATAATAGAAGAATTATAATACAGAATAGATATGATGTTAAATAAAGTTACAAAAATAGTTTCTTATTTTGCTTTAAAACTATGTAATAAGGTGAGAGCGAGAGAAAAGGAATATAGGATAAGGATAGGAGATGCACCCAATACATTCTACACGCAGTACCCGCATGTACTGATTTATGATTGTAGGCATTCCTTCAATATTCTGGGTTACTGTTAAGAATGTCGATTCTTGAAATTGTGGGCTATACCATGTTATTATTATTTTTTATAAGGTTAATTTTATTTTCTTAAACTCACTTTTATAGTTTTGTTCTCATACATATATAATTTTATACCGATTCTTGACATTTATGACCTAACTCTTTTTTGAATATGAATACAGCACAAGAGTCCCAACTGCTTCTAACCATTTGGATCCAGTGAGACTATGACATCCCCAATTGGGGTATTTTGTGAGGCTCAAGATAGTGGGGGCGGGGAGGAAATGGGGAAGACTTGGAAGGTGGGGAAGTACCTGGCTATTCAGATCTGGTCATCAAATATGGCTAAAGTCATTTCAAGCAACGTTTCAGTTCTGAATGGTGGTCTTATACTAGGGCGATTCTGAGAGTGTCTTCCACTCTGAAACGAGCCGCAAATTATCTTATATTATTTTGAATGATTAAATTGTGAAATAATATCACACCGCGATTTGAACCCGCGACCTTCGGATTGCTAGTCTAGAGTATTACCCTTCCACAACGGAGGCCGTCAACTCTTATAGAATTTAATTCATCCTCCTCCTATTTGTAGAAATTTGGCTTTTGAGCAATCATACAGTTACAGCTTGACACAGGCAGTTAAAGAGGAACTAGTAAATCAAAAAACTTTTAAAATCTGTACTATTTTTTTGTTTGTGCCCGCAAAATCTACACTAGCAAATCCACAGAGTGCAAAGATTAATGTGTCAAGTTATAAGTTGATGAATAATTGAGGGTTGATGATTTTAAAGCCGCTATTTTTTTTAAAGGTGTTTAAGCAGTCCAAGGTATTAGCATATTGTGACTTCTATGACTAATTATGTTTTTACTGTCAGGTATCAGTCGGATCCCACCAAAACAATTGAGGTGTCATTTGAAGCGGAATGGACGGCCACCAGCAAGTACTTTGACTACGACACAGACCTTGACGCTCGCTGCATCACTCGGGCCATCGCCAAGGAGCCCTGGTCCAAGAAGTACTTCAAGGACTTAGAAGTGTAAGTACACAGTCTTTTGAGGCCTTATAAGTGTAAATACACAGTCTTCTCAAGGACTTATAAATGTAAGTACACAGTCTTTTCAAGGACTTATAAGTGTAAGTACAGTCTTTTTAAGGACTTGGAAGTGTAAGTCATCCATAGCTCAGAATTGGAGGGCAAGTATTATGTTTTATATCAAATCCAACTCCACGTCCACTCGCTTGCCCGCGACCACAATACTGGCATTCCGCGTAAATACCTTAAAGCAGCATAGTCCAAATAAATGGACTTGCGATTGCGCGTAAAATCCCTCCCAAGTTACTCTTCTATTTATTTTTTAGTATTTTTTTATATTATAAATAAAACTTCTTTCCGTATAATCACCGAGTTAGCCTATCTTTTATAAAAGATTTTACAGTTGCAGCACTGACATTTATTGACTGTCAATATTTATTTATTTATGTTTCAATAGTTTTTTTTTTTGTTTCCGACGATTAGAAAGTAAATTTTTTTATATATTCTTTTATTTTTTATATTAACTTTATATGTTTAATTGTTACTTATTCTTTGCCACTTTTATTAGTATAGAAATTAATAAAATATAATGAACATTTTTAGACATAACTGAATCTTGTTTCAACGCGGTCACTTGTTTGTTTACATAAAAAAATAAGTTAATAATTATTTATATTACAGCATCGAGTTTATATAAACATAGTTTGCTTATTAATTTGATACCAAAAACATAAGAATTGATTAATTTGTGAGATTACACTCGCGAAAATAACAACTTTTGAAAAGTATTATTTTCGCATTGTCAGTTGACATAAAGCCCGTACAGCACTTTAATTCAACAGAATATTTTGTGTAAATTTATAATTTTTACTTGCTACTTATATAATTTTTCCGTACTATTATCATTCTCTAATGCATTTGAGATGGTTTCAAAATAAAGAACAAGTTGTAAAAACAACCCATTCTCATCCGGATGTCAGGCATGTATTATAACATTATATTAACACTGATTTATTTTTTGGTTTTTAGAGCACACCAATCTCACTACGAACAGTTTGGAAACATGAAGGCTAAATTTAATATTGAGAAAGAATCATTTGAAGTTAGTTTGGACTCTTTCAGAGATCACAGTTATGGTAAGACATCATTATTAATTATCAAACATACTAATTTAGGTTGTCTGTGCTGCGCGTTAGTCCTGGGTAAAATCTGGTTCAATGAACTGAAATTTGCTTTGAATTTAAGTTACATTTTCAATGTTGGAACTGATTGTGTGAAGAATTCAGACAAGCAATAAAACAACCCATATAATAATAAAATATTTGAACAGAAAATTATTTTAATTGTCTTTTCTAAAATTGTAATTATAATATATGTGTAACAGTAACATTTTTGTTGTGTATACATAACACTAAATTAATTAGTTATTTGTGTAATGGTTACGATATTTGACTTCCACGCAGTTGATCGGGGTTCAATTTTCGGTCATGGAAATTATTTTTTTTCACTTTTTTTTTAATGTGATTTTTCACGGATTTTCAATAATTTTGAAATGCTAATGATGCCCTCTTCACAGTTTGGTTTGATCTTTCCAGGTAACAAGAGGGATTGGGAGTTGATGCATCGCTACGCTTTCCACCACATTTTCTTGGAGGACAAAACCAAGATCGCAATCGGGGTTGTCTGCCAACCTTGCACGGGATCAGCGTAAGTTAAACATAAAATATTTTTTCTCTAATTATTGAAACAAATCAAGGAATATGAAATAGAACAAGACACAGAAAATAAAAATATGTGTCATGACCGAGACTTTAACCAACCAACTGGAGCCTATGTTTGGTAGACTATGGCCTCTCCAAATGAGGTATTTTCCGAGGCTGAAGGTAGTTGAGAGGGGAAGAGGAAGATGGGGAAAAACCTGTTTTTTTACATGAACTACATATAGGACACCTTGTGGAAAATAATTTCTCTCAAGTCCAATGTCATCTTTGGGAATGCTGGGTGGAGGGTCTTGTTGAGGAGAGGAAGGAATGAACATGGGTCTTGAAAATACCACATTGTAGGAGGGAGAAAACACAGAGGCCGGCAAATGATTCCACAGCTGAGCTGTTGAACTCAAGAACGAGCCATAGAAAGACGCATTCTCATGTGACTAAATGTTGAGTGCGCCTTTTTTGTGTTTCCCGGCTATGCACCGGTGCTGAAGGGATCAATGACGCTAGTTCCTCAGAGAATCTTCCATCTAAAACACTAGTAGAACAAGGACAGCATTCAAGATCCAAGGAACAAGGACCTTTAGTACATAGATGGTGTCCTCAGGCCTCCATACCTGACCATCCACTCTCAAGAATGGTACACATTAAGCTAAATTAAAGCAGCATTATAATTGCAACGTTGGTCAACTCCTTTGAATTGTTTATGACAAAACCCAACATCTTTGTGACTGATTTGTGATGATGGTTATAGCCTAGAGTTGGGATTCCTGTGGACCCCAGAGCACGGGGGCCAGAACGTACCCGTGGAGTGGTGTGACTTGGAGCTCTACAAGCACGGCGAGAATGGCACTGCACCAACAGACTACGCCTTCAGATTCAAGGCGGGCCAAGACGAATACACCGTACAGGTAAACTATATAATATGTAAAAACATTTGGCCATTGTTTTCAAAACTCGTTATGTTGAACGATGACAATAGATATAGTTTCATAAATATTGTAATAAAAATCAGTTTTGTTATTAAATTTGATAGAGAAGCAAATTCCGCCTATGCTTAGTTCACAATACTACCACTAGATATCGCACACAGCGGCAAATAAGCAATACCAGACAACCGACATCGGTTATATTTTTAATGAAATACTGCCTATTTCCAATAGTTTCGATGTGCCACAAAGAGTCAAAACTCGTCAAAAGTTTTTGTCTCTCCTTCACAATTAGGTTTTTGGTATTTGTGGTTATTTTCTACAAACGTATAATAACTTTGGGAACGTTTTCGCCAGCAACAGTGATAGGCAGATTGAGGAAAATGCTGGAGAAGGATTTATTAATGTAGATATCGAAGAAGCCCAGATTAAATGAAGGAGTGGAGACGTATGCCGATAGCTTGTGCAAATGTGTCCGATTTTACACGTCACAAGAACAAGTTAGATAAATGACCCGTTTTCATGCCCACAAAAATTAGTGTTCAGCTTTTTTCTGCCGAATTTCAGTGTACAGGGGATCAATTCTGCACTTTGTTCATTGCATATCGATACACATTAGTTGTAATTTCAAGAAAAATTTTACAAGGAAGATAATAACTGCATTGCACAATCTAAACTTTGATTTATAAGATAAAAATTGTTATTTCTATCTAGGTGGACGTGGTTCATCAATCTGTGCACTATGTGAGCCCACACTGGGACGCCCGCATGGTGGAGCGCTTCGCCAAGTTCACCGTTAACGGAGTGCAGGGTTGGGGAGTCACGGAGTTCCACTACAACAACAAGGGGGGCAGACCCGAGTCGAAGACCAAGGGAGACCCAGACTGGTACCACAGCCTGAGGAAAGACTCCTAATTCTATAAGAGATATACGATATACCACCAACTGGCTCCATTTTAACATCTCACTCTTTCTTATAAAGGTTATCGCACACATGTCAGCTCGGCATCGGATCGGCATCGCCTCACCTAGCTTATCCTGAGGCCTACGATGCTTATTACTGTGCATTGCAGTAAGGAGTTTCATACGAAGAATTCTGAACGGCTCGAGCTGATCTGGTGCCGGGGTATTATGTGTGCGACAACCTTTAAGAGGAACGGTCACGCGGCCCTTTTCATACAAATCTTAAATTTGGATTTGGGGCCAAAATACTTATCCAAAATGAAAATTATTTTTTTTAATCAAAAGGTATAGCAAATGTCTATTATTTGTGTTTTAAATTATAAAATATAGACCATTAGATAATAAAAAATTTCATTATTTTAGAGGCAATTATTTGTGAGTTAATATGAATTTGATGAAATATAAAAAAAAAAATTAATATGATTAAAAAAAAGCATTTCGATGAGCGAAAACTTGAATTCTAAAAGACCAATTTACGTTGGAACACAAATTTGTCATATATAAAATAAAATTGTGCATATCCGTACTAGATATTTGCTATACCTCTTGATTACAAAATGATTTTCAGTTTAGTTGGGTAATTTGGCCTCAAATACAAAAAGTTTTGTATGATAAATGCCGCGCAACCGTTCCCCTTAACAATGCAAATAACGGAAAGAACAGTTTGAACGGAGCTCTCAGCGACAGGAATATAATCCTATTCATACTGGGTGCTTTTCAGCAACAGATTCCAAGATGCACTTTCAATGCAAAGCTTTATTAATTAGTTATTCGTTCTAAGCTACTTCTGAACTCTTGCATTCAATTGTTTTCTGTGTATTGAATGTAAAAACATTCAATTGTTTTCGTATTGGATGTAAAAACAATATTCAATTGTTTTCTTTCTTATAACTTAGTCAGAAGCCTTGAACATGTTTTGAGGGTGAATTCATAATTTAAATTTTTTATATTCAAAATGTTTCCAACTAAGGACGGGTTGTTTCAGAGAATTTGAACAATTCTGCAAAACAACCCATCTTAATAATATGACAAATGATATGGACATTTTTAACATAACTAACTAAAATGATAATTTTAGAATTATCTTTTTTTATCAAATTATATACCATTAAGTAAGTAATTATTGTACGCAACCATTGTTTATTACTAAAAAATTTACAATTTTAGTAATAAACCATTGTTTATTACTAAAATTGTAAATGTTTCATTGGGTGTAAAAATAAAAACAGAGATTAATACTGTGAACTTTACAATAATTCTTTCTCATGTAAATGCTTTTGTTTTTCATTTTAGAAAGTTCAAAATTGAAAGTGTTTTAATGTTTATATAACTCGCTAATAATTTGATTTATAAAATGTTTAAAGTTTGTTTCATTTGTGTTCTATATACTTCTAGTTGTGTATCGGACAGCTGGAATTTGTATGTTATGTTTTTTTTATAATTTATTATAAATTTTTTTTACTAAATAAAATAAATTTAAATATTATCTATTGTTTTAATATCTATCTATCTATCTATATAAATAAAAATGTAACTGTTCGTTTGTTCAAAATCTTAAAGTTCTCCACTGATTGCTTTGAAATTTTGACACAACTTTGCATTCAAATACGCGTGTGTTTTTATATACCTGTATTATATAAATGTCACCTGTGACAAGTAAAAACATTTTTTTTTTTCAACAGCGACATCTGTTGGGCAAACATGCTTTCTTTGAAAAACACAGAGCCTTCCGTTGGACGAAAAAGCAACATACGCTATCATTTCTCTATCTATGAAGGAAAATGTCTGTTTCGGGCAGTCGGCATTTTATTTCTATGCAAATCTACAGTACCTTTCTAAGGTTGATGAAATTTTGCACACTTGACCTTCAAAACAAGAGAAGGTCACTGTCTAAATCTGACTTCGAAAAACTATGTGTAATGCCCGTGCAACGCAATGGAACCCATGCAGAAGAATACTATTATGCTAACATTAATTATTAATTTAATTTAAACGCCCTGATAGGCTTTTACGTGAAGCATATTTTACATGATTTACTACATAACACAGTGCCAACAGAAGATTTTTATTTTTAAAACAACAACAAAATAAATTAACAAAAACTTAAAAACACATGGTACATATATTCCATTTAGATGTATTATTATTATTGAGGTGTGTTATTATAGTCTTCTTTTAACTATATTAAATGCAGAACACATCTACTCATTCTGAATAATACTGAGCAATCTATTATTATAAATTTATTATATCTCCTAAAAAGGGTGTTAATAAATAAATAATAAAATAAGTTATAACGGTTTTACCACATCAGCTCCACCGAGGCGTAGCGAAACGACAACACTTTCAATACATAGAGAGTATTTTTTGGCTGAATAAAATCAACTATATTATGATGGCCTCTGCGGAAAAAGGATAAGACTCTTGACCAGCAATCCGAAGGTCGCGAGTTCAAATCCCGGCGTACATAAATAAATTTTATTTGATTAATTTGTATTATTGCACAATTTAATAATATACAGTATATTTACGGCACGTTCCAGAGTGGAAGATACTCTCAGTATCACCCTGGTGTAAGACCACCATCCAGAATTAAAACGTTGCTTTAAATGGCTTAGCCATGTTCAGTTTACCAGATCTGAATAGCCAGGTATTTATTTCCCCACCTTCTTCCACATCTCCTCCCTTCTCCACTACCTTCAGCCTCACTACATACCCCAAATGGGGATGTCATAGTCTGACTGGCTTCAGACTGTTGGGAGCAGCGTGGTATTCACATAAAAAAATAAATTAAACTAGGTACTTAATTACTGACTTATATACACGAACCACATCAAACCAAGTAAAATAAACTTAAGTACTTGCTACAAAATAAAAATTTGAAATGGGATTTCATTAGTGGACACTGCTTTCTGTACGACCTTACTTCATAATTTCGTTTCCTGATTACTACATACAATCATTCACAATTTCCTCTCGGGGCCAATTTGCCCTGACAATTTCTATCAATTAATAATTCCAGAGTATCTTAATTGAATTATGCCATTCTACTCAATTATCCATTCTAAGGACTCCCAAAGGATTTACATTTGGACATCAGTCACTCCGTGTCATCACATCACAGAGGCCATCATCAAACCACCAAAACATGTGACTGGACTTGGACAGAGAGAATTCAAAGGAGAATTTCCGATTGAAAGATTTCGATAAATTTAGTGATGGATTTTGACTCGATCTTGGCGGATGTTGGAGAATTTGGCCGGTATCAAAAGCTGGTAATCTATTTGGTATTACTGCCGGCCGTTTTGCCGTGTGGTTTCCATGCCTACGCCCAACTCTTCATGGCGGCCAGACCTGATCACTGGTGCCGGATTCCCGAGTTGGAGCGATGGGATGACAATATGCATCTCGTTAAAAATATAAGGTAGGTGATTTTATCTATATATGATAAATATGGCCTTCTACGGACGTAGGCTAATGAAGCAGCGCAAGACAGGGAAGCATGGAGGTGGAGGCGCCTTGTCGTGGCGATGGGTCCCTGACCCGAATAGGAGAAAGGGAAGAAGGTGAGATGAGATATACAGGGTGTCCGGGGGTAAAGTGCACAAACTCCGGGAGATGATTCTACATGATGGTAGAAGTAAAAAAAAAAATTCTAAATTCTGTTGTTTTTTCCCAAACAAAAATATTTTTCCATTGATTTATTATTTGCTCAATACAAACAATTCAACTTTTGTACCTGAAAACTACCTTAAAATTTCTAAAAAAGTTATTTATCTTTTCATGTAGAATCGCCTTCCAAAGTTTGTGCACTTTACCCCCGAACACCCTGTTTAAGTAGATTTCAATTCAATTCTAAAGATTTTATTCTCAATAATGAAATGAGAGTGTTATTCTAAATAATAAATCTTCGTTAAACACTTCACAGAATTGAACATCAAATTTCAAAATTCTATGAAAGTCCTATTCAAATTCTGTTATTATTTCATCATGGGTTTGTTTTACGTTTGGATATTAACAAACTTGAAAAGTACTTTCACAGAACTTGAATATTAACTATTAAATTTGAAGAATTGTTAAAATTCTGTGAAACAACTGTAAGAGCTTTGCAACCTAAATTTGGCTATTTTAACCCTTAGCTGAAGCATATATAATTTTTACGGAATTTTTTATTTCAATAAAAACCACATTTTATTAAATATTCATTTTCGTAATTTTAAGAGTACAATACTGTTTTAGTTATTCGTCGCTTGATTATCCGACAACTACTATAATTCGCTATTATTTTTACTAGTTGAAAGCATACAATCAAGCTCTATCTCGCCTGCATTTGTGTGTCAAATTCAGTTGTCCGCCACGTGCCTAGACTCGAGGGCCAAGATTTGTACACTAACGGTTTGGCTTATCTTACTATTACACACTCTTTGTCTACCATACCACCGTCTATAGTAATCTCAGAGAGAGGTCATACTTGACGTCATCATTCTAGTATCTTCTGTCTTTTTCGTTTTCATACGAGACGAGAAGGAAGTGGACGATTCATCTCGAAGCCATCTCGTAAGCTTATAAATGACCATAACTTTAAACCAAAAAACGGTTTGGAGAAATTACAAAAGATCGATAGCGGTGTTCATTTGTTTTTATGAAATACCAGTAAATTTTTGCATGTACAAACTGTAATACGCCGCTTTCGGATTAGTGAGAGAGCACTGACTACATACTATACTATTTTAATCTTGTCGACACTGCGGTCTGTTCTCAATTGTATTACGTCCGAGAATATTTTTGAGTTATGAAAATCACTATTTTGAATAATATATATTTGGAACTCAATTATTTTCAACTCCAAAGGCTGTGTGAGGCCTCACTATTGACGGAGGCTACTGAAGTAGTGCAGGACAAGGGCAAGAAAATATATGCATATATTTGGAACACGAGTGGAACTGGAGCAAAACAATAACAAAAAATGGTCTGCTCATAAATTACAAATAATTTTTTTTAATTTTTTTCTTCATATGAAGCGGTTACTTTGTGATGTGACATTATAATTTAAAATTAAACAATAACTTTGTAAACATCACTTATAGGTAAATACTTAATGTCGACCGGGTTTCGCTACAACCGTAGCTTCATCAGGACAGTATAATACTAAACATCTAAAATATAAATTAACATGTGTTGATATCACGGTAAGTAGACGGTCTGAGCTACAGTGGAAGAGGTAGGGATAGGTGGGAGATTGAGATGCGAGTGCTCTTTGTCAATAGGGAACAATCTGAGTATAGGGCTTTTATTTAGGTTTATTTGGTTGTTGATGACTTTGCTATTGACGTTTTTGGCTTTCCTTAACTCTAGCGCCTCTAAGTTATCAATTTTATTATTATTGTTATTAATTTTTTTTAAATTTGCAGTATTCCCAAAGAGTATCGCGATGGGGTGATACGTTTTTCGGAGTGCCAGATGTATGACTTCGACTACAAAGAACTCCTGGAGAACTACACTTCTCTGGAGGATATCAGCGACAACCTTCCTGATGTGAGGGACAAAGTGAGCTGTAAGCACGGCTGGAAGTATAACAAGACGTTGTACGAAAACACCGTCATTATGGAAGTAAGTTACATTGACCCTAGGAACCCATAGAAAGGCAAAAACATTAAAACATAATTCTGGCAGAATAAATTGTGTGACAAATTTGTAAAATCATTTAGGAATTTTAATTATGCGAACTGAACTATGAACCTTTTTCATTCCATGTAATAGAATTATAATAATAATATTTGGCTAATTTATATAGCGCCGTTTTCGTGAAAAATCACCTCAAGAATCACCTCGAGAATCACCTTAAAATGAAATTATATGAAAAATCGCAAAGAAAGCATCAAATCCCCATGGAAAATATGATTTTTCAACGCTGCTGGGCAATATCAGTAATTTGTTTATATCAATTTATTAATTTTTTATTATAATGTAAAAGCAAATAAGTAAAAGAGCGCGCTTTTGAATACACAAGGTGTCTAAGGGGTAAAGTGCAATAACTTTGGGAGATTCTCCATGATAATACAAGTAAAAAAGATAAATAACTTTGTACGAAATTCGAGAATTACGCCTGAAAGCTTCTAGTTTTGCGACGAAGCACGCGCCTAGTAGGACCACCCGGAGAACTCACAGGTAGACCGGCGCACTTTCCTCGCGAGAAGTTTCCAGGTGTAATGCGCGCTCCCCATACCAGTCTCAACTCAGTGATTTAGACGAATAGGCTACTTTGCTTAGTGTTGAATTAATAACCTTGATGTGAATTTTCATAAAAATTACCCCATGGTAACTATAAATTAATGAATATTTTCCAGTGGGACCTAACATGCCAAAAGGACTTCTACGGTACGTTGGCGCTAATCCTGCTCGGAGTGGGCGGTTTGGTGGGGAACTACATATTTGGATATCTCCAGGACACGCTGGGTCGGAGACCCTCCTTCTTCATTTACCTCTTCATCCAGTGCGTGTTCGGTGTCGCCACTGCCTTCGCCCAGAACTACGTCACGTGGGCCATATACCGGGTGGGGGTGGGCTTCACGGTGCCTGCTATTCTGGCAACACCTTATGTTTTAGGTGAGTACCATTTTTTAGTCTTCTCATTAACCTTTTCACTGCATTCTCGAAACATAGAAAAATGTGTGAGGCAAAAACTCCTTCTCTGTCGTTGTGCGTATATTTGCTTTATAATATTCAAGAGGAACGGCAAAATAACCAACAAACCGAAAAATTATATTTTTAATCAAAAGGTATAGCAAATATCTAGTACAGATACTTCATGTATTTATGTATAAAAAATATCATGATTTTTTAAGCAATTTTGGCAATTATTAGTGAGTTAATGAATTATTAAAAAAATACATATCTATTTCCCATATCTTATATTTCATCATATTTACCATATGATGAAACATAAAATTCAAAACAAATATAAAAATGATTTTAAAAAAAGCATTTTGGTGGGCTTAAATTTAAATTACAAATAACCAATTTATTTTGGAACACAAATTTGCTGTACAGTTAAAAAAACGCATTTTTCACTATTTTAACACAGTAGTTAAGGCAAGATTTTTTTTTAGTAATTACAATTAATTCACAAAAAAATGCTTAAGTTACCTCTAAAAACATGCAAAATTGAATTCTTTAATGATTTTTCTATGTATCATAATTTAAAACACAAATAAATAAAATATCACATATCCATACTAGATATTTTCTATACCTTTTGATAAAAAAAATATTATTCCGTTTGGTTTAGTAATTTAGCCTTAAATCCAAATTAAAGTTTTATATGAAAAAGGCCGCGCAGCTGTTCCTGTAAAGGGTTCATATGATTTCATCACAAATCATTTCCAATTCAAGAAATCTCTCCTTAAATAGCGTTAAAAACAAATCTAGCAATGAAATGAGTACAATCATAGAACAGCATGACAAGCTTTGGCTCTCAGTAAATTACACAGATTTATAAAATTAGGACGGTTCTATCGAGCCCTTTCGAGGCGTAGAGAAATGACAACATGTCCACTTAGACTGAATAAAATCCTCTAGGTACTTAACTACTGAATAACATCCTTCATCCTGTTACTACCGCTGATGAGTTTTGTCCTCCGTTGAACTCCAATATTGCATCATAGAACATAGTCCAAACTTATCTCCTTCTGTTGAACTCGATCGCGTCGTCAGCGATATTGAGAAATTCCTCCGTCTAGGGGATAGACAGCCACAGGTCGTCACATGCATGTGAATCGATACTCGTTTATTGACCTCCTTCGATGCGCTAAAAAGATCAGCACTCGGAGCTAAGAGGTTACAATGACTTATTTTTATATGAATACTGTATCTTCATTGTTTTGATTCTGAATGGTGGTTTTTCACTAGGGCAATACTGAAAGCTTCTAGAGCATTTGGAGGTAATGAATATTATTTTGATTTCCAGCCATCGAGCTGGTAGGCCCCAAGCACCGCACCCTGTGCACCATCGTGTCCAACATCGCCTACTCCGTGGGTCTGGTGCTGCTGGCGGCGGTTGTGTATCTGGTGCGCGAGTGGCGCCGCCTGGCCCTCGCCACCACGCTGCCCTTCGTGGCACTCTTCTGCTTCTGGAAGGCGCTGCCTGAGAGCCCCCGCTGGCTGCTGGCCAACGGGCGCTTTGCAGAGGCCCAGGTCATTCTGCACAAGATGGCAAGGTAATACTTTCATTGCTATTGGTCACAATTTATTGTATTCCAATCTTTTCAATTTCGGGCTATTTCTCCGTATTATTAACCCACACAGAAATGCTGTGGTTTTTTAGCCTTTCAGTCACATGTCAGTTCTATTACATGGTAACTGGTAGAGGGGACATTCTTTTTCATGGTTTGAACCTATCCACATGCCCATAAGAACCCGTTTGTGCACTGTACCAACCCAGCTGTGACTGCACCTGACATAGTTTAATGTGGTTCATGCTTTTCTAGACAACCCACTTCTCTTTCAGTTTAGCTCCTCTAAGGACTGATATTCTGATTATTGACCAAGCATAGTGAAGTTCAGTTTTTTTCGCATTTCGTCTCTCTGTAAATTTGTTTGTACTGTTTCTGTTTCAAGAGAGTAGTCATTTTAATGGTTCAGTAAAGATTATATTTTCAAATGTGAAATAGTTGTGTTCATTAGAACTTTTTTATTTGCATTTTTTCAATATTATGGTACCTACCACGACGGTCCGTGACTTTTCAGTCAGCTAGAGTTGAAAAAGTTGAAAAATATGACATTATTGATGTTGCCGTAACTGAAATTTTACATTTTATATTTTCAAATTTTCAATTTTTTCTATGAAGTTTTTCAAGATTCTTTAGGTTTGGGGAAGTGCAGCATCCCCAAACTGAAAAATTTTCATCCAAAAATGTGAAATTTTGAAAGTGACGTTTGAATAGTGACGTTTTTTTGTACAAATTGCTTTTTTGAAACCATATATATATACTTATACTCCACCACGCGTTGCGATGGTCTGTCTGTGCAAATAGAGAAACAATAGCGCGAGTTGCTTTTACGTCCTATGGATGGCGCTGTTTTTTTTAAAAAAAGCATGTTTTTACCTGTCACAGGTGACATCTATATAATATAGGTATATAAAAACACAAGCGTATTTGAATGCAATGTTGTTACAAAATTTCAAAGCAATAGGTGATGCATATGTTACATATTTTGCAAGGTTAATTACAAAAAATCGTTAAATTTATTGTGCCTTGGGAAGCCCAAATTTGGGTATCAGCTCGAGTGGTTAATA
Organism: Hesperophylax consimilis; assembly: GCF_061612785.1. Lineage (NCBI taxonomy): Eukaryota > Metazoa > Arthropoda > Insecta > Trichoptera > Limnephilidae > Hesperophylax > Hesperophylax consimilis. Next base: position 4,437,248 of record NC_142842.1, read on the forward strand.
TGATAAGAATATTGTGCATTACTATTTCCAGGATCAACGGAAAGACCTTGCCTGCCAACTACATGACCCACCTGAAAGCTCGTTACGAGATAGAGAAACAGAAGCAAGACATGGAGAAGTACAAGGACTACCAATACGGAGTCATGGACCTGTTCCGGACGCCCAATCTCCGCCGGAAGACATTGATCATCACATTCATCTGGTTCACCAACACCAGTGTTTACGTGGGCCTGTCGTACTACGCGCCCGTGCTAGGGGGTGATGAATTCCTGAACTTTTTCCTAGCCGGAGCGGTGGAGCTGCCCACTTATCTGTTCCTGTGGCCGGCCATGGAGCGACTGGGCAGGCGCTGGACGCTGTGCCTGAGCATGGTGGTGGGAGGCACTGCGTGTCTGGCAACATTCTTGGTGCAAAACGGTATTTATTTATCTAAATTTTATTTATTGTTTGTGCCAAGAAGTTCTTAGATATTGTTTTATAGATTTTCGAGAATTCCCGAGTGGCCCTTATTCTTGGATACTTTGACTAAGAACGTAGAAACTAACAGAATTCACAACAAAACTCAAAACATATCCATGAAGAAATAATTGTAAAAATCTTATTTCAAAGCCAAAGTAGAACATTATTTTGGTACATTTTGTGAAAATTTTAACCTTTTTGATTTAGTCATTCTTGACAGTTTATCAAACAAATCTGAACCCTTTAATCAAAATTTTTTTTAATGTAACGTTGATTCACCAGTTTCCCGGACACGGTGTGGGTTTGATTTTTAAACAAATCTATAGTTTTATTACGAGATTGACGAAAATTTGCACAACCGACATTCAAAATAAGAGGAAGGTCACTGTCTACATGATATTTCGTAAAACCAACCCCATCCACTTTTCCCACCCCTTAAAGTAGAATTTTGATACTTCTTCATAAAATTTTGCAACTCGACTTTAAAAATAAGAGGAAAATTACTGTATACATCTGATCTCAAAGGAGTCTGCGTAAAGCCCGGGCAACGCTAAGGAAAGTAAAGAGATAAACTTGAATTTCCAGAACCCACGGTGACGTTAACCCTCTACTGTGTGGGCAAGATGGGCATCTCTTCTTCGTTCGTGGTGCTTCCCCTGATGGCCTCAGAGCTCTACCCTACCGTGGTGCGCGGACTCGGAATGAGCATCAGCTCAGTGGTGGGCATGCTCGGACCTATCTTCATACCTCTAGTCAATTACCTGGTGAGTTTGAATCAACGATAGCTAGTTTATTCATTCTCTTTTGAAGTTAAAAGTGTGGCTTACATGGTCTTACTACAAATACGCCTCAGGGATCATATTTCTTTTTCATTCAGAATACTTTCATCAATATTTCCTCGGCTAGTTCCATACCTTACTAACATACATCAGGATCCTCACAACTCCACTGTTAACTGCCAGCCTCGCTGTATTTTTGTAATATGTGGACCAGAGATGAGCAGTAAATAAAATGAACAGACGGGATATTGTGAATGAAGATCAACCGAGAGTTTACTTTACGTAATAAAGAACTAAACCAAAATATATTTTATCTATTTGTTTCAGGGTGGTGACATGATGGTGCTCCCACTCATCATAATGGGCGTGCTACTCGTAGCTGGTGGTGTCACCAGCCTGCTTCTCCCGGAGACCCTCAACCAGCACCTCCCGCAGACCCTCCAAGACGGAGAGGAAATGGGGCTCGACATGGAACTCTGCTGCCAGCCCCCTAGTCACCCGGAAGACACGCAATTCGAAGAAATCAAAATAACGCAAAAATACACCATCGAGGAAATAGACACACACGATGTTATCGTCAAATCTAATTTGGACGAGTTCAATATTATTGAAGCAATGCACAGCGGGCAGGATCAAGTCATGACCTGCGAACATCCCAGCAGTATGAGAAAGTGTGGACCAAGGAAGAACGCTAATAGCGCAGCGGTCGAACGACATGTTCACATTCAGAATGTGGATGATATTTAATGTTTTACGCTCGTTGAGAGAGTTTTTGGTAGAAGCTAGAAGAAGGTAGAATCAGTATTTTGCAACAGTGAAACACAATCTGAGTTATTGTAAGCATGCTACAAAATCTGATAAATAAAAATCGATTTTATTGTGTAAGTATGAACTGATAATATGTCATCTGATGAGGATGGAAACTAATGATAAAATAAGGTTAGGTTATGTAAAAATAAATCGATTTTATTTTTAATAATGAAAAATCGTTTTGGAATGTTAGTACTTTTTTTCATATGGAGTCATTGGCCTACTTGTACACTTATAAATAAATAATACGTTGCTTTATCTCTTATGTAACAGATTAATCTATTTGGCAGTAAAAATAAAGTATAGGAAGTATGTTTGAAAATGTTACATTCAAAATTTTCAGTGGGCGATGGATTAAAATCGATGTTTTAACCTTACATTAAGGGTTCCCCAACTGTAATCTTAATCATTTAATATGATCTTGAATAATTTATCATAAGCTGACGAAATTATTGAATGATAAAATAGAGATGATAAAAAAATATATTTTTTAGTAATTTAATCAATATAAGATACCGATAAACGCCCTCGGGGTGATTTTCTGAGGTGCTACAAAAATGAACCGAGTATTAATGATTGATAAAGAATAATAACACTGGTCAACACATTTTTTGTCCCTTTAACGAAAGTAGCCAAATCTGACAGGAAATTTCACGCTGATTGCAGATATGTGATTAGTTTTTTTCTATCACGTCAGGTTTTTATGGGTTTTAAGTTTTACTAAAATGTGTATTAATTCATATTTATTCATGAGTTATCATTGATTTTTTTTTATAATATGGCAACACTAGGCTCGAATGTCATTTGAATGTCACAAACATGAAAGAGAACTATGACAACATGAAGCTGCTGTTAACAAAAATTAAATATGTAAAATACAAATGGAAAATATGTGGTGATCTAAAAGTAATAGGGCTCCTACTAGGACTGCAAGCGGGATACACAAAGTATTGTTGTTTTCTGCGCGAGTGGGACAGCAGAGACAGGAAAGACCAAGGACTGGCCTACTAGAAAGCACCTTAAACATGGCACGAAGAATGTTCAACATGCTCCCTTAGTAAAATCTAAAGATATCTTACTTACACCCTTACACATTAAATTGGGTTTGATGAAAAAAATTTAAGGGCTTGTCTGAGGATGTAAATGGCATGATTTACTTACAGCAAAAGTTTCCTAAGATCAGCGACGCAAAAATCAAAGAAGGAATATTCAGGGGACCACAAATAAGGGAGATCTTGACTGTTCCGAATTTTATAACAGTGTTGAGAACAGTCGAGCTAGCCGCTTGGTCAGCCTTCAAGAATGTTGTCGAGAACTTTCTTGGAAGTCATAAAAGTGAAAACTATATCAGCATTGTGTCTGAAATGCTCATGGCCTATAACATATGGGATGTAACATGTCACTAAAAATACACTTCCTTCACCCTCATTTGAATTTTTTCCCCGAAAATATGGGAGATGTCAGTGACGAGCACGGCGAACGATTTCACCAGGATATTGCGGCTATGGAAAAGCGATACCAAGGAAAGTGGAGTCCATCTATGCTAGCAGACTATTGCTGGACCCTGCAGAGAGACTCTCAAGATACTCACAAGCGCAAAAAAAATTAAATTGAATTAGTTATGAAATTTTGTTAAGTAAGTACCCGTCATACTAAGGAAGAATTATGTAAAAAAAACATTGTTAAATAATAAAAAAACCTGACCTACGAAAATTTTTTTTTGTTTCATTTTGTGTTTATGGATACTAAATACATATAAAAAAATAAGCTTTGCTTAAGGGACTGCACTTTAAAAAATAAATGTCGACCAGTGTAATTAGTATAATTATGTATGCATTCGTTGTGATTATTTTAACAGTAACGTAATAAGTAATAGCTAATATTTTGTCAAATTTCATTATGAAAATTAGAATTCTTATTGGAAAACGACCCAGGGTCATTTTAATATTTACAAAACTAAGAAACAAAATACAAGTAGACATTGACATTATAAAATGAAATTGTAGCTGAATGTACGTAGCAAATATACAACGAATTGAATTGGGACGTTTTTCATGAACAAAGAAAGGTAAAATAATATTGTCAATCTGTCAACTCAGTGTTATTGAACTTGGGATAGCGTAATAATTATTCATTTTATAAAGTTAGATATGAATAGTGACCATGACAATACTTTCTCGAAAAATATTCCAGATAATTACGAATATCCCAATGCAAATGATAAAACACTTACCTAATTCTTATTTGGAGATTATTCACTCAATTATTAGTAACATTGTTATCAAAACTAAGAATAAACCACTCATATTCCCGCGTCCAGTTCCAGATGTCAATAAAAATAAAATGACATTCGCGTTGTAAACATCATAAATCATAAACAATAAGAAGAGTTGTAACTCGTCTGCTTTATGGCTGTAGCTATGGCTCCGTATTGATAAATTGTTAAAAATATTGTTGTAAACATTTTTTGAAGTATCAGACGCCGCGCCGTAGGTACCCACATATGAAATAAAATAAATATTTTCTCCTCAATATTATTTTGTTATGCACTGCCTCTAACGCTTTTCTGTAACGTCCTCGAGGGTATATTTAAAGTTTTAAATCTGTCACAAGTAAATCAGTTTAAAGAGACCCTTGTTTGTATTGTAAGTGGTGTGCTAAATAAAAAAAAATAACAGTAATTTTGTTTTGTTGGGAAGTTGAAAATTAAACAAAAAAAAATTAAAAAGAACATTGTCAAATCGAATCGCGGGTCCAGATTTTAACGGAATTGATCAACTTCGTTATACACCCAGTAAATTTGAGCATTTGCGGGCTTGAAGGGGACTCTAAACTAGTTTGAAAAACTTTTTTGAAACTTTTGATACTACCGATGTGTACAAACAATACATTAAAACGCATCCTGGTTCATTTGCCTGCGGTTGGTTATGAAATCATTGGTCTTTGGAGTGAAATGATGAAATCATTTTAACGTTGGCGACAGTTTTACAGTTGCTACGCATGTGGTTGTATATTTATGCGCATGTGTTTAAACCAAACGATTAGAGAAAAAAACCTCACTCTTCTGGCTAGAAAATAAAAATATTCCATAAACAGCAATTTTTATTTATGACAGTCGGTCCTTCTTCCGCCATAGAAGCACATAGAAGCTTGGCCGAACTTTGAAAATTGTGCAGACGTCGTGTAATAAATTTTTAAATTAAATTTTAACATTGTTTACGTTGAATTCCGGAATGCAGTTCCGATGCAAAAGTAATTATTATTCTTGTTAAAATTTACGGGAGACAATATTAAGAAAAATCAAAGTTGATTTTTGGTGATTGTCTCGCTTTCAAGTGCAGGTGCTACGAAGTATGAGATGGCAGCTCAGGTTAATCACTGCGAAACTTTGAGTTCGGCGAGCTCCGACAGGTAAATACACTTTATAATATTCTCCGAAAATAATTCGCTTTCCATGTCTGATAATTTCAGCACGCTGTTGAAAATCGTTAAAAAAATCACGAACGTGGTTTGATATTTTGCAATGTTTTGGTACACCGCGCAGGTATTTTATCGTTTTATCTATCACTTGGTAAATAGAGAATTCGTGCATATTTTATAGCTTATCATTTATTCCGACATCTAACTGAAATATCATGCGGGTTTAACCTATTCGAGATCATTGTTCTCTTTCCTATCTATTTTTAGACATTTAGATTTAATGTTTTGACCACGTTCCGTCCCCACTTTACTTTACCTGCGCCTTATTTTGTGCATACAAACATTCATAACATGATGTATCACTTATTATTTTGTAATTAAATTCGACTTTATCAAATTTATTACACAATTAAACTGACCTACTCTGTCAGAACTTCTCATTGAACAAATCATTTACAAATGCCGAAAATAAATAAAGGGTCACTAGATTAAACTTACCTACTGAAAATATTTTCCTTTCGTTTTGTATTTCAATCGTTTCAGCTGTCAGTTATTTTCATTCTCCATTTACATTTACACACGAATTACTTTGACAACTTCACAACAAACAGCATTAAATAAAATTATATCACATTTCTTTCAAATGAAGGCAAAAAATTAAACTGTATATTTCTCTATGAAATTAAAGACTTATTAATACTCACAAATCAAGATGCTGTATCATGTGTCACATACACATCAATTGACTTATATAACATAGCATCCTTGAGGTGATACTGTCAAAATTCAATTGGTTTTTATCACTGTTGACTTTAAAAAAAAATAAAATCACTCACTATCCATATAATAATAATTATAAATAAAATTATTGGTTAGCACAGTTAATAATTAATGGAGTTATCCAGTCTGAAAATATAATAATATAGTCACTCCAAGTTATGATAAGACAATGTTGCACAAATTGTGCCTAATTTTATTAATATTGTGATTCCCCGTGAATATAATTTTATATCATAATTTTTTTTATGATTGATAAGTCATATTTAATCTTCATTTCTTTGATAACATAAATATAAACTGGTGGAATATTTAAACTTATCAGTATTCTTGAATTAATACATAGTGCATTGTATCCATTGCAAAATCAAGACTTGTGCAAAGTTTCGTACGTCTGCTGCAGAAATAGATTGTAAAGTTTTATTTAATATTTCCCATCAATAAGCACAATAATGCATAGGCAAATATTTCTACGAAATCTTGGAAATTTTGACAGGTAAATAAACCATTTGTATTTTCCGTTCAATAATAATACAATACCAAAGAATCATTGTTATAATATGTAAATATTATTATGTGTTTTTAATCTTTTTATATTAACCTATACACTCTTGTTCACCTTGAAACATATTTCCAATGACCTAGTTTTAGGTAAATACCATACTAAATGTGGAAAAAAACAACAAATATACTGTAATATATATTATACATCATCCAAATATTATTATTATTTATTTATTTTGTAAGAAACAAACAGCTTTTATATAATATGCAGTGATAGATATAAATATACAAGTTAATTGTAGTCAAGCCACAGAAGTTTCTTATGTTAAAGTGCATTAGAAATGAAGTTTTAGTTTCTTAAAATTAATTTTGTGTTAAAGGAAGGGGAGAGGAAGAGGAAAATAGGAAGAGGATAGGAGATGCTGCCGATACATTCCATACTCTCATATTAATAATTGATCGTACGCATTAATTCATATCGATATTTCTTTAGGTTATTACCAAAAATGTCAATGCTGTAAAAATTTTTATTATATTGTGCACATATACGAGGAATTGGGGAATTTTTTCGAATGTTTGTTCTACACGAGGGTAGATAAAATAAATCAGATTGTCGGGTTGATCTAGACGGAATATGAAAATTTATTAAATTGGTAAGTTCTGGTGAGTCCAGACCATTATTTAGGATTTTAAATAATAGGATTTGATCAAAAATTAGACGTCGTGTTTGGAGGGAGTTAAAATTATGAAATTTAATGGATTCGGTATAATTTGAGAACTGTAAGTTTAGTTTATAATTTATGTGTTTAAAAAATTTTTTTTGAATTCCTTCTATTCTTTCGATATGGGCTTGGTATAAAGGAGTCCAGATCGGTGTACAGTGTTCCAGGTGCGGGCGAATATATGAGGTGTAAAGGGAATATAGAGTGTTTATGTTGTGGAAGGGTTTTGCTATGTGAATTATAAATCCCAGCATTTTATTGGCTTTGTTAATGATGTCATCAGTGTGTTGGATAAAGTTTAATTTAACATCCAGTGTTACCCCAAGGTCCCTGATATATTTTACTTCATTGATGTGTGTGCCGTTTAGTGTGTATACAAAGGATATTTTATTTTTATTACGTGTAAATGTTAATTTATTGCATTTTGCGATGTTAATAACAAGTTTGTTTAATTCGCAATAGACAAAGAGACGGATATATGCATTATTCTGGCAACCACTCAGATTTTACTCATTTCTTTTTAATATTTTTTTTTCAGGAAACGTGGATACAATAACGCTTCGAAAATAAGTGTTAAATTAGTTGGTTTCTTTTATATTCTAACATTTTGATGCTTTTTTTAGCATAGAGCTATAAAATTAGAGGTGCTATTGCATACTAATATCTCTTCTAAACGTTTTTCACTAGCGATAATCATTGCGTATTGCGCTTAGACCGGATTTTGTAGTTTCCGGTCAGTCAGCGTTAACATTTTTTTCACTTCGTCTCATTTAGATGATCAATGTTTTTTGGATATTTTCAAACAGAAAATGTAATTTTTCGAAGAAAACTTCTTCTAACTGCTTTTCACTTTGTGATGGCATTATTTATTTTTTATTAAAACACAAATAACATTGTTTACATCACTTTATTTCGATACAAAATCTCAACATGTTTCATGAACCAAGTTCACTTCATCAGGAGCACAAGTATACTAAAGTTATAATTAAAATTAGGTCTAGAAAGAAGAGGTAGAAGGAGCGGGGAGGGGTAAGAGTGGGGGAGGGTTATTCAAAGTAGGAATTAAAATGTCATTAGACGGGAAAGACCGGGTAATTGGGAAAATATTTAAAATGGGGTTTATAAAAATTTTTTGTTTATTAATAATATCTGCTTTCATATTCACGTGTTTTCTTATTTCTAGGATTTCAAAATTATTGATTTGAGATACCTTGTAACCAGAATGTAGTATTTTAAAACCTGAATTAATATCGAAAGTATGGTCGTTATTTAATAAATGATCCGCAAATTCTGATTCACAGTTTCCCTTTAAAGCCCTAAGATGTTCTTTAATTCTGATCTCAAAGTTTCTATTAGTTTTTCCTATATAAAAGGAATTACAATCATTACAGTTGAGTTTATAAACACCTGATTTTTTAGTTTGACTATCAATATCTTTATTATTAAGAATATATTTTTTTAATTTGTTATTCGTATAAAACGCCGGTTGAATAGTGAAGGGGATGTTTTTATTTATAATTTTGGAAGTATCATTATCTACAAATAGAATTCTACGCCATTGTTTGTTTGTATCTTTATAAATAGGATAAATATAAAGTTTAAAGAATTTATGTTTAATTTTTTTATTTAGTATTTCATCTATCAATTTATTAGGATAGCCGTTATTAGATGCTATTTGTTTTATGATATTTAATTCTGAGATATAATTAGGATCCGACAAAGGAATAGAAATTAATCTATTAAGCATAGAATGGAAAGCTGCGACTTTTTGAGAAAAGGGATGATTTGATGAATTATGAATGACAATATCAGTGTACGTATCTTTACGGAAAATATTAAAATCTATTTTATTACCTATTATTGTTAAATTTAAATCTAAGAAATTTAAACTCTTATCTATACCTATTTCTAATGTAAATTGAATATTTTTGTGTATTTTATTTAAAAAGTTTAAAAACATGTTCAATTGTCTTTCTGTTCCTAACCAAATGCAAAAAATGTCGCCAACATATCTCTTCCAACAATATACATTTTTAAGTAACAAGGCACCGCTATTAAAAATCTTATTTTCTAAATTATTAATAAAAATGTCTGCAATCAAAGGACTCGTACTGTTCCCCATGGCCAAGCCATCCTTTTGTTTAAAAATTGTATTGTTAAATTGAAAATAATTTTGTTTAAAAATAACTTCGAAAAATAAAATAAGGTCATGGATAAGGTCTTTCTGTAAGTTAGATGAATTTAACAAATTATTGATGATGGTTTTACTTTCTTCTATTGGAATACTAGGGAATAAATTTACTACGTCAAAAGAAACTAAATTGATAGATGAAATACTAAATAAAAAAATTAAACATAAATTCTTTAAACTTTATATTTATCCTATTTATAAAGATACAAACAAACAATGGCGTAGAATTCTATTTGTAGATAATGATACTTCCAAAATTATAAATAAAAACATCCCCTTCACTATTCAACCGGCGTTTTATACGAATAACAAATTAAAAAATATATATTCTTAATAATAAAGATATTGATAGTCAAACTAAAAAATCAGGTGTTTATAAACTCAACTGTAATGATTGTAATTCCTTTTATATAGGAAAAACTAATAGAAACTTTGAGATCAGAATTAAAGAACATCTTAGGGCTTTAAAGGGAAACTGTGAATCAGAATTTGCGGATCATTTATTAAATAACGACCATACTTTCGATATTAATTCAGGTTTTAAAATACTACATTCTGGTTACAAGGTATCTCAAATCAATAATTTTGAAATCCTAGAAATAAGAAAACACGTGAATATGAAAGCAGATATTATTAATAAACAAAAAATTTTTATAAACCCCATTTTAAATATTTTCCCAATTACCCGGTCTTTCCCGTCTAATGACATTTTAATTCCTACTTTGAATAACCCTCCCCCACTCTTACCCCTCCCCGCTCCTTCTACCTCTTCTTTCTAGACCTAATTTTAATTATAACTTTAGTATACTTGTGCTCCTGATGAAGTGAACTTGGTTCATGAAACATGTTGAGATTTTGTATCGAAATAAAGTGATGTAAACAATGTTATTTGTGTTTTAATAAAAAAAGAAAATGTAAATACATTTTATAAATTCCTCAACGATTATAAAAGTTCTGTGTTTTTTATATTGTAAATTATATCTGTGTCTATCGATATATAAAACTACTTGAATATTCAAACATGCATTTATTTATTTTTTACAATATTTTTTGGGATTGATTAAATCAGTTTAATAAATAAGTTTGTAAAAAAGGTCACCCCATTCCGAAAGGTGACTTTGATCACTGTGTTTTTATTTTTTTTGACTCCTCAAAGCCATATATTTCTAGATTTTCACGGCCAAACATAATATAGTGTTTGGTTTTTGGGTTATTATGCCGTGTTGCACTACTTCATTCTTTAGCCAACTTTTCGAACAGCATTATAAAATTTTCCCATAAAAACGATTTTTTTTTAAAGTTATTTAGTTTCGAAGAAGTCAAACAAATTCTGTTTTACGTATGAAGATTTTCAGGAAATCTGTGCGACGCATGGCCAAACTGAAATTTCCTGAAAATCTTCATACTATAAAACTAATTTAAAAAAAAAAAAATCATTTGGTTAGTCCAATGTCAAATTTTTCAAACTTAACACTCCATCACTCTTAAATGTCACGAGCCGCCACTGGTCACCAATAGTCACGACTCGCAGGCAACAGACTTGCCAGTAAAATTGACTGCTCAAGAAATAATTTCGATATTTGGTCAATTTCTTCAAATATTTTCAGTTCAATTAAACCCTCATGCTGAAAAACAACATTATCGGCATAACACTGTTTTTGTGTTAATCCATTCAAATTACGGGCCATATGTCCATATATATAATATGGTGACCGGATAAATCATCACATCTTTAAAAAAATATATATAAAGTCATGGAAAGTGATGAAACAAAAACTTTATTAACTGGGTTAAGTAGGTTAGGTTAGGTTTAAAAAAAAAAAATTTCATCGTTTCTAATGACTTTATATCACTTTTTAAAAGTTGTCACTGTGTTGAGTTATCATGGAACCATATAATATATGTTCACAGCAAAAATATCCAACACAGATGACTGTACAAGGCCGGTAGTGTGAGTTTTTTTCCATACAACGGTAAAGTCAAGGCAAGTCGGCCATTTCATTAAAACTGACAGTTTATGCGATCGGCGTTTGGAATATTTGTCATTGTTTGTTATTTTTGGAAAAAAGGCATTATTTTTTTTTCGTTTAATTCTATGTCTATTAGCTGAAACATCTTATACAAATATATTTTTTTTTAACTATCAATGTGTATACGCACACTACAGTTAAATGAAATATTTAACAGATTTTTTCAGACTCATTTGTTTTGTTGGTATATTTTCAGCGATGTGACAGAGTTGGCAGCCCGATATGAATCGGTGTTTCTCCGGGAGGACGATGAGTTCCTCACAGGGGCTCCAGCCTCCCCCACCACGGTTCCCAACACGAGGTCCAACAGGCCTCCGTCCTCAGGTATGAGGACACTAATAATAATTCTAAAACACAAAACAATGTTATACTGCATTTAGATAGAACTCACGAGCTCATGATTTGCTAGTAAAACTATTGATCGGTGAGCTCTGGCGTTATGATATTTGCTAAGCAACTAAGTCAATGCAATCATTTTCAATTTGCGGCATCCTTTTCATGGTGAGCTATGGCGCTTTGAAATATCCATTCATTTATATATATTAGTTCCACACAGGAGGCCACGAGGAATATAACTTCCCTCATGGCCTCTATCATATTTGGGGATGCTGTGTGGAGGGTATTTATGAGGAAATAAAGGAGAGGAAGTTCTGAGAAGGAAACAAGTGTGAGGGGTGTGTAGGAATTTAGGGGGTCAGTGTGTCCAGGAGTGGCGGACGTACTTTTGGCAGAGGTGTTGGTTATCTAATGAATGGTTCCTAGGGCGGCGGTACCCATACCCGAATGATATGAAGTCAGTGTGATAAAACTAGTTATTATTTAAGTATCTGGTCACTGGTGACATTTTAATCCTCTTTATTTGATAAGACAGGTTTTACTAAAATTGCAAAAAAAAACATGTCTTTCAATCTTTGTAGCTATGGCAACTTATTTTGATTGCTAAATTTATGTAATTTTTTGGTTAAATTATAACGCAAAACATGCTAATGAATGGTCAGTGTTGTCTGTGCTTATTTTTTGGTAAACACGTTCTGAGACAGTCGTTAGCACATCTTGCTGGGCACTAGACCCATTCATTGGTACAGATAAAACTAGATGTCCCCAAATCATTAGAAAACTACTAGCGCATACCTGTAATAAATCCTGAGATGTTATAATTCCAATTTTGAAAATGGCAATTAAAATAACAAGTATGCCCTGTAAAAAATCCTGAGATGTTATAATTCCAATTTTGAAAATGGCAATTAAAATAACAAGTATGCCCTGTAAAAAATCCTGAGATGTTATAATTCCAATTTTGAAAATAGCAATTAAAATGATTTTCTGTTAAAAATATTATATTATTGGTAGGTACCTACTTTATCACTTGTTTTAATTCTTCAATCAATCAGTTACAATTTAGATAGCAAATTAATATGTTTTTTGGACACTTTCATTAAATCTTCTTTGATCAGTTCATTCATTTTCTTTTCATGTGCAATGAGTTTGTCTCTTGTTTTTATTTTTATTTTATTATTTTGATGAAAATGTATTATATTTAAAGTGTTGATGATGACCGTAAAATTAGTTTTTCGATATTTCCAAATGGGACGATGTTATAGACTTTCAAAGTCAACGTTGGCAAAATGTAGGCAATTGTGTCTCGTGATGTCAGTTTATAATTCGGATGGCAGTGCTGCAATACTGCCGCGCATGTACCATGATGTCATACGCTTTTCAGCCGGCTGCAAATGGCGGCGTTTTGATGGCTTATACCTTCAGTCCTGTCCTCAGCATGCTGTAAACTAATATGATAGACACTGGTAGGACATCTCAGGAGACACATGCAGATATTGGGAGTGGATAACACCAATAGATGTAGGAAATGTGAAGAGGATGAAGAGACTCCAATTCACCTATGGTGCCAATGTCCTGCCCTGGTGGGAACTAGGCTCAGATACCTGGGGAGACATACAGTAGAACCAGAAGACATAGCCACATACCTAATAACAACCCTGGTGAAGTTTATCAAAGGGACTGGGTTGTTGTTAAAGGATTGAGGTAAAATGGGAGATAGCACATTGGGCGGGCCTATGGCCTGAGTGCTCACGGGAACTACGTGTAAACCGTCTCCAACCTTAAAAAATATATATATATATATACATGATAGACAACTTTGTAAATAACATGCAATTTCACAAGTAGACGACCTCATTGTGACAATCTTAAAATAACATATTTACAACTGTTAAGACGAGCACTATTAAACAGTGTTTTTATTAGCTTCACATCTACCACTGTATTGCCCGCATGCGTAGAATTGTTTAACTTCACAGGCAACTAACTATGTACTACCCCGGATATGATTTGAGAATTTTTTTTCATGGCCAAAAGTATTATCATTATTAATTTGTAGTTTATTATGCCGTGATGCGCCTCCTCCTTCGTTAGCCAACGTTTCGGATAGCATTACAGTGTCCATCATCAAGGCAGATTTGTAGATTGTGGTGAAATGGTAATGTTAATGTTGTTTTCTGCATTTAGTTTTGGAGTAGCAATGGTCTGGTTTTCATACTTCCCAGACCAATGAACCAATCACTGGTCAGTTTAATTGCCACACAGGCTAGTATTGTTATTCAATGTCGATGGTTCTATTAAACAATTGAATCTCCTCCGTTGACCACATAATAGGAGTAGAGTGGATTATTATTTGATAAGTTGTCTTAACTTCGCCATAATGGCTCTTCCAATTAAACATGTACATACACATGCAGGTTTTATGTCCACAACACAAATTCAACCACTCTCAAATATGAAGGATGGAGAACTATTAGGTATACCTAATTGAGCGTTTGACTCGGTATGTTCTTATAGTTTTTGTTAGTAGTTCATTTGTATTCTTCTGTGGATATTAATTTTGCATTCATTTTAAAACACTTTTATTTACATCACCAGGTAAAATATTTTAAAAATTCATAACGCACATTATTTTATAGGTGAATGATTGCCTGTTTCAGTGTCATTTTACTCCAATAAGCCACCGACGAAAGTAAGAATTAAAGTATTGATTATTTTAATTCTTCAATAGTTTCTTAATAATTCCAACAAAGTACCAATGCAAATGCAAAATTCCAGTTATTTTAAACTTTCATAACTGTGTTACAAGGGCAATACAACTGTCATATGAATTAAAATTAAAAATAACATCAAACAGGCTGGCATACTATCTCATTTCACAATACACAAAATACAATAATGAAAATATGTTTTAATTGTTTTAACAAAATTGCCACTCCTCTCAAAAATTCTTTGAGCCTGGAATGAACTCTCTCATTCATCATTCTGATTTGTTAACTGTTTGCAATAAATCTATCCCTACTCTTCCCCTTGTCCTATTCGGGTGGGGGACCCATCGCATCAACAAGAGGCCCTGTCCTGCGCTACTTCATCGGTCTCCGTCCATAGCAGGCCAGCCTCTCCTCGCACCGTCTCTGGAGTCGTTTCTCCCAACTATATCTGGGACGGCCTACTGGACGTATCATGTAATAAATCATTAATATT
Organism: Hesperophylax consimilis; assembly: GCF_061612785.1. Classification (NCBI taxonomy): domain Eukaryota; kingdom Metazoa; phylum Arthropoda; class Insecta; order Trichoptera; family Limnephilidae; genus Hesperophylax; species Hesperophylax consimilis. The sequence continues at coordinate 4,452,480 of NC_142842.1, forward strand.
ATTTACTTGTTTGTTGTCCAGGATCGGGGGCCCTGAAGTCCCCGCGTTCCCGCCGGCCACGCACCACCTCCCTGAGCCAGGCGGGCAGCAAGCGCACAGCCTCGGAGAACATCATGCACGCTGACCGCAGGACCATTTACACGGCAGGTCGCCCCCCGTGGTATAACTCCGCCGGACAGCAGGTGGAGCCCTTTGTCATCGGTGAGCTGATACCACTGTTATTACGGACAAATACAAACCCTGACCTCGAACCTCCAACATGAATGATTTATTAACAGTTGTAATGAATATACTTAACCAAACCCTTTTGAAAGACTATTTCAATCATTTTGTTGATCCCACTAAAAAGTTGCCAGCGCTCTCTCTCTCTCTCTCTCTCTCTCTCTCTCTCGCGAAATGCTGAATGTGGAATGATTGGATCAAATAACAGTGCATATTGTAGGAGAGTGATCACAGTTCCTCGGAGGCATTTATGAAGAGAGACATGCCGGAAACCCCGGAATGACTGAAAGGCTCCTTTTATAGCAACCATGTAAAGAAGAACAAAGACAACCCCTTTTAACGTAAACCAGTTCTTTATTTAATTTCTTCCTTTCTAAGGAATTTGTGGTGCCAGTGCTTCGGGAAAAACAACCGTTGCAGAGAGAATCATCGAGTCCCTCGATGTTCCCTGGGTGACTATAGTCAGTATGGATTCCTTTTACAAGGTAAGATGCAATTTGACGCCTCAGGGTCAAAGTTTTATTTTTTTATTTCTGTTTTAATTAAGTTAATATTTCCCGCCGTAACAGTAACGATAATCTTATTTTACTCTAAGAGACCGAATTTATTCAGCTTTCTAGTAAATATGTATATTTTTAGGATTTAGGGTGTTATCTCAGTGGAAAGGGCGAATAGAATGAATTTTTGAATGACTGAATAAAATTGCTTCTGTCAGCTTTTTTTGCTGACATTAATTTTATATATTATTATTTTAATAGCAATGCTTTGAATTCTCGCTAATTCTGGCCGAAACCATAGCCAAATGTTCAATTTGACTTTGGTGACAGTATTATAAAAATTTCATTGTATTTACATATTAAGCAGATAACCCATTGAGTGCTTTTCTTATGCACTCAACGTGGCAGATAAGAAAAATGTGTAAATATATAAAAACAAATGCTATCTAACCCTAACCTTCCGTAATTTGTGTGATTGTCTCGCTGATAGTGTTTTGTTAATTAAAGAAGACATCCTAACAATGTCAGGCACATTATAGGCTGCTATGCAGCATTATTGTATGCCATATTACACACATTTCGGTGAAGTCACTAATTCGAAATTCTACCAATTGATGGAACTATAGCAAGTTAAAAACACCCTGTGGGAGAAAAATGAGATAAAATGAACTGTTTCTCTCAGTTTCTGTGATATCACCAAAATGTTCTATACAGTATTGTTCGGCTGACATCTTTAATTGTATGTTTGGGCTGTGTCATTGTGCTTACTCCTCCTTCCTCCGTGTTGTTAAAGACTGCAAAACTATGAAGCCATAAAATCAGGAAGGAGAAAGCGCAGATCAACAATAATATTATAAATGTAAATTTCAAATTAGAAACATTAAATGAATGGTGTGACAAAAATGACATTAAATTTATTTTCTAAATTATAAATACCCGTGTAGAATTCTCCGTCTTAGCCACAATTGAAATCGATATCAATCGCCGTCTACTAAAAAACCCAGAAACTTTCCAAAGAACCTTCTTAACCTTCTCCCAACCTCTTAGACTATATAACATCTGCGGTAGTGGCAAGATTTCAGATATATGTAGTGATAGCAGTAAAGTCGCTGAATTCCTCCTCACGCACACAATATATTAAATTACACTTGATTTTAACTTAATTACCACTGGAAACAACTATTTAAGTTGGGGGAGATGTAAAACATTCACAGAATAGGTATTTAGATTGTTAGTATTTCCCAGCCTTCAAACTTAACTTTGATTGAGAAAAATGGAACTTTAATGCATTTTTTACCATCTCCCCTGACACAAATGGTTATTTCTCGTAGTAATTAAGTTGAAATCAATTGCTATTTTTAATTTTTTTGTGCGATTCATTGCGATAGTCTCCAGAAATTTACTAAATTTCTTAAATCTCTTGTTTTTACTTGACTTCACTTGACCCAAACTTTATTGTCTCAAATGCTTAAGGTTTTATTCTTTTATATTGTTGTACACCATTTTTGGACGGTTGGTATTCATTCTTTGTAATTTTTTAAATTCTGTATGTTGATAAAATAATAGCATAGCATATTATGCTATTGTTTTTTATAATAACCAATTCTACTTGTTTACAATAATCTATCACCTATCTATCTATTATCTATTTAGAAATACAAAAACCAATTATTTTTGCTCACTTTCTGGTAAAATGGTTTTATAATTTTTTTTGCATATTTTGCAAATAGCCCAAATGTTTGATTCGGCAAAGCAAAATCAGACTCCATATGAAATTGCTGCATAATTATGTAATATTATAAAAAATACCGTTGAATTTATCATCATATTCATAATGCGAATGAAAGATGTTGTGAGGTCCTAGCAGCGGCAAAAGTTGTTGATAACGATGTCCGATGTCGAATCCATGGTCCATGATCACAGCAATGAAGCTCGACAACGCGTCGGTGGAGACCGAACTTCAAGGTGGTGTTATCACTGGTGAAGACCATGGGTCTTTCTGGTACTCTAGTGTAAAGTAAGCTAAAGGTACGGTGGACTTTGTTGTCTGATGATTGTGAGCTCGAACCGCGGGCAAAACTGGATACGCTTGTAGGTACTTCGGGATGCGGGAGAGGGGAGCGTGCCCAATGCGTGGGCGGTGGCGGAGAGGCCGCCCGTCGTCAGTTGCAGCTAGGCACTTGAACGGGTCTGATCGACTGAGTAATAAAGACTGACTTAGGTACCACAATGTCGCCGTGTTTATTTAGGTACCACTCGTTCGAGAACAAATTGCGAGTAATTAGGTTAGCGGCGTCGCTATTATCCTAGATAGGTAGATGTAGCGTACATTCGCTGTCTTACTCATAGGTTCCAATGTGATGCACGTTGCATGTATTGAATTTCTAGAACCTAGTACCCCTAGTAGTAGCTGCTGCAACACAATACATAGTATATTTCATTATTTTTCTTCACAGGTTCTCAACGAAGCACAGCACATACAGGCATTGAAAAATGAGTATAATTTTGACCACCCGGATGCATTCGATATGGAGCTCCTGTCTTCAGTTCTTCAAAGGCTTAAAGAGGGGAAAAAAGTAGAGGTTCCCATATACAATTATGTCACACACTCAAGAGATAATCGAACTGTAAGTACATCCTCATATTGCATAAAATATATTGTAACGACATGTGAAAAATATTCCTCCAATACTTTTACATACATAATTAACAATTTGAAAACGGAACGCTTTTATGACCAGTCAAATAAAATGTTGCCATTTAATTTAAATTAGACAGCAATAATAATAATATCAGGTACCTACCTACTTCTACTGCGTTATATTTTATGGCTTTAGAACAGGATTAGATGTGTAGGTACTACAGAATTTATTGTTCTTCCATTTTTCAATGCTCCTCTTTTTTTGTAGTTAATATCCCCATTTGTGTAAAGTATTTCAACTTAACTCAATTCTGTTTTTCAGAAAACAATGTATGGAGCCAATGTGATAATATTCGAGGGCATTCTGGCCTTCTACCACCCGGACGTATTGAAACTGCTGGACATGAAGGTGTTTGTTGACACGGATGCGGACATCAGATTAGCGCGCCGCTTGCGGAGGTGAATACATATATACGGTTGTATAAATTGATACACCAATGTTGGAGATTTTTTGATTTTCTTACCATTTTTATAGCGCCGTTTTTGAAAAAATCACGGGTTTCTGAATCATAATTCGTAGCTCTGGTGTCATGAAATTTGCACAGCTTTTCTCTGTCTGGAATTTCAACCTCAATGCTCTAAACTGTTTTCAGCTGACAAATTAACTTTCATCATGAACTTTGGAATAACCACAACAATTTTTTTTTAAATAAGTCGAGACAACGTTTTGTTTAACAGCGAAAGTAACTTTTTAGTTTATCTATTATTTGTGGTCAGTTATAACTAGTATGTTCAACAACTAAAAATATTTTTCTCACTTCTCTTGACGTTCATAATCTGATCTCAGGGACATATCGCAGCGCGGCCGCGAGCTGGACGGCGTCCTGAAGCAGTACATGCAGATGGTCAAGCCTGCGTACTGCAACTACATCGCGCCATCCATGGCCCACGCGGACATCATCGTGCCGCGCGGCGGGGAGAACAGTGTCGCCATACAGCTCATTGTGCAGCACGTGCACACTCAACTCATGTTGGTAAGGTTAAAATTAGCTTTATATTTTATGTGAACCACGCACCAGTATCCCAACTGCCTAAAGCTAGTGGGATTATGGCATCCCCTGTTGGGGTATGTAACCTGATCTTGTCACTAAACAAGCTTGCTTAATTCATTTAAAGATACAATGCGTCAGAGAAAAGCATGAGCATGCAAGCCAACATGCTTTTTAAGAGATTTAACAGTTATAGTCCTCCAATAAAGAAACGACTTGAGCCTGTGCACTTGCGAACTCTGGGCCAGAATGAAGGCGTTCATTCAAGAAGGTCATGAACACGCGTACAGGGCACTGTTCAACCTCCCCTGACGAAGCAGATGTTTGTAGAGGGGGGGTACATGGGTTCGCTGCTTTGATGCGCCGCAGAACGAGTCAATGCTTCCGGAAATCTAGGAAAACTCTCGTCCAAGATGTAGTCCAGTAGCATAACGCGCCACTACATCGTAGATGGAGAGTTTCCCTCAAATCATAGTAATACAAATGCTAAATATACACGTTTACAAAATTTCTTTTTTTGTATTACTTTTTTATGTATGCCATATTTCTTTATATGGCAGAGCATTGGCAATGCATTTTAATAATTTTTAAAAATGTGAACATTTTATTTGTGTCCTCTGACAGGCAATATTACACTTCAATAACTCTATGATAAGTTTTTCTGTGACGTCGTCTAAAGTAAAATTCATGTGTTTGTGATTGATGTGTTTGATTTCACTGGAGTTTCGTCCATTCTCCACACAATGAATACGTCCTAAAATAACATCAACATGTATAGGTAATGTTTATTCAGTCACTTTGCAATTAGACATGCATCTTGCCAAGCTCAGTTTGGAGTAGTTCCAAGAATATTAAAGTGCACTGTTCTAGCTGGTTTGATAATATTAACCACCATCTGTAGTATGTATTTTAATTGTTTTGTGTTATATTTGTAGCGAGGGTTTAAGCTGAGAGAGGAGCTAGCACACGCACACATGGGACAACCACTTCCTGACTCCATTTACCTTTTGCCACCCACTCCACAGGTACAACTCATGCAATCAAATTAATAATAAATATAGCTTACATGCTGAAATGCCCAACACTCAACTTTTTCAAAAGAGATAATTTTGAGAAAACTATACAGTAGAACCCCGTTAATTCGAACCCCGATAATTCGAAAAAACGCGTAATTCGAAATTTTCGCAAAAAAAAATTCCGCTGAAAAATTTTTTAATACAAAATTTTTTTTAATTCGAAATTCGTTAATTCGTAATTCGAAATTTATTTTTGTCCGCGCACGAAAATTTGTTCGTGTAATTCGAAAAAAATTGATTTTTGCGAAAATAAATCATAATATTTCGTAAATCTGAATCTAAAAGTCAGCCGTGGCGGTAAAACGCCGAAAAATGTATTTATACGTGGTTATACATCGTCCTAATTAGTATTATTATTTTGTAAATCTGAATCGATTTACACTGCAATGTCGTATTTTTTCAAATTTATTTCGAATATCCGAGTTTAAAGGGCCGAGAAAATACATTTTACGCGGATATATGTCGTAGTTTTAGGAGTTTACGCCAAATATCTGAATTTAAAGGGTCGGCCGCGACGAAACTCGGCCGCGTAATTTCGATTTACGCGTAAATATATCGTATTTCATCACCGCGACGGAAATCGGACGCAATTAACGCGGAAATATATCGTATTTTTACTAACTTTACTTCGAATATCCGAGTTGAAAAAATACGGCGCGACGGAAATCGGCCGAAAAATTTCGATCCATGCCGAAATATGACATATTTTTACGAATTTACTTCAAATATCTGAACTTAAAAGGCCGGCCGCAACGAAAAACTGCCGACAAAATTCGATTTACGCGGAAATATATCATATTTTTACGAATTTATTTCGAATATCTGAATTTGAAGAGCCGGCCGCGACGGAATACGGCCGCGAATTCTGGTTTTACGCGGAAATATATCGTATTTTTACAAATTCAACTTCAGATATTTGAAATAAAGGGCCGGCCGCGACAAAAAATTACCGCGAAATCTCGATTTACGCGGAAATATATCGTATTTTTACAAATATCTCAATTTAAAGGGTAGGCCGCGACCGAAATCGTAAAAATATAGCATTTTTATGAATTTATTTTGAATATCTGAATTTGAAGAGCCGGCCGCGACGAAATACGGCCGCGAATCCTCGTTTTACGCGGAAATATATCGTATTTTTACGAATTCAAATTCAGATATTTGAAATAAAGGGCCGGCCGCGACGGAAAATTACCGCGAAATCTCGATTTACGCCGAAATATATCGTATTTTTACGAATATCTCAATTTAAAGGGTAGGCCGCGACCGAAATCGGCAGCGAAATCTCGATTTACGCGTAAATATATAGCATTTTTACGAATTTATTGCGAATATCTGAATTTAAAGGGCCGGCCGCTACGGTAATCGACCGCGAAAATAAAGAAATAATTGGTATTAATACGATTTACAACTAAAATACCACCCGGATTTGAAGAGGCGGCCGAGAAAATCGATTTTCGGCGTTTTTTTTTTTTTTTTTTTCATAAAATTTCGAATTACGTGGGAATTCGTTAATTCGAAATTTGATTTTTGTTGTCCGCTGGATTTCGAATTAACGAGGTTCTACTGTATATGTACAAGGAATAAGTAAACAATTTCCACCTTGCGTTTGTGCCAAGTGTTTATAGGGAAGTCATTCAATATTGTTACATTCCTTTTTTTTACTATGACTCTATTCCACATCTTCCTGCTATTCTTTCAACAAATCTTTGTTTCATAATGTGTTGATTTTTTTTGTCTTACCGCAATGTATTAGCTTAGTTAAGTTTAGCCAAGTTGTGACGTGTGATGGAAAAGTATATTTTTATTTTTAATTGAAAAGAAAATAGCATTATACTACAAAATGATATCAAGATTTTTTACTCCAAATATTCTCAGGAATCGCTAGTTAAAATCTTTCGGGTGTGTGCTGTTATACCTTGTATAATTATAAATAGAAATTCTGTTCTCACTGATCGATTTCATAGATCCTATGAAACACATCATAGAATAGAATGTGGTATTCCAGCTTTAGTTGATTAAGTAAAATCGATATAATCATTTAGAATCACAAATCATTTTTTGTTTTTAGAAATTAATACAAAATTTAATTTATATATATGTACATGTATAAATTATTAGGTCAGATAGTACTACAGTTATATTGTCTTTGACGAATTTGTTGCTAAATACCCACTAAATAAAAGTGTTGGTCGTCTCCAGGTGCGTGGTCTGCACACCTTCATCCGAAACAGGGAGACGCCCCGAGATGAGTTCATCTTCTACTCAAAGCGCCTGATCCGCCTGGTCATAGAGTACGCCCTCTCGCTGCTTCCCTTCCACCATGTGGAGGTGGACACCCCGCAGGACTTTGTCTACCAAGGTTTGTAATCCATCAACGCACCAATCCACACAATCAGACCTCATCCTTAGAAGTAGCATGTCACTTTTTTACAAATTGTTAAAGAGAGGGGATAAGTTACGTTATCTGTTGGGTTTGAAATGAGAATATGTTTAGTTCTTACCGTGATTTCATTTATAGTGCTCCCAACCGTCTGTAGCCAGTGAGGGGTATTTTGTGAGGAGATGGGGAAGTACCTGGCTATTCAGATTGGTCAAGAAACACGGCCAAAGCCATTTCAAGCAACGTTACAATTCTGAATGGTGGTCTTACACCAGGGCGATACTGAGAGTATATTCCACTCCTGAACGTACCGCAAATATACTATATATTATTTAAAAAAAATAATTGTGAAATAACATCACAAATTAATCTTTGGGGATCAATGGTGAGGCACGAAAATAAAGCGTGTTGGTGAAGGTCACAGTGTTTATTGAGTCAGTTGCCGTGACGAGGAGATGATGTAGGACAAATGTTGAATACTCCGGTTGCTGCGGTGATGTGGTCCAGGCGGTAGTTGGTGACGGCGCACTGAGACCGGGACTCGATGGCGGTCAGGCACTGGCGATCTGGGGAATCAATACTCCAGTGCTGACGGAAGGCCGAAGGTGCGGCGGACCTTGTAGGCAGTTGAGTGGGAGCGGCGTAGACCAGTGAGGATGCTGCGTGTCCTCGTGGTGGTCATGGTGGCGTGGAAGAAGCGCTGGTCAGAGACGCTGGAACCAGGGCGCTTGTAATCCGAGTAGAGCTGGCCAGGGACGGCGATCTGGGCCAGAGCGCTATGATGATGTCCCGATAGAGTCCATGATGGTACGGGTGAAAACGGGAATATTGTCCTTCGCGCAAAGGTGCGCGGATTATCACTCGTTGATTTTTGTTAAATGACGGCGGACTGATAACTGACTGACTGACTGGCTGCGTCGGGCTTATTTATACTGTTCGGCCGGTGGCAACAGCAGGTAGTTAAATGGCAACTAAATCGAGGCCACTCGCTCGGTCTGGCCCTTTCCCGAAGTTTCGGCGGCGCGGCAATTATGCCTAGGCGGTAGACTCGAACCTTCTGGCGAGTTCTCGTAATGTGAAAGACGGACTTGCGATATTATTGTCGTCGATAGACAAGTAGGTGCTTGTAGTACGTAGGTTGCTCTGTTTTGATTTCGACTGCGAGTACGTACCTAAGTAGCAAGTACGTACCTAAGTAGCGTCGAGCTGCTTATTATTAATGAATTAATCTGGATTCTTCTACTACAAACCAAATAAAATTCACTTCTGCATGCCCAGATTTGAACCTGAGACGTCCAGCTATACATTTATATTATAAAAGTAGTATTGATAAGTACCTCCATCAAAGATTAAGATACATAATATTTTATTTGTATTCATATACAAATTAATAAATATGTGGAATCGAAATAAAAATGCGAGTTAGTACAATAATTTTATTTATTTATATGCACTTATTAATTTACTTGTTCAGTCGAAAATTTGTCTGAAGTAATAATTATGAATAGAGAATAATAAAAAACAATAAAAATTGTTAAATTACATTTTCACAAAATAATAACCCAAAAATAAATATCACGAAAAATGCAAAGACATTTTGTTTACCCTTGTCATTCCCCAGCTACTTTGAATTAATAATTTATTGGTATAATATTATGTTTAATTTATTTTTGCATTCAGGTAAGAGGAACAGCTGCCAGAGAATTTGCGGAGTGTCCATCCTGCGCGCCGGGGAGACCATGGAACAGGCCGTGTGCGACGTCTGCAAGGATATCCGAATCGGCAAGATCCTCATCCAGACCAACCAGGCCACCGGAGAACCTGAGGTTAGCTTTTGTAACTGACAAACTATAGTGCAACTCCTTGACAAGGTTATCAAAAGACTGGAAAATATTATACTAGGTTCCAAATTTGGCTATTTTAAAATCGATCGAAGTTGCCCCGATGATAGCCAAACTCCAATAGTAGAGGGAACCTGATAAATAAGTAGGTTAGCTCAGATAGACAAATCTTTTTCGCTATCAACTACCTTACTTGTAAGTATGATTAAATTAGATTTATTTTAAACGTTGCAGCTCTACTACCTGCGCCTGCCCAAGGACATCAAGGACTACCGCGTGATCCTGATGGACGCCACGGTGGCTACGGGTGCCGCTGCTATGATGGCCATCCGCGTCCTGCTCGACCATGACGTGCCGGAGGAGAGGATCAGCATTGTGTCGCTGCTCATGGCAGAGATCGGTGTGCACTCTATAGCCTACGCTTTCCCCAAGGTAAACAACCAACGAACAAACCTAGCACCTGTTCACTGTGGGATGAGAATTTGGAACAGTACAAAAATCAATCTTATGTATAACCTATAAATTTGTGCTTTTCAGGTGAAAATCGTCACATCAGCCCTCGATCCCGAGATAAATGAAAAATTCTACGTGTTGCCAGGAATCGGAAACTTCGGCGACCGGTATTTCGGTACCGAACCAGCCGACGACTACTAAGTATTTTCCAATTTATATATTTCCTTACTGACGCTGAATCAGGAAGGTTAGGTTATGATTGAGTGTTGATACGCTCAATCACACATTGTATAATATAATAATATGCTTTATGAATGTAACATTTTTTTACAGATTTACAAAACACAAAGTGGACGAAAAAATACTTTACAATTTTTTTAATTCAATGTCCAAAGAGTTCAGAATTTAAAATGCAGTTTTATCTGTTGTTAAATATGGCGTATAACAACAATTCTGAGTAAACTGCCGAGTGACTACTTGTCAAGTATCTTTAATCACAGGATTAACATGGCGGTAAAAATAGATATCTGGGTAGTGTAACTCAACGGTGGTGAAACAGATATACGCTACTCGATGAGTAGTGCTAATCGACAATTTACTCAGAGGTGATGAAATACCCACTAAGAATAATATACTACGCTACAAGTCAATTTTTTGTCATCAATGAACTATTTTTAAGTATGCTTGCTTTAGAAAAATAAGCCTGAACCATGTTATGAAACATCTACCTACATTTCTTTTTTGACTATTTTTTATAATTTTATATTGAAAGTGATTTACTGACTTGATTTGAGACTTTCCTTATGCGTTCAGTCTACAGTTTGACATACTTATCTCTGCAGGTGGCCAAAATAAGAACCAAATACTTGATTAAATATTTTTCAAAATAATTTCATTTGGGTTTCTTCAACTTTCTTTTCGGTTTTTATCATTCAAGGCCTATAAAAATGGGAAAATCTATGAACAGAATGATGCACAAAGCATAATTCTGAAGGTGACATTCATAGACTTTGAAAACCTTTAAACAGCCAAAAAAAGTATCTATCACTCTTATTATTATTCAAGTTCGATTACTTTATTTGAATAAACTTTGTATAATAAAGTGATGGTGTGCAATCAGTAAAGGTGTGTAATTTATTTTTAAGAATTAATTGGTCCAAACAAAGACAAAATTTGAGGTATTTATTTTGCCTTGGTATCCCCAATATTTACAGTGGTGATACCAACGATTGCTTAGTTATGTATATCAATTTGTAATGACTGCCCTTTTGTCGATATTTTTAAACAGATTTGTGCAAAAACATACTTAATTACAGTGGACCTTCGCTTAAAAATCACCCCCTGTAACAAGTGATTTGCATAATGCTCAGAACAAATAACCCGCTTACCAAGCTGAGTTTCACATGACGAGTTTACAAGTTTAAATGGTTTCTTTTTAGAAGCTTGCAAGATTGTGATTCTTTAGGCAATTTCTGAGAACTTTAACAACTGCATTCGGGTTCGCAAGAATGTGATTCTTTCAAGGTTGTTTTTGAGAACTTCAATAATTGCATTCTGAACATAGGATTGTTTTCTTTCCAGAGTTCTCAAAAATGTGATTCTTTCAAGGTAATTTGTGAGAACATCATTAATTGCATTCGGAACATATGAATGTTTTCTTTCCAGAGTTCACAAGAAGGTAATTTTTGAGAACATAGGATTGTTTCTTTCCAGAGTTCACAAGAGTGTGATTCTTTCAAGGTAATTTTTGAAAACATCAATAATTGCATTAGGAACATAGGAATGTTTTCTTTCCAGAGCTCTCAAGAATGTGATTCTTTTTTCTGCATGGAATGCATTATCATATTTTAATTGGGAGTGTTTCGCATTATGAGTAAGATTCTTCAATGAATTACGGTTAAAGTGAGGTTCCACTGTAAAATAGACATATTGTATGCACATATTATAATAAGAAACATGCTGTCATTAATATTAGTAAACTTATAATCAAACTATCATTGTGTAACTCTAGTTATGGATCATATAGTTTAATTGATGAGAGAACACCTCAGTCTGTATGAGAAACGGAGCATTTACTTTGCACAACGTTCAATAGGCCAACTCTTTAGAATATATCTATATCTTAATGCATGAGAGAATTTTTCTGCCTAAACTTGTACATTCCGGGGTGGATCTCTCAATATCTGTAGTATAATAATAGATAATATAACACTAAAATTCTAGTCTACTTTTGGCATAATTTTTTTGTCTATGGTTTTGACAAAATTATTATTTGTCTACGGTTTTGACTTTATGTTATAATTTTTGTCACTGTGTACTTATCCAAAATGGAGGACGGTGCATTTGACTTTATGGCACTGAATTTTAACAATGAAATATGAATCAAAATCTCAATATGTACAAGGCTTATAATTTATTAAAAATATTATATCTATTGCTGTTAAAATTTGACGCATTTTTTTAAATTTCGTGTTCACATTTATAGGTGTCGCAGTCAGAATTGACACAAACGCTGTACTAACGTACACGAATGCTTTTTTTATGTGAATATCACACAAGAATCCTGACTGTCCCAAGCCAATTCGACAATGCCATCACCAATTGGGGTGATGGCACGGTCTTGTTCTTAACCATATGAGGCTGCAGAGAAGGAGATGGGGAAGAGGAAGATTGGGAAGTTCCTGGCTCTTCAGATTCGGGCACTAAACACGGATAAAGCCATTTCAAGCACTTTACATACAGCATGTTTCAAACCCGTCATATCTGATCCCTCACTTACGTTGTTTGAATTTGGCATTTTTCAAACTTGTATACATTTTTTGTCACTTATTCACAAGATCAAGTAGAAATAAGCAAGATAAATGCTGGTTCTTTTTTCAAGGACATCATTGTAAGCATATGCACCAATACACACAATTTTTTCTGTTGTTTGGGTCGACTCTAATAAATTGCGCGACCTATAAGCGTGTTACGAAAAAATGTACTTTATTTAAATAATATGTCATATTTTAGAATAAGAGAAAAAATACAGGTGAATTGCTGTCGTACGAATAAATATTACGCTTATAAAAATGTGTGACTTAAAAATATTAAAAAAAATTGTAATCAATGTTATATTTTTAATGTTTCTTGAGATGTCCCGAATTACCTTAAAAAAAGCATGGTGATGGTCTCAGTAGGTAATGGCTACGATGGCTGACTTTGAATCCAAAGATCAGTTAAGCAATGGTGTAAAATTAGAATGCCGAGAGATCTGTGCGATGGTATTAAATACAGACAAGTTCGGCCTAAATTTTGAGGTTGAAAACAACATCGGTATCGTCTTAAAATCTCAAATATTAGAATAGTCCCAAGAATAATAAGTCGTATAACACCAAAGTATACGAAATTTTTATTTATAAATATTTTCACCATTTTATATTGTCTCCGTTCCTTCAAAAGCCACGAATCCTGAAACAACAGTTTTGATGTATCGAAATTTTTGTGATGGATATGTTAATATTTTCAAACTTTGTTCCCGAGGATGGTGAATTTTGCCCGAAAGGGAACGATATTATATTATTGTATTTGATGAATTTTTAACGGCATATAATATTATTGCATTGGGATCAATATTTTCATTTGTCATTGTTTTAGGATTAATTATTATTGTAATTCGTGATAATTTTAATATAAATGTGAAAAAACACCTGAAAACTTACATTTACTGCAATTGAAAATAAACCAAATTTTAAATTAATCCAGTTACTATATGAAATGTTCAGGTATCACCGTAGGCATCCAAATTAATAGACTTGCTCCAACATAAAATCTGGGTATCAGTTTACGAGCTGGAGGCAAACCATGTGACCATATTTTTGGCACCAGGAGGATTCGAGAATGTTTTGAATAATCTACGACAACAGCCGCACGCTGACCGCCGAAGAGCGCACATTGAAATAACCAGATCCTGCGCAGAAAAAGTTCGCTAAAGTAAAGCAACAGTTTGCAGTGCAGTCCATTGTGGGACTTTTCTGCGTAGGGTCTGAATAGGGCTGCAAAAATGAGTGTCGTAAGTAAATTATAACACTTTTGTAAAAGTGTCTTAACTAAATAGTGTAGCAAAATATTAAATTTTGAAACAAGCCTGAACTTTTGAGCCAGAGATTTGCATGCCAATGTAAAAAAAACTAGTAATTCGTAATATTACAATACCAGTTGCCCGTATACTGTCAGACTAATTTATTGACAAATTACAGAAAAAGAGACGGCCACACCACATTACCTTGGTTTGTCCCCTTTCCCTGATGGGCTGGTATATCAATTTAAATGTCTATGAGTACCACTGACTACTTTCAACTGCAGTCAGTTTCATAATAATAATGTATTGACTTGCCTAAATAAACCTGCTAAAGCCATCCTATTTCTTCTCACTGACTTCATCATTATGTATTAGTGTCGTAACTGTGAGCGATTAATTTAACTTGTGTTGTGTAGACCACAATGATGATTGTTTGAATTTTTTATTGTATTGTTAATATTAAATACACAAATGGAGGGGATTTGTGGTCGTTGTACTAGAACGGTGTTTTCCAAACTTGTATTACCGATTTTGCACACTTCTGATTAAAATAATATCGGATATTACTGATTTTGTGTTAATTTAATTTCTATTTAATTCAGTCGTTGAATTATTCTGTTGCCACAGTTTTGGAAACACTGGTATAGTGTTAGAGGCTTCTCTAAGAATTAGTAATATTGAAAAGAATTTGGCACTGTGTGTTTTATAATTAATGATGACACAAAAAAAATATATCGCAGATTAAAAATTATGAAATATTTGTTTTTTTCATTTGAATACAGTAGGAATATGGCAACCCCGATTGAGAAATTTTATGAGAATAGAGGAAAATGGCAGAGGTTGAAACTACCTAGATATTATGATCTAGCTAATAAACATGAAGCATTTTCAAGTAATGTTTCAATTCTAAATAATGGTTTCTAATCAGGGTGATACTGGAGTTTCTCCTTTCTCTGTTCGTTTACTCTACATGTTTAAGGCTGGCCGCATACATACGTTTTCCGTATTCGATTTCCGAATTCGTTTTCCGTATTCGGAATTCCGTGAGACTAGCGCAAACGTTCGTTTTTCTACATTCGGAATGTATAAACGTCAGAACCAGTGTTGCCAACAAGGGCGATATATCTCCATTTAGGCTACTCAGAGCGAGAATCGGGGCCGAAAAAATCTAAAAGGCGACTGGTCGCCAATTAAGCTACTTCAAAAACATCAATTTTAAACATGTCCCGAAATTCTCTAGCCACCCCCCCCATGAATTTTTTTATTTTCAGGGGACAAATTTTATTTTTTTGAAATACTCTAGTTACCCCCCCCCCCCCACGAAATTTTTATTTTCACGTAAAAATATCAATTTTAAACATGTCCCACCTAACAGCAAATTCGGCTACTTTACGCTACCTTATGTATGAGAAACGGCGATATTAGGTCAAGATCCGTTGGCAACACTGAATTACTGAACGTAAATTTCCGAACGTTTGCGTCGGCACAAAGTGTATGCAAGAGCTACGTTCCACATGACGTCATTAGGTTTTTTCCATTCGGTGTCTCCGAACGCGCCGGCTCGCATTCGGAACGTGCGTAAGGAATTTGTTCCGTTCGGAACTAAAACGAACGTGTGCGGCAGTTAATGTATTTTCTACTGATTCCGTGCATTCGGATGTCCGAATACGGAAAACGAATTCGGAAATCGAATACGGAAAACGTATGTATGCGGCCAGCCTAAATCATCGAAGTGTCCCTTTCCTTACACTTAACTACCTACATTTTAGTCACGTAATTGCCTACCCTCGGTCTGTGAGATGTCGACATTATATCGCCAAAGAAAATTATGGCAGTGGGAGATAATTTGAAATAAAACTAATTATTTTAGGGGTTTTTACTATTTATTGAAATTATAGAAACAAAAAATCAACGATCAAAACAATTTCAAAATCTTCATAAACTAAGAAAAAAGGAAAAAAAACAATATATTTAGAAAAAGAGATCCGCCATCATAGAAACATTAATTAGGAAGTTCTCGTTACTAATTTTCATAAATTCGATAATCAACTTAAACGTAAACACAAATTTAAAAAAAAAGTAGTTTCTTTTACAAAATTGTAATAAGGAAGTTGAGTCCATTTTTTTTATTTTTTTTTATCAATGTTCGCATTCAAACTTAAATACTGGTATTTTTTTTTTTTTTTTTAAGTTTGTTTTCATAGTTAAATTAATTCTCAAAGTTTAAATTTTATTAAGCCCGCCAAAACGAGCGGAATCCGAGCGGTAACAGGCGGGGTGTAGTGTGACGTCATTAGAACTGTGAAAACCACGTCGCTTAAGCATTATGTATGGAAAAAATTTTAATTCTTCAACAAGGAATTCCAGTAATTTTTTTACCAATAGTTGCGCGTGAGGTTTAAAATTGAATAGCCTTAAATGTGTACCCTTCACCCCCCTCTGCCCCTTGTCCCCTTTCCTTGATCCGGGCCCAGAGACAAGGAGTATTGTTCAGTGTTATCGTTGCATCTTACCCGCGAACATTTCGTCTTATATTGAAACCCGCATATGTTGAACTCGGCTGTGATCATTTTGGAGCACAATCGTCCAGTGAAACGGTTTTACCCGCCGCAGTGAATTTCACTGTGTTAAGTGTTAATGTTAATTGTATGCAAACTGATAAGAGAGCAGAACCAGCGGCTTAAGGGGAACGAGACCAGGGTAAGTCTTTGGCCTTTCCCACTCATTTTCCTCTTGCAAACACTAAGGCAATTCAATTCGTTTTTATTTGTCTTAGTCTATATCGCATCCGCAATACCGCAACCCCCCGCACAATTGCGTACGAAAGAGTTCCGCACAACCATCAAATTGGTCCAATTTCGAACCGGGTTATATTGTATTACTTTCGTTCGCAATTGCAATCTATAATCATTATTTGTACCAAAATCATGGCATTTGCATTATAAATGGGTTAAAATTTAGTCCGTCAAATAGTTATATTAAAAACGAATTACATTTAATTCCTCGTGGCAAATTATAGGTTGACAATAATTTAATCGTGTATGTAGGTACCTGGTTTAACGCAAGGAATCGTATTGTGTAAGTAGGTACTTGTATTCAATACTGAATTCTAATAATACGAGTACATACTTCGCTAGCGTTAAGTACGTAGGTATGTATTAACGACCGCTAACAATAGATAGTAAACAGAATAATAATATTCAGTTGTTATTGAGTTTAATTTGGAAACACATATCAGAAGAATTGTTTACTTTGATCAATTACGCTAGCGTTAATTCAATTATAGCGTTATTTAAATTATAATTAATTATTTGGGTTAATTATTTATTGCTAAATACATAATGGCCACTAAAGAAAAAAAGTTGAGATTACTGACGGCTCAGCGAGATGCGTTAGATGCACGTCTTACTAAGTTATTTGAACTATCAAATAAAATTTCCGACTTGAGTATTCTAGAGGAGTTTCTTTCGTTAGTTGAAACTCTAGACTTGACTAGAAGTAAGTATGAGGACATATCTCAACAAATAAATATATTAAATTTGGAAATCGATTCAAACTTTGAACCTGATTTTGAAAGATGGTTCAAGTTCGACGATATGTACGGACATATCAAAAGAAAAATATCGTTAAATCGGGAAAACACTTCGCGGGTGGTTAGTGAACAGAAAAAATGTAGTGTAAAACTCCCACCGATTGAATTGGCATATTTCGATGGGGAAATAAAAAATTGGCCCATATTTTATTCAAGTTTTATTAATACCGTACACAATAACGATACACTTTCGAATTCAGAAAAGTTATATTATTTGTTGGGAAAAATCAGTAACCGTGTTAAATCAACGTTCGCCGGGATCATTTTATCGCCGGAAAATTACGAAATTATTTTTAACTCGTTGATCGATAAATATAACGACAAAAGAGTAATATCTTCTGCATACATCGATCAAATTTTGGATTTTAAATCCTTTGCTGTTGCAAATATTAATAATCTGGAATCCTTCATTGATCATTTTGCGTCAGCTGTGGCAGCCGTTAAAAATGTAAATTTAGATAATTTGTGTGACTTTATTTTCTTACACATTGCATTGAAAAAACTTGATATGGACTCGGTGAAAGGATTCGAAACATACAATCGGGAAAATGAATTCCCCTCGTTTGAAGACTTGGTGAAATTTGTGCGTGAACAAGTTAAGATCTTGCAAAGAACCGGTTCTTCAAGGAAATCGGTGGAAAATAAAAGTGAAACGTTAAAACGGTCACAAAGATCGACGCATGCCTATATGAGCGCTGGTAGTGAGGAAAATCGTCAGCCTATTAAATGTTTACTTTGCAATAATTTATCGCATGGAAATTTGTTTAAATGTTCAGAATTTAAAAAATTGACTGTAAGGGAACGGTTCAATTTTATCAAAAGAAAGGGATTCTGTTTTAGATGCCTTAGTGATAGACATAAGGCTAGAGCTTGCAATTCAAATCAAAATTGTCATAAGTGTAATGACAAGTTTCATCATACAATGTTACATTTTGAAGAACAGGGTGCATCACACAAGGGGCAGTCAGACTCTCAAAATGCCCAAAGAATTGAAAACCAGAAAGCTGATCAATCGAATGATCCAAAACCGGGCTGCTCCAATTCTGATGTAGCTTTGTGTACTTTTTCAACTGTTCGATCTCATAGTCTAAAGACTCATTGTACTGTATTGCTGGCTACCGCACGAGTGGGAATAATAGACGCACAGGGAAATGAACATCTCGTTAGGTGTTTATTGGACAGCGCATCTCAGAGCAATTTTATTACTCGGGATTGTTGTAGAAAATTAGGATTTTTTGAATATCAACGCCCGTCTTGTTCCACCGTTAAGGGTATTGGAGGATCGTCTAAGCCCATTACAGGCTCCATACAGACCGAAATTTACTCTCGTTTCAATCGATCAATAAATTATAACATTACTTCATTGATTGTGAATAAAGTTACAGAGCGCTTACCTACCGCCAAAGTTGATGTACCTTCATTGTCATATTTGAATGACTTACCGTTGGCGGATGAGTCATATGGAGAACCAGGAGAAATTGACATGTTGCTAGGAGCCCAGCTCTTCCCGCATCTCCTGTTGTCAAAAAGGGTTCAAGACCCTTTTCAGAGGTATAATCTGCATGCTTTAGAAACAGTTCTAGGATACGTTATTTTGGGATCAGCACCAACTCGGGTTGAGGATAATGTTAGCGTATCTTGTTGTGCCATGCTAGAAGAACCAGATGATATTTGTCTCAAAAGATTTTGGGAATTAGAAGAGGTAAACGTACCGTCTATTAAAAGTCCTGAAGATCGTGAATGTGAGGAAATATATCAAAGAACAACCACAAGAGATCCTGAAAATGGAAGATATATAGTAACTTTGCCATTTAAAGGGGATGTTTCAACCCTTGGGGATTCATTTGCAATGGCAAAGAAACGTTTTTTATGCCTTGAACGTAAATTGGAAGCCTCTCCAAAATTAAGAGAAGCTTATAATAATATTATCAATGAATATTTAGAGAAGGATTATTTGACTCTCAGGACTTCAAATGAAGGAAATGAGATGCCTTCATACATAATTCCGCACCATGGAGTTGTACGAGAGGATAAAATCACGACCAGTTTGAGAATAGTCCTGGACGCTAGCGCAAAAACAAGCACTTCCGTGTCATTGAATAATATTTTATATAGTGGGGAAAATTTACAGGGAAATTTATTTAATATAATTATGAATTTTCGTGTATTCCCAATAGCTCTTTCAGCTGATATACGCAAAATGTTTTTGTGTATAGGAGTGAAAGATAGTGATCGGAGATATCAACGAATCTTGTATCGCTTCTCGCCCAGCGAAGATATTAAAACTTATGAGTTTAACCGCGTTTGTTTTGGTCTTACATCCAGCCCATTTCAAGCTTTACGCACTATCAGGCAATTGGCCTCCGATGAAGGAGAAGCTTTTCCTGAGGCTAAGAAAATTATTGAAGAATTTTTATATATGGATGATTTTGTATATAGTATGGAAACTGAAGAGGGTGCAAAGGAAACGTCCTCTCAGTTAATCGCATTATTGAAGACTGGCCAATTTGACCTTGTCAAGTGGACCAGCAATTCGCAAGATGTTCTGGAATCTATTCCAGATTCGCATCGCTTATCAGCGATAAAGGAATTTGATGAAGTAAGCATGCATAAAATATTGGGCTTATACTGGTCACCAAATTCCGATTTATTCTCGTTCGTCACTTCTACACCTAAAACAGGTTGTACAAAACGAAATATATTGTCTTGTGTCGCAAAAATATGGGATATTATGGGCTTCATCGCGCCTGTCGTTTTATATGCCAAGCTTTTAATTAAAAAATTGTGGCTACACAAATGCGATTGGGATGATGAGCCTCCCGACGATATTGTAAGGATATGGACGCAATTCTGTGAGGAACTTTCCTCACTGAATAGAATACAAATTCCGCGTCATACTGGCATCACGTCCAGTAGCATCGTAACCATTGTTGGTTTCGCAGATGCCAGCGAAAAGGCATATGGAGGTATAGTGTATTTCCATGTCCAAAATCATGAAGCAATTTCAGTACATGTTGCTTGTGCAAAATCGAAGGTTTCTCCTGTGAAAATTGTTTCTCTCGCACGATTAGAACTTTGCGCTGCATTAATACTTGCAAAATTAATGCATAACGTAATAGAAACCTTAGAAAAACGCTTGAAAATTGAAAATATATACGCATTTACTGATTCCACTGTAGCACTTTGTTGGATTCAGTCTTCTCCGCACCGTTGGGGGACATTCGTGGCTAATAGAGTTGCTAAAATTCAATCTGAATTATCAGCTACCTGTTTTAATCATATCGCAGGCACAGATAATCCCGCTGATTGTCTGTCACGAGGGCTTACCCCCAATCAGATTTTAGATCACCCGCTATGGTTTCATGGCCCACCGTGGATGAAATTTAGGCCTGAACGGTGGCCCATTACCACATTTGATGTCAACATGGTCACAGAACCACCCGAACAGAAGTCTATTTCGTTAGTAATGACTTCTGGTTTAGAAGAATATGATATTCTAACCCTGTCAAAGCGCTTTTCCTCGTGGAATAAATTATTACGATGTTTGGTTTACGTATTTCGTTTTCTTAAGGTGTTGCCATATCGAAAATATATAAGTGGGTCAGATTTAGAGTTCGTTGAGCTTAAAATATTGCGCGAAATACAACGAGCGTACTTTCCCGGGGAGTTGATAAATCTACAACAAGGAAAAACGTGTAAACCCGTATTTCAACGTTTGAGACCGTTCTTGAATGACGGACTCATAAGGTTGGGAGGTCGTTTAGTTAATTCGGATTTAAATTATGATCAAAAGCACCCCATAGTTCTCCCGCGAAAGGATCACGTTTTAAATTTGTTGGTTGATCATTATCATAAAATTCATTGTCACTCGGGTCCCGCATTATTAATGTCTATTTTGAGGCAAAAATATTGGATACTGTCAGCCCGTAGTTTAATTCGAAATCGAGTACATAAATGCAATTCGTGTTTTCGGCTACGCCCTAAAACAATTGCACCTTTAATGGCGGATCATAGAGGTTGTCGTGTCATTCAGTCTATAAAACCATTTACGCATGTGGGTATAGACTTTGCCGGGCCTTTAAGGGTAACCGTATCACGTGGACGTGGAATTCGTTCTCAAAAGGCGTATATTTGCTTATTCGTGTGTTTGACAACAAGAGCTATACACCTTGAATTGGCGTCAAGTTTGAGCACCGAATGTTTTCTGAACGCATTCAAACGATTTCTTTCTAGGCGTGGTCCTGTGTCAAATTTATACTCAGACAACGGAACTAACTTTGTTGGAGCCAAGAGAAAATTGAATGAATTGCACGCATTTTCGTCATCTTCACATTTTGGTGAAGAATTCGCAAGTATTTTGGCCAATAATAGAATAAGCTGGCATTTGAATGCGCCAATAGCACCCCACTTTGGAGGAAATTGGGAATCCAATATTAAAAGTATGAAGACTCATCTTTTTCGGGTAATAGGAGATCAGATTCTATCGTTTGAAGAGGCAACTACAGTACTTGCACAAGTAGAAACCATTCTGAATACGAGACCATTGTGTAGAACGCTCTCTTCAGACCCCTCCGAGCCCCTTGCGTTAACGCCAGCTCACTTCTTGACGACAACTCCCTTAAAACACCTGCCCGCCATGGAAATCGAGAAGGATAATTTGAACCTTCTATCGCGTCATGATTTACTCGATAAATTAATTCAATCATTCTGGAAGCGATGGAGATTAGATTACTTGCATACTTTGCAAGTACGTCCAAAATGGAATACTCCTGCTAATCCAGTAAAGGTTGGCTTAGTAGTAATAGTGGGAACTGAAAACGCCCCACCATTACATTGGCCGTTAGGTATTATCGATGAAGTTTTCCCCGCAAAAGATGGAGTAATTCGTGTTGCTCGTGTCAGAACAGTGCTGGGATCTTATATTCGCCCAGTAATACGGCTATACCCTTTGCCAACTCAATAGTAGTCTAGTAGCATTAGGTTTAGTCAATGTAGGTTAGGAAATTTAGGATAACTGTAGGTTATGTTAATTTGTTTATATGATAAATGCCATGACAATGCGGTTTTAAAAGGGGTGATTTCGCACCCTTTCAAGGCGGGGGGGATAGTTGCGCGTGAGGTTTAAAATTGAATAGCCTTAAATGTGTACCCTTCACCCCCCTCTGCCCCTTGTCCCCTTTCCTTGATCCGGGCCCAGAGACAAGGAGTATTGTTCAGTGTTATCGTTGCATCTTACCCGCGAACATTTCGTCTTATATTGAAACCCGCATATGTTGAACTCGGCTGTGATCATTTTGGAGCACAATCGTCCAGTGAAACGGTTTTACCCGCCGCAGTGAATTTCACTGTGTTAAGTGTTAATGTTAATTGTATGCAAACTGATAAGAGAGCAGAACCAGCGGCTTAAGGGGAACGAGACCAGGGTAAGTCTTTGGCCTTTCCCACTCATTTTCCTCTTGCAAACACTAAGGCAATTCAATTCGTTTTTATTTGTCTTAGTCTATATCGCATCCGCAATACCGCAACCCCCCGCACAATTGCGTACGAAAGAGTTCCGCACAACCAACCAATGTTAACCGTCTATTATAATTGATGTTATTAAAAAAAAAAGAAAATTGATTAAGATTTGATAGTTAAATTAATATTTTAAGTTAGAATATTTGCTTTTCACGCCCGGTACGGTATTGCCGTCGCTACTTGTTGACGTTCCCCGCGCGAATTCAGGACCACCGCGCAGAAAAGTAGAGACCAAAAGTAAAATAACGGTTTACAGCCCAGTTCACTGTGAGACTTTTCTGAGCGGCCTGGCGGCCTGAAGTGTATCATATGCTATGTGACATGTATAATAATAAAAACATCTATGTTATGCAATAAACAACATATTATTATAAAGCACTATACGAATATGTATCTTTAGAAATCCATTTCATATAATAATAATAACAAATACGTACATATATTTGACAAACCCAAATAAACCTTTGGCCTATACACCTCTCTCATCTAAACCGACCATCTCTCATGTAATAGAAAGAGATGCACCATAGGTGTTCCGTTGTACGTACGAGTCACGACACATGTGACGACAGAATTCTTTCGACCAATCGTGGAGCGTATACAGTCTATTGCTATTGAATGCTTTTTCAAGAACGTTTAACTAATTCTAAGAATAATAATATAGAAATATATTTATATATTTAGAATCGATATTTTTTGATCTACATGAACATATTTTTTATAAGTCAAAATATTTTTCACTCAACTTCCTTATTATAACTTATTACCTATCCCGGTCTCTCAGAGCGATCTCAGAAGTTTTTTACTCACCAAATGCAAATACGCACACCTGTGTCCTCAAAGAGCGCAGGCACGGCATTGCGGGTGGCGGGGAAAGAAGGTACATGGACGCATGAAATGTAAAGAAGCGTGCACACTTAAGAGTTATTCACGAAAATAATATTACTGGTGTCTGAGAACGGGGATAGGCAGTTAAGGGATAATATGTTTTGCCATTTATTATTTTTCAAATGTAGTTATTATACATTCTTCAAATACAATATAATATTTTGAAAATAATGACAGAAATCAATAACAATTTTATTTTACTAAGCATTCTAACATTGAAGTGATTTTAAAAATTTTGATAGAAACTAAATTCATTTGCCTTTGTAATTTTCTTATTTTTTACTATTATTTTGTTTAAAAATCTAAATAGTTTTGTGAATAAAGTTTTTAAAGGCCATGTCCCAGTGTTCTTGTCTGGAGGTGGTGACATTTTCAGGGCATTGGTTTTGAAGTTTTCTGTGAAAGAGAGACAATATATTATTTTTATGACACCACCGACTGCAGACTTAAGTGTGTCAATCTGCAATATGCTGTGAAGGTGACGTTGTAAATTGAGGAGGATATATAGGAAAGATAAAAAAAAGGTTGTATAATTTTTTTTAATTGAAAGAACCGATGACGAGAAGAAAAAGAAAGATGTTATATAGTTGACACATTCGCACAAGAGATTGGGAGAATGTTAAGTTGGTTTTATGGAAAGGAATATGGAAAGTTTCCTAGTAGACGGTGATTGATATTGATTTTGACTCACCTAACTTGTTCTTCGCACTCTTCTAAACTCGCTTCACCATTGCTGAGACGGGAGCCAAAACCGCTGTAATACGATATGTAACGTTGCTGGAAGATATAATTATATATACATTAGTTTTGAATTGGAAAACTATCCGGGACAGGTGATAATTATTGCTTGATCATGAACCAAAATAAACAAACATTTAACTGTTGGTGTGCCGATGCAAAATCTTCACCGTACATCAACTGATTCTATTTTCTTTTCTTGCAAAATTATGTTTTGTCATTATGCCGTCTTACCAGATACTGTGTTTATTTATATATTTAAAAAAATTATATAATCTACCATATGATTCGTGGACTTGCAAACCCGCTTTTTGGAAATCTGAAGATTTTTGGCAAATTTGGCATATCTGAAGATGGTTGCCAAAAACTGTTTGGAACACCTCGATCATAAAAAGAATTTACATTTTTTTTTAAATTATTTACATTATTTTAAATATTTAAACAATAAAACATTATTCTTTAAAAATATTAACATTATACTTTCAATGTATTTCAAACACTTTTTGGGAATGTGTCAAAACGAGCAGAAATTTCTAGAGCGGGTTTTGCAACTCCATGATTGACTCATAATTTAGTTTCCCCAGAATAACTAGTTATTTTCAGAGAAATGATTTTTTAAATGTATCCTTAAGGATTCACTGGCGTTCAAGATGTCGATGCCTGACAAAAGATTATGTTTGGAGATTACTTTCAACACAAATATATCTGATTTAAGTAGATCTTTCACAGAACTTGAATATTAACTTTGAAATTTGATGTTCCAAGTTCTGTGAAAAAACTGGCCATAAGTTTTTCTAAGGCCTAGAATCAGCAGTTAACGGGGACCATTTTTGAAATGGCAAATATGAAAATATTAAAAATGGCGCCGATAACTGATTTTATAACAATGTCTACTGTGACAGATTCAATCAAATCAACCATAATTTGAAGAATTTTGAGTGGTCGATATTTTAGATAGTATCTTATGTTGATAGACTTATTATCCGTGATGTCGATATAGTGTTATATGAGTTTATGGAGTTTGTTACCTGCAAGTTCTTAGTGAATGTTTGGTCGGTCAACATCTTGGTAGCGATCCTCAGTCCTCTGGCTAGCGTGTCTACGCATGAGATGTAAGACAGGAACAAGTCCTTCGCATCCACACAGTCTCTGTTGGGGACCACTCGAATGCTGATTCCTCCGGGTTGAATACCTCCCTAAAATAAGATTACTCTGTCGGTCATTTTCATTATAGGTATTAAATCCTGTTTTATTCGAATATTCCATCAATAACATAACTTTAGAAAGAGTCACGGAAATGAGAGATCTTGGAATTATTTTGGACGAAAAACTAAGTTTCACCAATCATGTCCATCAAATTGTGAACAAAGGTATGAAAACACTAGGCTTCGTATTAAGAACAACTAAAAACTTTAATTCTTTACAAGCCATTAAACTATTATACGTATCTCTAGTAAGAAGTCTAATTGAATATAACTCAGTAGTTTGGTCTCCATCTTACAAAATTCACATTAACAACATTGAGCGAATACAAAAAAAATTTCTACGTTTTATAAATTTTAAATTAAATATCCCTGTCGAAGACTTAAAATACAATTTCTTATTAAATACCTTAAAAATACATACATTAGAAGATAGACGTAAAATAAACGATTTAACGTTCTTATTCAAAATACTTAACTCTAAATTCGACTGTTGTGAACTCCTGCAACTTATAAACATACATACACCCACAGTAACAACACGACAAAATACAATATTCTACAGCAGCACACATAAGCGTAACTACATTGCCCACTCTCCGATAAACCGACTTCACACCATGGGAAATCATTACTTGGGTGATGTTGACATATTCAATACCAACTTGGCAAGTTTTGTGGATCATTTAAAACATTTATTTCATCAATACTCCTAAACACATCATGTAAACCTACAAATAGCTGTAATTTTCTGTTTTTGTTTCTTGTGTTTGTATGACTTGTTGCATAGCTTTTATCAAATGTAATTTTTTTTTTGTAACTTTTAAAGTATCTGTCAAATTAAAATTATGTATACTACCAACCATGTAAAAGCCCTCTGGGCGTTAAATAAATAAATAAATAAAAATAAATAAATTCTCCACCACAGTAAAATGTAATCTACAACCCTAAGAGTTGGATAGAGGAAGAGGTTTTGTTGCAAGAATCTATGGTGTAGTTCTAACCTTACCTGTTCAATTATATTTTTCATCATCAATGTGGCATCCTTAACATCCAACTGATCATTCGGGGTGATTTCAATAGATCCGGTAACATTGTATCTGCAGACAGAAAGATACATGAGCCATTTTGCATGCATAGTATAAAAAATACTGTTAAAAGACAAAACTTTACTCACGTTGAACTTATATAGAATTGGTAGCCAGGCTTGGTACAGATCTTGTAATGGCGATCTAAATTATAATGCTTCAAAAAGCAGAGTCCGCTCGTCACATCCCAGGTATAATGGCGCATTCCTCTGCCATCATTCATATTGATTAAGTCGTTAATCTTGCAATCAGTCTCGCAAGAATGATTATACAACATATTCTCCGAGTCAGATTTCTTCCAAGGTTGAAGGAGCAACTGCCCCCTGTAGCCGAGCCTCTCCTTGAAGTCTGATGTCATTTTCAACAAACGGGCAAAGTGTTTCATCTCTTTGGGAATGTCGGTGTTCAGCAGACTGTAGCAGCCCTCCCGGCCGGCCCAGATAAGGAAGCATTCAGAGTTCAGTTTGTGAGAGGTCTCCAGACATCGCTTCACCTGTTGGGCTGCTTGCATCATGATGTTTGAATCGTAGCTGGTTGCTGAACCAGAGGCATACCTTGGAATATGATAATTAAATCAATTAAGAAGCCAAAAGGTCAGAAATGCAAAACATTACCCTCTCAGTAATCCGCCAATCCAACAACTATAATCTGTTTTTTTACTAGTTGAAACCACAATATCGAGCTCTATAATTAGGTATTCGTGTGTCAAATTCAGTAATCCGCCGCATGCCTAGACTCGAGTGCCAAATTTTGTTCACCGATGGACTGGGTTATCTTACATACTCTGTTATTATACTGCCCATCTAGCTTGCTCTCGCTGGCCATTTTACCAGTAACCAGGATTAATTATTTTATTCTAGCGACGGTTTCAATTTGTTTCGTTCTGCCACATTTTTTGCTTGAAATTAAACATGTTTTATTTTTACGAAAAACCTGTTTTTATTTTTGCATATGTTATATGTATGCATCCGTCGCTTTCACTAATTGAACACTTGCACAGTTTTTGGGGTGGCAGATTAGTTAGAGAGTAGGTACTAAGTTGATTGAAATTCATGTTGCAATTTATCTGAATGTTGTCCCTGTTCTGTTGCTTTTAATTTGTCTGAATTGAATAAATTATCTAATCATATTATTTTAGAAAAAAACAGAAATCAGAGAAAGTTGTGTAATTTGTATAATGCCAAAGCTTTTGCTATTGATAGTTAAGATACAGTGATGTTAATCTTACTTGGGACTTGTGTGCAAGTCTGGTGCAATCCACAGCGGCTTAATTCCAGTTCTCTGCTGCATCTCCTGAAGAAACTCGGTGATCTCGTCAGTGCTGATCACATTCTCTTCGAAGGTGTCCATCTCCGGAATCAGGTCCCTGTCGTAGGCGCTCCAGTGCTTGATGCCTAGCTTTGTGCAGAACTCAAAACCCGCCTTCAAGTATCGCTTATAATTCTCAAGGGACTGACTGTGATCGTCCCAGCTTCGATGGAATGTAGGCTTTCCGTAGGAATCCATTCCTTAGAAAAGAAGAAAGATAAACAAGATAATTTTAAAAGGCAAGCTTTGAACTCTTGGTGGGGATTTATTAAAGTACCAACGCACATGTACGTAGAAAAAAAATGGTATAGCATTTTCATTGAGTCCTAAAGCTTTCTGAATAGAATCTTACTGAGGAAGCTGGTAGAACTGTTAATAGGACACTGCAATCTCAGGAGTTACATGCAGTTGTTGTGAGTAGAAAGCACCAACACCAGTAGGCAGTGGAAAGAGGATGAAGAAATGATGCAGAATCATCAATGATGCCAGAGTCCATTTTTATTTATTTACGTTACACCTCACAAAAGCTCCCTGTTTTGGGGAAGTGCAAAGGCAGGGCAACTACCTAACAGGCTCCATTGAAATACCTTTAGAATAGACTCAGCATGAAATATAGAATATGTACAGAGCTATGCAAACTGACTAATAAATACTAAACTGAATCAATAATAATAACAGGTTCTCACCATTGTATTTGAATGCCGTGAGGGACACCGCAGGCCGGATCCAATCCTCCATTGTACGACCGTGCACCCTCTCGCTGGCGTTGAAGTAGCGATAGCACAGCGTCTCGTCATAGGCAGCTGTTTCGCCCTTGTACTCTATCTTATTTATACCTTAGCCACAATTATTATTAATTCATTAGCTTATTATTTTTAACCCACAATTTACAGTTGTGAAATTATTGGATGTTGCATTATAATTTCCAGAAAAAATTACATTTATACATATATGTAGTTGAATAATCTGAAAAAATGTTTATTGATCATCAATGCACAATTACGTACAAAAATGATTAAGGGTAAACTTAAAAGAATTCAAAATCTGCTCTTTCATAGTTTTAAAATCCCTTTCACTTTGCAGAGCCTCGCCTTGAACTCGTCTCTTGTCACTTCCGCCCTCCCTTCAACCTCTCTCGGGGGTCAATATTCGCCGCCTTTAGTTAGATGAAGATATCTCCAGCAGCCAGTTCGTCCTGAGTACCTTCCCAACTACCTTGAATAGAGCTATAGAAGTTCCAGGTACCCTGTACTTATCCCATGGCTATAAAAGTTCTTGCAACTTACATGCGAAAATCATTAAAAATAAAAGAGTTAATCAATGTTCTTTAGCTTCATTCAGATAATTTATTTATTTAAAGACGATAACAACAAAAGTGTTATCGAATAATGTATTAAACAAGAAGTTCTCGATCAATTTCAGTGTCCGTTATTCATGCTCGTATAATTACTAGACCTTATGACCCATATTGCAGGAAAAACGGTATGCGAAAATATCTAATGTTTATTTTACAATTATATTATTTCAAAATATATAAATACCTAATGTTTGTTTTCAAACCATGGATCGATAATAAATTTCCTTAACCGTTTGAGTGCCAAAAAATTCATACATTTGCTTGTAAAATGCCACCAAAAAAACATTATTTTCTATGAAACTATATATTTTTTTAAAACCCCATAAATTCTTTGAATTTTCAAGGATTTCGATAAATCAAAATATGATATTGGTTTAGAATCACTTGGAGGAATCCCGAAGTCCAGGCGTTTCGAAAAAATGAGAATTTTCGGTAGAAAAAATGGTTCTGGGAGGTACATTTGAAAATGAGTAACTTCCGGTGTTACTCTCCATTTCTTGGTCACGATCCGAAGAATTACTGGAAATTCGCATCCTGCGGTTGGGAAACACAGGTATGACATCACTCTCATCAGAGCTACTCTTACTCGAACTTGAATTAGAGGAGTGGAAATCGTCGCTCCCGCTGTCAGACATTTCAGAGGACGCCCTCGACGTTATATTTTTTCAATTAAATAAAATAAAAAAAATAATAAATGAATCTGAAATTTAAACGGTTTACTACGATCTTACAACTATTAAGATAATATTAGAATAATATTTACCAACGCCGCAGCACCACACCCGACGTACGCGCGAATCAGAACACGACTGACGAATCGACAAAAGTCGACGATTGGCAATCAAACGGTTAATATCTATTGGTTCAAAAGTATGCTACCAATATAGATACAAAATATTTGAAAAGGAGTCAAATTATTTTCAGAGCATTTAAGAAAATACATAATTCGGGAAAAACACATTTTACATTGATATTTTATAGTCCAGTCAGTGGGGGATAAAAAGGGGCTCCACCTTGCAAAAGGTTAGGTAGTAGCGATTTTTACATATGTTGTTAAGATTGGGACTCCAAAGAAAAAAAAAGTTTTCGACTTTGGGGGGGTCGAGCTCGACCCGCCATCTTGGATTGAAGGTACCCAAATTTGGTTTTTTCAAAATAATTATGAAGTGGTTGATTTTACAACCAAATTGTTGAACGCAAACTTAAAGACAACTAAATTACCTACATTTTTATAGAAAGTTTTTTTTTGTAAGTTTAATAGGTAACGAGTTACAGCGGTTGAAAGAAGAAAATGTTGACAAAAAATTGTAAAACTCCAGTTTTCTAGATAAATTTTGTACAAACATATTACACAATATCATTTTAATGTATTTCTACGTTACAATATACTTATATAGCATAATCCGTGTGCTCGATGACGTTGATTTGTTATAGTGGGATCCTAGTCTACAGCTGACTTGGCAACACTGATTGAGTCCTGGTTACGATCGAAGAAGCACATGTCTGCAGATGTTCTTTTCGATGAAACAATGCCAGTTCAAGTTTCACAAGAACGATTTTTAGCCAATGAAAATAACAAAGTCCATCTGATTTCGATGCTTACAAAGCAATTTATACAGGATGATTTTACAGTTAAGCAGGCTGAAGAAGATGCTGATGAGTTGATTGTCAATACTGCGATTTCCTTGTGTTCATCATATGACGCTGTTTTCATTATTGGCGAAGACGTTGATCTCCTAGTTCTGCTGACAGCATTAGCACCACCCAAAAGTAGTATATATCTTCGCAAACCCGGGAGAGGCAAAACTTTTGAAAGACTGTATTCCGCGAATAGTGTGAAATACAAAGAGGCGGCTGAGAATATTCTGTTTCTTCATGCCTTTAGCGGCTGCGATACAACATCGTCCTTCTTCAACCAAGGAAAAACAAAATTTTGTTCAAATATTGAAGACAATATTAGTGATTTCTAAACGAAAATCTGAAACAGAAAAATCAGAAAAGGAAACGGTCACATCTGGGACTCGAACCCAATGAAAAAATAAGATAGGTTTATCTAAATAGACACTGTCTGGATTGCATTTAGTTCGGGTTGAATCTTGCGATCATACATAAAGATAGTTGCCAATAAAAATGTGCGGTGAAAAAATGAAGACAATGTTAGTAGTTCTTATTCGAAGTATGATACAGTTAAAAGTGACCGAGGGGAATAGGGTCCCATTAGCTCAGTTGGTAGAGCACTGTCACGGAAAGACAAGGGTCCTGGGTTCGAGTCCCAGATGTGACCGTTTCCTTTTCTGATTTTTCTGTTTCAGATTTTCGTTTAGAAATCACTAATATTGTCTTCAATATTTAAATATTACAATTTGAGGTTTTACTCAATAAAGTTCTTCCGAAAAATAAAAATTTTGTTCGCTTGTGCAAAACGACACAAGACTCGATGCCATGATAGGAATCTTAAAACAACATGATGCAACACCAGAAGACATAGCAGTTGCAGGAACACGCTTTCTTGTTGCTTTGTACGGGGGTGACATGGATAAGCAAACCTTGGAAGAAGTCCGCTACAAACGTTTCGCAAAGTCGACAACAAAAAGCAAATTCAATCTTGCCTCTTTGCCACCAACGAACGACGCTGCACGGTACCATGCATTTAGAACGTACCATCAAGTCCAAAAATGGTATGGAATCCAAAAAAATCCAGAAAACTGGGGCTGGAAACGTGACATCAACGGGCTTGTTCCAGTAAGAATGACAAAGAAACCAGCACCCGAGACTTTATTAAAATTTATTTCATGCAATTGTAAAAAAAGATGCGGCGTTGGATGTAGCTGCAGGAAAGCTGGATTGAAGTGTTCTATTGTATGTGGGTGCTGTAATGGTCAAACATGCCGAAATTCGCCAGAGGTTCACATCGATGTCGAGGACGAAGAAGAAAAGATTTTGTCAATGGAAGCCCAGAATCTTAGTATCACAGGCAATGAGTTAGATGATGACATTGATGACGAAGACTGTTATTAAGTAACATAATTTATAGTAACATAATTCATAGTAATGTAACATAATTTCGAAATCTACCATCGCTGGTATATCTGTGGAGTAGACCTACTGGGGATACCACAATAAAAAATGCGCCATGTTCTCTACTTCATGGTGGTGTGGAAATGAGTTAACAAAATTATTATAATTATGTAATGAATAACCCGAAAAAATTACAAAGTTAGGAATTTCATCATTTTTTAGAAAAATATTCACATTCCGCCACTGTAGCTCGTTACCTATTAGACTTTAAAAAAAAAATCTCTACAAAAAATGTAGGTAATTTAGTTGTCTTGAAGTTTGCGTTCAACAATTTGGTTGTAAAAACGACCACTTCACAATTATTTTGAAAAAAACAAATTTTGGCACCTTCAATCCAAGATGGCGGGTCGAGCTCGACCCTCCCAAGGTCGAAAACTTTTTTTTTTCCTTAGAGTCCCAATCTTAACAACATATATCAAAATAGCTACTACCTAACCTTTTGCAAGGTAAAACTCCCCACTGACTGGACTATTATGGGGGAAGATAAAAACAGTGTTAATTTACACTGTGGTTAAAATGCGTGCAATGTAGGTACTTCATAATCAGAAGGGAGGGTTTTTGATTTATACAGCGGCGACCAGCCCCGCGCCCCGAGGCTCTCCCTTCTTCATTATACATTTTTCTTGACGAAGAAACCATTGGTTTTGAAAAAAGTCGATCCTTTTTTCTTGTATACAAAGTATTTTATTTTCATATAATTAAAATGACGCCACAAAGTGATTTTGCGATTATTGAACATAGAGAACATAAAACATAATTTTTTAACGCTTAAATATTTACAAAATTTATCATTTTGACTTTCCTGTTATATTTTAAGGTTAAACTCAAAAT
The DNA here is from genome assembly GCF_061612785.1 of Hesperophylax consimilis. Lineage (NCBI taxonomy): Eukaryota > Metazoa > Arthropoda > Insecta > Trichoptera > Limnephilidae > Hesperophylax > Hesperophylax consimilis. The sequence continues at coordinate 4,486,301 of NC_142842.1, forward strand.
TTGTTATAATCTACACATTCATAGATGGCAGTATGACCAAATAACACGTCCTCGTGTATCCTTTTCTATTGTGGTCAAACATATAATACAAATAGATTTAGAAAGAGAGAACAACAAGCTTTATTTTTGCATTTAAAAGTTTATTATAGACGCCCCCCCTACAATTTTAAATAATTCTATAAAACAGAAAACAGCCACTCAAGATTTGAAATTTTTTTTAAAAAGGCAAAGTGACAATTAAACCTTTATAACAAGCATGTCTAATTGAATATGGTTAATTTTTACTTTTGCATAAAATGGTAAATTAAATTTACAATAAAAAAGCATTGAAGCGATTTTAAAAACTTTAACTTTAGTTTGTGTTAAAATTGTTTTAAATATTTTTAATTGTATATGTGCATTTTCAATATTAAAATATGAAAGAGCCATTCATCTGCTTACAACAATAGTGTTTCATTTTGTGATTTGTTTATAAAAAAGCGAATCTATTTGAAATTAAATGTTTGGACGGGAATAGCTGTAAATAAATCTACAAACTGACTGACGTGAAATCACATTGTCGTTACCTGGGAAGTACTCCGTAACCTCAACACTCCTCACCGGTTCCCGCACTGTCTTCTGCCTCTTATTACACGGCTGGACGTACGTGGCCATGGCTGCCTCTCCAAAAGTAATATTATTATTGTTAATATCTTCTTCTACAGATCGGCACTACCAACCTTTAAGATGGACTTTCTTTCTAAGGGCCAAGAATCCTGGTGGCATCCTTTTATAAGGAGTTCTATGGCCTACTTCTCCACAAACTGTAGATTTTACATGCCTTTGTTCCAAGAAACCTGATACTCCGGTAAACCTGTTTTCTAAGAACAGCGTTGTATTGAGTTTACACCCATATTGAGTTATGCAATAGGAATTAGGTTAAGGTGTTGCATTTCAAAGCTTTATACACTCATGTGGCAGAAAAGTATGAATACTTTTAAATATCTATTCTTTTCCGAAACTCCCAAACGATGGAGCTCTGACTTATTAGCGATTACGAAGACTTTTTTTGTCTACAATTTCCAGATTAATACGACTTGTATTTTCAGCACGCAAGTCATTCCTATCATGAACTACGGAGCTTGAAATAACTATCTAACTAAATTAGATTAGACATATTATTCTTATTTATCAAGTCCCCGGCGTTGTCCAAGCTTTAAACAGAGTTTTTCGAAATCTGAGTAGAATAATTTTTCTATTATTTTATTTAAGTGTGCAAAATTTCATCAAGAAATATCAAAATTCTGTAGAAAGGGGTGGGAAAAGGGGATGAAGGTGGTTTTTCAAAATCTCATGTAGACAGTCACCTTCCTCTCGTTTTGAAGATCGAGGGTCCAAATTTCATCAATCTCGGAATAAAACTGTTGATTTGTATAAAAAATAAAACCACTTTGCCATGGACCCTCTTCTTTATGAATATATATTTACATACATCTATTTTAATTTCACTTTTGTTTTAGGTAATGAATAAATGTAAATCTTGGACACGCACACGCATGCCATATATGCATTTCTTTAAAATTCAATGATGTTACAGCAATTGACATATGCAATAAATATCAGTCTAATCCAATCGGGATTTGGCTCTGTTGGTAGGGTTGTGGACTCAAGTTCCTGGGTAGGAAGGTTCAATCAGATGCACTACAGTAAGAAAACTTTATAACAATATTATTGTTCACGAACAGAAGATATATAACTGGAAAAGGGAGTTTTCTATTGGAAGACAATATTATGGTTCACTAGAAGAACTATAAATATAAAATGGATGAAAATATTACTGTTCACTAGAAGATCTATATCTATAAAATGGATGACAATGTTATTGTTCATTAGAAGATCTATGACTATAAAATGGATGACAATTTTACTGTTCATTAGAAAATCTATAACTAGAAAAAAGAGTGTTGAAAATTGGACAAAACCGGGTCGTAACCATGCAATTACTAGTAAATAACAAAACAAAAATTATTTTAATATTTTTATTTACAAACTAAATTCACATAGAATATCACACAACATTGCACACCAGCTTTATCATGAAAGCGAAGCACAGAACAAACAAGGCACACTTCACTCCAACACTTATAAAGCCGTTACTGTTCTTTAAAGTAATCTCCTTCAGTTCCAAGCGACACCCCGACACCTGGCCCTGCTTCAGGGGCTGGCCGACTCCTGGACTCATGATCTTATCCTCAAGCGGCTCGCCAAACATGCAAAACTTCGAAACTTTAACTATTTTCACCGTTAAAATCTTCCCCATGACGTTTTCCCACCGTGGAACCAGAACTTGTTCGTAATTTATATTATGACTAACGAAAAACTTTGTATCGTGAGAAATGTCTGTTACTAACACTTCTTGAATTTCACCTAATCTATTATCATAGGTAGTATACGAGTTGAATAGTTCCGTGAGTTGCTTGGTCCGTTTTTTAACCTCGTTGGCGGGAATTCGTTGCATTTTCGCGGCGGGAGTGCCCGGACGCGGGAAGAACTGGTTGATGAAGAGACTGGGGAACTTGTACTGGTCACAGAGAGTTATGGTCTCTTCGAAGTCTTTCTCAGTTTCGGTCGGGAAGCCACAGATTATGTCGGTGGCTATTGTCATCCCCTGCACACTGGAATGACAAAAATAATCACTATCAGTCAATATAAATAATTTGATTTGTTTCTTTAGTCCTGTCAAAAATATGTTATTTATTCATGGCTTGAAGGCTTTTACATTTCATATAGATAAATTATTATAGGCTTGTAAAAAGGACATAACAAAATAAAGAGAATATAAAATATATAAGTAGTTACAATATAAGTGTGTAGTTACATTATCATAAAAAGTTATATAAAGGAGTTTAAATAAGTGTGTACAATCACAAGAGTACAAAATAAGTATGTGTGCATGCTAAGTATGTCCAGTATTATGCTGTTTCCTCGCAGGAGTAGGCATAGGACGGGCCGCTAAACAACTCGGTCTTAGCATACAAGTCTACCCTTGTTCACATTCATCCATCGTCTCATACGTACTCTTCTCTTATTCTGACTCTTGACATGGCTCGACTTAAGTATCCGGTTCCTCGGGCATCTTCGACTTATTCTACCATTCACATTTGCGTCATACATTCTCCTTACACTTCTTTCAATGTCATTTATCAATAGTGAAAACATATATTAAACACCAATTGCCTCCGAGCAACGACAATTTATGTACAAACATATTGTTATGGCGAGATTTAACATGAACTTACCTTTCTTTCGTCAGTATGAGAGTCATTACTATGTAAATAATGGAATGAACCACAATCAAATGATTCTAGTGAAATTATTTCTTTCAATAAATACATGAATTCAATATGTACTTAATAATTATGCTCGTTTCTGTCAAAACAAACCAAATTGAAGGTAGGCTGAATAAAGACAATAAGTCAGTAATATTATTATTGGGTTTATAAAAACAGTTTATTTTTAAACAAGTTCTGCTGTGTAATTATTATTACGCGTGACAGCTGTTTCGCCCTCTGAAGGCATTATCAAACTGTTTGATAATGCCTTCAGAGGGCGAAACAGCTGTCACGCGTAATAATAATTACACAGCAGAACTTGTTTAAAAATAAACTGTTTTTATAAACCCAATAATAATATTATTGAATATATAAAAAATAAAAATTAAAATGGAGTTCTACAAATTAAACTTAATAACAATAAACAATAAGTCAGCTTGAACATAACACTCACCGATCCCGCAAATAATTGACTACTCGTTCAAATTCAGATCTGGTGTACTCTCTCTTCATATCAGAGAGAACTTGGTCACTCCCCGACTGCACAGGAACATGAAGAAATCTACAAAAACAACAAAATAAATAAATATTAAAACTAACACAAGAAAAATGTAATTGTTCGTTTGTTCAAAATCTTAAATTTCCAAAGGTTCTTCACCGGTTGCTTTGAAATTTTGACACAAATTTGCGTTCGCGGGTGATTTTATATACCTGTATTATATAGATGTCACCTGCGACAGATAAAAACATGCTTTTTTGAAAAACAGCGCCATCTTTTGGACGTAAAAGCAACACGCGCTATTGTTTCTCTATCTGCACAGACAGATTGAGCGGGGTACAGCTAGTAATGAAATAAATAAATACAATTAAAACTCGGGTCACGTGGTGCTATATCTGTCACTAAACGACAACCCCTATTATGGTCAGATATATAATTTTATAGAATAAAGAATAAAACTAGAAGTGCCGTCCATACAAATTTGAACGGAAACAAATGTTCCATTTAGCCCAATAGCCCAACGCTCTGTCTCACTTACACTCGCCTGATATTGTAGATTTTCATCCCATTTGAATTTTGTAAACACAGTTTTGTATTGTAAATTTAAGCCTCGATAAGGCAAATATTTGAAAACATGCCCACAAGGCATTTCTTGTGTACTTCCTTATTCTATGCATAACATAAACAGATTTAGAAAGAGATAACACAAAGCTTACTATTTGAATTTAAAATTTTACCACAGATGCTCCCTTGACATTTGAAAAAATTCTATAAAACAGAAAACCGCCAAAACAGTTCTTCCCGGTAAAGGTTTGTATAAAACGAAAAAGTCAAGCGAGAATATTTGAAAATATGATTTTTTTGTATAGACCAGAGGGGGTTAAGTCCATTTGCAATGACATCAATGGTACCGGTAAATTAGGTCATCAAACGAATGTTGTATTAATAAAGAATATTCTTTTGCACTTCCCGTGAACTTCAATTAATTTGGCTTTAATCTACACCAGTCTTTCTCAAAGTGGGCGAAAAAAACCCCTTGTGGGAGCTGGAGGCTTTCAGGGGGGCAGTAGAAGGCTCAAAGAAAATTAGGGGGCGTTAAGGAAATCCAGAGGGGGATGTCAGACAAATACTATCTATAAAAATCCGACAGAATCTATCTGAATTAAGTAACAATAGTTTGTTTTACTTCCAAATCGGTTGCAAGTTACTGAACGCTGCGACTTTTTTTAAGGAGAATTCGAGCCTGATATTAATTAACTAACTCGTTGAAATACATCAGATTCATCCTTCACATTAGATAGGTTTTAAATTCAAAGTCTTCTTTTGATAGATATGGATCACACCCTATCTATCCTATCCATATAATAATGCATGCTTAAACATATTTGCAATAACTGTTTTTGCAACAGCAACAAATGGAAATGTAAAAAGGTATGTTAAAAATATGGGGGGCACACAGTGGGCTGAACATCGCCTTTCATAGACATAGAGACTTGAATTTTCAAGGGTATTTTTTTTGGCTAGAAATAGATTCTGCTGATCATTACTATGCTATAAAAATTCGTACGAAGCAATTGAGTGTGCAAATGAAGGAGTCATCATTTTATAAAGAAAAAATTGTATGGCACTGACATTAAAAATGAGGCTATCTCTGGAATCATAAGGTTGACCATTATATCCTTACACACAGATATACTACTATTCATTTGTATTTTTTTGACATACTTCGTATTGTGGCGCAACTTATGATTTTTTTTTTTAAATCCTCAAAGTAAAAAAAAAAACTTTATAATGTTGATGATTCATTTTAATGCTTAAATGCTTTTAGGCTTGCAGTGTAAATAAAATATTGAAAACTAGACAAAGCATACTCACATGTAAAGCATTTAAGCATTAAAATGAATCATCAACATAAAAAAGTTTTTTTTTCAACTTTGAGGATTTAAAAAAAAAAAAATCATAAGTTGCGCCACAATACGAAGTATGTCAAAAAAATACAAATAAATAGTAGTATATCTGTGTGTAAGGATAGAATGGCCAACCTTATGATTCCAGAGATAGCCTCATTTTTAATGTCAGTGCCATACAATTTTTTCTTTAAAAAATGATAACTCCTTCATTTGTACACGCAATTGCTTCGTACGAAATTTTATAGCATAGTAATGATCAGCAGAATCCATTTCTAGCCAAAAAAAATACCCTTGAAAATTCAAGTCTCTATGTCTATGAAAGGCGATTTTCAGCCCACTGTGGGGCACTAGAATTTTTTTAATCTCTATGTGGGTGGTGGTCGAAATAAGTTTGAGAACCTGTGATCTACACGGATGTTAACTTCTTCATTCAATTAAAATAACGACATAGAACTTGTTTTTCTTCATTGCGGCAAATGTCAATGTAATCTACTCAGAAGATTGTCAAACAACATGTCGTATCTGGTTAACCTCAGTGTTTTATAGTTTATCCTTATTTTTTCAATCATTCTTCTTCTTCTAGCATGACTTTCTCTAGGTTTGAGTTCTTAGAACAAGTTGCAGTCAGACAGTTGATAACCTATATTACCTGTAATACCTAGCTCCAAAATTGGTAGATTAGTATGTTTTTATCAATACCGTTTTACCCATTAAGTCTACACAGATAGATCATTCCAGACTTTTCTACGTATCTCATAAGGTTTGGACAGCATTAGCAATGTAGTGCCCAAAAGTATATTTTTTTGACTTTATTATAAAACATTGAATTTTCTCTACTTTCTATAAATATAATATGCGTGTATTATATACGTAAACCTTCCGGAAGAAATTCTCTAAATGATAGTGAAAACTTTATCAAAAATCGTTGCGCAGTTTAGAAGAACTAAGCGCACAAACAGACAAATAGCGACTTTACTTTATACTATTTAGAGATTTATTTTGTAAGATACAATAAGACCAGGAAGCGAACATACCATAGAATAAAGAAGAACACAAGAAGTGCCTTGTGGTGTTTCGTGATCCAAGTATTTGCCTAATAGAGGCTTAAATTTCCAATACAAAACTGTTCACGAAATTTAAATGGGATGGATGGACATCTACGACGTCAGGCGAGTATAAGTTTGACGCAGCGCTGGGCTATTGAGCTAAATGGAAATTCTGTTTCTTTTCAAATTTGTATGGAAGGCACTTCTGGTGTTATTATTTATTCTATGGTGCATACACATAAATATAGTTAAAAGAAATTATTGTAAAGCAGGTGTTACTTATAAACTCGCGGGTGCTGGAAGATGTTGGCCATGCTCTGCAGGTGCTCCAGGATGTAGGGCGGGTTGGTCATGCCCAGTCGGAGTCGGCAACCTTCGGGGATCACCTTCACCAGCTCCTCCAGCAGCGAAGGTAGCGATGTGCCAATGTCTCGGCCATATGTTCCTGGAGGCCAAATATTCATCTTTAAATTGAGCCGCTATCAATAACAACCCTTACGTAAATGGCGATAAATGGCCTGTTTTGATTTATGCAAGAAAAAAACATGGCCAAAAAGTGCCTTTTATTTTATTTTGTGGATGTTCAGGCACAAATATTTTATTTTTTTCCAATAATTTTATAAATAACTTAATTTGCCACATTACACAATTAAATCATAACCGAAAATGGGTTCGTAAGTAAGAGATTTTGAAAAGCAGTTTTCATAGGCCTGTACATTATTTTTTTCTGGACTTATAAAAAATACTCGATTATTTCAAAGGTCAAGATGTATTCTACTCACAGTATTTAATTAAAGCACCTGAAACATTTCTAGGCGACCAAATTTTCAAACCAAAAACACATGATTTTGCATTACTACGTATGGCATCGCCTTAACATTAATAAAGACAACGGGGTTAAGCTCAATAGTTCTTAGTATCCGGTAACTGACGGCTACAGCAAAACTAAACGAAGAAAACTATTTTTAATTATACATACCGTAATACCAGCTCTTAGAGGATTGGAGTTGGCAACACGGTATCTCACCTACATACATACCTAAGCACACACTTTGCCACGTCGATTACACATCTGCCCTGATAGTGGATTGAGCTGTGAAGCAGATTTATGTGAATACCGCAAAAGACTTCAACTGCTTCCTGCTAACCAGAGGTGGTGAGACTATGGCATCCCCGATTACGGCACATTGTAAGGCTGAAGCATACAAGGAGAGTAAGTCCCCGGCTATTCAGATCTGTTCACAGATCAACACGGCTATATTGAGAGTATTTATACCACTTTTGAGACTTGCATAGTTGCCTGGGAGCTATGCACACCGTTTCCTTATCAATTATAATTAATTTTAACCTGTATCTTCACTAGTCAGCCATATCTCGCACACTCCTTCCTCGAAGGACTGCTTGGCACGTTCCACAATCTCCTCAGGCGGGTAGGAGCCAAGTTCGCCGCGCGCGTGTTTGGTCTTGCAGTAGGTGCACTGGTTCAGGCAGCCCGTGTTGATAGCGATGATCTCCACCAGCGGATTTTTGCGCACCTTCGGCAGCAGGAGCGACGCCCCACCCGACTTCTTTCCCTCTTCGTTCTTCTTTTTACCGAATAGGCGAACTGTGTGACCTGAAGAAGAGAGAAGAATATTATGAGAATAATTAACTTTTCTGTTTTCTACATAAGACCGTGAAGGATTACTTCAATTCTGTCACAAAACCATTTGAGAGATAGCTACCCAAATTTGGATTCCACCGCTAATGCCCTTGTGCGATAGATACTTAAATATGGGTAGCTGAAGGTATCTGATTTTTATGAATTAAAATAAATTTATTTAGAATTTTCCGCAATCAGCTAATAATCGCTAGCTTGACTAAGCTCCTATAGAATACCAAAAGATGTCAAGAACGTTCCTCTAATGAAATATTCCAGTTTTGTATCAGCAGTCTGCATGTAGACGTAATTTCAAATTGTTTTCTAAAAATTACATCATAAAAGTTGCATTTTTTTAAATATATATTATGTCTATGTATCAGACATTTTCAGTAGACCATAGACAACATATAGAAACAGTGATATTCAATATTGCCCGAAATAAGTACGATATGGGGCAATTTCCTGTCGGTAACTAACATACAGAATTCGTAAGTTTATAAATTTGACGAGTATAAAGTATAAAAAAATATAAAAGTATAAATTAACTAAAACAGTATAAGTATAAAAAGTATTAAATAATGTATATAAAGGTAGATATAAAAAGTATGAAAAAAATAAAACCTTTGAGGGTCTCTTCTACAACTTCCACGATGCGGTCGATCTGCTGGACACCCACAATGCTCAGCCCCTTGAGGTACTCGGCCCGGGGCATGCCCTGCGGCACGCATCCCGCCACCACCACGTGGCGCCCCCGCGTGCGCCCTAGCTCTATCTCATTCCTGAAAAGAGGAAAAATTATTTTAGCATTTCTATCACGTTTTTTTGTCTGCATTAGGGTATGTCTGCTTTTTTGTCACTCTACTCCATTATTCAATGAGAATCGACGGTCAATTTATAGAATGAAAGTTAAAGTTTAATTTTTATTAATGACTGTTTAAAAAATATAAAGTTTTGTAGTTTAATCACAATCCTCCTCACTATGTATTCTTGTTCAGAGGCTGGTTGTTTGTTGGTGGTACATCATGATTTCCTCATCTTCATGTTTGTTGGATGTCTGTTCCATAGAAAAGCCTATTCTCACTAATCTATTTCACAGATTCTATGAAATAAGAATTTCATAGATTCTATGAAATAGACCATAGAAAAATACAGGTGAGATCACACCAGGGGGGTATAACTCCGATCGAAAATTGGAACTGAAATATTGTGACGTCATATGATTGCCTAACTATATACACCAATGAAAAACTCTGAAAGTCTATGGAATAAACTTTCATAGTTTTTCATTGGTGTATAGTATAATAAGTAGGCTCCGAATGAGAATCTTACTGTCTATATATTGTTATATCTTTGGTTTTTAGGACCAATTTATTTCATACAAAAAGCCCGAAGATATCGATCTAGTGAGTGGTTTATTTATGGATCACATTTTAACCTGGGAATGTTTACCTCTCTTCAAAAGAAATAAAATGATAATAATACTATGTAATTAATCCTGATGACTATTAAAATGGTCAGCGAGAGCAAGCTAGACGGCGGTATAGTAATTAGGCATGCGACGATCTACTGAATTTGACATAAGAACAGCGGCAAATTATAAAACTTGATTTTGTGTTTTCAACTAGTAAAAATAATGGCATTATATAGTAGTTGTCGGATAATCAAATAGTGGATTACTGAGAGTTTACTGTATTTTAATTTCTTGGAATATTAATAATACAGACCTAAAGTGATCTTCGGCAGGATTTTTGACGGTGCATGAGTTGAGCAGCCAAAGATCAGCATCCCACTTCTTTTGGGTCAGTTGGTACCCATAGGCCGCCAGCTGCCCGGCCATGTACTCCGAGTCGGAGCTGTTATGGGCGCAGCCCCAGGTCTTCACATAGATTGTCTGTGTTCCTACAATATTCAAATAGATACATTGATGAGGTAAATATAATTTACTTAACCACTGCACTTTTAATTTTTAAAGGCACTGATTTTTTAAATTACACATTGTTTCAACTTTTTTAATTACTACAAGAAACAACTATTTACGTCGGGAGAAATGCTAAGATATGCATTTAAGTTCAATTTTTTATTTAATTAAAGCTCAAATTTTCGTCATTTTGGATTTTATTTAGTAATTATTTCCCTAACAAGAAACAACTATTTATATGCACTAAATAGGTTATGAAGAACCTAATTTATTAAGTTTGGTTTCATTAAGTAATTTATGCATATTTAAATTGAAACGAAACTTTTGCGAGTGTCATATACAATAAGTCCAAAATGGCGGGAAAGTGATTGTTTTATAAGGTACATTTTGAACTTTGATTGAATGAAAATGGAATCATATAGCATCTTTTAATATCCATCCCGACCTAAATCGTTGTTTCTTGTAGTAATTATCCTGAAACAAACAACACGTCTCATTTTTGTTGTTTGTTTTTGGGGTGTTATGCCGTGTTGCGCTAACTCATTCTTTAGCCGACGTTTCGGACAGCGTTGCAGTGTCCATCATCAGGGCGGATCTACCGGCTCTGCCCTGATGATGGACACTGCAACGCTGTCCGAAACGTCGGCTAAAGAAGGAGTTAGCGCAACACGGCATAACACCCCAAAAACAAACAACAAAAATGCTTTTGGCCGTGAGAATCTAAAAACTTACCCAACACGTCTCATAATCTGTGCCTATTAAAGTGCGGCGGTTAGATAAACGTTTACTTTTATTTTTATTAGAATAAGTTTAGTCAATTCTTCTATATTATTACTAATAAATTGAGACAGTGTATAAGAAACTGATTAAATGATGACAAAATAGAAAATAATAGAATGATTAAAATGATGAAAAAATGATCCAACCATTAAATTATCTTTCAGGTGAATTTATTGAAAATAAACGTTGCTATTTTTTAAATACTTAAATCTTAATGTAAAACATCCAGCTAACATTTCATAAAATATTTATACAACAACGGTTGGATCATATCATAACTCCAATGCCGGTAATTTCAATAACGCTGCGTATTACTCAATAACCGGAATGTTGTTGTTGACTTTCGTTTGTTATGACGTTAAAAATACTTTAAAAGTCTACGTAAATGATTTTTAAAAATCCTCAATTGAATACCTGGAATAACACTCTCCAATACATTTTTCTCTCTAAAATTACAGTCTTTTTCGATGTTTTGGTTCTTTCTCGATCTAACTGTGACAGATTTCTTGCTACTGTATCGCTCCTTGGGAGTTATGTCCTGTGATAAAACCAAATCTTCGATATCATCGATACCGTCTATCCAATTATCTGCCATTATTGCTTATAAATTGTAAATAATAAATTATATAAAGCAATAAATGAATAAAATATTTTCAGAGATAACGTCAAACGTCAAACCACAAAACATAACCCTAAAATATATTTTCTTTTTAAATTTGACACGTGATATTTTTAGGCTACAGAATGCGTATTTAGCCGGTCGTCATATTAAGTGTTATTTTCATTACAAAGGGGATAATTTTGAGCTTAACTAACTGAACTAATTAACTAACCATTACCCTGTTTTACTGCAGGAGTAAGCGAAGAGGATGGACCGCCAAACTTGGTCTTGACACACACTCTTTGCCTCATTCACATTTATACATTGTCTCATACATACTTTGTTATTTTGTTACTCGGTTTTGTTACTTTGTTACTCGGTTATTTTGACTCTTGACATGGCCCGACTCAAGTATCTGGTTCACTTGATCGTGCCAAGTCTTCCTCGGGCGTCCACGACTTCTGCTACCATTCACACTCGCATCATATATTCTCCTTATACTCTTTTCTTCGTTCATTCGCTCTGCATTCCACATCGGAGCGTCCCTTTCATAATCTCACTCATTACGCTTACATCAGCCTGGCATTCTTTGTAAATCTCCACATTTCTCACATGCATGGTTTTACCACATATACGCCTCAGAGATTTCATTTCTACTGCATTCAGTCTACTTTCATCATTTATGCTTTCATCCTTCCTCTGCAAGTTCCATGCCTCACTGCCATCAACTTTCCAAAGAAAACTGGACTATGGGGTTTCACAAAGGGTTTTTGAAAGTTTCCTCTTGATTGTCTTACCACATCATGACCACATCGTTAGTTCTTATTTTTGTTGCCGATTATTGGTAATTATGTTGGTAATCTTCTATGCTGTTTGGTTGATTACTTTGTGGAATGAAAAATAATTTTGGAAAAAACTTTAGTTACCTATCTTATATTTTTATAACGTTATAAAATGCATTGCCGAAAAATATGCGAAGGGTTGTAAAGCAAATAAATATTTCATTTTGTAGTTTTTGAGCGATGACAATCGAAGTATCGAAGAACCATATTTGGGATTCGGGCAGCTGTGCTTGTCTAGGCAGGGATTTTCAACTGTAGTAAAAAATAATAGAAAAAACGTTGATCGATATTGCTTGTTAGGTTAGTTTGGTAGATGTGTTATGTAGTTTAAACTGACTCATTTCTCTAAAGGCATGATCTTAGGATGGCTTCCATTTGTGATTGATTATGATTATGTCTTAGATAACAACTTCTTTCTGCAATTTCTAGATCAACGTAACTATTTTTAGCTTGCAACGTAATTCCATCATGAGCTTATTACGCTTTGAAAGATCCAACGTATTTGTCGAAGATAAGTATAATAATTATTCAAAAAAGAAGGCTTAAGGCATTTATTAATTTAGAGGACGTTTTTTCACAAATATTTTTTTTGGTAATTAAATTAAATTCAAAAGTTACCGACTCCGTAATTAAATTGGCAAATATATCGGTCACAGGATTCTTAACCTCGACTTATCTCAACAGCTTTTTTTTAAATGTGGAACCGCACAAGAGTCCCAACTGCTTCTTAACGTCTACGGGGTATATTGTGATGCTGAAGGTAGTGGGGAGGGGAAGGAAACGTGAACGAGGAAGGTGGGGAAGTACCTGGCTATTCAGATCTGGTCACTAAACACGGCCTAAACCGTTTCAAGCCACGATTCAATTCTGAGTGGTGGTCTTACACCAGGGCGATACTGAGAGTATTTTCCACTCTGGAACGTGCCGCAAATATGCTATACATTATTTTGACTGAGTAAATTATAAAATAACTCAAAATATTCACATAAAATTTACATCCGCAACCCGGGATTTGAACCTGCGACTTTCGGCTTGCTAGTCGAGAGCCTTACCCCTCGACCACGGAGGCCGTCTAAAATGCTGTGTAAAAATAAATATAATTCTGACGTCTTTGTATAGTTTGTTTGTTTCATATGAGGGGTACAATTGAAAACTTATCACAAAAAATGAAGAAAAAAAACAATACATTCGATGTTTGAAAGCAGAAATACCACTTTTCCACAAAAAACAACATTTTAAAAGGGATTATACGACAAACCACTGCTTTTAAATTTCAACCAATCAGAATCATCCTTTCAGCTTTATCTTAAATGGCCGCTGTTGTTGTGCACCACTGTGCATTTCGATGGGCTGCAAAAGTGACACTTTGTAAAATCTGAAAAGGCAAAAGTGCAACTGCTTATTTTATTTACTCCAATATTTTGGCCATGGTGGAAAAAATCGTAATTCTTTGTTGAATGTAAGAGTATAGAATGGTAGTAACTAAAACATAAAACAAATCTTTTCAATAACTAAAATAACAAAGGCGAAAAAACATTTTCGTGTTTTCTGAAAAATTTGTAAAAGTTGTAAGTGACTAGTTTTCTTGTATACCTCTCATATATTATAATATCCGTAGTAATACTTATTGCTAGTTGGTAATTTCTCATAAATTTTGTACTTTATCTATAGGTTCTGTTATAAAAATAAAATAATATAAATTAAAAATATATATACTCCAACGTCTACGACGATAGTCCAAACCAATATTTTTTGTCGTATTACGTTACTTCGTAAATAATATAAATAAAATACTGCCACCCCGCAAAATTTATTCCTAACAACCCCTGAATATTTCTCGCCAAACTTGGCGGGGTGTTTACTTACTACAAAAAACGCCCTTACATCAAAAAGACGTACCATTTATTTATTATTTTTCTGCAATTCATTGCTTTTGTGATGAGTTAGCCATATTTTATGCGCCCACTGAAATTGAGACTCGACGCGCTCAATTCAAAACATAATGTTGAACATCATTTTCAGTCATACAAATTTAGTTCATCGGAGAATTTGTCGTTGGTTTGTCGTGCTTTACCGTTCCTTCTTTCGTATTCTTCCATTCTTCGTGTATTTATTGCAAGTGTTTATTTCGCTATCTGTAAAAAATAATAAATAAATGAACACTTAATTAATTTAAATAAATTACGGTTGTGTCATTTTACAAAAGTTTACGTTCAGTTATAAATAAATTAAAAACAGTGTTTTCATTTAGTATAAACTTTGAATGATCAGTTTACAAGAGTTTAATTCAGTAAGTAATCAAGATAATTATTATATATTTGTAGGTATATATATTTATGAGACTTGATTTCTATAGAAGTGCAAGTAACAAATTATCAACCTGATAATGATTTTGAAAGTTTTACATTGATACCTCATTTTTTGTGCATTATTGGTCCGTTTAAAAATCCCACCAAAACTTACCGTTGTATAAAACATAGGGTAAATATTTATTTAACTGCTGAATTTTATATATGCACAGATTGTGGAAATTACACTTAGCTTCAACTTAATTACTACAAAAACAACCTATTTACTTCGGGAGAGACGGTAAAAGATGCATTAAAATACAATTTTTATTCAGAGTTCAAAATTTCTCGTAAAACGATGATTTTTTTATGTTTGGAATGTGGATTGATACTTGCGAAAGTTTCCTATTATCTAAATACCCTAAACTACTTAATTAACCCAAACTAAGAAACTAATTACGAAATAACCTATTCTGTGCTTGTAAATCTCTAAATAGTGTAAAACAAGTCACTATCCGCGTCTGTCTGTTTGTGCGCTTAGTTCTTCTAAACTCTGCAACGGAGTTTGATATGGTAGATTACTAGTAGATGTATAATGGAATAATTGTTGAAACGATGTGTAATTTCCACAATCTGTTCCTAAAAGTGCAGCGGCTAGGTTAATATTCACTTTTGGTTCTTTGTTTTATAACCTAACAATAAGAAAAAAGTGTTACTATTATTTCAGACGTTTAAAAGACGCAAATTATAACCCGTTAAAGTAATTTTACTATCTTAACTCCTGACACAAGTTTAATTTCAATAAAAAATTTACCAGGACATTTGTTATTTTCATCTATATTTTGAATGTATTATTAAATGTACCTATTACTATGTATTTATTTTCATGTTATGACAACATTGTTCTTTCTTGTATTTATTTGAATACGTAGGTACTAGGTACCATGGTTTCTCACAGCGTTTGCTATTGCTTTTACATGAAATCTAAATATTTATGTTTTGTCTCATTAGTCTGACGTCATTTATCATAATTTAAACTGAAAACTACTTAATTAACCGTTATCATTATTATTAATATTAATTGAATGTTTGTTAACATAACGTTATTTGTTGTGGTTAGTTTTGATAATATAGGAATTACCCACAGACATATAATATTCATATGTCTATGGAATTACCCTATTTAACAGTTCAGTGGCGTACAATCAAAGGGGAGCAACCCTATTCCAAAACTGGCCCATTTTAGTAAACACTACCTGACGTGTACCCGGGGTTGCTAGACTTTTCTCTACTTTCTATAAATATAATTTTGCATGCATTATATATATAAACCTTCCGAAAGAAATTATTTGAATGATAATGAAAACCCTATCAAAATCCGTTTCGTAGTTTCGAAGAACTTTATTTAACTTAAGTTTCATAAAGTAGTTTAACTTATTTAACTTGAATGACCTTGGTTATATTGCATTTTTTAAATTTTGCCTCAACCACGTATAATTAAAAAAGCAGTGAGCTTTGGCGTCATGAATTTTGCACAGCTTTTTCTGTCTGGAATAAAACAACGCAGTTTATATTTATGGGTACCTATGTACATTGTATACCAACCTACTTATTTCAGCTGTTATGTCATTTCAAGGACATGATATTTAATTATTTATTACTAGCTGACGTATACGTGTTATCCTTATGCTACGTATACATACGCGAGCCGAACTGCCGAACTGAACCTCAACTTATGGGAAAGGAATGAAGCAACCGCAAATGGCGCGAAACGCTGCTTGCAGCTGCTTCGTTCTTTTCCTGTAAAGCTGCTGCCACACGCAAAGCTCACATCAACAGATAATATAAAGCACAATAGCGCTCGCCATACAATCCCATACAGACCCGACACACGTAAAAAGATAACGCGCTATAAGTGTGGTTCTGAACTTGGCTAACCGAATTTATTTTACGTAACCGCTCCCGACGCGATATTTGAAAAGTTATGCGTCCCCCTCTCCGCCGTAAAAAGGAGAGGGGGTCATTTTAATTACGGAGCTACCAACTAAGTTCCGTGTTCCCTTTGACAGCCATGACATAAGCAGCCTAATAATGCATTTCTTATTTATTATGTTAGCTCATATCGTCATGTGTGCTAGTAAATTTAGAAACATAAAAAAAAACTTTATTTGGCAAACATACTTAACATATATTTAAAATATAAATATAATCAATATTTGAATTTGAAGTAAACAAATTTTCGCCCTTTCAAAATTAATCATATTTTTAACTCAGTATTTTTATATGGTAATATCATTCGGTTTTTTGATAAAGTTGGACGGCCTGATACCTACATAGAGAAGCTTCTAGTTTGTTCGTTTGTTGATTGTTTTCGATTGTTTTCCTGGGTAATCTGGTTTGCTCTCGTCAGCTCTCGTACTCTCTTCTCGTTTCCTGCCCTGGTGTTGGTCCTTGCCGCCTTTGCCTTCGACATTTTTGGAAATCGACGTGAGCTTATTTTACAATAATTTATTATATGTCGATTTCCTCGATCGGCGTGCGAACTGCGAATTTCCTGATTCGACGGAGAGGTTATGTCAGGTTATGTGAAAATGCGCTATTTACGCGCAGATTGTTTAAAATCTAAAAAGTTTATAAATAGCATTTATAATTATATAGTCAACTGAGCACTGCTGGCGGCATCATCATCTGAGGATGAGCTGTCCAACAGATCCAGCAATAGGCGACAAGTATCATCCATTTCGAAAACGTGCTCAAGCTGTCAGTAAGTAAAGTTGTCACTTTGACAGATGAAATTATGTTCCTCGGCCGCTCTCGAATTCAACTGACCCCCTCTCCTACCATAGGAAGAAATATTTGATAGCGTCGTGTGTCGGTAGAAAAGATGATGCGCTGTACATTAACTTTTGATGTGAGCTTTACGTGTGGCAGCAGCATAATTCGTTTCTCGGTTCGCAAGTGTATACTTACCATAATGCTACGTATATACGTGAGCATACGTATACATACGTGAGCCGAACTGCCGAACTGAACTTCAACTTATGGGAAAGGTACGAAGCAACCGCAAAACGCAGCTTGCAGTTGCTTCGTTCCTTTCCCGTAATTCGTGGCTCGGTTCGCGTTTAAGTGCGCAAATGTATACTTACCATTATGATATAGACATATACCGTTGTAGACTTTTCTGTAGGCCTTTTTAAGATATACAATTCCGTAGTACATTATTTTGATGTATCTTATAAGGTTTAGCCAACATTAGCTATACAAGCGCTTGAAAAAAATTTGCCTGTTACAAAACATCAACTTTTCTCTACTTTCTATAAAAATAATATGCATGTATTATATACATAAACCTTCCGGAAGAAATTCTCTAAATAATAGTGAAAACCTATCAAAATCCGTTGCGTAGTTCAGAAGAACTAAGCGCACAAACAGACAGACGCGGATAGCGACTTTATTTTATACTACACGATAGTAATTAACATTCAAATTACAATATAGTAAGAAGAAAGAAAAGAAAAATTATAAGATTATATACTCGTAAGTAAACAGGACAAAAAATAATTAACATAAACAAAGTTAATGAATGAAATGAATATTAAACAAAAACTGTTATGCAGTGACCTCGTTAAAATATGCATTGCTAGAGTGTTCAATCAGTACGGCTTTATATTTTTACTAGAAATAATAAAAACATCAGCTAACATAGCATCAATAGTGTGTAATCTATTTATAACAGAATAGCAACCTAAAACCGTAGTATAATTGTACAATAATACATATTAAGAAACTTTGATATGAAATTATACTATATTTGATCACATATTAACTCATATGTGTTCGACCATTAGTAAAATATTCACACAATGTGAAACTGGAACCAACGATTAATAATATTGCCTTTAAATAAATGTGCAATATTTTGTTGCAACGTTTTCAACAATGGAGGATTGAGGGGTATTGGAAAGGGGATAGAGGGATTCCGCATGTCACCGGGTATGTATTATGTAAGTAAGGGATAACTTTTCTATGTTGAAAAATCGCAGAGGGTTGATGCTTTCAATTTGGCCACAATATACCGATACCCTTATTATTGCTAACCGAACCATTAATAATTTAAAATAAAATATACAACCGGTTTGCTGCTGTAAATATTGCAATAGGATCCCCAATATCTACCGTACCGTACGTCATAATATGTATATTTTTTTACAGTCTGACAAATTGTAAAAACTAATTGAGAGAGTTACAATAGTTTAATAATAAAAATAATATTTGGATGATTTGTATGTTATATTGTATTTTTGTGCAAAATCATCTCAAGGGCGCTGATTAGAAACTTTAAATGGCAACATCAATATCGAACCCTCCTACGTAAACTATCGTAACCCACAAAATGGGAATCAATAAAAAAAAAAATATGTAAAAAGTTTTTTTTACACTGTCATTTATCGTTACTCCTTTGTGCTGTACAAATATACTATAATACAATGTGGTGTATGAACAAAAAATACTTTAAACTGCTCTCCTTTTGAAGATACGATAGTTTACGTAGGAGGGGTCGATATTCGATATGAGTTTACCACTTTAGTAAACTATTACATTTTATTGTCAAATTGTACATAACTATAAGTTATTCTTAAATTATCCTTAAGTGATATGTACTCTCAGCATTGCCATGGTGAAAGACTACCATTCAGAAATGACTGTAGCTATGTTTAATAGCCAGGTACTACCAAGCATGTTGCATTAAAACGAAAGAGATGCACAATACCAGAATGTTATTTTGAATACACATAGTAATTGATAAAAGTATTCTTTCTTTATTATATGAAGAAACGACGTAGATAGATTGCAACTTGAGAGTTTCTACCTTTCCCTAAACCATGTTTTTAGTTTTTAAATCCCAGCTAAACCTTATCGCATCTATGCATCGATATAGTTCGATGTATCTATGAGTGTTACAACTCGAAGAAATCCTAATCAGTCCCTAATCGTAGTTTTACGGATACGCTTTGTTGTTCCAAAGTAAAACCGTGAAGTTATAAACAAATTTTAAAATTATTTTCACCCGACTGATAAGAAATAACGAAGAATTAGGCGAGTTTATGTTTATGTGTAAATTACAAACGTTGAGTTAATACCTAACTTTTTATTATTAACGTTCTCAGAAACCTAGGTAGGTACATAATATTGAGGGTTATATTCATCCCAGAGGCGCCTCATGCTTATGTGCGATGTGTGCTGTGCACACGCGCGGCCTAACCCAGGGGTAGACCTGTTAAATTTGTTTATGCGGCTGCCGTTATTTATAATTAATTCAACAATATAACAAGTAATTAGACTCCTAAGGCATATGTGTGCTAAATGTGCCAATGTTTGGATAATGTCTGGCCGATATAAGCGACGGACTGAGATAACTAGTTAGAGACTAGTTAGAAGAATCGAAACCACGAAGGCATTGGCCTGAATTCTGTTTATTCGCTTTTTATATGTGTTTATTGCGTAAATACCCGGGTCCAGTGGCACTATGGTATCCCCAATTTGGTTATGTTGTGAGGCTGAAGGCAGTGAGCAGGGGAAGGTAGGGAAGTGCCTGACTATTTCGAAGTCTTCACCGAACTCGTCGAAAGCTATTTCAAGCAACTTTTGTATTCTGAATGGAAGTCTTTCACAAAGATTTAACCTGGAATATGTATCTACCACACTGTTTCCAAATCTTGAAAGTTTGCCATATCTGTCTCGTGGATAGTAATAATTATTATTATTGGATAATTTGTACAGTTCCGTTTTTGTTAAAAAATCACCACAAGGGCGCTGCACAAATTTGACTTCCTAGGCTTTCTCTTATTTTGCCCAGATACAGAAAACATAATTAGATGGCAGGTCACGTTAGAAAAACACAGTTTTATTAGAATTTTCTATTTCCCTTGGACTTGGACACAAAGTTTTTAAACCCTTATCTTTCTAAAAATTATCTCTATACATTTGCCGAGCCGAAAAAACCGAATTATACATTGATATCTCTGTGAAATTATATGATATTCTCTCTGGAAAAAAAAACACTCCGAAAATTATTACACTGATATGAAAATAATTATACACATTGTTCTGTCATTAACATATTATAGATTTGAAAAAAAATCGCTGTGATTATATAAATGATATTTTAGACAGGTGTCGACAGATTTTTGATTTATTTGGAATAAGTTATGCTTAGTTAAATATTTTCGCTTTAGCGCTTTAATTACATTCTTATTTACATATCTCCCCTTAAACCATCTTCTTCTTCTTTTGGACAATTACTACGGAACCTTAAGCTTGGAGATAATTTTAGATACAATATTAAAAACACTGTTCTCATCGTTTGATTTTAAAGTGGGTATTTTGATGTGTACTATTCTAGGATCACATATTATAAATATATTTGTTCTTATTCTATTAGGGCCCTCTCCTATCGAAGGTTGACTATCATTGGTTAAGATTATACTCAATATACTCACAGACACAAATACTTCCTTTTACGATTCTGCCAAAGTATAACATCACAACTGCCATTCTACAAACAATTTTTAATTTTTCTTTGGTGCATTCTTCACTCATATACAGGATGGGGCGGTTCGCTTCATGCACATATAAAACCTTTACAAATAACTCAAAATTATATCATCAAAGTTATGTATAGTCGGAAAAGAACATTTCCAACAGACGAGTTATACAAAGAATCTAAACTATTCTGTCTCCGTAAACTATTTATTTTGCAAACTATGAAATACATCTTTAAAAACAAAAATAAATTCGAAATAAATGAAAACAGAATCAACATTAGAAATAATAATGTATTTTATACTCCCCAAACGAACACAAAACAAATGCAAGCACACTGCAGTTTCATTGGACCTCGTACTTTCAATCTCTTACCGAAAAATATTCAAGTGATTACTAAACTTCCTCAATATGTAAAAGAGTTAAAAAATCACCACCAAAATCAAATACACTTATCGTCATCTACTTACACGACTAAATTTGGAAATAACTCCTTACAATACATTGCACAGAAGCAATATAACGCATTACCTACTAATCGAAAACTTCCGGCAACCAACAAAAAACATTGGCAAAAGCTCTTAAAAGCTATTTCCTCAGCAGTTTTATTAATGACTGACACATTCTTTCTTTGGAACTCCAAAATAACTTCTGCGATTATTTATTTGAATGTAATGTTGTCTTTCCGAAATGAGTTTTGTAAACTCACTGGGAATAGTACATTATAAATTTGTTATTATTTTGTAATGTATCTTGTAATAAATAAAATAAAAATTGCAACATTAACTATTTCATACTTGGGCGATATTTTTTTCGCACCCATCACTGCGGCCCTGCAGCATTTGCTTACGAGGTTTTTGGCGTTCTCCCATTAATAATGGCGTTACGCACCTGGCGGGTTTTATTGTTTTGCCAATGACGCGTACGTCGCGTATTGGATGTTTATGATTACACTCGCCTTTATAAAACAAATAATACGTAGTTTTAGTGTAAGAACACTCATCGGGAAATGACAGGTAAAAAAACATATCCGCAATCTGCATGCATTCTTATTGTCCACATTTCTAATTGAAATTGATGTAATTTTAAAATACTTGATTAGTTTTAGTCAATTTAATAAAATCCTAATTTTTAATGTATGATTAATTAAACATTATTGTTTATATCATACTTTAACAACTCGTCTGCTAGAGGTTTGGATTAGAACAAATGGATACATAATAAAAATGTATCATTCTGTCTTATTTTAATAGTTAAATAGCTATTTCAGCGCTCCACGCTTAATATGAAAATTACTTTTTCGAGAATCTTGAAATTCCTAACCAAAAAGCTGTGCAAATTTCATGACACAGTTAAGTTCACTGAGAAGTAAATGATGATATTAATTTCATATAACTTCTTTCTGAATATATTATTATTTTTATTTTTTGGTAACTAGCTGAAGTCCCGGCGTTGCCAGCGCTTTACAAAGAAGGTGATTTTTCGAAATTTCATGTAGACAATGACAGTTTGTTCAGTTGTTTGAGTAACTGGTTGTTCAGATCTGCTCACCAAACATGGCTAAAGCCATTTCAAGCTTCAAGTTTCAATTCTGAATGGTGGTCTTACACCAGGGTATATTCCACATTCGAACCTGCCGCAAATCTTAATATACATATAAAAAAATCTCGTGTCACTGTGTTCGTACACGCTAATATCCGAAATCACAAAACCGATTGTGAATGTGTATGGTTGGTTGCTTATTTGATTAAATTGTGTTATTTCACAATTTACTACTAATATAAAATCTACATATATTAAAAATCTCAAGTCACGGCGTTTGTGGTCGCACTCCTCCGAAACAGCTCTACCGATTTTTATGAAATTTCTTATGTATAATTGTTAGGTATGAGAATTGGTTGTAAAGTATATTTCATACCGTTAAGTGATTAGGATATCCCTATCCAGAAATTTTTTTCTGCTTTTTTTGAAAAAAATATTTTTTTATTATTTGGTATCAAAAAATATCTATAAACTTATATTTTCACCCTCCTACCCCCACCCTACCATTTTTTAATCGTGATTTTAGTATTTATGAATGAACAAATATAACCGTCGTTCATATTTCAAACACGACGAAATTATTTAATAGTTGTTGAATAACAGATGGCGCTGCGTTCGCCTCCTCGAACATTCATCCACACATGCGCAAGTCATTCACGAGAAGCGTCGCGACATTTTGACATTTCATTTGGCATTTTTATGTATCACAACGCAGTGCGTGCATAATTTTGTACGATTTATTTTAATTTATCTATTTGTGTGCGTGTATTACAGTGAACAATGCAAGCAAGACGCAAGGGGGCCAATTTTGGGCCGTCGAACGAATAAAGCAACAAACTTGCAAAATAGTAGAGCAGAAAGAACAGACATACAAATCCAACAAGATACCGAAAATGTGCGTGTGAGCATGTCGGAATTGCGTAAATATCAATCTCAAGAGGCACGAGCTAAACGAAATCATTTTTTTTTGTTTATTTTTCGGCACACCATGTTTTTCACATGGACAATTATAATTGGCATGTTCTCGCATGGTCAAACCATCGAGCTTTTTTGTGTTATCTAAAGACGGACTGGCAAAAAATATTGTTCACTCTATTGCTCTTCGAAATTAAAATTGATTTTCTTTATTTCATTTTACTTTAGGATAAAAAAATGGATTTTTTTCACTTTTCATTTAACTTTTAAAAGATCGAACAATGAATATGTCAGTTACTTTAAAGAAACACATTGAATTAGGAAAATGAATGGTTGGCGTTTTTTTGTTTTTATCGGCGGTCATCGTCTTCAGTGCTCCTTTCATCTTTCTGCCATAGATCCCATCCCCACAAACTTACAATACATTCGTTATTTTTTATTTAATAAACGAAATATTCACTATAAATAATTTATATGGCAGAAAACGTTTGCCGGGTCAGCTAGTGAATATTTGGTGTACTAGAGTGCTAATATTACAAACAAATGCATTATTGATGTTGTTGTACCTAAAAATTGATTTTTTATGTTTTTTTCAAAAATTCGATTTTTATATGAAGATTTTCAGGAAATTTCAGTTTGGCCGTGCGCCGCACGGATTTCCTGAAAATTTTCGAACAAAAAATCGAATTTTCGAAAAAAAAATATTTTCAGCTACAACATCAATAATGCCATTTTTGTAATATTAGCACTCTAGAACACCCAAAAGTCACGAGCCGCCACTGCTAGCAATATATTATATACTAGTGGATCCTCCGCAATGCTTCGCGATTGCTAGTGTCTTTCTTGGGCGCCTCTGACTTCTTCTACCATTCACTACTGTATACCACAATGTTTGTGGTATACAGTATATACATACAGTCACCCCAAGTGGTTCGCTACGTTTGGTGACTTAGCAGGGGTGCCCGGGTTCATGGGTTAAGGTTTGCCCAGGTCTTGGTGGCGGGTGCGTCGGCCCACCTTCTGCGTGGCGGGCCGGTTGGGAGATGCTGGTTTTTTTTTTTTTTTTTTTTTTTTATAGTGAATACCTCACAAGAGTCCCAACTGCTCCCGTCTGGAGCCAGTGAGACTATGGCATCCCCAATTGGGGGATGTTGTGAGGCTGAAGGTAAGTGGGGAAGGGAAAGAGGAAGGTGGGGAAGTACCTGGCTATTCAGATCTAGTCACTAAACACGGCTAAAGCCATTTGGAGCAACGTTTCAATTCTGAATGGTGGTCTTACACCAGGGCGATATACTGGTAGTATCTTCCACTCTGGAACGTGCCGCAAATATACTATATATTATTTGAATTAATTAATTGTGAAATAACACAAATTAATCAAATAAAATTTATTTGCGCACGCCGGGTTCGAACCCGCGACCTTCGGAATGGCAGTCCAATGCGTTACCACTGGACTATGCCGGCCGTCAGGGAGTCAGAGACCAGGGTTAGGGTTGAGGGAGACCCTTTACAACCGGTTACCGCTTTCCGGGCCGCTCGATAGTACAGGGGCCCGACCCTCAGGCTCACGACTAAGGGTGGGCTGCCCCATCAGCGAGTGAAAAAACCCCGCCACTGCTGTTATGCCGGTTCGTGACCGGAGGGGACCCAGCAGCAGCGTTTGGGGCGCATTGGATGCCCTCTCCAGCCGGACTCTCCCAGCCTATCGCCTAGCACCGCAGTGGGTGGGCTGGAACCACACGCTCATCACTCCTGGACAGCCTGAACCCCAGATTCCTACCCACCCCTCATACCTTTCCTTTCCAGACCTTTCCTTTCACCTCCTACCCTTATAAAAAAAAAAAAAAAAAAAATTCATGAACATACAACACAACAATTTTAACATCGTTACAGCGGCGAGTAGCAGGCGTCCCCGGTGCGGGCCAAAACTGTTGGTAAATTTTGCCAACATTCGCGGCCTGCACACAAATTTAAATTCCGTCCATCACCATCTTTTGTCCCAACGTCCCAACCTTCTTTTCCTATCTGAAACTCAGATAGCCGACCTGCCAGACTCCTCCTATCTGGACTGCCCGGGCTTTACCCTCGCAAGCAAATTCCGACTGAAAGGAGGAGTCTGCCTCTATAGTCGAGCTGACGTCAACTGTGTGCGACTATTGAGTCTGGAAAACTCCAGATTCGACGTAATGTGGGTGCGCGTCAATCTTGCCAGTACGGCAAGATTCTACGCATGTCTATACCGCTCACCGAACCATAGCGAATCAGACACTTCCGAGCTCTTCAAACATTTGAGCGATACTATTGATGATCTCTTGCCCCGCTACCCTTCGGCCGAGTTTGTTGTTCTGGGGGACTTCAACGTTCATAACGAACCATGGTTGAAGTTCTCAGGCCCAACGGACTCGGCTGGCCGACAGGCGGAATCCTTTGCCATTTGCTACGGATTAGAGCAATTGGTTCAGGAGCCTACAAGGGTTCCTGATGTCCAGACTCACCGCTCCAATCTGTTAGACCTATTCTTAACTACTGTGCCACACGGTTATAAGATTGACGTCACAGCGCCTCTGGGATCATCTGACCACTGCCTAGTGACGACATCAATCCCCGTTAGCCTCAGACCAACCAATGAGAGGCTGAGGAGAAAAGTGTGGCACTATAGGTCAGCAGATTGGTTCGGTATACGGGCCCATTTCAACGCTTTTCCGTGGTCAGCTGTTTGTTTTCGGACTTCGGACCCTTCAAGATGTGCCCAGGAGATTGGTGAAGTCATCAAATCGGCGATGGATGGCTTCATACAATCGACTACTATAGAAACTGGTGTGGGCTCAAAGCCGTGGTTCAGTCGACAATGCTCCGAAGCAGTTCGACGAAAAAACGCGGCTTACCGAGCCTACAACACATCTCGAACGCCCGAAAGCAGATCAGCATACAACAAATCGGCAAAGGAATGCAAGAGAATCATCAATAGGTCAAAATTCGAACACGACCTGCAGATCAGCAAAAAGCTGGCTGCCTGCCCGCATGGCAGCAGAGCATTCTGGTCGCTTGCGGGCTCAATAGGTCGAAATTTTTGCAAACCCAGTTTGCCACCTCTTACCAGACCTGACGGCTCACTAGCAAACACCGCCACCGAAAAGGCTAACTTATTAGGGAAAATTTTTGCGGAAAACTCGACCCTCGACGACGGGGGTGCTGTTCCGCCGTCGGTTCCTCACTGCGGCTTCTATATGAAAAAGCTGAGGATCCGGCATCGGGATGTACTCCACGTCATACGGGGGCTCGATGTTAACAAAGCTAGTGGACCTGATGGAATACCTGCCCTGGTATTGCAGAGGTGTGCTGCGGAAATAGTTCCAGTTTTGACAAAGCTCTTCAAAATGTCCCTGAAGTGTGGCACTGTGCCCTCTGGTTGGAAAAAAGCGGTAATTCACCCTATTCCCAAGAAAGGTGACCGCTCCAACCCGGCCAACTACCGCCCCATAGCGATCACATCAGTTCTGTCCAAAGTGATGGAACGTGTGATCAACGACAAACTGCTCACATACCTCGAGAAGAACAAAATTATCAACGACCGTCAATACGGATTCCGGCGGAACCGCTCGTGCGGTGATCTTCTCGCGTATGTGACGAATGTTTGGGGGCGGTGCCTGGAACGTCACGGTGAGACCCAAACGGTCGCACTAGACATATCCAAGGCCTTTGACCGGGTCTGGCACCGAGGACTTGTCAACAAATTGCATTCTTACGGACTTCCCCCATCCCTGTGTACGTGGATTGCTGACTTTTTAAGGGATAGGTCGATTCAGGCGGTTGCTGACGGTTTCACCTCTTCCTCGCACTCCATAAATGCTGGCGTCCCACAGGGATCGGTTCTGTCTCCGACTTTGTTTTTGCTGCACATCAATGACCTTTTGACATGTGCACCGATTCATTGTTACGCGGATGACAGTACAGTTCATGATAGCTTTTTGTTTGACAAGCCCCCAAAGGGCACACAAACTCCAACGGCTCGGAGGGCTTTGAAGCAGAGAATGGACGGTTATCTCGAGAGTATTTCCTCCTGGGGTAAAAATAATCTCGTCGAATTTAATGTTTCAAAGACCCAATCCTGTCTGATTACGTCTAAAAGGGATCCAAATGATAATCTAGTCTCCTTCAACGGAAGCAATCTTCCGAACAGGCCTTTCATTGATATGCTTGGTGTAACTATAAGTGACCAGCTCAGGTACGGGGGCTCCATCGAAGCCAGAGTAAAGTTGGCCTCTCAGAAGCTGGGCGTACTGTACAGGGCCCGCAGATACTTTAATAGTACACAACTGCTCACCCTGTACAAATCGCAAGTGCGCCCTACTGTCGAATTTGGCAGCCATCTCTGGTCTGGAGCCCCAAAATACCTGAAAAAACCCTTGACTCTGTGCAGAAACGGGCGGTCCGTTTGATAGATTCCCCAATCTCAACAAACGGACTGCAATCTTTAGAGCACAGGCGTCAGGTAGGTATGCTGTCCTTGTTCTATCGGTATTACAATGGAAGATGCTCTGAGGAACTAGCGTCATTGATCCCTTCGGCACCGGTGCGTAGTCGGGATACACGCCAAACGCGCGCCCAACATTTGTACACAGTTGACACTTGTCACATGAGAACGGGTCGCTTCTACGATTCGTTCTTAAGTTCAACAGCTCGGCTGTGGAACGAACTGCCGGCCTCTGTGTTTCCTCCCTCCTACAACATGGGACTCTTCAAGACCCATGTTCACTCCTTCCTCTCCAAAAAAAGACCCTCCACACAGCATCCCCAAAGATGACATAGGCCCCGAGGGAAATTATTTTCTTCAGGGCCTCCTGTGTGGAGTAAATATTAAAAAAAAAAAAAATGTTATTGTTAAAAAATTACATTACATCGATTTTCATTAGACCACGTATCTCATTATTAAAATTGAATTTTTTGAAGATTTTTTGAAGAGTTTTGAAGTTTTGGTGAGCTAAGGTGAGAAAGCTGGGGTGAAATGTATAGTTATAAGTAAGACACTGCAAAGCTGGGGAGAAATGTATAGTTATAATTAAGACACTGCAAAGCTGGGGAGAAATGTATAGTTATAAGTAAGACACTGCAAAGCTGGGGAGAAATGTATAGTTATAAGTAAGACACTGCAAAGCTGGGGAGAAATGTATAGTTATAAGAAAGACACTGCAAAGCTGGGGAGAAATGTATAGTTATAAGTAGGACACGACAAAGCTTGGGCGAAACCAGTAGCGTACTCTAGGGTGAAATAACCTATTTTTAGATCGCTTGTCGATTTTAGCTTACGAGGAGTCGAGCACGTTGTTAACAATAAAAGTTTATTGACTTATTATACAGGGTGTATCGGCACGTACCCGACAAACTTTAACCACCTATTCCTTAGCACATTTGGAGTAAAAAATGTTATGGGCACTTTGCTGTCCGGTAACATTTTTTTTAATAAAAAAATTATTATTCATATTTTCACCACATGTCACCAATGTTTTATCCTTTGTCAAAGTTTGAAAATCCGTCTGGCAATATTTTGTTCGAGTTTCGTTGAATAATGTACGTACGTACCTACGTTGGCGCGCTTTTACAATCACAACGAAATGGCACGGCACCATTCGTCTCATTTTTAACTATTATTATTTAGTGTGTACGAAAGAGCGAGGACTCTTTTTGACACACTTGCTAATAACAACTGTTGAACACGAGAAACAATGCAAATGACAGTGACGGAGTGTGGATTTTTTGTTTTTGTTTTTAATGGAAAAAATATGTTACCGGACAGCAAAGCGCCCATAACATTTTTTACTCCAAATGTGCTGAGGAATAGCTGGTTACAGTTTGTCGGGTACTTGCCGATACACCATGTATTTGCCTAATTCGCGTTCCCCTTGTAGTTTTTAAATTATTGTTTCGATTGAAGAAATCTGAATAACAACTATCTTTTGCGTATAATTATTATGATATATTTTTCGACCATATTTCATATCACCACTTGGGAGCTGCAGCTCGCAAGTCGAGTGAAGTATTTTTATCACAAAAAGGGCAAATAAGCGTATGAAATTAGATTATTTTAGTAAGAATGATTTTAGCCTTATCATTAAAACTCAACATTTATATGTCACAGTTGTATCACGCTAGATGACCATCTGGTCAATATAAATCGACTGCTGAAAGTACAGTTCTTAAAAAGTTGATATTATTTTCGTAAAAATATAAAAACCGTAAAAAAATAATAGTGTATTGAGAAAATGTTCATACCAACCTCTTGTTGTTTATACTAGCCACCTGCATCAAAACCGCCTAGATCGCAAGGCCGGGACACTGAATCAAATCAGCCTCCTAAATTGTACGAGAACCTCCAAAAAAATATTTTTACTATTATTTTTTAAATTAACTAAAACTTTTTAAGATGTTATAATAAAAAAAGAATAAATTGAAAAAAAATTAAAACGAAAATTTTTCCTGCATGCACTACACTGTGATTAACACGAATTTAACTCATTAAATGTTGAGGCTCTGGAATTCTTCATTTTGCCACAGCTTATCCATATACTAGTTATAAGTTGAGTTTTCTCATAATCCGCCTCACTAGGCTAGCCTGAGTTAAGGCAGACATTTTACAAGTTAATTTATAATACATATGAATATATATACATTTATATTACAATATATTCACTCAATAGTTTTGTCAAATAATTTCGAATTTGTGTGATTGCACCGGTAAAGACCCTATGATTACTTTTGATACAAATAATTGTTATTTTTTATGTGTATCACATTTTTTATGGTATCATATTATAATGTAGAATCACCTGCCGAAGTTAGAGCACTTAACCCCCAGACACCTCGTGTGACACAATAACACTTATCTAGTGTCAATATTGGAGTGAATAAATGTTAATGGTTATCTTTAGTCCAAAATAATACGAAATACAGGATGTTATTATTAATCAATTAGAGTTTAATATTTGTTGTATTTTTTTTAAATTTGAAGACCTCTAATATGATTAATTTTATGATAGGAAACCTTGATAACAGTTAAGCTATCATGCTAATCAATATAAGGAACTCCAGTAAATTTTCAATGTATATTCACGTTCTAACTTAAGTATATTAAATTATTTTATAAATTAATGGAATGATTTAGGAATGAATCAACAAAACCCAATATAAATAATTAGCAAGAATTAAATATAAAACACGAATACTTTTAATACACCGAACGACCCGTGAGGGAGCGACCTAAGTTCTGAGAAACTCACCGACCGACACAGGGCGTTTTTATACAAACGTTTTTTAAATTGTACGTAGGTATATATGTAAAAAAATCAGAATCAGCAAAGTTTGTTCTATTTGCATTTTTTTAGCCATAATATTTTTCACTGGAGTTCCTTAATTCATCAAAAGCTGAAACGGGCCGAGATTCTGCATTTAACGGTGATTTGTGACTGTTACTATCAATTTTTAATGTGTCTCACACCCCAACTTAAGTATGTAGATACGCGGTAATCAATATTACGCTGTAACCATAGACAAAAGTTGTAATGGTTTTGTGTTACCTAAGTGGAAAGAAAGTAGGTACTTCTCAGCATCATATCTACATTAGCTTAATGGATATAATGGGGAAACGCTACTTCATATCAGCATGAAGTCACAGAGTCAAGGAGACAGAAAACAGCGGGACGTAGCCATTTTTATAGCTTCAAAAGCTCGAGGTTTCCTGAGAAGACAGAAAATACAACTAAAATTACGATCGCACATGCAATACTAGCATCCTTTCTCAGTACCCATGTCCTGCTTTAACTCGACCACTTGACATTTCATCTGTTTTTTAATTTATTTGTTACGTTCCTGTTTCGGTTCAAAATGGTAGTCGTGTTGGATACTACCTTTTTATCCCACTAGAGTTCGCATAATTGTGGTTCCTTCTACAAGCTGTGAAATCGGAATAATCAATATGTGTAATTAGTAATTAGGTACTTACCGGCCTGAAAAAAATGTTAGGTAAACTTTTAGAACAGCTGACAGCCACGCGTACGAATATTTTCTGGAAAAAAAAACACTTTGATTCAACTTAATTACTATAAAAGACAACTATTTGCGTTCGGAGTAACGGAAAATACTGCATTTAAAATGAAAATTTGATTTTGTTTGGGTCGATAATTGAGTTACGTGAAATAATGACATACGACAGATGTCAAATAATGTCCGCCATCTTAAATATGTACAATAGTCGGTACCAAAAAAAAACGCATTTAATTCTGAAACTATAAGAAAAAAAAGCACGCGTGTTATAGATCAGAATTGGCGGTAATGTGTCAATATTGTTATCGTTGTCTATAAATGGAGTGCTACAGTATAGATTAATTATCTATAAATTTACCCCTTGTGCAAAGACCTGAAAGTGGAATTTTTGGCTAGCATGATCATTAGCGGTTCGTGGTCTTTTAAGAGACGATATTATATTTGTATACCTATTTCGTCAAATTTAACGGACTTTCCTAATTTTTTATTTCAAGCACCCTTTTGCACCCCAACTCGCTATATTTCTTAATGTAAATAACACTTTATTTCGCCATTGTACAATATTAGATATAAGTAGCTAGAATTAAATCAATAAATCGCAAAACAATACTGCATTACTAGCGAATTAAGACAATAAGATAAACTCTGTTTTATTAGTATATTTACAAATGGCATTAAAAGCAAACGGTTGGAGAAATGTAGGAACAAGAAAATACAACTGTACAAAAATTTAATGCAAACTACTAAAGAAAAATAACATTTAATTTGCATTTATGAAGTGCAAAGTTCAGGCCGGCTCGTAATGAATGGCTCGTCTAATCTCGGTGACACTCATCAAATTTCGGAGGTCACGTGGCATTAGACATTCTGTATCGCGGCGCACAAAGACTGTCTTCTTTTGGCGTAGGTTATAAGATTTCACAGGGGGATTGTGTTGTTCTGTATTTTTTTGTGTATTTTGTGCTGATTCTATAACGCACAGCGTGGGAATATCAGGTTGCTCTTTGACCGTATGTTTCGGTGTTCCATGATAACTCCTCAAAATGACAATTCAACACACCTATAAAACTGCTATAAACTTATGAAAAGTGATGAAACAAAAACTAGGTTAAATAGGTTACATATATGTAACTAGCATTTTTTATAGGTTTGTTGAATTGTCATTTTGATGAGTTATCCGGTCACCATTTTTCGGTCGCGTCAACAGTCAGAATTTTAATGGCGCTGATTATTATATGCTTATATTATTAATTTTTCGAAGAAAACTTCTTCTAACTGCTTTTCACTTTGTGATGGCATTATTTATTTTTTATTAAAACACATATAACTTTGTTTTCATCACTTTATTTCAATACAAAATTTCAACATGTTTCATGAACCAAGTTCACTTCATCAAGAGCACAAGTATATGTATTATGAGCAAGTTACAAGTATATGATCACAAGTATATGTACATGTATTATTATATTGCAAGTTTTGTCTCATAATCTTATCTTTTTTATGGGGGCTCGCTGCACAAACGCACTTAACACAGATTTGTACAGAGTTTTTTTTATATCTTTATGAAGGCGGACGCGAAATTTCCTTTGGTTATGTAAATAATAATTTATTAGTGACCACAAGTATTTATGGATGGGCGTGATATTAAAGTTTTAGATAGCGGAAATCCTACTACTTTTTACCCGAGCAATTTGTGGTCAAAGGATGCGTCATGATATCAGCTTTTCGCTGCATAGTAATAGTTTTTTTTTACTTAAAAATAGACCGAAATGAGAATAATGAATGTGGCTGATTTTTGGGGTATGTTGCCGTGTTGCGCTTCCTCTTTCTTCAGCCAACGTTTCGAAGAGCCTTACAGTGTCCACCACCAGAGCAGATGTATAGATTGTGATGAAGTGTGTGTTTTTTTAATGTAGAAGTGATACCATGTCCTCTTATGGCCGGTATTTCAGTATAAAAAATCGTAAAATTAATGTGGTTTTCGGCGTTTAGTTTAGGTGTATCAGTCATGTGTCGGATACCAATATCTATGAAATATTGCCCTGCCTTTCCTGTTGCTATTAAAGGGGTTTTGTGGATTTTGATTACTTGCTTAGACCGGATTTTATAGTTTCCGGTCGTTTGGCATCAGAGCGTTGGAGGCCAAATCGGACTAATTGGGAGTAGAAAAGTGGAACCTATTTTTTTCGTTTCGTGTCTC
Source organism: Hesperophylax consimilis (assembly GCF_061612785.1). Lineage (NCBI taxonomy): Eukaryota > Metazoa > Arthropoda > Insecta > Trichoptera > Limnephilidae > Hesperophylax > Hesperophylax consimilis. The sequence continues at coordinate 4,520,375 of NC_142842.1, forward strand.
AATTAAATATAATACACCAATGGAATTTACACCAATATTGATCACGGTAAAACCCTACTTCAATTAAATCATCATTTCATCTATCTTTTCCAGAACGGTATGTTCTTTTATTTTTGGTTTTTCAGGAAAATTAACAGAAAATCTTATAAATAACATACATAATCTTCTAACTATCTATTTATATAAAGAAGAGTGACTGTGGCGTGGCGGGATTTGGTTTGTATACAAATGTCATGGATCAGTAGGATTTATAGGACCTGTTAGGAGTTCTACCGAGCCGAACCCTCTGATATGAAAATATCTGGAGTCGGTGAGTTATTTTCCCATTTGATCTCTGGTGAGTTGACGTGTTGTTCTTGTATTGTTTTGTATTTAGTTTGCTTATATAATGCACTTGCATAATGTTGATTGACTAGATGATCATTTGTTGAAAAGTGTGTGGAAGGGTTTAGTTTTTTCTATGAGGAAGATTTAACGCGGACATAAAATGGGAAATATAATACTAAAAATTATAGAAGTTCCTAAAGTGTAACAATTGACAATTTAAGTGATTTTTCAATTACAAAGCGTTAAAATATTATCTCGTACAAAGGGTTTTTTGTAACAACTATATATATTTTTAATCGTGGTGTCCATTTTTGTCAAAACGTTATAGACAAGCGTTAATGCGCGTGTTTTCAATCTAAGCGTATTAGTACCTACCTACATAAACATATAATATAAATACCAGTAATGCAGGGTAATACATTTGATAAACTTACTTATCTTGCAGTATTAATCCTTTGATTGCCTAGGGGTTCAATGTAAGCCATACTGTAATTGAATATAGTAGGTAGATAGAATATTGCACAGTGACGTTGGATAAATATTAAAATACAGGGTTTTCCAATAAGAGGTGTTATTTTGATATTCAATCGTAAAAGATCAATGATTCGTTGCTTGTGTGGCACGTAGCGCCGTCTTGTTGAAAGTAAACGTTGTCCAGATCAATACCATCCAATTCCGGCCATAAAAAAATCATTAATCATCTCTAGACAGCGCAATCTATTCACCGTAACTGTTGCTCCAGCCTCATTTTCTAAAAAGTAAGGTCCAATGACTCCGCCGGACCATAAACCGCACCAAACAGTGACACGTTGAGGATAGAGAGGCTTTAACAATAACTCTTGGGTTTTCCGAGCCCCAGATGCGACAATTTTGCTTGTTGACGAAGCCACCGAGGTGGAAATGGGCCTCATCACTCCAGATGATTTGCATTTGATTCACTCAAGAGAATTTTAATAATTTCAATGTGTTGTTGAAGCGTGTATCGTTCCATTTGTATTAATGGCGTAGTTTCTACTTGTCAAATGTCAAAAAATGACAGCTTCAAAAGTAACATCTACCGAAATAGCGGGCTATTCAAAATAACATCTCTTATTGGAAAACCCTGTATTAAGCAAGGATTCTCTCTGTTCTTCAAAAGAATTAATAATAAGTAAGTAAGTTTGTTTTAAAATCTTGTTTTAGGCGAAGCAAATCACTATTTTGATTAATCTTTATAACGAATTGGTGTATATTATGAATATCAAAAAATATGCTTTAGATAAATTGAAGGTTTTCCTATCGTTTCGCTTGAAAACAAATAAAAAATAAATTACTCAATAAAAAAATATAAATGTAAACTACTAAAAAAAATATTTTTTCAATAGAAATATATGAACGCATAAAGGAAACAAATTTTTTAAAATACTTTATTAAAGCTAAGATTATCTCTGACAGTTTCACTTTATTAAATTTTTTACTTTCTTATAAAATTATTTAGAAAATAAATAAAAACCAGTTTTGTGCTTGAAATCGAACGTTTCTAGACTCCGTTTGTCAAGCGATTTTAATGCCTATTACTTACGATATAAGGTATACCAAGAATATACACATTTTTGGCTTGTAGCTTCCTCTTCATTCGAATCTTGGTAATGCTGTTATGCTTAATTTGATCAAAAGGTGAAGCGGCAGAAATATGCCTATTCTTAGACCTATCACCACAAATATAGGTAAAAGGCATAAAAATTGTTTGGCAAACGGGTCTAGAAAAGGTAGCGCAAAAGTGCTTATTTATTTTTTGTAAATAATTTTATAAGAAAGAAAAAAGTTAACCAAATGAAACTGTCACACGGAGAAAAATGTGTATTGCAAATTTATGAATCTCTTAAAACGTAATGGTAATCCTTTGTCTTGATAATGTATAGTGACGAAATGCGAAAATGTCATGATTTTTATGAACACGTGTTAAAAACGGGACTGCAGGCCTTTAACGAATGAATTGACAGAGTTCCTGGCAAAGTATCAGTTAAAAGCAAAAGTTTTGTGAGGACGGCAGAACACGTGTTCGTACAAATATTGTTATTGACATACTGATATTCTCGCATTCTGTCATGATATTTACTAGGAAATGAACACGTGTTCTCGATATTTTCTGAATGACTAGTATTTTATCAGGAAATGGGCATGCTATCATTTTTCTCCGTGTAGTAAAGATTAATCGAAAATAGTGATTTCACTGATAGCTTCACCTTAAAAGGACCGTTCAAATGTCAAAATATTCCAAAGGGCACTGATTGTCAAATTAATGTGAAGGTTGGTCAAACGACTGCCCCTACCAGTTGAGTGAGAAATATCACATTCTGTAATGAGAAAGAACTGAGAAATATCACATTCTGTAAATGATAAAGAACTGAGAAATATCACATTCTGTAAATGAGAAAGAACTGAGAAATATGATATTCTGTAAATGAGAAAGAACTGAGAAATATGACATTCTGTAAATGCGAAAAAACTGAGAAATATCACATTCGGAATTATTTTTTTTTACATTAACTCCACAAAGGAGACCCAGAGGAAAATATTTTCTATGATATGGTATGATATAAAAGGGGTGGGCAAGAATCTAAGGAATCTTTGACGTATAAGTCCATCCAAAAGAAAGGATTAAGTTTAAAACCAAGTATTTAATATTTATCTAATTACACTAGGCCAAAATGTAGCTGCTTGATACGAACAATGAAGGTTTTCTTTACCAAGCTAATTGCAATCTTGCAATGTTTACAAAGCGTCACCTGAAAGGTGTGCCACCGTAGTAATTCACTACTAGCAGTTAAAAACCCGCTCCGCGGGTTTTTGCTGCTAGGCCCTGCGGGCGGCACTTGGTTGGGCTGCGCCCAGTTTAAGTGATATTAACAACAGTTACATTTAATAGATAGATATTAGGTCATTCACAGAGAGAGGGTGAGTATATATTGTTAAAACACGGAACAGGAAGGAGTTAATGAATAATAACATGCTCAATTTAGGCATAATAAGAATGACAGTTGTTTGAATAAATGAAATTTTACGTATTTGTGATGGATTATTTCAAATGAAACACTATTATTGACTACATGTCTACAACTGATATTAACTGTTATGGTACCTAATATAATTTGCTCATAGGAGACTTGCAGTGCTTAAATATGTGTTACAACCGTCAATGTCTATAAGTTGAATCAATATCGTATAGTTTGTCACAACAATTAAAGATAGTTACAACAAATTTGACTGAAATAATACATTATTACATATTGATTAATTGTACCCGTGTTTATGGATAAAAGGAGGGTAATGGTGCAATGTGATTAGCAGTCGGTTTAATTAAAAGGTGTGAATTTTACTCCAACTGGTGGTAATTCTTTTCCTAAAACTGTTACTGTATCTAATAAAGTTTAAAGTTAGATTATATATACACCTTTATCAGGAGAGTAAAAATCTATATATAAAGGTAGATTATTACAATATAGCGCCCCTGAGGTAATATCTCACAAAAGCGGCGCCATGCAAATTGTCCAATTAATAAATAAATATAATGTTTACATTTTATTATGTACGTATGCATTGATATACAATGGAAATAGATAAAATAATGTTATCCGATTAAACTTTATTTTATTAAAAAACAAATAACTTTTTTAACTTCACTTTATTATATACAACCAATACATGTTTCATGAACGAAGTATACACCGAAGTCAAAAATTAAATATAGATTATAATTGGAAAAAAGAAGTGGAAGGAGGGGGGAGGGGTAAGAGTAGGCTGGGTTTATAAGAATTAGGAATTACAATATGAAAGACCAGTTAAGTGGGAAAATATTTAAAAGAGAGTTTATAAAAAAAAATTCTTGTTAATTACATCTACTTTTATAAACATGTTCTCTTATTTCTAAAATTTCGAAATTATTTATTTGTGATGCTTTATATCCTGTGTGAAGTATTTTAAGACCTGAAATTTTTTTTTGCATATAACCATAAAACAATATATTCATAAGACAAATAACATTTAATAACGGTTATTCTAATAAATTGATAGTTGAAATACTAAATAAAATAATTAAACATATTATCTTCAAACGGTATTTTTACCCTAGTTCTTAAGATATAAATAAACAATGGCGTAGAATTCTGTTTGTGGATAACGACACTTCTAAAATGATATATATAAACATTCCTGGTACTATTCAACCGGCGTTTTACACTAATAACAGAATGAATAAATATATTCTTAATAATATAGATTGCGAAAATCAAACAAAAAAATCAGGAGTTTATAAACTCAATTGGGCTGGATTTGTAATTTATTTTACAAAGGTAGAACCAATAGAAACTTTGAAGTCAGAACTAAAAAATATCTCAGGGTTCTAAATGGAAATAGTGAATATGAGTTTGCAAATCATCTTTTGAATCACACTTTCGATAAAAATTCAGGTCTTAAAATACTTCACTCAGGATTAAAGCATCGCAAATAAATAATTTAGAAATTTTAGAAATTAGAAAACATGTCAATATAAAATCAGATGTAATTAATAAGCAAAAAAAATTTATAAATAATAATGAAAAATGCCATTGCAAAGTAGAACTAAACTTCCAGAAGAAATCTTATTATTAAATGCTTGATGTTCAAGTAATTTTGCATATTTAAATATACGCGCCAGTCATTTGATTCGTTTCTTCACCGCCAGAGGGGCGCTCTGTCGGCCACCTAGCCGCGATGCGTATCGGGAATCGGCCATATTGAATTAACGCCTGCTTTTTTCGTCAAACGTCAAACGTAATCACGTAATTGTGGATAATTTTCACTGTAATGTAATTAATCCAATGGATTATGAACTTTCTAAGACATATTTTCTTCGATATTATCCAAAAATTGTATGAGCAGAAACGATATTTTTTAAGAAATATCGTATTACATGTGGCGATTCTATTTCAGTATGAAATGGTGTCTTAATCTTTAAAGTCTTATTTAAACACAATTTGAATTTGACCAATCACAGGGCCTACACCGTCCAGACGCTGGAGTAATAATATTATCAGATAGCATTAGTAACAAACTACAGGTAAAACCGTAACTCATTTTCTTGGAAACCTGATCTTCATGTTTCCTTTTACTTTGTTTGCAATAGTGCATTCCTGTTTCATCATAAGCGTGCATCATTATAATAATACAGGTGTTTTAATACTACCTATCTTCCATACCCATGACACGCTTAACTTTGAAGTCGATTATGTAGTTCGTTCGTTAATTCTTCCTGTGTCGAAGATTAATTAAAATGAATCATCAACATTCAAAAGTGTTTTTTTCAACTTTGAGGATTTAAAAAAAAAAATCGCATGTTGTGCCACAATACGAAGTATGTCAAAAAAATACAAATAAATAGTAGTATATCTGTGTGTAAGGATAGAACGGCCAACCTTATGATTCCAGAGATAGCCTAATTTTTAATGTCAGTGCCATACAAATTTTTCTTAAAAAAATGATAACTCCTTCATTTGTACACGCAATTGCTTCGTACGAAATTTTATAGCATAGTAATGATCAGCAGAATCCATTTCTAGCCAAAAAAAATACCTTTGAAAATTCAAGTCTCTATGTCTATGAAAGGCGATTTTCAGCCCACTGTGTGCCGGGTGGGAGACGACATCTTCTTGCAAAGGTATTGCGCTTTTTTGCAGCGCCTTCTTGTATTCCCTCAGTGTTGCAATTGTCCCAGATGAAACCGAATATTTTTCTCTCGTATCTGTTTCAATTTTTTCGTTTGAGTGCTTAATGTTGTATTCAATGATTATATTTTATAAGTTATCAGGAGATTCAAACTTTATTACCTAAACATTAATGCGTATGATATAATTTTTATTTACCCTCGATTCGACAGCTTATCAGTCTTTTTCGATAATCCCGCCACGCCTTCTAGGCTAGATGTCCCCAGGTTGCCTGTTTTTTTTTTTTATTTATTTAAAATATATTTCTTTTATATAAAAAGATAAATATGTTAAACTAAAAAAAAAACTAATTACAATAAAAATGTTTTCTTTTTAACGTAAAATGTTATTCTCAGAAATCCCCGTATTTTAATTATATTATACTCTATTGTTAGCAGCGCATTTAAATACTGCCGCCACAGTGTTTAGTTCACCAATTGGCCGGAAGAGGCGCTGCTGGTTGAAGGCGGGAGCGACTCCACCGCCACCTGGCGGACACCCGGGGGACGAGCACGGCAAGCGGCTGAGACTTGGAACTGCGCAATGCGCGATATAACCTTACTGAATATTGGATGTTATTATTGTAATAGACCGTGAAGACAATATAATATTTCATCATAACAATTTACTTAGCGTTTTATTATTGCTAACACTATATAAGTATTATTTTCCTTATCTCGCGGTCTGGGAAGATTTACCTAGGGTCCTCAGTTCTTACTCTTAGAGACTTCTTGATGACTCCCACGTCAGCAGTTGTCAAGTGTCCTGGCTGGCCGAAAAGCGTGGGTCATCACTTATCAATTATGAATTATTGTACCGAATAGAGAATTCCAGTCAATAAAAAAACACGAAAGTTTACCTTCTAACATACTACTAATAATACTAGTAATTTTTTTTACGAATGTCGATTTCTTACTCAATTTATAAAAATAATTTTCAAAGTTTGCATTTTTCAAAGCCCGCCAAATCGATTGAAATCTGGCGGGCTACGCGTGACGTCATACGTACCTCGCTTTTGTCAAGTAAAGCCAATCCCACTCGGGTCGGTAAGAAATTAGCGATTCCTAATTTAAATATTGATCAAGATTTCCAAAAAACATGAATTACATTGAAATAGCGGTAATTATTCGGGATCGCTGGCCACGCTTGATCCTTTTTTTACATAAAACTTTTTCATTTACCTTAATTACTATAAAAGTAAACTGACTATAAAAGTAAATTACGTAAAATTAAAATTCGCTTTCGTTGTATGGGATGACAGCCAAAATAATTTTTCTTGATGAATTTTTCTTATGTTATAAAATATTAGCGCGTGTGGTCCTGCTGCTGAGAACTCCGTTGTAGCCCCAATGAATAACTCAAACACAAGCTATTACTTGCTGTTTCTTAGCCCATTTTTTATATGAATACCGGACAACCGCTCCCTGTTAACCAGAGCCAGTGAAACTTATGGCATGCACAATTGGGGTATTTTGTAAGACTGAAAGGTATGGAGAGGGGAAGGAGAGGACGAGAAGGGGGAAAATAAGGTCGGGAAGTACCTGGCTAATCAGATCTAGTCACTAAAAACGAGTAAAGCCATTTCAAGCAATGTTGTCTAAATAACAAAATAAATAGGAATGAGTTTCGAACAATAACAAAATGATTTGGGATAAGTTTCGAACAATAACAAAATAAATTGATCCTTTTATGTACACGCACGCTTTGATGTTTTGTATCCCGCATACTAAAAATGCGATTCGTTTATTCGATTTAAAACCGCTTTTTATTCCCATGAATGCTCTTTAGTTCTGCGGGTATCTACTATAAAAAAATATTTAATTTATTAAGCCTCAAAAAATTCCATGATAAAAAAGGTTCAACGCAGCAAGCACAATAATTTTATTACTGTACTACGGATCTGGACCGAGAATAATATCATTAGGTAGGTTTGTAACATAGACATATGAATATTAGTAGACCTGCCCTAAGTGATTAAAAGCGTATTATCCCCACTCCCCATACCGGTTCCATTGGAGCCGGCTGTGCTCGCGTATGGCCTCAAGTGAATTTAGAAAACGTGACGTCATCATTCTTGTGCGAACTATGGTCGAGGCATCATCGGTTCATTTTACGAAATAACACGGCAAAATGGTGACTTGTACTATGAAAACTTGTAAAAATAGATGTGAAAAAGAGAATAAACCCAATTGTCGTATTACATTCCATATATAAGCATTATTTTACTTTATTTTAAGCATATTCACATCGTATAATATGGATCAGTTGTAGAAACATATACTATCACATCGATATACGTCTGGATGTGAAACACAAAGCTGGTTGGTTGCTGGGAAGTAAATTATGAACATTTATAAAAGTGTCTTAACTAAATACATAAACGAAATATTCGACTCTAAAAATAGAAGAAATTTATTTTGCCGAATTTGGACTTCGCAAATTGTTCATAACGTGGCGAGTAATTTGCGCTCCCATGTAAAAATGTCTATTCATTAAAAAGCAGATTTTACTTTTAAGAACTAAATGGTGATATTATAAGGCGAGATGCCTATATACTATCAGATTGATTTATTGACGAATCACAGTCAGCTTCCCTCTTCGTTCTTCAACAGTTGATTTTACCCCTCATCCTTAATTTCTAGTCTATTAATATTCATATGTCTGTGGTTTGTAATAATATTGTCTTGCTTGGGGGATTGTCCTAAATGCAAAGTAGGTATAAATTATAATGTGCATATTAAAGTCATCGTCATTGTCAACATATCGCTCGTTTGTTATAATAATGACACAATTCAAAATTAACATCTTTTTACGAAACGCGTTTGAACATTTTTAATTATTCTAATAATATTGTGAAGCAATATTGACACTTATTTAGTTGTCTCGCGGCAACTTTAGATAGTTCGGGTATGCATTTGGGCCAATTAAGTTGTGGTAATAATTGGATAGTTTTTGATTGGATAGATAAGCAATCGACATAAATGAAATACTGTAGGATCCAGCGCAGAAAAGTTCTGCATTGAACTGTACCGCAGACTGTTACTTTACTATAGCGAACTTAATTTTCTGCTCATGGTCTTGCAGCATTCGGTTTATATCGATTGACTGCCGACCCGTGGGACGGGAGGCTAAGTCTTATTTTTATTTGATTAAACACACGAATTTAGAATTTTTGAAATCAATTTTTCCTAAAAGCGAGACGTTCGCTTAAAAATCAGCACGCTTGGAAACCAGTGGCGGCTCGTGACTTTTGAGTGTGATGGAGTGCTACGGTTGAAAAAATTACATTTTGATTTTGTTTTGTTTTTCTTTGAAAATTCGATTTTTGTATGAAGATTTTCAGGAAATCCATGCGGTTAAACTGAAATTTCCTGAAAATCTTTATATAAGTAACACGCACAATAATGCCTTTTCTGTAATATTAGCAATCTAGTACACCAAAAAGTCACGAGCCGCCACTGTTGGCAACGTATATATTTTGCATAGAATAATTTTTTTAATATTTTTTCAAAATCAAACTTTATAGTTTAAACATGCGAATTTTTTTTGGGATGTTGTTATACAAATGTATGTCTTCAGGGGGTCTTTGTAGATAGAAGCATGTTAGGGCTTGAGGTTATATTAATATTTTTATTTAAATTCGTTTAATTTTGTTAGTAAATCAAATTTTTTGTATTTAATAAAAAACATACGTAGTACGTAGGTAATATCGTGGTCAATTTTTGGGTTACTACGCCGTGTTGCGCTTCCTCCTTCTTGCTAACGTTTCGGACAGCTTTACATTGTCCATCATCGGGGCAGATGTGATCATTCATGTATAGGTCTATGGATGCATGCATGTGACATCTGCCCTCGCGATGGACACTGTTTAGCTGTCCGAAACGTTAGCTGAACAAGGAGGAAGCGCAACACGGCACAAAAACCCTAAAATTAATGACAATAATACTGTTGGCCGTGAAAATCTCAACTCATATTTCATATTATGTAAGTAGTTCTAATTTCTTCAGATAAAAACAATGACATGGATAAACCTACCTATATTTGCTTAATTTCTATTCAGATTAGTAATATCGTTTTTCCTGAAAGGAAATGACACAATAATTTATAAATTCAAAGAATTCATTTCATATTATAGTTTCATTCTGATTCGTGTTCTTATCTGCCTATAGTGATTACATTCGTTTTACAATCAATCATAGGTAGGGTAGGTACTCATTTGTTCTCTATCCAGTACTGGATGAGTGTTATTTTTTAGCTTCGTTCATTATAATTGATGTTGTGGGCCAGTTGTTTTTTTGTTATTGTTAGCGGCCCGATTCCAAATGTTACACGACGTGGTGCATCGCCAAACGTGCATAAAACATATTACGACATTATCTCCGATCTCTCTGGTTTAAGTTACTGAATGAAATATGAGTCAAGAATACACAACACACTATCGTCCATTGATACTAGTTATCATCTTCTGTTTGTATATTTAATGACGAAACATTCCCAGGAGTTATTATAAAAGTTAATGTCATACTTGCTCTCATCGCCATTTTACATTTCCAACTGGGTACTTGGGTACTGGGTAGGTACTGCGAACTGTCAGATGGAACATTACTTGCTGTACCCTGTCACGCTGTGCTGTGGCCCAGTCTGTTTATGCAGATAGAGAAACAATAGTATGTTGCTTTAAGGTGACACAATACCCTGATAACGGAGATTTGCCCCGACGTTCACATTTTAATTATTTCTGATGAGTTTATTACTAAAATGTTAAATGTTTCTAGAGGGATTCGAAGGGATGCAAGTTATTTATATATAAGATTAATAAAAATAGGACCTTATCATTAAATATATTATGGAAAAAGGTATGTACATTTTATTAATTGTAAAATGTTGTAAGATAAGCGGCAAGCACCAGATTTTATTTTTGTAGACGATGAATTAGTAACTTCCCGACGAATCCCTCTAGAAACTTTAGAGATTTTATTAATGTATTCATAAGAATTAATCAAAATATAACACTCTGAAATTTCCAATTTCTATACCGCTAAAGGAAACACAGCCGTAAGTACTTTAATACTGTAACGCACGCAACTGTATTCGTGTGCAGGTGCTGAAGTACTTAGACCGTTCCAGGTCAGTGTCGGCCAGAGCTCAAGCCGGAAAGGTCGTTTCTGTTCCGGCCCGAATGTACGGTGATTTCTTTTACGTATTTATTTAATTAATCAAACGATTACTTTTAATTCTGTTAGTGAAATTTTCTGTTTTTTATAATTTAACTCCTTCCTCAAGTGAGTAAAGGTTTTTTGTATGTTTCACCAATATAAAAGAAAACATTACTTTTTTTCAATTGTTTATACTTAAAATGTGCACAGTGGTCATGTTTCAGATAAATTTGGACATTGTTAAAAAAATATGAAAACAGTTTATTAGGTAGAAGTTTTTTTAATTCTTAAGTTTCTTTATTTTAGTAGTTAAATATTACCTTAAATATTTTTTTGAATAAAAAGTTCCGCTGTTATGTGCGATTTTTATTTGTAATTGTCACACCTAAAAATGATTATCAAGTAAAACTTATTTCATATAAAAAGTATTTCAAATATAATAATTATAAACAATGTAGTTTCTTTTTACATATAAATCATATTATTTGGGTTTCAGTCACACCAATTTTTGGGCACAGAAAAATTGGAACTGATTGTGAAGAACTCAGACATGCCATAAATACCTAATATAATATTTTAACCAAAAATTGCTTTACTTTAAAATGCAAACAGATTTTTCAAGAATTAACTGGGTCTGCCCTAGTATAAGGTATTATACAAAGTGACCGGTATAAAATTTTGGAAATTCGAAAGTTTTTTTTCCATAAAACAAATACTCTACATCGAAAGTTTTTCTCCATACAGACAATTAGACATAATATATGTTACCTATAAAGTACCTAAAGTCATTCGAATATTAAAAAGAGTTATTCATCTTTTAAGTCTAGATTGTTAGATCATTTGTTGTAGATAGAATTGTACAATTATCTCCCCAAGTTACTGCACTTACTTACGTTGAAATGATTTTCAAATTTAAGGTAAAATTGAACCAATTTATAATAAATCTCTTGGCTAATATATACGTACGTTTCAGTTAAATATGGGAAAACAGAAGACAAAATGAGTTTTATCCCGAACAAAATGACGGCACCAAGGAAAATGCTTAACGGAATTGAGACGGTACTACATAAATAAACACTTAAAAGTAAATTTTTGGGCTAAATTTTCTACAGAACATAATTGTAAAATGACAGCTTAATTAATTTTATATATCTATAAATATGTAGGTATATACATGTATACGCACTCGATAAACTTCCAGCGATTCCTGAGCTTATTCAATTTGGAGTATAAGAAGTACATTCATTTTGGTTTCCGATGACATATTTTTTCCACTTCAAAAGAAAAACAAAGCATTGGACGGTGAAGGTTTTTTGATATCGAAATACTGACATAAAATTTTACCCATTAAATCCCACCTATGTATTGAAAATTCCTCTCGTCCTACAATGAGTTCTGTAACTCATCGGGATTGCTCTAGCAAGAAATAAAATCTAAAATCTGAGATGTAAAAAAACTGTAATGTACGAACTATTTTCTATGTCAAAGTTTTATTAGTAAAAATATTTTATTTTTCTATTTTTGTACTGTTTCGTATGTGAAACTTATAATTTTGATATCAAAATACCAATGTAAAATTGTACCTAATTACTCCCACCTATGTATTGTAAGTTCCTCCCGTCCTACAGTGAGTTTTTTAACTCATCGGGATTGTTCTATCAAGAAAAAAAATAATAACAAAAAAGTATTTGTGATTTATGATTATTTGGGATGCCTTGCATACTGCAGATGATTATATACTGTATGTAGATACCACGATTTTCAAAACACCATGCAAATTATGCAATTCATTAACTAATGCACAACAATAATGAAAATTATTATTATCATTTTAAATTTATAATTATAAAACTTGTCCGTGTGAAATCAAACTATGTCACACTGTGCGAAATTTTGACCAACGCGGGGCGTCAACGAAATGTTTTGGGCTATAGTATTACTCTAAGGGCTATAGCCGCGCCCACTAAAAACGCCCATAACTGATATTATTTTGACGTCTTATGTCCTCTTAACTCCCAACAGATGGCGTTAAAAAAACACGTTTGTCCAACAGATGGCGCAGTTTTAAAAAGCATGTTTTTACCTGTCACAGATGACATATATTTAATACGAGTATATAAAAACACATACTAGTTATCATCTTCTGTTTGTATATTTAATGACGAAACATTCCCAGGAGTTATTATAAAAGTTAATGTCATACTTGCTCTCATCGCCATTTTACATTTCCAACTGGGTACTTGGGTACTGGGTAGGTACTGCGAACTGTCAGATGGAACATTACTTGCTGTACCCTGTCACGCTGTGCTGTGGCCCAGTCTGTTTATGCAGATAGAGAAACAATAGTATGTTGCTTTAACTCCCAACAGATGGCGTTAAAAAAACACGTTTGTCCAACAGATGGCGCAGTTTTAAAAAGCATGTTTTTACCTGTCACAGATGACATATATTTAATACGAGTATATAAAAACACATACTAGTTATCATCTTCTGTTTGTATATTTAATGACGAAACATTCCCAGGAGTTATTATAAAAGTTAATGTCATACTTGCTCTCATCGCCATTTTACATTTCCAACTGGGTACTTGGGTACTGGGTAGGTACTGCGAACTGTCAGATGGAACATTACTTGCTGTACCCTGTCACGCTGTGCTGTGGCCCAGTCTGTTTATGCAGATAGAGAAACAATAGTATGTTGCTTTAACTCCCAACAGATGGCGTTAAAAAAACACGTTTGTCCAACAGATGGCGCAGTTTTAAAAAGCATGTTTTTACCTGTCACAGATGACATATATTTAATACGAGTATATAAAAACACACGCGTATTCGAATACAACTTTGTGTCAACATTTCAAAGCAATCGGCGAAGAACTTGAGGAGGTTTAAGATTTTGAACAAACGAATATTAACATTTTTATTTATATGGATAGATTTATGTGATATAATGCAACTTCTTAGTCAAACCTGGCAACACCGGATAGATAGTGAAAATAATCACCTCTTTCACCTGACATATTTACTTTATGATTTAGGTATTTTCTTATATAAATAATACCGGTTTTGTGATTTTACTACCCGGCTTTATTTGGATTTCTTTACAGTATACGTATTATAAATTATAACTGTATTACATTAGGTTAGATTATTTAGCGCACTTGAGGAAGGGTTGCCAGAAGTGGCTAGGGTATCGTCTGGTCGAGAGGGGGTGGGGGGAGTGAGTGGTAGACCGAAAAAATAACGAAAGACGAGAAGTACGAAGATTTCAATGGACGAATATAGCCGTTGAGGTGATTTTGCAAAAAACGGCGCTGCACAAATCATTCAAATATTATTATTATAAGATGTACCACCATAATAAAGCTAGGCTTCTGTAGCTAGAGATGTGTCATTTTGTTCCTTATTTTTTATGTAATATGCCAAAGTATTCAATTTTATTGACAACTAGATTGATCTATTTTTTTTGCTTTATTTGAAGTATTAAATTATTATCATCAATAATATACAACACCTAGTGCACAACCTGTTTTCTATTTCTTGTACAACTATTTCAAACCATAAAAAACGTTTCAATTTATGAGAATTAACAAAAATAATGTAACATTTCAAATTAACGCAACAATAGTTGAACGCTGAGAGCGGTGTCGCGCCAAATCATCAAAATCCACCACTGTGTGTCGTGTTGATAATAATGTTATTCGGTAGGTACCTATGAAGTATTAATTTAGTTTTCATCTTTCAGTTAAATAAAGCAGGACACTGAGCCACTTGAAGCCATTTCAACTGTTTTGATTCGGCTTCAAACAAAGCAGCCCTTTATCTCCATATCTCTGTGGGGAGCTAAACCTTTTCCTAGATTTCAGCCATGATTATATTATATATGATATTCAGTTACTACACGTCCTTGCCCGAATTTTAACGCGTCTATTTTTTTCTATTTTATTTTATGTTAAATGTACATTAACAGTTAACATAACCATAATAAATACACGTTATATTTAGTTAATTAATAATAAGATTTTTAAATTTAATAGCGTTCAATTGAAAAATATGTGTCAGGGGACAAGCTATTTAACCTCTATAGTGCGACTGGCTACATTTGCAGTCCAATGAAATTATGACTACCTTGAGTTGCACTGCAGTGAGCAGTGTGTTAAGCTATATTTTGGATATATTTCGTTACTGTCAATGAGATTTCAAACTAAAAGAGTTGTAACATTGTAGAAGTGTGTTTCTTATTTCTGTTAAAATTTTCAATACTATATTTGGATTTGAGATATTTTACTAAGTTTCAACCGTCTCATATAGGTTAATAGCAGAATCAAGCAATTCCGAGCGGCATTACCAATGGTAGGTTCTGCATCTCAGAACAACAATAGTACTGTGCCTGCACTCTCTTGTGAAGTTGTCGGGAACATAAAACTTTTGTATATTATTAGGAATACAGATATGACTGTTTAAAAGATTATGTGCTGTTATCAGCGAAGCAGTTTTCCTTCTATCAGAGAGGCTTTTTATAAATGGAATACCATACAGATGGATATAATACCCGAAGCATCTTCTTTGTACGTTCTCTACCATTAGACAGTAAGTAAAATCCAATGGTCTCCATAATAACCCCTATAAACTATAGCATAGCACACGAATAGCGGCCGAGCTGCAAGAATGCCTGAAGTTACTTAGCATAAATCCCAGCAATCTCAAAGCTTTGCTACATATCGTTTCTACGTGGACATGAAATATAAGGTGCCTATCAAATGTGATTCCCAAATATGTCGGAATAAAAATGTTCTTAAAAGATGAATAAGACATTTTGTAGTTATTGTAAATGTTTTTTTTTGCTTTGGTGTAGCACATAATGAGCATTTCTTTTTATAACCAAACAGTTGAAAAATAATATGGTATCTTATCTAATTTTATGGCAGATATCATCAAAGATTCTCACTACTGGTATTACATAATATTATAGTGATTGATTTTTGGTGTATTTAGCTGCTTTCGCATCATCAGAATTCTGCCCTGATGATGGACACTGCAAGGCAGTCTGAAACTTTGGTCTTAGCCAAATTTCGCCTTTAGGCAAGCGTAACACGACTCGTTGCTCCAAAAAATTATCACCATTTGTGTATGACAGTTGAAAAGTTCAAAGCTACGACGCTCATGTTTGAGATTAGTTTACGGATTGAAAACAATTGCATTGATCTAGAATTCTAGATTTTAAAAGTGATGTGAACATTTTATGGGGCTACAGCTCGTCGTTTTAATGTTTCGGCTGCTTTATGATAAGTTTACGAGGTTGTGGGCCGACATATCAGTGGCTTTTTATCTTCGCTTGGTTGTTATGAAAAGTTTTGTACATAATCCTTATAATACAGGTCGTAAACATAGATAACCAATATTACAGGTTTTGTCTATGATTTTAATACAGGAACGTGTTTGTTTGCAAAATCAAACTGTCATCACGATATTTAAAAATTTCAACGATCAAGTTTATTTCTACGCTGGTTTAATTAACTAGTAATGTGGTATATTCAAGGACACTAATAGTGTAGTATTTTAAATATTATTTGTTTAGCTGTTAATTCATTAATTGATGACAAACTAACCACTGAAAACAAACTCTTCTCACATAAGGACTTATAAAATCCACCTTATACTTATATTATCACACTATTTTAGATTTAATATCATCCTTTATTAATTAATGTCATCGAAATTCTCCATGAATGTATGTACTGATAAAAGTAGGCAATTTGCGTAAGTTTCGGTAAAACGAAAGTGTGCAATTATTTACGTAAATTTCGATAAGAAGAATGCATGCCATTATTTACATAAATGTCCATTTTCACACGTTGTGCTACTTTGCGGCTTATCAAGGATAAGGCGGTCGATTTAGCCCGCTTAAATTTGAGCTAGGATTCTCTTACATGGCGAGGATAAATAACAACGAATATATCGAGCGTATGCCTAGTAAATTAATTTAAAAATAAATTTACCCTCACTTCCACTCCCCCAAGAAACAAGATCAAGTACTTCTAAAAAGAAAAAGAATACTACAACGCCAGTTCAATAAACCACTGTTTGTCGACCCCTGTATGTATGTTGAGTCCTGCGTTATAAAATTTGAGTGAAATGAACACCACACTCTCCTCTGGGAAACTGAGTCAGGGCTCTTCAAGACCGTCACGCCTGGGACGAATTCCAACTCACTCAACTCCAGAAGTGGCCGATAACCAGTATTATACTCCTGCCAACGATAACTTTTTTACCGTATATGCCGAATTCATGCTAAATACACAAACGAATGAATTTTTTTTTATGAAAATTAAGCGACCATTGCATTGCATCGACACGGATTCTAAAAAATACAGTAACACTGCTTTTTACAAATTATTGAAATTATCTTTGCCCTCTGGGACGGCGCTAAAGTAGATTTTGGAATATAAAGTTGCGTATAAACAGTCAGTTGTTTCGGTCCATTCCCATAAGGTAAGCGACACATTACGCTCTACGCATCATGGCTTGGTCTATTTCAGCATATCGCTCACCATACACTACCAATGGGAATGTATGGCGAGCGATACGCTTAATAAGGCCAAGCCACGAAAATACATTGTGGACTGTCACTGGCTTAAATCTTAGTTATAATTATATAATACGGTTTTTAAGATTTAAAAAGCAAAGGTATACATATCTTCTATTTTTAGTCTATAAACAGTAAACAATTTTGTGTTTTTGTTCATCATTTACGTCTCATTTTACAACAAATATTTTTTTTTGATTTTTGTCTTCCTCGGTCATCTCCTATTTTTTGATTTATGTCTTCTTCGGTCATCCCCTACTTTTTGATTTATGTCTTACTCGGTCATCGCCTACTTTTAGATTTATGTCTTCCTCGGTCATCGCCTACTTTTTGATTTATGTCTTCCTCGGTCATCCCCTACTTTTTGATTTATGTCTTCCTCGGTCATCCCCTACTTTTAGATTTATGTCTTCCTCGGTCATCCCCTACTTTTAGATTTATGTCTTCCTCGGTCATCCCCTACTTTTAGATTTATGTCTTCCTCGGTCATCTCCTACTTTTTGATTTATTTCTTCCTCGGTCATCTCCTACTTTTTGATTTATTTCTTCCTCGGTCATCTCCTACTTTTTGATTTATTTCTTCCTCGGTCATCTCCTACTTTTTGATTTATTTCTTCCTCGGTCATCTCCTACTTTTTGATTTATTTCTTCCTCGGTCATCTCCTACTTTTTGATTTATTTCTTCCTCGGTCATCTCCTACTTTTTGATTTATTTCTTCCTCGGTCATCTCCTACTTTTTGATTTATTTCTTCCTCGGTCATCTCCTACTTTTTGATTTATGTCTTCCTCGGTCACCCCCTACTTTTTGATGTATGTCTTCTTCGGTCACCCCCTACTTTTTGATTTATGTCTTCCTCGGTCATCCCCTACTTTATGATTTATGTCTTCCTCGGTCATCCCCTACTTTTTTGATTTATGTCTTCCTCGGTCATCCCCTACTTTTTCTACCATTCACTTCACATAGTATCATGAAATCCACATTGTTAAACAACTACATTATGTCGACTTTAATTTGACTCCGTATCTCATTCCAGTGCAGAGATAATGAGTCAAGTCTTTCAAGTCAAGTCTTTCTCTCGGGCGTCCCCGACTTCTTCTACAAAACCACTCTCTACTAAACACTCCTGGCACTAATAAGAACAAACTTTGAAATTTTAGCGAAATCGGATAAACAGTGTAATAGTACATAAAAAACAAAGAAATACCTACATTTATATATAGATTTCGAATATTATTATGTAACTCTCCTGTCCTGCAATACTCTAATTTAGAAGCGATGTTAAAATTGATTATTGTAATCCTAATACGAAAAAGACTATTTTAAATATATCATGCTATCCTCTTATTGGCAGGACTACAATCTGAAATAATAATAAAAATATTATAGTTAGGTACTATAAACAGAGCTTGCGTGTACAGAATGGGATTTGCTATTAAAAAATAACCTAAACTTTTTCTACTGTCAACACGATACTAATATGTAATAAAAAAAACTTTACGACCTGTTTTGTTTTCAGAATAAGTAATAAAATGTTCATTAAACATGTTATTTCAGTCCTTGGTGCATTAATATTATTATTAATTAACCTAAGGACTGACTTAATAACTTCTGAAATAGTTTTGTGCAGTAAAAAAGATTTTATTTCAATATTCCTTTAAATAATATCCTGACCAATGTATTTATTAAAAGAATAAAACACATCAATAAAATCATAAGCCACTCATCCTAATAGGGAATTCCTGTGTCGAGATGTGCTGCTTTACAATCACTATATTATATAAATTTACATAAATAAAAAAGTTTATGTTCGTTCGTTCAAAATCTTAAAGTTTAATGTACTTAATTCATTCAAGATTTGTTATTTGAATGGGACAGACCCAAAATAATTCTGTCCTTCTCTCGTAGGTATAAATAGATTTTTTTATAATATTATCATTAATTCTATATTTTTTTATGCGAGCATAATCACTGTTCATATTGACAGTTGACAGACCATCCTGTCTTGGGAGACTTATCTCGCCGAGACGCGATAAAAAATACAGTTTTATTCATTGACATTACAGATAAAGACATGAAATGGACGAACGGAAGATTTGCGGAGAAAAAACACCCGCGTCTAATACTTTTTTTATGTGACAGCTTATTTTCGTTAAATAAATTAATGATTTTGTAGGGTTCCTTATTTAAAAATCAATTTCAAATTCACGGAAGAGTCCATATTTACAAAGGTCTCCTTTTTTAAAATTTAATTTGAATGAATAATCTCTTAACAGTATAAAATAAAGCCGCTATCCGCATCCGTCTGTTTGTGCACTTATTTCTTCTAAACTACTCAATGGATTTTGATAGGGTTTTCATTATCATTGAGAGAATTTCTTCCGGAAGGTTTATTTATATAACACATGTATGTAATACTTATATAAAGTAGAGAAAAGTCGATGTTTTTAAAACAAGTCGTAAAAAAACGCTTATATCGATATACATCAAAATAATGTAATAAGGAATTGTATATCTTAAAAAGGCCTACAGAAAAGTCCCCGAGGGAATCTCATAAAGATAACCCCCAGACATCAGAAGGCGCGGGTTCAATTCCTGTCGGCGACATTTATTTTTACTCGGGAGATATTTTCAATTTGTATGGATATTTCGGGCGACTAATTATTGCTTATAATAATTTACCTATTTTTCTACATAATCCCCATTTCGATCGATGCATTTTTGTAAGCGCTATGGCAATTTTTGCATACCCATGTCATACCATTTCGCCGCCATCTCATTGAAGAAGTCTTTCATCTTGTCATCATTGCTGAATGCTGAAGCGCTTTCGTGGTCTTCCGTGAGCAATCGAGGAGCCCATCTTAAATTTTTTTCAACATATTTATGTATTTTGTTTGGTGCGCAGTGCATACGCCACTAGCATAGTTAGCACACACGACTAGCATAGTTATAATGATAGACATTCAAATTGGGATGTCTATGTTTATATTGTTGTACTCAGTTACCTATAATATGTTTCCTTAAATTAGCTACTTACCTGTGTAGGTGGACAATGCGGTCGTAAAAACGAGTGCGAAGACAATCATTTGAAGGACATGATTTGCGTCGGTCTTCTATTAGCAATATTTTTATTATACTTAGTAGTTTAGTAGCACTATTTGACAGCTATTAAAATAAACACATACCTTCAGCTTGGCATACTTATCTCTGCAGGCGGTCAAAAGATGGACAATATTTTGTCTGTTTGGTGTAGTTGTCGAAATATTGAATTTTTTTTTGTCTCAACTATTGTGGAATGTTGTTGTCTGAAGGTAGTGGGAGGGAGGAAGGTGTGGAAAGTATCTGGCTATTTATATCTGGTCACCAAACAAGGCTAAAGCCATTTCAATCAAAGTTTAAATTCTGAATGATTCTCTTTCACCAGGGCGGTACTAAAAGTATCCTCAATTACATTCAGCCCCACAACATACCCTAATTGGGGATGTTATTGTCTCACTCTCTCCAGACGGTTGGGAGCAGTTGGGACTCTTGTACGGTACTAACATAAAATAAAATAAAAACCAAAAAAAAAATCGAAACCTTCTTTCAAATATATAATTTATTCAATAATTCGTTTACCAGCTTTTTTGTGCAGCAGCTGTCGTATTTACGATACGTTCGTGTCGGTCTTGTGGCGTTTCCTTAGGTCTTGGATGCGGAGCATTGTGCGTTATGTGACGGCTAACTTCTTTTCCTTTCATCGCGTTATAAAAGGATAAAGGATGGTCCTTGTTCGATGTTGATCACTCTGCCCAGTGGCGCATCCACGAGGGGGGCCCTGCCACTTCCTTAAAAAAAGAGGTGGTTTTACTGTGAACTGTAAACAATATTTCACTCAACTATTGAGGTAGCTGCAGTTAACAGTTAGAATTGGAAAAGGAATCTCTCGGACTTATCAATCGATATTATGGCCTTTCTTATTGGATTTACATTATTCGAAATCTGTCTTATACCGAGGGACGAATCACGTTTAGGAAAATGAATTCTGATCAAAACCTTGCACTGCAGTACCGCCCAGCATAAAATTGTTCTTTTCCTTTTCTAAACACGCTCATTAAAGAACATAAATACATATTATTAAAATAAATACCGGAAAGTCCAATTATGTCCTGTGCGTGGAACCGTATCTAAATTTCTCTAATAAACAATAAACAGTGTTAATCTCTAGTGACCTATCAGGTAAGTATGGTACTTACTGTATATTTTATCTGCCTGTACAAAATATAAATAAATAAGAATAGTACAGCGCTTTTGAGGTGATTTTGATCAAATACAGTGGTACCTCGACATACGAGTTTAATTCGTTCCGCAACCTTGCTCGTATCTTGAATTACTGGTATATCGATGCAGATTTCCCCATACGAAACAATTAGATTACCATTAATCCGTTCCAACCCCCAAAATGTCACCCCAGTTATTTTTGTTACGTGATTTTGAATAATAAAAACGTATTTATAAATGACAAATATTTATTGTACAAAAACAAAAAAGAGAATCTAAATAAATAAATTAGATATCCTTACTGGTCTTTGCCTTTTTCGCTACATTTTTCTCGCTTTCACCCGTAGGCCGTTTAGAAAAAAACATGTCCAAGGAGGTTTGTTTCTTCCTCTCTCTCAGAATGTTCCGGAAATGAGTTTCATTAAAAAGAGGCAAGTGTAATTAAAAAGATCAGATGCACGACCTGTTGCAACTTTTTCTGGGTGTTTCTTTTCTACGAACTGTGAAACTCTCTCCCACATTCCTAAGATCTCCTTTATCTCACTTGTAGAAATAACCTCCTCCTCCTCTGACTCCTCGAAACCAATTTCTTACATAAAATCCGTATGCTGCTGTGACTGTAACTCTTGTATCTCCTCAGTCGTCAGTTCCTGGGTGTCTCCTCGACGAGTTCATTCACGTCTCTCTCTTCCACCTCTAGACCCATGGACCCATACCGGGCGACCTGCTAAACCGAACTCGTATCTCGAATTTTGCTCGTAACTCAAAGCAAAAAATCACTCGCTCGCCGGCTCGTATCTCGAAAAACTCGTATGTTGGGGCACTCGTATGTCGAGGTACAACTGTATTATTATTATTAAGGGACAATGCTAGCTATCACTGCAAAAGCTTATAATATATATATATATTTTATTTTTTTTCTTAGGTTTGTCAACAGTGATTCATATCAAAGCTCTCGAAATTCAATTACACAATTTAAACTTGGTTGATACTATCACTAATTACAGACAAACACAACATTGATGAACACAAAACTATAAGTAAAGAATAATGTACATGTATGCACCTACATGCATACATGTATACACAAATACATACACTGACATATACATTTCATAACAGCAATAGTAATTATTTTATAGAAATATATTCGAATTAAATGCATCTAAGTAACATGTTTACTGCACCGGTTTTCTTTATAGAAAATGTATAAATAAGTTGTTACAATGTCACTGAATGTTGTACTCCACTTTGTCGGACAGGGGCAGGTAATTGGGTGGAGGAATGCAGGAACATGTGTTAAAGGGAGATGTATAGTTGCGTCAAAGGTTGGTATAGAAGTTTTTTCTAAGAAGAAGTGGTGTATCGTAATACTTACTTATGTATAATTATAAATTACTACTTATAAATTACTTGAACTGGTAGACACTGGCTCGAATACTTTTCAATGTGGAATTATTGTGCAATTCGTGAGCATTTTTTTTCTCACAATTATTACGGACCGCACCTTGCGGCAGGAAAATTACTGAAGAATTACTGAAATTACTGAAAATTCCCAACTATCTAGAGCCAGACCGACTATAGCATCTCCAATTGGGGTATATTGTATGGCTGAAGGTAGTGGGGAGGGGGAGGAGACGCGGAAGAGGAAGGTGATTCAGAAATAGTCACCAAACACGGTTAAAGCCATTTGAAGCAAATTTTCAATTCTGAATGGTGGTCTTACACCAGGGCAATACTGAGAGTATCTTCCACTCTGGAACGTGCCACGAGTGTACTATATATTATTTTAAATGAATAAATTGTAAAATAAAACAAATTCGTCATCTTTAACAGGATTTGAACCCGCGACCTTCGAATTGCTAGTCGAGAGCCTTACCCCTCGACCACGGAGGCCGTCGATCCTAACGCTTTGCAAGGATAATTATTTAATAATTTTGTCTATGCTTATGTATATAAAATAATTTTCTTCTAAGCTCTAACTATCGTTTGTATTCGAAAAAGTCAACTTTGTTCTTCGACCTCAAATAATGTCTGAAAAAATAATCCTTAAAAAATCGATAAAAGATGATTCAAATAATGTTCGTGGCATACTCTACAGTTGGGACTCTTGTGCGTATTAAAAAAAAACCGCGAAATATACAGGTTATGTGTTAACTTTTTATTTATGACTTTTTTGTGAATTTAAAATAATAATAGTGCTTAGACAATATCCTAGGTGCGCCACTGACTCTGCCACAGTAGGTACGAGTAGCAGTAAGAACCCAAACAAACAATCGCCAATTGTCCAAAGATGCGTTCTACGTTCTACTCCAAATAAAACCGCGCCGCTTTATAAAGATATAAGTTTCAATAATATTATCTCTCTAAATGAGTTTTGTAAACTCACTGGGAAAAGTACATTATAAATTTGTTATCATTTTGTAATGTATTATCTTGTAATAAATAAAAATATATTAAAAAAATCCAAAATCTCTTTCTAAATCAAGTAAATGCAATAGTTCTGGGAGAAAGAGCCAAAATATAATATAAGTCTCAACAATGTTATCTCTCTAATCAAATCTCTTTCTAAATTAGGAAAATGCAATAGTTCTGGGACCAAGAGCCAAAATATAATATAAGTTTCAATAATGTTATCTCTCTAATAAAATCTCTTCCTAAATCAAGTAAATGCAATTATTTATTTACGGTGCAGGTCCATTAAAAACATAGAAATACGATTAGAAAATAACACTTCTTACAAACAGCCTAAGCTTTTAAATACATTAAATTAAGTTAAATTAGTTAAACCTGGGAATGTTCGTCTTTCTTAAAAAACAAAAATTAAATATTTCATTATAATGAAATAAAAATTAAGGGAACCATTTATTTTTATCCTGGTGTTTTTCAAATTTATTTATCTTGATAAATACAGTAATAAAGATACAATAATAGTGGGTATATTTATGTTGGTATTACGTGCCTCGCCAGTAACTACCAGAACCTGTATTGAGGCAGAATTTTTTAACAACATTAATTCATGCACTGTCATTTGTTTATCAATACATATAGAAAATAAGTTCCTATAAAACCATTTTTATATTATTATTAACTTTACTAATCATCCATAGTACAATAACTTTATACGAAATTCGCTAGACTTGGGTGAGTTCACTGGTTAGTGCACGACCTGTGATGAAAATCCGTGTGTACAGAATGCGCCTGCCCACCAACTGCGTGGCGGGCCAGATCGGCAGAGGCTGACCTCTTCTTTGACCTCTCCAACTGGTCTCATGGCCTTGCGCCGATGTGGAAGGGATTTATTCATATGTCCGTCAACCTAACCTAACCCAACCCTCATACCCTTACTTCCGCTCCTTCCTTTCATTAAAAAGGAACCTCCACACAGTATTCCAAAAGATGACATGACCCTGAGGGAAATTGTTTTCCTGAAGGCCTCCAGTGTAGGGTTAACGTTAAATTAAAATTAAAATTTTCAATTATACTAAATGTTAAAATAATATAACCAATAATAATTAATATAATATAACATTTTAAATATCAGCATTTGGCATACTCAGACTATAAAAATATTACCATTCGTTTTTTCGGCTACTGGCATTATACCTAGCTCTCTAATTAAAAATTTAGGCGTATTAGATCTATCAAAAAAATTATATATAAAGATGCAAAAGTCGGTCATTTTGAATACATGTAGGATAACAAAAGATTTTTTAAATATTTATGTTGAGGGATCAGTATGATTTATAGGCCCTGTTAGAAGTTCTACCGAGCCGAACCCTCTGATATGAAAATATCTGGAGTCGGTGAATTATTTTCCCATTTGATCTCTGGTGAGTTGACGTGTTGTTCTTGTATTGTTTTGTATTTATTTTGCTTATATAATGCACTTGCATAATATTGATTGACTAGATGATCATTTGTGGAAAAGTGTGTGGAAGGGTTGAGTTTTTCTTATGGGGAAGATTTAACCCGGACATAAAATCGGGAAAAATAACAGTTAATATAATATAACTAAATAAATAAATTGTAAAAATAATGATTTCGTAATCTCATTGCAGAATACGAATATATAATTTGACCAGTCTTTTTGATAAATCAGTAATATTTTTTTTTTTTTTTAACTTCCGATTTAGTTGTCCGGGTTAAATCTTCCCCAAAGGAAAAACATAACCCTTCCACTCACTTTTCCACAAATGATCATCTAGTCAATCAACATTATGTAAGTGCATTATATAAGCAAAATAAATACAAAACAATACAAGAACAACACGTCAACTCACCAGAGATCAAATGGGAAAATAATTCACCGACTCCAGATATTTTCATATCAGAGGGTTCGGCTCGGTAGAACTTCTAACAGGGCCTATAAATCCTACTGATCCCTCAACATAAATATTTAAAAAATCTTTTGTTATCCTACATGTATTCAAAATGACCGACTTTTGCATCTTTATTTATAATTTTTTTGATAGATCTAATACGCCTAAATTTTTAATTAGAGAGCTAGGTATAATGCCAGTAGCCGAAATAACGAATGGTAATATTTTTATAGTCTGAGAATGCCAGTAAGTTTTCTCCGTCTGTTATTTTTATTATTATCACAGTGCTGGAAGCAGAAATATCAGCTAGGAAATGCTGTGCAAATTTCACGGCACCAGAAAACTCCCAGTGAAGCACAGATTTTCTGTTTTAAAGTAAAGACCATACATATTATTTTCTAAAACGGTGTCGTCGAATTGTTTTTATATGTTGTCTCGATAAAATGTTAAAAATCATTCTTCCAAAATTAATTAATTTTTTTACTATTACTTAAACATACTTTACTATTACTTAAACATACTTTACTATTACTTAAACATACTTTACTATTACTTAAACATACTTTACTATTACTTAAACATACTTTACTATTACTTAAACATACTTTACTATTACTTAAACATACTTTACTATTACTTAAACATACTTTACTATTTTTGCTATTTGTTTTTGGGGTATTATGCCGTGTTGCGCTAACTCCTTCTTTAGCCAACGTTTCGGACAGCATTGCAGTGTCCATCATCAGGGCAGATGTGTTATTATGCTGTCCGAAACGTTGGCTAAAGAAGGAGTTAGCGCAACACGGCATAATACCCCAAAAACAAATAGCAAAAATACTTTTGGCCGTGAAAATCTTAAATCATATACTTTACTATTACTTAAACATACTTTACTATTACTTAAACATACTTTACTATTACTTAAACATACTTTACTATTACTTAAACATACTTTACTATTACTTAAACATACTTTACTATTACTTAAACATACTTTACTATTACTTAAACGTACTTTCATCAGCTTTTGTGTCTTTGCCACAGAATGTAATTTTTATTATCTTTTAATAACAGCTTATTAAAAATAAATAAATACCAAAAAAAAATTTTAACATTTTTTTTATGACAAACCAAATACAATGTAATGGCGGATTTGTATTTATTTCGCTATGTAAACCAAATGGACAACCCACTGGCACTACTAAACCAAATTGACAACCCACTGGCACTACTAAACCAAATTGACAACCCACTGGCACTGCTAAACCAAATTGACAACCCACTGACACTACTAAACCAAATTGACAACCCACTGGCACTGCTAAACCAAATTGACAACCCACTGACACTACTAAACCAAATTGACAACCCACTGGCACTACTAAACCAAATTGACAACCCACTGGCACTGCTAAACCAAATTGACAACCCACTGACACTACTAAACCAAATTGACAACCCACTGACACTACTAAACCAAATTGACAACCCACTGACTCTACTAAACCAAATTGACAACCCACTGGCACTACTAAACCAAATTGACAACCCACTGGCACTGCTAAACCAAATTGACAACCCACTGACACTACTAAACCAAATTGACAACCCACTGACACTACTAAACCAAATTGACAACCCACTGACACTACTTCTTCTTTCGTATGGTGGGGGGTCAGAGGGGGACATCTAGATCTGCGAGCCATTTTAGGGCCTCAGGCGTCGCCATGTGGACCTCATCAATCCCGCCGGGGAATGAATGGAGCGGGCATTCGTTGACCACATGTTCGGTAGTCTGCACCGCACCACATTCACACATCGCCGACTCTTTAAGGCCCCATCTGTGCATCATGTGGGCACAGCGGCTATGGGAGCACCTTAACCTATTGATGGCGGACCAGGTTGACACACTGGCACTGCTAAACCAAATTGACAACCCAGTGACACTACTAAACCAAATTGACAACCCACTGGCACTACTAAACCAAATCGACAACCCACTGGCACTGCTAAACCAAATTGACAACCCACTGGCACTGCTAAACCAAATTGACAACCCACTGGCACTACTAAACCAAATTGACAACCCACTGGCACTGCTAAACCAAATTGACAACCCACTGGCACTACTAAACCAAATTGACAACCCACTGGCACTACTAAACCAAATTGACAACCCACTGGCACTGCTAAACCAAATTGACAACCCACTGGCACTACTAAACCAAATTGACAACCCACTGACTCTAGTAAAAACCTAATTTGATATCCCCCTTGATCTGCTATGAATCGGTACTTACAACGACCAGTATGGTATCGTTTTTATGTAATATCTCATTTAAATAATGTAGAACAGGGGTTCCCTAAATGTTTCGAATTAGCGATTAACTCTTTAGAGTGACAAAAAGACGGCCACGCAGCATCCTCAAAGATGTCATGGGAAATTATTTTATGAGCTTAACGCACAGACAGTAATATTCCTCTTATTTAAGGGGTGGGAAAAGGGGGTAAACATTCTCCTGTTTTGAAGGTTAAGTGTGTAAAATTTCATCAATCAATAAAACTGTAGATTTGTTCAACAACAAACACACACCGGGACCTCTTCTTTATACCTACATAGAGAAGATTAGATAATGTGAATGACTAGACCCATTCACGTGTTATGGTGGTCGCCGGTGGGCTCTCTATAATTTATTTTATCGTCTCACAAGTTTGTGAACCTCTGGTGTAGATATATAACGTTGTATAGTCTATCATAGTTGATGGTATTTGCTTTAGTCTTATTAAAACCGCCGCCCATGGCGCTGCCTGTGCCTGTACTACCGGCGACCAGTGCAGGACTCCCGGGAACGTTTATTTAAACAATTCAGCAATAAATTGTCATCAAGTTTATCGAGCGGGTGGTCGCGGAGTAGTGCGACGTATTTATATTACCGTGCGGCGGTTCATTGTTCTATTGAATTGCAATGATTTTGTGATATATACATTTATATAATTTATTTAATTTATTTAATTTTCATCATTCAATATAATGTAGGTACGTGTTACAATTTATGTTTTCCGTTTCTTTTTGTACGTAAAGTATGTGTTCATATTAGTTCGTAAAAGTACCTGTGTGTTGTAAGTTTAATTAATGGCTTCTTAATAATTTTGAAAAATTGTGAAAAAATTTTAAAAGTGTGTGTTTGACGAATTAAGGTAGCCTCTTTTTAAGTATTTATGTGGGTATGAGATGTTTTGATCTTAGTATGTAAGTGGGTATGAGATGTTAAGATCATGGTATTTAAGTGGGTATGAGATGTATTGATCCTAGTATTTAAGTGGGTATTAGATGTTTTGATCTTAGTATTTAAGTGGGTATTAGATGATTTGATCCTAGTATTTAAGTGGGTACGAGATGTTTAGATCTTAGTATTTAAGTGGGTATTAGATGTTTTAATCCTAGTATTTAAGTGGGTATTAGATGATTTGATCCTAGTATTTAAGTGGGTACGAGATGTTTAGATCTTAGTATTTAAGTGGGTACGAGATGTTTAGATCTTAGTATTTAAGTGGGTATTAGATGTTTTAATCCTAGTATTTAAGTGGGTATTAGATGATTTGATCCTAGTATTTAAGTGGTTACGAGATGTTTAGATCTTAGTATTTAAGTGGGTATTAGATGTTTTAATCCTAGTATTTAAGTGGGTATTAGATGATTTGATCCTAGTATTTAAGTGGGTACGAGATGTTTAGATCTTAGTATTTAAGTGGGTACGAGATGTTTAGATCTTAGTATTTAAGTGGGTATTAGATGTTTTAATCCTAGTATTTAAGTGGGTATTAGATGATTTGATCCTAGTATTTAAGTGGGTACGAGATGTTTAGATCCTAGTTTTTAAGTGGGTATAAGATATTTTGATCCTAGTATTTAAGTGGGTATGAGATGTTTTGATCCTAGTGTTTAAGTGGGTATGAGATGTTTTGATCCTAGTTCCTGTTAGCACCAAACTTATCTTATATGTCATATTTCGGGATTTATAATCTTATATGTCATATTTCGGGAAGACATCTAAAAAAATCTATATCTCGATTGAACAGATACAACACATCTTTCATTTCTGAAATTTCCACGTCAATATTTGAACATTGTGTTGAAGTACTGTACCATAAATACCCAGTAAATGGAAAAAAAACCTTTGATGATGCATCAATGATATCAACACATCATTATTAATTCCTCAGTTTGAGGTAACAATAGTAAAAGAGGCGGTCTTTGAAGTTTCAAAGGCGCCATTTCACATTATTTGAAATGCATGTTCCAGCTTCCAGCCATGAAAAATAACCATTTTTCTTTCAGACGTTTTCAGAATATTCCTTATTATTTTATTGGCTGCAGCGTACATACAGGTGACGAAGTTGAATTTATAAATAAAGTTTCATACTAAGGCGAAGCTTAATGCTAAATCACTATTTTGATTAATCTTTATAACGAATTGGTGTACATTATGAATACAAAAAAATATGCTTTAGATAAATTGAAGGTTTTCCTATCGTTTCGCTTGAGTAGAATATAAATAAAAAACAATATCCAATAAAAAATATAAATGTAAACTACTAAAATTTTTTTTTTCAGTATAAATTTATAAACGCGTAAAGGAAACAACTTTTTAAACATACCTACAGTATTATAGATAAGATTATCTGTGACAGTTTCACTTGATTAACTTTTTTGCTTTCTTATAAAATTATTTACAAAATAAATAAAAACCAGTTTTGTGCTTGAAATCGAACGATTCTAGACTCAGTTTGCCAAGCGATTTTAATGCCTATTACCTACAATGCATTCTTGGTGGCGTTCACGCGCACACGCGCAGACATATACGGATTTCTCTGAAATCGGATGACATTACAGCAATTAATATACGAAATAAAAATGTCGGTCCTATCCGATCGGCATTTGACGAGATTGGTAGTGTTGTCGACTCCAGTCCATGGGTAGGAGGGTTCAATCCTCAATCTAACCATTTTTAAAATTTAATTTTGAAAACAATTGTAAATAGATGTATCGATCTAAAAAAACATAAAATATGGTTTTAATTATATTTATTTATTTAAAAAAAAAAAAAATTTTTATAGTTTTTACGGGTTAATATTTTTGATCGCCTTTAATTAATTGATATCGTGCAAGTTAATAACTTGGTCTAATCTCAACACGTTTTTTGTTGTATTTCGTAATATAACGTCCCCTCACCCGGTGTCCCACTTAGAGTAAAAACGGGAAATGTGTCAAGTGCCTTGTTTTCTGTGCCCGGCTATTGGAATGACAACATGAGCCATTATAGTTAAGACGAGACAATACCCTAAAATAAATCCAGGATCTTAAGAGGAACGGCTGCGGTGCCTGTTTCATACAAAATTTAAATTTGGATTTACGGCTAAAATACTAGAGTAAACTGTTTTTTTTTTTTTTAGTTAAAAGACATAGTATATATAAAGTACGCATATGGATCAGATTTTCGATTTTTGCCTTAAATTATAGAATATAGGCCCCAGAAGATGACGATTTTACATGATTTTACGAGGCATCTTTGGCAATTTTTTGTGACCAAATGAAAGGTATTTTTTGAAAAAATCTCTCATATCCTGTCTCAGGCATATAATGAACTATACAATAAAATTTGAATCCTCACTGAAAAAAGTTTTATTTGCTTCAAAAGCCGAATTTGGTGGCCACAAATTCAGCGTATATTTAACTAGCTTTTTTGTTATTGTCTCATTCGCACTTTCTTGAGTCGGCCTGGCTAGGGTAGGTAGGGAGGCCGGGGGGCAGGGGCTCGAGTGAGATCGCCCGCCTAACAAATACATGCATACGTCAATCGTCCTTCATTTTTTATTATTATTGCTAGTGTATGTATATGTGTTAGTCTGACATTCGCTCGCAGTCAGCCTGCGCGGACATATAATTGACGAATTTGTTACTTTGTTTACGAATAATATTATTTTTAAACTCCACAGTTCTTAACCGAAGCATCCCCAAATAATTTATTTCATTCAACATGGGTAAGTAATCATTATTTGAGCATTTTTAACAATGATAATTAGGTTATGAATTAGGGTACTTACGTTATTGATTTTTATAAAATGTTATTTGTGTTTTAGGTCGAAAGTGGATACATGGTAAGCCACCCAGTATGCACCGGAAAAAGAGGAAGTGCAATGTCAAAAAGACAGAAAGAACTCGGAACAGGTGAAAATTAAATGCAATATTTATTATAAGTATTTATTTTTTACGGTAAAAATGTAATGTTTTTTTGTTGTTTTCAGTTCCGTAAATGATGTTGAAGATTGTCAGGCTAAATTTGCCAACAAGGATTTTTTCGATGCTAACATCGATGTGAATTGTGGGATTTTGAGCAAACGGTAAGCAAATAATTTTATTTTCACAAGAAAAAACTCTCGAGAATGTACACAATAACGTCAAGATACCATCTTTTGGTTAGTAGTGAGAGTTTCACTTTATTGCCGTTCAGCTTTTAGTTTTGATGACAGTGTTTTTACACATTGGTACAATTCAATATTACACCGACGATCTTTAATTAAAAGTGATTAAATTTAAGAATAAAAACCGTCCTCCATTTTTGCCTATAATTTCTTGTACTATTTTGTCGAATTTGTAAGTATAATCACTACACATATTGATCATACCTTGACAGTATAATATGCGGTCTTTTGTTTTCACGGTTTGATGCCTGATTTTTTTTTCTTTTAGTACCGATGTGATTGAACCCGAAATATCGTCGCAGAAAATGTCAGACGTATCACCCGACATTGAATTCAACTGTTCATCCGATTCCAGTGACTCTTTTGAGTTAGAGGTTGAGGAAGAAGATGATCCGAACCACATCGTTACATCGAATTTAGTTGGCAGAAGAATTGTCAACATAGAATTTTTATTTGACTCTTTGTCCAAAATTGATCATTCTCCATTTGATTGCAATTTTTGTTTTCAAAGGGAAATCAGGAATGGATTATACAGCGAATTTCATTTTTTATGTAAGCTTTGTGGAAAAATAGAAATTATAAAATCTGACATGCCTAAGCAAGTTGGCGGTATGCCTATCAATAATGCGATGGTTGAAGGTATCGTATGTACTGGCAACGGTTATTCCCAATTACGGGAAATATGCAGCACTATAAATATGCCTTGTATGTCGTCCTCCTTATTCTATAAACATCTGATTCAGTTGGGGGGACACTTGGAAAATTTGGCAGTCGAAAAAATGATTGAAGCAGGAAAGGAAGAAAACCGATTAGCTGTGGAGAACAATGAAGTCGATGATGACGGTGTGCCACAAATCACCGTGGTTGCAGATGGTTCATGGGCAAAGCGATCGTACAAAACCAACTATAATTCGCATTCTGGTGCAGCATGCATTATTGGCTTCCGCACCAGAAAGGTCCTTTTCTGTGGTGTCCGTAATAAAATGGATAAGCCACTGGAGACATTTTATATGGAATGTATTTTGCCAGAATTGGTCGATCCAAGATATCATCGGAAGATGCCACTTCGCGAAAGATGTTCATATTCCGAGAAACAGCTAAAGTCATAGTTTTGTTTAGATATTAGTGTTAGTTTTGTTAGATTCTACACAGT
The DNA here is from genome assembly GCF_061612785.1 of Hesperophylax consimilis. NCBI lineage: Eukaryota > Metazoa > Arthropoda > Insecta > Trichoptera > Limnephilidae > Hesperophylax > Hesperophylax consimilis. Next base: position 4,554,377 of record NC_142842.1, read on the forward strand.
ATACATTTTGTAATAATTAGTCTATCTGACGGGGTATTAGGGTACTTCACTACTATACAGCTTGTTGACAACTTTTGAGAGATTGGTAGTGAAATACGTCCTAATTATAATTGTATTATTATATACCTGTGATTAATATCCACTTTAATTCCGTGATGTTTTAAAGATATTTTAAAGAAACTTGTATTATTTTGCTTGAACAGTTTGTGTCTTCGAAAATGCAATTTCTTTTAAACACATACGATGGTCCTCTTTGATTGTGTGATAATTTTCTGATATTTATGTAATTATTTATTTGCTTATTTATATTGGAGTCTGTTCTTACTATGCAACTACTACCTGTCCGACTTTTTTTTATTTTTCACCTTGTGCACATGTATTGTGTAGATTATAAAATAGGATTTTTTTCAGTATAAAAAATCTGGGACTAACTACCATAAATGTATTCCTCACTGCCTAGAATGGACGGAAATAATTATACCGATTCATTGAACATTTTTAATAAAATATGCTTGATGCTATTATTCTTGCTGTTATTGTTTTATTAGTGTGCTGCTATTTTTATGGTTATTTTTATTTATAGTTGTATTACTTAATTTTGTTGTTCACATAATATTCTTCTTACACAACACTTAAAAATAATCTCGACCAAAATCCCAGTGATAAAGTCAGTGCGTGTTCGGAATTATATACACAGCGACACGACTTTATAAAATTCTTCCAGATAAAATTTAAAAAAATGTGATTCACAAAAAAATTTCAAAGGTAATGTAAAAATTAAAAAAATAAAAGATTATGTCAACAGTAACGGTAAGGCCTTTACCGGTGCACTCACACAAATTTTAAGTAAGTGTATATTTCTATTCTCTACAATTATATTACTTACTGTTCATATATTATTTACTGCTGTTAATTCTATGTACTTATCTAATTTATAAACTTATACACCTATTATTACTATTATTATAATTTCGTCTGTGGCCAGCTGCCACATTTACAATGCACGTGTACAATATCCGTATCTCCTACAATAATACACGTATCTGCTAATTTAAATGAACTAAACAAAAGGGTGATTCCCCGTTTTGATGCAAATATATTCACGCACAAAAGAAAAAAAGCATTTCTCTTTTACTGCTTCAGTGCGTGATATTGTCAGTGCCTAACGTGTACATGCGCATATACCAATACTATTAAAGAATAGGTCGGAAGCCCTTGTATGTCTGTGTCTACTAAAGGAATGAACTAAACGAAAGGGACATTTCACCGACTTCGTGCAAATATTCAAGCATTGAATTTAATTTCTTTTTTATTTAATCTCATATTATCTAACTTTTTTTGATCGCTTGCAACGTCAGCCGTACTAAAAGCCAGGTACTCCCTCTCCGTTCCCCGCTGCACGCTCCGTTAGAGAGGGACACAGGACAATAATTATTTTTGCGGGAGTCGAAATTTCGTCCGCGAAAACAACGCTCTTAACGACGTAAGTGAAGCAGCCGTGCACAAAAATATGCGACGCGCGGCCCTGTGTACTGGACAGACCCAAGGTTGAATTTTCCCTATCAAATCTCTAAAATAAAGTGGGAACCTTAACGACATAAGTGATGAAGTTGTATAAAAACAATACTCGGAGCGCGGCCCGGCGTAATGGACGGACCTACGAATGACTTTGCCGTAGCAGGCATAGAAAATCGATCTTTCAAAAGATAGATTTAATTATTTCTGATGAACGTATTACTAAAATCTAAAATGTTTCTAAAGGGATCCCTCGGAAAGTTACTAATATATCGTCCAAAAAAATAAAATCTGGTACTTACCGCTAATTTTATAGTCGAAAAACGTTTTATAATATTTTCAAACCGTTGTTTATAAAATATTTTAATGATTTGGTCCCGTTTTTATTAAAGTTAAATATAAATAACTTCTGTTATACCTCTCCCTAATCCCTCTAGAAACATTTGAGATTTTAGTAATACTTTCATCAGAAATAATTAAAATGTGAGCGTCGAGTAAACCCCTGTTATTAGAGTCCTTTGTCGCCTTAAGCTACCAATTCAAGTGGAAAGTTGATCAATCACTCCGCCATATTGATATAAACCACACGAAGCGTGCTCATCCTGGCTATATAGCAGAAATCTATCTTTGGGAGCACCAATAACTCTCGGGTGATGAGATCTGGCGGCATGAAATATGTCTGCAAACCTCTTTTCTGATAGATTTTTTACCTCCAAAAGTTATTTCCATCAAGAGCTTTTGTTCTTTTAAATATCCATTCAAATGATTGTGTACCAATAAACTCTCTACTGAGGTCGTGAAAATTACACAGTTGTCTGAATTTTTTAGTTCAACACACCATTCTCCAGCGCGCAACGTCATATCCATCATGAGCTTTGAAATATCTATTAAAATATTAAATACAGGACGAGTTGCTATATTGTTTATTCGTTTTTTTTACTGTTTAATGCGTAAAAAGAGTGACCATTTACTGACAACACGGAGAAACATGAGTATTGCTAATTTATTAAAAATCTCTTAAAATTTTTGGTAATCCTTTTAAAAACGGAATTGCAGGTCTTTATCGAATGAATTAACATGTTTCCTGATAAACTTTTAGTAAATTTCGAATATATTATCACGATGTCGGAACAGTTGACTGACCGACTGTTTTCTTTATACGACCCCCGTAGAATGCATAGGTATTTTATAGGTCGCTGCAATATATTGCTACGGTTTTCCTCGTTTCATACTTCCTTTCCACAAGTTTCTCGAAGGCACATCTGCGCTGAACCAAGCTACTCCCGACTAGCTGAATAACCTCAGCACCCCACCTTGACCTCCACCTAAAGAAGAAAACAATTAAAAAATTACACGAGTTTCGCAAGTTGATATCAATGACATAACCTACAAAAATCTTTGGATGACACCACATGCCTGTCAAGAAATTGTGGACAAAATTGGAGGGCGGGCGCTGCGATCGCTTAAATAATTTTAACTATTTTTTAAATAGAAACATCTAATCTAAAACTACCGCAAATTTTTACCTCAAAAATGATTACCTTGATTGTTATTCTTATACTTTTTAAATTACCGAACTTCATAGACTGCCCTTAAACGTTAAGTGTTATAAGTATCCATGTCCTTGTCAAATCTACTCGAATCCACCACCTTTTCCGCTCTGACAACCATCGCACTAAATATTAATAATAATATAACTCAAGACTAGCGCGTTTTCTCCGAACTGTCATGCATCAAAGAAAAAAATAATTAGTTTTGAATGTACATATATCTGATACGTATTTCATAAATTTTGCTGTTACTTATTAGATTATTACACGCCCGTTCAACGTTGACGTGGTAAATCTGGCGTTGAGCCTGGTTTAAGACCGTTTTAACCAAAAAAAAACACAAAAATTCTGTTATTGTTAAAAAATATGTTGCACTGATTATATTATGTATTACTTGCGTCTCGTACTTTTCTGTAATATTTGTGTTTCATATATATTTTTAATTTTGAATTTTTATTTGATTTATATTTTAATCTTTATTTAGGTAAATGAAAATTAATGTGTCCTATGGCTGAGTAGATTTTAGTAATTGTTGTACCTATTTGTATATTAACTGAGTTTTTATAACTGGATTGTTCTCACGTAAGTGAGATCGTCTGTAAAAACCCACTATAAATAAATAAATAAAATAAAATAAATAGTTAAAAAATAAACAAACGCCATGCTAATAAATCAAGTTTTTCACTGTTCTGTCCTTACGCGCCGCGGAATATTTACACCACGTTTTTTAGTAAGGCTGTAAGTCTGTACAATTATTTTTAAGGTTCAATCAACTAACGTACCTATCTCTCCTATTTTACCTTATGTTCGACTTGAATTATGTTCGTTTTTACGAACAAGAAAACTGCCGATAAATCAACTGGCGCTAATTCAAATATAATTTCTACATTTTCATACAAAAAAGAGAACAACAATAATATTAGTAGTTACCAGCATTAATTTTCTATATAATTTAATTGTATGCTTTACATTACCTTCCTCAATAGGTGTAACCTGTTCTGAGGTAGTTGACAGGAATGTACAGTAAAATATTTCATAGTCATGTTATTGGCAGATTTAGGAAATATTAAATTTAGATAAATATTGATTAATAAAGTATGTAGTCTGTAAAAGAAGAAAAACAGTACATTTTTAGAAATATGGTTAATAAGACGACTATTAGGTAAGGAAGTGTAAATGCAAAACATAGAGAATAACAAATTCTATTTCTTAAGGTCTTTCCGATAAACTTGTCAAATTATGTACGAAATATAGAAAGGGGAACCGAATGGAACTCTAAGAGGATGCCACCAGAATACTGAATGTCCTACCTTTGGTCTTGGTGTCTTCAGAGTGCCCTCTCTCTGCCAGCACAAAAACTCCACAGAAAATTGCACGTAACCCGGAATTGAACTAGCAACCTGTGATCGGTGGCGCGGTAGAAAAGGTACTGTTTTGGTACTTCCCGTCTCCAGGTGACAGAGGTAATAAGATGGGTACTATTACAGATAACAATCGGCAATATGCCCGAACATGCATACATTATTAAAATAACACAAACTAAAAACATATTTTGCGCATGTTTACAAATAGTGGTCTCCGTTAGATATTTAAGTTGAAATCAAGTGCTGTTTTTTTTAAATAGCCTTACACGAAGTGGAATTCGACAACTTTACCTAAATTCCTTATGATGACTATGATCAAATTGAATATTTTTACGTCGATATTAAAAGGTGTTCAGAAATTAGAGGAGATTCATGAAATGAGATGTTTCTTTATCACATTCTAAGGAAACTAAACATTCGAACTTTTTATTTTTTGACACTCAGCGAGACAATTGCATGGAAATTTATTTTGTATTTTCGATGTTTACATAATATCACAGAAGCCATTTATACTTTAAAGCATTTAACTATAAAACAATGTAGAAGAAGCGCGCACCTTCAGCATTAAAAAAAACGTTAAGAAATATTGAATTCTGTAATTTTTCCTGTACAAGTCAATTTTTCAGATTCGGAAGTCAAACATAACCTCACATTTAAAAATACTATATTTTCTTCTAAAATCGTAGCTATTCGGTGTTGCCACAGTAATTGGTTCTTTATTCTTCCAGTGTTTTAAAAAAAATTTACGGACTGTAATAACAATAACCTTTCTTTTTTTTGACAGGCCATTTTCCTGACGATGTGACCTCCGCTACTTCCACAGGGCCCAGCCCGGGATGACTTAGCTCCCTGCCTCCACAATGGACTCCATAGAGTCCTTCACAATGACGGTGACGGTGGACTCGGTCTATGACCTGGCCATGGATTCTGCCTATGACCTGGCCGTGGCCTCGAGGTCGCAGCACGTGACCTTTCCCCGGCCGGCCACCATTGTGGCGTTCATATGCGCAGTCTTATTCATCGTGGTCGGTGTTATTGGTGAGATAATTTTTTTTCTACCCATGATTTCATCTTCTTCTTCTTTATAGTATGGAGGAGAGTTGGCGGACGGTAACCAGCAATCCTGAGGTTATTTGGGTTATTCGTTTTATTTACCTAGGATTTCATCTTCACCTAACCATTTTTTCATCACTTTTTAAAAGTTATTTGTTGAAGTGAAACTTCTTTACGCGCGTTATGCAATTTCGAGGACCGGAGTAAAACCAACTCATGACCGTCATCAAAAACCGTGATCATTTCGCTATAGAAGCCTAGCCAATATTATATACCTACTTTCGGTCGCTCTCCAAACTCAGCTTCGCGGTCTAGAGGCAAAGCTCCCGATTGTCGTCGTGAAGAACCGAGGTTCGATCACTAATTTTTTTTTTCTTTTGTGATTTTTTTAATAATAATTTTTTTTAAAGTGATAAAATGCTCTCGTGCTGCGACTTTTAGATATTTTGACTATATGATATTTTGGTCGAATACGTAATAACCGTGGTCTAGAGGCAGAGCGTTCGACACTCGTTATGCAGGACCCGGGTTTGAATCCCATATTTTTATAACTTAAATTTTTTTTTTATCAACGATTTGTAATAATGTAGTAAAAAAATAGATAAATTTGTTAATTTAAATTTAATTTACTTTACGGTACCTATATGTTATTTTGGTCGAAATATAACTTACAAATCGTGCCGGTAGAGTCGCTCGGTATTTTGATTAATTATTTTTATTTTGAATCATTAAAATTACTAATCAAGGCCGATAACGCCGCGTCGCGCGAGATATCTCTCCTCGCGGTCTAGAGGCAGAGCGTTCGACACTCGTTATGCAGGACCCGGGTTCGAATCCCATATTTTTATAACTTTTAATTTTTTTTATCAACGATTTGTTTTTTTACTTATAAATATGTCAATAGAGAGAAAAAAAGAGAGAATGAAATGAAAAGAGCGAGAGAAGAATACTAAAAGTTTCACTTCCGTCGTGCGTAGGCTTGCCACACACTGTATTTATTTTTTTTCCGGTTACCCATCTTTATTTTTTTTTATATTAGCTCCTTACAGAAGGCCCTCATTTCACTCAACTTTGATAATGCTGTATGGATTTTTTTCTTTTAAATATGTATAGGAAAATCTGGGAAGGAATAATATATGAGAGGTGGAATATGGGGGTCAGTGTGTCCAAGAGTGACGGATATTTGAGTTCATTCCTTCCACTGCAATGCAAGGCGATGGATTGAGAGCATAGACATATGAATATTAGTAGACCTGCCCTAAGTGATTAAAAGCGTATTATCCCCACTCCCCATACCGGTTCCATTGAGCCGGCTGGGCTCGCGTATGGCTTCCCATGAATCAAAAGAATGTGACGTCATCATTCTTGTTCGAACTAGCGTCGAGCTACGGTCGAGTTCGTTTTACGAAATAACGCGGCAAAATGGTCGGTTGCGCTATGAAAACTTGTAAAAATAGAAGTGAAAAAGAGAATAAACCCAATTTTCGTATTACATTCCATAGGTAAGCATTATTTTAATTTGTTTTAAGCTTATCACATCGTATAATATAGATCAGTTTTAGAAACATATACTATCACGCGATGGACGCGAACAACAAAGCCGTGTCCACAAGAATCAGGGATGTGCCTTCGCCTTTTGCGCTTTGATAAAATATGTATATATATATATATATATTTTTTTTTTTTACTCGCCACGTTATGAACTAATTTGCGAAGTCCAAATTTGGCAAAGTAAATTTCTTCTGTTTGCAGAGTCGTAGTTAGTTTCAGAGTATTTAGTTAAGAGACTTTTACAAATGTTTCATAATTTACTTACCCCAGTAAACAACGATGAGCACACTTGAGAATCGCTACATTGTGATGTGATAGTATGTGTTTCTAAAACTGATCCATATAATACGGTGTGAATAAGCTTAAAATAAAGTAAAATAATGCTTACTTATGGAATGTAATACGACAATTGGGTTTATTCTCTTTTTCACATCTATTTTTACAAGTTTTCATATCACAAGTCAACATTTTGCCGTGTTATTTCGTAAAATGAACCGATGATGCCTCGACCATAGTTCGCACAAGAATGATGACGTCACGTTTTCAAATTTCACTTGAGGCCATACGCGAGCCCAGCCGGCTCCAATGGAACCGGTATGGGGAGTGGGGATAATACGCTTTTAATCACTTAGGGCAGGTCTACTAATATTCATATGTCTATGGTATTACGTTGTTTTCGATCATATTCAATTATTAACCTATCAACTGTGGGAGGGACTCCGGAGTCCTCCAAACTAAAATCGAAGATTTTTTTAAAATCAATTTTAACCCGTGTTTACAAAGGAACTGTATGAATAATACGGCCAGAATCGCTTGCGCTAAATATTTCTTTAGGAAATATTTTTTATTTGATAAACGCAGCTTCTTTGACGGCGTTGGAATATATTATCTTCCACTTTAGAACGTGCCGCAAACATCCTTTAAATTATTTTAAATTAGTAAATCGTGAAATAATTCAAATTAATCAAATAAAAATTTTATTTGCACGCTGGGTTTCGAACCCGAAACTTCCCGCTTGCTAGTTGAGAGCGTTACCCCTCGACTACGGAGACCTTCATATCTATGATTTGTAATTTTTCTCACGGACACGGGCGTCATCACAGTCAACAGATTAATACCTTCTTTCTATGTTGGTTCATCTTTAAAATATATTTTTATTCAGCTGTTATTATTTATCTAGCATCGATAATATAACTATTGTACATGTTGTTTTCTCTTAAACTGTGCTTTTATTTTTGTACATTATTTAAACCCCTGTAAGTTGTTTATTGGATGCTGTTCTCACAAATATACTTTAATTATTAACCCTTTTGTCTTTTTCTTTTGATTTCTTCCATTGTCCGTATATATTTATATATACATAATTTATATGTATAACTCGTATATTTTTTAATAATATTATGCATAGTCTTAGAATACTGTTATTATGTCGGTGTATATAATACTGTCTTACTAATTTCTTGCAGACATATTATGATGCTTAAATGTACCTAAAAAAATGTTTATGCAAATATTATACCCAAAAAATAAATAAAAAGCACCTTCATCGACAAAATACTCCCAAATAATACCCCACACCTGGCTATGTGGTGGTGAGAAGTACCTAGCTATGTAAATCTGGTCACTGAACACGCCTAAAGCCATTTCAAGTAGTTGGGGCGATACTGAGAGTATCTACAAAAACAAGGAGCAAATAATAATGTAAATGCTACGTATTATTGTGATGAAATAATGTTTGAAATAATTCGCGTAAATTAATTTTAATTAAAAGTGATAATTACATTATTTTATTATTAATAGGAAAAAAAGCGGTTGTGACAACCCTAGATCATTGTTCGAATGTGGCCGTTGCTTAGAGTAATAATATAGCCGTTGTCAAGTGTGCTTGTCGCTGTTTACTGGGGTAAGTAAATTATGAACATTCGTAAAAGGGTCTTAACTAAATACTCTGAAACTAACTACGACGCTGCAAACAGAAGAAATTTACTTTGCCGAATTTGGACTTCGCAAATTTGTTCATAACGTGGCGAGTAATTTGCGCTCCCATGTAAAAATGTCTATTCATTCAAAGCAGATTTTACTTTTAAGAAGTAAATGGTGATATTATAATGCGAGATGCCTATTTACTGTCAGATTGATTTATTGACGAATCACAGTCATCTTCACTCCCTTCGTTCTTCAACAGTTGATTTTACCCCTCGCCTTTATCTTCTCGTCTATTAATTCCTATGTCTGTGATTGAGAGTGTCCTGCTGGAGAAGTAAAAATATCTCCCCCATCCCGTGTCTCCAAATCTGGCCTGCCACACAGTAGGTGGGCAAAAGCATCCGCCGCCAAGACCTAGACAATCCCCATAAACCCGGGCACCCCTGATAAGTCACCAAACGTAGCGAACTGCTTAGAGTGACCTATGGCAGAGGTGTTTTCTAATTAATGGTTCCCAGGACGGCAGTAACCGTACTGTAATCTCAAATTATGATCAATTATATAACTAGCGCAAATCCGTGAAAAATTACGGATTGTTATAATTGTAGGATTTGTGAAGCTGAAAGTGTTTATAAAATTTATTTCTATATGGGAGGTATCCTATATACAACTAACAATCGCGGTAACTAGGATACCGTATTGCTATCCTGGGACGTGGTGTGACAGGTCAGGTGAGCGTAGTTTAGAAGAACTAAGCGCACAAAAAGACAGAAACGGATAGCGACCTTATTTTAGACTATTAATGACAAGTTGTTTAGGAGAATTTGAACAATTCATCAAATTTCATCGTTCATTTTCGGGTTCTGTTAATGTCCTATTCAAGTTCTGTTATTATATCATTATAGGCTAGTTGCTTGACAGAATTGAAATAATAACAGAACTTGAAAAATCTTTTACAGAACTTTGAAAATTAACTTTTAATTTGGAGAATTGTTCAAATTCTCTGAAACAACCCGTCCTTAGAGATTAGTCATTCAGATTTACATCGCCAAATTTTGACAGATTTATGTAGATCTGGAAAAGAAATACACATTTCAAATATAGAATTATTCACTAAGAAAATTATATTGGTACCTACCCTTTATGGCTTGTCTGATATGACTTATCCATATCAGTTCCCAATTTTGAAAATTAAAAGTTTATTGAATACTTTTACGAACTACGCAAGAATACAATTAGAAATCACGCATGCACCCGAGCAACTACAAACGGAATTACTATGATTAATTTTCTGTTGTTTGTGTTTGATCTTTTTCACAAATTCAGAATCTTTTGAATATTTATGACTATTAAATGTGTTTTTTATAGAATGATTCAAAGATAGTCATCATCGTTAACTGATTTCTTTGAACTGTTGATTGCTTAATTAAAGCATCATTAAATTGCGTCCTTGGTTAGGGGAGAATATAGAAGCCGGTAATAAATTTGATGTGTTGTGAATTAAAAAAAACTGTCGGCTTCGGATGAGTGAGAACTGCCAAGAATGAAATTTTCTGTTGATAAAAAAATTAATAATAAAATTAGGTGAAATAATTACTTTATTTTCTGTAACTTTATTATTTGTAAATAAATGTTTTAATATTTTTTTTAAATACAAATATTGAATTGAAAATAAGTTTGGTATAGAATGTGATTCTTAGTTGAATAAAAAAAATATTTTATACGCGGCCTTTTTCATATTAAACTTAAATTTAGATTTGAAGCCAAAATACTTGACAAAACTGAATAATTTTTTTGTTCAATCAAACGATGTGGTAATTAACTAGTACGAATATGTGTGCTACTTTATTTATCCGTGTTTCAAATTTTAAAATAAAGGCAATTAAAGAAAACGATTTTCCCGGTTTTAGAGACAACTTTGGTAATTATTTGTGTTTGAGTTTATGATAATTATCTAAAAAAATAATTTGCACTTCTTACTATGTAAGTATAATATAATTAACTTACTTAAGGCAAAGCTTAATGCCAAATCACTATTTTGATTAATCTTTATAACGAATTGGTGTACATTATGAATACCAAAAAATATGCTTTAGATAAATTGAAGGTTTTCCTATCGTTTCGCTTGAGTAGAATACAAATAAAAAATAAATTACTCAATAAAAAATATAAATGTAAACTACTAAAAGATATTTATTTCAATAGAAATGTATGAACGAGTAAAAAAAACAACTTTAAAACAATACAGTATTATAGCTAAGATTATCTGTAACAGTTTCACTTGATTAACTTTTTTGTTTTCTTATAAAATTATTTACAAAATAAATAAAAACCAGTTTTGTGCTTGAAATCGAAAGTTTCTAGACTCCGCTTGCCAAGCGATTTTAATGCCTTTTACCTAAAATATAAGGTTTACCAAGAATATACACATTTTTGGCTTGTTAAATATATTGAGCTTAGGTAATTTTAACAGCCCCATTTTTGTGGAATATCAATTTAAGGACGCTGAATATTGTATTTGTAGTAAATAAATCATCATCTGATGCTGCACAAACTCTCGAAAGTGTGAATTCTGGCGTCATGAAATTTGCCCGGCCTAATTTGTCTAAAACAATTGCGTGGACCTAGAAATTCATCTATCTCGAATTTCTAGGTTAACGCAATTTAGCAACTTAGCGATGTCATTTCCATCGTACGCTAGCGACTTGTATTTCTTCATGGTCTGCTGAGTTTAGAAGTATCCCTTGAAATAGTAAAAAAAATTAGGCGAGACAGCATATTTTTTGCTAGGTGTTAAAAGCTACTGAAAAGCAAAAATGTTTGGTTTTGGTTCAACGCCACGCATTAATAATAATAATAATAATAATGACTTGGATGACTTGTATAGCGCCGTTTTTGTGCAAAATCACCTCAAGGGCGCTGTACAAACTTATAATACATTTCTACAGTGATCTATGTTATTACTTAACTATTTATGGAGAAAATATACAGTACAATACTTACCTGGTAGGTCACTTGAGATTAACACTCAATTAACATTATCTAATTGTTTATTGGCGAAATTTAGATACAGGATTTAGGAATTAATTGAAAAATTGAATATAACTGGACTTTCTCTTAGGAATGGTATATTTAATTTAAGGGTACTACAGCTTTATAGACCGTTTTGATTTTAATGCGTTATTTTTAGATAAACATCCACAAAATACTATGGACGTTGAACAGACTAACATTATTATTTTTTTGACACAAGAACTAAATATTGCTTTGTCCTTCATCCATTATTTTATTTCATCCATTACATTATTTTAACTTAGCAATGTTCCAGGCGAAAGACTCAATGCCATTGGGCAAAAAGGATGTGGAATAAACCAATACGAAATAAAACAGCGAATTAGTATTATTTTGTTCTATGTACATCCGGATATGGAACAATCCAACAGAAAATATTGTTCTTTTTTGTGAACTTGGAGCAAAAAACTTTTAAAAAATCTCAGATTCAATTTTTTTACTCGATATGTAATAAAGCGATACTGAACAACAGGTTTATATGACAATGTCTATTTTGTTAAAAATGTTCTCTAAAATAAACCAATATTCACAATACACGAAAAATCTTTTCATTAAATAATGTATTTCAAGTTATAATCAAGTGTTATACATACTTTCTTCCTAATACAATTATGAATAAAGATGTTTTAATCAATTAATTACTGAGTTTGTTATTCACGTGTGTCATGTTTCCGACTTCGCTTGCCAAGCGATTTTAATGCCTTTTACCAAAAATATAAGGTTTACCAAGAATATTGACATCGCGTTTGGGTCCCACTTAGGCGTAGTGTGTTCAACTCCTCGGCTGGCTAAGTCCTCCATCACAACACAAGCAATATTTTCAGCTTACTGTGGTGGTAGTAGGAGATTTTCAAATATTGTCAGGTTATTCGTAACCCGGGCATGTTTGTCTTTCTTTAAAAAAAAAAAAAGATACGCATTGTTGGCTTGTAGCTTACTCTTAAGAGGCTCTTAATTTGAGGGCGCTGATTATAGTATTTGTAGCAAATAAATCATCATCTGATTCTGCACGTCATGGCGTCATGAAATTTGCCCGGTCTTATCTATCTAAAACAATTGCGTGGACCTAGAAATTCGCGTGTCTCGAATTTCTAGGTTAACGTAATTATTTTAACTTAGCAATGTCATTTCCATCATAAGCTAGCGACTTGTATTTCTTCATGGTCTGCTGAGTTTAGAAATATCCCTTGAATAGTAAAAAAAAATAGACGAGACACCATATTTTTTGCTAGGTGTTAAAAGCTACTGAAAAGCAAATATGTTTGGTTTTGGTTCAACGCCATTTGCTGTGGCTAAGTCTCTCTAAAGCAATAGCGCAATAGTAAGTCCAACAGATGGCGCTATTAAAAAAACACATTTTTACCTGCCACATGCAAAATCATTTTTTTACCTGTCAAGTTTAGTGGTTCCATATTTCATCAAAATGAAAATTAAACACACCTTTAAAAAGTGATATAGAGTCATTAAAAGTGATAAAACAAAATAATAATTTAATAGTTACCTATTTAACCTAGTTTTTGTTTCATCACTTTTCATGACTTTATGTCACTTTTTGGAGGTGTGTTGAATTGCCATTTTGATGACATACCTGGTCACCCTGTTTAATATAAAAACACACCCATGAAAAACTTTCGGAGATTTAAGATTTTGAACAAATGAACGTTTACCTTTGTTATTTATATATAATAAATAACAATAATATTATAGTAAGATAGACAGATATAATACTTTTTGTCTGCATTTTTTAATTCAGATTTAAATCTACCTACTTTAACTTTAAACTCAAATACCTTAAGTAGATGAACCTAAATAGACCGTATATAGGTTCTATTTAGTTGGTATTTTACAATAAGAGCTTAAGCAACATTTTCAAAATTAGCTCTGATTCGCGTTGGTTCTAATAATGAACTCTCCGTCATTATGGAAACAATATTGCACGCACCAACTGCACTCCATTTAAACTGTACAGTGTTATTACTGTCACATGTAACTCTTGAAATACTTAGCTGTACTTATTTAAATACAATTAGCCAACGCAAATGATTCTCCGTTGGTCATCGTCATAAATAAAACACGTGAAGCACAGATGCTGCGACGAGATGAACAAAAGTTAATTATGCGGTACCAATGATGAAATACATGAGAATATATATTTTTTTATTTATTTGAAAGGAGAGTACGCGGAAATGAAATAAGAGAAAAAACTACAAACCAGATTGCAAATAATAAACAAAAAAATATTTTTCTAAAATTCTAGCCCATGACAAGGATGTTGTCAGGCTGTGTAAACAATATGGAGTTACGCAAGGACCTTATGTTGGACCTTTTTTGTTTGTTTGTTATTTCGGTACATTTATATTTAATCGCGTATGGTCAAAAGTTCTAATGTTTACTGTCTGCAAGTCAGATGGATTCACATTTTAGAGCAGTCTTTGGCTCTCAACCGATCGGGTATTAAAAGACCTGGGATTTGATGAAGGCATGTCATTTAAAAAAATGATTTTTGGTGGGTACATTATTTTCTAGAATTTAAAATAGATATTTGTGCCTCTCTCCAGATTAGAAAGTACTCTTACCTTGGTGGGAGACAATAGTTTTAGCTATGTTTAGTGACAATATCCTAATCGCCAGGTGCTTCCTGGTACAGCGCTATCCATAATTTGCCCGACCTTATCTATCCAAAACAATTGCGTGGACCTATAAATTCATCTGTCTCGAATTTATAGGTTAACGCAAGTATTTTAACTTAGCAATGTCATTTATAATATACATGTACAAGCTGTTGAAAGAATACAAAACAAATTCTTACGTTTTATAAATTTTAAAATGGGTATTCCAGCAATTATGTTGAACTACAACACTCTGTTAAATTATATGAATATGCTCAAATTTTCAGATAGAAGAATTTTCACTGACTTATTTCTATATAAAATTCTAAATGATTTAGTTGATATTCCGGTATTGCTAGAATTGATAAGCTTTCGGATTCCACAACGTAATACTCGAAGTCAGGATTTATTTCAGTGCAGAAATTCTGGGACTAACTACCATATGTATTCCTCTTTGCCCAGAATACTAATGGAGGGAAACAATTCTACCAAGTCAGTGGACATCTTCAATTTATGTTAAAACAAATATAAAATGTTGTTAATGAAGCAATTCAGTTATGTACAATAAATAATGTATATTTCGTAATATTCTCATGTAAAACCCCCGAAAAAGGGCGTTAATAAATAAATAAATAAACCTATGTTTCGGCTTACCAACACCTCCGTCGTCCTGCAAGTTCATTATAGAACAACTAATTATTGTCGGTTAAACATGTGTTTTTATTTGTGTAATTGGCTCCTGCGTCACTATTTGATAGGTATATTTTTATGACAGTGACTCTGCTCGCTTTTGGTAATTTGTTGGAAGTTGACATCCTAATTAATCTTAATTTGGAGGTTCTGATTATATACCTAGCCACGACCTCCAGCTCTACACAATTTCAATTGTAGAAACATAATATTATGTACTGTTTTTATTATACAAATTTTGGGTTTTGCTGGCAATTATGATAAGTTGTTAGTGGTATATTATGATCCAGCCACTGGGACTTACTCTCTCTGGACGACCTCTCTTTCTGTTACTGTTCCGTTTATTACCAAGAGGGAAAGGTTACAACTTATAACTACTGAGCTATCAGCGTTTCCTCTTTATGTATTTTATTATGGCATTTGCACAATGAAACGATATCTGCGTAAACTTCGGCGATTTTCTTTTATATATTTTTTTTCATTTGAGTTGATCTCGACATAGAATAGAGTAAGTATGGAAATATTTGTTTCATAAAATTGATTTCTCTGTATATATGCATTCTCTACTTATCTGTATATTACCACACCCAAATATATTATGATTCCACCAAAGAATAAAGAAGAACATCGAAACTCAACTTCATACTTTCAAAACATAAATAATAACTCTATGGATCCTACATCTGCAATACATTTCAATCACAACACCCATACATTCTACACTTTAACCCCTGATCTCCTTTCACACATCTCTCACATTCCTCAATTGTCTGAATTCATTAAAAATATAATACTTATTAATGATTAATTTATTATTTGTCACATAAAATATGAACTAAATCGGAATTGTATAATTTACTAACTATTTTTATGCATATTATAAATACATCTCTACATTCCTACATCTCTACATCTCTACATCTCTACATCCCTACATCTCTACATCCCTACATCTCTACATCCCTACATCTCTACATCCCCACATCTCTACATCCCTACATCTCTACATCCCTACATCTCTACATTCCAATATCTCTACATCTCTACATCCCTACATCCCTACATCCCTACATCCCTACATCTCTACATCGCTACATCAGAGTTCATGGCGGTTGAAATAACATTAAAAAATGTATCCAATGTAACTTTTCTTTAAAATAGAATAAAAAAATTGAAATACTTTATTTAAGAAAAACGTCTACACCTAAAGAAACCTTTTGGTCAGCTATTGCCTCTGGAAAATCAGAACGACCATAAAAAAGCAGTCACTACTTTACGTCCTAACCACTATTCAGGGACACTTGGTTTCAGGCTTGTACGTACACCCCCTTTATTTCTTCTTTTCTTTTTATGGGGAACATAAGAATGAACTTCCTGTATTCCCCATTAAACCATAAAGCCCATCAAACTTCGCCCTTCGCGTCCAAAGATATACGCTAATGGATTAGGGACTGTCGGCCATTAAGTATTTAAGTCGTCAATTTAACCACTTCGGATATATAGAAGTGATATAGAAAAGGATGATCTGTTTTAGCTCCCGCGTCTCTTTTTAATTGCCTATTTTTATATCTTCCATCAGAATAGGAAGTACACTTGTTGCCTCATCCGCCCTACTCTGTGATGTTACTCGTACCTAGATGTCTGTAGATCTAGTATTTTGTTTCTCTAAGTATTTTGATAAACAATCGTTGACTTGTATTGCGGGAGTTTATTATACGAAAGTCGAATAAGTGTACAAGTACGTATAACTAATAGCTACTTGCTATTATCCGGTTGACCCGAGTTTGACCAGTAATATGGAGTATTGTTTTTTTTTTAAGCTATATGAATTTCTACGCCATCATCACCGTCATCCTTTTGTTGTGTGTGTCTGCTGTTCTTATCACTCAACCTGTTATATGTGAGAATGTGAGTATATCATAGTTACGATGACTTCTTTCATAGGAAAACTGATCACCACCGTGGCGCTTCTGACGTGCCCCAAGTTGCGCGGCTACGTCACTACTTATCGCTGTAATTGTCCGATCTTTTGTTCTGCTCACTCAACCCTAATCAATGACTTATAGCAGGTTGTGTCTCTAGGAAACATGATCCCCACCCTCATTATTATCATTTCACCCGATCGCTGTAGTACTCGTCGGACCTTTTGTTCTGCTCACTCAACCTGAATCAATAACTTAAAGCAGGTTGTCTGACGTGCCCCAAGTTGCGTGTTCATGCTACTACTTGATCCATCGCAGCAGTACTTGTTGGACCTTTAGTTCTGCTCACTTAACCTGAATCAGTGACTTATAGTATTTTGTGTCTCCAGGAAATCTGATCACCACCGTGGCGCTGTTGACATGTCCCAAGTTGCGCGGCCACGCTACTACCACCTTCATCCTGTCGCTGTGCATGTCGGACCTGCTGTTCTGCTCGCTCAACCTTCCTCTGACCGCCTCACGCTACCTGCACGAGAGCTGGGAGTTCGGGGACGCGCTGTGCCAGCTGTTCCCCGTCATCTTCTATGGAAATGTGGCCGTGTCGCTGCTATCCATGGTGGCCATTACCCTCAACAGGTGATAATTCATACTACTATCATTTACTGTATTTTTCTTCTATTTTCTCGGAAATAGTCCCGCGGCCAAAGAGCTCTCTTGTAATCTCTCTTTCTGATGCAACATACAACAGAGCTATTAGCTGAAGTTACGTTCTACAGGCCTGGGCGCGCAACAACTGAATTACGAAGTCATTACTGTCGCTCAGTAAACTTCACTTTTTAAAAAAGGTTTTATCGCTCTGTTTATTTAATGTGTTTGCGGTAAAATAACACAGAAAATAGCAGTAAGAAAAACAATGGCAACAATTTGCAAATTGTCGTTGCTCGATGGCACTGACTTGATCACATGACACATGTCGTGTGCGCCTGCTTTGCGTTCTGCCGTAGTTACGACATGATACTAAAACACGAACCGATACTAAACTAAACATTCATATTACTTCGCCCAATGGAGACAGTCTGCTTTGCTGTATACAGTAAACATAATCTACCATCAGCATTCAGAACGTTATTTCCAGAAAAGTGAAATTAATTCATACACATCGAGTACCTACCTTATCCCCAATTTCGCCATCATCATTTTGCAATTAAATTGAATGAACTGATTATGTATCAAATGCTCGAAATATTTTATTTTTAAATATTGTTACACACGTGTAATTTCACCCCATTGATCTTTATTGGAAATTATTCGGGAAATTAGGGTTTTCCGTCTGCCGCAGAGTTGAACATCGCCCGAAATGAGATTTTCTTTGAATCAATAAATTTGAATGTGCCAATCTAATGTGTCATACTAACCTCAACTACCTCCATGCGCATCCATTTAGTAAAACATATTTCGCGCTTCCGCGACTACACTGCCATAAGTCGAAATACTGGTGAGTCAAACTGACATAATGAAGTTTGTTAAATATTGTACTCCATACTTTTTAATTTCCAGTTCAATTCCACTTATAATATTAAAACACAAGGACGCTTCGGTCACAAGCTGTTTATCCTGTTTATTGTAGATGTTGTATAGTGTTGTAAACATAAATAAACCACTCACGTTGTAGAGTTTTTAAATTTGAAGAGAAAAAATGCTTCAGAAAATAAAAGAACACAGATTATCATGGAAAAACAGGAATCTACTAAATTGACAAACATTTCAAACCCTCGCTTGCATACGAGTACATACAGGGTGTATCGGCAAGTACCCGACAAACTTTAACCAGCTATTCCTCAGCACATTTGTAAAAAATGTTATGGGCGCTTTGCTGTCCGGTAACATTTTTTTCCCATTAAAAAACAAAAAATAAATAAAAAATCCACACTCCGTCACTGTCATTTGCATTGTTTTTCGTGTTCAACAGCTGTTATTAGCAAGTGTGTCAAAAAGTGTCCTCGCTCTTTCGTACACACTAAATAATAATAGTTAAAAATGAGACGAATGGTGCCGTGCCATTTCGTTGTGATTGTAAAAGCGCGCCAACGTAGGTACGTACGTACATTATTCAACGAAACAAATCAAAAAATAATCGAACAAAATATTGCCAGACGGGTTTTCAAACTTTGACAAAGGATAAAACATTGTTGACATGTGGTGAAAATATGAATAGTAAATTAAATTTTTTATTAAAAAAAATGTTACCGGACAGCTAAGTGCCCATAACATTTTTTACTCCAAATGTGCTAAGGAATAGGTGGTTAAAGTTTGTCGGGTACGTGCCGATACACCCTGTATAGATTGCAAGAAGTTAGTAATAGATACGCATATGTGGTGGATCTATTTAACTGCACGGAATGTAGGTACAAGAAGGCTATACTATCATAGCTTTTCAATCAATAGTAATTTAAACTATGTCTACTTATAATTTGTGCAGGTACTTGTATCTAATTTGTTGTTTGTGGTATATTTATGCCGTTGAAATTAAATAAATGTCTTCAACACTATTGGCTCCTAGCCATTCAGATCTGGTCAATCCATTTCAAGCAACGCTTTATTTCTGAATGGTGGTTTTACATCAGGGAGTTTATTTATTTATCACACTGAGAGTTTATTCTATACTATATATACTACATATTATTTTAAATTAATAAATTGTGAAATAACACACGTTATTCAAATAAAATTTACTTGCGCACGCCGGGATTTGAACCCGTGACCTTCGGATTTCTAGTCTTGCTAGTCTCACCCCTCGACCACTTAGGCCGTCAAGATTTTGATTTTATACTTCAACATTTTTCAAAATATTTCTCAAAATACTTATAAATGAATTTGAAATGACAGTCTAGTTTGCGGCAGTACGTCTTGCTATCGCATAATGCGCAAAGAGGCCCCATGTGCGTCGTTAAACATCTAAGTGCCCAGTCTAACCATTACGAGAGTTGAAACAGTAATACCATTGTGTTAGGATTTATTATTAGACGGTGCCTATCGATTTTATTAATCGCTTTCAGCGGAGTTGGCTAATTAATTGTTACGCGTCGAAGACTCGCGCTGTGACTAAATAAAAAAAAACCATTTGATTAGAAGATTAGAACTCGGATTGTAAAACTAATCCAGTTTATTGCATTTTGAAATCGAAAATCATTTTTAATAATACGACAAAACTCGTTGGAGCGAAACTTACAGGGTCTTAAAAAAACTTTTATGTTAATAAAATACTCAATACGTGAAATATGTAGAATCAATATTGCGCAGGTTGTTATAACTCTCTGTTCGAAAATTGGAACCGAAATATTGTGACGTTATATAATTGCCTAACTGTATCCACCAATGAAAAACTCCGAAAGTCTATGGAATAAACTCTCAGAGTTTTTCATTGGTGTATGGTACTGTCTATAAATTGTCATATCTATGGTTTTTTAAGACCAATTGGTTTCATACAAAAAGCCCTAAGATATCGATGTAGTAAGTGGTTTATTTATGATATGGCGTCTTATCTTATTTTTGACAGTTTTTGACAAAGGTAGTTGCGAGCTGAAAAAACTTTGCTTTCATCGTTGGAGTTTTTCTTTCTTGAGCAAACGGATTTCTGATAGCCTTATACTTATCTATATTATTAATTTCTATGCTTTTCAAATATGCATAATAATATAAAAAGTAAACTAATACTTTTCTTCAAATTTTACAGAAATAAACGTTATTGGTTGGTACTTTTGTAGTTGAAAATACCACGGTAAAATTGTCGAATCCACAATTTTTTAACAAATAACACTTGATTTCTATTTAATTACTACAAGAAACAACTATTTATATCGGGGGAGATGGTAAAAGAACTAAAAGATGCATTATAGTTCCAATTTTTCTCAATCAAAGTAAAATATTTCATTGACAACTTCGACCATCATGACGTTTGTTGAAGTTTTGAAGGTTAGGAAATACGCATAAATTATAAAAAAGAACCCAAACTAAGAACCTAATTACATGCATGATATTCTATCTCCCACGACTTGTTAGTAAGTAAGTTGAAATCAAGTGTTTTATAAAAATGCAGCTAACAGATTACGCTATACGCATCACAATCCCAATGGGAATGTATGGCGAGCGATATGCTGAAATAGGCCAAGCCACGAGACTAGCGTGGTCTGAATTCAGCAACATTACCGATATTTTTTAATATCCATTTTTAGTGTGGAAAAAACAACTTAAAGAAGGTACTTTTTTCCATTGGTGCCTACTGCCTACAGGACTGTAAATTGAATTACATTAACTCTATTAAATGTTTTCAATTAGGTTCGTTTTACATTATTATCGAAGCATATTGTTTTGTAATAAAGTTTTTAATTTATAAATCGTCAGCCCAATCAAGTATCGAAATAATAATATAACTATTTGTACATCATCTGATAGTGGCGCCATTTCTATAACAGGCAAAGAATATTATCTCTGTTCAGTGAACCTATTAAATATTATCGGCAATTATTACCCATTCGCAATTATAATTACAATGAAATGTAACGATAGTTCCATTCTTTATATATTTATGATAAATCTAAATAAAGAACATATTAATGAATTTATTAAAAAAATATATTTCCGCGAATCTATCTTGTCATTTCCTGTGGATGTTTTAAAAAAATATTATAATAATTTAATTCCGTATTTCATTATGAGTAGGTACTTTGATTAGTACAGTAGTACCTACCTACTATTTTTAAGACCGTTGGGATTGTGAGGAAGTACTTATTGTGGTTTTGGCAAATATTCAGCTTCGCTCTTGTGATAAAACACCATTCATAATAGAAAAGTTGCTTGAAATTGCTTTAGCATTGTTCAGTGAACAGATTAGAATAGTCAGGTACTTCCCAACCTTTCTCTACTTATCTCATCATAAACATAATATATATCAATAACTGGTGATGCCATGCCATTGTAGCTATCTAACAATCCATCACACCGTTTCCCAGAGGTGAGACTCTTTTTTTACTATAATACATCTATTTTTAATCTATTATACATAATATATTGAAAATAATGTATTATACACAATGTTTGACAGAAATAACTATTGAATTGTCATTTTTCGCTGATGAGTATTTAAAAAAGAGCTAGATTGTCTGAAAAACGAGCTAAGAAGCTAAACCATTTTTTTGGAGCTGAACGCCTCTAAAGAAGCTGAGTTGGCAACACTGGACTTAATTTTTAAATTATGAATTAATACTATGTCAATTATTACTATAATTGCTCAGGCGCCAGAGGTGACAGCCGACTTAGAAAAATAAGGGTTTTTAGTAATTAATTTTCCACTAGCCGAGAGCCAACATCCGGGCCATGATTGGTTTAGACTTCCTTCAACAGATGTCGCCTAGTTAATTGATGATTCCATTAAAACTATTAAGGACGCATTAAAAATGATTAGGTACACACAGTGTGACGAAATGCGTGCCGAGCTTTTGGGACAATTATTAGGATCACTTCGTTTCAATTAATACCGAATTAAGTTTTAATTCGGTGACTTTGTCGATAATAACGTTTTAATTTAGCATGGATCCCTATTAAATTTGTTCAAAGACGCCGGGAACATTAAAAATATCATGTATTTTCAATATTCTTCCTAGTGTAGTGTATTTAAAGAAAATTTTGTTTGTCTGAGGATTAATCCTTTCTCATCAGGGACTGGAATCAACCGCGCCAACAACTGCTCCAAATCCTGATTGGTTATGACCGACATTTATTTCGTATATTAAGGCACACACACTACTAATAACAGGCGTTTGATCGAGGCTGACATTTTAATTAATTCCGATGAATTCGTAACGATATTATATATTTTTTTAGAGCAATCCCCACGAATATAATAAGTTATTTATATTTAAGGTCAATAAAATAGAACCTCACCTTTAAAATATTTTATGTAAAACAGTTTGAATAATTTATAAAACGTTTTTCGACTATAAAATTAGCGGTAAGCACCACATTTTATTTTTCTAGGCGATGAATTATTAACTTCCCGAGGTATTCCTATAGCATATCTATGGTTCATCCTCTAGAAACATTTGATATTTTAGTAATACGTTCATCAAAAATAATTAAAATAAACCCCGCGGAAAGATAAATTTTCTAAGCTTCAGGGCAAAGTCGAGCATAGCATCCATTACTCCGCCGGGCCGCGCGCCGAATGTTGTTTTTACACGACTTCCTTTATTTTAGAGATTTGCCAGTGCAAATTCAACCGTAGGTCTGTCCAATACGCCAGGGTAGCGCGACATATATTTTTGTGCATGGCTTCTTCACTTACGTCGTTAAGATTCCGACTTCATTTTAGGCTATTGTCCCAGGTAATCCAATATCAGAGAAATGCGTATAAGTCTGCGTGTGTGTCCGCGATTGCCACCAAAAGTTGATAGAATACATCGACAACGTCGAGTTTCAGCTCTATCGGGTGATGGGAAGTGGGTTAATTTCCAATTCCAAGATTTGCACTCATTTATTCTCGAAGACAAATGTGAAATTCATATACAGGGTGTCCGGAAACTCGTAGTACAAGCGGGAAACTGGTGAATCTACATCACATTTGGAGTCGATTTTGTAGTATTTTTTTTTTTATTTGAGCTTTCGTTATCGAGTAAATCGAGTTTGAAGTTGATTTTTTTTATTTTTTTTTTTAATCAAATTCTTATAAATTATTACTGAAGATCAAAGTACCCAACTAATTAAAACTATTTGAAAGTAAAACAAATGAAGAAACTCGGATTTGAAGCATTATTTTGAAATCACCCTTCATTTAATCCGGTGTAATCATAAAATATTTCTGCTCTGCAGGGTTAAAACATCTGTTATTCAACCCTAAACACCAGAAAAAACTTTAACCCTAAAATAGCCGAAAAATATTTTTTTTTGTTTTTTTTTTTTTTGAAAATGCTCAAATCAAAAAACTTTATGTTTTTTTGGGTTCCCCATGTGGTGTAGATTCTCCAGTTTCCCGCTTGTACTACGAGTTTCCGGACACCGTGTATATGTATTTAAAGTGGGCCCTGCAACCCTTTATATTGCTATCAAATAACATTACTAACATTATCAAAGGTAAAGGGGCGTAACTTCAAAATACAGGGTTTTCCAATAAGAGGTGTTATTTTGATATTCAATTGTAAAAGATCAATGGTTTCGTTGCTTGTGTGGCACGTAGCGCCATCTTGTTGAAAGTAAACGTTGTCCAGATCAATACCATCCAATTCCGGCCATAACAAATCATTAATCATCTCTCGATAGCGCAATCCATTCACCGTAACTGTCGCTCCAGGCTCATTTTCGAAAAAGTAAGGTTCAATGACTCCGCCGGACCATAAACCGCACCAAACAGTCACACGTTGAGGATAGAGAGGCTTTTCAACAATAACTCTTGGGTTTTCCGAGCCCATGCGACAATTTTGCTTGTTGACGAAGCCACCGAGGTGGAAATGGGCCTCATCACTCAAGATGATTTGCATTTGATTCACTCAAGTGAATTTTAATAATTTCGATAATGCGTTGTTGAAGCGTGTATCGTTCCATTTTTATTAATGGCGTAGTTTCTACTTGTCAAATGTCAAAAAATGACAACTTCAAAAGTAACATCTACCGAAATAGCGGGCTATTCAAAATAACACCTCTTATTGAAAAACCCTGTAGCACTATAGTCTAAATGCGTATTTTTCGTATTCTTTTTGTGGATACCGTGTTCAGAAATTAGTTGTAATTTCTGAAATTATTTTTTTTTAATGTTCACTTAGAATTTTTACAGACATATTATTATAACAATTTTACTAAACCATTGATTTTAATTATGACATACTTCCCTTGAAAACTTTTATTAAAAAAATCTATTTTTTTTAAAATACGCGAGTTATAAGCGAGTTGAAATAGTAATTATATAAAATTACCTCGATAGAAAAAAATCGCAAAGTTCGCTCCCTAAATTATTTAAAAAAAAACATTTTTGTTATTTAATTCACAGGTGCTCTATTTTAAATACGTCTTATTTTGTTAAATATTTTAACAACAGTCACTTACGCCTATTAATTTAATCATTTTTTAATATTACCGCGCTCTTTCTATAATTCGTATTTACTCTCCCTTTCAAACCATTTTCAGTAATATTTTTCTTATTTTTGAACGCTTGTAATGGAAGGTTTTGCAAGTAAGCCGATGCGACGGTATGCAAGGTCGTAACTAACCTTCTTTTCACTACGAAAATGTGAAGATAATGTTAAATTCTTTTAATAAACATTACACTGTAAAACTGTTTCGATGTTTATAAATGTAAATAATAGACAACACAGTTGGGCCGAACATAAATAATTCTTACAACCCACACAATAAAACTACAATAATAATAATCCCACATAAATGTTTTATCATACTTTTATGGCTCAAGATATTTAGCTAGGACTATCATAGGTGTATCCATCCCCTAATGAAAATACACTATACGATGTAGTTCCCAATGATGTTAACACTTAACAAATTTATCGAGAAGTGTTTTGTGGGCGTGTCTGTGCTAGAAGTAAGCTCAATTTTATACTTCAACTAGTTTCTGTCTCACACCTTTTCTTAATTATTTGTTATTGACGTTCCGCGAACCGAAATTATTAAAATACATTTAATAGTTAATAGACAAAAACCTAAACTGGAAAGATCAAATCAACCAAACCGTCAAAAAATAAGAAAATTAATTTATATATTTTTGAAAATTGGAAATTTTCTCTCTTTGGAAATTCTAACATCGGTCTACCACGCTTTAGTACAATCAAATGTCCAATACGCTGTAATCAGCTGGGGAGCTGCATACAAAATAAATCTACTCCCTGTTGAAATTGTACAACGTCCACAGACATAGGATATGTCTATGACAACGTCTAATTATAAAAATAATATTGAAAAAACCAAGAGATTATCCAACACATCTAATTCTTGAAGAATTTAAATTTAATGATCTTGTCCAAAAAAACATAGGACGGGTTGTTTCGGAGAATCTGAACAATTCATCATATTTCAACGTTCATTTTCAAGTTCTGTGAAAGATTTTTTCAAGTTCTGTTTTTATTTCAGTTTTGTCAAGCAACAAGCCTACAATGATATAAAAACAAAACTTGAATAAGTCTTTCACAAAACCCGAAAATGAACGTTGAAATTTGATGAATCGTTCAAATTCTCCGAAACAACCCGTCCTTAATAACTCAAATAATAAAAGAAAAACAAAATCACAGCTTTTTAACTAAAAGTCGTACTCGTCAAAAACATATATTTCCAACACAAAAATGTGACACCTCCTTTGCTCAACATCATTACATATATCTAGGGAAAAAATACTTCAACAGACTACCCGAAAATATCAGAACAATAGAAAACGATTAACACCTACTAAAAGCAATTAAAGAGAAGTTCAATGTAAAAATACCAAAATGATGAAACTATATTTTTAATTAATTATAAATTTTAATATTCATAATTACAAACACTAAATATTCATAATTACAAACACTAAATATTCTTAATCTTGATACTCACCACTCTTCTAGACACAAGCGCCAGCTTCTATAGAAGAGGAACATTACAAAATCAAAAGCAGTGAAAACTAATTGTATGAATTATTTTAGTTAACTCAGTTTTATTATACTCTGTAATACTATTATACTGTAAATTGATTAATTATTTAATAAATACTAATTATTTAAATAAAAAAATAAATAAAAATCATTCTTAAAAATCATTGATCATGTGTTGACATTTTAAAAATGCATGTTCGAATATAAATTTGTATCTGTTATTGTCAACTATGCCATAGATAACATACAGAAGTCATCATATTTAATATTGCTCCAAATGGGTACCACGTACGGTAATTTTAAAGTAAATAATCTGCAGAATTATAAACTTAAAGATTATTTTTTATGAATCCTACAAATATGGGATAAACCATAGACATATGAATATTAGTAGACCTGCCCTAAGTGATTAAAAGCGTATTATTCCCCACTCCCCATACCGGTTCCATTGGAGCCGGCTGTGCTCGCGTATGGCCTCAAGTGAATTTAGAAAACGTGACGTCATCATTCTTGTGCGAACTATGGTCGAGGCATCATCGGTTCATTTTACGAAATAACACGGCAAAATGGTGGCTTGTGGTATGAAAACTTGTAAAAATAGATGTGAAAAAGAGAATAAAACCAATTGTCGTATTACATTCCATATATAAGCATTATTTTAAGCATATTCACATCGTATAATATGGATCAGTTGTAGAAACATATACTATCACATCGAGATACGCCTGGACGCGAAGCACAAAGCTGGTTGGTTGCTGGGAAGTAAATTATGAACATTTATAAAAGTAAACGAAATATTCGACTCTGAAAATAGAAGAAATTTATTTTGCCGAATTTGGACTTCGCAAATTTGTTCATAACGTGGCGAGTAATTTGCGCTCCCATGTAAAAATGTCTATTCATTCAAAAGCAGATTTTACTTTTAAGAACTAAATGGTGATATTAAAATGCGAGATGCCTATATACTGTCAGATTGATTTATTGACGAATCACAGTCAGCTTTACCCCCTTCGTTCTTCAACAGTTGATTTTACCCCTCATCTTTAATTTCTAGTCTATATATTCATATGTCTGTGGGATAAACGGTCAAATCTGTATTTGGTCACCCATTGTCATTTTTTTTTTTTTTTTTCTAGATTCTTATATTCCATGAAGTGGTGAATCATTTAAATTTACTGAATTTAAAGTTAGTGTTCTTTATACAAATAGAACGGCGTCATATGCGCCTCACAATTTTTACCTCATATGGGTTTATTCAAATATTACCTGGCTTTTATAGACTTAGAGGCCTTGTATTTTCTCGGTAGGGAAAAAATTTGTTACCTAAAAACCCTACTAAAATTGCATGTATCATCATCCAGCATCAGCACCAGCGGCGACCTACAGCGGCCATATACTACATACGTGTCTGTTTGTGTTGTGTTGGGAATGGGGAGGTAATTTTGGCTGCGCCCTTTTGTTGGAGTCCTTCCGCATTTGCCGTTGGGAGTAAGGAAAATCGCAGAAAACCTTACCCAGGAAGGAGCGGCCGAACGTCAACTTGAAACGTTTGCGGCCTTCAGTAACATCGGTATATGATGTCCTGCATTTTTGAGATGTGTGTGTGTGTGTCTGTTTTTATGTTAATATATACTTATGGGAAGATAGAAAATAAACATACATATACATACAAATTATAAAATATTATATAAATATATAAATAGATATATAAACATTATATATTTGGGAAGAAGGTCGGGAGTTTAGGAAATACCTACTGCTCGCTATTCGTCCGCGTCTAGTTCTGGTATGTGCCATATGTGGTCATGGTCCATGAGGATGTGTTTTGGTAGTCTATGTGTGTATCTGAATGTCAGGTCGCTCGGAGCATTGTGTTGTCCTATGTCTCGTATTAGTTGATTTTTACTAAGTGTGAGTGATTTGTAAAAGCGTTCAGTCAGTCTGTGTGTGAATTCGTATAGAGTTGGAATTTGTTCTCGTTCGTGTAATCTCTTCAAGTTTGTTCTGAGTCTCGTGTTGTATGTGATTTTAATGCAGAGATTTTGAAGTGTCTGTAGATTCTTGTGGTCTGAGTGTGAGATGCTGCTCCATACGGGAATCGCATACGAGAGTACTGGACGAATGAGCGAGTAGTAGACGAGGAGTTTGGTTTTGGGAAGTAGCGGACTCCGTCTATTGAAAATTGGCTTCATCATGCCGATCGCTTGTCGCGTGCGCGTGTGCATCTTCGCTTGGTGAGATTTCCAGTTGAGGCGGGAGTCCATGGTCAGGCCCAGATATGTCACTTCATCTTTCCATTCTATGCTGTGTCCTCCCATTTCGATGTTAAAGTCAGGTGTTCTGTTTACACGTTTTCTCGTGAACATGATGGCTTCAGTTTTCGCCTCGTTCAGTTTCAGGCGCCATTTTTCGTAGTATTCTACGAGCGCGTCGAGCGCCCTCTGTAGGTAAATAGCGGCCATATTCGCTTTCAGCGAGGAAACGTATAGTTTGACGTCATCTGCGTAGATAGACAGATTGCATCTCTCGTTTCGGGGGATGTCGAAGGTAAACAGAATGAAGAGAAATGGTCCAAGTAAACTTCCTTGCGGCACGCCTTTTGGAATCTCACGCATTGAAGATAGCACGTTCCTTATGAACACTCTGAACGATCTATTCTTTAGGTATTCCTGTATCAGTCTCGTTAGGTATATGGGCGTGTTAGTGCGGTGCAGTTTATGCACGAGCCCGTCTATCCATACGGTGTCGAATGCCTTCTCTAGGTCGATGAGCGCAGCGGCGGTGAAGCGATGTTCGTTAAATTTTCTTGCGATGTATTCCGCTACTCTGGTGAGTTGATGGGTCGTGGAGTGCCTCTTTCTGAAGCCGAACTGCTCGTCTGGCAACGTTTTGTTGTCGTCGTGGTGCGGTACAAGCCTGTTGAGTATAATTTGTTCAAATACCTTGCTCAGCGTAGATAATAGGCTAATCGGCCGGTAACTTGTCGGCTGCGTTCTATCTTTATTCGGCTTTGCGAAAGGCAGCACGGTCGCCGATTTCCAAATCTGGGGGAAATGCCCGGTCATGAGGCAGGCATTGAACAATTTTGTTGTGTAGATGATGGCTTTTTGAGGGAGATGTTTGAGTAAGATGTTGTGAATTTGATCGCTTCCCGGCGCCTTGTTTGTTCTCAATCGCCTGATTGTGACAGCAATCTCGCTTGGCGTAGCAAAGTGAATATCTTCAGCGTTTGTCTGCTCCGCTTCCCTCAAGTCTCGTAGAGAGTCAGCTACGATCCGGTCCGTAGCCGGGTCGGAAAGGCCGTCTGTAGCGGCGTAGGCTCTCTCGAATCCGTCGGCGAGTGTTTCAGCTTTTTCTTGTAGCGAAAGCGCCGTCCCGGGGCCGTTCAATTTCTGTAGCGGGGGGATTGTGAAGTCTTTATGTCGCAGCGCGCTTGCCATTTTCCATAGGGAATTATCCTTCGGCGTGAGTGATGCGACTTTTTTGTCCCAAAGTTCGCGCTTGAGTTCTGCGATTTCGGTCTTGATTTCCCTCTGCAGGCAGTTATACGCTGTCTTGAAATATTCGTCGCGTGTGCGGTGAAACATGCGTCGCAGGCGATTTTTCTCCTTGATGAGCGATAGAACGTACTCGGGAAGCTTGATCGTGTATGGGTGTATTTCTTTGAGAGGAATGTGTGTATCTTGTGCTGTTTGAAGAATCTCTGTGAGAGTGCTTGTAGCTGCGTCGATTTCTTGTGGCGTGCGCAGAGTTCCCGAAGTGAGATGAATTCGTTCGTTGACTTCTTTTTTGAATCCTTCCCAGTTCGCATCCTTGTAATTGCGCTGTTTTCTGGGGGTCCTTGAAGTTGTGCCGCCTATAGTAAAGCTCACGGGCAGGTGGTCCGAAGACAGTTCGTCTAATGTGCGCAGTGGAGATATTGTCTTAATATTTTTCTCGAGTACTATATCCAATGTACTCGGATATCTAGATAGTCGCGAGTAGTACGTAGGTCTGTCGGGCGCCATTATCGAATAGGTATTTGTCTGCATGTGTGTAAAGAGCGTATTTCCGTTCGCATTACCTCTGTAGTTATTCCAGTAGTTGTGTTTGGCGTTCAAATCGCCTCCCATCACAACAATTGGTCCCAGATTGAGCAATTTATTGAGATCTTCTCTCACTAGGTTACTTTGGGTGCAGTATACGGAGATGATGGTATGCGCTCTACCCTCTATGGTGACTTCGATAATCGTGGCTTCAGCGTGCTTCAACTTCGGAGTAGGTATTCTTGTGGACGTCATAGATTGCCGAACGAATATTGCGGTTCCTCCGCCTGATCTTCCTTGTCGATCGTCACGATAAATCTCGAAACCTTGCACTCTCAGCGGTACGCTTGGATTCAAGTGAGATTCTGATAGGAGAATAATGTCGGTGTGTAATTCGTTTGCCAAAGCGAGCAGTTCGTCTGTCTTGTTGCGCACGCTAAATGCGTTCCATACGAGGACTTTCACCGTCTCGGTATTAGGCATCGAGGGTGTCTAGGAGCTCAATCAGGATGACGAGCTTGTCTGCTCTTGTTGCGCAGCGGGCGAGCTGTGATCGCATCCTCAGGAGGCCTTGGAGCAGGGCCATCAGGTCCAGGTTGTCATCTGAAGAGGTGGGCGCGCGCACGGGCTCCTGCTGTGGGCGTGGCTGTGGGGGCGGCGCGGTCTCGCGCAGCTCTTGGGCGGGGGCGGTGCCTCCGGCTACGTTGGCCCATGTGCGTCCATCCGTCCTCGGCTGAGGAGGTGGCCTGCTCGGGTTCTGTTCTGCCGGCGGTCGTTGGGCCCTTCTGGCAGGTCGCTGCTGTATTGAGGCGACGTATGCTACCCGCTTGGGGCAGCCTCTGTAGTTGGCGGGATGCGGGCCTGAGCAGTTGCAGCATGCGGCGGGCTCATCTCTTGTCTTCTTGGGGCATTCTGCCGAAGCATGCTCCAGTAAGCATTTTACGCACCTTGCTGTGTGCGAGCAGTTTCGGGACCTATGCCCGAAGTCTTGGCACCTGTAGCACTGGGTGCCGTGCTGTAAATGGTTGCTCCTGTGCTTCTGGAGGCGAATGCGGCAGTGGCACAGATATTTGACGGCCGCACGCAGCTGTCCCATGTTGACTTCCTTATTGAAGTGCGCTAAGTATAGGGGATACTCAATTGAGGCGGTCATCTTGACCACCTTCACTGCTGGGAATCCTTGTGATTCCAGATCTGCCTTTATTTCTTCCACTTCGACGAGCGGCAGGCCCTTGATGACGGCCTTTTTCATCTTTTCCGCTTCGGCCGTGAACGTGTGGAAGCCGCGAGCCTCCGCTCGCAGCCCGTTGGTAAGGGCGCGGTGGTCCTCCATCGTGCGCACGAAAATGTTAGCCGTGCCGCCCCTGTTGTATCTGAAAGTGAAGGGCTTACCAGCTCCCAGATGTCCTTGCACCGCAGCTGTGATCTGCGCGTGCGTCATGTTCCCCAGGGTCATCACAACCGGGGGAACGCGGTCTCTCCTGCCGGTACCTGCGGGAGAGAAATTATTATTAGTATTGGCACGCTTTATACGCGGCGCGCCGGCGCCTTCGCTTACCTCGGGCAACTCATCAAATCGGTTGCCACACTGGAGCGGTTGTGGTCCCCGTGGGGACATGGGCCTCTTCACGGGGTTGGACGGCCTCGTCCAGCCTCCATCCTGGGGGGCAGCCGTCTCCATCGGCTGCTGCGGTCTCGGGGGCGCCACGTAGGCCGACGCTGGGCCTATCGGGGGGCGCGTGGGGGCAGGACTGGGTCCTGCTGCCCAGGAGGGGCCTGCTACGGGCTCCGTCATCTCGGTGGCGTCGGGCGTCGTGGGAGCCGTGGTGGTGGATGGTCTCCGGGTCCTTGGGTCCTCGGGGCGGGGCTGTGGTGCGGGGACCGTATAGCGCACGGTCCCGGTCTTAGTGCGATGCGCAATTTGGCGAGCGCCGGGCGGTACCACGACCGGGGAGTCCTCGTGGTCAATGGGGAGCATCCGGGTCGGGAACATGGTCATCTGTGTCGAGCGGTGACTCCTCTTAAAAAGGGAGCACGTCTCAGGTGCTTGCGGGCGGTTTGTGGGGGCCAGCGTGGATCTTCGTAAGTTGAGTGTTTTGCGTGAAAGATTGCCTTGATAAAGGCAGTTGGGTGGGCGCGAGCGCCTGTTCAGTGGGCCGGCGGGATTCCTCCGGCCGGCAAAAGTAGCGGGGCCTGGCTGAGTGCACAAGCCAGACAAAAACGCTTGTGTGGTTGTGTCACAAACCACAAAAACGATCAATCTCCTATCCTATCTCCTCCTCACCCATTGTCAATTCACGGTATTTTAGGTTCGAATGTACGCGGAGCCGTACCACGCGCCGCTCCGAGCCGCCGCGCAGAAAAGTCACACAATGGACTGCGCTGTAAACCGTTATCTTACTTTCGGACTTTACTTTTCGGCGCGGCGGCCTGGAGTGGCGTATGGTACCGCCGCTCCGAAGTGTACGTGTGACAGAGCCAATAAGCAAAACGAAATACTGTTTCACAGTGAGGGTTATTAATTCAATCAATAGCAACTATAATTCTATAATCCTTGGAGTCGAAACGTGTCGTAAATTCTTTCCAATCGGTATAATTTGGAAGGCGGGTATGGGTACCGCCGCCCTGGGACCAACCCTCTGCCGTAGGTCACACCAAGTGGTTAACCAAGGAGTTAACCGCAGTGGAAGGGATGTATTCATATGTCCATCTCTCATGGAGACACTGACCCCGAGGTTCCTACCCACCCCTCATACTTTTGAAATCCCAGAACTCCTCTCCTTTCTTTCCTTAAAAAAAAACACGAAACATCCCTAAAGATGACAGGACCCTAAGGAAATGATTTTCCCTTGGTTGTCAAGTCCTCTCTGTGGAGTTCATTAAAATAAAATACGCATGATAATACTTCTACCGATTTACATCTTCAGTGGACTGCAATAATATTATAGTGCCTGGCCATTAGGTTGCGAATGTTTGGTTGGTGTCACCTTTCCTCTTGGTTTCTCCGTCATAATTAATTAATTCATTGTTGACCGGATAGATTTTCCACATTCTATTTTAGTAGCTATCATTTTTATAACTATTCGCCGTCATCCGCCGGGAATCTATTATACACCGAGTTTAAATGTGGTACCTACCGCGACATTTCACGAGGTGAAAGATCGTAAACGTTACTATACCGCTCGCTGCAAATCACTATTGTTTGATCTAACCTATCGACTGATTGGCTACGCACATACCTACCCAATACTACCCATATGATAGAGCGGGTATCGTTAGCGAGTAAAGCAAGTAAAGCTACGAGCATACGACAAGTTTTCAACCTCTTTCAAACAAAATATAAGTTAATAATTTTTCGTTCGTGAGCTAGACAAGTGCGAATAAGTACCTACCTACTAAGTAATAGGTGAATATCAGTGGAAATATTAGAATATAAATTATTAAATTGTGTGGGCAGTTATTTTAAGAGGTTTTTCGTAGAATATCGTGAATAATCATATCAAATTTCGCGGTACCTACCGCCCTGAAACACGATATCTACAAGTACGTATGTAGCTATATAACATCTATTGTTATTGTTTCTATCTTATATATATATATATCTATTTTTTCTACCATCTACCTATTGTTTATATAACTCTTTAGTTCCATGATAACTCAACACAGTGACAATTCAACACACTTTTAAAAAGTGATATAAAGTCATTAAAAACCTAACATAACCTAACCTACTTAACCCAGTTAATAAAGTTTATGTTTCATCACTTTCCCTGACTTATTTTTTGGGTTATTATGCCGTGACCGTTTCGGACAATGTAACGCTGTCCGAAGTATTGGCTAAAAACTGAGATAGCTCAACATTCAATAACCCAAAAATTAATCACAATAATACTTTGGCCGTGAAAATCTGAAATCATATTATATGATATTTATCGTTTTTATGACACTGTTTCCCTTTATGCTTAGATAAAAAAAACATGTAAAAAAAGGTTATTGTTAATGTTTTTAATGTTGAATGAGCATGTGACAGACATTGTCCTATTTTATGACCCGCTATTTTTAACACTTTCATTTTTATTTGTAATGTGTTTTGTTTTCAGATATATCCTGATAGCCTACTATGACATGTATAGTACGATCTATTCTACGAAGAACATCTGCCTGCAATTAGTCCTGATTTGGGCCATTGCATTCGGATTGATGGTAATCATCCTTCCTTATTTATTCGTCTTTCATTCCCATGAAATAAGCCATTATCTTTTATGATTAAATAAACGTTAAAGTAGCTAGATAAATTATAATTTTTTATACTATGAATAATTCAGTTATTTTTTAATATTTTTTGTTATTCCTCTTGCAAAACTCCTTTGCTATTTTATACTGTTTTTTTCTAATTTTATTTGCGTATGTGTTGATCTATTTCCTAAATTTCTTATATTGCTTTGCCAATTACATGCATTGCACAACCCCTGCATGTAGCAATGTAGCATAAGGCGATGCGCTACGTCGTCTAATATTTTGAATCGAGCCGCTATCAATAACACACCTTACGTAGATGGCGATAAGGCTTAAATTCCCGCTTAACACCATCCACCTGTTTAGATTTATGCAAGAAAAAAACATGGCCAAAAAGTGCCTTTTACTTTTATTTTGTGGATATTCAGGCACAAATATTTAAATGTTTTTCCATCATTTTATAAATAACTTAATTTGCCACATTGTACAATAAAACCTTAACCGAAAATGGGTTCATAAGTAGGAGATTTTGAACTTTTAAGCAGTTTTCATAGGCCCATACATTATTTTTTTCTGGGCTTATAAAAAGACTTATCTAAAAAATACTCGATTATTTCAAAGGCCAGGTTGTATTCTACTCGCAGTATTTAATTAAAGCATCTGCAACATTTCTAGGCGACCAAATTTTCAAACTAAAAACTCATGATTTTAAATTACTAAGGACGGGTTGTTTCGGAGAATTAGAACAATTCATCAAATTTCAATGTTCATTTTCAAGTTCTGTGAATGATTTTTTCAAGTTCTGTTTTTATTTCAGTTTTGTCAAGCAACTAGCCTACAATGATATAATAACAGAACTTGAATAGGATTTTCACAGAACCCGAAAATGAATGTTGAAATTTGATGAATTGTTCAAATTTTCAGAAACAACCCGTCCTTAGTAGTGCATCGTCTTAAAATAAAAGTATTATTATTTTTACTATTCAGTATTTAAAAATCGGCAAGAAGAAATTGTTTTAATAATAAGAGTTTATTTCAGAATGTATGCAGGGATAGTGCAATGCAATACATTCCATATTATAAAATAACAGACAAATAATAAGAATACATAGATAGGAACAAAAAATTCGGAATAGAAGTGAAAAATGTGTGCAAGCAGCCGTTTATGAAGGATATTTGAACATCTCCTGTCTCCAGAGGGCCATCAGGGGGACTCCATCCAGCCAACCATGGCAGTGATGATAGTGTTATTTGATTGGCGTAGTCTTAGCCGTAGTCGTAGCCATAAGCTTCCCGTGTGGTGGCGGAGAAGCGCTCTGAAAGAGTGTACTCGTCCCTCCAGGAACATTTCCGTAGCGCTGCAGTATCTCGGTAGGCGGTATAGTTAGCGATAACCATTATTGTAAGCGACTTTTAGCTTATGCCATTGGGATGCAGTGTAATCTACCCACAGTTCTGTCGTGTACATTGAAGTGCAGAATGCGTTGAATAGTATCCATGTGACGTCTGTACTGCAAATGTGAAAACGCCTTAAAAGCATTCCTGCTGTAATGGATATCGCTCTTCTTTGCCTTTCCATATCTTCGATGTCTTTCAGGTTGTCTGTGATATATGTCCCAGTTGTCCGTTAGTATTTTATTAATTTTGCAAATTGTATCTTTATGTTTTTTTTTTCTTTAACAAATTTTTACAATAGGAAAATCCAGTCCATTTTTTTTATGACCTTTTAACTTAAATAACAGTAATTTTTATTGTTATACAGGGTTTTCCAATAAGAGATGTTATTTTGAATAGCCCGCTATTTCGGTAGATGTTACTTTTGAAGTTGTCATTTTTTGACATTTGACAAGTAGAAACTACGCCATTAATAAAAATGGAACGATACACGCTTCAACAACGCATTGAAATTATTAAAATTCACTTGAGTGAATCAAATGCAAATCATCTTGAGTGATGAGGCCCATTTCCACCTCGGCGGCTTCGTCAACAAGCAAAATTGTCGCATCTGGGGCTCGGAAAATCCAAGAGTTATTGTTGAATAGCCTTTATATCCTCAACGTGTGACTGTTGTGACTGTGTGGCAGAGTCATTGGTCCTTACTTTCGAAAATGAGGCTGGAGCAACAGTTATGGTGAATGGATTGCGCTATCGAGAGATGATTAATGATTTTTTATGGCCGGAATTGGATGGTATTGATCTGGACAACGTTTACTTTCAACAAGACGGCGCTACGTGCCACACAAGCAACGAAACCATTGATCTTTTACGATTGAATATTAAAATAACACCTCTTATTGGAAAACCCTGTAGTTAGTTTTTATATTTAAAATTAATTTCAAAGTCTTAACAATTTGGGTCTCTCTAAAACGCATCAAATCTATGGACATGACGCGTGATGTCACGAGTAACCGTCTCAAAAAGCCAACGTTAGTTTTAGTTCCTTATTGGGAATATTGATCTACATTATTAAATTAATATAATTTAATATTTCATACATTCCAGATGCCCCCATTGCTGGGAATCTGGGGCAAGCTAGGACTGGATGAGAGAACCTTTTCATGCACTATCTTGAAGAAGAACAACCACTCCCCCAAGACATTCTTCTTCATCGCTGGATTTGCATTCCCTTGCCTCGTTATTTTATTATCCTACTCCTGTATTTACTGGAAGGTTCGACAGTCCAAAGTCAAACTGGAGGCACACAGGTAATAAAAAAATATTGTCTTTCTTTATTTTCAAGTATTTTTATTATTATGTATTTATTAATTTTTAAAATTCAATACAATTTTTAAAAAAACTATGTTTTTTTGCACTATAATACATTTATTAAAAATATATATACAGGGTGTATCGGCACGTACCCGACAAACTTTAACCAGCTATTCCTTAGCATATTTGGAGTAAAAAATCTTATGTGCACTTTGCTGTCCGGTAACGTTTTTTTTTAATAAAAAAATTATTATTCATATTTTCACCACATGTCACCACTGTTTTATCCTTTGTCAAAGTTTGAAAACCCATCTGGCAATATTTTATTTTGGCGTGCTTTTACAATCACAACGAAATGGCACGGCACCATTCGTCTCATTTTTAACTATTATTATTTAGTGTGTGCGAAAGAGCGATGACGCTTTTCGACATACTTGCTTATAAAGCAGGGTACTCATCTAGCCGTGTAACGTGTAACGTAACTGATACTGTATCAAGTGAGTACGTAGGCGCGAGCCTACTGCGAGCCGCTCGCGGGTGGAGCGCAGTGTGATCGCAGCGAGCCGCCGACGGCGGATTCACTGCGAGATCACACTGCGAGCACTAAAGGCGGATCCGGGAGCTCGTAGCTGTTACCGTGGACGAGCCGTACCCACTTGCAGATTGATACAGTATCAGTTACGTTACACGGTGCTACACTCTTGGTGAGTACCCTGCTTAACAGCTGTTGAACACGAAAAGCAATGCCAATGACAGTGATGTAGTGTGGAAATTTTTAATTTTTTTGTTTTAATTGAAAAAAAAATGTTACCGGACAGCAAAGTGCCCATAACATTTTTTACTCCAAATGTGCTAAGGAATAGCTGGTTAAAGTTTGTCGGGTTAGTGCCGATACACCCTGTATACATATATATATATATATATATTTTGACTGAGGATTGAACCTTCCTACCCAGGAACTGGAGTCGACAACTCTATTAACCTCGCCAAATTTCGATCTGGTAGGACCGATATTTATTTCGCATATTAACTCTGTAATGTCATCTGATTTCAAAAAATGCAAAAATGTCCGCGTGTGTGTATGTGATTGCCACCAAAAGTTGATAGAATGCATTGTTATTGAGACCAAGTCTATCTGCCGAGTTTCAGCTCGATCAAGTGTGTTAAATTCCGCTTCCAAGATTTACATTCATTCACTCTCGTAAACAAAAGTGAAATTCAAATAGATGTACTAAAACTGCACTGAATTGATTCGCTACTTTGAATGAAGGAATCTGCCCATGTCTACTGGAAGTATTATTACCACAAATGCAACTACTGACATGTACATAAATATTTTCCAGCCAACTGAGTGTGAAGGAAGCATGCAAATCAGCGCGGGAGAGAGAAGACAGCCGCCTGACGACGTTAATGCTCAGCATTTTTCTCACATTTGTGGCGTGCTTCCTGCCACTTCTAATAATGAATGTGGCAGATGACGACATCCGCTATCCCGTCCTCCACGTCATCGCGTCTATCCTGGCGTGGGCGTCCTGCGTGATCAACCCACTGATCTACGCGGCGACCAACAGACAGTACCGCTCGGCGTATAAGAAGTTCTTCAATCGATTTCGTCAGAAGCCCATTGTGCGGAGGACCACAATGGGCAGCCGGACGTTCTGCCAACCCTCCACAAATTCAGGAAACTCTCATCTAGAGAAGAAGTTTCCGGTGAATGAAGAAGTTTACGCAAAGTGTTGAAACCAAAATGTTTCCCGTAAACGAAGAAGTCTACACAGTGTACAAAGAATATATAAATTTTTACACAGTGTTAAAACCAAAAAAGTTCCCATTGTACGAAGAAGTGTACCAACACAAAGTGTTAATATCAAATGTTCTTGGTGTATGAAAAAATGTACACGAAATGTTACAACCAAAAAGAACTTACTATTTTTAGCTAAAGATTGTATTTTGTACTGCGTTGTAAATAGTTCAGTTAAGTGTGCTTTATGTTTTATCTTTAACACATTATGATGTGCGCTAGACTCATTTAGGCCAAAGACCCAGATCCACAGATTTATATGTTCGTATGTTGCTCTTTTAGCCGCCTGTGCAAAAAAGTTAGTAAATCTTTTCTTTATAAATTAAGAAAACGTGAGCCAATACTGTTTCGCAATTCATTCACTTTGAGTGAGCATGAAAATTAACCTACGGTTGCCACAAATTGGAAATTCCGTGCAATTTTGAATTTTTTGCATTAGAAATGAGCATTGCCAGGGCGAAAAATTGAAACTCCTTAGGAGAATTATTCTAGAGTTGTTAAAAAGTCCTTTTCTACACTTGGAACTCTCTGATTTTCCCTAGATCTAGGGATATCTCCCTAGACATATCAGCGCTGATTGGAACTCTGTCAGCCCAAGAAACAGCGGTTAATGGGAACCGTTTGAACCCAACGAAATATGTATTCTTTTTGTGAAATAATTTCCTTTCTTTATATAAAAAGCTAATTCAGGAATGAATTGCTTTTTATTTGACATTATTTATTTTGCATGTTCATTAAAAGTTTAGAATAATAGTTGTAAGACCAATTATATTACAATATACCTACAAGATTACGTAAGTATAAATATTTAAATTATTTAAGCTGTTAAAACTTGTAATACTTAGGTTCCTTGTGAGATATTATATTGTTTTGTGATTTTATTAAGATTACAGATTGTATTTTTTTATTGTATAAATTAGAAAATGGATGTATTAAGTTTAACGCTTTTAACCTCAGCCATTTTTCAATTAAAAAAATAAATTGTTGTACTGAGGTTAAAAGGGATCAGCAAACTGACTTATTATTTTTAAGCTTTGGGTTTGAATACTGAATCTATTCTTACATGGTTTTACCATTTTGTACAAACGGACATGAATATTTTATATTTTGATGAATGCAAATTTTTTTTAAATATGAGGTAAATATACATAAAATAGGGCAATAATAAATACTCACATTTTATTTCAAAAACACTTTTATCAGTTAGATAATAATGAGAAATAAGTATTTCAGTTTCCGAAAAACGAAAATAATGCATTTTAGTAACTATCTTCTTTCCACCGCATTTTGAATTTTAAAATAGTTTTTTTTGTTTTATTTTAATTAAATCCAAACTAATCTATATTAGGATCATAGGTTCATATTTTGGGTTAAATAAGAGAATAAAAAACATTCACATCAATAACAATGGCTGCCAAGTGCAAAATCGATTTTATTCGAAATAACTATTCAAATGTGTTATTTTTCATTTCCAGAAGCAGAAATACTTACTTCTCATTTTAATGTAACTACTATGAAGTGCATATTAAGTGTGCCACTATTTTCTGTATATTCACCAAATATTATTTTTGTGTGCCTACTTATATCTATATACTAAGTTGAAAAATATGGACATGCGATTTTTCATAACCTTTATTTTACACATTGTTTTGTTAAGTTATTAATTTTTATTGTTAGTGTTGCCAGTTTTTTACTGAGAATGACTGAAGTAGTGTTCATTCTCTCAAGAGGACATGAATATTTAAAATAACTAATATTTTACAATTTTACCAGTATGTGCAATAATATAGTTATTTTTAATTGCAGTTTATTATGTAGTGTACAAAATCATAACTTTTAACATTTTTTACAACATTGTTTGGCCATAGAGAATAGTACTCAGAATGTGCCATAATATTCAACATTATAATAATCCTCCAGCTTTGTTCTATAAGCAGCTATAAAATGCTATTTTATTATTTTTATTGTATTTATCACAATACCTAATTTGATTTTATAACTTTATTTTGTTGTCCTTTCATCATTTATCCATAAAATAATTTTATAAGTCTGCTCTCCATTTTGCTTTACCTAAGAATCCATTCCAAAGATATTATTCCAAAAATAATAATAATAGTGTTGTTCATAAGATATTAATTACCTAACTAAAGGTATTTTTTTAAATAAATGTTATGCTAAAATCC
This sequence comes from Hesperophylax consimilis, assembly GCF_061612785.1. Classification (NCBI taxonomy): domain Eukaryota; kingdom Metazoa; phylum Arthropoda; class Insecta; order Trichoptera; family Limnephilidae; genus Hesperophylax; species Hesperophylax consimilis. The sequence continues at coordinate 4,596,209 of NC_142842.1, forward strand.
ATAAAATATTTTCATTTACATAGATACTCTTAGGTAACTATCGCCCTGCTAAAAGACCACCATTCTGATTCGAAATGTTGCTTGAAATGGCTTTAGCCATGTTTGGGAACCAGATCTGAATGGCCAGATGCATTCCCAGCTTCCTCTTCCCCATCTCCTCCCACTATCTTCAGCCTCACAACCCCAATTGTCCATATTCTCACTGGCTCCAGACGGTTGGGATTCTTGTGTGGTATTCATATAAAAAAATACTTATTAATTTCTCTGAGGTTTTCTTTCCTCTGTTTTCCAGTCTTTGGAACGGTGCTTCAAAACTGCGCCACAAACAACAACAAACTAATTCAACAAAAATAAAACCAACCAATGAGGTAAGTACTTTTTCTTATATAAAATTTAATCAGTAAGTTTACAAGATCAGTAATTGAGCCCTTATGTGGAAAAACATCGTTATTGAAATAATGCTGTTTTTCGTGCAGATCCATTCAGATTACGTGCAATACATCCATTTTCTTTCACAGCAAAAATTGTTTTAAAATCTCAACCATAGACAGCATTATAAGGCCTATAGCGATGTCCGGTAGCGTGATCGTTTAGTGTACAATGGTAAAGTTAAGACAAGAAGGCCATTATATCGAGACTGTGCGATTGGTGTTTGGCATATTTGTCATTATTATGGTGATAAAGTTACGTAATTTGTTGATATATTATGTCTGACATTTTTGTTAGTAAAATGAAAACACATTGATATATGGAAAAACGGCATTATTTTTTATGTTTTTTTGTACCCACATATGAATAAATTGATAAAAATACATAAACCGTATTTTCTGTTAGTTGAAACATCTTATTACATATAAATTTATTTGACTTTCAATGTGTATAAACTCACTACCGTCAAATGAAATGTTTAACAGCCCGTATATCAGAATTGACTTCTTCACATAACGCTGTTTTTCCGCATATGGGCTCAATTTCATAAACATATATTTTTCCAATAGCTACAATGCAAAAAAATCATAAAAAGTTAACTCTGGTTGTACCAGTAAAATTATTTGGTACATACTTAAATATTCAAACACCAATATGCGGTTTTAAATTTTCATTTGAGTCACTAATATTGTCTTCAATGATTAAACATAAGATAATGTTTACAGGATCAAGAGATTGTAAAAAACTGTTTTGAATATCACTTAGATTGTTGATTATTTAGAGAATCAAATTCATATTATTTTATGTGACCTGATTAACAGTGTCTTTAAGATATGTAGATACATACATTCATAATATGTATTTTCTATAAAAAAATAACCACTCTAATTCTAAAAGTTAAAATCTAACTGTAGGAACTTTAAGGTGTTTGTTATATTGCTTTTGTGAGTGATATATTAACCTACCGAAATCAAAAGACTCATTCAGCCGGAAAAGTCAAGGCATCTGTTTTTTGGGACTGTAAGGGGGTCCTTTTAGTGGCTTTTATGCCTAAAGGGACTACCATTAATACAGAGGCTTACTTTGATTTTTGGGTGGAAAATGTTTTTCCAACGATCAGGAGGTCGAAGGACCTGTGATGAAATGACTGAAAGAGCTGGCTGCGGAGGTCTATGACACTGGCATACTAAAGCTGGTGCTCCGACTTCAGAAACGTCACGATCAAAATAGTTTAATATATTTATGAAGTATCCTGTATATTTTTCGATCCTATATAAATATTGTAACCTTACTTTCTAGATGACCCTTGTATTTAATCATATTATCTGGTAAGATTGTACAGTTTACAAAACATCATATTAAAAAAACAAATAAGTTATTAAGAAAATAAAATCAGCTGGAGCACAGCCTACGATTAGTATTGCCACAAAAAGAGTTAAGTATATTGAGGATGGTTTTATGCACTTCTTATACAGGGTGGGCCATAAATTTTTGCATTTATAATATCACTTGTGTGGGGGAACCAGACGTAGGAGGGGCGCGGTAAGCGGCATGCGAAAGCTCAGTTCTTGGGAATATTTTCACCTTGGGTGGCTTTACGGGGTCACATTGCACTTTCTGTGTAAAAACAACATGATTTTTCAGCCCTGTTTTATGTTCATTATCGATTACACAGTGTAAATCAGGGTCCCAGTATTAATTTAGTTAAAACATGGATCAATAAGTTCTAGGTGACTGTTTCAACACTAAATGATAAAAAGACAGAATGGCCACAGAAAGGGAGGAGCGATGAGAATGTTATGCGAATTACCGAGTCTGTACCAAAAGCTCCGGACTTGTCAGCATGCAGACGTTCAGGTGATTTGGTGATACTCAAGTAATCTTTACATTGAATATTAAAATTGGATCTACAATTAAAACCTTACTTAACCCAATTGGTGCAGAATAAAAAAAAGTTAATATTCATTAACACAATGCTCAAAGCTTCCTTAGTTTTACAACATCTTATGTCCGGACAGAACCAATTTTTTATCTGAATGGGCATTTTAATAAAGAAAATTGTTGATTCTGGAGCAAGGGACACCCTAAAACAAATCTGTTAATGTTAATACTGCAGAATATGTCAGGGTGTTCACAGAATATCTCCTTCCAAAGTTACAGCAAATCCATGGGTACAACGCCAGGACTTGGATGCAGCAAGATAGGGCAACCTACTATACCGGTAATGAAAGAAATGTTCACCGAAAAATTGATTTCGTAAAGTTGACTACATCCCATGGCCCCCTCAGCCCTGATTTGACACCTCTTGATTTTTTTTCCTGGGGTTATCTCAAAAGTTTATATAAATGAACCAGCCACAATATCCCAACTTAACACGTATATTCTTCAAGAGATAGCCGACATCCCACGCACAACGTTTGAAGAGTTTAAAAAAATCTTGGTTCCAGATTCCAGGGATGCTAGCGGTGCGATGGTGCATACTTAGATATATTTTTTATGTACTTTTATTAAAATAAATTTTCATTTTGATGACTTGTAGTTTTCTTTTTATGGAGTTTTTTTAATGCAAAAACTTATGGCGCACCATATAGATAATAAATAGTGTGTTGTTATCTACATAATCATTTGACATCAATGAATGGGGTTTTAGTCCTGTGAAGGTTTCTTACATTATTCTAATTATTGCTTAGTGGATTATATTAATGGAAGTGTCAACTCCTGTGATAAGTGAGAAGCTTCACCTTACAAACAAATACCATGATTAAAAAAGCTTTCACAAAGGGGAATACATTAACTTTGATTGTTCCAGTTTACAATTAGGGAGGCGGGATTATCGGATAACCAACACCTCTGTCATAGGTCACCCTTAGTGGTTTGCTACGGGTTAATGGGGTGAGGTTTATCCAGGTTTTGGCGCCGGGTGCGTCTACCCACCAACTGCAGATCGGATCAGGAGAGGCCGGTTGAGAGAGACCCTTTCACCTCTTCAACCGGACTCTCGACCCATTGATTTGCGCTGCAGTGAGAGGGATGGATTCATTCCTACCCACCCCCTCATAACTTTTTCCTTCCTAGAACTTCCTTTCTTAAAAATACTCTCCACACAACATCCCCAAAGATGACATAGGTCCTGATGGAAATTATTTTCCTGTGGGCCTTCTGTGTGGAGCTAATGTAAAGAAAAAAAGTTATGTAAGCCGATAACGCTCTTTCGTTTTGTATTTTAATTACTGAATTGACCACAATATAGGTAATTCCATAAAGACCATCAATGATTGAACGCGCCATAAAATAAGAGTGTGGGCACCACCTGCTATTATGAGCAACAGGTGAATTTTAAAACTAATTGATGCACATAAAAAATATGCTGGTCTTTTTAAATCCACGTATTCTAGATCTATCATAGACAGCCATATTTTGTTACATTCAAACCAAAATGTAATTGTGTTTGATTATAGAATATTCAAGATCAGTATTATTTTCAGTAAACAATAGACAATATTTAACCTTAAATATTCGCAGAAATCAATATTCTGAAGACATTTTTGATATCTCAAAAGACTTCATGCTTAAATTATCCACATGATAAAAAGATCTTTGTAATAATATCATTGGCTCAAATTGTCTTCATCCGTCATGTTAGGAATGATGCAGTAAGTTTGATTGTAGCCATCTTCTGAAATTAAAATCAGATTATTCTCCATGACCTGGTTCTTGGTAAATTCTATAATTTCAGACTCATCCATTATCTCGGTCTCTGTCTCTTCACTGGCCTTGGGGGCCTTCTTTGGTTTTGTTTTACTCTTAAGAACAATGTTATTGGTAGCGGCGATGTTTCTGATGTCTTTCCTTTTGAGCAGGTGAATTCGTTTGAGATCACCCTCGACCGATGCCTTGTATTTTTCCAGGATTTCGTCTATGGTCAAACCTTGAAAGAGCATGTCGGCAATTTCCTGACGGTCGACCACGGACAAATTGACATGTTCAACCTCTGTCGTGTGACCGTAATGCGTTTTGCAGAAGCGCACGCAGTAAATGCCTTGCAGCTTCGTTACTTTGATGGTGGACGTGCAAGAGAAGCCGATTTTTTTTGTGCCCTGACTTTTCAGCGATCTCTTGGTGGTGGTCTTCCTGTTCTTGTAGACTCCGGATCTGCTACAGTCGAACAAGTAGAGAAACTCTCCGGGTTTCGAACATCGCTTCTTGATGACGTATGAGCAGTTGTTTTGCCTCTCGTAACTGATCTTCCAAATGTGAAAATCTGGAAAAATATAAATGTTATTTTTAAAAAAATAATGGTTTGCGCTCTTAGATAGTAAGTTTCTTGGGTAAAGTAGCTAATTTTTATTTAATGGAATTTTTTTAAACTTTATTATAGTCATATAGTAATGTAGAATCAATAGAAGTTAATTTTTTACTTTTAGTTCTGATCGAATCAATTATGATCATTCACTCACGGAAAACACAATATCAGTCTTTGTCAGGAAATATGTGGTTCAAAGAATCAGCAGTAGGGGAACTGGATTCGGTGGTGCAATTGTAAAGCAGCCCCACTTGGCAAGCGGATGATTTGGTGGTGCAATTGTAAAGCAGCCCCACTTGGCAAGCGGATGATTCGGTGGTACAATTATAACGCAAACACTTGGCAAGCGGATGATTCGGTGGTGCAATTGTAAAGCAGCCACTTGGCAAGCGGATGATTCGGTTGTGCAATTGTAACGCAGCCACTTGGCAAGCAGATGATTCGGTGGTGCAATTGTAACGCAGCCACTTGGCAAGTGGATGATTTGGTGGTGCAATTGTAACGCAGCCACTTGTCAAGCGGATGATTCCAAATTCGAGGATCGGTTGCACCACGGGAACCACCCGTATACTACTCAATGTGAATACCACACAAGAGCCCCACCTCTCTGAAGTCAGTCGGATTACTAACCACTTGAAGGTTAGGAAGAATCTGGCTATTGACATCTGGTCACCAAACATGGCTAAGGGTCAATCTGCACCAAATCATCCAGGCCATGTCACCCACCATCTCAGATTTTGATGAAACTTTAAATTTTTAATCCTTCCATATAGATAAGAAAATATACCAAATTTTACCTTCCTACCTCAACTCGTTTTTTTTTTATGGGCAGTTGAAGTTTGGGCAAAATAAGCGTTTTTACATATTCCGAGCACTCCGGAAGAGCTTGTACCTTCAATGAAAAAAAATTGTATCTTTGTCATTTATAGTGCAAATGCAATGAAAATTTTCAATATTATCAAGAAAACTATGCTGATTGCAGAAAAAAATAAATAAACCCTTTACATTTATCTACTTGACTTTAAAAAATTACCAAAAGTAATTTTTTAAGTAATTTTTGGGACGGAAAAGGTGCTTTACAAAAAAGCAATATCTCGGGAAGGTACAGTGTTAATGAAGTAATTTTTTTTTTTATTCATATCTACAAATAGCATAGAATCACATACAAAAATAAAATTCATGGCATTTTACTTGCTTCAATAAATAAAATCCATTTTAAACTTTTTTAAAACTTTTTGTAATTTTTTTTTATTCTTATCTACAATAAACATAGTACAACCTAAAAAAATAAAACTCCTGGTATTTTGTGTGCTTCACAGTGTAGAAACGTTTTTAAAATGAGAAATCTTAATCATACAGAATTGTTCCAAGTTTTTTAAAATCTAGATACTGTATTTGCAAATAAAAAAAGTCAAACTTATTCGGTCCTTTACAACATGCTGGTAAGCTTGCAATGTAAGCTTAAGGCACCAACAAAATAATGTACCTTGTTCCTTACCCTGAATGCATACACCATAGCAATATTTTATAACAAGATCAACTTTTTAACTCTTTTCAATACAAAGTTAACTCTTTAAAAAACAAATACAATAAAAATAAAACAGGCAATGTAGGATTAGGTTAAATGAAAGTACATTACAATAATATTGTTTACAAATAAATGTTCAAGTTCATTTTTTACTTTTATTCTTGATCTGACCCATAAGATGGTTGAACTTTTGATCAGCATGATGAACGTCTTTTTCAAGAAAGTAGTAAGCTCTTCCTGAACCTTTTGTTGTGGGAGGGTCAACGATATTAAAAATATTTTGTAGTGGAACAAAACAAATATCTTCTTTTTGATGTGGCCAGTAAAAGGATGGAGCTGGGCCAAAAGGATGCATAAACTTGATTGATACATCACACTCGTCTTCATCTTTGGAAACCACAAGTCCAAAAAACCAATGGTTGTCATATACGCAAGCTACATAAGAGTTTGTACAAATTTGTACTTTAGGATTTTACTTACTTAAGTGTTTTGGGTTAAAACAGATCCTAAAGGACTCTCAATATCAGAAGGTTGTTTTTAATAAAAGAATATTGAAATTCACTGAGTTTATTTGAACACATTGTAATACGCGACAATAAAATTTACATGGACGATTCTAGAATGTAGACGGTAATGTAGAAGGTACAACCAGTCGGGTCCAGCGGGAAATCAAGAATGATTCGGTCGGCTCACTGGCGGACCGTTGTGTTGAACACAGAATGTTGCCATAATCAGGAAATTAAATTAATAATTATTTTGTGCTGTTCGCTGTCAGGTCGCTGGTAGGTACCGTCTACATACTTCGCCCCCAGTTGTTAAACGATATATAAAGTAAGAAACATATAGTAGTATACATGATTTAAAAAGAAAAAAAATTATAAAGTTGAGAACTTGTCAGTGATTATAACACACAATTGTACATTTTTAAATTTAATACAACAGGAATTATTTTTTTTAAATTATTTTCAACTGTATATCGAAATATGTTATTTATTATCTCTACATATTAATGGAGATAGTAATATTAAACAAAAATGAAACTGGGCAGTGTCCTCATCCAGTCTGGCATATTCCATTTTTATTTCCATTGTAAACTATTGTTATTACATATGGAATGCCAAATAACATTTACATGTTTACATAAACATTTGGATAGAATTATCGCATAAATTATCACATGTTATATTATATTACTACATTAAAAAATTTTATCATCTGTGAATTTGATATTAAAAAATATAGCCTAAAAGTGCTTAAAATTATAACTTAAAATTATACAAGGCTTCAACGCGTAAAGCGTAATTATTTTCAATGCAAGTTGCAATTTCTTCGCTATTTGCGGAATGGTGAAAGTATATAAAAAAAACTTAAAAACTATTAACGCTTGCGGAATATTTTTAAAATTATAAAAAACATGTTTGTACAGTTATATATTTTGGTAATATGTGATACATTGTTTTACATGAACAATATAAGACATATTATTAAGCTATTATATATTTAGGACATTAGCGTGGTGTGACATTTCTAAGTATAGGTATATAAGATTTGCTTATACATATCTAAGTACATAGGTTAGTTAGATCATTTATTTATTTTTTAGGAAAAGAAATGCCTTTTTATGCTTTAAACTGTCCTAATCTGTCTGGGAAATGAACTCTTCGACCAGATTTTGTGGTTCTGATTATTTCTGGTAATACTGGAACAGATGTAGGAACAGATACATTTTCTTCTGCAGGAACAAAAGCAGGTTTGAGGCGGTCTATTGTGACACGCTTAGGTTTTCCTTTTACAGTAATTAGGAATGTTTTTTTATTCCGTTCTTCCACTTTGTACGGGCCTTCGTACGGATTCTGCAGTGGTCTTCTTCCACCGTCAGTTCTGAGGAACACATGTGTCGCGCTAGGTAGGTCTTTGTGGACAAAAAACTTTCCTGTACCATGAACACTGGCAGGAGTTGGTTTAATGGCTTCGAACGTATTTTGTAGCCGTCCGATATATGTGTCTGGTTCCTCGCGTGGTGTTGTTGTGAAGAAATCACAGGGTAATTTAAGGGTTCTACCATAGGTTAATTCAGCTGGTGAACACTTCAGATCTTCTCGTACCGTTGCTCTCAAACCAAGTAGAACTAATGGGAGGCTTTCGACCCAATTTCGATCGCCACAAGCCATGAGAGAGGCTTTTAAGGTGCGGTGCCATCTCTCGATCATACCGTTAGCTTGTGGGTGGTACGCGGTGGTCCTAGAATGTTTTATTCCAAATTTTTCGGTTAGTTTTTTGAAGAGGCAGGACTCAAATTGTCTGCCCTGATCCGAACTGATGGTATCTGGGGTTCCGTGACGGGCAATCCAATGTGTTGTCAGTGCAGTAGCGACGGTTTCTGCAGTCATATCTTTCAAAGGGATTGCTTCGGGCCATCGTGTGTACCTGTCAATCATAGTGAGTATATATTGGTACTCGTTACACGCTGGGAGAGGTCCAACCAGGTCGATATGAACATTACGGAATCGATCCTCTGGTAGTAAATACGTTGCTAATGGTGCAACCGTATGTCGAGAGACCTTAGCTTTTTGGCAAGCTATGCACTGTTTGACAAAGTTTTTTATGTCTGTCGCCATGTTAGGCCAAACAAATCTTTGTTTTATGGTCTTTGTCGTTCCCAGGATGCCAGGATGGCAAACATTGTGTACACTTTCGATTACCTGCATTCGCATGCAAGCGGGTACGAATGGTCTGATATGGCCCGTTGATACGTCACACCATATTGAAGCTTCCGAGCCTGGAATCACCATTTGACATAAGGCGAGGGCGGTGTCATCTTTTGCCTTCATAAGTCCGTCGTCTTGACACTGCGCTTTCTCCATCTGCCTGTAGTCAATAGAAGTAGGGCTGTTAATCTCTTCGATTCGAGATAGTGCGTCCGCTACTATATTTTGTTCTCCAGAGATATGCCTGATGTCCGTTGAAAATTGGGCAATGTAATCCAACTGTCTCTCTTGACGTGGAGAGCTAGAGGCTCGCTTCTTGCAAAAAGCAAAGGTGATTGGCTTGTGATCTGTATAGATGGTGAAATTTCGACCTTCAATATGACTTCTAAAATATTTTACCGCTTCGAAAACACCAGTAAGTTCTCGATCAAAGGTACTGTATTTTCGCTGTGCTGGTGAAAATTTCTTGGAAAAGAATGCTAAAGGTTCCCAAGAATCGCCATTTGACTGTTGTAATGACGCACCCATAGCTATGTCGCTAGCATCAACCATTATAGCTATTTTAGCGTTGGTATTTGGGTGTGCGAGTAATGCTGCGTCAGCTAAGAGTTGTTTGCATTCCTTGAATGCGTCCGTCAGTTCTTGATTCCAAGTTATTTCCCTCTTGTCATTTCTCTTATAACCGGCAATGCAATCAAATAATTTAGTTTGAGTGTTGATAGCCTTAGGGAGGAATCTTCTATAATAGTTCAACATGCCTAAAAAACGTCGCAAGTCTTTTGCTGTTTTAGGTAATGGAAAATTTATGACGGCATTCACCTTTTCTTTGATAGGCGACATTCCTTTTTGTGTTATTGTGTGACCCAGGAAGTTGACTGTAGGTACGCCAAATTGGCATTTGTTAATGTTGATTACTAGATCATATTCAGCAAGGCGTTTGAGTAATATTTCCAAGTGTTTTCTATGTTCTTCTTCATTTTTAGAAGCAATCAGGATGTCATCAAGGTATACGAAACAAAAGTCCAAATCTCTTGTCACAGCATACATAAAACGTTGAAAGCTTTGCGCTGCGTTTGATAAACCAAATTGCATGGATGTGAATTCGAATAATCCAAATGGTGTGATGATGGCAGTCTTCGGAATGTCTTCAGGTTCCACTGGTATTTGATGATAAGCCCTGGTCAAGTCAATTGTGCTGAATATGGTTGCATCTGCAAGTTTGTGTGCAAAATCATGAAGTTGAGGTATTGGAAATTTATCCGGGATCGTTTTAGCATTAAGACGACGATAATCGCCGCAAGGACGCCACTCGCCGTTGGGTTTTTTTACCATATGTAACGGGCTGGCCCAATTACTTTTAGAAGGCCTGCAGATCCCTTGTTCCATCAGATATTTGAATTCTTTCTTCGCCGCTTCCAGTAGGGCTGGTGCTAGCCTGCGGGCTCGTTCGGTAACGGGTGGTCCTCGAGTTTCGATGCAGTGGGTCACTGAGTGTTTTTTGGCATCTGATGTCTTCATGATAGGTCTTGTTAAGTTTGGGAATTTGTTTAGAATATCACGGTATTTTTGCGATGAAGAAATTGTGGAAATACCGGATGTAGGTCCCTTATGAGTTATTCCTTTTATGACTAATCCTGTTGACTGGTCTGCGATTGTTGACTTTTTTAAATTCACCGTTAGGTTGAAATGATGAAGAAAGTCTGCACCTAGGATTGGTCTTGATACATCAGCCACAATAAATCGCCATTTTAGTGCTCGGCGTAGGCCAAAATCGAGTTCTACAGTTCTTGTGCCGTATGTCTTGATGGGATTTCCGTTGGCACCATATAGTGTAGCTGGACAGTTGTCAGAAGTGATGTTATTTTTGTTGTATGACGGGTTTCTAGGAATGACAGAAACGTCCGCCCCAGTGTCCACTAGGAATTTTTGTCTAGTTTGTAGATCATAAACAAAGAGACGACATGTGTTACTCGGAATCTCGCACGTCCCTACTGAGAGGTTCCGTTGTCGTTTCCCGAATTTTTGTTTTTTGAAATTACATGGTTGGTAACATCTGAAGGATTTTTCGCCATAACGTCTGTGGAAATGACATAATCCATCAGGATTCCTCTTGGGTGATCTACCGCGAGACCTGGACCTCGGCCTTCCAGCGGGATTCTGTTGTGATGAATTGTTGTAAGAGTAATTTCGACGTGGGCTCTGGTTTTGTCGTCCACGGAAGTTTGTAAAGTTGTTATTTTGAGACATTTTTAAACGTGACACTTCATGTGTAAGGTCGGAAATTTGCTGTTGAAGTTGTAATAATATAGAATTTTCCGTATTTTCCTTTCTTGAGGTACCCGGTTTATTTTGATGGTCTACAGCACTGCATTCGGATGACTGGTAGACGTCTATTATTTTATCAGCCGCCAACGCGAGCTGATTCGTGTCATTGTCGGTTAAAGCTGACAGGATTGCTTGGACGTGTTGCGGTAAACGCTGCAACCAGAGTGTTCTCACTATAGCACTGTCCGCTAAAGCTGGTCCGGCAAGTTCCATCATGTGTCGGAGGAGTCCGGTTGGTTTCCGATCTTCCAGCTGGATTCCAGTAAGTAGTCGGGTGAGTCGCTTCTCAGACGAATCTTGCAGTCTGTCAATAAGTGCCGCTTTGAGGCTTAAATATTTGTCAGTTGCGGGTGGTTTTGTGACAATATCGCTAACGCATTGTAGAGTTTGAGAATCTAGCGCTGCAATAATTATGTTATATTTAGTAAAGTCGTCCTTAACACGTGAATTAGCAAATTGCGCTTCCGCCTGTACTAGCCAAAGCGATATACTTTCTCTCCAGCATGGTGGTAACCTGACTGTTACATAATTGATATTTGAATCGGGATTAGTTGCGCTTGCTGATTCCATGTTTTCGGTTTTCTTTGTATCCAGTTTATTCGTAGTTGATTCAAATGTTTTCTTCAAGTTGGGAATTTCTTCATCCGATATCATTCTGACATTTTCGTAGTATTTAAATGGACAAGTTTAATGCATGTAAGGCTTAAGATTTAAATACGTATTTAACCAAAATGTAATTAGTTAACATAAGATTATCTTTTTAACCATTCACTATCAAGTAAAAAAATCAGAAAAACTTTAATACATATGTTTAGAACCATCTATGTATTTATGTTGAAAATATTTGTAAATACTGCGTGGATAATCAAAGACGCAAACCAAAAATTTGAATGGAAGTAGTCTACACTAAATAGTTTTCAAAGATTTCGAATAATAATGTTAAATCAATATGAAATTCAAGAATCATACATGTTTTTGTTAAGATGTTTTTCAGATTCATGCACATTATTTTAAAATTGATAACTGATTTGTGAAAATTGCAAGAATTGTAAAATCATTAGAAATGTTTGCAAAATATGAATTTATTTTAAAAAAACATTCAACGTTATTCATAAAATATTTTTTGGAACTGCATAAAATTATTAAATTTTTTATATTATTATGTAGTTTCATGTTAATCAACTGTAGGTATGACTCTAATATTGCAGTTATAATATTTCAAAAGTTCTAGAAGATTTCTTTATTCAAACATGTGCTGATTTGCAACATATTATTTAAAATTCATTATTATTTACGTTAAATCAATGCAACATATTATTTGAAATGCATTATTATTTACGTCAAATCAATGCAACATATTATTTGAAATGCATTATTATTTACGTCAAATCAATGCAACATATTAACTTTAATATGTATATTTAATAGTATGTAAAAACTGTTTAAACATTTACGTGACGTGAATATGATTTCTTCTTTCTTTCTGGAACTTGTAATCCCAGGATGACTCAGGAAAACTGGAATTCGCCCAGCAGATCGTCTTTCTGCATATGGACCGATGTAATGTGGCGAAATCTCGCCCCGCTGATGAAATGTATCGTGACGTCGTATTTGCAACTGCTTGAAGTGGTTGTCATGACGCAATCCGTCTTCCGATGGATGTAGCTGGTCGATCTTTCCTGGAATTAAGTTTAAAACGCACTTAATGCTCGAAGAAACAAGTATATTATATGATTAGTTGGGACATTTTATTAAAAAGTTAAAAGACTTTAATCATTTGTAGGTATTTCGTTAAATTGAAAACTCGTACTGCATATTAATGCTTGTAAACACCATGGTTGGGCTGCTAAATAGCAGATCGCGCGATGCGCTTTATCTTAAACGATACTGAGAACATTTATTTTCGTTAATTATGAGAAAATAATAGTTAAAGTTACTTACGGAGGGGTATTCTGTCTCAGGATCCTTGATTCCACGCTGTCTCGACTGGATGGCAGATAATAATAATGATAAATACGCGTAATTTAGAATGACAATAATGTCAATACGTGTGAAACTTCGGGTCACCAATTTATGATGACGGATGACAATAATGATACGCATGAAACGTCGGGTCACCAATTTAGGATTTTACTTACTTAAGTGTTTTGGGTTAAAACAGATCCTAAAGGACTCTCAATATCAGAAGGTTGTTTTTAATAAAAGAATATTGAAATTCACTGAGTTTATTTGAACACATTGTAATACGCGACAATAAAATTTACATGGACGATTCTAGAATGTAGACGGTAATGTAGAAAGCACAACCAGTCGGGTCCAGCGGGAAATCAAGAATGATTCGGTCGGCTCACTGGCGGACCGTTGTGTTGAACACAGAATGTTGCCATAATCAGGAAATTAAATTAATAATTATTTTGTGCTGTTCGCTGTCAGGTCGCTGGTAGGTACCGTCTACAGTACCATACTTAGTTGCTCAGAGCGATTTCGTTCCCCACTGAAGTTAAAAATCAAAGCATAATCTGAATCTGAACTTATCCTTTTTGTGCCAACTTCATTTTCAGACAGAGGAACAAAGCAGTGGAAACCTCGAGTGCCTGGTATTGTTTTAGCTTGTGAAAAACGCTGCTGTAATTGTTGCCTGCAAGTGAATAAGCTTTCTTTTCTCAGCAAGTAAAAATATATATTTTCTACTCTCGACTGACAAAACTTAAAAGTTTTGTCTACAGTTGTGATAGTGTTGCCAGGGCCAAGTTGCAAACTTTCTCTAGTTAGAAGACGTTTTACTGTTCCACCTATTCCATCACAGGGAGATTTCCCATGACTCGTAGCAAAAAACGACCAACATGCTTTCAAGTTGAAGTCTTTTTGATGGTGACACAGATTTAAAAAGTTTTTGCAGTTTTTATATTGCGCTGCGCAACCATCAGTAAAATAATGAACACTTTGAATTTGGGGAAATTTTTGATTTAAAAATTGAGCAACAATTTTTTGAGTTTCGTAAACAAAACTTACATCATGTTCCAAGTCATCTGAAATTACACACAAGCTTGACACTGTGAGATCTTTGCCAGGCTCTTCACAAGTGTAAATTACCACTGGGTGGAGTGAACAACTGTCTTGCGTCCAGTGGTAACCCTGGACTTCATTCTGGATAACATAGGAGAAGTTTTCACTGTAGTCTAATAACACAACAGCTTCATTTATCTGCAGCTGTGCTTTTAGGGACTCTTTGAGATATTTTGATTGAGACTTTGTTATAAAAGAATGAGGAAGAAGTTTTACAAGACTCTTCGCAAGATGTTCTACATATTCATGAAAGGGAACTGTAACTGAAACCTGCTGTGTTCTATCAGTAGTTACCCATGCACTGTATGTAATTTCATCTTGGTCCCATTCTTCAAATTTTTTCGTCAAAGATACATCATTTCCATGTAGTGACTTGTCTCTAGGACTGTTTCTTTGATATTAGTCCATTCATTCAACCTATATTACTAGCTATATACCTAAACTATAACTTGCCCAATTACAAACTAAAAATAGATATAAAAAAAATCACAAAAAGTTTGAAAAAAGTTTAAAATGGATTTTATTTATTTTTGTATCTAGATTTAAAAAAACCTAGAACAATTCTGTATGATAAAGATTTCTTATTTTAAAAACGTTTCTACACTGTGAAGCACACAAAATACCAGGAGTTTTATTTTTTTAGGTTGTACTATGTTTATTGTAGATAAGAATAAAAAAAAATTACAAAAAGTTTGAAAAAAGTTTAAAATGGATTTTATTTATTGAAGCAAGTAAAATGCCATGAATTTTATTTTTGTATGTGATTCTATGCTATTTGTAGATATGAATAAAAAAAAAATTACTTCATTAACACTGTACCTTCCCGAGATATTGCTTTTTTGTAAAGTACCTTTTCCGTCCAAAAAATTACTTAAAAAATTACTTTTGGTAATTTTTTAAAGTCAAGTAGATAAATGTAAAGGGTTTATTTATTTTTTTCTGCAATCAGCATAGTTTTCTTGATAATATTGAAAATTTTCATTGCATTTGCACTATAAATGACAAAGATACAATTTTTTTTCATTGAAGGTACAAGCTCTTCCGGAGTGCTCGGAATATGTAAAAACGCTTATTTTGCCCAAACTTCAACTGCCCATAAAAAAAAAACGAGTTGAGGTAGGAAGGTAAAATTTGGTATATTTTCTTATCTATATGGAAGGATTAAAAATTTAAAGTTTCATCAAAATCTGAGATGGTGGGTGACAAATCCAAAATTTTCTGGATGATTTGGTGCGGATTGACCCTAAAGTTATTTTTATTTCTATTTATTTTACAGTTATAATATACACAATAAAAATGTGCATAGATTGTGTACAATGTTGTTTAGTGTAAAGTAAGAATGGTGTATTCCGTATAGGATTTATATATTACACTTGGAGAACCTGTGATTCTGTATGTTGGTCTTCCACGAGCGCAGTACTGACAGTATATACCACTCGGGTATAATAAAAAAATGTGGTAATTATTTGTCTAACTGCCGCACTTTTAGGCACAGATTATGGAAATTACGCTGTGTCAATAATTACTACCAGAAACAACTTTTTACAAAAGAGGTTATTAGGTTCTTAGTTTGGGTTAATTAAGTCATTTAGGCATATTTATAGATTGAAATGAAACTCTCGCAAGTGTCACTCCATTTAAAGAAAATAAAATTGATGTGACACCTCACAAGAGCGCCCCTGAAGGTACAGTGTAAAGGCAGGGGAACTATGTTGCCACCCAGTTGGGCAGCGTTGTGAGGCGGGTTAAGATATGGGCTGTAGGGAGGAATTTATTAATGCGGGTTTTGAAGAGGCCTGGATTATATGAAGGAGGAAAAACAGATGCCGGTTACTCGTTTCACATAAGCGCAGTCTTACAAAAAAACGAGTCGAAGAAGCGGCCCGTTCCCATGAGGCCAACATCAACTGTGAATGGGTGTTCCGCTTGTGTATGTCGAGTTTCACAAACATGCACCGGTGCACCGGGGATCAATGCTGCTAGGTCCTTATAGCAGGCTCCATTAATATACCTATAGGACAGACTCAGCATGCCCACATTGCGTCTATGCATTAGAGATGGTAATCAGTCTGTAAACAATTCATTGTCAATCAGACGGACTGCCCTCCTTTGCGCAGAATCAAGTAGGTTTATTAAGTATCGTGGAGCTCCAGCCCAGAGGTGACTCCCAAATTCAATTGCTGGGTGGACTTGAGATTTATATAGGTTAGCAGCTGGTTACTATTGAAGAATCTGTTAGCCCTATACAAGACACCCAGTAACACACACTTGGACACTTCTTGTGCGCCAGATTTCCTTGTGCTTCTGTAGAGCCACGATACTTGAGACGGTCTGATATACTTACTCCAAGCATTTCAATGGAGTCTTTATTGGGAAGGGTGCTTCCATCAATTTGCACCTGACAGTCATTGATCTCCCTCTTTGCCGAAATCAGACACGCTAAAAATGCAGCTTTTACCATCTATCCCGACGCAAATCGTTGTTTCTTTTAGTAATTAAATTGAAACGAAGTGTAATTTCCTTAATCTGCGCCTGTTAAAAGTGTGGCGGTTAGGGAAATATTTACCAAAAAATGAATTACCTTCCAAAGTAAGAAATGCCCTGGTCTCAAATTCCATGGGCATCTGGTGCACGGAGGTGAGATGGTCGCGCAGGCGGTCCACCTTAAAGAGGTCGAGTGCGCACTCCTGGCACTTGGTGTGGTTCTCCAGCACCTTTTGGCGCCCGTGCATGTGCTTGTTGTGGCTGGTCAGCCCGTCTCTGTTGCGCAGCCGCGTGCCACACAGCTCACACACCACTCTGGAAACAAGCATTGTTATATATTTCTATTTAAAGAAGTACCGTCTTCGAATGTCATCAATAAATTATTATCAATATTGTAAATTAATTCGCAGAAATTTCTACGGTTACGCATTGTTCTATAATTAACGTACCCTGCCTCTAAAGACGCCATCTCCTTACTCGTGGTTAAAGGCGCTAATTTTTTGCACAATATCTTTATTCAGATATCATTTACTTGTAAATGAGAAGTTTTTAAACACGCTCCACGAATAATTCATGAAAAATTGACAGATGACAGCTTGTTGCATAGATATTTATCTCGTTGTCTGGCAATTCTGGCATAAATAAACCACTCTCTTGTCTGGTGTTGTCTGCATAAATAAACCCATAAATCAACTATCCACTAAAACTACTCACTAAACCACTCTGTTGTCTGGTTAGTTCAAAGATATACCCATGATATACCTACCTCTCACGGTTTATTTGTAGCTATTGATGGAGCATAATAATAACCTCAACACAGGCTTGTCCTAGTGAGGTTAAAAATTATAACTTAAAAAAAAGATACAATGTAAAGAAACGATAAATAAATAAATAAAATAATAATAAGATTTATTCCAGTATTAATAAATAAACCACTCGCTGATGGAGCATTGGTACAATCGAAAAATCAAATTCCGGCACTTCATATATATCGAAATTTATTGCTCGGATAGCAGCGAAAATTATTCTCTAAACGCTAATGTCGTTTATCTGTTGTATGGTAGCGTTTTTTGTGCCAATCCTTAAAAAGCAAATATAAAAATCAGCGTGTTGCCGCTATCGTTAGTGCACCCAAAAATAAACCACTCACAGTGCACCCCTATCAAGTGTCGTGTTAAATAATATGACATCGTACTAAGACTCCAATGAAAGATATCCACATTATTCTTTCAATAACCCAATACGCCAAAAATAAACCACAATGACCATGAGAATCCCAAGGCGGAGCAAAATCATGGGTTTTCGATTGGAAAACTGAATTACCTATTAACAATTAATATTACAGATAGTTGAACATAACATAACTCGGCATTTGATTTAATTGAGTTTTTTTATAAGTTCAGAAAATAATTGTATCGGACCTGTAAACACACTGTGGGGGGTAATACCTTCTACTTATTTTTTTTTTCAAAATTCTTTTTGTAGCATATTTTGGTTAATTAAGTTTTTTGGACAAAACCGGAAAAAAAATTATGCCCTGAGCTTTACAAAATAAAATATAGCACGCTTTTGTCGATGTTTTTATGCATAAATCGAAACAGCCAGCCGGCATCAAGTGGAAATCTTATCACCACTATCACAAGTAGTGTGTGATGTCGTTCAAGTTTCAAAGATTTATATCATAAAAAATGATTCTTTCGTTCGTTAGTTCTTACCTTGGCCGACTGAGAAATTAACCGTGTCAAGGTGTAAATATATGTCAGAATTTAGCAGACTGGCCACCCCGAGAAGGCGTGATCCGTGCTAAGCGGCAAGCCGGCAAGCGGCATGCACTATGCAGTTCAGAAAATTGTCAACCGCCGTGACTGCCGCCGACCACCGCTGACAAGGTGACATGTTAAATTGACAGATCTCTCGTGTCGTTACAAATTTGCAGTTTTAAATAATAAAAAGTTACAATAAACAGTTAATTAATCTAAAAACAAATAGAAATGTTCTTCGTAGTGGATGTTTTAGACATGGTAGGTATATACATGATTATTATTTCACTAACATTATACCTTATTTGGGAGCATACATTCCCCAACGTTTTCGGCAGTCGGATCAAGATATCATATTCAATTGAGCATGTTTTTATTAACAGTGTTGTAATTTTGGAACGATGCATTTACGTGTATAAGTTACCAAAGTCTCTCACAAAATTGTGCCGCATTCCTTATACGTTATAGGCAAATGTAATGCGGAAAGTATATGTCAGTTTGTACTGCGGACTGCGGATGTGCTGTTCTTGGAAAAATTACCTCAACGCCTCCTGTAGATAACTAACAAATAATCATATCGTACAGTACCGAAATTTAAATATATACAATATAATATTTATTCATCTGAAAAACATACTAGGGTGAATGACAGTTTGAGTTCTTACATCCCATACTTTTAAGTTTATGGGGATATCTCAAATACTCTCCCTTTTGGTATACTCAGAGTTGCAAATACTCTCCCTGGTAAACGACCACCATTCAAAATCGAATTGTTGCTTGAAATGGTATTGGCCGTGTTTGGTGACAAGATCGGAATGGCCGGGTACTTGCAACCCATCTCCTTCTCTTCCCCGCTCCCTCCAGTCTTACAACATACCCAAATTCGGTATGCCGTCATAGTCCCCCTGGCTCCAGACAGTTGGAAGTCTTGTGTGGTATTCACATAAAACAAATATAATATGAATCTTACGGTTATGTCAAGGCAAAACAATTTGAAATAAATATTTAAAATTATTTCTACAGTGAACTTGTTATGCACCATTAAATTACAGTTTAAAAATAATAATATTTAGATGATTGTATAGCGCCATTTTTGTGCAAAATCACCTCAAGGGTGCTGTACAAATATATAATACACTTATACAATGATCTATGTTATTACTAACTAATATGGAGATAATATACAGTACCATACTTACCTGACAGGTCACTTGATTAACACTTAATAAACATTAACTTACCCGGGAGGTCACATGAGATCAACACTGTTTATTGTTTATTAGAGTTTATTTGTTTGTTACATCTTCTTTGACTGCCTGTAGAAATAAATGTACATTTGTAAATATGGATCATGAATGGGTAACCAACCTTGAAATCTGTCTATGGTGAATTTTAATTTACCAGTACTTTTATGATTGTTATAAATAATTGACTGCACTTTTGCACAATCCTCACACAATGTTTGCATTAATTTTTAAATTTTTAGTCACTGTTTACTTTTTACAATCCATTTAAATATATACAATATTTGACGGCCGGCATAGTCCAGTGGTAACGCATTGGACTACCATTCCGAAGGTCGCGGGTTCGAACCCGGCGTGCGCAAATAAATTTTATTTGATTAATTTGTGTTATTTCACAATTAATTAATTAAAATAATATATAGTATATTTGCGGCACGTTCCAGAGTGGAAGATACTACCAGTATCGCCCTGGTGTAGTAAGACCACCATTCAGAATTGAAACGTTGCTCCAAATGGCTTTAGCCGTGTTTAGTGACTAGATCTGAATAGCCAGGTACTTCCCCACCTTCCTCTTTCCCTTCCCCACTTACCTTCAGCCTCACAACATCCCCCAATTGGGGATGCCATAGTCTCACTGGCTCCAGACGGGAGCAGTTGGGACTCTTGTGAGGTATTCACTATAAAAAATTTAATCTTTTCGTAATAGTTTCTCTACATACTTCATTAACATCAAAAAAACCGCGGAGCGGGTTTTCAACTGCTAGTATATGTATATATTATATAAAAACGCACTATACTATACATTTAGATGTCACCTGTGACAGGTAAAAAAAATGCTTTTTCTGAACGGCGCCATCTGTTGGATGTAAAAGCAAAACGCGCTATTGTTTCTCTATCTGTATAGATAGACTGATCCATAGCAAAGTTTACAGCTAGTTTTCTAATAAATATAATTTATTTCCTGAAAAATAAGAATGTTTTATATTTTGACCAGTTAATTAACCGGTTAATTATTGGAATTTAATATAAGCACAAATAAACTACCAATTACTTCTATATCCATACTCTTCTCCCTCCGCTATTACTTTGTTTTGAGTAATAATACATCAAAAATAAAATAATAATTTTTAACTGTTTCTTTAAGTTCAATAGATAAATACAAGTTTACACCACTCCAACAATCAATAATAGCATATTTAATATTTCTTTCTATACATATTATTTTTTATCAGTTCTTTTGCCCTGACCAAAGAACAGGGCCGGCCCTGAGCCAAATGGTGCCTGGCGCTCGTCAAAACCTCAAGGGCATTAGGTGTTAGGTATTATCGGTGCTTTGGCTTCGTGGTGCCTTGGCAATACGGCGCCCGAAGCAAACTGCTCCAATGTGGTATTTTCAACTATGAATACCGTTGAAAATGTGTGGAAGATTTATACTTTATTTTTCTGATTATGATTATCTTACCAAAAATATTCACTTTTAATAATTTCATTCATAATTATTGATTTAAAAACAATCGAAAAACCTCACATTCTGAAACGGTTCCAACTGGTTACAACATCATAACGGCATAGAAAACGTCAATATCTGGTGAGCCGTCTGTCACCAACGTTGCCCGGCGTGACATCAACACCGCCGAATTCATAAATAAAAACGAACCTGTCAATTTGGCGGCAAACTGAAAATGGCGCATTTTAAATCAAACATAAAAATACCTTCATTATCGTAATTTTTTTCGAGAATAATAAAACATAATGAAAATACCCCATTGCGCCTGCACAGGGCTGGCACTGCCAAATAATATATTTTCTGAAAGAGTGAGTTCCAAGACTAATTTAAAATTAACATTTTAAATTAATTGTGTGGTTAAAACAGTTATATACAGGGTTTTCCAATAAGAGGTGTTATTTTGAATAGCCCGCTATTTCGGTAGATGTTACTTTTGAAGCTGTCATGTTTTGACATTTGACAAGTAGAAACTACGCCATTAATAAAAATGGAACGATACACGCTTCAACAACGCATTGAAATTATTAAAATTCACTTGAGTGAATCAAATGCAAATCATCTTGAGTGATGAGGCCCATTTCCACCTCGGTGGCTTCGTCAACAAGCAAAATTGTCGCATCTGGGGCTCGGAAAACCCAAGAGTTATTGTTGAAAAGCCTCTCTATCCTCAACGTGTGACTGTTTGGTGCGGTTTATGGTCCGTCGGAGTCATTGGACCTTACTTGGGAGGAATGCAGATCACGCCAAACTCTGGGAATTGAATAAAAATGCACTTTCTAGATGAAAAAAGTGTGTAGAAATTCATTAAAAAAAGAATTAAGGCGCGGAAGAATAAATTGAGGGAGATACAGCCGATCAAAGTTTAATAAATTGCACTTCGCGATCTGATATTATCACCATATTCGGACAGTCCGCCGCCATATTTTGTCACGAAAATCAAATTAAAAACTTTTAATACTTTTGAAATTTCAGTAGTGCCATCCAAAAAATAAAAAGTGTTGCCATATAATAATATCAATGCATGGAAAATTCTGAAAATTAAATATCATTTGCCAGATTGGTAGTTTATTATTTAAAATCTTGTAAATACTTAATTTATGTATATATTATATAACCTACCCTAACTGTGATTTTCCGTAACAAAAAAATGACCCTTTAATAACGCCCACTCGCGTCCCCTTTAGAGTTTTATCCCAGTTTTCAAGTAGTTTGTGGGCTACGCTAGGTTTGTATAGACGGTTTGTGATTTAATACTAATACCTTTTTTCCATGTTATTTCCTGTTACACAAAATTGCCCCTTTAATAACGCCTGCTCGCGTTCCCTTTAGAGTTATATCCCAGTTTTCAAGTAGTTTGTGGGCTACGCTAGGTTTGTATAGACTGGTTTGTGATTTAATTCTAATACCTTTTTCCCATGTTCTTCTGCCTACTCTAACCCAAACTAAACACCTAACCTATTTTGTAAAAAAATATTATTATTATATGGCAACACTTTTCTTTTTTTGGTTGGCACTACTGAAATTTCAAAAGTAAATAGTTGTTAATTTGATTTTCTTAAGTCATAATTGATAAATAAAACATGGTTACTATGTATCGCGTACGAAGTTTCAAAACCCTATAACTCAGTTAATAGTGCCGACCCCCACCTAATTCTTTCAGATTCGGATTCCCCAGCCCTAAATTAGTCTAAATCAAGTTCAATTTCGGTTATACTCCCATAAACCGAATTTTACCCTCAGATCGCGAAGTGCAATTTTATTAAACTTTGATCGGCTGTATCTCCCTCAATTTATTCTTCCGCGCCTTAATTCTTTTTTTAATGAGTTTCTACACACTTTTCTCATCTAGAAAGTGCATTTTTATTCAATTCCCAGAGTTTGGCGTGATCTGCATTTCACCCCCTTACTTTTCCGAAAATGAGGCTGGAGCAACAGTTACGGTGAATGGATCGCTATCGAGAGTTGATTAATGATTTTTTATGGCCGTAATTGGATGGTATTGATCTGGACAACGTTTACTTTCAACAAGACGGCACTACATGCCACACAAGCAACGAAACCATTGATCTTTTACGATTGAATATCAAAATAACACCTCTTATTGGAAAACCCTGTATAAGCACTAGTGGTCCCGCAATGCTTCGCTATTGCAAATGTCTTTCTCGGATGTCTCCGACTTCTTCCACCATTCAATACCACAAGGTTACTATTAAAAAACTACAATACATCGAATTTCATTCGACTCCGTATCTCATTCTAGTGCATAGATATTGCGTTTATATTGCATTTTTGACTGAGTGTAGCGAAGTTCTGTTCTAACTCGACCATTTGACATTTCACCTGTCTAAATTTGTTTGCATCTTTCCTGTTCAAGATGGTGGCCGTTATAATGGTTCAATAAAAATTCTTTTTTCAAATGTGATATCATTATGCTGATTAATTAAGTAGGTAAGTATTTAAGTACCTACTTACAATTCTTATTTTTGGTTTTGATTTGAAATAAGAAAAAATTGGATACATAATACTTTTTTTGAATTCGAATTCAGTTTAAAATAACACATCATATTTTTATTTACTATTCATATTCTATTAATATTTACTTATTCTCAACAACATTTAAAACTAACAGGTTTTAGCATAAAAATTTTCTAAATGTTATAGCATTCAAATCAGGTATTATGAAAAGAAACATAAATATTTTAGCAGTAATCAGGGGCCTTGAGGAATTTAATCTGTGACATGAATAAATATTTTACTACATCTGAGAAGACTATCTTTCTGATATCTTGAAGTCTTATATTATTATGTCTACGTAGTAATATCATGAGACATGCTGTTGTTATCTTATCCCATACCCATAACGCTTAATAAAAAAATCAATCAAGTGAAGATAATTGCAGTGTCCCCCAAGGATCACCATTCAGAATCGAAATTTTGTTTGAAATGGTAGTAGCTGTGTTTGGTGACTAGGCCTGAATAGCCTGATACTTAAAAAATATATATTTTTCTAATTAATTCATAAAAAAACTTTTAGAAAGTTTTTACAATACTTTTAAATATTCAAAATCGATGATCGTGTGTGTTCACTTGTTGCCGTAAGCAAGACAAACCATACACAATCCTAAGTTTTTGTTAGGGTTAACTTATTTTGTAAGTTTTATAAATTTTTGTTTTTTATTTTATTAAAAATTTTAATGCCGTGTTTGCTCGATATTATTTAAAATGTAAGTCTGAGAGATTGATATAGAAACATAATTTGAATAATATTCACATTATGAAAAGAACATAAAATACCATATTTAAATATTCAGTAAAAAGCTGTTCCTTAAACCACTTAATTTATTAATAGCACTGAACAGACATTTCTTAGAAGTGTGATGTACACCGATTTGAAAAAACCTGATGTCACCAATTTAGAAGACTTTTTAGACTCCTAGGCCCCAGACAAGCCACTGATATTGATCTGTTCTAAAAAATTGGTCTTACTTCGTACACACATATACATCCACAACCGTAGACATTCAAATCAATAGACGAGCCAATCAGGGAAAGAGAACAAACCAACTTGCGCTGAGCGCGGGAGGCGGCTTGTCCGTCTCACTCTCAGTGATTGTCAAAAAATGAATCTAAAAGTATACAGGCAGTTCGCATTGTAATTTGTAATATCACTACTCGAAAATAAAATTTCTTATGAAATCATGTAACAATAATCGCAGTGACAGCAGTTCGTGTTTACACTTTGCTCTTGCAAAAAAACTAAAAAAAACCTCCGAATTCGTGTGCAAACAGTATTTATATGGAAAATTTAAGTGCCAAAAAAGTTTATTTGATAAAACAGTAATAAAATAATACTATTCTAGCGGATTCTAAACATTTTTATCGAAAGTTTTAAAACAACCTAAGATTGTGTGTTTGTTCTCATTGAAATGTCCATCCCACCGATGCCTGATGAATGCTGCCATCGGCGTAAAAAAAGAATGCTGGATAAGATGACGTCCCCATCACAAAAAAAGGCCTCGGGAATGATTTCTCCAGTGGTTGAAGATGAGGAATCTGACGGAGCATCGGACTATTCCGACGTGTCTGAAAATGATAGTGAAATCCCAGTGTCCTCAGTACAGATACTGAACGACACTGAAGCAAGTCTAAGAGCACTCCAAGATGTCCTTGCTGAAAAGCAGTCAAGAGTCTCAAAGGATCAACAACTGCGGATAAGCGCATATGTATCCGCTGTATTCAGATCAGTTTCACAGCTGTTATTGGAACGAGAGGGTTTCAAAGCTGATCTGGCAACAGTTAATGCCAAATTAATAGTGGCAAAGGGAGAGATCGCGATTGAAAAAGCAGAAAACCAACACAGGTTAGAAAAAATATTGCAGTTGGAGTCAGATCTAGGACCAGTGATGCGTAGAGTAGCCGATGCCACGGAAGCAAGCCTATCGTTTGCCGATATTGTGAAAAATGGCCCACAGAAGATGATACCATCAATCAACCGCTCAGGACTTAACGTTGGGACCCCCAAACCTGCTGTATGCATCTTCCCAAAGCTGGATTCTACAAAAGATAGCGACGATACGAAACAGCTACTAAAAGATACATTACGACCATCAGAACTTGGAATCCGTGTGACGGGTATTAGGAGAATCAGAAACAAAGGCGTTGTAATCCATACTGCAACACAAGAAGATCAGGATAAAATACTGAAAACCCCATGTCTAGCAAACTCGGACACTCTAAGCGCTCGATTACCAACAAAACGGCTTCCAAGGGTGATTTTCTTCAATGTTCCTCGTGACCTAACGGACGAGTGCTTCCTAAAAAATGCCTTAGCAGGAGCCCAGGACAAAGCAGGCCTAGATTTCGCAGTAAAAAGTTGCAAGCTAAGTCACCTTGCTGGCGCTCGAACTGGATCAACTTGCCACCGGGTCTTCGAGGTTCCTGCCCACATTCGTCACGTGCTGGTGGAGCAGGGGAAAGTCTTTGTGGACTGGAATGTGTGCCGTGTTCGTGACTTCATTGGACTTACAGTGTGCTCCAAGTGCCAAATGATCGGACATTCCTTCAAGTTTTGCAAGGACCAGCAAAGATGTGGACACTGCGCAGGCGAAGGTCACGCCCGGATAAACTGCCCAAAAGCCGCCGCCGAGCCTGTCTGCGCCACCTGTACAAGATTTGGGAAGCCCGCTGCACATCCGACTGGAGACAAGGACTCCTGCCCGGCCTACAAGGCTGCCCTTGCCAAGGACTTTGCAACCATTGATTATGGCGTCTAATTACATTGAAGAAGATGACGAGGTAGATTACGAAAATACTCATAATTTCTGTGATTGGCTAAAGTTTCATAGCAACTACAATATGGAAAATATTAATATTGTTCAGTTGAATGTTAGATCGATTTATAAATACTGGGATACTTTGAATGTCTACTTAAATACTTGTTGGAAGCATATTCATGTGTTAATGTTATGTGAAACGGCTATAACACCGAATCTTGTCTGTCTGTATAATATTCCTGGATTTAACTGCTACAACTATTGCCGAACTAAAAAATCTGGAGGAGGTATATTGCTATATGTTCGAAATGAATTCACATTTCAACAGAAAACAATAGAAACAAATCATTTTGAATGTGTGCTTGGCTCTATGACACTTCCAAACAAGAGTATTTTAAACATCATAGCAATATACCGCCCCCCCAACTCTAGCCAACCACAATTTCTTAATGAAATATCTGCCATTCTGCATACTATAAGCCCCAAAGAAAATGTTTTACTTATAGGAGATATTAATCTAGACTTGTTAAATTGTCAAAACCCTATTATTATGGCATATGAAAATATAATGTCGGATAATTATTTAATCAAATGTATTTGTGACGTAACTAGAGAAGCAGTTTTAGCAGGAAAAGTTACTCGTACTTGTTTAGACCACATATTTGTCCGATTTAACAGTGGATGTAAACAAAGCGATTCTCTTTCCTCATGTGTATGTAATAATATTACTATAGCGGATCACTTTTTAACTGCAGTTAATATTAAATATAGTGCAAGGAAAGAAGCCCCAGAACACGGGGAAAGAATTTCGTTTTTATCGCAAAACAAAATCGACAAAAACATTCATAATTTTAAGTGGTACTCCTTGCTTGAGGAACAAGATTGCAATATACTATATAGTAAAATTAAAAACAACTTTAAGAATTTGTATGAACAGAGTAAAATCGTTATGAATTATAAACCCAAAAAAAGACCTCTGTCAATAAAACCTTGGATAACTTCTAATATCTTAGAAAACATTAAAAAAAAAGATTCATTGTACAGAAGGTGGAAGAATTTTCCTAGCAATCAATTCTTTGAATTGGAATATAAAACTTTCAGAAATAAGGTGACAAAAGAAATTATTAAATGTAAGTCTACCTTTTTTAACAATAAATTCAAAAATTATTTTGGAAATACAAAAAAAACTTGGGATGAAATAAATAAATTATTAGGACGCAAGTCCAAAAGTAGTTGTGACGAAATAATCTCGAAATATATGTTAAATACGAATAATGAAGAAACCGTAGCAGATAAGTTTGTTGAATATTTTACAAATAGTGTTAACTCTATGATACATAAATGTGATTATTTAGCATCGACCGTCAGGCCGAATGAAGTGCAACATAGTATGTACCTACCCAGAGCTACCTGCCAAGAAATCAATATTATTGTTAGCAAATTAAACAATTCAAAGTCACCAGGGATTGACAACATTCGAATGTTTGACATTAAGACACATATTAATATTTTAGGGCCTGTTATAACACACTTTATCAATTTAATTTTATCGCAAGCAGTAATACCAGATGAACTAAAAAGTAGCATCATTAGGCCAATTTACAAAGGGGGCAAACATACAGATATTCAAAATTATAGGCCAATAAGCATATTGCCAGCCCTAGAAAAAATACTTGAAAAATACATTTCCATAAAACTTAATAAATATCTAGAATCTTTCTCTTTGTTGGATCCCAACCAATATGGATTTCAAAAGAAAAAAAGTACGGAAATGCTGCTTCAGGAATTTTCAAATCACATAAATTATGAATTAAATCTAAAAAAACAAGTTTTGGTTTTATTCATAGATAACTCTAAGGCATTTGATACCATTGATACAAATAAACTATTAGAAACACTGGAGGCAATAGGAATTAGAGGAAAGCTGCTAGTTTTATTAAAAAATTTACTAACTGATCGACAAATAAGAGTAAAAATTCTTAAAAAATTTAGCAAAAGAAAATATATCTCAACAGGTGTTGCACAGGGGTCAATTCTAGGGCCAACCCTTTATATTATTTATGTCTCAATTATGAGAAAATTGTTTTCATTTGTTAAACATTTTGTATATGCAGACGATACGGCGCTCGTAATATCGCACGAAGATCTGGTTACTGCAATGAACCTTATGCAACATGATTTTATTGCCCTACTGAAATGGTCGCATGATGCAGGCCTCTTTATAAACGCCAAAAAAACTAAAATTATGCACATCAGATCTCCACACGCCAGATGTAATGTAATTCCTTCATTATATACACACACATTTGACTGCATACATAAAAATGTTGCACAGCCCTGTTCATGTGAAACCATTGATTTTGTCAAAAGTTATGTATATTTGGGTGTTACTATTGACTGCTACATGAAATGGGATGTACAAATTGCTAATGTTTGTAAACGTCTACGAGCTATTGTGGGTAGGATTTATAAAATAAAATACTTTGTGCCTATAAGTACTTTAAAGTTAATCTACTTATCTCTGGCTGAATCCACTATACGTTATGGAATTACTTCTTGGGGACATTCTTGTAAAACTAATATAAGCTATATACAAACATTACAAAACTCCATTATAAAATTGTTAATCCATAAATATGACAATCAACACAGAAGTAACATTAAATTAATATACAAGTCTCTGAATATTTTACCTGTCAGAGGATTATTGTTTTATAATATTGTAAGTCAACATGTTATATTGTCTGATTCATTGTATAGGGAAAGAGTTTGACATAAACATAACACAAGATTCACTCAAAATGAAGGACTGGTAGTTCCGAAATGTACTAATAAATATGGTGAAAGAACTTTAAACTATATAGTACCCAAAATGTTTAACTTATTACCAATGACAATTAAAAATAATAACATGTATACTGCCAATGTTAAATATAATCTAAGGAAATGGTTATTGGATAATAATGATCTATACTGATGCCCCTGAAATGGAATTCATATTCTTAGAAAATGGAAAAACAATTATTTTATAATACCTGACTACCTACCTCTATTTATGAAACTATTGATGTACTTGTTGATAATACTAATTTGTTCATACATTTATTTTTACTTGCTTATTTTATAAGGCTTTTATGTTTTATGTTGATAATACTAATTTGTTCATACATTTATTTTTACTTGCTTATTATATAAGGCTTTTATGCTGCTATTTAAACTTTTCTGCAATGTAACCAATTTATGTAATTATGTACCGTTCAAATTGTATCTTATGAGTGTATAAATGTTGTCTCTATGTCCCTGCTGACAAACTACACAAGTAGTTTAGCGGGTTTAAATGTGAATAAATAAAAAAAAAAAAAAAAATTACAAGTATCCTTTTTACAATGACGCGCAAATTGCTGGCAGCATAAAAAAAACCTAACTACAAATACCAATTTGGTAACCATAAGTTCAGGCTTATTTCCAAAATTTTATATTTTGTTACACTATTTAGTTAGACACTTTTACAAATGTGTTATAATTTACCCACCTCACTCAATTTCAGCGTTGCTACGCCGGGCGATTAGTTTAAGGAGGAACATTCAGATTCTGCGCAGAACTTTACTTTTCTGCGCATGGTCTGGTTATTTCAACGTGCGCTCCTCAGTAGTCAATGTACGAAGATGTCATAGTATATTCAAAGCATTATTGAACCCTTCTGGTGCCAAAAATATGGTCATGTTGTTTGCCTCCAGTTTGTCTAAATGATACCCAGATTTCATGTTCAGGCAAGTCTATTAATTTGGATGTCTTTGTTCACAACACACTTCTATTAGTTTATCAGTAATTAATAGCTACAGGTGTGCATGTGTGTTATTGTAATATGATATTTTACTTTCCAACACCCCATTTTCTAAAACAAGAAGAGTAAACACGAAATTATTTTTTATAAAAAAATTCTTTCGTTGTTTACTGAGTTCACCATTCATAAAAAGTTTAGTTCAAACACTTTTAACAAATTGCGTTCAGCTAAAGTGTTTGTTGTAACAGCGTATTAACTGATAAGGCGATGTTAGTAAGGAAAGGAAGTATGACTTTGCAATGATAATTATCAGACTTCAAAACTGATCTTTCATTGGCATGTGTCAGCTGAATTCCCCCTGATTCTTGAGTCATTTTTGTGATAAGGACTGGTAGGATAATCATACCAATACATAAACAGTGATATCTTGATCGATCGTTCCTCGATTAATAGTTTTTTTGTCGAAAATCATGAAATCCAACTTAACTTGTCAGTAGTTTTGCAAAGAAAAAAGAAACACGCTCCTCTATTAACACACTTCGTGCGGGAAAAGTAGTTCTACCCATTCGGTCGATCGATGCTTAGCGGCGGGAAGGGTAGTTCTACCTTTTGCGCCGGCCTCATTTCAATGCAGAAAAGATGGAATTATTCATACCAATATATATAAATAATATATACCAATCTCTTTGTAATGGTCCCAACTATATGTACATGATTATCGAATCGTAATGCAAGTCTTCTTTTTATATTTATCTTCGTGCCTTTCGTTTACATCGGTATTTCAACAAAAGGATAGTATATTATTTAGATAACATATTTTGTTATTGTAATAATTCAATTCTATTATTTAAAGTATTTAAAGAAAGCAAGTATGGGCAAATACAGACAGGCGGACCAAAATAAACATATTACAAGGTTAATTGAGTTGCATTTCAAATAATATTCGATTTTCATTTAGTACTTCCATAGCTTGGGTATGCTGAGTTACTATAATGTACGATGTAGAAAATTTTTATAAACATATTTTAATTATTTTCGAAGATATAGCGATTTAAAACAAATGAAAAAAATTAGCGCTGGACCTTTATTTTCGAGACAGCGTAGCACCAGCGCAAAAAATACCTGCCAGAAATGTGTTAAGATCATAGACAAAACGTGTAATATTTGAGACATATTATAATATATATAATACACTTACGACCTATATGTTTATTTAGTAAAACACAAAAAAACTATTAAAATTACTCTAACTTCTATTTAACTTCAACTTTAACTGTTTTTATTAAATTCACAGAAACTCCAGTAAAATCACATTCATCTATCTATAGGTGCTATATTTTTTTTCTTTCTTTAACCACCACTGTTTTGTATACATAATTTATAATGCCCATGCACAGGCTTCACCTTTGTGGGATTTTTTTTGTTACTGTCTAAATATATTTTTTATAGTTATATATGTACCAGTATGTATCAAAAAAAACTTACAATAAAAAAATAAAAAATTCTTCCAGATCAATCGCTGCCGGCTGCCGCTTCTGGCATAAGTTATCGTTAGACATTCAAACAGCGGTGCACGCATTCGGTTATCTTTTAACTTTTTTTGTATCTCAACTTTAAAAATTAACCGTCCGGTGAAAATGCATAGTTTTCAAGAAAAATTTAAAATGTCGAAGAAGTGGAAAAAATTCCACAGAAAAACGTGTTGATATATAGCAAAGTGTTTAGTAATCATGGCACTTATATGTGAAATATCGAATCATATTAGAAAACATGTGAAATATCTATCGTTTTTTGGAATATTAAACATTTATTCATAGTTTATTTCAATAGGATATTTTATAAACGATAGATAGATGTTTCAATACATATATTATGTACATAAATACACAATATGTACTTAGATAAATAGTTACCAATAGGTTATCAAGTATACAATATTTTACCCGTATGACTATCGATAAATTATCAATAAATCTAATCTTTCAAGTACACAAGAATCAGTTAAGCAAAGTTAACTTTTTTTAATATTATACAAGCATAGTGCAAGCAAATAATAATATGAACTTGAAATATTTATATATTATGTTGATTTAGTACAGAAAACACATTTAAAATATTTTTGAAAGAAATTTTTTGACTGTCAAACTAGGAAGATTTATCCGTTTCTGATTTATAATTTAAATTATTATTTTATTGGCTTAATTCAAGAACATACTTAGATATCTATCTATTGCAAGACCACAAAACTAAGGACATGCCCGTATGTAGTGATGTGTATTCCCCGACCGAATAATATAAATTCCCCAAAGTCGGGAATTTTTCTAAATGGGGTTTATATTGATCAAAATGTATTATATTTAAGAAGTTAATAGTGACAGTAAAATAAGTTTTTCGATATCTCCAAAAATGACTAAGTTACGAACTTTCAAAGTGAACTTGGGCAAAACGCATGCAATCGTGCCTCGTGACGTCACACGAGACACGATACAGTACAATTGATAATTTGAATGTTAGTGCTACAGTTCTGCTGCGTTAGTCATTTTATGGACTGTGACATCACAATTCCGGCCGGCCGTAATTATCAACATTTTGACGGCTTATAACATGAAATATTATTGCAGGAGACAACATTATTGGTTTTTCTGGGGATTTCACCATTTAGATGAAAATTCCTGTAATATCTCCCATTTCAGAAATAAATTTTGGGAATTTACCCATCACTACCATGATAGCATGTTCATAGTTTAATATTATTAGTGTAATTCATCGAGTTCATAGTTTAATATTATTAGTGTAATTCATCGAAATAATGTCTGAATTGTACATAGAAACTATGTACATATATTATATTCTTTTTTCTAGGAAAATTACCGCATCCCAACAGCGTTTCTCCAAATGCCACCCCAATGGCATACCCGTTATAGAAACCTCGATAAGTTAAACAACTCAAAGGGAAGAAGACGTAATGAGTTAAATAAGTACATTTTTCTTCCAGGCTGGTTGGTGGTCGGGGGCCATTGGTTTTCAAATAGTTTTGGGCGTGTTAATATTCCTATGGAACCGCAGTCGAGCCAAGAAGGTGATCAGGAAGAAGCCCAAGCCGACAGACGACCAGAGACTCCTCGATTGGAAGCCCCTGCCCCTCGTCGACGAGGATGTGATCCATGAGAAGCCGCCCATCATGGGCAAACTGAACCAAGATGAACTGAACATGGGAGCCACGAGCTTCCTCTGCCTCGACCGCGAGGAAAAAGTGCGCGATGATTCGATCGCGGCGCTGCGCAAGTACGGCGTGGGATCGTGTGGTCCTCGCGGCTTCTACGGGACTATCGACGTGCATCTGGAACTCGAAGAGCGGTTGGCGAACTTCATGGGCGTGGAGGAGGCTTGCGTCTATTCGTACGGATTCTCGACGGTGGCCAGCGCTATTCCGGCCTACGCCAAAAAGGGAGATCTAATTTTTGCGTAAGTAAATTATTGTGATTTCAGATTTTCACAGCCAATAGTATTACGCTTTAATTTTGTTTTTACATAGGGGATACGTGCATGATGTTTTTTATATGTATTTTGTTTTGTCAGTCAGATTTTATATATTTATATAAAATTGTAAATTATAAGTTGAATAGCCCTGATATGTTAATGTTAATTCACTTTCATGTTCCTACCATTAGATCACAGTTCCCTAGTATGTATTATTGTGAAAAATATACTATTGTTTCAGGTTACCATTCTGTTATAAATATTTAATGTGCCTCTATTGAAGCATAAAGCTGTACTAATTGAACATTTTAGCAGTGTATATTTTAACAAGGTCACTGTACAACAGATTTTTCTTGCTTTATTTTAAAATACCTAAAAACAATTTAGGTATTTTAAAATATTAATTTTCACCAAAAGTAATGAAAATTTTAGCTTAATTTGGGCACACAGACCCGCCCTTTAATCATATTTCTGTTCAGTGTTATTTTACCAGCAAGGAGTTAGTGCCAAGAAGCCGTTGCGGTTCATCTTATAAAGAAAGAAGAGATATTTTTAATAAAAGTAATTATTATTTAAAGTAATTTTATATTTATTTTCAAGCGATGAATGCGTCAACTTCTCGATACAGAAGGGATTCGATGCGTCGCGCAGCACCATCCAGTACTACCGGCACAACGACATGCACCACCTGGAGCAGCTGCTGGCTTCAGCTTCAGCCAAAATAGCCAAGCGGCGCGCCTTCATCGTCACCGAGGGTGTCTTCTACAACACGGGCACCGTCTGCCCGCTGCCGCAACTCGTGGAACTGCGCAAGAAGTACAAGCTGCGCCTCATATTGGACGAGAGCCTCTCTATCGGGGTGAGATACTCTTTGTTAATCTTTAACCTGATTTATGCTGCTGTCCCAAATATATGTGACCCAACGGTGGCTATCCCGAACTTATTATTTTATCATGTTCTCTTTTGTCACTGTACTGTTTTATCTGATTACCTGCTGTCACATATGTGATCCATTGGCGGCTATCCCCGTATGCGTATGTCTCATTTGTGATCCGTGAAGTTTCTCTAAAACATGTACTGGTCAACACGGGATAGATTGATAAATTGGGTTTAAAAGGCCAGCGAATAAAAGGTTAATATTTGATTCATTTTGTAGGGTTTTTTTTAAAATATAATCACCACTGCCCAATTGTTCATGGCATCCCCATAGACATATGAATATTAGTAGACCTGCCCTAAGTGATTAAAAGCGTATTATTCCCCACTCCCCATACCGGTTCCATTGGAGCCGGCTGTGCTCGCTTATGGCCTCAAGTGAATTTAGAAAACGTGACGTCATCATTCTTGTGCGAACTATGGTCGAGGCATCATCGGTTCATTTTACGAAATAACACGGCAAAATGGTATCTTGTGGTATGAAAACTTGTAAAAATAGATGTGAAAAAGAGAATAAACCCAATTGTCGTATTACATTCCATATATAAGCATTATTTTACTTTATTTTAAGCATATTCACATCGTATAATATGGATCAGTTGTAGAAACATATAAGTACTATCACACCGAGATACGACTGGACGCGAAACACAAAGCTGGTTGGTTGCTGGGAAGTAAATTATGAACATTTATAAAAGTGTCTTAACTAAATACGTAAGCGAAATATTCGACTCTGAAAATAGAAGAAATTTAGTTTGCCGAATTTGGACTTCGCAAATTTGTTCATAACGTGGCGAGTAATTTGCGCTCCCATGTAAAAATGTCTATTCATTCAAAAGCAGATTTTACTTTTAAGAACTAAATGGTGATATTAAAATGCGAGATGCCTATATACTGTCAGATTGATTTATTGACGAATCACAGTCAGCTTTACCCCCTTCGTTCTTCAATAGTTGATTTTACCCCTCATTTTTAATTTCTAGTCTATACAGGGTGTATCGGCACTAACCCGACAAACTTTAACCAGCTATTCCTTAGCACATTTGGAGTGAAAAATGTTATGGGCACTTTGCTGTCCGGTAGCATTTTTTTTTCAATTAAAAACAAAAAAATTTAAAATTTCCACACTACATCACTGTCATTGGCATTGCGTTTCGTGTTAAACAGGTGTTATAAGCAAGTGTGTCAAAAAGCGTCTTCGCTCTTTCGCACACACTAATTAATAATAGTTAAAAATGAGACGAATGGTGCCGTGCCATTTCGTTGTGACTGTAAACGTGCGCCAATATAGGTACACACGTGCATTATTCAACGGAATTCGAATAAAATATTTGCCAGATGGGTTTTCAAACTTTATCAAAGGATAAAACAGTGGTGACATGTGGTGAAAATATGAATAATAAATTTTTTATTAAAAAAAAACGTTACCGGACAGCAAAGTGCACATAAGATTTTTTACTCCAAATATGCTAAGGAATGGCTGGTTAAAGTTTGTCGGGTACGTGCCGATACACCCTGTATATGTCTGTGGGCATCCCCTATTTCGAGTATTATTGCGAGAGCTTTAGACGGAGGAAGGTTGGGAAGAACCTGACCATTCAGATCTGACTACTGAAATCATTTCAAACTATTTAGATTCTGAATGGTCACCAGGGCTATAGTGAGAGTCTCTGCCACTCGAGTGATAGTTTTTTAAAATTATTTATTGAGTTAGTTTATACAACATTTGAATATAAACAAGATAATATTTCATTTAGTAACTTTTAATATTTTTACATAAACATGACGTTTCTTTTTAAATACATTAATTCTTCAGACTTTCATGCATTTCATCATACATCTTTAGTCCTTTGTACATTAGGCAGTTCTGTGATTTTGATTTCTTCATATGTGGCAATCTAATTCTATTTACATTTCTGGTTTCGTAATTATGAACATCTCTATTAAAAACAATTTCATCCTTAAAATATTTTGGCATTTGGTTGTTCATGACTTTATGCACAAAAATTAACACATTAAATAACAGTCTCTTTTTTTATTGGAATCCAATTTAGCTGCTCTCTCGTTTGATTAATGCTTGCGTATTTGCCTTTTCCCAGTATACATCTCATAGCTCTATTCTGTATAACATCTAGTTTGTTCAAATCTCCTTCATAGGCCAAATATAACATAGTAGAAAAATAATCTAAATGTGGAGCAATTATAGTTTTATAAATGAGCTCTGTAGTTTTTCCATTTAGTTTATATCTTAATCTTCTAAGAAAATTTACTTTTTTTTATACCTTCTTTAGCACATATTCAAAATTTGCTGTGAAAGTGAGTTTTGAATTGAGTATTACACTCAGGTATTTAATTTCATTTAGTTAATTTCGGTTAGGTTAGGTTAGAATTTCTCACAAATGAAACGGAGTAAAAATATTTGAATAAAAAAAAAAATCGATAACATAATTTTAGAATATCGGGTTTTGAAGTTTTCTGTGATTGGGTTCTTAACCGAGGTTGTTCTGAAAATTTCTCACAGCCCTCATAAAATGATTTGAACACTCGAATAAGACAGTATTATTGTGATGGATTATGTCAACAATTTTGGAAAATTTTGTGGGTTATTAGTGTTTGCTTCAGTCAAATCAATAATCTTACAATAGTGTTGACTTTTATTGTTGCTATTTGGATGTCAATGTGGCAAATCAATCAAACCGTAATTTTATGAATTTAGTGAATGACAAATTTATCAAAGTATCACAAATAGAATAAATTGTTAAACGCCCTCGAGCCTGGTAGCCCATTAACGGGTGCTCCGCTTGTGTCCGTTAGGTTTTTGCATACGTGCACAGGGGATTGATGCTTCTAGCTCCTTCGAGCAGGCTCATTGAAATACCTGTGGAACATACTCAGCATGCCTA
Organism: Hesperophylax consimilis; assembly: GCF_061612785.1. Lineage (NCBI taxonomy): Eukaryota > Metazoa > Arthropoda > Insecta > Trichoptera > Limnephilidae > Hesperophylax > Hesperophylax consimilis. The sequence goes on from NC_142842.1 coordinate 4,633,939, forward strand.
CATTGCGTCTGTCCGTTAGATATGACAATCGGTCTGTTAACAACGGATTGTCAATCAGACAGACCGCCCTCCTTTGCACAGAATTTTGTTTGACGAAATAACAATATAATTTTTGTTTACATTAGCTCCATAGCCCTGAGGAAAATAATTTCCCTCAGGCCCATGTCATCTTTGGGGATGCTGTGTGGAGGTTTTTTTAAATGAAATGAGTGGAAAATCTGGAAAGGAATTAGATATAAAGGGTGGGTAGGAATTTAGGGGTTAGTGTGTCCACGTGACGTATGAATTCATCCCTACCACGGCGGTGCAAGGCGATAGTTATTCCTACTGGAGAGGTAAAAAAAGATCTCCCCCCAACCAGTCTCCGAATCCGGCCCGCCAAGACCTTGACAATTCTACCCCCATGAACCCAGGCACCCCTGCCAAGTCTCCAAGCATAGCGAACTTGGGGTGACCTATGACAGACGTGTTTGTGACTCATACCCGCCTACCAAATTGGGGATTGATGTATAATTCTGATTAAAATTTGATATCTTCACTAAGTGTTTTGTCAAAGACGATGGGATATGGCTACAGAAGCAGAATGAGATGCATAATTGTTTTTTAAATGAGTTCAATTTGAAAAAAGATTCTATCATGATTGTTTAATTGATAGATTGGATACATCATTTAAAAAGCATGACATCAATTTCACCAGCTTCTATTCAGTCAATTAGAATAATGGTGTTAAACGAGACTCATTTCAAAAGCGGTTGTAAGATACCACTTTCCGTTATTTATTTACGAATAATGCGATATGTTTGAAGCTACAAGTAATAGTGAATTACTTTTTCAGTTACCTTGATTACAGTTTAACAGCCACTTAACCTCTTAAACCCACTTATTTCATGTGTTCCACAATTCCACAATCACAGCTACTAATAATGCCAGTATGTGTTAGTGATAATTTTTCTTGATAGAGTCACAAGTCGAGTAATAATGAATTCATATATGCATAGTAACATTTATCTAATTCCGTCAGCTAAGATTACTACAAATTAAAATTGATTATTTTAAGTGGTCCAGGGGTAAGGCTCTCGACTGGCAATCCGGAAGTCCTCGAGTTCACAAGTAAACTTTATTTGATTAACACGTGTTATTTCACGATAAAATCGTTTAAAATATATTTTTTTAATTCATTTTATGCCCATAGGGCTTTTACATAAGTATATGTGGTATAATTTTGACATGATGCATAATTTAGAACACGAGAAAGAAATGATAAAAATAAGATTACAGTAACCGAAAAATACTGTTATGTAGCAGTTTGAATCGTAGGAAGTAATAATAACAATCAAAGCTGCCACACGCTGGTTTTTGCGATCGCCGCCAAAGAGCAGCACTTTGCCGGCCTAAATGCTCGCCATCGGATGCACCGACGCAAACCGTTCGTTCGCCCTCGCCCTAGTCCTTGCTATTATACACGGTGTCCGGAAACTCGTAGTACAAGCGGGAAACTGGAGAATCTACACCACATGGGGAACCCAAATAAACATAAAGTTTTTTGATTTGAGCATTTTCACAAAAAAAAAAACCAAAAAAAAATATTTTTCGGCTATTTTAGGGTTAAAGTTTTTTCTGGTGTTTAGGGTTGAACAACAGATGTTTTAACCCTGCAGAGCAGAAATATTTTATGATTACACCGGATTAAATGAAGGGTGATTTCAAAATAATGCTTCAAATCCGAGTTTCTTCATTTGTTTTACTTTCAAATAGTTTTAATTAGTTGGGTACTTTGATCTTCAGTAATAATTTATAAGAATTTGATTAAAAAAAAAATTTAAAAAAAAAAAAAAAAATCAACTTCTAACTCGATTTACTCGATAACGAAAGCTCAAATCAAAAAAAAATATACAGTGAAACCTCTATCTATTGGTTTTAAAGGGACCTATCGAAATAAACGATGAATGCGGGAAAACAATGAATGCGGGATTAAGAGGACAAAACACAAGGAGATACGATCCAGTAAAGTTACCATCCTCCCAATCTGCATAACCGTTGGTAGATTAAAATTATAAGAAGAAAATAAGTTTTAGATGTAAATAAATGTATTTATTTAAAAAAATACAAAGCTAAACAGAACCAATTTTTTTTAAAAATTTATTGCATTGTAAATACATAATCTTTCATCGACATTTGTTTTTTTTACTGTTTTATTTCCGCAAGTCAACAGTATATTTTCAGCTTTGCAAATGATATTTTTTTCGGCATCAATATCTGAGTGTGCGTAGTAGAAAGTTTTCAATCTTTCAAAGAGGGTGCATGCTTCTGAAAATGAAGGTACAGGCAGCGGCTCCTCTTCATCAATATCGACCTCTTCTGTTGTCTCCGTCAATCTTGCGTCACACAAGCTTTCGATAGTTTCTATCCCACAAGTTAGAATATTGTCGTCGAAAGTAACAAAATTGTTAAAATTTGTCAAATTTGGTACCAAGAGATAAGAATTTTCTCCAGTTCGCTAAACTTTGATTCTTTACTGGTTTTTCTAGTTTTCGAAGATTTTCCGCACTTTTGAATTTGCTCCCGAATTTCGTTTTTTTTCAAGAAAATAGAATTTAACGTGGATGCCGCGATTCCTAAACGCTTGGCTATATCGACGCGTTTTTCAGCGGGGTTTTTTTCGTACGTAAGAGAACGTACTTTTTTCATCAAACGGCTCATTTCGAAGATAGTTTAAAAGCTCAAAAGGATAACTGCAAACACTCCACTAAGTTCGGGTATCTAGCGACAACTGACGACAACTAGCGACTGATGGCGGTGACAAACTGTTATTCTTTCTCTTTCTCTCTCAAAAGTTTCGCGCATCGTAATGAGTGCCGTCTGGCGCCGTTTAAACATAGACAAAATATATCAAATACGCGACGTAATTCCTACGATGAATGCGGGAAAATGGTGGACATAGAAACGATCGATGCAATCTATTTTTGTATGAAATGATTTCGGACTAGAAGAAATAAATGATACATCCGGGAAAACGATTATTCGAGGAACGATAGATAGAGGTTTCACTGTACTACAAAATCGACTCCAAATGTGATGTAGATTCACCAGTTTCCCGCTTGTACTACGAGTTTCCGGACACCCTGTATAACGTTGAAACCCTAACTTTTGTCTTTACTGAACCCCTGTCTCGTTCTGAATGATGTAGCAGAAGATGATAGCTGACCCCTCGCTTTGAGTAAGAGTTGACATCACGCCTTTGTAGAGCTAGTCCGTGGTAATGCATCAGGCCCCTGATGTCAACTATGTCGATTGACCTACATTCTAAATCCTACGTACATCACTTCTGTTTTATTGCACTGCCGCCCATCGTGTATTGCACGGACACGGGGGCCGGTATTATTGCACTGGCGCCTCACACGGGGCCCAATGCATGAAATAAAAATACAAGAAACTAATTTTTTAAAAGATACAGTGATGAGATAGGTTAACAAAGAGACAACCAAAGGTTTAAGAATAGGGTTGGAATAGGTTTTTAATATGATCCATAAAATTCACAAAGATAATATTAAACATATCATAGTATTGATTTCCCATAGTGTGAAACCTCTGTATAGGGCAATTAGCTGTGTAGTTGCACTTCCGCACATTGTGGTGGAATAGAGTATTGTGTCTTGTTGTTCTTGTGGGTATTTTATAACTTGCAGGATTTCGGAAGAGTCTAATTTAGAGTGTAGAATTATAAATAAGAAAGTTAAATTTTTTTTTTTGCATGTTCCATAGGGGCCATTCAAGTATTACGTAAGCAGATGTATTACAATTATTTACCCCCTCTTCCCCCTTGTCACCAAAAGTAAGCAAAGCTCTTACCCCCCCCCTCCCATGTTTACGTAAAAATTGGTACCTATATGCATTTTTCTGTTAATGTATTCTGTTTTTATATTGATTTTAAGCGAAAGAGGATCAACAGTAACACAACTATTAACTTGCTTTGATTTGCTTACAACACGTCAAATCGTCAATCGTACTGAAACGAAACAATAGATTGATGGAAGAAATTTTGACAAGTGAGTAGCGCGCGGTAATTCCCCCATTCGCTTTTAAGCGAGTACCTAAACGTATTAATTATTTGTGGGAATCCCCTAATATGTATTCGGTTTTCAAACATAGACAATGTGTGAAAAAAAAATAACTACTGCTGAGCAGTGCTGACGTAATCACTATCTCGACCCCCCCACCCCTCCATATCATCAAAAATAAGCAAAGCAAAGACCCCCCTGCCCCCTTATAGTGCTTACATAATACTTGAACGGCTCCATAGTGAAAGATACCCTCAGTATCGCCCCAATGTAAGACCACCATTCATTATTGAAACGTTGCTTGAAATGGCTTTAGTCATGTTTGGTGACTAGATCTGAGTAGCCAGGTACTCACCTCCCTCTTCCCCATCTCCTTCCCCTCCCCATAACCTTCATCCTCACAACATGCCCTAATTAGGGATGTTGGGATCAGTTGGAAAATTAAAAAAAAAAACACAAAGGAATAATGGGAGCACCATTTTGAAATATCATAAAAGAAAGAAAATGTTAGAGAATGTATAATAATGTAATACTTATTGTAAAAGTAATAACATGGTAACTCTTTGAAAGTCCCTCTAATATTCAACTGTGACCTAGGTAGCATTATCTATTGCAGCCATTGATATAATAAAAACCCGGCCTTGGTTGAAATAATGACCATTGTTTTGCATTCAATAACTTTGTGTTGATTTTGATTGGCGCATCCATCGCATTGTGAATCATTTAACTACTATGTGATATAATTTTATACTGATATGTAAAAAATATTCCAGTAATTAATGTACATAAATTTTTGGTTTTATCATGTTTTATTTATGAAACTAGCTGTACCCCGCTACGCGTTGCTGTTGCTCAGTCAGTTTGTGCAGATAGAGAAACAATAGCGCGTGTTGCTTTTACGTCCAACAGATGGCGCGATTTTTCATAAAAAACATGTTTTTACCTGTCACACGTGACATCTATATAATATAGGTATATAAAAACACACGCGTATTGGAATGCAAAGTTGTGTCGACATTTCAAAGCTATCGATGAAGAATCTTCAGAACATGATTCTTGGTACGCTTCCGAAATTTCAGTCCGTTCAACGCCATAGAGCCTGAGAAAACGACTCTCAAAGTTCTAACCCAAGTCTTGCATTTGTGTCCGTGAATAATATTTTTTTAACAAATGCTACTTTATGCTGATTTTGATGTTGATTTTGCTTCAGACCATGATTCCTAGTACGCTTCCGAAATTTCAGTCCGTTTAACGCCATAGAGCCTGAGAAAACAACTCTCAAAGTTGGAAGAAGAGTTTGAACAAACGAACATTTCCTTTTTTATTTATTTAGATAAATAATAATCGTTTTTGTAATCTTAACCTTTTCACAGCATGTGTACAAATGTTGAGGGTATTTAACGACTATGCACCAGTGCCGAAGGAATCAATGACACTAATTTGTGAGAGCAACTTTCAATAGAATAAGTAGGGCCCTGTTCAGTACGCTCCGCTTTTAAGAGGCTAACTTACTCCGGCTTCGATGGAGCTCCCGTGCCTGGTTACATAGTAACAGCAAGCAATATCAATTGAAGGCATGTTGGGAATATTGTAAAAGGTAATACTTAGGATGTGCATTAACCATTTTGACTTTATCGGTTCAGGTGTTGGGAGAGAAGGGACTGGGTCTAACGGAGCACTTCAAGGTGCCCATTTGCGAGGTGGACCTCATTGTGGGTTCCCTGGAGAACTCATTCGGCAGCATTGGAGGCTTCTGCGTTGGTAGCAGCTTCATCGTAGAACACCAGAGATTGTCTGGACTAGGTTAGTAACGCTAACATCAAACTAACTAACTGTTAGGTTCTGCTAGGAAATGTTGGCAGCCCTTGCACTTCACGGCTCAACACGCACATAACATGAAATGTTGGCAGCCCTTGCACTTCACGGCTCAACACACACACAACATGAAATGTTGGCAGCCCTTGCACTTCACGGCTCAACACGCACACATCATGAAATGTTGACAGCCCTTGCACTTCACGGCTCAAAACGCACACAACATGAAATTTGTATGACTAAAATGATGAATGAATAAAACGCTACATAAATTTTGGATGTTAATTTATTTCACTTAATGCAATCTATTTGATTGTCACTCGGCGACTATCCCCTTATGCGAATGTTGTAAATAAATTAAAATAATGTATTAAATAAATTTGATCCATGAAGTTTCTCCAATATTAATCTTCTCCCAAATTTTATTTGATTAATTTGTCTTACATATTTAAAAATTTTGTAACATGCAACTAGTATATTTGCGACACGTTCCAGAGATGTACATAAATACTTTCAGTATCGCCCAGTTGAAAGTCCACCATTCAGAATTGAAATGGCTTTAGCTGTGTTTAGTGACCAGATCTATCTTCATACCCATCTGAATAGCCAGGTACTTCCCCACCTGCCTCTTCCCCACCCCGCTACCTTCAGTCTCACAATATATCCCATTTGTGGATGTCGTAGTCTCACTGGCTCCAGACGGTTGGGAACAGTTGGGGCTCTTGTGCCATTTCAAGTAATGTTTCAATTCTGAATGATGGTCTTTCACCAGGGCGATACTGAACATACCTTCAACTCTGGAAGGTGCCACAAATATGCTTATACTATTTTTAATTAATTATTTTGTGAAACCACACAAATTAATCAAATGTAATTCCGGATTCGTGGTAATGACCCTTACCCCTCGACCATGGATGCCGTTAGAAGCTGCCATTAGCATTTTGTACCACAAACACAACTATCATAAAAATGAAATTGGTTTTGTGTTTGAATATTGTTGCTATATGTGTCTGGTGGTTGTGTTCAGGTTATTGCTTCAGTGCATCCCTGCCCCCCTTGCTGACTCAGGCCGCCATCACAGCTCTGGACTTCATCGAATCTGACCCCTCCTTGATGGCCAAACTCAGAGACAACTCCTCTAAACTGCAGAGGTAAGTTACCACAAATACCCTATAATATTAACACATTTCTGGTAGGTATTTTTTTGCGCTGGCGCTACGTTGTGTCCGGGCGAATACAAAGGTCCCGCTTGAATTTCTTTAATTTGTTTTAAATCACTATATCTTCGAAAATAATTAAAATATTTTAGTAAAAATATCTACATAGCTTACCCAAGATATAAAAGTACTAAAAGAAAATCGAATATTATTTGAAATGCAACTCAATTAACCACTTATTATTATAGTCCGCCCACCGGTATTTACCCAAACCTGCTTTCTTTAAATACGCCCGACATCTCTCGCTCGCACATAGGAGTTAAGTGGGTGCGGAACAGAGATTCGAATCGGGTTTCACAGTCATAAACCCTCATTCCAGGAATTGAATTATTACAATAACAAATAATATACTATCCTTTTGTTGAAATACCGATGTAAACCGGTCAGTGGCCGAGTTGACATCGCGTTTGGGTCCCACCCAGGCGTAGTTTGTTCAATTCCTCGGCTGGCTAAGTCCTCCATCACAACACAAGCAACATGTTCCGCTTACTGTGGTGGTAGTAGGAGATTTTCAAATATTGTCAGGTTATTCGTAACCCGGGAATGTTTGTCTTTCTTTTATAAAAAATAAAAAAAATGCATGAAGATAAATATAAAAAAAGGCTTGTTTTTGGGGTGTTATGCCGTGTTGCGCTAACTCCTTCTTTAGCCAACGTTTCGGACAGCATTGCAGTGTCCATCATCAGGGCAGATGTGTTATTTGAGGTTTGTGTTAAAATGTGAGCTTATGTATGAGGTTGTGATACCGTGTTGTGTATCTGTAAACACGGTATCACAACCTCATACATAAGGTGTATCGGTTTGGCCGTGAAAATCTTAAATCATATTTAAAGAAGACTTGCATTACGATTCCATAATTATGTGCATATTGTTGGGACCTTTACAAAGAGATGGCCACTACATATTTCACTAGAGTTGGATGTATTATTAATATTATAGGGTATTTGGTTACACCCCTCCTTCCCCCTCTCCTGCATATATATGTCTCTGTTATTGTTTCCCTTTCTACTGACATACATATATGTATACACCTAATTAAATTACGTATTCATATGTAATTAGCAATGATTGGAATGATATTGCCTACTTAAATGAAAGTTTGCGTTACATATTTACAAATGCATCATATTAGAGCACGTTGAGAACAGAACTTGTTGAATTTTTGAAAAATAACAAATAGTAGTGAAGATATGTATAAGCCGCCAATAAGTTATATTTTGGCAGCTGGCTGAAAAGCATGTGACATCACGGTACATGCTTGTGACATTTTTGCATACATTTTACCAACGTTCTCATATATAAAATTAATTTTACATACAATACATTTTCATTCAAATAAAACATTTAGGAGACAACCTCAATTCTCATCTTCCTACACATAAAATCCCCTCACAATTTTTCTATATATTATAAAAAATTTTCATGCTTATGAAGATAAAGAAAACAAAGAAAAAAATTTCCATAATATTGTATTGTTTATTATTTCCCAATGTTAACATTTTACTACCTTATGTAAAAGTTCTCTAGGCGTTAATTGCATAAATCAATATATATTATAAAAGTAAGTGTACAGTGTGCGTGCTGCTAAAACTCAGAAACAGAGTTAGGTACGATCAAGGGAGTTATATGGTGTTGGAACCCTATATCCCCCATCCATGAAGAAGGTTCCCGTTTTTACCTGAAGGGCGTGCTTTTGAAGATATAAGGGCTGGAAGTTTAGCCCTCTAGAAATTTCTAGAACAGTCCAAAACATTGGAGAGTATTCGAGAACATTCCAAAACATTTCAGAACATCCCGGAATAGTCTGGAATGTTTGGGAATAGTCTGGAACATCCCAGATCATAATGAATTAAAAACAGGATTACAGGCCATTTCCTGATAAACTTTTAATAAATTCTTAATCGTGACAATACATTGGTATCTCTAAATAGTATTAAACAAGTTTGTTTGTGCGCTTAGTTCTTCTAAACTATTCAACGGAGTTTGATGGGGTTTTCACTATATTTAGAGAATTTCTTCTGGAAAGTTTATTTATATATAATACTTGGATATTATATTTGTTGAAAGTAGAGAAAAATCGAGCAACGCCGGGTAACACGTCGTCAGCTAGTAAATAAATAAAACAAAACTTGTTAACATGAGGGTCATTGAAGTGCACCACGCATTTTATCATTATAATGACATATTTATAACTTTTGTAGGAATACAAAAAAAAACAATATCATAGATTCATAATGCTGAATTGTGATAACGTAGGGGATAGTAATTTCGGCAATTTTGGTTACCTCTTTTGGCAAGGGGAAGGTAAATTAGGAAATTATTAATTTAGCCATAATAACAATGAAATTTTATTTTTTCAGTGCATTAGCCGGTCTCACAAACTACCGAGTCGGCGGTCACGCTCTCTCACCCATCAAACATCTCTACCTGGCAGCCGATCACCTTTCCACAGCGGAGAGGCAGTCCGCCCTGAAGCAGGTGGCGGCCTACTGCCTGGAGCGGGGGCTCGCCCTCAGCGTGGCATCCTACCTCCGGGAGGTGGAGGTCAAGTGCCCCGAACCGTCCATCCGGATCGCCTCCAACAGCCAACTGACCGCGGTGGATATAGACAAATTGACCACGCTACTTAGCAGTGCTTACGATTCCTTAGATCTTTAATATATAGTAAGTTATATAAATAAATTCCTGTGCTTTATATATACATCGATGTGGAAAGCTTTAGATGTTGACTTTGTTACACAAAATATCGTTGTGGATACATACTACAACTATATAGTGAAACCAGTTTTCTTTGAAATCGGTATAGAACACATTTTTTGAGGTTATTTGTTTAGTGCACGTCACAGATAGAAAACATTTTAAGGGAGGTGTGATTTTAGATTTTCATGGCCAAAGCCACGTTGGCTAAAGAAGGAGGAAACATATCATGGCATAATACCCCAAAAATAAATCATGATAATAATTTAAGGAAATTTTTAAAATGCATACATTTTTTATTTGTGAATTGATACGGGTGATGTAGAAACACCGCATTTGGTATTTCGAGTTTCATTGGAAACTCTCAATTAGTACATCAAGTTTTATAAGTACACAACTTTTAGCTACAGTAACTTTGAAATTCATAATTTGAGTTATAGGTGAATTTGAACGTATTGCAGTATCCACAACGAAATGAGTCTATTTAGGTAACTTACGGCCACTTTCACAAATCAAAACTGAAAGAATGATAAGTTAAGTTAAAATTTATGCTTTGCGTAAGACTTACTCAATTGCATTTCTTCGTCATTTTTTATTTGAGAATCCAAGCAATTTCAATAGATATTATGTTATTTACGCTAATTCTACTATTGGATTGTGAATACATGTTTTATTTTGTAATTAAAAGAAATGATTTTAATCTGCAAAAAAAAATGTGCAGACATCAATCACTTTGATATCTCAACATTGTTCATTCGTACAAGTAGAAGTTTTAATATTTTTTATAATCCAATTTCAGGTACTCGATTGCGATGGTTACATCAAAGCAGTTTCGAGCTACGTTTGAACTTAGCGATCGTTCAGTTTGATTGACGAAAGTGACTGATTTAGAATCTGGGTATAAACTAAGTAAAGGTGTTATTTATTGGTTCTACGGAATAAGATCCATCCGTATTAGGAATACTTCTCAGAATAACATCACTAATACGTCTTATCTATTGTTTTTCTACACCGATGGTTCCACAACACTCCTTCTTAGCTTATTTACAAATCACATTGGGTAATTTTACAACTCTAGAGTGCTCAAGCTTAAATTTAGTAAATGGAAACGTTTTGCCTCGAAATTTTTTGTGCCTTTGAAAATTACAGCCAGACATGGCTATAAAATATCAGAAATCTTCCTAGCACTAGCTACCTTTCTCTCTCAAAGTTTAAATCCTTAGGAAATATTTATTCGATACAAATGAAGGGCGTATTGTCATATAGTAGTAAGTCGCAATATGTACATGTTTTTAATTATTTTAAGTTAAGTTCCGTAGGACAGTTGCCTATTGCATTTTTAACTGGATAGGTTACGGAAACATTTGCTAGTTGAGTTTATTTTCTAGACATAAGGAAGCTTTATTATATTCTCATACTTCAGCTTGGGACTGTCAAATCATTAAACTAACATTTTATACAAATATTATTGATGGAATAATCTACAATTACAATTTATAAATCAAACTATCGTGCTGTTATGAATACGATTATTGGCAGAATAATCATATGATTACAATTTCTAAATCAAACTATCGTGCCATTATGAATATGATTATTGACAGAATAATCATACGATTTCAATTTATAAATCAACTACCATACAATTATCAATCGATGATCGTACAATAATGATTTGATTACATGTTCAATCAATTATGATTACTCAATCAATTACTGTACTATTATGATTATTCAATCAATTATTATACTATTATGATTATTCAATCAATTATCATACGATTCAAATTATGTTTACATAATTCTTACGAAATATTCACTTGCTTCACAATTGATATTGTTACCTACATACTATTATAAAACATTTAATGTTACATGTATGTACTAACTAAATTGATGTTCACATTACAACATATTTATACAAAGTAGTTTAAAAACTTTTTTCTTTTTGCAATCTGTAAATGAATTAATTATTATTCAATAATCATATGGTTACAATTATGTATTATGATAATGATTATCCACTTTCTTACCGTCCTTTATTCGATGATTATGTATGCACATCGGTAGCTCTCTGAAATGGCTAATAAGAAAATAACAGTGATTCGTGGCTTACCAAAATTTGACAATAGGCCCTTCAAATAATGTACATTGTTTTATATGTAATTTCATCGAGATTAGATCAAATGTTTAATATCAACGCTTCAGTATTTTTTTCATGTGAGATGTGTGAATATTTAATTTTTTATTACGTTGGTCACAATATTTTTATTGTATTATTTATGTGTATTTTATAAGCATTATAGAGAGGTGATGATTGCTTTAAGATTCCTACAGAAGTATTTTTGTATTTGTTTTTATTTCTAAGTATTATTTTTAGTTTTAAATATTTAATTGTAGTGATGTCACTACGCACTCTCCGAGTCATTAACTGTACTGTAGAAATAAAAAATATTTCTACATACTTAATTGGTGTTTTAATATGTGAAATGCTAAAAACCCTAATGGGCCCTTTACAAGATGTTTTTTTTATAAAGATACCCATATGAAAACCATATTGAGACCAGTATAAAAAAAAATTGCTTTAGGTGGGTTTTCAGCGACAAAAACATTGGGTCGGGCCACAACGTTTTTTGTTTTCATCGACCACGTAAAACAAAATGGGCCAGGGCCACAATGTTTCCTGTTTACATAAACATTTGGCTCAATGTTTGTGGTCATATTGTCCCTGGAGACCCGCCTTTACACAATCATTATTAGATAGTTGCCATATAGAAGAAATAATATTATGGGACGGTGCTAAATCACCAAAAAATGGCAACACCTAGAACTACAGATCACATGAAAGCTTCTGTCATTTGCCTTTGTCATCGCCATCAACAAATCATCAAAAATTCACAATACCGAACAGTATTACTTGTTCACAATGAGTAATAAACGCATATTGTAGTCTTTTTATCAATCTTCTATATAAATAAAAATGTAAATGTTTGTTTGTTCAAAATCTTAAATTTCTGAAATTTCTTCACCAATTGCTTTGAAATTTTGGCGTAACATTGCATTCGAATGGGCATGTGTTTTTATATACCTATACATATTATATTGATGTCACCTGTGACAGGTAAAAACATGTTGTTTTTTTTAAACAGCGTTTCTCTATTTGCACAGACAGACTGAGGCCATAGCAACGCGTGGCAGGGTAATTAAATAAACATTTCCACATAATATAGCAATAACAGCACGTACCCAAAGGATTTTAAACAGCCATTCCTGAGAATATTTGGAATAAAAAATGTACTTGTCATTTTGCTGTCCGATGATATTTAATATCTTTTCAATTAAATTAAAATTTCTAAGGCTAGCTTTAGACTTTCAAAATGCAATATGCCCATTGGCTAGATGTCGTAAATTTACGAAAAAACTTACAAGTTGGATTTTCAAAATGCAATATGCCCATTGGCTAGAAGTCGTAAATTTACGAAAAAACTTACAAGTCTAAAGCTAGCCTTACAAACGTCGCCACTGTTTCACACTGTTAGGCGTCACAATGGGATCACGTGACACGCATTCTCTTTCCTCTATTACCGTGCTCCTGGAAAGAGACGAAGAGCGTATCATGTGGCCCGCTAGGCTGAACCCCGCTACTCAGTCGCGACATGTGATGGAAAAATATTTCGACCGTTGAAATATATTTTAATAGATTAGGTTGATACAGCTAGCATTGAAAAGGTTAAACTAATAATTCATGACAGCCATTCTAAATGGGCATTTGGTCCCTCGTCATCTTGACGAGATCAATATTCTGCTGCGTGGGGGTCCGGTAGGAGACAGCCAGGGGGGCCCTAATCTCTGTGCAGCGCTTGTCTATCTCAAGAGTGTTGCTTTTGTCATCCAATTCCTTCTCTAAGTTCAACAGAAGCTTCTCGGAAGAGTTGAAAGTGGCTCTGAAATATAGAACAAATTATTATGTTTATATATGATATATACAAACATAACGTATCGGCACTAACCCGACAAACTTTAACCAGCTATTCCTTAGCACATTTGGAGTAAAAAATGTTATGGGCACTTTGCTGTCCGGTAGCATTTTTTTTTCAATTAAAAACAAAAAAATTAAAAATTTCCACACTACATCACTGTCATTGGCATTGCTTTTCGTGTTCAACAGCTGTTATAAGCAAGTATGTCGAAAAGCATCTTCGCTCTTTCGCACACACTAAATAATAATAGTTAAAAATTAGACGAATGGTGCCGTGCCATTTCGTTGTGATTGTAAAAGCACGCCAATATAGGTACACACTTACATTATTCAACGGAATTCGAATAAAATATTGCCAGATGGGTTTTCAAACTTTGACAAAGGATAAAACAGTGGTGACATGTGGTGAAAATATGAATAATAAATTTTTTATTTAAAAAAAAACGTTACCGGACAGCAAAGTGCACATAAGATTTTTTACTCCAAATATGCTAAGGAATAGCTGGTTAAAGTTTGTCGGGTACGTGCCGATACACCCTGTATAATTAATTTTGAAGCCAGTGGGACTACCTTTATTTTTATTAAGTACTATATTTGCTCATTAAGTTAGAGATAGCTTAGTCAGAACCCGCGATGGGCGAGGCGAGACCACATAGATGTATAAATTTTGTAGACCGGGCGTCTTCCAGCCTGGAACTGCAGTGACAGTCCATTTCATATTAACCATCTCTATTTCTCTGACGCGAGATCAAGATCCGTTCTGCACAATTTACACATTTATGGTCTAACGGGACGGCGGCGCATCGATCTACATATGTATTTCATTTTTTCTCTTCTAAGTCTGAACTCGACTCCAATCTAAAAAAGGTACCGGATCACTTCGTCAGTGGGTCATGTTGGATCCTGGTCGAGTAAAATGATTGATCAACCCAAGATAGTTTGTGAGCTTGAAGGAAGGAGATGCAAAAGAGGAAAGCTTGGAAATAAATGTTCGATCAATTTTGTTTTAGTAAAGGTTGGGACTCACTTCATCTGGTTGATTTTATTAGTAAGATGTGCCATGGTCTGCCGGACATGTTTGGACTCCTCTTCGAGCCCGTCCACCACCCGGTCCCGCACCAGCTCCAGGCGCGGGCGGTAGGTCCGGTTCTCTGCCCGAGTCTCCACCAGCTTCTCCACGTTTACCTTCGCCTCCAAGGCGTTCTGCAACGCTGCCACTTCCGAGGCCGTCTTGTACATGCTGTCTTTCATCTGCCACGGAAGAACAGGTTTAGTAATAACTGAGAGACTGTTATCGTCTGATGGAGATCTACTAGTTAAATACTAGGGCTAAATGGAACATTCAAATTTGTATGGAAGGCACTTCTAGTTTTCTTCTTTAATCTATGTGTGTGCATGCGCATTCAACAGACGATTCGTTTGTGTTATGGCCGAGAAAGTCCGTGCCTTTGGGTACAAATATACCACCACTGCCAAATGTCGCTATCAGTGCCATCTATTGATGCCTCTATTAATCAGCAAAAATTACAAAATAATTATAATACATAATACTATGGTGGCAAAGTTTCTCTTTTTAAGGGTAAAAATATGGAAATTTTATATCCGTAATTTGCTTTTAATATGCATAAAGCTGTTATTTGAATTTGACCGGCTAGCAGCTTAGCCATTCTTAGCGATAACTTGCACAAAGGAAGTTGATATGAAATTCAGAAGACGATGAAATGAAGGAGACGAACGTCCCATTATTAGTCATGAGAAGCTAGAGAAAGCCGGTAGGAGACATTTTCTAGGGTAGCCAGGACTCTAAGGGATACAGAATTGATGCTGATGATGTCTTTGTGTTGATCTTAAATACAACATGAAGACAGCTCTTTGATGATTATAGGGATGGCATAATAATGGGTATTGATAAATTAATTTTAAGATGGTTCTTACTTTCATTCTTTGCCACTCCAGTTCATTTTTGGATCTCTGGGTTTCGAATATTCGCTTACGTAAAGCGTGTTCCACCACCTGCTTCTGAGCGTTCAAGTCGTTGGTGCATTTCTCTCGAGCTTGGAACATTTTTTCCCTCAAGAACTTGGACTCTGCCATTATCGAATTGGCCAAGTTGATGGTGTCTTTTGTGAAATCCAGCCATCCATCTTCAGTTATTGAACTATCGAAACAAATTTACCATTTATCAGAATACAGTCAATCTCTCTTAAGAAGTTCCCACTTAAGAAGTTTTCATGCTTAAGAAGTTTTGTTTTCGGTCCCTTGAAAAGTCCATTCAAAAAACTGAAAAAAATGCAATTTTTTTCAGTAAGAGCAGCGAACACTGCTTCCCACTTAAAAAGTTTTTAAAGTTCGGCGATGAATCCATCATAAACTAAAAAGTGGTGAAATATACCTGAAAATGTCTCTTTTTGCACAAAGTCATAAAATGTATGACTTTTTTATTACAAAGTGCTTTTTACAAAATATGCTTTATACAAAGTGATTTATACAAAGTGCTTTGTACAAAATATGCTTTATACAAAGTGCTTTATACAAAATATGCTTTATACAAAGTGCTTTGTACAAAATATGCTTTATATAAAATATGCTTTATACAAAGAGATTTATACCAAAATGTTTAGATACTAAGTGCTTTGAGCAAGAGTGCGAAATGACACTAAACTGCGTTATATAAATGCTATGTTATTATTATTATTTATACAAAATATATAAAGCACTTTGAGGCAACGTTTTATCAGACAACTATAAAATTTCTCACAAATGTTAATATTTAGCAGCATAATTATTTAAAGATTGTAAGAATACTTTTGTAGAACTCTGAAAGGTTCCATTTTGTATGAGATCATAGCACTGTTTTTGTCCATGTTTAACTGCTCTTCCTCAATTTGCAATGTGTTTTCTTTGTTGGATATTTCATTCTGCAATCTCCGTTTTATGGCCTCCAGATAAGAAAGCTTCTCCCAGGCATCGCAACACACATTCACAAGGTGTTGTTTGTTGGTTTCAGCTACCAATAACTCCTAAAAAAATAAAAAGTATTGGGGAAACAACTTCCAATAACCGAAAATAAAGCGCTAATGCAAAACTGTTTTATATTTCATAACTAACTTTGTATTGGATAAAAGAAAGTAGAGAAAATACATAATATATGCAAATATCGTCTCACGAAAGCGATACTGCTGTGACCGCCACTAAGCAAACTATTTATACTTTATTTTACAGGAAACTTTTTTCTGCAACAATCTAAATGGGTCCAGTGGTTTTACAAAGATTACTACTGGTTTAAAATTCATATAAATTAATAATATTTTTAGCAATTACTGGAGTATTTGTTACTTTCCTGTAATGTATTAAATATTTGTACAGCGCCCTTGAGGTGATTTTGCACAAAAACTGCGCCATACAAATCAACCAAATATTATTATTAATGATATCTTGAAAAATTTAAACACAAATTTCTCCACATTACAAAATTTGACCTGCGCAACACACCTAACCTAACTTAACCATAACTTATTTATTTATAAATACATGATATTTGGCATAGACTTTTACAGATAATATATTTATAAAAATCAAATCACCACACTAGACATAACTTAATCTAACCGTAATAGTAATAATATTTAGATGATTTGTATGGCGCCGTTTTTGTGCAAAATCACCTCAACACGGGTAGAGCACCCAGTGAAGTACACATTACTATTGTAACTAACTAACTATCACGCCGTTTCCCGCACGGGTAGGCAGTGTGGACAAAACCGCTAAACAACTATTGTAACATAAAAATAATACCATTTATGAATTTAATTTATCATATGATTTCATTGACTTCTGAACATCTTGAAAAGCTTTCTCAACAATTTACCCGTTTCAATTCCTCGCCCAGATAATCGTGCGTAGTTTCCGTAATGCGTCTAGTGTCCCTGTTGGAGAGGCACTCCGTGATGACGGAGAAGGGAGTGTGCAAGGCATCCATGCACCGCTCCGTGTTGATCTTCTCCACTCCGAGAGTAAACATCTCCTGCTCCACTCGGTCCAGAGTGGCCCTCAGTTCATCACGCCACATGTCCACATCAAAAATTCTGTTGATATTATGTATTTCAATTTAATTATTGTCACAAAGTATGTGTGAAAATCATCGGCATTAATTGATGAATAAATTTACTAACGGTTTAAAAATATATGCATCATCATTGCTAACTCTTGGAGAGTCCTGACAGCTTCCACTTCTGCCAACTGATTGTCTTATGACTATTGGATTTTGTCTTTTTAAAGAGGTGTCTCGATTTCAAATGATGACATATTCAAGTAAAAATGTAGTCATTTCAAATAGATGTATTTAACTCAAGCTCCGTTTCGCATTCATTGTTACTTTTATTAGTTTATTATGTAAAAACTAAATATGTGAGGAGCATGGCATATTTTAATTGGTCCCTGTGATGTATGGTATTTAAGTGATAGATGGCGCTAGTCATAAAGCTTACTCGAGAGTCCGTCAGATGTCGCTAGAGCGTAACAAATGCTTGTGAGGTTATAGTGACAGGGAACAAGCTTACCGAACGAGAGAATTACCAACCCTCGGGTAATGAACAGTGTAGCTAAAACCAGACCTATTATTTGTAATGTAAATAAACACAATTATAAGTAGAACCTTTTACTTTATTCAAAGAGTTCCCAACACTTAAATCTGCAAACTAAGACAGATATAACAAAGCACTATTGGACTAATGCAATATTGGCGGACTTCCAGGAGTTTCCTGTACAAAAAAGTGGTTTGGAACAAAATGAATAGTTTAGATATTATGTGGCTGAGTAGTTCAAAGTATCAGGTTTCCCTCCAGGCTTCAATCGTCTGCTAGCTTAGTCCTCCATCATTGCAAAAACATTTAACGCTGATAATAATGGAGTAGGAGGAATTCAAATATCGTTAGGTAATTAGTATCCTGGGAATGCCCGGGTTGCCTATGAAAAGAAAAATATTTATAGAACGAACCTGTCTCTTAGACGGTCATTATTTTTGTATGTATCCCATTTGGTCTGAATGGCCGTCTCATTCCGGAGCTGGGTGGCCATGCTCCTCATGTTGAAGGCGTCGTACCTCTGCGACCTCGAGGCATCTTTCAACTTGCTCAGCCCCAAGTGCCAGTCCGGCATGCTTCTTCGCGCCACACTCCGCTCATAAATCTCCAGGGAAGTGTTCATTGCTGAGTCGTAATACACAAAAGTATCGCAGCTGTCGGGAATAGAAAGCACCAATAGCTGTAGGAAATGTGTAAGGATTAAGAAACATCCATAATCTATGGTGCCAAGGTCAGTCACCTGGAGAGTTAAATACCATGTTGTGGAACCAGGAGGCATCGCCAAACACCCAATAGACGGGTCTCGACTAGCAAGCTGGAGGTCACGGGATCAAATCCCAGCGTGCGCAAGTAAATTTTATTTGATTAATTTGTGTTATTTCACAATTTGCTCATTTAAAATAAGACCACCTTTCAGAATAGAAATGTTGCGTGAAATAGCTTTGGCCGTGTTTAATGACCAAATAATCTGAATCTAGCCAGGTTCTTCCCCACCTTCCTCTCACCCTCTCCTTCCCCTTCCCACCACCTTCAGCCTCTCAGCATTCCCCAATCGGGGATGCCATAGCCTCACTGGCTCCAGACGGTTGGGAGCAGTTAAGACTCTTGTGTGGTTTCACATTAAAAAAACAAATGGCAATCCCGGTGAACTTGATTAAAGGGTCTTGGTTACTGTCAAAATAATGAGGTGAGATGTAGGCGACAAGCACGTTGGGCCTGAGCACTTGGGGAGCTATGCGGATCATCTGTATCAAAAAATAGTTTAGGAATAGGATAATTGACCTAGTTTGAGTTTGTCAGAATCGTTTTTCCAAAGATTATTCCTTTTGGGAGTGTGCACTATAATTTCGGCAAAAGCGAATAGAACATTCAATAGAATCACATCACAATCGTCATTCAGTTACCTGTAATTATCTTCTATTTTAAGTAAACCGAAACTGTAAAAGTATCGTTTTTTACTGGCTTTAATTAAAAATAAGTTTTGTCAATATTACATACCTATCTCCTTTATTGCAATCGGAATGTTTGTTCAATATTTCATCGTAGGCAACCAATATTTTGTACTATCAACTCCTGGAGGAAGTAATATACCTAATATTCTATTCCTAGAGTATTCAGTAGGTAATAAACATATCAATTCTGATTTAAGAAATCAGCAATTTAATGATGTGTAACAGAAAATTCCCAAAATGTCTAAATGGAGTAATTTGCGTTTCTGAATGATTATTCCTGGTTTCAATCATATGCCGTAGTCACGTGCCGTAGACTCACTAGGTCCAAGCAAATTGGAACTCTAGTGCAGTATCGCATAATTTTATCTTGCAAACCAGGCATTTACAAAATTATGTACTTTGGTGATAAATGGGTGTAATAAAATAGAGAACCCTGTGTCTAGGTCAATAAAATATTTATTTAAAAATAAAACTTTCTATACATTTTTTCCTAATACCAAAATATTAAATATCACAGAAAAATCATAGACTTAGTGTACGTAGATAATTAAAGTATAACCTAATAAATTATGTACAATTTCTAGCTTAGAGTAGGTGAGGATATTAACAATCCAAGATCTATGTTCCAGTCAGTGTGTCTTTATGCGGTGCCGTTTTATGCTCTTGTAGCTTTTCCTCAGAAAACACTTATCACTTTAAGCACATAGACTTGCAATGCGAAGTATATGCAGTAGAGTAAAGTTATAAAACAAGGCATCAACAAAAACACGAAGTAGTATAATAGGAAACTCTGCGTCGAAACATTAAACAGAAATATCAGATAATCTGTCCACACTTCTTCAGATTCCTCATTCGCCCCCATCTTGATGGAACGAGGTTTATTTAAATTTGTGTTATCCGGAAATTCTTCAGATTTAGAGAGGCTTCAGCGCATAAATAAACCACTCTCCTTCAGTTTCCGTCAGATTTCCTCAAATTGTTTCAGACATAAATAAACGTTTCAGATTTGTTTTTTTTTTTTAATTTTGACATTTCTCTTGTTTGAACAGTAGTGTTGCCTGGTTGTTTTTTTCCATAGACAATTGTGTTTATAATAAGCACCTACTTTACTGACGAAACTTTGTAACTGGCTATTTAAAAAATCTACCCAACAACCCATAGTTGGTTGACAGTCGTTTCGACAGCCATTTTGATTTATGCAAACTATCGTCCTGTTTTCTATCGGTTGTTTGTTATCGCTTTTATCGTCTCCCAGTTTACGAAAGATATTGTTGTTGTAATCGCATTATGTTAGTGTTCTTCATAGAGTTTTGCGCAGTATTTTGGTGAAAGAGGGCTTCTTGTAATTGCACTTTTGGTTTGTTTTAGGTATCAGCGCGAACGAAGAGGCGGAGATCGAGGCGGCGGACTAGGGAGCAGCAGCGGCGGCAGCTTTAGCAGAGGAAGTAGAGGAGGCGGAAGCCGCGGTGGGAGTCGAGGAGGCGGTGATAGCGGCCGAGGATTCTCCAGGGATGGCGGATCCGGTAGTTCTTGGGGAAGCAAACCCGGCCTGAAAGGAAAACAACCGGGTGGAAATCTAAGGAAAATGCGATGGGACAATGTAACATTACAGCCATTCAGTAAAGACTTTTACGTTCCACACGTAAATGTTCAGAATCGGTCTGTTCAGGAGGTGGATGCGTATCGCGGTCAACACGAAATTACCGTTAAAGGAAGTAACGTGCCGAAACCAATGATTTTCTTCAATGAAGGCGGTTTTCCGGATTATGCCATGCGAGAGATCGTGAAGCAAGGGTTTTCCGGACCGACACCGATCCAGGCTCAGGGTTGGCCCATCGCCCTCTCGGGGAGGGACCTGGTGGGGATAGCGCAGACCGGCTCCGGGAAGACTCTAGCCTACATGTTGCCTGCCATGGTTCACATCATGAATCAACCGAGACTGTTGAGAGATGATGGACCCATTGTTCTAGTTTTAGCTCCCACTAGAGAATTAGCACAACAAATTCAACAGGTACCTATAATATTTCTAATACAATTGTTCAACAATGCTTATTTAGTGCGCATGATTTACTTCGAACTGTGCAAATTATGATTGACGTCAGCTAAATATAACCCGTTCATTGTTTACAGAGAGTAATGGCTAATGCATATTTAACGACTTCTGGTAACAATCCATAAATTTAACTTGCGTAACTGTACTGTGAAAATTTTCCATCAATATCCAACTATCGTAAAATATTTATTACTGATTTTGTAAATGATTAATGTTCTCTCAGAGTTTGTATCTTTTTGCTACTATTGTTAGAATCAAATACATATTATAGTTTTGGTATTTTTATTTTACGTAAATTCAGCTGACTGCTTATAAAAATGAACATTTTTCTGAAATTTAACTGTATACAAAGTAAAAATGGACTAGGAATTAATTAAAAAAAAATTACAACTAATAATGCGCCATTGAAATGACAACCATATTAGTACAATAAAAGATATAAATTTGTTTTAGACCACTTTAATTAAAGTGGTCTTAAACAAATTTATATCTTTTATTGTAAATTATGACGAGCCACAAAGTAAATGCTTATTACAAATATACCATATTAATATTTTAAAAATAACCTTAAAATATTTTTTTCACAATATTTGATAAGCTGTTGTCAATCATATTTCTAAATGTTATTATTATGTTCTGCAAGCATTTCAGTTTTTATTATTGTGACAACTGTTTCGGCATTCAAGGCAACCACTACCCTTTTTTATTTTTAAATAAAAATAGGGTAGGTATAAATGAAATCATTAATAAGTTAGAAGCTTAGGACTGGTTTGTTTCACAGAATTTGAACAATTCATCAAAGTTCTGTGAAAGTCCTATCCAAGTTTTATTATTATTATCAATATTAATAATATTTTGATGATTTTTTTATAGCGCCGTTTTTGTGCAAAATCACCTCAAGGGTGCAAAACAAATATATAATACATTTCTACAATGATCTATTACTAACTACTATAGCCTATCAATTCATGTCTAACAGATTGCATCCACCGGTTCGTCGATCACTAATATAAAACTATATGTACAATGCATTTGAATGTGCTGATTTTTATTTTTGGAATAACTTAATGAGTAAAACTACAAATTGTAATATTTTATTATTGAAGACAATATTAGCGATTCCTAAATGAAAATTTGAAACAGGAAAACACATCTAGGACTTGAACCCTGGACCCTTGCCTTGCCAGGGCAGTGGGGCCCTGATTTTGATGCCCTGTACAGGCAGATAATATATAGGACCATACTTACCTGGGCGATGAACACTGTTTATTGGACAAATTTAGATACAGTTGGCAGGCAGAGGACATAATTCAAAATGCCATATACATTCAGATGTAAGGTTTTGACTTCTGAATTTGACCGGAAAATAGTATAACTCAATTTATGAGAAATAATAAGTAGAACATCCCTGAATGGATTTTCTAAAATAAATTATTATCCACAGGTAGCCAATGACTTTGGGCAGGATATGCAGGTGCGCAACACGTGCGTGTTTGGGGGGGCGCAGAAGGGGCCGCAAGGGCGCGCGCTGGAGCGGGGTGTTGAGATTGTGATCGCCACGCCGGGTCGCCTCATTGACTTCCTGGAGCGTGGCACCACCAACCTGCAGCGCTGCACCTATCTGGTGCTCGACGAGGCCGACCGCATGCTGGACATGGGCTTCGAGCCGCAGATCAGGAAGATCATCGAGCAGATTCGCCCGGACAGACAGGTTAGTAAGCAAATGGCATTGGGTAGGACATGCAGGTGCGCAACACGTGCGTGTTTGGGGGGGCGCAGAAGGGGCCGCAAGACCGCGCTCTGGAGCGGGGTGTTGAGATTGTGATCGCCACGCCGGGTCGCCTCATTGACTTCCTGGAGCGTGGCACCACCAACCTGCAGCGCTGCACCTATCTGGTGCTCGACGAGGCCGACCGCATGCTGGACATGGGCTTCGAGCCGCAGATCAGGAAGATCATCGAGCAGATTCGCCCGGACAGACAGGTTAGTAAGCAAATGGCATTGGGTAGGACATGCAGGTGCGCAACACGTGCGTGTTTGGGGGGGCGCAGAAGGGGCCGCAAGACCGCGCTCTGGAGCGGGGTGTTGAGATTGTGATCGCCACGCCGGGTCGCCTCATTGACTTCCTGGAGCGTGGCACCACCAACCTGCAGCGCTGCACCTATCTGGTGCTCGACGAGGCCGACCGCATGCTGGACATGGGCTTCGAGCCGCAGATCAGGAAGATCATCGAGCAGATTCGCCCGGACAGACAGGTTAGTAAGCAAATGGCATTGGGCAGGACATGCAGGTGCGCAACACATTCGTCTTGGTGATAGGGGGCCTCGAGTGTTAAGATATGTTGATTTTTTAACTAGTAGTTCTGTGAACAGTGGACCCCGCGTTCAAAATAATATGTTTTTAATTTTTCTTATTTAATAAATCAAGATATTGAAAGAAGGGTAAATGCAGGTAATTCCATTAATGGAGGACTGAACGCAGTTGGCGCTAAGAAACAATTGTCCAAAGAAGCGAAGTTAGCAGTCCACAACGGAGTGCTGGTACCTACCCTGATGTATGGAAGAGAGGCATGGAAATGGCAAAGAAAGGATGAAAGTAGATTAAATGCTGTTGAGATGAGAGGCGTATGTGTGGTAAAACCATGTTTGATCGTGTGAGGAATGTCGAGATTCACAAAGAGTGCAAGGCTGATGTCAGCGTAATGGGTAAGATTAAGAAAGGAACGAGATGGTTTTGGCATGTAGAGCGAATGAGCGAAGAAAGGAGTGTAAGGAGGATATATGATGCAAATCCGAATGGTAGCAGAAGTCGGGGACGCCCGAGGAAGACATGGCACGATCAAGTGAATCAGATACTCGAGTCGGGCCATGTCAAGAGTCAGAATAATAGAAGAGTATGTATGAGACGATGTATAAATGTGAATGAGGCAAGGAGTGTGTACCAAGACCGAGTTGTTTGGCGGTCTGTCCTCTCTGCCTACCCCTGCGGGAAACGGCGTGATGGTTAGTTAGTTATAAATCAAAACCAAAATTACGTCTCAAATCATAAGATTTGTAAGTAGATACCCACCTACTTAAACCAAATATTAAAAACATCCCGTAATATTTATATAAAGTCCAATAAATATAATTTTTTTTTTTTTTATTGAAGAATCTTTACTAAACCATAGTCAAAGTTATAATAATATTAACACATATCGGCCGGGTATTTTTTGCGCTGGCGCTATGCTGAGTCCGGGCGAAAATAAAGGTCCCGTGCGAATTTCTTTAATTTGTTTTAAATCGCTATATCTCAAAAAATAATTAAAATATTTGAATAAAAATTTCTACACAGCAACTCAGCACCCAAGCTATAAAAGTACTAAACTAAAATCGAATATTATTTGAAATGCAACTCAATTAACCTTGTAAATGTTTATTACGGTCCGCTTATTGGTATTTGCTCATACCTGCTTTCTTTAAATACGCTCGAAATCTCTCGCTCGCTTGCACATAGGAGTTTAGTGAAAAAGATTCGAATCGGGCTTCATGGTCATAAAAATCCTCATTCCAGGAATTGAATTATTTCACTAACATATAATACACTCTCCTTTTGTTGAAATACCGATGTAAACGAAAGGCACGAAGATAAATATAAAAGAAGACTTGTATTACGATTCGATAATTATGTACATATAGTTGGGACCTTTACAAAGAGATTGGTATATAATATTCAAGTAAATACATTGAATAATTCCGTCTTTTCTGCCATTGAAATGATGCCGGCGCAAAAGGTAGAACTACCCTTCCCGGCATTAACTATCAATCGACCCAACGGGTAGAACTACCTTTCCCGGCCAAAGTGTGTTAATATATTTTATAAAATTTCTTATATATTTCAAATCATTCAATACATGAAAAAATTACATACTATACAGGGTGTCCGGGGGAAAAGTGCAAAAACTTCGGGAGGTGATTCTACATGACGGTAGAAGTAAAATAGATAAATGACTTTTTTCGGAATTCCTTTGTTTTTTTCCCATACAAAAATATTTTTCCACAGAAGAATATTATTTTCTCCCTACAAACAATTATACATTTGAACCTTAAAACTTTGAATTTTCAAAAAAATAATTTACCTTTTTTTAATTTCGACTTAGTTCTGCAAACTGGACCCAACCCACACAAGCATGGCTTGAGATAATTCAGTTTTAAGAAAAAGTCTGATTTAAAATCATGTCATTATCATTTCATTTTCCTTATTTCTGTTACTTAGTAGAGAATTATCTGTTATTTCGAAATGTAATATGTAGGAGTTACTAAGATGGAGGAATAAACAGATAATCATTAAAAATGACGTGCATCTTTTTAACAAAAGGCTATTTTGTGGTTTGGATCCTTTTAACAAATAGGTACAATACATGATAAAAGGTATATTACTGAAAGCAATGACATTTTATGTCTTTTTAATTAGAAATATCAGAAAGGAAGATTTAAATGTTATAAAAAACAACAAAAGTTGCCAAATAAGTATCGATTTCACATCTTCATCCTCCATATCAGAATCTCTGCCCGAAAATCCATCAGCATCTTCTTTAATTGAGTTTTTTTTAAATGAATTTTATATGTAGATCCTGTGCGTTTTTCGGAATGAGAGAGGTAGTAAAGTTTTCAAGTCTTTCAACTTTGGCTCCGATATTTGTTTGCCATTCGGTCAAAGTGGTATTAGCTTTTCCAATGTTAGCATGGCAGGACGATGAGCCCTTTTATTTTTTTATGTCCACTTCAACAAAGGCTTCATCAAACGAAGATCTCATCAAAATGGAGAAAGGTTTATCTTTCTGCAAGAGAATTCCTTTAGTTTTCAACCATGAAACTTTTCCACGTATTGTTATTTTTCTATACACAGTATTCTTTACCAGTGCGACAGATCAGAACAAATGCGAAAGGTCTATTTTATTGACTGTTAAGGGATTTTTGCATTTGCATGTCTGCATATAGTCTTCTGGAGTGTATATTCTAGTATGTGTTTGGCCAAAGTCTGTAAACTATCGGCAGGAAACTATCTTTATGTTTCGGTTTTGATAGCCGCAACTCTCGCTCCAGAAAATAAGTTTCTCAGCACTTATTATGTTCATGTATCTAATAAGGCATGACGCCACCTCCTGAGCAGCTTGACCTTGTACCCATTCATTGCTAAAACTGGTTGAGTGTCGTCCGAACCAACATGAATGGATCGTACACCCTCGGATTGTACACCCATATAAGTAAAACTTTATGGTTTCAGCCTCACTTTTAGCCATCATCAAGTCACTTCTCAGTTTAACAACACTTTCACTAATTGTTGTGATGTTTAATTCGCTCAGCTCAGATGGTGCATTCAATTTCTGTTGTGGATTTTTTTCTTGAACAGCAAATCACACTTGTTGCACATATATTTTGTCAGAGGCTTGGTTCACAGATTGATTGCAGTCTTACATACCATTACCTCATATAAGTTATAACTTTTTGATTTTCGTCTAGGGCATTAGAAATTACAATTGCATTACAATTTTCGCCCCTTTGGTATTTTTCTAATTATTATAGCACATATTTTTGTATGTTTCTTTCTTTTCTGGTAAACTTTCCTCTTTCTGCCTTTTGACGGCCCACCTTCTGACAATTATGAATATCCATTTCATAAAAACATAACAAAAAAACCACCTCCAGCTGATAATTTTATTTGTTATTTAAAGATCCATTGCATTTTACTGTGAATACGTGGATCTTTTATGTTAAAATAAATGGAGAAAAAATAAGACGATTTGAGATTTGCAATAAAGATCCACTCTGATTGGATTTTGTTTGAAAAATTAATAAAATAACAATCATTCGATACATCCCATTGTTGAAATCATCCACGTGACCTGGATCTATTTTGAAAAATCAAATAAGTTATTTGTGCCTTCATTTGAAATAACGCAACAGGAATCCACGTGCTTTGGACCCCACTTGAATTTTTGAATTATTTTTGCAAACTAGATTCATACTAGTTTCAAAAAAATTTCAGGCAGCAGTGGAGATTGCGTCAACGAGAAGAGACTTTTTGAAAAATCAGTATGATTTTACTTTTGAATCTCTCCTCATTGAATAATTTATAGATATTATTAGAGATTTGGTTCAGGAGCAATATACCGCTCCCCACCGAGAGAACCATTGGCAGGTTAGTCCTACCAGTGCAATAGGAATAGGAAGATAGAGTAATCTGTGATGAAGCTGTCTGTAGTCCATCAGGAACAGGAACATAGATAGTTGCCATCTAGTCGAAGTAAGTAAGTTGCTTGAATAATAAGGTTGATGCATAAGATTTTCACAAATAGAAATGGAATGCACAAACAAATTTACAGACAGACGAAATGCAAAAAGGTTGATTTAAAAACAGGACTTTCCTAAGCTCCGTCAATCATATTTCAAGATTGATTTGTAACAAATAAGGATACAAAATAAAAGCTAATATATTCAATATGTATAATTCCAGGTGCTGATGTGGTCCGCCACCTGGCCCAAGGAAGTGCGCATGCTGGCCGAGGAGTTCCTTCACGAGTACATCCAGATCAACATCGGCTCCCTGTCGCTGGCGGCCAACCACAACATCCTGCAGATAGTGGACGTGTGTGAGCCCTTCCAGAAGGAGCAGCGCCTCATCAGCCTGCTCAAGGAGATCTCTGCCGAGCCGGAGACCAAGACCATCATCTTCGCCGAGACCAAGAAGAGGGTGAGTGCAAACAAGTTCAACAATATATGGATTGGCATTCCTCATTACGCAATGGAGGTATGCTGAGACTGGCTCAGGTATGTGGCTCCATAGAGGACTCTAGCAAAAATGCTGGCTTCCAAGAAACTTTTTGAAACAACAAATCTTTTGGTAGTTTGCAATGCACCGCATTCACACAACTCTGACTCTTTAAGGCCCCACCAGTGCATCATGTGGCATAACGGCTGTGGGAGCACCCTATCCTATTGACATTGACATTCGAGGGCCACTTCTGGGCTGAATCTCCCAATAACTCGCTTCTTATGTAAATTTAAGCTTACTTGTTTGTTATGTAAATTATTTGCGACATCAGTTTTCTTTCAAATTGGTACAGATCACACTTCTAACACTATTGGTTATTCTATGACTAAAGCCCGTTTTTATGAATGGTTGTCTCCAGGTGGACAACATAACGCGCTCCATCTGCCGCGTGGGCTTCAAGGCGCTGTGCATCCACGGAGACAAGAACCAGCAGGACCGCGACTATGTGCTGCACCAGTTCCGCCAGTCCTCCAACGGCATCCTGGTGGCCACCGACGTCGCCGCCCGAGGACTCGGTAAGTGCCCTGTCGCCCCCCGCTCCGTCCCCAGTGATAGTCACCCAACAACTCTGCCTGAATACCTTGCTACTAGAAGCCTGTGCATATTGGTTGAAGCCTCCGTCCTAAGTGAAATTAAAACATCACCTGTACATGCAAATGATTTACTATACACTAAAGGTCGTATTATCTATATCGTACATTGTTTCATATTGCCAATATCTTTGGAAATGAAACATCCAAGACTTGAAAATACTTTGTATGACCTATTAATTAGTATTTAAGTACATTCTTGTGTTGATTTCCAACTAAGTTTCAATGAGTCTTATTCAATATGATACTAAATGTTATGTCTTTAAGCTACATACTTCACACATTACCACTAATCTATTTTTAAGTAGTTTTAAGTATGAACCATATTCTTAATGTAAGCCAAGATTAAGAAGTGAATTGTTCATGTCTGAAACTGCAATTATCGTACCTTCCCTACGATTACTGATTTGGCTGTAACCTCTCCCCGATATGGTTAATTCGACACTTCCATATCATTATCGAGAAAGACAAAACGGTTGATCTTTCATTTTCTAAATTTTGAATGCAAAATGAAGTGGTAAAAAACACAAAAATAATATGTAAATAATTTGTGTGCGGTATCGATGTTGCTTATATGTACCTACATATCGAGAGATTAATGGATTGTATTAATGCAGGTGTGTTTTTGAATATTTTAGCTAAAGGTTGCTATTCAAGAAGGCATCGTAACTCACAACATGCATTGGTAATGTGTTGACTCGGTGTGTAATGTCAAATACTCTATTGAATCAACCAATTTGCACAGACCCCGAAATGTAACCACTCTCCGGCGCTGTGTTGGAGAAGTGGGCATGGAGAATCCAGGTAGCTACCAGGGGTGACTTTTCATGACACGGACGGGTATTTTTCATCATTTTTCAGAGCGGCAACACGGGGCGCTTCTGCGGGTGACCCGGGGAGGTTAAAAAGTCTGGTGGAGAGATCCGTGGCAGTAGAGAATAGAGATTGGGGGGTGAAACCACCTGAAGCCTTCCTTTGCTAAACCTTTACGAGTTCCAGTATTCACTAATCTTTATGCCGTTAATAACTAGCATAAGCAAATATCATAACTGTAAATATGTGTTGTTTTAGATATATAGTATTATTATGTTCTAAATGTCAGATCCAACTAAAGAGTTGTGATGTTATTCATAACCCTTTCTTGCCGGTGCTGTCAACTGATTTGATATGTCTATAGTTACTTCAATTATCTCTGTAAATATACAAAACACAGAGAGAAAATATATGTTTAGTAAATATACTAAACACCTGTTTTAGGTTGTCTTCAATCATACATTTATGTATTGGATAGAATAATTAAAATATATATGTAAGTATTTATCAAACGCAACAAAAAAAAATAATGTTTTGTCAAAAAATCGGGAAAAATTTCATTAATATACAGGGTGTATCGGCACGTACCCGACAAACTTTAACCAGCTATTCCTTAGCACATTTGGAGTAAAAAAATGTTATGGGCACATTGCTGTCCGGTAACATTTTTTTTTAATAAAAAATTTATTATTCATATTTTCACCACATGTCACCAATGTTTTATCCTTTGTCAAAGTTTGAAAACCCATCTGGCAATATTTTGTTCGAGTTTCGTTGAATAATGTACATACGTACCTACGTTGGCGCGCTTTTACAATCACAACGAAATGGCACGGCACCATTCGTCTCATTTTTAACTATTATTATTTAGTGTGTATGAAAGAGCGAGGACACTTTTTGACACACTTGCCAATAACAGCTGTTGAACACGAGAAACAATGCAAATGACAGTGACGGAGTGTGGATTTATTTATTTATTTTTTGTTTTTAATGGGAAAAAAATGTTACAGGACAGCAAAGCGCCCATAACATTTTTTACTCCAAATGTGCTGAGGAAAAGCTTGTTAAAGTTTGTCGGGTACTTGCCGATACACCCTGTATATGTACGTCTGCGTGCGTTGATAACTTACTGAGTGGTGCAGTAGTGAGCGAGAGAGCTACTGGTTTTCACTCACCGTGCCACGTTGGTAGCAGCGGCGGTCTGCTGGCTGTAATGAACGTTTTATGCATGGCTGATGGTTTTTCCTCGTTTTCAGCTTTAATAGATCATATTTTACAGGTGCCCTTGTGGCCATTTATGCTAATAATAAAATGATTTACGTTAATAATAAATGCAAACTATTTTTTTTATTAAATTAGCTTAAAAATGACAAAATTCAAACGTTTATTCTGTGTAATGAGTACACAGCACCGGACACCGATTTTCTAGCACCGTAAGGGAAGGGTTCATGTCATACTAATATTGTAAAAATAATCACTTGAGACGTGGGTGGTTTTATAAGTTGGCTGAGAAGCGATCTCAATCAAATAGTAGACTCGATATATCTCCTTCTGTCCTCTAAGGACTGGAGTTACTTTGGACTGGCAGTGACGTGGCACAGGCAGATGAGCTGTGTATTTTTTATTGTCTTTCCAAATTAATTAAATTTTGAATTGGCAATACAAAGGTATAGTTATAGCAGTGAGGCCAAAGCCTAGTACGCACATTCGTTTTTACTCTACGGTTTTACTCGGTATCGAGTAAGTATTTCCGTGTGGATAGAAAAACTCATAGCTTGATAGCTCGCGTCGAGCCGGCTCGAAGAGATTTGGACCTCCTAATTTCTTTTGTACTTATTTACTTCGAGCCATCGAGCTGGGCTCGAGAGTGTGTTGTTACATCGATTAAGTTAGTAGTGAAACAGTGCTGGTTCGCGCGAGCAATGCGATACACGCTAAACAACGCCACCTTTTCTTCACATTGTAGATATTTTATGTTGAGGCTCAAACTGTTTGACACACACCAAACCTTGAGGAGAACCATTCGTATGGACATCGCCTCGAGCCTTCGTTCTTACTTGTTCGAGTAAAACTGGCGTGCATACTAGGCTTATCACTAGAAGTGAATGAATGCAGAATGAAGTGAATGGAAGAAGTCGGGCATGCCCAAGGAAGACACGGGACAGAAGAGTATGTAATGTATGAGTCAGTGTACGAATGTGGATGCAACAAGGAGTGTGTGCCAGGATGGTGTTGTGTGGTGATCCATTCTCTCTGCCTACCCCTGCAAGAAATAGCATGACACTTCCTTCTCTGTCACTATAGAAATAAATCTTTTAATACGGCTAATATCTTTAAACTACGCTAAATAGAATAAAAGAATTCTAGATTATTTGATTGCACAGAATTAAAATAATAAGAGTCTTTTTGGTAAGGACATAGGTACTTAAATAAGACCATTGGTAGACTCCTTCTGTGAACAGGAAGATAGAACAATCTAACCTAAAATGTGATAAAACCCAACCTCAGAGGAGAAATGGGTGTATGTTGAATTAATGAATTTTGAATGTGTTTATCAAGATGGTTAGCCAGAAATCACCACAATTGTATGCCATTACAGAATTAGTAAATAACATTAGGTTAGCTTGTATTCATGATCTCTACGAACTGGCAGCAAAGATGGACCATGTGTGGATAACATCTGATTCATACAGGCTGGAAAAAGTACTGCCTTTACTCCCTCTGCAATAGATATAGGTTAACCTTTTCTACTCGACTGTCGGATATGTGATCCATTGGCGGCTTTCCCGGTATGCGGATGTCGCATATTATGTGATCCATGAAGTTTTGTTAAAACACATACAGTTTGTCAAAACGTGCCTCGTGGTGGGATAGATTACGTTGAAAAGGCCGGCATTAAAAAGGTTACAAAGAGGGAGTTGAATGCCTCGTATTGTTGTGGACTGATTTATATTAGTTTGTAGAACAATAATGTTGTAAGATTTTGCGGGCAAATCCACTTGAGATTTGCGCGTAAAAGTGGTGAATATTGGAAGTTGCGATTGGTGAGAGCGGGATTGGTGGGGGCGGGCAGTGGTCACAGCGGGCTACGATAGTTGCCGTTTCAGACAGGGCAATCCCCAGCTCGGCCCGAGTTAAATCCTTTGGTTTATTGTTTTTCAGAGGCTCATGCCACCGACTGTTGGGTAGAACAGTGCCAGCGGGTGCATGGTGCCTCTATTAGCCGAGACCTAACCTAACCTAGCGCCGTATAAGCCTCACTGCGTATTAAAGTAAAGCCCCTCTCGGCCTATTTCACCCCCAGGCGTTGTTTTACAGCCCCGACCAGTTCATCATAAGGTATCGTACATTATGGTTTACTGCTTTACTATTTCCTCATTCCTCCGTTGTATCTAGCTGTCCTTGTTTAACCAACTTAACAGTTGACTGTCTCTCCAGTATAGAGTGTTGTAACTGTAACTATCGGTTATATTTGAGGGTACTACATACTTGCAAAGTCGCTGAACTGTGAATGATACCTTGTTCTATATTGTGTATGAATTTTAGAACTAGATTCTACCTCATTTTCCAGAAAATTACATTTTTAATTTGATGTTTCATGTGAAACCGGTAACCTCCACTACCTAATAATGTTAATGTACAATTTTCACATTGCACTCTTTTTTTTTCTCAATTAACCCCCAGTGTCACCGCGCCTCAATTTTATGGTATTTTGAACCTTCGAAAATGCTCCTAGCATGCTAAAATATATTTTATTTGCTTAGCATGGAATAAAGTATTTTAATATTATTCTATCTTGTCATTTTAAACTTTTTTTTATTTATGAAAAAGCGCATTGTAAAATTCCATGTCAAATGTCATAATTCCGATTTTCAAAAGTCATAGTACTGTTTTTTATTAAATATTATTTCTGGCTTTCACCCTTCAAGGGTGTTCTTGGCCATCATTTAAAATTATGGAGAAATGAAAGGTGAATTTTAAATA
Organism: Hesperophylax consimilis; assembly: GCF_061612785.1. Taxonomy (NCBI): domain Eukaryota; kingdom Metazoa; phylum Arthropoda; class Insecta; order Trichoptera; family Limnephilidae; genus Hesperophylax; species Hesperophylax consimilis. Next base: position 4,667,992 of record NC_142842.1, read on the forward strand.
TCTGTTATTTTCAAAAAATCCTCATGTGACGTATTTTTACCGTGAAGAACATGGAATACGCTGGAAAATATAATAAAACTCATTTTCGTTTGTCTTCATTAAATTTTTTTATAACATTAGAGAGAAAAAATACATTTCTCTGAATGTCAGTAGCTATCCTGGGTAAACAACATAGGATAGATATATTAAAAAATATATATATAAATGGATAAACACATTTCTAGTAAAATTTACAAAACAAAGAGTTAATTCTAAAATAATGTCAGCGGGCATATGTTGGTGATTGATGTTTTACCCTCGGCATTCCAAAGGTTAACACGTATGTATTACAACGATCAAATAAGCCAATATCAGTTTTCTTGATTTATAGAAATGTATGCAGGTTACAGACTTTGCAAGTAGTGCCTACCCTAACTTAGTATTTCTTCCAAGCGATGGGTTAAATTTTATTTTTTCCTCGCAACATTCTCTACTGGCCCTCCAGTCATCTTTGTTTTGTGTGTAGGTACTAATCTTTATTTACAGTTTTACATTATTGATTGCTAAAAATGTATATTTATTTTACCGCTTTGGATTTTTTTTCTGTTAAAAAATATTAGAGATCAGATAATAAACCTTAGCAGGGGAGGATTGAGATTCGATGTCTGTCATGTGATTTAGCTGTGCCATCATTCTTATTCTAATTTCAGTTAGTGGATTTAATAAATAAATTATACAGTTTAAAAACATGGGAAAAATACTATTGCCTAGATTTTTATTATTTGCGTCTCTTATTTATGGATAATTTGCTTTGCTAATTTCAATATAAAATAATGCAATAATATCTGGGATAGCATTGTAGTGGCTACATATACTGTAGAAATTTTTTTTTACGATACCGACCAGCGGAGACAAAGTGTCAAAATATTTTAAAAAAATTGCCCCCTTTGATTCTGATTTAGGCACATGTTTAATTAATAAAAATCATTTAAAAGCATGCTTACCATAAACATACATATATAGATGTATCCATAAGAATACAAAAAAAATAATTGTAGTATGTTGAAATAAAGAGTTATTTGGAAACCATCTGGAAAAAAATTTAGACCTTTTTTATTTCAAAATATTGCAACCGTACCACCAAAATCACCACATCATTCTGAAACTGGCATCGCTTTATTTACTTCTGTCATTCTCTGAACTAATCGTGACTGTGTCCCTCGGCAGACGTGGAGGACGTGAAGTTCGTGATAAACTTCGACTACCCGAACAACTCAGAGGACTATGTGCACCGCATCGGGCGTACGGGGCGCTCGCAGCGCACGGGCACGGCGTACACGCTGTTCACCACCTCAAATGCGCCCAAGGCCCGCGATCTCATCGCCGTGCTACAGGAGGCCAACCAGACTGTCAACCCCAAGCTCTTCGAAATGGGCAACATGGGCGGTGGTAAGAAATACTTCATTACTAGATTACCGACTGCTCCAATTCAATTGTGCAGTTAATAAACCCTCTTATTAGACAAATACAATAAAAAGTGTGTACTTTGGTTTATTGCAGGAAGAGGTAGATTCGGTGGCGGAGGCAGGCGAGACTTCGGAAGAGGTGGCTCCAGCTACGGGAGTGGTCGCGGGGGCTTCAGTGACAGAGGTGGACGAGGTGGGTCCCGCGGGGGCAGTAGCCGCTCTGACTCCCGGCCCTCCTACTCTGGGGGCAACAGCAACTCGTACTCGTCGGGGAGCACGTCCTATGGGTCCAGTGCCCCCTCCGGCTACCCGCCCGCCTCGTCCACCGCTGCGCCCCCGGCGGCCCCCAGCCGCTGGGATAGCTCCGCCAACACCACTAAGATGCAGCTGAGGAGCGCTCCTCCCACACACATGCAGCCCCCTCCACCACCGCCTAACATGGCGCAGCCCAATGGCTACCCTGTGCAGCAGTATGCGGCACCCCAATACGGGGCAGCGCAGTACAGCATGCCGCCACCCACAGGGGGCATGCAGGGCGCACAGGCCTACTACCAGCAGTACGCCAGCGCCATGGCGCAGCCCCCACCCGTGCACAACGGCTATGCCCCCTCCTCCTACCCCCCGCAGCCACCTCTTCCTAAGAACTGATTAATCCCACGAATTGAAGTGATCCACAACGGCGCTTAACTCCATACAAATGTCGCATGAATAAACGAGACATTACATAATAATACAAACTAAAACATCAAATTATATAGTGTCTGCTGCTTATGTAAATGCTGAAAATACTTTTGTTTTGAAGTTCGCCGTTGTCTGAAGATTGATTGCGAGCGACGAGGAAAGACCAGCGCCAGTCGCCAGCACTGATTGTTCCAAGTGTCCCTTAGCATTAATAGATATTTAAATGAAATGCGACTGGCGCGCTGTTGCGTACAGTTGACTGCGGCTCCGCACATTGAAGATGATTGCAACAATGGTCATTGTGATCACTACCGTAGTTTGTACTAACCTTGTAATATAGTATTTCAAATTTCCTACGATCGTTTGATCCTAAATATTAATATTACGGAATAAGATTCCAGTTCAGTTGTGCTGCAATGAGTGTTGTTGATACTCTGTTAGAATTAGTTTACAGATTTTTCCCCGTAATGTAAAACTCCACAGGAGAATTATTGTTGCCAGGTTTATGTTAGTACATACTCGCAACTTGTGACTCTGCAATGTTATCTTCTTTAATTAACCGTCAGGTTTGCAGGATAATTCTACCGTAGTATTATGGTTTCTAAGTGTTTTCTTCTGCACGTGGCGTACCTTCAGAGCTAGCACCAGTGTGGCCAGTAACACAGAAAGTACTGTGCAATTTGCATTATTTAATACATATTTTGTTTAATTTATTATCCTGATCAATAGATTCCAGCTTAAAAATAATTGGCTGCAAAAATGCATTCCACCAAGAATAATAATATCTTCTTTTATTCTAAATATCATACACCTTTCTTTAATTCAGTAACTATTTTTTTTATTGAAAAAATTTATCCTTTTTTTTAATTTTACCATTGATAAACAATCAATGACCCTCAACCCCTTGGGTGTAGGACAATATAATGATCATGTCAGTTACAAAATCTGTCAGATTAGAGATTTATTTTGAAATATTCCTGCTATATATATTTTATAAAGAGAAAACTTGGTGTTTTCTCTTTCAAAAACTGTTTACTTCATATTATGTCTGACCATTATAGAAAAGAAGATGAGTTTTATAGGGACGTGTCAGTTGGTGATGATTCACAATGTGACTCGACGGCTTTTGATGTTTCGTGACAAATACGGCACTAGGTGGCTCGGATGGTTAATTAAATTTTTTAAAATGTAGTTAATTACATATTTATTTTATGAACCAATCGTTATTTCAGTTCTCTGTTAAACATTAATCATCAAATTATGACATGCAAAAAAAAATTCCAGAACAATATTAACTTGATGGAAACGAAAATCTTGGATGTAATTTTTGGTTATGTTGCAGACCAATTTTGGATATTCTTTAGGTTGCTTACTTCATATTTTTGGTTAATAATCATTGCCGTGGATGCTACCTTTATGCCTGTGACAGACCACGCTATATTTTCGTGGCTTGGCCTATTTCAGCATATCGCTCGCAATTCATTTCCATTGGTAGTGTGTGGCGAGCGATATTCTGAAAGATGCTAAGCCATGATGCGTATAGCGTAATGTGTCGCCTACCTTATGGGTAAGATTTTTTATTTAGTCGGTCTTGTTTCTGACGGGTTTGGATTAAAAAATTTCCAACCAGAATATCATTATTATGTCTTACAGACTTACCTTCTCTTCTCCCATGGATTCTAAAGATAATGTAGTTTCTATGTTCAGGGTAAAAAAAAATTGTGACCATTTGATTTTTATTGCGTTATGTTAGGACTTTTTGATTAAATAATTTCAAACTCTATTTTATTTTATTTATTAAACACCATTTCCTCAACTCCCCATGCCTCTGCCATATTTTATTCAACCATATAATTTTCGATATATTAAAATGTTGAATGGCTCACCTTACGTTTTTTGTAACAAAAATTAATGATAATGAAAATATTTATAAAAGCACGCATTTTAATAGATTACGCACGCACGCGGTACTATCAACTTTAGTCACTTCATTAATTTGTCGTTTAATGTAAAAATAATTAGTAAAAAATTCACAATTTTGTTTCAAATTGTGTTCAGAACCTTTAGTTTCATAAAGGTGCACATTTTAATTCTTGTGTGGTTAACTTCTAGATTTGAATAAAAAGCGTGGTGTTTTCTCTTTTTAGATCATAATTCTCACCATAACAGTGAGGGGGTACAACAATTTCTATGAGATTATATGAGTTGTTCCCAAAAGTGAAAAATTAGGCTGAAGATTTAACTCTTTAAATATGGCATTTCGATGCTAGGTGCATCGGGTGGGTGTTCGGAAAACAACTGTTGTGACATCCGCGTATGGGGCATGGCCGCTCGCAACCCAACAACCGTGATGTCCGCCTACAACGGGTTAAAATCCAGAGTTCCTTTTAGATTTTATTATTATCGATTGATTTGCACTTTTCAAACCCGAATGGGAAAGATGCCCAATCCCAGTACAACTGGTTGAAAAATGCTGGAGTAGTAAACCTAAAACAGGTATCGGAAACCTGGTTTAGGCACTTGCCATCATCTGACAAGAGACCCAACTGCCCAGAGCCAGTGGGACTTCGGCATCCCCAATTTGAGGATGAACAAATTGGGGAGGGGAGAGAAATGTGAAAGAGGAAGGTTTGGAAGTACCCGGCTATAAGATCTGCTCACAAAACAACCTGATTACACCTATTATGAAGCTTAAAAAGAAACAAAGATCCTTTATCGATTAAAAAATTTATAAGGCAAAAGAGAATCTCTATGGAGAATGATTCTTTGCAAAATATCTGTTATACTAGTCCCAGCGAGAGTTTGCATGTGACATCATCGTTCTAGTATCTTCTGTCTTTTTGTTTTCATGTAAAACGTGTGAGAAGGAAGCTGATGATCGTAGATGACATATACAACCTCCCTCTGGGACTACTTTACTTTGATCTTTTATTTTAAATTCCGTGTTTTTTTTTTTCAAAATCACTCAAGTTTTTATTTAATCTTCAGAAGAAACCCTCTTAGTTCAAATGAATCACTACAAAACGTCATTACTGACTTCATTTTCAGTTTTAGAGTTGACAATTTATTTTCTTTCTTTCAGCTTAATCTTCATAATAGTGAGTCTAAATCATTATTACAAAACCATAATAAAATGATAAAAATAATCAAATAACAGATTTTATTAATGTTTAATATCTACATTGTAATTCATACCAGCACAAGCTCACGCCACAGCACGAGCAAACATGTTTAAAAACAACAAATCAATGTTTATGAAAGCACGAAACACAATTCCATTACTTGGTGACACGCAAGATGTAAGTTGGGTTGGAAAGAGTATTTGGAATTGTCAAAGAATGGAGAAACATCATGAAACTCTGCTCAATAAGATGTAAGATTCATGTAACTCTTTGGCTTAGATATAAGATTCATAAAATTCTGCTCGGCTGAGATAAAAGATTCATGAAACAATTCGGCTGAAATATACATTCATGAAATTCGGTTCAGCTGCGAAGTTATTTTGATTAGCTGAACAGAATCTTGTAATGGCAACAAGATATTGGCTGTGCTGGAGACTTGATGGAGGTGGTCTAGTGCTTGGCGGCAGGGTCCTTGTAATGCTGGCCAGGCTGGCCATCCTCATAATGGGGCCAGAAAGTGGGGTTCTTGAGAGGGTCAAGGGCAAACTCTGGATGGGAATCGCGGAAGTCTTCCATGGTCATCTCGCCGTAGGGAATGAGAGCGTCGATTACGGCAATCTGCTTCTGGAGGCTGTAATCATTTTACAGTGAATAATTAAAACATTTTTAAAATATGGTAGAATTTGAGCAATCATCAAAGCCAGTGGGGACTATGGCATCCCCAGTTGCAAAAGGGAGTGGGGATAGGCCGGGGAAGAGGAAGGTGGGAAGCACCTAGCTGTTCAGATCTGATCACCAAACACGACTAAAGCCGTTTTAAGCAATATTTCGATTCTGAATGGTGGTCCATCACCAGGACAATACTTTAGTACAGTATCTCCCTCCCCCATCTGGAAAACTGTTTCTGTATGGAACATATTTTATTACGGCAGCCTTGTAGAGTCCGGGACATTGTATTTTAGGTATTTATAAATAAGAATTCTTTGCTGCTTCATTTCAACTTAACTTTGGATGACTGAGGAGGAACTCTTCAAAACATATTTTGATGACACTTGGAAAAAAACTGGAATTTTACTGTAAATCCACAATAATTGAATTGTTTTCTACTACAAATAAAGAAAAATCAGGTATTTATTAAATATTATTGTCCAAATAATCTATCATGGACTAAATACGATTCGAAAAGTTGCTTCTCGATCAACCTCGCACATTATTGTCATGATATAATCAAAATGATGGGGATGACTTACTCGGCTATCTTGGCGTTAGACTTGACGATGAATTCGGAAATCTGGGCCTTGGTGGAAGCTTCCTGAGCATCTACCAACTTCGTGAAGTTGTCCTGGGGGAAAGGAATTTGGAGAGTCTCATACTGCTTCTGGAAAGTATCCACCATACCAGCCACGGGGACTTGCTTCTTGTAAGTAGCCCAGTCGATTTTTGGGAGCTCGGCAGGATTCGCCATAACCCTAAAAGCACGATCATAAGAACATAAAAATTTATTTTTTAAATATTATATAATCGGCGTGTCAAATTGCTCAAAAGGGTTTACCTCCGTAAATATCCATCGGATCTCGCCTTGAAGGAGAGGAATTTGTTCTTAATATGAGGCGGCACGCGCTCAGAGAGCGCGGACCAATTTACTGTACTTTGAGCGATCCTTTTAGCCATTTTATTAAATTTAGTTCCCGAAAAGCGGAACCAGCCCCCAAATTCCCAATAGACTTTGATAGACGTCTAGAGAAGAAATCTATGACTATAATAGGGAGGACAGCACAGTAAAATGTATTGAAAATAAAAAATTTATTGGTACCTACTTTAGTAGTTTTAACTTTATCTTTTTGACTAATGATGGGCAGGATCGAAACATTAACATGATTGAAATAATTTAATCGAAACATCAAAAGAATCGAATGATTAATCGATTTAATTTTAAAAAACATTGCTTTTCTACCGGCAATGATGTTTATTGTTTACTTGCAGATAGCAACGTAATGATCGTGATATTATTTTAATGATGTGAATGACTACGAATTTGAATGCGTTTCATATGGAGGTTTGATAATATTGAATCTTTCACAAAAATACATACATAACCTTGAAATACATTCAACCTTGAGATTTTTTAAGTGGGGCCTTTCAGTCGTTAAAACGGCACTATAAAAAATGATCAATTTATGTTTATTAATAACCTTCCCAACTTATGAGTCAGAATGCCATTTTTTACTCACACTAAATGCACAGGTGTCGTAAATATCAATCTAAAATATGTTCACATACTCGTAGCTTCTTTGGTTGGTAGATAATATCTTAATATGATCCTAATGAAACATTTGAAAATTAGCAAAGAATAATTGCGTTATCCCAGTTCCCAGTGGACATTAAATCATACGAGGTAGTACGTAATAATATGTCGTTTGTCAAGCAATCCGAGATATGTTTGACGTTTCTACGATTTGGAAATCGATTTACGTTTTCGAGTGAATTCTAACTAATGAAATGACTGATTTTTATATCGATGAAATCTGACCAATGATGTTACTGCTTTGATCTCGCTTAAATCTGACCAATGACGTGACAGCTGTTGTTTCGAATGGTTTCAAAACGAATTTCTCGGACTGTGTGATGATTTTTGACAGAATCGATTATTGACCATGATATTTCGATGGTCAAAAAGGTCGAGTAAATCATCGACGATTCATCGATTGTGCTCATCGCTACTTTTAAAACAAAAAGTAAGGTCTGCCAACTGAAAAACTTGTTCGAACCGCAATATATAAGATTACTTATCGAAATTCTTTTTTAATATTGTAAAACTAATATCATCGTATCTTGATCGGTACGATATTCGTAAAATATATGAGCTGGAACTACCAAACAACAGCGCAGATGCCAAAGCAACAGCTCTCACAAACCAGTCTCCATAAACAAACCACTCACCCTGTTTCTATTAATTAATCAAAAAGTAAGTTACAATATGAAGTTAACACACATAGATATTCTATTTATGTTCTGAGATAACTGTACGTATGTAGAATTCTCTTGTATTATTTTCTCAAAACAAAATGTCAAATCATCAAACGTAGACGCGAAATGTACAATACATGTTAGATAGCAGTAATACAAATTCACAATTAGTAATAAATACATATTTTAGTTAATAATTAAATATTTTATTAATGTTTTAAACATAAAGTGAAACATTTTCAGGTAATATAGTTACGTAAAACATTGAGATGCCAGAAAAAAATGTCAATCATCAAACATACACGCGATATTCACAATACCTAACAGTAATTCACATCAGTAATAAATAGAAATTGTAGTCTTTTTAGTAATAATTTAAATATAAAACTGAATAAACATGCATCATTTTTACGTAATATAATTTCGTAAAACAATTAGAGAAGGCAGATTGCAGATGTCAAACAATGTCCGCCATCTTAAACTGAACGAAAATCTGTAATACCCTTAAATCAACTATCAACTAACTGGTAATACATGGGTAATACCAACACACTGAACACACGTCACTGTACTAGCGATGGGCGGGATCGATGAATCATCGATGGTTTACTCGATCTTTTTTACCATTCGAAATATCTCGATTCATTGTCAGAATTAATTCGAATGCAACTCCGAGACAATCGTTTTGAAACGTCATCGAAAGTCGTCGCTGTGATTGGTCAGAAATAATCGATGCCAGCCAAGCATTGTGATTGGTCATAATTAATTCGAATGCAACTCCGAGACAATCGTTTTGAAACGTCATCGAAAGTCGTCGCTGTGATTGGTCAGAAATAATCGATGCCAGCCAAGCGTTGTGATTGGTCAGAATTAATTCGAATGCACGGTCCGAAATAATCGTTTTCAAATGTCATCGAAAGTGGAATCTAGACAATCGCTCTGAAATGTCAGAAATCATTCGAATGTTCAGTCCGAGATAATCGTTTTCAAACTGTCAGAATTCGTTCGAAAACGCAAATCGATTCTCACATTCGAGAGGTTATATTTCGAGATGTCAAAATATCTCAGATTGCTTGACAAACGAAGTACATTGTTGGCTGCCTACTGAAGCATGTTGATGTTATAATCAACCTCGTGTATGAATTGTAAATTATGAATTTATACTTTTAGGTGACGATTTACGTTTCCAGTAGGTATAGTTTATGTGTAAAAGATTTTCATGGTGATAGTTTTTCACAATTGAAGGTTTAATACCTACCTATGTTATTTTTAGGTTATATATCATCTATTCGGGACATTCGGGTAGTGTATATTTAAAATAAAATAAACCAATAACTTAGCAAACACCATTTTTATATTTAATGCTGATCGGGTTTCACTACAACCGTAGCTTCTTCGGGCAGTATACAATATTCAGTATATATTAAACTCATCAAGTGACATGTGTTCGTTTATATAAACATAATATATCTGCTACTTTCTTATGCTACGAACAAATATATTTAATTTATTTGAAATTAACATGAATGAAATTAACATCGGTGTCTCTTAGTTAGTAATTAAAATGAAACGCTTTCTGTAGTAAAATAACTTTATTTACTTAATAATAATTTGTGAATTGCATACAAATTACAAATGAATGAATGGTTTGTTTTGGGTTCTAGTAGGCGCCTACAACGTACATGAGATTTAGAGGTTATTTTTAACAAAACGTGAAAATAAATAATTTATGTGAAAATAAATAAATAAATAAAACGGCATATAATTATTATCTTATTATTAAGAGGTACATTATAAATATTATTAATGGGAATTTGTACCTACTGACTACACTAAGTAGCTATTCAGCAGGAGCTTACAATATTATATAAAACAGATATCAAAGTACAGCAAATGAAAATTACAGCACAATAATAATGTTCATAAAAATATTTTTCTTTGTACTTAAAAAACTTGTATAATAATTTATTTTAATTGTACGTATGTAGATATTCGAATCTTATTAATTATTTATAAAAATGTTAATTGCATATGCATACATATTTGAAATTCGTGGCTAACAGGAATAATACTAATGTTGCTAGCAGACAACAAGGGAATCATTGCCAGGAATGAAAATTAGTGATTGAAATTTCGCTAGTACCTGCTTACCAAAAATATTGCCATACTAATGAAAATAAATTACAACCGGAATATGCAAACAATTTTTTTTACGATAGGAATAGTCTTGATATTCGAGTTTCTATTTTCGAATCCAACCCCCCCCCCCCCCGACGAAAAAATTTTTGCCCCTGTCCGTAGCTATTGCTTCCGCACTCCGAGCGATTCATTCGAATGGATCATTCGATTATTTTGATGTTTCGGTTAAAAAAAATCGATTATATAAATATTTCGATCATTCCCATCACTACACTGTACCAAGTGCCAACTACCAAATTAGAAAACGTCTCTTTTTTCATCCCGATCAGACAAACTGCATTAAAAGAGGTGTCGTGTAAAACGGCCTTTACTGGCTCCAGACGGTTATTAATATTGTGCGGTTTCACATAAAAAAAGCAAGAAAAAAAATCCTCAACGAATCCACCACCCATCGACGCGAATTTTCAAAACTAATGTCAGCCGTGGGTGGTTTATTTATGTGCATAAATAAACCACTTTTATGTGTCGGCCCATGTCGGCTTATGATGTCGGCCATAGATAGTTGATTTATGGTCGGCCATACCTGGCAACACCAAGTATGTGACGTTTGCTCTTCATTATTATTATTTATCACCAAACTACTTGTCAGTGTATTTTTATTATTTCGTTTTATTTATATTTTAATTGGCATATTTGTATGAAGATAGTAGTTTCACTTAAAATTTATTCCCGGTGCCCAAATCTATAAACCCGGAGATCTACAGAAACATTTTTTCCTACCGATGTTCTAGTTTTTATCACAGGTATGTTCAATGTATTATATTATGTTAAATTATACACAAGGAGCACTGCCATCGTTTTCATGCCATTCTTTTTTTAATTTATGAAAATGGTCCCTAACCGGTTTTACCAAAGCGTACCTATTGTTATAATTTAAATGAATGCAATACATTATATAAAAAAAATCTCTGCTATTTAAAAACAATGAAATGTGATATTATTCTATTACAGTATTTTTATTTTGGGCAAATATACAGAAAATAAATGTACACGGTTAATACGCATTTTTAATAGAAAAACCACTATGTATCAGTTAGATAACAATGAGAAGTAAGTATTTCAGTTTCCGAAAATGGAAAATAATGCATTTCAGTAGCTATTTCTTAAAAAAAAACGGAAAATTTGGCATCTTTTCTTCATTCCATGTTTGGATATAATAATTTTTAATTTATGGTTTTTTTATTTATGATTTAATTAAACCCAAACTGACAACCTAGGAACCTATTTTATGAGTATAGGTTCATATTTAGGTTTAAATAAGAGAAGAAAAAAAAAAAGTTTGACATCAACAACAATGGCCGGCCACCAAGTAAAAATGGGTTTTATTTTTTTTATTTTTTATTTAGGAGAAAAAACAGATACAGATATCAATTGACAAGAATATACAAAATATCAACTAGAGAATTCACCTGCATCCAAACTATTTGTCACGAATTGACTTAAACAGCAGTCAAAAACATTTACAAATAACTATTTAAATGCATTTTTTTCCATTTCTGGAAACTGAAATATCTACAAATAATTATAAGCAATAATTAGTCGCCTGAAATGCTAATACAAATTGAAAATATCTCCCGAGTAAAAATAAATGCCGCCAACGGGAATTGAACCCACACCTTCTGATGTCCGGTCACTCCTGGACACACTGACCCTCATACCTTTTACCTTCCCAGAACTTTGCCCTTTCTTTCCTTAAAAACGACCCTCCACACAGCATCCCAAAAGATGACATAAGCCATGTAGGAATTTATTTTCCTCAGGGCCTCCTGTGCCTGGTTGATGTAAAAAAAAAAAAACTTGATACTCTACATTGTGTACAACTTTGCCATTGAAACGTAATATTTGTCGTAAGATTCAGGAACCATTGGTGATGGGTGGAGCCTCTGCTCTTATATAAATATTTGGTAAAAAATCCAAACTTCACTTACTTCTTAATGCTATGTATACACACGCAAGCTGAACCTCAACTTATCGGAAAGGAACGAAGCAACGCCAAATGGTGCAAAACACCGCTTGCAGTTGCTTTGTTCCTTTCCCGTAATTCGTGCCTCGGCTCGCGTTTCATTTCGCAAATGTATACGTTCCATTATATGCACAAATTATTTAACAAGTAACAACTATGTATATGGGAGGGAGATGGTAAAAGATGCATGTTTTTTCAATAAAGTTTTCAATCAGATATCCCAAGTTTTAACAGTTCCGGTTAAATCCAAGTAAGCACAAATTATTTAAATAACCCAAACTAAGAACTTTATTAACTATTTTAAGCGTGTTTTTCCATCTCCCCCAACCTAAATAGTTGTTTCTTGTGTAAATATTTCCATAACCGCCGCACTTTTGATAGGCACAGATTATGGAAATTACACTTCGTTTTAACGTAATTAATAAAAAATACAACTATTTATGTCAGGAGAGACGGTAAAAAATGTTTTATAATTCCATTTTTATTCAAAGTTCAAAATTAACCTTATAAAACCATCCCTTTGCTGCCATTTTGGACTTAATTTAGTATGGAGTGACACTTTGAAACTAAATGTACGTAAATTACTTAATTAACCCAAAATAAGAATCTAATAACCTATTTTGTGCATGTAGATAGTTGTTTCTTGTATTAACTGTTGAAACAAAGTAGTGAATTTCCATAATCTGTGCCTAAAAGTGGGGCAGTTAGGTAAATAATTACCGTTTCTTCAAATTTTAGTTTAATTTTCTCTTGATTTCAGAAAAGAAAATTAATAAAAAGATCACCTCGTAAAACTTTACTTTTTAAGTATTCAATTTCAATGACCGTAAAGGTACACTTGTACATTTTTTCTATTTAACAATAAGTTAAGCTCTTGGTGGGTCTCAAAATTTTCACTACGCACCATCTGATTCTATATTCGTCATAACATTCTTGTTTTTTGCTAAATGATGTTTTTGTAAATTGTATTATCTTACCAAATAATAATATTTAATCTACCATATATATTATTATAAGATGTTAAGCAAGACAAAAAGGTATTTCTCAGTAACGCTTTGCAAAGATATCGCTGCCGAAAGCGTATACAGATACACACAACCCTAAATATGTGTTGTTTGATATCTATATGTTTTTCTATCGGCAACAATTATTAACGGAAGTGTAAACAAAGTCTCTGTGTTTTGCTATCTGAATGCTTTTGCATTATGCATACTAATGTGATTTATTTAACCCTTTAAATACTAACAATCAACTTTTTTTCTATATTTAACTTACGAGACGAGCAATGGCTTGTTGAAAAACTCTTCGTGTTAACTAATCGCACTATCGTAACGGACAAAATTTTGATTTGTTATTATCTGTTTGACTTTTTTTTTAAATGAATAAAATTTTCTAAGTGAATTATTATCATTCAGTGAATTTCAATGGTCCTTTAAGAAATCGATTATTAGTTTGAATACGTTTCAAATTAATTTTAATATCATCCGAAAATAAGAATAAATTTGAATTGATTTCGTTCAGTTATTTTAGAATCAGCGTGTTCAAATTAATTTTAATTGATTATTGTTATAATCAAAAAGGGAATATATCTTGATTACTCATACCACCCGATATATCATTAAACACAATACATATTATTCCTCCAAGTATACAATGCATTTGAGCTTACGTAGTTTAAGACTTTTTTAATTTCGCAAATTTACTGTTCCCACATTGGGACATTAATAGAGAAAAAAATTAGTCCAATATAATATTAAATAAAAGCCACATTTTACCCATCAAACAGCAATGCACGCCATTGCTGTTAAAACTATGTTTTAATTTTTATAATAAAAATAATTTCTTAATTAAATGTAAATTTTAAAATTATTCCTGTTAGGCCAAGATATTTTTAAGCTATCTTCTAAAGATATTATCAAACAACCAATAACAGGTAATCTAATTATAGCAAATCGCTAAATAACTCATCTTTTCCATAATAAATTGGTGCATACAAGGGCGGAAGTAGGGGGTTCAAACCCCCCCCCCCCCCAGGTCTAACCACCCCATGTAAATGCTATAGCTACTCCACTGGGCGCATAACCGTTTTACAGAGAACATAGCTATATACATACATAAGGAAAGACAGGTTTTAAATTTGCTCTAATTGCCAATGTCCTTAAATATATTTTAGATACTTACAGTAAACTTAAATTGGGATACTACCGATGACCCATAATTATTATGTCTTCTCATCAATATTGAACAGCAATTTAATTAATAATAGTCAGTAATAATACAAATTTAACATTTTATTCGGAAATGTGATTAGATGTGTTATATATTATGCATTATCATCTGTAATTTACTCTGAACTAAACAAATGTTGCACTTTTAAAATCTTCTTGATTTACCAATTTTAACTAATTTTCATTTATAAACATATTTGCCACAGGAAAGTGATAAAGTATTTAAATATTTCGAGATAAGCCAATACCATTTGCGAAACTCAATATGTGTGTGTGGCATTGAAGAATGGAGCAGCCGGGGGGTTAAGAGATTGTAGAGTGACTCACACTCACACACTTACTTGCAGAGTGCTTACCAGTGCTTACTGAGGTGTGGGACTGTGGGAGGGGGATGCCAGATACCGGTTTGACCATCTGACCAGTCTGTAGTTTGTAGCTGTTATCCGAGTGAGACAGAGGTCTGCAAGTAATTGCTACATAGTTGGAAATCACTGTAAAGAAGGGGATCCCTTATTTTCTACAATACGGATTGTGTTCTTGTACCGGTGTTTGAAACTGTTAAAGTTTTTGTGCAAAAATGGAACCCTTTGACAAGAATACTTACAAGCTATTTGATCCGATACTTCAGGATATCAGTAGAGAGCTAACGATTAAGAAAAGCGCGGTGGCAGATCATCTGGAAGCGTTTCGGGAAGTATTTGACGAATTCAGAAAGAAACTGATGGAGGCCGAACCATTCCTGACTTTATACAAAGGAACTAAATATGCAGGAAGCTATTCCAACAACATCAAAATAAAAGCACCTGATGAATTCGACATGTTGCTATGCATGAAGCTGCCCAGCGAACTGAATGTACAAATTCTCAACAGCACCTATCCCGCTTATGTTCAACTAAAAACAGCCGGACTGGAAGCTCTCAAGAACAAACAAAACTGGGACAAATATAAATGCATTGAAAAATGGTTGGACAGTAAAAATTTTATAATGCAGAACAAATTACGTGAATGGATGGAAAGTTTAATTCAAAAAGTATTGAACCAATTACAGAATATTCTCACTTGTGGAACAAGCCAATATAATCTGAAATATACCAAAGCCAATCCGGCCTTTACTTTGCATATACAAGGTATTACCAATACAAGCATCAAGTTTGACTTGGATCTTGTTCCGAACTTCATCTTTGAGTTTCCTACTTGGCCCCCCGTTGTGAAACAGAAACATGCCAAGAAGTTCAAGGCGCAAGAGTGGTTTGTGATTGCTAAACCCATTTACAACGAAGACGACACTCGTCACAAATGTTGGCGCGTAGTTTTATCTCTACAAGAATCCGAGATATTGCACAGCAACAACCAAATGAAAAGCACTATCAGATTCATGAAGCAGCTGAGAGACGTTCACCGTATTCCGTTCTTGAAAAGTTATTTCATAAACATGATATTTATTTGGGAAGTGGATAAGCAACAGAGTCCTGATTTCTGGAAAAATCCACAAAGTTTCTTATTCATGCATATGCTTCGAGAAATACGAACTTATGTGATAAATGAGAAAATCCCTTACTTTTGGGACAACAGGTTGAATCTTCTGGAAAAACCTACACAAAATCAGCTCAATGACTGCGTGATTAAAATAGATAATATCTTCAAAAGTATTAAGAAGAATTACCCGAGTAATCCGCAAATAATTGTCAAGATACTTGGAATGGATGTGGAAAATATTTCATCGGATATGTCGAGGCTTTCCATTGATTCGAGAAGATCTTCCAGCGAGGGCGGAAGCCAGTCTTCAACATCAGCTAGCCCTTCAGACAAGCCTACTCCAGCCAAGACCACTCCAGCTACTCCAGTCAAGACCACTCCAGCTACTCCAGCCAAGACCACTCCAGCTTCTCCAGCCAAGACTATTCTAGCCAAGGCTTCTCCTGGCCAAGAGCAGACTCAAGCGATTCAGCCGAGCTGTATAAATCTCCTGTCTTCCAGCAATGGTGGGGGCCAGTCTTCAGCACCAGCTAGTGCTCCAGCCCAGACTTCTCCAGGTCTTGAGCAAGCCCTGGCGCTTGACCCAAGTTATACAAATAGTCTGTTAGTTCTAGGTGCCGCCGCAGCATTGGGGCTAGGGATGCTGATGGGAGTGTGCAAAAGGAGAAATGACTGACAGAGATAAGAGCGCAACCTCTTCTTCATACTTCTAAGGTATTCATTTCTCTTCTCCTCTTGTAAAATATATTTATTGGTGATTTAATTTAACTGCTTACTAGCCTCAAATATGTTGGAGTCCAATAATAATAATTTGTTAAACAACCCCCTTAACAGAAATTTGTGTTTTTATTTCAGATAATAAAAAATCCCGCTACAAACTGAATGTTCTTAAAAGTGAGTGAATGGAGAAAACAAAATGGAACAGGCGGACATACCCACTTCAGATTCACTTAAAAATTCCACTTTAATCAAAGAGGAAATAGAAGACCCCAATTACCTGATCAAAGGTGAGCCGTTGAGCGATGGTGCTTCGGAGGACGATGCTCCCCTTACGCTTTTGGAAATTGAAAGCTCTAACCTTAAAAAAACTATTGACAAAAGTAGTACACAAAAAAAAAGTAAAAATGGTCGCTTTCAAAGAAAGATCCATTCTTGCGACGTTTGCGAGTATGCCACCACCCACCTCAACAACCTGCGTACGCACAAGCGGACCCACTCGGGGGAGCGGCCCTTCTCCTGCGATGATTGCAACTACACTAGCACGCAGCTCGGGCATCTACAGGACCACCGCCTCATGCACACGGGCCTCAAGCCCCACGTGTGCGACGTGTGCCAGCATCCCTTCCGTCGCCTCTACCACCTCAAGGTGCACAAGCTCGTCCACTCTGGGGCCAAACCGTATGCCTGCGGCTGGGACGGCTGCGACTTCACGTGTCGCATATCGAGTCAGCTCAAGTCACATGCACGCATGCACTCCGGCGAGAAACCGTATGCGTGCAACCAGTGTGACTACTCTGGCGCATATCTCAGCTCACTGGCGGAGCACAAGCGTTCGCACTCAACGGACAAGCCTTTCGCTTGTCACCTGTGCGATTACACGAGTCGATGGCGGCGCCACCTGAAGACACACTTGCGCGTGCACACGGGCGAGCGTCCCTATCGATGCGGCGAGTGTGCGTATTCTTGTTCGCAGGCGTCGCACCTCACCTCACACCGGCGCACGCACTCTGGCGACAAGCCCTACAAGTGCGACCTGTGCACATACGCCAGCACGCAGGCCACGCATGTGCGCGAGCACCGCCGCATACACACAGGCGAGAAGCCTTTCGCCTGCCATCGCTGCGACTACACCACCAAGACCATGTATGAGCTGAAGAGACATCAGAAGAAACACCACAGCCAGGATCCAAAGCCCCTAGACAATGTACCCATTGCGTCTGTGACTGGCGACGCCTTGTGATCATAGATAATAGAAACAAAGAAGAACATGAACCAATATTAGTATAAAACCGCATAAAAACAAAATTTTTGACATCACCCATACAACATACTACCTATACACGAAACGCATAACTTTCATTAGCTCCGCCGCTTGGATAGTCTGTGCAGCTTTGATAGTTTGGTCGTAGCTCGGCGACAATCGGCACGCTTGTTTCTATTATCTGTGCCCATGATCCTATTACTAGCAACTAGTGGAGATCTTTCAGTCAAATTTGAATAGATTAAAGTACCTGATGATATCAAATATAAGTAAATGAATAGTGTTTAAAACACTTCTTTTCGCGTCTTTCTACCGATTAACAAATTTGATAAGGTTAAATCATTTCTTAAATTCACAGCATGTCTCTAGGTCAAAACAACTGTCTTGCATTGCCATATCCATCTTGTGTTATATGAAGCTTTTTAAATATACATTATTATAACTCTTGAAAATTCAACCAACACATCATGTTGGTTATAATTTGAGATTTTTACGGCCATAGGTTATTCTTTAGCCAACGTTTTGGACAATGTTACAGTTTCCGTTATCAGGGTAGACGTGTAATGTTCTGATGATGGACACCGTAACGCATCATTTCAATGACACTATTCAAAAATAAATTATCTTTATTGTATACATTTTTAGATGATATATCTGTAATAGTATATTTATGATGTTACTGTGGGATCTTACATTATTCATTTAAGATTTACATTTTCTTACAATTATTGTTACTATATAGTAATATTTTGAATGTATATTATAAATATTTTACTATATATTTTGTTGATTCTGACCTCTGAAGAGGTAACCCCTAGAAGTGAGATCTGATATAAAATATAACTGATGTAGCTAATTTACACCCTTAAATGACCAGACTTTTGACCTTAGCTCCACACAGGAGGCCCTGAAGAAAATAATTTCCCTCAGGGCCTATGTCATCTTTGGGGATGCTGTGTGGAGGGTCTTTTTAACCAGGTCTCCCTCAACCAGTGCCCGCCACACATCCGCCGAGGTGTTGGATATCCAATAAAAGGTTCCTGGGGCAGCGGTACCCACACCCGCCTCCCAAATATATTTGAAAATATATATTTTTGTTCAAAGGAATATTTGATCTCGCTTGGGCACAGTAGAACAAACTTCTAACGGTTTTTCTCTTCATTGATACTTTGTTAATATATTCAAGGATATTAATCATTATTTTATATATTTGTCTTTTAGTTCATAGTTTTTTTTAAAATTTATATTTAGCATCTGCTTACGTAATGTTTACTTTTTACATAAGCATTACATATATATTGTTTTTTAATAATTTTAACAAATGTTTTAAATTTAATAATATAATTTATCTTATCATAAGATAATTTGTTATCTTTATAGAATTTATAAATTCTTTCTTTGGCGATAATGTTTATAAAAACAAATAATATTTGTCGTCATAAATATATCTAAATGATATGTAAAAATTTACATTGTTATCTGCTGCCTTTTGTTTAAATGATTATCAGGATCAACGATTTTATTACCTAAGACACTAATACCATAGCATGTACATAACGTGCACCAGCACGCACCCAAAAGTTTTTAACCAGCGATTCCTGAGTATATTTGGAGTAAAACATGTAGAAGTCATTTAGCTATCGAAGTATAATTTTTTTTTAAATTTTTAATAGCCTCCCAGGCCAATTTGTTTCCTCTTGGGAACAGCTCATATGGTCTCATAGAAATAGTTGTGTCTCCCTCACTGTCATGGAGGAAAATATGATCTAAACGATGTTAGAAAGAGAAAACATCATGCTGTATATTCAAATCTAGAAGTTAACCACAGAAGAATACCACCGCATTTTGAGAAAAATTATGAAACTTTTTTGCTAATTATTTTTACATGAAATGACAAACAAGTGAGATGGCAATAATGTTTATGATACATTTGTCTTATATTTTCATTATCAGTCAATTTAGTTCAGTGTTTAGATGAAAAAATGTAAGGTTTTAAAAACTTTTGTGTTTGCATAGAAAATTTTAATTTAAAAAAAATTATGTGTTAATTTATGTAATGTAAATGTTCGTTTGTTCAAAATATTATATTTCCAAAAGTTCTTCACCGATGGCTTTGAAATTTTGACACAATGTTGCATTCTAATATGAGGGGGTTTTTATATACCTATATTATATAAATGTCACCTGTGACTGCTAATTTCTTTTATTTATTTTACGCCTATTAAGGCTTTTACAATACACTCAGAAATATTTAATTTATTTTGATTTTATTGCAAAGCGGAAATAGCCAGCCAGAGGACCGGGGGTTAAATTTTTTTTTTTTTCATAACAAATCACCACTGGGTACAACCTAGTGCATCACGTGATATGCACTCCGTCTCGTTCTAGCAGCACTGTACAGACGAGACCACGTTAGACGCATATCACATGTCCATTGCGGCGTTGTGTGGTAGTGTGATTAGTGATTTGTGACATTTTATTTATTTTGTTTTAATTTTAACAATGTATCATCAGACAGCTAAATGACATCTACATTTTTTACTCCAATTAAACTCGGAAATCGCTGGTGAAAATATTTCAGGTACGTGCTTGTACACCTTGTATATATTATGTAATATAGCGCAGGGGCGTTGCATGGCACGTCCGGTTCCCTATCCTAAACACAAGGATAAAGATTTTATTGATAATATTGGTATTTGTGTTCATTCCATTCACAACTGCAGATCGCCAATAAAAAATCAGTAGTTCACGCCGACTGAATTAAGCATAATTATTAGTCAACTGACTAAATTAAGCATATTTAATCAACCTATTAAATTAAGCTTATTTAGTCAACTGACTAAATTAAACGTATATAGTTGACTGACTAAATTAAATGTATTTAGTCAACTGACTAAATTAAAGGTATTAAGTCCACTGACTAAAATAAACGTATTTAGTCACCTGACTAAATTAAACAAATTTAGTCAACTGACTAAATTAAACGTATTTAGTCGACTTACTAAATTAAACATATTTAGTCAACTGACTAATAACGTACATAGTTGACTGACTAAATTAAATGTATTTAGTCAACTGACTAAATTAGAGGTATTAAGTCGACTGACTAAATTAAACGTATTTAGTCGACTTATAAATTAAACATATTTAGTCAACTGACTACATTAAAGGTATTTAATCGACTGACTAAATTAAACTTATTTAGTCAACTGACTAAATTAAAGGTATTAAGTCGACTGACTAAATTAAACGTATTTAGTCAACCGACTAAATTAAATGTATTTAGTCGACTTACTAAATTAAACATATTTAGTCAACTGACTAAATTAAAGGTATTAAGTCGACTGACTAAATTAAACGTATTTAGTCAACCGACTAAATTAAATGTATTTAGTCGACTTACTAAATTAAACATATTTAGTCAACTGACTAAATTAAACGTATATAGTTGACTGACTAAATTAAACTTATTTAGTCAACTGACTAAATTAAACGTATTTAGTCGACTTACTAAATTATACGTATTTAGTCAACTGACTACATTAAAGGTATTTAGTCGACTGACTAAATTATATGTATTTAGTCTACCGATTAAATTAAGCATATGTAAAACTTAATGAAACAGCAGTTCACGTAGTTAGTCGATGTAAACTGCTATTTTTCCATTGGCGATCAGTCATGCTCGGGAACGAAAACCTATAAAATCTTTATCAATATGTTTGTGCTAGGGGGCCTGGTTACTTGTGACAAATCTAAAAATGTATTTTATAATTACATTGAATCATTTAAAAAAAGAAATTAAAAGGATTTGTTTTATTATTTTTCACCTATAAAAATATTTTATGTATTTATTTATTGCTTCTCACAGAACATAAAGCTTAATTTTTTAAGCTTAATTTGAAAAAAGTTGAATTGTTCGTATGGGAAAAAAAATCTCTTTTACGTCTACCATCATGTAGAATCACCTCCCAAAGTTAGTGAACTTTACCCCCGGACATCCTGTATTACAGGGAGAAAGAAGAAAAGAAAAAAAAATATGTTACATAAGCTGCCAGGGGTACTTGGAGAATGCATTGTAACAATATCAGAACCATAAATAAATCATTACTCCAAAGAAACAAAGTAAAGACAAAAATAACTAGGGTGACACTGTTTTGAGCACATGCAACTTACGAAATCTTATTATCGAAGTCGGTGATTAAAAAATATTATGGCCATCTTCTGTCAACACCTTCAAAATCTTTTTAAATTTATATATAAGGAAGTGGAAGACTTAATAAAAATCTGGAAGAACATTAAATATAAGCGATACAAATAGTTTCTTTGACCAAAAGATATTTTAGTATGTACCGCCACAAAGTTCAGTGTAGAGCCAATTCTAGCGGTACGGATTTGTTATGTTCTTTCTGCAAATTTAATGTTGACGAAAGTCTACAGAGTATTTGAGTGATATACTGCTGTTTTATACACATAACATTACATTTCTTATAAAGTAGGTTGGATGAATACAGGTTTTTTTGTACATAATGTTAATATTCAATTTATGAGAAATATTTATTTACGAGTGTCTTGTCGGTGTGATTGACTCTTTTTTTAAATTCGTACCTATCTTGTTACTAATTACGTAAATATAAATATATTTGATATGGTGACCTCGTTCTATTGTTATCATAATAAAATAATTAATCTTTATCTCAAGCGAAAGATAATAATCTTGTGTGTATTAACACAGATGTATTTTGCAATATTTTATAAAAATCAACCCGTAAAAAAAACAAACCATTTTTACTATAATACATCTATTTTCCGTCTACAAATGTCTTTTAAAACTTAATAAAAATTTGGTTTGACTGAGGATTGAACCATCCTACCCAGGAACTGGAGTTTATAACCCAACCGAGCCATATCCCGATTGGATAAGGTTGGCATTTATTGCGTATATTAACTGCAATAATGTCATTGAATTTCAGAGAAATGCGTATATGTCCGCATGACTACCACCAAAAGTTGATAGAATGCATTGTCATCGACAGCGAGTCTATCTGCCGATTAAAACACCATCACATTAAAACGCGCTGTTTGGTTGATACAAATTGGTCTAATGGAATGCGGGTTCTCGGAGCGGGGCTGCTGGGTTGCGGGGATCGTGTAGATCACAGTCCCTGTCTTGTTCCGGAGTTTAAACTGGTGGGCGCCAGGAGGTAGAACCTCGCGGGGAGCATCCGCGGAGCGGGCATCCTATACCGCCTCTTTAGTAAAGGAAAGGTCTTCTTCTGTTGCGTAGGTGGGGCCAGTGTGAGTCTTCATTGTTGGAGCGATATGCGGGGGGGTTAAAGAGAAAGGCAGTGGAAGGCATGCGCGCCTGTACAGGGGGCCGGCAGGACTTCTCCGGCCGGCTGGGTAAGTAACAGGGCCTGGCTGTGTTGAAAACACAAGCCAGACAGAGCAATTTTGGTGCCTATGTCTCAAACCACAAAATCACAAGCCTTCTGTGTCTGCTATGCTCCA
This sequence comes from Hesperophylax consimilis, assembly GCF_061612785.1. NCBI lineage: Eukaryota > Metazoa > Arthropoda > Insecta > Trichoptera > Limnephilidae > Hesperophylax > Hesperophylax consimilis. The sequence continues at coordinate 4,691,562 of NC_142842.1, forward strand.
CCGATTGTTAATTGCTCCTTATGATTCTGCTCTGCAGCAATGTTTTATTCTGTGAGCGACGTAGGTATTAGGATAATAATGTGAGCCCTAATGTCCTGCGATGATTTGGCGAGAATTACAAATTCTAATGTTAAAAAATAATTTCAGTATTAAATTGTAATGTTAAAAAAAAAAAAAAATCTAAAATTTATTTAGACGGTTGATAAAAAATTTACTGTAATTTTTTTTATTTTTTTTTATTTTCTAGATTCTTATATTCCATGAAGTGGTGAATCATTTAAATTTACTGAATTTAAAGTTAATGTTCTTTATACAAATAGAACGGCGTCATATGCGCCTCACAATTTTTACCTCATATGGGTTTATTCAAATATTACCTGGCTTTTATAGACTTAGAGGCCTTGTATTTTTCTCGGTAGGGAAAAAATTTGTTACCTAAAAACCCTACTAAAATTGCATGTATCATCATCCAGCATCAGCACCAGCGGCGACCTACAGCGGCCATATACTACATACGTGTCTGTTTGTGTTGTGTTGGGAATGGGGAGGAAATTTTGGCTGCGCCATTTTGTTGGAGTCCTTCCGCATTTGCCGTTGGGAGTAAGGAAAATCGCAGAAAACCTTACCCAGGAAGGAGCGGCCGAACGTCAACTTGAAACGTTTGCGGCCTTCAGTAACATCGGTATATGATGTCCTGCATTTTTGAGATGTGTGTGTGTGTGTCTGTTTTTATGTTAATATATACTTATGGGAAGATAGAAAATAAACATACATATACATACAAATTATAAAATATTATATAAATATATAAATAGATATATAAACATTATTTATTTGGGAAGAAGGTCGGGAGTTTAGGAAATACCTACTGCTCGCTATTCGTCCGCGTCTAGTTCTGGTATGTGCCATATGTGGTCATGGTCCATGAGGATGTGTTTTGGTAGTCTATGTGTGTATCTGAATGTCAGGTCGCTCGGAGCATTGTATTGTCCTATGTCTCGTATTAGTTGATTTTTGCTAAGTGTGAGTGATTTGTAAAAGCGTTCAGTCAGTCTGTGTGTGAATTCGTATAGAGTTGGAATTTGTTCTCGTTCGTGTAATCTCTTCAAGTTTGTTCTGAGTCTCGTGTTGTATGTGATTTTAATGCAGAGATTTTGAAGTGTCTGTAGATTCTTGTGGTCTGAGTGTGAGATGCTGCTCCATACGGGAATCGCATACGAGAGTACTGGACGAATGAGCGAGTAGTAGACGAGGAGTTTGGTTTTGGGAAGTAGCGGACTCCGTCTATTGAAAATTGGCTTCATCATGCCGATCGCTTGTCGCGTGCGCGTGTGCATCTTCGCTTGGTGAGATTTCCAGTTGAGGCGGGAGTCCATGGTCAGGCCCAGATATGTCACTTCATCTTTCCATTCTATGCTGTGTCCTCCCATTTCGATGTTAAAGTCAGGTGTTCTGTTTACACGTTTTCTCGTGAACATGATGGCTTCAGTTTTCGCCTCGTTCAGTTTCAGGCGCCATTTTTTGTAGTATTCTACGAGCGCGTCGAGCGCCCTCTGTAGGTAAATAGCGGCCATATTCGCTTTCAGCGAGGAAACGTATAGTTTGACGTCATCTGCGTAGATAGACAGATTGCATCTCTCGTCTCGGGGGATGTCAAAGGTAAACAGAATGAAGAGAAATGGTCCAAGTAAACTTCCTTGCGGCACGCCTTTTGGAATCTCACGCATTGAAGATAGCACGTTCCTTATGAACACTCTGAACGATCTATTCTTTAGGTATTCCTGTATCAGTCTCGTTAGGTATATGGGCGTGTTAGTGCGGTGCAGTTTATGCACGAGCCCGTCTATCCATACGGTGTCGAATGCCTTCTCTAGGTCGATGAGCGCAGCGGCGGTGAAGCGATGTTCGTTAAATTTTCTTGCGATGTATTCCGCTACTCTGGTGAGTGGATGGATCGTGGAGTGCCTCTTTCTGAAGCCGAACTGCTCGTCTGGCAACGTTTTGTTGTCGTCGTGGTGTGGTACAAGCCTGTTGAGTATAATTTGTTCAAATACCTTGCTCAGCGTAGATAATAGGCTAATCGGCCGGTAACTTGTCGGCTGCGTTCTATCTTTATTCGGCTTTGCGAAAGGCAGCACGGTCGCCGATTTCCAAATCTGGGGGAAATGCCCGGTCATGAGGCAGGCATTGAACAATTTTGTTGTGTAGATGATGGCTTTTTGAGGGAGATGTTTGAGTAAAATGTTGTGAATTTGATCGCTTCCCGGCGCCTTGTTTGTTCTCAATCGCCTGATTGTGACAGCAATCTCGCTTGGCGTAGCAAAGTGAATATCTTCAGCGTTTGTCTGCTCCGCTTCCCTCAAGTCTCATAGAGAGTCAGCTACGATCCGGTCCGTAGCCGGGTCGGAAAGGCCGTCTGTAGCGGCGTAGGCTCTCTCGAATCCGTCGGCGAGTGTTTCAGCTTTTTCTTGTAGCGAAAGCGCCGTCCCGGGGCCGTTCAATTTCTGTAGCGGGGGGATTGTGAAGTCTTTATGTCGCAGCGCGCTTGCCATTTTCCATAGGGAATTATCCTTCGGCGTGAGTGATGCGACTTTTTTGTCCCAAAGTTCGCGCTTGAGTTCTGCGATTTCGGTCTTGATTTCCCTCTGCAGGCAGTTATACGCTGTCTTGAAATATTCGTCGCGTGTGCGGTGAAACATGCGTCGCAGGCGATTTTTCTCCTTGATGAGCGATAGAACGTACTCGGGAAGCTTGATCGTGTATGGGTGTATTTCTTTGAGAGGAATGTGTGTATCTTGTGCTGTTTGAAGAATCTCTGTGAGAGTGCTTGTAGCTGCGTCGATTTCTTGTGGCGAGCGCAGAGTTCCCGAAGTGAGATGAATTCGTTCGTTGACTTCTTTTTTGAATCCTTCCCAGTTCGCATCCTTGTAATTGCGCTGTTTTCTGGGGGTCCTTGAAGTTGTGCCGCCTATAGTAAAGCTCACGGGCAGGTGGTCCGAAGACAGTTCGTCTAATGTGCGCAGTGGAGATATTGTCTTAACATTTTTCTCGAGTACTATATCCAATGTACTCGGATATCTAGATAGTCGCGAGTAGTACGTAGGTCTGTCGGGCGCCATTATCGAATAGGTATTTGTCTGCATGTGTGTAAAGAGCGTATTTCCGTTCGCATTACCTCTGTAGTTATTCCAGTAGTTGTGTTTGGCGTTCAAATCGCCTCCCATCACAACAATTGGTCCCAGATTGAGCAATTTATTGAGATCTTCTCTCACTAGGTTACTCTGGGTGCAGTATACGGAGATGATGGTATGCGCTCTACCCTCTATGGTGACTTCGATAATCGTGGCTTCAGCGTGCTTCAACTTCGGAGTAGGTATTCTTGTGGACGTCATAGATTGTCGAACGAATATTGCGGTTCCTCCGCCTGATCTTCCTTGTCGATCGTCACGATGAATCTCGAAACCTTGCACTCTCAGCGGTACGCTTGGATTCAAATGAGATTCTGATAGGAGAATAATGTCGGTGTGTAATTCGTTTGCCAAAGCGAGCAGTTCGTCTGTCTTGTTGCGCACGCTAAATGCGTTCCATACGAGGACTTTCACCGTCTCGGTATTAGGCATCGAGGGTGTCTAGGAGCTCAATCAGGATGACGAGCTTGTCTGCTCTTGTTGCGCAGCGGGCGAGCTGTGATCGCATCCTCAGGAGGCCTTGGAGCAGGGCCATCAGGTCCAGGTTGTCATCTGAAGAGGTGGGCGCGCGCACGGGCTCCTGCTGTGGGCGTGGCTGTGGGGGCGGCGCGGTCTCGCGCTGCTCTTGGGCGGGGGCGGTGCCTCCGGCTACGTTGGCCCATGTGCGTCCATCCGTCCTCGGCTGAGGAGGTGGCCTGCTCGGGTTCTGTTCTGCCGGCGGGCGTTGGGCCCTTCTGGCAGGTCGCTGCTGTATTGAGGCGACGTACGCTACCCGCTTGGGGCAGCCTCGGTAATTGGCGGGATGCGGGCCTGAGCAGTTGCAGCATGCGGCGGGCTCATCTCTCGTCTTCTTGGGGCATTCTGCCGAAGCATGCTCCAGTAAGCATTTTACGCACCTTGCTGTGTGCGAGCAGTTTCGGGACCCATGCCCGAAGTCTTGACATCTGTAGCACTGAGTGCCGTGCTGAAGGTGGTTGCTCCTGTGCTTCTGGAGTCGAATTCGGCAGTGGCACAGGTATTTGACGGCCGCGCGCAGCTGTCCCATGTTGACTTCCTTATTGAAGTGCGCTAAGTATATGGGATATTCTATTGAGGCGGTCATCTTGACCACCTTCACTGCTGGGAATCCCTGCGATTCCAGGTCTGCCTTGATATCTTCCACTTCTACGAGCGGCAGGCCCTTGATGACGGCCTTTTTCATCTTTTCTGCTTCGGCCGTGAATGTGTGGAAGCCGCGAGCCTCCGCCCGCAGTCCATTGGTGAGGGCGCGATGGTCCTCCATCGTGCGCACGAAGATGTTGGCCGTGCCGCCCCTGTTATACCTGAAAGTAAAATGCTTACCAGCCCCCAGATGTCCTTGCACCGCAGCTGTGATCTGCGCGTGTGTCATGTTCCCCAGGGTCATCACGACCGGGGGAACGCGGTCTCTCCTGCCGGTACCTGCGGGAGAGAAATTATTATTAGTATTGGCACGCTTTATACGCGGCGCGCCGGCGCCTTCGCTTACCTCGGGCAACTCATCAAATCGGTTGCCACACTGGAGCGGTTGTGGTCCCCGTGGGGACATGGGCCTCTTCACGGGGTTGGACGGCCTCGTCCAGCCTCCATCCTGGGGGGCAGCCGTCTCCATCGGCTGCTGCGGTCTCGGGGGCGCCACGTAGGCCGACGCTGGGCCTATCGGGGGGCGCGTGGGGGCAGGACTGGGTCCTGCTGCCCAAGAGGGGCCTGCTGCGGGCTCCGTCATCTCCGTTTCATCGGGCGTGGTGGCAGTCGTGGTGGTGGATGGTCTCCGGGTCCTTGGGTCCTCGGGGCGGGGCTGTGGTGCGGGGACCGTATAGCGCACGGTCCCGGTCTTAGTGCGATGCGCAATTTGGCGAGCGCCGGGCGGTACCACGACCGGGGAGTCCTCGTGGTCAATGGGGAGCATCCGGGTCGGGAACATGGTCATCTGTGTCGAGCGGTGACTCCTCTTAAAAAGGGAGCACGTCTCAGGTGCTTGCGGGCGGTTTGTGGGGGCCAGCGTGGATCTTCGTAAGTTGAGTGTTTTGCGTGAAAGATTGCCTTGATAAAGGCAGTTGGGTGGGCGCGAGCGCCTGTTCAGTGGGCCGGCGGGATTCCTCCGGCCGGCAAAAGTAGCGGGGCCTGGCTGAGTGCACAAGCCAGACAAAAACGCTTGTGTGGTTGTGTCACAAACCACAAAAAACTCCTCTATCAATCTCCTCTCCTCATATCTATCTCCTCCTCCTCAAATTTACTGTAATCTCCTTACAAAATGCCTAACGAAAGAAGAATTCATCATATAAATTTTCAGAACAAATTTATTCAACACATGACACTTCAATACCGTCATCGCTCATCATATCACAGATTCAGAACAATACAAACTCAGAATAGTACATTTTCAGCACTCAGCACACTCTTTCCAGATTCACTGTTACCAATACACGCGTCAAAACTTATAATTATTATCCTGGATACCAATTTCATTGGAAGGGGGGGGGGGGGAGGTTTCGATGCAGGCGGAGAAGTATGAAAGAATTTTGATGTTTTACTTTTGACCATGTTTTGACCGGTCGGTGGTAGAGGTGGGTCCTATGAGTACTTTTCGTTACTGGGTACAATGAGTACAGGTACAAAAAAATACTCAAAAGTATTTAATACCGACCTGACTATTGATTCAGAATTCTAATGAACTCGCACAAATTCTGCCCACATATTCCCCACAAATATTCTACGGGAGCTTGATTCCCCGTTTTATTATTCGAAATCCAAGGGGGGGGGGTTGTTACAGAATTTCTGAAAAACATTATTTCCCACAAAAAAATTTCAAAATGAATACTCCCCACGACATATTTGAAATCCATGGGGGGGAGGGTTGTTAGAGAATTTTTGTAAACCAAAATTCTTCACAAAAAAATTTTTAAATGGGTACTCCCCACGGAATATTTGAAATCCGTGGGGGGGGGGGATTGTTACGGAACTTCACTGAAAAAAATTCCGCACAAGCAAAATAATCTAATATGTGATTCCCCACAATAATTTTTCGAAAATCATGGAGGGGGGGGGGGGGGTAGCTACGGAATTCCATTTCGAAAAAATTCCCGACATTTTTCCCGTCGAAATACCTACTACATACAAAAAAAATCGCTATCATAAATACCTACTAAAAATACGCATCAAAAATACCCATCGAAAATACCTATCAAAAATACCTACTGAAAATACCCATCGGAAATACCTATCAAAAATACCTACTGAAAATACCCATCAAAAATACCTATTAAAAATACTTGTCAAAAATACCTATCAAAAATACCTGGTAAAAGTACCTATTAAAAATATTTAGTCCCGGTATAAAATACTCAAGAGTATTTTGGAACCAGGTATTTTAGAGATCTGTCACAAGTACAAAGTATCGCATTGAAATACCCGGTACTTTTACTGGGTACGATAAATACGCCTCACCTCTAGTCGGTGGCTGAGTTGACATCGTGTTTGGGTCCCACCCAGGCAGCGTTGCCAGGTCTAGGGAAATTTCCCTAGATCTAGGGGAGAAAAAAAAATCAAGGGAAAAGGGAAATTTTCACGAAATCAGCACAAATGTAGGGAAATTTCGTACTTTTTGGCAAAAAAAAATTTTTACATGACAATATTATTGGGATTGCCAGTGAACATAAATGTATTTTCATTTTTTATTTTTGGGATTTCCAGGAATCTTAAATAATGTTGATGTACATAAATGAAGCAATGTTATTTTTAACACTGACAACTCAAAATTTTATTTATGTTCCTAAAAATATTAAAACCGGGGACTTCTTTAAAGTTTTAGATTACGACTTTGTCCATGATCATTACAATAAGAAATTATCTTCTCTCAGCTTTTCACTTTTGGCTTTCCACTTTCGGCAATTTCGGTTGGTTCACATTGATTTTTATTAAGATTCCTGTTTTGAATTCAGTGGTAAGTACTTTGAAATTATTATTATCTCTTTCCAATTAATTAACATGTAAAACAGGGTTAGTGTAACACAAAGTTCAGCGTTCAGCTACTAAGTTTAAAAATTTTATAAGCTACTTTCCAATATATTTAGTGTTTAGTTTAACACAACTTATACTATTATGTGTTTGGTATAAGTACACCCTGAATTTATAATATAGTATTTATTATAGGTCAACACGATGGATATACCTTCGACTTCTGGCGCAAGGAGGAACCTTCCGGATGAGGATAATTCAACTTCGTCCAAAAGGCCTACAAAAATGTACGCGCAGAAGTACCAGGAGAAATGGGAGAGCGAAGTGGTTTTTAAAGGCTGGCTCAAGAAGAGCAATAAAGGACCTAATTTTTTTTTCTGCAATGCTTGTAGGAAAGATTTTGTGTGCGGAAAGTCGGAGATACAGAAGCATGCAAAGGGGGCTAAACATGCTGATAATATCCGAGCTGCTGCTCTTTTCAGCCTACAATACTCGAAATGCCAGCAATACGGCAAAGGGCGAAGTTATCAACAAAAACCAAGTACTTTTTTTCAAAGATCCCCCCCCCGGACGGACAGACGTTTTTAACTTGCCAAGATGGTACCCCCGGAATCTAGGGAAATCTAGGGAAATTTCGACTCCCAATCTAAGGAAATATTGCAATCTAGACCTGGCAACGCTGCACCCAGGCGTAGTGTGTTCAATTCCTCGGCTGGCTAAGTCCTCCATCACAACATAAGCAACATTTTCCGCTTACGGTGGTAGTAGATTTTCAAATATTGTCAGGTTATTCGTAACCCGGGAATGTTTGTCTTTCTTTAAAAAAAAAATATTTCGTCCAAATTCGAAAATCATTTGTTGAGGTTTTGACCCACTTGACATAATTTTATTTTTTTATTTTACTATAGATCATAATATGGGTTACATTAATACATACATATTTTGCAAAAATATAATATTAAGGTTCATAATTGGTCACGATTCTTACTTAGATTCAATGTTATAATATATATATTTTTTTTAATACAAGTTTTTTTGGAAAAAAAGTTTGATTTTATTTATTTGTTCTTGTTGGTTCGTAATACAGCGCAATTCAGAAGAGAGATTATTGTATTTTTTTATGGCTTGGTAAATATAATGGTTTTGCATTTGAGTTGTTTTAAAGATTGGCGTAATAAATTGATTTCCATTTCTCATGAGTTTGTAAAATTCTTGATATTCTGTGTTATTTTTTTCTTTACACATTTTTATAATGGAAGTATAATACATTCAATTTTATCCATTGGGTAAATTACTTGTATAACTGTGAGTAGTTTCTAGTAATTTTGCGTAAAAATCACATATGTTCTTCAGATAGATACATATAGATAGTACTTATAAGATTCTACATGGCGGAATTTTGTATGTTCTCTTAGAAATTTACTATTCTCTCCTAAGGATTTTAAACGTATCACCAAATCATTTAAAAAATAACGTTGGAATAATGCTATATGAAGATTTTAAATAAATTCGTGCCTCAAAAATCATATAAGATACATAACTAGATATAGGTATTAAAATTCTAGCAATGTGTTCTTTCTCCGTGCTTATCAAGATATTTAGGATTTATATTACTTGCCTACAATGCCTACAAATATTAAATACAAATTTAATAATATATAAATTGCCGGCGGTACCGCGAACCACTTGTGAACCATAAATAAACCACTCTCTAGATCGATATCTTAGGGCTTTTTGTATGGCCCCATTTTGTCACCCCCTTAACCACAGACGACCACAGATAAAACGGTCGATTGGTCCAGACAGGTAAATATATTGTGGACCATAAATAAATCTCAAGGCCATTTAAAAAAGTGCAAACATAGACAATGTAATCGACCAGCTAGGTCTTTTACACAGACTGTAAGATAGGAGGCCGGTCAGTCCGTAGTTAGCCGCTTGGTCCGGGTAGAAATCTGCTTTGCCCTTGCTCGGGTCGGTAAAGGAATCTACTTTTATCCTAGCTCCGGTCGGTACAGAAATCTGCTTTTATCCTTGCTCCGGTCGGTACAGGAATCTGCTTTATCCTTGCTCAGTTCGGGGCCGGAATCTGCTTTATCCTCGGTGCGGGAGGAGGCAGGCAGGGGCAGAAATCCAGGGGGGAGCCAAGTCAAAGAAGTATCCAAGTTGAGATCCAGAGAGAAGCAGTCAGGAAGAGCAGAGTAGAGTAGCTGGTGGCGGTCCAAGGCAGAGAGAGCGAGCTGAAGGCTGGCGCGCCGTATTTATTGTGCAATCCCCCTCTCCCGACTTTGGGGAGGGCGGGAGGACGCGCTGCCTTCATTTGCGGGTTGTTGATGATCCGCGGGCTGTGACATCCGCTAAGATTTAATTAGCGGAGGTCACAACCTTTAGAACTACTCTACTCTTTATGCTCTTTTAATCGATCCTAACCACTCCTCCCTAGCATTTTTATTTATTAATCAGTTGTACATAATTCATTCAGTGTGGGGGTCCCCGGCCCAACATATTCAGGGGAAATCATATTTAATTTCCTTAATTCTAAATTAATACTAATTTTTATCAACTAATTATGTTAAGGAGAGTCCGGCCGTTTTATCAATGTCTTTTATTTCGTAATATCTACGGCCGAACTCTCTCAAACTTAGTCTAAATATTTAAATAAATCATCAATTCAAAATATTGCCCCGTACAACGTTGCTTAGGGGCGCGTTGATTGGTCCCGAGCGGTCGCCTGGGCCGGCCGGGCGCTTGTGGTGAGGGGAAGCGATGCGGGGGCGAGCGGGACTCGAGGTATCGAAGCCCCACGTAAGTTCTAAAAACACGCTCCCACTCGGTGCTTCGACCATTATGAATTGGCGGCCGCCGGGAACGGTACACACCGTCCGGTACAGACAATATAACTGCACCCAGCTAACATCGTTCATTCACTAGCCCAAAAAAGATATATTTTAAAAATAAAAATATTGGAATGCAGGAAAAGGAAAATAAAAAAAAACCCACAGCTATGCACACATAAAAATACTTTTTATTTTCAAAAAGACAATGGACAGTAATACAAAACAGGGTCAGTACAACCGATGTAGTGAGCATTGATTTATCATTGAAGTAGAAGATAATACTAATATATCTAAACAAAACATGAAATAGAACAAGACACAGAAAAATAAAAAGTAACGGTCTCAACTAGGAATCGAACCCAGGATTTCTGTCTTACTGCAACAACTTAATAGGATTTAATTTGACCTTGCACAAAAATACAAGAATATATACACAAAATACATATTCAGCGTGTTGAAAGATATTCATTATGTCAAGTAATAAAAAAAGGAGCGAAAACAAAACTTCTTGAGCGAGTTGCACTGCAATATAAATTAGGTGTATACCTTCAGAATATTCCTTCAAATGAGGATTCCACACTGTTCAAGCGTACTGTCGGTGACTTACATCTTATAAATATTAGAAGAGTAACAAATTTAAGTGTTAATTATTATTGCCACAGCACTAGAAGTTATTCAAATTCTCCTGCAAGGGTTTCATATAATTTCCACAGCTTTGTCGTCAGCAAACATCATGGAAAATGCTGGTTAAATCTGAATACTTACATGATGCAATTCCGGAGAGGTTTAAATGACCTTATTTGATGTAATCGTGGCTTTTTTTAGCAGTTTTAGCATCCTAATACGTGGTATAGTATCGCGTCGGAATACGGATAGGTCTGAAAAGGAAAATTAATTAAATTATTAGCCAATGAAGTACATTCAGGAATCAGGAACATTGTATCAAAGAACGAGAGGTTAGTACCTGTATTTAACAACGGGTTTGGGTCCTTCTTTCAGTTGGTGGAGATAGACAGGATATTATATGATGACTGGAAGATTAAGCGTTGCCAAGCATTCTTTTTTAATCCCAAAAGTTTAAAGTACCGTATTTTTGCTTTGAATTGCGAAATGACACCCACAAACAAACGTATTTCTTGCTGCTTCTTGCTAGCACCGGATTATCGAATCCGTCTGAGCAACCTTTAACACAACACGGCATTAATTTATCACCTTGAAGAATTCTAGCACGCAACATTATTTTTAGATGGGTTAGACGATTTTCAAAATTCAAAATATTTACGCTAAAAACTTCAACTGACTTCGACTTCCGAAATGGCGTCTTGGAAATTACCGTTAATTTTTATCGCAGCATAACACATGCTTAGCTTTTCTTTCTGTTACACAAGTCGCTATGGTAGAGAGCGAGAGATCAAACTATAATTTTTGCTCTGAGCCAATGAGATCTGAGCTTTCAGCCACAACAGCTTTGTCTATAAGAATTTGGGTATTGAATAACTCCTCCCATCAGGGTTACAAGGTCAGACGGGAGTTGTACGCCCCTGGTAGATCCCTGTTTGGTCGACACCAAATATACCCGAATACCAGTGTTGCCAACGGATCTTGACCTAATGTCGCCGTTTTTCAAACATTTAGTAGCCTAATGTAGCCGAATTTCAGTTGCAGTAATTCTAATGAATTCGCATAAATTTTGCCCACATATTCCCCACAAATATTCTACGTGAGGTTGATTCCCCCATTTATTATTCGAAATCCATGGGGGGGGGGGGTTGTTAGAAATAAATCACAAAATGAGTACTCCCCACATTTGAAATCCATGGGGGGGGGAGGGGGTTGTTACAGAACGAAAAAAAATTCCGCACAACCAAAAACATCATATATGATATTGGGGGGGGGGGTGGCTACGGAATTCCATTTCGAAAAATTCATTTTTCCATTAAAATTAAAAAATTTCATTTAAATTATTTATTATTTGTAATTTGGCTGATTTAAATAACTTGTCTCTGAAGTAGCCTAATATCGGCGACCAGGTCGCCGATTCTAGTTCTGAGTAGCCTAAATGGCGATAAATCGCCTTCGTTGTCAGAATACACCACTCTCGTCGACAGAGATGAGAGTAGCATAGAGACGGCAGTGGAGTAGCACATACGGCGGCAAATCAGCGAACTAAACTCGGGGGCGGCAGCATTTGAATATCGAACACTTTTATTGTAATACTGGTAGATCACTACTACTATAATACTCTACTTATATCATTGGGGATATTTCAATAATGAAAAAAATGTACCTTAATAATTTTATTTGTATAATAATTTAAAATATGGAAGTACCTACTCTCCACAATAAAGACTCCATTTAAATGCATGGAGTAAGTACCGGGACAAGTATCGGGACTCTACAGAAGCACAAGTTAATCTGAATTCCAAGAAACTGGGCCTCTTGTATAGGGCTAGTAGATTCTTAAATAGTAACCAGCCCAATACAAATCTGAAGTACGCCTAACAATTGAATGTGGGAGCCACCTCTGCCTGGAACTCCACAATACTTGATAAACCTACTTGATTCTTACAAAGGACGGCGGTCCGCCTGATTGACAATTGCTGAGTTTGTTGTACAGGTATTTTAATGGAGCTGGCTCAATGCTGCTACAAGAGCTTGCAGAATCGATCCCTAATGCACCGGTGCACGTGTGTAAAAATCGACGTACACGAGCGGAACATCCGTTCACACTTGATGTTAGCTTCATGAGAACGGGCCACTTCTACTCGTTTTGTGCAAGACGGCTTCTATGTGAAACGAGCTACAAAAAGGCTGTAGAGGAAGATTTAAAATAATCAAAATTCAAAAACAAAGCGTTAAAAACAAATAAACAATCTACTTGTGAATATCACAAGTAATAGTGTTTATAACATGTTTACATTAAAGCTCAAGAATTATTTAGTTGCAAACAACAATGTTAATTTTTTCTACTGAAACTCGGTAAACGAATGAAAATATAATTAAAATGAATAATAACCCTTAGCAAATCATTAATAAACTAGGTACAATAAAGGAACTGTTTTGTTGAGACCTTGAGGCAGAACTAACCTACATCGTGGGGTGATTTGATAAGGGTTATAATTAACTAGAAATATATTTCGATTATCAATTATTAGGAAATAAAAAAAATCATCAGCTAGTCTTTTGAAACGAGATTTTGAATGAATTAATGAAAATATGTCAAAGTTGTGATATATGGTAAAAAGTTGGGTATTCAAGCGATAGATAGCACCAGTCAGAAAGCTTACTCTAGAGTCCGACAGATGTCGCTAGAGTGTAGCAATTGCCTGTGGGGTATCCTTGTCAGACTTCAAGCTTCTAGAAACAGAGAATTACCAACCCTCGGGTAGTGAACAGTTTAGCTATGACAGTTTAGTTATTGTAACGTAAATAAAACGCAATTATAGTAAAGAACCTTTTACTTCTTCACAATAGTTCCCAACACACTAAATCTGCTAGTAAGCAGAGATATACCTACCACTTAGGTACCTATTTAATTCATCAATCTTGATGTTTTTGGTATGAAATTATGATATACCGTGTTATTCAAGTGTATATCTAATCTGTCCAGAACAAATCTAAATTTCTTGTACATCTCGGTACGTCATTAGAGTAAATGTCAATTTGTTAATAGCACATTGAGGTACCTATATTACATGACAATCAAATTGTTTTTTCACTGGATATGTTAACTAACTTTGTTTTATTCAATTTTAAATACAACTGTAACAACATCTAGAATTTGAAGTGAGAAATTTTAAAATACCTTGATATCTCGTCAAAAGTGGCGAATCGTCACATTTAAGCATTTTATTACGCGTGACTTAAAACAAGCAAATAAATTGACTGAAAAACACATTTTGTTTCATTTTGGTCGGGCAGGTAAATAAACCACTGTCGGACGCATGTCGGTGAAAGTTGACTCGGTATTGTTTGGCATTTATGGTTGGTACCACTCGCGTAGAATAACTAGCAAATTATGCTGAGAGAGTGGTATATTTATGGCTGAATATGTAATGTTATTTAAAATCACTATTTTTAGTTACAATTGTTCTTATTTATTACGGTGATTAATTATCAAATGATGAATATGTATGTACCTAATCAATGTGTATGTGTTGAAAAATCACGTGATGGAAATGGTTTTTTTTGGGTTATCTGGTCACCGTATTTTATGGACATTCTTCCCATCTTCCATTATGATCATAAATATACCACTCTATTATGATACCCTGGTGAGTGGTTCATTGATGTATCAATGTATACATCAATGCCTGTTAGTGGGTTATTTATGGTTAGCCATAAATATACCACTCTCTAGATCGATATCTTCCGGCTTTTTGTATCCAACAGAATTATACAGTACTTAACCACAGATATACAAGCAGTACCTACCGTGCGGAGCAGAGCAGTAGACAAGGTAGAGGAAACTCAAGACCATTTAAAAAAAGATGCGACCATAGACAACATAATTGCTCTCAGCCTACTCTATTCATTCACTAGCCCAAAAAAACTATTATAAAAATAAAAATGTCCTTGAAGCAGAAAAATGTCGAAATGTTTTCCAAGGGCAAGGTTCATCTGACTAAGAAAATAAACTTTTACAGTGCATTTCCTTAAGATGAAACTTGTTAATCTGAGAAGTAGAAACCCAAAATGACAAGAAATTTGCAAAAACACTGAAGAAAATTTCCAAAACATCGACAGTACGACGAAAAATTCCGACATTTTTCAGCCTCATGAACTCATGGTTACATATGTTTAAAAATCTTTAATTTCACCAAAACAATAAGATAATACAGGATAACACTAATCAATAACATGAATAAGTTTATCGATATAATAAATAACATTTATACGTTGTGGAGGAAGACATAATGTCAAGTATGAAGCATTGTTCAAAAAACCGAACGAATAACCTAAAACTGTTAATTCACTTTAAACTTGAACTTACGTAGGTAGGTTGAATATAATATGTTTGTAACTCGCTAACACTATACTGGCTTATATTGTATTTTTATCACGAACAACTTTAACACGCAATATTTTCGACGGAAATGATAGTATTTCGGCAGAAAATGACAACCCGCGTGTATAAATAAACCACTGTCATTTTGTTTGAATGATTTGAAACTGTCAAACGTCAAAATTCCGTCATCTCTTTCTGTTACACGAGTCATTATGGTAGAGAGCGAGAGATCAAACCAATCCTTCTGTTCTCACCAATGAGATCTGAGCTTTTAGCCATATTATTCGTTTTCTATAAGAATTTTGAGGTGGGCGTGGCGGTTTCAAATGAGTTTCGAGGCCAAAGCTTAGTTAAATGCCCCTGTGGTTAGCTGTCATGTCATTTATGAGTTTGACATTTGCAGTAAATACGATGAACGTCATGAATTTATTTCATCAACATGTTTGTATATTGTACTACGCCCTTTACAGATGAAAATGTGAGATTAAACATAATTAATAAATAGAGTAATTAGCCCAAAGTAATTAGTAGAGATTATGTCGAAGTCGAGTATTTACGTAAATAAACCACTCACAGTATTTTTCAGTGTTGCCAACGGATCTTGGCCTAATGTCGCCGTTTTTCAAACATTAAGTAGCCGAATTTGAGTTGCAGTGATTCTAATGAATTCGCATAAATTCTGCCCACATATTCCCCACAAATATTCTACGCGAGCTTGCTTCCCCCTTTTATTATTCGAAATCCAAGGGGAGGGGGGGGGGGGTTGTTACAGAACTTCGATGAAAGAAAATTCCGCACAGCCAAAAACATCATATATTATGTGATTCCCCAAAACAATTATTCGAAATCCATGGGAGGGGGGTAGCTACGGGATTCCATTTCGAAAAATTCCTCACATTTTTTCGGATGCAACAAATATTATATTTTGTTATGTTTTGTTTTTTTTTTTATTATTATTTGTGATTTGGCTGATTTAAATAACTTGTCTCTGAAGTAGCCTAATAGGCGACCAGTCGCCTTTTAGATTTTTTCGTCGCTGATTCTCGTTCTGAGTAGCCTAAATGGCGATAAATCGCCTTCGTTGGCAACACTGGTTTGGGGGATCCCGTTTATTTCATTTCTGTGTTATCGGTTCTAAGTGAGTGGTTTATTTATTTATAGTTCTGACCGGTTCTGACAGATAGTTGATTTATGGTTCTGATGTTCTCGTTCTGTCGTTCTGTGTTCTGTCATTGCACTTCTTTTTCTGTCCTGAGCAGTTGCGGTCACAGTGTAGTAGAAAGTTGGAGTTGAATATTTGTGTTTTATATGTGCGTTTGAAAGTGAAAAAAACATGGAATCAATAATTGACGAAAAAAAATACAGTCTTTTTGACGAACCTTTGAAAAAAATCAGTCCCCAAATTAACCTCGGAGATGATATAAAAGAGAAACATCTGTGGGCATTTAATGAGGTTTTTGATGCATTTAAGAGAAAAATAATGATTGAACAACCATTTTTCACATTATTTAAGTTACACAAATTCTCAGGAAGTCATGCCAGCGGTACTAAAATCGGTAATGCCGACGAATTTGATATGATGATCTGCATGAAATTACCCGAAGAGCTGAATGTGGAAATTAAGAACAGCCAGCACGCCGCGTACGTTCAACTCAAGACATGTGGAGTCGAAGTCCTCAAGAAAAAACAAAATTATGAAGAAAAATATAAATGTATAGAAAAATGGTTGGACGATAAGAATTTCATACTACAAAATAAATTCCGCAAATGGTTCGAAAGCGTGATTCAAAAAACGTTGAATGGACTTGACAATAACATCCTCAAATGTGGGTTCAATGAATACCATCTCACATTTCAAAAATCCAATCCAGCATTTTGTCTAAATGTAAAGAACCGCTTTGACGAAGCCGTTAAGTTTGATGTAGACCTGGTGCCTAATTTCTACTTCCAACATCCCATATGGCCTCCAATTTGTAAACAGAAAATGGCCGCAAAGTACATTTCCAAAGAATGGTTCTTAATTGCTAAACGAGTTTCGGGCGAAGAGGATAATCGGCACTGGCGGGCCGTTTTCCTTGAGCAAGAAAAGGAAATATTGCACGGGACAAACAATTTGAAAAGTACCCTCAGATTCATGAAGCAACTAAGAGATAAGCATGAAATGCCCGGCCTCAAGAGCTACTATATAACAACCGTGTTCCTGTGGGAAGCAAATCAACAGCCTCCAAACTTCTGGGATAAAAGGCTGAGCTTCCTGTTCATGCATATGCTCAAGAAACTTCGTGATTTTGTAGAAAAAAAGGAAATTCCCTATTTTTGGTACAGTCAACTTAACTTGTTGGAAAATGTTGAACCTGAAGTACTCGACGACTACTTGAGGAAATTTGATAATTGCTTAAGAGCAATTAATAAATATTACCCCAAAGATCCAGAAATCATCACTAATATACTTTTACTCGGTTCAAACAGGGTTACTTATGAAAATGTAATTTTCGACTTCGACCAAATGAATCTTAACTCTGGGGAGGGCGAAGGATATTACAACAACCAGTCATTACGTCCATGGAGCCAGAACTCTTCACTACGATATAGAGAACAGGAAGATGAAGAATCCTCAAATTACACCAGAAACGCATCACAAAACCAATCGGAGAGGAACGATCAACCTAACATAGTGAATGACATTGCCATAGCTGCTACTGCAGCGGGAGTTATCTTGGCAGGACTATGGGCGTGGGGCAGATATGAGAGACGTTGAAGGGTGTCATCAATTAGATATTGAAGCAGACGGGGCTAACATTTTTAACTCGTTAATCTGTTGATAATCACACAATCAAATCAATCTTAGGCTAGTTTCACATTGGAAACTTAGCAACGCGTTTTAGTACAATACGAGTACATCAATTACGTGGCCAAGTCGCTAATATTTATAGTCCTGCGATTTATATATGAAACGATGTTCGTAGCCAAAGTGAAACTAGCCAAGCTAAAATCTCAACTCTTTTGAAAAATTCTATGAAAATAGACTTTAATAATAATATTTGGATGATTTGTATAGCGCTGTTTTTGTGCAAAATCACCTCAAGGGCGCTGTGCAATAGAAACACAAAGTTGAACATACTTCAACTTTTGTTCTATGAAATAGACCATATATAGAAGATGGACACTGTAATGCTGTCCAAAACGTTTGGCTAAAGAAGGAGGTAGGGCAATATGGCATAATTCTCAAAAAATAAATCACGATAAAACGTTTCCAATCCAATAAAAAAAGATTGACGTGAATCATATTCCTAATTTCATCTTTAAGTAATCCACATCTTTTCCTACCGCGGACGCCATCCAATAACATATGTAATTCTAATGGTCACCTTATCGCGTATCCAGTTGAAGTTTGGAGTTCAAAGGTTGTGGTGATATTAATAATAATAAGTGGACAATTTGTAAACCATTCTTTGTGAAAAATCACATCAATGGCGACCGCCCAGTTGGCAACCTTTGACTTATTTTTATTATCACTTAAAGAGATATTTCTCCTAATACACAAACTACTTATAATTTTTCAGAGTTTCTGTGTGATTAAATATTCCACAATACAATCCCTGCGAGATAACGGAGGACTCCATTGGACCAACCAGGATGCTTGGGACCAGGCAAAGCAAAGATTTTGTTTGAATCATCATTTTTTTTCTATTCATATTACTTTTACATTTACTATAATTTCTAGATTTTATATACTTATAATATTTACCTGCATGATACATATTGTTATTAGAATAAGAAAAATATAAAGGGATTTTACTTTATATTGATTCAATTTGGTGGTTGGTATTTAGTTGGAAATTAATCATATTATGTATTGATATTTTGTAAACCATTTAATTGATATTCTATATACCATTTAATATTACTTATAAAGCTTATTTTTTAATTTTTAAATATTGATACATTTTTTAATGTATATTCTTTAATTGCACTATATTTTTGTAATAATAAATGTTATTTCAAAGCATGCCATGTTTTTTTTACTTGTCATTAAAAATATATTTGATAAAAGTGTAGCAATTCCATATCAGTTTTGTTTTGCTTATCATTAAAGCCATATTTGATAAAAGGAATTTCCATATCAGTTGTGTTTTGTTCAAAGGCACATTATATAAAAAACAACAACATGTTTAAAAGATTTGAAAGAATTACAAAATTTTTAATTATTCAATATGTAATTATTTTATTTATTTATGTAAATGTTTTAATCATAGTGTGCGACTAAAACACAGTTGATATGAAATTGCAGAAATTCAGTTTGTGAGAGGATTGTCAGTGAATTAAGAATAGCTAACCCCCTGAGGAAATAAAAATGATTCTTTCCAACCTTCTTCCTCCTCATCTCTTTCCCCTCCCAACTGCTCTGTATTCAAGGCGGCAGAACGGAAACCTGTTAATCTGAAAACTGGGTGCATTTAAATAATTTGGAATTGAAAAGTTTACCTTTTTGGTAAATTTTGGATAGGGCCTGACACGCTTATTACGAATAATTTTTAGATAAAAACTTTATATTCGCCTTAATTACTATAAAAGAAAACTTTTTGCATTTCGGGCGGCGGAAAATTATGCATTTTGATTTTCAATTGCGTAAAACCAAAATTCACTTCGCGAATCGATGTGGCGACAACGCGCCGCCATTAGGAACGCACTGTTATGTTGGTATCACTGATGCATTAACAAGAGCTAAATACGACCGTTGCTATCTTCGTGGGATACCGAGGTTTGTGTAACATGGTTTTTCATACAAAAGAAAGTGCCCCATAATAACGCCTGCTCGCGTCAAGGCAAGAAAAACATCCCAGTTTTCAAGTAGTTTACCGGCTACGCTAGGTTTGTGTAACATGGTTTGTGATACAAATCCATTTGTATTCCACGAAGTTAGCCATAGTCGTATCTACGCAATCTATCAGGGATACCAACATAACAGTGACGTACCTAATGGCAGCTGATTGCCGCCGCATCGATTCGCGAAGTGAATTTTGGTTAACGCAATTGAAAATTTAAATTCATAATTTTCCGCCGCCCGAAATGCAAAAGTTTTCTTTTATAGTAATTAAGGCGAATATAAAGTTTTTTTCTAAAAAATATTCGTAATATGCGTGTCAGGCCCTATCCAAAAATTACCACCTTTTTTAGTATTTGTTTCACTTTATCGGCCGTGTCCTCCTCGGGGATCCTTGACATCTTCTACCATCAACTTCCATGTCATATATTCTCCTTACACCCTTTCTTCTTTCATCAAATAAGCCACATTTTACCACAAAATAAGTATTTGGTTGATACCACATTGATACTATTATAAAACTACATAATAACAACTTTTATTCGACTCTGTATCTCATTCTAGTGCATAGATAATGCTTTTAGTATAAAGTCTTCCTCGGGCTTTATGGAATTTCTCTATCATTCAACCCCGTAATTTATATGTATAGGGCACACACATACAGACATTGTCTTTTATTTATATAGAAGACGTATCAGGGCATGCCGCGGACAGAACTTT
The DNA here is from genome assembly GCF_061612785.1 of Hesperophylax consimilis. NCBI lineage: Eukaryota > Metazoa > Arthropoda > Insecta > Trichoptera > Limnephilidae > Hesperophylax > Hesperophylax consimilis. The sequence continues at coordinate 4,712,115 of NC_142842.1, forward strand.
TAGAAAATACCCAAGATATAAGATGTCAAAAAATATTTGTGGCCAGCCGAAAAGCATGTGACGTCACGGTACATGCACGGCGGTACTTCAGCACTGCCATTCAAAATGTGAATTTCATGTCCACTTAAATTATTTTACTGCCATTATTAACTCTTTAAATATAATACATTTTCGTCAAATGAAAACTTAGCAGACAACCTCATTGGCTCCGGGCAGTTGGGATCTTGTGCAGTATTCACATAAAAAGAAAAACTAAGTACGATTATTTATTCTTATCAATTCCTGGTAGAAATTGATTGTCAAAAAAGATAATGCACACAATATTCCACATAACATATATGTATTATATAATTGAACAAAAATACAAAATTGCGCACAAATAAACAACAGATTAGAATCAGATTACATATACACATTTATCATTCAGTTGTCAACTGAATTGTTTTCACAAACAATCTTGGAAGTCAAAATGATGAGGAATTCTTTAAAAATAACACAGACTCTTTCTATGTTTATGTACCAAAGTGAGAAAACGTAAGTATTGAAAACTGAAACAGTAGAATGGTGCAAAGGTCCTGACAGATTATTTTTGTGTTATTTCACAATTTATTAATTGAAATAATGTAAATTATATTGGCGGCATGCTTCAGAGTAGATATTCTCAGTATTGTCCTGGTGTAAGAACCATACAGAATTGAAACGTTATATTATTACAAATAATTTAAATTTAAAAACAGCGCACATCAAGTTTTTTTTTATCTAAACACTGAAATGAAATTACTGATAACTAAAAAAAGAAAACATATTTTACTAGACAAATGTATTATAAACATTATTGCCACCTCACTGTTTTTGTCGTTATCCATGAATTTTTCTCAAATTGTAGTCTGGGAACCTTTGGTTTCATGGAGGTGTACATTTGAATTATTCTATGGTTAACTTTCGTAAAGCTTGGTGGTTTCTCTTTCTACAACCGTTTAGTTCATATTTCTCACCATGACACAAAGGGATATACAAGGTTATATGAGCAGTTCCCAAAAGCGAATAAATTGACTCTAATAGCTGACGGTAATAGCTGTTAGCCTGAGAGGTCAAAGATCACTTGGAGAGTGAGGACTAAGAAAATATACTATCATTCTTATCTACGTCATAATATTTTGTATTTTCACATATTTAATTAAATAGTCACTAACAAATTTTTAAAAATGGCCAATCAGCGCCATTTTGTTTTTTTTTTACATTTGAAAAGTTCTGTTGACCAGGGGTTTCTGGAGAGTATGCGAGCATTCTAATATTTTCCTTTTTTGAATAATATGCTATGCGATTTTGACCTTAATGCTTTGAAAAATGTATGAAAAATAAAATCGGCATCGCTTGGGGTAATAAAACATTAGATTCCGCTTTTTTATGAATGATGCCTCTCTGAAGGCTTAAAAAATATTTTTCTGTTTTATGCTCCGGCCTTCAACGGGTTAAACGCCGATTCTAGGTCCATTTCAACTTTTGACCAATTTTTGATCAGCAAAAAGCACAGCTGTTTTTATTTCAGACAATTTATTTGATCTGAAAGCTGAAACAGACCTTTCAAAAAAACAAAATGGCGCTGATTGGCCATTTGATGGCTACACATAAATTTCTGCGAAAAACCCCATTCTTAAAATATTTTTGTAAATTCTTTTGGAGGTTATATATATTGTACGTAGGTATAAAAAAATATATTCGAAAAAAAAAATTTGAGTTAATTTTATAATCTCAGAGCCTTTTTTCAGAAGATTATTTATTTTTACACGTCAATTTAATAGTCTTAGCACGTTATCAATGTAAAGCATGCAGTTATCACAGACGCATGTAACTGCATGCATTATAATATGATCGCATAGTGCATAAAAGTAACGCAAGTTCATATTCAATCAAGGTTTTAATTGTACACCGAGCGCAGTTGCTTCCTGTCGGCTATATATATATACACATATATATATTATATACATAATTTTTTTTTTAAATGTAAACTTAAGATATCCATACTGTGTATTCTATGTAGCAAAGGTTTAGCCAGCGACTGTACAGTGCCATAACAAAAAAAAATGAGCTGTGGTGTAATGCAATTTTTGACAGGAGATTTTTGCTTAGGTGACTAATAAAACCTCTTATAGTAATATTATAATTTACATAGTGTCGTTTTTTGTTTTAAATCACCTCGAGGGCATTTGGATATACAGGGTGTCCGCGAGTAAAGTGCACAACTTCGGGAGGCGATTCTACATGGTATTTTATTATTTTTTATTTATTTAACGCCCAGAGGGCTTTTACATGGTTGGTAGTATAATTTTAATTTGACAGATACTTTGAAACATAAAAAATAAGAATAAAATTACATTTGATAAAAGCTATGCAACAAGTCATACAAACACAAGAAACAAAAACAGAAAATTACAGCTTTTTGTAGGTTTACATGATGTGTTTAGGAGTATTGTTGAAATAAATGTTTTAAATGATCCACAAAACTTGCCAAGTTGGTATTAAATATGTCAACATCACCCAAGTAATGATTTCCCATGGTGTGAATTCGTTGTATCGGAGAGTGGGCAATGTAGTTACGCTTATATGTGCTGCTGTAGAATATTGTATTTTGTCGTGTTGTTACTGTGGGTGTATGTATTTATAAGTTGCAGGAGTTCACAACAGTCGAATTTAGAGTTAAGTATTTTGAATAAGAACGTTAAATCGTTTATTTTACGTCCTTCTAATGTATGTATTTTTAGAGTATTTAATAAGAAATTGTATTTTAAGTCTTCGACAGGGATATTTAATTTAAAATTTATAAAATGTAGAATTTTTTTTTTTTGTATTCGCTCAATGTTGTCAATATGAATTTTGTAAGATGGAGACCAAACTACTGAGTTATATTCAATTAGACTTCTTACTAGAGATACGTATAATAGTTTAATGGCTTGTAAAGAAATAAAGTTTTTAGTTGTTCTTAATACGAAGCAAATATCATGGTACAATCATGTAGAATCACCCCCCGAAGTTAGCGCACTTTACCCCCGGACACCCTGTATGACTGCAGTTAGCTACAGAAATTTATAAAAATATTTCAAATCATCAACTTGACACTCTGTACCTGATATACAAAAACTTAAGTATGCTATACTTAGGTGGTATTTCCCCACCTCTGAGTTGAATAACTGTCCAGTAACTTTAGTCATAGAATTAAAATGGCGGCAAACCGGGAACCGTTTCACCACCGTCAAATAGCTCCCAATTAGTTGGGATTAAGTGCCGAGTAGTATAATAAGCATTTACTTGAAGGGTGTAGCTTGGTGAAATAAACAATAAATGTTATTCGTTGAGTAGCACTAATCGACAGTTTACTCAGAGGTGGTGAAATACCCCCAAAAGATGTACTCTTATCTTAATAATACTCCAAACAAAGTACATGACCAAAAGTAATAAATAAACTTCTAATACGTTAGAATCTGGTATTCTTAAAAAGAAGCAAGCATAATATAAAAATAAAATATTCATAATTTAACAAAAATGGATAAATGGCCTGACCGACCATAAATCATATTGAAAATTATCACCAAGCATTCGTAGAACAATACACAATTATTATCAGCAAGATTTGGAATTGCGGTGGATAAACTCTGGACTATGGAGTGCATCTTAGTTGAACAGTAATCAATTTGATTTTTTTAAATTAATGTTAATAAGAAACTAATAGACAGTACTGATCAAAATCGAATCTCTCTTGAAATGGCTGTGCCTATTACATACTTAGAACAAGATCTAAATAGACAGGTAATTTCTAACTCAACTTTCTCTTATCCTCCCCAATCCTTTTCTATCTCCCAACATTAACATCGAGTCGTAGAACTCGTGCACTGCATTCTAAAAAAACACTTTTATTGCCGCAATTCCAAGCCCTCGTCATCATTATTCGTATGGTTGAATACACTAGATACCTTCTAGCCTAAGAAGGTAATTGGTCAACCATCGCCCAATTTCCATGGGATAAATAAGTACATAGAAAAACAGATGCCTTTTATTTTTACCATTCATATGGTGGAATACACTAGATGCCCTTAGGCTAGAGATTATCAGATGAAATTGGGTCCATTGAACCAATCATCTGTCAATTTTCATGGAATAAGTATGTAGATGCAAATTTCTTTGGTCAACACTTACTAGGGGCCTTGTCTAGTGTTTCCTAAATGAATACTCTTTCTTTTAATATAATTCAATGCGTTAATCATTGAGTTATGTTTGGTCTGATCTATTTGGAGATTCTTCCGTGCGATTGGTATCATTTGCATTCCTACTCTCAGCCACCAGGCCAACCACGTCCTGGAGACTGAGCGAGCAGATCTGCTGGATGGTCCGATTCAACGTCTCGCTTAGATTGGGGGTGGTGGTCCCGCTGTGGGACAGGCTGGCGGGGGTGTTGGTGGGGGGAACGAGGGTCACCTCGTCCGCTGACTCGTTCTCGGGAGTCTTAACCCTGCCCCCCAGAGCGCTTTTAATTCCCGCCACGCCCTTTACCGCGATCGCCACCGAGTCCCGCTTGATTCGCCTACGCCGGGATGGGTCGTTGCGGCGCAGCTGGAGCATGGAGTCAAAGTCTATGATGTAGAGGAAGCCAGCTATGAGAAGTTCGCAACTTCTGACTCCGCTTTGGAATGCTTCGTCCAGTTCTTTATTCGTCCGAATGTCGTACTTCCACCACCCTGAAAATCATAATTTTAAATTAATTCAATTACTTTTCAACAGTTCATACGGTCTCATAGAAATCGTTGTCTCCCTTTCCGTTATAGTAACTAAATATGAACTATACGGTGATAGAAAGAGTTAACACTAATATTTATATTCAAATCTATAAGTTAACCGCAGAATAATTCAAATATAAACCTCAATGAAACCAAAGGTTCCGACTGCAATTTGAGAAAAATTTATGAATTTTTTATTAATAAAAATAAAACACTAATTTTGTATAAAACCACGAGTTTTAAATTAATTTTTTTACCGACCGGTTTCGCTTTGTTCAAGCCTTATCAGGGTACAAATTAATACTAAACAAAAAATACATAGTTTGTGCTTATATATACATAAAGAGGGATACAAAAAGATAAACATATAACAAACAATACAGAGGCAATAGAATACATTTACATTACACTAATGTAAATGTATTTATAATTTTAATATTTCAAAAACAGTTTTTAGTTTTTGGTTACGATCAGAAACATTCCATTTATTTGGATTTTATTGATAAGCGAAAATACACACAAATTCTCTGACTTTCTGACAGCATCTTTATGAAATATAACGGTCAATATGCCAGAGGCTCGAAGGGTTAAGAATATTATGTCATTGAGAAATAAAAGTTGATTTAGTTGATTTTTTTCATAAATTCCGCCCACTTCTGTGCAATATTTTCAGTATCGACAATACAATGTGTATGTGCGCGCACTGGTGGATCGATGGACCAAATATTGAAGAGAAAACAAACAGTATTATTGAGCTTTGCCAGCTTATTGGTTTTTCAGCTGGATTTACTGATAACGTGCAGTACACACAAGAGTTGAAAACGCAAGCACTCACAAGACAGAAGGTAAACAAACTGAATATTATTTTTTTATGATAATCTAATGTTTATTAGACAAGGTTTTTTATGCATAGCACAAAGGATAACAAATTATTATAAGCAATAATTTATATATTTCAGGCGACTAATTATTGCTTATAATAATTTGTAACACTGAATAGACGGATCTGGGAGGGGTTTTGGATCTGATTCTGATCTCTTCTAGCCATCAGCGGGCGGAACCTGATCCTTCCTTGGCAGATTCACATATCTTTTCCCTTCATTTACTCAATGCAGAGAACTTTTTTCCAAAAGTGAATATGTACATGCTTTCATTCGTTCTGCAAAAATGCATTAGATGGCATTACAAAATTATTGACTAGTTTTTTACCAAAAATGCACTAGATGGTATTACAAAATTATTGACTAGTTTTCTACCAAAAATGCACTAGATGGCATTACAAAATTATTGACTAGTTTTTTACCAAAAATGCACTAGATAGCATTACAAAATTATTGACTAGTTTTCTACCAAAAATGCACTAGATGGTATTACAAAATTATTGACTAGTTTTCTACCAAAAATGCACTAGATGGCATTACAAAATTATTGACTAGTTTTTTACCAAAAATGCACTAGATAGCATTACAAAATTATTGACTAGTTTTCTACCAAAAATGCACTAGATGGTATTATAAAATTATTGACTAGTTTTTTACCAAAAATGCACTAGATGGTATTACAAAATTATTGACTAGTTTTCTACCAAAAATGCACTAGATGGCATTACAAAATTATTGACTAGTTTTTTACCAAAAATGCACTAGATAGCATTACAAAATTATTGACTAGTTTTCTACCAAAAATGCACTAGATGGTATTATAAAATTATTGACTAGTTTTCTACCAAAAATGCACTAGATGGCATTACAAAATTATTGACTAGTTTTCTAGCAAAAATTAACTCTGATCATTATATCCCATTACCCTTCAATTGCTTAGGATTATTAGAACACTATTAATAAAGGTAAAAATTATAAATGACTTGCCATTTCTTCCTTCGTAGAACCATTGGAAGCCTTCTTCCTCAGGTTCCTCGGGGGGTTCTTGTTCATCAGAGCCGGAGACTAGTTTGGGGTTATCGAGGAAGTCACACGGAATCTCCTGCCGACACATGGCGCACCGCTTGCTCTGGTTCGCAACACCCTGTTGGGAAAACTAAATCTTTAGATGCCCTATTTAGTATTTATATACAATCAATTCTATTTTCACACACGCAATTTTATGAAATCAATTCTATTTTCAACAACACGGTCCACAATGAGTAACGGTAATATATATCCATACTTAGAAATGGTGGAGCTTTTGCCGGATTAATATAATAGATATATATATATATAGAGGTAGAAATATTATTAAAATTACTGGAAAGCAACACAGAAATTATTATAAAAATACTAATTTCGGTTGACTCCATCTGTTACTGTAAATCTTGTGTCTGTAACTCTGGTTCAATTAACTCTAGAACTTTTGCCTTGAAATAAGTGCCATTTTCAAAGTGTTTGTTCTGAGAATTCACACAAGCGATAAAGAATCTACCTATAAAATAATATTTGAGAAGAAAATTATTTTAATTGACATGGTGTTGGTCTGGTTGGCTGTGAACAAAGACCGCTGTAGTAGCGCAGGACAGTAACTCCTGGAGGAACCTTGTCGGGTCCAAGAAGATGAGATGAGATAATATTGTATTGTATAATAACACAGGTGACTCACCTTTACACATAGGAAGCAGAAGATATGTCCGCATGGCAACTGGGCAGGATGGATGCATGTCTGAAGGCAAACAGCACACTCCAGTAGGCTGGCTAATGGATCAGAATCTAAGAAACGGTCAAATTATTATACTCCCCTACAATCCCCTCCCAATGCACTCCCCTACGAAACGCAAAATTATTAAAATAACACTTACAAGAAACAGCTATTTGTTGCTAAATGAAAAATATTGATTTATGGAAAACTGGCGATATTGCTTTTTTCTTTTATGTATACAGGGTGTATCGGCACGTACCCGACAAACTTTAACCAGCTATTCCTTAGCATATTTGGAGTAAAAAATCTTATGTGCACTTTGCTGTCCGGTAACGTTTTTTTTTAATAAAAAATTTACTATTCATATTTTCACCACATGTCACCACTGTTTTATCCTTTGTCAAAGTTTGAAAACCCATCTGGCAAATATTTTATTTGAATTCGGTTGAATAATGCACGTGTGTACCTATATTGGCGAACTTTTACAATCACAACGAAATGGCACGGCACCATTCGTCTCATTTTTAACTATTATTATTTAGTGTGTGCGAAAGAGCGAAGACGCTTTTTGACATACTTGCTTATAACAGCTGTTGAACACGAAACGCAATGCCAATGACAGTGATGTAGTGTGGAAATTTTAATTTTTTTTGTTTTTAATTGAAAAAAAAATGCTACCGGACAGCAAAGTGCCCATAACATTTTTTACTCCAAATGTGCTAAGGAATAGCTGGTTAAAGTTTGTCGAGTTAGTGCCGATACATGTATTGTACTCAAAATATATAAATAAACTGAATAAAATACATAAAACATGTCGTCTATTAATTGAAATACCTTATTACATATTCATTTATTTGACACTCAATTAGCAATAGAAGATGACTCATCTTATTAAGAGCGAGAGCCACGGTACCAGCTCAATATTTTCGTACAGCTCAAAGAGTCGACTCAATTGAACGGGAGCCGTAAGCTCCTAGCGTAAGCGTAAGAATGATCACACAGCTCTTGAAACCCCTCGTACAATGAGAAAAATAAGATACTAGATAGAAGTAAGTTCATAAAATACTATCTAAACTAACCTTACTGTATATCCGAGTCCAGATGTCATACTGTCAGATGGCGTTCGAGTCTCTGAGTATGCAATATCAATTAATAACAATTTTAATGGAGTTATTTTCTGATTTATCTCCTGATAAAAAAAGTAACCATTCAATTGTTTAACCGTGGTACAGTTTACCGGGAGTCGTACAAATATGACTCATAAAAAAAAGAGCTATCTCGATTGTGCGTCTCGTTTATGAAAGACTCATCGCTACTTTAAATGTGTATAGTGCTCACCAGAGTCAAATAATGATATTTTTAACAGCCTCTCAGAACTCACTTTTTCACATAACTTTGTTTTTCCACACGAGGGCTCAATTATTATTGCAAGTTTTTAAAATAAAACCATAGCGCTATTTTGTGAACATCATCACCTCATTCCTCCAAAATTAAAAGATGATAATGATCTGTTTTAGTTTGATATTATTTATGGTCACACGCACACAATAAATCTCTCTAAAATTATTTTCAATAATGACATTGTTTATATTCAATTCTACGTTACCAAAACACCGTGATATTCTTAGAATGGCGAATGAGATATACACTAAAGTTGTCCACCACAGTGTAAACATGTACTTACTTAATTTTTTAAATATGTACTATGTAGTGCGAGGGCGTAGATATGGCAGTGATTTTTTGTGCATTTTAGTGCAAATACCATGTCAATAATAATGAAATATAAAAGTAGGTCAATACAATTTGTTTCTAAGAAAAATTGAATCAAAACTAAAAAAATATGTTATTAGTCAGTCAAGTTATTAGTAAGTCGTATATATTTTTGTTAACTTCTTATAAACCGGTTATCATAGCACAACTGTTTCAAATTTGTAATATAAATTTAATATAATGCTGCTGAAAAGAATTAATTGATGACACATTATTATTATAACCCACAATGCTTGCAGTATACGGTGATGGTAATCAATAATCATACATACAATGTGCAGAATTTACACTATCAATTGAATTAGTTTAAGCGGGTGGACAAATAAAAACAACTTTTCAAAACAGTTATTCATGATTTCAAGATTTGCGTTTACGTAAGGCAGTGCAGTGGCATTCAAATACGTAGATAGATTTTAATGAAATATACCAACCTGTTTTATCCATTTCAGAATGGAAGGAATTTGAAACACGAAAAATATGTCGGAGATAAAATAAAAATATATCCTGTATTTTTACGCACTTATGTTTTGGTTTTGACGTTTGTAAACACAGCCATGTTTATAATTATTTTTTCCGTCTTTATAGCTGTACAAAGACTTGTCCAAATCGACCATAAATAAACCACTCACCATAAATAAACCAATCACCACCACTCACCGACTGAAATCAATAACATAAATAAACCAAGTTTCTACTATAAACTTGGTTTATTTATGTTCTACTTTGAATAAAATATTATTATGATGTACTGATAGCAAAGTTGCATTTCGTTTTTTTTTTTGCCATTGCCATGCGTGAAACACTTTTACAATATTTCGATGAAAGGCATGACACTGATTATTTTCACAAAACTAAAAAAAGATATTATTTATTGATTTTAATGGACCAACAACCAGTATTGTACACTCAGCTCTTTTAGAGATAGCTCCAAATTTAGATTTGGCTCTAAATCGAGGTCGTTAGCTCCAAAAAAAGTGGTTTAGCTTAATATGCTAGTCTTACACGAGCCGACGAGCGCTATTGTATATACTCTCCATGGGAATGTATGGCGAGCTATATAGTGAAACAGGCCAAGTGAGGCCAAGCCTATATGTATTATGAGAGGTGATTGGTTTATTTATATAATATATGAGAGTATGGCGCTAGTGTGAAACTTACATTAGCTTCAGATATTTTAGCCCTTACCTTGGCAAACAGCATTTTAGCTCTTTTTTAGTATTTTTAGGTGACACCTAGTTCACTTAAATCGAGTTAGTTGGAAACACTGCCAACGCGAGTGGTTTATTTAGGCTGCCACGAGAGTGATTTATTTATGCACCAAACATAGATTGAACATAGACAAACAGAACAAAATCGTCTTGTCGGTGAGTAGTTTATTTATGGTCTTGTCAAAAAAGTCAAAACAGAAAGTTCAAGAAAAACCTCATTCCTTCAAAAAGTGAAATATTTTCAAAATTCAATTTTAAGTCTGCGAATATGAAAAACCCGTCTGCTTTTCTGAAGAGTGCATTTTGTTAACAATACGATTAGATAATAACATTTATCTGATAATGATTTGTTATGTCTGGGCTATTGCTGGTAGCAGATTATTCATCCAGTTCTGAGGAAGAAATTTGTGCAAAGCGCATAAAGTTGAAACATAACGTAACCACTCCTGTAAAAAGGTGAACGAATTTCACTTTGAAGTTGCATATTATACTACCATCATTATTAGCGTAAAATATTGCTTGTGCAATGAATTAGCCAGCAGAGGATCGAACCCGCGACGCCTAGGTGGAAACCTGACGCTTTTCGCCACTCGACCAACTAACCGATAAATTTAATTGCAGGCTCCCACTTCCATCAATATTCAGTAAGAAGGAAGAAATCGAAGAACACGAAGATGACCCTGAGAAACACGGAGGACGCATAAGAAATTTCCCACACCAGAGAGGCAACTGGTCCACGTTTGTGTACATTCCTTGTAAGTTGCAACAGTTGAAATGATTATCAAAGCAGTACACTACCGAGTCGAAAGCATTCTAAGCCGAACTGAGATTTAAAAAATTAATTTGTCCATGAAATTTAACAATAATGTTGCCTGCGCTCAATCATCTATTGCTTTCCTATCAGTTGTTTTTTTCTAACATGAATGTATCCTTAATAATATATTCGTTCAGCTTTTACTATTTATTTAATTTAATTTATATTCATACTATCGAAACATAATAGTTATCAAAACTAATAAAGAGCCGTACAAGCCGATATGTTTGTATTACCTACCAAAATCATAAAGATACATAATTGAATGATGGATTAAAGAACAAAAAGGCAATATTAAAAAAAAACATAAAATAATAAAACTTACATACATAATACACAATAACATTACAAAATACACTTTATTCTACACAACTGTACCTCATAATATTTGCTGGTGTTTTAATTTAATTTTTTTGCGTTACCGCTTTTATTGTTGTATTTTATTTTATTATTTTATTTAATTTTCAATTTTATGTAATTGTAAAATGGGAGCCTCAGCACGGGCAAAGTACTTAGTGAAGCCCAAATTATCATATATCCTATGAAAGTATATATTTTTTTAACCTTTTAAATGCCAGTAGGTAGAAGTGTAGCTGTGCACAGCAGGCCAAGAATGCGAGTTAACTCGCTCTTGGCACAGAAGCGGTTAAACATTAGCTCCCCACAGAAAAGTAATTCTCCTCGGGGCCTATGTCATCTTTGGGGATGCTGTGTGGAGGGTCTTTTTTAGGAAAGGAGGGAGAGAAAGTTCTGTGAAGGAAAAAGATGAGGGATGGGTGTATGAATCTGGGGGTCGGTGTGTCCAGAAGTGACAGACATATGAATTCATCACTCCCACTGCGGTTCAAAGCGAAATTCGGGGAAATACCTGTTGCAGAGGTCATAAGATCTCCCTCGACCAGTGCCCGCCGCGCAGTTGGTGGACAAGCGCATCCGCCGCCAAGTCGCCAAAGCCACCAAGCGAGCGAGCCACTTGGAATGACCTATGGCAGAGGTGTTGGTTATCCAATAAATGGTTCCTGGGGCGGCGGTACCCATACCCGCCTGCCAAATTGAAAATTAAAACAAACAAAATACGTTTTGTATCAATAAAAACTTTAGGTTTAATTATCGACTTGATCCATAATTTTCTGACCCGTTCAAATTTTGTTTCAGATGATACTAATGAACAATTTCACAAGTTAGTGAGTCGCTTACATGAAAAGTGCTGCCAGGTGACCGAGTTCCACCGGGTGGAAGATTTCCACATCAGCCTTTCCAGAACCGTTGTCTTGAAGTTCCACTGGATTAATAATTTTATTTCCGCGCTCAGGTCGCACTTGGAGACAGTTGAGAAGTATGTATTTATGCTTTTTCATGCGAATTCTGTAATATTTTTTTATTTCGACAGCAACAGACAACCCTGCCGTCAGCGGAATTTTTTCAATTTGTATGGGTATGACAAGAAAAAAATTATTGCTTATAATACTTTGTTATCCTTTGTGCTATGCATAAAAACCTGGTCATATAAATATTTGTTTATCATTAAAATAGTAATCAGACATTAAATTCAATTAAGGTATTTCGTACCCCAAGAGGAAACCCTCTCGAAGTAATCGTCCATTCTTTGCTTTGAAGCTTTTGGGGGCTTGTCAAACAAAAAGCTATTGTGGACTGAACTAATTGTCATCCGCGTATCAATGAATTGATTGGTGCACACAACAAAAGGTCATCGATGTGCAACGAAAACAAAGTTGGAGACAGAACTTATCCCTGTGATACGCCAGCATTTATTGAATGTGAGGAAGAAGTGAAACCATCAGCAACCGTGTGAATCGACCAATCCCTCAAGAAGTCGGCAATCCACCTGCACAAGGATGCGGGAAGGCCGTAAGGAGTTAGTTTGTTGATGGTCCACAAACAATGAAAAAATTAGAGGAAAGGTTGCTAACCGTCCCTGTTATTTATCATAATAAATACATTACGGTAAAACAAAAGTTATGCTGTAGAATCGCATTGTTTATTCAAAACCTTTGTTTCTAAATCTCGGTTTTCTTCTGTTTTAAAATTAAATTAATGTTCAGTTTTATTCACGTTCAACAATGGTTTGTAATATTTTTAGGTTTGTGGTAATATTTGATTCCCTGAGCATCTACTGCAACGACGACAAAACTAGAACCTTCGTCAGCCTCGAGGTGGGACTCACCGGATCATCAGATCTGGAGAATATTGTCGCTAAAGTGGATCACTCCCTCAAAGAGTTCAATCTCCAGATATTTTACCAGGTAAAAGTTATATGTACTACGTAATATTACTATCCAAATGTAATTTTGTAAATTTTAACTTTTCATCACATACAAAATTAAGTGGCAGTCAATAAAGAATGTTGAATCACTTTCTACAGCCCCTTCTTTAACCCGGCCTATAATGTCGCCAACCGGTTAGCTATACAGGGTGTATCAGCATGTACTTGAAATACTTTAACCAGCGATTCCTGACCTGTAAAATATGTAGATAAAAATGCATTGTAACACGTGATACATGCTCCGTCTCATCTGTGCGGTTTAGTGTTGAGTACCTCGTAGAAGATGTGCCACAAATTTCCAATACAAAAATGTTAAATGTCCCGCTATCTCATCAAATATGTTTTTTAATAACTCTTTTTCTTTGTATTGCTACAAAAGGTTTTGTATTTACAGATATTTTGTATTACTGTAAATGTTTTGAGGTGGTGAGGTGATGTGCTAGTGAGGTGGTGAGGTATTTGTGTATTGGCACTACATTTCACGTATGAGACATTTTACGCCACCCTCCAAGATAAGAAAGTACTCTGGAAAAATTTTCTCTGAAATATATACAGTACAAGATTATAGCTCCTTTTTGGCTCTTTCACACATCACAACCCACCTCGTTTGAGGTGGGACATCTCATTTCGGTATTTGGATACCTTTATATCCAAACATACAAACTCATTCTGAAATCGTGTCCCACCCAACACTAGTACGGTGCTGTTGGAACGAGACAGAGTGCGCTTTACGAGATGGGCTAGTATGTATGGGGTTGTACCCAGTGGCGACGTATGATGCAAATTTTTTGTTTTGTTTTCAATTGGAAAAAAAATTGCCACTGGACACCAAAATGATTACACTTTTTAGTCCATATATACCCAGGAATCATTGGTTTTGTCTTTCAAGTCTTTCAGGTACATGCTGATACACCTCTATAGTTTGCATGGTTTAACACAGTGCTCATTTTTATACGGAAGTGAGTACGGGCCATTAATGCTGTACAATGAAGCCTTGATTATGCGACGATTTTCAAGTGATAATTATTTTTCAGGATCCATCATTCCACATCAGTCTCTTGTGGTGTGTTGGAGATAAGCGAGGTGAGCTGGAAGCCATCCTCTCTAGCCTGGAGACCACTTTCAGTGAAATAGCTGACAACCCGTCCATCGAGGAAATTTCCTTTTGCGAGCTACTGGTAGACAGCGTAGCTTGCAAGTCGGGCAACAAAACTTTCAGCTTTCCCTTGAAATAACAATCATGAATTCAAACACTAACGAGACTGAGAAGAGGACAAATAATGTCCACGTCAATCCAAACTTCAACAAACCACACATCAACAGGAACTTTCCGTTTGCGGCCAGAGGCTTGCATATAAACCCTAACTTTATTGAAAGCCAAGTTCTTAATGCTATTTCGCAAGAAAAAATATTTGACTATTCCAATTCCTTGTCAGATTATACCACACTGAATCCTGTACAACCAAAAATTCACTTTAATCCTAAACACTTTGTCTCTCAGGCTTCCCCAGGAATTTGTGAAGAGAACTATAATTCTAAGTATGTTCTTCTTTCAAAAAATAAAATAATCAAATCTCCTTCCTCAACACCACCAGCAATCTGCCACTTGGTAGAACATTCAGCCCAGCTCAACACCGCTCCAATAGTCAACCACAGGGTGGTTCCAAAGAAACCTTCCTACTCCTTTGTAAGAAAGATCACTACAAAAAATGAAAGTCAAATCATTGGAGATTCGAGACTGGCTATTCCTTCCAAACCATTAGGATATGATAAGCACAATCTATATAATGCACAAAATAAATTATCTGCAAATAAGGTTTGGAAAAGAAAGTCCAGTGTTGTTTTTGTAAAAAATAAATATAAGCTTTGCAATAAAAGTCCCGTCAAAAGGCGTACGTCTTTAACAACATCCAGCAAGTATAAGCTTTGCAACACTAGTAATACGAGTCATGCTTCAAGACCAAAGACTCTCGTCCACTCGCCTTCTAGTTCTATATTCCCAAAGACGGTTCCGTTTGTTAGGAGATCTCTCCTCACTAAACCTTCTCCCGAGTTTGTATTTATCCGAGGGGAGAAATACGTAGTCAATAATAATGTCCTGAAAAAAGTTGCGCAGAAAGCATCCATTATTGCAAGCACCTCTTTAAACTCGAGGAATGTAAACAAAATAAGCCTAAGTGGCGTGACTTACGTTAGAAAAACCAATAACACATTTGTCGTCGACAACCGAACGCAGAATTCAGTAAAGAAACGTAGAAAACTAAATATAACTTGCCCGACTTTCAGACGTTTAGGTGTTTGTCTAAGGAATATAGAAGGTAAATGTCCACTTGTACACAATCCAAAGAATATTTCTATTTGTCCAAAGTTCCTCAAAGGTGTTTGTAAAATAGACGACTGCCATTTATCTCATGAAGTTGTACCTGAGAAGATGCCAACCTGTAGATTCTTTTTAGCAGGTAGTTGCGTACGAGAGGTCTGCCCCTATCTCCATGTAAAGGTGAACGACAGTGCCAAAGTTTGTCTAGCGTTTCTGCAGGGTTACTGCCAGGATGCCGTGAATTGTAAAAACGTGCATATTCATGTCTGCCCAGATTTTTACAAGTACGCTAAGTGTGAGAGAGTCAAGTGTCCTTATCCTCATAAGAAAACTGAGCGTAGAGGTCTGACAATGCCGTCAAAGTCTGGCAATTATTCTTCAATTCGTAAAAAGCATGAACAAAAAATAGTTGAATTGTCCAACACAATTCCTGAACATAAGTCTGTTAGATACTTCCAAGATGATATTCCTCCATCAGTTGATAAACACTGTGCGGAGGAAGGTAAGCCACCCTGTGAACAAATAAACTTCAAAGACAGGCCAAAATTGGGAACTTTGCCATCTTTTATAGCTCTGGAATAGTCTGGCTCTCGACAATTCTCTGTTACAAATTATGAAATAACCAGCACATTTCCAATGCTTTACTTGACCTGAGAATGTAATTTCTCCCATTTATGTGTTGTGTATCACATAATGAATTCCTTTGGTCACTGGAAAACGTTCGCTGATAACAAATCGTACTACCAATTGTGGTGCCTTTTTATATTCTATATTTTTATCCTGATTGACATTCTGATATATTCCTGATCTCACCGCGTGCTAACTCCCAGGCCCATCGCTCGCAGAGTTATTATTCACAAGCGACTTGAGTTTTATATGCGTGTCATGTGTGTCGCTTGTGGGTTTCTGCAATACTATTTAATTACGGTTCGTACACAACACGACGTGTCAACTATGGGGATTCAAAGTCAGTCGCATGCTGCTGGCAGTGCAAGTCGCACGCTACATGTGTTGCATACGCATCTTATGTACTCGTTTGCCAAAATGGCGTCCGAACATTATTTCAATGTTAAATTTGTTCTGGAAGTGAAAAAATATCCATGTTTTTATAACTCTAATTTACCGGAATATGTACAAAAGAAAGACGTACAAAAAAAAAACAGTATAATTCAGCAGCAGGCGACTTGTGGTTGTATTACAGTCACTTCGCTTACAAAAATCCCTGTGTGCGATGGGCCTCAGTGTTGGAAATATAGCCGCTGTAATGGCCGGATTCTGTCTAATTTCATTACGAATTCATTCAGTTGCAAAGGTAGTAAGCGTTGATTATTTTCGTTGAAATGAGAACTGTATTTCGTTTGGTGGTATAAATTTATCTATGTAGTTGGCCAAAAGAGAAACTATTGAACAATTTTAAATAATATTTTTTTATCCACACTAATGACGCCCCCGACTGCATAGATAAGATTGTACATCTAATTTTGTGAAGCATCACTTTGTGAATGGAAAATATGTATATAGCATCCTCAGATACACTTCTTCCGATGCCTAAGCCCGTCGTCCCAACGGCTCCGTAAGGGTAAGTAATCGACAAAAATCGAAGACCCTGCCCAGAAAACTAAAGTTTACTACAGTGCGCAGCGCAGCCATTGTACTTGACGGCGACGGGCTTAAAATGGTGTTTGTACTGTAGTGATAAAACTGCAGGTTTTATATACTTAATTTCCTTGACTGAGCTCATTATTAACCCTTTAGGTGAGGTTTTGACGATATATCACCATGACCCTTTATGCCCCTTGAGTGCGGCGTGCTGATAAAAATATAGGGTGGGCCATGGAAAACGTCTATGTATGTTAGCAAATAAAAAAAGTAATAATAAATAACCAAATATCAATAAAGTAATACATACACCTAAAGGGTCAATTTAGAAGTATAGTCATTTACAAATTATAAGTCAATCATTCTATATTGTATCTCATTGTAGCTGACAACTTATGTAAAGTGTAATTTATGTGAAAATTATTACATATTCTTTTTATATTACAAAAAAGGTTATTTTATTTTATTTAATATTGCCCTTTTTCCAAAACTAAGCATATTTTTTATTAAAACACAAATAACATTGTTTACATCACTTTATTTCGATACAAAATCTCAACATGTTTCATGAACCAAGTTCACTTCATCAGGAGCACAAGTATACTAAAGTTATAATTAAAATTAGGTCTAGAAAGAAGAGGTAGAAGGAGCGGGGAGGGGTAAGAGTGGGGGAGGGTTATTCAAAGTAGGAATTAAAATGTCATTAGACGGGAAAGACCGGGTAATTGGGAAAATATTTAAAATGGGGTTTATAAAAATTTTTTGTTTATTAATAATATCTGCTTTCATATTCACGTGTTTTCTTATTTCTAGGATTTCAAAATTATTGATTTGAGATACCTTGTAACCAGAATGTAGTATTTTAAAACCTGAATTAATATCGAAAGTATGGTCGTTATTTAATAAATGATCCGCAAATTCTGATTCACAGTTTCCCTTTAAAGCCCTAAGATGTTCTTTAATTCTGATCTCAAAGTTTCTATTAGTTTTTCCTATATAAAAGGAATTACAATCATTACAGTTGAGTTTATAAACACCTGATTTTTTAGTTCGACTATCAATATCTTTATTATTAAGAATATATTTTTTTAATTTGTTATTCGTATAAAACGCCGGTTGAATAGTGAAGGGGATGTTTTTATTTATAATTTTGGAAGTATCATTATCTACAAATAGAATTCTACGCCATTGTTTGTTTGTATCTTTATAAATAGGATAAATATAAAGTTTAAAGAATTTATGTTTAATTTTTTTATTTAGTATTTCATCTATCAATTTATTAGGATAGCCGTTATTGTCGGATCCTAATTATATCTCAGAATTAAATATCATAAAACAAATAGCATCTAATAACGGCTATCCTAATAAATTGATAGATGAAATACTAAATAAAAAAAAGTGGGTGTGTCAAGCCTACGCAAGACAGAAGTGAAACTTCTAGTATTCCTCTCTCTCTATTTTCATTTAATCATCTCTATTTTCTCTCTTAGGTTAGTTTGAAAATTAGAGGTTAAATAATTCAACGACGAAGCATGGATTTGCTTTTATTAACACATTGTTTGCGGGAGACGCTTAAAAGCGTCTTTTGCGTACTGTTGGTAGAGAGCGGGAGACGCTTAAAAGCGTTTTTCGTATTTGTACACTATTGGTAAAGCGCGGGAGACGCCAAAATGCGTTGTAGCTACACTTAGAGTAACAATATATTACGAGTAACGTATGATGTTGGTTACTCTGTGAAGTAAAAATTATGCGTCAGCTCTCGTGACACGTGTACTAGGTACATGGCAATTCGTGGAATCGAGTCGGGTGGCCGGCCGACTGTGGTCATAAAACATGCACTTGAAATAAAATAACTGTAAGATAAATATTTCGTTTTTTTTTTTAATCTTTATATTTCTTCATTGTTAAAGCGATATTGTTTCGTTCAAGACGGTCTCTATTTTCTTTTCTGTCTACATTCCGCTTTAAAAATTTCGTACAAAGTATTTGTGTGCTGTGCTCGAAAATTTATTTGTTACATAATAAAGGGATATTTTTTCATAAAAAATACCCTATAAAATGGACTACGGTAATGATAATCAATTAACAATAAATATATGAAAGGCATTGACCTAGCAGAGCAATATCTTTCGTATTATTCTATTTTACGAAAAACCACTAAATGGACAAAAAGGCTAGCGATGTATATAGTAAATTGTGCATTATTCAACTCATTTGTTGTGTACAACTCCGTAAAAGAAAGGAAAATAAAATATAAACAATTTTTTAAGGAAATCGCAGAGCACTGGGTGGCTGATCAGATTTCGTCAGATAATAGTCAAGACCCGGAACCAACACCATCAACATCTGGTATCCGAAAAAAATCTTCAAAATCTGATTCTCCAAGAAGACTATCGATGGATATGCGAAAACATATATTGGAAAAGATTGAAGGCCCTGGTAAAAATAAGAATCTGCGAAAGCGATGTCGTGTGTGCGCGGTACACAAAATACTTAGCAAAACCCGGTACGTATGTAAATTCTATGACGTACCTTTACATGAAGGGAATTGTTTCCAACGATTTCATACATTCAAACAATATTAGTGTTTAGTGGTGTGTATTTAAAAATATATATATACTTTGTTGAATGTGCATAAAATGACTAAATAGACAATACGACAAAAGTGCAGTTTTTTCAATTTTTTAAAATTTAAACTGATATATCGTAATTGTTTCTTCAAAAATATAAAAATTTGTGACCAGATCATGATAAAAAATTTCAAATAAGGTAAAATACTGAAAATTTTATTTAAATTTGATCAATAGTTCAGAAGTTATAGCTATTTTACATGAAACGGAATTTTGCGCGCGAACATGATAAAAATTGCCCGCTTTACGGCGTAGATTGATTAAAAAACCCCCCGCAAACATTGTGTTAACAAACTTTTCATATAGTAGAGTAAAAAATCTGCGATATTTCAAAATGATCAACGACCCCACTGGAATCAAACCAAACATGTCTAAGACGTTTCAAGCGATAAGGAGTGCTATGAAATGTGCCGCAAATGTACTAAGATAGGTACTAAGTACCTAAATTTTACTAAGAACATTACCTTCATGTGAGATGCCACATTAAAAAAATATGTCATCCGAGATGCGTGCACAGATTTCACATTTTCTCAAAAGTTCATGTTGAAAATCAATCTAGATTATTTATTTATTTATTTATTTATTTGTTAAGACATACACAGTACAATAAGATACAGTTAGATATTTTTAGTTATTACATAGTTGTAGTACCTATTACGTATGTCCATAAAATATCATTACGTAATTTCGCCTGAGATTGTTATAAAATGAAGGAAGTGTGTAGATAGATAATAATAAATGAATTGAAAAAAAGAATTATAATAAGCTCACGAATTGTAATTGACTATTAATACATAGGAGTTTTGAAAAATGATGTGAAAATATTTTTGAATTATGTCATGCTAAGAAATTTAATAAGTTAGTTAGATATTAAGTAGATATACATAAATAACACGGTTTTGCTAGGTTTTCAAGTGCAGTGTTATAATTATGTGCATTCTATGCCATCTGTGCCAGATTCACGATGCATTGCGGAATTCGGCCAGATGCATTCGCTGCACCTTTCGTTTCAAGGTAAAAGATTTCGTAAATGCATAATATGTATTAGGTACAAATGTCTAATGTTTACTTTGCGAAGTTTCACAATATTCCCTGGAATCTAGATACGTAGAAAGTTGCGAAATATTCCACTCGTTAGCAAGCATAATAAACGAATTATTATTATACTTGGGCTGCCAAGTGTCAACAGAAATATTGATGATTTGCAAAGATCACAAGAGTTTTGAAAATTTCTTACAAATGCCCGTGATAAGTATTTTATGTGTGTCAAGAACGGATCTGATTCAGTTGTAGTTAAACAATAAGTTGAATTTGAAGTACACACTCATACATTTTTTATTAATTTTTATTTTGTAACACTGGAAATTAAAATGTTTAGATGTTATACTTATGAATGTAGGTAATTTCTAGGATGATAAAAAACAACAGATTCTGAGGGATTACTGACTGTTAATATAATCTCGCCAATATATTAAACAATCCTATTCCAACAATACTACTATATTGTGAAATATTTATCAACTCTTATAGGTTATATTTACCTTATGTTAATGTCATCACTGTGTGAATCAGACTCTCCTCTTCTTTGGTGATTCTCAGGGGATATTTCCTCTTGTGCCACTGATGTGTTCATCACCTCTATCTCGTCACTACTCATTTTTAACACTGAAATTCTGTACCAAACCGTATGAACCACAATCAATTACGTATTTCACTCGTATTACACTCACGACGCAGTATACTAACCAAGCAGCTGATGCTTGGCGTGGCGCAGTTCGCTGGTGTCTGAGAGAGAGGAAAGAAGAGAAGAGAGAGAACGTTCGTGAGCGGCTCCCCCACCTCAACAAGCGCATATGGTGAGAGAGGGACAGTGAACGGTGAGCGGTGGTGGGGGTACCCGCATTTTCGTGTCGATCCTGACTCGGTTTTACTCCGTCCCCGAAAATACATTACGCGCCTAAAGAAGTTTCACTTCAAAAATTAAACATAAATTCTTTAAACTTTATATTTATCCTATTTATAAAGATACAAACAAACAATGGCGTAGAATTCTATTTGTAGATAATGATACTTCCAAAATTATAAATAAAAACATCCCCTTCACTATTCAACCGGCGTTTTATACGAATAACAAATTAAAAAAATATATTCTTAATAATAAAGATATTGATAGTCGAACTAAAAAATCAGGTGTTTATAAACTCAACTGTAATGATTGTAATTCCTTTTATATAGGAAAAACTAATAGAAACTTTGAGATCAGAATTAAAGAACATCTTAGGGCTTTAAAGGGAAACTGTGAATCAGAATTTGCGGATCATTTATTAAATAACGACCATACTTTCGATATTAATTCAGGTTTTAAAATACTACATTCTGGTTACAAGGTATCTCAAATCAATAATTTTGAAATCCTAGAAATAAGAAAACACGTGAATATGAAAGCAGATATTATTAATAAACAAAAAATTTTTATAAACCCCATTTTAAATATTTTCCCAATTACCCGGTCTTTCCCGTCTAATGACATTTTAATTCCTACTTTGAATAACCCTCCCCCACTCTTACCCCTCCCCGCTCCTTCTACCTCTTCTTTCTAGACCTAATTTTAATTATAACTTTAGTATACTTGTGCTCCTGATGAAGTGAACTTGGTTCATGAAACATGTTGAGATTTTGTATCGAAATAAAGTGATGTAAACAATGTTATTTGTGTTTTAATAAAAAATAAATAATGCCATCACAAAGTGAAAAGCAGTTAGAAGAAGTTTTCTTCGAAAAATTACTAAGCATATAATATGAACATGTCAGAAATGTTAAATATTTTTAAATAAGCTCCCCCATAAGCTCGTAGGAAATACTTATACTTCAATATTGTAGAATATTATTATAGTTCCTTTATGATGGACTCCTTTAAAATAAACTGGGGAATTATGGCATTCCCGAGTGGAGTATGTTGTAAGTTTGAAGGGAGGGAGGTTGGGAAATACCTGGCTATTCAGATGTGGTCACCGAACACGATTAAAGCCATTTCAATGCATTAAACAGAAAAATATTAGTGGAACCTAACTTTTTATTAGCCCAAACAATGCTGATTTTGTTTTTCATACATTTTTCAAAGCATTAAGGTCAAAATCGCATGGCAAATTATTCTAATAAGGATCATATTATTAGAAAGCTCGCATGTTCTCCAAAAACCCATCGGCGTTCCACTGGTTAAATGACATTTTCAAAATTTATTGAAACTGATGTCAGGAATTCACAAGTGACAAGTGATAAAGTACCTACCTTTAATATTTTTTTACCACAAAATTATTTCAATTCTATATTTGAAACTAGCTGTACCCCGCCAATGGTTAAGTCTGTCTGTGCAGAAAGACAAACAATAGCGCGCGTTGCTTTTACGTCCAACAGATGTTAAAAAAAACATCTTTATCCAACAAATTGTGCCGTTTTAAAAAAAAAGGTGACAGGTAAAAGCCTTTTTTAAACACATACATAAAGGTATATAAAAAAGCATGCTTATTTGAAAAATTTCAAAGCAATCTGTGAAGAACTTTTGGAGATTTAAGACTTTGAACAAACGAACATCAATATTTTTATTTATACTCTAGCGGACCCCGGAAAGCTTCGCCAATGTCTTTCTAGGGTGACTCCAACTTCTTCCACCATTTATACCACCTCTGTATACCACAATGTTACTGTTAAAAAATTACATTACATCAACAACACTCCAGGCATTAATAAGAAAAATCTTTGAAATTATCAGCGATATCTGTGAAGAACTTTCGGAGATTAAAGATTTTGAAGAAACGTATATTTACATTTTTATTTATATAGATGGATCCATATTTCTCCTGTTTAAATTTTTTAATGTTAATCTTCAAAATCAAAGTCTTATTCTGTGATTTTGTAAGGTTCTGCACTTTTTCATGGTCAAGAAAAGTTTTGTAATAAAATAATATCCTGTTGATTTCTCACACATCTGCATTAGTGTTTCAATATTTTATTAAATGTGAAGTAACGCAATTAAATTTATTTGCACAAGCCGGGATTTGAACCTGCGACCTCTGGATTAGTTGTCAATGATCTTAACCACTCTACCGCGGAGGTCAATTAATAATTGACAAGATTATTTTCCAGAAGCCCTTGTTAACTATCAATGTTGGAACCAGCTGGGTGATTTAATGACCAGCCCCATTTATATCGAAGCGAGAAGAGCATTCATGTATTTATATTATAGTAGGTAATAAAATGCAGGTTAAAGCAAATACAAAAATTATTTCAAAGTTAAATGTTTTAAATTAGTACAACGATGTTCAACAGCTGATCCGAAATCCGAATGTTCATATTTTTAATTTCATAAGCAGGCAGCCAGCCAGTCAGTCAGCACAGCGAACCATAAAAATTACAAGTTGCGCAAAATTAATTTGATAAACTTTTCATTATTTACGGTAATAACATAAAAAACAGCGTTCGGTTGGCAGTAGTTGTCTTTGAAATAGTCAGGGTGCCACGCCATGCTCTGATTTGTTGGCATAATAATAACATAGCATAATGTGTATTAATGTGCAAAGGAAAACCAACAAAAAACCCTCTGTTAATCAAGTTTCTCCTGATTTTTATTGCTGATGAGTCAATTATCTGTAAAAATTCTCTTTTCATTCATAATTTTAGCCACATAATTATCAAAAGTAACACTGTTTGTTATTTTTGTACACATACGTAAAGAAAGTTTGGGTTAGAAATGTTAGAATTTCCGATTATTTGACACTTTGCTTTTGACAGGTCTCCTGACACATTCTGACACTATTGCTGACGTCACGTACCATAGACATTTAAACAATGGTCCTCAAACGATGAGGTTTTTTAAGATATAATTTTCAATGCAAATACTGCACAAATGTCCCAACTGTTCGGAGCCAGTGCACTAAAATCCATCCCCGTTTTTTGTAAAGATGAATAAAGTGGGAAGGGAAGATAAATGTTGGGTTCTTCAGATGTGTGCACAAATAAATTTAACGCCATCACAAACGCGTTGGAACGTGCCCCATATTATATACAATGTACATAAAATATTATTTGCGCATGCTGGGCTTCAAACACGCGACTTCTGGATTCACAGAGAGGATTTTAACAACAGCTCGTCCACGGAATTTACTTGAAATTCTCAAAAATAATTGTAACTGTTAGGTTTTGAGATTTTCACGGTCACGGAATTATCTTGGTTTATTTTTGGGGTATTATGCCACGTTGCGCTGCATTATGATTTAGTCAACGTTTCGGACAGCATTATAGTGTATGTAATTGAATATTGTGGTGGGAAGTGTGTGCTTATCTTCTAAGGACTGGTATTTCAATATAATTAGTTAATTTGAAACAGTTTTTGGCGATCAGTTATGGTGTGGCCATCCAGTACCGAAAACCAAGAACTATTAATCATGAGTGGTTTATTTATGTATTAATCCATATGCTGCTCGAAGAACAACTTGATATGTCCCTAGGTATCTACGTGACTTGAATTCACAGAAAGACCAAAGTGAACACGTGCTCCAGCATTTGTCTCTGTGATTTTACACGCAGATGGAGGCGGCAGTTCTAATATTATTAGACCTTAATTATTCAGTGAATAGTTTCACCGGTCCCGCAAAAAAAAATTAGAAAGCCACCTTGGAAATACACCCATCAAGTCGTAATCCGAAATGGGTGTATTGTTAAACCAGCGACCCGGCAATAAAAACCTTCGCCCAAGGCTAGGCTATATTGTAATTGTTTGAAGGTCTTTTGTACAAATTTTAACATCTTTTAAAATAATAATAACTCTAGCGGTGAGAATGTCGATGCCAGCGCCACGGACTCAACCAACGTACCGAAGTGGTGTAAAGCGGAACCACGTTAGTTCCATCACCCCACGACAGGCACGCTACGGTCACTGGATTGCGCAGCTGAAGACAGATTCCGCAACCAGCGATGTGATGTCTAGGGGAATTTCCCTAGATCTAGGGGAGAAAAATATTCTTTAGGGAAAAGGGAAATCAGCACAAAATCTAGGGAAATTTAGAACTCGGGCAAATTTTTTTTTTTACATATGACAATACTACTGGTATTGCTAGTCGCAAATTTTTTTTTAAAGAAATTCCCATTCCATGAATCAATATTGTAGATTTACTTACAAGAAATGTTTTTAACACTGACAACTCAAAATGTATCTAAAAGGATGAATGGGGAATCCTTTAAAAAAAAAAAAATTGGTTTCAGGTTACGTTTTTATCCATGTTTATTTATTACAAGGAATTTTCTCGAAGTTTCTGTTGCTTTGAAAGGTGATTAGGTGATCGCGCTTGATTTTTATATTGAAAAGTGATTTTTATTCGGAATTTCATTTCTAATTCAGTGGTAAGTGACATACATACTTTGATATTATTATTTTACTAAGAAAAAAGTGTTTTATTTGGAAAAGTACAATATTATAAGCCTACATATTATTACTAAGTATCGATGTATATCTTTCCAATTAATAAACATATAACAGGATTAGTGTTACACAATCAGCAAACTACAGGATTAGTGTAATAGCATTAGGAATAAGTTATAAGTTCAATGTTCAGCTACCAAGTTCCTTAAGCTACTTACTGATGTATTCGGTGTTTAACACAACTTATACTATTATGTGTTTGGTAAAGTGCATCCTGAATATAATATAATATTTATTACAGGCCACGATGGATATTCCTTCAACGTCCGGCACGAGGAGGAACCTTTCGGATGCAGAAGAAGCTCCTTCAGCCAAGAAGCCTAAAAAAATATATGCCCAAAAATACCAAGAAAAATGGGAATGTGAGGAGAATTTCAAAGGCTGGCTGAAAAGAAGTAAGAAGGGGCCAACATTTTTTTTTTGCCATGCCTGTAGTAAAGATTTTGTATGTGGCAAATCTGAAATCCAAAAACATGCCCAGGGAACAAAACATATTACTAATATCAGAGCTGCCGCTTCCCAACACACGCTGTTATCAATGCCTAGGGTGCAACAACTGACGACAGAAGCCGCAAAAATAAAAGAAGCTGAGATAAGGTATGGTACATCTTTACACTACTGATTTTAAAATGTACTTATAATTTATTTTACAATATGATAAGGTTTAATCTATAGTATATTATTATGAAATAAATCTTCCCAATTCTTATTACATATTTCTAAATTTATTGTATCTACTATATTGTTAATTATTTATTTATAATTTCAGGTTGGCTGCCTTTGCTGTAGAACACAACATTCCATTTAAAGCCATGGACCATCTGAGCAAGTTAGGCCAAGCTCTCTATCCTGAAATTGCCAAAAAGGTGACTTGTGGCAGAAAGAAATGCACAGCAATCGTCAACAACGTCACGGGTAGTGTTGGGTTTGAAAATGTTTGTAAGTTGTTAAGGGACAATAAATTTTCATTAATTGTCGACGAGTCCACTGATATTAACAGCATTAAACATTTAGCCTTAATAAGTAGAGTTTTTGATAATAGTATAAACCAAATAGTAGATGTATTTTTGAACTTAGTTCCTGTGCCTTCTGCAACTGCTGATAGTATGTATAATGAAATTAAAGATTTTTTTTGTAAAAATAATATCCCATATGCTGCTAATATGGTGGGCTTTGCTGCAGATGGTGCCAATGTGATGATGGGTTCGAGGCATTCGCTTTCTGCTCTTTTAAAAAATGATATACCAGGTCTTTTTGTTATGAAATGTGTGTGTCACTCTTTTCACTTGTGTGCTAGCAATGCATGTGAAAAAATTCCATCAGGCGTGGAAGATTTAGCAAGGGACGTATATTCCTATTTAAAAAACAGTTATAAGCGACAGTCTGAGTTAGTCGAGTTTCAGGATTTTTTGTCGCTCAAACCACACAAACTTCTTCACCCATCTCAAACCAGGTGGTTATCCCTGATCGCAGTGGTGAAAAGGCTGCTAGAGCAATACGAAGCACTCGTTTTATACTTTACCCATGCTCATCTTCAGGAAAAAATTCCAGCAGCCGCTTCTATCTTAGACAAACTCAGAGATCCCATAGTCAAAATGTATTTGTATTTTTTAGAATTTGCATTACCTTTTTTTAATGATCTCAATTTAGAGATGCAGTCCGAAAAAATTAAAATCCATCTCCTATATAGCCGCGTAGAATCAACTCTAAAAACTCTTTTAGGTTGTTATATACAACCGAATTATTCAAACCGGACCCAGCTAGTAGATGTTGAACATAACAATCCGCGATATTTTCTTACATTAGAACATGTGTACTTGGGTGGTGTGCTAACTGGAAAAATAGCAAACGGGCTAATTGAAGTTGATTCTGAAAGTCTAGATAATTTAAGAAAGCGATGTTTAGAATTTTACATTGAAGGCGTTAGCCAAATTTTAAAAAGATTTAATTTTAAAGACAAAACAGTTCAAATCTTAAAACATTTAAAAGAAATAGATCCGGTTAATGTCAAGGCACAACATTGCAGGTCGATCGCTCCTATGGCAATGTTATTTCCAAATCTGGTAGGAGAGAGAGATTTAAATGACCTTGACAGAGAGTGGAGAGAGTTGCAATGTTTTGATTTTGACCCATCGCCTGACGATTCGATACTACAATTTTGGTTGAGAATTACTCAAACCAAATTGGGCGATGATACCCTCAAATTTCCTAGACTTTCAAAATTTATTTTAACAATCCTGTGTTTGCCGCACTCAAGTGCAACAGTAGAGAGATTATTTTCAATAATTAATCTAAATAAAACGAAAATCAGAAACCGTTTGTCAACCAAAACATTATCCGGAATATTGCATTCCAAAACATTAATTTCCTCAACAAATTCCTGCTTAGATTTCAAAATAGGGAAAACATTGGTTGACAAATTGGATAATAGTATTTATGATTAACTAAACTTCTGGGTTTTGTTCGGCATGTAACAGTACAGATTTTTGCCCGCTTTATGTTCTCGTCATTTCACTTCTGTATCATTCATTCCAAGTGCCAAACTTCAATCTGTACTAATAATTTAAAGCGCCCTTGAGGTTATATTTCACTGAAACGGCGCTATACAAATCATCCAAAAATTATTACTTTTAATAACACTGTCAATCCAAATCTTCTTGTTCCTTGCTAAAATCTAAATTAAAATCTTCGGCGGACAACCAGAAGCCATAATCACAGAAGCCAATTACAATGAATATAGCCTATCGATGCCTTAATCTGCAAAACAGACATACATTTGTAGATGGTATTTCAGAAAAACAGCGTTATACAAATTATATAACCATATGTTATATACATTACAATTATATACAAATTATGTAACCATATGCAAATAGGGTGGTGGATGCTTGGAACAAACTCCCACAATATGTCATCGATGCAACTAATACAAACCAATTCAAAGCTCTATTGGATTCACATTTGGAAAGAAGATAGGATTAACTTAGTGAAAAAATTAAAACTACTCATTTACTGTCAAACTATTGTGAAATTAGATATGAGCGCATTTTTTATTGGAATTGTAATCTTCTACTTCCCGGTAAAACGTATACAATTTCAGATGAAGGCATCGCTAGGTTATATATTGCTAGTATTTGACCTTAACAATTTACTATGTTTTTTCCAAATTATTGCCTATTCCGCCACGCTGGTATCGTTAACAAAAGCAGTATTTCGTTTCAATTTAAACTGTAATAAATAATAACTAAAGTAGGCAAGTAATGCATTTAAAATAATTAGCTATTTAGTGTGTCGGAATTGTAAATAATTACCTCTTCTTAGTATCGAATTGTAAATAATTATTTAATCTTATAACCTCTCCTCTATACCATGTACCTGTCTGACTGAAATGTATTTCCTGTAATCTTGTATGATTGAAATAATTTTAGCAACATCATAGATCTCATGACATATAGTGCCACATACCAAAATTGAAGAGAAATACTTCTTATTAATAAATAAATGTAATTATGCATACAATCATAAATTGGTTTGACACACGAGATCTGTCAGCTGTCAGATTGGTTAGCCGGTGTTGCCATTGAGAAACAACAATTAAAAATTGCCAACAGCAAAATAAAAAAATTCCATGTAAGATAACTAACGACTTAAATGTGATATTTGAAAATAAAAGAAGTACCATATTCAAAGACCTTTATTTCAATGACTACCCCCCCCCCCCCCGACGCGTGTGTTATATTATTATTTGCGGGCGTATTTCGCCAAGGTGGTACCCCCGGAATCTGGGGAATTCTAGGGAAATTTCACCTCTAATTCTGGGGAATTAATTTTTTTGGGCATCACATCCCTGTCCGCAACAGACAGTTGATTTTTTGGCACTGGAGAGTGATCATCTCGCCGCCCCGTGCGGCGGTCGCCGAGGCGCTTCCACCTAGGAAGCTGTCCTCTCGGCAGTTCTCATCTCGCCTCAACAGTTGATTTTTTGGCACCCAACAGTCATCATCTCGCCCCCCCTTGGGGCGGTCGCCGAGGCGCTTCCACCCAGGAAGCTGTCCTCTCGGCAGTCACGATCTCGCCTAGTTCTCGACAGTTCCCATTCCGCACTCGACAGTCATCATCATGGGAGTCATCATCCTGCTCTCGCCCTTGGAGTGGCGCCGAGGATCTTCCTACCAGGAAACTGCCCTAGCAGAAGTTACCGTCTCGCCTCCGCCGAGAAACTTCCTGCTCTCCCCCTTGGAGCGGCGCCGAGGCTCTCCCGACCAGGGAGCTGCCCTAGCAGGAGTTACCGTCTCGCCTCCGCCGAGAAACTTCCTGCTCTCCCCCTTGGAGCAGCGCCGAGGATCTTCCTACCAGGAAGCTGTCCTCTCAGGAGTCTCTGCCTGCCGACTCCGCCCTTCGGAGCCTTGGCCCAGGCTGAACTAATTCCGCCCTTCGGATCCAACCCAAGTTGCCGCTTGTGTGTTGTCGGTGATAAGTGCGAACGTGGAGATCCGCGGTTCCAAATAAGAAGTATAATTTAAGACTATTATTAAGCCTAGATTAAGACTAACCCTTCTTTATACATTTTATTAAATAAATTTTAAGAGTGTTTTGTAACTAAGTAACTTTTTTTTTTTACTCGTTCCTCCTTTTCTTTAACTTGAATAGTATTAATATTAAACTCCCCTTGAGTATAGTTATAACAAACTAGCGTACGCCAAGCTAATTCGATGTTTTTAACTTGTTAATTGAAAACATGTGTCAATTGGGATACATAACGTGAGTGTCATAATTTTTCTTTTTTTATTGAGTTTGTCTATTTGAATATAAGGTAAATTTAATCTATCCTCCTCGATCACAGCTTGAGATACCGTGAAGGTAGATTATTGTCGAGTAGGAACCCTGCAATAAGTTCCATAGACAATACAGACATAACGGTGTAGCGAGTGGTTTCTTCCACGTATTTCCAGTTGGAGAATTTATTTCGTGTCGTGTCCGGTGAGTGGCGGTGGTCTTCCAGTTTGTGCAATCCTTATGTCACTCGCGTACTGCTAGCGGTTGGGAATTATTGTGAATAAACTAAAAATCCAAAATGAAGGGTTTGTTTTTAGTGTGGCTTTTGGTGCTGCCGGCGATTATCCTCACATTTGAAAATGGTAAGACCCGTTTATTTTAACATGTCATTCAGAAAATAGGACAGTCGGTAACCAAAAATACGTGGCATCGATACAAAAGTCACCTCAAGTTGTGTTTTTTTCAATAAACACAGGACATGCAGAAGTGATTTGATGATATTAAATCGGCTTAATTTTGTCACATGAATATTACATGTTCGTGTTCTACTTTTACAGGTCCGTCACTGATGGCGCGCGCCGAGGAAGATGAGCTCGAAGACGAAGTGGTGGACGTGGAGGGAGAAGCAGAGGCTGAGGTTCCCGTAGTGACAGACAACGACCATGACCCGCGCGCTGATCTCGCTGTTCTCTTCACCAAGCCAGCCGTTGGTATTGAGCAACCCGAGCTGCCCGCTGGCCGCCCCGTGGAGATCCTAGTCGGCGTGAGCAACACTGGAAATGAAGATCTAGTCCTGGAATCCCTGGAAGCCTCCTTCCGCTACCCCATGGACTTCACCTTCCACATCCAGAACTTCAGCGCCATCTGGTACGGCCGCAGCATCGCCCCCGATCAGCAAGCCACTCTGGGCTACTCCTTCGTCCCTGCCGAACCCTTCGCCGGGCGTCCTTTCGGGCTCTGCGTCATGCTGCAGTACCGCGACACGGCCGGCCGCACTCACGCACGCGCAGTTTACAACCAGACCATCAGCGTGACGGAGGTGGGAGGTGGTCTCGATGGGGAGACCTTCTTCCTGTACGTGTTCCTGGGCGCCGTGCTGGTTCTGGCGCTGGTGGGAGGGCAGGCGGGGCTCGCGGGGCTCCAGAAGAAGCGCAGCGCCCACCTGGCGCGCTCACAGCGCCCCGAGACGGGCACAGCGAGACAAGACGTAGACTATGACTGGTTGCCCAAGGAGCTGCTCTCTCAGATCAACAGTGAGTGCCTGTTCTATAATAAGTAGTTTGTAAAACCAACCAACTGTTTCAGGGGATGACAGATAGAATGGATCCCCAAATAATTTTACACTGGCATCCTATTTACTACATCTAAACAACAACACCTTTGGGTGATTTGTCATCCAAATATTATTATTATCTTATCATGTGTACTAATAGAAATTAGTATACTATATTGTCCTCCTAAGACTCCTTCCATCGACTTGTCATATTTCTTCTCTTGGCACTGATTTATTTTTCTGGTAAAGTTGCTGAATTCTGCCTTATGCATGCAATTTTTTTTTAAATAACATTTGATTTCAACTTAATTGCTACTAGAAACAAATTTTTGAGTCGGGTGAGATGTAAAACATGCACAAAATAGGTTATTAGGTTTTTAGTTTGTTAAATAATAATTTAAATACGTATTTCCTAATCTTCAAACTTAACTTTGAGAAAATGCATCTTTTACCATATCCCCCAACGTAAATCGTTGTTTCTTGTAGTAATTGTTAAAACCAAGTGTTATTTAAAAATAAATTGTGTATTAAGTGTGAGTCGGAAACACTTTAACTTTTATCTTTTAAAATCTTTACATTTGTGATTTGGCCATGCACGTAATCTTTCTAAAATTGCAACTTATATCTAATGATCCGAAAGAAGTATGTTATTCACTTGATTGTGCAATTCCTTCCTGGGACGTCCCTGACTCCTTCTTTGTCAACCCCATGTATATCTTGTTATAACATCTGTAAATGGTGCTGGGGAACATTTCTCCCTCTTTCTGCGTCAACTGTCGGTATGATGAAATGAGGAGATAATCTTTTCTATCCGGTGCTGCTTGTTACTGAAGGGCCTTTATCCACCCGCTGTATTGTCTGAATTACATCTGCCGAGTGCTCGGCTGATGTTATCAGCACAGTCAGTACTCGGTCTAGTAGCGGGCGATTTATTCAAGGAAGCAAGGCCCAATGACTCGGTCCAGTAAGTACCCCCTCCATCTGCATACTCAACTCAGCGCTTCACTCGTTCTCCACCCGGTCAGTGCTATCAGCCGAGTCAGTCAGTGAAAGAAAACAAAAAAATTTTGTTCTACAACATCTAATTCTATTTTCCTCATAATTCATAACTTTGTAAATTGCACCGTCTTACCTGATAATGCGCTTATATATTTATGAAAGTATATAATCTACAATATGTAGTTTCTCCAGAAAAGCTAGTTATATTCTATTCAGAGAACATACAAGAGGTTAGTCCTTAAAGATACTCTGGCATACAAGAGGTTAACCCTAATCTCTTGTATTATTTTCTCCTTCTGGTGACTTGCCAATCTGCCGTTGTGGTGTGTATCTGGTATCTAATGATTGTGTGGTTCCACAGAGAAATCCCCGCAGGCGGCCAAGGTGTCCCCCAAGCAATCCCCGCGCCCCAAGAAGACAAAGAAGGTGGACTGAAGTGTTGCGATCAGCGCCGCGAGTACTGCGCTGGTTGCTTCCTCCTAAAGACATTACACAAATGTAAATTATTTATTTTATACACCGAGGATGTTCTTTTCTATGAAAGTAACTTTGCAGTAAGTGTGCGGTGCTCCGAACGTGAAGTGAAGTGTTTTCTACAATAATATAGTTTTAGGTCTCCGACACTCGTGTTCCATTCTCATTCATGCTCATGTACATTTACTGATTAAATACATTATTTCTATTCTCCTGTCTTACTTCTGCCGACCTAACCTCACTAACTGGTGATAATTGGGTAATAACTGGTAATCCTCGCTAAAAATGTTATACTGACGATACAAATGAAGTCGACAATAATACTGCGAGTTAGGTCACGTTAAGGGATGCATGCACAATGCAATTGATACAGCCATGTAAAAATTTGCAGTTTTCTTTTCAATTGTACTTTGTGCTGTCTAACAGTTGTGTGCCGATAATTGAGAATATCAACATTTAGAAATCGGTGCCTAACTTAAATTGGGTGAGAATTACAAAAGCTGCTAATCGATGATTTGTTTAGAAAGTTGTGTTTGACTTGCCAGATCATTTATGAAATCTTATTTTGTTTTGCATTTATTATTTTCCTGTACGAGAATACATTAATTTTGATTCAATTCAATATGACTGCTCGTTGGTCTTCGTCTTTACAATGAAATTATCTAGTTTTTAACAGATTAATTTAAGCTTTTTGGAAGATGATCGTAATGATTGTAATAATCCAATTGACTGTAAAACTTTATTTTAACAAGATTAAAAAAATTATAAATCTAAGACTTCATAGCTTTTTTACATACCTATTTTGCAGGGCCTTACAGTCCATAGAGGTTTTGAAGCTGTGCGTGACCCAAGAAAAAAAAAAAATTATCGAAAATTTTCTTTAAATAAAAACAATGTTAGTGTATGTTTTGGGCATGCACAGCTTTATGACTATCGACTACATTTTCTCGCTATTTGGATTTATGAACTGATTGATATATGGATGTGTCTCAATTGCAAACAAATTGAGTTTGTTGATACATATGTCCAAAAGTCGCATGATTAAATAATTAGATTATACCTCAACATTTAAAAAACTACTACCGTCATTATACAATTGAAATATTGCTTGTGACGGAGGACTAGTTAGAGGAGTTCTACCCACGACGACCGGGTGGGTTTGTCATGCATTTGTTCGCTACTAACTTGATTGTTACATCAATTTTGGAGCAACTACAAAAACAACTTTTGGGAATCTTTTTCAATTCAACCAAATGATATTATAACGCATCTTTATTTTATGTCTTGCACTTGGTATACAGGGTGTCCGAGGGGAAAGTGCGCTAACTTTGGGAGGTGACTCTACATGATGGTAGAAGTAAAAAAGAAAAATAACTTGTTTCGAAATTCCATAGATAAATATTTATTTTCCGATACAAACTATTCAACTTTTTAAACTAAAACTACCTTAAGACATTGGAATTTCGAAAAAAAGTTATGTAATTTTTTACTTCTAAAATCACGTAGAATCACCCCCGAAGTTAGCGCACTTTACCCCCAGACACCCTGCATAAAAGAAGAGCAATTTAGTGAATTATACACTAACTAATGGACGAACTTCTCAATAAAATCTTTTTATATTTTAGAAAATTAATGATTGTTAAAGGTATGTTATTTCATTAGGGCAATTTTGAGGTTAGTGTCAAAAATTAGTTGAGTGACTTTATAACCCAATAATATAATATATAAGATAATCTGCTTACATAATTATGTGTATGATACTATCATTGTTGATTATAATAATAGGTACCACAAAGCTAAAATTCTAGAAACTGTTATGTAATTAAAAAAAAAGTACAGTTGGCTCGCCAAAGTGGCCTTTAAGCCCCTTGTATACGTTGGCCTGATACGCGTCCCAGTCAACCCGATCATTGTCGGTTTTTGTGCAAACAAAGGATCTTGAGGCCAACCCGCTAAGAGCGTTCACAAATTGGCGCGATCCTCAGTTCGCAATACGCATTCAGCGGAGGCGGTCGTGTTATTGCGTGAAAGATTATTTACGTTTACGAATTAAGATGATTAATAATTTAACGTTCTATACAAATAAATTGCTACAGCTTGAATAATTTCCACATCCATCTAGATTTGACGGCCTTCGTGGTCGAGGGGTAAGGCTCTCGACTAGCAAACCGAAGATCGCGGGTTCAAATCCCGGCATTCGCAAATAAATTTTATTTGATTATTTAGTGTTATTTCACAATTCATTCTATTTAAAAATAATATATAGCAGATGTACTTGGGGTACGTTCCAGAATAGAAGATTCTTTCAGTATCGCCCTGGTGTAATACCATTGTTCTAACATTGAGAATTGCTTGAAACAGCTTTGGTCATTTTTGGTGACTAGATCTAGCCAGGCACTACCTCACCTTCCTATTCCCTCATTCTCTTCATCTCATTCCCCTCTCCACCTTCAGCCTCACAACATACCCCAATTGGGGATGCCATGTCTTACTGGCTCCAAACAGTTGAGATTCTTGTGCGGTATTCACATAAAAAGGTGGTCAAATTTCCAACGCAGAGTATGGTATTAGTATTTTTTTTTATTCCTGAAAAAGATTACGATAATGAAGGTATATTTAGTTTATTTTTATGTTGATGAATAAATTTTCCAAAACGATCTACATTGTGCCATTTCCGATTTGCCGCCTACATGACATGACCGTTTTTAACCGGTCAACATTGGCCCGAACATTGGCGACTGCGTTCACACGTTGGCGCTATCAGTGGCTGAGCTGGGCCCATTAAATACAATACAGGTTAAATATGTAGTAAACATTTGTTAGATCACCTAAATTTTACTATTATACATCAAAATGATCCCCGGACAAAATGTAGTTGACCTAAACTGATAAAGGAGCATTTTTGTTTTGTTTGATAGCTTTGCACCATTTTTTTGTAGTAATGCAGGTTTTGGAACACTGATTGTTTATCAGGTGCGGTCACAGATATATTTTTGCACTTTTGAACAATGCAATAACAGTAGAGACAAGACATTCTTCAATATTAAAAGCGAAAAGCAGTCAAACTTAAGAATAAAAAACGTCTTGACATACAGTGTCTGTACACAAAATACACTGTTTTTTAAAAAAAATGCTTGTTTATCCAACAGATTTAAAACAAAATGTTTTTACCTGTCACACGTGACATCTATATAATATAAGTATACAAAAACACACCCTTATTCAAATCCAACATTGTGTCAAAATTTCAAAGCAATCGGCGAAGAACTTTCGGAGACTTAAGATTTTGAACAAAATTGAATTGAATTGAATTAACGCTTTATAAATTTAACAATTTTTTAATAGTTTTTCATCACATGTAGTTGCATTCAATGGCTCCCTAGCACTATAAGCAGTTTATATGTCTCCATATTAAAATTCAAATATATTCCATATTAAATTGAAGCAGTCTACTCCAGGTGCTGGCATACCAAGGCGCTGATAACAACATAACACCAAATACAGCGCTCTTGAGTTACAATAGCCTGTGGGGTGTGGGATGGTGCCTGTCCTATGCAGGCGCAATTAAAGCAGTCCGTTCCGTACGCTGACATGCAAAGGCGCTGATAACAAGATAACGCCCTTGAGGTTTTTACTGGCGCCAGACGTCGTTTGGCTCATCCCAGCCCTGAGTAGGAGGGAGGGAAGGGGATGGATATAGTCTGTGTAGAGTAATATGTACTGTGTGAATGTTATTTATTGATTTCAGGTTTGAAGATGTGAGTTGCTGAGTTAAATAAGTCGAATTCACTGTGTGAAATGTTAAAAATACTTGAAGCGCGGTGAATGAATTAATTAAGGGATGTTTGATGAGAAGAAAAACTGTTTAAATACTCAGTAATCAGCGTACCTCAATTAATATCGAAAGTTACGTTCTGGACCAGCTTCCTCAAATATTTCCCGCGCATTCAAAATGCATGGTAAAATATCAGAGGCTCTAGGGGTTAAACATATATTTTTATTATTTCATAAAAAAAATATGCTGTCATATAATTATTATAAGTAAATAATAATATATTAATTAAAAAATAAATTGTTTATTATTTTATTAAAATATATCTTTCGCAATAAATCAAAACAAAACTAATTTCACACTTTTAAATTATATAAATAACTAAGCGTAACTTTGATATTACCAGCAAGAATAACATTTATGCATATTACAAAGTATTTTCACTTAGAAAGTAAAATTGAACAATCCGCGTGTTCATGAGTACATTAAATTGTTTAAAAAATAAATTGAACAAAATAATTTTTAAATTGTTTCAGTTTTGTTGTAGATTGAAAAATACCATTATTATTTCATTTCTTTACAGAGCACAAAGATTTTTTCATTCACAGTAAGATCGTACACACAAGAGATCAGAAATTAGTTTCTTCCTTATTCTATACATAACATAAATATAAAGATAATATTGTATTCATAACTAGGATTATTATCACACATCAGCAGGCAGTTCCTTCAAACAAAAGTCAATGAATACAAAAAACATTAGCTTCGGAAGATGACAAAGTCTTTAATATAATCCCTGCCAAGCTGCATGTAGATGGCATCAGATGCAAGCAGCGCAGGGCATCTATAAGATAAGTCCCCGTTGTACTCGGACATCTATGCCTCATCGCCACTTTCTTTGTCTACTTGAGGTATGCCGTCTATTTGATGCATTTTCGACTCCTGCAGGTTCAACGGTAAGAATAAGTCCCAAAGACGATCGAACGCTTCCCGAAAGGGCTCTGTGTAACTGGGTTTCAAGGACACAGTTAGAAATTCCCAATTGCCGAGGCGGGCCTGCAGTGTCCAGTTAAAGGAGCCAACCATCAACAGGCCTTTTCTGGTTGGCGGCAGACCCAGCTGTATCGCGCGACCGGGGTCGTCCACCAAACAGAACTTGTGGTGCATAATATTCACGGATTTCTTTAGGCGGATTGGAATGCCAGCCTTGTGGAACGCGGGAATGGCGGAAGCAGTAGCGAAGGCCATCTCCGAGTCAGTGATGAAGCGTATATTCACCCCGCGTTCGAGCGCGCGCTGGACGGCCGCGGTCATTAGGGGGCAAGTCACCAGGTATAAGCACACGTCCAGGCTGACGCGAGCTTTGTCTATTATCTCAACCACGTGATCTATTGGCCTCAGGCAGCAAGGTCGCTGGGGATACATCTTGCCTCTCTTCTTCTTGCAAACTGGGCAAGTGTCTTTCCAGTGCAAAACTACGGATGTATACTTCTTTTCTTTATATTTATCTATTAACCGGCACACTATTTTTGCGCCGAGGTATAAGCCAAAAACGAAGGCAGCGGGTCTATAAGACATTTTAAATATACTTTTACTTCGGGTGAGCTCTAATTTCCAACGAAGAAAAATTTCAAATTCACTGACGACGTGAGTGGTTCATTTATGCTGACGACTGCTGACGACTGACAGATGACAGACAGTTGCAGACAGTGATGCCAGTGATGGAACGCCGAAAAAATAATTCTTCCCAGCTTTTTCGACAAAACTCCCTAGATTAAAAAAATTCGGTATTCAACCTCGAAAAAAGAGACAAAATACGGGATTAAATAAAAGAAAAACAGGCGCAACAGCTATCGATGCGCCGGGGGAGATTTTTTTCTGTTGTAAATAATGTTTTACTTCCTAATATTTTGCAAAATAATACTATTTCATGACAGTTAATACTTCCTCCAGAATTTAATTTACGCCCGTCAAGTTGCTCTATAGTAAAAGCCGTGACAAGATACTGGTGATACAATTACTTAAAAAATCTGATCTACCGTTCCGTACCAGATTGCTACATTAGTTTATAAAAAACATTGAAAATCCCCTTACCAAGATGTAATATCTCATAAACACAAACCTAACCAGAAAAACTACATTAACAAATCGCTCACGAATGGCCACCGAACATAATGCACTTCTACACCAAATCTTCATCCTCAAAATCCAGATTTCTTACTTTTTCCAAAAAAACTCTTCTCCCTTTGAAATTCAAAATTCCCCAAATCTAGGGACTTCTCCCCAGACATACCATCACTGCTGTCAGATTTCAGATTGTCAAATGTAAATTATATATTTATTTCTATGGTTGTAGTTCTGACCTAGATTTTAGTTTTTCTGCCATGGCATCACTAGTCTTTTTACCAGGGTTGCCAGTTTATGAAGAATCCCTCAAACTGCGGGTATTTCTAAGAATATACACAGATTGGGTATTTTGTGTCTGGCTCATTCTACCTAAATATTGTCCGTACAACAACTAACAAGTATCCGTTCGTAACCTCAGTCAAAATGAACGTGCTCCCAAACAGACGTGTCATAAATATTACTCACAATTGTGTTTTCACTCCCTAACACATCAATAATTTAATGTATACTCCAGTACACCTAAATAGGATAGTGTAAGGCTTCTACAACATGAGGAGAACTGACATAACTAGTTCTGATTAAAAGAGCATTTCTTGTTTATCCACCCGAATCAAAAATAATATTAAAATTCCATGTGAGAACGCATAATAATTTCGTTTTCTTTCGTAGCGCAACTATAAATACAATTTTCAAAATAATTTTGTTTCCTTTCTGTGGTAGAATTATAAAAGATATTGAAAGAAGGGTAAATTCAAATAACTCCATTAATGGGGACTGAACACAGTTGGCGCTAGAAAAAATGTTCAAAGAAGTGAAGTTAGCCGTCCACAATGAATTTATGGAAGTGAAGTATGGAACTGCCAGAGAAAGGATGAAAGTAGACTGAATACTGTTGAAATGAGATCCCTGAGGCGTATGTGTGGTAAAACCATGTATAATCGTGTGAGAAATGTGGAGAACCGCAAAGAGTGTAAGGCTGATGTAGGAGTAATGATTAAGATTAAGAAAGGGACGCTTAGATGGTTTGGGCATGTAGAGGAGTAAAGGAGT
This sequence comes from Hesperophylax consimilis, assembly GCF_061612785.1. NCBI lineage: Eukaryota > Metazoa > Arthropoda > Insecta > Trichoptera > Limnephilidae > Hesperophylax > Hesperophylax consimilis. The sequence continues at coordinate 4,753,083 of NC_142842.1, forward strand.
TTAAGGAGAATATATGATGCGAATGGTAGCAGAAGTCGGGGACGCCGAAGATTTATCAGAATAAAGAGTATGTATGTGACGATGTATGAATGTGAATGAGGCAAGAACTGCGGAAACGGCGTGATGGTTAGTTAGTTAGTGGGGAATTGTTATTTTGTTCTCCCCAATTTCGCGATTTTGAACATGTGGGTATTTTAGAACGTATGCATAGGCAACTCTGCTTTTGACACATGTCGCGGAGCGCATGTTGCCTGTGTTTATTGTATTTGAATATAACCTGCAATAACTTATGTATTTCTTTATTTGTGGCGTGTTTATAAATGCTATTGAATTCTAAAAGTGTTTCAAAATGACGTGTAAATTGCATAATATAAGGTTCTTCAATTTTGAGCCTAAAGCCATACACTGTATGGTTTTAGATCGCAAAACTAATACACTTGCAGTTTCTAGGTAATTTTTTTCTAGATACCTTAAGACTCTACTCAATATTATGCTTTATATTCCGGGCTTTGAAGCATAGAATAGATTATTACCTCGAGAGGGTTTCCTCTTGGGGTAAGAATAACCTAGTTGAATTCAATGTTTCAAAGACCCAATCATGTCTGATTACGTTAAAAAGGGATTGAAATGATAAGTGACCAGCTCGGACACAGGGGCTCAAGTTAGCCTCTTAGAAGCTATGTACAGGGCCCGCAGATACTAATAGTACACAACTGATGACCCTGTACAAATCGCAAGGGCGCTCCACTGTTGAATTTGGCAGCTACCTCCGGTCTGGAGCCTCAAAATACCTGAAAAAAACCATTGACTGTAGATACGGCGGTCCTTTTGATATATTCTCATATCTTAGCAAACGGTTTGCAATCTGTAGAGTCAGCTGGTAATGCTGTCCTTATTGTACCGTTATTTCAATGGAAGATGCTCCGAGGAACTATCGCCATTGAACTCTCCGACACCGGTGCATAGTCGGGAAAAACGCCCCCAACATTTGTACAAGGTTGACAGCTTGACTGTGGAACGATTTGCTGGCCTCTGAGTTTCCTCCTTCGTGCAACATGTGTCTCTTCAAGACTTTTTTCCTTCCTCTCTCTCTCTCTCTCCTCAAAAAGACCCTCCTCACAGCATCCCCAAGGACGATATCCATGAATTCGCAATAAGATTAATTTGTGAATTTATCAACACTTTTATTTAGTAATACAAATATTTTCAATCGAGCTATGGCTTCTTTTACAGAAACGATGCATCGATAGAACTGTGGAACTTATGCGGCATCCCTTATATGACCCATGTTATTCCCGGTACTCCATCCGGATCAGTGGAAGCGATGTGTTGGGTAGACCAAAGACTTTTCTCGACTGGCCTCAGTGGGGCAGTTGTAGAATGGGATCTGCATACTTTAAACCCCAAGCAGTCTGTATTGGTGACGGGACAAGCGGCTTGGTGCATAGATGTTACCGGCACCTCCAACAAGATGGCAGTCGGCACAGAACAGGGATATTTGAATCTTTACTCCTTGGAGGGAGAGGTTATGAACTTTGAGAGGATATTTGATAAACAGGAGGGCAGAATATTGTGCTGCAAGTTTGATCCTAGTGGAGAAGTGTTAGTAACAGGTACAATACATTGTATATCAATAATTTAACACCCCTTTAGTTCTGAATTTATTTTTTTTATTAGGTACCTGCCCTCACATAAAATGGCAAAGCCACTTTCAAATAAAGAACGAAAGTGTAAAGATCTTTGGTAAACTTTTAGGACGGGTTGTTTTTACAACATTTGAAGAATCCATCAAATTTCAAAGTTAATATTCAAGTTCTGTGAAAATCCTATCCAAGTTGTTATTATCCAAGTGCCGTGAAACAATCGGCCCAACAGAACTTGATCAAATTATTTGAAACAACCCGTCCTTAGGAACGCTGGCAACGCTCAATAATCAAACAAACAAATGGTCAAATCGCTTGAAATTTTGAATCTTTGATCAAAAAATGGAACTTTAATTCAGTATTTCTCATTTCCCCAGATGTAAATGGTTGTATTTTAGTAATTAAGTTGAATGAAAGAGTTATTCGACAAAAAAAATTATATTAAGGGGGTATTTCACTATGTCGGGCTAAATATCTGACTAGCTATCCGTTGGCTGGCTTTAAAGATCAGAATAACTTCGTTATTCAACGGCGACCGTTTCACCATTGTTGCCGAGCTTCCGGATAGATAACACTCGAAATAGTCTGGCAACATCGCAAAATGTTTGCAGTTTCTCCATCTACTGCCACGGCTGTCATGCGTCACAGTCCGCACACCGCGAAGTGTGCATTTTTTTGGTTATGTTATGTTGATTATCAGGTCATTTTAGATAGATTCGTGTCGAATTAATACATTGTTTCTTATTTTGAACACAATCAAATAATTCAGGATGGATCATACAAGCATTCAAATTCATTCAACAAAATTCGACTCACTTCTCCGCTATCAAACTCGGAATGTTTTGACGCCATCTTTGATTCGAGGAATACCGCCTAACGTGAGGTTCGAGCACTGATTAGTCAAATCGAACTTTAACCCGAGCGTTAGCGTTATTCAGATATAGTGAAAACGAAAAAATGACTAATTCGCGGATTAGTGCTTAGTCAGAACATAATCAGAGATAGTGAAATACCCCCTTAGCGTGGCCAGTGATCCTAAAAGATTACCAGATTTTCATTAGTTTATTTTTGCGGATTTTTGGTAGTTAAAAAAGGTTTTTGGTATTTAAAATTTATTTGGTATTCAGCTGCCACTATTTAAATCAGCCTACATAATCTTGAGTGGATTATTTTTTACTGACTTTTTTTTGTAGACAACTTTTCAAAATTGAAGGGGAAAAAATACAAGAATTATTGTTTTTTTTTCCAGGTTCAATAGAGACGATTAGGATATGGAATGTGAGCAATGGCCAGGCCCTTCACCGAATGGGGACGGGTCGAGCAGAACGCAATAAGGAGACTATTGTCTGGTGTTTGGCTGTTACCTCCGATCTCACCATCATATCTGGAGACTCAAGGTATGGCAAATGTCTTCACAGTTGAATCATCCGTTGTTTTTATTTAATACACATGATTTACTCTGCCAATGACACTTTCAGTATGACAAAAATTGATGGCGGTGCGATCGTTTGAAAGGTTTTAAATGACAACACCAAGGTGGTTCCAGGAAAATTAATGCAAGTTTAAAAAAACACAATTATAAATTGTCATTCTAGAGGGCGCTTGACTTTCTGGGACGGCCGCATGGGCGAGCAGCTGGAATCAAGCGCGACCCACAAGTGCGACGTGCTGTCCATCTGTCTGTCAGAAGATGAGAAGTCTCTGTACTGCGCGGGGGTGGACCCCGTCATCGTGAGCTACGCCAAGGTGCGCATGAAACAGAAGGGAGACTCAGGCACCGTGGAGAAGTGGGTCAAAAGCATCCAGAGGAATATTCACACGCATGATGTCAGGTACTACCTATACAACTCACTCAACTAGCCGAAACAAACCCGGAAATTCTTTGAATAAGAAATGATTTATTTGTGTATGCTCAAATAGGCTTTTTATATTATTAGGATATGAGTGCAAGTCAAAAATTATCTACTCTTTCGCCATAACACACATACAAGGTTGTTATACTGTCTTCTGCGCATACATGCTTAGAGTTGGCACAATTGCAGTCACTTGTGCTAAATTTGATCCCAATCGCGTCATTTGCTTTCTGTACTATTACAGTGTAAATATGTCCGCTCCGCTAGCAGTTTGCACCAAGGAGGAATCGTTTACTCCTGTATTACAGCAATACAGCAGTATTAGGCAATTTTAAATCGATTTAAATTTAAATTAATACTCCTTGTATTACAACAATACAGGAATAAATGATTTGCTCAACAAACAGTAAAAACATGTAACAGTCTAGTAAATTTTTACATTAATATTTATTGTAGAGATATGATATTATAGCCATCTTGTATCTACATTCCGTGCAGTTAAAAATATCAACCACCTCCACGTGTACCTTTTGTTTTGATCCAGACCGAAACCTGTGCACCATTTCTAGAAGTTAGTGTTTGTTCGCCACTCGATGATAGTGTTTGTTTGTATGTTCAGGGCTCTCGTACTACAAGATAACAAGCTGTTCTCCGGAGGAGTGGACGGATACCTCGCCATGTCCAGCTTCCCGCCCAAACTGCTGGTCAAGTACCCCCCTCAGCCGCATCACGCCATCAGCTACAGCGAACAAGGCAGACTTCTGTGCTTAAGGTCAGTTGGTATTGCCAGTACTTTGGCTAATCTATAATACATAACACCTTTTGAATGCAGTTTATCTTTGCAAAAGAAAAAGATCGATGCCCAATGAATAATCGTTTTTACGCATTTGTCGTACATTTTATCCTGCCTAAATTAATTTCATACAAAACTCGCATTAATAGATTGCATCGTTCTTTCCTCTATGTATCGTTTTACCTCATTAATTGTTTAAAGCACGCAGTTTTTGTACTAAATATTTTGCTCCATCGATCGTGTTTCAAAATGTGAACATAAAAAACCATATTTCGTAGCTAAATGCTTGGTTTGAATTAACGGTACTCTTTAAAAACGATCGGAACATTAGAAATTTGTCATTATGTCATTGTAGTGTCAAACACGGCGGTGCAATCATTTTACTGTGTTGAAAATCTTCGAAAACTGCATGTTGACATTAAGGGAGAGTCCTGCAACGGTGGTAAAGGGTCAACATATTTTATAAATTTAGTTTATAATTAGTTCACGGTACATAATAAAAATTGTGACTATTTAAAAACAATATAATGGATAAATTACAGGACTGTAGGAGTCTGACTATATACAGGGTGTGGCAGAGAGGACGGACGGTTTTAAAAAAATCATAAAATAGTTATTTTTTACTCAAAAAGGAAATAGCATTTGAGACAGTCAAGTGTGGAAAATCACATCAGGCATGTGGTGGCCGAAATCGTTGATGCAGTGCTGGAGGCGTTCTTGGAAGTTCGCGTAGACTCTCTCCAACATCGCTCTCTCAACTTGGGCGACTTCCACGCGAATTGCGTCCTTCAATTCGTCCAGAGTTCGGGGCTTGTTCTCGTATACTCTAGCCCTCTTCCGGAGCTCCTCTTGGTCTTCTGTTGATCAGTTCACCACGCTTGCGGAAGTGATTCAACCCAACGAAGGATGGTGTTTCGATAGGGAACAGCTCTATTCCGATGAATGTTGAAGTGGCGACGAAACTCACGCAGTACGACGGTGACTGACTCATTATTTCGGACGAAACAATCATAGGCGAAAACGCGGTGCTCCACCGTCCACGGCTCCATGACGACAACTGGTAAAACAATGCTAGGAACTAACGAGTCAAGCGGCACCCCCCCCCACCTCTCTCGTAGACGGAGGGGGAGAGTACTACCCATCTCAAAAACGTCCGTCCTCTCTGCCGCACCCTGTATATATATGTAAGAATTACGCTGACTAGCCGGCTAACTACTGCGTCAGTCCTTCCGAGGCATAGAGAAATGACAACACCTCGATTATGTAGAGTGTATTTATTTGTCAACTGAATTAAAATACTAAATTTGATGATCAAAATTTACGCCTAATATATACAAAAAAATAACTTATCCCACTACTACTACCACTGACGAGTTTAGACCAAGTTGAACTAAAATAATTTTATCTTTTGTACTCGATGCACTGTCAGCAGTCTTGGGAATTATTAAATTTGATTTTAATTAAATTTAAAAAAAATAAATTAAATGGAGTTCTACGAATTAAACATAAAAACAATAAATAAAAAAATAAAAAAATTCTTTGACCTATTCAGAACACTTCAATTGAGTATATCTTATTGAGTTTCCATTTCTTCCTACAGATATTCACACAGCATCGAGATCTGGCGTCTGGGCTCCGCATTATCTAATAAGCAGGGCCACAACTCGGCCTACATGGCTGATGAAGATGCCATCGTGGAGAACGGAATCCACCCCATCATCGCCAACGGCCACGGCAATGGCGAGAAGGAGACCTACCTGGATGGGGGGGATCCCCGCACCAATGGCAAGGGGAGGCCCAAGAGACTGCGGCTGGCAGACGGCGCCCGGCTGTTGCTGAGACTCGCCACGCCCTCGTCCTCGCCGCTGGTCTGCTGCGCCCTTGCTCCCAACGCCCGGTGGATCGCGTACTCGACGAAGGCGCACTTTAGGATCTTCAAATTTACTTCGGTGAGTTTTTGTATGCTATTTTGCTTCTCATCTTCTGTACTTGGTACAGATTCATTTATTCTAATAATGTATAATGTAGGATGAACAAAAAGTTTAGGCTTAAAATGTGATTTTTTTTCATTGTGTTATTTGTTCATTTCTCTAGATTAGCAGGTCCCGAAATGGTAGTGGTTGGGTTAGGTTAGGTTAGGTTAGGTTAGGTTAGGTTAGGTTAGGTTAGGTTAGGTTAGGTTAGGTTAGGTTAGGTTAGGTTAGGTTAGGTTAGGTTAGGTTAGGTTAGGTTAGGTTAGGTTAGGTTAGGTTCTTCTGCTTAGGTGTCTTCTGAGAATCGAAAAATGTTGAATTGAAAGTGCAGAGTTTGGCGACGATTTTGACATTTCTGGCGTGGTGACAACATTGAGAATGTGTTGTGTTTTGATTATTTTTTTTTTTCGCCAAACGTATGGATGGTTTTATAGAGAAAGAAAAAAAATCTGAAGAATTTCGGAAATGCAAAAAACTTTGGCTAGATTTGGAGCTGCTTTCTTGGTGTTAAGATTTATTGTTCAAAGTGTTATTTCTTTTAAAAATAAGTATGTATTAATCATCATTCCTTATGGATTCAGGACGAGGAGAGTCCCACACTTAGCAAGGTGCTCCCACTGCCAACAGAGTGCGTCCCCTGCCATCGCATGGCCTTCAGCCCCGACTCCCGCTCACTCATCGTGTCCTCGGCCGACTGCAGCGTCAGGATACTCCACATACAGTCGGACGGGGCTGTCATCGTGGGGCATACCGTCGATAATGCTAAAGGTATTTTGTTTCATAATTTTCCTTTAATTTATTTCAAGAATGATCTACTTATGAGAGAAGGACAACTATTAATTGTGATGTTAACTAACTAACTGATGTTATCTGGTTTAAAATCGTATGGGGCTCTTTATACTTCAGATCGGGCCCATGTTCACAAAGCGAAATGCCTTACCTATTCATAGTTCATTTCATAACTAGAACTGGGTTGCTGTCGCATATGTAATACATCAGCGGTTATCCCCTTACTCAGATGTCACACATGTGATCCAAGAACTTTCACTAAAACATTATGTCAAAACGTACTGCACAGTGGGAAAGATTGTGTTTTTTAAATACTAAGAAAATGTAGTACATATTCATAACTTCGCATCAATGTAGCATATTGCGGTAACACTATTATTATAAACAAAATATTATTTCCAGTATTAAAAGACAGAAAGCTCCTTCACCTGTACACGTCGGAGGCACAGTCCAAGCATTACCACCTGGTGATGGCCGACGCGGCCAGCAACATCGGAGTGTGGAAGGTGAAACTCGGGGATGACTCTCCGCCGCCCGTCCTGGTGGCACGTCTGCCCCGGCTCACCTGTCCGCCCACCGCTCTGGCCCTGGACGCCAAGTCTAGCAACCTCGTTGTGGCTTATTCTGATCAAAGGGTAGGTCAATCAAATAAAATTGAACCCACAATACCTGGGTTGGAGCACAATGCAATTTACTTATCCATTCGGCCACTAACCGTTTGTATTGTTATTTTAGTGATTTATACGAAAATCAGATGAACTGACAATGCCAATATTACTGTTGCATTCTCTGTTAGAAGTGTAATGGATGTACAAGTCTTGTATGAGAGAGATAGCATGAGAGCGAGACAGCTAAAGGTATATGCATGGTTGTCCGGTCTCTTTTCATTATCACTTGTCATCCCAGATAATACATTGTTTTAATTAAAATCTATCGACTATTATTCCACCATCCTAATAAAATGGAGTTCACAATGAACTCAGTATTAATTGTCGCTTGATCCTAATCCTGAACCTCTTCTTCTTGCAGGTGGTAGAGTACAGCCTGAATGAGACCAGATTCACCGAGTTCAGTGCGCGTCTTCACAACGAGGAGTTGGGCCTGGGTCAGCGCTGGACCTCCCGTCTGTTTCCCGTTACCTCCATCCAGTTCCACCCTACCAAGCCCAACTTCATCCTTCTCAGCGACGACTGCGGCCTATACGTCATCAACAAAGATGCGGTAATTATTTCATTTATTAAATATCATATAAGAATATCATCATAAGTATTACCACCCTTTAAACTGCGCATCATTCAAATTCCGTGTTAGAAAAATGCACCCATCTGAAAAGATACTCGTATTGCCGAAGAGTGAGTCCAAAATGAATTCCAAATCCCATATGTGCATTATGAAAATCAGCACATGGGAACTTATAATATTTGTTAGGTGCATACAAAACGTACTAGTGGCGCTAGAGCAGTAGACCTTCAAACTGGTGTACTAGAGTGCTAATAATAAATAAAATTGTTTTATTGATGTTGTAGCCTGAAAGGTTATTTTAATTTTTTTTCGGAATTTCGATTTTTTGTATGAAGATTTTCAGGTAATTTCAGTTTGGCAGTGCACTGCACCAATTTCCTGAAAATCTTCGTACAAAAAATCGTTTTCCACAACAACAACATCAATAATGCCATTTTTTAATATTAGCACTTTATTACTCCCAAAAGTCACAAGCCGCCACTGGTAGTGACTATGAGATTTTTCAATACGTAATACCAAATTTGTGCAGAATAGTATTTTGCAAAAATCGACAGATTTTTTTTTTCTCTGATTATTGTGTTTAAGTTGTTATTAAAATAATAAATTAATTAATTACTGAAGATGTTACTTTTTTACATTTCGTAAATTGTGACTTTAAAATAATTTTTTGTAACCTGTGACATTATATTCTTTAGCATCCAGACATTTTAATGAATCGCACCGAAACGTATCTTGTTGCCAGGTGTCTTAATTCCTTTAGATTATATTATGTAAAAAACCAACATAGGATTTTTTCATATAGATAATAGGGTTTTTTTCCTCCCCTTTTAAATCTCCGATTGAACTCCCAATGAGGCTATGAGTCGCTACTTAGTATAATAATACTGCTATCTCCAATGAGACTCGCTAGGGAGATACTGTATTTTTACTTACCGCGGCAGAATACATAATATATAGTGAAAAACTCTCTTATAAGGTTTTCAAGGAACCGTAAAAAAAACTTTCCGTAAAGGAAAACCTCATATGTATAGTGAAACCCACTTATTCAGTTCCCACATAAGAAGTTTTCATGTTTGTTTGAAAGAAGTTTTGTTTTTTCGGTCCCTCAAAATGGCCCAAATATTTACACATACAATTTTTTTTTACAGGAAATAGAAGAGCGAGATGCTGTGGCAACTAAGAAGTCCCGGTTACAAAATTCCCCAAAGGAATCAAAACTAGTCCTCACATTAAAAAAACAGAAGGTATTATTTATAGTTATACTCTGCCAAAACAATTTTCTGTCTTCCAAATCTTGACGAGTGAACTAATGCAATATATATTTTTTAATTTTCTAGCATATGGTAGCTGCGAAATGGATAAGTGAAGATGAAGCAGCGTTAGTGATTGTGGAACCAGATTCCCTCATAGAGAAACTTCCCGCAGCATTTATCAAGAACCGATTTGGAGCCATGTGATTAATCTGTTTACTTTTGCAAGGCGAGTTTCAATTTTCATTTTTAAAAATGGATTATTTAACAAGTCACAACTTTTACTATTTCATCACCTAATTGCACCTGAGGAATTAACTTATGTTTGTTTTTTTCAGATGCTGTTGTAAATTATATAAGAAGACAAATGACACTTAAAAAATAAAATATTTTATTTTACAAAATGGAAGATTTTTAAAATTTTTAATTTTCTCCCCCATATATGTCTACTATAATAATTACACGAGGGGAATAATCAAGTCCTCAAGCTAATTTGTTCGGTTTTGTACCCGTAGAGTCAACACTCATGGTCTAATAGAAATCGTTGTCTCCCTTACCGCCATAGTTAGAAATATGAACTAAACGGTGTTCAAAATAAAATAAAACACCAAGCCTTTATATTCAAATATAGAAGTTAACCCCTCCGACTTTTCGCGAACTTGAAGCTAAAATGTCTTTATCGAAATGTCAATTTCACGAAAACGTTGTGTTATTACCGCCTCACAATCAAAGCTCTATAAATGAAACATTACTGAACGGAGCCGAATAGTAAAAACTGTTTTAGAAAGGTTACAAAATAGGCTTTCAAATTGTTGTATCATAAATAAATATTAACATTTGTAAATATTTAAATTTAGAATGGAAACATGAAAAAATTGTAAAAATGACTCACCTGTAATGTTTTATGTAAAAACGATACTAAAATCACGGATAATGTAAAAAAAAAACACTTATTTCATCGTACAAATGTACAATAAACAATTCTGTTACTTCACTTTTTGACCATTTCATACAAAATATATTTTTAAAAAAATAATTAAACTTGCGAGGCGGGTCGGCACGTCAAACGGCTTTCTTGGCGTCGTTTTACGATTTGGCGGGTAAAATTTGCTTCCACTGAGTAGGTCTTTTTACGGGTTTCTATGGATAACTTTGAATAGAGATGTGAAGCTTCATTCAATACGAATATTCTACTTTTTGTTTTAGGGATGTCACTAGAAGAATAACGGAGTTATGACGATTTTTGTGGAAACACACGCGTTGACGTGTAAACACGCTTATTGTACTTGACTGCTATCGTTATTTTATCGTGTATATCTGCTTACGTTGCTGACCGGTTAATAATTAAAATGTACACCCCTATCAAACCAAAGGGTCCGTCTGCAATTTTGAGTTCAGATTACGCGAGTTAAACAGTGGCTGATCGATATTTTTGTGTTTGCTGTGATTAATACTAATAACTATGTGTACAATCTTCTTCTTCTTCATGTGCCGTATCAGGTGCCCCCGACGTTGGCGATCACTCTAGAAAATGTCTCTTTGTCTTGCGCTGCCCGGAATAGCTCCTCCACACTTCTAATGCCGCTCCACTCTCGTATATTTCGCAGCCAAGACATTTGTCTCCTACCAGGCCCTCTGCGACCCTCTATCTTGCCTTTCAATATTAACTGTAGCAAGTGATACTTCTCCCCTCGAAGTACATGACCCAGATATGAAATTTTCCTGATTTTTATTAATCTAAGCAGTTCTGTCTCTGCTCTAGCCCGCCTGAGAATTTCTGTGTTGGTGATCATGTCGGTCCATGGGACTTTGAGTATTCTCCGGTGAAGCCACATTTCAAAAGCCTCTAACCTGTTCATGGTATTTACTTTCAAGGTCCATGTTTCACATCCATACAACAAGACATAACATTTTAGCATTCTCTGCCTTAGTTTTAAGCTGATATTATCATTGCAGAAGAGGGATTTCATTTTAATGAACGCAGTTCTTGCTGCTTCAATTCTGCACCTAACCTCTACATCTGGGTCAAGAGTCTCCGTGAGAATACTGCCGAGGTATCTAAATCTGTACAATATTGGAAATAAATCTTCGTTTCCAAAAATTTCCAAATTTGAATCCCGCTTAAGAAGTTTTTTGTCTGGTCTGGTCTCTTCTTAACACTTTTCTGGAGGGTATTTTTTGCGCTGGCGCTATGCTGTCTCCTGGCGAAAATAAAGATCCCGCGTGAATTTCTTTAATTTGTTTTAAATTGCCATATCTTCAAAAATAATTCAAATATTTTATTAAAATTTCTACCTAACTCAGCATACCCAAGCTATAAAATTACTAAACGAAAATCGAATATTATTTGAAATGCAACTCAATTAACTTTGTAATATGTTTATTACGGTCCGCCTAACCTTATTTGCCCATACCTGCTTTCTTTAAATACGCCCGACATCTCTCGCTCACTTGCACATAGGAGTTGAGTGGGGCGGAACAGAGATAGAGATTCAAATCGGATTTCACGGTCATAAAAACCCTCATTCCGGGAATTGAATTATTTCAATAACAAATAATATGCTATAATTTTGTTGAAATACCGATGCAAATGAAAGGCACGAAAATAAATATAAAAAGAAGACTTGCATTACGATTCCATAATTATGTATGTTTATATATAATTATGTACATATAGTTGGGACCTTTACAAATAGATTACTATATATATAATATTCATATAAAAATATTGAATAATTCCATCTTGTCTGCCAATGAAATGCGGCCAGCGCAAAAGGTAGAACTACCCTTCCCGCCATTAAGCATCAATCGACCGAACGGGTAGAACTACCTTTCCCGGCCGAAGTGTTTCACTGTAATTGAAAAACCTTTCCACTGGAGCCTTTTTCCTTATGTAAAATTATATTAAATTATAAATTAAATAATAATGTTATAAAATAAAATTAATTTAAAATCAAACTGACAAAAGACGCAGATGACTTTTAAATACGAAACAAGCAATCTGTTTTCATTTCTTTTATTAAAAAATTAGTAGCATAATACATTTCCAACTGATTTATTATCAATATTATGTTTATAATGATTAATTCATCAATAAATAAATAAAATGGTTTTTTGAATATATTTTCCCTTCACACATTTCAACTACGCAATAAAAAGAATCTCTACGTTAGACAAACACATTTCAAACAAAACACAAGTCAACCGAGTCGTAAACACAAAGTCAACCGAGTCGTAAATACAAGTCAACCGAGTCGTTAAAGTATTCTTTTCGCTAATTGAAAATTTATGTTTTTATTTCTAAACACGATTTAGATGAAATTGACAATATGCACATGGTGCAAAAACTGTATGAATGCCGCAATTCTCATCAAGGAAAGTGCCGATGTATGGATTAGTGCTTCAATCTTCATAATTATTAATTTAAGTTATTCTATCAAGCCAAATTATAATTCCCTTTTTAAACTAAGCATCAAAGATATTATTTTTATTCTCGTCTTAACACAAGTATATAACGATTGCACAAATCATTACTAAAATGAGATTTTGTTTTAACCATAAAACTCTGTTTTAGTAATATTTTCTACATTTTATGGAAGTTTAAACAGGGGATTATAAGCTATACATTTATTATAATATATTTACAAGAATTTTAGAAAATACATCAGGCAATATTGAAAGAAAATGGGGTTAAGAGTTTTATGATTAAAATAAATCTCATTGTCTTTGAATATGTTTTTCATCTCAACAACATGTCTGCAGTGTTTTTTTACACATTTCGGAGTGCAGTGACCCCCAAACGCGATGCATATATTCTTCTTTAGTGTTTCCTTTCAGAGATCAAAAAATTATAATATTGACATGCTTCATTAAAAGGTTAATATTTGAATAAGATTTCTTGTTTTTGCATGATGTTAGTTAAGCTCCAAACATCTTTTCAAATTTCATCCTCGTATCTGGACCTCGATGGTCGCTACAATTTACTAGTCGAATCATATTGTTTTACCGTCTCAGTCAGTTAAATTTACTTAATCCAGTAAATTCTTCACCCAGCTCCATTTTACATCCTTTTCCTATATATTATATATCTGAAGACTGTTATTGTAACATTACACTATCAGGAATGAACAATAATAATAATTAAATATTTATTAGGGATAATTTAACAGCTTTCAACTAAATCCAACTCAATATCCAACAAAACAAGCAAATTCGCCCAATTAGTCCCACTAGGCCTGAAATTATGGTTGCCTGGAATTAATCATTACATTATAATAATATTATTCAGTTGAAAGCTGTTAATGTTAAGTATTTCTATACATCGTCCTAGTTTAGTTTACAATAGATTACAATAAATAAGGAATAATAATATATACAAAAATATAACTTTTACAAACATATCAATATTATAGATAATTATTATTAAAGTTAATTGTTTGTACCCAACAAAATATACTTAAATAATTTAATCTGTATGTTGTTTAACTGACTAACATAAAATATTTATTTTATATATTCTCTTGATGTTTTGGGTGGATTTTGTAAATTTTCTATCTTTTTTTATACACAAAGGCAGAATTTTTAGATTATTGGTATGCTATTAAAATTATGTCTTTAATAAACATTTAATAAATTATTTATTTCTAACTAGTAACTATCAAAATATATAGTTGTACGCAACAAAAAGAAAATGGCATTGCACATTTTATTTTCATAGTATTTTGAAGTTAGTTAATAATAATTAGTTGGTATCCTACAGTACCTATTTTAAAAGCGCATATTGAATACATTTTGATTTTATTTGCTTTCCATATAGAAAGCGGAGCATTCTTTTAAACTAGGAATGATTGGTGCATGTTTAATTATGCAATGCCATTGGGTGTAGAAATGCACTATTTAGTTGTCTTGTAAACAATGTGGAAAAAGACAAAGGCTTGCAATAAATGGTTGTACACTCTCCACATTCAATATAACCAGTAATTCAATGCAAATCTCTTCTAAAATTGGCGAGATCAATTGAATAATTCATTGTTCCACAGAAAAAGGCGTTAAAAACATGTAAAAAAAAAGCACCTTTAAGTGTGATCTGAAAAATTTTAAACAAAACATAAACCTAAGTATAAATAATTATTTTTAACAGTAAATAACAAACAAAACATATTTCATGAAATTAAAACAACTTTCTCTTTTAACTAGCTACATAAAACATTGCACTTCTGATCGTATCATTCTCTCTATTCTCTTAAAAACTCAAACATAAATAATGTACATTTACCACACAAACGCCGAATATAATATGCCACGATTAACGGGAAAACCCAAGTTAATTTTTAACTAATCTTTTTGTTAGTTGAGAAATGTGCTTAGAAATTGTCTTCAAAAGTTTACAAAAACAGGCATTTTCCAAGTGACTGCACTATCAACTGAGTTATTACGACTAGTGACTTTCGAAAAACTTTAAGCATTAATTTCACAAGGTAGTTAAGTTTGTTTTTCCTTTTGAAAACTTCCCTTAATCGCGACACTTTTAAATTTAACAAATACCTATGTATGTTAAGTTCTTAGCTTAAGATTTTATATGTATACTTAAAAATAAATAGAATGCAACGAAAGCAATGTTTTCTTCAAGAGATATAAGCAAAATTTTGATTAAGTTTCATTTTTTAATACATTCAATAATCACTCATTTTCATGTTAAATCTGCCGAGTTTCATGAACCTCTCTTTAGCACTCCAAACATTAACATGTTAAGTATAGACATTAGATTTTCAGTCGTTGACAGAATATTACTTTAGTAATATGTAGTCTAATGGGAGTTTTTTTTTTCTTTTGATCACCAGAGCAATTCAGTTAGAAAGACAAGGGCAATGTTAGAAATTTGAATGTTAATTTGGACATTGTTTAGCGATGCCAGCGGGTGTAACAAATGTTTCACAGAAAACATTCTGTCTGCAAAACTTTGACATTTGAGCTATTGTAATCATAGAATAAAGAAGAAAACTAGAAGTGCCCTCTATACAAATTTGAATGGAAACAAATGTGCCACTGACTTAGTACCTTTCGGTTCTTGATCATTTAGCATGCGGTCTGTCTCTCTTGCACTAGCCCGAAATTGTATATCGCCATTCCATTTTTGAATTTCGTAATCATGGTGAAATACAGTTATGCATGGAAATATAGGCCCAAATTGAGACCACGAAACACACCCACAAGGCACATCTTGTGTTATTCTTTATTCTATGGTTGTAATCTATTTTTTACTGCTTTTTTCAGTGTTGCAATAAAAAAAAAATGGTGCGTCAACTATTGTACTTGACCATTTTTGCAGTACCTACTAAAATGGTATATTTAACATAGAAAACAATGTTTTGGCAGGATGTGTGAGGTTAAGAGTAAAGGAACCCAAGGTTGCATCGGTCTCTACTGGAACTCATCGTCAGAGCTGAGCAGCATGGTCTTTTCGTGGTAATTAGTCGAAATGGTCGCCACCCGTTGCTGGGTGGGCCGGGGGGCGTGGATGGATCCCTCCTCCCCCCCCTTGCCCTGCTTGCTGTTGCCTGTATTCAACAATAACATACATCCTATATTTAACTTGTTTAATTCATTCTGGTGTAGGGTAAGTTCTGCACTTTGTTTGACAAGACCAGTGGTTGATTATTTGCACAATTCTGGAATACGGGTGAAATTAAATACCACTCCTTTTTATGAGTCATGCAAAAATTTGCAATGATAAAGTTCATGCCACATTATTATCACAATACGAATGGTAAAATGAACATGCGCATGTTACTTACCCACTTAACATGAACGTAACATTAATTTGAGGTCGAAAAATCCGCAATATGCAGCCAGCTTTTATATTATGTATAATATGCATAAGCTATAATAATTAAAGCAAATAAAAACAAAAATTTAAGTTCAAAACATACATTTAATTTCCATCATTTATATATTAATTTATTTAACCTAACAGATACAACATTTCATTAAAATATTATCATTGACAAGTTGGAATTTGTCTTTTCAGAAATTGTTTACAGTGTCCAAAATCAAATTGAGTTCTAGATATTATGTTTTGGTTAATTTAACATGAAATAATAAAATCATAGCTAAAGAAAAAGAAAGTTTAAATTTAGTAATTGGCTACATTTACATGTCGACAATTTAAAAAAAACTGGGTAATTTTTTGCTGCCAGTCATTTAATTTTTCCATAGCTTTGTCTCTGGTTCATTCTTAAATATGAAAAAAATGTATGTTCGACAACCAATAAAAGGTCAGTAATTTTTTTCTTCACCTTTCGCATTTTTCTGTCTGTAAATAAGCTGTGTTTTTTTTCCAAGAATACTTACCACCTAATAATCTTAATGGAACGGATGCAAACAATCGTGCAATACTTGGAATAACGGAAGAAACAAATAATAATACTGAAAATAAAACACAAGCACTTAATGCAGGAATGAAAGCCATTAAGTACACAACCAAAATTAAGCACTTTTGAAGCAAGTCATAAATTTATTTTTATAATAATTTCCATGGTCTCTTAAGAGCACAGTTAGATGGGAATACTAAATTAATATTTCATCAAATGATTGCAGACAAATCCTAAATAAAGTCGAACAACTATAAATTTTGTGATTTTTAAACGAAAATCTGAAACAGAAAAATCAGAAAAGGAAACGGTCACATCTGGGACTCGAACCCAGGACCCTTGAAAAAAAAACTTGCGGGTCCTGGGTTCGAGTCCCAGATGTGACCGTTTCCTTTTCTGATTTTTCTGTTTCAGATTTTCGTTTAAAAATCACTAATATTGTCTTCAATATTTAAATATTACAATTTGAGGTTTTACTCAATAAAGTTATTCCGAAAAACTTAATATAAATTTTGTTTTTATTTGTATAGGATTGTAGTTGATCTGTTCTAATGTAAATAAAATAGGTGAAAAATAATCCTTTTCTTCTTCTTTTAGGATCTACTTGCCCCATCAAAAAGACAAAGAATTTATAATGATTTTATTTTCTTTCATGCAACTTTCTGCAATCATATAGCGATATTCGTTTTCAAAAATAATAATGAATGGTGTTATTTTTTTATGTACTAACCTAAATAGGAGTTTTGAGATTAAGTTATGCAAGACGTTACATGCTATAAAAATAAAACACATACAAACAAACATTTAAAGTATTTAAATAAACTGCATTTGGGATAAGAACCAAAGGAATTCAACTTATATGAAAATTGAAAAAAAAATAAAATTTTAGAACAAATAAAAGAGAATTAAATTATTTTGTAAGAGAAAGCCGGTCGTCCCACGGGTCGATATAAACCAAATGCTGTAAAAATTAGAATAATGCTTGTGCAGTAAAGTTCCACTATACTATAAGCAAACTTAATTTTCTGCGCGGGGGCTTGCAGCACACGGTTTGTGTCTATTGCTTACCGACCCGTGGGGCAACGGGTTAACAAACGAAATTACTGTGTGTATTGATAAACAAAATTATTTACCTATTATGAATTAATAATAATATTATTTACAATTAAAATTTATATTCTTCACATTTAAAAAATAAATTATTATAAGCTCAGCAAAATGGTTGTTTCAATTCACCGACTGATATACTTTTTACAATCCCTTGTGTGTTTGTATAGTAAGACTTATATCTAGTAATTTATTGAGGAATTAGATGGGCAACTAGTACTAACATAAACTATCACTAAAAATGCACATTTCACTTTTAAAATTGGATATGATTCTAAATTGGAATTCAACTTTATTTTGTACTAAAAATTAGCAGGAAAAGGTTTTTCAACCAATATTAAAGACAGATTGCAAATGAAATAATTTTATTTTTAAATACTTGAAGCCAAACGTTTTGAAGATGGAGTTGAACCTTGTTGACAGAGTGCGAGGCAAGAGTACATCTGTTCAATCAATAGCCCAATCATATATCCAAATGAAATATTGCACACCATGCTTGTAAATATTCTGCATTAGATGACAATAAACTCCATAAAGCTAAGAAAGATTTTTGTCATTCGCATTGATTAAGTCATTCCGATTAAAACTAACGTAAAAAAGCTATTTCTAGTGCAATCAAACACATTAAAGAAAATAAACTTAAGCAATTTTACTTTGATTTAGCCAAAAAATACAATTTTCATAGAGATTATTAAATAGAAAATATTTTTTTGGCAAATCAAAACAATTAAAGTACATATTATAAAGGTTTTAATTTTAGTCAACTTACCAAAGGAAAGTCACTTATTATTTGTTAACAAAGCTAGTATATAACATCATCAACTTAGGTGTAAAAATTAAATCTACTATGCCTAAACTAAATTATTAATCTTAAGCATTCCATCGATTCCTTAATATCTGTTACACAGTCAAACCTTAGGTTTTCATAGCTTCCGTTTTAATAATAGTATTAATTAGGGCATTTAAGAATAATTAAAGTAAAATAATTTGAAACAGAAGCCAACTGCATGTTATTATATTTCTTCAAAAGAAAATTATATCCAGATTAAGTAAAAGATTTGGTAAAATTTAAATTTTTAAATGTACAAAACACAGAGTGAAATAAAAATAATTTGAAACTTAAATTGAGGAGCTTGATTCACAACTTTAACATGCATAAGCTGTTCATGCTCCCATCGCCTTTTTGCTATTTCCAACCTCTTCTTTATCTGCTGTGTAAATATTACTTCTATAGGCTTTATATACAT
Organism: Hesperophylax consimilis; assembly: GCF_061612785.1. Classification (NCBI taxonomy): domain Eukaryota; kingdom Metazoa; phylum Arthropoda; class Insecta; order Trichoptera; family Limnephilidae; genus Hesperophylax; species Hesperophylax consimilis. The sequence continues at coordinate 4,772,350 of NC_142842.1, forward strand.
GGAGCTGAACAGTTTGAAAACTAGTTATTGCATCCAGCTCCTCAATTATAACAACTTTTAAGAGGAAATAAATAAGAAAAATCATATCACATTACACCTCGCTCGTTTCACAATGTTCAACCTCGAAGGCACTTGACAAATGCCACACTTGGCATTTTAAAGCCAAAAGTGTACTACAAACCTCTATGGCTTGAATCCATTCAAATAAAATGGCAGTACTCATGCTATAAACTCCACTACTAAATTATTAATATATTATAATGACAGAATACCACAATTAATAAAACTACATACATATTTACTATCCCAAAACTGCATTTATAAATGGAGAAATGTGAGGAGATTGTTTTAAAATCACAAGGCTATTTAAAATATGTAGATATTGCCAATAATAATAAGTTATTCGAATATGTATTGAGAAAGAACTCTCATGGGAGTTTTTCCTTGCAGCATGCGCCGCTTTAAAGCCTCTATAGCAGTGATGAGCAACCTTTTTAATCGCAGGGGGTAGGGTGCACACAGCTTGACATGGTTAACTTTGCAGTCAGTGGTGTCATAAACCTATTTATATTTTCTAAAACCTTCATTTTTTTATAAAATAATCATTGAATGCGCTGCACACGAATTTTTTTTATCACCTAGGTTAAAATTAACTCTATTGATTTTTATCATTCAGAAAGCAGAAAATTTATTTAACAAAACTTTTGAAATTTTATTAAAGGTCAATCTTTAAAATGCATTAAACGTAGATAGAACCAAACAAAAAGTAAGCTGCTGTGCTGCGAAGTTGAAAATTTTTCTACAATTAAAATGAATTATCCTGTCTTTTAAGAAAATGTAAAAAAAAACTTGAGCGGCGGATTCATAAATGAAAATGAAGGCTTTTACAAAACAGAACAGAATTTTTTGTTAAAACAGTGGGCCTCGCGAAAAGGCTCGCGGGCCGTAAGAAATGGGCTTGCGGGATGCGTATTGCTCATCACCGCTCTTATGGTATGCATGTCCCTGTAATAGTTTACTTTGTGTGCCAATGTATTACTTTATAAAAGCCAAATTTCTAAATATTTTAAATAAATTACAATATTTTTACAAATTGACAATAACTTATGATAAAAAAATAACCTCTCAGTTTCAATACACACATAAAATTGCGGAGAGAGGTTAGGCTTTTTAAGTAGGGTACATTAATTAATTAACCATTTAATTGTTTTGTAACAAGTACCTACTGTAAATGATTGTTTTATCCACTAGCCACATTATTCTCTGAATGTTAGCAACACCAAGCAGAACTGTTACTGGCCTCATGGCCGTCAGCCCAGCACTCTTCGCATTCCAACATTCTCCGATAATTTACGGCAGGTAATCGCTACAGTTTGTTAATGTAATTTGTATCTTGAATTGAAAAGTAATTAAAATTAAATCTTTTGACTTTAAATGAGATTTGACTGTTCACATTCTGAGTAGTTCATTCATAAAATAATGTCTACCAAAGATAAACATACAGTTTTCTTATTTTATAAACACAAGTCATGCAGAGATAAAGTTGTATGATTCAGAATTATTTATCTTCAGATAATGGACAATAATTATAATACTTTGGTATTCTGTCAACTACTGATATATCAACGGCGGCAATAGCGCAAGTAAAAAGCTCCCCCCAAAATTTAAATTGATTTCCACCATAGAATACAGAAGAATACTAGAAGTGAAACATTGCTTGAAATTCTTTAGTAGTGTTTGATGACCAGATATGAATGGCCAGGTACTTCCCAACCTTCCTCTTCCCCATCTCCTCCCCCCCCACTGCCTTCAGCCTCACATACCCCAATTGGGGATGCCATAGTCTCACTGGCTCCAGACGTTTGGAAGCTGTTGGGAATTTTACTGTGCGGTGTTCACATAAAAAAAATAAAAGATTTTGATGGAAACCAATGTTGCCACTCACTTAGTACATTTTGATTCTTAAGCAAAGAATCACGAAACATACCCAAATGGCATTTCTTGTGTTCTTCTGTATTCTATGATTTCAACAAAGTCAAGAGGCAATAATATAACACTATCATATTTTCTTAAAGCTACGAAATACATGCGGGACCTATTGAAATCATTCAAATGGCAGATGCGAGTTGGATAAGACACGGGTGGATCCATCCACCGTCAAGTAATGTATAATGATGATCAAATATGCTTGGTTTAGTGTCTAAAGGAATAATATGTTGGCTGGATGCTTAGTGAGTGGCAAGCGCCTCGCAATCTCTGATGTTTAAAGCTTTTCGTACGGCAGATTTGTGGTCACGTCTGTAAACAACAGGCAAAATAACAACACTCCACTAATTTACAGAACAACATCAATTCATCTTTAAATAAATATCCATCTAATAAAAGGCATATCATTATAGCATTTGATAGATTTCTCTATCGTAATACACGGATTGCAATCTTTATAGCATAGGCATACTGTCCTTGTTCTATTGGTATTTCAATGTAAGATGTTACGAGGAACTAGCGTCACTCAAACACAACAAACGCACACCCAACATTTGTTACACACAACTCGTTCTTGAGTTCGACTGTGGATCTTTTCAAGATCAATGTTCGCTCCTTCCTCTCATCAAAAAGACCCTCTACACAGCATACCCAAAGACGACATAGGCCCTGAAGGAAATTATGTTCCTCAGGGTCTCCCCGTGTGGAGTTAATGAAAAAAAAAAAAGAAGAAAAACACAGGACGCCCAAATGAAAATAATTTCCTTCAGGGCCTTTATTATAAAGTAAAGAATTAATCAAAAAGACCCTCCAGCATGCCTAAAGATGACAAGGCCTTGAGGGAAATTATTTTACTCTGAGGGTCTCCTGTGTGAAGTACAACTAAAATTGAACAAATGCAATAATTTTTAACATTATCTAGTAACAATATTTTAATATCTGCTACTACCATCATTGCAAGCGGAAATATTTCTTGTGCAATGACGTGCAAAATGTGTATCTAACAAAATGACGAGTAAAAGATGCCGTTTTTTTTTCGTAAAAATTGTGAAATTACTCATGATTGTAAATATTAAGTACGAGTATTTGGGTGTGCTCTGTGCCTGTGACAGTTGAATATATAGTGGTGTGTTTAATAATCTCACGTTGGTATTGATTTTGTGTTCCCTATCAAAGATAACAATGTGACTCTCATACAGTGCAAATATTATTCTAGTATATATATTATACTTATACGGACTTTGCACGTTATCTTCCAGCATTTTTTTTTTTACTATCAGTGCCGCTAGATGGATATTTATGTAAAAACAATAACAACAACATACAAAATAATAAACAAAAATAAAGGATGCTTTTTTTTTTTTTATGCGTAGAGTATTTATACATTACTAAAAAGCAAAATGAAAACTTGCAGATTGGCATGACAGGGTGTGAACATTCAACAGTAAAGTGACTACGGATATTTCTAGTTATACTAAATAAAATTTTTAAAAATATATATATCTAACATTCCAAGATTTAAATTTTTACCATAATTATGAATATTTAAAACATTAGGTACTATCTAAACTCTGGCGGCATCATGAAATTTTTTCTGTCTGGAATTTCTAGGTCAACATTATTTTGAGTTTGTATCATCATAAGCTACACAGTTATGAGTTGTGGATGCGTTTGGTATCGCCCTGGTGAAAGACCACAATTTAAAATTTAAATGTTGCTTGAAATGGCTTTATGTGATCAAATCTGAATAGCCAGCCACAGATCTCACAACCATAGAATAAAGAAGAAAAATAGAAGTGCCTTCCATATAAATTTGAATAGAAACAAATGTGCTACTGACTTAGTAACTTTTGGATCTAGACCATTTTGCATGCGGTCTTTCTTACACTTGCCCAAAATTGAATACCGCCATCCCATTTGAATTTCGTAATCATGGTGAAACATTTTAGTTGTACAGGCCCAAATTAGGCTAATATTTGGATCACGAAACACGCCCATAAAGCACTTCTTGTGTTATTCTTTATTCTATGCTCACATCATACCCCAATTGGGGATGCTATAGTTTCAGGAGCAGTTGGGACTCCTGTGTGGTACTCGTATAAACAAAAACAAAAATTACTGTCAAAACTAAAAAAAGATGCTAGATTTTTTTCTAAGTGTTGAAGTGTCTAAGGCTGATTAAAAGGGTAATAAAACATGTCAAACATTAGTTTTCAAGAAAATATGACTACACACGTATTAACGAGAATCTATTTCCTTATTATTTTATGTCTCATCAACCGTTAATTTTTTTTAATGATTTCTTTCTAGAATTTCGAGGTGATAACATTTTAAAATGTATTATTTTAAATTTACGACGTAGTCAAGTTAAAATAAATGCTTCGTAGCGTAAGATAATTTAAATACATTTCGAAATTTTAGATAATGTGTTTTAACATAGTGCAAAGCTATTATAATTGCCCTATTCTACGATACAATCACATGTCTATAGTTTACTGAGGGCTTGCTGTCGAAACGATCCTTCAAATATAAAAGTAAGCAACTGTAAGGTTATCGCACACATATTATGCTACGTATCCATTCGCCGAACTGAACCTCAACTTATGGGAAAGGAACGAAGCAAATGGCGCGAAACGCAGCTTACAGTTGCTTCGTTCCTTTCCCGTAATTCGTGGCTCTGTTCGCGTTTCGGTTTGCAAATGTATATGTTCCATTTTGATGGGCATCGGATCTGCACCGCCTCACCTAGCGACAAGCTAGTGAAATGAGGCGAACCATTACTCTGCTGATTAGTGTACATTGCTTAGGCAATGCTGATTTGGTGCCGGGGAGATACGTGTGCGATAACCTTTAATTTGCATTTGCAAGAGAGATGATTTTGATACCACATAGATGAATAAATGGAGGTTGGCGTGAAGCATGCACATCAAGACAATGAGCAGCTAGGAGGTAAACGAAAAGTACGGAGTGGAGGTCTTACCGGAGCTGTACTGAGTGTACTGCTGGTACTGCGGATGGAAGTTGTGGATAGCATCCGTCATGATATCCTTAGGGTTCATTGTCTCCTGGAATCACAGTGCAACAAATTATTGGTAAAAACATATGACACAGCGGGTAACAAAACAGAACATGACAAAAGAATAGGTTAGGTTTGTTTGTTTTCAGCTTTCTTCAATGTTATGTTATGTCACTGTTGTGTTTTGTTGTGGAAAAGTCTAAATTTTGAGGGTGATTTAACTGCCTGGATATTGATGGAGGACTAACCTTCAGACTGCTGGAGATGGACTGCATGGTGACGGAGCGGTGCGTGTCGGAGTGTAGGCCGCGCGCATACACCTGGTGCGGGAAGGCATAGCGCAGCGCGATGGCGGCCGCCAGCATTTCTATGCAGATGAGGAAATTCTGGTAGCCGGCCGATACGGTTCCCGCCGTGGTGGGCACGCCGTTCTCGTCAAACAGCGGCGAGATCACCTCTGCCTTCTCCAGCACGGCCAGGGCCACACCTGTATATTTAAATGTTTTTTTAAACATACTGTCCCTAATTAAAGGGCACAAATTGTAATTGTTATGTGGACTGTCTTTGCAAAGCTATTAGTGATTGGTTTCTTACCCTGCCAGAAGGAGAGAAAGATAACGCTCTTGACCGTGCAGAACTTAAGCACGGGGTCGAAGGGGGTTAACATTTCCCTTGTGGCGCCGAGGAACAGGAACAGCCCGTACAGGGCGAGGCTCACCGACACATTGTAGATAATGGTGATGTAGATATAGCCACCGTCAGGGCTCCAGTCACCGTCGTGGTAGTGCCCGGCAGCCTGCAATTACACAAAGTAAGGTTAGGTTCTAGAGTAGGTCTCCTAGTTTCTCATGCTTCTATTTACCTAACAGGTTGACTCTTTCCTCTTGGGGCTTTCGGGGAACACAAACAGATGGGGATTTCCGATATAGACCCTCACAAGACCTGAAAACAAACTCACAGGAACTACAGCTTCACATACCTGCAGGAAGATGATTATGAAGGCGCACACGGGCTTGACGAGGCAGAACTGCAGCGTGGCCTGCTTGCAGAAGCGCAGCACCCCGATGGTGTAGGTGGAGCCAGCCAGGCAGCGTCCTGCAGCCCCGCGCACCGGCCTCCCCCGCAGAGCCGACATTATGTTTCCCTCCCCGCCCAGGTACTCGTAGCACAGGGACAGGAAGTTATAGATCACAAACGCTGCAAAATAACAATATATAAATCACATGGTTGAAAAAGAAGGTTGCAGAAATTGCGGTCGGTAAAGGAGTGTAAGGAGAATAAGCGACGCAAATGCGAATTGAAATTAGAAGAGTATGAGACGAAGTATGAATGTGAATGAGGCAAAGAGTGTGTGCCACGACCGAGTTGTTTGGCAGTCCGTCCTCTCTGCCTACCCCTGCGAAAACGGCTTGATGGTCAGTTAATTATTTGCGATTGCATGACAACAGAACATTGACAAACGGGTGGCTGCTTCATAAAGTCAATGGGAAAATAATTCACATAAACATTCACCTTGGTGAACCATTAAAATAGGTACAAAAAAAAGTATACATGTTTGAATACCACATAATGCAAGTAGTTTATAACTGAAATTAAAAAGTTGTCTTAGAACTCACATATACTCATTTAGTAAATATATGATTATTTACTAATAAACAACCGTAAATAGTTTTATTTAAACAAATCATTTGCAGTCTATGTAACTGTGACTAATAAGCTCAATTCTAATCTAGTTTACATAAATTCTACAAAGACAAACTATGTATTGGTGGAGCAGGGAAAATTTATTCTGCAAGATAAGAATTACAAAACCGACACAAAACTGATTGTACTCTTTATTTACGCAAATTTATAACTTCAACTAACAACAAAAGATGAATAAATAAATGGTTCAATATTTTACGTGAATATCTCACAAGAGTCCTAACTATTCCCGTCTGTCCGGAGCCAGTGAGACTATGCCAACCCCCGTCTTGTGGGTATGTTGTGAGACTTCGGAAACTATCGGGAAGACGAAAGTTGGGAAGTACCTGGCTATTCAGACCAGGCCACTAAACACGGCTAAAACCATTTCAAACAATGTTTTGATTCTGAATGGTAGTATTTCACCCGAGTTACTTAGAGCATCTACCACCCTCAATGCGTGCGTCAATTTAACCGACCGCAATTTGAGAAAAATTAATTATATGAAAAGAAAAAATTGAGGCGAATATAAATATTTATGTCTAATGAAATGTGTCTTCTTTGTTTTCAGTAATTATAGTTCAGTGTTTAGACAAAAAACACTATATGAGCCAATTTTGAAAACTTTACGTTTGCATTTCAATTTTAATATTTAAAAAATTATATTATGTTCATCTTTATCATAAATAAAAATGTAAGGACGGGTTGTTTCGGAGAATTTGAACAATTCATCAAATTTAAACATTCATTTTCTGGTTCTGTCAAAGTCCTATTCAATTCTGTTATTATATCATTATAAGCTAGTTGCTTGACAGAACTGAAATAAAAACAGAACTTGGAAAAATCTTTCACAGAACTTGAAAATTATCTTTGAAATTTGAAGAATTGTTCAAATTCTCTGAAACTATCTGTCCTTAAGACTTTTAGTATTTTATATTTTAGGAGCGTTTTAGTATTTTTAAAAACTTTTTTGAAAAGCAGCGCCATCTGTTGGATGTAAAAGCAACACGCGCTATTGTTTTTCCATCTGCACAGAGAGACTGAGTACAGCTAGTTTCTAATAATAACATTTGAAAGCATTTTCATAACCTTATACTAAATAATATACTCCCGATCTTCTGACGGAATGCTCGAGAGCCTGAGAGGTTAAAAATAAAATAGATGAATTTCACAAAGTTCGATATCTTATAAAAAAATTGAAACGCTATAAAAAGAATAAGAGGAAAAATGTTATATTTTATTTTCATTCTAATATTGCGGACAGTTTGAATTTGCGTTCCTACCTTACCTAGTGGCCTCCAGTTGTCAAACTATCTTAAAATTAAGATGCGAGTCATCTGCCTTCATAGAACAGAGGCCATGATTGAAATGGAATGCGTAATACTAATCATTTCAACCATTGCTTTTTAATCACCGTGATAAAGGTCGTTGAGATGTTGTGAAATTCACTTGTATTGAGACACACAGGCTAAGAAGAAACCTCAATAAATTATTTATTTATTTTTAAAGAACTGATCTGATCATTTTACATAGAATGTTCTGTGCAGCAGTTGTGATTTTTAAGGATTATCTAGATTAAAAATGATCCAACGTTTTGAACAGCCTAGCTAATATGATGCCATATCTGACGAAAAGAGAGAAAAGAAGAGTCCAGTGTCCATAAACAGTTCAATCACCAGGCAAATAATCAATTAGAAAAGAGCCACCTCAGGAGACATATGTAGGGAAAGCATTTATTGTTGTAGGAAATAAGTCTTAGTTATAAGTCACTAACTACAAGTCTTAGATGTAAGTCACTAGTTATAAGTGATAGTCTTAGATGTAGTCATTAGTTAAGTCTCAGTAGTCTAGTTATTTAGCTTACTTGTAAGCCACTTATGTTAATTTTGTCTATTATTCTGAATTTGGGTTGGTGATATTGCCAACCTGGACTGTACGTTTAGCTTGGTTATCAACCTTGCGACCTGCATCGGGCTGACTTCAAGGTGAGCGGAGCGAAAAAGAAGCGAAAGAGCGAGAAAGCTCGGGTCTACTTTTACCGCTGTGGACCGACATGTCACCACCGCCATAGTAACTAGACATCGCCGAATACTCAATGACACACTGTTGAACTTTACTAAAGGGACAGAGCTACTACTGTCAAGGGAATATGGTAAAACATGGTGGCCTGAGTGCTTACAGGAGTAAGGTCGTCTTCTTTTCAAAATAACAATAACAAAAGATGTATTTACCTTCATAACAGTCTCTGACGGTGAAGAAGTAGATATAGTAGGAATCGCTGTTGAAGAAGAGCAGAGAGACCCAGGAGTAGCAGCCATAGATGGGCACAATGAACAAGATCCTGACTATCCAGCGCTGTTCGGCTGGGTTGCTGTACCACCTCAGGTGCTGGTAGATCTGCAACAGAACACAACTCTTACTTTAGAAAATCACCTAGAATATAATTAGTAGATAATTGAAACAAAAGGAGATATGTCATGGAAGCATGCCGACTGTCACCGAGCTACGACCAAACTGCATGGACTACCAAATTCAGAGCCAATGCGTTTGGTGGGTAGGTAGAAACCTTGGTGGGACACCACTGTGCGTACATGCGATTTGAAGTAGTATGTGTGAATGATATTGGCGATACTCTTTTACCTGGCCCACTAGCTTTACTAACATCGAGCCCCCGTAAGACCTGGAGTACATCCCGATGCCGGTTCCTCAGCTTTTTCATATAGAAACCACAGTGAGGAACCGATCATCGAGGGTCGACTTTTCCGCAAACATTTTACCTAATAAGTTGGCCTTTTCATTGGCGGTGTTTGCTTGTGAGCCGTCAGGTCTGGTAAGAGGTGGTAGAATGGATTTGTAGAAATTGCGACCAGAATGCACTGCTGCCATGCGGGCAAGCAGCCAGCTTTTTGCTGATCTGCAGGTTGTGCCTTAATTATGACCTATTTATGATCCTCTTGCTTTCCTTTGCCATTTTGTTATAAGCTGATCTGTTTTTCGACGTTCGAGATGTGTTGTACAAATGCACAAAATCCATGGCATACAAAAATGTTACAATTAAATACATAAATACATATGATTTTAAATGTTTAGAACATTTAAAAAAATGTTTTTTAACATTTAAAAAAGTGGCATTGGGATATGTTGTGAGGCTGTGGTAGTGTAATGTTATTTCCAGTATAATAAGTTTAGAATATGTGTATGTATGAGTCACAGGATGTGGTTTTGTGTGTAGATTTAGTATCTCCTATCTATTTACTTCAGATTCTAGAAGTGCTAATATCATTATGTCATTGTCAATATTATTTATTTTAATTTTGAATTTTTTACTAACTGAATTTATTTTATTTTTATGTATATTTTATTTAGTTATAAAATGTAACATTTTACATCTAGTGTACATCTATTCTAAAACTACTATAAAAATATTCTATTACCTATGCACTAGTATTTAGACTTCACAACATTGAGACATAACCCACGAAAAACTGCAAGACTTTTGGCTTCCTTAACATTTAATATTTTAATTCAATGTTGTGATTCAATGCAGTGATTATCTTAAAATATAACATTGTCTTACAGTAGTGATGCTAAGCATAATATTTTGTTGAGTAATGCACAGAGCATTAATCATATTTAATACATTATTCAGGCATCGACTTGACTGGAGAGAAAAGAAAAGATTTTCAGTCGAGGGCCAAATGAGAAATCTAGCTCGACAAATTTCATAAATAATAAGCTTACCTACCATACAGTAGCTGTACCTACTGTATGGTAGCTGTACCATACAGTAGCTGTAAAACACAGAAATAATTAAATGGTAACTATAGCTATTAGAGCGGTTCGAGTTGTAGATATTGCCACTATTTCACTGCAGTTGGAAGCATTATTAATATTATAGGGTATTTGGTATAGTGTTGTTAGGCAAAGTCCCATTTCAAAAGCATTTCGAATTTAGAACAAATAGATTTATATGATTTAAGATTTTCAGGGCCAAAAGTATTTTTGTTATTTGTTTTTGGGGTGTTATGCCGTGTTGCGCTAACTCCTTCTTTAGCCAACGTTACAGTGTCTATCATCAGGGCAGATGTGTAATTGATAGTGGTGAAATGTGTGATTAAGTAAGTACGTTTGTGCGATATAATAATAGCGGACTATTTCCAAATAAATTTCATAACACCTTCGAAACTAAACTCGGCCATCCTGACAAATCGGCAATCGCCGAGCATTTGATTGAAACCGGCCATTACTTTGGATATGTTCCTGAAGTCCTGGGAAGACCCAAAACTCACAGAGCTCGCCTAGTTACGAAAGCAATTGAAATTCACAAAAATCCCAATAATGTTAATAGAGACGACGGAGCTAAGCTCAATAGTTCTTGGTATCCGGTAATTGACGGCTACACCAAAGCTAAACGCAGAAAACCATTTTAAAATTTTACTGTAACAACCAGCTCGTAGAGTAGTGGAACTGGCAACACGGTATCGCACAGACGTACTTAAGTACACATTTCACCACTATCAATTACACATCTGCCCTGATGATGGACACTGTAACGTTGTCCGAAACGTTGGCTAAAGAAGGAGTTAGCGCAACACGGCATAACACCCCAAAAACTAATAACAAAAATAGATTTATCATTAAGAACTACAATTTAAAGGGGTATTTATCTAAATACCTTTTATAAATTAGGTAGGTACCTACCCTACTTGGATTTCAATAAATGCGCAAATAAAATATCAAACAATTTAAGCGTAGTTTGTTTTCCAAATTTTCAGATTGCATACAAATTAGCACTTGCTATACGAGATCTATAGATCGACATATTTAATAAGCAAACTTAAAATATAAATGAAAGTGAAGACAAATATAGTAGATTCACGTGTTTAGCACAGTGGTACTGAGTAAGACATGTCACTATTAACAAGTCAACAATCTATTTTGGTGTGTTTCCGTGATAGAAAGGTAGGTGTGACTTCAATTTTGGCGGCAAATATTGGATATGTATTATTTTACACCCGTTTGATTTTCTATGACTTACTAGCTGTCAAAATATTGACAATGGAAGGCGCAAGAGATGTTCCGTTGACAGAGACTGAAAAAATTAGATGATTTACGAAATATGTTACGAATAGGGAAAGGTTTTATGTTAGCATCAAATTAAATGTGATTTTATTAATTTATCATAAAGTATCTAGGAATTTCCCGCCTTAATGGAATACCTCAGAAGACAACCTTATTGAACACTACTAAAAGGACTGGGCTACTATATATCTAATTTTGTGAAAAGCTAAGTTATTTATACATCTTTTAGAGATGTTCTCACTTACGCGAGTTATAAAAACTCAGTTTTTATACAAATAGGTACATATAATTACTACAATATAATATGTTTATAAAATTATATAAAAACTCACTCAAATGACAAATATTAAAAGGAGAGGAAAGAAACACAAAGTAATACATAATTATAGATCTAGCTCTACAATCGCTTCATATTTATTAGCAATAGCGGGACATTTTTTCTGAAGCTTTATAAATTATTTTAAGTAATATTATTTTTAAATGTATTCGGGTGAAATATGCTATGGCGTCTTAAACAACAGGAATTGGGAACATTTATTTCAATATTGCTAAGACATATCAAAGGAACAAGGTGAAATATGGAAGAGAGCACAATGGGAAAATGGTCAGATTGCTAGACAAGAACTGTGTAGTATTTATATCAATATATAAGTAATAAAATAATAGTAACAATATAAGACACTAGCTATTAAACTTAGTTATAAGCCACAAGTAATCTCTAAATAGTATAAAATAGTCCGTTCGTTTGTGCGCTTAGTTCTTCTAAACTACACAACGGATTTTGATAGGGTTTTCACTATCTGTGGTGAACGTATGTCTGTCGGTATGAAAGAGACAGGCATATCTGAGTGAGACAGCATGACCGAGACGTATAAAAAGGCGTGTCTGTTGTAACTCGTCCTCTTTTCAATAACAAACTCTTATACTGTCCATTGTATCAATACGTATAACTACCTGAATAAAACCAAATAGTACGGAGTACCCGCATGCATTTTATTAATAAGTAATCTGGGTGATCGGCACGGAAGATCACTACACTATCATTTAGAGAATTTCTTCCGGAAGGTTTATATATATAATACACGTATATTACATTTATAGAAAGGAGAGAAAAGTCAATATTTTGAAAACAAGTTATAAAAAAAATTATTTTCCGGCGCTTACATTAACGCTGCCTAAACCTTATGAGATGCATCAAAATAATGTACTAAGGAATTATACATCTTAAAAAGGCCTACAGAAAAGTGTGCAATGGCATATGCACAGACATAGGAATTAATAGACGAGAAGATAATGGCGAGGGGTAAAATAAACTGTTGAAGAACGAAGGGAGTAAGGCTGACTGTGATTCGTCAATAAATCAATCTGACAGTAAATAGGCATCTCGCATTATAATATCACCATTTAGTTCTTAAAAGTAAAATCTGCTTTTGAATGAATAGACATTTCTACATGGGAGCGCAAATTACTCGCCACGTTATGAACTAATTTGCGAAGTCCAAATTCGGCAAAGTAAGGCAGCTTCTATTTTCAGAGTCGTAGTTAGTTTCAGAGTATTTAGTTAAGACACTTTTACAAATGTCTCATAATTTACTTACCCCAGTAAACAACGATGAGCACACTTGAGAATCGCTACATTGTGATGTGATAGTATATGTTTCTAAAACTGATCCATATAATACGGTGTGAATAAGCTTAAAATAAAGTAAAATAATGCTTACTTATGGAATGTAATACGACAATTGGGTTTATTCTCTTTTTCACATCTATTTTTACAAGTTTTCATATCACAAGTCAACATTTTGCCGTGTTATTTCGTAAAATGAACCGATGATGCCTCGACCATAGTTCGCACAAGAATGATGACGTCACGTTTTCAAATTTCACTTGAGGCCATACGCGAGCCCAGCCGGCTCCAATGGAACCGGTATGGGGAGTGGGGATAATACGCTTTTAATCACTTAGGGCAGGTCTACTAATATTCATATGTCTATGGGCATATGTCTATCTCCTAAGAATAATCCCCAGCAACGCTGGGTACACATCAGCTAGTAAATTATAAGTCTAACTGATAGGAATAGATTAAATGCATAAAATAAGTTGCTAACACGTTGAACACCATGTAGGTCACCGGTGACCTCATAACGAAAATCGTCATTTTTCTCCCACAGCGCCATAACGGTCACCGGTGACCGCAGTTAATTTTCTTGATTTTCATGGAAAATTTTGGTCAAAAAAAACAAAGGAATACGTTTTGATGGTCGCCGATGCCATCTGAGTATTTTTTTTTTCAAATTTAAAATGGTAATGTTTCTTCATTTCCACAATGGCGTTCAGCGTGTTAAGCATCCTTGAGGTGATTTTCTCACGAAAACGGCGCAATACAAAAAATCCAATCATTATTATTATTTAATATCAGGACTGAAGCATTTAGGTACTATTTGTGTCAATATATTATTCAATATTAGGACCGAAGCATTTAGGCACTCGTTTGCACTTGGATTTCATGCAGTCGGTAACACATACATACATACGCAGAGGTAGCTGATACCTTTAACTGCACGAAATATACATATTTTTTTATTTTTATTTATTCTTTTTTTTTTTAAAGAAAGACAAACATTTCCGGGTTACGAATAACCTGACAATATTTGAAAATCTCCTACTACCACCACAGTAAGCTGAAAATGTTGCTTGTGTTGTGATGGAGGACTTAGCCAGCCGAGGAATTGAACACACTACGCTTGAGTGGGACCCAAGCGCGATGTCAACTCGGCCACCGACCGGTCAAATATGTATATACCTCTTCAATAAATATGAAAATAAAAATTTAATATCTTGTTTACTGTTTCTTACTTTTGTTATGATCAAATCATTCACTCCTATGTATGTACATAAGGGGCCTTACTAATAAACGTGTTTTAAATTTTACACACGGTTATATTAGTAAGGGGAATATGTAAAAGTCCATTTAGGTAAATACAAACAAATAGATAAAATAATCTATAAATCTGAAGAAAAAAATTGTTTTCTCAAGAGTCGTTGTTATTTTCTCAAAAATAACTAAACTTCTTAATTGAACAGCACGAGCGTCTATTGATTTGACCTACAACAACACAGAGAGCATTCAAATAAGAACACAATCAATCTGTGTTCAGCCTGACAATCAATAATTGTTGTTTCAATAACGCACAACTCATTGCTGTTACCACTGAATACACACACTAAAAAATGCCTTCCATGGATATTTGAATGGAAACTAATGTTACCACTGACTTCTTGCCCATTGAGCACTCGCTCTATCTCTCTTCAACTTGCCCAACATACACATATACATCGCCATCCAACACAGTTTTTTATTTGAAATTTAAGGCCTGTTCGGCCAGAATTTTGGATCACGAAATACGCCCACATCACAGTTATTGTTTTCTTCTTTATTTTATGGCTGTAACATCGTAAACAAGTATTTTTTTGTGGGTCTAATATATCTTGGGCTGACGTTTTAGGACAGGTCATTTCAAAGAATCTTGAAGAAAGTAATGCAAAAAATGTATTCATATTAAAAAGTTATAACCTAGAACCGATTTAATACGATAGGAATGTCAAATGCTGTCAAGTGCCATGAATAATATTACAGTGAAACCCTCTTAAGAAGTTTTCCAAAGGACTGGAAAAAAAACTTCTCAAGCGGGAAAATCTTATGAGTGGGATAAATTTTTAAAATTCAGTCTTCAAGGGACTGAAAAAATCAAACTTCTTAAAGATGAAAACTCCTTAAGGAAGCTACAAGCCAAAAATGTGTATATTCTTGGTAAACCTTATATTTTAGGTAATAGGCATTAAAATCGCTTGACAAATGGAGTCTAGAAACGTTCGATTTCAAGCACAAAACTGGTTTTTATTTATTTTGTAAATAATTTTATAAGAAAGCAAAAAAGTTAATCAAGTGAAACTGTCACAGATAATCTTAACTATAATACTGTATTTTTTAAAAGTTGTTTCCTTTACGCGTTCATACATTTCTGTTAAAAAAATATATATATTTTTTATTGAGTAATTTATTAATTTATTTTATTTGGATTATATCCAAGCGAAACGATAGGAAAACCTTCAATTTATCTAAAGCATATTTTTTTGTATTCATAATGAAAACCAATTCGTTATAAAGATTAATCAAAATAGTGATTTAGCATTAAGCTTCACCTTAACCCCTTCAGTAATCATTTAAAAATTAAAAAAATGAAAAAAAAACACCTTTTTTTTATCAATGAATTTTATATACTCATATAAAAGCCATTAAAATGGGACTGAATATTGATGTTGTGGTGTATAGTGTGAAAAAATAATTAAAAATTTTCTTTAGTATGAATTCCGAATTCTGGCACATAATAGTCGCACGAGTATACTCGGGCGTGGTCCTTAAGAGGTTAAGTAGGAACTTAAGAGAGTTTCACTGTATATCTAAATTCCATTTTCTGAATGTTAGAACACTTGTCTCAATAGTTGTAATGGTGTGCATTTTTTGTATGGATTTTTCGAATTCTAATAAAAATGAGCTATTTGGGAAAAATGTTGGTATAATTTTTAAAATTTTATAGGGCTCAACGCATAAAGCCTGAATTGCACACGCTTGATAAATATTAATTGTAACAAAGGCACAAAAACTTAAGGTATGTATGTGAAGGTTATGAATTTGTTTGTTTAAAGAACTCTTGAAAAGTTATAAATATTTATACTATAACAGATAAATGCATGGGGTAACTCAATAACCCCGCATAATATTATTTGCTGTCTTGGCTTATCAAAGGTTAAATAGGATTATATGTTTTCAGGATATGTGTTTAAATTTTCCTGTTTGTGTTCTAGAGAAAAATATGTTATGAATTGTTTATGTCATAAAAACTTGATTTTCCAGTCGTAAGTGGAAACTTGCTAATAAATTATGCAATAAAACTGTAAATGCAATTTAGTTTCATTCAAATAATTATTTATTGAGTACTATGATAAATCTTAGACAATAACAAAAGTATGAATCAGAATATTTCAGTCCCAACTACCCGCAGTCGATGTTTAGTATAATTGTACTTAGTAGACATATAGCTAAAATTAGAGGTGCTACTGCGTACTAATATCTCATCCAAACCAGTTCCACTATTACAACGCGATAAGCGGTGCGAGTAGACCGGAATTTAACATAAGTTTTCTAGTGACTGCGCTTGCAGTCTGACGTACGGGAAAAAAAAGGAACTCCGAGGGATGGCGTTCGACGCGGAAACGTGAGATTCTTCCAACATGCATTCATTCCTTTAGATTTTATCTTTTATTTTAAATTGGTTTACTATAATTTTAATGATAAATTTCATTTCATCTTCATTATATGGAACTGGCACCCAAATGAATAATCTTGTAATGATGTGCAATTTTAGAATTCATTGTTTGACTAACTACAATTTTTAACTTTTCATCAAATCACCATGACAATTATTTTTAAATGTAAAAATAAAACCGACCCACTAATTCTTCATAGAGGATAGTCACACCCTGGGATTATTTCTATTTATTAATTTCTTTTGTCTAATGTACAATTATAATTGTACAATAAATTATACTCTTAATTGTTATGGATCTTTTTTTTAATATGCTTTTATTCTAAAATGTTACAAATTAAGTTATGTATATCATATTTGGAAAATATTTTTATATTTTGATTTGATTTCGCAATCTGAGTAAGGAGTGCGTATATTTAATTAAAGGGGAATATATATATATAAATATATTATATATAAATATATATATATATATAAATATATATATATATATCTTTTTCGCCTTCTGAGTAAGGATTGCTTGATTTTGACGATTCAGAATGTTAAATGCGGAGGTAGATCGCCTTAAGTTTATTGCGAAGATTATTCCGTTTTATGACTTCTTTTAAAACACATAAAAAGATGATATTAAAAAAAAATGGATCTTTAATTTAAGATTTACATTGGCCGGTAGTTTTAGTTAGAACGTTGGGAGAGTTGGAGGGTAAAAAGCGGGACCTATTTTTTCACTTCATGTCTCATCTAAATATAATACATCAATGTTAGTAGGTAAATACAATTTTGTGTAATTTTATTTTAAATCATGACCTTAAGACAAATTACTATTACCACTATAATTAGTTAACCTCTCAGGCCAATTTGTAACAACTTTATTAGACAAATGTAATAGTATAAAAATTATTATAACCTCACTTTTTTTTGTTTCATTTAAAAATCTATATAAATAAAAATGTTGATATTTGTTTGTTCAAAATCTTAAATCTCCGAAATTTCTTCACCGATTGCTTTGAAATTTTGACACAACTTTCCATTCGAATACGCGTCTGTTTTTATATGCCTATTTTATATGGATGTCACCTGTGATAGATAAAAACATGCTTTTCTGAAAAAAAAAACAGCGCCATCATACAATTTTATTTTTTTTAACAGTGCCATCTGTTGGACGTAAAAGCAACACGCGCTATTGTTTCTCTATCTGCACAGACAGACTGAGCCACAGCAACGCGTGGCGGGGGGTACAGTTCGTAATTAAATAATTACAATTTTTTCTCAAATTGCAGTCGGAACCTTTGGTTTCATGGAGGTAGGTGTACATTTTAATTATTTTGTGGTTACTTCTAGATTTGAATATAAAGCATGGCATTTTCTCTTTCTAACACGAAAACGACCAAAATGTCTACATAATTTGCCAAAAATAACAATACCCCTAAACGCGGATAATTTTAAATACCAACACACGAAACAAGTGCAGTGACATTTTTATAATCTGTCCATTAGCGGCTTTCAACACAAATGACATTTCAAGAACTTGGCAAACCTGTTTGGCCTTAATATGTTGTTTTACTGTTCAATTCAAGTGTCAAAGAAATACATTTTATGATGAAAGAGATAACATCAGTATATTTTCTATGGCAGCTCAAGTGAGTGAATTCCAATACTACTACAATTTGTTATATAAACTTTTGGAACTATTTCTAACGACAGGTGTTTCACAGAATTTAATCAATTCACCAAATTTCAAAGTTGAAATTCAAGTTCTGTGAAAGTTTTTTATTATTTCATCATGGGCCAATTGTTTCGGAGTACTTGGATAATAACAAAATATTGAATAGAACTCTCACAGAACTTGAATATTTTGTAAAACAACCCGTCCTAAGACAATATGTATATTTTCTGAATTATATAAGTTGTTAGTTAATTTCAAAGATTTCAAAATTCCTTGGGTCATTAGAGAAAATTTTAAGCGTTCTTGAGGTATTTTTTTTTTTTTAAACGGCGATACATCATTTTATTTAATTTATTATTACTTACTTTTTCTATTATTCACATTCACATTGTATATTCTCCATACAATCCTTTCTTCGTTTATCCATTCTACATGTCCATACTATCCAAGTGTCCCTTTTTTAACCTTATTCATTACATTTACGTAAGCCTTTACGCATTCTTTCTAGATTTCTACATTTATAACACGGTCCTAAATGGTTTTACCACATGTACGCCTCAAGGATCTCATTTCTACAGCATTCAGTTCATTTTAATAATAAGGGTGTTGTCAATCTGAGTGTGGTGATATAATTTTTATATTTGGTAAAAGGCCAGAACTTTTTGAAAACGGCGTGGTTATGAATTTAATACTTATTCATAAATAAATATACAAATAATAGTGTGAGTTGTTGATTTTTTTTCAACATTGAATATATTCCACAATAGATAGATGTAAGCCAAGTATTTTTGATATATGTATAGTTTACGCATCGTTATCAATTTGATAGCACCTGATAAAATAAATTCCTTTTGAACAATCAAAAGATAAGATTTTGTTTAATTTTTATGATTTAACAGTTTGAATCAAACGTCTGAAGAATAACGTACACCGAAAATTGATGTGCATCAAGCCTTCAATAAAACAACACAACTTTCTTTACCTCTGTCCTACGTTCCACCTTTGTGTGCAAATGATTGGTTCGTTTACGAAAATGGTTTCTTCTCAGTGAACAAGGTGAAAATTGAAACAATAACACTTAATAGAACTAAACAGCTTCACTCTCTGCCATGAAAAGGGACTAGAGTGGTAGTACTCTCAGTATTGTCGTGGTGAAATACCCTATTTTTATTTGTTTGAGGCGATGCACTACGTCGTGTAATATTTTAAATTGAGCCGCTATCAATAACAACCCTTAAGTAGATGGCGATAAAGTTTAAATTCCCGCTTAACACCATCCGCCTGTTTTGATTTATGCAAGAAAAAAACATGGCCAAAAAGTGCCTTTTATTTTATTTTGTGGATGTTCATGGATAAATATTTAATTTTTTTTCGATCATCTTATAAATAACTTAATTTGCCACATTATACAATAAAATCATAACCGAAAATGGGTTTGTATGTAGGAGATTTTGAACTTTAAAGCAGTTTTCATAGGCCTTATACATTATTTTTTTCTGGGCTTATAAAACGACTTATCTAAAAAATACTCGATTATTTCAAAAGCCAAGATGTATTCTACTCGCAGTATTTAATTAAAGCATCTGAAACATTTGTAGGCGACCAAATTTTCAAACCAAAAACACATGATTTTGCATTACTACGTATGGCATCGCCTTAACTTTATTAATTACATTATACTGTTGATGTACTGAGTTTGACTGGCTAGGAAAACAGGAGAGCAGGTGCAGTTCATAACATAATATTATTAACATAACATCAATGGCCCAGCGCACACATGTGTTAAGTGAGTTTTGCGTGAAAACAATCAAGTGTTTTGTAAAGCATTAATTTATCAAGATTAACTTGCAAATAGATGTTACGAGGAAAATTTACACTACAGATATTCAGATTCATTTTGTTGCTTTACATCAGAGGTTCCCAAACTTTTTTGCCCCGTAGACCACTTGCCAAATATTTTTTTTTCCGTAGACCCCCTGCCTGCCGAATATTGAATTTTCCTAGAACTATTAACGTCCCATGTGATAATCATTTATTTTTTTAGTAAATACATATATTCCATTCCCTTGCGTGCCCAACAACTGGGTGGCGGTATAGTTGCTCTGTCTTTACATTGTGCAGACAAGGGCACCCTTGTGAGGTATTACACCAAATGAAAATGAAGCAGGATAAGCATCGGGAATTTCTTTCTGTAGCTAGCCCTACAGAACTGCCCCTTAAGTTCTTTGTCAGTGCTTATTCCGGTCAGTTCTTCTTGTCACATGATATCCGATTCTTCAACGTTGCATTTCCACAGTCAAAATGTCCTCAAACTTAGTTTTGAAGTCTTTAAATGTTGAACGTCATTATTACCCTGGACGTTTTTCAAAAACAAGTTGGGGAACTAGGAAAATTCATGGCTTCCAATGTGCAATTTTTTGCTTGAATATATTAATTCTGACGAGAAAAGGAATGTAGACTCTATTTATATACCTCAATTAACAACTTTACGAAATATAAAAATACAAAAATCAAATAAGTAATTTATAAAAAATCATTATGTACTGCCGTTCCTCATCCAGAACATATATATTATGTGAGAGACGACATGTCGATTCTTGTCATAGTGGTCTGATCCTACTTCCTTTTTCCTGTTTTGGTAATCCTGGGCAGTGGCGGCTCGTGACTTTTGGGTGTACTAGAGTGCTAATATTTTAAAAAATGGCATTTCTGATGTTGTTATAGCTGAAAACGATTTTTAATTTTTTTTCGAAAATCGATTTTTTGTATGAAGATTTTCAGGAAATTTCAGTATAGCCGTGCGCCGCACGGAATTCCTGAAAATCTTCATACAAAAAATCAATTTTTCGAAAAAAAATAAAAAATCGTTTTCAGCTAAAACAACATCAATAATGCCATTTTTTGTAATATTAGCACTCTAGTAACCCAAAAGTCACGAGCCGCCACTGATCCTGGGATGACATCATCTACTCGCTCTGTGATTGGTTGTTTGTTTTGTCACCGGCAGTTGGCGTCTCGCGTCGTTTCATTTGTCAATTGACATCGAAATTCTTTCGAATGTGGTCGAATTATCTCGCGCTAAGTTTTTTCCAATACATAAGTGCTGAGATAACTCAAAAACGAGTGAAATAACTTCCTTGAGAGTGTTTCCTTTTCGTGAAAAGAAAAAATAGTGCTTTGTGTAGATTACGCGTTGTGCATTTGGCGGGAAGAACGCAGTATAACGGTCAGATTTGTTGCGTCATAATGTCTACCGTAGTTCCGACGAAATCTACGCACAAACGCCGTAGCGAGGATATCGATTCCTCCTCTACACACAGACGTCGCAGCGAGAATTCGGATTCGTCTTCGAGTTCGGGTTGTTCGCGGCCTAAAAACAAAAGGCGCAAAAAGAGATCGCAAAAGAAGATGCTCAAGAAATTGACGCGCCAGTTAAGCGATCTGCAGCGTTTCGTGTTCAGGCGAGATGCCGCGGCCGCCGGCAATTCTGACGTGAGTGAGTTTGAGGGTTCCGAAATTGACGGCGAGTCTTTGTCAACCCCTATAGACGCGCCAGGCACCAGTGCTTGTGGTACATCCGCTGCTCCGATTTTTCGTGTGCCGGATCCCACAGTTGCGTTAAAGGAACCGTTAATGGGAGCACCGACAGATGCTATGTTAAAGATGGTGGAGCGCCTGCAAAATTTTGATACTCCCGGTTGGTGTAACGTACGCTACGCAAAGGCATTAAAAGAATATGCAGCAGACCCGGGATTCAAAGAGTTGGAAGTAAATTGCGAGCTCAATTCCCTCACGCCGGCATGTGCTCAACTCACAGGAATGGAAAGGGCCTTTGCAGCAATCACTCACGTGGCGCTCCAACAAAGGCAGGTCATCCAGGACTCTATACAGAGCGTCCTAACCTGGAGCTGTCAGCCTGACACCGAACTTTCGCCGAAGACCCTAGCGGAGAAATTTCAGGATGTCCTTGGGGGAAGTATTGCAAAAAACGATGCAATCCTTCAGATAGCTTGTGGGAAGCGGGCGGAAATCGTTGAGCGGCGACGCCATCGTATCCTGGAGTTGTGCAAAACTCCATCGGAGAAATCAGCCCTGGATAAAATTCCTCCAACGGTATCGCACCTTTTTAATGAAGACAAGCTTGTCTCCCAGTTGCAGAGACTTGGTGGGGCAAGCAAAGTCTTCAGGGCTCAGATCTCGCAGACCCCAAGGGTTGCGAGGCAACCCTTGGGGTCTGCGAGATCTGACTTGGAATCTGTGTCAAGGCCAAATAACAGAACACAGACTCAATGTGCTTCTGCAGGAAATCTGGGTTTCACCCAATTTCCATATCAGTACCGGCGGGCAGACCCCGGTCACCACTCTGGCCCTTCCTCCTCTTCCAGCAGAGGACGGAAATTTCGGAGGCCGACGGGGCGTGGGCAGACCTCGCACCGTCGTCCCCGAAACAATTGACAATCAGCCCAGGCGATTTCAGGGAGGGCAATTGCGAAGTTCTTTAGAACAATGGCGTATCGCAAATGCCCCCGACTTCGCCCTAAAAATCCTCAATGGCTATCGGATCCCATTTTGGTTGAGACCTCCATTGTCCAGACCCACTCAGGTGAGGTTGCACAATTTCACCACAAGACAAACACCCGAAATGGACATACAAATAAAGGAGTTGCTGAAGATGGGAGTGCTGGAACCAGCACCCATGAATCGGGGTTTTCTCTCCCAGATGTTTCTGGTGCAGAAGAGCGACGGGACCAATCGTCCCATCATCAATCTGAAAGTGTTGAACGATTTTGTGCGAGGGAAAAAGTTTTCCCTGATCTCCCACTTCAAAGTACCCGACTTTTTGCAACCCGGAGACTATATGACAAAAGTAGATCTGGCGCATGCGTACTTTCATATACCAGTGGCAAAGACCCATCGACGTTTTCTGCGTGTCGTGTACAGAGGTCAATGTCTGCAGATGACATGTTTGCCCCAGGGCTTGAGCAGTTCCCCTCAAATTTTCGCAGCAATAACCAATTGGATCGCAGAGATCCTTCGAAAAAAGGGCATTCGAGTTATTGTGTACTTGGACGATTTTCTCCTGGCTCATCAGAGTCAAGAAACTCTCCGACTGCAGACACTAGTAGTGTTGGATTTCTTACAGTCGCTCGGCTGGACCATCAACATAAAGAAATGTGTTCACCTACCGACACAGGCGATAGAATATCTGGGAGTGTTATGGAACACTGGCCTCAATCAGAAGATGCTAACAAGGAACAAGTGCCGGGCAATATGGAAGTCGTTGCAAAAGGTTACGACAAGGAAGGAATGGTCCCTGAGGGAGGCGCAGAGCATCCTAGGACAACTGAACTTTGCAGCGTTTGTGGTTCCCAGGGGTCGCTTGCACTGCAGGCAGATGCAGCTCCAGTCACTTGCCATGACAAAGCTCCCACTCCGGAAGAAGGTACCTGTAAACCTTGCAGTACTGGAGGATCTAGATTGGTGGAGGCACAACGTGAGTACGCATTCCCTTATCCATTTCCCCAAAGCATGCCACTTCATTGCGACAGACGCAGCAGACA
This sequence comes from Hesperophylax consimilis, assembly GCF_061612785.1. Lineage (NCBI taxonomy): Eukaryota > Metazoa > Arthropoda > Insecta > Trichoptera > Limnephilidae > Hesperophylax > Hesperophylax consimilis. The sequence continues at coordinate 4,796,671 of NC_142842.1, forward strand.
GCGGGTGGGGGGCGCAGGTAGACGACATCCCACTCTCAGGCTGTTGGACACAACAACAAACCAAATGGCACAGCAACCTAAAAGAAATGTTTGCTATTCTCCATGCATTGAAGTACCAGAGAGCCAGTTTGAGCAATTCTACTTGTCTCATTCAATCGGACAACAGAACGGTACTAGCATATCTACGCAACGAAGGAGGTACGAAATCAGTGAACCTCCTTCAGTTAACGTATCAGATTCTGGAAGTAGCGGACGCGCACAACATAAGGATGGAAGTGTATTACCTCCCTGGACGATACAATGGACTTGCCGATCATCTTTCCCGAGGGACCTTGTTACCAGAATGGCACCTTCTACCTACAGCGACCGACCAGATATTCTGCCTTTGGGGCAGACCCATGGTGGACCTATTTGCATCCAAGAGAGCTCATGTTGTAAAGAGTTATGTATGCATAGACCCCACCGACACAGCAGCCCTATATCACAATGCTTTCAGCAGGATTTGGTGCTTCCCACTGGCATGGGTATTTCCACCGCCTTGCTTGATACCGAGAGTCCTGGAACATCTAAACAAGTGTGTCGGTATTTACCTATTGGTAGTACCGAGGTGGCCCAAGGTGTTCTGGCTGCCAGATCTCCAGTCGAGAGCACTAGCTCCACCTTTACAAATAACCAACCTACTCGACAACCTGGTGGATATCTCGACAGGTCTTCATCCTCCTCAGATTCAAAAACTGGAGATGGAAGTATGGAAGATTGGGGCTGGAGAGCAGCGCTCAATGAATGGTCAGAACACGAGAGAGGCCTCCTCAATGCTGGATGGCGATCTTCAACGGTCACCGCATATAAATTAGCATGGAAGAGGTGGGGCCAATGGTGTGTCAAGAATAAGGTGGATATAGCTGATCCTTCAGGTTCCCAGTTGGCAAGATTTTTAGCCAATTTAAAACTTAAAGAAGGCTTGGCTCCTAGTACCATTGCTCTTCATAAGTCAGCCATTTCAACATTAACCAACCCAGAGTGTGAATCGCTAAGCAGCCATACCTTAGTTAAACAAGTGATGAAAGGTATAGTTAATACTTCTAGAAAGAAGAAAGCATTGCCTATCTGGGACCCTAGACAAGTTACTGTATGGTTGAAAGAAAACCTTACAGAAACAGTTACTCTGTTTGAGGCTTCTCGAAGATGCGCTGTCATTCTTTTACTCGCATCTGGACGAAGAGTGCACGATCTTACTCTGTTACGATACACACCAGACAGTTTCGTGGACAATGGGGACCATATTATACTTTGGCCAGCTTTTGGATCTAAAACTGATTCTACTACTCGTCAGCAGTCGGGATGGAAGCTTAAAGCTTCCTCAGACCGAGCTACAGATCCAGTATATTGGCTCCGTAAAGTATGCACCTTATCTAGAGTAAGAAGACAAGAATCAAATTCCATACCAAATTTATTTATTTCAACGACGGGCCCGCCAAAACCTGCCTCAAGAACAATAATTGGAGGATGGGTGAAAACAGTACTAAAAAGTGCTGGCATTGATAAATCAGCAGGGAGTACAAGGTCTGCTGTAGCATCACTGAGCTGGTTAGAAAATTGCCCCATTGAAAAGATCCTGGAAAGAGGAAATTGGAAGAGCGAGAACACTTTTGCAAAACATTACAGAAGGGAGGTAATGGAAGGAGGTAACTCTTTGACATTGCCATCTCTCACAAATCTGTTTGAACCTATAACCTCTCACAATTGACATCAGTTCTGTCACCAAGGCGATAACAAACACTTCTCACATAATATATATGTTCTGGATGAGGAACGGCAGTACATAATGATGGAGTTTTACCTACCATTAAAACTCTTATTATGTTGCCTTCCTCATCCAGAACATATATTTAATCACTGCTTGGTGAGATTATAATTGACAAATGAAACGACGCGAGACGCCAACTGCCGGTGACAAAACAAACAACCAATCACAGAGCGAGTAGATGATGTCATCCCAGGATTACCAAAACAGGAAAAAGGAAGTAGGATCAGACCACTATGACAAGAATCGACATGTCGTCTCTCACATAATATATATGTTCTGGATGAGGAAGGCAACATAATAAGAGTTTTAATGGTAGGTAAAACTCCATCATTAATCATCTCTCGATAGTGCAATCCATTCACCGTAACTGTTGCTCCAGCCTCATTTTCGAAAAAGTAAGGTCCAATGACTCCGCCGGACCATAAACCGCACCAAACAGTCACACGTTGAGGATAGAGAGGCTTTTCAACAATAACTCTTGGGTTTTCCGAGCCCCAGATGCGACAATTTTGCTTGTTGACGAAGCCACCGAGGTGGAAATGGGCCTCATCACTCAAGATGATTTGCATTTGATTCACTCAAGTGAATTTTAATAATTATCAATGCGATGTTGAAGGGTGTATCGTTCCATTTTTATTAATGGCGTAGTTTCTAGTTGTCAAATGTCAAAAAATGACAGCTTCAAAAGTAACATCTACCGAAAAAGCAGGCTATTCAAAATAACACCTCTTATTGGAAAACCCTGTACATAACTTAATTTGTAACATTTTAGAATAAAAGCATATTTGAAAAGGGGTTCGTAAGTAGAAGATTTTACACTTCAATGTATATTTTTATAGGCCTAATAACAATTTTTTTTCTAGGCTTATAAAAAGAAGCTTGATATCAAAACAATGCTTGATTAAAGCAAAGGCCAAGATGTGTTCTATTCGCAATATTTAATTAAAGCATCTACAATATTTTTGGGTGACCAAAAAGTAAAAAATATGTGATTTTGCATTGGTTTTTATATTAACTCTTCACATGTCATCTTTGGAGATGCTGTGTGGATAGTCTTTTTGGGGAGAGAAAGGAGTGAACATTGGTCTTGAAAAGACCCATATTGTAAGAGGTAGGAAACACAGAGATCTTCCATTGAAATAGGTCAGCATTCCCGCTAGACGCCTGTGCTCTAAAGATTGCAATCTATTAGTTAAGACAGGGGAATCTATAACGGACGCCCTGTTTCTGCACAGAGTCATCGGTTGTTTTCAAGTACCTTGGGGCTCCAGACCAGAGGTGGCTGCTAAATTCAACAGTGGGGCACAATTGCGATTTGTACAGGGTAGGCAGTTGTGTACTATTAAAGTATCTGCAGGCCCTGTACAGTACGCTCAACTTCTTAGAGGCTAACTTGATTGCATCATCACACAGCTTCAACTAATTCATTAAAAAAATCAGCTATGATAATATTATAAAGGTATATTTTTTCTGTTTTTTCTTATTATAAATAGTTTGTTAAAAAAGAAATCAGACAAATAATAAGAAAATAAATTTGACTAAATAACAATATATAGACAGATAGGCATTTAAAAAATATATATATTAAAGAGATTACATTTTGGCTTGTTACGATTAGCTTAAATCAGAGGTTCCCAAACTTTTTGCCCCGTAGACCACTTGCCAAATATATTTTTTTCCGTAGACCCCTGCCTGTCGAATGTTGAATTTTCCTAAAACTATTAAAGTCCCATGTGATAATCATTTCTCTTTTTCGTAAGAAGATTCCCTTACCTTGCCTGTCCAACAACCGGGTGGCGGTATAGTTCCTCTGTCTATTGTGCAGACAGGGGCGCCCTTGTGAGGTATTACACCAAATGAAAATGGAGCGGGATAAGCAATGGGAATTTCTTTCTGTAGCTGGCCCTACAGAACTTATTCCGGTCAGTTCTTCTTGTCATATGATATCCGATTCTTCAACATTCCACTTCCACAGTCAAAATGTCCTTAAATTTGGTTTTGAAGTCTGTGTGAAGTACATTTAAATTTTGAACGTCATTATTACCCTGGACGTTTTTCAAAAACAAGTTGGGAATCTAGGAAAATTTGCGATTTGCAATGTTTTGCTTGAATATATTAATACTGACAAGAAAAGGAACGTATAATTTTATTTATATACCTCAATAAACAACTTTACGAAATATAAAAATACAAATATCAAATAAGTAATTTCTCAGTCTATTATTAGTTTTACGCAAACTTTGTTATTTGTGTTAGGTGTATTGTATCATTTACGGAACTCCTAAATGTTGACTTGAGGTAAATGGGGGTCCGCTCGTATGTACCCCCATTTGAATCTCGTGGACCCCCAAATTTTTTTCTCGCTGACATAGACCCCCAGCAAGCCGATATCGACCCCTGGGGGTCTATATAGACCACTTTGGGAACCTCTGGCTTAAATGAAGTAAAAGTTCTCATTTAAGCACTAAATTTATTTAACATGCATCTTTTAAAAGTAACCATTGTCTAGGAGTCCCGACTGCTCTTGTCCGGAGCCAGTGGTACTATGGCATGCCCGGTAGGGCTATGTTGTGAGGCTGAAGGCAGTGGGCAAGGGAAGGAGTTGGCGAAAGGTTGAGAAGTACCTGGCTATCTGATCACCAAACATGGCTAAAAACATTTCTATTCTGAATAGTGGTCCTACACCAGGGCGATACTGAGAGTATCTGTCTGTTCTTACCAATCCCTTCTCCTTGGGTTAGTTTCCAGTCTAATACTCTATGATAACTTACAGATATTTAATCGTTTTTGTAGTTAGTTCAAATTTTATCCTGACGAAAGTTTCTCCCAAAATCAATCGACAGGTCAAATAAAATAGTTATATACGTAAAATTTCTAAAAATTAGTTTAAAAAATATTATTTATTCCGTTTGCCACAAATAAGAGAAATAAACTCCGCCATCTGATCCGCTTATCAGCCTTGACTTGTGGCTAATAACGCAACATTTACTGTTGCATGAAATTGGTGCTCGGTCACGCTCGATCGCAGATGACTAACTGGACCACTTCACCTCTTTGATGTAAGATCAATTATTTGTATAAATAAATAACACGTTTGGACATATTCCCTGTAATTTTGTGAAATTACTCACAAAAATAAATAAGTCATCAGTTGTAACAAATTCAATGAAATTTGGACGAAAAAAGGATATATTTATGTATTCTTTTTTTTACGTACAAAATACAATGTAATGTTGCTCAAAAGAAACCATTGTTATGCTCAATTGCTCAACATCAGTTTCATGTTCTTTGTTATATTTTTTGATTATTGGAAAATACTATTTCTTCTAATACTTTGAATAAATGTTCTATACTAGTCTTAGAGAGAGGTTGTAAGTGATGTCATTGTTCTAGTACATATCTTCTGTCCTTTTCATTTACGTGTAAGACCTGTGAGAAGGAAGAGGATGATCATCGACGACATGCGTAAAACCTCTCTCTGGGACTACTATATAAGATACCAAATGAAGGTAAAGAGACCTCTCTCTTACTAAAAACTAAACTACTCCTCGGTAGTTCAGGAGAGAATTTATAAACATTGAAATAGCACATACAACTAGGAAATGAAACTGTATTAGATAATGAGAAATATATTTTAATTTTATCAATTTGAATTTCACTTTTGTTTAAGGTAAGTGGAAATTAACTCATTTCCTGACATCAGATCGAGCTGAAACTCAACAGATAGACTCAATGTCGATGACAATGCATTCTATTAACTTTTGGTGGCAATCACGTAGACACATGCGGACATATATGCATTTCTCTGAAATCGGGTGACATTAGCAGTAAATACATCTATTTCTTAACCTTTCCCTTACTGTGCTAAAAAAATCCACGCGTTCCGGTGCTGTTTAGTCAATACACATCCTCTAAATAAGCGTTTCAATATCGGAAAAATATGAATATTCATAGCTAATCGCTTATGTTTATTATATTTTATATCAAAAGTGATAATAATTGTAATTTAATTGCTGAAAACATGAAAAAACCATCGACAAATGCTAAAAAAACGCGCGAGGGGTCCACTTCTAACGACGGTCCGCGACCAATTAATGGCCGGCTGGCACAACAGGCGCTGGACTGCACACAAAGCTATGTGGTCTAGGTATCAATGGTCTAAATCAAAATACAACTGCGGACGTGTGGATTTCTCATGTTCCCACATAGCGAACTAAAGCGGGACATCAATAGCGTGTCATTTCCTCGCACACTCTTCGCGTAGCAGTGTCTCACGGTTAATTGTATTGGTGTATTTGTTACCGATTTTTAACAAAAATCTATGATTTTTAATTAAATTTTAAAACTACGTAAAATATTATATTTTAATTCAGTGCACAAATGTATAATGGAGGAATACCTAAAATCTGAACCCAGAATTTATTATATTTATAGAGTTATTAAAGTTATTAGAAGCAATGTGTAGTAAATACACACCACAGATGAGGAAAGGTTAATATGCATGAAACTGTTAAAAACGACTGAAAGGTGTATAGCTCCTGTTTGAATGGAGAAAGTGAAACATCAAACCGGTTTAAATTAGTGGTGCAACAATAGGTATTCTGATGCATCGTAATCACAGGTTATAAAGAATCAATAAAGTTACCGTAATCGATTACCTCTACGATTATCTAATATTTCGTTTGAAGAAGTCAAAGTCTCTGATTTTAATTTCATCGTTTTTCAGCTTTTTTTAAATTTTTTTATAGTGAATACCTTACAAGAGTCCCAACTGCTCCCGTCTGGAGCCAGTGAGACTGAAGGCTGATGTTGTGAGGCTGAAGGTAAGTGGGGAAGGGAAAGAGGAAGGTGGGGAAGTACCTGGCTATTCAGATCTAGTCACTAAACACGGCTAAAGCCATTTGGAGCAACGTTTCAATTCTGAATGGTGGTCTTACACCAGGGCGATACTGGTAGTAGCTCACCAACATTTACACAACAAGCTGTGGAGTTTTAAAAATTAACAGTTCAACTATAAAAAAGCCCAGTCACAATAATATTGTTTGTCTATGTTTCTCAATAAAATTATCAAAAAAAAGCTGGATTCAAAACCATTCAAATTTAAAGTCAATAACAATAAAATAATAATAACAATTTTTTAATGAACTTCTGGTTTGATACAGCTTTTTATACAAAACTTAAATTATTATTTGAGGCCAAAATAAACCAAACTAAATAATATTTTTTTAAATTCAAAAGATATAGCAAAATCTGAGTTGAATTAGTTTTTAACAGTAGCATAGTGGTATACAGTAGTGAATGGTGGAAGAAGTTGGAGACGCCCGAGAAAGACATTAGCAACAGCGAAGCATTGCTGGGGTAAGTTTTGTACAAAAAAGGCAGCGTAGCCATTCCTCTTAAGCCTTCGCATACCCAATTTCTACAGATTTATAACAAGTTTCTCGTTACTCTTTAAGTTTTTAAGTTCAAAAAATTTTTATTTTATTTTTCAAGATGATATCTACACATTCGTTGTGCCGAAACGTTAATTATATGAAATTCCCTCGATAGAAAAAAATCGCAAAGTAGTTCTGTTATTTAATACATTATAGGTATGAAAAAATTCAGTGTATCTTTAAATGCAAATAAAGCATTTGTCGAGAGATTTTTGCTCTATTTCAAATGAGTGGTGTTTTATTAAATATTTTCACCATTTTTGCTTAATTATTATCATTTTGTAATATTAGCACGCTCCCTTTCAAACCATCTTTGAACGCCTACTACGGGGCCTTAAGGCGTTCTATCTTTTGCGCCTACGCCTACATTGCCAAGCCCCGATGATGAGTGTGAAGAATTTCACAAAGCCACAGTCTTATCAAGTCAATAATATTTAGCTTATGACTCAAACAAGCCTGTGTTTACTCTCAGATAACATTAGCGTAGCAATCACTTGATGTTGTTTAGATATTGAAGCCTTAGACACAGCACATAGAAAGAAAGCGATACGTAAGCTGAACACACAAGCTGGTTTATATTATATTGCAAACAATGTGGCATGTGCTTAATTGATTACCCGTAACGATAATGTTTTTCTGTTCATGCTTGTTAGTATAATGTTGCACTTTTCCTGTTATTGTAAAAAAAAAACTTGTTTATTACGACGAACCAGTAATGTAAGGTTCATTGAATTGACAGCAGACTTAACCCTTTCAGCCCCAGTGTTAATTCAAATTAACATGAACTTTGTGAATTTTTTTACCGTAACGGTAGCAATTTAGAAAAGCCATGTTTTTGTTTTCTTATAGCTTGTAGTCTTTTCTGTGGCGTCTATTTTTTCCGCTCGGTTGAAATCCTTATTCCCGCCACAACAACGATAAATATTTTGACATCTGCTGATTGTGAGTTTCATCGAATTTTTGCTGTCATTGATTACTTAATTTAAGGTGAGATATCAATATTTTCTACTTGAATTATAAATATTTTAACGCATTAAGATGTGTTCTATAATAACAACATCAGTTCAATTCACTGTTCAAAGTCATTTGCCAGAATATTGTAAATGAATTCCAATGTTCATTAAAATTAACACTGGTAGTGACCGAGATGTTTTCTACTAGTATGGCGAATTTTTAAAGATTTATTATCCTAGATTATTTCTTTATTTCTGAATGAATTTTAGTTAGTATGTTATTTGTTTGTACCTTAGAGATTATCACTACATTGTAAATGAGCATTTTTGACATGAAACAGTTATTTGTATTACTTTTGTGTTATGTTTATTTTAACTTACTATTTAAAAATACAGTCTGACATCCAATTTTAATCCAAATTAACATAGAATAATTTCTAAAAATAAAATAAAATTTAAATGTCAAAAATTTTCAAATAATTTTCTGATGTATTATCAAGCATTACATATTTTATATATGTGGAAACAATAATGCGGGTGTGAAAGGGTTAACCCTTAGAAGCCGGCTAAATGGCCGATTGGCCCACCGTGCGTCGGCTGACACTATTTTCATAATAATAATGTTTTTGTAAAATTCAGTTTTTGTAAACTACCAGATAATGTATTTAGCTCTAAATAGTATAAAATAGTGTGTCTCTTTGTGCGCTCAGTTCTTCTAAACTATCCAACAGATTTTGATAGGGTTTCACTATCATTTAGAAAATTTATTCTGGAAGGTTTATATATATATAATACATGCATATTATATTTATAGAAAGTAGAGAAAAGTCTACGAGCAATCCTGGGTACATGTCAGCTAGTAAATTTATAAAAATCGTATTTATCTATCCCATGTAGTTTAACGGGATAGCTACTTATATTCAGAGAAAAAAAAATCTCTCTAATGTCATAAAAAATTTAATTTAAGGCGATGCCATACGTAGTAATGCAAAATCATGTGTTTTTGGTTTGAAAATTTGGTCGCCTAGAAATGTTTCAGATGCTTTAATTAAATACTGCGAGTAGACTACATCTTGGCTTTTGAAATAATTGAGTATTTTTTAGATAAGTCTTTTTATAAGGGGTCGTTCAAGTATTACGTAAGCAGATTTATTACAATTATTTACCCCCTCTTCCCCCTTGTCGCCAAAAGTAAGCAAAGCTCTTACCCCCCCCCCTCCCATGCTTACGTAAAAATTGGTACCTATATGCATTTTTCTGTTAATGTATTCTGTTTTTTAAGCGAGTACCTAAACCTATTAATTATTTGTGGGAAACCCCGAATATGTATTCGGTTTTCAAACATAGACAATGTGTAAGTTGCCAATGTGTAAAAAAAAAATAACTACTGCTCAGCAGTGCTGACGTAACCACTATCTCGACCCCCCCACCCCCCCATGTCATCAAAAATAAGCAAAGCAAAGACCCCCCTGCCCCCCTATAGTGCTTACATAATACTTGAACGGCCCCTAAGCCCAGAAAAAAATAATGTAAAGGCCTATGAAAACTGCTTTAAAGTTCAGAATCTCCTACTTACGAACCCATTTTTGGTTATGTTTTTATTGTATAATGTGGCAAATTAAGTTATTTATATAATGATCGAAAAAAAATTAAATATTTATGCCTGGAAATCCACAAAATAAAATAAAAGGCACTTTTTGGCCATGTTTTTTTCTTGCATAAATCAAAACAGGCGGATGGTGTTAAGCGGGAATTTAAACCTTATCGCCATCTACGTAAGGGTTGTTATTGATAGCGGCTCAATTTAAAATATTACACGACGTAGTGCATCGCCTTAATAAAGGAATACAAAAATATTATTGAATTTTATTATATTTTCCAGCGAAATAAACGTTCTTCACAACACAAGAAGTCATATGAGCCTTTCCTTAATTAAATACAGTACTAGAAAAAGAAAAATTATGATTTTTCACAGACAAAATAATTATTTTTACAAGTGACGAAACAACAAGCTAAAATAATATTGAGATACATAATTTGCTTGCCAAGTGAATGAAATATATTTTAGTATACTAGGAGCATTTTTTTTAGGCCCAAAATTCCTAGTTCCTAGCAAATCCGCTACGTATTCGTTGGCATTCCAAGGGTTAAATAAAGGGCCACTGATATGGCGCCTTGAAAAATTAAAAACAAATAAAACAGAATTAGCAGGAGAATATTGATCCAAAAAAGAAAAAAATGTATACTACATAGTTAGTTAGTTAGAAGGTAAAATTAATGCTAATGGTGTATAGATCTACAGTGAAACCCTTCATGGTCAAAAAATGTTGTTACCTGATTTAAAAAAGTTAGAATTTTTTTTTGTTACTATTTAGTAGTTAATAATCCGCTTTGCCTGAGTTGAAATACAACATACTCTTTGAACAATTATTAAAAAGCGATAGAGAAAAAATAGAGTCTTTTCATATTTTATTTCAGAGCTCCATAGCTTACAATATAAATGATACTGAAAACTGAAAATAGTCACATTAAGAGACTAGTTATAGCACGCGCCTCCCCACGCGCGCTGTGTCTGGGCACCAGATGCACGTTTAACACTTTGATTATAAAATAATATGTTGACTATTACCGAAACACTGCTTATTTATTTTCTCTGTCTTAAACAATGACAATTGATGGTGACTCAAAAAAACCTGTCCGCTTCCTTTATCTTGTTATCAATGAGTAAAAACTTGGACTGGAGCGTCATGGGCGCACGGCAGGCGCGAAGGGAGCGCGCCGGACGAGCGTCGGCCGCCTTTCATAATTCGTTGCATTGAGCCCTGTACAATGAATTATATAATAAATTTATGGCCTGGGGCGCTTGCTATAACTAGTACCTAACCTAGAAAGTCTAGACAGAAAAAAGATATTCTAATTTCATTATGCCAGAGCTCACCGCTTGAGAGATTTTGCTGCTTCAAAACAAACAGATTTTCTGCTTTATAGTAAAGATGCATAGCTATTATGCACTTGATAAACAAAAGTAGTGTTAATGAATTTAAAAAAAAGCCTGTGATTTACTTTACAGTGAAATTAACTTATGTCAGATTGTCACTACATATATTATTATATACCCTTTTTTTAATCGACAGTTTGGGCATATAATATTATATGTAAAGCCATAATATCAATTTTAATTTAGTATATTGCATTTCAAATTTTCTTGCGAGGCGTCTTCAATTTTCTTCTAAACCATTCATTGTACACATTTTCCAAGAATTTCCACAGCTTTCCATTCCATTCCCATCTAGCTGATAAAAAAATGACTTGTCAGTTTTATCGACACATTCGCCAGAGATACCTAACGATATTCAATTTCCAGCTGTTTTGTTATCTCACCACTTAATAATATTGCCTCGCATATATCGGGCGAGCGGCGTTAATGTTCACTATAGTGTTTGGAAATACAGCCCATTTTACCATGAATTAATAATCAGATTGGTAATCTCCAAGCTTCGAATGTAGTACCTTTATCTTTACATGGAAAGGGATAAGGGAACGGTATCTATTGCTTCAAATTTAAATGGACTAAAAATATATGTATTGTGCGATATACATCCCAGTAAACACGACTAAAATCACTTCAAGCTGCATTTTGATTCTAATTTGAAACTACTATAAGCCAAAAACTTACTAAATTATTTATTTATTTATATTATACACCCATATGGGCTTATACAAACATGTGATATACTTAAAATTTAGTGGAACAGTAATCATGAAGTAAAATTTGTTATTAAAATTATATAGAACCCAAACAGAAGAATAGTATTATTTTTATAATTGAAACATGTTATTATAGCCTTCTTGTAACTATATTCCGTGCAGTTGAACTCATCTACTATTTATGCAAAAAGTGTTGCCAACTATATGCGAGTATCTAAATGACTCAGTCATATTGTGATATTGTAATAGCAATTAAAAAGAATTTTCTGTTAAACAGTTCTAATTGGTATGTTGGAAGAAGTCACCAAATTGCTTTAGTGATTCTTAGGTACAATTTGTAGGCGTATTTTATGTGCATTTCAAAAGTCATTAAAATATGGGAGGTGATAAGAAAAAATGATCTCTAGATAGAGAAAAAAATCTTAAATTATTGTATTTTCAAATATATACACGGTCCGAAAGGTTTAAGAGTTGGCGATGTGTAAATGTGGTGCGATGCAGATTAACAAACATGTTTTTTAAATTTATTTTTTACTTGACATCTTACAAGGGCGGCCCTGTCTGTACAGTGTAAAGACAGGGAACTTTACGCAACGCGGTTTGGCAACGTTGTGAGGCGGGTTATGCCAGTAACTCGTTGTTCGCTCCGTAATGTAATATACTATTCAATACTAATAGCGCGATTCCTTCGCACGTTGATGTCAAATCATCCTGGAATATAGGAGAGGGGCTCACTCTCACTCCAGAAGACAGGTGGAAATTTGAATGGCAATCTGCTGATGTGAGAAATGTCTTTCTCACTCCTGTCCCCACTGAAAGAGGGGTTCTCACTGCCTCGTAAACTCTGGTCCTCATCCAGCATCTAGATATTCCTCCATTGTACGAAAGAAGAATAATATTTAGTGTGTACAGACCTGCTGGCAAGTAATGAAGAGCGCGGTCCAGACGAAGATGCCGGCGATGCCCTGCGCGGCACGCGTCTGAAGGAACACTGGTTCCGTGATGGCGCGCGGCAGCAGGTGCGACGCGGCCGTGGTCACCGCTGCTGCCACGTGGGCCGCCGTGGCGTTGCCGCCTGACAGCACTGTCTCCGTCGTGCTCATCCTGCTGCACACAATAACACTACAAGTTATTATCACATATTATTGAAATCTCGCACTGAAACTATTTGAAACAAATCAAAACACTAAGGACGGGTTGTTTCGGAGAATCTGAACAATTCATCAAATTTCAACGTTCATTTTCAAGTTCTGTGAAAGACTTATTCAAGTTCTGTTTTTATATCATTGTAGGCTAGTTGCTTGACAAAACTGAAATAAAAACAGAACTTGAAAAAGTCTTTCACAGAACTTGAAAATGAACGTTGAAATTTGATGAATTGTTCAAATTCTCCGAAACAACCCGTCCTAACTAATCATCACATTATTCACATTCACACATCGTCTCACGCATACTCCTCTGTTATTCTGACTATTGATATGACCCGACATCTTTTGCCATTCACGTCATATATTCTCCTTACACTCCTTTCTCTTTCATCAGTATTTCAATCCTTTAGGGATGTGCAAAACATAATTTCTATAATTTTATAAAACTAGTATAGTATATTTATAGTATAATTTTATACACTTTACAACAATAAATTAATTTAACAGCCTTTCACAATAGTTACAAAATTCACATAAAAAAATGTTGCAAAATCTATGATTCAAATACATCACAACAAACTCAAAAACGCAGATGTAACAACATAAATGCATAGTTCTTTCGACCTCCATGTTAGAATTTCTAATGTATTCGCTAAACTTAGAAATTCAAATTCAAACATGGTAAATAAAAACGTACATATTTATGTTTGCGATTTATAACTTAAATCTTCAATTGAATCTTAGATTGCGCAACACTTTTACAAGAATTGATCACTAGTGTGAAGGGCAGTTAAAACAAACATTGTTTCCTTTCATTATAATGTCAAACCACAAATGTTTGCCCTCTTTGAAAAAAATACTATTATAGCATTCTCACTTCAAACAATAACAATAGAAAATTTCAAAATAGATAATATACAAAGTTGGTAAAATATGCAAATAGATGATAAAATTTACATTTTATAATACTAACATAAAATACATACAAATGAGAGGATGGTTTGTGCTGATTTAAAATCAATTTGGTGTCCAGCTAATAGTGTAATCATGGAAAGAGATCTTTTAGTAAATATAACTTTGTTTGTTTGTGGCATAATATTCTTTGTCCATTTTTATCCATGCCATGATTTATTAACAAACTTCTGGTGGGAAGGGTAGTTCTACCTTTTAAGCCGGTCCTACTTGAATGGTGGAAACGGCATTGCTATGCGATCATTTTATATAAATATGTTATATCAATATCTTTTTTAATGGTCTCAATTATATGTATATGTACTTCAAAATGTGAACCAACTTTTCCCCTTCTTCAAATTCTTGTTGTTTGTGTGGAAGAATATTTTATCACAAGGAAACTATATTTAAACCGTAGAACGGGTAATAAATACATTCTTACACTTACCGCTCTGAAGAAGAGGATTTTTTTTTGTAATTGTTAGTGCAAAAATTTAAAAAAAAAATTATGTAATAAAATACATACATTTTCCACAAATAAAACGTCACTAAATGGCTAAAAACTGACTAACTTTATGGAGTTGTATTACAAAAGCTGGCTTTAATTTCAGTCAATAATTTTATAGTTGGGGTGTGGTGAGTACTTTTTAAAAATATCATTAAAATATATGTATTATTTTCTCAAGTTCCCTTGTTTTCGCCCGCATGAAGTGTGTTAATATTTATATGTTATTTTTGTCTTTTATGTTATTTTTGTCTTATATGTTATTTTTGTCTTATATGTTATTTTTGTCTTATACGTTATTTTTGTCTTTATGACTACATTTTAGCAGCAGTCTTTGTACAGATAAAGAGGGTATATTATTAAATTTGTATTCAGAGCTCAACAGGCTCTATGCCATATTTTGGAATGCGGAAGCCCGAGGAGTGGTTAAACATACTCCCCCTTACTAATATATGTGTTTTAAATTTTAGACAACTGATAAACAACCTGATTTATATATATATAAATATGGTTGTTCATCAGTTGTCTAAAATTTAAATAATTTATATACCTATAATCCTACATTTGGTTGTTTATCAGTTGTGTAAAATTTACAACTCATTTATTAATAAGGCCTTTTATATTTAACTGCTTCTGTATTTAACGAATCTGCAAAAAAAAAACGATTCGTTTTTATGTAATTAATTTAAAACATCAACATCACAAAAATGTTTTAGTCAAATTTAGCCCTCGAAGGGCTGCATTTGTTATTACCTATTTATTTAATTCATTAATTTATTCAAATTAATATTAATTGTAATATCTATCAAAATCTGGAGCAAAATGGATTTCAAATTACAATATAAACAATCGCTGAGAGACTATTTCGGGTGCAGTTTAAAATGGCTATGTAATGTCACAGTTTCAACAATGGCATCACCATTGTAATAACTAATAACCAATCTCTGGTAGAGCCAAAAGAAATTAAACTATGATTCAATATGATGCGTCTTGAATTAAATACATACCTGTTATTAAAACCAGAGAAATATTTATAAATATATTCCAAGTAATTAACACTACTGCAGTCTAGGGGAAACTGAATTGCTCTAAAGTAGCCATGTTGGATTAGCAAGCAACAATTCTGCAATCATTAAAACGTGATTTTAATTTTTGCACTGGTCAGTAAATTTTTATTATCACAACTACATGTAAGAATGCATGTGAGTAATTAATTTTATTTTATAATTTCCTTATTTAGAATCACATAATTGTTATCCATTCCACTTAAATTTAAGTTTTAACTGGAGACTAATCATAATTAAAAATTGCTGAGTTATCCAAGGAATTCTTCGGACATATGGTATAAAAATATACTAGATCAGTGGTCAGTAGGGGCATAATAATAATAGGGTAGTCAAAAAATCATCAAGATTTTGTACTAATCGAATTTTATTAAATATATTTCACTTAACAAGTAATTAATTACAGGACGATTAGGAAACCGATGGACAGTCCATTCACTTGTGATCTCAACAGTGTAAAGTTAAATCACTGATAAAGTTACTATCATTTGCATCTACATGCCTGTGTGAGACGTTTTTCCGCATTGGTTGCCATTATATTTAAATATTGCTCTAGATCAGTATCTGCCAAACTGTGTACTGCGGGGCACACTAGTGAGCCGCAAGAAGTCTCAGGTGCCGGGAAGGAAGAAGCCTCAAAGCTGCTCATTTTAAATATTCCTATTTATTTAAAATTTCTTCAATTTTAAATAAATTCAACATCTAATTTGGGAGGGGGATTTGGGTACCGCCTCCCAACACCTCTGCCACAGGTCACTCCAACTGGTTCGTTATGTTTGGTGATTTAACAGGGGTGCCCGGGTACATCGGGCGAGGCGTTTAGAGGACGCGCCTGCCCATAGGCTGCGTGGCGTGCCGGATCGGGAGAGGCTGGTTTGGGCAGACCCTTAGACCTTTCCAACTGGTCTCTATTGAATAGATCAAAGAAACGACCCTGTGCATAAAGCCTCATTTTCTGAGTTATCAGCATTTTGGATATTGCTTTGGAGTCAATATCCTCGATTGTCCATAGAGGTGATTGATTGAGCGAGGGTCATGGGAAGAGTCTCCAGTTAATTAGTATTAATATCTACTATTACAATCCATGAGATTCAACATTTTTCTCTTCATATCTCTCCACACATTTTCTTCCTATTTAGTATTTTTTGTTATTATTACTTATATCAACATTGTGAGAAAGGATTAAGAACTATAACTTTCATTCGGCTAGCATTACACTTGTAAGTTTTTTCGTAAATTTACGACTTCTAGCCAATGGGCGCATTGGATTTTCAAAATGCAAGATGCCCATTGGCTAGAAGTCGTAAATTTACGAAAAAACTTACAAGTGTACTGCTAGCCTTCCAGACAAAATTACCAAGACATTTAAAGGTCATATGTAATAGGTACATAAACTATGTATAATATTTAATACTTAGAACCTTATATAAATATATTTTTCAACTTAATTACTACAAGAAACAATTATTTACGTTAGGGGAGATGGTAAAAGATGCATTAGTTTCATATTATTTTGACCAATATTAAAATTTTTACGTGTTTTGGACCAATGAAATTTGCTATGTTTGTTTTGTTAGTGTCATGTGACGTTTGCCGGAAGGTTACGCGGTAATTTAAATACGCACAAATGTTAAATTTAATATTAATACAAATATGTATTTTTATTATATATGTGAATTAATATTAAACTAATTTATACAAACCGAGAACCTCATAACCTATTTTATGCACGTTTTTCTATCTCCCCTGACGTAAATAGTATCGTGGGTAAACTTTCAGAATTGCTGGGCATGCTCAATATGAATTAGTAATAAAAGAAAAAACATGGCATCATCAACAAAAGACATGAAATTTTAAAACTTTGATGAACGAAAAATGGAATTTTACTTCAGTATTTTGCATCTCCCCAACGTAAATAATGGTATTTTATAGTAATTAAATGGAATGGAAGCATTATTAATAAAAATATATTAATATTAAACATGTCTAGCTGTCCTAAAATATTACTGTTTCTTGTACTAATTATCCCTTCAGGCTAATTTGTTAACTTTTGGGAACAAATCATGTGGTCTCACAAAATCCTTGTATCTCCCTTACTGTTGTGAGGAATATGACTTAAATGGTGTTAGAAAGAGAAAACACAACGCTTTATATTCAAATCTACCACCATTAACCACGGAAAAAATAAAATGTGCACCTTTATGAAACCAAATGTACTGACTGCAATTTGAAAAAAACTCTTTATTTTATTTTTCATGTTGTCATTCCAAATTTTAATATTAAAAAAACATATGTTTATTTCTAACAATAACATACGAGAGAGTATTTCATCACCTTTCGGAAACAGTTTTTAGTTTTCGGATAAGTTCAGAAATATTCCATTTATTTTGATTTTATTGCAAAGCGGAAATTTTCCGACCATCTGACAAAATACGGCTGTGGCCTGAAAAGTTAAGTTGAAACGTGTTAATCAAGTCATTTGGGTGTATTGAGAAGTAAGCGGGTAAGGAAATTTTTATCATATCTTATTTTGGTAAATATTTACCTACGACTACCGTTTTTACTACTACAAAAAATTGCCCCTTTAATAACGCCTGCTCGCGTCCCCTTTAGAGTTATATCCCAGTTTTCAAGTAGTTTGTGGGCTACGCTAGGTTTGTATAGACTGGTTTGTGATTTAATTCTACCTAATCCAACCTAACCTAACATGTACGGAATATTTTCTCAAACGGTAGTCGTAGGTAAATAATTACCCTTATTTTTACCTAACTGCAGTAAAAACCATTTGAAAATTAGTAAAATAAGCAATAAACACCAAGATTAATCTCATGCGAAGGCCATCAATGTGGCTTGTACTTATCATAATAATTATAAAGTTGACCACTAAATAAACCATTAAATTTATAAAGCCCAACTATGTAACTGTGTTAAATTTGAATTAATTACTTTGAAGATAAGTTTATCATAGTCGTGTGTGCAATTAGCAGTAATTGTATTTATCTTATCGCATATTTTCGGCGTATTTTGACATTAAGCTGGAAGTGATTGACATTTTGACAGCTGAAGAATTTATTTCACGTATATTATTTACGGCAAGAACCGAGAAAAACAAACATTCAGAAACCAACGAAAAATCAAATAATTATAATAAGACCTCGTTAAGGAAAATGTGTATATTTATATCACTATCGGATGACGAATTTGGATCACTTCTAAGCGGATATTGATACTATCGCTAGAATAAAATTTGCACAACATAATATACGTAATTTCAACCATGAAACTGCAACCTTATGGAGCGTGTCCTTGTTGGAAAAAACAGGATTGACCATCTAAACCAACAGTTGGAGCAGTTGCCCCATCCTTTCCCCTCATTTCAAGGCTGTTTTTGAGAAGTATGTAACCAAATTGATGATCTAAAGAACAACTGGGCCTACCTGTTTGTATTGACGACGTACAAGCGAAACTCGAGTCAGAAACAGATGTCATCAATAAAACGCACCTTTCACATTAGACACTTAACTGCAATGTAGTTTTAACAAACGTTAACAATTTTCACTGGACATACATGGAAAAGTCCGCATAACGCGATCACAACACAATTTATCTACAATACTTTGTTATTTCGCAAGGAATGTCAAAGACTACAACCACGAACAAAATTCGTCCATTAACTGTGTTGTCAGAAGAAAAAACTAATATTCCACATTTTTGTTTAATTTGCTGAATCGATGGGTTATCGTAAATCGGAAATGGTGTATAAGCTTATTTAGTTACGAAAAGTTTATTCTGGAGAGTAAAAAAGAATGTCACTTTCATTCTGGTCAGTTTGTCACAAATCCCATTGAGCATGATCATTTCACGGCACTCCAAAAAGCAATATTCTTATGTTCAGAATGAAGTGTTTATAAAAAAATCAATTGTAATACTGATGTTGGGGTCGTTGAGAAAGAAACCATTCCATATAAATTCAGAATGGAATGGTTGTCAGTACAATAACTTAGAATCACGTTCTTGCTAACTTTGGAAAAATAAGTTTTCTGGAAAGAAAAAATGAATCTAAAAAGATTTATTTTCGTCGGGAACTCTGGAAAGAAATATTGCCATGTTGTAAATGTAGTTTTAATATATCAAAATCCAAAATGAAAGCATACAATGTAAGTGGTTGGGAAATAAATCACTCTATATATTATGAAAAAAGCATTCTAATACATATGGTGTCATGGGGTACAAAATTTGAAGTTGAGTTTCGATAGATTTTCTATGGATATCAGTAGATTTAAACACGTCATTTATTTATTTATGGCCCGATGCCAGGTCGCAACCCGTGGTTTGGGTAACAATTATTTGTATTATTTGAGATCACAAATACGCAAGAAGTGTCTGGAACATGAAACTGCTCAATAATACTCAACTGCGGAGAAGTTTTATCAAAAAGAAGTTAAAAAACTTTAATAATTATTACCTACATGAATTTTAATTTTGCTACGGAAACAACACATTTTTCACGGTTAAACCCAGCTCGAATGACTTTCCTCAAAGAAAGTACTTAACATTTTTCTAACGATGTTTTCCCTGTTTATAATATTTTTGATTATAGCCATACTTTTTTTTATGGGGAGGAAATGTCTGCTGGAAGATTCGCTGTTCGTTAAATAAAATTTGTAAAATCAAACTGATAAGATGTTTTTCAAATACCAATATACGTCATAATTTATATTATCTGTGGTGCATTTATTGCACATACAATTTTTACGACGATGATCGTCCAAGAACCTGTTCAGGTAAATTCAAATATTATTTTCTGTCAAACGTCTTGACAATCATCCACTGAAGTAAAATTTGATTTTAATGTTGTTTTTGATTTTTCAGGCCGCAATATGGCACTGTCTCAATCATTACGCATATGGGGATGCAGTGTTTCTCGCTGAACGATTATACGCAGAATGTAAGGCTTTGTTATTTTTTTACCGATACATAGTATTTAACGCAAAATTGTTTAACTGTCTTGGAAATTACTGGTTGTGCGAAGAGGGAGCAATTAATTAATTTATTTTTATTTTTAGTGGAGTCCGAAGAAAGTGCGTTTCTGTTGGGAACATGTTATTACCGTGCTGGAAGGGTTAATGAGGCCTTTTGGCTTCTG
Source organism: Hesperophylax consimilis (assembly GCF_061612785.1). Taxonomy (NCBI): domain Eukaryota; kingdom Metazoa; phylum Arthropoda; class Insecta; order Trichoptera; family Limnephilidae; genus Hesperophylax; species Hesperophylax consimilis. The sequence goes on from NC_142842.1 coordinate 4,817,388, forward strand.
AGCAATACATGTCCAACAACTTCCAATGCCAGATTCCTGCTTGCAAAGTGTGCCATTGACTTAGAGAAGTGAGTGATTGACTCTTCATGAACTTTCATTACCAATCTTTAATAAAAACTGCTTATTTATTTCATAAATATGTTAGAAAAATAATAATGTATGTATGATTTGTATGGTGCCGTTTTTGTAAAACATCACCTTAAGGGCTCTGTGATAATGCCATGGTCAAACTTCCCAGCTGTTTATGGATTTTTTTGTACAATTGGCATAGGTTAGGTCAGTTTTACAAAGGGTTAATGTACCTTATTTATTTTGGTTTTAGAATTACCTGCCTGCTTAGGTAATTTTTATAATTAAATGTTTACTTATAATGATAATGATGTTTTCGGGATGAAAGCATCAGTGGAAGACATGAATCTATGTGATTGTCAACCCTCAATTGGTTTTGTTATTTACTTTGGTAAATTATTCAGCTTTAGATATGCAATACTCTTTCACAGATTTATTTACTAAACGGCTCTATACATAAAATTGTCCAATATGATGCATAGGTAAAAAGTGAAAACTGGTGTGGTATTATTTTCAGATTGAGCGATGCGGAAGTTGCCCTTCATGCAGCAGAGGTTGAGCTTGGGGACTCTGCTCCTTTTGCGCTGCAGCTCCTTTCCCAACTCTACACCGCTACTGAGCGTCGCGGCAAGTCCAGCGAAGCCCTACGCCAAGCCCTCCGCCTTAATCCCTTCCTCTGGGATGCCTTTGCTCAACTGTGTCACGCTGGAGAGAAAGTGGACCCCTTTTCCATCTTCCAACTACATGGGGACTGCCCTCCGCCGGCCCCGCAAGAAGCTTCCACTCTCACCGTCATCAGCAACAGTGTGAAGGCCACTCCAGCCAACACGGCTACGGCGGCGGTGGTGGGAGGTGCCGGGGGCATCACGCCGGACAGCGTGGTGGGTGCACGCCGGCTGCGGAGTGTGTTCGGGGGCCCCGCCTCCTCCCCCTTCTCCCCTTCTTTCGGCATCCTGCCTCTGGAGGAGTCCCCCTTGGCCCTGTACACGCCCACCCTGACAGACGCCAATGAGCAGAAGGCGCTTCCCAAGCTCGTACACTCCCTGCGCGCACACGTGGGGCAGTTGAAGGAGGCCGTGTTCTCTCCGGTGCCACGACAGGCACACATTGGGCCTACACCGCATGTGCGGCGCTCCTCCCGCCTCTTCAGTAATAGCTACTCCGTCAAGGAAAATAACAAATCTCCCAATAGAAAATTTGCAGCCCCAAAAAGTCCCTCAAGAAAGTGCAAGCAGCGCATCGCCAAAGTCTTGACAAAAGCTAACATCGGAGATGTCATGGATTGTAATAATACTCGAGAAAACACCAACATGGATAGAATTCCCCCCAGCTTTTCCGCTGTTGCCCCCCAAATGGCCTCTCGCCATAGTTCCGAGGGCTTGATGGCCTTACTGCGCACCGTGGGCTACGCATATACCAAACTGGCCGGCTTGGAGTGTCGCAAGGCTCTCGAGTTGCTGGAAGAGCTACCTCCTCGGCAATACCGCTCCCCGTGGGTGCGAACATTGGTAGCTCTGGCGCATCATGAGCTGGGAGAGTATGAATCTGCGGCTCGGAACTTTGCGGAGGTGCGCGCCTCCCATCCCCTGCGCGTGGAGCACTTGGACACTTACAGTACCTGCTTGTGGCACTTACAGAGGGAAGTGGAGCTTTCAGCTCTGGCCAGAGAGCTGGTGGCGCGAGACCGTAAATGTTCTACGGCCTGGCTGGTGGCGGGAAACTGCTTCTCTCTACACAAAGAACACGACACGGCCGTGAGGTTCTTCAGAAGAGCCGTACAGCTACGACCGGACCGCCCCTACGCTCACACTCTTCTCGGTCACGAGTATGTGGCTACGGAAGAAACTGATAAGGCCATGGCCTGTTTCCGTAGCGCCGTCAGACTGGATCCCCGCCACTACAACGCCTGGTTTGGAATCGCCACAGTGTACTCCAAGCAGGAGAGATTTCGGCTGGCGGAAGTGCACTTTAGGCGAGCCCTGACTATCCACCCAGAGTCGGGAGTGCTGCGCTGCCACCTGGGGGTGGTGCAAGTGGCGCTGGGCAGAGCGGAGCGTGCGCTGGCTACGCTGGACCACGCCGTGCGAGTAGACCCTAAAAACCCACTGTGTCGCTTTCACCGAGCGTCAGTCCTATTCTCGGCTGGCCGTTTAAAAGAAGCCCTCGAGGAGTTGGAAGAGTTGAAGGATCTAGTGCCCAAGGAGTCTCTGGTCTACTATCTGCTGGGTAAAGTGCATAACAAGCTAGGCAATGCGCACCTGGCCCTCATGCACTTCAGTTGGGCCACGGACTTGGACCCCAAGGGCGCCAGTGGGCACATCAAGGAAGCCTTCGACCCCGCTCGAGCCGAGGATCCACCGGACCCGGCACTATAAAAAGCCAGAGCATCTAGATAGTCCATTATTAAATGAAGTGTAAACTGGTTCGGCCGGATTGTAAACGTTATTATATATGATTATAATTTTTGTGTACATATATATTATATTAGATGTGTTTTTTTACTTTTGTGAAAATAGCCGTACGAGTGCAGTACAAAATGGCATCGCTAGTGTTTGTTTGTGGAACCCGCATGCGACTTCTAATTAAGCCTCTGATATCCGCCATAGAAGAACATTACGCTTTGGATGTTACACTTTATATTGTCTTTGATAGTTTTACTATGTTACGAAACGGTAATTGAATATAATGTATTTGAACCTCGGTATACTAAATTATGACAGCATTCCTGGATCTCTAAAAATGTAAATATTTTCTTTAATATATTAATATCCTTTTGAATTACATAAATGCAAAATAGGTAAAATAACTACTTTATCCTTGGTAGATTTGCTCATATATTCATGTAGCATGTTCTTTATTTACCATTCATTAAAAATAGCCATCATTAACATGGAGATAGTACTTCTTCATATTCATGCTTTTGACTGGTACATATTTCTGCTAGCGCCATTTTCATCTGAATAAAGGTAACGTAACATTGTTAGAATAAAAATTAGTCAAATTAACATAACGGTAACCTTAGTAAATTATGTTCATCAATAGTGTTGTTAATTATTACACATTTTTGATTCTTTCCAAAGAAATAAAACATCATTTTATAAAATCTTTCGTATTTTATGGCTGTATGGAAATCAATATTATTTGTCAATAATGACATTGTTTGTTATCCACGCTAATTAGTCACCCTTCCTGAAAGAACACTTGGGACGGGTTGTTTCAGAAAATTTAAACAATTCTTCAAATTTCAACGTTAATTTCCGGGTTCTGTGAAAGTCCTATTGATGTTCTGTTATAATATCAACATGGGCCAGTTGCTTTACAGAACTGAATTAATAATAGAACATTCATAGTCTTTGAAAATATGATGAATTGTTCAAATTCTCTGAAACGACCCGTCCTTAGATTTTGGAGCATTATAGTATCCTACATCTGGGTTCATTTGACCACATAATATTTAGCGAGTTTTTGAAGTTGTTCTTTCTGAAACCGAACTATGAAATGAAATTACATTATTATTCTGTGCCTTTTGTTTGGAATTTAAAAAAAAATCAAATTTTATTTATTTCTGATCACCGAGTAAGTACATTTAGGTACTTTTTCTTTCTTAATAATTATTTCAGTTGCAAAACAAATTACCCTATTATTTAAATTATCTTATTCACAATAACCCTTGCAACCACAGACATCCGAATTGATAGACCAGCCCATCGGGAAACCAAGTGCGCGGAGCGGGGAGGTGATTTGTCACTGAATGAATCTGACAATATACAGGAAACTCACATTGTAATATTACTATTTAGTCCTCGAAAATAAAATCTGCTTACAAATTACTAGTCCTTTTTACAATTGCTGGTTCTGTTAAAATCCAAAATCCGGTAAACAAAAGTTCAGGTTTGTTTCCAAAATCGAATACACTTTTTAGTTGGACACTTTTACAAATCTTTGTATATAAAAATTCAGCCAGCGTAGTTTGTGTTCGCAAATCTCGAAAAGTGGTCGACTGGTATCGCTGAAAATTTCATAGTTTGTTCTTATTAGTGCCAGGAGTGTTTAGAGAGTGCTTTGAATGATGGAAGAAGTCGAGGAATACTATTCCTAGTTCCATAATGGACTGCGCTGCTTTAGCGAGTTTCTGTGCATGGTCTGGTTATTAAAATGTGCAGTCAACGTACAACTGATGTTGTAGTTTATTCAGAGCATTCTCCAACCCTCCTGGTGCCAAAAATATGGTCACATGGTTTGCCTCCAGCTCGTGGAAATGATACCCGAATTCATATTAGGGCAAGTCTATTAATTTGGATGTCTATGCTTGAAACTGAATCTCTTCAAGAACACTTTATATTATGTACTATTATTGACTGGTCAGTATTTAAACGACTCGCTGGTTAAATGATAGAGATTATATACTAAGGCAAGTATTTATTTATGTACATTAATTAATTGATGGAATTTGTGAAACATTCCTTAAGATGAAAATTTTTAGAAAACGTGTCGCTGAATCAAAGACAGAAGATGGTATTTATACAATTGACAAATCATGTATCTTTCAACCCTTAAAAACCTGGAAGTCAGTCTATTCTTTGCCTCGATCTGAAATCTAATGTCAGCCGACATGCAATATTGTTTTTATTTAAGTTTACACGGATATGTTTAGTTTCGAACTAGTCTTATATTATTTACAAATACTTTATTAAAGTGATTATATGAATGTATAGTTGTGTATAAACATGTGTGTTGACACTATGGCGACTTTAATAAATTATTATTGTATGATCTTTACATTATATCCCAGAATAAAGATTGAAGCCCTCTCAATGACTTGTCCTACCTATCCATGCAAATGAAAGTACTTTAGTTGTCATCCCGCAGGTTTACCAATCATTTGGTAACAAATCAATCAAAATTAATCTGTCTCACATTTGGAGACCTTTTATTAACTTTCCCGTAACTATTTTTCCCATGGCCCGGATATTTTCAATGGTAAATCCCGCGAAAAACTTTTCGCATGTTTCCACTATCGAATTTCTTTAGATACTTTTACAAATGAGTTATAATTTATTTACCGCAATAACAAACACGTGCTCGACGAGTAAACGCCCATCAAACGTGTATTAAGGTTTGTCACAAAATGTTCTATCATAAAAATAATACAATTATCTCATTTAATTTATGTGAATTATTTATTTAAGTACAATTAATACATAGAAGTTACATTATTAATTGCGCCAACGTGTATTTGATACCATCAGTATATCGCCCTGGTTGCTTGAAATGGTTTTAGTCGTGTTTAGTATCAAGATCTGCTTAGCCAGGTACTCGTCATCACTACCTCCCGTCACACAACATAGCTGGGAGTGGGAATACGACAGTACGCAACCTCTTAAATATAATTAATTTATGAGAATTAGCTCGCAAATAATTTAATTAAAATAATCTCTAAACACCTGAGAGCCTTAGCCATAATTTTATTCAAGAATAAATTGATATTTATTTTTGAATAGGCTTTTGAAAAAAGTTATATTTCTTTAAGAGTACAATAATTTTACCGTTAGTAAATAAATAAATATAGAAATAAATTAAGCAACATAAAATTTATAAAACCACGGAGGAATACATAACAATTACGAAAGCAAACGAAACCATTAGCTGAGCATTTGATAAAAGTTCACAAGGCTCACCTCTGAATCTCCAGTAATATGAATGTTATTTTATATCACAAACTGATGTGACAGTATTAGTCGGCTCTGTTACAAATGCAAAATCAGACCTTGCGCAGAAAAGTCCCACAACAGGTTGCGCTGCAAACTGTTACCTTACTTTAGTGAACTTTACTTTTCTGTGGAAGGTCTCGTTATTTTGATGTTCGCTCGCGTGTGGTCAATGCATAAATGACGTTGCCGTTTATTCAAGCAGATTGTCAAGTGGTTTGGTTTCTGGTTCGTTAGGTTCCATAGGTTAGGGCAGGTATATCTCTTTGACGTCAATGGCATAATCACATTTTGGTCATTAAAAACAATTGATCATTTCTAATTGTACCACTAAAGTGGTCTTATCGAAATTGCAATAAAAGAATATTGAATTATAGCTATAAATTATTCATTATTTATTTGAGACAGAAAAGACAAAACATAATTCATAGACAATCATACTATACATTCTGTTGAAAACAATACAAAATTTTACTAAAAGTATTTCTGAATAAATATTTAAATCACAGCTGTTCAAATCATGCTTCACTTGGCCTATTAACCGCTTCTGTGCCAAGAGCGAGTTAACTCGCATTCTTGGCCTGCTGTGCACAGCTACACTTCTACCTACTGGCATTTAAAAGGTTAAAAGCTGACACAATGATCCCGCCACTGAGAGCTCTAATATAATATAATCTATATATATAAACTGTTGATGGATCATTTAAAAGAAGAGGAGACGTAAAAATGGTGCTAACGGTAACCGGATAAAGCAGAACACGATAAAATAATAAGTTAGGTTAGTTTTTTATGCACTACTTATCTTCAGCGTTCAGTTTTGTCATAGAACCAGAGCTATAAGTGTTGTGTGTCTTTAGCAACGTTCATCACGAGAAGCAAAGAATCAAAACTTTCCTTATTTTAAATAGCGGATTGTGAAATAATAGGTTTTGGCCTGATTTTGAAGATGAGTTTTTTTTTCACAAATGCCTTAGCGACGTATTCTGTTCCGCAGACAGTTTTATGTTCCACTGCGAACGTAGAATCCAGTTCGCTGCTCTGAGTGGATTGGGTCTGACCGGAGAGCTTCTGGTCATCAGGTTTGTGAACCTTCTTCTCTAAGACGGCGAATGGCTTCTCCATGACCATCTCCTTGCCCTGGAGGATGTGGTGGCCGATGATCAGAACCGGCTGGCCCGTCGTGGTGAAGTGTAGATCCCCAACGAACTGGTTGTACAAAGACAGTTCTTCGCGGGATTCTAGATCACCCTGCAGCTCTATGATGGCCCATTCCGGAATGTCCTCTTTCGCGTTTTCTCTGAAAATTATTAAACAAGTTGTTAAGAATTGTTTGGGCTTGATGAAGTCTTCAATAACAGACGCATGGTTTTTTTGTTTTTACTGCACAAAACTGCATTTCACTTTATTTAATGTTACAAAGAGTTAAATTATTCACGACCCGGACAAAACACTTTTACTAATGGTCTGTCGACCATAATGACTGCTTGTTACTATTTTATAGGAGAGAAGAAGGAAGAATCCAGTCGGTGAGGTTTTTTATAATCTAACCAAGTAACACACATTGACAAGCTAATTGTAAACAAACCAAAGAAAGCCAATTGATAAGCACTGACATCTGTTTTATCTGTTAGCCCTAGTTTTACCTCTGACCGCTAGGTGCTAGTAACTGGTGGTGAACTTTGCTAATGGTTCGTACATTTTTAACACAAGTTAAAAAATATAAGATGATCCCTCATCTGCTCTAGAATTCTTCCACCTTAGTTATAAACACAGTGTAGAGACACAGGTCTAGGTATAAGTATGGTTAAACTTGGTTAAGGACGGCTTAACTATGCCGACGCTGAACCGGCGCTCAAGAATCTAATAAGGCGGATAATGGTTTATGTATTTGGAGATAAGTTAATAATTTATTTGTGAATTAAGTATTTTTGGTGAGTAGAGGAGACAGAAGGGACATGTTTGGAATAAAGGGATCAGAAAACAGTGGAAATAAAAATGCAATCATGACATGAAAATGAAAAATTTATTCAATGTAAAACTATTATAATATTAACATGATGAAATCAAGTTTCCAACATCCACTTTCCTTTGGTTGTGTAAATACCTGTAACAAAGAAAAAGGTTATGAATTAAAATTTTATTTTGAGAATTGCTCTGGTAGAAAATCACCATTCTGCAACAAAAAACATATCTCACATACACACTCAATGTAAAAAGTGAAAGACCGCCATTCTGAATAGAAATGTAGCTTAAAATGGATTTAGTCATGTTTGGTGACCATATCTTAATAGCCAAGTACTTCTAAACCTGCCTCCTCCTCCTCTTCGATCCCTTCAGCATCACAAAATACTACAGTAATTGGCAATATCATAGTCCCGCTGGTTTCGGAAAGTTGGGAATCTTGTGCGGTATTCACATAATAAAAAAACTGCTTCACCTTCGTGTAATTCAAAAACTAAACCTAAAAAGTACGTAGTCTTGTTTTTTCCAAGGGCACGATTTTTACCAGTCTCACCTCGATCAATCAGCATCTGAACTTCTTGAAGAGCGGATGCTTGCTGGCGGGGTTGGAGGAGCGACTCTTGAATTCGTAGTAGAAGGCGTTGTCGCCGCCAGAGTAGGCGGACATGTTGCCGGTGCGCCGCACGGCCCCGCTGCCCGAAGCGATGGCCAGGTCACCAGCGATTCGCTCATCCTCACAGTCCTGGTCTGATGCGGCCAGTACCTGATTAAATAACGTACAATATAACTGGAGGTAAAACGCAATAATGTTTACATCTTTTTAATCACTATTAGCTTTGTCTAGAATCTGAGAGGCGTGCGACTCGTGACCTAGACAAGGGCAAACAAACTATTAGCTTTGTCTAGACTCTGAGCGGCGTGCGACTCATAACCTAGACAAGGGCGAACAAACTATTAGCTTTGTCTACTGACAAGACTCTGAGAGGCGTGCGACTCGTGACCTAGACAAGGGCAAACAAACTATTAGCTTTGTCTATACTCTGGGAGGCGTACGACTCGTGACCTAGGCAAGGGTCAACAAGTACCAAGCAAAATATTCAAATACATTATACGGTTACGGTTAATTATTTACAGTACTCTTCGGAATACATCGCTTATTCAACTACTACTATAAGTAATATGCCATTTGTACTAGTTGACAGAACAAAATCAAGCTACATAATTTGCCAGTATTCGTATATCAAATTCAGTAGTTCGCGGCGTGCCTAGACTCAAGCACCAAAAAAAAAACACCGATGGGTTGGGTTATGTTACTCTTACACACTCGTTATTAAACCGCGCCATCTAGCAACCTCTCACTGAGCATTTTAACAGTCACCAGGGTTAATTATTGTTGTTGTGGGACATCTCGGTTAATCCTCTGTTTATTCTAGCCACTGTTGCGTGTGTTTTTGTTCGTTTCATTCGGCCACATTTTTTATTTGAATATGTCTTCTCACAAGCGTAAACATGACATGGTTTTTGATTCATCGATTGTTTTTACGAAATACCTGTTTTAATTTTTAGTGTATTTATTATAGTATGTATACACTATAATTCGCCGCGTTCACTAATTGGACAATTATCCGGTTTTTGGGGTGACGGATTAGTGAGAGACTACTGTTTGTTTGTTATTTGGGAATGTGTGTTGTGCTTTTTGTGGACTGTCTGTTCGAAGCTATCGGAGTAAGACAGATAAACATTATTTTTATTTTTAAACAAAGGCTAAATACTCCCAGGTTAGACAATATTTTAAAAACTCCTAGTTACATCATTAATTAACGACGAGAAATGTTGGACTCAGCGAGCCGAGGAATTGAACCCCGACGCATTTGTTCACTCAGTTACTAACCGGTCAAATACTGATTTAGCTCTTGTGATCACGATGGACAGAGATGTCGGGCTGTGAAAGAGAGACAGGGCATGAGCTTCTGAGAATTATCTGTTTAGTGAACAGACAAAAGTCGTGTTGATTCATCCTCTGCAAGTAAGAAAAGGGAATAAGTGGTTACCTGTTGTAGCAACTGTCCTTGTTCCTCCCTGGTTCCGTAGAAGAGATCCGACTCCTGGTCCATTCCTCTCAACTCCGTGATCACCTAAAAACAACACACTTCCGTTTATTATACAGGCTCAGATAATACACATACACACCTTTTACGATTTTAATAGAAACCACTGACATAATACCTTTCGACTATTAGGCCCTTCTCCCTCAGGGATACGCAAGTATTTGATACAGACGATTCAAGTGTCTGCGTGGAGTTTCGTGCGCAGGCACACGTTGCCGACATTCATCGGTGACACCAGTCTCTCGCGACCAGCCTGGCGAGGTTTTCACTACTCATGTCAGACATTTGTAACAATGTGTGTACTTTAGATCAGTCCTAGGATCAAAACGGCCAACAAAGAATGACAGCTACAATGGTTGGTGGCGACACAGGTCTCGTGATTTCTTATGGACTGTGCGAACAAGTGTTGTCAACAACATGAGTATCACTTGCGTACCGATGTGAAATAAGGGTCTTAATATTTACAATGCAACAGGGTGTTGAACTGCTGAAAGAAAAGGGACACCAGGTAGAGAGCAAGAGAGAGACACCACAGTAGAGGTGCAAAAATGGCAGGCAAAACCCCAAATACAAAATACTGAAAAGAGGAGAAGGATGTCTGCAACAAGCAATGGGTAGTTCAAATTGTTTACCTTGTAGCTGTAACCTTGATTGACTAAAAATCTCTGCCTCTTCCGGCTATAGGACATCTCCATGGTGTCCTGAGAGACCAAGGTGTAGAAGAAGGCGTTATACTCCTCGGCAATGGCTCCCTTCTTGGCCCTCAGGATGCGGCCCAGCCTCTGGGCTTCCTGGCGACGGGACCCGCCGTGAGACGATATCTGAATCAGAACGTTGGCTTCGGGCAAGTCGAAACTGGTATCGGCCACTTTACTGACAAATATTGTGTTCACCTAAAAGAAAAATAGAATAGTTACAAATGAAAATAATAAGATAAAAAATAAATTTAATTTGCTTCATGTATCGTTTATCTTCCTGCACGGACATTCAACATGCTACACTAGCGTTTCCTAGCGATGCGAGTTGTGCGCTTTGGTTTTCTTTCATGCATTTTAATGGATTTTATATGTATGTAATAAAATCTTTAGAAATATTAAAAAAAAATGTGCCAGAACCCAGTGAAAACAGGTCTCTTTAACTGTCTGTGCATTTTCTACAGCACAGCCTGTATTAAAAAAGTTGGCGGTGATTCGAGCTATCGTGGAAACAAGTCCTTTGTGTTGGCGGTATTTATAATAATAGATTTTAAAACTCATTAGTTTGTTCGGCAATAAACCTCGAGGCTCGAGGTATAGTGGTGAAACTAACTATGTATATTGTGTTGCGTGCTCTTTCGAAGAGACGTTACAGTGGTAGGTGATTAGTCATTCTTTTATCTTCGCTTCTATCCTACACATATTAATCAAACACCATTTAATTTAGATTAAAGTGTTTACAGCCCATTTTCAAGTTAATCTGAAGTTGTATTATTCACATGCAACATTGCTTATATACGCATAAACTTATACAAATAAATATACCACAGAAAAGCTTACGTCAACTTTGAGGGTTTTGCATTATTTTAAGAAGAGGAAGGAGTGAATTTGTGTCAGTTAATATTATTTCAGAAATGAATACTTACCTTTTGATTGAACTTGAAATTCTGTAAGATCTGTATCCTCTCTCCCTGAGATGTGGGTCCATAGATATAGGGCTTGTTCATCTTAACGGCGTAGTGCTTCAGAGCAAACACATTGTCTGAGAATACTATCGTCTTATCACCTCTGCGCTCGTGGTATCTATAACAATGCATTTAAAATTATTATTATGTTTAAAAGGAGCTAAAAGCGCCAAGATTTGTAGTACAGACATTTTTACAATAAGTATAATTTGTATCAAAGAGTCAGGTAATGACTGGTCTGCGGGTTAGTCCTTCTGGCTCCCAGCCAAGTGTCCTAATAACCAAGCTATCGACCATCTCGATTTTAAAACTGATATACAGTGCATACCGCACAAGTCTCAACTGCTTCCAACCGTCAGGAGCCAGTGAGACTAAGGCATTCCCAATTGGGGTACGTTGTGAGACTTAGGGGGTATTTCACTATCTCTGAATAACGCTAACGCTCGGGTTAAAGTTCGATTTGACTAATCAGTGCTCGAACCTCACGTTAGGCGCTATTCCTCGAATCAAAGATGGCGTCAAAACATTTCGAGTTTGACAGCGGAGAAGTGAGTCGAATTTTGTTGCGAATTATTATTGATACCGAGGTTTTTGATTTACAGAAGCAGGTGAAAGGGCAGCGATGCGAAGGCTGCGAGTTTTAAGAGCTCGAATGAATTTGAATGCTTGTATGATCCATCCTGAATTATTTGATTGTGTTCAAAATAAGAAACAATGTATTATAATTTGACACGAATCTATCTAAAATAACCTGATAATCAACATAACATAACCAAAAAAATGCACACTTTGCGGTGTGCAGACTGTGGCGGGAAACTGGATGACGGCGTTGACCACAGATCAATTGGTGTTGATGCTAGCATTCCATAGACATTGCGGCAAAACATGACAGGCGTGGCAGTAGATGGGGTAACTGCAAACATTTTGCGATGTTGCCAGACTATTTCGAGTGTTATCTATCCGGAAGCTCGGCAACAATGGTGAAACGGTCGCCGTTGAATAACGAAGTTATTCTGATCTTTAAAGCCAGCCAACGGCTAGCTAGTCAGATATTTAGCCCGACATAGTGAAATACCCCCTTAAGGTAGTAGGGAGGGGAGGGAATTAGGGAAGAGGAAAGTGGGGAAGTACCTGTCTATTCAGATCAAGCCACCAAATAGAGCCATTTCAAGCAATGTTTCAATGCTGAATGGTTGTCTTACACCGAGGCAATACTGAGAGTATCTTCCACTCTGGAACGTGCCACAAATGTACTTTATATTATTTTAAATTAATTATTTGTGAAATAACACAAATTAATCGAATAAAATTTACTTGCGCACGCAGGGATTTGAACCCGCGACCTTCAGATTGCTAGTAGAGAGCCCTCGACCATGGAAGCCGTCAATTACTACCATCATTATAAGCGGAAAATGTTGTGATGGAGGACTTCGCTAGCAGAGGATTGAACCGGAGACGCCTGGGCGGTAACCCAATACAATTATCCACATAGCTACAACTAAATAGTGTAGAAAATAATTAATTCATTCTATGCTAATATTCTATTCTCTCAAGTTCTGTTGGAGAGCTTTCATCAAAATATACCTTCATCAATGATAAATTACCTAATTAAAAACTGGCACGCCCTAAACTTGGAGGGGTTCATCACGTAGAGCAGGAGGCGCCTTGCCGTCCGGCAGGTTAGGTATTCCCGGTAGAACTCGGGGGCCATGGGGCACCACACCTCGGCGCACTGCACTCGCGCTATGAACCCCCGCCGCTGCAGCTCCAGCCAGTTGGCCTCGTACAGCTTGGGGCCAATCAGGAAGTTCAGATCGGCAATCTTGTCGTCTTCGCGAAGCAGGGTGGCGGTGAGGCCTGGTGAACAAATACATCATAGTGAGTATATATATTGTTTTAATATATTATATCTATGGTTAAACTGTAGCCTCCTCTCCTGCTTCTTCAGCCATAGTCTGCTCTGCATCGCAGCTGCAGCGCTGGGTGTGCATTATCACAGAGTACGTGATTAACAAGTAGTTATCTGTCTCACCGAGCTTGCAATGAGAGTGCACGATGGTCAGCACCCGTCGGAACATCTTGGCGGGGATAGTGTGCACCTCGTCCAGCAGCAGAAGGCCCCACTCCTGCCCCTTGAGCCATTTCATGGTCTGCTCCGCTTCCCAGCTACGGCGCTGCGTGTGCGTTATCATGGAGTATGTGGTCACAAGCACCCCGCAGCCGGCCGGCTTGTCTTTAGCTTCCGACGTGAACCTGGACGGGGAAATAATACAATATTACAATTCAAAGGCTATGTTTCAAAACAAACTTCTTGCTTCGTACACATTCATAAATTGTCTCATACATACTCTTCTGTTATTCTGGATATAGGTAATATGTTTAGTTTTTTTTAAAGAAAGATAAACATTCCCGGGTTACAAATAACCTAACAATATTAGAAAATCTCCTTTTATAATTACAGTAAGAAGAATATGTTGCTTGGAGGATTTAGTCAGCCGAGGAATTGAACATACGACGCCTGGGTGGGAATCAGACACGATGCCAACTCAGCCATTGACCAGTCATATAAAAGAAACGCAGGAGAGGCTTGAGCATGGTTTTTTACTTTAGTGAAAAACTCACTTAATTTAGAATAACTATTTAACCATTACGCCACTTCCTGAAGGGGCAGGCAGAGAGGATGGACATCCACACAACTCTATCTTGGCACACATTATTCTGACTCATGAGATGACTGACTGACTACCCAAATATTTGATTAAATTGGTTGTGCCACGTCTTCCTTGGGTTCACCAACTTCCTCTATCATTAACTTTCAAATATTCTCCTTTCTCCGTTCGTTACCAGAACAATGATGATGATCCAAAACTATATTTAATGATGAAAGGTTGAGAACCGATCTTTAAATATTAATCTATCACTAAAGGCCACTTTCGTCAAACAAATCGGAGCAAAACGCTACGTTAAGTCAAAATTAATCTTTACTGGAAGGCTTAACTAATAAGTTAAGAGTTACTCAAATCCATTTCACCAACTTTTTTAACCAAGCGTTTGCCATAAATAGTCAGAAAAATGTATTTAAATTAATTAACAAAGACTTATTATGAAGGCATGTTTAATTTTACATCTCGAAATGCAGCCAAAAGTTTACCTGCAAATCATGCTGTCATCGGCTGTGGACCACATCTTAAACTGTTGTTTCCACTGCTCCACGGAGACGCCGGAGTTGCAGAGCACCAGAGCTCGTTTGCGCACGGTACAACACGCAGTTACTCCCACCAGGGATTTACCAGCACCGCAAGGCAATACTATCACACCAGATCTGAAACAAACACACAAACAACACTTTTACTAGCGATCAATTAAATGTTAGTCGATGAAAACAAAAGAAAAATAAGAAAATTTAAAATAGAATAACCATTTTATATTTTAAAATCCATTGATGGTCTAACTCCTTAGGCTAACTTGTTTGGTTTTGGGAAGCTAACAGCTATTACTTGATTTGTTGTCGACTTGTTCGCTTTTCAGAAGAGCTCAGTCATACACATTTAAATATATGAAAACACCAAGCTTTATATTTGTTTGAGCTTGATGAAGTCTTCAATAACAAACGCATGGTTTTTTGTTTTTACTGCACAAAACTGCATTTCACTTTATTTAATGTTACAAGAGTTAAATTATTCCCGACCCGGACAAACCACTTTTACTAATGGTCTGTAGACCATAATGACTGCTTGTTACTATTTTATAGGAGAGAAGAAGAAGGAATCCAGTTGGCGAGGCTTTTTATAATCTAACCAAGTAAAACACATTGAAAAGCTAATTGTAAACAAACACTGTCAAAGAAAGCCACAATTGATAAGGCAAAACATCTGTTTTATCTGTTAGCCCTAGTTTTACCTACGACTCGCTCGATATAGCTCCTCCGCTACGGCCCCCCGATGTGGCTCCCAGCTCCCAGCGTATGAATTACACATAGAGAATACTGTGCTCCTTCGATAAAACTCGCTCGATACAGCTCCTCCGCTACGGCCCCCCCGATATGGATCCCAGCTCCCAGCGTATGAATTACACATAGAGAATACTGTACTCCCTCGATACAACTCGCTCGATACAACTAGCTCGATACAGCTCCTCCGTCGTGGCCAGCCCTTTAAATTCAGATATTTGGTGTAAATTCATAAAAATACAACATAATTCCGCGTAAAACCAATTTTTTCGGCCCTTCATACTCGGATGTTTGAAATAAATTCGAAAAATATGTCAGTGTAAATCGATTCAGATTTCCAAAATAATAATACTAATTAGGACGATGTACAATCATGTAAAAATACATTTCTCGATGTTTTACTGCCATGGCTGTCTTTGAGATTCAGATTTTTATGATTTATTTTCGCAAAAATCGAATTTTAGCAAATTACAGAAACAAATTTTCATGGGTGGACAAAAATAAATTTCTAATTACGGATTAACGAATTTCAAATTAAAAAACCATTTTATATAAAAAAATTTGTTCTGAGGATATTTTTGTGGCGCAAATTTCGAATTACGCATATTTTAGAATTATCGGGGTTCAAATTAACGGGGTTCTACTGTACTAATTTTATCTATGCATGAATGTGAATATTTGCGCACGGGCCTCTTTCTTCCTTTAATATCTTGCACATATAAGTTGATGGACCGCGCAGCCAATGAAAAAATTGGAGGGATGTTGCATATGACTTACTTTGCAGCCAATTTTAAAAGTGGAACTATGCGAGTCAAGTTAAATCCTGTGTTTTTTTCAAGGGGAAAAACTAATGAAGCAAATAATATTCTAGATGTGATGTAAAGGGAGTGCTTTTCTAACCTGGCTCTTCCATTTCCAAACATTTTCCTGAGGCTCTTTTCCTGGTAGGGACGCAACACAGCCATTGGTTTGAGATCAATGTTGATATCAGGATTTATCTGCAACGAAAATATTAAACAAACCATTAATGATCAAGAACTACCTAAATTATATAATAATAATTTAGTGCATATCACACAAAGGAAGGATGAATGTAGACTAAATGCTGCGGAAATGAGATCTCTGAGGTACATGTGCGGTAGAATTTTGTGTGGCTGTGTTAAAAATGTGGAGAAAGGAAATGTGGAGAATTGAGAAAGGGACGTTTAAATGGTCTGGGCATGTAGAGCGGATGAATAAAGAAAGGAGTGGGATATTTCATACCACAAAAAAATTAGTTTCGAGCGGTGCTGGAACACGCGTCAGAGCCAAAACTGCTATTTGGGTGCGTAGCGATGGGGCACATTTTTTTAATCTTCTTTCTGGATTTTTTTTGTTTCACTTTGTGAATGCTATTAATATTGTCCTAGTATTTAAAGTTTTTGTTATTTCTAATTTTGAAACAGTTTATACATTTTGGAATTTCATTTTACATATGACTTTTTTAGATTAACCTATTGAACAAAAGCGTATCTTTAAGGATACGTTTAAAAAATCATTTCTCTGAATACAACTAGCTACTCTGGGAAAACTGCATATTATGGCAGATTATATACTACTATTAGTATAAATATATGAACAGATTATCTGGTAAGACGATACAGTTTACAAAAACATCACTTTGAAAACGACAAGCAAGTTATGACAAAAATAGAATCAGATGGTGCATGGCGAAAATTGCTGAGAATTCACTTAATTCTTGAAACCTTTATATATTATGTTTTAAATGTGATCCCCTTTTCAAATACATCTACTGAATGAATGAATAAATAAATGAATGAATGAATGTTAACCTGATACAGGCTTAGTTCTATTGGGGTTGATTTTTATGAGAAAGAACATGATTTATTTATAGTGAGATGCAATAAATAAAAGAAATGGAATCTTAGAAGTGGAAATTAATCCACTTCTCTTATCGTGCTGAAATTCGGCAGATAGGCTTGTTGTCGATGACAATGCATTCTATAACTTTTGGTGGCATTCATGCACACACACGTATTTCTCTGAAATTGGATGACATTATAAAAATTTACAACATTTAGGGGGTATTTCACTATGTCGGGCTAAATATCTGACTAGCTATCCGTTGGCTGGCTTTAAAGATCAGAATAACTTCGCTATTCAACGGCGACCGTTTCACCATTGTTTCCGAGCTTCCGGATAGATAACACTTGAAATAGTCTGGCAACATCGCAAAATGTTTGCAGTTACTCCATCTACTGCCACGGCTGTCATGCGTCACAGTCCGCACACCGCAAAGTGTGCATTTGTTTGGTTATGTTATGTTGATTATCAGGTCATTTTAGATAGATTTGTGTCGAATTAATACATTGTTTCTTATTTTGAACACAATCAAATAATTCAGGATGGATCATACAAGCATTCAAATTCATTCAACAAAATTCGACTCACTTCTCCGCTGTCAAACTCGAAATGTTTTGACGCCATCTTTGATTCGAGGAATAGCGCCTAACGTGAGGTTCGAGCACTGATTAGTCAAATGGAACTTTAACCCGAGCGTTAGCGTTATTCAGATATAGTGAAAACGAAAAAATGACTAATCCGCAGATTAGTGCTAAGTCAGAACATAATCAGAGATAGTGAAATACCCCCTAAATATAAGGAATAAATCTCGTCACCATCCAATTAGGATTTGGCTTAAGTGATGGCGCGGTTCACTCATTTTAGTCAGTCCCTGGGTAGGAAGGTTCAATCCTCAGTCAAACTAAAAAAAAAATACAAATATATTTTTAAATACAAATAAATTAATAAAAAAGATGCATCAATAAAAAAAACTTTTTTCAGGTTGTTTTTTTATGGTATAATCTAACCACAAAAACTATTGAAATGACGTGACTCCGAAATGTATATTTGATGAAGAAGAATAAAAGCAGCTTGCAAAAAGCTGAAATTCTTTCCTTTCTGTAACGGACGTAGTTGACCACATTATTTAATTTCATAAAATCTGTTTTACATTTATAAAATATGCCTACCCCACGCCACTGGCAAAATCACCACTCCCCGCCACTGGTCATTTTGTTCCAATTTCGGCCCAGGCGGCCCGAAAACTTTGACCCCGAACGGCATGGATACCGCATCGCGCGTCTACCATTGCCGAGCGGATCGATGTTCCATTTTTTTTCTATGTAAAATTTACTAGGAAAAATCAATTTTTAAATGTTGCAAATGTATGTATTTTACTTGTTCATCCCCTCGGCGGTAGTCAAATAAACACTATTTTCTATATACTACCGCTGAGGAGATATTAAAAAAGCTGTTTTTCACATACATGTATACCCATTTTTTAACAAATTTTTTACCTTTTTTGCGTGTACAAAAATCCAGGAACCTCGTAGCATAGTGAATCTTATCTCTTTCTGAGCGCTATGTTACGGGGGACCTGGGAAAAATACTAACTTAACGATATTTTACAAATTTGATCGCTTTAAGATCATTTTTACACATTTATTTACAAACATTTCTTATTTTTTATCGTATCTTGACAAACAAAAAATCTAGTTGTCAAGATACACATTCTTATAACTACTATGCATTTAAACTAATAGTAATTGTTATTCATGTAAGCCCTCAAAATCTTTTCTAACTCGCAAATTCAAGCGACTACCTTCGACCATGCTGCCGGCAAAATGAATATGCGACATTTTGCCGGGGCATATAAACACCTCACTGGCGCGGATACAATCCCCCGCCACTTTTGGACTCAAAGCCCAATGTCGGGTGCGAGTCATGCTTATTGAATATAAGCAGCCACATAATTAAAATAAATCAGTTCATCTTTACCACCGAAACCAAGCGTTTTATTATCTACAAGTGACTCCTGCTCAACATCTGCCTCACCTCGCCAAGTCTTCTGCTCCAAAACCTTCTGGTGTTACCTCCTCAAGACAAGCCGGCCCTCTTCTGGAAAACCGCCAACGCCAGAAGCGAGCAGAGACGACAGCACACCCAGTGCCCAACATTCACCAAGCCTGGGTGCAGGAGGCAGATTTCATCAAATATTTCTACTATCATCATCATCATCGGCCGTAAAGAAGCATTCTCATCGGTTGAAGACACGGTTTGGACCCGGCGCCTAAATCTACAGTCTTGTGCGGACTCCCGTCCGGTACACTTTCTAAATCGCTATTTTAAACTCACAATGATTTAGACCACGAATCGCCACTGTATGAAATGTGGATGAAACAAGGAGACCGAGGTGTTATGGTAAGTTAGTGTTATATTGAAGCTCACCGTATCGTTTCTGAAGTCGTACTCGGCCAGCAGAGGGTGGTCCAGCTCGATACACCTCTTCTGTATGATTTCAATCTTCTCGGGGTCCACCTGGAAGGCCACGGTGCCGCTGCTGGCCCCTCCCTCTTCTTCCGCTTCCTCCTCCTCTTGGTCCAACTTCTCGTACAGGTTGGTGATGTCCTCGGGCACCGGCTCCAGTGGAGGGGGGACGTCAGGCTTGGCCTCGCCGTCCACTGGAACCAAAACATGTGGAATAGTGGTACATACAGGCTAAAATTACATTTTATATATCATACCTGCTTCTCAAAATTGTTATGAATTACCTGACGATAACGGCGGTCCGTCTGATTGACAATCTGTTGTTAGCAGACGGATTACTATCCCTAATATATAGATGCAATGTAGACATGCTGAGTTCTACAAGTATTTTAAATCAGCCTGCTCTGAGGAGCTAGCAGCATTGATCTCCTGTGCACTGGTGCACATACGTGAAACTCAACAGACACGTGCGAAACACCCATTTTTATGTAGGCTTCATGAGAACGGGTCATTTCTTTGACTCGTTTTTGTGTAACTCGGCTCGAAATGAGGAACGAGCTACCGGCATCTGCTTCCTACAGCCCCTACCTTAACCTGCCTCACAACACTGCCCAAATGGGTGGTGATATAGTCCCACAGTCTTAAAACTGTACAGATCGGGGTGCTCTTGTGAGTTATCACATCAAAATATTTTTTTAAAAATTAAAAATATAAGCTTCTGTTAGTTCAGTTAGTACCTGGTGGGGCCACAACAGCCGGCTGCGTCTTCCCGAGGAAGTTGGGGATCCCCTTTTTGTCCAGGGTGCCGCTGATGAGGCCCCCGTCGGCTTCTTCCTCTCCCACCCCGCGCAGCCGGCACTCCTGCACCACCGGGTCCTTCAGCAGTTTCTGCAACACTTCGGGGTGCATACTCTCCACGTAGTACCTGACAATCCAAGATATGGGCTTAAAAAATAATACATCTAATAGTAATTATTATTTTATTAACTTCCTTTTTTGTTACAAGTAGAGATAATGATATTATTCTTATACTATGGTACTAAATTCTAGAGCAAAATCCCACGCTCATTCAAAAATCACAACAACATTATAACATTTAAATCTCAACTAAAATTGGATACAAAACAAAAGGAGATCAGATATATGTAAATAATTTAACCTAACTGAACGCCTTGTCATTGATAGTTATTATAGTATGTATTGTACTCAAACTTACTGTATTTGTATTGTGTATATGCTAATAAAAATGTAACCTAAAATAATGTATTGCTATATAGGAACCTATATTAAACATTTGTAAGTAAACCATAGACAAAATGCGAGAAATAATTAACTAAAAAATATGCGAGGCAGGTTATGCACAACTTAAAATACAGTATATTATGCCATATCTTTATAACATTCATATATTATTGTAACATTAGTTTTTCAACAATGTCATTGTTACTATCTTACATATAGGTATTTTACTTACTAATGATATATTATATATTCAGTAATTTTTTTTGACGAAATAAATAAATTTAAATTTAAAATTTAAATATAACCGAAGTTCATCAACTGCAATGTCACCGAACATGGGGTTCACAGGGTGACTCCTGAGGCCCTGGACTAGCTCGCAGATCTAGATGTTCCCTTCTGATCCCTTCACTACACGAAGAAGAAGAAATCGTTTTAGTTTAACAAAATTAGCACCGGCAGATGATGACTCACCGATTATGCTTCAGTACCAGCTTGACCTTCCCGTAGGAGAGAGTGCAGAGCTTGATGAACTCCACGATGCCGTCGGGCACGCTGCACTTGCTGAGACGACGCAGGTACTCAATGATGTCGTGCGTCTGCAGCCCCACCGACACGGCCGCGTACAGACTGTACGCAGTCAGCTTGTACTCGTGGATGTGCTCCGGCCTGGGGAATAATATACACTAACCTTTACAATGCTTGAAATTTGACAACCTTCACGAGAATTTTTTTGTTTTTACACCTTGCTGGACTTCCTCTTTTAGCCAACTTCAAAAATATTTAGTTAACCACTGTACTTTTTTAGGAAATTACACTTCGTTTCAACTTAATTACTATGTATCTATTACTATGATTACTATGATACTAGATTAATTAATAGTACATCGAAGGCTCAAGAGCAGCGCGGATTACATCTTAAAAACGAAATTTAATGCATCTTTTACCATATCTCCCGATTAAAATGGATGTTTCTTGTAGTAATCAAGTTGTAACGAAGTGTAATTTTCATAATCTGTGTCGGACATACTGCTCTTGACTCTGCCACTGCCGTTTGGAGGTGGGTGAGTACCAAAGCGAAGCATGAGCCCAGGGCGTGGCCGTACGTGACCATGGCCATATGACTAAAGTTGCCTTGCTAGTCCCGCTCGGCCCATGTTCATTGCATCTTTGTCACTATTGTATCTATTTGTAACTTGTCTTAAAACTGTGAAACATAAAATGTCTAAGGTGTTCATTTAATTGTAAAGTGTAATAAATAAAACGTCGAACTGTGGCTGGAAGGAAAGTGACAGAGAGGTTGTAGAGAAAGGGCCGAACGCAGTCATCACGTGAGAGAACGAACGGCCGTGCGCCGTCATCGCGTGAAAGAACGAACGGCTGTACGCCGTCATCAAGTTCTGAGCATTCCTTCCCTACTCCATGGATCGGAACCTCTGGTACTTACAGTCTTGTGTATCTCAAAATGTCTGATACATAATCTGGGCAGTTAAGAAAATATACAATGTACCCATTGTCCATCATCATGGCTGATTTTACATTACAGTGTCGAAACAATGGCTAAAACAGGAGGAAGCGCAACAGAGATAATAACCCAAAAATTAATCACAATAAGAATAAGCGATCTCATACGGAAGGAGCATCTCAACAGAGTGATTGGAAAAAACTATGTGATTATCTCGCTTCACAAGTGGTGAAAGGAGCGACATCTTAATTCTCCATGGATTGAGACCTTGGTCTATCTACAGTACTTGTGTGTTACAGTGCTCGTCCGCCACAACTTCTATATAATACATTTATAAGAACCTACCGGCACACAGGTTCTGAGATGGCGATGAGGAAATCGTGGGCATGTTTGTAGACTGGCGAGAATGACTCGAGGAAGATGTGGCCATTGGGAGCTACCCACAGAGGGCGAGAGATATGATCCAACTTCAGCTCCATCTGGGTCCTGATTTAGAACAAGCAGACATTAACTATTAAAGAGTTATTTGTTGGTAAATATTAAAAAAAATTAGGGACATGCTTAATAGGCACATTTTATATTTAAAATACTTTGTAGTACTTAGATAATAATAAGAACTAAGTATTTCAGTTTCCGGAAATGGAAAATAATGTATTTTAATAATAATATTTGGATGATTTGTTTAGCGCCGTTTTTGTGCAAAATCACCTCAAGGGCGCTGTAATTTATTTCGTTAAAATTAAAACCAATTGTTACTTGGCGGCCAACGATGTTGATGTCAAAGGTTTAATATATTTTTTCTTCTCTTATTTAAACCAAAATATGAACCTATGACCCTAAAATAGGATCTTAGGTTGTCAAAACCAAATAAATAAATAAAATAGCTTAAAAAAAAACAATTTAAAATTATTATGTCAAAACATGGCTTGAAGAAAAGACGTCAAATTATGTTTGTTTTTTTAGGAAATAGCTACTAAATTGCATTATTTGCCATTTTCGGAAGCTGAAATACTTACTTCTCATTATAATTTAACTGATACAAAGTGGTTTTTCTACTAACTGTGTCCCTATTCTGTATATTTACCTATTTGTTATTATTAGGATAACGATGCTGGTATTATGTTAAATTTATTTTACCTGTAATCCTTCGCTCCAAATTCATCTTCCAGCGCTTGCTCCTCATTTTCAACATTTTTAGACGCAGCTCCTGGAATTCCGTCCGTTTCTCCAATCGGTTCATCTTCCACTACTGCCGCATGATAGGCTTCATCCTCTGCTCGACGTTTTTTACCTTTGAGCGAAAAGGAAACAGTTGATAAAGAAACCAATACTTAAAAGTATTGTGCAATATGTATAATATGAATCATAATTCTGTCAACTTACCAAACTTGTTATCACTAGATCCTTTCGATGAAGATCCTTCGGATTTTTTACTCCTTTTAGGAGGACCCATAATAACCTTTCAAGAATCTGAAAAACGAATAATAGTAAATTACAATAAAAATGAACGATAGCCAATACTAAAATTACTTTAGGCAATACTCAAAATGTAACTTACCGTAATCTCGTTGTATTAGACACGAAGTATTCCAAATAAACCAAATTTGTTTTACAGGAGATGAAGCACACGTCCAAACTCGAGATTTTATTTTGACGTTTCGGCT
The DNA here is from genome assembly GCF_061612785.1 of Hesperophylax consimilis. Lineage (NCBI taxonomy): Eukaryota > Metazoa > Arthropoda > Insecta > Trichoptera > Limnephilidae > Hesperophylax > Hesperophylax consimilis. The sequence goes on from NC_142842.1 coordinate 4,841,541, forward strand.
GCGATTTTTTTTTATTTTTGTTTATGGTAAGAATCGGTTAGTAAATAGAACTGTATGAAAAAAATATTGTGTTACTCCTCACATTTATGAGGTTCTTGATTGTAAATGGATGACGATTGAAGTACCTACTTGAGTGACAGCTAGGTCGGAGTGTCTCATCACCACATAAATCAAACCAAATCAAACATATTAGTTATTTTAACCCATTTAGTAATTTATTCTTTTGTAATTTAGTTTGTATAACTATATTTGTGTTAATTGTTAAATATTGTGTTGTTTTTATCTGTTTGTCGGTAAGTCTTGTTAAATACTTGATGTAGGTAGGTTAAAAATATTAGTATAGAGATGGAACGGGCTAAACCTCCTGATCCCCCGGACGAAATCAACGATGGCTCTTTTTCAGACTCCTCGGTGGGCTCAATGGAAACGGTCGCCACCGATATTCCAGAACCCTCAGACTTCATCACAGTAACGACTAAAAAAAGGAAAAATTTAAAGCTTGTGCGAAATTCCAGTACAGATTCCGAAAAAGTACCCCACAAAATTCCTACCCTTGATAAAAATAGAAGCTTTGTAGACAATGGTATTCTTCCGTCCAATCAGCAGACCCCATCTATCCAGCCACTCAACTCGTCGATCACAACGCCAATTGCTAGTCCAACTACTCCTGTCCCCATACCGACACCAGCCCCTACACCCTCACGAATTTACAACAATTTAGACAGGCCTCCATACATCACACATGTCACTAAAATTTCAAAGGAAGGAGGTCCAACAACATTGTATGACATTGACTTTGGTCACTTTCTCCACAAAAATAAAATCAGTCCTGTCTGGAATGGAGTTAAGTCGGTTGGTCGTAACCGTCTTTCCGTCGAGTTTAAGACAGCGGCTGAAGCCAATAATTTTGTTAAATCAGCGGTTGCCAAGGAAAACTCCTATAACGTATTCATTCCTTCTTACCAGGTTACTAAACTTGGAGTCACTAAGGGAATTCCTCCACACTGGACGACAGAGGACATCTTGGAGAACATTAAGGTTCCCCAGGGTTACGGAAAGGTCATTAAAGCTCGCAGACTAAATTATCGTTTTAACACTGGAAACGCCATAGAATGGAGACCCTCTCAGTCTGTTGTCCTCACATTCGACTCCAAAGATCTCCCTCAAAATGTCACCATGTTCCACGTATCCCTACCAGTGGATCTCTACGTGTTTCCAACTGTGCAGTGCTACAAGTGCTGTAGGTTTGGACACACGAAGTCCCTCTGCAGATCAGAACCTCGATGCTATAAGTGCACCTTGTCTCATAGTGGCGATAGCTGTAATTCAACGGAGGAAAATTATAAGTGCTTAAACTGCTCAGGAAACCACTTGTCGACCAGCAAAATTTGCCCTGAAATGTCAAGGCAACGCAACATCAAACATACAATGGTTGTTCAATAAGGCTGTCATTTCTTATGCTGAAACTGCATCCAAAAATATTTCCTCCCCTCATCAATCTTCTTCTTCATCAACGAAGAAAACAGTTTTAAAGTTCAGTAAACCCCGAGTTCTCCCAAAAAAGAATGCCACTAGTCACGAATCCTTGTTATGGTTCCCCAATGGACAACTCCCTCCCAACTCTGATAGAACAATACCCAAGTCACCTGTCAACGCAGACCCACATAACATTAACGATCTTAATTCTACACTTATCACGTCATTTTTACACATCCTTCAGACTTTAAATAAAAACAATATACAAATACCGTCCCACGTTGCCAAACAGATTGTACAGATTATAAATACCTCTAGAAATGGCCCCTCTGACGAGGATTCTTCAGTGGAATTGCCATAGTCTCCGAAACAAATCAGTAGACATCTTACACACATTAAACTCACTCTCCATTGCAGTAGCTGCCGTCTCTGAGACGTGGCTTGAACCGGACTCTCATTTCAGAGTTCGAGGATTCCACTGTCTTCGTGACGACCGCCAAGATGGGAAGGGTGGCTCCGCTCTTCTCATTAAAACATCCTTACCCTTTTCCCCAGTAGATGTTAAGCCAGCCGGTTGCCCTTTTCAGGTGACGGCCGCTAAGGTTTTTGGCACTACAATCCTTTCCCTGTATATATCCCCTTCTAATAAACCCTCTAAATCAATTCTTCAAGCAATGCTTTCTAAGATAGAACCACCTTTCCTTGTTCTGGGTGACTTTAATGCTCACCACGGATTATGGGGCTCTGTGTCTTGCGACAGATTGGGCAGAGACATTGTTGACCTTCTTGACGATCTTGATCTTTGCATTATGAATGACGGTTCCCCTACCCGTGTTCAGGTACCAGGTCAACGACCCAGCGTGGTCGACCTTACCATTTGCAACTCAAACATAGCCGGATCCTTGTTCTGGAAAGTTCTGGAGGACCCGCACGGGAGTGATCACTATCCAATCCTCATAGAATCCTCCAACATGCTCCATACCAACAAGGCTTTCACGTTTCGTAATCGTAAACCGAGATTTGTAACCTCGAAGGCCAACTGGACTGATTTTTCAAAGCTCATAAAGCTTTCCATGCTTAGTCTGCCCTCTCCGACTAAAGATAATGTCACGCAATGTTACGAGTTGCTGGTTTCATCAATCATCGCGGCTGCAGAGACATGCATTCCTATCAAATTACCTGGCAATAAAGGAAAACCTCCCCCAGCCCCGTGGTGGGATAATGAATGTGCAGACGCAATAGATTCCAGGAAGAGGTATGCTAAAATATATTCTTTGAACATGACCCTTGATAATTTCCTGAACTTCAAAAAGATTGAAGCTAAGACCAAGCGATTGCTCAAAAATAAAAAAAGGCAAGGATGGAAAAACTTTTGTTCTTCCTTATCTCCCGATACCCCACTCTCAGCTGTTTGGAATTCAATCCGCCGATTCAGAGGTTCTTACGTCCCACCCGTTCCTCATCCACTCTCTTCAGAATGGGTGAAGGAATTTGCCGATAAATTAGCTCCTCCCACTGCGAGTAACTGGAACGAAACGGAATTCACATACTCGTTTCGTACGCAAGGGTGGATAGACTCACACTTCAATATATTTGAACTAAGAGAGGTTTTAAACGACCTTAGAGACTCAGCTCCCGGCGAAGACGGTATTCCGTATAGCCTCATTAAAAACTGTGATGTTGCCATACATAATTATTTTCTTACACTTTTAAATTTGATGTTTGACACAGGTAAAATTCCAACCTCCTGGAAAACCCAATTAATTATCCCTATTCTGAAACCCCAAAAGGACCCCAGTTCTGGTCTTTCGTACAGACCCATTGCTCTTTCTTCTTCTTTAGTTAAAATTGCAGAACATTTGATAAAAAGACGACTAGACTGGTATGTTGAAAGTGAGAAAATTCTTCCCAGCTCACAGTTTGGATTTCGAAAATCAAAAAGTACAACTGAAAGCATTTCAATTCTCACTTCTGATATACAGATGGTCCTAGCTGAAAAAAATATTCTTGTCGGTGTCTGCGTAGATATTACCGGAGCTTTTGACAATGTTTTATTAAACGTTCTACAGAGAAAATTATTACAAATCGGCATCCCCCGTAAGCTTGCCAGTTTCATAATCAACCTTCTTCTTACCAGAAAAATTCAAATCCAGGTTCTGAACTCCCCTTCTCTGTTGAGAACGGTAAACAAGGGTTTGCCTCAGGGTTCCGTCCTTAGTCCTATCCTTTTTAATATTTACACCTCTGACCTGCATCAGAGTATACTCCCATCATGTAAAATTCTTCAGTATGCAGATGATTTTTTTATCTATATATCGGGACGAATTATTGCTTTTCTGGAGGAAATGATCAACCTTAGCATGAAAAATCTTTGCATTTTTCTAAGAAATCACGGCCTGGAAATTTCTCCAACCAAAAGCAATGTCATCGTTTTCTCTAGGAAACGTGTTGCCCCGTGCATTTCAATCCGAATCGATAACATAATCCTCCCCGTCCAGGTTCAGATAAAATTTCTGGGGGTCATACTAGACTCTAAGCTAACGTGGAACTCTTACGTAAATCTCATTATTAACAAAAGTCAAGCTGGCCTTAACGCCCTGCGCGCCGTGTCAAGGGTCTGGTGGGGAAGCCATCCATGCTCGCAAAAATTGTTTTATAATGCTTATGTTAGAAGCCATTTGGATTACGCGTCATTCCTTATTGAGCCCACTTCTAAAAAAAACCTTTCAAGGTTAGACCGTATCCAATCTCAAAGCCTAAGATTAATTATCGGAGCCATGCGATCTTCCCCAATTAACGCTTTGCAGGTGGAGGCTGTTGACCCTCCTCTCCATTTCAGAAGACAGTTCTTGGCAGACAAGTTCTTATTCAAATGTTTCAGACTGTCTAATCACCCACTGATGGACAAAATTGCTGCTCTCTCTGCTCAAGTTAGATCACTTTCATATTGGAGGAACAAAACAATCCCACTTCTCGTCAAAAGCCTCCATACTTACAATGCTTATAAACCTATTTTAAATCCCCATGACAGACTTCCATTATATTTAAATTCCTTTCAAATTCATTCGCGCAAACCTAATATTATTTTTTCACTTGGCTTTCCTGGCAACCACGAAGCCCCAAGTAAATTTATCCATATTTTAAACTCGAAATGGACCGGCTGGAAAACTATTTATACAGATGGTTCTAAATCTTCCTTATCTAACCATGTGGGAGCGGCGTTCCACTGCCCAAGAGACCAAATTAGTAAAAAAATAAAACTTCATAAAGAAGCCTCAATTTTCACAGCTGAATGCATAGCAATTTTAGAATCCTTAAAATACATTGAAAGTATTCAAATTGAAAATTTTTTAATTCTCTCCGATTCCCTGAGTGCTCTTCAAAAACTAAACTCCTCCCCTTTCCACTACCCGGAAGATGATTTGTGTATTGGAATCCGCTCCTTATTACATACGTTAGCTATCTCTGGCAGAGAGATCGCGTTGGCTTGGATTCCTAGCCACTGCGGTATCCCTGGTAATGAAAAGGCAGATTTATTGGCGAAAGATGCCATCGACACCGGAGAGTTTTTGTACAATTTCTTAAACCCCGACGACCTTCTAGTCAAACTGAAAGAAAACATGATCTCCACATGGCAGAATCATTGGAATGAGTCGAGTAAAACAAAGGGTAATCATTTTTACAAATTACAGCCTACGATTCCTTCAAAACCGTGGTTTTCTGGGCTCTCTTTGAACAAATTTTCAACTTCTTCCATTTGCCGTATGCGAATAGGACATTGCTGCCACAATGTTCACCTGACAAGAATTCAGGTTAAGAATTCTGCCATGTGTGAGTGTCGTCTTGAAGAGGAGGACCTCAACCATATTTTTTTCAGTTGCCCTTTAAATAATAATTATAAAAATTTCATACCTGATCTGATCAATACAGGTATATTGCCCCCCTACGACATTGCATTTTTGTTATCTTCCATTGACAAACGAGTATATAAAATCATTTCTTATTTTATTAAAGTTAATGGCATCAACTTGTAAATTTACTTACCGAATTATTCATACGTGTATATATATATGTATGTATGTGTGTATGTATGTGCGTATATTTGTATGAATATATGTGTGTATATATAATATGTATATATATATGTGAATATATGTGTATATATATATATATATATATCTTTTTATTATTATTATTTATTTATATTTAGTGTGTTTAGTGAACTGTATATTATATATTTATGTTGTGTATTTGTAATTCTTTGGTAAATAAATATTAACCTACACATACACAAATACAAATACTCCACACACTCTCTACTTGACACTGGCCAGAACACTCCACTGGGGTGAAAAGCCATTTAAAAAAAAGAAGAAGAAGAAGAAGATTGTAAATGATGATAGAAAGAGATAGAAATAGAATGAAACTTTAAAATCTTTCACCCAAACGCACGAAAATTATTAACGTTTTTCACGTTGTTCTACATGAGTTTTTCGCGGGAATTTATTAAGTCAATAACACAGAAAATACCGTCTAAATCGTAGATCACACAGACTTTAACAGAATAAGATAAGGGAAAACCAATTGTACTTACAATTTCACATAAATTGGCATTTTTAGAACTTTACCAACGAACAAAAACTTAGTTAAAGCATTGACAGATTGACGTCTATCACACCACAAATCGGAGGCGGCAACTTCACGTTATTTTTTGTTGCGTTCGTAGCGGCGTACCAACCCTACCGAGTGGGGCAGTGATTGGTTTATATATGGGGGCAGTTTTGAACAAAATGTTTTATACCGTCTGTCAAAAAATTAAAAAAAATTGAGGGTGCTGCGATCGATGGCAACAAAAAAAGAGTAAAATAATTGAACGGTGTTCAGAAATTAGTTGTGTTTTCCGAAGGAAGATGATTTCAAATAATAATCTAAAGCAGCGAATCCACGTTGGCCCAATCTGCTGGCCCAACATATATAGGATGACTTTGCTATTGCTGTATTGGCTGCCAACGTTGGCTGGTAAACGCGATTATTGACGGTTTTTGTGCACAGATCAAAGGATCTTGTGGCCAACCCGAAAAGAACTTTCATACGTTGGCCCAGCATTCAGCCTACAATACGCGTTCAGCGCAGACGTTAGTGTTGATTGTTGCGTGAATGATTACGTTTACGAATTACGATGATTAATAATTTGATGTAAAGTACTTGCGAATTGCCGCGGCTGTGATAATTTCCACATCCATCTATATTTGACGGCCACCGTGGTCTAGGTGTAAGGCTCTCGACTAGCAATCCGAAGATCGCGGGTTCAAATCCTGGGGTACGCAAGTAAATTTTATTTGATGAATTAGTGTTATTTCACAATTCAGTCATATAAACATAATACATAGTATAGGTACTTGAGGCACGTTCCAGAATGGAAGATAAGTATCGCCTTGGTGTAAGGTCACCATTCAGAATTTAAATGACTTTAGCCGTGTTTGGTGACTAGATATAGCCAGGTACTCCCCCAGCTTCCTCTCACCCATCTCATTCCCCTCTCCACTACTTACAACCTCACAACATATCCCAATTGGGGATGCCGTAGTCTCATTGGCTTCAGACGGTTGGGAGCAGTTGGGACTCTTGTGAGGAATTTACATTAAAAAAGAAGATCAAATGGCCAATGCGGAATAGGGTATTTTCATTGTTTTTTTTTTAAATGCCGAAAAAAGTGAGGAAAATATTACGATAATGAAGGTATAATTAGTTAATTTTTATGTTGACGAATAAATTTTGTAAAACGATTTATACTGTGCCATTTTCGATTTGCGGCCTAAAAGACATGACCGTTTTTAACCGGCGAAAGTTGGCCCTAATGTTGACGACGGGGCGTACATACATTGGCGAGTTAGCGCCAATGTGAACTGGGCCCTTAAGGAAAGCTTGCATAATTCCACTTCACGCTTCAATTTCAAATTTAAAAAAAAAAGTTAATATCAGAGATAGTTATTTATGGTAAAAGATGCATTAAAGCTCTTTTTTCTTCAAAGTGATAAATTTGACTAAGAAAGTTCGTGTCTGGGGTAGCGCCAACCTGGTCAGTTTCAACGTCTCAAAACCCGAGGGTGTCTGATTTCAACAAAGCGGGAGATCAGTGATGGTCTGGTGCAATTTGATAGGAACACCCTCCCCGATAAAGACTCAATTGAATTGCTTGAAGTAAGTATTTCAGACCGGATCAAGTATCGGGACCCCATAGAAGCCCGTTAGCCCGTACACGTTACTTTGAAAGAAGCTAATGGTAAAAAGATATGAAAAAAAAGCAGACCTACCAAGTTGTATTAGACGGCATAATCATGTTGTCTCTTTCATAAATTTCGACATACGTTTATGAAACTTGGATAGTAACAGAACTTGAATAGGAATTTCATGGAACTTGAATTTTAACTTTGATGACTTGTTCATATTCTGTGAAACAACCCGTTCAAAGTCTTCTATAGGGCTAGCAAATTGTTGAATTATAACCATCTGCTAACCGTTTACAATCGGAAATAGAGTTTGGGATCCACCTCTGGGATGGAGCCCAAGATACCTGATAAACCTACTTGTTTCTGTGCAAAGAAGGACGGTCCGTTAGATTATGAATCCATTGTTAACAGACCGATTGCCATCTCTTGATTGGGTTGCTAGTCTTTTTGTATAATTGCACGGTGCATGGGATTTTAGAGATTCTTTCGAAAGACTGGATGTTTATGATTAACAGAAGTATTTTTTGATTACCTACGGAATTTACAAAAATCTCAGCTGTTCTTTATACATATTTATATATCCGGTCAGTGGTTGAGTGGGCATAGCGCTTGGGTCTCACCCGAGCGTCGCGTGTTCGATTCCTCGGCTGGCTAAGTCCTCCATCACAACACAAGCAACATTTTCGGCTTTCTGTGGTGGTAGTAGGAGATTTTCAAACATTGTTGGGTTATCCGTGACCCAGGAATGTTTGTCTTTCTTTATAAAAAAAAAAAAAAAAATATATATATATATATACCTTTTACAACCTACTCCGCTTTTAGATATTTTGTAAGTAGACTTAAATTATGTGACATGGCATTAACTTACCCATATACTTTACTGTAGGTTGAATCTTTGAAGCACTGCAAAACAGCAGTCATCGATGGGGATATATGTATATATTTTGCAAAGCATTTGGTGTGAAAATTGTTTGTACCTACTTTTAACAAGGAACTAGTAAATTATTACCCGGCTTCCAGGAATTTATTTTTTTCTCTTCTCAACACTTTTTTTTTTAATTCCATGGAAACTATGTCAACAATGGATCAACATAATTTCAAGTTCAACATGGCTATCATTTATAACACAAAAAACTTACGGCTGACTTTTTTTCACATCTCCCTCTAATACCTCAAAAATCTTAGGTCCTAGATATCTCTATCTAACCGCGGTCATGTCTGAAAATCCCTTAAAAGTCAATTTTGTATGATACTAAGCCCACATCAGACATGATAGTGTTTACCTCATTTGTCTGTATAGAAAAGAAAGGAGATAGTTTTGGGATAAAACTTGAAGTGAGCAACGCTAGGTACATACAGTAACTTCCCATTTCTACGCTAGATGGCACTGGAACTCGCTATTACCGTACGAATATGCATGAATTTTAAAAATAAATTAATAATCGGGCTGTTTGTTAAATACTTTTTTATATTAATACTATTGCAGCATATTTTAGGCCATTGACCAAAAGACCTCTGTAGGCGAGCCGCCACTGGTTACATTGTCATCCTAGAAATTTCAGACAGAAAAAGTTGTGCACCCACTGACGTCAGAAGAGAGACTTACTTGGCGTGGCGATGCTAAAATTGAGTGAGGTGGGTAAATTATAACACTCTAGCTGACGTGTACCCGACGTTGCTTGTAGATTTTTCTCTACTTTCTATAAATATAATATTCATGTATTATATATATATATAAACCTTCCAGAAGGAATTCTTTAAATGTCAGTGAAAACCCTATCAAAATCCATTCCGTAGTTTAGAAGAACTAAGTGCAAAAACAGACAGACGCGGATAGCGACTTTGTTTTGTACTATTTAGAGATTTATAAAAGTGTCCAACTACATAGTGTATCAAAATATTATATTTTTTACGCAGCCAGCAATTTGCGCGTCATTGTAAAAAGAGCTAGTAAAATTTGTAAGGAGATTTTATTTAAGCATGCTAAATGGTGATATTACAATTCGAGGTTTCTGTACACTGTCAGATTCATTTATTGACAAATCACTGACAGGGACATGCCCATGATATTCCCCTGCACCTCACAACTTGGTTTGTTCCCCTCGCCCTTATGGGCAGCTGTCTATTCCTTGGTCTGTGTGTGCACCACCCGAGATGTTTACTGCTTCAGAAAACAGATTTGTTTTATAGTTCCAGAAACTGTGATGGGGTATTGTTGCGTGAGAACAGTTTATTATAATGATAGGAGCATGGAATATGGAAAGAGAGGTGAAAAGCAGACAGTAAAAATGATAAATAAAAAGTAAAACTTTCATGAATACAGGGCATTTTATTAATTTTCAATAAATATTCCAAAATGACCCCTACATTAATTATTATCATTATATTATAATTTGCTTTGATACTTGTGACGTTGTTACAACGTAACTACAAGTCAGTGTGAGACATCCTTTCCTTAAACTTAGCAATAAAGTTATGTATTCACCGAAACAATATATGTACACATATCCAGTGTCCCAGCGCACTTCAGGAGAACACTAGTGACAGGAAAAGATATATGGACACAACAAATATAACACTTTGTGATGAACATCGCCCTCCACTTGACATACATAGATCCGATAGTGTTACCCTACGTGTTACTGTACGTAGCCAACAGTGAGCTAGCGACACCACTCATCACCTTTCCAACTGGGCGCCAACCAAACAGCAAACAACCAACCAAAAGGAAAAACGCAATTGCACATTATCCATGAAAATAAAAAAAATATTTATAAAATAATAAATAACCGGCGGGCTGTTTGGATGGCCGCCTGAAGATGGAAGGATATGCTCTCTTGTAAAGTTTATTATTTGCATTTAGTCTAAGAAATCATTATCATTTTATTTACCCAGAAGACAATAAATAAAGTTCGTAACACATTTAAAAAATATATTATGATTTCACCCTCGCAGTTGGCAGGGACAATAAGTATCATTATTGTATCACCCTTGCAGTTGACAGGGATAATAAGTATCATTATTGTTTAACCCTCGTAGTTGGCAGGGACAATAAGTATCATTATTGTTCCACCCTCACAGGCGGCAGAGACAATATGAATCATTATTGTTTCACCCTCGCAGTTGGCAGGGACAAAAGTAAAATTATATTTCACCCTCGCAGGCAGCATGGACAATAAGTATCTTATTGTTTCACCCTCCCAGGTGGCAGGGACAATAAGTATCATTATTGTTCCACCCTCACAGGCGGCAGAGACAATATGAATCATTATTGTTTCACCCTCGCAGTTGGCAGGGACAAAAGTAAAATTATTTTTTCACCCTCGCAGGCAGCATGGACAATAAGTATCTTATTGTTTCACCCTCCCAGGTGGCAGGGACAATAAGTATCTTATTGTTTCACCCTCCCAGGTGGCAGGGACAATAAGTATCTTATTGTTTCACCCTCCCAGGTGGCAGGGACAATAAGTGTCATTATTGTTTTACAATTATTGAAAAATTTTATATAAAAAAATATTTGCACAAGTTCTATTATAATCATTTAGTTGGAGAAACTAATGGTTTGTTTGTTTGTTAAGCTAAGATAGAATACAGTTTGTTTATAGGAGAGCAACATTAGAATGTAAAAGCTAGAGTTGAGTTAAGAGGGATATCCACCAATACCAGGTGCCGGGTGCCAGGGCTCACCAACTCCTGTTGAAGATTAACTACTTTGCTGACGAGAGCGTTATTGGCAAATACTGCTTGTGTAAATAGTTTTATATCTTTAAATAAAATATAAGGAAAATATTTATTTTCTATACATACAAAATACACCATATAAGCATAGCGAACCAATTTTACAATAATAGATTTATTTAACATATCTGTTGGAATTGTACAATATATTGAACTTTATCTGATAATATATATAATGTTATATTATTTATTAAAATTTTCATCGCAGTTCAGTACATTTTAATTTAATTCATTTAGACTAATAAATATTACAGGCGGATAAGGTTTGTTTATTTGTTTGTTTGGAATCTAGTGACAACACACGACAACAGTGTTCAGTGTCATATAAGCGAGACGTTCACGCGGAGAAGCTAGTTAGAATAGTCACGCACGGCACATTTGATTGTATGGGTATTGTACAGCACGGTGCTTGCTCCCCCACGTGAAGGTGCGCACACAACAGGTCTGATAACATCCAATATAATATAATACAATACGCTACACATATTGATGATATGAAGACACTGCAGCAGAGTGTTATTGCATTAAACTCTCCGTTGGATCCCAGCCAGCACCGGGCGAGGTCCACCCATATTTTATTCTATGGAATACACTAATAAATATTACATCTGCTAGTTTAAAGGTCGGTCGGCAGCAAACAAAGAAATGACAAACTCTAAAAATATATTTTCCTAATACTTTATTGTTATTGCACAGAGTTTGTTAAATATAAAACGCTTTCGAGTCACTAGCTTCAACAGAATCCAACTAACAAAGCTCTGAATATTACCGTCATAGCATTGGTTGAATAAAAAACACTGTCTTTCTTACTGTGAACCACGGCTCATGGCACTTTTCATACACTCTTCTCTACAACAACTGTCTTCTCCCTGGATACATTTCATTTACACCTTTAAATATATTATACACAAATGATTATTGCCAAAATTAACTACTTAAGAATTGTATAAATAATAATATCTAATAGTAGATACAAGAAAAGTAAATAAAAATTGACATAAATATGCCATTATGGCTTTATTAATAAATTAGAAATGGAACAGTCTTTGAAAGTGATCCGATGCCAACAGTTGTTGTGTTTCCAAAATAATACATGGATAGAATGCAACATGAGGAAGTTAGAAGTTACTAGTCATCGGAAGAGAGTACACCAGGACGGCCCTTCCCCAGCCTGAGGGACTCTAGGCTACTGCGTCCTCAGCCGCATTATAAAAATATGTACATCAGTGGGCCCAATCAAGTATCAGAGCTTTCAGAAGCTGACCTAGTGTATTCCATACCAATGTTACATTACACAGTTGGAACCGTTCTAGATTCTTCAGTGTTTCCAGTTAAAGAAATCTCCACCACCGTGGATTCGTCGTCCTTCACACTGGCACATATTAGTGTGAGCACAATAAATAGGCATTTTGTTCACAATTTACATATATCATTTTAATTTGGTAATAAATATTCAAGATTGTCTACATATTATTAAATATTGGTTTCATTATTTAACTAAACTGAGAACTACAATATTCCTTTGGGAACAAGATTGATGTCCAGTCAATTTACATACATAATATATAAAACATGAGGTATTTATTCATTGCTAACGCTAAAGTTTTGTATCAAGTTTTAAATAAATTTTGATATTAAAATAAGAATCATCACAATTATTATTATGAATCTGTTTGAGAAATAACGAAATGAAGTAATGTGATAAAGTCCCAAATAAGATTTGCAAGGGCTCAAAGTAGGTATTTCTTTAACTGGAAGCTTTAGCAGAGAGAAGAGCTATGTAATTAATTGCCTATGGAATAGAAGGAGATGATGTGATGTGCGGTGAGGGGGTGAGTGGCTGGTGGCGGAACACCGCGTGATGAAGTCGAGCTTGGTCCGGTTGGTCCGGTTGGTCCGGTCGGTCCGGTCAGGGCTAGCACTCACTTTATAATTATTATTTCTATTACATTATCATTATGATTGCATATTGAGAATGGAACACTATTGAATTAATTTACTAAAATCTTTACAAAGTCAACGTCCGATCGATTGGTCGAAGCGGAATACATAAACTTTAATTTAATTTAGCAAACACGGTTTGATTTATTTACTTATTTACGGTACATAACGAGACCAATATTTCAAAAGAAAGGTATTCAAAATAACATTCAGTTACAGGGACTTTTATTAATCATTTAGTAAAATTTACTTTCAGTCTTTATTTTTAATTAGCGAAACACAAAATATCGCCAAATATACGCACACATCCTTCATTACTCCCTACTCCTCTCCTCATATCCTCAAGGTCCTGCACTCCCGGCGAGGACGAGCGACGAGTGTGCGGCGGCCTCTTCTTTCACTAATGTAAACAATATATATATGTATATATATTATAAATGACTGGTATCCGACGATAAGGACTAGTTGAAACGTGTAACTAGGAGGGAGGGGTCCCCTGGAGGGGCCGACTCCAGCACGTGGCACATGGAATGTGATCCCGACAGGCACAGGCACAGCACTCGGTCCATTTCAACTAGGGGGCGCCTGCGGGGCGGGCGGGGGCGCGGGGGCTGGCGGGGGTCGCAGTGGCACCATGACGCAGGGCGCGGGCAGCGGGCGGCGCTCCCCCTCCTCCGCGGGGGGTGGGCCCAACTCCGGCCCAGCTCCCCGCCCACCCATCTTCACCAGGTACTTGAACGCACTCAACCCTTTCTGCACCAGCCCGTCCTTTTTCTGTGACGAGGGCTGCTTCTGCAGGCGCTGCCCCCCTCCTCCCAGGCCCCCGCCGCCCGGCCCCCCCAGTCCGCCAAGTGCGGGGGGCGCTGCCCACTCTGGCACGTCCAGCACCGACTTGTTGGGCGGTGGCTGCACTGCAGACCGTGTCAGCTCTGAGTGCTGAAACACAACATAAGAACATCTTATTAGTATTGCTTATCTAAAACAGTAAACGGAAAATGTCACTTGTATTGTGATAGAGGACTTAGGAATTGAACACACAACGCCTGGGTGGGACCCAAACACGATGCCCACTCAGCTGCTGACCGGTTTTAATGACTACAACTGACCACAGCAACTGAATATATTTGTGTGCTCTGCATTGATTTAGTAAAATTGCCACTACTTTTATGCTATTGTATTAATTTTGTATGTTATGTTGATGTTGGATCACTCTAATTATATAAAAGACATTTACAAGGGTTCTATGAAATAAATAATTAAGATTTTTTTGAGCAACGATAAATTGACGCCCTAGTAGAAAAACGGTATGTAAATCCAACCCTGTCTACCCAGCTAGGCAGAGCTAAGCAACGTTTACATGTTAAAAATGTTGTGATCACTATCAGATATATAGTGTCTTATTAGCTTCTTAAGCGTCAGTTCAGCATTGTTATAAGTTAATCTGGCCTTATTAAGCTCAGTTTAAGTAGTGGTTAATAAATCACGTTTTTTTGTAATGACATAACTCACTGTGTAATATTTATACTATAAACCCTAGACTCTGTGTTCGGAAACGGACGGTCCGTTTGATAGATTCCGTTATCTTAACAGACGAATTGCAATCTTTAGAACACAAGCCAGAATGTTATCCTTGTTCTACCGGTATTTTAATGAAAGAGGCACCGAAGAAACTAGCATCACTGATGCCTTCGGCACGGTTGCATAGTCGGGAGACACGCCAAATGCGTGCCCAGCACTTGTAATTTGTCACATGAGAATGGGTCAGACTCGTTCATGAGTTCAACAACTCTGTGTTTCCTCTCTCCTACAACATGGGTCTCTTCAAGAACGAGTCGTAGAAACGACCCATTCTCATGTGATAGATGTCAACCGTGTACATGTTGGGCACGCATTTCCCGATTATTGGCGGTGCCGGATAACGCTAGTTCCTCGGAGCATCTTCCATTGTAATACCGGTAGAACAAGGACAGCATACCTACCCGATGCCTGTGCTTTAAAGATTACAATCTATTTGTCAAGATAGGAGAATCCATCAAACGGATCGCCCGTTTCTACAGAGTCAGGGGTTTTTCAGGTGTTTTGGGGCTCCAGTCCTGAGGTGGGTACAAAATTAAACAGTGGGGCGGCACTTATGATTTGTACAGGGTCAGCAATTGTGTCCTATTTATTGTTCAGTTATCAAAGGAGGGATTAAGGTTAGTCAGTTAGATTAGATTAGGTTAGGGAATGTAATGTACCTGGTAGGGGACCCTCAGTCGCAGGTGGCGGTCGGGTCCGCCCTCCCCGTCGGGCAGGGCGATGCGGTGCGGGCAGTTGAGCTGCTCCGAGTGTGCGGCGCCCCGCTGTCGCGCCTGCTGCTCTATCAGGCGGCTCACCTCGCGCGTCATCTCCCATGCCATGCCGGGGGGCAGGTGGTGCTGGTGGTGACTCCTGGAATACACACACACTAATTAATGGGATCATCGATATGCAAACAAACAAACAAAAAATTTACCTCCGTTAAACTTGTAGTATCGAGGGTCCTAGCATGTTATTTGGAATATCAATATAATATAAACCATCAATCAAGCCCAAAATAACTAATAAAATCAATTTTCTAAAAGTATTATGTTAAATTTTGACATCTTTAGAAATAGATGGAATGCGTAAATGTTGACATTGTAGGGTCATGTTGATCCTACCGATATTGCTTCGTTATGAATATGATCATGATCAACAGAAGAAGAAAAAGTTTAATTTTTGTGAACACCTCAAGGGTCATGTAAGATAGGTAAGGTAAGTGAGGCAAGAAGATGAAATTTGTATGTTGGTACTCACAGGTCATCGAGGTTCCCCCCCTTGCGCGCGCCACCTCCCCCTGACGCGCCCCCGCCTCCCCCGCCAACACCCCCCACTCCCCCCCCGCCGCCGCCCAGCCGCTCCATGCCAGCCATCCCTGGCGACTGTACTGAGAGCATCTGCAGACAAACAAACAAACAAACCGTACACATTAATATTTTATCAATAATTATATGCATATCACAAGGAGATAAAATAGTCAATTAAGCACTTCTATATAATGTAGATTGTAAAATGCTGCATGTGTATACATGCTATTAACAATAATGTTCTGTTGTAATGATTCTTTCTTTTACATGGGTAGTTTAAGAGAAATATGTTATCGCTGAGAGTTCCATTTTATGTTCTTTACATCTGCGAATCGAAACACGAACTGAGCCACGAATTACGGGACAGGAACGAAGCAACTGCAAGCGGCGTTTCACGCCATTCACTCCATTCCTTCCCCATAAGTTGAGGTTCAGCTCGGCAGTTTGGCTGGAGCATGTATGCGTAGCATAAGAGAGGGAGAGGTTACAACTATCAGCGGTATGCTCGTAAGGACACTATACGCTAAAAATCAAATATTATTGTTAAACTAGTTGTTACCCGTGAAAAATCACCTAAAATAATTGTCTGGAAAAATATAATATTATGGGTCAGAACTTTATGGCTTGTCTGGATTTGAAAAATTATTTTTACAATTTGATAATTTTCTCAACACACATATTCAGTTTCAATTTTGAAAATGTCATTCGTAATGGCGCATTACCACCTCATCTATTCTATGAACTAGTTCATCAGTGGTCACTGAGACCAGGCTTTCTATGCAATAGAACGCCCAATAGAAATAGAAACACAATGTTGAATCAATTTCAATTTTCACTCTATTCTTTATAGAATCGTCCATAGAACAGAGCAAGTGAGAATGCGCAACGATTCCTTTCCATTTTCAAACGGTTCTTTCTATGAAATATATCACAGTACGGTCAAATCATTAACGGATCGATAGGCTTAACTGATGCCGATTTATACCACGTCTTTCAATTCTAGGCCAGTAATTTTGCATAACGAATGACATTATTCAAAAAGTTGTGTATATTGACAGTTAACAGGACCTCAGTGACGGCCAATATGCTGTGCTTAATTATGCAGTTGTCAGAATCAATTGATGACCGTGCTCGGAAATACCGCCTTATAAAATTAGACAACAGATTTAGTCAATATAGAGTTTTACAGGTTGTCCATGCTACCTAAACAATATCTAGATACCTAGGTTGGATCCCAGTTTAACGAAATTATATCTGGATGAAAGTAAGTGCAGGACCGAAGCATTTTGTCACTATAATATTTATGTTGCTGGCTGCAAAACCTCATTTTTACAAAATGCTACTGTATACATTTATAACAGACTAGTTATTGCTGCATACACTATTTTTATAATTTAATTTTATACCTTTCACAGAAAAAAAGGAAATTTAAGAAAAATCTACATTTAACAGATTAAAAGGAAAAATATTTCTTTTCAGCGTTATATTTCTGAGTAGGTAAGCACCCAGGTTCTTTGATCATTTCGGGATCAAATATGGCACAAACACTTTCTATGGCTTTGACAGAATGGCAAAAAAAAAAAAAATTATTATAGTACAGAAAATTAAGACCAGTTACTTGGTGAATGTAGGGAAAATATCTGACCACGACGCTAATCATTATATTCAAAACCAAAAATAGTATTTAGTATTATTTACGATTTTTGTTAGTCACACTTTTCTTGTTTACAATTTTTAATTTTGTTATTTTTATATCAATACGATTTTTGTTTTCAATAATGTTGTCATTATGAAGCTAACACATACTTGGTCAGTTGTATCAATATCGATAAATATTTTATTTCATAACAGAGCGCTGTTGATGTTTGTTTTGAATTACTTTATTTATAAAACGAATTTGCACAAAACAGATATTTCAAGAGTTCTATAAAAAGCACAATGCCCTCAAGCGCGATCTAACCTTCATTCCAGTTACTAAAACACATCGTCGCAAGAATTTGTATATGTTTTATAGGTAAGGGAAACGCGATAGTAAAGCAAGTGTCCGCCATACGAAGCGGAATGAGAAAGTTTTCACTACAGCGACAGTGATGGGCGAAGATGGACTGTGATACGGAACGTGCACGAGTCATCCCAAACGTCAAACACGAAAACAATTCACTGATACTACTTCACCATGAATGAAAAGCACTATAAGCAAAAGGCCGGAGATAAAATAAAGCGCAAGAAGTATAATAATCAATTGGGACACAGTTAGAAATAAATAATTAGGTTAACATACATCATCGTCGATGTTGGGAAACTCGTCGGTTTTTCTGTCGTTCGGAATTGTGAAAACTAGCTGTGTATCACGCCAGGATGCGTTTCTTCGGGTATTTGTTGAATCTACAGCAACAGTCGTTGCTTTTACGGATTAAATTGTGTTTTTCCATCGCTAAGGTTATGTCCGAAGTACCGTTTTGACAGGAGCACTCGGACAGCGAGCTGTCACGTGCTCCGGGATGTCGGTACGGTATGTCCGTGTCGGTAAAGCAGGGACCTGCCGCGCCTAACCGCGCTTTGCGCTTCTAATAATATTCCGAGCTTACGTAAAAAGCTTGTATTTTTCGAAAATTTGATATACACGCTCTTCGCGTTTCAAGAACCGTTAGACCCTGATTTATTTTAAACCGAATACCTACATACTTTAGGATTCCGCTAAGGAAAAGCTCACACGTGATGCTCGCATCAACAATGTTTCTCATCGGATTAAAAGTTTAACGATTTCTGATCAAATTTCCCACATAATCGAAAAATATAAAACTAGAGGGTAGATCGATAATCAATACAAAAATTACATTTATGGAGCTTTTTAAATGGATTCCAATGAACTATATATACCTATACCTAATATTTAAATTATAAATAATGTTCTGGATAATAGGGGAACAAGTGATGATATAATGTTCCAAGAACATTGGAGCATGACTCGAAGCTTGCGATGTTTTAAACACAAGTAAAAAACAATTACAATAAATAGGACTAATATTGCACTAAAATAATAACATTTGAAAAAGTTAAAACAGTAAACTAAAAAAACTAGTAAAAAGTAGGTACATTATTTAACATCCACCCTTGTCAAAAAAGTTAAGGTCGATCGTCGGCTAGCGATATATTTATGTATATTTGAAGTGATTAATCCAAGTGCGAAAATATGCCCTCAAATGTCCTAGCCATTTATTAGTCCGCCCTACTGTTTTGCCTTTGAAACTTGCCCGAAAGACTCCGTCCGTCAAACAATATAAAAAGTAAAAACAAAAAAAAAACCTCGAGCGTCGTTTCTGCTTTGGACAGAATGAGGGATTCGATGTCAGAGCGAAGTGTCAGGTGGTGGGTGGTGGTTGTGTAAGGGAGGGTAGGTACCCGCTTATCAATGGAGTTTCCCGATGGGTAGGCGGGGAGATTCGCGTCTGGCACCCCCCCGTATTTTCGTCTGGCAACACCGCTCCCCCCTCGCCCGCCCGGCCCAGACTCGCCGGGTCTGGGAGGTTAGGAGAGTATTGGGAGAGATACATAATAATATAACATATAATTCACCTACATACACGTAGATAGTGACGCGGCCGCCCGCCAGCAGTTTTCTTTCCCAGTGGAAGTCTGTGACGTTTGCGAGCGCCGTTTGTTTTACTCATGATAACAGTTTTGATAAATCACAGCGGTGATTCGGGAAATAAATGTATAGTACCTAAGGTTCGGTCCCCGGATAAACTATTTAAAGTTATGTAGAGTTAGAATAAATTGAAAACAATAGTATAATTCATAAAATTCTGGCGCTCTCGTTTTTTAGGTTTGGCACATACCATCAAAACAAATCTACGTTATGCCTACTCATTTAAATAAAATTTCACTTCAAAAGAGAGCGAGTACAGTACCTATATTTTAATCCACTGGGATAAGTATGGTCGGCGGCCTATGACGTCACAGGCGCGGGCGGACGGTTTCGGTGAATCTTCCCACCCCTGTTTATTTTTTTATCCCGTGATACTTCGTACACTACACAGTTACAAAGTCTGCGTCTACACTCTACTGCTACACACCACTGCTGTCTATGTCTACCGTCATACCGTGGCAGTCGACGGTGGCGGGAAAGGATCCGGGAATCTGTTTGTCCTCTTCTCTGTGTGTGTAGTAAGTGTCGACACAATTGCGCGGGAACTTCTGCACGTGCCAAGTTCTTTTTATTAAAAAAGGACCAAGCATTTTGTCCGCGACTTTTCCGCTGTCATACAAAGAAAAACGTTTTGTTGCTCCGTACCACACGAGGTGACAGCCAGACCTGGTGCCTGGTATGCGCGGTTGGCAGAACAGAACTATGGTAAACTTTGGCCAAAAAGCGGAAAGTTGAAAGAATTTTCCAGACGTATTTTAATGGTAATTTTCTTTCGACATTTTATCAAAGTGCCAGGGAAAGAAGTTTAAAAATCTTGGAAGGCTTTTATTAAGTTGGCTGGACGTAGAATGTGAATTTTCTGCCAAATTATTAATTCTCGACGTAAGCACTTTAGTTTGTTTTGTTCGTTAATGTGGCAAATCAAGAATTCCCTTGGATGGAAAATAAAGATTTTGTGATTCCCTGACGACGTAGTTCTCAAAGTTCATTATTCAATATTATGCTCATATTTTTTGTAATTTTTATCTTTATGCTAATTTATATATGAATCGTAACTATTGGAGGCGCCGCGCCGCTATCATATCATCATTATTAGTATTTGCTTATTAGAAGATACCCACATGAATAAAGTATTTTTTTACTAGACCATTACTAGTCAATGTCCCGCCCTGATGTGAACAAGGCTCAGGCTCAGATACCTGGGAAGACACACATATACAATGAGAACCCTGGTCAACCTGGTGAAGTTACTGGTTACTGAGGAATGTGGTGAAATGGGAGATAACACAATAGGCCCATGGCCTGAATGCTCGGGAGAAACCGTAAACCGTATCCGCATTAATAAATAAAGAAGGTAGGTACTTTATCGCTGGTCTGAATTATTAAGACATCCATTCGAATATTTTGAAAATGACGATTAAATTCGTAACAAATCCGAGTTTTTTTAAACCAGAGTTACATCACAGATATACCTACAACCAAAATTAGTATGTTTGATGATTCATAATCTATAATCAGAGGATGTTCACAGAGCTCGGCTTTTAATAAGCAAATTCGAATAATTCTTGGAAGTACTGGTATGTTTTTATATTGCTTAATGTTTAAACCATCATTGTTAGATATAGAAAACACAAAACGGCAGACAATTTTTTTACAGCTAAAATTTTTAATTAAAAGATTTAACACAATATCTCAGAGTTCAGCATAAAATTTTATTTTAATAATGTTTTCTATAGAGCTCTAAACCATTTTTTTGCTAAATGATGAGACAAACCAATAAAAATTCCACGAAACCTTAAATGAGACAGAAACTATGTAAGATCTCAACAAAACTTGTAAATCTCCGTCGAATATTCCAGACTGTGGTTTCTTTGTCTTCAAAGTCTCTTAAAATGTAATACAATAACAATATTATTTAGATACCTACCTTTAGGGGATCCTGAGGGGGTATTAAAAGTACCTATCTGATGGAATAAATTATTCGGTTCATCAAAACAGATTTTAGCGTAATTGTAACCCCGTGAAAACTTAAATTTCGAGCGTGAGAAAAAGGGCGGGAGGAGGTGGGATGGTGGCTTAGTAACAAGGGGCTAGTAGTCGGGAGGGTCTCGCGCCCCTGTAGCTGTTAGCGGCTAGAAGCTGGTACCTCCTGCCCGGTGGGCCGTGTACACACTGTACACTACACCGGTAGGTACCTTAGTAATTCCTAGTTAGGTCTGGTGCTTTAGGGACTGGGAAGTGTTTGGTTGGGGCATACTACTTCTCCTGACGCCGGATCGCATCCATTTTCCGTCATTGGATATAGGAATTTATGAACCACGTAGTTAGCAATGTGGAAGCTTTGTTCCAGGGAATTAAACTACTTTCCAGATACCTGAAACGGTTACACGAAGTGAAGCATAAAAAAAAATCCCTATAGGCTGGGTTTAAGCTGAACCAATAATCGGCAGAGTTAGAGACGTTTGAGGCATGGCATGTTTAAGGCATAAGTAGCAGTATTTATGTTGGTAGTATCTAATAAAACATGAATAATAAATAGGCCGAGGGATACTTTCCACAAAATCTGAATACTTATATTGTTTACCAAATAAGGGTAAACTAAAAAGCCGAAGGGTTTTATTCCACGAAAATGCTGGAGCACTTAAAAGTACAAACGCAATAATTTATTGCCGTTTGAACAAATGGATTTCAATTCCGCCCAGTGCTCGTAGAAAACCTTTATCCAAAAATTGCCTATTCTACCGCCTAGTTCTTGCGCCTGGCTACGTTGGGAGGGAATATAATGTGAGGTGAGGTGAGGTGAGAGGCAGCGGTGAAAAACCATAGACAGAAACCAACTTCAGTAGTCTGGCTGGGCCTTTCAAAGTTCTGGGAAAAAGTCTATAGCCAAAATAGAAAGTACCTACATAAGCCGGATGGGAAATAACCTAAGCGAAAATTCAGAATCTTACGCACTTTAACCCATGTTAGAAAGCGTTCAATGTGGAACGAGGGAAAATTTGACATAATAGACGCATTGATCTACCTCGGAAAGAGAACGGTTGATGCCTACGATGATGTTTAAAATTGGGATTGATAAAACTGTTGTTGATACATGGTTAGGTTAAAAAAATAACCGTCGAGATATT
Source organism: Hesperophylax consimilis (assembly GCF_061612785.1). Classification (NCBI taxonomy): domain Eukaryota; kingdom Metazoa; phylum Arthropoda; class Insecta; order Trichoptera; family Limnephilidae; genus Hesperophylax; species Hesperophylax consimilis. The sequence goes on from NC_142842.1 coordinate 4,864,570, forward strand.
AACATCGTCGATTGCTCAGCTGTCATAAAAATAAATTAATCTTGTGTATCGAAAGGTTTAATTATAGAAAAAGTAACTGAATCGGATCGCAAGTAATTATGAATTCCCCCGTTAAAAAAATACACTAGACGTCCAGTTACGATTTTTGTATCATTTCAAAAATCAATTTGTGGACGCGGGGTTTTTCTGTTCTGATCGATTCATTTCGTCTAGACGCCGATTTACGGTGACCGTGACATGGGAAATTCAACTACGTAGACACTGTGCTGGGTCCACACCGCCAGTGTTACGTTTAGTATAGGGGCGTAAAGGCACATCCACACAGGAGGCGGTGGGCAGGAAACTCCTACTTAGACACTTTATATCTAAAGATACCTACACACTGCTACCATACACTATTCACATATAATATGGAGAACGAAATCTTAATACGTATATCTGCAACTTTTGACTACCCAAGAAATGAAATTACTTTAAATGGGCGACTCTGAGGAGAAATATTGAAAAATTTATCGGTTTAATAATGGGGTACCTATACAGCATACATATACGAGATTCATTTAAATTTTTAAGTGGGCTGTTTATCCAGCAAATTCATAAAACTGTCATATAATAAAAAAAGGGATCACGTTTAGTGTCTACCACATTCGGCCTATTATTCGGTGATCCAGATAAATAAATAATACGATGAATGTAAAAGCCACTGAGTATAAAGTAAATACATTACGTTCATACTCAGAATTTGAGAGTTTTCTTATCTTACCCAATAAAGAAAAAACAGCAGACGAAAACGACAAAAAACAAGACAAATAATAAAAAAGGAAGCCACAGATCTCATTTCTCATTGACCCGGAAAAAATGGCTGCTCGATGATTTCAGAAGTTTTTCATTCAGAGTTTTGTGTAATGGAGAAGCAGAAAGGAAATGATAAAAGATTTTTCAGTTTGTATCTGTCGCTATGTACAAATATATATTTTTCTTTCAAGGTTTGAAACTTTCATTTTCATACGGTCGGTATTGCCAGACGTCCGTTTTTTTAGACAATTTTTTGCCCCGTCTAGAAAACGTTCTGACATGATTATCGTATCAAAGTATTAAGGCTTCGTACTCTGACTTTATCATTTTGCCAAATAATACAGAGACAAAAATAGTCACATTCATGACAATGAAATTAAAATATTTTCAAAATATATGCAACATTCGTTTGGACGCAAAGGTCACTAAGTTTTTATCAGTAATTGTTGAAATAATCACTCGTTAATCATAGACTAGATGGTTTAACATTAACGACTGTTATTAAATCTGTGAATCATCACAGTGTCCTGTGAAAGTTCTAGTCAAGTTCTGTTATTATTACATTATGAGCCGGTTGTTTCACAGTACTCGTATAATAACAGAACTTAAATAGGACTTTCACATAACTTGAATAATAACTTTGAAATAAGAAGAATAGTTAAAATTCTGTGAAATAACCCAAATTAAAATGTTTCAACCTGTGTCTAGTAAAAATCTCAAGGGCGCTGTGTTAGGTACTACCGGCATATTGGGTCGTTGGCGCCTTAGCAAGTCAGCGCCCGGAGCGGACTGCTCCAATTGTGCCTGTATTGGGTCGGCCCTGTCTCTGTCACACCTGATTAACAGTTATGCTTGATGTCTTATCACAAATACGATAAAAAATAAAAATGGCGTTCAATTTGTTAAATGTGACGAAGGATGAAATACCCCAACCTAAAAAATATCCTGAACGAACACGCCAGCACAGAAAAAAAAGTTACGCAGGAAAACTTTCATATTTCAGGGATTATTAACTTTTGTACTTATTATTAAACTTCACCGCTTTTCATTATTATTGTTTTACAGTTTAATACAGCTTCGTTCAGTAATACGAGCAATCTTGGTTAAAGTTATAGAAATAGTAATCTCCTTCGTATCATTATCTGGTTAGAACTTTGAAGGGACTTTCCAAGTTGGGACGTTGAAGGTAGGTACATTCATTTTGTCTTGTGGATTATGGTCATTATTATTTCTAATGAAGTTTGTCCTTTGCGTAAAATGAAAGTTAGAATTTTTTTTACATTTTCATTTCGTCATTATATATTATTAAGAAAAACGCAGGTGCATGAACAGGTGTTTCGATATTATTACGCATTAACTAAAACTTTATCAGGAAGCGGCCTGCAGTCCCGTTTTTAACCGGATTACCAGTTATTTGAAGAGATTTTTAATAAATCAGAAATACTTATTTTTTTTCGTGTAAAGGAATTCATATATTGTGAGGTTATTATTATTTTATTATAATATCATCAACAAAAACACTAATTTTGGTTGAGCGTGTGTCCTTCGTAACTCTGGTTCAATAAACTCTGGAAATCGGATTTACTCTGAATTAAATTGTAATTTTTGAAATTGGAACTGATTGTGCGAAGAATTCAGACAAGTTACCTAACTATACAATTATAATAAAAAATACAACATAGTACAATTTCGACAACTAGTACAATTCCGTACAAGTAGTACAATTTCGAAAACTAGTTCAATTTCGTACAACTAGTACAATTTTGACAATTAGTACAATTTCGTACAACTAGTACAATTTCATACAACTAGTACAGTTTCAAGAATTTTTCTGGATCATTCTGCAGCAATTGTATTTGTTCTGATATGTTCTTTGCGTAAACTTTCAGTTTCACAAATCCTACAATTAAAATATCCGGTGATTTGTCACGGGTCTGCGCCATCATCATCATCATCATCATCAAAAATACTAATTTTGGTAGTGTGTCTCCTGTGTAACTTTGTTTCGTGTCTTAGCAAAAAACATGTATTTGAATTTTCTAGAAAGCTAAATTGTATACTCTGGTTCGCATCTTGACTAAGAGTTTTTTATGTGAATTCCACACAAAAGTCCCAACTGTTCCCAACCGTCTGGAGCCAGTGAGACTATGAACAATTGGGGTTGTGATGCTGAAGATAGTGGGAGGAGATGGGGAGGAGGAAGATAGGAAAGTACCTGGTTATTCATTTCTGGTCACTAAACACGGCTAAAGTAATTTCGAGCACTGTTTCGATTTTGAATGATGGTCTTACACCAGGGCGATACTAAGAGTATCTTCAACTCTGGAACGTGCCGGAAATATACTATATATTATTTTAAAGGAATAAATTGCGAAATAACACAATATTTTTTTAACTATGTACGCCGGGATTCGAACCCGCGACCTCCGGATTGCTAGGCGAGAGCCTTATCTCACAACGGAGACCGTCAGTTTGTCTGTCTATAAAAAATATTAAAAAAGGAAAAGTTGAATTTAATCAAACAAGATAGAAGTTTTTTTTCAGGAGTCTGTATACGAATAACCTTTTTTAAGATCGGTACGATGCACAGTTCAGTTGAGCTTGGTCGAGCTTCCAAAGCTTGGCCCTGTATAAGCTGTGAGTTGTTAGCGGATTGGAGGGGAGGAATTGCCGCTTATGACTTTACTTTGAACGTATTATTCCGTAAAAGTGAATTAAGCGAAGCTCTCGGCTGTCGAGATTGTAAACTTTTAACAATCCATCATGTCCGATTCAAGGAACACAGGAGATATGGGAGGCGCATAGCAGGGGCGAACTCGACATAAGGAATTTCCCCGGAAGCCGACGCCATATTGGACTGAATTTTTTGACGGTTAAAGGCCCTGAATTTTGAATTTTTACCGAAATATAACGTATGAGTACTTCCCTTGACACTTTAAGCTTTTAAAAATTTAAATATGTTATTTTTTAAGATAATCTACATATATTTGCCGAGTTGAAACGTAATCATATGAAATTCAGTCGATAGAAAATTTCGCAAGCATGCTACGAAAATTAAAAAAAAAACACATCGCGTTTTGGTATGATTTGAGGTTTTCACGGATGATTTGTTTTTAGAGTATTATGCCGTGTTGCGCTACCTTCTTCTTTAGCCAACGTTTCGGACAGCATTGCTGTGTCCATCATCAGGGCAGATGTGTAATCTGACACATGATATGACACGTCACTAACTAACCATCGCGCCATTTACCCGTAGGGTAGGCAGAGAGGAGGAAATATCACCACACAACTCTGTCTCCTTGCTTCTTTCATTTTCATAATATCGTCTAATAAATACTCTTCTGTTATTCTGATGACTTCACTTCCACGTCATATATTCTGCTTACACTAGTTTCTTTCTTCACCCGATCTATAAGCCCAAATGTTCTTTAAAAAATCAAGGTGGTCATAATTTCCGCAGTGTAATTGCTCAAAGTAATCAAAATGTCAAAACAAACATTTAAACGGTGCCAAGGCAATGTTCATACGTGCACAAAACTTTGTGAAATAAAATTACTACGGACCTCGCCCAAGATTCCTTTTCTTGTTTTTTTAAAAAATCGGTTTTTTGTAGGAAGATTTTCAGGAAATTCGTGCAGCGCACGGACCAACTGAAATTTCCTGAAAAACCTCATTAAAAAAATCGTTTTGGACTAAACAACATCAATAATGTCGAATTTTTCAAACTTTAGCACTCTATCACACTCAAAAGTCACGAGCCGCCACTGGTTACCTACCACCCGAAAACAGTTAAATGGAAAAAAAAAGAGTATTGAAAATCTTTTAAAATTATTGGTAATCCGGCTAAAAACGAGATTGCAGCCTCAAAGAATTTTTTATTTTTTTTATTTTTTATAGTGAATACCTCACAAGAGTCCCAACTGCTCCCGTCTGGAGCCAGTGAGACTATGGCATCCCCAATTGGGGGATGTTGTGAGGCTGAAGGTAAGTGGGGAAGGGAAAGAGGAAGGTGGGGAAGTACCTGGCTATTCAGATCTAGTCACTAAACACGGCTAAAGCCATTTGGAGCAACGTTTCAATTCTGAATGGTGGTCTTACACCAGGGCGATACTGGTAGTATCTTCCACTCTGGAACGTGCCGCAAATATAATATATATTATTTTAATTAATTAATTGTGAAATAACACAAATTAATCAAATAAAATTTATTTGCGCACGCCGGGTTCGAACCCGCGACCTTCGGAATTGCAGTCCAATGCGTTACCACTGGACTATGCCGGCCGTCATAGAATGAAGAGGTTTCTTTATAAACTTTTAGTAAATGACGAATATATTATCACGATATGGGAACACGTATTCATGAAAATCCATTTTACATTTCATCATGATATATTATCAAGACAAATGCTCGTGCATGAACACGTATTCCGATATATCACGAATTTACTTAGTTTTTCAGGAAACGGCCTGCAATTCCGTTTTCAACCGGATTACCAATAATTTGAAGAGATTCTTTATAAATTAGCAAATACTCATTTTTCTTAATGCAGGGTTTTTAAAATTACACGCAGAAAAAACTGTGCAAATTTTACGACGCGAGAGATTATGGTTTGAGAGTTTTTGCTGCATCGTAGTATCTTTGAAGTTCTTCATCAGCCTCTAATCTTATTTACTTATAATTTTATTTATTTTTTATATTATTTATATCTTATGAAACATATTGTATTACACACACCTCTCTTTTGAATAACTTATTTAAAAAAAATTATCTAAAATAGTTGAGTAAATAGGGATGTTTCCTAACTGATGGCTAGTCCGGGCCTGTAAAATCTAGACTGGTCTAGAGATAGGAGGCGACCGGCTAAGAAAGGAGGAAGTGGAAAGGGGTGATTTATTGAGAGATGTATCGAATATGATAGGTTAGACGGGCGCTATTTCTGAAAGAGATGTTAACATATTTCACACTAGAAGGAGGGAGGATCGGCGCCTGAAATTTATTTTATTATTATTATATTTCCATGTGAATAACATTTTTATTTATTTTATTATTATTATATTTCCATGTGAATAACATTTTTATTTATTTTATTATTATCATATTGGTTTTTCTTGTACGGTAATCACATAAAAAAAACAAACTGTCTGAAACTGACAGTTTGAAAATGACATTGAAAGCCGAAACAGCTGTAACAATAAAAAAATCAAAAAATTCTTGCAGAACTTAATAATAATATTATTAAATTTGATATACATTAAATATAAATAAAAATAAATGGAGTTAATTTACTAAACACAAAAACAATAAATATATACATACATCAATTTTAAAAAGTATTTTAAAATTAAAATATTTTTTTATGGTGACTTGATTGAATCTTCCTACGCAGGAACTGGATTCGACCACCCTACGAACCTCGCTAACTGCCGGTCGGGTTGGACTGACATTTACTTCATCATATTAACTGCCGTAATGTCATCCGATTTCATAGAAATGTATATATTATTGCGTGTGTGTACGTGATTGCCATCACAAGTTGTCATAGACAACGAGTATATCTGCCGAGTTTCAGCTAGATCGGATGTCGGGAAATGGGTTAATTTCCGCTTCCAAGATTTGAAGCCATTCATTACCGACAAAGAATTGAAATTCAAATGGATGTATTTAATAATAAAATATGTAGGTACTTCTGTGAACGGAATTTTATTTAACTATCAGGGCGGGTAAGTGGGTACTTGGCTAGGTACTTAGTGCCTACCTATTTGCAGGCAAAGTGGAGTGTTTATGCATCTGTCAATTCACCAATTCACCCTGTAGGTAAGTACCCCCGCGCCGACGCTATTAGCCGAGGTGCCATGTGTTATAATGAGCTCTTCATCATTGATTTTCAAAAAGTGTAAGGGCGGCATTTTTTAATTTGGGGCATACCCACATCACTGCGAGCGACGGTCACGTGCCCGCGGGGGATGTTGCGGTAAGGCGGGGGGAGCGGGGGACATCTGCCAGCCTTAGAATTTCTCCCCCCAACAATAATCACATATATGGGGGATTCCCCGTATTGTTTAATAGTCCTCTTCCCTAAATTATTTCATACTGTACTTTACCATGAAGCAAGCGCCTGGTTTAAATTTTAACAAATACATTTTATATTAAAAGAGAGTCGAATACATTCTGTGACATCTTATCTTATCTAAGAATTTAAAAATATATTCTTAGCGATGAAATTACTGTGACATCTGACTCTATAAAGAACGCACATTTTGAAAAATGCGACGTAGACTTTTAAAGACGGGTGCTGAATTTGAAGTTTTATTTTTTTAATAATATTATTATTATTCAATAAAAAATACGCTTAATTTAATTAAAATAAAAAGTGATATGGCGTAAACTAACGAGCCAGGCAGTAAACCAACAAAAAAATCAACATATTTTAATCCTAATTAGGTACTAGTAGTGGTTAATTTATAAACTATATTTGTTGATTACAAACATATGTTTAACATTTAAATAAATTTAATTCAATTTTATTAGGATTTTTTTATTTTATTTATGAATGAATGGTATGAATAAGTCAAAGAAGTAAAGAACAGTAAAAAGGCTTTACGTCACTCAATTCCTTTAAGATTTTCTTCACTGCCTTGGTAAAAAGTAATTTAGAATACAATTTCACTATCTGGTCAAATCAAATTAAAATTGAGAGAGATCAACACAAATTTTTAAGATTCGTCACATTTAAACTATCCATACCCATCGACCAAATAAATTATGTTAATTTAATGAATTTAATTGATTTAACCGACTTAGGAGAAGAAACGTGAGCGATTTGGTATTTTTATTCAAAGTAGTTGATGGCGTAATGGATGCACCCGACTTAACTAATCTAATAACGTTCCTAATACAAATCGTAACACGAGATTTCCCGAGTTGTTCTTTGTTCATTCATCTAAAATAAACTATTTTATTAATTCCTCAGTTCAAAGGCTACACAGGCTTCGAAATAAATTCAGTTCGTTGATTTTTTCATTTATTCCATAATTTTTTTTTTGACGAATATTTTATAAACTGTAACTCCCATTTTTATGAAAATATTTATCTTATAATTTAATTTTCTTTTATGTTGATTTTTGTTATACATTTTTCTATTTCTTTTTATACTCTCTTTTTTTGTATTTGTTATATTGATGTGAATAATGTTAATTCATTTTGTCACTATCTCATTTTTATATTCTTTTGTTGCTATACATACTGGCTAAATGGATAAGTTGAATTGCAAATCCCATTCATGCAGCTGGGAATAAAAATATAATTATTTATTTTATTATTATTTTTTAAAATTTTAATGCAGTATGTAATGTAATTAATTTATACTTGTTTTATGTAAAAGCCCGATGGGCGTAAATGAATAAATAAATAAACTATTTTAAAACCATTACAAATTTTCAATTATTCTGTGGATGGTTTTTGTTTTTGAAAAAATCCAGGAATGGAGTTGGCGGGCCCGACTGCGAGGATTAACGTAACATAACATTCAATACTACTAATACTATTCCATTGTTCAGCAAAAATTTCAGTACCTACTCCGGCAGTCAATTCACAATTCATAATTATTAGTTAAAAAAGAAAATAAAAGTCTCGCCGTCCTTGTCAATCAATAATAATTAAAAGTCATCGAAGATAAAAAAAATATTACGAAACACAACATAACAAAATAATTCTTGACAAAACGTAAAAGTAGAAAACTGCTCAAAAGAAAACAGTTTTAATAATGAAATTCTAGTAAGCTTTCAGCACGCCACAGATATTTTAGTATTCTCAGTTAATTAAGAACCGGAGCATACTACATGATCACGTAGGTACTAAGAAAACAGACTTTGTCTATGGGCAACTCTATAATGCCGACTCAACTGTTCGCTATGATCCCACCACGATTTTCCTTTGTGCCGTAATAGAAAATAGCGTATACCCTAGACGGCAGATACGAGGCACAGTGTTAGTGGCTATGAAATAAGTATATGTGCAGCCATGTATGTAATATTCATACGGCTAGACGTCTAGTATTCTGAATGTCCTTGAATTATCACGGGTAAATATTATCACGTCTGATAAAGAAAGATTACAGAAAAGTAATATTATTAGACGTTTATCATAATTCGGTGATCAGAATGTATTTGAAATGTTTATGTGACCAAAAAAGAATTCATTTCGAACTCAAGAGAAGCGATGTGGGCGTGTTTCGTTTGCTCCAACGTCAGATCTTTCTTTGCTTACATTTTGAAATCAGATATTCTGTAGCTTAATATAAATCCAAAATCAAAAGGAATGGCCAATACAATGTCAGAGAGTGTAAGAGAGACAGAACACTAAGTCAGTGGAGACAATGGTTAACATTCTAATGTATACGGAAGGCATTTCTATTACGATTATGTATGTGTGTTATATTATTATTATGAAGGTACCTATTCTATTTTTGATCTCTCATATTTATCTATTGGTGACGTTTGCAGTGTAAAGGTGTATGTGTTTTATGTATGAGTGTGTGTGGATATATGTATGCGCATCGACCATATTATTGATATGATGCCGCTTTTAAATTTGGGCAGTGAATCCGAAAAAATTGCGATTTTAGAATTTAGACAAATATTATTGAATGTATGTAAAGCACGGTTAATTGGTGAAATAGATGCTATATGTATTTGTTTTTTTTTTTTTGTTAATAGTCTGTTAATAATGTGTTCACATAATTTTTTAAAATAAAAAAAATACAGTCTTAGAAAATTCTTCTGCCGTAACCCTATCATAGCGGCGGAAAATAGATGAAAAATGTGTATAAAACAATCTTAAATTAATTTAATTCTAAAAAAAATGAGAAACGAAACAGCATAAATTACAGTAAATAAGACGTGTTAACATATTCCATGCCAATAATAATGATCGACCAAACGACCGGATTGAAATCGTAATCGGTTTTACTGTCGACTTCGAATGCGAATCGATATTATATTTTATGATCGCAGACTGCTCTAGCGTCCAACACCCAACACCCACAGTATATAGTCAGTCCGGCACCATTTAAAAATAACCTTGTGTAATCCTCTAAATGGCAATTACGCCCAAAGATCGGCGACGGACTATAATTATTATGTCTGATCGGTAGCGAAATCAGAGGCCAATCGAAATCGATAGCAGACAGACTAGACTGTGGACACTGGTCGACTTGTCTAGGCGTTCCACAGAAGGGATGTAAAATTTATTGCCTATTATTTTTTTAGGTCGCCAGACACATAATGCACGAACCACAGAACAGATAAAAACCTAGAAGTATTATTATTATTATTACAACGATTCCAGACATTTGAGTTATCGTTATTAAATAATATAACTGCCAATAGTGGCGGTGACTAGCCAAGTATCAATACAAATTTTCTCTTGATAAATTGAAAACTATGGAACAAACAAGATGGCGTCTTGCCCTATTTCCCAGGAATAATTATTTCCCCAAGCAGCTACTGGTTTTGACAAGGGCGTCACAATTTTACTCGAGCCAGGCGCCGTTTGGCTCAGGGCCGGCCCTGCTCTTTAGCTCATGTTGGAAATGAAGTAGCGAGCTGAAAATATTCGCGTTGACTAAGAAATCTCGAAATGCTGGGCAAATTTTACAACTCCAGAGATCAACGATAGAGTGTTTTATCTACATAAAAAAATGCTTTTATGCTACATGCAGTTAAATTTTTTTCAAGCGACCGGCAACGTGTAGATTTTACATAGTCAAGACGTTTATTGTAATATGCTTAACTAACGCAGTGTCCATCGCTAAGGAATATTATATTAATTTACTTGTAAATTGGTGATATTTGAAAATACGACGATTGACACCACTTTGTCCTTTTCAGGAATTTATATCCTCTATTCAGAAAGAATCAAATGAATTTTTTTTTTATTTTTTATTTTTTATTGTACAACAGAACATTCGTTCCAGTTACAGTACAATTTTATAATTTTACAACAGTATAATTTTACATCATATCAGCATTTGGGTAAGTGACTCTTCAATAATTGTATTCAGTCGGTCACGGGGTTAAAACTAACCTCCCAAGCGCCGCGTTCATTACAGGTACGGGAAATAAGTGTGGGTGTCGGAAATTATTGAATTAAGTAAAAACTACTATTTTCTTCAAATATTTGCATAAATTAACCGTCTTGTAGTTATGCAAATTAAAGTGGTACTAACTACATATAGTATCGACATTTCATAACACTTGAAGGCCGAGCTTTTACGGTAATAATGATTGGATTATTTATATGGCATCGTTTTCTTGAGAAAACCACCTCAAGTGCGCCGTACAACCTAATTTGTTTAAGCCCCGTGACACTTCTGCTCGTCTCGTACACCCCGGGTTTCGAATTTCTATTAATTTACACTACAACTCACACTACTTTTATATACTACTCTTGAACACGTTATTTTTCTAAAAAAATACGTTTTATTAAGATAATATCTATCCATACATTAGTAGAGCCAAAACGGTAATTATATGAAATTCCCTCGATAGAAAAAAATTGGAAAGTATACTATGAAAATTATTAAAAACTCATTTTATTTTGTTATTTAACATGTTATAGGTATGAACAAAAATCACAGTGTATCTTTCAATGCAACTTGGGCACTGTCAATAGAGATTTTTGCTCTATTTTACGAGTCGCGTTTTATTAAATATTTTCACAATTGTAGCTTAATTATTATCGTGTTTTATAATAAGTGTGCTCCCTTTAACATCCGTATTTACATATCTCCCTTTAAAACCATCTTCTGCTTCTTTTTGAACGCTTCATACAGAGCCTTACGCTATAATTAATCACTTCGAGTTATAACTTACAGCTAAACTAGTGACTTACAACTAACATGTATCACATAATGATTCATTTCATTCATTCTTTTATGTAGCGTGCGTACATATCACCAACCAAATGATACACCACCCTTGTTGCTACGTTTGCCTTACAATAAATTGTGCTAGGTTTCAATTTGGGAGGCGGGTTTGGATAATGGATACCACCCGCGGACTATTTATTGTATAACCAACACCTCTGCTATAGGTCACTCCAAGTGGCTCACTATGTTTGGTGATTTAGCAGGGGTGCCCGGGTTCATCGGGTGAGGTGTATTCAGGATGCATCTGCCTACCAGCTGCGTGGCGTCCCGGATCGGGAGAGGCAGGTTTGGGGAGACCCTTTGACTTCTCCAACTGTTCCAACTCAAGCCTCATACTTTTTACCTTACCAGAACATCCTTTCCTTAAAAAATATCCTCCACACAGCATCCCCAAAGACGACACAGAACCTGAGGGAAATTATTTTATTCAGGGCCTCCTGTATGGGGTTAATGTAAAAAAAAAATCAAAACACCGCAATCTCCCCCAAGGTACACGGGTAGGGGGTGGCGGCCGCCCAGACCTCTAATTGGGACATAGAATAAAGAAAAACGGAAAAGTGCGAAGTGTCAGCATAATATAGGGGTTTTGGTCAGTTCTACAATGGTTTCTACCAGCAAATATAGTCAGTTGAGCAGCCATTTATGGCCGACAAGTCGAACAATATTGTTTAGCAAATTATATCAAACACTATAAGGACCGGTTGTTTCGGAGAATTTGAATAATTCATCAAATTTCAACGCTCATTTTCAAGTTCTGTGAAAGATTTTTGCAAGTTCTGTTTTTATTTCAGTTTTGTCAAGCAACTAGCCTACAATGATATAGTAACAGAACTTGAATAGGACTTTCACAGAACCCGAAAATGAACGTTGAAATTTGATGAATTATTCAAATTCTCCGAAACAACCCGTCCTAAACTAACCTAACCCAATCACAATTGGGCCTGATATTGTTTTCACTGCTGAAAAAAAAACAATGAATGATGTCCCAATGATAATAAAAGATGTTTTTTCTTGCCCACCTAATGTTTAAATTGCGAGCCATTTAATTACTTCTCAATTATTTCAAATACGTAAAACATAATGAAATTTTCATTTAGATATAAAGGATTGGTAATATACAATGTCAGACAGAGTAAGAGAGATGGATTGCGTGCTAAATGGGTAAGAACAAATAGTAACTAAGTCAAATCAACATGAAAGGCGTTCTGGTGTGTATTATCTATTGAGTGAATTGTGAGGATAGAAGGCCTACCTGAAGAAACTGTCGATTGATGGGGTTTGCTCCATAACCTGAAGACAGAACCAAATGGGTTCTTCGTAGAGGGTGCTACGATCATCGTAGACCGTAGAACTGAATATTGATTAGAGTTCATCAAAATACATTTGTGTACCAACACTTTTTTGAACGAATACCTTATATCCGAAGCGGTTTTTTTTTTCATTGAAAAAATCGTAATAACACATCGATTTCAAAATAGTTCGTTCGTTAATTAGACCGCCTACATAGTTAACCTTGTCAAGGTAAGTTACGGAAGTAAGCACTCAATTAAAGTGGAAAATATTCTCAGTATCGCTCTGGTGAAAAACCAACATTCAGAAAAGAAATGCTGTTGTTCGAAATAGCTTGAGTTGTGTTTGGCGAACAGATCTGCATAGCCAGGTAGGTACCGTCCATTCTTCCCCTTCCTCATCTCCTTCCATATTTCCACCCTTTCTCATCATTGCGATCATTGCGCTATTCACCACAAAACAAAGTTAAACCAATTAATTAGTTTGTGAAAATATCATTACCTTCCTCCGTCAAAATTTAGCCTGTTTTCGAGAAAATTTCACAAAATATTAAATGAAAAGAAAATAAATTGGATTATCAGAAATGATAGCTTTCTTAATAATGTTTTGTACCGCGAACTGTCCAATACAAACATGATTAATCTTATTTCTTTAGACAAACTAATTTACTAAAATGTCAAAGGTCTGATAAGATCCCGCAGATCAAATGAGAACCTCTCAAATAATATTTCCTCTGTTTTTTTCGCAAATTTTCGAGAAAACGAGAGAAATTCACGACGTTTTGATTAATAACATTTAAAGGTAGTTGGATGACAGAAATGTCCAGTTTTATAAATATACCAAGTTACGCGATTAAATATCATTATGTATTGATGTTATATTAGTATATTATAACAGATGGATTGCTATACTATACGAAGAAAAATTAGTATTCCTAATTTATTATGAATCTTTTAAAATTTTAATGTTTTTATTTTTTTTTTAACTTCCGATTTAGTTGTCCGGGTTAAGTCTTCCCCAAAGGAAAAACTTAACCCTTCCACTCACTTTTCCACAAATGATCAGCTAGTCAATCAACACTATGTAAGTGCATTATATAAGTAAAATAAATACAAAACAATACAAGAACAACAACACGTCAAATCACCAGATATCAAATGGGAAAAAAAATTCACCGTCTCCAGATATTTTCATATCAGAGGGTTCGGCTCGGTAGAACTTCTAACAGGGCCTATAAATCCTACTGATCCCTCAACATAAATATTTAAAAAATCTTTTGTTATCCTACATGTATTCAAAATGACCGACTTTTGCATCTTTATATATAAATTTTTTGATAGATCTAATACGCCTAAATTTTTAATTAGAGAGCTAGGTATAATGCCAGTAGCCGAAATAACGAATGGTAATATTTTTATAGTCTGAGAAGGCCAAATTCTTTTTATTTCATTTCCTAAATCTGTGTATTTTCTTATTTTTTCACTAACAGATTTTTGAATATTACAATATTTATAATATTTAATATTTAATATTATAATATTTCAATATTATTATTATTAGATTTATAAAAACAGTTTAGATAATACTTTCAGAGGGAGAAACAGCTGTTACGCGTAATAATAATTACACAGCAGAACTTGTTTAAAAATAAAGTGTTTTTATAAATCTAATAATAATATTATTGAATATATAAAAACATAAAAATTAAAATGGAGTTCGACAAATTAAACTTGATAACAATAAATAAACTCTTTAAATTGTTGGTTTGGAATGAAATAATAGGTTTCCTGATAAACTTTTAGTAATGAATATATTATCACAATGTCGGAACACGTGTTCATAAAAATTGTCACATTTATGCATTATGCACATGCATGAATACGAGTTCCGTTATATGCAATTTGAAGAGATTTGCAATACGCATTTTTCTGATGGGAAGGACGAACCTGGCAATACAGATATGTTCATTAAGCACGGGTTAAGCCATTTCAAGTAACGATTCGGTTATCTACCGCTCCGGAATATGCATATTTTTCAATTTGATAAAAAAAACATTAAGCGTTAATCATAAAAAAGGATTGAATATTTGTCCGGGTGAAGGATTAGCAATTGTCACGAAGACTCAACAATTTATTTAGTCTGTTTAATCTGGATTTCATTTATATTCCGGCGGGGCTGGGGATATTAAATCATCAGTGTAGGGCGGGGTGGTAGGGCGGGTGGCAGGGCGTGATAGGCGGGGGCCAGGATGGTGAGCGTGGTCGTAAAGTCGGTGTCGTCTCTGCGAAGGAACTTAATGAAACGGGTGAAATAATAATTAATTATTGAGCACGCCGCTAGATATTTGGGTAATGTGGACCCTCCTCTGGGTGATTAATTATAATCTTCCCAAAACCGTATCTCTGAAAACAATGTACATTGTAACCTAACCTAACCTTACACCTCACCTTCCCACCTCACCTTCCCACCTCACTCCTCACATACTTCTGTGATATAGTTCTGTAGTACAGATATGTCCTTCAGACAGCGCAAAAAGGAATCGGGTTTCCAAAGGTTTCTGAAAACTCTATGTTTTGAAAAAGAAAACCGGAAAATTATCTGTCTTCAAAAATAAACATTTTTTTATGTGAATACTTGACAAGTAAATTCAACTAGATTCAGTTTATTATTTAAAAAAAAAACATTACAAAATTGTTTATTTGTAAAGAAGTAATACATTTAAAAAAAATTATTATTTATGTGCATCTAAATAAAATAAAAAGGTTTACATAGATTTTTTTTGGCTTTGCTTGTCTCACTAGGAAATCCTGTGCCGAGACAGACTATTTTACAAATATTTTATAATATTAAAATAAAGTACATTTTTCAATAAAGAAAAAAATATTTGCAATGTAATGTAACGCAATGTATTTGAAATTTCTTTGACAAAATGTTGTGTTCGTTTTAGGTGTTTGTATGAGTTCTTTGGTTTTTTGTCTAGTGTTTACAATATTTTGGGTATTTTCATAAAATGTATGTGTTTTATTTTTAAACAGGTGAGTTAAGATAGTTTTTGTGTAATACATGGAATTTTGTAGAATATATCTGCAGTACTTGTTTCTAAGGGAACTTTAAGAATAAATTTCATAATTAATTTTTGTGACTTCGATAATGAATCTTTAGCTGATAGTGTTGCACCTCTCAATGATAGATTGAAAAAGAGAGTAATAAACAATTTTCATAGAATATAATCAGCGTGTATCAACTATATTAGTAGTAGGCTTCATTGACGCTGCATATATCGATATCCGAATTGATTCTCTTCAACAGCAAGATTGCTCTCCTTACTGGCAAGTCATTCCGACTAAGCAGGGAGATAGAACAGTCTATGCTGTCAGTGAGGGAGATAACCATGGGGAACATATAAATAAATGCTCTCCATAAAGCCTAGTTTTCAAACCAACCAAGAATCGGTCTATCATCTTTTGATCTGCACATGATTCATTCCGAGCAAACCCAAAAGAAAGTCGGTAGGATAGAACCACAAATCAAATCGCAGAAATTACAATAAAAAATAAACTGCTCCTTGCCAACCCCCAATTATTTATGTTATTAGACTGGGGAGAATGAGGAGGGGAAGGAGATGATAAAAACAAAGATGGGGAAGTATCTGGCTATTCAGATACGGCCACGAAACACGGTTAAAGCCATTTTAACCAACACTTTGATTCTAAATGGTGGTCCACCATTCCACCATCCATTGAGTTTCAGTTAGTAGACATATATTTTTAACTGTTAGTCGTAAGTTTGGTTTATCTGTAATCTGTGATATTTTAACCGTCACTTTTCCATTATATGAAAAATTATGTAATTCCATTCCTGAAATAAATTGCCAACTTCCCGATTAGACGCAAGAATTAATTTGCCAAGATGATCACAAAATCGGTGAAGTAATTCACGTAAAATTAAACGTTTACGAATATCGCATGTTTTAAGCGTTAAATTCAAGGGTTTGTTAGATCACAAATAAATAAATATAAATAATCATCAGTATTTTCGTAGAAACATTTATTTAACTCCATTAACAGAACTCCTTGAGTAGTTCTATCGTGTTTCGTAATTTTCAAATATGAAAAACTCTTATTTAATATTTTTTATTACTGGAAATATCATAAACACCGTCAAAAACGAGATAGAAGACATCCCCACAAACAAACGTCCATTCTTTAAAATAAAAGCAATGGTATATTCGTATATCTATGGTCGATAAAGATTTTAATACATAAATGCACGGTTGGAATTTTTTTATAGTTTGTTAGAATTTCTCATCAACAAAGCGTGCGCTTACTAAATTAATTATACGTGGAAATTGTGATTTATTATGACTTAAATAGCCGAGAGAGACACAAATAAACGTTGATACCAGAATAGAAGAATAGGCGGCGCGGGTGTTCTAAATTCTCTAATAATAACAGCGAATTAACGACAAAAATATCAAATCTTTGACGGTTCGTGTGTTTGTAATAAAATTTTATAAGATAATAAAAAATTTAATATGGCTTTTTCCTCCTGGGTAACTAACTACTATTTTCAATATTATCGTAATACAAATCAATGTTTGTTAATAGCACTATAGAGCTACAATTAGAGGCGCTACTGCGTACTAACATCACGTCGAAACTTGATCCACTATTAGAACGCGATAAGCGATGCGCGTAGCTCGTATTCGGTAGCTTTAGTTAGAGCGTTGGGAGAGTTGGAGGTCAGTCGGAGGTAAAAAAGCCGAACCTATTTTTTCGGTTCATGCCGCATCTAAATATAGTACATCAATGGATAGCACGCACATTGGGGCGTAGCAAGTATAGTTGTATTATACTTATGCTGGTTCCTACCTAAGCAAATCCATGGTTAATTTACAGAACGAAAGTTAACTCCCCAGGCTAATTTTTTGAAGAAACAGTTATTATCCGTAGTCAATATTTTCGCTTTTCAGAACAGCTCATATAGTCTCAAAGACATCGTTGTGTCTCCCTTATCGTCATAGTCAGAAATGTGATCTAAACGGTGTTAGAAAGAGAATACACCACGCTTTATATTCAAATAAAGAAATTAACCACATAATAATTAAAAGGTATATGTTATATGAAATCAAAGGTTCCGATCGTAATTTGAGAAAAAATTATGAAAATTTGTAATTTTTGTATTAATTATTTTGTATGAAACGATAAAAGAACGAAGTGGCGGTAATTTTTATAATATAGGATGCGGCAAAACAGACAGTGCAAAAATAGATAGTGGAATTTTGAAGGGCTATTAAATACGGCGCAACTTAACGGAGCAGAAATAGGGTTTATTTTTTTGTATTCGGTACATCATGCCGTTTCATGCATCAAAGACGACATCAGAAAGATTATGTCCACCAGCAGAGATACTTTGATGAAGGAGATATCTGAAGTTTTCGGCCGCATTTTGACACATCTTTGGTAAAGCGGCGATTTCTTTCCGAATTCGATCCTTGAGTTCTTCCAACGCATGAGGTCGATGTTTAGCTGGGTAGCGACGAAAGAAAGGCAATTAAAAAAAACGTGCGGACGGCGAAGTCCCGGTGTTTTTCGGAGCAAACCACGGTAACGACTGAAAACGGCACGACCCTCCCGACACAATGAGACCTCTCCCAGATTCCTACCACCACCACACGGGATGTGCCGTCCCTTAAAACCTGCAATGTCTGTTTTGCTGCGCCCTGTACATTTTACTGATGTACACGTGTTCTTTTAGTTATCAGTAATTTAAGTTTTACACATATAGACGAAAAAACGTAAGATGAGGCTTTTAAAAAAATATATATATATATATATATATACATATATATATATGTATGATATAAAATTTTTAATATTAAAACAATTATATGTTGATTTCTAGTACTAAAATTAGATAGTGTATTTCATCAAGACTTTCTGACAGTATTTTTAAGAAACGTAACCGTTAATATGCCAAAGGCCTGAATGTTTAAATCGAATTAACGTTGGGTTTTATATTCCACGGAAAAGCCTATTCTTACGGATCTATTCCGTAGATCTATTTAAAAAATATGAGTATATACATAATTAGTATAGAAGTGAAATGAATCAGAAGTCATAAAAAAAGAAGAAGAAACTGTTGAAAGAAAATGAACCTTTAAACTCCATAACTACCGATAAAATACGAATCTCCTAGTTTGATTATTCATACTTTCCACGGTGTCAACACTGAAAAAATAATGTTAAAACAAATAAATATGTATTATTATTTGGTTCTTCCACGAGTCCATAACCAAAATGTCACGTTCGTCTCGCCGATTCGTGTCGATTTTAAGTATTGGCAGACTGGTGTAAAAAGATGTCACCCGTTCTGCAAAAGTGTGCTAGTGACTGTTTGAAAGTCCCGTCCGCAATCTCCAGGAGAAAGACTCGAGTATAAAAAATCTGGTATTGCTTCAGTCAGGATATTCTGTATCGTCGAGACGATCGATAGCAATAAAAATATAAATAAAACATGACTGTAGTACGCAAGGATAGCGGGAAATTCGTCCGCTCGGCGGGAAACTCTGGCGGCTTTTCCTGGAACTAAGTATATGGCGTCACTGCGCAAGCGCGGCGCTACAAACTAAATGATAGTATACCTAACTACAATAGAGTATTTTTTACCAACTAAACAGTGATAATAGTGGGTAGTAATAATAAGTGGGTAGTATGAGAGGTACAGAAAACCCAGAAGTTTCGTCATTTAACTCGTTTATTGAATCGTTGGTATAAAAAATAAGGTAATAAATAATTCTGAATCAAAAAAGGGTCAAACGTATTTGGCTTTCCTAAAAAATGGTAAGAACAATAAATAATGAATGGTTGTTACAAATCTGCACTGTTGAAGATTATTGGAAACGAAACATAAGTGTCGACAGATAATTAAAGATCAAAATAAAACTAATACTCATGTCATCGATAGAAAATTGAACTGACAGTTAAAGATACCTGTTTCCGAACTTTTCCGCTGGCTTACTATATATAGAAGTATAGGTTAGTAGCAGGGATTAGTACCAAATAGCACCGCCTGTATTAATAAGATGGCGGTGGTTCTAGTTATTAAAAAAAGCAATAGATAATATTGATACAAAATCTCTCTTCGCATACAGTGCATAACTACTTGAAATAATTCATTTTCTCCATTCTAATAATTATGATTGGTTTTGTACAATATTTTATCTCCCTGAGAAAGTTATGTTAATTGTATTATATCACTACTTTACACGTATTTTATTGAGACGAGACCAATGATAACATATTGCAAGCATAGAAACATACTAGTGATGTAATGACTAATATCGAAGTGATTTCGAGAGATTTCAAATTATGACAGCTACAACATAAATAAATAGATTCCAGTCAGATTGATTCGAGTAAGCGTAATTCGAATTTGGAGCAACACTCCGTCCTTGTCTTCGTCGTCTGCAGGTTAAGGGCGGCCACACTCCCCTCCCCTCCCACTCCGGCCGGGTAGGGGGGGAGAGGGGGGCAGACGCACAAGTAGGTCACGCGGTCCGGGCCAAAGGGGGAGGAAAGAAAAGGGGGTAGGTTGTTACGTCACAACCCCCTCCCGCCCTGGGGAGAAGTTATTAGGGAAGGGGAACTAGGGAACCGTAGTGATGAGAAAAATCGTTACTTTTTCATTATGGTCTCAACTGGATATATGTTTGTGGGTGTTTTATGCCGGTGGAGGGCGCTCTCGTTCTTCCCATTATCCTTGTGGTGATTGTAGTCCTCGCTAAGCCCGGGGTTCATTTCCGGCATAAATCAAACATTGACATTTTAATTACAAATGAGACAAGGACACCTTTAATTAATTGACCTGGCTTCGAAAGAGCTTCGATCGCCTCCTAACAAATTAATTTAATTTGGATTCAGATTATGTATCAGCTATTATCTAAGCTTTATATTCTGAATAAGAATGTATTGTTTTAAAGTGCTTTCATATAAATTAAATTTAAGCTTTGAATGCTGATTGATCTAAACATCAAAATCTAAGTACTTTTTATGCACAACAAGAGAGGAGTAATATATCTTTAATATCACATCAATATCTCATTTATTTCTAAGATCTACGGTTTTAGCAATAGAACAACGTCATGCTTTTAGGTGAAAGCTTGTTGTAGTGGCATTGGAAGTATGAAAATAGCTTTTATTTATTCACCCTTGTTAAAATTTCACCTTTTTACACTGTTACCAACGACTTTTTAAACCGTTCTAGTGTTGGAAATACTAAAATTCGCAGAAAAAGCTCATATCGATTAGGCACGTAAGTACCTATAGTAGTTCCGCGTCTCATCCCTAGTAACGCGAAATGGGCTGAGAGAGGAGGGATAGGTTAAAGAGCAAATTTTCTAGATGTTGGTTGCGAAACTTCGTGTTAGTGAGCACATTTTAAAGTAGCGAGTAATGAAATTTTGAATTAGTGAACACTATTTCGAGAAATAATGAAATTTTAACGTTTAAATGTAAGCGGGCACATTTTAGATATACAAGTCACAGAGGCCATTTGTTAGTTCACGCAATGCCCGTATTTTGATTAAAAACAATAAAACGAGTAGAGAAGCGAAAAAGTTAAGGGATGTTAACTCTTTCAGTGATTCAAATGTCTACTGAGAATATTCTCATTTCTGAGCACAAACTGCCTCCTGTTTTATATAATGTTTTAGTTATGGTTTTGTCCTGTGCTATAATAGCACTGTTATTGTTATTCTTTGTTCTGTCGTCACTTTGTATAAAGTATACATTTAGTGTTATATTATTAGTTCTGTATTGGGTAAGGCATTGTAGGAATAATTTTAAGAACATGACACTAATACTAAATTACTATTTTTAAGTTTGCTATAGTAAAGCGCACTTGAAATGAAATGATGCTAAACTGCGCTATATAAATGCTACGTTATTATTATTAATATTCCAGAAATTGAATTAAAACTACCAGTGGAGAACACTTTTCATGCTTGATAACAAATGGAAATTTTTGAAAATTATAGTGTTTTTATTTTTATTTCTGTAGTTTCATTTCCAAAAACATTAGGTGTCAGAGGGTTTGTTTCACATGACTAATATTAAACTGTGTACAAACAATATAACGTTTAGTAAACACAAAAAAAATTAAGCACTGAAAAAATGTCTTCAAACATACATTTTAAAAACCGGGAAATAATCGGTGGAGATTGAATACAAAAATTACACTTCCAAATTTAAAAATGACTATGGCCTAAAATAACGCGCAAAGTTAAAT
Organism: Hesperophylax consimilis; assembly: GCF_061612785.1. Lineage (NCBI taxonomy): Eukaryota > Metazoa > Arthropoda > Insecta > Trichoptera > Limnephilidae > Hesperophylax > Hesperophylax consimilis. The sequence goes on from NC_142842.1 coordinate 4,886,871, forward strand.
ATATTAGCAATTGAAAACGTAAACCGCTAATTTTTATTCGCTCTATATGGGAGGAATATTTTATTAATATTAAAAAAATATACGGTCCAAAAAGGTTAAATATATGATATTTACGGTGCCTATCCAAAGGAAAATACTCGATAATGGAACGTATATCGTCTGTTTTCGTGGAAGGTAGATAGCCTTGTCTAGTTCATTCTTCACGGTTCCTACATTCCTATCCTACGTGGTCGGATTACCGCACAAGAGTGGAATTATGAAGTATGGAAGGGAAAAATGTAGGGAAATGTGTGGAGAAAACGTTCACCGCCGTATTAATTTACTGAAAATAACGACTGTCCCATACAAAAAAAAATTAGAAGGTGCTTTAGTTATGTTATGAAAGTGAAGGATTTCAGTGGATAGGAATGTTATCGGAAATATGCACACTTTTCCAGTTTGCTGGCAAAACTAGGAAAACATTTTATTTATATATATATATATATATATATATATATATATATATATATCACACCGCCTATTTGGCGACCAGCATGGGAAAATATGCATTTAAAGTGGCGACCACCGACATTTGGCGACCGATATACGGTTGCCACTTTGTTTTCTCAAAATTTTTACACAGTTCAATAATAGATGTCGTTACAAGCATCTCAGCGAAATTAGTCCTGGTCGCCAAATTGGGCTGGGGGTGCACGTTTTCGAATATTTAAGTTCCGGAGTCTGTCGCCAGGCAGCTTGGCGCTAGGTGATATACACAGCCACGTATTCCGCATTTCATTCCTGGCCTTTAGTGGCGACTGGGTATGACGAATTCTTAATTTCACAACAAGCCTTTAGTGGCGACTGGGTACGACGTATTCCGCATTTCATATCTAGCCTAAAGTGGCGACCTTTCATAACTAGACTAAAATGGCGACCGTGTTCGACGTATTCTGCGTTTTATTCCTAGCCGTTAGTGGCGACTGGAAACGACGTATTCTGCATTTCATATCTAGCCTGTTGTGGTGACCGTGAAGGGTACGTTTTTTTGCATTTCATAGCTAGTGGCGACAGGAAACACTGTTGCCGGTTCGTTTCAACTCGCGGTGGCTGGTTATTTGCGACGTTGCAGCACATGTTTTGCCAGTGGTCCCGAATGTCTTACTATTTCAAATGTATCTATTTTCAATTTAATACCAAGTATTGACGTCTGTACGTTTTAGAGTTTATTTGGCGACCAACCATTTTAATGTCTTGTTTACATACAGTATTGATTACTGTCGATACAATGAAAGCAACTCGTTCTAAATAGAAGTTAAAAAGCACAAATAGAAATTTAGAAGGTGGGTATGGGTAGCACTTCCCTGGAAACCATTTAATGACACAACACCCCTGACATAGGCCACACCAAGTGGTTGGCTACGTTTCGTGATTTAGCAGGTGTGTCTGTTTTCATGGGGTAATGTTTGCCCGGGTCTGGGTGGTGGGTGCGATGACTGTTTACAACCGGTTACCGCGGTCAGGGCCGCTTGGTAATGCCGGGGCCTGAGCCTCAGACTGACGACTGAGGGTGTGCTGCCTCATCAACTAGTTGGGCAACTGTTGTGCCGGTTCGTGACCGAAACGGACCCAGCAACAGCGTTCGGGGACATTTGGGGTGACCTCTCCAGCCGGATTCTCTCGGCTCATCGCCTTGCGCCGCAATGGGTGGGTTGGGTTCATACCAATCATCACTACTGTCCACTATAATCCCTAGTTTACTACACACCCCTCATACCCTTTTCTTCCCAGACCTTCCTTTCCCTTCATAACATTGCAGAAAAATGTACAAATAAGAAAACAATTAACTGGTAAACATTAAACAAACAACCATAAGGAACTCCAGTCCATTATTTTTATATTTTATTATTAAATTACAGCATTTTAATTCTATGGTATCATCTTCTTTGTATTCAATTTATTAAAATAAAAAAATTAAAAAAGAACTAATTTCAATTTCTCTACAAAGTCTCACATGGCGTCTCCAATAATACTAAACAATAGGTACGCATGTACCTAACAACTGTCTTTACAATACAATCACCTTTCTGAATGCTTCTGGTAATAGTGGCAAGTATCTCAGATTTAAAGTAAAATACAAAATGATCATACAAACAAAAATAAATAAAACCGTTACATTGACAAGTTGGCGGATAACAAAATTCTTATTATTAATTCATAAATATAAATAGCATACTAGGGTTGTACTGCAATTATTTGTCATAAATTCACAAGTAATAAACTAGTTTTTTCGATCTTTTTATAGTTTTTTTAAATCAAAATCGCATTCCAGGTTGTACTCCTAAGGGTAAGGCTCATTAACAATTTATTAGTATGTAATTTTATTTGAATAAATGTTAAAAATATAAAAATTGATTATTTTTTCGGTATGGAACGCATTGTTGTATTTTACATTGTTTTATATGGGAAAAATTATTTCGCAACGAGTGTTTCACATAACGAGTAAGATTCTGGAACGAATTAGTCTCGTTATGAGAGGTTCCACTGTACTTATATAACCACCCTTTACAAAATAGTTTTATTTTTATTTATTTACTTATTAATTGACGCCTTGAAGGCTTTTACATGAATACACGTTTACAAGGATACTTTATCAGGATCACAATATTAAGTGTATATAATTTAGTACATAACACTTGTTTAATTTACATATAAATGACATGGAACGTAATATAGGTCATTCTTGTTTCTTATTTTACGCGGATGACATGAAATTATATAAATGCATTGACTCCGTAGATGACTGCAACCAGTTACAAGAAGACATTAACAAAATTGAACAATATTGCGAAAACAATCAACTATTTCTAAACCTAAGCAAATGTAATGTACAATTAATTATACTTACAAATTAAACCTTGTACCATTACAATGGGTAGAAACAATCAGATCTCTTGGACTAATACTACATTCTAAAATTTTATTTAAGGATCATATTGAATATATTTTAGAAAAAGCTTATAAACCAATGGTCTTTATTATAAGCATAGCAAAGCCTTTCCCGTAGCACACACCCTAATTATGTTATATGTCATATGTAAGGTCACAACTTGAGTTCGCCGCAGTCATTTGGAATCCTCAATATCAAACATATGTATATTGATCGTATCGAAAATATCCAAAACAAATTTATAAAACACCTATCGTATCGCTTTAGTGATCATCGGTTTGACCCTATCGCTTTATATAAACGCATAAAAATCTATGATGCTTTATTCTTATACAAAATCGTGAACTGTCTTGTTCGTTCATCATATCTGTTAGAAAAGATTGCATTTCGTTGCCCCAAACAAAACACCAGATCGAACGATTTATTTAGAATATCTCACTGTAAATCCAAATACGCGCAAAACTCTATAATAGGACGTATGTGTGAAACTTCTAATACCTTACGAGATTTTCAACTTGAAATCAAATAAATTGCAACTCACTAAATTAATAATTAATAACTAAAAATACTTTTACTTTTGGGAAAATTATACTATTATGTGGAGGGAACTTTACTTCGTGTGGAGTCGAAGATACTTACGAATCTTTCAGGAAGGATCATGTGTTCAGTGATGAAATCAAAAGTTCCTCGCACATTTAATAATTAACAAATTAACTGATTCGTTTGTCTTCCGTAGTTTGTTTTATTATTTTCAATTAGTACCTATAACCATGCGAAAACTGTATCTTTAATAATATTATGTACTTCTTTAACATTTCATGGAATTTAATTGGTCTATAACATATTCATGTTTATTGTTATATTTCACTGTACGACTATAAGTTTCCTAAATAAATTTAAATAAAAAACAATTTTAAAAAAATAAGTTGAAAATAAAAAGTAGGTACAATATAAGTGGGTACAGAGTAAAACAGAAATAATAATATAAAAGATATTGAACATGACGTTAGCAATGTAAATATTTTTTTCGGAAGATGCAAATTTAATTTTATTATGGTTCGGACGGTAATATAGCGGGTGGGACTTCAACACTTCTAATTTTAAGCTGCCATATAATGTTGGAGATTTATTGCTTTTCCTACTTGAGATAGACAATAGATAAGGGTTTCAGTAAGTAGTTTACCTAACACTTAAAAATAAGTCCTAAAAATGATATTTACAATGCAACATTTTAGAATTTCATAATATAGTTGTAAGACACCGTGTTTATAAATATACCATGCCAAAAATATTACTGTACTTTACAATATAAGGCTATGACATTATTTGTGAACATGTGAGGAAATAATATATGTTTTTATGCTACTTTTAAAAAAGAAATGACGAATAAATATAATTCTTATGACAAAAACTATTTGGAATAGGATTTGTCGCATTCCGGAAAAAACAGATACCTAACTGAGTTTTGCAAATATTTTTGTATTTATTATTGTGACGGCTGTTTCGGGGTTCAAGTACTTATAAAATTTCAGCTACGCCACACGAAGGCAACTTATTTATATGATTTTATTTACCCCTTCAGTATTCTTATTTGTATGATGTTTTGGTGTTTTATTAACACACTTTGATCGGGTTATTTTTTCACCGGCAGACCGCTGAAAATGGGCGAAAATAAAGGTCCCGTGCGAATTTCTTTAATTTGTTTTAAATCGCTATATCTTCGAAAATAATGGAAATATTTTAATAAAATTTTCTACATACTAACTCAGCATACCCAAGCTATAAAATTTCTAGCCGAAAACCAAGTATTATTTCTAATGCAACTTAATAAATCGAAAACAAAATCATTGTTGGGTCATTAGGGTTCAGTTTTTAAAGTATAAACTAGGTTTCAATTTTATAAAATTACAAATTATTATATTTTCACCAAGCCCAAATCATTATAAAAACAAAAACAACTGCCACATCACTAGTATCGTCAGAGTAACACATTATTACCCATTCAAATACCACGTGTGCAATTGCCACCCAAAAAACCATCGGAACATGCTAATAATATTGGTTATTTTTTAAAATGAAATTTAAAATAATCTCCTCGGAACACAACCGTAGGACAATTTGCTTTTTAAAACCTGCCATGCACTTGTAAATATTTATTATGGTCCGCCTTACTGTGTTCGCCGATACCTGCTTTTGTTAGATGCGCCAGACACTCGGTAGTTGAGTGGGTGCGGAACCGAGATAGAGAGATTTGTTTCGAGTTCCAGGGACATAAAAACTCTCGTTCCAGGAATTGAACTATTATAATAACAGAATATGTTATCTAAATTACTTATTTTATTGTACTTCAAACGCAATACCTATCAAGTGTCAGGTGTTAATAATATAGGTCATTTTAGTTGAAATATCGATGTACACAAAAGATTCCAAGATAAATACTAAAAAAAGACTTGCATTACAATTTGATAATTACGTACGTATAGTTGGAACCTTTACAGAGAGATTGGTTTATAATATTCATATAAAAACATCGGATAATTTCTTCTTTTCTGCCATTGAAATGCGTCGGGCGCAGAAGGTAGAAATACACTTCCGACGTTAAGCATCAATCGACCGAACGCGAACGGGAAGAACTACCCTTCCCGATTAAAGTGTGTTAAGCTAGCTTGGAATGGCTTTAGCTGTGTTTGGTGACCAGAACTGAATATCCTGGTACTTCCCCACCTTCCTCTTCCTCGTCTCATTCCCCTCACCTACCTTCAGTCTCACAACATTCCCCAATTAGGGATAGGCCATAGTCTCACTGACTCCAGACGGGAGCGATTGAGACTCTTGTGTGGTATTCAATTAAAAAATGTACTAATAGACTTAAAAAGTAGAAGAACAAAATAATATAACTGGAAGTGGGTTTACAAGCGTCCTGAGGGGTTTTACATGTTGGTAGTACAATATTAACATCACAGAAAGTTTTAAAACAAAGTAAAGTTAGTAATAATAAAAATAAAACTATATTAGATAAACAAATACAACAAACAAAAATTAAAATAACACAGCAAACAGAGAGGTTATTAATTTTCTTTTGAATTAACTTTATAAGGTAAGGTTTATGCATAGCACAAAGGATTGCAAATTATTATAAGCAATAATTATTGTAAGGCTGCGGTTACACTTGGAAGTTTTTTTTACCGTAAGTGAGTTAAGGCAAAATTATCTATCGAAACGTCACCTATAAAGTGACATGCTGCCAATGGGACTCGAACCCACGGCCTTCTGATTACCGGTCAGCAGCTCTACTTCTGAGCTATGGCGGCTTATTTAATACCCGCCAAATTAGTCAATGTGTACTTAGTGTTCTGCAAGCAAAATTATTGCTTATTAATTTTTTTCTTACCTGAAAAAACCAACTTCATTTTTGTAGGTAAAGGAATTATAAGTGCTTAATTCTCCCACTTAAGGGCGTCGAGATATATGTCTTGATTAATTGACTAATTTGGTGGGTATTAAATAAGCCGCCATAGTTCAGTGGTAGAGCTGCCGACCGGTAATCAGAAGGCCGTGGGTTCGAGTCCCATTGGTGACATGTATTTTTTCTCGGGAGCTTTTTCAATTTGTAAGTTTTTTCTCTTACAATAATATTGCTTACAATAATTTGTAACCGAGAGGTTTACAAAAATCTTCATTAATCATGGTTATTATCGGTTAAACTTGATTAATCTTAGTTTATCTTGGTTTATCTAAGTTAATCTTGGTTAATGTTTTGGTAGTCTTAGTTAATAATATGGGTATTCTTTGTTAGTAGCCTCCATACTCAAAAATAAATACAAAAAACAAATATTAATATAAGTACACTGATGCTCGAACTCTGAATTTTGTAAAATAAATGGTTAAGCAACCTAACTTTTACTATTGTCTAATTACCTTGTCATAGTTACCTAAGATTATTTCTGAGAAATAGTTCTTTGCTAATTAGCGCCATGCACTAGTCACCAAACCTGCTGGAGTGTTATTTATTTATGCGACAATTTGTGTTTCCATTTTTAATTTTGTACCTATTCATGTATGGGATTTCAGCACTGTGCAATGCCGCGTACAGTTCAGACTTAATGAATCCACCCATAAGCGACACTTTGAACTTAAACTCTTGTCTCTAACTGCTCAAGGAAAACCTCCCTCTGCGGGTGTAAAACACTCAGCCAACCTCCAATCATACAGATGAGGTTAAGGAAATATCCGAAGAAAGAGTTGACTTTAATTAGGTAGGTAGGCAGCTGGGCAGGTAGGTACATTGAAAAAAATTGAAAAAATCGTCATACATATCTTGCAATACTTAGTTTTAATAAAGTAGTGCGTATCTCTATTTGATAACCTATTACTCTTGGAATTATTTGACATTTACGTGCCTGAAAACTTGAGCAGTAGGTAGTCGTCATCATGACACGAATTGTTCAAGATACCAAACTGCAGAATAGATTTTCAAGCATAGCATAGCATGACAATATGAATTTTTCTATTGAATAATATTGTAAAAACAGTATATATATTTAATTACTCTAAATAACCTCAAAACTTGGTTCGTATACCTACTTGTATTCCCTAATGTGTTTATTGTTCTACATGAGAAATATTTTACGTATGCAAATTGCATTGTGTATATATCTACTGATTAATCTATTGATCAATACATTATTTTAGTAATTGTGGAATGATTTGCCGGCCTCTGTTTTTCCTCCCTCATGCATCATGGGTCTCTTTAATACCCATCTACAGTCTTTCCTCTCCTCAAAAAGACATGTTCTGGCCCAGAAGTAAATTATATTCCTCAGGGCCTCAATGTAAAAAATGGGTTTAAGTAAAGTAAACATTTTTTTCCTGCAATAAGTTATATCTTAGGCCCTTGAAGTGGTTTTTCACAAACACTCTACAAATAATCAAAATATTTTTTTACTAGGTAGGTAGTTCCTACGTGCTTAAGTGTGAACAGTGTACACTAAGGACGGGTTGTTTCGGAGAATTTGAACAATTCATCAAATTTCAACGTTCATTTTCGGGTTCTGTGAAAGTCCTATTCAAGTTCTGTTACTATATGATTGTAGGCTAGTTGCTTGACAAAACTGAAATAAAAACAGAACTTGAAAAAATCTTTCACAGAACTTGAAAATGAGCGTTGAAATTTGATGAATTATTCAAATTCTCCGAAACAACCGGTCCTAAGAGTGCATAATAATAATTGGATAATATTTAGAGCATCGTATTTTGAAAAATCACCTCATGGGCGCTGAAACTATGGTATGGTGATACTATGGCATATCCTTACAACGACACCCTTCGAGGATTTTCAGGATTAGCATAACTGATGAATTAGCAAGTAACCTTCCCCAGGACTTGTTGAAATTACAACTAGCTTGTGGCAGGATTATTCGTTTATTATATCTTAAAATATCACGTGACATTAATATTTTTTCAAAGACAGATCATTTATTTCATCTTATGTTGTTTTTTTTAAATGCCACACAATAAAGTCTTTTACAAATTTAGGTACGTTTTTATAGGTAAGTTGTGCAAAGTAGTATGACAAGTTTAAAGTACATAATATAATAATAACTGTGTAAAAAAAGTACATAAAAAATAAAATATGATACGTAAAAGATAGATATAATAGTACAATATTCTTTAATTGGCAAGTTGAAATCTGGGTAGCCGGTAGAGTCTACGAAGATTCATGTTATTTATGATGATAGAGAAATTATTATAAGCATTCCAGCTATTCTTTGAACACGTATCCTCAGTGATTTTCATATATTATTATGAAAAAGTGTTATTACACATAAAATAAATAAAACAATTTGTTGAGCACGAGACCACAAAAAAATTAAAGAAAAGCTAATAATCATGCGACAGATATAAATATATTAGGAAGATGGCCAACTATATAACAGATGGATAACTTTTTTTCAAAATAAATGCAAAAGATATTATTATTTGTCAGCATAATTCACATCGAATGACGTTATATGATAATAACAGGATATTATTGTAGTACTTATATTATGTAATCATTACATTTATCTTAATAATCTATGGCTTGTCATTGAAGTAAAATCATGTATTATTTCATAGTGCTTTCACACAAACAAAAGTATTGAAATCCGTAAGTCTAAACTTAAACTTTAGGTTGCACAGTTTACACTCGCGCTGTGCAAGCGGGTTCCTTTCAGAGCATCGGACCATCATAATATGATTATTTGCCGGAAATTAAAACAAAAATTATGTCCTAAATGAAAAGAAAAATGATTATTGACAGTAGATGTAATATGGACGATGGTCCCTTTACTTAATCAATTGTTTATGAAATTACTAACTCAACTCTTTTTCTCGTTAGAATGGTAGAATAGAGTCATAAAATAGGTACATAATATTCGTGATAATTACTAATATCAATGAACGAAATCGTTTTATCTAAAATCAGAAAAAATTGCAATCGCCCAACAAACATTTGGTAGGGCGCTAATGTCAGATGTTGTTAGCTTTGACGAAACCGATTCCAATAAATATAAGGGGGATCAATCAAATTAATAATAATATGACCATTACGTGATAATTTTATCCAACTCAGTTCTATCTAAACAATAACTTGTTTATTTACGGTGATAAGTTTATTGTTCGCCAAACAAGTTGAGAAAATGATTAGTTTACTAATGCAGATTTTGTGTTGTTTAGATATATAGAGAGATTATCTTGCCTTTATCGCGAGATTAATTTTAAAAGGGTTCCCAGATTTTAAAATAAAATTTTGAAACATATTTATATTAGATTAGCCGGGCTTTACACACAATTTTTAGAATTCGGAGGTAGGTAGTAATTTTTATTTTATTCTTATCGTCAAGTATGCAAAATTTCATCAACATCGGAATAAAACTGTAGATTTGTATAAAAAGCCAAACCAAACATCTTTATATATTATGCATGTAGATGGATATATAGGCCCTGTCCCAATCTTTTTGTTTTTGTCGGATGTTTTGAAAACATTTTGTCGCTGGAGACCTGACTTGAGATGACCGCCGCTAACTATGAAATTTGGCAAAATTTTGTTGTTGTTTCTAAGCATAGAAAAATAATTACTTTTCTACCAACCTTACTGTTTCACTGTCAGTGAATTCAATTCATTTGGCTAATACCATTTGTTCCCACCCAGTCAAGGCCTGGCTGGTTTCATTGGCTGGCTAAGTCCTCCATCACTGAATAAGCAACCAACATCTGCCGCTTATAATGACGGTAGTAGGAGATTTTTAAATAGTGATAGGTTTTACGAAATCCGAGAATGATTATCTTTCTTTTAAGAAATAAACCTTTTCGCAATTGTCGTCTATCGTAGAAAGGCAGCTACTAAGTCAGAATACTTATTGGTGACAAACATAACGCTAGAGCCAAATAAAAGCGGTTCGTTAAAATACAAGCCAAAATCGATAGTCAATTTTGACAGACGTGAAGGGAGATAATTACGTTATTTTCTGTTATTTCTAAAATAAAATGTATCATAAAATCGTCCACCATTTTGAATTTTCGGAATGCTATTCTTTTAAAATTAAATTTGCATTATTCTAGACAAGCAAATTAAATTAATGTATTATGTCGTCAAATTAACCTTTGTTTGTATGGACTCGTCTTTTCAATGACAGCGTATCGTTATATACATAGGATATACACCGGTGCCAAATCAAGACCAAATTAAAAGGATTCTGAAAGCATCGGAATATAAACGTATGGCATACGGGAATATACGGAAGTCGTTAAATGTTCGTAATGAACGGACGCCTTATTAAAAACGTAATGTACTGTGATATTCGTAAGATATATGCGGTTACCAAAAGGGCAGCAATATGAGAGGGTGTCCAAAAGACTCTAAAATGTATGTACCTTGCAAAAATATGAATACCCTTAAAACACGATTTATGGCAAATTCTGTTACCATCACTTTATTCTATAACTATATATAAGTGAACATTCACAGCGTTTTTGTTTCTAAACCTACCATAAGCGGTGGTAGTCAAAAGGATGCGAAGTGAAAGGTCGCCACATCGGTAGCGGGATTTATATATATATATATATATATATATATATATATATATAGGGAGTTTTTTTCGTTATTTCGAGACAGTCAACGCGGTGAAACGATTTCCACAATTCTCACTACTTTGATAAAAAGGGCTAATAGTTGAAATGCCTACACGAGTAATGTGTAGATATGGCTAGATAAAAATATACGAGTAGAATAATTAAACATTTGATATGAATTTTGTATCCAAAACACGTTGATTTAGTAAATGAAGGATTTTTCGGTTTTACGTAACAGGCATTCCAGTGGTGGAAGCATTTATCCGTGTTACATACTTATAACTTTCCTGTAATGGTAGCCATTTCGTGCGCGTGTGATTAATGACATATAAACTTGCCAAAATTATCGCTTTCATTCATAAGTTTCTTAATATTTATTTCCTTTCTTCTTTTCATTGGACATGCATGGTTTTAGTGTGCGTATGGAGTGAGTACTTGAGTAATAAACATGTAAGAATAATAATTAAAGGTTTCATATGAATATTATAGCTGAAACTAAATGAGCAAGCCAAAATGAAGGATTTTTCGGTTTGGTTTCATCGGCATTCAGAACGGCCGTTTTCATAGCGGCATTCCGCCAGTGGAAGCATGACTGTGTCAAATAATTCTAACGTTCCTGTAATGGCGGCCATTTCACGCGCTATGGCAGTTTGGCGGGAACGGGGTACAGTAATGGCGACGACATTAACTTTACGGCTGTCACATTAAACACGGTTTTCATAATTCATATTGATCAGCCGAATGAGGAGCGAGGGGGACATAACCTCCGGGTTATTTCATGTCTTAATAATGAAAAGAAAATGTTAATTGGCTGAAAGAACAGAACTTTCAACCCGGGGGTAACATTATTAGACAAATGAGACAAAAAAGTTTTTTCAATGAGCATAAAAAACATTTACGTACATTGTATTTTATGGAAATACATAAGCGTCATACATCTAGCGTCATGAAATTACCCTAAGTACTTACTTTTCCTAATGGAATTTCTAGATTAATGCAACTACATACATATTTTAGGCTTGCATTTCGTAATTTTCATCACGACCTCTATTGAGTTTAACGTAGGTAAATCTGGTGTATAGCGTTAGAAAGTAAAATAAAACAACATTTTTAAAAAATGTGGCGAAACCGGGTGGTATTTGCTCGTACAGATGTACAAACTTCTGCAGATAAATATGTGTACAAAAAAATGGTCGCCTGGACCGTTACATTATATTAGTAAAATAAACTGGCAACAATTTTGAAAGCGGTTTTTCCGGGAACCGCAAGTTTGCAACATTACAATCTTGAGACAATATCGCGCGCTTTCCATCTGTCAGATGTCCCACCGGGCAGGTGTCAAATTAGAGTTTTACGCTGAAGTCGTAAAACTACAAAACTGGAGAATTTTCCACAAGTGTCAAAGAGAAAGTAGTTGTGGAATAAAATCTCTAACTTACTGTTTGAATTTCAGGAGAAATATTGTTTATTGAAAAAATTACAATCGCTTTAAATACATTTTATTTATTTATTATGCATTTAGTGCATCACATAAACATTTGATATTTCGTGAGCAGAGTCGGGCTACGTTATGACATGTGACTTGTGACTTCGATCTTTCCGCTTCCTTCAGCCTCATAAAATATCCCAAATTAGGAATGCCGTAGTCCCATTGAATTTGGGCAGTTGGAATTATTGTGTGGTATTCAAATAAAAAAAATGCTATAGAAAATACGATAGTAATGTTAAATTACTTTTCTCAAGTAAAAAACAACATTTGAATCAATATTATTTGTGAACATTTCTGATTCAGATATGGCTTGAAATTAAATTATGTGAATACCACACGAGTTACCGTATTAGATTAATTATAGATTCGAGGTAAATATTTATCTAATGGCGAGACGACATTAATTTAACTAAGGTAAACTTTAATATTTACACATGCAATCATTTCATACTATTTTCGTAGACTTGTTTGACGATCGGATTAATCTATGCAAGCAAAATAATATTGTATATTGTTGGCAATGCAAAGAATATATATTTTTAATACGTACGAACTAGCTTGACAAGAAAATGTAGATATTTAATAATTTGGGACAGATTTTTCATCACCATGGCAACACAAAAATTCTAGAACAAATAATAGTACATTTAAATTTGAGGATATATTGAAATGATATGATTATATAATGAAAAATGCTGAAAAAGTGGTTAGTTTTGTAATTTTAATATTGATTTGTCTCTAAGTGAACATTGATTTCATGGCTAATCTCTTATTATTGTACGTAGGTACCTACATCATTATTATATTTAAGAGAAATTATTTATTATTGTATAGTTTTCATGATTATTTTTAAACGGAGAAAACTTACTGACATAAAATGTTGTTAATTTATTAAAAATCTGGTCAAATTATTCGTATTCCTGTTAAAAACGGGACTGCAGGCCTTAAACGAAAGAATCGACAGGTTTTCTAATAAACTGACGGTAAAACACGAATATGTTATTAGGATGTATGAACACATATTTATAAAAAAATAATATATTGTAACATTTCGTTTTAATATTTATCAGGAAAAGGACACCTGCGTAATGAACACGTGTTCCGATATATTCTGAATGGATAAATATTTTATTAGGAAATGGATTTCAAACACGTTTTTATCAGGATTTCAATAAATCAGCAATACTCATTTTTCTCCGTGTACAATTTGAGTAGGTATTGTTTGTACATACAATATATTTATATTATCGCAATTGATTTATTTGGGTAAACCATGTCATATTTAAGTAAGCCCAAGTTATATATTTGTATTGTGATTAATTTATTTGAGTTTTTCATTTATATTTAAATATGTTATATCTTTGTGTTGTAATATATTTATTTGAGAATGCCTGGGGTGTTATCTTTGTATTGTAATTACTTTGAAATAACTGTAACTCTGTTTACTCTACTGTAATTCGTTATATTTATGCTTTAGTGACATTATTGGTAATTAAACGTGCTGACAAACTGCTCTGGTAGTTAAGTGGGTTTTTATAATGAAGAATATATATTTTTTGACAGTTGGACATTTTTACAGGCAAAAAATATTTTTTAATTGTAAAATGGTCCGTTTTTTTAAATCAATCTAATAAAATTTGATGTCATCTTTGATAACATGTTAAAAATTACAATATCTTACAATAAATTATCTCAACTGTGGCGTTTAAAAATTATTAGTTCGAATATTAAATTACCTTAAAATATGATGTAAAATCATCTCCTATCGAAAGTACCTGCAAAAAATTTCTGAACACCGTATATACTCGTGACAACATGAAAAAAATGCGCTTGGAACATAGTGCATTTTAAAAGTAACACATGCAATTTAAACAATTGCACCGTACTCCATTTATAATTTTTCTGAAGATTCAAAAGAATTATAGTTCAAAAAATAACCACATTTAGTTGTAGAAATGACGACAGTGTAATGTTATCATGTCTCGTATACAATTTACTTATCTTTGACAAATGTACGCAGAACTCAACCAAGGTTCCTTTGAGTTCAAAAAAAAATCTTGCAAAAGCTCTCATGCTGAAGAGTGAGAAGAGGATAGGGGAGGAGTAAGAGAGAAGGGGTTCTAAGCCTTGGATACAAATCTCTTGTGGTAAATATGGAAGAGAATTCTTTAGAAATTTTACAAATATGAATCATTTCATTTAATAGCTAAAATATGTAATCGGTTAAAAAATACAAAAAGAGAGGTAAGCCCGTATAGTGCTTACGAGTGATGTCCAATTTAGGAGTCAGCCAATTTGTATAAAATCTTGTTAATATGGGATAGGTGTTAAAAAATTAATCGTTTAAATTAGATGAAATTAAGTAGACATTGATTGTTAAGCTGGTTTCAATTGAAATGTGTCTCGTCACGCTATATTAATTAATCGGATTAAATCAAATAGAAAGGTTAGGTAAATCAGACTAGAATGTAGCTGACCTCTTTAACATTCACAAAGGGCGACATAAACAATCTGGACGGTAAAAATTCAATAAATCACATCGAAATCCCATAGCAGACCATTAGATGAAATATAAAAGAATCTAGACACCTTTTTGTGACATGAAATCAGTAAATAAGCGCGAAAAATTGGATATCATAATGTACTCCAATTAAGCCCCCCACAGACCACACAGTTTGGTTGGTTGAACCGTTGTGTCAACCGTTGAGTGTTGCGTACAGACGACTCGATGGTTGGTTAGTTTTTAGATTCTCACGGCCAAAAGCATTTTTGTTGTTTGTTTTTGGGGTGTTATGCCGTGTTGCGCTAACTCCTTCTTTAGCCGACGTTTCGGACAGCGTTGCAGTGTCCATCATCACATCTTCGGATCTACCGGATCTGCCCTGATGATGGACACTGCAACGCTGTCCGAAACGTCGGCTAAAGAAGGAGTTAGCGCAACACGGCATAACACCCCAAAAACAAACAACAAAAAAGACTCGATGGTTGGTTCAATTTCGTCAGTTGCTCTTCTGGGGAACACACGCATTAATTAAAAAACAAAAAAATGATATCGCACTGCGATTTGCAATGGTATATCATTGTGAACTATAACATGTAAAGAACAAGATCACCGTGGGCAAATAATGGCTCATGGAACGAAAAAAAATCATTCACATGATGCTACTAAAAGAATGAAAATGTAGCTTTTACGGTTTCATTCGTTGCATCCCCTTTTTACAACTGCTCCAAAAGGATCACAAGAGCTTCGTTCTTGGTAGCTCTATCAGAGTACATATTACTTAAGTAGTTAAATCCTTATTTAATGCTTAAAAAACTGACAGAACTTGGCGATCATTAAGTCACGCCTGTAATTTTATTTATTTTTATAAATTTACGCTCACAAACAACTACGTACGACGGCTTCCTAAGTCGATAGGCAGACTGAGTAATGTTGGTTCAACTGCTCAACCGCCCAATCACGCTGCAGACGATCCAACTTTGTTGGGGGTTGGGCGGTTGGATTGGTGGTTGGATGCTCTGGCGGTACAACCGTTCAACCTGATAGCCTTGCCCCCTTATCGCATATAACGCATCTCCACACGATTCAAGTTTCAACTCAACTAGATTGATACAACCGCTAACCAAATTGAATGGTCATACGATAAACTTTCCAGAGAAAACCATGGTCATGATATATTTCCAGGAATGGAACCTTCCACAAACCGAGCCGCGCACAGAACGGAACGTAGTTTTTTGTCATAAGTCCCGGAAAATTAAAGAATATAAAAAAGAAATATAATGAAAGAATTCCCCTTTCTGAAGGAGAAGGAGATTTCTGCCTTCCGCGGGAGAGTGGCCGGTTGTGGTGGGAGAGGCGCTATAAAAAAATGGCAATAAGAGCAGCCACACTTTTCATTCCTAAATATAAACTGAAATATTTTTTCGACATAAAAAGGGGACATAAAACATCTATCTAAAAACGGCATAAAAGCATTTCACAAAGGGAAGTGCGCCGACTTTGTAGATAAACCGAAGCGAAGCCATAAATCTAAGAACTCTATAAAATACGATGATTATCTATCACGCGGAAAACCAACAGAAGGCAGAAAGAGTGGGCGCTGGGAATATGGCCACGGAATAACAGGCATACTAACCCAGAACCGAACCGATAAAGTGGGAATTTAATGGTTGTTTCTTTTAAAAGACACAAGATGGCGGAAGAATTTGACGAGTTCTGGAAATGAAATACTTTCTGCGGCATAAAAGGTTACCGACCCAATAAAGAAGCCCCGTTTCAATACAGCCTAGAGTTGTGCAGACTGTCGAACATTCATGCGAAATGAAATATATAATATCTTTTCTATAGGTGCTGTAATGGTACGAATTACGGGAAAGGACGCGAAGCAACTTCAAGCGGCGTTTTGCGCCATTTGCGGTTGCTTCGTTCCTTTTCCATAGGTGTACGTTCAGCTCGGCAGGCTCGTGTATGTATACGTAGCATAAGATGTTAACGTTTTTGGACATTGATATGTTTTGGCCAATACTAAAATAAAATCACATCAATAAATTTGATTCAATTTCAGTTTTATTTAGTTTAGTTTATTACATTGCGACAGTCTACTTATTTATATAAAGATGAGTCTGTGGCGGACACCGGGCGACAGTTTTATTCCGATATTGATGAAATTTTGCACACTTGACCTTCAAAACAAGAGGAACGTCACTGTCTAAGTCAGATTTTGAAAAAACTGAAAGGAGTTCAGCTAAATAATATATCTATCAATATCTGAATATACATTTAGGGGGATACCAGAAGTTCATCCATGTTTTTATTTATACTTCTAATGTTTAGGTGCAAGATTTTTAGTCTATTTATTATATTGTTATAGATCCTATTGCATTCACTGGCTGCTTCACATACGTATTCTTCTATATTTAGATTTTTATCAATTTCGCTTAAGTTAAAATTTTCCATTGCATTTATTTAGGTGTGATAAAATATGTATATATAATTCTACGAGGAAATGAATAAGCAATAATGCTCAATTAGTGTAACACTATTCTTGCTCGATTTCAGTTCATATCTAAAATTGTAGGTTTTGATTTTTTCTGTAAGATTTATTTTATGTTTAGATAATACTCGGAGACATAGTGAGTGTTTGTTTAATTGACAGCAAAAATTAATTTGATTCGTTCTTCTTTTTATAATAATTACAATAAAAAATAGCTTCTGTAAGAATATATCAATAGTACAAGTGAACATATAGTATAGAGATTTATTGCATATAGAATATTGGCAGCATGGTATATGGGTTAGTAATGTATATAATAATGATTTTGACAAATAAATATATATCTATAATTAGACTATAAAGAAGTGTACCGATGTGATTTTGTTTATAAAATCAGTTTTAATTCGAGATTGATGACATTTTTAAAACCTGACCTACAAAATAAGAAGAAGGTCACTGTTTACATAAGATTTCTGAAAACTACCCCAATCTCCTTTCCCCACCCCTCAAAGCAGAATTTTGATATTGATGAAAATTTGCATAGGTACTTCACGTTCAAATTAAGAGGTAAATTATTGTCTATGTCTAGGTCACTGTCAATGTCTAACTTCTAGAAACTCTGTGTAAAACCCGAACGACGCCGGTGGCTTAAGCTCATAACTTATCTTAAAACGAAAGTAAAACTTGTCGAAGAGTTTTGTTCCTGATAACCTTAACAGTTCAATATTGTTTATTTCGACTAATTAACCTGAATTCATGGAACCATTAAATACCTGCCTCTCGCAAAAATAATTGCAGTCATAATTCTCAGCTTTTAAAAATAAATATTTTACGGCTTCCGTGGTCGAGGGGGGTAAGGCTCTCTACTAGCAAGCCAGAGATCGAGGGTTCAAATCCCGGCGGGCGCAAGTAAATTTAACTTTATTAATTTGTGTTTTTACACAAATTACTCATTAAAAAATAATGTGTAGTATATTTGCGGCACGTTCCAGATTGGAATACCACCATTTAAAATTGAAACGCTACTTGAAATGGCTTTGGCAGTGTTTGGTGACCAGATTTGAATAGCCAGGTACTTCCCCACCTTCATCTGCCCCATCACCTTCACTTCTCCACATAACATACCCCTATTGGGGATGCCATAGTCTCACAGGTTGGGAGCAGCTGGGACTCTTGTGCGGTTTTACATTAACAAAACGCCGATATAATGGTGCAGACACAGTACGTAACACGCATCAAAGCGTTTTTTATAAAACCATATCGCTCGCCATACAATCCCATATAGACCTGTCACACCTGACAGATTATGTGTTCTAATTAAGAGTGGGCGTGGCGATTATGATAGGCTTGATCTGCTAGCCAGGCGATATTTGAAAAGATGCTATCTACAGCAGAAGAGGGAGTCAGATCAATTTAGGGAACTGCCGTGATCACGCGGTTCTCAGCTCCCCAATTGATCTGACCCCTCTCCTGCTGTAGGGAGAAGAAGATTATAGCGCAATGTGACACCTCAACATACAATCTGTATAGGCCACGCCCAAATAAGCGTTAATGCGTGTGGCGTAATGTATTTTAGGCTTTAACCAGTCGCAGAATGCAGATTGCGCGACCGAACATTGGACGATGTCAGTTTATAAGTGGAGTGTCCATTAAACAAATTACCGAAGCATAGATTACTATATTATTAGATCTAGAGCTCGTCAGAGACCATGGTTATTTGGGGTGAAATAGAAAAATAACAGCCAGCGTTCTAGAGAGATTTCCACGCCACTTTTACCTAGCGTCTAATGTAAATTTATGGTTGCTTATTACTAGAGAGCCATCGTCTGGCCCAGCTGCATAGCGCTGTACCAGTCTGATGTTAAACTGTTAAATATAAATGGCTCATTTCTCTCGAGACCTTTAGTCTGCGGATCTAACTTTCAGGGAATTTAAGAAGCTCGTTATCGGTGAAGTGTAATCCTTAGAATTTAAAGTGGATACACATTTAAAATTGAACACAAGTATGATAGTAATAGTTGAAGGAATAAAATTAATAAAATAATCAAGGAACGATTGAGAAAAATTGGGTTTTAAACACAATATGACAATTTGTTTTGTGAACTGCCGTATCATCATGAATCTTACGAATATTGACGTAGGGTACAACAAATGCCGAGTTTAACCCCTCGCGTCGTGTGCTGGTGCTAATTTTTGCTGCGAGTCAGCTGAATTGTTTTTCGTTATAACTCACTTGTTTTTTGCAAAATGATATTTTTGTAGATTATATCGTTTTACCAGATAATGTGTTTATATATTTTCAAAATAGTATATACTCCACCATATTTAGTGTTTCCTCAGAATAGCTCAGAGAAATGATAGTATTGATTGTACCCATGAAATGTGTAATATGGCATACCGAAACATTTGTACCTGGTCGACACTCTATTGTTGAATGATTTATTGATTTATTTATTTCATAAACCCTCCACACAGCATCACCAATGACGAAATAGACCCCTAAGAAATCTACAAGGCGTCCTGTATAGATGTTAAAATTATCCAAAAAATATATGAATGTACTGCCTTCCAACCGAGGGCCCCATTGTTCTTCTCTCCCCAATTTATTAGAAGTTACAAAGGAGCTCTCATAATTTATGATATTATCTGGTTTAACAATATATCATTTCAAATCCCCAGTCTACGTTATTCGTTCACAATCAATCCTGAACCAATTCAATTAATTAATTCGTCCGGTGGTGTAACCCAGTTACAGCAGACAGTTTTTTTTGACTCACGGCATAAACATCTTCGATGAGTATTCAAACAATTTTCTATTCTCGTCGAGTGCAAAACATAATTGTTTCTGTCTGACTTAAAAATAAACATTCTGTTCCGAGGCGGGCTGCTCTGGTGTGTTATTGTTGTGCCGCGGCTCGGCCAAAGGTGGCCGATAATTGGGAATTGTTAGGAATTGTTAGGAACTCTGGACGAATTGTTGAAACTCGACCACTAGTGGAAATGCGCACTCAATAACTGAAATGTGAATGCTTAAGCATTATAATTGTGGCTGCGAGAATAATTTAATGAAGTAAACATGGTGTAAGTGTCCTGTTAGTGTATCCAAAATAGGCTATAAGTGAATCCACACTGTCTACCTAAACGTATCCAAAGATAATTTGGATACGTTGTCCGCCAAATGGAAAACTTGCACTTGGAGAAACTGATGGTTTTCAAAATAGTTGAGACTTATTCAGTGTCATAAAAAAATGAATCAATTGCTTATGAAAAACATATATCTAAATCAAGTGTAACGCTAATGTGCATCTTAGATAAACATGTTACAGATGATTCCAAGCGACCTAAAACTAAATATGACCAGAAGGAAATTTCACAAATATCCAAAGTAAAAAATTAAAGTTTTTATGGTCTAGGTAAGTGCTTTTCCCTGTTTTTGTGCAAATTATTTTTCGATCACAGATTCAGAAGATAGTACAGTGTTACCTTGTTAAGTTATCTTCTAGTTAGTCAGTTAGTCTAGGAGGTATTCACCTTGAATATGGTTATATCGGATATAAAGAGCCGAGACCCATAGAGAGGAGAAACCAACGCACAACCAGATATCAGACAATGGTGATAGGACAGTTCCCATTCGGTGAATTACTGTGTCTCCATTGTTGTCTAGCGGCCTCACTATGCGACCCACAATACGATATTACAATATTATCCAACATCACAAACGAATAAAAGATAATCAAATTGTTATTACTGAACGTCCCAATTCAATAACCTTACACTTATCTAAATATGTTTCTGTTATTCTGGGTAATTTTAGAGCTGCTTCAAAACATTGACTGTTGGTACCCAGCATTGTTCCTTATACATTTCCTATTTTTCTTTTGTCCACCAACCTATCTTTTGCCGACTACAATACACCTAGAGTACACGTGTCAAAGTGTTCAGTTAAAAATCACATGTCATCCTGTCAACACCTAAACTGTGTTTCATTACGATGCCCCCTTGTTCGACCATGTCGAAATGTAAAGCCATTGTGAGCTAGCGAGTTTGTTGTGGTAAAAGAAAATTTGCAGTGAACCAGCGCTATTGAAGAAAAACGAGAGAAGAATTAAGGTAAGTCGGCATTCCTGATTTTCCCCTTCTTTCCGCATTGCGACTGTCCTTGTGTACGTTCCCGTCAAAGACATTGTTTAGAAATAATCCTGCCTTGTTCAGAAATAACACCTATTTTTTTTTAAATTTCAGAATAGGTATATTTTGTATCTACTAAGGATGGGTTGTTTGACAGAACTTGAACAATTCGTCAAATTTCAAAGTTATTTTTCAAGTTCTGTGTAAGTTCTACCCAAGTTCTGTTTTTATTTCAGTTCTGAGAAGCAACTGGCCCATAATTATATAGAAACAGAACTTGAATAGCTCTTTCACATAACTTGAAAATTCACATTGAAATTTGATGAATTGTTCAAAACAACCCGTTCTTAGTAATGTATTTAACATAAGAAATATTTTAATTAAAATGTTATAAAATGAATAGAAGTTATTCTTAGAATAAGAGAATGAGGTGATATTTTGAATAACGTTTGAATAGTTGGAATTTAAGCATAGAACTATATCGTTTCAATAAAAATATATTCTTAGAACAAGAGAATGAGGTAATAATTTGAATAACGTTTGAATAGTTGAATCTTAAGCATAGAAATAAATCGTTTCAATAAAAAGTTATTCTTAGAATAAGCGAATGATGTAATATTTTGAATAACGTTTAAATAGTTTGATATTAAGCATATAAATATATAGCGTTTCAATAAAAAGTTATAATAATATCAAGAGAATGCGGTAATACTTTGAATAACGTTAGAATAGTTGGATCTTAAGCATAGTAATATATCGTTTCAATAAAAAGTTATTCTTAGAACAAGAGAATGAGGTAATATTTTGAATAACGTTTGAATAGTTGGATCTTAAGCATAATAATATATCGTTTCAATAAAAAGTTATTCTTAGAACAAGAGAATGAGGTAATATTTTGAATAACGTTTGAATAGTTGGATCTTAAGCATAGAAATACATCGTTTTAATAAAAAAGTTATTCTTAGAACAAGAGAATGAGGTGATATTTTCTGGTATAACATCAGTAAAAAAACCTAGGAAATACAATTCGTTAATGTATCAAATAATTAATTGACATATTAATAAGAGATGATCGATAAGCTATTTTGAGACAGTGAAAAATAACTATCCCTCGCTCAGGGTCATTTAAATTATTCAATCTGGATCAATTTCATAATCCTGTTTGCTGGAGCTTTCAAAACAATTCCGGGGAAAAGATTCGAATTACTTAATCAAATAATGTTATACTAATAATTTCATTTCATATTATTGATCGTCTAAAAAGTAAAAGAATATCTGAATTTAAGTTCAATTCTTAAATAGTAGAAATGTGATCATTTTACTATCATAATCCCCGCACAGGCTTTGTCTTTGTGAGATTTTTTGTTTGTTACATTTTAAATATTTTATTTTTATTATAATTGCTCCATGCATCAAACGTGTATAAAAAACATAAAAAATACAATGTTGACTTTTTAATAATAGATACGTATTTTTAATTGAAAAAAGTCACCGGAGACCAAAATGAAATCTTTATTTTTTTGTTTTTATAAATTAGTAGTCTGTTCAATTCCTCAGCTGGCTAAGTCCTCCATCACAACACAAGCAACATTTTCCACTTAATGTGATGGTAGTAGGAGGTTTTCAAATATTGACAGTTTATTCGAAACCCGGGAATGTTTGTCTTTAAAACATTTAAAAAAAAAATATATATATATATAAAAAAGATTCCATTCTCAACGCAGGCGGAATTATCGGTATTGCATGGACCTACGTAATAGGTACTTGAACCATGTATAATTAACCGCTGTCGGCTAATGGTGATGCTGAAGCTGAAGAATATGATGTTCCAAAACATGCAATTTCAGTAGGGTTTTTAGGTAACAAATTTTTCCCTACCGAGAAAAACACAAGGCCTCTAAGTCTATAATAGCCAGGTAACATTTTAAACACCCGTATGTGGTAAAAATTGTGAGGCGCATATGACGCCGTTCTATTTGTATAAAAAACATTAACTTTAAATACAGTAAATTTAAATGATTCACCACTTCATGGAATTAGAAAATCAATCAAAAGTATAATTTAATATGACGTTGATCACTTGCATCATTATATTTGTATTAATAAACAACTAAATAAGAAAATTATGATATTGGAGAACTTTTTATTGAAAAGTAGTAATAATTGTAAAGATTTGTAATATTATTTTTTTAAATGTAACTCTGTATTTTATAAGTAAGGAACACAAATAAGTGTATTAAACTAAAACCGATATAAATATTATATATTAGTCCTATGAGTAAAATAAGTACCTTGTTTCCGGGGCCAAGGGTAGCTCCATGACAAACAATTTTCTGCCCCGTATAAATAGTCATCCCTTATGTTTAAGAGATCCAGCGGGTGGAATTCTCACCTGTAAACAAGGAAAATACAAAATTATTTTTGGCAGATTCAATTTAAAATAAGACATAAGGGTAGGTATATGGGAAAGTATCTACAAAAAAAATTGTGTTTTGTGTAATAAAGAATAGTTTTCCCGTCGTAAACAAATATAATTAAATATACTGCAGGGTAACGTAACCTGTTTGTTATTGCAATATCACTGTATTCAAAATACTAAAAATAAAATAGTTGTAAATTAAGACACACACGGAGAAAAGTTTCGGATAAAAAAATATTGCTAACTTATTAAAATTGTTCGTATTCCTGTTAAAAACGGGATTGTAGGCCATTAACGAATGATTTGATAAGTATCCTGATAAACTTTTAGCAAAATACAAATGTTTTGTCACGATGTCGAAACACGTTGTTGATAGTGAAAACCCTATCAAAATCCGTTGAAAGTAATAAGAGAAGCATACACGGGGAAAAATGAGTATTGCTGTTTTATTAAAAACGTGATTGCAGGCCGTTTCCGAATACATAATATATCGGAACGCGTGTTCATTCACCTGTGTTTTTCCTCATAATTTACAATTATGAAATGTGAAAATATTACAAATTTTTATGAAAACGTGTTCGGACGTCGAAATAACTACTGAATAATTTACTGAAAGTTTATTAGGAAGCCAATTCATTCGTTAAAGGCGAGCAATCCCGCTTTTTAACCGAATTAAGAATAATTTGAAGAGATTCTTAATAAATCAGCAATATTACAGTCAGTTTTCTCCGTGTATAATTCCTTATTAAATAGACATTCTATGATGATTAATTAAAATATAGAAGAATCCTTAATTAAGTAGGTAGGTACCTACTTAAAACTTGAGCGCCTTTATTTTCAACAAACAATTTTGTGGCTTGTCATTATCCGGCATTGAGGCCTTCAAGTACATTTTAGATTTTCATCCGTACCGGGATTTTCAATGGCCTGGAATTTGTTCAGCATAATTTATTTGTTAGAGCAATAAACTTATTGTAAATTGTGTTTTATTTTGAGCAAAATGTTAGTATTTTTTCTGTCCGATGCGTTATCAGTGTATATATTATTATATTCTCATACATATGAGAGGTCAAATATTACAATAAATATTTACAAAACAAGAAATCCAGAACTAGCTGCAAATTCGCTCGTACACGGAGAAAAATGAGTATCACTAATTTATTAAAAATCTCTTCAAATAATTAGTAATCCGGTTGAAAATGGGTTTGCAGAACGTTTCCTGATAAACTTTTAGTGAATTCCCAAAACATCGGAACACGAATATATACTTGCATCGGCATTTGACTTGATAAAATACAATGATGAAATGCGAAAATATTACGATTTTTATGAAAACGTGTTCCGATATCGTGATATACATTCGTATTTTACTAAAAGTTTATTAGAAAAACGTTAAGGGCCTGCAATCCCGTTTTTATCCGGATGACGAATAATTTGAACAGATTCTTAGTAATTTAGCAATATTCAATATTAGTGATTTTTCTAGAAAACTTACTGATATGAAATACGTATGTTTATGTCAAATAAAATGATCTGATATTTCAAAGTATTCGTTTTCCTGTTAAAAATGGGACTGCGGGCCGATAATGAATGAATTGAAAGAATTCCTAGTAAAGCATCAGTATATTGTAGCATTCCGTCATGATATCGACTCGGAAAAGAACACGTGTTCTCGTTATAACTCTTCCGTCGTGAATTTTTTTAATGAAACTTTCTCCAGCTCGCTAGGTCTTTTCCAACAAGAGCGATGCAGTTTATTATATTAACTGTTATAAAGAGCACGCGTTTTCTATCTTCAATATGTTTAAATTGTTCAAAAAGACAAAAAAAGTGTTCTCGGGGAAAGAAACGTGTAGGAATTCTAGTAACATCATAAATGTTTTTTTGATATTTTGAATGTTAAAGTCAAATTCTTAATTTAGAAAGAATTATTTTTCTTCTTTCGTATGGTGGGGGGTCAGAGGGAAACATCTAGGCCAGTGTCAACCTCAGGCGTCGCCATGTGTACTTTATCAATCCCGCCGGGGAATGAATGCAGCGGGCATTCTTTTGTCACATGAATAGTAAGAATGAGTATCTTACTCATATTAAGAATGAGAAAGGTAAATTGCAAAGATTTCAAAATGTCGAAATAAGAGTCGTCATTGACTGTAAGTACCGAGTTACAATATTCGACGTGGCACAGATAACTCTGTAGTGTATAATACAGTGAACAACTATATATTCTTTACCCTGTAACTCTGCAGAGTCTATAGTTTACACTGTATGACTGAATACTCTGTAGATTCTGTAGTCTGTAACTCTCCGAAGTGAGACGAGATCACATGGGGATAGCGTTCGAGTAGTGCCGGTGACGTCATTGCCTACGTCACACTCACAAGCGATATTTAATTTTATATATGGCCGCCGAGGCGTGTTTAGACTGTTTCTGTTTAGGCTACGGCGCGGGCGGGTTACTGTTCCGTGTCTGGGCCACGGCAATTATAATCACTCTGCATTCTCGTGCACGTAGAATTGAGAGAGTATTATTCATTATACTAATTATTATTGTAGGTACTGTGTCAGATGTTTTCTACTATTGCACGATTCATCACGGCAGCAAGAGGACACTTCTTAACCGAAGCTTTCTTAGTTGTGTAGAGCGAAATTCGTACTTTCTGTTGTGCGAAAGATTGCAGAGATAAGACTGAAATATTAATGGTATCACTGTGTGGGTTTGAAGGTTCGATTAAATATGAGATCGACAAAATTGACTTAACAAATTATGTCACAATTGCCGAGTAGATAGAGGCTTTGTCACGGTAAGAATGAGATCTGGGTTCGATTCCCAGTTGCAACCGTTAACTTTTTATTTTGCGTATTGTTCTGTTTCACGTTTCGTCAATGATTAATATTAATTATTATTTTTTTAGGTAAACTAATGTTTAAGACAAGATTTTTTATGCATAGCACAAAGGGTAACAATTATTTTTATAAGCAATAATTATTAGCCTGAAGCACTCATCCACATTGAACATGTAATAAGCAGGTTGTTTTCAGGTGAAAAAATGTAATAAGCAGTAATTGTTGAATGAAACACTAGTATATATTGAATTATTTCGCGGATAAGAGATAAGCCGCCATAGCTCAGTGGTCAGAGCTGTCGACCGGAAATCGAAAGGACACGGGTTCAAGTCCCGTTGGCGTCATGTATCTTTTATCAGGAGATTTTTCAATGTGGATGAGTGTTTCAGGCTAATAATTATTGCTTATAAAAATGATTAATATTAAGTTAACTCGTATGTTACTACGTACACGAAGAAAAAATATGAGATCCAGGTGGAGATTTACACAAAACCAATGGTAAACGAAGGTAAAGGTCCATATCAGAGGAACTAGAAGCAATAGTTTGTCACTAAGTATAGAAGTAAATACGATATTTTAGTAACTTGTTTTATTCTTTTTTTATTTTATTTATTTCAAATAAATTAAATTCAATTTCAAACGACACACACACTTTAGTACTAGGTATGTGCAAGCCCCACGGGTGTGTCTCTAAACAAACCTACATACCTACAGACGCACCAATAGAAAGACAATCTATCTATAGTGTCTTATTCCTACATTTATCAAATTTTGCACACGTGACCCTATAAAAAATGCAGGTCAATGTCTTCTTGATATTTCGAAAAAAACAACACATCCCTTTTTCCCATCCCTTTAAGCAGAATAAAGACCAGGAAACACCGGAAATTACAACTGAAAAGCTACAAAATAATAATACTGGGAATAGAAAATGGAAAAAAATATCCGGATTGTTGGTTGGCGCTTTAATGATGATAATATATATTTTATTAATAATCATCGTGATTAAGATAGCCTATAAGTAACTTATACACTAAATCTGGAAAGTTATAGTTGCAGCACTAATTGGATATTTCAACGTGCAGGTAACCAGCAACCAGCCTTTAATTAAAGCGCGAGAAAACAGAGTGTCGCGGCCAGCTTTAAAAGTGAAAGAGTTGACGGGAACCAATTATAATTTATTGTCCCCTGTCAGTCAGTTCCGTCGCGGCCAGCAAGCCACTGGATTATATTAAATTAGGAAGAATGTCATCGGAGCGTCTCACCTAGTCTCCACCCACCCTTCACCTCCCCACAACTCCCAAAACCAACTTCCTGGAAGATGACAGTACCACTTTACACAAAATCTAATCATAAACTAAACTATTACCAAAGTTTTCAGGAATACAATGAGTAAGGGTCGCTGAAACATGTCAATTGATTGTTTATCCTGAATTTATGATGAAAACTATGCAACAGATTTGAGGTGTTTTTTTAAAAGCCTCCATGGTCGAGGGGTGAGGTTCTCAACTAGCAAGCCGGAGGCCACGGGTTCGAATCCCGGCGTGCGCAGTTAATCAAATTTTATTTGATTAATTAGTGTTATTTCACAATTAACTCATTTAAAATAATATATAGTATATTCGCGGCACGTTCCAGAGTAAAAGATACTCTTAGTATCGCCCTGGTGTTAGACCAATATTAAGAATTGAAACGTTGCTTGAAATGGTTTTGACCGTGTTTGGTGACCAGATCTGAATATCCAGGTACTTCCCCATCTCCTTCACCTCCCCACTACCTTCAGCCGCAAAACATACCACGATTGGGGATGCCATAGTCTCACTGGCTCCAGATGGTTGGGAGCAGGTGGGGGACTCTTGTGCGGATTCACATTAAAAAAAACATTCCAAGGTTATGAATAACCTGAAAATATTTGATAATGTCCTACTACCACAACAGTAAGCCGAAAACCTTGCTCGTGTCGTGACGGAGGATTTGATTAGCCGAGAAATCGAACTCCCGACACCTGGGTGGTAACCAGATGCGATGCAAACTCATCCAGTGACCGGTACCTTATACCTATCAATTATTATTAACTGATTAAATTTAATTTTAGGTTCGCCTTATATCGATCAATCTTTCTAATTTTGTTATCATATTATTTAGACTTTCAAGCCCGTTTGAGAAAAACATCAAAGGGGTGCAAAAACGCATTAAAAACTTATTTTGAAAAATTCGTTTATCATTCGTTAATATGTACCTACCCAACTGCACAATAAAAAAACATATTCAATTCGTGAAAACAACTTTCAAAATAGGTTTTCAAATATCTTTATTTTCTTCCCCACGAAACATTTTTACTATCGTGCACAAATTTAGATCTGGCTTATAGATATTCTTTGAAATTCGTCCCACAGATCTGAATTGCTTTCACGATGATAATGTTGTTCTGAAGTTTATTCTAATACGCCCTAGCTTCAAATTATAACTGTGTTTTATGTATTTTTTTAGCGCCCTTAGGGTCATTAAGAAAAAAACGATTTAGAATTAAGTTAAAAAACATTTACTAAAATCAAAAACCAACTTATAATAAGAAAAAGCTTAGGAATTATGAAAAATAAGCCGCCTGTAAAAGCAAGTAAGCTTTCAGCGTTTTCCATTTTAAAATGATTACATAAGAGACGGATAATTCTTATGACATCTTTTAGATAATATTATTTTGAAATGTTTCGAATGCAAAATCATGTTAAGTTCTTGCTGTCAAATGATTTCGAAATCGCCGACATATTCAAATTAGTAACGCATCAGGAAGACTTTGCATCTATTTGTGGCTGTGTCAGCTTCCATTTAGGAACATCTAATCACCAGGCTATATCGGTAAAACCACACGAACAAAAAACCGTCCAAAAAGAACGAGACGTGGTGAACCATAAGCGAAACAAAGATGTCCAAAATAATCGATTTAAATTAAATTAATTCTTATATCGTCTGAGCTGTCAAACCCCCTGTCATGTCTACCCTTAACTGATTGCAGCTTGAAGGAGGTGAATACATTTATTAGATTGAAATGCAAACCGAATGCAACGAATTGAAGAAACGATCCGAAATAATCGGATGGATTCGAACCGCAACATCTGAGGTGATCTAGAGGTCGATTCAGTCTCTCAGCACTAGTGAGGTGACGGGTCGGGGAGTCGAGACGCCCCATCACTAGCGAACTAAATAACCCGAGTGTTGCCATTATAAAAAGTTCTTGGATTAAAACAGAAGTAAAAGATGTTTTCTTTGTTCAGTTTATAAGTGTATTCAAATTCGATCGGATAAACCCAGATTATTGAAGATTTGAAATCCACAAGTGATTTGCTGACGGCAATAAGAGCGAAAGGAGATTTTATCATTATAGAAGGTTAATTGCTTTGTAAAATGATAAGTGAGTTCACGGTGAATTCAATAGCCAGAACAGCGGGTGATCATACAATGATTTAATGTGTGGCGTTGTTTATAATCTTCCCCAATCCACCAACTCAGGTGATGGATGGCTTTAGCAGCAGCGAACATTTAATGAATGGTCGCAATTAAAATCAAGGCAAATAGCGTGGAAATAAATTATTTCAACAAACTAACATAAATTTACCTGAAAAACCAACGATAAACAACAATTCTAAGCCCCATGTAATAAAACTTCTTTGTTCTTTTGGTGTGATTTGCACACAGATTTAAAATGGACAGTGACCAAAAATGTTCGTATTATGCAAAAACGTTCGGTGATAAAATAGCACTTGTCGCTTTTTTCTAGTTGGTATTCCGGCCGCGGTTCACAGATGGCATTAGATTAGGACCGGCTTCCGTACCCCGTGATCGCCCGTGACACTTTCTATGCGCAACACGACCGCTGACATTTTGGCTAGCCCAAAATCTATGCACAAAATATGGACGCCATTTGCATACGGCTGACACCATCCAATAAAGCCATAAAGGATTCTTGAAGTGTGCAGCGCCATTTTATGGCCGCGATTATTGACAGGAGCCAGATGATTGGAGGAACAATGAAAATATTTTAATATTATGTCATGACATTAAATGATACATGCATAATCAAACGACATGTTCTGAGAAATCTTTGTGAAGAACTTGTTAGCATGACAAAGGTAAGATAATAAATATACCGCATACACTAATCAACTACATAACAGAATTCGTTAAGGCGATGCCATACGTAGTAATGCAAAATCATGTGTTTTTGAATTGAAAATTTGGTCGCCTAGAAATGTTTCAGACGCTTTAATTAAATACTGCGAGTAGAATACATCTTGGCCTTTGAAATAATCGAGTGTTTTTTAGATAAGTCTTTTTATAAGCCCAGAAAAAAATATGCTAAGGCCTATGAAAACTGCTTTAAAGTTCAAAATCTCCTACTTACGAACCCATTTTTGGTTATGATTTTATTGTATAATGTGGCAAATTAAGTTATTTATAAAATGATGGAAAAAAAATTAAATATTTATGCCTGAACATCCACAAAATAAAATAAAAGGCACTTTTTGGCCATGTTTTTTTCTTGCATAAATCAAAACAGGCGGATGGTGTTAAGTGGGAATTTAAACCTTATCGCCATCTACGAAAGGGTTGTTATTGATAGCGGCTCAATTTAAAATATTGCACAACGTAGTGCATCGCCTTAAACTCCTCTCATATTTTCCACACTACAGCTTCGTTTAAAATGTTTTAACATACTATAATATAACGTTTCTTCAATAATCGCAAATTCACTTCGTGGCGTCATTTTCAATAGTGATTTATTTTCATTAAAATAATATAACGTTGCCAAGATCACCTTAAAAATATTAGTCTTAAGATTAAACTAATTTCAATCTTGTATTTTCGATGGCAATAACATCTCTTACTAATTCCGCTTTAAGACTGAAATCTAATAAAAATAACTTCGTCAAAAATTAAAAAAAATGTAAAAAGGCAGAGTTGTTTGCGAATCCAAATGTTTTGAATTCACGTGACTGTCTCACCGCTTGTGCCATTCCTCTCGATCAGGTTGCATCATGGCTGTCTGTGGACCGTTTGTCCTCCATTCACATTTACCGAGATGCAACGTGAAAGTCACCCGTGCCACTGCAGTCTACAGTCAGTCTACATCTCAAACATGATGGTAAACAGTAAACAAAACAAAAATAAGGCAACAACTGTCTAGGTTATGACATTAGTCTCTGACTTCTAGACTCCAGACTCTAGACTTTAGACTACAGACTCTAGACTCCGCTTGGCCGAAGTTGCCTTTGTTTGAAATTTAGGAGGACCTTCGAAAACCTTGAATATCGATTCGGTTATTTCTGCATATTATGGAAACGTTTATTCAATGATTATAAGGAATAGTTAAAGAATGTTTTTTATTATTAAAAACACAAAATCTGGATTCATCTAGACCCCTTTTTTTAAAACTGAAACTTCTGTAAATCACAGGTACACGTAATATATTATGGAGTTATGCGTATTAGATCATCTCCAGACAAGTTTCCACTAAAATACTCAACCCATAAACACGCGACAAGATTTATAGAAAACTTATAACTTAAAACTTAAACAATTTTTCAAATAGGAACTACATGGCTTACTACATGGCTAATAAAGTATACAACAACTGTCCACGTTACATTAAACAAATACATTATATACTCCAATTTAAATCGTCACTAAGTCATGTCAGTACACCTCAAAAAATACTTTACGCGAATTAAATGTATCATTTTCTGTTTCTTCGGTAAATATATTTACACACTGTAATATTTTATGTCGATGGCCTAGCGCACACATGTGTTAAGTGCAGTTTTTAGTATATTAAACAATAACGTGTTTTGTAAAGCATTTATCAAGATTATTCACTTCGCAGTTATGTTTCGTGGGAAATTTACGTTACTTATTCTAGAATGGATAAAAAGAGGATATTCGAATTAATATTCTTGCAGTATTGTTATAAATTAAAATTTTCAAATTGCACACAGCACGTGTGTGCGCTAGGCCATCGATGTATTCTAATTCTTGTTAATTGGATTAGCTGCAAGAAATAGTATATAATGAAAAGCTTAACCCTTTGTACTTCCTGTTTATTTTGTACAACAGATGCTTTTGAATTTGATTACATCGAGATAAAAGGAGAAGCCTACACGAAGACTACGTCTACTTCTAAGTTTGTTCGATATGTTTTATGAGACTTTTTCTGTTAATTTTAAGAAATATTTTTCTCATAAATTTATATAAAGAACAATTTAAATAATTTATTGAAGCCCGCGAGGCGGGGCGAGGCGATACGAGACTTTAAGCACATTCTGTCTACGAGTATTTATCAGTTAAGAGTAAAACCGAATACACTCGTGGAAAGCGTTCTGGGAATCAAAAAGGTTATATTTATTCTCGTTGAATGGCTCCCAAGCGAGATCACACTCGTCCGAAAAAAATTCTATAGCCAACAATGTCAGAATAAATTGCCAATAATAATATCAGAAAAACTTTAAACTAACAATAATTGACCTTACGATCGTCGGAGCCATAAAAACAAAATCAGACGTTACGTAGTTTTTATTGACATTATTACAAGGAGTCGGGTTAGCGATGACAAGATGCATGCACACTACACTTACAATAAACAAAGTGTTCAGTAGACTGAGGAGTGTAGCGAACGTCCCCTACATTTTTGTATGTGGCAGTTTTCCATCGGGATAAAGCAGCGACCTTAATCAAAGTCGAAGCGGTGAAAAAAAAACAACCTGGCGTCTGGCAAAACTGACTCACTTCACGGAGCTGGAATTAAAGTGATTGATTGGAAATATACACGCGTAGGTTAAAGTCATTAATTTATCCGTTTGAACAAAACAGGACAAAAAGAAAATAACAACCAAATAATAAAAAATATAACAAAAAGCGTAAAGTTGATTTATTCGGTTTTATATTGCACCGCAAATATGTCTCGATGTTTTTGTACTCTTTCAAATGTAAACTGACAGAAAAAAACCGTACAAGCAAATCTTGACATTATTTGTTAAGTGGACTGTAAATTTGACCTTGAGGAAACCCCTTGCAAACCATGAAATTTACGTTTGTTTAATGAATGCTGTCGCAGATTAAGGCTTAATTTATGGGTGCTTTTACATCACATTAAAATAAAATGTAATGTGTAATATTTGCCGACATGTTATTTAACAATCTAACACAAGTTTACATTGTAAATATTTACATACGCGCCGTGAAGTGGTGGTGGTGGTGGTGGGCAGTTAGGGAATTTATAGAGAATGATTGTCGACCACGGCGACCTCTAGGAATGTCAGACGGCAGTCAAGGGTAACCCAAATTCATACTGTAGACGTAGTAAAGTTAGTCACTCCAGCATAAGGCTTTTGTGATTCACAGGATCCCGTCATTAATATTCATAAGTAAACACAACCAACACAACCTTAAACCATAAACCTTTCGGGTGGCTGAGTTATTCCGGCTAAAAACTGTACGGCTAATAAAATACAATAAAAATGTAAAATTTACAAAAAAAACGTTTTTTACTTAATGAATATACCAATGTCGAATGAGAGAGGAAACACAAAAGCCAGCAATAGTTCCAAATCAAGTAAAAAAACGATCCGTTTTCATGTGGAAAATGTTAACCTTTTACTGAATGTTGGGCACGCGTTTGGGGAGTTTCCTGGCTAAGTTTTTACGATAGTTCTAATCATCTTTGAAACGAATTACCGACATAAAGAACAGATAGTCAAAGAAGCAAAAAATGTTCAAATTTTTTAAAGATACATGGTAATCATAGAAGAGTTTTTGCACAATTTTATTCACATGCGATTGAAAGAATCCAAAATAATTTTTTTAAATATGTAAATTTCAAAATGGGCATTCCTAAAGAAAACCAAAATTACGATAACGTACTTTGTTCATTAAATTTAATAAAATTATCTGATCGCAGAATTATTTCCGATTTAACCTGTTTGTATAAAATCATTAATTCAATGTTTGATACCCCTGATTTATTACTTATATGTAATATCTTTTCATACTCCAAGCAGGTCGGTTACAAGACAGTACCTACCATATTATTGTAGCAATTCTATATCAACGTCCCAATATCACACTCCTATGCGACGGATTCAACAGCTTGGAAACAAATACTACGATGTTGTTGATATATTTAGTACATCAATTTCAATATATAAGCATACCCTATTGAAGTTATTTTCATCAAGTAGTGGAATATTTTAAAAAAGGTATTTAATTTGATTTGACTAACATATAATAATTTTGTCAACTGAAACAGAAAAAAATATTTTGGATTTTTTATGTTTTGTGCCTGCATACTGTGTAGATCAAGTTCAGTGATATTTTGACTTTATATTTATTTTTCTGCAATTGTTTTAAATAGTCGTTTCCTGCACTATTTACATGTATAATTTCATGAATATTTTATATATATATATGTATGTAAAAGCCTTAATAGGCGTGAAATAAATAAAAAAAAAACAAAAGCGATTTTCAGTTTAAGGGCTCCAGCACAGAGGTGGCTACCAGAATCAACATTAGTGTGCGCGTAATAAAAGTGTTATTTGATAAGCTGTCTACGAAAAAGAAAAAACTGTGCAATTGAAAATAAAACTCTGGTACAATAGATATAATGTCGACATCCAGAATATTCTAGAACACACAATAAGGATAAAACCAAGTGAAGGTCGAATCCCAAACCATTAAAAACATTTATTTTTTAATTTATTAGTGCTTCTCACATTTCCATTAAAAATCCAGACGGTTGATGATTTCTATTCTACTTTAAGAAAGAATATCAGTTATCAGATATTTTTTTAACCGCCTTTCTATGAATTTTAATGATCAGCAATTGATTCTAGTACCTAAAAATCATACACCATCACAAATAATAAAGTTAAGAATCACGTTTTGAATGTAAATATATGTTTAAAAAATCACAATTATGACATTTAATTGGGTATCATCCAATTCACATAAGGGCGACTGGTACTCACAGATTTTAAAATCGTCAAAAATGGAATAGTCGTAAACACAAAAAGGCCAATTTAATAAAAAAACTAATTTATTATAGAATGTAGTTACTGCGGGACATCTCTTAGTAATATCCAGCTTTTTAAAGCATATCCGAGATGATATATTTCAAATTTAGGGTTAAAAGGAGTTATTTAAGGGCCAGTTTTTCACATAACTTGAACAACTCATTAAATTTAGGGCTAAAAGGAGGTAGAAATACAAGAGCCAGTTTTTCAAATAACTTGAACAACTCATCAAATTTAGGGCTAAAAGGAGTTAGGTATACAAGAGCCAGTCTTTAACATAACTGGAACAACTCATCAAATTTAGGGATAAAAAGATTTAGTCAGTTTTTAACAGAACTTGAACAATTCATCAATTTTCATTGTTAATATTTATGTTCTGTGAAACAACTGGCACATAATGGAAAAATAACAGAATTTTAATACAATTATTTTAATAGCAAACTTGGGAAATTGATAAATTTTTCAAGTTCAGTGAAACAACTGACTTTAAGCATTAATTCACATAGTATGCACATCATCCAAGTATTAAGTGAATAACTTTCACAAGTTACTGAAAAAATCACCGTTTTCGACACATTCATTCACCTGCACAAAGTAGATCAAACAGATGCAAGCATAATACTAGTTTGGCCCTCGATTGATCCAACCAAACAATTAGCACATAATATATCCAGCTTAGCAGTATAGCTCACATGTTCCGCAAAAACAAAGCCAGACAGACAAACAGTCTGCATTGCAGTCGCACTGTCGCACTAGACCTGGTGACGGTTGTAGTGTATTGCTGCCCGCTCGTCAGATGGGAGGTGAAGCATCACTGAAAATAGCCACCAAATGGGGATCTATCCAAGCGTAACACTTGACGAATCATTTTATTATATGTAAGATTTGAACAAAGGTTGTCTTAGTTTATTTAACCTTATTGCGAACCGATAGGTGAAAGCAGAAGTTTTCATTGGGTCAACACATTTTTTTCAGTTTTGTAGTGTTTTTAGTCGTGGGCAATTTTTGATCCAAATGTCAATTTGTAGTAAACATTTGAAATTAGGACAGGTTAAATCTGATCGATATAGGAACACAGGTGTTGAGGTAACAGTAATCACATAATTTATAACACTGAAGAAAAAATGATGAGACAAACTGAATTTACAAATATTATTGGATTCACTATTCTTAAATTTAAGGATGGGTTGTTTCATAGCATTTGAACAATTCATCAAATTTCAACGTTCAATTTTGGGTTCTGTGAATGTCCTATTCAAGTTCTGTTATTATGTCATTAAAGGCCGGTTACTTGACAGAACTGAAATAATAACAGAACTTGAAAATAAACTTTGAAATATGAAAAATTGTTCAAATTCTCTGGAACAACCCGTCCTCAGTCTTATCGCATATAAACGAACCCGAAACACAAGTAGTTCCTTTGATTTCCCTCGAAATTAGTGTATGAGCTCACCCGTATATGGCATTAGATGAGTCTATTAGGTTATCCATAGATGGTGTTAGCTGTCAAAAATAATAGAATAATAAATAAGGTGAGAACCTCAAGGTCGGGTCCATATTATTCCAACTGCCTGCTAAATAAGATGTAGCCATTGTCAATCTATAAAAATAAAGTTAAAATGTTTTGTTTATGCCGAAGTTTTATTGGTTAAGAGAGTTTGTGAGAAAACCGCGGTGATAAAACAGATCCCATAGTACAAAATATTTCACTGGCGCGACTGACGAAACACTAAAATACCAGATGCCGCTTTCTTATGGGAGAATCTATTTGCGTGAGGCAATTACATCACAAATAGGAGATATGCAGACACGATGGCTAAATGCAGATTGCAGCCGCCGCGACGCTCGTAGACCCCCAAACAGAGACGGGAGTCGCACTTGAGAATGAAGTGCAGGACCACAAAACGAACAGGAGATGCATACGACACAAGATACAATGACATGCCATGATAATTGTTTCACTCTGCGAATAAACAAGCAGAGACGAAGGATTAATAGGGCGCAATAAACACACGCTGATGGTATTTTCAGCTGATTTGTGCCAGTTCAGCGCACGTTCAATACTCCTGCACTGTGGACAACAACATTGCAAGTGATAAACAGTTGTTGGCGTGTTCCCGCGACCGAAGTAATTTTAACCTCTTTCCTAACTTTCTGATAAAATTTCTTTCTGATGATGGCACAATATGATTTTATTATTTATATATAGTCAATTTCTTGGCCTGTATAGAGGCATCATTACATCAATTAGATATTTATCATTTATTATTTATTTATTAATTTTCGGGAAATCGACAGTTTACATTTAATCAGTTTGTACATAAGTATTATATGGCCAAAATAAAACCAATTATGGATTTCCTCCTTGTGACTTTACCTCTACTGAGACAGCATAATATGGAATAAATAAATTAAATTTGTAAGAAAACTATATGAATTAAAAATATTATATAAATCAAAAGATTATGTAAAACTAAAAATTTGCAAAACAATACAATTATAAATACATTTATAGCCATGGAGAGAAGTTGTACATATAAATCTAATCATAATAGAGAATATAAACAATAGAGACATAAAAATTATGCACAGACCATCAAAGAAATATTATTTTATAGACATTTTGTACTTGGTAAGTTCGTAACTGAAAATATCAACCTTGGATAATACGCTATTGTAATTATTGCATAGTCTGTACAGGCAAGAATTCTGATTAGAGTTCGTTTTGCATTGATCAACCCTGAATAGGACACAAGAGCGTGTTGAACGCGTAGGTACATTGAATTTAATCTTATTAAAGTGATGTAAACAAAGTTATTTGTGTTTTAATATAATAAATAATGACATCACAAAGTGATAAGCTTTCAGAAGAAATTTTCTTCGAAAAAAAATAGAATCTTGTTTAGCAACTCTGGGCATTGAATATTATTGTTAACTACTTTATACAGGAATAGTGCACTTCCGTACACTCGGTGAATCAATATCATGGATCGGATTTAAGGGATTTGTTGTCCTAAGTCAGAATTATGGAAAAAACGTTAACATGTCCGGCTTATAGTGCGGTAGATGTAATAATTGACTGCTTGAAAAGTTCATAGTTATTTATTTTTCTATTACACTATTTGAGAGCTATCAAAATAAAGCACAGAAGAACATTTCCCAAACAAAATATCCGTTCCCTCTCTTTCCAAAATTCTAAACATTAGCAGCGGAAAAGTTTGATGAGAGTAAGCTAAAGTTATACGATTCGGCGGATTCCCATTTTATCGGCATTCGATTTCCAGAAACCAATTCCACGAGCCAAGAGCCGGAGCCGTTGGATTCAAGATTGGAGTTTGAAGTTGCTATTGCGAGTAATGAAGTTAAACCACGCGGTTCTTTGTTCGAATTTCGGTTTCAGGCTTTCAATTCTAATTTAAAAATGGGTAATTTTTCCGGAAGTTTTGAGAACATTATTTTTGTTGTATGTAGTTATTAAAATGACACACATTCTAAGGGGGTCTAGCATGGTCAAATTGATAACTTACCAATATCGGGTCCATAGGCTTAACTACCAACGATTTTATATCGATGTTGCTAGCACGGTTGCGCTGCCGATAGCCAAATCGTAATTCGTTCGAGCTTCGTTAATTCACCTCCGTTAATTGATAAGTCAATAATTTTGCATAGCGAACATCATTATTAAAAAAAGATGTGCATGTCGACAGTTAACTGAGGTTTATATGATACTTTGAAGGGCGCACTAAAATTTGTCTATCGGCACATTTCTTATCAATTGTTGCCGTGCTCGCAAATATCACCGACTGACCATAGATGATGGATTTAGTATTGATAGAAGGTTTTATCGATCGTCCGTGCTAAGTCTCCAGAAAACGAATAAAAACATATGGATTTCTTCTGCTACCATCTTTATAAGAGGAAAATATAGCTAGTGCAAATGATTGGAGGACTTATGAGTAACTAGCAGGGGATCGAACTCGAGGTAAAAAAAGGTAGCGCAACACGGCATAATACCCCAAAAAAAAATCACTATAATACTTTTGGCCGTGAAAATCTCAAATCATACCTTATCTTTACATTATATTATATCAGATCTCCTAAACATATAATGTAACTATTTTTTCTTTCTCACTGTAATGTACTTACTACAACAAGTAATACCTATCATATTATTATTTACTTATAAACAACTACAATAATGTACTGTGCACTCCTCTTCCAAACACAAGCTTACACTATGGAAGAGTAGTATTGAAATCTCTTTAAATGTTTTCGGTTTTTACATATTTATTTTAAATGTAACTACCTACTTCTTTAATAAAAATTAAATAATGTACTTCTCAACGACTCGCATAGAGAAGAAAGTGTTGTAAAAGTGAATTCTGAAAAACTTTCAAACGAACGTTGAATATTCACGAATCTAGATTTTTCCCCGGTCTAGTAAATCTCACGTAATTTTATTCAGCGCTGCGGCAATTTCATTCCACTTTCGTTCGCCCTAAAAAAAATTAAAAATTTCATTAAATAAAAAAAAACACGCTACGTTATTTTGAAAAAATACCTACGTAATAATGATTAAGTTTAGATGGGAAAAGTTTTATCCGCCCGGGATTATTACAAAATAATGAAAAGAAGAGATACCAAAGTTTAAGTAGTCAAAAGTGTTTGTTTACCCAATAAAGTAAACTGATTTCACAGGGAATCTCAAATATTACCTACGGAGACGAGACGAGAAGATACATGGCGTAAAATAGATAATAATCGTTTTATATTATGTGAAAATAGGTAACCGAATAAAACAGAACAGTGACACAATAGAATACGATAAAAGAAAAAGGACGGGTTGTTTTACAAAATTTGAACAATTCGTCAATTTTCAAAGTCTATTTTCAATTTTTGTGAAGGTTCTATTCAAGTTATGTTATCATTTTTGTTTTGTAAAACATCTGGCCAATAATGATTTAATAACAGAACTTGAATATTACCTTCACCGAAGTTGAAAATCAACTTTGAATTTTGATGAATTGTTCAAATGGTCAATGTTCAAATAAGCTGGGTCTAATAATTTTTTTTATCACTGAATTTCTTCAATGTTCTGTTTGTTATAAAACCGTGAATATACTAACTACAAACTGTAAGGAACGTGCGACTGACGTTTTATGCGAGATAGAGACAGCATTAGAAAAACATTTTAGGTATCACAGAATAGATAATATACCTACAATTGCATGAAATCCCATTTCATACACAGAGAAAATTTAATGATGTAAAATATTGCTAATTTATTAGGAATCTCTTCAAATTATTGGTATTACGGTTAAACACGAGATTGTAGACTTTTGACAAATGAATTGACTGATTTCCTAATAAACTTTCAGTAAAACACGTATGTGTTATCGCGACGTCAGAAAACGTGTTCATAAAAATTGAAATATTGTTGAATTTCGTCAGTGACATTATCAGGACAAACGCAGTTGCATGAGCACGTGTTCCGATATATTATGAATGCACAAAATTTTTTTAGGAAACGGCCTGCAATCCTGTTTAAAATAGGATTTTAATAAATCGGCAATACTCATTTTTCTACGTGTAGAAAAAAATCATAACGATGACGAAACACAGTTCGCACACGCCCTCACCAAATTTCGTGAATTCTTCTTTATTCGATGATATATAAAGAGCGTGCATCCAGTGTCTCTTCGTCACCACCTGTCATCTGATATAATACATTGTGATAATCACTGTTCATTGACTATTATTCCGCAATATTACTGTCACAGTAAATTCTATTAAGCCGTGAAATATGTACAGATTTTCCTGTTTTTCCATTATATTTGGATATTTGAAAGTTCCATGTAATTGGTGAAAAAAGGCAAGAGGCTGTATTGTATGTTTGATATTTTATTGTTCAATAAGAAACAAAATACATTTTAGAATCTCGGCGAAACTGGGTAGTAAAGTTGGTACATTGTTATTTATAAAACAGCGATCTAAGAAGCTGATAATTTAAGATAACAAAAACCTATTTTATAATACACGCAAAAGAAGTAGGTATGTATGACTGAAATGGTTACTGGACAACGTAGACCATGATAAAGCAATAGATTAGGTTAGGTTAGTTTAGTTATTTTTCTTTATTTAACCTTTTATTTTTTTTATTTAACCTTTTTTCTTAGTTATTTAACCTTTCTCCACTGTTCTGTTTTGTCACTATTCTGTTTTGTCACTTTTCTGTTTTGTCACCGTTCTATTTCGTCACTGTTCTGCTTTGTTACTGTTCTGTTTTTTGATTGTTCTGTTTTGTCGCGTAACCTACTGAATAGGTATCTATTTCCGACAGTATTATCATTTAATGCGTGTAATCTCTCCAATGCAGATACCATAATTAAAACGATACCGTACGTGTATGCAATATTTACTATAAAATATTTAGCACAATGTGTCTTGTGTGATTTGCATCACCTTAAGTTGCATGACAGAATTACTCAACCATTTATGCATTATTTGCATAACTAACTGCACATTGGATGCATTAAAGACACGGTACAAGGTTCACAGATAGAGACATATATACATCTTCACATTAATTTGCAAATCACATAAGTCCTTTTTTTTTCAACTTACTTATAATATCTCGCAAGTCAATTTTGTTTACATATTGAGTTTTGAATATCGCCTTTCAGCATTTTTTTTACAATGTATTATTACTGCAAAAGTCATAAACCTTATAAAGTAATATTTTTTTTAACTTTAAATATATTTATTAAATACCTAACCAATTTAGAGAGTCAATAATGTTAACAAAGATAATTCGTACAATTAGTTTTCACTGCTTTTGTATTTTTTAAATTTTCCTCTTTTATAGAAGCTGGCGCTTGTTTCTAGAATAGTGGCGAGTATCAAGATGAAGAATATTTAGTGTTTTTAATTAGGAATATTAAAATTTATAATTCATTACTAAGTTAGTTTCATAATTTTGGTATTTTTACATTGAACTTCTCTTCAATTGCTTTTAGTAGGTGTTTATCGTTTTCTATTGTTCTGATATTTTCGGGTAGGCTGTTTAAGTATTTTTTTCCCTAGATATATGTAATGATGTTGAGCAAAAGTGGTGTTACATTTTTGTGTTGGAAATATATATTTTTGACGAGTACGACTTTCAGTTAAAAAAATGACTTTCAGTTAATGAATATTAAGAAATAAAAATTGAGGCGACATAAGACTCTTATAATGGGGGTTTGCTCGAGGATTACTTTTTAATTAATTCCGACAAATTCGTAACTTAAACATCGTTTTTTTCAGACCGATACCCACGGATGTAAGTTACTCAGATTTAAGATTAATCAAAACAGTACCTTACCATTCAAATACTTAACGTAAAGCAGTTAGAAATATGCGACAAGCACCAGATTTTATTTTTCTAGGCAATGTTTTTGTAAACGTCTTCTTCACTTGCATTTTTAAGATTCCGACATTATTTTAGGGTATTAATAACGTTGCGCGACTTTACTCTACTTCCAATAAATTTTATATAGATGTATTATATATATAAACCTTCCGGAAGAAATTCTCTAAATGATAGTGAAAAACCTGTCAAATTCCGTTGCATAGTTTAGAAGAACTAAGCGCACAAACAGACAGTCGCGGATAGTGACTTTGTTTTATACTATTTAGAGATCCATAACATAAAAAAATTACATAAATTTTTACTGTTATTGTTAATTATTTTTGAAAATAAAAATAAGATTTCTGTACTATTTTTTTAGAAAAGTAAAGTAATTACAAAGATTTTCACAAAAAATTTAAATTTACACTTTTTTTCAATCTTTTGTAAAGTTGATGAAATGAACAAAGGAGATTTAATACTTTAGTTTAC
Organism: Hesperophylax consimilis; assembly: GCF_061612785.1. Classification (NCBI taxonomy): domain Eukaryota; kingdom Metazoa; phylum Arthropoda; class Insecta; order Trichoptera; family Limnephilidae; genus Hesperophylax; species Hesperophylax consimilis. Next base: position 4,930,721 of record NC_142842.1, read on the forward strand.
ATAAAATTTTGTGTATTGCACATTGTATACACAACAGACATTTGTCTAGTTTAACGGGCTCGCATCACGTGACAAAAGAGTCTCGTCTGTGTAAATATAGAAAATAATAATGCAACGGGACTGGTTGACATTTGTTTCAATTAGGTACTGCAGACGGAGCAGATGTTGTGGTTGTATATTACACACCGAGAGATTAACTTGTTTGTTCCAAATAAATAATATAATCATGTGCAGCTTCATAACACGATGTTTTATGCATCTACGACACAAACATACTCATAACAAAAGCATTTAACTATTAGGCTTCTAAGCGATTCAATTAGTATGCTTCATTTACGTAATACATTATCTTAGACACATTTATGTTGAATTGAACATAATATTATATTGTTACAAACGACTGTGCGACTGGCGTATCTAGGGTTTGAAATCCCGCAATCCGGCATCCCGCAATCCCGCAATCCGGCATCCCGTAACCCCGCGGGATTTCAGCAATATTTGATCCGGCAGATTTGCGGTATTTTCATGTGCGATGTTGAAAACAATACTAAATTTACACAAAAATGCGCTGTTTATATAAGCGGTGGTCAATCTTTGAAAATGAAAGAGGAACTAGATGCTAGAAAGAGAAAATAAAGGCCGCATCTCAAGATAGAAATCTCAAGACTTGAGATCGATTTCGAAGAAAGAGATGTACCTTTTTGAGAGCGGAGGTATCAGAGAGAGATACCGTCAGATAGCACACACCTTTCTGAGGACAGTCCTACCACCAACCAGTGTGGAAGCAGAGAGAGCGATTTCCGCTGCTGGGATGTAGTGCACAAATGTCTGTTCATGTATTAATGACAGGAATCTGCATTGTCTATGTTTTCGCAATCTTATTTTTTAATCAAAGATAGTTATCGTGTTACCTTTTCGATATTTTTCAAAACATTACTAGTACCAAAGAGGATTGTTAGCAAATATTAAAATGAAATGTTGTCGTATTTCAATTTAATAACGCTTAGTAAGTATCCCGCAGAGTGCCGCAGAATTTCCAAATTCTATCCCGCAATCCCGCAGGATTTGAAAAAAGGTGCGAGATTTGCAATATGAAAGGACATACTAGAGTGTGAACGGTTGTCCAATGTATCTTCTTCATTACGTGTTAGGTTTATGTTAAGGCGGGTCTACAGATATTACCGCAAACATTGAACCAAATTTCACATGAAACATTGACGCAGGGTTTGTTTTTGTTTTCCGTGGCGGATGGAAAATAAAAAAAACGTTATGGCCTCGACCCAATGATTTTGATTTTATCCAATGTTTTGAAAAAATTTGGTGGCTGGAGACCCGAATTTAAGGTAAACTATTGTCCAATCTCTTCACCACCTTTATTTATTCAAAATAGTACTTTGTGTTATTTACAGTCTGCTGACATTAGATATTCAGTCATCCCAAGTCATCATGCAATAAATAAAATAATGATACAAATACATTGAACGCACATTATGACAATATCCAAACAATTTAATGATATATTTACGAGTAACCTTAATATGAAGCAGAAATCTGTTTTCTAAAGCATCAACAATTGGACGATAAAACAACGCTTCGATAAGCTGCATGGGTTTAAAATATTTTCATAAAGAATAAAACCATTTTACAGTTTTGAAATCATAACACAAGGTATTTAAGCTGGTCTGTCTAGACTTCCAGACAGAAGATGAAAAATATTACGACCTTTAATGTCTACAATATATTAAGAACATGTTTGGCTTATTTTGGTTTAATATCACTCAAGAATTTTTTTAAAGGTGCCTTACACACTGTACATTGTGTGAATACAGTGAGAGAAATTTTACAGAGTGAAAAACCACCATTCAGAACAGAAGCGTTGCTTTAGTTGGCTTTAGCAGGGTTTGGTGACAATATCTACCTTTCTCTTGCCATCTGCTTTCCTTCATCACTTCCTTCAGCCTCACACCATGCCCTAATTGGATATGCCTTGGCCCCACTGATTCCAGACAGTCGAATTCTTGCGCGTTATTCACATCAAAAATACAATTATAACACCATTATGTGACTTATCCAAAACGCATAACAAAAATAATACACTAGTCAAGCAAGTTTTGTTATGTCTACGTCTCACTTCTTTGAGTTATACCGAGGCGGGGAACAACAGACGTCTGGGCTGTAGTTACGACATAAAATAATGTACACATAACATAACGTAATAATATTATGAAGAAACGACCCTTGTTTCAGATTACAGCGTTCAATGCATGGTGCCACTGTATAACTGTAGGGTGCGCTCTATTTTAGGAACTATCGGCTTCTGAAATATCTTTTTTTATTGCTTTTACATTTGAGTCATGAAGCTAGTCAATAAAGGGAAACAGGAGATTCCCCTTTACCGACTACATGGATTCAATATTTATTAAATAAATAGATAAAATATTGAAGTAATAGATAGTAATGGGTAGGTCTACTATATTAGTATGGTGCCTACCCGAAATTTAACTCTGTTATTTCGATATTAAATTAAGTAAAAATAATAAGAAAATAACATTATTTATATGGCGCAGTTTCGTGCTATTTCACTAAAGTGGGCTTAAACAAGTGAAAAATATTGAATATAGAAACTGACACTCTGTCAAATTCGAGGACACTGGTTAAATTGACTTCAAAGCTCCATAGCGCATTATGTAAATGACATAGCGAGCTAAATATTCTTAACAGGAAATAGCTGTGTACATTTTATAATGCCACAGCTTACTGTCCGAGAGTTTTACTGTACAGCTTTAAAATTGAGATTTTTATCAAATATGTAATTGAATGAGCGTAGCGAAGTCTCGCTTTGACTAGACCACTCTGGATTTTGTCCATCTGTAATTTTGTTTGTGTGTTCCGGATCTGGTCAATCCTGTCAAAATGGTAGCCATATTTGATAGTACCTTTTTATTCCGAGTTGCGACTGTTGCGAGCTGTCAAGTCGGAGTAATCAACATTAAGCAAAGTCTACTGTTCACTGAAGAACTAGGTAATTTCCGTATTTAGTGCACAGAATATGGGTGGGCCTGATGTAAACTCAAATAATGGGGTGGAGAAAGGATTGGTAAGAAATAATTTTATTATTGCAAATCGAATTATAACGAAAACTAACTTCTAAGCGAATTTAGGTTGCGTAAAAGTTCCTGCATGCTTCTGTTTATCACCGCATCATTTGGGTGCCTTTCCCGACATTGCCAAGGGCGTCCTAACCCTGCCCGTGCAGTGGCGCGACTCCGTTATATATAGCCTCTTACGCCCGGGGGGCGGCGGGGCCCTGGGGTGGGTGGCTGCTCGAGGCAGGGGGGGGTGACCTTTAGGCACGTGCCGACTGCAACGCGGTCTAGACGAGTCCAAGGTCACCCGTCTAGACTGGAGGGAGGGGGGTGCGTCATCCGGGCAGGGGCGGGCAAGCGCTCACCTGTCGCGCCGAACAGATAAGATAACGTTTTTATGCTAGTTAACTAGTGAATGCTGATAGGCAGTTACGATTTGATTATCGTCATGTGATTAAGTGCATGTCTGGCATATTTAGTTAGTTTTATATCTTGTTTAGGGAAATGACTGAGGTAGGTAGAAAAAAGGGTTTTCTAGTAATAATCACAGCATCATTTAGTAAACTCTGGTGTCAGTGGTAATGTAGGACTCTATTGAGAACATGGCGTCCCACAATTCAATCAAAAATCTTTCACTATAGTATAGCAATTGTAATCCAACTATACTAACTTCCAGAAAAAAGGTATTTTAGTAAATATAATATTTTAGTAAATACATATGAAGACCCCAAGGCAAGAAGTTGTTAACTTACATTGAAGGCATTCTGAGATATTTAGACTTTTGCGTTTTGCCTTATAATTTTTTATTTGAATGTCATATACAATGTACTGATCCTTCATGGTGTAGTAAACAAACCAAATTTACATTACATCTAGTAATATTAAGTAGTTTTGCAGTCTAAAAGTTAAAATAAACATGTTTTCTACAAAAAAATGTAGTTAACATGTTCATGCCATCTTCAGGGATAGGTGAGGAAGATACAGAATTGAAAGGCAAGAACATGTTAAATTCTTGTTGTTTTATTTAATCAAACAAATTAAACATTTTTTTTATATAAAGTAACTAAATAATAATTATTATTGAAAAGAAAAGGTAGCAGAGCATGTGTCAATTTTTTTTTGAGACTTAAGTCTATCAATCCACGAAAAACCTCATCCAGGTATGGTAACAATTTTTGGATATCATTCCATTTGGCCGCATCGATTTCTTTGTTATCTCTCACTTTTGATGACAGCATTGGCGGGGAAGATAATGTTTCACACCTTTTTTTAAGATCCACTTCTTTCCAAGGCTCTTCTTCGGAGAGTGATTCGCGATATTTATAAATCCCGAATTCCTCCACTCTTATCCAGCGAATTCCTTTTTGAAAGTTAACCTTTTTTCCGATAGTGTTTTTTGTATTGTGTATAAAGTTCAATTGCTGCCCTATTTCTTTAATATTAACAAACTTATCAGCCATCATTGTCACGATGGGTATATTTTTTGTGTTAGCCGACATCATTAAATTTACATATTGGTCCACTGATTGAATGGACTGGCATCTATTAATTTTTTTTCTACCAATGCAAAATCTCTATCAGAGTCCATATATGAGTGACCAACCTCAGGAAATTTATGGTCAATTATTTTGAATTTTTTTGCTAGAATTAAATATTTCCAAAACATAATAAATTATATTTTGACCGGCACAAGAGTCACTCCTCGCAATAAGGTGAGACTTGTTGCTCTGAAGTTGCATGGTGTTGACAAAGGCCATTAAACAACTGGCAATTTCCTCGCTCCCTCTGCCCCCTTCGTTTTCACTCCAAACATGGAAATATGACCTATTTAACTCCTTTGTCACACAATGTAATCCCAAATTATAGAGCCACAGTTTTCTTAAATAGAAAGCCACTTTGTGGATATCTTTGGGAGAGGTAGCGTCTTTTCCAAATCAAATGTGATGAAACAAGTTTCATCACATTCAGATGCCTTTTTCTTATCATGTTTTTGCATTTCAAATGCAGCTTTGTACATATTTACATGAATTTGGTCAGATTTTTTGCTAACGCAAGTCCCACAAGTGTCTATCTTAGGCACACCAAACGACAAGTTGAAATCCTCTGTAAAGATTCTAGTGTAACGATTCAACGAAAGAGGGGCATACTCTTTTTCTCCACAAAACATATTATAGAGCTCATACAGTTTTGGGATTGACAAATCGGATGCGAGGTACAATTTACTCAATACTTTAAATCAAACTCACCAGTTTGATTTAAAGTATTGAGTATCTCATCTTGTTGTACGTATTCCAAAATTATATCTCCTGTACCAGTGGTAGTAGCGATATACTCTAGACTACTCTGATTATCTTCTGAAAATACAAAGTACAATAAAATAATCATTTTTAGTTCAATGTTCAAAAGAATTTAGTGTCACAATAAAGTATGTTTAAGTTTACCTACCATTAACATGACATCATATTGAGATATTCCTAATAATATCCCAAACTCAACATCAGTCAAAGAGTCTTGAACACTTTCTGAAACGAAATATTGTAAAGCATTAATGAAGGAATTTAAAACATAAGAAAACATAAAAGAATATTCAGAGTCACAGAGTAAAACATTTTTTTTGCATTTACCATCCATTAAAATTACATTATTTTGGGGTATTTCTAAATGCTTCTCAGGTTGTACTAAATTAGTGGACTCTTGAACACTTCCTGAAACAAATTAATAAGCATTACAATAAAAAAATTGTTGACTTTTAGACAGAAAAACACCAAAACAAAAATGATTCACCCATTTTAAAACTACTTTAAGGATAAATTAAGATGAACAATAATGTTTTATACAGCTTACCTGATTCCTTGATCATCTTTTGACACATCTTCACCATTTTTTCACCTCTGGAACTCATTTTCGATGATTTTTAAATAAAAAAACACCCACTGCAAAACTTTTTAAAACCACCAAAGTAAACGTTAAAGTGAGTGAATAACATGTTAACCATAGAAATCTAAACCAATGTAGATGGGAAGAAGTTGTTAATTACAGAATTACGGCAAGAACTTGCTAACTTAGTAGTTAACAAGTTCTTGCCCTGATTGTATCAACTTAATGTCACAGAAACACGTAGTTAACATGTTCATCACATTGATTTAAGCATGTTCTTGACGTTTTTAAGCTCTGGCATGGTGTTCATTGGAAAGAGCGTATGCGAATTAGTTTAGAGAGCATTCTAACTCATTTTTTACGAAAATGTAAGTTAACAACTTCTTGCCTTGGGGTCTTCATATATAATATTTTAGTAAATATAATATTTTAGTAAATATAATATTTTAGTAAATATAATATTTTAGTAAATATAATATTTTAGCAAATTTAATATTTTAGTAAGTTTACAATTTTAGTAAGATTGTCATTTTAATATTTTATTAAGTTTAGTATGCTTAGTAATTTAGGAGGTGAGTTTAGTTTTTAGTAAGTTTAGTTTGTTAATAAGTTTAGTATTTAAGAAAGTCTAATATTTTAGTTGGTTTAGTATTTTAATGTGTCTAATATTTAGTGGGTTCAGTATTTTTTATAAGTTGAGTATATTAGTAGGTATAGTGTTTTGGTAAGTTTAGTATTTGAGAAAATTTAGTATTTGAAAGTTAAGTATTTAAGCAAGTCTAATATTTTTGTCGGTTTTTGTATTTTAGTAAGTTTAGCTTTTTAGTAAGATTGGCTAACCCTTGCCGGATACAGCATCAGTATTGCTGTGTTGGTCGGTCCAGTACTTCTCGCCTCTCCGGACGCCGTACGGATTTCTGACTTGTTATTATTATTTATGGAGAAACTTTTTACAAAGGAATTCTCGAGGAATTAATGTATATTATCTCGATTTTTTCCTATCGTATGGTTAGGAAAGAATGAGAGGCACATGCAGGACGCACAATAAATGTAGACTTCTGATATATTCCTTCTGAATTGCGCTGTATTATCAACCAAACAGAACAAATAAATAAAATTAACAAAAAAAAAACATAATATAATATACAATCAGTAAGAATCGTTATCAGGCGCAAGTGTTCCTCTTATAATATTTTGTAAAATATGTATGTAAAATGTATTTAATATTCTTTATACTTGATATTTTGTTATAAATTATTAAGAGTTAATGCATTTTAAATATAAATTAATTTAATTTTTTTTCTTGACAAATATGTGATTCTATTTTAAAGAGATACCCAACTGCCCAGAAACCGTGAGGATATGCGATCGAAAATTCGAAGTATGTTGTGAGGCTGTAGAAAAAGAAGGGGAAGATGAAGGTTAGAAATAGTTTCCTGGCTATTTGGGTCTGGTCACTAAAGAGACCTCAAATCATTTCAACAGCGATTAATTTGCAAAAATTTTGTAAGCAAACTATTTTATAAGTAGGTAGGTATCTAACAGAATAGTGTCAAAATATGCAAGGTGTCTGGGGGTAAAATGCGCTAACTTCGGGATGTAATTCTACATGATGGTAGAAGAAAAAAAACACTTTTTTCGAAATTCCAATGTTTATTTTTCCATACAAAAATATTTTTCCGTGGAAGAATATTTATTTTCCCATACAAAGGATTCAACTTTTTTTTTTAATCTAAAAACTACACTAAAACGTTGGAATTTCGGAAAAGTTTTCTTTTTTCTTTTTTACTTGTACTATCATGTAAAATCACCCCCGAAGTTAGCACACTTTACCCCCGGATACCCTGTATTAATTTGTCAGAATTTCAGTAAAGTTCCGTAAAGGTGTTATTTACTTATAGTTTCAGGGAGTATTGCGATAAAACTATAACCAAAATAAGTTTTTATTTGGTCTGGCAAACTACGGACCGGACCCAGAGCGAACTGTGTTTACTGTTACGCTACGGAAGTAATTAACATACAGACATAGATAAAAAATACACACACTTCCGTACTTCACACGTAACTACGTAACCGAGGCACTTTATGAATATTGATATTAATTTCAAAGTTAATTTATGCTGACATATATATGGAAGTTACTCATTAAATTGTGGTACAGGCGGTCTGTAATGTGTTCCATAGGGTGCCCCATTCAAATACTAGCATAAAATAAATTAATTTAAAAAAAAACACTCGTAAACCTTTCCAGGAGTAATTTACGTAATGCTGGCCGTGTTATGGAGAGTGAGTTTGTTTTACATAAATAATAAAAAAAAAAAAAAATTGATTAAATTTTATGATAGTATGCAAAATATATAACAGCCGATATCTCTGTCGATAATGATGTAAAATGTTTAAAACTGGTGTAAAGTTACAAGAACTAGCCCATAGATGGCAATACGATGCATATTTACAGAATATGCATCGAATATGAATATGCGGCCCCTGTTGTCCATAGCCGTCCATACTCCTTTGGCGAAAGTGTGTACCGACGGTCATTGCGTCCATACTCCCGGAAAGGTTAGTTTTTCCGATTTATTATACTTCAGTCTGGTTACGTCAATAGCCATAATAAAAGCATGTATGAGACGATGTATGAACGTGACTGAGGCAGAGAACATTGTGTAAGGACGGAGTTGTTTGGTGGTCTAGCATCTATACCTTCATCTCCCCGAAAACAACATGCTATTTCTAATTAGTTAGTTATATTGTAAATGGTTCATGTCGTGTGTAAGAGAAAAAAACGGCTAAACTAAAACTATTTTACGCGTACCTACTTTCTCTATGCAATATATTGTTATATAAAGGATTTGCAACAAGTCGTGTGGATCCTCCTACTTATTTTATATATAAATATATGGTTTCGATGGGTGGCACCTCCAGTATTTACGCATTAACCATGGTTAGATTGACAACCCTGGAATTTTTTAAGACACATGGGTTGCCACACCTGCGATCGGATGACAAAACCCGAGGAGCATAAATAAACCACTCACTAGATCGATACATTCGGGCGTTTTGTATGAAACAAATTGGTCCTAAAAAACCATAGATATGCCAATATATAGACAGTACAATTGTCATTAGGAGCCTACTTATTATACTATACACCAATGGAAAACTCTGAAAGTTTATTCCATAGATTTTCAGAGTTTTTCATTGGTGGATATAGTTATGACGTCACAATATTTCGGTTCCAATTATCGATCGGAGTTATACCCCCCTGCCGAGGAGTTCAAATCAATCTTGTTCAACGGCCCAGAAAAAGTGGGCATCCTTTTGGCTGGTGACCGACGGATCTGCTCGATTTTCGTTACCAGTAAATTTAACAAACTGGACTCTTCATTCTTGGATGAGGAGAAATTGAAAAGCATCTTCCATTCTTGGGGACAAGATTGACAATGCGATTCTAAAACTATCGTGAAGATTATGAATTTATCGCCCAGACGAGTTGCTGCCACAAGCTGTCTGCAATCGCTGCGATAGTATTTTTACAAATCAACTTATTAATTATTGTCACCTAAACCCGCGGCAACATTTTTGTAAATAAAATTAACAATGATTTGATATCAAAGGAGGCCAAAATGAAAATAAACTAAAATTATTATATTTATTTTTCGGAATGACTTTATTGAGTAAAACCTCAAATTGTAATATTTAAATATTGAACACAATATTAGTGATTTCTAAACGAACATCTGAAATAGAAAAATCAGAAAAGAAAACGGTCACATCTGGGACTCGAACCCAGGACCCTTGTCTTTCCGTGACAGTGCTCTACCAACTGAGCTAATGGGACCCTATTCCCCTCGGTCATTTTTAACTGTATCATACTTAAATTATTATGAAATAAAAAATCCAGACAAGAAATGCTTAAGATTACCTACAAGGAAAAGCAACGTACGAACTTAGTCATGCAACTTTGTGATGACATTCCAGTGGAAAATAGTCAACTTAATAAATAAGCAATTGATTTACGAGGTTATGTACACACTTAAGAGATTATAAATTATAAATTAGAGGACGAAATGACGACGAGATTCTAACATGAGATTAACAAACTTTCGCAGGTGGCAATTACTTCGTGGTTATGCATAATAATCTATTTATATAAAGAAGAGTGTCTGTGGCGGACACCAGGCGGGCGGGATGGATTTGATTTTAATACAAATCTATAGTTTTATTTCGCGAACCAAAAAACCAACTTGTCCCAACCTTTAAAGCAGAAGCAAAATAAGAGGAAAATTCTGTGCACATCTACATCTAATTCCTGTCTACACGGAGAAAAACTAATTTATAAACATCCGGTTGGAAACGGGATTGTAGGCCTCCTGTTAGAACATTCCTAATAAATCGAAATACGTGTTCACGCACCTGCATTTGTCCTGATAATACACAATGATGAAATGCTAAAATATTAGAATTTTTATGAACACTTTCCGAGATCACGATAACACATTCGTGTTTCACTGAAAGTTTATTAGGAAACCTATCAATTCATACGTTAAAAGCCTGCAATCGGATTAAGAATAATTGGAAGAGATTCTTAATAAATTAGCAATATTTCATATCAGTAAGTTTTCTCCTTGTACAAGCCCAGGCAATACCACTTTATAAAGATTGACAGATAGATTGGAAAAACAAAAAAATGTAGAATAATGATCTGCTTACAAAAAATAGGATGTATTAAGTCTGATCACAATTTATAACTGACGACGAGACAGCCTTTCATTCCTTTATTTAGCTCTTATTCATGTTGTCTCTTTCATTCCTTTATTTACCTCTTATTCATGTTGTCTCTTTCATTCCTTTATTTACCTCGTATTGATGTTGTCTCTTTCATTCCTTTATTTACCGCTTATTCATGTTGTCTCTTTCATTTCTTTATTTACCTCTTATTCATGTTGTCTCTTTAATTCCTTTATTTACCTCTTATTCATGTTGTCTCTTTCGTCTTTATATGACCGTCCGACAGTCGTTACAATTATTCCTTGTGATTTGATTACTGTTTGATTCTTAAGATTCTTTAAAAATGTTTTTAGTACATAATATTAATGTTCGATTAGAAAGTAACCACCCGGTACTCTCGTCACACACAGCAAACTGATCGCTACAATAATAATACGTACGAGTTATGTGATTATTTTTCCTAGCCTTGACATTGACGGTAGCCGATCGACAACGTTTGTTTTGTCTGTCTGCTATTTGTCTGTTTACACAATGATGTATCGCATTCTTTTGGTCTAACCATTAAAACACTTCACAATGCCAAATAATAAAGAATATTTCGGATTGCATTCTAATAATCAATCTATTAACACACCTCACAACATCTAATAGGAAAAAAATATGTTGGATTTGCATTGTTTGCATTGTTCATACTCTACATAAATGACATGGTGAAAATATTTTCAAAATGCAAAGTATGACTATTTGCCGATGATACACTAATATATATAATTGGAGAAAACTATGAAGAACTAATACATATTTTAAATAATGAACTAGATAATGTATCAAGATGGCTAAAAATAAATAAGCTTAAATTAAATACAAAAAAAAACAAAATGTATGGTAATTGGTTATAAGAAGACATCCAGTGAAAGCAAAATCAAAATTGATGGTGAAATTATTGAAAATGTTACCGATATAAAATACTTAGGAGTTATAATAAATTCCAAACTCAACTTGCTGACAAACAAACATGCTGAATATATCCAAAAGAAAATTGGAAAAAAGATATCTTTTTTGGGAAGAATTCGCCAAAAACTGTCCGAAAAAACTGCAATCACCATTTATAACTACATTATTGCTCCACATTTTAATTACTGCTCAACTATCCTTTTTCTGTGTAACGACCGAGAGCAAAATAAATTTCAAATTCTCCAAAATAGGGCAGTGAGAACAATACTCAGACGAAATAGATATTCAAAAGTAAATAAAATGTTAAAGGAACTAAAATGGCTAACGGTGAAACAGATGTTGACCTTGAACACGATGATATTTGTATACAAAATAGTAAACAACCTGCTACCCAAATATTTTTCAAATAAAATTGTATACAACGTGGACATGCACAAACATAAAACAAGGACGTGCAATGAAATCAGGCTACCAAAAAAAGACAAGGCAAATACTCAGAATAGTATACTATATAAAGGGATGAAATACTATAATGCGCTGCCGGAAACCTAAAGTCTGCCCCAATTGGAAAGTTCAAGATGTTGTGTAGGAGCCACATCAAGCAAGAAAAAATATAGTATATTTATATGTAATAAATTAATTAGTAATTTGTAAACTTAAATGCATAAATTACTAAAATAAAATTAATAAATACAAAAAAAATACAAATTATATCAGACAATTAGACCATCCATTAACTATCCTAAATTTGCCACAAAAAAAGTAAAATTATTACTAAATCTATGATCCAATCGAAGGTCTAAGTCTATGTCTAAAACGCGTAAATCGAAAATGTAATGAATAACTTAATAATAATTTTCAATTGGCACCAATTTTTGGATTTCCTAATTTTTTGTCGTTAATCTTGAATAATTTGACTCTATGATGTCATGATCTGTTTTCGTAGGTAGTAGTTTCAAACAACACAGTGGTCCCTCAAAGTATTTTTTTTACTAGAAACGTGCACTATTTACAATTTGAAATTATTAGGAAAGAAACAATTTTTGTGCCGTGATCCTGTGACCTCTAGACCAAGAGCAAACGTTCTGGTAATGAGAGCTGGACAAAGGAATACAATACAACGTTCTCCCAATGCAAACCTAGCTACCCATCTCCAAAATTCTCAAGGATCGAAAATCGCATTATCGAACAACAGGATTTTTTCGTACAGTACAATCAACAAAGTACGTGAATGTAATTTGTATGATATTAAAAGTACAAATACAATTGAAATAGTTTTTATTTTCCATAATTTGATGGAATTCTTGTGGTTTAAATAGTAAACGGGTACGTAATTGAAAAACGAACACTGTCATAAGACATTTTAATTAATGTCTGTCTCACTTCACAATGCCCCAATGTTGTCAAGGTAATATATACCACAGGGATCGATTTCAGCACAAAGCGATATACAACCTATTTATTGTTTTTGTGTTTAATTCGTAGAACTCCATTTAATTTTTTTATAAATTTAATTTAGATTAAATTTGATAATATTATTATTAAGTTCTGCAAGTGTTTTAGTTTTTTATTATTGTGACAGCTGTTTCGGCTTACAAGGCCATTTTCAAACTGTGGTTAGTCCACATTGAGACGACGTTTTTATACTATTTCAAATGTAAATTTTGAAGGTGCATACATTGATTTATTACTGGTTACACCGATGACATGATCTATTGTTGGTTAAACCAATCTATGTTTTCCCCTCAGTAAATGGTAATGGGTTCTTAATTATTTACTAATGACTTTATTGCTATGAATTATTTGGGTGCATTATACTGCTTGGGTTTTGTGAAAATACTAAGAAGTGGTGAGTAAATTATTTTCCGTACTTTATTAATTAGTGTTAAATTTGGGTCATTCGTTCGTTTATTGATTTCTAATTGTTCAAGTAAATTTAATCTAATGCCCTTTTTTTCTATATGCAATGGTTTAGGACCCTTGTTGTTAAGTGGGGTATGATTATTCACCAAGAGATGTTCTGCGAATTTTGAGGATGTGTTTTTATTATTATAAGATCGTATATGTTCTTGGAATCTAGTTGAGAATGCCCTCCCCGTTTGTCCGATGTAAGTGGCGTTACAATCGGCGTGGTCACATTTTAATTCATATATGCCACTGTTATTGAGTATAGGGATTTTACTTTTAGAGTTTTTAAGGCTTGTTCCTAAATTATTGTTTGTTCGAAAAGCTATATTTAAACCACATTTTTTAATTTCTTTTGCAATTTTTTCAGATATTGGGCCGAGGAATTCGAGACATGCAAATTTTTCTATATTTTTGTTATTTACCGGATATATTAAATTGATTTTATTTTTATATTTCTTATTTTTTATTATTTTTTCAATGTTATTTGCCTCATAGCCGTTATTAATCGCGATCGTTTTTATCGTTTCCTTTTCTTTTACATAAGCTTTATTGTCTAAGGGAATGTTAATGAGTCTATGTACCATTGAATGGTACGCTGATAATTTATGAGACCAAGGATGATTTGAATTTGAATTTATTGTTGTATCTGTAAAAGTTGGTTTTCTAAATATTTCAAAGGTATGTTTATTATTACTTTTACCAATTGTCAGATCTAAAAAGTTTATTTTACCTTCAATCTCATGTTCAACTGTGAAGCAGATTTTATTATTAACGGTGTTGGCCCAATTAGTAAAGATATCTAACTGTCGGTTGGTACCATTCCAACATATAAGGATGTCGTCTACGTATCGGACATAATATACTATATGTTTAGCTAAGGGAGATTTAAGAATTATATTTTCAATATAATCCATAAATATCTCCGCTAGAAGTGGACTTAATGGTGACCCCATGGGGAGACCATCATGTTGTTGGTAATATATATCATTGAAAAGGAAATAATTTGTATCTACGCAGATTTTTATGAGCTGGAATAACTCTTTTCTTATTACCGGATTGATATTGCATTTTTCCAAGATATTTTCAATTATTATTAGGCATTCTTTAATGGGGATGTTGGTAAATAGGGATTTTACGTCTAGAGAAATGAATTTACAGTTATGCGGGAGATTAAAATTTTTTATTTTATTAACTAGTTCTATCGAGTTTTTGACACTGTAACGTGGTGAAAAATTTGTTAATTTTTTGAAGATGAAGTTAAGTCTTTTAGCCAGGTTTGATGTAGGGGCGTTAATAAAAGATACTACGGGCCTTATTGGATTATTCGCTTTATGGAGTTTAGGTTGGCCATACAGAGCTGGGGCTCTTGGGTTCATGACCCTTACGTTTTTCTTTGACCATTCGGTGGGAAATATGGCATTGCAATTATTTATAAGGATGTTGACGTTATTGACAATTTTATTGGTTGGATCCTTAGTTAAAATTTTAAAATCTTCTGGTAACAAGAAGTCTTCCACCTTACTGATGTAATCAATTCTATCTAAAATAACGATTGAGTTACCTTTGTCAGCTTTGGTTATAGTTAGATTATTATTTTTAATTTTATCTCTAATTTCTTTCAATGTTCGGGTTTCTGTACTGACAGCATATTTATTTTTATTGTTTATCGATTTTAGTGTTTTTTCTAAAATAACTGCCGTGACGTGTTTTGTTAAATTATTATTTTCCACTTTACGTAGAGAAATTTCAGTGTCGATAGCTAATGATTCTATTTGTTTGGGTGTTACTTCGCTAGGGATTTTATATTTAAAGCCTTTATCTAATAAATTATTTTCATCCGTTTCAAATGCAGTGTTTGACAAATTCACAGTTTTTTTATAAAATTCTATATTTTTCCTGGTGGGAATCTTAGTTATTTTCGAACTTTTATTTTTGTTATCAATCAAATTTTGAAGTTTATTCTGTTGTGTTTTAAATTTTTCAAATATAATTCCGTTAATATGTTCACGTGTATCAAAATCTAGGGTATCAAATTCCCATGCGTGAAGTTTAAATGTTAATTCTGAATGGATCACCTTTATGTAGTGAAGCAATGTGTCCCGTTTCCGACAGCACTCCTTTGTTTCTTCCTTCAGCCATATCCTCTGTGCTCTCACCACAGTGGCTATGGCTGCCGTAGATGTACTTTTGATGGAGATCTGCACGAACTTCGGAATCACATTACACTTCAAGCACTCTTGGTTAAACCACAAATTTTGAACTATTTTTCGATGTTTGAGTTTAAGTCGTCTATATAAGATCACAAGGGTAGCTATATCAACTACCTTTAATTTATTTATTGTTTTTGTGTTTAATTCGTAGAACTCCATTTAATTTTTTTATAAATTTAATTTAGATTAAATTTGATAATATTATTATTAAGTTCTGCAAGTGTTTTAGTTTTTTATTATTGTGACAGCTGTTTCGGCTTACAAGGCCATTTTCAAACTGTGGTTAGTCCACATTGAGACGACGTTTTTATACTATTTCAAATGTAAATTTTGAAGGTGCATACATTGATTTATTACTGGTTACACCGATGACATGATCTATTGTTGGTTAAACCAATCTATGTTTTCCCCTCAGTAAATGGTAATGGGTTCTTAATTATTTACTAATGACTTTATTGCTATGAATTATTTGGGTGCATTATACTGCTTGGGTTTTGTGAAAATACTAAGAAGTGGTGAGTAAATTATTTTCCGTACTTTATTAATTAGTGTTAAATTTGGGTCATTCGTTCGTTTATTGATTTCTAATTGTTCAAGTAAATTTAATCTAATGCCCTTTTTTTCTATATGCAATGGTTTAGGACCCTTGTTGTTAAGTGGGGTATGATTATTCACCAAGAGATGTTCTGCGAATTTTGAGGATGTGTTTTTATTATTATAAGATCGTATATGTTCTTGGAATCTAGTTGAGAATGCCCTCCCCGTTTGTCCGATGTAAGTGGCGTTACAATCGGCGTGGTCACATTTTAATTCATATATGCCACTGTTATTGAGTATAGGGATTTTACTTTTAGAGTTTTTAAGGCTTGTTCCTAAATTATTGTTTGTTCGAAAAGCTATATTTAAACCACATTTTTTAATTTCTTTTGCAATTTTTTCAGATATTGGGCCGAGGAATTCGAGACATGCAAATTTTTCTATATTTTTGTTATTTACCGGATATATTAAATTGATTTTATTTTTATATTTCTTATTTTTTATTATTTTTTCAATGTTATTTGCCTCATAGCCGTTATTAATCGCGATCGTTTTTATCGTTTCCTTTTCTTTTACATAAGCTTTATTGTCTAAGGGAATGTTAATGAGTCTATGTACCATTGAATGGTACGCTGATAATTTATGAGACCAAGGATGATTTGAATTTGAATTTATTGTTGTATCTGTAAAAGTTGGTTTTCTAAATATTTCAAAGGTATGTTTATTATTACTTTTACCAATTGTCAGATCTAAAAAGTTTATTTTACCTTCAATCTCATGTTCAACTGTGAAGCAGATTTTATTATTAACGGTGTTGGCCCAATTAGTAAAGATATCTAACTGTCGGTTGGTACCATTCCAACATATAAGGATGTCGTCTACGTATCGGACATAATATACTATATGTTTAGCTAAGGGAGATTTAAGAATTATATTTTCAATATAATCCATAAATATCTCCGCTAGAAGTGGACTTAATGGTGAGTTATTCCAGCTCATAAAAATCTGCGTAGATACAAATTATTTCCTTTTCAATGATATATATTACCAACAACATGATGGTCTCCCCATGGGGTCACCATTAAGTCCACTTCTAGCGGAGATATTTATGGATTATATTGAAAATATAATTCTTAAATCTCCCTTAGCTAAACATATAGTATATTATGTCCGATACGTAGACGACATCCTTATATGTTGGAATGGTACCAACCGACAGTTAGATATCTTTACTAATTGGGCCAACACCGTTAATAATAAAATCTGCTTCACAGTTGAACATGAGATTGAAGGTAAAATAAACTTTTTAGATCTGACAATTGGTAAAAGTAATAATAAACATACCTTTGAAATATTTAGAAAACCAACTTTTACAGATACAACAATAAATTCAAATTCAAATCATCCTTGGTCTCATAAATTATCAGCGTACCATTCAATGGTACATAGACTCATTAACATTCCCTTAGACAATAAAGCTTATGTAAAAGAAAAGGAAACGATAAAAACGATCGCGATTAATAACGGCTATGAGGCAAATAACATTGAAAAAATAATAAAAAATAAGAAATATAAAAATAAAATCAATTTAATATATCCGGTAAATAACAAAAATATAGAAAAAATTTGCATGTCTCGAATTCCTCGGCCCAATATCTGAAAAAATTGCAAAAGAAATTAAAAAATGTGGTTTAAATATAGCTTTTCGAACAAACAATAATTTAGGAACAAGCCTTAAAAACTCTAAAAGTAAAATCCCTATACTCAATAACAGTGGCATATATGAATTAAAATGTGACCACGCCGATTGTAACGCCACTTACATCGGACAAACGGGGAGGGCATTCTCAACTAGATTCCAAGAACATATACGATCTTATAATAATAAAAACACATCCTCAAAATTCGCAGAACATCTCTTGGTGAATAATCATACCCCACTTAACAACAAGGGTCCTAAACCATTGCATATAGAAAAAAAGGGCATTAGATTAAATTTACTTGAACAATTAGAAATCAATAAACGAACGAATGACCCAAATTTAACACTAATTAATAAAGTACGGAAAATAATTTACTCACCACTTCTTAGTATTTTCACAAAACCCAAGCAGTATAATGCACCCAAATAATTCATAGCAATAAAGTCATTAGTAAATAATTAAGAACCCATTACCATTTACTGAGGGGAAAACATAGATTGGTTTAACCAACAATAGATCATGTCATCGGTGTAACCAGTAATAAATCAATGTATGCACCTTCAAAATTTACATTTGAAATAGTATAAAAACGTCGTCTCAATGTGGACTAACCACAGTTTGAAAATGGCCTTGTAAGCCGAAACAGCTGTCACAATAATAAAAAACTAAAACACTTGCAGAACTTAATAATAATATTATCAAATTTAATCTAAATTAAATTTATAAAAAAATTAAATGGAGTTCTACGAATTAAACACAAAAACAATAAATAAATTAAAGGTAGTTGATATAGCTACCCTTGTGATCTTATATAGACGACTTAAACTCAAACATCGAAAAATAGTTCAAAATTTGTGGTTTAACCAAGAGTGCTTGAAGTGTAATGTGATTCCGAAGTTCGTGCAGATCTCCATCAAAAGTACATCTACGGCAGCCATAGCCACTGTGGTGAGAGCACAGAGGATATGGCTGAAGGAAGAAACAAAGGAGTGCTGTCGGAAACGGGACACATTGCTTCACTACATAAAGGTGATCCATTCAGAATTAACATTTAAACTTCACGCATGGGAATTTGATACCCTAGATTTTGATACACGTGAACATATTAACGGAATTATATTTGAAAAATTTAAAACACAACAGAATAAACTTCAAAATTTGATTGATAACAAAAATAAAAGTTCGAAAATAACTAAGATTCCCACCAGGAAAAATATAGAATTTTATAAAAAAACTGTGAATTTGTCAAACACTGCATTTGAAACGGATGAAAATAATTTATTAGATAAAGGCTTTAAATATAAAATCCCTAGCGAAGTAACACCCAAACAAATAGAATCATTAGCTATCGACACTGAAATTTCTCTACGTAAAGTGGAAAATAATAATTTAACAAAACACGTCACGGCAGTTATTTTAGAAAAAACACTAAAATCGATAAACAATAAAAATAAATATGCTGTCAGTACAGAAACCCGAACATTGAAAGAAATTAGAGATAAAATTAAAAATAATAATCTAACTATAACCAAAGCTGACAAAGGTAACTCAATCGTTATTTTAGATAGAATTGATTACATCAGTAAGGTGGAAGACTTCTTGTTACCAGAAGATTTTAAAATTTTAACTAAGGATCCAACCAATAAAATTGTCAATAACGTCAACATCCTTATAAATAATTGCAATGCCATATTTCCCACCGAATGGTCAAAGAAAAACGTAAGGGTCATGAACCCAAGAGCCCCAGCTCTGTATGGCCAACCTAAACTCCATAAAGCGAATAATCCAATAAGGCCCGTAGTATCTTTTATTAACGCCCCTACATCAAACCTGGCTAAAAGACTTAACTTCATCTTCAAAAAATTAACAAATTTTTCACCACGTTACAGTGTCAAAAACTCGATAGAACTAGTTAATAAAATAAAAAATTTTAATCTCCCGCATAACTGTAAATTCATTTCTCTAGACGTAAAATCCCTATTTACCAACATCCCCATTAAAGAATGCCTAATAATAATTGAAAATATCTTGGAAAAATGCAATATCAATCCGGTAATAAGAAAAGAGTTATTCCAGCTCATAAAAATCTGCGTAGATACAAATTATTTCCTTTTCAATGATATATATTACCAACAACATGATGGTCTCCCCATGGGGTCACCATTAAGTCCACTTCTAGCGGAGATATTTATGGATTATATTGAAAATATAATTCTTAAATCTCCCTTAGCTAAACATATAGTATATTATGTCCGATACGTAGACGACATCCTTATATGTTGGAATGGTACCAACCGACAGTTAGATATCTTTACTAATTGGGCCAACACCGTTAATAATAAAATCTGCTTCACAGTTGAACATGAGATTGAAGGTAAAATAAACTTTTTAGATCTGACAATTGGTAAAAGTAATAATAAACATACCTTTGAAATATTTAGAAAACCAACTTTTACAGATACAACAATAAATTCAAATTCAAATCATCCTTGGTCTCATAAATTATCAGCGTACCATTCAATGGTACATAGACTCATTAACATTCCCTTAGACAATAAAGCTTATGTAAAAGAAAAGGAAACGATAAAAACGATCGCGATTAATAACGGCTATGAGGCAAATAACATTGAAAAAATAATAAAAAATAAGAAATATAAAAATAAAATCAATTTAATATATCCGGTAAATAACAAAAATATAGAAAAATTTGCATGTCTCGAATTCCTCGGCCCAATATCTGAAAAAATTGCAAAAGAAATTAAAAAATGTGGTTTAAATATAGCTTTTCGAACAAACAATAATTTAGGAACAAGCCTTAAAAACTCTAAAAGTAAAATCCCTATACTCAATAACAGTGGCATATATGAATTAAAATGTGACCACGCCGATTGTAACGCCACTTACATCGGACAAACGGGGAGGGCATTCTCAACTAGATTCCAAGAACATATACGATCTTATAATAATAAAAACACATCCTCAAAATTCGCAGAACATCTCTTGGTGAATAATCATACCCCACTTAACAACAAGGGTCCTAAACCATTGCATATAGAAAAAAAGGGCATTAGATTAAATTTACTTGAACAATTAGAAATCAATAAACGAACGAATGACCCAAATTTAACACTAATTAATAAAGTACGGAAAATAATTTACTCACCACTTCTTAGTATTTTCACAAAACCCAAGCAGTATAATGCACCCAAATAATTCATAGCAATAAAGTCATTAGTAAATAATTAAGAACCCATTACCATTTACTGAGGGGAAAACATAGATTGGTTTAACCAACAATAGATCATGTCATCGGTGTAACCAGTAATAAATCAATGTATGCACCTTCAAAATTTACATTTGAAATAGTATAAAAACGTCGTCTCAATGTGGACTAACCACAGTTTGAAAATGGCCTTGTAAGCCGAAACAGCTGTCACAATAATAAAAAACTAAAACACTTGCAGAACTTAATAATAATATTATCAAATTTAATCTAAATTAAATTTATAAAAAAAAAAAAAAAAAAAAAAAAAAAAAAAAAAAAAAAAAAAAAAAAAAAAAAAAAAAAAAAAAAAAAAAAAAAAGATATACAACCTCTTTGGGCAGTCTCGTCTGGTTTGGACTTATTTATAACCGAGTTTCACGTAACCTCCAAATTCTGCGTGACTTTCAGAATACAATGAGAAGCCTCCCTTAGCGCTGATTTATTCTATCCAACCCTTAAAACTTAAATTAGTCTTTATTATTCAATGTCGTTCCCGTGCTCTAATGTCAAGCGGATAGAAAGGCTTTTAACTTTTTCGGATTGTCGTCGATTGTTGTCGAAGACTATTTAGATGTAACTCTGTCTTCCTAACATGATAAGTATTGTCTACAACAATACTTGCGTAAGATAAAATATCCAATTTTTCAATCATCAGATTCTAAAAAAGGGCAGACAATGCCTGTGGCAGAATGAAACCGATCCGGTAAAAAATAAAAAATAAAGTTTTTTGCCCGCGTTGTTTTATCTACGTATTGAGTGGAGTTGTCTATTAGAGTATGATAAATACTCAAACAACAACATTATAGGATTTTTGCATATTTTATGTATTTTTTTCACATTTAAGTGAAAGGTCAAGTCCTAATGGAGAGTTTTTACCTTTATGGCACGTTGTTCTAGAAAAAAGGGGACTTGTTAAAAACTTTTCCATAGGGGGAATCTAACAAGGAGAAAAACCATTATAGCAAAGACGCGTTGACAATGTCACTATCGGAGATTTAGGATTGTCTTTAAAAGTCTTACGACTGAGTCCCGTTGGCGTCATGTATTTTTTATCAGGAGATTTTTCAATGTGGATGAGTGTTTCAGGCGAACAATTATTGCTTATAAAAATAGTCTTACGACTGATATATTGTCAAGGATAAAACTCTGATAAAGGTCACGGATATTTATTTTGATTTAATGACTAGTCAGTTACGCTTAACACATAGTAAGAATATTCAAAGAATGAGGACGTACATTTATTTCTGGGTCATATACTTATTAACTGTGGAATTCTTTATCGGCTTATTAACATAAGAAAAAAACTCGAATAAAGGATGTAAAAATTAAGAACAAAAAAACAACTTTTGTCTTAAATCATTTTTATCAAGAAGTATTAAATAAAAATTATTACTTCATTTGATAATATCTGCCTATACGTCCGCATTGCAAATAGAGGTTTGAATTGTTAGAATGAATGCAAATTTTCCAATCGAATCATCACTATTGCTAGTAGACGAAATTATTGTGGTCAATTTTCAAAAAAATAACCTGGTAGACTTTCTAGAAATTTCAATGTATTCAAAATGGCGGCGTTTTGCTAGGAAAATACTTTCATTAGAATAAATAAAAGTTAGCCCCCTAGAGTAAACCTAATTAAAACACGAATATAATGTTAATGTAAGGTAGATATTTCATAATCAAAATTTTCAAAAGTATTGGGCGAAAAAAAAAGAGGTAACTAATCCAGCACGCTTGGAATTTCTAGACTAAGACAAAGAACAGGTATGCTGTTCTTGTATAGAGCTTTTCACGGTCAGATTGGAACTAATATTATAATCAAATTATTAACCCCCCCGGGAAAATTTAAAATAAGGGTCTAGAATAAGAAAAGGCTAAAGAAAAACATATATTTTATGTTGACCCTTATCACAGCGATGTCGAAAATAGGACAACATTTTTCCCGACTCCAGAATATGTACGAGTACAATGTACAATTTTCAGAATCCAGTTCTCCGCATAACCTATCCTACCAATAAAATTCGTTAACGAATAAATCGGCCTTCTGTAGACTTAACAATTTATAGCAAAAATCTTACTTTACACATAAGAAATAAATCTGAAACAGGCTTAAAATAACTTAATATAGTCACAAGAATAAACGAAATAATACACGTAACAAATAATACTGATACAGGCTTAAGTTATAAATAAGCGAAATAATTTAAGCCTTGAAATCCAACTTCAAATTACAGCATTAAACTATATCAATATGTTTTATCTTTCGATAAAATTAAAATCATCACTATAACTTAAGAATTACGATTTGTTCAACGAGCTCCATATATTTTGAAAACGAATAAGGTGCGAATATATTGTTAAAATTCATTAATGTGTGTGCATAAACTTTGCAGGAGATAAAATTTATTCGAAATGTTTATGATAATAGCATACGCTTGCAACAATTTGGGATACACAATTGTAGCGTCAGTTATCTTAGTACTTGCATTTATTTATAAGTCGATAGCATTAGTATCCGAAAGGTTCCAACCAATTTCGGACCTAACCGATCGTAGGGTCGGGAGCCGTCACTCGCTTGTTGCAGTTCTCAAAATAACTTAGAGACTCTTCAGAATAGGACGTCAGTCCTTACATCAGTACTATTTTATTTCTTAAATAAATTCTGGTAAATAAAAACACTTGTATTCTTGACAAACTACTTTACTATCAATGAATCTGATTATTAGTTGTAATATGTATATTTTAATAACTTATAGATAATTTCGTCTCCTGAATAGGGTTCTCCATTATGTTGCTGTAAATAATGTACATACACAGTCTTTCGTATGGCAGAACCCAACGGATGTTTCCCAGTCGGTAATTTAAATAGGTCGGAAGAAGCGCACAGATACGACAGAGGACATCTGTCGGGAGAGACAAGACTACAGACTCCCAGGAGGGAGATAAATCCGTTCACTTGCGATTAATGTTGAGCCAGGTTGGTAGGTGGTTCAGGCTTAAGGTTTTCATAGTTTTAAGCAGGGAAATGGACAGAAAATGTATTTTCTAAGGCATCCCTACTTTGAAGTCCACTGTATTCATCCTTGGACCGGAAAAAACTCAGGAAATACATCGAGCCATGATCGAAAAGATGTCATAATCAAAAGTTTCGCTAAAATGTAACATATTTTTATTTAGAATTATAAGCGACCTAAACGGCAAGGCGGGTGCGCCTCAATATTAGAAGAATTTAAGGCACGAAATGGTTTTTCCGGATTAATCTATTATTATGGATTATCGCCATCGATTTTCGTAAAGTAAGGTTGATAGCATTTAATAAAATAAACGTTCATTTTAAATTTGGTAGGTTCTCTAAGTATATTCCCTAAATAATGATAATAAAAAAACGTCTCCTGTAAAATGTTGTTTTGTCGATTACGATCTTTTCGCGATCATGGCGATATAGAGTTTTTTGATTGGCATTATTTTGCGTGAAAACTTTGAGTTAATTCTTAATTTTCATTGGTAAAAAAAGAGATAAAAATACGCAACTTATGTATATATAATACCTGTTTAAGACTATCTCTACTTCAGTCACAATTTCGTCTAGTTATTAAATTTTTACAACGAAAAGTTTACACATATGTAGGTACTTACTTACCAGTATTGTTTTTTTATTCATTCTTTTACATTCGTTACAGAAATCTGCACGCCTACTAAAGAATATTACAAATAAACATTAATAATTACTGTTCATACTGTATTTATGACACCACTTATTAATCAACTTACCAATTTTTGCTGACTGCGCACTAATATCGCATTTCTTAGTGTAATGAGTAAGCACGTATAAATTAAAGTAAACACGAAATGAAAGTTCACTTAAAAGTTGTTTAAAAAGCAGTCAACATCACTTCAATCTTTCCCTCAAACCCGCATTAAAAGTTCTCGAAGCCAAAGTAAAAGACTGCAGCGTCACGCACCGCTTGCGACAGCGGGCGACCTTCAGGGCTGGGGCGGCGGTCGGGGCGCGAGGAGAGTAGGGCGGGAAGTCTCGAGGGCGGAACGTCAGCTATGACCTTGGCCTCTAGCGCCGATATAATCCGCCCATTATCCGTTATGTCATAAGCTTTAGTTTTGTGCGGGCGAGACGGTATGGAGTCACCCTCGAATGACAAAGGATCAGCTTTTAAATTCAACTCTGGTCTTTTGTTGTTTCCACTTATCTATTTTTTGGATGTCATCGAAAATTTCAAGTGGAAAATGACAAAGATACTGAATACCCGGTTTTTCACATTTTTACATAATGAGGGATGAAGCATCTGCTTACTCCACAATTAGTAGAAGATGGCTTAAGGCGATTCACTACGTCGTGTAATATTTTAAATTGAGTCGCTATCAATAACAACCCTTACGTAGATGGCGATAAGGTTTGAATTCCCACTTAACACCATCCGCCTGTTTTGATTTATGCAAGAAAAAAACATGGCGAAAATGTGCTTTTTATTTTATTTTATGGATGTTCAGGCATAAATATTTTTTTTTTCGATCATTTGATAAATAACTTAATTTGCCACATTATACAATAAAATCATAACCGAAAATGGGTTCGTAAGTAGGAGATTTTGAACTTTACAGCAGTTTTTATAGGCATTTACATTATTTTTTTCTGGTATAAATAAATAAACAAATAAATTCTTTATTCCAGGATGTAGGGAGGTTAGTGCAATCCCACAGAGGATATAAGTACAGATAGTATTTACATATAGTAAAATAAATAAAAAGATTAAAATTACCTATAAGAACTAGTAGATCTAAAACTATTTTTAGTTGTAATAAAAATATCAGAACTGAGTCATTTAGATACTCGCTTGTACCTAGATTGCATGCAGTTTGCAATGTTTTCTCAGAAATTGTAGATGTGTTCAACTGCACGGAATATATTTATTTATCTATTTAACGCCCAGAGGGCTTTACATGTAGGTGGTTCAATTTTAATGACAGTTTTGAAACATAAGAAAGAAATAATAAAAATAAAATTAGATTAAACAATAAAATATATGAAAGCAACAAAATTAAAAATAACAAGAACATAAATTAAGAAATACAGCGATTTGACTGGTTTACAAAAATATAACTTCCATTTAGGAATAGTGTTGAAATAAGTCTTTTACGTAATCCACAAATTTCGCAAAGTTAATATTAAATATATCGACATCACCTAAGTATTGGTTTCCCATAGTGTGAAACCGTTGTATTGGGGAGTTCGCAATGTAATTGCGCTTATGTGTGTTGCAGTGGAATAGTGTATTTTGTCGTATTGTTATTGTAGGTATTCGTAAGTTTATGAGTTGCAGAAGTTTGCAACAGTCGAATTTAGAGTTTAAAATCTTGAATAAAAAAGTTAAGTCGATAGTTACAAGAAGAGTATAATAACATACCTGAGTAATAATAACAATTAAGTTTAGCATAATACCATTCTTATGTATGGGTTCTGTATAATTTGAATATTGATTACTGTTTCACTGAATTGTTATTTTCATACTATCAAATGTTTGTGAAAGCTCTTATGGTACAATAAATAAAGAAATAAATAAAGTTTTCGGGAGAGGGCTTTCAAATTTATGAACTGCGATTACTTATATTTGGTGATTAAGGAACAAATGCCTAGTTTTGAATTTATCATTTTGACACCACGTCAAGATATTGTCTCAGAGATTGAAAAAAATAAAGAATATATATTTTTTTTGACTTGTACTCTTTATACCTAATAATTTGGGGTAATCTATATTAGAGGTGTTGGATCTAATAAAATCGCGCAGTTTATCAATAATCATAATTATAAGGATTTTTTAATTACTATAAATAAAAATAAGATAAACCAAATGCACAATTCAAAATGCAGTGAGTAAATTTGCACTTTAAGCCCTCGACAAGTGCCTGTACCACAAAATGAAGATTCATTATTTTTATCAATAATTGTAAATTCACTTTATGGCATCATTTAAATTAAATTAAAAAATAAACTTTGTTTATATAATTTGTATATGTTTTATTTAAGTATAGGTACTCAGTATCCTGATGAAGGAACGATTTCTGAAACAAGTAGACATTGTAATATACCCAGTATCCTGATGAAGGAACCTTGGTTCTGAAACGTGTAGATATTTTTATTAAGATAGTTGTTTAAACAAAGTTTGTTACTTTCACGTTTACTTCACGTTATTCCTGGAGAAGTAGAGGAAGAGAACGCAAGAAAATTATTACACAGTTATATGTTTTATTACACAGTCTTTGATTCATTCAAAATTATGATAAACTCTTCCACATGACGCCAAAAAGAGTTTTTTGGCGTAATGTAGAAGAGTTTATCATTCAAAATTATGATAAACTCTTCTACACTACGCCAAAAACAGTTTTATTTAGCTACGTGATTCAGAAGTAAAACATTCCTCATAAAATCCGCGGCAGACTCATTGTACGAAACACTCGAAAAAACAAGCATATAAAAGCGTCAAAAATAAATGAAACATGGTTCTTACATAATAAATCTGAAACTTTACCCATTGCCGCCCTGGGGGTGAATGGTGGGGTGGGAGTGGAGAGGGCGGGGATGCCGCCCAAACCTGCGCCAGGGCGGGAGTCGGTGGCCGGGGGGGTGAGCGGGATCCACTTGTTGTATGCCAACACAGCTAACTAACAGTCTGGGGAGGGGGGGGGAGTGATCAGGGGGTTTATCAGCTGATGGGGTGTGAGAGGAAGCCGCTCATACAGCCTTTGAGGCAGAGCGGGATTCAAGACAATAATATTTAGTACTAATCTGGAATAATTTATAATTTAATTTCCTTTGTCTTAAGGTTCATCCCACTTATGACAAAGGACGGCGAACGTTAGTCACATTAATTCCATCATTGTTTAATTTTATATTACATTCCTTAGTAATTAAATCACCTAGAGGGCGTTTTATTTCATCGCAGCTTTTTTTAAATACGGAAATATTGATCTTAAACTTTAATCTTATCTTCATAATACAACTAGCTGAAGTTCTCTGAAGGGCTGTACACAGAGATTTTAGTAATTTTCTTCATATTTTGAACATCAAGTGTGCAAAAATTTCATCAAGTATCAAAATTCTGCTATACGGAAAAGGAGATGGGGTAGTTCGAAATCTCACGCAGACAGACCTTCCTCTTGTTTTGATGGTCAAGTGTGCAAAATTTCATCAATCTCGAAATAAACTTGTAGATTTGTGTAAAAACCCCGCACCCCGTCACCCAGTCATAGAAAGATTAATTTTCATATTTTGTCGACCCCTGTTTATAGAGCCACAGAAAATAAAGTTTTATGTTTTTTGGAAGTTTGATTAGTATGAAAATAATTAAAGAATATCGGAAAATCGACAATTTGCCACCCCGGGAAACATTAATTGGATAACCAACATCTCCGTCGTACGTCACCCCAAGTGGTTCGCTACATTTGGAGTAGGAATGCCAGGGTTCATGGGGTAAGGTTTGTCCAGGTCTTGGCGGGCGGCGGGTGCGTTTATTCATCAGTTGTGTGGAGAGCCAGATCGGGAGAGGCCGCATGAGGGAGACCCCTTCACCTCTCCAGCCCTCCAGCCCTCCAGCTCTCTGTCACCCCCGATACCCCTTTGCTTTCCGAACTAAAGAGACCCTCCACATACATCCCCAAAGATTCCACAGTTAATGTAAAAAATATTTAAAATCCGTTGATTTTAATCAATAACACGATGATAATGTGTGTTACATTTTATAACATTTTGATAATGCTTCCTAACAACGAGTGAGTGCACTTTTACAATAATTATTTATTTATGTTTATTACTTAGTTTTTATAAGGCTTCTGGCATCCGTCTCCATTCCTCAAATGTACCCAGTTTTATTGATTTTTAGTTCGTAGCGGCTCTCATACACCAGCTTCACGCATTGAAGTCAATATTTATTTGTCCCTGATTCGCCACTGTTCGGGAAAAGGGAAATAACTCGCCTGTGTGTTTGTTCGCAGAATGAACTGCGCCAGGCGGCTAGGTTGTAGGTAGGAATGTACGCACTGGGGCTCAGGAGCGACCTAGCCAAGTGAGACAAATAAAGTGTCCCACTTTGGGACTGTTCCTAGGTCACAGGGGGTGTTCAATATATACAACCGTTTCTCGCTAGCTCCCAACTGGGTTACATTTCATTACTTTGTCTGCGTCAGTTTATTTAAATATGGCACGTTTACTGTGATGCAGATACTTACCCACACGTTTTAACACATTTAAAAGGGGCGGAAAGGAAGTATTGGATATCGATTGCGAAGGTCTTTAATATCGATAGTGAGGACACGCTTTATTGCAGTGAGACGAATCAAGAAACAGAATAACAGAAGAGTGGGTATGTATGATACAATGTATTAATATGACTATTGTTGACTGTTTGTCAACTATATTAGCAGTAAGCAACAGATTTTATTTTTCTAGAAGATGAATAAGTAACTTGCTAAGGGATTAGATTTGAAACACCTGGGATTATAGTAATACGTTTAGCAAAATAAATTAAAATAAACCTCGCGGAAAGATCAATTTTCTAGGCCTGGCAATATAGCCAAAAATCTGTTTTTGAAGCAGTAAACACTCTTGAGCAGTGAGATGAGCGGACCAATGTATAATTATTTTCGTCCACTAACGGAATTGTATCGTGAGCTATAAAGCTTTGAAATATCTATTTAATTGTTCAATAGGAAAAACGGACATTGGTAAAGAAGTGTCGAAACTCAGGCAAAGTCGATTAGTAAGGTAAAGCTAGTAAATATGCGAGTAGCTAAGTCATTGAGAAATAAAAGGAAAATCATAAAAAAATATTATACGCAATAATTTTTAGCCTGAAACACAAATATAAATTGAAAAAATCTTCCGAAAAAAAATAAATGCCGCCGACGGGAATTGAACCACTTTTGCTTTGCATAAAAACCTAGTCATGTAAACATAAGTTAATCTTTAAAAAAAATAATAACACACAACGAAACCAATTTGACAAATAAGGTAAGAACTAAGAACGATTGAGATTTTGAAGGGTTTTTTTAGCTATTCACACAAAATATAAAAAGTTCTTTATTTTATTTTGATTGTGCAGGTCGAGATTGAGCCAGTGAAAGCAATCTCCAGTTATGTTGGAGGTGGAATGGGGAACAGCGCCTTTAGCCGGAATCTGGGGAACTCATCAGGAATGTGGAGGCCCGAGGTAAATAAGGAAACAAAAAATGGGGAGCTAAAATCCCCGTGGAACAGGCGAATAAATGTACCTAAGTAGCTATCAAGGATTAAACAAGGTTCTAACAACTGAAAAAGGAATGTAGCAAATTGAAATCCAGAATCAGTTTAACTAGTAGTTCTTCGCGTAGAAATAAGATGTTCCAATTTTCTCCCATTTAATAATTCAAAACCAAAATTTCATCTGAATCATAAGATTTGTAAGCAGGTACTTAAATACTTGCCTGCTTAATTATAAACCATATTATATTTTAAGTAAATTTTTTTTCAAAAATTCAAATAAGAAATTACACAATTTGTATAAAGAATAATCTTATAAAATATCTTATTTTATAAATAACTTAATTTGCCACATTATACAATAAAATCATAACCGAAAATGGGTTCGTAAGTAGAAGATTTTGAACTTTAAAGAAGTTTTCATAGGCCTATACATTATTTTTTTCTGGGCTTATAAAAATACTTATATAAAAAATACTCGACTCTTTCAAAGGCCAAAATGTATTCTACTCGCAGTATTTAATTAAAGAATCTGAAACATTTTTAGGCGACAAAATTACTAAAAAATTACAAAAAACATTACTACGTATGGCATCGCCTTAATAATACTTGGGTGATTTGTACGGCGCCGTTTTGGTGAGGGCGCTGTATAAATATATATATATTTTTAAGTCTCTATCCAACAACTAATTATAAACAATCTATTACGACTTAAAACCGAAGTTAACAAAAACGAAGATATAAATTTGGGGATCCACGGTTTGTCAACGAGTAATCATTCTGCTTCTTTTTACTTCATAAATGTCAAAGTCATGATGACATAAGACGTCATTTTGAAAAATGAGAACATATTCCGATAGGGTGATAGTTTTTGTGCCACGTATTACATTTGCACTCCTCTAACGCATGATTTTCAGTTATGAGCGAAATTTGTCTCGCTCATGTCACCGTTTCGGCGAACCGGGCTGCCAACATTCATTTTTGTGCATATCGAAATATGCACATTAGGCCCCGTCTGCACTTGTGCAACGTCTAGTACCATATAGTTTAAATGATATAGCAGGATTATAGATATAACTGACGGAATTACGAGTGGAGCGTACGTGTAGACTGTTATATTCATAAATACAAATTCAATATTAGGACAAAAAAGCTTTCTATGCCATGGGTACATAATTTTACCACAAAATCCCTCTCTCAATCAAAATTCACAAAAACATTATTAAATTCAAATCTCAAATGAAAAGCTGGAAGAACATTTGGAGATCAGAATATAAATATACTAACCTATAATACACATATGGAGATCAGAATAGAAATATACTAACCTATAATCCACGTATGGAGATCAGAATATAAATATACTAACCTATAATACACATATGGAGATCAGAATAGAAATATACTAACCTATAATACACAACTAATATATGTATAAGCAAATACACACTGAAACCGAAATCATTCAAGTGCACTAAAAACACCATGTAATTAATATAATTATAATTATTTCATAAAAAAATACCATGTGTAGGTATGCCGCGAGGCTAAATGGAGAAGATGAAGATGGAGAAGAGAAAGGTTAGGAAGTATTCGGCTATTTAGATCTGGTCACAACACATAGCTAAAGCCACTTTGAGGAACGTTTCAATTCTAAGACATATAAATGACACCAAATACAGACTGAAACCGAAAGCAGTCAACTGCTTTCAAAACACCATGAAATATATTTATAATAATTATTTCAGAAAAAAACACCAAATAATTTCTTCATATTATCCATACTACTAAATTTCAATAATACGTAAATGAATTCCTCAGCACAAGAGATCCCGGGATCACGGGAGATAATGAAGATGTCCTTATCTTTATTTGTTACAAAAAGTTTAAAATATTAATTATTATTATGTAGACAAGACATGCAACGCACATACTAACGAACGGCCTCTGTTTCCAATGGACCAAACAACAGTATGCCTGAAGCGTATTTATTATTTATAAAATCTTGTATGCAGTTTTGTGCGTCATATGATTGACGGCAAGTGATGACTCTTCAGAGAGTGTGAGTATATAATAACACCTTCACGCCTCAATTTGCGAAATCATGATGTATGCGTTTTTGATTCTGGCCAATCTCAATTTGATTTTAGGACATCCTTTATCATTTATGGTACGGTGATAATCTGATGCATCGTGCAAGTTCGTACTAATTCGGATAATTTCCGCGACAGCCGCCAATCAAAAAAGTGAGTATATTAATTTATTAAAATTATTCGAGCATAGAATAAGTTATTGTCTTAAGGCGATGCACTACGTCATGTAATATTTTAAATTGAGACGCTATCAATAACAACCCTTACGTAGATGGCGATAAAGTTTAAATTCCCACTTAACACCATCCGCCTGTTTTGATTTATGCAAGAAAAAAATATGGCCAAAATGTGCCTTTTATTTTATTTTATGGATGTTCATGCATAAATATTTAATTTTTTTTCGATCATTTGATAAATAACTTAATTTGCCACATTATTCAATGAAATTATAACCGAAAATGGGTTCGTTAGTAAGGAGATTATGAAGTTTAAAGCAGTTTTCATAGGCCTTTATATTATTTTTTTCTGGGCTTATTAAAAGACTTATCTAATAAATACTCGATTATTTCAAAGGCCAAGATGTATTCTACTCGCAGTATTTAATTAAGGCATCTGAAACATTTCTAGGCAACCAAATTTTCAAACCAAAAACACATGATTTTGCATTACTACGTATGGCATCGCCTTAACTTGTTAACATAAATTCAAAAATTGACAGGCCTGAAACTTTTTAATTGATTTATTTTCATATAGCTCATAAAAATGAGTATTGCTAATTTATTAAGAATCTATTATTTTTAATTTTAATTCTTTTATTTATTTCTCCATAAGTTTTATTAGATCATCATTAATAAACCAATTACAAACAATGCTGGTATATCACCGAGGAGATTGACGAGCGTCTATCACTAGGGTCTATCACTCTAAAACGTGACAATACCGTTCAATGACGGTCAGTCAGTTTAAAATAAAAATCGAGTAACTCCATAAGTTGCAGCGCAATCTCAATTTATTATTATGTTTGAAGAACGCAGAACACAATCGTAGGTAGTTTTTATAGTATTTCTATGAATTATTCTATATTAAATTTGAAAATTGCTATTTTATTATCTTACTAAAAAGCGTAAATGTGTCATATAGAAACCATTTATCAACGTAGAACGCTTGCGAGGTATAAGTTTATTCACAAATTTATGGAAAAAATAAAATATGATATTTTAGTTTCTTCTTAGCGTACGCACAGCTTGAGCTTTTCAGGCTTTATGGATATTTGTATTTTGCAATGTGGAAAAAATTTATACCTTTAATTATAGTTTATAGAGTTCTGTATTCTTTGATTGACACGAATTTAGATCTGGAAAGTTAAAGATCTTATCACCGTGCTACGAAATACTGAAAACTTTATTTCTTACATTTGTCTCTCTTCTCCGCACTTAGACTTGTATTGATTTATACTGTAAAGGAATAAACACGTTCCGTGATAACAACTTCAAAATATTTCGCCCGATCAGAATTTTAGGGAGAAATTCTAGTATTGCGGAGTTTGTTGTGCGGACATCTATAAGAAGATATGTGTTACGAAATATTTGGCAAGAGACCGAAAAAGTTGGAGAAAATTAGCTCGGAAAATCAGAGACAACTTGCAGAATTCGC
This sequence comes from Hesperophylax consimilis, assembly GCF_061612785.1. NCBI lineage: Eukaryota > Metazoa > Arthropoda > Insecta > Trichoptera > Limnephilidae > Hesperophylax > Hesperophylax consimilis. The sequence goes on from NC_142842.1 coordinate 4,964,985, forward strand.
CGGGAAATCAACGGACGTTTTAATCAGAGAAGTTATCTCTCGGAAACATGAACCAGCCGCCGATTTTAGCCAAAAGTGCACGCATTATGTGGTAAATACTCTCAGTTTAGCCCTGGTGTAAGACCAGCAATCAGAATAGAAATGTTGATTGAGATGGCTTTAGCCGTGTTTATCTGAAAAGCCAGGTACTTTATAACCTTTCTCTTTAAAATCTCCGTGCTTTCCCACTCCCTTTGGCCTTACCCCATTCGGTTTATTGTTTCACAAACTATCAATACAGTTAAAAATGTATGGAAGATTTAAAGTTTATTTTTTTGCTTATGATTGTCGTACTAAAAATATGTAATATTTTCATTTATAAATATTGATTTCAAAAACGATCTAATACGCCACCGAATTCACGAATACAAACGAACACTTCGTTTTGGCAGTAAATCACAAATGGCACATATTAAATCGTTATGTAAAATGTTTTCGTCAACATAAAAACAGTAAAAATACTCTATTGGGTATGCCATAAGTTCATAGGCAAAATGACTCCGGGTTATTGGAATCCTTACACAATAACCAAAACCTTAAAAAAAATACATGCACATTAGGTAACTTTTAGTTGAGGTGATTATTGTTAGTAGGTGATATTACCAAATAAATTCAGTTCCTACGTCATAACATGTTTTGTTAACACATATTGGATACAATACAAAATTGTAGTAATCAAAATGACATTAACTACATAATCGATTCAAATTTATTCGAATGAATTGGATATAAACATAAATTTACGACACATTTTGAAATACTGTAGAATGCAAAATAATGACCTAGTAATTACTACCCGGCTTCGCTCGAGTTTTAACACTATTCCTTCTTATTTAACAATTAAAATATGAATCAATATGGCCTCGAATTTTATGACAAGTGAGTTAACATTTTAAAGGTCTTTGTATCGCACCGATGAAAGAAAAGCATTCAGAATCGAAATGTTTCTCGAAATGCCAGGTACTTTCCAGCCATCCTTTTCCACATCTCCTTCCATAGGCCGTAGTCTTATTGGTTCCAGCGAGTTGGGACTCTCATGAGGTAAAAACATCATTAAATATAATTCAAAATACTTCACAGACAGAGGTGTTTTCATGACGTCGAACAGTAGTCAACATTTAAATGAGTTTTGCCGGAATCGATTGAGCCACCCCAGCAGCGTAGACAGACTACTTAACCTACATTCATTTATTTATCTTGCTTACGCGAGCCCGATCGTATATTAGAATTGCAGCACGCAGTCATCAGGCAGACAGACACCAAGCGAGTTGACCTAATCTGCCAGTACCGCAAACTCACCTCTTCGCGAAGTATCACAATTGGAATGACGCACCACTCTCAGCCTACGGCAGGCAATACAACGTGCCGGGGATATCAGGCGCGACGGTCAGAGGATGTTGCAGCGCTGTGCGTTGTGCTCCGGTAATGCCATGCAAATGCATTTAACTAGGTCGGCTAATGGGCCGGTGCCGCCGCTATTGCACTAGGCGAGGGACCGCTGTTCGCTCGTAAGGCGTTATCTGACGCGATGCACTAGACACTAGATACAAGGCACTAATTAACTAAAGATATAAACTATAAAATAGTTTCACCAATAATATCCATCAAATTGTGAACAAAGGTACATACACATTTTACAGACTAAAAGAAGTGCTCAATGTTGAAAAACTGAAAATTATTTATTTTTCTTTGGTGCAATCTTCACTCATATACGGAATAATAGGATGGGGCGGTGCGATTCATGCACATATCAAACCTTTACAAATAATTCAAAATTATATCATCAAAGTTATGTATAGTCGGAAAATAACATTTTCAATAGATGAGTTATACAAAGAATCTAAACTATTCTGTCTCCGTAAACTATTTATTTTGCAAACTATGAAATACATCTTCAAAAACAAAAATAAATTCGAAATAAATGAAAACAGAACCAACATTAGAAATAATAATGTATTTTATACCCCCCAAACGAACACAAAACAAATGCAAACACACTGCAGTTTCATTGGACCTCGTACTTTCAATCTTTTACCGAAAAATATTCAAGTGATTACTAAACTTCCTCAATATTTAAAATAAAAAAAAAATAATGGCTTTTCGATACAGCAGTTGAAACTTTTTTTATTTAATTTGTATCAATTTATGTTTCTCATAAATTATTCACCATATATTACACTAAACACTATTATAAACACTTTTTATACAAACCGCTTAGACAAAATGTAATTTTGTTTTTATTTTATATGCCCACAATTTGTTTATTTCTTGGTACAATAAAATAATAACTTAAATATATTACCCACGCACAGGCTGCGCCTTAGTGGGTTACCATTATTCGTATCGATTTATATAATATTGTATGTAATTAATGTAAGAATTGGGAAAAATAAAGGAATTAAAAAAAAGGTATGAAAACACTAGGCTTCTTATTAAGAACAACTAAAAACTTTAATTCTTTACAAGCCATTAAACTATTATACGTATCTCTAGTAAGAAGTCTAATTGAATATAACTCAGTAGTTTGGTCTCCATCTTGCAAAATTCACATTAACAACATTGAGCGAATACAAAAAAAATTCTACGTTTTATAAATTTTAAATTAAATATCCCTGTCGAAGACTTAAAATACAATTTCTTATTAAATACTCTAAAAATACATACATTAGAAGATAGACGTAAAATAAACGATTTAACGTTCTTATTCAAAATACTTAACTCTAAATTCGACAGTTGTGAACTCCTGCAACTTATAAACATACATACACCCACAGTAACAACACGACAAAAAACAATATTCTACAGCAGCACACATAAGCGTAACTACATTGCCCACTCTCCGATACAACGACTTCACACCATGGGAAATCATTACTTGGGTGATGTTGACATATTCAATACCAACTTGGCAAGTTTTGTGGATCATTCAAAACATTTATTTCAACAATACTTCTAAACACATCATGTAAACCTACAAATAGCTGTAATTTTCTGTTTTTGTTTCTTGTGTTTGTATGACTTGTTGCATAGCTTTTACCAAATGTAATTTTATTCTTATTTTTCATGTTTCAAAGTATCTGTCAAATTAAAATGATACTACCAACCATGTAAAAGCCCTTTAGGCAATAAATAATGCAATTGTATAGGTATCGCAAACAGAGTTGGCTCGAACACAACACTCACCTATCACACAGATGTATAGGTATCGCAAACAGAGTTGGCTCGAACACAACACTCACCTATCACACAGATGTATAGGTATCGCAAACAGAGTTGGCTCGAACACAACACTCACCTATCACACAGATGTATAGGTATCGCAAACAGAGTTGGCTCGAACACAACACTCACCTATCACACAGATGTATAGGTATCGCAAACAGAGTTGGCTCGAACACAACACTCACCTATCACACAGATGTATAGGTATCGCAAACAGAGTTGGCTCGAACACAACACTCACCTATCACACAGATGTATAGGTATCGCAAACAGAGTTGGCTCGAACACAACACTCACCTATCACACAGATGTATAGGTATCGCAAACAGAGTTGGCTCGAACACAACACTCACCTATCACACAGATGTATAGGTATCGCAAACAGAGTTGGCTCGAACACAACACTCACCTATCACACAGATGTATAGGTATCGCAAACAGAGTTGGCTCGAACACAACACTCACCTATCACACAGATGCATTGCTTACGGTTTCATGACAAAATGGAAAACTGTAAAAAAGTGAAGAATTCAATCATTTAATAGTTGATGAAACAAAAGTAGACGCAGAAAATAAAAAAAAGGTAAAGTTCGCAACTGGGAATCGAACTCAGGATCTCGTCTCACCGGGGCAACTCCACTATACAGGGTGTATCGGCAAGTACCCGACAAACTTTAACCAGCTATTCCTCAGCACATTTGGAGTAAAAAATGTTATGGGCGATTTGCTATCCGGTAACATTTTTTTCCATTAAAAACAAAAAATAAATAAAAAAATCCACACTCCGTCACTGTCATTTGCCTTGTTTCTAGTGTTCAACAGCTGTTATTAGCAAGTGCGTCAAAAAGTGCCCTCGCTCTTTCGTACACACTAAATAATAATAGTTAAAAATGAGACGAATGGTGCTGTGCCATTTCGTTGTGATTGTAAAAGCGCGCCAACGTAGGTACGTACGTACATTATTCAACGAAACTCGAACAAAATATTGCCAGATGGGTTTTCAAACTTTGACAAAGGATAAAACATTGGTGACATGTGGTGAAAATATGAATAATAAATTTTTTATTAAAAAAAAATGTTACCGGACAGCAAAGTGCCCATAACATTTTTTACTCCAAATGTGCTAAGGAATAGCTGGTTAAAGTTTGTCGGGTTAGTGCCGATACACCCTGTATAAACCACTCGGCCATTGTGACTATTGTTACTGAGTCTAGTTCTGTTTCATTTTTCGTTTGGATTTATTAGTATTACTTTCTCTTTCTTCAATAATTAAATGTTACATTAATCGGCATAACCTTAAACACAATAAAAAGGTTATTCCAATGAAATTAAAAATTAAATCATTGCTTAGTTGTAAATAAGTTGAAATAAATGCAAAAAGAAAGTAATGTATTTGCTGTATGTCTACTTGACGGGTATTCTCGTCAGTGATCTAAGTCCCATGCGAGGTAAACGACAAATTAAGAGTATTTTACATTCTCCTGGGTGTCTTATAAACAAATTAGCTGTTTTATGGAAAATTTTACATAAAAGTACACAGCAGATTTTGCAAGAGAGTAATTTCTGATTAACTGTTTAATTTTTTAAAGAGTTTTACATTATTTTTATAAGCAATAATTGTTCGCCTGAAACACTCATCCACATTGAAAAAATCTCCCGATAAAAAATACAGCTCGAGTCCCGTTGGCGTCATGTATTTTTTATCAGGAGATTTTTTCAATGTGGATGAGTGTTTCAGGCGAACAATTATTGCTTTTAAAAATAATTGTTATCCTTTGTGCTATGCATAAATAAAATCTTGTCTTAAAAACATTAATTTATCAAAAAAATAATAATTATTAGTTTTACATTGTTGCGATGTGTCCGAAATGTTCAAAGTTCAAACATGAGTAAATGCGATACGGTTCAATATTCCAACAAATTTCAAACAAAATACTACCGGCCAATAAATATTTAATTTATACTGGAGATTCATATACAGATATATATATTTTAAATGACAAAATATTAGGTCATTCAGCAAGTTGTCAAGGATTTCAGGAAAAATAAAAAAAATCTTATAAAATGCTGTTAAATATCTTCATAAACAAACTTTCGCATGACAGCAACATGCATACTACAAAACGTAGGTATAGCGTTAGCTAAATGATTTTAAAAAAAATAATGTCATAAATTGGTAGATTTTTGTTTTAAATCCGTTGTTACGGAAATGCCGCTGCAAAGAAGGAATGTTTAAGTATGAAAATAGTATTGAATAGCAGAACAATAATAACAACGTCATTAACTTGGAGGTTTTTTGTTTCGATTCGTATCCGGCAATGACACAAAAACATCTGTATTTTTTTAAGACAATTAGACTCCAATTCTATTTCACGAAATGATGACCAGTATTTATCCGTAAATACCCGAAGGCAAGCGGGAATTCCCGAGAGGAATACAGCACCGACAGTGCCTAGTCATGAATTTGTATGCAGCTCTCTGCAGGATGCAAATGCGAGCCTCTGGGCTCTGTGAAATTGGTGACGATTCGTGGTCCGAGCACGTAGGCTAAAGTCGTTACGATGGCAGCTCGAGGGTGCTTTATCGGCGTGATAGAAGTTATAAAACGATATCTATTGACAAAGAAAACAGCGTGACTCTGACTCTTTCCCTGTCTGGAGTTGAAACTTAGGGCCAATCTAACTAATCGATTTATCTAGGTGAGCGAGGGATCACTGTGTTTAAAAAAATGCTCAATCCCATCAATTCGGTGTCATTAACGTGAAACCAAATTTTCATTCACTTGCATGCCCATAGTCAAATATCAAAGAGATGTATTCGCAGGGAGTCAAAATCATCACTTTATTTGAAAATGAGCGATAAAAACGTACGCAACATTGTCAAAGATATAAGGGAACGTATACATTTGCGAACAGAAACGTGAACCGTAACACCAATTGCGGGAAAGGAACGAATCAACTGCAAGCGGCGTTTCGCGCCATTTGCGGTTGCTTCGTTTCTTTCCCATAAGTTGAGGTTCAGTTCGGCAGTTCGGCTCGCGGGTGTATACGTAGCATAATATATTCGCTCATAGACATATAAATTGATAGACATATCAACCTAACCTAACCTAACATAAAATCTGGACATTTCGACAAGTTGGAGGAAAATCATGTGACCATATTTTTGGCAACAGAGGTTTGAGAATGCTTTGAATAAACTACGACATCAGTCGTACATTAACCGCCGAAGAGCGCACAATGAAATTACCAGTATCTGCGCAGAAAAGTAATGTTCGCTAAAGTAAGGCAAAGGCGTGCAGCGCAGTCCATTGTGAGACTCGTTTATAAAAGAACCGCCTGGCGTCGGGTCACTAAAAATGAGTGAGGTGGGTAAATTATAACACATTTGTATAAGTCTCTAACTAAATAGTGTAATAAAATATTGAATTTTAGAATCAAGCCCGAACTTTTGTTTACCCGATTTGGGATTTGCAGCTAAGTTTTTTACGCAGCAATTTGCGTGCCACTGCAAAAAAGATTAGTAATTCGTTTTCGAGGACTGAATTATAGTGACATCCTGTGTTGCCTGCATATTGTCAGATTCATTCACTGACGAATCACAGAAAGTGAGACGATAATGGTGCTTCCCGTGCTCCGCGCAAATTGATTTGTTCCCCTTTCTCATCAATTAATTTGAATGTCTATATATTCGCTATATTATCTCTGTAACAGTGTTTTTACATTTCATTTTCGAGAGTGGAAGGGACTTTCAGATTCAGATTGATAAAAAAAAGTTAGCAAAAAGTTATTTAGAGCAAAATTGTTACCATCTCTGAGAAGCTCAATCAATTCAGTCTAATATTGGCACTGAGCGAACACTTAGTTGAAATCTGATGAATAAGGTCTTCCACAAATAACACATTTTCATTGCGTTCGCTCAGTTTCGATTGGTGAAAGTTGTTGTTATCTATTTGAGGGTTTAATGAGCAGAATTTTCCACCAGGGCAGCATAAATGCGGAGATGACAGACGAGCAGCGATTAAATCGATACAGTGGACGAGGAAGCGGCAGTCTTCACCGGCGGACCTGTCGCCACCTGTAACGATCCCGATGACATTCCCAACGACCGAATTGACAGCGTCCGCTGACACTTTGCTGATTTCATTAAAAAGCCGCGATCAGATGCTGAGGAATTTGGGATCAATCCCTTCCACTGATTTCCGCAACATTGACGACGGATGATCGAGCGTAGATTCAAATTATTTATAAATAATAACACGATAATGAGAATTCGACAGATACGAAAGTGAGTTTTATAATTATGTTAATGCTTTTTTATGAGATGAGTTAGGCACGTCTAGTGCAAATTTTGCGTTTAGAGTATCTCTCCAAAATTTTTATTTTTTTCAACCTTCGCGTTAGAAATAGGATGTACTCATAAGCCCTTTGTACATTTTGTTTATTTTGTATAATACAGGGTTTTCCAATAAGAGATGTTATTTTGAATAGCCCGTTATTTCGGTAGATGTTACCTTTGAAGTCATTTTTTGACATTTGACAAGTAAAAACTACGCCATTAATAAAAATAGAACGATACACGCTTCAACATTGCATTGAAATTATTAAAATTCACTTGAGTGAATCAAATGCAAATCATCTTGAGTGATGAGGCCCATTTCCACCTCGGTGGCTTCGTCAACAAGCAAAATTGTCGCATCTGGGGCTCGGAAAACCCAAGAGTTATTGTTGAAAAGCCTCTCTATCCTCAACGTATGACTGTTTGGTGCGGTTTATGGTCCGGCGGAGTCATTGGACCTTACTTTATCGAAAATGAGGCTGGAGCAACAGTTACGGTGAATGGATTGCGCTATCGAGAGATGATTAATGATTGTTTATGGCCGGAATTGGATGGTATTGATCTGTACAGCGTTTACTTTCAACAAGACGGCGCTACGTGCCACACAAGCAACGAAACCATTGATCTTTTACGATTGAATTGAATTTCACTTTTGTTTTCGGAAATGAATGATTGCAAATCTTGGAAGCGGAAATAAACTCATTTCCCAACATCCGACCGAGCTGAAAATCGGCGAATAGACTCGTTGTCAATGCTAATTGTTGGTGGCAATTACTTGGAATAGGGGTGAGGTTTGCTGGGTATAGCGGGCCGGATCGGGAGAGGCTGATTGAGGGAGACCTTTACCTCTCCAGCGAGAGGGATGGATTCATTCATCCGTCAGTTCGCGACACATTGACCCACAGATACCTTCCCAACCCTCATACATTTTTCCTTACCAGATTATTACTTGGATTATTGTGTTAAGTTTCCTCTCTTTCCATTTGATATAATTTTAGAATACTGTGAAAGTTTTGCCAATATATCAATGGAATAGCGCTCAAAGAAACTAGCATTATTGATCACGGAAATTGGTTCCCGTACATGGTTGATATTTTTCACATAAGAACGGGTCGTACATAAATAAATATCGTTGTCACGCTATTGGAAGGACTACCAACTTTTGTATTTACCTTTCTCCAACAAAACAGATGTTTCGAAAACTAAGAATCACTCCTAAATCTGCCTTAAAATACCTTTACTTCAAAGATAGCAGAGGAGGCCTTGATGTTTCCTCAAAGCAATCACCCAAAAGGTACCGACTGTTAAAACGGCACAATATTACTGTGTGAAGAATACATAACATGATATTATAAGCTGACGACTTTAGTGTGGATTATTACTGCTATTCTCTGCACATAATGCGCTCTCCGTGACAAAGCTAGCGGTAACAATAAAATCTTAACATGCCCATTGCCCGCAACCTGCCAAGTGCCGTGACGTGAGTATCTAGCAAAATTGTTAGCAACATAAGGAGGGGTCACTAGTTAGCATGCGTTTGGCATTGAGAGTTGAGACATCACCATGACGTTTGAATAGTCCATAGATGAACGTTGATATACTTCAGATGATTGTTGATATTCCAGGCAGAAGGCTTGCGTGACCAGCGGTACAATGGAGACAGGTTTGATGCAGCGGCGGAACTGCATGGCGCAAGACCCCAGGCCAAATAAATAATTACACATATTTAATAATCAATGTGGGGTGCAGTTGGGAGCAGCCATCTAATTGGGATATTCCGCGAAGCTGAAGGGAGTGGATGAAGATGGAGAAGAGGATGGTTGGAAAGTACCTGGCTCTTCAAATCTGGTCATTTCAAGTAATCTTTTAATTTTAAGATATATCTAAATACACGAACTATTTAATCGAAACACTAATAAAAACATTCAACACTGATAGCCTCTACTCACGATCCGATTTGCAGGACAACTTGCTGGACAGCATGCTGGGGTTTTGCAAATCAGATGGTGAATAAGCCAAACCTCCAGCTGAATTATTATTATTATTCCCTTTGAAAGTAGATATAAACTTTGTGGTTACCATTTAACTTTGTTTGAGCCACCAATATTAAAGTAATGTATAGTGGTTAAAATTTAAAATATAAATATATTGTGGTTCGAACAAAGTTAAATTGTATAATTTATTATTATTCCCTTTGTCGGGACGCCGAAATAATAACAATTCGGTTGGTGGTCAACATGATGTCCTGCAAGCAGTCTTGAAATCGGATGGTGAGTAGGGGATTTCACAAATACCAAAAAACTTACAACGATAAAAACAAAATTCACAAACAATAATAAAATGAAGATACAACCGCCCTAATAAACTATCCCCAACATTAGTTCACTTTTAAAAAAATATAGCATTTGGCTGAATGTGGTTTAGCCACAATTCACAGCCAACGAATTTATCTATTACTAAGTAGAGATGTTTCTTTGTTTATCAGCAACTATTTTAATTTATTTTCACAGAATATATATTGGCAGAATATTGGTTTATTTCCGAAATCGAATAATTTCGGAAACTCGGAAATTTGTCAGCCTCTGTGTTTCTACCCTCTTCAAGACTCAGGTTTACTCCATCTTTCCTCAAAATACCCTCCAAACAGCATCCATAAACACGATAAAGCTAGGCCCTGAGGAAATTTACTATTAGGTCTAAGTTCCGCTACTGCACTGGTTGGTCTATGTCTATAGTAACGAGCGATCCATTACGTAATGCAAGGCGGCCATGCATAATACTTGGCTATAAATAAAGTGCTGGATAGGCTGCAGTTGCATCAAGGTTGAGCTCGGTTTCTCGCTATCTAACGACCTTTCAAATCTCACGGTGAACTGGGGTCTAGGCAGTACCACGGCAATACAGCCTCCGACGCAGCCTCGAGCCCACTGACGGAGGCTTAGGCGCGACCTTAGATTAAGCGCTTATCCAAAGATGTATTCCACTCAAACCGGATGCGTTTTTTCGTTATTTTATAAAACAGTAAAGCACTATAGAACAGCAAAAACGTTGGTACGTACAGAAATCTAAATAGTTTTGGATAATCGCAGAGACAATATACGGTATTATGAAGATTAACATTATTTATAAATTAATTTGACTACCGTAAAATAAGAGCCAGTATAACTATGGCGTTCCCGATTAGGGGTTATGAGAGAGGAAGCGGGCAGTGAAGGAGATGGTAAAGAGAATGGCGAAGAAAACAGGTAATAATTACACTTGCAAAAACGATTTGATTCTAAATGTTGGTCTTTCACAAAGGGAATACTGAGAATTTCAACTACTCTGAAATGTGTCCTGTATCGTATACTATTTTTTCATAAGATTAAAGTTGGCCTCTCAGAAGCTGGGCGTACTGTACAGGACCCGCAGATACTTTAATAGTACACAACTGCTCACCCTGTACAAATCGCAAGTGCGCCCTACTGTAGAATTTGGCAGCCATCTCTGGTCTGGAGCCCCAAAATACCTGAAAAAAACCCTTGACTCTGTGCAGAAACGGGCGGTCCGTTTGATAGATTCCCCAATCTTAACAAACGGACTGCAATCTTTAGAGCACAGGCGTCAGGTAGGTATGCTGTCCTTGTTCTATCGGTATTACAATGGAAGATGCTGAGGAACTAGCGTCATTGATCCCTTCGGCACCGGTGCGTAGTCGGGATACACGCCAAACGCGCGCCCAACATTTGTACACAGTTGACACTTGTCACATGAGAACGGGTCGCTTCTACGATTCGTTCTTAAGTTCAACAGCTCGGCTGTGGAACGAACTGCCGGCCTCTGTGTTTCCTCCCTCCTACAACATGGGACTCTTCAAGACCCATGTTCACTCCTTCCTCTCCACAAAAAGACCCTCCACACAGCATCCCCAAAGATGACATAGGCCCTGAGGGAAATTATTTTCTTCAGGGCCTCCTGTGTGGAGTAAATATATAAAAAAAAGTAAAATAACGAACTGCAAGATTTGAAACCGCGATCTCTAGATTATATTATTAGTCAAGTATCTTTACCATTACACCACGGATGTCGATTGCTTATTGTGAGTTTTTTTTGGTGTATGTAAGTTATGTTGGAGAATGTTTTTTTTGAGTCCTGATTAGTATTTCAAGGAAAAATGACAAAAGAAGACCAAAGGCGTCGTAGAAAAACAAGTGTAAAGATTTAAAAAAATAAATAGCAATAAATGTTAATAGTAATAACCGAATGGAAATACCTAATTATATTTCTGCACTCCTGGTATGTCAGATCTACAGATTTTGCCGGTTATTATTTTTAATTGTGACATCAGTGTCACTGCGGGAATTAACACAAATTACCCCATGACATTTCTGTGCTCTTGGTATTTTGTTCCTGTCAAAAGGTTTGACGTTTATTATTTATATGAAAAACAGTCTGAATTCTCTACAAATCAGTTCCAATATTGAAAGTTGCTATTAAAATAATTTTGTTAAAAATATTAAATTAGAGATAGGAACTTTATCGCTTCTCTGAATTCTCCAAACAAACACTTCAAATGATGACACTTAAATTCAAAGAAAATTTTATAAAGTTCATTAAGCCGGAGTTCGAAGAATATCGTTGGAGAATCGAAATTAATATTTTTAATGTCAACTTACTCGTATTCCAAGTTATTATGTTTAATAATATTATTATAGCTGTTTATTTACAAGGCAAATAATGTCTTGGACAACAATTATTACTCTTGCGTATGTGAGAAGTAAAACAAGTATACTAGATTTAGATCAGAGTTTCTGAAACTTATTTGGCTCCTCGCCCCCTTTCTAGGAAGTTTTTATACAGCCCTTCCACCCCTTCTAGAAAACTCTATTGCTTTTCGGAGTTGGTAATGATAACATTGATAATGTTTGGAAACAACTTGGAATTGAAATTATTATAAAGCTATTTATTAAAGTATGTCGACATCTTTGAAGCCCATTAGTTGTAGAGATTGACACACTTAACTATGCACCCGTAAGGGTAGGTTTTGTATATACGAAAAAACTACTGATTTAAAAAAAATATAGTTTTATGTGGCCGCCTGTAAAGTTAACCGTGACAATCATTATTATTTGTATGTTTTCTTTTGAAACATTATGTACCTACTCACATGAACGGTTTAATACTAGGTTCATAGAAGCGATTCTGAGCGCTTCTGAGGTGATATTTCATAAACATGTATTATTCTTGCAAAAATGCGTTTTTTTTACAATTAATTGCTCACTCTTATTGAGAACCCTTACTGAATACAAGGGTTGGTATGCAATATAAATCACCAACTTTCAGAATCACAAATTCAGATCATGAATTCGTGGACTTCCATCCCACCTGACTTACTCTCGTTATAAATCAGTTGATTTATTTGACATGGCTGCATCCAGAATTAGCATTAAACAGCGTATCGTTTAACCATGTACATTTTAATTCCTAATTAAAATTAACCCATATAAATTTATGACACTGTTGGGATTTGAACCCGTGATCTCTTCAGCACAGATCCAAAGATTGTCTGCAAAATAGTGGCGGCATGTTTTCAGTGAAATTTCTCGTACAACTTTATTATGTATTCATTACTTCTGGCGACGCTCTGGTCTGCTCTATATACGTACCAGACTTCTTTACTCGTACTACAGACGAGAGTATGTTTTAACATCGGCAGACGCCAGAATTGAGTATTATCGAGTATCAATTATTGTATAACTTCGCATTAGCAGAGAGGTGGCTATGTATTTGGCGAATCCAACGAACAGAAACGGCCCAAGCGCAAAAAAACACAACCGGCGTCTCATTCCTTTCCGTTTGCGTGGGTGAAAGTCACGACTACTTGGCAGGTACGCCGGATCACTTGGCCAACAAATTACAAGCGAAAAAACGCCTTATACCGAATAGCTATAAATATAATTTTTCTACAGCAACATATTTTTATTTACGTAGTTTTGGATGCTGCGATTCGTAGTAGATGACGCGCCTCTATGCACGGCTAGACAGTATTTACATCGTTTGTACAGTGTAAGATTAACTTCAAACGGCCGTTACGTCTATGGTATTTCTATTTGTAAAACGGGGGTTAGAGGTTAAACCGAATAGTTGTCTGTCTCGAGGTCACTGCAGCTGTGGGCAGACTGGGTAGGGCCGTCATTATGCGGGAAGACCGATTTCAATAAGAATATTATTGTTTATTGAAAAAACATTGAAGGAAATATACAAATTCACAGCGGGCAAATAAAAACTTACCAATAACGTTTTTTTAGGTTGGATTAAAAAACACGTAGTAAGTGCAATTTAATATGGATAAATAAAATAAAAAAACGGTGTACGATTTTGTTAAAACATTCCAATTTTTTTAATATTATCAAATCTTTGTATTTAGATAATCTTTTCTGAATGATTTATACCGATTTGAATGAAAACTGGTGTAGCCAAAATTACGCAAGACCTGTCAACCTGTCCTGGGTCGCAGACATGCTAGTGAAACTGATCTCTTCAAGAAAAAATTTCGATATTTGGAAATTTTATCGATAGAACTTACTACGGGCGTGTTCGTAAAAAAAATATTTTCAAAAGATCTTACGTAAATTGGCAATATCAGAATCGGTGTATTATACTTCTAGAGATTTTCTATTCAGTACAACAAAACGTACAGTTTTATTAAAATACAATACTATTAAATACTTTCGAAATATAATACTATCGAGAGCCAATACTAACCAAACGCAATACTATTGAAATGCAATACTATTGAAATTCAATACTACTGAAATTCAATACTATTGTATTGAAATGATAGGATTGTATAGCAATATTATTGAAATACAATACTATTGAAATACAATACTATTGAAATACAATACTATTGAAATACAATACTATTGAAATACAATAGTATTGAAATACAAAACTTTTGAAATACAAAACTATTTAAATACAATACTTTTGAAATACAAAACTATTGAAATACAATACTATTGAAATACAAAACTTTTGAAATACAAAACTATTGAAATACAATACTATTGAAATACAAAACTTTTGAAATACAATACCATTGAAATACAATACTATTCAAATAGAATATTATTGAACGCTGAAAATATGCCAAGTTTTTGTTTCCACAAAAATCGCGAAAACAAAAGGAAACACTGCCTCTAGCTCTATAAATGTGAGTGTTGTTGTTATTGAAATATGTAAATGACGCGATTGCGCATTCGATAAGGTACAAATTTTTTTTTTAAAGAGAACACGTTTGAATTTATTGGTGCACACCGATAGAATCGAAAGTAACAAAAAAGTTTTTCGAACAAGTTTGGAAGTCGTAGATTTTTACAACACCAATTAATTATAAAAAAATATTAAAATGATTTATTTTCAGGGTGTTATGCCGTGTTGCGCTACTTCTTTCTTTAGCCAACGTTTCGGACATCATTACAGTGTCAGATGTGACCTGATGATGTACACTGTAATGCTGCTGAAACGTTGACTAAAGAAGGCCGTATTTTGGCCTCGAATCCAAATTTAAGTTTTCTATGAAAAAATTCTCAAGAATTCCTCGGGAGTCCCCTACTTCTTCTACCATTCAAACCATTTTTTAAACACCCCTTGCACTAATGAGAACAAACTTTGAAATTTTCAGCGATATCGGTCGACTACTTTTTGAGTTTTGCGTGCACAAACATACAGGCAGGCTGAATTTTTATATATAAAGTTAAAAATAACAAGCAGAATCTGGCAAACAAAATAATGCGCTTGATGGTTGATGCGTAGTTTTGGTAAGAGTCAGGGTCACCAGGAAAACAATTACCAATCATTCATCCATTCGTCATTCTGGTTTCCCGAATAATTTAGGTAAAACAGCGCAATGTAAGAAGAGCCAAGCGCATTCTTTAGTTTACCAAGCTGTACAAACCTTCATTAACTCTCCCGCAGCCAAATGGGGGAGAAGGTAGTACCCAAAATTACTATCCTCCTTATATTAGCTTAAATATAGGGTTTTCCAATAAGATGTGTTATTTTGAATTGCCCGCTATTTCGGTAGGTGTTACTTTGAAGCTGTAATTTTTTGACATTTGACAAGTAGAAACTACGCCATTAATAAAAATGGAACGATACACGCTTCAACAACGCATTGAAATTATTAAAATTCACTTGAGTGAATCAAATGCAAATCATATTGAGTGATGAGGCCCATTTCCACCTCAGTGGCTTCGTCAACAAGCAAAATTGTCGCATCTGGGGCTCGGAAAACCCAAGAGTTATTGTTGAAAAGCCTCTCTATTCTCAACGTGTGACTGTTTGGTGCGGTTTATGGTCCGGCGGAGTCATTGGACCTTACTTTTTCGAAAATGATGCTGGAACAACAGTTACGGTGAATGGATCGCTATCGAGAGATGAATAATGATTTTTTATGGCCGAAATTGGATGGTATTGATCTGGACAACGTTTACTTTCAACAAGACGGCGCTACGTGCCACAAAAGCACCGAAACCATTGATATTTTACGATTAAATATCAAAATAACACCTCTTATTGGAAAATCCTGTACTTGACATATAATTTAAGTATTTTACGAATTCCTGCGCAAATACATAGGTTACTATTAATAATTAACTGAAAAATTGGTATTTCTTTAGTTTAAAAGCCTATTAGATAGAAAAATGCATGGGGTCATCGGAAGACCCGCTTGGTTTGGCATCTTGGCCTATCAAGAGTTAATATATGATTATTTTAACTACTTACAATAACATTCTTTTTTGCCAAAAAACATATCTCAACATCGGTAGTTTAATACAACAATTTCCATAAAATATCGCGTAAACTCCACTCCGAAATTACAAGACGAATGTGTTTGTATAAATAAGAGATGTCGGTGACGCCATATAATGGATAACAGGTCATAACATAACAGACGAGGTGCATTTCCAATGACATCACAATTTATTGATATCGACAACACAATCCGTTGAGCGCCACATTCCAGTGTGACCTTTCAACAACAAAATATAAAACAGTCACAAGTCACACCATCAAATATTTTAGTGTACCGGCAATAGCTTCAGGCGTACTACATTAATTTAGTAAGGACGTTTACTTTTGAAAAGAAAACAAAAAAATAAAAATACGTAGACAATGTATATTTTTTGTGCGGTAGACCATGAATCTTTGCAGCTTAAGCCTTGTTCGCTTTTGGGAACAACTCATATAATCTCATATAAATGGTTGTAACTCCCTAACGTCATGATCTAAACGATGCGGTTGAAAAGAAGAAAAAAACACTACGCTTCATATTTAAATCTAGAAGGTTAACCACGGAAAAATTAAAATTAATTAAATTAAAATGTAAACCAAACGTTCAGAACGCACTTAGAAAAAAAATGTATGAAACTTCGTGAATTTTTTATGAATTGTTTTAAATGTTTACAGGGTGTCCGGGGTTCAAGTGCGCTAATCATGTAGAATCACCCCCCGAAGTTAGTGTACTTTACCCCTGGACACCCTGCATAATGCACGTTTTTATACATTTTCTCGCTGTCAGTAATTTTAGTTACAAAAAACGTAAGATGTGTTTTTATGTCAGTTTGAAAACGTGTTTTATCAAATAACACATCTGCCCTGATGATGGACACTGCAATGCTGTCCGAAACGTTGGCTAAAGAAGGAGTTAGCGCAAAACGGCATAACACCCCAAAAACAAATAACAAAAATACTTTTGGCCGTGAAAATCTTAAATCATATTTGTGTTTTATTAACTTTCAAAATCAGTTTTTATTTTTCGGATACGTTCAAAAATATTTAATTTATTTGGATTTTATTGCAAAGTGGAAATACTTCAACCTTCTGTCAAAATATGGCAGAGGTATGAGAAGTTAAAGTTAAAAATAAACTACATAGAAAGAAGGTAGCGCAAAGAAAATGAAGTTTTCTTTGTCCGCAAATCTGTACAGTAATATGGCGAAATGAGGTGACAAGAGTTGTCACTGTCAGCCATTCTTTGTGTTCTCCGCTGTTATCTGCAGGTCACAGGTCAGCTGTAGTCATCGGACCGTCCCATTCTTCATACAAATCTGCTACACACAGTGACATTATTACTGGGACAGTTCTGTATGAACCTCCTCCTAGCAGAGTACAAATTGCCTAATCTTTGTATCACGTGTTACAAATGATAGCGAATATTCTTGTCAATTTAGTTGGATGTTTCGAGTTGTGTATCATTAGTAGAAATTAATAATAAATGTTACCCAGTTTATTCTCTGTATTTAACAATCATATCCAAGACTTGGAATATTAGGATTTAGAGGTCTCTCTACCTATTTTAGGTGTAAGAAATTATAGACCCATGTGATACTAAACAGAAGAAATAAATATTTTACTATAATAACTACAGACCACTGGTTCCAATAATTGTTCTGCCAAATTACAATTAGAACTAGAGAACGTAAATTAGATTTAGAGTCGCAACTGCTCCCAACCGTCTGGAGCCAGTGACAGTGGCATGTTGTAAGGCTGACGGTAGTGGGGAGGGGTAGCTGGCTATTCAGATCTGATCTGACAAACATATTATTTAGTAATTTGTAAAACAGCACATTAATAAAATAAAATTTACTTGCGCACGCCAGGATTTACACCCGAGACCTCCGGCTTGCTAGCCGAGAGCCTTACCCCTCGGCCACGGAGGTCGTCAAATATTTTCAATACGGCTTTACACATTGTTAATTCGATGCCTGTATTATAAGATTTTCCTTATTTTCAGGGAAGAAGATTCCCAAAGAGAAAAAAAACAGCTGTAAACATAAAATCATATTATAATGTAATTAAAAAGTAGGGAAAAAAACAAAACAAACATTAGACCATCATGTTAACATAGCTCCGTATAATTTAGAGGTCATGTAGTAGAAACTACTCATATTTACTGACGATGAGAAAAAAACACAATAAAAAGGTCCTTAAGTCTAGCCAGACAAAAAATGCGAGTACGCAAATTTCTCGTCAAGGACAAAAGGGTTAATTGTTGAGATTTCCTTTGTGTCATGACTTTGTAAGTCAAGTCAGTCATCTGCCAAATACTTATAATATATCCGTATGTATGTATTTTAAATTGTATTAATATATGTATTAAATGGATTTTAAACACTATTTGCCAAAAACCTGAGCAGAGCCTTAATTATAATTATTTTTTATTTTTTATGTGAAACCGTACAACAGTCCCGACTGCTGCCAACCATCTAGCCAGTGAGAATATGGCTTCCCCGATTGTGGTACGTTGTGAGGCTGAAGGTAGTGGAGAGGGGAAAGAGATGGGTAAACAGGTAGGTGGGGAAGTACATGGCTATTTAGATCTGGTCACCAAACACGTCCAAAGCCGTTTCAAGCAACGTTTGAATTCTGAATGGTGCTATATTATACTAAAAAAATCATAAATCAAAACAATTCATAGGGGCAATTCCGGTTCTAAATAAGGGTAAGGAATTAACCTTTAAATTAACGAGTTTTTCTTTAACTGCGATTCCACTTATCTCGGATCTTATCGAAAAAGTCGTTAATTTTGGTTATGGTTATTATGGTTAAAGACAATTCTTTATCCTTAAGTAGAACCGGAAACCCATCAGAGTTCTATTTCTATTTCAGAACTACTCTTTCATCATCAGGACAAAAGTTGAAGTCATCGACACGGCACTGGTCATATCGGATGAACAATTATATACTGCGATTAAATATATGCAAGAAGACTTTATATCTCTGATTAAATGACGTAGGATTAATTATAAATACAAAAAAACCAAACTGATGCACATAAGATCTCCACATGCAAAAGTTTCCATCATGCCTGAAATAATTTCTCATAACTTTACCTGCATCCATCAAAATATTGTGCAGCCCTGCTCATGCGAAACGATTGAGCTAGTAAACGAATACGTTTATTTGGGCGTGACTGTTGATTGCTACTTTAAATGGGACATACAAATACACAAAATTTGTAAACGGCTGCGGGCGATAGTGGGTAGAATATACAAATTGAAGTGTTTCATTCCTGTGAATACCTTAAGAATTATTTACATGTCACTCGCGGAATCAACTTTAAGATATGGAATAACCACTCGGGGACATTCTTGCAAAACAAATTAAAATTACGCACAATCAATACAAAATTCTATCGTTAAATTACTAGTTAATTTTTTTCGCAGAGACGAAACATTTCACTTTTGTATCAAAATTTAACAGTTTTGCCGGTGCAGGCCTTATTGTGGTATAAAATATTGATTCAGCACATATCTGACTCTGAGTATAAGAGGAAAGTTGAACATGGGCAAAATACTAGGTTCACAAAGAATGAAGGCATGCTTGTACCTAAACATAATAATAAATACGGAGAGCGAACCCTTGAGTATAATGTGCCTAAAATATATAATATGCTACATGGTAATATTAAGAAATGCGAATTTTTAAATAGAGTCAGATATTTGCTGAAAACATGGCTACTAGGTAGAAATAATTTGTATTAGGCGATTTAATGTATAAGTTTATTGTTATTGTATAAATTAAGGTCTAAGTTGTAATCTGTAAAAAGTTGTAGTAAAAATCCAGTTTGACAAACTACTTAACTGTAGTTTAACGGGATATATATGAAAAAAAAAAAAAAAAAAAAAATATATATATTCTCATTATAGTTCTGCTAAAAAACAGCAGTTATAAATGAAACGTTGCTTGAAATGGCTTTAGTCATGTTTAGTGACTTGTTCTAAATATACAGATACTGGCTTATCCGTTATTCCACTCACTTCTATTCCCTATGCCCTTCAGCCCCCCATAAATAAAAATAAAAAAACAATTGGGGATGACTTATTTACATTAAAAAAAAATACAGAAACAAAAATAAAGAAGTAGGTTAGCGGGAATCATATTATTAAATAATTATAATTAATAGGAAAGTCAAACTTATAAAGAACTGTATCCATAAATCAACAAAAAATACAATGACCTGATTAAATTATTGAGAACTCGTAAGCAAAAAGGTTGCAATAATTATTTTGTCTGCAAGTTAACGAATGAAAAAAAAAACATTTTAATAATTAGTCGTATTTCTGAAAGTTATCAGTCAAATAATGTCAATAGTCAAAGTATGTTTAATATGTTTATAGGCAGTGATAATTTGAACACGTCTAGACACAACAATTTAACTGTTTGCGGTTTGCAATTTGCGCAAAACGTCGAGTCATTGCATTAGTGATTAATGCAGCCAAGTGCATTTACGTCAGCAGAGAAACTGCAGCGACGAATTAATATTTAATAAAAGGCAAACAGTGCCATTTTCATTTTTCCTTAATAAAAATTCTATTAAAAAATATATTCACATTGGTTCTCAGATGTCGTCAGGATCAAAAGTTTAGGCAGACGTAAACGTTTTCATGTATTGCTTTTACACAAAAGAATGCACGCATCGATTTACAAACTTTATACTATCGACTTGGGAGTGGTCAAATTCGATTCACCACGATTGAAAAAATAGTAAACAATGCCTCGCTCGACATACTTTCCAAAAACTTCCCGTCCTACCACGACATATATTAATTTATACTAACAAGAAGAATGTATTTGCGCCCTTGAGGTGATTTCTCACGAAAATTAGCCAAATATTATGACCATAAATGCAGGAATTTTGTTATTTGTCGACCCTATTTTGCCTGTAAGCACTATTAATTTATACTTCGTACCAAATTAGTCCAATATACAGTATATTTTCTTATACAAATTTTCTTAAAGAAAAAAAAAATTGTTAGACCCAAGCGGTGACTTTTAATTAACAAAATTTCCTATATTTCTAAAAAATTCTTGAACATAAATTTAAATTACAACATTTTACATCTACGACATAACAGAATTTATGAAAACATTCTGTTTACAATAATATTATTATGATAATTTTGTAAAAGGTACATTTCAATGCCCTTGGTGAAAAAATCGGTCGTCATTTTCATGATGTTCATCAAATTTAATCAACAACAAAGTTATAGTTTATAAATAGATTTAATAAGATTATTTTGAAGTATAATAAGAATATGTATCTGTGTATTATATTTGGTATTTCAAAATGGGTGTTTTTGTTGCAGATCTGACAAAAAAATACAGTAAATGTTTAATGTCTTTTTTAAACACTTTTGTCATTTCGAGAAAAATAAGAATCCCTTTACTCTAAGCTATTTCTTGTACAAAACATATTACCCTTATTACAATTTTTACATGCACATAAAAAATATATAAACACATAATTTATAATACATACTATTATGTTCACATTGCTAAGATGTATTTTAAATAAATACTATTATGTTCAGATTGTTTTGATTCTTATAACCGTACACGTGCTGTATTGCCTTTGCAAGGTTTAATTACTCGCGAGACAAAGCGTAGGACCTTAGTAATTAATTTTCGGCGCTATGACGCATTTAAAAATGTATCTGTTTGTTCCAGTCTAACACGCATTCCTTTAGAGATAAAAACAACTAACCTTATAAACACGTGTAGGCACTGTTCACGTTTAACCCAATAAATAAGGAAGCTACTGGCCCAATCAGTCAGTTGTACGTGAAGTCTGTGTTCCATGTGCAAAATCTTACCCACAAGAAGAAGCTGGTAATTTACAGTCGATGTCACTGACATGTGCAGTACCTTTTTTCAGTATTTTACTTAATTCATATACCATGCATATGATTGCAGCACAAGAACACGCACGAGACGAGGAAAAAAAATCAAATAAGACTACCCTTCAGAAAATCCAACTACGTCAAAAGTCGTTGATGTACAAAGCAATTTGGTGAAATACCAGAGGAGATTCAATTAGAAATATAAACAAATTCAAATAAATATATATGTAAATATAGATAAGGTGTACGAATAAGAATTTTATTAGGAAATAGATATCTATGTATCTACTTTAAACATATAAATTAAATTTTTGCAAGGTCAGTTCTCCAAGAAATTACTCTATTCCGATTCGCTAGAAGTACTATATCGGGTTATAAGTTATAAATTGTTTCTGTAACATAGCATTATCTTGTATAAATAAAATTATAGTCTGCAATTATACAAAAAAAACAGAGCTCGCAATATACTTAAATAATTCATGGCCGGATTAACTATTAATTTATTATTTTGTAGTAAGAAAATAATAATAAATTATTAATCACGGTTCTTTTACAAATAAGTAATATAATTAAATTTTATATGTCTTTAACAGAATCATTTCTTCGGAGTTAAGTGACTCAAAAATAAAATAAAATGTTTTCTAGACAGTTTTACTATTGTTTTGTAATAAGGAAATATAAATATCTACTATGTTTAAATAGTCTCAAAGGTTTGGAGTTCATTAACTCGATGAATACTGCACAACAGTTCAAACTGCCCCCTGCTAACTGGAGCCAGACTACGGCATCCCCTATTTGGAATATTACGAGGCTGTGGAGTATATGGAAGGGAAAGAGATGGGGAAGGTAAAGAGATTTATTAAAAATCTGAACCAATTATTCGTTGTCCTGATCATATTGTCGCATTCCGTCATGATATCTATCAGAAAAATAACACGTGTTCTCGATATATTCTATTTGTTATTTGTTATTGTAATGAGAAATTAATAAGAATTGTATCGTTTTATTCCCTTTTATTTCCTCCCAAGGTTTTTTAGGATATGACAATAAATTATTTTTTAAATGTCTGTAATAAAGCTTAATCAGAAAGAAATTTGCAATTAAATCATGTTAAGCATTCTTAATAATAATTCACTGACCCTGTACCTTCGCTTACATGTTTACCTAATTGTTTTGTCTCAAGAACACATACTTCACTGTAAGATGAGACGACGTTTTGGCGAGCAGTACTCCATTGTGATGTCCGCACATCGGCATCATCTGCGTATCTCACTGTAATTGAGATGGTCGCTTCAATGTACAATGAGAGAGGCAGTAACACGCGCTTAAGAGCCCACTTCTTCTCGTTAGTCTTATCTGCGAGAGGGGTGACTGACCAGTGAGTTGACTAACCTTTATGTAAACACGAGGACTAGAACTAATTAAACTCTAATATATACTAGTCCCAGCGAGATTTCGTACGTGACATCATCGTTCTAGTATCTTCTGTCTTTTTCGTTTTCAAACAAGATGCGTGAGAAGAAAGAAGACGTCGATGATGTCCGTACAAGCTCTCGTTTAGTTTGTTTGTTTTTGGTACATCATTATCAGATACCTGAAAATTCACATTAGCGATAACGGGATTTTTACGCAAAAGGAGTTTTTATTTTTATTTTCATAAAACTAACGCCATATTGTCAATTTTCGGCTTAGTAACGCGAATTTTCGTATTTTTCACGCGATTTTCAAGCGATATTTAAAAAAAGTAGGTACCTTATAAGTTCAATAACTTTCTAAATATTTATATACTTGGTTTGACAAGTTTGACTAGCAAATTTTCCATCAATCATTTTTCGAAGCTGAAAGAATAAAAATAAATAAAAAAGGGCTCCGCCACTTTTCTGAGGGCAACAGACCAAAACATTGGGATAAAGCTCACTTTTGTTACTTAGTAACATAACTTTTCCCAAAAGTAAAGAGAATTTCTTAAAAAAATAACGAAATTTTTGTTGTTCATAATATTGAGTCTTAATTTTTGAACTTCCGCTTTTGGGTTTATCAGGACAAATTATCAGTTATTATGATTGAAAAATATTATGGAAAAGCAGTGTTTCCCAATCTAATCTGTTTCCCAACAAAATTCCAAGTCCGTTCCCACCACCTCCAAGGAAGAAAGTGATTTAAGGAGCAACGGAAAAAGCGGCGAAAATTTTCTTCATTTAGAGGCAAAACTTTTTAAAATGGACAGAAGTTGCATGTTTACAAGTAAAAGCTCATGGCACATTGATTAATTACGAATAATATAATATTTATATCTGGTTTATAAGTTATTGTTGACAACAATACATTTTTATTAATATTTTCGTTTATTTGGAGGATATTGGCAGATCGTATATATTTTTGTAACTTACCTACCTATATTTGCCTTTGCAGTTAATGCTATACCTGCATTAACTGTAAAGCGCACCTGAGGTGATATGTCACAAAAACGGCGCTATACAGATCATCCAATAAATAATAATAATAATAATAATTTTGTTAACTCCTACTTCCACTGTAATTGTTTGAGAAACACTGTCCTAAAGGAAAAAAAAAACACTCAAACATTTTTTTAAATCCTCAGAAATAAGTTACACAATATACTAACATTAACAAACAAAATAAACACTTTACAAACGGTTTATTTTGCGACTTCTCTATTTGTCTCCAGTTTAAAAAATAGGCATTGTTTGTAAGAGATTCTCAACAACCTACCACTGTAAACAAAACAAATATTTTGATAAATACAAAGAGACAATACAAAAACATGTTATGAAAGAAATCAGTTAGGAGTAGGAAGCGTTCAGCCCGATTGACAACCGAATAATTACATAGAATGTCTGTTTATCTCGTCTATTGTTATGAATATTAATAATTCAGTCGAGTAGAGATAAGATTCACGGGCCAATGTGCCAGCCGACAGCTGTCAGCACGCGCTGGGCTCGTGGAAGTAGCGGATTTGGCACAAATCGGTTTGTTTTTATTTCACGCGATACCAGAGATTATTCAGAGATAACACGCGGGGAGTATTTATTATTATTTTGCACTTTGATACAGAATATACTCAAAATAGGCGGTTGGGAAAATTGTTCAAAAGAGAAAGAAAAAGATATAAATATTTTAAGTTCTCTTTTAATATTTAAGTAGTTACATACAACTTAAAAAAATAAAAGTAGGTAAGTACTTAAAAGTAAAAAAAAAATAATACTGGTTATGAACTCAATTTTAACACGAGGATTGATTTTTATATTAAGTTGGGTAGTTTTTAAAATTTGTTAAACAAAATCTTTTTGTAATTAGCTTGATTGTGTGAACCTATATTAAACATAATATTTACATAACATAATAACACAGCGCCCTTGAGGTGTTTTTGCACAAAAACGGCGCTATACAAGTCATCCAAGTATTATTAATATATTACATTATTAAATTATTATAAGAAATAATTAGTCGCCTGAAATATCAATACTAATTGAAAATATCTCCCGAGTAAAAATAAATGCCGCCGACGGGAAATGAACCCACACCGCATTTTTCATTTTGTTAAAACGGGAAGACTTCCTGATTGGTGAATAGATTGTGTATGAAAGGAATAAATAAATAAATATTTTTTAACTTATATTACTGTATTCTGTATGCAATTCGATTTATAACACCATTTTGAATTTGGATAATCTTGGTTCTGTAGAATTTTGATGATTGCATTGTATAATTTAAAAAAATACTGTTTTTATAAAATAAACTATTCAGATATTCTAGGTCCTTTGAGAAGCCCATTTCGTTAGCAGGGACTACCGAAAATGTATTCACTCGTTTACATAAAAAATTGATAGAATACGTATTAATTCAATTCTCTTTCAACTTGCATATGTGCATTGTAATGTAGGTATACGTGGAGAAAGTATAATGCAGAATGTTCCGTGCTATATAAATTGCCTATATTCAGGCGCCGACATGAAGTCAGGCAAAACGGGTTCCATATTAACAATTCTGCCACAATTTGCTAATTCCAAATGTTGTATATGAACAGAAACAAGCGACGCAACTATGTTTCGAGAATTACTGACAAATCTACTAAGAGAATTATACTTAGTATACGATAACGAGTGGGTACGTTTGTGATTAAAGCAATAATAGGAATCAATAACAATTATACAAGAGTCCCAACTGCTCTTAACCGTTTGGAGCCAGTGAGACTATGGCATCCCCAATTGGGGTATATTGTGAGCAGTGGCGGCTCGTGACTTTTGGGTGTACTAGAGTGCTTATATTACAAAAATGGCATTATTTTATGTTGTTGTAGCTGAAAACGATTTTTATTTTTTTTGGAAGATTTTCAGGAAATTTCAGTTTGATTTCATGAAAATTTTCATACAAAAACCGAATTTTCTAAATAAAATTATAAATCGTTTTCAGCTACAACAACATCAATAATGCCATTTTTTTATATTAGCACACTAGTACACCCAAAAGTCAGGAGCCGCCACTGATGTGAAGCTGAAGGTGGTGAGGAGGTGAAGTAGATGGGGAATAGGAAGGTTGGGAAGTACCTGACTATTCAGATGTGGTACCAAACACGGCTAAATCCATTTCAAGCAACGTTTCAATTCTGTATGTTGGTCGATAACCAAGGCGATACTGAGTGTATCTTCCACTCTGAAATGTGCCGCGAACCTACTACATATTATTTATTAAATGGATAATTATTGTGAAATAACCCAAATTTATCAAATAAAATTCGCGCACATCGGGACTTGAGCCTGTGACCTACGGATTACTAGACGAGAGAATGTTGGGAGACCGTCAAATGCAAAGTCCAATTGGGTTATGTTGTGAAACAGAAATAATAGTCAAATGAGAATGTGAAGAGGAAAAGGATGGATGGATTGTTTTTCAGATCTAGTTAATAATGAGATAAGTTAAATCCATTTTAAACAATGTTTCCGATTATTTCTTTTAATGTGACGTCTACCTTCATTGACAAAAGTGATTCATTTTATGTACACAGTTTTCAATACAGCGGTGAATACGCATACGTGATTCAGTGATTATTTGCTATCTCAAAAGATTCCAACTTCTTAATATCTAGTTTTAAATGTATTTGAAAAAAAAAACTTAAAAAAAAACAAACGTATTTATTTACACTTTTTTAAAAAATCTCGTCAAGTCCAGAGTCAAGGATCTTTATGCTAAACTACAAAGGTCACCAAAATAAATGACTTTAATCTAAAAATAACCCAGACGAGGAAAAACGCCAACTTTTTCACCTGCACCTAAATTGGTCATTAAAAGTGCACTCAAATATCGGAACTAATCCAAGGCGTAGAGGTAGCCCAAATTGCATTACGAATGCACTTAGCCGCGGTGCAGTTGGATAGAGTGTTTTTATATGAAAATCGGCGCGTGCAAGCGAGTCCTTCACGGTCGGAATATTGCACTAGGTGCAGGCTACTGTTGCAATACATTTACAAACAGTAAAATTATAAGCGTGCATACATTATTCATAACTGTGCTACGTGCGGACAGAGAATATGCATGTTGTGTTATGTATTTGTAATGAATATTTTACATGTTTAATTATTTAGTACAACATGTAGGAACAAAGGAAACATATCCTTATTTTTTTTAAATATGTAGGCTATGAACAACACCCATTGCTAAAACTATAGTCTGAACGTTTGATTTAAAAGTGCTACTTGCTATCGCAGTTTATTGCACGCTCCCAGTCGCGGTTGGTTAAATCTGGATATTAATATTTTATGTGAATTATGAATAAGATTGAGAAAACCACGCATTATATGGTTTTGACAGTGAATAAACCAAGAAACATAATATTTTATCACGACTTTCAAGTGGATGTAAGAATTAGCCAATATTATTGTCAGGTCAAGAGGTAGAATAATAGAACAAGTAAGAAAAAATGTGTGACGCGTTTTATCATATTATTTGAAAACACTGAATGTCAAATAAAAAGTAAAGAAATGATTCCTGGTTGAATGCTGCAGGGATAATTGCATAGTCAAGAATAAGGCTATCATAATTGATCGGAATCAATGATACACTCTCTAAAGTGTACCAGTATTGGTATGCAGTTTAGCCAAACAATATGACTAACCAGATGCATTTCAAGGTTGTCGCTAGGTGCATTTGACAATGATCGCACACGGTCTCTAATACTCCGTTATACGGTGCAGTTTTCACAAAGGAGAGGCTTGAAGCTATAAGAGTAGGTGCATGTTGGAAAAGCATAGGAGAGAATGATAGGAAAACGTGGGGTATTTAATAATCTGTCTAAGAACTAACTTACTTTACTAACTAGCCATTTCTTCACAAGGATTGGCAGAGAAGATAGAACTCTCTCTTGGCACGCATCTATACTTCTAATTAATACAACTTACACGTTCAATTTCTTTTAGAAAATATTACAATATTACAATCATAATGCCTTTTTATAGCTAATAATATGTTCTCCTCGCACTCTTTTCTCCGTCCATTCGCTCTACATGTCCAAAGTACCTACAGTGAGAATGATTTAAAGTAATATCCCTATTATTAATTTCTATTACTAATTTATTAAGAATCTCTTCAAACTATTGGTAATCCCGGTTAAAAACGGGATTGCAGGCTTTACGAATGAATTAACAGGTTTTCTGATAAACTTTTAGTAAGTTACGAATATATTATTATGATGTCGAAACACGCGTTCATGAAAATTCAAATATTTTTGCATTTTGTGATGACATATTTGTAAGGCGAATCGTATTGGCCAGTTAGCATAACAGTCATTTTTCTCCGTGAACATGAATAATAGCGAATCATCATATCTCTAGGTTACAAAGAAAGGCGACATCATGCATTTGCTGACTATCTTCCTAGCGATTTCCTGGCCATTACCAAATCAACGCTTATTGACTCGTTTAGCAGCGATATATTTTCTATAACGCAAAAGTCGACAATTCAACATTCAAAACAAAGCGCGAACGCGATGGCGTGATCGCTAACAATTTTTCATACAAATTGAATGGTGACGTTTTAGCTCGACAAGTGTCCGCAAGTCAGGTGGCTAGGTCTGGCAAACCTAATGGTCGCATGCCACGCCACCGCTTTCATAGGGTATGCATGAACCAGCGGTGTGTGAACAGTATCGCATGAGGTACATGGTACAAGCGGTGTACACCCGAGAGAAGTAAGATCACTCGAGATAAGGAGCACGAAGGTGATAAGTGAGAATTAATACGGGAGTTCCGTTTTGAAAATGATATATTAAGAGGGCAGTCATTGTATAAATTTACATTAGTATGCTGTTTCCTGTTCTGTTATCTGTTCGTTTTTCTATCAAATGAGATTTCGCAGCAAAATGCGTTGTCAGGGCTTCACGCAGAGTTTTTAGAAATCTCATGTAGACATGTTTCCTTTTGTTTTGAAGGTGAAGTATTAAAAATTTCATTATATCCGGAATTTCTGTAAATGTGTATAAATATTATTTATAATATATCGCCTATTTTAGCCCTCTCACCCAAATGTGTAGACTGTACAATAAGATTGAGTGTGCTGAAGTAGATATTTTTGTCGATAATTTGTAAGGATTCAGAAAAAAAATTCTGCTATTGTTAAATAATATGTTGCATTGATTATATTATGTATTACTTGCGTCTATTAATTTTCTGTAATATTTTTATTATATATTTATTTTTAATTTTGAATTTTTATTTCTTTTATATTTTAATCTTTATTTAGGTATATGAGAATTAATGTGTCTTTGTATGTGTATTTGTATGTTAACTGAGTTATTATAACTGGATTGTTCTCACGTAAGTGAGATCGTCTGTAAAAACCCAGTATAAATAAATAAATAAATAATATAAATAGATATAATTTGCCATAACATATATTATTTGTTTATGTAGAAGTGTATAGTGATTATTTTACTCTGAGTAAGGTTGAAGATTTTACTCACCAAAGTGTACGAAACTTAGTTATGTATTGACCCTTTCAGCACCGCAATTTTGATTCCATATATAGACCATATCTTATGCTCATAACACATTAATGTGGTGGTTAGCAATGTGTAACAAAATTCGACGCATTAGGACATTAATATCCAAAATTTGTACAAAATATTATCGATGTAAATACCGAGAAAATGATAACAAAATTGGGTCAGTCAAAACATTGCGACCTTCGCAGACGAAAACGTAAGATAACATTTAATTTCTAACATAATTCTCATGTATTTTGTATTATATTGACATAATGGTGAAAGTAAAGACACTAAATGAAAAGGATAAATACATTATTATTATTTTTTTAATGATAAACTAATGTTTATAAGACATGGTTTTATGCATAGCACAAAGACTAATAAATTATTATAAGCAATAATTAGTCGTCTGTAATATTATAAAAAATGAAAATATCTCCCGCCGACGGGAATGGGAATTGAATCCACGCCTTCTGATGTCGGGTCAGACGCTCTGGGCCATTGAGCCACGTCGGCTTATTTCCAAAACGCCAAATAATTCAATATATACAAGTACTTCAATCAACAAATACTGCTTATTATAATTTAATTATGGATAAATACAGTCAATATCAGTGGCGTAGTATCTGAAAAAATCGCCCCATGCGCAAACCTTGAAGGGTTCAGAGGCGGTAATTTATACAGGGTGTATCGGCACGTACCCGACAAACTTTAACCAGCTATTCCTTAGCACATTTGGAGTAAAAAATGTTACGTGCACTTTGCTGTCCGGTAACATTTTTTTTTTATAAAAAAAATATTATTCATATTTTCACCACATGTCACCAATGTTTTATCTTTTGTCAAAGTTTGAAAACCCGTCTGGCAATATTTTGTTAGAGTTTCGTTGAATAATGTACGTACGTACCTACGTTGGCGCGCTTTTACAATCACAACGAAATGGCACGGCACCATTCGTCTCATTTTTAACTATTATTATTTAGTGTGTACGAAAGAGCGAGGACACTTTTTGACACACTTGCTAATAACAGCTGTTGAACACGAGAAACAATGCAAATGACAGTGACGGAGTGTGGATTTTTTTATTTATTTTTTGTTTTTAATGGAAAAAAAATGTTACCGGACAGCAAAGTGCCCATAACATTTTTTACTCCAAATGTGCTAAGGAATAGCTGGTTTAAATTTGTCGGGTACGTGCCGATACATCCTGTATGTACAAAAAAGATCGTCGGTACATTTAAATGTAGTATCAATAATACATTGAGTTTTCGACTGCGGAAAACTTTTCCCGATACCATTTTCATAAATTGTTGAAAAATATCATTTGATTAGGCCAATCAAGTATAAAATAATTTCATTTGGTACAAACGGCCGCTTTCTCCAATAAAAATGAGCGAAAGCTAATTTTAAAATTGGGGAAAAAGAAACAATTACAGCGTCATCAACGCGTCGGAGTGTAATTTTCACAAATCACATTCTAGGTCATATCTGTTTATCTCATTGGGTTCCAGTTGAAGCATTTCTCAACCAACCGATTTGGCGTGTTTCGTGGTCAAAGGGTTCACAATATAAAAAAAAATAGTATATACGGCGACAAGTTCCAGAGTGGAAGATACTCTCAGTATCGCTCTGGTCAAAAACCACTATTCAGAATTGAAAAGATCTAAATAGCCAGGAACTTCCACACCTTCCTCTTCCCATCTCCCTCCCTTCCCAATACCCTCAGCCTCACAATACACCTCAATAGTATCACTGGATCCAGACGGTTGGGGAGCAGTTAGCAGCAACAAGAAAATGCTGTCGAAAAGAGCAAACGAAAACTGTTATTGTGACCGTATTTCGAATATATAATGTACAATAAAATAGCACAAACCCATGAAAAACCACTGGATATTATAATTGTACGATTTGCGAAATTTTAAAACGACGGTCGGAAGTTTAGCTTTCCAATGAACAACAAACTTTCGAAAAATTACGACATCTGTAAAAATATTAATCAAAAGAAAACACTGAATCGTTCTCACAATCAGTTTCAACGTAAATCCCAGTTCTAGATGTCACTGAACCGTAGTTACAGAGAGACATACCATCCAAATTATAATTTTTAATTACGATACATTCTGATATGAAGGAATTTAGAGAACAACGGAAACTAATTTATTGACGAAGGTATGTACGTATCACAAAGAGTTATTTAAAACAATGCATTATTTCATTTAATTGTTTGAATATTTCTACTACAATGCACAATGTACATATCTGTAAACTATGTAACATTACAATATGGAGACATGTCGATACAGCTTCCAGGCAACATGACTCCATCTGGCTTCATTTGTGTAGAATAGAGACAGAGGACACGATCAGACAGCAGACACCAGACAGTAGACTAGAAACGTAGAGCGGGTCAGACGTCTACTGTTGTGAATAGAGTCTGTGTCTGTGCGCTGTCTAGCCACGGGCGAGATCCCTGCTGCAGCCGCTCTATGAATGTGTCATCTTCTTGGAAATCAGTGGAAAAACACGAGTGCGACTAAAAGAGGTTATAATTTAATATTGCGGCTGTCCCGTGGCGAATAGAAAAAATAATAACATAATGTAATTATTATTTGAGAAAAAAAATTTTTTGGTAAATAATTTAGTATAATTTGTTATACACACTATGAATAATTACCGATAGTAATACGTTTAAGTTTTAACATACAAGGGATAGTTTCACAGAATTTTAACAATTCAACTAACAATTTAATATTCAAGATCTGTCAAACAACCTATTCATAATGAAGTAATAAGAGAACTCGTATAAAACTTTCGCAGAATATGAATTTGATGAATTGTTCAAATTCTGCGAAACAACACATCCTTAATTAAAATTAATAGTGAAAGAAGAAAATATTTAAATTACCGGAAATAGAAAAGAATGCATTTCAACAGAATTAATTATTTTTAGTTTTTCGTTCCATTTTAATTAAATTACTGTCAAATGTAACATTGATAGCAGGTAATAATAGTTCTATGAACATTTAAGATCGCCGCTAGCTAAACGGAAAATTATCCGAATAATTTTGAATGAAATTGCTATGAAAATGCATTATTTTCCATTTCCGGCATTTTTAGTAATTTATTTAGTTGAAACGAAGTATTGTTGCATTATGTGTCTTGATACTAAATGTTTACCTAATTTTCTTAGAAAGTTTTAATGTAACTCCAATCTAGATGCAGTATTCAAAAATTAAATATTTCGATTCATAAAAAATATAGTTATGCAAACATTTTCATTTTTTTGATAATTTGGATCAAAGATTGAAATTTATCTAGACAAGTGAAAACCAAAAGGTTTACACTTCGTTTCAGTAAGTATGGATTAGTGTTTTATTATATTCTCATAAAATCCCTAGACACACATCGAATTCGAATGTAGGTAATTTTAAATGACAATTTTTCAAACAACCCACATCGACAATTATGATTTACAGATGCTAAAATTAATTAAAAAAATATTAATTAGCCATGACAGTATGAAATATTTCGACCTGTGTTTATTATGAAAAACGAGTGCAAGAGATAATCTATTTTTGGTAACACCTTTAAGATTAATAATACCGTGCAATCAAACCGATTGCAACTTTTAAGTAAACAAACGTTCTTGTAAATTTTATCTAAGAAAAATGAATACCTACATAATATTTTGCTTGAATAATCAATTTGGTCGCTAAATATGGATAACGTTGCACTATTTCAGGAAATTGTCAAAAAGTTTTAAACATTTTCTTAGCAAAACGAATAATCTATTTATCTTAAGCTGTCATTTTTTGTTTCATATTTTTGTATTTTTTCTTACTAGATGTATGAATAAAATCTTGTCTAAATAAACATTCAAAATCCAAAATATTTTTTTTCCTTGGTTCATCAGTTCTGTTGCTAAATTTGGATAGTGTTTAAGTATTCAAGGATATGTGTGTAATTATTGGCACATCGTATGAGTGGAGGGGTATGCATGAAATGACGAAAAAGGGTCCGGGATGGGACTCACCTTGCAGCAGCCGCAGGTGTCGGCCCCCTCAGGTGAGGGCACGCCGAGGGCTGGTGACCGGTCGCCGATTGTCAAATCTCATTAACCTAGCTGACCACTACACCACTGCTGATACCAACGAGCCCTTACAGCTGTCACAAAGATTTCAATGCGCCAATATGTTCAAAACCAGGAGTTTTCTCAGGGAAAATAAAAACAAAATGTATCACACTTATTGCCAATACGCCCCAAATCAGTATTGTTACAATGAGCGTTTTGAACTGACAAACCGAATAGCCCTTTTAAAGGTCCAATAATTGGCCTTCCACTACAATCGACTAACTATCTTTTCAACGTTCACTACTAACACTAAATTCACATAAATTTTAACACAAAATCTAGCCTAAGAAAACTCACTGTTTATGTTGCATGTTTATTATAGATAACTGTCACGAATGTTTTAAAAGTTCCACTTTTTCACTAATGTTTTCGACATTTTGAGAAGTTAAGAGACGCAGACTGGAGATCAGAGCAGCCTCGCCTTGACCGGTGATATTATTGTTGATCACTGGGTATTGTTTTAAGAAGTCGGTGGTGTCAAGGTGGACCGAGGGAAGATCGGCAGGTGGCGACTGGTGATTGTACGTGTACATTTCTCCATCGCGGCACTGAATTAACGTGTAAACTTGTACGTATATCTCCGGTAAATCAATTTACATGGAATTGTGTCATTTCAACACTCGCGTCACCAGACGGGTTCGAAGTGCGATAATCCTCGAGGACACATTAGAAGTATCTCTATTATTATGCACCGAAAAACCAGTTTGCACTCGAGAGCTGTCAAAAAATATTAGGAATGTTTGACTGTAGAACCGCGCGTTCGTCCGCTTCGAATACCGCCGGACGAATGACGGGTCGGCGGGGAACCGTCTGCGGCGGCCCTGGGGCGGGCGGGTGGCGGGCGGCGGGCGGCGGGCGCGGGCGGCTGGGGAGGGGGGTAGAGATGTCTGGAGGTGAGGGGAGGGGTGCCTGTTATCGCGGCGGCCAGACAGCCCCGCCCCCCTCTTACCTCCCTCCCGCCCGCCTCGCGCAGCGGTGTCTGCCCCCCGCACCTCCACCCCCGCCGCCCGCTGCCAATACTCGCTTCGGCCGGTCCGGCAACAGTTACTTCATTTTCACACTATCTATAAGAAAGTCGCGGCGAGGCAAGGTCAAATGTTTAGGCGAGCGAAGAGCGCCGCGCAGCAAAGTGCAATCAAAAACCGATCAATTAAAATCATCATAGACAGATCGGAAGACATTTTCATAATTATTTTTAATTTATTCGCCGCTTCGTTTTCGGCCGTGGCGCCGGGTACACCTGCACTCGAGATGTAAGTCGGTAGATACAATGTATGCAGTATGCACGTATGGCGCTTTTTCCATTTGTCAATCGGATGTACTCTGTCTAGTGCGTTTACCTTTTTCTTCATGTTTCTTATGTTTACTCAGTAAAATAGGGCGATTAAATACAATTAGTTTATTTTCAGCATTACTACGTCAGCACAAACACATTGCATGTTCAAATAATGAAGTCCACACCTCGCTATGGCAAACTGAAAAAATGCATGTTGCGAATACGAATAATAAGAAATTAAGATTCTCATGGCCAGTACTAGATTATATTTTTATAATATGGAACATTACTAATTATGAACATTGGTTAATTTGTGGAAATCCAAATCACATTTACAATTGGTTATTTATTGCACTTATTTAAAAATCATACTTTCATTATTTAAAAAATAATGGCTGTTTATTTGTGAATTATATAAATCGTTCATAAAAAGAGTTACCTATAAGAGAAATAAAGCTTAGGTTAACCAAATTTAAATCTTCACAGTTTTCAGGAAAAAAGAAAACATCTTACTGACAAATCTAAATTTGAATTTAAAACACACAAATTTATCGAAATATGCATTAATTTCACAGTGATAGAAACTCTCAGTATCGCCCTGGTGATTGATCACCAATCAGAAAATGAAATACCGTGTTCGGTGACCAGATCTGAATAGCCATGTACTATTTAACCTTACCTCTCTTTTCCTTCCAGACGACATTCAGCCTAACAACATACACAATTGGGGATGCCATAGTCTCACATACTCTGGATGATTGTGGGTAGTTGAGACTTTTATGCAATAAGTATTAAGTATTCAATTAAAAGTAAGATTTATTAATACTCTAAGGCCGGGATTAAACATCCAATTATTTGATCAGACCATCGGATCGGACGAACCAAATACACGTTCGATTCTCGTGTTCGATTTTTGTGGTCTCAATCAGCACAAAATATAATCTATTGCGAAATTTATTTATTTACAGACTTTCTCTAAAGTCAAGTCTTTTATATCGACTCGGAAGAAAAAGTAAGACGTGTATTTTAGTTCTATGAAAAGTAGACACTGCGCGCTGTCAGACAATCGAATTGTTATCAAACTGATGAGTCGTAAGAAAAAGTCAGACGTGTATTTTAGTTATACGCAAAAGTAGTCACCGCGGGCCGTCAGACAATCGAGTTGTTATCAAACTGACGAGTCAGAAGAAAAAGTCGGACGTGTATTTTAGTTCTATGCAAAAAAGTCACCGCGCGCCGTCAGACAATCGAATTGTTATCAAACTGACGAGTCGGAAGAAAAAGTCAGACGTGTATTTTAGTTCTATGCAAAAGTAGTCACCGCGCGCTGTCAGACAATCGAATTGTTATCAAACTGACATGACGTGTCGAAAGAAAAAGTCAGAAGTGTATTTTAGTATTATGTGTATGGACTGTATAGCGCAAAGGCCTTCGAAACATCGGACATGTATTCCCGTCTGAAGGACTTTTAAAACCGATAAAAAAACATTTTTTTGTTTGTTTGTTGGTTGAAAATCAATATTTTAATTATCCTGTAATTGGTAACCGAATAAAACAGACCACGATAAAAAAATAGGTTGGGTTAGGTTAGGAATGTTTTTTTCTTAACTTAAATTTTCATCACTTTTCTTCGATGTTCTGTTTTGTCATGGAACCGTCTACAGCATATTTTTAATAGTTACTTATCTCCGCCAGACATTCTCTGAAGGCTTCGATGACATCATCTCATTTCACGACTCTTTCCCAGATCCGGAGCCGAGTCGGGGGTACTGGGGCGTCTGGAGTCTAGTCATGTTCAGATAATGGCTAAATAATTCTAATAGCACCTTCAAAATAATTCAGACGCATTCATTTTTTGTAATTTATTATTCTTCGTAGAGCTCATTTTACGTGGAACGCTCAACTCGACAGAATTTAAAACATACATCACATGAAATAAAATCACATAAAGGCATAGAGCTACAATTAGTACTAATAATATCTCGTCGAAACTTGTTCCACTATTAGAACGCGATAAGCGGTGCGAGCAGAATGAATTCGGTAGTTTTAGTTGGAGCGTTGGGAGAGTTGGAGGTCAGTTGGAGGTAAAAAAGCGGAACTTGTTTTTTCGCTTCATGTGTCATCTAAATATGATACATCAATGCATATAGGTACCTACATGTTGAATTTTGTAACTTTTCTATTGGTTATTTAATAAAAAAATATTTTTATGGAAATTATATATTTTTTCAATTCCATAAATATTTTTGTTGGGTATAAGATTTTTTGTACAAAGATAACCGAATAACCCTTTAAATTACATGTTTTTAAATTCATTTATTAGGGTTCGTGATTTTAATGTGAAATCGCACAAGAGTCCCAACCTAACCATACTAAACATCTGAAGTCAATCTATGGAATTCCCAATTGGGGTATGTTGTGAGGCTGAAGGTAGTGGGGAGGGTAAGGAGATGGGGAAGTACCTGACTATTCAGACCTGGTCACTAAACACGGCCAAAGCTATTCCAGGCAACGCTTCAATTCTGAATGGTGGTCTTACACCAGGGCGATACTGATAGTATCTTATACCCTGGAATGTGCCGCAAATACACTATATATTATTTTAGATTAATAAATTGTGAAAAAACAAAAATTTACAATTTACTTGCGCACGCCGGAATCTCGACCACGGAGCCCGTCATACTTACATAAATTGGATTCCTTTTGTGATATTGTTATCTTGGTTAGTTGCCCGTGGCAGCCTCCTATATTTTGTATTCTATTTTATATTTATTGAATACTAGGGTATGATTTGAGACTTTTCATGACTAAAAGTTTTATCGTGATTAATTTTTAGGGTTTTATGCCGGGTTGCGCTTCCTCCTCGTTTCGTTTCTTAGTCGGACCAAATGTAAACAAATAATTTAGCCAACGTTTCGGGCAGTCTTATCTTTCTTCAGATGATGGACGCTGTAAGGTTGCTGGAAACGTGGCTAAATTACTTGTTTACAATCGGTCCGA
Source organism: Hesperophylax consimilis (assembly GCF_061612785.1). NCBI lineage: Eukaryota > Metazoa > Arthropoda > Insecta > Trichoptera > Limnephilidae > Hesperophylax > Hesperophylax consimilis. The sequence goes on from NC_142842.1 coordinate 5,003,660, forward strand.
CTAAGAAGTCCTAAATATCTGACAGAAGTTACATTTTATTATTTACTCCGTAATATCGTAAAGTGTGATTTTTTGACAACTGAAAATTGTAATGTCTTTTGTAAACAAAATAACGTATGTAAACGATTTTTATAATTTGTAACATAGAACAAACACAACAGCTATAACTATACTAACATACTAGTATTAGTACAGGTCAATATTCCTCATAGAATTAAACTAATCGCATTTGTTGTTAATAAAAGTATAAATGCAATAAAATTAATGTTTTGACATAAAAATAAATAAAACATGAAAGCGTTTTATAAAAAACTAGCTGGTGTGTACCCGGTGTTGCTAGGGTAGAGATAATGAGTTGGAGTAAAGTTTCGAGGTTTTGAATTCTATGATAATTATTGACTTTTATCTACTTTTTATAAACATGATACGCATGTTTTATATATACAAACCTTCCGGAAGAAATTCTCTAAACGATAGTGAAAACCCTATGAAAATCCGTTGCTCAGTTTAGAAGAACTAAGCGCACAAACAGACAGACGCGGATAGCGACTTTATTTTATACCATTTAGAGAAGAAAATGAAAAATGTTGAATTCTAAGGAGTCAAAGAAAGAGAAAAAAAATACTGAAATAAACTTTTACAAAAAAGCTAGATGAAAAGTTTGAAAGTAATACTTTGTGATTTGGATAGTTTGACGAAACAACTAAAAGTTAAATTGATTTAGTGATTGCACCGTGTCCTCGCTGACCCTGTACAAAAGCCCGACCGGACGCCGGGAAACCTTTCGTCTGCAGCTTTCAACGGTAGAGCAGGGCGAAAGCTCACCAAAGGACGCTTTCTTGCACTTATTAATATTGAAATATGTCTAATACCTAATTATTATCGTAGCAAAGACTTCATTAAGTAGTATTGCTTTATTATTTTGACCAAATTTATTTTGTTGTTTTTAATTCACCAATAAAGCTCCCCCGCGTCGGATCATGTCAAAAGTCACAATATCAGAATATTTTTTATGTATGAGACGATAAATGAATGTGAATGAAGCAAGTAGTTGAGTTGTGCTGTGGTTCTTCCTCTTTGCCTAAGGCCGTCTCATCCATGGAGATACTTATAAGCGACCTGGGTTTTGTATGCGTAGCATACGTGCCGCGACGCGTCGACTACCGGTTTGACGTGAGTTGCACGCTACTGACAGTGCTGGTTGCAGACTACGAGAGTTGTATTCGCATTTACTACTCGTCTGACAAAAATGACGTCCACACATAATTTATCGGAATACGTTAGAAAGGATTTAGCGGAAAACGCTTCAATGGAAAGAATTTAATTGGAAAGAAAAGTTAATTTTAAATAATTTTCATTTAGTTCCTTGGCGGCAACGAACGCCACACAATTAACATTTATTTCGTTAGATGGGTGAACCCAAAATTGAGTCACTTGACAACGTATTAATTCCACGACTGCGCTTGAAAAAACGATGAAGGTATAGTGATCGGTTATGCTTGTTTTCCAAATGAAAGGTGTTGTTTTTGTCATTTTGCCACCTTGTGTCCAGTGGCAGGCACCTCATGACTTTTGGGATTACTAGAGTGCTAATATTACAAAAAATGGCATTATTGATGTTGTTGTAGATGAAAATGATATTTTTTTTTCTAAAATTCGCTTTTTTATAAAGATTTTCAGGAAATCCGTACGGCCAAACTGAAATTTCCTGAAAATCTTTTTGTAGAAAATCGATAACATCAGTTTCAATAACATCAGTGATGTCGATCTTTCAAACTTAGCACTCTATCGCACTGAAAAGTCACGAGCCGCCACTGCTTGTGTCCAAAAATCATCAATACACGATGAGATGTGTCGGCGTACAACTCTGGTGTAATCGCTTATACATGAAATGAAGTTCTTTTCAGCCATCAGTTTTTTCAGCGCTGTTTGAGTGCTGAGCTATGTTTAATTAACGTTACCCGTCACTATAGTTTTATGACATTTCTTGTAATTTATTACATTTTTGAATTTCTCAATAAATTGTTTGACTTTTCGAGCCGTGTGTTTGCTAAACCACCAATAATCTGATAAAAATGATTATTTATTTTGTACAAGGTGGAGCAAAAGTAATGTAATAATGTGAATGTGCCATAATTTTTGCAAATGGCGTCAAATGTCATTGGGCTTTTAAATTTATGTTGTAGACATATGGAGAATTATTTGACAACAAGCAATGAAGCGATAAACACTTGAACAACGCGGAACCTTCAAATAAATTTTCCGTGAAAACAGAGCCCCATTTTGTTCATTTCTAACAAAATGGCAGCCAATTCACATTATGACAGTGTTTTTGCCCCACCCGCGTTAAAACAACATTGAAATTGGTCAAATAAGCAGTAACAATAATTCCGCATTCTTCAGGTGTGTATTCGCTCCATTGCTTGTTGTTTACTAATTTTCTATCTGTCTAAAACAAAAATTTCAAAGCACAATGACATTTGATGCCATTTGTAAAAAATTGGGTATATTCACATGGTGACATTACTTTTGCTCCACATTATATTTGTAATGCTAGACAGTTTGTCATGTTTATTTCTTTATAAGATCTTGGTGTTTTTGGTTTATAATGTATATAACTATATCACTATTCTTGTTAATGTGTGCTTTCGTGGTAATCCACGTAAAGTTCGGTAATTGTTGTATATTATCTAAATTTATTGGATTGAGATGGGCATCAGTCAAAACTGGTGATTACTTAGTTATAATAATAAATTAAAACAGAATCAAGGAGCAACCAATATTGAAACTTGTTGATAATTTTGATAACTGTGGCGGTGTACATAAATTAAGTTGTCTTATTTAATTAAAATGACGCCAAACAGTGATTTTGCTGTTATTGACGAAGACATTTTTATAATTTTTTTTATCGTTTAGATATTTTTTTGTAAGTTGGGCGCTTCAAATATGGTAAAAACTTTATACAATAACATGACCTTTCGATATGAAAATCGCTCCGTAGAACAAAGAAAGTCACTAGCCGCCGAAGAATTTTCATACGTAATTGGAAAAGTTTTTGTGATTAAAAACATTTCTTTTATATTTTTAAGGCAAATTGGTAGTGGGTACTTGGAAAATTGTTAGAATTATTACGGTAAGTAAAGTTAATATAAAAAAAAATGTTTTTTTATGTAATAATAACATTATTAAAATTACCCAAGATTTTAACTAAAGTGTTTTGTAAACAGTTACAAGAATAGCTCATAAATATTTTATTTGGTTTTTTGCCCAGCGGGGATTTTTCATGGTTTTTTAAAACAGTATATATCTAGTGAGCTATCGAAAATTATACAAAAAAATCATTCAAAAACGTTCATTGTTGTTTTAGAGACGATTAATTTAAATATAATTTTTGTACCCACTCTATCGCTTGTCTGAATTTTTCCCACAAAAAATTCCAATTTTGAAAATGTTACTAAAATTCAAAGCATATCCAAGTAATAGAGTTCACTGAACCGGAGTCATAACCGAATCCAAACCGAACCCAAACTGAACCGAAGTCACAAGCGAAAGTAGTATTTTCAATTATGTGATGATTTACTATTCTTTCTAGATGTATTTGTATCTATGTAAGTGAAATACTAATGAGTGTCTTAAATAAATAATAAAACAAAAAACATTTTTTTTTGTAAAATAAAGTTAATTATAAATTGTTATCCTTTTTAGAATTTAACAAAAAACTAGGTAGGTATCGCATATTTTTTCAACACAAGAATCCAGGCAGCATACTTATTACTGTAATAAAACTAGGTAGGTACTGCTAAAGTTTTCAACATAAGAATCCAGGCAGCATACTTATTACTGTAATAAAACTAGGTAGGTACTGCTAAAGTTTTCAACATAAGAATCCAGGCAGCATACTTATTACTGTAATAAAGTTAGGTAGGTACTGCTAAAGTTTTCAACATAAGAATCCAGGCAGCATACTTATTACTGTAATAAAACTAGGTAGGTACTGCTAAAGTTATCAACACAAGAATCCAGGCAGCATATTTATACTTATTACTGTAGTAAAAATGAAGAATATAAGAAAGATAAGCGCTATTGTCCAAAAATATCCACATTCTCAATGTCCCGATGACACCGGAGATGTCTCCGATCTGGTACCGGGTTTGTTTACGGAAACAGAGGCTAGGGCCGTTCGAAAGACTGGTGTGTCGGCCCACCCGAGCACTGCGCAAATACCTCGATGCGGTTCGATGACAAATCAGAACACCTTTAAAACTTGATATAAAGCGAATACTCTATTATCCCATTAATTCAGTGACGCTAGTGTAGCATATTGACGCTAATATTTCTTTCAATGGCGGGAAATTGAATATATTTACTACTTGGCTGCGTGTTTTGCGCGCTCTAATTAGTATTTTTTTTTATCAATATTGATTAAATAAAAAAGATATACATAATTAAAAACACAAACGGTCATTTTGCAGGATACCAAAATACGTTAACAGGTTAGTTATAATTGTGAGAATTGAATTAATAATAAATAATATATACCCTATAATATTAATTATTAATTCTTTCATAAATAAAATTAATGATAATAATTGTCAGATAAATATATAAAATATTTCACTACCTTTCTAAACCATCAAATACAGACTTCAATAATTTTATGTACGAGCAAAAATAGCAATAAGGTCGTATGTAGATTACCTACTTTTCGATTTTTATAATTTATTAACGTTAATTAAAGATATATTTCACATAAAATCTATTGAAATGTATGATAGAAAATAAAGGCGCACAACTTATGCCGCTAGGAGGTGTTGGTGTAACATGTTGCCATCAGAATGTATGGGATATGTCAGAAGTTTGAGGTATTACACATATTATGGGGTATTTGTATACATTCATTAAAGTGATGGTAAAATTTCCCATTATTTGAATATGTATACCTAAGTGTTTAAATAACACCTCGTTCCAACTATATATGTATGGTCCAATATATATAAATTATCTACCTGTGCAGAATGTAAATGAGTTGTAGTATATGACCATTAGCAGCATCATGTTCGTTGATCAAATGCATTGTATATAAGGTTGGTTTTCGTGATTCAAAAACCGATGCAATAAATTTGAAACGAGGTGTTTTCCAATAATTTAGAAGTGGAGTACCTACGAAAATTTACCAAAGTGATATAAAGTCATTAAAAGTGATGAAAAATAAGCAACGTATACTAAAAACTGCTGAATAGATAATGCGATGAAACACACTAAAAATGCCTTCCATGTAGATTTAAATGGAAACCAATGTCACAACATTTTGATTCTAGCCCATTTAGCACGTGCTCTGTCTCTCTCAGACTTTCCTTGCATTGTACATCGCCATTACGTTTGATCAAAATGAAAATTTCATAATGACGTTGAAACACAGTAAAGTATTTGAAATTTGAGGTCCGATTTACCAAACTTTTGAATCACGAAACACGCTCAAATCGTACTTCTTGAGTTCTTCTTTATTTTGTGTTAAAAACCTAAAATAACCTAACACAGTTAACCTTTTTTTCATAACTGAGTTTATGTGACTTTTCAAAAGTGTTCTGTTTTGTCGCCGTTCTGATTTGCAAGGTTACCCTTCGAGGCGCGTCGACTGCGAGAGGCACCGCGGCACTGCGACCGATCACCGCGTCTCGGCAGTCTCCGGCGCGGTGTGTTGTGTCGGACGGTCGGGTGTATTTATTTATTTGTTTAGTGGCCGGGCACTCCGGGCAGCGATAACGCGCGGCCGCGGCAGGTCACCGACCCGTGCCGGGCGGGGAACACGCGACACTCGACATTCGACACTCGACATTCGACACTCGACACTCGAGAACTCCGGCGCTAGCGCTACCCCACTGGGGAAAACGGTGCTAGTCGAACCTGATGCTGTCAAATGAGCACGACCACCATCTACTATATTTGTGTTGAGTATAATATAATATCGTTTTGTAATCATTTAACATGATAATTTCAGGTAATTATTGTCAGAACCCTCATATTTCGTTGTGGATGGAAGAACTGCTCCCAACCGTCTAAAGTCAGTGAGACTATGGCATCCCCAATTGGAGTATGTCGTGAGACTGAGGGATGTGGGAGGGAAAGGAGACGGAGAAGAGGAAGGTGGAGGAGTACCTGGCTATTCAGATCTGGTCACCAAACTCGGCCAAAGTAACGTTTCAATTCTGAATGGTGGTCTTAGACCAGGATGATACTGAGAGTATCTTACACTCTCGAATGTGAGGCAAGTATACAAGATATTATTTTTAATGAAATAACACAAATTGATCAAATAAAATTTACTTGCGCACGCCGGGATTCGAAACCGCGACCCCCAGCTTGCTAGTCGAGATCTTTACAAGTTGTCATTTTGTATTCATTTATCTTGATAATTTCAGGTTATCATTGTAAGAACCCTAATGTTTTGTTTTAAGTAACTGTTTCCTCTGACATCGTTAACAATGAAAAAAGTTTAATTCTGAATATAACTAAATAGAAGTCCTGTGAAAGTAGACTGCGCGTAATGTTGATTATTCCGATTTGACATCTCGTGTGCCAGAGCGCGCTCTGGCGGAAGAACAGGGTATTATCAAATACGGCTACCATCTTGACAGGATTGACCGGACCCGAAAAACACAAACAAATTTATTGAAAAATTGCAAGGTGGTCGATTTGCAACAGAACTTCGCTATGCTCAGTAAATAATACAAATTAATCAAATAAAATTTACTTTCACACGCTGGGATTTGAACTCGCGACTTACTCGAGATTACTAAGCTATTCCTGATTAGGTATTAGGTAATTTTAAGTGAGAAATCCAAATACATAAATTGAGAGAAAACTTTATTTATATTAACTCTGGATAACTGAAAGCTTCAAATTATATTGATACTGAAAATATAATAGTAACGCAAATTTAAATAGAAACAAATAATATTACATTAAGCCAAATAGCCAAGCGCTCCACCTCACTTACATTCGCCTGACATCCTAGATATCCATCCCATTTGAATTTCGAAAATACAGTTCTGTTTTGGAAATTTAAGCCTCAATTAGGCAAATGTTTGGATAATGAAACACTCCCACTTTTTATTTCTTGTAAATTAAATTTAAGTCAGTCTATATAAGACACATTTATATACTGCACTGTTGATGACTTATCTAAATCATGTTGTAAATGTACATGCAAAAGTCCAAGGTCCCGTAGTAAGCGTTCAAAGATTGTTTGAAAGGGAGATATGTAAATACGAATGTTAGAGGGAGTGCGCAAATATTAAAAAAAACGATAATAATTAATCGAAAATGATGAATATATTTAATAAAACACGACTCGTTTAAAATAGAGCAAAAATCTCTCAATAAATGCTTTATTTGCATTTAAAGATACACTGGGATTTTTAATGCCTATAATATATTAAATAACAGAACAAAACGTGTTTTTAATAATTTTCGGAGCTTACTTTGTGATTTTTTTCTATCGAGGGATTTTCATATAATTAACATTTCAGCATTAAAAATGTTCAGATATTACTACAATATTAACTTTTTTTTCAGAACTTAAAAACTTAAAGAGTTAACGACAAACTTGCTATAAATCAATAGAAAATAAGGTATGCGGGGGCTTAACGGGCGTAAATAAATAAGTTTTTTTTAATTCTGTCTGTATAACTTTAAATGATTTTTGGTGTAATACCCTTCTGAGGAGGAAAAGAAACATCACATCAAAAGTCCACACTCTTTTAAAAAAAATCCTCACTGTTTTGTAATTCGCATCAAAGGATTCAAGGCTTTTTTTCAGTTCTTGGAAGCTATCTTTAGAGTATTTTGAAGTTATTTTAAGTCATTATATTTTTGTAGTGTGCCGAATGAATAATACACCACGTTCATTATTTTTTTACGATTTGATTACAAAACATCGACTTTTCTCTAATTTCTATAAATATAATATGCATGTATTACATAACCTTCCGGAAGAAATTCTTTAAATGATAGTGAAAACTGAAAACCCTATCAAATCCGTTGTGCAGTTTAGAAGAACTAAGCGCACAAACAGACAGAAGTGAATAGCGACTATGTTTTATACTATTTAGAGATTAGAAATTTGCCTCAGGATCATTGCCTTTAAAATTCAAATACAGGGTTTTCCAATAAGAGGTGTTATTTTGATATTCAATCGTAAAAGATCAATAGTTTCGTTGCTTGTGTGGCACGTAGCATCGTCTTGTTGAAAATAAACGTTGTCTAGATTAATACCATCCAATTCCGACCATAAAAAATTATTAATCATCTCTCGATAGCGCAATCCATTCACCGTAACTGTTGCTCCAGCCTCATTTTCGAAAAAATAAGGTCCAATAACTCCGCCGGACCATAAACCGCACCAAACATTCACACGTTGAGAAAAGAGAGGTTTTTCAACAATAACTCTTGGGTTTTCCGAGCCCCAGATGTTACAATTTTGCTTGTTGACAAAGCCACTGAGGTAGAAATGGGCCTCATTACTCAAGATGATTTGCATTTGATTCACTCAAGTGAATTTTAATAATTTCAATGCGTTGTTGAAGCGTGTATTGTTCCATTTTTATTAATGACGTAGTTTATACTTGTCAAATATCAAAAATGACAGCTTCAAAAGTAACATCTACCGAAATAGCGGGCTATTCAAAATAACACCTCTTACTGGAAAACCCTGTATGTGTATTTTTTGTTAAAAAAATTGCGAGACGTCAGAAATTTGCCATTCGAATAAACACTGTTAGTAAAATTGTGAAAATCAACGCAATATGTCAAGAATTAAAAAAAAGAAATACACATTTTAAGTAAAAAATTACATTTAAAGCAAAATAATTTAATCGCTTACACCTACTTAACCGATTGTCGGATATGATTTATACGTGTCAGTTCCAATTACGAAAAATTAAAAGTTCATTTGAATAATTTTGCCCATTACGCTTAAGTACTTCCAGCGTAATAACAACCGGAATAAGTGTATTTAATGAAAATATTATGCTAGTAGACACCAGTAAATATAAATATAGTTAGGATTGATAACATTGATGAGACATTTAAAAAATCCATCTGTGTTATCAACCCCATATAGTATACTCCTTGTTATGAAGGTCAGGTGTGCAAAATTTCATCAATCTCGTAATAAAAATGTCGATTTTCATATAATTCAAATCCACCCCGCCTGCTACATGCAGCCTTTAACTAATAAATATATTTTAGTTTGCTTTGCAATAATTTATAGCTCTATCTTCGATTGAATCTCAGCTTTGGTAAAATATTTTCAAGAAGTCGGTAAAGGTAATATCCTTAATATTACTGTATGAGCTCACCCATATGTGGCAATAGATTAGTCTCTAAGGTTACCCATAGATGGCGTTAGCTGTTGAGTATTGCAGAGACCGAGAGGATAATAAATAAGGTGATAACCTCAAGGTCGGGGTCCAGATTATTCCAACCGCCTGCTAATTAAGATATCAGAGCCCTTGTCAATATATCGTGTTTTAAAGTGTTATTTAATAACAGAATTTGTGAAAAATCCGGGAGATACAACAGTAAATATATTGCAACAGCTTGATACCCGTAACTTTTCAGGCGATGATTTTGTGTATAAAAAAAAATCAATCTATATATATAAAAATGTCTTGTCACGGTGTTTGTGGTCGCACTCCTCCGATACGGCTCGACCGATTTTTACGAATTTTTTTATGTACCTATAATTTTTAGGTATGAGAATAAATTGTAAAATATATTTCATACCGTAAGATGATTAGGATGTACCTATCCAGAAATTTTTCCCGCTTTTTTGACGAATGATATTTTTTGTATTTTTTTATTATTTGATATCAAAAAATGTCTATAACCTTAAATTTTCACCCTCCTACCCCTACTCTACCATTTTTTAATCGTGATTTCAGTATTTATGTATGAAAAAAATTAACCGTCGTTCATATTTCAAACAGAAAATAATTATTAACGTTGTTAAATAACAGATGGCGCTGCGTTCGCCTCATCGAACATTCATCCACACATGGGCAAGTCATTCACGAGAAGCGTCGCGACATTTTATTTGGCATTTGTTATGTATCACAACGCAGTGCGTGCATAATTTTGTACGATTTATTTTAATTTATCTATTTGTGTGGGTGTATTACAGTGAAAAATGCCTGCAAGACGCAAGGGGGCCGATTTTAGGCCGTCGAACGAATAAAGCAACAAACATGCAAAATAGTAGAGCAGAAAGAACAGAAATACAAATCCAACAAGATACCGAAAATATGCATGTGAGCATGTCGCAATTGGGTAAATCTCAATCTCAAGAGGCACGAGCTGTAAGAAATCAATTTATTTTTTTTACATTTATAATTGGCATGTTCTCGCGTGGCAAAGCATCGAGCTTATTTGTGTTAGCTAAAGACGGACTGACAAAAAATATTGTATACTCAATTGCTCTTCGAAATTAATATTGATTTTTCTTATTTCATTTTCCTACTTAAGGATAAAAAATATATTGATTTTTCTCGCTCTTCATTTAACTTTTAAAAGATCGAACAATGAATATGTTCTCTCCGTTACTTATGAAACACATTGAATTAAGAAAATGAATGGTTGGCGTTTTTTTGTTTTTGTCGGCGGTCATCGTCTTCAGTGCTAAATTGATTTTTCTGCCATAGATCCCATCCCCACACACTTACAATACATTCGTTATTTTTCATTTAACAACCGAAATATTCATTATAAATAATTTATATGGCAGAACAACGTTTGCCGGGTTAGCTAGTGGATTTACACAAAAAAGTTCGCTCTTTGGGTAGATCCTCCTTTGGCTGTCTGATAAAAAACAAACTGAAATCCTTCAAATTCTTTTTTCACATGTTTCAATTATTTTGCACTACCCTGTAGCCAAAATTAGAATAAATGCACATAAGGAGGAAAGGTTTCTAACCCGATAAGTTCTTACATAACAGTTCCTAGAAGGAAGGACCGTGCAGGATGCTTTGTTTCCTTTTTTCTAGTTCCAAGGCTAACGAGGTCTCCGTATATTATGAACTATAAACACCACCCTGCCTCAGAACTCCCCGCATCTAGAATAGCCACCTAGCCTGTGGCCGCTCAGGCCAAAGTAGCCGTTAGATGCACATATATATTATATAATATGCACCTTCTTCACCTTTAGTAGACCATGCAAATGGAATAAATTAGGACTGCCATGAACATATTTCAACAAGGTTACACACGACAAAATAGGAAATTGACGAACCTAACCTATTTTTTATCACGTTTGGAACTGTTCTGTATTATATCATTATTTCATCTTCATACCTACCCCATATGAAATTAAGAAAATTATAGATTGTAATGCCTATGCTTGGTGTTAAATGATCATTTATATTAAGGTTTTACTGTGTTAAGGCGAAGCTTAGTGCTAAATCACTATTTTGATTAATCTTTGTAACGAATTGGTGTACATTATTAGTACCAAAAATATATTTTAGATAAATTGAAGGTTTTCCTATCATTTTGCTTGAGTAGAATACAAATAAAAAAATTACTCAACAAAAAAATATAAATGCAAACTACAAAAAATATTTTTTCAATAGAAATGTGTGAACGCGTAAAGGAAACAACAGTAATATAGCTAAGATTATCTGTGACAGTTTCATTTGATTAAATTTTTTGCTTTCTTATAAAATTATTTACAAAATAAATAAAAACCAGTTTTGTGCTCGAAATCGAACGTTTCTAGACTCCGTTTGTCAAGCGATTTTAATACCTATTACCTACAATATAAGGTACACCAAGAATGTACACATTGTTTGATTGTAGCTTCTGTTATTGACAAAATGAATTATCTCGGAAAGTGAATAGAGATCGGACAATCAATCATTCAGACTTTTTAATGAACTTGTTGTAGTCTCGATTTCGTGCCGTATTTTCTTGTGTCGCTCATTAATTACGTAAAATTAAATTTTTGTTTAAAATATATTTAAAATTTTTTAACTGTTAAATGGTAATACATTATTGTACGCAATAATAATTAGCCTGAAACACTGATACAAATTAAAACAATGTAAAAAAAATCGATACCGAAGAATGCACCAAGTCCTCTGTTGATATTTCATCATGGCATCCTTAAAAGCCTTTGTTTTTGTTTCGCCGACTAGTTTATGCAATAAAATATTATGTCCAGATGAACAATCGGATTCCTAGAAGAGCAACGAACTCGGGATATTTCATGGTCAATATGAAATTTGAAAAAAATCCTATATTTTTAAACGTTTTTAGTAAAATACAAGGAAACATCTACTACATAAGAGTTCACACAGCTATGACACGGTGATACTTAGCAATTAATTCTCCTAGGTCCGGTAATTCTGTATAATAATTAGTTTTTGGCGATTTGTTTTGGCGTAGCCCGTACAGGACGCCAAAAATTATTAAGCGTAGCCCTGTCGTCTGTATTAATTTTTTTTTTGTTAGTGGATTTCAATTGCCTCCGTAATTAGACGTGCTCGATGCGTTTTGGGTCATCCCAAAACTTTAGGAACAAATCCAAAGTAATGGCCGGTATCTAATATTTATCTTTAAGGAGAGAGAGAGAGAGAGAGAGAGAGAGAGAGAGAGAGTGAGAGAGAGGGGAGAGGACTTTCTTTTCGAATTTTTATCATATTTTGTATCTTTATTCTCCAGTCTCTAAATAACACTTCAAAACACTAAAACTCTGTTTTCCCAAATAAATTTAAGAAACTAAACAAATAATACCTCATTCCATACACACAAGCAATTGCTTATTATTGGAGATCATTGAAAAATAATAAATATTAATCTTATCATAATATCTTTTATCTTATTACTAGTGAAATATATACAGGGTGTCCGGAAACTCGTAGTACAAGCGGGAAACTGGTGAATCTACATCACATTTGGAGTCGATTTTGTAGTATATATTTTTTTATTTGAGCTTTCGTTATCGAGTAAATCGAGTTTGAAGTTGATTTTTTTTTTTTTTTTTTTTTTTTTTTTTAAATCAAATTCTTATAAATTATTACTGAAGATCAAAGTACCCAACTAATTAAAACTATTTGAAAGTAAAACAAATGAAGAAACTCGGATTTGAAGCATTATTTTGAAATCACCCTTCATTTAATCCGATGTAATCATAAAATATTTCTGCTCTGCAGGGTTAAAACATCTGTTATTCAACCCTAAACACCAGAAAAAACTTTAACCCTAAAATAGCCGAAAAATATTTTTTTTTTGTTTTTTTTTTTTTTTTTGAAAATGCTCAAATCAAAAAACTTTATGTTTTTTTGGGTTCCCCATGTGGTGTAGATTCTCCAGTTTCCCGCTTGTACTACGAGTTTCCGGACACCGTGTATATGTATATCACACATTGTAATTTTTTTTGAATAAATATTAAAAAAAAAAAAAATTGTATTTCTACAAATTTCAGCTTACCTCACAAAAAATATTTTCGTTGAAGCAATAATGTTTTTCCTCAAGACGTTTAGTCAGACCTTGGTGAACGTCTTTTAAAAAATGGAACACGTTTAAATTGGGTAAGAAAAAAAATAGTGCTAAAAGGGTACCTACCTTAAATTTCTTTATTACGTTATTTTAGTCGAAAATCCTTTTAAACATTTTTTTGCAAGCTACTTAAAATGGAAGCCTAGCAAAATAATATTATAATACCACAGAAAGAGACTCGATAGTAGGTTTTATTTCCCCTCGTGGCAGCAGATCAGGCGAATACGAGACGAGGAGACCAGGAGTACAGAAAGGGGATGAGAGGAGCTAATCCAAGAACGAGATCGGACGCTGGAAGTTTGCGAGAAGTCATTCCGATAGACTTTCCAGGCACTCAGTGAGGCTGCTAATGAAAAGTTTCACCGACATTGGCGTAGATTCGATGGATTTGCGAGAGGGTTAAAATATTTTCAATTCTCAAATAGCAAATTAAAAGCAAAATTGTTATTTTTTTGAACATTGAAAAATGATATATATTTTAATAATGTGTTTTTACTTAATGATTTCGTAATCTATGTGAACGTTATCTGAGCAGTTTAAAATATGTTATATATCAGCAACCTTGACTAAAAGTCTACAGATAGCAGATAAGTAAAGTACGCGAGAGAGGAAGAAAAGCAAAAACAAAAGCAGCAGCAGAAAAAAAAACAAAATTAAATATATCCATATCGAATGACCGCTTGAATGCCAGCTTAGTTATTTATTTAATTAATTATTCACCCACTTTTTTGGGACATAGGAATACGAAGTAAAAAAATTACAGAATTTTTTATATAGCCAGTCGTTCCACGACATCGTTCCCGTCGTTAATCGACATAAACCAAATTTTCTGCGCCGGGTCTTACATCATTTGGTTTATGTCGATTGCTTACCGACCCGTGGAACGACGGGCTTAACTAAACCGCCTCGGTAACAATCTATTGTACTGTTTAGTGATAAATGTTTCTAGACTACAGGATATGCTAGCAGCTCAACCGGACATAACTTGATTAGGTCTTCTGGGGAAAGTTCTTAGGTTAGGTAAGGTTAGGTTAGGTTAGGTTTATTAATGTAAATGTTGTCTGATAAGACAGTAAAATTTACATTAATATCATTTTGCAAAACAACAGTGAGTAATAATGACGAAATTACTGTCAGCCAGCACACGGCACACGGCGCCATTTTACGACTGCCACACGAGAGGTTGAATGAACGCACTTTGCGATCTTTATGTGAGAACTGGAGTACGTTGTAAGGCTAAAGGGAACAAGATGGAGAAGAGTGAAAGAGGATATTTGGGAAGAACCTGGCTATTCAAATCTGGTCACCAAATACGGCTAAAAGCAATTCAATCAATTGCGAAGTTTTGATTCAATGATAGTTTTCTATCGCACCAAGGCGATACTGTATCTACCACTTTGGTGGTAATCGAAATAGCATTACATCACGAAGTAAAACAATGTAAGTTTCTGAAATGCATTTTGAAAATTCTTACCAACGCCCCTGGTCAGCGCTACGGCGTAAAAACAGACCCGACTTGTGAACTTAGATTAATATCAATCGAGAAGAATCCTGATTGTCACGATCTTAGGTGAAACTTTCGCCAACTAACAACCATCGTAGTTTTCCCAACTCTGTATATATTTATTAGTGTGGAGATGAGAGGATATACCGCCGAGTACTTTTACTACAAGACTTCCAACAAAATGCCACCAAAGTTTAACACAATTTTCAGACAGATAGCTTTACACACTGCCATTATTACAAGTTTAAACATGATATTTTTACCTTAGCGCAGATTCGCTACGGTAAAAATAAGTCTATGTTTATACGAGTATATTTATTGAAACCGTACAAGGAGTAAAATGCATGATCGCAAGATTCCACTTGAGTTACACATTCATTCAACTTGAGTTACACGTTCATTTAACTGGAGTTACAGATTTATTCAACTTGAGTTACACACTGTTTCAACTTGAGTTACACATTCATTCAACTTGAGTTACACATTCATTCAACTTGATTTACACATTGATTTGACTTGACAAATATTACAATTTGAGGTTTAACTCATTAAGTTATTCCAAAATTTAAAAAAATCATCCTAGACTTGCAGAAACCGTCAAAAGATGTCGCACATTAAAATAAAAATAAGATATATTTATCTAAGACACTGTCTAGATTGCATTTAGTTCGAGTTGAATCCTGCGATTACACATAAAGATAGCAGTCAATAAAAATGTGCGGTTAGAAAATGAAGATAATGTTGGTAGTTATTATTCGAAGCATGATACAGTTAAATATGACCGAAGGAAATAGGGTCCCATTAGCTCAGTTGGTAGAGCGGTGCCCCGGAAAGGAAAGGATCTTGGGTTCAAATTTTCGTTTAAGAATCGCTAATATTATCTTCAATAATTAAATAATACAATTTGAGGTTTTACTCATAAAGTTATTATTTTTTTAATATATATAAGTCATTCAGAATATAACTGAGCACGTGTTCAACGCGTCCATTGTATTCATTCGGCCTTGTTCGAATGAATATAATGGACGAGATTTGAAAATATTAATATTTTGAAGAACGCGTGTTTCGACTTCCTCAAAATATATTCGTATTTTACTGAAAGTTTGTTATGAAATTCGTCAATTTATCTGTTATAGGCCTCTAGTACTTTTTTGATAGGAAAACAAATAATGCATCTATTTCACAACAAATATATTTCCTCCTAATTTGTTTCGAAAAGGTTTTACTGTGATCTATTTCCTCCAATGATACTCAAAATGCAACCTGCTTACAAAACCGCACAATAGTCCCAACTGCTCTTAACTATCCGTTGCCAGTGCTAGTGAGATGATGACATCTCCAATCGAGGGTATGTTGTGAGACTGAAGGTAGTGTGGAAGGGAAGGAGGTGTGGAAAAGAAAGGTGGGGGTGGGGATTTAGCTGCCAAACAGGACTGAAGCCTTTTCGATTTTACCTAGTGGTCTTTCACCAGAGCGATACTGAAAGTATCTACCAATCTAACACGATCCGCAAATGTACTATAATTATATTATTTTAATGAATGAATTGCTAAGTAACAAAAATAATTGCGCACGCTGAAATTTAAAATGTGCGACTACCGGATTCGTAGTAGAAGATCGTAACGACTTAAACACGGAGGCCATCGAATTTTCCAAAGTACGGTTGTTCAACAGAAATTGTACAATTCATCAATATTTCAAGTTAAAATTTAAGTTCTGTGAAAGTTCTCTAATTATTTCAAACAACCAATTATGAAATAACAACAAATTTAATAGAACAAAACTATAATTTTAACATAGAAATTTTAACAATTCTTCAGATTTAAATGTTAAAATTCAAGTTCTGTGAAATTTCTTTTCATGTTTCGTTGTTATTTCGCTCAGATAGTACTGGATGCAGATAAGCTTAGTTTACACATTGAAATATTAAAATAATCTGTTCGATAAAATGACAACAAAAAAACTACAGAAGGTTAAAATTATTATTGTCATTTATTAGTTAACAAATGTATTAATTACTTCATAACTCTTTTTTTTTTTTTGGTTTTAGGCATTTCACCCTGAAAAGAGTGCTTTCATAACTCTTCATAAGTATTCATAAGACAAGAATTCAACAGGCTTGTAAAAACTAACTAATAAAAGAAATAACTAACCATCATGCCGTTTTCCTGGAATATTTAGTTAAAAACGAACGAAGAAATTTCTTCGCTACTCGCTACTATTAATTTGTTCCTGTTTCTGGATAATCTATTAATTTATTCCTGTTCCTCGCCACTCTATTAATTTGTTCCTGTTTCTCGTCACTCTCTTGATATGTTCCTGTTCTTCGTCACTCTATTAATTTATTTCTGCTTTTCGCCATACTATTAATTTGTTCTTGTTCCTCGACACTCTATTATTTTATTTCCGTTTCTGGCCATAAGATTAATTTGTTCCTGTTTCTCGTCACTCTATTAATTTATTTCTCTTCTTTGCCACTCTATTAATTTTCTCATGTCCCTCACCACTCTCTTAATATATTACTGTTCTTGGCCATTCTATTAATTTGTTCCCGTTCCTCGTTACTCTATTATAATTTCTAAGCGTTTAATTCATGAAGGAGTAATTTTTTTATTTTAATAACTTTTAATAATAACTAATAAAATTTTTCCGCTGTCTAAATATCGCAATCTGACAGTCGTAAAGTAAAATTGGTCCGATCATTAATTAAAGAAGTGGAAAAGGTTATTAAGGGGTTTTCTTTCATAAAAAAGTCATATAACTTTTTTTATTCGTCAATGAATTAAAGGTTTCGTAATTAGAAGAGAATGACGAGGATCATGAACAAATTAATAGAGCGGCGAGGAAGTCGGTTAATAATATATTCATCTACATACTCAATAGAGTTATGTCCGAACCAAAATTATTTTATTAAAATCATAAATAATAATAGTTATTTTTAAACACGAAACAAAAACTTTAAATTGAGCCGGAGATAAACTAAAATTTTGAAATATACTTTACACACATTGCAATATCCAATTATAATCAATGCAATAATAAAAATTGGCGGTTTTGTAATATGTATAATATTAACGTATTTAATTGTGCCATTCCGTGGGTTATATCTATTTATGACTCCTGCAGATTGGATATTTTTTTCTCGACACATGTAATATCATTGGAATACAAAGTTAAGTGCATTCTGAATTGGCGAATATTTATTTAATCTTCGGTAATAACATGTATTCCGGATGGCTTGGATGCAGAACTGGTCTTTCGGCGGCCATTATCCAACTGTTCGGGCATTTGGAAGTGGATGAGGTCACCGCAAGTTGCTTTTTATTATTTTCAACCATTGTATCAAAGGCGATAATTTTTAATTAATTGGCGATGTGATTTGTTCACAGTTATCCGTAAATTCAAGTAGCAAAGTTATAATATTCAATTTATCAGGATTAACTTAATGAAAATTATAATATTTCATCGAAGACGATGATATCAAAAACTCTCGGTGTATATATGAAAGTGATTTTATTTCAATAATTACAATATGGTTGGTTTATACATGTGCAATTTACTCATTATACTTATATTTGCTTGCAATACTATCAGCTCTGTTTACTCCAAATGAATAAAATAACTCCATGTACATACCTCCTACTACCTACTTATTAATCGAAATGTAATAATATTATTTTATTTTTATTCTTAAATTAATGTTCAATGTAAATAAAAATATTCTTATATTTATTTACATTTACTATGTATCTAATTTAGTAACATCTATTGTAGTCTATTTTCATTATCTATACTTTTGTTATCATGCTTTATACATTTTTTTTATTTCTTACATTGTAAATAAAAACTTTCTTTCTTTTCTTTACCCAATATAATATATTGTAATGGCACTACTCCCCAACTCAAACAAGAGAAACGTTTTTCTCTATTGAATTGGGTAGTTACATTAAAAAGAAAACATTTTTATTTGTTTTCATATAAAAGAAATATATTTTTAAATAAAAAAAAAATATTAAAAAATAAAAAAAAATATATATATATATATATATATATATATGTGGGAAGCATAGAATGAGGACAGTTTTTCGAGCGCGCCCATACTTCGGGGACATTTGTATAGTTTGGGGACAGGCCCAAAGTATCTGTCCCCAAACTAACACTTTGCATTATATACGCAACGCATAGATTGAAGCCAATTTTAAAATTATGCAGAAGGCATGCTTTGAGCCATACATTACTAAAATATCCATAGATGCCACTATCGTATCGTTCTCAGATTTTTGAAATTTTCTATTGTGAATTTTCGAATTAGCAAAGGCTCGGTACCTATTTACCTAATTTATGTTTGTATTCTTTCTCGCTTGCTTTTGTCGGAGAATGTCGCATTTTTAAACCCGGTGTCCGCAAATATTTTTTTTATTTAATTGTTGGTATTATTTTTTCTCAATAGATAATAATAAAATTAACATGCTTATAATATATGCTCGTACATAATATTATGATGGTGTATTAAAAACTGATTTTAAAATAATCTAATACAAATAATTACACATATTACGTTTGTGCAAACATTAAAAAAATACTTCAATATTTTTAATCATATTACAGATACATGTATTTTCAAAATAAATTTATTTTCATACTTTGACAATGTGGGCTTCACCACCCGTACTGAAATTTATACTTTTTATTTTTATGTTTTTTTTTTCTAGTTACCTATTCAAAAGTATAAATGTACGTAAAATAATAATGAGAGGTACATACTTCCTACTCTCATGTTACGTGAATAATGCAATAATAATATAACTATAAAAAAAGAATTCAGAAATCGCGGGTTCAAATTACGCCGTGCAATTTGCATAATTTCACAATATTTGTTTGTTTAAATAATACGTTAGTACCTATATGGTATATTTGTGGCAAGTTCAAGAATGGTAGATAGGTACTGTCAGTATCGCCATGTTACGTGAAAAATGCAATATTTTAAATAACTACAAAATAGTTGTTAATTTGTTCGCCGTTGAGATTGAGATTACGATCCTTGACTACGAATTTGGAGGTCGCGGGTTCAAATTAGGGCGTGCGCAAGTAAATTTTATTTGATAAATTTGTATAATTTCACAATATTTATTAGTTTTAAATAATTCGTTCGTACCTATATGGTATATTTGCGGCAAGTTCAAGAATGGTAGATAGGTACTTTCAGTATCGCCATGTTACGTGAATGATGCAATATTTTAAATAACTACAAAATAGTTGTTCATTGTGTCGCCGTTGAGATTGAAATTACGATCCTTGACTACGAATTTGGAGGTCGCGGGTTCAAATTAGGGCGTGCGCAAGTAAATTTTATTTGATAAATTTCTATAATTTCACAATATTTATTAGTTTTAAATAATACGTTAGTACCTTTATGGTATATTTGCGGCAAGTTCAAGAATGGTAGATAGGTACTTTCAGTATCGCCATGTTACGTGAAAAATGCAATATTTTAAATAACTACAAAAAAGTTGTTAATTTTTTCGCCGTTGAGATTGAGATTACGATCCTTGACTACGAATTTGGAGGTCGCGGGTTCAAATTAGGGCGTGCGCAAGTAAATTTTATTTGATAAATTTTGTATAATTTCACAATATTTATTTTGTTTAAATAATACGTTGGTACCTAAATGATATTTTTGCGGCAAGTTCAAGAATGGTAGATAGATACTTTCAGTATCGCCATGTTACGTGAATAATATACTGTTCCCCTACCACATTAATAAACATGAATTAACACGTAAAAATGAGATTCGAGACCTTGGCGTAATTTTTGAAGCAAATCTCTCTTTCAAATCCCATATATCTGATATTGTCTCCCGTGCCAACAAAATGCTTGGATTTGTTCTTCGTAATTCAAGATCATTTACCAACGGAATCGCAATCCGAAGAACGTATGAAGCAGTGGCGGCCAGCTAATATGTGCTCCCGAGCGCCGAACAACCAACAACCAACAAGATTTCCGACATGGCTAATCACAATACGAAACTCGGTTCGGTTATAATATCTCATTCAAAAGGTACCTACTTATTAAGCGCGCTTAACTTGCAGACCGACTTTGACTTGTGCCTATGTTCGTAGCAGTTCGTTTTCGATTGCGATCCAAAATTTAACTGCTTTGTCGCATATTCTGTGGAACAGTCGAAAGCGTGGGTCCATACCATTACATACTATTCTTTGCAAATAATACCATATCAAGAACGGCGTTCGGAGTTTTACCACCACATCAGAAGGAACGGTTTATTCAGTAGAAAGTTAAACTAAAACGCGTATGTTTGATATTATTGTCGATATCGTTGTTTCAATTTACCATCTGCTATTTTTCAGCGAATGTTACGCTTCTTCGATACAAGCATACAGGATAAAACTTGTCATTAAGAGATGAGTGATGGTCAGATTACTTATTATCAGTTCAGTCAGTACTCGCCGTTGCCAGGCATTGTCTCTTGAATTTAAAACTTTTCTTACTCTGAGAAAGTTTTGAAGTTTAATTGCAGGTTATATCGATCTTGTATATCAATTATTAATAAGGCATATCAATTGCATGTTATACTAATTTATGATTACTTTTGTGTTTGTTCAACGTATAAATTAAGAATGAGTTTGAATATGGAATACATTAAGAATAATAGGTCGAGTTTTGAAAACAAAGTGATAATAAAAAATGCCGGTCCACCTAAAACCTGAACTGATAATAAAATAAGAGTGCAAATCTGGATCGAAGAAATTTATTCGATCATTTAACAAAACAATGTATAACAAAGCTTGTAGCTCTGTGCATGTGATCAATTGAATAGTTTATTTTGTTTTACGTGTTTAATTTACGATGTTGATTCAGTTTGGACAATCAGCGGTGTTACTGATGTAACTCACCTTTCTGAAAAAATCAAAAAACATAATTCTTATCATTTACATTTACAAAAAGTTTTGAGCTTAAAGGTTTTAGGAAAAGTTGACATCAGAATGCAATTGGATTCAGGCTACCGTGCCTAAGGTAAACACCATAATGAGCTATTTAATAAAAATCGATACAGGTCAAATTTCCCAGAACATGATTTCAATGTGACGCTTAAAACGTATGACTTCCTAAATAAAGTTCAGTACCTAAAAGGTAAACTCTGTGCAATTTACGCCCGCGACGATTTTTCAAAAGCTAACGGCGCTTTATCAATTTTACAACTTTTTTATAGTACTTGTTTATTAGAAAACTTTCCCGAGACTGTGAAATTACTAAAACTTTTGTGCACCATTCGTGACCTTTGGAATGACCTCAGTTGAAAGCTAAAGATGTTTCTCAACGTTAAAAAGAATAAAATCTTTTAACACGTTGAGCCAGGACAGACTGAACGCACTATCAGTGTTAAGCATTGATAGAGGTCTTTGCTAAACAAAATGAACAGAGAATAGAACTTCTTTATAAATAGGTATGTACCTTTATTTAATTTATTTTATGACTTAATGTTGTAATCCGGTGAACCCCCACATATTTTGACCACCGGCCGCCACTGGTATGAAGCACTTGTTCGCAGTATCTTGGAATATAGCTCCATTATTTGGGCCCCTTCTGAGCAAAACCATATTCTCGAAATAGAAAAAGTACAAAAGAGATTCATGCGTTACCTATATATGAGGGAATATATGTACTACCCTTTCCTGTATCCATCCTTATTCTTAGCAGGAATGCTCGATCTTAATACATTAGAAGCCCGCCGAAAAATATTTTTAGGAAAACATTTTTTTAAGATAATCTCTGGAACTATACATAATCCACCTATTTTGAAAGAGATTAACTTATATGTCCCAGACAAGTATACTCGTGGAAGGTCCCATACCCTTTTTTATGCTCCAAAAGCGAGGACTTCTGCCTATCAGAACGCCCCAGTCAACAGAGCGACTGAACTGCTCAACGAGTCTGCATTGACCATCGACATTTTTAACGTAACCTACAGGCAGTTTAACAATTATCTTTTGACGTATGTCACAAAGTAGTGAAACTGACCTTTTTATGTGTTTTGCTATACTTTTTGTCTAATTTGTAATCTTCTCCATAATGTATTGGTGAATAACCGTTTTACGGAGAACATGAAAAATAAATAAATAAATAAATAAATAAATAATGCAATATTTTAAATAAATACAAAATAGTTGTTCATTGTGTCGCCGTTGAGATTGAGATTACGATCCTTGGCTACGAATTCGGAGGTCGCGGGTTCAAATTACGGCGTGCGCAAGTAAATTTTATTTGATAAATTTGTATAATTTCACAATATTTATTTTTTTAAATAATACGTTAGTACCTATATGGTATATTTGCGGCAAGTTCAAGAATGGTAGATAGGTACTTTCAGTATCGCCATGTTACGTGAATAATGCAATATTTTAAATAACTACAAAATAGTTGTTCATTGTTTCGCCGTTGAGATTGAGATTACGATCCTTGGCTACGAATTCGGAGGTCGCGGGTTCAAATAACGGCGTGCGCAAGTAAATTTTATCTGATAAATTTGTATAATTTCACAATATTTATTTGTTTAAATAATACGTTAGTACCTTTATGGTATATTTGCGGCAAGTTCAAGAATGGTAGATAGGTACTTTCAGTATCGCCATGTTACGTGAATAATGCAATATTTTAAAAACTAAAAAATAGTTGTTAATAGTATAGTGTTTGAGGTTGAGATTACGCTCCTTGGCTACGCATTTTGAGGTCGCGGATTCGAATTCCGGCGTGCGCAAGTAAATTTGATTTGAGCCTGAATTGTTGATGACTTAATGCGTTCATATGTGTTCATTCCGTGTCATGGGGAAGTATGGGAAAAGGACACGAGGTTTCCATGTCTAATGGTGGGCTCTGGCATTTTAAAATTTGTATGACCATTTTGCAACTAGAGGCGCGCGATTCGTTTCAACAGATGTGTATATTTCATATAGTTTAGAATCAGGGTAAGGAAGGCGAGAGAAGGAGGGGAATATCGGAGTGGGGTAGGGTACGAATTATGGGGAGGGGGGAAAGCGGGGAAAGTGGAAGGGTAACGCGAAAAGGAGTGACGCGGAAGGGGAACGGAGCGGGAACGGGGGTTTATGGGAAAGAACACAAAAGTTTCTATATTTCATGGTGAGATCTAGCGTTTGTATAAGCATTTTACAACAGTGTGTGTATTGCATAATGTTTAGAGGCATACATGGAAGGCGGGAGCGGGGAAGGCGGGGAAAGTGTAAAAGGAATAATTTATATGGCAGTCATTGTACAATAATTTTATTTAAAAAAAAATTGTTAGGTTCCAAATTTTTTTAATTAAAAAATTTTGTTAGGCACAAGCTTAATGTAGATGTGTAAATAATAATGATAGATACCTATTTCTAATAATAATTATGTGACGAGAATATTGTCAAAATGGTGCCGCACCACAGACATAGGAATTAATAGACGAGAAGATAATGGCGAGGGGTAAAATCAACTGTTGAAGAACGAAGGGGGTTAAGCTGACTGTGATTCGTCAATAAATCAATCTGACAGTAAATAGGCATCTCGCATTATAATATCACCATTTAGTTCTTAAAAGTAAAATCTGCTTTTAAATGAATAGACATTTTTACATGGGAGCGCAAATTACTCGCCACGTTATGAACTAATTTGCGAAGTCCAAATTCGGCAAAGTAAATTTCTTCTGTTTGCAGAGTCGTAGTTAGTTTCAGAGTATTTAGTTAAGACACTTTTATAAATGTTCATAATTTACTTCCCAGCAACCAACCAGCTTTGTGTTTCGCGTCCAGACGTTTCTCGATGTGATAGTAACAACTGATTCATATTATACGATGTGAATATGCTTAAAATAAAGTAAAATAATGCTTATATATGGAATGTAATACGACAATTGGGTTTATTCTCTTTTTCACATCTATTTTTACAAGTTTTCATAGTACAAGTCAACATTTTGCCGTGTTATTTCGTAAAATGAACCGATGATGCCTCGACCATAGTTCGCACAAGAATGATGACGTCACGTTTTCAAATTTCATTTGAGGCCATACGCGAGCCCAGCCGGCTCAATGGAACCGGTATGGGGAGTGGGGATAATACGCTTTTAATCACTTAGGGCAGGTCTACTAATATTCATATGTCTATGTGCCGCACAAATTATAAATCCATTTATTATTATAATTATGTCCTCTGCGTGCAAACTATATCTAAATTTTACTAAAAAACAATAGCGTCATTCTCAACCGACCTTCCAGATTAGTATGGTCCTGTATATTATCTGCCTGTATAGAATGTAAATAAATACATAATAATTGTACATTTTAACGCAATATCACGTTCGTTGGTCAAATGAATTGTACATACATATTGTCTTGTATTAGTGATCGATGAACCGGTGGATGCAATCTGCTAGCCATAAGTTGCTATAATGGTTTGCTTAATCTGTAGGTAAGATAGATTATAGAAATACATTAGTGATATATTAAATAACATATTATAAATTTGTACAGAGCCCTTTAGGTGATTATGATTTTTCACAAAAACGGCGCTATACAAACCATCATTAGTATTATTATTATCCAACAGTTTTTTTACGCCAATACCGCACAAGATGACGCCTCCGTGGTCTAGAGGTATCGCTTTTGACTAGATATCCGGAGGTCGCGGGTTCAAATCCCGGTGTGCGCAAGTAAATTTTATTTCACTAATTTGCGTTATTTCACAAATCATTGATTTAAAATATTATTTAGTATATTTGCGGCACGTTCCAGACTTGAAGATACTCTCAGTATAGCCCTGGTGAAAGACCACCATTCAGAATAGAATCGTTGCTTGAAATGGCTTTAGCCGTGTTTAGTGACCAAATCTGAATAGCCAGGTACTTTCCCACCTCCCTCTTCCACATCGCCTTCCTCTTCCCACCACCTACAGCCTCACAACATACCCCATTTTTTTTCAGAAAAATAATATCTTCCGCACATTTTTAATTGTATTCATAGTTTGTGAAACTTTCCAAATGGATTATTAAATAAATCCAACATGAACTTGACCTCTTTAAAATCGAAAAACTTTTAATTTCATTAATTTTGTGTAAATAAATTGATTACATTTTTCAGAAAACTTATTGTTCATAGATATAATAATAATAATATTTGGCTAATTTATATAGCGCCGTTTTCGTGAGAAATCACCTCAAGGGCGCTGTTCAAATATATTTCTTAAATAGTTAATACTAGAACTACCGACTTATCTCTAAGACTTATATCTAGTGACTTACGACTAAGGCCTATAACTACTATCTTAATGACATATATACGACTATGTAATACGGCTATGTAACTAGGTACCTAGGTAACTGGGCTAAATATTGGTAGGTTACAAGATGAATTTTAATTTAATTGAAAAACTTCATAGGTAGGTGGTTAATAAGAAGTGTAAAAATTAATTCATAACAAAGTCTCAAACGATTTGCTATGAATTCACTCCGCGAACACGTGAACATGTTAACACGTGTTACTGACGTGCTCCTGCCACCGCGCAGAAAAGAGACAGCTACCCAACAGTTTGTTCCATAATTTGATTGAACCCTTTCCACATATTCTCGACCGGATATATTCCAGACAGCTATCGGATTACATCGATATTGCTTTTAGGAAAGGGTTGTCACAACCAATGATAATTAAAATACATTTTTAATATTATTTTTAGTTAGTGGCCATATAAGATTATCGGTATTATCATTCTGTGAACCATCAATTTCTATTTGTTGTATTTTAGGGAAATCAACAGGAATAAACCAGTTTTAAAATGAAAAATGTTATCCTTATCAAAACCGTAATAATTACTAGTGTTTAATTTTTTATCAAATCTTGTATTATAAAATTCTAAACAATGGCCGAGACTCGCCAGAGCTTACCAATTTAATAAAAATTCCAATTCCATCAAGATCAACCCGACAATCCAATTTATTCCATTTGCCCACATGTAGAACAAACATTAGAAAAAAAATCCCAATTCCCGGAATATGTACGCATTATAACAAAAACATTCACAGCATAGACATTTAAAAAAAAATCTTCAGAAATGTCGAATAGAAGAAACGCGTACGATAAATTAATACGAAAGTATGAAATGTATCGGGAGCATCTTATATCCTTATCATATATTCCTCTCCTTTTTCTCTAACCAAACATTAATTTTAAGATATAATAAAACTCCATCTCCAAACCAATATTAGCATTAGAAACTTTTTTGGCTTGACTGCAATTCACTTGTGTGAATACACAAGTGGATTGCAGTCGTATTGTAGGTATTTATCTCTGTATTATATATTATGTAAACTGTAAGCTGTTTGTTTCTTACAAATAAATACATATCAATTAGTTAATTACTTATCTAACTTATTTAAATATCGAATAAAATAGTTAATATTTATTCAGTTGTTAGATTTGAAAAGGTTTTAATTAAGACGTTTACACAGTAATTAACTAGGTTTGAACAGTCAGGATTCGATTGTATTCTCTTTACACTCTTTTCTCCATTAATCCGTGCAATATGCCTAATCCATATAAAGCGTCCACTTCTTTATCGTGTTCATTATAATAACTTTAGTCTTGCTTGGTGACCAGATATAAATACCTAGTCAGGAACCTTTACCGCTCCATTCCCTTCTCCTCGTACCTACAGTACCTAGTACAAGTAAATGTTCGTTTCGGGACACCGACTGGATTCTGATTTGGTAAGTACCTAGATAAACAAAATACACCAGAGATTTTTCCGAAAGGCGAAATAGCGAACCTAATTGTATTGTAAGAACTGTGGTAGGTATGCGGTCTATCTTCTTTGATCTAACGAATTCGAATCAATTTACAGAATGCAGCATAATTATATTCCTACCTACTTTTTACGTATCTTTTCATAAATTATCATAAAGTCCAAGTAAGTAGCGACCTAGGTAGGTACCTGCCTACCGAAGTCTAAAACATCAAGATTTGATTTAACTATCGATATCAAGCAAGAAACTAACTTGTTTGTTTTGTGTATCCCTTGCCGGAAACCCTTTAGGTCTTGTGGCGTGATACATTTTAGCTCTCACTGGTTAGTGGTGTTATGTCACACTATCGCGTAGGGATATATAATAGTGCTATTCTATGGGAGTTCGATTTATATGCACCACTTAAAAATTTTCAACACTCCTGATGGAGAAAATTAATAATGTTTGTGGTAAGGTTTGGTCGAGGGGTAAGGCTCTCAACTAGCAATTCGGAGTTGCGAGTAAATTTTATTCAATTAATTTGTCATATTTCACAATCAATTCATCTGTCTTATTTCATAATCAATTCATTTAAATAATCTGTTGTGCACTTGCGGCGCATCGCATTAGTGAAAGAGGCATTCTGAGTAAAACCACCGCTCACAATTGAAAAGTTGCTTTAAATAGTTTTAGCTATATTTAGTAACAAGATCTGAATAGCCAGTTATTTTTTTAAAGTTTTCTTAAGAAACTGTTTTTCACCTTCCGTACAAATTAAATTGGTGTGGCATGGAGTTATCAAAATATTGATCGATGAAAAACATGAAAAAAAAAATATTTTCTTCCTAGTTATAATATAATAAAGCATTGTATTGGGGTTTGGACATTTTGAAGTCTGTTTCTACATCAAAAAATATATTATGTTGCCCTACGAAAAGTTGCGGTTTCGGAATTCGGTTTTGTTATCGAAATATACGAACATTCTTATCATATCTCACTGCAAATTTTTTATATATTTTTTTTAATTGTAACATTTCGATATTTATGATATTGTGATATTTCTACGAACCATAAAAAGTGTTTTAAGGGGCGCCCACATACTTGTCTCGGCTTGGCAAGCGTCCGCAAGCTCCAACATGTTTGGCTTGGCTTGAATAGGCTTGCGATAGCTTGCCGCCGATCAGGCCGGGGTCCGGTTGGTATTCTGTCCACAAGGCCCGGCAAGCGTTGGTAACTTGCGCCTTGTATATGGCAATTAACCCTGAGAAGAGTACAACTCCGAGCTGTTTATAGTAAATATCGTAAAAATGAATAACTGGACAAACAATAATCATTTTTTTTAAATTATATCAAGCAGGGTCCTATGTATGGATTTATTAATTTAAAAACATATTTAATTAATTCAAGTAAATTAGTTAATTTTTATATGAAAAAGAACAAGTCACAGAAAAATAAATAAAGTAACGGTTGAAACTGGGTCTCTCGTATATCCGGGACGAATGCATTATACCACTCTTTTTGTGTGTGAATACCGCACAAGAGTCTCAACAGCTCCAAGCCATCTGGAGCCAGTGAGACTATGGCATCCCCAATTGAGGTATGTTGTGATGCTGGAGGTAGTGGAGGAGGGGAAGATAAGTAAATGGGGAAGAGGAAGGTAGGGAAGTACCTAGCTATTTAGATCTGATCACTAAACACGGCTACAGCCATTTCAAGCAACTTTTCTGCTAGCGAGAGCACTTATTTTTAAGTTGTTTCTGACGATTTCAAATTTCAAAATTAACAATATTATCTTCAACTATTTTTTCCCATAGTTTTGGCAGCAATCTTTTTACATTATTTTCAAATTTCTTCTCAAATTATCAATAAAATTAATTTGTCTTTTTTTTGGGCAATTTCTTCGTTTAGCTTTTAAATAGAAATAGGAAAAATGACAGCTGTCACAGCTGATGTAGTTGCCTCAACGTCCGCCAAGAGCGTAGATGCCGACGTTTGGCTTGCCTACGCTTACCTAGGCTTGCGTTGCCACAAGTGTCAAGTGGCAACTGTCTGGGCGTAGCATAGGGCGTTTGACGGCCGGCATAGTCCAGTGGTAACGCATTGGACTGCCATTCCGAAGGTCGCGGGTTCGAACCCGGCGTGCGCAAATAAATTTTATTTGATTAATTTGTGTTATTTCACAATTAATTAATTAAAATAATATATAGTATATTTGCGGCACGTTCCAGAGTGGAAGATACTACCAGTATCGCCCTGGTGTAAGACCACCATTCAGAATTGAAACGTTGCTCCAAATGGCTTTAGCCGTGTTTAGTGACTAGATCTGAATAGCCAGGTACTTCCCCACCTTCCTCTTTCCCTTCCCCATTTACCTTCAGCCTCACAACATCCCCCAATTGGGGATGCCATAGTCTCACTGGCTCCAGACGGGGGCAGTTGGGACTCTTGTGAGGTATTCACTATAAAAAAAAAAGCATTCACTTTTCGTCGGGACAGTTTTTTTTCGAGCTTGTTGCCGTGAATTCAAGGTAAAATACTTTATTATTTGAGGTGATTTTTAAATTACTAAGAAAGCGGTGTAAGTGGTGTAAACAAAGTGATTTGTTTTTATTTAATTTGTTATTATTATTAGAAGTGAGTGCATATAATAAAGGCTTCGCATTTATCGTTCTCGATGGTAGTCAACGCGCATGGACTTGGCACGCGTGAATCGAATGTTACCTACAGGCTGTTTCAAAGTTCGTTCGTCGCTCAACAATATTAAAATATTTAGGTACTACTATTTCGGATTTTCTTCGCTCAACAATATTAAAATATTTAGGTACTACTATTTCGTATTTTCTTCGATCAACAATATTAAAATATTTAGGTACTACTATTTCGGATTTTCGTCGCTCAACAATATTAAAATATTTATGTACTACTATTTCGGATTTCTTTCGGAAACTGCTTCCTTGAACCCATTATTAGAACCATTTAGCGCCCATCTTTCACAAAAACGGCGCTCTACAAATTATCCAATTATTATTATTATTTGTATTTGCCTGTGATTAATGAGGATCGTTAATTAAGCTAGTGTGTGTCGGAGTAATCGATAAATACTGAAAGCATGCCTTCCGTTCGATGTTTCCTGCTTTAATTAAGACAGTTACTATTGGCAAACTGCGTTAATTGTATCATTTTGTGGAACAATAAAAGAAATCAGTTTTAATCGAATACTAAATGTTGTTTTATTAATTTAAAACCAGGAATATTTCTGTGTCATCTATGAAAATGAGATGTAGTATATGCAGTTCTACTATAAAAGGTAAAAAAGTGTTTTTATTTTATTTAATGGTGTTACTAAGGTTAGGTAAAGAGATGCAACTCGGTAAAAAAAACTTAAGTATTTAGAAAATAAAATTGGTATAAATAGGTATTCATCAAAATTAAAAAGTAATTATGGGAATAGAGGTAAAATCTTTTTTGTTATTTGTTTTTGGGGTGTTATGCCGTTTTGAGCTAACTCATTCTTTAGCCAACGTTTCGGACAGCATTGCAGTGTCCATTATCAGGGCAGAACCAAGAATCAAGGGCAATAAATAACACATCTGCCCTGATGATGGACACTGCAATGCTGTCCGAAACGTTTGCTAAAGAAGGAGTTAGCGCAACACGGCATAACACCCCAAAAGCAAATAACAAAAATACTTTTGGCCGTGAAAATCTTAAATCATATTTGAGGTATAATCTGATTACTATAACATGACGGCCACTTTTGTCTAAATATTGACGTAAATAAACTAACGTGAAGTTGACAACACGCCGAAAATGTTAAATGCTAATGAGTATTGCCACGCTAAAAAAATCGTCACCAATATAATTCGTCAAATCTTCTTGTAAAAAATTTACAATCCGGCAGGATCAGTCCCCTCCCCAGAATAGCTAGTACGATGTTGAAGCGTCGTTTTAGGGAATATTTATGAGTAGGGCCGTAGATATATTTATTTTCAAATGTATTGACTTAATATTTAATATACGTAATAAGTATGCAAGGACATTTTAAGAAATAAAGGAAGTGAGAAATTAACTTTATATCTCCTAATGGAGAATAGGGAATTCTCGTGCATTTTGTAAATAATTTATTTCAATAAAGATAATTATTTTATTATGCGCCTCTTTTTTTTCTTTTTTTTTTAAATGCATTTTCAATTTTTTGTAGTTGTTTTAAAAATTGCGTGCTATTTCGGCTCTGAAAACGGTCATGCGCCATCTTGACCGCTACGTCACAAGTGCTACGTCACACCTTTGCCGCCGCTGCCGCCATCGGTTTGCAGGATCTACTCGGGCCGGTCAACAGTGACGTCATCGTTCGCCCTTGAACGCTTGATCAATCACCGGGCGTTTTTAGCTGCATTGAAATATTTCGTTCGCGCCTGTTTTTAAAGTCATTATAACTTTAATAAATGATTTTTGAAAATTATAAAAACTATGTATTCTTGTGTCTGAAGTGTTTCTACATATGAATAATTTATAATATGTGATTTTTTGGTGTGAAGAGAATTCCCTATTGTGATAAAAAATATTCATCTAAATGTTACAGATTTAAAATTTAATGTGTTTTTGTTGCTGTAGGTAAATGCTTATTTTTTTTTCTGAATGTTTAGTCGAATTACACATTTTTTGTCGAAATCATAAAAATATATATTTTCAATTCATAAACGTTTCCACTCCTTTAGTAAATCCTTTTTTGGTTTGCGAAGGATTACCACGCACAAGTTTCATCATGAAAAAGATTTACGGCAAAAAAATTACTTTGTGAACTCCATATATTATACTTTGCATCAAATATGCACTCACTCATTCAAGGCTTCGGCCAATAGTGTTATACGAAAAAACTCACACAATCACAGACCAAGTTTTACTCCCCACACGATGCAATCTCTGAGAACAGGAATTGCGTAGAAAATTAGTGCGAGAAGCAACTACATTAAATGGAGCATGGGGTCAAGTATTGTATTTATTGGGTACGTACTAGGTCAGGGCTGCCTGACCAGATCTGAATAGCCAGGTACTTTCCTCTTCCCCATATCCTTCCCCTCCCCACTACCTTCAGCCGCAGAACATAACCCAATTGTGGACGCCATAGCCTCACTGGCTCCAGATGGCTGGATGTTGAGACTCTTGTGCGGCATTCAAATATCAACTGAAAACAATACAAATAACTCCTCGATTAATATATTTGTTATGTGAATACATCACAAGAGTCCCGAGTGCTCCCAACCGCCTGGAGCCAGTGAGACTATGGCATCCCAAATAATTGGGGTATGTTTTTATATACATATATGTGACACCTCACAAGAGCGTCCCTGCCTGTGCAGTGTACCGACAGGGGAACTATGTCACCACCCGGTTGGGCGGCGTTGTGAGGCGGATTAAGGTAGGGGCTGTAGGAAGGGATTTATTAATGCGGGCCTTGAAGAGGCTCGGATTATAGGAGGGAGGAAAAACAGATGCCGGTAGCTCGAAATTGCTCGTTGATAAGCTAAAAGTATTGGAGAGAGGAAGGAGATGTGGAAGAGAAAGGTGGGGAAGTACCTGGTCACCAAACACGGCTAAAGCCATTTCAATCAAATTTTCAATTCTGAATGATGGTATTACACCAGGGCAATACTGAGAGTACCCTCCAATCTGGAACGTATCGCAAATATACCTTACATTATTTTTAAAGATAAATTGTGAAATAATACAATGTCATATCTGCTTTGTTTCTATTATCTATGGGTAAAACCATGTAGGTGCCTACCTAACACAAAAGTTAAAATGTGTAACGGAATAAGGAAGATAGGCCATTAATCGTTGTTAGTTTGTGTGTAGTGTCGCCAACATCATATAACCTAATAATGCCCTGCATCTACACTCCTACACAGTCACCAAACGTACAACCCGTGCAGTATGGTCTAAGCTCGATGATAGTTGGCAAACTTCCATGCCATATCCGCCTTGTTTCTATTATCTATGGGTAAAACCATCTAGGTACCTACCTAACACATAAGTTAAAATGTGTACCGGAACAGGGAAGATAGGCCATTGATTGTTCTTAGTTTGTGTGTAGTGTCGCCAACATCATATAACCTAACAATGCCCTGCATCTACACTCCTACATAGTCACCAAACGTACAACCCGTGCAGTATGGTCTAAGCTCGATGACAGTTGGCAAGCTTCCATGCCATATCTGCTTTGTTTCTATTATCTATGGGTAAAGCCATGTAGGCACCTACCTAACACATAAGTTAAAATGTGTAACGGAACAGGGAAGATAGGCCATTAATCGTTGATAGTTTGTGTGTAGTGTCGCCAAAATCATATAACCTAACAATGCCCTGCATCTACACTCCTACATAGTCACCAAACGTACAACCCGTGCAGTATGGTCTAAGCTCGATGACAGTAGGCACGCTTCCATGCCATATCCGCTTTGTTTCTATTATCTATGGGTAAAAGTTTGTTGGTACCTATAAAAAAGCTAAAATTAACAATAAGTATTAAAAATGTTTTTTTTCGATATGGATGAAATTTTTCACTCTTACCTTTCGAAAAACTCAACGAAAAAGTTTCATAATGGATTTGACTTGAAGACGAAACATTACTTTATCATAATGTACCAAATTCACAGCGCGTAAATATCTACATATTTGATATTATTATTTGTGCCATCTGGCGTAAAAAATATTAATAATTACACATTATTCCAATGGAAGTTTCCTACTTACCATAGGTCCAAAGTATGCTTTATGTACACGAAACACCTCTCTGTGAAAAGCATTATTTGAGACCACGACGGGAAATTATATATAACGCATACATTGAGGACTGTCTTCAAACTATCGTCTGTACAGAATAAAAATATGTCTTCAAAGTATGCTCTAGATGTATGTATCGATATATATTTTAAACGGTACATCATAGACGTATATAGCTGTGAGGGGGTAGTTTTAAAGGGCTGATTAAACAAAATGGCATTAAAAAAAAGTGTATATAATGTGGCTCAAAGTATGCTTTATACAAATATATATATATATATATATATATATATAATTTATTAATCTATTAAAAAGTATACTTATAAAATTGAAAGATATTAAAAAATAAAATATATAATCAAAACAAGAGATACTCCATAATATATCATTAAATTTTATGTAGTTTACTTTAGTTGGAGTACAAGTGAATACACTTAGACACATTTTTAATAATTTTGAAAACATTTTTAGTCACTTGAGTGATTTTTGGCATATTATGCCGAGTTTGCAAAACTCGGTTGAGAAACAGTGTTGAGTGATCGCACGCCAAAATATGTCATTTTTGACTCGCAGAATACGCGCACGTTTTTTTTATAAATTCTTAAAATATAGGTGACTTCATTGGCTATATACCACTATAATCAGTTTGGTGACCGGACAAATCATAAAAATGACAATTCAACACACCTATAAAAAGTTTTATAAAGTTATGAAAAGTGATGAAACAAAAAATAGGTTAAATAGGTTACATATGAAACTATTTATTTGTTTCATCATCTTTACTGACTTTATATCACCTTTTAAAGGCGTGTTGAATTTGTCATTTTGAAGAAATTAGAAATTTCTAACTTGAACGATCACTCAACTCAAATTCCAGTTATTGAAGCATGCACTCAAGTGGAAGAGTATTTTTCTATTTATTTTTATTGTAATTGAAGATCTCTACATCAGAGAGAATTTTTTATATTGTGTTGAACACTGTCTCTTGGCAAGAAAAGGCAAGCATTTTGGTTTGAATTAGATTTACATATTTTTCAAAAAAAAATTGTACGAGCGTTTGTGACGTGTAGGTTATTTCAAATTAGTTCTGTGATAATAAAGATATATACAGATACGTAATGTAAGAGAGGTAACGGTTGCAACTAGGACTCTGCCTGTCTTTCTTGAACAGTGAACAGAGCGTAAATTAGTTCTATGTTAATAATATTAATAGTAAGTATGTCTTGTCTAATGTACCACCATACCTGCAGATTAATCACTTATCTATTGGCAGTCGCTCCACTAAACACCGAGCAATCTAGTTCTAGACCCCAGACATAATAGCAATAGACCAGACCAGACACAAGACAAAAAATAGTCCAGGGGTCGGCAAACCACGGTTCGCTAGCCACGAGCTCTTTTCATAGGAGTCGTAGAACTTTTTCAACTCCAGCTTCACCAACAATCCGCAGCCTCATCAGAAGAGCATGCAGGGACGGCCCTGTGCAGGTGCAATTGCAGCAGTCCGCTACGGACGCCAACTTGCCAAGGCCCAAGGAGCCAAGCTTCTTCTCTCAGAGGTGCTTGTGATACAGCTCGGCTAACACAGCTCCCTTGAAGTTTGGCTCAGGAGAGTATGATACCTGGCAAACGTACTCAAACGGCACAATCGCAATGCTTATTCTATACCCGAGTGCTCCCACTACTATTGTATAATATAGATGGTGTCTCAAAATGGGAAACTTGTGAATCTACATCACACAGAAAACCCAAAAAACTTCTTTCGATTTGAGCAATTCGTTTTTTTAAAAAAATTTTCCATATTTTTTGGCAACTGTTAAACAAAACTTTGGAGCCGGGTCTACAGATCGAAGCAATTTAAAAGACATTTAACAGCTGATATTTACCCCATAGAGAGAGATTTTCAAAATTTTATTCTGCTGTGACAATTCAGGACAGCTAATCGCTATAATTTATATTATCAATTGGAACCATTGAGGTATATACATATATGGATCTAACATTGCCGTTCGAAGTAGGGCTACAAACATCGGTTAATTGTCCGCTGTGAGATATCACGGGCTTCAGTCAGTTAAGGCGAAGCTTAATGCCAAATCACTATTTTGATTAATCTTTATACGAATTGGTGTACATTATGAATACCAAAAAATATGCTTTACTTAAATTGAAGGTTTTCCTATCGCTTCGCTTAAGTAGAATACAAATAAAAAAATAAATTACTTAATAAAAAATATAAATGCAAACTACTACAAAAAATATTTTTTCACTAGAAATGTATGAACGCAACAAAACAAAACACCTTTTAAAATATACAGTTTTATAGCTAAGATTATCTGTGACAGTTTCACTTGATTAACTTTTTTGCTTTCTTATAAAATTATTTACAAAATAAGTAAAAACCAGTTTTTTGCTTGAAATCTAACGTTTCTAGACTCCGTTTGTCAAGCGATTTTAATGCCTTTTACCTACAATATAAGTATACCAAGAATATACACATTTTTGGCTTGTAGCTTCCTCTTAAAAGCGCTCTCCGGGCGCACGTCTCCGGCAATAATGTCAAAATGCCAACATGTACCCTGGGATATTGTACAAGTCGAACTGGATAAGATAGGGAAAGCAATGGTATAATCTTTCACCGCTAAATCGGGTTTTACTATAATCAGTTGTCGTGTAAATTTAAATAACTAAAGTCGGAAGGATTCGGGCTTCGACAGCCACCACACCCCCCTTCCTACTTCCCGCAAGGGAAATTTTTTTTACACCGGTTTTACAATGAATGTAAGCTCTATTTATATAAATAAATGAATGGAACATGTAATTTATAATGTATGTGCCTTAAAAAAATATGCTGCAATCTTTCAATTTTACGTGAATAAAGTGTTTATTAAATTTTAAGTGTTGTGTAAAGATGACTAGGGAGAGTAATTATATTCAAGAATGGTAATGATTAAAGGTGAAAATTTTGATATAGCTATTCTCATTAGAAAGTCTGCCGACCTCTGGAATAGCCAGTCAGAAAGTCAGACAGGCCGTAACAGTGTAAACACCCACTCATTCGCTACCTTGTCTGCATCGTCTGTCTAGTCTGGTCTACCTACGACCGGAGTACATCATAAACTACGTTTTTTACAAGTCTAG
The DNA here is from genome assembly GCF_061612785.1 of Hesperophylax consimilis. NCBI lineage: Eukaryota > Metazoa > Arthropoda > Insecta > Trichoptera > Limnephilidae > Hesperophylax > Hesperophylax consimilis. The sequence goes on from NC_142842.1 coordinate 5,041,411, forward strand.
TGCTGTATTAAGGCTTGCCCAACATCCTTACTAATAAGATTACACACAGTTTATTACGTTTTATGATGAATCAACTTAATAATACGACAATCAGCAATTCCCGGAAAATTTTTATGCATTTTGCAATATTATTATGTAAATTTTTCATTATTTGCTGATGATTAGCGATTTGGTCCATATTAATCGTTATTTTTTTTAGTTTGAATTTGAAGTTGCGTACCTAAAGCATTAAAATGGTAAATGTTTTTATTTAAATAAATCGATTTGAATATCACGTTTTCAGGAATGAATGAATGCAAATCTTTGAGGTTGAAATTAACCCACTCTGAGCTGAAACTGAAGATAGACTCGTTATTGATGACAATGCATGGTGGCAATTATACATATACACGCGGACATAATATACGTATTTCTCTGAAATTGGATGACATTACAGCAATTAATATAAGAAATAAATGTCGGTCCGACCCGATCGGCATTTATCGAGCTTCAAAACATAAAAAAATAACAAATTTAATTTTATAAGATATCAAAAAAAAAACTTTTATTTCAAGTAGTTTTTTAAAGTTTCAAAATACATTAAATAAAATGATTAAGCAAATAAAATTCTAGAAATGTTAATTATTTTACATTTTTTTGCATATTTTTTTACACTTTAAACTTTTGATGTGTTTATTTTTTTTTAAGTTAAAATTTTTTTTTTTTTTTAAATATTTTTTAAAAAAGAAAGACAAACATTACCGGGTTGCCAATAACCTGACAATATTTGAAAATCTCCAACTACCACCACAGTAAGCGGAAAATGTTGCTTGCGTTGTGATGGAGGACTTAGCCAGCCGAGGCACTACTTTGAACACACTTCGCCTGAGTGGGACCCAAACGCGATGTCAACTCAGCCACCGACTCGTCAATTGTTACCGGTTTATTCCGCTGCTAAATTATAAAATACAGCCAGCCAAAGAAAGTGGATAGACACCCTGTAATTTCTGTACTCCCCCCACACAGCATCCTAAGAAACACGTATTCATTTCGTCATGATATATTATGAAGGCAAACACGTGTTCCGATATATTAGGAATTTATTAAAAGTTTATCAGGAAACGTCCTGCAATCCCGCTTTCAACCGTAATACCATTAATCTGAAGAGATTCTTAACAAATCATCTTTCTCTGTGTACTCACAAAGAAATTATGTTGTTTTATAATGGCTTGAACCTTCTAGAACACTGAAGCTTTGAATAATCCAACCTTCTTGCTTTGTGCAGCAGGTTCAAGGCTAGCAATCAGGCTTATTATAGTCCATTATAGTCCTGATTTTTTGTTTTTCGTCTAGCCGAAGCCGGTTTCCTTGAACTCGCATTATGCAACCCGCGGGGACTATTTTAAGATGGCGAGGAATTTAGATTTCGGCAAAGGTTCGTTCACGGCGCTCTGGAGCGATCTGTAGCGCACCATCATAACATTCTAAGAAATCAGAATGGGTTTAGTCATGTTCGTGTATATTACCGAATACATCTGAACAAGGCGACACAGGACTCTAATAATAGGGGTTTGCTCAAGGCTTACATTTTAATTAATCCCGACGAGTACCTACGTTACGATAATATCTATTTTTAGACCGATTTAAGTTATTTATATTTACGATTAATTAAAACAGTACCTTACCATTTAAAAACAGGGTTTTCCAATAAGAGGTGTTATTTTGAATTGGCCGCTATTTCGGTAGATGCTACTTTTGAAGCAGTCATTTTTTGACATTTGACATGTAAAAACTACGCCATTAATAAAAATGGAACGATACATGCTTCAACAACGCATTGAAATTATTAAAATTCATTTGAGTGAATCAAATGCAAATCATCTTGAGTGATGAGGCCCATTTCCACCTCGGTGGCTTCGTCAACAAGCAAAATTGTCGCATCTAGGGCTCGAAAAACCCAAGAGTTATTGTTGAAAAGCCTCTCTATTCTCAACGTGGACCTTACTTTTTCGAAAATGAGGATGGAGCAACAGTTACGGTGAACGGATTGCGCTATCGAGAGATGATTAATAATTTTTTATGATCGAAATTAGATGGTATTAATCCGGACAACGTTTAATTCAACAAGACGGGGCTACGTGCTACACAAGCAACGAAACCATTGATCTTTTACGATTGAATTTCAAAATAACACCTCTTATTGGAAAACCTGTATTTTATTTAATTAGTTTCTTCCCGAGATATTCGTTTAGGAATGTCGGAGATTTTAGTAATACGTTCATCAGAAATAATTAAAATACACGGAAAGATATTTTATAACACCACTTCTTCCCTTATGTCGTTAAGATTCCCACTCTATTGCTAGGGCAAATTCGGCCGTTGGTTTGTCTAACACACCAGGGGCCGCGTATCGTTTATTTTTGTGAATGGATTCTTCACTCATGTCGTTAAGATTATTTTAGGGTATTGTCCCATATTAATAACACTGTTTTCTCGGAGAAAATAGAAAAAATTACTGCAAATCACGGTAAAGGTTACGAATTCCGCTTCACGGTAAATATGGAATGTTTACTTTGAATTAATACTTGAATTTAGTTATATTATTACTAAAAGTTACTATAAATGTTGGGGAACCTTTAATAACGCCTGCTCGCGTCCCCTTTAGAGTTATATCCCAGTTTTCAAGTAGTTTGTGGGCTACGCTAGGTTTGTATAGACTGGTTTGTGATTTAATTCTAATACGATATTATGAATATAATCCAACTCTTGATATGAACACAGTCGCCGTCGGCTGCGACTATAACGGCGCCGCATACTAATTGACATATCGCGTAAGTGACTTAATAAACGAAATTAAAATTAAAACTGCGTATTTTTCCGTCTCCCCCGACATAATAAATCATGTTTTGAATTAATAAAGCTAAATCCATTTATTTGAAAGTGAAATATTGCGTATTAATAGTGAAGCGGAATAAGAGAAAAATAATCAAATCACTTGCTATGCGGAACTGCTACATATTTTTATAACTTTTTGAAAGGAAATACAAACATTACGAATAACCTGACAATATTTTAAAAACTCGTACTACCATAATAATAAGCGGAAGATGTTACTCGTGCTGAATGATGGAGAACTTAACCATTCAAGGAATTGAACTCCCGACGCCTGGGTTGGAAACTGACGCATGTATCCACTTCTTAAGAGTAAGTCCTCGATCGGTATCATTACCCCAGCGCAGACCCGTAAAAATCACGGGATATTATAATTCTAGGATTTGTAAAGCTGTAAGTTTTTATGCAATACTTGAAACAGAATCAGTGCTTTACTTCAAAAAACATTTTTCAGATTTCTCTGATCCTAGAGCATTTATTCAAAAATTTAAACAAAAGAAATAGATATTTCAAGTATGGAAATATTACTATTCTTATTGATTATTAAAATAAAATAATTTGGTACCTACTTTATCGCTTGTCTGATATGATTTATTATTATAATTTCTTGTTCGGTATTCTAGAATTGATAAGCTTCCGGATCCCATAATGTAATACTAGAAGTCAGGATTTATTTTAGTGCAGAAATTCTGAGACTAACTACCATATTTATTCGTCTTTGCCCAGAATACTAATGGAGGGAAAAAATTATACCAAGTCAGTGTATATATTCAATTTATCTTTAAAAAAATATAAAATGTTGTTAATGAAGCAATTCAGTTATGTACAATAAATAATATATCATATATAAAAGCCCCGAAAAAGGGCAATAATTAATAAATAAATGATTTAATACCTCAGTTCCAATTTAGAAAATTAAAAGTTAATTGAAATTGAATAATTCTACGCATTACGCAGGAGTGTGTAGAAATATTTCACATCACGCATGCACGCACCGGTAACCGAAATTACTCGTAGGTGTTCAATAAGCAACGTTTTTCCGCCTATAATGAAGGAAATAGCAGGAATTCAAATATCGTCAGGGTATGCGTTACGAATCCTTTCTGTTTCACTAATAGCTTGTTATGCACTGGTTCAGCGTTGGTATAGATATAGATAAACTCGGCGTGATAATAATATAATTAGACAATTTATACAGCGCCGTTTCTGTTAAAAATCATATCAAGGGCGCTGTATAATTTATTACGAATTCCTGCGCTCTGTTTAATTTTCTTATTTACAAACAGATAAAATAAACTAACCTGGCAGGTCACTTCAGATAAACACACTTTTATTATAAAAGTTTACGACTTTGCCCCCTATAGTAAAAACACTGGAAATTGAATTTACAATTGCTTTTTTACCCTCCAAGGTTAGAAGATTAGTGGCAATAGTAGAGTTGATTTTTCTATTTTACCCTCCAAGGTTAGAAGATTAGTGGCAATAGTAGAGTTGATTTTTCTATTTTACCCTCCAAGGTTAGAAGATTAGTGGCAATGGTAGAGTTGATATTTCTTAATAGTAAAGTTGATAATACTATTTTACCCCCCAGTTTAGAAGATTAGTGGCAATAGTAGAGTTGATATTTCTATTTTACCTCCAAGGTTAGAAGATTAGTGGCAATGGTAGAATTGATATTTCTTAATTGTAGAGTTGATAATACTATTTTACCCCCCAGTTTAGAAGATTAGTGGCAATAGTAGAGTTGATAATACTATTTTACCCCCCAGTTTAGAAGATTAGTGGCAATAGTATCGTTGATATTTCTATTTTACCCTCCAAGGTTAGAAGATAAGTTGCAAAAGTAGAGTTGATATTTCTATTTTAACCTCCAGTTTAGAAAATTAGTGGCAATAGCAGAATTGACATTTCTTTTAAAAGACTGGTAAGATTAGGACTGCAGAATTTTTATGAAATTATGATAAGAAGCTTACAAATTCTTAGTAGTTAGTTCTTAGGCGTAAGGCCGATTTACCTACATGTATCTAAGCCGACCTTGCGAGCCTCGTAATATTTACACCACGTGTATAAGAAAGACGGCCGATCATTTGATTGCACCCGTGTTTATTCAATTCCGTTTCGCTTCTGCAGATAGCGTAATAAAATGAGAAGATTGCGGATGCTGGGCACTGGACCAATCAACCGGCAATATGACCGCTGGTAATCTATATATAAATTACATTGAAAAAACCCGTCAATATCGCCATCGTATCGTCTGGCTCGTAGAACCAGCAGACAAGATGAGACGCAGGCCTCGGGAGACGTCGTTCGATACGTCACGTCTACAGAAAACGGGAGAATCTCAAAATCATATTTATTATATGACATGCGAATACATCACTTGCCAGACGATCTACAAAGATGGACGATAGTGAACTATGATGCATGAATGGGACCGCTTAATTAATGGATTCTCTTATAAATTTATCAATTTTCTATTTATTATCTCTTTTTAGACGCCCATTGGGTACAGGAAAATGTTTACTATTTTGTACATAATGATTATAAACAATGGTTGCAAAACTAATTTCTTACATTACAATGGTTTACACTTTGATTAAAAATAAATAATAATAAATTGAAAATATTAGAAATAACATCTCGACATAAATGCGTCTATGAGACGAATCCAGAATTGGGGAAACATATATTCCGATGTTGTAGATATATTTAGCTCAACAATATTGCAATATAAGTTCGCTTTAATACATTTTATGACTTAAAATACAGGGTTTTCCAATAAGAGGTGTTATTTTGAATAGCCCGCTATTTCGGCAGATGTTACTTTTGAAGGTGTCATTTTTTGACATTTGATTAGCAGAAACTGTGTTATTAATAAAAATGGAACGATACATGCTTCAAAAACGCATTGAAATTATTAAAATTCACTTGAGTGAATCAAATGCAAATCATCTTGAGTGATGAGGCCCATTTCCACCTCGGTGGCTTCGTCAATAAGCAAAATTGTCGCACCTGGAGCTCTAAAAACCCAAGAGTTATTGTTGAAAAGCCTCTTTATTCTCAACATGTGACTGTTTGGTTCGGTTTATGGTCCAGCGGAGTCATTGGACTTTACTTTTTCGAAAATGAGGCTGGAGCAACAGTTACGGTGAATGGATTGCGCTATCGAGAGATGATAATGATTTTTTATGGCCGAAATTGGATGGTATTGATCTGGACAACGTTTACTTTCAACAAGATGGCGCTACGTGTCACACAAGCAACGAAACCATTGATCTTTTACGATTGAATATCAAAACAACACCTCTTATTGGAAAACCCTGTAGAACCGATTCATTTGGTGAAATGTAAACCATTATAAATAAAACAGAGTTATGACTCTGGATGTGCAAATTGTAGTTAGTCGATGTGTGATAAATTAAAAATATTTCACGTGAATATATTGTATAAAATATACGAATATAACTGTAAACTTGTTTTAAACTAATTATTTATACTATTTCATATGAAAGGGTTTGGTGACAGAAATTGCTGCCAGGCAATAAGCCCGTCCATTAGATGTATTAATTACTAGATGTAACTCGCCAACCCTTGCCGTGGCTTAGTCTGTCTGGGCAGATAGATAAACAATAGCGCGTTTTACTTTTACGTCCAACAGATGGCGCTGTTTTTCCAAAGATACATGTTTTTACCTGTCACAGGAGACATCTATATAATGTAGGTTTATGAAAAAATACACGCAACGTTATGTCAAAATTTCAAAGCCATCCTTGAAGAACTTTTGGAGATGTAAGATTTTAAGCAAACGAAAATTTACAATTTTATTTATGTATATAGATAGATTGATAGAAACGCAAAAATTAAAAAAATATATACGAAAATGGTGATAAATATTGGGATCCTCTAGTGACTTTAAGTTGATATGATTCAAACTAAGTATATGGCTGGCTGAGCTTAATTTTTCTCTGCTATTTCTGGCTATCAAACAACGTTGAATTTTAACAGCTTTAATTTATACCGACCGTTCCAATGCCATTCTTCCCGGAGTATGACAACGCCAAACTAACACGAATTACTTACGAAATACTTGAAACTTTCAAAATATTTTTTTTTACTTATTATTGTTAATGTGGCATAAATACAATTGATAATGGTTTTGAGCGCCGAAACAGCTGTTACAATAACTTGCAGAACTATATCATTACATTGATAAATTAGATTAAGGTATTTTAAATTATATAAAAAATGATAATACCTACCGTATTATCCGAATCTTTCAGAGTTCCGTGACCCTAAAAACTAAATCCTTCAAAATTATTAAGAAACCTAAATTCTTCAATTGACACCTACGACATAATCTTAATCTTTCAGAGTTCCGTGACCTTGATTTGAGATCACAGACTCATCGCCTGGACCGCCTCGCATAATGTGTTCCGCTGCATTCGGCAGGCCATCTCCAACCGTCCAACTAGTGACCAGTGACCAGCCAATTAGCATATAGAGTGTCATATTCGAGAAGTGTCAATTGAATCCGTTTCATTTCTGATTTCCTGGTGCCCTCAAACTGTAAACATTTACGAACCGTGAATTAATTTACTGTACAACTGGGAATTTCAGCGCTTCCTCTTTGTAATTACCTATATATATATTTTTTTAATCTGGAGAGTCTTTGCCGCACTTGGGACAATAGCTGTCTTAGTTGACAGTTAAGACAACTTATACTGTCTCCCTCTAATACTTTATTCCAATGGTTGTAGTTTTGGCTTTCACACAGTCTATTAGCTTGTTTTCCAGAGGTTTTGTCTACCGAAATTCATTGGGCAATTGCAAAAGACTGCCTTTGAAGAACAAAATTGCGCATTATTATTTCTAGAGTTCCTATCACATGTAGACTAAACCTGATATTATCTGGTTATGATATTTTCAAATCACACAACAACAGTTATTACTCATTGCAGAGTACCTACACTACACAACAGAACTGTTAGTAATCATCCATTATATAAAGTACATTAGGTGCGATGTTCACGGAAGAGAATGTACTAATGTCTGATATAAATGGGAGAGGAGAATTACACTTTTTTTAAATTTGCAAAACGTAATCTATGAAGAACACATATCAATAAAGAAAAAATAACTAAAAAGTGAACATTATGATATCATGCCATAAATTTGAGTTTCCATGCATTTAACTGCAGAAGTTTAGTGAGAAGTAAGTAATCAAAAAGTTAAGTGCAGTATAAATTTAGGTACCTGTATATTGTGCAATGATGAAGTAAAGAATTGTTATTGTAAGATAACTTACAATGAAAATAGAATGTCTTTTTTGGACATACCTTAGATTTTGAATTTCTTCTACACTAAAAGTTGGAATTAAAAAAAAACATATCTCCCCCAAAATTCTTTTTCTCTAGGAAATCAACATAATTGGAATATATAATGACACTTCAAGAGATATTTTTAACTAAAACTAATTTTTATAGTGATTTATTTTTGTGGCACTATGCCGTGTTGGGCTACCCCCTTCTTTAGCCGTAATGTAACTGTAAATCTGTCCGAAAAGTTGATTAAAGAAGAAGGTAGCGTAACACGGCATGATACCCCAAAAATAAAAAAAAAACTATAATACTTTTGGCCGTGAAAATCTCAAATTATACTAGAACTAATTCTAGTTAAAAATTAAAACTACACTAGATTTTCAGGGCCAAAAGTATTATAGTGATTTGTTTTTGGGGTACTACGCCGTGTTGCGCTACCTTCTTCTTTAGCCAACGTTTTGGACAGCATTGAAGTGTCCATCATCAGGGCAGATGTGTAATTTGTAACGTTGGCTTAAGAAGGAGGTAGCACAACACGGCATAATACCCCCAAAACAAATCACTATAACAATTATGGAATTATTTATTGATGAATTATTCAGACATTTTTCTTTCAGTCGCACCCGGTTCAGCTCTTGTGAGAGGAAAGTACTTGGTTAAATAAAAAAACCGCAATAGTCTACTGCACATACTTAGTAGACTATTCAATGAACTATTTAATAACTTGTTTCGCATACATCAAACTCGCGCACTTAATATCACTGTTTGTATCCGCTATTTGCGTCACATTACAACACAGTCAAATGTTTTCACCAGCTTTATTTATTTATAGTTCACTTTATCTCTGCTAGACTTGTTGTCGTACGACTTTATTTCAACAGACATTTTTCAGATTAAAAATAATACGACTTGAATTACGCCGTTATGAATTGAATGAAATAAAAAAAAGTTAACGACCTATGACTACGATTGGCGCGTTTAATTTCTTCAATAGTTCGATTGAATTTTGATATTCTAGTGAACCCAACGCCCTTTTTGAGTTTGTAGGTTAATGTTTTGTAGGTAAGTAAATAGTAAAAAAAACACCCTTTCAGAAAAAAAAAAATTTCGTACCTTGCAGAAGGTTTTAAATTTTCTTTCAATTTTTTAAATTCATATGTGTAACGGCCAAAAAATGTGATTACTAGTACATTAGAGATGTCTAAAGATTAGACCTACGAGTTTTCTTATTATTATTATGAGCTCTTTTAATTTTGATTTAAAAAAGTGATTTTTTTTTTTTTTAATATTAACTCCACACAGGAGGCCCTGAAGAAAATAATTTCCCTCAGGGCCTATGTCATCTTTGGGGATGCTGTGTGGAGGGTCTTTTTGTGGAGAGGAAGGAGTGAACATGGGTCTTGAAGAGTCCCATGTTGTAGGAGGAAGGAAACACGGAGGCCGGCAGTTCAGAATAATACCACACAGAAGTCTCAATTGTTCCTAACCGTCTGAAGCCACTGATACTATGGCATTATGGTGTCCCCAATTGGGATATGTTGTGAGGCTGAAAGTAGTGAGGAAGTGAAGGAGATGGAGAAGAGTAAGGTCGGGAAGTACTTGGCAATTCAAACAAAGCTAAAGCCATTTCAAGGAACGTTTCAAAACTGAACGGTGGTCTTACACCTGGGCAATACTGAGAGTATCTTCCACTCTGGAACGAGCCGCAAGTATACCTTAGTATTTTTATTAAAGATTTAATCGTGAAATAACACAAATTTATCAAATAAAATTTTACGATAAAAATCAGCATCTCAGAAGCATCGTGATGGAGATTAAGTTAAAAATAAATTTATTAAAATTTCACGTAACCAGAGCTCGCCAGAGTTTGTACAGTTTCAGCCAGCAAAAAAAACTGATTAGGTAGGTACCTATTTGTTTTATATTGAAATACATGTATTGTAAACTTTATAACAAGCAGCATTGAACCTGACGTAGATTTATAACCATCAAAAGGTTATTGATTGCGTTTCTTCGTTGCACTGACGATAAAATGCATTTAATTGAATTAAATGCAAATGCGTACCTATTCAAATGCAGATTCAGATCAATGAAAACTGAAAGCACCCATTCAAACTAATGCTAATGAGCCGGAAACGCATTGTATGGATTCACTTATTGCATTTTTACCTTTCAAAGACATCAAAATATACAATGTATCCACAAAATATCCTGTCTCTTTTGTGAAACGTTGCACACACATTCCAAGGTAAGCTCTAATAAATATTAAATTGCAAAGATCAACGATCAACAAGCAAAGTTTTTTTACTATAATATATATTTTAAAATATATTTTAAAATTATTTATTTTATTTGTTTGGCTGAGGATTGAATCTACCTCCCCAGGGACTGGAGTCAGCCGTACTAACAATTGCAAATAAAATCCCTATTGGGTAGGACCGTAATTTATTTCGAATATTAACTGCTGTAATATCATGTGTGATTGCCACCAACAGTTGATATAATGCATTTTCATTGACAACGAATCTATCTGCAGAGTTTCAGCTCGATCGGATCTTGGCAAGTAGGTTAATTTCCGTTTCCAAGATTTGCATTCATTCATTCCCAATAAGAAAAGTGAAATTTAAATAGATCTAATCATGAAAATCTAATATAGGATATCTGTCTTACCGGGACAACGCCTGTAACCACTCGGCCATTGTGACATGAGTTTTTGTACGTCATTTGCGAAATCTCATATTTGAATCTTAGAAATAAAAATATTAACCTCAAATAATTTTCTCATATATCCAAGACACTATCTAGATACAAATAAATTCTTTAGTAGAAATTTGTAATCATACAAAAAGGTAACATGCAAATCTTACTTTTAAAACTTCTAAAACTCTTAGTTCATAATAGCTGAGCGGTTAGAGGCGTTGTCTCAGTAAGATTAATTATTAATTATTAACTATTAATTATTAATTATTTATTATTAGTTATTAATTATTTATTATTAATTATTAATAATAATTATAATAATAATTAATTTCTACTAATTTTTTTAATTATTATATTTATAATTATTATTAATTATTAATTATTGATTATTAATTATTAATTATTAATTATTAATTATTAATTTAAATTATTAATTATTAATTAATTATTAATTATTAATTATTAATTATTAATTATTAATTATTAATTATTAATTATTAATTATTAATTATTAATTATTAGGATTGATTATTAATTTCGCTCCAAACATGACACGGACACGTGTGTAGTTTATGACCGCGGTTGAGGATGAAGAATGTGGTGATCAGAAACATGCAATTTTAGTAGGGTTTTTGGGTAACAAATGTTTCCCTACCGAGCAAATACAAGGTCTCTAAGTCTATATCCAAGTAAAATTTAAAACACCAATAAGTGGTAAAAATTGTGAGGCGCAATGACCCCGTTCTATTTGTATAATTTTTTTAATTATTATATTTATAATTATTATTAATTATTAATTATTGATTATTAATTATTAATTATTAATTTAAATTATTAATTATTAATTATTAATTATTAATTTAAATTATTAATTATTAATTATTAATTATTAATTATTAATTATTAATTATTAATTATTAATTATTAATTATTAATTATTAATTATTAATTATTAATTATTAATTATTAATTATTAATTATTAATTATTAATTATTAATTATTAATTATTAATTATTAATTATTAATTATTAATTATTAATTATTAATTATTAATTATTAGGATCGATTATTAATTTCGCTCCAAACATGACACGGACACGTGTGTAGTTTATGACCGCGGTTGAGGATGAAGAATGTGGTGATCAGAAACATGCAATTTTAGTAGGGTTTTTGGGTAACAAATGTTTCCCTACCGAGCAAATACAAGGTCTCTAAGTCTATATCCAAGTAAAATTTAAAACACCAATAAGTGGTAAAAATTGTGAGGCGCAATGACCCCGTTCTATTTGTATAAAGAACAGTAACTTTAAATTCAATAAATTTTAATGATTCACCACTTCATTGCAAATAACTTAAAAAACAACATCAATTTTTTAAAACAAAGTTACACAATAAAATCGCTTCCAAATGTGATGTAGATTCACCGGATTCCAGTTTGTACTACGAGTTTGCGGATACAATGTATATTATACAAAATAGTGAAATAACACACGTCTGGATATGAACTTTGAACCCCCTACCTCAGGATTCGTAGCCAAGGATTGTAACCATCCAACCACAGAGGCCTGGAAGGCGTCGAACTAGAAATATGCCGTTGTACTAGAAATTCCTGCCAAAATCTGACCGTTCTCGAGTTTTTAGTTAGAAACACAAACAGAATATTTGCATTATGAGAAGGGCAGCTCGATAGGCGCACATAAACTAAAATAATTTATTAGAGTTGCGTTTTGACATATTCAAAACGTAAATAGGATGCTAAAAGCAGTACCTGTTAGAATTTCTAACACCGACGTGATCGGACACGGACAAACGTACTGTCGTTTATAGCATTAATGACACAGATACAGGAGAAAGAGTATGTATAATTTCGCTGGAATTATATCCAGGCGATTGAGGCAGTGCCGTCAGTCTACAGGTAAATTAGCCAGACTTACCTGAAGTGTTTGTTTGTCCTTAACTCCACCCGGGAGGTTCCGAGGAAAATAATTTACCTCTGAGGATGTTGTGCGGAGGCTTTTTTTGAGGAGCGGAGAGATTGAACAATGGGTCTTGAAATGAAAAATCCATATCGTAGCTATTTAAATTTTTAAAATTTTATATATTTGTTAAGACATACACAGTACAATAAGATACAGTTAGATATTTTTAGTTATTACATAGTTGTAGTACCTATTACGTATGTCCATAAAATATCATTACGTAATTTCGCCTGAGAATGTTATAAAATGAAGGAAGTATGTGGATAAATAATAATAAATGAATTGAAAACAAGAATTATAATAAGCTCACGAATTGTAATTGACTGTTAATACATAGGAGTTTTGAAAAATGATGTGAAAATATTTTTGAAATATGTCATGCTAAGAAATTTATTAAGTTAGTTTTGTACGTTAGAAAGGAATCATGAAAGATGTCTAAATGTAGTAATTTTTGGTAATGGGTGTACGTTGTGATTGCGCGAGTAATTACTGAGTTGTTTGCTGCATTGGTATTGTTGGCTTTAATATGAAATAATGTAGTGTGCCTGGTACGCCTCGTTGGAACATTTAAACCAATGACGGATAGCAATTCGGGACTATCTATTTTATTATTTAGCAGATCTGACAATGTGCGTCTTTTTTGTAAAGTTAACATATTATTTGTAGTTTTGTTGTATTTCTTGAGTAAATGTTTGGAAAATTTATTCTGTATACTTTCTACTAAATCTATGTATACCTTATATTGAGGATTCCATATTGTGGAAGCATACTCCAGTGGACTTCTGACCAATGAACAAAACAACATTTTCAGAGTCTTAGCACTTTTGAAAACTTTGCATATTCTTAATAAGAAACCTAGCATTCTGTAGGATTTTGAAATAATGTGTTCAATAAGCTTGTCAAAAATTAATTTACTATCTAAGTAAACACCTCTACCTTATTGAACTCAAGAACGACTCGTATAGAAATGACCCGTTTTCATGTGACAAATTTAATGTCAACCGTGAACAAATGTTGGGCGCACTCAATGACGCTAGTTCTTCAGAACATATTCCATTGAGTAACGGTAGAACATTAGGACAGAATTCTTACCTGACGCCTGTGCCCTAAGGTTTAGCACACACTGCGTTAAACGCAGCGGTTTTTGAATGGCTGAAAACTCCAAATCGGGTACAAATACGCACCGCGGCTGGCGTTCATACATAATTCTATTTCGTGGTGGTACTGAACGTTTGCTAAGACAGGGGAATCTATTAAACAGAACATTTGTTTGTATTGACCACAGATTAAAAATAATGGACAGATGTGTACTAAAGAATATCTTTCGTCTCGACTGACTATGGCTGCTGCATAGATACGCATAAATTAAGTTGTTAAGCGCCCTTGAGGTGATTTTCGCACGAAAACAGCGCTATACAAATAATCCAATCATTAGAAACAAAGAGATGGCATGGAAACGTACCGACTGTCACCGAGCGGCTTTGCAACGAAAGTGATGCGTTTGGTGTTTTACCTACGCAGAAACGAAGGCTAGCACGCTGTGCATAGATGCGATTGTTAGATAGTAGGTTGGTAAACAATGTTGACGACACGTTTGTGCGTGCGGTTCAATACAAATAATGGTTCAAAATCCGTCTCCATTGTTTCAATTTAGTATCTATGGACCGTACGTGTACGTACGAATTTACAAAAAAATATACCGGGGCGGAAGGATTTGGGGAGGGGAAGTACATAGATGCGGAAGAGAAAAGTTGGAAATTATCCACCTACCTATTCAGATCCGGTTACCAATCATATCAAGCCATGTCTGCAGTTTGACGCATTAAACATTAATTCTCGCTGCCGCGAGCAGTTAAAGTAATATTATTTGCTATTATTATTGTTTAAAGCCAGACAGACGACGATGCAGACATTGATAGCGGTTTGCGGTGAATTACTAAATAAAGCGGGTTTGTTTTCCTCATTAGCGAATGCACAAATACGATAATACATTTTAAGTTGAAATTTTATTACTGATATATCTATATAATTATTGCGCAATCTTCTTTAATGTGATTGAGCTGATAAATATTCTCATTTTGCGACGCAGTTTGCTTTCAGTTGTTAATTTATAACTATAAACAGAAGGACGTAAATAAGCTGAATTTATTGGCAACGGTAAATAAATTGTCATAAAATGAATGTCCTACTGAAATATTGACGCTAGGCTTTAATTCAAAGAATAATAACATTAAATATGTTAAATTGTTACACAATTTTTGTGAAAAACAATGCTTTTTAGGGCAATCCAAAATACATACACATTTGTTTTTTTTAAGGTGTGGAGACGGTTTAGTACATGTAGTTCCCGTGAGCACTTAGGCCATAGGCCCATTGTAATATCTCCCGTTTTACCTCATTCCTTTAGAAGTAATCCGGTCCCTTTAATGAAGTTTACCAGGGTTGTCCTTGGATATGTGGCTATGTCTTCTGGTTCTACAGTGTGTCTTCCCAGGTATCTGAGCCTTGTTCCCAACAGAGCGGGACATTGGCACCAAAGGTGAATTGGAGTCTCTTCATCCTCTTCACATTTCCTACAGATGTTGGTGTTTTCCACTCCCAACAACTGCATGTGCCTCCTGAAATGGCAGTGTCCCGTTAGTAGTCCTACCAGTTCCCTCAGTGAGTTTCTGTCCAAATAGAGCAGTTGTCTGGTTCCATAATTGCATTTATTCCTCGTGATGTATTTTAATAGTTAAGTGTCAGAAATATTTGAAAAATAGAATTATTAACTCAAGTTCTATTTCACGTTTCTCTCATTTATGTCATGGTGTCTTGGTTTGTCCTCCAGACACCAACATAGTCACAAACAACTCATTATATCGACACTTCGTTCTCATGGAAAAACATGTTTCTATCTGACATTTTGGCCAAAATTACATTTTTATGCATCAAGTTTCTTAGATTTTTTTCTATTTAAATATAAAAATGTGTCCAACGTTCCATGTGAGTTTGCAGGTATTTTTGCAACAACGTTCTATTTAAAAAATATATCATATTTATCATTTAGAACAACAAGGTTCCATTTGCAAATTTTACCGTCAACTCGGGTGGTTCTTAGTTCTATCTGCAACAGATACAATATTTTGGTATAACATCATTCCATTTGCATTGTACTCCGAGCTCATTGGTTTGGGACATCAAGGATCGATCTGGCAATTGTTTTAACTGAGAAAATAGATGAGAAATAATATTCATGTAAAAGTGAATATGCAAAACGTATTGCAATTGAATTTTCTTTAGGTTTGAGAACATTCTACGCGAAAAACACGGGAAAAAAGCAATTTAACTTTTTTTTACTTCATTTTTAAGATGAACATAAATAAAATTCAATAACAATACGTTCTTCATAATCAATTTTTCATAAATGTCAAATGTTGTTAGTGTTTTAATCGTGATTCAAACTTTGAATCACAGTTTCAACACGTGGTAGATAGAACATTGTTATCCCAAAGTATGACTTATTACTTTGAATCACAGTTTAAGCACATGGCAGTTATAACCTTACTGTCCCAAAGGTATGACTTATTAATTTGAAGCACAGTTTCAGCACTTGGTAGATAGAACCTTGTTGTCCCAAAGGTATGATTTATTACTTTGAATCGCAGTTTCATCATATGGGAGATAGAACCTTGTTGTCCCAAAGGTAAGACTTATTACTTTGAATCACAGTTTCAGCACATGGCAGATAGAACCTTGTTGTCCCAAAGGTATGACTTGTTAATTTCTTAATTTTTTAGCGTGTTGAAAATATGAACATTTGAAACAAAGAAGTTTTTAAAATGGATATTATGTCGATTAGGACTATTACTCGCAGCAACTATCCACCAGTTAAGACTTTACTCTTGCAGTTTTATTCGCATAAAAACATCGCCCGCGGGGCTAGACGCCGTCTAGGCACGATGCACCGTCGCAGCACATACACAACACGGCCAACGTCCCGCGGCGCTTGTAGCCGCTCGCACCTCCGCTCGCATACGAGTGTACGCGTAGGTAGGTACTGGTATAATACTGGGTAAGCAAGTACGAAGCCATGACCGTTATTGAGCCCGCAAGGCCGCCAGCCAGACAGAGCCCAGACAGGAAGCCGAACGCCATTACGCTTTTTAGAACCGCGCGAAACCACCAGACATTGTCTAATCGCATTTTTGGGCTAATCGCGGTCACGGGCCGCCCACCCCCCTCCCGTCCCCCCCACACCCACCCCTCACCTGTGGACGCGGTACTGTGATACAATCGGGGATATTTTATATGATGGATAGAGCAAGAAAAAAAAGGTGATATTTTGTTGACATGACTAGATGTTGCATAGGAGTTGTGCAGAGTAGTTATTTTATCATAGTATTACCACATCGGAGTAGAATGAGCATTACGTTTAAGAACCGTGTGGCTTTTATTATAAATTTACCATAGAAAATAGTACCTACTCTAAGGACAATCCGCCATCTTAAATAAAAGTGGACTCCCTTTTGAGTGTTTCTGAAAATTTCTCACTAAATAAGAAAGTGTTAATAATTTCTTCACTTAAATATTATGGCACATCGATTTTCAAAGCTTGTATGTTGTTTCTTTCATAAATTAATGCCTTTTTGTATTTTTGGAATTTGTAAAAAATGTCTTTATAAAATATAATTGGAATTGCTTATATTTTAGATAAACCGTAGTAACGATATTTTTCTACTAAAAACCTTGCACATAGGTATACATACTTTTGAAAATGGCTCCGCCTAGAGTACAATATTTATTTTATTTATTATTAGGACCATGGACACGTATGCAGTGATAGACACCCTCAATATACACCCTCTATATACACCGAATCTCAAAGTAAAATGTTAAACAGAAAAATTAGAAAATGTTTGATGAAAAGCATCTAGAAAATAAACCCAATACCTAAGCCTTCATTGGGCAATGCTTTTCCTAGATGCGACCAAATATTTTTCTAATTTTTCTGTTCACATTTTTTGTTTGGTAGTTTCTTCATTAATTCAGTATTACAATTCGAGGTTTTACTCCATAAATTATTCCCATAGAATAAATAATAACGCAAGATGAGCCTTGTGCGCGTGTTTCTTTGAAGTAACCGGCCAGGTAATATGTTTGTTTCTCTTTGTAAATAATAAATATTTTTTCTGAATCTGTTTCATTTTGACGGTACCGCCGTCCCGGGAACCATTTATTGGATAACTTCTGCCATAGGTCATCCCAAGTAGTTCGCTACGTTTGTTGATTTAGTAGGGGTGCCCGGGTTCATCGGGTGAGGTGTGTTCAGGATGTATCTGTCCACCAACTCCAACTGGTCTCTCGACCAGTCGCCTTGCGCCGCAGTGAGAGTGATATATTCACACGTCCATCACTCCTGGACACGCTGATCCCTAGATTCCTACCCACCACTCATATCTTTTTTCTTCCCAGAACTTCTTCTCTTTCCTTTCCTTAAAAAAGATACAGGACACAGCATCCGCAAAGATGACAGGCCCTAAGGGAAATTATTTTCCACATGGCTTCCTGTTTGAGGTTAATGTAAAAAAAAAAAAATATTATTTTTTTTATATTTATTTTATTATTCTTTATTTTGGCTTTCACCCATTAGGGGTGATCTTGGCCATATACAATTAACATTTTTGAACTCATTTTCAAAGAATTTAAAGTCAGAAAATTAAATACTCTTTTCCTGTATCACGCAACCTTACAAGTTTACAAAGATGATATCCTAAACAAAACCGTACCATTCAAAAACACAGCAAATCTCAGGCAAAAATACATGTTACCAATCCCGATTTGTAAAAAAACTTTGGGTCAGCAAAACTACAAGTACTTAGGAACAAATTTCTTCAATAAATTGCCAGAAAATATAAGATCACTAAATGATAGTTTCAAATAATTCAAAACACAATTAAAAAAATATACCGAAAACCTAAACTAAATAAAAAAAACGTAAATAAATAAAAAAAAAAAAAAAACAAAAATTTAAAAAATAAAATAAAAATCTAAGAAACTGAACAAATAATACCTCATCCCATACACACAAGCAATTGCTTATTATGGGAGAACATTGAAAAATAATAAATATTAATCATATCACAATATATTTTATCTTATTACTAGTGAAATATATATATGTATATCACACATTGTAAATTTTTTTATTGAATAAATATATTAATAAAAAATAAAAAAAAAACATTTTTCTCATTAACAATATCATCATAAACATAACATAAATAAACCAAACATAACATAAACATAACATAACATACTTAACATAAACGGTACAAAGCTGTTAACAGTAGGTTATCACAAAATTATAAAAATAGGAACCCGTGTACGATAAAAGTGGGCGCTTTTCGTGATTTAAACAAAGATTTTTCTAAAATTAGTAGCAACACAAACATACCATGAACACAACATAAACATAACATAACATACACATAACATGAACATAATTTTTATAAAATTAGATACAGCCTAAGAACTCATAATAAATTGTACAAGGCCCTTGAGGCTATTTTTGACAAAAAACGGCGCTACACAAATTATTCAATTATTTCCGTGATCCAAATATTAGCCGAATTTGGGCGTATATTTCCATACGAAATTAAATTTCACCACGATTACGAAATGCAAATGAGATGGTCATATACAATTCCAGGCAAGTGTAAGAGAGACAGGCAGCGTGCAAAATGGTCTAGAACCAAAAGGTACTATGTCAGTTGCACATTTGTTTCCGATCAAAGGCACTTCTAGTTTTCTTATTAATTCTATGATTTTTCTACTGTAAAAATATTGAAAATTATTATTTTATTTGGCCAGAAAGTTGCCAGTCCAACGCTAACTGCACCTAGTTTATTTTACGATGCATTGCTAACATTATAGTTATTTTTTATGCTTGTTAGAATATGATAATTTATTTATGCTTGTTAGAATATGGCAATATACATGGAATTATCTTAGGTTGGCTATAAGGTATCTGTAAACATTGTTTGGTTGGCAATACTGTTTAACCTTGTCCTATTGTCTATCACTAAGAAGAGACCTGTCAATGTGTAAATTTGTAAGAAGAAGAATAAATTTATTACTGCATAAAACTGAACCTTTTTATTGAAATAATCACAAATCATTTAAATAACTGACACGTAGTTGTAAAAATAAAAAAAAAATAACAAATCCACCAAAATTTTTGTTTCTTATACTTTCTAAAATAAAGACTCCATCTCGAGTACATTATGACCATTTACATGAATGCAGCGTAAGACACCCCTGCTGCGCTGCAATAACACGTATCGCTAATGTAAAAAAATATTATTTTATTTGGCTAGGAGGTACCTACCTGTCTGACGTAAGCTGCACCCAGCTTAATAACGCTTTTAAAAGGCAACACTTGCCGCGTTTAAAAGTGTTCCACAATTCAAAATGTTTAAAAGCTTATACAAAGGAATACCAATTCAAAAGAAAATAAATTGCGGAAGAATAGAGTTTCAGATGTAGTGAACTGTAATGGTTTAAAAAACCTCGTAGAAGCGCTGCTATTAAGAACAGAAAAATAATTGAAGTATAGAATAAAAATAGTTGAAGTGAAGTAAGTAAATTGAAACATCCTTAATGGTAGGGTTCGTGACATTTCTTTTTAATTTTATTAAGTTCCAAGTTCTTCAAAAACCAAACTGACTGAGCATTCTTAAAGGAATGAAACAACGTTTTACAAATAATGGGTAATTTGCATAGACTAAATACAACTAGACAAGCCGTGTAACCATTGAAAAATAACCTCAACACAATTTTGGTTTGGTTCACGTGTACATTTATGAAAAGGCGCACGCATTGTGTCTCAATGCGAAATGGGCACTGTGCATTGCGTTTTACCTTTTGTTGGTCTAGAGTTAAGCTATTTTGTAAATAGTTTGTAAACCCAGTTCCAAATATTTTAGATTGTACCTATCGCGGACTTTATTTTATAAAATGTAATCAGCTATCTGAATAAAAAAATATAAGTACCTTACCGATAGATTGAAGGCAACGCATTAACAAATATCAGAAATTAATAGAATTTCACTAACGACAAGTAAATTTTCTGACGTCATCTTTCAAACTAGTCACAATCATGACGTCATGCAGTGTGTTATACGCTTTTAACGAATAGGTACACATTATAAACAATAGTACATGGCACGAGCTTGCCACATGATAATTATCGATGTGTTAGTTAAAATCACGCGTTTTTACTTGATGCGCGCAAAAAACTTTCAAAGTATTGGTTATTTTTTAGTGTTGTCTCTATTCAGGGTTGTATTAAGTTCACAATTATTTGCGTGTTACATTATATGAAAAAATCGCGTCGTTGAGTAATTTATTTTGTGTTTACTATTTTAATTACATTTTTCTTTTCATTGAAAAAATATATGTTACAAAGTATTTATATATAATATATTACACTTACCTTTTTTATTATAAATATTGCTGTAGAGGTGATGAAGGTGGTGGAAG
Source organism: Hesperophylax consimilis (assembly GCF_061612785.1). Taxonomy (NCBI): domain Eukaryota; kingdom Metazoa; phylum Arthropoda; class Insecta; order Trichoptera; family Limnephilidae; genus Hesperophylax; species Hesperophylax consimilis. Next base: position 5,062,803 of record NC_142842.1, read on the forward strand.
ATATGTTACATGAAAAGGAACGTTCATGTAGGCTTAAAATGTTAGGTACAGGAATAAATATTTTCTATATACATTCCGATAATTATTCGTAAAATGTCTTATTTTCGCCTAGGTTTTTCCCCACAAACTGAGAAAAAATTGAGAAATGGATATAAGCAATCCGGATTCAATTTTGTGAAAATAACTAGGTAATATTTATTATATACAACATTCGAAAAAATTCCTCAATTCCTCTATATGTGCACAATCTAATACAACATTTTACAGCATTGACATTTTTGGTAATAACCTAAAGAAATATCGATACGAAGTAATGCGTACGATCGATTATTAATATGAGAGTATGGAATGTATCGGGAGCATCTCCTATCCTTTTCCTATTTTCCTCTTCCTCTCCCCTTACTTAAACACCAAATTAATTTAAAGATATTAAAACTTTATTTCTAATGAACTTTAACATAAGAAACTTCTGTGGCTTGATTTCAGTTAACTTGTATATTTATATCTATCATTGTATATTTTATAAAAGCTGTTTGTTTCTTACAAAATAAGTAAATAAATATTTACAAATACGGAAAAAGGAGTGTTTGCTAATTTATTTAAAAAAAAGCGGATTGCAGGCCTTTAACGAACGAATGAACAGGTTTCTGGTTGAACTTTTAGTAAATTTCGAATACATTCATTATCACAATGTCGGAACAGAGTTTTTCTAATTTATTTAAAAAAGGGATTGCAGGCCCTTAACGAATGAATAAACAGGTTTCCTGTTAAATTGTTAGTAAATTTCGAATACATTAATTATCACGATATCGGAACACGTTGACCGTACCATCATCAGGAAGCCATTTGTGCTCAAATCATTTTCATCCCAAACGTTTAGACTGCAATTTCCTTCAGGTCCTTTATAATCTTTCAGCATTCTGTGTGGAGGAGAGAATGTAATATACCGACAAATTAGGTATCGCTGCTTAATCTGAGCGTAGCCAGTAATTAAATGTTATTTTAATTACTGGTTGTTATTGTCTAGCTTTGATTAAGCACCATCTATATATTTCAACAAAAATGGTTCTACAAATTAAACCGAATAGGCATTTCTCTGAAATCGTATGACATTACAGCAGTTAATATACGAAATAAATTTCAGTCCGATCGGCATGCATTTGGCAAGGTTGTTGGCGCGGTTCACTCCAATCCTTGGGAAGGAAGGTACAATCATAATTTTTTCCGTAGATATGTAAAGTTGTGCCTTTATTAAAAAAAGGAGACAAACACAATGTAAAAATGTAAAAGCTTATTTAATGGGCATAAATAAATTGATATTATTACCATGTAACCCCCACCCTCCCTTGTCCCACCCCACCACACCCTCTCTGAAGCTCTGTCCTCGTCTAATATGATTTCTCTCGCTTTATTTTGATATCATATTTTATACATTATTAATAAGTACCTAGACTAGTTTTTTTATAATGCTGTCTTATAAACCTAACGAAGCGGTTAAAAACAAAATAACTTTTCATTTGATTAAAGTGTCAAGCCACAAAGTAAACGCTTTCTTTGATAATTATATACTATTTTATATAAATAATTTTGTAAATTCATAAAACTTCTACTCAATAGTAAATATGTGTAAGTTTCCCGTTTTGATTCAATTTGTAGTGTACAGAAACCAAAACTTAAAATTTTAAAATAAAAAATCATTTTGTGTTATTTATTAGTCCTTTACCTGATTCAGACCTGGTTAAGCAAAAAAATGTTATTTTGGTGACGGTTTTGTATTCAAATTACAACAACAACTCGGTTACAAAATGAACGCTGTTCCTTGGTTTCGCTTACGAGTTTGAACGTTTGTACAAGGAGTTTAAACAGAGTTGGGTTGTTAAGTTCATCTCCATATTTGTGACGTACGCTATGTGGTATCATTTTTAAAATGGATTTAACTAGACAAGGCTAATCTAGTATAAATACATCAATGGTAATTTGGGATGATTTGGATAACCATCACCTCTGTCATAGGTTATCCTAAGTAGTTCGCGACATTTAGTGACCCGGATTCATGGGATAAGGTTTGTTTAGGAATTAGCTGTAGATGTATCTGCCCACATACGACAAGAAGATATTGGTTGAGGGGGACCTCTCCAATAGGCGTCTTTCGACCCTTCACCTCCCACCTAAGGGGATCTTTCTACATGATAGAACAAAAAGAGGGATAACATTTTTCGAAATTTCAACGTTTGAAGGAAGTTTTTAGGCAAAAGAGCTGAATTGTTTGTATGGGAAAATAAATATTCTTCTATGGAAAAAATATTTTGTTTCATTTTTACTACTCTACCATGAAGTAAAATCACCTACCGGAGTTAGCGCACTTTACCCCGGGACACCCTGTATAGTGGTTCAAACAAAGTTACCTTGTTACATTTATTTATATATGTAGTATAAATAAATCTGTTGAAGAAATTATACGGGTATAGTTTTTTTTCTTTAAATCTGTTTGGTTTGATGGAAATTTAATCTTAAAAGAGCTGTAGGGCTTTGTGGAGTTGAGATTGAGTTTGTATTTATATTTATAAAAATTGCGATATCAATAGCGAACTCAACGTCTGGACGAAATCTAAAAAAAGCACGTCTTATTAAAATATATTCATAAAAATCATGAATTACCTGCATAGGAGAGGCGTTATGCTTATCCAGGTACGATAGGTGTGTAGCCTTAACAAACATACAAATTTCGGACGTCGGTGCATCGGTGCATGCGTAAAGTGATGTGAAATGTTTGTGGGTTTTATTATTAAATAAAATTATATTATTATTATTATGAAGTTAAATTATTCACCTTAAATGAGCTTTTAATTTCTCAAAATTGGAACTGATAGATCATGTTATCAGGCAAGCGAAAAAGTAGATACCAAAATAATTGAATTTTAATATTTTTTATATTTCAAATGTGTATTTCTTATTTTTAATTTTCTGTTCATTCTAAATATTAAATTTCAAATATTTCAATAAAAATACATATATTAGTATTTTGAAAGACAATGATCTTCAGGAAAATATACTTTCAGTAAAGATACTTTCAGCTTCACAAATCCCACAATAATTACAATATCCCGTTTTGCACTAGTTATTTAATATGGACAGTATAATTTCGGATGCGATGTACATCTTAAAATACAAAAATCCATAATTCTTATATTTTCAATACACTACATAAGAACGAATTTATCTCACCGTTTTTAAGGCCCCGTAGAAAGCGTTCAAAGATTGATTAAAAGGTAGACATTTAAATACGAATATTAGAGGGAGCGCGCTAATATTAAAAAAAATAACAATTAAAGTGAAAATGGAGAAAATACAGGGTTTTCCAATAAGAGGTGTTATTTTGATATTCAATCGTAAAATATCAATGTTTTAGTTGCTTGTGTGGCACGTAGCGCCGTCTTGTTGAAAGTAAACGTTGTCCAAATCAATACCATCCAATTCCGGCCACAAAAAATCATTAATCATCTCTCGTTAGCACAATCAATTCACCGTAACTGTTGCTCCAACCTCATTTTAGAAAAAAGTAAGGTCCAATGACTCCGCCGGACCATAAACCGCACCAAACAGTCACACGTTGAGGATAGAGAGGCTTTTCAACAATAACTCTTTGGTTTTCCGAGCCCCAGATGCGACAATTTTGCTTCTTGACGAAGCCACCGAGGTGGAAATGGGCCTCATCACTCAAGATGATTTGCATTTGATTCACTCAAGTGAATTTTAATAATTTCAATGCTTTGTTGAAGCGTGTATTGTTCCATTTTTATTAATGGCGTAGTTTCTACTTGTCAAAATGCAAAAAATGACAGCTTCAAAAGTAACATCTACTGAAATAGCGTGTTAATTCAAAATAAAACCTCTTATTGGAAAACCCTGTATTTGATAAAAAACGACTCGTTTGAAATTGGGCAAAAATCTCTCGACAAATGCTTTAGTTGCATTTGAAGATACACTGTGCTTTTTTCATGCCTATAACATATTAAATAACAGAACAAAACGTCTATTAAATTATATTCGTAGATAACTTTGCAATTTTTTTCTATCGAGGGAATATCATATAATTAACGTTTCGGCATAAAAAATGTATAGATATTATCTTAAAAAATATCATTTTTTTTTAAACTTAAAAACTGAAATAGTTAGCGAGAAACTTGTTATAAAATTCCCAAGTCCCAACTGCTTCCAACCGTCTTGAGCCAGTGAGACTATGGCATACCTAATTGTGGTTTGTTGTGAAGCTGAAGGTAGTGAGGAGGGGAATAAGAATGTGGGGGAGTACCTGGCTATTCAGAACTTGTCACCAAACACGGCTAAAGCCATTTCATGCAATGCTTAAATTCTGAATGGTTGTCTTACACCAGGGATATTTTGAGAGTATCTTCCAATCTGGAACGTGCGGCAAACATAATATATATTATTTTATATAAAAAAATTCTGAAATAACACAAATTAATCAAATAAAATTTACTTGCGCACGCCGGAATTTGAACCCGCTACCCTCGGCTTGCTAGTCATACCCCTCGACCACGGAGATCGTCAAATCTGAACGGATATAAGGAATTTTATTTGTGTCTTGAAGAAAATTATAAAATAAAGTTTATTAAAGTTTTCGATTTTTCAAGATGCAAGAGGCAATTTTTTCAAAAGAGTATTTTGGCTTAAAATCCAATATTCCTTGATTACGACCTCAAATTCCTCTTGAGGTTGTAATCAATGTTTAAGTGTCATAAAATGGCCAATTTGCGCTATTTTGTTTTTATTTACATATATATTTTTTGACCTTGGACAAACTGAATGAATTTATCTACGACTAACGCAATGATATAAACGACATGTTTATGCCTTCGCCAATAAAGTTAATTTGACATAAAAACCGGACACGCATATCTTAAAGGTTAATGACGCTATCTTTATTATTTGTTAACTGCATTATAATCTCTTTATCTCCCGTCCTAATGCGACAATCATCAAACCTAAATGTGCCATCATTTGGGTCAGCTGATAAGCTGCGTCCACTGTATACGTACAGCGATTCACGTAGTACCGAAAAATGAATATCTGCAGTCTGCATAGCAACAGAACCGATAGAAATTATGATTATTATTTATATTTTTTATTATTTTAATTGGAAGTTTCGATACATGAACAGGAATCAGTAAAATGAACAGTTATACGAATACAATGTATATCAAAAAATCCCACAAAGGAAAAAACCTATATACTTTTACAATCAAAAACAACACTGAGTATTACTAAAGGTAATTGTTGACTTATAAGAAAAATAGATCTATTTCGGTGTATTTTAGCCAAGATTTGATATGTTTTTTATAATAGTTTTGCTGGAAAAATGTCTGATAAAAAATTATAATAAGTGTGTTGTACATTTAAGGGGCAATAAAATCATTCCTTCGGGCTGATCTGGTTTTGCAATGGGGTAATACAAATACACAAGTACAATATCTTTAGCTTGAATGATTATCATTTATTGTGAAATTACTAGGAAACATGTAAATAAATTTAAGACATTGTATCCAATATGTTTGTCTTAGGTCCATAATATCACTTTCTTGGAACAATTGTGTGGAGGGATAAGTTTTGATTTTAGTAAACATAATCTTAATAGTTGATTTTTGGAAAATTTATAGAGGTTTTGTGTGATTATTGTAAGTTCAACCCCAACCAATTATTCCATAGGAAAGAGATGAATGAATTAGTGCACTGTAGACAAGTTTCATGGATTTTACATCAACAATTTGTTTAAAAGTACCTCAATTTATTTACAGTTTTTCTATATGGTTGGTCCATTTCAGATGGCAATCTTTGTCTGGACCTAAGTATTCTTACTACCTGTTTTCCTAGTTTGATCTCTTCGTAGTTTGAGCATGTTGTCAGATTACAATTGACATTGTAAAACCTTAGGTTAAGGTTGGTTTTGGGAGCTGATTTTTGTGTGTTATAGACTTAAAAGAGTTTTATCATGATTTAAAGTTAGAAGGTTTCTGCCTAGCCACTCTTTAACAATAGCAAAACATTTGTTAGCTTTATTGGTTTTATTTGTTGCGCATTAATGGAACAGTTGATTATTTATTGGTAACGTATTAATCGAAAAGTTAATTATTTATCGAAAGTTTTTGAACAGATTAAAATTGGCCCCTTCATCATCAAGAAACATTTTTACTTTTCGTAAAACACAGCAGACTTATTTTGTGGCGCCATTTTATTATGAATAACCAATACATAGTTTTAACCACTTTACAAACAAACGATTTGTTTCGTAAGCAATGCCTACTTATTCAGGGTTTACTTAAAATTAAATTAAAAACTTGACTGGCAGATAATTTTATTTATTTATTAACGCCCTAATGGATTTCCACATGAAATTCAACATTTACAGTATGTGAGTATAACACGATAAATATATTATAGTAGTAAGAAAACAAGATACATTTAAAAAAATTAGCAAAGTATCAATGCGACGATTAATACTGAATTAATAATAATATAAACTGTATAGATGTAAAATAAATTATAACTTAATAATCAAGTATGTACAGTATTATTTTTGTATTTTACAAACCAATAAATCAGAAAAAATAAGAATAAACCTGCTCATATGATATAAAATATTGGAGGAAAGATATGTCTTTTTGTGGAAGACCACAAAAAGACAAATGGACAAATGAACTAAGAAGTTCTTCTAAACTACGCAACAGATTTTGATAAGGTTTTTACTATCATTTAGAAAATTTCTTCCGGCATATTATATTTACAAAAAATACAGAAAAATCGAGCAATGCGGGTACGCGTCATCTAGTAGTAAATAAAACAAAGTATATTGTATAAAAGCTAGTATGTAGATTAGGGTGTCCCAGGACATAAGGAAGAAATTTTTTTTCATGAATTTAAATATGCATACCCTCTTATTTTATTCCATTTGATCCCAATAACTCATATAATAAATATTATTTTGATTAAACACCGACAACCCGTGCCGACTTGATGCCAAACATATGGTTCAAAGTTAATACGGAAGGATTTTCAACTTTCATTTTTGTCGGATTAATAAAATTTAAAAATGCACAAATGTTCAATTATGTAGTATTTTATATTAAAAAATGGTTTATTTATTAAATTTTTTATTCATAGTTTGTTTTTTACAGTCAGGATAAATCTTCCGGTGTTCCTGAACGCATCGTAACGAAAATTATTTGTGTTCCTCTTCGACCGTGAGATTAGGCCATGAAAATCTTGCATTAACTTAACAGTTCTTTCAGCTGTATCATTCACTACCCTCAGCGGCGACACCTTCTTTCTGACTTCTTGATACGAAGCATTATTTGACCACATCGTAGGTAATTCGTTAAGAAAACTAGCATCTGTTTTCAGACGATCAAACAAATACTTGCTCTTGACTGAAATGAAGTCAATAATATTTTTCTCTGAAACAAAAGTCATTAAATTATGATATGAACAAAAACCTCAATACAAAACATAATTTAAAGTACTTAATAAACTTACCATACAATTTACCATCAAAATCTTCCTTCGATGGGATGTAACGTTTGTCATGGGTTGATAATTTTTTTTTTTGATATTTCGAGCATTTTTATTTTAGTTGTTTGATCCACAGCGTCGTCAAACAGCGATAAAATAGATCCTTCATCGGTCAAATACCATAACTGCTTACTGAACAGAAATAAAGCTGCCATTGAGATGTTTTCATCAATTTTTTCTTAAGCCTTCATCGATGTCGAAAAGCACAAGTCCTGGTAAGGTGCTATAATACATTGTAACCATGGCTTGACATAGGATGTTACTATGAACAGGCAAACGTCTAAAAGTGCCGCCCTATCCTTACCGGTAATTTTAAATTGCGCACAAATTAATGATATTTTCAAGGAATAAAGCGCCTTTGCCATCTATCGAGCACCTGGAGGCCGAATCTTAAATTTTCTCGCTGTATCTCCTCCTAAAACTATCACACAGAGCTCTAAAAACTCTCAATAGTAATCTCCAAGTATTTTTGTTGTCAGTGCAGTACGGTAAAAGTCAAGCAAATCATCGATTTCAGAAGCGGTTAGGTGCAATATGAGATTTTCTCTGTAGCACTGAATTTTATCGGGATCAACATTTTTACAGTTATCTCGAAACTTTTTGAAGAGTGGTATGTCAGGGCTTGTAGTCACTTGACTGATTTTTACTTCAAAAATAGCTTTTAATACCAACTATGGTTATATTTGGTATATATTGACAGTTAAATTCACTTTCCGGATATTGTAGAACAAAACTTCAAGAACTTGTCCATTAGATGGCAGTTTAGAACCCGATATTTGGTGTTTTACGACTCCTATTAAAAATATATTATTTTTAAAAGTGCGTAAATCTAACAACATCTTGCATGAACGAGTGATTTTCGTTTACTAACAAAATAGCAAGTTACTACAAGCTCATCAACACGTTTGCTCGCTGGCGTCTTAATGTACAAGTACTGACATCTTTCGATGCAAGTCGGCACGGGTTGCAGTTGTCCAAAGTAAACGAATTTTTTTTTAAAAATGTTTTGTCATTATTAAAATAAAATTAGAGGGTATGCGTTCAAAAATAACAACTTTAATTTTTTTGGGACACCCTAATGTAGATATATGCATACAATTTTGAGTGGGTTATTTGTTATATTATTAGTGGGTTATTATTATAAACAAAAATAAGAATATAATGTACTTGTACCGAATAGAATATTAAAATAGAAGAGTTTATAAAAAAAGAAAAACAATTAAAGTTAACCATTAGCAAATAATCGAAAGTAATTGCCTTTTGAAACTACAGATGTCCACATGTTTACACTGTAATATAGCGCTAAATAAGGGATAGTGACTGCCTTGAGTGGCGATTAGTTCAACCGTGTCAACGTAACGAATATCAAATTAGGTAAGTTTTCATTAACATTGGATCCTTTAATTACTTATCGTAACAAAATATATAAATAAAATTCTGAATAATAATATATGACACATTTACTAAAGATAACACAAATAATACGAATCGATTTGATGAGTTCCAAACGTAAGTACATAAGTTACATAAAGGATTGGTAACTAGGTGTGCGGTTCCTTATAACCGATCTATATCTATAGTTCGTTGTGTGGCACCTCCAGTACTTATTCAATCGACAATTGTGTATTAGGCATATTGCTGACACTGGATTTTTTACACACTAATTTGAGAGCCTGGGAAGGCGATCTCCGATCGAAAATTGGAACTGAAATATTGTGACGTCACATGATGTCACGTGATGCCTAACTGTATCCACCAATGAAAAACTCTGAAAATCTATGGAATAAACTTAATTTTTTTTCATTGGTGTATAGTATTAATAAGTAGGCTCCGAATGGGAATTGTGCTGTCTATATATTGGCATATCCATGATTTTTTAGAACCAATTTGTTTCATACAAAAAGCCCGAAGATATCGATCTAGTGAGTGGTTTATTTATGGCACACTGCTTACATGACAGCTGAGAGTATTGGTTTTCTGGACTGGCGGACGACGGATCCGTAATTCGCAAATAACTCTGAAATAACGCCATCATTACCTGAGATTGGAGACTAGATTCTTGGAGAATTTGTAATCAGAAATCATCTTCATATCCTGGACATTCGTGGCATTTTTGGTATGGAGTTATGGTTATCCTTGCCACTCTCACTCTGGAAGCAGTTTATTTTATGGAAATCCAGCCGAATTACATTTCATGCCTGCCACGCTGTTCACCGGTGGTTGGTTCAAGGTGGTTACGCCATTACGCATTATAGATTAATTTACACACATATGTGTGCATACTCGTACATGCGACCACTGTACTGAGATAATATTTTTGTTCCTTGTCCTACCTTCCTTTTTATTCCAGCACCTTTTCACTGCACATTGTTTAATCAGTCGCTTTCCATAACCCGCACTGTTCGTCTATAAAACCGCTCCCGTGATATCTTATCATAGCTTAAACCACTCGCTGAAACATATTTATGAACTGCTTCACCTACATACGTTTTACATCTGCGCACGTCTCGTGCAAAACCGCTTTGTGTTCAGTGCCACCGCTGTGATACCTGAGGAGGATAGACACGAAGAAAACGAGTGCCCTTTTCCTTATGGTGAATCCTTCCTTATCCATACAACATATTATTGTCTTACGTGCAGTGGTAATAACATTAACATTCAAGACAAAAAATTTTTACACTCCTTAAAAACATACCATAACACCTTTTACACACCATACCGTAAGTAAGTCCTTGGCAAGACAGTTTTATTTTGGGATGCTTTTGTAAATATTTTTTACAAAATCACAACATTCTTTCTGTTATAAAAAACCCCATCCGTTTTCAGATCACTAGTGAATATTATTGCATATATTAATACTAAATAATACGTAAAACTTGGCCTCACCCCTCTGCTGATGGATATAGGAGTGGCCATTTACGATGGATGTTAATTTACAATTTTTATAAACAAATGGTTCAGAGTATTTTTAAAGAAAATAATATAATTAGAATTGTAGGTACATTCACCATCTAGAATAATAGAGTGTTGAGGATTCCATGAAAGCCGAAGTAATTTGTTAGTTTTGAATTCATCTTGTTATTGTTTATTTACTTTGGGGATTGGGGGAATGACCTTCGCTATCAACTCGTAAATAATTGCTAATGTTGCCACATAAATCATGAAAAAAGGAATATTTTTATTGCCAATATTTTATATATTTTTTTACATTAACCCCACACAGGACGCCCCGAGGAAAATAATTTCCCTCAGGGCCTATGTCTTCTTTTGGGATGTTGTGTGAGGGGTCTTTTCAAAAAAAAGACGGAAAATAAGTTCTGGGGATGAAAAATACATGAGGGGTGGGTGATTAGTGTGTCCAGGAGTGAAGGACATATTAATATATCCCTCCCACTTCCTCACGGTCGAGACCAGTTGGAGAGGTGGGTCTCCCCAAACCACCCTCTCCAGATCTGGCAGCTGGTGGGTAGGCGCATCCTGAACACACCTTACCTGATGAACCCGGGCACCCCTGCTATATCACCAAACGTAGCGAACCACTTAGAGTGACCTATGGCAGAGGTGTTGGTTATTAAATAAATGGTTCATGGGACGGCCATACCCAAGCCCGCCTCCCAAATTAAAACACAAATAAATAAAATTTCACATACACATGTACTAGATACTTACTAAACCTTTTGATAAAAAAAAATAATTTTTCAGTTTGGTTAAGTATTTTGTCCTCAAATCCAAATTGAAGTTAAGTGTGGAAAAGGCCCCGAAACTGTTATTTTTAATGCTAATTTTATCGCAACTTACTAATATAATGGTTTTCTATTTATTATTTCTTAGTATACTCCTATAATATTCCATCTTATAAAAGGTCTCACCTGATATCTTCTTAGACAATTTCCCATCTCGACGCACTTATGCCTCACTGTGTACACGGCTATGCGTTCCCACATATTTTATGACGAAGTGTTTTTTTCTGTCAACCGGTACCAATCACTTACTTTCACCTCACCTGTAACAAACAAGAGAACATTATTAGTACCTCGTTACTTTCGACGAGTTTCGGAACAGCCGTTCGTCTTGTTTTAGAGATATTGATGGAAGCATGTTGCACTAAGACAAGATAAATTTTTTAGTGTACATAAATTTGGTGACGACAAATTTTGCATATGATTCAAGTGTTTTAAGAAAAGGTTGGTTGTTTATGTTTTGAAATTTGCACTTTGCCTTTTTTTGTGAATACCGCAAAAGAATCCGAATTTCCCGAAGCCAGTGGATGAATGAATGTGAATGAGGCAAGGAGTGTGTGATAAGACCGAGTTGTTTGGTGGTCCGTCCTATTTGCTTACCCCTGCGGGGAAACGGCGTGATGGATAATTAGTTAGTTAGTTACACATGTAATTAATTTTACATGTGATGGCGAATGTAAAATCAACCAGTTAACCTCATCACTCAAGATGATTTGCATTTGATTCACTCAAGTGAATTTTAATAATTTCAATGCATTTTTGAAGCGTGTATTGTTCCATTTTTATTAATGACGTAGTTTCTACTTGTCAAATGTCATAAAATAACAGCTTTGAAAGTAACATCTACCGAAATAACGGGTTATTCAAAATAACACCTCTTATTGGAAAACCCTGTATTACATAGTCTAAGTAAACTATACCGATAAAAACGTTTGGAAGATTATTTTTCTGTTCCTGAGCACTTTACTAAAAATGTGTAGTTTTTATATTTTCTCAAATTCCGAAACGGTTCCAACTGGCTACAACGTCATTATTATGCATATATTATGATGGAGAAGAGGAAGTTAAAAAAGTACCTAGTTATACAGATCTGGTCACCAAACACGGCCAAAGCCATTTCAAGCAACGTTTCAATTCGGCATACTCTATATTGAATTTTTTTATATTAACTCCACACAGGAGGCCCTGAAGAAAATAATTTCCCTCAGGGCCTATGTCATCTTTGGGGATGCTGTGTGGAGGGTCTTTATGTGGAGAGGAAGGAGTGAACATGGGTCTTGAAGAGTCCCATGTTGTAGGAGGGAGGAAACACAGAGGCCGGCAGTTCGTTCCACAGCCGAGCTGTTGAACTTAAGAACGAATCGTAGAAGCGACCCGTTCTCATGTGACAAATGTCAACCGTGTACAAATGTTGGGCGCGCGTTTGGCGTGTATCCCGACTACGCACCGGTTCCGAAGGGATCAATGACGCTAGTTCCTCAGAGCATCTTCCATTGTAATACCGATAGAACAAGGACAGCATACTTACCTGACGCCTGTGCTCTAAAGATTGCAGTCCGTTTGAAGATTGGGGAATCTATCAAACGGACCGCCCGTTTTTGCACAGAGTCAAGGGTTTTTTTCAGGTATTTAGGGGCTCCGGACCAGAGATGGCTGCCAAATTCGACAGTAGGGCACACTATAATTATAATATAATTATAGCATAGGTGTTCTCTCGAGCAAAAGCAAAGTTCACGCCTCGCACAAAATTTAGGGTTATAATGAATAAGTACACGATACGGGTACACAAAATACGCCAGTATCTGATTAGTGCACCATTCTAGTTTTAAACCATTAATCACATGCACAATATGCACAATCGCCCAAGGATATATGTGTATATATATATTGGCACACATAAGAATAGGCACTGCATGATAACTTATATATAATTTATATTGTAAATGAAGGCAGACTCTGACTGTACACATACATACATAAAGCTGTCTGTCTGGTCAAAATGCTTATGTGATATAGCACCTAGGCATAATTCATGTTTGTATATGTACGTTATGAACATGTAGATTGTCGTTACATATTTCAGAAGGCTATCATTTTTTCTCAACCCAAACGATAAAAAAACCCAACTTTCTTCACTTGGCATTTTTTATTTCGGGAAAATAACGTTAGACACGAGTTTGCCATACCGACTGTTTTGAATTGAGTTTCGGTTATTAAATTTTCAGAGGTCCATTTCGTTTCCAATAACGGGTTTATTTTGCGGTAATCGAATTTGTCTTTCAGGACACATCTCAAAGGCACGACATCAGATCAATAGCAAGCGTATTTTGGATGTGACCTCGGCGGTAGAACGATAATAATTTCGACACTTGGTTCAGAGGTTACGGGTTTCAAACACAGCGGTGCTAATAAAAATTCATGAAAATGAAAATATCTTCTGACCCCGCATTTCAAATTTCTACCAATATCTTGCACACATCCCTTAAACACATTAAGTTTCTAAGTTTAAAAATATGTACATAAAAAACACATCTGGTTCTGTTATTTAACATGCTGTAGGTATTAAAAGAATCAGTGTTTCTTTAAATGCTATTTAACTCAAATTTCCAGCGATTTTTACTCTATTTTAAGTAAGTTGTGTTTTATTAAATATCTTCACAACAGATGCTCATGCCTATTAAATGTAATCGTTTATTTTATTTATTTTTATATGAGCGCGCTCTCTCTATCATTTGAATTTGCAATCTCCTTTCCGAACCATATTCTTCTTCTTTTTTAACGTTTATAACGAAGCCTCAAATAAGTACTCGAAATAAATTTTATCTCGATCCAATAAACTTGAACGCATATATCTTCCTGGTGCGTCCACGACTTTTTCCACTTGCTTATATTAATTTATTTGAATTTGACCATTTTAAAAAACACTAGATATTCCCAAGGCGGGCTTTAGGTTGTTGTATTGGTGTTAAATCATGTTATACTCATCTTGCCATGTTGTCATCATGTATATTGATTTCCACTAAATAAAAATCTTCATATCTACTGTAAATGTATCGATGTTAATTCATTATTTTAATGATTTCTTCATCTTCATATTTAGTTGGCCATATCTATATGTATACATATAAGTGGTTTGAAAACTTTTTTTATCTCCATGGTGTTTTTAATTTAACTTGGCAGAGCATTATATTGATTTTGCAGCGTGGAAACAATGTTTTTTCTGGCCAAAAGATGAGTTTAATTTTGGGAGGTTCAGAAGATTTGAGGTTTTCGTCCTTGTAATGTAAGTGTGTTGATTTAACTAATATATAACTTTATTGCAAGTCTAGTTAAATCCATTAAATACATATTGTTAGAATATTTGTCTGTATTAATCTAATCTATTTGTCATCTGATATACCCGCTGCATTCCAATCTATCAGAATAGGCTTGCATAACATTAACAGTAATCAGCCAGCTGGGCTCACAGTGCATTCTCGACTTCTTGTCGTTTCGCTCCACTGGTCTCTATTACGTGCCGTGCATTTGCAACGTAAGTATGTCGAGGAGGATCGAAACTGTGCCGTAGACAATAATACGTGATGGATATCTCTGTGTGCATACAATGTACAATGGCCGCAGCGTATAGGCACGTATCTACACGTAGCTGCATTACTGTCCAAGTCCAAGTCCTTTGTTAGAAGAACTTATGTACATATATTACGACTTTGTTTGGTTCGTTAGATGTGCTAACGTGGAGAACGTTTAATGGTGCGAAGCTAAGTAACGGAGTTAATTAGTGGAAAAACTACGTTATTTTTGGTGATATTTTAGAATAACCTCAGTATAGGTAATTGGAATAGTAAGAAAAATCCACAGTTTTAACATTTAAGACTTCATTATTTCGCAAATCAATATAATATAATATTATAAAAATCATTAAAAATATATGTCACACCTTATCGCAGTCACTATACAAATAACATGTTTTTTCAGAAAAAGCAATCAATTTTTGGAGTTTTTGTGTTCTTTTTTGTCTGCGTTACATGGATAATAAATTAATTTAATTTTGTGTTTTGAAGTTATTCACTCAAAACTTTAGCATAGACACACTATTTTATTTTCAATCAATTGATAAAGCGATAGTAAACAAAAATGACAATATTAGTATACTAAATGTACACTATAAAAATATAGGCATTATAAGAAAACTGGCACTGTATCAAAAACATATATTAAGAAATACTAACCAAAAATGTAATACAACACCGTTGTGAACAAAATGTCACTAAACCACAGAACGCACTTACTGCCGAGCAGGAATTTCCGTAACTCAACAAAAATATGTCACTGTATTCTTAACTCTTGACAGGCCAAGATGAAAAAAAAACGTATTTAACCTAGTAGGTCTTCCGACGACCCCATGCATTATTCTGTCTTATGGGCTTTTAAACTAGAGAAATACCAATTATTCAGTCAATTATTAAGGCGATGCACTACGTAGCAATACAAAATCATATGTTTTTGGTTTGAAAATTTGGTCGCCTAGAAATGTTTCAGATGCTTTAATTAAATACTGCGAGTAGAAATAAATAATCCTGGCCTTTGAAATAATCGAGTATTTTTTAGATAAGTCTTTTTATAAGCCCAGAAAAAAATAATGTATAAGGCCTATGAAAACTGCTTTAAAGTTCAAAATTTCCTACTTACTAACCCATTTTCGGTTATGGTTTTATTGTATAATGTGGCGAGTTAAGTTATTTATAAAATGATCGAGAAACATTTAAATATTTGTGCCTGAACATCCACAAAATAAAATAAAAAGTCACTTTGTGCCCATCTTTTTTTCTTGCATAAATCAAAACAGGTGGATGGTGTTGAGCGGGAATTTAAGCCTTATCGCCATTTACGTAAGGTGTGATATTGATAGCGGCTCGATTCAAAATATTACACGACGTAATGCATCGCCTATGGTGTATTGTAACTAATGTATTTGCGCAGGAATACGTAAAATACTAAAATGATATGTCAAGTATTGAAGCTAATATAAGGAAGATAGGAATTTAGGGTAATACCAACTCCCCCACTTGGCTGCGGAATAGTTAAAGAAGCGTGCGAATTATGAAGGGGGGAATTATGACACTTTTGACGGCTAATTAGGCATCTTGTGTTGTTCTACCTAGTTCGGACATATCTTCAGTCTGGTGTTAAAATCTCAAATTCGATCAATTCTCAAATTCAAATCTCCAAATAACATCGAGCTCTGTTTTCTTTACCGACGTCATCGGAGATAGCGTATTGATTTACCCAATATCTGGAGCCAAATCCACGTGACGTCACGCGAGATTTAACGAATTGACATAACATCATTTTATATTTTTTTAAATTTTTTATTTTAAATTATAAAAATAAGTATTTTATAGTTAAACTGCAGATGGCCCAGAATAGTAAAACATCATGGCCCAAAATTTTATAAAGGGTGACCCTGACAGCTTTTTTGTATTTTGTTTTTAATTTTCTAGATTCTTATTTTCCATGAAGTGGTGAATCATTTAAATTTACTAAATTTAAAGTTAATGTTCTTCTATTTATACAAATAGAACGGCGTCATATGCGCCTCACAATTGTTACCTCATTTGGGTGTTTTAAAATGTTACCTGGCATAGACTTAGAGGCCTTGTGTTTTCTCGGTAGGGAAAAAATTTGTTATCTAAAAACCCGATTAAAATTGCATGTTTTTCCAGCATGACCAGCAACCGACAGCGGCCATATACTACATACATTTCTGTTTGTGTTATGTTGGGATAGGGAGGGGGGGGGAGATTCAGCTGCGCCTTATTGTAAGGAATCCCTCCGCATTTGCCTGTGGGAATATGGAAAATCGCAGAAAACCAATATCCAGGAGGAAACGGCCGTCTGTCCACTTGAACCAGAGGCGGCCTTCAGTGACATCGGTATATGATGTCCTGCATTTTGAGGTGTGTGGATGTGTGTGTCTGTCAGTCATACAGAATCAAACAACCCGCCTCAGAGCGGATGTCATTGCTGCTATGCGACCTATACTTATGATGGCATCCACTCTCACCTAAACGTACGTGATATATGGTATGCAGTTGACTGATAGAGTGACCAATCTATTGTGCACACAATGCACCGCAGAAGTCCTTGTCCCATATCCCCCTTTGTTGGCTTCAGTGATGGAATAATTGCAGAGGTTTTGCTGCACTTGAAAGACGTGACTTTTTGCATTCAACCTTTATTATAAAATTCTTACATTTTCTCATCAACACAATATTTTTTTTGACCTAAAAAACTGACAGTAAAATTCCGACAACATCTTGTAGCATTTTTTTTCTAGCCAGCCGAGGAATTGAACACACTACGCCTGGGTGGAACCCAAATGCGATGTCGACTCAGCCACCGACCGGTTTCATTTACAAGAGTCATTATGTAATAAATACTCTTATATTCAATTAGAGGACACAATTTGAGACAGTATCGTTAATTAAGTTTTTAAATAATTTGTTGCATACTCCGCTTTAGCATTTTTATAAGAAACTAGTGGATCCCGCAATGCTTCGATATTGATAATGTCTTTGTCGGGCGTCTCCGACTTTTTCCACCATTCACCACTGTTATACCACAATGTTACTGTTAACTACACTATATAGACTTAATTCGACTCCGTATTTCACTCCGGTGCAAAGATATTGTGTTAAGTATTTCTCAGGCATCCTCGACTTCTTCTAGCGTTAAAACCATTTTCTAAACAATCCCGGGATTAATAAGACATTTTCAATGATATCGGTACTATTTTTAGAGATTTAAGTGCACAAACATTTGCAGGCTGAATTTTTATATATTAAGAAGATATATTTATCTATCAATAAGATAATAAGGTTCAAGTTAGGTTAGGTTAGGTTTCAGTAGGGTTTACGTACCCAGAGCTGGGAACGAGTATACGTAAAATGATACTAAATATGGTTTCAATTTAAAAATGATCTATTTTCGTTGACATTAACAGTAAACCTGCGTATTCAACAGAAATTATCTACCAAACGTAAGCTCCACATTTCTGGTGTTAGCGAGGAAAGATGGTTCAATTTAGGTTAAGATAGGATTCTGTATGAAAAGAAAGGTCAGATTTGCGGTTTCATGGTTCATAATAAATACTCGTAAATATGATTTCAATAACTTATATCTTTTCCATGCTAATAATATTAAAACTGCATCTTCAACAGCAACGTGAGCACATAGTTGGAAGTTGTTTCCACGTGCGGCGGTGCCATGTTTAGAGACATAATGAAAATAATAATATGTCGTAAGCTCATGTCTGCGAATTAATATGCACTTATTCCCCGGACAATAGCTCGCCACACAATTGCCAATGAAGTGAATGGCTGTTTGATGGCTGATGCCTGATGTCTCATGGATATTACATTCGACTGAAATGGAGAAGAAATATAACTTCATTTGATTGCACATTGTGCATTATGAATTACTTCTGTAATCGCAAATTCGCATTCAAAATATTACACGACAAAGTGCATCGCCTTAAACTTGAATCATTTTACTCATTCCACAAAAATACGTGTATTAGTATGTTTATTTTGTGAAACAATTAAGAAATCATGACATAAAAACAAAGGACGTTTCTGGATTTATACTTTAAATTGTACATGGTTATTTTTAATAAAATATTAATCATGAAAAATCAATAAAATACCTACAAATCTAAACGCTCCGTCTCTGCTCTGACGTCATCTGTTACCGCCATAGACGCTATTACTGACGAGCTTCAAAACTGTATGACGTCATTAATAGGCGTTCGATATGCAAGTGGCCAAAACTTGAACATTGATTCCAATTATATTGTGTTGTTAGTGTACTCAGCTTAAGGGGGCCGACAGACGTAGCTATAAAAGATCAAAAGTTATTTGGCTTGGCGTATTTCGGCATATCGCTCGCCATACATTTCAATTGGAAATGTACGGCGAGCGATATGCCGAAATACGCCAAGCCAAATATCTTTTGATCTTTTATAGCTACGTCTGTCGGCACCATAAATGATGAAACTGATACGTTCCCAATTAGTATCTTATATTATCGTGCCCTTAGGACAACAAGGTTCTATCTGACATTAAAAATTAATTTTTTTGCACCAACTTTCTTAGATTTTTTTATATTTAAAACCCTATCCAAAATATGTCTAACTTCCATGAAGTTCCAGTTGCGGTCCGTGACTTTACAGGAAAGATTGAAAAATACGACACTATTGATGAAAAAAATATGAACACATTTTTTAAAATTACTATTTTATTTAAATTTCTATTTTTTATAATTAATTTTTCTTAAATTTTCTATTAAATTTTTTTTTTAAATAAATTTTTCAGGATTTTTTCAGTTTGAAGTGTCGCATCCCCAAACTAAAAATCTCCATACGAAAATTGAAATTTTGAAAATAAAATTTTCAACTTCAAAAATATATATAGTATTTTTTAACTTTACCACTGTAGCTTACTCAAAAGTCACAGACCGTCACTTATAAGTTCACAGATAATTGTGCAACAACTATCTATTTATTTAAGCTTGCAAATTTTACGGCAACTTAGTTCTATTCGCCAAAGACAATTTTTTTTGGACCAACATGGTTCCATTTGCATTGTGTTCGAGTTCATTCGCCTGGGACAATGAGGTTCCATCTGCCAATTTGGTAAATATGAGAAAAACAAATGAAAAATGATATTATTCCATTAAAAAATTGCGTTTAGTAAAAAAAACTAATAAAAATAATCTGATATAACCTTTGCTCTGAGTTTATCAAATTTTCTAAGCAATAAGGTTCTATCAGTTTTTTGGCTGATTACCACGTATTTATGCTTAGAAGATAATTTAATTATGTTGTCATAAATTCAAAGTGTAAGGGTGCATTGTTTCACAGAATTTAAATTTAAATCAATTTTCAAAGTTGATTTCCTGTGAAGGTTTTATTCAAGTTCTGCTATTATTTCAATTTTGTGAAGCAATTGGGCAATAATGATATAATAACAGAACTTGAATAGAACCGTCAAAAAACTTGAAAATCAACTTTGAAATTTGACTGTTCAAATTCTGTATGAATTCTGGTAATTCTGTTCAAACCCGTATTTTAATCGGGATTCAAACTGAGAACCTTAACAATCAGTTTCATCCTAATGGCAAATGGAACCTCGTTGTACCAAGGGAACAGTCTGAGCACGAGAACGCATTGTGTAAACACCAGATTAATCATTACACTTATTAATAATTACATTGTATTAGATACCACATTCTATTTTTGGCAGACGATTGCTATCTGCTGATTAGGCCCCCGGAACGATACTTTTGTCAATAGCGATACTAAACCTTTAGCCTTAAGCTTGAGGGCCTAGTTTAATCCTATTTTGGTACTTCACTAACACCTGATGGCATTTTTATGTCGGGGGTTTATGTCAAGTTTAACGTCGCGAATCCAACGTGCACACTTAAACCGCCGTATCATTTTGGCGTAATCCAGGATTAAATAAGTTCCCGGAAGTGTCGTTGAACAGCGCCACAAAACAGCTGTGTTAACCCCTCAGGCTAATTTGTTCGCTTTTGGTAACAGTTGATATGGTGTCCCTTTCTGTCATGGTTAGAAATATGAACTAAACGGTTTTAGAAAGAGAAAACACCAAGCTTTATATTCAAATGTCAGTTAACTACAGAATAATTTAAATGAACACCTCTAAACAAACAAAGATACTGACTGCAATTTTAGAATTATTTAGAAAATCGTGAATATTTTATCAATTATTTTGAAATGAAACGAAAAAAATGAGATTTCGATAATGTTTATAGTTGATTTGTCTAATAAAGGTGTGTTTTTCGTTTTCAGTGTTTCGAGGGGATAAAAAAGTGAGCCATTTTAAAGACTTTTTTTATGTTTGCATTCCAAATTTTAGTATTTCCAAATTAATTAAAAAATTAAGAATACGTTCAGAATTATTCCATTGTGTGGATTTTATTGACAGAATATTCTAGAGGCCTGTAAATAGATTTATTTTTCGATTAAATTCACGAAATCTGTCAAAATTTTAAACAAAAGAAAATACCTTTTAAATTAATTATCGATAAATATAGAATAATAATTGAAAAATGCACACTATAAATAACAAATCAAGCTGTCATATTACTTATATTGCCGTGAAAATGCGCCAGGTTGCGCATGCGTCAGTCAAATAAAAAGCAATGTTGCGAGATATTTTTATTTGTAATAATACGAAATTTAAATTGTACAGGCTTTGTGTTACAAAAACAACGTTGTGAAGTTGTTTATTATTAGTAAGGCTACTGGAGGGCATCTTTGGGTGCCCCATATTACTGAGCCACTCTCAAGAATGCTGCCAACCAGAGGAATTTTTATGATTGCTGTTTTAGAAAAAGGTTTTGCGTTGCAGATTACAAAACATTTCATTCGCACGGCAGAGTTGCACACCGACTCGATATGAGAACGAAAAATAAGGCGCTTGTCAAAAGAGAGTCCCAAATCCCACGTTTTTGAAGTATATTTTAACTCATCGCATCTCCGTTGCTAAGCTATGAAAGTTTTCACATTCTGATGACAAATCCGAGGAGCTTTTTGAGGGCCAAAGTAAGCTGCACTTTATTACTTACGACTTGAAAATGTCAACTTGGAATCAAAAATCTGTCGACTTCTTACAGAGCATTAAAATCACTGTTGTCAGATCAAAGCTGATTTTAATCCATCGAAATATATGTCGTAATTTTAAGTGCAATTCTATGTTAAAATTACGCTCAATCGCTAAGTTGTTAAGGACAATGTGCATAAAACAAAATAAAGTAAAAATATTTATTACGGGAAAAATTTGTACAAAGGTCACAAATTGAGGTTATATTCTAAAATGAAATTGCATGTTATTTACAAATCAATTTATCAGAGCATGCTGGGGATATAACTTGTGAAATTTCGGAAAATATCGAATAGTACCGCAGATACAAGCTGTAAAAACGTTGCGGCAGTTAATATACGAAATAAATGTCGGTCCTATCCATTCAGGATTCGGTACAGTTGTTAGCGCGGTTGACTTCAGTCCTTGTGGAGGATTGTTAAATCCTCAGTCAAACCAATTTATTTTTTTAAAGTTTTAAAGGTATTTAAAAATAGATGTAATGTTGTAAAAAACTGTTTTTTTTTCTTGGAAGCAAAAATTAATCCACTTCGAGCTGAAACTCAGCAGATTGTTCAGCTCATTGTCGATGACAATGCATTCTAGCAATGTTTGATGATAATCACACATACACTCGCGAACATATGAGCATCCTCAGTGAAAAAAAATTACGTCTATTAATAAAAAGAGATGTATTGATATATTATTACTGCTTATTTATGGGGGTACATCAAATACATATATTATGTAATTAATAACTGTACTATATTCAATATTGTGTAATGTAAATCATGTATCTTTTTTTTACTAATAAAAAAAAAATTAAAAATAAAATATGATTTAAAAAAAAAATCTCTTTCATATTCTTTTCTACCTTTATTTGATTTTTTTTTACTTGCTTTGCTATGAATGTATGTCAATTTCTGAAAACTTCTCGGTTCTTTACATGAGTATCGCTCTCAAAAAGGTTATAACACGATATGATATGATAAAAAATAAAATTTGCATTTGCAATAAAGAAAAAAAATATCACTGTAGATTATTAGCTAACTAGCGAGTATCTGGTCAAACAGATGATAAAGAGACCGGTTGGGGCTGGTTCAGGTGTAACGTGTTACCCAATTACGATAATAGCACTATCTAGCATGTATCGACATAACCTTACTTAATGTTATCTTGCTGGACTTCAAACCAATAGCACTTAACCCACTTTACTTACCTGAAAATATCTCTTACTAGTCAATGTTTTACGTCTCATTTGCTCAAAGCTGCTGAAAGCAACTCTATAATCAGACCGTATTGTTAATACTAGTTATGTATTGTATTCTTTTTTTTGATAGGAATGATGATTTCCTCTGGAGGGACTGGAGTCAACCTCGCAAACAGCTGTGCCAAATCCAGATTGGATAGGACCGACATATATTTCTTACATTTACTGGTGTAATGTCATCCGATTTCAGAAAAATGCGTATATGGTCGCGTTGTGAATGCGTCATTGCCACGAAAAGTTGACAGAATGTATTGTCATCGACAATAAGTCTTTCTGCCAATTGTCAGTTAGATTGGATGTCGGAAATTAGGTTAATTTACACTTCAAAGATTTGCGTTCATTCATCCACAAAAACAAAGTCGAAAATCATATTAGATGTTTTTTTAAAATATATATATTTTTTTCAATTTGTATAATTTTTTTATAACATTACAGATTGTCATATCTTTATCTTCCCTTAATCCACATATTACACAACAATTCTACGGATGAACCTAACCTTATCTCATAATATATTGTTCAACAGTTCACAAACTCTTCAGTTCGTTCCACGGATTAACTATATACAACAATAACGTATTTGATCCAGAAGTTTCCAGTTAATATTAGAAAACTAGAAAAATATAAGTGCTGTGTACCGACAGACCTACATACCATGGAGTTGTGGCTGATAATAATAGAGTACTTAGTGCGAATAGATAAACTAATCCATAACATGTGTAAATGTTGTGTATGGCCTGGGCCTCGCTTCTCGACGAAGTCATTCTACTCGAACAACGAGTGGTTTGACCCACTCGTCCCAGTGAAATGACTTTTGACGTTTGGCGTATGTAAGAATATAAGAATATCGAGAATAAGAACATCGACAAATGTATGGTACTTTCGACGGCGATTGCGAGCGGCCTGGATTGGAGAATCGATACCAAGGTCACATAATTTCATAGTTAGATAGTCTGTTTTCACAAATACGTGTTAAAAATTAAAGCAAAAAATGAATCTAGTCAGCGATAAAATGTTATAACCACAAATATCAAATTTTTTCCATTGTTATTTGCTTCAAATTAGTAAAATTCCTTGGAGCAGGTACATAAAAAATTAACAGCAGTAAAAATACTCTTTATAAAATGTTTTAATTTGCAAATAAAACTAAAGTTTATTATGAGGTTAAATATTTAATTCGTACTCATTCCGAAATTTTACACATTAGGTTTGTAGAGATCCTGTTATGTATAAAATGTGGGTTTATTGATGCTTTCTTAAAACATTCTGGACGATAAAGTATCCATTTAGAAGTTCTTAATCAAATGGCCAAAACTAGTAAAATCTGTACTAGATGTTTACAACATAAGAAAAACGCAAATAACTTGGTCACACACGGAGAAAAATGACTATTGCTAATTTGTTAAGAATCTTATTATTTATAATGATAAACTAATGTTTAAGAAACAAGGTTTGTATGTATAGCACAACGGATAACATATCATTTTTAAGCAATAATTATTATATTAATTACTAGCCATTGGCGGCATGTATTTTTCTCAAGAGATTTAAAAAAAATTTATATGTTATAAGTGTTTGCAGCAGTGATAGGAAACCAGTCAATATATATGCCATTTATCGAAAGCCTAACCCAAACGTGCCCGATTTCCTAACACATTTTTTATTTATTCATTTTTCAGGAAATCGACAGTTTACATTTAATCGGTTTGTACAAAAGTATTATATAGTAAAATAAAACCAATTATGATTTCCTCCTCGTGACTTTAACTGAGACAGCATAATATGAAATAAGTTATTTTAATTTGTAAGAAAGGAAAAAATTATAAAAAAATATTAAAAAATTTATACACAACAAAAGATTATATAAAACGAAAAATTTACAAAACAATACATTTATAGCCATGGAGAGAGGTTGTAGATATAAATAAAATCATAATAGAGATATAAACAATAGAGACATAAACATTATTCAAAAACCATCAGAGAAATATTATTTTATGGACCTCTTGTATTTGGTAAGTTCGCAACTGAAAATATCCACCTTGAATAATACGCCATCGTAATTATTGCATAATCTGTTCAAGCAAAAATTCTGCTTTGAGTATTTTGAAAAAATACTGGACAAAAGCAGACAAGATACATTAATACTCGGAGATTTCAACATTGACACATCCATAAACACACCTTTTTCTTTGAATTTTATCAACATCTTATTAACATACAATTTCTCAATACAAAACAAATCATATCCCATGAGAGTCACTGATACAAGTAGCACTATTATAGATCACGTTATATCAAACAGACAAAACATTTTAACCACCATATCGAACATAGATGACCCGCTTAGTGACCATAATATGCTCATTGTTGACTTTAAGACTAATTAAAAAAATGGTTTAATAATAGGACCAAACAACGCTTTACTAAACCTATCATCAACAGTATGGCGGTAAAATCTTATCTTGCAGCTAACAAATTAACTCAACCAAACGGTTGAGACGAGAACCCGAAGACGGTTAAAAAGATTTTAATGATTATGTCGAAAATGCAATAAAAGCAGGTAAAACTACACCAAAATTAAAAATAGGAAAGCGTCAATATAAAATATAATATAGGTGTTGCAGGCTGATAATTATTGCTTAAATATGATATATAAAGAATCTCTTCCAATTTTGGTAATTCCGGTAAGAAACGGAATTGCAGGCCTTACGACTGAATTAACAGGTTTCCCGAAAAACTTTTAGTTAAATTACGAATATATTATCATGATGTTAAAGCCTGTTAATTTATCGTGAGGGCAAAAATGGATTGTAAAACCGCAAAAGAGTCTTAACTGTTCCTAAACGTCAAGAGCCAGTGAGGCTATGGCATCCCCAATTGGGGTATTTTGTGAGGCTGAAAGTAAAGGGGAGGGGAAGGAGATGGGAAAGAAGAAGCTTGAGAAGTACCTGGCTATTCAGATCTGGTCACTAAGCACGGCCAAAGCCATTTCAAGCAACGTTTCAAATCTGAATGGTGGTTTTACACCAGGGTGATACTGAGAGTATCTCCCACTCTGGAACGTGCCGCAAATATAATATATTAATTTATATGCGCAAATTATGAAATTATACAAATTAATCAAATAAAATTTATTTGGCACGCCGGATTCGAACCCGCGACCTCCGGCTTGCTAGTCGAGCCATACTACCCGACCACGGAGGCCGTCGAACAATATTATCCAGCTGAAAATCCAAGGGAAGATAAGTGAGAGGTATACCATAAGAAAGTGGTGATATTGGTTTTCATTCAAATCCAACTGGATTTTTTTGTGTTTTTATGTTTTATTTTTATTTTTTGATCTACATTATTTTTTAAGAACTTCCTTCTTTTTTATTTAATAGAATCAAAACACAGATACAAACAGTAAACACATACTGGAGAAATCGCCTGCATCTTAACTATTTTTGACAGATTAACTCTAACAACAGGTAAATAAACATCGCAAACTTCGGTAAGTGATTCTACACGATAATACAAGTATAAAACATAAATAAATTTGTTAGAAATTTAAGAGTTTTAAGGTAATCAGGTAAAAGGGTCGAATTGTTTGTACGGAGTAAATAATATTCTTCTTTGGAAAAATATTTTTGTATGGAAAAATATTTTTGTATGGAAAAATATTTTTGTATGGAAAAAAAAAACAACTGAAATAAATATGTTTATTTTTTACTTATAGAATTACCTCCCGAAGTTTGTGCAATTTTCCCCCGGATACAAGTGCACAAATGTCTGTAAATAAAAGTTTACAATTAATTTTTAGAAAACTTTAATGGGAAACAAATAATTGAAAAATAGTGTTACACAGAATTGTTTTTAAAAGTTCAAAAAAAGTATAATCGAAGTATGTCTAAGTTGTCATTTTTTATCGAATAATGTAGCGTATTTCTTCGGGTTTTAATTCGCACATTCTTCTGATTGGATTTATTTCCGTGGAAGAGATAAGACTATAAAATAGACTCAATGAAATTGTTTTTATTATTTTTTTAATAATCACGTATTTTAAATATGATGCCCAGTTACTGTTTTGCAAAATTACATTCATGAATATTTATAAAGACATGATAGCCGCTATCCGCAGACGTGACGTTGGATGATTTATCTATCGAGTGCCAATCAAAGGTCACAGATGCAATTAACTTAAGTCGTGGCTTTTTTATTGTTCTGAATCAAATTCATTACTTCTTAGTTCCATATCGGCATGTCCAGACAGAACTAAGAAATATTACATTTACGTATTCGTGCCGCTCAGAAAACCGCCGTTACGTCTCTTTCTAAGAATACACCGTATATCAGAAAAAGGAAGAGCTTACAAACAAACTCTCAGCGGTAGGTCCATTATGATTATTAATATTGCTTTATTTATTATTGAATTTTTTTACGTTAGCTTCACACAATAGAGAAGGAGAGTCAAGAAGAGACAAAAATAGCTAAGAAGAGACATGACGAAGCAAGGAGAGCCAAAGAGAGCCAAGACGAGACAATAATAGCCAAGAAGAGACAAGTAGAAGCAAGGAGAGCCAAGAAGAGACAAGACAAAGCAAGAACAGCCAAGAAGATACAAGAATAACCAAGAAGAGACAATATGAAGTAAGGAGAGCCAAGAAGAGATGAGAAGAGCCATGAAGAGTCAACAATAGACAAGAAGATCCAAAAAGAGCCGAGAAGAAACAAGAAGAAGGAAGGCATAAATAAAGGAAAAAAACAACGCTCAATCAATTTCTTTATTTCTACCCATCATAAATTCCAATACTGGCTTATTAAATTGCCATATATAATGCACACGAGTCGATTACAATTCCAACGACCTTCCCATCTTCAGAGCACCTGTTTCAAGTCCTAACAGATCAGTGTCCCCTGGTGAATCGGTCGTAACGAGGCAGGAGTGCACCTGGCCGGTGCGCGGTGGTACAATCGTGTCGTATCGTCTAGTTTCGTTAGTTCCACACAGGAGGCAAATGAATTTCCTCAGTGCCTGTATCATCTTTGGAAATGCTTTGTGGGTGAAAGTTATTTTTAAGGAAAGGGAAGAAAGAAAGTTCTGAGAGGGCAACATATAAGATGGGTGGGTAGAAATCTGGGTGTCAGTGTATCCAGGATTGACGGACGTACATACGTTTTCATCCCTTCCACTGAAGTGCAAGGCGATGGATCACGGCTAGAGAGGTTAAAGCGTCTCCCGATCCGGACTGCCACGCATTTCCACCACAAGACTAGGAAACCTCATCCCATGAACTCAGCGAACTACCATACCCGCATTCCAAAGTGTTAAAATATTAGTGATAAACTTGAAGAACTCTTTTGATGGCGTCTTTACGGGAGTTTTTATAATAATCTTTATAATATCCTTTCGGGATTTATAATACCTTTGCGTTTTATAATACATGTATAAATGCACAAGTCTTAATGTTTTTCACTGGAGTTCCCCAGTGTTAAATTCATACGAACAGAATGCAATGAATGACAAGGAGAAATTATTCAATGAAAAAATTTAATGATAATAGCTTATTATTTTAATGTTCTGTACGCTTACCAGTTCGAATGTGCTCTGGAATAAACCAAATTAAGTTGTTTTGTCTACAGTTTGATATAAGCTTAAACAAAGATAAACTATAATTCATTTACTTATATAATACATTTAGATATTATTTTAAAGTGTGGATATTTCATTATCTTCATAAACGTTTGATAATGTTTGCATATCTTAAAAGTTTTGCGCAATATCTCAAGGATAGTCGAGCAAAATAAAGCCTTAAAAATGAGGCCAGGTAAATAAGAATAATACATTCTTGGCGATATGAATCATTAGACGAACAATAAAAAACTTATATCTTAATAATTAATATATCTAATTTCAATGTTACTAATCTGCGGTGACAAGACAGTTAAAAAACGAGAATTGCGTGTATTTGATAAAAGCTAAACGTGCAAATGATAAAACTGGATAAAACAGGTAAAATTATAAATGATCTTATTAATTATCGTGTATTATCATGGATTATCTAATAAATTGTTAATATTTATATTATGTAAGCATAAAACAATGTTTTTTTTGTTAGTTAAAAAAGGTAAACATTACAAAAGTTTCGAATAATCGGGGCTTGCATAAACAAAATAACAATGAACAAGAATAAAAAGTGAACAGTGACAATGAAATAGATCCTGGTGTGTCTAGTAGGTACTTTTATATTAAATAGACTTAGGAGTTCGCAACATTCGATCTTTGAATTTGTTTTGAATTGGCACCAGATAGCGTAAAATGAACTAAAGGCAAAAATCTCAAATCTGGTTCGAGAAAACAGATTTTAAACTAAACTGGATGTACCGTGTTATATTAGACGGAATGGACTGTAAACAAAATCAACAAGGATGCGAAAATACAAAGCACATTCAATTGGGTTTGAAAATCACGGGATATGAAGAAAGATGGAAACAGCCTTTCTTCAATTCCCATGAATATCTGCAGTATGGCTCTTGACGAACTGGCACTGTACACAGGGTGAAAATTTCCTCCAAAACGAGATGATAATTTGCAAAACATAGCACAAAGCATGTGAATATACGACTCCAATTCACGACGACACAACGAATGCAACTGTTTGCCACAAATGCGAATAATGCACTGACTTGCGACAATTTACAATGCAACAAAATCATCTTCTTCTTTCCGAGGTGAGAAAGGCTGTTTTAAGGAAGGAAATGGATAGTAGTACTAAACACACACTATTCTTTACTCCAATTCCTCGAACTTTTGGGTTTTTCCGGTAGAATCAGAGCAATATCATCCGTCAGAGCCAATAAGCGTAATCATTCGTCCCTGAGACTTAAACAAGTACCTGTTTGCAATTTTTACTGCATGTTTCATCATTTTAGCTAAAACCAAGAGACTTTCAGCACATAACGAGTGATGTCATCAAGCATGCGATGCATTCGTGGTCTTTTGCCGTGCTACGATTCTTTGAATTGTCGCATGCGAGATAATGACTCTATTTAATTAGTACCGTGTTCGTTTGGCGGTGGGCACACACAGCTATCTATCCTCTAATTACCTTATCAGCTGGGTCTAGACGCATAGCACACAGCGCCCAACCGAGCTGATAACGGGGCCCAATCATGCGGGGAGTTGTCACTACGGTCGCTATCTGGTAGACTGTAGACTGGGCTCTCTGTTGTCTGTATTCTGTGTTCCGAGTTCCGACAGTCAGACAGAAAAATACATATAACGTACAACACGATGACTAAAATAAAATTAAAAAAAACATTTATGCCAATATAATATGACTATTGCGTTCTACAAAGACATTTCAAATCGAGTCTCGTCTTATGAAGGACTAAAAATACTTTCTAAGAAACAGTAATTAGAAGTCACGTGTGGCCTCCAAGAAAACTTGTTGGAATTGGAATTCCGGAGCCACTTTACAAAATTGTGTTTAATACTAGGTAGAACAACGAGCTGTTCCAATATTTGGAAAAGCCGTTTTTCAGTGGCAAATTCATAGAGTGAGAAGGACCGCTTTCTGTTTAGCTCCTAGAATAGAAGAGAAAAGGGAAGTATTTGAAGTAACTGAAAATATACTAAATAAAGCCTAGAAAATACCAATTTATGAAAAACATAGGTTCAAAAATCTACGGTGCACCCACGTAAACAGAGTCAACACAGACTATCCAAAACCGCCCATGCCCTAAAAATGTAGCTGAGATGATTCCGCTGGGCAGCAAATGTGGCATTGAAGATCCGAGGACTAAAAGGCGTCTTTAAAATAAGTTTGAAGGACTAAAACTGGTATCCCATCTGATCTATTCTATATTATCTATTTCATAGAATATATGAAGTAGTTCACCGAGAACAGGATTTCCGTGCGATGGAAAGTCAATGTTGAATCGTTTTAAACTTTTGTTCGATAAGGTGAGAACCTTTCATTAGGTTTTAGTACCAAATGCACATGAAATGCCGATATTGACTTCTACACCTCACTATAATTACACCATAATTTACCTGTTTCCCAACAACCGAACAACTACAAATTAATCAGCTACAGTATTTGAATAAAGGTTACTGCAGCAAATTAACTATTGAATTATGCTATTACGAACTCAAAATTCGCATAGACGGGTCCGTTTTATCTGAAGTAAACTAAGTGTAAGGGTCAGCTCGGGTCAGGAGTCACGAACCCTGACGAAAGTTTCGCAAAGCAGCTGTGATGGACAGCTACTGATTGTCTATAGATGCCTCCTTTACCAACAGTTGATAACACACCAGACAAGCTGGGTCGGCCACGCCGAGAGATAAGGGAGGCACTAATAGTGTTAGTCATATGGGGTCATTTTCTGTGTGATAGATAGCTTCTTGATTTATTTACTGATCGTTTTCATCGGTTCATAGAGTGGTCAGGGTTAATTTATTGATATTCGATCACAAATTGAGTGTTACAATTTTTAAAATTGCTATCTATTGTATTTATTTTTTAAGAGTAAGATATAAATATATAATAAAAATTAGATAAAGAATTATTTTATAGTAGTTCTCACTAGGAAATCCTTTTCTGAGGCCAACTAGGTTTTAAATAGTGGGTTTTCTGCAACGATTATGGTTTATAGTTTTGGATTGTGTTATTTTCAGTTATTTTAGTGAAGATGTTTTTAAAAATACTAGTAATAATAACATAGCATTTATATAGCGCAGATTTGTGTTGTTTCACTTCAAGTGCGCTTAACTATAATAAACTTAAAAATAAAATTTCCTATTGTGTTCCTTTAAAAAAATAAATAATAATAACATAATATGAAATAAAGAATAAACGGTTTACACAAAAGCAGAGAGTAAAATTTAACAATAACAGTGCTATTTTAGTAGAGGACAACAATAAAAGACAGTAACAGTGCACGAAAAATAAGAACTTTAAAATTAAAATATTATATAAAACAGGAAAACATTAAAATATTATATAATAGGTGGACATTAAACATAAAAGTACATTAAGGAGGAAACCGAAACCAAACAATTACCGGAAACTTCAAAAGCTGGCTTATATATAATAAAGTTAAAATTCAAGTTCTGTGAAAGTCTAATTCGAGTTCTGTTATTTTTAAAGTAATATCAAACAACCTGAACATGATGTGATAATAACAGAACTTGATTAAAACTTTTGAAGAATTTTAATTTTAATTATTTTTAAAGCTCTTAACAATAGGATTATAAATTAAATAAAAAACAACAGTAAATTAAACTTAAACTTAACAAAAGAAAAATAAAAAACAACAAAATAACATAAAAAAAGTAAAGAGGAAATACAATATTCTTGGTAAGTTAATAACACGCTAACTTAATAAAGCTTGAAATAAAAAATAGATATTATGAATACTTAAGCACGTGCATAGATTATGATATGTCGTTATTGTCACTAACTGAAAAGTGGTGAATTAATTTGATTCTAAATGTATCAAAATTTAAAACGAAAATATGAGCGATATCTATTAATTCATTGGCAAGTCCGTGAATACTTTCCATGACAGAATTCAACACTAAGTTATTATTGTGAAACGATATGTTTCATCTAGTATGCTTCGGAGGCACATGTAATGACAACAAATCAATGGCATCAGGGCATTTTAACTTTGAAATTGTTCAATTTATGTGAAGCAGCCCGTCCATAATGCAGTTATTTCAATTTGTTTGATAATTTGAGGATTTTGTCACAAGAAAGAAGAAATGATGAAAGCCCTGATAAATATCAAACTATGTAATTTCCTTTTGCGTACGTAGGAGTGTGATCTGATATTAGATCTGATGTAAGTATATGTTAAAAAATATTAAAAATAATCTTATCAAATCCAGGCACGCGGTAAAGTAACAACCTACAAACAATATTTTATTTTATACTGGAAATTTCTTGATTTCGTATAATTAATATTATATTTTATCTTGGTATGTAAACTAGTAGAATATAAGAGCATATTTATCTGAAAATTCATAAAATTTCAATTGAAAGTATTATGACTCACTATTTTGAAAAAAGCCTTATATACTTGGTATAGTAGGGAAATCTTTAAATCTGCTCCGAAGTTACCTAGCTGATAGATTTTGCCTTGTCGATAATGAGGGGAACCTAAGCGGTTTTGGAAAAACCACACGTGGAGTTCCACAGAGATCGATTCACGAACCTCTACTTTTGTTACTATACATCAAGGATGTAACTAAATTTGGCATCTCGGGAAAACTTCAACTTTACTCTGATGATACTGTGATTTACTATCATTGTAAAAATCCGAAGTAACTTGAAGCTCTAATAAATAAAGATCTCGCAAAGCTGGCTAAATGGTTGCAATTAAACAAATTAAGTCTCAATGTTAAAAAACCCATTACCTTAATTTCGGGAAAAAAGATAACATAGATTTGAATATCATTGTTGGAAATGAAAAGACACATGTTCAAGTAACGAAATGTCTGGGGTTACTCATAGACTCTAATCTCTCGTGGAACTCCCATGTTGTGAATGTAAAATCCAAAATTTTCCCGATAACCGGTGTACTCAATCGACTCCAAGGTGTGCTTCCCACATCACTACTGCGTGGTACATATTATGCTATGATCCACTTCCACCTGAGTTATCCAGTTAGTATCTGGGGCACCATTACTAAAAAAAAAGTTTCGAAATACAAATAATACAAAATAGAGCCGCAAGGAATATATATAATCTACCATGGGATACACATATCAAAGATACTCTTAGACACAAATACTTCCTCTTACGATTCTGACAAAGTATAACATCACAACTGCCATTCTACAAATAATTCAACACTCCTCACACACTAACACTAAACCAGTCTTTAATTCCGACATACACCAGCACAAAACACGATCACAAAATCAAATACACTTATCGTCATCTACTTACATGACTAAATTTGGAATTAACTCCTTACAATACATTGCACATAAACAATATAACGCATTACCTAGTAATTTAAAACTTCCGGCAACGAACAAAAAAACATTTGCTAAAGCTCTTTAAAGCTATTTTCTCAGCAGTTTTATTAATGACTGACACATTCTTTCTCTGTAACTTCAAAATAACTTCTGAGTTTATTTATTTTAATGTATGTATGTTGTCTTGTCTTTAATATGATGTTGTATTTCCCGAAATGAGTTTTGTAAACTCACTGGGAATAATACATTATAAATTTGTTATCATTTTGTAATGTATTATCTTGAAACAAATAAATAAATAAATGACAGAGTTAATATTATCTTTTAATACGTAAAATAAACTCAAAATAGTGGTTGGCAGTAAACACCAGATTTTCATTTCCTTTTGCAAATATTCATATGCGATAAAGATGTGTTCTTATTTTACTTCTACGGAGAAAAGTACCTTGGTGACAGAAAAGAAAACAGAAGCTTTTGACCTGCGGGTGGATTTGTCGTCGTTTGCAGAGAATTCCCTGGACAGACAGAATAACTACCGCAGAGGTCATGACAAGAATGTTCAAACACAGGAAATTTGTCAGCACTATCAACAAACTCAAACTGCATTACTTTGAACGTTGGCAATACCCATGATAACTCAAAACACCTTTAAAAAGTTATGTAAAGTCATTAAAAGCGATGAAACTAAACTAAAACTAAAATATGTACCTAAACTACATAACCCATTTAATCTAGTTTTTGTTTCACCACATTTATCAACTTAATATCACTTTTTAATGGTGTGTTGAATTGTCATTTTGATGAGTTATCCGGTCACCGGAAGTATGAAACGCCTACAAAACAAAAAGGTATCGCAAAAGATTAACTTCGTGGCCAATATGTCATGGATTTAGGTGCCTTTGATGGTGCCCAATCTGTGATAGGAGAGGAACAGTTAATAAAGTGAAGGTTTTACCATTTTCTGAGTTTTGCAAGACAGAAACGTGAAAAGATAAATACATTTTAAAGGACTTATGCTGAGTAAAATCTTAAAAAACGAGAAAAACTTTAGCTTTTCCCTTTAAGTTTGGCGATAAAAGAACAGGTAGCTAATTTCACTACCGAAGCATAACGGATTTAGGTATTCATGATCTTGTCCTAATTCCAATAAGAGAGAAACATGTAGATGCATGCCTAATTCCAATAAGAGAGAAACATGTAGATGCATGCCTAATTCCAATAAGAGAGAAACATGTAGATGCATGCCTAATTCCAATAAGAGAGAAACATGTAGATGCATGCCTAATTCCAATAAGAGAGAAACATGTAGATGCATGCCTAATTCCAATAAGAGAGAAACATGTAGATGCATGCCTAATTCCAATAAGAGAGAAACATGTAGATGCATAACTGCTCCCAACCGTCTGGAGCCAGTGAGACTATGGCATCCCCAATTGGGGTATTTTGTGAGGCTGAAGGTAGTGGGAAGGGAAGTAGATGGGGAAGAAGAAGGTGGGGGAGTACCTGGATATTCAGATCTGGTCACCAAACACGGCCAAAGCCACTTCAAGCCAAGTTTAATTTATGAACGTTGGTTTTACACCAGGGCGATACTGAAAATATCTTCCACTCTGGAGCGTGCCGCGAAAATACACAAAAATGAGAGTTACTACTTATCTACTTTGAAAAAAACATATTTGCACAATTGCACGTAGGCTTCTTGTAATATTACCCGAAAATTAGAAATTTTAGTGGTTGAATTTCATCATACTTAATAATATTATAATTTCCGTGTCATTCTAATCTCCCACGCGTAGAAATACTTGCAAACTGATTCAAGATACGATTTTCATCATCTTTAATTGAGAATATGTTATTAAATTCACAACTAAGACTATTTTAACGAAGCCCGTATTCAGGTTAATATTCAGCAATTTGCGAAGAATTTGGCGATGATACAGCAGTTTTAAAATACGTTGATAAAATTATCGTCATGTCCCTAAAATTAAACAATTTTTTAAGCGTGTTAAAAGATAAAGATACACATTTTAAAATGTGTTATTATTTTAGCGACATCCGCTTGTTTTATAATGAATGTTAGGAAATAGGATAAGTATGATAATTAGCAACATATTTTTTTGAATTAACGATACCCAAACATTCTATCAACATATTATATTATATTACCTAAATGTAGGGAGAAATAATGACTAGTATTAAATTTTGTCATTATATTCATACTAGCTGTACCTGGCTTTGCTCGTGGTTGTGAATGATTTGGAGTAACGTTTTGAGATT
This sequence comes from Hesperophylax consimilis, assembly GCF_061612785.1. Taxonomy (NCBI): domain Eukaryota; kingdom Metazoa; phylum Arthropoda; class Insecta; order Trichoptera; family Limnephilidae; genus Hesperophylax; species Hesperophylax consimilis. Next base: position 5,099,316 of record NC_142842.1, read on the forward strand.
GTGAATTCTAGGATAAACATAGAATTTTCTCTACTTTCTATAAATAAAACATCCTTGTTATTAATACATTAACCTTCCGAAAGAAATTCTCTAAATAATAATGAAAACCCTATGAAAATCCGTTACGTAGTTAAGAAGATCTAAGCACACAAATAATAACGAACTTAAAAGCAAGAGGAATACTATCAATGGAGCATCTATGTAACTATTAGTACATAGTAATAGTTATTTTATCATACAAATGCACATTAAGGCCATCGAATACTTGTTTCTATAGCCGTCGGTTGGTTTCACCCACAGACATAGGAATTAATAGACGAGAAGATAATGGCGAGGGGTAAAATCAACTGTTGAAGAACGAAGGGGGTTAAGCTGACTGTGATTCGTCAATAAATCAATCTGACAGTAAATAGGCATCTCGCATTATAATATCACCATTTAGTTCTTAAAAGTAAAATCTGCTTTTGAATGAATAGACATTTTTACATGGGAGCGCAAATTACTCGCCACGTTATGAACTAATTTGCGAAGTCCAAATTTGGCAAAGTAAATTTCTTCTGTTTGCAGAGTCGTAGTTAGTTTCAGAGTATTTAGTTAAGACACTTTTACAAATGTTTTATAATTTACTTACCCCAGTAAACAACGATGAGCACACTTGAGAATCGCTACATTGTGATGTGATAGTATATGTTTCTAAAACTGATCCATATAATACGGTGTGAATAAGCTTAAAATAAAGTAAAATAATGCTTACTTATGGAATGTAATACGACAATTGGGTTTATTCTCTTTTTCACATCTATCTTTACAAGTTTTCATAGTACAAGTCAACATTTTGCCGTGTTATTTCGTAAAATGAACCGATGATGCCTCGACCATAGTTCGCACAAGAATGATGACGTCACGTTTTCAAATTTCACTTGAGGCCATACGCGAGCTCAGCCGGCTCCAATGGAACCGGTATGGGGAGTGGGGATAATACGCTTTTAATCACCTAGGGCAGGTCTACTAATATTCATATGTCTATGGTTTCACCCCTTAAAAACCTAACGTAAATACGTGGGTACTGGGTACCTAGCATGCATGCCGTAAATTTACCAACATTCATTAAGATGATAAAGATTTTAATTAATAGTAGGTACTTATCGTTAAGTAGTCTACATTTTTGCGAGTACGGCCGGAAATTGTACACGACATTAATTTGACAGTTGACATTTTTAGATTGCGATTTTGATTCCTTAAGATTGTGCTCACATATCAACCCCAAAGAAGACAAAAAAACACATCTGCAGTTGAAATAAAAAGGAACAACGCAATCAATGTTCATAATTATATTTAAATCTGACAACTTTTCGGACTTAATTTTCTTTTTATTTAGATAAATCCTAATTTTTTTGATCCTCAAACTTAAGACTTTATCGCCGTGTTCCCAAGTTTTAATTTGAAAGCAATTCTATTGTCTTGGGAAGTATTCTGCGAACAAGATATTTTAATTGGTTACCAGGGTAACCAGCCTTGAAGATTCTACAAAAGATTTCTTTCGGTGGCACGTGTTAAGGCAACAATACTCATTTTAAAGCACCTAATTTTATTTTGAGTAGATTTTAATGACAACGTAAATAGTCAGCTTTAAAATATTTTAGAAAAGGTATACCAAAACAATACCGAGAAATAATTTATTTATTTTATTTTAGAGAAATCAACAATTACAATATGGTTGGTTTATACACGTGCAATTTACTTAACTAAAAAAAAACAATTAAAGATTTCCTTTTTATACTTATGCTTTTTGTATTAAATAATCAAATAGTACATTTATAAAATTAACATATATTATATATATAAAATATATAATTATAACAAGAGATACTCCATGGTTGGTTTATACATGTGCGAATTACTAATCTGAGAAACTAGTTATAGATTCCCTCATTATATCATACATTATGCATCAAACAAATTTTAATTTTTTTTGGTGTTTCTTTATTCATAAAAAATTAAATGATTATAGTTTTTCTTTTCTACAGCCACCATACTGTAGTACTTAAAACATACAGGCATGTGAACAGTACAAGTATTTTAATCAGGAAGAGATACTCCATAATATATATCATCACATAATATATCATGACATTTTATGTGGTTTGGTTTAGTAGGTGTACATTTTATATATATTTTTTTTAAATATTTTTTTATATATTCAATAATATTATTATGAGATTTATAAAAACAGTTTATTGTTAAAGAAGTTCTGCTGTGTAGTTATTATTACGCGTGACAGCTGTTTCGCTCTCTGAAAGCATTATCAAACAGTTTGCATTATCAACTTGTTTAAAAATAAACTGTTTTTATAAATCTAATAATAATAATATTATTCAAATATATAACAAAATAAAAATAAAAATGGAGTTCTACACATTAAACTTGATAACAATAAATATGTATAATATTCATTTAATTTTTTAAATTTTGTTATAAAAGAAAGACGAAAATTCCCGGGTTGCGAATAACCTGACAATATTTTAAAATCTCCTACTACCACCACAGTAAGCTGAAAATGTTACTTGTGTTGTGGTGGAGGACTTAGCCAACAGAGGAATTGAACTATACCTGGATGGGACTCAAACGCGATGTCAACTCAGCCACTGACCCCATATTCTTAATACGTTTTAATAAAGATTTTATATTTATTTTACTGCAATTGAAGATATCTACATCAGAGCGAATTTTATTATTTATTGAACACAGTCTTTTGAGGCAAGCATTTTCTTTTGAATTAGTTTTACATTGTTTTTTATTAAAAAATGTACGAGAGTATTTGACGTGTAGGTACTTTCGAATTAATTCTGTTTGAAATTTTATTTAAAAATATGGGAACATAAGGTTTTGAAATAAAACGATTAAATTTGCACAGGGTAGCGATTTTTCAGTTTCTACCGCAAACATCGCATAGAGCTGTGGCTCACAGAAGAAATCTCCATAATAGTAAGACTTACGCTGCTGTTTAAAAATAAAACTCTGTATTACTTTGTTTAGCTTTTGAAACTAGGAAAAATAATCTAATAATTAAATAGGATGATAAGAGACCTCAAACACACGACATCAAATTATTTGTACTATTAAACTAGTTTGGAGATTTTCTTTAGAATGGGAGATACTAGGGCTAATGTATTTTTAAAGAACATTACATTTGAACTATCAGAATGGATTATGTAGCGACCGTACGTAATACTTGTTAATATATTGAAATCAATATATTAAAAAAAGCCAGTCCCTTGGAAGAAAGGTTCATTCCTCAGTCAACCCATTTAAAAAATACTTCTCTTAATAAAAAGAGACGTTCTATATTTAAAAATGTTTGTTTTTCTAGGGGTTGATTTTTAACAGTTTATTTTCAAAACTTCACAAGTTTTGAAGAAATGTGAAATAATGCATATTAAAATAAAAATGGGACAATTAATGAGAAAATTCATTTGATTCTCTTGGTTTGATTTTGATCTTGCGGATACGAAATTTACAGTTCGTAATGTGAGAATCGAACCTTCGGCCCTGAGCCAATTTTCTATTACTCTTAACCCTGTTGTTACATAAAAAAATCCATAGATTTTTAAATTTAGAGCTAAATATTTAGAACGATTAAAGATTTGCAATTTTATTTTTCCAACGGCTTGTGAAACTGGCTTTGCCCGCAATAATTTATTGGATTTTAGCTAAAAGTTTAGGCGGAAGCCATTTTTATACTGTGAAATGGGATTTTTGTGCTTCATCTCGACCGATTTGTTTTAACCAAAATCAAAATAATTAACATAATTAATTAACTACCAAGACAAATGAAGCATTATATTTATTTAGGTTAGGATGCTTACCAGATCAGTCAAGCTATTTTATACAAGTTCTATTAAACAAAATTCAAACTTGCACCTATAATCACGGAAAATCGAATTATACATATGGCCTATATTTTACAATTTTAAATCTTCCGACTCAAAAGCGTAGACTTTAGTAAAATCTTAACATGAATGCAATTCAACTTTATTTCTCAGAAACCGTGTTAAAATGTCCGATAATATATCAAATCACGTCAACAATGGAAACAGTTCGCAACTAGACAAAGCCTTATTAATCACCAGCACAGCTTGCATATTGAGTCAGCGGCTGATGCAATAGTTTAATTGTCCTCATTTCAGAGACAAGGTGGAAACAATCTCGGAAAATTACAGCGTCTGGCGCGGAACTTAATCAGTAATCAGTGTATATAATAACAGGTTTAATCAGTGTGTCAATTGAGTGAGGTGCCTTCGTTTGCAGGGGCGGACATCGCGACCATACGAACCCCGAGCCCATGAGAATTTTTCCGGTGGTGCGACGGCTCATTGACTATGTCCTGACAAGAGCCTTTCAATGCGCCGAGTCTCTCTCAAATTGAAAAAATGAATTAAATGAAACAGTCAAAAGAGTAAGACAGAGTGATCGAAATAAAAGGTGACTACAATTTTAACCGCCCCTTAAGAAGTTTGTTAGATTCTCGTCCCTGCCCCAACCCAGGCGGCCTGTGATCATCGACATGTTTCCCTTTAAATTTATAGAATAATAAATTATTAAAGAAAAAAATAATAAAAAAACAAATTGTGATTTTCTTTTTGTACCATATTATTCCAACATACTATTTAAAGTCATTTTGTTCTACGCCATCGTTTTTTTCTGTTGAGATTTCATTTCCGTTCACTTTTTTTTATTTTTTATTTTTATTTTTATTTTTTTTTAAATTTTTATTTTTATTTTTTTTATTTTTTATTTATTTTTTTATTAGGAACATTAACAGGTTTATAACATAACATGCATAGAGAGAGAGAAAAAATAAGTAAATGAATTAGGTTAAAACCCAATAACCAATGTTCACATCATGCAATAAAGATAAAGAAGGTTAAAAACTTTATTAAACGTTTATTATTAAACTTTTGCATAAATACTAATCCTTCATCCACATAAATTGATATTTTACTAATTCTTGCTGTGCAAGGACACTAGAAGGTCTATAGTAGTTTTTTTACATAAACAAAGATTCGTCTAGTAAATAAAATTAGTGTCCTTGTAGTGTGCCTTGAAGGAATAATAATTTGTTACTTCTGACATCCAGTTTTCTATTATGATTATAATAAAGCAAATAGTAATAATATTTTGCGTCCAGTCACTCAAGCTGCGTCACAAAAAACAAATTCAAAATTATTTGCGCATTTATAAAACAGCTGTGAAAATGTCCATCCTTGACACCCATTTTATATAGTGCTGTAAAATGGGTTGAATATTGTGATACAGTATTTATTTTATTTATTATGAAATCTATCAGAAAGAAATCATCATAATATTACATTAAAAACCCTTGCATTATTCAATGGTACGCAGCATTGTGTCAAAAAATATTTATTGCCATCTTATAGTCACTGAAGTTTAACCGGAAATGTCTACTTCAGAAGAAAGGTGGTTTAAAAGTGTAGTCATTCTCCCCAAAGGTGTAATCATTGGTAGGTTGATCCCATCCCTTAGAAAAATAAAAGCCTGTGCTGCCTAGATCTGGTAAAGTCATCGAAGAAATAAGCATTTATAAGTTCCAAAACATCTGGATTGCAAATGTGGCCATTGAGCAGCTTGTGTGCTACTAACACCTTTAAATGACGATCTAGATAATTTTTTGCACCTTTTCTACATTATTTGAGTATCTCCAGGCTCCCATATTACCGAGTCACTATCAAAAATGCTGTAAACCAGATAAAGTAAGGTAATTTTATTTCAACGAGTCTAAACCTTTACGTATCTGAGAAATGGTTGTAGATTAATTTTACCGGACAGAAAAGAACAAAGGTCCAAAAAACCAATAAATAATCAAAGAAAAATCATCTATTCTCTTCTAGTTAGTATTTTGAAGAAATCGAAACAATAAGGGATTGTAAACAATTAAGACAAACCTACCACCATGAAAGTAGGGAAAACAAAACAAAAGTAAATTAATATTGAAAGATTAAAAGGAATTTGTTCTGAAACACATGGACTTAAATCCTTTCGACTGCCCCAAAATTTAAAAGACTCCAAAAGTCCAAACTCCACGAATTCCAGAAACTGTCACCATTAGAAGATAGAAGAGATATATCCGACCAAAAATTTTTATTCAAAATTATCCACAACGTTTTTGACATCGACTACCTTCTGGAAAATGTTCATGTCCACTGTTCAGTTCGAAACACACAGTCAAACAAAATATTCCACAACCCACACGAAAAAAACTAACTACACACAACATTCAATTTTGAGAAAAACAAATTAGGTACAATAATTTATTTTCAGACACCGATATTTTCCATTTGTCCTTAGTTTAGTTTACTAAATGCATATTGGAGAAAATTAAATCAAATTGTTAATTAGGTACTGTGTGTAAGATATCTCAGTTATTTTCAATAAGGTGTTTTTTTTCTGTATTGTAACATGAATTTTATGAAGAAATTTCACTGGTTAATGCAACATGTAATTATTTATATAAAATTGTAAAACAATTTGTTTCCCCAATAAAAAAATAATAACAATTGCCTCAAACAATTGATTTTCTAGGTATATCGGTTTTTTAAAGAAAATAGCAACCACTAGACATCATATAAGTAAAAAATGATAGGAGTAAGTAAAATCAGATAATTAAGTCGTCTCAATGCAATATAACCACAGTTGGATCGTTGGATGATGGCCTTGAATGCAGAAACAGCTGTCACAATAATGAAAACTAAAATACTTGCAGAACTTAATAAAAATATTTTTAATTTTAATTCTCTTTAAATAATAATAACGAAATAATTCTTACATTTTACGTATGCAATATATGATTCAGCCTCTCCATTATCTTGACATAATATGCAGTAATTTTACCGTCAACACAGAACATGATGAAAAACTCCGCGAAGTGGAACTCTTTAATGACATACATGATGGGACATTATTCATTCTTATAGGTGCCAATTTAGAATTGCGACGATAGGAAAATGCATCATTCCTCTAATTTATCTTATGTCGAGGAACACGACCGTTGAATCAATTATTGAATAATATGTTGACTGATGATCATCTTTTATTTTTAAAAAATATGCATAAAGCTCTTCAAGACATGTACGAAATGGATTAATTAAGTAGAGTATTTTCAATGTTTTCTTATCAGACACGTTTGTAAAAAGACCTGAAAATTGATTTGCGTTGGTACTTATAAATTATAGACATAACTACACAAGGAACAATACAGTATTATATAAAAGTAGGTTTTAATTTTCTTTTTTCAACCACAAACACATTTCAAAGCGAAAACTAAGCCATTTTTCGAAATCAGATGGAAATAAAACTCGTTGTCTATGGTAACGCATTCAAAAAAATTTTGTTGGTAATAACTCGTACACACGCGGACATATGTACAAATTTCTCTGAAATTCCACGACATTACAGCAGTTAATGAACGCAATAAATGTCGGTTCCACCCAATTGGGATTTGGCACAGTTGTCAGCGCAGTTGACTACAGTCCCTGGGAGGCAGGTTCAATCCTCTGTGAAACAAAAAAAACAGTAGAAAAACTCTACAAACCTAAGAAACAGGCAATATTCAACTTGTTTAAAAATAAATGACATCCTCGTTTCGCGTCATTTTCATGAATACGGATGGAAAATTAGTTGAATAGCACTTCAGATTGTTAGATATTCTATTCGTCAGTTTTTTAAATCTGTCTGTGCGCCCGAATAGAGTCGAAATAATACTGAGTCATTTTGATAGCCGTGCGTGAACTTCACTAGTTCGTTTGCCATTCAATTCAGTTTGGAATTCAGCTCGCAGCCGGAGTGGAATTCTTTATTGAGCTGAGATTCGAAAAAATACTGACGGACATTACGTTTTAGCACTTTCGTGTCTTGCTTGAGATCAACAGGTTCTTTGCCACCAGCCATGCGTAATCCTTTCTTTGGTACGAAATAATACTGATGCACTTCGTTTTAGCACGTAATCGAGGTTAAATATGTCTTTTGACACACTCCATGCGTAATCCTTTACTTGTTAGTGACGTTTTATCACTCCGATTTCCAAATGGTCACAATACTCATCGAGCGCTTCAAATTCCTCAGTCAGATTTTACGCAATCTTATTCCTCGCGATGGATGGCGCCGAATCGCGGGGAATGGGGATCTCCGCCGCTGGATAGCGCACCAGTCAATCGTTTCCGCGTCCTGTCCGACCCGCGGTGAATCAGCCGCCCTGATTGGCTGCGGGGTGAGGGGAGGGGTCCAGACCGGCCGCAGACCGCGCTCGCCTATAAATAGCCGCACCGGCGCGGCACGCACGGCATTCTTCCCGCGGCGCTCCCGTGGGGAGTGGGGAGAGAAAGAGGGAAATCAGATGCCCGAAAAAATGCGCCGGCTCTCCGTGTGGATTTATGGCAGTTTAATAATATTTTAATTTATAGACTAATCTTGAACGTGAATCATAACTATGGCGTAAATCGGTTAGTGAGATAGAATTGGAATACATAATAATTTTCTTGGTTATTTACGTGACATTATTATGAAAGCCCTGCGATTTACAGCAATATCTTATGCAGTAAAGATATGTCCGGATTTGCTGGAAACATAATATATATATGAATAATTATTTTTAAATTGATGATGTATAGTTTTATGATGGGTCCTCAAGATACGATATGCCATGCATTTTTCCAAAGATTCAAGCATGACGTCACGCGTTACTCATGACAACATTAAATTTATGTCCAAAATTGTAAATGGTAGTATAGAAAGCCCTGATTTAATTAACCTCATTGAATTTCATATACCTACAAGAGCTACAGCGCCCTTGAGGTGTTTTTGCACAAAAACGGCGCTATACAAGTCATCCAAGTATTATTATTACTCATTCCAAAATCCTGTTAAAATGTAACAATACCAGGACAGAGCATTTCAAACATTCTAGATTACATGAATATAGTAATAGAGGCAGATGTGCCTGACGTATTTAACTGCATGGAAGGTAGATACAAGAAGGCTAACTATCATATCTTTTCAATCAATATTAATTTAACTTAAGTCTACTTATAACTGTATATTATATTTTGTATGTACTTGTATCTCCTACTTTTATGTGTTTTATAACTTTTTGAATAATGTCGTTCATTATCTAAAACAAATTATTAATTAATGAATGTAGGTGAGCTAACTAAGCTCTTAGAATTGAAATAAATCGTATACACCATCAATTAATTAATTCACCTAGGAAGCAATCAATTGATTCGGCTACAACATAGAGAAACAAAAGGTGTTAGTTGTAACTAAAGACCTCAAGAACTAACAACTCTCTTTTTAGAGTAAAAGAATATGTGCGGGCTCAATGTATATTAAAGTTATTATTTCAATTGAACATCAATTTATTAGTATATTTAACTTTTTCGTAGACGCCTGACGTTTAGAAATATCAATTCATAAAATAGATGCGCCAGTGTTGCCAGCTTGTGTTAATTTACAGTATCAGTATTGGTCTGGGTATCAACAGTATGACCAACAAAACTACAAATACTTAAGAACAAATTTCTTCCATAAATAATTGCCAGAAAATATAAGATTACTTAATGATAGATTCAAATAATTCAAAACACAATAAAAAAAATATACTGAAAACATTAACAAAAAAAAATAGTAAAAAAACTAAACAAATAATACCACATCCCATACACACAAGCAATTGCTTATTATGGGAAATGATTAAAAAAATAAAATAATGATGATAATTAAAAAAATAAGACTCGAGAATAATTCTCCACTACCCAGGAATTGTAATTAGTTAAAATATATATTCTTTTATCATATTGTATCTTCTATTATTAATAAAAAAATAAAAATAATTGTTTGGGAAATCGGTATAAAATCATCATTAGTTACAAATTTAAAAAAAGTATCATCAAAATTCACTGCAGATTGAAATAGTCAGGAAAGCACGAAAACTCGGTTAGGCGCTCTTTAAAAAGCAGACAGGCAAAAGTAAACAAGACGAAATATGAAATAAAGAGGGAACTTCGGCGCATTACCTTGGTAGAAAATGAATGCCCGGATGTGCGGAGAAAAAAAGTGTTCTTTCAATACCGGCGCCGAGTTTCTGAAAGTTCCCGTACAGCGGGCGCATTCCACGAGCAAATTATTCTTTTTAAATTCCGGAAAGACATCGGCCGATTAAAAATGAAAATACTCGGCTGTTATTTTATAAATATCGGGTCCAATGAACCAGAGAAGTGAGCAGAGCGCATTCCCGCATTATTCTCGATCAGTCTCCGCTTGGGTGCAGGGAACCAATCACCTGCTATAGTAAATCGCGACAGGCGAACCTACCTACCACCCACCGCTCTGATTTATATATCTGTGATAGTGATGAGCGAAATTCAAATGTTTTTGTAATCGAAATATCAGATATCGAAACGTTCTGATATTCGAATTGGTTTTAAATAAATTAATAATTGTGTATTTATTATAGCAACTCTTGAACGAAAATTTGAAAGAAAAAAATAGTAAGAAACATATGGTCGTATCAAGGACCTAAGGATTGCATCTAGGACCTTAAATATGACCGAAGGAGATAGGGTCCCGTCATCTCAGTTGGTAGAGCGGCACCCCGGCAAGGCAAGGGTTCTAAATGCGACCGTTTTCTGTTTCAAATTTTCGTTTAAGAATTGCTAATATTATGTTATGTTTATTGACTGAATAGGGACGACGCGTCTTCAACTATAAATATTATTGTTTTATTGGTATATAATGTAATGATTAACAAGCAAATTAGTTTTACTAAATTGTGGCAGTATTTAGAACACTGCAAAATTATAAAAGATAATGGAAGTTAAGACACTTTAAAAAGCACAACAATACGACGATTTTCTTTGAATTAAAAACTATTAAAATGTATTTTGAAAAAACTAAATTTACTGTTTATATATTGCTTTTCATATACGTCTACTATCCAATACAGAAGATTGTGCTGTTATAATATTGTTCAAATCGATTCTGATTCGAAAAATATTCATGTAACATATCATAGCTCGATTTAATTTTTTTACATTTCATTCAATCAGTAAAAACAGTAAAATAAAACTAATTCATAGGAATTAGTTAACAAATGAATTCTTTAATTTGGTATCAAATAAGCAAATAAATTGCATTTAATTCCAAATAATTTGCTCTATAAATCGATATTGTTGTTTTGTATTGATATATGCTGATGCAAATCGGTAACGTTTTACAGGAAATTATGATTATTTCGAAATTTCATTACAATAATGTTTCGAATTTGTACATCACTACTATTGCGATTGTCACGTCTGTCCGCCTTTAAATTGTATCTATGACTTTGGCGGTTGTTGCGTGTATTTTTAATGCGCGTAAGTACCTACGCACTCCCTAGTACCCCCCGTTCCACGTGTATTCACGTTTGTCCTAAATATACCCGCCTGCTTATGTTTTCCTTTTGTTTAGCGAGTGAGTATGCACTTCATTGCGGATTCGCTCCCGAAGTTGTGCTCCAATTTTACATTAATTTAGTTGAATGTAGGAGGAAATTAAAACAGAAACGAGGAATGTGAATCATAATCGGCAATACTGCATGACTATCTGCAAATATAAACCATAGAAACATATAACCACGAAAAAAATCCGTACCCAGCATATTTTTTTTTTTAATTTTATTTTTTTTTAAATTTAATTTTATTTATTTTTTATCGCTTGTCTGATATTTATTTATTATTTTAATAAATTCATGCAATATCAGTCTGATGTTACCATGATAAACATTATTTCTGGTGCGTATATGTAATTTGTCATGTTAAGAATGTTAATTGTAAGTTGTAGGTTATCTTAGCCACAGTTGTAAACATGCGTGTCATTACGTCACAAATTTTAAGTCAGTTGTTATATAAGCCTCAGTCGTGAGTCCTATGACTGGCTTAGTCGTAAGCCAGTCACATTTAATATACAATATACAGGTGTCCACGAGGAATGAGGGGGGGGGGGGATGATTTTATACGTAAAAAAAGTTGAACGACATGTTTCGAGGTAGTTTTTAGTTTAAAAATGTTTGAATTGTTTGTATGGGAAAATAAAAATTGAAATTTCGAAAAATGTTATTGTTCTTTTTTACATAGACCATCATGTAAACCATCACCTAACCATCACCATCATAGACCATCACCTCCAGAAGTTAGCACGCTTTACATTTAAACAACAGCGCCCTTGAGGTGATTTTTTACGAAAACGGCGATATGTAAATCAGCATTTTTTAATTATTATTATTCATATTACATATTAAAATTACCGGTTATTTTTATCTCTCTTAAAATTCGACGTTATCACCAAAGCAGACCAGAATGTCATGTGAATCACTGAATAAAATAATCAGTCAGACAATTAATTTTTTAATAAGCATTTTAAGAAAATTTGGACATTTTTAATCTAATTTTGTATTCTAGTAACATTTTTAGCCAAACACACATTTATACTTGTTGCGCTGGTCAGAGATGACACTTGGCTGTGTGTTGTGTTCGTACCTTCATCAGACAATGACAAATTGTTTGAAATTCGCACTCTGCAATCTAAACTGTTTTTGTCTTGTTCTCGGGCGGAATACCCACATACTCTCAAACTGATGAGTTCATTGATGTATAAAGTGAGAGGTCCTTTGAGATTGGCACAACGTAAAGATCTTGCGGTCAACGACTCATTATATTCTGGCATAACTATGAAGCCCACCCATTCCTATGGAATAAGTTAAAACAATAGTGTTTTCAACAGGGAGTTTACACTATTGAAATTACTTTAGTAGCAACTTGCAACCTTTAGGGTGGTTCCCACAGGCGCTGGAGGGATCGCAAGGATATCAAATATACATTATAATATACTTGTTTTGTTATTATAACTTGGCTTGAATGCTGAGTGCATGTGCAGTGTTCTAATGCATTTTACTTGGGCGAAACCACAAATGAAACCTGCGGCGAAAATTAATTCTATTCGACTTATTCCGATTGCAATTCAAGTAGGTACCTACGACTCTCATTTTATGAATATTTGTTGAATGCATTATCAAAAGGAGGGAGCTGATTGCAAACAGCTGTTAGATCCTTCCTATAACCTTTATCTCATCATCAATACCTAAAGTTTACAAGTTACAACAAAGCTAATATGCGAGTACGAACATGAAAGTTTAGTAAGGTTTTTATGTAACAAATTTTCTCTACTTTAGGTAACAAGTTTTAAATTATTATAAAAAGTATTTCGACTTAAAACTAAAATGGAGTTCTACAAATTAAACTTGAAAACAATAAATCCTGCACATAAAAAAAGCCCACCAACAACTTGGTGAGTGCTTGGTGGACCGGATAAGAAGAGATTGGCTGAGGAAGACCTTTTGACTAACAGGACTCTTTCACGGCAATGGGAGGTATGGATTCATAAGTCCATTACTCTTGAACACACTGCCATACCCTCTCCTTCCCAGAACTTTCTCTATTTAATTTCATTTAAAAACCCCTCCCCACATAATTCACAACGATAACATAGCCCCCTATGTTGAGCTGGTGTAGAAGAAAAAATGCTTAACAGATCGCAAGAGGTTCATAGATAGAGTTACTGCTTGAGTTCATCGCTATGCCAGTTCTTTAATTGCAAGCAAATCATCTAGACGACAAAACACTATAAAGGGAAGCCCAAACCCTGCACAGCTTTCACAGCACTCCCATTATGAGAAACTTGTCTAAACTTTTGACTACAAAACAGGGCTTGCAAGTTGAAATAAATTTCTAACAGAGCTTTTGTATCTGACCAGCGGAAAGTTTGAGTGCAACAAAACCTTTAAACTTTGCCTGTGTAATGTTGCAATGCGAAGCAAGCCTCTGTTTTAGCGCCCTCTTGCTTGCAGATATAGCTTCCACTGAGTCTAATGATGATAAATGGATATTGTTGTAGGTATTACCACCGAAAGCGTCACATTGGCCATCATCAAGAGAGACAAGATTATGGAGAAGGGGAAGGTCTCCAATGACCACCTATATTCCCCAGTCTCAACAATGAACTACAATGAAAAAAATGACTTTAAAATAAAAAAAATAAAAAAATATATATTTATATTATTACATATATATAAGAGTTTATTCCAGAATGTATACAGGGGTAGTACAATGCAATACATTCCATATTTTAAAATAACAGACAAATAATAAGAATATACAGATAGGCACAAAAAATGCGAAATAGAAGTGAAAAATGTGTGCAAGCAGCCGTTTATGAAGGACATTTGAACATTTCCTGTCTCCAGAGGGCCATCAGGGGGACTCCATCTAGGCAACCATGGGAGTGATGATACTGTTATTTGATTAGCGTAGTCTGCGCCATAAGCTTCCCATGTAGTGGCGGAGAAGCGCTCTGAAAGAGTGCACTCGTTCCCCCAGGAACATTTCCGTAGCGCTGCAGTATCCCGATAGGCGGAATAGTTGGCGATACGCATGATTTTAAGCGACTTTTAGCTTATGCCAATGGGATGCAGTGCAATATAATATACCCACGGTTCTGACGTGTACAGCGAAGTTCAGAATGCGTTGAATAGTATCCTTTTGACGTTTGTACAGCATACCTGCTCTAACTGATATCACTCTTCTTTGTGTTTCTTTATTTTCGATGTCTAAAATAATCTAATGAGGAAAGCAAAATTTTCAAATATGTCAAGGTTATTCGAAACTCATGAAAATTTTAGTAAATATTCACATCTGATAAATCGTATAGGTAAGTAAATATACACATCTGATCAATCGTATAGGTAAGTAGGTAAGTAAATATACACACCTGATAAATCGTATAGGTAAGTAGGTAAGTAAATATACACATCTGATCAATCGTATAGGTAATTAGGTAAGTAAATATACACATCTGATCAATCGTATAGGTAAGTAAATAAATACATCTGATAAATCGTGTATGTAAGTAAATATACAGATCTGATAAATCGTATAGGTAAGTAAATATACACATCGGATAAATCATATAGGTAAGTAAATATACAAATCTGATAAATCTGAAAATATTCTATTGCTTTTTAATAATAAAAAATTATGACCCCCGTAGCAGAGTGATAAGACCACGTTTTTGTGTGTGTATATATTTTATAAATATTTCAATTTTGACTAGTCTCACTTTTCCGTTGGAATCAAACATCTTTCTCCGCCATTTTTCAATGCATTTAAGTTCTTTATCGGTCCGTTTCTCCGTTCATTTAAGCGTTGAACTCTTATTGCGGGTCGCGGTTCATTTTATCTGCCCCTTGAATACATGTGTGTTGCATTGTGCATCATATATCGTTATTATGACTGGCTGAATAAATGTTTAACGTCTGGACTTTCTAGACTGTTTCTGCTTTGGGTCGACGCACTTGTAGAGAACACAGCAGAGAATGCTAATATTATTTATTTATTTATAAGTACAATTATTTGAAATATCACCAATGTACATCTAAAATAGTTTTGGAGTAGTAGGTTCTTTCGGTGTTGCTCTGGTGAAAGAACATGATTAAGAAATTCACCATCGAGGTGCGCTTTCACAAAGAGAAATATATACAAAAACTTTTTTTTATTAGACCGTATAAAGTGATAAATCACTCGAGATTAATATTTTATGATATTCTTTAAATGAAAATTCAATTAACTGTTCAATGTGTACCTACGTATCTAAAAAAATCATTAAGCAAAATATCAATACATTTTACATTTAAACAATACAGTACATTAAAATATCAATAAACAATACATACAATAAAATATCAATACATATTTACAATAAAATACAGTAAAATAACAAAACATATTACACATATACAATAAAATACAGTAAAATATCAATACATATTACACATATACAATAAAATATCAAAACATATTACATATACACAGTAAAATATCAATACATATTACAATACAATAAAATATCAATACATATTACACATTCGACCGGTCGGTGGCTGAGTTGAAATCGCGTTTGGATCCCACCCAGGCGTACTGCGTTCAATTCCTCGGCTGGCTAAGTCCTCCATCACAACACAAGCAACATTTTCAGCTTACTGTATGGTAGTAGGAGATATTAAAATATTGTCAGGTTATTCGTAACCCAGGAATGTTTGTCTTTCTTTTAAATAAAAATAAAAATAAATAAAATACAGTCAAATACTCATAACTTGCAATTCAATACATCAGCAAGATACCAGAAAACTATTAAAATCCCAAAATTTAACACTAAGCTCATTCAAAATACCTATCTATATCTAGGCATAATATTAAATAAAAAATAAATAAAATAATACAATAAAATATCTCTACATATTACATATAAACAATACAATACAATAAAATATCAATACTTATTACATATATACAACACAATACAATGAAATATCAATATATATTACATAATATATACAATACAATAAAATAACAATTCTTATTACAAAAATGCAATACAATAAAATATCGATACATATTAAAAATATACAATACAATAAAATATCAAAACACATTACATACATACAATAAAATATCAATACATACTACATATATACAATACAATACAATAAAATTTCATAAATTTCATTCTTGAATACAAATTTACAATAGAAAAATTCCGTTGAAAGATAATAATGGCTGTTTTACATTGTATACCTATCTAGTTAATTCACTTTCAGGCACGCAGATGTTCCATTTCGTGAAAAATTATCACTTTCTATAACAAACAAAGCAGATAAATACGAGATTATTATTTTTTGAACACCTGACTTAGTCATTTTGTTAACACCTCCAGAGAGAATAAGAATAAAAAAGAAAAAATAAAACCGTTTAGGGTAGATATTTCTCTATGTGAAAACACTATTCATTGGTTCATTTTCCCACTTGTTCCGGAAAGTTGGGATTCTTATGCAATATTTACATAAAAATACTCTACATATTGAATAAACCATTCTACATAAGCAACAGATAATTTTATCGGGTAGTAGATAATCTTTTAATATTTAAAAAAATATATCAATTTGAATTTTACTCTTGGTTTTGTGAATGAATGAATGCAAATCATGGAAGTGGAAATTAACCAACTTCCCGACATCCAATCAATCTGAAACTCGACAGATATACTCGTTGTTGATGACAATGCATAGTTTATACTTTTAGTGGCATACGCGCGTATATATGTACGCATTTCTCTGAAATTGCATAACATTACAAATATACGAAAAAGATTTCGATCATACCCAATCGAGATTTGGCACAGTTTTTAGGGCGTCTAAAGTCAATTTGTACCCGGGGAGGAAGGTTCAATCCTTATTCAAACCAAAAAATGAAAAGATGTATTTTTAAATACATCCATTGATTACAATAAATGTATATTAGTAAAAAAAAATTTTCTTTTTTACGGGTTGATTTTTTTCTCTAGAATTTGTTCCTCATTTACAATTTAAAAGCCTCCAGCGGAATTTTATACAAAATAAAATTCCTCGTCTGGCTTTCATTCGATGAAGCTAAAATATTCATTGATCTTGAAGTTATTGGTATACTAATATTATTATGCGTCTACTGGCTACCAGGGGTCTGGGGGTGTTATGCATATGATATTTTCCATATTGGCAAATGTAAATATTTGTTCAGTCCGCTCGCGGCAAAGTCTGTTGCGCGCCGTTTTTGTTTACGTTAGTTAAGTTTGTCCAATTTTTTTCTACAGCAAAATGCATCGTACTAATCTTTTTCACTTTTTCAGGGTCAAATTAAATCTAGTAATGTGACATTTTTTACGAAAAAGGAACTCTCGTTCTAAAACATGTAGATATTTAAAAAAATAAAATAATGGCTTACAAATTTATTTATTTCGTTTCACCATACATAAATCACATTTTTTCTCATAAAAATTAACCTCACTAAGCCTGTATCGAGGTTAACAATTTACATTTCAACGAAGCAAATAAAGAGTAATGACAAACAAACTTTAAATCTAACTAAGGAATTGGTAGACTTAATATGATTTGGAAGAATATTAAATTTACATTATTTGAACTCTTTCATTAATTAATTAATTGATTTATTCTTTCATTCCATAAAAAAAATGTAACTAAAATTGAACAAATCTATGTTGAAAAACATCAAATAACATATTTTTCATACATATCTCATTTCCAATGCAAATGCTGTCCCACTAATTTTTGTAAACTTAAACGCATTTTTACGAGTCTATATCTCGGTTGTGGAAAATTTTTGTGATCTACAGGGTTTTCCAATAAGAGGTGTTATTTTGAACAGCCCGCTATTTCGGTAGATGTTACTTTTGAAGCTGTCATTTTTTAACATTTTACAAGTAGAAACTACGCCATTAATAAAAATGGAACAATACGCTTCAACAATGCATTGAAATTATTAAAATTCACTTGAGTGAATCAAATGCAAATCATCTTGAGTGATGAGGCCCATTTCCACCTCGGTGGCTTCGTCAACAAGCAAAATTGTCGCATCTGGGGCTCGGAAAACCCAAGAGTTATTGTTGAAAAGCCTCTCCATCTGTGTTGAGACGTGTGACTGTTTGGTGCGGTTTATGGTCCGGCGGAGTCATTGGACCTTACTTTTTCGAAAATGAGGCTAAGCCATTACAAGAAACGCTTCATTTCTGAATGCTGGTCTTACACCAGGGCGATACTGAGATTATCTTTCACTCTGAAACGTACCGCAAGTATGTGAAATAACACAAATTAATCAAATAAAATTTACTTGCAAATGCTGCGTTTTAAACCCGCGACCTCCAGATCGCCAGTTGAGAGCCTTGCTATGAAAAATGTATGACATGTATATGATGTCACATCTAATATAAAAGAAAGGATTAAAAATATGTTATATCTGTTGCGAAAAGTAAAACGGGAAGAGGTAATAACATGAATTGCTAGTCGAGAGCCTTACCTACCCCTCGACCACGAAGTACGGAGGCAGCCAAACTTTTCGCAATACTTTACTTCGTCCGTCTGCCGTACGTATCCAGATAATGTGATTTATAAAAAAATATAAATAATTCATTTTCAGTGCACTGTGCTCTCAAGTATTAATATACTCACTGTGCACTCAAAATGCATGACGGATTTTTACAATAATTTATAATATCAAAAGTTAACTTACTACAAAGACACAATCTAGGCAGCCTTTTCTTATGCTCATTTTGCATCTGCAACCAAAGTGCAATGACACTTAACGGTGTTAAACACTTCAAAGATAAGCAAACGAAAGGAAGAGTGATACGATTGACACATACACATAAAGAAAAATCAGTAGAAAGCGGTATAAAGTCATATTTCTAGGAAACCGATGCAATCACCGTCGGGGAATCTAGTACCCGCTCTGATTGAACAATAACAGCTGTGCCAACAACAAACACAACGAGGACAACAAACAAATAACAGCCGTGGTAATAATAAACACAATGAGGAAAACAATTTTTTCTTAAACATTAATCACCTCTAACTTAAAATGCCAGATTTTTATAAAGTTGGTTTTGTTTCAAAGAATATTTGAACGATTGGTCAAATTTCGTAGTTAAAATTCAAGTTCTGTTATTATTTCTTCATGGTCCGGTTGTTTCACAGTACCTGTATAGGTATAGTAACAGAACTTGAACAGGACTTTAACAGAACTTGAATATTAACTTTGAACACGATGAATTGTTAAAATTTTATGAAACAAACCGTCCGTTTAATCTGTTTTTAACTCGGGGTCCCATAAGATTATTTATGAATTAGATCTCGTCACATAAATCAATCTCTTCGCTATGGTATCCCCAGCATTATCTAATGACGTCAGAGCCGGTGCGTTTTAATTTTTTTAGTTTTTTAACACTGTCAAAAATATGTATTATTTCCATTAATAATCAGAACACATAATCAAATTCACATAACTCATTTTTTATGTGAAAATGTTAAGAAAAATTAATGAGATATTTTACGAAATATTAGCATTATTAAGTTAAATGAACATCTGTAAGCATCTGGATGAGAGTGACAAGTTTGTTATGTCACTGCTCAAAGTAGTACGAAAAAAAGAAAGAAGTGATAGAAATTCATTTTTGAAGAGCCATGTAGGTACAAAATTGATCCATTGATATTGATTAATGAACTATTTGTTCATATGGAAATTAAATACTTTGTATACACCACTTTTAATTATAAATAATCATATTATTAAAATGACGGAACAAAGTAATTTTGTAATTAGTGAATAAATTATTTATTTGTTATTTTTATAAGCAATAATTGTTCGCCTGAAACACTCATCCACATTGAAAAAATCTCCTGATAAAAAAATACATGACGCCAACGGGACTCGAACCCGTGTCCATTCGATTTCCGGTCGAAAGCTCTGACCACTGAGCTATGGAGGCTTATCTCTTACCCGCGAAATTATTCAATATATGCTAGTGTTTCATTCAACAATTACTGCTTGTTACATAAAATATAATTACATAAAATAATTGTTATCCTTTGTGCTATGCATAAATAAAATCTTGTCTTAAAAACATTAATTTATCAAAAAAATAATAATTATTTATTTGTTATTTATGAATTTATTATTAGGAAATCGACAGTTTACATTTTTCCAGTTTGTACATGTGAAGTATGTAGCCAAAATAAAACCAATTATGCAGTTCCTTCATGGGGCTTTACCTCTAATACGACAACATTATGCAGTTCCTCCTTGGGACTTTACCTCTAAAGTGATAACATTGTGCAGTTACTCCCTAGGACTTTAATCAAATACGACAACATTATGCAGTTCTTCCTCGAGAGTTTACTTCTAAAATGAAGACATTATGCAGTTCCTCTTCGGGACTTGACTCAAATACGACAACATTATGCAGTTTCTTCTTGGGACTTTACCTCTAATAAGATAAAATTATGCAGTTTCTATTCGGGACTTTACCTCTAATAAGACAACATTATGCAGTTCCTCATTGGGACTTTACATTCAATATAACAATATATAAACAATAAACATTAAATAAATTATTAGAAAATTATGTAAATAAAAAATACTCCTATGCCAATTACAAGTAAGAAAACATTTATTTTATGGAGCTTATTCTTGTGCAAATTTGAAGATGTCATATCAAAGCAAGATTATTATGAAAATAAGACAGGATATTACATTAATTAAAGAATAAGGAACTTGAGTTAAAAAAAAATCGCCTCAAAAACATATATTCGTATATATAGATCGACAAACGCTGATTCTGAATACATGAGTTATGTTTTATATATTTTGTTATACTCGTATGACCCAGCGGAATGGACGGAACTTTGATCGAATTTGCCCTAGCAAGCCTAGAAAATTGATATTTCCGTGGGATTTATTTCAATTATTCCTGATGAACGAAATTATTGCAAAATTTCATATTTTATAATACCAAAATAAATTCTGATTCTTATCGCCAATTTAATAGTTGAAAAACGATTAAAAAATGTTTCAAAACGTTTTACATGAAGTATTTTAATGGAAAGGTACGTTTTTTTATTATTATTAAATATAAATAACTTATATTTTTAATTTTTTTTTTTTTTTTTTTTAAATTTAATTTAAAAGAATGGAAACAAACATTTCCGAATTACGAATAACCTGACAATATTTGAAAATCTCCTACTACCATCACGGTAAGCGGAAAATTTTGCTTGTGTTGGGATGGAGGACTTAGCCAGTCGAGGAATTGAACACACTACGCCTGGGTGGGACCCAAGCGCGATGTCAACTCGGCCACCGACCGGTCTTAGGTATCGCTTTAAAAATATATTTAATAACATTAAGAATTCATCAGAATTAATTAAAAAGTGAGCCTCGTACAAACCCTCGTTATTAGATTCTTGTGTCGACGCGAACATTTTTATTTAACGCCTTTCCCTCAAACTCTCTCCGTTATTTTGTAATAAATCATCAAAGATATGAAAAAGGCCTGAATGTAATATATATACTAAATACTTTGTTGCATTTTAATTGAAATTCACAATTAGTAGTTCCATGTTGCACATGCTGCGCAGTTCGGCCTTAAAATTACCGACATTGTATACAAATTTAGATTTACCATTTTAGATGGTTTCCTCAGATGTCTGCTACTCGTACGTGAGGCAGTCTTCAATGAAATCGAGGTTAATATTGCGTAATAAATTTCAAACGTCATGAAAGCGTCTGGTTTGGAAATTGCACACGGTAAATAACATTGCGCGAATTCTCGACAAATCGTGGCTTTGAAGTGATATAAAGTATTTAAGGTTCGTGATAATTTATAAGTATTGCATTCATCTATCTATTTATACAGTGTCTTGCGGCCGGCGTAAATGTAAGAGCTCGTGTTAAATTTTACTGTCACTCATTTCTGATAAGATGAAAATGATACTTCAACGAAAAACATGAAAAGCTTCAAGAAAATATTACAATATGCATAACAATGAAGGAAACATTCGGTACAACAGTTATTTTTAAAATTATTTATAAAAAATCAATTAAGTCTGGCCGCATACATACGTTTTCCGTATTCGATTTCCGAATTCGTTTTCCGTATTCGGACATCCGAATGCACGGAATCAGTAGAAAATACATTAACTGCCGCACACGTTCGTTTTAGTTCCGAACGGAACAAATTCCTTACGCACGTTCCGAATGCGAGCCGGCGCGTTCGGAGAAACCGAATGGAAAAAACCTAATGACGTCATGTGGAACGCAGCTATTGAATACAGTTTGTTTGTGCCGACGCAAACGTTCGGAAATTTCCGTTCAGTAATTCAGTGTTGCCAACGGATCTTGACCTAATATCGCCGTTTCTCATACATAAGGTAGCGTAAAGTAGCCGAATTTGCTGTTAGGTGGGACATGTTTAAAATTGATGTTTTTACGTGAAAATAAAAATTTCGTGGGGGGGGGGGTGGCTAGAGAATTTCAAGAAAATATAAAATTTGTCCCCAGAAAAATAAATTTCATGGGGGGGGGGGTGACTCTCGCTCTGAGTAGCCTAAATGGCGATATATCGCCCTTGTTGGCAACACTGGTACTGACGTTTATACATTTCGAATGAAGAAAAACGAACGTTTGCGCTAGTCTCACGGAATTCCGAATACGGAAAACGAATTCGAAAATCGAATACGGAAAACGTATGTATGCGGCCAGCCTTAATAAGTATTTATCTGCATTTTGAAAATGGAACACACTGATACCAAAAAATCGCAAAGTTCATTCGTCGGAAGATCAGGTGCACTCCGATTGAAAATTGGAACCGTAAATATTGTGACACCATATTGTTGCCTAACTATATCCACCAATAGAAAACCCTGAAAGTCTATGTAATAAACTAGAGACCATACTGGATCGTGATTATATTATTATAGGTAGAATCTCATCGTTCTACCTTATTCATTAATGATTTAACCTCGATTGGTAGTACCTACTTGGTGTCTGACACTGACAGTTTTTGATAAAATTATGCTCAGTCTCGATTGGTAGTACCTACTTGATGTCTGACACTGACCGTTGTTGATAAAATTATGCTTAGTCACGATTGATAGTACCTACTTGTTGTCTGCAACTGACAGTTTTTGATAAAATTATGCTCAGTCTCGATTGGTAGTACCTACTTGATGTCTGACACTGACCGTTGTTGATAAAATTATGCTTAGTCACGATTGATAGTACCTACTTGTTGTCTGCAACTGACAGTTTTTGATAAAATTATGCTCAGTCTCGATTGGTAGTACCTACTTGGTGTCTGATACTGACAGTTGTTGATAAAATTAGGCTCAGTCTCTATTGGTAGTACCTACTTGGTGTCTGACACTGACAGTTGTTGATAAAATTATGCGTTTGAGTTACCTATGTTAAGGTGTTATTATAATTGGTGAAACGTCTGTTGCGATACAAAAATAATTTCTTTTCAAAATTAGATCTGTAGCGATTTCGAAGAAAACTTACGTCTCCCCTTTATATATAGACCGTGTGACTCCTAGGCCCCAACATTAAAATGAAAATAATTGTATCTTCTATAAATAATTGTGATAACATTTGAAAATGTTTCACCAGAAGTAAAATAAAAAATACACTTTCATCTTTTTATCTCTTTTCTGGCCAAACCACGAAAAATAACGGAGGTACGCAAGACGTCACGCGTACCCCGCCAGATTTAGATCATTTTGGTGGGCTTTCAAATTAAATCTCCGATAGTGATATAACTACGAAAACGAAATTTATAATAATACTAGCTGTGCCCCGCCACGTGTTACCGTGGCACAGTCTGCCTATGCATATAGGAAAAACGGTTCCATGCTAATTCAACACAGTGGCTATTCAACACACTTTTAAAAAGGTGATATAAAGTCATTAAAAACGAAGAATTTTTTTTTTCATCACTTTCCATGACTTTATATAACTTTTTAATAATGTGATGAATTATCATTTTGATGATTTTTCCGGTCACCAGGAAAAACAAAAGCGCGTTTTGCTTTTACGCTCAATAGATAACGCTGTTTTTTTAAATCATGTTAGTTCAACCGATTTAAAAAAGCTGTTTTTCAAAAAAGATTGTTTTTACCGATCCCAAATGACATTTTTTTTTTTTTTTTTTTTTTTTTTTATTTATTCACATTTAAATCTATATAATATAGGTATATAAAAACACACACGAATTCAAACGTAACGTTGTGTAAACATTTCAAAGCAATCGGTGAAGAGCTTTAGGGGATTTAATATTTTTGAACAAACGAACAGAAAGTAAAAAAAAATAAAAATATATACCGCAATTCCTTATGATCTGTTTTTCTGGTTTACGTCAGGTTTCGAGTTTTATTTTCCCCGTTCTTACGTCATTTCGATTCATGCCATACTATTATTTGAATGTCGTAATTCCACAGAACGGGTGATTCGAGTAATTCCGCCTGCACCTCATAACCTTGAGACGGGAGCGTGCCGAGAGTCGAGACAGGATGAGCTAAGCGCTAAGCACCTCGACTGTAAACTGTAGACTGTAGACTCTAGACCTAGACACTAGACGAACAACATAATTATTGGGCAAATAGACAGAATCTCCGCCGGTCACGTACTAACGCGAGTAGGTGCCGGGTACAGACATCTCATATTCACCCACATTCGTCTGTTTGTTTATGTGCGCTGAATTTCTTTACGCAACCACTGTGGACACCGGATTAGCTCGAAAAAAACCAAATTCAAACGTACTAATTATATTATTAGTATTTGGTAAGTACCTACGTTAAAGCTGGCCGCATACATACGTTTTCCGTATTCGATTTCCGAATTCGTTTTCCGTATTCGGAATTCCGTGAGACTAGCGCAAACGTTCGTTTTTCTTCATTCGGAATGTATAAACGTCAGTACCAGTGTTGCCAACAAGGGCGATATATCGCCATTTAGGCTACTCAGAGCGAGAATCGGCGTCGAAAAAATCTAAAGGCGACTGGTCGCCAATTAAGCTACTTCAAAAACAAATTTTATATTTTCTTGAAATTCTCTAGCCACCCTCCCCATGAATTTTTTTTATTTTCTGGGGACAAATTTTATTTTTTTGAAATTCTCTAGCCACCCCCCCCCCCCACAAAATTTTTATTTTCACGTAAAAACATGTCCCACCTAACAGCAAATTCGGCTACTTTACGCTACCTTATGTATGAGAAACGGCGATATTAGGTCAAGATCCGTTGGCAACACTGAATTACGAACGGAAATTTCCGTACGTTTGCGTCGGCACAAACAAACTGTATGCAATAGCTGCGTTCCACATAACGTCATTAGGTTTTTTCCATTCGGTTTCTCCGAACGCGCCGGCTCGCATTCGGAACGTGCGTAAGGAATAATTTGTTCCGTTCGGAACTAAAACGAACGTGTGCGGCAGTTAATGTATTTTCTACTGATTCCGTGCATTCGGATGTCCGAATACGGAAAACGAATTCGGAAATCGAATACGAAAAACGTATGTATGCGGCCAGCCTTAAATTGAAAGTTTTTTTACGCAATACAACTGAGATGGGATGCTTTTAACACGTGGAAATATATTTAACAATGTAGAAGAAAAATATCTTGCTTATCCAACAGTTCATTACTAATGAAAAAATAGAGACAGTTTGGTCATGAGCCGTCTGGCGTCCAGTTTTGAAAATGGACCTCAAATTTCTCCAATTCATCAATTTATTGGCAGCTCTCACCTAAACCGACTAGATCACAAGACAGGGACACTCATTCAAAGCTGCCTCCTAACTTGTATCGGATTTTACAACAATTTTCGTTTTGTTTTTTTTTTGTTTACAATTTATTCTTAATTATTAAAACTTCTTAAAATGTTCTAGTTAATTTAAAAAAAAAAAAAAAATTTTTTTTTTTTGGAGTTTCCCATACAAGTTAGGAGGCTGATTTGATTCAGTGTACCGGCCTTGTGATCTAGGAGGTTTTTTTTTTTTTTTTTTTTTTTATAGTGAATACCTCACAAGAGTCCCAACTGCTCCCGTCTGGAGCCAGTGAGACTATGGCATCCCCAATTGGAGGATGTTGTGAGGCTGAAGGTAAGTGGGGAAGGGAAAGAGGAAGGTGGGGAAGTACCTGGCTATTCAGATCTAGTCACTAAACACGGCTAAAGCCATTTGGAGCAACGTTTCAATTCTGAATGGTGGTCTTACACCAGGGCGATACTGGTAGTATCTTCCACTCTGGAACGTGCCGCAAATATACTATATATTATTTTAATTAATTAATTGTGAAATAACACAAATTAATCAAATAAAATTTATTTGCGCACGCCGGGTTCGAACCCGCGACCTTCGGAATGGCAGTCCAATGCGTTTCCACTGGACTATGCCGGCCGTCAGTGAGAGCCGCCAATAAATTGATGAATTGGAGAAATTTGAGGTCCATATTCAAAACTGGACGCCAGACGGTTCATGAACAAACTGTCTCTATTTTTTTTTCATTAGTAATGAACCTTAGAATAAGCAAGATGTTTTTCTTCTACATTGTTAAATATATTTCTACGTGTTATAAGCAAGCAGCTATTGCAGTGATTATGTAACTGAAACTAAAATATATAAACAAATCCATAAAGGTTATACCTATCTATGGTTAGGTCTGGTTAAGAAACGTATTTTTTTTAACCCAACTCGGTCTTCTCGGCTACTAACTGGATAGTGTAGGTGAGGTTAGGTAATTGACTTATTAACACTATAAACAGTCCGTGTGAATACGTGTTAACAATATTAGGAAGTTATGTCATTTGAAGACCGAATTTAAAAAAAAACGTGATTTACAACAATAAGGTGTAATGTATATTAGTTCTGATAAACACTACCTAGGCTTACATTTAACCATAGATGTATCAGTAATAACACAAAGTACGTGATGTTTCAAAGAATTTTGACAGAAAATTTGTAATTTAATTTTCAAGTTCTGTTACTCTCCAAGTACTGTGAAACAACCGGCCTGTGATAAAATAATAACAGAACTTGAATGGAAATTTCACATACCTTAAATTTTTACCATGAAAATTTGATGAATTGTTCAGATTCTGTAAGATAAAGTGATTTTATTCAACTCAAACCACTGAATGCAAAAAGTAAGGAATGATAAAAATAAGTTTTCTATACGATACGTACACATCATCCGGAAACATGTGAAAAGCTTGAATTTTCATAACGATTCCAGATAATACGTAAGTATCATACGAAGAAACAAAAGTGATATGGTCATATAATATCAAAACATCATAAATCAGTCGGTGGCTGGCTGCACCCGGCGGCAAGCGGACAGATGTGTCCCCATTCGGGTGACCTTCATCCGTCACCGGCGACCCGATGTCGTCATGACTTCTGTCAATATTGAATCAGCTAATTACCTCACACTGTTCAGTTCTGTATTCATTCGTTGCACGCGCGCACTGGCGCATGTGCAAACAGTCATAATAATATAGAATTTTCCAATAAGAGGTGTTATTTTGATATTTATTCGTAAAAGATCAATGGTTTCGTTGCTTGTGTGGCGCGTAGCGCCGTCTTGTTGAAATTAAACGTTGTCCAGATCAATACCATCTAATTCCGGCCATAAAAATTCATTAATCATCTCTCGATAGCGCAATCCATTCACCGTAACTGTTGCTCCAGCCTCATTTTCGAAAAAGTAAGGTCAAATGACTCCGCCGGACCATAAACCTCACCAAACAGTCACACGTTGAGGATGGAGAGGCTTTTCAACAATAACTCTTGGGTTTTCCGAGCCTCAGATGTGACAATTTTGCTTGTTGACGAAGCCACCGAGGTGGAAATGGGCCTCATCACTCAAGATGATTTGCATTTGATTCACTCAAGTGAATTTGAATAATTTCAATGCGTTGTTGAAGCGTGTATCGTTCCATTTTTATTAATGACATAGTTTCTACTCGTCAAATGTTAAAAAATGACAGCTTCAAAAGAAACATCTACCGAAATAGCGGGCTAATCAAAATAACACCTCTTATTGGAAAACCTTGTACATCTAATCGAAGCAAAATGGCCAAAATTCTAGACTTCTGTCGCATTATTATTATTAGCTATTATTCAAGCTAACAAATATTTTATTTAATATAACAACTCCGAAAATAATAAGAATGTCAACACAGGTTCAGCGGCTTGCAATGTTTAAAACAATGATCTATAGAAGCAACCTATAACTTAACTTATTGATGGCCCATTCCTCTTAGAATGCTATGACTTATGCGTCTCTGAAAACTTTGGCCACGACATGTTCAAAATACAACACGACACAACAGGTGCTCTAGCACAACATAGCATGACAAAAATATTTTTTACTCTTGAATGAAATTTATAAAACAGTAGGTATATTTAATTACTCTAATAGATTTAAACTTTTGACAGGGACTGAATATTGATATTACATTCCGAGTCGCCTGTATGCTGTCAGATTCATTTATTGAAAAATTACAGAAAGGGAGGAAGACAGTCAAGCCGCCTCACTGGCGGTTTGTTCCCCTTTCCCTGATTGGCTGAATGTCTATGGCACATAGCGTCCCCAAATGTGACAGGCCGTCTTGTGTGAAGTTTAACATAGAGAAAATATATTATTTTAACTGCTTTTTTTCCACTTATAGAGCAGAGACGGTTTACATTAGATTCCGTGAGCACTTAGGCCATAGGCCCATTGAGCGATCTCCCCTTTTACTTCATTCCTTTAACAGTTACCCGGTCCCTTTTATAAAGTTCACAAGGGTTGTCATTGGTTATGTCTTCTGGTTCCACAATGTGTCTTCTCAGGTCTCATCTATTCTCTCCAATACCCTCCCTTGGTTCCCTGAAGGCGCTACAAGAGAAGATTTCAAGGAGATGGTACCTGAATTAAAAATTAATCGAATTTTACAGTTTCGAAAACCTTTCATTTAACTGCCGAAAGAACGGTCACAACACAACATTACCACTGGTTTGTCCTCCAACAAGCAGAATAGAGGAAACGTTTTCGTGTTATTAAATAAATGCAAATAATAATTGTTGAAACGACTATTTCAATTAGCCTGCAAGGTCGAGCGCGACCGTCGCATTCACGTACTTGACAGTATGTAATTGTAATAATTACAGCAAATGGGATGTGGCAAACAAGAGTTAGGACGGGTTGTTTCGGAGAATTTAAACAATTCTTCAAATTTCAAAGTTAATTTTCAAGTTCTGTTTTTATTTCAGTTCTATCAAGCAACAAACCAATAATTATATGATAACATAACTTGAATATGACTTTCACAGAACCCGAAAATGAACGTTGAAATTTGATGAATTGTTAAAATTCTCTGAAACTCGTCCTTAGACTTCAATAGACAAAGCACACGGAATAAAGAAGAACACAAACAAAACGTAATAATATTTTAAAAACAAAAAATCGAAAATCGCTGACTGCCGCTTACACCAGGCAAAGCTACCCCATATACACCTTTTGCAACAAATTATTATACATTTATATTAAAAAAATAGTGTTTGTGGCGGGCTGCCTTGATTTGATTTTTATAATATTAACAAATTTATTTCGAGATTGATGAAATTTTGCACACTTGACCTTCGAAAAAGAAAAAGAGGAAGGTCTACGTGAGATTTCGAGAAACCACCCATCATCTTTTACCATTCTTTAAAGCAGAATTTTGCTTTTTTTTAATGAAATTTTAAAAAGCTTGACGTTCAAAGTAAGCAGAAAATTACTGTCTATATCTTATAACGAAATACTCTGCGTAAAGACATGGCAATGCCGGAGACTTCTGAGAGTTATTTATTAAAAATGAGAGAAGACTATACGCTAAGTGAATCAACACCGTTTTCAGGAAAGTAAGAAAATAAAAAAAGCAATTTGCTTTTTTTTTATTTATTTCTCATTTCAAAAACTACGAGAAAGTGGAATCAAGTCAACCATTATTTCCCTCTATATGAAATGTTCTCTTTTTTAAAGTTTATTTGATTATTTTCCACGAATCATTTAAATTTACTGAATTTAACTCTACGTCTTTTTTTATATAAATTAAACGGCGTTCTTTGTGAACAAATTTTTACCTCATGCGTCTATTACAAATGTTACCTGATGTTGGATATATATTTAACCCCTCCAGCTTTTGAGGGTCATATATGACCGGGCGTACATATTTTAAAAAAGTATTTTTATATTTTTTTAATCATGCGGAAAAATTAAATTTTTTTGACGTTAAAAAGAAAAATAATTATTCTTTCCAATTTGCCTCAAATATATATTTATACTGGATACCATTTATAAAATCCTAAAAATAGCCAAAACGAATAATTCATATTTCGCGTCGCTATTATAACAATCAGCTTAATTTAAAAAATTATTTGTTATATTTTATTATATGAACGATATAAAAATGAAGTTAAAGTGGTTTTTTAAATTCCCCAAGCAAAACGAATGTGTGTTTGAAATATCAAGTTCTCTCAATTTTTCTACGATTTGGATCAAAAAATTAAGTAAAAATGTTGTTAACTTTTTTTTAAAGTTTAAAATTAAAATTTGGTTATTTAGAAATAGTAATGATTATTTTTAATGCATATATCCGAAAGATAATTTTATCTTGTTTATAAAACAATATTTGTTTTTTCGGAAAATTGAAAAATAAGATTATAAAGCGCATTTGAAATGAACAGAAAATATTTCAAACTGAACAAATGTGTTGAAAGTACTGAAGGGCACTGAAAGTAAGTAATCTATTTCTTTTATAAGCAATAATTATTAGCCTGAAACACTCATCCACATTGAAAAATCTTCTGATAAAAGATATATGACGCCAACGGGACTTGAAGCCGTGTCCTTTCGATTTCCGGTCGACAGCTCTGACCACTGAGCTATGGCGGCTTATTTATTATTATTTATTATTATTACACGCCCTTATGGGCTTTTACGCACTACAAAGATTAATAGTAGAGTATCACAGTTATTATAGATTCTACAAAATTAAAACAATAAAGGAAACATAATACCTCTTATCCGCGAAATAATTCAATATATAGATACTAGTGTTTCATTCAACAATTACTGCTTGTTACATTTTTTCACCTGAAACAACCAACTTTATTTTATATGAGAAAGGCATTGTAAGTGCTAACTCTTTCGCTAGATGGCGTCAAGACAAAATGTCTACATTTTTTGGTGAAAATACTAGAACTTGTCAAATATTAATTATTATAATAATTTTATTGGTGAAAGCTACCACGGTTGCATAAAACCATACATGCATTGATGTATAGTTACTACAATATACAACCGTTTTCATAGAGAAAATATAAAATGTGAATATCACATAATTATTGTCCTAAACGCCTGGAGACAGCGGGACTATGGAATCCACAAAGGAGGTGTATGTAATCCTCAGCACGGGAGATCCCAGTGAGGATATCATTATATCTATTTGTTACACAAAAAAAAGATAATAAAACACTTATTATTATTATTATTTTTTTTTAGTATTGTGAGGTTGAAGGACACAGGGAAGAAGAAGATGATGCAATATCTCAAGGTTATTCAGATTTTGTTACAAATTACGACTAAAGCCATTTCAAGCAACGTTTTGATTTTCAATTGTGGTTTTTCAATGAGCGAATAACTCCGAAAAATGCTATTAAATACCAGTAAAATAGATTTGCGCACTCATTATACCACAAAAACATATTGTTTGGAAAATGTTTACACTTTTGTTCAAAAACTTTTCAATGAATTATTGTATTGTGATTGAATTGTGTCGCAAAACAAAACTTTGAGAAGTATTAAAACACGTGGTAGCAGTCAGATATTTATAGATGGTACTTGGAAATTTTTCATTTCAACTCAAGCGAAGTACGGAGCATGATTACACGTGTTGCGTTGGCGGCATTTGCCTCTAAAATTTTATTTTAAAATGAACATACAAGATAGTTTAAGTGAAGTATAATAAGTCATACTATGTACTTCTTAAAAGATTTGAATCAACATAAAATATTATTTATGCATCAAGTGCTTTGTATTCACGAAGCCAGTGTATCGCACTGTACCGTCTATCACCATTTTACAATTTGGGAGGCGGGTTTGGGTACCATTTATTGGATAACCAACACCTCTGCCAAGTGGTTCGATATGCTCGTAGATTTAACAGGGGTGTCCGAGTTCATTGGGTGAGATGTATTCAGGATGTGCATGCCCACCAGCTACTTGGCATGCCAGATCAAGAGAGGCTGGTGAAGGATAGATTCGTATGTCCGTCGCTCTTGTGTTATGAAATGAAATTTCTTAAAATTAAAACATTCAACCCCACAATATTTTCTTAAAATCAGGTACTTTGTATTTTTAAATATTTTCATATGGTAACCCCTTGGGGGCGTTGAGCATTATCGGGGGAGGCGGGGCAAAGGGCAGTCCTCAGCTCCTTCGGAAGAAAGACCAATTCTCTTTGGTTTTAGCTTTCGTAACGAGAGGTTGTTACGCCCTCCGCTTTGAATTCGAGACTTGCTTTGCTAAACAGTGTTTTGAAAGTGTTTAAAAAATTAATTACTAGTATACTTCGATTCATTTTTCTTTCTGCCTGCCACCCTAGACGTCTACAAAATCCCTGCGGTATCGTTCCATGCTTTATTCTATTAATTTCTGTCTCTGCTCTGTTCCCATATATTTAAGTAACATAATTTTTCATTCTTTTAACCGTCCACAAAGAGATTTTAGCTTTTCCTACGCGTAGATTCAAGTGCTGTAATATAGGTCTTTTTGAAGGCATTTAAAAGCACCATAATAATAGTGTTTTATTTCCAAGAAATCCCTTTGTTCTATCCACTTCTAGAAGGCGTCTGTTCTCTCTTAATACAAGCGAAATAAAAACAGGGAACCTGCTTGAGCTAGCCAGGTATTCTTGAATATATATTACATTTCTATACGCGGTTCGATTTCGTGGAAATCCATTATCTAACACTAAGAAGCATTGATCCCTAGACTCCTACCCAACCCTCACACCCTTTACCTTCCCGGATTTTTCTCTCCTTCCTTTCCTTAAAAAATAATCTCCACACATCATCTCAAATGTGACATAGGCCCTCGGGAAATTATTTTCCTTAGAGCCACCTTAAATGTGAAAAAAAAACAATAGCCCAACTACGAAGCAACCGCAAACGGCGAGAAACTCCGCTTGCGGTTGTTTTTTTTCATTCCCGTAATTTGTGGCTAAGCTCCCGAAAAATTCGTCCTGTTTATATGAACCCTAATGCTCTAGGCTCACATTTGATTTAATTACGGCGTTAATTCGTAATTTATTTAAGATTAATAAAAACAATAATTTCTCATTAAAATATTTAACGTAAAGTGATTTGAAAAAAAAAAAAACTTTTATAAGCTTTAAAATTAGCGGTGAGCACCAGATTTTATTTTTCTATACGATGAATTGATAACTTCCCGAGGTATTCAATTAAAAAAAATCGGAAGTTTTAGTAATACGTTATCAGAATTAATTAAAATGAAAAGAATTTAAAAAAATTGAAAGATCAATTTTCAGTCCTGCTAGGGCAAATTAGATCCTAAGTCCTTCTAATGTTTCGCAGGGCCGCGCGCCGAATATTTTCGTACACATCTTCTCCACTTACGTCGTTAAGATTCCCACTTTATGAAGTATTTGACAGAGCAAATTCGACCGTAGATCCATCCAAAACGCCGGGCCCATACGCCGCAAATATTTATACACGACTTCTTCAGTAATTCTGACTTTATTTTATGGTATTGTATCGTCTTAAGCCGTCAACATAAGTGTATAAAATCAATTATTGTAACCATAAGAGTGTGTTCAGGCCCTCTCATTAAAGGATCAGCCCATTTGACGGCATCGCTGTTTCCTATAATTTTGTAAAAAAAATAAAAACGAATAAACTGCCGAATTCCTCGGTAAAAACTTTTTATTTTTCCCTTTATATTTGTTTCACCGTACAGTTTTTTTGTTACTATTTTACTGAAAACCAACGGTTACAAAATTTTATAATGAATGGTATATATGTAGGTACTATAATAACTGAACCAATGATAGGTTTTCACTGATGTTTCTTAATTATTAGTGAATATAAAAGAGAAAAGAGTATTACTATATCCAGTGAGGATGGGATGGTGGGAGGGAGGGGAAGGGGATAGATCTTACACTAACAACTAATCTGGAACGAATATAACATTTTGCAAAACTTTATACGGCAAAATCTGTCAATTTTTCTCTGAAAAATCTGAAAATTCGTTAAGGAAATGCAAATAATGGAGTTTAATTACAGGATGTATGCTCATGAAACGTTACGTAGGAGAAACTTTAATAGAAATAAGAGAAATAAAGAAATATAAGATATATTTCAAATTATCCTTCTTTTGAAAGAAAGACGAACATTCCCGAGTAATGAATAACTAGATAAAATTTGATTTCCCTCTACCCCCATCATTATAAACAGAAAGAGTTGATTGTAAAATGTTGGATGACTTACCAAGCAGGGGATTAAATCCGCGAGACCGAGGAAATGTGGACTGCTTCTTTAAAAGAAGTAATGGAATACCCAGGAGTGCAGGGAATTTAAGCCTCGAGTCCTGTATTGAAACCTCACGTATTAAATCACTCCGCCAGTAGTGGAATGAACGAATGAATAATAAAGATATATTGATGTTGACGAGCAATTCTGAATCTGTTAAATCAGGGTGATTCAGAGTCCGAGAATCTAATTGAAATGTAAAGTTATGAATGGAGAATGGCAGTCAGTCCAGGTGGCAGGTACCAGGGGAGCAGACGAGCGGAGGAGAACGAAATGCGGCGTGAATGAAGTAGTGACAGGCAAGAAGCGAGTGCAGTGTTTACCTGATGGCAGCACCGCCGCCCCCCCGAGTAGGCGGGACTCCGCCTATAAATAGCGGCGGCCGGCAGACGAGAGGCGACACCGGCGCGGGCCGCTCGGTCCAATGCCACGCTCGCGGACCGATATAGTCGCCGAGTCCAGTGATGCACTCAGTACACTTTACAGTACAGTTCCCACAGGCTGGAATTCCGACGAAACTGGCCTATCACAAACATACCCCATATACAATATATATACATATGTCCATTCAAGAATGTCCATGTTTCCCCTTGCTTCTGGGACGTTATTGCATTGCCCCCAACGGTTTTCAATTCTAATGAATACACGCTTGTCTCCTAAGTATGCACAGTGCCAATTTAAAACCAAGAAGGGGTTATGATTAAAGCACTATTGATATCATCAACATGCTTTCACGAGAGTACATAATAACATGTCATTGTGCTTTCGACACGATCGTTTATTGACTCAATCAGTTTAGGGTACCTAATTTAAAACACCAAGTAGCTAAAGTAATTTTGATATCATCAGCTGGTATGATTCACAGGGCTAATGTCACAGTTAGTTTAGAGTTCCTCTGAACACACCCAAAGCGGAAATGATTGTTGAACCCAATTTTAGAGTAACCAAAATTGATGACTGAAAAGTGACCACATTACACTGCAAATTTCGCACTTTATTGAATAGCACTGATGGTTTAATAATTATATCAATGTTTAAGTTTGGTATTTTCTCCACTAGTAGAGTTCCCCTGATTATTTTAAGTAATGTCTAATTAAATACACTCAAAGTTTTGATGATTTTGCAAACAAATTTGACTCTCCAGCTGAAGTTTCTACACAGGAATTTCACTATTGCACGTCGACAGAAGCCATAGCTATATTTGCACTCGCGTGACCGGCAGATCAAGAATTGAGTCAAAATCAGAGACGTGCGATTCCAGCGAAAGACGGGCGGCTACTGCCTCTCCCCGCCCAACGGAATAAAGTCCTTAATTATCTCCAGGAGGACACAAAACTTATATTCTTAACAGAAAATGTCAGAATTTGGACATATGGCATTGGACAGCAAACTTGACGAATGCTGATTGTTTTGTGAGATAACCGGATAAAACATAACGGTGACAAAATAGAACACGACAAAACAATAAGTAAGGTAAGATTATATGACGTTAGGTTTGAGAGTGATCGATACTTTCAGTAACGCCCTGGTGAAAGAACATCTAGAATCGGAACTTAGCTTGAAATGGCCTTAGTTATGTGTCGTGACCGGATCTAAATAGCGAGATACTTCCTCACTTTCTGATTTCCACTCTCCTCTTCCTGTCGACTATCTTCAGCCCCAGAACATAATATGTATATATAACGTAATATGTCTTAATAAATTGGAGATATCATAATGTCACTGGCTCCAGAATTGAAGACTTCGAACTCTTCGAACTCTTCAGACTCTTATGTGGTATTAGCACTAACAAAAGGTTAGGATATGTGTGTTTTTTTCTTAACTTTCCTTCAATGTTCTGTTTTGTTACTGTTCTGTTTATCATTGTTCTGTTTTGTCACAATTCTGTTTTATTACTGTTCTGTTTTATCACGAAACCGTTCAGTTAAAAAAATTGTAGTTTGTATACATTAGTTTGCAGTGCGGTGACCGCGTGGCCTTGGTCCTCGGATAGTTCGCCAGATCAATTTTAGCAATATTAGCATCAGAGTAGTCCGGGAACGTGGAACAGACGAGGGCATTGCCTCCAGCCCCCAGTATCTCCTGCCTACTGCCGTTTGCCGTGGGCGGCTGACAGGTAGGTACTTGTAGGCACTAGACAATGTAGGCATCGCAGGCCCCGTAGGTTGTTGCCAAACGGAAGCGACTGGCGACTAGTGACGTTAACGGGAAAATAACACCTCTAGCTTCGATGATTCTCATCAAAACTGCTATTTGTTTATTTATGAAAGTCATAGGTCATCCCAAGTGGTTCGGTACGTGGATGGCCGGATCGGGAGGTCTTTCGACCTCTCCAGCTAGTCTTTCTTAATCCATCGTCTTGCTGTGGTGCAAGACGATGGATTCATACGTCTATCACTTCTGGACACGCTAAT
The DNA here is from genome assembly GCF_061612785.1 of Hesperophylax consimilis. NCBI lineage: Eukaryota > Metazoa > Arthropoda > Insecta > Trichoptera > Limnephilidae > Hesperophylax > Hesperophylax consimilis. Next base: position 5,136,840 of record NC_142842.1, read on the forward strand.
CCCTAGATACCTACCGATTCCTTTTCCTTAAAAGAACATTTAGAAAGATGACAAAGGCTCCGAGAGAAATTAGTTTCTTCAGAGCCTCTTGCGTGGGGTTAGTGTAAAAAAGCCCTATTTTGAAAATTGTTGAATATATAAGCATCGTGATGCTAAAAATATGAGTTTTGGAAAAATCCAAAGAAAGTTAAGTAGTTACGATACATGCCTACGAATCCGAAGGCCGTGTGTTCAATTCCACGCTTGCAACATTTAGTGGCTTAAATATGTATATTTATCTCTTATCACATGTATTCAATAAATAAATAAATATCTGCCAATTTAATTCTGGTCAAAAACTTCGATAAAGCCATTTCAAGATCTTACACTCCCACTCAGAAAAGATGTGGAATTACATTGTAACATTATTTGTTCTCGCTGGGATTTGAACACGCAACTTCTAAAACTATGTGCTGTCTCTCCAGGTTCTTAATGGTCGATATTGATGTTTTCCTGTTTCAGTAGATAGTATAGCAAGAAGAGAAAAGCCGAGAGAGCGCAAGGTTCGCGAGATCAACACAGATCAAGAGGTTCGCGGAAAGAGCCTTCCCGTCCCAATGCTGTCATCCGGGTCCCGCCGAGAATTATGCTAATGGCGTGGTGCGCGTAGCGGTACCGGGGTCAGGGCTCGCTGTCTTGGCGCCAAATTTCACATTTCAATATAGAAAAAACTCCATCTTGCATTGGACGTCAGTGGAAACATAATTTTTAAAAAAATTCCTTAGACCTCCAAACCTGATATCCACTATCGAAAATGCGACCACTGAGCTAAAGCAAAGCTGCCTTAACTGCCAGGTTTGTCGAAATCTTTGAGTTGTGTATTAAAAAAACCGAATTTGTGGATAATTTGCAGTGAGTGATCTTAGCAAAGATTAGAACCACAGATTATCATGTGGCAAGATCCTTGTATCTGGACCTTATAGTCAAGGGTTCTAGATCAGGATGTCAAAACATTTTTGTGATATGTTTTATGACCGTTGTATTGTGTAATATAAACGAGAATGACGTTTGGTCAGTACAAACTTATATATTCAACAGTTTCTGCTGAGGAGAATTTAACAAGTGACAGGAAAAGGTTCTGATGGCAACTTACGTCGTCAATGCGTCTGTTGTCAACAACATGAGAAATACACAAACTATAAATAATAGAGTTATCAACTCAATTAAATTTATATCAACAAAATTAGTCTGTGTAGCTCAGAAGTGAATTTTATCGCTACCCAGTTAGTTGTGAGATTTAATATTAGAGAACTTAAAAAAATTTATGGCCAATAGGCTAATGAATAACATTGCTTTTTTATTTACTATTCTTTTGGAAATCAACAGTTGAATTTGTAATTTTTTAACATTTTTCGAAAAAATCGATTAAGAAATTAACAGACATAACAGAACAGAAGACAGAATGTACATAAAACAAATTAAATTCTTAACAGGAACCACAATTGAAAAGTTTCTCATTACAATGTCAGAAAACACTATTTTGTAGACTTTTTTATATTTATTCAGCTCTCAATTAAGAATGTCCACGTTTGATATGATGTTATTGTAATTATTGCAAAGTCTGTTCAAGCAAGTATTTTCATTGCTTTTATATTGCTCTGATCCACTTTGAACAGAACATAGGAGCGTGTGGAGCGCGCAGGTACATCAAATTTTATCTTATTAAGCCCTTTTTTAACTCCGGGACTATGCATCTATGTGATGTCTTCGTACACCTAATGTATCAATTTGAAAGTATTAAGTTGCCTCTGCATAATTATTAAATCTTACAAACGAACAGCCACAAAGATTGAGCTGCATGGTCGATGGGTATAGATCTCGACTAGCAATCCGAAGGTCGCGGGTTCAACTCCGATGTGTGCATGTAAATTTTAATTATATGTATTTGTGTTATTTTACGAGTTATTAATTTTAAATATATATAAAGTATAGTTGCGGTACGTTCCAAAGCTGTCTTTGGTGACCAGATTTGTATAGCCAGGTACTTCCCCACCTTCCTCTGTCCTATCTCCTTCCCCTCCACATTACCTCCATCTCCACAACATACCCTAATTGGGGATGCCATAGTATCACTGACCCTAGACGGTTGGGAGCAGTTGGGACTCTTGAGCGGTATTCACAAACAACGTGTATTTTAAGAATTTGTTTTGACTTTCTTTTATTTTGTTAATACTCAATTTGAAGATTTGAAATAGGAGGAAAAAAAACAGTTTAGACTTGAAAAGAAAGTTGGAACCTTCCAGAGAAAAAAAATCACAATCTTAACTACAGCAAAAAAATAGCTACCCACACTATACACTACCTATTTAGAAGTGAGTCAGCATCACTGATGTCTGAATACATCTTTGATCTGTGGTCAGCATTGATATATCTCGAGAGTCATCGTGATGCATGCTGACCTCAGCAACTATCTAGCCTGCTTCTCCAGTACTAAGTTGCAATATCAGCATCGGCTATATCATCTGACAACTGACGTCTCATTATATACCAAGAAACAGCGTCTAAAGCTAGACAATCGTATAATAAAATTTTGAAACACAGTTGTTGAACCCATAACTCCTACATAGTAGAATAATTCGAGTCATGTTGCATGCTGATCTCAGTAATCTCAATGGCTGACTAACGGCTAGCCTGCCTCTCCAATTCTTACGCAAGTTGCAATACAAACTATCTCTATACCATCTCACATCGCATGGGTGAAGTCATTTTATTTGTCTAGAAGCAACGTCTAAAACGGACCATCATACAAATGTCAAAGTTATGTACAAAACAAACATGCAACCAATTTTATGGCTTTTAAAGTCAAGCAACGTTATAAAAGAAAACAAACCAATGATCGCAAGGCTTAAAATCAAACAATGTTATCTGCACAAAAACCTACCAATAATAATTAGTCTTTTAGTAGATAACCTTTTTTTAAAATTAAGCCATCGAATTATTAGTATGTTTTTGATTCTTTATTTAGATGTATGCAAGCTTTTTTTATACGTCTAGCTGGAAAAATACGTAAAATACAAAATAAATACGGTTACATTGGCGTAAGAGCAACTAAAATAATTTTGGTGAGTAAGTACTTTTATATACATTTTTTTTCACATAGAATCCTTCGAAAAATGCCAAGACTTGTGGCTTCCTTTAAGGAGTTTTTGTCTAGTTGTAAAACACTCTATTTTTGTAGATAATGTTGTTTGACTTTAAGCCCTAGAATATATCAATATCTGTTTTTTATTATGTTTATTTCTTGCCACACTACAGGGAAATCAGTAATCACGTTGAGTTATAAAACTCATTATAGGTTGTAAGGAATTTACAATACGTAAGTTGGAGGTAATTTTTTTTCTTTTAAATAGCTATTTTAATTAATGAATCAATAATTCACACACAATAAATACAATAAAAATATTAACAACAAAACAGACGTTAAGTAGAACAAACAACAAGAAAAAACAAAAAAGAAACGAACAACGATGTACATATGAGCGCCAACCCGAGAAAAATAAATTGAGGATGATTACAAATACGGGTAACCAAAAGGACATATAAATGTATTTTGAGATAACGTTGTTTAACATTAAGTCCTCGAAATAAAATACAATTTGGGTTGCTGCAACGTCAGAATGTAAGATCAATTATTAAATACATAAACTAAAGTTTAAACAAATATCGTATTCAAATACCTGTACAGCAGTGAGTCAGCTATTTTAATTACATGGAGTCATGGCATTGCATTATGTCGACCTCAGTCAGCTCTGATGCCTCTTCAATTCATACACAGGTTGCAATATCAGCCTCATAGATAGCATCTCACATCTCCCATCTCTCGGTTGAAGTTTCATTGTCATTGTCTGCGGAGATGCAGCGTCTGAAGTTGGACCATCACGCTCGTCTCATTACGATCTCAGGTCGGCTGCGGCCGTACTTATAGTCATTGCGGGCGCAACAACTGCGCGTATGGGTTTTTATATAGATTTTTTATTGGATGCCCGATGCGCTGTGCAGTGTGCAGCCGCTGTGCCGCGAGCCTTGGACGTCTGCGCATTGGTCGAACACCATCAAATCCATCTTCTATTCTCCACTCTGTAACTAACATTGCTTTCTAACTTCCACCTTCTGATATGCCGGGGGTGGGGAAGATTCTGGTTCTACTTGAGGGCAAGGAATTGCCTTAACCTTAAAATTATACGAAATATAAGGACTTTTACCTTAATTGCGATTCCAGTTCTCTCTAATGACATCAGAAAAATAAACACTTTTTAAACCTTGCTATTTTAAAATCGAAACAACTACGTTTTCAGTAAAGCTGTAGAGGGTTGAAATATGATAAATTCAAATTCAATTAAAATTTAGTTTTTGTAATTAAAAACAAAAAATAAAATTAAAAAATAAATTTGGACAGGGCTGCCAGTTAGCTCCATGTTTTTCAATACTTTTATGGTAACAAATTTCAATACAATATCATTTCGTAAAAAACTACTTACAGCAGTATTACAGTAAGCCTCCCACAAAATTACTAACATAAAAATGCATTTTCTATTATGCTACAGAATGAAAATCGGATTAAAGTATTATTTTGATTTACAATACCTTTTCAACATGAAATGGTTACCCACTATTTGATATTTTAGGTAGGCAGGGTATTGAAGTGGCGTTTTCCTAAAAGATCTCTTATGATATTTTTTAACAAATGATATGTTATCTATACGTTGCCAATTGTTCGGGTAGAAGTTTAAAGTGGAAATTTCACAAAACTTTTGCTTTTATTAAACTTTAGCAAGTTATCCATTCAATTTTAGATTCCCCAACCGACGGTTTCCTACTTCTAGTCTAGACAGAGCTAGACACAAGTCTCGTTCCAAACGTGTCCAATAACCAATTGAGCAGACAAACATTTTAATAAAAAAACCCGTTTCAGAACTTTTCGATCAGTTGGACGACCATGGGCATGGGAAACACCTTTTGTTTAAGTTGAATGCTATTGACAGATTGCGTGTGGGTTTCATAGATCTCGTTGACATCTGGGAGTGGTTTTAATGGCTGGATGCTGCAAAAACTTGCCCATCCAACATTTTGCCTAGTTTCCTAGTCATAAAACTCCGCTGTACTGTGTCCTCAGCTTCAAGTGGAATACATTAGGCATTATGAATACCATATACGTGCAATGTGCACAATGATAATAGGCGTTGGTTCGCATTCCGGAATTTAGCAGACTGCTAGACTATCCGATGCGCTAGCGAACAAGTTCTTGGCGTGGATACTTCATTCTTGGAATCGTTGTTTTTCTTTATAATACGAGGTAGAAAAGAATTTTACTGGTTACTGGGAAACTCGACAAGATGAAACTATACTCTCTTAACCAGGGGCGCCTGTGAAGCTGTGCACGATACAAGAAAATTACGATTTATAGATACTTAGTTGAAGTTCACGGCGTTGCACGGGCTTTACACAGTTTTACGAGATCTAATGTAATTTTCCATAAACACGTGGAAGAAGAGACAAGAAGAGATAAGGTGACCAGAAAGAATCATGAAGAGCCAAGAAGAGGCAAGAATAAGAAATACACAAAAGAAACAACAAAGAAATAACACTCAATCAAATCCATTCTTCCTACCCAACCTAAATTTAAATGTTGGCTTATTGGGTTGCCATGTTCCTATACCGGTCGATTAAACTCGAACTTTCAAACGGGGGGCAACAAATCATTGCCCTCTGGTGTACCGGTAGCAGCGGGTGTTATCCTGGTTGGGGTGGAACAATCGTATCGTATCTTATCCTATATCACATGTAGACAGTAATTTTCCTCTTATTTTGAACATAAGACTGCCAATTATTATAATTAAATATCAATATTATGCTTTAAGGGATGGGAAACGGGGGTGAGGGTAGATTTTAGAAATTTCAGTAAACTTCCTCTCATATAGAAGGTCGGTTGTGCAAAATTTCATCAATGTTGGAATAAAACTGATAATTTGTGTAAAAACAAACCAAAACACAACATTTTTGCTAGCAAATATGTTGACTCAACACATTTATAGAGGCATGCAAATCTTTGCATTCTCAAATACAAGAAACAAGATATTTTAGTAGTGATACGATTTTAGAAGTAATACGACTCTATACCTTACAAAGCAATTTCAGAAAATAATAATTTCAAGACAAGACACAATAAAACCAATGAAGCCTAGCTGATTGATCACTTGGGTCATCGAGATGAAGCCGAGAAAATAGATAGAGGTCGCAACTTCCCACTGAGTATAATTGGTAAGAAGACTTAGTAGAACGATGCAACTAGACTTACTAGAATTTATTTATTGTTATTGCAGAACTCTTTGTTTTATATATTCGATAATTTTATTATTCAATTAATAAAAACAGTATATATATATAAACAAGTTCTGTTGTGTAGTTACTATAAAGCGTGACAGCTGTTACAACTTCTGAAGGGATTGTTAGATATATTAATTCTTGGTCTTTGTTTTGATTTAAATTCAGAATACCATTAAATATTGTTCTAAAGGACTTTGAAAAAATATTACTAGAATGGGTTTTTTCACAGAATTTGAAAAATTCATCAAATTTCAAAGTTGATTTGCAAGTTCTGTGAAGGTTCTATTAAAGTTATGTTGTTATTTCAGTTTTTGAAGCCCTGGCCAATAATTTTATATCAATAGATCTTGAATAGAACCTTCACAGCACTTGAAAATCAACTTTGAAATTTGACGAATTGTTAAAATTTCGTGAAACAACCCGTGGATATTTTATTGAAATTGTGGAAATGGGAAAAAGTCCTCAGAATCTGCATCATAGCTAGATAGTCAATTTAGGAATTAATGATTTTATCAGAGGAATTTTTGTAACTTTATGTAGTGTTTACCTTGATCCACGAAGGAGCATTCAAGATTAATCGGATGACTTTGTTTGTAATGGTTTTATCTTTAATTTCGCGGCGTTTCCCCAAATAGCGTATGAAAATATGGTTCTGATAGTAGTCTTGTAGATGAGTATCTTAATGTCTGTAGATAATTTACTATTCTTACCAAGCTAGGATATAACTTATTTGTGTAATAAACCTTTTCTTAATATGTTTTTTCAAAGTGAATTCAAAACGAGTCAAGTACTTCATTGACTTGGTCAAAGGCAAGTACTTCACTGACTTGGTCCAATGCAAGTACTTCATTGACTTGGTCCAAGGCATGCTCTCCCCAAATATTTTGAAATTTCAATTTGGAAGCATTCTACGATTGAAAAGTGTGGTTGCTCTTTTTGAAGGATTTATTGTATTAACCAGTTTTTAAGACATAAAAAATCTAAAGATAGATAGACATTGTAGGATTATTTACTCTTTACCCACGACGAAAAATACTTCAGTCTGATGTCACCAATGACAAGTGTAATAATAATTGATCCAAGTAAAACATTATCATTTACATACATACATACACTGTCCTTAATGAATGCTGGTCGGCCGCCAAGAGCGTGACTGTCGTATTTTTCACAAGTAGTCATTCTTTTGACTTGAAGCAGAACGGGGCAGTGGGTGAAATTTTACGGGGGCAGATATCGTAGACTAATGCACAATACATAGTCCAAGCACACGATTGATGATTGGCTTTATGAAGGCAAATCATTTCTTGGTCCATCGTACAAATCATGCTTCAGCAGTATTGGGAAATTCATTAATTAACTAACACATATTTAAGATTAATAAATTAAAAACCTAAAATGTATTCCTATTGAATATAATCTAAAATTAATAATCAGAAACAACGTTTTCTTTTTAACTTATTTTAAATGTTATATCCATCTAATGTAATATATCATTCAAGAAGAATGTAAAACTTATAAATCTAAAAGAAACATGAAAAAGAACAAGACACAGAAAAACAAAGATAATATATTATAATATTTTTGCAGAAAAATAAGAAGATGACGGTTACAACTAAGGAATTAACCCACGATCACTTGTCTTACCGGGATAGGCGTCTTAAACAATTCGACCATCGGGACCTATTGATTAAGCGTCATATGTGTTGACATCATATTTCAAATTCAGAAATAACAATATCATCTTCCAAGTTGTGACCGTTTTTTTTTTTCTGTGTCTTTTTTTCATTTCAATTATATAAAATTAATGAAACTGTCCGATAGAAAATTGGTATCTGATGTCAGTTTTATTTTTAAAATCATTAACTTGCTTATTGATGGCTTCGTTTTATTGCTATTGATCTCATTACACGTTCCTAATAGTCACGCGAACTAACGATATCTTTCAATGCAATGTCCATTTCAAATCAATTGATGCTGCCCAACAACAAGATAAAGATTCAAATTTGTTTATAAACTCACATATACCACGATTACATAGCTTAGGTAGCCATAATGGAGATGTTGCAGATATTTTTAACCTTTCAGGCGAACGTTCTTTTTTGGGAACAAATCTTATGGTCTAACAGGAATCGTTGTAACTTCCTTACTGTTGTGGTGGGAAATATGATTTAAACGATGTTAGAAAGAAAAAAAACACAAAGCTTTTTATTAAAATCTTAAAGTTAACCACATAATAATTAAAATTGCACCTTTATATAACCAAAGGAAATGACCCTCAATTTAAAGAAAAACTTTTAAAACTTAGTGAATTTTTTATTAATTATGTTTATATGCAACGATTAAAATGTGAGGTGACTGTAACGTTTGTAATGTATTTGTGTACTAAAATAGGTGCGTTTTTTAAAAATATGTTATCTTTATCAATAATTTTAGTTACAAAATACGTAAGATGAGCAATTTAAAAAAAAAATGTTTTCATAAAAATTTAATATTTATAAAATAAAATGCTTATTTGATAAAACAGTTATTAGTTTTCCGATACGTTTAAAAATATTCCATTTATTTGGATTTTATTGCAAAGCGCAAATAATCCGACCGTCTGACAACATGGCTGAGGCCTGCTGAGTTAACATCAGCAAAAATCTTACAAAAAAACATTTAACTGTTTTTATTAGTTTACATTTTGTTGAATCGTATTTGTATGTTTTCACTGTATATTTGTTTTCTAATTTTTTTTTAATAAAAAAACGATTTATTCTGTGCATTTGAATACCGTAAATAAATTATAAACAGAATTTATCAACGTACAATACAATGGTTAAGGCGATGCACTACGTCGTGTAATATTTTAAATTGAGCCGCTATCAATAACAACCCTTACGTAGATGGCGATAAGGTTTAAATTCCCGCTTAACACCATCCGCCTGTTTTGATTTATGCAAGAAAAAAACATGGCCAACAAGTGCGTATTATTTTATTTTGTGGATGTTCAGGCATAAATATTTAATTTTTTTGCGGTAATTTTATAAATAACTTAATTTTTCCACATTATACAATAAAATCATAACCGAAAATGGGTTCGTAAGTAGGAGATTTTGAACTTTAAATCAGTTTTCATAGGCCTATACATTATTTTTTTCTGGGCTTATAAAAAGACCTGTATGAAAAATATTCGATTATTTCAAAGGCTAAGATGTATTCTACTCGCAGTATTTAATTAAAGCATCTGAAACATTTCTAGGCGACCAAATTTTCAAACCAAAAACACATGATTTTGCATTACTACGTATGGCATCGCCTTAAGTGAGATGTGATAGTTTAATGTGCAAATCAACCAAATGACGTCATGTACTAGCTGTACTCGAATTGTTGTGGCTCAGCCTATCTGTGCAGATAGATAAAAAAATAGGGCGTGTTGCTTTTACGTCTAATAGACGGCGCTGTTTAAAAATATATAATATAAAAAAAACAAATGTGTATTCAAACGCAACGTTGTGTTAAAAATTCAAAGCAATTGGTGAAGAACTTTCAAAGATTTAAGATTTTGTACAAACGAATATTTACATTTTTATTTAAGTAGATTCAGTAGTGCAAATCTTCCCCTAACTTTAGTAGAAAAATGGTAGATGAACAAAAATTGGGATAGTTAATTTTTTTTTTACATTTTAAATTTCCGTGTCCATTGTGCAAATCATAATTCATCACTGTAGCAGTAGGAAGAAAATAATTTTGACTTGGTGCATCAGTCTGTAACGGAAGGACAAAAATTCTTTTCAATTATGATTTATAGATTAACTGTTATTTTCGTAGTCATCGTTTGAACAGTCATCATAATGAAATTACTTCGGCGTGAATTTCATGTTACACTTTTCATTAAATAAATTCCACATGGAGCAAATTACACCTACTGGAATTGAACATGTCGAAAAACCACTTTAAAAGTTTTTTTAAAATTTTAGATCGCTAAAGATATTTTATATTCGAAGAAATGCAATTGTCAGGTTAGGTTAATTTGACATGTGTTATTTACATGGATGTAATTTTTTTCATCTCATCCTGATACCCCCAGTTAGTACCTATGGCAGTGTAATAATGGTACGTGAAATTCATGTCAGTTTAAATCTCCTAACCGTCCAAACAGTACCCATATTTTTATTTTTTATTATATTTATTCAAGAAAAAATTTTACAATGTGTGATATACATATATATATATATTTATCCCCTCTCGTACTCTGTATATTTTCACTAGTAATAAGATAAAAGATATTATGATATGATTAATATTTGTTATTTTTCAATGTTCTCCCATAAAAAGCAATTGCTTGTGTGTATGGGATGAGGTATTATTTGTTTAGTTTCTTAGATTTATTTATTTACTAAGTATTTGTAGTTTTGCTGACCCAAAGTTTTTTTACAAATCGGAATTGGTAACATGTATTTTTGCCCGAGATTTGCTGTGTTTTTGAATGGTACGGTTTTGTTTAGGATATCATCTTTGTAAACTTGTAAGGTTGCGTGATACAGGAAAAGAGTATTTAATTTTCTGACTTTAAATTCTTTGAAAATGAGTTCAGATGAATATAAAAATGATTTCTTTAATATTATTTTAATTATTAGTTTTAATTTTACTATTACAACAGTTTTATTTTTTATATTAACATACAAGCCCTGATGAAAAAAAAGCCTTCGGGGCCGATGTCATCTTTGGTGATGCTGCGTGGAGGGTTGTGGAGGGTGGAGGAAGGAGTAAACACGGAGGCTGACAAATCGTGCGATAGTCGAGCTGTTGAACTCAAGATCGAGTGGTGGAAAAAACCCGTTCTCGGATTTTAGTGTGAGATTCTTGATGCAAACGATTATAAAAGGAAATCATAACTTTATGACTTTTAGTTCCGGATTTATGGTTCAAATCATATAATGCGCCGGGGATATTGGGAACAGATTTTCAAGACTAGATGTTGTAGTTTTCAATGGGAAATAATGATTTTATGGGATTACTTTTATGGGGAGATATTTCCGGGTCTTTTGTGAAAATCAGACGTTCTTTACTATCCATTCATAGCATTGTCTAAATTTTTGGCATTTCACGAATATTTATGGAGGTCACCAACAGGGTTTGTCGGTTGGCTGGAATTAGTGTTTTTTTAACATTAGCTTCACAGGATGAAATGGAGAATAAAATTTCGTCAGTACCTATGTCATCTTTGGGGATACTGTGTGGAGGGTACTTTAAGAGGAAGGAGAGAAAGCTCTGGGAAGTAAAAAGGTACGAGGGGTGGATAGGAATCTGGGGGCCAATGTGTCCATATGAATCCATCCCTCCCACTATAGTGCAGGGCAAAGGGTCGAGAGAGAGTCCGGCTGGAGAAGTCTAAAGGTCTCCCGTTACCAGTATTTCCCGATCCGACCCGCCACGCAGTAGGTGGGTAAACACATCCGTCGCCAAGACAGAAAAACCTTACCCCATGAACCCGGTCACCCCTGCTAGTAAGGCGCAAAACTATGTCAGAGGTATGAATCATGTTCACATCCCACAGCATGTCCAGGAAGATAATTCTTCTTCCAAAACGAGCCACGCACTTAAGTACATTTTAAAATTTTTGGAATATTCTAGAATAAAGAAAAAAACTACAGGGAGATCAATGTAATATATCATTGAAGAAGAAGATAATACTAAAAAATCGAAACGAAACATGAAACATAACGGTCACAACTACGAATCGAACTGAGGATCTCTTGTCTTACCGGAACAGGGTCTTAACCACTGGATCATCGGGACCTAGTTATTAAAGTCATATTTGTCTATCTCATATTTCATATTCAGAATTAACAAAATTATACAGAAAAAATAAATTGTTGTAAGATCCCGGGTTCGATTCCAAGTAGTGACCGTCATCTTTTTATTTTATGTGTCTTGTTCTGTTTCATGTTTCGTATGAAGTGAAAAATGAAGGGATTAATAATTAATTAGCGTATTTAGCCGGTTATCATATCTGTTACCAAATAAAATTGTGTTAAAAAATAAAGATCTATATTATAGTCGCATACATTCCTACAAACACTGAAAGTGAATAATATTGTAGTGTTATGTATTTATGTGTAATTTAACTACATAAATGTATTTATTTTAGTTATTTATAGTTAAAAAAGTGAAAATGTTATTTTAAATATTTAGAGTTACATAAGTAAAAATGTAATTTTAGATATTTATAGTCAAAAAAGTAAAAATCTAATTTTGGTCATTTATAGTTAAAAAAGTAATTTTAGTTATTTATGGTTAAATAAGTGAAAATTTAATTTTAGTTATTTCGAGTTAAATAAATGAAAATGTAATTTTCCGTTATCTGGAGTAAAAACTTTTAAAAGTGATTTTATAATTGTGGGATTTGTGAAACAGAAAGTATTATATATATATTGCCTTTCCAAAGAATTTATCTAGCGAATGTTACTAAAGTTGAAAAATTAGGACATTTATCAAATGACATTATAAACATACAAGAACGTTATATTTATACTGATCGAACCAAAAACGTAGCTCCGCTTATGAAAAGGATAGAATATGTAGGTATATGAATGGGCCGATAAAACAGGACCAATGGACCTAGTTCAGTGAGAAAAAGCGCATTATCTCACTAACGTATCTTCATTCTTTTAATTCATCTATTAATTCGTCAAGCATTTGAACAAAACAAATACGCAATACGAATAAATAATTTTTGGTTTTACCTACTTTATTAGTAGTCAGATATGAAAAGCATTTCACATAACTACTTACCTATGAACTCGGCATGTTTAATTAACTACAATAATTTTAAAATTGTGAGTTTCGTATCAAAAAAGTTCGGATTAAAATTATATTCAACTTTGTTGTTTTGTAATATCAACGAATCATTTTAGTTTACGATATTCCATCCATTCTGGATATTCGATTAGTGTAAATAATACTGCTACCATCAAACGTCTAGTTGTAACGATATTAATTTACAATACCGTAGAACTAGTGTCATCTGTACGTTCAAATCGTGAACATTACAATGCAATGCGGGTAAAGTTGTTTATGTCAACGGTTTCTTACGATATTGACTTATGACTTATGAAATATTGGCATACAGAGCTCCGGGCCAAAAAGGCCCCTTTCTCTTTCATCATGATTTTAAATATTGGTTGTAGGAAAAATAGAATTAGTTTTTAGGTTTTTTAGAAAAATTTATTTGCAAAATACATGGCTGCAATATGGGGGATTTAAGATTTACGGAGGATTTGTTTTGGTTTTTTAAAGGTAGTTATTTCATTTTCATCGTACTGTGCGAGGCAGTTGATGGACGCGTTTTCATGGGTGGGGATGCCCGAATAAAATGATTCCGCGAGACTTAAGATGTGATCTTTAAGGAGGGGAACTTCAGAGTCCCGGTGTAGTTGAGCAACCCTCATCCATCTAGGAGCTCCCAGGGCAATGCGTATGGCTTTATTTTGAAATGTTTGTAGTCTTTTTAACTGAGGCTCTGAAGCGTGTGCCCAGATAGGGCTAGCGTAAGTGAGTTTAGGTCTTATAGTGGATTTGTATATTAGTAATTTATTCCTTGGAGATAATTTTTTGTTATTTTTGGATATCATGGGATAAAGGGCTGCAAGAGTTCTATTGGCTGAATTTAAAATTTCGGTTATATGCTTTTTCCAAGTTAATCTACTGTCTAGAGTTATTCCGAGGTATTTAATGTTTTTTTTCCAAGGTACGTTTTCGCCGAACAAGTGGATGTTAGGGGGTCGTTTAGGGCGTCTACGGGAGAAAACACAAGCGGCGCTTTTTGAGGGATTGATGCTAATTCGCCATTGTTTAAAAAATGATTCTAGTTTCGACGCGTGGTCTTGGACGCGTCGTGTAGCGGTCATTTCGCTTACTGAAGTCGACATGACTTCTGTGTCGTCTGCAAATTTGCCTATTTTGGTTTTTTTTGTGCGAAAATTATAGATGCTGGGGCGGGGGATATCGCTTAGGTATATATTGAAAAGAGCTGGCGAGAGAATCGAGCCTTGAGGGACACCTGCTCTTAGCGATCTCAATGTGGAAAAAATTCCATCTAATTTGATTCTAAATTTACGGTCTTTAATGAAATTTGCTATGAGTTGGAGCATTGAAAGGGGGATACCGAGGAGGTACATTTTATAAATGAGACCTCTGTGCCAGACTTTATCGAATGCTTTGCAGACGTCTAGGGAGAGGACTACAGTGTGTTGGCGAGAGTTGAATCCGTTAGTAATTTGTTCGACCACCCGCAGAAGTTGGTGGAGAGTTGAATGGCCCGATCGAAAGCCGTGTTGAAAGTCGGGGATGATTTTTAAATCGTCGACTATTTTTTTCAGTCTAGCGAGGATTAGCTTTTCAAGAATTTTACCTGCACTGGGAAGCAGGCTAATCGGACGGTGGGGCTAATCGGACGGTGGATTCTTACGATATTAAAAATACCGCGACGGATCTTCTATTTATATCTCCGGCCGGATGGCTGTTGCACCGCGGTGGTACCACCTGCGCTCGCGGTCGAACCCCCTTACCTCGCACCCGCTAAAGGAAGCCCTGGCACCCTGTCCCGGTAGAGGCAGGAGGCTGTACACGCAGACGGACGGAAGGTAGCACGAGAAAAGCGCACGACAATATAGGTACGCTATACGAGCGTGTATCGAACGTGTAGCGAGGTTCATCGAACGGCCGCAGTGGGGAGCCAATTCGCTTTGCCAATTTCCTTTGCTATTATTTAATGTATTTTAAAAGTTAAAGAACGCAATTATTGTTTTGTTCAAGGTAGGAATGTGTACACAATTAAACAACGAACTCTGTTAACTTCTCAGGCTAATTTGCTCGGCTTTGGGAACAAATTAGCTCTATTATCGATAGAGCTAATTAGTTAGCTTTTCGGAACAGCTCATATGGTTTGATAGAAATCATTGTATCTCCCTTACAGTCGTTAGAAATGTGAACTTAAGGTGCCAGAAGGAAAAAAAAACATGAAGCTGAACATTAAAATATAGAAGTTAATCACAGAATAATTAAAATGTACACTACTGTGAAACCAAAGGTTCCGACCGCAATTTGAGAAAAAAATTATGAAGCTTTGTGAATTTTTTAATTTATTATTTTAAAAAAATTATGTAATAGTAACATTTTTAATGAAGATTTTATTTAACTTTTTTTTATTCTTATATATTTTTTGTTGTTATCAGTGATTTGGAGTTCAATGATAAGGACGAAATTTTTAATAATTTTTTTTATATTTGATTTAAAAATAATATTTTATTTTTTATAATAACACTTGAAAGCGTTTTTCATCACCTTTCAAAAACAGTTTATAGTTTTATTTATTTATCAACGCCCTACTGGGCTTTTACATAAAGATCACAACATAAATTTAAAACCACAGTATAACACAAATAATAAAACACAAAATACAGTAAACTTATTATCACAATCAACTTTAAAAGAAACTCTTTAAATTTATATACGTGTAATACAAAATAAAAATAAATTATAAAAGATATTGTTTATTTTTAAATAAGCATATTATGCTTAAATTATGATAACCTTCTCGTTACTTACATGCTCCGAAAATTGCTGAACTGATTTGGATTTGTACGAGTCTAGAATTACAACATAAATATCAGCGACATCCATAAACTCATTGCCCAGCCTATGTACCCTCTCGATAATTGAATTGAATACAAAGTTACTGTTGTGAAATAAAATATTCCATCTAGTTTGTTTGGGAGGTTCATGTAGTGAAAGCAAACTTATAATATCAGGGCTGTCAAACATACAATTAATAATTTTATATAATAAAAGAAGATCAAATATGTTTCGCCTTTCTGATAATTTAGATAACTTCGTAAGTTTACACAATTGATTTTTTATTTATTTATATCACACGCCCATAGTGGCTTTTACACACATGTGATATAAATATAATAATTTAGCACTAATATAACAAAAGCTAACATTAATATTTATTTATGAGGTATGTTATTATAGCCTTCTTGTAACTACATTCCGTGCAGTTGAACACATCAACTACTTCTGAGAAAAAATTGTTTTCGGATAAGTTCAGAAATATCCCATTTGTTTGAATTTTATTGAGAAGCTGAAATATTTATTTATTTATTTCACATATACGGCATAACATGTGCCATTCACATACTAATTTACAGAGAATAGTACAGCAACATAAGGAATGCAATAATATAAATGTAAGTATAATGGTATAATCAGTAAATAGTAAGTAAGTATGAAAAAAGAGATATAATTATAATAATATAAGTAGCAATCTGTAGTATAGTAATAAGTCAAAGTAAGAAATTATATGTAATAATATACAAAAAAGTAGTATAAGGAAGAATGAAGTACTTATAAAATGTCTAAAAGGCATTAAGAGTTTGTAAAAAATAAAATAAAAGATATTAGATAGGTATATAGTGTATATACTATTAGAAAATGAAAGGAATAAAATATATACTATTATAATATGAAAAGGGAACAAAATTAATAAATTACATAAATCTACCGGGAGAATCGCGTGTATAATAATAATGTGCGACACTGCTTGACAGTCCGATAAAGTTTTACATAATAACTATGATGACTATGATATATAATGTACTGATATCAGCTTCTACCTATCGAGTACTAGTAGTTTTTAATCTGAAGTACATAATCATTATGATGGTATGGTATTACTTGACAATTTTTGTTTTATGCATCTTTTATATGATAATAGACAATCAGCGTGATCGATGTTGGAATATTCATTGCCTAATCTGTGCAAGCGATGGATTATTGAATTTTGTTCTGAAATATATACAAATTCTGCGACTAACAGAATGAGGTTGGGCGTTAGCAAAGTTCTGTTCAAAGAAGCTGTCCATATTGGAGTGGTACCCCAATGTATGGCAATGAGGCATGAAACTGGCAGAGGAAGGATGAAAGTATACTGAATGCTGGAAACATGAGATCGCTGAGTCTTACACGAGGTAATACCGTATATGGTCGTCTGAGAAATGTGTCATCAAATGGGTTCATCGGGTGAGGTGTGTACAGGGTGCGACTGCCCACCAACTGCGTAGCGTGCCAGATCGGGAGAGGCTAGATTTTTTAATTTTTTTAAAATTTATTCTTTAATATATTTGTATGACAAAGGTATAGTATATTGTCCTCCACGCTAGGAGTTCACCTGTGTTGTGGAGGACTTTTTCAATTGTAAAGTTATATAATACTAAAACAATACAGTGGAGTTAGTTACACAGAGAAACAATAAAAATTTAAATATAAAATCGATTTTTCCATAGTTATAACAAAAAAAAGTGAAATATAAAAAATTAAATATTGAAAGAATTGTAGCCAGTTCCATATGTGTTTTTTGTATTCTGTAAGATTAGATGTTTTATATTGTGTTGGAAGTGAATTGTATAGTTTTATAGCCTGGAATCTGTAGTGTTTTTGTCCAAAGGATGTGTTGGTTTTTGGTATTAGTAGTTGGTGTGCATGTCTTGTTCTAGTATTGCGAGAAGTTTGTGAAGTTTTAAATGTGTTTAGGTTCTTGTAAAGGAAAGTAAGTATTTGTTTTGAATATAATTTTTGAATCTTCAACACTGGGAATTTTTTGAATATGGTTGAAGTGAGTGTTAGTATTGGTACTTTAAGTATTACTTTTATTAAGGTTTTCTGAGCTTTATACAGTTTGGGAAGACACTTTGATCTATCCAACCCCGCGGCGTGTGGAATAGATTCTCAAGACCGTCACTCCTGGACACAACAATCCCTAGATTCCTACCCACATCTCACACCTTTTTCACTCCAATAAACTAATCTACTTCCTTTCCTTAAACAAACCCACCACACAGCATCCTCAAAGATGATAAAACTGCCTCTTGTGTGGGCTTAACGTAAAAAAATCATCGTTTGGCTCTACGTGGCAATGCCATGTAAATTATGTCAATATTTACCGAAAATTATGCAGAGAAATGTTTTATGGAAATTAAAAAAAATTGCAACATATTAAGTGCATACGATGTATTTAATGAATCAGGCCTTGTGCGCTAGCGCAGGTGCAACCGGTGGAGCGGGTCGCTGTATGCAATTGGGTGCCTCCATCTCTATGGGATTTATAGGATTACATAGAACCTACACACCATCATCCCATGGTCTATCGCAATGGAAGAGCAAGCGGGGTAAACTTAAATTTGGATTACTCGTCAAAATTCACAACTAAATTGAATAATAATTTTCTTAATCAAAGGTGTAGCGAATATCTAGTACGGATATGTGCTATTTCATTTATTTTGGTATTTTGAGTTAAAAATTATAGGCCATTCAAAAAATTCAATCTCTCATAATTTTAGTTAAAATTCTTTGTGAGTTAATGATAATTATTAATAAAATAATCCTGTAATATAAAAAAAATAAAACATCGTGAAAGAAGCGTTTTTTGTGTGGAAAATTTAATTTATATGTGATAAATTTATCAAGTCATATCGATTTTCGATTTGAACCGAACACCCCATCGCTAAAGTGCTTTCGCCATTCTAAAATGCATCAAAAAACCGACAAAATCAGCTTTGAAGCAAAATAAATAAGAGTGTTATCTCTTCACCGTTCTAGAATGCATCAATAACAAAGCAAATCAGCTTTGAAGCAAAATAAATAAGAGTCTAATCTTTTCACCATTCTAGAACCCATCAAATACCCGACCAAATCAGCTTTAAAGCAAAATAAATTAGAGTACATCTTTTCACCGTTTTAAAATACATAAAATAACCTACCAAATCAGCTGCGAAGCAAAATAAATAAGATTCTAATCTTTTCACAATTCTAGAATCTATAAAATAACGGACCAAATCAATTTCGAAGCAAAACGATTTTAATGCTTGCAGTAGACGATGTAGATACAATTACTTTAGTACAATTCACCGTGCACAGTTCACCATCTCACTGCAGTGTAGGTTAGGTAACCCTGGTGGAGATAAAACGTTCATCATGCATAATGCAGTAAGCGTAAATTATTAGATCGAATTGTTGTTTTCTACAATTAAACTGCGCTGTTTATTAGTGTAATGTAAAAAATAGTACATTACATTAACATCATAAGCCGTTCATCTCACTAGCGAATTCTTGTGTCGATATGTGCAGTTTACAAATATGATAAATAAAATAGAATACATTTGGTTAAAAAAAAACCTTAAATTACCTTTTATTTTCTACTTAATTTATGTACGTATTATTATTTATTTATAATAATTTCCTTTTCTTATTTCTTCCCAATCGATCAGCTGTTTCATTTGATTTGGTGGCCATTTTCTTATCGGAATATATGCATTACTCGCAAAAATAAAAGGTATTTTTGCACTACAACTTGACAATTTTTTTATCATTTTTAAAAATTAGATTTGCTTTAAAAAAAACCCAAAGATACGCGACATGAGCGTGGTACGCGGTGAATATAGGTAAAAACAAATTTAGAAGAATAGTTTAAATAGTTTTATCATTTGATCCTTCAAGTTTACGCCAATTTACCTGAAGCAAACTAAGGCTCTTTGATCCGATCTGGGTAGAAAGATTATGATGTAAACGTTAAGTTGGAAAGTACTTTAACATAAAAAAACGAAATAATAAAGTGTCATCTACTCCGTTTTAATCCAAGCCTCGAGCGAAGCGCCGCGGGTTCGTTGAACTCTCTCGTCTGGAAGACGCAGACGACAGCCTTCCGGCACCCCTCGCCCCCGCCGCCCGCCGGCCATCACCGGTCCAGCCAGCATCTTCACAATAACAACAACCAGCGGCCATAGCGATGCAGCCACCGCAGATCTGCAGCTTCCCGCGGAGGCGAACGGTGAGACGAGACGAGAGCAACCGAAAGTGGTTTTCTTTTTTCAACGGATCGGGTTGACAAGATAAACAAGTATCAGAGTCGGTAGATAACAACTAGATGCACAAAGCAGGCGATGCCCGATGATTACAAGTGGTTGTTTTAGTATCGACTGGAAACATGATGCTACGATTTCACGCGTTCGTCTAGTAATGATAACAAATGTGGCTCAGAAAATATCAAATTAGATGTAGAATGCACAATGATCCTGAAGTTAGTGTTAGTCTAGTATCAACTTAGCACAATATGTTATGATTTTGTTTGTTGATACATTATACATTATCATCTGAGTAACATGTAATGGTACCAAACGTCGGTCTGGAGACTTAGAACGATCGATTGATAAAACCCTCTACTACATACTACACTCGGCGTCACAAAAATCGCACCCATAGCAAAATCTTATAGGACGATAAATCATTTCGTCTCTCTCGTATGTGCATGTCGCGAAAAAGTGTTTTTGCGGACATGGTCTGTTAATGAGAAAACTGAATTTTTCACGAAAATTTTTACAATCCTTCTAAATACATGTAGCATTAACGCAAACAAAATTGGGATTCTACAATTAATTAAATTTTTTTTTAATTAAACTAATAAAAAAATATTTTATACGTTATTCATCCTTTCTTATGAACGTTTGAAATTTTTGTAGCACAAAAATAAGTTTTTGTAATTAAGGTTTAAAAACTGAAACAAATCCCGACACTCCAAAAGTAAGAAATACGGTAAACATTATTATTTTTACATGTATTTTATAATTTTTTTTCACATTACGTTCTGAATAAAAATGGGTGCATAAAAATAAGGCGTAGATACTAAATTGAACGGAAACATCTCTCTCGAAAAAAATGATAACAAAAAAAATAGGTAAAAATTCAAATTTAAAAAAAATATATTTTTTTAATTCGCTCGGGAATATGGTATTTGTAGAATTTAAAGAAAAAAAAAATTAATCAAAAAAATATTACATACATATAGTATGTTGGTACCTAGCTACTTGAAAACAATCCTGAGAAATGCAAATTTGATGTGTTTTGTGAAATTTAATTTAATTTTATAGAACCTACTAAAAATATTTAAAAAATATATATTTGTTCCTTATTAATTAAAGGATGTGAACTAACAAAGCTCCTAGATTTGAAATAAGTGATATTATATTTAAAACGTCTTCAATTAGTTAGTGGCTATGAATGCAACCGACTATTTATACATGCAGGTGTGCTGATGACTTTCTCCTACATTAACAGTGCATTCACACAGGATTGACAGCTGCAATGGCCTCTCTTTTGTATGGGTACCGAGTGTGAACAAAAATACATTCTGAATTTCGTTGGTTTCTATTAAAACTTTATCATTGAGTGTAAAATCGTAATATGTAGCTATATTAAATGAAAAAAACAAACTTCTTTTACGCCACTACTCTTAATAAGGAAGAAATCTTTGGTTTTGAAACATGTTGATAATTATTATAGTAGATACGTGTCTTTATTTATCTGATTAATTATGCGTTATTAACAGACTAATTGTCATTTCTGTTGCACTGACGCATTGTAGGTATGGTGCTCTATAGCTGGTGTTTTAATGCATCTTGCTGGAAGAAGCTAGCGGCTGTGATCGGTGCATAATGTTTACGATGTCTACAACATACAAAAACCTATTACAAACATTAAGCGGTCATGCGGGTTGGCGAATTCTATGTACTAATAAAAACCGAAATAAGAACTGTACATAGTAAAGTAATTATCACTAAAGAACTTGAAATGAACGAAATAAGAAAACCATCATTATAATATTCGCGGTCCATAAATTCGGGTTGCGCACGACGTTTACACACGCGTTAAAATATTGGTCAATTCCTGAAGTGAAATTTTTTCGGCAACATATAATGTGTCCGGGGGTAAAGTATACTTACTTCGGGAGATGATCCTCCATGGTGGTATAGTAAAATAATATAAAAATATTTATCGAAACTCAAATGTGTTAGAGCAGTTTTTAGATTAATCATGTAGAATCATTCATAGAAATAAGAAGAAACACAGAGAACGGGTTGTTTCACAGAATTTGAACAATTCATCAAATTTCACAGTTAGTATTCAAGTTCTGTGAAAGTAATATTCAAGTTCTGTTATTATTTCAGTTCTGTGAAGCAACTGACCCATAATGATATAATAACAGAACTTGAATAGGACTTTCACAGAACTGTAAAATTAACGTTGAAATTTGATGAATTGTTCAAATTCTGTTAAACAACCCGTTCTAAGTAAACATTTGGTTTGTTTTCAAACTTCGTTGACATCTTTCTGTTAATTAGGAAAACGTGAAAAAAAATTAAACCTTTTTTCAAACACTCAAGTAAGCGAAATTTGGGCCTACTTGTACATACTCGCACCAGGGGTAACCGAATAAAACAGAGCAACATAAAATAATATTATGTTAGGTTAGGTGTGATCGTTTGTCTTTTTTCTTCACTAATCTTAAATATTCCGTTTTGGCACTGTCCTGTTTAACCATAGAGTCAACTATAAGAATTATTAACTTAACAAATACTTTGGTAACTTTGATATGCTTATACCGCCCTTGAAATTACTTGGGTTTGCTAAATGACAAGGGGCTAGTTAGTTGCCAGGTTCTCCGAATCCTACTTCATCATTATTCCTTATCCTTTTACATGTGGGCTTTACATTTCTTTGAATATTCGTTATTGTACTACATTTTTTAAACAATTAACTAGCTTGCGTGTACCCGGTGTTGCTGGGAGGTTAACCTTAGGAGATAGAATTTTTATTTTTATATATTTTTTTATTTATTTTTATTTTATTTTTGAACAGAAACTTCTTTACGCGCGTTATGCATTTTCAAGGACCGGAGTAAAACCGACTCATGACCGTCACGAAAAACGGGGATCATTTCGCTATAGGAGCCTAGCTAATATTGTATACCTAGTTTAGGTCACTCTCCAAACTCAGCTTCGCGGTCTAGAGGCAGAGCGCCCGATTGTCGTCGTGAAGAACCGACGTTCGATCCCCGCTTTAACTATTTTTTTTTTTCTTTTTGTAATTTTTTTAATACGTAGAAAAGTGATAAAATGCTCTCGTGCTGCGACTTTGTCAGGCATAATATAGGAAAATATCTACATTTTTTGAAATATTTTTTTAAAAAATTGCATAAATTTGTTAATTTTAACCGATAGTCTCCCGAAATGTCTAAATCCATTTAGTGAGACTCTAGACCGGCAGGTGTTCACTCGAGTAATTGGCTAGAATTAACGGTCGGTACATGATATTTTTGTCGAAATATAGCTTACAAATCGAGCCGGTAGAGTCGCTCGGTATTTTGATTAATTATTTTTATTTTGAATCATTAAAATTACTAATCAAGGCCGATAACGCGACTAATTATTCTCGCAGACGTGCGTGACAAGTTTTTTTATTAAAAAAACACACCCATTATTAATTAATATACGGACAAATATACGAAAATATTTTTAAACACGACAGATATGACTTGACACTGCATATATATCTTCTATTCGACCTTATATAAAGCGTTAACGAGACATTATGTGATATTATTCATTTGCCGTGTTTGAAAACGAAAATTTACACCTTAAAAGTCAATTGAGGAGTACACGTTATACGCGGTTCTCGTCGCGCGAGATACCTCTCCTCGTGGTCTAGAGGCAGAGCGTTCGACACTCGTTATGCAGGACCCGGGTTCGAATACCATATTTTTATAACTTTTAATTTTTTTTATCACATGCTACTTATAAATATGTCAATATTAGGAATCTAGTTAAACGTTAATTTGTTAACAACACGCCTATAAATAAATTTATGCTTTTTAAAACTATAAAGTACAGCATTCTGAATAATAATAATATGAAATGAAAAGAGAGAGAGAAGAATACTAAAAGTTTCACTTCCGTCATGCGTAGGCTTGCCACACACTGTATTTTATTTTTTTAAAGAAAGGCAAACATTCCCGGGTTACGAATAACCTGAAAATATTTGAAAATATCCTACTACCACCACAGTAAGTGGAAAAATGTTGCTTGTGTTATGATGGAGGACTTAGCCGGCCGAGGAATTGAACACACTACGCCTGGGTGAGATCCAAGCGCGATGTCAACTAGGCCACCGACCGGTCATATACCATTACATATGCCATTGCTAACTTTTCTGTGAGTATAATACACAATTCCTAAGTACATTATTTTGATGTATCTTACAAGGTTTAGCCAGAGTTAGCAATGTTATGCGCAAAAATATTTTTTTACGATTTGATTACAAAACATCGACTTTTCTATAAATATAATACGCGTGTCCGATTGTGAAAACCTTATCAAAATAGAACAAACAGGAAGACGCGGATAGCTACTTTGTTTTATACTATTTAGAGGTTTATTTATAGGTACCATCAAAAATAAGCCCGATATAGTAGTTTGCATAAGATCACAAGAGTTTTTGGTTCACAGTTATTACGGTTTTATACTCATTATACTTATACAATAGAAACCGACGAAACTCAGGATGTGTTTTTTGTTCACACTCTGAACTCAGACACAAGAGAGATTATTGCAGCTGTCAATCCTGTGTGAATGCACTATTAACGTAGGAGAAAGTCATCAGCACACGTGTATGTACAAATAGTGGACTGCATTTTTTGCCAAACGCTAATTTGAGTGTGTTTCAAAACATCTTTATTTTATAAACTAATGGGTTATCACTAATGTTTCTTAATTATTAGTGAATAAAAGGGTTATTAGGGCCTATGGGTGGGATGGTGCAAGGGAGGGCGAGGGGATGAATCTAGTCTGCGTAGAGTAATATGCACTATGTGAATGTTATTTATTGATTTTAGGTTAGATGTAGTGAGTTGAATAAATCAAATGAACTGTATGAAATGTTAAAAATGTATGAAGCGCGGTGAATGAATGTGTGAAATGTCATAAAGCGGCCAATCAAGGTAGTTTTTTTTAAATTTGAAATTTCACGTAAACGCTGATTTCAGCTTTTGAACAGATCAGCAGAAAACAAATGCCTTGTTGTAATGCTAGTCGGCTGATCATAATCTGATGGAAAGGTGAAACGAACCTAGAATCGTTGTTTGACGGGAGAGAACAGTCACTTCTAAATCAACATTTAGTGAGATAAGTAATGTTTTTAGTAAATGATAGTAAAGAAAAGTGTTCCAGCACTTTTTTGGGCAGCCTGCAGATCTCCATTTATCCTGCCAAGATGAATGTAAAACCAAAGTTTTCGGAATGCAATTTCTGAATTTATTTTATCCAATTGATACTATTTTACTTGTCCTAGGGACGGTGGTACCAAAGATAAAAAAATATATGGCTCATTCAGGCAAAGCACTACGAAGTAATGCAAAATGTGTTTTGGATTCGAAAAATTGTGATGGCTTAGAAATATTTCGTAAATAAATAATTATATTATTGTAGAAAGCAATCAGTTTGTGGTTTGACATATTTAATAAAATAGTTTTTGTTTTAAAACCAGGAGTTTTTAATAATTTTTAGAACCGACCGGTTTCACTTTACTCAAGCATCTTCAGGGTACAAATTATTACTGTATTTTATTTATTACTGTAATAATTTGTACGCTTCTCGCTTTACTCAAGCATCTTCAGGGTACAAATTATTACAGTAATAAATAAAATACAGTAATAATTTGTACCCTGAAGATGCTTGAGTAAAGTGAAACCGGTCGGTTCTAAAAATTATTAAAAACTCGTGGTTTTAAAACAAAATTATTTTATTTTATTAAAATAAAATAGTTTTTTTCTTGCACAGATCGAAACAGGCGGCTGGTGTTAAGCGGGAATTTAAGCCTTATCGCCATCTACAGGAGTGTTATTATTAGCGGCCCGATTCCATTACACGACGTGATGCATCGAATTTTACTGAATATATGAATGCCATACTGAAACTATTATTTTTGAAATACTGCTGACGTTCAGCCAACACTGCAGGTCACCGTGCAAGTACAACCTTCTAGTTTTGCAGCAGGCAAAGAGGCAGGCAGGTACTATAGTGTATCTGTGCACTGTGTAGGTACCAGGTATATAGGCAGTGGGGTACATATTAGGTACCTACGCGTATCGCGGAGCGGTATTTTCCAGCGTCACAACAATAGTATGCAGTTGTTGAGAGAGAGTGCAGCGGGTAGGTACCTACCTACGGGTAATGAGATTGAATAGTGGACTTAGAGATATTGCAGTATAGTAGTTTCACCTGTAAGCAAGGAATTGATTAACCAATCAAATATCTTTATGAATGGTGATCACAAAATATATATGGGATTGGTATGTATGCATTCGCAAAGACTTGATGGATAGGAAATCTAAAATCCTGCAATTGTCCTACCTACCAGATGTACCTATCCCAAAATGTCAACATGACCGGTTTAATTGTTGCAAGATGTCAATAAAGTGACCCTATTCTCATTTAGAGATCTGCAGAGCTCAGTGTAAAGTAATACCTCAGACAAGGAGAATTGACCTATAACATAACTACAGCCGTGGAATAAACTATTGTGAATATAATTTAATATTCATATTACAAGCGATTGCGTCCAGAAACTGGTAGACTGAGGCCCCAACTGCGACGGGTTAATTTCTTTTTATCCTTACTATAATCTGAGCTTATCTTATGTTCCATATTTAAAAATTGACGATTACTGTGTATCAAATTTAGCTGATGCATTAAAAGTGAATTGTCCGAAGTAAAATTCCGTTTATCATACGTATATCTCTTCCAAAATGATACGCAATTGTCTGATATCATGTTGTATATATATGCATGTAGCAAACATCCTTTCGCTACTGGAATCACGAGATCCGTTAAAACTAGAATGAATTAATAACCTCATACATAACCGAACACTTTTGTGGCTGTCATTTTAATATCTTGTCATTCCATATTATAAGTTGACTGTTTTGTTCCTGGTATTGATCTAAAACACACGCATTGTTACAAAATATCTGACATAAGGGACACCATCATTGAAGTTTCGACGACCCAACGTGATGTGATTGGCAATAACCTTACCCAGGTGGTCGCAAAGGTTCTATGATAACTCAACACAGTAACAATTCAACACACTTTTAAAAAGTGACATAAAGTCATTAGACGCGATGAAAAAAAAAATTTCATTAGAAACGATGAAAACAATTTTTTTTTAACCTAACCTAACCTAACCTACCTAACCCAGTTAATAAAGTTTTTTTTCATCACTTTCCATGACTTTATATAACTTTTAAAAGATTTTATGAATTATCATTGTATAGTTTGCTTCTAGAGGGATCCCTACTGATGTAAGTTATTACCATTGAAATATTTTTTGAATTTTACGGTTTGATAATTTTGGAAAACGTTTTTGAACTATTAAAATTGCGGTAAGCAACCGATTTTATTTTTCTAAAAGACGAATTAGTAACATTCCAAGGTATGCCTCTGGAAACATTTGAGATTTTAGTAATACGTTCATCAGAAATAATTAAAATAAACCCCGCAGAAAGATCGATTTTCTAGGCCTGCTAGAGCAAAGTCAACCATTAGTCGAGTCCGTCATTAGTCAAGTCCGTCCATTACTTGTTATTGAATATTATTTTTACGTGATTTTATCACTTATGTCGTTAAAATGCCGACTTTATTTTAAAGATCTGATATGGCAAATTCAACCTTGGGTCTGTCCAATACACCAGGGCCGCGCGTCGCATATTTTTGTGCACGGCTGTTTCACTTACGTCGTTAAGATTCTGGCTTTATTTAGGGTATTGTCTCGTCATAACAAGTTTCATAAAGGTTACTAAAAGTTACGTGAAGTTACCGGCGTTGCCCGGATCATATTCAGCTTTAAGGGGTGAGAAAAATAATAGATTGGTTTATCGAAATATCATAAAGACAATATTGAAGATTTTTAATACTCATATTTGAAGGTCAAGTGGGAAGGATTTCATCAATCTCGGAATAAAACTGTAGATTTGTATGAAAATCAAATCCACACCGCCCACCCGGTGTCCGCCTCAGGACAGAGACATTTTCTTTTATGTTAAAAAGATAGATATATGTGCATTTTTTTATAATAATGATTTATAAAATATTAAAAAAGTAAGTGACCAGTGAAAATGAAACTCTTTAAAACAAAATGCCAGGAAATTATCACAAAATGGCGAAGATTACCATTTTTTTTAAATGATGTTTGTTTAAGGTTTTGTAGTGGGTTGTAGCGTTTTTTGCATCGTGTTGTGTATTTGTGTTCGGTGTAGTGTTTTTCTCCTCAAAGGTCTAAGTGCAAGATGTCCACTGCGATCAGAGCACCGCTGCGCGCATCGCGGGTCAAGGAACGGAAGGCCGCCAGACGTCCGCCTCCAGGGGGTGATGCAGTTGTAGGGGGAGAGGTGATTGGGGGAGGGGGACTGGTACTCCCCCACCTCACTATTCCCAACCCCGAACCGGAGACATGCCAGCCACCAGCCGCCAACCACTCTAGCGGCTATAGGCTACAGAGCGGACTGTCGCGGTCTCGGTAAATGCAACCAACCAGCCAGCCAGCCATCTAACTGTCTACTTCACTGGCAGAGTGCAGTCTTCATACAATTGATGTTGTTGTTTGAGTAAGCAACGAGGACAGAACTCTGATGCTTCCAAAACACTTTGGGCCAACCCATCGGACCAATGCGCTGGCCCAACATGCACAAGACCACTTGGCGTATATTGGCCAGCCCGTTTACTGTCGGTTTTTCGTGCACACATCGAACTATCTTGGCGCCAACGTTGGCCCAATGCTTTAGCCCGACGTGTACTAGGAGCTTAACAGTTTGCAAAGGCTGTAATGCTACGCAATCCTCAAAAAACAAAGGAAAATAATTAATGAATTAACTTCTTCACTACCCCCGGACATCTTGGATAAGGTCCTTAATCCAAAAGGATACGCAATTATCCGATATCATGTTGTATACTCACGTAGCAAACAACCTTTCGCTACTGGAATCACGAGATCCGTTAAAACTAGAATACTTTAATAATTTCATTCACAATAGAACATTTTTTGTGGCTGTAATTTTAATATTCTGTCATTTCATATTATAAGTTGACTGTTTTGTTCTTGGCACTAATATCTGACACAAGGGACGCCATCTTTGAAGTTTCAACGACGCAACGCGATGTGAGTGGCGACAACCTTACCCAGGGGGTGGCGAGGCAGGAGACTGGCGTCGCCGACGAGTTGCGATATCGGAAACTTGTGGAGTAAAGGCCTAAGTGTTCCTTTCTTAATACTGTTTATTGCGCTCATTGTTTTAGATTTCCGCTTTAGTTTTCCATCAACTTATTTCAAACATCATCAATTATTGTAATCACTTAACTTATGCGACCTATGGTGACATAATCATTAATACCTATATTTTTCTTCCATCCTTACTATGCCCTATCCCAACCATAATAATAAATGTTTTATTATCTATCTTTTATAACAAATTGAGATAATGATATCCTCACTGGAATAAGCAGTAAAGGTAAATATCAAACTCCCATTTAGTATGAAATAATTCAAAATAAAACATAACTACATGAAGGACATTAAATCTTGGCTCAAGGAACTACCGGATAAAGAACTTACTAGCATTTTTAAAACATCGTCGTAGAAGTTTCTGGAAAACCTTACCCAAAACATGAAGTCAAACCATAGAAATCACTGAAAACTTCCAAAACCCAGTCTCCCTCAACATAGGATCTCCTAGTGAGGAGAACTACGAATATAATCATTATTTACATATTCTTGTATAAATATATACATATGGGTGGAGCAAAAGTAATCACCCTATTGGAAAACACTATAACTTTTGCAAATGGTGCCAAATGTCAATTCGGTTTTGAAATTTGTGAAGTAAACAAACGCAGAATACAAATCGACAAGCAGTGCCAAAGTTTATCATTGAAAAAAATTTTACAGCAAAAGCACATCATTTACATTTTATTAAAATGTAGTACTGTGGATAACATTCAGTAATTACTAATATACGATGTAGTGTTTTTTCTTAAATAAATATAAATACGCCTGTTTTAGATTTAAGAGTTTGTGAGGAATTCGCGGTTGTAAAAATTGATATCATGATTGATCTAGAGCCAGGAATTCGTGTTTTATGGCATTCCGGGGATAGTGTATAATTATAAAACTCTCCCTGTCCGCAACCATGTCAAATATTTTTTTTTACATTGTGTCATCTCTGATAGAATATTCCTCTTCATTGATGACTTAACACCAATTCACGTAATACATCGAATGGATCACTGTTTCACGATTTTGAAAGAAATTAAAATAAAAGTATTAATATAATCGTTGAAGAAGATAATATGAACTATTTTAAATGAAAATTTTAAAGTATTAAGGACACAGATAATAAAACGCAACAGTCGCAACTGAGACTCGAACCCAGACGCCTTAGTCTCAACGGGTCTCTACCGATTGAGCCATTTTAAAAATTTATTTTCCATCTAGGATATTCCCATTTCAGGGCTGTCAAATTGACAATTTTATTTCATTATATTACAATACAGGTACATGGCAAACAATTTTCGCAAAAATTTGAATGTTTCAACAAATATTTTATAAGAAGCATAATATAATTACACCACAGTATACCCATAATACTGAAGGCATACAACAACCTGAGAAATGTTTGGCTTAACCGTGAAAAACTTCTGTTTAAAGAGATTTATGAAGCTTGGAGGGGGCGGTTATAATATACAAGACAGGTAAAAATTGGTAGCAGTCATTCATTTAAATTATCTCGCGACTCACGCTTGATTTCAGTATTTGAGTACCTCATACAAACAATCGTGTCCGACCTAGCACTATTATCTTTTGTTGATTAACTCTCTGTGACCTTCGCATCTATAAGTGACCTCCATTTCTCTTCCCTAACCATGCTGGACGATGATGCTACAATTACACTTTCATTTATTAGTTAGTCACATTATACATACAAGTAGTGTTACAGAAGAATCGGATACCTTTGTAATTCCTCCAATATAATTACATAACCATTAGTTTTCCTATCGTGAAAGGAGCAGAAGATTACGTAAGCTAAATTTCCCATTAACGTACCTCTCCGGAGAAGGTTACCTGTACATATATAACTTAAGAATAAACAAGTACACAAGAAATGCGACGTGGGCTTGTTTCGTGATCCAAAAGTCTGACAAATCAGGCCATAAATTTCAAGTACAAAACTGTGTTTTATTGTCATTATAAAATTCAAATGGATGACGATACACGATATCAACCAAGTCTAATAGAAACAGAGGCATTTCTAATGTGTACATTATATATAATGTGACTGTAATAAATATTTTTTAATCACCGAAGAGGGATACCGATGAAAGAGTGCTATGGGTGTGTCAGTGTGACATATGATCAAACATTTTCAAGTATCGGAATTCTTTCTTTTTGTATTTTTTTTACGTGAATACTTCACAAGAGACTCATTGTTGGGTGCAGTGCGACTGTAGGAGCTACGGCATCCCAAGGTGGGGTAAGTTGTAAGGATGAAGGAGTAGGGAGTGGAAGAAGATGGGAATAAGAAGTTGGAGAAGTACCTGACTATTCAGATATCGTCATCATGGCTAGTCATTTCAAGCTACAACGTTTCATTCGGAATTGCAGTTTTTCACCCATGCGACAGTGAGAGCAACTAGCACTCTGAAATCTTCCACAAAATTGCAGTAGAAATGACTTTAAATAAGTAACACATTAAATAAACATGGCGCGCCGAGATTTGAGCCCGCGATTTCTGGAATCGTTGCCGACAATTTCAACCGCTCGATCATGGAGCTCTTCAAATAGTTTCCTTTTTCATGTGAAACCACAAAAGTTCCAACTGCTCCGTCAACCGTCTGATCCAGTGGGGCTACGGCATGGCATCCCCAATTGGGATGTGTCGCGAGGCTGAACGTATTGGGGAGGGTAAGGAGATGGGGAAGAGCAAGGTGGGGAAGTACCTGGCTATTTAGAACTGGTCATCAAACATGGCCAAAGCCATTTCAAGCAACGTTTCAATTCTGAATGGTTATCTTACACGTGGGCGATACGAGAGTATCTTCCATTCTGGAACGTGCTGCAAATATAATATATCATTTTAAAAGATAAATTTGTGAAATCACACCAATTGATCAAATAAAATTTACTTACGCATGCCGGAATTTGAACCAGTGACCTCCAGCTTGCTATACGAGAGCCTTATCGCTCAACCCGTTCGCAGATAGTTAAATTAATTAGCCTGTCTGTCACCTAGGCGTCGAAACTTCTTATTCAAAGTGGCGACAACCGTTTTCTTTTAAATCGGTAGGTAAACTCGTATATCACATTTCTACGGATTTTCTGTTCAGAATTTGTAATAATATGTTCAGTGTTGCCAGCCTTAGACATTTTCGGTATACCCTGTATGTAGAAATATTCAGGATCACCCGAGTAGGTACTTTTCCAAAGTGGGTTGCCAGGTTGTCAACTTAAAATGCTTTTACCTACGCCCAAGAACCACTTAGAGGATTAATAAAATATTCTTTTTTATACTGTCCCAACACCAAATTCGATACGATCCAAAGGCGAGACATTTACGACGTAAAAGCGGAATTTTTAAGAGCAGCGTGCCCATTTATTGAAAGAATGGCAACATTATTTAAGAAATAAAGATAAATAAATAAGAATTGGAGCATTTTATTAGCCGATAAAAATATGTTCTTTATTAGAAAGTTAGTGTAAAAGTATCATTTCTGACACAATTGTTGTTAAATTATTATTGGCAAAAGACCACACGGATATGATCGTGTTAAAAAAGGGATAGCATTCCAATTTACTGGTAAAACAGTATTAATTCAGAATATATTTTTTCATAATAAATATCATGACGGAATGCGAAGATATCAGTATGTCAATATTAATATCAGTAATTGTATGAACACGTGTTCCGCCGTCTCCATAAAACATTCGCTTTTAACTGATGATTTGTTAGAAAATCTTTCAATTCATTCGTTAAAGGCGTGCAGTTCCGTTTTTAATAAAAGAAATAATTATTTTATCAGATTTTTAATAAATTAACAATATTTTTTTTCTGGAAGTTTTCTCCGTTCACAGGAATTGAATACATGTGGAATAAAAAAGGCATACTTGGTAACTAGATTTAAATATCGGGGCACCTTTAAATCTAGTTACCAAGTATGCCTTTTTTATTCCACATCTATTCAATAACTGTGAACGGAGAAAACTTCCAGAAAAAAAAAAAAAATATATATATATATATAGGGAGTGTCGTTTTAAATTTTTAGTATTAATTCATTTTGGGAATACTACCATACATATTAACTTTAAATTTATTAACATATGTGTACAGAATGACAGATATCTCTAATACGCTAAATTTTTATTAATTTATTTCAGTTTTCGCTTCCTTTGTTTTTTGAAGTGTATTATTTTAGACTCGGAATTCCTTTAGAATTAATATATTATGATTTTTTATTATATACATTGAAATTGTTGAAGTTAGGTAAGAAATTTTATATTTTTATATGAACAAAATATTATTAGTTGGATATCTACTTACCTAGTTCCTACCTTTAGATTAAAGTTCCCCAGTACGTATTATTGTAACAATTATACAACGGTTTCAGGCTACAATTCTGTTAAAAATAGATTACACACCATTATGTTATGCTAGCTGATGTTTTTAACATGCATCTGTAGAAATATAAAGCCTTACTAATGTAACATTTTCGCAGTTAATATTTTAACTAGGTCACTGTATGACAGGTTTTTCTTTTTGTTTCTTCTTCGCTTTTTTCGATAACCTGGTACTAATATATATTATTTTTTCTTGTTTACTTATATACTTTAACTTTTTTCCTTTCCTTCATATTGTACCATGACTGTCAAGAAAAAACATATATATTTAAATGGCACTTGTGCCGTTAATTTTAAATAAATAAATATTGTTTTTTTTTTAAATTGGGAGATATTCAAACTGCCACGTGTCACTGTGGCATTTTGCCGGGTAAATTTAATTTTCTTATAGGTGACTGGTGTTTTGCCTTTTGTAGGCATTATTAAGCTGTGATGAGATCACTGGACACACAATCTGTCTATAGATAAGCTTATAAACCACAGCGTTATAATCCAGTGATTCTTAAGAAAATTTATATGAACCCTTAAACTTGGGAATTAATATTTTTAATCAATCTATGTGGGCACCTGTAAGACTATAATTTTATTATTATTTTTTATTTAGTAAAAGATTATACATTTATATACATTACTTAAGAAATGTTTTGACTGCCCAACTAGGAGGATTCCCGTTTTAGGACAGTCAAATTAGTATGAGTATTGACATTTTGATAAGTGTAGTATTAAAATAATAGGTATATGTGCTTTTAACGGTGCCTAAGCCTACTAACATATTTTGTATAAATATGAATAACAAAGAGAAGAAATAGAATAAAATAAAATATCCAATTGAACATAAGATTAACTGCTGCTTGGGTAGCATTCTAATTTAAAAGTACTAGGTAGGTACATATATACACATAATGATAAAGATTAGAACATAAAGGTATCTTTTACATGTTTTATTTTTGTTGGAGTTTTTGTTGTTGTTTTTGGTTTGTGTTTGAATTGAACTACCTTTTTAAATTTGTATACCTCCGTGATAAAATTTTTATTTTTCAATACTTCCTTCAATATGTTATTATTTATTCTTTCATAAATTAAAAACGGACATTTTTTTTATAAGAATCTGAAAATTTGCTAAAAACATTTTATGTGCTCCTAACGATTAAACTACTTAAAAATATGGGAAACAATCTCCGTAATAAAAAAGTTATAAATTAAATAGTTCGTCCGCTAATGACACAAGTTTAACAATATCTTAAAACATGTTTTCCCTAACAAATACGTAATAAAATAAACTTTTTTGATCAGTAGGTACCTACGCATTAAGCGAACAAAACTATAACCAGCCTTTTCTGGAAATATCAAACCAGGATGGAACCCCTCACACGTGTGATTTCTACCCTAAAACCTACAAAAGGGGTTCACAACCACCCCCTACTCATCTCAAAGTCAAGAAAGGGTAGGGGCTACGGAAGTACCCCAGATAGCCGTATTTATTAGGTAGATCGGCCCATTACACGGAATGAGCAGATACCAGAGGTGATAAATTACACTAATGGGAATGATTCTACAATATTCTACACCTCTTTATTGCGAACGTACTCGAGATAAGGTATTTGAATGATATATTTTTGGCTCGCACATAACGCTGGAGCACTTAAACAATTTAATGTCGACTCGCTGCCGTTTTTTCAGTTCGGGGTGTCATATTTATAGCTCATAGCGTTCGAAGATAAAACGTCTTTAAAAGTAAACAAATGAGACCACAAAAAGAAAACAGGACAAAATAAAGGAAACTATCTTTGTTGAGAAGAGTTCGGCCCAAGGATTTGACGACAGGCTATTTTTAAAAACACTAAGGACGGGATGTTTCGGAGAAATTGAACAATTTTTCAAATTTCAAAGTTAATTTTCAAGTTCTGTGAATTTTTTTTCAAGTTCTGTTCTTATTTCAGTTCTGTCAAGCAACTAGCATATAATGATATAATAACAGAACTTGAATAAGACTTTCACAGAAGATGAGATCCCTGAGGCGTATGTGTGGTAAAACCATGTATGATCGTGTGAGGAATGTGGAGATCCGCAAAGAGTGCAAGGCTGATGTAAGCGTAATGAGTAAGATCAAGAAAGGGACGCTTAGATGGTTTGGGTATGTAGAGCAAATGAGTGAAGAAAAGAGTGTAAGAAGAATATACGATGCAAATGTGAATGGTAGCAGAAGTCGTGGACGCCCGAGGAAGACATGGCACGACTAAGTGAATCAGATACTTGAGTCGGGCCATGTCAATAGTCATAATAATAGAAGAGTATGTATGAGACGATGTATGAATGTGAATGAGGCAAGGAGTGTGTGCCAAGAAAGAGTTGTTTGGCGGTTCGTCCTCTCTGCCTACCCCTGCGGGGAAACGGCGTGATTGTTAGTTAGTTACAGAACCCGGAAATGAACATTGAAATTTGATGAATTATTGTTCGAATTCTCCAAAACAACCCGTCCTAAATGTATATTATACCGCATTACAGTTTTAACATCTCAAAAAAAACGGCTCCGCGGGCTTTTTCAAACTAAACATAAATTTGAAGCTGAAATACTTGAACATTAGTGTTTTAATTATTTTTTAATTTTTGAAATCAAAAGGTATGGCAAATATCTGATATGGATATGTGCTGCTTTAATTATGTTTTTAAAATTATGAAATATTGACTAAAGAATTCAATTTTCCATAATTTTTCAGTTATTTGTATTTATTAAAAAAATAATATCACACAATCATTGTAATATAATGAATTATAAAATTAAAACATTGTGAAAATTTGTCTTCCTATTTACATCGGTAATTTGTTAATTTAAATTTAAGCCTGTCAAAATCATTTGTATTTTTATTTTGTATTTCAAATCCAAATTTAAGTTTTGTGTGAATAAGGCCACGCATTCGTTTCTCTTAAAAGCATTGAAATGGAAATTCTATTCATGAATGCGGTTAGGCTGAAAAAAATTTGAGAAGAAGAAAAGAGGAAAGTTTTGAAAGTGTTTCGCTTTGATGTGGTTACAATAGAATTTCAGTTATTTCAAGTAACCTTTTGACACAAAATGGTGGTCTCTCACTAATGCAATACTGACAGTATCTTCCATTTTATCAACGTAAGAACAGCGATATTGAAATTTTTAGTTGAAACAAAATGCAAAATGGTAGCAATAGGTTGATCGAGATGAACGTACCAGAAACGACAATTCGGGCGAAGAGAAGCAAATAAAGAATCGCTCAAAAAACGTTCATAAAAAAATATTTTCTTTTTTTTACGACTACTTTCAAGCTAATCAACAATTCAATAAAGAAAAAAATGGATATTAGGTACCACAAAATATTAGCTACGTAGCGCTTCAAAATCTTTTTACTGATTGTTCAGAGACAGACTTAAGACTTCTGTGTAATATATTTTATGGTTATTTATCTTATTTCTTTACAATAACTGAATGAATTTTTTGCAATGTAAGAATAAGGTTTACATCTACCTTTGGACTTTAAAATCTACTCCTCTCCCTTGGCTCCCCGTACTTGCAAACATAACCCCGCCAAACATCAGGCGAGAAATTGCAACACTGAGGGAATACAAGAAGGCGCTACAAAAAAGCGCAATACCTCTACACGAAGATGTCGTCTCCCACCCGGCATGCCGCTTGAAGTCCCGAAAGCCCTTCTGGGCGGAAGGAGAGAGGCTCCTCCGACTACCTCTCACCCCAGAAGATAGGTGGAAACTTGAGTGGCAAACGGCCAACGTGGGAAATGCCCATCTCATACAGGACCCCACCGAGAGACAGCCTGGGTTCTCACTGCCTCGCAAAACCTGGTCCGCTATCAATAGGTTAAGGTGCTCCCATAGCCGCTGTGCCCACATGATGCACAGATGGGGCCTTAAAGAGTCGGCGATGTGTGAATGTGGTGCGGTGCAGACTACCGAACATGTGGTCAACGAATGCCCGCTCCATTCATTCCCCGGCGGGATTGATGAGGTCCACATGGCGACGCCTGAGGCTCTAAAATGGCTCGCAGATCTAGATGTCCCCCTCTGACCCCCCCCCATACGAAAGAAGAAGAAGAACATCTACCTACAACTACAGAAAACTTTACTACATAGACATATTGTAACAAAAATTATTATCACATTCCAAATAATTTTTCACGAGTAGGGCAAAATTTAAAATGAATAACACGCTTAAAGTTTATCAGCAAAAGCTTTTAGGCTGTATAAAGTCATGTCAGCTTTTTATTAATGTAGGAGGTAGATTTATGAAAACGCTGATGTGAGTATTTTATTTTATACCTAATTTCAAGAACGTAGATACATATCGAGTTAGATAGCTTTTCTATGTTAAAGTTATTATATCAATGAATTTTTAACATAGCTTCGAGACGTACACGCCATACAGTGCTTTTCCACTCGCCTTATTGAAACTCTAACATCGACATTTTTTCGGATTCATTGTTCATATTTAAAAGGAACCTTATGTCAATGATATAATCTGTTAAATGCGCATACATATATATATACACACACTCACACATGCATACATACCTACACTACACACACCAATCGGTAATTATTTAGTTTACATACATTATCATAGGTACTCACTATTAAATAGTTAATATCCGTAAATAGTTTCATCACTGTTACCGATGTAATGTTTTTTTTCAATAATATAAAATAAATAAATAAAATTTTAATTAGAATGTTGAGATAAGATTATCTTATTTTTTAAAAATATATTATTAGGCCAGTGCAATTAGCGCCAAAAAGGGGGTCGCGATCGAAGTAATTCCGGTAGTCCCAATTTTTTTGTATATGTTATATAAACTGATCCCCTGATGTAAAATCTGAGTTTCCGACCTTGGCACACCTGTGCTCGCGCCGCCATTTTGAAAAAACTGGCCGAAATCGGGCCAAAATCTAGTTTTTCCAAAATATCTCATTTCCAATGCAAATTTTGGCAAAAGTTTTCTAACAAGTATAATAGAACATAAAATAACCTACAACTTTTGTGAAAACAAATTTCTACTATCTCTAATAGGTACCGAGGTAGAAAGTCGTAAATGTGCGCATATTTTTGAAAAAACAAGTTTTTTGCGCGACTAGGTTAGGTTTTTTATAAATACCTCGTTTCCAGTGGAATTTCATGAAAATTTTATTGATACCAATTATGTAGAACATAAAATTTCAAAACAAGCTGTTGATTTTAAATTTAAAATTTTGGTCAGGGATTTGGTCTGACATGACCATCGAACAAGCTCTGATGAGATCGATGAAAACATCTGGAGGTTTGACCCAAGGACGGGGAATCACAGACAGTTCCATCCTTCGTTGGACTGCTGGATTTGTTTATCTGCATAACATTTGTGAGGGTGTCGAGTCATTATCGAGCAGTGGCACAATCGGGGATAGCAAAGTCACTTGTCACATGGCTTAAAAGATGGGGAAATTAGCTATGTCTAAAGTTATCAACCAGAACATTGGAAACCTACACTTAAAACGTAATGATGCGATAGTTTCTCTTGCGGCGGTGACCAGCAGTGTCAAAAATCAGGGTGTGACTATGGCAATAGATCCATTAATGCTATTCCATCGTATGTGTATTGCCAAAAAGTCTGAAAGTGAACATAAAGAATATTTTCAATATGAACTCTCTCCTGTAACATTGTCTTTTTTCTCAGAGGAAGGCATGCGCAAAGGAACAAAGTCTATATTTTATTCATCATTCAACCCTCTACCAAATAATACAGAACTGGGAAGCAGTAAAATACACGTAATTGATGGAGGATATTTACTGCACAAAGTTGTATGGGGTCGTGCTTAACCCTTTTCAGTAATTTTCCAGCAATATGTCAGGTATGTACAAAATCATTATGGATCCAATGCAGTAGTGGTATTCGATGGATACCCAGATTCTATGGAAAATAAAAGCACTAAAGGGGTGGAAAGAGCACGGCGTGCCAGAGTTACAACTTCTGCTGAAGTTTTGTTTTTTGAAAGCATGCACCCACAAGTGACACAGGAAAAGTTTCTGGGAAATGAGAAGAACAAGTCTCGTTTTATTTCCCTACTCAGAACCTCATTTGCACGATAACGACAGTACAAGCTGAAGAGGATGCTGACGTTCTCATAGTGAACACAGCAAATTTGTTGTCATCTCAACATGATGTAGTCATAATCGTTGGTCAGGATATTGATCTGCTGGTACTCCTCACAGCTCTCTCACCTCCCAACGTATATTACCAAAAAGTTGGAAAAGGTAAATCACCTAATGCGTTGTACTCGAAAAAATGTTTTAAACACATTGAAATAGTTGAAAACATTTTATTCCTTCATGCCATAAGTGGTTGCGATACAACGGGAGCTCCGTTCGGTCAAGGCAAACACAAATTTTGTAATATTCTTCTCAATAACCACTCAGTGAATGAACTTGTTCGTGTATTTCAAGACCCAAAAGCAAAGACAGAAACAATCACTTTGGCTGCCGAACAACTATATGCACTTTTGTATGGCGGCAACGAGAAATCAAATTTGGAAAATTTAAGGTACATCATTTTTGTCAAAGGAGTAAAAAAGAACAAATTCAATTTATCCAGGCTACCACCCACCAAAGATGCAGTCCAGCAACACGCTTCAAGAACATACTTGCAAGTGCAGACTTGGCTTGGTCACGATAAAGATCCGACTGAATGGGGGTGGAAAAAGGATGCTGTTGGGTTACTTACTCCAGTAACAATGTTGAAGGAAGCTGCACCTCAGGCCTTGCTGAACTTCATATCATGTCAATGCAAAAAAGGTTGCACTGGAAAGTGCACCTGCAGAATGTCGGGTTTGAAATGTTCCCTACTCTGCATTCATTGCAATGGCAACTCCTGCGAGAATGCTGTAGAAACCTTTGTTGATGACGATGACGAGGAATATGACGACCCAGTCGCCACAAATTTGGGTGATAAGACAGATGAAAAAGCTATTCAGGGCCAGAAGTAAGAAACTATAGTCAAGGGCTCGTACTTCTGTCTAAACTGATCTACCATTAATTTTATTTTTTGTTATGCTGATAACTTAACTAATAAAGAAAAGAATGTCAATAAATGTTAATTTCAGGAAAATATCATTTTTTTATCTTTTTTGTGTACCTTATCATCTTAATTGTATTAATAATCTTAAATGTATGTTGTGATTACGTTGATAGGCATGTCAGACCAAGCTGCGA
The DNA here is from genome assembly GCF_061612785.1 of Hesperophylax consimilis. Lineage (NCBI taxonomy): Eukaryota > Metazoa > Arthropoda > Insecta > Trichoptera > Limnephilidae > Hesperophylax > Hesperophylax consimilis. Next base: position 5,178,022 of record NC_142842.1, read on the forward strand.
GCACAAATGTAGTGGCTTGGCCTATTTTAGTGGTCTTCCCATTGGGAATGTATGGCGACCGATATGCTGAAATAGTCTACCTACTATATTTTTAGCTAGGTCTGACACAGGCATGACGATTGTTGTCAACGTATATGTTCTTAGAACAATAATTGTTAAAGAAAAATAAAATCAAGGAATGCCAAGTTTAAAACACCTAACCTCTGTTTCAATTTTTGGCCTGGTTTTGGTGGATTAGAGTTTGGATACGTAATAGAGATAAAAAAATACAAATTATATACCTATTTCTTTAACGAAATTTTATTTTCTACAAAATTATTATCAATAAATTTTTCACAAAATTGTACTGGAAACGAGGTATTTATAAAAAACCAAACCTAGTCGCGCAAAAAACTTGTTTTTTCAAAAATATGCGCACATTTACGACTTTCTACCTCGGTACCTATTAGAGATAGTAGAAATTTGTTTTCACAAAAGTTGTAGGTTATTTTATGTTCTATTATACTTGTTAGAAAACTTTTGCCAAAATTTGCATTGGAAATGAGATATTTTGGAAAAACTAGATTTTGGCCCGATTTCGGCCAGTTTTTTCAAAATGGCGGCGCGAGCACAGGTGTGCCAAGGTCGGAAACTCAGATTTTACATCAGGGGATCAGTTTATATAACATATACAAAAAAATTGGGACTACCGGAATTACTTCGATCGCGAATCGCTAATTGCACTGGCCTATATGTTTTATTAGCATTTTTCTTATTTTACCAGATCCGAGTGGATACACTTTATTGTGTTTGATGGTCTCTCGATTTCCACGTTAGATTTAACTATTATTACCTAGGTTTAAAAAATGGAAACACTCGTCAGATTTGAAAAGGAGTTTTGCAAGATGTTTTTTTCGTCCAGTTTCCACATGGCACGGCTATCTTAATATAGGCCGTGCTGAAGAAAATGCACCGACAGTTGTTATAGATTCCTGTTTTCGGACTTTTTGCACTGGGTTTAGCAGGGTTTAGTACTAAACCTCGTATTAAGTTTATTTAAAACTATGTTACTTGTTTTAACTTTAGTCAGTCTAGGGTCCTACGTATGCTTGCTTTTAGACTTCCAGTAAATACGATCTTGCAACCCCTAGGATCCGACCAACTACAAAAACAATTCAGTGAAATCATGACTATCTTAAGGTGCACTGCAATGTGCAGTGTGTAGAGTCAGGTCTTACTTTTTTGACTTTTGATTGAATTTAATTTTAGAGTTTTTAAACAGTTTACTGACTCTTGCATAATTATGTTGGATTATCTATAGATATTTGTATTCCTTCCGGAGGATTATCTTTGGTTTTTAAATTTAAACTTTTCTTTTCGCTATATTTTGCAAGAGTATCCTTGCGTCCTTTATCAACGAAATGTTGGAGTCATTATGGATAGTTGAAATTCTACTCCATTTAGGCACATTTAACGCAAGTCTAATGGCTTTTTTTTGAAAGTTTTTAATTATTTTTATGTAATTTGGGCAGCATGCCCCAATACGGGACAAGCATAGGTGAAGCCTGGCCTTGTGGTGGTTTTGTATAGAAATAATTTTTTGTCCGTTGATAGATGACATATTTTCCCATCATCTGGTAAAGTGCTGCGAGACATTTATTTGCTGCTAGACATTTATTTGCTGCTTTAATTTTTTCAGTTATGTGCTTCTTCCAGGTGAGCTTGGAGTCAAGAGTTATACCTAGGTATTTTCTCCAAACAGTCTAATGAATGGGGGCCGTCTTGGCCGTGTCTTTGAGAAGACGGTCGTGGCGCTTTTAGTAAGATTTATTGAAATTCTCCACTTTTTGAACCACTCTTCTGTTAGAGTGGTTTGTCTCTGAACACGCTTTGTGGCGATGCTCTCGACTGTTGAACTGGACATGATGTTAGTGTCATCCACAAATTTTAACGTTATGATCAATGGGTTTAGGAATGTTGATAGAATAGATGTTATATAAGGATGGAGAGAGTTGACTGCCTTGAAGGACCCCAGCTGATAGGGGGCGGATTGTGGAAAATACGTTATATGTTTTTAATTTAAAGGATCAATCTCTAAGGTAGCGAATCATTAGTTGCGCAAGTCACCAGATCTTACAAATTTTGAACGCATTTAAATACTGTCCATGAAAATTTATAAGCAAAACGTTGACATTGTAGATGTCTATGTGTCAATTATTTCATTCTAGCTGACGTATACCTGGCGTTGGTAGGGGTTATCCTTATGAGATATACATATACATGTACCATCGTGGATTTTTTTGTAGTTATTTTTAAGATATACAATTACATGGTACATTATTTTGATGTATCTCATGAGGTTTAGCCAGCGTTGGCAATTTGGTGTCAAAAATATATTTTTGCAACTTGATTGTAAAACATCGACTTTTCTCTACTTTCTATAAATATAATATGCATGTGTCTCATATGTAAACCTTGGGAAATTTTTTTCTAAATGATAGTAAAAACCCTATTAAAATCCGTTACGTAGGTTACAAGAATTAAGCGCACAAACATATAGACGCGGTAGCGACTTTATTTAATACTTTTTAGAGATATAATTTTCAACATTATATTGGGCTTTGAGATATTTACAAAATATTACCCGCCTTCTAAGGGTTAAAAACAACAAAAAAATTGAATTCGTAAAACCACAATAGCAATTTTCACTGAGCCTGATGAAATTGAGACAAATGATATTACTTTGAAAAAAAGTAATAAAATACCTTCATAATTTCAGCCTAAAAAGCCCATTTTCTACGTACAGAACTTTATTTTCCCGAGATTGACATCTGTCGTCTTAGAGAAAATAAAAAATAAGGGGCACATTGAGGAAATCCACCGCGAGAGGAATACCAAATCCGTTGTGGGGGAACAAAGGCGAACAGTCAGAGGAAGCTCGCTCTATAAAGTTCGCCCCGAGCTTCCTTCCCGCAACTTGCAATAACTTTATCCACAAATAAACTATATAGCTATACTGACTATACAGTGAACATTCTATATGCTACGCTCCTTGCCCTTCTTATTTATTCTATTTAATTTCTCTTTATAAGTTTTATTTGATCTAGCTTATTTCCTGAGCTTGTTCTTTATTCTATGGCGCTATAACTTACCTTTATAGCTGGCCATTTAATGTGTATAGTGTAGATTGTGATAAAGTAAAAAGATGTAGTTTGATAATTTAAGTTTAATGAAAATACGTTACACTATAACACGAAATTAATATCAGAAGGATTTAGTAGGAACCGAGAATTGTCGACTGCCAGGCCGGACTTGAGAAACAGGAATGTCGGCCGGTAACGGAACTACTCTCGAGCTCTGCTTTCGGGTTGCTATCCCCAAAACAGTGTTTCCGTATTAAAAATATTATTTAAGGTTGGCTGACAGTTCTTGACTCCACAATTCTTTCACCATTCTAAAAAATATTTTAAGAGTTCTCTTTGATTATTTGTGAAGACCCCTTTACTTCAATTTTTTTTCGGGTAGATCTAGTATACCAGTGTTCCCAACCACCTGGAGCCAGCGAAACTATGGCATCCCCAATCGGGGTATGATGTGAGGCTGAAGGTTGTGGAGACATTCAGATTTAACGTGATTTACGAATAATCGTAAAAGTAATAAAATAAAAATGTTTTACTTTCGCATTAACGTTAATTGAAGCCGTATTTATTTTCCCAGCATTAGAGATTGTAGCAAAGGGAGAATAATGTTTTTTTAAAAGCGAGTAGTACCGTCTGGCTGTGTGAGTCGATACAATTTGCTCTTTGTTACTCTATATTCTTATGCTCGTCAGTTTCAGACGTCTGGGATTTTCAGGCACGTGTTCCACATTTCATCGAAATTGGTCACGTCTTAAAGTAGGTAGGAACTATTGCTATTTCATTTTTTTCCCAAGCTTTAACAAGTCCGATGGCTTAGTCATAATATAAGGGCTGTTCGGAAAGTAACCACTGTTTAGCGATACATTTTTTTGCAATTATACAAATATTTTATTGAGATTGTCTCTTAACAAAACGAACACCTCAAACTACAGCTTTCCACTATTTTTCAATATGGTCGCCATTTAAATTAATGCATTCGTCATAATTCACGCATAAAAATAAATTACTGATATAAAATAATATTAGTTTAAAAAAAATAGGGAAGCATTCAATTTCTGGTTCCAAGTCAAACGTGCAAACAATTTTATTTTTAAAAGTCTGGTCAAACAAACGGGACTGAAGGTCTCCAAAGAATGAATTGATACAGTTCCTAAGTATCAGTTAAAAACGAATGTTTTGTAAGGACGGTGGAACACGTATTCATACAAATACTGATATTGATATTGACATACTGATATAGTCGCATTCCGTCATGATATCTAGTAAGAAAAGAACTCGTGTTCTGAATGAATAATATTTTATTAGGAAATGAGTATGCTACACCTTTTGACTTAGAATCCAGCACTTCGATGACGATAAAGGTGTGCAAAACGGGGTGACAAAGGGGATTCGATAAAACAGTTTATCGAACCTGCTTTGATAACATCTATTTATATGAAAAAGACTCAAAGACGAGTGTCTGTGGCGGACACCGGGCGGGCGGCGTGGAATTGATTTAAGAATATATAAATCTACAGTTTTATTCCGAGGTTTATCAAATTTTGCAAAACTTGAGCTCCAAAACAAGATTTATAAAAAAAAACTCTAAGCAAAACACGAACAACGCCGGGGACTGCAACAACTGCTGTCCCGTTATTAACAGAATTTTTATAAATCAGCAATACTCATTTTTCTCCCTGTAGTTGAGATCTGTGAGATTAACGCTACCGCTGTTAAAACAATGAAAACTTTAACTCTACGAATGTTCATAATTGTATTCAACGCCGAAACCATTAGTTTTTTCAATGCCAACCATTTTGAACTCCGAACTTTGAACCGTGTCTCGAAGTTGCGTAATTTGGCCGTATAATAGCACCGTTAGTTGAGTAACAGCCATGCTGTAACTAGGCTGGCAGCGAGGAGAGGAAGGGGGTAGAGAGGGTGGGTCCAGACACATGAGGGGCGGAGAAGATGGCGCAGGGGATGATGTCACCAGGTCAAAGGCTCTACTGGATCGCTTGCTCGCTTGCCAGACAATATAGACCCACCCCTACCTAACTTGCTATCCTTGGAATAAGTCGAGGGTGTCCGCTATGAGATACAGGGTGATATGGACATACCGACTTAAGAGGAATGGCTGCGCGAAAAGGTAACAAAAGTGTTCAGAGCACTAGAGAAAACTTACCCCCAAAAATATAACATATTTATTACTCTTCAAATTATCAGTTTAAAAACGGGATTGCAGGCCCTTAGCGAATGAATTGATAGGTTTCCTGATAAACTTTTAGTAAAACACCAATGCATTGTCACGATGTTGGAACACGTGTTCATAAAAATTTCTAAAAATCATTTTCGTATTTCGTCATTATATTATTAATAAAGGAAATATATATTATTAAAGGAAACGCAGGTGCAAAAACACGATATAATTATGAATTTATTAAAAGTTTATCACGAAGCGGCCTGCAGTCCCGTTTTAAACCGGTTTTCCTGTAATTTGAAGAGTTTTTAAAAATATAATATATAATTTTATAAATCAGCAATACTAATTTTTATCCGTATTATGTGCGTTTTAAATTATATTTTAAAGATCATTCAATATTTCGATTTAAACGAATTACTAGTAATTCATAACAAAAATATCTTTTCTAGCTTCTATTACAAAAATATAATGAAATATAATATCGAAAAAATTAAATTATTTTTTATTATATTTTGGAAAACCAACAGTTATAGTTGTTTTACAATGTGAAGGGAAATATGTATAATTAATTAAACCAATAAGAGGTTTTAACTGATGAATCTTAATTTTTTTGTGAATATATGTTATGTTTCAGTATATTTACATAGTAAAAGTACAGAAAATGGAATTCTTTAACGGACTAAATTATATACTGTAAAACACAAATATAAAAATAGCTCAAATATGTACTAGATATTTGCTATAACAGTTTATTAAAAAATATATATCATTCAGTTTGGTTGGGTATTTTGGCCTCAAATTCAAATTTAAGTTATCTACGAGAAAGACTGTGCAGTCGACTGTGGGCTAAGGTAAATCCTTCTTCCCAACAAATTTAAAATGCAATTATTATAATTTTATTCCGTAAGCATATGCGAAGCTCAGAAACATCGTATACCTGCCTTAAGCTTGGAATTAAAGTTTTACATATTTTTTTTTATTTATTTATTTATTAGATACAAATAATTACATACATATTAAGGAAGCTTTGGCTGTCCAACTAGGAAATTTTCCCGTTTTAGGACAGCCAAATTGCCTGGTTTAGTTAACATTTGTACACGCTGCTGTTATGAATTATATTTCCATACTTTACATTAATAGTTACGCTTGTAATGTAGTCTATATACATATATATTTATCAAAGTAATCAAAATAAAAACTTTTTCAGACATATTTGTACACCCGAATATTAGTTCTTTTTATGAAAACACCTGATAAATTTTATCAAGGTACATGTAATAATATGCAATTAAGGAACACTGTATCAGGGTACATGATAACATATTAGATTAATTCAATTTATAGTTACAATATAAGAAAAATATTAGGTGGGTTTCTTAATTTGATCGCTGTTACTGTGCTGTGTATTAATTTACATAATCAAGGTACATATAATATAATATACATAATCAAGAAACATATAAACAAGGTACATGAAAACATATTGTATAAACATTATCAATCACAAAAATTATCAATCGCATTTTATAAATCAGATGCATGGTAGGAATTTTTTATTTAACTGCCAATAACAATGAATAAATGTGAGTACAGAACATTTTTGTTTATCTGTTGGTCATCATAAGTTCGCTTTCGACTCTTCCCAAGTCTAGAAGCCAATAATAAACTAATTTACGCAGAATGCTTATGCTTTTCGATTTCCATAAATCGGGTAAGAGGTTGAATAATTTTGGACCAAGGTAATAGAATTGTCTTTGGGCAAAGGATGTCGTAGTAGTAGGTGGAACAACTGGATTCCTCCTTGAATGTCTAGTGTCGTGATAATGATCAATTGAAGGGTAGTGGTGACGTTGTTTTTGAGTGTGTAATATAATTTTTTTTATGTATAGTTGTCTGACATCAAGAACTCGTATCTCTTTGAATAATACATCACTGGGGTACCTAAATGGTTTTTTTAGGATGACCCTTAGCAGTGATTTCTGTGCTTTTGCTAAGGGATCCAGTATTGTTTTGGTACATCCGCCCCATCCCAAAGATGCATATTCAAGTAATGAGTTACACAGAGCATAATATAAACATTTAAGATCTTTTATGCAGAGAATATTTCTAATGCCCAGGAAAAGATGAGTAAGTTTTCTGACTTTTGTGGAAATTGAGTCTATATGTAGGTCCCATCTCAGAAATTTGTCTATCATAATTCCTAGATATTTTATACTATCTACGCATTCTAGGGTGTTACAATTACAAGTAGTTAGGTTATTGCAGTGGTGTATAATAATGTTTTGTGTTTCTTTTGGTTGTCCCGCTTGAGTTGCACTGAAGCGGATGAATTTTGTTTTCTCCGTGTTGAGTGTGAGTAGATTATTATCAAGCCATTGTTTAACACTGTTTATACCAGCTTCTGCTTTACTGTGAGCTTCATTCCAGTTTTTACCTTCAAATAACAAGACCGTATCGTCTGCAAAGGTAATAATGTGGTCGGCAAGGGAACTGTTACATAGCTCATTAATATATATATTAAACAAAATTGGCCCTAGAGTACTTCCCTGAGGTACACCAAATTTAATATTTGCTGAATCGCTTAGAGTATCATTAATGTTCACTCTTTGGCTTCTGTTTTCTAAATAACTAACCATCCACTTTAATAGTTGACCCTGTATTCCAACGCACTGTAGTTTTTTCAACAGAATTTTATGTGATATAGTGTCGAACGCTTTGGCTAGATCCAGGAATAGTGCAGTACATTTAATTCCTCCATCGATATTATTAGAGATGATTTTTGTCAGGTGAGCGATAGCGTTTTCTGTGCTTAAACCTGGTCGGAAGCCGTATTGTCTATTAGAAAGAATGTTATTATCTTCCAGATATGTGCTAAGGCGATTTTTCACAATTTTTTCAATAATTTTCGAGACCGAATTTAGCAAAGAAACTGGCCGGTAATTATGTACATGCGATTTGTCACCATTTTTGTGAAGCAATATAACTACTGAATGTTTTAAATGATTGGGGAATATTCCTGATTTAAAGCTTAGATTCGAAATGAACGCGATCGGTATTGCGATTGAGGATTTAATAAGTTTTAACAGATTTGATGAGACTTTATCAGGACCACAAGCATTTGATGACTTAAGATCGTCAATTATTTTCATGACTTCGTTTGTCGTTGTTTGTACATTGTCTATTTTATGACCGAAATTAGAGGTAGTAAACTTAGCGAGATCAATTTCAGTAGTATTAAGTTTATCAAGAATTTTTTTCGCAAGAGTGACTCCCACTGAAGTGAAATAATTATTGGCAAAATTTGCCATAATTTTTGGGTCTGAACAGTTTATATTATTAATGTACAACGATTTAATTTCGGAAGATTTATTAATTTTTGTTTTAGATATATTACGAAAAGTTTCCCACAGACGTTTTGGCGTACAGTTATTTTCGTAAATAATTTTTTTATAATAATTTTCTTTGGTCGATTTAATTAAATGTTTACATAAATTCCTATACTTTTTATAATGAGCTTGTACTAAAATATTTTCAGGACATCTTTTCGCCTTTTCGTGTAATTGATTCCTTCTGTGAATAGATTTGACAAGGCCAGGGGAGATCCAAGGTGTGAGTTTTACTTGATTATTTGTTATGTGTATGTTACTAGTGTGTTTAGATATATATGAATGTAATTTTGTGATAAATTCATTCATTGCTGAGTCAGTATCAATTTGGTCTAGAACGTTTTGCCAGTTTTCTGATCGCAAGTCTTCGACTAAGTTATTGTAATTTGTTCGAGGGACATATTTAATTTTAGCATCAGTGGGAGGTTTGTTTTTAAGACAGAGAGCTGTGGTGTAGTGGTCTGAAATTGTAGTGTGAAAAACAAATGAAGTGATTAGGTTAACATTTTTAACATTGATATGGTCTAGGCAAGATTTACTCTTGCCCTGTTCTCGAGTAGGGCTATTAATTGTCTGAATGAATCCATTTTCAGTAAGCAGGCATAAATAATCGTTATATTGACGATGGTATTCAGGAAGAGTATTAATATTGAGATCGCCTATGATGATTTGACGTTCTATTTTTTTTGAACTATTGATGATTGCTTGAAGTGAGCTCAAAAAAGTGTCGATGTTTTGGAAAGCGGGTGATCTGTAGATTGCAAAGATACATAAGTTGTTGTTCAAAACAATTTTCAGACAGTTTGCTTGTGATAATAAAATTTCATCTACTTGTGCTTGTATTCCGTCTCTGATGTAAACAACGATTCCACTTGATTTATTTAAACTTATGTTAGTGTGATATTCAGAGTAATTTTGTATAATTTTGGAGGTGTATTCTTTATTTATCCAACATTCCGACAAAATTATAACATCGAATGAGTAATTAAATTGATCAAGAAATAATAAAAAATCATCGATTTTTGAAATGCTTCTGATATTCTGATGAATGATTTTTAGGCTATATGAGCCCCAATTGTATTTGTTTAGATTATTTAGATCATAAATAACATTTGTGTTATAATTTATATCGGAATCATTATAATTATCATATGGTAAACGAAACATATTTAGTATATTTTAAATAAGTGTAGTATTGCGTAACATAGTTATTATATTTTAGATTAACGTGGTGCTGTGATAAACTTTCGCATAATATAAGTTTTAATACAGTATCTAATTTAGTTTTATTGACACCTAAAATTACTATGAAGCTGGTGATAATACAAGTTCCTAGCAGGTAGTGGAAAGCAATAGACTTGATGAAGCGGGAACAACGACTAAATATAATAGTAAGCAAGCGAGACGAAATATACCTCGAGAGCGAAATTGGTACAATTTTATCACAGTGTTGACAATTTTGATTCATCGGAAATGAGAATAGCATTTGATCCCGCCTCTTTTCTAATATATATGTTCCCTCCTTTAACCCACGCGAATCGAAACATACGTTCCTTGGCATATTGGCGTGTCTTAAACCAGAGCTGCTTTGATCGAAAGGTCAGTTGTTCGGAAACGTAGATAGGCGAGCGAGGACCGGCAATTCCAATGTTCAATGTGTTAAGTTTGTCTTCGGTATTTTGTTGATTTTTATTGTAATTTTTCACATCCGTTAGCAGCTGATCTCTAGCTAGATTCGTCTTTAATTTGATAACTATTTCTCTCGGATGATTCTGTTTATTATTTTTTTTAGCTGACCGATAGATAGAGTCGATATCTTTAGTTTGAATCGAGGATTTTGTAGTCTGGCAGATGTTGAACATTACGTCTTGTAAATTCTCCCCGTTGATTTCAGGGATGCCTCTTATTTCGGCATTATTTGCTTTGAGGGCACGCTCTTGAAATTCTAGACCATTCTCCAGGACCGTAATTCTGGCTTCCAAAACGGCGTTCTTCTTCGTGAGCTCATCATTCCGTTGCTCCATGTTACGAAATCTGGCAAGAAAGTCCTCATACTGCGCACTTATGAATTGGATATTTTCTAGAATTTTATTATTTTGGTCCAAAATATCATTTTGTTTTTTTTCCAAATTAGTCGTTTTATAAATGACTAACTCTTGCAGTTCTTCTAGATTAGTTGATGGTTGGTAGGTGGGCGTTGAAGCTTTGTTGGTCACTTTTTTTGATGGTTCCAATGTTGCGGTATCACTGGAGGTCTCCGTTAAAATAGTAGCACTTGAGGCGGCTGAGCGAGTATCCTTTTTGCACTGCTTGCACTTCTGTTGGGCACGCCTTTCTTGAGTAAATCGACGGTATGTATTCTCATTTATGCCTCCACAGGCTAAATGATAGGTGCCTTTACACGTCGCACACACAAATATTGAATCGTCTGAAAGGACGGCTTCTGGACATACTCTGCAGTGCATCTTGAATAATATATTTATTTCCCGCCTTATAACGACACTACGATGATAATCGAATTAGGTATATTGGTTGAACTTTATAAATTATTAAATTATAAAATAAAAATAAAATCGCTTTTATTTTATTATTCTGGATTTGGTAAGATTCGATCCTAGGATCATCAAATGTCTGCACCAAATTCAGGTGACGCCTTAGACCACTGAACCAACCAAGGCTTGCGGCGAACTGTGGTTTTAACGGCTTATAATATAACCGAGCACCTGTAAATTAAATAATTTACTGTTCTTTACAATATTATCAGTTCACTTTTGTAATTTTATTATTTTTAAACACTATCACGGGACCAATAATTATGAACACTTTGATAATTAATTATATATCACCAACAGATTGAATTTCAAATTAAACTGGGAGATAATATGACAAATTCACTGTAAAATGACGCTGATCTGTCACCTCACTTCAATATTTGTTCTTTTTTAATCACTTAATTGAAGAATATTTCTTTGTTAATTAGATGTGACACTATAATCATCTGTGGTAAACACGGATAAAACTTAAACTTTGTTTTATAAGCGTTTTAAACTTTATATTTTAATTGTTTTGTTCGGAGCGATTGATTTGCGTGTACGTTAGTTAGTAGGTAGATTATAGCTGGTTTGTAGATTATAGCTGGCTATGTTTGTATATTATAACTTGCAAAACTACGAATATACATTCGTTCAAAATTTTAGCACTACAACCAATATAGCTTATGCTAGTCTTATATGTACGCTGTACTCTCATTATATGTTCGACTGGAGCTTAGTAAACCCTTCAAGTCAAAAAATGAAAACTTTACCAGAGACGATAAAAATGAATATGGATTCGTAAAACTAACTAAACATCTTGAAGTTTGTATGAAAGTGGTTATTTGCTTTTGAAAATTTGATGTAAAATATTACAATTCTATTAATAATTATAACACATCGGAGAGTGGAGCGTTTTAATTTACAGTTTTCTCGAAATAACCTAAAAAAAAGTACTCATAAATTGAGCAAAAATTACTTTACCGTGTTAACAAATTACTTTGAAGACTATACCACGCGAAACCACTGAAAAGTAACATTTATAAAAATAAAACTTAAGGTGTTTTACCAAAACACAGCCTTATTATGTTGGTTTTGCCTATTGCACCAAAATGCTCGTCATACATTCCCATTGGGAATATGCCAAACCAACATATATTATGAGAGTATAGCGTACGTGTGAGACAAGCATTATTGTCAAACACTACATTCCACGTAGCATCAGACAAATAACCGACATACTTAAATTTAAATCATCACTAAAAACATTTCTTTTAAACAAATGTCACTTCGCCTTAAATTAATACCTTACATAAATTAAATAACTTTGTTTTTTATTTACAAACATTTGTTAACGTGTAATTGTTGGGTTATGTAGGTACTTAATTTAAGGTAATTTCGCTAATAAACAATTAGTTAATGTTTATTAAGTGTTAATCTCAAGTGACCTACCAGGTAAGTATTGTACTGTATATTATCTCCATATATATAGTTAGTAATAAAATAGTAGAAATGTATTATATACTTGTACAGCGCCCTTGAGGTGATTTTGCACAAAAACGGCGCTATAAAAATCATCCAAATATTATTATTATTATGTAATATAATGTATATTTGTAGGGTTAGCTGGAAGAAATAGGATGTAACCTATAAGCTATACCCTTTGTACTCTGTATTTTTGTGCAATAATTTAAAAAAAAAATTTGAATTTGAATTTTATCTTTACTTTTTGACAGCAATGCGGAAATTTAAAAATTATATAGCTCACGATGGATAAGAAAATCAGAGTTGAAAGTACTTGTCCCTGATTTTAGATAGGTAAATAAAACATCTTTAAATTTAATGACACTATAGCTTACCGTCAGATGTTTTTGGTGGTTCATTCTCTGGATGAAATAAGCACCATTTGCAATCCGAGTTATGAGAATAAATTGGTAAAGCACTTTGTAGACTTTTAAAGTAATGTTACTTATAAAGCAATTGAAAATACAGCGATATATTACATTAGAGTGAAGCATCAATTTCCTATCAAATATGACTTAAAACTTAATTTGATATTTTTTTACGAACATGGTTTACAATTACGCGGAAATTGTAAAGTCGATGCCTTTTGTTGTTATGCGAGTAACTTTGAATTGAATAAGTAATGTAAATTCTATTGAAGTTGACAGGTTCATGTTTTAAGAAATATGTATGAATAATTTAATATTTTATTAACTTTTTGTTATTATTATTTTCTTATTGTTATTATTATATACTTATTAATATCTAGTTATTATTATTATGTACCTACTTATTACTATCTACTTAATTCTCGTATGGTTATTTACTTAAATTATTATCTAGCTTATTTATTTACTTACATACTTACTTCTTATTATTAATATTATTTACTTACCTATCGGTTATTATTTACCTATTTTTATTTAGTTATTTTATTTTTTCTTATAATTTATTATTCATACTATCCATGTTGTAATTGTTAGTATGGTTACCCTATGCTTGTGTCTGATAAGCCAGCACAGGTACCTTTTACTTTAGTGAACAGAAGAATATTATTGTTGTCAACTTACTTACCAATGCTTCTCTTGTTGACATTTTTTTTTCGTACATTGTTACTAAAATTTGGTTTATTTTTGTCTACCGGTCTCAAAACGACCGTGTCATAAACTTTTCTTTTTTGGATTTAAATTTAATGTTATTATTATATTAAGTTAACATATATGTATTTTTGTAAATGGTATAACTGTAAAGCTTCACATCTTGATACAGGAATGCCCTAGTGAGATGTGCAGAGTATGTTTTTTATGTTAAAAACTGTTTTTTGAATAAATGAATAAATAAACAAATTGGAGACTTTATTTTAAAATGTTAATAAATCAATTTTATTTTCAATATTTCATGTTATTGCCTGCGTTTTATTAAAAAAAACATGTTAATTATTACATGTAACTAACTATATTGATGTTTACATTATCGAAGAAATCGAGTGGCATCATTCTTGAAAAAAGATCATGAGTTGAGATTGCATCACAGTGTTTGATGTATTAAGCTTTGGTAATGGATACCGCACAATAGTTTCAACTGCCCGATAGAAGTTGATCTATGTAATATTTATTATTAGAGGAATGTTGTGACGTTGAAGTGGCTGAAGAGAAGTGTAAGTGTAAGGTTGGTAAGTTCCTGGTTGTTCAGCTTCGGTCACTAAACAAAGCTAGTCATTGTAGGATCAATAACAAAGTGGCGCACCCAACAATCTTAAGGCCCCGTAGTAAGCGTTCGAAGATGCTTTGAAAGGGAGATATGTATATACAAATTTAGAAGGAGCGCGCTAATATTAAAAACGATAACAACTAAGCGAAAATGGTGAAAATATTTAATTTTCGTTTGAATAGAGCAAAAATCTCTCGACAAATGCTTTAGTTACATTTAAAAATTCACTGTGAATTTTTCCCTGCCTATAACATATTAAATAACAGAACAAAACGTGTTGTCAATAACTTTCGTAGCTTACTATGCGATTTTTTTCTATCGAAGGAATTTCAAATAATTAACGTTTTTGGGGGGGCCACATGAGGCCACATTTTTATTTCTGTAATATCGTTGATATTAGTAGGTACATGAGCTTCTTTATAGATTGAAATTTTTTGGTATATTAGGTTATCCATATATGGCGTTAGCTGTCGAGAATAATAGGGTAATAAATATGGTGGTAACCTCAAGGTCAAAGGTTGAAGCCGGAGTTTTATTGAATAAGAGAGTTGTGAAAAACCCCGGAATTTTCTTTGTAATCTGATCTGTTAGCTAATAAATATGGTAGAATAATATTGTCTGATCGGTTATAAATTTAAATACTATTTTACTTTTTCTACTTTGCATAAGTTGAATTGTAAATATCTCAAATATTCACACCTACGATAGTAAGAAATAGACATATATTATGAAAATCCATACAAAATCGGGTATCAACTAGTTTTAAATTTTTTTTTCAGAAACATCCTGAAACCGCCTGTGAAATGGAAGGAAAGGGGCACTTGTAAACGCCTTGAGCTAGTTCGTTCACCTCCCCTTCCCTAAAAAACTGGGGAACTATACCGCTCGTTTGTTTGTCACAAAACTTCCCCGGATTAAGATGATTCACCAATGTCAGATTCATCCCCTATCTTCTCGCCCCAATCCCCACCCTTTCGAGTTCATCGGAGACATGTAACAAAGCAATGAACTGCAAATCAAATCTCATTCCTTTGAAGAGTTTTGATTTCAATTGATGTAATGGAATGGCAAATATAAAATTTAAAAAAAATTATGTGTACATTGCAAAAGAGTCCCAAGTACTGTCTTAAGCCAAGGAGACTATGGCATCCCCAATTGGGGCGTATTGAGAGGCTTAAGTTAGTGGGAGGAGAAGGATATGGAAAAGAGGTAGGAGGAAGTATTTGGCTATTCAGATCTGGTCACCAAACATGGCTAAATCCATTTCAAGCAACCCTTTGATTTTGAATGGTGGTCTTTCACCAGGGTGGTACTGAGAGTATTTTCCTCTCTGGGACGTGCTGCAAACATACTACATAGTCAAATTTATCGGCAACACAAAACAATATTTATTATAAAGGTTTTCAAAATTTTCAATGAACTAACTTCCTTTAAATATTGAGGAAGCCAAAAGATTTGCAGTTTTTCCTGGTGTTATGTCTCAATATAATGAAGTCCAAATATTAGTACGTAGGTAATAGAATATTTTTGTAGTAGTTTTAGAATAGATTGACACTAGATATAAAATGTTAAATTTTATAACTAAATCAAATATACTTATATTAAAAAAAATTAAAAAAATCAAAGTTAGTGTTTGTTCTGTGAAAGTACAATTCAAGTTGTGTTACTATCCAATTATCGTGAAACAATCAGCTCGTGATAAAATTAAAACAGAACTTTAATTTCAACTTTGAAATTTGTTGAATCGTCTAATTCATTGTAAAAAGCCATCCAAAATTAAAATTGTATAAAAATTATTCCATGGGAAAAAATAAAAGACAATACAATAATTATAATAATTTGAACATCAAACAATATTACCCTGATTTAACTCTGTTACAAGCTACAAAGGCCTTTTTTAGTAAGGTTTATTAAAAAAAGTGTATTACTTATGGTAAGCCGGGAAAAAATATCTCTTTGAAATATTCTTTGAAATGGAATTTCTATCTTTCTCTTAAATTTTCGTATTCCACGATCTACATATTACATATAAATCACACAGTGCGCGTGTGTAACATTTTTTTCGATTGAAAAACGATAATTCTATTAGAGTAGTTTTCCTTTCAATATCTATCTACTTATAGTATTCGTTAAAAGATTATAGAATTATCTCAGAATCACCGTCGAAAGACATTGAACCATCTTTATTATCATCTTTATATTTTATTGAAACAATCTCGAATCCCAGACTGAACATTTTACAAGATGATTTTTTTCATCAGCAAATAAGAATTCGGGATAAAAGGATGTGTTCTATTTAGAAATCTTCCGATTTTCGTAAAATTTAAGATGCGTATATTATTTGACATTTTTGATCTGTCATCGTTTTGCATTGTTATGTAGAAATGTTGTAAGTTTTTATTTTAGTTTCATATTTAATAAATTGATAAAAGACTATATCGTAAATTTTCAACCTAGTTGCGCCATCTCTTCGGCCGGCTAGTAGCCAACAACAAAGTTTTTTTTGGTGTGACTGAGGATGGAAATTTCCTCTAGAGCAGAGGTTTCCAAACTTTTTTGCCCCGTAGACCACTTGCCAAATATATTTTTTTCCGTAGACCCTCTGCCTGCCGAATATTGAATTTTCCTAAAACTATTAACGTCCCATGTGATAATAATTTCTCTTTTTTGTAAGAAGATTCCCTTCCCTTGCCTGTACATCAACCTGGTGGCGGTATAGTTCCTCTGTTTACACATTGTGCAGACATGAGCGCCCTTGTGAGGTATTAACGGAATACCAACCGGAATATTTTTCTGTAGCTGGCCCTACAGAACTGTCCCTTAAGTTCTTTGTTAGCGCTTATTCCGATCAGTTTTTCTTGTCTTATGATATCCGATTCTTCAACATTCCACTTCCACAGTCAAAATGTCCTCAAACTTAGTTTTGAAGTCTGTGTGAAGTACATTTAAATGTTGAACGTCATTATTACCCTGGAAGTTTTTCAAAAACAAGTTGGGAGTCTAGGAAAATTCGCGGCTTCCGAAGTGCAATGTTTTGCTTCAATCTATTAATACTGACGAGAAAAGAAACGTATAATTTTATTTATATACCTCAATAAACAACTTTACAAAATTTATTTATTTATTTATTTAATTCAAAAAACAGTTTTTACATAAAAAGCATACCCTGCACATCTCACTAGGGCATTCCTGTATCAAGATGTGCAGCTTTACAATAATATCATTTAAAAAAATACATATATGTAAATTAAAAATAATAAAATATAAAAATACAAATATCAAATAAGTAATTTCTCAGTCTATTATAAGTCTATTACGTAAACTGTGTTATTTGTGTTAGGTGTATTGTGTCATCTACGGAACTCCTAAATGTTGACTTAAGGTAAATGGGGGTCCACTCATATGTACCCCCATTTGAATTTCGTGGACCCCAAATTTTTATCTCGCTGACATAGACCCCCAGCAAGCCGATATCGACCCCTGGGGGTCTATATAGACCACTTTGGGAACCTCTGCTCTAGAGGGACTGAAGTCAACAACACCTACTGATATTTATATAAACTGCAGTAAATTTTAAATTCAATAAATACAATGTCATCCAATTTCCGAAAACGCATATGTGTGCATGAGTACCGCAGAAATATACAATTATAGAATGCTTTGTCACCGAGAACGAGTCTATCTGAAGAGTTTCAACTCGAACGGATATCAGGAAGTGCTACACTTCCAACATTCCCTTTCACTCATTTATCCATTCAATAAAAAAAAAAACAAATCGAAATAAAAATTTATGTAATTAAAAAAGTATTTAATATTTTCTATGCTAAAAAATAATTCCAATTCAAAATATAACACGTAAAAGTATTTAACGCGAAATTATTATTTCTCTTAATTTACACAAACGTGCTTCGGTCGTTATAAATTTCCCGGAGGCAGATTCCTAGGCCGGGAAAGGGCGGGGGAGAAAAATGGTAAGGGGTAGATGAAGGGGTAGGTGAAGGAAAAGGGCATTGACCCCCTCCCCCCTCGTTTAATTCCACCACTCGTGCCCCATATATGAGTCACGCTAGGGGAGGAAAGAAAAAGGATATAATATTAGATAATGGTGCAGGCTCGCTCGGCGCGTAAAGGAGAAGCCTGATTCAACCCTCCATTGAATTTCTGCTTAGTAACACAAGTAGGTAAGCAACTTCTCTTTGAATCTGTCATTAGATGATACGCAAGCGGCTTAGGTGGAATTATCGTTGGAGATGAAAGTAAAATACTATACATTATTCAAATAGTATAAAACCTGGCTGTAGATACTCGTAGCTTGAAACTTAATCTGTACAGGATGTCCTGATTTGTGGTTGAAGAATACGTAAAAAGCCTGACGCCCGATCAAGATTTGATCAAAAGCTAAAACGGATCGAGAATCAGCTTTTAAAACCATTTCAAATCCGATTGTCGATTTGATCGCCAGACAAATGTGAGAAACTCTTAAGTAATTATCAATTATTACCTTTTTAAATACGCGAAACACATCGGGTTAGCAAATAATCTTTGAATTGTTTATCATATCTTCTAAAAACGTTATAAAAAGCACTTTCATGACATTTCACTCAAAATATGCAAGTTTGTTTGATATTACATAATACGACAGGTAAACTATTTAGCGTGTCCGTTTTAATTCAATTTTTCAATAATACTACACATAATATTTTCATTGAATCGTGACTCTATTATGAGTTCTGACAAATAATAATTGTATTTAAATATAACTCTCTTCTTGTGATTAACTGTATAATGGTGTTTGTTATATAGGAGGACATACGTTGGACTTGGCATTAATAAATGTTTCATACATTTGTGTTGAGCACTGAAATACTGTCTATATCTAGTCGATGGTCGATTTCCAGTGACAATTTATACGAAAAATACTAAAATGAAACTAGTAACAAACGAAAAAACACTTGCAATAACCCTCTAATTTCCGTCTATCTTTATTAATGTATTTATGAAGTACCTTTCATTTCAACTGTGGTAAATCTGTCTAGTCTGTTTATCTATGCACTCTTTATTGAACTCCCTTTAAAATTCGCATTATTATATGAAAATAACTTCCCTTTAATTGTATATCATTATAATTTTTTAGCTGTCTCTCTCGAAATGGGTTATATTAAACTCATTTGGCACTATGATGTACTATGCATATTTTTGTTTTTACCGGTTGTAATAATAATAAAGTCGTGGTTAATAAACAAAGTGTTTTATTTGATTTAATATAATATGTCTAACCACAAAGTGATTGCTTCCTACGAAAAAAAAAAAAAAAAAAAAAAAAAAAAAAAAAAAAAAAAAAAAAAAAATTAACCATAAAATGCTAAATTCTTTCTTTGGCATCTCCAACTTCTTCTACCCTTCAAACTACTCTTTAAACACTCTTGGCACTAATAAGAACAATTTTGATATTTTCGGCGATATCGGTAGACTACTTTTCGAGCTTTGCGAGAACGAATACACGCAGGCTGAATTTTTATGTATTAGGATTACTTCAAAGTTCCGTATTTTACAACGCTGAGAGGGCATTGTTATGAACGACAATATTTTTAAAAATTACTATCGTTAGTCAACATTACGCATTCCGCTGTCTACATTATCTACAGAGTCTACGCCGTAGCCAGTGTAGCCAGTGTAGCCAGTAGATTCCCAACTTTATTTGGTACTTACCCGACGCACGTCTGCTGAATAAAGTATCAAATATATACCGAGTATAAAATACGTAATAATATCTTCTACGAGAGCGCTTCTCAATGTTTCGCACAGTGGAACCCCTGAAATTTTATTTTTGTAATATACATAACGTTTTTTATTCCAGGTAGGTACCCGGAAAGCAGCTTTATGGACGTTTTAAACGATGTTTTTTTTCGCCCAGTTTCCGCACTAAATCATCTTCATTTCGAGATGGAAAAAAAGACGTGTTATATTTTGGTATGGATTTTCGTACAGCTTAAAATGGCTGACATTATTTTATTTTGTTTGTTTTGTAACAACTTAGTGATTAAAACCTTAAATTGTCATATTTTACCACTGACGACAATATTAGCAAATCTTAAAGGAAAAACCAGAAAAAGATTCAGTCGCATTCTGGAATTGAATCCAGGAACTCAGCCTTGCCGGGGCTTTACTCTACCACTGAGCTAATCTGACCTTATATCCTTCGGTCATATTTAACTGTATCATACTTTGTTTAAGAACTACCAACATCATCGTCAATTTCTTAACGCATATTATCATGATTATGTATGATGTCTGGGATAAACTATCAATTTATTTTATGTAAATAGGGTCTGTTTAGCTCAGTGGTAGAGAAAAGTCCCAATAAGGCTGAGGTTCTGGGTTGAATTCCTAGATGCGAATGAATCTTTTTCAGATTTTTCTCTTTCAAATTTTCGTTTGAGAGGAGCTAATATTGTCTTCAAAGACTAAAATTTATTTGTGTTCTCCATAAAACAATTGCGCACCAATATAAAAGGTAGAAGATTACAAATTTCAGGCACTTGTAAGTATAAAATGTGATTGAAGGCAGTTTTACTATTTTGTGACTAAAATATAGTTGGTGAAATGTCTGTAAGTAACGTTGAAAATGCCGATGGTCAATTCCTCTGTTGATTAGCGCGTTGTCCTGGCTTTTTTGCCCTATACCACATATCTTATAAAGCAAACAAAATAATATTAAAATAACAAACAATATTAACATCCCATCCAAACAATATTAACATCCTAACAACATATACAAAAAATACACACAACATATTATATTTATAAGTTTGAAATATATCATGTACAAATATAAATAATTATGTGAACACTGTAAATATTATATAGATATAAATAAATCCGTTAAAGCAGGTATGCTTTCAGGGCGTTTTCATTTTGCAGTAAAAACGTGAAAAATATACTTTTCAACGCATTTTGCACTTCGCTGTACACGTCAGAACTGTGGGTGGATTACACAGCATCGCAATGGTATAAGCTAAAATTCTCTTATAATAATTGTTATCGTAAACTATTCCGCCTACCGAGATACTGCAGCGCCACGGTAATGTTTGGGACGAGAAAAGAGCGACGAGTACACTCTTTCAGAACGCTTCTCCGCCATCACATGGGAAGCTTATGGTGCAGAGTACGCCAATCAAGTAACAAAATCATCACTGCCATGGTTGACTGGATGGAGTCCCCTGTGATGTCCCTCTGGAGACGGGAGATGTCTAAATATGGTCCATAAACGGCTGCTTACACTCATTTTTGTGTTCGTATTTTATATTTTTTCACTTAAATTCCGCTTTTTTGTGCCTATCGGAATCACCTATGTATTATTATTATTTTTCTTACTATAATTATGTATATTATTTCAAATATGGATTGTATTGCATTGCACTACCCCTGCATACATTCTATATTAAATTCTTCTTACTATTATTATTATAAACCAATTACAATAATACATACACGAAAAACTAAGAATGTACAAGCAATGAAAACTATATAAATAAAAATGTAAATGTTCGTTTATTGAAAATTTTAAATCTCCGAAAGTTCTGCACCGATTGCTTTGAAATTCTGACATAACTTTGCATTTATATATATATAATATTTATATGTCACCTGTGACAGGTAAAAACATTTGTTTTTTTTTATCAGCGCCGTCTGTTGGACTTAAAAGCAACACGCGCTATTGTTTCTCTATCTGCATAGACAGACTGAGCCACAGCAACGCATGGCGGGCATACTTTGAAGGCACATATAAGTTAACCGATTTTAATAATGGTGGATTACGTATCTTATATTTTTCGGCATGCTTTTAAGGTGTTGAAATCGAGCATTCCTGTTAAGAACTATAATGGAAATAGGAATAGATATTATGTATATTTTCTCATATATGAGTAACGCGTAAACCTGTTTTGTACTTTTCTATTTCTAGAACATGGTTTTGCTCAGAAAGGGCCCAAATAAGAGAGCCACATTCCAGGATACCGCGAACAATGTTTCATATATCATATGTTCTCCGTATCGCGATTTGACATTTGTCGTTTGTCATTTTATGTTACAATATTACGTGGAAATGTTGCATATTTTATTTCATTTTACATTGAAAATAATGATAAAAAGACTATAATATATGTTTATTACTAATTCTGAACGTGTTTTACAGCTCAGTATTGTGAATTTCGTGTGAAATATGGTTTTGCTCAAGTAGTAGAAATATTTTAAAATTCTGATTCATTTTGATTATTTCTTCTCTAATGGCAACTATCTATGAAATCGTACGCATGAAAATATGATTCGTGCAAAGGAAAGGTTTTTCAAATGGGTTTGGTTATAGTTTATGTATGGTGATCGGTATGAAAAAAAGCATCCATCAGTTAGGATTACTGTGAGGATAGGTATACTGCTGTCATTTGCAAAAAGGCAGCTGGACATTTTCAATGGTCACATTCTGATGTACTTTTTATTATAATAGGCTGATAAATACGAAAGGTGTCGAATATCAGAAGATGACCATTGAACATTTCCAGCTTCTTTTTACTTATGGCGGCAGTGGAAGAGGGTTTGCAATAGACTGAGGTCGCTGAATTAGCACAGGACTAAAACGCATAAATGCTCTTGGTTGAATCTTTGAATCCCAAACCCAACTCTGCAAGAAAATGATGATGATAACATCCATAAAAAAATAGTACCTATATTACCACTGCAGGTAGAAGGATTAATCTAAAGAAAAAGAAACGGAGTTTCAGGAGTAACTTTGGAATACTTTTTTTAAATTTTTTTTTATTCATTTATTTATTAAAAAAAATATTTTTTAGCATAAAAAACGTACTCTGCACATTTCACTAGGGCATTCCTGTATCAAGATGTGCAGCTTAACAATTATATCATTTAAAACAATACATATATGTAAACTTAATATAATAATAAAATTAAATTTAAACCTAAAAAAGAAAAGTTTATGACACGGTCATTTCGTGACCGGTCGACAAAAATAAACTAAATTTTAGTAACAAATGTACGAAAAAAAAAAAAAAAATGTCAACAAAAGAAGCATTCGTAAGTCAGTTGACAACAATAATATTCTTCTGTTAAATAGTTATATTTTATTACTTTGATAATACTAAGCACCTAATGGGAACAGAAGTTTCCAGCGTAGCACTGGCTTTCGCAGACTTTTTTGAAATCAGATGTACAAAGTAATTTTCTCTTAGTTTGAACGTCAAACGTGCAAAATTTCGTCAATAAGTATCAAAGTTCTGCTTTAAGAGGTGGAAAAAGAGTATGGGTGGTTTTTCTAAATGTAAACACTGATTTTCCTTTTGTTTTGATGGTGAAAGTGTACGAAATTTCATCAAATATCGGAATGAAAATGTAGATTTTTATAAAAAATGAAGCCACCCACAGACACTTACACTTATATTTAAATTGTTTTTCATTTAATATAATGATAATTCGGTGCATAAACGAGTTAACGGGTTAACGCAGACTATGTAGAATCATTAAAGCTAGCAGGTTACTTCATTCAATCTAATCTTCATCCAATTATCCTGTAAGGCTATTGGAAAATCCATTAAACTTGAAGAGAAACAACAATTTTCTGAATCATCGTTTGATTAACAATATTTTGCAGGTCCTTGGAATGAGCATCGGGTCCCCAGGTGGTTGTGAATGTTGAGATCCCTATTTTGAGAATCCCTGAGAGTTGTAAAGACTATCTAGCGTAGCCTACCGTGGCGGGTTCATTGACTCGCGGGGCAAATCCCCACTCTGACTTCACAGCCATTACGCCACTGGTGTAAGGGTAGTTTGGCCACCACCGGTCTCACGTCAGGGGGTGGTGTTGTAGGGGATGACGCAATGCGTGACTCCCCGCCCCCCTCCGGCAGAAACAAAAGGAGCATATAAAATATATATAGTGGAGCAATTAAACCTGCTTTGTTTTAGTTAAATGCGAGATAATAATGGGGAGCGTTGAACTACATTTAATCATTGCTGGCGGTTTTATTTGATTTAATCTCTGGAGTGATAACTTTATTTTTTACTTCGCACATCGACCAGTTTCACTTAGGACGGGTTGTTTCGGAGTATTTGAACAATTCATCAAATTTCATCGTTCATTTCTGGGATCTGTGAAAGTTCAATTCAAGTTCTGTTATTATATCACTGTAGGCTAGTTGCTTGACAGAACTGAAATAAAAAACAGAACTTGAAAAAATCTTTCACAGAACTTGAAAATTAACGTTGAAATTTGATGAATTGTTCAAATACTCCGAAACAACCCGTCCTTAAACTAAGGCTTCATCAGGATATAGTAATAAATAAAGTTAGCTTTAAAGTGTCTGTGAAGAGCACTCCAAACCAAAGAAAACTAAACTAAACTAAACTAAATTCATAAATTTATCTAAAAAAAAATCATAGTATATCGTGTAGAAATAGCGTGCTTGAGAGTTCATCTGTGAGGGGTTGAACTTTCAAAAGGTTCAGCCTACTAACTGAACTTATAGTGTACGAATGAACGGAAGTAACCCCTCTAAAACAATTTCGCATCGTGGTAAATAGTTTGCCTGTCTTGGAATTTCGTACATCAGCCACATTACCAAATTCACGTTAAAAATAACTTTAATGAAGAATCATTTTTGATAACCTTATAATCTTTGTTCAATGAAATCGATGCCTTCATAATATAGGCGTAACTACCGACGATTTTATACCGATTTCCCGAGCACGGTTGCGATGATTGATACACAGACCAAAAATCACAATGAAAATTGACATAAATTATTATAAGCAATAATTAGTCACCTGAAATATCAATACAAATTGAAAATATTTCCCGAGTAAAAATAAATGCCGCCGACGGATATCGAACCCGCACCTTCTGATGTCCGGTCAGGTGCTCTAGACCACTGAGCTACGTCGGCTTATTTCCAACACGCCAAATAATCCAATATGTACTAGTTCTTTAGGCGAATAATTATTGCTTATAATAATTTATTATCCTTTGTGCTATGTATAAAACCTTGTCTTATAAACATTAGTTCATCATTAAAAAAATACTAATAAACTGTCCGATTGAAATTATAGCTTTAATATGCATTGGCAGTCCACCTCTATCTACTATTTGACAATAAAAAGGGAGTTCATTAGTTCATGACGTCTTTGGTTATGACTAACAACTTTTGTTTCTACAAAGTTGGAGCGGAATCGATCGCGTCTAATGCTACGTATACATCTGTGAGCCGAACTGCCGAACTGAACCTCAAGTTATTGGAAAGAAACGAAGCAACCGCAAATGGCGCGAAACGACGCTTAAAGTTGATTCGTTCCTTTCCCGTAATTCATGGAACGGTTCGCGTTTCGGTTCGCAAATGTATACGTACCCTTGGATAAATTAATTAAGTCTATGGATTGTGTCCACAATTTCCTTTCATTTCTAATAGCTTAGTTAGTTGACCTCCATTCACTAATAAGCCAATTATTTTGCATAACGAAGGACATTTTCGAAAATTTGACATCTTGGATACCGTGCAAAAATTTGCGGTTTATCAAACCGTGGACAAAAATATCGCTAGCTAACAAAAGATGATGAATTTCGTCATTATCGTATTGAAATATGGCTTTATCAATCGACCTCCTGGTTATCTAGCAGGGTCGATCGATAAAAGAATTTATCGATAATGCCGATAACTTATTATCGTTCGCGAGCACGACTGCAGATCGCTAACGTACAAACAACAGTTCAAGTCGAATAAATTAAGAACACTTAGTCGTTGCGTACTATTTTTTGTTCATTAAAGATCTGCAGTCAAGCTCGGGAGCGATGATAAGTTAGCGATATTATCGATAAAACCTTTATCGATCGAAGATTCTAGATACCCCGTGGGAAGATTCCGGTTCTGTTAATTTAAGGTTGCGGACAATTGCCTATCTTCAAGTATTGCGAATCTGACTGCTTTTGGAAAACGCCTTCTCCTTCCTTCCTCCATTCTCCCGCTGTCTCCCACTATATTGATCACCACTCTGTCCAGTCCTCTCCTTCTTGCTTGTTTGCAAAATTCAATTATTTTTAAGCACCAAAATGTATTTTCAAAAAATATTAAAACATTTAATGAACACCTATTAAGATAAATGAATTCAGAACCATATTCCCTAAAAGCAGAATAGCTAAGAGCTGAATCAAAAAAAAAACTTTTGTACGCCTCGTATAATTTTGCACAAATAGAATTTTTTGTGCCGACGACTATTTTATAATATGGAAAAAATTGTATTTAACTAGCATTAGTGTAAGATGATTTTTCCACCAGTTTTTATTTTACACGATGGGCTCAACTTAAAAAGTTTTTTTTATGCAACAAATTCTGTAATTTACTATAAAACATTTAAAGTAGTTACGTTATCTGTTTCTGTGGTCATATATTGCTAACTATGTACATTTAAAAAAAATGTAACTACTAGCGGCAAATGACTAAGTAACTACTAATAATCATAAATTGGATGACGACAACCTATTTTATTCGTACACGTGTTTTTTTAAATTTAAGAAAACCAATTAAACAAATAGTGTGGAATTCTCACAAATTTGTAAATTGTTTTACGATAGTGATTATTTTTTCAAGAAGGTTTTACTTTACCAAGTACCGTTCCTATGCTTTGGGTACAATACAACATTAATATTTATTTTATCAAATGTAGAAGCATCCCTTAAAAATTTACACCGAGTTCATCGGCCTTCCTCCCCTGCTCCCCAGCCACCCCTCACTACTTCCTCCCCCTCGTATTGCCATGGAGACCTGTCGACCTACAGACCGACTCAGTCTGCCAGCTAACACCCCCCTTGCCACCGACCGGGGGTGGTTTTATATATTATATCATGCCACCCCCTGGAAAGATATTATTTACTTCTGGTTTATTCTAGGTAATATTTGTGATTTTGCAACGTTAAAGGTTTTAAACATTTGTTACTTTTCAAATCTGAATGGGGGGGTCTTAAACCAGAGCGATACTGAGAGTATCTTCTACTCAGGAAGGTGCCGCAAATTTACTATATAAACATTTTTTTAAGCGTATTTTGTGAATTATTAAAAAAAAATTATTAATGTCTTCCCTTCTGGAATGTACCGCAAGTAAACTATATGTTATTTTAAATGAATATCTTGTGAAATAACATAAATTAATCAGATACAATTTACTCGTGCTCGCTGGGATTTGAATCCGCGACCTTCGACTTGCCGAGAGCCTTACACGGAGGCCATCTATCTATGGACTATCAAATTTAGCTGTTAACCTTGTAAAAACGCATAAACTTCGTAAGAGAAATACAACGTTATAAACTTTCGAAATATATAAATTTAATTATATTAATATAATATTGTCTCAGAATATAATATGATATATTTCTTTCTATGAAGAAACATAACTCTTTCTCATGCGAAAGATACAAAATGACTCATACTTGGAAGGAGGTGGAATCAATGCCCGGACGTAGGTAGGAATGGGCCCAGGGCGGGTGGAGCTCTAGGGCGGGGGTGGCGACGCGCCCTCTCCCAGTTTTCGGCAGTGGGCGGGTTCAACAGCCTCCAGTCTAGACCGCTCAGCGTGTCAAGGCCAGCGGGCCAGCGAGGGAGGCAGCTGGGGGCGGCAGCCGGATAGGCGGTTCCCTCACCCCACCCAAGAGGGGTGCGTGCCGTGCACGTGTATTATATTATATACGCAGGGGGTTGAATTTTTGATCGGGTGGGAGAACTAGTACGTTGGCACGTCTGTTCTTGTAGATGGAGTCTTATTTTAACGTAAAAAGATAGTACGCGAATTATTTTAAATACTCGCGCAGATCCGTGAAAAACGACGGGATGTTAAAATAATTTTACGATTTTCGTCAGTATAGATTATTTATCTATTTATTCATGCATTGTTGTTCAGGAGTACAATAATAAATCTATGTAACATAGTAACAAACTGAGTATGAACGGGTTAAGCAGTTACAATTCAAGTTATAATAGAGAGTGCTTTTGTACAGTTCAAGGTACAAGGAGTTCAATATTTGTATATAATAACAAGAGCACAAATTAAGTACTTAAGTTACTATGGAGGTAGTTACAGAGCAATGTGTAGTAACTTTGTTTATATGTATAAAATATTAAACATGAAACTATTATTATTGTAGGATTTGTGAAGACGAAAATATTTATAAATTTAGATCAAACTAGAAAAATTACGAAATCCGTCAAAAATTTAAACCAAGGAAATAAACTTTTCGAATAAAAAATGATTTATCTACATAATAGTGCGTGTTTCTGTCCTGTGGCTATTTGATTTTTATACAGTTTTATTCCGATATTATGATGGGAAAATCTACATTTTCTGTTATAATTTATGTGCTAGTTGAACTACCTATAGTGTATAATAGAAATGAACACATTTATTTATATTACACGCCCTTACGGGCTTTTAAAATCATGTAATATACTTAGGACGGGTTGTTTCACAGAATTTGAACAATTCATCGAATGTCAAGTTCTGTGAAGGTTCTATTCAAGTTCTGTTCTTACATAAATATTGGCCAGTTGTTTCACAAAACTGAAATAATAACATAATTTTAATAGAACCTTCACAGAACTTCAAAATCAACTTTGAAATTTGATGAATTGATCAAATTCTGTGAAACAAGCTGTCTTTAATAGTTTAATGAAACAGGAATCATGAAGTAAAATTTGATTTTTAATTACATATATATTACTTATAGAATACATGTATAAGAATAGTTTTATGCTTACCTTGATTATAATTATTATTGAGGTATTTTATTATAGCCTTCTTGTAACTTTATGCCGCGCAGTTGAACACATTTACAATCTCTTTGCAATCTAGGTACAAGCGAGTATCTAGATGAGTCAGTCCTGATATTATTGTTGCAATTAAAAATAATTTTGGATCGAGTAGTTCTAGTTGGTATGTTGAAGGAGATTAAGCTCAGTAAATCAGGGATGTCTATAAATAAAATAATAACGCCTTTAATTTCATCACCTTTTCTTGGGTGTTTTAATACTTCATATTTCAAAATATATTTGTTTAAATTTGCAATGGTGGAATTCTGAGAGAAAGTTGTTTGCATTCTGTCGATATCACCTTGTCAGTCAAAAAAACGATACCGCTGTAATTAAGAGTTGAATATTATCGAGATAAAGCATAATGTTATCAACCGGGGGCGTAGCTCAGATGGTAGAGCGCTCGCTTAGCATGTGAGAGGTACCGGGATCGATACCCGGCGCCTCCAAAAATTTTTTTTTCATAGTCAATTAAAATTGGACATTGAGAATGTTTGGAATCTCTGTGTTAAGTAAGATAAGTACGCCCCTTAACACTTTCAGACAGTGTATTAATTTAAACACGATTTTTTTCCCTCAATATCTAGGCTGAATTAACCTGGAATAAACTGAATTTATAACTGGCTTCGCACTTTTTTTTTAATTGGACTTTTGTTACTAATTTTGGCGGTAGCAATTTTTATATTTTGAAAACTTATTTTTGTGTTCATAGTCGATGACTCTGTATGTTAAACACACCTTCTGAGGCCTAATTTTCTTTCATATTAAAATAGTAATAACTTCTAAAGTATGGAAAAAAATTATTTTTATAAAAATAAGTCTACCAATTGATACCAAGCACCAAATATGTTCTACCACTGCCAGTTTTAAATAAAGGTGTGAAAGGGTTAACACAGGATGTATATAAAATTAAATAACATTAGACAACATTTTTGATGACTTTGAAGAATTTTAATAGTTTTTTTTTTACTTTGTTCAGCTTCGTTTATTTGAATTTCTTACTTTTCTCTTTCATTATTGACGGGTTTCAACTAATGAAAATAACACAGTTTTCAAGCTGTTATATCTCAAAGCTTTTACGCTAAGTTTTGTAAGTTATCACAGTAGAAAATCTGAAGCCAATGCTCTGCCTCCCGTAATGATATGGCGTAATAATAGTCGTACGTAATAATGCTCCATTGTCAGGAGATTGCTGGCTGCCTTGTTGTTGCGGCGCTTCCGCGGACAAAGCACGCACATATTATGTAGCTAATGGAATCTATGATTTTCCGGGAAATAACACGCATTGTTCTTTAATACAATATATAACAATGGGCATACTATAAACAGATATAATATGCAGCACGTATCTCGATAGCCTTACAGCGTTTCACACGAAATAAACAAATATATATTTACAACCGTTGTTTTTTCTATTTCATGTGATTTTTTAAAGTGACAACGGATTTAAATGACGAAAGCGAATGAAAATGGGAAAGGGAAATTGACTTTCTTCACATCCTGTGTTCAATCATAGAAATATCATAATCTTATTTTCCTCTTTCATATAAATTCAAAATTCTTGCCTGAACAGAATATGTAATAATTACAATTTCATATTATTCAATATCGACATCTTCAATTGCGAATTTACTAAATATAAAATGACCTTAAAAGAGTATTTCACTGATGTTTCTTGAATTGATGTTTCTGATGTTTATATTTCTAGTATTTATATATTTATAATCCTGTTATGGTATGATTTATATGCACAACATTGTCTTCTTATGGTTATGGTTATGATATGATTTATATGCACAATATTGTTTGTATTCTTATGGTTACCAATGTATCGATAATCTTTTATTTTATATAAATTTTAGTTTTTTTTTTCCCTTTATTTTTGTTATTTTTGTTGTATTATTTTGTTCTATTATTTTATACAATTCTTTTATTTTATATAATTATAACTTCACATTTCTCATAAATTTAATTATTTCTTCTAATGCTGTCTTACGCAAAGTCACAAGGAGGTAATCCGTAATTGGTTTTATTTTGGCTATTTTACTTATGTACAATCTGTAAAAATGTAAACTGTTGATTTCCCAAAAATGAATAAATAAATAAATCCGGACCTATTCAATAACAATAAATGTTTTTTTTTGTTACAATAAGGTATAATGTTTCCTTGACTACTGTAAGATGGAGCAAAACACATTTTTCGTATTTTGACTTATTAAATAATGTAATTGTGACATAGTCATTAAAAACAAAGATTGATACGTTTTACGTATGTCTGTGTATCTGAAGTAAGGACAAATTTTAACTTGGGTGGTTTAAATAGGTATAAATAGGCATTTAGGGTAAAGTCGAAGTAACTTTGTTTTCAGAACATAATTAGTAACATTTTCACTAGCCTTTCCGAGGCCTATCAGGAATCAAGAGGTATTATGGAAATTATTGGTGACAATGGTTTTATTATAGAGATTTTTCCGGTCAGTGGAAATAGTTCAAATAGTATTTTTATTATTTGAGGACCACACAATATTTCCAACTGTTCCTAATCATCTGAAGCCAGTCAGACTATGTCATCCCCAATAAATATTAAAATGTTAAAAGGCTGAAGGTAGTAGTGAGATGAAAGTTATGGGGTAGAGAAAGGTGGATAAATACAAATCTGGTCACCAAACGTAGTCAAAGCCTTTTCAAGCAACTTTTAGATTCTGAATGGTAGTCTTTCACCATGACGATAATGAAAGTATCTACCACTCTGAGAAGTCTCACAAATATAATTTACATTATTTTAATTAATAGATAAGTTCTGAAATAAAACAAATAACATTTATTTGCGCACACAAGGATTTGTAGCCAAGAATCGAAACCACTTAACACAGAGGCCATATCTACTTCTAATTTATTTAGTTTCATTATACCTAGTCAAATTATTCACAGATTAAAAATTTATAGGATAATGAAATAATATTATTGGAAATCATTTTTCATAAAAAATGAAAGTAGTCATTTAAAACAACGTTTTGCGCAATGTTTCTGAAAGATGGATGTTCACAATTTCGATTATATATCTTTATATCTTGAAAGAAGTATAAACATAAATTTTTTTAGGAGAAATTCATTTAACTCTAATAAATCTCGTGGCGTTTCGTAACCGTGACCTATGGGCCCGGAGCCAAAGCTTTTATCGCTCTGACACGTCGCAACCAAGGGATTCTGCAAGGTGAAGATACAGACATTTTACAAAAGTTCTTTAATTTCAAAATCAAAAAATTCCTTTGAATTCGGTTATTTTTGGAACCATCTGCAACAAGAAAGCATTTCAAATTAACTTGTAGTTTTGTTCAGTTTGAAAATAAATTGAGATAGATAATAATAAACACAACAGATGTTCTTGCCTAAATAAAGGAAATATTGTACATTTAAATCTTTTAATCTCCCCAAAAAAACAGGGCTCTAGGAATTGCTCTAGCCATTGACTAAAGTATAATATACATGAATGGCTCTAGCGTATTTAATTTTTAGTAACTGGCAAGTTCTACCAGCTTGCCGCCAGTAACTAAATATTAAATACGCGAGAGCAGTTCCTACGCGGCTTTGTACTTTATTCTTTCTCTTGCCATTAGATTATCCCCGTGAGAACTATGGTGATGTTTTAATCAACTCTAATGAAAAATACTGTGTACCAACTAATCTAAAGGATTGCAATGTGTAGATTAGAATATAATTATAGGTGCTTATTTTTAAAAGATTTTCAGTCAGTATCGTCCCTGTGAAATACCACCATTGAGAATGGAAATATCTTTAGCCGTGTTTAGTGATGAGATCTGAATAACCAAGATTCTAATTTCCGTATATTCCTTTTCTCCCCCATCTTATTCCCTTCCCACACCCCAATAAGGGATGGAATAGGGTTGAGAGCAGTAGAGGCTCTTGTGCGGTATTCCAATAAAAAAAATACTCTCGTAAATTTGGTTTCAAATGGTTATTATAGGAATTGTAACAAGTTATACATAAATAAAATCTAGACACATTAATGTACGTTTCGCAGTACGAACCCTTTTGGTGTAATTCGCAGACCGAGATATAAATTCTAATCTTCTGCGATGGGGGTGGATTCGCCCAAACCCGCCCTACTACCCCCCTTGTGATTATTCTCTCTTGGTTACCCTAAATATAAATTCGGTTGGCAACAGGTTATATCGATCTCAATGAATACCTGTTCTAGATTAGTTATTTAGATATCGCCAGGAAGCTTTCATTAGTTTTGGCAAACAGTAAATTTTCATGTGACGTGGCCCGTTTCTATCCGAAATAATGGGGATTAGTCTGAAATGTGGCAAGATTTGGTACCCGGCTGAGTAGAAGTGGTTTATTCCTTGGTTAAATGATTGTGCGTAGCGAAGTGCTGTTTAGCATTTCGTCTATCTGTAAATTAGTTTGGACGCCCCGTTTCCGTTTCAAGATATTGGCCATTTTAATGGTTCAGTCTCGACTATTTTTACAGTGTGAAATCATTGTGTTTATAATTCGTTTTTTTTCGATCTTATGTTACCTATCTGACTGACAAGTTAAAGTAAAGAATTGTCATTGAGATAGTGATGTTTATTTGGCCAAATTTTATGATACCTTATTTGAATTTAAAAAAAATGTTACATAAAATTAAAGTATAGAGTTTTCCAATAAAAGGTGTTATTTTAAAAAGCCCGCTATTTCGGTAGATGTTATTTTTGAAGCTGTCATTTTTTAACATTTGACAAGTAGAAACTACGTCATTAATAAAAATAGAACGATACACGCTTCAACAACGCATTGAAATTATTAAAATTCACTTGAGTGAATTAAATGCAAATCATCTTGAGTGATGAGTCCCATTTCCACTTCGGTGGCTTCGTCAACAAGCAAAATTGTCGCATCTGGGTCTCGGAAAACCCAAGAGTCATTGTTGAAAAGCCTCTTTATCCTCAACGTGTGACTGTTTGTTGCGGTTTATGGTCCGGCGAAGTCCTTGGACCTTACTTTTCCGAAAATGGGGCTGGAGCAACAGTTACGGTGAATGGATTGCGCTATTGAGAGATGATTAATGATTTTTTATGGCCGGAATTGGATGTTATTGATCTAGACAACGTTCACTTTCAACAAAACTACGCTACGTGCCACACAAGCAACAAAACCATTGATCTTTAACGGGAAAAGTATCTTTGAATATAAAAATAACATCTCTTATTGGACAACCCTTTACATGTTGACAAATCTTATGATTTAATAGGAAACTTGGGAGGCGGGTTTGGGTACCGCCACCCCGGGAACCATTTATTCGATAACCAACACCTCTGCCATAGGTCAAGTGGGTGCCCTACATTTGGTGGTTCAGGATGCGCCTGCCCACTAGCTGCGTGACATGCCAGATCGGGAGTGGCTGATTGGAGAGACCTTTTGACCTCTCTAACTGGTCTCTCGACGTATTGCGTTGCACCGCAGTGAGAGTGATATATTTATATGTCCGTTACTCCTAGTCACCCTAGATTCCTACCCAACCTTCATACATTTTTCCGTCCCAGAACGTCCGCGTCTTCCTTTCCTTAAAAAAAACCATCCAGCAATATTAACGTAGACTAAATATTCTAATTGGTTTCAGCCAAACAAAATAATATGTTTCATAATATGCATTAAAAAATCAATTAATTAAATATTAAGGTTATTTTAAGCTTTGTGGGTGATTGTTATTAAATGGAAATAACAATTTTGGACGTGTTCTAATAAACGATTGAAAGAATGTTTCATTTTGCAACATATTTTCCTAAAAGTATGGAGTAAATAATTTTGTGAAATGCCAAGATATTAAAATACTAGTGAACCCCGCAATGCTTCACTATTGCTAATGTCTTCATCGGGCGTCTCCAACTTCTTCCACCATTCACTACTGTATATCACAATGTTACTGTTATAAAACCACATTACATCGACTTTAATTCGTGTCCGTATCTCATTCCGGTGCAGAGATATATTGGGTTAAGTATGACTTTCTATAAATACAATATGCATGTATTATTTATTTATTATATATATAAACCTTCCGGAAGAAATTTTATAAATGATAGTGAAAACCAAAGATATTAGAAGAACGAGATGTGCTATGCGCAGTTCGTACTGAGTGGAATTGTTTTGCCGAGTGTCGCCGGTTTTGTTCACCAATACTACTGCACACCTTCGCTTGCGCTAAGGTATCCGCACTAATACATAGAACAGATTTCTGTGCGTACACGTCCCGATACCGTTCAAAGTACCCTAATTAGGTAGTACTCCGGCTACGGTCCGGCGGCCAACATAGCATATCTCGTTCTTCTAATATCTTTGGTGAAAACTCTATCAAAATCCATTGCGTAGTTTAGAAAAACTAAGAGCACAAGCAGACAGACGCGGATAGCGACTTTATTTTACACATTTAATAGATTTACCTCCTTCAACATTTCCTTGACTTTCGTGAACCTATTTTTCTTCAGTATAATTTGAATGGCTTTATTTTGTAAACTTGTCTTCTGTATATATTATTACGTATGCATGTATACGTATTTGTACAATGTTTTGTCTCACCAGATACTGCAGCGCTTCCCGTATGTTCACGCAGGGACGAGTTCCCGGATATGCAGCCCTTATTAGATCCAGGATGACAGAAATGAGGGAAAGGATAAGAAGCTCTGGAAATATCCTCACTATGGAAGCCCACCTCACTCCATCCTCCAGCATTGACGCACACTGGAGAAAAATACTAGCGCCTAATATAGTCACGGCTCCCTAAAGGCTTCAACTTTCTATTATTCTATTAATTTTATCATTTTATTCTATTTTATTTTCAATTTATTCTGTTTTTTTTCTTTGTTTTTTGTTTTTGATCATATATTTTTTTGTATCTCTATATGGAATGTGTGGGACTGCACTAACCTCCCCACATACCGGAATAAACACTTTTATTATTATAATTATTATTAGGTTTCGTAGGTTTTTATTTCATTATTATATACATTTAATTAATTACGTAATCATTTACTTGTAAGCTATATGTATATGCATTAAAAAAAAACCCAAAAATACGTTTTTGTCGGTTGCCTGTGATGTGTGTTAGTTATTCCTACGAGAATTCTGGTTCAATGAACTCAAAAATGATTTGAATTCAAGTGTACTTTTCAAAACTAAAAGTAATAACGTGAAATATAATCCAGAGAAGCGGCAAAATAAGTGTCTACCTGTTATATAATATCTTAAAATATCACTATTAAAATTGTATTTTTTCAAAATTGGAATTAAAATATTCCGTGATTTTTTACGGGTCTGTGCTGGGTAATACACAATCATAAACAAAAATTAACTTGTTCGTGTTTATATATTTATATAAATATTTCCGTTTCTCTCAAAACGAGTGAACTAAATTGAACTTACATCTATTTCCGTGTTTGTATTATGAATTTCTTTTGTTATATAATAGGGGTAGATGCATTGTACCTGGTTGGTAATTCCGTCGCGGGATGGCGTGTTTGTCCCACTAGCAACCCCCCCCCCACCTCCCCCACCCCCCGGGCCAGAGGGGTGGGTACGTTAACACAAAGGAGGGTCAACGCGCTCGACACTCGACACACCCGACCCCAAGCCGCCGACATCAACTATGCACAACAATGATCATGCCATCAGTCTAATACCGTAGTCGATGCAGTGAATGCATTTGAAACAAAGGAAAAAGAGTAAAGGCTGGAGGAAATCATAGTAAGATAAATTTTATAGCTTTTATCAAGTTTTGCAGAAACATAGAGAAATAATAAAAACATGCTGACTTCTGCGGCTTCTTAGGTCAGATAATCATTATCATCGTCGGCACTATATCTTAGATTGGTTCCATGATAACTCAACACAGTGACTATTCAACACACCTTTAAAAAGTGATATAAAGTCATTAAAAAGATTTTAAACCTAACCAAACCTTCTTAACCCAGTTAATAAGGTTTTTGTTTCATCACTTTCCATGACTTTATATGACTTTTTAAAGATGTGACGAATTATCATTTTGATGATTTATCCGGTCACCCTTAGAATACAGGACGGTAACCTAACCTAACCTAACCTAACCTAACCTAACCTAACCCAACCTAACCTAACTTAACCTAACCCAACCTAACATATCCCAATTTAACCTAACCTAACCTAACCCAACACTACTATAAATGACAACCATTCACATTCACGACGGGTAGATTAAAAATACTGCATTTTAACAGACATTTTGTTTTTGTTAACGAAATACTTTGACATAATAATAAGAAAATCGGTTTGTGTGACAAGTTAACTTTTTTTTTTTTTTTGAATTTTTTTTTTTTTTTTTTTACAGTATTACCGCACAAGAGTCCCAACTGCTCCCGTCTGGAGCCAGTGAGACTATGGCATCCCCAATTGGGGTATGTTGTGAGGCTGAGGGTATTGGGGAGGGGAGGGAGATGGGGAAGAGGAAGGTGGGGAAGTACCTGGCTATTCAGATCTGGTCACCAAACACGGCTAAAGCCATTTCAAGCAACGTTTCAATTCTGAATGGTGGTCTTACACCAGGGCGATACTGAGAGTATCTTCCACTCTGGAACGTGCCGCAAATATACTATATATTATTTTAAATAAATTAATTGTGAAATAACACAAATTAATCAAATAAAATTTATTTGCGCACGCCGGGTTCGAACCCGCGACCTTCGGATCTGTAGTCGAAAGCGTATACCACTAGACCACGCCGGCCGTCAAACTATTATTATCAAATTAATCCAACACTAAGAACCTATTTTAGGTCTGCCAAGTCTGTCTTTTCTGTTTTACTTTTTTTGTTTGAGTTAAAATTGTCTTCAATGTAAATAAAACAGTTTCAGCGGTTTTGGGGATTAGCTCAATAATCAGATCTATTCCACTATATAAAAATAGTTACTGGAAAGATTAATGAAATAAATAGTTGTCTTTATGGTAATTAAGATGAATACATAGACATTTAAATTGATAGTCAAGCCAGTCAGAGAAAGGAAAACAAGTTCCGAGGAATGAGGAGGCGGCATTACCGCGTTTTGTTAATAAATGAATCTGACAGTATACAGGCAACTCGCATTGTAATAATCACTAATTAGTCCTGGAAAATAATTTCTGCATACGAATCACTAGTCCCTTTTTTCAATAGTGCGCAAATTGCTAGCTGCGTCAAAAATTTAGCTACAAATCCCAAATTGGGTAAAAGAAGGTTCGAATTTTTTACAAGTGCGCTATAATTTGCTCATCTCGCTCATTTTAGCGTCGCTACGTCAGGCGGTTTGTTTAAACACGAACATTCAGATCCTGCTTAGAAAAGTTCCACAATAACCCTTTGCCATACTTTAGCGAACTTTTAATTTTCTGCGCATGGTCTGGTAATTTCAATGTGTGCTCCTCGGCGCTGATCATGTCGTAGTTTGTTCAATGCGTTCTCAAACTCTCCTGGTGACAAAATATGGTCACGTGGTTTATTTCCAGCTCATCGAAATGGTATCCAGATTTTTAGTTAGGGTAAGTCTACCAATTTGTATGTCTATGCGAAATTCTGTGAAAGCATAATGATAATGAAAGTGACTTTCAATGACTTGGGTCTGTCAATCGGTTAGGAGAAAGGATTGTTAGGAGACAATAAGTAAAAACTAATTTGATTTATTTTTATTACGCCCACAATAGTGTAAATCTTCATAATAAAAGGTAAAAATGGTATACATTAAATTTTTTAATATCTTATTATTAAGATCTTGTTGTTTTATTAGGAATAAACTTTTGTAAATTATCTTTTCTCGAAAAAGAGTTTAACAAACAGTTTATTCCTGAAAAAAAAAACAGCAGTTAAAAAATATTACTCAGAATTTATTTTTAATTGAAAACATGTTCTGAAAAATCGCGGTAAAGTTATTTTATTTAAGATTGTTTTTGTTATATTTTCGTTCTGATAAAAAAAATATGTAAAGGCTTTTTCTTTCCAAATCCTTATTAATTAACCAATTTGATAATAAATTTAAAATTAATACATAATAATATTGCAAAATTAGTAATTCAAAGATTAATTGAACGAAATAAAAAAGTGAAAATATTTTAACGTTGTTGGAAGTTTTGTAAAGTGTTTTCCTTTCCAAATCCTCATTAATTAACCAATTTGATAATAAATTTAAAATTAAAACATAATAATATTGCAAAATTAGTAATTCAAAGATTAATTGAACGAAATAAAAAAGTGAAAATATTTTAACGTTTTTGGATAGGTAAATACGTTGAAGAAATCGTAGTTACAACGAAACCTACGAAATGGGTATTTTCTTCTAGGCATTAAAAACTAGGGTATATATTTATACAACTTAAAATATTCTCACCTCTTTGCAATAATCTAGCACACATTATACTATCCACTATATTTTATCGAGCGGATTTCAATGTCGTATTTTTCTTTTTTTTAAACTTTATTAGTACAAGTATCAGCGGAATAGAACTTATCACAGTAATACAAAATAAACGGATATTGTTTTGGGCCCGCGGAAATGTACCGGGGGTTGGTGGGGGGGCAAGTTGAGTAGAGCGGGGAGGGGAGAGGGTTCACTGACCCGAGGGAAAACTTTCACGGTCACACGCACACTTTTGCATTCGCTGACAGGGTTGTCACTACGAAAGCTATTCCCGGTGCAGTAGCCCAGTAGCCCAGTAACCGAATTAATTGATTAGGTTTCACATCCATTTTAGGTAGGTATTTTTTTTGTAACAATTTGTGATAAAGAAAGAAAGTTGTATGGTTTTAGCTAAATTTTACTTTGATTAGAATTGCGGAAAAACTGAACTGAATAAGGTCCAATCAAAAAAATAAATTGTCTCCTCAGTTTTAGCTAAAGCGGCTGCCTTTTCAGTTGTCCTAAACTAAAATTTTTGAATATATCTTCATTGTCAAAACTAAACAATATTTGTTCGTCCGGTAAGTGGCTGAGTGAACAAATGCGCGGGTTACCCAAAGAGGTATCGTGGACTCAATTACTCTGGCAGCTAAATCCTTCATAATTGCACAAAAAACATTTTCCGCTTATAAAAAAGGCAGTAGTAGCTTCTCAAACATTGACAACTTATTCGTAACCCGGGAACGTTTGTCTTTAAAACAACAACAAATACATTTCACATTTTTAATCAATAGCTCAGAACACCCTGAAATGATCTTCTTCTTCTTATGGTGGGGGATAGTTGGCAATGGTCAGTGGGATGCTGAGATTATTCAGCCGGTAATTTAGGACATCGGGAGACACTTGGTTTATCACGGATGTGCCTCTGGAAAACTGATGAAAGGGACATTTTTCTACAATCTGTTCTGTTGTTTGAATATGTCCACATTCAAACAATTTAGAATACTTTAGGTCCGATTTATGCATGGTAAAAAGTCACAACTGAGACTGCACCGGGTGTGGTTGGGTAACGTCAAGTGATATCATGCCAATTTCATGTTAAAATATTAGTCATTCAGAATATATGGAGAGCAAGTATTCTTTTCCTTATGAATACCATGACGGAATGCGACAATATCAGTATGCCAATATCAATATTTGTATGAACACGTGTTCCGCCGCCCTCGTAAAACATTCAATTTTTACTTGTTAGGAACTCACTTTTGACGGCCGGCATAGTCCAGTGGTAACGCATTGGACTGCCATTCCGAAGGTCGCGGGTTCGAACCCGGCGTGCGCAAATAAATTTTATTTGATTAATTTGTGTTATTTCACAATTAATTAATTAAAATAATATATAGTATATTTGCGGCACGTTCCAGAGTGGAAGATACTACCAGTATCGCCCTGGTGTAAGACCACCATTCAGAATTGAAACGTTGCTCCAAATGGCTTTAGCCGTGTTTAGTGACTAGATCTGAATAGCCAGGTACTTCCCCACCTTCCTCTTTCCCTTCCCCACTTACCTTCAGCCTCACAACATCCCCCAATTGGGGATGCCATAGTCTCACTGGCTCCAGACGGGAGCAGTTGGGACTCTTGTGAGGTATTCACTATAAAAAAAAAAAAAAACTCGGTCAATTCAATCGTCAAAGGCCTCCATTACCGTTTTTAACAGGAAAATGAATAATTTTATAATTTTACCAGGTTTTTAATAAATTAACAGTATTTCACACCAGTAAGTTTTCTCTGTGCAGATGGAGATAGAACCCTGGTATTTTTTAATGTTGAGCCCAGATGACAAAATATAGTTTTTTTATCGTGTTTAAGGTTTTGGTAACCCTGCCTCTGCAATTTCCAAGAAAACATTTGAGATAAGTAGAAATCTTGGTAGAAATGCTTACAGATTGTTTGTGAAAAGTGTTACACGGCATGAAATATAGTTGACGGGCGTATTATATTTACGAGCGGCTCGTGAAAGAAATAATAAAGAGTATTTGTCTGTCTGGCTGGGAAATAATAAACAATATTCAGATACTACAAGAGTTGAGGTTAGGGCAAGCTCAAGAAGTAATGATACTGATAATGGCTTTCATTAACACAGTTCCTTCTTTCCGTTTCCTGTTTCACCAGGGCAGGTGTAATATTATTGTGGTTACTAGCTTTATTTATTAACGGACAAATAGTCAAATAGAAAGGAGAGCATGTATGAATGATGAGCAACGAAAATATACATATAATATAAAAAGTACAGATGGAAGGCAATTACAAGTGTTACAAGACAATTAAA
The DNA here is from genome assembly GCF_061612785.1 of Hesperophylax consimilis. Lineage (NCBI taxonomy): Eukaryota > Metazoa > Arthropoda > Insecta > Trichoptera > Limnephilidae > Hesperophylax > Hesperophylax consimilis. The sequence continues at coordinate 5,220,040 of NC_142842.1, forward strand.
ATTACAATGCACGAAGAAGATTTAAAGGGTTTTTAAAATTACATATCGTCACCTTAAAGCAATAGTGGGATATCTTCGAAAAATACACTTTTGAGATAAGTATGCAGTTCGATGTAAAATTGTGAGCTCTACATGATGCATTACTGGGATATTTTGTAAAAAAAAAATGCCAGTGTTACAAGTAAAATCTCAGTATTGAAATGTTCGGTCACTCAGAGCAACACTGAGATATTGATGTTGTCCCACTGTTGCTTTCAAAAGGTCGTTTAAAATACTGAAATAAATTCATTGTCTCACTGTAGCTCTATAGTTTTCAACAAGTTGGGTGATCTTGGAAGAGAAACATAAAGAAACTGAAGGTGAATACTGGTCAGGAGGATGTAGCAAAGTCAGGAAAGGTATGCAGAGCAAAACAAATTAAGCCTGTACTGTGTACTAATTGTAAATACAAATGTTCTGAATCTTTTTGGAAGTTGATCGATTAAAATATTTTAATATTTATGATTCCATGAATCCTAGCTAGCAGTGGTTATTTTTTTTGAGAGAGATGGACATAACATACGTGTACGTAAGATTTTTTATGGCAACCTTAGATATAAGCAATAATACCATAAGCACTGCATTAAAAAAGAAAACAGACAGCTTCCTTCAAAAGGATGATTTAGTTGATGGTGTTATGAATCACATCAACAGCTTTAATAGAGTGGAATCACACTATTGTAGTGCAAGATCAGCTCGGATCTCCAAATATCCAAAAGATGTACAATTTGTACAAATAGAAGTGTGTCTCGGTAGGTAATCTCTATGTTACACACTCTACATACAGGAAAATATTCGATACCAAATTCAATATTTATTTTTTTAAATCAAAAAAGAACCTTTGCGCATTTTGTGTATATTACAACTATAGTACTGCAAATGAGAAATTAGAAAAAATAATAATATTCTGAACACATTCAGAATGTAAAGCTATCTCGACAAGAAAAAGATAAAAACATTACCAAGACCACTGATGATCCTGTAGTTGCCATTTATGACTTTCAAGCTGTTGTGCCGTTGCCGAATGGCAATATATCTATTTTTTTTATAAGAGCAAGTTAAACGTTATAACTTCTGTATTTACAATACCAAAACACGACAGGGCCATTGTTACATGCGGCATGAGGGTGTAGCTAAAAGAGGCGCAATTGAAATGTCTACCTGCGTGTACACATTTTTAAAAGACCTATGCCGAGGGAAATGGGAAGTGATCTTTTATTCTGATAACTGTGTGGCACATAATAAAAACAAATTTTTATTTTCCATGTACATGCATGCACTATGAATACTTGATATTCAAATCATTACCTATAAATATCTAATTGTTGGGCACTCAGAGAACGAAAGAGACTCCATTCATTATTGCAACGACAGAGAAAAGGTCAGGGTTTTAAAACAAGGCCTAATATTTATTCCAACGGAATTAGCGATGATCGTGTTCCAAGAAGACAATGAACCTCGTTATAAGTTAACAGAAATGGAAACAACGGACTTCATTGACTAGAAGAAGGTATGTGAGAAGACTGGAAAAAATTTCTCAATAATCACGGACAAAAATAAATGCATTTGGAATAAAGTTAAGATTTTCCAGATCACTAAAGATGAACCGTCAGTTATCAAATACAAAAGCACCAACACCGAGGATCCATTCAATCAGAGTATTAATGTGAGAGAGCGACTAAAGAATGTTTGGAATGAGAATAGTATAATTGTAGGACCAGCTTATACACATACAGTTCCACCTACAATTCCGCCGAATAAAAATCGTGATTTCTTATTTCTTTGCCAAAGTGGTGTTATACCAAAAAAACCTCATAATTTTTTTGAATTAATTTAACTGCCAATACAGACCGCGATGTACAAGAAGAAAATAACGATGAAGGTTCATTGTAGGTTTCCAGGGAATCAACACATATTTGTTTTATTTTTTTGTTCTTAAAGATTTCTGTAAAAAAAATTAAATACTTTTATTCAAAAGGTTTTCTGTTATTTTTGATACTTACCTACTTTTTACTCTTGGTTTTCTGTAAATTTTGTTACTTACCTACTTTTTACTCTTGGTTTTCTGTTAATTTTGTTACATACTTTTATTCTTAAGGTTTTCTGTTATTTTTGTTACATATATTATATCACGCTTCTCATAAATAAATTTATAAGCACAAATATATATTTTTTTCATTTTTATTCCACCTTACTCCCATCAATTGTCGTATTGACAAACTATAGGAGTGAGTGGGTGAGTACTGTTGAAAATGTATTTATGATTATAAACAGCATGGAAAAACATGCAGAAATAAGAATTATTAATTATTTTAAGCAATAGTTAATAGCAATTAGCCTGAAACAGTCGTCCACATTGAAAAAATCTCCCGAGAAACAATTATTAATTTATTTATCCATCTAAACTCGTAATATTATTACTATGCTTCACTGAGATAATTTGAGATGATTACCAAACACTCCACGCAACAGTGAGATATTTCCAGATTTACGTATACTTTGTCAAAATTAGTATGAAAAAATTAATTATTTTTCTATTATTACAATTTTGTGTTGATGTTAAATAATTGACCTTTCTTATACCATATCATTAATCTGCAAGATTAGTTAATTTGATGCTGCTAGAGCTCACGCAAACCTAAAAGTCCTATTATCTCAGAACAGCATTTTTTAAGATATCCCACTATTGCTTTAAGGTGACGATATTACGTATCGACTGTCGAAATTCATTTAGGCTCACACCAAAAAATTCAATGCTTCGACTTGACGGTGAGTTGACAACTCTGGATAAAGGAGAATGGTAAACATAATTAGTGGAGTGTTGATTGAGGAACAGCAATTTATTATTTCAGAGTCTACGGGAAGGGATGTTGAACTGGATTAGTTGCAACAAAGCAGGTGTGCCAGTAATACTGTTGATAATTTTGAATATGCAAATAAGATCGTAGTCTTTTCGACGTTTTTCTAAAGAAGAAATGTTTAAAGTTTGTTTAATTTCATAAAATGAGTACTCGCCTCTTTCAAGTCCTAACCTCCAAGCAATTCCTCGTAGGAAGCCATTATTAGCTGGCTTTGCCCGAGATAAGAAAACGAAAGCAAAAAAAACTTTTTGAAAAATGTGAAATAATCAATTTGTGAGGCGGGTATAGGTATCACCACCCTGAAAACCAAACATTGGATAACTAAAACCTCTGCCATAGGTCACCCCAAGTGGTTTGCAATGTTTGGTGATTTAGCAGGGATGCCCGGGTTCATAGAGTGAGGATTGTCTAGTTCTTGGCGACAGATGCGTCTGCCCACCTACTGTGTGGCGGACTGGATTTGGAGAGACTGATTAGAAAGACCTTTTTACATCTCCAGCAGGAATCTCTCGACACATTGCCTTACACCGCAGTGGGAGGGATGAATTCAAAAGTCCGTCGATCATGGAAACACTGAATTCCTAGATTCCTACCCATCCCTCAAAACCTTTTTCCTTCTTAGATCTTCATCTCATTTCTTTCCGTAAAAAAACACTCCACACAGAATCACCGAAGATGACATAGGCCCTGAAAAAAAAAAATCTCGTCAGGACCTCCTATGTGAAACTAATGGTAAAACACAGCAATATCTTGTCTACATTTTGACAGAATAATGGGTATTTACAAGCGATAAACTTGTTACTAGACTCCAAAGTCAACCATTCTAATGTTGTGTTGCACTACCTCCTTCTTTAGCTTGTGTTTACATGTTTTATGTTGTGTTTACACATCTGCCCTGATGATGGACTTTGCAATGCTGTCCGAAACGTTGGCTAAAGAAGGAGCAGCGCAACACGGCATAATACCCCAAAAAACAAATCACCATCATTCTAAGATTGTTTATATAGGTAGGTTGAGGTGTTTTGAAGAAAAACGGAGCTAAACAAATCATCCAAATATTGTTATTATTATTACTATTAAATAACGTTTTCTACTATGTGTTTACTAGCATGTTTAAAATAAGTTGATATTATTATTGTTTAATGTGTACTTTTTACTATTATTTTTCTTTTCCTTTCTACTTTATTGAATAAACAGTTATTTATTTTTGTATTCAATATCACCGCATGATGAGAACATTTTTTAAATGAATTGATGACCTTACTTTTATTAGGCTTCTGTCAATATTTATAATTTGTTATCACTCTGTTAAATATTTCTAATAAACAAAAACATGTTGTGAATAACGTTTTTCCGTATTTTTATTCTTAATTGATTGTGAGTTTTAGACATAACCCTTTCAATACCAGTGTTCTTCCTAAGGAACGTGGAGAAAAATATAATTTCTCTGTATCGTGTGAAACAATTAGCCCCGAATTTTACGTATCGCTTATGTAATATATTCCTTATACTGGTTTTTTTCTGCTAAGTTGCAATTCTTATTCTAGCGAAAAATACCGTAAATATAATGATAGATTTAGCCTGTTTTGCTCTGATTGGGAACCATTATTGCGTTTGTATTTAAATGTTATTTTTATACTTATTAAATTTAAAAAATGTTAAGGTCATAGATTTTTTTTCTTATTAAAAAATAACCCTTTGAGGCCTAAATAATAAAAATGAAATTACAATAAAAGTCAGTTGGCAAATAAAAATGTTCCTACAAAAAATTTCATATAATTATTTAAGACGGTAGTGGAAACAAAATTGCAGTACTGAAAAGGTAAACATGTTTTTATGTAACATTTATGACTTTGCGCCCAAAAATTGGCATCTATCTTAATAAAATTATTAGAAACAATACAATTACATTTATAATTTTTTGTGTTGCCACAAATATTCATTTATAAGACGCAGTATGTATTTTTAAATGGCATGTATAGTTTTGCACACATTGCTCTGTTCTGCTTAAATAAACTATCTTTATTATTAACACCGAAGAAGGCACGTTTACGTCCGAAACTAGTTTGCTTTACGCTTGTTATACATGAGGGATATAATATATAAATATCTGTGGGCATGGCCATAGAATCTCTTACGACCGTCACAGATATCTTATACCTATTACCAATCTGTAACGAATGTATGGAACTGATGAGCTATATAGTGAGATATGCGGCGCCTTTATATTACATTCCTCGTGTGTAACAAGCTTTAAACTCATATATACAATATTTTACAAAAAGTATAGTTTTTAATTATGTTTCACCACAAAGTTACTAGCTTAAAAAATATAAGCCTGAGTGAATATTTGACAGGTTCTTGGGCTCACAAATAATATGAAGTAACTATGAATACATAATGTAGTGTTATTCTGAAGTATATTGTTGGTTTTGCCCTGCTTTTTTACCCTAATGTTGTATTTGTAGTTGCTTGTTGGATATGTTTTTGAACTTTAGATCTAGTGTTTCTAAGACAGTGGTTATTTCTTGTGATTTGTATTTATATGAAAACAAAGGAGTATTGTTTTAGAAAAGAGTTGTTTAATTAACATAATGTTAAGATTGATGAAGATTTCGTCAGTGCTAGTTCCTACTTAGGGACTTAATAATTTTCATTATGGTTTTTTAAGTTTTAAAAAATGATTTTAGAATATTAACGTATACGATTACCGGATGATATTATGTGAATGGCACAATATTCTCTAGTAGGCATTGTTGTAGAGTTGTATTTACTGGAATACAAGACTCGCAAGATGCACAAAAGAGGGTCTTGCACTGTACACATTACTTAGTGAATGCACCATGCACCATGCCCCGCCGAATTAACATGACAAAGTGTGTTCGTATATTAGCCAAACGAAAACATTGTATTCTACGTGAAAAGAACCAGTTTCTTATAAATAAGTAGGTAATATTTGATATTATTTCTGCCATTATTCAAGTATCGGGTGAATGAATCCATTATTATGTCATCATTCTCATACACGGTGATTGAAATGGGTTTAATTGAGTACATGTATTAAATAAAGCACACTTCTTCACAGATCACCACTTCTCACACCTACAAACACATTCATACATGCATATAAACCTAAACACTACACAAGTTATCATATAATTATTATATATCCTATATTATATGGGTATCCACTTTTAAAAGCTGTAAATTATATCGCAACTGTAACCGTCCTGTTTTGTTTCTATAATATAAATTATTATAAGTAGATAAATCGTTAATTGCCATATATTAATTCAATACATTTCCATTATTGCAATGTGTAATTAGCACAACGAATTAACACCAGTGCCTCGATTCTCAACGAAGTCATTTCACTCGAACAACGAGTGTTTCGACTCACTCGTAGTTCGATTGACGTTTGGCGTATGTAATTATGTACATTCGACAAGATTCAAGAATAAGAATTTCGATCAATGTATGTATTCTCCACGGCGATTGCGAGCGGCCTGGATTGGAGAATCGATACTTATATTGGCTATGACGTGAAAAACGATTGATCTATTACAAATAATTATAAGCAATAATTAGTCGTCTGAAATATCCATACAAATTGAAAATATCTCCCGAGTAAAAATAAATTCCGCCGACGGAAATTGAACCAGCACCTTCTGATGTCCGGTCAGGTGCTCTGGACCACTGAGCTACGTCGGTGTATTAATGTCAACGGTGCTTTTAAATTTTTATAGTTTTTATTAATTTGAATCTTGTTATTACATTTTTGATTAAACATAACATTTTAGCGACGTACTTACAGTCACCGTGTAAAAGTGACTGGAATATTTTTTGTACTGTTTCCAAAATCATTATTCGACAATAAAAACTGTTGCATATTACAGTGGCCCTCTTTTCCATTTCCTGTTTTTTGTCCAGACTTCACATAGATTGACATGCACAAAATAATGACAGGACAGACACAGTATTATATTACCTATTACCTTTGTCATTCTTTTTGAACAAGACATTAAAAAAAGTATGTTGAGATTCTGAATTGGAATCCACAATTGGAAGACATAACTTGTGTCACGAATTGTCTAGTAAAGTACTAACAATTTCAAAGATAATTGAAATAAAATTTATTCTATTTTTTAATAGTTTTAACAAACAATTAATAACCATCCATATTATTAAAATGTAAAAACAAAAGCCATACACACAAAATTTCAATCTAATTCACTAGGCCCTAACTTGTTCTAATTTTGAGTTATAGCCGTTTTACACGATCGCAAAGTATACGTTTAAAAAGTCAACTGGTTCGATTATCATTTCTGGGACCCCTTCTATTTATAATCTTTATTAATGAGTTGTGCGAGCTACCAATCGGTGGTAAAATTATTACATTCGCAGACGATATGGTAGCTATCTTTGAAGGAGATGACTGGACTGACACACACAAACTTGCTGAAAGTGGAATTAATGTGATAAAACAATGGCTCAGCAAAAATCTACAACACTGAACACTTCTAAAACCAAATACATGAGATTCAGCTCCACTATAAAGGGACAACCTAGTACAACACACACAATAAAAACACATAATCATGACTGTTACTCCTATAATACTGAACCTAACTCCAATTGTGAAGATCTTGAATGTGTGAAAAACATCAAGTACCTAGGTGTTATAATAGACAATCATCTTAAGTGGAATTATCACATTGACAATCTTACAACTAGGGTAAGAAAACTTACTCATATTTTCTTTGCAGTGCGAAACATAATTAGACAAGTAGATCTAAGAAAAATATATTTCGGACTTTGCAACCCCCTCTTAATGTGTGGTTGCATTGGCTGGGGAGCATCAGGAAGATCAATTCTAGATCCGCTTATGAAGGCCCAAAAATCAATAATTAATTAAAGTCATAATGCGCAAACCATATAGGTTCTCTAGCGATGAGCTCTTTAAACAATTGAATGTACTTGATGTTCGTCAAAACTATATAAAAAAGGTTATTATTCATGTACATAAAAATCTAGACAATATTAATAAAATTGACCATAAACACATCACAAGAAGCCACACTAGAAATGACCTCATGATCCCAACGAGCAATACGGCGAAGTATCAAAAGACACACACATACTTGGGACCTAAACTGTACAACAAAATCCCCCCTGAATTAAACATAAAAATTTATTTATTTATATACTAGCTGTACCCCTCCACGCGTTGCTGTGGTTCAATCTGTCTGTGCAGATAGAGAAACAATAGCGTGTGTTGCTTTTACGTCCAACAGATGGGCATGTTTGAAAAAAAAAACATATTTTTACCTCTCACCGGTGACATCTAATGTAATTATATACATAATATAATGTATGTATATAAAAACACACGCGTATCTGAATGCAACTTTGTGTCAAAATTTAAAAAAAAAACACTGATAGTTCAATAAAATTATCACTTTTCTGAAATAGGCTTTTTTGTAACTCGAAACCAATGTAGTCAGGCAATCAGAAAGAAATATTAATTATATTTATTTTATTAGTGGTATTCAAACAAAGTTAATTTATTTTAATTATTATAATTATGTATATCCACAAAGTGTTTGCTACAAGTGAAAAAAAAAAAAAAAATATTTACTTATTCACGCCTTGGAAGGCTTTTACATGTATGCATTTTTATAAGTAAGCTGTTCAGGAGTACAGTAATAAGTGTATAATTCATCAATAAACTGAATATGAACGATATAAGCAGATAAAATACAAGTTATCATATATAGTCCTGATGAACGAAGGAGTTCAATAATTGTTTATAATAACAAGAGGACAAAATAAGTACTTAAGGTACTACGTTAGTACTTACTCATTCACAACTATATTGCACACTGTTTTTGTACTTTCCCTTTCGAACACCATTACTTTAGACTTACTTACATTCATCATTAACTTATTCTTCATACGTATTTCGTTAATGCTAGACAAGAGAGACGGTACATCTTCCACACTGTTAGCAATCAGCACCGCATCATCAGTATACAACATTCTTTCAGATTACTCAAATTTGCGCCCAATCCCACCTCTTTCAATTCTTGCATTCAATTATCCATGTATAGATTGAATAACAACGGTGACATTATGCAGCCTTCACTCTAACGCATGCAACGCTTCCCTCATACAGAGATGCAATTGCCTGAGTCAGATTCGTATTCACTCCATACTTGGACAACACCTTCCATAGCTTTTTCACGCCGTTTATCATAATTATAACATATAATCTCAACATAATTAGGTACTATAAATTTAGATTTGTTAAAATAAAAATGAACAAGATTTTTTTTTTGTCAGCATGTTTGTAATTAACAAACTTTTATTTCGCCCTGTTGGGTATTTTAAAGATCGTAGAAAATATAAACGTAAAAGGGTCACATAATTTTTTTTATAAATCTTCTAATAGAAGGGATTTGGATGCAGCATATTATAGATCAGAAAAATTGATATACCAAAAAATCTTTTGTATAGAAATTATATCTCGTTGCAACTATTTCAGATCTTACGTTATTTTCATTGTGATCTTTGTGTCTTTTAAATAAAATAAGACTCATAAATTGAATTACATGTTTTTTATACAATTCTTGGGCAAAGCCATTTAAGGCAAAGGTAAAGCAAAGAAAGGCAAGATCGTTTTATTAAGTCACTAGTTTTAAGTCAGTAGTTATAAGCCTTAGTCGTAATTCACTAGATATAAGTCTGAGAGGTCACTAACTTTAAGTCGGTAGTTATAAGCCTTAGTCATAAGCCACTGGATATAAGTCTTAGATGTGAGTTACTAGTTATTATTATGAATCTTAAAGGCCAGATATATTTATTCCCCCCCTGAGGTTATTTCAGCTAAATATGATTTACGATTATTAGTGTTGAGTGTTGTGTTGTCTGATTTAATATTTCATTTCATGTTTTCTTATTTATCATTTCAAATTAACTTCATTTTTTCTAATCTCGATGGGTAAAATCCTTTACATAAATTCGCGTCTGTGTGTCACCTTTCCTTTCATCTTTTCTATGTATAGTCTGTTTATGCTACGTTTTGTCTATGGGCTTTTATGTGAAAACAACGGGATTGGGTTAAAATGTGCAAATCATTTTGATATTCTTGTATCCTTACATTTTACAAAATTCGCTTTCATTCGAAGTATAAAAGCCTTTGAGTTAACATTCGACACCTTAAAGCCTCTGATCTAACAACTAGAATCATTGCAAATTCATCTGAATAAAAACGCAATAAATAAATCTGTTAAAAAAGTGTTTTAATAACAACCATCTCTCATCCATCCATCTATCTCTGTGCGTATCCTTGCGCAAAGAAACGAAGGACTTCAAGAAAAGCAGCTAGCCTTACAACCGACGGCAAAAGTCCTGGAGACATACGCAGGGAGCCACCAATTAGTATTATTAAAATGTGATTATTGGTGGTAGATGCTTTAAGAAAATAAGTACTCGCTTATCACACGCAAGTTTTCTATTCAAAACCAGAAATAATTATAATGTTTTAATAATTATTAACATGATCACTATGCATTTTTATTCCACGCCATTATCCTATCCCTATGTACTGCGTAGGTACAGCACACAATGTGTAGTCGTTAGCGTGGCGACCCCGGTAGGTACCTGAGCAGTGCGTGCAGGCAGAGTGATTACGAATGGATAGGTGGGTATCGGAATAAAAAGATTCCACTTGAATAATACCCCTCCATTCGCCTAGGAGTTCAGCTCACATGACCCTACACAATGCGTTTTGCTAGACCCCTTTGGCTATGAGACAGTGATATATAACTCGGAACCAAATACGTTTTTAAAATTGTTCACTAATTAATTGTTGTTAATACACGCAAAATCAAAATAAGCCGGATGAATAGACCAAGTAATTTAGAACCAATAAATATGATTTTATTTTTATGTATACTTTTCCTCGGGACTTATATCATAATTGGGGAGGATCTTTTCAAAAATTAAAGAGAGAAGGTTCTGAAAAGGAAAACTGTATGAGGTTGGCTAGAAATTTGGGGGTCAGCGTGTCCAGGAGTGATATATGTATGAATCCATCCATCCCACTGCGGGTGCAAGGCGATGGGTCAATAGAATCCGGCTGGAGAGGTGAGAGAGTCTCCTTCGACCTACCTCTCCCAATCCGGCCCCACGCACTTGGTGGGCAAATGCATACGCCGCCATGACCTGCATAAACTTCTCCCAGTAAACATGAGAAGTTCTGCAAAGTCACCAAACGTAGCGAACCACCTGGGGAGACCCATTTTTAAAATCAAAATACTGCGTGACCATTTCCTAATCAAATTTTAGTCATTCAGAATATATCTGAACACGTGACAAGCAGATGACCTTGTCCGAATAAATTTAATGAACAAGATTCGAAAATATTATTATTTTTAAGAACACGAGTTACGACTTCCTCATAATAAATTTGTGCTTTACTGATAATTTGTTTTGAGATTTGTCAATTCATTAGTTATAGGCTTCCAGTTCTGTTTTTAAGAGGAAAACATTTTATAAAACAAGATTCGTTTGAAATAGAGCAGAAATGCTTTACTTGCATATAAAGATTCACTGTGAATTTTTTCATGCGAATAACATATTAAGTAACAAGTAACAGAAAAAAACGTGTTTTTAATAATTTTCGGAGCTTACTTTGCGATTTTTTTCTATCTAGGAAAATTCATATAATTATCGTTTCGGCATAACAAGTGTATAGATATTATCTTCAAAAATAACGTATATTTTTTTGGATTTTAAAAACTTAAAGAGTTAACGAGAAACTTGTTATAAATCGATAGAAATTGGGTATGTTGGGGATTAACGTTGTGTTCATCATTGTGTTTTATTGTTCTCAGTTAATTACTGTTATAGTTGGATCTTTAATCCGACTCTTTGTAAATGAGAAAATCAATCACGTATTTTTATAAATATTTAAGTGCTTGATAATACCTGTCGTTACTAAATGAATTGCATAGAATCAGTGAACTCCTAGGGAACTAGGGCCTAGACAAAAGTATTCCCCTCTATGCGCAGGCGGAGCAATGAACCCTGGACCCATTCATCGGAGCATATAAACCATCCTGAGCTATCGAGGGCACTCTTTCTGCCTAGCCCCACGGAGACCATTGTACGTAATGTTTGATAAATAGACAGGGCTTACGTTTTATTTCATTCGTATTAAAATTACTAATTAGGTATCAAATACAAAAATAAGTCCTGTTAAGTCACAGGAATATTAGCTGAGAAAATAAATTCCATAATGCCAACATTTATTATATTTTAATCCAGGCTGTACTTTTAATCCACCTAGATCTGTAGAAATGGGTTACATGATATTTTATCAAAATGAAAATTCAACACACTTCAAAAGTGATATAGAGTCATTAAAATTAATGAAAAAAACTAGGTTTAATACTTACCTATGTAACCTATTTAACATAGTTTTTGTTTCATCACTTTTCATGACTTCATATCACTTTTTGTAAGTGTGTTGAATTGCCATTTTGATGAGATACCCGGTCACCGTAGAAATGTATTATATATTTGTACAGAGCCTTTGAGGTGATTTTGCACAAAAACGGTGCTATAAAAATCATTCAAACATCATAGTTAAATTATGTGAAGAAATTATTGAATACTCATTATTGCTTTTACTCGAACTACCTAATATTATTAATAACAAATAATTAATAAAAATACTCCCCTCTACCAAAGCCAATGAACAATAAACCATTTGATTATCATTGGACCGATAAATAATTACGTTTTGATTGTTTAAATTTTTATTTCTGGGGGGATCGCATTACATTATTTAGGACAGATAGCGACCCGTATTGCTTTTTTCATACAAAACATAAATTTGATTTGAGATCAAAATACTCCACCAAACTGAAAATTTATTTTTGTAATCAAAAAGCAGATATTGCTTTATTCATTTGACTTTTAAATTATAAAATATAGGAATATACGTGGATTTTTTCGTCTTTCTAATATTTTTTATGATATTTTTTAACAAATATCAAAACACGTAAACACTATAAGAATTCAATTTATCACGATTTTTGAGGCCATCTCTGACAATTTTTTTGTGAGATAACGGTACCATTAAAAAAATAATCTTTACCAATCTACTATGTAAATGAAATGAAATATAAATTAAAAAATAAAACATGACAAAAATACGTTATTTATGTCTGATTTTAAAATTTATATACGAAAAATTTGTGTACCAATGTAAATCGGTCGGTTGAAAATTAAATTTAAGCCCATAAAAATAGATTTTTAAACATTTAATGATTTTTATAATTTTAAAGTTTAGTATATTTGGCAGAAAGGGTAAGATTTTTTTTTTAGTAATTAATATTAAGTAACAAATAATTTTCAAACTTCGTTAGCACATATTTCTACTAGATATTTACTGTAGGTACCTTTCGAATATTTTTTTTTTGTTTGGCTGAGTATTTTGGCTTCAAATTCAAATTTAAGTCTTGTATGAAAATTGAACCACAACGTTTTTCCCTATGTATGATATTTTTTTTCGATACTTTAAAGTATTCATGATATATTGGAATTTGTGTTGCAATTTGTGTTTCAATTTGTGTTGCAATTTGTGTTGCCATTTGTGTTACAAGTTGATACTGAAATCCTACAGCCGACTAAATATTATCTAAAAATAGAAGAAACTCATCAATATGTTCCATTGAGCGGATGTTTTCATGTATAATGTTAATTTTGTTTTGATCTCCAGATAAATTCTTTAGACTTTACTAATAAACGTATTTTAAATTTACCAATTAGATTTTAATGATTGTTTACCAATTATTTAACGACATGTTTATTAGTAATTGGGTTTGAGTTTATAGATGTATTCTAAGATAAATTTAGTAATTGATTATTGATTTTAATTTTTTAAGGAAATGTGTTATCTTTGGATAATGGAGTACTAAACCTTTCAGTTGCAGAGAAGGAGATTAGGTGATAATAATTTGGTAAGTAATGTTATTTGAAGGAGATATTTTTTCTTTTTTATATTTTTTCCAAAAAACCTTATATTAAAAAAATATATGTAAATATATATATATTATATTTATATTTTACACATAACATCATACTATAACATTGAATCTAAGTAAGAATCGTGGCTCCCTTATCAGGCACAAGAGCTCCTCTTTTCTGATAAGGTATACATGACCAATTATGTACCTAAATATTATATTTTGCAAAATATGTATGTACTAATGTAACTATGATCTATATTAAAATAATAAAAAAAAATCCGAATAATAATTTCGTTGTTTTGCGTCCTAACACTCGAGTAAAACCATCTAACAAAAAGCCATAACCATTCTGTAGGAAAGGGTACCACCGATCTTTCACCTCTGCGATACAGAAATACACAAGGCACTTGAACAAACTGCACAATGAGTAAACGAGTTCATAGGCTAGACGTATTTTGTTCTCCAATTCAAAGGGATTTGTTGAAACTAGGAATAAACCCACAACAGAATTGCTTTGTCTAGATCTGTAGATTCTAATTCCTTTTAACCTTTGTTGTGTGGTTCAGTCAACATTCAACGAATCTAGGGTAAATTTTAACAATACTCAGGCTAAGCAGGAAGCTCTTTGATCTGATTATGTAGTTTTAACGGATGGTAATTGTAACCTAAACAATTGAGCATTAAGAAAAACATTCTAAGAGTTTGATTAACCGAATATAAGAGAGACAATTAGTTAAAACTATATTTGTTTAGGTGTGAAATTGGTGATTTTTTAAAAATATTTTATTGAGACGATGTAGAAAAAGTCGCACTCCTGATGAAAAAGACACCAAAATTTTCGTACAGTTGCCAACCAGATAAACTTTCGAAACTCCTGGTGCAATGTCCTAAAACTAGTATATTTAATTGTAATGAGGGCAATGACACCGTATCACAGCAGTTAATTCTAGTCATTGTGTTATATACCGGTCACTTCTAAAAATCTTCAAAAATCTCCCTCGCCATATGCTTAGCTAAGCACGGTTCAATAAACTCCAGTCTGCAAAATATTGAATAGTACCTTATTTCTGTGCATTAGTCCCACACGAGTTATCTTTGGGGAGGTTGTGTCGTATTTATTTGATGGAAATTAAGGAGAGGAGGTTCTGGGAAGAAATAAGATATGATGGGTGGGTCGGAATCTGGGGATCGGTGTGTCCTGGAATAAAAGACTTACAAAACCATCCCTCCCACTGCGGTGCAAGTCGATGGGTCTAGAGAGTCCAGTCGTAGAGGTATAAGGGTCTCCCTCAACCAAAAACATGCAAACTGAACAGGGTTTTAAGACAACAAATTTTTATTTTCTTAGATATTTTAAGACTTCTAAGTCTATAATATCAAGGTAATATTTTAAACACTCATATGCGATAAAAATTGTGAGGCGCATATGACGTTGTTCAATTTGTATACACTTTTAATTCGGTAAATTTAAATGATTGACCATTTCATGGAAAATAAGAATCTAGAAAACGAAAAAAAGGCGTTCCCAATCTGAACTGCCATGCAGTTGGGCAGACGTATCCGCCGCAAAGACCTGGACAAATCTCACCCCAAGTCACACCAAACGTAGCGAACCACTTGGGGTGACCTATGGCAGAACCATTGGTTATCCAATTAATGGTTCCCGGGGATATTATCTATATTATTGCATCACCAACTTTTATACTAGTGATACCTACAGCAGGAAGACCATCTCCGATCTCACGGTTAGAATCATTATATTTATATATATATATATACGCCTAAAAAGGCTTTTACATAGAAGTGATACATGATGCAGTGTACATAGGAGAATATCTGTATTATACAGGAGATACTGACAGTAAATAGATGTAATCCATTGTAAAGAAGGTACAAATACACAATTGTAAAATTGTGATTACAAGTATAATGAGAAAATATTAAGAAATAATTAAAATAAAAACTAAATGAAGACAAAAAAAAATGAAATATGAAGCAATATTAGTAAAACGTAAGAGTAAAATAAAGTATAAAAAGAAATTAAAACATCACTACATATAAGACAAATCATTAAAACTTATTTACCAACGCTACTCTGATTCGCAGGATTTGACAAAGTGTTGGTATAGATTATGCTTAATTCTATAAATGGAGTCAATAAATAAATCAATAGCATCCCCATACTTGTTGCCCAGATCATGCATCCTATTGGTCAGTGAGTGTGTCTGATTGTTGGTCGTGTTTGTATTGCAGAATAATGTTTTATTTTGTCTTGTATTCCTAGTCGGCACATTATGCTGTCGTTCTTCGGTTGGACCAGTCGCCGCATTCCGTTTCGCTCTTGTGTTTAAATCAACTTAAAAATTAGGTACGTCTAAAAATTATTTATTATTAATAACTATTTTTAAATCAGTTCTGTTCAATAAATCAACTTCTGAATAATACCACCCGTTTTCTACTATGTCAATCTATTACGTGAGTCAAATTCCGATCTTTTGATTTCAAACAGCCATCCTGCAAGGAGCTGCATAATTACACATAAATAGACAATCAATCATATCTTTACTTTTCCTAAATTGGCAACCATCCGACACCTTCATAAAAGAGCACAATTTGTTGCACACATCGTACTAAAACTAGCGGTGAAAATGCGTCACCGCTTGAGCCGAATGGGTCCATTCTTTTTACACGCGCTTAGTCTCGTTTGATGTGTTTTTTGTGAGGATGACGCGTGGTCTGTTTTTTCAGACCTACCATCGTTTTCTGAATTCCGCCTCCAGTACGAAGACGGGCGGACATCGGACAACAGACAAGATAGAGAGCGCCGTGTGTAGTATGAAGGGAGCACCATATTATGTAGCGCGGTCCGAGTATCTATGGAGCCGAGTGTGTGGCCGCTCTTGTTTCTTGTTTACCCGTCCGACAATAGCCCGCACGCCGCCGCCGCTATTTCTGTATCAGCTCCTCTGTCGCGGTGTTATTATTGTTGTTGAGGCTGTGCGCGCGCGCAAGAGGGAGACCTTCGCAAGTGCCAGAGTACAATCATCACCATCATCAATGGCATTATGACCCGGTGACTCCTGGCTCTGTGGCACCAAATCATGCAGGGGAATGCTCAATGTTACACTTTTACTTTTCACGTCAGCCGCAGACTAATTCTTCCTGTCCAGACAAACTGATTCAGCCTGAACTCTTGCCAAATCATTTTGAACGATGCAACGTGGTATACATCAATATTTGAATACAGTCATATAATATATTATGCTGTGATCAACAAATATAATGCGTTCCAGAATAAATATAAAAGCAAAAAGACTTACCTGATTTGTATTCTTTGCAGAATATTTCCGGTGATGGTTGGGCTTCTTTCCAGGAGCTGTTGTGTGGTTGGTTGCTGTCTTCGAAGCAGGCGGTGGCACTAGTTTGTGAGAGGGATGGATCAGGGCAGGAGGTCCAGGACCGGAGAAGGGTATAGTCTGTTGATAAGGGGGTTTCCAAGGCGGATTTGTTGAATGGTCGTTTTCTTTGAGCTGGGGCGGATTGCAGGTTTCGTTTGGAGAGGAACGCGGAGAAGTTTTGTGTGGGTATGTATTTACTGTTGTGGGGATATATGTGGTTAGTGTTGGATAAGGAGATATGGGATAATATGAAGGGGTATTGGGACATGTTGCATTGTCTCTGTTGGGTAATATAACCCGCAGCGCAACATTTGTGAATGGGATATCTGTGAACTCGTGTGTTGCCCTTAATGTAGGTTTTTCCGTGAATTCTGTATTCGTGTTTGTGAATACTGTCGAATATTGCTTTGCTGGTACCTCTGAGTTGCATTGAGTCGTATTTGAAGAGATACTCAGACTTAAATCTATTAAATTTGATTCTAAACTTTGTCTTTGGTCTTTGTAATTGTTTTTTTCTTTTGTTTGAATTGTGATTCCTAAAGCTTTTGTACCTTTTCGACCTGCACATTCGGCGCCGCGATCTGAATGTGATGAGCGTGGTAAATCTAGGTTTTTGTCTGTTCGTGAAGAACTTGGTGACGGAGAAGAACTTGAACGCAGTCGGATTGCTAGTGGCTCTGGGATGAGGTGTTCCGGGATTTCCAACTCTGTGTTTGAACGGTCTAAAAGTGATGAGGTATATACAGATGACAGCGAATCTGAGTTTCTGTCTAGACGTGGAGTGATCTCCGAATGGATACACAAACGAGGTAATGTTTCTGGAATGAAATATTCGGCAAGATGGCTTTCTGAAAGGGATTCTTCCAGCAGCGGTATATTCTCTTCCGAAGTGGAAGTTGAATCTGACTCTTCGGAAACAAGTCGTCCTCGGAACAGGGTGGTCCGGTAATCTGGTGGGTCTATAAGTGGCAATGTATCTGGAATGATCAGGGGATGAATTGCCAGATCCGAGTGGAGATCTGGCGGCGCTACATCTAGGGGCGAGTGTGGCTGGCCGGGGGGGCGACGTGGCTGGTGAAGATGAAGGTTGTGATCTGGCAGCGGCGTGGTAGGGGCGGAGGGGGGGGAGAGGGGTGTGGTGGAATCCGCCGGAAGGGATGTTGGGGCCGGGTGAGCCAGCCCGGCTAGGGGAAGGGGGGAGGGCGGCCCAAGGGGGGCCCGCCAGGCGCGCCCTCAGCCCCCCCTCACCGCGCCCTCTCTCCTGCTGCCGCCCACATCCTCTGAAACCAAACAAATAATCAAATGTAATGATCCTGATGCTATTATTTAACTTTGATTAACGACAATTCATTGATTTAGAATTAAACAGTTCATATGTTCAACTTTACAAGCCTCTCGGTCAACAGGGCGGGATTGAAATGATCAAGAAATATTTAGAAAATACGCTTTACTTCATACTTAATTGGTTGTTTGATATATTATTGTATAAAAAATCAGTATATTACAAAAATGCCCCCAAGTGGTTATTCCGTATTGTAGAGTTAATTATGTGAGTGATAGATAAATGATTTAAAATTTATATTCACAGGAACGAAAAATTTCTACCGACATTCGCTCTCAGTCTTTTGCAAATGTTGTTTATTTGAATATCCCATTTAAAGTGGCAATCAACAGTCACTCCCAAATAAACATATTCATTTACCATTTCAATTTTATCGCATATGCAAGGCTGCAAAATGTTTTGATGATTACATGTAAAGTTGTGGGATATTATTTCATGTGGAGATTGTATGTGCAATATGCATCCATTTGGTTTTTTGGTATTTATGATTAGGCCTGCATCATGTGACCATTTTATTAGGGACGTAAAGTATTGTTGCATACATTTAATAGCAACGGATAATTGTTCATCGGATATGATAAAAGCCGTGTCGTCAGCATATACAAAGTGTTTAACATGTGAAAAAAGTTTTTTCGTTAATGATGCAAACACAATATAAAGCGTTGGTCCAAAAATTGACCCCTGAGGGACACCAGCACAAATTATTCCCACTAATTTTTTCTATTATTTTTACAAATATATGTCTATTAAATAAATAATTTTTAAACAAATTTAGCAGGTTTCCTCTGATTCCAATTGCTTCTTAAATTATTAATAATTTTTGCGGATCAATTGTGTCGAACGCTTTAGAATTGTCCATATATAATACATGCCTTTTATGGTTTAACTCACTATTTATATAATTCAAGAAGTTTTGTAATAATTTTTCTGTTGAAAGCCACATTGTTTTTGGTCTATTATGAAAGAAATTTCAAATTATTTGTTTAATTTTAAAGAAACATATTTTTCAATATATTTTACAAGTGCAGGCAAGATAGTTTCCTATTTCTGAGTGTTTTTCTCCTTTGTACTCGTATATCGATCTAATAATAGCACATTTAAGGTCATCAGGCATTTCAGCTTGTGATATCGTACATTCTTATGAGATATGATGTACGTACATCTTATCTCATTGAGCCTTGCCTTGGGTAAATACATGCTATGAGGTAATTCTACTGAATCTAAATTAGATGCTTTTAAATCACATTTGTGCAACATTTGGCTAATACTATCTGAGATGTAATTAACATATTGGTTTGATACGTTATCCACTGTCTGCACCTTCAATACATATCGCGAGATGACTTGCGTGTGAATCAGAAAATAACATAACACCAAATTATCTGTTTCATGTTTGCCAGTTGAAGACGTTCAATAGTAAAAAGATGTTTAAAAACAGATCAGAAGATGCCAGACAGTAAAATTCATTTCATAGGAAGGTGGATACAAAAAATTTCTAACGTTTGCAGATTTTTAAAGATTCCTTAAGTCTCCAGATGTCAATCATTCACCACATCCAGCCGCTTTGGACTTTCCTGAGTCGCCACGAATTTCCCGAAGTCTTCCGAGCTTTCCCGAGGTTTCCCGAGAGGCCGCGACTCCAAGCTGACTGGGCCCGCCTGTACTCAGAATGCGGGTCTGAAATAGCGTCATCGGCCGGAAAAAAGAACACAGAGTGCACTATTGTAGGCGCAGTCATACCGACACGAATAGACAATCTGCAGAATTCTGAGAGACTACTTTTGTCAAGGTCATGCTCGTCACGCAGATTCATATTTTAAATTTGGGCACTAAAAACTGTGTCGAATTTTACTTATCTTTGTCCTGTCATGAAAATTTATTTGCTTTTGAGTTTACTTTGTTAATAATTGGCGAAAATTAGAAAGGAATTGCTATGTAATTTTCGTAGAATTTATCAACAATTCTTAAATTGGGAGAAATGGGCATCAGGTTGAAGATGAAAACGTTGCTTATAAAGATGAAATAATTGATCCACTTGATCACAGAAACAGATAACAACAAAATATCATCATTGTATTCAAAAATTGATAAGAATTACGAGATGTAGTTATGTGCCATATTATATAGCCTAATTGGTGTACCGCTTGTACCGGTATTCAAGTCCCAGTTGCGACCGTTACCCTTTTTGTCTCTATCTCTTTCACTTTTTATTGTACTAAATAAATATATTTGTTAATATTTTGCCCCGGAATGATGCATTACCAATACAGGGTTGGTCCTGCAGACGATTTTGTCACTGCTTAGCGTTGTGATATGTTCAGGCACATAGCTGATTGCTATCTTTAATAGTTTACTTCCTACCTACCCCCCATACCCGTCCTCTTATCTTTGTCACCAGGAGACGGGAAGTACCAAAACAGTACCTTTTCTACCACGCACGAGGATAAACTGAGATAGGACTTTCAATATTTAGGTGGCATCCTCTTAGAGTTTTATTTGGTTCCCCTTTCCATGTTTCTTACACAATAAAATCGCGGCCGGAAATATTCCAAGACCTATCGAAACATTATATCTGTTATTAACCTTATTCATCAACCCTGAAATTATGAGAATGCCGCTGTAATGCCACCAACTTGAACGAAAAGTAACCAGCTGAACACTGTACACTACTGCACAGTCTACACCCCCTTTTGTTCAAGCGATGTTACAGTTCAATGTTTGCAATATTGAATGTAGTTAGGTTAGAATAGGTTAGGTTGTACGGTGGTGTAAGTGCTGGCAAATGCTCCATCATAAATATTATTTATCATGCAACTAATACTGATAGCTATTCGGACATAATAATAATATTATTTTAACTATCCCGCAGCCAAGTGGGGGACTAGGTATTAAACAAAATTACTATCCTCTTTATATTAGCTTAAATTCTTGACATACATTTTAGTATTTTACGTATTTCTGCGCAAATACATAAGTTACCGTTAATAATCGACTGAATAATTGTGATTTCTATAGTTTTAAAGCTCATCAGATAGAAAATCATGGGGTCATCGGAAGACCCACTTGGTTACAGACGTTTTGTTTGGCATTTTGGTCTGTCAAGAGTTTTAATAACTTCCCTTTGTGTAAAAAATAGAGATAATGATGTCTTCATTGGGATTTTCCGTGATAAGGATTTCATTTACATATTATTAAAATTTAGTAGTATGGGTAATATGAACTAATTATAAATATTAAGTAGTGTTTTTTCTGAACTAAATATAAGTGTCGTGATTTTTGTTCAGTTGAATGGTTTCGGTTTCCGTCTGTATTTGGTGTAAGTATATTATCTCTTTCTGATCTCACTATGTTGTGTATTCAGCTTTTTATTAGATATTTAAGTGTTACAATATTGTTGTGAGTTTTGAATGAGAGTGGGATTTTGTTTTTAGCACCATAGTATAAAAAGCTATTTTGCCCAAATTTTGTATTTGTACTTGCTTTTTGGATATGTTTTTGACCCTGAGATCTAGTGTTTATAATATACATATGTGTTAGTTGGTATTTCTCGTGTTTTGTATTCATGAATGTCCAGGAGCATTATTTTATAAGAAAGTTGTTTAATCGACATGATGTTAAGATTATTGAAGATTACAGTCAGTGGTAGTTCTTGAAGACCTTATGAAATGAACTTGTGCATTTATGCATTGCTAACATTGATGCTGTCATATATTTTAACTTTATTTTATTTCTTTATATGAGCAACTGTCTTTAACCTTACGTACAAACATGTACTCTTTCTTCTTTGTTTACACACCACCTATTTTATTAATTCTTATCCTTAAATAAATATGAAAAACAACCTTTGACTTTTATGCAAAAACGGGCGGTCTATTTGATAGATTCACCCTTTCTTAACATACGGATTGCAATCTTTAAAACGCAGGCATCAAATGTGAATGCTGTCCTTGTTAAGCACCGATCTATTGATATAAATTTGATTTTATACATCTCTAGCTACTGAGAAATTTTACATTTTGCCATCATTTACACTAGCGAAAACTCTTAGGATGGGTTATTTCATAGAATATAAACAATTCATCAAATTTCAATGTTCATTGGTGAGTTCTGTGAGTGTCCTATTCAAGTTCTGTTATTATATCATTATAGGCCAGTTACTTGACAGAACTTAAATAGTAACATTGACATTTAGTATATCATCAAAAAGTCAGCTTTCTGACACTCATAATCTAACTATACATAATTGTCTGCTAAATTGTAATTGCCACCCCTTGGAAAGTGTAGATTGTATCTTGTATCTAGGTGTAAAGATTGATAATTTTTTAAGATGGAATGACCATATTGATATGTTAACAAAGAATATCAGGAGACTTACTTTTATTTTTAAAAAACTTCGACACATATTGGACAAAGAGAAATTAAAAACTGTGTATTTTGCCTTAGTCCAATCTCGACTTTCTTATAACATAGTATGCTGGGGATCATGTCTAAAGTCCAATGTTGAACCACTAAATATTACTCAAAAATTGATCCTTAAAGTGATCTACAAAAAAATCTGTTATCCATCCAACCTACTTTATAAGGAATGTAATGTTATGTGTATAAAACAGCTATATATATCACTCAAATACTTTGTCGATTTTTCATCAATTTAAATTTGCTGAAAGAACACAACAAACGCGGACTTCTAGAATTAGCTCTACATTGAACTTTGTGGCGGTACATACTAAAACTTATTTTGGTCAAAGAAATTATTTATATCAGGCACCACTTATGTTTAATATTCTTCCAAATCATATTAAGTCTACCAATTCCTTAGTTAAATTTAAAAAAAGTTAATTAAGATTTTTCTATTGACAGACGATTGTCTTAATATTTTTTCATCCTTGTCCTTTCTTAAATAATAAGATTTTATATGAGTCCCATTTGCTAAAAACTTAATGTCACCCAATCTGTCTTTATTTTCTACTTTGCTTCTTCTTTTGAATAGTGATTAATGATTAGTAGTTATGGTTCGAATATTGTTACAATATACTCTCAAATTACCCATAATGATAATAAATGATAATTGGATGACTTGTATAGCGCCGTTTTTGTGCAAAATCACCTCAAGGGCGCTGAAAACACATCTGGTAACACATATAATACTTTTCTATAATTTTGAAATATTTTGTGTTTGTATGTAGAATTACTTTATGTTTGCGATTACTCTTGTTTGCTTCACTCAAATGTAAATTGTTAACCTCGATACAGACTCAAGACGGGTTGTTTCGGAGAATTTGAACAATTCATCAAATTTCAACGCTCATTTTCCAGTTATGCGAAAGATTTTTTCAAGTTCTGTTTTTATGTCAGTTCTGTCAAGCAAATAGCCTATAATGATATATTAACAGAACTTGAATACGACTTTCACAGAACCTAGAAATGAACATTGAAACTTGATGAATTGTTTAAATTCTCCGAAACAACCCGTCCTTAGTCCTAGTGAGGTTGATTTTTATGTGAAAAAAATGTGTTTTATGTATAGTGAGATGCAATAAATAAATAAAAACAGAACAGAAAAAGAACTTTGACAGAGCTTGAAAATTTACTTTGTAATTTGAAGAATTGTTCACATTCTCTGAAACAACCCGTCATTACAATCGACATATCTTTCATCATCCAAACTCCATAATAAGTTACTGAGCAAACAACACTCGCTTCGTCATACAACCGTACGGGCGAGTATTTTCCACTAGCAATAGTACCGATGTCACATCGTGCGCGTATGTGTGTACGTACGCTGGACCCTGTCAGCACTTTCCTCGCCGTAGTATGCAGATGTGACATGAGTCAGTGTATCGGCGGGTAGCGGGGACCAATTTAACAGACAATAAGCAAAGAGACGAGCTCCGGGAACTCGGACTTATTCACCGTGAGGTTCTCCAACCAACACAAGACAAAAGAGTATAGTTTTTTCATCCATCGATTATCGACAATCTATAACATAACTTAACTGTAAAGAGCAGACTCGCGTCTAAAAATAATGTTTCTAATTTTCCCTTATTTAATAAATCGCAATGATAGTATATAACCATATATTTTATTGACTCGAGCGATCTTTGGAATATTATGCCAAGTTTGCTAAAACGTTTTGAAAGATTGCTTGCCATAATGTAACAAATTTATAGAACCTAAGAATATAGGATAAACGGTGAAATCTAGTACAATACATCGGCTTTAAGGCGTAGCTTAATGCCAAATCACTATTTTGATTAATCTTTATAACGAATTGGTGTACATTATGAATACCAAAAATATGCTTTAAATAAATTGAAGGTTTTTCTATCGTTTTGTTTGAGTAGAATGCAAATAAAATTAAAAAAATACTCAGTAAAAAATATAAATGTAAGCTACTAAAAAAAATATTTTTTCAATAGAAATGTATGAACGCATAAATAAACAACTTTAAAAAAATTCACAATCATAGCTAAGATTATCTGTGATAGTTTCACTTGATTAAATTTTTTGCTTTCTAATAAAATTATTTACAAAATAAATAAAAAACAGTTTTGTGCTTGAAATTGAACGTTTCTAGACTCCGTTTGTCAAGCGATTTTAATGCCTATTTCCTACAATATAAGGTATACCAAGAATATACACATTTTAGCTTGTAGCTTCCTCTTACGTCGCAGTAAGCAGTTTCATGTATTTTCATATTAATATTTTGAGGAATGGTATCAATTAAATAATATGTATAATATGTAATAGTAATAAATATAGCGGTATAATTTTTTTAAGTTTTATAGATGTATTTACACAATTTTTCCATAGAAACGTCATTATCTCAAATGATTTTTTTTAAACTTTATTCTCGCAGGTAGGTAAAACAATATCTTTACTGAACCATTAAAATAGCCACCATCTTGAAACGAAAACGGAAAGGTTATCCTAAGAGTGTTTTCATAACCTTATATTTCGCTTGGAATTATAGACAAGGTAACTTGTGTCAAGCAAGTTTAGTTTTGTAGTAAGTAGTCTATAACTTTATTATCAGCCTTTAATTCGGTAGTAAGCCTGAGCCGGCTTGCGATATTTTCTCCGAACAGTTTGACGTTCTTCAGGCAGCTAATTATTGTGATGCGCGATTTATTTCCGTAGCGGTGAATAACAACTAACGACGAAGAGCGACGCTCCTGTACCGTGTTTACCGGCGGACTTATTTCTCTCATTTTACTATTCCTCGATTGATGACGGATCTTCCCGCCATTTCAATTGTGGTGGGATAAAGGTCAGTGTAGGGTGATTAAACTCACCATCAAATTGTGTTCAAATTGAGCGCAGTTATGCAGAAAGCAGCCATTCAATCACATTCAGAGAAATAGGTACTTTTAAATAATGATAAATACATAATAATTAATTTTTGGAATGACTTAATGAGTAAAATATCAAATTGTAATATTTCACCATGGAAGAAAATATCAACGACTCTCAAACGAAAAATCAGTAGGTTCGCTAGGTTTAATGACTAAGCAGAAGTGTCCGGATTCATCGGGTGAGATTTGTTGAGGATGCATCTGGCCATTAGCTGCGTGGTGTGCCAGATCGGGAGAGGCTGGTTTGGGGAGACCTTCGACCACTCCTACCATCGCCTTGCGCAGCAGTGGGAGGGATATGTTCATATGTCCGTCACTCCTGAACACCCTGATCCCTAGATTCCTACCCAACCCTCATACCCTTTACCTTCCCAGAACTTCCTCTGGTTTATTTTATTTAAAAAAAACTCTCCACACAGTATGCCAAAAGATAACACAGACTCTAAGGGAATTTATTGAAGTGAAACTTCTTTACGCGCGTTATGCAATTTCGAGGACCGGAGTAAAACCAACTCATCAAAAACCGTGATCATTTCGCTATAGGAGCCTAGCCAATATTATATACCAACTTTAGGTCACTCTCCAAACTCAGCTTCGCGGTTTAGAGGCAGAGCGCCCGATTGTCGTCGTGAAGAACCGAGGTTCGATCCTCGCTTTAACTATTTTTTTTTTCTTTTTGTGATTTTTTTAATAATATATTTTTTTAAAGTGATAAAATGCTCTCGTGCTGCGACTTTTAGATATTTTGACTATATGATATTTTGGTCGAATACGTAATAACCGCGGTCTAGAGGCAGAGCGTTCGACACTCGTTATGCAGGACCCGGGTTCGAATCCCATATTTTTATAACTTTTGATTTTTTTTTATCACATGCTACTTATAAATATGTCAATAGACAGAAAAAAAGAGAGAATGAAATGAAAAGAGAGGAGAAGAATACTAAAAGTTTCACTTCCGTCGTGCGTAGGCTTGCCACACACTGTATTTTTTTTTCATTAGAGCCTCATGTGTGGAGTTAGTGCAAAAAAAGAAAGAAAATGGTTCGGTTTGTTTGAGTCTCAGATCCACCCCTGCCCATCAGTATTTTCATCTCCCGTGGAACAGCTAAATAATTCAATAATAACGGTAACCAGCCTACCCAACCTGTTGGACTGGTTTGCCAGAAGTGCAGATCAGAAATATATACCATCAAGTTACAATGTGTTCGGCCGATACTTTGTTGCGAAAAGGGCGACCACAAAATAACTGACTTATTTTATTAGCAAAATGTTTAAAAATACTATGAAGGCTGTTTATCTAGAATAAAAAACAATACATAAAAACAAATACAACAGTTTTTGTGAATCAAAAAGAACAAAGCTTTATTAGGTAGACGGAGAAAACATACTGACAATAAATATTGCTAATTTATTAAGTATCTCTTTAAATTATTCGTTATCCGGTAAAAAACGGGATTGCAGGCCCAGAATTAATTGATAGGTTTACTGAAAACTACAAAGCAAATACAAATGAATTGTCACGATGTCGGAACACGTGTTAAAATAAAATAAAATTTCTAACATTTTTGCATTTCGTCATTATACATTATTAAGACAAAGCAGGTGCATGAACACGTATTATGATATAATTACGAATTTACTAAAAAATTATCGAAATCGGCCTGCAGTCCCGTTTTTAATCGCATTACTAATAATTTTAAGAGATTTTTAATAAATAAGCAATATTTGTTTTTCTCCGCGTATTATGTCTTATGTAGGTAACAAATCGATTGTTTGGTCGAATACAGTACCTACTCACAATGCACTTTTTAAAACATGCTTTAAAAATGATATTTGAATTAAGAAAAGAAAAATGAATTAAATATTTAAAAAAAGGTTCCTCCAGTTGCAGCTTGTAAAATACAAGTTCAGAACTCCGCCATGTGTGAATGTCGTCTTGATGAAAAGGATCTCAATCAATTTTTTTTTACATAAACAATTCGTACAAAAAATCATCCCTGACTGACCCTGACCTGATCAGTATGGGTATTCTCCCCCCCCTTTAACATGGCATCTCTGTTGTCCTCTATCGACAAATATGTACATCTTTATATCATCTAGTTTCTTTAAAATTAATACCATCAATTTTTTATTGTATTTGTGCATGGATATTAATTTTTCCTCTAGTATTAACTTAGTGTGTTTAGTATCATGTATTTATTTTATTTGCTTGTATATTTTACATGTATAAACTATATCATCTTATTTATTAATTACTAGCTGAACCCGGCACGCGTTGCTGTGGCTCAGTTTGTCTGTGCAGATATAAAAACAATATCGCGTTAAAAAAAAACATATATTTACCTGGCACAGTTGCCACCTGTATAATTTAGGTACATAAAAACAAACGCATATTCGAATGCAACGTTGTGCCAAAAGTTCAAAGCAATCGTCTGAAGAACTTACTACGTAATTAGTATATCATAAAAAGGCCAAAGCAATCGTCTGAAGAACTTACTACGTAATTAGTGTATCATAAAAAGGCCAAAGCAATCGTCTGAAGAACTTACTACGTAATTAGTATATCATAAAAAGGCCAAAGCAATCGTCTGAAGAACTTACTACGTAATTAGTGTATCATAAAAAGGCCAAAGCAATCGTCTGAAGAACTTACTACGTAATTAGTGTATCATAAAAAGGCCAAAGCAATCGTCTGAAGAACTTACTACGTAATTAGTGTATCATAAAAAGGCCAAAGCAATCGTCTGGAGAACTTACGACGTAATTAGTGTATCATAAAAAGGCCAAAGCAATCGTCTGAAGAACTTACTACGGAATTAGTATATCATAAAAAGGCCAAAGCAATCGTCTGAATAACTTACTACGGAATTGGTATATCATAAAAAGGCCAAAGCAATCGTCTGAATAACTTACTACGGAATTGGTATATCATAAAAAGGCCAAAGCAATCGTCTGAACAACTTACTACGGAATTATTATATCATAAAAAGGCCAAAGCAATCGTCTGAATAACTTACTACGGAATTGGTATATCATAAAAAGGCCAAAGCAATCGTCTGAATAACTTACTACGGAATTGGTATATCATAAAAAAGGCCAAAGCAATCGTCTGAAAAACTTACTACGGAATTATTATATCATAAAAAGGCCAAAGCAATCGTCTGAATAACTTACTACGGAATTGTATATCATAAAAAGGCCTACAGAAAAATCTTCACAGATATTATATGTCTATCTCCTAAGGATAACCCCTAGCAACCCAGGTTACACGTCAGCTAGTATATTTATATTAGAAGGCAACATCATCGATCCAGGATATTAACTTCATTTGTAATTAAACATATTGTAGCTTTAATGCAAAGTGTTTGTATTCACCTTGTACGAATGGAACGCAAGATACAATGTTGTATAGTCTGACAGAGATTAATTAAAGTACGCCGTGAGGAGAATGCAGTGGGCTTGCAACTTACAACCAGACAATGCAGGTCCGGACATATTTCAACAGCTTAAACCTCATTAAGGTTCAAAGGAAATGATCAGTAATCCATTTTGGTGAAATCGATGTGTTGAGTTTGACATTGCTTTGGGAGATAATAAGGTTTATATAATCCCCGACGCGACGCAAATATACTATAGTATTTTAACGCGATGAAATAATATTATATTGGTGCTGCTTTTTGGAACTTTTATTCTTGTCCCGTTTTATTTATTCCTTTTTGTATTGCATTATTTTAGATTTTCAAATAAATAAAATAATATAAAAAATTAAAAGTTGTAGACCTGGTACAGTCATCAGATATTATTATTATTTATTATTTTTATTTATTTATTTAACGCCCAGAGGGCTTTTACATGGTTGGTAGTATAATTTTAATTTGACAAATACTTTCAAACATAAAAAATAAGAATAAAATTACATTTGATAAAAGCTATGCAACAAGTCATACAAACACAAGAAACAAAAACAGAAAATTACAGCTATTTGTTGGTTTACATGATGTGTTTAGGAGTATTGTTGAAATAAATGTTTTAAATGATCCACAAAACTTGCCAAGTTGGTATTGAATATGTCAACATCATCCAAGTAATGATTTCCCATGGTGTGAAGTCGTTGTATCGGAGAGTGGGCAATGTAGTTACGCTTATGTGTGCTGCTGTAGAATATTGTATTTTGTCGTGTTGTTACTGTGGGTGTATGTATGTTTATAAGTTGCAAGAGTTCACAACAGTCGAATTTAGAGTTAAGTATTTTGAATAAGAACGTTAAATCGTTTATTTTACGTCTATCTTCTAATGTATGTATTTTTAGAGTATTTAATAAGAAATTGTATTTTAAGTCTTCGACAGGGATATTTAATTTAAAATTTATAAAACGTAGAATTTTTTTTTGTATTCGCTCAATGTTGTTAATGTGAATTTTATAAGATGGAGATAATCATATATGAGTTAATCATAACATACTGTCAAAAGAATTCTGCAGAATCGTCCATTCAATTTATCTACAAAACATATTCATGACAGAAAAGTGTCAAGGATAAAATTAATAACATCTTGTGGAGAACAGAAACATTTGTCAAAAATTAAATAATCTTAGTAATAAGTTGAAAGCTCGTTAATAATAATTTTAATGTTTTAAATCATCCAACATAGCAGGGCGATATTTATAAAAGTTCTTCGTTATTTATTTTCGGGTACTTTAACACTATTACGAAAAAGAAATAATTTAATAATAATATTGTTTGAACGTCATCATAGCTAAGGGGATCATACCATCAGATCTGAATGTACCATAATGTGAACCAAAATCAGTGTTGTCATAGTATAGTAAAATAATTTATTAAATTTAATTGTAAATTAGAAGGAGGGATTTAGAGACCTCGGTCACCAACGTTTCGCAAGACTGATCTGCTTCAGCATCAGCCAAATACGATTACTCGCTTGGCCGAATAAATGTTGAAGATTCCGGGGAACGCTGTGGACTTTGACGTCGAATGTATAAATACCTGAAGCAGCCACATCACATTGGCTAAGCGGATATATTGCCAAGCATTATCTTTTGGACAATTCATAGGTCACAGAACATACTTTTTTTGAATAATACAAATAAATATTACCAATCATTTATCCAATATCGTTTTTACTCTTACCATACCGTACCATCAAACAATCAATGTTTTTCCCCTGAAGGTATGCAGGAAAAGTGCAATGCAAAATATTCCATATTTTACAATTAATAAATATAAAAAATTGCAATCGTACAAAATAAAATGTTTTAAGTGCCCTGCAAAAAAACCCGTTTTTTTGTATCAATCAGGGGTAACCAGACAACCATGTCAGTAATGATGCTTTTCTAGAATAGGTATAGTTTGCACCAGAATTTTACCATGCCTTAGCGTAGAAGATGTCTGAAATATTGCACAGAACATCAAGAAAATTTCCGTAGCGCTGCAGTTTCTCGGTAGGCAGAATAGTCGGTAAAATTAAATTCTGGCTGAAATTCGTGTTAATGCATTCATTAAAAAAACATTATACTATAGTACAATTGCGGCATGTTTTAGAGTGCTTGATACGTTCAGTATCGTCCAGGTGACATACCTCAATTCATAATCGAAAAGTTGCTTTAAATGGCTTTAGCTGTATTTGGTAACCAGGCCTGAATATGCACGAACTTTCCCACCTTCCTATCCCATCTCTTTCCCATCCTCACTATCTTAGCCTCACAAAATACCCCGATTGTAAATGCCATAGTCTCACTAGCTCCCAACTGTTGGGAGTGATTGGGACTCTTGTAAAAACAATTAAAAAAAATATATATAGGCATATATTTTTGAATTTTTCTAATCCTATGTAGTGACTAATGCTAGTACTTATGTATATTCAAAGAAATCTTTTCTCTCTCTAATGTTGTCTCGTTGCTTTAAATGGCTTTATCCGTGTTTGGTAACCAGATCTGAATATGTAGAAACTTTCCCACCTTCCTACACCATCTCCTTTCCATCCTTACACCCTTCAGCCTCACAATATACCCCAATTGTAGATGCCTTAGTATCGCTAGCTTCAGGTGGTTGAGAACAATTGACTTTTGTAATTACATAAAATTAAAAAAAGATAAATAGTTTAAGAACAGGTCTGACGTACAAAGAGATGGGCAGAAAAAAATTCTGAAGTAAATTCATTTCAAACTTATTTCTGGTGAAATTGCTCAAACAGTTTCTAATTCAAAAATTCTTTACTAAACAACTAATCATTTTCGTTGGCTCGTCCCAGACATCCATGAATCCAAA
Source organism: Hesperophylax consimilis (assembly GCF_061612785.1). NCBI lineage: Eukaryota > Metazoa > Arthropoda > Insecta > Trichoptera > Limnephilidae > Hesperophylax > Hesperophylax consimilis. The sequence goes on from NC_142842.1 coordinate 5,252,358, forward strand.
AATGTCTTATGTAACTTGGCGACATCAGTTTGATATTAAATCGTTATGGATCCCACGTGTAGGGAACAAACATTCAAAGGTTCCGATAGAAAGTGACGAAGACGAAACCAGGCCAAATATAATGGCAATCTCGTTTGTGGTGGTGATTCCGCTATAGGTGTATAGTCCAGTCCAGTTTAATTGCAAACGTTTCAGTGACAGAATAACTCGCGAACGGGCTCGTTCCCGCACGCGACATCATTACATTGTCTAGACTTTTCAGCGGCAAGTCTAAAACCGTCCCGCGGGTTAAAAATAAAAATGACAGCTGAACACTACGGCCGCCGTATGGGCTAACCTCCTGGGGACAGACTCCCGGCAGGACCGGAATGAGGAAGCGACAATCTGTTAACTAGCACCGTGCATGATATACAATGGGGTTGTAAAAAAAAAATAATATTTTTGTTTATTTTTACCGGTTTAATGAGCTTACAAACATTTAAAATTTCGTCTGTAAATAGGTAAAGGCTTCATGCCACAAAATTAAAATTTTACAGGAGACGATAAATAGTGCAATTCTATTATTATTATTAGAGATTTGAGGGTTGAAAAATTTTATCTACATTTTTCTCGAAATTACCTAAAACATAGACCCATAAATTTAGTTTTTTTTATTTAAAAATGCCAATGTGTACAGATGACTACAAATTGGAATATGGGAGTGTTATCTGGAACCCACATTATATAAAATATTCTAAAAGTATTGAATCTGTGCAAAAAAAATTCCTAAGACTGTTATCATATAAACTTGGATTAAATGCCTCACTCAAATCTTATGAAGAACGTCTACTAAACTTCAAATTTACGACATTGGAAAAAAGAAGACACTTTGCAGACTTAATATGTTTATATAAAATTATTCATGATAAACTTCTTACCACTAATTGTCTGAGCAATATTCATATTAAAGTCCCTAATAGACATAATTTAAGGAGCCAAAATATATTCCATATTGATATATTTAATAATAATATTGCATATTTCAATCCACTATCTAGAATGTGTCGTCTGTACAATACAGTTGAATGCGACCTTATAGATATATTCGCAAACAGTCTCGCATATTTAAAAAAAACAAATCAACCATCTTCTACCATGATATGTTATGGAGAACAGTTAAGAGATATAATTGCTTTATTATTTTCTTTACTTTTCTTCCTTATCCTTTCTCTGTACATTTAATATATTTTATATTCCATACTTAATATTCATGTTTTATATTTCTTTTTAATTATTATTATATTTGTATTTTTTTTTCTTTCACCACTAGCATCTCCGCCTAATATCAACTAAACCTTGTTTACGCATGCTGTGAACATTTTTAATTGGGGTGTTAATATCTGTGCACATTCCCACCGAAATAATATAAATGTAATAATTGTTAGCACTCTGTAAATGTTTCAAACAATAAATAAATAAATAAAACTACTTTGAAGACTGTTCCGTATGAAATTATTATAAAATAAAATTAACAAACTATGTGGCTTAAATTATTTTACCAATTGACAGTCGATATACTATGATGCAAAAAGCTATAATAGGTAGGTATATAAAGTAATTCAAACATAAAAGCAATAAAATTAATGTTTCAAAGTTAAAATTCAAGTAACGTAAAGTAAATAAGAAAAAAATCAGATACCGCCCTTGTTCTAGGTTCCAAAATATACAGGATTTTCCAATAAGAGGTTTTATTTTGATATTCAATCGTAAAATATCAATGGTTTCGTTGCGTGTGTGGCACGTAGCGCCGTCTTGTTGAAAGTAAACGTTTTCCCGATCAATACCATCCAATTCCGGCAATGAAAAATCATTAATCATCTCTCGATAGCGCAATCCATTCATCGTAACTGTTGCTCCAGCCTCATTTTCGAAAAAGTAAGGTCCAATGACTCCGCCGGACCATAAACCGCACCAAACAGTCACACGTTGAGGATTGAGAGGCTTTTCAACAATAACTCTTGGGTTTTCCGAGTCCCAGATGCGACAATTTTGCTTGTTGACGGAGCCACTGAGGTGGAAATGGGCCTCATCACTCAAGATGATTTGCATTTGATTCACTCAAGTGAATTTTAATCATTTCAATGCGTTGTTGAAGCGTGTATCGTTCAATTTTTATTAATGACGTAGTTTCTACTTGTTAAATGTCAAAAAATTACAGCTTCAAAAGTAACATCTACCGAAATGGCGGGCTATTCAAAATAACACATCTTATTGTTAATAATACCTATATATTCTGAGGTGGCACGTCGTGCACCTTTTTTTCTATTAATACACTCATGAATCATACGTCACGATGTATAAACCTTTGATTTTTCAAGATAATTTTTTTTTAAGAAACTTTCTTCAAAATTAACAGTAGATTGCTACTTTATAGTGATTTGTTTTTGGGGTATTATGTTATATTGCGCTATTTCCTTTTTTAGATGGATGGATTACACATCTGCCCTGAAGATGGACACTGCAATGCTGTCCGAAAAGTAGCTAAAGAAGGAGATAGCGCAACTTGATTAGAGATAAAATTCATCTCGTGTGCAGCGCTTTGAATGATTGCTTCCGGCACAAAGCGCCCAACATTCAATCCAGCCCTGCTGAGAGGTGTGGAAGGATATAAAAATTGTATGAGCTGAGCATGAATAAAGGGAAACTGCCTAAAGAAGAAAAAAAAGATTTCGGAACAAATTGCGGAAATCCACTTCACAAAATCTTCATGATTCAAAATGGATAGCTTATATAGCGTTATTTTTTTAAATCACTCAATTGATCTTCATAATCGTTCAATCCTGATTTTATCGAACGCAATTAAAAGTTGTATGACTGCAAGAATTTGTTTTCAGTATACATTTACTATCATTTGTTATAGAATGCAATCTATGAATAGTTTTTATTTGTGATATGACCAAATTATTGAATGGAATACATAATAATCAAATATTTAAACAACGGTTGATAACTTTTGAAAGACATGTATGTCTAGACTAATTTATATAAAAACTATTACGTCTGTTTTCGGTATTATTATGAATGATAAACTAACGAAATTGCTGTTAAAAAATTGGATACTTTATTGAAGTGAAACTTCTTTACGCGCGTCATGCAATTTCGAGGACCGGAGTAAAACCGACTCATGACCGAAACGAAAATGCGGGTACCCCCACCACCGATTAAAGTTCATTTGATCTAGTCAAAGTTTTGAAGTAACATATAAATGCTTCTTAGCTCATCCCGACAACTGGCGTTGGTGGTGTAATGGTCAGCATAGTTGCCTTCCAAGCAGTTGATCCGAGTTCGATTCTCGGCCATCGCACATTATTTTTTTGTTTTTAACGCCTTTTTCATTCAATATCTTATTTTTTAGTAGGTCAGAACATTTTTTAAAAGAAAATAATATTGCAAAATAATAAAAACACTTATCTCACTGTGATAAAACATTACTCCGCTAGAGCGCGCTTTGCGTTATTGTGTTGGATTAAAATTATTATCTAATCCGTATATTATGATAATTGTATTACATTTATTTAATTAATTTATTTATTTTGATAATATGTAATAATTTACAGAAAAAAAAATTAAAACTATCTCCCTCTGATAAAATATCCGTTCGCTACGCGATCTTGTGTGGGATTCTATTTCTGTACATTGTACATTATTTTTAAAAATATATTATATTTTGGGTGTGATGTAGGTAACATTATAAAACATAACAAGCTCTCATATTTTCAGAACCTACATAATATAATCAATTTATGCGGCTTTGCTTACAGTTGGTGCTCAGCGTGGTTGGCTTTCAATCAGTTAAGCGAGGTTCGATTCTCGGCTGTGGCATTTTTGAAGTGAAACCTTGTTGAGGTGGGGGAGCCGCTCACGAACGTTCTCTCTCTTCTCTTCTTTCCTCTCTCTCAGACACCAGCGAACTGCGCCACGCCAAGCATCAGCTGAAACTAGAAGTTTCACTTCTGTCTTGCGTAGGCTTGACACACCCACTTTTTTTTTTTTCTGAAATGCTCTCAAAATTTATAGGTAATAGATACACTTTGTCTATGAATTTGATCAATTAAAATGCATCAACTCTCTGGGTCCTAGAGTAAAATTAAGTCAAAATTTGGAAAACAAGCCGAGCAATTTTCATCAAAAGATACACCGAATGATGATATATTTTCTGTTTGTTCTCCTGGAACATTTTATCTGAACATAAACTACACATAATATAGTAGACGGATATGCAGACGGACAACCTAAATACAATATCCTATAATATATAAAGGTTGTCGTATTTAGAGTGGAAGATACTCTCAGTATCGCCCTGGTGTAAGACCAACATTCAGAATTGAAAAGTAGCATGAAATGGCTTTAACCGTGTTTGGTGACTAGATCTGAATAACCAGGTACCCCCCACCTTCCTTTTAACATTATATTTCCCTGCCCCACTACCCTCAGCCTCTCAACATACCCCAATTGGGGATGTCATAGTTTCACCGACTTCAAATGGTTGGGAGCTGTTGAGACTCTTGTGCGATATTCACATAAAAAATTCACATTATTATTATAGGGTGTAAAATAATGGAGGCCGGGTGGGCGGGAAACCGTCACCTAAAAGCTTGCAACTTCTGTCAACAGAGCAAATAGAGTACTGCGAAATCATCAATGAGTGAGTTTGAAAAAAAAATCCTGGGTTCAATGACCTATTCACAAAAGCTTAGATTTATTATTGTAGTATTATAATGAAATCAATAATTTATTTCATAATATACTACAAGTAATACGAGTTATTTTACAAAAAAAAATACATTCATAATTAATAAACTTTTCAAAACGATTCAATATAATAGTTGCAATCGTTTGAAAGTTACTCCGAAATATTTGAGATGTATATTTCGACAAATTAAACGCAGAAATCATACGAAATATCAAAGACAATCGTACAGCACATATTTCATATTTTCTAATACGAATCGAACTAAAAATTCCACCCTTAGTATTAGAAATTCCGCAGTAGAAAACTTTGGCGATTAAATAGTTTCAGACAGAACGTAAAAAAATATTAATATATTCTAGGTTATAGCATTTTTTTTAATAAAAGTAAGTGTTGTTTAGTTAAATGAGATGAAGAAATCCTGTACTTACTTGCGGGCGAGAAATAATAATTCCTGAAGTTACTTTCAGGCAGACCACTCACGTGGATAAACAAAACAAATGGAGGTTAGAACGGTTCCAGGCACTACAAAACGCGCCTCACACCGTTGAAAATCTGCAATAATAACAAAACACACTGTTTATCTTAACTTTAAACACATTAAACATTGAAATTCGGGTTATTTATCGATGAAATTCGGACTTTTCGACGCTCCGGACGCGCTACGGCGACATTACGCAAGGCGGAGGGGAACAACTGTCGGGAAAATCCGCCGTGGCGCTAGTGTCGCCTTGTCACTACCGATCAACTACACGGCGCGCATAAAACTATCCATTGCAATAACAAATCGAAACGAAATACAATAAAAAAAAAATAAAAATAAAAATATAATTGATGAGCAATAGCATAAACATCACTGTAATTTTAACAGTGATAAATGATTGTTTCTTGTTAAAATGCGCGTTTGAAGTAAGGAAAACTCCCCGCCCAGTACTTGAGCGATGATATTTCTGGATGAGTTTTGGAACACGCGTGTTCCCGAGACACAGCGGGATATTTTAAAATCAAGTAATTTGTACATGTTGCGAATTTATTCGTATTATGTCTGCACACATTCTTCTCATAAGTTCAAAATTTAAGAACGTTGTCTGCGCCGTGCGTGCGTACAATTAATACCACAAACATAATACAGTAAGACGAATTCCACATGTCTAGAATGTAACATAAAGAATTTTCCGTATGGAATCCTGTTTTTTTGGGAACATACTACAAAGTATAAATAGTACCTACCCAGGACCTATTATTAGGCGGACTTTAGTAGTTCTAAATCACGAATATAAAATATTATGAGATTTTATTATGCAGAACGATTTTTGTGTGAAGTCTTGTGGACTTTAAACCTGACTGATATTATGTCTGGACTGTACATTATAAATTATAAGTAAATCTTACATTATTAAATTTGTGTTATCAAAAGTCAATAAATTATAAGTTATCATGCTTGAATGCATATAAGAATAGATAAATGTGTTTTTCAATGTAAGAATTATTATGTTTCATATTAGACAAATTTACATAGTCCCTTTTAATAAATAAATCATATCACGTCCGCAAAGGCAAACAATTCGTATTATAATGCAAATTTTTTTGTTACTTGTTTAGATACTGTCCACTTCAACTAAAAAATATTTTCACCAAACATTATAAACATATAATATTATTTTACAAGCAATAATTATTTGCCTGAAACACTCATCCACATTGAAAAATCTCCTGATAAAAGATACATGACGCCAACGGGACTTGAACCCGTGTCTTCAATGTGGATGAGTGTTTCAGGGGAATAATTATTGCTTGTAAAATAATTGTTACCTTTTGTGCTATGCATAAAAAATCTTGTCTTAAACATTAGTTTACCAAAAAAATAATAACATATAATATTACTAATTCCCGCCTCAGAACAGAAATCTTCTAGTGAGGCGGGTTACTTACTTGTTTGTATATGATAATGTTTTTTCAATAAACGCCCGGGTTGCCGGCAGTAAAAAAATAAATATAAATATTTCTAAATCAATTTTTCAAGACATAGACATCAACACATGATTCGGAAGACAAATGCCACCTACGGACAAAAACATTACCATTATCTAGCTCCATTTTGTTTATTTAATCGACAGGGGTATTAAATAATTCACTTTACAAAAAACGTTAATCTAAAACACAAAATTAATAAATGGATATCCAATGGTTTTATTTAATTTCAACAATATAACTACATTCTCCTCGTCTGTATTTTTCTCTTTTCTTTTTTATTCCTTTCTTTATTTTTTTTCATATTTTAACCCTTTCTTTTATTTATTTAATTTTTTCTGAATTTAATTTTTTTAATTTCAATTTCTCTATATCTCCTAAAATTTTTTAAATTATTTTTCTTCTCATTTCCTTTGAGATATTAAAATTAGAATTATTTTCTTCCACGTTGGAACAGGCTCAGTCATTTTAGGTGGTTTATACCAAAAAGAGTGTATGGATTAATTTTTTTTTTTTTAAATATGTTTAAAAAAGTAATTTACAAAAAAAAATGTTACAATAATATTGTACATCTACCCCCTTAATTAAACTGATCTCGTGTGTGAGGGTATGCTTATTAAAGTATCGTTATATTGCTATTTATGTATTAGAATATTTAATTTTTTGCCTCTCAAAAATGACATTTTTCCTCGGGGCTTTCTATGTTGAGTTAATGTAAAAAAAGTTTTGATTTTTATGGAGAGCTTTATAATCTTTTAAATATGTTATTTATATTTGTCGATCTTTCTGATAATGAGTTCGCCGCTAACTACGTCCACTAGCTGCTTGAGCATCGGTCCAGAGTCATCTCGCTACTATACTCACCCAATAAACTCTGTGACCTCACAACTTCTTTTATTCGTCTCCTTACCAAATCCCCAAACATGAATTAAAACCATGATATTTTATTTTATAAAAATTTAAAAAAAAACTTAAAATGTTTAACGTGCTAATTATTATTTTTTTTTAATCACGGCTTTTGGTCTAGGGATGCTAGCAAGCTGCAGGTAGCGGGATCAAATCTCGGCGTACGCCGGTTAATTTGAAATGGCTTTGGCCGTGTTTGGTGATCAGGTTTGAATATCCAGTAACTTCCTTACATTCCTCTCCTGCATCTCCATCCACTCCCTATTATCTTCAGCCTCATATGATGCCATAGTATCACTGGCTCCACACGGTTGGAAGGATATGCGACTCTTGTACGTTTTCACAAAAAAAACTTCACCCCGTAAATATTATTTCATTATTACCACCTTAGTTATATTATTGTATGTATTTTTTTGTGAATGGTGCGATCAAATAAAGCGCGCGTGAAGCCGTGAAGTGATTATACAGGGTTTTGCAATAAGAGGTGTTATTTTGAATAGCCCGCTATTTCGGTAGATGTAACTTTTAAAGCTGTCATTTTTTGACATTTGACAAGTAGAAACTACGCCATTGATAAAAATGGAACGATACACTCTTCAAAAACGCATTGAAATTATTAAAATTCATTTGAGTGAATCAAATGCAAATCATCTTGAGTGATGCCCATTTCCACCTCGGTGGCTTCATCAACAAGCAAAATTATCGCATCTGGGGCTCGGAAAACCCAAGAGTTATTCTTGAAAAGCCTTTCTATCCTCAACGTGTGACTGTTTGGTGCGGTTTATGGTCCGGCGGAGTCATTTGACCTTACTTTATCGAAAATGAGTCTGGAGCAACAGTTACGGTGAATGGATTGCGCTATCGAGAGATGATTAATGATTTTTTATGGCCGGAATTGGATGGTAATGATCTGGACAACGTTCACTTTCAACAAGACGGCGCTACGTGCTACACAAACAACGAAACCATTGATCTTTTACGATTGTACATCAAAATAACACCTCTCATTGGAAAACCCTGTATAACAAAGTTTAATATTTATAAAAATATGCCAAAATTTGCGATTGACCCTTAATGTGACCGTCATAAGCTGGCCGACACTATTTTCATTGTAATAACTTAAATTATAATAAAGTTTTTATTCTAATTTTAATGAAAGTTTTAATTCTAAAATATAGCCAGATAATGTGTATATATATATGCATATATTTTTTAATATATCTATCTTATATAGTTGTTACAGGAAAGCCACTTTATTAACAGTTGAAACGTTGCCTTACAATGTCTTTGTCCGTGTTTGGTACCAAGATCTTAATATCCAGAAATTTAATGCTTATATCATCTACGAATGGATAAAAGTAAATTTAAAGAACTGCTATTACTTGTTACTCCGTTAATAAAGAATGAAGATACGATCAAGTTATAGAATTCTACTTCATATAATTGCTCTTTAAAAAAGTAACACTTGACTTTTACATTAATATCTTATGGAGACAACTATTTTATTTTTTATTTTTTTTTATTTTTTATTTATTGTTTGTTTGTAAATATTACATAATACAATTAATGAACTTAAAATGTCCAACTAGGCGATTGCCCGTTTTAGGACATTCCAATAGGATAATGTTTTTACATGTAAAATTATACTAAATTATAGTGTTGACTATTCTGTTGTTAAAAAAAATACATATGTATATTCATATTCTAGAATACTTTTAGTTATATCACGACATATTTTACTATTGTTTAGCTGACATAATAAACTAAAGAAATATTAATAGATAAAAACAAGAAAATAAATTTGAAAATGAAACTGAATTGAAGAAATTCTGTTGGTAAAGTAATACAAATGTATATTCATAATCTAGTATACTTTCAGTTATACCACGACATTTTTTTTTTTTTTTTTTTTTTTACTATTGTTTAGCTGATATAATAAACTAAAGAAATATTAATAGATAAAACAAGGAAATGAAAAATAACAAAAAATAAAAAATGAAAGTAAAGAAGGAACTTTTCCTTTAAGGAAAAATATCACGAAGAATTGAACAATTTTCGAACTTTCTTTATGTAAAAATACAGTTACTGTAATGCTAATATAATACCAATATAAGTTAAAATGTAAAGAAGAATGTAAAGAAAACAAAATTTACAATTTAATTACTGTTTTTTTAGCATATTCTCGCATTCAGCTCTCCCCAAGACCAGAAGCCAATTGTTTACCTGCATACGCAGAATATTAGTACTCTTTGCCTTCCATGCATCAGGTATGAGATTGAGCAGTTAAGTCGACTGTTTAAGTAAATACAAAGAGAATAGATTTTTAGGTTGTTAGTTTGGCTTATTTTAATAATTTCCTTAACTTAACTTTGATTGGAATAAAACGGAACTTTTGCATTTTTACCATCTCCCCCGAAATAAACAGTCGTTTTTTGCAGTAAGTAATTAAGTTCAAACGGTTGCGTAATAGCGTAAAGCGGAATTCGACAAGTTTACTGAGGATACTTTGATGAGAAACATTACTTACAAATAAAGCTGCAAATTGTGCTGAGAGAAATGAATAAGTGTTCAAACGTTTCATTTTTCTTTAATTTCGAATGAAAAATGCCGAATGTCGAAATCCAACATCGACGGATCGGTTCGCTAATGAATTCATTCGGGACTTTTCTTGTATTTTGTAAATTGTATTGTTTCAAAATAAAAGACAAAAATGAATGAAAAGTGAATCGTCTGACTCCTGTTTAAGATGTATTAGTTCCTTGTGAACAGAATTAGATATATTTAAGTATGTCAGAAACATTTTTAAAGTTCAAAAAACTTTGGGGATCAAGGTGAGAAGGCACGGAATAAAAGGCGTGTGGTGAAGGTCACTGTTTTTATTGGGTCAGTTGTCGTGACGAGGAGATGATGTAGGACAGATGTAGAATATTCCGGTTGCTGCGATGATGTGCTGGTCAGGCGCGGGTCAGTGAGTCGACGCCGGGCGCTGGTAACCGGGACTCGATGACTGTCAGGCACTGGCGATCTGGGGAATCAATACTCCAGTGCCGACGGAGGCCGAAGGTGCGGCGCACCTTGTAGGCAGTTGAACGGGAGCGACGTAGACCAGTGAGGATGCTGCGTGTCCTCGTGGTGGTCATGGTGGCGTGGAAGAAGCGCTTGTCAGAGACACTGGAACCAGGGCGCTTGTAATCCGAGTAGCGCTTGCCAGGGACGGCGATCTGGACAAGGCGCTAAGATGATGTCCCGATAGAGTCTATGATGGTACGGGCGAAGCCGGGTAAATTGTCATTTGCGCTAGTAAGAGCAGCGCGGGTATTCACTCGTTGAATCTCGGCGGACTGATGACTGACTGACTGACTTGCTGCGTCAGGCTTATTTATACTACACGGCCGATGGCAACAGCAGGTAGTTAAATGGCAACTAAATCGAGGCCATTCGCTCGGTCTGGCCCTTTCGCGAAGTTTCGACGGCGTGGCAATTATGCCTAGGCGGTAGACTCGAACCTTCTGGCGAGTTCTCGTAATGTGAAAAACGGACTTGCGATATTATTGTCGTCAATAGACAAATAGGTGCTTTTAGTACGTAGATTGCTTTGTTTACGATGCGATTTTGACTGCAGGTACATAATTTGGGAGTAGGTACTAAGTAGGTCGAGCGGTTTATTATTAATTAGTTAATCTAGATTTTTCTCGACGCCACAAAACCATACAATTGAGGCAAGTGTGATATGCTACAAGGAAATCCACAGTGGATTTTTTTGGCACATCAGGGGTTAAACAACAAGTTTATATGTAGATCCTAGAATAAAATAAATAAATAAAACAATACGATACGTACCATGGGCGTAATATAGTCTGCACAGTATCCCATTACAACCGGATGGGGAACGCTATCACGTGATTGTCTGGATGTTACTGGTACGGGCCCTGCATCTTTTATGCGCATCCCTTCGCCGGTCTGGCCGGAAGCTTACGGTCATAATACCTCAACCAATCCACCCCGTAATGTCGCAATTTAACATTTTTTCTAAAACTATTTTAGTCTTTATAACGCTCTGTATTGTGACTAGTTTGGTTTGCAGGTGATATTTTATGTATAGGGTTGCTTGAAGGGATAAACATGATTAAAAAAATATAAGAATATTTAAAAAAAATCTATGAATATGATAATATCAATGAACATTGTACTTCAGGGAATAAATATGTATCTAGATGCAATACCACAGCTTAAATTTAAATATTCGGTTAAATGATTTTTTTTTGAAAATGGTTTGTGAGTAGGTGTGAGAATTCATAAATGTTTATTTAAGTGGACTGGTTTCATTATTATTACGCAATTGAGATTGAAATAATATTTTATGTTACATAGGTATCGCATATTGCTCATCATTAGATCAAAGGCATTTACCAAAAAGTAAAAAAAAACACACACCCACACACAAAAGTGTATGTAAACATGACCATGAGGAAATCATAAAAAAGTAAAACCAATTCAACATACTGCCAGCAAACATGACGATGAAGAACAAACATAATTATCAACAAACATGAAGATGAGGAATTCAACAAACACAATATTCAATAAACATGCAGATGAAGATATAAACAAATATGAAGATGAGAAAATCAACAAACATAATTTTCATCAAAAATGCAGATTATGAAATCAAAAAACATGAAGATGAGGAAATCAACAAACATAATATTCAATAAACATGCAGATGAAGATATAAACAAATATGAAGATGAGAAAATCAACAAACATAATTTTCATCAAACATGCAGATTATGAAATCAAAAAACATGAAGATGAGGAAATCAACAAACATAATAAAATTCAAACAAACAAAATTCAGCAAATACGAAGATGAAAGAAACAATAAAATAAAGATGAGGAAATCGTGACGTAACACCATACAACTATATACCTAGAGTCAGCTTCGGAACACCAATCACTATTTGGGAGGATTGTAAATAAATTATTATACTAGGTGTGCATTTTAAAAGTCATTAATAAAAATAATAAAAGGACAATTAATGAAACATTATCCACCCATTGCGAACAGAAAATAAGGGAGAAAAATCTCCTTTCTACTTTATTAAAGTCGTATCCCATTTTTCTACAGTAGGTTCCAGCGCAAGTTTAACTGTTAATTTTCCAGAACCGAGCTGTGTTGCATTTGAGAGCGCATTCAGCAGGTAGGTGCCAAGTTAATGGCACTTTCCATATACCCTGTGTGCTCTGAATGGAAGAACCGATTAGAGTAAGTAAGTACTCAAAGTAAGCTCATGTTTTTTTTACTTTTATTTTCAATAGAATTATAGAAAGCCCTGATTAACTAAGCTTTCAACAAACCTACTAGAACTATTCGATATAAACTTATTTTTAATTGCAACAATAATATCAGGACGAAGTCATTTAAATACTCGCTTGTACAGAGATGGTAGTTGGTAATACTTTAGCAGAAATTTAGCTGAAAAATAAGAGTACAGTTACAAGAAGGCTATAATAACAGCTCTCAATAATAACATTAATGTAGGCTAGCATAATAATATTCTTCTGCATTTACTAAATTACTTCATTAATGCTCCGCAAAATTAATATATATATATATGAATAACTTGTAAAAACCCGTATATATATATAAATTTAAATGTTCGTTTGTTCAAAATCTTAAATCTCTGAAAGTTCGTCGCCGATTGCTTTGAAATCTTGACACAACAATGCATTCAAATACGCGTGTGTTTTTATATACCTATATTACATGGATGTTACCTGTGACAGGAAAAAAGTTTTCTTTTTAGAAACAGCACTATCTGTTGGACGTAAAAGCAAAACGCACTATTTTTTCTCTGTTTGCACAGACAGACTGAGCCAGTTTGGTACAGTTTCAATAAAAATAACGGCATAGTTGATACTTCTAGCGATTTTGTGTTCAGTGCCAGTGCTACCTCGTGCTGTCGTACTTCTACTGTGTCTCCTTTTTATATCCCGAATCTACCTTGTTTCTGCAGAGACCGGGAGCAGTGTAGGTAATAGGTTATAGAGATGCAAAATGAACATGGGCTAAAGTTGCGAAGAGGCCCCGGGCGGTCAGGTTAGAATTTCACGTATTTCAAATGCCATTTACATGGAGATATGAAATTCTGTAATAAAAATGGATTCCGCGAAATAAAGTTTTACATTTCATTCGTTATATCGCCCCATTTACGTGGCCATGTAATTAGAGAAACATAATTCGAAAGCTTTTACTGCTTATCTCGTTTTCAAGGTTCAGTGAAAAATGTGGTAGATAGGTGTTCGCGGAGCAGGAACAAAATGTTGCCACCTATGACAAACCAAAAAAACTACCCGGAGCCATTAAGGCTATTGCATTCGAAATAGGAGTACATTGTGAGGCTGAAGGAAGCGGGTGGGAATAAGAATGAAGTTCGGAAAGTACCTGTCTATTCAGATTTTCTCAGAAAACACGTCTAAAGTAATTTCAAGCAACGTTTTGTTTCTGAATGGTCGTTTTTCATGAGGGCAATACTGACAGTTTACACAGAGAAACCTTCCTGATTAAAAATATTGATAATTTATTGAAAATCTCTTCAAATTATTCGTATTCCTGTTAAAAACGGAATTGTAGGCCATTAAAAAATTATTAATAGGTATCTTAAAAAACTTTAAATAAAATACCAATGTTTTGTCACGATGTCCGAAAACGTGTTCATAAAAGTTCTCACTTTACGTACATTAAAATTAATAGAATGACAGAAGGATTTTTGAAATACTGTTAAGTTATTCACTACCCGGGAAAAATTCTTTAAAAAAAAAATTATATGTATTGTAGCAGTAGGTTCTATCTATGTTTTATGTACCATTGGTTATCACTTGGTATTTTCAATTGGTATTTCCATCCGAGAAATTGGTTCGCCGAGTAATTGTTTCAAAATTACTTCACCAATTCACCAACTTTCTCTAAATTGGCGGTGGAGCTCTTAGATTCGTAGCAGCCTCTACGCCGTAGGGGACCGCACTAGAGTTGTGTCACTATTAACTCTTGACAGGCCAAGATGCCATACAAAACGGTCTTCCGACGACCCCATGCATTTTTCATTCATATCTTATGGGATTTTAAACTACAAAAATTATTTAGTCAATTATTAATTGAAACTTATGTTTTTCCCAGAAATACGTAAAATACTAAAATGATATGTTAAGTATTTAAGCTAATATAAGAAGGATAGTAATTTTTGGTACTACCTACCCCCCTACTTGGCTGCGGGATAATTAAGACGTAGCGACGTATTAACGCAGTAGAAAGTAATAATTTAATCCTCTCATTCATTTTTTACGATCTTGATACCATTTTCAACTAAACACGTCATTCCATTACTCTGTTACTTGTACAGATACTGTGGTTGGTTACCCGGCTTACCCGGGTCCTGGGGGTGATACAATTTTTAATACAAAATATTGATCTTAAAATATATGAGCTTACCACATCGATTTTCCACGTTATGAAATAAAGTAAATGCATATTTTTACATTTTATATATTTTATTGTTATAATTTGTACACGTTTATTGGTTTTAAAAGAAACCCTGGTTCTGGCCCAAGTTTAATTTTAAGAAAATCTAACAATTAAATATGTGCTGGTATTTTTCATCCAAAAATTATTGCTAGAGAGATTGTTTATCATATTTTTATTTGGCAGTGTTGAAAATTAAAAAAAATATATTATTTGTGTTTTGATATTTTATAAAATTCATGTTCAATGTCTACATCTCATTTCAAAAAAGCTTTGCGTTAATCCAGGGCAACGTCCGGTACTGTAACTAGCCACCCGGGTCCAGGAGGTGCAGATGCGTATCTGCGATTAAAAAAATATTCTTAATTTATCAAAAATCTGGTCAAATATTCGTTTTCTCGTTAAAAACGGGACTGGAAGCCTATAACGAATGATTTGAAAAATTTCTTAACAAACTATCAGTAAAGCACAAATATGTTAATACACGAATTATTTTATTTTATTTTAATTTATTTATTTATATTTTAAATGCATATTTACAGAATAAAAAATTCCAATAACAAAGATACATTATATAAATACATAATCATAATTGTCTAATTCGCGATTTAAATTTATTTTTATTTGTTATGAGGAAGTCGGAAAACGTGTTCATACAAATAATAATATTTTCGCATCTATTTCATCATATGTATTCGTACAAGGCCACCTCCGTGAACACGTGTTCAGACATATTCTGAGTGACTAACATTTGATTTGGAAATGGTCATGCAGTTACATTTTTAACAGAACCTTGTTAAAAAAAAGCCGTACTCATTTATCTTCGCGTGAGAATTGAACCCCGATCAAAGGATAGCCATTTACACCACCAACTTTTTTAATAACATTTTCTTTTATAATATCGTAGGTGTAGAATATTGTAAAAATAGTTTTAGTTTAAAAAAAAACTTAATAAATTTAAAATAAATTCAGTTTTTTTTTAAATTTGGTTTTCTTTTTTTTTTAATCATTTCTTAATATTTTCTCATTATACTTGTAATCACAGTTTTACAACTGTGTATTTTGTACCTACTTTACAAAGGATTACATCTATTTACTGTCAGTAACTCCTGTATAATACATTTATTTTCCTATGTACACTGCATCATGTATCACTTTTATGTAAAAGTCTTTTTAGGCGTATATATATAAATAAAAATAATAAAAAATACAATATGTTTATTATAGGTAGGTACTAGGTAGTATTCACACAACTGATTCCAATTTTTAAATGCCACTTATATTCAAACAAATTTCAGTTTATTGAACATGAATAATTTTACGCAGGAATAGGATAAAATTAAAATAATTTTGTAAAGGTAAATTTGTACCATGATGACTATTATATAAAATTTAATAATTATAAGCAATAATTAGTCGCCTGAAATATCAGGTCAGGTGCTCTGAAACCACTGAGCTATGTAGGCTTATTTCCAACCCGCCAAATGATTCAATATGTACTAGTACCTCAACCAGCAATTACTGCTTATTATATTTATTCCACCTGTGAATAACCAACTTTATTTTTGTAGGAAAGGTTTGTTAGTGCTAAATTTCTCACTAGATGGCGTCGAGATATATAATATCTTCATTTATTGGTGAAATATTTTTTATACGATTATTTTTATATGTTTAATAACATTTTCACATAAAATAGGTTAATTGTAAGGTACTGTTTTTATTAATATTAAATAAAGATAACTTACATATTATGTAGGTTTCGGTCTAAAAAATATTAATGTATTAATACGAATTCGTCGGAATTAATTAAAATGCCTGTCTTTAGCAAACGCCCGTTATTAGAGTCTTGTGTCGCCTTTATTAAAGGATAATTATTCTCAGACGATTATTTTTAGTAAACATGGAAAAAATTGCTTACATATAAACATCGTTCTCAAATATTAAACTTTTAAAATTTCCAACCAACATTACGAGAGAGGAAATTACACATCTGAAGCACGATTATTTTGCATATTTAAAATGTAACCGCAGCCATGCAATTTATGAAAGTTTCATGCTCATGTAGCGGGGGAGTTGGCTTATTTTATCTCTCCGTATGTTTAAGTTAGTTTTCCAAAGTGCTGTTGCACCTATGTCCTAGGAGCAGTTCCCTCTGCTCATAAACCCGCTATCGGTCGCTGTACACGGATACTTTTTCTGCACGGTACACAGAAACTTTAAATTCAATTTGTAGCTAAAACCGTGCGACGCGAAACAAATTTAAACTAAACACGTTTTTGAAGGTTTACATGAGATTGTATATCACAGAAACATTGCGCTGTTTATGATAAGGTTGAAATTTATCATGCTATCTCGCTAGCGATGATTTCAAATTAAAAATTCCGTAAAAATATTTATTAACATTTTTTTAAATCAAACAATCACGAGGTTGAAGTTTTACAAGTTGTTAATTGGTGCCCTCATCGTGGCAATCTTCACCCTGTAAACTACAGCTGTACAATCACGACGTTGAAGTTTTACAGATTGTGAAAAGGTAGTTAATTGGTGTCCTCATCGTGGCAATCTTCACTCTGTAAACTACTGCTGTACAGTCACGAGGTTGAAGTCTTACAGATTGTGAAATGGTTTTTAATTGGTGCCCTCATCGTGGCAATCTTCACCCTGTAAGCTACAGCGGTTAAATTTTTGTCAAAATTATGCTTAAAATGTGTAAAAGCTATTTTTTTTTATGTTCTTTATTCAGTAAAGTTTATACATTACAGTAAACGGGTAAATTTTTGGCCACCACACTAGGCACATGCCCGTGTTGTAGTGGTCAAATTCATTATATCTTGTCATGCTGATATTAGTTCCTGTTATGCGTTGTGTATAATTTATTATGTAATTATAGCTTTTATTCAAACCGTTTATAATATATATGTATAATTATATAACATCAGACTTAAATTAAAAAAGTAAAGGTTGTACATTTTAATCAGAATCGTCCTGAAAACCGTGCTGTTCGAGTTTAAAGTTTGGTTCCGCCCAGGTTCAGCGTTCGCAGGTTCAGTTGGTTCACGCCCCGCCCCCGCCCGCGCCCACCGTCCCCGCCCGCTGGACATTCACCCCTTCCGGGACGCAGGCGACCTCTGACTGACTTTGCCATCCGCTTCTCTGTACGCTGCTAGTGGTGCTATGTGCCGTGCGCCGTTAACTCTGCAGGCAACTAGGAACTAGGAAGTTTGACTTTGTCGGGTGTTTCTTGACATTGAAAGGACGACGTGTTTGTCGACTGATTCCAGTTAGTTAATTGTGTTTGAGTAGTCAAGTGCCGAAGGAAATGCACTCTTGTTTTGGGTAACTCTTTGAAATGGCGATATTGTTTTGTATTCCCCCGGGATGCGATCTTTTATTTTATTTGCATGTCTAAGTTTATAATTAACTGATTTATCATAACTTACCTACTATTTTATTTTATCTTGTTTAATGTGTCTCCAGTGATCTACCTTGAATCTACCAATTGGTGTAGACTTTATAGTTTGCGTCAGTGTATTATAATATTTCATACTTTTGTAGAGTAAACAGTTTTGCGTACCTGTTGGTTTTGTAGTCTAGTTTTTGGACTGTTAATTCGTGGTGGAATTCCATTGTATTAGATTTGAAATTTAAACAACTTTTGCACTTTGTTCCAGTTATTTATTTTCACCAGGACCGGTTTCATCCTACTACGGACATTTTCAGAATGGTAGTTGAAATTCTTATGCTACGGAGTTTATACAAACTTATACAGGGATACACAAGTAGGTTTTGTAGTGTTTTGGCAGCCTGATTTCATTGCATGTAACACAATGGTGTTATGTCTGTGAATGTTCTTGTTGCATATAATTTGGTTTGAAAAGTATTTTGGTAACAGGTGGTTTATTATTTTATGCATAAATAACATCGCGTTCAAGTCAATTAAGTTCCATTAAAATTTTAGATAATTGTTTTATAACCAGTAAACATTTTGCCTAAGGCTTGGAGAACTTGAGCAGTTGTTAAAGTAAAGTGTGGAGCATATATGTAGGTAAAGCTTATATATATTTCGCCACGTAGTTCGTTGGTGGGGAAGATTGGTTAGGGCGGGTCTTGATCTTAATGATGCCCCGAATTAAATAAAGGAGGAAAGACGAATGCCTTCCAATATCGGCAATCGATATTTTAGATTATTAGATTTTTAATAATATTTTCTTTATTTAGGATTTGTAAATATATTACATTGTCATTTTAAGTTATAAACAAAATATATTTATAATAACTAAATAAGAAATGAAAACAACAAAAAACAAAAACATGGAGAGAAAAAAATACGGAGAAAATCAGAGAAAAAAATGATTAGTACAAAAAGTATTTTTCGCATACTCATTTTTTCAGCATTTTGAAAATTAGTCAGCAATTTTTGTTGATATGGGTAATATGTAGTAAATTTTAGGGAAATTGTAATTTTAAGGTTCCTTGCCCGTATTTATTTGGATATCTGGGAATGACAAGTCCTTAGTCTTGTGTTATGAGTTATGATATACACAATACACAAATTAACATAAATAAATGAATTATATTTTTATTAAATTTACTAAAAATCAGTTAATTTATAAACAAGTTCTGCTGTGTAATTATTATTACTAGCAGTTAAAAACCCGCTCCGCGGGTTTTTTTCTGCTAGGCCCTGCGGGCGGCTCTTGCTTGGGCTTCGCCCATTTTAAGTGATATTAACAACAGTTACATTTAATAGATAGATATTAGAACATTCACAGAGAGAGGGTGAGTATATATATATTGTTAAAACACGGAACAGGAAGGAGTTAATTAATAATAACATTCTAAATTTACGCATAATAAGAATGACAGTTGTTTGAATAAATGAAATTTTACGTATTTGTGATGGATTATTTCAAATGAAACACTATTATTGACTACATGTCTACAACTGATATTAACTGTTATCGTACCTAATATAATTAGCTTATAGGAGACTTGCAGTGCTTAAATATGTGTTACAACCGTCAATGTCTATAAGTTGAATCAATATCGTTTAGTTTGTCACAATTAAAGATAGTTTTAACAAAGTTGACTTAAATAATAGATTATTACATATTGATTAATTGTACCCGTGTTTATGAATAAAAGGAGGGTAATTGTGCGGTGACATTAGCAGTCGGTTTAATTAAAAGGTGTTAATTTTACTCCAACTGGTGGTAATTCTTTAGCTACAACTGTTACTGTATCTAATAAAGTTTAAAGCTAGATTATATATACACCTTCATCAGGAGAGTAAAAATCTATATATTATTATATCGGGGATTATTAAAAATAAAAGACTGTTGACTCAGAGCTATGACGTTTATTGACTGCCCGCACACTCGTTATAATCTCCCACGTGACGCATCAGGACTGCCAACATGGCCATACATAACATCCTTTCCTCCTTTATTTTTTTTTATTTTCAAACAATTTACAATACCAAATAAAATTTAAACATAATCACTATGACTAAATCTGACAGGGGGTTTCACCAATCTGCCAGCCCTAGTTACTACATCAGTTTTCCCACTAGTGCTGGGTAAAGGCTCACTAACATTTTTATTTTCTTGACTTCCCAAGTCATACCATTTATCGGGATTTTCATAATTTGATTTTAACTTTATACAACTGTTTTTTATTTGGTTAACATGGACCTTTTTTACCTCTCCTCCATTTAAAAGAATTAAATACACCCATGAACTTAATTTTAACTTAATAGTTCCCTGAACCCATTTCATAGGACCTTTCAGATGTCTTAAGTATACCAATACCTTATCATTTTCCTCATACTCTTTCAATGCTTTTTGACTTGATTGCTTACTTTTATTAACAATATTTTCTTCTGTCAAAATATGAAGAGGTGTACGTGGCTCATACGAAAATATTTTAGCCATAGGAGACAAACCCGTGACAGAAGTAGGAGTGGAACGATAAGTATACAAACAATCTATTAGACGTTGAGCTGGTGACAAAAATTTAGAGTTTTTTGAAAACATAAATTTAATTAAAATCTTTTTGAATGTTTGAACAGATCGTTCTGCTAATCCATTTGACTCGGGATTATATGGTGGAGAAAATAATAATTTAATAGATTTTTCTTTACAAAAAATAGAAAATTCTTTACATGAAAATGGAGGACCGTTATCACAAACAATAGTTTTCGGAAAGGCAAATCTGGAAAAAACTTCACTTAATTTTGATAATAAATCCGAATATTTAGTATTTTTCATATAAAAACATTCTATCCACTTTGAATATGAATCACAAACTAATAAGTATTTGGAACCTTTTAAGTCAAAAAAATCCAAATGGACTCTTTCCCATGGACTTTCAGCAATAGGCCAATTATGACGCACGTTTTTGTTAGCTTTTTGTACCGACTGACACATTTCACATCTAGAAATAATATCTTCAATATCTTGATTCATACCTAACCACCAAACATAAGAACGAGCAAGAATTTTTGATCTGACTATACCAGGATGACCATAATGTATTAAATTTAAGACTTTAGACTTAAGAGATTCTGGTATTACAATTCTGTCACCAAATAAAAGACATTTTCCCTTGACCGACAGTAAATTTCTGAACTTGAAATATTTTTTAATTTCTGGACTTGACAAGTTTTCAATCCAACCGATTGAAACATACTTAATGACTTTACATAATATTTCATCTTTTTCAGAATGACTTTCAACTTCTGAAAATGGAATTAAGGGTGTTGACATGTATACAAAATTACATTCCTCTTCATTAAATTGTTGTTCACTTGGCAAACGTGACATTACATCAGCTTGAGGAATTTTCAGTCCGTTTTTAAAAACTAATTTATAATTGTACGCGGACAATATTATAGACCATCTTATGAGACGTGATGCAGCTAAAACGGGGACTTTTTTATTTTCGGCAAACAAAGACAACAATGGAGCATGATCAGTATATATGGTAAAATGACGACCAATTAAATATTTATGAAATTTCTTGATTCCAAAAATAACAGCAAGGGCTTCCTTGTGCAATTGGCTATAATTTCTTTGAGCTGAATTTAACGTTGCAGACTCAAAAGCTATAGGAAATTCTTGATTCTTTACGACATGACTTAAGACACATCCGACACCGTATGCACTGGAGTCGACTGTAAGACACAATGGTTTTGACGGATCAAATAAAACTAACATAGTTTTATCTGACAGGAGAGACTTACTATTTATAAATGCTTTTTTGCATTCATCAGACCAACACCATTCTACATTTTTTTCTTAATAAATTATGGAGTGGTTCTAGCACAGTAGGACCCATAGGAATAAAATTCCTATAAAAATTCAACATTGACAAATACGATTTTAGTTGAGTAACATTTTCTGGACACCCAGTAGACTTAATTTTCTCAACTTTCGACAAAGACGGACTTTTGCCTTGACCTGACAAAGTAAAACCTAAAAATTCAAAAGAAGACACAAAAAATTCACTTTTTGACACATTAATTTTTATATTAAACTCATTTAACTTTGACAAAACTTTTTCTAAAGTATTACAACACTCCGTTTCATCTTTACCACCTACACAAATATCATCAATGTATGCAGCACAGTTTTTTATGCCTCCCAAGACTGTATCAATGACCATTTGAAATGTGGCAGGAGCCGATGACAACCCAAAAGGTACACGATTGTACACATATAAACCATTACATGTATTAATTGTAAGTAATTCTTTACTAGAATCTGACACAGACAACTGTAAATATGCATTTGTTAAGTCTAATTTACAAAATACTTGACAACCTGAAAAATTATTTAAAATATCCTCTGGACGTGGAATAGGATATTGATCAATTCTCAATTGTGGATTGACTGTAGATTTTAAATCTGCACATAAACGTATTTTTCCATTTTGTTTTGGTACACAGACTATTGGAGAAGACCAACTACTATATTTAACTTTAGAAATGATGCCTTCGCTTTCAAGACGATCTAGCTCTTGGCATACTTCTACACGCAGTGCATAAGGGACCTCATATGCTTTGTGGAAAACAGGAGTTGAATTATTTTTTAAACTTAAATTTACCGAAAACTCTTTAATTGGTAAGTCGTTATTTTTTTTAGAAAAAGAATTTAAATATTTTTGTGACAATTTTTCGACAATGTTTGATTTATTTTTTCCACTGACAGACACGGAATTTACAGTATTATCATTACCAATATTTGACATAAAAGAATTTATAAATGTATTTTCCCAAGACGGATTCAAAACATTTATCCAATTCCTACCAAGAATAGCTTCAGACGATAGATTTTTAATAACTAATACTGGTAAATCCACGACAAAATTAGAATCATCTCTTACACTTACTTTTGCCATAAAAAATCCAAAACAATTTAAATTTTGACTATTTGCTGTAAACAAATTACCATAGAACTGACTTAATTTACAAGTTTTGAAAAATTTTATGTACATTTTGTGACTTATCAAGGTCGATGAACTCCCTGTGTCAATCATGAAGGACATTTTCCTACCGTTTACAAACAAATCAATATTAGCTGTTTCAGACACGGACATATTTAAAACATTTATATTACTCACACATTTTACATGATTAATAACAATTGATTTTGCACTAGAACAAAATTTTGACGTATGACCGTATGTATTGCACTTGTAACATTTCCAATTCCTAGACGGACATAACTCTGGTTGATGACTGATAAAACACCTCTCGCATCTTTTTCTGGGATTTCCACGTGATGGAGATGAAAGACGACTTGATGACATTGAACTCCTTTGACCTTGTTGCGGACTAGTACTCATTTGACGTGACGTTTTCGGCTTTACTTCGAAAACTCCCGATGAAAGATCTTCTTTGTGTAATATTTTAGCAGAACAACTTACTGTCTCCATATTCTTGACAATTTTTTTTGCTTTTTCGAAACTCAGCAATTCATCTTCAGACAGTAATCTTATAGTCATGGCTTCATTTTTCACACCGCACACCAATTTATCCCTCAAGGCTTCATCCAGAAATGCTCCAAAATTACATGATATTGACAGACTTTTTATTTCGGAAATGTAATCATCAATTCCCTCGTTCGACTGTTGCTGACGATTATAAAATTTATATCTTTGGGCGATCGTACATTTTTTTTTCTTCATATTTATTTTGAAGTGTTGTTACAATCTCGTTATAAGTTAACTCTTCAATATTTTTTGGATGAACTGTTTCTTTTAAAATTTTATATTTTTCCGCACCAATAATTATACAAAGATAACCAATTTTCTCTTTGTCCGTAATATTAATTATTTTTAAATAAATTTGAACACGTTCTAAAAACATTCCGAAGGTTTCACAACTCGACTCGTATTGCGGCACTGGCAAAGTACTCGTAGACATGTTAAAATGATTGAAAAAAACACAGACGCAATCACTGTTTTACACTGGACTATTAAATGAATATTACTCGTTTTTACATTAAACTTTTTAGATTATCCTCGTCGCCAATTATTATATCGGGGATTATTAAAAATAAAAGACTGTTGACTCAGAGCTATGACGTTTATTGACTGCCCGCACACTCGTTATAATCTCCCACGTGACGCATCAGGACTGCCAACATGGCCATACATAACATATATAAAGGTAGATTATTACAATATAGCGCCCCTGAGGTGATATCTCACAAAAGCGGCGCTATGCAAATTGTCCAATAAATAAATAAATATAATGTTTACATTTTATTGTGTATACACCGAAGTCAAAAATTAAATATAGATTGCAATTCAGAAAGAAGAAGTGGAAGGAGGGGGGAGGAGTAAGAGTAGGCTGGGTTTATAATAATTAGGAATTACAATATCGTTAGACGGGAAAGACCAGTTGAGTGGGAAAATATTTAAAAGAGAGTTTATAAAAAAATTCTTGTTAATTATATCTGCTTTTATATTAATATGTTTCCTCATTTCAAAAATTTCAAAATTATTTATCGTGAAGTATTTTAAGACCTGAAAAAACAAATAGCATATAACCATAAAACAATATATTCATAAGACAAATAGCATTTAATAACGGTTATTCTAATAAATTGATAGTTGAAATACTAAATAAAAAAATTCAAACACATTCTCTTCAAACGGTCTTTCTAAAGATAGAAATAAACAATAGCGTAGAATTCTGTTTGTGGATAACGATACTTCTAAAATTATATATATATATAAACAATCCTGGTACCATTCAACTGGCGTTTTACACTAATAACAATGAAGAAATATATTCTTAATAATAATGATAGCAAAATTCAAACAAAAAAAACAGGAGTTTAAAAACTCAATTGAGATGATTGTAATTTCTTTTACAAAGGTAGAACCAATAGAAACTTTGAAGTCAGAACTAAAGAATATCGCAGGGCTATAAATGGAAATAGTGAATCTGAGTTTGCAAATAATCTTTTAAATAATGATCACACTTTTGATAAAAATTCAGGTCTTAAAATACTTCACTCAGGATATAAAGCATCGCAAATAAATCATTTTGCAATTTTAGAAATTAGAAAACATGCCAATATAAAATCAGATATAATTAATAAGAAAAAAAAATATAAAAAATAATGATAAATGCCATTACAAAGTGATAAGCTTCCAGAAGAAATCTTCTTATAAAACGCTTGTTAATGGTAAGTAGTCAAGTATTGTTAGCTGCATATTTAAATATTCGCGCCAGGCATTTGGTTCGTTTTTAAACCGCCAGAGGTGCGCTCTGTCGGCCATCTTGAAGAAACGCGTGAATTTTTATAAACGTCAAACATAATCACGTAACTGTGGAGAATTTTCATTGTAATGTAATTAATCCAATGGATTATGAACTTTCTAAAACATATTTTCTTCGATATTATCCAAAAATTATATGAGCAGAAACGATGCTTATGAAGAAATCTCGTATTATTATGAGGCGATCCTATTTTAGTATGGAATTGTGTCTTAATATTCAAGTTACCCGAAACAGACAATTTAAATTTGACCAATCAGAGGGCCTACACCGTCCAGACGCTGGGACAATAATACTATCAGATTATGGGTGACAGCTGTTAGACGTTCTGAAGGCATCATAAAACTATTTAATATCTTCAGAAGGCGATACACCTGTCACGCGTGATAATAATGGTTTTAGGTAAAATAATTGTATACAAAATGATCGTAACTCTCAAATGAATGTAAGCAAAATGATCGTAGGCAAATAATAAGCAAATAATAATGTCTGTTTGTCATGTTAAAGTAAAAAGATTTAAAGTAATTTACGTTCTATAATTAATTTTATGAGAAAATGCACAGTTTACGATCAAATGGTAATTTACGATCAAATGCATTTACGATAATTACAATCTTTTTACATACAATCTTTTGCATAAGATCTCTTTGCTTACGATCATTTGATTACGATCAAAACGTCGCGACGGTTACCAATAATAATGACACAACAGTATTTATTTATGAATAAACAATTTTTTTGTAAAATGAAATAAAATAATATTGAATATATAAAAGAAAAAAATAAAATTAAAATGGAGTTCTACAAATGAATCTTGATAGCAATAAATAAATAAGTCAAATTCAACCAATAATAATCAAATGAATACTTTTATTCTTTTTCACCTAAGCATCTGACAGAAAACTTCTTTAGAATTTTGCATTTTCCGTGGTATCCAACATTCTTCATAATTCAAACTACTAAACATGTTTAACGAAATATATTTAACACAATCTTTAACACCAATATTTTCTAATCGCCAACGCGACTGTTGGCTATGAGATAAATCTTTACACTATTATCTTCATGAAATTAGTCAATTGATTCAAAACCTTACCTCGTCACACTCAATAACTGGTAAACTTCAATCGAAATAGAATTATAAACGATTTTTTCTATGTTATTAATAATTCTATTCTTAAAAAGTGTCTTCTATAAGAGATCTAGAAAATAACTATTGATTCTAAATTCGAATTTGATTTGCACTGAGTGACATTAAGGACGGGTTGTTTCGGAGAATTTGAACAATTCTTCAGATTTCAAAGTTAATTTTCAAGCTCTGTGAAACACTTTTTCAAGTTCTGTTATTATTTCAGTTCTGTCAAGCAACTAGCCTATAATGATATAATAACAGAACTTGAATGGGACTTTCCTAGAACCCGAAAACGAACGTTGAAATTTGATGAATTGTTCAAATTCTCCGAAACAACCCGTCCTAAGTGCAAATCACTTAAAATGATGGGATTTATTCACGGACTATTTAAACCTTTAAAAGACCCTCAATCAATTTTAACCCTTTAAAGTGCCTTAATTATAAATAAACTTGAATATGGAAGCACTATTTGAAATCCACATCCACAAAAATGCTAACACTGTTATCTTTCAAACGTGATCTACATAACTATCTTAGATCATACGACGCACGTCTTGAATACTTCAAGATTAATTCACTTAAGGCGATGCCATACGTAGTAATGCGAAATTATGTGTTTTTGGTTTGAAAATTTGGTCGCCTAGAAATGTTTCGGATCCTTTAATTAAATACTGCGAGTAGAATACATCTTGGCCTTTGAAATAATCGAGTATTTTTTAGATAAGTCTTTTTAAAAACTGAAAACTGCTTTAAAGTTCCAAATCTCCTACTAACGAGCCCATTTTCGGTTATGGTTTTATTGTATAATGTGTAAAATTAAGTTATTTATAAAATGATCGAAAAAAATTAAACATTTATGCCTGAACATTCACAAAATAAAATAAAAGGTTCCTTTTGGCCATGTTTTTTTCTTGCATAAATCAAAACAGGCAGATTTTAAGCGGGAATTTAAACCTTATTTGTTCCGTTATCTATGAAAAAATTCACAGTGTATCTTTAAATGCAACTAAAGCATTTGACGACAGATTTTTGCTCTATTTAATTTTTTCCGTTATTTAATATGTTATAGGCATGAACAAATTCGCAGTGTATCTTTAAATGCAACTAGTGTCGAGAGTTTTGCTCTACTTCAAAAGAGTCGTATTTCTTAAATATTTTCGCTTGATTACACTGGTCAACACATTTTTGTCCCTTTAACGAAAGTAGCCAAATCTGACAGGAAATTTCACGCTGATTTCAGATATGTGATTAGTTTTTTTCTATCACGTCAGGTTTTTATGGGTTTTAAGTTTTACTAAAATGTGTATTAATCATAGACATATGAATATTAGTAGACCTGCCCTAAGTGATTAAAAGCGTATTATCCCCACTCCCCATACCGGTTCCATTGGAGACGGCTGGGCTCGCGTATGGCCTCAAGTGAAATTTGAAAACGTGACGTCATCATTCTTGTGCGAACTATGGTCGAGGCATCATCGGTTCATTTTACGAAATAACACGGCAAAATGTTGACTTGTGATATGAAAACTTGTAAAAATAGATGTGAAAAAGAGAATAAACCCAATTGTCGTATTACATTCCATAAGTAAGCATTATTTTACTTTATTTTAAGCTTATTCACACCGTATTATATGGATCAGTTTTAGAAACATATACTATCACATCACAATGTAGCGATTCTCAAGTGTGCTCATCGTTGTTTACTGGGGTAAGTAAATTATGAAACATTTGTAAAAGTGTCTTAACTAAATACTCTGAAACTAACTACGACTCTGCAAACAGAAGAAATTTACTTTGCCGAATTTGGACTTCGCAAATTAGTTCATAACGTGGCGAGTAATTTGCGCTCCCATGTAAAAATGTCTATTCATTCAAAAGCAGATTTTACTTTTAAGAACTAAATGGTGATATTATAATGCGAGATGCCTTTTTACTGTCAGATTGATTTATTGACGAATCACAGTCAGCTTAACCCCCTTCGTTCTTCAACAGTTGATTTTACCCCTCGCCATTATCTTCTCGTCTATTAATTCCTATGTCTGTGGTATTAATTCATATTTATTCGTGAGTTATCATTGATTTTTTTTATAATATGGCAAAACTAGGCTCGAATGTCATTTGAATCTCACAAACATGAAAAAGAACTATGACAACATGAAGCTGCTGTTAAAAAAATTAAATATGTAAAATACGAATGGAAAATATGTGGTGATATAAAAGTAATAGGGCTCCTACTAGGACTGCAAGCGGGATACACAAAGTATTGTTGTTTTCTGTGCGAGTGGGACAGCAGAGACAGAAAAAACTAAGGACTGGCCTACTAGAAAGCACCTTAAACCTGGCACGAAGAATGTTCAACATGCTCCCTTAGTAAAATCTAAAGATATCTTACTTCCACCCTTACACATTAAATTGGGTTTGATGAAATTTTTTTGAAAGGCTTGTCTGAGGATGGAAATGGCATGATTTATTTACCTACAGCAAAAGTTTCCTAAGATCAGCGACGCAAAAATCAAAGAAGGAATATTCGTGGGACCACAAATAAGCGAGATCTTGACTGATCCGAATTTTATAACAGTGTTGAGAACAGTCAAGCTAGCCGCTTGGTCAGCCTTCAAGAATGTTGTCGAGAACTTTCTTAGAAGTCATAAAAGTGAAGACTATATCAGCATTGTGTCTGAAATTCTCATGGCCTATAAAATATGGGATGTAACATGTCACTAAAAATACACTTCCTTCACTCTCATTTGAATTTTTTCCCCGAAAATATGGGAGATGTCAGTGACGAGCACGGCGAACGATTTCACCAGGACATTGCGGCTATGGAAAAGCGATACTAAGGAAAGTGGAGTCCATCTATGCTAGCAGACTATTGCTGAACCCTGCAGAAAGACTCTCAAGATACTCACAAGCGCAAATCAGGAGAAAAAAAAATTAAATTGAATTAGTTTTGAAATTTTGTTAAGTACCCGTCATACTATGGAAGAATTATGTAAAAAAACATTGTTAAATAATAAAAAAACCTGACCTATAATTTTTTTTTTGTTTCATTTCGTGTTTATCGATACTAAATACACATAAAAAAAATTAGCTATGCTTAAGGGACTGCACTTAAAAAAATAAATGTCGACCAGTGTTATTATAGTTTTTTAATATAAGCGTGCTCCCTCTAACATTCGTATTTACATATCTCCCTTCCAAACCATCTTTTAACGCTTACTACGAGGCCTCAAGATATCATGGCATGTTTCACCTAAATGCATTCAAAAATAATATCGCCTATTTTAGCCCTCTGACCCAAATATGTCAACTATATAAAAAGATAGATTGTGCTGAAGTAGACATTTTCGTCGAAAATTTAGACGAATTCGGAAAAAAATTTGCACTGAGTATATTATGCTACGTATACATACGCGAGCCGAATTGCAAAACTGAACCTCAACTTATGGGAAAGGAACAATGCAACCGCAAATGGCGCGAAACGCCGCTTGCAATTGCTTTGTACCTTTCCGTAATTCGTCGCTCGGTTCGCGTTTCGGTTCAAAAATGTACACTTACCATTATGTATTACTTGCGTTTCTATTTGTGTCTCTTTTTCTCCTTCTTTAATCAACGTTTCGGATAGCGTAACAGTTTCCATCATGCTGCACATATCTGACCTGATGATGGACACTGCGACGTTGTCCGAAACGTTGGTCAAAGAAGGAGGAAGCCCAACACGGCATAATATTCCAACAATTAATCACGTTAGTACTTCCAGCCAGGGAAATCTGAAATCATATAAGGAGGGACCCCAAAACGGTGTAATAACCCAAAAATTAATCACGATATACCTTTAGAATCCCCTCTAAAGCCTATATTTACTCTTCATAATTATAAATTATTTTTATTTTTAACCGCGACCCTTTTTCTCGTCGGTTTAATCTAAACATCAATAATCTTTGGTCTCATTTTCTTGTTTTATGTGAATACTGCACAAGAGTCTCAACCTTGACTTTCTTCAGAAACAAAAATCCTGTTTTATTCGAATATTCCATCAATAACATAGCTTTAGAAAGAGTCACGGAAATGAGAGATCTTGGAATTATTTTGGACGAAAAACTAAGTTTCACCAATCATATCCATCAAATTGTGAACAAAGGTATGAAAACACTAGTTTTCGTATTAAAAACAACTAAAAACTTTAATTCTTTACAAGCCATTAAACTATTATACGTATCTCTAGTAAGAAGTCTAATTGAATATAACTCAGTAGTTTGGTCTCCATCTTACAAAATTCACATTAACAACATTGATCGAATACATCTCGTATCATCTCATTGGAATTATTATGTCTCCCTTACCGTCGTAGTTAGAAATATGAACAAAACGGTGATAGAAAGAAAAAATACCCAGTTTTTATATTCAAATATAGTAGTTAACCACAAAATAATTAATATTTTCACTTTTATGTAGTGAATTTTTGTATAAAATTACAAAAAGATGGGATGGCAGTAATGTTTTTAAAGTATTTGTACAGTAAAATGTGTTTTTTATCAGTAATTAGACGAAAAAATGTCACAATTTTAATATTTAAAAAATTTAATTTTAAAATTTAAAATTTCAAAAATTTAAAATTTCAAAAATTTAAAATTTCAAAAATTTTAAATTTCAAAAATTTTAAATTTCAAAAATTTTAAATTTCAAAAATTTTAAATTTCAAAAATTTAAAATTTCAAAAGTTTAATTTTAATATGAAAATTTAAAAGTTTATTTTATCACCTTTCAAGAACAGTTCTAGTTTTCAGAGATACTTCATTAAGTAGGTTTTAATGAATTTTCCAAACTTTTAAGAAATACAACGCTGAGTGCCTGAGTGTTTAAATATAAGAAACATATTTTTTTGTTCACAGAACTATAGGCACACAAATTAACGCTTCTTTACTGAAAACCATAATATTCGTTATTGATATTATTTATGATCTACGCGATTGTGCACAATCTTAAAGCTAGCGCTGCCTTATCAAACAAAATCCATCCCACCTATCACCATCCTCACCTACGCTTATGACCACAATTCCATTTCCCAGCCTCTCCACCTTAGTAGAGGTTTCCAATAGACGTGCAGTCACCTACCACTTCACCGAGTGACCACACAGTCCTACAACCACACGGCACCAGCCACACAGGCACACGGCCACACGGACACAGTCATACAGTCCCACGGCCACACGGGTAGCTAGCAGCCGAGTAGGTTCCTGCCTAGTTATATTATAGGTGGTGTATTTACGAACAGGCTACCTCCGCCGCGTTAGATGAAAATGTCGACAAACGGAATAATGTCTGCCCCGCGAATGCAATGCTTCCTCCGCTACCAGGGAAGGCAAATCTCGAATCATCGAAAGGTTTTTATGTTTTTGTTTTGGAGGCACAGTAAATCAAATATTTTCCTATCCCTTAGACTCCTTAGAGTCTCTGATTTTTTCAAGCAAACGGATAAAATGTTTTTTTTTTGTTTTTGTTTATGATGACAGACTGAGACAAGGTTTTTTATTCATAGCACAAAGGATGAGAAATTATTATAAGCAATAATTAGTCTACTGAAATATCTATACACATTGTAAATATC
The DNA here is from genome assembly GCF_061612785.1 of Hesperophylax consimilis. Taxonomy (NCBI): domain Eukaryota; kingdom Metazoa; phylum Arthropoda; class Insecta; order Trichoptera; family Limnephilidae; genus Hesperophylax; species Hesperophylax consimilis. Next base: position 5,285,015 of record NC_142842.1, read on the forward strand.
TCCCGAGTAAAAATAAATGCCGCCGACGGGAATTGAACCCGCACCTTCTGATGTCCGGTCAGGTGCTTTGGACCACTGAGCTACGTCGGCGTATTTCCAACACGAAATAATCCAATATGTACTAGTACTTCAATCAAAAATAAATATTTTTACTCGGGAGATATTTTCAATTTCGATAGATATTTCAGGAGACTAATTATTGCTAATTGGTTAAAATGGTGATTTGCACGGGAAACGTTTTCGTATTAATTTCAATTTCTGATAAATTTGCTGTTTTTGAAAGTGTTTCTAAATAAAATGCTGCTTTTGAAAGCAGATAAAAACCCTTAAAATTTTGGTGTTACAAATCGACATAATATGCAATTAAAAGTAATGGAGTTTTGAACATAAACTTAGTTAAAGTTTTATTTTTGAAATAACGTAAAGAGTAATATTTGTAATTGTAATATTTAATTCTTGAAGACAATATTAGCGGTTATTTCTTTTTCTGTTTCAAATTTTTGTTTGAGAATCTGTCTTGAATGATTAAATAGATAAAGTTTTGAAAATGGTTTAAAGATGGTTTTTATAGTGTAAGCTGTAATAATTACCGCTTTAAACGAAGCACGAAAAAAAAGAATTATAAAAAAATGCAAACCTTGTTTACATATATGCCAAATGTTGTTTTATAGAATTATTTCAATTCTTTCACTGTAAATGTTTGTGTTCAAACTGAAAACATGGTATTCTTTCTATTTAATATTGTTTAAATCGTATATTTAACCGTAATACAGCGTGAGTCCATACCAGGGTAAGAGAAATACGTTCCAAAAAATGCGTGTTTGATGTCTGGGAGAAATACCTCCCAAAATTGCTCTAGGAGTTAAACTTACTATATAGGGCCGAGATTTATCAACAGAATTGAATCAAAAAGGTTAAAAAATAGTATCCAGAAACTAGATGAAGCCCTTCGTTCTCCAAACAAATTTACAAACAGACATCTAAAAATTTTATTCAATATATTTTTATGGGAATCACCAACGTCTAACGTTTATGATTTCTCCACAGACTTGAAAATAACTATGATTTGAACAATTGAATAGTAAATTGTTAAATGGGGATAGTTTTAGTTTTGTTGACAGTAAGATAAATATTTAAAAACACTAGCTGTTGTTGAAAATTATGGCGCTGTCTTAAATTTCAGGTGGAAAAAGCTGTGTAATTTTAATGAAGTCCGATCGCACAGTTCGAGAAATTAATAAAGCACAAATTTTCTGTTCCACGTGTAATATTAATTTGTGCTTTTTTGCGATTTTTTATTATTTATTTACATGTGCCAACGATTTAAATGGCTTCTAATGTTTCTAAAGATGCTGGATCTAGTTGCCATGATTTTAAGAGACTTGAGTATTTAACTAAGTAATATAGTGTTGTGAAAATCGTTTTTGTTGCACTTTCATGTTCCGACCCCAGCATTGGGTTTCCCCTCCCAGACAGGCGGGTAACAGCTTAGCGGTATACCGGTACTACAGCGGTGCTACAGCGGTGCTACAGCGGTATAGCCGGTGGGTGCGAGACTAGCCGCTATCTGCTAGATGCAATGGACACCGTTGATAACGCCATAGATAATAGTAGACGCAACCTACAAATACCGGCTATGCAGGCTGTACCATTACCTCGGGTTGTATCGGGTCTGGCCTCCGTTGGCCCTAACTCTGGTGAGGTTCAGCAACCATTAAATCTGGTTGTATCGGGACTGGCATCCGTTGGTAGTAACTCAGGTGAGGTTGCTACCATTACCTAGGTCTGGCCTCAGTTTACCGTAGCTCTGGTGAGTATCAGGTACTATTACCTAGGTCTGGCTTCCGTTGACCGTAACTCTGGTGAAGTTCAGAAACCATTAAACTCTGGTTGTATCGGGAATCATCTTTCGACCGTAGCTTTGGCGAGGTTCAGCAACCCTTACCTAGATCTGACATACGTCGGCCATAGCTTTGGTGAAGTTTAGCTACCATTACCTAGGTCTAGCCTCCGTTGGCCGCAGCTCTAGTGAGGTTCAGCAATCATTACTTCTGGTTGTATCAGATCTAGCCTCCTTTGGTTGTAGCTCTGGTTAAGTTCAGCTCAAAGATATTAGAAGAACGAGATGTGCTATGCGCAGTTCGTACTGAGTGGAATTGTTTTGCCCAGTGTCACCGGTTTTGTTCACCAATACTACTGCACACCTTCGCTTGCGCTAAGGTATCCGCACTAATACATAGAACAGATTTCTGTGCATACACGTCCCGATACCGTTCAAAGTACCCTAATTAGGTAGTACTCCGGCTACGGTCCTGCGGCCAACATAGCATATCTCGTTCTTCTAATATCTTTGGTTCAGCTACTTTTTCCTAGGTCTGGCCTCCGCTGGCCGTAGCTCTGGAGAGGTTCAGCAACTATTACCTCTGGATGTATCAGGTGTTTTTTTTTTAAAAACATTTTCAATGTGCAAACCGCACAAGAGTTCCCAACCGCTCCCAACTATCTGGAGTCAGTGAGACTATGGCATCCCTAATTTGGGTATGCGAGTGTATGCGTAATTGCCACCAAAAGTTTATAAAATTGCATTGTCATCGAAAACGAGTCTATTTTCCAAAGTTTAGCTCGATCGGATGTCGGAAAGTGTTTTTTTTCCATTTTCAAGATATCCATTCATATATTCATTCACGAAAATAAATGTGAAAGATCTATAAGACAGTAGGGGTAGGAAGTTCATAATGATTAACCTTGTGATAATTTATTATTTTTTTTTCATCATCTGAAAAGATGTTATTGTATTTTGTACATGTTCTTTTGAAAAAAATAATGTTGTGTATAGTTTTTGAATGCGGTATGTGGAATATTTGACTTGAGCGTGTGTTTGGTATAGGGCAGTTTAAATTAATGTTGTGCCTAGTTTCTAGTTTTTGAATGCGGGATGTGGAATTGTTGAATTGAACGTGTGTTTCGCAGAGGGAAGTTGAAATTAATGTTGTTTATTATAGATTTTGAATGTGTGTATGTGGAATAGTTGAATTGAACGTGTGTTTCGTATAGGGTAGTTGAAATTAATGTTGTGTATAGATTTTGAATGTGGAATAGTTGAATTGAACGTGTGTTTCGTACAGGGCAGTTGAAATTAATGTTGTTTATAGATTTTGAATGTGGTATGTGGAATAGTTGAATTGAACGTGTGATTCGTATAGGGTAGTTTAAATTAATGTTGTGTATAGATTTAGAATGCGGTATGTGGAATTTGACTTGAGCGTGTGTTTAGTATAGGGCAGTTAGAATTAATGTTGTGTAGTTTTTAAGCGGGATGTGCAATAGTGTTTCTTATGAGCTGTGGACAAAATCCCGGTAGCGTGATGAAATAAGCTGAGTGTGTGTTACAACAATGCATACAGGTAACTTATGCAACTACAAGGGTTCTGGAGGGAGAGGGTGCACTCATTCCCCGCCTTACTTCACCACCAACTAGCCAGCTTCTGGGGCAGAAGACAACAAACGTCATCGTCGTGGCTGCATCCGAGTGACCCAGCTCTTCACTTAATGGACGATCCTTTAATATTAATTTCATTTGATTCAAAGTCGACTTTGAACTAAAAAGTGTTTTTTTTTTTTATTTATATATATTTTTTAATAAATTGTGAGAGAAAAATAGCATTTTTACAGTACTTAACATATTCAGCATGAAACATTAAATTCGTATTAAAAGTGTGCACATAGCAATAAAGGTGATTAGTGATGCTAATATAACATAATTTGTGCGCACAGCTGGCGTGGAAGTATGCCCTATTAACAAAGGCGCGACTGCAGACGGTAAACACTGGGTACATCGGTGCGCAGAGCAGTACAGTGCATTTGGTCGCGCAATATGCAGCGTGCAATATGCAGTGTGTGTACAACTGTACATACTAAGTACAGTAGTGCTAGGTGTGGGTATAGGTGCGAGGGGTACTATATCTAATATCCATAGTCTGGGCGCAGCGACAGACCAGACGGATTGGCGCATGGCCGTGTCAGACTTTTCAGACAGGGTCGAATCAGATGTTTTTTTCTTCGACCAACTGCTGTTATCTTTATTAAAACATGAAGACTTTCAACTGATGCAACGCAGTGAAAAGAGGCTTAAAACTCGTACCCATTTTTTAAAAATAATGAAAAACATTCCCGACTTACGAATAAAAACCTGACAATATTTGAAAATCTCCTACCACCACCACAGTAAGCTGAAAATGTTGCTTGTGTTGTGATGGAGGACTTAGCCAGCCGAGGAATTGAACACACTACGCCTGGGTGGGACCCAAACGCGATGTCAACTCGGCCACCGACCGGTCAAAATTATTCATAAATAAAAATTGTCACCTTTTGTACTTATATTTTTTACACTATTTGTATGTTATACTGTTTAACTTTATATTTACGTTGTCCAGTTTGTACTTAAATAAATAAATACAATAATTATTGCGCACCGATAAATACAACACTAGACTCCATGTCATGTAGTTGCTTCTCGCACTAATTTTATGTACAATTCTTGTATACAGATATTGCACCGTGTGGGAAGAAGACCCTGAGATAAAACGGGGAAGAGATGTACTGATAGTACAAAAGTCTGGAGTAGGATGGGAAAGACAGATGACTGGAGTTTAATGTTGGAAATCTTGAGCTAAAATGAAGGAGTGTAGAGAAATAAATATTACAATGGGATTACATCGCAAAAAAATAGTTTCTACAAGAAGAAATGCCTTCCATACAAATTGGAATGGAAACAAATGTTCTATTTACCTTGTCTCATATAGATCTGCATCTCATTTGAATTTGGTAAACACAGTTTTGTATTGGAACTTTAAGCCCCGATTAGGCATATATTTGGATCACGAAAAACTTCCGTGGTCAAGGTATTTATTGTGTTATTTTTTTTCTGTGGTTTTGCTCATGATATATTTATGACATATCCTCTAATGTGTATTCTTAAATTGATTGTTTGAGCAAATAAATATATTGCAACGATAATGATTAAAAAATATTTTGATATTAAAATAACTTAAAAAATGTTGAGTTTATTCCAAAATGTGTGCAGGGGTAGTGCAATGCAATAAATTCCATATTTTAAAATAACAGGCAAATAATAAGAATACACAAATAGGCACAAAAAACCGCAGAAAAGAAGTGAAAAATGTGTGCAAGCAGCCGTTTATGGAGAATATTTGAACAACTCCTGTCTCCAGAGGCCCATCAGGGGAGACTCCATACAGGCAACCATGGCAGTGATGATAGTGTTAAATTTTTTGTATTTCTTTGGCATTCACTATTTCTAGACATTTTTGTTTTTAATAAAATAATAGCACCTTGCAAATCACCTCTATTGACAATGTTCTCCGTTATGTTGATTCCTCCCTCAAATCCCCTCCCACCAAAGAACCAAACTAAATAAAACCCCATATTTCTGCATTTAAAAAATTAGTTTTAAAATAGCTAGTTAATGACACGGACGTGTCGAAACCGGTCGCTAATTAATAAAATTTATACGTAACAAATGCACATTGGAATAATAAAACTCATTAAAAACAAAAATGATAGTGTTATTTGGTTGGCGTAATCTGCGCCAAAAGCTTCCCATGTGGTGGCGGAGAAGCGGTCTGAAAGAGCGCCCTCGTCTCTCCATGAACATTTCCGTAGCGCTACAGTATCGCAGTAGGCTACTTGTTATTTTAATAATTATTGTTCAATAAGATAAAATGTGATGAATATTTTTTTGAATAAACAAAACATCCAGCAACGAGCAAAAGCGCATTGGCAAGAACTCTTAAAAACTATTTCCGCAGCAGTTTTATTAATGAGTGACACATTCTTTCTTTGGAACTCCAAAATAACTTCTGCTTTTATTTATTTTTGTGTATTTATGTTGTCTTTAATCTAATGTTGTCTTTCCCGAAATGAGTTTTGTAAACTCACTGGGAATAATACATTTAAAATATATTGTTATTATTTTAAATTAATTAAAATGATCTTGTAAAATAAATAAATAAATCCAGTTATTTTTAAAGGTTCAAGAAATTACAAAAAAATAAATAATTGTAAATCAATTATCTGTTAAATGAAAAAAAAGTAAGTAACAAAATAAATGTCACAGTAATCAAAAAATAAACAAAGCAGCCAAAATAACAAATAAACACACTAATAATATAAAAAAAATGTCAAACAACTCCATCAAGAAAATGTTTGAAGTCATTTAGAATTTTCGTCGACTATGTAGTCTCCATTTTAGCATTACATAGTTAAGAGACATTGTTTCAATATTTAACTTGGGCAAAAACATAAGGTGTTGTCTGTTATCACGCCAGCCGGTCCTGTTGCAGAATGTATGTCAATAACCTTCCGCTAACCTTACGGCGCAGACGCCCGTCCGATTGTGTCAGACGTTCCAGTAAACACATTTCATTACTGCCAAGACAAAAAGTAATTTATTCCACCTCTTTCTAGATTCTTCTAGTGGCTTTTTGGTGTATTATTATCACACCAAATTACAAAATTTCCAAACCATGCTAAAAGCCAGATTGGATGGAGATTTTGTGAAATTTGATACGGCGCGCAAATTCCTGAATATCTTTTTTATAATTGACTGAGCGTAACGATGTCCTGTTTTTACTCGGAAATTCGAGAAATTTGCATTTCATCAATCTCTAAATTTGTTTGTGCGTTCCGGTTCCGGTGAAGATATTACCTTTTTACACCGCCAGAGTTCGCATGATCTTGATTTACCAATATTATGATACGTCCTGGCCTGAAGAATGTTTGAAACAGAATTGTCATTACGATGATGATGTTTCTTTGAACAAATTTTATAATTAAATTACTACAAGCAATAATTAGTCGCCTTTAATATCAATACAAATTGAAAATATCTCCCACGTAAAAATAAATGCCGCCGACGGGAATTGAACCCGCGCCTTCTGATGTCCGGTCAGGTGCTCTGGACCACTGAGCTACGTCGGCTTATTTCCAACTCGCCAAATAATTCTAAATGTACTAGTAAATCGATCAACAAATACTGCTTATTATATTAAATATAACAATAGTCTATCATTAAAAATTATAAAATTTTATAATTCCTTATTTGAAGTAAAAAAAAGGTTTTATAAAATGATTATCATTTACAATTAAGTCGGTAGGTATTTAAATGCCTTTTTTTTTTTTAAACTTCCGATTTAGTTGTCCGGGTTAAGTCTTCCCCAAAGGAAAAACTTAACCCTTCCACTCACTTTTCCACAAATGATCAGCTAGTCAATCAACACTATGTAAGTGCATTATATAAGTAAAATAAATACAAAACAATACAAGAACAACAACACGTCAAATCACCAGATATCAAATGGGAAAAAAAATTCACCGTCTCCAGATATTTTCATATCAGAGGGTTCGGCTCGGTAGAACTTCTAACAGGGCCTATAAATCCTACTGATCCCTCAACATAAATATTTAAAAAATCTTTTGTTATCCTACATGTATTCAAAATGACCGACTTTTGCATCTTTATATATAAATTTTTTGATAGATCTAATACGCCTAAATTTTTAATTAGAGAGCTAGGTATAATGCCAGTAGCCGAAATAACGAATGGTAATATTTTTATAGTCTGATAATGCCAAATTCTTTTTATTTCATTTCCTAAATCTGTGTATTTTCTTATTTTTTCACTAACAGATTTTTGAATGTTACAGGAATTTGGAATAGCAACATCAATGATATAAGTTATTTTTTTAATTTTGTCATGTAAAACTATATCGGGTCTATTATGACTAATCGCTCGGTCTGTTAGTATAGTTTTATCATAATATATTTTATAAAATTCGTTTTCTAAAAATGAATTTGGTTCGTATTCATAATATGGTACTACATTACGGCAGTCAATCAAGTTATGTTTAATTACCAAATTTTGGTGAATTATTTTTAAAACTTGATTGTGCCTAAATGTATACTCGGACGGTGCTAATATAGAACATCCCGATATAATATGTTCTATAGTTTCCGGAAAAGCCAAAAATTTTCTACACAAATCATCAATTTGATTTGTATCTTTGATTATATGCTTTCTATAATTTTTAGTATTAATGACTCTATCCTGAATTGCAAGCATAAATCCTTCTATTTCTGCGCTCAACTCTCCAATACTCAACCATTTGTTTGACTTAATTTTGTCAACATACGTTTGGTTGAGATAATTGAAGTGTTTTGCGTGTAAAATTTTATTTGACCAGGAATCTAATAATTCCTGGTTGGGATTTATAAAAATGTTGGCATTCTCATCGTATAAATTTAAAGGTGTAATATTTCTATCTGCCTTGCAAATTATTTTGTGCATTTCTGAGCTATGAGCTTTCCTATGGAAAAAAGTTCTTAGCATTTCTACCTGATTATGTTTCAAAGAAGTTATTTTGACTATACCCCTACCTCCTAAATTTCTAGGTAAATTAACTCGTTCTATAGCTGAATTTGGATGATGGCAATTAAACTTTGTTAGCGTAGTTCTAATTAATCTTTCTAAGTTATCTAAATCTGTATAAGACCATTTAATTATGCCAAATGAGTACGTTAATAGAGGTATTGCCCAAGTATTTATTGCTTTTACTAAATTTTTAGCAGATAGATTGCATTTTAAAATTTTCCTTATCCTAGTTTGAAATTTAATCCTAATATCATTTTTAATACTACTATGGTCTAATCTATTTGATTGTGGGTATCCTAAATACTTATAAACCTCATCCCTTTTCATACAAGTAATTTGGAAATTTCTAAATATACTCTCGTCCCCATCTACAATTTTGCCTTTCTCTATATGGATCGTTCTACATTTATCTAAACCAAATGTCATTTTGATATCATCTGAAAAGTTTTTAACTACCTCGATCATTTTCTCTAAATTTTGTTCAGAATTCAAAAATAATTTTATATCATCCATAAATAATAAATGCGAAATTGTACTACTCTCCCTTGTATGACCCTTAACTTTTATTCCAAACTTGCTTTTAATTAACATTTTAGATAGAGGATTCAATGCTAAGCAAAACCAAAGAGGACTCAATGAGTCTCCTTGAAAAATCCCTCTTTTAATTGAAATGCCCGGTATTACTATTTTCTTACCTTTTAAATTGATAAGTAAATTGGTATTCCAAAAGGACATAATATTTTCCAAAAAGCTAATAATAATGGGGTTAATTTTATATATTTTTAATACTTTGATCAGCCACGAGTGCGGGACACTATCGAAAGCCTTTTGGTAGTCTATATAGCAAGTATGTAAATTACGTTTTCGAGTTTGAATCTGTTTTAGAATTACAGAATCGATAACTAATTGTTCTTTACATCCCATATGTTTTCTGCGACAACCTTTTTGTTGTTCAGATAAAATATTTTTTTCATCTAAATGAGTATATATTAAATCTGTTAAACAAGAGGTTAAAATTTTGTATATTGTCGGTAAACATGTAATGGGTCTGTACTGAGAAGGATTATTAATATTTTCGCTTTTGGGTAACATATAAGTAATACCCTTAGTTAGAAAATTTGGAAAATTTTGAGGTTGACTGACAAATTTTGAAAGATTTTTTGCCAAAAGAGGATGTAAAGTAGTCAGACGTTTGTACCAAAAATTATGTATCCAATCGCAACCCGTAGCTTTCCAATTATGAGTATTTTTAATAATGTTGGTTAACAATTCAACCGATATATTAGAAAAACTCATTTGTTCAATACCTGAAAAATTGAGTTCTTCATTTTCTATCCATGGAGTTGACTCGTTATGTTTTATATCTTTACTCCAAATTTTAGTCCAAAAATCGCGAATATCTGATTCAGATGGTAACGGAATATTATTATTCGAAATAATATTTTGTTTATTGTCAAGTTTGGAATAAAATATTTTTTCATTTTTCTGAAATAATCTATTAATATTTTTTTTATTATACGTATAATTATATCTTTTTAATCTACTAGCTTTTACGCCTAATTTTTGTTTTAATAAATCCAATAAATCATTGATTATATTTTCATTATTATGACTATCAATGTTATAACCAAATTTTCTACCAATTTCATCTACATGTCTCAAAATTTTCCTACTTCTATTTCCATTTTTATATTCTATTACTCTAGCTATGTTACTTCTTAAAAATACTACATCATTTTCTAATCTGATCTGCCATTCTGGTTTACTATAACTATATGATCTATCGTCAGAGGATGATAATTTAATTCCTAACTTATTACAAACAGTAATCGCACTAGCGTATACTATTGTATGAAGATCTAAAAAACTAATTTTGTCAAATATGATTTTTGGTAAAATTATGTTATTTAATTCAAAAATTAATTTAGATAATTTCTTTGACGTATGCAATTTCGGTAATTTTGGTCTAACTGTTGGCTCTACATCTATATATCTGTTTATATTATTATGAAGTAAGTTAGCTAATTCTACTACATTTTCATCAACAAAGTTTAAATTTGCAATGTTGATTTCCCTAAGATTATAAATAACGGCTAAGTTATTTGAATCTACTGTAATATCATTGGACATTTCGACTAGAATATTATCCAAACTATCTACATTCAATGCATCTGATATGACATTGTTACTTGTGTTAATTTGTTCTAAATTATTTCCCCTTTGCAATCTATCTGCTACTTCTCTTTTAATCTGTTCTAATGTGACTACAGAAATTAAATTATTTTTGAAAATAGCTCGCTTTTGGTCTGCTAATCTTTGTTCGCTTACTTGGGCAATCGGATAATTTTGTGAGAAAAGTAAATGTAATTTTTTCCTATATAACAACATATCTGTTTCTACTTTGGTTACATAAAAATATGAACGAACAATGAACATATTGACATCGTTCGTCCATTTCATACGCTGTCTAGGAATACCTGCTTTTGTTTTTTGGGGTCTTAGACTATCCATGTTCATCTGTACAGATGACATAATAATCCCCTGTTCATCTACGTTGGTTGCAAATGACATTGTTGTCATTTTGCAAAAGAACTTGAAGATGATTGTATCTTTACTACTACATTCCAGTAACCAAATCAATAAATAATTTTCAATGTGACCAAATTAAATATTCTAATCAAACTACCTTTCGACATAACAAATCTATAATTTCTAATTCAACTACCTTTCAACATTACGAATCTATGATATATTATATTCCAGAAAAACGTTATCAACATAAAAATATATTTTTATTTTTTTTAAATGAATGTCAAATATTGTTGTTTACCTTGGTTACTGGGGTCCTCAAATAATTTTTTTTTTAAATCATATTTATTTACCTAAATATCCTATGGCTTACTGGCAGTTTATTTAATGCGTTATCAGATATATTCTTCTTTAAATATTTATATTTTTTGGGATCAAAGCTAATTCTTTTCTATCTGATATTACAAAAAATAATCAGAGAGCAAATGCAAAGTATATGCCTAAACTAGCGTTGCTAAGCAATTTTATAATTTTATAAATCTTATGATTTCAGAGGCAATTTTTATTTTCTTAAATTTTTAATTTTTATTTTGATTTATTAAATAAGAGAGAACTAAAATAAACTGTTGTGGACTCGAATTCTACTGTTTTAAAAACTACTAGTTTTTGATACTAGAGAATAGTTTTTTTTCTGGTGGAACTACGGTAACTCCAATTTGATTGGGGTGTGTAGTCAGATTGAGCTTGGAGTCATAATATAAACATTAAACATCCTACAAGGTTGTGAGGTTATAGTTGTTTCTTGTAATAAAGTTTATTAAATAATTTATAAGAATTAAGAATAAATTTTATTTCCATTTCAAGCACCGTTTTCTGGATGGTTGTCTTTCACCAGGGTGATACTGGGAGCACGTAACACTCAATCTAATTAAATTAGTCCAATCTATTTACGTGTAATTATTGTTTTGTGAGTAAGTTCCCTTTTAGTAAAATTATCAAATTTTTAATAGCTACGTTTGGACGCTCTCTGCGTTCGTCTCCAGCACTTACGCCGTCGGTTGTAAGGCGAGGTGCTTTTCTTGAAGTCCTTCGTTTCTTTGCGCAGGGATACGCACAGAGATAGATGGATGATGAGATTTCATTATTTATTAATTTACGGACAATATGTCCATTAAAACCATAATATTGACACGAATAAGAAAACATAGATTACAGTGAATGGAGAGTACATGAATGTGAAGGGCAAAGACAACGTAAAATAGAAAATGTACATATAGAAAATAACTACAAGTCAGAGCATCAATAACGATTAAGTTGTGAAAAATTACACATTACGTATCGCTTTTTGAAAGTGATTTAGACTTACACTAAAAAATTCAAAGCTCTGATTTGAGTTTACAAGTCTCGACATTCTGGACAAAGAAGAATGGTACCCATAGTTAGTTGAGTGGTGATTGAGGAACAACAATTCATTATTTCGGAGTCTACAGGATGGGGTGTTGAATTGAATGAGTTGTAGCAGTTCAGGTGAGTCGGTTATACTGTTGATTATTTTAAATATGCAAATTAGATCGGAGTCTTTTCTATGTTTTTCTAATGAAGATAGGTTTAAAGTTTGTTCAATTTCCTCATATGAGTAATCGCCTCTTTCGAGATATGGTTGTTATTAAAAACACTTGTGTTTTAATGGATTGATTTTTTGCGTTTTATTTCATATTAATTGCAATGATTCGAATTGTTAGCTCAGAGGCTAAGATGTCGAATCAAGTGAATTTTGTAATAGGTAAGGATACAATAATATGACAATGATGTGACATGATTACACCAATCCCGTTGTTTTGACATAAAAACTCATAGACAAAACGTAACATAAACAGACAATACATAGAAAGCATTAAAGGAAAGGTGACACGCAGACGCGAATTTAATGTAAAGGATTCTACACATCGAGATTAGAAAAAATGAGGTTAATTTTGAAATGATAATTGAGAAAACATGAAATGAAATATTAAATCAGACAACACAACACTCATCAACGTTTTTGAATAACTCGTCAAAATGCACTATTTTCCATGTAGTTTATCAAATGGATATACCAAATATATGAATATTTTTTATTTGAAACCAAAAATAGGTTTCACTTTTTAACCTCCAACTCTCCCAACGCTCTAATTAAAACTACCGAATCCGGTCTACGCGCACCGCTTATCGCGTTCTAATAGTGGAATAAGCTTCGTAGTTCCAAAATTGTTGCTTTATGGCTTTATCACTTTTTTTATGTACAACCGCACAGTCCCAACTGCTCCCAACCGTCTGAAGCCAGTGAGACTATGGCATCCCCAAAGGGAATATGTTTAGGGCTTTATGTACCGGGAGGGGAAGGAGATGGGGAAGAGAAAGGTGGTAAAGTACTTGGCTATTCAGATCTGGTCTCCAAAAACGGTCAAAGCCATTTCAAGCAACGTTTCAATTCTGAATGCTGGTCTTACACCAGGTAGATACTGAGAGTATCATTCACTCTGGAACGTGCCGCAAATATACTATATATTATTTAAAATGAGTAGTTTGTGAAATAGCACAAATTAATCACATAAAATTTGCTTGCGAACGCCGTGATCTGAAACTGTTAGGTACCTCCGAATTGCTAAAATGCTCCGTCAAAATTCATTATATGTAAGTCATTTGGGCGATTAAAATAAAATAATAGTCACCATTTAAAAAAATATTATTTTTAAAACAGAGAAATATTAAATAATCTGATCTTCAAAGTAATAATTTCCGATTTTATGTCCGGGTTAAATCTTCCCCATAGGAAAAACTAAGCCCTTCCACACACCTTTCCACAAATGATCATCTAGTCAATCAACATTACGCAAGTGCATTATATAAGCAAAAACAATACAAGAAAAACACGTCAAATCACCGGAGATCAAATGGGAAAATAATTCACCGACTCCAGATATTTTCATATCAGAGGGTTCGGCTTGGTAGAACTCCTAACGGGGCTTATAAATCCTACTGATCCCTCAACATAAATATTAAAAAAAATCTTTCGTTATCCTACATGTATTTAAAATGACTGATTTTAGCGATTTTATACATACATTTTTTGATAGATCTAATACGCCTAAATTTTTAATGAGAGAGCTAGGTATAATGCCAGTAGCCGAAATAACGAATGGTAAAATTTTTATAGTCTGAGAATGCCAAATTATTTTTATCTCATTTCCTAAATCTGTGTATTTTCTTATTTATTATTATGTTATTATTATGTTTTTTTTTTTTTTTTTAAACTTCCGATTTAGTTGTCCGGGTTAAGTCTTCCCCAAAGGAAAAACTTAACCCTTCCACTCACTTTTCCACAAATGATCATCTAGTCAATCAACATTATGTAAGTGCATTATATAAGCAAAATAAATACAAAACAATACAAGAACAACACGTCAAATCACCAGAGATCAAATGGGAAAATAATTCACCGTCTCCAGATATTTTCATATCAGAGGGTTCGGCTCGGTAGAACTTCTAACAGGGCCTATAAATCCTACTGATCCCTCAACATAAATATTTAAAAAATCTTTTGTTATCCTACATGTATTCAAAATGACCGACTTTTGCATTACATTATTATTATCTGATCTTCAAAGTAAGATTATTTTCTGATCTTCAAAGTAATATTATTTTCTGATTTTCAAAATAATATTTTTATCCGATCTTCAAAGAAATTCTATTCGAATTTATAAACGAGTATACCGAATTTCTCCTTACGCCAGTTGAATGGCACCAAGACGATGTGGGTGCATTTAAACTGCAAGTGTCCCTTTATATGATAATATATCCTGCTCCCCCTGTCTTCAATCCCTTTCTTCTTGCCATCCATTGTGTCTTCGGTTTATAGGGGAATATTCAGCAAAGCACTTCTTAGATCACGACTGTACATATAGGTAATTGGTAAGAACCTAATGTCGCTATGTATGAAATACTTATACCATCATTTGCTTTTATGAATTTCTGAAATCCATTTATTCTTACCAGAGTAGGAAAATGCGTCGGGCTCGCATCTAGAAGTCGTGAGTTCTAACCTAGTCCACAATTATAAGCATTATTTTGACGCTATTAGGAAGAATTCAAATATTGTCAAGCTGTCAGGTATTTATTTATTTGTTTATTTGCAAAAACAGTATAAACCAGAACATTGCAATATCGATAATTAAAATTTACAAAAAATAATATTGAATAACAAATACATTTACAAGTAAGACAAAGAAAAAAGTCTCAAATTTAGGTTTACAATGTTACGTCCTAAATAATAATATTTCACGTTTAAATACGTTGTAGGACATGTGGAAAATATCCACATTTCCTGCGAGGCAGTTAATTAACCTAGTGATTCTTCCCAAGGGCATCACCATTGGTAAGTTAGTTCTGCACCTAGGAAGAATCAAAAGCCTGTGTTGGCGGCCTCGGACAAAAATTATCCGGGACATAGAATTCTATTTTAGCCAGAATGTCTGGTATTGATACTAAACCGTTTAGAAGCTTATACGCCATCAGGAGTAATGTAACATCCCTTCTGGAACTAAGGCTGCATACACCCAGCATTCCCAAGATAAATGTATATGTATATCTCAGTAAATATCAGTACTGCCTCCCGTGAAAGATTCGATTGCTTGAAATCTTCCAAACAGCCTCACAATATACCCTACTCCCACTGGCTTTCGGTAGTTGGGACACTTGGGAGATATTACAAAATTTTTGACATGTTGATTTGAACTAAAACATTAATTGAAGAACTTTAAATTTAATAATTTGGGAGGTGGGTATGGTTTACGCCGCCCGTCCTGAGAACCATCTATTGGATAACCAAAACCTCTGCCATAGAACCAAAGTGGTTTGCTATGTTTAGTGACTTAGTAAAGGTGCTTGGGTTCTTGGAGTGAGGTTTTTCTAGGTCTTTGCGGCGAATGCGTCTGTCTACTGTGTGGCGGGCCGGATTAGCAGGATTCTCTTGACCCATCGCCTTGCTCCACAGTGAGAGGGATGGATTTAAATGTCAATGGATTCAATGACATTGATTCCTACCCATTCCTCATACATTTTCTTCCCAGAACTTCATTTCCTTGATAAATTGCTTATGCTCTGAGGAAAATGACATCAAATTTCTTTTCATTGTGTTAATTATGAGAGAAGGGGATTAAGGCTGAGAAGTAGGTACCAGACTATTCAGACCTGGTCACTGAACACGACTAAACTCCAAGCAGCGTAGCGTTTTCAATCAGGATGAAATTTTTAGAATTTGTTTTATTCAAATGAAAAAAACATTCCAATCATGGAGGTACATACATAATTCATTATCTTCACTTCAGCGCACGGAATAAACGCTTCTACGATCTGCCGCTTTGCCACGGTGCTATTCAACATACAAAATTTTAAAAAGCTTCAACCTTTCGTCATGAATAATGCTACGAAAAATAGTAAAAGGATACGTTCACCAGTCCCAGTTACAAGTACCTATATAGTTCACCACAGTTCGGTGTACGGCCATAAATCCTTTGTCCTGTCGACGGGTCACCGTACGTAGAGCAGTTCCGTGTGCGGGGTGTTTTATAGGGCGTTCCTATGAAATATTTATGTAATACCGTGTAGGGTGGGTGCTATCCCACATGCACTCTTTCAAGCCATATCACCTCTATCACGCCATCGTGAAGGGCGTGGGATGGGTGATTTGATATCTAACTGTGCCATAAGTTTAAGATTTACATAGTTATTTAATATTGAAAACAGTTTTATGATTATTCCACATCCCAGTTCTTACTCAAATTGTCATTTGAATAGAGAGGAATTGAAAAAAAGAATACAAAGAGAGAATTTAAAAAGAAAGAATTATCGCTTTTACAGATTCAGTCGAATTCTGTTGCAGATATTGTCGAAACATGAAATATGTTGATTAAAAAGTATTTTCGTTTTGTTATCCTTATTTTTTCCGCCTGCACAATTGCGTACACATACATGTGTTTTCATAAGAATATAACATTAGGATTTCTAATTTTAAATCTTAATTGGATCTTAACTAGTAGGTCTGTGAACAGTAGACCCCGCGTTCAAAAATGTGTGTTTATAATTTTTTATTTTAATTTTCAGCTGAACTTACTATCTGGCATTACTATGGACCTAATAAACCCTGGACGAAACTGTATAAAATTAAATTGAAGCTACAGGGTGAAGGGGAAAATGTATAAAAAATCTCAAAACCTACATAAACTTATCGAAGGTAAGACCTTTAGGAAATGGAATGAACAACAAAGGAGAGGGCAATTTAGGTAGGAACCGGATTGTCGGAATAACCATTAAAGTGTTTTAATATTAAACAGCAAACTTATATAGTACCTAATTCTTCTGAGTTTTTCAAAATGTTTTTTATTACGCCGGCTTATTAAGAGAATCGAAGAATTTTGTTTACAGACATATTTTGTTGCTTCAAAACAAGATGTCTAGACAGAAGGATAAATATTATAATTGCACAGATGTTCAATGCAATAATGTCCACTTAGAGAACTCTGAACCAAATGTACTGGATATATTTAATTGAGTAATTAATAAAAAGTCTGTAGTGCTTTGGAAAAAAAAACAAAAATGTAAAATTCTTCGCAACGTTCAACATATATTTTTTAAACTTCTCTCTTTGTCTAACACTTTATAATCTAAGAATAATAAATAATACGACATATTATAATTTAACATGATAATTTTAATACAGATTAATATACGCGATGCAAGTTAAATTACAAAGTAACTTGGACAAGAATAATGAAACGTCGCCGGTTTACTTCCCGAAGTCATTAAGTGACATTTTTGTCAAAACCGAGTAAGAAGTCACAATCTATTGACTTTGTAATGCATACAGTAAATAAGTCATTACCTCGTTTTACACGTTGTTTATAACTAAGAGTAACTAGGTGCAAAAAATATCAATAATCTTAATCTATCTATATAAATAAAAAATGTAAATGTTCGTTTGTTCAAAATCTTAAATCTCCAAAGTTCTTCACAGATTGCTTTGAAATTTTGACACAACTTTGCATTCGAATACGCGTGTGTTTTTATAGCCCTATATTATATAGAAGTCACATGTGACAGGTAAAACATTTGTCAAACAACATTGTTTCTCTATGTTCACAGACAGACAAAAAAGTAAATATTTTAATGACTTTTAAGTTTAGATAATGTTTATTCATGTTCTCTATAAAACGATTCTGCACCAATATATTACGGAGAAGATAAAAAAAATTGAGGTACATGTTAGTGTAAAAGGTCATAGATACAGTTCAACTATTTTTGACGTGCTTAAAAAGGTACTTGCTAAACTGTCGATGTCGATTAAAAATGTCGATGGTCAGTGCAGAATCGTTAAGCAGTTGAGTCGCTCTGTTAATTGGCGAGTTCTGATAGGCAAAAGCGCTTGCTTTCGGAGTATAAAAATGGGGTCTCCCACGAGTATATTGTAAGGCACAAATCAGTTATTCTCTATCAATATAAATGGATTGAGTATCGTTCCAGAGATTGGTAAAAAAAATGTTTGCCTAGAAATATTCTGCTGATGCGCTCATATTTGATTTTACAATAAGTTTAACAGTACCTAAATGAGTTTTTTAAATTTTAAAATAAGTTAAGACTTTCTTCTCTTCAAATAAGAATCCTACATTTTTGGTTTTTGGTATTCTGGGTTACAGACGTTCTCAAATATAGATGACACATTTGGGTCAGAGGACTAAAATAGGCGATATTATCTTTAAAAGTGTTCAGGTGAAACACGATATGGCGTCTTAAAAAAATGGAAATTGAGAATATTTTTTTCAATATTGCTGTCATAATGTAGTATGAAGATATTTTTTTATTTTTTTATTTATTGTTTTTGTGTTTAATTCGTAGAACTCCATTTAATTTTTTTATAAATTTAATTTAGATTAAATTTGATAATATTATTATTAAGTTCTGCAAGTGTTTTAGTTTTTTATTATTGTGACAGCTGTTTCGGCTTACAAGGCCATTTTCAAACTGTGGTTAGTCCACATTGAGACGACGTTTTTATACTATTTCAAATGTAAATTTTGAAGGTGCATACATTGATTTATTACTGGTTACACCGATGACATGATCTATTGTTGGTTAAACCAATCTATGTTTTCCCCTCAGTAAATGGTAATGGGTTCTTAATTATTTACTAATGACTTTATTGCTATGAATTATTTGGGTGCATTATACTGCTTGGGTTTTGTGAAAATACTAAGAAGTGGTGAGTAAATTATTTTCCGTACTTTATTAATTAGTGTTAAATTTGGGTCATTCGTTCGTTTATTGATTTCTAATTGTTCAAGTAAATTTAATCTAATGCCCTTTTTTTCTATATGCAATGGTTTAGGACCCTTGTTGTTAAGTGGGTTATGATTATTCACCAAGAGATGTTCTGCGAATTTTGAGGATGTGTTTTTATTATTATAACATCGTATATGTTCTTGGAATCTAGTTGAGAATGCCCTCCCCGTTTGTCCGATGTAAGTGGCGTTACAATCGGCGTGGTCACATTTTAATTCATATATGCCACTGTTATTGAGTATAGGGATTTTACTTTTAGAGTTTTTAAGGCTTGTTCCTAAATTATTGTTTGTTCGAAAAGCTATATTTAAACCACATTTTTTAATTTCTTTTGCAATTTTTTCAGATATTGGGCCGAGGAATTCGAGACATGCAAATTTTTCTATATTTTTGTTATTTACCGGATATATTAAATTGATTTTATTTTTATATTTCTTATTTTTTATTATTTTTTCAATGTTATTTGCCTCATAGCCGTTATTAATCGCGATCGTTTTTATCGTTTCCTTTTCTTTTACATAAGCTTTATTGTCTAAGGGAATGTTAATGAGTCTATGTACCATTGAATGGTACGCTGATAATTTATGAGACCAAGGATGATTTGAATTTGAATTTATTGTTGTATCTGTAAAAGTTGGTTTTCTAAATATTTCAAAGGTATGTTTATTATTACTTTTACCAATTGTCAGATCTAAAAAGTTTATTTTACCTTCAATCTCATGTTCAACTGTGAAGCAGATTTTATTATTAACGGTGTTGGCCCAATTAGTAAAGATATCTAACTGTCGGTTGGTACCATTCCAACATATAAGGATGTCGTCTACG
Organism: Hesperophylax consimilis; assembly: GCF_061612785.1. Taxonomy (NCBI): domain Eukaryota; kingdom Metazoa; phylum Arthropoda; class Insecta; order Trichoptera; family Limnephilidae; genus Hesperophylax; species Hesperophylax consimilis. Next base: position 5,305,191 of record NC_142842.1, read on the forward strand.
TATCGGACATAATATACTATATGTTTAGCTAAGGGAGATTTAAGAATTATATTTTCAATATAATCCATAAATATCTCCGCTAGAAGTGGACTTAATGGTGACCCCATGGGGAGACCATCATGTTGTTGGTAATATATATCATTGAAAAGGAAATAATTTGTATCTACGCAGATTTTTATGAGCTGGAATAACTCTTTTCTTATTACCGGATTGATATTGCATTTTTCCAAGATATTTTCAATTATTATTAGGCATTCTTTAATGGGGATGTTGGTAAATAGGGATTTTACGTCTAGAGAAATGAATTTACAGTTATGCGGGAGATTAAAATTTTTTATTTTATTAACTAGTTCTATCGAGTTTTTGACACTGTAACGTGGTGAAAAATTTGTTAATTTTTTGAAGATGAAGTTAAGTCTTTTAGCCAGGTTTGATGTAGGGGCGTTAATAAACGTTAATATATAATAATAATATAAATTAACGTAATTAACGGAATTATATTTGAAAAATTTAAAACACAACAAAATAAACTTCAAAATTTGATTGATAACAAAAATAAAAGTTCGAAATTAACTAAGATTCCCACCAGGAAAAATATAGAATTTTATAAAAAAACTGTGAATTTGTCAAACACTGCATTTGAAACGGATGAAAATAATTTATTAGATAAAGGCTTTAAATATAAAATCCCTAGCGAAGTAACACCCAAACAAATAGAATCATTAGCTATCGACACTGAAATTTCTCTACGTAAAGTGGAAAATAATAATTTAACAAAACACGTCACGGCAGTTATTTTAGAAAAAACACTAAAATCGATAAACAATAAAAATAAATATGCTGTCAGTACAGAAACCCGAACATTGAAAGAAATTAGAGATAAAATTAAAAATAATAATCTAACTATAACCAAAGCTGACAAAGGTAACTCAATCGTTATTTTAGATAGAATTGATTACATCAGTAAGGTGGAAGACTTCTTGTTACCAGAAGATTTTAAAATTTTAACTAAGGATCCAACCAATAAAATTGTCAATAACGTCAACATCCTTATAAATAATTGCAATGCCATATTTCCCACCGAATGGTCAAAGAAAAACGTAAGGGTCATGCACCCAAGAGCCCCAGCTCTGTATGGCCAACCTAAGCTCCATAAAGCGAATAATCCAATAAGGCCCGTAGTATCTTTTATTAACGCCCCTACATCAAACCTGGCTAAAAGACTTAACTTCATCTTCAAAAAATTAACAAATTTTTCACCACGTTACAGTGTCAAAAACTCGATAGAACTAGTTAATAAAATAAAAAATTTTAATCTCCCGCATAACTGTAAATTCATTTCTCTAGACGTAAAATCCCTATTTACCAACATCCCCATTAAAGAATGCCTAATAATAATTGAAAATATCTTGGAAAAATGCAATATCAATCCGGTAATAAGAAAAGAGTTATTCCAGCTCATAAAAATCTGCGTAGATACAAATTATTTCCTTTTCAATGATATATATTACCAACAACATGATGGTCTCCCCATGGGGTCACCATTAAGTCCACTTCTAGCGGAGATATTTATGGATTATATTGAAAATATAATTCTTAAATCTCCCTTAGCTAAACATATAGTATATTATGTCCGATACGTAGACGACATCCTTATATGTTGGAATGGTACCAACCGACAGTTAGATATCTTTACTAATTGGGCCAACACCGTTAATAATAAAATCTGCTTCACAGTTGAACATGAGATTGAAGGTAAAATAAACTTTTTAGATCTGACAATTGGTAAAAGTAATAATAAACATACCTTTGAAATATTTAGAAAACCAACTTTTACAGATACAACAATAAATTCAAATTCAAATCATCCTTGGTCTCATAAATTATCAGCGTACCATTCAATGGTACATAGACTCATTAACATTCCCTTGGACAATAAAGCTTATGTAAAAGAAAAGGAAACGATAAAAACGATCGCGATTAATAACGGCTATGAGGCAAATAACATTGAAAAAATAATAAAAAATAAGAAATATAAAAATAAAATCAATTTAATATATCCGGTAAATAACAAAAATATAGAAAAATTTGCATGTCTCGAATTCCTCGGCCCAATATCTGAAAAAATTGCAAAAGAAATTAAAAAATGTGGTTTAAATATAGCTTTTCGAACAAACAATAATTTAGGAACAAGCCTTAAAAACTCTAAAAGTAAAATCCCTATACTCAATAACAGTGGCATATATGAATTAAAATGTGACCACGCCGATTGTAACGCCACTTACATCGGACAAACGGGGAGGGCATTCTCAACTAGATTCCAAGAACATATACGATGTTATAATAATAAAAACACATCCTCAAAATTCGCAGAACATCTCTTGGTGAATAATCATAACCCACTTAACAACAAGGGTCCTAAACCATTGCATATAGAAAAAAAGGGCATTAGATTAAATTTACTTGAACAATTAGAAATCAATAAACGAACGAATGACCCAAATTTAACACTAATTAATAAAGTACGGAAAATAATTTACTCACCACTTCTTAGTATTTTCACAAAACCCAAGCAGTATAATGCACCCAAATAATTCATAGCAATAAAGTCATTAGTAAATAATTAAGAACCCATTACCATTTACTGAGGGGAAAACATAGATTGGTTTAACCAACAATAGATCATGTCATCGGTGTAACCAGTAATAAATCAATGTATGCACCTTCAAAATTTACATTTGAAATAGTATAAAAACGTCGTCTCAATGTGGACTAACCACAGTTTGAAAATGGCCTTGTAAGCCGAAACAGCTGTCACAATAATAAAAAACTAAAACACTTGCAGAACTTAATAATAATATTATCAAATTTAATCTAAATTAAATTTATAAAAAAAAAAAAAAAAAAAAAAAAAAAAATAGTATGAAGATAACCATAAATTGTTTGTTTTTAAAAGAAAGCTAAACAAACATTCCCGGGTTACGAATAACCTGATAATATTTGAAAATCTCCTACTACCACCACAGTAAGCTGAAAATGTTGCTTGAGTTGACGTAAACATATCAGATCAATCAATTGCCTTTCATTTTGAGATTATTTTTGTTGAAGTATTCAAGACATACACGTCGTATGATTTCGATAAACGTTTATTAACCCAATTTGAGAGGCGGGTATGCGTACCGCCGCCCCGAAAACCATTCATTTGATAACCAACACCTCTGCCATAAGGGGTTCATGAGGTGAGGATTGTCTAAGTTTTCGCGGGAGGTGTGTCTGACTACCAACTGTGTGGCGGGCCGAATTTGGAAAGACTGGTTGTGGGAGATATTTTTCCCTCTCCAACAGGACTCTTTCAACCCATTTCCTTGCAGCGCATTGGGAGGGATGAATTTAAATGTCCGTCATTCCTGAAAATACTGACCCCCAGATTCCTACCAACCCCTCATATATTTTTCCTTCCAGATCTACCTCCCCTTCCTATCAATCCTCGGCTTCCTCTCTACAGCATCCCCGAAATTGTCTTTCATTGTATTTCATGGAGTTTTAAACATTCGAAGGTTGCGATGTGTTAAAAAAAAGAGTCTTCAGCAGTAAAGTTTCAAACAAAGAAATAAAAAAAAAAACTATAAAAAAAATTATATCATTGATGTCACTATTCCAAATACCTGTAATATTCCAAAATCTGTTTCTTAAAAAATAAGAAAATACACAGATTTAGGAAATAAGATTAAAAGAATTTGGCATTCACAGAGTATAAAAATATTACCATTTGTTATTTCGGCTATTCTCATTATACCTAGCTCTCTCATTCAAAATTTTTGGCGTTTTAGATCTGTCAAAGAATTTTTATATAAAAATGAAAAAATCAGTCATTTGAAATATATGTAGGATTACGAAAGATTTTTTTAATATTTATATTGAGGGATCAGTAGGATTTTATAGGTCCAGTTAGGAGTTCTACCGAGCCGAACCCTCTGATATGAAAATATCTGGAGTCGGTGAATTATTTTCCAATTTGATCTCTGGTGAGTTGACGTGTTGTTCTTGTATTTATTATGCTTTTATAATGCACTTACATAATGTGGATTGAATAAATGATCATTTATGGAAAAGTGTGTGGAAGGGTTTAGGTTTTCCTGTAGGGAAGATTTAACTCGGACATAAAGTCGTAAAATAATAGTACTGTATTTTACAATCGCTGGTGGGTCCAAGGTGTCGCTCTACAGTCCAGTGGTGTCTACTGTACCAGGATATTGCACTATGTGTGTAGTGCCGCCCTTCCGCCCTTCCGCCCGTCCGCCCTCCGCCCTACCTCCCGGCCGCCGCCCACATCGACCCGGCGGGCATTCAAACTGCAGCCCAGACTGGGATGTACTTATACACCCTGTTCACCTAGGTCCTTAGTGTTGGTACAGTTTTACAATATTTGGGGAAATGCATCCAAAAATGTGTATGGTGATCTATTATTACATTATATGCTTTTATTGTTTTTATTTGATTGTTTGTTGCTTATATGCTTTTATTGTTGTCCCAGATGTGACCGTTTCCTTTTCTGATTTTTCTGTTTCAGATTTTCGTTTAAAAATCACTAATATTGTCTTCAATATTTATATGCTTTTACTAATATATATTTCAATGTCCACAATAACCTTAAAAGGGGTGCGATAGTTTGGGCGTGCTGAATCATCGCGTCGCGTTGCAGATTCTTTGTTGTCGATTTGCAACTGGGTGACTGAAAGATAACTGTAAATAATAATTTTTTCTTTAAAAAAAAGTTTTAACCATAATATCTAGTTACTTAAAATAAAAACACTATCTCAGGCATAAAAATAACAAAAATCTAACCTTTTTGACGCCTTTTTCCCCTTATTGTTACATATTGTGCCTATCTACAATTTTATTGTTTTCATCCAATACAATTAGAATACGACTCAGTACTACTCAAATAATAATAAATAAATTTATTTAAATAATTATTAGTGGAATAATGAACAGCCCTGATTTATAAAATATAATCACTTTCAACTAGAACTCGATAAAAATTATTTTTAATCGCAACAATAATATCAGGACTGAGTCAATTCGATACTCGCTTGTACCTAGATTGTAAACAGTTGGGAACACTTTTGCATAAATTGTAGATTTGTTCACCGTCACGGAATATAGTTACAAGAAGGCTATAGTAAAATATCTCAGTTATAATAATATTAAGGTTAGCATAACAAGTTTCTTCTGCATGGGTTTTATATAATTTTAAAAGAAAATTTAAATTTTGATTACTATTCCACTGGATTATTATGTTCATTCGATAACATGTTATAAAATTCCATGTACAGAGGAAAATTATCTTGTTGATAAAGTGACAGCATGCTAACTTTCTGACAAAATATTCAGAATATATCAAAAACACGTGTTCTTTTCCAAATGGATATCATAACGGAATGCTACCACAATATAAGTATGTCAGTATATTTATCATTATTTGACATTTGCTTTTGACTGATACTTTCTTAAGAACTCTTTCAATTCTTTCGTTATAGGCCCGCAGTCCCATTTTTAACAGGCAAACAATAATTTATCCAAATTTTTATCAGTTTTCTCCGTGTAAGCCTATGGTATGTATAAATATTTATTTTATTCCTGAAAAAAACTAAGTACCTACCCGTCATGGTGTCTTTTCGCAGAGATAGGCAGATAGAATGGACCGCTACACAACTCTGTCATGGTACACGCTCCTAATATATGCATGTAACATACACCTTATTTTGGGTGGGTTCTTCATTTGCTCAGGGTTGTTGAATTTCCATGACAGTCAAGACTTATCCACTCCTCGTGGTTCTGCGCTGATTGGAGAGTCAATGACACCGGCTTACTGGACGCCAATGATACTCCATCACCCCAGCGCATTTCTGACCATTCTTTGCTTCTACTGCTAAACATTATCATAATTTAACATCAACACACCATCGAAAAAATCAACAAGGAGGATGAAAGATATTTTCAACATTAAAGTGTACCACACAAATACATGAGATTTTTTCCCTGTACCGCAAATATTAGGATACTATAACACTATACACTGCTATAATAATAAAATTTTACATTTTTAATGACCAATTGGAACACTTTACATAAAGCCCTTTATTTAAAGACAGGCAATATTGTATCTAGCAAATCAGTATCTCATCAGCACAGGTGACAGTAATAAATTGTTCATGGACATATTTTACCCATTCTTGTTTGTCATTTCCTTTTGCATATTTAGCTTGTTATTTTTGCTATAGCTGTGTATTAAAACATCTATATATATGAATTTTGGGCACAGTGCCTTTTTAAAAAAAAAATTTTTTATAGTGAATACCTCACAAGAGTCCCAACTGCTCCCGTCTGGAGCCGGTGAGACTATGGCATCCCCAATTGGGGGATGTTGTGAGGCTGAAGGTAAGTGGGGAAGGGAAAGAGGAAGGTGGGGAAGTACCTGGCTATTCAGATCTAGTCACTAAACACGGCTAAAGCCATTTGGAGCAACGTTTCAATTCTGAATGGTGGTCTTACACCAGGGCGATACTGGTAGTATCTTCCACTCTGGAACGTGCCGCAAATATTTACTTTAATTAATTAATTGTGAAATAACACAAATTAATCAAATAAAATTATGCCTGTTTATGTATTTGAATAAAATAAAATAAACATTTGCCAGTGAGTTTTTTCCAGTTGATCAGTTTGGCTAGTTAAGTGTGTCATTAAGTAAATATCAGTTTTTGTTTCTCAATCTATGCGAATCACACTTTTAGGGTAATTTTTTAAAGTAATAAAATTACGAAATACTGAAAAATCGCCATAATAAGCTTTACTACCATCGTGGGTTCTGTCTTCTATTGCACCACTGTTAAAACGTTTGAAATAAAATACCAACTGTAATAAATTAGGGTCATTTTTACTGCTGAAACGTTTGCCTTCAGACTTCAGACTGGAGAGAAGCGCCATCTATCTCCATTCGCCTTCGGGATTAATGGTTGGGGAAAGCACAACAGTTGAGATGATTTGGTTGCACTTAGCAGGAAGCGGAACTCGCCATTTGCACTGCACATTCAAGACGCCAACGCTATCGGGGTGTACCCTACACCCTGCGCACTGAGGGGTAGTACGGAGTACGGAGGACGGGTGAATCTTGGGGCGTCTGCAACCCTTAAACTCAGCACGTACTGATGGTCTTGATTTCCATGTAAGGACGCAGCAAGATTATGACACGAATGCTTACAAATCTGGAGATTAACCCCTCGGGCTTAGATAAAATAATATCATGTCTTCAAATATTCCCGCTTAAAATTCAATATCAAATAGATTCCCTTACTTTGAACGTATCCCAAAATGAAATATTGTTTTTGAAAGCTAATGAAAGACTTTTTCAGATTTTGATTATAAACAGAAATACACAATTAAAAACGTTAATATTTATAAAGCAAACATTTTTTGTAAGCTGTATTATTCAACATTTTATAAAACCCTGTAAAGCACATTTAATTAGACAAACTTATGGTGAAGGTTATGTTGCTTCAACCGTTTTCATTTTAAATTTAAAAAAATACATATATCAAAAAAATAGGCAAACCTTGACTGGGTGAACTCCTTGGCGGTTTTCTGTTTTATAGATGTTTCAAATTATACGGGAGGGTCTAAACTTTTAAATGCAAAAAGAAAGCTTGGTGTTCTCTTTTTCTAAATCTGTTTATATTATATCGCTGAACATAGTAGAAAAGGAGATAAAACGATATTTACGAGGTCGTGTCATTTGGTGACATATATAGCACTATATGACCCGAGTTGTATTTACTTTCTAACCATCCACATATTTACAAATATAAAACCACAATATCTTGGTTAACTATATCGCGAGGGATGACAAAATAAAACAAATAAAAATTACTGCCAATTCATGGGATTATTTATTTACATTACAAGTATGTATCTGTAAAACACAGAATAAATATTTTTTATTTTAAAAAAATACAAACAAGTATACAGTGCAAACATATTAAAATGAACAGAAATTTACATTCAGTTTAAATTTGTAATTCCTTAAGTGCTATTAAAAATATCTGCTAATTCTGTTAATTAGTTACCTAAGTAGTATGAGGGAATTTAAAAGCAAATTGGTATTGACATTGTTCTTGCGGTGAAAGATATTTTAGATTGTGTAACTCATTAGGAATATGAAATTAAATCAATTGAAATAATGCAGGGCCGTCAATAAGGCAATTAATGATTTTAATTCTTAGAAGACCTGTAATATTTTGTAAATATCTCAAAGCTAAATATAATGTTGAAATATAGATTTGAAATAATTGACAGGATCTACAATGTCAACGTTTTAGGCTGGCCGCATACATACGTTTTTCGTATTCGATTTCCGAATTCGTTAGGAAGCCATAGTTAGGAATTTTCATGGACAGTATTGAAATACGTTCAAAACTTCTAAAACATAGCTATACACACTGCACTTTGTAGTCCACCTGAAGGTAGTCATGATTTTACTGAACTGCTATTGTAGTTAGTCGAATCCAAAGGGTAAAAAAGAAAATCTACATCAGACACCAATCTTCTGTCAATCAGCTTTATTAATTTTAGATTTTTCAGGAGACAGTTAGTTATATTTCATATTTTCAATATGAGTATTAAATTTATAATTTATCTTAAAAATTTAGGCTGTGTTTTTTCAGTAGTATAATCTGTGTTAACAATATTGAACAATATTATCTTGCAACTCATTTGTTCCATATTTTTGTCAGCTTTCTTTTTGAATGATCACAAATCTCTAAAGAATTGGTTTGTAACCTAGATAGTGCCTCGGATAAACATGTCCAATTTTGTAAAAGGGACACCTATTGACTTTTTCTAAAAGTCTAAATGAATATTCATTTTTTATCGGAAAAACTTTTCTTTAACTTTTGACGGTTATTCCCATCAACGTAATATATCATTTAAGAAGAAGATAATACTAATAAATCTAAATGAAACCTGAAACATCGACACATATGACGTATAATAGTCGAGTGGGTTAATACTTTGTCCTGGAACCCTGGGTATGAGTCCTAGTTGAGACCATTTTTTTCGGTGTCTTGTTCTGTTTCATGTTGCGTTTAGATTTATTAGTATTTTCTTATTCTTAAATGATACATAACAATAATAATCGGTCGGTGACTGAGTTGCCATCGCATTTTGGATGGGAACCCAGGCGAAGTGTGTTTAATTCCTAGGCTGGCTAAGTCCTCCATCACTACACAAGCAACATTTTCCGATTACTGTGGTGGTGTAGGAGATTTTCAGGTTATTTGTAACACGGCAATGTTAGTCTTTTTTTATGATGAATACATTAAAACAAATTCTATTTATCGCATTTACCGCGCAGTTATTTCATCATAGCATCGTTGTTGCACTCAGGTGCATTCACTTCACGGGGAAGGAGGGTGGTGGGTGCATGCCGGTTGTAGTGGTGGTGAGAGGAGGAGTTGGGAGGAGTAGATGCACCGATCGATACTGCAACCACCGTCCTAGATATTATTTTTTCCCCCAGTTTGCAATTAGATTGAATTTCATATGAAATTTTATATAATTTATTGAAGTGAAACTTCTTTAGGCGCGTAATGGATTTTCGGCGGAGTAAAACCGAGTCAGGATCGACACGAAAATGCGGGTACCCCCACCACCGCTCACCGTTCACCGTTCACTGTTTTCAGTAAAAGCAACAAATCATTAGCATGCGCATAAAAGTTTTTATGTGTTTTATTTAAGTACTTTTTTACTCGGTAGTATAATTTTGTTTGGCGCATGCCTTAGCTGTGGTACAGACGTGGACAGGGCTTTCCTGTACCGTCCGTCCGCCGTTCAGTCTGGTTTAGTCGTTATACTGCGTCGTGAGTGTAATACGAGTGAAATACGTAATTGATTGTGGTTCATACGGTTAATTTGAAAATAGAGAGAGAGGAATAAATTAAATTTGAAAATAGAGAGAGAGGAATACTAGAAGTTTCACTTCTGTCTTGCGTAGGCTTGACACACCCACTTTTTTATTTATTTACGCCCTCGGGACCTTAACATGAAATGAGTCGTACATAATAATAATGAAATAATCATAAAATAAAGTTTTATTGCAAGCTAAATGAACGGAATATGCAATTCATATAGCTAGTATACATATTGGCAATACAGCAAACAACGGAATAAGATAAATAAGATGGACACCAAATTTAACAACGTAAAGATCCCGATCCTGATCCTTATCCTGATCCTGATACTTATCCTGATCCTGATCCTTATCCTGATCCTGATCCTTATCCTGATGCTTATTCTGATCCTGATCCTAATCCTGATCCTGATCCTTATCCTGATCCTGATCCTTATCTTGATCCTGATACTTATTCTGATTCTGATCCTTATTCTGATCCTGATACTTATTCTGACCCTGATCCTTATCCTGGTCCTGATCCTTATCCTGATCCTGATACTTATTCTAATTCTGATCCTGACACTGATACCTGCCTACCGTAAATAGTAAAAAGCAACATTAGAAGAAAAAGTATGTAATAACCTATTAAATTTAGTTTTTTCTTTCTTATAAAATAATTTCAAATGTCAGTCATAATTATCTACTGCTCTGTCTGTGAGTATGTTAAATGAACGACTAAAAGATTTTTTTAACGAACACCAATAAATATTTTTTATTGGAAAAACTTTTAATTTAATAATTTTTTAAGGTTATACTTATCGATCATTACCTTTGAAGTTCAGACCGTCACCTTTCTGTGTCTTGTTCTGTTTCATGTTTCGATAGTAATTCATTAGTATTTTGTATAACCTTCAAAGTCATTTAAAGAAGGTTATTTCAATTAAAGTTGAATATTCATGTAGACTTTAAAAAAGTCAGAATGTGTCCCGTATAAAAAAAAAATTGGTAAGATTTATCCGACAAACACTATCTGTATTACAAACTAACTTTTAAAAACTTTGTAATCATTCAAAAAAACAGATATCTTCCAAAAATATGGCAAAAATTAGTTGCAAGAAGATATTGTTATTTCTGGATTTAGATTTATTAGAATTATTTTTTTCTTCTTATAAAATAAATTAACATTCTAAAAAAAAATCTTCTGGTGTTTGACATGAAATGGACATTTATAGTACATATTTTAGAACGAATGAAACATTTCTTAATCAGAGAGCATTCATAATAATCGTACTGAGATATCAAACTTAGTACCGCCTCTCAGAGACAAGTTTCAGTAGTTTGGTGTTGAATTGTCAAGCGATGACCGGCGATACGGAGGGATGACCGTGGAATGGTTGTGGCAAGGAGTGCTTCGTCCTCTGCACAGTTTGGTGATAAAAAACCAGCAATGGGAATTGTCAAAACTAAATTCATTAATGTTGAAGTCAGTGTACAGTCCAACCCAGTACTTATGTAATTAGAACCCCGCATTCCGAATTTTTACCGACATTGAAACAAAAAACAGAAACCTTCCTTGAAAACTTGTTTTTATTGTAATATTTAACTGGCGCAATTTTTGGCTGCTATCATTAAGACTCTCAAAAAAGTCAAATGATGTCGCACATTAAAATAAAAACGGATATATTTATCCAAGATACTATCTAGATTGCATTTAATTCTGGAATTCTGGAAGAATCTTGCTATCATATATAAAAATAGCAGCAAAAAAAATCGTTAAGAAAATGAAGATTATGTTAGTAGTTGTTTGTCGTTAACATTTGAATATGACCGAAAGAAATAGGGTCGAATTAGCTCAGTGGTAGAGCAGCGCCCCGACAAGGCGTAAAGTCCTGGGTTCAGTTCCTAGAAGCGACCGTATCTTTTTCTGATTTTTCTGTTTCAAATCTTCGTTTAATAATCGCTAATATTGACTTCAATAAAAAATATATTTATATGAAATTTCCTCCATAAAAAAAAATCACTTCTGGTTCTGTTTTAACATTTAACACGTTGATAAAATAACTAATTAATGAATTTAGAATTGATTATAAGAACCACACTAAGCAAGATTAAATGTAATAGTATGTCAGTTGTACTTTCCTTTTGTTGTTAGCTGAACATAAAAAAACTATTGTTTTTTCTGTATCGTGCATTAAATCATGTAAAAATATAAATTTTAAAAACCTGTTAGAGAGTTTATAGTAAATAAAAAATAAATAATTAATTATAACTTAAATGTAAACATAATTAAAGTAAAGAAAATAGCTATGAATTTTTTTTTTGTGTTTTCTTTAAATGCTACACTCGGATGTCGAGAGATTTTCGCTCTATTTCTTTGTTTTATGAAATATCACAATAATTTTTTTTTATTGGCGCGCTCCCGCTATGTTAAGTAATCTTCATTTTCTTTTTGAACGCTTACAATGGAGCCTCAAAAAGAGAGTGAGTTCTTCGTTCTATGTTGTCGAATTGATAGGGTTGTAGCAAGTTACAATGTGAGACAGATTTACGAGAACTCATTATTCGAGAAGTATTAGAACTCATTATTCCTTGCCAATGTTCACAATAAATTGTTGCCTTGGCAGATGTCGTTGCCTTAAAAAAGGACACTAAGAGCTTTTCACTTCATTATGAATAGAGCAATCATATTTTTTTGTCATCAGATAGGACTTAGAATATGCAGGATTAACCTCTAGTGTGCCAAGAAATCCACCGTGGGTTTTTGAAACATGTACCCGTCGTGTGACGGCGAATCCACCGTGGATTTCATAGTAACTTACTGCACTTGCCTGAATTTTATGTTATTTTTAAGCTTAAAAAATGCTCCTGGGAATTGAAAAAATATTTAATGCGCTTGGCAAGGAAAACATGTGTATTAATATTATTTTAGCTTTTCCTTTCAAGCAAATTTATTTTAGCTGTGAAAAAGCGCAACGCAAAATTCAGGGTTAAAAATCATACTTTCAATTTTCACGTTACTTATTTTTGTTTTAAGAACGCTTAATTAGCTAAAAAATATAATAAAACTGAAGAATATTTTCGTAAACCTTCATTACCCTATATTTACGTGTTCCTTCATTACACTTTATTTTTTTAAGCCTTCATTACACCATATTTTCGTATGCCTTCATTACACTATATGTTCGTATGCCTTCATTACACAATATTTTCATATGCCTTCATTACCCTATATTTTTGTATGCCTTCTTTAACCTATATTTTCGTATGCCTTCATTACACCATATTTTCGTATGTCTTCACTACCCTATATTTTCGTATGCCTTCATTACACCATATTTTCGTATGTCTTCATTACCCTATATTTTCATATGCCTTCATTACACTATATTTTCCTGTATCATCATTACACTATATGTTTTTATAAGAATAGAAAATAAAAACTTTTTTCGGAATATGAGAACCTATTCTGTGGAAACAACATAGGGTATATTATATAATATGAAGTTTACATAAATATATATATATTTTTTAAATATTTGGTAAGTCGATACAATTTTAAATCATAATTATGCATAAAAAAGTTATTACAAACATTTTGTTGGCCGGCATACGGTGGGCGATTGGCATTTTACCCCTCCGTGGCATTTAAAGGGTTAAGTAGACAATTACTTAAGAAAAATGAGTCTTTGTCCCGTTGGCTATAAAAACAAATTTAAATGGGAAGAAAAATTTCAGCGTTGATACTTTTATAGCGGGGAGTTGGTATTCGCTGATTGATAAGATTACTTAGCGCTGCCTGCTACAAAGTCACTCTAAATATGGAATTTTCAGTTAAGTTGTGAACTTTCGAGCAGGTAAATTAGAGTGTCAAAATGATCTAATTCCATATTAATTTATTTTCTTTCAGAAGAAACGTAATTTAAAATAGCTAGGTGGCTACAACGGTAGGCTGTTGATCAAAATCAAAATTTTAATAATGGTGTTGTTTGTTGTGTAATGGAACAGTAGCTAACTTCAGCCTTTGGAGTCGCCTAATAGTCACCTAGGCAAATATGAGTATTGTCTGTATTGTCAGATACTCATATTTGCCTAGGCGACTACCAAGACTTCAGTCTTTGGAGGACGTCGCCTAGGCAAATATCTCTCAAAATATGTAGCTGAATCTTCTATGTGCATCAAAACTCACACAAAATCGCAGTAGCGCAAATTTCACCGAGATAATAAAATAAACTTCTTAACCTTTCGTGAACACGTCCTAAAAAATAAGTTTGTAGAATATGTATATTGGTTACCCTAAAATATGTATACGCAAGTCATTGCTATAGAAAAAGACAACTATTACAAATTTGCTTTGTTGCGGATCGAAAATGCTGACTTTAGTATCAGAGACCGGTTAGTGTCTGAGTTGACAAATACATCTAGTCCTCACCCAGGCGTGGTGAGTTTAGTACCTCTTCTAACTATGTTCTCCATCATTACAAAAGCAGCATCTTCCGCTTATGATTATGTGGTAGAAGGAAATTTTTCAAATATTATCAAGTTATTCGCAGCCCAGGAATGTTTGTTTCTCTTTGTTTGTCAAAAACGCTGGTATTATATTATTAATTGCTTTTGTGTATAACTCGTATTTAATTTTTTTTTGATTTAATATAATAAATAATAATTTAATAATATTATTTTTAAGTTCTGCAAGTATATTGGTTTTATTGTTGTTCTAGCTGTTTGGGCCATTAAGGCCATTTTCAAACTGTGACTTTTTGAAATAATGGCATACAGAGCTCCGGGCCAAAAATGTCCCTTTACATCATGAGTTTAAATTAATAGGTTGTTAAAAACAGATGTAATTTAGGTTGTGTGTTAAATTATTCTAAATGAAACATGGCTGCAATATTGGGAGAATTATTCCTTACAATTTTTCAAACTGTGGAAATACCACGTTTAGACGACTTATTTATATGATTCTATGTTAACCCCTCCCAATTTAAATTTTGTGATGTCTAAAATGATTTATTACCGGTTAAATTGATTTACGATTTAGCGAATTTTGAAAAAGTGCTTTTATTATTGTAACATATTTTGACATCTTAGAAAATCTCTTAGTAAATAATTATGTTCCGCTTGACAGTAACAAGCTTAAACCCTTAGTTTACAGAAAGAAAGGTCTTTATATTAAATTTATTTGAACAATTAGAAATCAAAAACAATAACGACGAAAATACTTGCAGAACTTATCAATAATGTTATTAAATTTGATTTTGATTAAATTTTTAAAAAAAGCTATTTTTATATTTATAAAGAATTTTTCATCATTGATCAATGAAGACACGGATGTTTTTTCTGAAAGGGGTTAAAAAAGTAAAGCTGTCATTATTAAGTCATTTATTATTGTAGAAAAATACGAACATTATTGATTTTTCTAAACCAAGTACTTTCGATCCATAGTTTAATTTCAATGCATATTTATTAATTTACGTTTTAAATAGATATACTCAGTTACATAGGTAATACAATCCTTATACACATATATTTAATTTTCATTTAAATTTGTTTATATTTTCTTCTAATTTAATTTCCGCTGGTAATTCATCAAGTAAATATCTTAATTATTACGCACGTCAACGACTTTTGACTCTGTTTTTTCTTTCTAAGGGGGCTTATATTTGATTTAGTTTTCTCATCTTATATGTGTACTTGCGCAACAGGTTTTCAAATTTCTCAGAAATTCAGTTGATGTGTGGCCATTCATTATTTTTTGGATAAAAAATAGAATATCGAAGTAAATAATATGTAAAAATGACAATGAATTGAAGTTCTTCAAATTTTTTTGATTTTTGTATACCTATTTTTCTTCAGTTTAATTCTCATCGCTTTAGTTTTGTAGTACCTATTGTCATTAGTTTCATCCATCGTTGGAAAAGAGTACAATGATTGTGTCGTATGCATTTTTTACTGGAAACTGTGTTTAGGAATCTGCTTATTCTTCCCAATACTATATGGTTTAAATATTCATGCACCATTGCAAGAGTATTCTTGTGAATTTGAAACATCTTTATATTATGGAGAAGAATCTGAACGAAGCAAGAGTACGCAACAGAGACGGTTTGAACTCTGTAGTTGGTTGGTCTCGGGTTGGGTTGTGGTACGGTGCAGTTTACTGTGGAATATTTAGTTTAGACGTCGAACCGAGACAGTATACGCTGGCTGCACGTGAAGTTTTACCGCTGTCTGGGTACATCCAGCTTTATAAAAGCCTGAACTTCACCAATAAATTTAAAGAAGAAGAAAATCACTTAAGTACCATATACTAACTTACCATTAAAGCATTATATACAGGATATAATATTTGATAGAGATGTTTTTCAATGGGATATTTTTTTAAATGCAGAAGGTTACCCAATATGTTTATAGGGGTGACCGGATAAATCATCACAACGATAATTCATCACATCAAAAAGTTATATAAAGTCACGGAAAGTGATGAAACAAAAACTTTATTGACTGGGTTAAGTAGGTTAGGTTAGGTTAGATTAAGTTAAAATTTTATTTTTTTTCATCATTTATAATGACTTATCACTGTGTTGAATTATCATGGAACCGTTTATAGGACTACCAAAGTTATAGATATATGCTTCGATATCGCACAAAACTCTCTTTCGGGGGAAGTGTATTACCCCTTCCGGTGCGGGAGGCTTAAGCCGCATCATATTCCTTTGTTAGTTCAACTGTTGACATGACAGAAGTTTTTGACTCTCACATCATGCCTTTCTGGGACGTCTCCAATAATAAGTTACAAGAATACTACCATATATCTACTTGTTCCACTAGTCTAAGTCACTAGTCTCAACCAGCTAAGCGTCCCTATCCTTTTCTTTTTTTTTAGACTTATTCTTTTCGGTTTTCCCATTCGTAATTCGGTGATAATTTCAAAAACGCCTGAGAGATCTGTATTTTTGATACATTATTTTTCCCTCTTCAACCAGTTATATGACTCATTGCCATACAACGGGATTGGTACCATAACTTCATTGTAGACTGACCTAAACAAAAATGGTGTAATAAAAAATAAATTCATTTTTTCCAGACTCTACAATAATACTACAGAAAACCAAAATCTACACAACAAAGGAACCTTTGCCGGAAATAATGTTTCTGATAAGAAATTTCTCTGTCAAAATGTTTCCATCAAAAATGTCCGCAAAATAAAATGTTCCCTACCAAAATGTTAACAGTTTAAGCTCTCACGGTGGAAACAACTGAAATAGATAGCAAAATAACAATAAATAAATTTATCAAAAGATTAGGTTATGTCAAGTTACGTAAGGAGCATTTTGGCAAGGAACATTATCACTAGGAACATTTTGACCGGGAAAATTTTTTATCAAGACCTACATAGAATCACAAGGGGCAGAGGGGATTCTACTTTTTTTGGTAATTTATTAAAATGTGTGAACTACTATTTATTTGTTACTTTACAACCCACATTATTTGAGTCATCTAATTTTAAATTTTCCTTTTTTAAATTATTACTATTTTTTTTATTTCACAACTGTTTTAGCTTTGAACTATAATCATTATAAAATACATTAATTTTTCTTTTGTTAAGGCCAAAGTAATAAACATATTTTACAAAAAAAGATAAAAATATGTGGCACCATAATATGTGTTGGTTTGTTCAGCAACGAATGAAGCGTGTTGTATCCTCTATTGCACATTGCACGACATTGGAGTATTTAAATAACCTCTGGGGGTACCTGTCTTTATTTGCGTACCTCTGTGCTATCACCTGCAGAACTAACTGTCCAATAAACAACTGCCTGCCTTAACTGCGAACCAAATTTCACATCCCTATTTTACATTAAATACTTAATCGATCTAAATGAAAACTATCACCCGCAGAATTGTAGCACCTACCTCAACTTTTTGTATGTTTATTCTGTGCTTAAGAGCATATTAGTTAGGTAGATAGTACCACTATCGCAATTTTCCCACTAGAGTAGGCAGAAAGATTTGACGTCTAACTCAGTCGTGCATACACTTGTAAAATAAAAGTTTTTTTAAATAATTTTAATAGGCTATCCACTTTGTTATACTGTATGAGAAAATATTTTTTTAGGAACCTTTTAAACAAATTTAAAAGTCTCTACCGATTATTGATTTTTTTCATTTATTAAAGATTATTTTCTAAACATTTATTTTGACGTAGTTTTTTTTATTGATTCTGAAATTCTCGCAAATTTTCTTGCTGTACTTTTTCACTCTATTTAATTTTTTTTGTGAAAACGCATTAAAGTCCCAAATGCTCCCAACCCTCTGGAGCCAGTGAGATTATGGCATATCCAAGTATATTGTGAGGCTTAAGGTAGTGGGGAGGGGAAGAAGATGGGGAGAGGAATGTGAGGAAGTACCTGGCTATTCAGATCTGGTCATCAAACACTCTTACCACGTATAACTGAATTTTTCTTTATTAATTTCATATGACCAGTGGCGAAGGAAGAAAAACAATTATTAAAAAAAAAGGCAACGGATCCTTTTTTCTTTCTAAAAGGCTGGCGTCAATTACAAAAACACAATTTAATCTATTTTAATGAAAATTGACTCCCTCCAAAGAACTTATTTACTGTACACACGATAGTAGTACCTAGTCACACAGACCGCCAAGATAAATAATATAGCTATGACTGCTCAACAACATAGCAAATATTCAAATCAGTCACGTGATATTTTATATGTTTATATCACGTTCTGGTCAGTCAACTCGACACAAGTTTTAAATATTGTAATTATTTCTCACAACTTTTATTTAAAATCCTTCTACAAATCGACAAAAAAGTTTTTTTACTCTGCCATGTTTTTAAACGTTCCTGAATAATAATAATTGTTTGTATTCTATTTTTGTTTATTTTTATGATATCCATCTCAAAAACATGTAATTATTTCGTGTTATCATGAATAAATTGTGTACTTTTTATTGTTCTTTGTTCAATACTCTTGTTTCGCTGTGGACCGTTAGAAAGATCCGTGTCTTCGAATAATTTTTTGAAAACGGTAAATAAATATTTTATTTTCTTGGATTCACAGCTTTAAAAATGTTTTTCTTGGAAATTTGTAGTTTGATTTGATCTCTTAAGATTTAGAATTAAACATATTTTGCATGAACTGTTTTATATTAAATGAAACAATACAGCTTAGTTTTAACCACTATATATTTATTTTTAATAAACCTTTCATTCCTTCCTCATGGCAAGGGTGGACGGTACTGTGAAAGTCTAAGAAGGAACTGTAAGATAAGGTTTTTTTGTTTATTGAACTCGTCTCTACTTATTTACAGTATTTTTGGATATCTTTCTGGTCACTAATTAGATAATGTATTTGAATGAGAAACTCTCAGTTTGTTTAATGACCAACATTTCTGGTATAGGTCACTCCAAGAGGTTCGCTACGTTTGGTGACTTCGAAGGGGTGTCCGGATGTTGACGGAAGATGCGTCTGCGCAGTTAGTGCATGGCGGGCAGGATTTGGAGAGACTGTTTGAGGGAGATCTTTTCACCTCTCCAGTTAGACTCTCTCGATCCATCGCCTCGCATCGCAATGGGAAGGATGAATTTAAACATCTCCTCGTGTTCTCCAATATCATCTCCACATGTTCCTTAAAAAAAAACTCTTCACAGCATCCCCAAAGATGTACGTGTATATCATGGTTAGAATCAGTTCAAGCTTAGAATATTGTAAGGCAAAGTTTTTAAATAACTGGATTACTATCAATACATATCGACAAATACCATGGTAAAAAACGGTTGAATCGTTTTTTACCGCGGACGTCGTTAAATTGTAGTTTTTCTATGTTGTTTGCTTAATATTATGCAATGACTGTGGTGACTTGTCGGTAATGTGTCCATCCATTTTTGAAAATTGGATTTATTTTTTTATTTTTCGGAAATTTCTTGAAAAAAAATTACAACTTAATAATATATTCCATGCGTTCTTTATTTGTAAAAAAATCTTAGTGATTTCTTTGATTATTATTTGTAATATATATAAAATTCATTTGTTTAAAATTTTCCTTATTTTTTTAATGATTTCTTCAGACAAAGATTGAACGTTTAAATAAACAAAATTCTTGTACTAACTCGCGTTTTTATATCGATCCCATGTATTAATGTATGAATACAAATAAAATCTTTTGTATCATGGATGGATGTAGGTACTTTTTAATACTAAAAACGTCTTTAATATATATCGTAAATGGCCCGGATAATTATAAAAGAATGGTCACTGTCACTCATTTAAACTATAACAAGTAAGTTACGTAGTACGTTCCTTTGAAATGCTCAATGATGGCTTGCATATGAACTCCACCTGGGAATACTATACTTAATAAAGGCGTTTCACCCACCAAAAGCATATTTTTCTTACACAGGAGGCTCTCTAAAAGGCCTCCCTCAACCCGTATTTCTCGATCCGGCCCGCCACGCGGTAGCTGAGACACGCGTCTGCTGCCAAAACCTAGAAAAACCTCACCTCTGCTAAATCAACAAAACCACCGACGGAAAAAGTGTTGGTTATCCAATAAATTATATTGAATTGTATTGCAATTTAAGAAAAAAACTTACACAGTTAAATGTTGAAAACTAGAAACGTATTTTGACTAGCCAGAAGCCCGCGTCGCGACGTCGACGTCTGTCGGGGTGATTGGAACAAAGATATCTTAACGTTGCATTTTAATAAAGTAAGCAGTCATAAATCATAACATTTGATATAAACACTGAACAAGTGAAGTGCATTAGACGTTCGTGTACAAATTCACTCAGACTGGGTACCTTCAAAATTCAAATAAAATTAATAAAGGGATCCAGTTGCATTCATAAAATAAGGTTTTTATTTGAACATAAATAGATGTATAATGTGAATTCTTGGAGGAAAGTGATGAGTTTCTGTATTACCTAAAAGGTTAATTCTGCAAAGGATGGATAGAGGTACTTTACATAGATAGTATAGAACGTATCCAAAACAAATTTATAAAATATATTACCAACAAATTCAACAATAACTTTGAGTGTACATTTGAAACTTTGCAGCAAAGACGAGCAGTAGCTAACTCAACATTTATACACAGAATTTTAAACAATGATATTGACTGTACCGAACTTCTGTCCCTTATTAACTTTAACATACCTTTGAGACGTACATGACATACAGTGCTATTCCACACGCTTAATTACAAAACAAATGCATTCGCCAATTAACCGAGCTCTTCATACTCTAAATAAAATTAGTCTTAACTCTAACATTGACATTTTTTCGGATTCACTGCTCAAATTCAAACGTGACATCATGTCAATACTTTAAACTGTTCAATGCGCATACATACAGACACACACACGCACATAAACACTCACACATACATTACACACGTCACACACACACCTATATACTACACACGTCACCTGGTAATTAAGGAATAAACATATCACTTAGCAGACATTACAAGTAAACATATCATAGGTACCCAACATGAAGTATCTTATTCTTGTATATTGTTTCATCTCTGGAAATCATGTACTGTTTGTTTCTATAATATAAAATAAAAAAAAATTAGGACAT
Source organism: Hesperophylax consimilis (assembly GCF_061612785.1). NCBI lineage: Eukaryota > Metazoa > Arthropoda > Insecta > Trichoptera > Limnephilidae > Hesperophylax > Hesperophylax consimilis. The sequence continues at coordinate 5,326,738 of NC_142842.1, forward strand.
TTGTAGAAAACCCTTACAACCCTTAAACCCTTACACATACGTGTGTCCAGTGGTTTTTTAATCATGGTAGGAAGCAAAAAAAAAACTAATCATTATTTATTAAATATAACTAGTTTATGTACTTATTATTATCTGTTTAATGCATTAGAGTATTATTATTTTTTTTTATTAATTTTCTCTTAGTATTTACCTATTTTTATTTTCACTTATTTATTTTTTATTAATAATTATTCATACTGGTCACCCTATGATTGTGGCTGATACGCCAACACAGTTACTTTGTAATACTTATTTAGTCAGTAGAATGTTATTGTTGCCAACTTTAAACGTAATGCCCAGTTGCAATTTTAATTTTAACTAACTGTAATGTTTATTTTAGTAATCTTTATCTTAGTAATCATTTTGTAAGTTTATATTTTCAATGTTAAGGCGAAGCTTAGTGCTAAATCAATATTTTGATTAATCTTTAGATCGAATTGGTGTACATTATGAATACCAAAAAATATACTTTAGATAAATTGAAGGTTTTTTCCTATCGTTTCGCTTGAATAGAACACAAATAAAAAAATAAATTACTCAGCAAAAAATATAATTGTAATCTACTCAAAATTTTTTTTTTCAATAGAAATGTATGAAAGCGTAAAGGACACAACTTAAAAAAAATACAGTATTATAGCGAAGATTATCTGTGACAGTTTCACTTGATTAACTTTTATGCTTTCTTTTAAAGTTATTTACAAAATAAATAAACACCAATTTTGTGCTTGAAATCGAAAGTTTCTAGACTAAGTTTGTCAAACGATTTTAATGCCTATTATTTACAATATAAGGTATACCAATAATATACATATTTTTGGATTGTAGCTTCCTCTTGAGTGAAGTACAAAAGATTAAAGAAAAAATTATTTACCATAATTGTAAAGCTGCACATCTTGACACAGGAATTACGTAGCGAAATGAGCAGCTTGTGATTTTATTGTAATATATTTTTGTTTTTTAATAAAAAAAATTGGTATTAAAAAAACTTACCTCAGATGTGATAAGGTTTCGCTAAGAATTGCTTATTTGCAGACTTTAGACTTTAAACTATGTAGGTTGGGATTAGCTAACCAAATAACAGCACAATTCATACCTATTACATGCCAATTACTGGATAAGTTAAAAACATGTTTTTATTTTTATTTATTATTTCGTAAGTAAAGTTGTACTAACAATTAGAGGAACCAACATATGTCACTGATTGCTGCATTTGTGATTTGTACCGAAAGGCACGACCTTTCAAAATATACCTATTAGAATTTCTCCTTCATACCCGATCCGAATTTGGCGAGGTTGGTAGAGTTATTGTCTCCAGTTCCTATGTAGGAAGGTACGATACCATTTTTTTAAGTTAACATCTCTTGTAAAAACATTTAAAAACAGATTTGTTGTTTTTTAGGGGTGATTTTTTTAGAAAGTAACATGATGTATTAATACATGTATCATGTCTAATGAAGACAATATTTAAATATGACGTGTATGTCCATTTTGGATGTTATTTGATTCCTGCCTTTGATGCCTTGTATAAATTCGGTTAGTACGACGCGGCGCAATGAAGCGTATTTTTGAAAGTGTAGATTTATTTTATGCGAGTAAGACGGGGTAGATATTGCTTATGTACCTAAATGGACGGCATGCCCTTGCATGTGAAGAATTTATTTAACGGATTGAAAAGATTTTGCTAAGAAAGATAGTGTAGAAGGACAAACAAACCCTCATTTGTGCTAAAAAAACACGAAATAGGTAGTTTAGTGATGAAAACTGAACAAAAAGTTTTTAAGTTTATTTCATGCTAGAGCAATCCCAGTGAGTTACAAAACTTATCGAAGAACGGGAGGTACTTACAATACACAGGTGGGAGTCAATAGGTACAATTTTAAATTGGTTTTTAATATAAAAATAATAAGTTTCACATTCAAAACTGTACAAAAATAGAAAAAGTGAGGTTAAGTACAACAAGTAAAAACAAAAACGGAAATAGACAGGGATATACACATAAGCACAAAGCCATGGTAGGAATTTACAAGAAGGTACATTTGTAAAAATAGATTATGCTCGATTAAAAATACAAAGGATAGGAAAAGACAGAAAATGAAACAAGACAAAATACAACACGACAAGAATTACGTATTTTCGTTTTTATATGTTTTAAAAAAAATATTCTTTTAAAGCATTACATTGAATTTTTTGTATATTCTGGTTGTTTTTATACATATCTGTTTGTGGATATCTTGATTGTAAAGTATCTTGATGTTAGTGTGGATTGACTGTTGGGTAATTTGTAGGATGGTGCTTGTGATTTCATGTTTGGGAAGAACTGAGATTGGAAGGATACCGGAAATTGAATAGATATCCTTGGCATGTCTGTCTCATGGAAGACCAATTATTAATACAATGATTTCCCTTCAAACTGATGAAACTTTAATAAATCTACTTATGTAAAGAATAGTGTCCGTGGCACGCGGACAAACACCTGGTGGTCTTTAGAAAAGCTCTGTGTAAAGCCCAGGCAACGCCGGAGACGTCAGGTAGTATTATATAGAATAATTATATAGTGAAGAGTGTCTGTGGTGGACGGGCACCCGCGTATCCGGTTCGGATTTGGTTTTTATACAAATCTACAGTTTTATTCTGAATGAAGATGAAATTTTGCACACATTTTAAGACAAGAGGAAGGTCATTGTCAACATGAGCTGTTCCGTAACGCCAATTGTTTTTGACAGGCCGTGTACTAACCAATCGTATCGTCAGAATTTGAACTGTGTAGTTTAAATTCGCACAAGTCAGCTAAAACGACGGATAGCCGTGAGCCGAGCCAGTTGCACAAAAACGGTTCGTCCTGTCAATATCGATCCCCGGTTGTGTTATCGGAATAATCGTAATACGTATTTTTTTATCGCAATTTAATCTAAAATAACGAGTGATAACGAACGACAATCCCGTTCCAGTGTTGACAGATGAGGCTTATGCAGATTTCACCATCATTTCACCGGTAAGTTGATTGTGAATTAACGTTATGTATTGTGTTTTTGCATCGCCTGTCACAAGCCATATAATTCATTCATACTTTATCTGTGTGGAATAGCCCTTTAAAGTGCGGCTATTCCAACCCCTGTTCGTTCTTAGAACATTTTTGGTGCCGAAACTAGGGAACTTTAAGATTATAATCTATCTATGCCAAAACGGATAATGCTGTGGAATGTTTCTTAAATTTTGAATAATAATCAATTCGAACAGTAATTAGGTAGGTACCTAGCGCTTGAGTATTTACGACCTACCGCGCATATAATTATAATAGATTAAATTATTATCATTTATTTTGTTTCGTTTTTGGGTACGTTTCCAATCGTGTTTATTCAACATGGCCCCAGCCATTCAAACATTGCGCCGGAAACGGACATTAGCGAATAATAGGTTAGTCAAGACACATGAAATAGCAAAAAGCGCTTTGCACGATGCAACTAAGTGCAACTTACTGTTAGCGCATTATACTACTCTGGAAAAGATAGTTCTTGAATTTGAAACGTCTCACGCGGAAATATTAGCTTTAGATGACACAAACGAAATTGATGAGGATAAAATTCGCGAAACCTTTGACGAGATGTATTATCAAATTGTCGAAATTTACCAGGAGTTAACCAGTCAGCCTCTCGATTGTAAAACCGCGAATGCGTGCACAAACGTTAAATTACCAAAAATAAACATTCCAATATTTTCTGGAAATGTCAAGCAATGGCCCGAATTTTACGACATGTTTAACGCTCTGATTCATGAAAACAAATCTTTATCCAACATCGAACGCATGCAGTATTTGTTCTCATGTTTATCTGGAGAAGCTTTAGGGTTAATTCGGACATTTCCAGTGCAAGGAGCTCACTACGTTGAAGCATATCAAAGATTAATCGCGCGCTATCGTAACGCGCGTGAACTCGCATTTACGTGTTGGCGGGAAATGCTGAATTTAAATTTTCCGCCCAACGATCCTTTTGAATTCCGTCGCGTGTTCGATGTATTTAATGAGGATTTAACAATTTTAAAAGAAATGGATCTCCCAACAGATAATTGGGACTTCGTGCTTTGTTATTTAATTCTGTCGAAATTAGATTCACCTACAAGATGCGCATTCGAACAACTTCAGTCTCCTACCAAGCTGTCTTCATATTTGAAACTCAAAGAGTTTCTTTATAACAAATGCGAAGCTCTTGTACGAGACTTACATTTTTCGACTCGCGATAGCAGTACTATTGACAAACCTCTTGAACGGAACTTTAATCAGGCTGCCAAAAAACTCACTTCAGCGCTTCTTTGCGATCTTAAGAAAGGACAGCCTAAAACAAATAGGTCCTCGTACTCCACCACTTATCTGAAATGCTCCTGTTGCGGGGAAGACCACTCCATTTCCAAGTGCAAAGTATTTGCACTCATGTCAGTTCAGGATCGCCTACAGTTTGTTCAATCACACCGTTGGTGTTTCAATTGTCTTCATTCTTCTCATTATCTTAAAGATTGTAAATCTTTGTTTACATGTCAAAAATGTCAGCAAAAACATCATACTTTGCTCCATCGAGACGAAAACGCTTCTTTGGAAGATCAGTATCAACACTCCACGACGTCTACGGACCAGGAGCCTTCTTCCGACTCTAAAATTCAGGTCCTCACCAACTTAGGAGACAAGTCCATAGTACTATTGTCAACCGCCAATGTTGGCATTCGCGATTCATCCGGCCGTTTCCAAACCTTTCGCGCATTGATCGATTCGGGCAGTCAAGCTCACTTCATCACCGATCGTGCTGCGGAGCTCGTAGGCATCCCTCGTCAAGCCAGTTCTCAGAGAGTTAGCGGCTTAGGCCAATCTTCCGCAACCACGTCAGGAGTCATTCAATTAGAGATCGGTGTTAAGGGACGGGTTCTCTTCAACATCAAGGCACTTACGCTGCCTAGTATCTGTGGCAACATGCCAACTGTTCGTCTAGATAAGTCATCGTGGCATCAGTTGAGAGACTTGCCTCTTGCCGATCCTGACTGTCACAAACCGGGACCGATTGATCTTCTTCTGGGTGCTGAGGTTTTCTCTTCTCTTCTGAGACCTGGTAATGTGAATGGTGGTCCACGTCAGCCATCAGCTTTCAATTCTGCATTCGGTTGGATTCTTCTAGGTTCAGTTGGTTCGGACACTGCTCATGAAACGAAATCTTTCATCGTTACTAACGAGGACCGGCTCCACGAAGAGGTCCAGCGACTGTGGGAGTTAGACACCATTCCCCAGTCTTCACACCTCACTCCTGAGGAACAATTTTGTGAACAAATGTACTGCACTGACCACTCACGGGACGGATCTTCGGGAAGATACATCGTATCCTTGCCTTTCCGAGAAAGGGGAAGGGATATCTCTTTTCCAGGGTCGCATGAGATCGCTTTACGTAGATTCCATTCCCTCGAGCGCGAACTCATAGCAAATCCAACCTTACGTGAACAATATTCTGCTTTCATGACTGATTATTTACACAGTGGTCCCATGACTCATGTCCCTGGAAAAGATTTGCACAAGGGAAAGTATCACATACCTCATCATTGCACTCTTCGTCCAGGCAGCGCTAGCACTAAGTTAAGAGTGGTTTTCGACGCCTCAGCGACGGATGTGAACGGATCCTCGTTAAATGATACCTTGCTTATCGGTCCAAAGCTTCAAAAGAACCTGCTGGAGCTTTTGCTAAAATTCCGTATACCATCGGTAGTGTTTACTGCTGATGTACGACAAATGTATCGCCAAATATTGGTTCAAGAACCAGATCGTGCTTTCCAAGGAATATTTTGGCGTTTTCATTCGTCGGAACCCATCCAAGAGTACCAACCAAACACTGTAACCTATGGTGTCTCCTCCGCCCCATTTTTAGCCTGTCGTACTGTCAAACAGTTGACCAAATATGAAGGTTATGATTTACTGCTAGCGCGTCGTGTGCTAACTTCGGATATTTACATAGATGACATCGTCACCGGTTGTAACAGCTTGGAACAAGCTCAACAAACGAAAACCGAAGTTATGGAGCTGTTCAAACGAGGTCAATTCGAATTGCGGAAGTGGGTTAGTAACAAACCAGAATTACTCGCCGATCTGCCTCCGGAATACTGCCTCAATTACTTGCGAATCATGGATGTTGACAATAAAGTCCAAATATATTTGGTTTGCGCCAAGTCTCGAGTCACCCCCACAAAAAAGATTTCTTTGCCTCGCCTTGAACTGTGTGCGGCAGTTCTTCTAGCAGATCTATTAAAATTCGTCAAAGATTTATACGTACCATTGCTTCCGATCTCCAATATCTTTGCGTGGTCGGATTCAATCATCGTGCTCGCCTGGTTACGTTCTCTTTCGTGTCGCTGGAAGACTTTCGTGGCTAACCGTGTCAGTCACATTCAAGATGCCCTCGAAGGGACTTCCTGGCTTCACGTGTCATCTGGAGATAATCCAGCGGATGTCGCTTCTCGTGGTCAATCTCCAGCCGATCTGATCGATAACACGTTATGGTGGGCGGGGCCTTCGTGGCTGATCCAGTCATCCGATTCTTGGCCGTTGTTCGATGGCAATTTCGACGAAATTGAATTTCACTCTGAGGAACGAGTTCGATCTTTATTTGTCCAACAGGACGAAAATCTGGTGGACCGATTACTAGTTAAATTTTCTTCGATTCGGAAGACCCAACGCATTCTCGGTTACTGTCTTAGATTCATATACAACCTACAGAATAAAGAATCTCGTCGTTTGTATCTTCCATTAAACCGTGCCGAAATTCACACTTCACTTTTGACAGTAGTTAAACGCACTCAACATGTACATTTTAATGATGATATCACACGCTTGAAAGAGGGCAACCTTATGTCGAAACAAATGCGGAAGCTTAATCCCTTCATTGACGACTACGGTGTGCTCAGGGTGGGTGGCAGGTTATCTCAATCTGGGCTCGAATTCGAGTATAAACATCCTGCCCTATTTCCTCGCGAATCTAAGCTGACTTCTCTTGTGATAGACGCTCTACATCGAGAACATTGTCATCCAGGCCCCAACGGCGTTGTTCGTATCGCTACGATTCGTACATCGAATGGTTCTCTTCTCACGAGACCATTAACCAAATTATGTCCATTGCCTAGTCAATGTGACTAATCATCTTCGCTTCCGCGGCGCATTCTTTCTTATCATTTTCATTATTATTATTAATATATTTTTTTTCTTTTTCTTCTCTTTTTTCACTGTTTCTTCGTTCACGCAACGTTCCACAGCATTGCCCGTTTTGTTTCTAAATTTTCTTTAAAATACACATTGTTGTATTTTGGTGGGCGGAATGTTCCGTAACGCCAATTGTTTTTGACAGGCCGTGTACTAACCAATCGTATCGTCAGAATTTGAACTGTGTAGTTTAAATTCGCACAAGTCAGCTAAAACGACGGATAGCCGTGAGCCGAGCCAGTTGCACAAAAACGGTTCGTCCTGTCAATATCGATCCCCGGTTTGTGTTATCGGAATAATCGTAATACGTATTTTTTTATCGCAATTTAATCTAAAATAACGAGTGATAACGAACGACAATCCCGTTCCAGTGTTGACAGATGAGGCTTATGCAGATTTCACCATCATTTCACCGGTAAGTTGATTGTGAATTAACGTTATGTATTGTGTTTTTGCATCGCCTGTCACAAGCCATATAATTCATTCATACTTTATCTGTGTGGAATAGCCCTTTAAAGTGCGGCTATTCCAACCCCTGTTCGTTCTTAGAACATGAGCAATAGCAGAAATTTTGATACTTCTTGGTGAAATTTTGAACACTTGATCTTCAAAATAAGAAGAAAATTACTATCCTCATCTGGGACTTAATAATAAACTATTTAATAATAATATCCCCTTCATTGCCATTGTTGAACACCGATGACGTTATGAAATTTGCATAATTTCTTCTGAACAAAATTTCAGGACCACTTTAAATATTTTCCTTGAATTTCCAACACAAGAGCTGGGCTGGAGTTTTGAAAAATTATTTTGTCGGTAATATTTAATGTCTTTTTTTGGTTAGAAAACGCGTTGTTTGTCTTTTCAATTTTCTCAGTTTTAAGTATTTTGACTAATGGCGTACGACGCGATATTCTACCACTACAAACTAATACACGATGAAATATAAATATTTTCCCATTGACATGGCGATTACAAAACGCCTACACCGCCACGGTTCTATGAAACGTTGAATGCAATCCGCTTTATTATCTGTAGCCAGAATTTTATTAATGAACGTTCACTGTTCTGTATAGTGAGTCTATACTGCGTACTCTTCACTCTGTAGTGTGTATTCAATGTGTACTTGCATGACTTTGGTAATGTGAACATGTCTAGACTATTATTACGTCCCCACCAATACAGGCGCATTTCGCTCACGTATACATTTGTTACTTACACGCACCTACTATGCAGCCGCTGTACACATATTGTGATACGTAACGAGGACAGTCGGTGTGAGTTATGGATGAACATTAAGACCCAATTGTTTCGCAAAAATTCAAATGTCATTAAATGCCATTTTGTATATTTAAAAGAATCCCGTTAAACACTGATTTGGCTTTCTATCAAATTGTACTAAGCTGTCAAGCAACACGATATTTGTCGTCTTCTGCTGATCACATTTTATTCAAAGGCTGAAAGGGACTAAGAATCAGCTTTTAATGGGAACTTTTCGATTGTGAAAGAAAAAACAAAATGAAGCTGTATGGCCATTAGATGACTTTGTCACACGTGAATTTCTGTGAAACAATTGAGTCTATAGAATATAGAATAGTACAAGAAGTGTCTTGTGGGCGTTTTTCATGATCCAAGTGATTACCTAAAGTGTTTACAAAATTCAAATTGAATTTTTTCCATTGAAATTTTTATGAAAGGCACTTCTAGTTTTATAGTTAGAATTATTAGGCCCTGGTATTGATGAAGGCTTGGAGTAGTGTAAGAGGGAAGGTAGAGAAGTAGTTGTTTATTCAGATCTGGCCACCAAACACGGCTAAAACTATTTCCTCAAAAAATAACTTTTTAAAACTTTAGCTGAGGGAATTATCTGAAAAATAACGGGCTAGTATTTTTAAAAATTAATCATAGACGTGACTTAAAAACTCTTTCTCTATCCGTGATGTCACTGAAAACCTTCTATCTAAAATGTAGTTTCCCTCAGTACGGGATCTCTTAGTACTGAGGGAAACTACATTTTAGTTAGAAGGTTTTCAGCGACATCACGGTTAGAGAAAGAGTTTTTACTTAAAATGTCTTGTGATGTCGCTGAAAACCTTCTATCTAAAATGCAGTTTCCCTCAGTACGGGATATCCTAGTGAGGAGAGTAAGAAAATGTTTTGCCTTTCTTTAAACTTAATTTCATATCTTACATCTAAAGTCTGATATTTTGCAATGCGCGTTTCATACGAGAAAGGTTAAGTTTTTAAAATCGCTTACCGACGATTTTTATCGTGTAAACTGTAATTACCACTTTACATAAAACTAAAAAAGAAAAACTTTTTGATTGACAAATATTTTTCAAATGTTAGATGTTGTTTCATATAATTATTTTATATTTTTCTGGAGCATTTGCGGTATTTTTTTTAATGCAAACTGAGCGCAATTTTTTCTCTTTCTAACACTGCTTAAATAATATTTCACACAATAAAAAATGAGATAGCGTAACTTTTATGAGACCGTGTCAGGCTGGTATACATATTTCCTAAAAAGAATCTACGACTACTTGTTGTCTTTGAAGAATATCTCTCAAAATTAACCAATTTAAAAAAAATTTAAAAACATAATGTATCGATTCTAAATGGCGAGACTAAAATCTATATCTACTACTATGAAAGTTCGCTAGTGTTCAGCTATTGATAAAGCTGTCTGTGATTATGACGTGAAATGATTCCCGCCAAAATTTAATGGCGGCTGATAGAATTGCCGCGAAATTGTGTCTACCTACCTTTCTGTTCTCACTTTGTCCTTGGCTCGCTGCAAGGTCGGTGCAGGGTGCAGCCGCCCTTTGTCCGTGTGGGCGGGGGCGGCGGGGGTAACCGGGGTGGACGTGGGGCGGGCCGCCCCCGAAACCGCGGGCTAAATTGTATTTTTGTGCAATTCAGTTTGTATGTAAAATAAGCTTTTGATTAAGGTACCTACTCACTGTGACTTTCATGTTAAAAGGTTATATTTGAAAATATATGACGTACTAAAACGAAGCGAGATTGAACGAAGCGGTTAAATTTTAATTTTATTTAATTGTTGGATTTGTAAAGTCTCTGCAGAATGTTGATATTTGAACATTTATATACGGTTAATACGGTTGCATTATATTGCATTGGTGCAAGAAATATAATTATAATTAATGAAGGCCTCAGCACGGGCAAGCCTCCCAGTGAGGCCAACATTACTGGAAAACTTTGAAATGTAAAAAATATTGTACCAAATAATAAATAATCATAGTTTACAATAATACAAAATCAGCTTCAAATAGTATCTCTCACATTTCAACAAAGTGTATAAACATTTAATATATAATTTAAACATAAATATATGAAATGTAATGAATTCGGTCGAATGTTAAAAAAATATTTTTCATTTTTCTCTTGAAAATTTCGTAAAATTTTTCTGTTTGTAGGTCCGTAGGAAGATCATTGAATAGTTCTATTTCTCTATACACAAAATGATGTTGGGATGATATTGTACGAAACTGTGGTACCGTTAGTCCTTTACAGCCATGGTTTTATTTAACACTAGTATTAATTTCTGAGCATACATAAAGATAGCAGCACATAAAAATGTGCGGTGAGAAAATGAAGACAGTTTTGGTAGTTCTTATTCGAAATATGATACAGTTAAATATGACCAAAGGAGATAGGGTCCCATTAGCTCAGTTGGTAGAGCGGTGTCCCGTATGGGGCTACATGTGACCGTATCTTTTTATTTTCAAATTCAAATTGTCGTTTAGTAATCGATAATATTGTCGTCAATAATTAAATATTACAATTTGAGGTTTTACTCATTAAGTTATTCCAGAAATAAAATAAATATTACAATAAGCATTCTGCTACTAGTTCTGATATCTTAGTTTAAACAAATATTTCAAACGAAGTCAAATATTAGACAGAGTTCAAGTTATTACGCAGATTGTCGCTGTAATACATTATACAAACAATGGCTTTTAGCTTGGATCAACATTCGTTAAAAAAATGAACAAAAGTTTACTTAATAATTTCTTAAAAAGTTATTTAGATTCTATTTATTTGACTTGTTTTATGTGAATACTGCAGAAGAGTCCCAACTGCTCCCGACCGTCTTCAGCCAGTTTCAATTTTAATGGTGGTCGTACACTAGAGCGATACTGAGAGCATCTTCCACTCTGGAACTTGTCGCCAGTATACTATAAATTTTTGTAAATTATTGCAATGTGAAATTAACACATAATAAAAATGCTTAATTTGGAGAATCTGTGACCTTCGGATTGCTAATCGAGAGCCTTACCCCTCGACCGTGGAGGATTTTATTGATGCATCACAACCTGTATTTGGTGACCAGTTATAAATAGCTATGTACTTACCCACCTTCCTCCTCCCATCTTATTACCCTCCCCAGACCCTTCAGTCGCACAATATAAGCCAATTGGGAATGCTAAAGTCCTACTGGTTCCAAAGAGTTTGGAGAAAAATTACTTGTTTGTATTATTGTGTAACTGTATATTATATAAACTAATTGGAAAAGTTGTCATGAGTCAGTAGTTGGTAAAGTATAAAAGCATTCGTGTATTTTGGCAGATACTCGCGAATATTAAAACGGGGTAACCCATTCACATATAGCCTGTTACAAAACCAGCTAAAAATGCATCCCTCGCAGGGGGCGCTGTCGTCGCTTCACGTTACAAGGGGTGGCAAACCACTACCCTCGGGGGTAGGAGTTGGGGGTAGCCGTGGGGGCAACGCTGACCTGGCCAAGCCAGACTCGCTTGAGCCGCGCGCACCCCCTAGGGTAACAAAGGGGGTAGTGGGTGGCCACCCCCTGGATTACGCGGGGTGAGTGTTTTACCCTCTACCCACCCGTTCGGGACAAAGAATCCGATGCATTCATCACGAAGGGATTATTGTTGGAGTGTTTTAGCCTTAGTTGAAAAGGGAATATTTAAACTAATGCAAAATCACTCGAACAATGATTTAGCTCTCAGTAAAAAGTCATCGATTACTTTTTACTGATAGCTGAATCATTTTTAAAATTTCAAATAAGAGTTTGCTATATTAATATAATTTTCCTCTTCAACTGTGTCACATTTAATCAAAATTCTACTTTAGGGATGGAAAGAGGAGGAGAGGGTTAATTTTAGAAATATCATGTAGACAGTGACCTTCCTTCTATTTTTAAGGTCAAAAATTCAAAATTTCATTAAAAAACACACCCATACTCGGGAACTATTCTATATAATATAATATTTCAAGAGAGATCTATAGTAGTTTTTTTCGACTTACTGCTTTTTACCTTTTTAATTAGAAAGAACAGATTTTGTGTTCATAAAACAAACATAATACAGGAAATAAACATACAGGATAATTTGTATAGCGCCCATTTTGTGAGACAACTCAGGGCCGCTGTCATGATAGTACTCACTTCCTAAACATAAGTAATTCTCAAAAAACTTGTAAAAATATTGACACGTTATAAATATAAATTATATGTACGACGTTTCATTAATTTACAGGTAAAATTAATATAAATACTATGGAAGTGATTTTTTTTAATAAATTAATAAGGAAAATCTCAAATTTTAATATGTATTTATTTGTTGAAGATAATATTAGTGAACCTCGAACGAAAATTCGAAAAAGAAAAATCAGAAATAGGTACAGTCGCACATAGGACTTGAAAACCTGCTAGATCACAAGGACGGGACACTCATTCAAAGCAGCCTCCTTGTGTGGGGTTTTACATAAATGTTCCTTTTACTATTTTTTTTCAATTTATTTTTGATTATTTAAACATAAAAATGTTTTAGTGTATTAAAAAAAAATTAAAAATTACATTTTTTTTAGGTTCCCATACAAGTTAGGAGGATTTGATTCAGTGTCCCGGCTTTGTGATCTAGAAGGTTTTGCTTGAACCCAAAACCTTCGCCTTGCTCCTTCTTGCGACCTCATTTTGTTAAATTCTTGGAAGTCAAAAATGTTTAAAGAAGTGTAAAAAAGGTAAATTAAGAATAAATTAATTTATAGCTAGTTTTCGATAATGTTTCGAGATAAACCAAATAGTCCAGTCAAGTTAAACATGAAAAGGGGGTTGTGCTTGCAAAAGGTCCAGTCATTCTGATTTTTTTATATGTTGTTAGGACCTAAACCAGTATTAAAAAAAAATTTCGCAACTTCAAAAGTGCTGTGCGAGCGGCGGTGGACCTAAAAAACCAGAAAATTTTCCGTTTTTTTTTAGTTTTTGCTCAATATCTCAGTAAAGGAAGGGTCTTACCGGTGTAGTGGGTATAAATACTTTTAAAGTAGACTAAATTTTCTATAATTTGAAACCAAAGCAAGCTATATAAAGCCATTGGTTTTCAAGATACAGTTCTTCAAAAATAGGCAATTTTTTCCAAAAAGTGAAATTTTTTCGAAATGGTCACTTATTTTGTAAAATCACTTCTAAAATACGCATCCCACGTCAAATATTATAGGAAACAAAGTTGTTGTAAATTTAATTAGCTTTCATTTGAAACTAGATTAATATCTGTAGACTCAACGGTTCTCTCAAAAATGGCAGATAACCAAAAACAGTCATAAGTGGATTTTGGGTGAAATGCAAATAAACTGTTCTCACGTCTTTTTATGGTTTTATTTATCAAACAGTTAACAGATTTTTGATGAAAAAAAGAAAAGATATTACATCTATCGGGAATTACGTCATCTTCAAACATTGTTTTATATACCTACATACCAAAATTCTTGTACAAACATCATGGTTCCTACTATAAGGACAAATTACATGTACACAAAAAATAAAACTAATATAAATCATGTAGGTATTGTGTCTTGGTTGCCAAATCATGTCTTTCTTTTTATTTTAGCTGGGAGAGGCGCCCAGTCTGTAGTCGGGTCATCTTCATCGTCCGAGCATTTCAGCTCCACATCCGGGACGTTAATGCAAAATTTTCCACCGCATGACTGACAGAGGACTGAGCAGTGGAGCCCAGCCTTTCTACACGAGCAGCTCCCAGAGCATCCTTTATTGCATTTACACGAAATTTTTCGCAAAAGGGCAGGAGGTGCGGGATCCATCGTGGTGGGGATGGGGGTGAGTCCTTGAGAAGACAGCTTCCACCCCCATTCAGTGGGATTCAAGTTGACTCCCCGCCACTTCTGCACTTGGAGGTAGCACCTTGCTGCATGGTGGCCTGCAGCATCTTCCGTCGGTGGCAAACGGGCGAGGTTTATGTTTGTTGAAGTGACAAACGTCTTATACCTCAGGAAATCCAAAGTATCCCTCGCGATGTCACCCCCATATAGAGCCACGAAGCACTTGATGCCTGCTTCACTCACGGTTTGTGGGGTAGAGTCTGGCCGAAGGAAGACCTCCACTTGCTCAGCAAGTGGTTCAATCTTGCTCAGAAGTGTACTGATTTTGGTCTTTCCTTGGCCAAACGGTGCTGAGGTGGTATCGCACCCGGAAAACGCGTGGGTAAATAGTACCGTTCCTGGTAATTGTCGGGAGTCCTGGTTGTTGTAGGAGGTCGTAGAGTAGTGACAACAACCAGTTTCACCCTTCGTGCTCTTCTGAAGATAGACGTTTGTCTCTTCAGCGCCTAAACCATTGAGAAGAACGAGCAGGTTGACATCTTCTCCCACTATGACGACCCGATCGGCATCTGCTCTTTTTGATAACGCCATCATGACGATCTCTCGATCAGCATCTTCTTCGGCAACAGCCACTTCTACTCCTTCCTTCTGAAAGGCGTCACAGAGAAGAGTTATAAGGCGTCTCTTATTGTTTTCATTCCCCAAATATGCTCTTGAGCAATTTGAATTACTGTGGATTCATCGAAAGTCAATTCGTAGCTGGAATGAGCTGCGTAGCGCCGGAGTCGTTCCGCTGTTTTGGTGTTTATTTTGGTAGCATCTTCGGGGTAGCCGTCAAAAACGATGGAGACGTTCTTCCCAAAGTGGTTTCGGACGTAGGTGATATAACGCGCCAAAAGTGCTCGAACCGTGCTTTTCCTCTGCCACACGACCTTGTGCAAGAGGTAGCCAACATCCAAAATGACGTGAGTGCTGGCATCTATCGGCGTGTGGTTGGAAAGAGGAGTGAAAGCAGAGTACAGAGTAGATTTTGTGCCCTTGCGCATCCCTTGTTCATTAAACAGAGACATCGGGAACGGGGCCAACTCATACTTGAAGTCATCCTGTAAATCCTGTTCAGATTTCTTTGCAATACACACTCGCTGAAAAATTGTGAGCGGATCCACAGCCACTCTTCTGTTTTTGTCCGGCAGTTTAACGGTTGAGGTGATCGATGCCAGCGTGGTAACTTTATTTTTCCGTTTTATTACTACCTTGTCGTACATTTTCCCCACAATTTTCATTACTCCTTCCGTTCCAACTCTCTGGGCTGTGTGGCAATTAATTTCAGGACCTGCCAGTAAACCACCACTGATAGAAATTAAACAGTCAGTTTTGGGAAATGGAGGGTGGAGAGCAAACCAGTTTTTTAGTTTTTCCACATCACTATTATCTCGGATGATTTGAGAAGATCTCATGTCTACATGCTGCTCTTCAGTAGGACATGATAAGCTGCAAAAACTTTCCAGTTCTTCACAAATGTTCAACATAAACACCATTCCTGTTGTCCACCTTGCCAGAACACTTTCGGAGATTCCTCTTCCTTGGGTCAACCCACCGTAGGTTTTCATGGATCGCATCAGCTTCTGCTCAATTGTTAGGTCTGACCACAACCCAGACCAAAACTTGTCAGACCGGCAAATGGTGAAGGATCCTTTTGTAAACATGTCGTATTCGCTTTTATCCATCCGATCTTGTAGATCCATCATATCCTGCAGGTAGAGGTGCGCGCTCTTAGCATACAAAAAATGTCCAGCTGCGTGAAAAAAAGGGAGCATCTTGTGGACAGTGTACAAATGAAGGTTCCAATCACTAGCACGCTCTGCCTGGATGAATAGTTTTATCAAAGTGGTCATACGAAAGTATTGCACAACTGTGATGTTGGACCATTCG
Organism: Hesperophylax consimilis; assembly: GCF_061612785.1. Classification (NCBI taxonomy): domain Eukaryota; kingdom Metazoa; phylum Arthropoda; class Insecta; order Trichoptera; family Limnephilidae; genus Hesperophylax; species Hesperophylax consimilis. Next base: position 5,343,029 of record NC_142842.1, read on the forward strand.
CTTTAATTTTCTCCAAGGCACTTTTAAATTTTGCCTTTAGTATTTGGTAGGTATCAATTTCTTCTGCTGATATAGTGAGAGACCTTTCAGTGTCTCGCAGCAATTTTTGAGTCTCGTCTCGCTCCTCAGGAGTTATGTCAACCTCATAAAAAACAATGCTGGCCAGTGTGAGGTTTGCCAAAATGTGGGCTCGAACAGCTAGTGAATATGCGTGCCCATTCATATGGGTACCCATGGGTATAGGTACTAATGGGTACTTGAAATTTGAAATAGTTGTAATTATATTATAACCCTCGGATAAACCCACGATGATTAATGGATTTACTTCACAGCACAATAAAACCATAAAAAGACGCGAGAACAGTTTTTTTGCATTTCACCCAAAACCCACTTATGACTGTTTTTGGTTATCTGCCATTTTTGAGAGAACCGTTTAGTTTACAGATATCAATCTAGTCTCAAATAAAAGATTATTAAATTTAAAACAACTTTATTTCAAACAATATTTGACGTGAGATGCGTATTTTAGAAATTATTTTACAAAATAAGAGACCATTTCGAAAAAATTTCACTTTTTGGAAAAAATTTCCTATTATTGAAGAACTGTATCTTGAAAACCAATGGCTTTATATAGCTTGCTTTGGTCTCAAATTATAGAAAATTTAGTCTACTTTAAAAGTTTTTATACCGACTACACCGGTAAGACCCTTTCTTTACTGAGATATTGAGCGAAAACTGAAAAAAATCCGAAAATTTCCTAGTTTTTTAGGTCCACCGCTGCTCGCACAGCACTTTCGAAGTTGCAAATTTTTTTTTTAATACTGGTTTAGGTCCTAACAACATATAAAAAATTCAGAATGACTGGACCTTTTGCAAGCACGGATGTACATCTTGACTGGACTAAAAGTCTTTTGAAGGCGTGTCTGTGTTTCCGAAGTGATTTCAATTTTGTTCGTTTGGCAAAAATGATAAAACATTTTCATATGAACATCAATGCGTAATCTTTATTTCAAAGACTTTCTCAAGACACCACGCGGCAGCACAGATGTTCTAGCGCAATATAACATGACAAGAAGAATGGTGCTTTAATTACTATTAATAACAATAAAACTCATTTAATAACTTTCTTTCCAAATAGGTATTAAGATTAAAAAAAAATTTTTACTGTAACTAGACAAATAAAGAAAAAAATTCCGAATTCAATTAATGGCTACTGATGATATTATTTTATATTAAACATCGGTTAAGTACTAAGATAAAATAATATTCTATAGAAATTTAGCAAAAGCTTGAAGAACCAACTCTTCAGTTCAGCGTAGTCATTAATCTTTGTCTAACATCAGCCTCTTCTGTAAAGAACAGCCTTATTATACAACATCATTATCTTTGCCACTCCATAGTTTTGTACCATCATATTTTATAAAAAAATAAATATATTTAAAAAAATCATCCCTGCCACTTACGAGTTCACGTAAATTTATAATCAGTCTTTAAAAGTTTGCAATCAAATTGAACAAGAAAATAGTAAAATAGAATAAAGGCAAAGGATCTAAATAGACCAAAAATTTAATGTAGTAAATGTTAATTTAGATTAAAGAATGATGGTCTGAAGATGATTCAAAGAAAAATAAGAGATACTGAAAATTGTGTATTCTCAGGTTCCATCGGGCCTGATTTTGGTTTAGTAGGTAATAATTATTTTGAATGGTTCCCCAAAAGGATTCTATTAATCAAATCCTCAAAATGAAATTTGTGGAATTAATGGGTGTAATGCAATGGTTGAGTGATTGAAATAAGGAATTGAAACGTTGCTCGAAATAGCTTTAGCCGTGTTTGGTGACCAGATTACTTCCCCACCTTCCTTTTCTCCATTTCCTTCAGCCTCACAACATACCAAAATTGGGGATGTCATGCATAGTCTCACTATCTCTAGACAGTTGGGAAAATGCGATATTCCTTCGTAATACGGCAGTTATTTCCAGAAAAAAACATATCCTGAAATGGCACCATGTGTGGCTGTTTCTTGGGATACGTCGTTTACAAAACAAATCCGAGCACTGTGACACAACTTAAGGACAATATTCTAGCCGAAGTTAGCAGGATTCCCCAGTCGCTCTCTAAACGCGTTTTTGAAAACACGCGTTCCAAACTTGAAGAGTGTGTCAGGCTCGATAATCGTTATTTGGAGAACGTTGTTTTCGAAAAATGAAATACACAGTTAAATAAAAATAAAAATACGCAGTTAAATAAAAATAAAAATACTTTGTTTTAAAAAATTTTCGAACTTTTAAATCTACCACTGGACACCCTGTATATCGCACATGGACAATAATACCGATTGAAAGTTAATATAACGATTCGTATCACCCTTTCATCTTCTCAGAAGCCATTGAGGCTAAGATTCAGTTTTCCGCTTTCTTTTTACGATTTTCGTAAACAAATACTCTCTCCGATCACTATATTATTCCATCCTTTAAAAGAGGGTCAAGCCAATAGTTAGAAATAAGAATTGATAGAGAATCATACATTTTTACAGTATCCTTGAGATATTTTCAGTTTTATATAAACAAAAAATAAATAAATAATAACAACAGACAATCAAAATACACATTTACATTTGTGGATTTACAAAAACGGGTCTATTTAAATCATCCAAGTATTATTATTGTTATTTTTGGAATAACTTAAATAGTAAAACCTCAAATTGTAAAATTAAATTATTGAAGACAATATTATCGATTCTTAAATGACAATTTGAAAGAGAAAAATCAGAAAAAGATACGGTCACATCTAGGACTTACCCAGGACTTGGCTCGATGACGCTGTCGCTGTACACGCTCTGCCAACTGGGCTAATGAAACCTTATCTCCTTCGGTCATATTTAACTCTATCATACTTCGAATAACTACGAACATTTTCTTAATTTTCTCACCGCACATTTTTATTGGGTGCTATGTTTGCCAATTTATTTTGCCCTTCACCACGTGCCCCGGTAAGGCAAGGGTCCGGGGTTCAAGTCCTGAATGTGACCAAATGTTTTTTAAATACTTGTACAAAAAATTTAGTACTGTCAATATCAGTATCAATTTAAGAAAAATCTGAAAATTAACGAAGTTCGAAAAAAACCAATACATCCTTGCATTGCAATATCACTAGGTACCTTCTTACTATTTTTTGTGACAGGTAGTTTAATAATTGGTAATTTAAGTGATCAGTAATACCTACCTTTCAAAGCAAGATGACTCACGAAGATTCGAAACAAAGAAACCACTAAGGTACTTCATAACTTTTCATTATTGACTCTTGTAATCTGGTGAAATTCCTGCGGTTTGCCTTCAGCCGAGACGATGTGCGTTGTATTATATTACACGCGAGACATGACACTGGATATGACAAATATCAAATATTGTTGAAGTTTTCCTGTCAAACTCTCTTGAATTCTCCCAAAATTCTCGATCTTTCTATAACCTCTTTTGGAGCTTTTGCCTTAGTGATGATGTCATCACATTTGCAAGAGTTCTTTGCTTTTCGTTCCAAGAATCCAACTCTCACATAATAATAAGGTAAACATCTACAAATTGTATTCTTAATATCCTATAATATTCCACCCATGGACAAATACACTTTCTGCGGGCTCCCTTCTCATAGACAGAAAGCGTGATACCAAGAGCTCTCCGTTCAACATATATTTGTTGGCGTTCGTACACGGATCGGTCCAGCGTGGGAGCGGTGTTCTACTGCATCCGGATTATGTCGATTCCTAACCAACCCGTAAGGGAGCTGAGTACTACGCCATTTAACATTGTAACCACATATCAACATCATATAATTAAGCATAACGTTTTGGTCTGGATCAAAACAAAAGTTATACAATTTTTGTATAACTTAATATAAAACAAAACACAACTCATACATACACATAATTTTTAACCTTATGATATATAACTGTTTCGCTGCAATACACGTAGGTACAACACTTTAACTAAACACGTGAGCACCTCAGCACAGCTTCTCCTTGTGAGGTGTGAACTTTGTACCATTTATATATAAGCCATTTGCAGTACTTACCCATTATTATTATTCCATTAAACAGAAGACAGCCGTTAAGCGTAACAATCATCAAAATTAAACCAAACGCTGACAGGCTGAGAAGCGGTTAACAGGAGTGGTCCCATCATTTTGGAGGGCAGGAATCGAACTTACAACACATAGTCAAATGATTTGACTTTCGTTTTGAATAATAATTTTTAATACAGCGATATTTGTTTTTTTACCTCTTGATTGTGGATTCTCCTATAAATAAATTTTTCGGACTAAAATATATTTTTTCCAAAAGTCACAAACTATGTATCGTGTCATAGCAATAATAAATTGTATAATATTTAACAAAGGTACAAGTACAGCAGTTAACATACGAATCACCGTAAGTTCTTGTTCCGTATCGTTGTAGATGTGTACCTACATGTAGTTATGTATTTAGCAGTGGCGTGTAGTCACTTCCATTATTCTCCACATAATTTAGTCAAGAAATTATTATTTCAAATATTCTCTTTTTCAAAGTAAGTTAATGTAAAATGTCAGAAACCAAAAGTACTGTTTCTTATACAACCCTTTAGTTCTTTCAACATTTTCGACTTTTTTTAATGATAAACTAACGTTTACAAGACAAAGTTTTTCCATAGCACAAAGGATAACAAATTATTATTAGCAATTATTATTATCCTGAAACACTCACACAAAATGAAAGATAGCGAAGTAACCTAATGGTTAAAGCAGCTGACCGGCAATCAGAAGGCTGTGGGTTCAATTCCCGTCGGCGGCATTTATTTTATCTCGAGAGATTTTTTCAATATGTTCGGGTGTTTCGGGATAAAAATTATTGCTTGTAATAATTTGTTATTCTTTTGTGATATGCATAAAAAACCTTGTCTTGTCTAGTTTATCATTAAAAAATATATATATTTGACAAGTCAAAAATATTTCAACAATAAATGAAGATATCGTCGGGTTGCTGGCAGAAGTTGGTAACTAACATTTTGGTGTTTCTGAGATATTTGAATTTTAATATTTGAAGAACTCTATAAATCAGGAATCATAAGAAAAACACATGTTGCATACTTCAAAATGTTTATTATTTAACAAAGATACAGATGCAAAATAATTATTTTCACAAAATAAGGAGGTTTTTATAATTTTTGAGATAAATCAAAAATTGGTTGCACTTACTGACTTCTGCTTGTCAATAGTTCAGCCTTTTAAGAAACTTCTGTGAATGATTTCTTATATTATAGTGATTAAAATAAAGGCAAACCTATTATTTTGTGGCAGACAAAACTAATTTTGATCAATTGTTCATAAACAAACATACTAATAATAATAATTTAAATATTTAAGACATATTTTTTCAATCGTAAACTAAAAAATTAATGCTACATAGTAGGTAACATTCATTCACCGTCTTCAGAGTCATCTTCACCAGACTCTGGTGCCACGTCTCTTGCAGTCTGACTGACGGGCAGATTATGGTACCATTCTTGTACTTCAATAGGAATTATTCCCAAAGTACACAATCTTTCCAAGTCATTCTTTTTTGCCTGTGATATGGGCAGTAGAGTTGAGTATGCCTTCTTTATTTCTGTAGGCATGACGAATTGCTGACCTCTGCTTTTGGTAAATACAATATTAATATACGACGTGGTAAAGTCATAACGATACTGGAAACAATGTGGCTTAGATTTCTCAAACTTGAGACATTTTATTTTCAGCCATTTAACGGTATCACCATTCTCATCTTTGTTACGGTTTTTTATGATTTTTTTTGATAAATCAGACAAATCTAACATATCGGAAAATGCCAGTTGATGGACATTAAATGGCTTAGCATTCTTTCGTTTCCTTGAAGACCGTGCCAATCTGAAAACTGTCATCCAATGATTTATTGAAAAAATTGGTTCATTTTTCTTTTGAGCTTCGATTGCACTGTGCATGGAGTCAACTTCCATGTGAGTGTGTCCATTTTCTAAGAATTTGTTCTCAATGCAATCAAATGAAGTGTTTGCACCACATACATAACAAAATGCAGCTATGTGTTGATTTCGATTCTGACCTCCACAGCAATCTGAAAATAAAGACAATTCTTTAACAGTTTGGGGAATTTGTTTCAGCCAGAACCACACGGCACTTCCTATTTCCGAACTACCCCTTTTCCCATTCATTTCTCTCCAAACATTGCAAAACCCGTCATTAGGCAAGCGTGATTCGTATATCGTCAAATTGTAGACACAGATCTTGCGAGAGTAGTACAATTGAGAAGTGTCACTAGACGGTATTTGTAGCACACTTTGGAGATCGAAGGTTGCAGATAAAAAAGACGGATCAATGTTCGATCGCTCTTTATCCGTAGTTTTGGCTAACCGAGCATCTTCTATCTTTTTTCGGTGAAGCTGGTATCCTGTTGACAATGTTAGTTTAGCTTCATTAGAGGCACTGTCGTGATTGTTACATGTCACGCATTGATCCTTCTTAGGTTTAAAAAATGAATAATTGTAGTTCGTTGAAAATATTCGTCTGTACGATATTGTTGATACTGGAGATTTATTCTGGCTTGCACACTCTGTCGTGTAAAGCTCGTACATCTTTGCAATTGAAAGCTTGGAATCAAGGTACAGCCTTTTGCTTGATCGACGACAATAGTGTGATTCCATTACAGGAAACTTTTCTATGTGTGATTTTACAAAATTTAGAGAATCTGCTGAGGTTTTATTTGACGGAGAGTGTTTACCTCGTTTATCTGGTCCTTCGAATACTCCCATATTGTTCCGTGTTTTAAAAGCGTGGATGATAGGACCATCAGAAATACATAGTGTATTTTTAAAGAAAGTTTGACAAATTCGCACCTTTGCGTCACCTTTCTTGAAGAAATAAGACCTAGACAATTGTCGATTTCCTTTTCTTGTTTGCAACTTCTTTCTTAATGGTAAATTTTGCTCTATATTACCAATGTAAAAATCCTTTTGCCTATCATAATCCAATGACCAGAAAGTTCTACATATTTCAATTCTCTCTTCTTCAGTAAATACCTGTGAGCATTTAAAGTGACATGAATTATTACATGCCACTTTTGGTTGCTTTGCTGGTCTTTCAATTCCTTTCCTTGATTTATAAGGCAAACATTTTTTGCGTTTACCTATTTCTACATTGACCGACCAACTTTCTGGACGAGATATTGTCCAGCGAGTACGTTTTAGGGTAGCAATTTGAATTTCATTATTATCAAGTGTATTTTCAATTGTAACTGTCTCACTTTTGCCATTTACATTGGAAGTTTGGTCGCTGTGTACAATAACATCATTGCTTATTATAATTTCAGATTCACCATTTTAGTGTCCTTTTACTAAATTTTTCAGTAATTGACATGTTTTTTAATGTTTCAAACAAATTAAAATGAATAAATTACGTTTTACACTGTTTAAAATATTTCAAATAATATGAATCTTCAACCGAAGCAAAAAGCACACACACCAATCTGACAGGAATGACAGTTGGGTTTAATGGTAAGTGCTCCCACCATACGGGAATATTTTCAAAATATGTCAGGCAAAAATAAGTAAGTGACTTTGCCAAGCAGTGTTGCCCATAGTGTGAGCAAAACCTAATCACAGAAGTCAGTAAGTGATGTTACAAATCTTAGCCTGTTCTATTTTGATCTTAGGAGCACTTACATTTATTTTGACTATGAAAAAGAGTAATTTATCCTTATAATATCACCTACAAGTTTTTACCAGACGAAGATATTGACCAAGTGATGACAAATATCAAAAAATATCATTTTACGAAAAAATGTAGTTACCAACTTCTGCTAGCAACCCGACGATATAATATATCTCAACGCCATCTGACGGGAAATTCGACACTAAAAAGCCTTTCCTACAAAAATATCGTTGGTTGATCTCGTGAGAAAAAAATGTTGGTAAATATGTAATTATTTAGCAGCTGACCTTCAGAAGATTTTTTCAATGTGTATTGGTGTTTCAAGATAAAAATTATTGCTTAAAATGATTTGTTTTTGCTTAGTTTTCAAGGTTTTCTATGTATATCCTTTTTTTAATTTTTCGTAAAAACAAATACTGTTTTAGAAACAAGATTAAATTATCTTACCGGTTTATGTATTTAAAATATACATTACTAATTCTAAATAATAAAATTTTAATAACGAACCTGAAAAATATTATCAAAAACCCTTACTAAATTTTTTTTTCTCCAAACGTAGAAAAGTTAGTGAACTCGATATTTCGAAAACACATTCATCTTGTTTAGGGAAAGGGATTAAAATTGAAACTACACTTTTATCTCGTTTATACAACAAAAAAATAATTTAAAGTGAAACCAAATGTTACCTTAGCGGTGCAAAATATGAATTATTCACTTTGGCTATTTTTTAGGCTAGTACTGTATAATAAAACGTATTGCATATACATATTTATATGTATTGCATGTATATAAGTACTTTTTTAATGCAAATACCGCACAAGAGTAACAAGTGCTCCAAACCGTCTGGAGCCTGTGAGACTATGGTATCCCCAATCAAGGTACGTTGTGAGTCTGAAGATAGTGGAGAGGGGAAGGAGATGAGGGACAGGAAGGTAGGGAAGTATCAGACTATTGAGATCTGGTCACCAAAAATGGCTAAAGGCGTTTCAAGCAACGTTTCAATTATATACGGTGGTCTTACACCAGGGCGATACTGAAAGTATCTTCAAACCTGGAACATGCCGCAAATATACCTCATATTATTTCAATGATTAATTTGTTTAATTATATTTGTAAATAAAATTGTTTGCGCAAGCCCGGATTGGGGCCAGCGACCTCCATTATGATAGTCGACCACGGAGGCCGTCAAAAGATTTGTATTTTGTATTGCTAACATCATGCCTTTTTTTAAACATAAATTCAAATTATTCTAAAATACTGTCTACCTCTTATGTTTTTGTTTAACATAAATTCAACTGGTTCTAAAATACAATCAACATTTTATTTTTTTGTTTAACATAAATTCAACTGGTTCTAAAATACTACCAACGTTTTATGTTTTTGTTTAACATAAATTCAACTGGTTCTTAAATACTATCAACCTTTTATGTTTTTGATAAAGTGCTTATATTTCTTTTAAAGGTATCATAAACGTAACTAAATAACCAATTTCTTAAATAGCCATCTCGACCTAAGCGTTTCGCATACAGTGAAATGGGCAATTCATCAGTCCTGACATCAAATGTTTATAGTTATACTAATAGTTTTGTGAACTGTAGACATCGCGTTCAAAAAGTATGTTTCTAATTTTCTCTTTTTTAATAAATAGAAACCAAAATTTCCTTTGTAATCATTAAAATTGTAATTAGGCACCCAAATACCTTCTTAATTAATTATAAACAAGAAAAGTAACTTAACATCGTTTAAAATTTCGCTATGGAATCATAGAACAAATTTGTCCAAAGAAATGTCATATCTCAATAAAAATTATTTTTTCAAACATTTAAGTCGGTAGGTACCTTATTATTGTTTTTTTGCGATTTGACAGCTCATAGCAGGAATCACGATCATGCGAACTCTGGTTGGATAAGAAGGAGGTATCCAACACGTCCACCGTCTTGATCTGGAACATGAACGTAATAAACATATTTACAGATAGATAAAATCCCAAATGGTCGAGATAAAACAGGACTTTGCTTCACTCAGTCAATCGTAATTGAAATAATAAAATAAAATAGAATTCCGTCACTAAGTCCCGCGCGCCACTGCAACTTAGAAAAGTAGTTTGGCTATATTCTTGGCACTCCTCATTCCCCTGCTAGTGGGTGACTGTTGAATACATTGAATAAGGCACCCGGCGGTGGGCACCCGGCACCCAGCTCTGGGTGCACCGGCGGGTACGGATACTGGTACGCGCACCGATGCCCTCTCGTGACCGGCTGTGACCGGGGTACGCCCGGGCGGACCGGGTTACTGACTGCACCCGTGCACTCTGTTCTGTAGGTACTCTTCATGCTCGGTGCTCTGTGCAACACAGACACTGCACGGGAACAGGTAACGGTACAAACTGTATGCGTATACTTATATTATTTATCCTTCCTTATGACTCCTTTACACTATCCGTTTTTTCATCAAGTTTGTCTATTCCTAGCTATTCGGGGATGGACCTAAACAGCTCTTTTAGGTCCATTGGATTCGGGATAAAAATGAACGTGTATTATTTTATTGGTTGGTATCGCGAGTAAACTATTTATGTTGATGCCGATTTTTATACAGTTTAAGATTGCGGAAAATATTTTACATAAACTGTCATCTCTCATTATTTTACGTAACTATATTACGTGAACATGTTGCATGTTTATTCACTTTTACATTTCAAATACTAATTAAAAGACTACAATTTGTACGTATTATTGATTGTTAATATGTATTACTGTTACGTATTATGAATTTAACGTGTATATATGTATCAAGACGTGTATATATGGATCAAACGTGTATATTTGTGTTAACTTCAAATTATAAAACATAAAAACATACTTTTATTATTTAATTTATATCTTTTGAGCTGTAACAGCCATTGCTTTGAAATCTGCGCTGCCGTTTTTTTTTATGTTTTCACCTCATATTATATACAAATATCATATAGATCAATATAATAAATAAAAAAATGAAAAAAAATACCGTGATCACGCAGGTAATTTTATTAAAGCTATACAAATCATTATGATAAAGGTTCAAACGACGGACGGGTAAACAAAAACATCGATTGGGTAACGACCAAGCACGTGTCCTCGCAAATGACCGTGACAGATGATTTCATGGTTGTTGCCATTTTCTGACGATTTAGTATCATCTCAAAGTATTATTCTTCTCTATTGGTCACTATCTGTATGAAATAGTAGGTATAAAAATAATTATCGTGTACAGCGAAGATTTGTCATACGGGAGATCAATATGAAAAAAAGGATGGTGTAAAGCTAGCTTTGGTTCAAACTTTTTTTCTTTGTGATTTGCTCTTGTATTCCATTGAAATAGAATTATTTAATTGATTAAGTATCAAAAACAATAAAAATAATAATACTGAGTAAAATCATTGAATACCGATGAAATCAAAAAAATATTCAAGTTCTATTTTTACAATTGGAAATTGTTTTGTACACCTTCGTTATAGAGACGTATCTATGATCCTTCGCTCGCGGATTTAAATCACACCAAAGTTTTGAGCAACAAGAGATTCAATTTAGACTACAATTCGATAAAAAATCTTCGGATCTGCCACCATAAAACGACAGGGAACAAGTTACAGAGAAAATAAATATTCGTCGTTTTAATTACTATTATTTTGTTACATTAATATTATTTTGTTACGACCTATCAACCAAGAAAAAAAATGCGTGCACTACGACACATGCGTCCCGAGTACTATTTCTTTGCGGAGATAAATCAAAAATCCTACGCTGACTTAGGACGGGTTAGTTCATAAAATTTGAACAATTCCTGAAATTTCTACGTTAATTTTCAACATCTTTAAAAGTTCTATACATTTAGTGTTGTGATTTTATCATTATTGCACAATTTTTTCACATAGCTGCAATAAAAACAGAACGCGAATTTTAGCTTTTAAATTTGATGAATTTAAAAAAGCTGGCGTTAATGATGCAATTTCATTTAGAACTGTGCTCTGCATCTGTTTGAATAGAGAAACAAGTCAAATTTATTCAGGTCTGGCAATAAAATCATAATATGTAACAAACCATCACGCCGTTTTAGCAGGAGTAGACAGAGAGGATGTATCGAAAACAGCTTGGTCTTGGCACACATTCACACATCGTATACATATTCGTATGTTATTCCAACTCTTGACATTGCCCGACTCAATTATCTGGTTCACTTGATCGTGCCATATCTTCCCCGGGCATCCACGACTTTTTTTCCATCAACATTCGCGTCATATATCCTCCTTACACTCCTTTATTTGTTCATTTGCTCAACCTACCCAAACATTAACTCATTAAGCTAACATCAGCCTTGCAATTTCGGATTAACAAGTTTCGTGATAATTTTTTAGTAAACTACGAATATATTATCACGACATCGTGATAACGTGTTCGAATTTTGGTAAAATTTTATCAGGAAATCTGTGAAGTCATTCATTAGAGGCCTGCAATCCCGTATTTAATCGAATTACCAATAATTTGAAGAGATACTTATTAAGTGACAATACTCATTTTATATGATTTTTATGGAAAACATAAATTTACCCAAAATAACAACTTTTTTTCAGCGTTATTGGGGACATTTAATAATTTAAGTAATGTGTGGTTATTTAAATGGCTTAATATAGAAATATATTTAAAAAAAAAGTGTATTTATGTATAACCTTACAGGGAGGGCACAAAGGGCAAAGCGGGCCACCTATTAGTGGTTATTATTTCGGGGCCTCTCTACACAAAACACTTCGCTGCTCGGCGCACAGCACTCGGTGTGACTGGCGGAGGTTTTGGATCACAGGAGTATATCTACAATAACATAGTTTGTTTGAATTTGAATGCTCATATGCCCAACTGTATGCCCAACTGATATTCCCAACAGTATCTCTGTACGAGATAGAGCTTCGTATCACTAATAAATATGATTAAATCACTACCGAAACTAAGCTTAACATCAGTTTTTGTAGCTAGGCCCCTGTGATCCCAAGCCCCCGATATAACATGAGGATATATAATGAGAGGTGTAGTTAGGCCCTTGTGATTCTAAACCCCCGTTATTATACCCTCAATACGTTTTGTCTGCAGACTGTCTGCTGTCCGCTACAGGAATGGACGGGCGCCGAGGAAGATTATGGCAACTACTTACTTTTCAAAAAGTATTATTATTTAAATATTGAAGACAATATTAGTGATTTCTAAACGAAAATCTGAAACAGAAAAATCAGAAAAGGAAACGGTCACAATTATTACAATTTGAGGTTTTACTCAATAAATTCATTCCGAAAAATTAGTATTATAATTTTTTAGAAATTATAAATTTATTCTTTCTAGTCATTTATGTTTCATTTTTTCATTTTCATGGTGTTCAGAAACTTGTATTACAAGCGGGAAACTTTTTTTTGATTTGAGCTTTCGTTTCCGAGTAAATCTTTTAAAATTAGTCAAAGTTTATACACTACTCCTCAAAATCAAAAAAAAAATTCTAAGACAGAAAAAAATGTTTTTTGAATTCTCTGTGCGATGTTAATTTCGGTGAGCGTGTGTGATTAACAATCAACATCACTAATGTGACTTAGCAGGGGTGCCCGGGTTCAAGGGGTGAGGTTTCTCTAGGTCTTGATGGTGGATGCATCTGCCCATCAACTGCGTGAGAGGTGAGATCGGGTGAAGTCGGCTGAAGGAGACATCGCACTGGGAGGGATGGATTCATACGACAGTCCTTAATATACTGACCCCCAAATTCCTACCCACCGTCACACCCTTTTCCTACTCGAAGAACAAAGGTGTTAGAATGTTTTAAGACACGCTTAAGTATGTTGCCACAGTTAGTCAAAACGATATCGCTCGTGCCATGATGATGGCGGCAAACCCGGGAGAAGCAGGGTAGTTGAACTATTTGAAGCTGCACAAGAGTCCCAACTGCTCCCAACCGTCTGGAGCTAGTGATACTATGGAATCCCTAATTGGTGTATTTTGTGAGACTTTTTCAACTAACGTAACGTTTCAGTTCCGAATGATAGTCTTATGCTGAAAGTATTTTCCACTCTGGAAGGTACCGCAAATATATTATATTATTTTAACTTAGTTATTCGTAAATAACACAAATAAACCAAATAAAATTTACTTAATCGACAACAGAGGCCGTCAGACCTGTTTTCGGAATTTATTTCAGTGCAGAAATATGGGACTAACTACCATATGTAGTCCCCAGAATACCATGCCCAGAATAATTATGAGAAGACAGTGAATATCTTCAATTTATAAAATACACTACATTATTACAGATGTAGTTCAGTCATGTATAATATTGACTATTCCTTTACACCAAAAAAGGCATGTTTTTATATTGTTTTTGTGTTAAATTCGTAGAACTCCATTTAATTTTTTTTAATTTAATTAAAATCAAATTTAATAATATAATTATTAAGTTCTGCAAGTATTTTTTGGTTTTTGTTATTGTTACAGCTGTTTCGGCTTTCAAGGACATTTTCAAACTGTGAAGAAACAGTTCAAACTGAACATCATGTGAACATCAGTTAAAAATTAAATGAATAAAAAAATAATAAATTGTGAATATTCAAGTTATAGTTTTGGCCCCAGCGCCAGACGGCCTGTGTATAATTGCAACGATGAATGCACGTATCCTACGCATCGCACCTGTGATCCAGTGCACGGGGCGAAACAGGTGCAGCGGGATGCGTGCGGGAAGCCCGCCGGCAGACACTCACACCACACGCCGGTCTCACACCAGCTCCCGGCAGACCGGGGAACCGGCCGGGACCGTCATGCGTCACCGCGAGCTCGCAAAGGGGGCTGGCTGCGGTGGACAGACTAAATTAATGACAAATTGGAAAATAACAAATCGGTTTTTTTTACAGTGACTAGGGACTGAATCCATTATCTGTCACTGACATATGCATAATAACGCCTCCTCAAACGGAAATGTCTTCAAAAATACCCACTTTATAATATAAAACAAGATTTACGTAAAATACAAATTCTAAACCTCTCGGCCTCTGGCATATTCTGTAAGAAGTATATCCGCTTTGCAATAAAATTCTTGCCTGAACAGACAATTATACTGATGCAATAATTACAATAGCGTATTATCCTAGGTGGATATTTTCAATTGCGAACTTACCAAATACAAGAGATCCATAATGTTTTTCTGATGGTTTGTCTATTGTCTATATTTCTATTATGATTTGATTTATATCTACAACCTCTCTCCACGGCTATAAATGTTTTGTTTTGTAATTTTTCGTTTTATATTATCTTTTGTTTCGTATAAATTTTTGAATTGATATTCCTTTCTTACAAATTTAATTTATTTATTCCTTATTATGCTGTCTTAGTAGAGGTAAAGTCACAAGGAGAAAATCCATAATTGGTTTTATTTCGGCCATATAATACTTATGTACAAACTGAAATAAAAGTAAGCTGTCGATTTCCCGAAAATTAATAAATAAATAAAATCAAAATAAATCCTAATTATTCTCAACGTATCCCAAAACTAAAAACTGTTTTTTAAAGGTGATAAGATACGCTTTGAAATTGTATTATTAGAAATAACTTTATAATATTTGAAGTATTAAAATTTTAAATGCAAACATAATAAGTTTAAAAAATTGCTCGTCTTACATTTTTTCGTCTAAACAGTGAACTAAAACTACTAAAATTAACGAAAAAACATACATTTTGCTAGACAAATGTATTATAAGCATTACTGTCACCTCATTTTTTTCGTTCCATATAAAAATAATTCATAAAAAAAGTTTCATACATTTTTACGAATATCGTAACCTTTGGTTTCATTTACATTTTAATTCTTCCGTAACGTCGTAATTCTTCAAGTTTGATAGGTGAATCTGCTTTTAAATGGTAATGATCCTGATGCAAAAATTAGTGGATAATATAAAATAAATAAATAAGTGAACAGATTTTTCTTCATTCTTTACATTTCCTTCAACGATTAGTTCTTTCCATTTCCAAAAGCAGAATGTTCATAATATTATCTCCTGAGGTGACAGTATCCTGTTATTAGTTCCGCTAGCTCCCTCAGTAAGTTTCAACTCATATTAAGTAGTTAACTGACTCACAAAACCATATCAAAATAAATGATTGCAATTTACACACATTAAGAAATGTCTTAAATTATCAACATAATCTTTTTTGCACCATCGTGTCTCTTATAGTTAAGCCTGCACGTAATGAAATACAATTCTTGAACCTGTTTTACCAACGTTATTTGGCAAAGATTTTTTCAGAACCCTGAATTATTTAGAATTTTTTTCATAAACATCGGTCTTGGGTCCGCCCGGGTAAGAACACGTGCAATAATAATTAAAGTCGTGGCTTCACCGAGCGTAGTTATTAGTATTGTCGATGTTGTTTAGGGCTATAGGGAGTCAATGGAAAACCTGAATGTTACTGGTCACGTGAAGCTTTTAAGGAGATTCAATAATCTGTTATACTATTATTATAAACCATTATTTCTTTTTCAATGGTTGCATGCACAGCTGTAAGTCTGTTTGTGCAAGATGCACTGTAGCGTGTAGCACTATAGATGCACTATCCCCAAGATTCAAATGGTATGATTACAGACTAGTAATTCTTTCAACAGTAGATCTCGCGTCCAAAAAAGTATGTTTGTAATATTCTCGTATTTAATAAATTGAAACCAAAATTTCCTCTGAAATCATAAGATATTAAGTAGGTAAGTTGGTATTTTTGTTACTTTTTAATATTTCAAATAAGGAATTATACAATGTATCCAAAAAAACGTCACTATCTCAATGATAATTATTTATTTATTAATCTTAAGTTGATGTGTTTTTTTAATTCCTCTTTAAACTTAACCATCGTCTCAATCTCAGTAACTTTCTTCGGGATTTTGTTTTACAGTTGGACAGCCTGGTACATGAGAGATTTCTGGGGGCTTGATTTTTTTCTTGTTGGCAATCTGATTTTCCTTTCATTTCTCGTCCCGTGTCCGTGTTTGTAATTTATTTTTCTATTCAGTGCCTTACACATTATTCCTATTTCAAATTCTCCAAAATAGGGCAATGAGAACAATACTCGGACGAAATAGATATTATATATATTGGCTAACGGTGAAACAGATGTTCACCTTGAACACGATGATATTTGTACACAACATAGTAAACAACCTGCTACCCAAATATATTTCAAATAAAATTGTATTCAAAAAGGTACACAAACATAAAACAATTTGTACACAAACATAAAACAGGGACGTGCGATGAAATCAGGCTACCAAAAAAGGACAAGGCAAATACTCAGAATAGTATACCATATAAACGGATGAAATACTAAAATGCGCTGCCGGAAAACCTAAAGTTTGCCCCAATTGGAAATTTCAAGATGTTATGTAGGAGCCACATCAAGCAAGAAAAAATATACTATATTTATATGTAACAAATTAATTAGTAATTTGTAAACTTAAATATACAAATTACTAAAATAAAATAATTAAAATTAAAAATTTTAATTTTATGTATAAAAAATCTATTTTTAAACTTATTTCAGGCGGGTGGGTATCAAAGTTAGCCAGCTCGTCAAGGATAGCCATCTAGTCAAAGTATGGCTTACTTGAATAATAAAGTGGATGCAAAAGATTTTAGAAAACCCATTGGTCCAAACTTACTATTCAAAGTTAGCCACCTAGTCAAGATAAGGATTGCTTGAATAATAAAGTGGATGTAGCAGATTTTAGAAATCGGAAACGAAACGTACAAACAAATTTACTGAAATATTAAATGACAAAATGATCGAGTTTATCAATCAAATAACTCGTTCTTTATTATTACACACTCAGCGAAAATTAGTTTCAAGCGTAATTTTCCTTAACCCTTTATAGGACAACTTTTTTAACGTTACGCCCTTAATGGTTTTCTTTTTGTATTCTATATTCATTTTGATGAACAGAAAAAAACCTCTTTTTTTCTGACCGGTGTCCATTTAGGTAAAAAAAATATGATCTAGAATTTTTGTTTTCATTACAAAAAGACAGGTTGGTAAGAAAAATGTACTTTTATTTATTTGCGTTACAGGAGAATAACTGTTTTGATAATTTTATAGAGAAACTGACCAGGACGTCATTTTCGTAAATTTACTCAACATGTGCGAACTTCGGGGCGGGTGGTTCGATTCAAGACCTCTGTGCGTTACCTCAGAATGATTACAACCCATAAGGGTGTCTATAACTTGTAAACATAAAGAAATATAGACCTTAATGGTCTTAAAACTATCCGTTTTTAGCTTATGACCTATAAAGGGCCCCAAGCCCCGAGAGAATACATCAAACCAAAACAATATTGATATCAAATGAAAGTACATTTAACGACATTTTATCAAACAATAGTTTAATTTCATTATTACGATATTCCGAGTACGTGACGTCAAAAATTTTTGGGCCTATCTACTTTTTACAAATGCCATAATTTGTGTCATCATCCTTAGCTTTAAAAAGAAGCAGTTAAAGTCAAATGTAGGTCATTTATTATCCGAACGTTAAAGAGGACGCACGTGAATAATTAGCGCTAAAAACAACCCCTTAAAATGCACACCACTGCTGTCGAAGTCGCTCAAGTGGTGGCACTACTGCAATCAGGGATGCGACATACTTAAATAGATTTAAAAATGAAAGAATGTAAGGCTGATGTAAGCGTAATGGTTAGTTTAGGTTAGGTTAGGTTAGGTTAGGAAATGAGGAACGCCAAGACGTTTTGGGCACATATAATTATATTTAGGGATGAACGAAGAAAGGAGTCTGAGAATATATATGAAGCAGAAGAGAATGATTAATAAAGTCAGGGACGCTCGAGGAAGACACGGCACGATCAAGTGAATCAAATACTTGAGACAAGCCATATTAAGATCCAGAATAACAGAAGAGTATAAATAAGACGATATATGAATGTGAATGAAGCAATAGTGTGTGCTGCGACAGAATTGTAGTTTACCCAGTAGGTGGTAGGCATTGACTAGTATAATACATCAATGGTGGTAGGTTATTAGAAAAAATTTAAGCCTCAAGTTCATTGTGTAAGTCATCCACTAGAAGAAAATAATAAATAAAGATATGGTCTGTTAATTTTTACACAAGGAAAAATTGTTTTTGTTATATGTTTTTTAAATTATTTTTCTTATGGATTTATTTATTCTGTATTCCGAAATTTTATGGAGGTTCGTTTGATCCTGTACAATATTGTCTTTTAAATCAGACTGAAAGTCTGATAAAATCGGACTTACATAGGAATACACAAGCCAAAATGTGTATATTCTTAGCGTGCCTTATAGCCCAGTCAATGAAGGTTTTGTGTCGGAACTAATTCCCCGGAAGCTGAATTTTTCACAGATATTAGAAGACTTTTAGACATGTATTTTTACAAAAGTCCCCGACTTTCCCCCTTGTACTTCCTTCCCCACCCCCCCTTGAATATATTTTTCAAAGCCTTTCGGAATACGCTAATATCTCCTTAATGGTTTTATAAAATCAGATTATTTATTTTTTGTTTACTTTTTTATTAGTTATTCTAAAAAATTGTATTCCTTCATTTTTGCAAGAAAAGCTATACAATCTCTACAATTTATTAGTAAAGGAAAAATATCAGTTTTTAAAATAGTATTTCAGAATATATTTGCACATAACTTTTTTCTGAGCCTGTTAACGAAAAAAAATAAATCAACAAAACTTGTAGACAATATTTCTAGCTATAAATGATGTATATAATGATGGGTTTTAATTTATAATAAGGCACCTAGGCTGTTAATAAACAAATTCATATAACGTTGAAGAGTTTTATTGTTATTTACCAGTTTTAGTTCGTAATATAAATATTTTCCCCTGCCCAATGAAGCGCTTTCATTATCCACCAACCGCCGTGCCCCGGTCTGGCTAAACAGTCATATTATGTTGTATGATTGTTTGTAACTTATTATTTAAATAAGCCAAAAATACCTACAACAGCGTAGAACCACCCTTTCACAACATTAAAATATTGCAGACCTTATGTTATGGCGAAGTTCTGAAAAATCTTTTGTGGAAATTCTCACTTGTTTTATTATGTGCACCTATCAACAATAAAATACCGAAACAACAAATCACTTAAAATAGTGCATAGATCTAAAATGGTTTACTTTCAAACAAGCTTCTTAAAATATACCTCAAAAAATATTATAATGAAAAAATGGTTTATAAATTGTATTATATATTTATTTTTCGGAATAACTTTATTGAGTAAAACCTCAAATTGTAATATTTAAATATTGAAGACAATATTAGTGATTTCTAAACGAAAATCTGAAACAGAAAAATCAGAAAAGGAAACGGTCACATCTGGGACTCGATATTAATCCTTTATATTATATACTTATCAATATTATCTGTGAAAAAATTAGGCAAATATTTAAATAATTTTCTAGTCAAGAGAGTCTTCCATTTATTCGTCATACTGGGGTGTGTTCAGACATGATAATCCGTTACGGTTATAGCACATGGCAGAGCAGGTAAATCCAGATTTTCTGCAGCCACAGTAATTTCCACATCCAGACTTGCAGGAACAGTTCTTAAAATATACCTCAAAAAATATTATAATGAAAAAACGGTTTGTAAATTATATTATATACTTATCAATATTATCTATGAAAAAATTAGGCAAATATTTAAATAATTTTCTAGTCAAGAGAGTCTTCCATTTATTCGTTATACTGGGGTGTGTTCAGACATGATAATCCGTTACGGTTTTAGCACATGGCAGAGCAGGTAAATCCAGATTTTCTGCAGCCACAGTAATTTCCACATCCAGACTTGCAGGAACAGTACACCATAGAAACAAGGTCATCAGTAGCAAATGATTTCAAAAATTTCTTCATTCCACCATTTTAATTTAAATTTTCATACCTCCATCCCCAGTTTATAGGGTTTAGTTTGTTTCCTAACCAAAACTGTACTTGCAAATAAACTCTCAACAAATGTTGATGACACGATTCTGAAGTCGGTGGTAGTTTTGCCAAGTCAAATTTAGTTTTAAAAGCTGATTTTGTCGTTAGTCTGGTAAACTTATAGTATCGAGCTTCGTTTCAATTAGAGTAGCTACCAAGACCATACATGGCGAGAGCGAATTTTTCTCCATTTTGCCACAAGTTCTCTTCAGTTGCATCTTTTTCCAGAAATGCCTCAGCTGCGTGTTTTGCTTCGGGATTTTTTTTCATCATGTCAACAACTTTTATCTTTCCTAACCCATATAAAAATAGGGTCGTATCACAGCCCGTAATGGCATGGGTAAATAGCATATTTTTTCGAATATCTTTACGTAACATTATAGGTTTCTCTATGATGTAGAAAGTTCTTGAAGGGGGCTTTCCACCAACATCTTTACAGAAAAAGATAGATTTTCCTTCAGGAGCAAGACTTACAAGTAATACCAAAAGATCACTATCCGCGCCAACAACAATCACTTTTGAGAAGATGTTGAGTTGTTCGATGCCGGTTAGTACAATGTCAATATCGGCATCACCTGCGGCCGTGACTGTTTACAAACCAGATTCACTAAATTCATGACACAGTGCTTCAATCATTATTTTTGTTGTTTTTCTTATTAGATAAGAAAGCTTCCTTCTTAGTGAAACAACGTGTAGTGCAGTTTAATTCAATATCGCACGATGAGTTGTTAGCCGACCTTCGTCTTTGCTCTTCATATTTTACAGTTGGTTCTTCAGGGTATCCATCGAAAACGGCAATAGAATGTTTGCCAAATTTAGTATGGACGAAACGTGAGTATGATTTAATGATGTCTAGTTTAAGTAGTTTAAGTTTGCCAAACAACAGAGTGTAGGAGGTATCCCCCATCGATGACTATTGCAGCATTTTCCAAATCAACTTCGTTATGAATACTTTCGATAAATACTTTCGCCATACATGATTTTGTTCCTTTACGAAGGGAGACTTCATCAAAAATAGAAGGGGTCTTGAAGCCAATTCATTTCCTAAGTAGGTCTAAAGCTTGCTAGGACTATCACTAATGCACAGTATTCTGTTAAATAGCTGCTGGGGGTTTACTGCAACTTGTCTCGTCTCTTGTCTGGTCTCGTCCTAACAGTTGCGGATTTGAATCTTGCTGGGTAGTCACCATGTCTTTCCTTTTCAGTCATATATCTCCAAAATTACATCCTTTCATTTTTGCATAGCTGCTAGGCCCACCTCATAAGCGTTATCACAATTGACACTATTATCCGAAATAAACCCTGAAGATAAAGACACCAGCTCCCCCAAGAGCTTGGTGAACGGGCTGTGCTGTCTTAGCCATGATATATATTTTCCTATATCTAGCTAATCTCTTTTCTTCCGTGATTAGCGCAGCTCAACATGCTGTTCAGTAAAATTACATTCTATACCGATGAATTCTTCAATGCTCTGTTGCACTTTCACGCAGTAAGTGGTTCCAAGTTTCCACTTTGACAAAGCGCTGTCAGTGATTCCGCGTCCAAGTGTCAAACCTCCTACTGACTTCATTGGTCGCATGAGACACTGCTCGATGATCATGTCCGTCCACGTACCGGACCAATATCTGTCGCTTCTTCTTATTGTAAAGTACCCATTTTCAGTGAATAGTTTATATTCTTCTTTAGTTATTCTTGATTCGAGTTACATACTTTGAACGTACATATGTGCTGATTTTGCGTATGGTAAATGTCCTGCCGGGTGGAAAAATGGAAGCATATCAACAATAGTATTTAGGTGCATGTTCCGATTCTCGGACTTCTCTGCAAATATAAATCTAAGCATGAGGTCGATGCAATGTAGAAGGTAAAGCCACAACTTGGCAGTCCTACTTGATGATTCCTTAATCCTGTCTTCACTTGCTTCAGTATATGAAATCGTCTCTTTTAGATTTTCATCATTATTAACCTCCTCCATATTTTTTTTCCACGTAACACGTAAAATCTTGATACATATTTTCTATTTGTCTTAATTTCCCATCAATATCTCGGTATTCTTCTCTGATTACGTGAACAAGAGACGCTGCTGTTAAAGTGTAGGCTCTATTTGCCCGAGAATATTCATGTCCCTGGAGCATCTGGGTTACTGTTGAGGACGCGTAAACTGATTCCCATAAATTTCCCACATACCTTTATTTAAATAATAAGTTACAAACAATCATACAACATAATATGACTGTTTAGCCAGACCGGGGCACGGCGGTTGGTGGATAATGAAAGCGCTTCATTGGGCAGGGGAAAATATTTATATTACGAACTAAAACTGGTAAATAACAATAAAACTCTTCAACGTTAGATGAATTTGTTATAAAAAAAGCAAACACATGAATTAATCATTACTTTCCTAAGGTTTTTGTAATTTCTCGCTGCGCCGCGAACCGCTGCGCGTTCGAGCCGCCGCGCGCCATGCTCCTTATTAACAGCCTAGGTGCCTTATTATAAATTAAAACCCATCATTATATACTTATTTATTTATTTATTTATTTACATATAATTTGTACATTTATTTATAACAATTACAGGTAATAAAGCCTAAGACGTTATAATTGTACCATTTATGCAGTGTATATGCAATGCCAAAAATCTCGCAAATGCGCTATAGGACACAAAAAAAAAATCTAATTTTTTATCTACCGCATTCAAAAAGTACGTAGCTCTCCCTACAGGTGAGTTCATTAATAAATTAGTGCGGCTTGCTCTACTATATAGAAGATTGTGATGACGTCCTCGAGAGTGAGACTCTGGTACAAAAAAATTTAATTGGGCCAGTATCTCATTATTAGATAAGTGACCGTTTATTAGTTGGAAAAAATATTTAAGCAAAGCAATACCTCTACGTGTCTCTAGGGAGTGGTAATTGGTCATGCCTAATATATAAATCGATGGGTAAAGCCAAGGGTAACGTCCATAGAGCCGCGAGAATAAAAACCTTAAAAAATTTTTATGGACTCTTTCAATGCGTAAAGTGTATGTTAATTCATGTGGAGCCCAGATGATCGAGTTTGATTCAAGTACACTTAGGACTAGTGTGTTATATAATAACGTCAGTGTTTTTGTGTTACGAAACGGATATGAGTTTCTAATTACGAAGCCGAGAAGCCTGTATGCTCTGCTTATTAAATCATCGATGTGTTGGTGAAAAGTTAGTTTAATACATAATAATAGTTAATACATCATTTTATAGCTAGAAATATTGTCTACAAGTTTTGTTGATTTATTTTTTTTCGTTAACAGGCTCAGAAAAAAGTTATGTGCAAATATATTCTGAAATACTATTTTAAAAACTGATATTTTTCCTTTACTAATAAATTGTAGAGATTGTATAGCTTTTCTTGCAAAAATGAAGGAATACAATTTTTTAGAGTAACTAATAAAAAAGTAAACAAAAAATAAATAATCTGATTTTATAAAACCATTAAGGAGATATTAGCGTATTCCGAAAGGCTTTGAAAAATATATTCAAGGGGGGGTGGGGAAGGAAGCACAAGGGTGAAAGTCGGGGACTTTTGTAAAAATACATGTCTAAAGGTCTTCTAACATCTGTGAAAAATTCAGCTTCCGGGGAATTAGTTCCGACATTGGGTCTTTTTTTCCCTTCATTGACTGGGCTAATGGGTAATAGGAACAAAAATCGCCCGGCAAAAGGAGTCTAGAAACGGTCTATTTTAGCGCAAAAGTGGCTTTTATTTATTTTCTGAATAATTTTATAAGAAAGAAAAAAGTTAATCAAGGGAACTATCATATTCATTCATCAACCTTAAATTTGTATTTGTATTTTTAAAGTTCTTTCATATATTTCCAACGAAAGTGCATTTTTATTAATTTACGCTTCTATTTTTTATGTAGAAAATAAAATCGATATTTGTGTTTGTCTGTTTGTGCGCTTAGTTCTTCTAAAATACTAACTACGGATTGTGATAAGGTTTCCGAAAGGTTTATATATAAGGTTTTTAAATAAAAAAATATAGAAAAGTCGATGTTTTGTAATCAACTCGTAAAAAAATATTTTCGGACGCTTTCATTTCTATTATGAGATACATCAACATAATGTAGGATGGAATTGTACATCCTGAACAGGCCTACAGAAAAGTTAAAAATGTAAATGTTTATCTTCTAAGGATAACCCCCAGAAACGCCGGTTAGCTAGTATTTTTTATGAAGTAATTAAAAAATAATGTAAGACGGAATTGTACATCCTGAAAAGGCCTACAGAAAAGTTAAAAATGTATATGTTTATCTTCTAAGGATAACCCCCAGAGACGCCGGTTAGCTAGTATTTTTTATGAAGTAATTAAAAAATAATGTAAGATGGAATTGTACATCTTGAACAGGCCTACAGAAAAGTTAAAAATGTAAATGTTTATCTTCTAAGGATAACCCCCAGAAACGCCGGTTAGCTAGTATTTTTTATGAAGTAATTAAAAAAATTGTTTTGATTCTACTCAAGTGAAACGATAGGAAAAGTTATAATTTTTCTAAAGCATATTTTTACTGACGAAAGCGAAGCACTACGAAGTAATGCAAAAACATTTATTCAATGTTTTAACATGTGATCGCTCAGAAATATTATAGATAGGTACTCTAATTAAATACTGCGAGTAAAACACATCTTGGCTTTTGAAATAATTTAGCATTTTTTTGATAAGCCCATAAAAAAGTACCAGGCCTATAAAAACTACTATTAAGTTCAAAATCTCCTAGTTACAAACCCATTTTTGAGTATGAATTTGTTTACAATGTGAAGGAATTTCAACCTTATAGCCATCTACATAAGGAGTGTTATTGTTATTGGCCCGATTCCAAATGTTACACGCGTGATGCATCGCCCGAACAAAGACCTGAGCAAACTTGAAGATCTGCTTATTCTTGTTATTTTTACTAAATTATTGTAATTTTTACTAAATAATAAACCAATGTTTTTTTAAATTATTTTTACCTATTCAACGGTTTTTTGGAAAAAAATATGTACCTACGCTTATTGTTTTCAACTTCGTTCCTTGACTTGTGCTTAGTCAAAAGGCAACATATGCAATTGTAAATTAAAAGGATTTATCGGATATTTAGAAATATTCTTTTATGATTTATTATCAACATCTCTCATACTGCAGCAGTAGCAAGAAATACAAAATAAAGAACTCATTCCGTCCAATGTTCGCTGTGCTTTGTATTTAGTCTCTCGCGCCAGACATAACACGGTTCAGCGTAGGCTCTAACAATATACATTATTATTATTTTGCAATAATAATGATGAATGTATTCGAAAGTAGAAGGTTGTCGGAATCGCATTACACGTAGTGGCTTCCGTACTCCAGATTGTTATTGTTTAAAATATGTAAACAGCGGTGAAAAATCGCAGGTATTGCTGCTAAAAATGCTTTTTTAGTTTTTCAAAGTCGTGCTTAAAATATTGTTTTTTAAATACATCTGTTCCTGCAATTTGTATGGGATTGGTAGGTATGCATTCGCAAAGACTTAGTGGATAGAAAAACCGGTGAAATGACCGGTTTAATTGTTGCAAGATTTTTATTTTTTTTTATTTATTTATTTATTTAACGCCCAGAGGGCTTTTACATGGTTGGTAGTATAATTTTAATTTGACAAATACTTTCAAACATAAAAAATAAGAATAAAATTACATTTGATAAAAGCTATGTAACAAGTTATACAAACACAAGAAACAAAAACAGAAAATTACAACTATTTGTTGGTTTACATGATGTGTTTAGGAGTATTGTTGAAATAAATGTTTTAAATGATCCACAAAACTTGCCAAGTTGGTATTGAATATGTCAACATCACCCAAGTAATGATTTCCCATGGTGTGAAGTCGTTGTATCGGAGAGTGGGCAATGTAGTTACGCTTATGTGTGCTGCTGTAGAATATTGTATTTTGTCGTGTGGGTCGTTGTCGTGTCATACATACTGTGGGTGTATGTATGTTTATAAGTTGCAGGAGTTCACAACAGTCGAATTTAGAGTTAAGTATTTTGAATAAGAACGTTAAATCGTTTATTTTACGTCTATCTTCTAATGTGTGTATTTTTAGAGTATTTAATAAGAAATTGTATTTTAAGTCTTCGACAGGGATATTTAATTTTAAATTTATAAAACGTAGAATTTTTTTTTGTATTCGCTCAATGTTGTTAATGTGAATTGTATAAGATGGAGACCAAACTACTGAGTTATATTCAATTAGACTTCTTACTAGAGATACGTATAATAGTTTAATGGCTTGCAAAGAATTAAAGTTTTTAGTTGTTCTTAATACGAAGCCTAGTGTTTTCATACCTTTGTTCACAATTTGATGGATATGATTGGTGAAACTTAGTTTTTCGTCCAAAATAATTCCAAGATCTCTCATTTCCGTGACTCTTTCTAAAGCTATGTTATTGATGGAATATTCGAATAAAACAGGATTTTTGTTTCTGAAGAAAGTCAAGGTTTTGCACTACATTTAAAAATAAATTATTTTGAACGCACCAATCTCTAAACTTACTAATATTTGACTGTAGTATATGGCAATGATTTATATCAGTTATTTTCTTGTATAGTTTGACGTCATCTGCAAAGAGCAATACCTCGACATCGTTGAAGCAATTGGTTATATCATTGATGAAAATGAGGAACAAAACCGGGCCAAGGTGACTACCTTGCGGTAGGCCACTGGTAGCCCGGAAAGCTTTCGACATCCAAGATTTTATTTTAACGAACAGTTTACGATTTGACAAATAGCTACTAAACCATTTTAGCATGTTATCCCTTATTCCTAGAGCAAATAGTTTTTGGATTAGTAGTTTATGGGATACTTTGTCGAATGCCTTCGAAAAGTCTGTATATATACAGTCGACTTGTTTATTTTCTGCAAATGATTGTATAATGAAGTTTTGAAATACCGTTAAGTTAGTTGCGGTGGATCTTCCTTTGATAAAACCGTGCTGTTTTTGATTAATTAATTTTATTAATTTGGGATAGATTTCATCAAGGACCAATGATTCAAAAAGCTTTGGCAGTACTGACTGTATACAAATGGGGCGATAATTAGCTATGTCAGTATCGTCTCCTTTTTTGTACATCGGTGTAATGAAGCTAGATTTCCAGCGGTCTGAAAAATGTCCAAGGGACAAGAGACGGTTAAATAGTAATGTAAGTGGTTTAGATAATGTATTAGAGCATGTTTTGAGGAATATTGGTGGAATTTTGTCTGGGCCAGCGGATTTGTCAGTGTCTAAGGAAAGTAATTTTTGTTCGCAACACTTTTGTGTGATTTGGCAGTTTGTTAAGTTTGTGGTCATATTAAATTTGTATTCGGGTATTTTATCATCTGGAGTGTCTTCATCATATACATTTTTGAAGAAGTCCGAAAAAAGGTTTACAATATCCTGTGTATTGTTTGCACTGATTCCATTCATATGCATTATTGGCGGGTAGTCTGTGTTTTCATTGTTCATTTTTTTAAGAAATTTCCAAAGGTTTTTGGATTTAAAGACAGTGTCCTCGACAGAGGTTATGTACATTTTGTAACATTGTTTGGAAAGATCTTTACATTTTTTCCTAGTTTCGCTAAAGATTATATAATCATTTATGGATTTACTTTGTTTGAATTTTTTGTGTTGACTCTTTTTTTGCTGAAGAGAGGCTGTAAGCTCTGATGAAAACCAAACCGGGTAGGTATAGCTTCTTGGTGTGTAAAAAGGTACATAGGATTCAATAGTATTAGAAAAATATAAATAAAGTTTATCTAACGATTCATCAACGCTTTCATCGGATAAAAAAGACCAGTCTGTATTTGAGAAATGGGAGTTAATTGAGTTGAAGTCGGCTCGTTTAAAGTTTAGGACGCTTTGTGAAAGTTTCCTTTCATTATCACATGTCATATTTAATTTAATGTATAGGGGAGGATGATGATTATCTATAGGTAGAAGTGGATCATTTGAGAGTTCAACAGACATTTTAGGATAGTTTGATAAAGCTAAGTCTAATAAGCGATTGTTACTGTTATATATAAAATTATGTTGATGAAAGTTTAGAAAGTTTACCATGTCCAAAATTTCACGTGCACGATTGTTTTCACTTTCGTTTATGATGAGACCACAGTTATTTGCTTTCCATATTAAGTTTGGTAAGTTATAATCCCCAAGAATAACAATTTTCGAGTGAGGATATTTTGATGAAATTGTTTCGATGTCTTGACAGTGGTTTCTATATGACTGAGGGTCAGAAAGTGGTGGTAGATAGGCCGTTCCAAATATAATTTTCTCGAGAGGAGTCGTTATTTGCACAAAAATATGTTCCATGTTATTGTGTTTCGTGGTTAATTTTCTTGCTGACAACTTCTGTTTTATTGCAATTAAAACTCCTCCACCTCTTGACTTGGAACTTGATCTGACGTTTCTGTCGCAACGAAATACTTTGTAGTTAGTAAGACCGAGTTCAGTCGATTTGATTTCCGAGTTTAGCCAGGTTTCCGTAAGTATAATGATGTCATGATGATGAGAAGGTAGAGCTGCTTGTAGGTCATCGAGTTTTGATCGCAGTCCGCGGATGTTTTGATAATAGATTTTTATGGTTCTGGTTCGGTTAGGTGGGATTTCTTGAATATTTTTGTAACTTCCTAGTTTTTTGGTCGATTCGGCACGATTCGGGGGTGGAGTTAATGTATTTTATGGTGACATCTTCACCATTTTCTTTCCTTTTTTCCAGCTGAACCCTCAGATCGCTCAGAATTTTTTGTTGCGCCGGTGTTCAGTCGGGGTAAATTCTAACATTGTTCTTGAGAAGACTTCGTTTGCTTAGAATATTTCTGGATTGTGTTGAATTTTGTAGTTCTATTTTTATTGGTCTAGGCTTGTCATTTAATAATTTTCCAACCCTATAAAATTTATAAATATTTTCATTTGCTGAATTGTCGATTACACCGATTATACTGGTGACAGCTGCCTGGTCATCCGAGATCCTGCCAGCTTCTGTCGCTTTAATGCTTTCGGGCACATTGCAAATAATAATATTTTTAGATCGCACTTGTTGTTCATTCATTTCCGAAATTGCCTCGCAAATATTAAAGTTGTTTTGCGAAGGATTTGCTCTAATATCCTTGTATGCACGCAGTTCACCTTCTAAATTAGCAGTTTTGGATGCTACAGCTGAAGACATGGTACTTATGGCACTTAAAATTTCACATGCAATTGCGGAAATTTTAGAGATTTGATCCTTGTTAAATTTGTTGGCCGGATCAAAAAGTACTTTATTTAAGGCATTGACAGCTATTTCTGCTTTGGAGATGAAATTTTGCACATCCATTGTGAAACGTTTAAAAATTCACTATTCACTGCTTATCACTGTTGGGAGTCGATGATTTATTTTTGCTTTTGTTGACACAGTACACAAGTTCTTCCAATGCTAAATACTGCTATGTTAGTAAATAAGTGCTGCTTGTTAATATTCGATAATATTTATGTGTAATAATTCACTGTAATTAGTTTAAATGTCTAATTTTGACAGGAGTAGATCAAAATATGTTTGTACTGTCAAAAGAGTATTGTTGTAAAAAAAGATGTCAATAAAGTGACATTATGCTCATTTTGAGATCTTCAGAGCTCAGAATAAAGTAATACTCAGACATGGAGGAATGACGTAAAACATAACCACAACCGTGGAATAAATTATTGTGAATATAATTTAATATTCATATTTTTGGTACATCCACTCATGAAATATAAATTGCACGTTAATTTAATATAAAATGCTTTATACAAATGTTATGATTTCAGAGGAAATTTTGGTTTTGATTTATTAAATAATAGAAAATCAAAAACATGCTTATATTATTTTAATTTTTATATTCTTCTAGAACAATCCCGATGAGATACAAAACTCATTGTAGAACGGGAGGAACTTACAATACATAAGTGGGAGTTAACATAATTACAAGTTTTACATTGGTATTTTGATATCAAAATTATAAGTTTCATAAACAAAACAGTACAAAAATAGAAAGATGGAGGTTAAGTAAAACAAACAAGAAAAAAGGGAAACAAACAGGGATGTACACTTAGGCACAAAGTCAATGTAGGAATTTACAATAAGGTACTTACCCACTAATACAATGGTAAAAATAGATTATTCTCGATTGCAAATACTTGTGATATAAAAGGAGAGAAAAACACGACAAAACACAACACCACAAGAATTTCGTATTTTTGTTTATATACAAACTTAAAAAATATTTTTCCACTTCACTTTGAATTTTTTTTATATGCTGGCTGTTTTAACACATATCTGGAAGAGAGTTATAGAGTGTGTAGGCAATATATTTATGAGATTTTATCCCATATTTTGTAGTGTGTGTTAGAGGAATGCGGATTTTATTGTCATTACGAATCACAATTGGTTGTGGATGTTTTATTTCGGGTTACAAATAATCTGACAATATTTAAAAATCTCCTACTACCACCGCAGTAAGCGGAAAATGTTGCTTGTACTGTGATGGAGGACTAAGCCAGCCGAGTAATTGAACACATTACGCCTGGGTGGGACCCTAACACGATGTTAACTCAGCCATCGACCATGTCTCGATTGTAAAGTAGCTTGATGTTATTGTGGGTTGATTGTTGGGTAATTTACAGGATTGTGCTCGTGATTTTATGTTTGGGAAGGACTGTGATTTGAAGGATATCGGAAACTGAATAGATGTCTTTGACTTGTGTGTCCCATGGAAGACTAAGAACATTTCTGAGAGTTCGGACCTTCTTTTGGACCACCTGCAGGTAAGCTATCAGTTTCTTTGAGGCGAGCCCCAGATACAGCATAGATTGGATAGTTGTGAATGTAGGAAGTTATTAAATGAATGGGTATTAATCATTGAAGCCTGTATAATATACCAATTATGGGAGTAATTTTCTCCTTCACATGATTTATGTGGAGATCCCACGATAGCTGAGAATCAGACCCTAATATTTTGTGTTCGTTTTCTTTTTGAGACAGTTGTCACCAATTTCGAAACAGAGGCTGGAATTTTTCTTGTCGCCAAGAAGTATGTTATGCGTTTTTTTTTACGTTAAGGGTTAGTTTGCTTATTCTCAACCAGCTTGTGAGATGGGACACATCAAAATCATCATTTCCGTTTAAAGCTTCGCTAGATTCAGTATGTCATAAAAACATACTGTGTCATCTCCTTGAAACTGTAGGGTTCCTTTAATACCCCACTTTGTTATGTCATTAGCATAGATTAGAAACAGCAATGGTAAAAGAATGGATCCCTGGGGCACTCCACATGTTATTTTACCTAAGTTACTCGCGACTCCACCCAGTTCTATTGCCGAAAATCGATTCGATAGGTAAGATTGGAAAAGTTCCATGGGAGTGCCTACAATGCCCAAATATTTCAGTTTCAAAAGCCTTCTTTAGATCAGTAAATATTGCCGCCGTAGAATCTCCAAAATCAATATGTTTATGTTGATTCGATAAGAAATCGAAAGCTACATATTTAGTACTAGACCGTCTTTTGAAACCGTATTGTTTTGACGTGAGATTTTGTCGTGTTTGATATATATCAAAAGTTTTTCTATAATGACACATTCAAATTATTTGATATTTTTATTAGATATTTATTTATTTATTAGATACAAATAATTACATACATATTAAGGAAGCTTTGGCTGTCCAACTAGGAAATTTTCCCGTTTTAGGACAGCCAAATTGCCTGGTTTAGTTAACATTTGTACACGCTGCTGTTATGAATTATATTTCCATACTTTACATTAATAGTTACGCTAGTAATATATATATATATATATATATATATATATTTAACGATGTTTAACGATGATTTTGAACATTTTGTTTACATTCGTATTTATGTATGAGTTTTTAGTTTGTCAGGAAAAATGCCTTTCGACAGAGAGAGATATATTAAGAATACGAGGTAGTCCACAAGTTTGTTTGAACTTTTGAGAAAAAGAGGGGTTATACCCTCGAAACAAGCTGTCGCTTTAGACTTAATGTTAGATTTCATTTCTCTCTGTCCTGATCATGTTAAAAGATTGTTTTGCTTGAGGTTCCGTGTAGATCCTTTTTACATCAGCGTTTTTATGACTGATGCTAAGTTTTCTTCACCTGAGGGTTAAAAATGCGTTAAATACAGTCTCCTTTGATTCCTTTACTTATTTATCATTTATGACTAGAGATTTACAAGCTATTGATGGGTTTTACGAACTATTTGATAGAATGGAATTTATCTTTTTCCAGGTTCGTTGTGCCTTATTAATGTTTTCATTGGGTACTTTCATATAATATTATATCTTCTGTAATTGGTGACGGTATTATGAGCTTTATTTTTTTTTAGTCAACAGAATACTTCCTTGATTTCGCTTCTAAAGTTTAAATATGCTATTTCGTTTTTTTGATGAGTTTATCAAGTTTGACATCAAACAATGGAGTGTTGTTCAGTCTGTTGTTTCCTTAATTAATTTTTACTTTTGTTTTAAATTAATTTAGAGTGTTTCAAAGATAGTTACATCGTCAGAGGTATTTAATTTTTGACTATTCATTTTGGAGGTTTCTTGCGGATCTGTTATTGGGCAGCTTTTTCAGAGAATTTTTATAATCCATGTTAGATAAAGGGTTTCCACGGAATCGAACCGCGTATAGAAATTTAATATATATTCAAGAATACCTGGCTAGCTCAAGCAGGTTCCGTGTTTTTAGTTCGTTTGAGTTAAGAGAGAACAGATGCCTTCTAGAAGTGGACAGAACAAAGGGATTTCTTGGAAATAAAACAATATTATTGTGGTGCTTTTAAATGCCTTCAAGAAGACCTATATTACAGCACAGGAATCTACGCGTAGGAAAAACTTAAATCTCTTTGTGGACGGTGAAAAGAATGAAAAATGATGTTAAATTAATGGGAAGAAAGCAGAGACAGAAATTAATAGAATAAAGCATGGAACGATACCGCAGGTATTTTTGTAGACGTCCAGGGGGCAGGCAGTAGAAAAAATTAATCGAAATATACTAGTAATTAATTGACAAACACTGTAGAAAAAATTAATCGAAATATACTAGTAATTAATTGACAAACACTGTAGAAAAAATGAATCGAAATATACTAGTAATTAATTGACAAACACTTTCAAAACACTGTTTAGCAAAGCAAGTATCGAATTCAAAGCGAAGAGCGTAAAAACCTCTCGTTACGAAAGCTTTTTTTTTTTTATAGTGAATACCTCACAAGAGTCCCAACTGCTCCCGTCTGGAGCCAGTGAGACTATGGCATCCCCAATTGGGGGATGTTGTGAGGCTGAAGGTAAGTGGGGAAGGGAAAGAGGAAGGTGGGGAAGTACCTGGCTATTCAGATCTAGTCACTAAACACGTCTAAAGCCATTTGGAGCAACGTTTCAATTCTGAATGGTGGTCTTACACCAGGGCGATACTGGTTAAAAAATTAAAGCTAAAACCAAAGAGAAGTCTACCCGCCTGCACCTTTGGGGATCCGCAGCTTTGCCCCGCCTCCCCGGAAATGGTCACACCCACTTTAAACGCAGCCACGGGGTTACCATATGAAAGAATTAAAAAATACAAAGTACTTGATTTTAAGAAAATATTACGGGGTTGAATGTTTTAATTTTAAGAAAGTTCATTTCATAACATCCAATATGAATATATTATTTTCCGGAAACATTTGACGTATTTCTAATGATGTGATCTATCAACGAGCTGGTGCTGTTAGCTAACCTTGTGGGAAACATTGGATTACACACATAAAATTTATACAATTGCTTTTAACATATCGATATTGAAATGTCCAAAAACTAGTGTACCTTGTTTGTTTTTATTTTTAAATATTAATTATAAAGTATTAAAGAATTCTGTTATGTTTGATTTTGGTTTACGGTATAAAACATACAAATTTAGAGGTTTATTATTTTTTGCCGTAATCGTAATTCCTAGTTAGTTATTTTCACTGCAGCATTTTTCGATTTTCTTATTTTTGAGCGTATTGTGCATATAGATGGCGACTCCTTCTCTTCTGTCCATCTCATAAGAAAAAAAACTTCTCGAGTTATAAACTGTTATGAACGTGAAGTCTACTGTCTAAATTGAATTTTCTGATCGTAAACTGTTAAACTCATTTATCTGAAAAAATTGCATGTAATTTATGTCAAGAATTATAAAAATTGAGAAATTGAGAATTGAGAAAAATTGATGTTCAAATGAGTGAACAAATGCTAACCTTGTCTTGCTAACACAATTTTTAAATGGCGAATCACTTAATTTATTTTCTTTGTTTTTTATTAGAATGAGTCATTGTTTTGTAAATTTTTATCGGGACTTAGTAGAATTTACACATAATATTGTTTGTTTTTGACCACACGACTAACAATCGCCCATCCATTGTTCGAAGCGAACACTGAGCCTAGTCGTCTTCAACTTTCCGAGAAGTGATTGCACGATTACAATAACAGCATTGTTATCGTATGATAATCCCAACACGGGGGACCTAAACCTAAATACTCAGGTGGATACCAGACATTTCACATGACTCATTCAAATTGAAAGTACGTTAATGCGTGGCCTTTTTTACATAAAACTTAAATTTGGATTTGACCAAGATACTTGACCAAACACTTATTTTTTTAATCATCAAGTAATATCAAATAATATCTAGTTCGGATATTAATTAAATGAAAGGGTGTGACTAATATCTAGTACGGATGTGAATGAATTGAAAAGGTACAACTAATATCTAGTACGGATATTAATGAATTCAAAAGGTACAACTAATATCTAGTACGGATATCAATGAAATGAAAAGGTATAACTAATATCTAGTACGGATATTAATGAATGGAAAAGGTATAACTAATATCTAGTACGGATATTAATGAATTGAAACGCTATAACTAATATCTAGTACGGATATTAATAAATTAAAAAGATACAACTACTATTTTGTATGGAAATTAATGAATTGAAATGGTAAATCTAACATCTAGAACGCATATTAATGAAATGAAAAGGTGTAATTAATATCAAGTACGGATATGTGATACTTCATTTATTTCTAATTTCAATTTTAAAATTAAGACCATTTAAAGAATTCAACTTTTCATGATTTTAGATTGAAATTCGACAATTATTATCAAAAAAGTAATCCTGCCCAAGTAATAATCAAATACGAAAAAAAAACATCGTACGTTTTTTTTCAGAGGTTTTTATGTTTAATGTAAATCTGTCGTTTGTAATTTAAATATAAACCATTCCAAATGCTTTTTTAAATTTTCTTTATTTTATATATTATTATATTTACATAATAAGGTAAAATATATGTACGGGACGGCACTGTAGTCGCCGGCCGCACAGACGATATAGCGGGAGTGGCCGGCTGGCCGCTTCGACGCCTTGGAAGGGAAGGTCGGGAAAAGGTAGGGAGAATGTTGAAAAAATGGAAAAAATGGGGAAAAATATGGGGAAAATGAAAAGTGGGGAAAAATGTGGAAAAAATTATGAAAGGGAAAAATGGGGAAAATGTTGGGGAAAAATGGGAAAAAATATAGGGAAGGGAGAAATGGGGAAAATGTGGGAGAAAGATATAAGGCAGGGGGGAGGAAGGTAGGGGGGAACCTGCGCCCTGACTAGGGACGCTTCGACTATTGTGACAGTTTCTTCTTGATGAACACCAGGGAGCCGGGAGAAAGAAGAAGGCCAGGTTGCAGTGAAGGTCCAGGGCAGAAGAGGCTTGAAGAAGGCAGTCAGGGCAGTCCAGGAGAGATGTTGATCGTTCGATGGTTGCTGACTCTCTCCCGAATTGCACAAGTTGTCCGCCTTTTAAAGGACCAACGGGCCTAGCTCTCCCTTTGTTAGCGACAAATTCCGAGAATTATTTTTGGGTTCCCGGAATTTGTCACAGGACTGAGCGCCGTTGTTGCGTAACTTGGAAGGGGATGATTTTGACTAGGTCCCTGACTGTTTCTTCAATCCACTTTGCCCGGGTCATTTTTATTTAAATACATTTTTGTGAGTTTGCACAAATTACATATTAAAAGGGGAATTGACATCCAAAAGGCAGTTTTGCACAATATTCAATTTTGTGCAAACGGCAAGTTTTGTAAAGGAAACTGCGTTTGCACAATTTCAAACTTTGTGCAAATTTACATTATTAAAGGGAGTTGGTATTAAAGGGGAAGATTTGCACAATATTCAATTTTGTGCAAACGGCAAGTTTTGTAAAGGAAACCGCGTCTGCACAATTTCAAATTTCATGCAAATCTTCCATGTTTTGTACAGATTTAATATAAGAAGGTATTTGGGGGGTCAAGCCTTTGTTTTTTGTCTATAATGATGACTGCTTGACCCCGTGGTTTTATTTATTGATCAGTTTTGCATATAAGATTTACAGGTTTTTATAGAGAGAATTTTGTTGCATAAATTCGAAGGTGCGCAGAGGTGAGTTTGTAAAGGAACTGCCTCTGCGTAAATTCAGATTTATGCAAATTAATATAAAGTCGGTGTACACGTCCGGTACAATATATATATTTTTAATAATTATTATAAAGTGGCAAATAATTGATTATTTTAATGGCTTATATTTAATATTTTAATGCACAAATAAATAGAGCAGCACATATAATTTTGACGGCCTCCGCGGTCTAGGGGTAAGGCTCTTGACTAGCAAGCGAGAGATCGCGGGTTCAAATCCCGGCTAGCACAAGTACCTATATTTTATTTGATTTTTTTTATTTTTATTTTTTAATTTTAAAAGAAAGACAAACATTCCCGGGTTACGAATAACCTGACAATATTTGAAAATCTCCTACTACCACCACAGAAAGCTGAAAATGTTGCTTGTGTTGTGATGGAGGACTTAGCCGGCCGAGGAATTGAACACACTACGCCTGAGTGGGACCCAAGCGCGATGTCAACTCGACCACCGACCGGTATTAATAACCGATTAATTTATGTTATTTCACAAATGACTTTTTTTTACATAATATATGGTATTTTAGCGATTTGTTTTTAGGTATTTTGTCGTGTTGCGCTACCTCCTTCTTTAGCCAACGTTTTGGACAGCATTGAAGTGTCCATCATCAGGGCAGATGTGAATTGGCTAAAGAAGGAGGTAACACGGAATAATACCCCAAAATCTCAAATAATATACAGTATATTTGCGGCACGCAAGTGGAAAATACTCTCAGTATCGCCCTGGTGTGAGACCACTATTCAGAATTGAAACATTTCTTGAAATGAGCTTATCCGTGTTTGGTGACCAGATCTGAATAGCCAGGTACTTCCCCACCCTCCTCTTCCTCATCTCCTTCTCCCCCCCACTGCTTTCAGCCTCACACCATGGAAAACCCCAGTTAGGGAAGCCATAGCCTCACTGGCTTCAGACGGTTGGGAGAAGTTGTAACTATTTGCGGTATTTACAAATGAACAATTTTTTTATTTAAATGTGTATACTGTGGGACTATGGCATCACGTTGTGAGGCTGAACGGGGTAGGAGGGGAATGAGATAGGGAAAATGAAGGTTTGGAAGCACCTGCATCAACAAACATCTGCTCACTTAGCATGGCTAAAGCCATTTTGAGCAACTTTTTGATTCTGAATGGTGGTCGATCACTAGGGCAACGCTGAGTGTATCTAGGTAATAATATGCACAGAAAACCTTATGGATCTATATCAGTACTTACAATTAATTATGCAAAGATCCTGGGATTATTCAGAGGAATCTTTTTACAATGCAAAGATCATGGGAATGTTCAGAGGAATCTTTTTTTATGCAAAGATCCTGGGATTATTCAGAGGAATCTTTTTACAATGCAAAGATCATGGGAATGTTCAGAGGAATCTTTTTTTATGCAAAGATCCTGGGAATATTCAGAGGAATCTTTTGGATACTACTCCCACAAAAATATCTCTGAATTACTAATTATAAATGTAATCTCTAAATAGTATAAAACATAGTCACTATCTGCGTCCGTCTGTTTGTGCGCTTAGCTCTTCTAAACTACGCAACGAAGTTTGATAGGGTTTTCACTATCATGTAGAGAATTTCTTCCGGAAGGTTTATATAGATACATACAT
Organism: Hesperophylax consimilis; assembly: GCF_061612785.1. Taxonomy (NCBI): domain Eukaryota; kingdom Metazoa; phylum Arthropoda; class Insecta; order Trichoptera; family Limnephilidae; genus Hesperophylax; species Hesperophylax consimilis. The sequence continues at coordinate 5,381,873 of NC_142842.1, forward strand.
GGATATTTTGTTTATTGAAAGTAGAGAAAAGTCAAGCAACGCCAAGTACACGTCAGTTATTACTAAAATAAAGTCGCTATCCGTGACTGTCTGTTTGTGCGCTTAGTTCTTCTAAACTACGCAATGGATATTAATAGAGTATCGACTATAATTTAGACCATTTTTTTCGAAAGCTTTATGCATGTTAAATTTACAGAAAGTAGAGAAAAGTCGACCAACGCCGGGTAAATCATCTAAAGTAATAATCATTTCACAATTTTCAAACAATTCATCGCCCTAGGCGGGTACCTATAGGTACCGCCGCTCCGGCAACCATTAATTGGATAACCAAAACCTCTGCTATAGGTCATTCAAAGTGGTTTGCTATGTTTGATGATTTGGCAGGTATGCCCGGGTTCCTCGGGTGAGGTATGTTCAGGATGTGCCTACCTAGGCTGGTTTGGAGAGACCCTTTGATCTCTCTAACTGGTCTCTCGATCCATCGCCTTGTCTCGGGATGGATAGATCATTCGTCCGGCACTCCTGGCCATACTGATACCTAGATCACTACCCACTCGTCATAACTGTTTCCTACCCAGAACTTTCTTTCCTTCAATTCCTTAAAAATACCCTCCACACATCATCCCCAAAGATGACATGGGCCTTGAGGGAAATTATTTTTATCTGTGAGGAGTCAATGTAAAAAAATGTACAGAACAGTTTAACTTTGTTGTGTTATTCACTCAAAGATAACGATTTCAACAAACAATGTCCCTTGAGCCTGTCTGGCAAACAAATTATTATTATTGATAAAGAGTAAATATACATTCATAACAAATAAATAACATTCTCACTCCTACAGTTATACTCCTACAAAATCAGATAGGGAAGGTGCTTCCAACGCATATAAATGATAGATTTCTTTACCATTTTCAGATTTTAGTAGGTAAATGTTAAACAGCTTTCTCCGGTTCAACATTAAGGCGATGCCATACGAAGTAATGCAAAATCATGTGTTTTTGGTTTGAATATTTGGTCACCTAGAAATGTTTCAGATGCTTTAATTAAATACTGCAAGTAGAATACATTTTGGCCTTTGAAATAATCGAGTATTTTTTAGATAAGTCTTTTTATAAGCCCAGAAAAAAATAATTCATAAGACCTATGAAAACTGCTTTAAAGTTCAAAATCTCTTACTTACGAACCCATTTTCGGTTATGATTTTATTGTATAATGTGGCAAATTAATTTATTTATAAAATGATTGAAAAATAATTAAATATTTATGCCTGAACATCCACAAAATAAAATAAAAGGCACTTTTTGGCCATGTTTTTTTCTTGCATAAATCAAAACAGGCGGAAGGTGTTAAGCGGGAATTTAAACCTTATCGCCATCTACGTAAGGGTTGTTATTGATAGCGGCCCAATTTAAAATATTACACGACGTAGAGCATCGCCGTAAATTTAAAAAAAAAATACAGTGTGTGGCAAGCCTACGCACGACGGAAGTGAAACTTTTAGTATTCTTCTCTCTCTCTTTTCATTTCATTCTCTCTTTTTTTTCTGTCTATTGACATATTTATAAGTAGCATGTGATAAAAAAAATTAAAAGTTATAAAAATATGGGATTCGAACCCGGGTCCTGCATAACGAGTGTCGAACGCTCTGCCTCTAGACCGCGGTTATTACGTATTCGACCAAAATATCATATATTCAAAATATCTAAAAGTCTTTTATCACTTTTAAAAAAAGCATTTTATCACTTTAAAAAATATTATTATTAAGAAAATCACAAAAGAAAAAAAAAGTTTAAGCGGGGATCGAACCTCGGTTCTTCACGACGAGAGTCGCGCGCTCTGCCTCTAGACCGCGAAGCTGAGTTTATATACCTTTTTTAGGTCACTCTCTAAACTCAGCTTCGCGGTCTAGAGGCAGAGCGCGCGACTCTCGTCGTGAAGAACCGAGGTTCGATCCCCGCTTAAACTATTTTTTACTGGCTAGGCTCCTATAGCGAAATGATCACGGTTTTTCATGACGGTCATGAGTTGGTTTTACTCCTGTCCTCGAAATTGCATAACGCGCGTAAAGAAGTTTCACTTCGAAAAAAAAACTGGAAAGAGAACATATTTGTTTTAAAAAATTAAAACACTTAAGTAATAGTTTTGAATTATCTTATGAACTGATTGCTGGCTAAATCGAATATTATGCTAATTCATTTAGTTACCTACAGATAAATTAATTCATTAATTAATGGTTAACAAAATCGGCGACAAACGATTACATAGTAAAAAAACTTTAGAGCATATTATCTTCTCGTATTCAAATATCTCTGGTGAAAACTTATAAATGGAACGTAAAGGTAATGTCATGGAACGCATAACAAGTAGGTTAAAACTTTGTCATATAATCCCTAATTGTTCCTAATCTGAAATACATATTAATATTTTCAGCACTAAGTAGGTACAATACAAAGCAGTAAACATTCGGCTATTGTCAACACGCGACTCCCATCCCTAGCAGTCTGCTATCGGTTTGTTTATCACGGATAGGTACCTACCTTGTTTATCTGGGGTCACCAGACGCGGCGCGGTAGGGCCCCGGCACAGGCCAGACACCGCTGCGCTGTTTGTCGCCATTTATTGCGTTTACTTAAACACAAAGAATATCGTCATTTTACTGTTCCTTCGTCGTGCATACTGCACATTGCACAGTGCACCACACGGCTGTACTGAAGGCACACACAATACACACGCCAGACAATGATAAGACAACATTCCTTCGACATTATGTTGGCTGGGGCCTCGCCCATCAAGGAAGACGTAAAAACAAATTAACAGTCGCAACGAACCCAGCGTATTGACTATTTCAATGCAATATACAGTGCGCTTGGTTAATTTTTGAGCACTACGTTCTGCAAAACACTTTTGGTCACTGCGACGAACGTAGCGGTATGAAACATTTATTTCGAGGTTAAAACAAAGTATACAGAGAAACAGAAATAGATCTCACATGAGATTGATAAACGAATTGAGTTATCGGATGGCGTACTATGATTAGATAAATCTATTAGCCCGTCGTACCACTGGCTCGGTATCGGTACCGAATTGACAAAAAACTAACAACACAAGTTAAGTTTACAATGACTTGTAGCGCAGCCATTGGGATGATGGGCTAAGTAGAAATGAACTGCCTGTTTCAGTTGAATGAGATGGAAAAGATTCGGCAAAGCAGAGGCATTTGAGGGAGACCTATGTCCAAAGGTAGACGCCAGAAGGCTAATGAAGAAGAATAAAGATGTTGCAGCTGTTGAATGATAAGACGCCCACAATTTTGACTGAGTGGGTGCTTCATTGAGTTTTACCAAGGATGAGGTTGAATTTTTTAGGTAAAGAATACACCAGTTTTATATAATACCGCCCAAGAGTACCAGGAATTCTGAGGAGAGTTGGGGAGGGTAATTAAAAGAGGAAGATGTGGACGAAACTGGCTAAACCCAGCTTAAGACATTTAAGTATGGTTTCAATTCTGGATGGTGGTCTTTACCAGAGCATCTAATAGTACCTGTAACTTTGAGCTGATGCCTGGAAGATGTTTGGAGTTTGTTAGGAAGGCTTGAGGAGTGGAGATGAATAGTAGTGCATATAATTCTGTCCAAATCCCACCCTGGAATGTAACGCCTCTTTTGAATGATCTTAAAATAGTACCTTAATGTTGTACGAATCCTGTTGACTTAGATTATGTGTTTTTTCGGTAGGTTCCTAGTTAAATCATTTTTATTAATGACTATCTAAATACAAAGTATAGTAGTTCATTCACAGCCCTCCTAACTAGGGATTCCTATTCCATGGGCGGACTATAAATAGTTGTCTCGTTGTTACACCATGACTATGTTCATGTTTGTTGACCGTAGGTTGTGTTGGCGTTACTTCGCAATATTCATGATTTTCATTTTCGTGTTTACTTAGCCATTTTTTTATTTTGTTTTTAAATATGGTCCCTCAAAAAAGTATCTTTGGAACAAGTTGGAAATACACTTTATTTTCATGTATTCGGGGCGAAGATCGAGATATAAATGAACCTGACTGTACAGTGGAATTTAGGTAGTAAAATATTCAATTTTAACCCAGGTGCAAATGTACATTGTTCGGGCTTTTCAAATTATCAAGACTTTAGTTTGAGTTATTTCAACGTATGTTAATTTGAATAAAAATGCACTTAACTTTGTGAATGTAGAAATTGAAGTTGATAAGTCTCTTGGCTGAGCAGAAAACATTTCGGATCGGGGTCATTGGATGCCATAACCGATTTGGGAATTAAAATATTTTTAACAGGACGTGTATTTGTCACAAAAAGAATTATTTTATACTTGTATGATAATGGGCCACTTGCATGCATTTTATAATTAATTGGAATCGTGTAGACCGATGCTTCTACTACTATAATACATTTATAATTTTATTAACTCTTATTTTCTTAGATATGCTGTCAGAAAGTTGGAGATTTTGTGTGTAATTACGCTTCTCAATAAAACCCAAATAAACGGGCTATTTATGAACTTATCCAAAAGCTAAATACTGTGAAAGGTGGTAAAATAACCCAACAAATTTTATTACTAGAAATAAATATATAATTGTTTTAATATTGAATTTTTGAAATCAAACAAGTATTAAAAAGGGCGAACTAAAATAATTGATATAAAAAAATAAACATGTTTTACTAGACAGATAGATGTATCATAAACGGTTTCATGATAACTCAACACAGTGACAATTCAACATACTTTTAAAAAGTGCTATATAGTCATTAGAAACGATGAAAAAAAAAATAAACCTAACCTAACCTCACCTACTTAACCCAGTTAATAAAGTTTTTGTTCCATCATTTTCCATGACTTTATATAACTTTTTAAAGATGTGATGAATTATCATTTTGATGAGTTATCCAGTGACCATTATAAACATTATGGTGACCTAACTTTTTTGTAGTTTCGCATAAAAATAATTTATAAAAAAATCACACTTTTTCGTAAATTTATCTCTAATTGCGGTCGGAACCTTTGGTTTTATGGCGGTATAAATTTTTATAATTCTGTGGTTAACTTCTATATTTTAATGAAAAGCGTGATGTTTTGTATTTCTAACACTGTTTAGTTCATGTTTCTATCTATGATAGAGAGTTGGACCACATAAGGAAATGGGCTGATGATCTGAAGAGAAACGCAGGCTCCGTGATCGAGGAGTAAGGTTCTCGACTAGCAATCCGAAGGTCGCGGGTTCAAATCCCGGCGTGCGCAAGTAAATTTTATTTGATTGATTTAATCATTTAAATAATATAAGGTATATTTGGGGCACAGATTGGAATATGCTCTCAGTATAGCCCTAGTGTAAGATCACTATTCAGAATTGAAACGTTGCTTTAAATAGCTTTAGCAAAGTTTGGTTATCAGATCTTAATAGCCAGGTACTTCCCCACTAACTTTTTTTCCCTCCCCACCACCTTCAGCCTCACAAAATATCCCAATTGCGGATGCAATAGTCTTATTGGCTCAAGATGGTTGGGAGCAGTTTGGAGTCTTATGCGGTTTCACAAAAAAAGGCTTCGGATGGATTCTTAAACCTAGAAAAACTTAACAGTGACATCTTTTCAAAGCTGGCTTTGAAAAGATGTCACTGTTAGCTCCCGAATAAGAGAAATAATAATGACATATGTACAGGGTTTTCCAATAAGAGGTGTTATTTTGAATAGCCTGCTATTTCGGTAGATGTTACTTTTGAAGCTGTCATTTTTTGACATTGGCAAGTAGAAAATAAAAATGGAACGATACACGTTTCAACAAGGCATTGAAATTATTAAAATTCACTTGGGTGAATCAAATGCAAATCATCTTGAGTGATGAGGCCCATTTCCACCTCGGTGGCTTCGTCAACAAGCAAAATTGTCGCATTTGGGGCTCGGAAAACCCCAGAGTTATTGTTGAAAAGCCTCTTTATTCTCAACGTGTGACTTTTTGGTGCGGTTTATGGTCCAACGGAATCATTGGACCTTACTTTTTTGAAAATGAGGCTGGAGCAACAGTTACGGTGAATGGATTGCGCTATCGAGAGATAATTAATGATTTTTTATGGTTGAAATTGGATAGTATTGATATGGACAACGTTTACATTCAACAAAATGGCGCTACGTGCCACACAAGCAACGAAACCATTGATTTTTTACGATTGAATATCAAAATAACACCTCTTATTGGAAAACCCTGTATATAGAAAATAGTAACCCAACTCTAAAGTTGTAGAGATTACTGAAACTGAAAAACGGTTCTCGGCCAAAAAAATATTGGTAGAATTTTATTTGAAAAGAGCAAAGTTGTCAAGAAAACAGGATAACGGATGCATAAGAGAGATATTTAATGGCGGTGAGGGGGGGGGGAGGGGTGGCTACTCTCTATTGGGATGGATTGTGTAATGAATACCAACATTTCAAAATAGAAATCACCGGTTCCTTAGACGAATAACTTTTAACTTTTCATATTACTTGAATAAGTTCTGCATTAAATAAAGCGCTAGAATATATGAACATCTCAAAAGACATTTGTAGAACTTTGGTCATTATAATGACAATATATTAATAATTCACTACTATACAATTCACTTCCAACACAATATAAAACATCTAATCTTACAGAATACAAAAAACACATATGGAACTGGTTACAATCCTTTTAAATATTTAATTTTGTTATATTTCGCATTTGTTTTTGAAGTGAAACTTCTTTACGCGCGTCATGCAATTTCGAGGACCGGAGTAAAACCGACTCATGACCGAAACGAAAATGCGGGTACCCCCACCACCGATTAAAGTTCATTTGATCTAGTCAAAGTTTTGAAGTAACATATAAATGCTTCTTAGCTCATCCCGACAACTGGCGTTGGTGGTGTAATGGTCAGCATAGTTGCCTTCCAAGCAGTTGATCCGAGTTCGATTCTCGGCCATCGCACATTATTTTTTTGTTTTTAACGCCTTTTTCATTCAATATCTTATTTTTTAGTAGGTCAGAACATTTTTTAAAAGAAAATAATATTGCAAAATAATAAAAACACTTATCTCACTGTGATAAAACATTACTCCGCTAGAGCGCGCTTTGCGTTATTGTGTTGGATTAAAATTATTATCTAATCCGTATATTATGATAATTGTATTACATTTATTTAATTAATTTATTTATTTTGATAATATGTAATAATTTACAGAAAAAAAAATTAAAACTATCTCCCTCTGATAAAATATCCGTTCGCTAGAGCGCACTACGCGATCTTGTGTGGGATTCTATTTCTGTACATTGTACATTATTTTTAAAAATATATTATATTTTGGGTGTGATGTAGGTAACATTATAAAACATAACAAGCTCTCATATTTTCAGAACCTACATAATATAATCAATTTATGCGGCTTTGCTTACAGTTGGTGCTCAGCGTGGTTGGCTTTCAATCAGTTAAGCGAGGTTCGATTCTCGGCTGTGGCATTTTTGAAGTGAAACCTTGTTGAGGTGGGGGAGCCGCTCACGAACGTTCTCTCTCTTCTCTTCTTTCCTCTCTCTCAGACACCAGCGAACTGCGCCACGCCAAGCATCAGCTGAAACTAGAAGTTTCACTTCTGTCTTGCGTAGGCTTGACACACCCACTTTTTTTTTTAAACTATGTAAAAATCGATATATTTTATTTTAATTTTTATTGTTTCTCTCAGTAACTAATCTCCACAGTATTGCTTACTATTATATAAATTTAAAATTGAAAGAAGTCCTCCACAACACAGGTGAACTCCTAGCGTGGAGGACAATATACTATACTTTTATAATACTAATTTATTTAAGAATAAATAAAAGAAATTAAAAAAATTGTAATTGAGTCAGAAAATGTACTAAGTTAGTCAGGCCTCTAAGTCTATAATAGCTTGGTAACATTTTAAACACCCATATGAGGAAAACATTGTGAGGCGCATTTGACACATTCCTATTTGAATGAAGAACATTAACTTTAAAATCCGTAAATTTAAATGATTCACCACTTCATGGAAAATAAGAATCTAGAAAAAAAAATGCAGCACTGACGCTGCCCGAGTCGTCAAAGTTCGTTCAGCGGCTCCGTATCATAAGGCTGGCTCAGTGGAGGTGAAATTGGTGTTGGTGTCTGAAGTGTCGCAAATGTCTAATTATCGGTTATATAAGATACTTTTACGTTCAAATTATATTTTTAATAATCGCTTTTTTATACACCGCTCCAACTTTTCCCAACTGTCTGGGGCCAGTGGGATTATGCATTCCCAATTGGGATATGTTGTGAGGCTAAAGATAGCATGGAAAAAGAAGATGGAGAAGACCTGGCTAATTAGATCTAGACCCCAAAACGACTATAGCCATTTTTGCACGCCGAGATTTGAACTCGCGACCATTAAAAAATCATATTCCTCGTCCCTCCCGTAATGTTCCACCCCGCATCTTACTTCACACTAATTTCCTCCTCTGGAGATAGGTACACAGAATATCCGCGGTAACGTGCACTAACTTAGGTGGGTGATTCTGCATGATTTTAGAAGTAGAAAAGATTCGTTAACTATTTTTAAAATTCCAACGTTTTAAGGTAGTTTTTTAGGCAAACAAGTTTAATTGTTTGTATGGGAAAAATAAATAATTCTTCAATGGAAAAATATTTTAGCATGGGAAAAATTGTTATTTATCTTTTTTAATTCTACCATCATGTTTAATCACCTCCCGAAGTGTGTGCACTTTGCCCCCGGACACCCTGTATTTTACTCTAATTATTGACAATATAGACTTATGTATTACACTCCACACGGAGAAAAACGAGTATTACTGATTTATGAAAATCGCGTTAAAAACGTAACAGCATGCCATTTCCTGATAAATTATTAGTACTCTCAAAATATATCGTAGCACGTGTTATGAAACTAAGTCTATGTTGTTATTATATAATGACGAAACGCGAAAATATTTGTTTCTTATGAACACGTGTTCCGACATCGTCAAACACATTCGTGTTTTACTGATATTTTATTAGGAAATCCGTCAATACATTCGTCAAAGGTCTGCAGCACCGTTTTTAACAGCAACACGAAAAAATTTAAGATATCTATCTATATAAATAAAAGTTTAAACATTCGTCTGTTCAAAATCTTCTATTTCCGAAAATTCTTCACAGATAGCTTTGAAATTTTGACACAACTTTGCATTCGAATACACTAATTGTATTTTTTATATACCTATATTATATAGATGTAACCTGTGACAGGTAAAACGTGCTTTTAATGAAAAACAGCGCCATCTGTTGGATTTAGAAGCAACACGCGCCATTGTTTTTCTATCTTCACAGAAACGCGTGGCAGAGTACAGCTAGTTTTTAAGTTTTATCCGTGAACTGCGGTAGACGGAAATTGAACTCTCTTTTTAAACCACAGCACGGAGGTCCAACAAAACACAAAAATTGCAACATTACATCGGTTCTTTGAAGTAGACAGCGATATCCGGGGAATTCATAACCACCGCAAATTCCGCGAATGGTTATGCAGAGTGCGCAGTGCAGACAGCTTATATCTTCACAGGTTCTGCGAAGTGAAAGGCTTCCACTAGACAGAATTGTAATTTACTGTCAAATTGCAAATGGTTGGTATTCAAAGCATACACTCAATTTATTTGGTCTCTACCTACAGCCGTGTTGTTCTATGTATGCACAATTTGTCTGATTCTATAACTTTGGTGACAGTGGATTTGATATGTTAATTATTTTCTAGCAATTTTTAATTTCACTTAACATGACTAGTAACGTTTCGAGTATAAAATATAATACGAGACTTCCAGAGTTGTTCTTTGTTTATTCATCTAAAACTAACTATTTAAGTAATTCCCTAGTCCAAAGGCGACAAAGGCTTGGAAATAAATTGGACATTCTGATTTATCCAATAATAATATTTAAATCAGAAATTACCAATATTTTATTTAGGTAACATTATTATATTATATAATCTGTAACATATTTTTAAACGTAAATATTCACCGTGTAATTTACTTTTTCTTTTATTGCTGATTTTTGTTTTTACTCCAAGCAGGTACATGGTACCAGTTACCTTTTCTCTCTTCTCTTAAATGTATTTAATGTGTATTACATTGATTCATCTTGTTCCTATCTTATTATGTTTATATTCTATTGTTTCTATACTGCAAATATATGTATATATAAATTGAATTTCAAATCCCATTCATGCAGCTGGAACAAAAAATATTATTATGTCATTTTAAATGCACTATGCAATGTAATTAATTTATATTTGTTTTATGCAAAAGCCCGACGGGCGTAAATAAATAAATAACTAATCGTCTAGTACATCTTAATGTATAAAAATCACGTGACACTGTGTTCGTACACGCTAATTTTCGAAACCACACAATCGATTTCAATGAAATTTTGTGAATATGTATGGTTGGTTGAACATAAAAATTTTAATGTTCGTTTGTTCAAAATCTTAAAACAGCGTTGGACGTGAAAGCAACGCGCGCTGTTGTTTCTCTATCTGCACAGAAAGGCTGATACACAGCAACGCTTTGCGGGGTACAGCTAGTTATAAATATATTATGCAGAGTTTGAAATGTTACAATCAACAAAAACAAAATAAAAATATTACAAATTAATTAAAAAAAATACATGGTTTTTTTAGTGCAGTTGAATGGTTTCGGCACAGACATAGGAATTAATAGACGAGAAGATAATGGCGAGGGGTAAAATCAACTGTTGAAGAACGAAGGGGGTAAGGCTGACTGTGATTCGTCAATAAATCAATCTGACAGTAAATAGGCATCTCGCATTATAATATCACCATTTAGTTCTTAAAAGTAAAATCTGCTTTTGAATGAATAGACATTTTTACATGGGAGCGCAAATTACTCGCCACGTTATGAACTAATTTGCGAAGTCCAAATTCAGCAAAGTAAATTTGTTCTGTTTGCAGAGTCGTAGTTAGTTTCAGAGTATTTAGTTAAGACACTTTTACAAATGTTTCATAATTTACTTACCCCAGTAAACAACGATGAGCACACTTGAGAATCGCTACATTGTGATGTGATAGTATATGTTTCTAAAACTGATCCATATAATACGGTGTGAATAAGCTTAAAATAAAGTAAAATAATGCTTACTTATGGAATGTAATACGACAATTGGGTTTATTCTCTTTTTCACATCTATTTTTACAAGTTTTCATATCACAAGTCAACATTTTGCCGTGTTATTTCGTAAAATGAACCGATGATGCCTCGACCATAGTTCGCACAAGAATGATGACGTCACGTTTTCAAATTTCACTTGAGGCCATACGCGAGCACAGCCGGCTCCAATGGAACCGGTATGGGGAGTGGGGATAATACGCTTTTAATCACTTAGGGCAGGTCTACTAATATTCATATGTCTATGGGTTTCGGTTTCAGTGTGTATTTCGAGATTTGAATGAGAGTGGGATTTTGTTCTATACCAAATGTATGAAGTAGCTTTTTTGCCCAAATTTTGTATTCGTATTTGCTTGTTGGATATGTTTTTGACCTTGAGATCTAGTGTTTCTAATATATGTGTTAGTTGTTATTTGTGTGTTTGTATTTATGAATATAAAGGAGTATTGGGTTAGAAAAAAGTTGTTTAATTGACATGATGTTTAAATTGTTGAAGATTTCGTCGATTCTAGTTCTTACAAGGATATTCAGAATAATTTTCATGATGGCTTTTTGGATTTTAATTAATGGTTTTAGAATATTGTCATTTACACTGCCCCATGTATGTGAGTAAACAATACACATTATAATAACACTAATTCACGCACTAACATATAGAAGCTGTATATACACATGTGTGACAGCACATGCACATGTATGTTGGGACACACACAAAGGTGTTTTTTGTTCATGTTGTTAGTTTCGTTTGTGTTCTAGTGGATAAAGCGGCACAACATGTCTGGTAGTACTTTGCTTCTTGCATGTTGGCAGATAATTAAAAAGTAAAGTAGATTGATGATTGACGTTTAACAACAATAACGTGAACACCTCCGCACAGGTTCTCTTGATGAAATGTTCACGAAACATATAATTTTGCATTCAATGTACCTATCATCTTCTCGATCTTATCTTATACTCCACATTATAAAAAAAAACACACACAAATCACCGTTAACATAAATCTCATTATTTAGAAATGCAGTAAATAAATATAGATTATAATTTCCGGAGCAAGCCGTAATTAGTATCGGGTTCAATCCTGACGAAGTAAAAATGCATAAATTTGTTTGTACTATTTTTCGTTAATTGTCTTGGTATAAGTAAATGGTGTTGTCTCGGTAACTTATAACAGTGGCTTTCGCTGTGCCTCTTTCACAAGGAAGGCCATCCATACCGATACAGGCGAATAAGATTTATTCCAACATTAGAATTAATATGTTAAAATATTATAAAGATAAATAATAAAGTGCAAACTACGTAAATTTAAATGTTGGTCACCAAATGGTTGAAAGAGATTGCTCCCATTCTGTCATATTATTGTCCAGGTATATCTAATTATACTTATTCCAGAAAAGAGTTTCTAAAGGATTTTCACTAACTTAATTAGATCATAAACGTACAGTGAAAATATATAACTGAGGCATTATATTCACGAATGTTCAATTGAATAAACGTTTCAATAACTTAATTGGATCCTAAACGTTCACTGAAAATGTGTAACTGAGACATTATATTCATGAATGTTCAATTGACTAAACGATTGAATAAACGATTTTCAATAACTTAATTGGATCACAAACGTATAATGAAAATGTATAACTGAGATATTCTATTCAGAAATGTTCGTCCACAGTCAGTTTTACTCCTGGTTATGAAATGGATCAAACTTAGATATAATGAATACATTTTGCAGTAACAGGGTAAATTTGTTAATGAAACCCTAGAAAACCTACTGGAAACAAATATCCACCATTTATTTAATAAGTATTTATTCCACAAAATATAATATTCCAGTCAAGAAATAAACAGAGCTGGTAAGAAATCAAAATGTGCTGGACGGGGTGTTGGCCTGTTCCTTCAAGTGATTTGTATCAAAGGAAACTCGCACTGCATTACTAATTTTTGAATTAAATGACATTTGCGTACGACCAAGACTTCCTTTTTATAATGGTGCGCTAATTACTAGATTTATTTATCAGTCTCTAGCCGTAACTACAAACCTCAGATCGGGTGAAAAATATTAGGCGCATTAACAAAAACTGAGTATTTAAGTATTTAGTTTGACCCTTTTACAATTGTTTTATAATTTACTCTCCGCAGTACACGATCACTTTGTATTTTGCGTTGCTATGCATATTCCACTGTGATATTTTCGGTATTCAATAAACTGTTCATTATTATACTGAATAAGCTTAAAATAAGCCTAAACTGGGGAATATAATGCGATATAAGTAATAATTCTTTCCAAAATTTCTATATTTACACCTTTTAAATGCACTACAAACCATAATTACTGCATTATTCAGTAAAATGTTTCGATGAGCGCAATGTAGTTTATTCAAGAAATGCTATAACCATTTTTATAGGTAGTTGCTTACGTATGCTGTACTCATTCTACACATAACAAATATTACTATAGACCAATACTTTTTTTCGAGTAAATAATCATAATCAATCTGCCTAGCAACAATGCACCAACTGCAGACGCTATCTCCACACAAACACGTGTAGATCTGTGCAACCTGCCGGGCCGGGCCGCTTGCACCGGTGTCGGCGGGCCAGGCGGAGAGTGCAGGGGGAGGGGCAGGGGCCGTCTGGCGGCAGTCTAGACACCGTCTGTACCCCCCTCCCACACCCCCTCGCCGACCGGCCGCCACAGCCTCAATCCGCCGGCCTAACTAACGGGGTATTTATTTATAATAACAGCTGTCTATCTTTATTGTACCATTGTTGTTGGAGTTTATCGCAGTAGCGTTTTATAAAGACTGGAAATAAATTATTACTTGCAATCGATATAAGTACAATAAGAAAGCCACTTAAAGTAACCTTATAAATGAATTCTATCATAAAATTACATTTCCTCATACCTACCTATCATAGTTTCCAATGTTACCAACAATATCTACGAGTAATAGACATACCTTTGAAATAAGTAATTTTCTATGCAGGGTGTCTGGGAGTTAAGTGCGCAAAACTAAAACGTAAAACCTTTACAAATAACTCAAAATTATATCATCAAAGTTATGTATAATCGGAAAAGAACATTTTCAACAATGTCTATTAAACTATTTATTTTGCAAACTATGAAATACATATTTAAAAACAAAAATAAATTCGATATAAATGAATACAGAATCAACATTAGAAATAATAATGTATTTTATATTCCCCAAACGAACACAAAACAAATGCAAACAGACTGCAGTTTCATTGGACCTCGTACTTTCAATCTTGTACCGAAAAATATTCAAGTGATTACTAAACTTCCTCAATATTTAAAAGAGTTAAAATTATGGCTTTTCGATACAGCAGTTGAAACTTTTTTTTATTTAATTTTTATCAATTTATGTTTCTCATAAAATATTCACCATATATTACGCTCTAAACACTTATAACTTCACTAAACACTTTTTATACAAACCGCTTAGACAAAATGTAATCTTGTTTTTGTTTTATATGCCCACAGTTTGTTTATTTCTAAGTACAATAATATAATAACTTAAATATATTACCCACGCACAGGCTGCGCCTTAGTGGGTTCCCATTATTTGTATTGAATTATATAAAATTGTATGTAATTAATGTAAAAATGTGGATAAATAAAGGAATTAAAAAAAATAAAAAATCTTCCGGAGGTGAATCTACATGAAGTAAAAGAAGTAATAAAATCTTTTTTCGAAATTTCAATGTTTATTTTCTCATGTAAACAATTCAACTTTTTTTTCCTAAAAACTACCTTAAAACGTTGGAAAGTTGATTTTTTTTAATCATTTTTACTTTTGTACATTTGTACTATCATGTAAAATCACGCACTTAACTCCCTGACATCCTGTAAAACCATGAATTTATTTAATTTATTACGACCGACCGGTTTCGTTCAAAACAAGCATCATCAGGGTAAAAATTAAAAATAACAAAAATACAAAGTGTGTAGTTAGAAATAATTAGACTGAGACAAAATATAACAAATAATATTGAGATATCACGTAATTTTGATATTCGTCATATCTTAGTAAAGATTATTGGAACATAGTGATTTCATATAAAGTTTCGCCTTATATTATACACATACTCCATTTTACTAATTATGATTCATACGTGCCGCTGTATTGCTCATGGTAGGTGTAGGTAAATATTTATACCGCTATTATAATTAAGGGGGCAACAGTTTAACAATAGGAGATCCGTGGAGAGACAAAATACGTCTGTCTTAATATGGTAGCCAAGTGCCACCACTCAGCTAGGAAAGCCAGCAAGCATGCAGCAAGCATGCAGTTAGCATGTAGTAAACCAGTAAGTCAGCGTGAAGCCAGTAAACAATAATCCAGCTGCTGCAAGCCAGCAAGTTGAATAAGTAAATACCCAGCTGCAATCGGTAGTAATTCGTGTAAATATAAGATAAGAAATATAATATATGGACAAGAAGACCGGCCAGTGTCTGTCGGCATCGTGTCTAGGTCCCACCTAGGCGTTATGAGTTTAATTCCTCGACTGGCTATGTCCTCCATCACGACAAACAAAAATGGCAACATTTTCCACCTTCTGTGGTGGTAGAGTACATAAAACGGGAATGTTGGTATTTCTTTAAAAAAAAATTAGCTCCACACAAGAAGCTTGAGAAAAAAAATCTATCAGGGCCTATGTAATCTTTGGGGATGCTGTGTGAAGGGTCTTTATATAATAAGGAGAGAGAGGAAGTTCTGGGAAGGAATGAGGGGTGGGTAGCAATATGGAGATCAATTTGTCCAGGAGTGACGGACGTATGAATCCATCCCACACAAAATTAAAAACTGTCGAATAAGAAAATGTTTGAATTAGAAAATATCTAAAATTAGAAAATATCTGAATTAGAAAATATCTTAAATGAGAAAATATCTGAAATGAGAAAATATCTGAAATGAGCAAATATCTGAAATTAGAAATGATCTGAATTAGAAAATATCTTAAATTA
This sequence comes from Hesperophylax consimilis, assembly GCF_061612785.1. Classification (NCBI taxonomy): domain Eukaryota; kingdom Metazoa; phylum Arthropoda; class Insecta; order Trichoptera; family Limnephilidae; genus Hesperophylax; species Hesperophylax consimilis. The sequence continues at coordinate 5,398,073 of NC_142842.1, forward strand.
GAAAATATCTGAAATAAGTAATTGTCTGAATTAGAAAATATCTGAAATGAGAAAATATCTGAAATAAGAAAATTTCTGAAAAGGGAAAATATCTAAAATTAGAAAATATCTGAAATAAGTAATTGTCTGAATTATAAAATATCTGAAATGAGAAAATATATGAAATGAGAAATATCTGATATTAGAAAAGATCTGAAATTAGAAATGATCTGAATTAGATAATATATGAATTATAAATTGTCTGAATTAGAAAATGTCTGAATTAGAAAATATCTGAAATGAGAAAATATCCTAATTAGAAAATTTCTGAATTAGATAAAATCTGAAATTATAGAATATCTGAATTAGTAATTGTTTGAATCAGAAAATTTCTTCACTAGAAAATATATGAATTGATAAAATATCTAAAATTAGAAAATATCTGAAAATATAAAATATATGAAATTAGAAAATATCTGAATAAGAAAATATATTAAATTAGAAAATATCTGAAATTAGTAATTGTCTGAATTAGAAAGTATCTGAAATGAGAAAATATCTGAAATTAGAAAATATCTGAATTATAAAATATCTGAATTATAAAATATCAGAAATTAGAAAATATCTATATTTAGAAAATATCAGAAATTAGAAAATATCTGAATTAGTAATTGTCTGAATTAGAAAATATCTGAAATGAGAAAATATCTTAAATTAGAAAATATATGAAATTTGTAATTGTCTGAATTAGAAAATATCTGAAATGAAAAAATATCTGAAATTAGAAAATATTTGAATTAGAAAATATTTGAATTAGAAAATATCTGAAATTAGAAAATATATTTGTTCAGAATTGTCTGAATTAGAAAATATGTGAAAATAGATATTATATATTTACTTGCCGCTCTCGTGGATTGAAAGAATTAACCGTTAAAAAATAATAAAAATTTTATTCTTTGTAATTTTGGAAGAGCTGTCTAAAGTTAAGAAAAAAAAATTATAAAAAGTGTTTTAATTATTTTTGATATAAAATAATTCTAAATGTAACATTATGTTACACGAAAGTAAACCAAAATATTTTGGAATTCTCGTCAACTTAAAACTTATCATATTTCAACATAATTTATGGCGATGATAGTATACTTTAAAGGGGGATTAAAGATTGTAAAACATTTGAAAGCATAAACCAACTATTCAAAAAAAACTCTCAGTATAATATAAACAACTTTAATTAATCGAACCCAAAAATTTTAAAATTGAAATTCGATGAATTGTTCAAATTCTGTGAAACAGTCGGTCTTAACATAAGTTGTAACGCTAGACAGTGCACTCAATTCAACATCAAATGGATTTTCTTGCATTAAAATTACATACAAGAAAGGAACCTTATTTCGAACAACTTTGGTAGGTGCTTATCTAATCAATATCAATTAAAAAAGGCGAAAACATGACACTGAAATTTACAATCTCTTCATTTTTATGATTTTTGTTGCTGTTTTTTTTTTGTTTAGTTAAAGTGGGATCAGATGAGTCGAGTGTACGTCTGGCCGCCATTAATGGAGTGAATATACGAGCTGTAAACATCATCATTATGTTATTCTGCAGTAAAGATATTTTATTTTAATAAAGTCTGTGCACGTACTTTTGTTTCTCTATCTGCACAGATACACTGTGCCACAGTATTTGAGCCACTTGTAAAATATTGTTAAAAATCAGAGCAGATGAAATCAATATTATTAATCAAAATGGGGACCCGGTCTACCCGGTCCTTCCATATACGTATAACCATAAAGTTAACTAAAACTGTTATTTCCATTGTTTGATGTATATTTTCATAACATTTGTTCAGTAATCACCAATATTCCAAACAATTATTGATATTATTATGTTTGTTGATCTATTTAATAATTGCGCAGCGTTCAATCGCGCTTAATTAATTGTAATGTCAAGTTACTATTTGCTCGCCCCTCGGGACACAGCGCCAGACTAATGGGACGCCCCTCATCACATTATTCCAGCTGCTGAAACAAGTTCAGCAATCACATTAAGAAAATAAACACGTGGACCCAGACTCCTCATAACATATAAGTCCGTTTTAACCTCTCTCTCTTTCCCATAAACGATGAATGAAATAGAAAGAGAGGAATCAAAGAGAGTTCTCAGAGGCGAAATCATAGATGCGAGTGGGAATATTCTAGAAAATATTAAATTATAAAGACAGTGTTTTCTATTAACACTGAAAGACATAACCCATCCCAAGGAATATGGTATCCTTTGTCTGGATTATTCAATGTTAGCCAAACGTCTCAGTTCAATTTTATTAATTTAATATTGACACAACAAATATTCCAAGTTATTAAACCCACATTCCGTGCGTTTATTTTGAATTATATCTAATAAAAAAATAGATTATCCCAGAAATAAAATGAATTGAAAAAATATTGAGTACAATTATTAGGATAACTTAATTAGGATATTATTAGGATAACTTGAAACCTGTAAATTCGACTGTCCTAAAACGGGAATCCTTCCTAGTTGGACAGTCAAAAGCATAAAATATAATCAATTTTATAAAAAAAATTTAAATAAAATCAAAAATTAAAATCTAGAAATCTAGAAGGACATTGAAAAAATTCTAAGGACGGGTTGTTTCATAGAATTTGAATAATTCATTAAGTTCTGTGAAAGTTCTATTCGAGCGTTGTTATTATTTCAATTATGTGAAGAAACTGGCCCATAATTTTATAAAACAGAACTTGAATTCCATTTCCAAAGAACTCTTCAATATTATATTTGAATTTTTTAAAATTCTGTGTAACAACCCGTCCTTAAAAAAATAAAAAAAATAACGAATTAAAAGGAATGAAATAAGTTTAGTCCGCCTCGGCGCAGGACCACCTAGTGACGGGGACTAAGAAATACCATTGTTAGACTGAAATACACCATAATATTTCCTGTGTTCACATGTTTATATGGTCGATTATAAATAAGTTTAAAAATGTGGTTAGATTCAATAGCTTTGGAATCATATCTACTAAAAACGTTGGAGAAATCGTGATCATATCAATAAAACCGATTATGCACGAAAAATTAAAATTCCACTGTGACGTTGATAAGACCGAAAAACTCCAAAAGTAGCATCTCAAGATGACCTCCAAATATGTCTCGCCTAATGAAACGTGATACTAATAAAATTCAAGCCTTAATAATAATTACAGGATAATTTATATAAATTGGCCTTACCGTAGAGGGTCCATTTCTACCTGCCATCGCATGGCCCAACAGTAGCCGGTGAGTCACCATTAATCATAGTTTATCCTGACCCGCCTTTAAATTGAAAGAGATTTTAAATTAATTTACATCCCATTGGTCCAGCCTTTTGAAATATCTTGGGTTATTCCGCGGAACGATTATAAAAACAAACTTCTAAAACCTTTTGCACCACAGAATAGATAATAACACACATTAGAAATGCCTTCAATTATATTTTGAATGGAAATCTTTCTTTTTACCTTAGCTCCACACAAATGGCCCCGAGCCAAATAATTTCCCACCTTATCATTAACAATATGTCATCTTTGGGGATGCTGTGTGGCGGGTCTTTTGAGTAGAAGAAAGAGAGCTAGACTTGAAGAGACCCGTGTTTGCACGATGTAGGAAATCGTTCCACAGCCGAGCTGTAGAACTCATGAACGAGTCATAGAAACAACCCGTTCTCAAGTGGCACTGTCAACCGTGTACACATGTTAGGCGCGCGTTGATGCCATGGTGAATGTCTCCACTGACGATGATGACGCTGATTCTAGACCATTGAGTTCGCGCTCTATCTCTCTTGTACTCGCATGATATCGTACAGCTATTCAAAAACCGATAGAAAATAATCTAAGTATTCTACAACGGTCAGTATTAGGCCCAGTCTTATTCATAATTTACATAAATTATGTAATTAAGATTAAAAAATAACATAATATTAAAAATAACGTAAAAAGGTTACAATGTAAGGAAACAATAAACAGTTAAAATAAAAACACACTTCAAAATTAGACTATTCGCAGACGATACATAGTATATTGATCAATAAAATAAATGAAGACCTACAAAATATAGCAAAATGGCTGAAAATAAATATATTGAAACTGAATGTAAACAAAACAAATATATGGAAATTACCAATACACTACATAACATAGGATTAAATATTTTAAAAATAATTTATTAGTAAATACAATTAAACACCAAAAACCTAGGTGTAATATTAGATGCAGAACTAACTTTTTCAAAAAATGTGCTAAGGAAGGTATCAAAAAAGAAAATTTTCTCAAAAGACTAAGAAATAAACTAAATAGAAAGACTACAGAACTCATTTTAAAAACTATAGTTGCTCAGCATTTAGGTTACTGTTCTACTATACTCGTAATATATTTGGCCAGTGAAGAAAACCTAAACAAACTAGAAAATATTCAAAACAGAGCTATCAGACGTATACTAAGAAGGCAAGTATGCAAAAATTCATCAAATGAGAAAAGAGCTGATTTGGATTCCAATAAAAAGCAGACTGCTATATTTTGTGTTCATTTTTTATGCATAAAATTATGAATAACCTATTAATAATAATATTTTACAAATTATTTTTTTTTAATAAAAATCTACATAAATATAATATCAAAAATTCAAAGAGAATTAGATTGCCACATATGAGGAAAAGAGTCACAAAACTGCTTAAGGCCTCGTAGTAAGCGTTCAAAGATGGTTTGAAATTTTGAAAGGGAGATACATAAATACGAATTGCAAAGGGAGCGCACTAATATAAAAAAACGATAATAATTAAAAGAAAATGGTGAAAATATTTATAAAACACGACTCGTTTGAAATAAAGCAAAAATCTCTCGACAAATGCTTTAGTTGCATTTAAAGATACGCTTTTATTTTTGTTCATTCCTAGCATATTAAATATAGGAACAAAACTTTTTTTAATTATTTTCGGAGCTTACTTTGCGGTTTTTTTCTATCGAGAGAATTTCATAAAATTAACATTTCGGCAGAACAAATGTATGGATTTTATCTTAAAAAATAACTTTTTTTTAACTTAACCCATTACCTCCATGATTTTATTTTTATTTTTATAAACTTGAATCATCATTACAACCCGATAGGATAGAACTAAAGGAGAGCCCAAAATCAGTTTTTTCCGCCCACCCATCCTCTCACCAGAGCGTCTAGAAAATTGATGCCTAAACGCAACGCTTGGAGGTAACCCCCCTAAGCAAAATTTACGTCAACTATGGGTAAAATGCAGTAAACTGTATGATTTATATTGATAATTTAAAATAAATAATTACCATTATTTATAATTCAATGAAAATACAATTTATTAGTGGAAAATACGCAACATAACAAAAAATTCAATATTAGAAAAAACCTTCTAGAATGAGGAAAACTAACCAAATCCAACCAAATTATTCTCTAAGTGATACCGTTCGAAGCAGTCAAAATGAAGAGCGCGGTTGCAGGCCCGGCATCAATAGACTGCTGGATTTTTTTTACATAGAGCACAACGAATTCGAGATTCGCCACGATATGTCAAATGAAATTCTTGCATTCGACGCACACGATTCCCATCTTCTGCGTCATGGCCTTCTTCCTTCACGAGAATCTCCGAATTCGGCATTGACCTGATTTGGAAAAGACAATAAAAGAGTACGGGTAACCTCTACATGGAATGCCTTCTGGGAAGGTTTTCTCTGTTGCCTAGTCATCTGGTTTCCCATATCATGCTCGTACTTCCCAAAGAAGCATAGCAACTTCCATCCATTTAAAAGAGTGCCGCTCAGGCAAGATGCAAATAAAGGCCAGTACCACTTCTTTGACCGAATGTTGACCCGATAATTTTGTATCCCATTATCATGGAGGTCTACCCCACCCATTCCCAAATTATAATTTCGTGTTGGCACGCTGGGCAACCGATTTTTTTTGCATGCTTCCTTCAAAACTTTGCCTTTTTTGTCTTTCTTCAATTTCTGCCAACTCTGCACTTGACTTACTGGCTCCATTCGATGATAGTTCGTGGCCACTGTTACTTCACGTAAATGAAGGAAAATGTTACCTTTAGGCAATTAATTTCCTGTCTTCAACTTGCCTGAAGCTTCAAGGTTAGGGAAGCGAACTGGCTTACTTATGCCAGTAGCGCACATTCTCTTATCCTTCAGGATACACATCAAATGGTGAGATGTGAAGAAATTGTCCATAAATAGCTCATGGCGTGCGGGGAACTCTATATATTCCATCATAGACAGTACGAAGGATAATCTTTGACCTAATACGGGATCATATGTATCAGATGCTATATGGCATTGCTTGGAAACAGGTAGCCTTCGGAGGAAGCAAGACACCAAATCTCGTAGCCAAGTTTGATTGGCTTATTCTTAATGTACATCTTGCAATAATGTCGACCGAAATATGGCACCATTTGCTCGTCGATGGAAAGTTTGTGTGCAAAAACATCAAATACAAATAAAGATGGAACGTTATTCATTATCATACCTTAGCCATTCTGTCGGTTATATCTAGATTGTTGTTATCGCAAAAATGTATATAGCGCTTTATAAACTCGAAATGTGGACGTTGGTTCCTTTTTTGATGACGCTTACACCCAAGGTCGGGTCAGACGAATAATAATCTGTGGTAGATGGCAATGTATTGTAGCCGGTCAACACAGAAACCAAGAAAACGCTTCAATTTGTATATATCTTACTGGAATTCAGTATTGGTTTTAAATCGAGCGTATTTGATCATCCTCTCAAGAATAAACTGAATCACTTCGTCATCAAAGAATAATGAAAACACTTGAAAAGCATTATAAGACTTCAGCTTTTCGTACATATCTTTATGCACCACATTCAGCGGTTCAGGAACGCAACAGTTTACTGTAGTTTTAATTTTTTGGCTGGTGGTGCATTTGAAATAGATATTCGCAAGGTATTACGACTCGCACCAGAGGATGTCGAAGGCTGATTCCAGTCAATGCCACCGTGATATGCCATCAAATCATCGTCAATCAGCTATTCGTCCGTCTGTTCATGAACATTCTCTGTTTAAAAATATCCGAAAACTGCAGACTAACTATTATTTTTAATAAAAATCACCCATAAAACACACAACAAAACCGTATTATTTGAAGGCAAGCTAACCAAAAACATATGAAAACATTGTCACAGCTAACCTCCAAACGTTGCGCGCAGGCATCACCTGATTTCAGTGACATCCAGCGGTCATCTTATGCATATAATACTATGTTGAAACAGTGTTGTCGACTATTTCATCTTTTGATAACAATATGTAATTCACACATTTTTTATTTTTTTCCGTTTTAATTTTTTTTTTCTTTTTCAAAATGGGTCTATTTTCAGGGCTTTAGTAAAGAAAATATTAAAAATAGAATAATTAATAAAATTTATTAAATTATGTTAATTATTGAAAGCTAACATACCAATCTGTAAATGCTGCATAACAACTTGGTGGGATTTAGCTTTATTCACAGTGAAAAAAAATCATACTTTTCATCTATTTTTTTGATGCCTATAGACATCGTCATGGAGGTAATGGGTTAAAAACTAAGTATTAACGAGAAACTTGTTATAAATCGGTAGAAATTGGGTATACGGGGTCTTAATGAGAGGACTAAACATTTATGATGAACTGCCTGAAAGTCTGTTTAGTTTAGCTTACTGAATTTTTTTTGTATAAACATTGTGGTGTAATCACATGCATATTAGTTTATATGTACATAAAATATAATATGAAATTAATAATTAAATAAATTTAAAAAATCGCTCATATCGAGAAATAGTAGATGTGTTCAACAGCATGGAATATAGTTACTAGAAGGCACACCTATAATTACCAATTTAAACATAATATTAATTTTCTGTATCATTCATGGGTTGTACATAATTGCATTAACTAAATTTTCTCCATATACGTGTTAATAATCCCTTTGTTTTACCTTTGGACTTCATGACTTTATTATTATCTATTTCAGATTATGTGTGTAAAAACCCATAACGGCGTAAAATATTATAAATCAATCCAATTTCAAATTCATAATGTAACACAGTTATGTATTGAAAAGTTAAGGCCTGATTTGGCAGACTTCTTGAACACAAAACACGCCCACATCTCATTTCTTGCATTCTTCTATGTTTCGCATGGTTTTAGGACAAGGAAAATAAAAAAAAATATTTCTTGGAAATACTCGTATCACGCATTTTAAATAAATTGTACCTTTTTTAGTTGGCATACTCTTTTATTATATTTATAGAGATAGTCCATATTCCATATTAAGCGGGTATATTGTTGTTTAGTTAGCTGGTAAAGACTTGATATGAATATGTGATATAAATTGATGTAACTATAATAATATTTATCTAATTTGTCTGTGCTTCAACGCAAAAAATAATAAGCGAAAATTACACGAGCAAGACGATAAACAGCTGAAATTATACCCGTAGCGAATTTTTTTATTTATATATTTTTTAATTAGAAAAATAAATTTCGAACTCGATTTTCTCGAAAACGACAGCTCAAATCAAAACAATTGAATTTATATAATCGACTTCAAATGTGACGTAGATTCAACAGTTTCTGTGAGGCAACATCCCTTTGAAGTTATTTTTAAAATCAGTCAATCAAAATTTTAAATAAACTTAACAACCAGTAATCAGAATTTTATAGTAATGTGATTAGAGTGCAGTATGTTAAAAATTAACAATCGAAAATTCTGCTAAAAAATATTCGAAATCCGAATAAAGTTGAACTTGGTACGAGGATCGGTAATTGTAGGTACCCTAGATGTTTTCAACGGAATTCTTGGAAAATCTGAAGGCACTAACAAGTGTTTTCCTAAGCCCAGGGTAATTTATTATCCCAACCCCTCGCTTTTTATTGCGGGCACAATGCACCACAAACTAACACAATCACAAGGAACAAGATAACGTGGAGATGAATGATGGACTTGCCGAACGTCACAGCGGTGCTGCCAAGGTCTGTTATATATGTGAGGATACTGTGTCAGCGCTTAATTAGCAGCAGACACATAAAAAAAACTTGTTATCCACGCTTAAGGAATTCTGCGATCACTTGTCGAGCCTAGACAACATTTGGTGGCACATCCATCAAAATCAATAGAAAATAATGTTGTCCACACTAAACGAACGTACTTACCGCACGCCGTACGCTCGGCATGCGCAATATTCTCTTGAGGGCGAAGTGACCATTAGGGAAGGTGCCCTTCTAAGGTCGGCCGGGAACAGTTCGGCCATAAACTATACGTTATACGTACAATGCATCAGTTTTGTTAGCCGCTGTTAGACGTTGTTATGTTCGGTGTTGCCAGCATTATTATTGTTTAATGTTTAACCTACCCGCCGCGGTACTGGTTTGGCTACAGCGGTCAAAATGTGAAAGGAGTCGAAGCTTGACGGTGACATGAAGATTAAATCTGATACGACTGTTTTTTTTTAAATGTTGAATAAGTGTTAATAATCCCTTTGTTTTATTTTTGGAATGCAGGGAACCTAAATAGCAATGTGATAATAATATATGTTATAATGATCATCGTTGTGGAACGCGTTAGCGGGGATTTGCTTTTGCAATTATAAAATTTCTTTTCTGCAATAACATTCTTCAAATTAAGTCCTCTGCATCTCTAATAAAAAGTGTTAATTTCAAGTGACCTACCAGGTAAATAAGGTCCTGTATATTGTCATCTATCTGTAAATAATATATAAATTATATCTCCATTAGCATGTTCAAATGCATTGTACCTACACATACGAGTAGGTTTGTATTATTGATCAATGACCCGGTGGATAAAATTGTTGGTGATATATATATATATATTTTTTTTAATGCTTCCGATTTTGTTTTCCGGGTTAAATCTTCCCCATAGGAAAAACTAAACCCTTCCACTCACTTTTCCACAAATGATCAGCTAGTCAATCAACACTATGCAAGTGCATTATATAAGTAAAATAAATACAAAACAATACAAGAACAACAACACGTCAACTCACCAGATATCAAATGGGAAAAAAAATTCACCGACTCCAGATATTTTCATATCAGAGGGTTCGGCTCGGTAGAACTTCTAACAGGGCCTATAAATCCTACTGATCCCTCAACATAGATATTTAAAAAATCTTTCGTTATCCTACGTGTATTCAAAATGACCGATTTTTGCATCTTTATATATACATTTTTTGATAGATCTAATACGCCTAAATTTTTAATGAGAGAGCTTGGTATAATGCCAGTAGCCGAAATAACGAATGGTAATATTTTTATAGTCTGAGAATGCCAAATTCTTTTTATTTCGTTTCCTAAATCTGTGTATTTTCTTATTTTTTCATTTACAGATTTTTGAATGTTACAGGAGTTTATAAATATTATTTTTTGTATATTATAGCTAGTATGCTATAGCACCTATATTATTATGTTAAGGATGGCCTCCGTGGTTAAGGGGTAAAGCTCTCGACTAGCAAACTGGGGGTCGTGGGTTCAAATCCCGGCGTGTGCAAGAAAATTTTATTTGATTGATTTGTGTTATTTCGCAATTTAATCATTTGAAAGAATATAAGGTATATTTGAGGCACTTTGAAGAGTGGAAGATACTCTCAGTATTGCCCTGGTGTAAGACCACCATTCAGTGTTGCTTGAAATGGCTTTAGCTATGTTTGGTGACCAGATCTAAATTGCCGTGATCTTTCTCACTTTCCTCTTTTCATCTCCTTCTCCTTGCCAATGCCTTCAGCCCCACAACGTACTCCAATTGGGGATGCCATAGTCTCACTGGCTCCAAACAGTTGGGAAAAATACTGATATTCTATGTGTTGGTCATCATTGCTTTGGACCATTGGAGATTTTGCATTTTTTAATGTAAATACCGCATATGAGGAGCTAATTGTGCTACGTGGCATACCCAATCGGGGTATTTCGAGAGCACGAAGGAAGTGAGGAAGGAAGGAGATGGGAGAAAGAAAGGTTGGGTTGCTTCACAAATCACTCAAACATAATAATTCTCACATTTCACAAATCATACCATGTTTTCCATACTCACACAGACTTCACAATAATTATACACACAGTCGTTCCAAGAAGTCCCAACAACCCAAAGTGGGACTATAACATCCCCAAATGGGTTATGTTGTGAGGCTGAAGAGAGTGGCGAATGGAAAGAGAAGGGGAAGAGGAAAGTTAGGAAGTACCTGACCATTAAGATCAAACATGGTTTTGCAACTTCAAGAAACGTTTCCATGCAGAATTGTGGTCTTTTACCAAGGCCATGCTACCACTATCTACATCTACCACTCCGGAGTGCATTTGTTCGGTAACCGGGCAACTCAGGGCAATGCCAATTCAACACACTTTTGAAAAGTGACATAGAATCACGAATGAAAAAATCTTGGTTAAATAGGCCAGTTTTATTTTTCTTCACTTCAAAGACTTTTCAACAGCGTGTTGAATTGCCACTATCCTGAGTTCTCATGGAGCCAATTTATTTGATTCCCCTATACTAGATTTACCCATCTATATTATATTATGAACTTTTCAACAAGTTTAGTTTTTTTTTTATTTCCTGCTTTGGATTTATGTAGTTGGATTGGAATCTTTCAAAATCCAATGACGCCAATCTTTGCAAAAATTGGTTTAAAAAATGGTACTAGTCCTATTTTATTTTAAATCAATGTTACATCATTTACAATAAAATATGTAGCAACGTAAATAAAATTATGTGATATAATTAGAGATAGCAAAATTTAGCATTAATTTTCAGATTTTTTAGCATTAACAATTGGAAATTTAGCGTTTTATAGCATTTTGAGGCATAATTTAGCGTTTTGTAGCAAAATAGAAAAAAATGTATTTCCTGAATGTTCTTAGCGCATATTTTAAGTATTTTTGATAAAATATATGTTTAACCTTCATTTGCAAGTATTTCCATGTGAAAGATTATAAATAATTAATTTTAATATTAAATTAATAAGGAAGGAAACTCTAAGTACGGGTCGAACACAAACACAACAAATGCAGATTGCGATTAACATCAATAGGCGTCATTTATTTCGCACAATTTGTGTAATGTCAAAAAGCAATTTTAGCCTACAGTACAAAAATATTAAATATTTACACATATTAGTAACAAAATTATAAAAAATCGTAATGTAAATATCGATTTTTTGAAATTCTCACATATTATTTTAATACCTGGTATTTTCGGGAAATTCGCGCCTATTTCGCTAAATAGAATAATTTAGCTGAAATACGGCCAAAATCACGTTTTTTGCGATAATTCGCGAAATAGAAATCACTGGAAACACTTTCAAATGCCTTGAAATGCAAAGAAAACTTATAAATTTCCCTATTTTCGAAACATAAATATTTTTTCGCGTTTTCAGTTAAAGCGAAATTTTGCCATCTCTAGATATAATATATAAGATTTACCATTACAAAACGAGCTGACGTGTACATGGCGTTGCACGACTTTTCTATACATTCAACAAAATATAATATAATGAAAAGATTTTATACTACATATAAATATACATAAACCTTCCGGAATAAATTCTCTAAATGATGGTGAAAACCCTATCAAACTCCGTTGCATAGTTTAGAAGAACTAAGCGAACAAACAGACAGACGCGGATAGTGACTTTGTTTTATACCATTTAGAGAAACCAATGTATTGTCACGATTAAGAATTTACTAAAAGTTTATCAGGAAACAGCCTGTAATCCCGTTTTTATTCATTATGATCTAGGATGTTCCCGAACATTCCAGACTATTCCCGAACATTCCAGAATATTCCGGGATGTTCTGTGATGTTGTGGAATGCTCTTGAATACTCTCGAATGTTCTGAACTGTGATATAATGGGTTTATAGTAAGAAGTAGATTTCTCAGGATATATACATATATATAGATTATCGTTATTTGTTTATTTATATCTTATACTATTCAGTATAAATTTTTAATGATTTTTTTAAGGTGAGATATAAAATATTTTAAATTCCCATTCATATTTCTGAATATTTTTGGAAATGAATTTAGAAACTTTAAGCTTCATGATGTTAAAAACATTAGCCCACCATTTTTTTTAACTATTTTGGAGTTATTTGTTCAATAAAAAATCCTTTAAAGAATGCTGAAACTCGAGCGAAGTTGGGTTCTTATTAACTACATTTAAGGTTGACTACCACCTCACACATTCTATCATCTGTTTCATAGAATCTATAAAACAGATCAGCGATAATAGAATGCCCGATAGAAGTAGAAGTTGAATCATCGTCAATTTTCGCTCTATGAAATGGATTATAAATTTTGGATATATTTGTGGCACGTTCCAGAGTAGAATAGATAGATAGTAGATACTCTTAGTATCGCCCTAGTGTAAGATCACCATTCAGAATTGAAACGTTACTTGAAATAGCCAGGAATTTCATCAACTTCCTCCTTACCATCTCCATCTCCTCCCCTTTACCTTCAGTCTCGCAACATACCCCGATTGGGGATGCTGTGTCTCATTGGCTCCAGACTTTTGGAAGTTGTGAAAAAAATTGATTCGTTGCATTAGTTACAGCGATTTTTTTTAAAACATTGTAGGTAGGCACCTATAAACTACATGAATCATTTCCTATATAATACTATTATTCCCATCCCAGACAGGGCGGGGTGGTGCTGGGTTGCTTTGGGTGTCGCTGCACTGAGGCGGGTGGTGCGGGTGGTGCGGGTGGTGCGGGTGGGACGGGTGGCGCTGCAGGCTGGCTGCATGCGAGGAGTGGGGGTGGGGTGGAGTGCAGAAGGTGGCAGTGCAGCTCCCGCCACCAGCGGCCAGACACTGTGACAAAAAATGCATCTCTGAATGCACTCACCAGTGGCTCCGAGTGAAACTGAGTATTAGAAATTTGTCTACTTTTGTGGAAGGGAGTTGTTTGAAGAAAGGATTAAATATATGAATCGGAAGTCAATGTAAAAAAAATCAACCCTATTTTTTTTACTATAGCAACAAAAGATATTTCTTTAAATACGTATATTTTTTAGTAATAGATGTGTTCAAAAAATACTTTTGGTTTGTCTGACTATTGAACATTTCTCCCCTGCTGCGAACTTTCATTAGTTTTGGTTTGATTGAGGATTGAACCTTTCTCCCCAGAGACTGAAGTCAGCCGCGCTAACAACTGAGCCAAATGCCAATTGGGAAGGACTGACATTTATTTCGTACATTAACAGCTTAATGTTATTCAATTTCAAAGGAATGCGTATATGTCCGCGTGTGAATGAGTGTTTGCCATCAAAAGTTGATAAAATGCATTGTCATCAACAACAAGTCTATCTGCCGAGGTCCAGCTCGATGGGGTGTCGGAGAGTGGGTTAGTTTCACAGTCAAGAAAACATGTCACAGTCAAGTGAATCGATTACTTGAATCAGAATTATTTTTGAATGAAGATAAATTTTGCCAGGTTACGAATAATCTGACAATATTTCGAGGGTTAAGAATCACAGGGGTCTATCTACAAAAACCTAGTTTTGCGATAAACGCAAATAAAGATTGGCATGATCATATGCCCAACAGTAGGTCCAATGATAAGCCCAACTGTATCTTTTAAACGACTGTATGTATGAGATAGAGCTGTGTTACTAATAAATATAATTATGGCATTACCGAAACGAAGGTTAACTCAAAACACCAGTTTTGGTAACTAGGCCCCTATGATCCTTAGCTCCCGATATGAAAATCTCCAACTACCATCAACCTAACCTAACCTAACCCATTAATTATAATTATTATTTTGTTTCGTCCAGTTTCTCTTATCTGAGTGTTCATATTGTTCACACCCCCAGAATAACAGAAGAGTATATATGACACGATATAAATATGTGAATGATGCAAGATACGTGTGATAATTAGTTAGCTATGCATCATTTTACATAATTAAACAACTGTAGCTAGTCAATCTTAGTTATGGTGTCCCACAAGGCAGTGTTATAGGTCCAACGCTCTTCCTAATATATATAAATGAGTTGTGTAACCTAGATATCGATGCCACTATTGTCAGTTTCGCCGATGACACAGTTCTTCTATTTCAATCAAAAGACTGGCCTACCGTATACGCCAAAGCGGAAGAAGGAATTCAAAAGGTAAAACATTGGCTCGACTCTAATTCACTAACTCTTAATATACCTAAAACAAAATACACACTATTCAGTCTCATAAATATCCCAAAGTCAAACCTAAGTCTAACTTTGAAAATACACAAATGCAAAAATTCATCTCTTAACCGGAATTGTGACTGCCCATGCTTAGAACAAGTAAACAATATTAAATATTTAGGTATAACTTTTGACACAAGCCTTAATTGGAAACAACATATTCATAACACCACGAATAAAATCCGCAAATCTATATACTTTTTCAAACAAACACGCAATTTTATTGACCTTAAACTTTTAAAATCAGTCTATTACTCACTATGCCAATCACACATAGAATACGGAATTCTAGCTTGGGGTAATGCTTCTTCTAGTGCCCTCGACCCCATTATAAAAGCACAAAAATTAATCATTAAAATAATCCTTAAGGTTCCTCTTTCTACCAGCACTGATACGATCTTCAATACTATCAATGTTATGGACATAAAACAGCTGTATGCAAGATTCATCTTGGTCAACTTACACCAGAACAATAAATCACTATACAAACCAACACAAACTATTCACAATACCCGAGCCAAAAACAAAGAACTTCTTCAAACTCCTTTTGCTAAAACCTCATTCGGACAAAGACATTTTAAAAACATAGCTTGCAAACTATACAATACACTACCAACTACGATCAGACAATTAGAAACAATGACAAAATTTAAACACGAAATAAAGAAATGGATTGCAATCACAGGGCGTCCCACTATTGCAAGCATATGTAAACCAAATTGCACATAGACAACAAGTACTATTTACACACGACCAAATTCAAACTTAATTAAAATGATCTATTTATATTTTCCCACATTTGTAATGAACACAATCTTAACAGGATTAACCCGACCGTTCTTTTGATTGTATTGAAATTATTTTGTATTATTTTTATATTTTGTATTTACCCTTATAGATATTCACTTAACTACATGTATATACATCGATGTACTCTATGTCTGTCTCGACACAGGTTTACCCTAGTGAGACAGGCATCGAAAAACCACTTGTAAAAAACTTTATATAGATAAATAAATAAAAAAAAATATAAAAAAATCTGATTGTGAAAGTGGTCTATCGATTGTCATTTTTGGCACTCGTTTGTAGATGCTGCAGTATTGCATTTCCTATTCAAGATATGGCTTATGACGAAATTGAAACACCTACAAAAATTAAATATATTTTGTTTTTACTCCTACGCCTTTGACAGTCAGCTTGTAGCCTTCAATGCGGCGTGGGCAACATTTCGGATTTACCAGTCTGCCCTTTAACCCACGGGGGCGAGGGAGATGCACATACCAGACAGGATGCTAAATGCGTCAGGGGAAAAGAGTCAGTGGCACATAGAGGTGCATTTGGCAGTGGTAATCAACCATTTAAAATAAAAAGTATTTTTATATATTGGTTAGGAACCACGGTCCATGGATTGTGTTCATAAAAAAATGTGACAATAAGTTATCAATTTGGTAAAAAAAACTTACTCTTTTATCAAAACATGTATATTATGCTGTAGTTATATGTATAGCATAGATATATTTCTTGCATACAGCAATATTCAAACTTGTCATTCGACTTTATAAAAAGTATTTTTATAAAAAGTATCTTTATAAAAATATAGTATAGACATAGACTAATCAGACACTATATATATCTTCCATTATCTGATAGTATTATTGTCCCAGCGTCTGGACGATGTAGGCCCTCTGATTGGTCAAATTAAAATTGTCTGTTTCGGGTAACTTGAATATTAAGACACGATTCCATACTAAAATAGGATCGCCTTATAATAATACGAGATTTCTTCAAAAGCATCGTTTCTGCTCATATAATTTTTGGATAATATCGAAGAAAATATGTTTTAGAAAGTTCATAATCCATTGGATTAATTACATTACAATGAAAATTCTCCACAGTTACGTGATTATGTTTGACGTTTATAAAAATTCACGCGTTTCTTCAAGATGGCCGACAGAGCGCACCTCTGGCGGTTTAAAAACGAACCAAATGCCTGGCGCGAATATTTAAATATGCAGCTCACAATACCTGACTACTTACCATTAACAAGCGTTTTATAAGAAGATTTCTTCTGGAAGCTTATCACTTTGTAATGGCATTTATCATTATTATTTATATATTTTTTTCTTATTAATTATATCTGATTTTATATTGGCATGTTTTCTAATTTCTAAGATTTCAAAATTATTTATTTACGATGCTTTATATCCTGAGTGAAGTATTTTAAGACCTGAATTTTTATCGAAAGTGAGATCATTATTCAAAAGATTATTTGCAAACTCAGATTCACTATTCCCATTTATAGCCCTGCGATATTCTTTAGTTCTGACTTCAAAGTTTCTATTGGTTCTACCTTTGTAAAAGAAATTAAAATCATCTCAATTGAGTTTTTAAACTCCTGATTTTTTTGTTTGAATTTTGCTATCTTTATTATTAAGAATATATTTCTTCATTGTTATTATTGTAAAACGCCAGTTTAATGGTACCAGGATTGTTTATATATATAATTTTAGAAGTATCGTTATCCACAAACAGAATTCTACGCCATTGTTTATTTCTATCTTTAGAAAGACCGTTTGAAGAGAATGTGTTAAATTTTTTTATTTAGTATTTCAACTATCAATTTATTAGAATAACCGTTATTAAATGCTATTTGTCTTATGAATATATTTTTTTATGGTTATATGCTATTTGTTTTTTTCAGGTCTTAAAATACTTCACTATAAATAATTTTGAAATTTTTGAAATGAGGAAACATATTAATATAAAAGCAGATATAATTAACAAGAATTTTTTTATAAACTCTCTTTTAAATATTTTCCCACTCAACTGGTCTTTCCCGTCTAACGATATTGTAATTCCTAATTATTATAAACCCAGCCTACTCTTACCCCTCCCCCCTCCTTCCACTTCTTATTTCCCAATTGCAATCTATATTTAACTTTTGACTTCGGTGTATACACAATAAAATGTAAACATTATATTTATTTATTTATTGGACAATTTGCATAGCGCCGCTTTTGTGAGATATCACCTCAGGGACGCTATATTGTAATAATCTACCTTTATATATAGATTTTTATTCTCCTGATGAAGGTGTATATATAATCTAGCTTTAAACTTTATTAGATACAGTAACAGTTGTAGGTAAAGAATTACCACCAGTTGGAGTAAAATTAACACATTTTAATTAAACCGACTGCTAATGTCATCGCACAATTACCCTCCTTTTATTCATAAACACGGGTACAATTAATCAATATGTAATAATCTATTATTTAAGTCAACTTTGTTAAAACTATCTTTAATTGTGACAAACTAAACGATATTGATTCAACTTATAGACATTGACGGTTGTAACACATATTTAAGCACTGCAAGTCTCCTATGAGCTAATTATATTAGGTACGATAACAGTTAATATCAGTTGTAGACATGTAGTCAATAATAGTGTTTCATTTGAAATAATCCATCACAAATACGTAAAATTTCATGTTTCAAACAACTGTCATTCTTATTATGCGTAAATTTAGCATGTTATTATTAATTAACTCCTTCCTGTTCCGTGTTTTAACAATATATATACCTACTCACCCTCTCTCTGTGAATGTTCTAATATCTATCTATTAAATGTAACTGTTGTTAATATCACTTAAAATGGGCGAAGCCCAAGGAAGAGCCGCCCGCAGGGCCTAGCAGAAAAAAACCCGCGGAGCGGGTTTTTAACTGCTAGTTCTAATTATTGCTCATACACAATTGAAACATACACAACAGCTCAAGTTCGACTCTATCATAAGATTGTAACGATTAAACATCACGAATCAAAACATTAATGAGATATATTATAGACATAGACAAATCACACACTTACTTTCACATATTTTTGGTTCCTTGGAACGGGCAATTTGCCTAGTTAGGAACTAATAATTTCGACCTGATAAGGTCCAAAATCTATAATCACTAAAAATATTTAATAAAATATTTTAATTATATCTTGTATCATATTGTACTGTGTGTAAATCTAAAGGAATAAATAAATAAACGAATAAAAAAGAAATACCAGTGAATACAATATTTTTCAATTGTGGATGAGAAGCGGATTTCTTGAACCCATAAAATAATTAAATTATTTAAACATGTTATTGAAAACTCATTTTTGTCTCATCGTTATATTTCATCATTTTTTAAGAAGATAAAACTTATTAATCTAAACGAAACATGAAACAGAATAAGACACAGAAAAAAAGTTTATGATCGCAACTGAGGATCGAACCCAGGACCTCTGTCTGACCGGAACAAGACTCTTGCCACTAAGCTATTGAGACTTGATCATTATTTTCCATAATTTTTATCGATCTCATACTTCAATTTAATAATTACCGAAATTATCCTCAATTAATTAAACATTGATAAAAATGGTGGACAATAATCACGTCACAAAAGCTTAGTGTTTGGAGTAAGAAATGGTAAACCAGCAATCAGCAGGCCACGGGTTCAATTCTCTTGGGCGGCATTTATTTTTTCTCGGAAGATTTTTCCGATTTGTAAGGATGTTTCAATTTGTTATTAAAAATCTTTTCAAACTATTGGTAATCCGATTAAAAACGAGATTGCAGGATTTTTCCTGATAAACTATTAGTAAATTTCTAACATATCGGAACACGTGTTTCATATTTTATGAACACGACATGATGATAATACGTTCGTATTGTACTAAAAGTGTATTAGGAAACCAATCAATTCTATATCCGCTGTTTTATATGTATGTGAAATAATAGAAAATAATCTCTCCATGGATATAAATGTTACAGATAGCTTTGCTAAAACTTTTGAGAAAAAAATATCTAGTTCAGTGTTACCTAAATAATAAACTACCCTAAATAACTAAGAGATTTTTAATAAATTAGCAATATTTAATATTACTAAGTTTTCTCCTTGTGGAAACAGTTGATGTTGACAAAAGGTTGTGGCTGAAAACAATTAGCAGTCGTCAACGAGATAAAAGGCTGATTTTCAGTGACGTTTTGCAATGACAACACTGTTGGAAGTACATATGCATTGATACAAATAATCTATGTGTTGTTTTTGGGCACAGCTCTAATTGTGCGACCGATTCATAAGTAAGATTTGACGAATTTTTCGGTGAATCTGGGAATATCAAAAACATTTTATTACGTTTTTTTAAATATTTTTCTTAATGATTTGAAAACTTTCAAGGCGGGAGCTTCCAATGTGTTATCATCTTTTTTAATGCATTGAAGTCAAATTGGGGCCTCATTATCAGCATTCAAGCCAATACTAAATACGAAAAAAAAATTAAGGGTGGCATAGTTATACAGTAAAAAGATCAATTTATAACGCCTCACACAAAACACTGCCTTATTTATTGATAGACCCTTTTTATTGAGGTGTTTTTGATTTGTTTGAATTGTTCATATTGATCTGGCCACCTCCATCTGTTGGTTAGAAAGGGATAAAACAGCATTTTACAATTTTCCACAGTGTGTAAGAGGGGGGCAAAACATCAAAACCGTGTAAAGGACCAACAATTTTCGCATGTAACTCTGTAAGCGAGAGGAAAAGAGACAAACACACCAACGTTATGAAATTTTCTTTGCCATTCCATGAAGGTATGAGAGAGATAGATAAACAAAAAACATTTCGCTTGAATTTTATACATGTGATGAAAGGGGATAAAAGATATATTTTCTTATGCGTGAGATTGAGATATCAATTTAATGGAAAATTTGCACTGCACGCGTGAAAGAGACGGTTCACAATATCAAATATGCAGTTTTCTTATGAGTTAGAGCGAGAAAGGAGATGAGGAAAATTCAATGAAAGCGCAAGAGAGATAGACATATCCCAGACAGGTCCGGTCTGGTATTGTGGCGTATGAGAGCAAGAAAGATACAAGATAGTAAAATGCATCTGTAAGAGTGACGGAAGTATTGCAATATGATTAACGTGTGAAAATGAGGAAGGTTTCCTTTTATCCGGATGTCCAGACGGGGAGGTGCAATGTGGTGCAGTGGTTAGATTTCCGCTATGCAATATGTCGAGGGTTCAGCTCTCTACTCTTGGTTCTTGAGAATATACGAGTATTATGGAATAAAATTAAAAAAATATCAGTCTAAAATATAAATCGAAGTAAACAGTGCCAGAAAAATATTTCAAATTCATTTTTATTATTTACTAGCTGTACCCCGCCACGAGTTGCTGAGGCTCAGACTGTCCGTGCAGATAGAGAAACAATAGAGCGTGTTGCTTTTACTTCCAACAGATGGCGTTGTTAAAAAAAACAAACATTTATTTCCTGCAAGGTGATATCTATATAATATAGGTATATAAAAACACATGTGTATTCGAATGTAACTTATTCGAATGATATCTATATAATAAAGGTATATAAACACACATGTGTATTCGAATGTAACTTATTCGAATGATATCTATATAATATAGGTATATAAACACACATGTGTATTCGAATGTAACTTATTCGAATGATATTTATATAATATAGGTATATAAACACACATGTGTATTCGAATGTAACTAATTCGAATGATATCTATATAATATAGGTATATAAACACACATGTGTATTCGAATGTAACTAATTCGAATGATATCTATATAATATAGGTATATAAACACACATGTGTATTCGAATGTAACTTATTCGAATGATATCTATATAATATAGGTATATAAACACACATGTGTATTCGAATGTAACTAATTCGAATGGTATCTAGATAATATAGGTATATAAACACACATGTGTGTTCGAATGCAACTTATTCGAAAGATATCTATATAATATAGGTATATAAACACACATGTGTGTTCGAATGCAACTTATTCGAATGATATCTATATAATATAGGTATATAAACACACATGTGTATTCGAATGATATCTATATAATATAGGTATATAAACACACATGTGTATTCGAATGTAACTAATTCGAATGGTATCTATATAATATAGGTATATAAACACATATGTGTATTCGAATGCAACGTTGTGTCAAAATTTCAAAGCAATCGGTGAAGATAATTCGTATATTTAAGATTTTATAAAAACGAAAATTTACAATTTTATTTATACAGATAATATATAGGAGATTTTTTATTGGGAAAAATAGTGATTTCAATAACATTTCACAATATTTACAACCAATAACATACCTACGAGTAGGTACATTAATTAATTATATACATTAATTAATCAGTTGCGATGCTTATTCTTATGTTGAAGTCACTGAGGTTTGACTGAGAAATCTCAGAAGAAAGGTGGTTTAGTAGCGTAGTCATTCTCCCCAAAGGTATGATCTCTAGTAGATTGGTCCTGCCTCTCAAAAAAAATTAAAAAAGCCTGTGCTGCCTAGCACTGGTGAAGTTATCGGGGACATAGAACGTAATACGTTCCAGAACACCAGGATTTCAAAATTTGCACATTTAATGTGTCCACATTAAAGTGGATGGAAGAAGTCAGGGATATTCCAGAAAGACGAGGAGCGACCAAGTGATTTAAAATTCTGAACAAAAGATGAAATAAGCAAAAAAAATACCGTTAGAGAAAAGAGCGACGTTCCATAATTATATTAATATCTCTGCAATAAAAAAATGTATGAACCACATTTCTAAGTGTCCAGGCAACATGTAAACAGTTGCCTGGAAAACAGTTTATTAATTATATATATTTTTTTACTAAATTTAAATTTAAGATAAATAATTAGGATGGCGGCGAATTCCCAAGTTAATTTTTTACAATTAAAAAATAGTTTGATAAAAAGTTCTCTATTAAATGAGTAAAATCAGTTAACCATTTACACATACAGGGTTTTCCAATAAGATGTGTTATTTTGAATAGTCCGCTATTTCGGTAGATGTTACTTTTGAAGCTGTCATTTTTTGACATATGACAAGTAAAAACTACGCCATTAATAAAAATGGAACGATACAGGCTTCAACAATGCATTGAAATTATTAAAATTCCCTTGAGTTAATCAAATGCAAATCATCTTGAGTGATGAGGCCCATTTCCACCTCGGTGGCTTCGTCAACAAGCAAAATTGTCGCATTTGGGGCTCAGAAAACCCAAGAGTTATTGTTGAAAAGCCTCTTTATTCTCAACGTGTGACTGTTTGGTGCGGTTTATGGTCCGGTGGAGTCATTAGACCTTACTTTTTCGAAAATGAGGCTATACCAACAGTTATGGTGAATGGATTGTGCTATCGATAAATAATTAATGATTTTTTATGGCCAGAATTGGATGGTATTGATCTGGACCAGTGGCGGCCGGTGGTCAAAATATGTGGGGGTTCACCGGATTACAACATTAAGTCATAAAATAAATTAAATAAAGGTACATACCTGTACCGGACGTACCTCCACCGACTTAAATTAATTTTAATAAATCTGAATTTACGCAGAGGCAGTTCCTTTACAAACTCACCTCTGCGCATATTCGAATTTAGGCAACAAAATTCTCTCTATAAAAATCTGTAATCTTATCTGCACTTGTGTAAAACTATAAATCTTATCTGCTGATTAATAAATAAAACCACGGGGTCAAGCAGTCATCATTATAGACAAAAAACAAAGGCTTGACCCCCCAACACCCTCTTATAAATTAAATACCTATCATCTGTACAAAACATGGAAGATTTGCATGAAATTTTGAAATTGTGCAAACGCAGTTTCCTTTACAAAACTTGCCGTTTGCACAAAATTGAATATTGTGCAAATCTTCCCCTTTTAAATATATGTTTTCTCTCTTTAATATGTAAATTTGCACAAATTAAATATTGTGCAAAGCTGCCTTGTAAAAAATATTTTCTCTCTGTAATATGTGCAAACTCACAAAATATAATTGAATAAAAATGACACGGGCAAAGTGGTTTGAAGAACAGTCAGGACCTAGTCAAAATCGTCCCCTTCCAAGTTACGCAACAACGGCGCTCTCTCCTGTGACAAATTCCGGGAACCCAAAAATAATTCTCGGAATTTGTCGCTAACAAAGGGAGAGCTAGGCCCGTTGGTCCTTTAAAAGGCGGACAACTTGTGCAATTCGGCAGAGAGCCAGCAACCACCGAACGATCAACACCTCTCCTGGACTGCCCTGACTGCCTTCAAGCCTCTTCTGCCCTGGACCTTCACTTCAACCTGGCCTTCTTCTTTCTTCCGGCTCCCTGGTGTTCATCAAGAAGAAACTTTCACAATAGTCGAAGCGTCCCTAGTCAGGGCGCAGGTTCCCCCCTACCTTCCTCCCCCCTGCCTTATACCTTTCTCCCACATTTTCCCCATTTCTCCCTTTTCCCTACATTTTTCCCCATTTTTCCCCACATTTTCCCCATTCCTATTTTTTCCCCATTTTTTCCTTTTCCCCATATTTTTCCCCATTTTTTTCCATTTTTCAACATTTTCCCTACTTTTTCCCGACCTTCCCTTCCAAGGCGTCGAAGCGGCCAGCCGGCCACTCCCGCTATATCGTCTGTGCGGCCGGCGACTACAGTGCCGTCCCGTACAATACCTATTTATAAAGAAGTTCTATTCTCTGCTCCTTTTGTTTAGCGAAGACCTCTATCAATGCTAAACACTGATAGTGAGTTCAGTCTGACCTCCTGGCTCAACGTGTTTAAAAAAGATTTTATACTTTTTAACGTTGAGAAACATCTTAAGTTTTCACCTGAGGTCATTCCAAAGGTCATGAATGGTGCACAAAAGTTTTAGTAATTTCATTCTCGGGAAAGTCTTCTAATAAACAAGTACTATAAAAAAGTTGTAAAATTGATAAAGCGCCGTTAGCTTTTGAAAAATCAATCTAAATTTGACCTGTATCGATTTTTATTAAATAGCTCATTATGGTGTTTAACTTAGGCACGGTAGCCTGAATCCAATTGCATTCTTATGTCAACTTTTCCTAAAACCTTTAAGCTCAAAACTTTTTGTAAATGTAAATGACAAGAAATATGTTTTTTGCACAGACATAGGAATTAATAGACGAGAAGATAAAGGCGAGGGGTAAAATCAACTGTTGAAGAACGAAGGGAGTGAAGATGACTGTGATTCGTCAATAAATCAATATGACAGTAAATAGGCATCTCGCATTATAATATCACCATTTACTTCTTAAAAGTAAAATCTGCTTTGAATGAATAGACATTTTTACATGGGAGCGCAAATTACTCGCCACGTTATGAACAAATTTGCGAAGTCCAAATTCGGCAAAGTAAGGCAGCTTCTATATTCAGAGTCGTAGTTAGTTTCAGAGTATTTAGTTAAGACACTTTTATAAATGTTCATAATTTACTTCCCAGCAACCAACCAGCTTTGTGTTTCGCGTCCAGACGTTTCTCGATGTGATAGTAACAACTGATTCATATTATACGATGTGAATATGCTTAAAATAAAATAAAATAATGCTTATATATGGAATGTAATACGACAATTGGGTTTATTCTCTTTTTTCGCATCTATTTTTACCAGTTTTCATAGTACAAGTAAACATTTTGCCGTGTTATTTCGTAAAATGAACCGATGATGCCTCGACCATAGTTCGCACAAGAATGATGACGTCACGTTTTCAAATATCACTTGAGGCCGTACGCGAGCCCAGCCGGCTCAATGGAACCGGTATGGGGAGTGGGGATAATACGCTTTTAATCACTTAGGGCAGGTCTACCTAATATTCATATGTCTATGGTTTTTTGATTTTTTCAGAAAGGTGAGTTACATCAGTAACACCGCTGATTGTCCAAACTGAATCAATATCGTAAATTAAACACGGAAAACAAAATAAACTATTCAATTGATCGCATGCACAGAGCTACGAAGCTTTGTTATACATTGTTTTGTTAAATGATCGAGTAAACTTCTTCGATCCAGATTTTCACTCTTGTTTTATTATCAGTTCAGGTTTTAGGTGGACCGGCATTTTTTATTATCACTTTGTTTTCAAAACTCGACCTATTGTTCTTAATGTATTCCACATTCAAACTCATTCTTAATTTATACGTTGAACAAACACAAAAGTAATCATAAATTAGTACAACCTGCAATTGATATGCCTTATTAATAATTGATATACAAGATCGATATAAACGTCAAAACTTTCGCAGAGTAAGAAAAGTTTTAAATTCAACAGACAATGCCCGGCAACTGCGAGTACTGACTAAACTGATAATAAGTAATCTGACCATCAGTCATTTCTTAATGACACGTTTTATCCTGTATGCTTGTATCGAAGAAGCGGAACATTCGCTGAAAAATAGCAGATGGTAAATTGAAACCACGATATCGACAATAATATCAAACATACGCGTTTTAGTTTAACTTTCTACTGAATAAACCGTTCCTTCTGATGTGGCGGTAAAACCCCGAACGCCGTCCTTGATAAGGTATTATTTGCAAAGAATAGTATGAACTGGTATGTACCCACGCTTTCGACTGTTCCACAGAATATGCGACAAAGCAGTTAAATTTTGGATCGCAATCGAAAACGAACTGCTACGAACATAGGCACAAGTCAAAGTCGGTCTGCAAGTTAAGCGCGCTTAATAAGTAGGTACCTTTTGTATGAGATATTATAACCGAGCCGAGTTTCGTATTGTGATTAGCCATGTCGGAAATCTTGTTGGTTGTTCGGCGCTCGGGAGCACATATTAGCTGGCCGCCACTGATCTGGACAACGTTTATTTTAAACGAAACGGCGTCACGTGCCACACAAGCAACGAAACCATCGATCTTTTACGATTGAATATCAAAATAACACCTCTTATTGGAAAACCCTCTATAAAAAAGTTTTCTTGTGATCCAATTTCTCTAGAGAAAAAAAGGCTATTGTTTTGTTTTTAGAGATTAGAATTATTAAATATTATTTAATAATTTTTATTGCATAAAAAATACTATCCATCCTAATGCATCTTGTTCTGAAATCTTGTCACCCAGACACACCCCTGCCATATCCATTTAAATCAGTGGCGTGGCGACAGTCTCCCGGGCATTTTTTCCAGGAATTTATTTGTATGCCCAGTCAGTAATAGCTTCGTATACTTCATTCACCCAGTCAAGAGATGGGAGACGGCTGATTGTGTCGCAGGTTGAAATTAAGTGATTCTTTCACATAATATAAATGCACAATTTTAATTGGCCCTTTCACTGGGACCCCGGGCGACTGCATTTGCTGGTAAGACGGTTGTGACGCCAATGAGAAAAATAAAAAGTTTAGTCTACACATTAGAATTTTAATTGGGTATTCGTTCATTTTAAAATGAAAATCGCAACATTACTGTCCGGAGCCAGTAGCACTATGCTATTTTCATTCGAGGTATATTGAGGATCTCTGATACAGGGGCCAGAAAATTTCTAATGGTCGAGAAAATTCAAACGATTTTTCTATTACAACTCTTCGGTTTTTGTTGGAAAGTGAGTTAGCTAAGAGCTTCACAGAAGCACTCATAGAGGGCAGTGTAAAGAGTTTGCGTGGAAGTCCGCAAGATGGCAGCTAGTGGCCAGTAGTCGCCAGGGCCAATTAGAATGCTCCCAGACAAACTTGGTGTTTTCAGATCTCATTTGGCCAGCTCCTAGTTAGGTCGACTATCGAGTCACCATTGTAATACGCAAGGTGTGTAATAAATCTCTGATTTAACACAAAGAACTTCATAATCTCCTTCCACGCCGAGTTGGAGAACTGTTTGTGGGGACACAACAGTTTTTAACCATGGCTGTTTTGGGCTCGAGATTGCTGTTTATCTGCAGCCTTGGTTCTAGGAGGCATGTCGCATTACTGCTGATGGCTTATAAGATGTTGAACGTTTTTTATCAGTATCATATATCCTGGCTTTTGGATTCTATGTTCAAGATAATTTCATGTGAGGCCACCAACACAGGCTTCTGATTCTTAATTGATGCTGATGCCCCTGAGAAGACTTACTAGGCTAATTAACTGCCTCGCAGCAAATGTGGAAATATCCACATGTCCGGCAACTTTGAGCACGAAGTATCCTTCAACTAATAATTATATTTAAGCACTTTATCTACAGAAAAATCGCGAAGCATAAAACATCTCGTGGAAAAACACATAAACCTTACATATTTCTTTATCTTAGGATGGATCTCTTTAAATAGTATAGGTTGAGGATCTGCATATTTAAGTACAGACACGCATAACCTGAAAACAATTTAATGTGTTCGTACAAACAGTTCTTCAAGTCTTCGTGAAAGGAGTTTATAATAATTGGATCTTTTAGAATAATCAGGGATTTATTATTACTCCGCGTAATATAATGGTGACTCGATAGTCGACCTAACTAGAAGTTGGCTGATTGGAATCTGGGCCAGTGAGATTCTCTGCGAGCCTTCGCACTGTCCATGGCGACAACTGGCCACTGGCTCCATCTTGCGAACTTCCCCGCAAGCTCTATGCACTGCCATCTGTACGTGCATCTACAAAGCTTTCTAACACAATTGGAATAACAAAGAGAAATCACAAAGACCAAACTGAAAGTAATTACCCATAAGACGCCTTCGATTGAAATTTGAAAAGTTTTAAGAATGCACAAAAAAATATCTGCAAAAAAATAAACTATTGAAATTATTTTAAAATACCAAATCCTTTACTAGACCCAATGATGCTTTATGACTGGTCCGCGTATCCAGATCTAATAAAAGTGACGTAAAAAACATTCCAAGTTATAAAACCACATCAAGACAAAGTAACTACATTTATTTTGCAACAAAACCCTACAGAATCCTTCACCAGATATAAAACGTTGATGAAAAATTGGAAAAGTTTAATGAGTACAATTCAAGAATTAACGTCTGACTGAAATGGAGAAACTCCAAGGACGGGTTGTTTCGTAGAATTTGAACAATTCATCAAATTTCAACGTTTTTCAAGTTCTGTTTTTATTTCAGTTCTGTCAAGAAACTAGCCTATAATTATATAATAACAAAACTTGAATAGAACTTTCACTGAACAACCTAGAAGATGCACCTAAATAAATGGAATTAAATCATTTCAGTCCACCTCAGCACAAGACGAGGAGGATTAAGAAATACCATTGTAATACTTGAACACCATAATATGTTGTATCTTAACATATTTTAGTCGCTAATAAAAAATAAAAAAAATTTAAAAACCTACACTGTCGAACTTTTTTGTTCTACATTATCTATGCTAACTATATATTTCATCATTCTTGCAGTGAATTGTTTTTTCTACTGTTTTTGCAAAATGAATAAATATTAACTTTAATATTGAAACTGAAGGTAGTGTGGAAGGGAATGAAATCAGTTGGGAAGTATAACGCTATACAGATCCGGTCACAAAGCATAAAGTTTTTATAAAATTGCATTGAAATATTACTTCTCTTGCAAAAAAGTGTCAAAGTTAATGGCATTCAGATCGACACTAGTTGAGAAAGGGTTTTAACCCTGTAGGGTGGATGGGTGGTAAGGGGTCTGTGACGTCACGTCTGTCTACCCCCACCATGCCTAGCCATAGCGATACTATGATAGACCATGTAGATATTATTATACTACGGTACAACAGAGTGTGAAAAATATTTTTGAAATATTTTCCATGGTCATCTATTTTAAAATAACCTCCCTGAAGCTCCTTTTTGTACAGGGCCTGTAGATAATTATAAAATACACAATTCCTGACCCAGTGTAAATAACAACTGTTAAATTTGGCAGCCAACTCTGGTCTGGAGTCCCAAAAACCTCTTGATTCTTGTGCAGAAACGGACGTTTTGATAGGTTTCCTACCTTAACAAACGGAATTCATTATTAGAGCAAAGGCGTCAGGAGGGAATGCTGTCCTTGTTTTACTGCTATTTCAATAGAAGATACTACAGAGGCATGAACAATATCTCTTCGTTACTGTTGCATAATCGGTAAACACACCAAATGCGCGCCAACATTTTTATTCACAGAGACATTTGTCGCATGAGAACGGTCTATTTCTACGGCTCGTTCTTGATTTCAACAGCTCGGCCTCTGATTTTCATGATTTCGTGACCAATGTTTGTCTGGTCTCTAGTAATTATCACCCATAGTTCGAGATATAATAAAATTGGATAGCTAAGAGATATGTTGATTCACTTTAATGTTCCTATCATTCGAACAAGGTTCCCTAAGTTTGTATTATTGTCACAATTATACTACGGTTTCAGTAATATACTACACATAATTGGTAATTCTTATGCTTTGTTAGCTGATGTTTTTATTTGGCCTATTTTGAAGTATAAAGCTGTACTAATTTAATATTTTAGCAGTGCATATTTTAACAAGGTCTTACTTTTGTAATAGTTATTCACTTTATAATTATTTGCGCCGTAAATTCTGAATAAATAAATAATATAATATTGTGCAAGTACAGTCTTTGACTAATATTCTGCCATTCTAATATCACTTAGGTGATATTTCACCATCCTCTTGATAAGCGTATATTTTCGAATTATTTATTTATATAGTCTGAGTTAGCCATAGAATAAAGAAGAACTCAAGAAATACCTTTTTTTATTTAATGTAAATCAAATTTTATAATATTTTTATTAAATTCTGCAAGTATTTTTTGGCTTTTGTTATTGTTACAGCTGTTTCGGCTTTCAAGGCCGTTTTCAAACTGTGGTTTTTCTTACCACGTTTAGACGACTTATTTATATGATTCTATTTTACCCCCTCCTAATAAAAAATGATTTACTACCGTATATTCTGTAGGGGTATTATTAAGTCTGTTTTCCCCATTTTAATGTTATATTAATTGTTTAATAATGATGTGGCTGCTATTAATTTATTTAAATGTGTTATATTGCTTAGGTTTTGTGAAAATACTTAGAAGCGGGGGAAAAATAATTTTCCTTACATTATAATTGATGTTATATTAGGGTGTTATATATAAGATTTGTAACAAGGTGTGTGTGCATCACTTTACTTACATCACATCTATGGTCTTGGTGTGTGGGACCTTTAAGTACCTACACATTGTCATTTTACTATTGGTCAAATTGACAGCCCTGGAATTCTGACTTGAAGAGTTGTCAAACCTGAGGGAGCAAGGATTTGTGATTTGCATTGGAAGCAGTCGCCATTCTTTGGTCACCAGCCCAGAGCAGCGGGCATTCCTCTTGGCAGATGTTCGACGAACACATTCGCCAATTTTTGTGAGCATCATTTTTGCATATAGCATGGACCATTGGATTAATTGAATCGGATGGCATCTGCCGATCTTTATTAGTTAAGAGGGACCCTTTTGACTAGCCAGCAGCGTAAGGCTGTTTTGCATTGGACTACAAGACTATTGTTTGGATAAATTATAAACTGGGAGTTGCTGTGAAGAACCGGAATCTACTACTTTGCATCAAGAACGAACTGGTATCACACCTTCATTTTACCCATGCAAGCCCTTTGCCAGACAGATTATATAGTAGGATGCTAATTAATTTAATTTTTACTATGTCTTTTTGTGGTAATACATTTTTAGTATTCTTAAATATTTTTTATTTCAAGATAATAAACCCATCCTTTCTTTTATTTGTTCCCACTTAGTCATTATTATTGGTTCTTTTATTGATTTCTAATTGTTCATGTAAATTTAATCTAAGACCCTTCATTGTTGTCAAGCAAGACGTGATTATTCACTAATATAATTTTGAAAAAGTGCTTTTATTATTATAATTATGCATATATATGAATATTTCTAATAAGTTTGCCATGTTATCTACGTGCTGCGAGTATCTATTTGTTTATTTATTAATATACTTTTAAACTATCAAGATGATGGTGAAACCATTACCCCATTGATGTGAAAGGACTATAATACAAAGAAAACATTGTCTTTGAACTTTATGACTCGGAAAATATGTCAGAGTTTATGAATCTTATAATTTTTTATTGTACATCCTGTATAAGGTATAAAGCTACGTGTATACTCGTCAGCAGGCAGCAACCGCCAGACGTCAGTCCTGTTTACGACGTGAATTAACGTAGATAAGGTCGAGTATCGCAGATCTTAATAAATTCAGCGTTTTTTATGGCTTCACGGGAATGTCGCTGAGCGCCCAACTCTGTAATTCACTTGTACAGGCTTCAATATTAATAAACGAAATCGTAATGAACTGAAGGAGATCATTCATCAATTTTTTTTTAATTAATAAATTCAGACATTTACTAAAGTTTCTGCAAAATGAAAATTCAGCCCGTTTACGCAAAATTATAATAAAAATATTAACCTCTGCTATATTTAACATAACCTTTTACAGCTTATTTTCTTTTGACGGTGTTCTTTTCTCCTTGAAACGGACTATCGGATAGTGGGATTAAATTGGTAAAACCTGTTTACTTTTAATAACTTGTAACGTAACAATGAAAGTCAGCCTTAAAAAGCCTACGACATCCCCAATTACGGAGCTGAAAGTGCAAGGAGTGGAAAGGGGAAGAATGGGGAAGAAAGGTGGTGAAGTACCTACGTCATATGGTTGTGAAGTACCTGACTGATAAGATCTGGTCACCAAACACGGCTAAAGCCATTTCAAGCAATATTTCGATTCTGAATGAAGATTATGGTTAGGAAGTACCTGACTTATCAGATCTGGTCACCAAAAGCAACCTTTCGATGCTGAATAGTATCAAGGTTCAAAGTTCTAACCTCCGACCTCTGGATTTAATGCCAAGTACCTTAGCATTCTGCAATGTAGGCACCGAATATAGTCCTTAAATCTCTTCAATGTATTATCTTATTAGTTGTGGAAAACAACATACAAAAGTGTTTGCTTACACTTTTTGTATCTAAGAGGGAATAAGAAATATTGATTAATGAAGAAGGAGATAGACAATTCCTTTATTCACTACAAAGATTTCAAAATAAGTAACAATTGGATATGTTTATCCAAGACATATCAAAAAGGTTCAAATCATCAAAATTCGGGAAAAATCAAAGTTTTTTTTTTTAAATTTTAATATTAACTCTTAGTCCAGTCAAAATGTACATCCATGCTTGCAAAAGGTCCAGTCATTCTGAATTTTTTATATGTTATTAGGATCTAAGCCAGTATTAAAACAAAAATTATAACTTCGAAAGTGCTGTGAGAGCGACGGTGGACCTAAAAAACCAGGAAATTTTCTGATTTTTTTCAGTTTTTGCTCAATATCTCAGTAAAGGAAGGGTCTGACCGGTGTAAGTTGTAAGTTTACTTTTAAAGTAAACTAAATTTTCTATAATTTGAGACCAAAACAAGCTATATAAAGCCATTGGTTTTCAAGATACAGTTCTTCAAAAATAGGCAATTTTTTCCAAAAAGTGAAATTTTTTCGAAATGGTCACTTATTTTGTAAAATAATTTCTAAAATACGCATCCCACGTCAAATATTGTATGAAATAAAGATGTTGTAAATTTAATAAGCTTTTATTTAAAATTGGATTGATATCTGTAGACTAAACGGTTCTCTAAAAAATGACAGAGAACCAAAAACCGTCATAAGTGGGTTTTGGGTGAAATGCAAATAAACTGTTCTCGCGTCTTTTTAGGGTTTTATTGTGCTGTGAAGTTAATCCATTAATCATCGTTGGTTTATCTTAGGGTTATAATATAATTACAACTATTTCAAATTTCAAGTACCCATTAGTACCTATACCTATGAGTCATCATGGGTTTATTTTATGGCATAATTATCGACCAGTATAACGACCTTCAGTCAAATTTAAACAATACAATAATTGGGAAACTTACTTAACCCAAATTTAAAAGCACCACTAATATTTTAGCCAAATATTTTTATTGTCCCCGAAAAATTAAGACGAAAAAAGAAGAAACGAGACTGAAAAATTGCTGCGAGACACTGAAAGGTCTCTCACTATATCAGCAGAAGAAATTGATACCTACCAAATACTAAAGGCAAAATTTAAAAGTGCCTTGGAGAAAATTGAAGCGAATGGTCCAACATCACAGTTGTGGGTCCAATACTTTCGTATGACCACTTTTATAAAACTATTCATCCAGGCAGAGCGTGCTGGTGATTGGAACCTTCATTTGTACACTGTCCACAAGATGCTCCCTTTTTTCCACGCAGCTGGACATTTTTTGTATGCTAAGAGCGCGCACCTCTACCTTCAGGATATGATGGCTCTACAAGATCGGATGGATAAAAGTGAATACGACATGTTCACAAAAGGATCCTTCACCATTCGCCGGTCTGACAAGTTTTGGTCTGGGTTGTGGTCAGACCTAACAATTAAGCAGAAGCTGATGCGATCCATGAAAACCTACGGTGGGTTGGACCCAAGGAAGGGGAATCTCCGAAAGTGTTCTGGCAAGGTGAACAACAGGAATGGTGTTTATGTTGAACATTTGTGAAGAACTAGAAAGTTTTTGCAGCTTATCATGTCCTACTGAAGAGCAGCATGTGGACATGAGACCTTCTCGAATCATCCGAGATGATAGTGATGTGGAAAAACTAAA
The DNA here is from genome assembly GCF_061612785.1 of Hesperophylax consimilis. Lineage (NCBI taxonomy): Eukaryota > Metazoa > Arthropoda > Insecta > Trichoptera > Limnephilidae > Hesperophylax > Hesperophylax consimilis. The sequence goes on from NC_142842.1 coordinate 5,432,789, forward strand.
AAACTGGTTTGCTCTCCACCCTCCATTTCCCAAAACTGACAGTTTAATTTCTGTCAGTAGTGGTTTACTGGCAGGTCCTGAAATTAATTGCCACACAGCCCAGAGAGTTGGAACGGAAGGAATGATGAAAATTGTGGGGAAAATGTACGACAAAGTAGTAATAAAACGGAAAAATAAAGTTACCACGCTGGCATCTGGCATCACCTCAACCGTTAAACTGCCGGACAAAAATAGAAGAGTGGCTGTGGATCCGCTCACAATTTTTCAGCGGGTGTGTATTGCAAAGAAATCTGAACAGGATGACTTCAAGTATGAGCTGGCCCCATTCCCGATGTCTCTGTTTAATGAACAAGGGATGCGCAAGGGCACAAAATCTACTCTGTACTCTGCCTACACTCCTTTTTCCAGCCACACGCCGATAGATGCCAGCACTCACGTCATTTTGAATGGTGGCTACCTCTTTCACAAGGTCGTGTGGCAGCGGAAGAGCACGGTTCGAGCACTTTTGGCGCGTTATACCACCTACTTCCGAAACCACTTTGGGAATAACGCCTCCATCGTTTTTGACGGCTACCCCAAAGATGCTATCAAAAAAAAAAAAAAACACCCAAACAGCGGAACGACTCTGGCGCTACGACTAAGTTCATTCCAGCTACGAATTGACGTTTGATGAATCCACAGTAATTCAAAGAGCATGTATTGGGCAATGAAAACAATAAGAGACGCCTTATAACTCTTCTCTGTGACGCCTTTCAGAAGGAGGGAGTAGAAGTGGCTGTTGCCGAAGAAGATGCTGATCGAGAGATCGTCATGATGCCGATCGGGTCGTCATAGTGGGAGAAGATGTCAACCTGCTCGTTCTTCTCAATGGTTTAGGCGCTGAAAAGACAAACGTCTATCTTCAGAAGAGCACGAAGGGTGAAGCTGGTTGCTGTCACTACTCTACGACCTCCTACAACACCCAGGACTCCCGACATTTACCAGGAACGGTACTATTTACCCACGCGTTTGCCGGGTTCGATACCACCTCAGCACCGTTTGGCCAAGGAAAGACCAAAATCAGCACACTTCTGAGCAAGAGTGAACCACTTGCTGAGCAAGTGGAGGTCTTCCTTCGGCCAGACTACCCCACAAGCCGTGAGTGAAGCAGGCATCAAGTGCTTCGTGGCTCTATATTGGGGTGACATCGCGAGGGATACTTTAGATTTCCTGAGGTATAAGACGTTTGTCACTTCAACAAACATAAACCTCGCCCGTTTGCCACCGACGGAAGATGCTGCAGGCCACCATGCAGCAAGGTGCTACCTCCAAGTGCAGAAGTGGCGGGGAGTCAACTTGAATCCCACTGAATGGGGGTGGAAGCTGTCTTCTCAAGGACTCACCCCCATCCCCACCAGGATGGATCTCGCACCTCCTGCCCTTTTGCGAAAAATTTCATGTAAATGCATGAAATGATACTCTGGGAGCTGCTCGTATAGAAAGGCTGGGCTCCACTGCTCAGTCCTCTGTCAGTCATGCGGTGGCAAATTTTGCATTAACGTCCCGGATGTGGAGCTGAAATGCTCGGACGATGAAGATGACCCGACTACAGACTGGGCGCCTCTCCCAGCTAAGATAAAAGAAAGACATGATTTGGCAACCAAGACACAATAGCTATATGATTTATATAAGTTTTATTTTTTGTGTACATGTAATTTGTCTTTATAGTAGGTACCATGATGTTTGTACAAGCATTTTAGTATGTAGGTATATAAAACAATGTTTGAAGATGAAGTAATTCCCAATAGATGTAATATCTTTTCTTTTTTTCATCAACAGTTAACACATTAGTGTTAACTGTTTGATAAATAAAACCATAAAAAGACTTGAGAACAGTTTATTTGCATTTCAACCAAAATCCACTTATGACTGTTTTTGGTAATCTGCAATTTTTGATAGAATCGTTAAGTCTACAGATATTAATCTTTTTTTAAATGAAAGCTAATTAAATTTACAACAACTTTATGTCATACAATATTTGACGTGGGATGCGTATTTTAGAAATTATTTTACAAAATAAGTGACCATTTCGAAAAAATTTCACTTTTTGGAAAAAATTGCCTATTTTTGAAGAACTGCATCTTGAAAATCAATGGCTTTATATAGCTTCCTTTGGTTTCAAATTATAGCAAATTTAGTCTTATTTAAAAGTATACATACCAATTATACCGGTCAGACCCTTCCTTTACTGAGATATTGAGCAAAAACTGAAAAAAATCCGAAAATTTCCTGGTTTTTTAGGTCCACCGCCGCTCGCACAGCACTTTCGAAGTTGCAAAATTTTTTTTTAATACTTGTTTAGGTCCTTACAACATATAAAAAATTCAGAATGACTGGACCTTTTGCAAGCACAACCCCCTTTTCATGTTTAACTTGACTGGACTATCTACACAACGGAAAATAATATCCCTCCGGGCCTGTGTCATCTTTGGGGATGCCGTCTGAAGGGTCTTTTTGAGGATAGAAAGAAGTGAATATGGGTGTTGAAGAGATTCACGTTGTAGGATGGAGGAAACACAGAGGCCAGCATATAAATCCACAGTCGAGGTGTTGAACTTAAGAACGTGTCGTGGAAATGTACCGTTCTCATGTGACAAATGTCACTGTGAATAAAAATGTTGGCGTGCATTTGGTGTGTTTACCAACTATGCAACGGTACTGAAGAGATCGAAAACACTAGTACCTCTGAGTATCTTCCATTGAAATAGCGGTATAATAAGGACAACATTTCCACTTGACGGCTGTGCTCTAAATATTTCATTTCTGTTTCTGCGCAGAGTAAGAGTTTTTTTGGGGCTCCAGACTAGAGGTGGCTGCCAAATTTAACAGTGAGGCGCACTTGTTATTTGTACCGGATCAGGAATACTGTACAGTAAGCTCAGCTTCTGAGATTGATGCTTTGACTCTGGCTTTGGCAAGGAGACCTCGTGCCTGAGCTGGTCACACACATAGAGAAAAAAGATCCTGTTAAAAAAGTGATAAAATATTAGTCATTCAGAATATATAGAGAAAATATTTGTTCTTTTCCTAATAAATTTCATGACGGAATTGGACAATATCAGTACATCAATATCAATATTAATATTTGGATGAACACGTGTTCCACCGTTCTCATAAAACATTCGCTTTTAACTGATACTTTGTTAGGAACTCTGTTAATTCATTCGTTAAAGGCCTGCAGTTCCGTTTTTAACAGGAAAACGAATAAATTGAACAGATTTTTTATAAATTAACATTATTTTATATCAGTAGGTAAGTTTTATCAGATTTTTAATAAATTAACATTATTTTATATCAGTAGGTAAGTTTTATCAGATTTTTAATAAATTAAAAATATTTTATATCAGTGGGTAAGTTTTATCAGATTTTTAATAAATTAACATTATTTTATATCAGTAGGTAAGTTTAATCGGTGAGGAGTTAAACCATGCATATCAATGAAAGGCATATTGGGGAGATTATATCCGTTGTAAGAAACTAGATTGCCATTTTGATACATATTAAATGTAAGATATGTTTTAGTTTCAAGATTTCGAGACAACTAATTTATTATGTAACTAGCTGTACCCCGCCACGCGTTACTGTGGCTCCTTTCAGAACTTTCAAGAGCATTCTCGAACTTTCCAGAACCTTCTAGATTCACCGAAATACTCCGCCACTCAGTTTGGAATCTTATAGAACCTTTTTGAACTTTCTCCTTCCAGAAACTTCTAGAGAACCTTTATGACCTTTCCGAAACCTTCCAGACTCACCGGAACAGTCGGCGGACCCATTCTGAAACAATCTGAAGCATTCGCGGCCTTCTCATAATAAAACGCATTTCCGATACCCACTCTCACCCACGCTCAGAAACCCACGTCAGCCACCCCGACTAAACTCTCTTACTTTCGATGTGACACCAAGGGCTATCTACCACCATAACCATTGTTGGATGGCAGTGGCTGTTTGTGAAAACAATAAGGCGGGTAGGGAAACACGAGTTTCTTTTTTATAATATATATTAGACGATTAATATTATTTATTTTTTTTTTTTTTGGTAAAATCGAAAGGATACGGGTTCAAGTCCCGTTGGCGTCATGTATCTTTTGTCTGGAGATTTTTCAATGTGGATGAGTGTTTCAGGCTAATAATTGTTGCTTATAAAATGATTAATATTATATTGATGTGTATACTTTTCAAAAGTTATTCTAGTAAAATTGAATAAAAATACAGCTTACAAACGTTTTGCAGCTTAGAAACCAGAAAGATTAGGTCCTTAGGTAGGCGGATACTATACAAACGTTGTTACGGACGTACTGCTCCGGGCTCGGCCGCGGTCGCCAATCTATAATCTACGCCAATCTGTCTAATCCTAAATTGTATAAAATGAAAGAAATGTATAAAATGTATGTCTGAACCCCTATGTAAAAATGAATATGTAAACAATAAATGAAACGTCGGAGCTTGGCTAGGAGACACGGGCAGAGAAGTATACCGAGAGAGCTGGTGGATTAATAGCATTTGATTAGCATAGCATTTAATTCGGGCACGGTTATGAGAATCGTGCTTATACGAGAGGGAACGTTCGGCCGCGAGCTGAAGCAAAGGGCCGTGCGCCGTCATAGCGTACGAGGTGGTTTGCCGCCCGAACGTTCCACAAGCGCGATTCTGAGGACCGTGCCTGAACAAAGAGAGGCCGTGGTCACGTTCGACCACAGGGCCCGAAATTACCGGCCGAGAGGCGGTAGCTAACCCGGCGGCGGGCCGCGGGCGCGTCACAAAACACGGGCCTCGATTCCAGGAATCAAAGAGAAAGCAGGCCCGTGTGAGCGTCGCTCGGCCAGCGAAGGCCGCCGGGGTCCTATAAAACGGGCAACAGTCCCTTGAAAAGTTAGATATCCAGCAACCACTGTAGCAGTCATTTCCTGCCCGCTACAGAGCATTAGCATCATTCACTGCCCATCTCTATTTACAACTTGGCATCTATGGCAACTCTGGACAACGGGAGACGGGGCTCGCAAGCTAGACGCGCACCTCGACAATTCAGTATTCAACTGGCTGGCCTTCCGGAACATCGCTTAGCAGAGGAGGACGCGAACCCCGCCATGAGCTGACAAAATTTACGAACGGTGATGACGCCTCAGTTTAATAATTTACCTTGGTCATCCTTCGTTCTACATAAAAATAACAGCAATGCTCACCGCATCGCTTGGCGCCCATTATTACTTTCATCAGGTTAGTTTATAATAAATGTCACCATCCTTTTGTCAATTTCAATGCAATTTTTAAATTTCCAATCGTGCTTTCAACCTTCGGTTGTAGCACACGCCTGAGTTATTTGTCATCAATTAAAAGAGTTCTCATGTTGATTAGATGTTGTAGTAATAAATGTTGTATAGTGGAATTCATTTTCTCCTCTCTTTTATTTACTACACTTACTGCCCTCGTGGCATAACCCCTCTTACAATGGCGCCAACGTGGTTGGATGGCCAATAATCCTCTTACACCACCACCAGCTCTACACTTCTCTCTGCTCAGCCTTCTACCTCGCTCCGACTTCTGACTCTACTCGCCTTCTCTTCTTCTTCTGACCCTCGCCTCACCCCGGACCTCTCTGCCTCTACAACAAGACCCGGACTCTACGACAAGGACCAGAATCAGCATCGGACCAGCTACAACGGCTTCAGAGACGGCCCCGTTCTACCCCTCCACGCCACTGAAGGAAGACATCTCACGCCTCCACGGATTGGGATCACCGCCCTGTTTACAGTCTTGTGTGTCACACATTACGTCTGATACATAAGTGGTCCTTCGACGCCGGATCTCTCCGTGGAAAGATGTCACCTTCACTGCGCTCTGGGAAGAATAGCGCTGACGGGGACTCATCGCAGGGAAGCGATGATCCCACACCAACCGGGGCGGCCACAGCCGCGCCCCCCGGACTCCGGCCAACCGCCCCCCTGGCCCCCTCTGATCCCCGAGCGGACCTACTGCCTGGTCCCTCCGGCGCATCACCACCACAGACGCCCCCTGCCGCGGCCGACGTCTCGTCAAGAAGCGAGGCTTCCAGCGAGGACACGCTCCGGCAGGTGCAGCTCGAGCTGAGAGCTGAGAGGCGGCACAACCGGAAGCTGCAGGAGGACCACACCCGACAGATGGCAGAACTGATCGCCACGCTGAAAGGCCTCCCGCGGACCGCTTCCCCTGCAGCCTGGAAACCGGAGACGCACGCCCCAGCTCCACGGGCGGAGTACCCGACGACGGCGGCGCCATCTAGCGGCTTCGGGCGAGACCTGGACTACGCAGCGGAGACGCGCGCCACAGCTCCACGGGCAGAGTACCCACCGACGGCGGCGCCATCTAGCGGCTTCGGGCGGAACCCTGGCTACTCAGCGGAGACGCACACCACTGCGCCGCGTCCTGGCTACTCAGCGGAGACGCACACCACTGCGCCGCGCCTGGACTACTCAGCGGAGACACACACTACTGCGCCGCGCCTAGGTTACACAGCGGAGACGCACACCACTGCGCCGCGGCTGGGTTACGGACCGACGCCGACGCCGGCGCCCCCGGGCGTACCTACTTAGAGCTACGCAGCGGAGGCGCAAACCACTGGCCTTCCACGGACTGCGGCGCCCCCTAGCGGCCCCAGTCACAGCCATACCTTCACAGTGGTGGGAGAACCCACTGTGCCACAAGCCACAGCCCAGACTACCGATGTTTTCGGGAGCTCGCGCCGCGCCGTGAGGGCTCACACCGGGACGGAGAGAAACCATGCTGCGGATCCACTCACGGACGGCGCTTCCCCAGGCGCCGCGGCGCTGCGAGGTGGACCAGAGCCGCAGTACGGCTATCCCGGTGTGACCCGCGGGCCCGCCCAGTTCCCAGCATTTCCCCCGAGTGCAGACTCGCCATCGCAGCCCCCCATGGACGGGTACGGGGCTTTCAACCGCGCAGACGAGGCAGCGAGGCAGACGCGGGACTGGATGAACCAGGGGAGTGTCCCTCTCGCCCAGGTGACGGCCATGTTTGCCGACGCCCTCCGGCAGTCCCAGGCCGGCGGTACACCCCGCTCCCACCCCGAGGATGAGCGGATGGCGTCGCTCATCGCCCGGCAGTCTAGCGCCAAGGACCTGCCGCCTTACGCTGGCGACGCCATAGAGTGGCAGGCCTGGAAGGCACAATTCTTGCAGTCGACGGCCACCTGCGGGATGACGGCGGCCGAAAATCTGATGCGGCTGCAGCGTGCCCTGAAGGGAAAGGCGCGCGAAGCCGTCAGCCCTCTCCTCCTGGACCCGGCGCAGGTGCCGGAAATCATGGATGTCCTGGAGCACCGCTTTGGGGGCGCGCACTCGGTCGCCGCGGTCATGTTCGACCGGATAAAGCGGCTAACCCGACTGCAAGAGGACGCATCGACCGAGGTTCTGGTGGAGTTCTCGGGCACGGTGCAGAACATCGTGGCTTCGCTGGGGAATCTGCGGGATGATTACCTCTCCAACCCGGCCCTCCTCAGCGAAATCGCCTCGAAGATGCCGTTAGCCCTACGCCTCTTGTGGTTGGGTAAGGTGGCCGACCAGACGCACGCGGCCACCGTGGTGCAGCTTGCCGCGTTCCTGAAGCGGCTGACCAACGCGGTGCCGCGGTCGGGCCTCACCGACAATGGCCGAGCAGCGCGGCCGAGCAGCTCGGTCGAACATCAGCGGGCCGCCCGCCCGTATCGCGAAAATGTGTACATGACCGACGAACGACCGGAACCCCGCAGTGAAGTTTGGTGCGCACTGTGCAAGGACGATTCGCACAAGCTCTACAAGTGTCCCCGATTCGCCGAACAAACAATCAGTGCGCGTTGGGAACTTTTAAAAAGTGCACGGTTGTGTTTTAAGTGTCTGGACGGTGTGCACCAGACAAAAAGGTGCGAGTACCGGACCAACTGCGGAGTGGGCACGTGCCGGGCCCCGCATCATCGCTTGCTGCATGATGACGCATACACTCGTGACCCCGAGACGCACACAGTCACGAACACGTGGGAAAGTGAGGGAAACGTGCTACTGAAAGTGATTCCCGTGACATTGTGCGGCCCCGGGGGCCATGCGACCGTGCACGCGCTGCTTGATGAGGGCTCTGCAATAACCCTAGTCGAGGCAGATGTTGCAGACATCGTTGGAGCCGCGGGTCCGGTACGTGGCCTGCGAATTCGGGGCGCTAATGGGATGTGCTCGTCCGATGCTACGTCCCGGCGGGTGAGACTGTCGGTGCGCGGCGACGGAGACGCGTTCACGGTGACGGCCCACACCGTAACAGACCTAGACCTCCCGCGACAAACAGTGGCCGGCCGCCGGCAGGTGAAACCCCGGCTGCTGATCGGACAAGATAACGGGCTGCTTATCGTGTCGCGGGAGGTGCGGAAGGAAGAGAGCGGCCAGATGACGTCCCGGACAGCCCTCGGTTGGATCACGCATGGGAGCACCCGGCGCGACGCCGACGCCGACGCCGACGCCGGGACAACGCTGAGGATGGCTTGTCCGAACGCCGCCCCACCGGCCTCGCTGCCAACGCCCGGGACCACGCCGCCGGAGACCAACCATGCCACCGGGGACCGTGCCGCCGGGGACCATGCCGCCGGGGGCCTGTCCCGACGCCGCCCCACCGAACTCGCCACCGAGACACACTCGCCAGAGGGACCGGACGCCAGGGACCACGCCGCGCCCGCAAGTCGCAGCACGCCTCCCGAAAAAGGGTGTAGCCGAGCTCCACGGGGGGAGTGTTACGGACGTACTGCTCCGGGCTCGGCCGCGGTCGCCAATCTATAATCTACGCCAATCTGTCTAATCCTAAATTGTATAAAATGAAAGAAATGTATAAAATGTATGTCTGAACCCCTATGTAAAAATGAATATGTAAACAATAAATGAAAGCAGGCCCGTGTGAGCGTCGCTCGGCCAGCGAAGGCCGCCGGGGTCCTATAAAACGGGCAACAGTCCCTTGAAAAGTTAGATATCCAGCAACCACCACCAGCTCTACACTTCTCTCTGCTCAGCCTTCTACCTCGCTCCGACTTCTGACTCTACTCGCCTTCTCTTCTTCTTCTGACCCTCGCCTCACCCCGGACCTCTCTGCCTCTACAACAAGACCCGGACTCTACGACAAGGACCAGAATCAGCATCGGACCAGCTACAACGGCTTCAGAGACGGCCCCGTTCTACCCCTCCACGCCACTGAAGGAAGACATCTCACGCCTCCACGGATTGGGATCACCGCCCTGTTTACAGTCTTGTGTGTCACACATTACGTCTGACACAAACGTGTTATATCTATTAAAATAATCAAAAATATATATTCGGTTAATCGGTTAGTCCGTCTAGACGTCGTCACCTTCAAACATACACGTGGAAATATTTGTAAAGAGTATGAAATTTAAATATAACCTTAAGAAGAAGCCAGTACAAAGGAAAGCTTTTAGGGTCAAAGGTTACTTTTAGGGTTCCAGGATTACCAAAACCCGTTAGTGTTATTTAAAGACTTATCGAGGTGTTTTTAGTCCTCTGTACGTATCGATTGTGTTCATGTATGTTCATAGTTTATTGTAGCCCCATTTGGGCATTTAAATTGTACTATGTAGATTACACACATGGCAAAAATTAGTATACAATTTATAATACAGGATGCATATATCTTCTATATAAATAAAAGGCAATGTCCGTATGTGCATGCCCAGGAGTATGCAAGTGGAAGTGAAGAATTCGAGGAGTGCATTATCTCTACACTGGAAAGAATACGGCGACAAATAACAGTCGATATAATTAAGTTTTTTAATAGAAACAATTGGTATGCAGTAGTAAATGGTAGATAAATTTGGGAACTCCCGAGGAAGACTTAACGCATTATCTGCACTGGAATGAGATAATGTAGTATTTTTAACAATGACAGGTAAACGGTAGTGAATAGTAGAACAAGTCGGGGACATCCGAGGGAAGATGTGAATCAAATAATTATTTGTGGTAAATGAAGCGTACGAGATGAACGAAGAAAGAGGTGTAAGGAGAATGTATGACATAAGTGTGAATCACAGACATATAGGCCAGTGCAATTAGCGATTCGCGATCGAAGTAATTCCGGTAGTCCCAATTTTTTTTATATGTTATATAAACTGATCTCTTGATGTAAAATCTGAGTTTCCGACCTTGGCGCACCTGTGCTCACGCCGCCATTTTGAAAAAACTGGCCGAAATCGGGCCAAAATCTAGTTTTTCCCAAATATCTCATTTCCAATGCAAATTTCGGCTAAAATATTTTAACAAGTATAATAGAACATAATACACAATACACAATAACATTCAATGACAGCTGTCGTGTTTTTATTTCACTCTTGAAATATCTCAAAATAAAATAAAAAATTCTAGCTAAAATCTAAATATCTATATTTTAATAGCTTTAATAGTGAAGTGAAGTTATACTAATTAATATTTCGTGCCAAAATGACTACACGAGCAACTGCAAAAACACTAAATACTACGGACACCCAACTCCTCCAACTTCTTGACAAAAAGTTTGAAGAATTTAAGGTACAATTTCTGGAAATCATCAGAAACGAGTATAAAGAAGAAATCGAGGAATTAAAAAATAAAATATTAACTCTAGAAAAAAAAATTGATACGAAAAAAAACAACAACCTTGAAAAAACTCTGGAACAAAACGCCGTAATACAAAGTGAATTTAAAGAATTACAAAAACAATTGGATGCTAACGAACAACACGCACGCATTAATAACATAGAGATCATTGGGATACCAGAAAAAAAACAAGAGAACCTGACGGAGATTATCAAAAGGATCTATTCAGAATTAAATATAGTAAGCGACGACATTGAATACGCCACCCGAGTCACCCCCAAGGAGAAGATTGAAGGAAGACCGCGGAATATTATAGTAAAACTAAAGGGCAGGAAACAGAAAGACGAAATCATAGCAGCAATCCGGACAAGAAGGGGCCTAACAGCAGAGGATATTAACTTTAATGGAAAACAACGGATCTATATAAATGAACATTTAACTCATAAAAACAAAGTACTCTACAAAAAGGTCAGAGAGTTTACCAAAATTAATAAATTCAAATTCTGTTGGATCAAAAATTGTAAAATTTATGTAAGACTTAATGAAAACACAAATCACCATTGCATAAATAATTATAATGATCTAGAAAAACTAAAAACATGCAATATTTCCATCAACTAACTTTCCAGCAACTTTATATTAACTGCACTATATACTTAATACAATGGAATCTTTAGAATTATACTATCAAAACATAAGAGGTCACAGAACCAAGACGTATATTTTTCTTCAAAATGTATTATTAAACAACTATGACATTATATGTCTCAGTGAAACATGGCTTAACAATTCAATCTTTAATGAGGAACTTTTCGATCCACGGTACCATATTTACAGACGAGATAGAGATTATCATAACTATGTAATAATTACAATAACATATTATTCAATATCGACATCTTCAATTGCGAATTTACTAAATATAAAATGACCTTAAAAGAGTATTTCACTGATGTTTCTTGAATTGATGTTTCTGATGTTTATGTTTCTAGTATTTATATATTTATAATCCTGTTATGGTATGATTTATATGATTTATATGCACAACATTGTCTTCTTATGGTTATGATATGATTTATATGCACAATATTGTTTGTATTCTTATGGTTACCAATGTATCGATAATCTTTTATTTTATATAAATTTTAGTTTTTTTTTTTTTTTTTTCCCCTTTATTTTTGTTGTATTATTTTGTTCTATTATTTTATACAATTCTTTATTTTATATAATTATAACTTCACATTTCTCATAAATTTAATTATTTCTTCTAATGCTGTCTTACGTAAAGTCACAAGGAGGAAATCCGTAATTGGTTTTATTTTGGCTATTTTACTTATGTACAATCTGTAAAATTGTAAACTGTTGATTTCCCAAAAAATGAATAAATAAAAAATAAATAAAAATAAATAAAATAACCTACATTTTTTGTAAAAACAAATTTCTTCTATCTCTAATAGGTACCGAGGTAGAAAGTCGTAAAGGTGCGTATATTTTTGAAAAAACAAGTTTTTTGCGCGACTAGGTTTGGTTTTTTATAAATATCTCGTTTCCAGTACAATTTTGTGAAAAATTTATTGATAATAATTTTGTAGAAAATAAAATTTCGTTAAAGAAATAGGTATATAATTTATATTTTTTATCTCTATTACGTATCCAAACTCTAATCCACTAAAACCAGGCCAAAAATTGAAACAGAGGTTAGGTGTTTTAAACTTGGCATTCCTTGATTTTATTTTTCTTTAACAATTATTGTTCTAAGAACATATACGTTGACAACAATCGTCATGCCTGTGTCAGACCTAGCAATAAATATAGTAGATAGACTATTTCAGCATATCGGTCGCCATACATTCCCAATGGGAAGACCACTAAAATTGGCCAAGCCACTACATTTGTGGTCGCAGCTTGGTCTGACATGCCTATCAACGTAATCACAACATACATTTAAGATTATTAATACAATTAAGATGATAAGGTACATAAAAAAGATAAAAAATTGGTATTTTCGTAAAATTAACATTTATTGACATTCTTTTCTTTATTAGTTAAGTTGTCAGCATAACAAAAAATAAAATTAATGGTAGATCAGTTTAGACAGAAGTACGAGCCCTTGACTATAGTTTCTTACTTCTTACTTCTGGCCCTGAATAGCTTCTTCATCTGTCTCATCACCCAAATTTGTGGCGACTGGGTCATCATATTCATCGTCATCGTCATCAACAAAGGCTTCTACAGCATTATCGCAGGAGTTGCCATTGCAATGAATGCAGAGTAGGGAACATTTCAAACCCGACTTTCTGCAGGTGCACTTTCCAGCGCAACCTTTTTTGCATTGACATGATATGAAGTTCAGCAAGGCCTGAGGTGCAGCTTCCTTCAACATTGTTACTGGAGTAAATAACCCAACAGCATCCTTTTTCCACTCCCATTCAGTCTGATCTTTATCGTTACCAAGCCAAGTCCGCACTTGCAAGTATGTTCTTGAAGCGTGTTGCTGGACTGCATCTTTAGTGGGTGGTAGCCTGGATAAATTGAATTTGTTCTTTTTTACTCCTTTGACAAAAATGATGTACATTAAATTTTCCAAATTTGATTTCTCTTTGCCGCCATACAAAAGTGCAAATAGTTGTTCGGCAGCCAAAGTGATTGTTTCTGTCTTTGCTTTTGGGTCTTGAAATACACGAACAAGTTCATTAACTGAGTGGTTCTTGAGAAGAATATTACAAAATTTGTGTTTGCCTTGACCGAACGGAGCTCCAGTTGTATCGCAACCTTATGGCATGAAGGAATAAAATGTTTTCAACTATTTCAATGTGCTTAAAACATTTGTTCGAGTACAACGCGTTAGGTGATTTACCTTTTCCAAATTTTTGGTAATATACGTTGGGAGGTGAGAGAGCTGTGAGGAGTACCAGCAGATCAATATCCTGACCAACGATTATGACTACATCGTGTTGAGATGACAATGAATTTGCTGTGTTCACTATGAGAACGTCAGCATCCTCTTCAGCTTGTACTGTCGTAATGAGGTTCTGAGTAGGGAAATAAAACGAGACTTGTTCTTCTCATTTCCCAGAAACTTTTCCTGTGGCACTTGTGGGTGCATGCTTTCAAAAAACAAAACTTCAGCAGAAGTTGTAACTCTGGCACGCCGTGCTCTTTCCACCCCTTTAGTGCTTTTCTTTTCCATAGAATCTGGGTATCCATACCTGACATACCTGACATATTGCTGGAAAATTACTGAAAAAGGTTGAGCACGACCCCATACCACTTTGTGCAGTAAATATCTTCCATCAATTACGTGTATTTTACTGCTTCCCAGTTCTGTATTATTTGGTAGAGGGTTGAATGATGAATAAAATATAGACTTCGTTCCTTTGCGCATGCCTTCCTCTGAGAAAAGAGACAATGGTACAGGAGAGAGTTCATATTGAATAGCATTAATGGATCTATTGCCATAGTCACACTCTGATTTTTGACACTGCTGGTCACCGCCGCAAGAGAAACTATCGCATCATTACGTTTTAAGTGTAGGTTTCCAAAGTTCTGGTTGATAACTTTAGACATAGCTAATTTCCCCATCTTTTCAGCCACGTGACAAGTGACTTTGCGATCCCCGATTGTGCCACTGCTAATAGACATAATCACGTTTGTTTTAGGAAATGGTTCATGGCAAGTAAACCAATCAATGAGAGTTTGAACGTCCCAATCATCCCTCTTAATTCTTGTAGGCCTCATCTCTACATGTTGCTCTGACGTTTCTGATTCAATCCCACAGAATGACTCGATACCCTCACAAATGTTATGCAGATAAACGAATCCAGCAGTCCAACGAACGATGGAACTGTCTGTGAAGGGAACCGGAAGGGAGGAGTAGAAGGGTGGGGGGTTAGCCCCCCCCCCCATACTGAAGTGCCCTCTAGTAAATTTATAGATGTATGTATTTAAAAATGCAAACAAAAATCTAATAACGTGATAATAAACCGTGATAGATTTTCTGTGCGTACCTACCTAAATTTGTTTATTCTTTATATCGGTAAAAAAAACTATTTTAACATAAAAATTGCACAACTTTTTTGGAAATTTTATGTTCTACAAAATTAGTATCAATAAAATTTTTATGAAATTCCACTGGAAACGAGGTATTTATAAAAAACCAAACCTAGTCGCGCAAAAAACTTGTTTTTTCAAAAATATACGCACCTTTACGACTTTCTACCTCGGTACCTATTAGAGATAGAAGAAATTTGTTTTTTTCAAAAAAATGTAGGTTATTTTATGTTCTATTATACTTGTTAAAATATTTTAGCCAAAATTTGCATCGGAAATGAGATATTTGGGAAAAACTAGATTTTGGCCCGATTTCGGCCAGTTTTTTTCAAAATGGCGGCGCGAGCACAGGTGCGCCAAGGTCGGAAACTCAGATTTTACATCAGAAGATCAGTTTATATAACATATAAAAAAATTGGGACTACCGGAATTACTTCGATCGCGACCCCCTTTTTGGCGCTAATTGCACTGGCCTAATAGGAATTAATAGACGAGAAGATAATGGCGAGGGGTAAAATCAACTGTTGAAGAACGAAGGGGGTAAGGCTGACTGTGATTCGTCAATAAATCAATCTGACAGTAAATAGGCATCTCGCATTATAATATCACCATTTAGTTCTTAAAAGTAAAATCTGCTTTTGAATGAATAGACATTTTTACATGGGAGCGCAAATTACTCGCCACGTTATGAACTAATTTGCGAAGTCCAAATTCGGCAAAGTAAGGCAGCTTCTATTTTCAGAGTCATAGTTAGTTTCAGAGTATTTAGTTAAGACACTTTTACAAATGTTTCATAATTTACTTACCCCAGTAAACAACGATGAGCACACTTGAGAATCGCTACATTGTGATGTGATAGTATATGTTTCTAAAACTGATCCATATAATACGGTGTGAATAAGCTTAAAATAAAGTAAAATCATGCTTACTTATGGAATGTAATACGACAATTGGGTTTATTCTCTTTTTCACATCTATTTTTACAAGTTTTCATATCACAAGTCAACATTTTGCAGTGTTATTTCGTAAAATGAACCGATGATGCCTCGACCATAGTTCGCACAAGAATGATGACGTCACGTTTTCAAATTTCACTTGAGGCCATACGCGAGCACAGCCGGCTCCAATAGAACCGGTATGGGGAGTGGGGATAATACGCTTTTAATCACTTAGGGCAGGTCTACTAATATTCATATGTCTATGGTGTGAATAGTAGAAGGACGCCCGACGAAGACGTGGCTCTTTTTTATGTTAATACCGCACAACATGATTTTTTTAATGTTAATACCGCACAAGATGATTTTTTATGTTAATACCGCACTAGATGATTTTTTTATGTTAATACAGCACGAGATGATTTTTTATGTTAATACAGCATAACATGATTTTTTTATGTTAATACCGCACAAGATGATTTTTAATGTTAATACAGCACAACATGATTTTTTTATGTTAATACCGCACAAGATGATTTTTTATGTTAATACCGCACTAGATGATTTTTTTTATGTTAATACAGCACGAGATGATTTTTTATGTTAATACTGCTCCCAACTGTTGGGAGCCAGTGAAATAATGGCATCCCCAATTGGGCTGATTGTAGTGGGGAGGGGAAGGATTTGGAGAAGAGGAAGGTTGGGAAGTACCTGGTTATTAAGATCTGGCCACCAAATAGGGTGTTACGGCAAAAGTGGGTATGAACTAATTAGTTCAAATTTAATAGTTTTACAACAGATAACGAACAACTTTGATTTTAAAAAGGGCGCCAGACAACATTGCGTTGTCGCTGTTCGCTGTAAGGTTGAATAGTTAGAGCAGATTACCTCGAGGGCCGTGACATTATTAACCTGTATACAATATTTTAGGACATCACAGGGCATCAAATGAAAAGAATAGTTGTTATAGAAACATGTAAGGTTACTATATTTCAAATTACAGTTTGACATTATAAATCGGTTCAATATATATGTAAGATGACTCACCCCAAAGGATTGACCCGGGTCGATAAAACTCATTACTATTCCTATCTATCTAATAACACTGCGATCGATGTTGAGCGTCGGAGAGATCCGAGGGTTGGCAGCAGCCCTCTACGTTGTGGTGGATCCAGTCCCAGGAGCTGTGGAACGGAGGGGACCCTCGGCGTTGTCAGGGATCCAATCCCAGGAGTAGTGGGACGGATGAAACCCTCGACGTGGTGATGCATCCAATCTCAGGAGCTGTGGGGCGGAGGTAACCCTCGACGTGGTGATGATCTGTAGTCACGTTAATTGTCGCATGAACGGTGCGTCCCGCGGCGGCGATGTATGTGAGTAAATAATGGTCAAAACGCATTCTCGCCAAATAGATGGTTTGGTTTATTACGGAAAAGCACAACAATCACTTGAGGATACCAGGACGGGTGCCGATAATATTCCGATGCTGTTCATTACGCCATTCAATCGAGTTCGGCTTCTCGCCGTAAATTTAACATCCGTGCTATTGATTTGACATTTCGAAATATGCACAACTCATAATGAGTACACAACACTCGCACTACTGTGCTTGAAATCATACGATTAAGATGACATTTTAATTAACTAGTTGACTGTATCCAACGGATCCACTTGGCCTGCTCGTGAATCCGTTCTAGAGTGGCCGGAAACAGGAAGCTTCGTTCTTCTTGCCTCTCGGAGTTGCTATTATTAAAAATAAACAAAGATTGTCAAAGACAATGCTGACCATTATATTGCTATTAATGCAAAATCCCGTCATCATTGGACGTTGTGACGTAGCGTCATAACAAGGGCTAAAGCCATTTCAAGCAACTTTTCAATTCTTAATCGTGGTCTAACACCAGGGGGATACTGGGAGTATCTTCCATTCTAAAATATGCCGCAAATAAGCTGGATATATGAACCTATTTATTATTTTATTTATATTAATTGTGAAAAAATACTAAACTAATTGAATTAAAAAAAAAAAACGATTTTAGAGTCTTACTATTCTCAACCATGGAGGCCGTTATTTTCAAAGTAAACTGTTTAATTTTATAAAAGCCTTCATAATGTGCGAGAAGACCGAACACTTTCAGCGTTGATTCATACTACGATAATACAAAGCATATTATTCCAAACGGAATATTTACGAGTATGAAAAAGTCCTGAACACACGTGTCCTGATAATACCATATCCCATCATCAAAGCATCCTTTGTGTCCTGCGAGAGTTCAACGTCCTTCCTGATTTGATCATTCAGCTGGTGGCTGAATAGAACTGAATGGCCGGGCTCCTGTAAAGGATTTGGCGAGATCCCAAGGCCTCTGGGATGTGATTTAAACACTGATTTATTGGACTTATTCAAAAGGATCTTACCTTACAGATGGATGATAATATAAAAATATATTATGTCTTTTATACAGATGTATAACACGATCAAAATTAAAAGATAACCGTCACAAAAATATTTCTACAAACGTGAATTTATTTTGTAATATATATTTTTTGTAATTAGTGCACACATAGTCGGCATAGTCCAGTGGTAACGCATTGGACTGCCATTCCGAAGGTCGCGGGTTCGAACCCGGCGTGCGCAAATAAATTTTATTTGATTAATTTGTGTTATTTCACAATTAATTAATTAAAATAATATATAGTATATTTGCGGCACGTTCCAGAGTGGAAGATACTACCAGTATCGCCCTGGTGTAAGACCACCATTCAGAATTTAAACGTTGCTCCAAATGGCTTTAGCCGTGTTTAGTGACTAGATCTGAATAGCCAGGTACTTCCCCATCTTCCTCTTTCCCTTCCCCACTTACCTTCAGCCTCACAACATCCCCCAATTGTGGATGCCATAGTCTCACTGGCTCCAGACGGGAGCAGTTGGGACTCTTGTGAGGTATTCACTATAAAAAAAATATAAAAAAAAACACATAAAAATAGTATCGTGATAATGGTAGTGTTTTTAGGGCCTTTTAAAAAAAAGGTTCCGGGAAGGAAAATAATGTGAGGGTCAATGTGTTCAGGAGTGACAGACCTGTGAATCCATCCCTCCCACTGCGGTGCAAGGCAATGGATCGAGAGAGTCCGGCTGGAGAGGTCTCTGAAAGGGTCTCCCTCAACCGGCATCTGCCCGAATGAATCCTGTCACCCCTGTTAAGTAACCAAACGCAGCGAACTAACAGAGATGACCTATGACAGAGGTGTTGATTACTCAATGAATGGTTCTCGGGACGGTGGTACCCATACACGCCTTTCAAAATGAAAAATACTATGGTATTCTCAATCTGGGTAACGTGAGGGGGAAGACTGTGGGAATTCAAAGTAGATATGGAAGATTAACGTTGGAAGTACCACTCAATTCAGATCTGGTACTAAATATTGGCTAAATCCACAGACATAGGAATTAATAGACGAGAAGATAATGGCGAGGGGTAAAATCAACTGTTGAAGAACGAAGGGGGTAAGGCTGACTGTGATTCGTCAATAAATCAATCTGACAGTAAATAGGCATCTCGCATTATAATATCACCATTTAGTTCTTAAAAGTAAAATCTGCTTTTGAATGAATAGACATTTTTACATGGGAGCGCAAATTACTCGCTACGTTATGAACTAATTTGCGAAGTCCGAATTCGGCAAAGTAAGGCAGCTTCTATTTTCAGAGTCGTAGTTAGTTTCAGAGTATTTAGTTAAGACACTTTTACAAATGTTTCATAATTTACTTACCCCAGTAAACAACGATGAGCACACTTGAGAATCGCTACATTATGATGTGATAGTATATGTTTCTAAAACTGATCCATATAATACGGTGTGAATAAGCTTAAAATAAAGTAAAATAATGCTTACTTATGGAATGTAATACGACAATTGGGTTTATTCTCTTTTTCACATCTATTTTTATAAGTTTTCATATCACAAGTCAACATTTTGCAGTGTTATTTCGTAAAATGAACCGATGATGCCTCGACCATAGTTCGCACAAGAATGATGACGTCACGTTTTCAAATTTCACTTGAGGCCATACGCGAGCACAGCCGGCTCCAATGGAACCGGTATGGGGAGTGGGGATAATACGCTTTTAATCACTTAGGGCAGGTCTACTAATATTCATATGTCTATGGCTAAATCCATTTCAAGCAACGTTTTGATAGTTAACAGATGTCCTTCACCAAGACGATACATAAAGTAGTTTCCACTCTGGAATTTATAATTAACTACACATTATTTAAATTAAATTTTGTTTCAAATAAATTACTCTTCTATTTTCGTCGTGATATCAGAAACAACAAAAAAGCTTAACCAATTCAACCTCCGGCAGGACAGGGAATCAGGAGAAAAGAAAAATGTCAAATAATCCACAAAATATAATTTGCCATGCCAAACAATGATCTTAACCATGCGAAAATATAAATTCGTCGAGTATATAACCACTGTTATGTACAAAAGCAGCTCAAAGGAATACATCTGGGCATCTGGAACTTAAGGGGAAGCTTGGGAATACTAAATCACTATTTTGATTTATCTTTATATCGAATTGGTGTACATTACGAATACCAAAAAATATGCTTTAGATAAATTGAAGGTTTTCTTATAAATAGCGGGCTATTCAAAATAACACCTTTTATTGGAAAACCCTGTATAAAATTAAAATAACTCAATAAAAAATATAAATGTAAACTATTAAAAAAAACATTTTTTTCAATAAAAATGTACTAACGCATAAAGGAAACAATTTAAAAAAAATACAGTATTATAGCTAAGATTATCTGTGACAGTTTCACTTGATTAACTTTTATGTTTTCTTATAAAATTATTTGGAAAATAAATAAAAACCAGTTTTGTGCTTGAAATCGAACGTTTCTAAGACTATGTTTGTTAAGCGATTTTAATGCCTATTACCTACAATATAAGTATACCAAGAATATATACTGGCTTGTAGCTTCCTCTTAAGATAAACCCAGGTTGGAGTATATGCAATAAAGGACGCAGTAGGGGCTACAAAGTATGCCAGCTTCTAGATACTTCACTAGTAATATGAATGTCTAGTAAAAATTTCACATGGTCTCCTGTATAATAAACATCAATTTTCCCTGTCTAAGGCGTCTGAGGTATTATTTTACCCTGAGCTACACTGAGCAATGGGCATTCAGTCATATTAAAAGGTAGGTTTGACATCTTCTTGCAACAATTATTCTTGTGGTGGTGATATTTCAGGATGCATACACGATGAAAACTTACTGATATAAAATATTGTTAATTTATTAAAAACCTTGTCAAATTATTCGTTTTCGCGTTAAAAACGGGACTGCAGGCATTTAACGAATAAAATGACAGCTTTCATAAACTATCAGTAAAGCACGAATATGTTATGGGGAAGTCGAAACACTTGTTCTTAAAAATTAAAATGTTTTCGCTTTTAGTCCATTACACGTGTTTAGATAATTTCTGAATGACTAATATTTGATTAGGATATGGTCATGCTATCACATTTTTAACATTATTTTGATAAAAGTAGTTACAACAGTAACAGGATTTGATATCAAGGTTTCAGATGCATCAAGGTTTTGCAAATACGTACCTACCTCCTCCATATATGGTGACCGAATAACTCATCAAAATGACAATTCAACACACCATTAAAATGTGACATAAAGTCATGAAAAGTGGTGAAAAAAAAACTAGATTTAAAATGTTACATAAGTAAGGTTTAGATGTTATATTTTTTTTTTCATCGTTTTAAATTATTTATATCACTTTTTACCGGTGTGTTGAATTGTCATTTTGATGACTTAATATATTGCGCCAACGACGGTGTTATTAATGAAATGTAAATTATGTTTGCAAATTGTGTGAAATATTATTGTATTTCACAATCAAAATTGCATAATGCACAAATCATGTTGAATATAATTACGACAAATCAAATGTAAAATACATATTTATGAGTTCGTGCATTTGACAATTTAGTTTTGTAAAAACCATAGAAAATGCAGATATTTTAAATGGCGAGTCCCAAAAATTGCAAATTACTTACTTAACCTAATTGGCGTTACGCGATCTCGAATTTAAAAAGCATTACAGCATTGTTACCAAAATTTTGGCCGGGATAACAAAACTATCGTAGTTAAAAGTCGATTAACCTTAGACCAAGGTTATTTGGGACATTCTGAGTAAATAATAATCCTAGGTATAACTAGTTGCCTAGGATAGCGAGCTTATTCTGAAAACTCATTATAATTATTTAGATTAAAAAATAAATACTTAATTCAAAACATCCATCATCATAAAGAAATCCAGTGAAAAATATTGTGGCTTAAAATTATTTTTTAATGATAAACTAATGTTTATGAGACAAGGTTTTATGCATAGCACAAAGGATAACAAATTATTTTAAGCTATAAAATATTTCAACAACACATGTAGATATAATATGTCTCGACGCCATCTAGTGAGAAATTTAGCACTAACAAAGTCTTTCCTACAAAAATAAAGTTGGTTGTTTGCAAGTGAAAAAAATATAATAAGCAGTAATCGTTGATTGAAGTACTAGTACGTACTGAATGATTGGGCGTGTTGGAAATAAGCCGACGTAACTCAGTGGTCTAGAGCAGTGCTCCGCAACCTTTTCTCACCTACGACACACCAAATTTCTTCCTAGAATTCGGCGGCACACCAAAAGCTAAAATACATACCTAGGTATTAAATTGATAGACAAATTTTACAATAATTTCTTGTTTTTTTATTTGAAAAGTATACATACATACATTTAACTATAACATATTTATTTTTACGCAATCTTAATAATTTTTATAAAATAATAATAAATTAATGAGCGATTAATTGTTAAATTAACCTGCGCTTGTTTCAATGAACACAAAAGTTTTATATTTGGCTCGGGTTTTGACAGCGCAACCCGAAGTTCTTGGTCAAGACCTTTTAAGCATGACCGCTTATCATTTTCAATTAATACAAGCGTTGAAAATTTTTGCTCACATAAATATGTCGTTGAAAATGGAAGTAGTGTTAAGAATGCTTTGACCGAAATGCAAGGATATTCTTTTTTAACGTAAATCCAGAAAACATCTAATGGATCTTCGGAGAAGTGAATTTTTAATGTCATGTAATTATTTAAATCTGTAAATTCCTCTCGAATTTACAGAGGCAGTGCTTCCATAGAATTTATTGCATTGGTTGCAAAAGGATTTTGAATCCAATCGCATTGTTCCGTATTAATGAAATAAAAATATTGACCAAATTTCTGCTGAAACAAACTTAAATGTTGTTGGGCCAGATCCACAGTTAATTGGTTTTTTTTCAATTGTACTATGGTTGGTCCTTTGGTACATTTCCAAACATCCCTTTTGCAACTCTTTCTGCCAAAGTTCGTTATTAAGTTCATCCAAATGCTCGAATATATCAGCCATGTATGCAAGTTTGGCTATCTAGTAATTATCATCTAGGTGCTGATATAGTTTGGGCATATTTTGATTTAAAAGAAACTCACACACCTCGTGAAGAAGCTAGTTTTGGCTAGAAACAATCTAGCCAAAACATTGCCTCGGGATAGCCAACGAATTTCAGTACAAAACAATAAGGATTCATATTCGGCTCCCATTTCTGCACAGAGTATTCCAAAGATTTGTGAGTTTAGGGCTCTTGATTTAATTATGTTTACGATTTTAATTCATTCATTCATTCAACTTGTTCAAAAGTTCCTCCGGTAAATTTTTGACCATCAATGCTTCTCGATGTATGCAGCAAGTGTGTAAATTGTAATGTTGGATTTTTTTGTTTTACACAAGAGACAAAACCCTTTTTACTACCCGTCATTGCCGCAGCGCCATCCGTGCAAACAGCAATGCAATTGCTCCATTTAATATTATATTTTTTAAAGAAATCATCGGTTACTTGAAAAAATTCTTCACCGGTAGTTCGCTCTGGAACCTCCTTAAAAAATAAATAATTTTCTTTAATAAAGTCCTCGTCAACGAAACGTACAATAGCTATCAACTGTGCTTTATTTTTAATATCGGTTGTTTCGTTGATCTGAAGCCCAAATTTTTCAGCCAATAACAGTTTTCTAATCAGTGTTTCTAATATATCGTAAATACCTTTTTTAACAGTATCGGCAGACAATGAAAAATAGACAATATTATGACAAATATTTTGTCATTGTGTATTAAATACATAATGAAATATTGTAAAATGTCAAATAGATTGAATTTGACCGCGGCACACCTGTGTCCGGCTCACGGCACACCAGTGTGCCACGGCACACCGGTTGCGGAGCACTGGTCTAGAGCACCTGACTGGACATTGGAAGGTGCAGGTTCAATTCCCGTCGGCGACATTTATTTTTACTCGGGAGCATAGACATATGAATATTAGTAGACCTGCCCTAAGTGA
This sequence comes from Hesperophylax consimilis, assembly GCF_061612785.1. Lineage (NCBI taxonomy): Eukaryota > Metazoa > Arthropoda > Insecta > Trichoptera > Limnephilidae > Hesperophylax > Hesperophylax consimilis. The sequence goes on from NC_142842.1 coordinate 5,456,859, forward strand.
TTAAAAGCGTATTATCCCCACTCCCCATACCGGTTCCATTGGAGCCGGCTGTGCTCGCGTATGGCCTCAAGTGAAATTTGAAAACGTGACGTCATCATTCTTGTGCGAACTATGGTCGAGGCATCATCGGTTCATTTTACGAAATAACACGGCAAAATGTTGACTTGTACTATGAAAACTTGTAAAAATAGATGTGAAAAAGAGAATAAACCCAATTGTCGTATTACATTCCATATATAAGCATTATTTTACTTTATTTTAAGCATATTCACATCGTATAATATGAATCAGTTGTTACTATCACATCGAGAAACGTCTGGACGCGAAACACAAAGCTGGTTGGTTGCTGGGAAGTAAATTATGAACATTTATAAAAGTGTCTTAACTAAATACTTAAACGAAATATTCGACTCTGAAAATAGAACCGAATTTTTTTGCCGAATTTGGACTTCGCAAATTTGTTCATAACGTGGCGAGTAATTTGCGCTCCCATGTAAAAATGTCTATTCATTCAAAAGCAGATTTTACTTTTAAGAAGTAAATGGTGATATTATAATGCGAGATGCCTATTTACTGTCAGATTGATTTATTGACGAATCACAGTCAGCTTCACTCCCTTCGTTCTTCAACAGTTGATTTTACCCCTCGCCATTATCTTCTCGTCTATTAATTCCTATGTCTGTGCTCGGGAGATATTTTCAATTTGATCAAAAGATAAACATATAAGTTTTATTATATACATTTATTATACCTAGAATTTAAAAACGAATAAAACGCCATCAGATTAAATTTCACCTTTTGATACTATTGAATCTGAACCAGTCTACGTGAGTATATATCTATGATCTAAATTATTTTTTTCTTTCGTTGTAATTGCAAGTTTTTAAACACAGTCAAATTGTTTATTAGGTGAGGTTATGGATGAATTTTTGCACCTTGATTCAAAACAATATCATTAGTGACGAGATGTTAACATTTAATCTAGTGTTCTCTAATGTTATAAGCGGGTAATCTTAGGAATAAAAAATGTATACATTATTAGTATGAACTAAAAATTAACGTAGGATCTTTGGGACTGGTGACAGGTAACGTCACTGGTCACGTCCATAGATAGTTTTAACTTTGAAATCGACATTAGCAAAAAAAATACTTGTATTTAAGTTGAAAGGATATTATTCATAAAAACAAATAAAAGTGGACTGGAGTTCTTTATTGAGAAACGAATTATCTTCATAGTTATTATCTCATAGTTATGTGAAGGTACCACGTGCTTGTGTTATATTGCTTGTACAGGGTTTTCCAATAAGAGGTGTTATTTTGAATAGCCCGCTATTTCAGTAGATGTTACTGTCGAAGCTGTTATTTTTTGACAATTGACAAGTAAAAACTACGCCATTAATAAAAATGGAACGATACACGCTTCAACAACGCATTGAAATTATTAAAATTCACTTGAGTGAATCAAATGCAAATCATATTGAGTGATGAGGCCCATTTCCACCTCGGTGGCTTCGTCAACAAGCAAAATTGTCGCACCTGGAGCTCGGAAAACCCAAGAGTTATTGTTGAAAAGTCTCTCTATCCTCAACGAGTGACTGTTTGGTGCGGTTTATGGTCCTGCGGAGTCCTTGGACCATACTTTTTCGAAAATGAGGCTGGAGCAACAGTTACGGTGAATGGATTGCGCTATCGAGAGATGATTAATGATTTTTCATGGCCGAAATTGGATGGTATTGATCTGGACAACGTTTATTTTCAACGAGTAGGCGCTACGTGCCACACAAGCAACGAAACCATTAATCTTTTACGATTGAATATCAAAATAACACCTCTTATTGAAAAACCCAGTATTTTAGCGACCTCGAATACTACCAGATTTTCCGACTAATCAATACAGTCGGGAGCGTTACTGCCATCAAAATTGTAGATTAAAAATAGTTATTAGGTCGTTCGTTGGTTAGTTTTAAAATAGTATGTAGGTACTTAACACGGTTAGAATTCTGTTAATTTCAAGTCACATCACAAGCCGTGTTTTCTTTCGTTTCGTTTTCAATAATTTTGACGGCCTCCTTAGTCGAGGGGAAGGCTCTCGACTAGCAAGCCGAAGGTCGCGTGTTCGAATCCCGGCGTGCATTCATTTAAAATATTATATAGTACACTTGCGCCACGTTCCAGAGTGGAAAATACTTTGAGTATCGCCCTGGTGTAGACCACCATTCAGAATTGAAAGGTTGCTTGAAATTATTTTAACTAAAACTGATTGTAAAATGGGGGCCTCAGCACCCAGTGTGGCTAACATTACCTAAAAATATAATATTAGTTTATATTTTTTTCAATACTTCTAATGTTTAATTGCCACTATGGGTGACCAAACACACCCATACCAAAGATATTACAAATGAATACTGCTAAACGCAGATCTGTGTTTAGTAACAGAAGAAAATATTTATTTTATAATCTATAGACAAAAAATATTTTAATGCGCGTTCAGAATAATGCGGTAGGTTAATGCTACTATGGCAGGATACAAATGTGCCGACCTGTCATTAATATGTCATTACATTGATTACTCGAGCTGTGACGTATGACATTATTATGTTTGTTTGCAACTCTTTTGCTACGGGCAGTATTAGTTTCATTCAAAAATTCCCGCTTGAAACTGTTTAACATATTATATATAATCCATCAAGTAATTAAAGTAATAAAAAATAATTAAAAGAAATGAAAACATTATAAATAAAAAAAGTTGTAATGTTTAATTATTTTATCTACATGTGATTTTTTTAATGATGGGGACACATTTTTCAACTATTCAGAACTTAAACCAAAAATCAATCACACAATCGCACTCAAATTAGATCACTCAATCCACCTCCCCTTCTACTCCCTTCGTCCCTCTATCCTAATCCTATATTCTCTTCCGCACTCCACACCACACCCCCTAATGTATTTTATAACTGAAAAATTCACTTTAATATTGCCGTTAAGGATGCCCACCCTCGCATTTAAAATCTTAGTGGGAAGAAATAATAATCATAAAGATGTGTTTATAGAATCGCTCGAGATTTGATAGCCTCCTCGGCCAATGGTTAAGGCTCTCGACTAGCAATCCGCAGGTCACGGGTTTGAATCCTACTGTTAAAAATAATACTTAGTGTATTTGCGGCACGTTCCAGAGGCGAACATACTCAGATATCACCTTAGTGTATGACCACCATTCAAAATTGAAGCATTTCAGGTTCAATTCAACATGCAGGTACTCAGAACGACGAGGCTTAACGACTTATTCCATATTAGCCGGACGCGCACAAATGCTGGTGTCAGGGATCCAATCAGAAGAATGTTCGAATTGTATAATAAAAACCAAAACCTGAAGGATTCCGACATATTTTTTGATACATGTAGTACTTTTGGTAGGAAATTGAAGTCTGTTTTCCTATAAAAAAAAGCAAAATGTGTACTTACTTCATTCACTATCCTCTTTAAGTACTTTTTTATGATTTATCTCTAAGCTTGTATAAAAAATATTTGTGCAGTTGTATTTGACATTGAGCATTATCTATATACATAGTAATTTTCGTTTATACTTTTTCCTTATTTGCATGTAAAAAAATATTTAAAATTGTTGTCTACCAGTCAATCTGTGAGAAATAGTTAGGTAGCAGGCGAATTCTCAAGTTATTGTTTTACAAAATTATCTTTTAATTACTGTCTGTATCTGTGTTTTCTCCTTAAATAAATAAATGAAATAAAATACTCCCCAACCTTCCTTTTACCCATCACCTTCCCCTCCCCACTACCTATAACTACCACTACCGTTGGCAGATGTTGGGACTCTTGGATTGCACATAAAACAATTAACAAAATTTATCGTAACTTTTATATTTGGGCGTTAATTTAAAATAAATGTCTATATTTTTTATAAATTTCACCACAAAAAAATTATCAGGTTGTATGCATTTATGACCTCAATTTATGTATGAGGTTTGTCCTGAGGGGATTGGACACAAATGAATAAGCGTGCCACGTGGCTATTGGCTATGAGTTAATCTCCACCCCAATGATAAAGCTAATATATAAACTAACCAGTTCTAGTCACAAGATCCAGTACTTACGTCCATTCTAGTTACGATGCAGTCTGTCTGCTTTTACAGACGGGCGGCGATAAAGGTGACCTCTCGCGGTGATCGCCTGAAGTTAATTGCGTTATTTAAGTACCCTACCCACTCACTCCTCAGAGCTTATGGACTCCTAATTACTGACTTTCAACAAAAGACATAAAGACAGTAATAAGTCCCTACCTACCACCAGCAACAAGCTCTAACTTAAGTATGATTGATTTATCAGATGGGTGGATTCAAAGAACACTTTTCCACTCAGCGACGAAGACATTAGATTTTGAAATAAAAAAAATCAAGCGGTAAAAAAGTTTTTATAAAACATCTATTTTTTCAATAGTTTTTTTTTTACTTTAGCAACACAGGAAGCCCTGAGGATAAAAATCCCCCATCTTTGGGGATGCTGTGTGGAGGGTTTTTTTCTAAGGAAAGGAAGAAGAGGGAGGTTTAGGAAGGATAATACTTGCAAATACTTTTTTACACATATTAAAGATAAACCTGTGTGCCTTATATGCAATGAAGCTGTAGCGGTATTTAAGGAATTCAACCTCTCACGACACTTCATGACAAAACATAACAACGCCACTTATGAAACTATGACCGAAGAGGAACGGAAGCAAAAAGCAGAAACTCTACGTAAGAAACTGTCAGGTCAACAAAATATTTTTAAAAAACAAAGCTGTTCTCAAAAGATAGCTACACATGCCAGTTACGTTGTAGCATACAATATTGCAAAAAGTAACAAAGCATTTTCTGATGGTGAATTTCTAAAAACTTGTATGATCCAAGTATGTGACATTTTGTGTCCTGACAAAACAAAGGATTTTGAGACAGTAAGTTTGTCTCGAAAAACAATTTCTTCCAGAATTTAAGTAATTGATAAGCAGTTTGTCTCACAACTAGAGTCAAAGATAAGCGAGTTTAAATTCTGTTCTTTTGCGTTGGATGAAAGTACGGACATAATTGACACAGCTCAGTTACTGATATTTATATGAGGTGTTGATGGTGTTACTGAAGAATTAGCTTGCATGCGTTCATTAAAGGGAACGACCAAAGGATCAGACATTTTTCAAGAATTTCAAGAAACTATCACGTCTTTGAAAGTACCTTTGACCAAAATTTGTAACATCACTACTGATGGAGCACCGAATATGACAGGGACGAAATCTGGTTTCGTAGGCATGTTTAAGGAATCATTTCCTGGGAACGAAGCTGTGTTTCTTCATTGTATCATACATCAAGAAGCTCTGTGTAAATCTGCTCTAGACATGAAACATGTGCTTGATGTTGTTATTAAGCTTGTTAATAGCATTCGTTCACGAGCACTCAATAATAGACAATTTTGAGAGTTTCTTGACTCATTGCGGTCTGAGTATTCTGATGTACTTTACTACACTAAAGTAAGGTGGCTCAGTGAAGGAAAAGTTTTCGAACGAGTTTGGGATTTAAAAGACGAAATAATCTCTTTCGTGGAAGAAAAATGAATGGACGAATGTGAACATATGAAAGATATTGTATGGCTTTCAGACTTTGCATTGTTTACAGATCTTCTCAGTCACATCAATAAATTGAACCTTAAACTCCAGGGAAGAAATCAATTAATCAATAATATTTGGGGTCATATCAGGAGTTTCAAAATGCAATTGAATCTATTTTCTAAACAACTAGTCAAGAAAGACTTTACCCATTTTCCAAGACTAAAAACTATTGGAGTTAGGGAGGACCAACTTAAGAACTATGAGAAAAGCGTGAAATATCTTTATGAAGAATTTGAACGAAGATTCCAAGACTTCAAAGTTATAGAACAGGACCTTTACATTTTTAGCATGCCATTTAATATGGATTGTGAATCAGTCAAACCAGAATTGCAGCTCGAATTGATTGAGTTGCAATGTAACACTGAATTGAAGCAACTGTTTCTCAACGTTTCCAAAATTGAGTTCTACAAGGCCCTGTCAAAATCAAGTTTCCCAAACCTGAAATCTCACGCTCAGAAGATAATTGCGATGTTTGCATCTTCCTACATCTGTGAACAGGTGTTTTCTACTATGAAGTTTCGCAAAAACAGTGTTAGAAACCGATTGACTGACCACCATTTAGCTTCACTACTGCGAATCAGCTCATCCCAGTTTTTACCAGATTATGATAAACTTTTAGAAGCTCAGCCACAGTTTCATCTGTCACATACGCCTTCATACTCTTCTAAAGAATAATCAATTTTTGTTACTTTTTTACCATTTTAGCATATAATGTACTCAATATTATGCATGATGTAAAAATTAAAAAATAAAGTACTTATATCACTTATAAAAAATTATTTTTTTAATTTTTTTTTCCGGCCCGCCTAGATATTTTTTTTATTTTATCTGGCCCTTTCCTTAAAAAGTTTGCCCATCACTGCACTAGAGCAAAGGCGATAAAACTGTTTTTGTAAATTGAAATATTACTATCGAATATATAAAAGAAATTAAACTTGTTCACAATAAATGAACTGTCAACCTACCTGCGAGCGTTAGGGTAACATAGCTTGGTCATATTAATAATATGCGTAATTATATGCAGACGGAAAGTGCAGTGGGCAGGAAGGGAGACGGGCGGTGTGAGGGGGTGGAGGACAGGGGGGGAGCCCGGTCTGATGTACTTCCGGTATCGGTGCGTAGCTCCCCTAATCGGAGGCTTTGATCAATACTTACCGCAGGGTACCTACCCACCAATGAGGCTAGACAGCAGACACTGAATTGGTTGATACGGTGTTAATAGTATGGAATTTGCGTGTTATTTATTTGTGCACAGTGCCGGACACGGGCAATTATGGGTGTCGTGATGTGGAAAACCATCAAACGCTTGACTAACCTTTCACATGAATTTATTATTATACTGATCAAAAATATACGACAGTTATGCATTACTATAAGGAAGGGTTGTTGAAAAGAATTTTGAATAATTACTCATTAAAAGTTTTGTTTCATAGTGGGACGGTTATTTCACAGTACTCAGTAATTGGACAGTAACAGAACTTGAATAAGACTTTCACAGAAAATTTAAAACGCAATAAATGTGCAACATTTTCATATTCTAGTTACTTTAATAAATAAATATAATTTTTACATTTTATTATGTACGTATGCATTGATATACAACGGAAATAGATAAAATAATGTTATACGATTAAACTTTATTTTATTAAAAAACAAATAACTTTTTTAAAATCACTTTATTATATACAACCAATACATGTTTCATGAACGAAGTATACACCGAAGTCAAACATTAAATATAGATTACAATTGGAAAAAAGAAGTGGAAGGAGGGGGGAGGGGTAAGAGTAGGCTGGGTTTATAAGAATTAGGAATTACAATATGAAAGACCAGTTAAGTGGGAAAATATTTAAAAGATAGTTTATAAAAAAATTCTTGTTAATTATATCTGCTTTTATAAACATGTTCTCTTATTTCTAAAATTTCTAAATTATTTATTTGCGATGCTTTATATCCTGTGTGAAATATTTTAAGACCTGAAAAAAATAGCATGTAACCATAAAACAATATATTCATAAGACAAATAACATTTAATAACGGTTATTCTAATAAATTGATAGTTGAAATACTAAATAAAAAAAATTAAACATATTCTCTTCAAACGGTATTTTTACCCTATTTCTTAAGATATAAATAAACATCAGGATTAAAGCATCGCAAATAAATAATTTTGAAATTTTAGAAATTAGAAAACATGTCAATATAAAATCAGATATAATTAATAAGCAAAAAAAAATTATAAATAATAATGAAAAATGCCATTGCAAAGTTTAAATAAACTTCCAGAAGAAATCTTCTTATGAAACGCAATGGTCAAGTATTTTTGCATATTTAAATATTCGCGCCAGTTTTTTGGTTAGTTCTTACACCGCCAGAGGTGCGCTCTGTCAGCCAGCTATTGCCGCGGCCATATTGAATGAACGCGTGCTTTTTTCGTCAAACGTCAAACGTAATCACGTAATTGTGGATAATTTTCACTGTAATGTAATTAATCCAATGGATTATGAACTTTCTAAAACATATTTTCTTCGATATTATCCAAAAATCGTATGAGCAGAAACGATATTTTCGAAGAAATATCGTATTACATGTGGCGATTCTTTTTCAGTATGAAATCGTGTCTTAATTTTTAATGTCTTATTTTTTTTGTATCCAGTCGCCTGCAAACCGAAATGAACCTTACGGTTGCTTGAAATTGAGGGGCAGATTGGTATTTTTTGCCTGCAGACCCCCTATGCAGAATTTAAGAGAATCACACAATTTTAATTTGACCAATCAGAGGGCCTACATCGTTCAGACGCTGGGACATTAATACTATCAGATTACTTTAAATTTATTTTTGTGCAATTGTTTTAAACAGTCGTTTCCTGCAATATTTTCGAGTATAAATTGGTAAATATTGTTATTTATTGACCGGTCGGTGGCCGAGTTGACATCGCGTTTGGGTCCCACCCAGGCGTAGTAAGTTCAATTCCTCGGCTGGCTAAGTCCTCCATCACAACACAAGCAACATTTTCAGCTTACTGTGGTGGTAGTAGGAGATTTTCAAGTATTGTCAGGTTATTTGTAACCTGGGAATGTTTGACTTTCTTTAAAAAAAATAAATTAATTAATTATATATAAATGCAAAAGACCTAATAAGCGTATAAATAAATAAATAAAATAGAACAAGCGATTTTTTTCATCGTTAACCCTTATAGAAAACCATATCTAAAACTTCCATAAAACAACACAAAGCCTTCCAGATTTATTCCCCACCATCCTACTTCATCCTTTCCGCAGTTTCTGCATTCTTTGTTTCCAGTTTCCGGGCAGCCGGTCCTTGTGGGCAAGTGTCACCCACTGTGTCCAGCGCATGAAAGATTTCCTGGCATATAATCCTTCCAGGCGATGCGCGACACTCAGAAACTTCACAAGAAAAACAAACCACTCTGACGGAAACAGAAATGCCACATGTTAAATATCTTCATAAGATATGTATATCGATACCACATCACGTAATCAAAACAAATTTGACATAATATCTTACCTCCAAATTCAACTACATCTTTGAATGTACATTTCAATATTTGCAACAGCTGTAGCTGATTTACCATTTCTACATACAAGTTTGTGTATTTAGGAAGTATGTTTACGAGAGATGGGAAGGCTGACAGAGATATTGAAAGAAGGGTAAATGCAGGTAACTCCATTAATGGAGGACTGAACGCTGTTGGCGCTAACAAAAAAATGTCCAACGAAGCGAAGTTAGCAGTCCACAACAGAGTGCTGGTACCTACCTTGATGTATGGAAGTGAGGCATGGAACTGGCAAAGAAAGGATGAAAGTAGATTAAATGCTGTTGAAATGAGATCCCTGAGGCGTATGTGTGGTAAAACCATGTTTGATCGTGTGAGGAATGTGGAGATCCGCAAAGAGTGCAAGGCTGATGTAAGCGTAATGAGTAAGATTAAGAAAGGGACGCTTAGATGGTTTGGGCATGTAGAGCGAATGAGCGAAGATAGGAGTGTAAGGAGGATATATACGATGCAAATGCGAATGGTAGCAGAAGTCGGGGACGCCCGAGGAAGACATGACACGATCAAGTGAATCAGATACTCGAGTCGGGCCATGTCAAGAGTCAGAATAATAGAAGAGTATGTATGAGACGATGTATGAATGTGAATGAGGCAAGAAGTGTGTGCCAAGACCGAGTTGTTTGGCGGTCCGTCCTCTCTGCCTACCCCTGCGGGGAAACGGCGTGGTGGTTAGTTAGTTAGTAGTTACATACAATTTCAAAAACATCGACTTACATATAGGTTACAACATCGTTTGTTCTATTGTACAAACATACAATATAAACACAATAAAACCAGGCTGACCCAAAGGCACTGTATTGCCCCAAACAATCCTTACCCAATTCCATCAACATGTGCCAAAACCTGAACTCAAAAATTAAAAATGATAAGACCCTGGTAACTGATTAACCTTTTCCTATAATTTTTAATTCTTCTATCTATGTCTAAATATCTAACATCTAAAATATGCTATCCCTATCTTATAAATATATATTTTTTTTAAATCGCAGTAGCTCCTTTAAAATCGTCATTATATCACATTTATTAATCTAACTTTGGGTAATGTATTTTTTTAATAAATCATCACTGTTTTATACAAATATGTGATAATACCCACGAACAGGCTTTGCCTTTGTCGGATTTTTTTGGTTATTGACTTATATTTTATGTTATTACGTATCTATATACTTACCAGTACGTATCAAAAAAACTTTGCAAATAAAAGAGATGTTATATTAAATGAGTAATAAAAGTTATTGTAGATCTTGTGATCACTTAGCGAAATAATAATTGAAATAATACTTCAAAATATTTTTGTTTAATTTACGCACACACGCATTTATAATTAATTAGGGTTCAAATGCTTTTATTGTGTCTACGATAGTTATCGTTATAATTGACAAATAACAACCGAATGCGACAGAGGATCATGCGGATTTCAGACATAATTTTTTTAAATAATCTTTCCCTATTATGCATATATTATTACTAGCGTAAATTCTCTAAATGACAGTGAAAACTCTATCACAATCCATTGCGTAGTTTAGAATAACCAAGCGCACAAACAGACAGACGCGGATAGCGAGATTATATATTATAAAGATTAGAGATGTTCATTATTCATTATTTTGTGACATTGTTTGAATTTTTCACCTTTCTGTCATAGATGTTAAAAAAACAGATTAATCATAAAGAAAACTTTGAAAATGGGTTTGTAGTACATAGAAGAGACTTTTTTTCGTATGAATTCCACAAATTAACCTCAAAAACAATATATTTATCCACACGATTCGTACTCAGAAACTACTGATCCAAAGTTTGCCTTTTATACTGAATATACCTACTATCGTAGTATAATATAGTAAACGTGAGGAATAAAGGAATTCTCCTCTTACATACCTCCTTGTAGTTACAGCTCGCGTCGCTAGATGTCTCCGCCATAGAAAATCTCTCTCGTTTCGCCCTTTGTGCTAGCACGTACCGTACCCCAACAAGATACAGCCAGCCGAGGTACGGGGCTAGAAAATATCTAAATGATGGAACTGCGAGACCTTTTTTGCTAGTTCTTTATCGCGCGGAAAAATTCTCCTCGGGGTATGATCCCTCAGGAGACAAAAGGATTAAGGTATTTAATTAAACGGGCGGCGGTAACAGAGGAATTCATTTCGCCAGGGGCATTTTTTATCATTCATTTCAGCCATTTTGCAAAGACAAAGGGACGTCACATCCACGTTGTATTATCGCGTGTACTCGTACCTATTCCGTGGCATCTCTCAGTTTTCATTAATTAGAAGAGGTTTCCGTTTATGAGTTAATTCAATGGATGAAAAAAAGTTTTTTACAACTCAATGCGATGTGACACAAAGGTGGATTTACTAAGGTAATCACAATAGTTTATGTATTAAAACATTAAATAGAAGTATACAAAGTGCACGGTATGGCAGCTTGAAGTTACAGTAGTTCGAGTGCAACAACTCGATAAACAAATTGTATTTAATCAGGTTTCTACCTATTGTGAACGTTACAACAAGTTTGTTAGATTCTTACATAATGAATAGCCATAAAATTCATTTCAAAGACTTGGTTAAAAAGAATGTATTTTATTTTTCAATGGAAAGTAGCGGAGTGGACAAATGCGTCGGATTCTCATCCAGATGTCGAGAGTTCAATTCCTACGGTAGCTACACGCCAATGGTGATGCCATTGGGAAGAATCACTAGGTTAATTAACTGTCTCGCAGGAAATGTGGATATTTTCCACATGTCATACAACGTATTTAAACGTAAAATATTTTTATTCAAGACTTAACATTGTAAACCTTCATTCGAAACTTTTTTTTTGTCCCACTTGTAAATGTATTTGCTATTCAATTTTTTTGTAATTTTTAATTACCGATATTGCAATATACTGGTTTATATTTTTTTGCAAATAAATAAATGGATTTTAAATGAGTATTTAAATCATTTAAAACGTCCATTTTTCCGATATACACGCATAATGTTATGTTTCTTTTCATATTAGAAAGTAGTTTAATTTATGTCGGCCTCCGTGGTCGAGAGGTAAGGCTCTCGACTTTTGGAGGTTGTGGGTTCAAATCCTGCGGTGCAGAAGTAAATTATAAATTATTATTTTTTTTGTAAACTAATGTTTAAGACAAGATTTCTTATGCATAACACAAAGGGTAACAATTATTTTACAGGCAATAATTATTAGCCTGAAGCAGTAATTATTGCCTGTAAAATAATTGTTACCCTTTGTGCTATGCATAAAAAATCTTGTCTTAAACATTAGTTCACCAAAAAAAAAAAATTATATTTGATAAGTTCTAGTATCTTCAACAAAAAATGTAGACAATTTGTCTCGACGCCATCTAGTGAGAGAGTTAGCACTTACAATAATAATAATAATTGGATGACTTATATAGCGCCGTTTTTGTGCAAAATCACCTCAAGGGCGTTTATGCCTTTCTCATATAAAACAAAGTTGGTTGTTTCAGGTGAAAAAATGTAACAAGCAGTAATTATTGAATGAAACCAAAGATATTAGAAGAACGAGATATGCTATGTTGGCCGCCGGACCGTAGGCGGAGTACTACCTAATTAGGGTACTTTGAATACTATCGGGACGTGTACGCACAGAAATCTGTTCTCTGTATTAGTGCGGATACCTTAGCGTAAGCGAAGGTGTGCAGTAGTATTGGTGAACAAAACCGGCGACACTGGGCAAAACAATTCCGTACAGTATGAACTGTTCATAGCACATCTCGTTCTTCTAATATCTTTGAATGAAACACTAGTATAGGTATATTGAATTATTTCGCGGATAAGAGATAAGCCGCCATAGCTCAGTGGTCAGAGCTGTCGACCGGAAATCGAAAGGACACGGGTTCAAGTCCCGTTGGCGTCATGTATCTTTTATCAGGAGATTTTTCAATGTGGATGAGTGTTTAAGGCTAATAATTATTGCCTGTAAAATAATTTTTAAATTATAAATGATCAATTTATGTTATTTCACGATTTAGTCTATTTAAATTTAAAATAATAAATAGTATATTTGCGGCACGTTCCAAAGTGGAAGATACTCTCAGTATCGCCCCGGTGTAAGACCACCATTCAGAATTGAATCCTAGCTTGAAATAACTTTACTTCACCACCTTATCTTCCCCGTCGCTCCTTTTCTTCCCTCCCCACTACTTTAAGTCTCACAACATACCAGATGGTTGGGAGCAGTTGGGACTCTTGTGCGGTTTTAAATTATTGTTTTTTAAAAGAGACTGTCAGTAGTTTTTTTTGAGGAAAGTAAGGTGTGAAACTGGGTCTTGAACAAAATGGCGGTCCATGTTGTAGGATGGAAAATAGAAAAGCTGGCTACTCGCGGCACACCCGTTTCATTAATCATTGAAAAGTGTTATTTTATCAAAGACATATATCAAAAATGCAGATTTTGTATTGTCAAGACCTAAAACAATGTCTCTTCAAGACGTTGATATACTCTTCCCTCTAAAAATACATTCCGACATGTCCTGACAAATATACCGCAGCGCCTTTGTAAAAATACCAGACAACCTACATACAGCATGTATGTAGGTACTACCTTTTAAAGATGATAATAATTCATAATTAACGCAATATTGAAAAGCGCTAAGGCCAAAACCCTACTAATAAGATGCGGTAACAGTAATGACTTGACTATTCATTACGTATTAATAATCTCTAGACACAGTATTGTAAGGACGGATTGTTTCATCGAATTTAATTCATCAATTTTTAAAGTTAATATTCAAGATCTGTGAAAGTCCTGCTCAAGTTCTGTTGTCAAACCAACCTACTATGAAACAATCGCCCCATGATGAGATACTCCCATACAATTAATCATTCATATCAATTTCGAATTCGGCAACAGTGTACCGTAAGGTACCTTATATTCAGATATTAGATCGTCGTGTGTACCAAAACAAACATATTTAAAAAAAGATTTTTATAAAAACCACCCTTGAAATCCATCAAATACAAACATCACCCCAACACAATGCACACGTTCAAACTTAATTAAAAACCATCCAAAATTACTTGCAAATTAAACCAAAAATCAAAACACACTTTGTTTACCAAAATAAACCGCGTAGAATGCAGTTTTGTTACTGAACCAACGCATCCAGACGGTCTGGGGGGGACTGGTTAGTACACCCCCAAATCCAACCCCCTGAGCCTCCCTGGGGTAGACGGAAGCCGGGGGAAGTGGGTGGGTGAGGTGATGCAGCCGCGGTCGTCCAAGGTTAAGGTCGCCACGGGCGGAAACGCACGGAAATAGCCTGGCTGGGAGGGGGGTAGAAATGGTTCCCCCCCCCTCACGCACACGCATACAGAGCACGTCACTTTGATTGCTGGGCTGTTTGTATGAACTTGAAGCGGTGTGTGTGTGTGTGTGTGCAGTAATCAATCCAGCTACCCTTCAATCTCACTACATAAATTAAAATGAAATTTTTAGCATGATGAAGGTTAAATATTATGCTGAACATCATTTCTTTACTAAAATACACAGAAGGAGGATAAAAATACCTCAATTTACAATATAATGCCAAGCATAAAGAGTACAAGAAAAAAAACAACGACTTCTCAGTGGAGCGATTTCAAATTTATATACTGTGTTTACATGTACTGGGTGATTAAGTAACAAATGCCTATTTATAAACTATGATTACATATATTGGGTGATTAAGTAACAAATGCCTATTTATAAACTATGATTAATTAAGTAACAAATGCCTATTTATAAACTGTGGTTACATTTATTGGATGATTAAGTAATAAATGCCTGTTTATAAACTGTGGTTACATGTATTAGGTGATTAAGTAACAAATGCCTATTTATAAATTGTGGTTACATGTATTGGGTGATTAAGTAACAAATGCCTATTTATAAACTGTGGTTACATGTATTGGGTGATTAAGTAACAAATGCCTGTTTATAAACTGTGGTAACATGTATTAGATGATTAAGTAACAAATGCCTATTTATAAATTTTGGTTACATGTATTGGGTGATTTAGTAACAAATGCCTATTTATAAACTGTGGTTACATGCATTGGGTGATTAAGTAACATATGATTTATATGTACCTACAAATACATAAAACATTTATGTTATTAAAAAATATCACTGTCATATACTTCTTATTAAAATCACGCGTTAACAGTCAATTAAAGAATAATGTATCCAAAATAATCTAACTTTTTTAAGACCGAATTTCACGTGTCAGTTTGCCAAAATCCAACGTTGCCAGTTTTTTTCGGGCCCAGTTAAAGATATTTTTTATTAGTATCAACTCGAATCAACACTTTCAAAGTCTTTAAAAAAATGTGTAACAAAAACACTGTTTAACGAATGTGAAGGGGTTTTTCTATAGTAAGGCTGATATTATTTTAAATGGTATTTTTCAATTTAAAACTGAACGTATGGTCAGCCTAGGCAAGCGGGATGTTGAATGGGACATCGCAGTTTACAACTATGTATTGATTTCTCGTTCAGCTTGCAAATTACTTTATGAAGATTTATGGCAGTTTTAGAGGCATTTAAATAAAACACTGTGGAAAGACGTATTGTAACTTTACAGGCACGATACTATTTATGATTTATTGCTCTCTGTTACGATGTAGTGCAAGGGGAGAGAGCAATCAAAATGATATTGGGCAATTTCAGGAAACGAAGAATCAATGTTTATGCCAATAATAAAGAGTTTTCATGTGATATTATTGCTACATATTCGGCATGTGGAATACCAACGGCAGAAGCTGTCGAACAAAAAAGTCCATTAACTCTTGGATCCCTAGGAGAGATGAGAATATAAGATTTTTGATTAATGGCAACATGAACATCCCATGCGATTTATGATTATTTTACATTAACCACACACAAGATGCCCCAAGGAAAATGATTTCCTTCAGGGCCTATTTCATCTTTTGGGATACTGAGTGGAGGGTTTTAAAGTGAAAGGATATGAATTTCTAGGAAGGAAAAGCGAATGTGGGGTTGGTAGGAATCTGGTGTGACGGACGTATGAATATATCCTTCCCACTGCGGTACAAGGCGACGCGACCGTTCGAGAGAGTCCAACTGGAGAAGTCAAAGGATCTCCCTCAATTCTTCTTATTCTTTAATGATTACATAGATATATTAATTTTTCTTTCCACTTAAAATCCATGCTATGTAGAATACATCAAACACCACTCAACCCTTCATTTCCTTTCCCATAAATCAAAATACACATTGCTTTCGGTTGAAAGCCGCCGCCCCATACATCACTGTACTACAGAGAAGCCCAAATAAAAATTAACCACGCATCCCCCTCATCAGAACTCCGGTGAAATGTGAAATGACAGAATTACAATTTACCCCGCGAGTTGTGATGGACCGCTAGTCCCCGTGGATAAAGTAGCTACCTATAACTGATATGGCCCCAAAAGCACTGGACAGATAATTCCTAGAACTGTAATAATCTACATACAGGGTGCGTATTATGTTCCAGGTCAATTTGGTTTAGCCGCCATTTTGGTTTGGATGACATTTGTCAATTGGCATTTGACAGTCATAGATCACTAAAATTAGAAAAAAAGTCGATAACGAAAATTATTGTTCAATTGTGAATGCAGAAAAAATTACGTAACTAGCCGAATAATTTAAAAATGTGGTGATATCGACAGGGCCCCACGGTACAAGTTTTAACCCTTTTCGAATTTTTCGAATGGGATACTTGAAGGAAAAGATGTACACCAATAAACCTACCACAACTTTGATGCTCGAAAATGTGCTTAAAAGCGCTCACCTTTGAACCACAGCCATTTGACCCACATCATATACCATACACAATGTTAAGGAGCATATAATCGATTAATGAAATATAAATTATAAAAATGTATTTCCCTTAAAAGTTATTAAAAAACATAGTTTTGGAACACAAAACGAACCACGTATAATGATTATAGTTCAATAATTAGTGTAGCATCGTTTTTTTAATAGTTTTTTTCATTTACTTCGAACAAGAGCCCCAAAGGAAAATTACATCATTCAGGGCTAATATCACCTTTGGGAATGTTTTGGAGATTACAAATTTTTTTTTTTGATTTCTAGGTTGACACGGCAAAATTGTATCCTAATTTCTATCACGAGCTACGGAATTGTGAAATATCGTTTATCCGCCAAACATTAAGACAAGATGCAATTTATTTTTTGTTGCAAAAATTCGTGTTTCGAAGTGTCTTAAAATCTAAGGAAAGGTTGGATACACTAGTATCGGGTTAAAATTACACTGCAAAAATTACACGTAAAGAAAATTATAAGTCGAGAAATAACACTCGTACATTTTTCCATAAATATGATCGGCTGACTTTATTTACTACTGTATTATCAAAGGAGGTTAAATATTTATCTCCGAAATATATTTCTTTAATTGTATTTAATAGAATACAAAGATTCAGTTATTCTATTACCACTACGAAAATATGAAAAAAAACTAATTTTAATAAACTCAAAATGTGTTTACTAAAGTAGGTTATAGTAAAGATAATTAAAATTTAAGTCCAATTATTTTTTGTCTAACCAACCCCGTTCTCCCCATGGGCAGTGAATTGAGGTGGGTACTAGTCTAAATCTCTTTAGTGTTTGGTACCTACCTCTGCTACGAGTGGGTTCCCAGTTCCTACCGAACCTCTGTGGCACCGTGGGTAGGACCTCCCCCTACCCTTAGTCTAGACGAAAGGAGAGGGGGGAGGGGGGCAGCCGTCTGCAAGGGGTACGTCGCAACTCAAATATAGGAATCTCAAAAAGAGAAAAGGTTTTTTTGTTTTCAAGGTGATGCGTTGGAAGAATTTAAAAAAAAACATCAGACACCCATGAGTACGCTTCTCCGACAAATTCTAAAAAAATGCTTTCAAGCTTTTTTAATCTTGTAGGAATTAAACGAAGCTTGGTTTTAAAGCTTTGTTATCTTTAGAAGTGCAACTAGAATTTGTTTTTAGCTTTGATATAAAATTTGTAATTTATTTAATGATACATTGCTAATTACACGTGTTATTGATAGATTGATGAAGAAAAAATATGATTTTCATTATTAGCTACTGATGGTGTTCAATTCTTTGATGATACTGTTTATTAATATTTAATTGATGGTATTCATTACTATTTAGTGATGGTGTTCAATTTGTTTGATGATAAATACTTATTAATATTTATAGACGATATGTATTTCTTTGACAACTATTGAAGTAAATGACGATTTCATTGCTAAAAAAATGTCTAAGAAGGTTTTCTGCCCTGGAAGAATTAGGAAAAAATTCCGTAAAAAAAACATGTTTACTAATTTATAAAACAATCTTGCTCTACCACATGTAAACTACTGTTCTAGTATTATTCTCTATATTAGTAAGGTGAGTAGCTTAAAAACTCCTTGTAATTTAGAACACGTTTGTCTAGAGCAACGAGACAAATTTTAAAGTGTTTCAAATTTAAAACATTTCATTTTTGTTAAATAAATTTTGTTCTATTGATTGCTGCATAAAGGCATCAAAATGTATAGCTTGGTTCCCAGTGAAATTTAAAATGCACCTAAATTAAGCAAATTTACACATTATTAGAAATAAGCAAAGTGTAACAATACTAAAAGTCACATTTTATAACAGTATTTTATATTATGAAAACTCTTCGTTAACCACGTATAAATAATTTGAACGTGGACTTGTTTGTCCGCAAAAAAAAAATTCTAAAAAATTCAATTAAGAAAGGAAATATTTTCTATTTTCTATAATCTCTTCTTTAGAAACATGTGTACTTAATATACAAAACATAAAGGATCTTTATAAAGCTTACTATGCACTTTGTCAATTACGTATAGGATATGAGATTATTATAATTAAAATTCTTGGGGAAAGCTATAAAAATATTTTATCCCTTTGTAAATATAATTATTGTGCATTTGTTGTGTAGATAGAAGAGTTTAGATGTTATATGTATGTATTCATGATGAATTAAGTTTTAATTGTTTGAATGTACTATCTTTGAATACTTGTAATATTGAGTATTTTTTTTAATAGATGTCTTCAATTTTTGCACGTGACAATTTTCATCATCGTCTCCATCATCGTACCAGTGACATTTTCCGCGTATGATGATGGTATTAGGGAGAATAAAAATATATTCAGTTGTGTTAAGAGGTGCTGCTAGAATAAGCCTCACACAACACACCCGAAGGACCAGTCCCAGAATTATGTTAATTGCAATTGTGTTATTGGGACAATTTACTTTTATGTATCCGCTAATCTTGGTATATAGCATTACTCAATGTTTTTTTCTGGAACATAAGAAAAGCCCAGATTGGAGTATAGAGAAAGGGGGAAGTCACCTGTCGCAATTGGGGCTACAAAGTCTACCGAATTCTTGATGCTTCACGCGAAATACTAATGTTAAAAAATGTAAATTCTGATGTATTATTGTACACTGCGCTCTGCTAATGTAATACTGATGTATTATTGAACACTGCGCTCTGCTGAGCTTCAAATGAGCATACTGTCACTTTATTGACATCTGGCAACAATTATACCGGTCATGGTGACATATTGGGATGGGTACATTGGGTAAGTAGGACAATTGCAGGATTTGATATTGAGAATTCCTAATCACCAATGAATGCACATCTACAAATCCCATACATAAATTTCAGGTTATTCGTAACACGTGAATGATTATCGTTCTCTTAAAAAAGGGAGATTCAATTTATTAATGTTTACAAATATTTCGATCATATTATATGATAAAGGTACTGGCTGGGTATAGGTATTCTTAAAGATTGTGGGTTTTTCTAGCGGTAATCTTTATTGATAGACTTTTTTACTTGAACATTATACCTCCTTCTGCATTGCAATTGGCTAATTTGGGACTATTATTAAATATTTATTATTCATCCCAATTAATAATATCTTAAACCTTATAATTAAATTATCTTAAACCTTATAGACAAAAATTAATATTATAAGGTTTATTAAAATTACCTGACACTATTTGAAAACTCGTCCTATCGTCATTATAAGCAGAAGATGTTGCTATCCGAGTCTGTCTGTGCGCTGAGTTCATCTACAATTTCTTCCGGGAGGTTTATATATACAATACTTGTACATTAGATTTATAGAAAGTAGAGAAAAGTGGATGTTTTGTATTCAAGATGTAAAGAAAATATTTTCTTATTTTGTTTACGCCGGTTAATAAGATACAACAAAATAATGTACTACGGAATTGTATATCTAAAAAAGGCCTACAGAAAAGTACGCAATAGTATATGTCTATATCCTAAAGATAACGCCGGGTACAATTCTGGGAGGTCTTGGCTAGTAAAGGAATTGAACCCACGACGCCTAGCTGGGAACCAGATGACACTCAGACACTAAAAGGTCAATTAAACATCGGAAAATACAATTAACGAATACAAATTCCAAAACATTTCCTTGTAAGCCTATACGCTTACCCCATCTCCAGACCTGATGCACCCAGGGTTATGTAAGTGGTCTATTCCGTACTATTGATGTCTCTCGGGGGGAAGGTGGCACTATGGGGGGGTTGGGAGGACTTGTGGGTGGCAATCGGGATGGAGGGTTGGGGAGAGGGGTCGTCGTTGATTTATCGCGACGTCTATGGCCCTAGTGGGGCGAGATATGGGAGAGGAGCGCTCAAACATGAGATGTACAGATGTTTAGATTCTACCAACACACACCTCTCCTCTGGACCGATACATCATATCGAAAGTCGTAAAGCATCCTTGTGTAGATTCCGGTGAGGTGTTGAGTTGGGGGTTAGTCAAAAGGCGGTGGGTGGTGATTTGAGGGAGTTTGTTTCTCAGTGACCATTGTATATTTAAACGACGAATTAAAGAATATAAATCGCAGCGCATCAGACTTGATTATTCTAGGCTTATGTTACGATTATTATTACCTAGTACGTCGGAGAAAAAAAATCCATATAAGCCGACGCATGGAACTTATCCGAGGTTCATACACCATATGGACTCACTTGAGAATGGTTTTAGTCTGGCAACCGGATGTAATGGAAATCTTGCAATACGTAGTTTTAATATAGTGCATAACTTAGCATTGACAGTCCATTCCTCTTGGAATGCTATGACTCATACGTGCCTGAAAACTACGTAGTCTACATCGCGACTTGTTCAAGATATCACACGGCAGAACAGATTTTCTAGCACAGAACAGCATGTCAAGAGGAATGGTGCTATTGAATTCAATTTCTAAAACAGTATATACATATATTTAAACTCTAGGTAAACCTTAAAACTTTTTCGTACAGGTTCTTACCAAAGTTAAGAATTTCAAAATAAAAAATCACTATAATTACCCATACCACAAATAGTAATCGAGATTATCAATGGTATTGTTTTAACTATAGGAAATACAGTAGGTATAGGTATATTATACATACCTACAGGTATATTAAATGAAGATACCTAGCTTGTTGACTGTAGGAAGTCGGTGCCCGCTGTGAGTATCAAACTCCAAATCAGCACAACTATACATAGGTATATAGTTGGGCTGAAGCCAACGTAGCTTAGTGGTTCAGAGCACCTGACCGGCAATCAGAATGTGCGTGTTCAATTCTCGTCGGCGGCATTAATTTTATTCTGGAGATATTTTCAATTTGTAAGGATATTTTTCAGGCGAATAATTATTGCGTATTTGTAATCCGTTGTAGACGGACCGTCAATCAACTCGATCTTGGAATACACTCCTTGCCTCATTCACATTCATACATCATATTATACATACTCTTCTATTTTTCTCCTGACATGGCCCAACTCAATTATCTGATTCACTTGATCGTGCCAGGAGAATGGCGGATTCATTAAAATCCTGTTACAACGTGATTGTAAATCGTTAAATGCGTGCAGTCCCGTTTTTAACAGTTATTATATACATTATTCTTCGTTCATTCGCTCTACATGCCCAAACAATCTGAGCGTCCCTTTCTTAATCTTACTCATTACGCCTTGCATTCCTCACACGATCAAAAATTCAAAAAATATTTATTGCACAAAAATAATACCTATAAAGGGTATAGCTTATAGGTTACATCCTATTTCTTCCAGCTAACCCAACAAATACACATTATATTACATAACCCAACAATTACATGTTAACAAATGTATGAAAATAAAAAACGGAGGTATTTAATTTATGTAAGGTATTCATTTAAGATGTAGTGACATTTGTTTAAAAGTAATGTTTTTAGTGTTGATTTAAATTTAAGTATGTCGGTTATTTGTTTGATGCTACGTGGAAGGTTGTTATATACTTTAATGGCCATGTAGTGTAGTCCTTTTTGAAATACACTTTTGTTTGCTTTTGGGTATAATAAGTTTTCTGTGAACCATGTAGCGTGTTTATGTGTTGATCATACGCGGTTTCACCACACACACCCGTCAGGGATCTTATTTCTACTCAGCAGTGCCTGTAATATATTAATAAACGTAATAAATACAATTCAAATAAAATAAAATGTCATATTTAATGAAATAATTTAAATATATTCACTAAATCACTAACACAAATAGATCTCCCCTTCAATAAGCATTTATAAATAAATTTTATCAAATATGTTATGGAGCTATGACATCTGCCCTTTTGCTGTTCTTTTCTTCTATGGTAATTTAAAAATATTTATTTATGCACTTGCTCATGTTCACGCTCACATTAATTTAAGTGTATTTTAAACAAGCAAAACGCAATTATTGTAATTTTTTTATTTGAACAAGAGTTCCAACTGCTCCCAACCGCATGAAGCCAGTGCGATTATGGCAATCCCTATCGGGGTATGTTATGGGGCTGAAGGTTGCTGGAAAGGGAAGGAGATAGGAAAGAGGATGGTTGGCAAGTATCTGGCTCATCAAACACGGCTAAATCAATTTCAAGCAATGTCTCGATTCTGAATGGTGGTTTTTCATCAGGGGGATACTGTTAGTATCTACAATGGAACATGCCGTAAATATACTACTGTATCATCTTGAATGAAAAAATTTGATAAATAACACAAATTAATTAAATAACGGTTACTTGAGCACGTTGGGATTTGAACCCGCGAACTCCGACCATTCAACCACCGATGCCATCATTTTGTAAGTAATCATCTTTTAAGTGAGTTTACGGTTTGAAATATCTTTGATATTAGTGTATGATCTCACCTATCGATGGCACTAGATTTGGGTATTAGGTTACCCATAGATGGCGTTAAGCTGTCGAGTATTGCAGAGAACGAGTGGATAATAAATAAGGTGGGAACTTCAAGGTTGGGGTCCAGATTATTCCAACCGCCTGCTAATTAAGCTGTCAGAGCCCATTGTCAATCTATCACATTAAAAGTATAAATGTTTTGACTTTTGATTGAATCTACAGGGTTTTCCAATAAGAGGTGTTATTTTGATATTCAATCGTAAAAGATCAATGGTTTCGTTGCTTGTGTGGCACGTAGTACCGTCTTGTTGAAAGTAAACGTTGTTTAAATCAATACCATCTAATGCTGGCCATAAAAAAATCATTAATCATCTCTCGATAGCGCAATCCATTCACAACTGTTGCTCCAGCCTCATTTTCAAAAAAGTAAGGTCCAATGACTCCGCTGGACCATAAACCGCACCAAACAGTCACACGCTGAGGATAAATAGGCTTTTCAATAGTAACTCTTGGGTTTTCCGAGCCCCAGATGCGACAATTTTGCTTGTTGACGAAGCCACCGAGGTTGAAATGGGCCTCATCACTCAAAATGATTTGCATTTGATTCACTCAAGTGAATTTTAATAATTTCAATACGTTGTTGAAGAGTGTATCGTTCCATTTTTATTAATAACGTAGTTTCTACTTATCAAATGTCAAAAAATGACAGCTTCAAAAGTAACATCTACCGAAATAGCGGGCTCTTCTAAATAACACCTCTTATTGGAAAACACTGTACTTTTAGAGTTCCTAAACATGAGTTTAATGACTCTAGCATTATTATGTTGGATTAACTATAGATAGCTGCACATCTTGATACAGGAATGCCCTAGTGAGATGTGCAGAGCATGCTTTTTATGTTAAAACTGTTTTTTGAATGAAATAAATAAAATAAAATATTTTACTTTTATATTTTTATTATTATGTATTGGTTTGAATAAGAGCTAAAACTATACTGCAGCTGTGTGCAGGTTTTTATTCCTTCCGAAGGATTATCTTTGGTTTTTTAAATTTGAACTTTTCATTTTCGCTATATTTTGCACGGGTATTTATTGTGAGATTAGTGTGGCTGGGAAGGCCGGCAT
Organism: Hesperophylax consimilis; assembly: GCF_061612785.1. NCBI lineage: Eukaryota > Metazoa > Arthropoda > Insecta > Trichoptera > Limnephilidae > Hesperophylax > Hesperophylax consimilis. The sequence continues at coordinate 5,481,415 of NC_142842.1, forward strand.
AAAATTTAGTAGCTTGGGAAACAAAGAAGTCCTATATCAACGGAATGTTGGAGTCATTATGGATAGTTGAAATTCTACTCCATTTAGGCGCATTTAACAAATCTTTGGTTAAAGCCGGAGTTTTATTTAAGAGGAAGCTACAAGTCGAAAATGTGTATATTCTTGGTATACCTTATATTGTATGTAATAGGCATTAAAATCGCTTGACAAACGTAGTCTAGAATCGTTTGATTTCAAGCACAACTGGTAATTTTATAAGAAAGCAAAAAAGTTAATCAAGTGAAACTGTCTCAGATAATCTTTGCTATAATACTGTATTTTTTTAAGTTGTTTCTTGCGTTCATACATTTCTATTGAAAAAAAAAATTTAGTAGTGTACATTTATATTTTTTTATTGAGTAATTTATTATTTTATTTGTATTTTACTCAAGCGAAACGATAGGAAAACCTTCAATTTATCTAAAGCATATTTTTTAGTATTCATAATGTACACCAATTCGTAATAAAGATTAATTAAAATAGTGATTTAGCACTAAGCTTCGCCTTAATTGGAGAGTTCGTGAGCAACCCCGTAGATACAACACAGATAAGATGATTTATTGAGCCATCCGACTAAAGATTAATAAATAAATCAAAACTTATCTCAGAGCAGCCTTTTGCAGCTATTTAGGATCGATAATCAGCAATAACACAATACCGCAATAGCCTGCGAGCGGCGAGTGGCGAGATGAAGCAATTGAACTACCCCACAACACTGCAGCTAAGTATAGAAACATGGCCTCTGGTGAAAACTTTATTGAAAAGGTTCCGTGAAAAGGGTTAATTTATATCGCAATGGGGAGGCGAGAGAAATGCACAACGTTCTTAAACTTCGAATAATAAATTAATTATTAATACATGTATCTTATTTTCACCGATCATTCTGTTAATAACGTACGTAGCTATCTAGAGTTTGCGTCAACTATGTGGTCTATGAATCTAACTTACAATAGATTCATAAAGAAATCAATATTTAATAATTATCTAGATGCAACTCTATTTTTCAAAATGGATTCATTGAGTGTATCTAGACAATTTTCTGGTTCGATGTTGCTATATGTTGCTAATCGTAAACAACATCACTGACGGTCTTTGATTATTAAAAATAAGAGATTTGAAAGTACCTACACAACATACACGTTCGTGCAATCTATTTAATGAAAGACACTGCAAAACTAATTCAGATAGTAATGTGTTTATATATAATAACATTCTCTCTGATGTAGATATCTTCAATTGAAAAGAAAATAAGTGTAAAATCTGTATTAAACATCTTTGGAGGATTGTGATTATCGCCAAATTAAACGGGTGGTTGGCTGAATGATTCTGTGGTTCTCCAATCCGCAGAATCCAAGGTTGCGTGATTACTCTCGGTGTGCAAAAATGAGAATTCCGATATTTTCAATTTAGTTTTTATTTTAACAAAACTCACGTTTAAATAATTTTATGAACAAAACAGATGGCGTACGTTAGAGGAGATTTAGGGCTAAACTGGCGGCTAGACCACTGGAGATAGAATGAATTATATTCCGCGCGAGGTATCTCGCGCAGGTTCACAGTGATACCAGCCTCACAAGAATGTGGGTAAAAGTAATGTTGTCATTATTTTCGGGAGATGTAAACTCCCTATAATTTAGCCTACACATCTATAAAAAATGTGTTTATGTTAATATCCCAACTAAACCAATTTAAATAATATTTAATGATAAATAATATTATGACATATATTATAGAGTAGCACTAATTATAATTATATGCATGTATTAGCTACCCATGCATTGTTATAAATATACTGTTTCATTGTTAAATACATAATGTACAAGTATAATGAGGAAAGCTGTAATTGGTTTCTCAGTTGAGTAAATTGCACATGTATAAACCAACCATATTGTAAATTGTTAACTTCTGTAAAATAAAATAAATAAATAAAGACAAAGTGACTTAAATTCTTCACCGTAATAATAACAAGTAAGGCAAATTTAGAGAACTTGAAACCACTCGAAATGAAAAATTCTTAAATTATAATAATAGTATATTGAATAACCAATTGAATTTATCTGATCCATACCATTATGATTATATTTTCCGTAAGCCTTTCTGTTATCTCCATAATCCCCCTTATTACCCAACAAACATGAATAGGTATGGGGAAATCAACAAACACGAAGATGATGAAATTAACGAACGCGAGTATGTGAAAATCAACAACCATGAAGATGATGAAACCATCAAACATGAATGTGATGAAATCATCAAACATGAAAATAAAGAAATCATAATAAGAAATCAACACAACTATATCTAACATTCTGCCTCGGAACAAAAATCATTAGGGAGGAAGAATTTGAATAAACTACAAACTTCGTATTTAAATGGTAATTAATTAAAAAAAAAACCGAACATAGTTACTTTAACCTAAAAATTTCAACCGGGTAAGGGTGGTTAAATTTCATGATGCCAGACATAACTGTTGGAAAGTTTTTGCTGCTTCAGTAAAAAAATTTAAGCATAAAACAGAAAGCCTTCATATTAAAACAAAAACTCAAAGTTTGAGAATCCCTCTACAGACGGGTGGCATGGAAGGAGTTTTGTATAGAGAGTTGAGGAGAAGTTGGTTCTCTCCAGTCTGTGAAGTCTTCTAGTCATGCCCCTTCCCTTCCCCTCCTCACGCCACAGCCCCACCCTGCACACAACGCTGCATCCCTCTGTTATACCTATCTTCACCTTTCCCTTCACCACACTTCTACTGGCACTTCTTCGACCCCCGCCCCTTTCAGCGCCAGCCAAGATGGTCTGACAGCCGAGGCGAATTATTGTATTTCTTTGGAGCAAATTAATAATTGGTTCTAAACCTGGACACACGGCAATCCATTTGGACACTGTCTAAATTGGTAAGACTCACACGACCGAGCCGAGTCACGCCGAGCCAGGCCATTTTGATCAATTAAGTGAACAATAATAATAATAATAAAAACATTTATTTATTTATTTATTTATTTATTATTTTATTTACGCCCTAATGGGCTTTTACATGAAAATATACATTTACATTGATTACAATAATTGAACATAAGAAGATAAATGGAGTTAATTGTAAGAAAGCAACACATATAATAAAATTTTGTGCAAATTAGCAAAACACTAATAAGATGGATTCAATATAAAATATACCCAAGCATGAAATAGTAAGTAAAAGAAAGTTCAACATAAAAAGTAAGTAAGTGGGTGTGTTTAAACCCAGTATTAATTGTGTGTTTAACAAATCGATAAACCAATATAAATTAGAGTGTAACTTACTCGTGAGGTAAAGAACATTATAACAGAGATTTAAAAAAAAAAAAAAAATAACAAAATAAGAGTTGCACCTGTAAAAAGCAAAAACTAATAGAATTTAGCAATATCGACATGAATAAGAAATAATAAGATCTGAGATGGAACATAGTGTTATGTATAAAAAGTAGTTAGTAGGTATATGCATACAATTATAAGTGTATAGTAGAGCAAATAAAAAACAAACAAATATGGATATAATTTACTTGAAAGGTTTCGAATGGGAGAAGATGTAATAAAATTATTAAAGCTATAAAAGTTAATTATTAGCCGATAGAATCGAAATAAGTTGCCTTTTAAAGCTCACAAAATTGTCAAAACCTTTAGGTACTTGACAAGAGATTGTTACATATTTGTTCATCTCTTTCTCTTTGATTATATTGATTCTATTGACGAAACGGTCACTGATCAGCTGTACATTTCTTCCGAATGCAGCTGATTATCAGCAGTAGCTCTAATATTACATATCCATAATAAATAATTTTAATTAAATTAAAATAAATCAAATGACCAAAATTCAAAAGATAGCAAATAAAATTCGAATAAAATAAAATGATATAATGACAAACACAAGTAGGTATCCCCTTCATTGTAAAAATATAAATGTGACAGTGGTATTTCATACCAAAGTTTTGACGATGAATAACTCTAACTTACCTCAACTCGAAATCGTGAACTAAAATCATACGTGGGTTCATAAAACAGGTTATTTTTTTCATAAATTTTCAAAGGGTTAATTTAAAAAAGAAGTGAGAAATGATATTGGTAGGTATGTGCATAAAATGGGTTAAAAATTATTTTATCATCCAGAATAAAATCACGTCCGCTTGAAGATGATTACGACTCTAGATCTGAATTCATGATGAAGGGATTTTGGCTCGGGGAGCGCACACACATGCTCGGGGATTTGCCAAATACGACCGGCACGGGGCCATTTGGATCTTTGGCTCTGCCGTGTGTGTGTCTAGCTTAATAGCTACGGGCAAAGTCGAGATAATCGGCCCGAAATATTCTTATCAATCTTATGTATTCAAGATTTTAATTGAATTAAACTGAAGGTGAAACTTGGATAGTTTCACTATGAACTCTGTGATTTCGTATAGTTTAGAACTGACAAGGCATAATAATACTTCAACACATTTTTCAAAAGTAAAGCGCTTTGTACACGATATTAAAAAATCGTTGCTTTGGATTGAAACATTAGAATTATTAAGATATAATTTACTTATCTATATGGTCTCACATTCATCAGGGCTGGACTACATTGTAATAGGAAAAACTTTTGATATTGCATAAATCGTGTATTTTATAAAAACCTTGCTCAGACTCTAAAACTGATGTGCAATCTGTCATTGCTTTATTTAGCTGAACAGTAGATAATAATATGTAGCTAAGTTTATTCTCTTCGTTAATTGCTAATGGTTTTTAGTTTGTATCGTATGCTTTATTTTTGTGTTATTATTAGATAATAGTGTGTCAACAAATGTAATAAATGAATAAATTAGAATGTGCACTGTACAGCTATGAACATAATCAATGCGATGACGTTTACAATTATTCCTTCAATTATGATAATTTTTTAATAGATTTGGGAATGATGTAAACATATTATTAAGGGATTCCGTATGAGTGATAAAACGAAATCTTCATAAATACTTATCTTATGTACGAGTTGACCATTTATTATCATGATTAAACACAGGAATTTAAGTTGGAAAATTTACACAGGCATTTATTTAGGTTGAATAATTTACACCGGCATTTACGTTGGATAATTTACAAAGGCATTCAGGTTGAATAATTTACACTGTCATTTAGGTTGAATAATTTACACATGTATTCAGGTTGAATAATTTACACGGGCATTTAGGTTGAATAATTTACACCGGCATTTAGGTTTGATAACTTACACAGGCATTTAGGTTGGATATTTTATAAAGGCATTCAGGCTGGATAATTTACATAATGCATTTATTTGTAACTTACGTTAATTTATGCCACTTAATTAATTTTAATTCCATGTGACAATAATTAAATGCATTATTTTTCTTCTAAAAAAATGCCTCATTTAATGTTCTATACGGTATGAGTAGGTATATTCTTATTGTTTTAGTTTTACATGTTTGTACTACATATGAATAATTATTGTATGCATATACCTAAATGGTATATATACTTGCTTTTTTGTCGTTGTCATTTCAACTCAATCTAATCCATAATTTCTATATTTTTATAAACTACGCTTGTAAAAGAACATTGGGCATCTAAATAAATACTATTATACTATTAGAGATGATTTGTAAAAGAACATTGGGCATCTAAATAAATACTATTATACTATTAGAGATGCTTTGTAAAAGAACATTGGGCATCTAAATAAATACTATTATACTATTAGAGATGATTTGTAAAAGAACATTGGGCATCTAAATAAATACTATTATACTATTAGAGATGATTTGTAAAAGAACATTGGGCATCTAAATAAATACTATTATACTATTAGAGATGATTTGAGATTTTCACGGCCAAAAGTATTTTCGTGATTTATTTATGGGGTTTTATACCGTTTTTTTTTTTTATTTACACCTGAAAAGAGCGCCCCTGGCTGTACAGTGTAAAAGAAGGGGAACTATGTCACCACCCGGTTGGTAAGCGTTGTGCCGCAGGTTAAAGTAGGGGTCGGGGGAAGTCGAAAAAACGACCCGTTCTCGCAAAAGCAACATCAATTGTGAACGAGTGTAACGCTTCCTTCTCTTTCCTGATGATGGATACTGTATCACTATCCGAAACGTTTGCTATAGAAGGAGAAAGCGTAACAAGGTATTGTACCCCAAAAATAAATCACGATTATAATATTACGTCGTTGTTAACGCCCTAATTTAGCATACTTTATTAATATGATTTAAGATTTTCACGGCCAAAAGTATTTTTTTTATTTGTTTTTGGGGTGTTATGCCGTGTTGCTATTTGGTTATGTTGTTATATTAAATAACACATCTGCCCTGATGATGGACACTGCAATGCTGTCCGAAACGTTGGCTAAAGAAGGAGTTAGCGCAACACGGCATAACACCCCAAAAACAAATAACAAAAATACTTTATTAATACTTATTATTATCGTTAAAAAAACGCAAATTGATTGATTATTTACATAATCTGTCAATCGGTTTCAGAAGTACAATATGTTAGGAACAATTCCAATTTAATAGCGGAATCAAATTAATGTTTTAAAATTATTATTTTTCGCAGCCTTGTTCCCAAACTCAAAATGATTAATATTTCAGACGAAACATAAATTAGGATTAGATGCCGAAATACTTGACGAAACCCAATAATTCTTATTACTATCTATTCTATAAGAGATATTGAGAACATCTAGTACGGATATATACTAGATATATATTTGGATGATTTGTATAACGCCGTTTTTGCGCAAAATCACCTCACAAATATATTTATAATACATTACTACAATCATCTATGTTATTACTAACTATATATGGAGATAATATATAGTACAATACTTACTTGGTAGGTCACTTGGGATTAGCACTTAATTAACATTAACTAATTGTTTATTAGCGAAATTTAGATACAGGTTTAGGACATAATTGGAAAATTGGATATAACTGGAATTTCTCTCAGGAATGGTATATTTAATTAAAGAGTATGACAGCTTAAAAAAGTAAGTTTTTAGTTTAGACCTGAATTCCGTTGGACTTGTTATGGATCTTAGTTCCGGAGGGAGTTTATTCCAAGCCTTCGGCCCAGATACTCCGAAAGCGCGATCACCAAACTTAGTATTTGGCTTGCGCTTAGGATCCACCAGTCTGCCTACACTATTCCACTTTATTTATTTGTATTTTAAAATATAAATTTAAAAAAATAATAAGTTAAGTTATTAAGTTATTTGCCAGTAAGAAATTCAATTTTTCATGATTCATAAAAAATTTCCAAAGTTGCCTCAAAATGGAGAAAAATCGTTTTCTTTAGTGGCCTTTATTTTATAATTTGAAACGGATTTAAATAAAGTAGCACATCTTCATACTAGATATTTAATAAATGTTCTGATTAAAAACATATCATTTCAGTTTGGGGAAGTATTTCGACCTCAAATCCAAATTTAAGTTTTGTGTGAAGATGGCCGCCCAGCCGTTTCTCTTAACACCTTCAACATTAAAAACATTGCTAAATGTATTATATTACTAGATAAAATGTAACGGGAACACTCGTAAACTGCTGTAGTTCCCTTGTATAATGTATCGCAACAAAATGAGCCGAGTAGTTTGAGCACTTAACGGCCCTTCGGGTAATGTATTCATTTTAACACCTTCAGAGGCCGCTCGTTCCCGCCCCAACCTCTCTAGCTGCAACCCGGAAGTAAAGGAATACCGCTGATAGCTCCGTTGCGATCTCTCCCCCTCTCTCTCTTTCTCTCTCTCATTCACTCTGATGAATAACGCATGTAAGAGAAAGACAGATAGTATTATAATCTCCCACGGGCAGCATAACACATTTCACTAACAGCTGCTAATAACTAAATCGTAAATAATATGGATGTTGTATACAGTGTTGTTAAAAAGTCACATTTTTGTAAAATTTCGTCTTTTTTAGATTAATCCCTAACTGCCAGTCAACTGTCAAAATACGTAAATAAAACAGAGTTATTAAATTATAATTCGTTTATTGAAATAAATGTTTAAGGCGATGCACTACATAGTAATGCAAAATCATGTGTTTTTGGTTTGAAAATTTGGTAGCCTAGAAATGTTTCAGATGCTTTAATTAAATACTGCGAGTAGAATACATCTTGGCCTTTGAAATAATCGAGTATTTTTTAGATAAGTCTTTTTATAAGCCCAGAAAAAAATAATGTATAAGGCCTATGAAAACTGCTTTAAAGTTCAAAATCTTCTACTTACGTACACATTTTCGGTTATGATTTTATTGTTTAATATGGCAAATTAAGATATTTATAAAATGATCGAAAAAAAAAAAATATTTATGCCTGAACATCAACAAAATAAAATAAAAGGCACTTTTTAGCCATGTTTTTTCTTGCATAAATCAAAACAGGCGGATGGTGTTAAGTGGGAATTTAAACCTTATCGCCATCTACGTAAGGGTTTTTATTGATAGCGGCTCAATTTAAAATATTACACGGCGTAATGCATCGCCTTAAAGTCAAACCCATCAATGTAATGTATAGAAGAAGAAGATAATATTAATAAATCTAACCGAAGCTTGAAACAGAACAAGACGGATTAAATAATTAGGTCCCACACGGAGAAAGATGTGGTTGGCTTTTTTCATTACATACTGTGAAAAATGTGACTGCATGACCATTACCTAGTAAAATATTAGTAATTCAGAATATATCTGAACACTTGTTCACGCAGGTAGCCTTGCCCGAATAAATATAATGGACGAGATGCGATAATATTATTATTTGTAAGGACACTTCGACTTCCTCATAACATAATCGTCCCTTACTGATTTTGTTATGAAAATTGTCATTCATCATTCATTATAGGCTTCTAGTCCCGTTTTTAACAGGAAAGCAAAATTACCAATATTTCCTATCAGTAAGTTTTTTCTGTACAATGGCGGTATGGTTAAGGGCATTGCACCAGTAAGGCAGAGATCTATATAAATAAAAATGTCCCAAAAGAAACCATTCATCTGTTCTGAATGCAATTACTAATGTTATCCAAATTGACCCTGGTAATAAATTACATCTTTGCGATTCTTTCAATCATATTTTTTTGAAAAACTGTGCCATCTGTTAGACGTAAAAGCAACACGCGCGATTGTGTCTGTGTGGTCGTGACTGAGCCACAGAAACGCATAGAGGAATACAGCTAGTATTATAATATATATAAATTTGTTGTAGACCACTTTAATTTTAATTACACTCTACCGGTTTCGGAAGCACCTTTCCTTCGTCAGGAGAGTATGAAAACTATTGAAATTTTTTTAAATTATGACGAGCCATAAAGTAAATGCTTCTTACAAATATGTAGTATTATAATAAATTTGTTTAACAGATGTCTCAATGTCTTGAAGGGTTGGTATTTCAGTTGCCTTTTAAGATCGGCTTAAGAGATATTATTTACTATCGGTTAAACTTCTTGACAATCCATTTCTGATTCATAACATTCCTGAGTACAATGAAATGCCGTCCCAAAGTTAGAGCTTTGATAGAAAACGTATGTATTTCAGAAATGAGTAATTAACGTTTGAAGTGGGTGCGAAAACAAAGTGTCCATATTACGTGTGGGTGGACTACACACAGAAGGGTCGCTAAGGGTGTCCCAAACTTGAGACAGCTGTCTTCCCTAGTGTAGGTTCAGACAGGACTCTTGAAGATGGGGGTTAAACACAGTGGGTGCAATCTTCACACGTAATTATACGAACTATTAGCTAAGGAAACATCGGGCAATAGGAGTTTATTTTGGGGTTGACATGATCGCCTGGGATCATTTGATTTCAAATTTGGCTTTGATTTTTGTTATATATTTATCAAATCTTTATTTTTTTATTGAAGAAGAAGATAATACAAATAAATCTAAACAAAATATGAAACAGAATAATAAAAAGATAACGGTCTTAACTGTAAACCGAACCCAACCGCCCCCCAAAATGTCTTGCCAGGACAATGTGGGGGCGGGTATGGGTTAGCTGTAGGTCACCCAAATTGGTTCGCTACGTTTGGTGACTTAGCTGGGGTTCATCGGGTGAGATGTGTTCAGGATACGCCTACCCACAGGCTACGCGGCGTGCCAGATAGGGAGAGGTTGATTTGGGGAGACCCTTTGACCTCTCCATCTGATCTCTCTTGCATCTCTCTTGATTCATACCTTATACTTCCCAGAACTTTCTATCCTTACTCTTCTTTAAAAAAAAACCTCCACAGATCATGTCCAAAGATGACATAGGACATGGAGGGAAATTATTTTCCTCGTGGCTTCCTGTGTGAGGTTAGCGTCGTCCCGTCTTGCCACTCTTGCTACGCAAGAGTCGGTTTTATTACCCTAAACGATATTTCACATCAAAATATGTCTGTGAATAACGTACAAGAGATCCAACTGATTTCCGCGGTCCAAAGCCAGTAGAACTACATAAAAAAGGCATCCTCAATTGGGGTATTTTAAAAGACTGAATGGAATGGGTAAGAAACGGGATGGGGCAGAGGAAGTGGATTAATAGGAATTATCAGGCTGTTAAGATCTGATCCACAAACATGTTTAAAGCCATGTCAAGTAAGGTTTCGATCCTGAATGGTGATCACTCTGGAACGTGCTGCAAAAATACTATATGTATATTTTTGTTGTTTGTTTTTGGGGTGTTATGCCGTGTTGCGCTAACTCCTTCTTTAGCCGACGTTTCGGACAGCGTTGCAGTGTCCATCATCAGGGCAGATCCGGTAGATCCGAAGATGTGTGAATCTTCTTGACACATCTTCGGATCTACCGGATCTGCCCTGATGATGGACACTGCAACGCTGTCCGAAACGTCGGCTAAAGAAGGAGTTAGCGCAACACGGCATAACACCCCAAAAACAAACAACAAAAATGCTTTTGGCCGTGAGAATCTAAAAACTTACCTATATGTATATTATTTAATATTTATTAAATGTGAATTAAGAGTTCCACTTTGTGGCTTCCTAAGTATCTGAGCCATCTTCCCATCAAGGAGGGACATTATTACGTCCTTAAATTTTTCGCATCAACTATTTATCAATCACTCTCTAAATAGAGTGCGTATTCATAAATTATTTTGTCTCTTCCTTCAGTGTCCACAAAGAGACTTATTAATGTCACTTTAAATAATAAATTTACTCTAGGCAAGGGTAATAAACATAAACAAACTGTCACTTTCAGTGATAAATTTACCTTAGCGTTCGGGTAATAAACTAACTTATGAATAATACGAATGCCACTTAAAATGCGAGCATCATAAGATTCTCCATAGAACTCGAATAATATTCTTTGTCTGCCATAGAAATCACATTACCTATGATCTTTGCATAAGTACCAGCCGTAAGCCGAGCCAGATCGCTGTGGGTGTTGGGGGGGCGAGGTGGTAAGGGGGTCGGCTAGACAGCCGGGGGAGGGGGGAGTTAAGGGATGAAGGGGGTGGTAGCTAACCCGATTTCATGAGCACTCTAACATTGACAAATGCACTGCACTTGTTGTCGAGTTGCAAATTAAAGTCTTTTGCGTCTGCAAAGTGATTACGCGTTTCATTTGATTATGTTAATTCGTATTGCATTTTGCGAGGGGATGTTTTCCCTTGAGGTACGTGGCAGTTTTTTTTATGTGTTGCCGTATATGAGTTTCCAACTGTTTGGAGCCAGAGGGATTATGGCATTCCTAATAAGAGGTATTTTATTTGGCTCATGGGTGCTTTTTAATGCGAAACACAGCACACAGTCCAAAGTGCTCCAAACCGTCTGGAGACAGTGAGAATATGGCAATACGAATTGGAGTATGTTGTGAGAATGATGAACGTGGGTGAGGGGTAGGAGATTGGAGTTGGAAATTGGGAAAGTACCTGGCTATTCGGATCTGGTCATCAAACATGGTCAAAGCCAATTTAAGCGATATTTCAATTCTGAATGGTGATCATACACCAGGCCAATACTGAGATTATCTTTCACTCTTGTTTTAGTTTCTATCATCTACCTTTCGACTCCTAGGCCTCAGACAGGTCTGTGAAATTGATTTATCTTTTACAGTTGAAAATTTTAATCCGAAGTATGTCAAAAATTACCTTATTTTTAACACACAGTCACATTACCAACATACTTCTATGGGTTTATATCTTTGGTGGGTATCTACACAGAAATATAATGTATCTTTATCCATAGTATTTAAGAACTACCGGTTGTCAAACTTTTTGAAAAAAAATGCGCTCTTAAAAGTTTTTAAAGAATCCGAACTGTCCTCATCGCGAAGTGAACATCGAGAATATGTATGTACCAAGATGCCACACGACAGCTGCACAACACCACTACGATTGCCTATGCCCACAGCGATTTATCTGATGTAATAAAAGTGAGAAAAGCTCTATCAAATTTAAAAAATACTAATGTCAGATTTTGACTGGGTGTTATGTAAGCGATGATGCTTTTTGCATTTTTTTGCTATTATAGGATGTATAAGTAAGTGGACAAGTTCTCCAGTTATTAACTGGGTAATCAAATGAGATATTATGGAATATAATAATAATAATTGAAATTTGAATAATAATTTTGAATAACAATTTGAACGATTCATAATAGACCCGATATTGTTTTCATGACAAAATTAAAAAAAATAACTCATATCGTTGATGTCGCTATTCCGAATTCCTGTAATATTCAAAAATCTGTTTCTGAAAAAAATAAGAAAATACACAGATTTAGGAAATGAAACCTATAGAATTTAGCATTCTCAGACTATAAAAATATTACCATTTGTTATTTCGGCTACTGGCATTATACCTAGCTCTCTCATTCAAAATTTAGGCGTATTAGATCTGTCAAAGAATTTATACATAAAAATGCAAAAATCAGTCATTTTAAATACATGTAAGATTAAGAAAGATTTTTTAAATATTTATACTGAGGGATTAGTAGGATTTATAGGTCCAATTAGAAGTTCCACCGAGCCGAACCCTCTGATATGAAAATATCTGGGGTCGGTGAATTATTTTCCGATTTGATTTCTGGTGATTTGACGTGTTTTTTTGTGTATTTATTATGCTTATATAATGCAGTTGCATAATTTGGATTGACTAGATGATTATTTCTGGAAAAGTGTGTGGAAGGGTTTAGTTTTTCCTGTAGGGAAGATTTAACCCGGACATAAAGTCGGAAAAAAATTTTTAAAAAATTTATGTAGAAATGAATTAGAAAATCTCCTCTGTGGCGCAACAACTTAATTTATGCATTTAATTTATTCCTATCACTTAGACTTATAACTAATTACTTTTGGCTTATAACAAAGTTTCATAACTAGATACTTATAACTAGTGATTTATAACTAAGATTAATGTCGATGGATTTACAACTTTTAACGAATGAGGGGGTATTTACACAAAACCCTATAATATTACTTATAACTTCGGCTTAAACTAGAGATATACAACTAACATATATATTTAATATATCATTAATGTTTATGTTTTCTTTCAAATTTCAATTTAACATTAAAATCTTCAATTGAACAAGTAACAACAACGTTAGTCGACTGATGTGAAGAGAATTGCTTCCATCGAGCTCAATTTACATCACACACCCACCGACGTGTGAAAATAATTCAACAAAAAATATCGTCTAATAACATTAAAGCATACAGTATTATTGGGAACAAAACACTGGCGAAGCCAAATATACCAGAGCTGATGTGTACATAAAGTTCGCATTATACTTTTCGTAGCCGGGAAAATTCAAAGCTAATGGCGACGGCTTATATTTCTAACTCAGTTACGGTTGCAATTTTGACAGCCGTGTAGGGAAGGGAATGAGGAGAGAGGTGAGGCGGGGGATATAGAATTGGTGGAGGGAGGGATTGACATTAAATTTAATCACGTGACAAAATGACCACACCGCGCCACGGCCGGCGTTCGTAAAACACAATTTCATTCATTTAGTTCTGCCACGGACAGAAATGAGGTTGGTAGGTACTTTTCAATTTCAGCGGGTTGGAAAAACTTGTTATTTTTTATGTGATACCACATTAGTTTTACTGCTCGGAACCAGTGTAGCTATCTGGGGAAATTGGGTAAAAGACAAGGACCCTACCCCCATTCATTTTATCAGAAGTAAGGTAAAACTGTGCTTGTTTTAGGGAAAAGAATCACAGCACAATCTATCGGCTTATATTATAATATCATGTTCATTATTGGTAAAACCAGAAAAAAATATATATACCGGCGCATTGCAGTTGGAGTGCAATAATACCAAGATCCTTCCGGCGTGTTGCGGATGGAGTGCAATAATACTAAGATTCTTCCGGCGTGTTGCGGTTGGAGTGCAATAATACTAAGATTCCTCTAGCGTGTTTCTGTTAGAGTGTAATAATACTAAGATTTCTCCAGCATGTTTCCGTTGGAGTGTAATAATACTAAGATTCCTCCAGCGTGTTTCTGTTGGAGTGCAATAATACTAAAATTCCTCCAGCGTGTTTCTGTTGGAGTGTAATAATACTAAGATTTCTCCCGCATGTTTCCGTTGGAGTGTAATAATACTAAAATTCCTCCAACGTGTTTATGTTGGAGTGTAATAACACTTAAATTCCTCCAGCGTGTTTCTATTGGAGTGTAATAATACTATGATTCCTCAAGCGTGTTTCTGTTGGAGTGTAATACTGAATATATCTGGTCATGTAAGTAGGAGTCAGTACAATAGAACAGTGGGTGTGTGACAATTTATGAATGTGAGAGAAGCAAAGGGTGTGATTCTATACCATGTACTTACCCCTGCAAATGACTTGATGGTCAGTTAAGGTGAAATCATAAATAATGAAATGTCATTTGAAATGGAGGGACTTTAAAACTTTCTTCACCTCTCCCATGGCTCACCGTACTTGCAAACATAACCCTGCCAGACGAAAGATTGCAACACTGAATGAATACAATAACAAGCTGCAAAACAAGCACAATACCTTTGTACGATGATATATTCATCATCCTGCAAGCCGCTTGAAGTCTCAAAAACCGTAATTTTAAAACGGAAGGAGAGAGGCTCCTCCGATTAGCTCTTATCCAGAAAATAGGTGCAAACTTGAGTGGCAACGGCGGACGTAAAAAATACCCATCTCGTGCACAATCCCACTGAGAAATCGCCTGGATTCTCACTGCCTCGTAAACAATGGCCCGCCATCAATAGGCTAAGTTCCTCTCACAACCGCTGAGCCCACATGGTGCGTAGAGAGTCGAAGATATGTGAATGTGGTGCGGTGCACACTACCAAACATGTGGTCAACGAATTGCCCGCTGCATTCATTCCCTGAGGACCTAGACTGACTCACAGACCTAGATGTCCCCCTCTGACCTTCACCATACGAAAGAAAAAGAACTTCGAATTGCCATAGTTCTGTTTAGTATTATATCCAAACAACCAGGTTCTTTCAAACCTTCCACTTTCTCTACTCTCTCCCATCAGCCTTGCAACATTCTCCAAATAATTCCATAACTAAATAAGTACCAAGAAATTACCGCGGGGACCGCATCCGATCCGCTATGCATGCCACAAAATCGCAGAACAGACATATTGGCTAAACAACATGTCTCTTGATATCTTCAACATAAACCTTGAAGGTTTCAATAGATAAATTTAATAATGTGTCTTAAATCATGTTGTCAACCTTTTTATGTAACTAGAATTTAGAACATTCCACGTAAGTTTACTTTCACGCTAAGCTGATTCTCTTGCTAAACTTGGAACAGTCTCTGGTTCTATTCCTTTAGATTTAACAATTTCTCTATTATTATTAAGTCCAACATGTCTCGTTCCTGGGAATAAAATTTAACAGATACAAAAACTCGAACTGGATCTTTGCTGGAATACAATATCTTATTCCAAGTAAACCTTGGTTCCATGACAAAATAAAATCCAAAAGATTTATTTCCGCATCTCGAGAATGAGAATTGGCCACTACTCTATTGCAGCTCGTTTGTTTAAAATTCGGGTACTCGAGAGTTCATTCTGCCAGTGTTGTGTTGAGGATGCGACTCTTGACCATGTTTTCTTCAATTGTAAAAACCAATCTTCTTTCAAAGGCATGTATCGTTTGCTTATTAAAATCACTCACCAGTCTCCCCTAAGTATTCCTTATTTGCTGTCTCAACAACAACTCTCGTGTATGTTCCAATCTGTATAAGTAGGTACGTAGACTTGAATGACTTTAATATATGTTAATATAATGGAAAAGTAATATAGTAATAGAAGCTATGTAAAACCTGAATTGTAATATTATGTTCAAAAGAATAATTTAAAAAAAAAAATGTCCTGTCCGTTATAGATAATCTACAAAAGTTTGACCATATATTTGAAATCTAACGGCACAAAGCGCTCTTTTTAGGGTGAATTGCCGTAAACGAAAAAAAAATCCCTTTTAAATTACGCATTATTGTATTTTGTTACTGTTCGCGGAAGTACAATTTTGATAATGACACTTTATTTAAAGCAAATATGAGTGTATTTAACTAGATTTCACGGGGACGCATATAGAACCGAAATCTCTGTGTTTGATTTGAATTTAGGCTTACACTCACACTCTTACTAATAAACGTGTTTTTAATTTTGCACAACTGATAAAGAACCATTTAATCCGTATAATTTAAAACAAGTTTTTTAATAAGGCCCTTATCTATTATTATTTTCTCTTTCATACTAAATTTCAAACTCTATTTTCTGAAAAAATATAGATATAATATGTGCTTTTTTGTTTATTATCTTTTGATTATTTAAAATTATGTTCCGTTTCTCCGTTATTTTGCACGAACTGTTTTCTTAAGAAAGGTTGTAAAACATTATGTAATAAATAGAATTCTTCGTCTATTTTTTATCTTTATAAGATTAGTATAGTATAGTAACATAATAGCCGTTAGGGACGCCGGGTAGATTTGAAACGTCAAAATTGATTTTTATTGAAAAAAGAGAAAAATATTTTATTATTAATATTTAAATATACACCAACATATTAGAAATATAAAAAAATCATCGTAATTTAATTTAGAAAAAATTAAATTACCAACACCGCCCAGCGGAAAGAGCTGACGAGTCACGACGCTGGCCGAACGAAGCGTCGTTCCATGCAAGAGCGTCGTCCCGCTTGCCAAGCTTGATACATCAGAGCCGGTTTGACCCACCAAAATATGTTTCACATCAAAAAATAAATAAAAAAAATCTATTGTAAATGGCCGCAGTCTGCCATTCACTTTAATTTTTTTGTAAAATATTTTTTTTTTAAATATAGGAATACCCAAATCACACTGCTTGGAAAACTTTGCATTTAATTATATTTATGAAATAATATCCCATAAAAAATATTACTAAAAATATCCAACAAATAAATCAGCCTACTTGTGAACATTTATATATAAGTTTAGCATCCAAAACCTCATCATTAATAATTCAAAATACTGGCAAATAATAATTTATTTAGGATTCCAAAAAGGGTTAAGCAGTGATTGAGCCAGGGCTCTCTCCGGGGAGGGTTGGGCAAGCGGTGTGCGGGGGGGCAGGGCAGGGGTAACCTTCCGTCGCCCTGCAGTCTGCAGTCTAGACTGCCCCCCTCCCCCATCCCACCGCCCTCTGCACCGACGCTGTCCGCCTTTGTTTAAACTTTAAAGTACTTAACGGCCGTTTAATATGCTCTATGGATGCTTTGGCTCTCAACCTACCTGTTTGTGAGAGAAAGAACATCATTTACTTTTGTGTCTTTTTTAATGTGGAAATGAAGCAATGGGATTGTTATATTAAATACACAGTTTCAGTGTCCTTACTTTGTAAATGGGTGTGAATTAATTATGTATTTAAGAGGAACGGCTGCGCGCCTCTTTTCATACATAGGTAACTGAAATTTGGATTTGAGGGCAAAACAGAAAAATATAATATAAATATAAAGAAAATATACGGATATGTGCTATTTTTGTCTTTCAAATTATAGGTTAGTATAGAAGTCATGATTTTAGAGACAACTTTCATAATTGTGGTTTGAGTTATCGAAAATTATTTTAAAATTTTGCCATCATTCTTTGTAAATAAATGTAAAAAAAATTTTTTTTTTAAATATTTTGATAGAATTAAATTTAACATAAAAATTACCGGTTTATTTAGGAATAAAAAAAATGAAATTTTTTTATATATTATTTTTATTAACATACTCGTAGCAGATAAGGCAAGCATACTTTTGATAATTACTATTACTATACTCTATTACTCTACAAAATTTGCCAAAGTCCCCCCCATTAGTAAAAAATTTAAAAAAAAATTGGTAAATATTTTTAAATTTGAAACACGAATAGATAAAGTAGCACATATCCATACTAGATGTTCGTATTACCTTTTGTTCAAGAAAAAAATATTTTTCAATTTGGAATTTAGGCCTCAAATCCAAATTAACGTTTTAGCTGGAAAAAGCTGCGCAAAAGGATTATAATATCATGTTACATAAACGAACGTACAATTAACAAAAAAAAGCAAAATAAACATAATAAAATGCAAAAAACCGTTGATCGGGGAGGTCGCAGCTTTTGCATACATCGTTCGTTTATTTATGAACGAATGATGATTTTCCACAAATGCAATGCTATGCAGATTTTGTAATTGATTTAATTTCAGACCATAGGGCTTATAATGGTCCGTTCGGCAAGAAGTTCGAACCCAAGCTTTGCATTTTTGCATGTAAGAATGATGATTTTTCCTAAAAAGCGACATCACAGAGATTTACGAAATGATTCCCCTTCAGAACATAATTCTGAGTCAGAACATATATTGAGAAAACGGGTTTCAAAGGTCGAACCCAAGTCATTCATTTGTGCATGTAAGACTGACAAATTTCCCACACTATATTAATAAGATTTCGTTACTGATTCAACGTCGAAATATAATTCTGCGTACGAATCCAAAAAAATTATCCATAATTTGATCCTTAGAAAACAGATTTCAAAGTTTGAACCCAAATTTCGTTTGGGCCTCTTGGAGTGATGATACTGATGATTTTTCCACAAATGCAACATAAGCAAGATTTAAATACAGATTCGACTTTGGAACATAATTCTAAGAAAGAATCCGCAATTTAAATCCATTCGGGAACATCGATCCTGAGAAAACGGCCTTCCAAATTCACACCGGTCAAAATCAAATGACCGGTCGGTGGAGGAGTTGACATCCCATTTGGGTCCCACTCAGGCGTAGTGTATTCAATTCCTCGGCAGCTAAGTCCTCTATCAAAACACAAGCAACAATTTCAGCTTACTGTTGTGGTAGTAGGAGATTTTCAAATATTTTGCAGGTTATTCGTAACCCGGGAATGTTTGTCTTTCTTTAAAAAAAAAAATACCCAAGAAAACTTGGGCAACTTAGAATGATGATTTTTCAACGAATGCAACTTGACCAACATATTAATACTGATTCAACTTCGGAACATTACCAAATTACAAAACCCGAGTCTATTGTTTGGGTCTAGAATAATTATTTTACAACAAATGTAATTAAACAGAGATTTTGTTACTGATTCAACTTCGGAACATAATTGTGATCACGAATCAAAAATTTCAATCCATTCCGAACCACAGATCCGGATACAACGGCGATCAGAGTTCGAACCCAAGTCTTTCAACGAAGCTTATTACATTTTTCAAAAATGTTATTTTAACAAGATTTTTTTACTTGTCTAAATCCAAATTTACAATCCAATTGGGATCATAAATCCGGTGAAAACGACTTTCATAGTACGAACCCAAATCTCTCATTAGGGCTTATTAGAATAAAAAGAATATCACACCTGCAATTTTACCAAGATTTTCATACTGATTCAACTTAAGAACAAAATTATTAGTAGAAATCCGAAATTCCAATCCATTTGGGACCATAGATCCGGAGAAAACGGCCCTGAAAGTTGGAACTCAAGTCTTTCGATGGGGCTTATTACAGTGAACATTTTTTTTAAATGTTTTCTTACCTTATTTTAATGGGAGATAAAACTTCAGAACATAATTCTGATTAGGAATCCTAAATTTCGATCCGTTTGGGACCATAGATCCTAAGAAAACGGCTATCAAATTTCGAAACAAGTCTTTCGGCGAGGCTTACTAGAATGATTTTTTTTTATTAAAAGTTGTTTTACCTCATTTTAATGGAGATTGAACTTCAGAACGTAATTCTAAGTAGGAATCCGAAATTTAAATCCATTTGGCACCATAGATCCGGAGAAAACGGCCCTAAAAGTTCGAACCAAAGTCTTTCGATGGGGCTTACTAGGGTGAACATTTTTTGAGAAATGTTATTTTACCCAAATTTTATGAAAGATTCAACATCGGAAGAAAATTCTGAGAAGGAATACTAAATTTCAATCCGTTTGGGAACAAAGATCCGAAGAAAACGGCCCTCAAAGTTGGAACCCAAGTCTTTCGATGGGGCTAACAACAATGAAATTTGTTTCAAAAATGTAATTTGACACTTATTTTGTAAAAGATTCAACTTTAGAACATAATTCTGAATTGGAATCCGAAATTTCAATCAATTTGAGACCATAGATCCGGAGAAAACGGCTATCAAATTTCGAACCCAAGTCTTTCGATGGGGCTTAAAAGAATGAAATTTTTTTTCAAAAATAATGTAATACAAATATTTTAAGATTCAACTTCAGAACATAATTGTGTGAAGGAATACGAAATTTCAATCCTTTTGGGACCAAAGATGCCGAGAAAACAGCCCTCAAAGTTCGAACTCAAGTTTTTCGATATGGCTTACTAGAATATTTTTTTTTCAAAATTGTTATTTTACCAAAATTTTATGAGATATTCAACATCGGAAGATAATTCTGAGTAGGATTACGAAATTTCAATCCATTTGAAATCATAGATCCTGAGAAATCAACCCTCAAAGTTCGAACCCAAGTTTTTCGTTGGGGCTAACTAAAATGAAATTTTTTCAAAAATGTTTTTTTAACAAAAATTTTATGAGAGACTCAACTTCGGAAAAATATTGAGTAGGAATCCATAGCTTATACTTATTAGGGACCATAGATCCGGAGAAAAAGGCCCTCAAATTTCAAACCCAATTCTTTCGTTGGCGCTTATTAGAATTTTTTTTTTTCAAAAATGGTTTTTTACCATAAATGTTACGTATATAATCGTAACAAAGTAAGAACTTCTCCTTCTCCTTCCGTGGGATGCGCCTGGCAACACTTTTCTTCAAGGTGGCAAGATTGGAATCGGAAGGAAGGAAGCGGTCATTCTTTATCTTTTGGTTCAACGGCTTGGAGCACCGTGGAATCATAAAAACGACGGATCACAGCCTGATCGCCATTTTCAACTTACAAAAGGCAGATGGATTAAAATGGCAATCTAAATATCCCGGCGAGGATAACTCTAATAAGACCAATGGATTGGCAATACAAAGCCACACTTCAAATCCTCAAGTAAGATGTAAATTTGCCTACCCTCCGCTAATTCTGGAACCTCAGATAATATTCATAATTGCTACCTGCTTACCGATGAAATGGATTCACAAGGAGAATCCATTTGAAGCCATCGCTCGCCCGAGCGGTATAATTATTTTGACAAGATGACATCGTACCTGGAAGGCGCAGTTCGCAATAATTTCAAGACTTGAAATGCCCGAGTAACGTATTAACTTCTTGCCCAAAGCTAGATTAGGATGTATAACACTTCTCTGTACTTTGTGCGACTCATATCTTTAAATTATATCTATCTAATTTACACTCATAAATTTATCTTCTTATTGCAATAACCTAACCTATGAATGCCAGCACTCGTTGTCCACTTAAACCCTGAAATTCCATCAATGGTTTCCTGTTTCCCTTACTCAAACAAAAAAAACAGGTGGCGCTCAAGATAAATTCACGCCAAATGTTAACTTCGGCGTTAACAATGGCGCCCAACGTGGGGCGCCAATGTTAACTTCGGCGTTAACATAACTATATGGAGGATTCAACTTCAGAACATAATTGTGTGAAGGAATACGAATTTTCAATCCTTTTGGGATCATAGATCCGGAGAAAACAGCCCTCAAAGTTCGAACCCAAGTCTTTCGATGGGGCTTACAAGAATGAATTTTTTTTCAAAAATGTTATTTTCCAAAATTGTATGAGAGATTCAACATCGAAAGATAATTCTTAGTAGGATTACGAAATTTCAGTTCATTTGAGACCATAAATCCTGAGAAAACGGCCCTCAAAGTTCGAACCCAAGTCTTTCGTTGGGGCTTACTAGAATGAAAATTTTTGAAACACGTTATTTTACAAAAATTTTATGAAAAACTCAACTCCGGGAGATAATTCTGAGTAGGAATCCATAATTTCAATCCATTTGGGACCATATATCTGAGAAAACGTCCCTCAATGTTCGAACCCAAGTCTTTCGATGGGGCTAACAGGAATGAAATTTTTTACAAAAATGTTATTTTACCAAAATTTTGTGAGAGATTCAACATTGAAAGATAATTCTTATTAGAATTACGAAATTTCAATCCATTTGAGACCATAGATCCTGAGAAAATGGCTCTCAAAGTTCGATCCCAAGTCTTTCGACGGGGCTTACGAAAGTGAAATTTTTTTCAAAAATGTTATTTAACCAAAATTTTATCAGAGATTCAATATTGGAAGATAATTCTGAGTAGGAATCCATAATTTCAATTCATTTGGCACCATAGATCCGGAGAAAACGGCCCTCAAAGTTCGAACCCAAATCTTTCGATGGGGCTTACAAGGATGATATTTTTTTCAAAAATGTTATTTTCCAAAATTGTATGAGAGATTCATATCGGAAGATAATTTTAAGTAGGATAACGAAGTTTCAATCGATTTCAGACCATAGATCCGGAGAAAACGGCCCTCAAAGTTCGAACGCAAGTCTTTTTACGGGAATGAAATTTTTTTCAAAAAAGTTATTTTACAAAAATTTTATGAGAGACTCAACTCCGGAAGATAATTCTGAGTAGGAATTCATAATTTCAATCCATTTGGTACCATACATCCGGAAAAAACGGCGCTCAAAGTTCGAACCCAAGTCTGTCGTTGGGGCTAAAAGAATGAAATTTTTTACAAAAATGTTATTTTACCAAAATTTTATGAGAGATTCAACATCGGAAGATAATTCTGAGTAGGATGGCAAAATTTCAATCATTTGAGGCCATAGATCCTGAGAAAACGGCCCTCAAAGTTCGAACCCAAGTCTTTCGATGTGGCTTACAAAAAGGAAATTTTTTTCAAACAAAAAATTTACGAGATACTAAACTTCGGAAGAAAATTGTGAGAAGGAATACAAAATTTCAATCCACTTGGGATCATAGATCCGGAGAAAACAGCCCTAAAAATTCAAAAACAAGTCTTTCGTTGGCGCTTTCTTGAATAATTTTTTTTCATAATTTTATGGTTGATTCAACTTCAGATCATAATTGTGAGAAGGAATACGAAATTTCAATCCATTTGGGACCATACGTCCGGAGAAAACAGCCCTGAAAGTTCGAACCCAAGTCTTTCGATATGGCTAACAAGAATTATTTTTTTTCAAAAATGTTATTTTACCAAAATTGTATGAAAGTTTCAACTTCGGAAGATAATTCTGAGTAGGAATCCCTAGTTTCAATTCATTTGGGACCATAGATCCGGAGAAAACGGCTCTCAAAGTTCTAACCCAAGTCTTTCGATGGGGCTTACGAGAATGAAATTTTTAAAAAAAATGTTATTTTACCAAAATTTTATCAGAGATTCAATATTGGAAGATAATTCTGAGTAGGAATCCATAATTTCAATCCATTTGGGACCATATATCCGAGAAAACGTCCCTCAATGTTCGAACCCAAGTCTTTCGATGGGGCTAACAGGAATGAATTTTTTTTCAAAAATGTTATTTTACCAAAATTTTGTGAGAGATTCAACATTGAAAGATAATTCTTATTAGAATTACGAAATTTCAATCCATTTGAGACCATAGATCCTGAGAAAATGGCTCTCAAAGTTCGATCCCAAGTCTTTCCACGGGGCTTACGAGAGTGAAATTTTTTTCAAAAATGTTATTTAACCAAAATTTTATCAGAGATTCAATATTGGAAGATAATTCTGAGTAGGAATCCATAATTTCAATTCATTTGGCACCATAGATCCGGAGAAAACGGCCCTCAAAGTTCGAACCCAAATCTTTCGATGGGGCTTACAAGGATGATATTTTTTTCAAAAATGTTATTTTCCAAAATTGTATGAGAGATTCATATCGGAAGATAATTTTAAGTAGGATAACGAAGTTTCAATCCATTTCAGACCATAGATCCGGAGAAAACGGCTCTCAAAGTTCGAACGCAAGTCTTTTTACGGGAATGAAATTTTTTTCAAAAAAGTTATTTTACAAAAATTTTATGAGAGACTCAACTCCGGAAGATAATTCTGAGTAGGAATTCATAATTTCAATCCATTTGGTACCATACATCCGGAAAAAACGGCGCTCAAAGTTCGAACCCAAGTCTGTCGTTGGGGCTAAAAGAATGAAATTTTTTACAAAAATGTTATTTTACCAAAATTTTATGAGAAATTCAACATCGGAAGATAATTCTGAGTAGGATGGCAAAATTTCAATCATTTGAGGCCATAGATCCTGAGAAAACGGCCCTCAAAGTTCGAACCCAAGTCTTTCGATGTGGCTTACAAAAAGGAAATTTTTTTCAAACAAAAAATTTACGAGATACTAAACTTCGGAAGATAATTGTGAGAAGGAATACAAAATTTCAATCCACTTGGGATCATAGATCCGGAGAAAACAGCCCTAAAAATTCGAAAACAAGTCTTTCGTTGGCGCTTTCTTGAATAATTTTTTTTCATAATTTTATGGTTGATTCAACTTCAGATCATAATTGTGAGAAGGAATACGAAATTTCAATCCATTTGGGACCATACGTCCGGAGAAAACAGCCCTGAAAGTTCGAACCCAAGTCTTTCGATATGGCTAACAAGAATTATTTTTTTTCAAAAATGTTATTTTACCAAAATTGTATGAAAGTTTCAACTTCGGAAGATAATTCTGAGTAGGAATCCATAGTTTCAATTCATTTGGGACCATAGATCCGGAGAAAACGGCTCTCAAAGTTCTAACCCAAGTCTTTCGATGGGGCTTACGAGAATGAAATTTTTTAAAAAAATGTTATTTTACCAAAATTTTATCAGAGATTCAATATTGGAAGATAATTCTGAGTAGGAATCCATAATTTCAATTCATTTGGGACCATAGATCCGAGTAAACGGCCCTCAATGTTCGAACCCAAGTCTTTCGATGGGGCTAACAGGAATGAAATTTTTTTCAAAAATGTTATTTTACCAAAATTTTGTGAGAGATTCAACATTGAAATATAATTCTTATTAGAATTACGAAATTTCAATCCATTTGAGACCATAGATCCTGAGAAACCGGCCCTCAAAGTTCGAACCCAAGTCTTTCGTTGGGGCTTACCAGAATGAAAATTTTTGAAACATGTTATTTTACAAAAATTTTATGAGAAACTCAACTTCGGAAGATAATTTTGAGAAGAAATCCGAAATTTCAATCTATTTGGCAAAATAGATCAGGAGAAAACGGCCTTCAAATTTCAAAACCAAGTCTTTCGTTGGCGCTTATAAGATTATAATTTTTTTCAAAAATGGTTTTTTAACATTATTTAATGGAAGATTCAACTTAAGAACATATTTGTGAGAACGAATAAGAAATATCAATCCATTTGGGATCATAGATGCGGAGAAAACAGCCCTCAAAATTCGAAAACAAGTCTTTTGTTGGCGCTTTCTAGAATATTTTTTTTTCAAAAATGTTTTTTGAAGTGAAACTTCTTTAGGCGCGTAATGAATTTTCGGGGACGGAGTAAAACCGAGTCAGGATCGACACGAAAATGCGGGTACCCCCACCACCGCTCACCGTTCACTGTCCCTCTCTCACCATATGCGCTTGTTGAGGTGGGGGAGCCGCTCACGAACGTTCTCTCCCGACACGGGACAACAATCGATGCAGTTTTTGCACGATTCATTAAGGATTTAAGTGCTCATGTATATATCTCGCACTTTAGTTACCATAACCCAATTATCACGACATTAGGAAATGATATTCATGAAATTGACAATGAAAATGGCACATGATTGGTAAATTGTCATTGTAATTTCTTTGTAATTTTTAATTGTAATATTGTTATTTATGTAATATTGTATACTTGTGAATAAATTGAAAATTTTTGGAACTATACATTAATCGAACGTCATTCATCTATAAGAAAATATTAGAAAAAGCAAATCCATGCTTCGTCGTTGAATTATTTAACCTCTAATTTTCAAACTAACCTAAGAGAGAAAATAGAGATGATGAAATGAAAATAGAGAGAGAGGAATACTAGAAGTTTCACTTCTGTCTTGCGTAGGCTTGACACACCCACTTTTTTACCATAATTTTAAGGGAGATTCAACTTCAGATCATAATTGTGAGAAGGAATACGAAATTTCAATCCATTTGGGACCATAGATCCTGAGAAAACGGCCATCAATGTTCGAACCCAAGTCTTTCGATATGGCTTACAAGAATTAATTTTTTTCGAAAATGTTATTTTACCAAAATTGTATGAATGTTTCTACTTCGGAAGATAATTCTGAGTAGGAATCCATAGTTTCAATTCATTTGGGACCATAGATCCTGAGAAAACGGCCATCAATGTTCGAACCCAAGTCTTTCGATATGGCTAACAAGAATTAATTTTTTTCAAAAATTTTTTTTTTACCAAAATTGAATGAATGTTTCAACTTTGGAAGATAATTCTGAGTAGGAATCCATAGTTTCAAACCATTTGGGACCATAGATCCGGAGAAAACGGCCCTCAAAGTTCGAACCCAAGTCTGTCGTTGGGGCTTACATGAATGAAATTTTTTTCAAAAATGTTATTTTACCAAAATTTTATAAGAGATTCAACATCGGAAGATAATTCTGAGTAGGATGGCAAAATTTCAATCCATTTGAGGCCATAGATCCTGAGAAAACGGCCCTCAAAGTTCGAACCCAAGTCTTTCGATGTGGCTTACAAGAAGGAAAAATTTATGAGATACTCAACTTCGGAAGATAATTGTGAGAAGGAACACAAAATTTCAATCCACTTGGGATCATAGATTCGAATAAAATAGCCCTCAAAATTCGAAAACAAGTCTTTCGTTGGCGCTTTCTAGAATAATTTTTTTTCATAATTTTATGGTAGATTCAACTTCAGATCATAATTGTGAGAAGGAATACGAAATTTCAATCCATTTGGGACCATACGTCCGGAGAAAACAGCCCTCAAAGTTCGAACCCAAGTCTTTCGATATGGCTAACAAGAATTTTTTTTTTTCAAAAATGTTATTTTACCAAAATTGTATGAAATTTTGAACTTCGGAAGATAATTCTGAGTAGGAATCCATAGTTTCAATTCATTTGGGACCATAGATCCGGAGAAAACGGCTCTCAAAGTTCGAACCCAAGTCTTTCGATGGGGCTTACGAGAATGAAATTTTTTTCAAAAATGTTATTTTACCAAAATTTTATCAGAGATTCAATATTGGAAGATAATTCTGAGTAGGAATCCATAATTTCAATTCATTTGGGACCATAGATCCGAGAAAACGGCCCTCAAAGTTCGAATCCAAGTCTTTCGATGAGGCTAACAGGAATGAAATTTTTTTCAAAAATGTTATTTTACCGAAATTTTGTGAGAGATTCAACATTGAAAGATAATTCTTATTAGAATTACGAAATTTCAATCCATTTGAGACCATAGATCCTGAGAAACCGGCCCTCAAAGTTCGAACCCAAGTCTTTCGATGGGGCTTACGAGAATGAAATATTTAAAAAAAATGTTATTTTACCAAAATTTTATCAGAGATTCAATATTGGAAGATAATTCTGAGTAGGAATCCATAATTTCAATTCATTTGGGACCATAGATCCGAGTAAACGGCCCTCAATGTTCGAACCCAAGTCTTTCGATGGGGCTAACAGGAATGAAATTTTTTTCAAAAATGTTATTTTACCAAAATTTTGTGAGAGATTCAACATTGAAATATAATTCTTATTAGAATTACGAAATTTCAATCCATTTGAGACCATAGATCCTGAGAAACCGGCCCTCAAAGTTCGAACCCAAGTCTTTCGTTGGGGCTTACCAGAATGAAAATTTTTGAAACATGTTATTTTACAAAAATTTTATGAGAAACTCAACTTCGGAAGATAATTTTGAGAAGGAATCCGAAATTTCAATCTATTTGGCAAAATAGATCAGGAGAAAACGGCCTTCAAATTTCAAAACCAAGTCTTTCGTTGGCGCTTATAAGATTATAATTTTTTTCAAAAATGGTTTTTTAACATTATTTAATGGAAGATTCAACTTAAGAACATATTTGTGAGAACGAATAAGAAATTTCAATCCATTTGGGATCATAGATGCGGAGAAAACAGCCCTCAAAATTCGAAAACAAGTCTTTTGTTGGCGCTTTCTAGAATATTTTTTTTTCAAAAATGTTTTTTACCATAATTTTAAGGGAGATTCAACTTCAGATCATAATTGTGAGAAGGAATACGAAATTTCAATCCATTTGGGACCATAGATCCTGAGAAAACGGCCATCAATGTTCGAACCCAAGTCTTTCGATATGGCTTACAAGAATTAATTTTTTTCGAAAATGTTATTTTACCAAAATTGTATGAATGTTTCAACTTCGGAAGATAATTCTGAGTAGGAATCCATAGTTTCAATTCATTTGGGACCATAGATCCTGAGAAAACGGCCATCAATGTTCGAACCCAAGTCTTTCGATATGGCTAACAAGAATTAATTTTTTTCAAAAATTTTTTTTTTACCAAAATTGAATGAATGTTTCAACTTTGGAAGATAATTCTGAGTAGGAATCCATAGTTTCAAACCATTTGGGACCATAGATCCGGAGAAAACGGCCCTCAAAGTTCGAACCCAAGTCTGTCGTTGGGGCTTACATGAATGAAATTTTTTTCAAAAATGTTATTTTACCAAAATTTTATAAGAGATTCAACATCGGAAGATAATTCTGAGTAGGATGGCAAAATTTCAATCCATTTGAGGCCATAGATCCTGAGAAAACGGCCCTCAAAGTTCGAACCCAAGTCTTTCGATGTGGCTTACAAGAAGGAAAAATTTATGAGATACTCAACTTCGGAAGATAATTGTGAGAAGGAACACAAAATTTCAATCCACTTGGGATCATAGATTCGAATAAAATAGCCCTCAAAATTCGAAAACAAGTCTTTCGTTGGCGCTTTCTAGAATAATTTTTTTTCATAATTTTATGGTAGATTCAACTTCAGATCATAATTGTGAGAAGGAATACGAAATTTCAATCCATTTGGGACCATACGTCCGGAGAAAACAGCCCTCAAAGTTCGAACCCAAGTCTTTCGATATGGCTAACAAGAATTTTTTTTTTTCAAAAATGTTATTTTACCAAAATTGTATGAAATTTTGAACTTCGGAAGATAATTCTGAGTAGGAATCCATAGTTTCAATTCATTTGGGACCATAGATCCGGAGAAAACGGCTCTCAAAGTTCGAACCCAAGTCTTTCGATGGGGCTTACGAGAATGAATTTTTTTTCAAAAATGTTATTTTACCAAAATTTTATCAGAGATTCAATATTGGAAGATAATTCTGAGTAGGAATCCATAATTTCAATTCATTTGGGACCATAGATCCGAGAAAACGGCCCTCAAAGTTCGAATCCAAGTCTTTCGATGAGGCTAACAGGAATGAAATTTTTTTCAAAAATGTTATTTTACCGAAATTTTGTGAGAGATTCAACATTGAAAGATAATTCTTATTAGAATTACGAAATTTCAATCCATTTGAGACCATAGATCCTGAGAAACCGGCCCTCAAAGTTCGAACCCAAGTCTTTCGTGTGGGCTTACTAGAATGAAAATTTTTGAAACATGTTATTTTAAAAAATTTTTATGAGAAACTCAACTTCGGAAGATAATTTTGAGAAGGAATCCGAAATTTCAATCTATTTGGCAAAATAGATCCGGAGAAAACAGCCCTCAAAATTCGAAAACAAGTTTTTTGTTGGCGCTTTCTAGAATAATTTTTTTTTCTAAATTGTTTTTTACCATAATTTTATGGTAGATTCAACTTCAGATCATAATTGTGAGAAGGAATACGAAATTTCAATCCATTTGGGACCATAGACAGTTGATACTTGATTAATAATATAAAAGTACCTACGAAGCGTCGTGCTCTGTCAAGCTATCGTTAATAATAGTAAACAACTTTATAATAAATCCGACGGAAGAAAAAACGTAATCGTTGTTAAAAACAACGAAAGTTTAACACGTGGTAGTGTTCTCCAGTGACTTTTTAACATTTTACCATTGTTTTTTTTTTAATAATATAAACTATAAAATTCACTGTATCCCAAACCAAAGTGTTGTGTACAACGGCTAAAGTGCGCGGATTGGCCGCTTTAATTATGAGCTCACCTTTCAGGGCTCCTTTTGGTTGCGTTTGTGTTGTGAATTTGTGATACCCCATGTTTACAATCGAAACTATCTAAATCCTCTGTATTAAATCCTTTTAAAGTGACAATTGTGCGTCGAAAGAGATTACTCTCATCTCGCAAAATACTTTATAGTATACATTTGTGTATTTTTTCTTTTAAATAAAATTATCCAAAACCTACAAAAAAACATATCCGATAATTTCGTGAATAAAACAGAAACTTTTCGGTAAAACCGATTGTGGATTTCGTAGATACATTCATAGTGATAAACTGTTTAAAGTTATTTGTGCTCAATTAGAGCAAATATAAAAAATAAAAAAAAGTGGGTGTGTCAAGCCTACGCAAGACAGAAGTGATACTTCTAGTATTCCTCTCTCTCTATTTTCATTTCATCATCTCTATTTTCTCTCTTAGGTTAGTTTGAAAATTAGAGGTTAAATAATTCAACGACGAAGCATGGATTTGCTTTTTCTAATATTTTCTTATAGATGAATGACGTTCGATTAATGTATAGTTCCAAAAATTTTCAATTTATTCACAAGTATACAATATTACATAAATAACAATATTACAATTAAAAATTACAAAGAAATTACAATGACAATTTACCAATCATGTGCCATTTCCATTGTCAATTTCATGAATATCATTTCCTAATGTCGTGATAATTGGGTTATGGTAACTAAAGTGCGAGATATATACATGAGCACTTAAATCCTTAATGAATCGTGCAAAAGTTTTTGACGGTCTCTGTATGCTTTACAACGTTCTGCTGCCGTTTTAGCTTGAGGTTTGGGAGGCTTTAATTCTTTTTTCCGCTGTCTGTACCGCCTGTTGGCCATTGCTTTGATTGTAACGACATTCCTACATCATATTTCACTGTTAATATAATCTCGCCAATATATTAAACAATCCTATTCCAACAATACTACTATATTGTGAAATATTTATCAACTCTTATAGGTTATATTTACCTTATGTTAATGTCATCACTGTGTGAATCAGACTCTCCTCTTCTTTGGTGATTCTCAGGGGATATTTCCTCTTGTGCCACTGATGTGTTCATCACCTCTATCTCGTCACTACTCATTTTTAACACTGAAATTCTGTACCAAACCGTATGAACCACAATCAATTACGTATTTCACTCGTATTACACTCACGACGCAGTATACTAACCAAGCAGCTGATGCTTGGCGTGGCGCAGTTCGCTGGTGTCTGAGAGAGAGGAAAGAAGAGAAGAGAGAGAACGTTCGTGAGCGGCTCCCCCACCTCAACAAGCGCATATGGTGAGAGAGGGACAGTGAACGGTGAGCGGTGGTGGGGGTACCCGCATTTTCGTGTCGATCCTGACTCGGTTTTACTCCGTCCCCGAAAATCCATTACGCGCCTAAAGAAGTTTCACTTCAAAAATCGTGATATAAAAACTCGATACGGCGACTTTTGAGAGATACGGCGAGCTAGACCGATTGCCCACCTACGAATTTTCAGGCGCAAAGCTGAACATAACCTAATACTTTGTTTCAAACATTGTTTTTTTTTTATGTGTCCTTATAAATTAGTGTTTAATAATGAATCGTCCTAAAAAAAGACAAAGCTCGGTTACGTCATCCAAAGGCTTGGACGTCACCGAAGCGGAATATCCTTGCGCTTCAGGAGTAGATGTGCTCAATGAAACCCAAGCACATTTGACAGCTCTTCAACTTGTGTTAGCAGAGAAGCAATCTAAGGTCTCAAAAGACCAGCAGCTGAGGATCGCTAGAAACGTATCGGAAGTTTTCAGATCCGTATCTCAGCTGTTGTTGGAGCGCGAGACGATGCGTGCGGATTTAGCTACAGTTACAGCACAACTTAGAATGGCAGTAATAAAAATACGCCACGAAAAGAGGGAAAAAAGGCACCTTGAGCAAAAAATCATACAATTAGAGTCTGATCTCGGGCCTGTAATGCGGAGAGTGGCAGTGGCAACGGAGGCTACCCTCTCCTTTGCTGACATCGCCCGAAAACAGCCATATGATGCTCACCAACCCCCACCAATCACTCAACAAGGACATCGCGTCGGACCACCAAGAACCTCCGTTTGCATCTTTCCAACGGATGCGGACGCCACAAAGGACAGTGACGGTACGAAAAAAATGATTGAAGATACAATTCGGCCATCTGAACTAGGCGTTCGGGTCACGGGAATAAAAAAAATAAGAAATAAAGGTATCTTGATCAATACGGCAACCACGGGCGAACAACAAAAGCTATTAAATGCACCTTGCTTCGACAACTCGAGCAAACTGAAGGCCCGACTACCGTCAAAGCGTCTACCGAGACTGATATTCTTTAATGTTCCCCGGGACCTGACCGACGAAGATTTTTTAAGGATGGCTCTCACTGGTATTCCCAACGTTGAAGACATTGAAGAAACTATTGCAGGTTGTAAACTAAGTCACCTGGCTGGTGCTCGCACAGGTAACGCTTGTCACCGTATCTACGCAGTACCCGCTACCGTACGTAAATTTCTAGTCGAGCAAGAGAAAGTATTTATAAGCTGGACTATTTGCCGCGTCCGAGATTTTATTGGCCTTACTGTCTGCACCAAATGCCACATGATTGGTCACTCATACAAGTATTGCAGAGAAACCAAACCCACATGTGGACATTGTGTTCAACAGAATCATACTGGTGAGTCCTGCCCAAATTCCACCATCAAACCAGTTTGCGCGACATGCACCAGATTTGGTAAGCCTGCTGATCACTCAACTGGAGATAGGGACAACTGCCCGGCCTACATCGCTGCACTCAAGAACGACCTTGCAACTATAGATTATGGAGTGTAACATACATGAGCATAAGTGCCTCACCATCGAGAATTATAATCCCGTGACGAACTGTCTACGAATAATGTATATGAACGCGAGAAGCATCCGTAATAAGTTTGATGAGATCGAAGAAAAAGTAAGAAGTTCGCGGTACATTGTACACGTGCTCGTCATTACGGAAACGTGGCTTAAGATTGGAGAGGAAAAGTTTTACTCCCTGAATGGTTACAAAAGTGTTTCTGCTTCTCGCCCCAACGAAGGAGGAGGCGGCGTAGCAATATATGTGATTGATACTATGAAGTGTGCAATTATTGAAAATTTCTCAAATGAAAATTCCTTTTTAGGTATAACCCTTAGTAGCAGTGATAGGAAACCAGTTAACATCTATGCTATCTATCGAAAACCCAACACAAATATGCAGGATTTTCTAATACATCTAGAAAAAACACTGAACGAAAGTAGACAAGATACATTAATATTCGGAGACTTTAACATTGACATATCCATATCCACACACTCTTCATTAAATTTTTGCAACATCTTACAATCTTACAATTTTTCAATACATAACAAAACATTATTTCCCACGAGAGTCACTGATACAGGCTGCACCTTAATAGATCACATCTTATCAAAAAGGCAAAACATTCAGACTACTATATAGAATATTGATGATCCACTTAGTGACCATAATATACTTATTGTTGATTATAAGAACAACTTAAAAAAATGTTTTAATAATAGAACCAAATCGCGGATTACGAGACCTATCATCAACAGTATGTCAGTAAAATCCTATCTTCTTGATAACAATTTCACGATCAACTTAAGCAACTTAGAAGACCCTTTTAAAAGTTTCAATTATCACATTAAAAAGGCAATAGAATCAGGTACAACTACACCAAAAACAGGATTAAGAAGTCGGGTACAACTGAATACTCCGTGGTTCAATTCCAAATTAAATACATTAATCAATGAACGAAACCAGATTCACAAGCAGTGGAAACAAGACCCTGGTAATCTTACTCTTGTAACACTTAAAAAGAGATTGAGAAATACCATTACTAATTATAGGCGAAATCTAAAACACAAATATTATGCGAACAGCTTTCAACAAAACCAAAATAACCCCTCTAAAACCTGGAAAATCATAAACTCTATTCTATCAAACCGAACACATAAACCAACTAACGAAATAGAATCCCTCGTGGTAAATGACTGCGTAATTAAGGATCCGAGCCAAATAGCATCCGCATTTAATGAGTTTTTTCTCTCAATAGGAAAAAAGCTAGCAGCTACCATTCCGTCATTCCCGGATGACTGTAATACCGTATTTGTGGAACCGAAGGCTTGCCAATCCTTGTACATGGCTAGGACAAACAAAGATGAGGTACTGAAGATCATCTCTAAAACTAAGCTGAAAGCAGCACTGGGACTCGATGGAGTAACACCATCAGTTCTTAAGACTTGTAAAGAAGAATTAGCGGGTCACCTTACATAACTTTTTAATTAGTCACTGTCCTCGGGAAAGTTTCCAAATGAATTAAAGCTTGCGAAGATAATACCTATACACATAGGAGACTGTAAAACATGTATCTCTAACTACCGTCCTATATCACTTCTATCGGTTTTTTCAAAAGTATTTGAGACCATAATCAAAGATAGACTCCTAAAATACATATCTGCGAATAATATCCTTACACCACAACAATATGGCTTTCGGAAAAATTCTAGTACTCAATGTGCCGCCTTTGATTTTATCTCCAGCCTTCAACAGTATATAGACCAGGGTGAATATGTGGCAGCCATATTTATAGATCTCAAAAAAGCCTTTGATACGGTCGATCATGAAATACTCTTAAAGAAATTGGAATATTTGGGAATTGTTGGGAAGCCCCTAAATCTCTTCCGAAGCTACTTAGATGATAGATTTTGTCTTGTTGAAGTCAAAGGTGTCTCGAGTGGCTTAGGTAAAATCACATGTGGAGTGCCACAGGGATCAATTCTTGGGCCTCTGCTTTTCTTGCTATATGTCAATGACATAACTAAATGTGGTATCTCTGGAAACCTCCAACTTTATGCGGATGACACTGTAATCTATTATCACAGTACAAGCCTGAGTGACCTGGAGTCTCAAATGAATGTAGATGTCTCAATTCTAGCTAATTGGCTGCGTATTAATAAATTGAGCCTCAATATAAAAAAACGCACTATAGGTAGTGCGTTTTTTTATATTGAGGCTCAATTTATTAATACGCAGCCAATTAGCTAGAATTGAGACATCTACATTCATTTGAGACTCCAGGTCACTAGCCAAGTTAGGACTTTCGGTAATAAGGATTATGTGCCCATGAATATCACACTTGGAACTGAGAAGCTCCAAAATATAGAAGTCACGAAATATTTAGGGCTATTAATAGACTCTAAACTTTCGTGGAATTCCCATGTTGAGCATGTGAAATCTAAAATATCCCCAATAACCGGCGTACTGTACCGACTCCAAGGTCTTCTCTCTACATCTCTACTACGGGCCACATACTATGCGATGATTCACTCCCATCTGAGTTATTTAGTTAGTATCTGGGGCACTATTACTAAAAAACAAATATCAGAAATACAAGTGATTCAAAATCGAGCAATAAGGAATATCTACCGTCTACCGTGGGATACACATATCAAAGATATATATTTAAAGACAAACATACTTCCTTTTACGG
Source organism: Hesperophylax consimilis (assembly GCF_061612785.1). NCBI lineage: Eukaryota > Metazoa > Arthropoda > Insecta > Trichoptera > Limnephilidae > Hesperophylax > Hesperophylax consimilis. Next base: position 5,517,568 of record NC_142842.1, read on the forward strand.
TTCTACCTAAATACAATATCACTTGTACAATATTACAAATCATGCATAGATCCTCACACACTAACATCAAACCAGCATTTAATTCAGACATTAGATTCACTCCCATCTGAGTTATTTAGTTAGTATCTGGGGCACTATTACTAAAAAACAAATATCAGAAATACAAGTGATTCAAAATCGAGCAATAAGGAATATCTACCGTCCACCGTGGGATACACATATCAAAGATATATATTTAAAGACAAACATACTTCCTTTTACGGTTCTACCTAAATACAATATCACTTGTACAATATTACAAATCATGCATAGATCCTCACACACTAACATCAAACCAGCATTTAATTCAGACATACACCAGCACAAAACACGGTCCCAAAATCTTATACACCTAGCATCGTCTACCCACACAACAACATTTGGTATTAACTCATTACAATATATTGCATAAAGACAATACAATGCATTACCTAATGAAATAAAGCAATCAGTAACTAACAAAAAAATATTAGTTAAAACGCTTAAAGATTATTTCCTGAAAATGTTTTTAAAAAAGTGAATTTTCGCTCGCTTTCATATGTTGGTTTACTATGTTTCATGTGTATAGATGTCTCTCAGTATTTCTAAAATCTCTATTCTTAACAATGTATTTTTCTTTTTTTTTTCGACAATGCACTTTTCCTTTTTTATTTATTTTTCTTTTACTTTTCAATATGTTGTATTTTTTTTAAAAGTGTAAAATCCTTGTAAAATGTATTTTATGTGTCTGTACTTCCCGTAATGAGTTTTATCTCAACTCATTGGGAATAATGTGTTACTTACCATGTTTTTTGTAATACATTATAAATAAATAAATAAAAAAAGGAAATAGATCTTGAGAAAACGGCCATCAATGTTCGAACCCAAGTCTTTCTATATGGCTTACAAGAATTAATTTTTTTCGAAAATGTTATTTTACCAAAATTGTATGAATGTTTCAACTTCGGAAGATAATTCCGAGTAGGAATTCATAGTTTCAATTCATTTGGGACCATAGATCCTGAGAAAACGGCCATCAATGTTCGAACCCAAGTCTTTCGATATGGCTAACAAGAATTAATTTTTTTCAAAAATGTTATTTTACCGAAATTGAATGAATGATTCAACTTCGGAAGATAATTCTGAGTAGGAATCCATAGTTTCAATTCATTTGGAACCATAGATCCGGAGAAAACGGCCCTCAAAGTTCGAAAACAAGTCTTTCGTTGGCGCTTACTAGAATAATTTTTTTTCAAAAATGTTTTTTTACCATAATTTTACGGTAGATTTAAACTTCAGAACATAATTGTAAGAAGGAATACTAAATTTCAATCCATTTGGGACCATAGATCCTGAAAAAACGGCCATCAATATTCGAACTTAAGACTTTAGTCGGGTTTACTAGCATAAATTTTTTTTCAAAAATGTTATTTTATTAAAAATTTAATGACACATTGAACTTCAGAAGATAATTCTGAGTAGGAATACGAAATTTCAATTCATTTGGGACCATAGATACGGAGAAAACGGCCCTCAAAGTTCGAACCCAAGTCTTTCGATGGGGCTTACAAGGATGAAATTTTTTTCAAAAATGATATTTTCCAAAATTGTATGAGAGATTCACATCGGAAGATAATTTTAAGTAGGATTACGAAATTTTAATCCATTTGAGACCATAGATCCGGAGAAAACGGCCCTCAGAGTTCGAACGCAAGTCTTTTGATGGGGCTTACGAGAGTGAAATTTTTTTCAAAAAAGTTATTTTACAAAAATTTTATGAGAGACTAAACTCCGGAAGATATTTCTGAGTAGGAATCCATAATTTCAATCCATTTGGGACAATAGATCCAAGAAAACGGCCCTCAATGTTCGAACCCAAGTCTTTCGATGGAGCTAACAGGAATGAATTTTTTTTCAAAAATGATATTTTACCAAAATTTTGAGAGAGATTCAACATCGAAAGATAATTCTTAGTAGGATTACGTAATTTCAATCCATTTGAGACCATAGATCCTGAGAAAACGGCCCTCAAAGTTCGAACCCAAGTCTTTCGATGGGGCTTACTAGAATGAAAATTTTTGAAACACGTTATTTTACAAAATTTTTATGAGAGACTCAACTTCGGAAGATAATTTTGAGAAGGAATCCGAAATTTCAATCTATTTGGCAAAACAGATCCGGAGAAAACGGCCTTCAAATTTCAAAATCAAGTCTTTCGTTGGCGCTTATAAGATTTTATTTTTTTTCAAAAATGATTTTTTACCATAATTATATGGTAGATTCAACTTGAGATCATATTTGTGAGAAGGAATAAGAAATTTCAATCCATTTGGGATCATAGATCCGGAGAAAACGGCCCTCAAAGTTCGAAGCCAAGCCTTTTGATGGGGCTTACAGGAATGAATTTTTTTTCAAAAATGTTATTTTACTAAAATTTTGTGAGAGATTCAACATCGGAAGATAATTTTAAGTAGGCTTACGAAATTTCAATCCATTTGAGACCATAGATCCTGAGAAAACGGCCCTCAAAGTTCGAACCCAAGTCTTTCGTTGGGGCTTTCAAGAATGAATTTTTTTACAAAAATGTTATTTTACCTTTATTTTATGGGAGATTCAACTTCAGAACATAATTCTGAGTAGGAATCAATATTTTCAATCCATTTGGGACCATAGATCCGGAGAAAACAGCCCTCAAAGTTCGAACCCAAGTTTTTCGATATGGCTTACTAGGATAATTTTTTTCAAAAATGTTATTTTACCAAAATTGTATGTGAGATTCAACTTCGGAAGATAATTCTTAGATGGCATACGAAATTTCAAACCATTTGAGACCACAGATCCGGAGAAAACGGCTTCCAAATTTCGATCCCAAGTCTTTTGTTGGCGCTTATTTGAATATAATTTTTTTCAAAAATGTTTTTTCTCCATTATTTTATTGGAGATTAAACTTCAGAACATAATTCTGAGTAGGAATCCATATTTTCAATTCATTTGGGACCATAGATCCTGAAAAAACGGCATTCAAAGTTCGAACCCAAGTCTTTCGATTGGGCTTAAAAGAATGAATTTTTTTCAAAAATGCTATTTTACAAAAATTTTTTGAAAGACTCAACTTTGGAAGATAATTCTGAGTAGGAATCCATAATTTCAATCCATTTGAGACCATAGATCCTGAGAAAACGGCCCTCAAAGTTCGAACCCAAGTCTTTCTTTGGGGCTTACAAGTATGAAATTTTTCCAAAAATGCTATTTTACAAAAATTTTTTGAAAGACTCAACTTTGGAAGATAATTTTGAGTAGGAATCCGAAATTTCAATCCATTTGGCAACACAGATCTGGAGAAAACGGCCCTCTAAGTTCGAACCCAAGTCTTTCGATGGGGCTTACAGGAATGAAATTTTTTTCAAAAATGTTATTTTACAAAATAACAAATTTTACTAAAATTTTGTGAGAGATTCAACATTGGAAGATAATTTTAAGTAGGATTACGAAATTTCAATCCATTTGAGACCATAGATTCGGAGAAAACGGCTATCAAATTTCAAACCAAAGACTTTCGTTGCCGCTTATTAGAATATTATTTTTTTCAAATTTTTTTTTCCATAATTTTATGGGAGATTAAAATTTGGAAGATAATTCTGAGTAGGAATACGAAATTTCAATACATTTGGGACCATACACCCGGAGAAAACGGCGCTCAAAGTTCGAACCCAAGTCTGTCGTTGGGGCTTTTCTAAGAATGAAATTTTTTACAAAAATGTTATTTTACCAAAATTTTATGAGAGATTCAACATCGCAAGATAATTCTGAGTAGGATGGCGAAATTTCAATCTATTTTTAGGCCATAGATCCTGAGAAAACGGCCCTCAAAGTTCGAACCCAAGTCTTTCGATGTGGCTTACAAGAAGGAAATTTTTTTCAAACATGTTATTTTACAAAAATTTTATGAGAGACTCAACTTCGGAAGATAATTGTGAGAAGGAATACAAAATTTCAATCCATTTAGGATCATAGTTTTCGAACTCAAAGTTCGAAAACAAGTCTTTCGTTGGCGCTTACTAGAATAATTGTGGTCATGATCTAACTTCATAAAGTTTGTCGGTAGAATCGATATTTTAATTGTCATCCAAATGTAAATTACTCTTGACATCACGATTGGTTTATCCGGTCATGCATGACCTAACAAAAAGATTTGTAATGCTTCATATAGAGACCATTACATTTCCTTACGAGGTAACCTACGATATCCAGTTTACAATAAAAATCCTGTAAATTTTATTTATCTTATTGTTAGTCAATGGTGTATTTATTTTGTTTTTTAATAAATAAAGCCTGATGACACTGCCCAAAATCAAACGATTTTCGTCATGGCGTCGCCCAACCCGGACTATCAAAAGGTGTCGTGGCCAAACCCATGAACAACCTGATAAACACATAAGAAACGATGAGATAAGAAGAAGAGGCCCGATGGGTGAATAAATCTCGCAAGTGAAAACATGGCTAGACTCAAACATACTTACACTTAACATATCAAAGACAAAATTCACAACATACAGTATAAATAGCACGGGACAGCCAAAAAACAATACAAACACCATAAAAATACACGAATGTTTAAACACCAACATCTGCGATTGCCCTCCTCTAGAAAAAACAGAACAAATAAAGTATCTAGGAATCGTAATTGACCATAACCTTAGATGGATACCTCACATCAAACATATCACAAATAAACTTCTCAAAACAATCCACATTTTCCTTAACATAAGAAACATATATAAAATAAAACAATTGAAAACAATATATTTTGCACTCTGCCAATCAATAATAGAATATGGAATTATTGATTGGGGAGGAGCAACAAACTCGGCTATCAATTACATAGAAACCGCACAGAAAACGATCTTAAAGGTAATACTAAAAAAACATAGACTGACCGATACAGACCAAATATTCAACAGCTGTGACGTACTAGATATACGCCAATTATACGTTAAAACACTACTAAACTACATTTTTAACAAAAAAAAAAAATTTCAACATATACAAAATAACACTAACAGACCAGTTAGACAAGCGTACAAAGAAAACATTAAAACTCCAACAGTAAATTTGTGCCAGACGTAATGTGCGACACACAAGACTGTAAACAGGGCGGTGATCCCAATCCGTGGAGGCGTATGATGCCTTCCTTCAGTGGCGTGGAGGGGTAGAACGGGGCGTCTCTGTAGCCGTTGTAGCTGGTCCGATGCTAGTACTCGTCCTTGCTGTAGAGTCCGGGTCTTTCGTAGGGGCAGAGAGGTCCGGGGTGAGGCGAGGGTCAGAAGAAGAAGAGAAGGCGAGTAGAGTCAGAAGTCGGAGCGAGGTAGAAGGCAGAGCAGAGAGAAGTGTAGAGCTGGTGGAGGTTGCTGGATATCTAATTTTTCAAGGGACTGTTGCCCGTTTTATAGGACCCCGGCGGCCTTCGCTGGCTGAGCGACGCTCACACGGGCCCGCTTTCTCTTTGATTCCTGGAATCGAAGCCCGTGTTTGTGGCGCGCCCGCGGCTCGCCGCCGGGTTGGCTACCGCCTCTCGGCCGGTAATTTTGGGCTCGTGGTCGAACGCGACCACGGCCTCTCTTTGTTCAGACACGATCTTCAGAATCGCGCTTGGGGAACGTTCTGACGGCGAAGCACCTCGCACGCCACGACGGCGCACGGCCCCTTGCTTCGGGCCGGGGCCGAACGTTCCCTCTCGTATAAGCACGACTCTAATAATCGTGCCCGAATTAAATGATCTCATGATTGTACCAGCTCTAACAATACTTCTCTGCCCGTATACCTCTATCCAAGCTCCGACGTTTCATTTATTGATAACATTTTCATTTTACATTGCTTCATACATTTACATCTTTATACATTTTATACAATTTTATTTCTTTAGGACAGTTAGGATTCATTCAATTTTATTCCACAATTCTATATTTATCTTATTATCCTAATCGTGGGTGACCGCGGCCGAGCCCGGAGCAGTACGTCCGTCACACTCCCCCCGTGGAGCTCGGCTACACCCATTTTAGCGGGAGGCGTGCTGCGACTTGGTGCGGCGTGGTCCCCGGCGTCCAGTCCCCCTGAGGTGGCGAGTTCGTCGGGGCGGCGTCTGGACAGGTCCTTTGTATGTGTCCTTGGAGGCGGGATCACAGGCCGGCAGGAGGACCGCGATCTTAACTGCCGGTCTGACATAGGTCCCCGTGCTGGTTTTGACCTTCACGGTCCTGACCTGTCCGTCCGGGGCTGGAGTGGCCTCGAGGATCCGTCCCCGTGGCCAGCTGTTGCGGGGCAGCGCCGGGTCCGCAATCAGCACCAGGTCGTCCTTTTGTAGGGGCTGCACTGGCTGCTGCCACTGCTTCCTGGCGGCGAGAGTAGGCAGATACTCGCGGACCCAACGCCTCCAAAACATGTCCGCGAGCTGTTGGCCGATCCTCCACTGCTTCCTGAGGCAGACCTCTTCCTCGGCCGCCCCGTACATGGCCAGGTGGGGCCGCCTCCCCGTTGAGCCCATGAGGAAGTGATTGGGCGTCAGCGGTTCCTCGTCTCTGGGGTCGACCGATAGGTGGGTGAGCGGTCGGGAGTTAACGGTGTACTCCGCTTCAGCCAGCGCCGTTAGGAGGGTCTCCTCTCTTGGCGCTCTCGCTTTGAGCGTAGCTGAGAGCGCCCGCTTAACAGAGCGTACGAGCCGCTCCCAAGCTCCCCCCATGTGGGGACTGCGGGGCGGGATGAAGCTCCACTCCATCCCTTGGGTGGTCGCATAGTTTTGGACCCTTGGGTCCCGACAGATGTCTTCCACGGCGTCCCTCAGTTCCTTGTCCGCGCCGTGGAAGTTGGTTCCGTTGTCGGACATCAGGGTCGCCGGCTGGCCTCGCCTTGCCGACATTCTTTGAATTGCCATTATGGCAGAGTCGGCACTTAGTGCGGTGGCCAACTCCAGATGCACCGCCCTCGTCGACAGGCACGTGAAGAGGGCGACGTATCGCTTTTCCTTCCGGCGCCCGATGGTTACCTCTAGGGGCCCAAAGTAGTCCATCCCACAGTTGGTGAAGGGCCGCACATGCCGTGCAAGCCGGGATGCTGGTAGGGGTGCCATCATGGGGGGAGACGGCTTGCCCCGCCGCATTTTACAAGCGGGGCACATGTGTTTTATGCGGCGGAGAACTGAGCGCAGCTTTAAGATGTGGAAGCTGGTGCGCAGTTCGGCCATCGTCGTCTCCACACTCGCATGATCGGCTCGGGTGTGGTATTGTTGCACAAGCAGCCGGGTGTAGCTGTCACCACCGTCCAGGATTATGGGTGACTCGGGTACTCCCTTCACTCCCTTGACTCTCGAGCCCATTCTGAGCACCCCGTTGTGGATGTGGGGTGCGAGGGAGACGAGGCGACTGCTGCTGGGCACGGCCTGCCCCGAGTGGAGCTGGCGTAGCTCTGCTCCAAAGGTTGCTCCCTGGGAGTGCCTTATCCACCGCCATTCTGCGGCCCGGAGCTCCTGCAGGACTAGGGGGCCCTCGGCTGGCCTAGCGGGTCCCTGGCGGCATCGCCGAATGAACCGCAGCATCCATGCTGTGGCCCGGATCAATCGGTTCCAGGACGAGAACCGCAGGATGGAGGGCAGCCCATCCTCCACGGCGAGAGTAAGGCCCACGAAATTTGGCCGCCTTTCCAAATTCTCGTCACCCGGCTGTTGGCTCTGCCGTTCCTGGGGCCATTGGTTACTCGGCGCTGTCAGGAAGGAAGGGCCGGTGAACCACCTTCCACTCTGGGTGAGGTCCGGTTCCTCCAGGTCCCGGGTTCCGATGTCGGCTGGGTTCAGCTTGGTAGGGACCCAGCGCCAGCTGGCGATGTCGCACAGCTCGTCAATCTCCCCCAACCTGTTTGCCACAAAGGTGGAGTAGCTGCGGGGGTCCGTACGGAGCCAGCACAGCACCGTGGTGGAGTCAGTCCAGTACGAGGTGGAGGTGATAGGAGCCTGGCATTCCCTTCGAAGAGTGTCAGCCAGGCGGGCAGCCATGAGCGCAGCCTGCAGCTCGAGGCGGGGAATGGAGAGCGGTTTCAGCGGTGCCACCTTGCACTTGCTGGACAAAAATGTGGCGGTGCTGCTTCCCTCTCCCGTAGTCTCCACTAGATAGGCCACGGTACAGCAGGCTGCCTCAGACGCATCGCAGAAGAGGTGTAGAGCGAAGGAGTGGGCCTTGCTCAGCAGGCAACGCCGCGGTATGCGGATGCTCAGGCCTTGGAGCATTTTGATCCACTCGGCCCACCTTGCTGCGTGCGCCTCGTGGATGCGCTCATCCCAGCCGACGCTGGACCTCCAGACATCCTGCAGGAGAATTTTTGACCGCACCGTGAGGCAGGCTACGAAGCCCACGGGGTCAAACACCCTCATGACCGTGCTCAGCAGCTGCCTCTTGGTTGGGTGCCGGATGAGCTCGGCCTTCTCCGTCTCCTTGAACTCATACATGAATGTATCGTTGACGGGATCCCACGACAGGCCGAGCACCTTCTCGGTTTCACAGGCGCCGCTGCTGATGGCTATGGCCGCCTTGGCCCTCTTCTCTGCCGGCACGCTTTGGATTGCAGCGGGTGCGTTGGAGGCCCAGCTTGCCAGGTGGAAGCCTCCCCGGGATAGGAGGGTGCTGACGCCTTGTACCAGCGCCGCAGCCTCGCTCACGGAATCGGCGGCGTCCAGGTAGTCGTCCATGTAGAATTTAGAACGCACTGCTGCGGCGGCGGCGGGGAATTCTGCGGCGCCTTGGTCGGCCACCCTGTTGCGGACATATTGCGCGCTGCTGGGAGAGCAAGTGGCCCCAAACATCATTGAGGACAGCTTGTATGTGGTCGCTGCCTCTAGTGGACCGGCTCGCCATAAGAAGTATTGCGCTATTTGGTCCTCCGCTTTTATTTTGATGCGGAGGAACATCTCCTCTATGTCGGCGGCTATGGCGATCTTGCCCTCCCGGAACCTCAACAGGTTGCCCAACAGGGATGACAGCAGGTCGGGCCCGGTTAACAGCCGGTCGTTCAAAGAGGTTCCCCGGCAGCGGCTGGCGGCGTCAAAAACAACTCGCAATTTCCCGGGGCTGTTCGGGTTGGTGACCGCGAAGTGGGGCAGGTACCACCTCCGCCGTGACGGTACGCTAGCCTCGGCGTCGGGTACCTTTACTGCGTACCCGCGCTCTATCAGGTGCGAAATTTTGGCCGCGTACGCTGCCGCCAGTGCGGGGTCGCTTTTCAAGCGCTTCTCGAGGGCGTTGAGGCGGTTTACGGCGCACTGCCGGTTGTCGGGCAGCCACACGTCGTCCTCTCTCCACAGCAGCCCGGTCTCCCACCGACCCGAGTCCAGCGGGCGCGTTGTTTGTTCCATTATGCGCTCGGCGCGGCGTATGTCGGCGGACACCCGGCTCACTGCGGTCACGCCCAGCGAGTCAACGGAAAAGTGCCTTCGTATGAGCTCGCTGATTTCGCCCATTTCAGCCGTCTCGCCGATCACGTTTAGCGTGGTACCGCTATCCACGTCCCGCCGGGTGCCCCCATGTTGAATCCAGCCGAGCGCCGTCCGTGACGTCATGCGGCCGCCATCCTCTTCTTGGACCTCCCGTGACACGATCAAATGAACATTGTCCTGGCCGATTAATAGCCGTGGTTTCACTTGCCGGCGGCCGGCCACTGTTTGTCGCGGGAGGTCTAGGTCGGACACCGTGTGAGCCACCATCGCGTATTCACAGCCGTCACCGCGCACTGACAACTTGACCCGCTGCGACTTGGCATCCGACGAACACATGCCGTTGGCGCCGTGAATGCGCAGGCCGCGGATCGGCCCCGCGGCCCCAACAATGTCTGCCACTTCGGCGTCAACGAGGGTCACCGTCGAGCCCTCGTCGAGCAGCGCGTGCACGGTCACTTGGCCCCCGGGGCCGCACAATGTCACAGGTAACACTTTAAGCAGCACCTTTCCCGATTGGTCCCAGGTGTTTGTCACTGTCTGCGCCTCGGGGCCGCGAGCGTAAGCGGCGTCGTGCAGTAGGCGATGGTGGGGAACCCGGCACGTTCCCACCCCGCAGTTGACACGGTATTTACACGTTTTAGTTTGGTGCACACCGTCCAAGCACTTAAAACATATCCGGGCCCCTTTCACCAACTCCCATCGCGCACCCACTGTTTCACTCGCGAACTTGGGGCACCGGAATAACTTGTGCGTAGCGTCTTTGCACAGTGTGCACTTCACTTCACTGCGGGGTTCCGGCCGCTCGTCGGTAACGAAAACGTTGTCGCGGTGCGGGCGGGCGGCCCGCGGATGCTCGGCCATGCTCGGACGCGCTGCTCGGCCGCTATCGGTGAGGCCCGACCGCGGCACCGCGTTGGTCAGCCGCTTCAGGAACCCGGCGAGCTGCACCACGGTGGCGGCCTGGGCCTGGTCGGCCACCCTGTCCAACCATGAGAGGCGGAGGGCGAGAGGCATCTTCGACGCGATCTCGCTGAGTAGGGCGGGGTTGGAGAGGTAGTCGCTCCTCAGATTTCCCAGTGAGGCGACCACGTTCTGTACCGCTCCGGAAAACTCTACCAGAGCTTCGGTAGATGCATCCTCCGGCAGCCGAGTGAGCCGCCTTATTTTGTCAAACATGACAGTGGCGATGGAGTGCGCGCCCCCAAATCGGTGCTCCAGGACGTCCATGATTTCCGGCACCTGCGCCGGGTCCAGGAGGAGAGGGCTGACGGCTTCGCGCGCCTTTCCCTTCAAGGCACGCTGCAGCCGCATCAAATTCTCGGCCGCCGTCATCCCGCAGGTAGCCGTCGACTGCAGGAACTGTGCCTTCCAGGCCTGCCACTCTATGGCGTCGCCCGCGTAAGGCGGCAGGTCCTTGGCGCTGGACTGCCGGGCGATGAGCGACGCCATCCGCTCATCCTCGGGGTGGGAGCGGGGTGTACCGCCGGCCTGGGACTGCCGGAGGGCGTCGGCAAACATGGCCGTCACCTGGGCGAGAGGGACACTCCCCTGGTTCACCCAGTCCCGCGTCTGCCTTGCTGCCTCGTCTGCGCGGTTGAACGCCCCGTATCCGTCCATGTGGGGCTGCGGTGGCGAGTCCGTCACACCGGGATAGCCATACTGCGGCTCCGGTCCACCTCGCAGCGTCGCGACGCCTGGGGAAGCGCCGTCCGTGAGTGGATGCGTCGCCTGGTTGTCCGTCCCGGTTTGAGCCCTCACTGCATGGCCAGTGGTTTGCGCCTCCGCTGCGTAGGTCCGAGGCGCGCCCGGGGGCGTCGGTCCGTAACCCAGCTGCGGCGCAGTGGTGTGCGTCTCCGCTGAGTAGCCAGGACGCGGTGCAGTGGTGTGCGTCTCCGCTGAGTAGCCAGGACGCGGCGCAGTGGTGTGCGTCTCCGCTGAGTAGCCAGGACGCGGCGCGGCGGTGTGTGTCTCCGCTGAGTAGCCAGGGCGCGGCGCAGCGGTGTGTGTCTCCGCTGAGTAGCCAGGGCGCGGCGCAGTGGTGTGCGCCTCCGCTGAGTAGCCAGGACGCGGCGCAGTGGTGTGCGCCTCCGCTGAGTAGCCAGGACGCGGCGCAGCGGTGTGCGTCTCCGCTGAGTAGCCAGGGCGCGGCGCAGTGGTGTGCGCCTCCGCTGAGTAGCCAGGACGCGGCGCAGCGGTGTGTGTCTCCGCTGAGTAGCCCAGGTTCCGCCCGAGGCCGCTAGATGGCGCCGCCGTCGGTGGGTACTCTGCCCGTGGAGCTGTGGCGCGCGTCTCCGCTGCGTGGTCCGGGTCTCGCCCGAAGCCGCTAGATGGCGCCGCCGTCGTCCGGTACTCCGCCCGTGGAGCTGGGGCGCGCGTCTCCGCTGCGTAGTCCGGATCTCGCCCGAAGCCGCTAGATGGCGCCGCCGTCATCGGGTACTCCGCCCGTGGAGCTGGGGCGTGCGTCTCCGGTTGCCAGGCTGCAGGGGAAGCGGTCCGCGGGAGGCCCTTCAGCGTGGCGATCAATTCGGCAATCTGTCGGGCGCTGTCCTCCTGCAGCTTCTGGTTGCGCCGCCTCTCAGCTCGTAGCTCGAGCTGCACCTGCCGGAGCGTGTCCTCGCTCGAAGCTTCGCTTCTCGACGAGGCGTCGGCCATGGCAGGGGGCGTCTGTGGTGGTGACGCGTCGGAGGGGCCAGCCAGAAGTTCCGCTTGGGGGTCAGAGGGGGCCAGGGGGGCGGTAGGCCGGAGTCCGGGGGGCGCGGCTGCGGCCGCCCCGGTTGGTGTGGGATCATCGCTTCCTTGCGATGAGTCCCCGTCAGCGCTGTTCTTCCCAGAGCGCAGTGAAGGTGACATCTTCCACGGAGAGATCCGGCTCGAAGGACCACTTATGTGCCAGACGTAATGTGCGACACACAAGACTGTAAACAGGGCGGTGATCCCAATCCGTGGAGGCGTATGATGCCTTCCTTCAGTGGCGTGGAGGGGTAGAACGGGGCGTCTCTGTAGCCGTTGTAGCTGGTCCGATGCTAGTACTCGTCCTTGCTGTAGAGTCCGGGTCTTTCGTAGGGGCAGAGAGGTCCGGGGTGAGGCGAGGGTCAGAAGAAGAAGAGAAGGCGAGTAGAGTCAGAAGTCGGAGCGAGGTAGAAGGCAGAGCAGAGAGAAGTGTAGAGCTGGTGGAGGTTGCTGGATATCTAATTTTTCAAGGGACTGTTGCCCGTTTTATAGGACCCCGGCGGCCTTCGCTGGCTGAGCGACGCTCACACGGGCCCGCTTTCTCTTTGATTCCTGGAATCGAAGCCCGTGTTTGTGGCGCGCCCGCGGCTCGCCGCCGGGTTGGCTACCGCCTCTCGGCCGGTAATTTTGGGCTCGTGGTCGAACGCGACCACGGCCTCTCTTTGTTCAGACACGATCTTCAGAATCGCGCTTGGGGAACGTTCTGACGGCGAAGCACCTCGCACGCCACGACGGCGCACGGCCCCTTGCTTCGGGCCGGGGCCGAACGTTCCCTCTCGTATAAGCACGACTCTAATAATCGTGCCCGAATTAAATGATCTCATGATTGTACCAGCTCTAACAATACTTCTCTGCCCGTATACCTCTATCCAAGCTCCGACGTTTCATTTATTGATAACATTTTCATTTTACATTGCTTCATACATTTACATCTTTATACATTTTATACAATTTTATTTCTTTAGGACAGTTAGGATTCATTCAATTTTATTCCACAATTCTATATTTATCTTATTATCCTAATCGTGGGTGACCGCGGCCGAGCCCGGAGCAGTACGTCCGTCACAAAATTCAACATTTGGACAAAGACACTACCAATACCATGCTATAAAAGCTTTCAACAGTCTAAAAATTGAAATTAAAATTGAGGAAAATAAAAATAAATTCACACACAAAATTACAAAATGGATTAAACAACAAAAAAGACAATATTACCAAAATGTCATAGCATAAAATAAAAATAAAACCTACACGTAACACACAAAACCAACATAAACACACATCACTCACAAACACACAAGATTATTTTCACTGTATTATTTTTTTAATTTTAAATGTATTATTATGTATTTTTATTTTTAATTTTAAATTTATTATTTTCTTTTCAAATTTACTATCTTCTCTTTAAATGTAATATGTAGATAAGATTTTCATATTATAAAATGAAGGCCTCAGCACGGGCAAGCCACCCAGTGAGGCCTACATTACTGGAAAACATAAATTGTAACAAAATAATGTACCAAATAAAAAAAAATAAAAAAAAATGTCAAAATGAAATATTTGCCATCGAGATAAATAAGCTCCATAAAGGAGCTACATTACCAAGTGACAGTCGGCTCAAAGCATTGAACCCCTTCCTTGGACCCGAAGGCCTACTGAGGATGGACTCACGTTTACGGGCCCTCAGTATAAATGCCCCAAGAAGTGTGGACACCTATTATAGTGGACGGTGATCACGCCTATACATGACTCCTGGTGAGCCATCAACACCAGGATGCCGATCATCCGAGTACGGAGAGAACGATGGCGGATTGTTGTACAATTAAGGAGATCACCATTAAAAACTACTTCAAAGAACTCGGTATAAGATTTACCCACAATTTTTTTTCACATATTCAACTCTTCAGTTCTCACCGTTATTTGGCACTCGCGAATAACTAGGTTTCGATTACTTCCAACGCATTTCCCTTGGCACGAAGATGTTGATGGTTGGGGTTGGGATGGAGTTATTGAAGGTTCACTCATCAACCTCTTGGAGTGGACTTCCAAAGTTCCTGCCGTATCCCCAAGCGTATGGCTAAATGCAGCGTCTTATGGAATTTATTGTCATCAAAATCCTATTTATCAGTAACTTCGGCGACTTAGGGGGTAAAACGACCAAATTAGGAATATCTTCTTCGTCATCTTCATCGTCGATATTCCAATCCTCTGCGATAAATTCGGCAGCCTCTTATGTGGTAAAAAAGTCCTTTGGATTCATAATATTCAAAAGAAAAAATACAATAATAGCAATTGTTGCTGGTTATTATGAATAAAATATTTCTAAAGTTTTTACCCCCGTATTTCGCTAACGTTGCGTTAATGCATCACTAAAATAAACTGTGTAAAATGAGTACCTCTGGAAATTAATTATTTTTTAAGTGTACATATTATTAAGTAAGGATCGAATATGTATTAAAAAAGGCTAAAATATATTAATAATTTTGGTCAAATGTCAACGAAAATAACTATTTAAAAATTGCTTTTCTGATTGTCGTATTTTGTCCGACTTTGGAGGCATCTACTTAGTCGCTGAAGCAAATATGTTTCTATCTGTTAAGTTCTTACGGTAGAGTCAAACTTTTTCTATAAGTAACTGAAAGAATAATGGTGAATCCTTATCAAGTTCTCAAAATATGACCCAGCAACCAAACGTCAGCAAATATGGGTTAAGTAGGATAGCGAAATTTCAATCCATTTGAGACCATAGATCTGGAGAAAACGGCTATCAAATTTCGAACCCAAGTCTTTCGATGTCGAATGTACTTTTTTTGAAAAATTTTTTTTCCATAATTTTAGGGGAGATTAAAATTTGGAAGATAATTCTGAGTAGGAATACGAAATTTCAATCCATTTGGGACCATACATCCGGAGAAAACGGCGCACAAAGTTCGAACCCAAGTCTGTCGTTGGGGCTTACAAGAATGAATTTTTTAACAAAAATGTTAGTCAACCAAAATTTCATGACAAATTCAACATCGGAAGATAATTCTGAGTAGGATGGCGAAATTTCAATGCATTTGAGACAATAGATCCTAAGAAAACGGCCCTCAAAATTCGAACCTAAGTCTTTCGTCGGGGCTTACCAGCATGAAAGTTTTTTCAAAAATGTTATTTTATTAAAATTTTATGAGACATTGAACTTCGAGAGATAATTCTGAGTAGGAATACGAAATTTCAATCCATTTGGGACCATACATCCGGAGAAAACAGCCCTCAAAGTTCGAACCCAAGTCTTTCGTTGGAGCTTACAAGAATGAAATTTTTTACAAAAATGTTATTTTACCATTTTTTTATGGGAGATTCAACTTGAGAACATAATTCTGAGTAGGAATCCAAAATTTCAATTCATTTGGGACCATAGATCCGGAGAAAACGGCTATCATATTTCAAACCAAAGCCTTTCGTTGCCGCTTATTAGATTGTAATTTTTTTCAAAATTTTTTTTTCCATAATTTTATGGGAGATTTTAATTTGGAAGATAAATTAGAGTAGGAATACGAAATTTCAATCCATTTGGGACCATACATCCGGAGAAAACGGCGCTCAAAGTTCGAACCCAAGTCTGTCGTTGGGGATTACAAGAATGAATTTTTTTACAAAAATGTTATTTAACCAAATTTTATGAGAGATTCAACATCGGAAGATAATTCTGAGTAGGATGGCGAAATTTCGATCCATTTGAGGCCATAGATCCTGAGAAAACGGTTCTCAAAGTTCGAACCCAAGTCTTTCGATGTGGCTTACAACAAGGAAATTTTTTTCAAACATGTTATTTTACAAAAATTAAATGAAAGACCAACTTCGGAAGATAATTGTGTAAGGAATACAAAATTTCAATCCATTTGGGATCATAGATCCGGAGAAAAAAGCCCTCAAAGTTCGAAAACAAGTCTTTCGTTGGCGCTTCCTAGAATATTTTTTTTTCAAAAATGTTTTTTTACCATAATTTTACGGTAGATTAACTTCAGAACATAATTGTGAGAAGGAAAACGAAATGTCAATCCGTTTGGGACCATAGATTCTGAGAAAACGGTTCTCAATGTTCGAACCCAAGTCTTTCGTTGGCTCTTATAAGAATATTTTTTTTTCATAAATGGAATTGTACTCTAAATTTATGGTAGATTCAACTTCAGGACATAATTATGAGAAGGAATAAAAAATTTCAATCCATTTACGACCATAGATCCTGAGAAAACGAACCTCAAAGTTCGAACCCAAGTCTTTCGTTGCCGCTTATTAGAATATAATTTTTTTCAAAAATTTTTTTTCCATAATTTTATGGGACATTTAAATTTAGGAAGAAATTTTTTTCAAAAATGTTGTTTTACTGAAATTTTGTGAGAGATTCAACATCGGAAGATAATTTGAGGTAGGATTACGAACTTTCAATCCATTTGAGACCATAGATTCGGAGAAAACGGCTATCATATTTCAAATCAAAGTCTTTCGTTGCCGCTTATTAGATTGTAATTTTTTTCAAATTTTTTTTTTCCATAATTTTGGAGGAGATTTAAATTTGGAAGATAATTTTGAGTAGGAATACGAAATTTCAATCCATTTGGGACCATACATCCGGAGAAAACGGCGCTCAAAGTTCGAACCCAAGTCTGTCATTGGGGCTTACAAGAATGAAATTTTCCAAAAGTGTTATTTTACAAAATTTTATGAGAGATTCAACATCGGAAGATAACTCTGAGTAGGATGGCGAAATTTCGATCCATTTGAGGCCATAGATCCTGAGAAAACGGCCCTCAAAGTTCGAACCCAAGTCTTTCGATGTGGCTTACAAGAAGGAAATTTTTTTCAAACATGTTATTATACAAAAATTTTATGAGAGACTCAACTTCGGAAGATAATTGTGAGAAGGAATACAAAATTTCAATCCATTTGGGACCAAATATCCGGAGAAAACAGCCTTCAAATTTCTAAACCAAGTCTTTCGTTGGCGCTTATAAGAATATTTTTTTTTTTTAAATGGATTTTTACCATAATTTTATAGTAGATTCAACTTCAGACATTATTTGTGAGAAGGAATAAAAAATTTCAATCCTTTTGGTATCATAGATCCGGAGAAAACAGACCTCAAAATTCGAAAAAAAGTCTTTCGTTGGCGCTTACTAGAATATATTTTATTTTTTCAATCGATTTAGGACCATAGATCCTGACAAAACGGCCCTCAATTTTCGAATCCAAGTATTTCGTTGGCGCTTATAATTTTTTTTTTCATAAATGGTATTTTACTATAAATTCATGGTAGATTCAACTTCAGGACATAATTAAAAGAAGGAATAAAAAATTTCAATCCATTTGAGACACAAGATCCTGAGAAAACGGCCCTCAAAATTCGAACCTAAGTCTTTCGTCGGGGCTTACTAGCATGAAAGTTTTTTCAAAAATGTTTTTTTATTAAAATTTTATGAGACATTGAACTTCGAGAGATAATTCTGAGTAGGAATACGAAATTTCAATCCATTTGGGACCATACATCCGGAGAAAACAGCCCTCAAAGTTCGAACCCAAGTCTTTCGTTGGGGCTTACAAGAATGAATTTTTTAACAAAAATGTTAGTTAACCAAAATTTCATGACAAATTCAACATCGGAAGATAATTCTGAGTAGGATGGCGAATTTCAATCTATTTGAGGCCATAGATCCTGAGAAAACGGCCCTCAAAGTTCGAACCTAAATCTTTCGTCGGGGCTAACGACACTGAAATATTTTCCAAAATTGTTATTTTACCATTATTTTATGGAACATTCAACATCGGAGGATAATTCTGAGTAGAATGGCAAAATTTTAATCCATTTGAGACCATAGATCCTGAGAAAACGGCCCTCAAAGTTCTAACCCAAAACTTTCGTTGGGGCTTACAAAACTGAATTTTTTTACAAAATTGTTATTTTACCATTATTTTATGGAACATTCAACATCGGAAAATAATTTTAAGTTTGATTACAAATTTTCAATCCATTTAAGAACATAATTCTAAGTAGGAATCCATAATTTCAATTCAATTAGGACCATAGATCCGGAGAAAACGGCCCTCAAAATTCGAAAAAAAGTCTTTCGTTGGCGCTTACTAGAATATATTTTATTTTTTCAATCGATTTAGGACCATAGATCCTGACAAAACGGCCCTCAATTTTCGAATCCAAGTATTTCGTTGGCGCTTATAATTTTTTTTTTCATAAATGGTATTTTACTATAAATTCATGGTAGTTTCAACTTCAGGACATAATTAAAAGAAGGAATAAAAAATTTCAATCCATTTGAGACACAAGATCCTGAGAAAACGGCCCTCAAAATTCGAACCTAAGTCTTTCGTCGGGGCTTACTAGCATGAAAGTTTTTTCAAAAATGTTTTTTTATTAAAATTTTATGAGACATTGAACTTCGAGAGATAGTTCTGAGTAAGAATACGAAATTTCAATCCATTTGGGACCATACATCCGAAGAAAACAGCCCTCAAAGTTCGAACCTAAGTCTTTCGTTGAGGCTTACAAGAATGAAATTTTTTACAAAAATGTTATTTTACCAAAATTGTATGAGATATTTTACATTGGAAGATAATTCTGAGTAGGATGGCGAAATTTAAATCCATTTGAGACCATAGATTCCCAGAAAACGGCCCTCAAAGTTGGAACCCAAGTCTGTCGTTGGGGCTTACAAGAATGAATTTTTTAATAAAAATGTTAGTTAAACAAAATTTCATGAAAAATTCAACATCGGAAGATTATTCTGAGTAGGATGGCGAAATTTCAATCTATTTGAGGCCATAGATCCTGAGAAAACGGCCCTCAAAGTTCGAACCTAAATCTTTCGTCGGGGCTAACAACACTGAAATATTTTCCAAAATTGTTATTTTACCATTATTTTATGGAACATTCAACATCGGAGGATAATTCTGAGTAGAATGGCAAAATTTTAATCCATTTGAGACCATAGATCCTGAGAAAACGGCCCTCAAAGTTCTAACCCAAAACTTTCGTTGGGGCTTACAAAACTGAATTTTTTTACAAAATTGTTATTTTACCATTATTTTATGGAACATTCAACATCGGAAAATAATTTTAAGTTTGATTACAAATTTTCAATCCATTTAAGAACATAATTCTAAGTAGGAATCCATAATTTCAATTCAATTAGGACCATAGATCCGGAGAAAACGGCCCTCAAAGTTCGAACCCAAGTCTTTCGTTGGGGCTTACAAGAATGGAATTTTTTAAAAAAATGTTATTTTTCATTATTTTATGGGAGATTAAACTTCAGAAAATAATTCTGAGAAGGAATGACTAATTTCAATTCATTTGGGACCATAGATCCGGAGAAAACGGCCCTCTAAATTCGAAATTAAGTCTTTCGATGTGGCTTACAGGAATGAAATATTTTTCAAAAATGTTATTTTACTAAAATTTTGAGAGAGATTCAACATCGGAAGATAATTTTTAAGTATGATTACGAAGTTTCAATCCATTTGAGACCATAGATCCGGAGAAAACGGCCCTCAAATTTCGAACCTAAGTCTTTCGTCGGGGCTTACTAGCATGAAATTTTTTTCATGCTAGTAAGCCCCGTAAAATAAATAAAAAAAGGAAATAGATCTTGAGAAAACGGCCATCAATGTTCGAACCCAAGTCTTTCTATATGGCTTACAAGAATTAATTTTTTTCGAAAATATTATTTTATCAAAATTTTATGAGACATTGAACTTTGGAAGATAATTCTGAGTAGGAATACGAAATATCAATCCATTTGGGACCAAACATCCGGAGAAAACGGCCCTCAAAGTTCGAACCCAAGTCTTTCGTTGGGGCTAAGAAGAATTAAATTATTTACAAAAATGTTATTTTACCAAAACTTTATGAGAGATTCAACATCGGAAGATAATTCTGAGTAGGAATCCATAATTTCAATTCATTTGGGACCATAGATCCTGAGAAAACGGCTCTCAAAGAGCGAACCCAAGTCTTTCGATGGTGCTTACAGGTATGAAATTTTTTTCAAAAATCTTATTTTACTAAATTTTTGTGAGAGATTCAACATCGGAAGATAATTCTGAGCAGGATTACGAAATTTCAATCAATTTGAGACCATTGATCCTGAGAAAACGGCCCTCAAAGTTCGAACCCAAGTCTTTCGTTGGGGCTTACAAGAATGAAATTTTGTACAAAAATGTTATTTTACCATTATTTTATGGGAGATTCAACTTGAGAACATAATTAGTATTGAGTAGGAATCCAAAATTTCAATTTGTCGGGGCTTATAAGAAGGAAATTTTTTTCAAAAATGTTATTTTATCAAAATTTTATGAAACTGTGGGGTCAAGAACCGTCAGCCAGCCTAAAATAATATTTTAATACGGAAACACTGTTTCACGGATGGCAACCCAAAAACAGAGCTCGCTGCCAATTCATTACCGACCAAACATTCCTGTTTCTCCGATCTACCTTGGCAGTCGACATTTCTTGATTCCTACTAAATCCTTCTGATATTAACTTCGTGTAATAGTGTAACGTGTTTTCAATAAACTTTAATTATCAACTACATCTTTTCACTTTATCACAACCTACACTATACACATTTATTGGCCGCTATAAAGGTAAGTATAACACTAGCGCCAAACTGGTGACCCCGACTATAACACACCGCCAAATTGGTAATATTTAATATTTAAATTTAATATTTAAATTATAACACCACTAGCCAAATTGGTGACCCCGACTATAACACTAGCCAAATTGGTGACCCTTCGACTCAGAATAATATACCGACTTTAGTATTTTAAAATCATTTTGCAACATTCCGTCACTGCCAAGGATCAGAAAAGAGAAACAGCAATCCCGGGCAAGATCAGTAAGTAAAATCCAATTCATATATCTCTTACAAATCAATTTTTTAATATAAATGCTAGTAAATGTCCCGGTAATTTAAGGAAATATACACGTGGTATAGTTCCCATCAATACCCTATTTTGTCAATCAATCCCTAGCTTGAAATGTTTTACTATTTTTATGAAAATTAAGTGCGTGTTAAAATTAATTTCAGTGAGAACGATCCTGAAATCAGGCTGTCAACAACGTGGCTAACCATGGCATCATAATCTTGCGATGAATTACAACCTACCCACTACAACGGCAGCATCTACTCCCCGGACAAGGAAGATGACGCAACAATCCACGTGGACAACCTGCAGTTGAACAAGCCAACCTACCCACATATCTCAATCAAGTAACCTATATCACGATTTCTTATTGCCATTTCGCAAAACAATGAATTGTTCAGCATACCTACATAATCATGTTTTAGATGTACATTATTGTAGTGATATTAAGGTTATTGTCCAATAATTGCCAAACCTTACTTTGAGGTAATTTAACATCATACTTTTTTGTAATAACAAATTTAAATTATTATTGCACTATATAATAATAGCGCCATATTGGCATATTGGTATTTCACAATAGCTTACGTGACGCGGTTTGCGTCTTCACTAAAATACAATACAAACGCGAACTCGCTAATAACTTGCCAAGATACCCGGTAGATGGAATAGATTCTTACAAATTATTCTCTAGTTTTTTTTTTTGATTTTTTATGTCTTGCATAACGTATTACGTATCATATTATTGGAAATGACCTCATCGGAAGAAACAAACATACCTTCATCGTTTCAAGAACCTGTAACAATTTCACAAGAAAAGTTGAACAATATGGAAGACCAACGCGCAGCACATTCGGAAGCAGATGTACATCATGTATTTTACCTACAAAAACAAATACTAAAGCTGCCCCTTCAAATGGAACAAATCAAACCAGTCATCAATCAGCCGTCATCAATTAGAGAGAAACACAAGCAATAACCCGCGCATCTTCATCGCGCGAAGGACAATATTCCCGGCTCTGCTCATGGACTCCATCGGGACATAATTGTAGCGCCCAGGTCCCGGGAATCATCCCTGGCCAGCCTACATCGGATCTGAACGCCCTGGTTCCAGCAATCTGACCAGCGCTTCATCCATACATCGCGACCACAACGAGGACACGCAACATCCTCACTGGTCCAAACAACTCCCGCTCAATCGCCTGCAAGGTCCACTGTACCTTCGGCCTTTACGTCAGCACTGGCGTACTTGAAGAACCACGTTCTTCCCCAGTGCCTGATCATCATCGAGTCCGGTCACCAGCGCCCGGCGTCGACACACCGACCCGCGCTTGACCAACAAACCGCAAAGCAAACCATCGCGCGCACCCGGAGAATTCTATATCTGTCACATCATCTCTCAGCACAACTACCGCTTATCACCCACAAGCAATAACCAGTTTAAAAGCATCTTTCATGGCAAGTGGTGAGCAAAACTGGATGGAAACCCTCCCACTTATATTACCAGCCTGAGATCTACTGTTCGTGAGGAATTGAAATGTTCGCCAGCCGAACTAACTAATGGAAGAACTCTAAGACTCCCTCGCGATAATCATACATCTGTTCCAGACCCACCTGAATCAAAGACAACTACAAGATCAGGTCGTCAAGTCCACTTTCCAATAAGATACGGTACATACTAATGCACAAAAGACACAACTTTTTTAACATATAAATTTTCTGTAACTCATGATAGAAACAATGATTAAGAATCTACTCTTGCTATCGATTTAAAGATTGAATTCCATATACCAACATTTATATTCTCTAAATTAATGTTACATACATAATATTTAAGTGTCCAAGTTCTTGATGAAAACCTGACCTTTCTTATTATAATTATTTTGCAAATTACTACGTTTTTTATCAGTTTATAAAAACCTTATTACGATGAATAGTTTCATCCTTTAAAACCATGAAGTGATACCATGTAATCGCACAAAGTTACCTAGCTAACTTTTAACTTACCATATTATAGTGCAAACTCATATACATATATTTTCTAGGATAATTATCCATTTCGCTATATGCGACAACTTCTGAATAAATCTTGTTCAGAAATAACTTACCACTATATGTGATGACTCTGTTACAAATATAAATGCTTTTAACCATGTTAAATCAAATGTACTGATCACGCATCTGATGTAACATTTCGTTGAGACATATATGTATTATTATTAATTTTTTTACAGAATTGAACCATTGTCATTTGTTCGTAAGAAAACATAGCCATTTGATAATATTATCTATACAAACACATTCTACGAACATATGACAGTTGTTTTCTTATAATATTAATTATCTTGTAATCTCAAAGATAAACATTTAGAGTTATGTACTCACAGCCATATGTACTTTTACAAAAACATTTAAATATGTATTTTTTTCTTTTTTTACACCTTTTTTTCCATAACACGGATATAAATAATTTTATAATATAGAGACATTAATAGTCGTTTCACTTTGTTCAAAGATTGAAGAAACACTTCTGTTCATACTTTATACATTGATATCATGTTCCTATATTATAAGACAAATTTGTAGTTATATAAATATGTAATAAATAATATTTAGAATATACAACTTTAAAATAACTCAATAATTGACAACTCATGCTCCGAACACTGTTTGTAGAAGCATTATTAAAAATATATACAAATGGAAATAGATTCCTACTTTTTATTTTAGAATTAACTTATGCTTAATTTCATAACATGCTCCGACAACACTGTTCGTAGATGCATTACCATATAAAAAGGTTTAGATAAGTTAAATAATAACCACTTGTGTTAAAGGTTGTAATACCATTTATTGTTTTCAAACATTAAAGTATTAAATGCACTCTGTTTGCAACTTTTGGTTTTGAAAATAAACAAAAAATATAAAATTTGTCGACGCAGTAAATGCTCCAATAAAAACATACAGTTCGTAGAGGCAGTACATGCTCCGAACATGTAATTATTTCAACATATTTTAAAAAGGATTTAACTTTCAAATAATGTATTATTAGTTATGTAGGAATTTGTTCATGCCAATGCGTTCACAAACATATAAATGTATTAGTCACAAAGTCACTTCACCATTTAAGATATATCTTTCTGAACGCATAGGCTTATGTTATTTTGCGATGACGTCACACATTGAATTTGTTTATATTATGTAACCGACGTCATGCAAATTTTGTGATATATTTTTTTTTAGAACCCCTAATTTTTTTCTTTTATGTATCGTTAACACTGGGGGGAAGGTATGTGGGGTCAAGAACCGTCAGCCAGCCTAAAATAATATTTTAATACGGAAACACTGTTTCACGGATGGCAACCCAAAAACAGAGCTCGCTGCCAATTCATTACCGACCAAACATTCCTGTTTCTCCGATCTACCTTGGCAGTCGACATTTCTTGATTCCTACTAAATCCTTCTGATATTAACTTCGTGTAATAGTGTAACGTGTTTTCAATAAACTTAAATTATCAACTACATCTTTTCACTTTATCACAACCTACACTATACACATTTATTGGCCGCTATAAAGGTAAGTATAACACTAGCGCCAAAAAACATTGAACTTCGGAAGATAATTAGGAGTAGAAATACGAAATTTCGATCCATTTGGGACCATCCATCCGGAGAAAGATCGAACCCAAGTCATTCGTTGGCGCTTATAAGAATATAATATTCCTCAAAAATGGTTTTTTACCATAATTTAATGGTAGATTAGACTTCAAAACATATTTGTGAAAAGGAATTAGAAATTTAAATCCATTTGGGACCATAGATCCGGAAAAAACAGCCCTCAAAGTTCGAAAACAAGTCTTTTGTTGGCGCTTACTAGAATAGTTTTTTTTCAAAAATGTTTTTTTATCAAAATTTTATGAAAGATTCAAATTCGGAAGATAATTCTGAGTAGGAATCCGAAATTTCAATCCATTTGGCACCATAGATCCGGAGAAAACGGCCCTCAAATTTCAAACCCAAGTCTTTCGTTTGTGCTTATTAGAATATAATTCTTTTCAAAAATGGTTTTTTACAATTATTTTATTAAAGATTCAACTTTAGAACATAATTGTGAGAAGGAATACGAAATTTCAATCCATTTGAGACCATGGATCCTGGGAAAAAGGCCCTCAGAGTTCGAACCCAAGTCTTTCGTTGGGGCTTTCAAGAATGAAATTTTTTACAAAAATGTTATTTAACCAAAATTTTATGAGACATTCAACATCGGAAGATAATCCTGATTAGGATTACGAAATTTCAATCCATTTGGGACGATAGATCCTGAGAAAACAGCCCTCATTGTTCGAACCCAAGTCTTTCGTTTGCGCTTTTTAGAATACAATTTTTTCCATAAATGATTTTTTACCATAATTTTATGGTTGATTCAACTTCAGAACATAATTGTGAGAAGGAATAAGAAATTTCAATCCATTTGAGACCATAGATCCTGAGAAAACGGCCCTCAAAGTTCGAACCCAAGTCTTTCGTTGGAGCTTACAAGAATTAAATTTTTTTTAAATGTTGATTTACAAAAATTTTATGAGAGACTCAACGTCGGAAGAAAATTTTGAGTTGAAATCCGAAATTTCAATCCATTTTAAACCATAGATCCGGAGAAAACGGCCCTCAAATTTCAAACCCAAGTCTTTCGTTTGTGCTTATTAGAATATAATTCTTTTCAAAAATGGTTTTTTACAATTATTTTATTGAAGATTCAACTTCAGAACATAATTCTGAGAAGGAATACGAAATTTCAATCCATTTGAGACCATGGATCCTGAGAAAAAGGCCCTCAGAGTTCGAACCCAAGTCTTTCGTTGGGGCTTTCAAGAATGAAA
Organism: Hesperophylax consimilis; assembly: GCF_061612785.1. Classification (NCBI taxonomy): domain Eukaryota; kingdom Metazoa; phylum Arthropoda; class Insecta; order Trichoptera; family Limnephilidae; genus Hesperophylax; species Hesperophylax consimilis. The sequence continues at coordinate 5,543,590 of NC_142842.1, forward strand.
TTTTTTACAAAAATGTTATTTAACCAAAATTTTATGAGACATACAACATCGGAAGATAATCCTGATTAGGATTACGAAATTTCAATCCATTTGGGACGATAGATCCTGAGAAAACAGCCCTCATTGTTCGAACCCAAGTCTTTCGTTTGCGCTTTTTAGAATACAATTTTTTCCATAAATTATTTTTTACCATAATTTTATGGTTGATTCAACTTCAGAACATAATTGTGAGAAGGAATAAGAAATTTCAATCCATTTGAGAACATAGATCCTGAGAAAACGGCCCTCAAAGTTCGAACCCAAGTCTTTCGTTGGAGCTTACAAGAATGAAATTTTTTTTAAATGTTGATTTACAAAAATTTTATGAGAGACTCAAGGTCGGAAGAAAATTTTGAGTTGAAATCCGAAATTTCAATCCATTTTGCACCATAGATCCGGAGAAAACGGCCCTCAAATTTCAAACCCAAGTCTTTCGTTTGTGCTTATTAGAATATAATTCTTTTCAAAAATGGTTTTTTACAATTATTTTATTGAAGATTCAACTTCAGAACATAATTCTGAGAAGGAATACGAAATTTCAATCCATTTGAGACCATGGATCCTGAGAAAAGGGCCCTCAGAGTTCGAACCCAAGTCTTTCGTTGGGGCTTTCAAGAATGAAATTTTTTACAAAAATGTTATTTCACCAAAGTTTTATAAGACATTCAACAACGGAAGATAATTCTGATTAGGATTACGAAATTTCAATCATTTGGAACAATAGATCCTGAGAAAACGGCCCTAAATGTTCGAACCCAAGTCTATCGTTTGCGCTTTTTAGTATATAATTTTTTTCATAAATTGTTTTTTACCATAATTTTATGGTAGATTCAACTTCAGGACATAATTTTAAGAAGGAATACGAAATTTCAATCCATTTGAGTCCATTGATCCTGAGAAAACGGCACTTAATGTTCGAACCCAAGTCTTTCGTTGGCGCATATTGGGATATAATTTTTTTCAAAAATGGTTTTTTAAAATAAATTTATGGTAGATTCAACTTCAGAACATATTGAGAAGGAATAAGAAATTTCAATCCATTTGAGACCATAGATCCTGAGAAAACAGCCCCCAATGATCGATTCCAAGTCTTTCGTTGGCGCTTATAAGAATATATTATTTTTCAAAAATGGTTTTTAACCATAATTTTATGGTAGATTGAACTTCAAAACATAATTGTGAGAAAGAATAAGAAAACATGAATCCATTTTTGACTATAGATCCGGAGAAAACGGTTATCAAATTTCGAAACTAAGTCCTTCGTTGGCGCTTACTAGAATATAATTTTTTTCAAAAATGGTTTTTTATCATAATTTAATGGTAGATTGAACTTCAGAAAATAATTGTGAGAAGGAATACGAAATTTCAATCCAATTGGGACTATAGATCCGGAGAAAACGGCCCTCAAAGTTCGAACCCAAGACTTTCGTTGAGGCTTACAAGAATGAAATTTTTTTCACAAATGTTATTAAAAAAAATTTTTATGAGAGATTCAACTTCGGAAGATAATTTTGAGTTGGAATCTGAAATTTTAATCCATTTGGCACCATAGATCCGGAGAAAACGGCTTTCAAATTTCAAACCCAAGTCTTTCGTTGGCGTTTATAAGAATATAATATTTTTGTGAATATTTTTGATTGTATTATTTAATGGTAGATTCAACTTCAGAACATATTTGTGAAAAGTAATTAGGAAAATAAATCCATTTGGAACCATAAATCCTGACAAAACGGACCTCAATGTTCGAACCCAAGTCTTTCGTTGGCGCTTTTTAGTATTTAATTTTTTTCATAAATGGTTTTTTTACCACAATTTTATGGTAGATTCAACTTCAGAACATAATTTTGAGAAGGAATACGAAATTTCAATCCATTTGAGACCATAGATCCTGAGAAAACGGCCCCCAATGTTCGAACCCAAGTCTTTCGTTGGCGCTTTTTAGTATATGATTTTTTTCATAGATGGTTTTTTACCATAATTTTATGGTAGATTGAACTTCAGAACAAAATTGTGAGAAGGAATAAGAAAATATCAATCCATTTGGGACTAGAGATCCGGAGAAAACGGTTATCAAATTTCGAACCAGAGTAATTAATTATATACCATAATTCTGATTAGGATTACGAAATTTCACTCCTATTGGGACAATAGATCCTGAGAAAACGGCCCCCAATGATCGAACCCAAGTCTTTCGTTGGCGCTTATAAGAATAAAATATTTTTTAAAAATGGTTTTTAACCGTAATTTTATGGTAGATTGAACTTCAGAACATAATTGTGAGAAAGAATAAGAAAATATCAATCCATTTGGGACTATAGATTCGGAGAAAACGGTTATAAAATTTCGAACCCAAGTCTTTCGTTGGGGCTTTCAAGAATGAACTTTTTTACAAAAATGTTATTTTTCCAAAATTTTATGAGACATTCAACATCGGAAGATAATTCTGATTAGGATTACGATATTTCAATCCATTTGGGACAATAGATCCTGAGAAAACGGCCCTCAATGTTCGAACCCAAGTCTTTCGTTGGCGCTTTTTAGATTACAATTTTTCTCATAAATGGTCTTTTACCATAATTTTATGGTAGATTTAACTTCAGAACATAATTTTGAGAAGGAATACGAAATTTAAATCCATTTGGGACCATAGATCCGAAGAAAACAGCCCTCAAAGTTCGGAAACAAGTCTTTTGTTGGCGCTTACTAGAATAATTCTTTTCAAAAATGGTTTTTAACCATAATTTTATGGTAGATTGAACTTCAGAACATAATTGTGAGAAGGAATACGAAATTTCAACCCTTTTGGGATCATTGATCCTGAGAAAACGGCCCTCAAAGTTCGAACCCAAGACTTTCGTTGGGGCTTACAAGAATGAAATTTTTTACAATAATGTTATTTTACCAAAATTTTATGAGACATTCAACATCGGAAGATAATTCTGACTAGGATTACAAAATTTCAATCCATTTGGGACAATAGATCCTGAGAAAACGACCCTCAATGTTCGAACCCAAGTCTTTCGTTGGCGCTTTTAAGAATATTATATTTTTCAAAAAAGGTTTTTTACCATTATTTAATTGAAGATTCAACTTCATAACATATTTTTGAAAAGGAATTAGGAAAATAAATCCATTTGGGACTATAGATCCGGAGAAAACGGCCATCAAATTTCGAACCCAAGTCTTTCGTTGGCGCTTACTAGATTATAATTTTTTTCAAAAATGGTTTTTTACAATCATTTTATGGTAGATTCAACTTTGGAAGATAATTTTGAGGAAGAATCCGAAATTTCAATCCATTTGGCACCATAGATCCGGAGAAAACGGTTATCAAATTACGAACCCAAGTCTTTCGTTGGCGCTGACTAGAATATAATTTTTTTCAAAAATGGTTTTTTACCATAAATTTATTGTAGATTCAACTTCAGAACATAATTTTGAGAAGGAATAAGAAATTTCAATCCATTCGAGACCATAGATCCTGAGAAAACGGCCCTCAAAGTTCGAACCCAAGTCTTTCGTTGGCGCTTTTAAGAATATTATATTTTTCAAAAAAGGTTTTTCACCATAATTTTATGGTTGATTCAACTTCAGAACATATTTGTGAAAAGGAATTAGAAATTTCAATCCGTTTGGGACCATAGATCCGGAGAAAACAGCCCTCAAATTTCGGAAACAAGTCTTTTGTTGGCGCTTTCTAGAATATTTTTTTTTCAAAAATGTTATTTTATAAAAATTTTATAAAAGATTCAACTTCGGAAGATAATTCTGAGTAGAAATACGAAAATAAAATCCATTTGGGACTATAGATCCGGAGAAAACGGCTATCAAATTTCGAACCCAAGAATTTCGTTGGCGCTTACTAGAATATAATTTTTTTTAAATGGTTTTTTACTATATGATTTAAGATTTTCACGGTCGAAATTATTTTTGTTATTTGTTTTTGGGTTAAAATGCCGTGTTGCGCAAACTCCTTCTTAAGCCAACGTTTCGGACAGCATTGCAGTGTCCAACACGGCATAATACCCCAAAAACAAAAAAAAAGGATTTTTTCTATAATTTTATGGTAAGTTCAACTTCAGAACATAATTGTGAGAAGGAATACGAAATTTCAACCCTTTCGGGATCATAGATCCGGAGAAAACAGCCCTCAAAGTTCGAACCCAAGTCTTTCGTTGGCGCTTTTTAGAATACAATTTTTTTCATAAATGATTTTTTACCATAATTCTTTGGTCGATTCAACTTCAGAACATTATTGTGAGAAGGAATAAGAAATATCAATCCAATTGGGACTATAGATCCGGAGAAAACGGTTATCAAATTTCGAACCCAAGTCTTTCGTTGGCGCTTACTAGAATATAATTTTTTTCAAAAATGGTTTATTATCAAAAATTTATGGTAGATTCAACTTCAGAACATAATTGTGAGAAGGAATAAGAAATTTCAATTCATTTGAGACAATAGATCCTGAGAAAACGGCCCTCAAAGTTCAAACCCAAGACTTTCGTTGGGGCTTACAAGAAAGAAATTTTTTTCACAAATGTTATTTTACAAAAATTTTATGAGAGACTCAACTTCGAAAGATAATTTTGAGTTGGAAACCGAAATTTCAATCCATTTGGCACCATAGATCCGGAGAAAGCGGCCTTCAAATTTCAAACCCAAGTCTTTCGTTGGCGCTTATAAGAATATAATATTTTTCAAAAATGGTTTTTTACCATATTTTAATGGTAGATTCAACTTCAGGACATAATTTTGAGAAGGAATACGAAATTTCAATCCATTTGAGACCATAGATCCTGAGAAAACGGCCCCCAAAGTTCGAACCCAAGTCTTTCGTTGGGGCTTACAAGAATGAAATTTTTTTCAAAAATGTTATTATACAAAAATTTTATGAAAGACTAATCTTCGGAAGATAATTTTTAGTTGGAATCCAAAATTTTGAATCCATTTGGCACCAGAGATCCGGAGAAAACGGCCCTCAAATTTCAAACCCAAGTCTTTTGTTTGTGCTTATTAGAATATAATTCTTTTAAAAAATGGTTTTTTACCATAATTTTATGGAAGATTCATCTTTGGGAGATAGTTTTGAGAAGGATTTCGAAATTTCAATGCATTTGGCACCATAGATCCGGAGAAAACGGCCTTCAAATTTCAAACCCAAGTATTTCGTTGGCGTTTATAAGAATATTGTATTTTTCAAAAATCGTTTTTTACCATAATTTTATGGTTGATTCAATTTCAGAACATATTTGTGAAAAGGAATTAGAAATTTCAATCCGTTTGGGACCATAGATCCGGAGAAAACAGCCCTCAAAGTTCGGAAACAAGTCTTTTGTTGGCGCTTACTAGAATATTTTTTTTTCAAAATTGTTATTTAATCAAAATTTTATAAAAGATTCAACTTCGGTAGATAATTCTGAGAAGAATACGAAAATACAATCCATTTGGGACTATAGATCCGGAGAAAACGGCTATCAAAATTCGAACCCAAGACTTTCGTTTGCGCTTACTAGAATATAATTTTTTTTTTAAATGGTTTTTTACTATATGATTTAAGATTTTCACGGCCAAAATTATTTTTGTTATTTGTTTTTGGGGTATGATGCCGTGTTGCGCTAACTCCTTCTCAAGCCAACGTTTCGGACAGCATTGCAGTGTCCAACACGGCATAATACCACAAAAAAAAAAAAAAAAAAAAATTCTATAATTTTATGGTAAGTTCAACTTCATCACATAATTGTGAGAAGGAATACGAAATTTCAACCCTTTCGGGGTCATAGATCCGGAGAAAACAGCCCTCTCAGTTTGAACCCAAGTCTTTCGTTGGGGCTTTCAAGAATGAAATTTTTTACAAAAATGTTATTGAATCAAAATTTAATGACCTTCAACATCGGAATATAATTCTGATTAGGATTATGGAATTTCAATCCATTTGGGACGATAGATCCTGAGAAAACAGCCCTCATTGTTCGAACCCATGTCATTCGTTTGCGCTTTTTAGAATACAATTTTTTCCAGAAATGATTTTTTACCATAATTTTATGGTTGATTCAACTTCAGAACATAATTGTGAGAAGGAATAAGAAATTTCAATCCATTTGAGACCATAGATCCTGAGAAAACGGCCCTCAAAGTTCGAACCCAAGTCTTTCGTTGGAGCTTACAAGAATGAAATTTTTTTTAAATGTTGATTTACAAAAATTTTATGAGAGACTCAACTTCGGAAGATAATTTTGAGTTGGAATCCGAAATTTCAATCCATTTGGCACCATAGATCCGGAGAAAACGGCCCTCAAATTTCAAACCCAAGTCTTTCGTTTGTGCTTATTAGAATATAATTCTTTTTAAAAATGGTTTTTTACAATTATTTTATTGAAGATTCAACTTCAGAACATAATTGTGAGAAGGAATACGAAATTTTAATCCATTTGAGACCATGGATCCTGAGAAAAAGGCCCTCAGAGTTCGAACCCAAGTCTTTCGTTGGGGCTTTCAAGAATGAAATTTTTTACAAAAATGTTATTTCACCAAAATATTATGAGACATTCAACAACGGAAGATAATTCTGATTAGGATTACGAAATTTCAATCCATTTGGGACTATAGATCCGGAGAAAACGGTTACCAAATTTCGAACCCAAGTCTTTCGTTGGCGCTTTTTAGTATATAATATTTTTCATTAATTGTTTTTTACCATAATTTTATGGTAGATTCAACTTCAGGACATAATTTTGAGAAGGAATACGAAATTTCAATCCATTTGAGACCATTGATCCTGAGAAAACGGCCCTCAAAGTTCGAACCCAAGACTTTCGTTGGGGCTTACAAGAATGAAATTTTTTTCACAAATGTGATTTTACAAAAATTTTATGAGAGACTCAACTTCGGAAGATAATTTTGAGTTGGAATCCGAAATTTCAATCCATTTGGCACCATAGATCCGGAGAAAACGGCGCTCAAATTTCAAACCCAAGTCTTTCGTTTGTGGTTATTAGAATATAATTCTTTTCAAAAATGGTTTTTTACCATAATTTTATGGTAGATTCAACTTTGGAAGGTAATTTTGAGAAGGAATCCGAAATTTCAATCCATTTGAGACCATTGATCCTGAGAAAACGGCACCCAATGTTCGAACCCAAGTCTTTCGTTGGCGCTTATTAGGATATATCTTTTTTCAAAAATGGTTTTTTACAATAAATTTATTGTAGATTCAACTTCAGAACATAATTGTGAGAAGGAATAAGAAATTTCAATCCATTTGTGACCATAGATCCTGAGAAAACGGCCCCCAATGATCGATTCCAAGTCTTTCGTTGGCGCTTATAAGAAAAAAATATTTTTCAAAAATGGTTTTGAACCATAATTTTATGGTAGATTGAACTTCAGAACATAATTTTGAGAAAGAATAAGAAAATATCAATCCATTTGGGACTATAGATCCGGAGAAAACGGTTATCAAATTTCGAACCCAAGTCTTTCGTTGGCGCTTTTTAGTATATAATTTTTTACATAAATTGTTTTTTACCATAATTTTATAGTAGATTCAACTTCAGGTCATAATTTTGAGAAGGAATACGAAATTTTAATCCATTTGAGACCATTAATCCTGAGAAAACGTCACCCAATGTTCGAACCCAAGTCTTTCGTTGGCGCTTATTAGGATATAATTTTTTTCAAAAATGGTTTTTTTATAATAAATTTATGGTAGATTAAACTTCAGAACATAATTGTGAGAAGGAATAAGAAATTTCAATCCATTTGAGACCATAGATCCTGAGAAAACGGCCCCCAATGATCGATTCCAAGTCTTTCGTTGGCGCTTATAAGAATATAATATTTTTCAAAGATGGTTTTTAACCATGATTTTAATGTAGATTGAACTTCAGAACATAATTGTGAGAAAGAATAAGAAAATATCAATCCATTTGGGACTTTAGATCCGGAGAAAACGGTTATCAAATTTCGAACCCAAGTCTTTTGTTGGCGCTTACTAGAATATAATTTTATTCAAAAATGGTTTTTTACCATAAATTTATTGTAGATTCAACTTCAGAACATAATTTTGAGAAGGAATAAGAAATTTCAATCCATTCGAGACCATAGATCCTGAGAAAACGGCCCTCAAAGTTAAAACCCAAGACTTTCGTTGGGGCTTACAAGAATGAAATTTTTTTCACAAATGTGATTTTACAAAAATTTTATGAGAGACTCAACTTCGGAAGATAATTTTGAGTTGGAATCCGAAATTTCAATCCATTTGGCACCATAGATCCGGAGAAAACGGCGCTCAAATTTCAAACCCAAGTCTTTCGTTTGTGGTTATTAGAATATTATTCTTTTCAAAAATGGTTTTCTACCATAATTTTATGGTAGATTCAACTTTGGAAGATAATTTTGAGAAGGAATCCGAAATTTCAATCCATTTGAGACCATTGATCCTGAGAAAACGGCACCCAATGTTCGAACCCAAGTCTTTCGTTGGCGCTTATTAGGATATATCTTTTTTCAAAAATGGTTTTTTACAATAAATTTATTGTAGATTCAACTTCAGAACATAATTGTGAGAAGGAATAAGAAATTTCAATCCATTTGTGACCATAGATCCTGAGAAAACGGCCCCCAATGATCGATTCCAAGTCTTTCGTTGGCGCTTATAAGAAAAAAATATTTTTCAAAAATGGTTTTGAACCATAATTTTATGGTAGATTGAACTTCAGAACATAATTTTGAGAAAGAATAAGAAAATATCAATCCATTTGGGACTATAGATCCGGAGAAAACGGTTATCAAATTTCGAACCCAAGTCTTTCGTTGGCGCTTTTTAGTATATAATTTTTTACATAAATTGTTTTTTACCATAATTTTATGGTAGATTCAACTTCAGGTCATAATTTTGAGAAGGAATACGAAATTTTAATCCATTTGAGACCATTGATCCTGAGAAAACGTCACCCAATGTTCGAACCCAAGTCTTTCGTTGGCGCTTATTAGGATATAATTTTTTTCAAAAATGGTTTTTTTATAATAAATTTATGGTAGATTAAACTTCAGAACATAATTGTGAGAAGGAATAAGAAATTTCAATCCATTTGAGACCATAGATCCTGAGAAAACGGCCCCCAATGATCGATTCCAAGTCTTTCGTTGGCGCTTATAAGAATATAATATTTTTCAAAGATGGTTTTTAACCATGATTTTAATGTAGATTGAACTTCAGAACATAATTGTGAGAAAGAATAAGAAAATATCAATCCATTTGGGACTTTAGATCCGGAGAAAACGGTTATCAAATTTCGAACCCAAGTCTTTCGTTGGCGCTTACTAGAATATAATTTTTTTCAAAAATGGTTTTTTACCATAAATTTATTGTAGATTCAACTTCAGAACATAATTTTGAGAAGGAATAAGAAATTTCAATCCATTCGAGACCATAGATCCTGAGAAAACGGCCCTCAAAGTTCGAACCCAAGACTTTCGTTGGGGCTTACAAGAATGAAATTTTTTTCACAAATGTGATTTTACAAAAATTTTATGAGAGACTAAACTTCGGAAGATAATTTTGAGTTGGAATCCGAAATTTCAATCCATTTGGCACCATAGATCCGGAGAAAACGGCGCTCAAATTTCAAACCCAAGTCTTTCGTTTGTGGTTATTAGAATATTATTCTTTTCAAAAATGGTTTTCTACCATAATTTTATGGTAGATTCAACTTTGGAAGATAATTTTGAGAAGGAATCCGAAATTTCAATCCATTTGAGACCATTGATCCTGAGAAAACGGCACCCAATGTTCGAACCCAAGTCTTTCGTTGGAGCTTACAAGAATTAAATTTTTTTTAAATGTTGATTTACAAAAATTTTATGAGAGACTCAACGTCGGAAGAAAATTTTGAGTTGAAATCCGAAATTTCAATCCATTTTAAACCATAGATCCGGAGAAAACGGCCCTCAAATTTCAAACCCAAGTCTTTCGTTTGTGCTTATTAGAATATAATTCTTTTCAAAAATGGTTTTTTACAATTATTTTATTGAAGATTCAACTTCAGAACATAATTCTGAGAAGGAATACGAAATTTCAATCCATTTGAGACCATGGATCCTGAGAAAAAGGCCCTCAGAGTTCGAACCCAAGTCTTTCGTTGGGGCTTTCAAGAATGAAATTTTTTACAAAAATGTTATTTAACCAAAATTTTATGAGACATACAACATCGGAAGATAATCCTGATTAGGATTACGAAATTTCAATCCATTTGGGACGATAGATCCTGAGAAAACAGCCCTCATTGTTCGAACCCAAGTCTTTCGTTTGCGCTTTTTAGAATACAATTTTTTCCATAAATTATTTTTTACCATAATTTTATGGTTGATTCAACTTCAGAACATAATTGTGAGAAGGAATAAGAAATTTCAATCCATTTGAGAACATAGATCCTGAGAAAACGGCCCTCAAAGTTCGAACCCAAGTCTTTCGTTGGAGCTTACAAGAATGAAATTTTTTTTAAATGTTGATTTACAAAAATTTTATGAGAGACTCAACGTCGGAAGAAAATTTTGAGTTGAAATCCGAAATTTCAATCCATTTTGCACCATAGATCCGGAGAAAACGGCCCTCAAATTTCAAACCCAAGTCTTTCGTTTGTGCTTATTAGAATATAATTCTTTTCAAAAATGGTTTTTTACAATTATTTTATTGAAGATTCAACTTCAGAACATAATTCTGAGAAGGAATACGAAATTTCAATCCATTTGAGACCATGGATCCTGAGAAAAGGGCCCTCAGAGTTCGAACCCAAGTCTTTCGTTGGGGCTTTCAAGAATGAAATTTTTTACAAAAATGTTATTTCACCAAAGTTTTATAAGACATTCAACAACGGAAGATAATTCTGATTAGGATTACGAAATTTCAATCATTTGGAACAATAGATCCTGAGAAAACGGCCCTAAATGTTCGAACCCAAGTCTATCGTTTGCGCTTTTTAGTATATAATTTTTTTCATAAATTGTTTTTTACCATAATTTTATGGTAGATTCAACTTCAGGACATAATTTTAAGAAGGAATACGAAATTTCAATCCATTTGAGTCCATTGATCCTGAGAAAACGGCACTTAATGTTCGAACCCAAGTCTTTCGTTGGCGCATATTGGGATATAATTTTTTTCAAAAATGGTTTTTTAAAATAAATTTATGGTAGATTCAACTTCAGAACATATTGAGAAGGAATAAGAAATTTCAATCCATTTGAGACCATAGATCCTGAGAAAACAGCCCCCAATGATCGATTCCAAGTCTTTCGTTGGCGCTTATAAGAATATATTATTTTTCAAAAATGGTTTTTAACCATAATTTTATGGTAGATTGAACTTCAAAACATAATTGTGAGAAAGAATAAGAAAACATGAATCCATTTTTGACTATAGATCCGGAGAAAACGGTTATCAAATTTCGAAACTAAGTCCTTCGTTGGCGCTTACTAGAATATAATTTTTTTCAAAAATGGTTTTTTATCATAATTTAATGGTAGATTGAACTTCAGAAAATAATTGTGAGAAGGAATACGAAATTTCAATCCAATTGGGACTATAGATCCGGAGAAAACGGCCCTCAAAGTTCGAACCCAAGACTTTCGTTGAGGCTTACAAGAATGAAATTTTTTTCACAAATGTTATTAAAAAAAATTTTTATGAGAGATTCAACTTCGGAAGATAATTTTGAGTTGGAATCTGAAATTTTAATCCATTTGGCACCATAGATCCGGAGAAAACGGCTTTCAAATTTCAAACCCAAGTCTTTCGTTGGCGTTTATAAGAATATAATATTTTTGTGAATATTTTTGATTGTATTATTTAATGGTAGATTCAACTTCAGAACATATTTGTGAAAAGTAATTAGGAAAATAAATCCATTTGGAACCATAAATCCTGACAAAACGGACCTCAATGTTCGAACCCAAGTCTTTCGTTGGCGCTTTTTAGTATTTAATTTTTTTCATAAATGGTTTTTTTACCACAATTTTATGGTAGATTCAACTTCAGAACATAATTTTGAGAAGGAATACGAAATTTCAATCCATTTGAGACCATAGATCCTGAGAAAACGGCCCCCAATGTTCGAACCCAAGTCTTTCGTTGGCGCTTTTTAGTATATGATTTTTTTCATAGATGGTTTTTTACCATAATTTTATGGTAGATTGAACTTCAGAACAAAATTGTGAGAAGGAATAAGAAAATATCAATCCATTTGGGACTAGAGATCCGGAGAAAACGGTTATCAAATTTCGAACCAGAGTAATTAATTATATACCATAATTCTGATTAGGATTACGAAATTTCACTCCTATTGGGACAATAGATCCTGAGAAAACGGCCCCCAATGATCGAACCCAAGTCTTTCGTTGGCGCTTATAAGAATAAAATATTTTTTAAAAATGGTTTTTAACCGTAATTTTATGGTAGATTGAACTTCAGAACATAATTGTGAGAAAGAATAAGAAAATATCAATCCATTTGGGACTATAGATTCGGAGAAAACGGTTATAAAATTTCGAACCCAAGTCTTTCGTTGGGGCTTTCAAGAATGAACTTTTTTACAAAAATGTTATTTTTCCAAAATTTTATGAGACATTCAACATCGGAAGATAATTCTGATTAGGATTACGATATTTCAATCCATTTGGGACAATAGATCCTGAGAAAACGGCCCTCAATGTTCGAACCCAAGTCTTTCGTTGGCGCTTTTTAGATTACAATTTTTCTCATAAATGGTCTTTTACCATAATTTTATGGTAGATTTAACTTCAGAACATAATTTTGAGAAGGAATACGAAATTTAAATCCATTTGGGACCATAGATCCGAAGAAAACAGCCCTCAAAGTTCGGAAACAAGTCTTTTGTTGGCGCTTACTAGAATAATTCTTTTCAAAAATGGTTTTTAACCATAATTTTATGGTAGATTGAACTTCAGAACATAATTGTGAGAAGGAATACGAAATTTCAACCCTTTTGGGATCATTGATCCTGAGAAAACGGCCCTCAAAGTTCGAACCCAAGACTTTCGTTGGGGCTTACAAGAATGAAATTTTTTACAATAATGTTATTTTACCAAAATTTTATGAGACATTCAACATCGGAAGATAATTCTGACTAGGATTACAAAATTTCAATCCATTTGGGACAATAGATCCTGAGAAAACGACCCTCAATGTTCGAACCCAAGTCTTTCGTTGGCGCTTTTAAGAATATTATATTTTTCAAAAAAGGTTTTTTACCATTATTTAATTGAAGATTCAACTTCATAACATATTTTTGAAAAGGAATTAGGAAAATAAATCCATTTGGGACTATAGATCCGGAGAAAACGGCCATCAAATTTCGAACCCAAGTCTTTCGTTGGCGCTTACTAGATTATAATTTTTTTCAAAAATGGTTTTTTACAATCATTTTATGGTAGATTCAACTTTGGAAGATAATTTTGAGGAAGAATCCGAAATTTCAATCCATTTGGCACCATAGATCCGGAGAAAACGGTTATCAAATTACGAACCCAAGTCTTTCGTTGGCGCTGACTAGAATATAATTTTTTTCAAAAATGGTTTTTTACCATAAATTTATTGTAGATTCAACTTCAGAACATAATTTTGAGAAGGAATAAGAAATTTCAATCCATTCGAGACCATAGATCCTGAGAAAACGGCCCTCAAAGTTCGAACCCAAGTCTTTCGTTGGCGCTTTTAAGAATATTATATTTTTCAAAAAAGGTTTTTCACCATAATTTTATGGTTGATTCAACTTCAGAACATATTTGTGAAAAGGAATTAGAAATTTCAATCCGTTTGGGACCATAGATCCGGAGAAAACAGCCCTCAAATTTCGGAAACAAGTCTTTTGTTGGCGCTTTCTAGAATATTTTTTTTTCAAAAATGTTATTTTATAAAAATTTTATAAAAGATTCAACTTCGGAAGATAATTCTGAGTAGAAATACGAAAATAAAATCCATTTGGGACTATAGATCCGGAGAAAACGGCTATCAAATTTCGAACCCAAGAATTTCGTTGGCGCTTACTAGAATATAATTTTTTTTAAATGGTTTTTTACTATATGATTTAAGATTTTCACGGTCGAAATTATTTTTGTTATTTGTTTTTGGGTTAAAATGCCGTGTTGCGCAAACTCCTTCTTAAGCCAACGTTTCGGACAGCATTGCAGTGTCCAACACGGCATAATACCCCAAAAACAAAAAAAAAGGATTTTTTCTATAATTTTATGGTAAGTTCAACTTCAGAACATAATTGTGAGAAGGAATACGAAATTTCAACCCTTTCGGGATCATAGATCCGGAGAAAACAGCCCTCAAAGTTCGAACCCAAGTCTTTCGTTGGCGCTTTTTAGAATACAATTTTTTTCATAAATGATTTTTTACCATAATTCTTTGGTCGATTCAACTTCAGAACATTATTGTGAGAAGGAATAAGAAATATCAATCCAATTGGGACTATAGATCCGGAGAAAACGGTTATCAAATTTCGAACCCAAGTCTTTCGTTGGCGCTTACTAGAATATAATTTTTTTCAAAAATGGTTTATTATCAAAAATTTATGGTAGATTCAACTTCAGAACATAATTGTGAGAAGGAATAAGAAATTTCAATTCATTTGAGACAATAGATCCTGAGAAAACGGCCCTCAAAGTTCAAACCCAAGACTTTCGTTGGGGCTTACAAGAAAGAAATTTTTTTCACAAATGTTATTTTACAAAAATTTTATGAGAGACTCAACTTCGAAAGATAATTTTGAGTTGGAAACCGAAATTTCAATCCATTTGGCACCATAGATCCGGAGAAAGCGGCCTTCAAATTTCAAACCCAAGTCTTTCGTTGGCGCTTATAAGAATATAATATTTTTCAAAAATGGTTTTTTACCATATTTTAATGGTAGATTCAACTTCAGGACATAATTTTGAGAAGGAATACGAAATTTCAATCCATTTGAGACCATAGATCCTGAGAAAACGGCCCCCAAAGTTCGAACCCAAGTCTTTCGTTGGGGCTTACAAGAATGAAATTTTTTTCAAAAATGTTATTATACAAAAATTTTATGAAAGACTAATCTTCGGAAGATAATTTTTAGTTGGAATCCAAAATTTTGAATCCATTTGGCACCAGAGATCCGGAGAAAACGGCCCTCAAATTTCAAACCCAAGTCTTTTGTTTGTGCTTATTAGAATATAATTCTTTTAAAAAATGGTTTTTTACCATAATTTTATGGAAGATTCATCTTTGGGAGATAGTTTTGAGAAGGATTTCGAAATTTCAATGCATTTGGCACCATAGATCCGGAGAAAACGGCCTTCAAATTTCAAACCCAAGTATTTCGTTGGCGTTTATAAGAATATTGTATTTTTCAAAAATCGTTTTTTACCATAATTTTATGGTTGATTCAATTTCAGAACATATTTGTGAAAAGGAATTAGAAATTTCAATCCGTTTGGGACCATAGATCCGGAGAAAACAGCCCTCAAAGTTCGGAAACAAGTCTTTTGTTGGCGCTTACTAGAATATTTTTTTTTCAAAATTGTTATTTAATCAAAATTTTATAAAAGATTCAACTTCGGTAGATAATTCTGAGAAGAATACGAAAATACAATCCATTTGGGACTATAGATCCGGAGAAAACGGCTATCAAAATTCGAACCCAAGACTTTCGTTTGCGCTTACTAGAATATAATTTTTTTTTTAAATGGTTTTTTACTATATGATTTAAGATTTTCACGGCCAAAATTATTTTTGTTATTTGTTTTTGGGGTATGATGCCGTGTTGCGCTAACTCCTTCTCAAGCCAACGTTTCGGACAGCATTGCAGTGTCCAACACGGCATAATACCACAAAAAAAAAAAAAAAAAAAAATTCTATAATTTTATGGTAAGTTCAACTTCATCACATAATTGTGAGAAGGAATACGAAATTTCAACCCTTTCGGGGTCATAGATCCGGAGAAAACAGCCCTCTCAGTTTGAACCCAAGTCTTTCGTTGGGGCTTTCAAGAATGAAATTTTTTACAAAAATGTTATTGAATCAAAATTTAATGACCTTCAACATCGGAATATAATTCTGATTAGGATTATGGAATTTCAATCCATTTGGGACGATAGATCCTGAGAAAACAGCCCTCATTGTTCGAACCCATGTCATTCGTTTGCGCTTTTTAGAATACAATTTTTTCCAGAAATGATTTTTTACCATAATTTTATGGTTGATTCAACTTCAGAACATAATTGTGAGAAGGAATAAGAAATTTCAATCCATTTGAGACCATAGATCCTGAGAAAACGGCCCTCAAAGTTCGAACCCAAGTCTTTCGTTGGAGCTTACAAGAATGAAATTTTTTTTAAATGTTGATTTACAAAAATTTTATGAGAGACTCAACTTCGGAAGATAATTTTGAGTTGGAATCCGAAATTTCAATCCATTTGGCACCATAGATCCGGAGAAAACGGCCCTCAAATTTCAAACCCAAGTCTTTCGTTTGTGCTTATTAGAATATAATTCTTTTTAAAAATGGTTTTTTACAATTATTTTATTGAAGATTCAACTTCAGAACATAATTGTGAGAAGGAATACGAAATTTTAATCCATTTGAGACCATGGATCCTGAGAAAAAGGCCCTCAGAGTTCGAACCCAAGTCTTTCGTTGGGGCTTTCAAGAATGAAATTTTTTACAAAAATGTTATTTCACCAAAATATTATGAGACATTCAACAACGGAAGATAATTCTGATTAGGATTACGAAATTTCAATCCATTTGGGACTATAGATCCGGAGAAAACGGTTACCAAATTTCGAACCCAAGTCTTTCGTTGGCGCTTTTTAGTATATAATATTTTTCATTAATTGTTTTTTACCATAATTTTATGGTAGATTCAACTTCAGGACATAATTTTGAGAAGGAATACGAAATTTCAATCCATTTGAGACCATTGATCCTGAGAAAACGGCCCTCAAAGTTCGAACCCAAGACTTTCGTTGGGGCTTACAAGAATGAAATTTTTTTCACAAATGTGATTTTACAAAAATTTTATGAGAGACTCAACTTCGGAAGATAATTTTGAGTTGGAATCCGAAATTTCAATCCATTTGGCACCATAGATCCGGAGAAAACGGCGCTCAAATTTCAAACCCAAGTCTTTCGTTTGTGGTTATTAGAATATAATTCTTTTCAAAAATGGTTTTTTACCATAATTTTATGGTAGATTCAACTTTGGAAGGTAATTTTGAGAAGGAATCCGAAATTTCAATCCATTTGAGACCATTGATCCTGAGAAAACGGCACCCAATGTTCGAACCCAAGTCTTTCGTTGGCGCTTATTAGGATATATCTTTTTTCAAAAATGGTTTTTTACAATAAATTTATTGTAGATTCAACTTCAGAACATAATTGTGAGAAGGAATAAGAAATTTCAATCCATTTGTGACCATAGATCCTGAGAAAACGGCCCCCAATGATCGATTCCAAGTCTTTCGTTGGCGCTTATAAGAAAAAAATATTTTTCAAAAATGGTTTTGAACCATAATTTTATGGTAGATTGAACTTCAGAACATAATTTTGAGAAAGAATAAGAAAATATCAATCCATTTGGGACTATAGATCCGGAGAAAACGGTTATCAAATTTCGAACCCAAGTCTTTCGTTGGCGCTTTTTAGTATATAATTTTTTACATAAATTGTTTTTTACCATAATTTTATAGTAGATTCAACTTCAGGTCATAATTTTGAGAAGGAATACGAAATTTTAATCCATTTGAGACCATTAATCCTGAGAAAACGTCACCCAATGTTCGAACCCAAGTCTTTCGTTGGCGCTTATTAGGATATAATTTTTTTCAAAAATGGTTTTTTTATAATAAATTTATGGTAGATTAAACTTCAGAACATAATTGTGAGAAGGAATAAGAAATTTCAATCCATTTGAGACCATAGATCCTGAGAAAACGGCCCCCAATGATCGATTCCAAGTCTTTCGTTGGCGCTTATAAGAATATAATATTTTTCAAAGATGGTTTTTAACCATGATTTTAATGTAGATTGAACTTCAGAACATAATTGTGAGAAAGAATAAGAAAATATCAATCCATTTGGGACTTTAGATCCGGAGAAAACGGTTATCAAATTTCGAACCCAAGTCTTTTGTTGGCGCTTACTAGAATATAATTTTATTCAAAAATGGTTTTTTACCATAAATTTATTGTAGATTCAACTTCAGAACATAATTTTGAGAAGGAATAAGAAATTTCAATCCATTCGAGACCATAGATCCTGAGAAAACGGCCCTCAAAGTTAAAACCCAAGACTTTCGTTGGGGCTTACAAGAATGAAATTTTTTTCACAAATGTGATTTTACAAAAATTTTATGAGAGACTCAACTTCGGAAGATAATTTTGAGTTGGAATCCGAAATTTCAATCCATTTGGCACCATAGATCCGGAGAAAACGGCGCTCAAATTTCAAACCCAAGTCTTTCGTTTGTGGTTATTAGAATATTATTCTTTTCAAAAATGGTTTTCTACCATAATTTTATGGTAGATTCAACTTTGGAAGATAATTTTGAGAAGGAATCCGAAATTTCAATCCATTTGAGACCATTGATCCTGAGAAAACGGCACCCAATGTTCGAACCCAAGTCTTTCGTTGGCGCTTATTAGGATATATCTTTTTTCAAAAATGGTTTTTTACAATAAATTTATTGTAGATTCAACTTCAGAACATAATTGTGAGAAGGAATAAGAAATTTCAATCCATTTGTGACCATAGATCCTGAGAAAACGGCCCCCAATGATCGATTCCAAGTCTTTCGTTGGCGCTTATAAGAAAAAAATATTTTTCAAAAATGGTTTTGAACCATAATTTTATGGTAGATTGAACTTCAGAACATAATTTTGAGAAAGAATAAGAAAATATCAATCCATTTGGGACTATAGATCCGGAGAAAACGGTTATCAAATTTCGAACCCAAGTCTTTCGTTGGCGCTTTTTAGTATATAATTTTTTACATAAATTGTTTTTTACCATAATTTTATGGTAGATTCAACTTCAGGTCATAATTTTGAGAAGGAATACGAAATTTTAATCCATTTGAGACCATTGATCCTGAGAAAACGTCACCCAATGTTCGAACCCAAGTCTTTCGTTGGCGCTTATTAGGATATAATTTTTTTCAAAAATGGTTTTTTTATAATAAATTTATGGTAGATTAAACTTCAGAACATAATTGTGAGAAGGAATAAGAAATTTCAATCCATTTGAGACCATAGATCCTGAGAAAACGGCCCCCAATGATCGATTCCAAGTCTTTCGTTGGCGCTTATAAGAATATAATATTTTTCAAAGATGGTTTTTAACCATGATTTTAATGTAGATTGAACTTCAGAACATAATTGTGAGAAAGAATAAGAAAATATCAATCCATTTGGGACTTTAGATCCGGAGAAAACGGTTATCAAATTTCGAACCCAAGTCTTTCGTTGGCGCTTACTAGAATATAATTTTTTTCAAAAATGGTTTTTTACCATAAATTTATTGTAGATTCAACTTCAGAACATAATTTTGAGAAGGAATAAGAAATTTCAATCCATTCGAGACCATAGATCCTGAGAAAACGGCCCTCAAAGTTCGAACCCAAGACTTTCGTTGGGGCTTACAAGAATGAAATTTTTTTCACAAATGTGATTTTACAAAAATTTTATGAGAGACTAAACTTCGGAAGATAATTTTGAGTTGGAATCCGAAATTTCAATCCATTTGGCACCATAGATCCGGAGAAAACGGCGCTCAAATTTCAAACCCAAGTCTTTCGTTTGTGGTTATTAGAATATTATTCTTTTCAAAAATGGTTTTCTACCATAATTTTATGGTAGATTCAACTTTGGAAGATAATTTTGAGAAGGAATCCGAAATTTCAATCCATTTGAGACCATTGATCCTGAGAAAACGGCACCCAATGTTCGAACCCAAGTCTTTCGTTGGAGCTTACAAGAATTAAATTTTTTTTAAATGTTGATTTACAAAAATTTTATGAGAGACTCAACGTCGGAAGAAAATTTTGAGTTGAAATCCGAAATTTCAATCCATTTTAAACCATAGATCCGGAGAAAACGGCCCTCAAATTTCAAACCCAAGTCTTTCGTTTGTGCTTATTAGAATATAATTCTTTTCAAAAATGGTTTTTTACAATTATTTTATTGAAGATTCAACTTCAGAACATAATTCTGAGAAGGAATACGAAATTTCAATCCATTTGAGACCATGGATCCTGAGAAAAAGGCCCTCAGAGTTCGAACCCAAGTCTTTCGTTGGGGCTTTCAAGAATGAAATTTTTTACAAAAATGTTATTTAACCAAAATTTTATGAGACATACAACATCGGAAGATAATCCTGATTAGGATTACGAAATTTCAATCCATTTGGGACGATAGATCCTGAGAAAACAGCCCTCATTGTTCGAACCCAAGTCTTTCGTTTGCGCTTTTTAGAATACAATTTTTTCCATAAATTATTTTTTACCATAATTTTATGGTTGATTCAACTTCAGAACATAATTGTGAGAAGGAATAAGAAATTTCAATCCATTTGAGAACATAGATCCTGAGAAAACGGCCCTCAAAGTTCGAACCCAAGTCTTTCGTTGGAGCTTACAAGAATGAAATTTTTTTTAAATGTTGATTTACAAAAATTTTATGAGAGACTCAACGTCGGAAGAAAATTTTGAGTTGAAATCCGAAATTTCAATCCATTTTGCACCATAGATCCGGAGAAAACGGCCCTCAAATTTCAAACCCAAGTCTTTCGTTTGTGCTTATTAGAATATAATTCTTTTCAAAAATGGTTTTTTACAATTATTTTATTGAAGATTCAACTTCAGAACATAATTCTGAGAAGGAATACGAAATTTCAATCCATTTGAGACCATGGATCCTGAGAAAAGGGCCCTCAGAGTTCGAACCCAAGTCTTTCGTTGGGGCTTTCAAGAATGAAATTTTTTACAAAAATGTTATTTCACCAAAGTTTTATAAGACATTCAACAACGGAAGATAATTCTGATTAGGATTACGAAATTTCAATCATTTGGAACAATAGATCCTGAGAAAACGGCCCTAAATGTTCGAACCCAAGTCTATCGTTTGCGCTTTTTAGTATATAATTTTTTTCATAAATTGTTTTTTACCATAATTTTATGGTAGATTCAACTTCAGGACATAATTTTAAGAAGGAATACGAAATTTCAATCCATTTGAGTCCATTGATCCTGAGAAAACGGCACTTAATGTTCGAACCCAAGTCTTTCGTTGGCGCATATTGGGATATAATTTTTTTCAAAAATGGTTTTTTAAAATAAATTTATGGTAGATTCAACTTCAGAACATATTGAGAAGGAATAAGAAATTTCAATCCATTTGAGACCATAGATCCTGAGAAAACAGCCCCCAATGATCGATTCCAAGTCTTTCGTTGGCGCTTATAAGAATATATTATTTTTCAAAAATGGTTTTTAACCATAATTTTATGGTAGATTGAACTTCAAAACATAATTGTGAGAAAGAATAAGAAAACATGAATCCATTTTTGACTATAGATCCGGAGAAAACGGTTATCAAATTTCGAAACTAAGTCCTTCGTTGGCGCTTACAAGAATATAATTTTTTTCAAAAATGGTTTTTTATCATAATTTAATGGTAGATTGAACTTCAGAACATAATTGTGAGAAGGACTAAGAAATATCAATCCATTTGGGACAATAGATCCGGCGAAAACGGCCATCAAATTTCGAACCCAAGTCTTTCGTTGGCGCTTACAAGATTATATTTTTTTTCAAAAATGGTTTTTTACAATCATTTTATGGTAGATTCAACTTTGGAAGATAATTTTGAGGAAGAATCCGAAATTTCAATCCATTTGGCTCCATAGATCCGGAGAAAACGGCCTTCAAATTTCAAACCCAAGTCTTTCGTTGGCGCTTATAAGAATATAATATTTTTCAAAAATGGTTTTTTAACTCAATTTAATGGTAGATTTAACTTCAGAACATAATTGTGAGAAGGAATACGAAATTTCAATCCATTTGGGACCATAGATCCGGAGAAAACGGCCTTCAAATTTCAAACCCAAGTCTTTCGTTGGCGCTTACTAGAATATATTTTTTTCAAAAATGCTTTTTTACAAAAATTTTATGGTAGATTCAACTTCAGAAAATAATTGTGAGAAGGAATACGAAATTTCAATCCATTTGAGACCATAGATCCTGAGAAAACGGCCCTCAAAGTTCGAACCTCAGTCTTTCTTCGGGGCTTACTAGCATAAATATTCTTTCAAAAATGTTAATCTATCAAAATTTTATGAAATATTGAACTTCGGAAGATAATGCTGAGTAGGAATGCAAAATTTCAATCCATTTGGGACCATAAATCCGGAGAAAACGGCCCACAAAGTTCGAACCCAAGTCTTTAGTTTAGGCTGACGAGAATGAAATTTTTTTTTAATTGTTGTTTTGCAAAAATTTTATCAGAGACCCAACTTCGAAAGATAATTTTGAGAAGGAATCCGAAATTTCAATCCATTTGGCACCTTAGATCCGGAGAAAACAGCCCTCAAAGTTCGAACCCAAGTTTAACGATATGGCTTCATAGAAGATTTTCTTTTGAAAAATGTTATTTTACCAGAATTATATATGGGATTCAAGATCGGAAGATAATTCTTAGTAGGATTTCGAAATTTCAATCCATTTGAGACCATAGATCCTGAGAAAACGGCCCTCAAAGTTCGAACCCAAGACTTTCGTTGGGGCTTACAAGAATGAAATTTTTTTCACAAATGTTATTTTACAAAAATTTTATGAGAGATTCAACATCGGAAGATAATTCTGAGAAGGATTACAAAATTTCAATCCATTTGGGACAATAGATCCTGAGAAAACGGCCCTCAATGTTCGAACCCAAGTCTTTCGTTGGGGCTTTTAAGAATATAATATTTTTCGAAAATGGTTTTTTACCATTATTTAATTGAAGATTCAACTTCAGAACATATTTGTGAAAAGGAATTAGGAAAATAAATCCAATTGGAACTATAGATCCGGAGAAAACGGATATCAAATTTCGAACCAGAGTCTTTCGTTGGCGCTTACTAGAAAATAATTTTTTTCAAAAATGGTTTTTTACCATAATTTTATGGTAGATTGAACTTCAGATCATAATTGTGAGAAGGAATAAGAAATATCAATCCAATTGGGACTATAGATCCGGAGAAAACGGCCCTCAAAGTTCGAACCCAAGACTTTCGTTGAGGCTTACAAGAATGAAATTTTTATCACAAATGTTATTAAAAAAATTTTTTATGAGAGATTCAACTTCGGAAGATAATTTTGAGTTGGAATCTGAAATTTTAATCCATTTGGCACCATAGATCCGGAGAAAACGGCTTTCAAATTTCAAACCCAAGTCTTTCGTTGGCGTTTATAAGAATATAATATTTTTGTGAATATTTTTGATTGTATTATTTAATGGTAGATTCAACTTCAGAACATATTTGTGAAAAGTAATTAGGAAAATAAATCCATTTGGAACCATAAATCCTGACAAAACGGACCTCAATGTTCGAACCCAAGTCTTTCGTTGGCGCTTTTTAGTATTTAATTTTTTTCATAAATGGTTTTTTTACCACAATTTTATGGTAGATTCAACTTCAGAACATAATTTTGAGAAGGAATACGAAATTTCAATCCATTTGAGACCATAGATCCTGAGAAAACGGCCCCCAATGTTCGAACCCAAGTCTTTCGTTGGCGCTTTTTAGTATATGATTTTTTTCATAGATGGTTTTTTACCATAATTTTATGGTAGATTGAACTTCAGAACAAAATTGTGAGAAGGAATAAGAAAATATCAATCCATTTGGGACTAGAGATCCGGAGAAAACGGTTATCAAATTTCGAACCAGAGTAATTAATTATATACCATAATTCTGATTAGGATTACGAAATTTCACTCCTATTGGGACAATAGATCCTGAGAAAACGGCCCCCAATGATCGAACCCAAGTCTTTCGTTGGCGCTTATAAGAATAAAATATTTTTTAAAAATGGTTTTTAACCGTAATTTTATGGTAGATTGAACTTCAGAACATAATTGTGAGAAAGAATAAGAAAATATCAATCCATTTGGGACTATAGATTCGGAGAAAACGGTTATAAAATTTCGAACCCAAGTCTTTCGTTGGGGCTTTCAAGAATGAACTTTTTTACAAAAATGTTATTTTTCCAAAATTTTATGAGACATTCAACATCGGAAGATAATTCTGATTAGGATTACGATATTTCAATCCATTTGGGACAATAGATCCTGAGAAAACGGCCCTCAATGTTCGAACCCAAGTCTTTCGTTGGCGCTTTTTAGAATACAATATTTCTCATAAATGGTCTTTTACCATAATTTTATGGTAGATTTAACTTCAGAACATAATTTTGAGAAGGAATACGAAATTTAAATCCATTTGGGACCATAGATCCGAAGAAAACAGCCCTCAAAGTTCGGAAACAAGTCTTTTGTTGGCGCTTACTAGAATAATTCTTTTCAAAAATGGTTTTTAACCATAATTTTATGGTAGATTGAACTTCAGAACATAATTGTGAGAAGGAATACGAAATTTCAACCCTTTTGGGATCATTGATCCTGAGAAAACGGCCCTCAAAGTTCGAACCCAAGACTTTCGTTGGGGCTTACAAGAATGAAATTTTTTACAATAATGTTATTTTACCAAAATTTTATGAGACATTCAACATCGGAAGATAATTCTGATTAGGATTACAAAATTTCAATCCATTTGGGACAATAGATCCTGAGAAAACGACCCTCAATGTTCGAACCCAAGTCTTTCGTTGGCGCTTTTAAGAATATTATATTTTTCAAAAAAGGTTTTTTACCATTATTTAATTGAAGATTCAACTTCATAACATATTTTTGAAAAGGAATTAGGAAAATAAATCCATTTGGGACTATAGATCCGGAGAAAACGGCCATCAAATTTCGAACCCAAGTCTTTCGTTGGCGCTTACTAGATTATAATTTTTTTCAAAAATGGTTTTTTACAATCATTTTATGGTAGATTCAACTTTGGAAGATAATTTTGAGGAAGAATCCGAAATTTCAATCCATTTGGCACCATAGATCCGGAGAAAACGGTTATCAAATTACGAACCCAAGTCTTTCGTTGGCGCTTACTAGAATATAATTTTTTTCAAAAATGGTTTTTTACCATAAATTTATTGTAGATTCAACTTCAGAACATAATTTTGAGAAGGAATAAGAAATTTCAATCCATTCGAGACCATAGATCCTGAGAAAACGGCCCTCAAAGTTCGAACCCAAGTCTTTCGTTGGCGCTTTTAAGAATATTATATTTTTCAAAAAAGGTTTTTCACCATAATTTTATGGTTGATTCAACTTCAGAACATATTTGTGAAAAGGAATTAGAAATTTCAATCCGTTTGGGACCATAGATCCGGAGAAAACAGCCCTCAAATTTCGGAAACAAGTCTTTTGTTGGCGCTTTCTAGAATATTTTTTTTTCAAAAATGTTATTTTATAAAAATTTTATAAAAGATTCAACTTCGGAAGATAATTCTGAGTAGAAATACGAAAATAAAATCCATTTGGGACTATAGATCCGGAGAAAACGGCTATCAAATTTCGAACCCAAGAATTTCGTTGGCGCTTACTAGAATATAATTTTTTTTAAATGGTTTTTTACTATATGATTTTAGATTTTTACGGTCGAAATTATTTTTGTTATTTGTTTTTGGGTTAAAATGCCGTGTTGCGCAAACTCCTTCTTAAGCCAACGTTTCGGACAGCATTGCAGTGTCCAACACGGCATAATACCCCAAAAACAAAAAAAAAGGATTTTTTCTATAATTTTATGGTAAGTTCAACTTCAGAACATAATTGTGAGAAGGAATACGAAATTTCAACCCTTTCGGGATCATAGATCCGGAGAAAACAGCCCTCAAAGTTCGAACCCAAGTCTTTCGTTGGCGCTTTTTAGAATACAATTTTTTTCATAAATGATTTTTTACCATAATTCTTTGGTCGATTCAACTTCAGAACATTATTGTGAGAAGGAATAAGAAATATCAATCCAATTGGGACTATAGATCCGGAGAAAACGGTTATCAAATTTCGAACCCAAGTCTTTCGTTGGCGCTTACTAGAATATAATTTTTTTCAAAAATGGTTTATTATCAAAAATTTATGGTAGATTCAACTTCAGAACATAATTTTGAGAAGGAATAAGAAATTTCAATTCATTTGAGACAATAGATCCTGAGAAAACGGCCCTCAAAGTTCAAACCCAAGACTTTCGTTGGGGCTTACAAGAAAGAAATTTTTTTCACAAATGTTATTTTACAAAAATTTTATGAGAGACTCAACTTCGAAAGATAATTTTGAGTTGGAAACCGAAATTTCAATCCATTTGGCACCATAGATCCGGAGAAAGCGGCCTTCAAATTTCAAACCCAAGTCTTTCGTTGGCGCTTATAAGAATATAATATTTTTCAAAAATGGTTTTTTACCATATTTTAATGGTAGATTCAACTTCAGGACATAATTTTGAGAAGGAATACGAAATTTCAATCCATTTGAGACCATAGATCCTGAGAAAACGGCCCCCAAAGTTCGAACCCAAGTCTTTCGTTGGGGCTTACAAGAATGAAATTTTTTTCAAAAATGTTATTATACAAAAATTTTATGAAAGACTAATCTTCGGAAGATAATTTTTAGTTGGAATCCAAAATTTTGAATCCATTTGGCACCAGAGATCCGGAGAAAACGGCCCTAAAATTTCAAACCCAAGTCTTTTGTTTGTGCTTATTAGAATATAATTCTTTTAAAAAATGGTTTTTTACCATAATTTTATGGAAGATTCATCTTTGGGAGATAGTTTTGAGAAGGATTTCGAAATTTCAATGCATTTGGCACCATAGATCCGGAGAAAACGGCCTTCAAATTTCAAACCCAAGTATTTCGTTGGCGTTTATAAGAATATTGTATTTTTCAAAAATCGTTTTTTACCATAATTTTATGGTTGATTCAATTTCAGAACATATTTGTGAAAAGGAATTAGAAATTTCAATCCGTTTGGGACCATAGATCCGGAGAAAACAGCCCTCAAAGTTCGGAAACAAGTCTTTTGTTGGCGCTTACTAGAATATTTTTTTTTCAAAATTGTTATTTAATCAAAATTTTATAAAAGATTCAACTTCGGTAGATAATTCTGAGAAGAATACGAAAATACAATCCATTTGGGACTATAGATCCGGAGAAAACGGCTATCAAAATTCGAACCCAAGACTTTCGTTTGCGCTTACTAGAATATAATTTTTTTTTTAAATGGTTTTTTACTATATGATTTAAGATTTTCACGGCCAAAATTATTTTTGTTATTTGTTTTTGGGGTATGATGCCGTGTTGCGCTAACTCCTTCTCAAGCCAACGTTTCGGACAGCATTGCAGTGTCCAACACGGCATAATACCACAAAAAAAAAAAAAAAAAAAAAAAAAAAATTCTATAATTTTATGGTAAGTTCAACTTCATCACATAATTGTGAGAAGGAATACGAAATTTCAACCCTTTCGGGGTCATAGATCCGGAGAAAACAGCCCTCTCAGTTTGAACCCTAGTCTTTCGTTGGGGCTTTCAAGAATGAAATTTTTTACAAAAATGTTATTGAATCAAAATTTAATGAGACATTCAACATCGGAATATAATTCTGATTAGGATTATGGAATTTCAATCCATTTGGGACGATAGATCCTGAGAAAACAGCCCTCATTGTTCGAACCCATGTCTTTCGTTTGCGCTTTTTAGAATACAATTTTTTCCAGAAATGATTTTTTACCATAATTTTATGGTTGATTCAACTTCAGAACATAATTGTGAGAAGGAATAAGAAATTTCAATCCATTTGAGACCATAGATCCTGAGAAAACGGCCCTCAAAGTTCGAACCCAAGTCTTTCGTTGGAGCTTACAAGAATGAAATTTTTTTTAAATGTTGATTTACAAAAATTTTATGAGAGACTCAACTTCGGAAGATAATTTTGAGTTGGAATCCGAAATTTCAATCCATTTGGCACCATAGATCCGGAGAAAACGGCCCTCAAATTTCAAACCCAAGTCTTTCGTTTGTGCTTATTAGAATATAATTCTTTTTAAAAATGGTTTTTTACAATTATTTTATTGAAGATTCAACTTCAGAACATAATTGTGAGAAGGAATACGAAATTTTAATCCATTTGAGACCATGGATCCTGAGAAAAAGGCCCTCA
Organism: Hesperophylax consimilis; assembly: GCF_061612785.1. Taxonomy (NCBI): domain Eukaryota; kingdom Metazoa; phylum Arthropoda; class Insecta; order Trichoptera; family Limnephilidae; genus Hesperophylax; species Hesperophylax consimilis. Next base: position 5,571,997 of record NC_142842.1, read on the forward strand.
GAGTTCGAACCCAAGTCTTTCGTTGGGGCTTTCAAGAATGAAATTTTTTACAAAAATGTTATTTCACCAAAATATTATGAGACATTCAACAACGGAAGATAATTCTGATTAGGATTACGAAATTTCAATCCATTTGGGACTATAGATCCGGAGAAAACGGTTACCAAATTTCGAACCCAAGTCTTTCGTTGGCGCTTTTTAGTATATAATATTTTTCATTAATTGTTTTTTACCATAATTTTATGGTAGATTCAACTTCAGGACATAATTTTGAGAAGGAATACGAAATTTCAATCCATTTGAGACCATTGATCCTGAGAAAACGGCCCTCAAAGTTCGAACCCAAGACTTTCGTTGGGGCTTACAAGAATGAAATTTTTTTCACAAATGTGATTTTACAAAAATTTTATGAGAGACTCAACTTCGGAAGATAATTTTGAGTTGGAATCCGAAATTTCAATCCATTTGGCACCATAGATCCGGAGAAAACGGCGCTCAAATTTCAAACCCAAGTCTTTCGTTTGTGGTTATTAGAATATAATTCTTTTCAAAAATGGTTTTTTACCATAATTTTATGGTAGATTCAACTTTGGAAGGTAATTTTGAGAAGGAATCCGAAATTTCAATCCATTTGAGACCATTGATCCTGAGTAAACGGCACCCAATGTTCGAACCCAAGTCTTTCGTTGGCGCTTATTAGGATATATCTTTTTTCAAAAATGGTTTTTTACAATAAATTTATTGTAGATTCAACTTCAGAACATAATTGTGAGAAGGAATAAGAAATTTCAATCCATTTGTGACCATAGATCCTGAGAAAACGGCCCCCAATGATCGATTCCAAGTCTTTCGTTGGCGCTTATAAGAAAAAAATATTTTTCAAAAATGGTTTTGAACCATAATTTTATGGTAGATTGAACTTCAGAACATAATTTTGAGAAAGAATAAGAAAATATCAATCCATTTGGGACTATAGATCCGGAGAAAACGGTTATCAAATTTCGAACCCAAGTCTTTCGTTGGCGCTTTTTAGTATATAATTTTTTACATAAATTGTTTTTTACCATAATTTTATGGTAGATTCAACTTCAGGTCATAATTTTGAGAAGGAATACGAAATTTTAATCCATTTGAGACCATTAATCCTGAGAAAACGTCACCCAATGTTCGAACCCAAGTCTTTCGTTGGCGCTTATTAGGATATAATTTTTTTCAAAAATGGTTTTTTTATAATAAATTTATGGTAGATTAAACTTCAGAACATAATTGTGAGAAGGAATAAGAAATTTCAATCCATTTGAGACCATAGATCCTGAGAAAACGGCCCCCAATGATCGATTCCAAGTCTTTCGTTGGCGCTTATAAGAATATAATATTTTTCAAAGATGGTTTTTAACCATGATTTTAATGTAGATTGAACTTCAGAACATAATTGTGAGAAAGAATAAGAAAATATCAATCCATTTGGGACTTTAGATCCGGAGAAAACGGTTATCAAATTTCGAACCCAAGTCTTTCGTTGGCGCTTACTAGAATATATTTTTTTTCAAAAATGGTTTTTTACCATAAATTTATTGTAGATTCAACTTCAGAACATAATTTTGAGAAGGAATAAGAAATTTCAATCCATTCGAGACCATAGATCCTGAGAAAACGGCCCTCAAAGTTAAAACCCAAGACTTTCGTTGGGGCTTACAAGAATGAAATTTTTTTCACAAATGTGATTTTACAAAAATTTTATGAGAGACTCAACTTCGGAAGATAATTTTGAGTTGGAATCCGAAATTTCAATCCATTTGGCACCATAGATCCGGAGAAAACGGCGCTCAAATTTCAAACCCAAGTCTTTCGTTTGTGGTTATTAGAATATTATTCTTTTCAAAAATGGTTTTCTACCATAATTTTATGGTAGATTCAACTTTGGAAGATAATTTTGAGAAGGAATCCGAAATTTCAATCCATTTGAGACCATTGATCCTGAGAAAACGGCACCCAATGTTCGAACCCAAGTCTTTCGTTGGCGCTTATTAGGATATATCTTTTTTCAAAAATGGTTTTTTACAATAAATTTATTGTAGATTCAACTTCAGAACATAATTGTGAGAAGGAATAAGAAATTTCAATCCATTTGTGACCATAGATCCTGAGAAAACGGCCCCCAATGATCGATTCCAAGTCTTTCGTTGGCGCTTATAAGAAAAAAATATTTTTCAAAAATGGTTTTGAACCATAATTTTATGGTAGATTGAACTTCAGAACATAATTTTGAGAAAGAATAAGAAAATATCAATCCATTTGGGACTATAGATCCGGAGAAAACGGTTATCAAATTTCGAACCCAAGTCTTTCGTTGGCGCTTTTTAGTATATAATTTTTTACATAAATTGTTTTTTACCATAATTTTATGGTAGATTCAACTTCAGGTCATAATTTTGAGAAGGAATACGAAATTTTAATCCATTTGAGACCATTGATCCTGAGAAAACGTCACCCAATGTTCGAACCCAAGTCTTTCGTTGGCGCTTATTAGGATATAATTTTTTTCAAAAATGGTTTTTTTATAATAAATTTATGGTAGATTAAACTTCAGAACATAATTGTGAGAAGGAATAAGAAATACCAATCCATTTGAGACCATAGATCCTGAGAAAACGGCCCCCAATGATCGATTCCAAGTCTTTCGTTGGCGCTTATAAGAATATAATATTTTTCAAAGATGGTTTTTAACCATGATTTTAATGTAGATTGAACTTCAGAACATAATTGTGAGAAAGAATAAGAAAATATCAATCCATTTGGGACTTTAGATCCGGAGAAAACGGTTATCAAATTTCGAACCCAAGTCTTTCGTTGGCGCTTACTAGAATATAATTTTTTTCAAAAATGGTTTTTTACCATAAATTTATTGTAGATTCAACTTCAGAACATAATTTTGAGAAGGAATAAGAAATTTCAATCCATTCGAGACCATAGATCCTGAGAAAACGGCCCTCAAAGTTCGAACCCAAGACTTTCGTTGGGGCTTACAAGAATGAAATTTTTTTCACAAATGTGATTTTACAAAAATTTTATGAGAGACTCAACTTCGGAAGATAATTTTGAGTTGGAATCCGAAATTTCAATCCATTTGGCACCATAGATCCGGAGAAAACGGCGCTCAAATTTCAAACCCAAGTCTTTCGTTTGTGGTTATTAGAATATTATTCTTTTCAAAAATGGTTTTCTACCATAATTTTATGGTAGATTCAACTTTGGAAGATAATTTTGAGAAGGAATCCGAAATTTCAATCCATTTGAGACCATTGATCCTGAGAAAACGGCACCCAATGTTCGAACCCAAGTCTTTCGTTGGCGCTTATTAGGATATATCTTTTTTCAAAAATGGTTTTTTACAATAAATTTATGGTAGATTCAACTTCAGAACATAATTGTGAGAAGGAATAAGAAATTTCAATCCATTTGAGACCATAGATCCTGAGAAAACGGCCCCCAATGATCTATTCCAAGTCTTTCGTTGGCGCTTATAAGAAAAAAATATTTTTCAAAAATGGTTTTGAACCATAATTTTATGGTAGATTGAACTTCAGAACATAATTGTGAGAAAGAATAAGAAAATATCAATCCATTTGGGACTATAGATCCGGAGAAAACGGTTATCAAATTTCCATCCCAAATCTTTCGTTGGCGCTTATTAGAATATTATATTTTTCAAAAATGGTTTTTTACCATTATTTAATGGAAGATTCAACTTCAGAACATATTTGTGAAAAGGGATTAGGAAAATAAATCCATTTGTGACTATAGATCCGAAGAAAATGGACATCAAATTGCGAACCCAAGTCTTTCGTTAGCGCTTACTAGAATATAATTTTTTTCAAAAATGGTTTTTTTACCATAAATTTATGGTAGATTCAACTTCAGAACATAATTTTGAGAAGGAATAAGAAATTTCAATCCATTCGAGACCATAGATCCTGAGAAAACGGCCCTCAAAGTTCGAACCCAAGACTTTCGTTGGGGCTTACAAGAATGAAATTTTTTTCACAAATGTTATTTTACAAAAATTTTATGAGAGACTCAACTTCGGAAGATGATTTTGAGTTGAAATCTGAAATTTCGATCCATTTGGCACCATAGATCCGGAGAAAACGGCCATCAAATTTCAAACCCAAGTCTTTCGTTGGCGCTTATTAGAATATAATATTTTTCAAAAATGGTTTTTTACCATTATTTAATGGAAGATTCAACTTCAGAACATATTTGTGAAAAGGAATTAGAAATTTCAATCCGTTTGGGACCATAGATCCGGAGAAAACAGCCCTCAAAGTTCGGAAACAAGTCTTTTGTTGGCGCTTACTAGAATATTTTTTTTTTAAATTGTTATTTAATCAAAATTTTATAAAAGATTCAACATCGGAAGATAATTCTGAGTAGGAATACGAAAATACAATCCATTTGTGACTATAGATCCGGAGAAAACGGCTATCAAATTTCGAACCCAAGACTTTCGTTTGAACTTACTAGAATATAATTTTTTTTTTAAATGGTTTTTTACTACGTGATTTAAGATTTTCACGGCGAAAATTATTTTTGTTATTTGTTTTTGGGGTATTATGCCGTGTTGCGCTAACTCCTTCGTAAGCCAACGTTTCGGACAGCATTGCAGTGTCCAACACGGCATAATACCCCAAGAACAAAAAAAAACAAAAAAAACAAAAACAAAAAAACAAAAAAAAAGGTTTTTTCCTGTAATTTTATGGTAAGTTCAACTTCATAACATAATTGTGAGGAGGAATACAAAATTTCAACCCTTTCGGGGTCATAGATCCGGAGAAAACAGCCCTCTAAGTTCGAACCCAAGTCTTTCGTTGGGGCTTTCAATAATGAATTTTTTTACAAAAATGTTATTTAACCAAAATTTTATGAGACATTTAACATCGGAAGATAATTCTGATTAGGATTACGAAATTTCAATCCATTTGGGACCATAGATCCTGAGAAAACGGCCCTCAAAGTTCGAACCCAAGTCTTTCGTTGGAGCTTACAAGAATGAAATTTTTTTTAAATGTGGATTTACAAAAATTTTATGAGACACCTAACTTCGGAAGATTATTTTGAGTTGGAATCCGAAATTTCAATCCATTTGGCAACATAGATCCGGAGAAAACGGCCTTCAAATTTCAAACCCAAGTCTTTCGTTTGTGCTTATTAGAATATAATTATTTTCAAAAATGGTTTTATACAATTATTTTATTGAAGATTCAACTTCAGAACATAATTGTGAGAAGGAATACGAAATTTCAATCCATTCACAATACTTCTATGAAGTTTTCAATTAAGCAAGCAAATTTTTCGTCCTACAAAAAGTTTTAAAAATCGTTATCTACATTGTGATTTTCATACAAAAACTTATTGTATCACATTCAAAAAGTGGATCGTTTTCCGATTATTAAATAATCAAAGTGTGAACACATGTACTATAACAGTGATTCTTAAAACAAAATCTTATTTGCGTGACAAGTGACATTTAAAGCCATAGACATAAACCTAATGAAATATTGTTCTGGCTGTCACTGAAACCAGAGACAATATTTTGAATTTGAATTGAAGTTGGGGCATTTTTGAACCCAACTTTCTTGTAAACTGTGAACAAAATGTCTAATACCCAAACACGTAGCAATAAATCAAACCTTGATAAAGAGGACAAACAAACTATGGATAAAATTTTTGATTATATCGACAAAAAGTTTGATTCTTTAAAAAAGGATATAATTCAAAAAATTGAATGTCAGAATACGGAATCTATAAAAAGTATTGAGTACATAAGTGCTCAATATGACGAAATTATTAAAAAATTGGATACAAATAATAACCAAAATAAATCAATCCAAAACGAACTTGAAAATATAAAAAAAGAGCAAGTGGGAAAAAACACTACAATAAAAAAAATAGAACTAAGACTAGATGAAATTGAATATACATCAAATCTGCACTACCTAGAAATTGCAGGAATTCCACAAAAAAATGGTGAACAACTGGAGGAAATTATAAAAAAAGTCGCATCTGCAGCTGGAGTTCAAATCAAACACGCTGATATAAACAATGTGACCAGAACTACAGACCGAAGACTTAATGCTCCGCCAAAAATCCTAGTAAAATTTACAGAAATTAAACTAAAAGAAATCCTTCTATCTAAAAAAAGAGAAATGGACCTTAATTTACTAAAGGATTTGACAAACGAAAAAGTGTACATAGGTGAAGTAATAAGTCCCTACAAAAAAGAGTTGCTTTGGAAAGCAAAGCAACTAGCCAAAGAAAAAAATTATGAATTTGTTTGGATCAAAAATGGGAAAATAATGGTTCGTAAAGGTCATGATCAAAAAATTTTGTACGTAAATCATCTGGACGACCTCGTTAAATTAATATAACAAATCACTTACTTGAACACACCAAACTGAAATACCTACTGAGAACATGGATAAGGAAACAATAACTACAAACAAACCAGATGAACTGCTAACTCTTAAAAACAATTTTAATATATTAAATAAAAATATACGAAGTATCAACAAAAACTTCGATGAACTTCAAATACTAATTAAGAATCTAAAAATTAATCTTGATATAATTATCCTCACTGAGTGCTGGATAAAGGATAAATATTCACCCTTACATATTAATAATTACACCTCATATGCAACCAATTTGAATTACACAAAAAATGATGGTGTGATAGTGTACATTAAAGATGACACTAAAACTGAAGTCAATGAAATAAAATTCCCAAATGCAAACTGTTTGAAAATCAAAGTGGGTGATGAAACCACTATATTAGCTCTGTATCGATCACCAGCTACAACTAATATTAATCAGTTTCTTGAAACGCTTTCTAATGAACTCAATCTTCTAAAAAACAAAAAAAATGTCTTCCTCATCGGAGATATAAATATTGACATACTAGAAAACGGTCATCCAAATAGAACTGATTATCTGCAAACACTGGCCGCCCACGGACTTGAAAGTTTGATAAATAAACCTACGCGTGTTACAAATGACAGCAAATCTTGCATCGACCACATATTCAGTAAGACTGTTAAACCAACCAACTCTATCATTTTCACCTCTACTATAACCGACCACTATACAACAATTTTATCTATTACAAAAAAGAAAATACAAAGATCGCAGCCCCAATTATCGTGCAGAAGACAGAAACCATATGGAATGAAGTAAAACAACAATTACTAAATACAAACTGGATAAACCTACTGGAGAACCTTGATACAAATAGTGCCTGGAGTAAATTCATTGAATATATAACTCATACCATCATGTCAAATACCAAATCAATAGAAAAAAAGATTTCACATAAAAATCAACATCTTAAACCATGGATAACCCAAAGCGTTATAAATTGCATTAGAAAAAGAGATGAACTACACAGGAAAGTTAGTTTAAATCCTTGTGATATTTTTATACAACGATATTATAAAAGATACAGAAATATTTGCAAAAATGTTGTACGCAATGTCAAAGAAAATTATTATAAGAAAAAAATAGACGAATGTAACAATGACCCACGCAAATTATGGAAGATCATTAATGAAATTACAAGTGCAAAATCATCCCATAACAAAAGCATAGATGAACTAACAATTGAAAATACCCAAATCTCTTTCGAAAAGCATCCGGACAAAATTCTCGAATACGTAAACGAATTTTTTACAAATATAGGGTCAAAATTGGCAAAGCAAATCAGACATCCAAAAACTAGCATTTTACCAGAAGAAAAGGAAAGTATGAACCAGATAGATAAATTAAAGTTAACTAATGTAACCAATACTGAAATCAGAAACGCAATTGTATCCCTCAATGTTAATAAATCATCGGGAAATGATATAATCTCAAATAAAACAATAAAACAACTCCAAAATGAACTGACCTTCCCTTTGACATACTTGGTCAATCTGTCTATATCTACAAATGTATTCCCCTCATGCCTTAAAAAAGCAACAGTTATACCTATACATAAAAGTGGTAACAAAAAGGATATATATAACTACCGACCCATAAGTCTCTTAAGCTCCTTTTCAAAAATCCTGGAAACTGTAATGAAGAAGCAAATTGTTCATTTTCTTGAACAAAACAAATTATTATCACCATCCCAATATGGCTTTAGGGAAAATCTAAGCACCAATGATGCCATAGAAAATCTAACAAGCATAGCCATAAAAAACATAGATGAAGGGAAAAAGTGTTTGGCTTTATTCATAGATCTTCAAAAAGCTTTTGACACAATAGACCATAAAATATTACTAACTAAGCTAAAAAAAAGAGGAATGGCCGAAACAACAATGAACTTATTAGAGTCATATATAACAGGGCGAGAACAACAAGTACAAATTGGCAAACAAAAGAGCAAACTACTATCTTTAAACTATGGCGTCCCTCAAGGAAGTGTACTGGGACCGATCCTATTCATTATCTATATCAACGATTTAACTAACCTTACCATTAAAGGAAACATAATCAGTTTTGCTGATGATACTGTTTTATTATTTCAAGAAGAAAATTGGACGGATACATTTAATGAGGCTGAAAAGGGGCTTAGTGCACTTCAAAATTGGCTTAAAATCAACTCGCTTACCCTTAATATAAGCAAAACAAAATATATAACATTTTCAATAAACGCAAGGAGCCAACCAATAAAATCACTAGAACTAAAACTACACGAATGCCATGGAAATAATATACAATGTTACTGCCCCGTCATCGAAAAAACACAAAACATAAAATATCTCGGAGTAAATCGACGAAAATCTTAGATGGGACCTACACATCAAAGGTATTACGGAAAAACTCACAAGCCTTATATATTTCTTTAAAAATCTAAGAAACGTATTAAATAAAAAGGATATGAAAAAGGTCTACTACGCATTATGTCATTCTCGAATTGAATATGGAATCATAGGATGGGGATCTGCTACACATACGTACCTACACAACCTGAATACGATTCAAAAAGGAATCATAAAGACCATATTGAAAGTACCAATTAGAACGCCTTCAATTGAAATATTCAATTCCTTTGACGTACCAAATGTACAGCAAATATATGCCAAAAATATATTATTGAAGCTCTTCAAAAATAACAAATCCTCTACTAGACTGTGTATGCATAACACTAGATCGAACAAAAATGATATAAAAAATAAGTTATAAAACCACATTCGGACAAAGAAACTATACATACTTTGCAACAAAACTCCATAACATCCTTCCCCAAGACATAAAACTAATAAAAAATCCTAATGAATACAAATCATTAATAAAAATATGGCTGAAAGAGGTCAATGAAAAAACCCTAATGAAAACACTAAAAACGATATAGAAGACACTAAAAACGACATAGAAGACACTAAAAACGACATAGAAGACAAATAAACCATATTTAAATAACTTTAGTCCGCCTCGGCACAGGACCCCCTAGTGAGGAGGACTAAGAAATACAATATTTTATACTTAATTTCACCATTATATTTTGTATGTAACAATTATTTTATATAGTCGCTAAAATAAAAAAAAAATAAAAAAAAAAAATTGAGACGGTGGATCCTGAGAAAAAGGCCCTCAGATTTCGAACCCAAGTCTTTCGTTGGGGCTTTCAACAATGAAATTTTTTTTTAAAATGTTATTTCACCAAAATTTTATGAGACATTCAACAACGGAAGATAATTCTGATTAGGATTACGAAATTTCAATTCATTTGGAACAATAGATCCTGAGAAAACGGCCCTCAATGTTCGAACCCAAGTCTTTCGTCGGCGCTTTTTAGAATACAATTTTTTTCATAAATGATTTTTTACCATAATTTAATGGTTGATTCAACTTCAGAACATAATTGTGAGAAGGAATAAGAAATTTCAATCCATTTGAGACCATAGATCCTGAGAAAACGGCCCTTAAAGTTCGAACCCAAGTCTTTCGTTGGAGCTTACAAGAATGAAATTTTTTTAAATGTTGATTTACAAAAATTTTATGAGAGACCTAACTTCGGAAGATGATTTTGAGTTGGAATCCGAAATTTCAATCCATTTGGCACCATAGATCCGGAGAAAACGGCCCTCAAATTTCAAACCCAAGTCTTTCGTTTGTGCTTATTAGAATATAATTCTTTTCAAAAATGGTTTTTTACAATTATTTTATTGAAGATTGAACTTCAGAACAAAATTGTGAGAAGAAATACGAAATTTCAATCCATTTGAGACGATGGATCCTGAGAAAAAGGCCCTCAGATTTCGAACCCAAGTCTTTCGTTGGGGCGTTCAACAATGAAATTTTTTACAAAAATGTTATTTCACCAAAATTTTATGAGACATTCAACAACGGAAGATAATTCTGATTAGGATTACGAAATTTCAATCCATTTGGAACAATAGATCCTGAGAAAACAACCCTCAATGTTCGAACCCAAGTCTTTCGTCGGCGCTTTTTAGAATACATTTTTTTTCATAAATGATTTTTTACCATAATTTTATGGTAGATTCAACTTCAGGACATAATTTTGAGAAGGAATACGAAATTTCAATCCATTTGAGACCATTGATCCTGAGAAAACGGCCCTCAAAGTTCGAACCCAAGACTTTCGTTGGGGCTTAAAAGAATGAAATTTTTTTAACAAATATTATTTTACAAAAATTTTATGAGAGACTCAACTTCGGAAGATAATTTTGAGTTGGAATCTGAAATTTCGATCCATTAGGAACCATAGATCCGGAGAAAACGGCCTTCAAATTTCAAACCCAAGTCTTTCGTTGGCGCTTATAAGAATATAATATTTTTCAAAAATGGTTTTTTACCATTATTAAATGGAAGATTCAACTTCAGAACATATTTGGGAAAAGGAATTAGGAAAATAAATCCATTTGGGACTATAGATATATATAGATCCGGAGAAAACGGACATCAAATTTCGAACCCAAGTCTTTCGTTGGGGCTTTCAAGAATGAAATTTTTTACAAAAATGTTATTTTACCAAAATTTTATTAGACATTCAACATCGGAAGATAATTCTGATTAGGATTACGAAATTTCAATCCATTTGGGACAATAGATCCTGAGAAAACGGCCCTCAATGTTCGAACCCAAGTCTTTCGTTGTCGCTTTTTAGAATACAATTTTTTTCGTTAATGATTTTTTACCATAATTTTATGGTAGATTCAACTTCAGGACATAATTTTGAGAAGGAATACGAAATTTCAGTCCATTTGAGACCATTGATCCTGAGAAAACGGCACCCAATGTTCGAACCCAAGTCTTTCGTTGGCGTTTATTAGGATATAATTTTTTTCAAAAATGGTTTTTTGACAGTAAATTTATGGTAGATTCAACTTCAGAACATAATTGTGAGAAGGAATAAGAAATTTCAATCCATTTGAGACCATAGATCCTGAGAAAACGGCCCCCAATGATCGATTCCAAGTCTTTCGTTGGCGCTTATAAGAATATAATATTTTTCAAAAATGGTTTTTAACCATAATTTTATGGTAGATTGAACTTCAGAACATAATTGTGAGAAAGAATAAGAAAATATCAATCCATTTGGGACTATAGATCCGGAGAAAACGGTTATCAAATTTCGAACCCAAGTCTTTCGTTGGCGCTTACTAGTATATAATTTTTTTCAAACATGGTTTTTTACCATAATTTTATGGTAGATTGAACTTAAGAACATTATTGTGAGAAGGAATAAGAAATATCAATCCAATTGGGACTATAGATCCGGAGATAACGGTTATCAAATTTTGAACCCAAGTCTTTCGTTGGCGCTTACTAGAATATAATTTTTTTCAAAAATGGTTTTTTACCATAAATTTAATGTAGATTCAACTTCAGAACATAATTTTGAGAAGGAATAAGAAATTTCAATCCATTCGAGACCATAGATCCTGTGAAAACGGCCCTCAAAGTTCGAACCCAAGACTTTCGTTGGGGCTTACAAGAATGAAATTTTTTTCACAAATGTGATTTTACAAAAATTTAATGAGAGACTCAACTTCGGAAGATAATTTTGAGTTGGATTCCGAAATTTCAATCCATTTGGCACCATAGATCCGGAGAAAACGGCCCTCAAATTTAAAACCCAAGTCTTTCGTTTGTGGTTATTAGAATATAATTCTTTTCAAAAATGGTTTTTTACCATAATTTTATGGTAGATTCAACTTTGGAAGATAATTTTGAGAAGGAATCCGAAATTTCAATCCATTTGAGACCATTGATCCTGAGAAAACGGCACCCAATGTTCGAACCCAAGTCTTTCGTTGGCACTTATTAGTATATAATTTTTTTCAAAAATGGTTTTTTACAATAAATTTATGGTATATTCAACATCAGAACATAATTGTGAGAAGGAATAAGAAATTTCAATCCATTTGAGACCATAGATCCGGAGAAAACGGCCCCCAATGATCGATTCCAAGTCTTGCGTTGGCGCTTATAAGAATATAATATTTTTCAAAAATGGTTTTTAACCATAATTTTATGGTAGATTGAACTTCAGAACATTATTGTGAGAAAGAATAAGAATATATCAATCCATTTGGGACTATAGATCCGGAGAAAACGGTTATCAAATTTCGAACCCAAGTCTTTCGTTGGCGCTTACTAGAATATAATTTTTTTCAAAAATGGTTTTTTACCATAAATTTATGGTAGATTCAACTTCAGAACATAATTTTGAGAAGGAATAAGAAATTTCAATCCATTCGAGACCATAGATCCTGAGAAAACGGCACTCAAAGTTCGAACCCAAGACTTTCGTTGGGGCTTACAAGAATGAAATTTTTTTCAAAAATGTGATTTTACAAAAACTTTATGAGAGACTCAACTTCGGAAGATAATTTTGAGTTGGAATCCGAAATTTCAATCCATTTGGCACAATAGATCCGGAAAAAACGGCCCTCAAATTTCAAACCCAAGTCTTTCGTTGGCGCTTATAAGAATATAATATTTTTCAAAAATGGTTTTTTACCATTTTTTAATGGTAGATTCAACTTCAGAACATATTTGTGAATAGGAATTAGGAAAATAAATCCATTTGGAACCATAAATCCTGAGATAACGTTCCTCAATGTTCGAACCCAAGTCTTTCGTTGGCGCTTTTTTGTATTTTACTTTTTTCATAAATGGTTTTTTACCATAATTTTATGGTAGATTCAACTTCAGAACATATTTTTGATAAGGAATACGAAATTTCAATCCATTTGAGAAAACGGCCCCCAATGTTCGAACCCAAGTCTTTCGTTGGCGCTTTTTGGTATATAATTTTTTTCATAAATGGTTTTTTACCATAATTTAATGGTTGATTCAACTTCAGAACATAATTGTGAGAAGGAATAAGAAATTTCAATCCATTTGAGACCATAGATCCTGAGAAAATGGCCCTCAAAGTTCGAACCCAAGACTTTCGTTGGGGCTTACAAGAATTTAATTTTTTTCACAAATGTGATTTTACAAAAATTTAATGAGAGACTCAACTTCGGAAGATAATTTTGAGTTGGAATCCGAAATTTCAATCCATTTGGCACCATAGATCCGGAGAAAACGGCTCAAATTTCAAACCCAAGTATTTCGTCGGCGCTTATAAGAATATTATATTTTTCAAAATTGGTTTTTTACCATAATTTTATGGTTGATTCAACTTCAGAACATATTTGTGAAAAGGAATTAGAAATTTCAATCCATTTGAGACCATAGATCCTGAGAAAACGGCCCCCAATGATCGAACCCAAGTCTTTCGTTGGCGCTTATAAGAATACAATATTTTTCAAAAATGGTTTTTTACCATAATTTTATGGTAGATTGAACTTCAGAACATAATTGTGAGAAGGAATAAGAAAAATCAATCCAATTAGGAGTATAGATCCGGAGAAAACGGTTATCAAATTTCGGACCCAAGTCTTTCGTTGGCGCTTACTAGAATATATTTTTTTTCAAAAATCGTTTTTTACCATAATTTTATGGTAGAATCAACTTCAGAACATAATTGTGAGAAGGAATAAGAAATTTCAATCCATTTGAGACCATAGATCCTGAGAAAATGGCCCTCAAAGTTCGAACCCAAGACTTTCGTTGGGGCTTACAAGAATGAAATTTTTTTTACAAATATGTTATTTTACAAAAATTTAATGAAAGACTCAACTTCGGAAGATAATTTTTAGTTGGAATCCAAAATTTTTAATCCATTTGGCACCATAGATCCGGAGAAAACGGCCCTCAAATTTCAAACCCAAGTCTTTCGTTGGCGCTTATAAGAATATAATATTTTTCAAAAATGGTTTTTTACAATTATTTAATGGAAGATTATACTTCAGCACATATTTGTGAAAAGGAATAAGGAAAATAAATCCATTTGGGACAATAGATCCGGAGAAAACGGAAATCAAATTTCGAACCCAAGTCTTTCGTTGGGGCTTACAAGAATGAAATTTTTTTCTAAAATTTTATTTTACAAAATTTTATGAAAGACTCAACTTCGGAAGATTATTTTTAGTTGGAATCCAAAATTTTTAATCCATTTGGCACCATAGTTCCGGAGAAAACGGCCCTCAAATTTCAAACCCAAGTCTTTCGTTTGTGCTTATTAAAATATAATTCTTTTAAAAAATGGTTTTTTACCATAATTTTATGGTTGATTCAACTTTGGGAGATAATTTTGAGAAGGAATCCGAAATTCCAATCCATTTGGCACCATAGATCCGGAGAAAACGGCCATCAAATTTCAAACCCAAGTCTTTCGTTTGTGCTTATTAGAATATAATTCTTTTCAAAAATGGTTTTTTACAATTATTTTATTGAAGATTCAACTTCAGAACATAATTGTGAGAAGGAATACGAAATTTCAATCCATTTGAGACGGTGGATCCTGAGAAAAAGGCCCTCAGATTTCGAACCCAAGTCTTTCGTTGGGGCTTTCAAGAATGAAATTTTTTACAAAAATGTTATTTCACCAAAATTTTATGAGACATTCAACAACGGAAGATAATTCTGATTAGGATTACGAAATTTCAATCCATTTGGAACAATAGATCCTGAGAAAACGGCCCTCAATGTTCGAACCCAAGTCTTTCGTCGGCGCTTTTTAGTATATAATTTTTTTCACAAATATTTTTTTACCATAATTTTATGGTAGATTCAACTTCAGGACATAATTTTGAGAAGGAATACGAAATTTCAATCCATTTGAGACCATTGATCCTGAGAAAACGGCACCCAATGTTCGAACCCAAGTCTTTCGTTGGCGCTTATTAGGATATAATTTTTTTCAAAAATGGTTTTTTACAATAAATTTATGGTAGATTCAACTTCAGAACATAATTGTGAGAAGGAATAAGAAATTTCAATCCATTTGAGACCATAGATCCTGAGAAAACGGCCCTCCAAGTTCGAACACAAGACTTTCGTTGGGGCTTACAAGAATGAAATTTTTTTCACAAATATTATTTTATAAAAATTTTATGAGAGACTCAACTTCGGAAGATAATTTTGAGTTGGAATCTGAAATTTCGATCCATTTGGCACCATAGATCCGGAGAAAACGGCCTTCAAATTTCAAACCCAAGTCTTTCAATGGCGCTAATAATAATAAGAATTTAATATTTTTCAAAAATGGTTTTTTACCATTATTTAATGGAAGATTCAACTTCAGAACATATTTGGGAAAAGGAATTAGGAAAATAAATCCATTTGGGACTATAGATCCGGAGAAAACGGAAATCAAATTTCGAACCCAAGTCTTTCGTTGGCGCTTACTAGAATATAATTTTTTTCAAAAATGGTTTTTTACCATAAATTTATGGTAGATTCAACTTCAGAACATAATTTTGAGAAGGAATAAGAAATTTTAATCCATTCGAGACCATAGATCCGGAGAAAACGGCCTTCAAATTTCGAACCCAAGTATTTCGTTGGCGCTTATAAGATTATTATATTTTTCAAAAATGGTTTTTTACCATAATTTTATGGTAGAATGAACTTCAGAACATAATTGTGAGAAAGAATAAGAATATATCAATCCATTTGGGACTATAGATCCGGTGAAAACGGTTATCAAATTTCGAACCCAAGTCTTTCGTTGGCGCTTACTAGAATATAATTTTTTTCAAAAATGGTTTTTTACCATAAATTTATGGTAGATTCAACTTCAGAACATAATTTTGAGAAGGAATAAGAAATTTCAATCCATTCGAGACCATAGATCCTGAGAAAACGGCCCTCAAAGTTCGAACCCAAGACTTTCGTTGGGGCTTACAAGAATGAAATTTTTTTCACAAATGTGATTTTACAAAAATTTTATGAGAGACTCAACTTCGGAAGATAATTTTGAGTTGGAATCCGAAATTTCAATCCATTTGGCAGCATAGATCTGGAAAAAACGGCCCTCAAATTTCAAACCCAAGTCTTTCGTTGGCGCTTATAAGAATATAATAATTTTCAAAAATGGTTTTTTACCATTTTTTAATGGTAGATTCAACTTCAGAACATATTTGTGAATAGGAATTAGGAAAATAAATCCATTTGGAACCATAAATCCTGAGATAACGGCCCTCAATGTTCGAACCCAAGTCTTTCGTTGGCGCTTTTTTGTATTTTATTTTTTTCATAAATGGTTTTTTACCATTATTTTATGGTAGATTCAACTTCAGAACATATTTTTGATAAGGAATACGAAATTTCAATCCATTTGAGACCATAGATCCTGAGAAAACGGCCCCCAATGTTCGAACACAAGTCTTTCGTTGGCGCTTTTTAGTATATAATTTTTTTCATAAATGGTTTTTTACCATAATTTTATGGTAGATTGAACTACAGAACATAATTGTGAGAAGGAATAAGAAAATATCAATCCAATCGGGACTATAGATCCGGAGAAAACGGTTATCAAATTTCGAACCCAAGTTTTTCGTTGGCACTTACTAAAATATAATTGTTTTCAAAAATGTTTTTTTACCATAATTTTATGGTAGATTGAACTTCAGAACATAATTGTGAGAAGGAATAAGAAATATCAATCCAATTAGGACTATAGATCCGGAGAAAACGGTTATCAAATTTCGAACCCAAGTCTTTCGTTGGCGCTTACTAGAATATAATTTTTTTCAAAAATCGTTTTTTACCCTAATTTTATGGTAGATTCAACTTCAGAACATAATTGTGAGAAGGAATAAGAAATTTCGATCCATTTGAGATCATAGATCCTGAGAAAATGGCCCTCAAAGTTCGAACCCAAGACTTTCGTTGGGGCTTACAAGAATGAAATTTTTTTCACAAATGTTATTTTACAAAAATTTTATGAAAGACTCAACTTCGGAAGATAATTTTTAGTTGGAATCCAAAATTTTTAATCCATTTGGCACCATAGATCCGGAGAAAACGGCCCTCAAATTTCAAACCCAAGTATTTCGTTGGCGCTTATAAGAGAAGGATCTGAACATTCTACTTCAAGGGAATTGATGGGTGATGATTGCATCGCTCCAGTTATAATTCGCAAAGATTTAGATTGAATTTTGTCTAATTTATCAAGTACATTTTTTGAGGCAGTACTAAAAAGTGGGCAGGCATAGTCAAGATGGCTTCGAATAAGTGCGTTGTAAAGCAACTTAATGCAAGTAGGGTGAGCTTCCCACCAAACGCCAGATAATGATCTGATGATATTTATATTTTTTTCGCATTTAGTAACTAAATTATTCATATGGGAAGACCATTTAAGTTTCCTATCAAATGTTACTCCCAAAAATTTTACTTCAGAAGCGTTGGGGATGGGAGAATTTTTAAATAAAATATGAACGGGGGGGTTTTTATGGCGGTTTGAGAAGGTGACACACTGAGTCTTTTGGATTGAAAGTTCAAGACCATTTAACGTGAGCCATGTGCAAAGGGCATTCATGGCTTCGTTAAGATATTTGACGGCGAGAGGAATGATTTTGGATGATAAGAAGAAAGCTATGTCATCTGCGAACTCAATAACTTTTACTTGTGGGGGAATAGCGACATGCATATCATATGTGTATATATTATACAGTCAGGGGGACAATACATCGCCTTGTGGTAAACCCTTCCAAATAGACCTACTTTGAGGAGAAATATCTGGAAGTCCAATGAAAATTTTTCTATCTAGAAATAGATTAATAATAGATTGGACAAACATGGGGGGGAGGCCAAGGCCTAGAAGTTTTTTTTTCAAGATTGGGATGGAAACATTGTCAAAGGCGCCTTCTATATCTATAAAGACGGCAAGACAAACTTCCTGTTTAGAAATTAATAAATTAATATCAGTACTGATGATGGCAAGGTTATCTTGAGTGGATTTTTTTTTCCTAAATCCAAATTGAGATGGAGAGAGAAGCTGTTTACTCTCGACGAAAAATTCTAATCGGTTTTTAATTAATTTTTCATAAAGTTTACTGAGGGTGGATGAAAGAGCGATTGGCCTGTAGTTGGATCCAGAATTTGGTGATTTGTTTTTTTTTTTAAATAGGGATGATTATTTGACAACTCCAGTCATCAGGCATTATACCAGTCTGGAAGATTTTATTTAAGATGCTTAAGAAGTGGTTTAGAACATTATCATTACTATTTTTGATTATGCTGTAAGGTATACCATCTCTGCCTGGAGATGAGTCCTTGACTGTTGATAAACAATTTTTGAGCTCAATTAAGGTGAACGGAGAGTCTAGCCAATGATTAGACATAGGAGTATTATAGATGGGCGTTATTTCATCTTAGTTAGGTACAGAAGGGGGGGCAATTTTGTCCAAGAATTCATCGATCCATTTAGAATGAGACGCTCGAGGAGATGGTGAACTGAAGGAGGATCGAAATCTTCGGATCATAGACCAAACTTCCGAAATTGGAGTGTTCGGAGATACTGAACTGCAGAAATTGTACCATCCGGATCTTTTTTTTGACCTCAATACCCTTTTGGCATTGGATTCAGCGTTTTTGTATATAAGATAGTTCTCCATAGTCATATTGTAACGATAGGAAAGAGATTTAGCTTTCCGAATTCTTACTACTTTGGAGCATTCCTCATCCTACCAGGGAGTTGGAGGGAGTTTTTTGAGAGATTTAGTTTTAGGGGGAGGATTTGATTTATTTATTGCAGTTATGAGCATTGATTTGAAGTTATTATAATCATCTTTGACGGAAAATATATCGGTGGCGGGTAAATTGAGTAGGAACTTGTCCATATGAGAGTTAAATTCATCCGATTTGGTGTGTTTTGTTTTAACCTTTGTCGAAATATGAGACTTGTATGATTGGAAAGAAGTTTGATAAGTAATGGTGATCGGGAAATGATCACTGGAGCAAGGGTTGGGGGACACCACCCACGAGGTGAGAGAAGCTAGACTAGTAGAGCATATCGAGAGATCCACTGCACTGGGGTTTGTGCTGGGGCGTGAGATCCTAGTAGGAGATCCGTCATTCAAAAGGAAAAGGTTGGATTGATCTAGGAAATCCATCACACTTCGACCATCTCGGTCGGAGAAAGCAGAACCCCAGACGGGGGAATGGGCATTAAAATCGCCTAATATAAAGAAAGGAGGGCTTAGTTGACTTACAATTTGCAACCAAATTTGTTTATTGAAGTGGGCTGTTGGGGGAAGATAGACTGAAATAAAGGATGTTTCCTTTATTTTAGCTGCAACCATTTAGAAGTCAGCATTGGGGGGTTTGATATTATTTATTGGGGAAAATGATATTGATTTTTTAATAAAAAGGGCAGCACCGCCGCCCGTACCTTCTGGGCGGTCGTCGCGGAGACAGGAATACCCTCCCACATTAAAGTGGGTGGATGGAGTAAACCAAGTCTCAGAGATAGCAGCCAAAGAAATAAAGTTTGGATTTAATAGGTTAAGGAGATCAGATTTGTTAGAAATAGCACTTCGGCTATTCCACTGAAGTATTCTGACATCCTGAAGAGTCATTTTGAATAAATGATTTCAATGTGGAAATAATAGTAGCAGCGTTGGACGGTTGATTAGTTTGAGAAGAAATGAGGTCAATTAGAAGCATAATAAGAGTTTGGATAAATGAAGAATTGTCTTGGGAGAGTTTTTCAGAAAGTTTATGAGAGTTCATTGAGGAGGGATTATAATTATTTGCACACCCATTTGTGGCATTTGAAAGAGATGAACCATTGGGATTTAAGAGCAGTGAGTTGTGTTGTTGCTGATCGTATCCAGGAGCCGGTTTAGAGATAGAATTTTTGTATGTGAATTTAGTTGAACGAGAAGAAGTTGTTGTAGAGGAGGGAAGAGGGTTGGATGAGGAGTTGCTGGATAAAGCCTCAGAAAATGATATTTTGACAGGCGGGAATAGTTTAGAAGCCTGCAGAAAAGACAAGTTCTGAGAGGCCATAGAAATTTTGATATTTTTTTGACGAGATTGTTCTGGGCAAGAAGTGTTGATGGCTGTATGTGAGCCTGAGCAGTTAAAACATTTAGGTGAGGAGGAAGAAGGACATTGGTCAGTTGCATGGTTTTCTCCACATTTAAAACATCTGGGTTGAGATCTGCATGCAGCTTTGGTATGACCAAAACGGCAGCAATTGAAGCATTGAGTGGTGGGATAAGTATACATTTCAACTGGTAATGAGTTGAAGAATAAATATATATGGGAGGGAAGAGATTGACCTTCAAAGGTGATAGCGACAGATTGGGAGGGCTTCCAAGAAATTATACCCTCAGAGGAGTCCTTGTAATTTAGCCTCCTGGCTTTTATGGGATTGCCAATGTGTTGGGGGGTTGAAAGTGAAGATAGAATTTCTGCAATGGACAGATCGGTCGAGATACCTCTGACCAGGCCCATGCGAAAGACATTGAAAGTAGGGATATATGCCTTGAACTTTGAATTAGATGAAATGAAGATATTTTTGATGAAACTATTGGCAGCTGACCCTGAGAGGAATTCGACGGAGATTCGGAAGCGACCCTCGGCTTTTACACCTCCTGGCTTGATTGAAAGATTCTTGCTATTTGATTGGAATTTGCCAAATTCAAGAGGTTGGATGGTTTTTCCTTGCTCAGTTTTTTGGGCGTATACTATGAATGGGCCACGGGAATGAGGAGAATAAAAGTTTGTTGGAGGAAGTTGAAAAAGTGCTGGTGGGGACTGTGAAGTCGGAGGCGAGTCAAGTTTTATTGGGGAAGAAGGAGTAAATTTCCTTTTTTTGGTAGAAGTCAGAAGTTTGGTTTCCCCATCTGGGGGTCCGGAGAGGGATCTGGGGGCTTTGTAGGGGGTCCAGGAGGGAAATCTTCCTCTATTATTCACAACAGTAAACAACTACAACAATAAGATGGAAAATGACAGAAGTAAAAAAGTTTATAAATATATGGAAATCAGCAGCGAAAAGTGACTCCTGGAAGATCAGGAGGGAGAAGAAACCTCAAGGCACAACACACTACACTTTTTTTTTGCCAGAAAGCAAAAAAGAATGGTATAAAATTATTTTTTATTATATTGCCTCAAGGCACAACACACTAAACTTTTTTTTTGCCAGAAAGCAAAAAAGAATGGTATAAAATTATTTTTAGATAGAGCAAAACAAAACAACTGATGACAGCCAAATGATATTGTTGCAATCCTTTTTTTTTTTTTTTTTTTTTTTTTTTTTTTTTAATTGTTGTTTTGCAGAAATTTTATCAGAGACCCAACTTCGAAAAATAATTTTGAGTAGGAATCCGAAATTTCAATCCATTTGGCACCTTAGATCCGGAGAAAACGGCCCTCAAATTTCAAACCCAAGTCTTTCGTTTGCGCTTATTAGAATATGATTTTTTTCATATGTGGTTTTAAACCAAAATTTTATAGTCTTAAACCAAATTTTTATAATTCAACATCAGAACATAATTGTGAGAAGGAATACGAAATTTCAATCCATTTGAGACCATAGATCCTTTAAAAACGGCCCCCAATGTTCGAACCCAAGTCTTTCGTTGGCGCTTATAAGGATATAATTTTTTTCAAAAATGGTTTTTTACCATAAATTTATGGTCGATTTAACTATAGAACATAATTGTGAGCAGGAATAAGAAATTCTAATCCATTTGGGACCATAGATCCGGAGAAAACAGCCATCAAAGTTCGGAAACATGTCTTTTGTTGGCGCTTACTAGAATAATTTTTTGTCAAAAATGTGTTTTTATCAAAATTTTATGAAAGATTCAAATTCGGAAGATTATTCTGAGTGGGAATACGAAATTTCAATCAATTTGGGACTAAGGATCCGGAAAAAACGGATATCAAATTTCGAACCCAAGTCTTTCGTTGGCGCTTATTAGAATATAAATTTTTTTTAAATGAATTTTTACAATTATTTTATTGTAGATTGAACTTCAGAACATAATTGTGAGAAGGGATAAGAAATATCAATCCAATTGGGACTATAGATCCGGAGAAAACGGTTATCAATTATCTTTTGTTGGTGCTTATTAGAATATATATTTTTTCATAAATGGTTTGTTACCATAATTTTATGGAAGATTCAACTTCAGAACATAATTGTGAGAAGGAATACGGAATTTCAATCCATTTGAGACCATAGATCCTGAGAAAACGACCCTCAAAGTTCGAACCCAAGACTTTCGTTGGGGCTTACTAGAATATTATTTTTTACAAAAATGCTTTTTTACAATAATTTTATGGTAGATTCAACTTCAGAACATAATTGTGAGAAGGAATACGAAATTTCAATCCATTCATAACCATAGGTCCTGAGAAAACGGCCCTCAATGTTCGAACCCAAGTCTTTCGTTGGTGCTTATTAGAATATATATTTTTTCATAAATGGTTTGTTACCATAATTTTATGGAAGATTCAACTTCAGAACATAATTGTGAGAAGGAATACGGAATTTCAATCCATTTGAGACCATAGATCCTGAGAAATCGGCCCTCAAAGTTCGAACCCAAGACTTTCGTTGGGGCTTACAAGAATGAAATTTTTTTCACAAATGTTATTTTACAAAAAATTTATGAGAGACTCAACTTCGGAAGATAATTTTGAGTTGGAATCTGAAATTTCAATCCATTTGGTACCATAGATCCGGAGAAAACGGCCTTCAAATTTCAAACCCAAGTATTTCGTTGGCGCTTACTAGAATAATTTTTTTTTCAGAAATGGTTTTTTACCATAAATTTATGGTAGATTCAACTTCAGAACATAATTGTGAGAAGGAATAATAAATTTCAATCCATTCGAGACAATAGATCCTGAGAAAACGGCCCTCAAAGTTCAAACCCAAGTCTTTCGTTGGGGCCTACAAGAATGAAATTTTTTTTTATGTTGTTTTACAAAAATTTTATGAGAGATCCAACATTGAAAGATTAGAATCCGAAATTTCAATCCATTTGAATCCATAGATCCGGAGAAAACGGCCCTCAATGTTCGAACCCAAGTCTTTCGTTGGCGCTTATTAGAATATCATTTTTTTAAACCATAATTTTATGGTAGATTCATCTACAATAATTTTATGGTAGATTCAACTTCAGAACATAATTGTGAGAAGGAATACGAAATTTCAATCCATTTGAAACCATAGGTCCTGAGAAAACGGCCCTCAATGTTCGAACCCAAGTCTTTCGTTGGTGCTTATTAGAATATATATTTTTTCATAAATGGTTTGTTACCATAATTTTATGGAAGATTCAACTTCAGAACATAATTGTGAGAAGGAATACGGAATTTCAATCCATTTGAGACCATAGATCCTGAGAAATCGGCCCTCAAAGTTCGAACCCAAGACTTTCGTTGGGGCTTACAAGAATGAAATTTTTTTCACAAATGTTATTTTACAAAAAACTTATGAGAGACTCAACTTCGGAAGATAATTTTGAGTTGGAATCTGAAATTTCAATCCATTTGGTACCATAGATCCGTAGAAAACGGCCTTCAAATTTCAAACCCAAGTATTTCGTTGGCGCTAACTAGAATATTTTTTTTTTCAAAAATGGTTTTTTACCATAAATTTATGGTAGATTCAACTTCAGAACATAATTGTGAGAAGGAATAATAAATTTCAATCCATTCGAGACCATAGACTCTGAGAAAACGGCCCTCAAAATTCGAACCCAAGTCTTTCGTTGGGGCCTACAAGAATGAAATTTTTCAAAAATGGTTTGTTACCATAATTTTATGGAAGATTCAACTTCAGAACATAATTGTGAGAAGGAATACGGAATTTCAATCCATTCGAGACCATAGATCCTGAGAAAACGGTCCTCAAAGTTCGAACCCAAGACTTTCGTTGGGGCTTACAGAAATGAAATTTTTTTCAAAAATGTTATTTTACAAAATATTTATGAGGAACTCAACTTCGGAAGATAATTTTGAGTTGGAATCTGAAATTTCAATCCATCTGGCACCATAGATCAATTCGAACAAGTCTTTCGTTGGCACTTACTAGAATATAATTTTTATCAAAAATGGTTTTTTACCATAAACTTATGGTAGATTCAACTTCAGAACATAATTGTGAGAAGGAATAAGAAATATCAATCCAATTGGGACTCTAGATCCGGAGAAAACGGTTATCAAATTTCGAACCCAAGTCTTTCGTCGGGGTTAACGAGCATAATTCTTTTTTTAAAAATGTTATTCTATCAAAATTTTATGAGACATTCAAAAACGGAAAAAAATTCTGATGAGGATTACGAAATTTCAATCCATTTGGAACCATAGATCCTGAGAAAACGGCCCTCAATGTTCGAACCCAAGTCTTTCGTTGGCGATTTTTACTATATAATTTTTTTCATAAATGGTTTTTAATCATAATTTTATGGTAGATTGAACTTCAGAACATAATTGTGGGAAAGACTAAGAAATATCAATCCAATTGGGAATCTAGATCCGGAGAAAACGGTTATCAAATTTCGAACCCAAGTCTTTCCTTGGCGCTTACTAGAATATAATTTTTTATAAATGTTGTTTTAAAAAAAATTTATGAGAGAAACAACTTCGAAAGATAATTTTGAGTCGGAATCCGAAATTTCAATCCATTTGGCACCATAGATCCGGAGAAAACGGCCTTCAAATTTCAAACCCAATTCCTTCGTTGGCGCATGTAGTAATTTAAGTTTTTCAATAATGGTTTTTAACCATAATTTTATGGTAGATTGAACTTCAGAACATAATTGTGAGAAAGAAAAAGAAAATATCAATTCATTTGGGACTATAGATCCGGAGAAAACGATTATCAAATTTCGAACCCAAGTCTTTCGTTGGCGCTTACTAGAATATTTTTTTTTCAAAAATGGTTTTTTACCATAAATTAATGGTAGATTCAACTTCAGAACATAATTGTGAGAAGGAATAAGAAATTTCAATCCATTTGAGACCATAGATCCTGAGAAAACGGCCCCCAATGATCGAACCCAAGTCTTTCGTTGGCACTTATAAAAATATAATATTTTTCAAAAATTGTTATTTACCATAATTTTATGGTAGATTGAACTTCAGAGCATAATTGTAAAAAAGAATAAGAAAATATCAATCCATTTGGGACTCTAGATCCGGAGAAAATGGTTATCAAATTTCGAACCAAAGTCTTTCGTTGGCGCTTACTAGAATATAATTTTTTATAAATGTTGTTTTACAAAAAATTTATGAGAGAACCAACTTCGAAAGATAATTTTGAGTCGGAATCCAAAATTTCAATCCATTTTGCACCATAGATCCGGAGAAAACGGCCTTCAAATTTCAAACCCAATTCCTTCGTCGGCGCTTATAGTAATTTAACTTTTTCAATAATGGTTTTTAACCATAATTTTATGGTAGATTGAACTTCAGAACATACTTGTGAGAAAGAATAAGAAAATATCAATCCATTTGGGACTACAGATCCGGAGAAAACGGTTATCAAATTTCGAACCCAAGTCTTTCGTTGGCGCTTACTAGAATATAATTTTTTTTCAAAAATGGTTTTTTACCATAAATTTATGGTAGATTCAACTTCAGAACATAATTGTGAGAAGGAATATGAAATTTCAATCCATTTGAGACCATAGATCCTGAGAAAACGGCCCCCAATGTTCGAACCGTTGGCCCTTATTAGGATACAATTTTTTTCAAAAATGGTTTTTTAACATAATTTTATGGTTGATTGAACTTCAGATTATAATTGTGAGAAAGAATAAGAAATATCAATCCAATTGGGACTATAGATCCTGAGAAAACGGTTATCAAATTTCGAACCCAAGTCTTTCGTTGGCGCTTACTAAAATATAATTTTTTTCAAAAATGGTTTTTTACCATAAATTTATGGTAAAATCAACTTCAGAACATAATTGTGAGATGGAATAAGAAATTTCAATCCATTTGAGACCATAGATCCTGAGAAAACGGCCTCCAATGTTCGAACCCAAGTCTTTCGTTGGCGCTTACTAGAATATATTTTTTTTTCAAAAATGGTTTTTTACCATAAATTTATGGTAGATTGAACTTCAGAACATAATTGTGAGAAAGAATAAGAAAATATCAATCCATTTGGGACTAGAGATCCGGAGAAAACGGCCCCCAATGTTCGAACCCAAGTCTTTCGTTGGCCCTTATTAGGATACAATTTTTTTCAAAAATGGTTTTTTACCATAATTTTATGGTGGATTGAACTTCAGAACATAATTGTGGGAAAGACTAAGAAATATCAATCCAATTGGGAATCTAGATCCGGAGAAAACGGTTATCAAATTTCGAACCCAAGTCTTTCGTTGGCGCTTACTAGAATATAACTTTTTATAAATGTTGTTTTACAAAAAATTTATGAGAGAACCAACTTCGAAAGATAATTTTGAGTCGGAATCCGAAATTTCAATCCATTTGGCACCAAAGATCCGGAGAAAACGGCCTTCAAATTTCAAACCCAATTCCTTCGTTGGCGCTTGTAGTAATTTAAGTTTTTCAATAATGGTTTTTAACCATAATTTTATGGTAGATTGAACTTCAGAACATAATTGTGAGAAAGAATAAGAAAATATCAATTCATTTGGGACTATAGATCCGGAGAAAACGATTATCAAATTTCGAACCCAAGTCTTTCGTTGGCGCTTACTAGAATAGTTTTTTTTCAAAAATGGTTTTTTACCATAATTTTATGGTAGATTGAACTTCAGAACATAATTGTGAGAAGGAATATGAAATATCAATCCAATTGGGACTATAGATCCGGAGAAAACAAATCAAATTTCGAGCCAAGTCTTTCGTTGGCGCTTACTAGAATATAATTTTTTTCAAAAATGGTTTTTTACCATAAATTCATGGTAGATTCAACTTCAGAACATAATTGTGAGAAGGAATTAGAAATTTCAATCCATTTGAGACCATAGATCCTGAGAAAACGGCCCCCAATGATCGAACCCAAGTCTTTCGTTGGCGCTTATAAAAATATAATATTTTTCAAAAATTGTTATTTACCATAATTTTATGGTAGATTGAACTTCAGAGCATAATTGTGGGAAAGACTAAGAAATATCAATCCAATTGGGAATCTAGATCCGGAGAAAACGGTTATCAAATTTCGAACCCAAGTCTTTCGTTGGCGCTTACTAGAATATAACTTTTTATAAATGTTGTTTTACAAAAAATTTATGAGAGAACCAACTTCGAAAGATAATTTTGAGTCGGAATCCGAAATTTCAATCCATTTGGCACCAAAGATCCGGAGAAAACGGCCTTCAAATTTCAAACCCAATTCCTTCGTTGGCGCTTGTAGTAATTTAAGTTTTTCAATAATGGTTTTTAACCATAATTTTATGGTAGATTGAACTTCAGAACATAATTGTGAGAAAGAATAAGAAAATATCAATTCATTTGGGACTATAGATCCGGAGAAAACGATTATCAAATTTCGAACCCAAGTCTTTCGTTGGCGCTTACTAGAATAGTTTTTTTTCAAAAATGGTTTTTTACCATAATTTTATGGTAGATTGAACTTCAGAACATAATTGTGAGAAGGAATATGAAATATCAATCCAATTGGGACTATAGATCCGGAGAAAACAAATCAAATTTCGAGCCAAGTCTTTCGTTGGCGCTTACTAGAATATAATTTTTTTCAAAAATGGTTTTTTACCATAAATTCATGGTAGATTCAACTTCAGAACATAATTGTGAGAAGGAATTAGAAATTTCAATCCATTTGAGACCATAGATCCTGAGAAAACGGCCCCCAATGATCGAACCCAAGTCTTTCGTTGGCGCTTATAAAAATATAATATTTTTCAAAAATTGTTATTTACCATAATTTTATGGTAGATTGAACTTCAGAGCATAATTGTGAGAAAGAATAAGAAAATATCAATCCATTTGGGACTCTAGATCCGGAGAAAATGGTTATCAAATTTCGAACCAAAGTCTTTCGTTGGCGCTTACTAGAATATAATTTTTTATAAATGTTGTTTTACAAAAAATTTATGAGAAAACCAACTTCGAAAGATAATTTTGAGTCGGAATCCGAAATTTCAATCCATTTGGCACCATAGATCCGGAGAAAACGGCTTTCAAATTTCAAACCCAATTCCTTCGTCGGCGCTTATAGTAATTTAACTTTTTCAATAATGGTTTTTAACCATAATTTTATGGTAGATTGAACTTCAGAACATACTTGTGAGAAAGAATAAGAAAATATCAATCCATTTGGGACTACAGATCCGGAGAAAACGGTTATCAAATTTCGAACCCAATTCTTGCGTTGGCGCTTACTAGAATATAATTTTAAGAAGGAGTAAGAAAAAAGAGTTGAGAAGGAATAAGAAATTTCAATCCATTTGAGACCATAGATCCTGAGAAAACGGCCCCCAATGTTCGAACCCAAGTCTTTCGTTGGCCCTTATAAGGATACAATTTTTTTCAAAAATGGTTTTTTACCATAATTTTATGGTAGATTGAACTTCAGATTATAATTGTGAGAAAGAATAAGAAATATCAATCCAATTGGGACTATTGATCCTGAGAAAACGGTTATCAAATTTCGAACCCAAGTCTTTCGTTGGCGCTTACTAAAATATAATTTTTTTCAAAAATGGTTTTTTACCATAAATTTATGGTAAATTCAACTTCAGAACATAATTGTGAGATGGAATAAGAAATTTCAATCCATTTGAGACCATAGATCCTGAGAAAACGGCCCCCAATGTTCGAACCCAAGTCTTTCGTTGGCGCTTACCAAAATATAATTTTTTTTCAAAAATGGTTTTTTACCATAAATTTATGGTAGATTGAACTTCAGAACATAATTATGAGAAGGAATAAGAAATATCAATCCAATTGGGACTCTAGATCCGGAGAAAACGGTTATCAAATTTCGAACCCAAGTCTTTCGTCGGGGTTAACGAGCATAATTCTTTTTTTTTAAATGTTATTCTATCAAAATTTTATGAGACATTCAAAAACGGAAAATAATTCTGATGAGGATTACGAAATTTCAATCCATTTGGAACCATAGATCCTGAGAAAACGGCCATCAATGTTCGAACCCAAGTCTTTCGTTGGCGCTTTTTACTATATAATTTTTTTCATAAATGGTTTTTTATCATAATTTTATGGTAGATTGAACTTCAGAACATAATTGTGGGAAAGACTAAGAAATATCAATCCAATTGGGAATCTAGATCCGGAGAAAACGGTTATCAAATTTCGAACCCAAGTCTTTCGTTGGCGCTTACTAGAATATAACTTTTTATAAATGTTGTTTTACAAAAAATTTATGAGAGAACCAACTTCGAAAGATAATTTTGAGTCGGAATCCGAAATTTCAATCCATTTGGCACCATAGATCCGGAGAAAACGGCCTTCAAATTTCAAACCCAATTCCTTCGTTGGCGCTTGTAGTAATTTAAGTTTTTCAATAATGGTTTTTAACCATAATTTTATGGTAGATTGAACTTCAGAACATAATTGTGAGAAAGAATAAGAAAATATCAATTCATTTGGGACTATAGATCCGGAGAAAACGATTATCAAATTTCGAACCCAAGTCTTTCGTTGGCGCTTACTAGAATAGTTTTTTTTCAAAAATGGTTTTTTACCATAATTTTATGGTAGATTGAACTTCAGAACATAATTGTGAGAAGGAATATGAAATATCAATCCAATTGGGACTATAGATCCGGAGAAAACAAATCAAATTTCGAGCCAAGTCTTTCGTTGGCGCTTACTAGAATATAATTTTTTTCAAAAATGGTTTTTTACCATAAATTCATGGTAGATTCAACTTCAGAACATAATTGTGAGAAGGAATTAGAAATTTCAATCCATTTGAGACCATAGATCCTGAGAAAACGGCCCCCAATGATCGAACCCAAGTCTTTCGTTGGCGCTTATAAAAATATAATATTTTTCAAAAATTGTTATTTACCATAATTTTATGGTAGATTGAACTTCAGAGCATAATTGTGAGAAAGAATAAGAAAATATCAATCCATTTGGGACTCTAGATCCGGAGAAAATGGTTATCAAATTTCGAACCAAAGTCTTTCGTTGGCGCTTACTAGAATATAATTTTTTATAAATGTTGTTTTACAAAAAATTTATGAGAAAACCAACTTCGAAAGATAATTTTGAGTCGGAATCCGAAATTTCAATCCATTTGGCACCATAGATCCGGAGAAAACGGCTTTCAAATTTCAAACCCAATTCCTTCGTCGGCGCTTATAGTAATTTAACTTTTTCAATAATGGTTTTTAACCATAATTTTATGGTAGATTGAACTTCAGAACATACTTGTGAGAAAGAATAAGAAAATATCAATCCATTTGGGACTACAGATCCGGAGAAAACGGTTATCAAATTTCGAACCCAATTCTTGCGTTGGCGCTTACTAGAATATAATTTTAAGAAGGAGTAAGAAAAAAGAGTTGAGAAGGAATAAGAAATTTCAATCCATTTGAGACCATAGATCCTGAGAAAACGGCCCCCAATGTTCGAACCCAAGTCTTTCGTTGGCCCTTATAAGGATACAATTTTTTTCAAAAATGGTTTTTTACCATAATTTTATGGTAGATTGAACTTCAGATTATAATTGTGAGAAAGAATAAGAAATATCAATCCAATTGGGACTATTGATCCTGAGAAAACGGTTATCAAATTTCGAACCCAAGTTTTTCGTTGGCGCTTACTAAAATATAATTTTTTTCAAAAATGGT
Source organism: Hesperophylax consimilis (assembly GCF_061612785.1). Classification (NCBI taxonomy): domain Eukaryota; kingdom Metazoa; phylum Arthropoda; class Insecta; order Trichoptera; family Limnephilidae; genus Hesperophylax; species Hesperophylax consimilis. Next base: position 5,603,190 of record NC_142842.1, read on the forward strand.
TTTTTACCATAAATTTATGGTAAATTCAACTTCAGAACATAATTGTGAGATGGAATAAGAAATTTCAATCCATTTGAGACCATAGATCCTGAGAAAACGGCCCCCAATGTTCGAACCCAAGTCTTTCGTTGGCGCTTACCAAAATATAATTTTTTTTCAAAAATGGTTTTTTACCATAAATTTATGGTAGATTGAACTTCAGAACATAATTATGAGAAGGAATAAGAAATATCAATCCAATTGGGACTCTAGATCCGGAGAAAACGGTTATCAAATTTCGAACCCAAGTCTTTCGTCGGGGTTAACGAGCATAATTCTTTTTTTTTAAATGTTATTCTATCAAAATTTTATGAGACATTCAAAAACGGAAAATAATTCTGATGAGGATTACGAAATTTCAATCCATTTGGAACCATAGATCCTGAGAAAACGGCCCTCAATGTTCGTACCCAAGTCTTTCGTTGGCGCTTTTTAGTATATAATTTTTTTCATAAATGGTTTTTTACCATAATTTTATGGTAGATTGAACTTCAGATCATAATTGTGGGAAAGAATAAGAAATATCAATCCAATTGGGAATCTAGATCCGGAGAAAACGGTTATCAAATTTCGAACCCAAGTCTTTCGTTGGCGCTTACTAGAATATAATTTTTTATAAATGTTGTTTTACAAAAAATTGATGAGAGAACCAACTTCGAAAGATAATTTTGAGTCGGAATCCGAAATTTCAATCCATTTGGCACCATAGATCCGGAGAAAACGGCATTCAAATTTCAAACCCAATTCCTTCGTTGGCGCTTGTAGTAATCTAAGTTTTTCAATAATGGTTTTTAACCATAATTTTATAATAGATTGAATTTCAGAACATAATTGTGAGATGGAATAAGAAATTTCAATCCATTTGAGACCATAGATCCTGAGAAAACGGCCCCCAATGTTCGAACCCAAGTCTTTCGTTGGCCCTTATTAGGATACAATTTTTTTCAAAAATGGTTTTTTACCATAATTTTATGGTGGATTGAACTTCAGAACATAATTATGAGAAGGAATAAGAAATATCAATCCAATTGGGACACTAGATCCGGAGAAAACGGTTATCCAATTTCGAACCAAAGTCTTTCGTCGGGGCTTACTAGCATAATTTTTTTTTCAAAAATGTTTTCTATCAAAATTTTATGAGACATTCAAAAACGGAAGATTATTCTGATTAGGATTAACAAATTTCAATCCATTTGGAACCATAGATCCTGAGAAAACGGCCCTCGATGTTCGAACCCAAGTCTTTCGTTGGCGCTTTTTAGTATATAATTTTTTTCATAAATGGTTTTTTACCATAATTTTATGGTATATTCAACTCAGAACATTATTTAAAGAAAGAATACGAAATTTCAATCCATTTGGAACCATAGATCCTGAGAAAACGGCCCTCAATGTTCGAACCCAAGTCTTTCGATGGCGCTTTTTAGTAAATAATTTTTTTCATAAATGGTTTTTGACGATAATTTTATGGTAGATTGAACTTCAGATTATAATTGTGAGAAAGAATAAGAAATATCAATCCAATTGGGACTATAGATCCTGAGAAAACGGTTATCAAATTTCGAACCCAAGTCTTTCGTTGGCGCTTACTAAAATATAATTTTTTTCAATAATGGTTTTTTACCATAAATTTATGGTAGATTGAACTTCAGAACATAATTGTGAGAAAGAATAAGAAAATATCAATCCATTTGGGACTACAGATCCGGAGAAAACGGCCCCCAATGTTCGAACCCAAGTCTTTCGTTGGCCCTTATTAGGATACAATTTTTTTCAAAAATGGTTTTTTACCATAATTTTATGGTGGATTGAACTTCAGAACATAATTATGAGAAGGAATAAGAAATATCAATCCAATTGGGACACTAGATCCGGAGAAAACGGTTATCCAATTTCGAACCAAAGTCTTTCGTCGGGGCTTACTAGCATAATTTTTTTTTCAAAAATGTTTTCTATCAAAATTTTATGAGACATTCAAAAACGGAAGATTATTCTGATTAGGATTAACAAATTTCAATCCATTTGGAACCATAGATCCTGAGAAAACGGCCCTCGATGTTCGAACCCAAGTCTTTCGTTGGCGCTTTTTAGTATATAATTTTTTTCATAAATGGTTTTTTACCATAATTTTATGGTATATTCAACTCAGAACATTATTTAAAGAAAGAATACGAAATTTCAATCCATTTGGAACCATAGATCCTGAGAAAACGGCCCTCAATGTTCGAACCCAAGTCTTTCGATGGCGCTTTTTAGTAAATAATTTTTTTCATAAATGGTTTTTGACGATAATTTTATGGTAGATTGAACTTCAGATTATAATTGTGAGAAAGAATAAGAAATATCAATCCAATTGGGACTATAGATCCTGAGAAAACGGTTATCAAATTTCGAACCCAAGTCTTTCGTTGGCGCTTACTAAAATATAATTTTTTTCAATAATGGTTTTTTACCATAAATTTATGGTCAATTCAACTTCAGAACATAATTGTGAGATGGAATAAGAAATTTCAATCCATTTGAGACCACAGATCCTGAGAAAACGGCCCCCAATGTTCGAACCCAAGTCTTTCGTTGGCGCTTACTAGAATATTTTTTTTTTTCAAAAATGGTTTTTTACCATAAATTTATGGTAGATTGAACTTCAGAACATAATTATGAGAAGGAATAAGAAATATCAATCCAATTGGGACACTAGATCCGGAGAAAACGGTTATCCAATTTCGAACCAAAGTCTTTCGTCGGGGCTTACTAGCATATTTTTTTTTTCAAAAATGTTATTCTATCATAATTTTATGAGACATTCAAAAACGGAAGATAATTCTGATTAGGATTACGAAATTTCAATCCATTTGGAACCATAGATCCTGAGAAAACGGCCCTCAATGTTCGAACCCAAGTCTTTCGTTGGCGCTTTTTAGTATAAATTTTTTTCATAAATGGTTTTTTACCATAATTTTATGGTATATTCAACTTCAGAACATTATTTAAAGAAATAATACGAAATTTCAATCCATTTGGAACCATAGATCCTGAGAAAACGGCCCTCAATGATCGAACCCAAGTCTTTCGTTGGCGCTTTTTAGTAAATAATTTTTTTCATAAATGGTTTTTTACCATAATTTTATGGTAGATTAAACTTCAGAACATAATTGTGGGAAAGAATAAGAAATATCAATCCGATTGGAAATCTAGATCCGGAGAAAACGGTTATCAAATTTCGAACCCAAGTCTTTCGTTGGCGCTTACTAGAATATAATTTTTTTCAAAAATGGTTTTTTACCATAAATTAATGGTAGATTCAACTTCAGAACATAATTGTGAGAAGGAATAAGAAATTTCAATCCATTTGAGACCATAGATCCTGAGAAAACTGTCCCCAATGATCGAACCCAAGTCTTTCGTTGGCGCTTATAAAAATATAATATTTTTCAAAAATTGTTATTTACCATAATTTTATGGTTGATTGAATTTCAGAGCATAATTGTGAGAAAGAATAAGAAAATATCAATCCATTTGGGACTCTAGATCCGGAGAAAATGGTTTTCAAATTTCGAACCAAAGTCTTTCGTTGGCGCTTACTAGAATATAATTTTTTATAAATGTTGTTTTACAAAAAATTTATGAGAGAACCAACTTCGAAAGATAATTTTGAGTCGGAATCCGAAATTTCAATCCATTTGGCACCATAGATCCGGAGAAAACGGCCTTCAAATTTCAAACCCAATTCCTTCGTCGGCGCTTATAGTAATTTAACTTTTTCAATAATGGTTTTTAACCATTATTTTATGGTTGATTGAACTTCAGAACATACTTGTGAGAAAGAATAAGAAAATATCAATCCATTTGGGACTACAGATCCGGAGAAAACGGTTATAAAATTTCGTACCCAAGTCTTTCGTTGGCGCTTACTAGAATATAATTTTTTTCAAAAATGGTTTTTTACCATAATTTTATGGTAGATTGAACTTCAGAACATAATTGTGAGAAGGAATAAGAAATATCAATCCAATTGGGACTATAGATCCGGAGAAAACGGTTATCAAATTTCGAACCCAAGTCTTTCGTTGGCGCTTACTAAAATATAATTTTTTTCAAAAATGGTTTTTTACCATAAATTTATGGTAAATTCAACTTCAGAACACAATTGTGAGATGAAATAAGAAATTTCAATCCATTTGAGACCATAGATCCTGAGAAAACGGCCCCCAATGTTCGAACCCAAGTCTTTCGTTGGCCCTTATTAGGATACAATTTTTTTCAAAAATGGTTTTTTACCATAATTTTATGGTAGATTGAACTTCAGAACATAATTATGAGAAGGAATAAGAAATAGCAATCCAATTGGGAATCTAGATCCGGAGAAAACGGTTATCAAATTTCGAACCCAAGTCTTTCGTTGGCGCTTACTAAAATATAATTTTTTTCAAAAATGGTTTTTTACCATAAATTTATGGTAAATTCAACTTCAGAACATAATTGTGAGATGAAATAAGAAATTTCAATCCATTTGAGACCATAGATCCTGAGAAAACGGCCCCCAATGTTCGAACCCAAGTCTTTCGTTGGCCCTTATTAGGATACAATTTTTTTCAAAAATGGTTTTTTACCATAATTTTATGGTAGATTGAACTTCAGAACATAATTATGAGAAGGAATAAGAAATATCAATCCAATTGGGACTATAGATCCGGAGAAAACGGACATCAAATTTCGAACCCAATTCTTTTTTTGGGGCTTACAAGAATGAAATTTTTTTCAAAAATGTTATTTTACGAAAATTTTATGAGAGACTCAACTTCGGAAGATCATTTTTAGTTGGAATCCTAAATTTCAATCCATTTGGCACCATAGATCCGGAGAAAGCGGCCTTCAAATTTCAAACCCAAGTCTTTCGTTGGCGCTAATAAGAATATAATATTTTTCAAAAATGTTTTGTTACCATAATTTTATGGAAGGTTCAACTTCAGAACATAATTGTGAGAAGGAATACGGAATTTCATTCCATTCGAGACCATAGACCCTGAGAAAACGGCCCTCAAAGTTCGAACCCAAGACTTTCGTTGGGGCTTACAAGAATGAAATTTTTTTCACAAATGTTTTTTTACAAAAAATTTATGAGAAACTCAACTTCGGAAGATAATTTTGAGTTGGAATCTGAAATTTCTATCCATCTGGCACCATAGATCCGGAGAAAACGGCCTTCAAATTCAAACCGAAGTCTTTCGTTGGCGCTTATAAGAATATAATATTTATTTAAAAATGTTTTTTTACCATAATTTTATGGATGATTGAACTTCAGAACATAATTGTGAGAAAGAATAAGAAAATATAAATCCATTTGGGACTATAGATCCTGAGAAAACGGCCCTCAAAGTTCGAACCCAAGACTTTCGTTGGCGCTTACTAGAATTTAATTTTTTTTCAAAAATGGTTATTTACCATAAATTTATGGTAGATTCAACTTCAGAACATAATTGTGAGAAGGAATACGGAATTTCAATCCATTTGAGACCATAGATCCTGAGAAAACGGTCCTCAAAGTTCGAACCCAAGACTTTCGTTGGGGCTTACAAGAATGAAATTTTTTTCAAAAATGTTATTTTACAAAATATTCATGAGAAACTCAACTTCGGAAGATAATTTTGAGTTGGAATCTGAAATTTCAATCCATCTGGCACCATAGATCAATTCGAACAAGTCTTTCGTTGGCACTTAATAGAATATAATATATATAATTTTCAAAAATGGTTTTTTACCATAAACTTATGGTAGATTCAACTTCAGAACATAATTGTGAGAAGTAATAAGAAATATCAATCCAATTGGGACTCTAGATCCGGAGAAAACGGTTATCAAATTTCGAACCCAAGTCTTTCGTCGGGGTTAACGAGCATAATTCTTTTTTTAAAAATGTTATTCTATCAAAATTTTATGAGACATTCAAAAACGGAAAATAATTCTGATGAGGATTACGAAATTTCAATCCATTTGGAACCATAGATCCTGAGAAAACGGCCCTCAATGTTCGAACCCAAGTCTTTCGTTGGCGCTTTTTAGTATATAATTTTTTTCATAAATGGTTTTTTACCATAATTTTATGGTAGATTGAACTTCAGATCATAATTGTGGGAAAGAATAAGAAATATCAATCCAATTGGGAATCTAGATCCGGAGAAAACGGTAATCAAATTTCGAACCCAAGTCTTTCGTTGGCGCTTACTAGAATATAATTTTTTATAAATGTTGTTTTACAAAAAATTTATGAGAGAACCAACTTCGAAAGATAATTTTGAGTCGGAATCCGAAATTTCAATCCATTTGGCACCATAGATCCGGAGAAAACGGCGTTCAAATTTCAAACCCAATTCCTTCATTGGCGCTTGTAGTAATTTAACTTTTTCAATAATGGTTTTTAACCATAATTTTATGGTAGATTGAACTTCAGAACATACTTGTGAGAAAGAATAAGAAAATATCAATCCATTTGGGACTACAGATCCGGAGAAAACGGTTATCAAATTTCGAACCCAAGTCTTTCGTTGGCGCTTACTAGAATATAATTTTTTTCGAAAATGGTTTTTTACCATAATTTTATGGTAGATTGAACTTCAGAACATAATTGTGAGAAGGAATAAGAAATATCAATCCAATTGGGACTATAGATCCGGAGAAAACGGTTATCAAATTTCGAACCCAAGTCTTTCGTTGGCGCTTACTAGAATATATTTTTTTTCAAAAATGGTTTTTTACCATAAATTTATGGTAAATTCAACTTCAGAACATAATTGTGAGAAGGAATAAGAAATTTCAATCCATTTGAGACCATAGATCCTGAGAAAACGGCCCCCAATGTTCGAACCCAAGTCTTTCGTTGGCCCTTATTAGGATACAATTTTTTTCAAAAATGGTTTTTTACCATAATTTTATGGAAGATTGAACTTCAGAACATTATTGTGAGAAAGAATAAGAAATATCAATCCAATTGGGACTTTAGATCCGGAGAAAACAAATCAAATTTCGAACCCAAGTCTTTCGTTGGCGCTTACTAGAATATAATTTTTTTCAAAAATGGTTTTGTACCATAAATTTATGGTAGATTCAACTTCAGAACATAATTGTGAGAAGGAATAAGAAATATCAATCCAATTGGGACTATAGATCCGGAGAAAACGGTTATCAAATTTCGAACCCAAGTCTTTCGTTGGCGCTTACTAGAATGTAATTTTTTTCGAAAATGGTTTTTTACCATAATTTTATGGTAGATTGAACTTCAGAACATAATTGTGAGAAGGAATAAGAAATATCAATCCAATTGGGAATATAGATCCGGAGAAAACGGTTATCAAATTTCGAACCCAAGTTTTTCGTTGGCGCTTACTAGAATATAATTTTTTAAAAATGTTGTTTTACAAAAAATTTATGAGAGAACCAACTTCGAAAGATAATTATGAGTCGGAATCCGAAATTTCAATCCATTTGGCACCATAGATCCAGAGAAAACGGCGTTCAAATTTCAAACCCAATTCCTTCGTTGGCGCTTGTAGTAATTTAACTTTTTCAATAATGGTTCTTAACCATAATTTTATGGTAGATTGAACTTCAGAACATACTTGTGAGAAAGAATAAGAAAATATCAATCCAATTGGGACTCTAGATCCGGAGAAAACGGTTATCAAATTTCGAACCCAAGTCTTTCGTTGGCGCTTACTAGAATATAATTTTTTATAAATGTTGTTTTACAAAAAATTTATGAGAAAACCAACTTCGAAAGATAATTTTGAGTCGGAATCCGAAATTTCAATCCATTTGGCACCATAGATCCGGAGAAAACGCCGTTCAAATTTCAAACCCAATTCCTTCGTTGGCGCTTGTAGTAATTTAACTTATTCAATATTGGTTTTTAACCATAATTTTATGGTAGATTGAACTTCAGAACATACTTGTGAGAAAGAATAAGAAAATATCAATCCATTTGGGACTACAGATCCGGAGAAAACGGTTATCAAATTTCGAACCCAAGTCTTTCGTTGGCGCTTACTAGAATACAATTTTTTTCAAAAATGGTTTTTCACCATAATTTTATGGTAGATTGAACTTCAGAACATAATTGTGAGAAGGAATAAGAAATATCAATCCAATTGGGACTATAGATCCGGAGAAAACGGTTATCAAATTTCGAACCAAAGTCTTTCGTTGGCGCTTACTAGAATATAATTTTTTTTCAAAAATGGTTTTTTACCATAAATTTATGGTAGATTCAACTTCAGAACATAATTGTGAGAAGGAATATGAAATTTCAATCCATTTGAGACCATAGATCCTGAGAAAACGGCCCCCAATGATCGAACCCAAGTCTTTCGTTGAAGCTTATAAAAATATAATATTTTTCAAAAATTGTTATGAATCATAATTTTATGGTAGATTAAACATCAGAACATAATTGTGAGAAAGAATAAGAAAATATCAATCCATTTGGGACTATAGATCCGGAGCAAACGGTCATCAAATTTCGAACCCAAGTCTTTCGTTGGCGCTTACAAGAATATAATTTTTTCAAAAATGTTTTTTTTTCCATAATTTTATGGAAGATTGAACTTCAGGACATAATTGTGAGAAAGAATAAGAAATATCAATCCAATTGGGACTATAGATCCGGAGAAAACGGTTATCAAATTTCGAACCCAAGTCTTTCGTTGGCGCTTACTAAAATATATTTTTTTTCAAAAATGGTTTTTTACCATAAATTTATGGTAAATTCAACTTCAGAACATAATTGTGAGAAGGAATAAGAAATTTCAATCCATTTGAGACCATAGATCCTGAGAAAACGGCCCCCAATGTTCGAACCCAAGTCTTTCGTTGGCCCTTATTAGGATACAATTTTTTTCAAAAATGGTTTTTTACCATAATTTTATGGAAGATTGAACTTCAGAACATTATTGTGAGAAAGAATAAGAAATATCAATCCAATTGGGACTTTAGATCCGGAGAAAACAAATCAAATTTCGAACACAAGTCTTTCGTTGGCGCTTACTAGAATATAATTTTTTTCAAAAATGGTTTTGTTCCATAAATTTATGGTAGATTCAACTTCAGAACATAATTGTGAGAAGAAATAAGAAATTTCAATCCATTTGAGACCATAGATCCTGAGAAAACGGCCCCCAATGATCGAACCCAAGTCTTTCGTTGGCGCTTATAAAAAATATAATATTTTTCAAAAATTGTTATTTACCATAATTTTATGGTAGATTGAACTTCAGAACATACTGGTGAGAAAGAATAAGAAAATATCAATCCAATTGGGACTCTAGATCCGGAGAAAACGGTTATCAAATTTCGAACCCAAGTCTTTCGTTGGCGCTCACTAGAATATAATTTTTTATAAATGTTGTTTTCCAAAAAATTTATGAGAGAACCAACTTCGAAAGATAATTTTGAGTCGGAATCCGAAATTTCAATCCATTTGGCACCATAGATCCGGAGAAAACAGCGTTCAAATTTCAAACCCAATTCCTTCGTTGGCGCTTGTAGTAATTTAACTTTTTCAATAATGGTTTTTAACCATAATTTTATGGTAGATTGAACTTCAGAACATACTTGTGAGAAAGAATAAGAAAATATCAATCCATTTGGGACTCTAGATCCGGAGAAAACGGTAATCGAATTTCGAACCCAAGTCTTTCGTTGGCGCTTACTAGAATATAATTTTTTATTAATGTTGTTTAAAGAAAAATTTATGAGAGAACCAAATTCGAAAGATAATTTTGAGTCGGAATCCGAAATTTCAATCCATTTGGCACCATAGATCCGGAGAAAACGGCGTTCAAATTTCAAACCCAATTCCTTCGTTGGCGCTTGTAGTAATTTAACTTTTTCAATAATGGTTTTTAACCATAATTTTATGGTAGATTGAACTTCAGAACATACTTGTGAGAAAGAATAAGAAAATATCAATCCATTTGGGACTACAGATCCGGAGAAAACGGTTATCAAATTTCGAACCCAAGTCTTTCGTTGGCGCTTACTAGAATATAATTTTTTTCGAAAATGGTTTTTTACCATAAATTTATGGTAAATTCAACTTCAGAACATAATTGTGAGAAGGAATAAGAAATTTCAATCCATTTGAGACCATAGATCCTGAGAAAACGGCCCCCAATGTTCGAACCCAAGTCTTTCGTTGGCCCTTATTTGGATACAATTTTTTTCAAAAATGGTTTTTTACCATAATTTTATGGAAGATTGAACTTCAGAACATTATTGTGAGAAAGAATAAGAAATATCAATCCAATTGGGACTTTAGATCCGGAGAAAACAAATCAAATTTCGAACCCAAGTCTTTCGTTGGCGCTTACTAGAATATAATTTTTTTCAAAAATGGTTTTGTACCATAAATTTATGGTAGATTCAACTTCAGAACATAATTGTGAGAAGGAATAAGAAATATCAATCCAATTGGGACTATAGATCCGGAGAAAACGGTTATCAAATTTCGAACCCAAGTCTTTCGTTGGCGCTTACTAGAATATAATTTTTTTCGAAAATAGTTTTTTACCATAATTTTATGGTAGATTGAACTTCAGAACATAATTGTGAGAAGGAATAAGAAATATCAATCCAATTGGGACTATAGATCCGGAGAAAACGGTTATCAAATGTCGAACCCAAGTCTTTCGTTGGCGCTTACTAGAATGTAATTTTTTTCGAAAATGGTTTTTTACCATAATTTTATGGTAGATTGAACTTCAGAACATAATTGTGAGAAGGAATAAGAAATATCAATCCAATTGGGACTATAGATCCGGGGAAAACGGCTATCAAATTTCGAACCCAAGTCTTTCGTTGGCGCTTACTAGAATATAATTTTTTATAAATGTTGTTTTACAAAAAAATTATGAGAGAACCAACTTCGAAAGATTATTTTGAGTCGGAATCCGAAATTTCAATCCATTTGGCACCATAGATCCGGAGAAAACGGCGTTCAAATTTCAAACCCAATTCCTTCGTTGGCGCTTGTAGTAATTTAATTTTTTCAATAATGGTTTTTAACCATAATTTTATGGTAGATTGAACTTCAGAACATACTTGTGAGAAAGAATAAGAAAATATCAATCCATTTGGGACTACAGATCCGGAGAAAACGGTTATCAAATTTCGAACCCAAGTCTTTCGTTGGCGCTTTCTAGAATATATTTTTTTTCAAAAATGGTTTTTTACCATAAATTTATGGTAAATTCAACTTCAGAACATAATTGTGAGAAGGAATAAGAAATTTCAATCCATTTGAGACCATAGATCCTGAGAAAACGGCCCCCAATGTTCGAACCCAAGTCTTTCGTTGGCCCTTATTAGGATACAATTTTTTTCAAAAATGGTTTTTTACCATAATTTTATGGAAGATTGAACTTCAGAACATTATTGTGAGAAAGAGTAAGAAATATCAATCCAATTGGGACTTTAGATCCGGAGAAAACAAATCAAATTTCGAACCCAAGTCTTTCGTTGGCGCTTACTAGAATATAATTTTTTTCAAAAATGGTTTTTTACCATAAATTTATGGTAGATTCAACTTCAGAACATAATTGTGAGAAGGAATATGAAATTTCAATCCATTTGAGACCATAGATCCTGAGAAAACGGCCCCCAATGTTCGAACACAAGTCTTTCGTTGGCCCTTATTAGGATACAATTTTTTTCAAAAAATGGTTTTTTACCATAATTTTATGGAAGATTGAACTTCAGAACATTATTGTGAGAAAGAATAAGAAATATCAATCCAATTGGGACTTTAGATCCGGGAAAAACAAATCAAATTTCGAACCCAAGTCTTTCGTTGGCGCTTACTAGAATATAATTTTTTTCAAAAATGGTTTTGTACCATAAATTTATGGTAGATTCAACTTCAGAACATAATTGTGAGAAGGAATAAGAAATATCAATCCAATTGGGACTATAGATCCGGAGAAAACGGTTATCAAATTTCGAACCCAAGTCTTTCGTTGGCGCTTACTAGAATATAATATTTTTCGAAAATGGTTTTTTACCATAATTTTATGGTAGATTGAACTTCAGAACATAATTGTGAGAAGGAATAAGAAATATCAATCCAATTGGGACTATAGATCCGGAGAAAACGGTTATCAAATGTCGAACCCAAGTCTTTCGTTGGCGCTTACTAGAATGTAATTTTTTTCGAAAATGGTTTTTTACCATAATTTTATGGTAGATTGAACTTCAGAACATAATTGTGAGAAGGAATAAGAAATATCAATCCAATTGGGAATATAGATCCGGAGAAAACGGTTATCAAATTTCGAACCCAAGTTTTTCGTTGGCGCTTACTAGAATATAATTTTTTATAAATGTTGTTTTACAAAAAATTTAAGAGAGAACCAACTTCGAAAGATAATTATGAGTCGGAATCCGAAATTTCAATCCATTTGGCACCATAGATCCAGAGAAAACGGCGTTCAAATTTCAAACCCAATTCCTTCGTTGGCGCTTGTAGTAATTTAACTTTTTCAATAATGGTTCTTAACCATAATTTTATGGTAGATTGAACTTCAGAACATACTTGTGAGAAAGAATAAGAAAATATCAATCCAATTGGGACTCTAGATCCGGAGAAAACGGTTATCAAATTTCGAACCCAAGTCTTTCGTTGGCGCTTACTAGAATATAATTTTTTATAAATGTTGTTTTACAAAAAATTTATGAGAGAACCAACTTCGAAAGATAATTTTGAGTCGGAATCCGAAATTTCAATCCATTTGGCACCATAGATCCGGAGAAAACGCCGTTCAAATTTCAAACCCAATTCCTTCGTTGGCGCTTGTAGTAATTTAACTTATTCAATATTGGTTTTAAACCATAATTTTATGGTAGATTGAACTTCAGAACATACTTGTGAGAAAGAATAAGAAAATATCAATCCATTTGGGACTACAGATCCGGAGAAAACGGTTATCAAATTTCGAACCCAAGTCTTTCGTTGGCGCTTACTAGAATACAATTTTTTTCAAAAATGGTTTTTCACCATAATTTTATGGTAGATTGAACTTCAGAACATAATTGTGAGAAGGAATAAGAAATATCAATCCAATTGGGACTATAGATCCGGAGAAAACGGTTATCAAATTTCGAACCAAAGTCTTTCGTTGGCGCTTACTAGAATATAATTTTTTTTCAAAAATGGTTTTTTACCATAAATTTATGGTAGATTCAACTTCAGAACATAATTGTGAGAAGGAATATGAAATTTCAATCCATTTGAGACCATAGATCCTGAGAAAACGGCCCCCAATGATCGAACCCAAGTCTTTCGTTGAAGCTTATAAAAATATAATATTTTTCAAAAATTTGTTATGAATCATAATTTTATGGTAGATTAAACATCAGAACATAATTGTGAGAAAGAATAAGAAAATATCAATCCATTTGGGACTATAGATCCGGAGCAAACGGTCATCAAATTTCGAACCCAAGTCTTTCGTTGGCGCTTACAAGAATATAATTTTTTCAAAAATGTTTTTTTTTCCATAATTTTATGGAAGATTGAACTTCAGGACATAATTGTGAGAAAGAATAAGAAATATCAATCCAATTGGGACTATAGATCCGGAGAAAACGGTTATCAAATTTCGAACCCAAGTCTTTCGTTGGCGCTTACTAAAATATATTTTTTTTCAAAAATGGTTTTTTACCATAAATTTATGGTAAATTCAACTTCAGAACATAATTGTGAGAAGGAATAAGAAATTTCAATCCATTTGAGACCATAGATCCTGAGAAAACGGCCCCCAATGTTCGAACCCAAGTCTTTCGTTGGCCCTTATTAGGATACAATTTTTTTCAAAAATGGTTTTTTACCATAATTTTATGGAAGATTGAACTTCAGAACATTATTGTGAGAAAGAATAAGAAATATCAATCCAATTGGGACTTTAGATCCGGAGAAAACAAATCAAATTTCGAACACAAGTCTTTCGTTGGCGCTTACTAGAATATAATTTTTTTCAAAAATGGTTTTGTACCATAAATTTATGGTAGATTCAACTTCAGAACATAATTGTGAGAAGGAATAAGAAATTTCAATCCATTTGAGACCATAGATCCTGAGAAAACGGCCCCCAATGATCGAACCCAAGTCTTTCGTTGGCGCTTATAAAAAATATAATATTTTTCAAAAATTGTTATTTACCATAATTTTATGGTAGATTGAACTTCAGAACATACTGGTGAGAAAGAATAAGAAAATATCAATCCAATTGGGACTCTAGATCCGGAGAAAACGGTTATCAAATTTCGAACCCAAGTCTTTCGTTGGCGCTCACTAGAATATAATTTTTTATAAATGTTGTTTTACAAAAAATTTATGAGAGAACCAACTTCGAAAGATAATTTTGAGTCGGAATCCGAAATTTCAATCCATTTGGCACCATAGATCCGGAGAAAACAGCGTTCAAATTTCAAACCCAATTCCTTCGTTGGCGCTTGTAGTAATTTAACCTTTTCAATAATGGTTTTTAACCATAATTTTATGGTAGATTGAACTTCAGAACATACTTGTGAGAAAGAATAAGAAAATATCAATCCATTTGGGACTACACATCCGGAGAAAACGGTTATAAAATTTCGAACCCAAGTCTTTCGTTGGCGCTTACTAGAATATAATTTTTTTCAAAAATGGTTTTTTACCATAATTTTATGGTAGATTGAACTTCAGAACATACTTGTGAGAAGGAATAAGAAATATCAATCCAATTGGGACTATAGATCCGGAGAAAACGGTTATCAAATTTCGAACCCAAAACTTTCGTTGGCGCTTACTAGAATATAATTTTTTTTCAAAAATGGTTTTTTACCATAAATTTATGGTAGATTCAACTTCAGAACATAATTGTGAGAAGGAATATGAAATTTCAATCCATTTGAGACCATAGATCCTGAGAAAACGGCCCCCAATGATCGAACCCAAGTCTTTCGTTGGCGCTTATAAAAATATAATATTTTTCAAAAATTGTTATTAATCATAATTTTATGGTAGATTGAACATCAGAACATAATTGTGAGAAAGAATAAGAAAATATCAATCCATTTGGAACTTTAGATCCGGAGAAAACGGTTATCAAATTTCGAACCCAAGTCTTTCGTTGGCGCTTACAAGAATATAATTTTTTACAAAAATGGTTTTTTTTCCATAATTTTATGGAAGATTGAACGTCAGGACATAATTGTGAGAAAGAATAAGAAATATCAATCCAATTGGGACTATAGATCCGGAGAAAACGGTTATCAAATTTCGAACCCAAGTCTTTCGTTGGCGCTTACTAAAATATAATTTTTTTCAAAAATGGTTTTTTACCATAAATTTATGGTAAATTCCACTTCAGAACATAATTGTGAGAAGGAATAAGAAATTTCAATCCATTTGAGAGCATAGATCCTGAGAAAACGGCCCCCAATGTTCGAACCCAAGTCTTTCGTTGGCCCTTATTAGGATACAATTTTTTTCAAAAATGGTTTTTTACCATAATTTTATGGAAGATTGAACTTCAGAACATTATTGTGAGAAAGAATAAGAAATATCAATCCAATTGGGATTATAGATCCGGAGAAAACGGTTATCAAATTTCGAACCCAAGTCTTTCGTTGGCGCTTACTAAAATATAATTTTTTCAAAAATCGTTTTTTACCATAAATTTATGGTAAATTAAACTTCAGAACATAATTGTGAGAAGGAATAAGAAATTTCAATCCATTTGAGACCATAGATCCTGAGAAAACGGCCCCCAATGTTCGAACCCAAGTCTTTCGTTGGCCCTTATTAGGATACAATTTTTTTAAAATGGTTTTTTACCATAATTCTATGGTAGATTGAACTTCAGAACATAATTGTGGGAAAGAATAAGAAATTTCAATCCAATTGGGACTCTAGATCCGGAGAAAATGGTTATCAAATTTCGAACCCAAGTCTTTCGTTGGCGCTTACTAGAATATATTTTTTTATAAATGTTTTTTTAAAAAAAATTTATGAGAGAACCAACTTCGAAAGATAATTTTGAGTCGGAATCCGAAATTTCAATCCATTTGAGACCATAGATCCTGAGAAAACGGCCCCCAATGTTCGAACCCAAGTCTTTCGTTGGCCCTTATTAGGATACAATATTTTTCAAAAATGGTTTTATACCATAAATTTATGGTAGATTCAACTTCAGAACCTCATTTTAAGAAAGAATACGAAATTTCAATCCATTGGCACAATAGATCCGGAGAAAACGGCCTTCAAATTTCAAACCCAATTCCTTCGTCGGCGCTTATAGTAATTAAACTTCTTCAATAATGGGTTTTAACCATAATTTTATATTCTTTGAACTTCAGAACATACTTGTGAGAAAGAATAAGAAAATATCAATCCATTTGGGACTACAGATCCGGAGAAAACGGTTATCAAATTTCGAACCCAAGTCTTTCGTTGGCGCTTACTAGAATATAATTTTTTTCAAAAATGGTTTTTTACCATAATTTTATGGTAGATTGAACTTCAGAACATAATTGTGAGAAGGAATAAGAAATATCAATCCAATTGGGACTATAGATTCGGAGAAAACAAATCAAATTTCGAACCCAAGTCTTTCGTTGGCGCTTACTCGAATATAATTTTTTTCAAAAATGGTTTTTTACCATAAATTTATGGTAGATTCAACTTCAGAACATAATTGTGAGAAGGAACAAGAAATTTCAATCCATTTGAGACCATAGATCCTGAGAAAACGGCCCCCAATGATCGAACCCAAGTCTTTCGTTGGCGCTTATAAAAATATAATATTTTTCAAAAAAATTTATTTACCATAATTTTATGGTAGATTGAACTTCAGAACATAATTGTGAGAAGGAATAAGAAATATCAATCCAATTGGGACTATAGATCCGGAGAAAACGGTTTTCAAATTTCGAACCCAAGTCTTTCGTTGGCGCTTACTAGAATATAATTTTTTTCGAAAATGGTTTTTTAGCATAATTTTATGGTAGATTGAACTTCAGAACATAATTGTGAGAAGGAATAAGAAATATCAATCCAATTGGGACTATAGATCCGGAGAAAACGGTTATCAAATTTCGAACCCAAGTCTTTCGTTGGCGCTTACTAGAATGTAATTTTTTTCGAAAATGGTTTTTTACCATAATTTTATGGTAGATTGAACTTCAGAACATAATTGTGAGAAGGAATAAGAAATATCAATCCAATTGGGACTATAGATCCGGAGAAAACGGTTATCAAATTTCGAACCCAAGTTTTTCGTTGGCGCTTACTAGAATATAATTTTTTATAAATGTTATTTACAAAAAATTTATGAGAGAACCAACTTCGAAAGATAATTTTGAGTCGGAATCCGAAATTTCAATCCATTTGGCTCCATAGATCCGGAGAAAACGGCCTTCAAATTTCAAACCCAATTCCTTCGTCGGCGCTTATAGTAATTAAACATTTTCCATTTAGTTTTTAACCATAATTTTATGGTAGATTGAACTTCAGAACATACTTGTGAGAAAGAATAAGAAAATATCAATCCATTTTGGACTACAGATCCGGAGAAAACGGTTATCAAATTTCGATCCCAAGTCTTTCGTTGGCGCTTACAAGAATATATTTTTTTTCGAAAATGGTTTTTTACCATAATTTTAGGGAAGATTGAACTTCAGAACATTATTGTGAGAAAGAATAAGAAATATCAATCCAATTGGGACTTTAGATCCGGAGAAAACAAATCAAATTTCGAACACAAGTCTTTCGTTGGCGCTTACTAGAATATAATTTTTTTCAAAAATGGTTTTGTACCATAAATTTATGGTAGATTCAACTTCAGAACATAATTGTGAGAAGGAATAAGAAATTTCAATCCATTTGAGACCATAGATCCTGAGAAAACGGCCCCCAATGATCGAACCCAAGTCTTTCGTTGGCGCTTATAAAAAATATAATATTTTTCAAAAATTGTTATTTACCATAATTTTATGGTAGATTGAACTTCAGAACATACTGGTGAGAAAGAATAAGAAAATATCAATCCAATTGGGACTCTAGATCCGGAGAAAACGGTTATCAAATTTCGAACCCAAGTCTTTCGTTGGCGCTCACTAGAATATAATTTTTTATAAATGTTGTTTTACAAAAAATTTATGAGAGAACCAACTTCGAAAGATAATTTTGAGTCGGAATCCGAAATTTCAATCCATTTGGCACCATAGATCCGGAGAAAACAGCGTTCAAATTTCAAACCCAATTCCTTCGTTGGCGCTTGTAGTAATTTAACCTTTTCAATAATGGTTTTTAACCATAATTTTATGGTAGATTGAACTTCAGAACATACTTGTGAGAAAGAATAAGAAAATATCAATCCATTTGGGACTACACATCCGGAGAAAACGGTTATAAAATTTCGAACCCAAGTCTTTCGTTGGCGCTTACTAGAATATAATTTTTTTCAAAAATGGTTTTTTACCATAATTTTATGGTAGATTGAACTTCAGAACATACTTGTGAGAAGGAATAAGAAATATCAATCCAATTGGGACTATAGATCCGGAGAAAACGGTTATCAAATTTCGAACCCAAAACTTTCGTTGGCGCTTACTAGAATATAATTTTTTTTCAAAAATGGTTTTTTACCATAAATTTATGGTAGATTCAACTTCAGAACATAATTGTGAGAAGGAATATGAAATTTCAATCCATTTGAGACCATAGATCCTGAGAAAACGGCCCCCAATGATCGAACCCAAGTCTTTCGTTGGCGCTTATAAAAATATAATATTTTTCAAAAATTGTTATTAATCATAATTTTATGGTAGATTGAACATAAGAACATAATTGTGAGAAAGAATAAGAAAATATCAATCCATTTGGAACTTTAGATCCGGAGAAAACGGTTATCAAATTTCGAACCCAAGTCTTTCGTTGGCGCTTACAAGAATATAATTTTTTACAAAAATGGTTTTTTTTCCATAATTTTATGGAAGATTGAACTTCAGGACATAATTGTGAGAAAGAATAAGAAATATCAATCCAATTGGGACTATAGATCCGGAGAAAACGGTTATCAAATTTCGAACCCAAGTCTTTCGTTGGCGCTTACTAAAATATAATTTTTTTCAAAAATGGTTTTTTACCATAAATTTATGGTAAATTCCACTTCAGAACATAATTGTGAGAAGGAATAAGAAATTTCAATCCATTTGAGAGCATAGATCCTGAGAAAACGGCCCCCAATGTTCAAACCCAAGTCTTTCGTTGGCCCTTATTAGGATACAATTTTTTTCAAAAATGGTTTTTTACCATAATTTTATGGAAGATTGAACTTCAGAACAATATTGTGAGAAAGAATAAGAAATATCAATCCAATTGGGATTATAGATCCGGAGAAAACGGTTATCAAATTTCGAACCCAAGTCTTTCGTTGGCGCTTACTAAAATATAATTTTTTCAAAAATCGTTTTTGACCATTAATTTATGGTAAATTCAACTTCAGAACATAATTGTGAGAAGGAATAAGAAATTTCAATCCATTTGAGACCATAGATCCTGAGAAAACGGCCCCCAATGTTCGAACCCAAGTCTTTCGTTGGCCCTTATTAGGATACAATTTTTTTAAAATGGTTTTTTACCATAATTCTATGGTAGATTGAACTTCAGAACATAATTGTGGGAAAGAATAAGAAATTTCAATCCAATTGGGACTCTAGATCCGGAGAAAATGGTTATCAAATTTCGAACCCAAGTCTTTCGTTGGCGCTTACTAGAATATATTTTTTTATAAATGTTTTTTTAAAAAAAATTTATGAGTGAACCAACTTCGAAAGATAATTTTGAGTCGGAATCCGAAATTTCAATCCATTTGAGACCATAGATCCTGAGAAAACGGCCCCCAATGTTCGAACCCAAGTCTTTCGTTGGCCCTTATTAGGATACAATATTTTTCAAAAATGGTTTTGTACCATAAATTTATGGTAGATTCAACTTCAGAACATCATTTTAAGAAAGAATACGAAATTTCAATCCATTGGCACAATAGATCCGGAGAAAACGGCCTTCAAATTTCAAACCCAATTCCTTCGTCGGCGCTTATAGTAATTAAACTTCTTCAATAATGGGTTTTAACCATAATTTTATATTAGATTGAACTTCAGAACATACTTGTGAGAAAGAATAAGAAAATATCAATCCATTTGGGACTACAGATCCGGAGAAAACGGTTATCAAATTTCGAACCCAAGTCTTTCGTTGGCGCTTACTAGAATATAATTTTTTTCAAAAATGGTTTTTTACCATAATTTTATGGTAGATTGAACTTCAGAACATAATTGTGAGAAGGAATAAGAAATATCAATCCAATTGGGACTATAGATTCGGAGAAAACAAATCAAATTTCGAACCCAAGTCTTTCGTTGGCGCTTACTCGAATATAATTTTTTTCAAAAATGGTTTTTTACCATAAATTTATGGTAGATTCAACTTCAGAACATAATTGTGAGAAGGAATAAGAAATTTCAATCCATTTGAGACCATAGATCCTGAGAAAACGGCCCCCAATGATCGAACCCAAGTCTTTCGTTGGCGCTTATAAAAATATAATATTTTTCAAAAATTTTTATTTACCATAATTTTATGGTAGATTGAACCTCAGAACATAATTGTGAGAAGGAATAAGAAATATCAATCCAATTGGGACTATAGATCCGGAGAAAACGGTTTTCAAATTTCGAACCCAAGTCTTTCGTTGGCGCTTACTAGAATATAATTTTTTTCGAAAATGGTTTTTTAGCATCATTTTATGGTAGATTGAACTTCAGAACATAATTGTGAGAAGGAATAAGAAATATCAATCCAATTGGGACTATAGATCCGGAGAAAACGGTTATCAAATTTCGAACCCAAGTCTTTCGTTGGCGCTTACTAGAATGTAATTTTTTTCGAAAATGGTTTTTTACCATAATTTTAAGGTAGATTGAACTTCAGAACATAATTGTGAGAAGGAATAAGAAATATCAATCCAATTGGGACTATAGATCCGGAGAAAACGGTTATCAAATTTCGAACCCAAGTTTTTCGTTGGCGCTTACTAGAATATAATTTTTTATAAATGTTATTTACAAAAAATTTATGAGAGAACCAACTTTGAAAGATAATTTTGAGTCGGAATCCGAAATTTCAATCCATTTGGCTCCATAGATCCGGAGAAAACGGCCTTCAAATTTCAAACCCAATTCCTTCGTCGGCGCTTATAGTAATTAAACATTTTCCATTTAGTTTTTAACCATAATTTTATGGTAGATTGAACTTCAGAACATACTTGTGAGAAAGAATAAGAAAATATCAATCCATTTTGGACTACAGATCCGGAGAAAACGGTTATCAAATTTCGATCCCAAGTCTTTCGTTGGCGCTTACAAGAATATATTTTTTTTCGAAAATGGTTTTTTACCATAATTTTATGGTAGATTGAACTTCAGAACATAATTGTGAGAAGGAATAAGAAATATCAATCCAATTGGGACTATAGATCCGGAGAAAACAAATCAAATTTCGAACCCAAGTCTTTCGTTGGCGGTAACTAAAATATAATTTTTTTCAAAAATGGTTTTTTACCATAAATTTATGGTAAATTCCACTTCAGAACATAATTGTGAGAAGGAATAAGAAATTTCAATCCATTTGAGACCATAGATCCTGAGAAAACGGCCCCCAATGTTCGAACCCAAGTCTTTCGTTGGCCCTTATTAGGATACAATTTTTTTCAAAAATGGTTTTTTACCATAATTTTATGGAAGATTGAACTTCAGAACATTATTGTGAGAAAGAATAAGAAATATCAATCCAATTGGGATTATAGATCCGGAGAAAACGGTTATCAAATTTCGAACCCAAATCTTTCGTTGGCGCTTACTAAAACATAATTTTTTCAAAAATCGTTTTTAACCATAAATTTATGGTAAATTCAACTTCAGAACATAATTGTGAGAAGGAATAAGAAATTTCAATCCATTTGAGACCATAGATCCTGAGAAAACGGCCCCCAATGTTCGAACCCAAGTCTTTCGTTGGCCCTTCTTAGGATACAATTTTTTTTAAATGGTTTTTTACTATAATTCTATGGTAGATTGAACTTCAGAACATAATTGTGGGAAAGAATAAGAAATTTCAATCCAATTGGGACTCTAGATCCGGAGAAAATGGTTATCAAATTTCGAACCCAAGTCTTTCGTTGGCGCTTACTAGAATATATTTTTTTATAAATGTTTTTTTACAAAAAATTTATGAGAGAACCAACTTCGAAAGATAATTTTGAGTCGGAATCCGAAATTTCAATCCATTTGAGACCATAGATCCTGAGAAAACGGCCCCCAATGTTCGAACCCAAGTCTTTCGTTGGCCCTTATTAGGATACAATATTTTTCAAAAATGGTTTTGTACCATAAATTTATGGTAGATTCAACTTCAGAACATCATTTTAAGAAAGAATACGAAATTTCAATCCATTGGCACAATAGATCCGGGAAAAACGGCCTTCAAATTTCAAACCCAATTCCTTCGTCGGCGCTTATAGTAATTAAACTTCTTCAATAATGGGTTTTAACCATAATTTTATATTAGATTGAACTTCAGAACATACTTGTGAGAAAGAATAAGAAAATATCAATCCATTTGGGACTACAGATCCGGAGAAAACGGTTATCAAATTTCGAACCCAAGTCTTTCGTTGGCGCTTACTAGAATATAATTTTTTTCAAAAATGGTTTTTTACCATAATTTTATGGTAGATTGAACTTCAGAACATAATTGTGAGAAGGAATAAGAAATATCAATCCAATTGGGACTATAGATTCGGAGAAAACAAATCAAATTTCGAACCCAAGTCTTTCGTTGGCGCTTACTAGAATATATTTTTTTTCAAAAATGGTTTTTTACCATAAATTTATGGTAGATTCAACTTCAGAACATAATTGTGTAAAGGAATAAGAAATTTCAATCCATTTGAGACCATAGATCCTGAGAAAACGGCCCCCAATGATCGAACCCAAGTCTTTCGTTGGCGCTTATAAAAATATAATATTTTTCAAAAATTGTTATTTACCATAATTTTATGGTAGATTGAACTTGAAAACATAATTGTGAGAAGGATTAAGAAATATCAATCCAATTGGGACTATAGATCCGGAGAAAACGGTTTTCAAATTTCGAACCCAAGTCTTTCGTTTGCGCTTACTAGAATATAATTTTTTTCGAAAATGGTTTTTTACCATAATTTTATGGTAGATTGAACTTCAGAACATAATTGTGAGAAGGAATACGAAATATCAATCCAATTGGGACTATAGATCCGGAGAAAACGGTTATCAAATTTCGAACCCAAGTCTTTCGTTGGCGCTTACTAGAATGTAATTTTTTTCGAAAATGGTTTTTTACCATAATTTTATGGTAGATTGAACTTCAGAACATAATTGTGAGAAGGAATAAGAAATATCAATCCAATTGGGACTATAGATCCGGAGAAAACGGTTATCAAATTTCGAACCCAAGTTTTTCGTTGGCGCTTACTAGAATATAATTTTTTATAAATGTTGTTTTACAAAAAATTTATGAGAGAACCAACTTCGAAAGATAATTTTGAGTCGGAATCCGAAATTTCAATCCATTTGGCTCCATAGATCCGGAGAAAACGGCCTTCAAATTTCAAACCCAATTCCTTCGTCGGCGCTTATAGTAATTAAACATTTTCCATTTAGTTTTTAACCATAATTTTATGGTAGATTGAACTTCAGAACATACTTGTGAGAAAGAATAAGAAAATATCAATCCATTTTGGACTACAGATCCGGAGAAAACGGTTATCAAATTTCGATCCCAAGTCTTTCGTTGGCGCTTACAAGAATATAATTTTTTTCGAAAATGGTTTTTTACCATAATTTTATGGTAGATTGAACTTCAGAACATAATTGTGAGAAGGAATAAGAAATATCAATGCAATTGGGACTATAGATCCAGAGAAAACAAATCAAATTTCGAACCCAAGTCTTTCGTTGGCGATTACTAGAATATAATTTTTTTCAAAAATGGTTTTTACCATTAATTTATGAGAGATTCAACTTCAGAACATAATTGTGAGAAGGAATAAGAAATTTCAATCCATTTGAGACCATAGATCCTGAGAAAACGGCCCCCAATGTTCGAACCCAAGTCTTTCGTTGGCCCTTATTAGGATACAATATTTTTCAAAAATCGTTTTGTACCATAAATTTATGGTAGATTCAACTTCAGAACATCATTTTAAGAAAGAATACGAAATTTCAATCCATTGGCACCATAGATCCGGAGAAAACGGCCTTCAAATTTCAAACCCAATTCCTTCGTCGGCGCTTATAGTAATTAAACTTCTTCAATAATGGGTTTTAACCATAATTTTATATTAGATTGAACTTCAGAACATACTTGTGAGAAAGAATAAGAAAATATCAATCCATTTGGGACTACAGATCCGGAGAAAACGGTTATCAAATTTCGAACCCAAGTCTTTCGTTGGCGCTTACTAGAATATAATTTTTTTCAAAAATGGTTTTTTACCATAATTTTATGGGAGATTGAACTTCAGAACATAATTGTGAGAAGGAATAAGAAATATCAATCCAATTGGGACTATAGATTCGGAGAAAACAAATCAAATTTCGAACCCAAGTCTTTCGTTGGCGCTTACTAGAATATAATTTTTTTCAAAAATGGTTTTTTACCATAAATTTATGGTAGATTCAACTTCAGAACATAATTGTGAGAAGGAATAAGAAATTTCAATCCATTTGAGACCATAGATCCTGAGAAAACGGCCCCCAATGATCGAACCCAAGTCTTTCGTTGGCGCTTATAAAAATATAATATTTTTCAAAAATTGTTATTTACCATAATTTTATGGTAGATTGAACTTCAGAACATAATTGTGAGAAAGAATAAGAAAATATCAATCCATTTGGGACTCTAGATCTTGAGAAAATGGTTATCAAATTTCGAACCCAAGTCTTTCGTTGGCGCTTACTAGAATATAATTTTTTATAAATGTTGTTTTACAAAAAATTTATGAGAGAACCAACTTCGAAAGATAATTTTGAGTCGGAATCCGAAATTTCAATCCATTTGGCACCATAGATCCGGAGAAAACGGCCTTCAAATTTCAAACCCAATTCCTTCGTCGGCGCTTATAGTAATTTAACTTTTTCGATAGTGGTTTTTAACCATAATTTTATTGTATATTGAACTTCAGAACATACTTGTGAGAAGGAATAAGAAATATTAATCCAATTGGGACTATAGATCCGGAGAAAACGGTTATCAAATTTCGAACCCAAGTCTTTCGTTGGCGCTTACTAGAATATAATTTTTTTCAAAAATGTTTTTTTACCATAATTTTATGGTAGATTGAACTTCAGAACATACTTGTGAGAAGGAATAAGAAATATTAATCCAATTGGGACTATAGATCCGGAGAAAACGGTTATCAAATTTCGAACCCAAGTCTTTCGTTGGCGCTTACTAGAATATAATTTTTTTTCAAAAATGGTTTTTTACCATAAATTTATGGTAGATTCAACTTCAGAACATAATTGTGAGAAGGAATATGAAATTTCAATCCATTTGAGACCATAGATCCTGAGAAAACGGCCCCCAATGATCGAACCCAAGTCTTTCGTAGGCGCTTATAAAAATATAATATTTTTCAAAAATTGTTATTAATCATAATTTTATGGTAGATTGAACAACAGAACATAATTGTGAGAAAGAATAAGAAAATATCAATCCATTTGGGACTATAGATCCGGAGAAAACGGTTATCAAATTTCGAACCCAAGTCTTTCGTTGGCGCTTACAAGAATATAATTTTTTTCAAAAATGGTTTTTTTTCCATAATTTTATGGAAGATTGAACTTCAGGACATAATTGTGAGAAAGAATAAGAAATATCAATCCAATTGGGACTATAGATTCGGAGAAAACAAATCAAATTTCGAACCCAAGTCTTTCGTTGGCGCTTATAAAAATATAATATTTTTCAAAAATTGTTATTTATCATAATTTTATGGTAGATTGAACATCAAACATAATTGTGAGAAGGAATAAGAAATTTCAATCCATTTGAGACCATAGATCCTGAGAAAACGGCCCCCAATGTTCGAACCCAAGTCTTTCGTTGGCCCTTATTAGGATACAATTTTTTTCAAAAATGGTTTTTTTTCCATAATTTTATGGAAGATTGAACTTCAGAACATTATTGTGAGAAAGAATAAGAAATAACAATCCGATTGGGACTATAGATTCGGAGAAAACAAATCAAATTTCGAACCCAAGTCTTTCGTTGGCGCTTACTAGAATATAATTTTTTATAAATGTTGTTTTACAAAAAATTTATGAGAGAACCAACTTCGAAAGATAATTTTGAGTCGGAATCCGAAATTTCAATCCATTTGGCACCATAGATCCGGAGAAAACGGCGTTCAAATTTCAAACCCAATTCCTTCGTTGGAGCTTGTAGTAATTTAACTTTTTCAATAATGGTTTTTAACCATAATTTTATGGTAGATTGAACTTCAGAACATACTTGTGAGAAAGAATAAGAAAATATCAATCCAATTGGGACTCTAGATCCGGAGAAAACGGTTATCAAATTTCGAACCCAAGTCTTTCGTTGGCGCTTACTAAAATATAATTTTTTATAAATGTTGTTTTACAATAAATTTATGAGAGAACCAACTTCGAAAGATAATTTTGAGTCGGAATCCGAAATTTCAATCCATTTGGCACCATAGATCAGGAGAAAACAGCCCCCAATGTTCGAACCCAAGTCTTTCGTTGGCGCTTATAAAAATATAATATTTTTCAAAAATTGTTATTTATCATAATTTCATGGTAGATTGAACTTCAGAACATAATTGTGAGAAGGAATAAGAAATATCAATCCAATTGGGACTATAGATCCGGAGAAAACGGTTATCAAATTTCGAACCCAAGTCTTTCGTTGGCGCTTACTAGAATATAATTTTTTTAGAAAATGGTTTTTTACCATAATTTTATGGTAGATTGAACTTCAGAACATAATTGTGAGAAGGAATAAGAAATATCAATCCAATTGGGACTATAGATCCGGAGAAAACGGTTATCAAATTTCGAACCCAAGTCTTTCGTTGGCGCTTACTAGAATATAATTTTTTTCGAAAATGGTTTTTTACCATAATTTTATGGTAGATTGAACTTCAGAACTTAATTGTGAGAAGGAATAAGAAATATGAATCCAATTGGGACTATAGATCCGGAGAAAACGGTTATCAAATTTCGAACCCAAGTTTTTCGTTGGCGCTTACTAGAATATAATTTTTTATAAATGTTGTTTTACAAAAATTTTATGAGAGAACCAACTTCGAAAGATAATTTTGAGTCGGAATCCGAAATTTCAATCCATTTGGCACCATAGATCCGGAGAAAACGGCGTTCAAATTTCAAACCCAATTCCTTCGTTGGCGCTTGTAGTAATTTAACTTTTTCAATAATGGTTTTTAACCATAATTTTATGGTAGATTGAACTTCAGAACATACTTGTGAGAAAGAATAAGAAAATATCAATCCAATTGGGACTCTAGATCCGGAGAAAACGGTTATCAAATTTCGAACCCAAGTCTTTCGTTGGCGCTTACTAAAATATAATTTTTATAAATGTTGTTTTACAAAAAATTCATGAGAGAACCAACTTCGAAAGATAATTTTGAGTCGGAATCCGAAATTTCAATCCATTTGGCACCATAGATCCGGAGAAAACGGCGTTCAAATTTCAAACCCAATTCCTTCGTTGGCGCTTGTAGTAATTTAACTTTTTCAATAATGGTTTTTTTTCCATAATTTTATGGAAGATTGAACTTCAGGACATAATTGTGAGAAAGAATAAGAAATATCAATCCAATTGGGACTATAGATCCGGAGAAAACGGTTATCAAATTTCGAACCCAAGTCTTTCGTTGGCGCTTACTAAAATATAATTTTTTTCAAAAATGGTTTTTTACCATAAATTTATGGTAGATTCAACTTCAGAACATACTTGTGAGAAAGAATAAGAAAATATCAATCCATTTGGGACTACAGATTTGGAGAAAACGGTTATCAAATTTCGAACCCAAGTCTTTCGTTGGCGCTTACTAGAATATAATTTTTTTCAAAAATGGTTTTTTACCATAATTTTATGGTAGATTGAACTTCAGAACATACTTGTGAGAAGGAATAAGAAATATTAATCCAATTGGGACTATAGATCCGGAGAAAACGGTTATCAAATTTCGAACCCAAGTCTTTCGTTGGCGCTTACAAGAATATAATTTTTTTCAAAAATGGTTTTTTTTCCATAAATTTATGGAAGATTGAACTTCAGGACATAATTGTGAGAAAGAATAAGAAATATCAATCCAATTGGGACTATAGATCCGGAGAAAACGGTTATCAAATTTCGAACCCAAGTCTTTCGTTGGCGCTTACTAGAATATAATTTTTTTTCAAAAATGGTTTTTTACCATAAATTTATGGTAGATTCAACTTCAGAACATAATTGTGAGAAGGAATGAAATTTCAATCCATTTGAGACCATAGATCCTGAGAAAACGGCCCCCAATGATCGAACCCAAGTCTTTCGTTGGCGCTTATAAAAATATAATATTTTTCAAAAATTGTTATTAATCATAATTTTATGGTAGATTGAACATCAGAACATAATTGTGAGAAAGAATAAGAAAATATCAATCCATTTGGGACTAAAGATCCGGAGAAAACGGTTATCAAATTTCGAACCTAAGTCTTTCGGTGGCGCTTACATGAATATAATTTTTTTCAAAAATGGTTTTTTTTCCATAATTTTATGGAAGATTGAACTTCAGGACAGAATTGTGAGAAAGAATAAGAAATATCAATCCAATTGGGACTATAGATCCGGAGAAAACGGTTATCAAATTTCGAACCCAAGTCTTTCGTTGGCGCTTACAAGAATATAATTTTTTTCAAAAATGGTTTTTTTTCCATAATTTTATGGAAGATTGAACTTCAGGACATAATTGTGAGAAAGAATAAGAAATATCAATCCAATTGGGACTAGAGATCCGGAGAAAACGGTTATCAAATTTCGAACCCAAGTCTTTCGTTGGCGCTTACTAAAATATAATTTTTTTCAAAAATGGTTTTTTACCATAAATTTATGGTAGATTCAACTTCAGAACATAATTGTGAGAAGGAATGAAATTTCAATCCATTTGAGACCATAGATCCGGAGAAAACGGCGTTCAAATTTCAAACCCAATTCCTTCGTTGGCGCTTGTAGTAATTTAACTTTTTCAATAATGGTTTTTAACCATAATTTTATGGTAGATTGAACTTCAGAACATACATGTGAAAAAGA
Organism: Hesperophylax consimilis; assembly: GCF_061612785.1. Taxonomy (NCBI): domain Eukaryota; kingdom Metazoa; phylum Arthropoda; class Insecta; order Trichoptera; family Limnephilidae; genus Hesperophylax; species Hesperophylax consimilis. The sequence goes on from NC_142842.1 coordinate 5,632,702, forward strand.
ATAAGAAAATATCAATCCAATTGGGACTCTAGATCCGGAGAAAACGGTTATCAAATTTCGAACCCAAGTCTTTCGTTGGCGCTTACTAAAATATATTTTTTTATAAATGTTGTTTTACAAAAAATTTATGAGAGAACCAACTTCGAAAGATAATTTTGAGTCGGAATCCGAAATTTCAATCCATTTGGCACCATTGATCCGGAGAAAACGGCGTTCAAATTTCAAACCCAATTCCTTCGTTGGCGCTTGTAGTAATTTAACTTTATCAATAATGGTTTTTAACCATAATTTTATGGTAGATTGAACTTCAGAACATACTTGTGAGAAAGAATAAGAAAATATCAATCCATTTGGGACTACAGATCCGGAGAAAACGGTTATCAAATTTCGAACCCAAGTCTTTCGTTGGCGCTTACTAGAATATAATTTTTTTCAAAAATGGTTTTTTACCATAATTTTATGGTAGATTGAACTTCACAACATACTTGTGAGAAGGAATAAGAAATATCAATCCAATTGGGACTTTAGATCCGGAGAAAACGGTTATCGAATTTCGAACCCAAGTCTTTCGTTGGCGCTTACTAGAATATAATTTTTTTTCAAAAATGGTTTTTTACCATAAATTTATGGTAGATTCAACTTCAGAACATAATTGTGAGAAGGAATGAAATTTCAATCCATTTGAGACCATAGATCCTGAGAAAACGGCCCCCAATGATCGAACCCAAGTCTTTCGTTGGCGCTTATAAAAATATAATATTTTTCAAAAATTGTTATTAATCATAATTTTATGGTAGATTGAACATCAGAACATAATTGTGAGATAGAATAAGAAAATATCAATCCATTTGGGACTATAGATCCGGAGAAAACGGTTATCAAATTTCGAACCCAAGTCTTTCGTTGGCGCTTACAAGAATATAATTTTTTTCAAAAATGGTTTTTTTTCCATAATTTTATGGAAGATTAAACTTCAGGACATAATTGTGAGAAAGAATAAGAAATATCAATCCAATTGGGACTATAGATCCGGAGAAAACGGTTATCAAATTTCGAACCCAAGTCTTTCGTTGGCGCTTACAAGAATATAATTTTTTTCAAAAATGGTTTTTTTTCCATAATTTTATGGAAGATTGAACTTCAGGACATAATTGTGAGAAAGAATAAGAAATATCAATCCAATTGGGACTATAGATCCGGAGAAAACGGTTATCAAATTTCGAACCCAAGTCTTTCGTTGGCGCTTACTAAAATATAATTTTTTTCAAAAATGGTTTTTTACCATAATTTTATGGTAGATTGAACTTCAGAACATACTTGTGAGAAGGAATAAGAAATATCAATCCAATTGGGACTATAGATCCGGAGAAAACGGTTATCAAATTTCGAACCCAAGTCTTTCGTTGGCGCTTACTAGAATATAATTTTTTTTCAAAAATGGTTTTTTACCATAAATTTATGGTAGATTCAACTTCAGAACATAATTGTGAGAAGGAATGAAATTTCAATCCATTTGAGACCATAGATCCTGAGAAAACGGCCCCCAATGATCGAACCCAAGTCTTTCGTTGGCGCTTATAAAAATATAATATTTTTCTAAAATTGTTATTAATCATAATTTTATGGTAGATTGAACATCAGAACATAATTGTGAGAAAGAATAAGAAAATATCAATCCATTTGGGACTAAAGATCCGGAGAAAACGGTTATCAAATTTCGAACCCAAGTCTTTCGTTGGCGCTTACAAGAATATAATTTTTTTCAAAAATGGTTTTTTTTCCATAATTTTATGGAAGATTGAACTTCAGGACATAATTGTGAGAAAGAATAAGAAATATCAATCCAATTGGGACTATAGATCCGGAGAAAACGGTTATCAAATTTCGAACCCAAGTCTTTCGTTGGCGCTTACTAAAATATAATTTTTTTCAAAAATGGTTTTTTACCATAAATTTATGGTAGATTCAACTTCAGAACATAATTGTGAGAAGGAATGAAATTTCAATCCATTTGAGACCATAGATCCGGAGAAAACGGCGTTCAAATTTCAAACCCAATTCCTTCGTTGGCGCTTGTAGTAATTTAACTTTTTCAATAATGGTTTTTAACCATAATTTTATGGTAGATTGAACTTCAGAACATACTTGTGAGAAAGAATAAGAAAATATCAATCCAATTTGGACTCTAGATCCGGAGAAAACGGTTATCAAATTTCTAACCCAAGTCTTTCGTTGGCGCTTACTAAAATATAATTTTTAATAAATGTTGTTTTACAAAAAATTTATGAGAGAACCAACTTCGAAAGATAATTTTGAGTCGGAATCCGAAATTTCAATCCATTTGGCACCATAGATCAGGAGAAAACAGCCCCCAATGTTCGAACCCAAGTCTTTCGTTGGCGCTTATAAAAATATAATATTTTTCAAAAATTGTTATAAATCATAATTTTATGGTAGATTGAACTTCAGAACATAATTGTGAGAAGGAATAAGAAATATCAATCCAATTGGGACTATAGATCCGGAGAAAACGGTTATCAAATTTCGAACCCAAGTTTTTCGTTGGCGCTTACTAGAATATAATTTTTTATAAATGTTGTTTTACAGAAAATTTATGAGAGAACCAACTTCGAAAGATAATTTTGAGTCGGAATCCGAAATTTCAATCCATTTGGCACCATAGATCCGGAGAAAACGGCGTTCAAATTTCAAACCCAATTCCTTCGTTGGCGCTTGTAGTAATTTAACTTTTTCAATAATGGTTTTTAACCATAATTTTATGGTAGATTGAACTTCAGAACATACTTGTGAGAAAGAATAAGAAAATATCAATCCATTTGGGACTACAGATCCGGAGAAAACGGTTATCAAATTTCGAACCCAAGTCTTTCGTTGGCGCTTACAAAATATAATTTTTTTCAAAAATGGTTTTTTACCATAATTTTATGGTAGATTGAACTTCACAACATACTTGTGAGAAGGAATAAGAAATATCAATCCAATTGGGACTATAGATCCGGAGAAAACGGTTATCGAATTTCGAACCCAAGTCTTTCGTTGGCGCTTACTAGAATATAATTTTTTTTCAAAAATGGTTTTTTACCATAAATTTATGGTAGATTCAACTTCAGAACATAATTGTGAGAAGGAATGAAATTTCAATCCATTTGAGACCATAGATCCTGAGAAAACGGCCCCCAATGATCGAACCCAAGTCTTTCGTTGGCGCTTATAAAAATATAATATTTTTCAAAAATTGTTATTAATCATAATTTTATGGTAGATTGAACATCAGAACATAATTGTGAGAAAGAATAAGAAAATATCAATCCATTTGGGACTATAGATCCGGAGAAAACGGTTATCAAATTTCGAACCCAAGTCTTTCGTTGGCGCTTACAAGAATATAATTTTTTTCAAAAATGGTTTTATTTCCATAATTTTATGGAAGATTGAACTTCAGGACATAATTGTGAGAAAGAATAAGAAATATCAATCCAATTGGGACTATAGATCCGGAGAAAACGGTTATCAAATTTCGAACCCAAGTCTTTCGTTGGCGCTTACTAAAATATAATTTTTATAAATGTTGTTTTACAAAAAATTCATGAGAGAACCAACTTCGAAAGATAATTTTGAGTCGGAATCCGAAATTTCAATCCATTTGGCACCATAGATCCGGAGAAAACGGCGTTCAAATTTCAAACCCAATTCCTTCGTTGGCGCTTATAGTAATTAAACTTCTTCAATAGTGGTTTTTAACCATAATTTTATATTAGATTGAACTTCAGAACATACTTGTGAGAAAGAATAAGAAAATATCAATCCATTTGGGACTACAGATCCGGAGAAAACGGTTATCAAATTTCGAACCCAAGTCTTTCGTTGGCGCTTACTAGAATACAATTTTTTTCAAAAATGGTTTTTCACCATAATTTTATGGTAGATTGAACTTCAGAACATAATTGTGAGAAGGAATAAGAAATATCAATCCAATTGGGACTATAGATCCGGAGAAAACGGTTATCAAATTTCGAACCAAAGTCTTTCGTTGGCGCTTACTAGAATATAATTTTTTTTCAAAAATGGTTTTTTACCATAAATTTATGGTAGATTCAACTTCAGAACATAATTGTGAGAAGGAATATGAAATTTCAATCCATTTGAGACCATAGATCCTGAGAAAACGGCCCCCAATGATCGAACCCAAGTCTTTCGTTGAAGCTTATAAAAATATAATATTTTTCAAAAATTTGTTATGAATCATAATTTTATGGTAGATTAAACATCAGAACATAATTGTGAGAAAGAATAAGAAAATATCAATCCATTTGGGACTATAGATCCGGAGCAAACGGTCATCAAATTTCGAACCCAAGTCTTTCGTTGGCGCTTACAAGAATATAATTTTTTCAAAAATGTTTTTTTTTCCATAATTTTATGGAAGATTGAACTTCAGGACATAATTGTGAGAAAGAATAAGAAATATCAATCCAATTGGGACTATAGATCCGGAGAAAACGGTTATCAAATTTCGAACCCAAGTCTTTCGTTGGCGCTTACTAAAATAAATTTTTTTTCAAAAATGGTTTTTTACCATAAATTTATGGTAAATTCAACTTCAGAACATAATTGTGAGAAGGAATAAGAAATTTCAATCCATTTGAGACCATAGATCCTGAGAAAACGGCCCCCAATGTTCGAACCCAAGTCTTTCGTTGGCCCTTATTAGGATACAATTTTTTTCAAAAATGGTTTTTTACCATAATTTTATGGAAGATTGAACTTCAGAACATTATTGTGAGAAAGAATAAGAAATATCAATCCAATTGGGACTTTAGATCCGGAGAAAACAAATCAAATTTCGAACACAAGTCTTTCGTTGGCGCTTACTAGAATATAATTTTTTTCAAAAATGGTTTTGTACCATAAATTTATGGTAGATTCAACTTCAGAACATAATTGTGAGAAGGAATAAGAAATTTCAATCCATTTGAGACCATAGATCCTGAGAAAACGGCCCCCAATGATCGAACCCAAGTCTTTCGTTGGCGCTTATAAAAAATATAATATTTTTCAAAAATTGTTATTTACCATAATTTTATGGTAGATTGAACTTCAGAACATACTGGTGAGAAAGAATAAGAAAATATCAATCCAATTGGGACTCTAGATCCGGAGAAAACGGTTATCAAATTTCGAACCCAAGTCTTTCGTTGGCGCTCACTAGAATATAATTTTTTATAAATGTTGTTTTACAAAAAATTTATGAGAGAACCAACTTCGAAAGATAATTTTGAGTCGGAATCCGAAATTTCAATCCATTTGGCACCATAGATCCGGAGAAAACAGCGTTCAAATTTCAAACCCAATTCCTTCGTTGGCGCTTGTAGTAATTTAACCTTTTCAATAATGGTTTTTAACCATAATTTTATGGTAGATTGAACTTCAGAACATACTTGTGAGAAAGAATAAGAAAATATCAATCCATTTGGGACTACACATCCGGAGAAAACGGTTATAAAATTTCGAACCCAAGTCTTTCGTTGGCGCTTACTAGAATATAATTTTTTTCAAAAATGGTTTTTTACCATAATTTTATGGTAGATTGAACTTCAGAACATACTTGTGAGAAGGAATAAGAAATATCAATCCAATTGGGACTATAGATCCGGAGAAAACGGTTATCAAATTTCGAACCCAAAACTTTCGTTGGCGCTTACTAGAATATAATTTTTTTTCAAAAATGGTTTTTTACCATAAATTTATGGTAGATTCAACTTCAGAACATAATTGTGAGAAGGAATATGAAATTTCAATCCATTTGAGACCATAGATCCTGAGAAAACGGCCCCCAATGATCGAACCCAAGTCTTTCGTTGGCGCTTATAAAAATATAATATTTTTCATAAATTGTTATTAATCATAATTTTATGGTAGATTGAACATAAGAACATAATTGTGAGAAAGAATAAGAAAATATCAATCCATTTGGAACTTTAGATCCGGAGAAAACGGTTATCAAATTTCGAACCCAAGTCTTTCGTTGGCGCTTACAAGAATATAATTTTTTACAAAAATGGTTTTTTTTCCATAATTTTATGGAAGATTGAACTTCAGGACATAATTGTGAGAAAGAATAAGAAATATCAATCCAATTGGGACTATAGATCCGGAGAAAACGGTTATCAAATTTCGAACCCAAGTCTTTCGTTGGCGCTTACTAAAATATAATTTTTTTCAAAAATGGTTTTTTACCATAAATTTATGGTAAATTCCACTTCAGAACATAATTGTGAGAAGGAATAAGAAATTTCAATCCATTTGAGAGCATAGATCCTGAGAAAACGGCCTCCAATGTTCGAACCCAAGTCTTTCGTTGGCCCTTATTAGGATACAATTTTTTTCAAAAATGGTTTTTTACCATAATTTTATGGAAGATTGAACTTCAGAACATTATTGTGAGAAAGAATAAGAAATATCAATCCAATTGGGATTATAGATCCGGAGAAAACGGTTATCAAATTTCGAACCCAAGTCTTTCGTTGGCGCTTACTAAAATATAATTTTTTCAAAAATCGTTTTTTACCATAAATTTATGGTAAATTAAACTTCAGAACATAATTGTGAGAAGGAATAAGAAATTTCAATCCATTTGAGACCATAGATCCTGAGAAAACGGCCCCCAATGTTCGAACCCAAGTCTTTCGTTGGCCCTTATTAGGATACAATTTTTTTAAAATGGTTTTTTACCATAATTCTATGGTAGATTGAACTTCAGAACATAATTGTGGGAAAGAATAAGAAATTTCAATCCAATTGGGACTCTAGATCCGGAGAAAATGGTTATCAAATTTCGAACCCAAGTCTTTCGTTGGCGCTTACTAGAATATATTTTTTTATAAATGTTTTTTTAAAAAAAATTTATGAGAGAACCAACTTCGAAAGATAATTTTGAGTCGGAATCCGAAATTTCAATCCATTTGAGACCATAGATCCTGAGAAAACGGCCCCCAATGTTCGAACCCAAGTCTTTCGTTGGCCCTTATTAGGATACAATATTTTTCAAAAATGGTTTTATACCATAAATTTATGGTAGATTCAACTTCAGAACCTCATTTTAAGAAAGAATACGAAATTTCAATCCATTGGCACAATAGATCCGGAGAAAACGGCCTTCAAATTTCAAACCCAATTCCTTCGTCGGCGCTTATAGTAATTAAACTTCTTCAATAATGGGTTTTAACCATAATTTTATATTCTTTGAACTTCAGAACATACTTGTGAGAAAGAATAAGAAAATATCAATCCATTTGGGACTACAGATCCGGAGAAAACGGTTATCAAATTTCGAACCCAAGTCTTTCGTTGGCGCTTACTAGAATATAATTTTTTTCAAAAATGGTTTTTTACCATAATTTTATGGTAGATTGAACTTCAGAACATAATTGTGAGAAGGAATAAGAAATATCAATCCAATTGGGACTATAGATTCGGAGAAAACAAATCAAATTTCGAACCCAAGTCTTTCGTTGGCGCTTACTCGAATATAATTTTTTTCAAAAATGGTTTTTTACCATAAATTTATGGTAGATTCAACTTCAGAACATAATTGTGAGAAGGAATAAGAAATATCAATCCAATTGGGACTATGATCCGGAGAAAACGGTTTTCAAATTTCGAACCCAAGTCTTTCGTTGGCGCTTACTAGAATATAATTTTTTTCGAAAATGGTTTTTTAGCATAATTTTATGGTAGATTGAACTTCAGAACATAATTGTGAGAAGGAATAAGAAATATCAATCCAATTGGGACTATAGATCCGGAGAAAACGGTTATCAAATTTCGAACCCAAGTCTTTCGTTGGCGCTTACTAGAATGTAATTTTTTTCGAAAATGGTTTTTTACCATAATTTTATGGTAGATTGAACTTCAGAACATAATTGTGAGAAGGAATAAGAAATATCAATCCAATTGGGACTATAGATCCGGAGAAAACGGTTATCAAATTTCGAACCCAAGTTTTTCGTTGGCGCTTACTAGAATATAATTTTTTATAAATGTTATTTACAAAAAATTTATGAGAGAACCAACTTCGAAAGATAATTTTGAGTCGGAATCCGAAATTTCAATCCATTTGGCTCCATAGATCCGGAGAAAACGGCCTTCAAATTTCAAACCCAATTCCTTCGTCGGCGCTTATAGTAATTAAACATTTTCCATTTAGTTTTTAACCATAATTTTATGGTAGATTGAACTTCAGAACATACTTGTGAGAAAGAATAAGAAAATATCAATCCATTTTGGACTACAGATCCGGAGAAAACGGTTATCAAATTTCGATCCCAAGTCTTTCGTTGGCGCTTACAAGAATATATTTTTTTTCGAAAATGGTTTTTTACCATAATTTTAGGGAAGATTGAACTTCAGAACATTATTGTGAGAAAGAATAAGAAATATCAATCCAATTGGGACTTTAGATCCGGAGAAAACAAATCAAATTTCGAACACAAGTCTTTCGTTGGCGCTTACTAGAATATAATTTTTTTCAAAAATGGTTTTGTACCATAAATTTATGGTAGATTCAACTTCAGAACATAATTGTGAGAAGGAATAAGAAATTTCAATCCATTTGAGACCATAGATCCTGAGAAAACGGCCCCCAATGATCGAACCCAAGTCTTTCGTTGGCGCTTATAAAAAATATAATATTTTTCAAAAATTGTTATTTACCATAATTTTATGGTAGATTGAACTTCAGAACATACTGGTGAGAAAGAATAAGAAAATATCAATCCAATTGGGACTCTAGATCCGGAGAAAACGGTTATCAAATTTCGAACCCAAGTCTTTCGTTGGCGCTCACTAGAATATAATTTTTTATAAATGTTGTTTTACAAAAAATTTATGAGAGAACCAACTTCGAAAGATAATTTTGAGTCGGAATCCGAAATTTCAATCCATTTGGCACCATAGATCCGGAGAAAACAGCGTTCAAATTTCAAACCCAATTCCTTCGTTGGCGCTTGTAGTAATTTAACTTTTTCAATAATGGTTTTTAACCATAATTTTATGGTAGATTGAACTTCAGAACATACTTGTGAGAAAGAATAAGAAAATATCAATCCATTTGGGACTACAGATCCGGAGAAAACGGTTATAAAATTTCGAACCCAAGTCTTTCGTTGGCGCTTACTAGAATATAATTTTTTTCAAAAATGGTTTTTTACCATAATTTTATGGTAGATTGAACTTCAGAACATACTTGTGAGAAGGAATAAGAAATATCAATCCAATTGGGACTATAGATCCGGAGAAAACGGTTATCAAATTTCGAACCCAAAACTTTCGTTGGCGCTTACTAGAATATAATTTTTTTTCAAAAATGGTTTTTTACCATAAATTTATGGTAGATTCAACTTCAGAACATAATTGTGAGAAGGAATATGAAATTTCAATCCATTTGAGACCATAGATCCTGAGAAAACGGCCCCCAATGATCGAACCCAAGCCTTTCGTTGGCGCTTATAAAAATATAATATTTTTCAAAAATTGTTATTAATCATAATTTTATGGTAGATTGAACATCAGAACATAATTGTGAGAAAGAATAAGAAAATATCAATCCATTTGGAACTTTAGATCCGGAGAAAACGGTTATCAAATTTCGAACCCAAGTCTTTCGTTGGCGCTTACAAGAATATAATTTTTTACAAAAATGGTTTTTTTTCCATAATTTTATGGAAGATTGAACTTCAGGACATAATTGTGAGAAAGAATAAGAAATATCAATCCAATTGGGACTATAGATCCGGAGAAAACGGTTATCAAATTTCGAACCCAAGTCTTTCGTTGGCGCTTACTAAAATATAATTTTTTTCAAAAATGGTTTTTTACCATAAATTTATGGTAAATTCCACTTCAGAACATAATTGTGAGAAGGAATAAGAAATTTCAATCCATTTGAGAGCATAGATCCTGAGAAAACGGCCCCCAATGTTCGAACCCAAGTCTTTCGTTGGCCCTTATTAGGATACAATTTTTTTCAAAAATGGTTTTTTACCATAATTTTATGGAAGATTGAACTTCAGAACATTATTGTGAGAAAGAATAAGAAATATCAATCCAATTGGGATTATAGATCCGGAGAAAACGGTTATCAAATTTCGAACCCAAGTCTTTCGTTGGCGCTTACTAAAATATAATTTTTTCAAAAATCGTTTTTGACCATTAATTTATGGTAAATTCAACTTCAGAACATAATTGTGAGAAGGAATAAGAAATTTCAATCCATTTGAGACCATAGATCCTGAGAAAACGGCCCCCAATGTTCGAACCCAAGTCTTTCGTTGGCCCTTATTAGGATACAATTTTTTTTAAATGGTTTTTTACCATAATTCTATGGTAGATTGAACTTCAGAACATAATTGTGGGAAAGAATAAGAAATTTCAATCCAATTGGGACTCTAGATCCGGAGAAAATGGTTATCAAATTTCGAACCCAAGTCTTTCGTTGGCGCTTACTAGAATATATTTATTTATAAATGTTTTTTTAAAAAAAATTTATGAGTGAACCAACTTCGAAAGATAATTTTGAGTCGGAATCCGAAATTTCAATCCATTTGAGACCATAGATCCTGAGAAAACGGCCCCCAATGTTCGAACCCAAGTCTTTCGTTGGCCCTTATTAGGATACAATATTTTTCAAAAATGGTTTTGTACCATAAATTTATGGTAGATTCAACTTCAGAACATCATTTTAAGAAAGAATACGAAATTTCAATCCATTGGCACAATAGATCCGGAGAAAACGGCCTTCAAATTTCAAACCCAATTCCTTCGTCGGCGCTTATAGTAATTAAACTTCTTCAATAATGGGTTTTAACCATAATTTTACATTAGATTGAACTTCAGAACATACTTGTGAGAAAGAATAAGAAAATATCAATCCATTTGGGACTACAGATCCGGAGAAAACGGTTATCAAATTTCGAACCCAAGTCTTTCGTTGGCGCTTACTAGAATATAATTTTTTTCAAAAATGGTTTTTTACCATAATTTTATGGTAGATTGAACTTCAGAACATAATTGTGAGAAGGAATAAGAAATATCAATCCAATTGGGACTATAGATTCGGAGAAAACAAATCAAATTTCGAACCCAAGTCTTTCGTTGGCGCTTACTCGAATATAATTTTTTTCAAAAATGGTTTTTTACCATAAATTTATGGTAGATTCAACTTCAGAACATAATTGTGAGAAGGAATAAGAAATTTCAATCCATTTGAGACCATAGATCCTGAGAAAACGGCCCCCAATGATCGAACCCAAGTCTTTCGTTGGCGCTTATAAAAATATAATATTTTTCAAAAATTTTTATTTACCATAATTTTATGGTAGATTGAACCTCAGAACATAATTGTGAGAAGGAATAAGAAATATCAATCCAATTGGGACTATAGATCCGGAGAAAACAAATCAAATTTCGAACCCAAGTCTTTCGTTGGCGGTAACTAAAATATAATTTTTTTCAAAAATGGTTTTTTACCATAAATTTATGGTAAATTCCACTTCAGAACATAATTGTGAGAAGGAATAAGAAATTTCAATCCATTTGAGACCATAGATCCTGAGAAAACGGCCCCCAATGTTCGAACCCAAGTCTTTCGTTGGCCCTTATTAGGATACAATTTTTTTCAAAAATGGTTTTTTACCATAATTTTATGGAAGATTGAACTTCAGAACATTATTGTGAGAAAGAATAAGAAATATCAATCCAATTGGGATTATAGATCCGGAGAAAACGGTTATCAAATTTCGAACCCAAGTCTTTCGTTGGCGCTTACTAAAACATAATTTTTTCAAAAATCGTTTTTTACCATAAATTTATGGTAAATTCAACTTCAGAACATAATTGTGAGAAGGAATAAGAAATTTCAATCCATTTGAGACCATAGATCCTGAGAAAACGGCCCCCAATGTTCGAACCCAAGTCTTTCGTTGGCCCTTCTTAGGATACAATTTTTTTTAAATGGTTTTTTACTATAATTCTATGGTAGATTGAACTTCAGAACATAATTGTGGGAAAGAATAAGAAATTTCAATCCAATTGGGACTCTAGATCCGGAGAAAATGGTTATCAAATTTCGAACCCAAGTCTTTCGTTGGCGCTTACTAGAATATATTTTTTTATAAATGTTTTTTTACAAAAAATTTATGAGAGAACCAACTTCGAAAGATAATTTTGAGTCGGAATCCGAAATTTCAATCCATTTGAGACCATAGATCCTGAGAAAACGGCCCCCAATGTTCGAACCCAAGTCTTTCGTTGGCCCTTATTAGGATACAATATTTTTCAAAAATGGTTTTGTACCATAAATTTATGGTAGATTCAACTTCAGAACATCATTTTAAGAAAGAATACGAAATTTCAATCCATTGGCACAATAGATCCGGGAAAAACGGCCTTCAAATTTCAAACCCAATTCCTTCGTCGGCGCTTATAGTAATTAAACTTCTTCAATAATGGGTTTTAACCATAATTTTATATTAGATTGAACTTCAGAACATACTTGTGAGAAAGAATAAGAAAATATCAATCCATTTGGGACTACAGATCCGGAGAAAACGGTTATCAAATTTCGAACCCAAGTCTTTCGTTGGCGCTTACTAGAATATAATTTTTTTCAAAAATGGTTTTTTACCATAATTTTATGGTAGATTGAACTTCAGAACATAATTGTGAGAAGGAATAAGAAATATCAATCCAATTGGGACTATAGATTCGGAGAAAACAAATCAAATTTCGAACCCAAGTCTTTCGTTGGCGCTTACTAGAATATATTTTTTTTCAAAAATGGTTTTTTACCATAAATTTATGGTAGATTCAACTTCAGAACATAATTGTGTAAAGGAATAAGAAATTTCAATCCATTTGAGACCATAGATCCTGAGAAAACGGCCCCCAATGATCGAACCCAAGTCTTTCGTTGGCGCTTATAAAAATATAATATTTTTCAAAAATTGTTATTTACCATAATTTTATGGTAGATTGAACTTGAAAACATAATTGTGAGAAGGAATAAGAAATATCAATCCAATTGGGACTATAGATCCGGAGAAAACGGTTTTCAAATTTCGAACCCAAGTCTTTCGTTTGCGCTTACTAGAATATAATTTTTTTCGAAAATGGTTTTTTACCATAATTTTATGGTAGATTGAACTTCAGAACATAATTGTGAGAAGGAATACGAAATATCAATCCAATTGGGACTATAGATCCGGAGAAAACGGTTATCAAATTTCGAACCCAAGTCTTTCGTTGGCGCTTACTAGAATGTAATTTTTTTCGAAAATGGTTTTTTACCATAATTTTATGGTAGATTGAACTTCAGAACATAATTGTGAGAAGGAATAAGAAATATCAATCCAATTGGGACTATAGATCCGGAGAAAACGGTTATCAAATTTCGAACCCAAGTTTTTCGTTGGCGCTTACTAGAATATAATTTTTTATAAATGTTGTTTTACAAAAAATTTATGAGAGAACCAACTTCGAAAGATAATTTTGAGTCGGAATCCGAAATTTCAATCCATTTGGCTCCATAGATCCGGAGAAAACGGCCTTCAAATTTCAAACCCAATTCCTTCGTCGGCGCTTATAGTAATTAAACATTTTCCATTTAGTTTTTAACCATAATTTTATGGTAGATTGAACTTCAGAACATACTTGTGAGAAAGAATAAGAAAATATCAATCCATTTTGGACTACAGATCCGGAGAAAACGGTTATCAAATTTCGATCCCAAGTCTTTCGTTGGCGCTTACAAGAATATAATTTTTTTCGAAAATGGTTTTTTACCATAATTTTATGGTAGATTGAACTTCAGAACATAATTGTGAGAAGGAATAAGAAATATCAATGCAATTGGGACTATAGATCCAGAGAAAACAAATCAAATTTCGAACCCAAGTCTTTCGTTGGCGATTACTAGAATATAATTTTTTTCAAAAATGGTTTTTACCATTAATTTATGAGAGATTCAACTTCAGAACATAATTGTGAGAAGGAATAAGAAATTTCAATCCATTTGAGACCATAGATCCTGAGAAAACGGCCCCCAATGTTCGAACCCAAGTCTTTCGTTGGCCCTTATTAGGATACAATATTTTTCAAAAATCGTTTTGTACCATAAATTTATGGTAGATTCAACTTCAGAACATCATTTTAAGAAAGAATACGAAATTTCAATCCATTGGCACCATAGATCCGGAGAAAACGGCCTTCAAATTTCAAACCCAATTCCTTCGTCGGCGCTTATAGTAATTAAACTTCTTCAATAATGGGTTTTAACCATAATTTTATATTAGATTGAACTTCAGAACATACTTGTGAGAAAGAATAAGAAAATATCAAGCCATTTGGGACTACAGATCCGGAGAAAACGGTTATCAAATTTCGAACCCAAGTCTTTCGTTGGCGCTTACTAGAATATAATTTTTTTCAAAAATGGTTTTTTACCATAATTTTATGGGAGATTGAACTTCAGAACATAATTGTGAGAAGGAATAAGAAATATCAATCCAATTGGGACTATAGATCCGGAGAAAACGGTTATCAAATTTCGAACCCAAGTCTTTCGTTGGCGCTTACTAGAATATAATTTTTTTCGAAAATGGTTTTTTACCATAATTTTATGGTAGATTGAACTTCAGAACTTAATTGTGAGAAGGAATAAGAAATATGAATCCAATTGGGACTATAGATCCGGAGAAAACGGTTATCAAATTTCGAACCCAAGTTTTTCGTTGGCGCTTACTAGAATATAATTTTTTATAAATGTTGTTTTACAAAAATTTTATGAGAGAACCAACTTCGAAAGATAATTTTGAGTCGGAATCCGAAATTTCAATCCATTTGGCACCATAGATCCGGAGAAAACGGCGTTCAAATTTCAAACCCAATTCCTTCGTTGGCGCTTGTAGTAATTTAACTTTTTCAATAATGGTTTTTAACCATAATTTTATGGTAGATTGAACTTCAGAACATACTTGTGAGAAAGAATAAGAAAATATCAATCCAATTGGGACTCTAGATCCGGAGAAAACGGTTATCAAATTTCGAACCCAAGTCTTTCGTTGGCGCTTACTAAAATATAATTTTTATAAATGTTGTTTTACAAAAAATTCATGAGAGAACCAACTTCGAAAGATAATTTTGAGTCGGAATCCGAAATTTCAATCCATTTGGCACCATAGATCCGGAGAAAACGGCGTTCAAATTTCAAACCCAATTCCTTCGTTGGCGCTTGTAGTAATTTAACTTTTTCAATAATGGTTTTTTTTCCATAATTTTATGGAAGATTGAACTTCAGGACATAATTGTGAGAAAGAATAAGAAATATCAATCCAATTGGGACTATAGATCCGGAGAAAACGGTTATCAAATTTCGAACCCAAGTCTTTCGTTGGCGCTTACTAAAATATAATTTTTTTCAAAAATGGTTTTTTACCATAAATTTATGGTAGATTCAACTTCAGAACATACTTGTGAGAAAGAATAAGAAAATATCAATCCATTTGGGACTACAGATTTGGAGAAAACGGTTATCAAATTTCGAACCCAAGTCTTTCGTTGGCGCTTACTAGAATATAATTTTTTTCAAAAATGGTTTTTTACCATAATTTTATGGTAGATTGAACTTCAGAACATACTTGTGAGAAGGAATAAGAAATATTAATCCAATTGGGACTATAGATCCGGAGAAAACGGTTATCAAATTTCGAACCCAAGTCTTTCGTTGGCGCTTACAAGAATATAATTTTTTTCAAAAATGGTTTTTTTTCCATAAATTTATGGAAGATTGAACTTCAGGACATAATTGTGAGAAAGAATAAGAAATATCAATCCAATTGGGACTATAGATCCGGAGAAAACGGTTATCAAATTTCGAACCCAAGTCTTTCGTTGGCGCTTACTAGAATATAATTTTTTTTCAAAAATGGTTTTTTACCATAAATTTATGGTAGATTCAACTTCAGAACATAATTGTGAGAAGGAATGAAATTTCAATCCATTTGAGACCATAGATCCTGAGAAAACGGCCCCCAATGATCGAACCCAAGTCTTTCGTTGGCGCTTATAAAAATATAATATTTTTCAAAAATTGTTATTAATCATAATTTTATGGTAGATTGAACATCAGAACATAATTGTGAGAAAGAATAAGAAAATATCAATCCATTTGGGACTAAAGATCCGGAGAAAACGGTTATCAAATTTCGAACCTAAGTCTTTCGGTGGCGCTTACATGAATATAATTTTTTTCAAAAATGGTTTTTTTTCCATAATTTTATGGAAGATTGAACTTCAGGACAGAATTGTGAGAAAGAATAAGAAATATCAATCCAATTGGGACTATAGATCCGGAGAAAACGGTTATCAAATTTCGAACCCAAGTCTTTCGTTGGCGCTTACAAGAATATAATTTTTTTCAAAAATGGTTTTTTTTCCATAATTTTATGGAAGATTGAACTTCAGGACATAATTGTGAGAAAGAATAAGAAATATCAATCCAATTGGGACTAGAGATCCGGAGAAAACGGTTATCAAATTTCGAACCCAAGTCTTTCGTTGGCGCTTACTAAAATATAATTTTTTTCAAAAATGGTTTTTTACCATAAATTTATGGTAGATTCAACTTCAGAACATAATTGTGAGAAGGAATGAAATTTCAATCCATTTGAGACCATAGATCCGGAGAAAACGGCGTTCAAATTTCAAACCCAATTCCTTCGTTGGCGCTTGTAGTAATTTAACTTTTTCAATAATGGTTTTTAACCATAATTTTATGGTAGATTGAACTTCAGAACATACATGTGAAAAAGAATAAGAAAATATCAATCCAATTGGGACTCTAGATCCGGAGAAAACGGTTATCAAATTTCGAACCCAAGTCTTTCGTTGGCGCTTACTAAAATATATTTTTTTATAAATGTTGTTTTACAAAAAATTTATGAGAGAACCAACTTCGAAAGATAATTTTGAGTCGGAATCCGAAATTTCAATCCATTTGGCACCATTGATCCGGAGAAAACGGCGTTCAAATTTCAAACCCAATTCCTTCGTTGGCGCTTGTAGTAATTTAACTTTATCAATAATGGTTTTTAACCATAATTTTATGGTAGATTGAACTTCAGAACATACTTGTGAGAAAGAATAAGAAAATATCAATCCATTTGGGACTACAGATCCGGAGAAAACGGTTATCAAATTTCGAACCCAAGTCTTTCGTTGGCGCTTACTAGAATATAATTTTTTTCAAAAATGGTTTTTTACCATAATTTTATGGTAGATTGAACTTCACAACATACTTGTGAGAAGGAATAAGAAATATCAATCCAATTGGGACTTTAGATCCGGAGAAAACGGTTATCGAATTTCGAACCCAAGTCTTTCGTTGGCGCTTACTAGAATATAATTTTTTTTCAAAAATGGTTTTTTACCATAAATTTATGGTAGATTCAACTTCAGAACATAATTGTGAGAAGGAATGAAATTTCAATCCATTTGAGACCATAGATCCTGAGAAAACGGCCCCCAATGATCGAACCCAAGTCTTTCGTTGGCGCTTATAAAAATATAATATTTTTCAAAAATTGTTATTAATCATAATTTTATGGTAGATTGAACATCAGAACATAATTGTGAGAAAGAATAAGAAAATATCAATCCATTTGGGACTATAGATCCGGAGAAAACGGTTATCAAATTTCGAACCCAAGTCTTTCGTTGGCGCTTACAAGAATATAATTTTTTTCAAAAATGGTTTTTTTTCCATAATTTTATGGAAGATTAAACTTCAGGACATAATTGTGAGAAAGAATAAGAAATATCAATCCAATTGGGACTATAGATCCGGAGAAAACGGTTATCAAATTTCGAACCCAAGTCTTTCGTTGGCGCTTACAAGAATATAATTTTTTTCAAAAATGGTTTTTTTTCCATAATTTTATGGAAGATTGAACTTCAGGACATAATTGTGAGAAAGAATAAGAAATATCAATCCAATTGGGACTATAGATCCGGAGAAAACGGTTATCAAATTTCGAACCCAAGTCTTTCGTTGGCGCTTACTAAAATATAATTTTTTTCAAAAATGGTTTTTTACCATAATTTTATGGTAGATTGAACTTCAGAACATACTTGTGAGAAGGAATAAGAAATATCAATCCAATTGGGACTATAGATCCGGAGAAAACGGTTATCAAATTTCGAACCCAAGTCTTTCGTTGGCGCTTACTAGAATATAATTTTTTTTCAAAAATGGTTTTTTACCATAAATTTATGGTAGATTCAACTTCAGAACATAATTGTGAGAAGGAATGAAATTTCAATCCATTTGAGACCATAGATCCTGAGAAAACGGCCCCCAATGATCGAACCCAAGTCTTTCGTTGGCGCTTATAAAAATATAATATTTTTCTAAAATTGTTATTAATCATAATTTTATGGTAGATTGAACATCAGAACATAATTGTGAGAAAGAATAAGAAAATATCAATCCATTTGGGACTAAAGATCCGGAGAAAACGGTTATCAAATTTCGAACCCAAGTCTTTCGTTGGCGCTTACAAGAATATAATTTTTTTCAAAAATGGTTTTTTTTCCATAATTTTATGGAAGATTGAACTTCAGGACATAATTGTGAGAAAGAATAAGAAATATCAATCCAATTGGGACTATAGATCCGGAGAAAACGGTTATCAAATTTCGAACCCAAGTCTTTCGTTGGCGCTTACTAAAATATAATTTTTTTCAAAAATGGTTTTTTACCATAAATTTATGGTAGATTCAACTTCAGAACATAATTGTGAGAAGGAATGAAATTTCAATCCATTTGAGACCATAGATCCGGAGAAAACGGCGTTCAAATTTCAAACCCAATTCCTTCGTTGGCGCTTGTAGTAATTTAACTTTTTCAATAATGGTTTTTAACCATAATTTTATGGTAGATTGAACTTCAGAACATACATGTGAGAAAGAATAAGAAAATATCAATCCAATTGGGACTCTAGATCCGGAGAAAACGGTTATCAAATTTCGAACCCAAGTCTTTCGTTGGCGCTTACTAAAATATATTTTTTTATAAATGTTGTTTTACAAAAAATTTATGAGAGAACCAACTTCGAAAGATAATTTTGAGTCGGAATCCGAAATTTCAATCCATTTGGCACCATTGATCCGGAGAAAACGGCGTTCAAATTTCAAACCCAATTCCTTCGTTGGCGCTTGTAGTAATTTAACTTTTTCAATAATGGTTTTTAACCATAATTTTATGGTAGATTGAACTTCAGAACATACTTGTGAGAAAGAATAAGAAAATATCAATCCAATTTGGACTCTAGATCCGGAGAAAACGGTTATCAAATTTCTAACCCAAGTCTTTCGTTGGCGCTTACTAAAATATAATTTTTAATAAATGTTGTTTTACAAAAAATTTATGAGAGAACCAACTTCGAAAGATAATTTTGAGTCGGAATCCGAAATTTCAATCCATTTGGCACCATAGATCAGGAGAAAACAGCCCCCAATGTTCGAACCCAAGTCTTTCGTTGGCGCTTATAAAAATATAATATTTTTCAAAAATTGTTATAAATCATAATTTTATGGTAGATTGAACTTCAGAACATAATTGTGAGAAGGAATAAGAAATATCAATCCAATTGGGACTATAGATCCGGAGAAAACGGTTATCAAATTTCGAACCCAAGTTTTTCGTTGGCGCTTACTAGAATATAATTTTTTATAAATGTTGTTTTACAGAAAATTTATGAGAGAACCAACTTCGAAAGATAATTTTGAGTCGGAATCCGAAATTTCAATCCATTTGGCACCATAGATCCGGAGAAAACGGCGTTCAAATTTCAAACCCAATTCCTTCGTTGGCGCTTGTAGTAATTTAACTTTTTCAATAATGGTTTTTAACCATAATTTTATGGTAGATTGAACTTCAGAACATACTTGTGAGAAAGAATAAGAAAATATCAATCCATTTGGGACTACAGATCCGGAGAAAACGGTTATCAAATTTCGAACCCAAGTCTTTCGTTGGCGCTTACAAAATATAATTTTTTTCAAAAATGGTTTTTTACCATAATTTTATGGTAGATTGAACTTCACAACATACTTGTGAGAAGGAATAAGAAATATCAATCCAATTGGGACTATAGATCCGGAGAAAACGGTTATCGAATTTCGAACCCAAGTCTTTCGTTGGCGCTTACTAGAATATAATTTTTTTTCAAAAATGGTTTTTTACCATAAATTTATGGTAGATTCAACTTCAGAACATAATTGTGAGAAGGAATGAAATTTCAATCCATTTGAGACCATAGATCCTGAGAAAACGGCCCCCAATGATCGAACCCAAGTCTTTCGTTGGCGCTTATAAAAATATAATATTTTTCAAAAATTGTTATTAATCATAATTTTATGGTAGATTGAACATCAGAACATAATTGTGAGAAAGAATAAGAAAATATCAATCCATTTGGGACTATAGATCCGGAGAAAACGGTTATCAAATTTCGAACCCAAGTCTTTCGTTGGCGCTTACAAGAATATAATTTTTTTCAAAAATGGTTTTATTTCCATAATTTTATGGAAGATTGAACTTCAGGACATAATTGTGAGAAAGAATAAGAAATATCAATCCAATTGGGACTATAGATCCGGAGAAAACGGTTATCAAATTTCGAACCCAAGTCTTTCGTTGGCGCTTACTAAAATATAATTTTTATAAATGTTGTTTTACAAAAAATTCATGAGAGAACCAACTTCGAAAGATAATTTTGAGTCGGAATCCGAAATTTCAATCCATTTGGCACCATAGATCCGGAGAAAACGGCGTTCAAATTTCAAACCCAATTCCTTCGTTGGCGCTTATAGTAATTAAACTTCTTCAATAGTGGTTTTTAACCATAATTTTATATTAGATTGAACTTCAGAACATACTTGTGAGAAAGAATAAGAAAATATCAATCCATTTGGGACTACAGATCCGGAGAAAACGGTTATCAAATTTCGAACCCAAGTCTTTCGTTGGCGCTTACTAGAATATAATTTTTTTCAAAAATGGTTTTTTACCATAATTTTATGGTAGATTGAACTTCAGAACATAATTGTGAGAAGGAATAAGAAATATCAATCCAATTGGGACTATAGATCCGGAGAAAACGGTTATCAAATTTCGAACCCAAGTCTTTCGTTGGCGCTTACTAGAATATAATTTTTTTTCAAAAATGGTTTTTTACCATAATTTTATGGTAGATTGAACTTCAGAACATACTTGTGAGAAAGAATAAGAAAATATCAATCCAATTGGGACTCTAGATCCGGAGAAAACGGTTATCAAATTTCGAACCCAAGTCTTTCGTTGGCGCTTACTAAAATATAATTTTTTATAAATGTTGTTTTACAAAAAATTTATGAGAGAACCAACTTCGAAAGATAATTTTGAGTCGGAATCTTAAATTTCAATCCATTTGGCACCACAGATCCGGAGAAAACGGCGTTCAAATTTCAAACCCAATTCCTTCGTTGGCGCTTGTAGTAATTTAACTTTTTCAATAATGGTTTTTAACCATAATTTTATGGTAGATTGAACTTCAGAACATACTTGTGAGAAAGAATAAGAAAATATCAATCCATTTGGGACTACAGATCCGGAGAAAACGGTTATCAAATTTCGAACCCAAGTCTTTCGTTGGCGCTTACTAGAATAAAAATTTTTTCAAAAATGGTTTTTTACCATATTTTTATGGTAGATTGAACTTCAGAACATACTTGTGAGAAGGAATAAGAAATATCAATCCAATTGGGACTATAGATCCGGAGAAAACGGTTATCAAATTTCGAACCCAAGTCTTTCGTTGGCGCTTACTAGAATATAATTTTTTTTCAAAAATGGTTTTTTACCATAAATTTATGGTAGATTCAACTACAGAACATAATTGTGAGAAGGAATATGAAATTTCAATCCATTTGAGACCATAGATCCTGAGAAAACGGCCCCCAATGATCGAACCCAAGTCTTTCGTTGGCGCTTATAAAAATATAATATTTTTCTAAAATTGTTATTAATCATAATTTTATGGTAGATTGAACATCAGAACATAATTGTGAGAAAGAATAAGAAAATATCAATCCATTTGGGACTACAGATCCGGAGAAAACGGTTATCAAATTTCGAACCCAAGTCTTTCGTTGGCGCTTACAAGAATATAATTTTTTTCAAAAATGGTTTTTTTACCATAATTTTATGGAAGATTGAACTTCAGGACATAATTGTGAGAAAGAATAAGAAATATCAATCCAATTGGGACTATAGATCCGGAGAAAACGGTTATCAAATTTCGAACCCACGTCTTTCGTTGGCGCTTACTAAAATATAATTTTTTTCAAAAATGGTTTTTTACCATAAATTTATGGTAGATTCAACTTCAGAACATACTTGTGAGAAAGAATAAGAAAATATCAATCCATTTGGGACTACAGATCCGGAGAAAACGGTTATCAAATGTCGAACCCAAGTCTTTCGTTGGCGCTAACTAGAATATAATTTTTTTCAAAAATGGTTTTTTAACATAATTTTATGGTAGATTGAACTTCAGAACATACTTGTGAGAAGGAGTAAGAAATATTAATCTAATTGGGACTATAGATCCGGAGAAAACGGTTATCAAATTTCGAACCCAAGTCTTTCGTTGGCGCTTACAAGAATATAATTTTTTTCAAAAATGGTTTTTTTTCCATAATTTTATGGAAGATTGAACTTCAGGACATAATTGTGAGAAAGAATAAGAAATATCAATCCAATTGGGACTATAGATCCGGAGAAAACGGTTATCAAATTTCGAACCCAAGTCTTTCGTTGGCGCTTACTAAAATATAATTTTTTTAAAAAATGGTTTTTTACCATAAATTTTTTTAGATTCAACTTCAGAACATAATAGTGAGAAGGAATGAAATTTCAATCCATTTGAGACCATAGATCCGGAGAAAACGGCGTTCAAATTTCAAACCCAATCCCTTCGTTGGCGCTTGTAGTAATTTAACTTTTTCAATAATGGTTTTTAACCATAATTTTATGGTAGATTGAACTTCAGAACATACATGTGAGAAAGAATAAGAAAATATCAATCCAATTGGGACTCTAGATCCGGAGAAAACGGTTATCAAATTTCGAACCCAAGTCTTTCGTTGGCGCTTACTAAAATATATTTTTTTATAAATGTTGTTTTACAAAAAATTTATGAGAGAACCAACTTCGAAAGATAATTTTGAGTCGGAATCCGAAATTTCAATCCATTTGGCACCATTGATCCGGAGAAAACGGCGTTCAAATTTCAAACCCAATTCCTTCGTTGGCGCTTGTAGTAATTTAACTTTTTCAATTATGGTTTTTTACCATAATTTTATGGTAGATTGAACTTCAGAACATACTTGTGAGAAAGAATAAGAAAATATCAATCCAATTGGGACTCTAGATCCGGAGAAAACGGTTATCAAATTTCGAACCCAAGTCTTTCGTTGGCGCTTACTAAAATATAATTTTTTATAAATGTTGTTTTACAAAAAATTTATGAGAGAACCAACTTCGAAAGATAATTTTGAGTCGGAATCCGAAATTTCAATCCATTTGGCACCACAGATCCGGAGAAAACGGCGTTCAAATTTCAAACCCAATTCCTTCGTTGGCGCTTGTAGTAATTTAACTTTTTCAATAATGGTTTTTAACCATAATTTTATGGTAGATTGAACTTCAGAACATACTTGTGAGAAAGAATAAGAAAATATCAATCCATTTGGGACTACAGATCCGGAGAAAACGGTTATCAAATTTCGAACCCAAGTCTTTCGTTGGCGCTTACTAGAATAAAATTTTTTTCAAAAATGGTTTTTTACCATAATTTTATGGTAGATTGAACTTCAGAACATACTTGTGAGAAGGAATAAGAAATATCAATCCAATTGGGACTATAGATCCGGAGAAAACGGTTATCAAATTTCGAACCCAAGTCTTTCGTTGGCGCTTACTAGAATATAATTTTTTTTCAAAAATGGTTTTTTACCATAAATTTATGGTAGATTCAACTTCAGAACATAATTGTGAGAAGGAATATGAAATTTCAATCCATTTGAGACCATAGATCCTGAGAAAACGGCCCCCAATGATCGAACCCAAGTCTTTCGTTGGCGCTTATAAAAATATAATATTTTTCTAAAATTGTTATTAATCATAATTTTATGGTAGATTGAACATCAGAACATAATTGTGAGAAAGAATAAGAAAATATCAATCCATTTGGGACTACAGATCCGGAGAAAACGGTTATCAAATTTCGAACCCAAGTCTTTCGTTTGCGCTTACAAGAATATAATTTTTTTCAAAAATGGTTTTTTTACCATAATTTTATGGAAGATTGAACTTCAGGACATAATTGTGAGAAAGAATAAGAAATATCAATCCAATTGGGACTATAGATCCGGAGAAAACGGTTATCAAATTTCGAACCCAAGTCTTTCGTTGGCGCTTACTAAAATATAATTTTTTTCAAAAATGGTTTTTTACCATAAATTTATGGTAGATTCAACTTCAGAACATACTTGTGAGAAAGAATAAGAAAATATCAATCCATTTGGGACTACAGATCCGGAGAAAACGGTTATCAAATGTCGAACCCAAGTCTTTCGTTGGCGCTAACTAGAATATAATTTTTTTCAAAAATGGTTTTTTACCATAATTTTATGGTAGATTGAACTTCAGAACATACTTGTGAGAAGGAGTAAGAAATATTAATCTAATTGGGACTATAGATCCGGAGAAAACGGTTATCAAATTTCGAACCCAAGTCTTTCGTTGGCGCTTACAAGAATATAATTTTTTTCAAAAATGGTTTTTTTTCCATAATTTTATTGAAGATTGAACTTCAGGACATAATTGTGAGAAAGAATAAGAAATATCAATCCAATTGGGACTATAGATCCGGAGAAAACGGTTATCAAATTTCGAACCCAAGTCTTTCGTTGGCGCTTACTAAAATATAATTTTTTTAAAAAATGGTTTTTTACCATAAATTTTTTTAGATTCAACTTCAGAACATAATAGTGAGAAGGAATGAAATTTCAATCCATTTGAGACCATAGATCCGGAGAAAACGGCGTTCAAATTTCAAACCCAATCCCTTCGTTGGCGCTTGTAGTAATTTAACTTTTTCAATAATGGTTTTTAACCATAATTTTATGGTAGATTGAACTTCAGAGCATACTTGTGAGAAAGAATAAGAAAATATCAATCCAATTTGGACTCTAGATCCGGAGAAAACGGTTATCAAATTTCGAACCCAAGTCTTTCGTTGGCGTTTACTAAAATATAATTTTTTATAAATGTTGTTTTACAAAAAATTTATGAGAGAACCAACTTCGAAAGATAATTTTGAGTCGGAATCCGAAATTTCAATCCATTTGGCACCATAGATCAGGAGAAAACAGCCCCCAATGATCGAACCCAAGTCTTTCGTTGGCGCTTATAAAAATATAATATTTTTCTAAAATTGTTATTAATCATAATTTTATGGTAGATTGAACATCAGAACATAATTGTGAGAAAGAATAAGAAAATATCAATCCATTTGGGACTACAGATCCGGAGAAAACGGTTATCAAATTTCGAACCCAAGTCTTTCGTTTGCGCTTACAAGAATATAATTTTTTTCAAAAATGGTTTTTTTACCATAATTTTATGGAAGATTGAACTTCAGGACATAATTGTGAGAAAGAATAAGAAATATCAATCCAATTGGGACTATAGATCCGGAGAAAACGGTTATCAAATTTCGAACCCAAGTCTTTCGTTGGCGCTTACTAAAATATAATTTTTTTCAAAAATGGTTTTTTACCATAAATTTATGGTAGATTCAACTTCAGAACATACTTGTGAGAAAGAATAAGAAAATATCAATCCATTTGGGACTACAGATCCGGAGAAAACGGTTATCAAATGTCGAACCCAAGTCTTTCGTTGGCGCTAACTAGAATATAATTTTTTTCAAAAATGGTTTTTTACCATAATTTTATGGTAGATTGAACTTCAGAACATACTTGTGAGAAGGAGTAAGAAATATTAATCTAATTGGGACTATAGATCCGGAGAAAACGGTTATCAAATTTCGAACCCAAGTCTTTCGTTGGCGCTTACAAGAATATAATTTTTTTCAAAAATGGTTTTTTACCATAATTTTATGGTAGATTGAACTTCAGAACATACTTGTGAGAAGGAGTAAGAAATATTAATCTAATTGGGACTATAGATCCGGAGAAAACGGTTATCAAATTTCGAACCCAAGTCTTTCGTTGGCGCTTACAAGAATATAATTTTTTTCAAAAATGGTTTTTTTTCCATAATTTTATGGAAGATTGAACTTCAGGACATAATTGTGAGAAAGAATAAGAAATATCAATCCAATTGGGACTCTAGATCCGGAGAAAACGGTTATCAAATTTCGAACCCAAGTCTTTCGTTGGCGCTTACTAGAATATAATTTTTTATAAATGTTGTTTTACAAAAAATTTATGAGAGAACCAACTTCGAAAGATAATTTTAAGTCGGAATCCGAAATTTCAATCCATTTGGCACCATAGATCCGGAGAAAACGGCCTTCAAATTTCAAACCCAATTCCTTCGTCGGCGCTTATAGTAATTAAACTTCTTCAATAGTGGTTTTTAACCATAATTTTATATTAGATTGAACTTCAGAACATACTTGTGAGAAAGAATAAGAAAATATCAATCCATTTGGGACTACAGATCCGGAGAAAACGGTTATCAAATTTCGAACCCAAGTCTTTCGTTGGCGCTTACTAGAATATATTTTTTTTCAAAAATGGTTTTTTACCATAATTTTATGGTAGATTGAACTTCAGAACATAATTGTGAGAAGGAATAAGAAATATCAATCCAATTGGGACTATAGATCCGGAGAAAACGGTTATCAAATTTCGAACCCAAGTCTTTCGTTGGAGCTTACTAGAATATAATTTTTTTTCAAAAATGGTTTTTTACCATAATTTTATGGTAGATTGAACTTCAGAACATACTTGTGAGAAAGAATAAGAAAATATCAATCCAATTGGGACTCTAGATCCGGAGAAAACGGTTATCAAATTTCGAACCCAAGTCTTTCGTTGGCGCTTACTAAAATATAATTTTTTATAAATGTTGTTTTACAAAAAATTTATGAGAGAACCAACTTCGAAAGATAATTTTGAGTCGGAATCCGAAATTTCAATCCATTTGGCACCACAGATCCGGAGAAAACGGCGTTCAAATTTCAAACCCAATTCCTTCGTTGGCGCTTGTAGTAATTTAACTTTTTCAATAATGGTTTTTAACCATAATTTTATGGTAGATTGAACTTCAGAACATACTTGTGAGAAAGAATAAGAAAATATCAATCCATTTGGGACTACAGATCCGGAGAAAACGGTTATCAAATTTCGAACCCAAGTCTTTCGTTGGCGCTTACTAGAATAAAATTTTTTTCAAAAATGGTTTTTTACCATAATTTTATGGTAGATTGAACTTCAGAACATACTTGTGAGAAGGAATAAGAAATATCAATCCAATTGGGACTATAGATCCGGAGAAAACGGTTATCAAATTTCGAACCCAAGTCTTTCGTTGGCGCTTACTAGAATATAATTTTTTTTCAAAAATGGTTTTTTACCATAAATTTATGGTAGATTCAACTTCAGAACATAATTGTGAGAAGGAATATGAAATTTCAATCCATTTGAGACCATAGATCCTGAGAAAACGGCCCCCAATGATCGAACCCAAGTCTTTCGTTGGCGCTTATAAAAATATAATATTTTTCTAAAATTGTTATTAATCATAATTTTATGGTAGATTGAACATCAGAACATAATTGTGAGAAAGAATAAGAAAATATCAATCCATTTGGGACTACAGATCCGGAGAAAACGGTTATCAAATTTCGAACCCAAGTCTTTCGTTTGCGCTTACAAGAATATAATTTTTTTCAAAAATGGTTTTTTTACCATAATTTTATGGAAGATTGAACTTCAGGACATAATTGTGAGAAAGAATAAGAAATATCAATCCAATTGGGACTATAGATCCGGAGAAAACGGTTATCAAATTTCGAACCCAAGTCTTTCGTTGGCGCTTACTAAAATATAATTTTTTTCAAAAATGGTTTTTTACCATAAATTTATGGTAGATTCAACTTCAGAACATACTTGTGAGAAAGAATAAGAAAATATTAATCCATTTGGGACTACAGATCCGGAGAAAACGGTTATCAAATGTCGAACCCAAGTCTTTCGTTGGCGCTAACTAGAATATAATTTTTTTCAAAAATGGTTTTTTACCATAATTTTATGGTAGATTGAACTTCAGAACATACTTGTGAGAAGGAGTAAGAAATATTAATCTAATTGGGACTATAGATCCGGAGAAAACGGTTATCAAATTTCGAACCCAAGTCTTTCGTTGGCGCTTACAAGAATATAATTTTTTTCAAAAATGGTTTTTTTTCCATAATTTTATGGAAGATTGAACTTCAGGACATAATTGTGAGAAAGAATAAGAAATATCAATCCAATTGGGACTATAGATCCGGAGAAAACGGTTATCAAATTTCGAACCCAAGTCTTTCGTTGGCGCTTACTAAAATATAATTTTTTTAAAAAATGGTTTTTTACCATAAATTTTTTTAGATTCAACTTCAGAACATAATAGTGAGAAGGAATGAAATTTCAATCAATTTGAGACCATAGATCCGGAGAAAACGGCGTTCAAATTTCAAACCCAATCCCTTCGTTGGCGCTTGTAGTAATTTAACTTTTTATATAATGGTTTTTAACCATAATTTTATGGTAGATTGAACTTCAGAACATACATGTGAGAAAGAATAAGAAAATATCAATCCAATTGGGACTCTAGATCCGGAGAAAACGGTTATCAAATTTCGAACCCAAGTCTTTCGTTGGCGCTTACTAAAATATATTTTTTTATAAATGTTGTTTTACAAAAAATTTATGAGAGAACCAACTTCGAAAGATAATTTTGAGTCGGAATCCGAAATTTCAATCCATTTGGCACCATTGATCCGGAGAAAACGGCGTTCAAATTTCAAACCCAATTCCTTCGTTGGCGCTTGTAGTAATTTAACTTTTTCAATAATGGTTTTTAACCATAATTTTATGGTAGATTGAACTTCAGAACATACTTGTGAGAAAGAATAAGAAAATATCAATCCAATTTGGACTCTAGATCCGGAGAAAACGGTTATCAAATTTCGAACCCAAGTCTTTCGTTGGCGTTTACTAAAATATAATTTTTTATAAATGTTGTTTTACAAAAAATTTATGAGAGAACCAACTTCGAAAGATAATTTTGAGTCGGAATCCGAAATTTCAATCCATTTGGCACCATAGATCAGGAGAAAACAGCCCCCAATGTTCGAACCCAAGTCTTTCGTTGGCGCTTATAAAAATATAATATTTTTCAAAAATTGTTATAAATCATAATTTTATGGTAGATTGAACTTCAGAACATAATTGTGAGAAGGAATAAGAAATATCTATCCAATTGGGACTATAGATCCGGAGAAAACGGTTATCAAATTTCGAACCCAAGTTTTTCGTTGGCGCTTACTAGAATATAATTTTTTATAAATGTTGTTTTACAAAAAATTTATGAGAGAACCAACTTCGAAAGATAATTTTAAGTCGGAATCCGAAATTTCAATCCATTTGGCACCATAGATCCGGAGAAAACGGCGTTCAAATTTCAAACCCAATTCCTTCGTTGGCGCTTGTAGTAATTTAACTTTTTCAATAATGGTTTTTAACCATAATTTTATGGTAGATTGAACTTCAGAACATACTTGTGAGAAAGAATAAGAAAATATCAATCCATTTGGGACTACAGATCCGGAGAAAACGGTTATCAAATTTCGAACCCAAGTCTTTCGTTGGCGCTTACTAGAATATAATTTTTTTCAAAAATGGTTTTTTACCATAATTTTATGGTAGATTGAACTTCACAACATACTTGTGAGAAGGAATAAGAAATATCAATCCAATTGGGACTATAGATCCGGAGAAAACGGTTATCGAATTTCGAACCCAAGTCTTTCGTTGGCGCTTACTAGAATATAATTTTTTATAAATGTTGTTTTACAAAAAATTTATGAGAGAACCAACTTCGAAAGATAATTTTGAGTCTGAATCCGAAATTTCAATCCATTTGGCACCATAGATCCGGAGAAAACGGCGTTCAAATTTCAAACCCAATTCCTTCGTTGGCGCTTGTAGTAATTTAACTTTTTCAATAATGGTTTTTAACCATAATTTTATGGTAGATTGAACTTCAGAACATACTTGTGAGAAAGAATAAGAAAATATCAATCCATTTGGGACTACAGATCCGGAGAAAACGGTTATCAAATTTCGAACCCAAGTCTTTCGTTGGCGCTTACTAGAATATAATTTTTTTCAAAAATGGTTTTTTACCATAATTTTATGGTCGATTGAACTTCACAACATACTTGTGAGAAGGAATAAGAAATATCAATCCAATTGGGACTATAGATCCGGAGAAAACGGTTATCGAATTTCGAACCCAAGTCTTTCGTTGGCGCTTACTAGAATATAATTTTTTTTCAAAAATGGTTTTTTACCATAAATTTATGGTAGATTCAACTTCAGAACCTAATTGTGAGAAGGAATGAAATTTCAATCCATTTGAGACCATAGATCCTGAGAAAACGGCCCCCAATGATCGAACCCAAGTCTTTCGTTGGCGCTTATAAAAATATAATATTTTTCAAAAATTGTTATTAATCATAATTTTATTGTAGATTGAACATCAGAACATAATTGTGAGAAAGAATAAGAAAATATCAATCCATTTGGGACTATAGATCCGGAGAAAACGGTTATCAAATTTCGAACCCAAGTCTTTCGTTGGCGCTTACAAGAATATAATTTTTTTCAAAAATGGTTTTTTTTCCATAATTTTATGGAAGATTAAACTTCAGGACATAATTGTGAGAAAGAATAAGAAATATCAATCCAATTGGGACTATAGATCCGGAGAAAACGGTTATCAAATTTCGAACCCAAGTCTTTCGTTGGCGCTTACTAAAATATAATTTTTTTCAAAAATGGTTTTTTACCATAATTTTATGGTAGATTGAACTTCAGGACATAATTGTGAGAAAGAATAAGAAATATCAATCCAATTGGGACTATAGATCCGGAGAAAACGGTTATCAAATTTCGAACCCAAGTCTTTCGTTGGCGCTTACTAAAATATAATTTTTTTCAAAAATGGTTTTTTACCATAAATTTATGGTAGATTCAACTTCAGAACATACTTGTGAGAAAGAATAAGAAAATATCAATCCATTTGGGACTACAGATCCGGAGAAAACGGTTATCAAATGTCGAACCCAAGTCTTTCGTTGGCGCTAACTAGAATATAATTTTTTTCAAAAATGGTTTTTTACCATAATTTTATGGTAGATTGAACTTCAGAACATACTTGTGAGAAGGAGTAAGAAATATTAATCTAATTGGGACTATAGATCCGGAGAAAACGGTTATCAAATTTCGAACCCAAGTCTTTCGTTGGCGCTTACAAGAATATAATTTTTTTCAAAAATGGTTTTTTTTCCATAATTTTATGGAAGATTGAACTTCAGGACATAATTGTGAGAAAGAATAAGAAATATCAATCCAATTGGGACTATAGATCCGGAGAAAACGGTTATCAAATTTCGAACCCAAGTCTTTCGTTGGCGCTTACTAAAATATAATTTTTTTAAAAAATGGTTTTTTACCATAAATTTTTTTAGATTCAACTTCAGAACATAATAGTGAGAAGGAATGAAATTTCAATACATTTGAGACCATAGATCCGGAGAAAACGGCGTTCAAATTTCAAACCCAATCCCTTCGTTGGCGCTTGTAGTAATTTAACTTTTTATATAATGGTTTTTAACCATAATTTTATGGTAGATTGAACTTCAGAACATACATGTGAGAAAGAATAAGAAAATATCAATCCAATTGGGAATCTAGATCCGGAGAAAACGGTTATCAAATTTCGAACCCAAGTCTTTCGTTGGCGCTTACTAAAATATATTTTTTTATAAATGTTGTTTTACAAAAAATTTATGAGAGAACCAACTTCGAAAGATAATTTTGAGTCGGAATCCGAAATTTCAATCCATTTGGCACCATTGATCCGGAGAAAACGGCGTTCAAATTTCAAACCCAATTCCTTCGTTGGCGCTTGTAGTAATTTAACTTTTTCAATAATGGTTTTTAACCATAATTTTATGGTAGATTGAACTTCAGAACATACTTGTGAGAAAGAATAAGAAAATATCAATCCAATTTGGACTCTAGATCCGGAGAAAACGGTTATCAAATTTCGAACCCAAGTCTTTCGTTGGCGTTTACTAAAATATAATTTTTTATAAATGTTGTTTTACAAAAAATTTATGAGAGAACCAACTTCGAAAGATAATTTTGAGTCGGAATCCGAAATTTCAATCCATTTGGCACCATAGATCAGGAGAAAACAGCCCCCAATGTTCGAACCCAAGTCTTTCGTTGGCGCTTATAAAAATATAATATTTTTCAAAAATTGTTATAAATCATAATTTTATGGTAGATTGAACTTCAGAACATAATTGTGAGAAGGAATAAGAAATATCTATCCAATTGGGACTATAGATCCGGAGAAAACGGTTATCAAATTTCGAACCCAAGTTTTTCGTTGGCGCTTACTAGAATATAATTTTTTATAAATGTTGTTTTACAAAAAATTTATGAGAGAACCAACTTCGAAAGATAATTTTAAGTCGGAATCCGAAATTTCAATCCATTTGGCACCATAGATCCGGAGAAAACGGCGTTCAAATTTCAAACCCAATTCCTTCGTTGGCGCTTGTAGTAATTTAACTTTTTCAATAATGGTTTTTAACCATAATTTTATGGTAGATTGAACTTCAGAACATACTTGTGAGAAAGAATAAGAAAATATCAATCCATTTGGGACTACAGATCCGGAGAAAACGGTTATCAAATTTCGAACCCAAGTCTTTCGTTGGCGCTTACTAGAATATAATTTTTTTCAAAAATGGTTTTTTACCATAATTTTATGGTAGATTGAACTTCACAACATACTTGTGAGAAGGAATAAGAAATATCAATCCAATTGGGACTATAGATCCGGAGAAAACGGTTATCGAATTTCGAACCCAAGTCTTTCGTTGGCGCTTACTAGAATATAATTTTTTATAAATGTTGTTTTACAAAAAATTTATGAGAGAACCAACTTCGAAAGATAATTTTGAGTCTGAATCCGAAATTTCAATCCATTTGGCACCATAGATCCGGAGAAAACGGCGTTCAAATTTCAAACCCAATTCCTTCGTTGGCGCTTGTAGTAATTTAACTTTTTCAATAATGGTTTTTAACCATAATTTTATGGTAGATTGAACTTCAGAACATACTTGTGAGAAAGAATAAGAAAATATCAATCCATTTGGGACTACAGATCCGGAGAAAACGGTTATCAAATTTCGAACCCAAGTCTTTCGTTGGCGCTTACTAGAATATAATTTTTTTCAAAAATGGTTTTTTACCATAATTTTATGGTCGATTGAACTTCACAACATACTTGTGAGAAGGAATAAGAAATATCAATCCAATTGGGACTATAGATCCGGAGAAAACGGTTATCGAATTTCGAACCCAAGTCTTTCGTTGGCGCTTACTAGAATATAATTTTTTTTCAAAAATGGTTTTTTACCATAAATTTATGGTAGATTCAACTTCAGAACATAATTGTGAGAAGGAATGAAATTTCAATCCATTTGAGACCATAGATCCTGAGAAAACGGCCCCCAATGATCGAACCCAAGTCTTTCGTTGGCGCTTATAAAAATATAATATTTTTCAAAAATTGTTATTAATCATAATTTTATGGTAGATTGAACATCAGAACATAATTGTGAGAAAGAATAAGAAAATATCAATCCATTTGGGACTATAGATCCGGAGAAAACGGTTATCAAATTTCGAACCCAAGTCTTTCGTTGGCGCTTACAAGAATATAATTTTTTTCAAAAATGGTTTTTTTTCCATAATTTTATGGAAGATTAAACTTCAGGACATAATTGTGAGAAAGAATAAGAAATATCAATCCAATTGGGACTATAGATCCGGAGAAAACGGTTATCAAATTTCGAACCCAAGTCTTTCGTTGGCGCTTACAAGAATATAATTTTTTTCAAAAATGATTTTTTTTCCATAATTTTATGGAAGATTGAACTTCAGGACATAATTGTGAGAAAGAATAAGAAATATCAATCCAATTGGGACTATAGATCCGGAGAAAACGGTTATCAAATTTCGAACCCAAGTCTTTCGTTGGCGCTTACTAAAATATAATTTTTTTCAAAAATGGTTTTTTACCATAATTTTATGGTAGATTGAACTTCAGAACATACTTGTGAGAAGGAATAAGAAATATCAATCCAATTGGGACTATAGATCCGGAGAAAACGGTTATCAAATTTCGAACCCAAGTCTTTCGTTGGCGCTTACTAGAATATAATTTTTTTTCAAAAATGGTTTTTTACCATAAATTTATGGTAGATTCAACTTCAGAACATAATTGTGAGAAGGAATGAAATTTCAATCCATTTGAGACCATAGATCCTGAGAAAACGGCCCCCAATGATCGAACCCAAGTCTTTCGTTGGCGCTTATAAAAATATAATATTTTTCAAAAATTGTTATAAATCATAATTTTATGGTAGATTGAACATCAGAACATAATTGTGAGAAAGAATAAGAAAATATCAATCCATTTGGGACTAAAGATCCGGAGATAACGGTTATCAAATTTCGAACCCAAGTCTTTCGTTGGCGCTTACAAGAATATAATTTTTTTCAAAAATGGTTTTTTTTCCATAATTTTATGGAAGATTGAACTTCAGGACATAATTGTGAGAAAGAATAAGAAATATCAATCCAATTGGGACTATAGATCCGGAGAAAACGGTTATCAAATTTCGAACCCAAGTCTTTCGTTGGCGCTTACAAGAATATAATTTTTTTCAAAAATGTTTTTTTTTCCATAATTTTATGGAAGATTGAACATCAGGACATAATTGTGAGAAAGAATAAGAAATATCAATCCAATTGGGACTATAGATCCGGAGAAAACGGTTATCAAATTTCGAACCCAAGTCTTTCGTTGGCGCTTACTAAAATATAATTTTTTTCAAAAATGGTTTTTTACCATAAATTTATGGTAGATTCAACTTCAGAACATAATTGTGAGAAGGAATGAAATTTCAATCCATTTGAGACCATAGATCCGGAGAAAACGGCGTTCAAATTTCAAACCCAATTCCTTCGTTGGCGCTTGTAGTAATTTAACTTTTTCAATAATGGTTTTTAACCATAATTTTATGGTAGATTGAACTTCAGAACATACATGTGAGAAAGAATAAGAAAATATCAATCCAATTGGGACTCTAGATCCGGAGAAAACGGTTATCAAATTTCGAACCCAAGTCTTTCGTTGGCGCTTACTAAAATATATTTTTTTATAAATGTTGTTTTACAAAAAATTTATGAGAGAACCAACTTCGAAAGATAATTTTGAGTCGGAATCCGAAATTTCAATCCATTTGGCACCATTGATCCGGAGAAAACGGCGTTCAAATTTCAAACCCAATTCCTTCGTTGGCGCTTGTAGTAATTTAACTTTTTCAATAATGGTTTTTAACCATAATTTTATGGTAGATTGAACTTCAGAACATACTTGTGAGAAAGAATAAGAAAATATCAATCCAATTTGGACTCTAGATCCGGAGAAAACGGTTATCAAATTTCTAACCCAAGTCTTTCGTTGGCGCTTACTAAAATATAATTTTTTATAAATGTTGTTTTACAAAAAATTTATGAGAGAACCAACTTCGAAAGATAATTTTGAGTCGGAATCCGAAATTTCAATCCATTTGGCACCATAGATCAGGAGAAAACAGCCCCCAATGTTCGAACCCAAGTCTTTCGTTGGCGCTTATAAAAATATAATATTTTTCAAAAATTGTTATAAATCATAATTTTATGGTAGATTGAACTTCAGAACATAATTGTGAGAAGGAATAAGAAATATCAATCCAATTGGGACTATAGATCCGGAGAAAACGGTTATCAAATTTCGAACCCAAGTTTTTCGTTGGCGCTTACTAGAATATAATTTTTTATAAATGTTGTTTTACAGAAAATTTATGAGAGAACCAACTTCGAAAGATAATTTTGAGTCGGAATCCGAAATTTCAATCCATTTGGCACCATAGATCCGGAGAAAACGGCGTTCAAATTTCAAACCCAATTCCTTCGTTGGCGCTTGTAGTAATTTAACTTTTTCAATAATGGTTTTTAACCATAATTTTATGGTAGATTGAACTTCAGAACATACTTGTGAGAAAGAATAAGAAAATATCAATCCATTTGGGACTACAGATCCGGAGAAAACGGTTATCAAATTTCGAACCCAAGTCTTTCGTTGGCGCTTACTAGAATATAATTTTTTTCAAAAATGGTTTTTTACCATAATTTTAGGGTAGATTGAACTTCACAACATACTTGTGAGAAGGAATAAGAAATATCAATCCAATTGGGACTATAGATCCGGAGAAAACGGTTATCGAATTTCGAACCCAAGTCTTTCGTTGGCGCTTACTAGAATATAATTTTTTTTCAAAAATCGTTTTTTACCATAAATTTATGGTAGATTCAACTTCAGAACATAATTGTGAGAAGGAATGAAATTTCAATCCATTTGAGACCATAGATCCTGAGAAAACGGCCCCCAATGATCGAACCCAAGTCTTTCGTTGGCGCTTATAAAAATATAATATTTTTCAAAAATTGTTATTAATCATAATTTTATGGTAGATTGAACATCAGAACATAATTGTGAGAAAGAATAAGAAAATATCAATCCATTTGGGACTATAGATCCGGAGAAAACGGTTATCAAATTTCGAACCCAAGTCTTTCGTTGGCGCTTACAAGAATATAATTTTTTTCAAAAATGGTTTTTTTTCCATAATTTTATGGAAGATTGAACTTCAGGACATAATTGTGAGAAAGAATAAGAAATATCAATCCAATTGGGACTATAGATCCGGAGAAAACGGTTATCAAATTTCGAACCCAAGTCTTTCGTTGGCGCTTACTAAAATATAATTTTTTTCAAAAATGGTTTTTTACCATAAATTTATGGTAAATTCAACTTCAGAACATAATTGTGAGAAGGAATAAGAAATTTCAATACATTTGAGACCATAGATCCTGAGAAAACAGCCCCCAATGTTCGAACCCAAGTCTTTCGTTGGCCCTTATTAGGATACAATTTTTTTCAAAAATGGTTTTTTACCATAATTTTATGGAAGATTGAACTTCAGAACATTATTGTGAGAAAGAATAAGAAATATCAATCCAATATGGATTATAGATCCGGAGAAAACTGTTATCAAATTTCGAACCCAAGTCTTTCGTTGGCGCTTACTAAAATATAATTTTTTCAAAAATGGTTTTTTACCATAAATTTATGGTAAATTCAACTTCAGAACATAATTGTGAGAAGGAATAAGAAATTTCAATCCATTTGAGACCATAGATCCTGAGAAAACGGCCCCCAATGTTCGAACCCAAGTCTTTCGTTGGCCCTTATTAGGATACAATTTTTTTTAAATGGTTTTTTACCATAATTCTATGGAAGATTGAACTTCAGAACATAATTGTGGGAAAGAATAAGAAATTTCAATCCAATTGGGACTCTAGATCCGGAGAAAATGGTTATCAAATTTCGAACCCAAGTCTTTCGTTGGCGCTTACTAGAATATTTTTTTTTATAAATGTTTTTTTACAAAAAATTTATGAGAGAACCAACTTCGAAAGATAATTTTGAGTCGGAATTCGAAATTTCAATCCATTTGAGACCATAGATCCTGAGAAAACGGCCCCCAATGTTCGAACCCAAGTCTTTCGTTGGCCCTTATTAGGATACAATTTTTTTCAAAAATGGTTTTTTACCATAAATTTATGGTAGATTCAACCTCAGAACATCATTTTAAGAAAGAATACGAAATTTCAATCCATTTGACACCATAGATCCGGAGAAAACGGCCTTCAAATTTCAAACCCAATTCCTTCGTCGGCGCTTATAGTAATTAAACTTCTTCAATAATGGTTTTTAACCATAATTTTATATTAGATTGAACTTCAGAACATACTTGTGAGAAAGAATAAGAAAATATCAATCCATTTGGGACTACAGATCCGGAGAAAACGGTTATCAAATTTCGAACCCAAGTCTTTCGTTGGCGCTTACTAGAATATAATTTTTTTCAAAAATGGTTTTTTACCATAATTTTATGGTAGATTGAACTTCAGAACATAATTGTGAGAAGGAATAAGAAATATCAATCCAATTGGGACTATAGATCCGGAGAAAACGGTTATCAAATTTCGAACCCAAGTCTTTCGTTGGCGCTTACTAGAATATAATTTTTTTTCAAAAATGGTTTTTTACCATAATTTTATGGTAGATTGAACTTCAGAACATACTTGTGAGAAAGAATAAGAAAATATCAATCCAATTGGGACTCTAGATCCGGAGAAAACGGTTATCAAATTTCGAACCCAAGTCTTTCGTTGGCGCTTACTAAAATATAATTTTTTATAAATGTTGTTTTACAAAAAATTTATGAGAGAACCAACTTCGAAAGATAATTTTGAGTCGGAATCCGAAATTTCAATCCATTTGGCACCACAGATCCGGAGAAAACGGCGTTCAAATTTCAAACCCAATTCCTTCGTTGGCGCTTGTAGTAATTTAACTTTTTCGATAATGGTTTTTAACCATAATTTTATGGTAGATTGAACTTCAGAACATACTTGTGAGAAAGAATAAGAAAATATCAATCCATTTGGGACTACAGATCCGGAGAAAACGGTTATCAAATTTCGAACCCAAGTCTTTCGTTGGCGCTTACTAGAATAAAATTTTTTTCAAAAATGGTTTTTTACCATAATTTTATGGTAGATTGAACTTCAGAACATACTTGTGAGAAGGAATAAGAAATATCAATCCAATTGGGACTATAGATCCGGAGAAAACGGTTATCAAATTTCGAACCCAAGTCTTTCGTTGGCGCTTACTAGAATATAATTTTTTTTCAAAAATGGTTTTTTACCATAAATTTATGGTAGATTCAACTTCAGAACATAATTGTGAGAAGGAATATGAAATTTCAATCCATTTGAGACCATAGATCCTGAGAAAACGGCCCCCAATGATCGAACCCAAGTCTTTCGTTGGCGCTTATAAAAATATAATATTTTTCTAAAATTGTTATTAATCATAATTTTATGGTAGATTGAACATCAGAACATAATTGTGAGAAAGAATAAGAAAATATCAATCCATTTGGGACTACAGATCCGGAGAAAACGGTTATCAAATTTCGAACCCAAGTCTTTCGTTGGCGCTTACAAGAATATAATTTTTTTCAAAAATGGTTTTTTTTCCATAATTTTATGGAAGATTGAACTTCAGGACATAATTGTGAGAAAG
The DNA here is from genome assembly GCF_061612785.1 of Hesperophylax consimilis. Taxonomy (NCBI): domain Eukaryota; kingdom Metazoa; phylum Arthropoda; class Insecta; order Trichoptera; family Limnephilidae; genus Hesperophylax; species Hesperophylax consimilis. The sequence goes on from NC_142842.1 coordinate 5,672,468, forward strand.
AATAAGAAATATCAATCCAATTGGGACTATAGATCCGGAGAAAACGGTTATCAAATTTCGAACCCAAGTCTTTCGTTGGCGCTTACTAAAATATAATTTTTTTTAAAAATGGTTTTTTACCATAAATTTTTTTAGATTCAACTTCAGAACATAATAGTGAGAAGGAATGAAATTTCAATCCATTTGAGACCATAGATCCGGAGAAAACGGCGTTCAAATTTCAAACCCAATCCCTTCGTTGGCGCTTGTAGTAATTTAACTTTTTCAATAATGGTTTTTAACCATAATTTTATGGTAGATTGAACTTCAGAACATACATGTGAGAAAGAATAAGAAAATATCAATCCAATTGGGACTCTAGATCCGGAGAAAACGGTTATCAAATTTCGAACCCAAGTCTTTCGTTGGCGCTTACTAAAATATATTTTTTTATAAATGTTGTTTTACAAAAAATTTATGAGAGAACCAACTTCGAAAGATAATTTTGAGTCGGAATCCGAAATTTCAATCCATTTGGCACCATTGATCCGGAGAAAACGGCGTTCAAATTTCAAACCCAATTCCTTCGTTGGCGCTTGTAGTAATTTAACTTTTTCAATAATGGTTTTTAACCATAATTTTATGGTAGATTGAACTTCAGAACATACTTGTGAGAAAGAATAAGAAAATATCAATCCAATTTGGACTCTAGATCCGGAGAAAACGATTATCAAATTTCTAACCCAAGTCTTTCGTTGGCGCTTACTAAAATATAATTTTTTATAAATGTTGTTTTACAAAAAATTTATGAGAGAACCAACTTCGAAAGATAATTTTGAGTCGGAATCCGAAATTTCAATCCATTTGGCACCATAGATCAGGAGAAAACAGCCCCCAATGTTCGAACCCAAGTCTTTCGTTGGCGCTTATAAAAATATAATATTTTTCAAAAATTGTTATAAATCATAATTTTATGGTAGATTGAACTTCAGGACATAATTGTGAGAAAGAATAAGAAATATCAATCCAATTGGGACTATAGATCCGGAGAAAACGGTTATCAAATTTCGAACCCAAGTCTTTCGTTGGCGCTTACAAGAATATAATTTTTTTCAAAAATGTTTTTTTTTCCATAATTTTATGGAAGATTGAACTTCAGGACATAATTGTGAGAAAGAATAAGAAATATCAATCCAATTGGGACTATAGATCCGGAGAAAACGGTTATCAAATTTCGAACCCAAGTCTTTCGTTGGCGCTTACTAAAATATAATTTTTTTCAAAAATGGTTTTTTACCATAAATTTATGGTAGATTCAACTTCAGAACATAATTGTGAGAAGGAATGAAATTTCAATCCATTTGAGACCATAGATCCGGAGAAAACGGCGTTCAAATTTCAAACCCAATTCCTTCGTTGGCGCTTGTAGTAATTTAACTTTTTCATTAATGGTTTTTAACCATAATTTTATGGTAGATTGAACTTCAGAACATACATGTGAGAAAGAATAAGAAAATATCAATCCAATTGGGACTCTAGATCCGGAGAAAACGGTTATCAAATTTCGAACCCAAGTCTTTCGTTGGCGCTTACTAAAATATATTTTTTTATAAATGTTGTTTTACAAAAAATTTATGAGAGAACCAACTTCGAAAGATAATTTTGAGTCGGAATCCGAAATTTCAATCCATTTGGCACCATTGATCCGGAGAAAACGGCGTTCAAATTTCAAACCCAATTCCTTCGTTGGCGCTTGTAGTAATTTAACTTTTTCAATAATGGTTTTTAACCATAATTTTATGGTAGATTGAACTTCAGAACATAATTGTGAGAAGGAATGAAATTTCAATCCATTTGAGACCATAGATCCTGAGAAAACGGCCCCCAATGATCGAACCCAAGTCTTTCGTTGGCGCTTACTAAAATATAATTTTTTTCAAAAATGGTTTTTTACCATAAATTTATGGTAAATTCAACTTCAGAACATAATTGTGAGAAGGAATAAGAAATTTCAATACATTTGAGACCATAGATCCTGAGAAAACAGCCCCCAATGTTCGAACCCAAGTCTTTCGTTGGCCCTTATTAGGATACAATTTTTTTCAAAAATGGTTTTTTACCATAATTTTATGGAAGATTGAACTTCAGAACATTATTTTGAGAAAGAATAAGAAATATCAATCCAATATGGATTATAGATCCGGAGAAAACTGTTATCAAATTTCGAACCCAAGTCTTTCGTTGGCGCTTACTAGAATATAATTTTTTTCAAAAATGGTTTTTTATCATAATTTTATGGTAGATTGAACTTCAGAACATAATTGTGAGGAGGAATAAGAAATATCAATCCAATTTGGACTATAGATCCGGAGAAAACGGTTATCAAATTTCGAACCCAAGTCTTTCGTTGGCGCTTACTAGAATATAATTTTTTTTCAAAAATGGTTTTTTACCATAATTTTATGGTAGATTGAACTTCAGAACATACTTGTGAGAAAGAATAAGAAAATATCAATCCAATTGGGACTCTAGATCCGGAGAAAACGGTTATCAAATTTCGAACCCAAGTCTTTCGTTGGCGCTTACTAAAATATAATTTTTTATAAATGTTGTTTTACAAAAAATTTATGAGAGAACCAACTTCGAAAGATAATTTTGAGTCGGAATCCGAAATTTCAATCCATTTGGCACCACAGATCCGGAGAAAACGGCGTTCAAATTTCAAACCCAATTCCTTCGTTGGCGCTTGTAGTAATTTAACTTTTTCAATAATGGTTTTTAACCATAATTTTATGGTAGATTGAACTTCAGAACATACTTGTGAGAAAGAATAAGAAAATATCAATCCATTTGGGACTACAGATCCGGAGAAAACGGTTATCAAATTTCGAACCCAAGTCTTTCGTTGGCGCTTACTAGAATAAATTTTTTTTCAAAAATGGTTTTTTACCATAATTTTATGGTAGATTGAACTTCAGAACATACTTGTGAGAAGGAATAAGAAATATCAATCCAATTGGGACTATAGATCCGGAGAAAACGGTTATCAAATTTCGAACCCAAGTCTTTCGTTGGCGCTTACTAGAATATAATTTTTTTTCAAAAATGGTTTTTTACCATAAATTTATGGTAGATTCAACTTCAGAACATAATTGTGAGAAGGAATTTGAAATTTCAATCCATTTGAGACCATAGATCCTGAGAAAACGGCCCCCAATGATCGAACCCAAGTCTTTCGTTGGCGCTTATAAAAATATAATATTTTTCTAAAATTGTTATTAATCATAATTTTATGGTAGATTGAACATCAGAACATAATTGTGAGAAAGAATAAGAAAATATCAATCCATTTGGGACTACAGATCCGGAGAAAACGGTTATCAAATTTCGAACCCAAGTCTTTCGTTGGCGCTTACAAGAATATAATTTTTTTCAAAAATGGTTTTTTTACCATAATTTTATGGAAGATTGAACTTCAGGACATAATTGTGAGAAAGAATAAGAAAAATCAATCCAATTGGGACTATAGATCCGGAGAAAACGGTTATCAAATTTCGAACCCAAGTCTTTCGTTGGCGCTTACTAAAATATAATTTTTTTCAAAAATGGTTTTTTACCATAAATTTATGGTAGATTCAACTTCAGAACATACTTGTGAGAAAGAATAAGAAAATATCAATCCATTTGGGACTACAGATCCGGAGAAAACGGTTATCAAATGTCGAACCCAAGTCTTTCGTTGGCGCTAACTAGAATATAATTTTTTTCAAAAATGGTTTTTTACCATAATTTTATGGTAGATTGAACTTCAGAACATACTTGTGAGAAGGAGTAAGAAATATTTATCTAATTGGGACTATAGATCCGGAGAAAACGGTTATCAAATTTCGAACCCAAGTCTTTCGTTGGCGCTTACAAGAATATAATTTTTTTCAAAAATGGTTTTTTTTCCATAATTTTATGGAAGATTGAACTTCAGGACATAATTGTGAGAAAGAATAAGAAATATCAATCCAATTGGGACTATAGATCCGGAGAAAACGGTTATCAAATTTCGAACCCAAGTCTTTCGTTGGCGCTTACTAAAATATAATTTTTTTTAAAAATGGTTTTTTACCATAAATTTTTTTAGATTCAACTTCAGAACATAATAGTGAGAAGGAATGAAATTTCAATCCATTTGAGACCATAGATCCGGAGAAAACGGCGTTCAAATTTCAAACCCAATCCCTTCGTTGGCGCTTGTAGTAATTTAACTTTTTCAATAATGGTTTTTAACCATAATTTTATGGTAGATTGAACTTCAGAACATACATGTGAGAAAGAATAAGAAAATATCAATCCAATTGGGACTCTAGATCCGGAGAAAACGGTTATCAAATTTCGAACCCAAGTCTTTCGTTGGCGCTTACTAAAATATATTTTTTTATAAATGTTGTTTTACAAAAAATTTATGAGAGAACCAACTTCGAAAGATAATTTTGAGTCGGAATCCGAAATTTCAATCCATTTGGCACCATTGATCCGGAGAAAACGGCGTTCAAATTTCAAACCCAATTCCTTTGTTGGCGCTTGTAGTAATTTAACTTTTTCAATAATGGTTTTTAACCATAATTTTATGGTAGATTGAACTTCAGAACATACTTGTGAGAAAGAATAAGAAAATATCAATCCAATTTGGACTCTAGATCCGGAGAAAACGGTTATCAAATTTCTAACCCAAGTCTTTCGTTGGCGCTTACTAAAATATAATTTTTTATAAATGTTGTTTTACAAAAAATTTATGAGAGAACCAACTTCGAAAGATAATTTTGAGTCGGAATCCGAAATTTCAATCCATTTGGCACCATAGATCAGGAGAAAACAGCCCCCAATGTTCGAACCCAAGTCTTTCGTTGGCGCTTATAAAAATATAATATTTTTCAAAAATTGTTATAAATCATAATTTTATGGTAGATTGAACTTCAGGACATAATTGTGAGAAAGAATAAGAAATATCAATCCAATTGGGACTATAGATCCGGAGAAAACGGTTATCAAATTTCGAACCCAAGTCTTTCGTTGGCGCTTACAAGAATATAATTTTTTTCAAAAATGTTTTTTTTTCCATAATTTTATGGAAGATTGAACTTCAGGACATAATTGTGAGAAAGAATAAGAAATATCAATCCAATTGGGACTATAGATCCGGAGAAAACGGTTATCAAATTTCGAACCCAAGTCTTTCGTTGGCGCTTACTAAAATATAATTTTTTTCAAAAATGGTTTTTTACCATAAATTTATGGTAGATTCAACTTCAGAACATAATTGTGAGAAGGAATGAAATTTCAATCCATTTGAGACCATAGATCCGGAGAAAACGGCGTTCAAATTTCAAACCCAATTCCTTCGTTGGCGCTTGTAGTAATTTAACTTTTTCATTAATGGTTTTTAACCATAATTTTATGGTAGATTGAACTTCAGAACATACATGTGAGAAAGAATAAGAAAATATCAATCCAATTGGGACTCTAGATCCGGAGAAAACGGTTATCAAATTTCGAACCCAAGTCTTTCGTTGGCGCTTACTAAAATATATTTTTTTATAAATGTTGTTTTACAAAAAATTTATGAGAGAACCAACTTCGAAAGATAATTTTGAGTCGGAATCCGAAATTTCAATCCATTTGGCACCATTGATCCGGAGAAAACGGCGTTCAAATTTCAAACCCAATTCCTTCGTTGGCGCTTGTAGTAATTTAACTTTTTCAATAATGGTTTTTAACCATAATTTTATGGTAGATTGAAATTCAGAACATACTTGTGAGAAAGAATAAGAAAATATCAATCCAATTTGGACTCTAGATCCGGAGAAAACGGTTATCAAATTTCTAACCCAAGTCTTTCGTTGGCGCTTACTAAAATATAATTTTTTATAAATGTTGTTTTACAAAAAATTTATGAGAGAACCAACTTCGAAAGATAATTTTGAGTCGGAATCCGAAATTTCAATCCATTTGGCACCATAGATCAGGAGAAAACAGCCCCCAATGTTCGAACCCAAGTCTTTCGTTGGCGCTTATAAAAATATAATATTTTTCAAAAATTGTTATAAATCATAATTTTATGGTAGATTGAACTTCAGAACATAATTGTGAGAAGGAATAAGAAATATCAATCCAATTGGGACTATAGATCCGGAGAAAACGGTTATCAAATTTCGAACCCAAGTTTTTCGTTGGCGCTTACTAGAATATAATTTTTTATAAATGTTGTTTTACAAAAAATTTATGAGAGAACCAACTTAGAAAGATAATTTTGAGTCGGAATCCGAAATTTCAATCCATTTGGCACCATAGATCCGGAGAAAACGGCGTTCAAATTTCAAACCCAATTCCTTCGTTGGCGCTTGTAGTAATTTAACTTTTTCAATAATGGTTTTTAACCATAATTTTATGGTAGATTGAACTTCAGAACATACTTGTGAGAAAGAATAAGAAAATATCAATCCATTTGGGACTACAGATCCGGAGAAAACGGTTATCAAATTTCGAACCCAAGTCTTTCGTTGGCGCTTACTAGAATATAATTTTTTTCAAAAATGGTTTTTTACCATAATTTTATGGTAGATTGAACTTCACAACATACTTGTGAGAAGGAATAAGAAATATCAATCCAATTGGGACTATAGATCCGGAGAAAACGGTTATCAAATTTCGAACCCAAGTCTTTCGTTGGCGCTTACTAAAATATAATTTTTTTCAAAAATGGTTTTTTACCATAAATTTATGGTAAATTCAACTTCAGAACATAATTGTGAGAAGGAATAAGAAATTTCAATACATTTGAGACCATAGATCCTGAGAAAACAGCCCCCAATGTTCGAACCCAAGTCTTTCGTTGGCCCTTATAAGGATACAATTTTTTTCAAAAATGGTTTTTTACCATAATTTTATGGAAGATTGAACTTCAGAACATTATTGTGAGAAAGAATAAGAAATATCAATCCAATTGGGATTATAGATCCGGAGAAAACTGTTATCAAATTTCGAACCCAAGTCTTTCGTTGGCGCTTACTAAAATATAATTTTTTCAAAAATGGTTTTTTACCATAAATTTATGGTAAATTCAACTTCAGAACATAATTGTGAGAAGGAATAAGAAATTTCAATCCATTTGAGACCATAGATCCTGAGAAAACGGCCCCCAATGTTCGAACCCAAGTCTTTCGTTGGCCCTTATTAGGATACAATTTTTTTCAAAAATGGTTTTTTACCATAAATTTATGGTAGATTCAACCTCAGAACATCATTTTAAGAAAGAATACGAAATTTCAATCCATTTGGCACCATAGATCCGGAGAAAACGGCCTTCAAATTTCAAACCCAATTCCTTCGTCGGCGCTTATAGTAATTAAACTTCTTCAATAATGGTTTTTAACCATAATTTTATATTAGATTGAACTTCAGAACATACTTGTGAGAAAGAATAAGAAAATATCAATCCATTTGGGACTACAGATCCGGAGAAAACGGTTATCAAATTTCAAACCCAAGTCTTTCGTTGGCGCTTACTAGAATATAATTTTTTTCAAAAATGGTTTTTTACCATAATTTTATGGTAGATTGAACTTCAGAACATAATTGTGAGAAGGAATAAGAAATATCAATCCAATTGGGACTATAGATCCGGAGAAAACGGTTATCAAATTTCGAACCCAAGTCTTTCGTTGGCGCTTACTAGAATATAATTTTTTTTCAAAAATGGTTTTTTACCATAATTTTATGGTAGATTGAACTTCAGAACATACTTGTGAGAAAGAATAAGAAAATATCAATCCAATTGGGACTCTAGATCCGGAGAAAACGGTTATCAAATTTCGAACCCAAGTCTTTCGTTGGCGCTTACTAAAATATAATTTTTTATAAATGTTGTTTTACAAAAAATTTATGAGAGAACCAACTTCGAAAGATAATTTTGAGTCGGAATCCGAAATTTCAATCCATTTGGCACCACAGATCCGGAGAAAACGGCGTTCAAATTTCAAACCCAATTCCTTCGTTGGCGCTTGTAGTAATTTAACTTTTTCCATAATGGTTTTTAACCATAATTTTATGGTAGATTGAACTTCAGAACATACTTGTGAGAAAGAATAAGAAAATATCAATCCATTTGGGACTACAGATCCGGAGAAAACGGTTATCAAATTTCGAACCCAAGTCTTTCGTTGGCGCTTACTAGAATATAATTTTTTTCAAAAATGGTTTTTTACCATAATTTTATGGTAGATTGAACTTCAGAACATAATTGTGAGAAGGAATAAGAAATATCAATCCAATTGGGACTATAGATCCGGAGAAAACGGTTATCAAATTTCGAACCCAAGTCTTTCGTTGGGGCTTACTTGAATATAATTTTTTTTCAAAAATGGTTTTTTACCATAAATTTATGGTAGATTCAACTTCAGAACATAATTGTGAGAAGGAATAAGAAATTGCAATCCATTTGAGACCATAGATCCTGAGAAAACGGCCCCCAATGATCGAACCCAAGTCTTTCGTTGGCGCTTATAAAAATATAATATTTTTCAAAAATTGTTATTTATCATAATTTTATGGTAGATTGAACATCAAACATAATTGTGAGAAGGAATAAGAAATTTCAATCCATTTGAGACCATAGATCCTGAGAAAACGGCCCCCAATGGTCGAACCCAAGTCTTTCGTTGGCCCTTATTAGGATACAATTTTTTTCAAAAATGGTTTTTTACCATAATTTTATGGAAGATTGAACTTCAGAACATTATTGTGAGAAAGAATAAGAAATATCAATCCAATTGGGACTATAGATTCGGAGAAAACAAATCAAATTTCGAACCCAAGTCTTTCGTTGGCGCTTACTAGAATATAATTTTTTTCGAAAATGCTTTTTTACCATAATTTTATGGTAGATTGAACTTCAGAACATAATTGTGAGAAGGAATAAGAAATATCAATCCAATTGGGACTATAGATCCGGAGAAAACGGTTATCAAATTTCGAACCCAAGTCCTTCGTTGGCGCTTACTAGAATATAATTTTTTTGGAAAATGGTTTTTTACCATAATTTTATGGTAGATTGAACTTCAGAACATTATTGTGAGAAGGAATAAGAAATATCAATCCAATTGGGACTATAGATCCGGAGAAAACGGTTATCAAATTTCGAACCCAAGTCTTTCGTTGGCGCTTACTAGAATATAATTTTTTTCGAAAATGGTTTTTTACCATAATTTTATGGTAGATTGAACTTCAGAACATAATTGTGAGAAGGAATAAGAAATATCAATCCAATTGGGACTATAGATCCGGAGAAAACGGTTATCAAATTTCGAACCCAAGTTTTTCGTTGGCGCTTACTAGAATATAATTTTTTATAAATGTTTTTTTACAAAAAATTTATGAGAGAACCAACTTCGAAAGATAATTTTGAGTCGGAATCCGAAATTTCAATCCATTTGGCACCATAGATCCGGAGAAAACGGCGTTCAAATTTAAAACCCAATTCCTTCGTTGGCGCTTGTAGTAATTTAACTTTTTCAATAATGGTTTTTAACCATAATTTTATGGTAGATTGAACTTCAGAACATACTTGTGAGAAAGAATAAGAAAATATCAATCCAATTGGGACTCTAGATCCGGAGAAAACGGTTATCAAATTTCGAACCCAAGTCTTTCGTTGGCGCTTACTAAAATATAATTTTTTATAAATGTTGTTTTACAAAAAATTTATGAGAGAACCAACTTCGAAAGATAATTTTGAGTCGGAATCCGAAATTACAATCCATTTGGCACCATAGATCCGGAGAAAACGGCGTTCAAATTTAAAACCCAATTCCTTCGTTGGCGCTTGTAGTAATTTAACTTTTTCAATAATGGTTTTTAACCATAATTTTATGGTAGATTGAACTTCAGAACATACTTGTGAGAAAGAATAAGAAAATATCAATCCATTTGGGACTCTAGATCCGGAGAAAACGGTTATCAAATTTCGAACCCAAGTCTTTCGTTGGCGCTTACTAGAATATAATTTTTTTATAAATGTTGTTTTACAAAAAATTTATGAGAGAACCAACTTCGAAAGATAATTTTGAGTCGGAATCCGAAATTTCAATCCATTTGGCACCATAGATCCGGAGAAAACGGCGTTCAAATTTTAAACCCAATTCCTTCGTTGGCGCTTGTAGTAATTTAACTTTTTCAATAATGGTTTTTAACCATAATTTTATGGTAGATTGAACTTCAGAACATACTTGTGAGAAAGAATAAGAAAATATCAATCCATTTGGGACTACAGATCCGGAGAAAACGGTTATCAAATATCGAACCCAAGTCTTTCGTTGGCGCTTACTAGAATATAATTTTTTTCAAAAATGGTTTTTTACCATAATTTTATGGTAGATTGATCTTCAGAACATACTTGTGAGAAGGAATAAGAAATATCAATCCAATTGGGACTATAGATCCGGAGAAAACGGTTATCAAATTTCGAACCCAAGTCTTTCGTTGGCGCTTACTAGAATATATTTTTTTTCGAAAATGGTTTTTTACCATAATTTTATGGTAGATTGAACTTCAGAACATAATTGTGAGAAGGAATAAGAAATTGCAATCCATTTGAGACCATAGATCCTGAGAAAACGGCCCCCAATGATCGAACCCAAGTCTTTCGTTGGCGCTTATAAAAATATAATATTTTTCAAAAATTGTTATTTATCATAATTTTATGGTAGATTGAACATCAAACATAATTGTGAGAAGGAATAAGAAATTTAAATCCATTTGAGACCATAGATCCTGAGAAAACGGCCCCCAATGATCGAACCCAAGTCTTTCGTTGGCGCTTATAAAAATATAATATTTTTCAAAAATTGTTATTTACCATAATTTTATGGTAGATTGAACTTCAGAACATAATTGTGAGAAAAAATAAGAAAATATCAATCCATTTGGGACTCTAGATCTTGAGAAAATGGTTATCAAATTTCGAACCCAAGTCTTTCGTTGGCGCTTACTAGAATATAATTTTTTTATAAATGTTGTTTTACAAAAAATTTATGAGAGAACCAACTTCGAAAGATAATTTTGAGTCGGAATCCGAAATTTCAATCCATTTGGCACCATAGATCCGGAGAAAATGGCCTTCAAATTTCAAACCCAATTCCTTCGTTGGCGCTTATAGTAATTAAACTTCTTCAATAATGGTTTTTAACCATAATTTTATATTAGATTGAACTTCAGAACATACTTGTGAGAAAGAATAAGAAAATATCAATCCATTTGGGACTACAGATCCGGAGAAAACGGTTATCAAATTTCGAACCCAAGTCTTTCGTTGGCGCTTACTAGAATATAATTTTTTTCAAAAATGGTTTTTTACCATAATTTTATGGTAGATTGAACTTCAGAACATAATTGTGAGAAGGAATAAGAAATATCAATCCAATTGGGACTATAGATCCGGAGAAAACGGTTATCAAATTTCGAACCCAAGTCTTTCGTTGGGGCTTACAAGAATATAATTTTTTTTCAAAAATGGTTTTTTACCATAAATTTATGGTAGATTAAACTTCAGAACATAATTGTGAGAAGGAATGAAATTTCAATCCATTTGAGACCATAGATCCTGAGAAAACGGCCCCCAATGATCGAACCCAAGTCTTTCGTTGGCGCTTATAAAAATATAATATTTTTCAAAAATTGTTATTAATCATAATTTTATGGTAGATTGAACATCAGAACATAATTGTGAGAAAGAATAAGAAAATATCAATCCATTTGGGACTATAGATCCGGAGAAAACGGTTATCAAATTTCGAACCCAAGTCTTTCGTTGGCGCTTACAAGAATATAATTTTTTTCAAAAATGGTTTTTTTTCCATAATTTTATGGAAGATTGAACTTCAGGACATAATTGTGAGAAAGAATAAGAAATATCAATCCAATTGGGACTATAGATCCGGAGAAAACGGTTATCAAATTTCGAACCCAAGTCTTTCGTTGGCGCTTACTAAAATATAATTTTTTTCAAAAATGGTTTTTTACCATAAATTAATGGTAAATTCAACTTCAGAACATAATTGTGAGAAGGAATAAGAAATTTCAATCATTTTGAGACCATAGATCCTGAGAAAACGGCCCCCAATGTTCGAACCCAAGTCTTTCCTTGGCCCTTATTAGGATACAATTTTTTTCAAAAATGGTTTTTTACCATAATTTTATGGAAGATTGAACTTCAGATCATTATTGTGAAAAAAAATAAGAAATATCAATCCAATTGGGACTATAGATCCGGAGAAAACGGTTATCAAATTTCGAACCCAAGTCTTTCGTTGGCGCTTACTAAAATATAATATTTTCAAAAATGGTTTTTTACCATAAATTTATGGTAAATTCAACTTCAGAACATAATTGTGAGAAGGTATAAGAAATTTCAATCCATTTGAGACCATAGATCCTGAGAAAACGGCCCCCAATGTTCGAACCCAAGTCTTTCGTTGGCCCTTATTAGGATACAAATTTTTTTAAATGGTTTTTTACCATAATTCTATTGTAGATTGAACTTCAGAACATAATTGTGGGAAAGAATAAGAAATTTCAATCCAATTGGGACTCTAGATCCGGAGAAAATGGTTATCAAATTTCGAACCCAAGTCTTTCGTTGGCGCTTACTAGAATATAATTTTTTATAAATGTTTTTTTACAAAAAATTTATGAGAGAACCAACTTCGAAAGATAATTTTGAGTCGGAATCCGAAATTTCAATCCATTTGAGACCATAGATCCTGAGAAAACGGCCCCCAATGTTCGAACCCAAGTCTTTCGTTAGCCCTTATTAGGATACAATTTTTTTCAAAAGTGGTTTTGTACCATAAATTTATGGTAGATTCAACTTCAGAACATCATTTTAAGAACGAATACGAAATTTCAATCCATTTGGCACCATAGATCCTGAGAAAACGGCCTTCAAATTTCAAACCCAATTCCTTCGTCGGCGCTTATAGTAATTAAACTTCTTCAATAATGGTTTTTAACCATAATTTTATATTAGATTGAACTTCAGAACATACTTGTGAGAAAAAATAAGAAAATATCAATCCATTTGGGACTACAGATCCGGAGAAAACGGTTATCAAATTTCGAACCCAAGTCTTTCGTTGGCGCTTACTAGAATACAATTTTTTTCAAAAATTGTTTTTTACCATAATTTTATGGTAGTTTGAACTTCAGAACATAATTGTGAGAAGGAATAAGAAATATCAATCCAATTGGGACTATAGATCCGGAGAAAACGGTTATCAAATTTCGAACCCAAGTCTTTCGTTGGCGCTTACTAGAATATAACTTTTTATAAATGTTGATTTACAAAAAATTTATGAGAGAACCAACTTCGAAATATAATTTTGAGTAGGAATCCGAAATTTCAATCCATTTGGCACCATACATCCGGAGAAAACTGCCTTCAAATTTCAAACCCAATTCCTTCGTTGGCGCTAATAGTAATTTAACTTTTTCAATCATGGTTTTTTACCATAATTTTATGGTAGATTGAACTTAAAAACATAATTGTGAGAAAGAATAAGAAATATCAATCCAATTGGGACTCTAGATCCGGAGAAAACGGCCCTCGAATTTCAAACCCAAGTCTTTCGTTGGCGCTTATAGGAATATAGTTTTTCAAAAATGGTTTTTTACCATAATTTTATGGTAGATTCAACTTCAGGACATAATTGTGAGAAAGAATAAGAATTATCAATCCAATTGACACCATAGATCCGGAGAAAACGGCCTTCAAATATCAAACCCGAGTCTTTCGTTGGCGTTTATAAGAATATAATATTTTTCAAAAATGGTTTTTTACCATTATTTAATGGAAGATTCAACTTCAGAACATATTTGTGAAAAGGAATTAGGAAAATAAATCCATTTGGGACTATAGATCCGGAGAAAACAGAGATCAAATTTCGAACCCAAGTCTTTCGTTGGGGCTTACAAGAATGAGATTTTTTTCAAAAATGTTATTTTACAAAAATTTTATGAGAGACTCAACTTCGGAAGATAATTTTTAGTTGGAATCCGAAATTTCAATCCATTTGGCACCATAGATCCGGAGAAAACGGCCTTCAAATTTCAAACCCAATTCCTTCGTTGGCGCTTATAGTAATTTAACTTTTTCAAGAATGGTTTTTAACCATAATTTTCATGGAAGATTGAACTTCAGAACATAATTGTGAGAAAGAATAAGAAAATATAAATCCATTTTTGACTATAGATCCGGAGAAAACGGTTATCAAATTTCGAACCCAAGTCTTTCGTTGGCGCTTACTAGAATATTATTTTTTTCAAAAATGGTTTTTTTACCATAATTTTATGGTAGATTGAACTTCAGAACATAATTGTGAGAAGGAATAAGAAATATCAATCCTATTGGGACTATAGATCCGGAGAAAACGGTTATCAAATTTCGAACCCAAGTCTTTCGTTGGCGCTAACTAGAGTATATTGTTTTTCAAAAATGGTTTTTCAACATAAATTTATGGTAGATTCAACTTCAGAACATAATTGTGAGAAGGAATACGAAATTTCAATCCATTTGGGACCATAGATCCTGAGAAAACGGCCCCCAATGATCGAACCCAAGTCTTTCGTTGGCGCTTATCATTGTTAAATATTTTTCAAAAATTGTTTTTTACCATAATTTTATGGTAGATTGACCTTCAGAACATAATTGTGAGAAAGAATAAGAAAATATCAATCCATTTGGGACTATAGATCCGGAGAAAACGGTTATCAAATTTCGAACCCAAGTCTTTCGTTGGCGCTTACTAGAATATATTTTTTTTCAAAAATGGTTTTTTACCATAATTTTATGGTAGATTGAACTTCAGGACATAATTGTGAGAAAGAATAAGAAATATCAATCCAATTGGGACTCTTGATCCGGAGAAAACGGTTATCAAATGTCGAACCCAAGTCTTTCGTTGGCGCTTACTAGAATATAATTTTTTTCAAAAATGGTTTTTTACCATAAATTGATGGTAGATTCAACTTCAGAACATAATTGTGAGTAGGAATAAGAAATTTCAATCCATTTGGAACCATAGATCCTGAGAAAACGGCCCCCAATGTTCGAACCCAAGTCTTTCTTTGGCCCTTATTAGGATAATTTTTTTTTCAAGAATGGTTTTTTACCATTATTTTATGTTAGATTGAACTTCAGAACATAATTGTGAGAAAGAATAAGAAATATCAATCCAATTGGGACTCTAGATCCGGAGAAAACGGTTATCAAATTTCGAACCCAAGTCTTTCGTTGGCGCTTACAAGAATATAATTTTTTTTCAAAAATGGTTTTTTACCATAAATCTATGGTAGATTCAACTTCAGAACATAATTGTGAGAAGGAATAAGAAATATCAATCCAATTGTAACCATAAATCCTGAGAAAACGGCCCCCAATGTTCGAACCCAAGTCTTTCGTCGGGGCTTACTAGTATAATTTTTTTCTTCAAAAATGTTATTCTATCAAACCTTTATGAGACATTCAAAAACGGAAGATAATTCTGAGTAGGATTACGAAATTTCAATCCATTTGGAACCATAGATCCTGAGAAAACGGCCCTCAATGTTCGAACCCAAGTCTTTCGTTGGGGCTTTTAAGTTTATAATTTTTTTAATAAATGGTTTTTTACCATAATTTTATGGTATATTCAACTTCAGGACATCATTTTGAGTAGGAATACGAAATTTCAATCCATTTGAGACCATAGATCCTGAGAAAATGGCCCCCAATGTTCGAACCCAAGTCTTTCGTTGGCGCTTATCAGGATATAATTTTTTTCAAAAATGGTTTTTTACCATAAATTTATAGTAGATTCAACTTCAGAACATAATTTTGAGAAGGAATACGAAATTTCAATCCATTTGAGACCATAGATCCTGAGAAAACGGCCCTCAGAGTTCGAACCCAAGTCTTTCGTTGGGGCTTTTAAGTTTATAATTTTTTTCATAAATGGTTTTTTACCATAATTTTATGGTATATTCAACTTCAGGACATCATTTTGAGTAGGAATACGAAATTTCAATCCATTTGAGACCATAGATCCTGAGAAAATGGCCCCCAATGTTCGAACCCAAGTCTTTCGTTGGCGCTTATCAGGATATAATTTTTTTCAAAAATGGTTTTTTACCATAAATTTAGGGTAGATTCAACTTCAGAACATAATTTTGAGAAGGAATGCGAAATTTCAATCCATTTGGAACCATCGATCCTGAGAAAACGGCCCTCAATGTTCGAACACAAGTCTTTCGTTGGCGCTTTTTAGTATATAATTTTTTTCATAAATAGTTTTTTACCATAATTTTATGGTAGGTTCAACTTCAGGACATCATTTTGAGAAGGAATACGAAATTTCAATCCATTTGAGACCATAGATCCTGAGAAAATGGCCCCCAATGTTCGAACCCAAGTCTTTCGTTGGCGCTTATCAGGATATAATATTTTTCAAAAATGGTTTTTTACCATAAATTTATGGTAGATTCAACTTCAGAACATAATTTTGAGAAGGAATGCGAAATTTCAATCCATTTGGAACCATCGATCCTGAGAAAACGGCCCTCAATGTTCGAACACAAGTCTTTCGTTGGCGCTTTTTAGTATATAATTTTTTTCATAAATAGTTTTTTACCATAATTTTATGGTAGATTCAACTTCAGGACATCATTTTGAGAAGGAATACGAAATTTCAATCCATTTGAGACCATAGATCCTGAGAAAATGGCCCCCAATGTTCGAACCCAAGTCTTTCGTTTGCTTTTATTAGGATATAATTTTTTTCAAAAATGGTTTTTTACCATAAATTTATAGTAGATTCAACTTCAGAACATAATTTTGAGAAGGAATACGAAATTTCAATCCATTTGAGACCATAGATCCTGAGAAAACGGCCCTCAGAGTTCGAACCCAAGTCTTTCGTTGAGGCTTACAAGAATGAAATTTTTTTCAAAAATTTTATTTTGCAAAAATTTTATGACCGACTCAACTTCGGAAGATAATTTTTAGTTGGAATCCGAAATTCCAATCCATTTGGCACCCTAGATCCGGAGAAAACGGCCCTCAAAGTTCGAACCCAAGACTTTCGTTGGCGCTTATAAAAATATATAATATTTTTCAAAAATTGTTATTTACCATATTTTTATGGTAGATTGAACTTCAGAACATAATTGTGAGAAAGAATAAGAAAATATCAATCCATTTGGGACTATCCGGAGAAAACGGTTATCGAATTTCGAACCCAAGTCTTTCGTTGGCGCTTACTAGAATATATTTTTTTTCAAAAATGGTTTTTTACCATTATTTTATGGTAGATTGAACTTCTGGACATAACTGTGAGAAGGAATAAGAAATCTCAATCCAATTGGAACCATAAATCTTGAGAAAACGGCCCCCAATGTTCGAACCCAAGTCTTTCGTCGGGGCTTACTAGCATAATTTTTTTTTCAAAAATGTTATTCTATCAAAATTTTATGAGACATTCAAAAACGGAAGATAATTCTGAGTAGGATTACGAAATTTCAATCCATTTGGAACCACAGATCCTGAGAAAACGGCCCCCAATGTTCGAACCCAAGTCTTTCTTTGGCCCTTATTAGGATAATATTTTTTTCAAGAATGGTTTTTTACCATTATTTTATGGTAGATTGAACTTCAGAACATAATTGTGAGAAAGAATAAGAAATATCAATTCAATTGGGACTCTATCCGGAGAAAACGGTTATCAAATTTCGAACCCAAGTCTTTCGTTGGCGCTTACTAGAATATAATTTTTTTCAAAAATGGTTTTTTACCATAAATCTATGGTAGATTCAACTTCAGAACATAATTGTGAGAAGGAATAAGAAATATCAATCCAATTGGAACCATAAATCCTGAGAAAACGGCCCCCAATGTTCGAACCCAAGTCTTTCGTCGGGGCTTACTAGCATATTTTTTTTTTTCAAAAATGTTATTCTATCAAAATTTTATGAGACATTCAAAAACGGAAGATAATTCTGAGTAGGATTACGAAATTTCAATCCATTTGGAACCATAGATCCTGAGAAAACGGCCCTCAATATTCGAACCCAAGTCTTTCGTTGGGGCTTTTTAGTAAATAATTTTTTTCATAAATGGTTTTTTACCATAATTTTATGGTAGATTCAACTTAAGGACATCATTTTGAGAAGGAATACGAAATTTCAATCCATTTGAGACCATAGATCCTGAGAAAATGGCCCCCAATGTTCGAACCCAAGTCTTTCGTTGGCGCTTATCAGGATATAATTTTTTTCAAAAATGGTTTTTTACCTTAAATTTATGGTAGATTCAACTTCAGAACATAATTTTGAGAAGGAATGCGAAATTTCAATCCATTTGAGACCATAGATCCTGAGAAAACGGCCCTCAGAGTTCGAACCCAAGACTTTCGTTGGCGCTTATAAAAATATAATATTTTTCAAAAATTGTTATTAACCATAATTTTATGGTAGATTTAACTTCAGAACATAATTGTGAGAAAGAATAAGAAATATCAATCCAATTGGGACTCTAGATCCGGAGAAAACGGTTATCAAAGTTCGAACTCAAGTCTTTTGTAGACGCATACTAGTATATATTTTTTTTCAAAAATGGTTTTTTACCATAAATTTATGGTAGATTCAACTTCAGAACATAATTGTGAGAAGGAATAAGAAATATCAATCCAATTGGAACCATAAATCCTGAGAAAACGTTCCCCAATGTTCGAACCCAAGTCTTTCGTCGGGGCTTACTAGCATAATTTTTTTTTCAAAAATGTTATTCTATCAAAATTTTATGAGACATTCAAAAACGGAAGATAATTCTGAGTAGGATTACGAAATTTCAATCCATTTGGAACCATAGATCCTGAGAAAACGGCCCTCAATTTTCGAACCCAAGTCTTTCGTTGGCGCTTTTTAGTATATAATTTTTTTCATAAATGGTTTTTTACCATAATTTTATGGTAGATTCAACTTCAGAACATAATTTTGAGAAGGAATACGAAATTTCAATCCATTTGAGACCATAGATCCTGAAAAAACGGCCCTCAGAGTTCGAACCCGAGTCTTTCGTTGGGGCTTACAAGAATGAAATTTTTTCAAAAATGTTATTTTACAAAAATTTTATGAGAGACTCAACTTCGGAAGATAATTTTTGGTTGGAATCCGAAATTTTAATCCATTTGGCACCATAGATCCGGAGAAAATGGCCCCCAATGTTGGAACCCAAGTCTTTCGTTGGCGCTTATTAGGATATAATTTTTTTCAAAAATGGTTTTTTACCATAAATTTATGATAGATTCAACTTCAGAACATAATTTTGACAAAGGAATACGAAATTTCACTCCATTTGAGACCATAGATCCTGAGAAAACGGTCCTCAGAGTTCGAACCCAAGTCTTTCGTTGGGGCTTACAAGAATGAAATTCTTTCAAAAATGTTATTTTACAAAAATTTTATGAGAGACTCAACTTCGGAAGATAATTTTTAGTTGGAATCCGAAATTTCAATCCATTTGGCACCATAGATCCGGAGAAAACGACCTTCAAATTTCGAACCCAAGTCTTTCGTTGACGCATACTAGTATATAATATTTTTCAAAAATGGTTTTTTACCATAATTTAATGGTAGATTCAACTTCAGAACATCATTTTGAGAAGGAATACGAAATTTCAATCCATTTGAGACCATAGATCCTGAGAAAATGGCCCCCAATGTTCGAACCCAAGTCTTTCGTTGGCGCTTATCAGGATATAATATTTTTCAAAAATGGTTTTTTACCATAAATTTATGGTAGATTCAACTTCAGAACATAATTTTGAGAAGGAATGCGAAATTTCAATCCATTTGGAACCATCGATCCTGAGAAAACGGCCCTCAATGTTCGAACACAAGTCTTTCGTTGGCGCTTTTTAGTATATAATTTTTTTCATAAATAGTTTTTTACCATAATTTTATGGTAGATTCAACTTCAGGACATCATTTTGAGAAGGAATACGAAATTTCAATCCATTTGAGACCATAGATCCGGAGAAAATGGCCCCCAATGTTGGAACCCAAGTCTTTCGTTGGCGCTTATTAGGATATAATTTTTTTCAAAAATGGTTTTTTACCATAAATTTATGATAGATTCAACTTCAGAACATAATTTTGACAAAGGAATACGAAATTTCACTCCATTTGAGACCATAGATCCTGAGAAAACGGTCCTCAGAGTTCGAACCCAAGTCTTTCGTTGGGGCTTACAAGAATGAAATTCTTTCAAAAATGTTATTTTACAAAAATTTTATGAGAGACTCAACTTCGGAAGATAATTTTTAGTTGGAATCCGAAATTTCAATCCATTTGGCACCATAGATCCGGAGAAAACGACCTTCAAATTTCGAACCCAAGTCTTTCGTTGACGCATACTAGTATATAATATTTTTCAAAAATGGTTTTTTACCATAATTTAATGGTAGATTCAACTTCAGAACATAATTTTGAGAAGGAATACGAAATTTCAATCCATTTGAGACCATAGATCCTGAGAAAACGGCCCCCATTGATCGAACCCAAGTCTTTCGTTGGGGCTTTCAAGAATGATTTTTTTTACAAAAATTTTATTGAACCAAAATTTTATGAGACATTCAACAGCGGAAGATAATTCTGATTAGGATTACGAAATTTCAATCCAATTGGGACCATAGATCCGGAGATGATCATATATCAATCTTCGAACCCAAGTCTTTCGTTGGCGCTTTTTAGAATACAATTTTTTTCAAAAATGATTCTTCACCATAATTTTATGGTAGATTCAACTTCAGAACATAATTGTGAGTCGGAATACGAAAGTTCTATCCATTTGAGACCATAGATCCTGAGAAAACGGCCCCCAATGTTCGAACCCAAGTTTTTCGTTGGCGCTTATTAAGATATAATTTTTTCAAAAATGGTTTTTACCATTAATTTATGGTAGATTCGACTTCAGAACATAATTGTGAGCAGGAATAAGAAATTTCAATCCATTTGAGACCATTGATCCTGAGAAAACGGCCCTCAGAGTTCGAACCAGAGTCTTTCGTTGGGGCTTACAAGAATGAAATTTTTTCAAAAATATTATTTTACAAAAATTTTATGAGAGACTCAACTTCGGAAGATAATTTTTAGTTAGTATCCGAAATTTCAATCCATTTGGCACCATAGATCCGGAGAAAGCGGCCTTCAAATTTCAAACCCAAGTCTTTCGTTGGCGCTTATAAGAATATAATATTTTTCAAAAATGGTTTTTTACCTTAATTTAATGGTTGATTCAACTTCAGAACATAATTTTGAGAAGGAATACGAAATTTCAATCCATTTGAGACCATAGATCCTGAGAAAACGGCCCCCAATGATCGAACCCAAGTCTTTCGTTGGGGCTTTCAAGAATGAATTTTTTTACAAAAATATTATTGAACCAAAATTTTATGCGGAAGAAAATTCTGATTAGGATTACGAAATTTCAATCCAATTGGGACCATAGATCCGGAGATGATCATAGATCAATCTTCGAACCCAAGTCTTTCGTTGGCGCTTTTTAGACTACAATTTTTTTCAAAAATGATTTTTCACCATAATTTTATGGTAGATTCAAGTTCAGAACATAATTGTGAGTCGGAATACGAAAGTTCTATCCATTTGAGACCATAGATCCTGAGAAAACGGCCCCCAATGTTCGAACCCAAGTCTTTCGTTGGCGCTTATTAAGATATAATTTTTTCAAAAATGGTTTTTACCATTAATTTATGGTAGATTCAACTTCAGAACATAATTGTGAGAAGGAATAAGAAATTTCAATCCATTTGAGACCATTGATCCTGAGAAAACGGCCCTCAAAGTTCGAACCCAAGTCTTTCGTTGGGGCTTACAAGAATGAAATTTTTTTTTTATGTTTTTGTACAAAAATTTTATGAGAGAACCAACTTCGAAAGATAATTTGAGTAGGAATCTGAAATTTCAATCCATTTGTCACCATAGATCCGGAGAAAACGGCCTTCAAATTTCAAACCCAAGTCCTTCGTTGGCGCTTATAGTAATTTAACTTTTTCAAAAATGGATTTTAACCATAATTTTATGGTAGATTGAACTTCAGAACATAATTGTGAGAAGGAATACGAAATTTCAATCCATTTGATACCATAGATCCTTAGAAAACGGCCCTCAATGTTCGAACCCAAGTCTTTCGTTGGCGCTTATTAGAATATAATTGTTGAGAATACTTTGGAGCTTGATGGAGTCTTCAAAATAACAGATGCATGGTTTTTGTTTTTACTGCACAAACTGCATTTGTACTTTATTTAATGTTACGAGCTAAAAATATTCCCGACCCGGGTAAAACACTTTTACAGGTGGTCAGTTGACCTTTATTACTGACTGTTCCTATTTTTTTGGAGAGAAGAAGTGAAAAATCCACTCGGCGAGGCTTTTTATAGCCTAATCAAATAACACACTGACAAGCTAATTATCAAAACAAATACTGTCTTAGAAGCCAATGGTAATTAAAACACCTGTTTTATCTATAGGCCCTAGTTTTACTACTGACCGCTAGGTGCTAGGCAGGACCCTGTAAAATAAATGGTTGTGCACTTAGCTTGTAGCTTGTACATTTTAAACATATTGCCACCGCCGGGATGAGAAAAAAAACTGGTGGTTTTTTTTTTAGATCAATACAAAAAACTTTAAACAAATATTAAAATAGTTCATTATAACTAAACTACCTAAACCTGAAGGGATCGGGAATATAATTTAAAACAATCAAAAATATAATAACCCTCATACAAATACATAATCCATAAAATTAATCACATTATTCCATAAAATTAATAAACCCATAACCTGATAAATCATAAAATTGATAAAATTCATAAATTAATAACATTTACACATGTAGATCACTTAATTAACTAATATTCTAGCTCCCGTATAGAGCAGTTCAAAAACTGAAATCTGTTTTTTTTATGAGTTCATACTTGACTCTTTTTTTTAATAGAACACAAAACACTGTAATCACTGCACTGTGTAGACCGTTCACTCTGCATTCGGTCCAGTGGTGATCATCCTGTCAAGGGTGGTACATGTTAACTCAGGGGGTTGAGTATCATATTAAGGGTGTCCTGTCCTGGTAGGCAGCGAATACCCCTGGTCCTGGTTGACTGGAAGCCCCAGTGGCTTCTGGATATAAGGTCGGTTAACCAAAGCGATGCTCTATGGTCAGTAGTCCTGTGTGGTAGCATCGGTTCAGCCCTGGTTACATTAGGCTGTGTCCTTGGGAAGGTCTGTAGTTTGCCTGGTCGGGAGATGCAGATCCGGGTTTGATTCTATTGGCATCAAACATATTTTTGTGATAGGTCGCACAAAAATGCCTTGGGACGTCTTGAGGGTAACCACCCTCACTACGCCATCAGGTCCTGGATGAGTTGCTGTTATGCGAGCCATCCTCCATAATGCAGGAGGCAGATTGTCCTCCTTCAAGATGACCAAATCGTCCTTTTTTATGACTTCTTGGCTGCTGGCCTGCCATTTGGTCCGTTTTTGTAGTTCAGCAAGGTAATCTCGTTTCCATCTTCACCAGAAAGTTTGAATTAAGGCATTTAATTTTTGATATTGGCTTAGTCTGTTCTCTGGTAGCTCGCGGACGTCTAATTCAGGGATGATAGAAGCCTCAGTGCCCATAAGGAAGTGGTTGGGGGTGAGGGGGAGTAGGTCGTTGACGTCATCAGACAAGGAAGTTAAAGGACGGGTGTTCAAACAAGCCTCTATCTGACAAAGTAAAGTATATAATAATTCAAACTGTAATGGATTATTTTTGGTAATTCTATATAAATGAAACTTGGTAGATTTAACTGCAGCTTCCCACAGCCCGCCGTGATTTGGCGCCCTAGGAGGAATGAAATTCCAAACTATGCCTTTATCTGCTAAAAACCTATGAATTTTGTCATTGTTCAGCTTTAGACTGGCATACAAATCTTGAAGCTTGTTGGAAGCTCCTCTGAAGCTAGTGTAATTGTCAGAAAATATTTTTTCAGGTTGACCCCGCCGGGCGATAAATCTCTTTGAGCAATTTAAAAAAGTATCGCTTGACAAATCCGTTACAAGTTCCAAATGAACAGCTTTAGTAGAAAAACAAACAAATATGCAAAGATACGATTTGATAAGTGGAGACTTCCTCAGCGCTCCACTATTCATGTCAATAGGTCCAGCATAATCAAGCCCCGTCACCGCAAATGGTCGACTGGGAGTGATTCTTTCAACAGGTAAGTTTCCCATGATCTGCTGGCAAACTCAAGGTTGGTATCTAAAACATATAATACAGTTATGTAAGACTCGTTTAACAGTATTTTTTCCTAGTATGGGCCAGTATTTCAAGCGTATTTCCGCTAACAGCGCTTGTGGCCCGGCATGTAAATGCACATAATGATAATGTCTTATGATTAATTCGGTTGATTTATGTGTAGGCGATAATATTACAGGTTGCCTTTGTTGATGCGATAAGTACGTAGCTAGTTTTAGTACCATTTGCACAAATTAAACCATCTTATAAACAAGGATTGAGAGCTTTCAATCTACTATTTTTGTTTACCATCATGTGATTTTTCAAGTCCTTTAATTCTCTTTTAAAGGAATTTTCTTGAGATGATTTCAGCAGACATTTTAAGGCTGCTTCTAGTTCGGTGACAGTTATATTGCCTCCGATTTTATCTTTAGGATTCCGACAATTATTTATTAATCTCAACGCCAAAGTGGTAATTCTCTTCAATTTGGTTAGCGATGAAAATTTTTCGAAAATCTCCCATTCTTGAACATTAGCTGCCAGTAATACATTTAGTTGTGATAGTTCACCTAGATAGGCCCTCCAGGTTAGTAAAATTTCATCAGGTAGTGTGTCGTCCCATGCTGCTTTTGATTGCCATAATTTCTGCATAATTAATTTGGCCACCACTATTATGGGGCCTAGGAGACCCAATGGGTCAAAAGTTGAAGCTATGCACGACAATATCTGACGCTTACTTTCCGTCTTACTTGACGGTCTTTTAATTTCATATGATAAACAATCTGATTCATTATCCCAGATCAAACCTAGGATCTTTTCAATTTTGGAATTGTTAGTGATCATTTGTTCACCATTGCTTTTCCCAGCAATTTCACCCTGGCCCGACCCAGATGACAATTCCGAAATATTCGATCTCCACTTCCGCAAGGTCATTCCGGCGGACAGTAAAATATCATGTACCTGTTGTTTCAACCTGACGCATGCGTCCAAGTCGTCCTCTCCGGTCAACAGATCGTCCATGTAGAAATCGTTTTTTATGACCTGGCTTGCTACGGGAAATTTAATGCGATTGTCCATACTGATTTGCCGTAGACATCTAGTTGCCAGGAAAGAGGAAGGTCCCAAACCGTAGGTGATTGTCTTCAATTTATAATGCAGGAGCTCCTCTTCTGGAGAGTCGCGCCATAAAATCTTCTGCAGGCTGTGATCCTCTGGGCGTACGTTGATTTGATGGTACATTTTTTCTATGTCCGCCGTCATGACGTATCTATGTTTCCTAAAACGTAAAAGATGAGTGTATAAATCTTTTTGAATAACAGCTCCTACCATTAATGCATCATTCAGGGAAATACCGGTCGACGTTTTAGCCGATCCGTCAAATACTACATGCACTTTATTAGTGCTGCTCGCTTCCTTTATTACCGCATGATGCGGCAAAAAATAGGAATGGTCCTTTGTTTTCTCACATAGCTCCATGTGATTTAATTGCTCATATTCTTTCATAAATTAAGCATACTGAGATTTCAGTTCAGGATTCATTAAAAATTTTCTTTCCAAACCTTTGAATCTTTTTTCCGCTGTGCCTAATGAGTCACCAAGTTGGTTGACACACGGGCGGCGCGGCAAACTCACTACGTATCTACCATCGCTCTCTCGGGTGTGCGTGGCTACAAAGTCGGCTTCACAAGCCTTCTCCTCGTGGTTATAAAAACTTGGAGGCATCACCTTTTCCATTTTCCAAAATTTTTCAACTTGATTTGACAATGTATTTATTGATAAACTACAGATTTCTGGTACTGGCCTTTTTTTATGGTGAGCGTTGATCGGGCCCGAGATGATCCATCCTAATTCTGTCCTTTGGAACGTAGGTCCGGTATCCAATCTTAGCCGATCATTCTTCAATATCTCCCAAAAACTCTCAGCGCCCAACAGTATATCAATGGGTGCTGCGATGTTGAAGTTTGGATCCGCCAATTCCAATCCCGGCGGAAGCTTGAAATCCTTCCTGGCCACCGTTGCTTGCGGTAAATTTGTAGTTATTTCCTGCAATATTAGACATGTGATATCTTGTTTATAATTTGTTTTTAAAGATTTCATTTTAATTGCAACCCGTTTCTTTATATGGGTCACGTTGTTATGTATACCCGACACGGGTTTGTTTATGTTTTCACACTTCAAATTCAATTTTATTGCAAACTTTTCGCACATAAAATTTGATTGGGCTCCTGAATCAATTAATACCCTTGCTTTATGCATTTCTTTATTGCGATCCAACACTCCTATGATTGCTGTCGACAATAACACAGTTTTTTCCGCCTTCACCAAAGCGGAGTGGTTGGACACTGAAACTCGTTCAGTTTCCATATGGTCGCCGCCTCCAGGGCGGGCTTCACCATTTTTATCGGAATCATTACTCGGATGATTCCCCTTATGCAATAAGGTGTTGTGGCTATCGCTACCACATAGCTTGCATTGCATATTAATTTTACAATATGAGGCCGTATGCCCTAACCTCAAACATTTGAAGCAGGCCCTACACCTCTTTATCATTTGGCTTCTCTCTCCTGAAGTTAACTTTAAAAACTTTTTACAATAATAAATTTTATGTCCTTTATCGTGACAACATATACAATTATTGTAGGCGGCTGCTAAGAAAACTGATTCCTTTCTAGGAATGTTATTGTTGCCGCCATTTGTTTTCGGGTAGGTAACATTTTTTTTCGATTCTGTATGTAACATTAATTCTAAAACTTGCGCCCTTGACGTTAGACACTTGAGAAATTCTCCTAACGTTGGTAATTCTTCCTGTAATGTTGTTTGTTCCCAATGCTTTCGCGATATTGCGTCTAATTTATTAGAAACTATATAAATAATTAATGAATCCCATTGATCGATTTTTAAGCCTAAATTTTGCAGAGCCTTTAGGTTCTTTTTTTTTTTTTTTTTTTTTTTATTTATCTATATAAATTTTTTTATAAGTGGTTTTTCGATGCCTGTCTCACTAGGGTAAACCTGTGTCGAGACAGACATAGAGTACATCGATATATATACATATAGTTAAGTGAATATCAATAAGGGTAAATACAAAATATAAAAATAATACAAAATAATTTCAATACAATCAAAAGAACGATTGGGTTAATCCTGTTAAGATTGTGTTCATTATTAGTATGTGGGAAAATATAAATAGATCATTTTAATTAAGTTTGAATTTGGTCGTGTGTAAATAGTACTTGTTATCTATGTGCAATTTGGTTTACATATGCTTGCAATAGTGGGACGCCCTGTGATTGCAATCCATTTCTTTATTTCGTGTTTAAATTTTGTCATTGTTTCTAATTGTCTGATCGTAGTTGGTAGTGTATTGTATAGTTTGCAAGCTATGTTTTTAAAATGTCTTTGGCCGAATGAGGTTTTAGCAAAAGGAGTTTGAAGAAGTTCTTTGTTTTTGGCTCGGGTATTGTGAATAGTTTGTGTTGGTTTGTATAGTGATTTATTGTTCTGGTGTAAGTTGGCCAAGATGGATCTTGCATACAGCTGTTTTATGTCCATAACATTGATAGTATTGAAGATCGTATCAGTGCTGGTAGAAAGAGGAACCTTAAGGATTATTTTAATGATTAATTTTTGTGCTTTTAAAATGGGGTCAAGGGCACTAGAAGAAGCATTACCCCAAGCTAGAATTCCGTATTCTATGTGTGATTGGCATGGTGAGTAATAGACTGATTTTAAAAGTTTAAGGTCAATAAAATTGCGTGTTTGTTTGAAAAAGTATATAGATTTGCGGATTTTATTCGTGGTGTTATGAATATGTTGTTTCCAATTAAGATTTGTGTCAAAAGTTATACCTAAATATTTAATATTGTTTACTTGTTCTAAGCATGGGCAGTCACAATTCCGGTTAAGAGATGAATTTTTGCATCTGTGTATTTTCAAAGTTAGATTTAGGTTTGACTTTGGGATATTTATGAGACTGAATAGTGTGTATTTTGTTTTAGGTATATTAAGAGTTAGTGAATTAGAGTCGAGCCAATGTTTTACCTTTTGAATTCCTTCTTCCGCTTTGGCGTATACGGTAGGCCAGTCTTTTGATTGAAATAGAAGGACTGTGTCATCGGCAAAACTGACAATAGTGGCATCGATATCTAGGTTACACAACTCATTTATATATATTAGGAAGAGCGTTGGACCTATAACACTGCCTTGTGGGACACCATAACTAATTGGCAAAAATTGACTTTTTGTTGTTCCGAGTTTAACGCATTGGGATCTGCCAGATAAGAAGCTGGAGAGAAGGTCTAGTTCTTTATTCCTAATACCCACATTGAACATTTTGCGTTCCAATTTGATATGTGAGATTGTATCAAACGCTTTACAGAGGTCGATAAATACCGATAGACATTTCGAGCCCTTATCTAGTTGGCCAGAAATATGGTCAGTTACTGTGGCTATGGCATCGTTAGTGCTTTTATGTCTTCTGAAGCCAAATTGACGAGGCGATAGAAGGTTGTTGGCTTCTAGGTATTCCATCAGACTATTATTCACGATCTTTTCAAATACTTTTGAAATGGAATTGAGCAACGTAATTGGACGGTAATTGCTGATGTCAAGTTTAGAACCTGTTTTAAAAATTGGGATAATAAGACCTTGTTTTAGAATAGTGGGAAAAAGGCCTTGGCGGAAACTAATATTAAGAAGATGGGTTATTGGTTGAATTATACCAGGGGCAATTTTTTTAAGTACAGTGTTTGGTATTTCATCTATGCCGGCAGATGAAGTGTTTTTGAGAGAGTTTATTGCTACAGAAACATCTTTCTCTGTAACCGTTTTAAGAACAAAACGTGTTGGGACTTCATCATTGGTAGAGGGGTCTCTAGTGTTAGGTGTATTGTTATCTGTTGTGATTTTTTTTGCTAATTCTGACCCTATATTTGCAAAATAATGGTTTACATGATTGACAATTGTGTTAGGGTTCGATGTAACGTGTACAGTGTTATCATTGATGTTGAGAGAGTTTAAGACGTCGGTAGCTTTGTGTGAATTGGTTGCTTCCTTGAGGATTCTCCATATTTTTTTAGGGTCATTGTTGCATTCGGAAATTTTCTTACTATAGTATAAATTTTTGGCTTTCCTAATTACTTGTGTGCAAATATTTCTGTATCTTTTGTAGAAATTATGGAGTGTGATATCGTAAGGATTCGTGGCACACTTTTTATGTAAGGAGTTGCGTTTCCTAATGCAGTTAATGATTGTATGGTTTATCCATGGTTTAAGGGGTTTGATAGTTTTAGGAATGTTTTTGGTGGTGATTTTGGTGTTTTGGTTAAGGGTGTCTTGTAGGTAGTTAGAGAAGTAATTCCAGGCATCCTCTGTGTTTGTTATATTATGTAGTATGTCCCAGGATTTGGATTTAATCATTTTGTTGAGATTGTCATAGTCAATTGTTTTCTTAGTTGTTGTAGTTGAAGCTTTATTGTGTACATTGTGTTTGGAACCCATTGTGAAGGAGGTGGCATAGTGATCTGTAATTGATGACGTATGAATTTCAGAGGTGTATAGATTGGATGATTTTACCATAATATGGTCGATGCAGGAAGAGGAGTATTGCGTACATCGAGTTGGTGAATTTATAGTGCTTACCATTCCATGAAACATTACTGTATTTAAATAGTCTTGACACTGAGGATGTTCATTGTTTGTTAGAATGTTGATGTTTAGGTCTCCAATTAAAACTAAGTTCTTTATTTTGTTTAGCTCAGTAAGACAGTTATTTAAGTCAAACAAAAATGGAGATATATTTGGTTTAGAAGGAGAGCGGTAAAGTGCGATGATACATGTGTTGACGTTGTATGTTATTTGGAGACAGTTTGAATTTGTAATGGTAATTTCTTTGACGTTACACGCGTTATGAGTATTGTCTCGTGTGTATACTACTATACCGTCGTTTTGTCTGTAGTGATTTATGGTTTGGTGGTGAGTGTAATCAATAATAATTTTGGGAGTATAAGAAGGTGTTAGCCAACATTCTGTCAGGATAATTATATCATATTTGATTTTAGTAAGTTCGAGTTGGATGAGAAATTGGTCAAAGTTTTTGTTTATTGATCTAATGTTTTGATGGTATATTGATAGGTTCGAATTGTTAGTTGTCATTTTAGTAGTTACAGAATCCATTTTTATACGGCACTTATATTAACCTTTTTGCTCTTAAGTTTATTAACCTTTTTGCTCCAATTGCTTCAGCAATAGTTTTGTATGTTGAAATAATTTTCATAAAGTAAGCGTTATTTGTGTATGCATCTATGATTGTACGAGAATCTTGAATAAAATCAAGAGATATCACTATTATACCATATAATATAAAATCAATAAATAAGAGAATTAAGAATAATAAAATATCAATAGCAAAACCAATCAGGGGAATAAGAAGAATAAAAAAATAATAATAATTTGCGACAAATAAGTTAATAAAATGCACAAAAATATCCAATATGGACAGACAGAATGTATGTTTTATGACAAACAAGAAAGTCATATAAAATATAAGAATAAATAGAAATGTAGAAATTGGAAACTTTAACCGGATTGCATAATTATAGTGATTTGAGTAATTATAATAAGACATGGAAATTTTAATAATGAAATGGATTAATATAAATGAAGGTATTGAATATATTAGAAGAGGTAGAGAAAGAATGTAAACAGAATTAAAATCATTTGGATAGTAAAAACATTTAAAACAAGTAGTGTACATAAAATAATTAAAAAACATGAACAGACAGATTATAGGTTTTGTAACAAGTAAAATAATGATATAAAATATAAGAATAAATAGAAATGTAGGGATTGGAAATTTAAGAAAAATTGCATTATTATAGTGATTTGAAGAATTATAATAATACATTAAAATTTTAAGAATGAAATGGATTAACTTAAATGAAGGTATTGAATGGATTAAAAAAGGTACATGAAGAATGTAATCATAATTAAAGTAATTTGGATAATAACCTTTAGAATCAATGGTGTAAAAAAAATAGTTAAAAAATATGAACAGATAGATTATATTATGAGTTATAACAAGTAAAATAATCATATAAAATATAAGAATAAATAAAAATGTAGAATTTGGAAATTTTAAAAGAATTGCATATGTATAGTGAATTGAAGAAATATAATAAAACATTAAAACATTACATTAGTCTCATCACATTAGTCTCATCAATTAAATAGCGCATGGCTACCGGATCCTCTTGTTTCATTTCTTTAAGTTGAAACAAAGCTTGTATATGCTTATGAACGGTAGTTCGCAAATTTGCAAATCTTTGTTGCAACAATTCTCAGGCTGACACGTAATTTAAATCTGATACTTCGAAATTGGCGATCACTTTCGCTGCATTCCCCTTTAAACAGGATTGCAGATTATAGAATTTTTGCACATTATTTAACGTTTGATTATTATGCACTAGTGTTTTAAATGTCTCTAAGAAGTTTACCCATGTTTTTTGATCACCATTGAATTCCCTTAATTGGAGGTTAGGAAGTTTTATTGCTACCTTGTTTTGCTCAACGGATTGTAACATTTCTTTTGCTTTCGCTAAAATCGAATAATATTGGTTCTCAAAACTTTCCCTTTGGGAATTATTCTCGATGTCGTCAGAATCTGGTAGAGCTTCTATTTGATCTTGAAATAACTCAAACTGGTTTAATATGTTTTCAATTTTTTCGTACCTAATTTGGATCTCATTTAACGATAAACTATTTATTGAATCCCCGAACCTCGTGAGTTTCCCTTTTAAAACCCCTCGTTTGGCGATTAGCGATTTCATATTATCCATCTTAATTGCGTAAAAACCAAAAAAAGATGTTCCCTAAAAAATATTTTCTGCGCAATCGTATTATAATTGAAAACACAAATAATGAAATAACCAAATCCAGCCGTACCTTGACAAATTCTTACAAATAATATATTTGAGCTACCTAACCTTAAAAAACAAACAATAATAATACACAATGACTTGCTTCTATGCCGTGGGTAGCCGTTTTTTTCCTTTTCAAATTATTATATTAGCAAAATACACAGTAAAACAAAGCTTGTTTGAAATTGGAAATGATAAAAAAGATAGGAAGGCACAAAGGTACTCATCTGAATTTCTTCTGGAATTGGCATCATTTTTTTCCATCAAAAGCCTTTTGTTTGGTGCTGGTTCATTTTTTCTGGTAAATCCTCTGATTATATCCATCCGCTCGTTAGGACCATGTTGAGAAAAGTTTGGGGCTTGATGGAGTCTTCAAAATAACAGACGCATGGTTTTTGTTTTTACTGCACAAACTGCATTTGTACTTTATTTAATGTTACGAGTTAAAAATATTCCCGACCCGGGTAAAACACTTTTACAGGTGGTCAGTTGACCGTAATTACTGACTGTTACTATTTTTTGGAGAGAAGAAGTGAAAAATCCACTCGGCGAGGCTTTTAATAGCCTAATAAAATAACACACTGACAAGCTAATTATCAAAACAAATACTGTCATAGAAGCCAATGGTAATTAAAACACCTGTTTTATCTAAAGGCCCTAGTTTTACTACTAACCGCTAGGTGCTAGGCAGGACCCTGTAAAATAAATGGTTGTGCACTTAGCTAGTAGCTTGTACATTTGAAACAATAATTTTTTTCAAAAATGGTTTTTTACCATAAATTTATGGTAGATTCAACTTCAGAACATAATTGTGAGAAGGAATAAGAAATTTCAATCCATTAGAGACCATAGATCCTGAGAAAATGGCCTTCAAATTTCAAACCCTAGTCTTTCGTTGAAGCTTATAAGAATAAAATAATCTTCAAAAGTGGTTTTTAACCAAAATAAAATGGTAGATTCAACTTCAGAACAAAATTGTGAGAAAGAATACGAAATTTCAATCCATTTGAGACCATAGATCCTGAGAAAACGGCCCTCAATGTTCGAACCCAAGTCTTTCGTTGGCGCTTATTAGAATATAATTTTTTCAAAAATGGTTTTTTACCATAAATTATTGTTAGATTCAGCTTGAGAACATCATCGTGAGAAGGAATAAGAAATTTCAAACAATTAGAGACCATAGATCCTAAGAAAATGGCCATAAAATTTCAAACCCAAGTCATTCGTTGACGCTTATAAGAATAAAATATTCTTCAAAAATGGTTTTTTACCAAAATTAAATGGTAGATTCAACTTCAGAACATAATTGTGAGAAGGAATACGAAATTTCAACCCTATTGGGATCATAGATCCGGAGAAAACAGCCCTCAAAGTTCGAACCCAAGTCTTTCCCTGGGGCTTTCAAGAATGAAATTTTTTACAAAAATGTTATTTATCCAAAATTTAATGAGTTATTCATCATCGGAAGATAATTTTGAGTAGAAATCCGATATTTCAATCCATTAGGCACCATAGATCCGGAGAAAACGGCCCTCAAATTTCAAACCCAAGTCTTTCGTTGGTACTTATAAAAATAAAATATTCTTCAGAAATGGTTTTTTACCAAAATTAAATGGTAGATTCAACTTCAGAACATAATTGTGAGAAGGAATACCAAATTTCAACCCTTTTGGGATCATAGATCCGGAGAAAAGAGCCCTCAAAGTTCGAACCCAAGTCTTTCGTCGGGGCTTTCAAGAATGAAATTTTTTTCAAAAATTATTTTACCAAAATTTTATCAGACATTCTACATCGGAAGATAATTCTGATTAGGATTACGAAATTTCAATCCATTTGGGACCATAGATCTTGAGAAAACGGCCCTCAAAGTTCGAACCCAAGTCTTTCGTTGGCGCTTATTAGGATATAATTTTTTTCAAAAATGGTTTTTTACCATCATTTTACGGTGGATTCAACTTTGAAAGATAATTTTGAGAAGGAATCCGAAATTTCAATCCATTTGGAACCATAGATCCGGAGAAAACGGCCTTCAAATTTCAAACCCAAGTCTTTCGTTGGCGCTTATAAGAATACAATATTTTAAAAAAATGGTTTTTAACCATAATTTAATTGTTGATTCAACTTCAGAACATATTTGTGAAAAGAAATTAGAAATTTCAATCCATTTGGGACCATAGATCCGGAGAAAACAGCCCTCAAAGTTCGAACCCAAGTCTTTCGTTGGGGCTTACAAGAATGAAATTTTTTTTTTAAGTTGTTTCACAAAAATTTTATGAGAGACCCAACTTGGAGAAATAATTTTGAGTAGGAATCCGAAATTTCATTCCATTTGAGACCATACATCCGGAGAAAACGGCCCTCAAATTTCGAACGCAAGTCTTTCGTTGGCGCTTATTAGAATATAATTTTTTTCAAAAATGGTTTTTTACCATAATTTTATGGTAGATTCAACTTCAGAACATAATTGTGAGAAGGAATAAGAAATTTCAATCCTTTTGAGAGGATAGATCTGGCGAAAACCGCCCTCAAATTTCAAACCCAAGTTTTTCGTTGGTACTTATAAAAATAAAATATTCTTCAGAAATGGTTTTTTACCAAAATTAAATGGTAGATTCAACTTCAGAACATAATTGTGAGAAGGAATACCAAATTTCAACCCTTTTGGGATCATAGATCCGGAGAAAAGAGCCCTCAAAGTTCGAACCCAAGTCTTTCGTCGGGGCTTTCAAGAATGAAATTTTTTTCAAAAATTATTTTACCAAAATTTTATCAGACATTCTACATCGGAAGATAATTCTGATTAGGATTACGAAATTTCAATCCATTTGGGACCATAGATCTTGAGAAAACGGCCCTCAAAGTTCGAACCCAAGTCTTTCGTTGGCGCTTATTAGGATATAATTTTTTTCAAAAATGGTTTTTTACCATCATTTTATGGTGGATTCAACTTTGAAAGATAATTTTGAGAAGGAATCCGAAATTTCAATCCATTTGGAACCATAGATCCGGAGAAAACGGCCTTCAAATTTCAAACCCAAGTCTTTCGTTGGCGCTTATAAGAATACAATATTTTTAAAAAATGGTTTTTAACCATAATTTAATTGTTGATTCAACTTCAGAACATATTTGTGAAAAGAAATTAGAAATTTCAATCCATTTGGGACCATAGATCCGGAGAAAACAGCCCTCAAAGTTCGAACCCAAGTCTTTCGTTGGGGCTTACAAGAATGAAATTTTTTTTTTAAGTTGTTTCACAAAAATTTTATGAGAGACCCAACTTGGAGAAATAATTTTGAGTAGGAATCCGAAATTTCATTCCATTTGAGACCATACATCCGGAGAAAACGGCCCTCAAATTTCGAACGCAAGTCTTTCGTTGGCGCTTATTAGAATATAATTTTTTTCAAAAATGGTTTTTTACCATAATTTTATGGTAGATTCAACTTCAGAACATAATTGTGAGAAGGAATAAGAAATTTCAATCCTTTTGAGACAATAGATTCTGAGAAAACGGCCACCAATGATCGAACCCGAGTCTTTCGTTGGCGCTTATTAGAATAAAAATTTTTTCACAAATGGTTTTTTACCATAATTTTACGGTAGATTCAACTTCGGAACATAATTGTGAAACGGAATGAGAAATTTCAATCCATTTGAGAGGATAGATCTGGCGAAAACCGCCCTCAAATTTCAAATCCAAGTCTTTCGTCGGGGCTTTCAAGAATGAAATTTTTTTCAAAAATTATTTTACCAAAATTTTATCAGACATTCTACATCGGAAGATAATTCTGATTAGGATTACGAAATTTCAATCCATTTGGGACCATAGATCTTGAGAAAACGGCCCTCAAAGTTCGAACCCAAGTCTTTCGTTGGCGCTTATTAGGATATAATTTTTTTCAAAAATGGTTTTTTACCATCATTTTATGGTGGATTCAACTTTGAAAGATAATTTTGAGAAGGAATCCGAAATTTCAATCCATTTGGATCCGGAGAAAACGGCCTTCAAATTTCAAACCCAAGTCTTTCGTTGGCGCTTATAAGAATACAATATTTTTAAAAAATGGTTTTTAACCATAATTTAATTGTTGATTCAACTTCAGAACATATTTGTGAAAAGAAATTAGAAATTTCAATCCATTTGGGACCATAGATCCGGAGAAAACAGCCCTCAAAGTTCGAACCCAAGTCTTTCGTTGGGGCTTACAAGAATGAAATTTTTTTTTTAAGTTGTTTCACAAAAATTTTATGAGAGACCCAACTTGGAGAAATAATTTTGAGTAGGAATCCGAAATTTCATTCCATTTGAGACCATACATCCGGAGAAAACGGCCCTCAAATTTCGAACGCAAGTCTTTCGTTGGCGCTTATTAGAATATAATTTTTTTCAAAAATGGTTTTTTACCATAATTTTATGGTAGATTCAACTTCAGAACATAATTGTGAGAAGGAATAAGAAATTTCAATCCTTTTGAGACAATAGATTCTGAGAAAACGGCCACCAATGATCGAACCCGAGTCTTTCGTTGGCGCTTATTAGAATAAAAAAATTTTCACAAATGGTTTTTTACCATAATTTTACGGTAGATTCAACTTCGGAACATAATTGTGAAACGGAATGAGAAATTTCAATCCATTTGAGAGGATAGATCTGGCGAAAACCGCCCTCAAATTTCAAATCCAAGTCTTTCGTTGGCGCTTATAAGAATATAATATTTTTCAAAAATGGTTTTTTACCATAATATAATGGAAGATTCAACTTCAAAACATATTTGTGAAAAGGAATTAGAAATTTCAATTCATTTGGGACCATAGATCCGGAGAAAACAGCCCTCAAAGTTCGAAAACAAGTCTTTTGTTGGCGATTACTAGAATATTTTTTTTTCAAAAATGTTATTTTATCAAAATTTTATGAAAGATTCAACTTCAGAAAATAATTCTGAGTAGGAATACGAAATTTCAATCCATTCGGGACTATAGAACCGGAGAAAACGGCTATAAATTTCGAACCCAAGTTTTTCGTTTGCGCTTACTAGAATTTAATTTTTTTCAAAAATGGTTTTTTACCATAAATTTATGGTAGATTCAACTTCAGAACATAATTGTGAGAAGAAATAAGACATTTCAATCCATTTGGGACCATACATCGGGAGAAATCGGCCCTCAAAGTTCGAACCCAAGTCATTCGTTGGGGCTTATTAGAATACATTTTTTTTCATAATTGGTTTTTTCCCATTATTTTATGGTAGATTCAACAGCGGAACATAATTGTGAGAAGGAATACGAAGTTTCAACCCTTTTGGGATCATAGATCCGGAGAAAACAGCCCTCAAAGTTCGAAACTAAGTCTTTCGTTGGGGCTTTCAAGAATGAAATTTTTTACAAAAACGGTATTTTACCAAAATTCAATGAGACATTCAACATCGGAAGATAATTTTGATTAGGATTACGAAATTTCAATCCATTTGGCACCATAGATCCGGAGAAAACGGCCCTCAAATTTCAAACCCAAGTCTTTCGTTGGTACTTATAAAAATAAAATATTCTTCAGAAATGGTTTTTTACCAAAATTAAATGGTAGATTCAACTTCAGAACATAATTGTGAGAAGGAATACCAAATTTCAACCCTTTTGGGATCATAGATCCGGAGAACACAGCCCTCAAAGTTCGAAACTAAGTCTTTCGTTGGGGCTTTCAAGAATGAAATTTTTTACAAAAATGTTATTTATCGAAAATTTAATGAGTTATTCATCATCGGAAGATAATTTTGAGTAGAAATCCGATATTTCAATCCATTAGGCACCATAGATCCGGAGAAAACGGCCCTCAAATTTCAAACCCAAGTCTTTCGTTGGTACTTATAAAAATAAAATATTCTTCAGAAATGGTTTTTTACCAAAATTAAATGGTAGATTCAACTTCAGAACATAATTAAGAGAAGGAATACGAAATTTCAACCATTTTGGGTTCATAGATCCGGAGAAAACAGCCCTCAAAGTTCGAACCCAAGTCATTCGTTGGCGCTTATTAGAATATATTTTTTTTCAAAAATCTTTTTTTACCATAAATTTATGGTAGATTTAACTTCAGAACATAATTGTGAGAAGGAATAAGAAATTTCAATCCATTTGGGACCATAGATCCGGAGAAAACGGCCCTCGAATTTCAAACCCAAGTCTTTCGTTGGCGCTTATAGGAATATAGTTTTTCAAAAATGGTTTTTTACCATAATTTTATGGTAGATTCAACTTCAGAACAAATTTCTGAGAAGGAATACGAAATTTCCATCCGTTTGAGACCATGGATCCGGAGAAAACGGCTATTAAATTTCGAACCCAAGTCTTTTATATTCTAATAAGTTGGCGCTTATTAGAATATAAAAGTTTTCAAAAATGTTTTTTTTTTCCATTATTTTATGGAAGATTCAACTACAGAACATAATTCTGAGTAGGAATCCATAATTTCAATTTATTTGGGACCATAGATCCGGAGAAAATGGCCCTCAAAGTTCGAACCCAAGTTTTTCGATGGGGCTTACAAGAATGATGTTTTTTTCAAAAATGTTATTTTACTAAAATTGTATGAGAGATTCAACATCGGAAGAAATTTGAAGAAGGATTATGAAATTTCAATCCATTTGGCACCATAGATCCGCAGAAAACGGCCCTAAAATTTCAAACCCAAGTCTTTCGTTAGCGCTTATTTGAATATAGTTTTTTTTCAAAATGGTTTTTTACCATAATTTTATGGTAGATTCGACTTCAGAACATAATTCTGAGTAGGAATCCATAATTTCAATTCATTTGGACCATAGATCCGGAGAAAACGGCCCTCAAAGTTCAAACCAAAGTCTTTTGTTGAGGCTTATAAGATTGAAAAAAATTTCACAAATTCAATTGTACGACGATTTTCATACTGATTCAACTTCAGAATATTTTTGTTACCACGAACCAAAAATTTCCATCCGTTCGGCAATGTAGACACTCATAAGACACTCATTCGGCAATGTAGATAACGGCTTTCAAAGTTCGAACCCAAGTCTTTCGTTGAGGCTTTAATAATTCTTATGAATGAAAAAAAAAATTATTGAATTATTAACATTAACGTTGGGTGTCAATCATTTGAAATATAGTTTTCAGCCGATTTTCACCAATCTGTTGTTTGTTTTAATTATACAATAAATAATCCTTAAATGAGAAAACGTAAACGAATGATAATGCAAGCGTTTCTACTTTTTCTATATTTAATACTTAACATTTATAGTGCCTACCTTGGTGTATTATCAGAAAATAAAGTAAAGTAAGTTAATACGAAATTTCAATCCTTTTGAGACCATAGATCTGGAGAAAACGGCTATCAAATTTCGAACCCAAGTCTTTCGTTGGCGCTTATTAGAACATAAAAGTTTTCAAAAATGTTTTTATTTCCATAGTTTTATGGTAGATTAAACTTCAGAAAATAATTCTGAGTAAGAATCCATAAATTCAATTCATTTGGGACTATAGATCCGTAGAAAACGGTCCTCAAAGTTCGAACCCAAGTCTTTCGTTGGGGCTAACTAGAATGAAATTTTTTCAAAAATGTTATTTAACAAACATTTTATGAGAGACTCAACTTCGGAAGATAATTCTGGGTACGAATACGAAATTTCAATCCATTTGGGACTATAGATCCGGAGAAAACAGCCCTCAAAGTTCGAAAACAAGTCTTTTGTTCGCGCTTACTAGAAATTTTTTTTTTTTAATATTCTTTTATCAAAATTTTATGAATGATTCAACTTCGGAAGATAATTCTGAGTAGGAATACGAAATTTCAATCCATTTGGGACTATAGATCCGGAGAAAACGGCTATCAAATTTCGAACCCAAGTCTTTCGTTGGCGCTTACTAGAAATAATTTTTTTCAAAAATGGTTTTTTACCATAATTTTATGGTAGATTCAACTTCAGAGCATAATTGTGAGAAGGAATACGAAATTTCAATCCATTTGAGACCATAGATCCGGAGAAAACGGCCCTGTAATTTCAAACCCAAGTCTTTCGTTGGCGCTTATAAGAATATTATATTTTTCAAAAATGGTTTTATACCATAAATTATTGGAAGATTCAACTTCAGAACATAATTGTGAGAAGGAATACGAAATTTCAACCCTTTTGGGATCACAGATCCGGAGAAAACAGCCCTCAAAATTCGAACCCAAGTCTTTCGTTGGGGCTTTCAAGAATGAAATTTTTTACAAAAACGGTATTTTACCAAAATTTTATGAGACATTCAACATCGGAAGATAATTTTGATCAGGATTACGAAATTTCAATCCATTTGGGACCATAGATCTTGAGAAAACGGCCCTCAAAGTTCGAACCCAAGTATTTTGTTGGGGCTTACAAGAATGAAATTTTTTTTTAATGTTGTTTTACAAAAACTTTATGAGAGACCCAACTTTGAAAGATAATTTTGAGTAGGAATCCGAAATTTCAATCCATTTGGCACCATAGATCCGCAGAAAACTGCCTTCAAATTTCAAACCCAAGTCTTTAGTTGGCGCTTATAAGAATATTATATTTTTCTAAAATTGTTTTATACCATAATTTATTGGTAGATTCAACTTCAGAACATAATTAAGAGAAGGAATACGAAATTTCAACCATTTTGGGTTCATAGATCCGGAGAAAACAGCCCTCAAAGTTCGAACCCAAGTCTTTCGTTGGCGCTTATTAGAATATAATTTTTTTCAAAAACTTTTTGTACCATAAATTTATGGTAGATTTAACTTCAGAACATAATTGTGAGAAGGAATAAGAAATTTCAATCCATTTGGGACCATAGATCCGGAGAAAACGGCCCTCGAATTTCAAACCCAAGTCTTTCGTTGGCGCTTATAGGAATATAGTTTTTCAAAAATGGTTTTTTACCATAATTTTATGGTAGATTCAACTTCAGAATAAATTTCTGAGAAGGAATACGAAATTTCCATCCGTTTGAGACCATGGATCCGGAGAAAACGGCTATTAAATTTCGAACCCAAGTCTTTTGTTGGCGCTTATTAGAATATAAAAGTTTTCAAAAATGTTTTTTTTCCATTATTTTATGGAATATTCAACTTCAGAACATAATTCTGAGTAGGAATCCATAATTTCAATTTATTTGGGACCATAGATCCGGAGAAAATGGCCCTCAAAGTTCGAGCCCAAGTTTTTTGATGGGGCTTACAAGAATCAATTTTTTTTCAAAAATGTTATTTTACTATAATTGTATGAGAGATTCAACATCGGAAGTAAATTTAAAGAAGGATTATGAAATTTCAATCCATTTGGCACCATAGATCCGCAGAAAACGGCCCTAAAATTTCAAACCCAAGTCTTTCGTTAGCGCTTATTTGAATATAGTTTTTTTCAAAATGGTTTTTTACCATAATTTTATGGTAGATTCGACTTCAGAACATAATTCTGAGTAGGAATCCATAATTTCAATTCATTTGGACCATAGATCCGGAGAAAACGGCCCTCAAAGTTCGAACCAAAGTCTTTTGTTGAGGCTTATAAGAATGAAAAAAATTTCACAAATTCAATTGTTCGACGATTTTCATACTGATTCAACTTCAGAATATTTTTGTTACCACGAACCAAAAATTTCCATCCGTTCGGCAATGTAGACACTTAGGCTGTCCGCATACATACGTTTTCCGTATTCGTTTTCCGAATTCGTTTTCCGTATTCGGACATCCGAATGCACGAAATCAGTAGAAAATACATTAACTGCCGCACACGTTTTTTTTAGTTCCGAACGGAACAAATTCCTTACGCACGTTCCGAATGCTAACAGGCGCGTTCGGAGAAACCGAATGGAAAAAACCTAATGATGTCATGTGGAACGCAGCTCTTGCATACAATTTGTTTGTGCCGCCGCAAACGTTCGGAAATTTCCGTTCAGTAATTCAGTGTTGCCAACGGATCTTGACCTAATATCGCCGTTTCTCATACATAAGGTAGCGTAAAGTAGCCGAATTTGCTGTTAGGTGGGACATGTTTAAAATTGATGTTTTTACTTGAAAATAAAAATTTTGTGGGGGGGGTGTGGCTAGAAAAAATTTCGGGACATGTTTAAAATTGATGTTTTTGAAGTAGCTTAATTGGCGACCAATCGCCTTTTAGATGTTTTCGGCGCCGATTCTCGCTCTGAGTAGCCTAAATGGCGATATATCGCCCTTGTTGGCAACACTGGTACTGACGTTTATACCTTCCGAATGAAGAAAAACGAACGTTTGCGCTAGTCTCACGGAATTCCAAATACGGAAAACGAATTCGGAAATCGAATACGGAAAACGTATGTATGCGGCCAGCCTTAGATAACGGCTTTCAAAGTTCGAACCCAAGTCTTTCGTTGGGGCTTTAATAATTCTAATGAATGAAAAAAAAATTTATTGAATTTTTAACATTAACGTTGGGTGTCAATCATTTGAAATATTGTTTTCAGCCGATTTTCACCAATCTGTTGTTTGTTTTAATTATACAATAAATAATCTTTAAATGAGAAAACGTAAACGAATGATAATGCAAGCGTTTCTACTTTTTGTATATTTAATACTTAACATTTATAGTGCCTACCTTGGTGTATTATCAGAAAATAAAGTAAAGTAAGTAAGTATGAAATTTCAATCCATTTGAGACCATAGATCCGGAGAAAACGGCTATCAAATTTCGAACCCAAGTCTTTCGTTGGCGCTTATTAGAATATAAAAGTTTTAAAAAATGTTTTTTTTTCCATAATTTTATGGTAGATTAAACTTCAGAAAATAATTATGAGTAAGAATCCATAAATTCAATTCATTTGGGACTATAGATCCGTAGAAAACGGTCCTCAAAGTTCGAACCCAAGTCTTTCGTTGGGGCTAACTAGAATGAAATTTTTTGAAAAATGT
The DNA here is from genome assembly GCF_061612785.1 of Hesperophylax consimilis. Taxonomy (NCBI): domain Eukaryota; kingdom Metazoa; phylum Arthropoda; class Insecta; order Trichoptera; family Limnephilidae; genus Hesperophylax; species Hesperophylax consimilis. The sequence goes on from NC_142842.1 coordinate 5,715,648, forward strand.
TATTTTACAAACATTTTATGAGAGACTCAACTTCGGAAGATAATTCTGGGTACGAATACGAAATTTCAATCCATTTGAAACCATAGATCCGGAGAAAACGGCTATCAAATTTCGAACCCAAGTCTTTCGTTGGCGCTTATTAGATTATAAATTTTTTCAAAAATGTTTTTTTTCCAAAATTGCATGAGAGGTTTAACATCGGAAGATTATTTTTAGTCGGATTAAGAAATTTCAATACATTTAAGACCTTAGATCCGGAGAAAACGGCTATCAAATTTCGAACCCAAGTCTTTCGTTGGCGCTTATTAGAAAATATTTTATTTTTAAATGTTTTTCTTCCATAATTTTATGGGAGATTCAGCTTCAGAACATAATTCTGAGTAGGAATCCATAATTTCAATTCATTTAGACCATAGATCCGGAGAAAACGGCCCTCAAAGTTCGAACACAAGTCTTTTGATGGTGCTTACAAAAATGAAATTTTTTTCAAAAATGTTATTTTACAAAAATTGTATGAGAGATTCAACATCGGAAGAAAATTTTAAGTCGGATTACGAAATTTCAATCCATTTGAGACCATAGATCCGGAGAAAACGGCTATCAATTTTCGAACCCAAGTCTTTCGTTGGCGCTTATTAGAATGTAATTTTTTTCTAAAATGTTTTTTACCATAATTTTAAGGGAGATTCAATTTCAGAACATTATTCTGACTAGGAATCCATAATTTCAATCCATTTGGGACCATCGATCCGAAGAAAACGGCTATCAAAGTTCAAACCCAAGTCTTTCGTTGGCGCTTATTAGAATATAAAAGTTTTAAAAAATGTTTTTTTTTCCATAATTTTATGGTAGATTAAACTTCAGAAAATAATTATGAGTAAGAATCCATAAATTCAATTCATTTGGGACTATAGATCCGTAGAAAACGGTCCTCAAAGTTCGAACCCAAGTCTTTCGTTGGGGCTAACTAGAATGAAATTTTTTGAAAAATGTTATTTTACAAACATTTTATGAGAGACTCAACTTCGGAAGATAATTCTGGGTACGAATACGAAATTTCAATCCATTTGAAACCATAGATCCGGAGAAAACGGCTATCAAATTTCGAACCCAAGTCTTTCGTTGGCGCTTATTAGATTATAAATTTTTTCAAAAATGTTTTTTTTCCAAAATTGCATGAGAGGTTTAACATCGGAAGATTATTTTTAGTCGGATTACGAAATTTCAATACATTTAAGACCTTAGATCCGGAGAAAACGGCTATCAAATTTCGAACCCAAGTCTTTCGTTGGCGCTTATTAGAAAATATTTTATTTTTAAATGTTTTTCTTCCATAATTTTATGGGAGATTCAGCTTCAGAACATAATTCTGAGTAGGAATCCATAATTTCAATTCATTTAGACCATAGATCCGGAGAAAACGGCCCTCAAAGTTCGAACACAAGTCTTTTGATGGTGCTTACAAAAATGAAATTTTTTTCAAAAATGTTATTTTACAAAAATTGTATGAGAGATTCAACATCGGAAGAAAATTTTAAGTCGGATTACGAAATTTCAATCCATTTGAGACCATAGATCCGGAGAAAACGGCTATCAATTTTCGAACCCAAGTCTTTCGTTGGCGCTTATTAGAATGTAATTTTTTTCTAAAATGTTTTTTACCATAATTTTAAGGGAGATTCAATTTCAGAACATTATTCTGACTAGGAATCCATAATTTCAATCCATTTGGGACCATCGATCCGAAGAAAACGGCTATCAAAGTTCAAACCCAAGTCTTTCGTTGAGGCTTATAAGAATGAAAAAAAATTCACAAATGCAATTGTACAACGATTTTCATACTGATTCAACTTCAGAATATTATTGTTACCACGAACCAAAAATTTCCATCCGTTCGGCAAGGTTGACACTTAGATAAAGGCTTTCAAATTTCGAACCCAAGTCTTTCGTTGGGGCTTATTAGAATGAAAAAAAAAATTAATTTAATTTTTAACATTAACGTTGGGTGTCAATCATTTCAAATATAGTTTTCAGCTGATTTTGACAAATTTGTTGTTTGTTTTAATTATACAATAAATAATTCTTAAATGAGAAAACGTAAACGAATGATAATGCAAGCGTTTCTACTTTTTGTATATTTAATACTTAACATTTATTGTGCGTACCTTTGTGTATTACCTTTTACCAAACATTATTTGTGTTTTTGTTTGTTTCTTACTTATTCCTTTATTGTTCAAGAATTATGATTTATAAAAGAAGTGTTTATCGCAGAGCTAAATAGAATATAAATAAAAAAGTTTTTATAGTTCGTGCATTTAATGATTATATTATCCTTATGTTTATTTACTTGTTACGGATGGTTGGGATTCCTATTCGGTCAAACCGCTCATTATTTTTTGCTGTATTTGATGATACAAGGAATGATAAAATTAAACATTGAATATGGTTAGATAACATTAGGTAGAATAATATTTTTTATACACCTCCTTCCCCCACTCTGCGGCTTTTTTTTTTCTCGGTTTGCTCTGTCCAGGGCTTTTAATGTTCATGACACTAGGAGCCGGGAGCGTTCTCGCTAAGCCATTTTCTATCCGATATTTATAGCGCCATTTCTCTTCGCTAGTTTAGCATTACGTTTATTGGTAATGGTGCAACATTTTCTACTTTTAAACATAAGAAAGTAATGTCAGTGACCATGTTATCTATGTCTCTGTTTTTGGTTTGATCGTTGAATCTTTTGTAAGGTATTTAAGTATCAACATTTTTAATCTAGACGCATGAAGTAATTTCGGTTTTAGGTATGTCTATGATCGTACCTAACGTTGGTTCTGTATTCGATTTTGCTTTAAATTTAAGTTTTGAAGGTTAATAAAGTCACGTGTTTTACTCCGTCGGTGTAAAGTAGACGGAGATATTATAGTAGTATAAAATCTCAAGTATTAGTTTGATCGCCCTCTCACATCCTATCGCTTTCGCAATAAATTAGTAAATCAATCTGGAAGTATCGTGGTATGAACAATCCCAAAACCTTAAAATACAAGTGGTACAGCCTTACAAACTAATTATAAAAATGTCATTTTATAAATTTTAAATGATGATGTAAATAGTTTAGACAAGCAAATAAGTACGTACTTATTTATAATATAGAAAATGATTTTAATTGAATTTTTCAAAATTGAAACTAATTCAGTTAAGCGATAAAGTACCTATCTTTAATGTAATATTATTACTAGAAAATTATTTTAATTCTTTATTTGAAATGTGTTTTCTTTTGTTTAAATATCTTAGGATTAATTATGACTGAAGTAAGGTCAGATTTCGTCATTTTTCAACGGTTTGCGATGGGTCTGCGCTTTTTAGCTAACATGCAATAAATTATCAATCTAATAATAATTATAATATTCCGTGATTTCGAAATACATAAATGCGAAGCAGGGTATTAAAATTGAGTGAGCGCGTGCTCCCCCAAATTTTCTAATTCATGTGCCTTGATCATGACGAAATGCGAAAATATTCGGATTTCAAGAACACATGTTCCTACATCATTCCGATAATTCGTTTAATTTAAGTTACAAAAAATAATGTTATTTTTTAAGAATAAGAATTCTGTACATTTATAAAAATTATTAAAAACAGTATTTGTTCTGTTATTTTAAAAAAAAGTGTATCTTTAAATGCAATATCAAACGAGACGTGCTTTATTCAATATTTTATTGTTTTTTTTAATATTGGCGCGCTCCCGCTAACATTCGTATTTACATATCTCCCTTTCAAACCATCTTTGAACGCTTACTACGAGGCCTTAACAATAAACATTTCATATTTATTTTACTAACATCAACAACGTTTTCCCGCCACTACTTTCATATTACCGTAAATACCTTTATTTTTTTGTACGACTTTGTGTCCGGGTTAAATCTTCCCCACAGGAAAAACTAAACCCTTCCACTCACTTTTCCACAAATGATCATCTAGTCAATCAACATTATGCAAGTGCATTATATAAGCAAAATAAATACAAAACAATGCAAGAATAACACGTCAACTCACCAGAGATCGGAAAATAATTCACCGACTCCAGATATTTTCATATCATAGGGTTCGGCTCGGTAGAACTTCTAACCGGACCTATAAATCCTACTGATCCCTCAATATAAATATTTAAAAAATCTTTCGTTATCCTACATGTATTTAAAATGACTGATTGTTTTATTTTTTTTTTACTGTTATTATTATTTATTGAACAACTATTACTTGAATGTACAACAACTATCAACGATAACAAGTATTGTACCTGCTTAAATTATCCGTACTCGGCCTATTGTGCCATGTAATATACACTCATTACTGTTCTCTTGATCAGCTTATCCTAAACGTAGTATACATGTAAAAGCTTTCATGGCGTGGATAAGTAAATTAGCGATACGTATTTTTTTTCGAGTGGACTGGAAACAATCGGAAAATTCCTGTGATTTTAAAAGCATCAACTAGAAAATTGAAATTTTATTTTAAAAAGGGATGGAGTCCGTTCAATAGTTGGTCTACCATAAAAAAAACTGGCCACAGGTCATGTCATAACGTGATACCAAAAATAGTAGCTGGATTAAAGTTGTACGAGGGGGCTTATGGGCGGGAAACCGGGGCCAATCCGCCCTCAGCCCTCATGGCTTTCATTTCCGGTTCCGTCTCATCCCCCGCTACCCTACTCCCCCCCTCATATCAACCCTACCTCCCTCTATTATATATACTACCTACAATATTGCTACAGCAGCGGTGTTATCAGAAACTCCATTACTATTTATAAAACACTCGCCGCCCGGTCTCGCGGAAGATGGCGTTTATTGGGATTTATTTCAACAACATTTGTATGTACCAACATTTATTTATTTATTCATTCACGTCTTGAAGGCTTTTATATATATATATATTGTCGTGGGTCAGTTATTCAAGAGTATAATAATAAGTTTAAAGTACATAACATCATAAACTTGGGTATGAACGATATAAGTAGGTACAGTATAATTAGTTATCATATTATAGAGTTCTGATGTACAAATGAGTTCAATAATTGTACATAATAACAAGAATAAACCCTTAATGTACTATGAAGGTAGTTATAGAGCAATGGGTAGAAACATTGTTGATATTTATAAGAATAAACGTGAACAGTTTGTTGTAAAGCATTTTTGTATTTATTTAGTTAAAAAAATTACAAAAGGTTTACCTTTACTACTCCAGTTTGGGAGTTTTACAGAACGAAGAAAAAATAGTACGAAGATAAAATGTGCATGAATTTATAGATATTTATCATATCGTTATTAGCGTGTTGTGGTTATTTGGTACCTGTATCGGATGCAACCAATACGTTATTGACGTATTGTGGTTATTTGGTACCTGTCTCTGATGCAACCAATACGTTATTGGCTTATTTTGGTTATTTGGTACCTGTATCGGATGCAACATAATTTTATCATAATTCATCATAATTGTATCTACCTACAGACTTGACGTTTCATCCTTGCTCATACTAATTTATAGAAATAAACGCAAATAAAGCTATATTTAAGCAGTAAAAAAGTGCAGAATACATTGATTTCACGATCGTGCGTTGTTTGTGCGTTTTCAAACTTTAAAAAAGTGAATCTGTGCTCTATTTCATTGTTTGTGAAAAAAGGACAATAAGACACAACAATTTAGTGAATTAAACAATTAACAAACAGTGAAACATAACGAAATTTAAAGTTTATCCTAAATATCTAGAACCTATTAAGGTTTTTATTAAAAAACGGTGTTTTTTACTTCAAAAAAATATGAATCCACATCAATTCATGGATTCTGCGAAGGAGGCAATTGATGATTTATTGAATTGTGTTCAAGATAAAGTGAATAAATTTAATAAAGAACAAATTAACTTAATTACAACGAAAACACTTGCTATATTTAACTGGATGGGACATCTAACTCTTCAGTTATCTGAAGCAAAGGAAAAAATAATCGAACCAACATTTGGATACGGGAAAGTAGCTGAAAACCAAAATAAAATATTGGAAAGTGATTACAAATTAATAGTTTCATCGAACAATGCTGACGAATCTTCAGAAAATATACAAAATAAAATCAGGAAGAAAATTAACTTAAGTAAGATTGGTGCCAAAGTGATTGGTGTTAATGCGATATCTAAAAATAGAATACTTATAAAATGTTCGACAAAGTACGATGCGGAAAAAATGAGTAAAGCTATCGGAGACGAGTTCAAAGACATCAGTGCTACAGAAATTAAAAAGAAAAGACCAACTATAATACTTAAGGGCATTGCTAATGACTATAATAAGGATGATATAATACAAGATATAATCGAACAGAATGAAGATATCAAGGATGTGATGATAGATTGACCAGAAATTGAGATTGAGAAAAACAAATATAATAACACATCTAATTACATAATAGAAGTTAGTACTGAAATAAGAAGAAGGCTAGTATATACCGGTAAAATCTATGTGGGATACCAGAGAATACAAGTAGAGGATGCCCATCCTCTAGTGCAATGCTATCACTGCCTGGGCTTTGGACATACTTCTGTCAGGTGTCTTCATAAAGAAAAGGACAAACCATTGTGTACACACTGTGCTGGTGATCATTCCTACAAAGATTGTGCTAACAAAGATAAAGAACCTAAATGTAAAAATTGTGATAAAAAAAATAAAAAAATGAACTGGAATATTGACATCAGGCATTCTGCAAACGATAAAACGAAATGTATTGTGTATAAAAAAATTAGCTTTTTAGCAAAAGAAAAAATAGAATATTGACTAGAAATAAGATTAAACCTGTCTCAAAGTAGATTTAGTGTTATTACATTTTATTACATAAATATCGTTATAAAAATTATAAAAAATCACAAATTAACTAACAAAAATAACATTATTATATTCATTATTTTTTTAATAGTAATATCATAACGTCACCTTCAACAACATTTTTTTGTTTACTTAAACATGCATTTTTTCACTGTGTACTATATTTCACATTCATAATTATAAAAACAGCTTTTAAATTTTTTTTTAAATATGACAAATATTCTGAAATAACACTAGATGTGAACATACAGTTTATTTTATATTTATTAAGCCTTTATCAAAAATTACTTGTACCAATTAGTTTCAAATACAATCACTTTTATTTTGTTAAATATTTAACATTAAATTCTTCAATTTATACTCAACATATGTCTGTTAAACAAAACAAGAAAACAATTAATTACCATCACGAATTAAATGGCGCAGAATAATTTTTCTTATATAGATAATGATAATGAAATAGAAAGTAGTAGAGTAAATAATTTAGAAGATTGGATAAAAAAACAAAACATAAATTCGTCTGATAATCGTGTTTGTATTCAATTAAATATTAGATCTATACAAAAATATTGGGATGTATTGCATATATATTTAATTAATTGTTTGAAGCATATTGACATTCTGATGCTATGTGAAACATCTGTTCAAACTGAAAGTATGTGTATTTGCAATATTCCTGGATATAATGCATATAACTACTGCAGGACTGATAAGTCAGGAGGAGGTATTATATTGTATATAAGAAACAAATTTGAATTTAGACTAAAAACATTAAAATCAATACATTTTGAAAATATATCAGGAAAGCTCATACTCCAGGACAAAACTAAAGTCAATATAATAGCTATCTATAGACCTCCTAATTTCAGTAAATCTTCATTTCTGACGGAATTATCATCATATCTTGAGACAATTAATAGTAAGGAAAATATTATCTTACTTGGAGATATAAATATTAATTTGATTGATGAACAAGATAATATTGTAACTTCGTATGAAAGCTTACTTACTAACCATTATTTAACTAAATGCATCAATGTAGTAACCAGAGAAGCTGTATCAAATGGACAAATTACTCGCACGTGTATTGACCATATATTTTCCAAATTTAGAGGCAAGAAAATAACAGCTTGCGTCTGTGAAAATAATATTCCCGATCATTTTATCACTGCTATTAATATAAAATGTCATAAACGTCAGGTAGACTTTGCAAATAAGTATATTCAAATCATCTCACAAAAGGATATTGATAGACATATCAGAGATTATAACTGGAGTAAACTTATACAGGATAAGGATTGTATTTCATTATATGAAAAAATAAAATCTTTATTTAATAAATTTTACAAGAGCAGTTCTAAAACGATAGTGCAAAAACCGAAAACACGACCTTATGCAATAAATGAATGGGTAAGCAGTGAATTATTATGTCAAATAAATAAAAGGGATAAACAATATAAAAAATAGAAAAGTACACCAACAAACAAAACATATGAAACAGAATACAAAAAATCACGAAACCTTGTCAATAAACTTATAAATAAAGATAAAACTAACTACTATAATAATAAATTTAAAAACTGTTTTAATGATACAAAAAAACCTGGGATGTGATAAATAATACTTTAGGACGTAAACCCAAAAACGATTGTGATGAAACAATAACACGATATATGTTAAAAGATAGAACTGAGGATTCTGTGTTAAATGATTTTGTGAATTACTTCTCGGATAGCATCAGCAACATGTTACATAAATGCAATCACAAAGCTACTAATATTGTACTGGAAGAACTGCCTCACAGTTTATTTATACCAAGAGCTACTATAACTGATATTGAAAACATTGTTAAAAAAATGAAAAACTCTAAAAGCACAGGTATTGACAATATAAGAATGTTTGATTTAAAAAGAAATATAAAAACTCTTGGGCCAATAATTACTCATTTAATCAATACGATAATAAAGCAAGCAAAAATTCCACAAGAATTTAAATGTAGCATTACTAGACCAATATTTAAAGGTGGAAAACACATTGAACTGGGAAATTATAGGCCTATTAGTATACTACCTGCGTTATAAAAAATTCTCGAAAAATTTTTATCAAATAAATTAAATAATTACATTGAAAAATTCGCTATCATAGATCCAAATCAATATGGCTTTCAAAGAAAAAAAAATACTGAAAAATTACTGCAAGATTTTTCCAATTACATAAATAATCAATTAAATAATAAATTACATGTTATTGTGTTATTTATCGATAACTCTAAAGCTATTGACACAATTAACTCTAAAAAACTGCTAGAAACCTTAGAAAAAATTGGAATAAGAGGAAATGTGTTAAATTTATTTAAAGATTATCTTAGAAATAGAAAAATATGTACCAAAATAAATAATACTTTTAGTAAAACAAAGAATGTATCTGCAGGAGTTCCACAAGGTTCCATATTGGGACCTACACTATATATAATTTATGTAACTATAATGAAAAAACTTTTCTCTTTTGTTAAACATTTTGTATTTGCAGATGATACGGCATTGGTCATATCACATAAAGATCTAAAAATTGCAATTGAACTCATGCAAATTGACTTTAATCAACTTTGTAAATGGTCACATGCTGCAGGACTATTAATAAATGCTAAAAAAACCAAAGTTATGCATATAAGATCACCTAATGCCAGATTTCAATTTAATCCTAATATTATTTCTCATAGTTTTAATTGCATCCATAAAAATATCCCGACTAATTGTAAATGTGAAAGCTTAGAATTAGTTACAGAATATGTCTATCTTGGTGTTACAGTAGATTGCTTTTTCAAATGGGACAAACATATTAAAAAAACCTGTAAAAGACTCAGATCAATTGCTGGCAGAATGTACACATTAAATTTTTTCCTATCAATTGAAACACTTAAAATAATATATATGTCAATGGCAGAATCTATTATAAGATATGGATTAACCATATGGGGAAATACTAGTATAACCAATCTGAAACAAGTCCAAGTTGTACAAAACGCAATTGTAAAATTACTAGTCGTCCCTAATATTTTTAAACAGAGACATAATACACCGTTGCTGTTTCAGAGTGCCAAAATTTTACCTGTTAAGGCTATACTATGGCAAAAAATCATAATTCAGTATATATTTACCCCGCAGCATAAAGAAAAATTAGAACATAAATACAGTACTAGATTCACGCGCAATGACGGGTTAATAGTTCCGAAAGTTAATAATAAATACGGACAGAGAACGTTTGAATACAACATACCGAAGATATTTAATTTATTACCTGACACTATAAAGCAATGTAAATCTTTGAATAAGGTTAAATATGTGGTGAAAAATTGGCTATCGGAAAAAAAATATTTATTTTAATATGTATGAAAAATTGTTAATTCTGTAGATATAAGATGTAAATTATAACTTTAAAAAATGTATTTGAAACTAACTTTAAGCACCTGTTGACAAGCCAATTCAATCGGCTTAGCAGGACTTGTTTGTTGATATTATGTATTAACTATTTATTCAATAAAAAAAAAATAAAAAAACCAATACGTTATTAGAGTATTGTGGTTATTTGGTACTTGTATCGGATGCAACCATTACGTCCGCAAAAAACAAAATAAAATAAAAATAATGTACGTGATGGAGAAAAGCATTTGTTTTTATTAATTTATTCATTGCTTTTTCCAGAATATAAAGCATAACTTTTCACATAATAATCATTCAGTTTCAGTTTCAGTGCCGGCAACCCGGGCGTTTATTTAATTTCAAGGGTCATTGATTTTTATCTTGATCTTTAATTCCTGAGTATAGAAACAAAATACTTTCCTTAGAAGGCTAAACTACCGCCACCTAATACCTCCGTCTTCTTCGAACAGATTGCCCTGCACCAACTATTTATACTTTCGTAATAAATAACTTTTTTTTCAAAATGATGTTTTTGTAAATTGTAGACAGCATTCTGGCAACATCTTTAAGAAATATATCGGTCAATATGGCAGAGACTTAGGGTTAATAAGACCCTCCCCACAGCATCCCCAAAGATAACATATGGCAATTTCTCTCACTGTGGGAAGGGATAAAAAGTGGCACTGTTAAGCCAATAGTGCAAATTTTAATCTAATCTAGAGCAACGAACGTAACGCGAAACGTTTCAACTGCAACGTTAGTGCACCGCTCTTTATGCCATAAGGAAAAGTAGAAATGAAGCTATTCCGCGTTACTTGGGAAAGACGAGACAGTCCAATAACATTAATTCCCATTCATTTGGCCGCGTCGCACGAAATGAGCTGAGATCAACACGAGCGTAGAGCGTAGAGCTGGGAACTGGGAACTGGCAACAACAGAGCAGTGCGGCCATATCTCTCCCGAGCCATTAAATGTATAATGAATTCCCTTCCAGCACGATTGACGACAGCATAAACAAGACAGCGGCTCTGCGAAGCAATTCCCGACATTCTCAAAAATTTCTCACAGTACGACACCATCCAAAAATTTCATTTGTAATCTCTTAAAATTGTCACAATTTTAGGCACAAGATAAAATAATTATAAATATTTGACAACCAACAACCCTGTCATGGGTTACCTCAAGTAGTTCGCCACGTTTGGTGACTTAGCAGGGGTGCCCGGGTTCATCAGGTGAGGTGTGTCCACTTGATGCGTGGTGGGCCTGATCGGGAGAGGTCAGCTTGGAGCGATCCTTTCACCTTCCAGCTGGTATCTCTCGACCCATCGTCTTGCACCGCAGCGGCAGGGATGGATTTATACATCCGTCACACTTACACACACTGACCCCTAGATACCTACCCATCCCACATACCTTATTCCTTCCCAGAATCGGATCCTCAGAATCCTCAAATAGCCAATAACGATGTGTGCGTGTAGATGAAATAGCTATATTATGAAACATTCTGCCTAGCATGGAACGGAACGCATCAGAAAGGGATAGCCATTCAAATAATATATGTGTGTACGGGTGAATCGGCTATATTATTTCATAATGGTAACAGGCATTCATATGCCTGTCGTTTCTATATACGTCGGTCCACTGACGGGCGAGTATCGACAAAGCATTTTGATTAATTATTGAAATAATAAGTGATTTTTTGAGTACATACAAATGGAAACAGACTCCATCAAATTTGAGAATGATTTTTGCACCTCTCAAAAGCACAGGAAGGCATTTTTTCACAAAAAAATATAGTTTGTCTGACCATCGAACTTAATCATAGTAAATCTCAAGTGTGATTCCATTGGACCTAGTTCAATTGTCTCAGTAACCTATATTCTCCTTTAATTCATCTAAGGCCATAAAACAGAAAATTGGCTTGTACGTAAAACTCTTAAAAAAACTGAAGCATCATCTTCTTTGAAATTTTCTTTTTGTAGCTTGAAGGGTTTTACCAAACCACAATCGTTTTTTTTTAAATTATATTTGTCCCTTTTAAAAACTTTTCAATGCTTCAGAAATTATTGTCTCTTGCGTATAATTTGTCATTTTAAGCATTTCCGTGACATCAATGACAAAACCCACATGTTGTATTGACGATTAGTTTTTAACGTTAGGTAAAATAGCATTAGTAAGAACTTCATCCATGCGCTATCAGAGAATCGGGCTCCGGTACCTGAATTTAATAAGACTGCGTACATAATGTTCCGCGGCTACTATACCCGGCACGCCACTGGCTGATGTCTGGATGCTGTGAATTATCCCGAACGCAGAACAAATGGAGAAATGGAAGCTGTTTAAGGGGAACGGTTGCGCGACCTTTTTCATACAAAACTTAAATTTGAATTTGAGGCCAAAATACCCAACAAATCTGAACATTTATTATTGTAATCAAAAGGTGCACCAAATATCTAGTATGGATATAGAAGCAAGTTTGACAATTATTTGTGACTTAATGAGAATTACTAAAAAATAATCTTGCCTTTTCTACCATGAAAATATAATTTTGGGGATTTTGGGTTGATTTCAGGTGGATTAGTCGAGGCGGTAGTCAGTGGGTAAACACCGCGTTGGTGGAGACCGGACTCGTGGATGTGCGCCGAATGCTAGCATCGTATCTACAGAGTTCTAGCTACTCTAGCTATCATTTCGACGAGCTGGAGGCATCCATGTGACCATAGTTTTGGCACTAGGAGGGTTTGAGAATGCTACGAATAAACTACGCTTGAAAAAGTTGACCGCCGAAGAGCGCACATTTAAATATATTATTGCAGTAGTAGCTGCAGTCCATTTTAGAACTTTTCTGCACTTGATTTGAATGTTCGTTTTTAATCGAACTGCCTGCGATAGCGGCGATAAAAATGAGTGAGGTGGGTAAACTAAAACACATTACTAAAAGTGTCTAATTAAACAGTGTAACAAAATATAGGAGCTTATTCAATTATAGAAGCAAGCCTAAATTTATGTTTACCCGACTTGGGGTTTGTTTTTTACGTAATTGTAAAAAGGAATAATAATTTGAACGAAGATTTTATTTTCGAGGGCTAAACAAGTTATATTACAATGCGAGTTGCCTGTATACTGTCAGATTTATTTATCAATAAATTACAGAAAGGGAGACGGTCACGCCCGCTCCCCCCTCCTCGCAACTTGGTTTGTTCCAATTTCGATGTCAGTCATTTTTACATTGCGTTTATTCACGAGGAATTTAAATTTTCGGACCTGCGATCGCACGTCCAGTAATCAATTTAGATAGGGCATTCAAACGTGTGCCAATTTAAGTCGAGAAATTATTTGACGTATCTTTTTAATTCGGTTTTTTATGGACCGCACAAAATTCCCTACTGTCCGAAGCCAGTCAGACTATGGTATCCCCAATTTGGGATACGTCGTGAGGGTGAAGTGACTGAGAAAGGAAAAGTGACGTGGAATATAAAGGTTTTGAAATACCTGACTATTCAGATCTGGTCAACAAACACGGCTAAAGTCATTTTCAAGCAACGATTCGATTCTGAATGGCTAATGGTCTTTCAGCAGGGCGATACTGAGAGTATCTACCACTTGGGAATGTTTTGACAACCTTAAATAAAGCTCTACTTTCCAGTGCCTGAGCTTGTTGTCAACAAGCTAAACAAAACACATATTTATTTATATTTCTTTAATTCTTTTTTTAGTGTTTTTACTCAAAGTCTTACATTTTATTAATCGACCATTTTTTTACCGAGTGACAACGATTATTTTATTTAATCACGTGAAATTCGTAATCCCGATCGTAAATTTGTCTAGAGAGTGTAGCAGATTAAACTCAGACACCAACTGTAGTGATGAAAACCTCTCGGTAACTCCTTCTCCATAAGGTAAATTACACCGCTTATACGTGACGTTTTACGGAGTCGTTAAAGTGTGGTAATGGTTATGTGTTTCACTATGCGAATTTTTACAGTTTATTGTACTGAGTAATCTACAGTCATTACATCGATCAAATGTTTCGTCTATCAACTATCAACCATCAACTTATATTGACATTGACCATCAACACCGTACTATCCCGAATAACCATATAAGGTTTTTTTCAAGTACACGAAATTCTGTAAAAAGCATTCAACCATTTTACCTAGATATTTCTTCAGACCATTTTCGTGTTCTGACTGCCACAATTCAGTTTTAAAATCGCACCAATTAACAACGCACTTTTGTATTCACAGCTGAGAAAAACCATTCTCGTGTTCTGAATGCAGAGGTTCTAATGTAATCTAATCCCAGTTATTGTTCATATTTTCATTGAGAGTTGTTGATGTTATCTTCTTCAATTATTAAAAAATATATTTTTTATGTCGAATATCCCTTTTTTACACGATAGTAAGTAATATAAGTAGGGATATCGAAAAATACAATCTATTCAACTTGCCCCTTGGAATTTTTAATGTAGCCCTTCAGTCAGAAAGTTTTTCCACGCGCAGGTGATATGTAGACCGACTGCAGAGTCGGTCTACATATCAATAATTTAGGTAGACCTACTCTGATATACTTGTTATCATAAAAATTAAACTGCCATATTAAACACTTAAATAAAATAACCATTTACTTCAGAGGCCGCCATATTTTAGAGTCCAGTGACAGTATTTGCCTTTATATTTATTGTTAATAATTATTGATACTATCCCTTCTGTCAATGTCAATATGGTCACCCTATAATTGTGGCTGATAAGCCAACATTGGTACTTTGTAATACACAAATCAGTAGAATGTTATTGTTGCAAACTTTGAACCTACTGCCCAGCTGTAATGTTAGTTTAAATAACCGTAATATTCATTATTGTAATAATTTTGTAGGTTTATATCTTCAATATAATATTAATTATTAACTGCACAGAAGCTAGGTACAAAAAGGCTTTAATATCATATCTTTTAAATTATTATGAACTACACCAAGTCTACTCATACTCGTTTATAATATTTTATATTTACTCGTATCCTTCTAAAGCTTGTATTAATTTTATACTTTCTGTCGTCATTTTATGATCAAATGCCACAGTTAATTGTTATTTGTGTTTAAATTATTACTTGTGTTTGATTATGCTTGTATTCTGTGACATGTCATTATTGTGTATGGTGTATTTATATTAAATAAAAATATTAAGTTCACATATATTTTTTTAAATAAACTTTAATAGTGCTGCTACACCTCTCGACACAGGAATTCCCTAGTGAGATGAGTAGCTTATGATTTATTTTTTTTTGCAATGTACTTTTATTGTTTTTTTTTTAAATAATATGTGAAAAATCATTGTTATAATTGATTTTAATAATCCTGATTGTTTGTTTTGGAGTCCCGGCATTGCAGTTCAATGTTTATCACTTATCACCATGGTTTACATACAATATTGATTAAATAAACTCCATTCTTGTTTAGGGAGACATTTTAAGAATACATATTGCGTACTTCGCATTAGCATTTGTTTATCATCACGAGTTTTATTGTATTTGTGTATCCTGACTGATTTAAGAAATAAATATAATGGCGCAGCCTGTGAAAAAATCTCCGGACTATGTGCAAGATCAGGGAAAATTGTAAGTTAACCAGTTGTTTAAACACTTGTAAGTACTTTTTAAAGGACTCAGTTGAAAAAAACGAACTGAACAGAATTTTAACATTTCATCAAATTTCAAAGTAAAAATTCAAGTAATGACAAACTATTGTAAGCAATAATTACTCGCCTGAAATATCCATACAAATTGAAAATATCTCTCGATTAAAAATAAATGCCACCGACGGGAATACAACCCGCACCTTCTGATTGCCAGTTGGGTGCTCTGAACATCTAAGCTAGCGCCCTTATAAATTAGCCAAACATTATTATTATTACGTCGGCTTATTCCAAACACGCCAAATAATTCAATATGTACTAGTATTTCAATCAATAATTATTGCTTATTATATTTTTTCACCTGTAAACAACCAACTTTATTTTCGTAGGAAATGCTTTGTTAGTGTTGAATTTCCCGCTAAATGGCGTCGAGACATATTATATCTACATTTGTTGGTGAAATATTTTGACTTATTTTTATTTCAAATATATAATATAATTTCAAATATTATTATTCTAATGTTTACAAATATTCCTGGCTGGCCTGGTTTTTTATACCTGGCACAAAGGATAACAATTTATTATAACTAATTATTACTTTTTTCTAATTCTGTAAAAAAACCGTCCTAAATATTTTTCTTTTCCTGATATGTGATAAGTGATATTGATTTGAACGAAAATTGGTTGGATGACTCACATCATGCTGTCTAAAGTCTAGAACCAGAGATCATGGTTCAAAACCCTGGAAATTAAAACAAAAAATTGTGTTTAAATTTGGTTTATTTTTCATGCAGAATTAAAATCAATTAAAAACGTATAATTGCACTTAGTTCCAGGGTGTAACTCAACAGGGTGGAGGGTAGGTACTTACAGTATCACCCTGGTGAGTAACAACTAGACAACAAGACACCGTCAGATTCAAACATTGCTTAAATTTAATAGGCCACTTGCATGGATTTCATAACGACTTGGAAAAAATCGTGTGGATAGATCTTTTTACTAAGATTACGAAAATGTTAGTAAAATTTTGTAGAAATGTACATTTATTTTTATTTTTAAATAAATAAATCCATTATTTGGGCTCGTGTCGTCACTACATGAAAATGTCCCGTCTACTGAAAATGTTCCTGTTAATTTTGTAAAATTCCACACTGATTTAATTTTTTTATATGGCATCACTTTGATTTCAGGCGAATTTTTGAATTCGTTCACTAGATTTATTGTTTGTTCTCTGCGAACTTTTCATTTGGTTTGAATTTTTGACAGATGTGAAGAGAACCCCGTACAATTTAGATTTCGGTACGTGTTTTAGAGGTATAATGGGGTGCTGATTTTATCAAAATCAAATTTTATAATATTCTTATTATTATTATAACTTACAAGTACAAGTATATTACATTGGATTTATTAATATAGACGTTGTACATTATAATGATTTATGATCAATAAGATGGATCAAGGAAAAAAATATTTATGAGATGTAATATTTTTGGTATGCCTCGTTATTCTGCTGTGTCATTCGTGTGGAAAACGTTCTTTTTTTTTAAATGATTTTCGGCTATGTAATCATTGTTTTTTCTCGCCTATAAAATTATGTCCCGTCTTTCCGGTTTATAAAAAAAGGTCTGATTTTTCGGATTGAAATTTTCAAAAAATCCCCAGGGTTTCAAAAATACGATTAAAAAAATAATAATAATACAGAATGTCTTAGAATATTTTCTTTAACCGGAAAAAAAATTAAAAAATATGATGCAAGTGGCCTATTGTTGTCTATATCTATGGTGACCAAATCTGAATAGTACCGTTCTGTCCAGCCTTTCTCTTCCCTTCTCTTTCAGCTTCCAAAACAATATTCAGCAATTTGGGGTTACGCTAGTTCTACTAGCTACTGATCCAGGCTGTTGGAACTTCTGTGCAGTCTCACATACCTTCTCATGTTTGGTTTGGAGAATATTAAAGGTGTTCCTCGAAGATTCATAATAATACTATCAGAAATGTGCAAAATGGGTACCCAAAACCATTTGAAATGCAAAATGGAAATGGGTCAAAACTTTTCCATTTTAAAATGCAAAATGCAAAATGCAAAATGGTTTTTAGAAAAGCATTTCAAATTCAAAATGCAAAATACCTATTTTCAAAATGCATTGAAAATGCAAAATGGTTTCTCAGATCAAACAATTAAAATAATTATAGATTTTTTAAACAATTTCGTCGTTTAATAATGGACATCAATGTAGAACAAACATATTACATGATGGTAAATCCAAAAACACCACAACTACAGATTATGAAACCACAAACGCGCGGGACTAATGTTACCAACGTAAAAACATAGAAACTGACATTTAATATTACAGCGTCATGGCCCCATGTTCAGTATTTGAATCAGTATTTTTTGTAATGGTATCACTCAATTGCCAGGGCTCCTACCAGGTAGCAACTTGACAAATGTTAATTATCTCTCATAGCGAGGTTGAGGACCGACTGATATTTGGGGCTTATGAAAAAAAGAAGAGTGGAGATAGTAGGAAGAATGTTGCAAAAAAGCATTTAAAATGGAAAATGCATTGAGAAAAGCATTTAAAATGCAAAATGGTTTTTAGAAAAGCATTTAAAATGCAAAATGGAAAATACCCATTTTGCATTTTGCATTTCCATTTGAAATGGATTTATTTGAAATAAAGCACATCTCTGAATACTATGCATGGCAACAAAAATTCGTTTATTTGTTTTAAATGGTCCCAAATAGCATTGCGTTTGACGGCCTCCGTAGTTGAGGGATAACACTCTCGACTAGCAACTCGAAGGTCAAGGGTTCACATACCGGCGTGCGCAAGTAAATTTTATTTGATTAATTTGTGTTATTTCACAATTTATTAATTTAAAATAATATTCCAGACTGGCAGACACCATCAGTATTGCCCTGGCGTAAGACCACCAATTGAAACGTTGCTTGAAATTGCTTTAGCCGTGTTTGGTTCCCACATCTGAATAGCCTCTCCACAACTCTCACTGGTTCTGGTCTCACTGGTTCCAGATGGTTGGGAGCAGTTGGGACTCTGTGCGGTATTCATATAAAAAAACACTATTTAAAAAAACTTGGACCCAATTATTTGAATCGAATAATTCTTTTCGAATAACAAGGGTCCGAGAACACATCTTCATTTTTTTTTTTATTCTTTATTTTGGCTTTCACCCATTAAGAGTGATCTTGGCCATTCATTACAACATTTTTCTTATTAATAAATACAACAAATTACAGGATAAAATTGACATGATTGACAAAACAACATTGATAAAACAACATAACATAACATAACGTAACATAAATAAACCAAACATAACATAAACATAACATAACATAAATATAACATAACATAAACATAACATAAGCATAACATAACATAAACATAACATACTTAACATAAACGGTACAGAGCTGGTAACAGTAGATTATCACAAAATTATAAAAATAGGAACCTGTGTACAATATAAGTGGGCGCTTTTCGTTATTAAACCAAAGATTTTTATAAAATTAGTAGCGTTTTTTAAAAATAGAATTATTAAATTGGCAATCTTATAAACAAACACAGCATATGGGAGAAAACAAATGTGATTATAAAGAAAAACATAACACAAACATACTATGAACATAACATAAACATATCATAACATAACATGCACATAACATGAACATAACATATCATAAACATAAACCTACCATAAACATAACATGGGTGTAACATAAACATAACTTAACAAAAACAATACAGAGCTGGTAATAATGGGTAATTACAAAATTTTAAAAAAAGGAACCTGTGCACTGGGCATTTTTTGTTATTTAAAAGAACAGATTTTTCCAAAATTAGAAGCATAATTTTTTTTAAAACAGTTCTATGATATGAATATAAACAAATACAATAAAAGAATCAAGAAAAATATACAAATGCATAAAGAATAGTGTTTTAACTCAGTCAAAATATGCAGAGTTGGGATTAGTAAAAATAGATGAAAATAGGAACCTGAACAAGTGAATACAAATGAAAGTGAAAGAAATTTGGTTTATATTTATTATTATGGTCAGATATTAAGGCCATTTTTATAAATAAATTTTGCCAACAAATGGTAAATTTCAGGAGTGTTTAAACTAAGAAGGCAGGGAATACTGGTAGGCAATTTAATATCAAGTTTTACCAATTCATGCATGAAGTTTGGAAATTGGTCATTGATAGGACACTCAAAAAAATTATGGTCCAGAGTATCCTCTGACCCACAATCACAGTACGGCGAACTGACTATGTGGAACCTGGCAAGATGGCTAAGACAACAAGTGTGACCCAGCCGCATTCGGGTTAAGGAAGAAATATATTTTTTAGGCATGGTAGTGTATTTGTGAAACCAGGGCTTAACAGGAATAGAAGGTTGAATTAATGAGTACTGGTGACCTTTTATCAGAGAAGATTTTTTCCATTCAGAAGACCATTGGAGTTGGTACTTAATTTTTAGAATAGGGAAATGGTCTCTAACCGGAATAGGGATATCACTTAACGGACCATGGGCAGTGGCTTTCTTAGCTATATGATCAGCCATGTCATTCCCAGTAATACCGAGGTGTCCCGGTATCCAGGCTAGGACCACTGATGCATGAACCAGTGACATGGAATGCAGTAGGTCCCTGATCGAGCAGATTAGAGAGTCGCTACTGGAATTGAGTGGGGATGCGCTTATTTTTTGTAGTGAGCTAAGCGAGTCTGAAAGGATGAGTGCGTTTTTAATATTTAATGATTTGACGAGTAGAAGAGCTTCTATGATAGCTATGCATTCAGCAGAGAAAATGGAGCATTCTTTGGAAAGTTTGTGTGGGAAACACAATTTTCTGTGAGGAACATAGACACTGGCCCCGCAATGGGAGTCCTGACTGAGTTTGGAGCCATCTGTGAAAAATTTTATGTAGTTTGGCCAGTTGTTTTCAATAATTGTGTTAAATTCTGCATTATTTAATTGAGTTGAGTTTTTAATGTTTTTTTTACTTATTCCTATAAATTGATGGACCTTCGGATAGAAAGTAAGGCTTTCATAGGGGTATGAGTATAAGGGAAGAGATTCATTGAGATAGGTGTTTGTAGATAAATCCAGGAAAGAGTTGTAGCAATCATAAAAAAGGGGAGGGGTATGATTTTTCCAAAAGTGATTTGAATTAACCTCATACTTTAAGGATTGAAGTATAGGAATCAAGGGATGGGATGTTATTGAACATGTTTTGTAAACATATTTTTCTGCTAGGCATCGCCTTCTTATATGTAAGGGAGGTTCGCAACATTCCACTTGCATTGCGTTGATTGGAGAAGATTTCATGGCTCCTAAGACAAGGCGAAGTGATTTTGACTGGATTTTATCTAATTTATGAGAATTTGAAGTGGACATTGGATCAAACAGACAAGATCCGTAATCGAGATGGCTTCGGATGAGGGCATTGTATAGAAGTTTTAATGAAGCTGGGTGGGATCCCCACCACACTCCTGCTAGAAATCTGAGGGGATTGATGTTGCTTTCACATTTTGTAACAACGTGATTTATATGAGAGTTCCAAGTAAGCTTGGAATCCAAAAACATTCCAAGGAATTTAACTTCCTTCGAGATAGGGATCACTTCATCGCCAAATATTACCTGAATATCCGGAAGCTTTCGTCGACGAGTGAAGATGACAACTTTGCTTTTGGCAGGGGAAAGTTCAAGACCATTACTATTTAACCAAGCCAAGAGTTTTCTAAGAGCGTTGTTAATTGCTGATGCTGCGATGAAAAGATTGGCGGATATTTTGTAAAACGTCAAGTCGTCAGCATATTGGAGTATGTTGCACATAAAATTAATAGATTTTTCCAGATCGTATGTGTAAATATTATACAGAATCGGGCTTAAGACAGACCCTTGCGGGAGTCCTTTGAATATTTGTCTTATGTGGGGAGAGGATTCGGTTCCATCTACAAAAACAGTTCTTTCGGAGAGCAAATTGATAATGAATTGAACCAATTTAGGAGGAATGCCAATCGCCAGTAACTTTTCTTTAAGAATGGGTATATTTACATTGTCGTATGCTCCACAGATGTCTAAAAATACTGCAATACAATATTCGTTTTTAGATAACGCTAATTTGACATCTGTAACAAGAGAGGAAAGGTTGTCAAGGGTACTTTTACCCTTTCTAAATCCAAACTGGGAAGGGGGAAGAATATGATTTTTCTCTACAAACCAGTCTAATCTATTCTTAATCATTCTTTCAGCTACTTTGCAAAGTGTTGAAGAGAGAGCAATCGGTCTGTAACTTGAGCCTAGACTTGGATCTTTGGTACTTTTGCAAATGGGAATGATTTTTGAAGTGAAACTTCTTTAGGCGCGTAATGGATTTTCGATGGACGGAGTAAAACCGAGTCAGGATCGACACGAAAATGCGGGTACCCCCACCACCGCTCACCGTTCACTGTCCCTCTCTCACCATATGCGCTTGTTGAGGTGGGGGAGCCGCTCACGAACGTTCTCTCTCTTCTCTTCTTTCCTCTCTCTCAGACACCAGCGAACTGCGCCACGCCAAGCATCAGCTGCTTGGTTAGTATACTGCGTCGTGAGTGTAATACGAGTGAAATACGTAATTGATTGTGGTTCATACGGTTTAACAAAAGAAGTTTCACTTCTGTCTTGCGTAGGCTTGACACACCCACTTTTTTTTTTGAATTTTCCAGTCCGGGGGAATAATACCAGAGTCCAGAAAGATATTGATGAGAGAGAGAAAGTAGGAAAGGGAATCGTCATCAGTATGGCGGATGAATATGTTCAAGATTTCGTCATTGCCCGGAGCTGAGTCTTTTAGGTCTTCCGTGGCTCTTTTTAACTCGTCTATGGAAAATGGAGCATCTAGCCAAGATGAAGAATTTGGGAAGTAAGATAAAACAGGCACTTCGTCAAGATTAGGTACATAAGGGGGAGCAATTTTGTTAAGAAAGTCAGAAATCCAAATACCAGAATTGTGAGATGACTTCGGCATTGAAAAGGAAGACCTAAACCTGCAAATCATGGATCAAACTTCCCCCGCCGGAGTAGCAGGGGATATATTAGTGCAGAAATTACGCCAGCTGTTTTTTTTTTTAAAACGGAATGTACGTTTAGCAACAGCTTGGGCATTCTTGGCTTTCAAGAAATTTTCCATTGTCATCTGTTGGTAGTATATCTTATTGGCCGCTTTCCTCTCCTTCAGCACTCGAAGGCATTCTTCATCCCACCAGGGGGGAGGGTGAGCCTTCGTGCTTACAGGGGATGATTTGGGAATAGACTTGTCTGCAGATTTTAGAATGGAATCAGACCAAGATTTGTAAGAGGATGTGCAGTTATCTGAAGAAGGTGTAGGCAGGGAAAGGGTGTGACCCTGGACAGATTCTCTAAAATGGCACCAGTCGGCTTTTTTTGTGATAAATTTTGGCTTTCTTTTAAAGAGGTTAGTATTTAACCCTTGAGCCAGATTTATAATAATTGGATAGTGGTCACTGCCGCAGGGGTCTGATGAAGTTCTCCAGGAAATTATTGGATATATACTTGGGGAACAAAGAGTTATATCCACCGCACTAGGGCTCTGCCCAGGTAGACTTAACCTTGTTGGGGATCCGTCATTTAGAAGGCACATGTTCAAGGAGTCCATAAAGTCAATTATTTTGATTCCTGAGGGATCCGTTGATGAAGAACCCCAGAGAGGGGAGTGGGCATTGAAGTCACCCAGAATGACCAGGGGAGAAGATATTTTTCTATTTTTCCCATTTGACATTTCATTATGTGGATCCATAATGAAATGTCAAATGGGGTAGAAGGGGGAATGTAGAGGGATACAACCGTAATATTAGAGACAGTAGCTGCCACTAACTGGAAGGATGAATCTGGGGGTTTAATGGAAATAGGGGTGAAGGACAGGGAGTTTTTGATTAGAAGGGCTGCACCACCCTTCCCATCAATGCGGTCGTCCCGCAGACATTGGTAGCCACTCACCTTGAAGAGCTGAGACGGTTTAAACCAAGTCTCAGAGATGGCAGCAATAGAAATTGTGTGTAATTGTAGAAGGCGGATGAGGTCAGCCTTATTGGAGAAGGCGCTTCTACTATTCCACTGAAGAATCCCTGCTGTTAGGGCAGCCATTGGAAACAAGAGAATTTAAGGAGGAGAGTATAGAGGCAGCGTTGGACGGTAGGGAATTATTGTTATTAATTATAGAAATAAGTAACATGATGAGAGTTTGAATAATATTAGAATTGTCATTAGAAATGATGTTGTTTGAGGAATTGGGATTTGAATCAGGGATAAAGGAATTGCAATTCAAAGAATTGGTGTTAGGAAAGACGGTATTTTATGGAAATGGGGAGCTGATGTTACCATTTGGGAACAAGAGCTGGGAGTTATGGCCAAGATGATCATATCCGGGGGATTTAAGAGGACGAGAAGCAGATTTTGTCATTACAGTCTTCCTGTATGACGAGTTTGGAGGAATAATGTTTTGAGTTAACTGGGGTTGAGAGGCGACTTCAGCAAAAGATTTTTTAGAGGGAGCTATTATTTTAGAAGCATGGAAGTATGATACGCTATTGGAAGCCATATAACTTTTAATGTTTTTTTGGCGTGAAAGTTCGGGGCAGGATGGATTTATGGCTGTGTGAGAGCCTGAGCAGTTGATGCAAGTAGGGGGGTTGGAAGAGGAGGGGCATTGCTCTGCTAAATGACTTTCTGCACATTTAAAGCAGCGAGGAGAAGAACGACATGATTGCTTGGAATGGCCGAACCGACAACAGTTAAAGCACTGAATTGTCGGGTATGAATAAATTTCCACTGGGAGAGAGTTGTGGAAAAGGTACACATGAGAGGGAAGAGATTGGCCTTCAAATGTAAGAACTACAGTTTGGGAGGGTTTCCAAACTATAAAATCGGAAGTTCTATCTTTATAATTCAGCCGCCTAGTCTTTAAAACTTTCCCCGAAGATGCTGGGATAACAAGTTCCGTGATGAGTTCTTCCTCGGATAGGTCTGTGGGGATACCTCTCACTAGACCCATGCGGGAGACATTAAATGAAGGGATGTAAGCCTTGTATTTTTTGGCAGAGAGGTAGTCAATGGAATTTATAAATTTATTGGCATTGAGTGCAGTTGTGAACTCTACACAAATGCGGAATCCTTCTTCGGATCTGATACCACCTGGGGAAATGCCAAGTGGTTTTTTTCCAACAAATTTACCGAAATCAAGGGGATGCAGTGAGTGGCTTTGTGTATTGTTTTGCACATACGCGATGAAGGGGGCTTTTGCTGAAGTCGGGTACAGTGAAGCGAGTGGAGGAGCGACAGTCTCTACAGGAACTGTAACCTGAGAAGATTCCTTTTTCGGAAGGACGCTAACTTTTCGTTTTTTGGGAGTAGAGGAATCAGTCATTATTTCAATCTCGCTAGCAATGTCATTATCAAAATTAACAGGGTCAGGATCAGGGGGGACGGGATCTGGTGGTTTTTTACCCATGGCAAAGGCCATTGGGGCAAAAGGAATGTATATTAATATAAAATAACACTTACTGGACTTGGTCAGCAATAAAGGCACTCAAAGAGGACAAAAAATATAGTTTTAACCGAAAAAAGGCAATAAAATTAGGTTTTTTCGTATTCGAACGGAAAAAAGACAAGTGAGTTCTTCAACTGTCAAAGTTCGAATCGACACATATTCATAAAAAAATAAGTTTCTGTAGTCGCAAAAATAATCCAAAAGAGGTCAGTATAATATGGGTCTACAACCATGTTGTAATTTTTACGTGAATAATCTTACTGTAATTTTATTGATTAATTTGTACCAATTTACAATTTATTAATTTAAAATAATATATTATATTTGCGACGCATTCCAGAGTGGAATATACTTTCAGATCACCCGTGTGCAAGATGACCATTATTTCATTCCGAAATGGCTTAACCGTGTTTGGTGGCCAGATCTGAATAGTCAAGTACTTCTTCACCTTTCTCTTCCCCATCTTCTTCTCCTCCCCACTACCTTCAGCCTCGCGAAATTAATTTTATTTTATTTTTTTGTTTTTTTTTCATTTTCTCCATAAAACGGTTATACACCAATATATCATGGAGAAGATTACAAATTAAAAAGTTTACAGAGGCAGTTTTACTATTTTGTGACATATCTTAAAAGATAGTTACTGAATTGTCTGTAGGTGACATTGAAAATGTCGATGGCTAATGCAGAATCGTTAAGCAGTTGAGTCGCTCTGTTTATTGGCGCGTTCTGATAGGCAGAAGTCCTCGCTTATAAGAGTGCATGGGATCTCTCTCGAGTATAATTGTTAGGGACATAAAAGTTAACCTCTTTCAACATAGGCGGATTGTGTATTGTGCCAGAGATTAACTTAAAAATGTGTTTGCCTAAAAATATTTTTCTGCGGGCTTCTAATGTATTGTATCAATTAGAAACGTCATAGTCTCACTGGTTCAGATGGTTGAGAGTTGGGACTTGTGCTGTATTCATGTTTTTTACCTTATCTGTAAAATTAATATTTTGCATTCAGACCCTTATTCGAGCGACATGTTCAATTATAACCAACTATAAAGAAATATTTGTTAATTATTATTTTTTTTTTTTTTTTTTATTTATTAAAAGTATACAATACAGAATATAGTATATTATATAAAGCATTGTACTCCCAGGAGTTAATAAACTCATTGCGGGAATTATACGCATTACATGAAACATATAGTTGTATGTATTAAATGGACATATAATGGGACATACACAGCATTATTATTTCAGATAGTCATTAATAAGTTGAAGTTTGAGCATGTTAGTTTGGGTCTTTTTACATTGACTTGCACATTTGATCTCGTTGGGTAGTTGATTATATTTTGTGTGAGCTATGTATTCTAGGGATCTTAGTCCATATTTTGTTGATTTGATTTTTGGTATATGAAGTTTGTTGTGATTTCTTGTGTTGTGTTGGTGTACGTCGCAATTGTAATAGAGTGTAGTGTTGGAATGTGCCGAGTGTTGAATTACTTGTAATATAGTTTTCGTTATTTCAAAAGTGGGAATGGTATTAAAAGGAAGTATTTGGGTGTTTCTGTAGATGTCTTTGACATGTGTGTCCCAAGGTAAACTGAAAATATTTCGCAGGGCTCTATTTTGGACGACTTGGACTTCTAAAATCATTTTTTTTGTAGCAAATCCCCAGATTCCGGCGAGATATATTAGATGTGAGTGAATCATAGCATGGTAAATCGATTTTAATAGAGAGGGAGGAAGTAACCCGCGGAGTCTATATAAAACACCCGTTATAGGAGTAATTTTGGATAGAACATGTTTAAATTGGTGATTCCATGTGAGTTGTGAATCAATGAAAAGGCCAAGATATTTTGTAACATCAGCCCTTTCAAGGCGGTTATTATCAAGACTTATATTAAGACTTACATTTTTTTTATTTGCAAACAGTATGTAATGTGTTTTTTTTATGTTTAGGCTAAGTTTGTTTAATCGCAGCCAGTTTGCCAGGCAAGCTATATCCCTTTCCATTTCCTTTTCAAGTTCGTTTAAATCATTATTGTGATAAAGAATCACTGTGTCATCTGCATAGAGTTGTATTGTACCCTTAAGTCCCCATTTAGCAATATCATTTATGTATATTAAGAATAGTAATGGTCCAAGTACGGAGCCCTGAGGCACGCCACATTTTATCGTTCCCATGCTGCTTGTCCCTTTTCCAACAAAGGTCTGACAGTGTCGGTTAGAGAGGTAGCTACACAGTAACTTCAGGGGAGTGCCTACTATGCCTAGGTGTTCTAGCTTCTTTAGTAGTATCCCATGGTCAACCGTATCGAAAGCCTTTTTTAAATCTATAAATAAGCCTGCAGCATGCTTACCCTGGTCTATATGCTTTTGGAGGGCGTATACAAAATCGAAGGCAGCACATTTTGTGTTAGATTGGTTTCTGAATCCATACTGTTGGGATGCGAGTAAATTGTTTGATAGGAGATATTTAGTGAGCCTAAGCTTAATAACCTTTTCAAAAACTTTAGAGACGACAAAGAGGATGGATATAGGACGGTAATTAGAAGGATTTTTTTTGCAATCATCTTTGTAAATCGGAATTATTTTTGCTATCTTTAGTTGATCTGGGAAGATTCCACTATTCAGGGATTGATTAATAAGAAAAACAAGGTGGTCAGCTAATATATCTTTGCAAAAGTTCAGGTACACTGGTGTAATTCCATCTAAACCTGGAGATGCATTAGACTTTAGTTGAGAGATGATACTGAGAACTTCTGTTTTATTTGTTTTGGCCATGTATAAGGACTGGATTGCTTTTTGATCCGTGTTTATAGTGATAGAATTATCTGGATATGATGCAATTGTAGCTGCTAAGTTTTCCCCAACTGATATAAAGAAGTTGTTAAAAGTTGAAGCTATCTGTGTTGGGCATGTTATTTCTTCATTCTTAATGAGAAGACATTCAATTTCATCTTTCTGGGGTGTCGAGCTATTTGTTAGAATTGCATTTATTATTTTCCATGTCTGTCGCGGATTACGCAGGTTTTCTTTAAATATAGTCGTGTAGTATTTGGTTTTAGCATATCTTCTATAGTTGGTAACTTGATTTCTTGTTTTATTTCTCAGTGCTGTTATTTATTCAAGTTCTCCATAAAAATTTACCAATCTTTTACTAATTATAGGTACATGTAAGTATAAAAGGTCGTGGCGGCAGTTTTACTGTTTTGTGACATACTTCAAGAGATAGTTGCTAACTGTCTGTAGGTGACATTGAAAATGTCGATGTTCAATGCAGAATCATTAACCAGTTGTTACAGAGTCGCTATATCGATTGGCGAATGATTGGAGAAGTCCTCACTTTCGGAGTACAAAAAGTGCATGCGATCTCCCATGAGTATACTTGTTAGGCACACATAAGTTTACCTCCTCCAATATAAGTGGATTAAGTATAGTTCCAGAGATTAACTTTAAAAAATGCTTGCCTAAGTATATAAATTATTAAAAATATAATTATTGCTAATGTTATTAAAACAATATATTATGTTTTTCCATATAGGGTGATTCAAGTGATGAAAGAGCGGACAGCAGCGCGGGAATGGGATACGAACTGGGGCTTCATTAAAGATAAGCGAGCTTTTCTAGAACAAGAAGCGGCTGAACAAGGTCTAAATAATACACTTTCTCTTCATTGTTCTATTGTAATGTATTAAAATACTTTAATAAACCCAAGTATATGACAGTTACCTGTGCAGACGGCCATATGAGGAACTAACGAACAACCCATTTTTTTAAATTCATAAATTTTTTGGCATAATTTACAATATCTCACTAGCAGTTTTCTCTAAGAAGCCTTTGTGCAGAGAACTCCCATAACAAAAGATAATTAAATCTGTTTTATAATTTACCACACTTTAAACAACTCGCCATTCAATTAAAAAAAATTCATATTAAAAAAATCACCCATCCAAAATATACTGGCCAAAAGCGAGTCCGAAATGAACCGATTCTATGTAATAGTTCATACAAAACATACTAGTGGCGTCAGAAGTGTAGACATGCAAACCTTGGCTCTTTACTAAGCTACACCTTGTATGGAATAGTATTTTGCAAAAATCAACAGATATATTTATGTGCTTATTGTGTTTTACATAGCTCCTAAATTAAATTCATTACTGATAATGTTATGTACTTTTTTTATATAGACTATGTAAAATGTGATTCACGTACCTATGTAAGAGTAAACTCAAAGTAATTCATAATCTGCTGGCTCATAGATGGCAGTAATTTTATCATTTTACGTGAATCACATTTTACTAGTTAAGCTTTAAAATATTAAGACTTTACCATTTTTTGCACCCGTATGCAAAATATGAATAAATAGTTTTATCCATTAAATCAATTCTTTCAAGAAAGGCACACAAATACAATATTGTATCGGTGATTCGATTCAATATTGCATATACATATATACCGCCATCGCCAAATGAGGAGCTTACAAATAATTTGAAGTTTACCCTTAAAACATTTTTTTGTTAAATAATATGTAACAAAAAATTGTTGTATCCATTCGAGCAATTGATGTCATATACATGTGTGCATTTTGATGTTAGGTCGCTAATCTCTGATACATTGACGTGATGAGATACCTTTAGATCTGGGGAAATATATATATAGAATATTGAAAAGAACAACATACGATTTTTTCATACATCTGAGGGAATTTTATTCAGCACTGGCAGGCCTCTGCATTTTGATATATAATTTATGTAATGAGTAGATATACATGAATATTTTTATACTAAAGGTATGACTAAAGAAGAATACTGGGCTGCGGTGAAGAAGCTGACTCCTCGGTACACTTCCCCGCCTAGAACCACCACACCCAAACGTTCTTTTCGGACCATTCCTAGAACTTCTAGCGGTAAGTAGAGGACGCTAGGACACTTGATTTTGACAAAGAAACATGTCGGGTGATTATTGTTTTTAATTTTCATTATTTTTGTGGGTAAAGTAAAAGTGAATAATAAACTGTTAACATAAATGTTGGAAAAACAATTTACATAAACACAGTTGGCGAAAAGACTGATGACGTCATGAATTAATCTGAATGATCTTTTTGGAGTTATTTGTAAGTAGGTACCTACCTACTTATTGCACAGTATTTTTTTTACATATCTAAACAACAGTGGGGTAGGTACCTACTTCCATAAAATATTTTCTTGTTCCATTTTTAATTGTAGTTTATTTCAAAAAGCAATGCAAAGAAGTTGGATTTTTTTGAAAATGTAAGGAAAAATAATTTAAAAAGCGCGAGTTTGGTAGTATTTAGTGTTGTGGAATTTCCTCCGAGGTTGTGGATTTTAGATTATTTATAATTATAATGGTGGAAGATAGAACATGCCATGAATCGTTTGGTTTTATCAAAATAACTGTGTACCTACTATGAAAAAAATTATTTTCAGTTCATTCAATTTGATACGAAATTGTTTCAGCTATGATCGGTTGGAGGGCAGATCAACCTTTGGAGAAAAAAGACATTCCCTGGGTCCCCCCGTGCCCCAAAATCAAAAAAGAATACATCATATTCTTAGGTTAAGTATCCCTGCAACCCAAAATATTCAAGAGTGGTAACTATAATAATGTGCTGATATGGAAAATTTAGGCATAAAAAAATATTTTCTAATAGCTGTGTAAAATCGCGACATCTGTTGATTTATTGACAAAACCATTTTAGCTTGGACACAAACCCGTTTTTTAATAAATTTTGTTTTTAAATATTTTCTTTTCTGGAAAACATTAGAATTATGGACAGTGTTTTCATCTCAGAGGAAATATGTATATTTGCTCCGAGATGTATATAACTATATTATAAATAATATATTTTTGTTTTATTTGAAAATTCCAAATTGATTATTTTCCTGAAGAATGTTTCAACCCTTTGACTGCTGAATATACAGTGCCTGACAATATTATCTGGGCAGAGGATTTATTATTAGAAGTAACTTATTAAATTATGTAAAATGATATATAAAAAAAAAAATCATTTATGAGGTGCAAAGATCAACCTGTGTTCAGATTGATCAGAGCCGGCCCTATAAGTCGCATTTGGAGCAGTCCGCTCCAGGCACTGCATTGCCAAGGCGTTGATAATACCTATCGTCTACATAAGGACTATACATCAGGACCTTGAAAGCATATCACCTGTACAATTCACACAGATTTCACTATTGTGTGACTTAGGACGGGTTGTTTCGGAGAAATTGAACAATTCTTCTATTTAAAAATTTCTTTAATTTTTTGTAAAGAAAAACAAACATTCCCGGGTTACGAATAACCTGACAATTTTTAAAAATCTCCTACTACCACCACAGTAAGCTGAAAATGTTGCTTGTGTTGTGATGGAGGACTTAGCCAGCCGAGGAATTGAACACACTATGTCTGAGTGGGACCCAAGCGCGATGTCAACTCGGCCACCGACCGGTCAAAATTTAAAAGTTAATTTTCAAGTTCTGTGAAAGATTTTTTCAAGTTCTGTTATTATTTCAGTTCTGTCAAGCAAATAGCCTATAAAGATATAATAACAGAACTTGAATAGGACTTTCACAGAACCCGAAAATGAACGTTGAAATGAAATTGTTCAAATTCTGTGTAAAACAGAAACTGAAAAAAACCGTGTAAACTTAAACCCACCCTTAATATTTCACAGAATTCACAAGCACACAGACTTCACAAATCATACAGACTTCACAAATCATACAGACTTCACAAATCATACAGACTTCACAAATCATACAGACTTCACAATTTCCACAGATTTGCAGTAATACATAATAACGTTTTGCAGCGACCCAACAGATCCAAGGATTTTTTAATGGAATTTATTTTTATGTGAACTGTTGCTGGAATACGGCATTCCCAAACGGGATATATTGTGAGGGTGAAGAGAGTGGGGAAGGAAAGGAGATGGGGAAAGGAACGTTGGAAAGTATCTGTCTACTCAAATCTAGTAACCAAAGAAACATTTCGATTCTGAATGCTGGTATCTACCAGTCTGGAAATGAACTAAATAAAACAGCATATAAACTCAGTAAAATGTATTTGGTGCCAAACATAATGTGTCTATGAACCCTATAACTAATTAACAACATAATATATAATTGAAAATCTATATTTAATATCACAATCTAAAAAGCGCTTGCTTCGAAATGCAGCTGTATCACTTGTAGCAATTGCTTTGCATTTTATCAGAGCATGTATATAACACTTGCAATGTGAAAGCAAATGAGATTTCAATTCTTAAAACATACGAAAATATTGTCCATTGATGTCATTATTTCTCTGACAATATTGAAAGTCTAATCAGCAAAGTCTGTAAAGCACCAAAAAATTTGAATTAGATTCTGATTTTTGGCTGATGTTGCGGGGGTTTCGTTTTTGTAGTACCAGGTTCTGCCGGTAGAACCGTGTATAACTACCCTTCCTCAGTCAGTATGCCAAGCACTGCACTGGAGAAGTCTTCCTTTCGGTTGGTGTGAATTTTTGGTGACTGTTGTATTGAGTGCTCGTCGATTTTGAGATGCCTATTTATGAAACTCAGCCATCGCAAAAACGACGAGTACAAAAAACACCAATCCCCCCCCACGTGGGTTATTCCTTTGTATTTCATTATATTAAACAGATTACTAGGGGTTACAAATTCTTTCTTTTAATGCTTACAGTCTTTTGCCGATTAAAATGTGATGTTACATAAAATGATCATCTAAAAGCATTGGTATAAAATACACAAGAAAATCCTGCCACCTGCCATATGAATGCTAGAAGAATTCACAGACCTGGAGGAAGACATGGCACCATCGAGTGAATCAAATGCTTGAGTAGAGCCATGTCAGAATTATGTACCAGACAATGTTTGAATATGAATGAGGCAAGGAGTGTGTGCCAGTCCATCCTCTCTGCCTACCCCCGCGGACAAGGCGGGATGTTTAGTTAGTTGCAAAATTTATTGACACCACTAGCAGAAGTAGCTGATGACAAAGTACATATTATCATATAGGTCGCGCAATTAAGAGTTGATGTACACACTTCCGACAAGCTGTTTTATGCAAGCACTTGTGTAAGTACTGTGTTTGCATCAAAATTCACTACATTATATCTGGAATACAATGTGCTTATAGGACGTTTCCAAAATGTGTTATTATTTCAACTTAATAAGTCATCTTGTGTATTTTATACCTATTATCAAATTTTGTACATTTTCAACAAGGTTATTATTTTTGTGTTTTAAAACGAAGATGAAAAGTTTGTTGTTGTGAAAAAATTGTTTAACATTACTTCTTAGTATGTATGCAGTTTTATCAAAAAATCTAATTCTAATAAACAATTAATAAATCTGTGTCCACTCTACATAAGAGGTGAGGGAACTCTTAAAATATTTTTTGTTTATTCAAGCATTTTTTTTTTACAAAACATAATTTGAACTTGCTACACCAATAAAAAATATTTCTTTGCAAAAACATTATCCACAAGAAGTGATCTTTGTAAATATAATTATTTTATAACATTTTTTAAATGTAAGCCACAGTTATTAGCTTCTTAGCGTTGCCCTAATAATTGTATCGGAAAACAAAAATACATCTTTTGATATTTTCCATTGCAATTTTTAGTAGGTCATTCATATAATACAATTTTTTTTTTAATCTATCATTCAGGTTTTTCTTGGCATAAAAATTATTAACATTACAAAGAAAAAATTATTGGATTTCAAAATATACTGACCACAAAGCTTCAATAGGTACCTTTTTGTTTGAATATATGTACAATAATTAACCACTGAATAAATGAACCAATAGAAGTGTATTGTGGGAGTGTCCAAGTGTCTAAAGTAAGCTCAATTTTCCCATACTTCTGGTGAAATTGATTAAACATTTTCAAATACCTACTGAAATTCTTTCTTTAACAGTTAATCAAATACCTGTTTGAACCGAAGAGTTGAAAAGTTTTTAACCCCCCGCACCAGAGAGCAGTGGCGGCTCGTGACTTTTGGGTGTACTAGAGTGTTAATATTATAAAAAATGGCATTATTGATGTTGTTGTAGCTGAAAACGATTTTTTTTTTTGAAAATTCGATTTTTTGTATGAAGATTTTCAGTTTGGCCGTGCGCCGCACGGATTTCCTGTAAATCTTCAAACAAAAAATCAAATTTTCAAAAAAAACTAAAAAATCGTTTTCAGCTACAACATCAAAAATGCCATTTTTGAAATATTATCACTCATTAATATTATTAGTACAGCCGCCATTGCCAGAGAGGGATAGTAGACATCCCCCAAACGAGAGTTTTGTGCGATATTTAAGTTGTTTTTTTACATTACATACTCGATAATATAGCCAATCCCAGAAAAAGTATTTGGTAATAGATCGATAACATTAAAAAAATATCCTGTTAGTATTTTTTCAGATGTTAAATAATATTTATCCAATTCCTGAAATGAAAAATGAAATTTCTGTCCCTCCTCTTCAGGATTCCCATAAAAAAAAATTATCCCTTTAAAGTGAGTTTTACTGGAAAGGGCTGAAATAATATGTTTTTGAGTTACGCTCGAATCACTTTTACCATTTTGCATTACTTAACCCGTAAGCTGTTCAATTAATTCCGTCATAATTTCATAATGTACATACCACCACGCTGGATTATTTTTGTCGACAACTTAGTCAATTGATAAAAATGTTTTTTTACCTATTTCTGTAGAGGAATCTCCTGAAAGTCATCCAATATTCCATTGTGGATGTTTAAAAATACCTACTCACTTCACATGTTTAGTTTTTACACAATAAACTAACAAAACAACAATCCATACAATCAGTAGCTTGCGTGTTAATGATTTTCTCCTGGGCAAAGACGGGCAAAAATGACACTAATAACTGAGTTTTACTGGAAAGAGCAAAAGAAATATTAAGAGACACGATCATTCCGCGATATATGGGGGACACTAGTGACCCCCTTCAGGTGATATGTGGTATTTTTTACATTAAGGTACGAAAATGTTGAAAATAGAATTGATACTTGATAATTGATTAATCACACTTCTATTGAGCTATCTGTTCAGTGGTTGTAGTTGATACAATATATAATTAAGATTCGGAAGTCAAACACAACCTCACATTTAAATGTAATATAATTTGTTTTAAAATAGGTGTTGCCCACAGACATATGAATATATAGACTAGAAATTAAAGGTGAGGGGTAAAATCAACTGTTGAAGAACGAAGGGGGTAAAGCTGACTGTGATTCGTCAATAAATCAATCTGACAGTATATAGGCATCTCGCATTATAATATCACCATTTAGTTCTTAAAAGTAAAATCTGCTTTTGAATGAATAGACATTTTTACATGGGAGCTCAAATTACTCGCCACGTTATGAACAAATTTGCGAAGTCCAAATTCGGCAAAAAAAAAATTCTTCTATTTTCAGAGTCGAATATTTTGTTTACGTATTTAGTTAAGACACTTTTATAAGTGTTCATAATTTACTTCCCAGTAACAACAATGCGCACACTTGAGAATCGCTACATTCGACCAATGTTGGCTCGATGTGATAGTATATGTTTCTACAACTGATTCATATTATACGACGTGAATAAGCTTAAAATGATATTTACATATGGAATGTAATACGACAATTGGGTTTATTCTCTTTTTCGCGTCTATTTTTACAAGTTTTCATATCACAAGCCACTATTTTGCCGTGTTATTTCATAAAATGCCTCGACCATAGCTTGACGCTAGTTCGAACAAGAATGATGACGTCACATTCTCAAGATTCACGGGAAGCCATACGCGAGCCCAGCCGGCTCCAATGGAACTGGTATGGGGAGTGGGGAATAATACGCTTTTAATCACTTAGGGCAGGTCTACTAATATTCATATGTCTATGGTGTTGCCATTATTGTAATGAAATTTTGTTTATCCGTTTTATTAAATTTCTAGACTTTGTAGACCGACTACCTATTTGTTTTACTGCTTTAAATCATTTTGAAATACATAACAGAACACATTATTTAAGCATGTGCCTTTTTGTGGGTTATTACATTTCTGCAGTGACCTCCTTTTATGTCACAGTACACATTACCATAAAAATATTAATTTGTGGTATTGAAACTTTGGTGTCATTATAAATATTTTTTACAAAGTACAGTTTTTTTTAAGTATTTCAGTATTGTGATCAATCGATTTAAAACTATTTTGATGTGCTTAACAATTTATTACATACATTCATTTATGAAAAAATCTTATTTTGTGTTTGTGCAACTGTAAATTGTAAAATCAACACCAAAAAATAAACCGTAATAATTATTAAACTCATCAACACCAAACAACATTTAAAAGTACAAAAACTAGGGATTATTTTCTTTTATAATTTACAATATTACCATAGGAATAGTGAAACAATCATAATAATTTAAAAAATAATTATCTATGTTTCTTTATGTGCACAATTGGACAGGTGATATTCATGGACTGTAGGTAAAAAATATTTATTTTCTAACCCACTTTGAATTTTATTCTGTTCCCAAATATCCCAAAATTCCCAATTTATATGGGCCAGCCAAAATGCATCGCATCTTTGGGGAAAATGTCAAATGACATTACTAATCTATTCTTTGCACAGCGGCAACATTATGTTTAATGATAAAATTTTTAAACATCGCAAATATAATATTTAAAACAAAATTAAATTTTCTTACAGTTTACAGGCCCATTTAAATTGGGCATTATCAAAACTTTCCATCAAATTAGAAGCATTCAGTTTGTCTTCCCGCGTAACTTAAATAATAAGGAAATCACTCTGAAGACTGCTCTCTTACTGAAGGGAAAATTGCTTCTCTGGACTGTCCAGCTATCAAAATATTTTTCGCCCCCTCAAACATCAATATTATAGTATTTTCTTCAACCGTGACCTTTATCATAAAGCTTTCCTCAATGTATTATTGCATTTCAATCATTATATCCACCATATTAATTTCACCTAATTAATTACAAACATTTCTCATCTACATTGCAATTCGTCTTATAAAATTACTATTTCAAATAGTTGATTTTACTCTCCTCGCATCAATGTGTTCACACATTAGTATTACAAAAGACAGATTAAGTATAGAATAATATAATATTACGATTAGAATGTGGAATAAAACCTAGACTGGTGAGCCTTTTCACATAAAGAAAAAGCTACAAGAAAAGCATCTTTTCATGTTTTGTGAAACAGTTTTACTTCTTCTCTTTTATCACTAACCTTTCTATTGAAATATAGATTAAATTTGACAATTCATAGTTATTGCAAATATGTATACATGATATCATTTCGATTCCTAACGCCAGACTTTAAACTGATGTTCACCACCACTGAAAATTATACAACAGAGACGAGTTCAGAAACTATTGCAATGAATTTGGGGTACTGATTTAGATTAATTATATTAATTTGAGGAAAGTGTTCCATTTTTAAACAAAAGCAACAGAATTGATTTTGACAGATGAGGGGAAAATTGGAAAAAAGAGTTTTAAGAGGGTGTTTGATTGGAGATTAGAATAATGCATTATAGAAATTAATAATTGGAACAGTTACAATACTTATAAAGTGGTCTCTTAAATAAGTCCTAAGGAGAAGATGTTATAGGAATAAAAATTAATAATAACCCAGGTGGAAAAGCCATTAATTATATTCAAAATAACTTTCATCTGGTCGGTGAAACCGCAATGTGACAATTTCGCAACAATGAATTTCAAAATACGGTAAAATCGCTTTGGTGGAATACAAGTTACTTTGTGGTTGGAAGTTACAAGTGGTTTCGCAGTCAATGTTGTATGTTGAATTAATCGACGTAAGTTTGAATCAATGTAAATACAAATCTGTATAAGTAGGCGTGAAAAACTTAAGTACAAATCGACATGAGTATGAATTGATTGATGTAAACAAAAATCAAAGTAAGGATGAATCTGCGTTAGTACAAATTCAATATAAGTATGTATCGTCGCAAGTCCTGGAGGTGCATGTGTCGTCACAAGCGCCGCCGCCATTGGTACAACGATAAGAACAGAAAATCAAATCAAGTCCATACATTCAGAATCTCCAATCAATCAAACTCCGCATCAATTTTTAAAAAATTGTATTACGTCAAACACGGTAGTCTCTTTTATAGTGGTTCATTGAGTGGTCGTTGTCTCATTTGTAACAATTTTTTTCTTCAAAAGTTTCGCTATTTTAGAATATTGTTGTATTTAATGTTTTTACATGAAAATTGAAGCATATTTTGTGCCCCAAAATTTCTAAATTTCATTCTTAAAAACCCCACAAAACTGTTGTTATGTTTTCAAGCAAATCAAATAATACAGAACTATTAATTTGAGTGTTTTTAAATTCTCTGTGTAAATTCTTTTTTTATGATTTTTTACCAGAAATTTGTCCACATTTTTTAGCGATGTTTGTAGTAATTTGTTATTTTTTACTATTTATTCATTTCCCATTCCCATTTGTTTATACGTGGCCAGTAATATAAGACGAGGAAGGGTTTACGGTTGCCATGCCAACGGGACTTCCGCTTATTATTCGAGAAAAAAAAACATGCAACCGAACTGCTAATATCGTCAACTTGTGTTTGGATCATGAATAAACAGTAATATATAGACTATTATTTGACATTCTCATGCAAAATAAGATACTAAGTATCACACTATATTTGATTTGTTATTTTTTTTGCTTGAAAAAACATGTACCTTTTATATGTACATGAAGGCTATTGTGTTTGTTCAAATAAAAAAAAAAAAACCCTTTTGCATAATTATTTTGATGTTTTAAGAAATGTGAAACATTTGGACCACAATAAGTATGAAACAATATATAAAGACGTGTACGTCGAGGTATTCCCATTGACATTAATCGTCTCTCCTGAAAAAGTACAATGTTGTCACTGTCACATTGAAATTTTTAACAGCCCAGGGATGATAGTATACCTTCAATGATAACAAATCTGCAGCAGAAGGCAGATGCAACAGATCGCCACACATTACCATCCTGACACGTTAACTTAACACGTTACTGATTCCAAATACATGCACGCTCTTAGCACAGCACGTTATATAAAGTATACATGATCTAAGCGTCACTAACATATTGATATGACTACCACTACAGAATAATTTGAGCGAAATAGAAGTGAATACATTATCAATAGTGAGGAAATTCAAAAGCTGGGAGAATAAGATTACAAGGTATTATTATAATTAATTAATTTGGCACCATTTAGGGGGGACCGCTTGGGACCATTCCTTTGCAGCTTTAAAAATACATTTTATATTTATATGTATATTATTTCAAATTACTCGCCGTACTTCAAATCTGCTTTTATATATGTAGCTACTATTACACTTTTTTCTATAACTTCCTCATTGACCACGACACGTTATGAGATAAGTAAGGGCACAATTTGCAGACGTGGTGAGACAAAAATCAATGAAAATTTTTTTTTTTTTGTGAAATGGTCGAATGCAATAGTGTTTCTACTGGATATTTTATATAAATTTATTTTTAATAGTCAGAAGGAAAGAAGTGGAAAAAAGATTATTAAAATAATTTAATCATAATTCATAACAATAATAAAATATTTAATCAATTAGTGTGATGTTTCTGCAATAGAAGAAACTCATAATTATTTTTTAATTTACTTATTTGATATAAATATAGCTCTTTTTTACAGTGGGTATGAAATAGACTCGTTATAGAATATTTCGTTTTGTTTAACGTGATATGAATAGACTCGTACGATATAAACCGTCGGAGCGTCAATCTATCGGCGTACCTAGACTACGCCAAACACCTCAAAGCGACAATCTCTTGGCGTAGACTTTGGTGTACGTATCATGTAAAAAACAATGACATAGAAAATACCGGTCCAAAACGAATCTTTTGTTGCCCAAAATAAATTCAATTGCGAAACATCATTCACCTTTAGGTTTTTTTAAAGTTGATAAATGGTTGAGACTAATAAATGTGTGGTTCTTATACAAAGACATTTAATCATGCGTCGTATGTAATGTCACATTCTCACCTGATATCTCTTCTATGAGTCTTTATGGTTAATTTATAGAACGAAAGTTGAAATCCATCAAACGTTGGGTTCTATTTCGTAGAAAAGCCCGTTCTTAAAAATTTATTTCATGGATTTTGTGAAGCAGATCAATGATTAGATCAGATGTGAACCCAGCATTAGAAAAACAATTATTCAATAATTTTAAATCACGAAATAACATTAGAATATCTGCTGGTTAAATAAAATTGAGAGTATAATTCATACTTAAATATATATATAAAATCAGTACCATATGATAAGTTTGATAACACAACCATTAAAAATATATATTTTATATGTAGAAATTTCATTATTTTACATGCCGCTTACAAGAAAAAGTGCATTATATATTTTTTTCATCAAAATGTAGAAAGGTGATTGAATCTCTAAGAAAGAAGTGAAATTTCCTTAATTAGTTGTAGCGCACATTAATATAAATGCATCAGGTGCTTAGTGGCTGAATGCTTGCCTGCGAACCCTTGGTCAAGGGTTTAAATCCAATTAATGCAGTTTTATCATAGCACACTTAAGCTTATATCAAAAGCCATTATAAAGTGAGTTTTAGAATCTGAATTATGTTATTTTCATTTCTAAATATCTTAAATCTCTGATTTGTGTGAGTACATATTTTGTGTAATGAATCGATATAATAATAATATTCTTGTTAAAACAACATTGTTTAAATGTTTAATAATATATTATGATAAAAATAAAATTCTATCTCTTTCACTATGTAACAAAATAACATTTTTTGTTGGATATCTATAAAATTGATTGTCCCATAAAAAAATCATCTTAAAAACAATATTTTCATAACACATATATATTATTTAAATATATATTGTGATAGTTTCTCTCGCCAA
Organism: Hesperophylax consimilis; assembly: GCF_061612785.1. Lineage (NCBI taxonomy): Eukaryota > Metazoa > Arthropoda > Insecta > Trichoptera > Limnephilidae > Hesperophylax > Hesperophylax consimilis. The sequence goes on from NC_142842.1 coordinate 5,757,102, forward strand.
TGGGAATAATTTTTTTTTCCTTCAAATTTCGTTTTCTTCTCAATTAAACATTTATATTATTACGTTCTATCAGCTAGCCGCTGTCACATAATATGTCAAAAATAATTAACACATTTTTCAGTTTCCCAAATAAAAAATATTCAAACATTCCAAATGTGTATTACCTATTACCTATTTTACCAACCCGTGAGCCTAAAACAGTTTGTCAAAAATTGATATAGAAATATAATGCGACCGAATGAAATTGGTTCCACCGATTAAGTAATCCAACTACATATTAAATTATTTACACTGTACAGTGAAACCCACAAATAAGGTTCTCCACAAAAAGATTTGTTTATCGGTTTCTTGAAATTTCATACAATAGTTTTCTTATAATATAAAAAGTTTTTATGCAAAACTGCTACAAAATTTGATAGTTTACTTTTGACGCGAATTTATGGAGTCATTCTTCCATATTCTACAAATAATGACATTTGTATGCGCAATATATGTTCAACTGATGAAAAAATTACAAGACCATATAATCTATGGCCGAACATCTTTATTATGTCTTTATGTAACTCTGTTTATTGTATGTTTTCGTTGAATTCGCATTGAAGATATTATGAAAGATCTATACAAATGATTATTGGAAAAAAAAATATGGAAGATTTTCAAATTAATAATTCAATTAATTTTCAATAGATGTCTCTGTTGTAACTGTGATTTATCAATAGAGAGATATAAGTGACTAACTGTTTTACCATTGTAGAAACCATTTCCCGTTGTTTCAGTACATAATCAGATTTTCTCTGTTCAAGTTCGAACTACAGCTTGAGACTAGGGCGTCCTACTAGAATTGTTATATTGGACTTGGTTGAAATAAATAATAGTGATTAATAACATGTTATAATAGAATTTACCAAAATTTTTCAATCCCTTCAAAAACCTTATAAAAGAGTTTCACTGTATGTACCAATTTTGCTTCCATATCAATTTCGACAGGCTGTTTTATTTCTTCAAAGGGTAAATAAACGCAGGTAACCCTAAGGCACAATTCGTACCTATATTTTGTTTTAGGTCAAGAATGTACGTCTTCCTGAATCCATTCACATCAAAGTCACGTTGAAAATGTTAGTCATTTATTGACACCTTATAACTGCTGTGCTTGTACCAGCATCAAATTCAAGTCAATTACAATTAATTCATCAGTATAACTCAATTACTTGACAATAGATGCAGAAAAAGTATTTGAAATGATGTAATGTACCTCAAAAGTGAACTTTTCAGTTGTAAGCAGTAAAAGCCACGTAATGCTCTAAGAATGTACATTTTTTTGCTTATATCCAGTGCTATCTCCAGTGCACGTTTTGTAGCATTGCTCACTTGTTCGCATGCTTGTAGAGCTAAGTCACCTACAATATCATACAAGTAGGTAGTGAAAAAATGACAATAGTAATTTGTCTTTTTATCAGCACCGCAGGCAAATTGTTTATTTTAAATAAATGCCAATGCCTCTAATCATTTAGCTGAAAAACGTTTAACTTTGTTGCACTGCTGGTCAGGATTCCATTTCCTGTGCACCGAGACTGATGTAACATAGTTCTGACTGACTTAAGTCTCACACCAGAGTTATCTTGCATCAGAAAATTAAGCAGTAGACTTTCCATATATCGCATAGTAGATAAATGGTGTAAGGCTGCTTTGGATTAAGACACCTCTCATAACTGTGACATCAAAAATGCAGTGAGTAGACTGATGATGCCCTACGGAGTAGATCAATGATGCAATATAGTCAACACACCTTACAACTGAGACATCTAGCATCATACAAATAGTCAGTAGACTATTCATGATACTCGGATTAAACAGATAGTGTAACGTGGTTATGACTCAAGATAACTCAAAGCTAAGCTATTAGAAGAACGAAACTAAAGATATTAGAAGAACGAGATGTGCTATGCGCAGTTCGTACTGAGTGGAATTGTTTTGCCGAGTGTCGCCGGTTTTGTTCACCAATACTACTGCACACCTTCGCTTGCGCTAAGGTATCCGCACTAATACATAGAACAGATTTCTGTGCGTACACGTCCCGATACCGTTCAAAGTACCCTAATTAGGTAGTACTCCGGCTACGGTCCGGCGGCCAACATAGCATATCTCGTTCTTCTAATATCTTTGGAGTAGACCAATGATGTAATGTGTTCCTGGCTTAATACACCTCACAACTAAGTCAACTGTCAACAGAGGTGTAGTGATTAGACTGTTGATGCAGCAAAAAGTATTCTGTTGATACATCACTGAGCAGACCATTGATGAAATGTGGCCGTGGCTTAATACATCTCACAACTGAGACAACTGCCAACAGAAACTTAGGTAGTCATTAGACGGTCGATGCATCTTTGAGTAGACTATTGATGCAATGTGGTTCCACATAATTACATATCAAAACTGCCAATCAAAACACAGTCAGTAGACTGCTGATACAATGACAGAGTAGACTTTCGATGCACGCCAGAGTAGACTATTGATACACAACACTCCTGGGCTTAAAACACCTCATATCTGAGACAACCACCATAAGAAGTGTAGTCGGTAGACTGCTGATGCACCGAGAGTAGACTGTCGATGCACCCCAGAATAGACTATTGATGCACAACGGTCCTGGGCTGAAAGTGCCAACGGTAGAAGAGAGGCAGGTGGGGGTAGAGGTCACCGGGGAACACTGCTCCCCGGGACACAGGCTATGTCCGCCTTTGAACACTGGTCCTGAAATGTGACAAGATAATTAACAAAGGATTGTTATATGTAACTCCAGACTACGTAATCATTTTCTTGTAATGGCATCTCCTAGCAGAGGTTAGAGACAAACATTCTTAATCTCTAAATTCTTTTCGGGAGATAATTTACCCAGCCTGACACGGACTCATAAAAGTCATGCTATCTCATGTTGGATTATGGTGAGATATATGATTTAAACAGTGTTAGAAATAGAGAACATCACACTTTGAGTTTTGATTTAAAAGTTTACCATAGACAATTCCAAAACTTTTTAAATCTTTCTATAAAACAACATTTACCATTTGAAAAATATTTGTTTGCTAATTTTATAATATATATATATTTTGATGTAAAACTAAAAAAATGTAAAGTTTGACTAATTAAATATGTTTTTTTTAGTTTAATGTAAAGTGGTAATTACAGTTTACGTGATAAAAATCATCGGTAAGCGACTTTAAAAACTTTATCGATAAGTACTTAAGTTCAAAATTTTAATAGTAAAATCTGAATGACTCTTTCATCTGCGTTCAAAAACAGTATTTTATTTTGAAATACGTTCATAAACAGCAAATCTATTTGAAACTGAATGACGGGCGAGAATATTTGATGGTATGATATTATTTTGTCAAGACCTTGGCGTTCAAAGTACCAAAGTAAATACCTTGGTCACAACCTCAGAAATCCCTGAAAATACCATTGACTGAAATAAACTGAAAGACGGAAGAACTATTATTATTTTTTTTTTTGTACATACATATGAGTCGTGTAATTTCTATACCCGCTATATCAACTTTCATTAATTTGGAGAAAACCGCAAAAAACTGTCACATCTCTAGCGTACATAAGTAATTGCATTACAATTTTTTATATAATGAATTGGAGTAATAAAATTTCGAAAAGCATTTATTTTTCTATATATGTCTAGCAATAATTAAGTAATTTCGATAAATAAAATGGATAAAGCGGATTTTGATACTCACTTCGTGATTTTGAAAGTCAACTGAGCCGATATGGCGGGTTTAGAAACACACGCGTAGATTATTTTGACACACGAGCGTGGCGTCAGAGCGGCGGCCATGTTGTATTTTGGCAAAATAACTGCTTGTGATTGGTTGAATCCGATATAGCGGGTTTTGATAGTAACTTTCTGTATGATATAGCGGATTTGGTTTCTCACTCGCAGTTTTAACATGGTTTTTGGTCAGGATAAGGAGGGTTTTGAAACTCAATTTTAAGCTCCTCTTGTTGCTCGCAAAAATGTGAACAAGATGTCATACTCAGATCATTTTGTCAAAAAATCGGATATAGCGGGTATGGAAATTATAGGATTCATATATGTATTTTAAGTCAGAAAATAATTCCCTAATGGCCAATCTCATCTTTGGGGATGCTGTGTGGAGGATCTTTCAAGGAAAAGGAGAAGTGAAACTGTTGTAGGAGGGAGGAAACAGCAAATTATTCCAGTCGAGCTGTTGAACACAAGAACGGGTCGTAGAAGCGAATATTAACTGTAGACAAATGTTTTATACAGTTTAACTTTACTGTGGATGGATGTCCCATCTTGATTATGTGCAGAGATGTGCTTTATTTCAAATAAATCCATTTCAAATGGAAATGCAAAATGGGTATTTCCCATTTTGCATTTTAAATGCTTTTCTAAAAACCATTTTGCATTTTGCATTTTAAATGCTTTTCTCAATGCATTTTCCATTTTAAATGCTTTTTTGCAACATTCTTCCTACTATCTCCACTCATCTTTTTTTCATAAGCCCCAAATATCAGTCGGTCCTCAAACTCGCTATGAGAGATAATTTACATTTGTCAAGTTGCTCCCTGGTAGGAGCCCTGGCAATTGAGTGATACCATTACAAAAATACTCATTCAAATACTGAACGTGGGGCCATGAAGCTGTAATATTAAATGTTAGATAGCAGTTTCTATGTTTTTACGTTGGCAACATTAGTCCGCGCAAACTTTTTGTGGTTTTTTAATCTGTAGTCGTGGTGTTTTTGGATTTACCATCATGTAATATGTTTGTTCTACATTGATGTCCATTATTAAATGAAAAAATTCTATAATTATTTTAATTGTTTGACTTGAGAAACCATTTTGCATTTTCAATGCATTTTGAAAATAGGTATTTTGCATTTTGCATTTGAAATGCTTTTCTAAAAACCATTTTGCATTTTGCATTTTCAAATGGAAAAGTTTTGACCCATTTCCATTTTGCATTTCAAATGGTTTTGGGTACCCATTTTGCACATCTCTGCTGATGTGCTGCTGTTTTAACATATATATAATTGTACAAAGATCATCGTCAACCTCAACTAAGACGTAGCACAACAGACGTAGAAGAAGGTGGATTCTTAGATTAGGGGATGTTTGTGATACTTTATGAATTACATAATAATGGGTAAGTATCATCTTTGATGAAGCAAGCACTGGAAATGCATTTTGCATAGTTTTCAAAGCAAAGAACATGTATTAACAATAAATTTACAAAACATGCATTTATTAACTGGGAACTAAACTTGCATTACAATAATGTATAAACAAATTCTATAAATCAAAACGTAGTTATGCCAAATTAAAACTTCAAACAGCTGTCTATGCAAAATATGAACATTGTCAAGAAAATTTATAATATAAGCTTTGTACCTGCCTTCTAGTTAAACACGTAATAATTAAGTTCAAATTAATAATACATTATGTACTATTTTGTTTGTTAAGCCATTCACAATTTAAGCTTTTTTGGAAAATTAAACAATACATATTTTCAGTGGCGTTGCAAATTATTTAATTCTTATATTTTCAGTAGATATATATTACAATGAATTCATACCAACAGTTTTACAATAGCTGGCTTCCAGCCAGTTGATAGGGCTTCGATTATCGCCGTGGTCATTTTTTTATCAAAAATGTTTTATATATATTTTTTATTTTATATCCTGTGATTTTACAACTGTCTGCGCCATTTCATAATAAAAAGGGACCCAAAGTTAACATAATCTTTTAAATTAAATACACATGATTTTAACATTTAGGTTTCCCAGAGATTTATCCAATTTCAAGGTTAGCCCGCACTTTCCCTTACTCGCTTGATAATATAATGATCTGTAAAATGACTGGGATAAAAGATATGATGGATGATTGAAAAGGCTTACAGTATGAACAAGTACAATAACTTCACAGGGGAGTATCCATCCACTTAACGGAGGGGATGATCCATGCTTCACTAGAATGAGAAAACAACATGGCTGGTGAATAATTACTCAACAAACCAACAGCAAAAAATAAAATTAATTTACATATTATGGCTATCTATGGCATCCGGCATTCAATGGTATCAGCGGCAAAGCTAGATTGGTTACAAGTATATATACAGCCAGAACGACCAAAGTAATGTTAGGAACACCCGCAAACAACATCTTTCTGACACATGTGTGGAGCAGGTCAATTCTGCATAAATGTATAATACATAATTCTTGTCAACTTTCATCTATAGACTGTCAATTAGATTGACACATTTTTTCACGATAATTTTAGAACACGAAAACAACAATTTGTTCACCATCAGAAGTATATTGCTTGTGGGGTCCTAAAATCATGCTTTATCTGCTTTGAATATGCATATTAAAGCTGGATCGATCAATTATTTTACATGACCCGGGTCGCTCACGACCCGCTGGCAAAGTGATCGGGTCAAGAGTATCCATTCTTTGATCGGATACTTTTACATATGAAAAAAATGGCAGAGAGAAGAGAAGAGAGATCGATGAGACTTGAGTACCCGTCACCCGATCTTTGATCGGGTATTTCCGTTTGACGCAGGCAGGTAGTAGGTAAGTAATAACCTATTTTAGATTTTAGGTATCTACTAGCTCTATTTTTCTGTCGCGAGAACAGGATTTGAGATGCCCAGTCTACAAAATTCATACATCTATGGTCGCTCACCACACCGGCTCCCATCACAGGACACGGGTGCTGATAATCGAATTTATTTTTGAAAAATTAACCCTATCACTTATTATTGTTTTATCGCGTAGTTTTGTATATCGCTTGCAGAATTTTACGAAAACGTTTGCATATTCTGCTAACAGTCGAAAGGGTAGGTTCATATATTGCTTTGTAAATTTTACCATAACACGATCGGCACTCGGTTTGTGTGATATTTTTGTCCATATTGTATCTCCAATTTAACATCCACTCTTTTCCAGGCAATGTTAATAGAACTTCTTTAAATGTTCCTAATATTCAATTTACTGACACGGTGAACCCACACTTATTTGGACCTCCATCTTTAGGTTTTTTAGATTTCACTTGTGCAACAGGCTCAGGTATTTTATGCTAATATTTCTACATCCTCTGCCAAATCAAACCTTCCTCGCGCTTCTTATTCTTCCGGTCAAGCTTAGATGAATTAATAGAGTGAAGATAACGTTACTGAGACAAGGCGAGTGGTTTCAGTGAACTTGATTCCAGTTTACCAGAAGCGACCAACCCATTGATGTACAGCCATAGAAAAATAAGATAAGCCACGCATTAAAATATACAGAAATCGAGAAAAGAAATACACCAAATTAAGCAAAAAAAATCTTAAAAACAATACGATTTAATAAAAAGAATATCTGAAAACAACCCACACATGCAAGTCTTCACAAGGATTGGTCTTTGCCTTATAATCTCTTTTAACAAAATATGGTCTTAGAGAGGTGTTTATTAATGTCTTTCAGCGTGGCCCAGAAAAAAATAAAAATGGATTAAAAAGTTTGGTAGACCTTACAAAAAATTACTTTATAACTTGACTGTGATAACTAACATAATTTATTTATTTAATCATTTTTTTCTCATAAAAATCAACCTCACTAGGACTAGGCCTGTATTGAGGTTAACAATTTACATTTGAGTAAAGCAAACATAAGAGTAATCACAAACATAAAGTAATACTACATACAAACACAAAATATTTCAAAAATAAATAAAAATGATGTATTTGAATTTAACAAATAAATACCCATTAAACATTAAATAATTCACCATCCTCATGATAAAATGCATGTTTTCGATATGATTAATTAAACACTTGAAAAATCAGCCAAGCTCAACATACATACACATATTACATATAAACATCATTGACTTTTGGGAAGCATTTTCCTGAAAAAAGGGCGTTTTGTAACCAGTGAACCTACATTTTCACAGATATGTCATCTTCAGAATCATAAGGTCATATTGATCCAAAAAGCCTTTGTTTCATTCTAAGCATTATCTACAAAACACACAAAGATTACCACATCAAGTTACATGTATACCGCTGATAGCTCCATTGTAACCTTCCAAATGGAAAACTTATCTGCACAGTTTGTAATGTTGATATTTTAGACACAGGGATTTTCCAGTGCAAAAAAAATCGGTTGGTCATTTGTTAATTCGTCTTTTGGCCAATTCGTTCATTCACTAGTTCCTCTGCGTGTTTGTTTCGTTCTTTTTCTCTACTTTTTAATCTTTCATTTAATGGGGGGTCAGAGGGAGAAGACTAGGTTTGCGAGCCAATAAGTTGCCCTGTGGACGTAGGGTATAATTACTATCTATGGACCTATATCGAGACAGTCGCGGGTTCAAATCCTATCAGGCGAAAGATCAATTTATATTATTTCATAAATAACACGTTCCATAGTGGAAGATAATCTCAGTATCGCCCTGGTGTAAGACCACCATTCATAATTGAAACGTTGCTTGAAATGACTTTGACCATGTTTGGTGACAAGATCTGAATTGCCAGGTATGTCCCCACCTTCCTCTTCCCATCTCCTCTCCCTCTCCACTACCTTCAGCCTCACAACATAACCCAATTGGCGATGCCTTAGTCTCACTGGCCTCCAGATGGTTGGGAGCAGTTGGTTAATCTTGTCCCGTTTCACAACCTAAAATTCTTTTTAATTCGTTGTCCACAAGTTTGGTGGCATTCATACATCGCCAATTCTTTGTGGATCATGTGATAAATTGATGGAGGACCAGAGTATACAAGGCAGTGAGAACCCAGACTGTATCTCAGTGGGGTTATGCACGAGATGGGCATTTCGCCACTCGAGTTTCCACCTATTTCTGGAGTGAGAGCTAACCGGAGAAGCTACTCTCCTTCCATCCATCAATTCAATATTTTTCTACTTTCTGTGCTTTTGTATGTATTTTGTCTCTCCTCTGGCCTAAAAACCAATCAATCTGTTTTTAATCTTGTTTTGGGCAGGGACAGTCTGAAGGGTTTCCTTAACCGTCTGATTGCCAATCGTCGACTTTCGTCGATTCGTGTTTTAACGAAGATTGCCGATCGTCGATTTCCGTCAATTGCGTCAGTCGTGTTCTGATTCGCGCGTACGTCGAGTGTGGTGCTGCGGCGTTGGTAAATATTATTCTAATATTATCTTAATAGTTGTAAGATCGTAGTAAACCGTTTAAATTTCAGATTCATTTATTATTTTTTTTATTTTAGTTAATTGAAAAAATATAACGTCGAGGGCGTCCTCTGAAATGTCTGACAGCGGGAGCGACAATTTCCACTCCTCTAATTCAAGTTCGAGTAAGAGTAGCTCTGATGAGAGTGATATCAGTGATGTCATACCTGTGTTTCCCAACCGCAGGATGCGAATTTCCAGTAATTCTTCGGATCGTGACCAAGAAATGGAGAGTAACACCGGAAATTACTCATTTTCAAATGTACCTCCCGGAACCAATTTTTCTACCGAAAATTCTCATTTTTTCGAAACGCCTGGACTTCGGGATCCTCCTCCGCGTGATTCTAAACTAATATCATATTTTGATTTATCGAAATCCTTGAAAATTCAAAGAATTTATGGGGTTTTAAAAAGTATATAGTTTCATAAAAAATAATGTTTTTTTGGTGGCATTTTACAAGCAAATGTATGAATTTTTTGGCACTCAAACGGTTAAACACTAGCTTCGTTTTTAAAAAAAAAGTAGTCTTGACGTAAGAATGGGTAGAGGGACTCATCTGGTCACTCAAACGTTGAAAGTTCTTCTGCGTAGACAAGTTTGTGGGTCTATAACAGGTTACAATGGAGCATTTAGCGGCAGCACCGCATTAAGATTATTCAGACTACGAGCCGAACTGGCTTTGGATAGAGGGTACCTCCTGGGCCAGTGGTGCGGGGTCATGGGGGGACTGGGCAGGGGCGTGGAGGGGGCGGATACGGCCCGGTGGCGTGCCCACGCATTACCGCCCACCACCACTGCAGAGCCCACGCACTCAGCGGCTGCACGCACGTCCGCACGGGAGCCGGAGCGGGATGGCGGTGCGGAACCTGGAATGTTATGAATGTAAAATGATTAATAGGACCTACGATTAAATCAACAGCTAGCAGATTTTGATTTCGAATGATTCATCAATATTTATTTCGAATCGCCGATCATGCTCCAAAGTAATTTTTTTGCAACTGTAATCACCGATAGGTCACCGGGAACCGTTCTAATATCATCCGTGCTAGAATTTTTTGAGATGCGATTTTAACCTTCATGGTTTGACAAACTGTGTAGAGGACAAAATCAAAATCGCTTGCGCTAAAAACACTGATTTTATTTCATGAATGTTGCTTCTCTGGCTATCCAAAAATAATTTATATTTATTTATTTACTTTTTATTTATTTATTACAAAATAATACATTACAAAATAATAAGTTATAATGTATTATTCCCAGTGAGTTTACAAAACTCATTTCGGGAAATACAACATTATATTAAAGACAAGACAACATATATTTTGAAGTTCCAAAGAAAGAATGTGACAGTCATTAACAAAACTGCTGAGAAAACAGCTTTTAAGAGCTTTTGCCAATGTTTTTTTGTTCATTGCGGGAAATTTTAGATTACTAGGTAATGCGTTGTATTGCTTCTGTGCAATGTATTGTAAGGAGTTAATTCCAAATTTAGTCGTGTAAGTAGATGACGATAAGTGTATTTGATTTTGTGATCGTGTTTTGTGCTGGTGTATGTCGGAATTAAAGACTGGTTTAGTGTTGGTGTGTGAGGAGTGTTGAATTATTTGTAGAATGGCAGTTGTGATGTTATACTTTGGCAAAATCGTAAAAGGAAGTATTTGTGTCAGTGAGTATATATCTTTGACATGTGTATCCCATGGCAGATTATATATATTCCGTACGGCTCTATTTTGAATAACTTGTGTTTTTTTGGTAATGGTGCCCCAGATAATAACTAGATAACTCAGGTGGGAGTGGATCATAGCATAATATGTGGCACGCAGTAGAGATGTGGGGAGCACACCTTGGAGTTTTATCTGTGCATGTTAGAATTCGTTTTCGTTTAAAGGCGTCCCAAAAATGAATATATATTTGAATTTTTAAAGGAATATCAAGTTTATCGCAAACATATCAGCTCGGTTTTGGATAGACACCACCTCATTTCACTAGCTTGTCCCGAGGCGATGCAACGTCACGATGCTGAGTTTTTCTGAACAGCTCGAGCTGAGGCAATACCAGTACTGGTGCCGGGGTGAAATGTTGTGATAACTTTAAAGGTAATTATTTCTTTGAAAATACCTTTTGATTACAGTTTTTCGTGTAGGGTATATATTCAGGTCTGTGTAGAAATAATAGAACCGGTTAATACATTCCGTCTCCTTTCATTCCAAGAGGAATCGGCTATCAATAGAATTATGCACTATACCAAAACTAAGTATTGCAAGAAATTACCAGCTGCAGGATTTGGATTCATCTATTTTTACCTGTGTAGGAGAAGAGACCGGCGGGCGAGGAGCGTGGGCGGTAGCTGGACATGGAGGAGACGGTGGAGTCGCTGCGCACCATGCCGCCTCCGCCGCCCCCACCCACGGCCGGCATGGAGGGCGAAGGAGAGGGGGATCGCACCCCGCGGCGACCACGCGGCGAGGCGGGCGGGGTGGCGCGCGTGCTGGCACGCCGCAAGAGCCGTTTGCTCGAGTTGTTGCGACACACACCTGAAGTAGAATAAAATGAAATTTATTTATTTACATACAACTAAAAAGACTTTTACATACAATGAAAAATATTAAAATTAAATAAAAACTTAATAGAAATATAAAAAATAATATACTAGGTTTATATTAAGAGTTCGTTCATTTCAACTTTGTATTTCAGTTATCCGGAATTAAATATATTTATTTCAATTTGGAAGGAGGGTACGGATACTGCTTCCACGGGAACCATTTATTGTATAACCAACACCTCTGCCATAGGACTCTGAATTCCTGTCTTAAAAAAAATACATTTTAAGTCTCGCAGAATCATATTTTATGTGAAATATATGAAAACGCGTCAATCAACTGCCTCGCCTGGAGAGTCGAAAATTTACGTACCACCCATAAAAAACCTTAACAAATCCTCATGAAGGTCTAACCTTCCCAAATTGCAGCCACGTTCCTTTTGCGAATAAATTTTAACAAACCTGTATTATTTATTTAGAAAACGGCATATACATGATATTATTGACAGTCAATATAGAAGGATGAAAGAAAAGAAAGAAAAAAAAGATAAAAATTATTAAAAGATTTTATAAGTAAACAAGACTTTTTAAAAAAAGAGATAAGAATTAGTACAAAGTTAATGAAAGAAACAAAGAAAAAACCTTTTGTGCAGTGACCTCGTTAAAATATGCACTGCTAAAATGTTTAGTCCAGCTTTATACTTCAATAGAGGCATATTAAAAACATCAGCTAACATAGCATAAGAGTTACCAATGGCTTGTAATCTATTTATAACAGTATTGTACTCTGAAACCGTAGTATAATTGTGACAATAATACAAACTAGGGAACCTTGATCTAATGGTAGGAAAATAAAAGCATATCAACATTTATATATCAGGGCTATACGACTGATAATTTACAACTTGTAAATATATAAAAAAAATCAGCCAGCGTATGTTTGTGGATGCAAAACCCGAAAAGTAATCGACCGATAATGCTGAAAATTTCAAAGTTTGTTATTAATAAAACTGCTGAAGAAATAGCTTTTAAGAGCTTTTGCCAATGTTTTTTTGTTCGTTGCCGGAAGTTTTAGATTACTAGGTAATGCGTTATATTGCTTATGTGCAATGTATTGTAAGAAACCGTAGTATAATTGTGAAAGTTTTTGATAGAAAATTTCAAAGTTTGTTCTTATTAATGCCAGGAGTGTTTAGAGAATGCTTTGAATGGTAGAAGTAGTGGAGGACGACTGAGGAATACTTAACGCAATATCTCTGCACCGGAATGAGATACGGAGTCAAATTAAATTCAAAGTAATGTAGTTTTTTAACAGAAACGTTTTAGTATACAGTAGTGAATGGTGGAAGAAGTCGGAGACATCCGAGAAAGACATTAGCAATAGCGAAGCATTTTTCAATTCAATTCAATTCAATTCAATTACTTTATTCCTTTAAAAACATTACAAAATTACATTTTCTTTCGTTTTTAAGTACATTGCGGGGTCCACTTCTTTTATATAAAAATATTAGATCAAAAATAATTAAATCATCTATTTCCAACACTAAAATTATTACTCAACGCAGTATGCAAGAGAATGAGGTCTTTTTGGCCCAGAGTAAGTACGCTATTATTTTAAAAGACCTAAGTAATATTTTATGCGAACAGAGTATGTCGCTAACAACTCAATTGTTGGATATGTTTTTAGTTTAAGAACACTTGTCTGTGTGTTTACCCGTGGGACAGGTCTGCCCCAAGGCGCAGCGACCCTCGCAGATGTCCCTGGAGGAGAGCATGGCCTGGTAGCTGGCCAATGCCACCAGGCAGTCGCGGTCATCATTGTTCACCAGCAGCAGGGAGGGGTAGCGCTCCTTCAGTCGCCTCCTTTCCTGGAATCACAAAACCATATACAATACTAGGTGGACATTGTCACATCACATCAACACAATCCCAAATCCAAGCATAAATACAATCTATCACTGTCGACACAAAACATCGATGGTACAGTACTCCGTAAGGCTCTCGTAGGGCAATCCGGAGGTCGCGGGTTCAAATCCCAGCAAGCGCAAGTCAATTTTATTTGATTAATATGTGTTATTTCTCGATAATTTTTTAAAAATAATACCCATAAGGAATATTTGCAGCACGTTCCAGATTGGAAGATACTCATAATATCGTCCTGGTGTAGGACCACCACTGGTGTGGAGAAAAGTGTGGCACTATAGGTCAGCAGATTGGTTCGGTATGCGGGCCCATTTCAACGCTTTTCCGTGGTCAGCTGTTTGTTTTCGGACTTCGGACCCTTCAAGATGTGCCCAGGAGATTGGTGAAGTCATCAAATCGGCGATGGATGGCTTCATACAATCGACTACTAAAGAAACTGGTGTGGGCTCAAAGCCGTGGTTCAGTCGACAATGCTCCGAAGCAGTTCGACGAAAAAACGCGGCTTACCGAGCCTACAACACATCTCGAACGCCCGAAAGCAGATCAGCATAGGCAACAAATCGGCAAAGGAATGCAAGAGAATCATTAATAGGTCAAAATTCGAACACGACCTGCAGATCAGCAAAAAGCTGGCTGCCTGCCCGCATGGCAGCAGAGCATTCTGGTCGCTTGCGGGCTCAATAGGTCGGAATTTTTGCAAACCCAGTTTGCCACCTCTTACTAGACCTGACGGCTCACTAGCAAACACCGCCACCGAAAAGGCTAACTTATTAGGGAAAATGTTTGCGGAAAACTCGACCCTCGATGACGAAGGTGCTGTTCCGCCGTCGGTTCCTCACTGCGGCTTCTATATGAAAAAGCTGAGGATCCGGCATCGGGATGTACTCCACGTTATACGGGGGCTCGATGTTAACAAAGCTAGTGGACCTGATGGAATACCTGCCCTGGTATTGCAGAGGTGTGCTGCGGAAATAGTTCCAGTTTTGACAAAGCTCTTCAAAATGTCCCTGAAGTGTGGCACTGTGCCCTCTGGTTGAAAAAAAGCGGTCATTCACCCTATTCCCAAGAAAGGTGACCGCTCCAACCCGGCCAACTACCGCCCCATAGCGATCACATCAGTTCTGTCCAAAGTGATGGAACGTGTGATCAACGACAAACTGCTCACATACCTCGAGAAGAACAAAATTATCAACGACCGTCAATACGGATTCCGGCGGAACCGCTCGTGCAGTGATCTTCTCGCGTATGTGTCGCATGTTTGGGGGCGGTGCCTGGAACGTCACGGTGAGACCCAAACGGTCGCACTAGACATATCCAAGGCCTTTGACCGGGTCTGGCACCGAGGACTTGTCAACAAATTGCCTTCTTACGGACTTCCCGCATCCCTGTGTACGTGGATTGCTGACTTTTTAAGGGATAGGTCGATTCAGGCAGTTGCTGACGGTTTCACCTCTTCCTCACGCTTTATAAATCTTCGGTCGGTTCTGTCTCCGACTTTGTTTTTGTTGCACATCAATGACCTTTTGACATGTGCACCGATTCATTGTCACGCGGATGACAGTACAGGTCATGATAGCTTTTTGTTTGACAAGCCCCCAAAGGGCACACAAACTCCAACGGCTCGGAGGGCTTTGAAGCAGAGAATGGACGGTTATCTCGAGAGTATTTCCTCCTGGGGTAAAAATAATCTCGTCGAATTTAATGTTTCAAAGACCCAATCCTGTCTGATTACGTCTAAAAGGGATCCAAATGATAATCTAGTCTCCTTCAACGGAAGCAATCTTCCGAACAGGCCTTCCATTGATATGCTTGGTGTAACTATAAGTGACCAGCTCAGGTACGGGGGCTCCATCAAAGCCAGAGTAAAGTTGGCCTCTCAGAAGCTGGGCGTACTGTACAGGGCCCGCAGATACTTTAATAGTACACAACTGCTCACCCTGTACAAATCGCAAGTGCGCCCTACTGTAGAATTTGGCAGCCATCTCTGGTCTGGAGCCCCAAAATACCTGAAAAAAACCCTTGACTCTGTGCAGAAATGGGCGGTCCGTTTGATAGATTCCCCAATCTTAACAAACGGACTGCAATCTTTAGAGCACAGGCGTCAGGTAGGTATGCTGTCCTTGTTCTATCGGTATTACAATGGAAGATGCTCTGAGGAACTAGCGTCATTGATCCCTTCGGCACCGGTGCGTAGTCGGGATACACGCCAAACGCGCGCCCAACATTTGTACACAGTTGACACTTGTCACATGAGAACGGGTCGCTTCTACGATTCGTTCTTAAGTTCAACAGCTCGGCTGTGGAACGAACTGCCTGCCTCTGTGTTTCCTCCCTCCTACAACATGGGACTCTTCAAGACCCATGTTCACTCCTTCCTCTCCAAAAAAAGACCCTCCACACAGCATCCCCAAAGATGACATAGGCCCCGAGGGAAATTATTTTCTTCAGGGCCTCCTGTGTGGAGTAAATAAAAAAAAAAAAAAAAAAAAACCATTCAGTTTTGAAACATTGCTTGAAATGGTTTGGTGCCTAGATTTGAATAGCCAGATACTTCCCCACCTTCCTCCTCCCCATCTCCTTCCCCTCCCTACTACCTTGCCTTACAAAATACACCAATTGGGGATACCATAATCTCAGTGGCTCCAGACGGTTGGGATCAGTTTGGGACGCTTGTATTCACATAAAAAAACGACAAACCATCAACAATAACCAATATAAACTCCCGCTGTTTAGAGATCTAGAATCTGTAAAATCACTACTAAGACATAAAACGTGAGTTATAAGAGTATGCAAATACGAGCCGTCAAATATCAATACAATAATTTTTCAAGCAATAATTATTCGCCTGAAACACTCATCCACATTGAAAAATCTCCTGATAAAAGATACATGACGCCAACGGGACTCGAACCCGTGTCCCTTCGATTTCCGGTCCACAGCTCTGACCACTGAGCTATGGCGGCTTATCTCTTATCCGCGAAATAATTCAATATATACTAGTGTTTCATTCAACAATTACTGCTTGTTACATTTTTTCACCTGAAAACAACCAACTTTATTTTATATGAGAAAGGCATTGTAAGTGCTTACTCTCTCACTAGATGGCGTCGAGACAAATTGTCTACATTTTTAGGTGAAATACTTGAACTTGTCAAACATTAATTATTATATAATCCCTCTGTGCATAGACTGTAATTGCGCGGTGAGTGAGTGCGTGCGTACCTCGACTAGCTTGTAGGTCTCGAAGTCCTGGAGCTGCTTCTGGAAGCCGAGGTTAGGGTTGGCCACGGCCCTGCCGGCCCGGACCACCTTCAGAGCCTCCTTCCAGTTCAGGTTGGTCACGCTCATGATGTAAGCCACGGCCACGGTGACGCTGCGTGACATACCCGCCAGACTGGAAAAAAAACATAAACCAAAATTAGAATCATGGAAACAGAAGACACGGTATCCAAAGCTGGGTCCAGACATGTTCTTTTGTCCGTACCGTACCTCCGTTTCGTACCAGCGTCGCGATCCAAAAACTCTGGACGCATCATCTTTTGTCCGTACCGTACCTCCGTTTCGTATCCGCGTCGCGATCAAGAGCCCGTATCTCCGTAACGTCGCTGCGATCATCGCGTGTCCATTTCCTCCCACCATGTCGTCGACTGCGGAAGTGTTTGAGAATTTGACGATTGCTTGCGCGTCCTTCATTGTTATTCACAATAATATAACGAAAAAAAAACAAAAAAGGCGACGTTGGTGGGAGTTAGAATTGTTCAAAAACAGAGAAAGATGTAAGACGCCGCGAACACGTCCAGACTGGCGCAGACCCGTACCGTATCGCCTTTGAACGGGCCGAAAAACCGACTCGCGATGGATCGGAGCGTACCTCTATCCGTATCGAGATGCCGTACCACCGTACCGTACCGAACGGGCGTCCAAACTAGCGTTCTTGATCGCGACGCTGGTACGAAACGGAGGTACGGTACGGACAAAAGAACATGTCTGGACCGAGCTTAAAGTGGTATTTTTTTACGATCGGAAATATCTTTATAATGGTATAGTCTATATCCGGTATTAGACTACACCAAAACTAAAGCAGAAAACCACATTCAGGGGATTAATGCTTGCAACACCGTATCGCTTCTAAATACATAAACACCTTCACCACAATCTACTCATTTCGTGAATACAGCCTTGTTTTATACTGACGAAGGGCCATCTCCTTCTGAATAAGGTTTTCTATGGTTTCCCTTATTTCCAAAGGCAAATGAGGAGGCATTACTAAAAAAAAACCATAGTCACAGGCCAGCAGGTCACTACTAACACATTGCCGTAATTTCCTGGTGCTGGTGATGATGAAATATTTCTTTGGCTACCGAGAAAATAAGACTAGTAGAAAAGAGAGTAAATAGAGAAAAGAATCAGTATAGGCAGTATAGTATAGGCCTACTGATAGACAGAACGGTTGATCATATGATTTGAGATTTTCACGGTCAAAAGTATGACAGTGGCTTATTTCTGTGGTATAATGCTGGGTTGCGCTACCTCCTTCTTTATCCAACGTTACACACAACATTACAGTGATCATAATCAGGGCAAACGTGTAATCATCTGTTCACTGCCTGATGATGGACCCTGTAATGCTTTCCGAAACGTTGGCTAGTGCAACACGGCATAATACCCCAAAAATAAACCACTATAAATGGTTACCCTTTTAAAGCGCACTACTTGTTTCACTCCTTTACTCCTTTAATGTGAAAACTAATCTTATCATCAAGTGAGCTTGCACAGCAGGGATTAGTAACATGGTATATGTGGATGTTGATTTAGAATGGGTTATTTCTAAGAATTTGAACAATTCTGCAGATTTCATTTGCGAGTACTGGGAATGTCCCATTCAAGTTTTGTTATTATATCATTATAGGTCAGTTACTTGACAGTACTGCAATAATGACATAACTTAAAAAGAACTTTCACAAAACTTGGAAATTAACATATAACTTTAAAGAATTGTTCAAATTCTCTGAAAGAACCCGCCCTTAGTATTTATACAAATGAACAGTAATGAAATTTCAGCAGAAAACAAACATTAACTTTGAACAAAATCACATCAATAGTTGGAATAATAATAATGGTACAAAACAAAATCATCAATATTCAATAAATTTCAAATGAAACATAACGATGATCAAAAGTCGTCTGTGTCGGTTAACTTTGAAATTTGAAGAATTGTTCAAATTCTCTGAAACAACCCGTCCATAAGTTCTGTTATTATTTTAATTCGGTCAAGCAACTAGCCTATAATTATATAACAACAGAACTTGAATATGACTTTCACAGAACCCGAAAATGAACGTTGAAATTTGATGAATTGTTAAAATTTTGCGAAACAACCCATCCTTAGTAATTTTTGGTTCTAGCCCTCTTGCACGCCCTCTGTCTCTCTTACTTGCCTAACATCTTAAAACTCGGTGAAACACAGTTTTGTATTGAAAATTTAAGGCCCGATTAGTTACATTTTTAGATCACGAAACACAATCACATAGAATTTCTTGCGTTTTTTTTATTCCATGGGCGCAAAGAACGCCGTTCTAATTAAAGGAGAAACAAATATCCGTTAAATTCAGTATAATCAAATGATTCACTTCATGGAAATAAGAATCTAGTAAATGTTGGCGATTAACGGCTTTAACCGTGTTTAGTGACCAGATCAAAATAGCCAGGTACTTCCCAACCTTCCTATCCCCATCTCCATCGCTTTCTCTTCAGCCGCTTAACGTACCTCAATCGGGAAACCCATAGCCCCATTGGCTACGAGATGACCATAAGTAACATAAGAGATTAACTTATATGTCCCAGACAAGTATACTCGTGGAAGGTCCCATACCCTTTTTTATGCTCCAAAAGCGAGGACTTCTGCCTATCAGAACGCCCCAGTCAACAGAGCGACTGAACTGCTCAACGAGTCTGCATTGACCATCGACATTTTTAACGTAACCTACAGGCAGTTTAACAATTATCTTTTGACGTATGTCACAAAGTAGTGAAACTGACCTTTTTATGTGTTTTGCTATACTTTTTGTCTAATTTGTAATCTTCTCCATAATGTATTGGTGAATAACCGTTTTACGGAGAACATGAAAAATAAATAAATAAATAAATATTAACTTTGTATAATATGCATTTATATGTATATACATGCATATTATACTTATAGAAAGTAGAGAAAAGTCTATGTTTTGCAATGAAGTCGCAAAAGTAATATTTTCGGGCGCTTTCATTACTAACGCTGGCTAAACCTTACGAGATACATCAAAATAATTTTCCACGGAATTGAATATCTTGAAAAGGCCTACAGAAAAGTGAGCTGAAGTATATGTCTATCTCCTAAGTATAATTCCCAGCAACGCTGGTTATACGTCAGCTATTATTCATATAACAAAAATAAACAGTACAATATTCACAAAGTAATTCTTAGTTCTTATACAGATAAAAGAAATAATTATATTTATGTACGAGACATCATTTCATATTACATAAACTACACGTACTTTAATCCTTTCCGTAAAAAGGTGGTCATAAAAAATGGGAGATATTATATTTCCTACCGCAAAAGCGCCTGATTAATGCTTGTTGTAAAAACACGTTATTTCACTTTAGCAAACGGAACGCAAATTTAAAATGCTGCCTTAATAATTAGTAAAACTTTCTGCAAAATAAGAAGATATCTGTGCCTTGCTTCTGAATGACAGTCGTGATAAGAAAATATTATTTTCTATAAAAAATAATTGAATAACGAAGTTTTTTTATTATATTTGAATCAAGGTAGATTATTATCCTGTGGGAATAATAAAAAAAAAACTTTTAAGCAGACATAAATTCATTAGGTCTTTTTATGATTTCGGCTCGTGGAAACTACCCACCGTATCGCAAAAATGCGTATTTTGAAGTAAATAAGGATCTCCAGCGAAAAATATTATGGCATATTCATGTAGATCAATAAACGCTGATATAGTTTTATTATACAGGGTTTTCCAATAAGAGGTGTTATTTTGAATAGCCCGCTATTTCGGTATATGTTTGAAGCTGTCATTTTTTGACATTTGACAAGTACGCCATTAATAAAAATGGAACGATACACGCTTCAACAACGCATTGAAATTATTAAAATTCACTTGAGTGAATCAAATTCAAATCATCTTGAGTGATGAGGCCCATTTCCACCTCGGTGGCTTCGTCAACAAGCAAAATTGTAGCATCTGGGGCTCGGAAAACCCAAGAGTTATTGTTGAAAAGCCTCTATATCCTCAACGTGTGACTGTTTGGTGCGGTTTATGGTCTGGCGGAGTCATTGGACCATACTTTTTTCGAAAATGAGGCTGCAGCAACAGTTACGGTGAATGGATTGCGCTATTGAGAGATGATTAATGATTTTTTATGGCCGGAATTAGATGGTATTGATCTGGACAACATTTACTTTCAACAAGACGGTGCTACGTGCCACATAAGCAACGAAACCATTGATCTTTTACGGTTGAATATCAAAATAACACCTCTTATTGGAAAACCCTGTGTATTATTAAACGTAGAAATTATAAATCGTCATTTAAAGTTGAACAAAACACCATCACATTAAAACACGCCGTTTGGTTGGTACGACTGGGGCTGTTGATTCTGACACGTTCTGACATCACAAGCAGTCTACGTGAGTAATATATCTATTTTCTAAAACGTATTTTTCTTTTGTAGTAATGCAGGTTTTTAAACACCGGTAAATTGTTTATCAGGTGCGCTCATGGATGTATTTTTGCACTTTGGTTCAATACAATAACATTAGTGACTAGATGCTAACATTTTGGCTCTTTGAGACTGGTGACTGGTGATATCACACGTCATGTTCGTGGATTTGATGTGATTATGGGAGACCAGAAAAAGTAAAACTTTGAAAATTATTTTAACTATTAAAACTAACAATAACAGTAAAAAATATACTGTTATTTAAGTTATAAGTTCATTGTTGTTGATTAAAAGGGGACTGGAGTTCCTTCTTAAGAAATAGCATTATATTAAAATGATTTCGAAGGGTTTTGAACAAAATTGGAGATTCATGCGATTTTTAGGCTTCTTACCATATAACTTTTGTTTAGGTACGGTACAACTTTATTTAACATGTTTTAAAGAAGCCTCTGGTAATATTAACTTCCAATAAAGATGATCTATCAATAATCAAAACCCGAGAATCATATTTTCTAATAATGTTTAGTAATTGAGCATCCAATAACCTGAATATGTTATAATATTATTTACCAGTAAAATCGATTCTCCAATAGTATGAAACTCCAGTACCTACCTAACTGAACATACATACTTAAGTAAGTACATATGAACATCCAGTAATCTGAACTTCCACTAATTTGTACTTATAATAATCTAAACCTCTAGTAACGTTAACCCCCACTACCTGAACATATAGCAATCTAAATTTCCAGTACTCTGAACTTTCACTAATTGCAGTTACAATAATCTAAACCTCTAGTAATGTGAACCCCCACTACCTGAACATATAGTAATCTAATCTGCCAATACTCTGAACTTTCACTAATTGAAATTACAATAATCTAAACCTCTAGTAACGTGAACCCCCACTGAACCACGTGAACCCCAACCTGAACATATAGTAATCTAAACATCCAGTAATTTGAACTTCTACTAATCGAACTTACAATAATCTAAACCTCTAGTAACTTGAACCCCCAATACCTGAACACATAGTAATCTAAACATCCAGTAATTTGAACTTCCACTAATTGAACTTACAATAATCTAAACCTCTAGTAACGTGAATCCCCAATACCTGAACATATAGTAATCTAAACATCCAGTAATTTGAACTTCTACTAATCGAACTTACAATAATCTAAACCTCTAGTAACTTGAACCCCCAATACCTGAACATATAGTAATCTAAACATCCAGTAATTTGAACTTCCACTAATTGAACTTACAATAATCTAAACCTCTAGTAACGTGAATCCCCAATACCTGAACATATAGTAATCTAAACATCCAGTAATTTGAACTTCTACTAATCGAACTTATAATAATCTAAACCTCTAGTAACGTTAACCCCCACTACCTGAACATATAGCAATCTAAATTTCCAGTACTCTGAACTTTCACTAATTGCAGTTACAATAATCTAAACCTCTAGTAATGTGAACCCCCACTACCTGAACATATAGTAATCTAATCTGCCAATACTCTGAACTTTCACTAATTGAAATTACAATAATCTAAACCTCTAGTAACGTGAACCCCCACTGAACCACGTGAACCCCAACCTGAACATATAGTAATCTAAACATCCAGTAATTTGAACTTCTACTAATCGAACTTACAATAATCTAAACCTCTAGTAACTTGAACCCCCAATACCTGAACACATAGTAATCTAAACATCCAGTAATTTGAACTTCCACTAATTGAACTTACAATAATCTAAACCTCTAGTAACGTGAATCCCCAATACCTGAACATATAGTAATCTAAACATCCAGTAATTTGAACTTCTACTAATCGAACTTACAATAATCTAAACCTCTAGTAACTTGAACCCCCAATACCTGAACATATAGTAATCTAAACATCCAGTAATTTGAACTTCCACTAATTGAACTTACAATAATCTAAACCTCTAGTAACGTGAATCCCCAATACCTGAACATATAGTAATCTAAACATCCAGTAATTTGAACTTCTACTAATCGAACTTACAATAATCTAAACCTCTAGTAACTTGAACCCCCAATACCTGAACATATAGTAATCTAAACATCCAGTAATTTGAACTTCCACTAATTGAACTTACAATAATCTAAACCTCTAGTAACGTGAATCCCCAATACCTGAACATATAGTAATCTAAACATCCAGTAATTTGAACTTCCACTAATTGAACTTACAATAATCTAAACCTCTAGTAACGTGAATCCCCAATACCTGAACATATAGTAATCTAAACATCCAGTAATTTGAACTTCTACTAATCGAACTTACAATAATCTAAACCTCTAGTAACTTGAACCCCCAATACCTGAACACATTGTAATCTAAACATCCAGTAATTTGAACTACCACTAATTGAACTTACAATAATCTAAACCTCTAGTAACGTGAATCCCCACTACCTGAACATATAGTAATCTAAACATCCAGTAATCTGAACTTCCACTAATTGAACTTACAATAATAAAAACCTCCAGTAACGTGAACCCCCATTACCTGAACATATAGTAATCTGAACTTCCACTAATTGAACATCTATTAATATGAACTCCCAGTAACTGAACCTACAATAATTTGAACCTTCAGTAATCCGAGCCTCAAGTAATTTGGGTTTCCAGTACAGAAGCGGCGCTCAGTCGGGAAACGCGTACATATTCGTACACGCTTGACATTTTCCACAAGAGAACGGTTCATTTTTACGACTCGTTATTGATCACAACAATTAGGATTACATTTGTAGTTAATACCCACTACAACACGAGTCTCTTTAAGACTTAATAATTCCATCCTGTCCTGAAAATACCCCATCGCCAAAAAACATTCAAAGGTACTGATATATTCTCAACTTATTTTATTGAGATTTCCATTTTCCTACACGCACAAATATTTTTTTATATTCATGTTTTTCCCATGCCAACTCTCTGTAGGAAAACATCATTTAATATTCTGCATCAACTATAACAAAAAAATATTAACGTCCAAATGTACCACCAAACTTTTAAAGGGTTTTTGCCGGCCACCCGGTACGACATTAATAACATAAAGGGCGACTTTTTGTTAAATAAACTTAATTTCCAACCTTGACAGTAAATCATAACTGTATTTTCTACACTTTAGAGGATAGGATTATGGCATTAAGTATGAAAAAAGAGTACAAAGGCAGTGATTTCAAATAAATGTACTTTGTTCAAAGAGAGGGAATAGTTTTCAAATGTGAAAATTAATGCACGTGAAAAACAATGAAAACATTTCGATATTGGTTTGTATTTATACTGTTGGTCAATACATCATTTTGGATTTACGAAGATTGTACAAATAATAAATTGTAAACTACAATGAGGGATGGACAGTAAAATGAAAAGTGCTAAGTACTTGGCCAGACAATAGTCAAAATAGCATGGGTAAAAGACTCCAGAAGTTATATTCACTAAATATATTCTATTGTTTTGAAAATAACAGATAATTTAGTGATGACAACACACTAAAAACATCTTGATAGTGTAGCATTTTAATCGAGTTTGAAACAATCGACACGAAATCTTTCTTTTCAATTTTTTTAAATTGTAATTTTTTTAAATATGGGTCATACTTATACATACATATTTTACAAAATATATAATATTTTTAATGTCAAGAAGAACTCAACGATAAGGGAGCAACGATTCTTACTTTGATAGTATGTTATAGTAAATATGTTTTGTATTAAATATATATATATATATATATATATATATATATATATATATATATATATATATATATATATATATATATATTTTAATGTAACTAATTAACTTTTTTTTTAATTATGTGATACCTTTTTTATATGTGAGTCCGCACAACAATCCCAACTGCTTCCAACCATCTGGAGCCAGGTAGACTATGGCATCCCCAATAGGGTATGTTGTGGGGTGAAGGTGGGGGGTAAGGAGGAAGGTGGGGAAGAACCTGGCTATTTAGATCTGGTCACCAAACACCGGCAAAGGCATTGCAAGCAACGTTTCAATTCTGGTCTTACACCAGGGCGATACTGAGAGTATCTTCCACTGTGTCGCAAATATACTTTACATTTTTATTATTATTATTAATGGTAACTTATGTATTTGCGCAGGAATACGTCTTTTCGTACGAAATCGAGTTGAAAATATTTCCCGAGTAAAAATAAATGCCGCCGACGGGAGTAGAACCCGCACCTTCTAATGTCCGGTCAAGTGCTCTGGACCACTGAGCTACGTCGGCTTATTCCCAACCCGCCAAATAATACAATATGTACAAGTACTTCAATCGACAATTACTGCTTATTATTTTTTTTTCCTGTAAACAACCAAATTTATTCAATTCAATTCTCATCGGCGGCATTTATTTTTAGTAAATAATGCTAATAATAATTTGTTATCCTCTGTGCTATGCATAAAAACTTTGTCTTATAAACTTTATTTTATCATTAAAAAATAACATATCTACATGTTTTTGAGTTCCACTTCCAAACATAAATTATTTATCCCGTTTGTCACAAATTTATCAGACTAACAAAAACATAGTATGCCCAAACGATAAAGCTCCGTCCCACAATTAACAATACCTGCGAACGATACGCAATAATTTTATTTTAAACGAACGCACATTTCTAAATTCCAGTAAAATTTACAGATAAAAATTTGACCTTTTCACTCGACAGAATAAACAAAAGAATATTCTTTTTTTCGAAATTGGAAAGCTTTCCTGAATATTCTTTTTTAAATGGAAAGGCGCACAAAACAATTGAAGCTTTGCAGTTGGAAATTGAATTTTGTAACGATTTTTAATGAACAATTGAAGACAATGTTGAACGGTTTGCAAATCACAACTAACAACGTATTTATATGTGTGAATAAATTACAAAATAATAACGATAATATATTCGTATTGGGTCCGTCAAAGAATTTATATAATAATGCAAAAATCAGTCATTTTAAATACGTAGGATTACGAAAGATTTTTAAATATTTATATTGAGGGATCAGTAGGATTTATGCGTCCAGTTAGGAGTTCTACCGAGCCAAACCCTCTGATACGAGTATGAAAATATCTAGAGTTGGTGAATTATTTTCCCATTTGATCTGTTGTGAGTTAACGTGTTGTTCTTGCATTGTTTTGTATTTATTATGTTAATATAATGCACTTGCATAATGTGGATTGACATTTCATTATCATTTGTGGAAAAGTGTGTGGAAGGGCTTAGTTTTTCGTGTGGCGAAGATTTAACCCGGACATAAAGTCGGAAAAAATTTAAAAAATACATTATTCCCAATAATATTCATTTCAGGAAAGACAACAATACAATTAAAAAAATAAATTATTATTACATAAGAATACGAATTTAAAGGGGACTTCAATGAAGAGTGTAACTAACTAAATAAGTAACCATCACGCCGTTTCCCCGCCGGGGTAGGCAAATAGGACGGACCGCCAACATTACCAACGCTACTATAATTTATAGGATTTAACAAATCTTAATTCTATAAATGGAATCAATAACAATATCACTAGTACCCCCAAACTTGTTGCCCAGATCATGCATCCATGCGTACTCGTATATGCGACGTATTGTAAGGAGTTAATTCCCAATTTAGTCGTGTGAGTGGATGACGATAATTGATTTGATTTGATGCTGGTGTAAGTCGGGATTGAAGGCTGGTTTGGTGTTGGCGTATGAGCAATGTTGAATTATTTGTAGAGTGGCAGTTGGGATGTTATATTTTGGCAGAATCGTAATAGGAAGTATTTGTATCTGTGAATAAACATCTCAATAAAGTAGACAAATGTTTTCTCAAGTAGCAATTACTCTTTAAAGTCTGGTTTGCACGAAATGAGCACAGTTTTTTCTACCTGGAATATATTGGTAAATCCAAAGTTTTCAACTCCCAACTAAATCTCCATCATGAGCTATAGAGCTTTGAATTTACATTAAAATATTTATAAAAGGATGAGAAAAAAGAAGGAACCGTTTCAGTCTGGAATTTATGGAACCTTTAAAATTTCAAAAAGGATGAACACAAATTAAAAATTCATAATAATTTTAAAATAAGACAGCTTTCGAAAAAAAATGCGTCAGAATTTACTGACATGGTAAATGCACTAGCAAAAGTAGTAGATTTTTTATTATAGCGACTATTTAAACATTGTACATACAAAATATGATATTAAATAGATGCACAGTAAATTGTATTTCTTAGTCCTCCTCACTAGGGTCACCTGTGCTGAGGCGATATAAAGTTATTCATTTCTGTTTTATTAGTTTTCCATGTCGTTTTTAATGTTTTCGCAGTTTTTTCATTAAGGCGATGCCATACGTAGTAATGCAAAATCATGTGTTTTTGGTTTGAAAATTTGGTCGCCTAGAAATGTTTCAGATGCTTTAATTAAATACTGCGAGTAGAATACATCTTGGCCTTTGAAATAATCGAGTATTTTTAGATAAGTCTTTTTATAAGCCCAGAAAAAAATTATGTAAAGGCCTATGAAAACTGCTTTAAAGTTCAAAATATCCTACTTACGAACCCATTTTCGGTTATGATTTTATTGTATAATGTGGCAAATTAAGTTATTTATAAAATAATGGAAAAAAATTTTTTTATATTTATGCCTGAACATCCACAAAATAAAATAAAAGGCACTTTTTGGCCATGTTTTTTTCTTGCATAAATCAAAACAGGCGGATGGTGTTAAGAGGGAATTTAAACCTTATCGCCATCTACGTAAGGGTTGTTATTGATAGCGGCTCAATTAAAAATATTAAACGACGTATTGCACCGCCTTAAACTCTTGCAGCCAGATTTTTATTCTTGCTTTGTAATCAATCAAATTTTCTATTCGCTTTATATCAGGGGAAGGATGTAGTGGAGTTTCGCCGCAAAATTAATATAATTTCTTTGGGTTTTGTTTTTTCGAATATGGTTTTTTGACCTGGAATATTTTTTTTATGTCATTGTGATTTGACCTAGTTTGATGAATACGCGGTATTGTAGAGGATTCAGTATTTTTGAATAGTTTCAATAGTATATTTTTAGAATGAAAAAACTTACAGCCTCCGTGTTACTGTAGAAATTTCAACTATATAATTCATAAATATCCATACGTATCCATAAAAATCCATATAAATCCATATAAATCCATACAAATCCATATAAATCCCTACAAATCCATACAAATCCAAACAATTTCAAAAAAATCCATACAAATCCAAAGAAATCCATACAAATCCATTTTTCGGCCATAAATAAAAATAAATAGTCGAAGTCGAGTCGAGTCGAGTGGTTGAAGAAGAATGTACCAGTAATATAAAGGATGTCAGGATCTCACGTGTCCCGGTAAAACGAGACATCCTGGGTTCGATTCCTACTTCTGACGGTTATCTTTTTCCTGTGCTTTGTTCTTTTTCACGTTTCTTTTAGATTTATTAGCATTATCTTCTTTTTTAATGACAAAAAAATACATTTCATATCCAAATATAATCACGTAAACAAAACTTGACGGATACGAGCGGAACACCCGTTCGCAGTTAACGCTATCATCGTGAGAACGGGTCGTTTCTTCGACTCGTTTTTGCGTAGGTCAGCTTGCATGTGGATCGAGCTACCAGCATCCATTTTTCCACCTTCATAAAATCCGGGCATCTTCAAGACCCGCATTAATAAATCCTTTCCAACAGCCCATACCTTAACCCGCCTCACAACGTTGCCCAACCGGGTGCCGATGTAGTACTTTATAATGTACAGACAGGGGCGCTCTTGTGGAGTGTGAGCAAACCTCCCGCCTTCAGTGCCCCGCCCTTCGTTAAAGTGGGAAAATTGGTGGAAAAATTCGTATCATAAAATTTATAATCGCTGAATAAGGAGAGGTGGAAATAAAATGCCAGCATGCAGAACCCTTCCTGCCAATGGCGGATCGGGCGAACCCTATAATAAAAAATAATGAAGGGAATTTAAACTTCAATGGACAGAAAAAAACAATGAAGGTAATTTAAAATCCTTCGGACCGAAAAAATAATGAACGGAATTTAAAATTTTTATGAAAAATATTTTCGTGAAATCTTTTTGAATGTGGAGATATTTTTGACGGAGCCTGTGTGTCACGTTATCTGTCTGTAAATTTGTATTGTTATGTTACGGTCTCGGTTCAAAATGGTGGCCGTTTTTAGATAGGTATTATCGCCGAAGTAGCAGGTACGCACGATCAAAAAATCATTTCTTCATAATCAATTTTCATAACAAAATATATAAACACATTATCTGGTAAGACAGTACAGTTGTCAAAAACATAATTTTGCTAAATAGAAGTAAGTTATTACGAAAATACAATCAGGTAGCGCACGGCGATAATTTAGCGTTGGTACACAACCGGATTAATAGTTCATTAATGATTATTTTTTCAAATGTTTATTAATTAAGTATGTAGGTATTTAAGTACCTACTTACAAATCTTATTATTTCAGAGGAAATTGTGGTTTTGTTTAGTTATATAAGTCAGTGCTATGGCGTTCCGAATTGGGGTATAATGTGAGGTTGGAGGGAATAGGGAGGGGAATGATATTGGTAAGACGAAGAATGAGAAGTACCTTGCTGTTCAGATATGGTCACCAACACCTAAGCCTGAGCGAACACTTCGATTATGAATGATGACCAGGGCGATACTGAGAGTATCTACTACTAAAAGCTCAACTGTCATTAATCAACTTGAGAATTATCTTATTTCCATCATAAAAACAATGGTCGGAAAATCTTAGTTCAAGCGGGAAACAAGTGAATCTACATAACATTTGGACTTGATGTTGTGATATAACTTTTTTGATTTGAATTTTTTAGGGTTAATCCACTCCAAAGTTGAAATTTTGAAAAAAATTGGCCTCTAGGGGAATAATTTCTGTTGTTTGATGCTTTTTAAAATGCTTCCGGCTCCAAATTTTTTTTTAACCCTTTGTTGCCGAGAATATTAGAAAGGTAAAAAATTGGTCGCTAGGGGGTTAATTTCTACTGTTTAATGTTTTTTAAATTCTTCCAGCTCCAAAATTTTTTAACCCTTTAGTTGCCGAAAATATTCCAAAGGTAAGAAAAAATCAAAACGCTCAGATCGAAAAAAATAATCTTGTGTTGTCTATGTGATGTAGATTTACCAGTATCCCGCTTATACTACGAGTTTCTGGACACTGTGTATCTACTTAAATCTTAGTTTATACATGGGCCTTTCTGAGTAGATAGTAGACAAGGAGACAAAAATCAAAACCACAAGTGGGAACATTGTACAGTTTACAGACAAATAATTTTATAAAGCGCACGATTGAATGTATTTGTGCAGACCGATAGTGGTTCGAACTGGTTCGAACTAGAATATAATATATAAAGAACGATTAATAAATAGCTACACATTTGTTTAGAGGGCTACAATACAACCCCTCAGGTCTCTGACATATTTTGTCAGAAGGCCGGAGTGTTTCCGTTTTCCAATAAAATCCAAATAATTGGAGTATTTCTGAATGTACCCGAAAACTAAAAACTGTTTTAGAAAGGTGGTGAGATCCGCTTTAAAATTTTACTGTTCGAAATAGACATACATTTTTTGAAATATATTTTTTTTATGTAAACATAAAAAAATAAGTTTTAAAAACGGCTTAACCTTGCGTTTTTTCGTCTAAACATTGAACTAAAATAACAGAGAACGAAAAAATATACATCTTATTGGACAAATGTATTATAAAAATTACTGTCACCTCATTTTTTATTAGTTTCATGTAAAAATAATTAATTAAAAAATTACAGAAGTGTCATAAATATTTCTCAAGTTACGCATAACCTTGGTTGTACCGAGAGGCTTGCATTTTAATTATTTTATAGTTAACTTTTAGATTAGAATATAAATCGTGGTGTTTGCTCTTTCTAATATAGTTTAGATCACATTCTAACCAATATGAGCTTTTCCTAAAAACGAACAATTAGCCTAAAAAGATATTCAATCACTAGATGGCGCTATTTGTGTAAAAATGACCTATATAATTGTAAGGAAAATTGAAAATAAATAAACAGACCTCATTTTCATACGTCAGATGAAAGGGTATATATAGTTCAACTTTTGACAAACTGAAATAAATATTACAAATCTATAATTATCTTACCCAGTTCAAAAAAAAATCACAATCCTATCCGAAACATCCGTGCCATATGTCCCTGCTCAAATCCAATTTGTTCAGAATTTTCATTTTGTTTACGCGAACACTCCGAACTCTGCTGACGGGAAAAACAAACAACCCCAAACCCATTCTCCCCAACCATAGCTCCGACACTCGAACAGCGCGGGGTGTTTCGCAACAATATTTGTTTTACCGGGTTAAAGAAAACACTGGGACTGGGCTGAACAAAAGTTATTATTAGCCAGCAGGTAGACAATCTTCAATACATGGTTTTAATTTTAAAATATTTTATTTCATACATATATTCATCGTATTCCTTGCTCATACCGTGAAACTTTGGGGAGTGATTTTTCATGAAAAACTAATATACGATAAATTTCTCATTTTTTAAAATTTTAAAAACACCTACATATCATTTATCCGCGCTTAGTCAGCTGTTCTACAAATTACATTGATTTTTAATTTACACTATTTTATTTGTTTATCTTTTAAACGATAATTGAAACACGTTTCCAAATGAATAACCGATATTTCGATGCATTTACCTAACGACTCGCAAGTTCGAAATTCGACTAAATCGAGTTAATCGAGCAAAAAGTATATAAGTTAGTAATAGAGTTATATTATTATAAATAGTTAATAAGTAAATCGAGTTCGAACTTTAATTTTTTAGGTAAAATTTGAAAAAATCGGTCGCTACGGGGTTAATATCAGCTATTTATTGTATTTTAAAATAAATTGTTACGATCCCCCTCCAATATTTAAAAAAAAATTGAACCCAGGACCTCAGCCTAGCCGGAGCTTTGCTCTACCACTAAGTTTGATTTATTTATTCGACCCTACACCCTTCGGTCATATTTAAGTGTACCAATATTTTTTCAATGCATATTTTTGGCTCATATCTTTATGTATGATTGCAAGATTCTACCCGAATTAAATTGCAATGTAAATAGGGCCTTGAATAAAAAATATATCCACGACATCTCTTGACTTTTTTACAAATCTAGGACAAATATTCAACGAGTTTATAGAAAAATAATAATAAATAATACACTTGAAGTTAAAAATTTAAAATAAAAAATAAAAAATTATAAATCAGTTAATATTGAAAGGCAAGATAGAGGGTCGCAGAGGGCCTGGTAGGAGACAAATGTCTTGGCTGCGAAATATACGAGAGTGGACCGGCATTAGAAGTGTTGAGGAGCTATTCCGGGCAGCGCAAGCAAAGAGACATTTTCTAGAGTGATCGCCAACGTCGGAGGGACCTGATACGGCACATAAAGAAGAAGAAGAAGTTAAAAATAATTGTATTTATCACAAACATATTAAAAACGGCTTAAACTTACGGTTTTTCGTCTAAACATAGCTCACCTAGCTCTCTCATTAAAAATTTAGGCGTATTAGATCTATCAAAAAAATATATATATAAAGATGCAAAAGTCGGTCATTTTGAATACATGTAGGATAACGAAAGAATTTTTAAATATTTATGCTGAGGGATAAGTAGGATTTATAGGCCCAGTTAGGAGTTCTACCGAGCCGAACCCTCTGATATGAAAATATCTGGAGTCGGTGAATTATTTTCCCATTTGATCTCTGGTGAGTTGACGTGTTGTTCTTGTATTGTTTTGTATTTATTTTGCTTATATAATGCACTTGCATAATGTTGATTTACTAGATGATCATTTGTGGAAAAGTGTGTGGAAGGGTTTAGTTTTTCCTATGGGGGAGATTTAACCCGGACATAAAATCGGAAAAGAAAGATTTTATACATATTATACCGTGCTCAAAAAATTTAAATGCAGTAGTTGGAAAAGCGTGCCTCATAATAATAATAATATAAGCTTTTGTAAGTCCGTGAGTTGCTGTTTTCCAGGAAGTTTTTTGTTTGGCCAACAATGAGCTATCGGCCATTGTTCAATTTATTAGACACGCAGCAAAATGTAATATGAATTTACCAAGGTCACGGGAAAATGAAATATGCATTTACTCGAGGGTAACATTGAAAAAACGTATCATGTCGACATTGTGCAGTGTACGGAATATCGTGTTTCCACTGAACTTATTTTAAAAATCGAATAAATTTTAAAGAACATAGTTGCAGCTTGAACTCGATTTATTCGGTACTCTTTTACCCATGTACAAATTAAAAGCCTTTTGCGCACTGCGATGATAAAAAAAAACTTATTTCTAAAATAGCGCAGTTTTGAATTATATCATTTCCAAGTGCGCAAATGATTTTTTTTCGTATATAGAGGGTGTAACACAGTGAAATCTATAACTATAGAATATAGGATCGATAGGCGTACATAACTACCGATGATTTTATACCGATTTTACAAGCTCGTTCGCCGTGTTGACAGCCAGAGCGATATTGATAATGCAATAACTAATAAATCGATGTACGCTGGCAACACTGGTTCATCTGTCTATGGAATGATATTCGTAAACGTGAAACGGCTACCTAAAAAATAAAAATACTAATAAATTGACAATTTCGAATTGAACGATGAACTTTAATATACGTTGGTAATTCGCATGTATTTTAAGACACTAAACAAAGGGTTAATTGATTAATTAATTTATTTATTTATACTGGGTTTTTACAGATGTTCTCACTTACGTGAGAACTATCCAGTTACAAAAGCTCTGTTAATTTACAGACAAAAATCTACAAATCACATACATACAGGTAAAAATTCAATTAAACACAGGTTACGTACAATTAAAAAACCAAACAAATAATAATATAGAATTATACATAAGCTCAGTAAAATGACAAATAATACTAGGACAGACAAGAGACACGAGAGTTACAGTGATACATAATATAATTATCTAAACATATTGTTTAGCAGCAGCAGAACATTTTTTTTGAATCTGTATAGATTATCGACGAAAATATCTACTTCAGCACACTCAATCTTATTATACAGTCGACACATTTGGGTCAGGGGTTAATGAGGTATTTAGTCATAACTAACAACTTTAGTTTTTTCAAGCTTGAACTGAATCAATTCATCGCGTCTTGGATGAATTAATTAAGTGTATTTCTTTCAATTCTGAGAGCTTCGTTGGTTCACCTTCATTCATTAATAAGCTAGTTATTTTGCATAACGAACGACATTATCCAAAAATTTGTGCAAATTGACAGCTTATCCAACACTTTGAAGGCCGCGCTAAAAGTAGCGGCTTTTGTTTACCGACTGTAGGAATCATATTCTGATTGTGCATTGCAAATATCGCTAACTAACCATAAATGACGGGTTTCGTCAATATCGTATTGATACAGGGTTTTATCGATGTACCAAGTCGTAGTACGTTCTACTCATGCAGATTCACAGATTCATTTAATGTACGGGCGATTTTTCCCTTTTTTTTAATAATTAAAAAAAAAAAAATTCCACAGTAACCCTCGATATTCGAGTTATTAATGTTCAACTTGAAACATTTTCAAGTAGGCACTGCAGTCAGCAGTATCGTTACATTTATTTAAGGCTATAAATTGAATTATTATTACCAAACAATGGCAAATTTTAACTGGATATATACATGAACGAACTGAGAAAAAAATTGATAGAAATGTCTCGTGGGTGTAAGGTCGAAGCAAGGTCAATTTTCCCTTACAAATGGTGAAATTGAAAAAAACATTTTATTTTCATTTAAATTACTGTACTGAACTTTACTGAATTATCTCTAAATAGTATAAAATAAAGTCGCATTCCGTGTCTGCCTATGCGCTTAGTTCTTCGAAACTACGCAATGGATTTTGATGGGGTTTTCACTATCATTTAGAGAATTCTTTCCGGAAGGTTTATATATATTTATATATTACATATTCAATTTATAGAAAGTAGAGAAAAGTTGATGTTTATCTTAGAATCAAAACTTTACTCCAAATCATTCACAACCCCGAGCAACGCTGGGTACACGTCAGCTAGTCCATTCATAGTATATGAATTCTTATTTTAACATTCTTGACATTTGGGAAGTTAGGTGAACATAAAATTTGTAAGGTTAGTTAAAGAGTAATAAAATACTTGACTAAATTTCATTCAATGGCAACATTCCTCTTGTGATGCCATGCTGTGCTCCAACATATGCTCTGCGGTGAGGTATCTTGAACTAGTCGTAATGGTGACTTGGTATTGCAAGCTTGCCATAATATGTCAAATTTAGAAAACCTAAAATGAACCTAAAACCGTGAAATCTGGCTCGATTCATTGGTTTTAAACTGCAGTAAGCAGTGCTAACATGTTTCCTTTTTAATATTTTGAGGAATGATTGTTTATTAAGGCGATGCACTACGTCGTGTAATATTTTAAATTGAGCCGCTATCAATAACAACCCTTACGTAGATGGCGATAAGGTTTAAATTCCCGCAAAACACCATCACCTTGTTTTGATTTATGCAAGAAAAAAACGTGGCCAAAAAGTGCCTTTTATTTTATTTTGTGGATGTTCAGGCATAAATATTTAATTTTTTTCGATCATTTTATAAATAACTTAATTTTCCACATTATACAATAAAATCATAACCGAAAATGGGTTCGTAAGTAGGAGATTTTGAACTTTAAAGTAGTTTTCATAGGACTATACATTATTTTTTTCTGGTCTTATAAAAAGACTTATATAAAAATACTCGATTATTTCAAAGGCCAAGATGTATTCTACTCTCAGTATTTAATTAAAGCATCTGAAGCATTTCTAGGCCACCAAATTTTCAAACCAAAAATACATGATTTTGCATTACTACGTATTGCATCGCCTTAAACGTTGTTGGCTTGTCTGCGGTCTTTTAACTGGCGACATCAGCTTTCTTTCAAATCGGTACATAGGTCAAACACTTCTAGGAATTTTTCTAGTCAGTGAATGTACGTATTGTAATCTGATAGAAATGCGGCAGTTCGTGGTCAGATTATGGCTTTTTGTATTGACTGCCATAAAATCAATATGTATTTTATGATCGTCAATAAATGATGAACTGAATTGAATTCAAAGCGTGTTTTGTATGACATGACATTATTATAACCGCATAAAAACGTGATGTTTGGACAGGTGCCTATCATTTAAAATATTATATCATGACAGAGAATGCATTATTCATTGTTGTTTGTTTGAACAGCCTAAAGGTCAACATACTATTTGACTATGAGTAGAAAGTTACCGGTTTAATTATTATTTCATTGACGTAATTGACGTAAACATTGAGTGTATAATTGGCATTAAAATCCAAATATATTGTACCTCTGTTGTTCCACAACAGATATTATTACATTTATCGGTTGGTAAAAAAACAATAAACTAAATATATGAATGTTTTTAAGACACTTGTATAAGATAATACAACCTCTTACCACTCGTAAAAAAATAATACACGTACATACGGAAAGTCCTGGGAAAAAGAGGTCTATACCAAGTTCCGTAGTTCGTAAGATCATCATTATTAAATAAGGTTATAAACCCTTTCTGTTAACGTCGTAACAATGCTTTTAAGCCTCAAGGTTGTTCCGAGACCTGTGTCGCATTCGAGGCTATTTATTAAAGAGATGTTTACGTTAAGGGCATTAGCATAAAGGTAATTAGCAGTTAAAGTAATATAAACTGGGTTTTAACAGATAAATCCAGTAATTTGGAGGTTTTTAGCAGATAAATCCAGCAATTTAAGGGTTTTTTTTGTCAGTTAAAGCCAATAATACAATGATTTTAGCAGATAAATCCAGCAACATCACAAAAATCCAGCAATACAAAGATTTTTTATCACATAAAGCCAATATTGACGGCCGGCATAGTCCAGTGGTAACGCATTGGACTGCCATTCCGAAGGTCGCGGGTTCGAACCCGGCGTGCGCAAATAAATTTTATTTGATTGATTTGTGTTATTTCACAATTAATTAATTAAAATAATATATAGTATATTTGCGGCACGTTCCAAAGTGGAAGATACTACCAGTATCGCCCTGGTGTAAGACCACCATTCAGAATTGAAACGTTGCTCCAAATGGCTTTAGCCGTGTTTAGTGACTAGATCTGAATAGCCAGGTACTTCCCCACCTTCCTCTTTCCCTTCCCCACTTACCTTCAGCCTCACAACATCCCCCAATTGGGGATGCCATAGTCTCACTGGCTCCAGACGGGAGCAGTTGGGACTCTTGTGAGGTATTCACTATAAAAAATAAAAATAATAATAATAATGCAATGGTTTTTAGCAGATAAAGCCAGCAACATGACACAAAATGGTAAAATTAGTTAATACAATACTTTTTAGCAGATTAACCAAGCAGCAATGCGAGATTTTTTTCATAAAACAAGATAATAAAATGGGTTTTAGTAGATATTAGTAGAAATAGTCTTTTTTTATTTTATAAATTTTAAAATATTACAATTGTGCCCGTATTATGGCAGTCGTATATGATTTATATAAGATAATAAAATCATATTTTGTAGAACAAATAATAAAACATAAAGGAAAAGGACGTGTTATGGTAAAACAAAATTTTTAAAAAATACTTATGATTACAGAAAACATATTAGAAATAAAAATAAAGATTAAACTGAATGATAAAAATATATTAAATAATAAAATAGAAACAAAAAATAAAGTAAAAACTAATTAACAAAAGGACATTTTAAAGAAAATAGAAATAAAAAATATTATAAGCAAAATTAAAAAACATGCAAAATGATACCAATTTTTTTATTTCATTATTTTTAATATAGTAATATATGACTTATTCGCAATCAAGGTCAATAATGTAATAGTTTTTAACAGGTAAAATAGTACCAAAATTCACAAAAGTGTTTCAACTGCTCCCAACTGTTTGGAGGCAGTGAGACATAGCATCCCCGTATATTGTGAGGCTGAAGGTAGTGGGGAGGAGAAGGAGATGAAGAAGAGGAAGATGGGGATGTACTTGGCTAATCAAGCAACATTTCAATTCTGAATCAGACTGATGGCAACTGAGAGTTAGAGTGATATCTTCCACTCTGGAACGTATCACAAATATACTTTATATTATTTTAAAGGAGTAAATCATGAAATTACACAAATTGATCAAATAAAAATTACTTGCGCCCACCGGGTTTTGAACCCGCGACCTCCTGCTTGCTAGTCAAGAGCCTTACTCCTAGAACATGTAGGCCTTCAAAATTAGTTATTTATTTTCAAATAAGTAAGGCGCATTGATACACAGGCTAAAATATAACAGCTGGAAATCTAATTTTACTTTCGGGATGAAAAAGTCGTAGCCTGATTGATGATTAACGATCATTGATAATACTTTAGCCAGAAAAAATCTTCAGTATTAGGAGCGGACGAAAATTTCGGATTATAATCCACAAAAACTGGGGAGACTATAATTATATCTTGAAGTAGAGCGGTGTGAGTCGGGTTTCAACGATGCGAATGTCACCAAAGCGTGTGCTTAATTACTTTTCCTACGACGATTAGTATCAAACCTCTTTCTCATATGTTGGTAAGAACAGTAGGGTAGGAATTTCCATAAAACCTCACCACAGCTGGAGATTGCATAAATCTTCGGGCCCCCAAGGTGGCTATTTTATTAAGCTCCCGAATACCCAATTTGTACAGATTTATGACAAGTTTCTTGATAACTCTTAAGTTTAAAAAAAGGTTTTTTTTTTAAGATAGCATCTATAAATTTGTTACGTCAAAACGTTAATTTTATGAAAGTAAGCTCGGAAAAATATTCAAAAAACGCTTTTCTGTGTTATTTAATATGTTATAGGCATGAAAGAATTCACAGCGTATCTTTAAATACAACTGAAGCATTTGTTCAGAGATTTTTGCTCTATTTAAAGCGAGTCGTGTTTTATTAAATATTTTTTGTTAATTATTATCGTTTTTTTTAATATTAGCGCGCTCCCTCTAACATTCGTATTTACATATCTCTCTTTCAAACCATATTTGAACGCTTACTACGGGGCCTTAAGGCAACCCAAGACTCTAATTACGGCTCACATTTTAACCAATTCCAACGAATTCGCAACTTAATTTGTTTCGTTAAAATAATGTCCTAAAAACCGCTTCAAAAACATCTCTTAACTTAAACTAAAATTTTCTAGAATTACAAAATCAGCAAACCTACGAGTCTCCATTTTAAAATTATGTGTTACAAGAAAGCCTTCAGTCTCAGTCTTGGATAGAAAATTGTAAGTGCTAATTTAAGTACAGCCGCCCCAGAATACAAATGAAGTTTTTGCGCTGAAGTTTATCCAGCGTACTCATCGGGTACTTAGTCCGATGAGTACGTTGGATAAACGTACTAAGTTGATAATAGTGGAAATATAATAGCTATTTTATAAAAACCGGATAAAAAATAACTTACATTTCAGTAGCATACAATTTTTAAAGTACATTTTATTCATCTTTAAAATTTCAATATCTTCAGTATATATTAACTCTAGCGATTTTAGGCATATTATGCCAAATTTATATAACCTAAAAATATGAAATAAACGGTGAAATGTAGGTGGATTTATTCGATGTAAACCGCAGTAAGCAGTTTCATATGTTTCAATAAAAATATTTTGAGGAACGGTGTTAATTAAATAATATGGTAAATGTATACATATGACACCAATCGCTCGAGTGGATTACATATTATGCATTTTAACCCTAGATTCATAACCTTATCTAAGAGGAACATTATTCATAAACATTCGTCTCACAGACGACTAAATTTTAGTGACGAGTTTTGGGGTACTTGCAAATAAAATAAATAAATTAAGTATGGCACTCTTTAAAATGTTTAATCAGGTAACAAAAAAAATAATAAACGAGTTAAAATTAAATTTCATCGCTACATTCCACACACATGAGGCCGTGATGGTCCATGCACATATACTTTTTGCATTGCTTGCATTGGAACCTTGTCATATGCCGTTTTTGAAGTGAAACTTCTTTACGCGCGTCATGCAATTTCGAGGACCGGAGTAAAACCGACTCATGACCGAAACGAAAATGCGGGTACCCCCACCACCGATTAAAGTTCATTTGATCTAGTCAAAGTTTTGAAGTAACATATAAATGCTTCTTAGCTCATCCCGACAACTGGCGTTGGTGGTGTAATGGTCAGCATAGTTGCCTTCCAAGCAGTTGATCCGAGTTCGATTCTCGGCCATCGCACATTATTTTTTTGTTTTTAACGCCTTTTTCATTCAATATCTTATTTTTTAGTAGGTCAGAACATTTTTTAAAAGAAAATAATATTGCAAAATAATAAAAACACTTATCTCAC
The DNA here is from genome assembly GCF_061612785.1 of Hesperophylax consimilis. Classification (NCBI taxonomy): domain Eukaryota; kingdom Metazoa; phylum Arthropoda; class Insecta; order Trichoptera; family Limnephilidae; genus Hesperophylax; species Hesperophylax consimilis. Next base: position 5,797,972 of record NC_142842.1, read on the forward strand.
TGTGATAAAACATTACTCCGCTAGAGCGCGCTTTGCGTTATTGTGTTGGATTAAAATTATTATCTAATCCGTATATTATGATAATTGTATTACATTTATTTAATTAATTTATTTATTTTGATAATATGTAATAATTTACAGAAAAAAAAATTAAAACTATCTCCCTCTGATAAAATATCCGTTCGCTAGAGCGCACTACGCGATCTTGTGTGGGATTCTATTTCTGTACATTGTACATTATTTTTAAAAATATATTATATTTTGGGTGTGATGTAGGTAACATTATAAAACATAACAAGCTCTCATATTTTCAGAACCTACATAATATAATCAATTTATGCGGCTTTGCTTACAGTTGGTGCTCAGCGTGGTTGGCTTTCAATCAGTTAAGCGAGGTTCGATTCTCGGCTGTGGCATTTTTGAAGTGAAACCTTGTTGAGGTGGGGGAGCCGCTCACGAACGTTCTCTCTCTTCTCTTCTTTCCTCTCTCTCAGACACCAGCGAACTGCGCCACGCCAAGCATCAGCTGAAACTAGAAGTTTCACTTCTGTCTTGCGTAGGCTTGACACACCCACTTTTTTTTATAATCACAATAACCACAAACCTTTTTTTGAGTACCACTTGGACCAGGTGTGGCAATGGTAGGCATTTCATCTAAAATTTCGGCGATTTTCCTTTTTAGGCATCTCTTCAAAGTTGGCATTTCGTGTCTTTTACGTAACCATGTCGTTATCACTGTCGGAATCTGTTGGGACCATTTCATCTAATTCCACATAATCTTCGACATCACTGATTTCTACATCCTTTTGCTGAATGGTAAAATCATCATAATCAGAATCAGATAAACGATTCAAATAGTCATCAATTTGCCGATCATCCATTCTAAAATAAAATAAAAAGATTTGATGTAAAATAGGTACACACAATAATACATTTTGAACGATAAAATAAGATGTAACTATAAATAATAACTCATATATAATAATATCATATACTTACTTTTACTCTGTATAACCAGAACTCATCAAAAACAATGTTTTCAAAATGACTTGCAGTCTCTTCAAAAGTTACACTATTCATAAACATTCGTCTCTCAGACGTTCAAAGGTCTATAACTTGTCCACAAGACTTCGCTGCGAGGCAAACGCACCCGCGTTACTAATGAACAAGCGATCTAGGAAGGTACTTGAGAGGTCATCATTCTATCTCTTTCACTCGAGACACTAGAAACAAATTTACGTGTTGCGCGGTCTGTGGGACGAATGGTTATGAATCTAGGGTTAATGGGCATAAAAGCCTAGTATTATGGCAGTCGAGAGGAAACAAATAAATCGTTATATGTAAAATGTATATTAACTTATTTTACAAGCAATAATTATTCGCCTGAAACACTCATCCACATTGAAAAATCTCCTGATAAAAGATACATGACGCCAACGGGACTCGAACCCGTGTCCCTTCGATTTCCAGTCGACAGCTCTGACCACTGAGCTATGGCGGCTTATCTCTTATCCGCGAAATAATTCAAAAATGTAACAAGCAGTAATTTTTGAATGAAACACTTGTATATATTGATAAATTAAATGATTAAAATAATTGTTACCCTTTGTGCTATGCATAAAAAATCTTGTCTTAAACATTAGTTTACCAAAAAATAATAATGTATATTAACTACATTAAAAACGAAATAAAAGCCGAAGTTGAAGAAATTATTATCACAAATGCCAATTGTTTAAAAATTAAAATCAGTAAAGAAAAAGCTATATTAGCAATCTATCGATCGCCCTCAACAAGAAACATCGACCCATTCCTTAAATCCGTAGACGAGGAACTCTGCCTTCTTAAAGAAACGAAAAACATATTTATTATTGGAGATGTAAATATAAATATTTTAGAAAATGGACACCCTAAGCGAATTCAATATCTGCAGATGCTAGCATCCCATGGACTGGAAAGCTTAATAAATGTTCCTACTCGAAAAGTGGACAACAGTGAAAGTTGCATAGACCATATAATGAGTAAAACAAAAGACATTACTCAAACTGTTGTATTTAATTCAACTATAACCGATCATTATACAACTATGCTTTCAATAAAAATAAACAAGTCAAATAAAATGAAGAAAAAACCATTAACAACAGAAAAAACAGAAATCAACTGGAATATCATTAAACATCATCTACAATGTACCGATTGGAAAAAAACTGCAAAGTATGAACAATACAAATGATGCATGGAATTATTTCATAGAACTTCTTCAGAATAATATACCATCTAATACCACAAAAATTACTAAGAAAATCTCACACAAAAATGTACATATTAAACCATGGATTACACAGAATGTTATAAACTGCATAAGGAAAAGAGACGAGTTACACAAGAAACTTAAAAAAATTCCATACGATATACACATGTTAAGATACTACAAAAGATACAGAAACATTTGCAAAAAAGTTATTATGTGTACAAAAGAAACCTACTATAAGAAAAAAATTGTAGATTGTAAACAAAATCCCAGGAAAATGTGGCAAATAATAAATGAAATAACCAGTTCTAAATCTGCCAACGTTACATCAATTGACGTGCTGAATATAAACAATGTTCCCAGGACATACGCTGATAATCCTGACCAAATACTTGAATACGTCAATAATTTTTTCATAAATATAGGATCAAATCTAGCAAAGCAAGTTACAAAATGTAATGAAGATGTACAAATAAACGAACCACCTGAGCAAGGAAATCAGCTCAATTTCAAACAAATTACAGCTGACGATATCAAAAACACAATTTCTTCTTTAAAATCAAATATTTCTTCGGGGGAGGACACAATCTCAACCAACGCAATAAAATATCTCTGTAAAGAACTTATCGAACCACTTACATACTTAGTCAACATGTCTATAACAAATAGCATATTCCCTACAGCCCTCAAAAAAGCGATTGTTATACCAATATTTAAACAAGGATGTAAAAATGACATAAACAATTACCGACCAATAAGCCTACTAAATGCATTTTCAAAAATATTGGAAAGAATACTAAAAAAACAACTCTTATCCTACTTAGAAGACAATAAAAAATTATCAAAAACTCAGTATGGATTTAGGGAGAACTTAAGTACTAGTGACGCCATAGAAAAAATTACCGATATGATCACTAAAAGTTTAGACAGTGGAGAAAAAACTTTGGCAATCTTCATAGACTTACAAAAGGCTTTTGACACAATAGATCACAAAATACTTTTTTCAAAACTTTCAAAAATTGGTATGTCATGTACAACACTAAACTTACTAAAAAGCTATATGACGGAGCGTACACAGAGCGTCCAAATTAACAAGAGAAAAAGCAAACCTCTCCTAATCAACCATGGAGTACCACAAGGAAGCGTACTAGGTCCGATATTATTTTTAATATACATTAATGATATCTGTTACCTAGAAACAAGAGGAAAAATCATTAGTTTTGCTGATGACACAGTAATTTTATTTAAAGAAAAAGATTGGATAAATACCTACAAAGAAGCTGAACACGGACTTGGTCTCCTGCAAAACTGGCTTGAAAGAAACTCCCTGACGCTTAATGTCAATAAAACAAAATATCTGACATTTTCTAAAACAGCCAGAGGGCAGCCGTCAGAGGACCTTAATCTCAAATTACATTCATGCCAAGGAATTTATCAAAAAAATCAAGGCTTATCATGCCTCTGTCCCACTATAGCACACTCCAAAAGCATCAAATATCTTGGAATTGAAATTGATGATAATCTCCGTTGGAACTCACATATAGATGTAATTACAAAAAAACTAACCAGGTACATATACTTCTTTAGAAACATTCGCAATATCCTCAATATAAACGATATTAAAAAAGTATACTATGCTTTGTGTCAATCACAAATAGAGTACGGAATAACGGGATGGGGGTCTGCCTTGAGCACTCACACAGAACGGCTCAATATAGCACAAAAAGGAGTATTAAAGACTATACTGAAAGTTCCGCTTAGAACTCCGACAGAAGAAATATTCAAAAACTTCAATGTTTACAATGTACAGAAACTATATTCAAAAAATATTTTATTTAAACTGAAAAAAAACATATCCGAATACTCCACTGCCCAACATAAATACACAACCAGGGCAAAAAGCAAAAATATCCTGATTACTCCCAATTTGAACACATCCTTTGGACAGAGAAATAATAAATTCCATGCTATAAAATTGTTCAATGCTCTACCAAATGAAACCAAAAAAATAAACGAAATGAGTATATTTAAAACAAAAGTCAAAACATGGCTTAGAGATCAAAGTAATAATCAACTTACAAACATTATGAAGACAATGTAAAGACAATTCAAAACTAAATACAAAAATTTAAGAAAAACTACAGGCCGCCTCAGAACAGGAAACCCTAGTGAGGAGGACTGTGAAAAAAAAAATACAAAAAATATACTTATATTATACTTTAAACCTACATAATGTACAAATTTTGCTATTGATATTAATAAAAAATAAAAAAACTCTTGACAGGCCAAGATGCCAAACAAAACGTCTGTAACCGAGTGGGTCTTCTGACGACCCCATGCATTTTTCTGTCTTATGGGCTTTTGAACTGTAGAAATTCCAATTATTCAGTCAACTATTAATTGTGACTTATGTATTTGCGCAGAAATACGTAAAATACTAAAATGACATGTGAAGTATTTAAGCTAATATAAGGAGGATAGTAATTTTGTGTACTACCTACTCTCCGATTTGCCTTCGAAATAGTTAAAAAAAATAAAAATTAATTTAAGAAAGAATAAAATTAGCTAGTAGGCAATGAGCTTTTATGAGCTTTTCTTAAATATTTCGTAATTTTCCTCTTTTCAGGTCTGTAACTTAAAAATAGCTAAATTACACTTATAATACTTCATTCGTGTGAGTTTATTTTATTGTAAAGAAAGTCTAAGGTTAATTTTTATTTTTATGTTACACCGCACAAGAGTGTAAAGACAGGAGAACTAGATGGCCACCCAGTTGGCAGCGTTGCGAGACCGGTTAAGGTAGGGGTTGTAGGAATGGATTTATCAGTGGATTATGTGAATGCCGGTAGCTCTTCATAACTTAAAAATATTTTAATTTTTAGCTTACTAACAAAAATATAAAATACAATAACGATGACTATCTTTAGAGCACTGGCTTCAGGTGGGAATACGGTCTTGTTACATCGATATTTCAATGGAAGATACTCCGAGAAACTTGCGTCCTTCGACACCGGCGCTAAGCGCGCGCCCAAAATTGTTCACGGTTAAAAAAAATTGTAATTTCTGCAAATCTTTCCGAGTTCAATAGCTCGGCTATGGAACGATTTGCTGACCTCCGTTTTCTCCCTCATCAAAAATACCTTCCACATAGCACCCCCAAAGCTGACATAGGCACTGAGGGAAATCATTTTCCCCAAGGCGCATCCTGTGTGGATTTAACGTATAAAATAAAAATACGAAAGCTTGAAGCGTAAAAAAAACCCTAGTTTAGAGAGCTTTATACTTCCCCTGATAATATTAGTAACCCTACCTTTTCTGGAATACTGCTAATGTAGCCCCATCTCCAGGCGGAAATTAGGCAGCTGAACGGCTATTATAAATAATACAAAGTTACTCGAAAGAGTTTATTTGTATGTTGACGTTCAATTTACCACAGTACGAAGACATTTATTGAACCAAGACGTAGACTAATGTAATTATTGAAGGAGCCTCCTGAGAGGATAATAACCTTGTTAACCCTTAACGAACCGTGGTAAAAACACCTTCGTCGTGCCGTCATGTAACACAGCGTTACACTACGAGTTTTTGAAATCAGGCAGAGGAACGCCTGTTATAAATAATACAAAGTTACTTGAAAGAGTTTATGTGTAGGTTGACGTTCATTTCACCACAGTACGAAGACATTTATTGTACCAAGACGTTGACTAATATAATTATTGAAGGAGCCTCCTGAAAGGATAATAATAATAACCTTGTTCCGGCCAAAATCGATATTTTCCACCCAAGTCTGTTAAAATTTAATTTATTTGAGTAATATAATAAGCCAGCTAAATAACATGCTAGGATATTTTTTTTATATTATATATTAAGGCTTTTATAATTTAAATAGCTGAAGCCCCGTTGAAACCGGCGTTGCCCGGGCTTCACGCAGAGTTTTTCCAAATCAGACCGTTTCCTCTTATTTCTAACGTGTGTGCAAAATTTTAGCAATTATCAAAGTTCTACGTTAGGGGGTGGGAAAAGGTGAAGGGGGTTGTTTTTTGAAATCTCATATAAATAGTCACTTTCCTCTTGTTTTGATGGTCTAGTGTGCAAAAATAAATCAATCTCGAAATAAAGCTGCGTAGATTTGTATAAAAGACAGTCTCCTAAACTTAATATATAAAAATCACGTATCACTGTGTTCATATACGCTAATCTCCGAAACCGCCCAACCGATTTCAATTAAATTTTGTGAATGTATATGGTTGGTTCCAACATGAAATATAGGATAGTTTTGAACGATTTTTGTTTCAATTTTCTCATCCAAAAATACATTTATTTATTTTATTTTTTTTATTTATTACAAGATAATACATTACAAAATGATAACAAAGTAATAATGTATTATCCCCAATGAGTTTATAAAACTCATTTCGGGAAAGACAACATTAGAAAGGACAAGGCAAATAAATAAAATACATTAAAATAAATACATTAAAATAAATACATTAAAATAAATAAACGCAGATGTTATTATGGAGTTCCAGAGAAAGATTGTGTTAGTCATTAATGAAACTGCTAAGGAAATAGCTTTTAAGAGCTTTTGTCAATGTTTTTTTGTTTGTTGCCGGAAGTTTTAAATTACTAGGTAATGCGTTATATTGTTTATGTGCAATGTATTGTAAGGAGTTATTTCCAAATTTGGTCGTGTAAGTAGATGACGATAAATGTATTTGATTTTGTGATCGTGTTTTGTGCTGTTGTATGTCAGAATTAAAGACTGGTTTAGGGGGTATTTCACTATCTCTGATTATGTTCTGACCAAGCACTAATCCGCGGAATAGTCATTTTTTCGTTTTCACTATATCTGAATAACGCTAACGCTCGGGTTAAAGTTAGATTTGACTAATCAGTGCTCGAACTTCACGTTAGGCGCTATTCCTCGAATCAAAGATGGCGTCAAAACATTCCGAGTTTAACAGCTGAGAAGTGAGTCGAATTTTGTAGAATGAATTTGAATGCTTGTATGATCCATCCTGAATTATTTGATTGTGTTCAAAATAAGAAACAATGTATTAATTCGACACGAATCTATCTAAAATGACCTGATAATCAACATAACATAACCAAACAAATGCACACTTCGCGGTGTGCGGACTGTGACGCATGACAGCCGTGGCAGTAGATGGAGTAACTGCAAACATTTTGCGATGTTGCCAGACTATTTCGAGTGTTATCTATCCGGAAGCTAGAAACAATGGTGAAACGGTCGCCGTTGAATAACGAAGTTATTCTGATCTTTAAATCCAGCCAACGGATAGCTAGTCAGATATTTAGCCCGACATAGTGAAATACCCCCTTAGTGTTGGTGTGTGAGGAGTGTTGAATTATTTGTAGAATGGCAGTTGTGATGTTATACTTTAGCAGGACTGTAAAAGGAAGTATACATACATACAACCACAAATGTTATCTTCCCTACATAGAAGACGGTCTGTGGCAGGACAACTTCTTATATTATAAAATGCATTCCAAATGGTTGAGTTAAATTCTAACTGGTTTTTAATCTTAGTATATAAAAAAATCAGCCTCCGTATGTTAGTACTCGCAAAACTCGTAACGTAATCGACCGATATCGCTGTAAATGTCAAAGTTTGTTGTTATTAGTGCCAGGAGTGTTTAGAGATATTTAAATGGTAGAAGAAGTCGAGGAAGACCGAGAAAGATATTAGCAATAGCGAAGCATTGCGGGGGATCCACTAGAATATGTATATATACCGTGTTTGTTGGTGGATGGTGGCCGTTTTAACCTGTCGAGCGCCATAGTAGCCGATATGTAGTATAAAAAAAGCATTTCTCTGCACAACGTAAGTACCTATTCTGGAAAAAATATTTGCTGTCGATTATATTCTTAAAAAAATATATATACACATTATCTGGTAAGACAATTCACAAAAACATCGTTTTGCAAAAAACAAGTTAGTTGTTAGAAAAATAGTATAAGCTGACGCAAGGCGAAAATGCATGTTGGTTTTGATTTATTGAATAAACGAAAATTAGAAGCATAGTTTTTGAACGCGAGTTCTACTGTTCACAGAACTGCTAGTTGTCATTTATTACTTTTTATTTATTTGGATATTTGACTACAAGTCATTATGATTTTAGTTATTTATTTATTTAATGAACAAACAGTCGTACATTAAAGTATAAACAATAATATTAAAATTATAAGTTCCACATACGAGACAGTACAAAAATAGAAAAATTATCAAAATTATAAGTTTGACACACAAAAAACAGTACACAAACAGAAAAAGGGAGGTTAAGTAGAAATAAACAAGAATGAACAAAAAATGAAACAGACAGGGATATACACATAAGCACAAATCCAATGTAGGAATTTACAAGAAGGTATTACTTACCCACTGATATTGGTAAAAAATAGATTCCAAATCCGATAGAATTTGTGTAGAAAAATGAAGAGAAAAAATTTAGATCAATAAAAGTACAAGAAGTTCAAAAAATGTTCGTAGTCTATTAATAAAATTTTACCGAAAAAATATGTGTAAATAGTTTTTAAATGATGTATCACCCAAAAATAGTAAATTTGTTTTATATGTTCGCAAAGTATCATAAAAAATTATTTGTAGCGATTTTTCATAGTGGGTATAAGTTCAGATTACGAGAGTAATTGGTGAGTTATTTGCTGAATTAGCGTTGTTTGTTTATATATGAAGAAGTGTAGTATGCCTGGTACGCCTCATTGGAACATTTAAACTAATGACGGATCGGAACTTCCTATTTTATTATTTAGCAGATTATGTAGAAACAATAAATCTGACAATGTACCTACGTGTTTTTTGTAAAGTTAACATATTATTTGTAGTTTTGTTGTATTCCTTGAGAAAATAGATTCCGTATACTTTCTACTAGATCTATGTGAACCCTATATTGAGGATATTTATTAAGCTTTGAAGAAACAGCCATACTAATAATAATAACATAGCATTTATATAGCGTAGTTTAGTATCATTTCACTTCAGGTGCGCTTTACTATAGCAAACTTAAAAACGATAATTTAGTATTAGTGGTCATGTTCTAAAAATTATTCCTACACTGTGCCTTACCCAATACAAATCTAATATTATAACACTAAATATACTGTTTATACAAAGTGATGACCAAACTAAGAATATCAATAACAGCAGGACAGGACAAAACAAGAACATTAAAACTTAAACATAATATAAAACAGGAGGCAGTTTGTGCTCAGAAATGAGAATCTTTTGAGCAGATATTTAAAAAAGTTACAATAAGGAGGCAACCGAAACCAAACAATTACCGGAAATTTGATAATATGGCTTATTATAAAATATTGAAAAGAAGTAAAAATTTATGAATGGTAAAATTTTTAAATAATTTTGATTTTAAACACCGTTTAAATTCAGCCAAATTCTGGAGATTAGTAAGAGATGAGGGAAGTCTATTCCAGATGAGCGGGCCTGTTACACTAAAAGAGCGATCATAGTAAACGGCTCGATTTGACCTAGAAAGTTCGATTAGACGATTACTAACATCGAGATCTGCTGACCTTAGAGTAATAGAGTAATGATTTAATAATAGCAATATCTGTTTCGGCTTATATCCTAAACGTGAATCAATATTCCGAAGATTATGGAAAAATAAATTTATTGTTCCAGCGTACGAGTAGCACAATAGTTGCTGAATAGCCCTCAAATTATAATATAAAATCGATATTCTTTTTTACATTGTTTTCTTTCCACCTTCAATAACATAATGAAATGTCAAGCCGTGTCCTATGGGAGACGTTATAATAATAATACTATGTATCCTGTAATCATAAAAAATGGAGGAAAAGAAATACTTAGAAATAAACGTCCATCACAAGGTAGTAATCATAAAAATGACAGTGGATTGAACGAAATGACACTTTATCGTAGACGAAAAATTTATTATTTAATGGCTCACTTGGAAAGATTGTGTTCTAACATTTCCAAGAAATAAAATATGAAATGCGTATGAAAAAAAAAATATTTTACACGGTGTCCGGAAACTCGTAGTTCAACGCGGAAACCGGTGAATCTACATATTTGGAGTCAATTTTGAGGAATAAAAATTGATCTTTCGTTTTCATGTACATCGTGTTCAAAGTTGGAACTTTTTGGGTCAAATTAAAAAATAATCGGTCGCTAGGGAGTTAATGTCAGCTGTTTAACGTCCCTTTAAATGCGTTGAAGCGTAGACCCTGCTCCAAAAGCTTTTGTTAATCCTTTGGTTGACAAAAAAAAACGATTTTTTTTGGGTTTTTATGTGTTAAAGATTCTCAAGTTTCTCGCTTGTACTACGAGTTTCCTGACACCGTATGTAATAGAGAAAGAAATAAAATTAAGTGAACTTGGAAGAATATTATTATAATTTTATCAAGGCTAAAATCTGTGATTATTTGAAGTGTCAATTAAATGTGGTAAATTAATTCAGTTGATTTTTTTCATGTTACTAGTTACTATCCAGCACAAGAGCTCCTAGAGTAAGTGTGACTATGGCGTCACCAGTTTGGGGGGTGTTTTTTATATGAATCCCTCAAAAGAGTCTCAACTACCCCCGGCTGTTTGGACCCTATGAGAACATGACATTTTGGGAAAATATACTTTGGCTGTACAAGATTTAGCTCATGTTTTGGTACATTCTCACCTCACACCTCACACCTAAACACCTCATTTCAGTATTCGAGTACCTCGTATAAACTTTTTTTGAAATCGTGTCCCATCCAACACTAGTAGGAAGTTGCAGTTAGAAGTGTTGAAATTTTATCGAGTATTAGAAGTTAGTTAAGTACAGCCAGTCTGGGTATTGGTAAATTAATTAAAGTGGCTTTATACAGGGTTTTCCCATAAGAGGTGTTATTTTGAATAGCCCGCTATTTCGGTAGATTTTACTTTTGGAGCTGTCATTTTTGACATTTGACAATTAAAAACTACGCCATTAATAAAAATGGAACGATACACGCTTCATCAACGCATTGAAATTATTAAAATTCACTGAATGAATCACATGCAGATCATCTGAGTGATGAGGCCCATTTCCACCTCGGTGACTTCGTCGACAAGCAAAATTGTCACATCTGGGGCTCGGAAAACCCAAGAGTTATTGTTGAAAAGCCTCTCTTTTCTCAACGTGTGACTGTTTAGTACGGTTTATGGTCCGGCGGAGTCATTGGACCTTACTTTTTCAAAAATGAGGCTGGAGCAACAGTTACGGTGAATGGATTGCGCTAACGAGAGATGATTAATGATTTTTTATGACCAGAATTGGATAGTATTGATCTGGACAACGTTTACTTTCAACAAGACGGCGCTACGTTCCACACAAGCAACGAAACCATTGATCTTTTACGATTGAATATCAAAATAACACCTCTTATTGGAAAACCCTGTAGATATTGTAATTAACATTAGTACGTCTAAGAAAATACATAAGCGTCGTAAATACACAGGCGTGTAATCACACTTATTTTTTCTTCTAGTCCATTAAAAATATCTCCGTGAATGACGTACTGAACTCTTCAAGAGCCTTAATTTAGTTTAGGTTCGGCTAATTAAAGATAATAACGTAGGTTTCAATTATTCTGGGTAAGGTTAAGTTAGTTTCTGTACATGTATCAGGCGAACAACAAAACGTCCATTAACCTCTAATGTGCGAAGAAATCCACCGTGGATTTTGCTATTGGCTCGCCACACTTGCCCCGATTATACGGTATTTTTAACTTTAAAAATGCTCCTAGCATACTAAAATGTAGTTTATTCGCTTGGCAAGGATAATGTAGCTTAACAGCTAATTAGCTCTAATTCTAGCTCGTCGTTTGAAATATGTGAAGAAGCGCGTCGCAAAATTCCATGTTGAATGTCATATTTTCGATTTTCTAAAGTAAGTACGTACTGTATTTATTTACAGGAAAGCCTCATATGTCTTATTTTTACTGTGAAGAACGTTTGTTTGGCTAGTAAATACGATAAAACTCAAGAATATTTTAGTATGTCTTCATTATATTATATTTTTCTACAATATTAGAGAGAGAAAAAATAAGTAGCTATCCTGGGAAACCACTTTATATGGTAAAACGGTACAATTTAAAAAAAAACTATGTTACGCAAATATCATTATATTACGAAAATAGTGTTATCCGGGGTACGGCGGGCGATTGAGATTTACCTTTGGATTCCCAAGGATTTTAAGATGATAATTCAAGGTGTCCGGGGGTAAAGTGCGGTAACTGAGGGTAGTGATTTCGCATGATTTTAGATATAAAAAAATTAAAAAATATTCGAAATTCACAAGGTTTTAAGGTAGTTTTAGGTTAAAAATTTGAATTGTTTGTATGGGAAAATAAATGTATTCTTCTATGGAAAAATACTTTTGAATGGGAAAGTAAACATTGGAATTTTTAAAAAAGTTAATTAGCTTTTTTACTTCTACCATCATGAAGAATCACCTCCAGAACTTCGCGCACTTTACCCCTGAACACCATATATTTTTATAAATAGCTGCGTAAAACATAAAGCTCCGTAGTAAGCGTACAAAAAGAATAAGAAGACGGTTTGAAAGGGAGATATGTAAATACGAATGTTAAATGATTCGCGTTCAAACTTCAAAAAAAATACGATAATAATGAATACGGGTAAGCGAAAATATTTAATACAACATTACCTATTGTTAAGCAGGTTTGACCTAGGGTACAAATAATAATTGTATAAACTTTGTTCGGTAGAACGCGCCAATCTAGGTTAAAATTAATCACCTAGAATGTTTATACTTAATGATCTCAGGTGTGAAGGTTCGCAACCAAGGTCGCGTGTCAGAATCCTGTTTTGTTCTTAGGGATGGTCTTACATAGTAAATAAAATAAAAAGCGGTGCATAGTATGTTATTACATGTATTGAGAAACATTTATAAAATTATACATTTTGGACTTACCCCAAGACCGACCTGTATCCGTAATCATAATCTACTCTACGAGAGCGAATCACTACGTCTCCTATTACTGAACACTGTGTCTTCTTATTGGCGAAGCGACGGAACGTCCCCCAGACTCCATCCAGCGGCTGACGTGACCCCGTGAAGCGTGGATCGGGCCTCCGAAAGGGGCAGGAATATATCTCCCGGCCACATCCACGATCTCCAGCTAATAACGCGGATGTATCCGGGTTCTGAGGATGCTGCAACTTAGGCCAGTAGCTTTCTCTCGGCCGCCGGCCACGTGCGGTCAGTATTCCCAAACATCACACGTCTAAAATAACGAGGCTCCCGCTTGACGGTTTTGCGTAAGCCGAATTTAGGATTGAATATAATTTCATCTCACGCCGGATGGGACAATTATTTACGGATTACCGCTGTCGGCTGATTACCGGATTACGATTGTCGCGTGGTTCGCTCGTACACCATTTCTTTCAAAGAAATCACCATTACCCACATCGGGAATGGTTGTTTAACAGGTTGCGGAAAAGAATCCCGTCGTGCCCGAAGCAAACTCGCATTTTACGGTACAAAAGAAAGAATGGAATCCATCCATACAACTAATTACTCCGAAATAAAAATCACCGTGACTGTCAGCTGTGCAGTTCACGATCCCACGCGTTGACTGCCCAGCTAAGAAGTGTTTTTTTCTTTTTTGTTTCCGCCCGGGTTCAGATGTTAAATTTTAAATTAAAATTCGAAATTTTACTAAAACTAATACCAGCGACAATCGCCCAGTTCCTAACTAGGTTAGAGAATCGGCGAGGATAAATGTGATGATGCAGAATAAATTAATGAATAAAATATTAAAACAGAAGGAGTCTAGCCCTGCATCATAACATTACCCCCCTCGCCACCAAATGTTTGCCCTCAAACATATAAAATTGTCTAAATAACCTAACCCTATTCTTTCCAGGTCGGTCCAAGGGTCTACTACAACAGAAGAACAAAGTTAACAATAAATATCAACAGTAGATAATAATCATCAATAGGAAGTATTCAAAGAACGAAAATTAAACCAATGTGAGAATAGCGAATGTGCGTGCCGCAACTCCGGTCGCACTTCATCGAACGTAAGGCAGGATGAACATGTTTGCGGTGCAGCCATTCTTACTTAAATAACTATAATATTGTAGGAACTAAACTTAAAAAACTTAATCTAAACATAACAACCAATGTTACGTGAACGGGATCCGCCAACACCCACAGCTTGAATATGCTGGGTGAAGACTAATTGACTTAGCGTCATGGACAACCGTTGACGTTACATTTATAAAAATTACATAATACCTGAGTGTCTATCACATTCATTTTACACAACCAAATGTAAAAATGCATCACTAACCCAAAATAGGGTTATAAGCCCGTCAGGCAACACTTTTTAGGGAGCATAGCAACCCTCACTTATCACTGACTCTACTTCTCCTTAGGAGATAAGAAAACACTTTGTCGATGTTTCTACCTAATCTACCTAACTAGGTCGTATGGGGGTATCCATAAGAGAACAGAGCAGTTAATGAAAATACACAATCTTAATTCAACAAGAGTGTTAAGCAGTCAACAACCATCGCATAAGAATGTAGCTAAAGTAATAGAGTATACAGCCATCAATATATAACGTGCAATCGTGTTAAGTGATATGCAACAATTATTAGTGCAGTGATCTATGTATACGTCCAACAGTAACGAAGTCGTAATCGATATTGTTATGAAACAACTTATGGTTTTCTCTGTAAACCGTTGTTCAACAAAGTTGATAATAGTAAGTCTCGCAGGACAATACCAACAAGTATGTAATACAAACTTATAATATTCATAATATGAATTCTATAACAATAGGAAAGGAACATCCCAGGTTACTTACATGATAGCAAGATTTAATACAAAAAAAAATACAAAAATTCATAAATTGAAACATTAATTGTAACAAGTAACACCAGTGTATTTACAGACATAACTGATGAGAAGTAAATGGATCAACAATAAATAAAATTAACGTTTATCGAGAAAAATTTGACTCAGAACATAAGGAAAGGTCTCAGTACATCTCCCCATGTTCTGGTCTTAAGGTTAAATATAAGAAAATATGATTCGAGGATCAACATATCAACGAAGTGGCTTAAAATGTGGAAGGATCGGTGGTGGGATATCGTTCCACATTATAAGTCAGAACCGTACTTATAAAGGAAAACAAGGAAGTTATGTCTCGTTTCATCAGCAATAAAGCGAACAGCTCCATTTTATCACTAGGAGATTAAATGTTCAGTGCACCGCTTGGTGCAGTCTTTAATATATTTTCAGGACCCATCAAGACATTTACTGTAAAACAATGACAAAAATATCCGTTTACATATTAATGATGAAACGAGAACAACCAGTGTTCAAGCACGTAATTTGTAGACAATGCTTCTTTGTTTTCACCATCATGAAACGAAAGAGACAGTGGGAATGTAACTCCTTACATTTCAAGATGTTATATCCTAACACATACTACATTTTAAGGTATATTAGCCAATTTCATTATACAAAATTCATAATATTTTTAAATGAGTGTTCATTTGTTCACTTAGAGTCTGTTGTGTACTTAAGTTTAAGTAAATAACTAAATTATTACTGAGTGAATGGCACGAACTTTTTGATACATATATTAGAATGAATGAGATTTTTTATATAATGAATGTGCTTGACTTTGTTTATGAGTGGCTCTTTTCATGAGCATAACGTACGACAATATAAAGGCGTGCATGTTTATAAGTGAGACTTGTTATATTTGAGAATAATAGCGTGATTTCCAATAAATCACTACAAATAGTATCGTGTGAAAGAGAACATACAACTCGATTTTAAATAGAGTTTATGAATTTTATGTGTTAAGTGTCGTGTTAGGGTTGATCATCAACCTCCAAGAACAACCCGAACCACTCACACATATATCTCACTACGAAATACTAACGTACGTACATAGATCAGAGGACAACAGGCCTTTCGCCTCCTGCAGGAAAAACCGTCCACAGGCAACGAATCCCCCGCCTTCCAACTGATGATGCAGTACAGTGTTCCGTACTTGAACCAGCAGCCCAAGTATAATGATCAGACAGCAAGCTTCTCTCGCCCTCTGTCTGTCATGTCTGGTGAACGTGATCGACTCCGGATCGATCCGTTGCGTTTGGGGTACAAACCCATCCTCACCATTCGGAACTCATGGACCTAATGGATGGCGAGTTGATACCAGGACCCAGTTGATCAGACCGAATATACCTCCATCAACTCCCTCCAATGATAACGTTACGTCATCGTCCATACCACAAAAAAAAAAATTGTGATTTTTTTTTTTTTTTCCTTAATTCTCCAAGTCTGACACGTCGCGTGTAAATTGTCCATTATTTCAAAAATTGATAGTAAATATCGAATTATTTCTTGTGTCACCGTTGACATTTACTTTATTGAACTTAATTTCAAAACAATTATCTAAATTGTTATTATGAATGATGATGATGATGATGCCCTTGATTTAGAAATAACAAGATGTTCTTTTCTTGTTTATAAGATAAAAACCTTGATAAATAAGGTAAAAAAAAATATATATATATTTTGTGGCAACCTTGAAAAAATTTGTGGCAACCTTGATAAAATATATGTGGCAACCTTGATAAAATATTTGTGGCAATTTTGAAAAAAATTGTGGCAACCTTGAAAAAATTTGTGGCAACCTTGATAAAATATTTATTTCTTTTGCCAGCCCTGGTTTTTCCGTACTATTATTATTTATTCTCGTATTAAATCCACACGAGAATAAAAAAAAGAATCACTTTTCAAAATGAAAACAATTACCTAATTAGAATATACATTTTTTATTTGAAATTATTTGCTATTAACCCATGCTATGAACTAATGGCAATGAACCGACTCCCGTTACTTCGATATGCGTTGTTATTTGTGTATAATAATATTCAGTTGTCAACTGCATTAATGAATAAACATGTTTCAATTTATTATTTAACGGCACCATAAAGGAGGAATGATCCCTAACATTCACACAATTCCTTAAAACAACGCACATAAGAAATTCATACAATCATGCGATAACAATTTCACTTTTGTCACTTTTACAGTTATCGGGTTAACATTTAACAAACAAGGTTAACATTTTAGGTTATGTATCAGAGCTCCAAGAGAACAAAATAACCCTAAACCATCCAAAAAAAAACATAATCCTGACACACGACTTACGCCGTATTTTTATTAAAAACGCGGGCAGCCAATTGTTAAGCAGGTTTGACCTAGGGTACAAATAATAATTGTATAAACTTTGTTCGGTAGAACGCGCCAATCTAGGTTAAAATTAATCACCTAGAATGTTTATACTTAATGATCTCAGGTGTGAAGGTTCGCAACCAAGGTCGCGTGTCAGAATCCTGTTTTGTTCTTAGGGATGGTCTTACATAGTAAATAAAATAAAAAGCGGTGCATAGTATGTTATTACATGTATTGAGAAACATTTATAAAATTATACATTTTGGACTTACCCCAAGACCGACCTGTATCCGTAATCATAATCTACTCTACGAGAGCGAATCACTACGTCTCCTATTACTGAACACTGTGTCTTCTTATTGGCGAAGCGACGGAACGTCCCCCAGACTCCATCCAGCGGCTGACGTGACCCCGTGAAGCGTGGATCGGGCCTCCGAAAGGGGCAGGAATATATCTCCCGGCCACATCCACGATCTCCAGCTAATAACGCGGATGTATCCGGGTTCTGAGGATGCTGCAACTTAGGCCAGTAGCTTTCTCTCGGCCGCCGGCCACGTGCGGTCAGTATTCCCAAACATCACACGTCCAAAATAACGAGGCTCCCGCTTGACGGTTTTGCGTAAGCCGAATTTAGGATTGAATATAATTTCATCTCACGCCGGATGGGACAATTATTTACGGATTACCGCTGTCGGCTGATTACCGGATTACGATTGTCGCGTGGTTCGCTCGTACACCATTTCTTTCAAAGAAATCACCATTACCCACATCGGGAATGGTTGTTTAACAGGTTGCGGAAAAGAATCCCGTCGTGCCCGAAGCAAACTCGCATTTTACGGTACAAAAGAAAGAATGGAATCCATCCATACAACTAATTACTCCGAAATAAAAATCACCGTGACTGTCAGCTGTGCAGTTCACGATCCCACGCGTTGACTGCCCAGCTAAGAAGTGTTTTTTTCTTTTTTGTTTCCGCCCGGGTTCAGATGTTAAATTTTAAATTAAAATTCGAAATTTTACTAAAACTAATACCAGCGACAATCGCCCAGTTCCTAACTAGGTTAGAGAATCGGCGAGGATAAATGTGATGATGCAGAATAAATTAATGAATAAAATATTAAAACAGAAGGAGTCTAGCCCTGCATCATAACACTATTTCCAAAATTGAGAGAAAAGTCTCTCGATAATTAATGTATTAAGTAGCATTTAAAGAAACACTGTGAACTTCTTCATACCTATAACATGTTAAATAACAGAACCAGACGTATTTTTTATAATTTTCGAAGCATACTTAGCGATTTTCTGTCGGTGGGATTTCATTTTAAGTACTTTTTCAACTCGGCAAATGTGTAAAGATTATCTTAAAAATAACGGTGACCGTATTACTCATCAAAAATAAAATACAACACTTATTTAAAAAGTGATATAAAGTCATAAAAAGAGATGAAACAAAAATTAATAGGTTATGTAAGACTTTTTATCACTTTTTAAAGGTGTGTTAAATTGTCGTTGTGCTGAGTTATCATGGAACCAAAAGAAGACTTTTTAGGGCTTAAAGATTTAAAATTTTCAAGGGAATTATTTTGTAATTCGAAAGAAAGAAATTTGGAATGCGGGTATGTTCTACTCGAGATATTTAATAAAAAGATTTGATTAAAATTTTAAAACCAAAGAACGATATTTTTTAGAATGCGAAGCAACCTATCGCTTCATCTGAAAAAAAAAACGATTCCTACTGAATGTATCTATAGTTTTGGGCTAGGTAGTATAAAGTGTACAGTGTGCGGAGTAGCACTCACCAGTGAATAAGGACGCAGCCCTCCCGCAACCGCGCCGAGTGGATGAAGTCGTTACACAGGGAGAAGTACTGCGACACGTTCTGGTCCGGAGAGTCGGATGCCATCACGCACAGGTAGTGCTTGTCCTGAAACAACGAAAATAATAAATACTTTATTTTAAGGTACTTGGCTGTATTTAATTGTACAATATTAGTACTTGTATTAAATTGGTGCAAAAGTCCACATTCGATTTCCCAGGGCAGTAGCTTTGTTTGAAAATACAAATAATTATTATAACACAATTATTCCGCGTTCTTGCGGATTATTATAGCGATCCACGGTTTTTCAACGTGTGTTTTGCTTCAGTTTACTTCATAAATGAAAGCATCTGCATAGGGTGATGACTTTTGCGCCACCATTTAAAAATAGTGGATACACAAAAGTGTCGTATATAAAAGTAGGTGAAAGAACACCATTCAGATCAAAATGTTAATTGGTATGGCAATAACCGTGTCTAGTAACTAAATCTGAATAGTCAGGTACCTATCTACTTCCCAACCTTCCCTTACACATCTCCTTTCTCTCCCCACTACATTCAACCTAATAACATATCTACCCCAATTAGGGGTTCACCATAGTGCTATTGGCTCCAGACAATTGGGAGAAGTTGGTTATGCGAAATTAAGATTAAAAATATTGTTTTAAATTAGATTCACAAAGTCTACGTATTACTTTGAAAAGCTTGAAAAGTTTTAATTGGTAGGTTATTTCAAGGACTTTACCATCCAGCTAACATGTATGTATTACCTGAATAAGAAGCTTTTAAAGTAAATAATTGAAATCGCTGGAAAAACTTTTCAAACAAATCCCGTCCAACAAACTAATCTAAACAAAACTCACGATTCAAATACAAAAACCATTAAAGATCGAGAAGAGCGCGTATCTAAACATCAGTATTCCAGAGATGTTGTTGTCTCTCGTAAAACTTTACTGTTTGACAACACTGACGACACTGTAGTAGTGCTGTATCAACATATAACTAGCGGTTGGAATTAAAAATAACATCTAGAAGTCAGCAACTCCCAACGAGGAACATTTGCGTCAACAGTTATTATTATAGCGACTATTTAAACATTCTACACACAAAATATGATAGAGAATATATGTATAGTAAATTGTAATTCTTAGTCCGAAATCTTCACTGGCTGAAGTGTCCTGAAAGGATCCAGTACAAGCTATGCTGGATGGTGTTTAAAGCTATCAACGAAATGGCGCCACCGTATATTACTGAGCTATGCATTCCGGAAAATACTGGTCTAAGGCAGTCAAGTCTTAGATCGGCGACATCATCTGCAATTGGAAGGTTGAAAGACCCTAAGCGAAATCCGAACACTAAGTTTGGTGATCGTGCATTTGGAGTATCCGGCCCTAAGGCTTGGAATAACTTCCTATGGAATTGAGATGTATAACCAGCCCAACAGAATTTAGATCCAAACTAAAAACTCACTTTTTCAGACACTCATTTCCATAAATCCGCCATTCTATCCAAATATTTATTTTTTTTATACTGTAATTGTTACATTATCTAGCGATTCCGTTCATTCAATTTTTCTATTGACTTGCTTACCAATGGACAATGGCCAATATCAGCGGGAACATAACAAGTCAATCGGTTTAATTGTTGGCAAATGAATCATCTAAATGCGTTTAAGATTGACGATTGATTTTATTCATTAATTTCACTCATTTAACATATATATCCAGCTAACAATAAAATACCCTAATATAATAGAACTTCCTTCTTCTTCTGGCGTTAGTAAGATTAGATTGTTAATATTAATTTTAGTTGTAAGTTGCTAAATATGTAAATACTCGTATATATGTCGCTACGTCGCTAGGATAGTAGTTATAGGCCTTAGTCGTAAGTCACTAGATATAAGTCTTAGAGATAAGTCAGTAGTTCTAGTATTAACTATTTAAGAAATATATTTTTACAGCGCCCTTGAGGTGATTTCTCACGAAAACAGCGCTATATAAATTAGCCAAATATTATTATTATTATTATTCTCACTAGGGGGACCTGTATTGAGGCGGACTAAAGTTATTCATTTCTATTTTATTTGTTTTCTATGTCGTTTTTATTGTTTTTTTCGGAAATTTTTCGTTAATCTCTTACAGCCAGATAGTTTTTTATTCTTGATTTGTAATCATTCAAATTTTCTATTCGCTTTAATTAATAAATTAACATATCAGCAACGGCGGGTAAACTGGAACGCTCGAATCAGCCGTTGGTGCTAGTGAGTCGGCGGTCATGCTGTCAGTCTTTGTCAATTTCTAAGCCGTGACGAAAGTTTTTTTACAAAAGTTTATTGACAATTGTAATTAAAAAGTCTCAATGTTATATTGTCCCTTTGTGGTCCTCGAGAACCTCTGGACATAGGTGAACAGTTGTAAAATAGTGGATTTTGCCTTAAAAATAGATAAATATACATTGATAAAAAAGCTCGTATTTGTAAAAAACATTTAGTTCTATCAGACAAAGTGATGCTTCTGGAATCTGTTAAAATTATAAAATAAAAAATAACACTACGAGCGGTTTCCATACATTTAAAGAGGAACAAATAATGTTTCATTTAGCCCAGCTCTCCATCTCAATTACACTAGCCTGACATCGTACATTTACATCCCATCTGAATTTTATAAACACAGTTTTTTATTAGAAATTTAAGCCCCGATTGTGCAAATATTCACACTCTTGTGCTATTATTTATTCTATGGATACGAGTACAGTATAATTTGAGCAAAATGATAATTTAACAGCAATGTAAATATAAACAAGCGCGAGTAAACTCACTTTCAAAACTTAACTTAAAACGCTACCTAACTTCCCAATTTTCTGCCTCGAAAAAACCGTTTGTAAATTGTAATTTCTATCGTGCGCCAGCAACATGAAATGAAACATTAAAACTTATTTCTCAAACTGTTCTGGTAAAAGTATATGTACACGCGTTGATAGGAAAATAATCTGAAATGAGGTTAAATCCTTTTTTCCAATTACTATAGCATTTCTATTTCTCAATTGCTTGACACTCCAACCACCAAATTTATCAACCGTTTTTTTTAAATGGCCATAAATACATCTTCTCAATCGTTTCACATAGCATTGTCATGTAAATGACCGCCAACCTCAATGGCGCCATCTGCTTCGAATTTTACAAATTACCTTCCAATACCTATGAATATTATTCAACAAAACGCAACGCAGTATGTGACTACCTATGTATTGCTTTAGCAGTCTTGGCGACAAATATATAATCTGGGTGAAATCGCGAACGATATTATGTATAATTCGGAAAGGTCTTTTGGATGTGTACATTCCTACTAGATGTCTTAGTGGATTTTCCGATCCAGTACGACCGATACGTAGAAAACATCAAGCAACTACACCGGTGGCAAGTAAAATAGTTATTGTCATTATAACAGATCCAAGTCCCAACAGTTAGCACTCCCGTAACTAATTGCTTACAAACTCTGATCCAGTAACTATAAAAATTGCCAACCAACCACTCTAATATGTATCAGATTACATCTATCTTGGACAAATAATATCACACAAAGATCAAACCACTAAATAAATCGAGCGAAGAGTAGCAAATGGATGGAAGAAATACTGGTCTTTGAAAGAAGTCTTGAAATCCAAGGAACTAAGTATGCAAATAAAAAGGAAAGTCTTCAACACGTGTATAATTCCAGTCATCACCTATGGATGCGAAACTTGGGCACTCACCAAACGTCACAGAAAAAAGTTGGAACGCTGCCAGAGAGCCATGGAGAGAAGTTTGACAGAAATAAAAAAACAGGACAGAGTGAGATGTAGCAAAATAAGGGAGATAACTAATGTTGTCGATATAGTTACCCGAATAGACCAACAAAAATGGAGATGGACAGGTCATATGATCCGAGACCCACAAGAGAAATGGTGTAAAAATGTCACTGACTGGTATCCCAGAGATGGCAAGAGAAGTAGAGGACGTCAACACATGAGATGACGACCGATAAGACGACTTAAAACTCACAGCTGGACATCAATGGAGAAGAGTAGCGCGTGACAGGTCCTAATGGAAATTGTTAGAGGAGGCCTATGCCAAGAGGAAAACTGAGCTTCGGGATATATTATAACAAACAAAACATTTCTTATATTAATATACTTTTGGGAATTGGTAGTGAGACAATGTAAGATATGGATGTTGTTGTTGTAGTGTTTATTAAGAGTCAGGATAATACATTTATTGAGTCAGTTGCCGTGACGAGGAGATGATGTAGGACAGATGTTGAATACTCCGGTTGCTGCGATGATGTGGTGGTCAAGCGCGGGTCAGTGAGTCGACGCCGGGCGCTGGTGACCGGGACTCGATGAAGGTCAGGCACTGGCGAAGAACGTAGGTCTTCAGGCACTCCAGTGCTGACGAGACTGCCAAAGGTGCGGTGGACCTTGTAGGCAGTTGAACGGGCGCGGTGTGACCAGTGAGGAAGCTGCGTGTCCTCGTGGTGGTCATGATGCGTGGAAGAAGCGCTGGTCAGAGACGCTGGGACCAGGGCGCTTGTAATCCGAGTAGCGCTTGCCAGGGACGACGATCCGGACAAGGCGCTAAGATGATGTCCCGATAGAGTCCATGATGGTACGGGCGAAGCCGGGTATGTGTCCTTTGCGGAGGGGCGCAGGGCCCCCCAGTTGTCACTCGTGAGATTAGTAAATCGTTGGCGGCAGATTGATGACTGACTGACTACTGACTTGAGGTGAAGAAGGATCGAAGCGTGACGTGGGGGGAACCGGCCATGGTGGCCGATTCCTCCATTACGCTGAGTCGGAGATCTCGAGTAGGATGATGTCGCGTGGAACTTGTTGACTGGAGTGATGTGGTATGAAGACCGATGATGACTGACTGATGTACTTAGGTCCTCCACCGCTTATATAGCTGCCGATTCCTTTGTTCTCGTCTGGCACGGGTTGGAGTAGCGTCTGGACTTCGAACCCGCAGAACTGCTGACTCGGTTTATTGTCTGGGCGTTTGCATCACCCTATATGCAAGTCAGCAGTCTACGTATGATGGTACCGATATTACTATTGAAGTCTCGAAAGAATAATTGCTGTCTCGGCTGTTTTAACACATGCCGTCTGGTTATGATTTTGATGACTCTAGGAGCGGTGACATAACCGCTACATACTTAACAGAAGTTCAGAATAAAAGGCTTTTTTTTTTTTAACTTTTTTTTTTTTTTTTTTTTTTTTTAAACTTCCGATTTAGTTGTCCGGGTTAAGTCTTCCCCAAAGGAAAAACTTAACCCTTCCACTCACTTTTCCACAAATGATCAGCTAGTCAATCAACACTATGTAAGTGCATTATATAAGTAAAATAAATACAAAACAATACAAGAACAACAACACGTCAAATCACCAGATATCAAATGGGAAAAAAAAATTCACCGTCTCCAGATATTTTCATATCAGAGGGTTCGGCTCGGTAGAACTTCTAACAGGGCCTATAAATCCTACTGATCCCTCAACATAAATATTTAAAAAATCTTTTGTTATCCTACATGTATTCAAAATGACCGACTTTTGCATCTTTATATATAAATTTTTTGATAGATCTAATACGCCTAAATTTTTAATTAGAGAGCTAGGTATAATGCCAGTAGCCGAAATAACGAATGGTAATATTTTTATAGTCTGAGAATGCCAAATTCTTTTTATTTCATTTCCTAAATATTATTTTTTAAACTTCCGATTTAGTTGTCCGGGTTAAGTCTTCCCCAAAGGAAAAACTTAACCCTTCCACTCACTTTTCCACAAATGATCAGCTAGTCAATCAACACTATGTAAGTGCATTATATAAGTAAAATAAATACAAAACAATACAAGAACAACAACACGTCAAATCACCAGATATCAAATGGGAAAAAAAATTCACCGTCTCCAGATATTTTCATATCAGAGGGTTCGGCTCGGTAGAACTTCTAACAGGGCCTATAAATCCTACTGATCCCTCAACATAAATATTTAAAAAATCTTTTGTTATCCTACATGTATTCAAAATGACCGACTTTTGCATCTTTATATATAAATTTTTTGATAGATCTAATACGCCTAAATTTTTAATTAGAGAGCTAGGTATAATGCCAGTAGCCGAAATAACGAATGGTAATATTTTTATAGTCTGAGAATGCCAAATTCTTTTTATTTCATTTCCTAAATCTGTGTATTTTCTTATTTTTTCACTAACAGATTTTTGAATTTGTTATTATTTTTTTTTTTTTTTTTTTTTTTTTTTAAACTTCCGATTTAGTTGTCCGGGTTAAGTCTTCCCCAAAGGAAAAACTTAACCCTTCCACTCACTTTTCCACAAATGATCAGCTAGTCAATCAACACTATGTAAGTGCATTATATAAGTAAAATAAATACAAAACAATACAAGAACAACAACACGTCAAATCACCAGATATCAAATGGGAAAAAAAAAAAATTCACCGTCTCCAGATATTTTCATATCAGAGGGTTCGGCTCGGTAGAACTTCTAACAGGGCCTATAAATCCTACTGATCCCTCAACATAAATATTTAAAAAATCTTTTGTTATCCTACATGTATTCAAAATGACCGACTTTTGCATCTTTATATATAAATTTTTTGATAGATCTAATACGCCTAAATTTTTAATTAGAGAGCTAGGTATAATGCCAGTAGCCGAAATAACGAATGGTAATATTTTTATAGTCTGAGAATGCCAAATTCTTTTTATTTCATTTCCTAAATCTGTGTATTTTCTTATTTTTTCACTAACAGATTTTTGAATATTACAGGAATTTGGAATAGCAACATCAATGATATAAGTTATTTTTTTAATTTTGTCATGTAAAACTATATCGGGTCTATTATGACTAATCGCTCGGTCTGTTAGTATAGTTTTATCATAATATATTTTATAAAATTCGTTTTCTAAAAATGAATTTGGTTCGTATTCATAATATGGTACTACATTACGGCAGTCAATCAAGTTATGTTTAATTACCAAATTTTGGTGAATTATTTTTAAAACTTGATTGTGCCTAAATGTATACTCGGACGGTGCTAATATAGAACATCCCGATATAATATGTTCTATAGTTTCTGGAAAAGCCAAACATTTTCTACACAAATCATCAATTTGATTTGTATCTTTGATTATATGCTTTCTATAATTTTTAGTATTAATGACTCTATCCTGAATTGCAAGCATAAATCCTTCTATTTCTGCGCTCAACTCTCCAATACTCAACCATTTGTTTGACTTAATTTTGTCAACATACGTTTGGTTGAGATAATTGAAGTGTTTTGCGTGTAAAATTTTATTTGACCAGGAATCTAATAATTCCTGGTTGGGATTTATAAAAATGTTGGCATTCTCATCGTATAAATTTAAAGGTGTAATATTTCTATCTGCCTTGCAAATTATTTTGTGCATTTCTGAGCTATGAGCTTTCCTATGGAAAAAAGTTCTTAGCATTTCTACCTGATTATGTTTCAAAGAAGTTATTTTGACTATACCTCTACCTCCTAAATTTCTAGGTAAATTAACTCGTTCTATAGCTGAATTTGGATGATGGCAATTAAACTTTGTTAGCGTAGTTCTAATTAATCTTTCTAAGTTATCTAAATCTGTATTAGACCATTTAATTATGCCAAATGAGTACGTTAATAGAGGTATTGCCCAAGTATTTATTGCTTTTACTAAATTTTTAGCAGATAGATTGCATTTTAAAATTTTCCTTATCCTAGTTTGAAATTTAATCCTAATATCATTTTTAATACTACTATGGTCTAATCTATTTGATTGTGGGTATCCTAAATACTTATAAACCTCATCCCTTTTCATACTAGTAATTTGGAAATTTCTAAATATACTCTCGTCCCCATCTACAATTTTGCCTTTCTCTATATGGATCGTTCTACATTTATCTAAACCAAATGTCATTTTGATATCATCTGAAAAGTTTTTAACTACCTCGATCATTTTCTCTAAATTTTGTTCAGAATTCGAAAATAATTTTATATCATCCATAAATAATAAATGCGAAATTGTACTACTCTCCCTTGTATTACCCTTAACTTTTATTCCAAACTTGCTTTTAATTAACATTTTAGATAGAGGATTCAATGCTAAGCAAAACCAAAGAGGACTCAATGAGTCTCCTTGAAAAATCCCTCTTTTAATTGAAATGCCCGGTATTACTATTTTCTTACCTTTTAAATTGATAAGTAAATTGGTATTCCAAAAGGACATAATGTTTTCCAAAAAGCTAATAATAATGGGGTTAATTTTATATATTTTTAATACTTTGATCAGCCACGAGTGCGGGACACTATCGAAAGCCTTTTGGTAGTCTATATAGCAAGTATGTAAATTACGTTTTCGAGTTTGAATCTGTTTTAGAATTACAGAATCGATAACTAATTGTTCTTTACATCCCATATGTTTTCTGCGACAACCTTTTTGTTGTTCAGATAAAATATTTTTTTCATCTAAATGAGTATATATTAAATCTGTTAAACAAGAGGTTAAAATTTTGTATATTGTCGGTAAACATGTAATGGGTCTGTACTGAGAAGGATTATTAATATTTTCGCTTTTGGGTAACATATAAGTAATACCCTTAGTTAGAAAATTTGGAAAATTTTGAGGTTGACTGACAAATTTTGAAAGATTTTTTGCCAAAAGAGGATGTAAAGTAGTCAGACGTTTGTACCAAAAATTATGTATCCAATCGCAACCCGTGGCTTTCCAATTATGAGTATTTTTAATAATTTTGGTTAACAATTCAACCGATATATTAGAAAAACTCATTTGTTCAATGCCTGAAAAATTGAGTTCTTCATTTTCTATCCATGGAGTTGACTCGTTATGTTTTATTATTATTATTATTATTATATTTATGATTTTTTAGTTTCACATCAAGCCCCTGCGTTCCCAATTTCTGCCGATGACATGTTTCTTTTTAACTCTAAAAGTTTTTAAATTACAAAAAAAATAGTTTTGAAGATATCTATACACTTGTTATGCCGAAACGTTAATTATATGAAATTCCCCTATAAAAAAAGATCGAAAAGTAAGCTCCGAAAATTATTAGTGACACGTTTTTTCTGTTATTTAATATATTATAGGTATATATTATAGGCAAAATAACAGTGTATTTTTAAGTGCAACTAAATCTTTTGTCGAGAGATTTCGGCTCTAGCGCGCGCTCCCTCTAACATCCGTATTTACTTATCTCCCTTTCAAATCATCTTTGAACACTTACTACGGGGCCTTAACGTCGGAGTTATTTTCAACGGTTATATTCAACAGTTTACTGGATTGACGTTTATTGGATTGTAATAAACGCCCAGTACTAGTTTGTACGAATTTACTTCGGGCAACAAGTAAAACGTCCATTACCAATAATAATAGTGATTGCTAAAATAATCACAAAGCGAAGTAAGTAAGTAACAATTGAAGAAATGAAAGAACGGATTAAAAAGGCTTCGAAGGAGAATATATTAAGTGAGACGAACAGAAGGCCACCTCGAATGTGTCTGGAAGTTAATGGGGTAGAAATTAAACTGTTTTCACAAGCAATATAATCACTTTCAGCTCGATAGACACAGTCAAAATGTTGCGTGAGTAAAATTTCAAATCTTTGAAGCGTTAATTAATATTAATTTTAGAATAATTATTTTTCAAATCCTTGCAGTCGAGATCGCAAGTTACTTCTTTGTGGTTCTGATTTTGAGAATTCATTACTTATTTTTAATCTTTATTTATACGTGCGATAGAAATATAGGCCAGTGCAATTAGCGCCAAAAAGGGGGTCGCGATCGAAGTAATTCCGGTAGTCCCAATTTTTTTATATGTTATATAAACTGATCCCCTGATGTAAAATCTGATTTTCCGACCTTGGCGCACCTGTGCTCGCGCCGCCATTTTGAAAAAACTGGCCGAAATCGGGCCAAAATCTAGTTTTTCCAAAATATGTCATTTCCAATGCAAATTTCGGCTAAAGCATTTTGACAAGTATAATAGAACATAAAATAACCTACAACTTTTGTAATTAAAAATTTCTTCTATCTCTAATAGGTACCGAGGTAGAAAGTCGTAAAGGTGCGTATATTTTTGAAAAAACAAGTTTTTTGAGCGACTAAGTTTGGTTTTTTATAAATACCTCGTTTCCGGTGGAATTTCATGAAAATTTTATTGATACCAATTATGTAGAACATAAAATTTCAAAAAAAGCTGTGCCGTTTTTATGTTTATATAGTTTTTTACCGATATAAAGAATAAACAAATCCAGGTAGGTACGCACAGAAAATCTATCACGGTTTATTATCACATTATTAGATTTTTTTTGCATTTTTAAATACAAACATCTATAAATTTATTATAGGGCACTTCGGTATGGGGGGGGCTACCCCCCACCCTTCTACTCCTCCCCTCTGGTTCCCTTCAGTTGCCGCGTGTCACGTCTTGAGCCTGGAGCGGAGCTTCACAGCGTCAGTGTCACAGCAGCGTTCAGTGCGAAATGATTCAGTGCAATCGAGTATGAAAGATTTACAAAAGAGGGCTACTTTACGATCCGACGGTCTCATAAATTTTGGTCAGGGATTTGGTCTGACATGACCATCGAACAAACTCTGATGAGATCGATGAAAACATCTGGAGGTTTGACCCAAGGACGGGGAATCACAGACAGTTCCATCCTTCGTTGGACTGCTGGATTCGTTTATCTGCATAACATTTGTGAGGGTATCGAGTCATTTTGTGGGATTGAATCAGGAATGTCAGAGCAACATGTAGAGATGAGGCCTGCAAGAATTAAGAGGGATGATCGAGACGTTCAAACTCTCATTGATTGGTTTGCTTGCCATGAACCATTTCCTAAAACAAACGTGATTATGTCTATTAGCAGTGGCACAATCGGGGATAGCAAAGTCACTTGTCACATGGCTGAAAAGATGGGGAAATTAGCTATGTCTAAAGTTATCAACAAGAACTTTGGAAACCTACACTTAAAACGTAATGATGCAATAGTTTCTCTTGCGGCGGTGACCAGCAGTGTCAAAAATCAGGGTGTGACTATGTCAATAGATCCATTAATGCTATTCCATCGTATGTGTATTGCCAAAAAGTCTGAAAATTAACTTAAATAATATTTTCAATATGAACTCTCTCCTGTACCATTGTCTCTTTTCTCAGAAGAAGGCATGCGCAAAAGAACGAAGTCTATATTTTATTCATCATTAAACCCTCTACCAAATAATACAGAACTGGGAAGCAGTAAAATACATGTAATTGATGGAGGATATTTACTGCACAAAGTTGTATGGGGCTCGTGCTCAACCTTTTTCAGTAATTTTCCAGCAATATGTCAGATATGTACAAAATCACTATGGATCCAATGCAGTAGTGGTATTCGATGGATACCCAGATTCTATGGAAAAGAAAAGCACTAAAGGGGTGGAAAGAGCACGGCGTGCCAGAGTTACAACTTCTGCTGAAGTTTTGTTTTTTGAAAGCATGCACCCGCAGGAAAAGTTTCTGGGAAATGAGAAGAACAAGTCTCGTTTTATTTCCCTACTCAGAACCTCATTTGCACGATCCCACATAACGACAGTACAAGCTGAAGAGGATGCTGACGTTCTCATAGTGAACACAGCAAATTCGTTGTCATCTCAACATGATGTAGTCATAATCGTTGGTCAGGATATTGATCTGCTGGTACTCCTCACAGCTCTCTCACCTCTCAACGTATATTACCAAAAAGTTCTAACGCGTTGTACTCGAAAAAATGTTTTAAACACATTGAAATAGTTGAAAACATTTTATTACTTCATGCCATAAGTGGTTGCGATACAACTGGAGCTCCGTTCGGTCAAGGCAAACACAAATTTTGTAATATTCTTCTCAAGAACCACTCAGTGAATGAACTTGTTCGTGTATTTCAAGACCCAAAAGCAAAGACAGAAACAATCACTTTGGCTGCCGAACAACTATTTGCACTTTTGTATGGCGGCAACGAGAAATCAAATTTGGAAAATTTAAGGTACATCATTTTCGTCAAAGGAGTAAAAAAGAACAAATTCAATTTATCCAGGCTACCACCCACCAAAGATGCAGTCCAGCAACACGCTTCAAGGACATCCTTGCAAGTGCAGACTTGGCTTGATCACGATAAAGATCCGACTGAATGGGGGTGGAAAAAGGATGCTGTTGGGTTACTTACTCCAGTAACAATGTTGAAGGAAGCTGCACCTCAGGCCTTGCTGAACTTCATATCATGTCAATGTAAAAAAGGTTGCGCTGGAAAGTGCACCTGCAGAAAGTCGGGTTTGAAATGTTCCCTACTCTGCATTCATTGCAATGGCAACTCCTGCGAAAATGCTGTAGAAGCCTTCGTTGATGACGATGACAGGAATATGATGACCCAGTCGCCACAAATTTGGGTGATAAGACAGACGAAGAAGCTATGCAGGGCCAGAAGTAAGAAACTATAGTCAAGGGCTCGTACTTCTGTCTAAACTGATCTACCATTAATGTTATTTTTTTGTTATGCTGACAACTTAACTAATAAAGAAAATAATGTCAATAAATGTTAATTTTACGAAAATACCAATTTTTTATCTTTTTTATGTACCTTATCATCTTAATTGTATTAATAATCTTAAATGTATGTTGTGATTACGTTGATAGGCATGTCAGACCAAGCTGCGAGCACAAATGTAGTGGCTTGGCCTATTTTAGTGGTCTTCCCATTGGGAATGTATGGCGACCGATATGCTGAAATAGTCTATCTACTATATTTATAGCTAGGTCTGACACAGGCATGACGATTGTTGTCAACGTATATGTTCTTAGAACAATAATTGTTAAAGAAAAATAAAATCAAGGAATGTCAAGTTTTAAACACCTAACCTCAGTTTCAATTTTTGGCCTGGTTTTGGTGGATTAGAGTTTGGATACGTAATAGAGATAAAAAATATAAATTATATACCTATTTCCTTAACGAAATTTTATTTTCTACAAAATTATTATTAATAAATTTTTCACAAAATTGTACTGGAAACGAGGTATTTATAAAAAACCAAACCTAGTCGCGCAAAAAACTTGTTTTTTCAAAAATATACGCAACTTTACGACTTTCTACCTCGGTACCTATTAGAGATAGAAGAAATTTTTAATTACAAAAGTTGTAGGTTATTTTATGTTATATTATACTTGTTAAAATATTTTAGCCAAAATTTGCATTAGAAATGAGATATTTGGGAAAAACTAGATTTTGGCCCGATTTCGGCCAGTTTTTTCAAAATGGCGGCGCGAGCACAGGTGCGCCAAGGTCGGAAAATCAGATTTTACATCAGGGGATCAGTTTATATAACATATAAAAAAATTGGGACTACCGGAATTACTTCGATCGCGAATCGCTAATTGCACTGGCCTAAAAGGCATTTATTTATTTTATTTTACATATATACTTGAATTACAATCCTTATTAGTCGGTTAGTTTATTAATCATAAGAATTTTGTGTTGAAAAACATAAACTAACTAAACGACTAACCATAACTCCTTTTTCCGTAGGTGTAAGCAGAGAGGACGAACCGTCAAACAACTCGGTCTTGACACACACTCCGTGCTTCGGTCACATTCATACATACCGTTCTGTTATTGATTCACTTGATGGTGCCATAATCTTGAACTTTAATTTAACTTGAATATTCACGTTCAAAGTGTTGACATCGGGCGTAAGGTCATTTAAGAGCAGGTTCATTTTTCCGGGCGGCAATGGTAGATTAGTTCTGCATCTCGAAATAAGGAAAGGTCCGTGAAATAATAGCTATAAAGGGCTGAAATCTTTGGATTACTGATGTGACCACTCAAGTAGTAGGTATTGTTTATTTATTTTTTAATAATCGTGTTCTAATATCAGTTTTGTCGCTAGTTGATAAAACCACACCACTACAGTATAAGTGTAGTAGTGTTGTCAAAAACTGGTATCCATTAATGGTGTCATTTATTTTTATTTTTATTTATTTATTTAACGCCCAGAGGGCTTTTACATGGTTGGTAGTATAATTTTAATTTGACATATACTTTGAAACATAAATAATAAGAATAAAATTACATTTGATAAAAGCTATGCAACAAGTCATAAAAACACAAGAAACAAAAACAGAAAATTACAGCTATTTGTTGGTTTACATGATGTGTTTAGGAGTATTGTTGAAATAAATGTTTTAAATGATCCACAAAACTTGTCAAGTTGGTATTGAATATGTCAACATCACCCAAGTAATGATTTCCCATGGTGTGAAGTCGTTGTATCGGAGAGTGGGCAATGTAGTTACGCTTATGTGTGCTGCTGTAGAATATTGTATATTGTCGTGTTGTTACTGTGGGTGTATGAATGTTTATAAGTTGCAGGAGTTCACAACAGTCGAATTTAGAGTTAAGTATTTTGAATAAGAACGTTAAATCGTTTATTTTACGTCTATCTTCTAATGTATGTATTTTTAGAGTATATAATAAGAAATTGTATTTTAAGTCTTCGGCAGGGATATTTAATTTAAAATTTATAAAACGTAGAAATTTTTTTTGTATTCGCTCAATGTTGTTAATGTGAATTTTATAAGATGGAGACCAAACTACTGAGTTATATTCAATTAGACTTCTTACTAGAGATACGTATAATATTTTAATGGCTTGTAAAGAATTAAAGTTTTTAGTTGTTCTTAATACGAAGCCTAGTGTTTTCATACCTTTGTTCACAATTTGATGGATATGATTGATGAAACTTAGTTTTTCGTCCAAAATAATTCTAAGATCTCTCATTTCCGTGACTCTTTCTAAAGCTATGTTATTGATGGAATATTCGAATAAAACAGGATTTTTGTTTACACAAGATTTGCCTTTATTTATGTAAGGGTGTGTTTAAACACGCGAGCCTTGCTGCCGAACTGACGAGCTGAACCACGACTTATGGGAAAATAACGAAGCAACCGCAAATGGCGCAAAACACCGCTCGCGGTTACTTCGTTCCTTTCCCGTAATTCGTGGCTCGACTCGCACGTCTATACACAGCATAAGGAAGTGGCGACAATACGTAGGTACTTCACTTAACTATTTTACTATTCTTATCTCTTTTTTTACCCACCTTCCTTTCCCATAGCACAATTATTTTAACATCAATTCTAGTAGATTGAATAAAAACTGATTTTAGGTATAACCATCAAAAACAGAAGAGAGAAAGAAAAATGGTTCCACGGTTCAAAAGATAAACAATAGAAAAATCTACAATAAGAATCATAAATAAAAGATAACACAGGAGATGTAAATAAGATAAAACAAAGTAAAATAACATACAAAAAACAAACACAGTACTCCTCCACAATAATATAAAACCTTCTGTACAGAAAAAATTCTTGAAAAGGTTCCTTGAAATTGTATAAGTACGTGCTAGAAGACATAAAGGAGAAACTCTAGGAGGCGTGTAAAGTGTCCTGCCGTGATATTTCTTCATAATATATTATTCCAATTTCCCAGAACAAAAAGTTTTTTGTTGATATTTGGAAGATAATCAGATTGCGTGAGCTGTTTTTTACGTGTGATGAAATAAAATGTCAATAAAATACCATATCTTAACTACTATAAAGCAGAAATATATTTGTTTGTCTGAAACAGAAAAACTTTCGAAGGATGAGCTTCTTGAAATAATACTAGTACAGTTTTTTCGGGCTGAAATTTCTAGGTTAAGGCGAAGCTTAATGCCAAAACACTATTTTGATTGATCTTTATAACGAATTGGTGTATATTATGAATACAAAAAAATATGCTTTAGATAAATTCAAGGTTTTCCTATCGTTTCGCTTGAGAATGCAAATAAAAAAATAAATTACTCAATAAAAAATACAAATGTAAACTACTAAAACAAATATTTTTTCGATACAAATGTATGAACGCATAAAGGAAAAATACAGTATTACAGCTAAGATTATCTGTGACAGTTTCACTTGATTAACTTTTTTGCTTTCTTATAAAATTATTTACAAAATAAATAAAAACCAGTTTTGTGCTTGAAATCGAACGTTAACGTCAAGCGATTTTCATGCCTTTTGCCTACAATATAAGGTATTTTTTATTTTTTATTCATTAACGCCCTATCGGGCACAAAGGAAATTAACAATTTATGTATGTAAGTGTAACATAATACATGGATAATAGCATAACTATATTTTAATGCCTATTACCTACAATATAAGGTATACCAAGAATGTACAAATTTTTGGCTTGTAGCTTCCTCTTAACTCAAAAATTTAAGTAGTAATAATAATAATAAATAATAATAATCTCTTTTTTTGCAATAAATTGATATCCTCAAGGAGGATTTCATTTCCGTACTAAAATTTAATTATTTGAATAATATGAAGTTGTCGAAAGAATTTTTATATTTTTGGAATAACTTAATGAGTAAAACCTAAAATTGTACTATTTCCAATTGAAGCACTATTATTTCAAACAAAAACAGAATAAAAAACGGTGTCATCTAGGAATTGAACCCAGGGCCTCAACCTGACCGGGGCTTAGAGCAAAACCCCGGCAAAACTGAAGTCCTAGGTTCAATACATTCCTAATCCTTCAAATCTTTTCTTTTTCATATTTTCATTTGAAAGTCGATAATATTGTCTTCAATGATTACATAATTATTATTATGTAGAGTTTTTAGTGCAGTTGTGAGGTTTCCGTTCAGTGTTAGTATGTTGTATTTTATCAGATCTCCACCATGTTTTGCATCCAGCTTTTTTATTAGAGTTTTAAATGCTTTTATATTGTGTTACGAATTAATATAAATTATTTCGTTGCAAAATTTTATTTGAAAATTACAACATTTTCAAATAAAATTTATTGAGAAAAAAGCTACAAATGAACTATTTCAACACATTTTGTCAAGTATTTTAATTATTTCTGTTTTAAGAATGTTTGTTGCAGAGTGATTTTATTTTTACGTAAAACATTACAATTTTATCGCATGAAAAAGGCCATTTGGATAATTCACTAAATAGATACACAGGTGTTGTGTGCGAGCCTGTGTATTTTATCTTGAAAATGTCTATAATTTTTTATAAAACAAAATTCCTTTTTTGAACAGAACCAATTTTATTTGTCTCTCTGGGGCCTAGATATTTGATAAAAAGGTTTTCTTCCAAATTGGTATCTATCACAATTCTATAAATTTTCTGATCAGTGGGAAAAGCGAACAAACTATCTCTGAAGGATTTTTTTTTTAAATCTATCAGTTTATTCTACAGCAAAGGTCCAAAAGGAATGGCTATATAAATCATCTTTTTAATCTGGGAAGTGTGCAATCATGAAAAAAGTCACGGCACTCCTCTGGATTTTGCAGATTGGGTGGAGCGATATATTACTGACAATGGGCGTGCATTTAAATATAAATATGCTTATAATTTATGACACGTCATGCACAAACTGAAAAACATGCTTGCCAAACCTAGGTATACATTATACACTCGCCGAAGAGTGTAAAACACATATATTTAAAGGGGAACTACAGCACGACCAGAGCCAATATAACTGTAGCAGGTAGTCAATACAACTGTAGTGTGGTGAAATCTTTTGAGGGCTTTTGAGGCAGAAACATATTTAAAGAAATTGCAATCAACTTTTAAAATCTGAATGATGACTTCACCATGGCGATGCTGAAAGAATCTTCCGCTCTTTTAATCGCAAGAATGGAGATGCAAGTATTTAACCCCTGGTGTATTCTTAGATTTCGTTTTTATATGTGTCTCCTTTAAGTCTCCCAACCTTTGGAGCCAGTGAGACTATGGCCAATAGAATATGTTAATAAATTGGAGTATGTTGTGGGGATGAAGGTGGTGGGGAGGGGAAGGATGTGGGGAAGAGGATAGTAGATAAAAACCTGACTATTCAGATCTGGACACTAAACACCGCCAAAGCCATTTCAAGCAAAGTTCCAATTCTGAATGGTGGTCTTACTCCAGCTTGCTAGTAGAGATCTTTACCCCTCGACCAAGGAGAATTTAAATAATCATCATATATTGGTGTACAACGGTTTTATGGAGAACATGAAGAAATTAATATTATATCTTACAGTAATAAAAAAGAGAGAGAACGACATTCATGAGTCCGTCTCAGTTCGTGTCGTTAAGTACACAAAATATATTCTGCTGCTATCGATGTACCGTGTGTCTAAGAGGCACAAAAATACCCAGTAGGTTAATAAACCTACCCATCATAAAAGTGGTTTTGTTCTCACAAGCCTCACAAAGCGCTTCGTGTAAACTATAAGACTACCTCAGGTGCTTTTAGATCGATACGAGCAATCAAAGTCCGCCCAGCCGTGTACTGACTGAGACCGGGGGTAGTGTGGGGCAATAGAGAGATAATGTTTACTGCCCTAAGAACTGCGCCCTTTATTCCCCGGTGGCACGAAACTTAAATCTGCCCAGTCTACCCCGTTAACCCAAGAAGACTAATCCCAGTCGTTTCGACTAACACATGTGTGCATTTAAAAAATATATTCATATTTATCAAAATGAAAATAGTTCCACTTCATGTGGTTTAATTTAAAGATACATTTAAAAAAATAATTTACGTAGTGTTTATTTCTTATATTTATTTCAAACATAACTTTTGTAACTTTCTATAAATAAGCTAAATCTATGTTTATTTTTTATTTACCTGGGAACTAAGACATACATTTGAATGCTTGTTTTCTTTGTTTTTGTTTTGATAATTTTTTTAGTAATAAGTTTTCTATTTCTGTCATATTGTATGTTGTGTGTGGAATTTTTATTGTAATGTAGTTTTATGCTGTTTCTATCTATCAAATCTTTGACTGTCTTCGGGGTTGAGTGGTTACGACCCTTGGCTATGAATCCGGAGGTGGTGGGTTTATGTCCCGGCTTGTTCAAGTAAATTTTATTTGTATATTTTGTGTTATTTCAAAATGTAGTTATTTAAAATAATAAATTTTATTTATTATTTAAAATGAATAAAATTATTTTATGCCTCCGATTTTTTTCGTCCGGGTTTAATCTTCCCCATAGGAAAAACTAAACCCTTCCACTCACTTTTCCACAAATATCTAGTCAATCAACACTATGCAAGTGCATTATATAAGCAAAATAAATACAAAACAATGCAAGAACAACACGTCAACTCACCAGAGATCAAATTGGAAAATAATTCACCGACTCCAGATATTTTCATATCAGAGGGTTCGGCTCGGTAGAACTTCTAACAGGGCCTATAAATCCTACTGATCCCTCAACATAAATATTTAAAAAATCTTTCGTTATCCTACATGTATTCAAAATGACCGACTTTTGCATCTTTATATATAATTTTTTTGATAGATCTAATACGACTAAATTTTTAATGAAAGAGCTAGGTATAATGCCAGTAGCCGAAATAACGAATGTTAATATTTTTATAGTCTGAGAATGCCAAATTATTTTTATTTCATTTCGAAAATCTGTGTAAAATTCTTATTTTATCATTAGCAGATTTTTTTATATTACAGGAATTTGGAATAGCGACATCAATGATGTAAGTTATTTTTTTTAATTTTGTCATGTAAAACTATGTCGGGTCTATTATGACTAATCGTTCGGTCTGTTAGTATAGTTTTATCATAATATATTTTATAAAATTTGTTTTCTAAAAATGAATTTGGTTCGTATTCATAATATGGTACTATAGTACGGCAGTCAATCAAGTTATGTTTAATTACCAAACTTTGGTGAATTATTTTTTAAACTTGATTGTGCCTAAATGTATACTCGGACGATGCTAATATAGAACATCAGAATATAAATTATATAAATAAATATAAATTATATAAATTATATATTATATAAATTACAAATTATAATTAATTTGATTTATTATTTAAAATTAATTATAATTATAAATACATATATTCCGTATCGCCCTATAGAGACGTCACCATTCAGAATCAAAACGTTTCTTGAAATGGCTTAAGCCGTGTTTGGTGACCATATCTAAATAGCCAGGTACTTCCTCACCTTCCTCATCCCATCTACTTGTTCTCCAACACTACCTTCAGCCTCCTATAAGTTGAGAACCTCAAGGTCGGGGTCCAGATTATTCCAACCACCTGCTAATTAAGATATTAGAGCCCCTGTCAATATATCACAAAAAAGACGGAGTTTTATTTAATCATAGAGTTCGTGAGAAACCAACAAACAAACACAAACTGGCATTATTACAAAATTGTTAAATAAATAGGTACTATAAACTAGAAA
This sequence comes from Hesperophylax consimilis, assembly GCF_061612785.1. Taxonomy (NCBI): domain Eukaryota; kingdom Metazoa; phylum Arthropoda; class Insecta; order Trichoptera; family Limnephilidae; genus Hesperophylax; species Hesperophylax consimilis. The sequence goes on from NC_142842.1 coordinate 5,837,636, forward strand.
CTTAACATGTTTTAATACTTTATACTTCATATAAATCTTCGTAAATAAAAAATTAATCTTGCGAGTGTTGATAGCAGTGTTAATCAAATTGAAAAATGATTGTCTTTACGTATAAAAATATGATCAATCTACTACGGTTAAAGAAATATGTTGTCGGGGTGAAATATACCGCTGCTGATACAAAAGATACGGACGTATAAATCACATCAAATTATATGGGAAACCTCGCAAAAAATTGGGGAAGTTTTTAGAGCTTTATTGGAGAAATAAAATATTATTTTGTAACGCGGTAGAATGTAATGAATCATCTTTTTCGAAAATTTTTATTTATTCCGTAAACCGGAGTGACGTTAACAAACTGTCCTGTTAAAAATGTTTTTTAAGGCAATTTCGTGGAAGAACGGTAATCCATGGCTTTGGGCCCAGGCATCAGATTGAAAATGTAGAGAAGTTTCAACATCGTGAGATCCTTTACTAATACTTTTACGGAGGCCGTGTCTTAAACGCACCCGTAGTTGTGTGAGTGTTCTTTCAAGGCACATCATTGGCTGGACGATACGTTTAGTTTGATTTAGTTTAATTGCACGTGTTCACTTTTCGACTAAAACTATAGGAAGTTCGCAAAGTTATATTAGATATTTAAAATTGATGCAATTATGACACACGGTGCTTAGGTTGCCAACATATCGCAGCATCACGTAATGTAAATTTGAAGATGGATGTTTAGGGCGACTATTTTGTATTACCACAGCCGTTCTTCATCTGGATGGCAATGGCTTTGCTCTTTGTTCGAAATTTAAATAAATTAATATTTTTTTGAGCGAGTTTAATATGAACGTTCCTATACTCGAGGATCTCATAATAGTGAAACTATTCTAAGTACCTAATACACGTACATTTAAAGTAACAATTTAATTATAAACTATCTGCTACTAACCAAATATAAAATACCTACTGCCACCATGGATGGAACCAAGGAGGATACTGATTTTTTACACATGACGGCAGAATAACCCCTTATCTAAAATATGCGAACATCTCGGCCACAGGTTTTCCTAGTGAGGTGTTAGCAAATCACTAATACTAACCTATTTACATACATACAGTTACTGATTATTAACATTTGGTTGTATTACTAGAACCTATTATCTATGTAAACTGTAATTATTTGTAAAATACATGGATGACAATAGAAATTTAAATATGTAGTTGATTGACGCTTCATTCTAGAGTGAAATATACGAGATAACCTTAATGAGGTTAGTTTAGGTTATGTTAGGTTAACATTCAGAAAGGAAACAGAAACTGAAATTATCGTGAATAATTTTTGGGTTATTTTTTCTTCGGACAGCGTTACAGTGCCCATCATCAAGTGTTAATTGTACGGAGGCAATTGAAATCCACACATACCCAATAAATATTAAGAGGAATGACTGCAACGCTGCAGAAAACCACATTAAGAGGATTAACGCTTGCAAAACGTTTCCACTTCTACATACTTAAACATACACTCACCAAAACCTAATAAACATCTGCCCTGATGATGGACACTGTAACGCTGTCCGAAACGTTGGCGTTGGCTAAAGAATGAGGAATCGCAACGCGACTTGAAAACACAAAAAACAATCGCGATAATACTTTTTTTTTGGACGTGAAAAATCTCAGTAATCAAAAGCTTATATTTATTGTAATTTATTAAAATCTCTTTTACAATGAATAAAATTGGTACTAACCGTTTTTGAAAAATAAATTAACAATAAAAAAAACTAATAAACATTAATTGAGTACAGTTATTTAAATTTAATTATGGGTAATTTTGCGTAAAAGAGGCCTCACTTCCTTAAATCCAATCACTGGAGAACAGCTTTTGTATTGCGCAGGTGAATCGCAATAAAAGTCACCGGGATTGTGTAAATTAGGCTGTCAGTGGTAGGCACCGTATTCAGTGATGGTATCACCACAGCCACAGGAAACGGATTTGCCGATCTGTCACGAACGTGGGGAACGTGGGGCTGTCGCCGGTTTTAATTTAAAACAGAACCTCTTAGACTTATGAATAAAACAAAATTCATCACATTTTCTTCTAATAGTATTATTGATAATCAGAAGTACAGAAAATATTATTTCTACGTTGTCACATTGTTTTTCAGTTTTGTGAAAAACAGTGCTTCCATTAACATTTCACAACATTTACAAGTAATAATATACATACGAGTATATTAATTAATTATGTACATTTATTATATTTGTTACGATGCGGCATCTTGTTAAAAAAATACTCATTCTAATATTGAATTCATTAAGGTTTGACTGAAACATGTCTATCTCTTAAGGAAGTTGGTTTCGTTCTCCCCAGTGACATGAGCATTGTTAGGTTGGTCCTGCCCACAGACATAGGAATTAATAGACGAGAAGATAATGGCGAGGGGTAAAATCAACTGTTGAAGAACGAAGGGAGTAAGGCTGACTGTGATTCGTCAATAAATCAATCTGACAGTAAATAGGCATCTCGCATTATAATATCACCATTTACTTCTTAAAAGTAAAATCTGCGTTTGAATGAATAGACATTTTTACATGGGAGCGCAAATTACTCGCCACGTTATGAACTAATTTGCGAAGTCCAAATTCGGCAAAGTAAGGCAGCTTCTATTTTCAGAGTCGTAGTTAGTTTCAGAGTATTTAGTTAAGACACTTTTACAAATGTCTCATAATTTACTTACCCCAGTAAACAACGATGAGCACACTTGAGAATCGCTACATTGTGATGTGATAGTATATGTTTCTAAAACTGATCCATATAATACGGTGTGAATAAGCTTAAAATAAAGTAAAATAATGCTTACTTATGGAATGTAATACGACAATTGGGTTTATTCTCTTTTTCACATCTATTTTTACAAGTTTTCATATCAAAAGTCAACATTTTCCCGTGTTATTTCGTAAAATGAACCGATGATGCCTCGACCATAGTTCGCACAAGAATGATGACGTCACGTTTTCAAATATCACTTGAGGCCATATGCGAGCCCAGCCGGCTCAATGGAACCGGTATGGGGAGTGGGGATAATACGCTTTTAATCACTTAGGGCAGGTCTACTAATATTCATATGTCTATGGTCCTGCCTCTTGAAAAAATAAAAAGCCTGTTCTGCCTAGCTCTGGTGAAGTTATCGGGGACATAAAAAGTACTGCGCTCCAGAACATCAGTATTGCAAATATGTCCGTTGAGCAGCTTATGTGCTACTAACACCATTGCAATTTGTTAGGTATATATTTATATTTATAAGCACGTTGGGTGCCAAAATATTACTCACGGAGAGAGACTGGGTATTGGAATTATATCTCATGTCGTGGACCTTATGTTGGCAGCTGTAATACTCGGTGTGAGCGGGACAACAAGGGTGTGTTTTAACACTAAAAGTTACATCTATTTAAGAGTAGCAAAAACAAATTAGCAAAAATATAAATACTATGACCGGTCGGTGGCCGAGTTGACATTGCATTTGGGTCCTACCCAGGCGTAGTGTGTTCAATTCCTCGGCTGGCTAAGTCCTCCATCACAACACAACCAACATTTTCAGCTTACTGTGGTGGTAGTAGGAGATTTTCAAATATTGTCAGGGTATTCGTAACCCGGGAATGTTTGTCTTTCTTTTTAAAATTAAAAAAAAAAATTATAAAATCTGAAGCCTTATGGAATGAAAGCAAATTAGGCTTAAGAATAAGGTTATGACCTGATATGAAGACGAACTGGTGTAGCGGTACGAAGCGTCGTACTGACATTGATATGCTATATTTAGATGAGACATAAAACTCAAAATGAAGTTCCACTTTTTTACCTCCAATTGACCTCCAACGACGCTCTAACTAAAACCACCGAATCTGGTCTACGCCCACTGCTTATCGCGTTCTATTAGAGGAACATGTACGACGAGATATTAGTACTCAGATAATTGTATAGATGTGTAATCATCGAATTGAAGACGAACTTTGTGTGGCGGAACGAAGGTTTGTGCTGGGGTCCGCGCATCTTCCATAAGTGAGGCATCCCATGCCTTCACCTATGCTGCTGACAGATTCTAAAGCAGCGGGCTAGAGCAGCTTAAATGCCCCCAGCCCCGCGGTTCCTGGTGACGTCCAACCAGCCGACAGTTGACCGACCGTAGCGACTTCTGTAGACCTCATGCCCCAGGGCATTGTCGTGAGGAACAGGTTTTCACAATAGCGCCGCGCGGCAAAGTTTCACTCGGGTTTTCCAAACCCAATACAAGAATATTTATCCAAATAAAATCCTCCATGCTCTGATGACGCAGATGATGGGCGCAGATGATGATCACAAAAGGACGAAGTAAAAAATAATGGCAAAGTGATTACGTCTTGACTCCTCCTCCTGCACAGATAGTCCACCTCACAGAGACCTTTAAAGCGTTTTATTTATTTATTTATTTATTTATTTTTCATGTTCTCCGTAAAACGGTTATTCACCAATACATTATGGAGAAGATTACAAATTAGACAAAAAGTATAGCAAAACACATAAAAAGGTCAGTTTCACTACTTTGTGACATACGTCAAAAGATAATTGTTAAACTGCCTGTAGGTTACGTTAAAAATGTCGATGGTCAATGCAGACTCGTTGAGCAGTTCAGTCGCTCTGTTGACTGGGGCGTTCTGATAGGCAGAAGTCCTCGCTTTTGGAGCATAAAAAAGGGTATGGGACCTTCCACGAGTATACTTGTCTGGGACATATAAGTTAATCTCTTTCAAAATAGGTGGATTATGTATAGTTCCAGAGATTATCTTAAAAAAATGTTTTCCTAAAAATATTTTTCGGCGGGCTTCTAATGTATTAAGATCGAGCATTCCTGCTAAGAATAAGGATGGATACAGGAAAGGGTAGTACATATATTCCCTCATATATAGGTAACGCATGAATCTCTTTTGTACTTTTTCTATTTCGAGAATATGGTTTTGCTCAGAAGGGGCCCAAATAATGGAGCTATATTCCAAGATACTGCGAACAAGTGCTTCATACGTTCTTCGGATTGCGATTCCGTTGGTAAATGATCTTGAATTACGAAGAACAAATCCAAGCATTTTGTTGGCACGGGAGACAATATCAGATATATGGGATTTGAAAGAGAGATTTGCTTCAAAAATTACGCCAAGGTCTCGAATCTCATTTTTACGTGTTAATTCATGTTTATTAATGTGGTAGGGGAACAGGAATGTATCTTTGGACCTTGTAAATGTAACGACACTGCATTTCTGAATACTGAAGGGTAAGTTGTTCAGTTCCGACCATTTGACAAGAGAATCAAGATCGTTCTGCAGAAGAATGGAATCGATGTAACTTTTGATTGCTTTGAAAAGTTTTATATCGTCAGCAAAAGGGAGATATTTTGAGTGGTTTATAGTGTTGCCAATGTCATTGATGAATAAGAGAAAGAGAAGGGGTCCTAGATTCGATCCCTGGGGAATCCCGGAGTTAGTTTTGTATTCGTGAGAGATATGGTGTCCGTAACTGACATACTGACGACGATTGCGTAAGTAGCTAGCCACAAAAGCGAGGAAATTCTGAGAGAATCCGATGTCACTTAATTTTTTTAATAAAATATCATGGTCGACTTTATCAAATTCTTTCTCGAAGTCTGTATAAATCACATCAACAGGTACAAAATTTTCAAATGAATTATTAATATAGGTAATGAGATTCATAAGATTCGTTGAAGGTGACAGTGTGGGACGAAATCCGTGCTGATTTTCGGTGAGTGCGTGTTTTGTTTGGTTATATATCTGTGAATAAATTATGGTTTCTAAAAGTTTTGCGGGTGCTGACAACACAGCTACAGGTCTGTAATTATCTATTTCTGACTTTTTTCCTTTTTTATGTATAGGCGTTACTTTCGTTAGTTTCCACATTTCCGGAAAGATATTTTTGCGAAGTGATAGGTTAAAAATATGTTTTAGAGGTTGAACAAAATAACTTGCATATCTTTTGAGGATTATAGGTGGAATACAGTCTGGGCCGACGGAGTATTTAGGTTTTAGCTTATGGAAAGCTGTAATAATATCGTCATCGTTAATTTCATGAATTTGTACAGGTAAAGAGTTAAATGACGATGAAGCTATAGAGGATATGTCAAGTTTGGGGATATTGTCGCTAAATACTGATTGAAAATAGTGTGCGAAACCTGCGGCGATCTCAGACGATCCATCATATTTATTGTCTTTGTAGTCCATGTGGTTAAGTTTGTCACAGCCGCGGCGTTTATCGTTAGTGTAAGACCAAAATCGAGTTGGGTCTGTTATTATACTGTTCTCGGCCTCACGTGTAAAGTCAGTGTAGGCCTGACCAATTAACCGTTTGATTGATTTTCGCAAAGTTTTAAAGTTAGCTAAGGCATGTTCGGATTTTGTTTTTTTCCAAAGATAGTGCATTTTAGTTTTTTCTCGTATGAGGTGAATGATTTCCCCATTAAACCATTTCGGATATTGTCTAACATCTTTGAGCATACGTGTAGATCTTTTCTTAAAACAAATGTTGAAAATATTATTGAGCTGTTCATAAAACATTTCGACAGATAGATTTACGTCAAGGCAATCGTAATGATTCCAGTGATGTTGTTCTAAGGCATTCTTAAGTGTGTTATCTGAGCTTTCGTGGAAAATCCAACCCATGTTTATGTCTGGAGGCAATGTGTTTGTTTGTATATGTGATTGAGTTGTGTAATCGAATGTGAATGAAAGTGAAGGGTGATGAATATCCTCTCTGACTAATGGGGAGTCATGGCGGCAGATAACAGCATTTTTAGAATTTACATTACTTAATACTAGGTCTAACATGTGTGCATTTATGTTATAAACAGTGTTGAATTGTGTTAAATTATAAAAAGAACAAAAGTAATCGAAAACGTCAATTGGGTTTTTCCCTGAGGGAAAGTTAAAATCACCGAAAATAATAATATTTTTTGATTGTAACTTTACACTTTCACTTATAGTTTTGTCGTAAAATAATTGATACTGTTCAGATGTTGTATTTGGAGGAAAATATACAACACATATATAAATGATGACATTTCTATGCGATACTTTCACCCACAAGTCTTCACCTTGGGTTTCTATGCAGTCCATTCTTTCCGCGTGTGAGTGGCTGTCAGCTCGGAGGGCTAGGAGAGTCCCTCCTCCTCGACTGCCTCTATCCTTCCTGTAGACGTGGTATAGGTTTTCGAATAGCTCCGACGAAAAGGTGCTTGAAGTTAGCCAAGTTTCGGTAAGAGCAATCAGAAGTGGTTTCTGGCACATTACGTTTGTCATGAAGTCGATAATTTTATTATTCAGACTTCGAACGTTCTGGTATACTCCACTAATGTCTATCTTTTTCGGACGTCGTATCGACCGTCCTAGTTTGGGGTCGTGGTCTCCGAAATGACCATTCGTTGAAGGCCACGTTTTCAGGCCAGATCGTGGGGTCCAGGAAAAAGTGGAAGTAATTTTCCGGTATGCCTATTTTGAAGGCAGCATAACGTTCATGCCTCGTAACCAGTTTTTCGACAGTGTAAATTAAATCCGGCTTCTTCTTTTTTAAGAATGAAGATATATTTTCTTCTGTGGTATTCGGGTGAAACATGAATACATGCAGATGTAGGTTTTTGGGAATAGTGACCAAGCTGTCGTCGATAGACCCTGTCCCTTTACAGATTGGCCGAGATCGTCGTCTACCGTTGACGAGGGCATCGCTATACGATGTTATTGGCTGGGTTGGCAGCTTGGGCACAACAGGCTGTATTGTACTCTGTGGTTGTGGAGGAGAAGACGCCGCTGCAGCAGATGTGGAAGCGGAATGTAGATCTTCCTCCGGTTTTCCTTTTTTAGCAGTGGATCTTGTGGTCATTTTGCGGGTAGTGAGCGGCCGGACGCCGCTAACGGGAAGGTGAGTCTGGCCGGCTAGAGCGGCTAAGGTAATAGCAGGAGCGGGGGCGGGGCCGGGGGGCCCGGGCGGTGGAGGTGTCCCAGACAGCTGCTTAGTGATATCGCCGTACGCTGAGCGCACACACACATTTAAGTCTGGCGCCGGCGCTAGTACCTGGGGAGTACCTGCAGTTACGTTGTACGGGTACTTGCATGAAGGGCACACAATTTTAGCACTACCGGCACTTAAAATTGAACGAGTCGTGGTCAGTTCGCTACCGAAACCCTCGATTTTGCCACTCAAAACATCGACCGTTTTAATCAGGGACTGAATGATATCACCAAACTCTTCCATTTTGTAAATAGACTAGAACGAACGATTAAAATGAATACTATCGAGAGCCGATGACAGAAGACGTGCGTCACGTGTTGCGTGCGTATTGACACTTTATACAGTTTATCGGTTTTTCTTTTTACAGTTTATCGGTTTAACGTTATTTCATGCTTTAAAAATTTCGTGTATAATTTTCGATAGCTCATTAGGTATATTCTGTTCTTAAAATCTACGTAAAAGCCCGGTTGGGCCTTAAATAAAACAAATAAAATAGTTTAAATAAATAACTCAAAGTTATCATCAATCTTTCTTCGAAGAAAATGGGCACGTAGGACAGCGTTGGCGCTTTGATTTATATTTAATGTCGCTTCAAAGCGAGTTGCAATCGCGTTCGCGTGAACTTCGCCTACGTAATACGCAGTGTCAATGCTCCACTTCACCCCGACTTCCTCCCTTTCCATTAACTTTCCCCATCCTTTCCTTAAGAAAATATAAATTATATTTTTCTTGTATTAATTTAACACGTGAGGCCCTAAGGAAAAGAATCATCCATTGTAATACCGGTAGAACAAGGACAGCATTCCCACCTGACGTCTGTGTTCTAAAGATTGAAATACCGGCAGAACCAGGACAGCATTCCCACCTGACGTCTGTGTTCTAAAGATTGAAATACCGGCAGAACAAGGACAGTATTCCCACCTGATGCCTGTGTTCTAAAGATTGAAATACCGGCAGAACAAGAACAGCATTCCCACCTGACGCATGTGTTCTAAAGATTGAAATACCGGTAGAACAAGGACAGAATTCCCAGCTGACGCCTGTGTTCTAAATATTGAAATACCGGTAGAACAAGGACAGCATTACCACCTGAGCCTGTGTTCTAAAAATTGAAATACCGGCAGAACCAGGACAGCATTCCCACCTGATGCCTGTGTTCTAAAGATTGAAATACCGGTAGAACAAGGACAGCATTCCCACCTGATGCCTGTGTTCTAAAGATTGAAATACCGGCAGCACAAGGACAGCATTCCCACCTGATGCCTGTGTTCTAAAGATTGAAATACCGGTAGAACAAGGACAGCATTCCCACCTGACGTCTGTGTTCTAAAGATTGAAATACCGGCAGAACCAGGACAGCATTCCCACCTGATGCCTGTGTTCTAAAGATTGAAATACCGACAGAACCAGGACAGCATTCCCACCTGATGCCTATGTTCTAGATATTGAAATACCGGCAGAACAAGGACAGTATTCCCAGCTGACGCACGTGTTCTAAAGATTGAAATACCGGTAGAACAAGGACAGAATTCCCAGCTGACGCCTGTGTTCTAAAAATTGAAATACCGGCAGAACCAGGACAGCATTCCCACCTGACGTCTGTGTTCTAAAGATTGAAATACCGGCAGAACAAGGACAGTATTCCCACCTGATGCCTGTGTTCTAAAGATTGAAATACCGGCAGAACAAGAACAGCATTCCCACCTGACGCATGTGTTCTAAAGATTGAAATACCGGTAGAACAAGGACAGAATTCCCAGCTGACGCCTGTGTTCTAAATATTGAAATACCGGTAGAACAAGGACAGCATTACCACCTGAGCCTGTGTTCTAAAAATTGAAATACCGGCAGAACCAGGACAGCATTCCCACCTGATGCCTGTGTTCTAAAGATTGAAATACCGGCAGCACAAGGACAGCATTCCCACCTGATGCCTGTGTTCTAAAGATTGAAATACCGGCAGAACAAGGACAGCATTACCACCTGACTCCTGTGTTCTAAAGATTGAAATACCGGCAGAACCAGGACAGCATTCCCACCTGATGCCTGTGTTCTAAAGATTGAAATACCGGTAGAACAAGGACAGCATTCCCACCTGACGTCTATGTTCTAAAGATTGAAATACCGGCAGAACCAGGACAGCATTCCCACCTGATGCCTGTGTTCTAAAGATTGAAATACCGACAGAACCAGGACAGCATTCCCACCTGATGCCTATGTTCTAGATATTGAAATACCGGCAGAACAAGGACAGTATTCCCAGCTGACGCACGTGTTCTAAAGATTGAAATACCGGTAGAACAAGGACAGAATTCCCAGCTGACGCCTGTGTTCTAAATATTGAAATACCGGTAGAACAAGGACAGCATTACCACCTGACGCCTCTATTCTAAAAATTGAAATACCGGCAGAACCAGGACAGCATTCCCACCTGATGCCTGTGTTCTAAAGATTGAAATACCGGCAGAACAAGGACAGCATTACCACCTGACGCATGTGTTCTAAAGATTATAATACCGGTAGAACAAGGACAGCATTCCCAGCTGACGCACGTTTTCTAAAGATAGAAATACCGGTAGAACAAGGACAGCATTACCACCTGACGCATGTGTTCTAAAGATTAAAATACCGGTAGAACAAGGACAGCATTCCTAGCTGACGCACGTGTTCTAAAGATTGAAATACCGGCAGCACAAGGACAGCATTCCCACCTGATGCCTGTGTTCTAAAGATTGAAATACCGGCAGAACAAGGACAGCATTCCCACCTGATGCCTGTGTTCTAAAGATTGAAATACCGGCAGCACAAGGACAGCATTCCCACCTGATGCCTGTGTTCTAAAGATTGAAATACCGGCAGCACAAGGACAGCATTCCCACCTGATGCCTGTGTTCTAAAGATTGAAATACCGGCAGAACAAGGACAGCATTACCACCTGACTCCTGTGTTCTAAAGATTGAAATACCGGCAGAACCAGGACAGCATTCCCACCTGATGCCTGTGTTCTAAAGATTGAAATACCGGCAGAACAAGGACAGCATTCCCACCTGACGTCTGTGTTCTAAAGATTGAAATACCGGCAGAACCAGGACAGCATTTCCACCTGATGCCTGTGTTCTAAAGATTGAAATACCGGCAGAACAAGGACAGCATTACCACCTAACGCCTGTGTTCTAAAGATTGAAATACCGACAGAACCAGGACAGCATTCCCACCTGATGCCTATGTTCTAGATATTGAAATACCGGCAGAACAAGGACAGTATTCCCAGCTGACGCACGTGTTCTAAAGATTGAAATACCGGTAGAACAAGGACAGAATTCCCAGCTGACGCCTGTGTTCTAAAGATTGAAATACCGGCAGAACCAGGACAGCATTCCCACCTGATGCCTGTGTTCTAAAATTGAAATACCGGCAGAACAAGGACAGCATTACCACCTGACGCATGTGTTCTAAAGATTATAATACCGGTAGAACAAGGACAGCATTCCCAGCTGACGCACGTTTTCTAAAGATTGAAATACCGGTAGAACAAGGACAGCATTACCACCTGACGCATGTGTTCTAAAGATTAAAATACCGGTAGAACAAGGACAGCATTCCTAGCTGACGCACGTGTTCTAAAGATTGAAATACCGGCAGAAAAAGGACAGCATTACCACCTGACGCATGTGTTCTAAAGATTGAAATACCGGTAGAACAAGGACAGCATTCCCAGCTTACGCACGTGTTCTAAAGATTGAAATACCGGCAGAACAAGGACAGCATTACCACCTGACGCATGTGTTCTAAAGATTATAATACCGGTAGAACAAGGACAGCATTCCCAGCTGACGCACGTTTTCTAAAGATTGAAATACCAGTAGAACAAGGACAGCATTACCACCTGACGCATGTGTTCTAAAGATTAAAATACCGGTAGAACAAGGACAGCATTCCCAGCTGACGCACGTGTTCTAAAGATTGAAATACCGGTAGAACAAGGACAGCATTACCACCTGACGCATGTGTTCTAAAGATTATAATACCGGTAGAACAAGGACAGCATTCCCAGCTGACGCACGTTTTCTAAAGATTGAAATACCGGTAAAACAAGGACAGCATTACCACCTGACGCATGTGTTCTAAAGATTAAAATACCGGTAGAACAAGGACAGCATTCCCAGCTGACGCACGTGTTCTAAAGATTGAAATACCGGTAGAACAAGGACAGCATTACCACCTGACGCATGTGTTCTAAAGATTAAAATACCGGTAGAACAAGGACAGCATTCCCAGCTGACGCACGTGTTCTAAAGATTGAAATACCGGCAGAACAAGGACAGCATTACCACCTAACGCATGTGTTCTAAAGATTGAAATACCGGTAGAACAAGGACAGCATTCCCACCTGACGCACGTGTTCTAAAGATTGAAATACCGGCAGAACAAGGACAGCATTACCACCTGACGCATGTGTTCTAAAGATTGAAATACCGGTAGAACAAGGACAGCATTCCCACCTGACAAATGTGTTCTAAATATTGAAATACCGGCAGAACAAGGACAGCATTACCACCTGACGCATGTGTTCTAAAGATTGAAATACCGGTAGAACAAGGACAGCATTACCACCTGACGCATGTGTTCTAAAGATTGAAATACCGGTAGAACAAGGACAGCATTCCCACCTGACTAATGTGTTCTAAATATTGAAATACCGGCAGAACAAGGACAACATTCCCACCTGACGCCTGTGTTCTAAAGATTGAAATACCGGCAGAACAAGGACAGCATTCCCACCTGACGCCTGTGTTCTAAAGATTGAAATACCGGCAGAACAAGGACAGCATTCCCACCTGACGCCTGTGTTCTAAAGATTTAAATACCAGCAGAACAAGGACAGTATTCCTACCTGACGCCTGTGTTCTAAAGATTGAAATACCGGCAGAAAAAGGACAACATTCCCACCTGACGCCTGTGTTCTAAAGATTGAAATACCGGCAGAACAAGGACAGCATTCCCACCTGACGCCTGTGTTCTAAAGATTTAAATACCGGTAGAAAAAGGACAGCATTCCCGCCCGACGCATGTGTTCTAAAGATTGAAATACCAGTGAAACAAGGACAGCATTCCCAGCTGACGCACGTGTTCTAAAGATTGAATTACCGGTCGAACGAGGACAGCATTCCCACCTGACGCCTGTGTTCTAAAGATTGAAATACCGGCAGAAAAAGGACAACGTTTTAAATACCGGTAGAAAAAGGACAGCATTCCCGCCCGACGCATGTGTTCTAAAGATTGAAATACCAGTGAAACAAGGACAGCATTCCCAGCTGACGCACGTGTTCTAAAGATTGAATTACCGGTCGAACGAGGACAGCATTCCCACCTGACGCCTGTGTTCTAAAGATTGAAATACCGGCAGAAAAAGGACAACATTCCCACCTGACGCCTGTGTTCTAAAGATTGAAATACCGGCAGAACAAGGACAGCATTCCCACCTGACGCCTGTGTTCTAAAGATTTAAATACCGGTAGAAAAAGGACAGCATTCCCGCCCGACGCATGTGTTCTAAAGATTGAAATACCAGTGAAACAAGGACAGCATTCCCAGCTGACGCACGTGTTCTAAAGATTGAATTACCGGTCGAACGAGGACAGTATTCCCACCTGACGCCTGTGTTCTAAAAATTGCAATCTGTTTGTTAAAACGGGAGAATCTATCAAACAAATCGGATTGAGTGCAATTAAGTAAAAAATATTGATTGAGTGCAATTACGTGTTACATTGTGTGAAGTTGATTGAAAAGGAAGAAATTATATTTGACACGTCAAAATTTAATTTGATGGAAATCGAGTTTGTACGAGTTTTCTGACTTGTAGTTTTCAAATAATATGTGAGTGTCGTGAGTTGAGTCCCTCCCACGAGAGGTCGATAGAGAGTCCAGCTGGAGAGGTCAAAAGGTCTACCTCAACCAGTTTATCCCGATCCGACAGGGCACGCAGTAGGTGCACACATGAGCCGCAAAATCCTAGGCCAACCTCAACCCGTGAACCCGGGCACCCCTGTGAAGTCACCAAACGTAGCGTACCACTTGGGATGACCCATGGCGGGGGTGTTGGTTATCCGACAAATGGTTCCCGCCACCCAAAATGTTTACTGTTATATTGTTGATATTCATTAAATAAATATATGTACAGTACCTACATGCGTACCATTGAAACCATTTTACAATGAATAACCATGAATCAGTATAAATCGGAACTCAATCACTCGTGGAAAGAATCTAAAGTCAGTTCTGTTACGATAATAAAATTCTTACTTTCCGCCTTCCATTATTGATGGGCTTTCAACTACTTTTAGAAGAATTTAAGAAAACGAAAAGATTCAGTTTTTATATAAAATTATGTTGGAAACTGTACCGAAAATTGAATTTGAAGGATTGAATACTTTGTTTTTGTAATATCTTTCATTGTTTTTAACAATAACAATGAAGTCATTTCCTAATATCGATTTGATTTTATGCAAATTCGTGACCGCGAAATTATGCAAATAATATTTTGTAAAATAAATAATTTACCTCCCCAACGTGTAATGTTTCCAGGAAAAATATTGATTTCCGGAACGGGGTGATTAGTTAGCAGGTACTTAATAATAATAACGATTTTCTATAACTCTGAAGGTTATGATGGTTGCCTTGGGATAATATCGAAAGCAAAATGAATATGTACAAGCTTTATAAAAGCATTAAACATTTTGCATATCACAATATAATGGAATACAGTTATAGTACATTTCATATGCTTCCGTATATTTTAATAATATAATAAATGCACAATAATATTCATCAATACATCAAAAACGCGTAAACACATCATTTCAGGTTCTTCTAGTGAGGTGTTCACGAACACTATAATATTTAAATCGTAGTAAAATTTTCCATTTTCTTTTCCAAAGTTCTCTCAACCGCTTGTGCGAATGTCGATTATATAACATTTACTATAGTGGCAAGATTCTGGACATATTTAGTGATCGCCCCGACAATTTCAAAAAATATCTTGAAACTTTTGTTTTAACTCTATTTTTTTATGTTTTACACATTTAGGGCCAGTTTTTTTGTACAATTTGAACAATTCATCAAATGTAATGTTAATTTTCAAGTTTCGTGAAAGTTCTGTTATTGTATAATTATGGGCAAGTTGTTTTAAAGAACTGAAATAATAACAGACCTTGTAGAGAAATTTGATGATTTGTTCAAATTCTGTGAAACAACCTGCCCATACTGTGTTATGTTTACATATTGTTTTTCACCGACGGTGTATTCAATCATTATAATTTATTTTTTGTTAACCTTTCGTCTGTTGTGTACATTAATAAACTAAAATGAAATAATATTGTACACAATCTAGGTAGGTAATAACTGAAATAATTGACCGTAAAATAAATAAAAACAGTTGTTGTGCAATATTGAAACATCATATACAATAGTTAATTTGTTATTTGTTAGTTTTAATGGCAGGATCTGAATTGCAGGGCACTTCCCAGCCTTTTGTTAATGCATCATTTTCCGACACATTGATCAATCTTTCATCTAATATCTTACTTCTTTTAAAAAAAAACTAACAGTTTAAAAAGTCAATAATTAGATATTAATTTGAAAAATTCTTTTAACTAATTATGTGTGCTGAAAATAAAACGGTATTTTTTTCCAGAAATACAACATGAACTCATCCCAACATAACACAAACAGACACGTATGTAGTATATGGAGATGGTTGGCTACTGGTGATTTTGAAGCTGAAAACATGCAATTTTAGAAGGGTTTTTAGGTAAAAATGTTTTCCCTAACGAGAAAACACAAGGCCTCTAAGTCTATATAGCAAGGTAACATTTTAAACACCCATATGAGGTGAAAATTGTGAGGTGCAATGACGCCGTTCTATTTGTATAAAGTAAAAAAAAAGTCCAGTTATAAAGTAAACAATGTCATCAAATTTACTTTTCCTATTTAGAAACAGGGTTACTCAAATAAATGGACTGGTCCACTGTTCATCCGTATCTTTCCCGCGCAGCCAGCACCACTTTCACTCGAGCGCTAAATTTCTCCTTGAGAATAAAGTACGAACGTAGCAGAATTGCAGCCGATACGTCGTATACGTTCTACAGTATAGGGTGTCCAAAACAAATCGCACCCACCGTAGAGCCTACTACGGTAAGAATGTTGGATGTAGACGTTACGGGTTATTCCGGAGGGCTAAGCAAACTTTTGTAAAAGAGCTACTAATGTACCCCATCTTATTCAATCTATCTACGTATTAACTGGACATCATTCATCAAAATTTCTGCAATAAAAAAAAATAAAAATGTGGTTTACAGTAATACAGTAAATGGTGGAAGTCGTGCACGATTAGGCAGCTCGGAGAAGACGTGGCACGATCAAATGAAACAAAAACTTATTAAAAGTTCTTTAGAATAATATTTTTTTCTATCTTAAAAATAGAAACAGTTTTCATGTAAGCCAGAATACAAAATTATTGTTCGAGGAACGAACAAGGGTTGGGATAGCCGTATTTTAGAGGGCTATTCCACACAGATAAAGCATGGATATAGCCTATGGCTTATAACAGGCGAATGCGATAACACAATTTGTAAGGTTAATTCACAGTCAGCTTACCGGGTGGCGAACGAAGCCTGCATCTCGAGAATCATCTTTCAGCACTGGAACGGTGATCGTCGTACGGTAAGCACTCGTTATGTTGAATTGGATTGCGATAATTGCGATAAAATACGTTTAAGGGATTATTCCGATAAATGACCGGCGATAGTACACACATTGGTTTTGACAAGATGAACGTTTCGACGCGATCGTTCTGCTCACGGCACTCCGTGATTATAGCTGACGTGTGTGCTTTCAAACTGTACAGTTCAAAATCTGACCCTACTATTGGTCAGCACACGGCATCTCAAAATCAAATCGGCGTGACGGAACAATTATAGTGATTTGTTTTTGGGGTATTATGCCGTGTTGCGCTACCTCCTTCTTTAGCCAACGTTTCGGACAGCATTGCAGTGTCCATCATCAGGGCAGATGTGTAATCTATGATCTACGATGATGGACACTGCAATGCTGTCCGAAACGTTGGCTAAAGAAGGAGGTAGCGCAACACGGCGTAATACCCCAAAAACAAATCACTATAATACTTTTGGCCGTGAAAATCTCAAATCATACCTAGAATACGCAACCTCAAAACTTTACTCCAAGCCATTCATAACCCCGAGCAGGTGACCGGATAAATCATCAAAATGATAATTCATCACATCTTTAAAAAGTTATATAAAGTCATGGAAAGTGATGAAACAAAAACTTTATTAACTGGGTTAAGTGGGTTAGGTTAGGTTAGGTTTAAATTTTATTTTTTTCATCGTTTTTAATGACTTTATATCACTTTTTAAAGGTGTGTTGAAAAGTCACTGTGTTGAGTTATCATGAAACCCCCCGAGCAAACCATAAATAACAGTTTAATTATATTCAGTAAATTTAAATAATTCCCATAAGAAACTAGAAAATCATCTAAAAAAAATTTACAAAATATTTATTGTTTAATTTGCACAGTGAAATAGATGTTACCGACCCCTGTAGAAAGGGGTGGTTGGTTGGTTCGGGAGAATATCGATCAGGGGGCGTCGGGAGACCCCGGGGCGCCGGCCTACGAGGCAGTAGCTGGAACAGCGGATAAGACTGACGGGATATCACGCTCAAATACTCGCATTTATTCACAATGCGGAATCGTGTAAATGATTGCCATCACAGAGAACCGTTTAGCGGAAGACATTTGTTAAGCTGCAATTTTTCTATTTTGTGGACGGCAAAGAAAATTCACCGGAAATTATTATCATAGCACAAAATTTTATTATCTAATAGAAGTTCTTGTTTGAAGTTGAATTTAACACGTGTAGGCTAAATGGAAAATACTATAGGTAACCAACAATACAACAATGTAATTCAGAACACTTTCAATTAGTTTAAAATTAAATGAAAAAAAAAAATATTGTAAAATGTATTGAAATGCTTTGAAAAAAACCCTAATCGATAGGCATATAATTTCATTTATTAAAACGTTAGCATTACTAAAGACATGTTGTTTCGCAGAATTTGAACAATTCTACAAAGTTGATTTTCAAGTTCTGTGAAGGTTCTATTCAAGGTTTTTTTAAATTTATTTAATATAGATATACCTAAGTGGGTACAGTAGTGTTACATAAATTACAATCGGCAAAATATATATTGATATTAGCAATCTCACCAAATAAACTGGTTCTTATGCTTGGTGAGCGAGTTACACTAATTGTAAGGAAAATAGAATAACATTATGCAATAGATATATATAATAGGAACAATTGAAACTTTTGGATCATCTATATGTGTACTGTGTAGGTGTACATAAATAGGATTCTATTACATTCTAAATATTGAGCAATTAAGAGTAATTAGAAACATCTAAATAAAGTAGAAATGAATATAGACTGATAATAAATACATATAAAGAAAGGGAAAAACAGGCAAATTATTTAGATAATTATTCCTGACAAGTATAACTTCAGTTTTAGTTTCAGTTTGTTGATATCTTTTAATTTCTTTATTTCAATCGGAAGGTTGTTGAAATACTTTATTCATAAATAGATATAATTGTTTTGCATTAGTTTGGTATTAAATTTTGATGCTGTATTGATATCTTTTTGATAGGCGGGTTTCAAAGTTTTTGATTATCTGTGTAATTTTGGATAATTGCATTTTTCTTGAAGATATCCTCTACTTGAGGCACCTGAAATCTGCGAATAGGGTTTTTTTAGAATTACTTTAATGATTGGCTTCTAATCATTAAGTTCTGTTAATATTTCAGTTTTGTGAAACAACTGGCCAGTAATGATATAAGAACAGAACTCGAATAGAACCTTAACAGAGCGTGAAAATCAACTTTGAAATTTGATACATTGTTCTAATTCTGGGTAACAACCCGTCCTTAGAATTTTGATAAAAGCCTGCTAACACATGCAATATTTCAATTTCTAATAAAATATATTATGTCACAGTGTCGCACGGCATTAAATAAAGCCGAAAAACGCACTTGAGCCGCTCCCAACTAGAAAATAAATGATTAAGCAATCAAAAGGGAAAAATAAGGTGCAAGGAATCAATTGTGACTATATTAGTGTATTCGGACCTTTCTATCAATGTACAAATATTTATTAATTTACTTGCGAGAGGCTCAAGACAACTATTTGTTTATACTGACAAGCATGACAATTGGAGTTGAAAATCGGATTTACAGACGAAATTTTGACAGGTAGGTACCTAAATAATTTACTACTTGAGTATTTAATCGTTATTAAAAAATCATCCCGTAAAAACAATGTTTTTTTTTACTATAATATATCTATTTGTATTAGTAAATGTATTTAAAAATATATTAATCATTAATTGTTTGGTTTGATTGTGGATTAAATCCACCTAAGCCAAATTCTAATTGGACAGTCCCAAAATTTATTTCATATATTAACTGCTGTAAATTTTTATTTTTGTAAATATAATATCATCCAATTTCAGAAGAAAGCTTGTTTGTGCGCGTGTGTGTTCATGAGTGCCAACATGTTGATAAGAATGCATAGTCATCGACAACGAGCCTATCTGCCGAGTTTCAGCTCGATCGGATGTCGGGAAGTGGTTGAATTTCTACTTTTAGATTTCACTTCATTCGTGCAAGAAAAAAAATCGAATTTCAAAAAGATGTTATTAAAAAAAAAAAAAATATTTTTTGTTCTCTGAAAATACTAAACGATAAATTATTTGTGTCATTTAAACAAAAATCAAGGATCAACAAAAAATGGCCAGGAGAAAACGAAGTGTGACCCATACTCTCAAACATCACTCCAAAGATATTAGAAGAACACAATATCTTTGCATCACTCATTTTTCAGTCTGATTTGTTCTGAGCAAATTTGTTTTCTGCTAAGAGGAAAATAATACACAGCTAAATAAATACCCTAAATATAAAACAAAAAACATGTTTTCTACGTTTAAATTAATTAAAAACGTAATAATATGAACACAGCTTGTTCTGTCTGAAATATTTATGTTAATGCAAAATTAGCTCCACACAGGAGGCCTTGAGAAAAATAAGTACCCTCATCTTTGGAGATGCTGTGTGGAGGGTATTTTTAGGAAGGATAGTTCTGGGAAGGAAAAGGTATGAGGGGTGGGTAGGAATCTGGGGGTCAGTGGGTCCAGGAGTGACGGACGTATGAATCCAACCCTCCCACTGGGGTGCAAGGCGACGGATCGAGAGAGTCGGCTGGAGAGGTCAAAAGATCTCCCTCAACCAGTCTATCCCGATCCGACCAGTTACGCAGTAGGTGTACGTATTCGCCGCAAAGACCTAGACAAACCTCAACCCATGAACCCGGGCACCCTATTAAGTCACCAAACGTAGCGAACCATTTGGGGTGACCTATGACATAGGCAGTGGTACCCATATCCACCTCCCAAATTGAAAAGTTTGATGTCATTTCGATCAAGGAATAGAGTCTTGAAATAGGTATGTAAAAACATCAAAAAAAGATGTAAAATTTTACAAATATTCAACAAGAAAAGTATTTTGATTGATTTTTGGAATAATAAGCCGTTTTGCGCTTCTTCCTCCTTTAGCCAAAGTTTTAGACAGCCTTGCAGTGACCATCTTCAGGGCAGATGTACGTTTAAAATTAGAGTGAAACCGGAAAAGAAAGCTGATAACATATTTAAAAAAATTAAACAGATTACCATTATGCAAGCAAACAAAAGAAAAGAAAAAGTGTTAAAACTCGGACAAATCCGGGTGGTAAAATGGAACTAGTAGAGCATACAGTTAATACATCTGCAAATGTAGCTTAAAGCTTATAAGACAAAGAGATGTTTGAAAGTTTCGCGCTTTCGTTCAATAAAGTACAAGGGCAATTAATTTAAAAACCATTTGAAGGTTGCAAGAGGCAATGTAATAAAACAACGAAACAACCCGCACAAATGAAAATGGTTCTGGGGAGTTCCACAAGGTTATTTCACGTCCCATCTTGGTCTATCGGTTCCATAATGCATCGCTGCACCGTTGGCCGAGATTCGAAACCTTCGATCAAAGTTGAAAATAGAAAAATAGATTTAGGGCGAACCGTTTCCCAAGCGAGTCTTGTCTGTTTATTTTTGCAAAGATTTTTAGCGCAACTGTTAAATGTTTTCGGGGTCAGAGCTTTTGATTACACGCTCAATAAAATTTATCTGCATCGTAAAAACTTTATGAATTTCAATGTGGATTGGTTCGGAAAACTTTATTGGGTTAAGGTGTTTTGATCTGATTCAAGTTAAGATTATAGCGCTATGGGTACTAGCTGAAGCCTCCGGCATTATCCAGATTTCGAGAATTTTTCGAAATCAGACTTAGACAGTGACCTTCCTCTTGTTTTGAAGGTGAAGCGTGCAAATTTCCACCAACCTCAGAATAAAAAACTGTAAATTTGTACAAAAATCAAACGTACGCTGCCCGCCCGCTGTCCACCACAGACATCCTTCTTTATGTATTAGAAGAAAAAGACTAGCTGATGTCCCCGGCATTGCCTAAGCTTTACACAGAATTTTTTTTTGAAAGTCTAGTCGTAAACTGGATTGTGCAAATATTCATCAACCTCGGAATAAAAATATAATTTTTTATAAAAATCAAGTATGAGCCTCCCGTCCACTGTTCGCCACAGACATTCCTTCTGTACATATTATTATTTATCATTATGAAGTTTAATTTGTAGAACTCCATTTTAATTTTAGGTTTATATTTTATATATTAAATAATATTATTATTCAATATACCAAAAAAACAATTTGTTTATTAACACTTTCTGTTGTGTAATTATTATCACGCGTGACATCTGTTTCGCTTTATGAAGGCATCATTAACTGTCAAACTGTTAGAACTTGTTTATAAATAAACAAATATTTTTTTGTAAATTGAATAATAATATTATTAAAAGAAAAACTTGGAAAATACATTATTTCGTACTAACAATCATGCATGCAGGGAAATTAAAGGGTCTAGAATCGTTTTAAAAATACATTTTTACAAAAAATATGGCCGTTGTTCCCGATCCTACTGATCAACAGTTGAGCTGAAATTTCGGCTCAACACTGCTCAAACAACTACATTCGAAAGGTGACGACTGAGCGATCAATCAATTTAAGGAAGTTAAATTACTGGATTAAGCCTGCTTCAGCAAATGACTAGTGACAAGACACGGTGATATATACGTCAAGTATATAAAATATCGGTTTATGTATTACAGTATTTAAAAAAATACATGCATTGTTAATAAATACAATAATTAATTCGTCAATATTAATTAAACATTGAAAGTTTTTACTTTGATGTCATTTTGTTGTCTATGAAAGTGGGCAGGGCCACTTAAGATAATCCGTAAAGATGTTTGGAAACGGGCGAATCGAACGTTACTGAACAAATCACTAGGCTGATCGTAGCCTCATAATGATCGTTCGAAAAGTTGGGAACAACGGCCGATAGAGTCCTGACGTATGCGGCTGAGGAGGTTAAACAATTAGTTTCCTCAATCAGCTGTTGTGAAAGGGTGGGTCCCCTCAAATGATTAATTCGAGCCTCCAAGTTAGTCAGGAAATGTTTAGATGTTTATAATTAGGCATTTATGAAAATAAATTATAATTAAAACACGGAAATGAACAGAGCTACAATTACAGTTTTTTGTGGTTTAATTGTTAGACTGAATCTTAACAGATGGTCAATTAGAATAAAACAAACCTCATAAAAGCCAGTATAAACAAAACAACCTTCCAATGAGGATCTGATTATGTTATAATTATTGTCAAAATAAAATTAAACAATAACCGGACACTAAACATAAACATAAACGGTTCCCCATCAAAGAAGCATTCAAATATTATAACAAAACCAATATCATTACACTAAACTACAAGGAATAATAACAGCATTGACCGGATAGAAGCCAACTGTTCAAATGTGTTGGGTTCCCACCGTGGCGGTACGGGTTCAATCATCTACTAAAGTACTCCAATATGGCACAAGCAACAGTATCCACTTAACAATGATGGTTCGATCCTCAGGAAAACCAATTCTGTTTGTTTTTTAAGTTTTAAAATAATTTTAATAATTTTTTTAAGAGACAGCCCTTTGGCAGGAGGGTTCAATCCTCAGTTAAACAAAAAATATTTGTTTTAATTTATTTTTTTTTATGCTTCCGATTTTGTTGTCCGGGTTAAATCTTCCCCATAGGAAAAACTAAACCCTTCCACTCACTTTTCCACAAATGATCAGCTAGTCAATCAACACTATGTAAGTGCATTATATAAGTAAAATAAATACAAAACAATACAAGAACAACAACACGTCAACTCACCAGATATCAAATGGGAAAAAAATTCACCGTCTCCAGATATTTTCATATCAGAGGGTTCGGCTCGGTAGAACTTCTAACAGGGCCTATAAATCCTACTGATCCCTCAACATAAATATTTAAAAAATCTTTTGTTATCCTACATGTATTCAAAATGACCGACTTTTGCATCTTTATATATAAATTTTTTGATAGATCTAATACGCCTAAATTTTTAATTAGAGAGCTAGGTATAATGCCAGTAGCCGAAATAACGAATGGTAATATTTTTATAGTCTGAGAATGCCAAATTCTTTTTATTTCATTTCCTAAATCTGTGTATTTTCTTATTTTTTCGCTAACAGATTTTTGAATATTACAGGAATTTGGTATAGCGACATCAATTATATAAGTTATTTTTTTAATTTTGTCATGTAAAACTATATCGGGTCTATTATGACTAATCGCTCGGTCTGTTAGTATAGTTTTTTATCATAATATATTTTATAAAATTCGTTTTCTAAAAATGAATTTAGTTCGTATTCATAATATGGTACTACATTACGGCAGTCAATCAAGTTATGTTTAATTACCAAATTTTGGTGAATTATTTTAAAAACTTGATTGTGCCTAAATGTATATTCGGACGGTGCTAATATAGAACATCCCGATATAATATGTTCTATAGTTTCCGGAAAAGCCAAACATTTTCTACACAAATCATCAATTTGATTTGTATCTTTGATTATATGCTTTCTATAATTTTTAGTATTAATGACTCTATCCTGAATGGCAAGCATAAATCCTTCTATTTCTGCGCTCAACTCTCCAATACTCAACCATTTGTTTGACGAAACTTTGTCAACATACGTTTGGTTGAGATAATTGAAGTGTTTTGCGTGTAAAATTTTATTTGACCAGGAATCTAATAATTCCTGGTTGGGATTTATAAAAATGGTGGCATTCTCATCATATAAATTTAAAGGTGTAATATTTATATCTGCCTTGCAAATTATTTTGTGCATTTCTGAGCTATGAGCTTTCCTATGGAAAAAAGTTCTTAGCATTTCTACCTGATTATGTTTCAAAGAAGTTTTTTTTTTTTTTTGCTTGTATTAAAATACTTTGTTTTTAATATTATATTATAATTTTACTGGTCTTCCATTAAAAGCCTTAGCTTGTGGATGGAAGAAGAGTTAACATTTCACATATTATGCACAAATAAAGTCACGTGTACAGTTAATACAATGCAGTTAATACAGTTAATACATTTCATATAATTATAATTACTATTTACTATAATCATGTATTTCAATATATATGTATGTGTAGGTAATATAGACACATGGCAATCAGACCCGTTAACTAAAATATGTAAACATATATGTATTCAGTAAGAAGAAAAACAAGTAAGATTTTTAGTGTGACATTCTCTAAAATACTTTTTGATGGAGTTCAACAATTGAATTTTGTTCCTAATGCTTCTGATTTCTATTGGTAGGTTATTGAAAAAGAATTTTCCTTGGTGAGTATAATGGTGTTGTGCAAAAGAAGTGTTTAATTTGGGGCACACAAATACATGTTTAAGTCTAGTACGATTTTCAGTTATGAATGCTTATTTATCTTTTTCTTTTATAATTTGTATAATTGAATTTTTTATAAATAAGTTTTTAAATGTTGGAACTTTAAATTCTTCGAATATGCTGTCAGTTGGGAAGTCTGGAGGTTTTTTTAGTATAATTTTTATTATTAGTTTTTGAACAATTTCTATGGGGGTCAGATTAGTTTTGTAAGCTGCTCCCCAACTGATAATGGCATACTGAAGAATAGACTGTACTAATGCGTAGTATATTGAGTATAGGTTTTTCGTTGATAAAAAGTTTCGTATCTGATATTATTAATACTCTAGCGTCTGGACGGTGTAGGCCCTCTCATTGGTCAAATTTAAATTGTCTGTTTCAGTTAAATTCCGCTAACTTGAAAATTAAGGCACGATTTGAAAATGACACGATGCTCATATAATTTTTGGATAATATCGAAGAAAATATGTTTTAGAAAGTTGACAATCCATTGGATTCATTACATTACAGTAAAAATTATCCACAATTACGTATTAAAATTTGACGTTTATCATTATTCACGCCATATTCACGCGAAAGACAGATTGTCCAGTGTTGCCAGCGTATATGGATTTCCAATCATTGTAAAAAACTTTTATAGCCAGTTAGTGTCAAGCAATGTATGTTAATGTGAGATATATTATAATTATAAATAATAAATATAATTAAAAATCCACCATTACCACCATTTAAAGCCGGCTGCAAAAATAACCAGCTCCACTCGATACTTTACGTAATTAATTATTTTTTGATATTACAACACCGACCCCATGCGCTGTCATGTTTAATATCTAGGTAATTTCATAATTATTGACGTGCTAACCTAGAAATTTGTTTTAAAAAGTTCCTGTGAGTCACTAAGAATACATATTTTGTTTTCAGATTATTATTTCAATTTAATAACTATGGCTAAAAGGAATGTGGACAATATTTTACCAGAATTGGCCGAATTTCGGAATGTTCGAATGAGAGAGGGACGTTTACCGAGCGATCGAAGTGCCAGAAGACGAATAGAATATATGACTGATAATCAAATTGAACACAATAATTCCAGAAGGCGGTTTTCCACAGCAAATAGATGTAATGTATTCTTGAAGTGTGCTTTAATCAATAATCCAAATTATGTGCTTCCAGAACAGAATTATTTCGGCGTCATGTCAAAAGTATGTACAATCGAGCATTGCAAGGCGCTTCATTTTGAAGTTGAAAAAGGTAAACTGTTACATTCTTGCTGTCATAATGGAAAAATAATACCACAAATTTTAGCTTATCCTCCAGCACTTAACGCATTATTGACAGGAGATTGTAGTCAATCTAAAAACTTTAGGAATTTTATTCGTCAATATAACAGTGCTAATGGATTTGCCTCATTTGGAGCGCAAATAGCTAATATCCCAGGTAATGGTCCATATTGTTTAAAAATTTCTGGTGAGGTTTATCATTTGACTTCCAGAAGTATACATGTTGAAGGTGAAATACCTTCCTATGCTCAGCTTTATGTATATGATCCTGATGAGGCTGTTAGAGTGCGTATGAGTCATCCATCTAATGCCGATTGCTATCAAAATATAATGCAAATAATTGATAGCGAAATACGCCAAATAAGCCCTTATGCTCATCAGTATAAGAAACTAAAAGAAGCTGTCGAGGAAGAAGAATTACGCATTGCGGCTGACGGTGGGCAGGTGAGAGATATACGTCTATTATTTACACGTTCATCAGCTGATGACCAACGGAGGTACAATGCTCCAACCAGTTCTCACGATATCGCCATGGTATATGTAGCAGACAGAGACGGGAATTTACCATCGGGTATAGATATCGCTGTTTATCCTAAAAATGTTGAAGGACTTCAAAGGGTGGCAACTTTATCAAAGCATTTAGATCCTATGGTTTTCCCACTACTATTTCCATCAGGTGAATGTGGTTGGACCCCAGGCTTTCAGCATCATGCTGATTTCTGTACTGCTCAACGTCATACTGTAACTGCCATGCAGTTTTATGCAAGTAAATTAGCAGTGCGAAGAAACATATTTAATCCAATCCATTATGCGGGTAAACTTTTTCAACAGTATTTAATTCATGCTTACATTATTTATGAATCTGGTCGCCTAGATTACATAAGGAAAAACCAACGACAACTCAGAGTGGAATGCTACCAAGGTTTGCAAGACCATGTAAGAAATTTAGCCACTGATAGAGGAGTACGTGCAGGTAATATAGTCATTCTTCCATCTTCATTTACTGGTGGACCACGCCATATGAATAAACTTTATCAAGATTCAATGGCAATGGTACGTAAATTTGGTCGTCCTGATCTATTCATAACGTTTACATGCAATCCCAAATGGCCAGAAATACAAACCGAATTGGAACATTATCAATCGGCCGCGGACAGGCCTGATATAGTAGCCAAGGTTTTCCATCTAAAAGTCAAGGAATTTATTCATGATATGACTGAGAAACATGTTTTTGGAAAGGTAATTTGTTGGGTTTATACAATTGAACAGCAAAAAAGAGGACTCCCTCATCTACATGGCGTGTTTACACTTTGCAGCCAAGATAAGTTGTATACAGCTTCTGATATTGATAATGCCGTATCTGCAGAACTACCCCATCCGAAGAATTCGGCTTTGTACCATATTATTTTAAAAAATAACATTCATGGACCATGTGGCGTACTTAATCCAAGGTCAGTCTGCATGGTAAACGGTAAGTGCTCTAAAAAATTCCCCAAATCATTTAAAGATTCTACTGAAAATAATTCCGCAGGCTACCCAGAGTACAGGAGACGTGATAATTTTTCTGAAAATCACGTTGTTCGGGATATACGTATCGACAATCGATTTGTTGTTCCATATAATGCATACCTTAGCAAAAAATATGATGCTCATATTAATGTTGAAATTTGTTCCTCAGTGGCCAGTATTAAATATATTCATAAATATATATCTAAAGGTTTTGATTGTGCTAGAATCGAAATAAGACAAGAAGCTGGAAATTTGGAGAGTGCGGTTATTCAATATGATGAAATTAAGCAATATATCAATTGTCGATATGTAAGTGCCCCTGAAGCTGTCTGGAAAATTATGGAAAATCCTATACATGATCAATCTCACTCAATTTTACTTCTGGCTTTACATTTACCCGACAGCCAATCTGTGTATTTTGTAGAGGGGCGGGAGGAACAGGCTCTCAGGGAAGCATCTACAAGGAACACCTCTTTAACAGCGTGGTTCCAATTGAATCTTCAAGATATTGAGGGACGCTCTATTCTGTATCAAGATGTACCAAATAATTATGTCTTTTCAGCTGGTAAAAAGTGGACGAGACGACAGCGGGGAGGTGGCAAAATCATTGGACGAATACCTTCAATTTCTCCTAGAAATATAGAACTGTATCATTTACGGCTGATTCTTATAAAGGTGGCTGGAGCTACATCCTTTGAATCTTTGCGAACTGTTGATGGTAATTTACTAGCTACTTTTCGTGATGCGGCGCGTGAACTGAAGCTCATTGATGACATAGGAGAATGGACGCAGAGCATGACGGAGGCTTCATTGTATTTGATGCCTAAAACTCTTCGACATCTATTTGTTTTAATTTTAATACAATGTATCCCTTCGGACCCGTTGCAGCTGTGGAATGATTTCAACAAATGTATGTCTGAAGATTTTTTTCATCATGGTGTTGCTGAAGAAACAGCTATTAATCTTTGTCTTTTAAACATACAGGATATGCTTATGAAGGAGAATTCATCTTGCAGAATGCAGGGCTTACCTGAACCTGATGAAAGTTGCAGTTTTGGACAAGTGACTGATTTTAATGTAATTTCTGAAAACACTTTAGGTGAATTGATGGCTGCCAAACTCAATGACGAACAACTTCAAGCATATAATTCTATTTTGAATAAGTTTTTTTCAGATGAAAATGATGACAATAAATGTTTCTTCATTGATGGCCCAGGAGGAACAGGGAAAACATACCTTTACGAAACTTTAATTCACACTCTAAGAGGAAAAGGTAAAAAAGTTTTATCAGTCGCTTGGACAGGCATTGCAGCTATCTTGCTTCCAGGTGGGGTAACGTGTCATACTGCTTTTAATTTACCCCTCAGTTTACAGGACAATACAACATGTAAGGTCACATCAAAGAACCGGAAAATTATAACAGAAGCAGATATTATAATATGGGATGAAGCACCAATGGCTCCAGGTGTAGCTTTAGAAGTAATTGAGCGTACTATACGTGATATCATGGGAAGTGATTCTGTCTTTGGTAACAAAGTTATTGTTTTGGGCGGAGACTTTCGTCAGATCCTTCCAGTGTGTCGACGTGCTTCACGAGGACAATTAATTGCCGCTTGCATAAAAAGCAGCATACTTTGGTACCATTTCAAAACTTTTCAATTAAAAACAAATGTCAGAGCTTTAGAAAGTGAAAACATATTTTCTAAATGGCTTTTGGACTTGGGAGATGGAAAACTTCCTCCCGTAGAAGGAACATTAGAGTCCTCTGTGCTTATTCCCAATGTAAATATTTGCCAAGATATTATTCAATGTATATATGGTAAGACACATACCACTGCTGATGCCTTAGTGATGAGTCAACGTACCATTTTGTGCCCCAAAAATAGTCATGTTTGTGCAATCAATGAGGATGTACTTCAACGATTAGAAGGACAAATGAAGACTTTTCATTCTGTTGATACCATCATTAATGAAGAAGGAAATTTAGATTATAACGAGCAGGCTAACTTTCCTGTTGAATATTTAAATTCTATAAACCCAAATGGCTTCCCACCACACATATTAAATCTTAAAATTGGTGCCATCATTATGTTACTTAGAAATTTATCTGTTGGTGATGGCCTTTGCAATGGAACAAGAATGGTTATTAAAAATTTCAGCTGTAACTTAATTCAAGCCGAAATCATTACGGGGAACAGAAAAGGTACAGTACATTTCATTCCTAGAATTTACTTAAACACTTTGTCTGATGTTACAATACAATTCAATATGTGCAGGAAACAGTTTCCAGTTAAATTAGCTTATGCAATGACCATTAATAAATCTCAAGGACAAACTTTTGAACGGGTTGGACTGTTACTTCCTGAACCAGTATTTTCTCATGGACAGTTGTACGTTGCCTGTTCCAGAGTACGAACGCAGTCATCGTTATTTATACAGATTATTGACGGTTCCAGACAAGGGCAAATTCTGACTGATTGGTATACGGACAATATTGTTTATAAAGAGATTTTTTCCTAATGAAAGTATATAATATTAAGTTGTAAATTGTAAAAAATAAAAGTATAATAAATTGTAGGTACTTGCTTACAATAGTTTGGTTTTTCAGGTCAATTTATCCCACATGTAAGGTTTTTCTGCCTAAGAATTTTTTCTTTGAAAAATTTTTAAGAGAGTTTTGTTGTATGAGTATTTACTTTGACAATCTTTTGGTAAGAACGTAATACTATTTCACCCAAATATGTAGATTTTTAGGAATTATCCCAATAAAATAATCCTTTATATTTAAAAAAAAAATTATTTACTTTGACAATCTTTTGGTAAGAGTTTATTATTTCAGCAAAGTTATATTTAATATTGTAATATGTTGATATTTTTTATTTCCGAATTACATATATTATATATATATATATATATATATATATATATATATATATATATATATTTTTTTTTTTTTTTTTTTTTTTTTTTTTCAATTTAACTTCGATTTAAAAATGAAATCATTTCGGTGGTATGGGAGAGGAAACATTTTTCTCATTGACGAGATTTATGTTGGGGTGAAGGGTGTTCCTCTCATTGTCCGCGCTCGGATTGATCTAATATCTACTTATTAAATGTAACTGTTGTTAGTAAACTGGGCGAAGCCCAACTAAGTGCCGCCCGCAGGGCCTAGCAGCAAAAACCCGCGGAGCGGGTTTTTAACTGCTAGTCCGTAAGAATATATGAATTAACTTCCTAACTCTTTTTATTGTATGGTCGATGTGATCTTTCCATTTTAGGTTTTTATCTATGATTATTCCAAGATATGTAATTTTATCCGCTATTTTCAGAAGTGAACATTTTTGTTGGCAGTGATTAGTATCGTGTTGTGCGAGAGAATGATTATGTAAGAATATTTGAAGATTTGGAGGTACAATGTTAGTGTTAATTTCGAAAGGAATGACATATGTTTTATCACTATTTAACGACAAGAGGTTATTGTCAAACCATATTTTTAGATTATTTATGTCTTCTGTAGCTTTTAGATTAATTTTTTCCCAAGTTTTTTCTTTTATTATAAGGACTGTATCATCAGCGTAAGAGATAATTTGGCCATGCAATGGTTGAATAAATATGTCGTTTACATACAAAATGAACAATATTGGTCCAAGCACGGTGCCCTGTGGGATACCAAAATTTGATGTTTCTTGGTCGCTAGTTTGGTCATTTATTTTAACAAATTGTGCACGATTGTTCAAATAACTTTCTATCCATTGGACGGCTTTATCATTGATGTTATTTAATTTCAGTTTTTTGATAAGCTTTGCGTGTGAGATACTATCGAATGCTTTTCTTAGGTCTATGAATATTCCTGCGCATTTATTTCCTTCATCAAGTGCAGAGTATATAAATGATGTTACATTTGCTATTGCATCTTGTGTGCTTTTTGTTTTTAAGAATCCGAATTGATTGGAATGTAATATTTTATTGTTTTCTAGAAAATCAACAACCCTTTTTTTCACAATCTTTTCAAATATTTTTGCTATATTCGATGTTAGTGATATCGGTCGATAATTTGAAACATTTTGCGGGTCGCCGGTTTTAAAGATAGGGGATATTATAGATTTTTTATAATTTGTTGGGAATATGCCTTTAGTCAGACTGAGATTGATAAGGTGGTTTAGTGGTTTCAGTAGATACATTTTCATTTCTTTAAGAATTTTCACAGAAATGTGGTCAAAACCTGGAGAGGATCCGTCTTTCATGCTTTCTATTACAAGTTGTATTTCAGTTTCGGTAGTTTTTTTAAAAGTGGATAGTGTATTTTGTTTTTGGGTATTAGTTGTTATAGTTTTTGGTGTGTGTACAGATTTAGTGATTTTATCAGCGAGATTGTTTCCTACTTTAGAGAAGTAAGAATTAAAAATGTTTGCTGTTAGTTTTGGGTCTTTGGATACATCTATGATATTATTTTCATGTTTTAAATATTTTATAGAATTATTTTTTTTCTTATTTTCAATTGCATAATTTACCGTTTTCCAAATAACTTTTAGATTGTTTTCTGAAGTAGAGATTATTTTTTTAAAGTAGTCGTCTTTACTTTTTTTTAATTAAAGCTGTTAATTTATTTCTATATTTTTTGAGAACTATCTTAGCATTTTCATCGCGTGGATTTTTAATTGTATTTTTATATAGCCTTTCTTTTTCTCTGATAGATTTTATTAGGCCACAAGTGATCCAAGGTTTTATACGTCTGAATTTTGAAATCGTGTATAATGAGACCTCTGTTGTGGAGGTTTCAATATGATCCATAATTTGTTTTTCAAACATATTTGAGCATTGTTCGACATCGTTAGATTGTAGTATCGTACACCAAGTTTCTGCTTTCAATTTTTTCTCTAAAGTGGCAATATTTGTGGTTTTTTTAATAGTAATTGGAGCCATAATTTGTGATTTTATTTCATTATCATACAATAATAAGCAAGTGTGGTGGTCAGTAATATTCGATTGCCAAATCATTGTTTTGATTTTATATAGGTTTTGTAATTTTATGTTTATCCAAATATGATCTAAGCAAGACGATTTTTGTCCGTGCATTTCTCTAGTATTTTTGTTTGTGCATGATTTAAAATCTAATTCAGTCATACAATTTAGGAACTCATTTTTGAAAATATTTTCTGATTTTTCGTTAATGTTAATATTAAAATCACCCGCGATAAAACAGGTTTTATTTTTAAGCGGTAGTAATATATTTTTCAGTTGAGTTATAAAATGTGAAATATTTCATTCGTGTGTTCTGTAAATGGCAATTATGTGATAAGTATATTTATCGAGTTTAATTTCGATTTGAATACAGTTAGTCAGTAATATTGGGTGTTCTAAAGTCGTGACAATACTGAATTTGGTGTGAACGAATATTGCGATTCCACTATTTTTATTGATATTTATTTTAGTTGGGATGTATGTATAGTTAGGAAGTTGAAAGGCTGGTGACTCATCATTTGTAAATGTCTCTGTTAATATTTTACAGTCTGGTTGTAATATTAGATTATTGATTTTAATAATAAATTCATCAAAATTTTGAAACATACTACGAATATTTTGGTGTAATATGAATAAACCGTTAAATTTGTGTGGGAAAAATTCATTACATGTCTCTGTGCTTGCACATTCGTATTCATGGATTTTGTAGAAATTTTCTATTTGGCTAGCTATAAAATCATCCATTTAAAATTAATTTTAATTCATTTAGAGCAATTGATAGCACATACATCCATAAGCTTGCCAAAACTATGAAGAATTAAATTAAAAGAATTACGCTCCGTTATTATAATTATATCGGTATCGTGTCTATTAGTGAATAAAGTGTACTTATATCTGTTGCGAATGTATAACATGAGCATATAAATAATACATAACATAAGCATATAAATAATATAAAAGATAAGCATAAAGAGAAAATAAAACATGAGCTTAAAGTGATTAAAAAACATAAGCATATAAAGAAAATAAAACATAAGCATATAAAGTATACCAGTGATATATGGATTTGGTTGTTGCGGATATTTAACATAAGCGTGAAAAGTATGCATAACATTGGCATAAGTATACAGAGTATGCATATAGTTGTTGCGAGTATATATCACGAGCATATAAAGCATAAGCATATAAAGCATATAAAATATAAGTATATAGAGAAAATAAAACATAAGCATAAGCATGTAAAGTACATAGGTGTTATAGGGATTTAGTTGTTGTAAGTATTTTACATAATTATAGCAGGCATATAGTGTAACTATGAATTGAAGATACATAGTACAAGATTTATATTGGTTAATGCTAAAACTGAATGTAGTGTTTGGGTAAAGAGATAAAAGAAAACTAGAGAAATACAAATTAAATAATTTAAATTCCCCTGTAACCATATACCTGTGCCCTTCTGTTTCATATAATAGGTTGAGATTAATAGTTAAAATATTGATGTTAATGAATTTTGAGTAAAGTAAAAAATATTTTATAAACATAAATACAATAGTTACAGTTCTTTTACAAGTTATTGGGTGTGTGAGATAAGATGTGTTTGTTTTTGTCATTGATAATAATGACTGGTGTTCCAATATCTCTACGGACGTACACTTGCCCTCCACGGGTCCAGGCGAATTTATATAAGTTTTCCCGTGTAGCCTTACGTGCAAGGAACCATAAGTGTTTCGCACGAAACGTCAGGTGTTCTGAGACGTATATGTGAGAGCGAGGTCCTGCAATTCCGACGAGGGTGGTGTTGAGTTTTTCCTCTCTATTGTTAGCTTGTTTGTTGAACTTTTTTATGTCTGACAGGAAAACATCACGGTCAATACTGGTTTTAAATGATATGATTATGGGCCTACATTGGTCTTTAGGTATTTTTTGGGAGATGCGGTAAGCTGCGTCAATCTTGTTCATTTCCACGTTTGAATTAGTAGTTTTTTGGATGTTGAATATGAGGTTATTTAAATTTTCCCCATTATTTTCCGGGATCCCCCTGATTTCAGCGTTTTTAGACCTATTTAGCCTGTCTATTTGCTCCATTTGGTTTTCTAATACTTCAATTCTTGCTTCGAGGCCGGTGTTCTTTTTCTCAAGCTTGTTACTAGTGTCCTCAAGCTCGTGGACGCGAAGAAGAATGTCCTCATATTGCTTGCTCATCCCCGCTAAAGTGGCAAGAATTTGCGTGTTTTGTTCGAGTAGTTTGGCGAGTAGTTCACTATCAATAAGTGAACTGCCACTGGGTTTGACAGTCGGTGTGACACAAATGCATTGTTTATATTTTATGAGGGCACGCCGCTCCTTAGAGAGGCGACGGTAGGTAGGTAGGTAGTTATTTTGACTATACCTCTACCTCCTAAATTTCTAGGTAAATTAACTCGTTCTATAGCTGAATTTGGATGATGGCAATTAAACTTTGTTAGCGTAGTTCTAATTAATCTTTCTAAGTTATCTAAATCTGTATTAGACCATTTAATTATGCCAAATGAGTACGTTAATAGAGGTATTGCCCAAGTATTTATTGCTTTTACTAAATTTTTAGCCGATAGATTTATTAATATAATTAGATGTATTATTTGTAGTAAAAAAACGGGTTGTATGGTTTTTTCTTCAGCTTCCCGGCTACACGGAAAAAAATGATTTTGTTAAAAAAGTGATGGCATGCCAATTTCCTGATAAAATATTAGTCATTCAGAATATATCGAGAACTCGTGTTCCTTTCCTAATAAATATCATGACGGAATGTGACAATATCAGTATGTCAAAATCAATATCAGTATTTGTATAAACACGTGTTCCGTCGCGTTGTCCTTATAAAACTGATATTTTGTTAGGAACTCGTTAAAGGCCTGCAGTCCCGTTTTAACAGGAAAACGAATAATTTGACCAAAATTAACAACCATAAATTAACAGTATATTATATCAGTAAGTATTCTCCGCGTAACAAAAACAAAATTAGTATAAAATTAAATTAGTTTCTTATCCATCCAATTCACCACTATACAAGAAAGGGTCGCTTTTAAATGATTTACCAGTAATAACTATTTTAAAATAATAATATTTAAATAAAAACATGAACATTACACGCTGCCAAGTAAGAATAGTGAAATATTATGTTTAAATTAATGGACCTAAAATTTGAATGAATTAGATTTTAATTTTAATTTAAATACAGCCAAAAAATGTATGAAAACAAAATAACATTTTAACTAACATTCCAAATCGAATGTGAATATTGATTATTTTGTCGGTTGTAAGGACCATTCCATTTTATATTGAATAGAGTACAAGTCCCATGTATTTGCTAAACACTCCCATCGCTATGTCTTTAATGTTTACCCCGGCCACTGGTTCATGTTACAGTACTGCAGTGTGCAGTATGTTTGCATAGACTATTTAAAAATGTAAAAACGTAATGTAAAAAGTATATTATACTTGCGGCACGTTCCAGAGTATGAATGGGATACTCTCAGTATCGCCCTGGTTTTAAGACCACTATTAAGAATTGGAACGTCTCTTGGAATGGCTTTGGCCGTGTTTGGTGACCAGAGCTGAATAGCCTGTTACTACCCCACCTCCCTCTTCCATATCTCATTCCCTTTCCCACTACCTTTAGCCTCACAACATATCCCAATTGGGGATTCCATAGTCTCACTGGCCCCAAACGGTTGGGAGCAGTTGGGACTCTTGTGCGTTATCCACATAAACAAAAGAGTACTGAAATCTTTCCGAGACAACGCCGCGTAGCAAAGCCAGTTAATATGTAATATTTTTTTATAGAATGTTACACACCGTCAGCTTTTCCTAACTGTAAAGTTGTAGCCTCTAGAATGCATAGAGGTCAGATTGCCAACGAAGCTAGAAAATTAATTAGTAATATATTTTTAGAACTACATGTTCATAAAGTCGTTGATTACTAAACACTCTGTACAGAATACATAAGCTGTTGGGTTTTATCAGCAATCATTTCACATGAGTGGAGTACTAACAAAAGCTGTTAGAAATAATAACGAAGGCAAAGTGAGAAGGATTCGGGGCGATAATCACACATTTCCAAAGCTTTATAAATATTCAGAATGGGAATTTTATGTAAATTAATATTGTTTATTCTGCGGGCGCTGGTGTAGCTAGGTGGCTACTTTATTTGGGTACCAACTTAATGTGGTGCCATTAAGTGGGAAAGGTTATCATAAAAGTACAATGATCAACAGTGCTTACAATTCACTTTATTATCACTGCCTCGGTAGACCCTTGTTGGTCTTCCGAAAAAGGCCGATTCAAGCTATATCAAGTCTTCTCAAGTAAAGTCATGTCAAGTCTAGTCAAGTCTAGTTAAGTCATGCCAAGTCATCTGATGTCATGTCAATTCAGATCAAGTCGTGTCATGTCAAGTCAAGTTATGTCGAGTAAAGTCACGTATGCCACTGTTAAACCATGTCATGTCAAGCCACGTAAAGTCGTGTATAGTCATGTCATGTCATTTCATGACAAGTCAATTCAAATCAAGTCATGCCATGTTAAGTCATGTCATTTCAAGCCATATCAAGACACGACAAGTCATGTCATGTCGTTTCAAGACATGTAGAGTGATGTCAAGACATGCAAAGTTATGTCCAGTCATCCATCTTCTGGAGTGAGAGTTAACTGGAGGAGCGATCCAGAAGGGTTTCCGGGACTTGAGGCAGCAAGCAGGGTGAGAGACGACAGCATCGTGCAAAGGTTTTGCGCTACTTTGCACCGACTTCTTGTATTCCCTCGGTGTTGGAATTTCTCCCCTAATATTTGGCGGGGTTATAGTTGCAAGTACGGGGATCCAAGCGAGAGGAGTAGATTTTAGATTCCCGCTGATGTTCCGCATTGTAGCATAAAGCTGAATGTCGACCATCGAAGTTTGGGCATTCTTAGCCTATACTGGAACTTATTATTTAGCTTCCGGGCCCTGTTTAGTTCCAGCTCTAATTTATTGACTAATTTGCCCACTTCTTCCAAATTCAAGCTCATGTCCAAAATATCGGAGATGGAGGTGATGGTAAATATTTGTTTCCATCGAACTGAACAGAGATTTTGGCATTTGCCTGCGAATTACTAAGATGGAAAGCTGTCGCGACTGTTTTCGACCCATTATATATTTAATAATTCATCGGTGATCTGTCAAGCAATATGTATTGTATGCGCATTGACCAGTTTATTATTTTATATCTCATTAATACATCTCCCGGCGTTATTAACCTTATAATGTCCTATTAACAATCTACTGGATGGAATATCAATAAAGTAAAATGGAATGGCGTGTCGCAACTGACAAATAACTGTTGGAAGTACATTTATTATTCACCGTGTCAAGAGAAGGTCAAATAAAGTTTAATCTAACCGGTCAAAGGTGACTACGACTCACAAGAAGTATGGGATGCTGTCTCGGTAGGTACTGAACTAGCTGACTAACCGTCACGCCAATTCTCTAGAGATAGAGAGAGATGATGCAACACCAAGCAACTCTGTGTATTTCTTAGTGCTTTATTTATATTAATATACTTCATGGGAAAATCGGTCCACTTTTTTTATGTTTTAAGCCACCCACATAGACACATCATTCTTTTGTTCATTTTGAAGAGCATTGTGCATTTGTAACTACAAAGAAAAACAAAGAGGCTTTCCAAAAGCATTGTTCCACAAATCGCCAGACAGACTCACAACCCCCGCAAAGCCCTCTGCGACCTCCACCCGTGATATAAAAGAAGCCTCCCAAGTCCCAAGGCGGGTAAAGAAAACTACTTGTGCCGGCTCTAAACACAAAAGGAACCGGATGCGGGGAATAGGAAATAACACAACTCTCACACACACATACAGTGTGACATCCGGTGAATATTTAAAATGACGTACATGATATTCCAAATGAAATAAGAGCTTCCCCAATGTTTTCGCCCTGGCGGAGAAAAATAGAGAGGAATTAATCATTTCTGACATTTATGTAGGTACAAATGGAATTTAGGTAGTCGTTTTTATTTATTTAACAATGGTCTTTCCGCAAGCAGTAAATTTAACATTAGGAGCGCAACGAGAATGATGCATGCCCCTGGGCATTCTGGGAAAGCTAGTAGCGAGCTTACACCGGTTTCTTTCAATTTATTATAAGCCAATAACTTTGCATCACGGAACCTCTTTTGACGGAATTTTGCAATACCGGAAAATATTCGTTAACCACAATGGAGAAAGGACTTAGAAAGTGAATGCCGATAAAATTGCTTGATTTAATAAATAAATAAATCCAAATTACAATTCAGTTCACACGCGATGCTGTGATTACGATGCAACATAATATTAAAATCCCGCGTTTCTACCGACATAATATAAAAATGTACATTTTATTTTTTTTAAATAACACTACTCAGATGTCGAGTTGAAAATACATTTACCTTTTAAAATAAACACCATTTAGATGTTGAGTTGAAAATACATGTTATCTTTTAAGATAAACACTATTTAGATGTCGAATCGAAAATGCATGTTATTTTTTATGATAATCACTATTCAGATGTCGAGTTGAAAATACGTGTTATCTTTTTAAGATAATCACTATTCAGATGTCGAGTTGAAAATACATATTATCTTTTAAGATAGACACTATTTAGATGTCGAGTTGAAAATAATGTTATTTTAAAGAAAATCACTATTCAGATGTCGAGTTGAAAATACATATTATCTTTTAAGATAGACACTATTTAGATGTCGAGTTGAAAATACATGTTATTTTTTAAGATAATCACTATTCAGATGTCAGGTTGATAATACATGTTATTTTTAAGTTAATCACTATTCAGATGTCGAGTTGAAAATGCATGTTATTTTTTAAGATAACAGAAAAAGTTATGAGGTTATGTAATAAAATTCCCTTGATAGTAAAAATCGCAAAGTATTTAAGCCCATGTTTTAAATATTATATATTATATATATTATGCTACGTTAAACCGATAGGACGAAAATTTAATTTGCTACCGACCAAATGCGACATACCTACCATGTCTTGAAAATTTCAACTACGTACCTCCTTAGTTAGTGTGATAAATTAATGGGGCTGTTTTAATTAGTTTCAAAAGCTTTATACAAGAGGTCGTCCTTATCTAACAGAGCCTACATTTTCGATTTAGATCAAGAAAGTTAACCTTGAAGTTTTAGACATCTAGACCGTATTCAAAATAAGTTTACCTTGGAGCTGCTTCGTAGTAAAACGACTACATATATTATTAAATCTCTACTCATGAAGTTATTAATAATAATAATAATACCCTAAAAATAAATCACTTTAATACTTTTGGCCGTGAGAATCTCAAATCATCTAATTAAACAAATGTTTATGTTAACGAAACTGAATGAAATTAAAACACTGTGTACGCAAATATACATTATACGAAGAAAACAATATACATTTACAAATATCTCGCAAACCATTATCGAGATATTATCTACAGTATTATTGCGACAACTCCAACATGGAATCACAATTGCATACTCCCGTTCGCCGTTTACAAAATTTGTGTAACGATTATAACGAATTTATTGACATTGATGGTGCTGCCACACTCAAAGCTCACATCAACAGATAATATAAAGCACAATAGCGCTCGCCATACAATCCCATACAGACCCGACACACGTAAAAAGATAACGCGCTATAAGTGTGGTTCTGAACTTCGCTAACCGAATTTATTTTACGTATCCGCTCCCGAAGCGATATTTGAAAACTTATGCGTCCCCCTCTCCGCCGTAAAAAGGAGAGGGGGTCATTTTAATTACGGAGCTACCAACTAAGTTCCGTGTTCCCTTAGTAAAGTTGTCACTTTGACAGATGAAATTATGTTCCTCGGCCGCTCTCGAATTCAACTGACCCCCTCTCCTACCATAGGAAGAAATATTTGATAGCGTCGTGTGTCGGTAGAAAAGATGATGCGCTGTACATTAACTTTTGATGTGAGCTTTGAGTGTGGCAGCACCATTAACCTATCAATCACTGAATATAAACACCCTTAATAGAATTCATTTCGGCAAACAGAACAATAAAACAAGTTGAACAAACTACCTAGCTCTGCTTCGACTTACTTCATGTATTTATTGTGTTACTGATATTATTGTGCATTAGATATTTTTTTTGTCTTAAAAATAAAATAAACATGTAAAAGTTCTAATTAAATAATTAACCATCATGCCGGTTTACTACAAGGGTAGGCAGAGAGAACGGACGGCCAAACAACTCCGTCTTCATAAATGTGGCGATTCGCAAAGAAAAAAGGATGATTCTAGCTTAGTGAATAAGATTAAGAAAAAGAAGCTTAAACGGTTTGAGCGTCTAAATAAATGAACGAAGAAATTAGTGTAAAGAGAATATATTTGAATTGTTGAAGAAGTCGAGGACGCTCGAGGAAAACATGCAACGATCAAGTGAACCAAATACTTGAGTCGGGTCATGCCAAGGGTCAGATTAACAGAAGGGTATGTATTAGACGATGTATGAATGTGAATGAAGCAAGGAGTGTGCATATACAATAAACATTAAAATATGCGTTGTTTAGACGTGGGTTCTAACTAAGAAGAATGAGCGAGCACTGGATGTTTTTGAAAGGAAAATTTTGAGGAGCATTTCGGACCGGTTCTAGAAAATGGATTTTGGCGCAGACGTTATAACAATAAGCTCTATACTCTGTTTAAGGAGCTAAACGTCACAAAGTTCATAAAACTGGGAAGACTTCGGTGGCTAGGTCATGTGGAGAGAATGACCGAGCATCAAGAACCAAAGTCCCTGCTGAGCTCAAGACCGATAGGGAGAAGGAGCCTGGGAAGGCCAAGGTTAAGATGGAGCGACAACGTCCTCAAAGATTTGTCTGCCTTGGAGCTTCGAAACTGGAGAGAGCTGGCGCGGGACCGAGATGAGTGGAGGAAGACTCTTGAGGAGGCCAACACCTACCAGGGGTTGTAGAGCCAAAAGTGATGATGATGATGTTTAGTGTATATTAGAGTATTTCCCGAAAACCTGCTACAATTTCGAAAAACCTTGATTCTCTCGTGAAAAATTAATATACCTCCTACACTAAAACTCCATTTTCTGTATTAGACTTTTATATATTTTTCACCTGATCATTTAAAGCAAAAGTTCGCCCGGGTTGAGAATATAGTCTCAACTTTCACCTCCTTTCAGCACCCCCCTCCCACCCTCCCTACGGGAATAAATTCATTTATTTATCCCGGAGGAGCCCGTTACGCGCGATGTTTACCTTCCCGAGATAAGTAAAAGGATCATATAGGATAGGGGAAGGTCGGGTATTTTCTTTCAGATTGCTTAGTAAATTTTAAAGGAGAGATTCTGATTCAATATGTCCGTTTTATTGAAGTTTCTTGTTACCATTAGGTATACACATTCATATACACGCACACAGTGGCGTGCAGAGTTTTTAATCAGAGTAGGTAGTAGGAAAAACAGCGAATTAATTGACATTAATTTACCATATTATTGCTACAGACGTGGCAAGTTTTCGGTAGGAATAGCTCTCGCTAATAATGTTTCACTAAAAACCTACAGGCTTAGCCGATGTTTTGTTAGAATTACGAATATAACTGCTCCATTTATTCATATTAGAAGCAAAATACTGAATATATATAAAATTTCCATATCCCTTTCATGCGCAAGTGCATGAAAGAAAGCCAATATGACCTTTTTTGTATCGTTAATAAAAATGTACTAATTTATAAAATTACCAACATATATGGCACTGATTGCTACATTTGTACGGAAAGGTACGGCCTTTTTGACACTAACATAAACGACTCACTCTTTGAATTTGCTTTGCTCACAATTCAACATTTTGTGTAGAATACGGTCCATATTTGAATATGTCATTAAACTTTTCGTTATTTTGCGAATTTAGTTCCTGCTTTGACAAGTTGTAGTAGGGCGGTCGTAGAGGAGCGGCGCTGGTAGTTGGAAAATCGCACGTATTTTGGTATAGTGTAGATTGATTGCTTGCAATAATTTAACAAATTTTAATATAATTTATATTAATATGTGATTAATGAAGGGTAGGTAGTGCTTATGTGGAAATCACGTCTCTGCACATAACCACGTACACTCCTTGTATCTATGAAATAATATCCAACAACTATCCGACTACTCTTAGTCGGAGTCCTTTCACAATACCACAATTCAATACCAGGAAGGAAAATTGCTGTTTACCTGAATTAAATTTTATTTAATTTATTTTTATTTTTATCATTTAGTGAATCTATTTTTTTCACAATAATTTCCATACGTTCAAAGTGTCTAAATTAAAAATCACAATAGCTTTTCTTCGCCGTCAAGAGACAAGCCACTCGTGTTTGGTGACGGAATTTAAGCTCAGATACAGTAATAATAATAACCAAGAAAATAAATAAGAATAACCAAGAAAATAAATAAGAATAACGCAAGCTTTATCACAATCCCGCGTAATCACGCAGTCCTTAAGAAAATTGCGATACGGTTGAAATTATCATTATTAAAAAAGCTAAAAAACATTTTTTTAATTTTATTTTGTGAAATTCAAGCAAAAATATTGAAATATTTTCCGACCATTTTCTTAAGACTTAAATTTAAAAAAAATAGTGTTTAAAGAGAGGAGATTTTTATCAATCCAAATTTACTTTATTAGCACATGAATATCAGTATTTCCTAGGTTATTTACAGTATTCCGGTCAGTACCTTCAATTATTATTACAGTAGCGTTAACCTAGATATGTTTCCGTTTAGCCTTTGTATGTCATTTACATACATGACAAACAGTACATGTCCCAGGACTGTACCTTGAGGTATGCCGAAAATACTTATTTTTGGCTGACCTAACCACGCATTTAAATATTTTTTCTAATGACTTATGCATAAGCCTAGCTAATTTTTCAATTGCATCCCGCGTGCTTCTACCTTCCATAAAACCGAAATGATTTTCACGAATACATAGATTACTATTTTCGACAGAAATAAAATTACTTTGGTTCTGTAAATATTTTGCTGTTTTACTTATCATTGATATTAATAATCATTTACGACATAAACTACAAAATTTAAGATGTCACAGTCTGTGTTAAGATTCAGATTAGTGGAGTTATCTTGAAAGAATGAAAAATTGTACAAATTTATTTTACTAACCACGTTGAGATATTATGCTCTCAAATAAGGAGTAAGACGGCCTCCATTAGAGATAAAAGATCCCAATGTACATAAAAAGTAACATTTGTACTTTAAGCAAATCAGTTCATTTTGGACTACCCTATACATAAAAATTCAACATTGCAAGACACCACAAAGCTTTCAAAATAATGAAACATCGTGCCCCCTTTATTTGTGTACTTTTCTTCTTCCATCGTTCCTAGTTTGAACATCTGCCGCCGAGGAAGCCGAAAGTTCAAAACAACCTAATCGCGTTCCATTTCGTTCTAAATCTAATTTTGACACGCGGCCAAAAGTAAATAACGGTTTGTTTTCACGAAAAAGCACATTTCGTAATCCGAAGTCAACACCACTGCGAAAGGCTTTATAGCAAAAATTACGAGGACGTCCTCATTACGGTCGGTGAGATAAATCGACTGCTCTGAGCTAAAATGGGATCAACCAAATTAGCAAAAATATGCTCAGAAGGGTTTTTTAGACTTGTCTTTTCTAATAAGATTATTTGTTACATGTTTACAATTTGTTAGAAGAGTCTCCATACAGAATCTCCAAAATTGACAAAGGACCTGAGGGAAGTTATTTTCCTCCTTTTTGCCTCATGTGTAATATACCTAGCGACTAGTTTACCCGGATAACGATTTTTTGTGATATTTTTTATACATCGTAAACTAAATTTCTTCTAGAATACCCCAGTATGGTCCAAGTAAAATTAAACAAAAATTGTGAAATCACTAACATATTTTGTTCAAAACAGGGGCGAATTAGAGATCTAAGGGAT
The DNA here is from genome assembly GCF_061612785.1 of Hesperophylax consimilis. Lineage (NCBI taxonomy): Eukaryota > Metazoa > Arthropoda > Insecta > Trichoptera > Limnephilidae > Hesperophylax > Hesperophylax consimilis. Next base: position 5,882,420 of record NC_142842.1, read on the forward strand.
GGTGGGCATGTCATTTATTTGGGTCTTGCAGTAAAATGAGTAAGCAATTAAAGTAAGAAAAATGAATACATTATTACAATTTACACAACGATGGAGTAGGGCAGATCGGAGATGTTAAAATGTTCAATAATAAGTCAACTATGTCGCCGTTCTATTTGTATAAAGAACATTAACTTTATTTCAGTAAATTTAAATGATTCACCACTTCATGGAATATAAGAATCTAGAAAATTAAAAAAAGGTCAACTATGTATATTATTATCCTCAGGTTTCTAGAATGAATAGAGCTGTGTTAAAACTGGGATGAAGCAAAACCTCCTAGATCACAAGGCCGGGACACAGAATCAAATCAGCCTCCTATATTTTACGAGAACCTTAAAAAAAAAATTAAATGAACAAAAACATTTTAAGATGTTTTAATAAATAATAATAAATTGAAAAAAAATTAAAACGAATTTTTTTGTAAAATCCCATACAAGTTAGGAGGTTGCTTTGAATGAGTGTCCAGGCCAGGTGATCTAGGAGGTTTTGGATGAAGCCGGAATTATCTTCATAACTACCAGCAATAATATAAATATGCCATTTATATCAGTTTTTTTTTTAACATTAAGAGGAACGACTGCGAGGCCTTTTTCATACAAAACTTAAATTAGGACTTGAGTCGAAAATACTCAACTAAACTGTATGATTATTTTTTTAATAAAAAATTATAACAGATATCTAGTTAGGATATGACGTGCTATTTTATTTATTTATGTTTTAAATTATGATATTTAGGGCATTAAATAACTCAATTTATGAATTTTTAAATGAGTTAATTTTAATTTTTGAAAAGTAATATTGATCTACTGTGATAAATTAATGAAAATAAATAAAACATCGTTAAAAGGCTTTATGAATTATTACGTATTTATATACGCCAAATTTGTGTTCCAACAGAAATCAATCGTTTGTAATTTAAATTTAAGCAAGTCAAAATGCTTTTTTTGAACATCATTTTTTAAATTTTTTTCAATAACAATAACTTTGCATACGATTTGCCAAAGTTGTTTCTAAAATCATGAAATGTTGAATTCTTTTACGGCCTACATTTTATAATTTAAAATAATAATAAATAAAGTAAATATCTGTACTAAATATTTTCTAAGGATTTTTTTTTTTTTAAATCCGTTTCGTTGAGAATTTTAACCACAAATCCGAATTTAAGTTTCGTTTCGTTACAAATATACTGGAATCCATTGTTTGTAGCATGTAATTATATAAATATGTATATGAGAGTGTTTTAAGTATGCTGTGTGCCTTTAAAAAATTGAAAAATGACAGAGGCCTCTTAAATCATATTATTCTGAATGATTGTACTTACAAAGGAACTGACGTACCGGGAGCTTTCGCAAAGTATTTCCAATCTGTCTATAATCCAGAAAAAGCTGATTTTGATTATTACGTACCAGGACAGATTGGATTGACAAAAGCCCAAAACATATTTATTTATTTTTTATTTTTTTTTCTTTTTTTTTTTTGTTTTTTTTTTTGTTTGTTACAATATAAGATAAAATATTTCAGGACCCCTCTTCCATAGAAGCATTAGCTTGTGGCTGGAAGAGGAGTGTACATTGTTTTATTGCAATAAGTAAGTAATTAAAAATTAAATGATTTTAAACTTATTTAAATGAAGTGAGTTATTTTTCATGAAGTGAGTTATTCTAAAGATTAATTCAATTGGAAACATTTTTATTTTTTGTGAGTTTGTCTTTAAAAAAACGTTAATAACATGGATTTCAGTTTAGCAATAAGAAAATTGAAACCAAAAACATCGTTTGGCCCTGATTTCATTCCACCCTTCGTCATTAAGGGTTGTTCTGAACCACTGTCTAATCCACTTCTACATATATTTAATCTTACGATTAAAAACGGAATTTTTCCTAAACTGTGGAAGCTGTCAAAAGTTACCCCTCTACATAAAGATGGTGACAAGTGTCAGGCAACCAACTACCGTCCTATAGCGATTCTTTCCGCACCTGCCAAGTTATTCGAAATAATTATGCATAAATATGTATATGCCAAGGTTGAACCATTCTTGATCGAACAACAACAGGATTTCGACGTGGCCGATCAACCACTACAAACTTGATGGCATATACTGATTACGTGGCGAGAGCGCTCGATAATAATGAGCAAGTTGACACGTCATACCATGACTTTGCGAAAGCTTTCGATAAGGTTGATCACTTAGTGCTCTTAAGTAGGCTTGAAGAAATTGGTTTTTCCGAAAACTTAATAAAACTCTTTGCTAACTATTTAAAAGAAAGGGAACAATTCGTTTCCTATGGTGGTTTTAACTCTAACGCGTATCCTACAAACTCTGGTGTGCCGCAGGGTTCCAATTTAGGACCCTTATTGTTTCTAATTTTTATAAATAATATTCGGGGGAAAATCAAATTCGTCCGTTTTTTACTTTTTGCAGATGATATTAAACTGTTCTTAAGAATAAGATCATTAGAAGACTGTAAAAAGGTCCAGAAAGATATAAATGCAATTATTGACTGGAGTATTGACAGCAAACTCGGTTTCAACTTCCAAAAATGCTCAGTTATGTGTTCTACGAGGTCACAAAAGATCGTATATTTTAATTACAAAATGAAAGATACATCACTGAAGCATACGGTGACTTATAAGGACTTAGGAATTGTGTATGACGCTCGCTTAACATTTCACGCTCACATTGAAAAGATCTATAAATCAGCTACAAGAATGTTAGGTTTTGTCATACACAATTCAAAGGAACTGACAAACCTTGCAGTCATTAGGCTGCTTTACTTTAGCTTAGTGCGTAGCATTCTCGAGAGTGGATCTCAGGTATGGGGGCCAGAGGACACTGTCTACGTACTAATGGTCGAGAAAATACAAAAAAAAATTACGATACCTCTATATGAGATAGTTTGGTTTTTACCCATGGCTGTTTCCAACAGCATTTATCTCGGGAATGCTGAATATCTGCAGCCTCAGTTCTAGACGGGACGTCGCATTATTGTTGATGGCTTACAAGCCTCTGAATGGTTTACTATCAATTCCAGACATTCTGTCAAAAATAGGACTTTATGTCCCGGATAATAAGAGGCCGCCAACACAGGCTTTTAATTCTTCCCAGGTCCAGAACTAACTTACCAATGGTGATGCCCCTGGGAAGACTCACTAGGTTAATTAACTCCCTTCCAGCTAACTTGGATATTTTCCATATGTCCTACAACGACTTTAAGGGCGAAATATTGTATTTGTTTTAACTGTATACTTATGTATAATTTTTTTTTTCCATATTTTGTTTACCGCTTTTGCATATGTTTTAACTGTATACTTATGTATTAAATTTTCTTCCATAATTTGTTTACCGCTTTTGCAATGTATTGGTTTTTGTACTGTTTTTGCAAATAAATAAATAAAATTAAAAATTAAAATTAATAAAGTGTGTGTATGCTTATGAGTATGTTATCTATATATTATTTTATATTTTATATTCCTAAAAGCAATACAAATTACCTTGAAAATGTATTTATAAGAAGGAGCTGTAGCACATTTAATAGATTATGCCCAAAAATCGATGTGTTTAACACGAACCTAGCTAAATTCACAGCATCCGTAAAAAAGTGATACTGCATCTTATTTAACCAAAAAACTTAATATTTCATTGATTTTTTTTTTAAATATTTCAATTGATTAATAAATTTTTGATAATTGATGTACTTTATCAGAATTGTTTCTATTAGGTATGTTGTTATGTATTTTTCTGTTATTGTTTGTTTTGTCGTTATTTGATTGGTCAGTGACATAACTACTCTGATCACTGTCATATATGCATGCACTGTCATATAAGACTGTTTAAAACGCTAATAAATAAAATAAAATAAAATCTGCAGTGGCGGCTCGTCTACGGAGGTCTTTTGGTCAATGACATCCCAAAATATGCAGCAATAGTATTATTATAAAAAATCATTAATTAGTGACAATATAGTACTACCGACTTCAGAATAGGTGGGTACCGGCAATTAATTACATACATTGGCGTTTTTATAATATGTATTAAGGATTAGCAATATGTATTAACATTTCGTATTCATTTTTTTCGTTGAACTTCCATTTCTGGACCCCTGGAGACGCCTCTGGTTGACTGTCTTATATCTATATTCCTATGGATTATATGTATTTGTATTGTAGTCCCTTAAAATGTTAGTCTTCTGTATCTATTTGATTCTGGCTTTTCGTAATATGTGTCTCGTAATGTAATTAATATTGTGAACATGACCTGCTGACAATCTGCTTTGGCAGTTTACCGGGTTTTTATATTGAAGAATATTTTTTAAGTAAGAAAAAGGTCGTGCAGCCGTTCCTCTTGACGCCTTTTACATAGAAAAGCTTAAATCAAAATACAAACTATAATATTTCATTATTATTTTTTTGGTAAACTAATGTTTATGACAAGATTTTTTATGCATAGCACAAAGGGTAACAATTATTTTTACAAGCAATAATTACTAGCCTGAAACACTCATCCACATTGAAAAATCTCCTGATAGAAGATACATGACGCCAACGGGACATGAACCCGTGTCCTTTCGTCCCGTTGGCGTCATGTATCTTTTATCAGGAGATTTTTCAATGTGGATGAGTGTTTCAGGCTAATAATTATTGCTTATAAAAATAATTATAATATTTCGCTTTATTCCAACTTAACCTTTAACACAGATAGATCTCTCAAATAAAATAAAAAGCCCGAATAGCGTCCAGAAGCAAGAAATACTAAGCAATGTTTATTGTAAATAGTATTTCTTCGTTATTTTAACGGGATGACAGATACGCGGATTTGTTTAACTGGCAGAACAATTATCCTGATGGAAACAGGATCTGGAATAAAAATCTGACTTCTACAACCAGCCTCGTTCTCGACAAATCTTTGAACTGAATCCAATGCAAAATGTTCAGTATAAAAATAAAACGATTTGCATTTTTCTCTTTAACTTTTTGGTTGTTTATTTTTTTAAATTGCAAACTTATGCATTTATTCACATTTTCAAATCAATAATTTTTAGATTTGTTTCTGCTCTAAAAAAAATGCATTTTTAATAGTGGAGGTTTTGCATTTCAATTATTATTATTTGTGACTGGGGGTGCCCGGATTCATGGGGTAAGATTTGTCTAGGTCTTGGCAGTGGATGTGTTTGCCCACCTACAACGTGTCGGGTTGGATCGGGAGGGACTCTTCGAGGGAGATCTTTTGACCTCTCCAGCCGGACTCTCTCTCGACCCATCGCCTTGCACCGCAGTGGGAGGAATGGATTCATACGTCGGTCACTCCTGGACAAATCGACCTCCAGATTCCTACCCACCCCTGATACCTTTTTTTCCCTCCCAGAACTTCTTCTCCTTCCTTTCCTTAAAAAGCCCCTTCACACAGCATCAAGGCTTCCTGTGTTAGCTAATGTGAAAAAAACTAAGCTTAGTGGTGTTTTTCAACCTGAACATACGTTAGAGTATTGGTTTTGCTTTATTGATTTTGGCGCTTTTAAACCTCAACAAAATTGAAAAAGAAGCGGTTTTGCATTTGACCACCTTTATCAGTGTTTTTTGAAAGGTTTAGAGCCGTTTTTGCTTCGGTTTGAAGATTGTATGGTGTAGTGTGTAGGAGAGAGATGAAGTTTACTAATTTGATTTCTGTACTTAGAAAAAATAAATAAAAAATAAAAAAAAAATTGTTTAGTGGTTTAGAATTTTTTTTAATATATACTCTTTAAATTTTTTTAATCTTTGTAATTAAGTTTTAAGTTTTGTATATAAATACTGTAATTGTTTTACATGTTTGCTTATGTGAATGTGCAAATGTGATTGCTGAAGACACATTAGTCTAGGGATATTTAATTGTTTTTTTTTTTGTAATCCATAATTGATGTTTTTATAAATATCCTGTTTGTGTCTCGAATAAATAAAATAAAATCAAACATTGGGTCAAAATTAACAAAGTGTGGATAGTGGCGGTTTTGCTATACCCCTCAATTATTACTATTATAATACTGGTTGTGGGTCTGCCTATGAGTGATTGCAACTCGATTAAATGAGCTCCGATTTGTTTTGAATTTAGTTTTCATTTTTAAAATTGCAACTATTTTTTTCAATAATTAAAGTTATTTTTATTAAAATTATTAAAGTACCTACCTAAAAATTAATACATTTAGCTGAGTATTTTTTCTTGATCATTCTGCAGCAATTGTCCTTGTTTTGATGTGTTCTTTTACATAAACTTTCAGCTTCACAAATCCTACAATTCTAGTTTCATCCCGTGATTCTAGTTTCACAGTAATTGTTTAAAAATGTAACGACCATACGACTCAGGTCTAGTATGAAAGAGACAGCACGAGAGAGCGAGAAATAATAATAATATATTACCAATCACAATTATATTAGTGTTACCGATTGTCCAATGTCTCTTCTTCATCACCTGTTACTCGAGATATACATTGTTTTAAATACATTTTAGTGTTACCGATTGTCCAATGTCTCTTCTTCATCACCTGTTTGTTACTCGAGATATATATTGTGTTAAATACATTTTAGTGTTACCGATTGTCCAATGTCTCTTCTTCATCACCTGTTACTCGAGATATACATTGTGTTAAATACATTTTAGTGTTACCGATTGTCCAATGTCTCTTCTTCATCACCTGTTTGTTACTCGAGATATACATTGTGTTAAATACATTTTAGTGTTACCGATTGTCTAATGTCTCTTCTTAATCACCTGTTACTCGAGATATACATTGTGTTAAATACATTTTCACAATCTCAGTGGTTCAGTGGTTACTATCTTCGGCTACGAAATTCACAGGTCGCGGGTTCAAATCCCGATGTGCGCAAATAAATTATTCATTTTTATTAATTTAAAATAAGATGTATAATGTATATTATGTAACTTATCTGGGGCACGTTCCAAGGTATATTATACTTTATATGTATATAAATACTTTATGTATCGCCCTGGTGAAGGTCGCCATGTAGAATTGAAACGTTACTTGAAAAGGCTTTAGTCATGTTTGGTGACAAGATCTGAATAGCCAGGAACTTTCCCATCTTCCTGTTTCCCATCTCATTCTACTCACAACTACCTTCAGCCTCACAACATACACCAAATTGAGAAAGCAATAGTCTCACTGGCTCCAGACGGTTGGGAGCAGTTGGGACTCCTGTGCGGTATTCACATAATAGGTAGTATAGGATGGGAAAAATAAATAGGAAATGGGGATACGAAAGGACTGAATGTGGATAAAAATTAACCATTAAGGTTTGCAGAGAAAATAAACTTTTTTTAATTTAGTTTAACTCTTGAGCGTATCACATACCTAGATATATTTTTAGTTTCCAAGTTTTAGCAACCCATCTAAAGAAATAATGACACAGCCCATAATCAGAATACATCTTAACTATAAAGCAAAAAAAAATATATCTGTGTGATATTTGAAGCAGTAAAAACTCTCCAACGGTGAGCTCTTGCGTCATGAAATTTGCACAGCATGTTTGCCTGAAATAAATGTAATATGTTTTTGCCATTCGTTTGGCTCATTATTTTATCAGATTTTTTTATGTGAACAGCGCACAAGAGTCCCAACTGCTATCAAACGTCAGGAGCCAGTGAGTTAAGGCATCCCCAATTGCGGTATGTTGTGAGGGTGAAGGTAGTGGGAGGTGAAGGAGTTGGAGAAGAGGAAGGAGGAGAAGTGCCTGGCTATTCAAACCTGGTCACCTAACACGGCTAAAGCCATTTCAAGCAACGTTTCAATACTGGATTATGGTTTTACACCCGGGCGATACTGAGAAGGCTGCAAATATACCTCATATTATTTTAAAAGATTTAATGGTGAAATCAAAATCAAATATTAATAAAACCAAATTAATTTCCGCACGCCGGGATTTGAACACGCGACCTGAGGATTGCTAGTCGATAGCCTTATCCCTCGACCACGGAGGCCGTCAGTATGTTCATTTAGAGAATGCCGAAAATTAATAATTAATTCAGTTATTTCAATCAGTATTCATTCGCGGTATTGCATGCCGAATTACTTTATTGTTTGTTGATATTATTCAATTAGATGAAAAAGAAGTGCGTTCAACTCTCAGCCGAAACCGTGTAAATAAAAAATGCACCTTTTGTTATCCTTAACAAGAACACATTATAAATTAGATTCAGACGTCCGATACCAAAAGACGCGGGAAAAGAAGACGGAGCGGGGGGAGTCTGTCTACCCCAACAGAATACGTGACGAGATTACGGCCCTTGTTGGGGTAAGGAATCCCCCCTCTCACCGCGGCAGGGTTACGTAAGGCGGCGTTGGGAAAGGTAGGGAACATGGGAGGGAAATGGTACGGGAATTAAACCCCCGAAAGGAAAAGGGGAGGGGTTAGTGGGGAGTAACCGACGGAACAATACCGCTTTTACTTTTTGAAATATCCAATGAAGCAACACTTTCGCTCGTATGACTGCGTATTGAGTGTTTTGGCGCTGACGTCATGCCCTGTTTTCGTATGTGATAATATTAGGTCAGCGTATTTTAAGCATGTTTACCCAATTATGATTACATTTTTTTGGAGTGTGAATGATGATTTAAGTATTTATAATTCATCCATTAATTTGGGTAATTCCGAACGGCAAGCGTATTGTTTTTCATTTAATTTTGTATTAATACTTGCGTTTTTTTATCAAAATGCGTGGCTTTTTCTCAAATTAAAGTCATCCTAAATTGATGTATAGTAAACAATTTTAAAAAATTATGTATTTTAGTTTAAATTATTTATTCATCAGTTTTTTAGTTTTTTTCTCAGGTGTTCGCTATTACCCAACCCTCCCCTATAAATACAATTGTTGCAATGTACAATTATACAATGTCCTTCTAAATGGAAATAAAAATACCGTGGACAAAACAGTTTTAAAAACAACACCAAAATATGGCTAAGTAATATGAAGTCAAGGAAATTAAAAGAATTGTGAAGCAACACCAACACAACCTACAGTCAACAAATATATATATTTAAAAAAATTAGGAAATCAACGAACATGAAGATGAGGGAATCAAAAAATATGAAGATGAAGAAATCAACAAATATGAAAAATGTAAATGAATAATTTCTCGCTCCCACCTACCACGACATCCTTATCTACGATCGGAGGTCATCGTAGATCTCCTATTGGACATGCAGCTCACAGTTTATGAATCAGTGGATCTCCCTCACGCTACGTACCGAATTATTGTTATAAGATGAGGTTGACGAAATTGAAGATGAGGAAATCATGATGTAACACCAACACAATCACCTACAGTTCACCTCAAAACAGGAATCCCTCGTGAGGAGGACTGTGAATAAACTAGTACACTATGTATATTAAAAGTCATTCATAAAAATGCAATTTGCCTTAAATAGTACATGTGCGTGTGGACATTTCAAAAAATGGAACTGATAAAAATAACAAATTACAAAAAAAATCTTTTGGAATGCAGACAAGCGATAAAGTAGGTATCTATAATAAATTTTTGGAGACAATTATTTTTATCCTATATTTGAAAAGTATCATACTTTGTGTGACAGGTAAAAACATGCTTTTTGACTGAGCCACATCAACGCGAGGCGGGGTACAGCTAGTTTAGAAAAATAAATAATACAGTACATTATAACGTAAACACTACTTCACCGGAGGTGAATTAAATTAAATCATAATTGACAAAAAATATCATTATTATCACTAAGTATCCGTATTCAAATAGTGAAGCTACAATATATAATATTTAATAATATTTAGCTAATTTATATAGCGCCGTTTTCGTGAGAAATCACCTCAAGGGCGCTGAATATATTATGTAATACAATGTTTCAATTCCATCAACACTGAAACAACAACAATGAAACTTTAAATACAAACAAAACATGAGTTTCATTGGTTCAATCTCCACGAATAAAATGTGGACATTGTGAACTGGTTCCGTGACCCGTGGCGTCATAATCAATAGATTCAGTCATGCCAACCAAACAGGTGTGATGGTCAATCAACGAAAGTTTTTTATTTGTTTTATTATAATATATTAGGTGTGATGGTGTTTTAATCAATTTTATATGAAGATTTATAAATTCTACGTATAATGATATTTGATGGAAATTGTACATTCAGAAACAACGTTTTTTGATTTATATAAATATATATTTTTAAAGAGGTAAAAATTTTCAATGGAGTTCCTAATGAATTAAATAAAAATATAGCAATCAAGATTAAATTGCTAAATTAATTATTCCGCTCGCTTTTTGATCGTTTGACAAGGGTTTTTCAAGCGTTAGAATCAAATAAAAACTTGCTAATCGGAACCCATACTTTAATTTGATAAAAATGGTTCAGACAAAAAAATGTTAAAAAATAAACTCAGAGAGAATTTTTTAAAGCAAATTTTAACCCCTCAGGGCATATTATGTAACTCGCCTTTTTGGATTATACTTTTTAGTAATGAATTCAATTAAATATTGGTTTCAATTATTACGTATTGATTGTTAAAGATTGGCTGATTCTGTTGTAGGAGATGAAAAAGTATTACGCAAATTGAAATGTACATTGGATTATTTTGTAAAAGCTATAATTAAACGTACTGCTTTCATTTTTCGGTGCATGAATTAATCAATTCCAATTAACATTTAGTTTTCAAAATTGAAACTGATAAGTTTAAAATATATCAGACAAGCAATAAGGAAAGTACAAAATTTATTTTATTAATCAATATTTATCATATGTGAAACATGTATTTCTTTTTCGAAGGGTAAATTTCTCCTTTTGAATGGCAATCATTTTGAAACAAATATTATTTTTAATAAATACTTTCAGCTTCACAAATCGTACATAATCGTGAGTATTATAATATTAACCACGCAAAACGTGATTTTTCATGGGTCTGCGCTAGTTTTTTTTATAACATGAATATCGTATATAGTCATTAATTTATTTATTCATTCACTTTTTTGTTTTTTTTTATATTAACTCCACACAGGAGGCACTGAAGAAAATAATTTCCCTCAGGGCCTATGTCATCTTTGGGGATGCTGTGTGGAGGGTCGTTTTGTGGATAGGAAGGAGTGAACATGGGTCTTGAAGAGTCCCATGTTGTAGGAGGGAGGAAACACAGAGGCCGGCAGTTCGTTCCACAGCCGAGCTGTTGAACTTAAGAACGAATCGTAGAAGCGACTCGTTCTCATGTGACAAGTGTCAACTGTGTGCAAATGTTGGGCGCGCGTTTGGCGTGTATCCCGACTATCACTAAAAAAAAACAAAATCTGAAATCAAATTAGTAGATTTTTTTTTTAAACTTTTCGCTTTACTTTTGCGCAGTACGAGAATTCAACCCCAGTCAAATCATAACCAATGCATACTGCGATGCTACTGAGGCCTATAATAACCTAAATCAAGTGCCTTTAGATTAACCCCGCACAGGAGGCCTTCAATAATTAAAGAAAATATTTTTTTAATAAAGTAAGAACAGGAAGTTCTGGGAAGGAAAAATGTATGCGGGTTGGATAGGAATCTAGGGATTAGTATGTCCAGGAGTGATGGACGTATGAATTAATTCCTCCCACTGCGGCGCAAGGCGATAAGTCGAGAGACCGAAGTCAAAGGGTGTCCTTAAACCAGCCTCTCCCGATCCGGCACGCCACGCAGCTGGTGGGCAGGGGCATCCTAAATACACCTCACCAGATGAACCCGGGCACCCCTGCTAAATCGACAAACGTAGCGAACCACTTGGGGTGACTTGTGACAGAGGTGTTGGTTATCCAATACATGGTTCCCGGGGCGGCGGTACCCGAACCCGCATCCCGAATTGAACATTACATATCCTCACGATAAAATGCATTTCGATAGATACATAATATTAATGCGAGAATAGATAAGTACCCAAAAGTAATCTGAAATACAGGGTTTTCCAATAAGAGGTGTTATTTTGAATAGCCCGCTATTTCGGTAGATATTACTTTTGAAGCTGTCATTTTTTAACATTTGACAAGTAGAAACTACGCCATTAATAAAAATGGAACGATACACGCTTCAACAACGCATTGATGTGATTAAAATTCACTTGAGTGAATCAAATGCAAATCATCTTGAGTGATGAAGCCCATTTCCACCTCGGTGGCTTCGTCAACAAGCAAAATTGTCGCATCTGGGGCTCGGAAAACCAAAAAGTTATGGTTAAAAAGCCTCTCTTTCCTCAACGTGTGACTTTTTGGTGCGGTTTATGGTCCGGCGGAGTCATTGGACCTTACTTTTTTGAAAATGAGGCTGGAGCAACAGTTACGGTGAATGGATTACGCTATCGAGAGATGATTAATGATTTTTTATGGCCGGAATTGGATGATATTGATCTGAACAACGTTTACTTTCAACAAGACGGCGATACGTGCCACACAAGCAACGAAACCATTGATCTTTTACGATTGAATATCAAAATAACACCTCTTATTGGAAAACCCTGTATTTGAAAAACAGCTACAACAGGGTGGACATGCTGGGTTTTTCTGGTTTACCGGGTGAGTATTTTCACACGCTTATCGACTGTCAATGTGAATTTATCGTCGGGTCAAATGAACACGTAATTCATCCTGCAGCGCCGCTTAACGGTCGGAAATAGTCCTAAATCGGTTCAAATAAAATCAGATATTTCCAATATATGGGAATGGTTCTGAAACTCCAACGATTATAATATACACGAGTAGTATAATAACCGCAAAACTCTAATGCGCTTTGAAAGCGTGAAATCACCGCCGGTTTGTCTCCCCTGGAAAGTTGCCAAATATGGCGTATAAAGAGATGGATTCTCACTCAAGTTAGTAAAGCATCCATTTGTAAACAAGTGTTGATAAATAACGCAAATATACCGAAAAATAGGACTTGGTTAAATGGTTAATATGCGCATTTTATTTAACTCTTCGGATTAATTGGTTCGGTTTCATCATAGAAATCGTTGTGTCTCCTTTACCTTCATGGTGAGAAATGTGATCTAAAAGGTGTTAGAAAGAGAAAACACCACGCTTTATATTAAATTGTACAAGTTAACTACAGAAGAATTAAAATGTGCACCAAAGGTTCCAAACGTAATGTCAAAAAATAATTTGAAACTTCGTGAATTTTTTATTAATCATTTTTGTATGAAAAGACAAAAAAGTGAGACAATAGCGTTTTTAATACCTTTAACTAGTAAAAAGCGTGTGTTTTTATGTATTTTTTTGGTTGTCAGCAATTTTAGTTACAAAAAAACCTACAGTGAGCCGTTTAAAAAAAAATTGTTGGCGATCAAAATTTCAATATAAATTATGTTTTTATTTATAATAATAAAATTTGCAAGTGCATTTTATCACCTTTCTAAAACGGATTTTATATTTCGGATAAGTCAGAAATATTCAATTTATTTACATTTTATTGCAAAGCGAAAACACTCCAACCTTAAAATATGATAGAGGCCTGAGGAGTTAAAAAATCTGAAATAAATACCCGGGCCCTAGAGGTAAGGTTAGTGCAATCTCGCACATTCCACAAAAAGGATACATTGGATTTAAAAATACGAGACACAATTGATACCATTTTTAAAATAACTACCGAGTATATGAATATAATATAAAAATTAATTTAAATTGAGAGGCGGTGGCATTTTAGTTATGAGAGTCCATACTAGTAGTGACATCATCATTGTTTGAAATCGCATAAAATTTAATACGATTTGCAATCATAAAGCTGAAGTTGTGAGTGGGACATTTCACACAATTTCGACAATTTTCTCACATTAATCTAAAAAATTGTTACAAAAATATCGGATTCAAACAATAGTGCTAAATGTAAGAAGTAAACATATTTTCTAGGCTACACGTTGTCCATAAAATTCGTTAGTTTTAAATACTGATCTATTTAAATTTCGATTTTGTTTTCTTGAATCAATGAATGAATTAATAAATTAACGAATGAAATGAATCTTGGAAGTGGTAATTAACCCATTTCCCGACATCCGATCGAGCTGAAACTCAGCAGATAGACTCGTTGTCGATGACAATGCGTTGTGGTGGTTTATGGTGGCACTCACAAACACAAACACACACATTTCTCTGAAATTGGATGACATTATAAAATTTTACAGCAGTTAATATACGAAATATATTTCCGCATCATCCAATTAGGATTTGGCCTAAGTGATAGCGCGGTTCACTCATTTTAGTCAGTCCCTGGGGAGGAAGAATCAATCCTAAATCAATACATAAATTAATAAAAATAAATTTACCATGGCAAAAATTTTATATTTTACGTCTTAATTTTTTACAGATTATGGTTCTGAAATCGTACAAAATTTCTTAAAATCTGGATACGAACGCGAAAATATAAACCTCTCTGTGTTAGTCCATAACCATTACCATAAATAATAGAAATAACTTTATATTTCACCATATTCTAATTGGCCTGTGCAGTATGTCCATTCCATAATGTGTATTTCCTGGAAGCAGCAATGCTAATTTGATTCAATCTACTTGAAGACCAACCGTGCAAGGACCGCTTTAGAAGAATGCAATTTGCAATTACACCAAACAAATCCAGTTAGGTGATGTTGAACTTTACCCCAATTAGTCAAAAATATTCAACGGGCCACGGGATTGGAGGAGTGGAGGGTAGAAGTGATGGTTGGTCGGAGGGTAGGAGTGTTGGATGGAGGGTAAGAGTGTCGGTTAGATAGAGGGTAGGAGTGTTCGCGGCCTGTTTCAAAACAGGAGTCATTAGAGAGATTTGCCCAACCCCAGCTCGACGACACGATACCTTTGTATTTTAAATGCAAAAGGATCGACTGTGGGTACATTTTCCAACGAGATTTCAGGGTAACGATGAATTAGTTTTATACACATGGTAAATAGGGAAAAAAACAAATACTTTGAAATGGACACATCTACAACACATATTAATTTGTTAGAATGAAATATCAAAAAGTTAAGTTGCCATGTTTTCTCAATTCTTCTGTGTTGCGTGGAAAATCTGGACATGTCTTCTGGGCACGTGATTAGTGCGAGTTCAGTATCGCTAGATTGTTACGAGCTGCAGTTTGCAGAGTGAAAGTTACCCTGATGATAATCAACCTCTGATAGGAGAGTGCATCAGAAGATCAATGCTTTCATTATATCAGTCTAAGAATGAACGACGGTGAACTTAATAAAAGGCCAATAGCATAAGATTTGTAGATTTTAGGTGTACCGTGTTCCGCTTCCTCTTTATTGATTCAATTCCTTGTTCAAGCTCAAAAAATATAGATGAGGTGTCACAATTGATTCTCACCTGCTCGGGTTCAGGGGTTCGGGCTCATTAAAACTTCTCCATTAGAGAGAATTACAGAAGATAGGTGGAAACTTGAGTGGCAATCGGCCGATATGAAAAATGGCCTTCTCGTGCACGACCCCATTGAGAGACAGCCTGGATTCTCACTGCCTTGTAAACTCTGGTCCTCCAACAATAGGATAAGGTCCTACCACAGCCGCTGTGCCCACATAATCTTAAACAGTCGACGATGTGTAAATACGGTGCGGTGCAGACCACCGAACATATGGGCAACGAAAGCCCGCTGCATTCACTCCACAGCGGGATTGATCAGGTCCACAGCGCTCTGTGGACCTGATCAATCCCGCCTGAGGCCATAGACTGGGTCGACGACCTGATGTTCCCCTTGACGCCCCCACCATGCGAAAGAAGAAGGGAGAAGAAGAAAGTTGTAAGGAAAGTTTGCAAAATCGTGCCTAACACAGCTAAATCAACAGCTATTGAGAGCTACTCCGGAACTAAATGCAAAGGTTCTATATTTTATTTAAATGTGCAAAAAAACTGTTTTAATTATTTTTCAGAGCTAGGGAGCTAGCCGTTCTGCCTGGCAAGCCGGAAAATACATTTCATTATAAATTAATACAAAAAGGCTCGGCAGCAATCCTAATGTATTCAAACCTGCCTCAAGGAAAACTAATTTACAAGAAAGCTTTTAAAAGAAATTATGGAATCAAAGCAGACTTTATTACTTAACGATGTTATTCGTCACTTAATCATTTGTTTCGATCTGCTGTAAATGGCTGTAATACTTCAAAAGTAATAAGACATGCGAATAAAATATTATGATTAGAGTTGTATCAAATGATACAGCGTGTCCGCATGTCTTATACAGCGTGTCCTCGTGTTGTTCTCGTATCACATGAAACAGTTTATACCATAATCATACTAATAATAACATAGCATTTATATAGCGCAGTTTAGTATCATTTCACTTCAAGTACGTTTTAGTATAATAATTATCCTAATTAGGAATATTGCACTGAGAAAACTTATCTAAAGTATTGCAAATTTATTAAAAATCTGGTCAAATTATTCGTAATCCTGTTAAAAACGGGACTGCAGGCCTTTAACGAATGAATCGACAGGTTTATTAACAAACTACCGGTAAAACACAAATGTGTTATGGGGATGTCGGAACACGTGTTCTTCTAATATTAATTAGTAAATTTTAATATTAATTATATCATTTTAATAATTGAAATCCTTAACTGTAAATAAATATTCCATTAAATAAAGAATAACAATTAAAATATATTTAAATATCCAGAACAGAAAACAAAGGGTTATTAGTTACCATAAAATTCATAATTTAAGCAATGAAAATTAGGAAAATTACCAAGATATCCAAAATCGATTCGGGTGGAGAATTATTTCTAAAAACTTCCTTCTAAAAACACCTTGAAAAGCCTCAGCAGAATTTTCGGTTACTACCGTCGGACCCACCCCCCTGTCATAAAATCGATTGTTTTATGAACAAGGTAAGCCCACTCTATAGATTCAAGAATCGCGTGGTTCTCATCTGTCACTACCTTCATAATACTTTTTTTAACATTCTTTCATAAATATTGAAAATCCATCCTATCGAATCACGTTCTCGTTCGTCATTCTCCGTCATAATATTGATTGTTTAATAAAATTGTGTATTCGCATTTCTTATTTCTCTCGACTTAGTCCGTTCATATAGATTATTTAATAAATCTTGGGATTCCATTCTATAGATTCACGTTTTGTAACGTTTCCTCCGTAAAAACGTTGAATGTTTCATAAAACCTTAAATTCCATCTTGTAGTTGGTCGGGGATCGGCCGACTGCGGCTAGTGAGCCGTATGCGACTCTTTGTTTAGACGTTTGCGGCTCTTCCGACATCAACACAAATAATTTATCCTCCACTCAACCAATGTTATGAGATGGAACTGCCGAACGAACTTTGACTAGAACAGCATCAGTGTTGCCAACTCAGCTCTTTTAGAGCTACGTATTTTAAAGTTATTCTAGCTCTTTATTTTATACAGAACTCTGAACTTTACTTATTCAACGAAATCATTATTTAAAAGTTATTAACTATTTATTGAATGTAGCTATCACTTTATGTGGTTATATTTATTAGAAACAACGTAATTTGTTTGAATAACAACAAAAAAATATTAACGAGTTCCGAAACCGTTCAGCGTTAATAAGAAAAATTCCGGTTTAAATAAATTGTATAACGTAAATAAAGGGTATTTGTAAACCCCCATGATAAGAACAAATTCTGAAGAACCGGTTCGGGGAATTTAGCGCATCTGACCTTCAAAACAAGAGGATATGTCTAACTAAAAATTATTAAAAGCACCATCCCCTTTTTCTTAAACAAGAATTTTCTTCACATCTGATTTCGAAACACTATGCATAAAGTCCGGGCAAAGATGGGGACTTCTATTTATTATTGTAAATTAATACATCGTGAAATAACACAAATTAATTGCGACCTCTGAGGCTTTCATGTGCATTGGTATCCGATAAATAGCCTTTAAGAACTGTTAAGGGTGTGAAAAGGCACCATATTTAATTTCAGGGTTGAAAATACAGGTTTAAGGCGAATCACTACGAAGTAATACAAAATCATGTAATTTTGGTTTGAAAATTTGATTGCTTAAAAATATTTAAGATGCCTTAATTAAATACTGCAAGTAGAATACATCTTGGTATTTGAAATAATGAAGAAGTCTTTTTATAAGTAAAGAATCAGGCATTAAATTGAAAATCTCCTACTTACTAACCTGTTATGGTTTTATTGTATAATGTGGTAAAATAATTTGTTTAGAAAATGATCGTAAAACATTTGAATATTTGTACTGAACTTCGTAAAATAAAATAAAACCCACTTTTTGGCGATGTTTTTTTTCTTGCAAAAATCAAGGTGCTAAGCGGGAATTTAAACCTTATCGCCATCTACATAAGGAGTGTTTCTGTTGGCGGTCCGATTCCAAATGTTACACGACGTGGTGCATCGCCCTAAGGGTACGCAACCTGAAAATATTTAAGGTGTCCTACATGGCTCTGCATCATAACACTCTGAAATAATTGCGATAATATTTCAGCAAAGGGGTTTGTTTATTACATAGAAAGTGTTACCATTAATAATTGTATCTACCCGCGAAACGTAATGAACCAACGGCACGAAACCTTCTAAGAGTCGTGAGAATCCTGTGGCTTATAAATATAAACAGGCATACATTTTAGAGTGGAATCTGAATTTGAGATCTATGCAGATGAACTTTGGCAAAGCGAGTGCCCTTGGAACTTGTTGGTTTTCAAGTGACATTTTAATTTGAATATTAAATCCAATAAGTTTTAGAATATATTATTAATTACGAAAAAAATACATCTAAATTAAACAATAAAAACTTACCTTTAAAATTTACATGTTAAAAAACCTAGAGAATAATTCGGGAGAAATTAAACGTAACGGACATACTCGTAATCTACGGGTTCAAAATAACGTTATGCTTTAAAATATTAAGACGAATTATTAATTTGCGCCCGTACATACGCAAAATTAATATGAATAAATAGCTTGGTCTGTATAAAACTCAATTCTTTCAAGAAAGGCATCCTTTTTTTTAAATTTTTTATTGTAATATAAGGAATATAGATACATAAATATTTAACAATATTACATTTTAGATCATCATTGGTTATGTATACCTTATCAGAAAAGAGGAGTGCTCATGCCTGAAGGGAGCCACGATTCTTACATAAGTTTTATATTAAATATCCCTGTCGAAGACTTAAAATACAATTTCTTATTAAGTACTCTAAAATACATACATTAGAAGATGACGTAAAATAAACGATTTAACGTTCTTATTCAAAATACTTAACTCTAAATTCGACTGTTGTGAACTCCTGCAACTTATAAACATAAATACACCCACAGTAACAACACGACAAAATACAATATTCTACAGCAGCACACATAACTACATTGCCCACTCTCCGATACAACCACTTCACACCATGGGAAATCATTACTTGGGTGATGTTGACATATTCAATACCAACTTGGCAAGTTTTGTGGATCATTTAAAACATTTATTTCAACAATATTCCTAAACACATCATGTAAACCTACAAATAGCTGTAATTTTCTGTTTTTGTTTCTTGTGTTTGTATGACTTGTTGCATAGCTTTTAACGAATGTAATTTTATTCTTATTTTTTATGTTTCAAAGTATCTGTCAAATTAAAATTATACTACCAACCATGTAAAAGCCCTCTGTGCGTTAAATAAATAAATAAACCAATAAAATAAATAAACAAATAAATAATATTTTTGTAAAGGATATATATTTTTCAATGTAATGTTTAAAAAAAATTATTTCATTTATTTGTTCTGATTGTTTGACAATACAGCGCAGTTCAGAAGGGAGATTATTGTAGTTTTTTTATGGCTTGGTAAATATAATGGTTTTTCATTTGTGTTGTTTTAACATATACAATATTGTATCGGCGATTCGATCCAATTTTGTATTATAGATTATAACGTACGTTTTGTTTAACCTTAAACACAAAAACACTTACCTCTTGAACCAATAATTAATATTAAATGAAAAAAATATCTAGTAAAGCCAGTAATGCCAGCAATTGGAAAATGAAAACAGTCAATTTTATTTGCTACATATTTTGTTCAAATATACTTACGTACGGTACGCAAGGGTTAAAACTTGTTTCGAAAAAGCACATCAAATTATTTTCTCACACACTACTATTTTTTTCAAAGGACTTACAATCATATAACGCATGTTTTTATCGATACCAAAATTTAAAAATAATATTTGAAAAGCTCGAGAAACAAAATTTGATTATGGTTTGCGTATTGCGGCGGGGGAGTATTTCGTCAAACAACGAACTCAAAAGAAATAATAATCTTTCTGAAGAAATGTTTTCCAATTTGGTTGAATCGGGACAGGCCGCGAGTTGAATGACAAATCGTTTGGTGTTCTTTATTCAAGTTTACGTCTTTTTTTCGCTACTGCAAAGCAGTTTTTTTTCCGCCAATGAAGGCCGCGACCGTTTTCACAGTTAATCTACAGGGTGTCCGGGGTAAAGCAAGTGGTTCCAACCCATCACATTGACCCTAGCTGTCCAATTTCTATGTTATTGTGTATGGGGGTAAAGTGCGCTAACTTCGGGGGGTAATCCCACATGATTGTAGAGGTAAAAAAAATAAAAATAAATATTTCCTTGTCACAAGCAGCTCGGATGAAATCTTTATGAAAATATGTGTGATGGACATTAGGCAACTTTATGCCAAAAACATACTAGCATACATCTTCAAACACAACTACTTTTGACAATATCCAAACTGCTCTTGATACTAGAACCAAAGGACATAATCTCTTACTAATTAATCCATTTCGCTAAAACAACTTTTGGCCAGAGAAATTTTAGATATTTTTCAACAAGGCTATATAATGCTCTCCCACTAGCCATTGGACTGAACACAATTTTTTTGAAATGTAAAACAGACACCAAGTCTTTGATTATCAGCCAAGACAGATCCAAGACCAATTTATTATTTATTATTATTATTTATCATTTTCACATTGTCATTTAATGTAATTGTAGTGGTACGCAACTACTTCATTCGAACGAAATTCTAGAAGTCTCGATTTTTCCAAACAAGCTTCTTGGATGTTCTTTTATTTATTTGTTTGGAAAATTCTACATAGCAACCAAATTGTTCCAGAAGCTTCTTCACCTTTTAAAATCGACAGCATGAAGAAGTCAGTCAGTCATCAATCTGCCATCAGTTAACAAGGTGCTCAACGAGTGATAATCCGCGCACCTCACCTGCGCGAAGGACATTCTTCCCGGCTCTCATCATGGACTCCATCGGGACATCATCATAGCGCTTTGGCTCAGATCGCCGTTCCTGGCCAACGCTACGTGGATTACAGCGCCCTGGTTCCAGCGTCTCTGACCAGCGCTTCATCCACTCACCATGACCACCACGAGGACACGCAGCATCCTCACTGGTCTGCTCAACTCCCGCTCAACCGCCTACTCAAGGTCCACCGCACCTTCGGCATTCTCGTCAGCACTGGAGTACTGATTGCCAAGATCGCCAGTGCCTGACAGACAACGAGTCCGGTCACCAGCGCCCGGCGTCGACTCACAGACCCGCGCTTGACCAGCCATCACAGCCAGCATCCGGAGAATACAACATCAGTCCTACGCCCACTCTCATCACGGCCCTGACTCACAAAATAAACACTCTGACCTTCATAACATCTTTCATTCCGTGCCTCCTCACTAGATCACCAAATAATGAAATATTATATGTATCAAATAATAATTATTATGTAAACACTAATTTATGTATCCAATACGCCTGTTTCGACACAGGTATATCCTAGTGAGACAGACATCGAAAAACACATGTAAAAAAACTTTATATTGATAATAAAAATAATAATTTTAAAAAATTAAAAATAAAATTACCTACCCGCGATACCCGTTTAAATGCTCTATATTTTGTTACCAAATCTGCCAATAATTACTTCGTAAACTCCCCAATTCAAAGGCTTCATACACTTGGAAACAAATGTAGTTCAATCGATGTCTATCGTTTCCAATCGGTTTCCAAATTTAAAACCAATATATTAGAACTCTTTTAATAAAACTATAAACATCTAGCTATTGAACCTATTATCGAATTATTTCCTCAAGATTTACACAATTATAGGTGTAGTCTTCTTGAAATTACTACAACTGCATTATTTTTCACATGTAATTAATGTAATCATTTAGTAACAATGTTATTTTTATTTATTTATCAATTTACGAACTGGCTGGCTTATGGAGCCCGCTAGTTCGTGAAAAGATAATTAAATGAATGAATAAATATATACACTACCTTTTATGTGTCGCATACATATTATGTTAATACAACTACTACCTAGTATTACTAAACTTAACATTTTTATAAACAATTTTCATCTTTATACCTTAGAAGTAGGCGTATTCTTGTTTTCTTACAACATGCTTATACCTACAAACTATCATGTTTCCATTTGCTTTTTGCTTGCTTTTATATATCAAATGGTGAAGGTTATATTATTGCTTTTACTATTCAATACTTATAATCTTCACAATATTTTTTTTATATAAACTATTTAAAATATGTATAAAATGGCAGACCGAACGCCCTCGATTGAACAGGCCACTATAACCAGTCAAACGCTCTATATTTTGTTAACAATACATATTCTTATTTTTGTTCAAGAGGTTTATACCTACAAATAATTGTTGTATGCATTTACTATTTACTTGCTGTTATAATATGTCAAATGGATATGGTTAAATGTATTATTACTGTTACTATTGTGAACTTACAATTTTCAGAATATTTTTTTTAAGAACTATGTATGTAAAAGCCTAATGGGCGTATAAATAAATAATTAAATAAAATTATCTTTTTACTTCTAAAATCATAAAGAATAACTCAAAAACTACTGGACGGATTTCGCTAAAAAAAAATCAATGTTTGTTCTTATTAGTGTCTGGAGTGTTTAGAGAGTGTTTATAATGGTAGAAGAAGACGGGTAAGCCCGAGGAAGACTTACGGCCGTTGTTCCCAACATTTCGAACGATCAATCTCAGGGTCCGATCAGCCAAGTGATTTATTCAGTAACGTTCGATTCGCCTGTTTCCAAACATCTTTACTGTTGATTATCTTAAGTGGCCATGCCCACTTTCATAGACAATAAAATGACATCAAAGTTAAAACTTTCAATGCTAAATTAACATTGACGAATTAATTATTGTATTTCTTATTAATGCATATATTTTTTTAAGTACTGTAACACGTAAACCGATATTTAATATTTAAGCGTATGAAATATGTTAAAAATAAAGTATTAGCTTGACTTTAATGCCACCGTGCCTTGGCCTCGCAAATATGTTTCACTCTGTTGACACTTTTTATAAGTAGTCATTTACTGAGGCAAGCTTAATCCAGTAGTTTGGCTTCCTTAAATTGGTTGATCACTCATTTGTCACTTTTCCGTTGGAAAGAGCATAGTTGTGCGTTTGAGCAGTGTTGAGCCAAAATTTCGGCTCAGCAGTTGATCAGTAGGATTGGGAAGAACGGCCGTTAAGCATTATCTCTGGCACCGGAATGAGGTACCGAGTAGAATTAAATTCGACATAATTAAATTTTTCAACAGTAACAGTAAAAGAAGTCAGAGACGTTCGTAAACATTTTCAATTCTTTACAATAATATTATTTCCATCTGAAAAATGTACTCAGTTTTTCGGTACACTAGAATTAGTAAACTCAAAACCTCACTCCAAACCATGCACAAATCATAAAACCGAGCAACCCCGGGTACACAACAGCTAGTGGTATATAATTTAGAAAGAATAACGTGTTGGTTTACCTATTAATGTAGGTTTTGGAGTCATGTGTTGATGTCTATGTCTTTTTTAGTAATTGTGTTGTTTGTTGATTTAGTTGGTTTTTTGATAATGTATTGATAGAGTTTTAACGTAGTTGCTGTAAATGTTCAGTAAAACGAAATTATTTATCCATACCTTCCAAAATGAAACTAATTAATGTTCCCAAAACCATGTAGATTTGAAATCTGGCTATCATTAAATGAACTAGTTTTCAGGAACGCGATATGAATTTCCGAAGCACTGGTCCGCTTATTAAAAACACCAACAATAATAACTTCTGATAAAGTCGTCTTGGGAACACGTACAAACATAAAAGCTCTTTGTTACCCAAAAATCGTTAAATTGTACCCACTACGCTCACTGAGAGGGCGAAAGAAAAGGGACCCGCGCCAACTAACAACAGTGTTTATATTTTTACAATGATATAACTCTCGCAAGAATGGTAAGCGTAAATAAAATTAACCACGTATCACCAAGAGGTATAGGATATTCACAGAGGAATATAGAACTCCTGTGATAAATATTATGACTTAAAAAATATATTCATATGGATCGATAAACGCTAATTCTGAATATATAAGTTTTATTATATAATATTATACGTACAATGTATAAATCGTCATTTAAAAACGATTAAAACACCATCACATTAAAACACACCGTTCGGTAGATACGACTGAAACTGTTGATTCTGACATCAATACCACGAGTGATTTTTTTTATTTTTTTTATTTAGGAAGCATACAGTCGTACAGTAAAAAATTATAACAATAAACATTCATATGTTCTAGACCAATTAAGTTCCATTGAGTTAAATGTTGATTTAGTATTTTTTACCTACACAACATATTAAATGGCAAAAAAATAAACATAATATAGAAATACATAAAATTAAAAACAAAAAGAAAAATACAACTTTTCGCATAGCTATACTATTCACTACGGGTGATAATAATATAATTTTCACAACAAAAAAATCGAATAAAATAAAAGTATTTTAATTTATTAATTTATTAAGCTGAATTTTATATGATATCAAGTTATGGTTGAAAATGTCTACATCTCTAGAGGCATTGTGAGTTTTACAGATACGTACTATTACAGAGTTTTGCGCTATTTGGATTTACAATGTGGTATTCTAAATGAATCGTTCGATCTGGTGTTTTGCTTGGGGCAACGAAATGCAACCCTTTCTAACAGATATGATGAATCAACAAGGCAGTTCACGATTTTGTGTAAGAATAATGCATCAGAGATTTTTCTGCGTTTATATAAAGTGACAGGGACAAATCGATGGTCACTAAAACGATTCATAAATTTGTTCTGAATATTTTCAATGCGATCAATATATGTTTGATATTGAGGATTCCAAATTACTGATATATCTATGTTCTACAATATATTTTTCTTTGGTAGTAATGCAGGTTTTTAAACACCGGTAAATTGTTTAACTGGTGCGGTCATGGATGTATTTGTGCACTTTGGTTCAATACAATAACATTAGTGACGAGATGCTAATATTTTATCTAGTGTTCTTCAATGTTAAAAGCGGGTGAACTTAAGTATAAAAACGTCTCGACGCTCATATAAAATACAGCGTCGGTTGAAAAAAAAGCTCATTTTTTAGACTGGTGACGTCATAAGTCACGTTCGTAGATTTGGTGCGATTTTGGATAACCTGAAAAGTTTTAACTTAGAAAATTATTTTAACTTTTTTTTTCTGGAAATAAAAATCTTGTTAGTGAAAGGAAAAAAAAAAAAAAATACATTCATTTATATTAGAATTATATACTGGTATATGAACTACAATATACCAGTATATAATTATAAAAGGTCATAATAAATAAAAATAAAGAGGGTCGCGGTCGCGGCTTCAAATTACGGCGTGCGCAAGAAAATTTTATTTACGTTCAAAATATATGTTACTTCATGATTAAATCATTTAAGATAATCAGGGGAACTTTTATGTGGACTTTGCGGGGATATTTTATGATGGTTTTTGTTTTATATAATTCTATTTTCTATTAATTAATTTCTTAACCCGATGAGGAAATCTTTAACTGGCTGTACTTTTGATGTCATGTAAAATTCAATAATTAATTTCATAAAGATCAATAATAAATAAATAATATGGCTATACCGCTGGAAGGTCCATTGCAATCTCTCTCTCTCTCTCTCTCTCTCTCTCTCTCTCTCTCTCTCTCTCTCTCTCTCTCTCTCTCTCTCTCCCTCACAGCGGCAGCACCATACGTTTGTTCACTGACCCAAGACTACCATACATAATGCAAGCAATAAATTACGTTCAGGCATGTATTTATTGCCCGTAGAAAAAGCCTCCAGGTGATATTTCTTGTTAAGCACGGTGACCCAAGGAATGACCTTACTTCTTATCGCAGAGGATCTTATAACGCCACCATTTCGGTTTACGATCTGAAAGCCTATTTATAGGTTAGGTTATATGACAATGAAATCTTATGCCGGGTGCTAGGTCATTCTCATTGACGACTGAGCTATGGCGGCTTATCTCTTATCCGCGAAATAATTCAAAATATACTAGTGTTTCATTCAACAATTACTGCTTGTTACATTTTCGAGTCCCGTTGGCGTCATGTATATTTTATCAGGAGATTTTTCAATGTGAATTAGTGTTTCAGGCAAATAATTATTGCTTGTAAAATAATTGTTACCCTTTGTGCTATGCATAAAAAATCATCTCTTAAACATTAGTTTACCAAAAAAATAATAATTAATATTTGACAAGTTCTAGTATTTCACCTAAAATTGTAGACAATTTGTCTCGACGCCATCTAGTGAGAGAGTTAGCACTTACAATGCCTTTCTCATATAAAATAAAGTTGGTTGTTTTCAGGTGAAAAAATGTAACAAGCAGTAATTGTTGAATGAAACACTAGTATATATTGAATTATTTCGCGGATAAGAGATAAGCCGCCATAGCTCAGTGGTCAGAGCTGTCGACCGGAAATTGAAGGGACACGGGTTCGAGTCCCGTTGGCGTCATGTATCTTTTATCAGGAGATTTTGTGGATGAGTGTTTCAGGCGAATAATTATTGCTTATAAAATAATTGTTACCCTTTGTGCTATGCATAAAAAATCTTGTCTTAAACATTAGTTTACCAAAAAAATAATAATCCTGTTTACCACTGTACGCTTGTAATTCGATTATCACTGTATTTTAAAAGCCATTTTATGGCGTTTGAATAAATAAATAAATAAAACAATGTTATGCGATATTGGAAAAAGTTACTTTAACCCTCGGATTGTACTTCTTTTTGCACCTCCTTCCTTATATTTTTCATTCCTACACATACTATCACACAATACCAACAAACATCATTCATTTCGTATTCGTTTTAAATTTGTTTATAGTCCACAATTCATATTCACCTGAAGTTGTAATTCGGAAGCGGTTTCGGATGCAAAACCTACAAATATCAATATATTCACAGGGAGACAAAAAATTTATAAAACATTGCAACCAAACACAGACTGATGAAGTGAGACAACCTGTTTGATATCCAAGTTATGTAAGTATAATCAAAACAATCTCTCGTAGCTTATATATATACATTGTAAAATGTTAAGAAATACAAAAAATTGTGGCACACATCCTTAGTAGTGCAATAATATTAGATTATATTAAATACGGAAAATAAATAAATTTATGATGGGTTGTTTCGGAGAATTTGAAAAATTCTTGAAATGTTCATTTTTGGATTCTGTGAAAGTCTCATTCAAGTTATGTTATAATATCATTATAGGCTAGCTGCTTGACAAAACTGAAATGATAACAGAACTTGAAAAATCTTTCACAGAACTTGAAAATTAACTTTGAAATTTGAAGAACTGTTCAAATTCTCCGAAACAACCCGTCCTTAGATTCTTTTTTGTGAAAACTTCAAAAAATAAATCACCTTTCCATTGAGTCCTGTTTTTGTTGACAGGTACTGTAAACGTCTCTTTGCAATTAGCATCAAGTTTTCTTCAATGAATCAGGAAAACAATTCATTATGGGATTCCCGAGTCACGCTGATTACCCCCAGAAAGAATTATCAGATTAATATTTGCTTTCGTCAAATCAATTTGATATCCCGAGGTGAATTCTTCCACCCGAGTTATTATTTTTAAGTGCTTTTCCATTACGACCCTTAGCAAGATATCGAAGGCCGCATTTTTGTTTGCAAGCTTAAAATATTACCTCCAGAAATTATTAATGAGAAATTCTTTCAAAGTGCTCTCACGTTTTTTGTGACTAAAAAATGTGGAACCTAAAAATTATCACCCGGTGTCGGTATTTTCCTGAAACTAGCTTTTATCTGTGGAAATTCAAAGAAATTTTACATCAAAATTACATATTTCTATCATTTTTATTAGTAATAATGACTCTACAACAATTTTTATTTTGCGCTTTGTCGGGCAGTGGAGAAGAGTGAATTTAACCCTTTCAGCACCGCACTTTTGTTTCCCCACATAGACCATTTTATGCTTGATAAAACTTTAGATAATTATGTTAAAAAAAAAAAGTTTTAGATTAAGGACGGGTTGTTTCGGAAAATTTGAACAATTCATCAAATTTCAAAGTTAATTTTCAGGTTCTGTGAAAGATTTTTTCAAGTTCTGTTTTTATTTCAGTTCTGTCAAGCAACTACCCTATGCTGATATAATAACAGAACTTGAATAGGACTTTCACAGAACCCGGAAATCAACATTGAAATTTGATGAATTGTTCAAATCCTCCGAAACAACCCGTCCTTAGAGTTTTTATAATTTGATGTTTGTACTTTTTATTAGTCAGAAAAAAAAACCTATCACACAAACAATTGCTTAAATGCTTAAAAAATAATAATCCACAGTGTAACATGCAATAATATATGGATAACCTAAACAACCTAGAAATAGGAATGTATCCCAGTCCTGGTAAAACAGCCGAAACGGAATTTGTCATTATGTTTACGGTATTCTTTGGTGGAATAAGAATTGCAACCTAGCAAGAAAAATAGACGCAGTGATGAATACCCTTCACAAGCATGGACCTAACAACCATGGATAGAGCATTAATGTTATTTTGTATGAGCGCATTGAAGCCAAATTGTATGACAAACTTTGGAAATATTTGTATGCAAAGTGGTATATAATGAACTATTTTATTTTTATGTTTATATTGCTGGTGCAATTATAATGTTTTTTGGGGTATTTGATGAGAAAGAAAACATATATGTGCATTTCGACGACCGGTCGGTGGCTGAGTTGACATCGTATTTGGGTCCCACCCAGGCGTAGTATGTTCATTTCCTCGGCTGGCTAAGTCCTCTATCACAACACAAGCAACATTTTCCGCTTACTGTGGTGGTAGTAGGATATTTTCAAATATTGTCAGATATTCGTAACCGGGAATGTTTGCCTTTCTTTAAAAAAAAAATATCATTAAAAAATTTAAGTAGGTAGGTTCAGTCCAGGGCTTATTAGGTCAATGTTCCTAAGCAATAAGCAAAAAATTGTTTCTCAAAATTAAGAGATATTTATTTTTTCTTCATGTTCCTGAGAAAGAACTCTGGTGTTGAAAGTGTTAATCAAAAAAAACATTTTTTTATGAAGATTTACAACAATCTTGTGAGGTGCTCCAAATGCCCAACAATTATATTTTCGACAATAACAAATAATTTTCTATTCTACAAACCTTAGAATCTAATTTTCTAATTAAATCTGCCCACTCCTCCATCATTTTTTATACTGATTTGCAGGGAAATGAGTACAAACCAACTTCCAGCAAGGCAGCGTGATCGTTCCACTTTCGGTGATTTATCAATAAATGAATCTGATAGTATACAGGCAACTCACATTGTAATATCACCATTCGGTCCTCGAAAATAAAATCAGCTTACGAATTACTATTTTCTAATAGTAATAAAGTTATTATCGTTCATCACCGAGAAGATGTGCACATTTTGTATAAGTTGTATATTTAATCGCTTACCGGGTTATAATCAATTACCGTTAACGAGGGTCACTAATAATGTTCATCGGGTGCTTATGAAGTTCGATCGCCTCTGTGATTGGGAGGACTCGACAGATTTTATGCCTTCTTAGAACATAGACCCGACCAGTACTAACTAGGAAAAGTTATCACGGATTTATCCCACCCCAAAAACAACCCGAAAATAAACTTATATTTTAATGAATGAATTAAATTTTAAAATATTAATCAAATTTTAAAATATTAATCAAATTATAAAATATTAATCAAATTTTAAAATACTAATCAAATTTTAAAATATTAAGCACATTTTTAAATTTTAATGAACAAATAAATTTTAATGAATTTATTAAATTTTACAAAATAAAATTTGATAAATTAATTAAATTTGGATAAACTAATTTAATTTATTAATTCATCTAAGAAAAGAAATAAGCATTTCGAATAGAGAATTATTATTTCATAAAATGATTTTGATAGCTACTTTTTCGCTTATAAGCAGTTTGAATAAGTAGTTTAAATTTTAAAATTTATTATAAAAAGTTTATTGAAATCGAATGATGTTACGCATTACGCGGTAATATTTCACATTACTAACTAACTTACACATGTCACCAAAAGTCGAAATTACTTTTTTTAAAGTATATTTTATTTAGTTGTAAAATTTAGCATTTTAGCATCTAGTGAACTCCTATTCTAAAACTACTATAAAAATATTCCATTACCTACGTACTAATATTTGGACATTGAGACATAACCCAAATAATAAAACTATGTTTAATATGTCCATTCACGACCAAATTATTCATAGGAAATGCGCTCATAAATCCAATGTAATGCATGAATTTCCTTTTCAATTTCCCCTACATCTGGCGCACACATAGGACATTCTGTGTACATATTACAAAGTGCCTATGGATGTGTGTGATATAATTTCTAAGCTACCCACTTTTATAAAAGCTTCACTTCTTTCGACAAATTTGTTAGGAAAACGGCAAATTAAATAATTAATATGAGCGATGAGTCAATTTCCTTAGAAGCAAACGACACGTAATTTGATAGACTATCCTTGTTCAACAAGTGGAATGCAATCCTAAGAACACAGATGACAGATGGAATAGTTATTTACGTGCTACCGATATTATAATGCAGTGTGCTTAGAAGAACTATCACCCATTGATAAATTTAACGGTAAACATTACTTGTGAATGCAATTATGCACATAAAAGCTCGGCTGTAGAATACAGCACTCTTCAAGACCAAGGATAACACCACACTATCCTTAAAAAGACTCTTCGACAGCATTCCTAAAGATGGCAACTTCCAGGCCTTCTGAATACCTACACAAAACATACAACTTCTTAGAAATAGCCCCTAAGATTACTAACTTAATTAATTTCTAATCTTAGTTAGGTTAGGTCAAGTTTTCGTAGATAATGTTGGGAAGTAAGAGCTTTATAGATGCACGCACAGATGGCAGTTCATAGAGCTTGCGGGGAAGTCCGCAAGATGGAGCCAGTGGCCAGTAGTCGCCAGGGCCAGTGGGAAGGCTCTCAGAGAATCTTACTGTTTCAGATTCCAATTAGCAAGCTTCTAGTTAGGTCAACTATCGAGTCACCATTATAATACGTGGAGTATTAATAAATCCCTGACTAATATAAAAGAACCATTTGATTATTAAACTCCTTCCAAGACGAGTTGGAGTCCTGTTTGTGCGAACACAACAGTTAGGTTAGGCTATGGTAGGTAGAATAGATTAATTTTGATTAGGTTAGGCAAGATTAGCTGCGAGTCTTATCATATCCATATGTATGTATATAACAAAAGAAAATTATTCAGTGGTTTTATTCCAAATAAACTGCTAGCCATATCAAATTTTTCTCAACCTTTAGTTGAGATAAAAAAAATATTAATATTCGTCACAACTTTGAGATATTTCAGACGTCAAACTTTCCAGTCGACATGATAAATGGCTTGGGATGAAAAGTCCTGGCATCTTATTCCATAAAGTATTAGTTTATCCTTTGCGAAATCTTTCCCTGACTGTCGGGTATCTGAAATTCCGTTGAAAAAAACTTGAAGTTTTCGTAAGCCGCAAAATATAACCCTTTTCGGATTACCGATAACCCGTAAATACGCATTATCCCCTTATGAAGTTCATGAGATTTTGCGATGTCTGCGATATGTTATAAACATATTAGTATTAAATCAGACTAGTATTGGACAATTCGACAAAATTCAACCTTTTAAAATAAAATAATATTGTGTTTCAAATTAAAAGCCTGGACTCCGACGTTCAGAAGATGTATAGAAGGTGACCAAAGGCAATTTTGATCAAAACAAAAGTCTTTCTCTATGGATTATACTATTATGTGCGTACCAGCAACATTGGCGCAAACAACTAAAGGCCATTGATGTGCAACAAAAACAAAGTCGGTGACAAAACAGATTCCTGTGGGATGCTAGCATGTATTTATATATCTTCATAGAATGAGGGGAGGAGGTAAAACCATCAGAAACCGCCTGAATCAACCTCTCCCACAAAAAGTCGGAAATCCATGTGCAACAATTCATTGGTGACCCCAAGAGATCAATGACATGGAACAAAAATACAGTTGGCGACAGAGCAGATCCCTGTGGGACACCAAAATTTATTATATATCTACATAGAATGAGAGTAAGTTGTGAAACCATCTAAATCAACCTCTACCATCACCTTTGGAACACAAGATCCTTTTTGAGGGAAATCAAAAATGAACTCTAAAGTGTTGCAAGTGCAAGCGATTCTGTTCAAAAATGTATGAATTTTCTCACGGCATACAGCTTCAAATCGCCTCTAAAAAAATTCCAGCTAGGGCAAAATTCCATTGCCAGCAGCACATGAACGGTTTGTCACTGGTGCACGAACAGTTTTCCAGAGGTTAAAAAGTTGGCAATCCATGTACTACTAATCATTGAAATCGAATAACATAAAAATCGAAGCTATCGAAAAGAATTTAAGCGCATCGACTAAGAAATTTAATAATTTGAATAGATTATTTTTAGAATCGACATCTTTCGATTCGGTCAAAAACAGTTGAAAAATAGTTTTGAGGAAAATGGTATAAAACAAACCTTACGAACATGCAACGTAAAACACAAAGTTTTTTAAACATCATAAATCGTCGTAAAACACTAAAAATTATCGATAAATATGCTTAAAGATGTCTACATTCACATAGGTTCGACTCAAATCCCAAAGATCAATTATTAAGGACGGTTTGTTTTGAAATGGACAACTCATCAAATTTCAAATACCTTATTAAAAACGTGGTTAATCGTCGTAAAACACTGAAAATTATTGAAAAATATGCTTATACATGGCATTTAGTCAAGAAAAGAAAATCAAAATTCTAATATATTATGAACTAGGCTATTAAATTTTAGCACATCTGTTTAGAACACGTTTTCCTATATATAATGAAAGTACTAACGTTGTATCTACTTATAACTTAGAATCCAATGCTTGCTCAAATTATACACCCTCCTGGAGCCAAAAGCATAATCGGTTTGCCTACCTTGGAAAACATGTTAAATCGTTGTAAAACGTGAAAAATGAATAACTGCATATTTTGCATTACACCGTGTCTCTGCCAAAACCGATCACATAAGTGAGCCGAAAAATTAAGGCCGCAGAAGGAAATCTTCAAAGTTTTCTGAGAAACCTGTTCCTCCACTATTTTTTCTGCCAGAACAGAGAAAAATAAGAAGAGCTTGAACATACACTATTATACTATCGTCTTATATTCCAAAAAGCACAAACGAGATGTATTGTTGGACTTTAATTTATCTAGAGATAGAATAGAATAAGAATTTCACTCTAGAGAAAATTAATATTTCATTGTGCACACGAAGGTCATTAATCATTATTTCCAAAACACGTGCCAAGATCTCATCTCTCGCACCACGAATTCATTAATTTTGTTTATACGAAGTAGGTAAGGCGACGCTTTTGAATTTAAGCGTGAAACTATTTGAAATTTTTTATTTTTTATATTGCCATTTACAAGCGCAAATTTCAACACTGCGCTTGTTGAGGTTCAGTTCATTCCTGCGTTTGTGGGCTTGTATTATTATCTACTATCTGTACCCCGCCACGCGCTTCTGTGGCTCAGTCTGTCTGTGCAGATAGAGAAACAATAGCGCGTGTTGCTTTTACGTCCAACGGATTGCGCAGTATTAAAAAAAGCATGTTTTTACCTGTCGCAGGTGACATCTGTACAATAAAGGTATATAAAAACACACGCAAATTCGAATGCAACATTGTGCCGAAATTTCAAAGCAATCGGATAAGTTTCTGAGATTTAAGATTTTGAAAAAACGAACATTAAGGACGGGTTGTTTCGGAGAACTTGAACAATTCTTCAAATTTCAAAGTTAATTTTCAAGTTCTGTGAAAGATATTTTTAAGTTCTGTTTTTATTTCAGTTCTGTCAAGCAACTAGCTTATAATGATATAATAACAGAATTTGAATAGGACTTTCACAAAACCCGTAAATGAACGTTGAAATTTGATGAATTGTTCATATTCTCCGAAACAACCCGTCCTTAATTTTTTATATATTTATAGGTTATTCAAAATTAATTAAAGAGTAGTGAGCGTCTGCTCCTGTAGGCATGTAGATTTTAGAAGCGTTAAAGTGGGCGTGGCGCAATAAAGTTTAAAAACACTGATCTAAAGCTATGCAAATACCTACATGTTTCGTGATCCAAAAGTCTGCGACATTCTCCCTTTAATTTTAAATACAGAACATACAGATCATCATGAAATTTTAATGTCGATCAAATGGGATGGCGATAAACGATGTTAGGCAAGTGTAAGAGAGATAGAACGTGCTAAATGGGGTAGAAGCAATAAGGTACTAAGTCGTGATTGGTGACATGTTTTCATTCAAATCTGCATGATAGGAAGTGTCTGGTTAAAGTGGACTGTAAATAGAAATAGAATTTTCATTCGATCGGGTTAAAATCACTGGGAAAACGAGGATTGATGTAAGGAAGCATTGCTTTATGATGTCGGTTTCTTTTAATCCTGTTAATTTATTGAAATCGCTTGGATGACTTAAAATTTATAGGTGCACACCTCATATAATTAAAAATAATGTCATATTTTCACAATACGATTGTGTTTAATTTAACCACACGACAATGTTGAACTTTAGGATACAATTTATACCATTTTAACACATTAGGTTTTAAATATTTTTACCAACAAGTCCTAACGTCTTGGTGAATTTTCTTGGAATTTCGGGATGCTCCCTAGGTAACTTAAAGTTGCCGTTAAAATAAATACTGTTTTAGAAACTGGATAAAATTATCTTTGAAATATTTGCATTTGGAAAAAAACATTGATGTTTTAATATTTTTTAATATCAAACATGAAAATGTTAACAAAAAAACTTACCAGAACATTTTGACTCGGAACGTCCATAATTTTGAAAGAATTCGATATTTATAAAACATATTCCTTTTGCGTAGGTAATAAGTAATAAAACTGTCACTTCACTTTTTATACCGTTTATAAAATAAAAATAAAATTTTACTTTCAACTGTCAATGAAAAAATTTCGAAATTCGTAACCATGCACTTTGACTTTTTTTTCAATTATATCCATGAAATAATGTATAAATATTTGATACAAACTGTGAAGAATAATTATTTATCTTTCCAACGAAGAACATATCACATATATCTGACGCCCCAGTCAGATCCTTCGGAGGCTATAATCGAATATTATGTTTGTGGCTAGTAATGTCCTTCCGAAGCCTGAAGAGTTAACGGCCTTTTCACGAGAATAATATTTAAAATAAGACAATATGCACTATTAACAATGACAATATTACGAAAGAAAAACAAATAACATGTGTATGTTTAAATGGCAATGGAATATCACTGGCGTATGTTTCCTTTCTTCCGTTCTCCTTTTAAAGAAGGAGGAATAAAGGAATTGATAATTTGAACGGCACATTGGGATATAGCATAGTCACAAAACTTTTTCAATACTTAACAGTGAGTAAAATCTATTCAGTGCCTTTAACAATATAAAATTTCCCATTAAGACGAGACAATACCCTAAAATAAAGTCGGAATCTGAACAACGTAAATAACGACGTGAAAAAGCCATGCAAAAAAATTATGCGACGCTCGGCCCTTGTGTATTG
The DNA here is from genome assembly GCF_061612785.1 of Hesperophylax consimilis. Classification (NCBI taxonomy): domain Eukaryota; kingdom Metazoa; phylum Arthropoda; class Insecta; order Trichoptera; family Limnephilidae; genus Hesperophylax; species Hesperophylax consimilis. The sequence goes on from NC_142842.1 coordinate 5,918,463, forward strand.
GACAGACCTAAGGTTGAATTTGCTCTAACAAATCTCTACAATAAAGTGGGAATCTTAATAACATAAGTGATAAAGTCGTGTGAAAACAATATTCGACGTGCGGCCCGGCGTAACGCACAGACTTACGGTCGAATTTTCCCTGAATTTATCTTTCGGTCGGGTTTATTTTAATTATTTCTGATGAACGTATTACTAAATTCTCAGATTTTACAAGGTGAATCCCTCGGGAAATTACTAATTCATGGTTTAGAAAAATAAAATCTGGTGCTTACCCTAATTTTATGGGTGAAAAACTTTTAAAACGTTTTAATGTTAAGGTAACTTTTTTATTCATCTTGATTATAAATAACTAACATCCGTAGGGATCGGTTTAATAAAATATATATTATCAGTACCAATTCGTGGGAATTAATTAAAATGTGAACCTCGAGAAAACCTCCGTTATTAGAGTCTTGTGTCGCCTTAAGATCTTTTCCAATACGATACATTTACTTGGTAATTCGTTTACACGAGCCGCACGCCACTGGTGGTGGGTTACGTATAATTGGGCAGTGATAGATCGCTCTAATCAAATTATTTTCTACACGAATGAACAAACATAAATTTATCACATTTTATTTATCCGACGTAAATCGTTAAGACGAAAGATTTGTTAGTCGAAATGGCCCCACAAATAGTCATCCAATTAAATTATTCATATTTTGATTGCCCTGCAATAAAACTAAAAGGTATTATTTGCGCGAGCATCCGATTCGCGACGTTTAATAAGCACTTACCTGTCCAAGGTAACTACGGAAATAAAATATTCATTCACGTAGATTTTACTACCCGTAAACCCCCCTAGGGATCTCAACCGATCGACAACAGAGCTGGTCAAATAATGCATTCCAAATTCAAAGTAGATGTACATATAAAACAAAGAACATTCCGATAGCACACACCACACACGGACAAAGACACTTTAAATACTACGCAACCAAACTTTTTAACAGTATGCCCATTACTTTCAATCAATTAATGACTACAAATTTTCTCAAAAAACATATCGTAGCCTGGATAAAAAATCAAGATATTCACTCTATTCAAAAGATTATAATTCCAAACCAAACATAACCAAAATATAATAAGTAAAATAAAATATTATAAACGTTCTTCAAGAATTATCCAAAAATACATACACTCACATATAAATGTGTGTTTTCTAGTTTCAATATATGTCTGTGAAAAATAAAAAACCTAACTTTCTACTTCAACACATAAATACCTGTCACACTTAATCACAAACACGTTAACACCTTAGCACTGGTTCTCCAAGTGAGGTGTTCACGTAACATACAATATCACACACACACAGTTTTACCTATATCAACCTATGTTCTTTATTTTTTATATCTTTTTTCTGTACTTTTTTTCTCTGTACCACAATATAAACCGCTGTAATCATTTTTAAAATGTGTATTCAAGAATAGACATATAAATAAATATACTGAAAAATTGAAAAATGATATGAAGAAATTATTCTGAATAAACTTTCGTTTCTAAAATACGTGTAAAATTACGGGTATTCAAATTTGGCCCTAGAAGGGGTGGTAGGGGGAGGGTTGAGATATCCGGGAGAGTTCTGTAACCATACATTCCTCGGGGTATTGAATTCTAACTATCATATTTAGGATGTATGACAATCAATACATAATATTCACGTACATATTGTGGAGGAGAAGGGGTGGTTAGGGTTTGAAGGGAGGTTGCGTTATTAAGTCGAAAAAATGAATCAACTTTCACAAAATGATGTGAACTAAATAAAAATAGTTAACATAAATACTAACAAAGTGAAACTTTAATAACATGTGGTGAGGGAACACAGTTCAGATAAACACTTTCCATAACATCATTGGATCTATCCGTACGACGCGTGTACAACGAAACGTTGATTAAAATGGACTTGGCCGTGTTTAGCGACTAGATTTGAATAGCCAGGATCTACCCAGCCTTCCTCTTCCATATATACCTCCCTTCCCTTTTCCCTCCACCTACAATATACTCCAATTAGAGATGCTATAATCCCAACGAACCCCGAACAGTGGGAAGAAGTGCTGGGACGCTTGTGCGGGATATTCACATAAAAAATAAATAACTAAAAAGAAATCTCAACAGAAAATAATACATTTCTGAAAGCATGAATAGTCCCCAGACGACGCTACCATAAATTCAAGTGTGTATTTAATCGGTATTGGGGTTGGTGAACTCCCGTTCAAACTTTCCAACCGAATTAATGGTAAATTATAATCGTTTCGGAACACATTATATCAACTTAAACATTTGTGGAATATTTAGCAGGCAGGTTGGGAAAACAACTCAACCGATTAAAATATTTTGTGGCCAATAAAAATACAGCCAGGAGGTAAATTTATAAAAAATTTAAGTATCGGGAAAATGTTTGTAGTTTGTTTTAAAGCAATTATAAGAAATGGTTATAATTTTTCAGAAATTTATTCAAATTATAATTGTACTAGCTGACGTGTACTTGGCGTTGCTTGACTTTTCTCTACTTTCAATAAATATAATATTCATGTATTATTTCTTCCGGAAGAAATTCTCTAAATGATAGTTAAAACCCTATCAAACTCTGTTGCATAGTTTAGAAGAACTAAGCGCACAAGCAGACAGACGCGGATAGTGACTTTGTTTCATATTATATAGAGATACCAATGTATTTTACTAAAAATTTTATCAGGAAACGGCCTGTAATCCCGTTTTTAGTTCATTTTAATCGGGGATGATACCGAACGTTCCAGCCTATTTCCGAACATTCCACAACATTCCAGAATGTTCCGGGATGTTCTCGAATACTCTTGAATGTTCTGGACTGTTCTAGAAATTTATAGAGGGCGAAACTTCCAGCCCTTATATCTTCAAAAGCACACCCTTTAGGGTAAAAATAGGAACCTTATTTGTGGATGGGAGATAGAGGGCTACCACACCATATAAATCCCTTGATCGTACCGGGACCCGTTTCTGAGTGTTAGCGGCACGCACATTGTACACTTACTTTTATTATATATATAGATTATGTGTGTTAACTAAATAATTATTTTTTAGTACCTACATATAATAACAATGCCTACTGGTTTGGTAATAATTCAAATAACTATATCCTATAATATTCCTTTACGAATCTAATAGGCCAGTGCAATTAGCGCCAAAAAGGGGGTCGCGATCGAAGTAATTCCGGTAGTCCCAATTTTTTTATATGTTATATAAACTGATCCCCTGATGTAAAATCTGAGTTTCCGACCTTGGCGCACCTGTGCTCGCGCCGCCATTTTGAAAAAACTGGTCGAAATCGGGCCAAAATCTAGTTTTTCCCAAATATCTCATTTCCAATGCAAATTTCGGCTAAAGTATCTGAACAAGTATAATAGAACATAAAATAACCTACAACTTTTGTTTAAACAAAATTCTTCTATCTCTAATAGGTACCGAGGTAGAAAGTCGTAAAGATGCGTATATTTTTGAAAAAACGAGTTTTTTGCGCGACTAGGTTTGGTTTTTTATAAATACCTCGTTTCCAGTACAAATTTATGAAAAATTTATTGATAATAATTTTGTAGAAAATAAAATTTCGTTAAAGAAATAGGTATATAATTTATATTTTTTATCTCTATTACGTATCCAAACTCTAATCCACCAAAACCAGGCCAAAAATTGAAACAGAGGTTAGGTGTTTTAAACTTGGCATTCCTTGATTTTATTTATCTTTAACAATTATTGTTCTAAGAACATATACGTTGACAACAATCGTCATGCCTGTGTCAGACCTAGCTATAAATATAGTAGATAGACTATTTCAGCATATCGGTCGCCATACATTCCCAATGGGAAGACCACTAAAATAGGCCAAGCCACTACATTTGTGCTCGCAGCTTGGTCTGACATGCCTATCAACGTAATCACAATATACATTTAAGATTATTAATACAATTAAGATGATAAGGTACATAAAAAAGATAAAAAATTGGTATTTTCGTAAAATTAACATTTATTGACATTCTTTTCTTTATTAGTTAAGTTGTCAGCATAACAAAAAATAAAATTAATGGTAGATCAGTTTAGACAGAAGTACGAGCCCTTGACTATAGTTTCGTACTTCTGGCCCTGAATAGCTTCTTCATCTGTCTTATCACCCAAATTTGTCTCGACTGGGTCATCATATTCCTCGTCATCGTCATCAACGAAGGCTTCTACAGCATTCTCGCAGGAGTTGCCATTGCAATGAATGCAGAGTAGGGAACATTTCAAACCCGACTTTCTGCAGGTGCACTTTCCAACGCAACCTTTTTTACATTGACATGATATGAAGTTCAGCAAGGCCTGAGGTGCAGCTTCCTTCAACATTGTTACTGGAGTAAGTAACCCAACAGCATCCTTTTTCAACCCCCATTCAGTCGGATCCTTATCGTGACCAAGCCAAGTCTGCACTTGCAAGTATGTTCTTGAAGCGTGTTGCTGGACTGCATCTTTAATGGGTAGTCCCACCCACCATCCCTCCCATTGCATGAAACGTTCCACATCCGTCTAAAGTGTCTATATTAAAATCTGCATTATCAAATACGAATTGCACAAAAGCATTATCTTGAATAGGAATTTTCGGATGCAGAATGGCAGACTGTTCAAGTCGAGTTGCCTCTTTGTAAGAACATGAAAATCCAAGGGCTGAAAGCGCATCAATGAGTTTTTTTGAGCCAAATTTTTTGTACATATATGCACCTACACTAGTTAGGAGTGATGAAACGAAAGATCGTGGCCGTGCTGCGGAAATCAGGGCGTGCGATAAGGCAACACATTTCCTTTTCCATCCTTCTGCCTTTCCATGTTTTTTTTGCCTATCACTCTCTCATAAAACTCTGATACTGTATGTGGAATCACCGAGTTCACATCTTGAAGAAATTCATCTGATGGGCTGTAATTTTCCAATGTGTACACTTGTGATCGAATATCTTCTCTAATAATATCTGCAGCAGCTCTTACAATCCGACGACGTTCCTCCACGGGGTTGGAGCTCCTGTCTTGATACCAATGGTTAGTAATTATTTTGTAGCCAGTGTTTTTGAAGCACACTACTGGTGTATTTTCCCCCTCTCAACAAAGAAGATGTCGTCACCGCAGTGGCTCTCAAGTCTCGCTCTGACAGTTTTTATACAAGGCTGAAAGACTCCCTTTATTTTACCCATTAACTGTTCCTGTGTAAACTGACATTCGTCTGAATTGTTGGAAAGAAAATTATAAATGTCTTCCATGGCTCTATCAACATCTTCATTAGAGGGCGGGCCAGGTTTCATTTCAGAAGGAGGTGCGCGGAATAACTTTTTGTAACAAGACGCATGATATCTTGCATCTTGCGCCACCAAGTCAGAGCCTTCAGGCACTAGAGCAATTCGTTCAATCACTTTCTGGGCCCACTCATCACCCCGTTCTCTAGCTGCTCTGATAATCGTCTTATCTACATACAGCTGCTCTACATTATGCACAGGATTACGTCTTGACGCAGGTGACAACTTATTCTGCATTTGAAGATGTTCTTCAGTAATTTTTTCACCACAAATAAAACATTTAATAAATGTTAATTATACGAAAATACAATTTTTTTTTATCTTTTTTATGTACCTTATCATCTTAATTGTATTAATAATTTTAAATGTATATTGTGATTACGTTGATAGGCATGTCAGACCAAGCTGCGAGCACAAATGTAGTGGCTTGGCCTATTTTAGTGGTCTTCCCATTGGGAATGTATGGCGACCGATATGCTGAAATAGTCTATCTACTATATGTATAGCTAGGTCTGACACAGGCATGACGATTGTTGTCAACGTATATGTTCATATAACAATAATTGTTAAAGAAAAATAAAATCAAGGAATGCCAAGTTTAAAACACCTAACCTCTTTTCAATTTTTGGTCTGGTTTTGGTGGATTAGAGTTTGGATACTTAATAGAGATAAAAAATATAAATTATATGCCTATTTCTTTAACGAAATTTTATTTTCTACAAAATTATTATCAATAAATTTTTCACAAAATTGTACTGGAAACGAGGTATTTATAAAAAACCAAACCTACTCGCGCAAAAAACTTGTTTTTTCAAAAATATACGCACCTTTACGACTTTCTACCTCGGTACCTATTAGAGATAGGAGAAATTTGATATCACAAAAGTTGTAGGTTATTTTATGTTCTATTATACTTGTTTAGATATTTTAGCCGAAATTTGCATTAGAAATGAGATATTTGGGAAAAACTAGATTTTGGCCCGATTTCGGCCAATTTTTTCAAAATGGCGGCGCGAGCACAGGTGCGCCAAGGTTGGAAACTCAGATTTTACATCAGGAGATCAGTTTATATAACATATAAAAAAAATTGGGACTACCGGAATTACTTCGATCGCGAATCGCTAATTGCACTGGCCTATAAAGACATGGAGAATTCACATTTCTTTCCCGCAACTACAAAACACTGCAGGTGTAATTATGTAAATTACCTTATTCACTCATAAGAAAAATGCACGTTTATTCCGTCTAATTCTATAATAACTATCTTCTCCACCAGTATAAGAAAAAGGCACGTTTCTTCCGTCTAATTCTATAATAAGACATAGATCTTCTCCACCAGTATAAGAAAGAGGCACGTTTCTTCCGTCTAATTCTATAATAAGACATAGATCTTCTCCACCAGTATAAGAAAGAGGCAAGTTTCTTTCGTCTAATTCTATAATAAGACATAGATCTTCTCCACCAGTATAAGAAAAAGGCACGTTTATTCCGTCTAATTCTATAATAACTATCTTCTCCACCAGTATAAGAAAAAGGCACGTTTCTTCCGTCTAATTCTATAATAAGACATAGATCTTCTCCACCAGTATAAGAAAAAGGCACGTTTCTTCCATGTGATTCAGAAAAAATACACTGTTTTCCTCTGTTATTCTTGTGACCATAAAACATCGCACGTTTTTCGTATAGCTATGAAAAAAATTACGTTCTTCCATAAAACTATAGGAAAAATTGTCCATTTACTTGTCAAGGATTTTATTACATTTTTTTTGTCATAAAAAAATACTAAAAGGAGAATAATATATTTCAAGAAAAGTGATTTTTTTTTAAATCAACTCATGAAAAATAAAAGTTTTTTACTGTTACATTTTTTTATATTTTCGACCTATTTTCGCCAAATCTAGGGCCGCCTATCAGCCAACTTCAAAAAAAATAAATACATGTTTTGGTTTGACTGAGGATTGAACCTTCTCCTTAGGTAATGGAGTCAACTACGCTAACAACTGCGCCAAATATCGATTGGGTAGGACCGACATTTTATTTTATATATTAACTGCTGTAATGTCATCCAATTTCAGAGAAATACATATATGTCCGCACGTGTATGCATGATTTCCACTAAAAGATGATAAAATGCATTGTCATCAACAACGAGTCTATTTGCTGAGTTTCAGCTCGATCGGATGACGGGAAGTGGGTTAATTTCCGCTTCCAATATTCCATTCCATTCATATATTAAATACATTCATTCAAATATTTAAAAATACACAGTTGTTCTCTGTAATAATAAAATACGCTGGCGTTACTGGGGGTTATCCTTAGGAGATAGACTTATATCACTGTGGATTTTTCTGGAGGCCTTTTTAAGATACACAATTCAGTAGTACATTATTTTGATATATCTCATAAGGTTTAGCCAGCGTTAGCAATGTAAGCCGCCCGAAAATATATTTTTACGTCTTGATCATAAAACATCGACTTTTCCCTACTTCCTATAAATATAATATGCGTGTATCATATATGTAAACCTTTTGGAAGAAATTATCTAAATAATACTGAAAACCCTATCAAAATCCGTTGCAAAGTTTAGAAGAACTAAGCGCACAAACAGACAGACGCGGTTAGCGACTTTATTTTATAGTATTTAGAGTTGCACAATTCTTCCAAGTGTGGCGTACAAAAATAGCACGTTTCTTCATTATAACTATGAAAGATTATGTTCTCACATAGAACTATAGGAAGAAACGTGCATAGGATTTTATTTCATCACTTCTTGATCGCAAAAAAATATTACGACGTAAGAGAATAAAATATTTCCTCGCAGCAAGTAATTTTATTACTACATTATGATTATATACCAACACTTGAACTTGCATACTCGGTTCAATTTAAATCAGGTGATAACTACCGTATTTACATCGTTTTCTTCATATTTATTATAATATAATAAGACATATTTTTTATTATAACATCAAAAAATATGATCAGAGAATAAGTAAATTCAGATACATATTCGGTTGAGTAGGGAAAAGTCGTAAATTCCGGGAGAAATCCATGGGAAATGAGTTTTAGATTTATACGCAGTATTAAGTCAATAATCCGGTTGAATTATACCAAAATATGGAATAAGAATTCATGGCAATGTGAGACGCGTAAGAATATTTTATACTAAAAATAAGAAAAATATATATTTTTATTGCGAACAGTAATATACTACAAAACATTTTATATACCTAAATAATATATCTACCTACGAAGGTTACACACAGTAAAAGAACAAAAAATGGTAAATGAATACAGAAATTACAATTATAGATTTTTTTTTACATTTTTACAAGAATATGCATAATAGATATAATATAATATATATATATATGTATAATAGATATTGATTATATTCGTAGTCCTCCTCACTGGGAGATCCTGTGTTGAGAGGGACTAGGTTTTGGAAGTTTTCAAGACTTCTATGGTTTGGCTTCATGTTTTGGGTAAGGTTTTCCAGAAAATTCTTCGACGATGTTTTAAATATGATAGTAAGTTCTTTATCCGGTAGTTCCTTAAGCCAAGATTATGTCCTTAATGTAGTTATGTTTTGTTTGGTACTAGGTGGAAGTTTGTTATATACCTTCACTGTAAAAAATCAGAGCTTCTTTGTCCAAAGGTAGAGTTACACTTTGGTATAATTAGTATCTCTGTTTGTTTTCATATCGTTCTTACGGTGTTGTATGGTTATGATGACATAATAATTATTTCTAAGTTTATTTTTCGGTATGGAAAACTAGCAGTATGGCCGGTATGCTATACATGCCGATATGCTTCTGTCTTTTCAATCCCGACCGACGATTCTATGAAGTTTCCGTCGAAAATAACAAGTAGATAATTAATTCAATTATTAACTAATTAAGTTTTACTTCTACCGTCAGACATCTAAAAATTAGTAAAATAATTATCCTGCTGGAAAGGTTTTATTACCTAGGGTAATATTTATTCTTAAACAAGCTGAGTTTACAAGTTTGAACTTTACACAGAGGTTTTTAAAATCAGATGCACACAGCAATATTCCTATTTTTTTAATGTCAAGTGTGCAAAATTTCACAGAGAAGTATCGTAATTCTGATTTAAGTGTTGAAAAAGAGTATGGGGTGGTTTTTTGAAATCTCATATAGACAGTAAGGACGGGTTGTTTCGGAGAATTTGAACAATTCTTCAAATTTCAAAGTTAATTTTCAGGTTCTGTGAAAGATTTTTTCAAGATCTGTTTTTATTTTAGTTCTCTCAAGCAACTACCCTATGCTGATATAATAACAGAACTTGAATAGGACTTTCACAGAACCCGGAAATCAACATTGAAATTTGATGAATTGTTCAAATCCTCCGAAACAACCCGTCCTAACAGTCCTCTTATTTTGAAAGTCAAGTGTGCAAATTTTCATCAATCTCGGAATAATCTCTCTAGAGTTTTATAAAAATCAAATCCAGACATTCTTTATATATATAAGAGTGTTTATTTTGCACACATTTAGTTTAAAACAAAGGCCACTGTATATATCTGATTTCGAAACACACAGAGCCAGGGCAACGCCGGGGACTTCAGCTAGTCTTTACATAAATAGGTAGATGTTACCACACGAGAATACGATTAAAGATCACTCAAATGAGATACGACTACATGAATGGTACAACAGCTTTGAGTGCATTTTTTTAGCGACTTTCGATACCAATCAAAAAGAAGGAAACAAAACACTTTAAATGAAAGGAAGACAATTATTAGAAGAAATTGCAAGTTATCAGATGAATTTTTAAAAAGAGTCGCTTACGGAATGTAATCTCCTGGCTGCGTCGTGAATAGCCAGGATGTGCGTGATCCTGAATCGGTCCAGCTGAGCGGGGTCCTTGGAGTCTCGATAGTTTCCCACGTACAGACCTGGCAGGACCTGAGAACAACAAAACATAATATCTTATTTTAATACACTATCATCCAAGTCTTGTAGAATATTCCGTCTAGGCCACAATAAGAAATCAATATCAATCACCGTACATTAATAAAACCCGAAACTTTCCATATTCCTTTCCAAAGAACTAACTTTACCTTCCCCAAACCTCTTGTGCGAATGTTTTGACTATGTAACATCCGCTGTAGTGGCCAATTTCTGGAAATATATAGTCTATTGTTTTTTTTTTGTTGTTTTACATACTAGCAGCCTCACTAATAATCGTGTTTTAAATTTTACACAACTAAAAAAAAACATTTATGCATCGTACTTCGTTTTTTTATGTTAACCGTCTCTCTGTCTTGTCTGTATTGCCAATTTATTAAAATCTCGTTAAAAACGTGACAGCATGCCATTCCTAATAAATTATTAGTACTTTCATAATATATCGGAACACGCGCCTATACAGCTGAGTTTATCTTGTTATTATATAATGACTGATATTAGAATTTTAATGAACACGTGTTCCGACATCGTCATAACACATTCGTGTTTTACTGATAGTTTATTAGGAAATCTGTCCATTCATTCGTTAAAAGCCGGCAGTCTCGTTTTTAACAGGAATACGAATAATTTTAAGATACTTAGCAATATGAGGTTCATTCACATGCGATTGAAAGAATCCAAAATAAATTATTAAGATATGTAAATTTTAAAATGGGCATTCCAAGAGAAAACCTAAATTACGATAACGTACTTTATTCATTAAGTTTAATAAAAGTATCTGATCGCAGAATTATTTCCGATTTAACCTGTTTGTATAAAATCATTAATTCAATGTTTGATACCCCTGATTTATTATATGTAATCTCTTTTCATACTCCAAGCAGGTCGGTTACAAGACAGTACCTACCATATTATTGTAGCAATTCGATATCAACGTCCCAATATCACACTCCTATGCGACGGATTCAACAGCTAGGAAACAAATACTTCGATGTCGTTGATATGTTTCTACGGTTTGCAAGAATATAACTTGATATGTAATGATTATAATAACACTCTGGATATAGTTTTATGTAATGCCAAGGATCTTGTAAAGTGTGTTGAGAAATGTCATGACCCTATTACAAACGAGGATAAGCACCACCCTGCTTTGTCTATAAGTATTAGTGAGGCTCACTCAGGTGTTTCAAGTTCATGTCTAAACCCAAGTCCAATAGAAGTTCCCTCCTATCACGGAGCTAGAACCATAAACGCATGGAGATTCAACAAAGGAAATTTCCACTTATTATATGAATTGCTTTCTAAATGCTCATGGCAACCGGTCTGCCAAAGTTCAACAGACATAAATGCATTATGTACAAATTTTTACAATTCAATTTACAATATATTCGACAAGTGTATACCCATTTCCACACCTCGCACTACGACACACAGAGTATATCCTAAGTGGTACACAAATAGTATCATTTCAAATATTAAAATTAAACATATTTTTCATAAGCAATGGAAAAAAACACGTCACAACTTGGACTATGCTAATTTTTCAGCCTATCGCTCCATCGTAAAACATGAAATCAGTGAAGCTTTTAAAAATCATTTAACTTCAATGGAAGAAAAATTATCTATCGATCCCAAACAGTTTTGGAAGTACATTAAGGATCTAAAAAAATCCAACAACTCATTTAAGTCTATGATTCTTGACGGAGAGGAATTGACTACTGATGATAAAATCGCTAATAGTTTTGCAACCTTTTTTTCATCTGTTTACAAAAATGTCCAACCAACTCTCAATATTGACTCTACCCTTCACACTGTACAGATTGGGCCCTCATTCGACCTGGTCAGTATTTCAGAAAAAGATGTTAAGGAGGCACTCTCAAATTTAAAGAAACCTCACTCCATCGGTCCTGACAATATTCCAACATTTATACTAAAGGGTTGTTCCGACCTTTTAATACCACCATTATGTCATCTCTTCAATGTATGCCTAAAAAACGGGATTCTCCCAGACATCTGGAGATTAACTAAAATAACCCCTATCTACAAGAAGGGAGACAAACGCGATATCCGGAATTATCGACCAGTTGCCGTTCTATGTTCCATCATGAAAATATTCGAGAAAATCCTACATAAATATATACTTAATCACGTTAATCCAATTCTTGATGACCGTCAATATGGTTTTAGACCCCAGATGTCAGTAACATCAAACCTCTTATGCATCTCAGATTTCTTATCACAAACTCTCGACAATCGGGGACAGGTGGATGTTGCTTATTTCGACCTGGAAAAAGCATTCGACAAGGTTGACATCGACATTCTTCTAAATAAGCTAGCTTCATTTGGTTTTTCCAAAAGACTACTCTGTTTTTTTGCTTCATATTTTCGAAATCGTAGACAGTTTGTTTATTATAATGGTTCCAGTTCTTTGGAATTCATAGTTTTTTCTGGAGTTCCTCAGGGGTCCATCCTTGGACCACTTCTGTTTCTGATTTTTATTAACGATATTGGTTCAGTCATCACACATTCGCTGTATTTACTATTTGCAGATGACTTGAAACTATATCGCTCAATAAAAAATCATCTTGACTGTATTCTCCTTCAATGTGATATTGACTGCGTCTCAAACTGGGCCAAAAGAAATGGCTTGAACTTCAGTACACCCAAGTGCAATATCGTCTCGTATACAAGATCAAAGAAACCGCATGTATTTGTAGGGGGCAACCCTACCTTTCTGTGACAACCCTGGAGGTCTTGCACACGGCCCCAACCACCACGTGACTGCGACGACAGCGCCGCCAGGAGGAGAGAACGCGCAGCGTACCACGCCGCCAGAAGCCACGTACCCGTCCCGCGGTCAACAGTTTACTTAACTTAACTTGGCGCTCAGAGCTTCTCCTGAGACGTAAATAAATCGATCGATAATCATTTGTGTTTTCCTTCAAATACCCTCTGATTCCTTCTCCCGACGATCCCGCTATAGACATTCAATCCCACATTGGTGACCTTCCGACAGTGAACACGCGATCTAGTGAAGTGTAATCATCTGAACTTTCCTCCTGGCGCATTCCCGAGTGCCAAAGAGACGATCACTGCGTCAGGAGTATCAGACGAACATTTACATCAGTTGTTTATTGATTAAGTGAGTGATTTTGTGCAGCAAAAAGATGACGCAACAAGGCGGCAGCGTGCCGCCTGAGCCGACATATCCCCTCACCCCCGCACCGACCGCCACGGCCGCATCTAAACCCACGCCCGCACCTACCGCCGCGCCGGAAGTGGATCGCGTGGCGGTTCGCATCCCGCCTTTTTGCCCAACGGATCCGGAACTGTGGTTCGCGATGGTAGAGCGCAGTTTCGAGGCGGCAAGGGTGACTGTAGATGCCTCCAAGTTCGGTTTCGTCCTGGGAGCCCTAGATCCAGCTTACGCCCAGGAAGTGCGAGACATAATAGTGGCACCACCGGATGTCGGAGCCTACGCTTTGCTCAAGAGTGAGCTCATTAAACGCCTCAGTGTCACGCAAGAACAGAAGACGAGGAGACTCCTGGAGCACGAGGAACGAGGAGATCGAAGGCCGTCCCAGTTCCTCCGGCACCTGCGCACCCTCGCCGGCAATACAGTGTCTGACGAAGTATTGAGGACTTTGAAGGTTACACCCGCCCTGTCCCACCCCGGTATAGGTGACTTATGGTCACCCCTTCGGAGTTCTCGCATGAATCTAATTTTTGAATAAACGGCTCTACAAAGTATATAAATGAAGCTAGACCTTCAATGTCCCCGCATACGGTGTTAGGAAGCGGTATGCGAGCGCTTACAGGTATTAATCCAAGGACAACACAGAACAATGAGCATCAAACAATCAAGTAACAAGTGTCAGGCAAATAGTTGGTGGAGGGAACCCACACTCCAGTACCTGTAAGCACAAAAAAGAACAAAGTGAAATAATAGAGTGACGGGGGAGTTTCGCCGAGCCACGTCTGGCAGTCCTGTTGAGAGATTGGTGGTGGTTGGGGTGACTGGTGCAGGTCAGGACTTCCACACCCCTTAGCCGACCACCCGGTGGTGCCCTGAAGATAAGTATGGGAAAAAGAGGGATAAACCCTAAAGAACCTAGGGGAAAGAAGCGTCAGGAGGTCGGAGGCAGGGTGGAGGTTACCCCAATCCGCACAGTCACCCCTCTGACCACCAACGCTCCTCAGGGGTGGCGCAGGTGATTGGCGGAGTCCCCCGGTAAAAAAAAAGGAAATAAAAGAAGCTCCAGCAAGGTATGCGGGGACGAGGCCCGTTGTCCAACCCCTATTGGGGAGAAGTAAACAATACAAGACAAACAACGGAGTTCAGTTCTAGCCTGTAAACTCGTTGCCGTTACTGAAAAAAGAAAAAAAAATACATATAAAAGAAGAGAAAAGAAAAGAGAAAAGGAAAACAATAAACAATCCAAAAGTGCCAAAAAAAACAAAGTTGAAAGTGTAAAAATAAAATCTGCATAGTCTGTAAAGAGGACAGCATGTGAAGTATAAGATAACAAAAAAGTAAAACATAAGAAAAGAAAACTGAAAATAAGAAGAAAAATAAGAGACAAGTTATTTAAAAGAAATGTAAGCGAAAGAAAAATCATCTGCAGCAGCTGGTACAGTAAGGAAAGAAAAATAATAAAAATAAGAAGAACAGAATAGCATAAACAATAATCGGAGATTTGTAAAAGAATTAGTCATGGAGCAGGAGCAATACACCAGGGGTTCTCAGTTATCACGCTAGTCAGCGACTCTAAGCTCAGACCATCTCTCAACCCAGATCCTAGTAAACTTCCTCAGACATTCGAAATTAACTCTGTTAGAAACAAGATCGGTGTTCCACACCGGTCTAATGGGGACATTCAGACCGTCTATCATTTCGTCTCTGGCATCCTTCAAGATCTCACAGTGCCACAGAATGTGCTCGGCCGACTGGTAAGTATTGCCACAAGCGCAATTGGGATGGGTAGACAGGGCAAGGCTGTGAAGCCTCCCCCTGAATTCCCCATGTCCTGAGAGGAGCTGCGTCATGTGATGGTCCAGTTTGAGGAAGGCCCCTTCCATTCTGAGTTTAACTGATGGGAAGAAGGAAAAGGTCCATCTTCCCATGCTCGACCTATCCCAACGGACCTGCCACTCTTTAAGCGAAAGGTCCCTCATCGTCCGAAGCAGTCCAGGGAGAGTTCCCGGTCCACCTGGTGTCAGAACGACACCAAGATGGGTTGCCGGGGATCCTCTGGAAAGTCTCTGCTTGGTTAAGACTTCCCTAATCTCCAGATCGATTGGCAAAATGCCGGCCAAAACTGGCAAAGCGTCCGAAGCAACAGTACGGTATGCGCCAGATAGTGCCAGCAAAGAAGTTCGCTGGCCCCTAGTAAGAGCGAGGAGTATAAGGCAGTTATCCAGGCGGTGCTCCCAAACAGAGGCAGCATACGAAACTTGCGCAACGTATACGCCCCTGTACAGAGCACGTAGTGCCGGACTGCGTAGTCCCCATTCAGCGGTGGAGAGTCTCCTCAGCTTTAGGAACAGCGCCTGAGCCTTGCTTGAAACATCTTTAACATGAGCCAGAAATGAGGACGATCGATCGAGTGTTACACCTAGGTACTTGACCGTGTCTGCAAATTTGATGTTGGTGTCTCCCATCCGGATGGTAGGGTTTCTTGTTCTACTGAGAGAGCCCTTCATCAGGAGACCTTTTGTCTTGTGGGGAGCGAAGGTCATCTTATTCCTCTCCCCCCATTTAAGGAGGGTGTTCAAACCATCACCAGCCTTTTCTTCAATTTCCTTTCTGCTGTTCCCCGAGACAAGATACATTTTATCATCCGCGTAGTCGATCATGATACATCCTTCAGGCAAGGGTAACCTAGAGGAGTCGTCAAAGTCAATATTCCAAAATTCAGGTCCCAGAACGGAGCCCTGGGGACAGCCCATATTTACTTCGCGTTCTATAGTAAAATCACCATGGGATATCGAGACAGTTCGTCCCGATAGGTAGTTGTCAACCGATTTAAACAGGCGTTTTGGACAATTCCTACTTTTAACCTTTGTGCGTATCATGTCCCACCACGCGAAGTCGAAGGCACCAGTTATATCTAAGAAGATTGCTACAACATACCTCTTTGTGCAGACCTTCACCCAGTTAAGCGCAAACGAAATGGCGTGCACAGTGGATTTACCCGGGACGAAACCAAATTGAAGTTCACTGGGCGGTGATAGTGTACTGCGAAGACGCTGCCGAATAAGTAATTCCAGGATCTTACCGAGGACTGGGAGCAAGGTTATCGGGCGATAAGCCTTTACATCGGTGAGTGGTTTGCCGTTCCCTTTAGGTATAATCCTGAGCACGCCCCTCTTCCATTCAGAAGGGAAAATTCCTCTTCTCAGGCACGATTCCATCACTTGAAAGAGCTCCTCTTTAGCGTGGACCCAGACATGCTTCACTATTTCGCCGTTGAGTCTGTCATGCCCTGGTGCCTTCTTTGGACCCAAACCCTTAATTATAGCACCTATTTCAGCTCTAGTGACGGGAGTGATTCTATCCTCTTGGGCGAGGTCTCTAGGTGGAAGCCGTGCTAGATTTCTAATCTGTTTTTGGTGGTCACTTTCCCCAATTACTGACTCTACAGGGACTAACTTGCCCAAAAGTGTGTTGAGAGTAGAGGCCACGTCCACAGTCTCAGCGTCCCTCCCATCAATATTCCCAATTAAACTTGACAAAAACCGATCCGATCCCTTGCCGGATTTTTCAATTGCGCTGTGGATTTCCCACGGGTTGGCGTTGCCCACATCTTTAACCCAATTATGCCAGGCAGCTCGTTTCGCAAGGAGAACCGCATGTTTGAAAGTTGCCCTGGATCTCCTGAGAGCGGCCTGAAGGGCAGCTGTCTCCTCCTCCGTACAGCTTCCCCTCCTGGACAGTCCCAAGGCCCTATAGGCTCCTTTGTAGGCCCCCTTTAGCGAAGTCAGCTCAGGTGACCACCACGGCGTTCTAATTTTCGTCTTTGGGTTTGATCTGCCCAGAGAAGAATCAGCCGCAGATACAACGGCAGAATTGAAAAAGTTCCCCAAATTGTCCGGATCATTAGCTGCTACGTGATGAAAATCCCTTAATGTATCTCGTAGCGCCTCCCCAAAGTTATCCCAATTCGCCCTGGAGGTGTTGAAATTCCAGGAGGATCTCGGAGTTTCAGTTTTCTTAACACCTATTGTAAATGTGATTAATCTATGATCCGAAACTATTGCGCATTCATGGACTCTCCATTTAGATATCCTGGCCGCAACTGATCCAGAGCAAAGAGTTAGATCAATGTTGCTCTCTCCTAGTGTGTTTGAAAAGGTAAAGAACGAACTCTGTTCGTTAACGATACAAAGGCCTTGCGCAGCAATCAGGTCTTCGACGGCGTCAGTCCGTGATCGTACTGAATGGGTTTTATTATTGTCAAACCAAAGAGGAGAGCGAGCGTTAAAGTCCCCTCCGATAACTACGTTACGACCTTTAAGCGCGTTTAGGGCGCGCGTCAGACTCAGGATATGTGGTCCTACCGGGTTCCCCCATTTAAAATAGACTGAGATCAGATAGATCTCAGTATCAGCAAACTTAATACATACACAGGTTTGGTACTCATTAGACAGCCCAGCCAGAAGGAGGGGGCTGATCAATGATGTATTGACCAGAACACCCGCCCCTGGGGATGAGCCGACTTCGAGTACCGCTCCCGGAAATTCAATTGGTGTCTTACCTTCCCGGGTGTACTGCTCCTGAATAAGCAAAATGTCAATGTTGAGGTCAGACATGACCCGCTGAGCGTCCAGGGTGGCCAATCGGGATCGCTGCAAGTTAATCTGACCTAGGGAGAGTAAATTATGCGGAGCCATAATCGGTCATACGGACTTGGGCGTTTATGGCGGCCAGGTGGGCAGGACAGTCCCTGTCTCCCGTTGGATGGTCGGCACTCTTCTTAAATCGGGTGCAGGTAGCGCAGACAGCGGGGAGTGCCTTCCTGGGGCAATCCTCATGATTGTGTCCCACAGCGGCGCAGTGGCGACAGGTTTCTTTCTCCTGGGAGCAGGACTTACTAATATGACCATACTGTTGACACTTGAAGCATCTGGTCGCACCTGTATAATCGCGAGTGCGGCAGGCGTTCCACCCAAGGAAGCACATTCCGCTGTCTAGTAACACCTTACGGGCAGCTGGATGACATGTCACCACCATGTTCATGGTAGGAGTGTCGCGCTTGCCAAACAGCGAGACTCGCCGCATAGTCCGAAGGTGATCTTCCAAAGACAATGTGGTCTGGCCAGATAAATTATTGGAGAAAATCTCAGTGAATAATTCCTGATCTGCGGATTGATCGCCCTTTGGCACGTTGTAAATCACTATTTTTGGAAGACGGCCCAAGGGATTGATCATCTTCAGGCCATTTGCAGTAAGTCTCGCTTCGGCTTTCTTTATATTCTCCAGATCCTTGGAGTCCTTGGCTTGAAAGGCCATTCCCGCTCCTTTGATTTTCCTAGATCGGACTATTTGGAAATCATCCTTCTTGGGGTTAAGGATTTTCTCCAACGCTTTCTGAGTTTGCTCCGAGGTTTTTCCCTCAGGAGCCTCAGGGTAAACCAAAATTGTAAGTGGCTTTTTAGGAATCGGACGCTCGAACCCATTAATAACTATTTTTTTAGATGCAGGCAGGGACGAAGCAGCCCTGGCGTAGGATAAGGTTTCCTTCGGAAAGGGAGCAGTGGTTGTCGACGGGCGAGTCAGGAGTGCTTGATCCAGTTTTGATGCCATAGCAGATTGGGCATTAAGCATCTCATCTATGGTGGAGCTTCGCGTAGTAAGAGTGTTTAACTCAAGCATTAGTCGGGTGATATCCGACATGAGGTCATCGAGAGTTGTGTTCAGGATACTTTTGTCGGCCTTGTTGAGTTTATTTGTTCCGTCCATCAGGATGCAGCGAATTTTTTGGCATTTAGCCAGAGCAGGGATGGCTTTGTGCTCCTGGTTGTCGGGAGAGTCACTATATCTAACCCTTTTTTTGTTTTCAGCGTTGGGTGACGCGGCAACGGTGATGGAGACCATTTCGTGTGATTCTGGTATAGGTGCAGAACGGTTAGTATCTTCATGGTCTGAAGAGTCAGCAAAATCCGACTCACCAGGCGTGGAGGCATCTTGGTCTTTGGACGTTGTTTTCCTTTTTGGTCTCCTTTTGCCTTTGGAGGGACCTGCAGGAGCTCTGGCGCCCAAAATATCCGCCTGAAGGCTAATCATACGGGCTAAAAGAGCACTTTCCCGCGTACTGGATGGTCCGGCACGTCTGCCAGTGGCACCACCGGTTTCGCCAGGCGAAACTACGTCGGAATCCATTTTTCCCAAAAAAATGGGGAAAATGAAAAATTTACCCCACTTTTTGAAAATTTCCCCAAAAATGGGGAAAAAAAATGCGGAAAATTTTTAACCTAAACTGTTGTCAAATTTCAAAAAAAGTTAAAATTGACAAAGTTACGCGTTTACCCAATGAATTTTAACAATTACCCAATTTTTAGTAATTAATTTTATATCTTTTCAGTAGTCCTCCCCAATGTATTTAATAAAACTGCAAAAATTTAATGTTTTCAAAATCCACTTATTAGTCCTCCACTGTGAATGGATTATCTAAATAAATAAAAAAATGTTCAAACGGATATGGCACTTCCCTGAGATTTAAAAATTTTGGACTTAACCATATTAATTTTCAAAAAAAGTTGCAAAATTAACCGTTGTTGCCAAATGAAGGGTCAGTCCTCCAAGCAGTTCGCACAAGTTCTTTCGTCACTTCACAGAAATTATCGTAGAATATTCTAGAGAATTGACCACGTGTTGGACTTTAAAACGGTTATAAAACCAAAAGTATGGCACTTACAAAAAAACCGCGACGATCACTCGACGCAGAAAGAAATTCTGCGTCTGATACAGTATGTGTCGTCGAGATTCACTGCGAAATACGGCCGTAAGTAGTATTTCAATGAGGAACACCGCGGTATAAATTTGAAATCACTATAAAAAACTCAAAGTAGTGTCAATTTCACCGGAACTTTTTGTTAAACGATGCGGAAGTAAACTTTCTACCCTGTATCGATAATGGATACCGGGGAAGTGGTGAGAACCACCAATATGGCGGATTGTTAAATTTAAACACTTATATGCTATCAAACACTAGGAAAAAAGAACAACACAGGAAAAAAAATATTACAGGCGGAAAGCCCGTAAAAAAATACACCTGGTGGCGCTAAAAGGTTTGTAAGAATTTTGACCGGAACTGATATAGAGAATATTAATTGCGGAGCAAAATTGTAACACGTTCTAACCGCGGAGGCTAGAACTGAACTGATGAGGACTATGAGGACTCTGTGGATGGGCCGACTACCTCACAGCACACGGGTGGTCCTCGCCACACAACAGGACACCCCGCTGGATAAAATGGCTAACCTCGCCGATGCCATCGACGACCTTGCGACAATGCCCTCTGCCAGCGAAGTTTTCTCTCCAAGAGCGATCACGGAGGCAAATTTAATGGATGCGATTGCCGAACTGCGCGGGAAAATCGCCGCCCTCGAAGTCAGGGATCGTCAACCCAGGGATATGAGCCCAGTTCGCCGCGATAACCGCTCTAGGTCACGACTTTTCCATAGCCGCAGTCGTGCCAGGGGTACGCAACCATCGGACGTATGCTGGTACCATGCAACGTTTGAAGCTAATGCCCAACGGTGCCGGGAGCCCTGTAAATACGCACAGGGAAACGCCCAGGGCTACAACTGATGGCGACCAGTACCTGCAGCCCACCGAAATTAAGTCGCCTTTTCGTCACAGACCGGGTAACACGCACACAATTCCTCGTGGACACGGGCGCGGACCTGTGCGTATACCCACGGACCTTAGTACGAGGACGACCTCCTAAACAATCTTACGAGCTGGCAGCCGCGAACGGAAGCACCATCGCCACTTACGGAAACCTGACACTTACCCTCAATTTGGGGCTTAGACGTGACTTCACCTGGAGTTTCGTCATCGCTGATGTCTCCAAGCCTATCATCGGTGTGGACTTCTTGGCAAAATTCAACTTGCTGGTTGACGTCCGCAACGGAAAACTACTCGATCAAGTGACGAACCTGACCACGACAGGGACCAGGAGCAACGACAACACTCCTTCCATAAAGATAGTTACAGGTACGTCACCCTACCACATTCTGTTGCAACGATTTCCTGACCTGACGCGCCCGGACGGTACCAGGAGGGATGTTCGACACGAGACTAGGCACCACATCAGAACCACTCCAGGACCTCCAGTAAGCGAACGACCACGCCGCCTTGCCCCCGACAGGTTGAAGCTGGCCAAAAAAGAGTTTGAGACAATGGTATACCTTGGAATAGCTCGTCCTTCTGAGAGTTGTTGGGCATCGCCTCTACACATGGTACCCAAGAAAGACGACCAATGGCGACCGTGCGGAGATTATCGGAGCCTGAACGCCAGGACTATTCCAGACCGCTACCCTGTTCGCCACATTCAGGATTTTGCTCAGTCGTTGAGCGGCACTCTAATATTCTCCACCATCGACCTCGTGAGAGCGTACAACCAAATTCCAGTGGCACAGGAAGATATCCCGAAAACGGCCATATCCACACCGTTTGGCCTGTTTGAGTTCCCCATGATGTCCTTCGGCCTCCGCAACGCAGCCCAAACCTTCCAACGTTTCATCGACGAAGTCACGCGTGGACTCGACTTCTGCTACGCCTACATTGATGACATCCTCATAGCCTCATCATCAGAAGAGGAACACATGGCACACCTCGAAGTATTATTCCAACGCTTACAGGAATACGGTGTTGTCATCAACGTCGCAAAATGCCACTTCGGTGTACACGAGGTCAAGTTCCTGGGGTACTTGGTGTCCAGCAAGGGTACCACACCCCTTCCCGAGAAGGTGGAAGCGATCAGGAGCTACAACCGACCCCAAACAATCAAAGATCTTCGACGCTTTCTGGGAGCACTAAATTTCTACAGGAGATTTCTGCCCCACGCTGCAGAGGACCAGTCACCACTCAACGACTTCCTACAAGGGAACCTAAAAAGCAAACAACCCGTTCCCTGGACACCGAAGACCATAGAAGCTTTTGACAAATGCAAAGAAGCCCTTGCTCAGGCAACTTTAATCGCCCACCCAAAGTGCGAAGCTCCTCTATCCATCATTAGCGACGCTTCTGACACCACAGCTGGAGCCGCACTTCAGCAGCGCGTCAACGGAAACTGGGAGCCACTTGGATTTTTCTCGAAGAAATTCAGCCCAGCCGAACGAAAATATGGAGCGTACGACAGAGAACTTCTTGCCATATACCTTGCCGTCAAACACTTCAAGCACATGGTAGAAGGCAGGATGTTTACGATCTTTACGGATCACAAACCAATCACTTTTGCCTTCCAGCAGAAAGCTGAAAAATGCTCGCCAAGGCAATTCCGACATCTGGACTACATCAGCCAGTTTACAACCGACATACGTCACGTGGCAGGCAAGGATAACATCGTCGCAGATGCCCTCTCCAGAGTCGAAGCAATCGATACTCCTCTGGACTACGCAGCGCTGGCAGCGGACCAAGTTAACGACGCAGAATTAGAGAATTGCCTTCAGGAAGGATCCAACCTGCAGCTCAAGAAGGTGCGCATCCCCGGTACCGATGCAGATCTCTACTGTGACGTCTCCACAACAACAGTCAGACCCTTTGTCACGAAAAAGTTTCGACCGGCAGCATTCAATGCGGTTCATCAACTGGCTCACCCAGGCATCAGGGCAACGACCAAACTCATGACTCAACGTTATGTCTGGCCAGCCATCAAAGCCGACACCACGAATTGGGCACGTAACTGTCTCCAGTGCCAGCGGAGCAAGGTGTCGAGACACGTATCAGCACCTCTTGGAGATTTCCCCACAACCGCATCCAGATTCGAGCATGTCCACGTGGACATCGTCATCATGCCCATGTCAGAGGGATGTCGATATTGTCTGACATGCGTAGACAGATTCACCAGGTGGCCGGAGGCATTCCCCATCAAGGACCAAGAGGCAGAGACAGTAGCACGCGCATTTTACGAAGGATGGATAACCAGATTTGGCACACCACTCCGCATCACGACCGACCAAGGCAGACAGTTTGAGTCGAAGCTGTTCAGGCAATTAAATTACTTGGCAGGAACGACCCAAATACGCACTACCGCGTACCACCCGGCAGCAAACGGTATGGTGGAGCGATTACACCGCCAGCTGAAGGCAGCGATCAAATGCCATCAGAGTAACCGCTGGACACAAGTACTTCCAACTGTCTTAATGGGCATCAGAGCAGCCTGGAGAGACGATCTCGCGACCTCGTCAGCCGAACTGGTATATGGTAAACCACTTCGCCTACCAGGAGAATTTCTGGTTGCACGTCCATCATCAGCACCCGAAGTCGACACCGGCAACTTTCTCAAGGAACTGAGACAGCATTTCGACGATTTAAGGCCAGTAGAAGGCACTCGCCATGGTGAAAAGCGACAATTCATCTTTAAGGACCTACCAACAGCAACTCACGTCTTCCTGAGAGACGACACGGTAAAAAGTCCACTCCAACTACCGTACAGTGGTCCGCACGAAGTCATTCGCCGCAGTGAACGCACGTATACGATTCGTGTTAAAGGCAGAGAAGTCACCGTGACTATCGACCGACTAAAACCAGCCTACATTACCTCCGAACCGACAGAAATGGCAGCAACAACGACAAACACAACAAACACCACACCCAACACCTTTGAGAAAACTGATCAAACTCACACCACAACACGCTCAGGCCGACGTGTGCGATTCCCGGATCGACTCGACAAGTGACAAGATTTTTTTTTGGGATAATTTTATTTGTTATTTTTTCTTACAGATCACTAACCAACGATTGGTTACCCCTGTATTGAAATTATTATCAACAACACGGGTACAAGCCACATTCCGATAAGCGCTGACGCCAGGAATTTCAAAACATTCTCTAGAACAATGGACGGCATGACATCATGCTGATAACGGCTTACATAAACAAAACATTCATAGCGCATTTCGCAGAATCCCTTCATATACACGAGTATAACGAAAAGCAGATTTAGCAAAAATCGCTTCTGCCGACAAATTCGCTGAGTAGGTACCTTAGGCTGTACTATATAGTTTGCATTAGTCAAACAATCTTCAGTTCGAAAATAACCAACAATGGGTTCACAACAGACCAAGGAAGAGATCTTTGTCACCCAAGATGGGAATACGACCGTACAGCACTTCTCGCTTTCTACACTCGTCATACTCTGCATCTTGGTAACCGCCGGCATAGTATACCTCACGTGGAGATGGTGCCGCAATAGGATTAGAAGACAAATCCTGAAAGAAGGCGCACCAAACAACCCGATTCAACAATAACCGTGTCTGATCGACTTCAACGCCCTACTTCGAAGGTATCGCAGCTGCGTCTTCAATCTTCAATCTTCAATCTTCAATCTCAAGCCGACTCAGCTACTGGGGGCGGAGTACTGTAGGGGGCAACCCTACCTTTCTGTGACAACCCTGGAGGTCTTGCACACGGCCCCAACCACCACGTGACTGCGACGACAGCGCCGCCAGGAGGAGAGAACGCGCAGCGTACCACGCCGCCAGAAGCCACGTACCCGTCCCGCGGTCAACAGTTTACTTAACTTAACTTGGCGCTCAGAGCTTCTCCTGAGACGTAAATAAATCGATCGATAATCATTTGTGTTTTCCTTCAAATACCCTCTGATTCCTTCTCCCGACGATCCCGCTATAGACATTCAATCCCACATATTTGAATATACAATCAATGAAATTATTCTCCAACACCTAAACCAAATCAAAGACCTAGGAGTTATTTACGACAGCAAACTAACTTTTCACCAACACATCGATGATTTAATAAGCAGAGCATACAGGCTTCTCAGCTTCGTAATTAGAAACTCATATCCGTTTCGTAACACAAAAACACTGACGTTATTATATAACACACTAGTCCTAAGTGTACTTGAATCAAACTCGATCATCTGGGCTCCACATGAATTAACATACACTTTACGCATTGAAAGAGTCCATAAAAATTTTTTAAGGTTTTTATTCTCGCGGCTCTATGGACGTTACCCTTGGCTTTACCCATCGATTTATACAGGGTGTCCGGAAACTCGTAGTACAAGCGGGAAACTGGTGAATCTACATCACATTTGGAGTCGATTTCGTAGTATTTTTTTTTTATTTGAGCTTTCGTTATCGAGTAAATCGAGTTAGAAGTTGATTTTTTTTTTTTTTTTTTTAATCAAATTCTTATAAATTATTACTTAAGATCAAAGTACCCAACTAATTAAAACTATTTGAAAGTAAAACAAATGAAGAAACTCGGATTTGAAGCATTATTTTGAAATCACCCTTCATTTAACCCGGTGTAATCATAAAATATTTCTGCTCTGCAGGGTTAAAACATCTGTTATTCAACCCTAAACACCAGAAAAAACTTTAACCCTAAAATAGCCGAAAAATATATATTTTTTGGTTTTTTTTTTTTTTTTTTTGAAAATGCTCAAATCAAAAAACTTTATGTTTTTTTGGGTTCCCCATGTGGTGTAGATTCTCCAGTTTCCCGCTTGTACTACGAGTTTCCGGACACCGTGTATATTAGGCATGACCAATTACCACTCCCTAGAGACACGTAGAGGTATTGCTTTGCTTAAATATTTTTTCCAACTAATAAACGGTCACTTATCTAATAATGAGATACTGGCCCAATTAAATTTTTTTGTACCAGAGTCTCACTCTCGAGGACGTCATCACAATCTTCTATATAGTAGAGCAAGCCGCACTAATTTATTAATGAACTCACCTGTAGGGAGAGCTACGTACTTTTTGAATGCGGTAGATAAAAAATTAGATTTTTTTTTTGTGTCCTATAGCGCATTTGCGAGATTTTTGGCATTGCATATACACTGCATAAATGGTACAATTATAACGTCTTAGGCTTTATTACCTGTAATTGTTATAAATAAATGTACAAATTATATATAAATAAATAAAAAATAAATAAATATATTTAGTATATCAATTTCAATATTTTTATTTTAAAAAGAAAGACAAACATTCCCGGGTTACGAATAACCTGACAATATTTGGAAAATCTCCTACTACCACTACAGTAAGCATACCCTATTGAAGTTTTTTCTATCAAGTAGTGGAATATTTTAATAAAGGTATTTAATTTGATTTGACTAACATATGATAATTTTGTCAACTGAAACAGAAAAATATTTTGGATTTTCGATGTTTTGTGCCTGCATGCTGTGTAGATCAAGTTCAGTGATATTTTGACTTTATATTTATTTTTCTGCAATTGTTTTAAATAGTCGTTTCCTGCACTATTTTCATGTATAATTTCGTAATTTTTTTTATATATATGTATGTAAAAGCCTTAATAGGCGTAAAATAAATATTTTATATCAGTAAGTTTTCTCCGTGCAACATAAACAATACAAAATCCTACGCTTCCGTCTGCGAAACATCTACCAGAGGCAGACGCTCGTCTTTTTCCAAGTGCATAAAGGGCGTGATTTATTAGTAGGTCACTAGCGTTTGTTGGTTGCTCGCCACGCCACAATCGCTTCCTGCACCGCGCTTCATTCCGGAAGACGCGACGCTGGGGAACGGTCTTTTGTTTTTGGTCGGACCATAGAAATATATATTTCCACATGATAAATCTTTATTCAAATTATTTAATTAAACCAAATATCGTTCGTTCACCTTTCAAGTGACCTAGTATTTTTTTTAAAGATTAATTTAACTTGTCAAAGGTTCGAGTTCCCGTAAAACTACGCAAGACAGAACACCTGTCGGGGATCGAATAATTGAATCCAGCGTAATACAACCCTTCAAAAAAGTAGAAAAAAGTGGGGTAAGAAATCAATATGCTCAAAATGAAATTAATACGCGTAAAAGTATAAACAGATTAAAGCTTTTATCAGAGGGTGGAGTTGTTATTTTAAATACACCCTCTTTAAAGAAACGTATTTAAATGTAATTCGAAAAAAAAACACAAAACTGTATTTTGTTATTATATACATGAGAAAATGCGTTTGCTAAAAAATATGTGTTTGAAAACACACAATTAGAATTCCTGATTGAAAAACTAATTAACTATATCAGGAATAGACCATTTTGAATGCGTTCAATTAACAAGGTGTTTCCGGATATCCAGGGGGCCTACTCTGTATCTTTCGGGTTAACAAACCAGTAAGTTCGTGGTTTAACCTTTGCTTGTCGGTGCTGTCAACTGAGTGAACATCGTCTCTAATTAATAAAATATCTCTATAAATATACTAAACATAGAGTTTTGAGTATTCCTCCGCAATAAATGTATGTATTGAATTAAGTTATTACAATATATAAATATTTACCGAGTTGTTAGCAACGGAGGACGATAAATTTTTGAACACCGTAACGGAAGGGTTAATACGGGTTTGTGACGTGGCTAAACCGGCGGCAGGAAAGTTTGAAAGATACAGAGTAGGCCTCCAGTTTGTTAATCGTGTACTTTAAATAAGGCATGTATATCAAATGGTTCCATGATAACGCAACAAAATGAAAATTCAACACACCTTTAAAAAGTGATTTAAATTCATTAAAAGTGATGAAATAACTATAAAATGTAATACTTACCTACATAATCTATTTTACCTAGTTTTTATCACTTTTTTTATGAATTTGTGTTAAATTGTCATTTCGATGACTTATCCAGGACGAAGCGTGAAATTAACAGTTTTAAACGTTTTTATATAATGCAATAAAAAGAAAGCCCAGTAACATGAATGTCTTTAAAACTAGTAACCTATTATACATTTATTTTGGAATAATTGTATTATTTCCAGTTGAAAATCAGCCCTTAGAAATTTCCTTAGGCTGAAAGCAAGATAAATATATATCAAAGCGAATGACGCTACCTCCCCCTATTAAAAAATATAATAACGTTGTAGATTATTTTAAGTGGGTACCTATCATGAACGCTAGCAACTAATTACTGCTGTACTTAACGAAAAGAGCTTTAAATTTTCCACGAAAGCCGAAACAAAAACTTTTTAAATAAATAAAAAGCAAGCAATGGGTAATTAAGTTTGAAGCGTCGAAAGTTCAGAGTCATTATTTGAAGGCAAGTTCTTCGCGAGCATCTGGTATATATTCTGAATGTGGCGTTCTACTTGCACGTTTCCCGCCCACAGGAGTGTCTGTGAGGGGTTGGTAAATATAATATCATGTAATCCTGCCAAGGCTGGTTACTTTATATCGTTATGATATTCTAAATCATAGCAGACAACACTCCCGGGAGACCAGCTGCTGGAGAAACTGGATTAAAGCCTGGCTAAGACAAGGCAAGTTGGTCTGAAACTCAACAATTATATATGACATAGAACGCAAGGCATGTTTAAATTAATCCTCAAAAAACAAAACAAGAAAATAAAACAATTTTTACTATCTCGCTTATTTTTCAAATTAATTCACTGGTTAGAACCGTCCATCATTCGTTCTCGAGTAAATAATGCAGTCAAATTTTTCTACCTAACTTATTTCATTATGTATCTATCGTTTACTGCTGAATAATAAACTTTAATATCTCTTTCATACTAAAATGTAGTCGTTATCTGCGTCTGTCTGTTAGTGCGCTTATTTCTTCTAAACTACGCAACGGATTTTGATAAGATTTTCACTATCATTTAGAGAATTTCTTTCGGAAGTGTTACATATATAATACATGCATATTATATTTATATAAGGTAAAGAAAAGCTGAGCAACGCCGGGTACCCGTCAGTTAGTAAATATGTTGGTAGATGGTTATGTGTTGAGATAGAGCAATAAGTATAAGGGGGATAATGCGAAATGTTATTACTTCAGAGAAAAATGGACTGCGAAATTCGTTTATCTATTTGAATTTAAATTTTGTTTTTTTTGAATAGTGAATGACTGAAATGGAATCATGGAAGCGTAAATTTACCCACTTACCAACATCCGAACGAGCTGAAACTCGGCAGATACACTAGCTGTCGATTATAATGCATTTTATCATTTTTTGGTGGCACTCACACATACACACGCGCGGATATACATTTCTCCGGAATAAGTTGACATAAAAATTTACATCAGTTAATATAAGAAATAAATCTTGATTCCATCCAATTAGGATTTGACTTAAGCGATAGCGCGGCTCACTCATTTTAGTCAGTGCCTGGGGAGAAAAGATCAATCCTCAAAGTCAAACTATTTTTTTTTAAACATAAAAAAATAAACTTTTATTAGAAATTAATTAAATCCCCCCGACATAATTTGGTCAAAAAAAATTTACCCCTTATTAAAAGAAATAATTCAAAACATAAGTTTTTTGGGTCTCTAGTAGTATGTAGATTCCCAGTTTGCCGCTTGCAGTTTCCGGACATCATGTATAATAAAATTACGTCTAACCACAGATTGGCTGTAATGTTGAAAATTTCAAAACGCCTGTAATAAACAATAAAATTCAATGAAAAAAAATTATATTAATTGGTTATATAAGTTCACGAAATATGTGTCAAGTGTCTGGTACTGAATACTTTTTTACATATATGTAATAATGTTCACACGTATCTTTAAAGCGTCACACCTCATATATAATATTCATAAATTATGCTCAACCTAAATCCAGGTCCCGCTATCACCAACACAACCTTATATCTCTCTAACTACACTGACCTCGTTAGTAACTGGCGGAGAGCCTTATTATGGAAGATCCCCTTACTAACTAGATACCAGGAGCCACCCACATGAACATGCCAGCGGTGCTATAACTGTGGTACGTGACAGATGGGTGTCTAATGCAAACAACCGTATCGATTTAAAAATGGTGGTTCCTGATCGAAGACAGTCAATTGCTTTATTTAAAAATGCATAAACTAGAACTTTGCACATTGCATGGAATCAGTCTTAAAATACAGTAATTTTCTGACAGCCATCAAAGCAATAAGCCATCAAACCGCCTACATTTTCTACTAGAGCCATTCTACTGGATTGTATCTGGGATTGTGAATGATTTGGAGTAAGGTTTTGAGATTGCGAATTCTAGTGTTCCTAAAAACTGGATGTTGTGGAAATAATATTATACTAAAGAATTTAAAAAAAAAATTGTGTCACTTGATTGTGCCATCTCTTCCTCGGAGATCCCCGACTTCCACCATTCACTACTGTATACCACATTGTTAGGTACTATTAAAAAATATATATTATATCGACTTCAGTGCAGAGATAATGCGGCAAGTCTTCCTCGGGCATCCCAGACTACTTCTACCATTCAAAGCACTCTCTAAACACTCCTGACACTAATAAGAACAAACTTTGAAATTTTCATCAAAATCCGTCCAGTAGTTTTTGAGTCTATGAGGGAAAAATCAACATTCATTTATTTAAATATATGCAGATGAAACCATAACTTTATTTTGCACCACTTATTTTATTTTGAATAAATAACCGGTTTCGCTTTAGTCAAGATTCATCGGGATTAGGTATATTAAAACTAAGGTTATTCAAACTAATTGGTTTGTTTCATATATCGACCACTTAGAATAAGAAGGTTCTATCCGACATAGCTATCTAATGCAATAATGATCTCCGAAGTATTCATCCCTAGAGCCGCCTGAGAATACTGTGTTAAATGGAACATTGTTATTCCAAGGGGTCGGTATTACATCAAACCCACAAAGTGAAGTCTACGAGAAAATATGTATTTTCAATATATAAAAAATTAAACACGTATACACCACTTTTAATCAATAATAATATACATAATAAATTATTATAAGCAATAATTAGTCGCCTGTAATATCAATATAAATTGAAAATATCTCCCGAGTAAAAATAAATGCCGACGACGGGGATTGGACTCTGGACCACTGAGCCACGTCGGCTTATTTCCAACACACCAAATAATTCAATATTTACTAGTACTTCAATCAACAATTACTGCTTATTATATATTTTTTTATTGCTTATAATAATTTATTATCCTTTGTGCTATGCATAAAAACCTTGTCTTTTAAACATTTGTTTATCATTAAAAAAAATAATAATATTTGACAAGTCAAAATATTTCACCAACAAATGTAGATATAATATGTCTCGACGCCATCTAGAGGAAAATTTAGCACTAACCGATCCTTTCCTACAAAAATAAAGTTGGTTTTTTTGCAGGTTCATTTATTGAAGATATTTATGTTCAATTTGTCGATTCTTAAACTGCTTTCAACTTTGTTCTGTGATCATATCTTAATATTATTGTTTTTTTTCTCACACAACCACAGTTGAATAAAAACATTATTATCGTAATTATCAAAAACACATTTAAATTATTTGTAAGCCGGAAGTTCCTATCGACCAAAAACAAAAATTGCCCCGAACCTGTATTACATTTCAAATAATTAAAATGTTGCCGACCACTGTATTCTGTTACCAAGCGAGATCACAGGTGGGTACCAAAGAAAAGTACAAATAGCATTACCAAACTACCCATTTCGAATACATAATATTCCAAGGATTTTCAGAAAAAACCTGGACATATTCGCAGGTTTCAAAGTCGTCAGGATCAAGAATTTTACGGTGTATTACATTATTAGTTAACACGCTCGACTAGTGATGGGTAAATTCTCGAGAATTAATTTTGGGGAAAAATTCCGGGAATTTTCATCTAAAGAGTTAAATTCCCAGACTAACAAATGAGGTTGTCACCTAAAGCCAAATTACATATTATTATTTTTAAATTTATCTTATTAATTAGAGCATGATGAGGATAAAATTTTAAGAATTTTTGGAAAATACAGATAAAATAGTACCGAAAATACAAGACGACAAAATGTTGGTATTTGAGGCCTGCCGATAAGCGAGTAACGTCACGATACATACAATGACTGGCTCGGCAGTACTGAAACGCTGCCACTCGAATTATGTAATGTACTGAATTGTTTCTCGAGTGACGTCAGAAGAAATAAAATTGTACACGTTTTTCCCAAGTTTACTTTGAAAGCTCATAACCTCGTCATTTTTAAAGATATCGAAAAACTAATTTTACTTAAATTTATTACATTTTAATTAAAAAATAATCAACAACCTTATTAAGAATAACTCTATTAGTAAAATAAATAAATTCCCGACTTGGGGAATTTATATTAAGAAGGAGAATATTCGCATTCCCGAGAATATTTCAGGATGCACATCACTATGCTTGTCACACCATCTTGTCATAGGATTACTGATATTCGGTGCTGATACGACATTTATTAATATTACATATCAACCTTTAATAGGTAAGGGATAATCCACATTTGCAATATTTTACGTGAGAAGATATATCATAGCATGAAAAAAAAGTTCAATCTATAACACAGATAATTTTTTTGACTGAAGCAGAAAAAACTCTCAAAGGGCAATTAATCTCTGGCGTCATGAAATTCGCACGACTGTTTCTGAAACTATTTTCAGATCGCAATATCAGGACTCACCATTACTTATTACCAAAGATATTAGAAGAACGAGATATGCTATGTTGGCCGCCGGACCGTAGCCGGAGTACTACCTAATTAGGGTACTTTGAACGGTATCGGGACGTGTACGCACAGAAATCTGTTCTATGTATTAGTGCGGATACCTTAGCGCAAGCGAAGGTGTGCAGTAGTATTGGTGAACAAAACCGGCGACACTCGGCAAAACAATTCCACTCAGTACGAACTGCTCATAGCACATCTCGTTCTTCTAATATCTTTGCTTATTACCATCAATCAGGAGCTATGGATACGCCATACCGTTTATTTCATATTTTTCGATTATTCAGATAAAATAAATATTTTCATTATTTAAAATGATATACATATAAACATTAAATAATAAAAAATAAATAAATATAAAAGATTCCACAAAACCAAGAACGTCGATTGAATTCGAGTAGTTGTGATAGCATATTTTGAGAGGCGGTTATGAGTATCGCCGCCCCGAGACCCATTTATTGGATAGCCAACACCTCTGCCATGTGTCAGTGGTTTGCTACGTTTGGTGACTTAGCAGAGGTTCCCGGGTTTATGGTGTGAGGCTTGTCCGAGTTTTGACCGCGGACTGCGTGGCAGGTCGGATTGGGAGAGATTGTTTGAGATAAACATTTTGACCTCTCCAATAGGACTCTCTCGAAACATCGCCTTGCGCCGTAGCGGGAGGGATGGATTCATATGTCTGTTACTCCTGGACAGAATGACCCCCCAGAATCCTACCCACCCCTCCTTCCTTTTTTCTTTCCAGAACTTCCTCTCCTTCCTTTCCTAAAAAGACCCTCCACACAGCATCTACAAATATGATATAGGCCCTGAGGGCAATTATTTTCCTCGGGCCTCCTATGCGGAGTTAATACAACATCTAATAATTAGCGTAGACCTTTTAAAAATCACGAAATAGCCTGAATTCTTGACAAATCAGTTAAAATTTTGAAAGCGACCAAAAATAATTTTCTGTTAAAAATATTATAGGTAGGTACTTTATAGATTGTCTGAATTCTTTACATAATCAGTTAAAATTATGAAAATTACACAATTTTTAAAATCAAAGCAAAAGAGTCTGAAAATTATGCAAGATAAGTATTTTTGATTTTGTGAAACATTATAGTGCCTTATTTTTCATTATTGATCGTAAAATGTATACTTTAACCCTCTTTTAGATAACCATAAGGGGTACAACCAAATAACCCCTCACATATTACTAATATTTTTGGTAATATAGAACAAAAATATTTGAATTCTCGAATAATTATGATAATCCAGTGACCTCACGCGTGAACGCATGTTTAGTTATAATTTATTTTACATTTGATTACGGCATTTTGAATATAAATCGTGCATTCAAAGATCAATTATTTTGTATTTAGATTCTACATTCAAGCGAACGCATTTAATCGAAGATCAAAACCATAAATCGCAAAAAAATTCAGCTCTGATCTCTGAAACAATAACACTAATACATTCTCTATCGACTTCTGTTTATTTCCGCTAAATACATTACTATCTACATGCAGTCGGTTCGTTAAGATGAAATTATACACGGACGAAAATACAAATGGGGGAAATTACACACGTTAAAAAAACCTAACCTAACTTTGTTTTTTTTTCCAATGTGAAATTTATTTAGCACACATTTATACAGACACTCTAATATTTTGATTTATGCAAGAAAAAAACATGGCCAAAAATGCCTTTTATTTTATTTTGTGGATGTTCAAGCATAAATATTTAATTTTTTTCCGATCATTTTATAAATAACTTAATTTGCCACATTATACAATAAAATCATAACCGAAAATGGGTTCGTAAGTAGGAAATTTTCAACTTTAAAGCCGTTTTCATAGGCCTATACATTATTTTTTTCTGGGCTTATAAAAAGACTTATATAAAAAATACTCGATTAATTTAAAGTTCAAGATGTATTCTACTCGCAGTATTTAATTAAAGCATCTGAAACATTTCTAGGCGACCAAATTTTCAAACCAAAAACACATGATTTTGAATTACTACGTAGTGCATCGCCTTAAACCTATTAGAAAAACAGATTATTTTTTGACGTGTGTAATTTCAGAAGTTGTTATGCAGGTGTGATTTCGTCCGTGTGTAATTCTGGCAGCGATATACATGAAATTTACGGAATCTTGTATAGAGGAACGTTAAGTTGATTAGGCTAGTGATTTTCAAAGTGGGGTAACAGAATTTTATTTATTGATATCTCACGACCCGCGAGGGGTTGATAAATATAAATAATATTAGAAAAAAATCTTTATCAATCAAGCAGACAATGGATATAATTTTACAGAAGAATTAGTTCGAACTAACTGAAAGAAAAATTGTACCAATGTAACCTTTAGTACCAAAGTACACCTTTTGTAATTTTTATATTACAATAAATAATTTTTGATTTGATTTGATTTGAATACAAATTAATGCGACGGGTGCGCTTGTTTCTCTTAGGCTAATTTATCTCACCTTGGCTCTGTGTTCGAGACTTGAGACACAGAGTATGGGGTCATTTTCCAAATTTAGTATGTTTCTATATTTTGTTTTTATCGCAACCATGGACGAATAGTCCGAGTGCAGCATGATATTTACGAGAAGTGCACACCATTTAACACATACAAAGGCTAGTGGATCGCATAGAGATGAATTTCATTTGCTTACTAAAGGGGGTTCGCGCCTTTAAAAAGTTTCAAAAACGCTGTAATAGACTATTGAACAGAGTGTGACAAAATCTCTCTAACATCTCCTCCGCAGCTAGCTCAGAATAATACTTAAATATATTGCTGTTTTATACTTACCTCTTCAGCCGTATACTCGGCCTTCTCACCAATTCGGGTTGCTTGGGCGGGGACTAGGGAGGTGAATTTAATTAATAACATCTATTAATTATGTATGAGTCTCTATTATAATTGGGTTTATCAAGTGTCAATACTAAATCTAAATTATACTTAGATCTACTTACATCTATAACTTAACTAGTTGTCATATGGTTCGGATTACTTCTCCACTATTCACATTGTCATTGTTCACGGTTACTACACTGTTTTCACTGAGTTGGTTCTGTTCGTTGGCCTTAGTAAGGCCGAAGTCCTAGGTGGCAGCCTCTGCCGTTCTGCAGCTCAGGCCCTCCCGGCCGCGTCTGATCTCCGCACTTTCTTCGTCTCCCGCCCAACATTACGTCGCCGGGCGGAGGATAACACTTGAAAATCACTTTCTCTGACTCGACTGTAACTTCTTCATCCGCCGCCCAGCATCACACCGCTGGGCGGGGAGCGCGTACTTCACCACCACTCCTGTCTCGGTCTCCTCTCTCTCCCCTCTCGATCTTGACTGTCTTTCTTTCTTGAGCTCGTAGGACCTGTCGCCCTACCCCGCACTTCTCACTTCTTTCTTTACAACCCCCGTCTGTCAACACTTTCTTTGTATTTGGGCGCACACTGCGGGACATACTCAGTTTAACGTTCATATTTATTTGTGACGAAATTTGATTCGTCACAATACCCCCTTCGTTACAAAAGAAAATTATGGTTTCCTACAAACATAATTTTCTATTTCCCTTTTCCCATATGACAACCTTCTTATCTCTAAACATGGTATATCTAAAATTATAAAAAATTCAATATTCTAAATTTAACATTTCTTACCATTACTTATCCTCATCATTTTTTTTTCTTTTTCATCATATCTCATTTTCAACGACAATCTTTTTCGCTACACGCTCTTTCAAACCAACAACAAAACTCAAGTCAAAACATTTAGCCTATCAATATAAAATAACATGAAAACAATAAAAGTGACAATAAAACACATTAAAATCAACGATGAATACTAACACCTCGACTAACATAAACACTTTTTTTTTAACCAAGCGATCTAATCCTCTCCAGACACTTGAGGATATAAACCTTTCAATTTTTTGTTTACAAATTTCTTCCCAAGCATGTGACCAAAAACTAATGACAAGATTTTAAATGACAACATGAAATGACAACATTATTAATGACAATATTATTAATGACAACATAAAATTTTCAAAGTATCAGGATAGGGAAGGAGTTGGGAATTCATACCTACCACTTCAGTTTAATCTCCCCTCAGTTCTGCTGGCATGTCTGAAGTATAATAGAATTCCATACTTACATACGCATAACTCCTTATCAATACACGTTGATCACTCAAACCTAAACCTTAGTTGTACTTTGCAAAAGAGGCCGTTACTAATCTTTATTCACTCCTCATTTACCTAAATCTATTAACGCCTACATCGTCGATAACAAAAACAAGAAATCTGGTGTACATACAAAGTACATCTGAAATGAAATGAATGATAAAAAACTAAACAATATATGGTAACAGAGTTGTAGTGTATCTCCCGACGTGATACACAATGGAAAATTGAGCGCCAGATAGTTTCTATTACACGGAGAAACCACCAAAACCGGATACTTTGTCTCTCATTCAACCGCTTTTAAGATGCAACCTCAACATGTCACATTTTATCATTCCTGCTGGCTAATGCTTCAATGCATCATCCCATTTTATTTAAATTTTTCGCACTTTTACATATTTTACGGTCTTTTATCACGCGCGCAGAATTCTTTTCAGATATCGAGACTTTTAGGTACACACATACTAATTTCAACGAACGCGCGTATTTGTTCCACTCAAATCATGGAACGTTCAGTGCTCGCTTTTGTTTTCGCATTTTCGCTTGTGGACGCACTTCTACCAATACCGGTCTTTTATCACGCATGCAGACTATTCAGATATGGAGACATTTAGGTACTCTCATAGTAATTTCATCAAACATGCATATTTGTACCACTCAAATCGTGGAACGTTCAGTGCTCCTTTACGTTTCCGTTCGCATTTCACATTTTTTAACTTGTGAACGCACCTCTACCAACACCGGTCTTTTATCACGCACGCAGATTACTTTTTAGATATGGAGACATTTAGGTACTCTCATACTAAGTTCATCAAACGTAAGTATTTGTACCTCACAAATCGTGTCGGTGGTAAGTGCTCCAATTCGTAACTATCGCAGTTCGTCATCACATTCGCACGCGCCCTTTTATTTTCTCATCTGCGCAGACTACTATCCGAAACATTGCGAGACTTTAGATACAAGATAATGTACGGTTTCGCCGAACGAAGATATTTGTTTTTCTCAAATCGCGTTAAGTGAATGCGCCTAACCTTTTCTCTCCCCTCTCTATCGGTCGCCTTCCGCCATCAATTTTTAATTATCGGAATTTTACCGAACACATAAAATTGATCGAAATTGTGGTATGAAAATGAATTTCTCCGAATGACATATAGAAAATACATTGTTATTCTTATGCCGTTCACACACAGCAAATCTATATTTGCTGACTCAGCTCACCACAATCTTTAATTTGATGACCTTTGTCAACGGGACAAATAATATATGATCCTTACTCGGGGTCAAACACCTCTGCCTAAAACGCAACAAAAAATAAACTCCAATGGGTACCCTAAAATCACTATCATTAATACATTTTAACAAAAACAAATTAGCCACTTGACATCTCCCGATTTACTTGTTTTATAAAAAATATAACATTCCTGAAAATATCTATCGGTGATGGGAGGATTAACGATCTCCAGGTACCTACAGTCCCAAATGTGTCAAAACGCCGAGTTTGTTTGATAATGATTTAACTGCCCCCCGACAAAAAATAGCACTTGACATGCATCTGACTTCATCACAGTACATTTGTTTACACTATACAAAAAACGAAACACCCAAGCAACGGTAACTCGAGACAAAACATGACATGAGCGAGAAAAATAACACAAAATTCAATATAAATTAGAACATGCAAATATTTACCTTTGTTCAGGGATGGGTTTTAGGAATGTCAATAACATTAGTGATAGATATAATAAAATATCTAAAACCGCTTCACATTGGGCGCCATTGTGACAAAATCTCTCTAACATCTCCTCCGCAGCTAGCTCAGAATAATACTTAAATATATTGCTGTTTTATACTTACCTCTTCAGCCGTATACTCGGCCTTCTCACCAATTCGGGTTGCTTGGGCGGGGACTAGGGAGGTGAATTTAATTAATAACATCTATTAATTATGTATGAGTCTCTATTATAATTGGGTTTATCAAGTGTCAATACTAAATCTAAATTATACTTAGATCTACTTACATCTATAACTTAACTAGTTGTCATATGGTTCGGATTACTTCTCCACTATTCACATTGTCATTGTTCACGGTTACTACACTGTTTTCACTGAGTTGGTTCTGTTCGTTGGCCTTAGTAAGGCCGAAGTCCTAGGTGGCAGCCTCTGCCGTTCTGCAGCTCAGGCCCTCCCGGCCGCGTCTGATCTCCGCACTTTCTTCGTCTCCCGCCCAACATTACGTCGCCGGGCGGAGGATAACACTTGAAAATCACTTTCTCTGACTCGACTGTAACTTCTTCATCCGCCGCCCAGCATCACACCGCTGGGCGGGGAGCGCGTACTTCACCACCACTCCTGTCTCGGTCTCCTCTCTCTCCCCTCTCGATCTTGACTGTCTTTCTTTCTTGAGCTCGTAGGACCTGTCGCCCTACCCCGCACTTCTCACTTCTTTCTTTACAACCCCCGTCTGTCAACACTTTCTTTGTATTTGGGCGCACACTGCGGGACATACTCAGTTTAACGTTCATATTTATTTGTGACGAAATTTGATTCGTCACAAGAGTTCTATCCAATAGTCTATAGGGAAAACTTTAAGTTGGTCACCGCGGGCAACAGTTGCACAGGCTGTGCGAGGAGAAACTGGTAGAGCAATGATAGCAAAGCGCCAAGTAGGGACGCCTGAAGGCAAATTGTAAAAGCAATGAGTCGAGTGGATTCTCTTATTTTGCATTATGATACCACGTAGGTAAAAGTATGGACACACAGGAAGAACGTACGCAACGTGTGTATTATACGTTCCCAGGCCAACGTTCACACTTGCCCTACGCACGCTATATTCAATTCATTACATTATAAATCGCTTCATTTTCTTTCATTTGTTGACCGCATAATGGAAATCTTTAACAATGGTTTAAAAATGTTGGGATTTATAACCAGGTTAACTAGAAATTTCAACAATATTAAGTGAATTAAACTGTTATATTTTGCCTTTGTTATAAGTCAACTTGAGTACAATTCTCCCGTCTGAAACCCACATTACAATATTCGTGTACAAGATATTGAAAGAACACAAAAAATTTTAAATGGTTATTCCAGCAATTTTGTTGAACTACAATACTCTTTTAAATGCAATAAATATGCTTAATATGTGGGAAAGAAGGATTTTCACTGACTTAGTATTTCTATATAAAATTCTAAATTATGCATTTGATAGTCCAAAATTTTTTTATTTTTTTTATTAAGAAAATTTTTGATACATATACAATTCAGGTACATACATAGTAATATAGAATGAAAGAGTAACAAAAAAATCACACAAAGGCGAAGCCTGAGCGTGGGTATCATAGTGTAAGGATAAAACAGTGGTGTTTAAAATATATTTTTTTTAAACTTGTAAAAGGTATCTAGAGATCAATGTGATTGGTTTTTTTTACACACACACACACACACACACACACATACATGCATGTATATTTCGTATACACTCACATAGATGCATGTATATTTCTTTGATTTACAGAAATTTATCTTTAATTTACAGAAAGACATGTGGTATTTTGGTTATTTAGAAACAGATAGCTTAAATTATAGAAAAAAGTTACTCGCTTCGAAATAATTTCTTATCCAAC
Source organism: Hesperophylax consimilis (assembly GCF_061612785.1). Taxonomy (NCBI): domain Eukaryota; kingdom Metazoa; phylum Arthropoda; class Insecta; order Trichoptera; family Limnephilidae; genus Hesperophylax; species Hesperophylax consimilis. Next base: position 5,959,177 of record NC_142842.1, read on the forward strand.
TTTTAACATTTTTCTTATATAAGTTCAGGTTTTGACACATGTTGATGGAATTGGGTAAAGAATTGAACAATTTTGGGGCAATATAGTTGATGTGCCTTTGCTTGCATTGATATGTGCCAAATTGCTTGCATTGATACTAAGTCGGGATTTATTTCTATTCAGAATTTTTGGTACTAACTACTATATTTATTCCTCATTGCCCAGAATACTTATGTTACCGAGGCAGTTTAGTTATGTATAATAATTTTTATGTACTGCATTAATATATAATTTTTACTACGAAAAACCCCATAAAAAGGGCGTTAACAGAGTAAATCAAAGTCAATTTAACAACAGATGTCAGTAAACGCAAAAGCAAATATAACCTCCTTCAAATCACCAACGCCATCTTGTTTTCACACTTACCACGGCATTCTAGACAGCGCAGATCACAGTGTTGCGTGTGACAAGTGTAAATCTTAAGAATCTATTTTCTTAGAAAATGTATGAATTGTAAGTGCTGTCCATGCGTTGCGTACAATGCGCAGGTGAGCCCAGTGTATTCTTACCTCTATATATTTATTGTTACCATGGTAACCATGGAATTACAAAGCTAATTTTGTAAATTGAATAATAGAATTCCGTGTACCAGTATTCAGGGTAATTTGTAACGCTATGAAAGATGTTCCCTTATCTGCGAAAGTAACTAAGAACATATTTCACTCTGTAGCGAGGTGTTAATATACTATTATTATTCTGTGCCTATATAAAAAAATTGCACAAATGAAATACGTTTTTACGGCCTGCGCCATTTTTTTTTCAATCCGCAACCTCTGGTTCTGGTTCGCATCACTCTGCGATAACATCTACAACACATAAATAATAACCTATAAATCCACAGCAACAACCACAAAAACCACAATAACAATAACAACAACAAAAACAACAACAACCACACAGACAGGGCTACACATGTGTGAAGCTTTTGCGAGGCTATACAAATTTAATTCACATCCAGTATTATAATTATGTCTGTACTGTGGATTCCATTTTAAAAGATTGTCATAAAATCCCATTGAATAAAGAATAAAGAGAAGAAGTTCCCTAATAATACAAAAAGAGAAAACAAATAAATTACTTATTAGCATCGCATAGTTGCACTCTTCTCTTGCCATCGCGCATCGCCTATGTTATTTTTTTTAAATCTACATATCAAATTCCAATTGTTTGTTCAGTATTACGTGTCGACGCCATTGTTGATAGTCCATTTTTGTTGGCTATTATGAAATATTAGCTTAAAAACAATGAAAAAGTTTATTTATCAAACATTAAGATGCCGCATAAGTGGACAGCAAACGAATATAACAGCTTTTAGAATAAAAAACGACAAAAATATCATTTCCAGTAAGTGAAATTTTATGGAAGCATTCCTGTGAAAAAAAAATCAATTTATTTGATGGTTTAGACATGTTTTAGCGTATGATATTTAAGTATGTTGTTAGTTAATATTGTACTCACCGAGAAACCTATTTGTGACAATAAAACCAACCAAATTTATATTTCATTGATTTAACATGCAACCGTCATATTTCCATTGCACAATGAGAATACAGAGGCTCAGCGAAAATGCGGCGCGGCCCGGGGCTTAAATATTTGGCTTAACAATTTATTTTTTATTACATCAACGATAATATTTATTATAACACCTTTATATTTATTTACATTCGTAGAAATATTAATTAAGCACAATTCAGTGATTTATCATATACCGGCTATTAATATTTAAGACCTTGGCTAAACAAAGGAAATTATTTTCTTTTCTTTGTTACACTTTGAGAATGGAATATCACGAAATCACTATTTTAACTGTTGGTGAAAGTTTCAACCCAAGTTGCGATATGATTTGTTTTGTTTAGTAAATTTATTCAAAGCTATGTGACCTGAGGGTTGGTAATAAACCAAAAACTTGTCTGTGAAACATTTTGAAGAACGTATCGTCAACAGAAAATTTAATGTACTCGATGGATGAAGCAATTCCCACAGCATTATATGTCGGTATAATTATGTTTATTAGGTTGTGAAGTAAAAAATAAATAAAAAATTCAAAGTATAAAAAAAATATGTATCCACGTTTAGAAAATGTATTATTATTATGATTTCCTTCTAAGCTTGCCAGAAAAAAAATGTTGCATATAAGATTTGTAACAAGGTGTGCGTGCATCACTTTACTTACATCGCATCTATGGTCTTGGTGTGTGGGACCTTTAAGTACCTACACATTGTCATTTTGCTATTGGTCAAATTGAGAGCCCTGGAATTCTGACTTGTAAAGTTGCCAAACCTGAGGGAGGGAGAATCTGTGATTCACATTGGAAGCAGTCGCTATTTCTTTGATCACCAGCTCAGAGCAACCGGCATTCCTCTTGGCTGAGGTTCGACGAAAACATTCGCCACTCCTGTGTGAGCATCAGCTTTGCATATGGAGCATTGACCATTGGATCGATGGAATCGGATGGCATCTGCCAGTCCTCATTGGTTAAGAGGGACCCTTTTGGAGACCAGCAGCGTGAGGCTGTTTTGCATTGGACTACAAGATTATTTTTTAGATAAATTATAAACTGGGAGTTGCTGTGAAGAACCGGAATCTACTACTTCGCATCAAGAACGAACTGGTATCACACCTTCTTATTATTTACCTTATCATTTTACGTATGCAAGCCCCTTGCCAGACAGATTATATAGTAGGATGCTAATTAATTTCTTTTTTATTATGTCTTTTTTGTGGTAATACATTTTAAGTATTCTTAAATATTTTTTTATTTGTAGACAATAAACCCATCCTTACTTTTATTTGTTGCCACTTATCCCACGGTAACAAATATTATACTTAAATACAGTATTATACAAACAAAAATGAGTTTTATTCAAATGGAATGGGTGTATGATAGGTAGGAAATAATTGTTGTTTCCCCCAAATGTTAATAAAATGTCAAGCCACTGAATAGTAACCATGGAAACGGTCTAGCGTTGCCGCCATCTTGGGAGCCATTTTTGTGCTACCATTTGGACAGATATTTTATTGGTATGCCAAGTACTCTCATAGGGTATTTTCTTTAGTCATTGTAAAATCCAATACATAACTCCAATACTTCATTTGTTGAGCTACCAACAAAAATAAACAAGTTTTTCTAAATTTATGTTTCTATAAAATTTAAAAATAAATAAAATATTTTCCCAAATCCAGTCAACCGACCAAGTATAATATTGTTTGACGATTAATTTATTCGAAATTAGGAATTTGCGTGCATATGACTTTGTTTCAAAGGCCATTATTAAAAATGGAACAATCTTTCAGATAAAGGAAATTATAGCTAGTGAATGTTAACGACAGAATTAAAATCAAATTATTTTTGAACACCGTGCATAAACGATAGAAAATATACACGATAATTCATTTCGCAATTATACAGGGTGTATCGGCAAGTACCCGACAAACTTTAACCAGCTATTCCTCAGCACATTTGGAGTAAAAAATGTTATGGGCGCTTTGCTGTCCGGTAACATTTTTTCCATTAAAAACAAAAAATAAATAAAAAAATCCACACTCCGTCACTGTCCTTTGCATTGTTTCTCATGTACAACAGTTGTTATTAGCAAGTGCGTCAAAAAGTGTCCTCGTTCTTTCATACACACTAAATAATAATAGTTAAAAATGAGACGAATGGTGCCGTGCCATTTCGTTGTGATTGTAAAAGAGCGCCAACGTAGGTACGTACGTACATTATTCAACGAAACTCGAACAAAATATTGCTAGATGGGTTTTCAAACTTTGATAAAGGATAAAACATTGGTGACATGTGGTGAAAATATGAATAATACATTTTTTATTAAAAAAAAATGTTTCCGGACAGCAAAGTGCCCATAACATTTTTTACTCCAAATGAGCTAAGGAATAGCTGGTTAAAGTTTGTCGGGTACGTGCCGATACACCCTGTATACAGGGTGTCCGGAAACTCGTAGTACAAGCGGGAAACTGGTGAATCTACATCACATTTGGAGTCGATTTTGTGGTATATTTTTTTTTATTTGAGCTTTCGTTATCGAGTAAATCGAGTTTGAAGTTGATTTTTTTTTTTTTTTAATAAAATTCTTATAAATTATTACTGAAGATCAAAGTACCCAACTTATCAAAACTATTTGAAAGTAAAACAAATGAAGAAACTCGGATTTGAAGCATTATTTTGAAATCACCCTTCATTTAACCCGGTGTAATCATAAAATATTTCTGCTCTGCAGGGTTAAAACATCTGTTATTCAACCCTAAACACCAGAAAAAACTTTAACCCTAAAATAGCCGAAAAATATTTGTTTTTGGTTTTTTTTTTTTTTGAAAATGCTCAAATCAAAAAACTTTATGTTTTTTTGGGTTCCCCATGTGGTGTAGATTCTCCAGTTTCCCGCTTGTACTACGAGTTTCCGGACACCGTGTATATGTCTATACAATCAGTGGTATAAAGTTCGATTCTGAAAGTAATTTTAATTCAATTAATATCCTTCATTCGAACTCCATTCGAAATATAAAAAAGGCAACTGACGTAGATTTAACATCACTAAATACAAATGAACGAATCCTTAAAATCGGTGCGATCGATTCAACTACATCACTAGTGAAGTGCAGGACAAACAACGAGACACATAAAATATCAATAAAAGCAATCTAACGTCATTCATGCAAGCTCCATTACGAACATAGACATTACAAAAGAATAGATATTCCCAAACGTAAAATCTAGGTATCATTTCGACGAGCTGAAGGCAAACCGCGTGACTATCTTTTTGGCACCGGGAGGGTTAGAAAATGAGGGTTGACACTGCGCAGAATAGTAAATTTCGATGAAGTAACGGTTTGCGGCGCAGTTCACTTTGGGACAGTTCTGCGCAGGGTCTGAATGTTAGTTTTTAACCGAACCGTCTACAAATCGGGTTGCGTAGCATTTGTAATAGTATCTAACTAGACACTTTTTTTTGTATTATTGATATTTTTTTTATACATACGTGGATAGTTACATAAAATATTGAAAACTGTATAAAAAATATTGTAATAAATCTACGTAATTCAAAAAAAATCCCACGTAGGTGAAGCCTGAGTGTGGGTATTATAAGTATTTTTATTTTATTTTCATGGTTTAAGTGGAGATACAATGTCAAATATAAATTTAAATTATTTTAATATAGTTACTGTAGAGATGCAATACAAGAAACTAAAGCATGAAATATGTAAGAGTTTTAAAATAACACAAAAATAAGGTAAATACTAGTTTTTAAAGAAGACATCTTAAAAAGTAAATTAGCAGACAAAGCATTACAAACAATACTCTAACAAAACATTCGATTATACGAAAAATTCCGAACTTTTGTTAACCCAATTTGGGATTTACAGTTTTTTTGTGCAGCTAGCAATTTACGCGCTTTTTTATTTATTTATTGTTTCTTTACCTTTTATCTTTTTTACGTTAGAATTTTTAACCTCACCAGGAAAAGCCTGGGTTGAGGTTAATAATTTTATAAAATAATAAAATTAAAAATAGCACAAAGATTATTTATTTATTTATTTGTTTAACGCCCAGAGGGCTTTTACATATGGGTGATACAATTTTAATAACAGACAGTTTTGAAACATGAGAAAGAAATAATAAAAATAAAAATACATTTAATTACAAAATTAAAAACAACAAGAACATAAATTAAAAAAATACCGCTATTTGACGATAGTGATTCGTTTTTGGGGTATTATGCCGTGTTGCGCTCTGGAGTAATTAGATTACACATCTGCCCTAATGATGGACACTTCAATGCTGTCCGAAACGTTGGCTAAAGAAGGAGATAGCGCAACACGGCATAATACCCCAAAAACAAATCTCTATAATACTTTTGGCCGTGAAAATTTCAAATCATACCTTACAAATGCAGTTTAACAGCCCACTATTTTATCGATATAATGTGTAGTTGAAATGTTTTCCGCTGTTATCGCTGCAGTGGCGGTCCTTGAAAGGGGCAATTGTTCCTTTTAGCGTAAGGTCAATCATTGTAACGGTTAATATCGATCAAACATGGCCTGGGAATGCAAGATGTTCAAGGCCATATGGATAACTTGTGTTATTATTTACGGTATATTATAATTTGCAAGTCATTTGATAAAGTATTCATGTCACAATATGGCGTACAAAGGATATGATTAATGAAAACGAACGAATATAATAATGTACCTATCAACTAACTACCGATCGTAGGTGATAGGTATAATCCAACTACTACGTAAAGGGGAGAACTAAAAAATCGTTAACGTTTTATTTTTCTGTCTCTTTTTTGGTAATATTTTTTTCTGTATGTTCAGCCATTATGGTCACTGAACTACAGTAGTGATGGGAATGAAGTATCCACTATGAAATAATCGAAATAAATTGAGATATATAATAGATCATGGCACTGTACACTTGTACAGCATACAGTCGGAGGTGATACTTCTAGATAATAAGGTTTTTTACGTAATAATTCTAAAGCATGACAGAAAAAAGCTTATCAGTGTATGTACTTCACAAAAAATGTTTAAAATAAGAAACTGTCACACACGTTATGACGTGTACAATACCTACACAACACATTGATAACGCATCATCCCTAAAAAAATGCCTGAAGTACAGGGTTTTTCAATAAGAGGTGTTATTTTAAATAGCCCGCTATTTCGGTAGATGTTACTTTTGAAGCTGTCATTTTTTGCTATTTGACAAGTAGAAACTACGCCATCAATAAAAATGGAACGATACACGCATCAACCACGCATTGAAATTATTAAAATTCACTTGAGTGAATCAAATGCAAATCATCTTGAGTGATGAGGCCCATTTACACCTCGGTGGCTTCGTCAACAAGCAAAATTGTCGCATTTGGGGCTCGGAAAACTCAAGAGTTATTGTTGAAAAGCCTCTCTATCCTCAACGTGTGACTGTTTGGTGCGGTTTATGGTCCAGCGGAGTCATTGGACCTTACTTTTTCGAAAATGAGGCTGGAGCAACAGTTACGGTGAATGGATTGCGCTATCGAGAGATGATTAATGATTTTTATGGCCGGAATTGGATGGTATTGATCTGGACAACGTTTACTTTCAACAAGACGGCGCTACGTGCCACACAAGCAACGAAACCATTGATCTTTTACGATTGAATATCAAAATAACACCTCTTATTGGAAAACCCTGTAGTAGACGAAAAAACTTGTTGAAAGATTTCGGAAATTTCATTACTGATTTCCTAATTTATTATTAGTACACATAACACTGTTTAGCAAGGGAAGCATTTTCAAGTATTATTTTGACATTAAAAGTTTTTAAAATCAATTCCGTGTGAAAAACAAAAACAAAACGCGTGGAAAACTTCAATAACTCTATGTTTGCTTGATTTAAGGAGGAAGGACGAAAATTTGTGCCAGTATCGCTCTGACTTTCGTGGTGGCTTGAGGCCGCGAACTGCTCACGAACAAGTGAACCCACGATTTTCGGTTATGACAAGCAGTGACTTTTGAATGTGATAAGAGTGCTAAAATTTGATGTCTAGTAAAAAACCATTTTTCCAAAAATTCGATTTTTTGTATGAAGATTTTCAGGAAATATCAGTTTGACCGTGCGCCGCGCGGATGCACTGAAAAACTTCATAAAAAACCGAATTTTCGAAACAAAAAAAAGAAGACAAAAAAAACATGTTTTCAGCTACAATAACATCAATAATGCCAGGTATGATTTGACATTTTCACGGCCAAAATATTATAGTGATTGGTTTTTGGAGTATTATGTGGTTTTCCGCTACCTCCTTCCATCATCAGGGCAATTGTGTATTTTTTTACAAATTTTAACAAATTACACATCTGCCCTGATGATGGACACTGCAATGCTGTCAGAAACGTTGGCTAAAGAAGGAGGTAGCGCAACACGGCATAATACCCCAAAAACAAATCACTATAAATCAATAATGCCAAATTTGTAAAATTAGCACTCTAGTACACCCAAAAGTCACGAGCCGCCATCCATAAACGGGACTAAAAATCCGATCCGAGTGAACTATATGTTGAAATGGTGTGAAGAGGAGTGTATAGTGTATAGTATATGTATAGTATATGTTTCGACTGTACACGATTGATGTTTTCAGGAAAGTAGCGCGGCAGAAAGTAGCTGAGAAAAGAAAATTATTGTTGCTATCGCAATACTTAAGCAAGGTTACCGAAATTCATCGTTTATAAAGTGAAATTTTAAACACTTATATAAATACATATCTCTAAAACTTTCAACGACTCAATTATAAACATGTAACTTTCAGAGAATGATATGGGATTTCTAAGTAAACTGTTTTTAAATTCAACGACGTGCCAATTTAACGTTGTATTTTTTTTTAATCTGGGAAATAATAATATTTATGCATTGATCTAGGGGTGATGCATTAATGACCTTACTTAACATTAACGTATGACCAGACTCAACTACTTTTAGAAACTTTATTCCAAGAAGATGTAAACATGAACACTCACATTATACTAAATTGGCTAACAGTAAAACAGATGCTGACCTTGAACGCGATGATATTTATACATAAAATAATAAACAACTTACTACTAAAATACTTACAACAAATGCATTACAGACAACAAATTATTAAATGTATTTATTACTCGCCTGAAATATTTATACAAATTGAAAATATCTCCCGAGTAAAAATAAATGCCGCCGACGGGAATTGAACCCGTACCTTCTGATGTCCAGATAGGTGCTCTGGACCACTGAGATACGACGGCTTATTCCCAACCCGCCAAATAATTCAATTTGTACAAGTACTTCAATCGACAATTACTGTTTTTTATATTTTTCGCCTGTAAATAACCAGAGTTATTTTTGTAGGAAAAGCTTTGTTAGTGGTGCTGAATTTCCCACTAGATGTCGTCGAGATATATTATATATACATTTGTTGGTGAAATATGTTGACTTGTCAAATATTATTATTTTTTAATGCTAAACTAATGTTTATTTGCTATCCTTTGTGCTGTGCATAAAAACCTTATCTCATTATTAAAAAAATTGCATTACAGACAAACGGAGAAAAATGAGTTTGGCTTTTTTATAAAGATACTGTTAAAATCTGTCTACATTACCATTTCCTAGTAAAATATTAGTCATTCAGAATACATCTGAACACGTGTTCAACGCAAGTAATAATCAGAATAAACATAATGGACCAGATCAATTATTATTTTGAAAAACACGTGTTCCGACTTTCTCGTAACATATTCGTGGTTTACTAATAGTTTGTTATGGAATTTGTCAAATCGTTCGTTTTAGGCCTCTAGTCCCGTTTTTAACAGGAAATGAATAATTTTACCAGATTTTAAATAAATGAACAATATTAATTACTTTAAATTGAATTAGGCTACTAAAACAAGGCAAATACACAAAATAATTAACCATACAAAGGAATGCAATATTGTAATGCACTGCAGAAAACTATAAAGTCCACACCAATTGGTAAATTCAAGCTGCATTGTAGGAGCCATAATAATCAAAAGAAAATGTTATAATGTATGTATTTATTTAATAATAAATTAGACATTTGTAAACTTGGATGTAGAAATGGTTAGTATAAAATTAATAAAAAATCAATTACTAGTTGAAGATTGAAAGTTCTGTTTGTAAGTTCATATCGCATTTTAACAAAATAGTTCAATTTTATTCTCATTGAAAAACGATGAAAACTCACGTATACAGTATTTAAACGATAATAAATAAATTATAATTACAAAAATACATAACTACGTACAAATATAGTAAATTTTACATGAAAAGAGAATACACTTAGGCATTTACATATCAAATAATTATAAATTATAATGTTTTCTTATTTCTAATTTGTCCTTGAAGAAGAAGATAATACAACAAATCTAAACGAAACATGAAACAGAACAAGACATAGAAAAATAAAAATAACGGTCTCAACTGGGAATCGAACCCAGGATCTCTTTCTTACCGGGACAACGTCTCTAACCACTCCGGTCCTAATTATTGTACATCATTGTTTTAGATCTCGTATTTCAAATTCAGAATAAACAATATTATCTTCAACTAGTTTTTACCCATATTTTTGGCTACTATCTTTTTGAATTATTACAAAGTTCTAAAGAATTTATTTGTAACCTGTTTAGTGTCTTGGATAAACATATCCGACTTTTATATATATGGGATACCTATTGACTTTTCTGAAAGTCTAAATGAATATTACTAAATGAAATACCTAGAACAAAACAATATTCTGTCCGAAAATCAATATGGCTTCAGAAGTAAATTAAGCACCGAAGATGCAATATTCGATCTGACAAAAAATTTATACACATCTGTTGATCAAAATAAAAAAAGTCTAGCTATATTTTTAGACTTTAGAAAAGCGTTTGATACTGTAAATCACAATCTACTCATAAACAAAATTAATCAAATAGGTTTCAAAAAAGATGCACTAAAAATTCTCACTCACTATCTCAAAGACAGATTACAAAAAACAAAAATAGGGAACTTTTATAGCACAGAAACAGTGATAAAAAATGGAGTACCACAGGGGACTGTGCTTGGCCCAATTCTGTTTCTAATATATATTAATGATTTATGTAATATTGTAATCCCTGGTAAAACTGTATCTTACGCTGATGATACAGCAATAATAGTAAATGGAAAATCCTGGCCTGAAACTTTTTAAATGCAACAAAATGTATTTCATATGTCTTATCATGGCTAACTTGTAATAGACTTTTCTTAAACTATAGTAAAACATTTTACCTAACTTTTTATAAAAACAGTAAAAACAAACCTCCCAATAACCTTAAACTTAGATTACATAATGCTAACTGTAATAAAGTAACATGCACCTTGTTATGAAACGAACTTTCTTAAAATTAAAACATTCAACCCCGTAATATTTTCTTAAAATCAAGTACTTTGTATTTTTAAATTCTTTCATATGGTAACCCCTTGGGGGCGTTGACCATTATCGGGAGAGGCGGGGATAACGAGCGGTCCTCAGCTCGGTTGGAAGAGACACCGGTCTCTTTGGATTCCAGCGCTGTTTGCGAGAGGTTGTTACGTGCTCCACTTTGAATTCGAGACTTGCTTTGCTAAAACAGTGTTTGTCAATTAATTACTAGTACATTTCGATTCATTCTTTCTACAGTGTTTGTCAATTCATTACTAGTATATTTCGATTCATTTTTTCTACTGCCTGCTCCCTGGACGTCTACAAAACTACAAAAACTGCGGTATCGTTCCTTTATTTTTTTATTAATTTCTGTTTCTGCTTTCTGCCCACTAATTTAACATCATTCTTTTAACCGTCCACAAAGAGATTTAAGCTTTTCCTACACGTAGATTCCTGTGCTGTAATTATATAGTCTTTTTGAAGGCATTTAAAGGCACCACAATAATAGTGTTTTATTTCCAAGATACCCTTTGTTCTACCCACTTCTAGAAGGTGTATGTTCTCTCTTAATACCAACGAACTGAAAACACGGTACCTGCTCGAGCTAGCCAGGTATTCTTGAAGATATGATACATTTCTATACGCGGTTCGATTCCGTGGAAACGCATTATCTAACACTGGCGCCCAACGTGGGGCTTTATTTGAGAGAATCGCTTTCCTGTTGTAACTTTTTATTGTTGTCGTGATGTGCATATATGTGTGTAAATAATTGTTTTTCCTACATCTAGGTACCCCTGTGTTTAAAGGCCACGTGTTTTCCGTAATAACCGCCATTTTATATAAACGTTCGCGAACTGGTGTTTAAATTCAACGCGTGTTTTGCATTCTTCGCCATTTTTTACTCATTGCGTCAGTGTTTTTAAAGGCCACGTGTGTTCCGTAATAACCGCCATTTAATAAACGTTCGTGAACTGGTTTTTAAATTCGACACGTGTTTTGCATTCTTCGCCATTTTTTTAGTCATAGCGTCAATGTGTTTAAAGCCCACATGTGGTTGGCAGTCACCATTTTGTAAACGCTTGCGCCGTTTCGTTTAGCCCACACGTGTTCGGCACGCATCGCCATAGAATCATAGTGTCCTTTAAAAAAAAAATAAGAAGAGTTTCGACAAATACTTAAATCTTGCGACAGTTTGCGTTCAAAATAAAATAAAATAAATTTCGTGTGTTTTCCTAACAATTTATAATTTCCTTCCTACACTTCTGTGTATATTTTGTCGCGGATTTATTCGAGTAATATAAAGTTAGGTTATAGAATAAACTCAAAGCGTAATAATACAGATACCTACTTGTGCGGTTATATTCGTGTAATATTTAAAGACAAAAGATTTTAAAGGTTTCTTTCTCATTTCAATATTGCTAAATTGGGTTTTGGAAGTATAATTACTTCCCAGAAATACGTCCAAGGTGGGCCGGTAGCTTTTTGTGATACCTGGGAAAAACCTAAAATACGTTAGTAACAGATTTTATAGGTCGTGTTCATTTTAATATTGCAAAATTGGGTTTTGGTAAAAATAATTACTTCCCAGAAATACGTCTTGAGCCGGTAGCCTTTTATTATAACTAGAAAAACCGCGGACAATAATAAAGGGAAAGGGCGTACCTGGAATCTATTCACTACTTAGTTTTGACTCAATAGTACACAAGTAATTTTAAGAAATCAAGTCGGCTAATTTAAATAAAATTAATAAAATGGACGCCTTAATTCGCTTTAAGGAAGGCATTATCGTCCACGTTGATTCTTCAAGCGTTCCGCAACTAAAGAGGGCATTGAGAAAACGTGGTATTGTCGGGAGTAAAGATTTGCCAGCTTTACAAAAACAAGCCCGCCAGTTTAACAAGGCTTTCGTTCGGCGAATAAAACCCGCAAACGACAAGGTTGATCCTATGCCGGGCGCTGATACGGAAGTCCGGGAACGGCCAGTAGAGATTAGGTATATTTTGAAGGAAACAAAGGTGACGAATTTCGCTTCATGGAACCTTAAATTTAACGGAACGACAGATGTCCGAGAATTCGTAAGCCGGGTGGAGTTATTAGCCATATCCCGGGGTGTTAATTCTGAGGAAGTTGCTAAATGTTTCAACGAACTTTTAACGGGAATGGCGCTGCTATGGTTTCTCTCCTTACCGAGAGAGAGTTTATCCTGGTCCGATCTTAAAAAGCTCCTTCTCAGCAAATTTGAACCGCCTAATTCTAAATGGGAACGTAAACTCGAAGTTTACGTATCCAAACAAGCGCATGGGAAGACGGCTAGAGATTTTTTTATCGAAACGCGTCATAAAAATCACATGTTAGAATCGCCCATGTCGGAAGAGGAGCTGGTGGAAACTCTCAAACGTGGCCTCCTCCCCCAATACGCTAGTATGTTGACCATGCATAGCAGTAGCTCTATCGAAGATTTAGAAACCGCGTGCACGATATTCGAGAGCTACCAGAAACAAGCATCGCGCCCGCCCCGTGAGGCGAGATCGGGAGGAAATAGTTACCTCAATAGCGTGGCTTCATCAAGCCCTGCAGCTCTACCGGCAGACCCCGGGAAAAATAGCTCAGACAGCGGTTTTCGCAATACTCGCGAACAATATAAACATATGAGGGCGGGCGGTGGCCGCCGTTACGAAAATAAGCGTAATAACATATCCGACCATCCGTCACCTCAGTCAAGTTTTCTCCCCGCGGGAATAGATTTAACCCGACCACCGCCCAGAATACCGAATTCAAAAAACTAATTTCCAGCCACTCAAATAGCCCCCTTCCACGACAAGGTGACGCTGGCCGTGGACGTATTGAGTGGCTAGATGACCAAAAATTCTTAGAAGAAACGGCACATCTTATGGAAATTGAATGCATTGAAGCCGTAGACGGTCGCCCTTACGCGCAGTTTACTATAAATAATGTGCCCTTTACGGGATTATTAGACTCGGGGGCAAATGTTAGTTGCCTAGGAGGAAATTCGTACGCGTCATTCATTAGTATGGGAGTACCAATGAAACCGTATAGGTCTCCGGTGATCACGGCTGATGCAAGTCACCAAACCGTGTTAGGTGTGTTATCTCTGCCCGTCACCTGCAGTGGATACACCGCTACTATAGATTTTTTAGTCATACCGTCATTATCACCTAAATTTATCCTTGGTACCGATTTTTGGAGATCCTTCAACGTGGCCCCGAAGATCATCACTCCGACGGCGAGAAGAGTTCTTTTATCGCCTCCGAAAATAGACGAGATCAGAACCCTTATCCCGGTTGAAAATCTTACTGCCTCGCAGGCCGATAGCTTACAAAATATCACGAATAAATTTCAAGATATCTCCTTTGAAAAATGCGGCCTCGGGCTGACTCACCTTGTCGAACATAGCATTGAAACCACGGGACCGCCAATCAAACAAAGGTACTATCCTCTTTCACCGATCAGGCAGCAGCAATTGGAGCGAGAATTAGACGAAATGTTAGCACTAGGCGTCGTGCGTCCGAGTCGTAGCCCCTGGACGAACCCTACTCTGATTGTGACCAAAAAGAACGGCTCGGCCCGCTTTTGCCTCGACAGCCGCAAGCTCAACTCGGTGACCAAGGCTGACGCTTATCCTCTGCCATTCATTCACCGCATTTTAGACCGATTGAGAAATGCGCGGTACATCTCCTCAGTAGATTTAAGTAAGGCTTTTTGGCAGATACCGTTGGCTAAAGCCTCGTGCGAAAAGACAGCGTTCGTGATACCAAACCGCGGAATGTTTGAATTTACCCGCCTACCCTTCGGGTTGCGTAACGCGCCGGCCGAGCTTCAGAGATTAGCCGACAAAATTTTTGGACCCGAGTTAGACGAGCAACTTTTTTGCTACTTGGACGACCTTATAATAGTGAGCGATACCTTTGAAAAGCATATAGCCACTCTCCACTTGGTGCAGGAACGATTAAAGTCGGCCGGGTTAACGATAAATTACGAAAAATCTGAATTTTGTAAGTCTCGCCTCTGCTACTTAGGGTTTGTCATAGACAACGCAGGGCTCCGCACCGACCCAGCCAAAGTAGAAGCAATAGAGAATTTTCCCCGTCCTGTAAATTCCAAGCAAATCAAATCATTCATTGGGTTGGCTGGATATTACCGGCGCTTCATAAAAGGTTTCTCTGACATAGCCGAACCACTGACTAAACTCACCGGTTGTAGAAAAGGCATAAGCAACTTTAAGTGGTCCGATGAAGCCGAGCGGGCCTTTGTAACTCTCAAAGCCGCCTTAGTATCAGCACCGGTGCTAAACTGTCCGGATTTCAATCTCGATTTCTGTGTACACACAGACGCTTCAAATGTAGGCATTGGGGGAGTACTTACGCAAAAATTTTCCGATGGCGAACACCCCGTTGCATATTTTTCTCGTTGCTTAAATAAAAATGAACGAAACTATGGTGTCACGGAAAAAGAACTTTTGGCGGTACTGGAGTCGGTACGTTATTTCCGCGGATACATAGAAGGCGGAAAATTTACTATAATAACGGACCACTCGAGCTTAAAATGGTTACACTCTCTAGATAACCCTTCTGGGAGACTGGCCCGCTGGGCCACACGTCTTTCGCAATACTCTTTCGATATTGTTCACCGACGAGGAGCACTTAACGTGGTACCGGACGTTCTTTCCCGCGTAGAACACGGCAAAATATCAGCTGTCAGCACGCCACCGGCTACCTCCGATACCTGGTACCTAAGCACTTATAACAACTGCCTAGAATCCCCGCAGAAATACGCGAACTACACTATCCGCGAAGGGCAGCTATTTCGACACTGCCCTGCCGCGCTCTCTATACGGGAGGATTATTCGTGGAAACTCGTTGTACCATCCGAACAGCGGCAAGCTCTAATAGTAGAAAATCACAATTCTGATAAAGCTATTCACCCCGGCATATATCGCACTTATAAAAGGCTTAGCCTAAGACACTTTTGGCCGGGACTGTATCGCCAGGTGAGCGCATATATATCGAAGTGCGGGATATGCAAAGCATACAAGCATAGCACGTCCGCCCCTCTGGGACATATGAGCACCCAGAAACGTGTGGACAGACCTCTACAGGTGTTATCCGTGGATTTGATAGGCCCTTTTCCGAAAAGTTTCGCCGGGAATATGCATATTCTTAGTGTCGTAGATACGTTCACCAAATTTTGTTGGATATTTCCGTTAAAAGTCGCCAAGGCCACAGTTATAATCAAACTTTTAGAAACACGTATTTTTTTACTGCATGGTGTGCCTCGTACCGTGATATTAGATAACGGGAAAGTATTTATTTCACGAATATTTAAGAACTTTTTGAGTAGTTACGGAGTGCCCGACATATTTTACAACAGCTATTATACCCCGATGAATAACGTTGTGGAACGGTATAACCAAACGATTGGCACGGCCCTGGCCATAGTGGTAGAGAAAAATCAACGGACATGGTGTAAACATCTGGATAAAATTCAGGCGGCTTTAAATAATTCCGTAAATCTAACCACTGGATACACGCCATTTTTCTTGGATCATGGCTATGAGCAGGTACCCCTTGGTGGCCTTCATAAAACTCCATTCCCCAGAACCACGCTAACAACGAACGAATACGCCGACCGGCTAGAAGAACTATCCGCCGTTTACGGCGATGTCGGTGACGCTTTGTTCCTGGCGTATCAAAAGAGCTCCGAAAGATACAATCTTAGAAAAAAACGCGTGACGTATTCCGTCGGTGATACGGTTTGGAGGAAAAATTTCGCTCAGTCAAATTCCGCTGCTTACTTTTCTACCAAACTCGCCCCGCGCTTTGTGAAGACTAAGGTGATTAAAAAGGTTTCCGACGTCATATATGTGTTGGCAGATGAGTCAGGAAAAATCTTGGGTAGATACCATGTAAAAGATATGGTTAAATTAGGTAGCTCCGCGGAAAACCAGACCGATTCTCCTATACCCTAACTGTGACCCCTTAGGAATTTAAAAACAACAATTGGCAACCTACCCCAATTGGATTCTTGGAAAAATCTGTTTGAAATCTGGTTAATGCGATGAATATTGGAAAGCCAGTTTTGTTGACTGCCCGGATGGGAAAATATTCTATTTTAAAGGGAAAATATTCTATTTTAAAATTCGCAAGGAAAGATAAATAAGGTACAAGTACTCATTGAACATGCACATCCACACAATACACGGCACTGTCTTTGAGGGGGCCCCTTCGAAGGCAGTGTATACAGACTCTAACATTACAGTCACTCCGGAGTAATTAACCGGAGGCGGCTAAATACACGACACTATCTTTGAACATTCCTACACGCAGTACGACATTCACAAAGTGTCTGATTCGTACCCAGTTCCTACTTGCTATTAATTTGGTGCAAACTTGACCAACTTTATTAAAACACTGAAAAAATTATAAAATAATTATTTGTGACTTCGATCCTATGGTTGCTTGTTATCCATAAACAAGATGGCGCCCATATCGGTATATATATTATTATGTAATAAATTCTAACCCATTATAATCCATCGTATACGAAAACTTCAAAGTGCAATGACTTGCGACAAAATATTTTTAATTTGTTTTCTTGTTCTTGTGTTGTTCATTTTGGGAGGTTTTTTTGTATGGATGCAATGATTTTGCACACAAATAAATAAGGTCCACAGCACTAAGTATTTGAAAGATACGTCTTGTATTATACCTATGTCAGCAATTCTTACAAGATTTCTGGCGATATGTAGGTCACTAAAGGAGGACGATTTTGATTTTACTCGTATGTTGTGCTATCTTCAAAAAGCTATCTGGACCATTAAAAGGTAGATATGCTGATTAAAAAAAAAAAAACTAAAACGTTGAAGCCGATTGCACCGAAACAAATCCGTACCATTAAAAGGTGGATATTGATTTTCGTGTGTGTTTTTCAACTTATATTGTTTGTTTTGTGTTATTTCTTTTCAACTTGTCTTCAAAAAGCTATCTGGACCATTAAAAGGTAGATATGCTGATTAAAAAAAAAAAAAAAAAAAAAAAACCACTAAATGGTAGACGCCGATTGCACCGAAACAAATCCGTACCATTAAAAGGTGGATATTGATTCTCGTGTGTGTTTTTCAATGTATATTGTTCATTTTGTTTTTATTTCTTTTCAGCAATGACCATACGGAAGCATATTCGAACCGTTAAAAGGTGGATACTGATTCTCGTGTGTGTTTTTCAGCATATATTGATTATTTAGTGCTAATTAATGATTTTAGTATGTTTTTTGCCTTATGTATAAAATATAAACATATGTGTGTGCGTCACGATATACAATGGGAAGTTCTGCCTGTATACTGCTCCCCTGTGCAACTATATTTACTATTCAATATTAGTTTCTCACTCCTTATGTGAACGCGATTTTTTATTTTTTATTTATTTTTTTGGTTCATTGCCCACTGCTTATTTGCATTTTTTTAATATTTTCTTATGTTTCGCTTTCATGTTAACGCTTCTCCTTGAATCGTTCCCGCCGGGGATCGAGACATCTACGCCATGACGAACGAGTTTACGCTACTGCTTGCGGCCCTTTGCAGAGAGAGCCGATGCCATCACTTGAGAGCCGATGCCATCACTTGAGAGCCGATGCCATCACTTGAGAGCCGATGCCATCACTTGCTGCTGTTGCTCTTACGATTGTCCCCATCACTTGCTGCTGTTGCTCTTACGATTATCACCATCACTTGCTGCTGTTGCTCTTACGATTATGTGCACCGTATTACCAAAAAAAAAATGTATATATATATAAATAATAATTTGAAATAATAATATGTAAATTTTGGGCGTAGGTTTTTAATGCTGAATCTCTATGTGGATGACTCCTTTGTAGCTTTGGTCAAAGGGATTTTAAGCGATTTAGAGTCAAAAACTTTCATTCCCACGGCAGTTTTTTCGTTGTGTTTTCGGGGAAGTGTTATGAAACGAACTTTCTTAAAATTAAAACATTCAACCCCGTAATATTTTCTTAAAATCAAGTACTTTGTATTTTTAAATTCTTTCATATGGTAACCCCTTGGGGGCGTTGACCATTATCGGGAGAGGCGGGGACAACGAGCGGTCCTCAGCTCGGTTGGAAGAGACACCGGTCTCTTTGGATTCCAGCGCTGTTTGCGAGAGGTTGTTACGTGCTCCACTTTGAATTCGAGACTTGCTTTGCTAAAACAGTGTTTGTCAATTAATTACTAGTACATTTCGATTCATTCTTTCTACAGTGTTTGTCAATTCATTACTAGTATATTTCGATTCATTTTTTCTACTGCCTGCTCCCTGGACGTCTACAAAACTACAAAAACTGCGGTATCGTTCCTTTATTTTTTATTAATTTCTGTCTCTGCTTTCTGCCCACTAATTTAACATCATTCTTTTAACCGTCCACAAAGAGATTTAAGCTTTTCCTACACGTAGATTCCTGTGCTGTAATTATATAGTCTTTTTGAAGGCATTTAAAGGCACCACAATAATAGTGTTTTATTTCCAAGATACCCTTTGTTCTACCCACTTCTAGAAGGTGTATGTTCTCTCTTAATACCAACGAACTGAAAACACGGTACCTGCTCGAGCTAGCCAGGTATTCTTGAAGATATGATACATTTCTATACGCGGTTCGATTCCGTGGAAACGCATTATCTAACAACCTCTTGCTTTGAAATTGTAAAAATTGAAAAGATCAAATATTTGGGTATATATATTGACACAAATTTAAACTGGCAACCACAAATTAATAAGACCGTTTCTAAATTAAGATATCTGACGTACATATTTTATAGACTTAAGGAAGTACTCAATGTTGACAAATTGAAAATGATTTATTTTTCTCTGGTGCAATCCTCAATTATGTACGGTATATTAGGATGGGGTGGCGCACTAGATACATTTATAAAACCACTACAAATAGTACAAAATCATATTATCAAGGTTATATATAATAAAAAGAGGACATTTTCGACTGATCAATTATTTATTTATTTATACTGGGTTTTTACAGATGATCACACTTACCTGAGAACAATCCACTTATAAAAACTCAGTTATTGTACAATTACAAAAATCTACAATTAAATAAAGATACAAAAAATTAAATACAGATACATACAATTAAATACAGATACATACAATTAGAAAACAAAAACATCAAAAAATAAAAATAAAATACACAATCATATACAAGCTCGCTCAAGTAACACATTACATTATACATTATTACAAGTGGTAAGAGGCATAAGAAATACGAGAGGTATGCATAGAGAGAAAATTGACACAATGAATTAGCTAATATTTTTTAATAGCGCCAGAACTTTTTTTCAATTGTACAAGGAATCTCAACTATTCAATCTCCGTAAACTATTTTTACTTCAAAGCCTGAAATATGTCATGAAAAACCAAAACAAATTTCAAAAATATGAACCCAAAATGAACTTTAGAAGAAACCATGTATTTTATACCCCACAAACCAATACCAAACTAATGCAAACTCACAGTAGCTTTATTGGACCTCGCACTTTTAATCTACTACCAAAAAAAATTCAAGGAACAACTAAACTAGCGCAATACCAAAAAGAATTAAAGTTGTGGCTGTACAATGCAAATGTTGAAGCATTATTCATTTAATTTTTACTTTTTTCTATTTTGTTTCTGTATAGTTATTATTATTTTATTTTGTGTTCTTTTAATTCATATATATTATCTTACAATCTTTATTTTTAATTTGATTTATTTTTAATTTGATTTATTTTTAATATGCACCTCTTGCACAATCTTTTAGACTAACTTTAATTATAATCCTACCGTTTTTCTTTATTATGCTTACTGTTTTATTTTTATTTTTACTGTTATATATTTTTAGGTACAAAAATCGAATGTATTAACTTATATTACCCACGCACAGGCTGCGCCTTAGTGGGTTCCCTTTCCTATTATTATAAAACTTGTAATGTGAAATATGTAAATTGGGAAAAAAAAAATTAAAATATATAGGTATATATAATAATAATATTTTTTCAGTACAAGCAATTCAACTACCTCCCGATAACAGTGCAGTTGTAGAGTTATATGAAATTAGCAATTTATTTTATTGATTTTAATTTTTTTTAAATAATTTAAAACTATGTGGAAAAAAACGTGCACATTCAGCATTTAAAGTTAAGAAAAATCGATATAAATTTATATTTTTCCTGTCCATTTTGAAATCAAATTAGGAAGTCAAAGATTTGAATCTGCTATATTTTGTTCCAAAATCGGTGTTGCCACAGCATTTAATTTTTAAATGTTCCATTTATTAAATTTCTATAATATTTTTTTATTTCAAGTACGTTCCTAAGTATACTTCTCTACGGGGTAGACGACATGGTAAAGAGGTTATAGATTCGGCCACTGGTTACGTAAGGGTGAGGTGAATCTGTTAGCGTGTTGGTTGCAATAAAGCGGGTGCATCGGGCTGACATTGGGGGCATCGGGCCAAGGACGAATGCAATATCTATTATATTAAGGCGAAGCTTGATTAATTTTGATTTATTTTTTATAACGAATTAGTTTACATTATGAATACCAAAAAATATGCTTTAAATAAATTGAAGGTTTTCCTATCATTTCGCTTGAGTAGAATACAAATAAAATTAAAAAATTACTCAATAAAAAAAATTAATGTTAACTACTAAAAAAAAAAAAAAAATTATAGAAATGTATGAACGCATAAAGGAAACAATTTTTAAAAAATAAAGTATTATAGCTAAGATTATCTGTGACAGTTTCACTTGATTAACTATTTTACTTTCTTATAAAATTATTTACAAAATAAATAAAAACCAGTTTTGTGCTGGAAATCGAACGTTTCTAGACTCCGTTTGTCAATTGATTTTAATGCCTATTACCTATAATATAAGGTACACCAAGAATATACACATTTTTGGCTTGTAGCTTCCTCTTAAGCTGTGGTAAGTATTTTTGTCTAACAGTATTATATTATATTGTATACCTCTAATAATGCATTGCCAAAATGATTTTTTGAATGTTTTTAATCCTGTAAAATATATGTGACAACGATATACCGTATA
Source organism: Hesperophylax consimilis (assembly GCF_061612785.1). NCBI lineage: Eukaryota > Metazoa > Arthropoda > Insecta > Trichoptera > Limnephilidae > Hesperophylax > Hesperophylax consimilis. Next base: position 5,981,263 of record NC_142842.1, read on the forward strand.
TGTATGATGTATGAACATTATAACTATTCCCATCTATGCACTCTCACCACCGATTTTATTAACACTTTAACAGCAGCATCAGATTTATTTATTTATTTATTTTTGTTTATTGCAGAAACAAACAGTACATAATTACATAGATGACAATAGTTACAAAATTATAAAAGTTAGTACAATAATTGGTACCAATGACATGTCGCTGACATATATGCATATGAGGTATATTATACATTTTACGGTTAAGTTACATTTTAAGTTAAGTTAAATTAGTGTGCTGGGGAAGGAGAGATGTGTGTGTGAGTGTTTGTGTATGTGTGTACGTGTGCATGTGTGTCTGTGTGTGGTTGTATGTGTTATGTGGGCGAATTTAGTGTGCTAAAAAAGTTTTTCTTAAATAGAGGGAGAGAATTTATTAGTTTTATTTAGAGTTATTTATATTATATACTAGCTGTACCCTGCCACGCATTGATGTGGGTCAGTCTGTCTGTGCAGATAGAGAAACAAGAGCGCGTGTTGCTTTCGCGTCCAACAGATGGCGCTGTGTCGAAAATTCTAAGGAATCGGTGAATAACTTTCTGAGATTTAAGATTTTTAACAAACGAAAGATAAAAGATAGAATAGTCGTATCATAAAAACAAACAATTTTTGTTTAATTTCTGATAACGTCACTTACTGCGGCAAAAATCTAAACCTAGATTTAAAAAAAATAATTCTAGGGTCGTGGATGTTAAGGTTAAACGCAACGCTCGTTGTATTCTACGTGTTCACAGATGGCGTTAATTAATTAATTTTGTTTAAATACGCTTTTGCAAGGTATTGCTTTACAATATTAAGACAAATCATTAGTTTGCGCCCGTATATACGCAATGTGAATATGAATCAATAGTTTTGTTCGTTTAAAGACTTAATTCTTTCGAGAAAGGCACACAAATACAATATTTTACCGATGATTCAATCCAATATTGTATTTGTATGCCTTTCTCGATAGAATTGAGTTTTTATATGGACAAAACTATTTATTCATAATCATATTGCGTATATGAGGGCGCAAACAAATAATTTGTCTTAATACTGTAAAGCAATACCTTGCAAAAGCGTATTTAAACAAAATTAATTAATTAACGCCATCTGTGAACACGTAGAATACAACGAGCGTTGCGTTTAACCTTAAGAAAATATAATATTAGGTAAATATACAGAAAGGAGGTACAAGTTTAATACTAAAAAAGGTTCTTTATGTATTTTTTTTTATTAAACCCAAATTAAGAACCTATTTTAGGTTTTTGGGTTCGGGTTATAAGAGATTTAAAACTAACCTGCTTGATAAAGACCACGCTATAAGCCCACTATATGTTCTCGTGACTTGGCCTATTTCAGCATATCGCGCGCCATACATTCCCATTAGTAGTGCATGGCGAGCGATATGCTGAAATAGACCAAGCTATTATGGCGCAATGTGTCGCCTACCTAAAACTTTCACATGAATAACAATGGCCATCAAGTGAACAATCAATTTAAATTTTAGCGAAATGTAATAAAATGCATTATTTTCTATTTTCGGTTACTGAAATAATTGTTTTTCATTCTTATCTAACTGACACAAGTGTTTTCATTAAAATGTGCACATTTAACACTATCCCACTTTTTACTATGGTATCACCATGAGACTGATACCACAATTTAGGTACGCGTACGTAAAAAAAACAAACTCTTACACAAAAAAAATATTGCCCAAAAATATTGTTTATAAACATTTTATGAGCGTGTGGGGTAATATTGATTTATCATGCATAATATATGTCTGTGAAGCCGTCAGAATAGAAGTCATGGTTCAATGATTGACATTGTGATTGTTTGTTTGAAGAGTTTTATTATCAAAATTAAAAGTAAAATGTGTGGCTTACCTTATTCATACCATTCCCCATTGTGGTTTATTTAGTAACTTTCCTTGTTAGAGATAATTTAATGAAAACACAGTACGACGACATCAACAATAATATAAAAACTAAAAACACAATATAAACTGGTCGAAAAGGTCCCCGGTTAGCCGTTATCAAACTATTACAACAAAACAAAACAAAAAACAACACGTAACACTGCAAAAGTCAAACACGACACTAATTTCATCGTAATTCAAAAGATACGTAACCGTTTTGCCTCAGTTTTCTTATTATTATTTATGTAAATTAAACCAAATTATCACATCAATATTATTGTTCTCTTTGACAGGCCGACAAGGCCACAGACAAAGAGTTACATCGTTTTTTTTAATCGGAGCTAATCAACATAAAATATTACTGTCCATCTCGGTTAAAAATCGAATGTCATTTTTAAAGCATCTTTGGTGGGGTTTTTTCAATTAAAATAGCTGCAGTGGCATTTATTTATCACGGGGGCAACACTCGCCGAGATCGAGGGATTTGAAAATCGAATATGCGGCTTGAAAACGTTTCGTATTGTGATATTTTGACAGTCGGAAATATTTTGGTTTTGACGGTGAAAGAAGAAACGCTTGACGAGGAGAATAAAGGCATCTGCGAGCGAGCGCGGCGGCGACCGGGCCGGCACTGGCCGCTTCCAGCTACGGCTACGGGCTACGGGCTACGGGGTATGTATACATAAACGCTACGGGTACCTACTTAGAAATCTACAACCTACCTTCTAACTACGAAACGTACGTAGGTACTACGAAAGTAGGAACCATTTCTACGTATATTATATATTTGAGAGCGCATTTTCGGAAGTCTTGCCTAAAACTTGCTGTAACTAAACAGAGGTGTTATTTAATACCATGTAAGGGAAGGTGTGGAATTTCCTTGCCATTTTTTGCGAGATTGTTGTGTATTTATGTGTTAATTCAGCTGGAAAGCACTCATTTTATGCCCTTTTCATGGTAAAGAATAAAATGTTTGGTTATATTCCTTCTTGATATATTCAGGTCCGAAAGAATAGAAAACATACTTTCAAAAATTTATTTTTTAATTAAAAGATTAACCTAAGTTTAAAACCATCTGGTTTCGGATACTGTTTAGGTATTTTTTTAAATTTCCTTAATTATTGTGTTCCTGCAAGCGCTTACAAATAATATAAAACACGAACATCCATGTAGTTTGTACCCATGAACAAAAGATATTCGCTAAGTACGAGATCTGTACAGATTCCTCCAGGGACGGCCCTATGCTGGCGCAATTGGAGCAGTCTGCTCCGGGCGCCGATTTATCAAGGCGCCAAAGCACTGATAATAACAGTCCTAACCTTTAGTCCCTTGAGATTATTTTCCATAAAAGGCGCCGTATGGCATATGGTATCTCCTTGATTCCTCCATTCCATTTTAACAAAAATAATTTAAATATATTTTTATATCTAAATTTATAAAACATGCCAAATTAATAAAAATAATTAAACTTTTTTATTGTTGGACAATAAAATTTATTTGTTGTTAAAATCTACTTTGCTTTTTAAAAAAGTCACAAAACATTTTATCTACATTTTATTGAAGCAATAGAACTTATTACGACGTCGTATTTTAGAGAGGGGTTATAGAAAATATTTACTGTGGAAACATATATTTTATCACATAATAACTTTATACGTAAAACCTAAAATTTTAATATTCAATCATTGAAAACAATATCAGCGATTCTCACACGAAAATTTAAAACAGAACAATCAGAAAAAGATACGGTCGCACCTAGGAATTGAACCTAGGACCGGTAACTACCACTAAACTAATTCATATTTAACTGTACCATACTTCGACTAGGAACTTATACATTTGAAAATGACCGAAGGAAATAGGGTCGGATTAACTTAGTGTTTGAGCAGCCCCTGTCATGGATAAGTTCCTAGGTTCAATTCATAGATGTTACCATATCTTTTTCTGATTTTTCTGTTTCAAATATTCGTTTGAGAATCGCTACACTATAAAAAAAATCATTTTTTCCAACTGTAAACTGTCGTGTTTTATTTCATGGCATTCATTATTAGTTAACCTCAAACTAAAAAGTGCATTTTGGTGAATTCCCACCAAAACGGCATTATAATAATAAATAACTTATAAATTACTGAAAATATAAACAAAAATTATTAAGATATTTTCATACCCATTTGTAATTTGTTGCAAAAATAATATAATGTATCTTTGTCATTTGTAATTATTGGTGTCTTTTCATAGTGAATTCAACATTGATGGTAGGTAAGTATTACAATTAGATAGACGACCTATTTAATGTTATCACTCGACCGTTATGCATTTCGTCTGTCTGTAAATTTATTTGTACGTTCCGTTTCCGTTTCAAGATGCTGACCGGTTTAATGGTTCATTAAAGATTCTTTTTTGAAATGTGAAATCGTCGTGTTTATTTGGACTTTCTTTTTAACACTTTACCTACCTGCCTGAAGAATTATCACTGAGGTGGTGACGTTTCGTTGAACGAAATAAGTAATTAATTTTTTTTTTTTTTACATAAAATATTTGGTTTATAATTAAGTGGAGAGGTATTTAAGTGACTAACTTATACATTTTACGATTTTAAGAGGAAATTTAGTACAGGATTTATTAACTAAGAGAAAAACAGAAAATTTCTTTTTGGACAATCCACAACTGTTTTTTTTTCACGGCTAAAAGCATTACCGAGATTATTTTGGGTTATTATGCCGTGTTGCGCTTTTTCCTCAGATGATTATTTTGTCCTGATGATGGACGCTGTAACGCTGTCCGAAACGTTGGCTAATGAAGGTGGAAGCGCAACACGGCATAACCCAAAAATGAATCTCGAAAATGCATTGTAATGTATTATTTCCTATGATCTGTCTTTTGGAGTATACTTACTGCGAGAGAGAAAGAGTATTATTTTTAATTGAAATATTTTTACTATTCAAATTACCTAAATCATAAAATTTGGCGGTATTTTTTCTTTGAAAGTGTGACAACTTCATGCCCTGGGTTCAGGGGTCGATAACAAGGGGGGAGGGGTACTCTGGGCCGCCACACTGCGCAAGTACTGCGTCACAATATCCAACTATACATGGCTGGCTATCTATGGTGCGCTATATTATTGTAGAGATAAAGGAACTAGCGAACTAGTTAGATACCACTCAGTGTTGCCAGCTCAGTAAAAGTTCAGACAAAAAATAGCGAAATTCTGTCATAATTAAATTTATTGTAACATATTAAAAATGTTTTGAAAATATTTTCACGATAGATTTTTGCTGACCAAGTGCCAAAAATTATGATGGTAAGATTTTTTTTTCACTTTTGTGCATGGTGTCCGGAAACTATTGGTACAATTTGGGAAACTGGTAAATCAATACCACATTTGCAGTCGATTTTGTGGTATAACTTTTTTTTTTATTTGAGCTTTCGTTTTCGGATAAATCGAGTCCAAAGTTGCAATTAATTTAGGTCAAATTTGAAAAAAATCGGTCGCTATTCAATTGTTTATTGTATTTTGAAAAGAGTCGAAGCCACAAAGCCGAACTAGAAGTGCCTCTATAGATGGCATTGGTCGGTTTATTTATGGGTCGAAGCGTAGAGCGTTGTCGAAAAAAATTTAAAATCAAATATCTTTGATCGAAAAAATATTTTTTTTTGGTTCTCTATGTCAGTGTTCCGCAAAGTGTGCTCCGCGGCACACTGGTGTGCCGTGGCCATTTGTAAGTGTGCCGCGAGTCCCGCGTCACTTCTCACAAAGTGCTCTGTAAATCGGTCTTTACTTTTCTGTGCGGCGCGGCGGCCGGAGGTGGCGTGGGTGGGACTCGATCGCTGCGAAGTGGCCGTGTGCTACGCCGCTACGCTACATTATCACGTGTGCTACACTACATAAGTGGGTTGCTATTGCTACATTATCACGTGATTGCGCACGAGCTATCGGGGTGCATGCGCGTGACAACATAACATTACGAATTACGACGGCAACGTTGCGCCCGCTTGTTTAGTAGTCATTCGTTAATGCTAGTGTTTGGTTGTGTCGTCGCAAACTTAATTGACTTTTTTAATTGCAAAAAAATATCCCATATTACGTGTATATAATGGATAAATTCGTTAAACGTACCGCAAGTTTGTCAAGTGAAACTAATGATTCCCAAGAAGAAGCAGAGTCAACAAAGAAAAAAAACTAAGCTTTTTGATCGGAAATACGATGAGAGCTATGTGCGTTATGGCTTTATATATTGCGGTGACGAATCGTGCCCAATCCCAAAATGTCTTGTTTGTGGAGAAACTTTGGCTAATAATTCGATGGTGCCCAGTAAATTTTCACGACATTTAACAACTAAACACCCATCGGTGTCTCACAAAGATAAAGCCTTCCTTCAACGTATGAAAGACCAGTCTAAGAAACAGGTAACTCTCATGAGTTCGTCTTTCAATACATCAAGCAAAGCGCAAAAAGCAAGCTACGTGATCGCTAATATGCTGGTTAAATCGAAGAAACCTCATTCTCTGATGATGTTGGGGATTCTCTGGGATGTTTTTTTAAATTATGATGACATGCAGCTTTTGTAGTTTAACCTCAAAGTTCGCCGTTATTCGTAATAAGCCTAGTCAATCCTATCCAAAATTTACCTTGTTTTTTTTTCTTTGGTGTACCGTTAAAATTTCTTGATTAGTTAGGTGTACCGTGAACATAAAAAGTTTGCGGAACACTGCTCTATGTGATGTAGATTTATCAGTTCCACACCACCAGTTCTACCACTAGTTTCCGGACGCCGTGTTTAATACTTTGAGAAATTAACATACAAAGAATAACATTAGCCTAAATTCCATTTGGAAAGTAATAGGTATAATAACTTACTGTATGGTAGGCGACACATTACGCTACACGCATCATGGCTTGGCCTATTTCAGTATATTGCTCGCCATACACTTCCCATGGGAATGTATGGCGACCGATACGCTGAAATATGCCAAGTCACGAAAATATAGCGTGGTCTGTCACAGGCCTTATAATTCGAGAATTATTGCATAAATTGCGCATTAAATCTTTTAAATAGGCAAATAACACAGCACTTTTTTTTTATTACCCAAGTTTCGTAGCTTGGTAGCTAATTTATTGGGACTATTGTGCTGTATTCACTTTTTATGAATAAGATTCTTATATTATGTACTATATCACTTTTGTAGGCATAAGATTCTAGCAAGAAAAAATTGACAAATTTACAATATTATTTATTAATTAACAATATAAAAATATAAATCAGTTTGCTTTTCTGGAATCATGAAAGATGTTGTTTGGTATTTTTATTGCTACTTTCTTGTTTAATCTTCCCTCTAATGACCATCACTAGACCAAGTAGAACCAGGCTTGTTCCAACCCACCATAGTAGAGAAGTCACCTCTCCGAACACCAAGACTCCCAAAATAACCTGAAAGAGAAAGGAAATTTAATTTAAGAATAAAGGGAACAAAATTTATAAGTACCTACGTACTACATTAAATCAAACTCCAGTAAAATATTAGCAGTATTTACTTGTATTGGCTTCCGACTCCCAGATTCCTACCCACCCCTCATACCTTTTTCCTTTCCAGAAATTCCTCTCTTTCTTTTCAATAAAAATACCCCCCTCATGATATCCGCAAATTATTTTCCTTAGTGCCTCTTGTATGGAGCAACCGCCATCTTTATTGATACAGGCCGTGCTGTAGAAAATGCAGTTACACTTGCACCGGGTTTAGCATGGTTTAGTACTAAACGGTGGTGGAACAAATGTAAAAAAAATCATAAGCCCTATTATTGATATGGAAGTGAAGTGTACTTACTGAGAGGAGGTAGTTTGTGGCCGAAGAGGTGACGGTGGGGCCAATTGAAGTAGCGGATAAACTCAGGGCCTTAGAGTAATAAGTCCACATGATAGCATTCATAATCACCATTGATATTATGCAAAGGGCACTTACATAAATATTTATCTAAAAATAAATTAAATATTCATTTGTTACTATTAACGGAAATAATAATGCTTCAACAAAAGTAGGCAAATATCCAGAATTACTGGACACAGTTAATACATACAATTTTTTTTAAAACACTTTGCATCAGTTTAATAACAATGAGAAACGTCTATTCCAATCACCGGAAATGAAAAATAATGCATTTAGTGTAAAAATTAATATTGATTTGGCGGCTATTATTATTGAGGTGACAGTTTTAAGGTTAGTTTTCTCTTTTTGTATTTAAACCAAACTAAGAATCTAAAACATGTTCTCAATTTGGGTTTAAAAAAGAAAAACTAGTCTATAAAAACATATTTTCATACTATTATGTCAAAACACGGCTTGAACAAAAGACGTCAAATTATCCGTATTATGAACGAAATTATCGTTTCTCATTATTGCAACTAAGTAAAAAAAAACATCTTATGGAATGTCAATATTTTTTGCGTACACACACCGGTTGTGAATAAAATGTAAACATAACCTACAATCCGCCAAACTTACAGAAACATCTCCAGAGAGTTTACCAAAAAACCCTGCCCCAGCGGCACAACTGCCAGCTACAAAGGCATAATAATTTTGTTTAATCATGTATTATGTTTTATTTATGCACAGTTTTCTTGGTTTTGTATTTTTTGATAACGATACTTGAAGCTTGACAGTTTGACGTTTGTATGACAGCCCACTCCCGATATTGCCATTCCAAAAAAATATTACCCGATAAAAAATGTTTTCGAATCAACAATGAACCCTTTCGGTGACCAGATAACTAAAAAAAAACATTTTCATGACGTGATTTTTCAACACATACATATTCATCGAATGATAATTAAACACGGTAATAAATATGAACGGTTATGATTCAAAACGATCGTAACTAAGAATAGTGATTTTTAAGAACATGACATATTCAGCACAATTTTCCAGTTGTTCTACGCGAGTGGTACCAACTATCAATATGCAAAACAATACCAAGGCAACTATCACGACTGTCACCGATATGGAGAATGGTTTATTTATGATTTATGCAGACATGGTGGTATATTTATGCAGACATGCGTCCGACCACGTCCGACTAAAGCCTTTTCCCCAAAATGTGTTCGTCAGTCAATTTATTTGCTTGTTTTATGTTACGCGTAATAAAATGCTAAAATTAAAAATTTCCCAAATGTAGTCAGATTCCCTTTATAGTCATTATGAAGTTATTCTAATAAAATTAAGTATTATTTTTGCAAATTTTGATAAAATAATATTATTCTTACAATTTTTGTTATTTGTTTTGGGGGTGTTATGCCGTGTTGCACTAACTCCTTCTTTAGCCAAAGTTTCGGACAACGTTACAGTGTCCATCATCAGGGCAGATGTGGACACTGTAACGCTGTCCGAAACGTTGGCTAAGGAAGGAGTTAGTACAACACGGCATAACACCCCAAAAACAAATAACAAAAATACTTTTGGCGGTGAAAATCTTAAATCATATTCTTACAATGATTTTATTCCGGTCATTTGTCTAGCAGTGCTGTGTAGAGATTATTACTATAAACCTATTGACAATTAGTGTACGCGTCGCACGAGTTTTTGAGGTTATGTGCACTGAGCAAGCGTAATAATGATGAAATTTTCACATGTGGCAAACGCTTTGTGAATGTACATAATTAGAATAAAAAATATGAATAGTTATAAAAAGAACACACCTAAAAAAACTTAAGTTTTATTAGGTGTGTTGCAAATTCTGAATACCTACAGTGTTTGGCACCTCCCATGTATGGCGGTGCGGGTTTTTATATTAAAATGTAAAAATTTATGTTTATATTAGACGTGGAACTATTTAAGTTAAATAAATATGTTTTATGCCAAGGGACTTGTTGCGAAGATTGAAGATGTGTTTGGTGTGAAAATTAAAGAATGTGATATTTTATAATATATTTATTCTGTTGCCGGGATGTAAGTTGTGAATAAATTTTAACAATATTTTATATATCACATAAGTAATTAAACAAAGACACAGCACGGATTATTTAAGTAATCACGGCGGGAGTAAGTTATTTTGATTAGCGCATTAAATATAAGTAAGTAGTAGACTGACTGAGTACCTTCCCGCTGTCGCTTACATAAAGTGCGAATGCATCGAGAATCATCCAGCGGGTAGGTAGATGGGCAGTACCTACGGTGTTCGCTAGTAGGTTCCAATTCGATTCAAGCTGTATCTAAGAACGTTCCCGAACATCCTAGTTGCTACCGGTACAAATGTTGCTGCCCATAACGCTGAAGATTCTAGTGGTCGTTCCATGGCTGTAGGAATAGCGCGGTAGTTTCAAGTACCGTCCGGCTTGACCTCTAGGCAACGGCCGAAGGGTCCGGTAGTTTCTATGACAGCCTAGGTACCTTAGCGCTTGGCACCGTGTTCTTAGTAGTACCTGACACCGTCCAGCTCAAGTAGTGGCGTACCACTGCAGACTGATAGTGTAAGTAAATATATATTTTTATATAACATTACACACCTATAAGTGCTTTTACATGCATATTATGGATAAATTAATGTACAAATAAACATTTTGAACAGTGTCTTGAATTTTGATTTTTTTAAAGCTTCCTCTACAGCAGAGGTTCCCAAACTTTTTTGCCCCGTAGACCACTTGCCAAATAGTTTTGTTTTCCGTAGACCCCCTGCCTGCCGAATATTGAATTTTCCTAAAACTATTAACGTCCCATGCGATAATCATTTATTTTTTTCGTAAAAAAATTCCCTTCCCTTGCCTGCCCTACAACCGGGTGGCGATATAGTTCCTCTGTTTTTGCATTGTGCAGACAGGGGCGCCCTTGTGAGGTATTACACCAAATGAAAATGGAGCAGGATAAGCAACGGGAATTTCTTTCTGTAGCTGGCCCTACAGAACTGCCCCTTAAGTTTTTGTTAGCACTTATTCCGTTCAGTTCTTCTTGTCATATGATATCCGATTCTTCGACATTCCATTTCCACAGTCCAAATGTCCTCAAACTTAGATTTGAAGTCTGTGTGAAGTACATCTAAATGTTAAACGTCATTATTACCCTGGACGTTTTTCAAAAACAAGTTGGGGAACGTTCTGGTTCAATATATTAATTCTGACGAGAAAAGGGACGTAGACTATATTTATATACCTCAATAAACAACTTTACGATATATAAACATACAAATATCAAATAAGTAATTTCTCTATTCTTATTATTATTACTTAAACTGTGTTATTTGTGTTAGGTGTATTGTGTCATTTACGGAACTAAATATTGAGTTGAGGTAAATGGGGGTCCGCTCGTATGTACCCCCATTTGAATCTCGTGGACCCCCAAATTTTTTTTTCGCTGACATAGACCCCCAGCAAGCCGAAATCGACCCCTGGGGGTCTATATAGACCACTTTGGGAACCTCTGCTCTACAGCATTTTTGTCGCCAAGGGCCATTTCTAATTTGGCTGGGACCGGACTGAGTAGTTTATTATGTCCGTCACTGATAATTGGATTTAGATAATGTTTGTGGTTTTCCTGCAGTGTGCGTTAGCATTTTAGCCGTAAGCCTATTTTTGAGAGTACAGTTAGGAAATTGTGCACACTCGTATGAAAAATGTGTTCAAATGTTGGGCGACTAGTCCCCGGTGTCGAAGGGATCAATTACGCTAATTCCTCAGATCAGCTTCCATTGAAATACCGATAGAACAGGGACAGCATTCCCAGTTTTGTTAAGTTAGGGGAATTTATGAAATGGAACTTGCGTTTCTGCATAGAGTCGAAAGGTTTAGGAAAGTATTTTGAGCTTCAGACCAGAGGTGGCTGCCAAATTCAACAGTGAGGCCCGCTTGCGAATTGTACATTGTGTACTGTTAAAGTAAATGCGGGCCCTGCACAGAACACCCGGCTTCTAGACGGGACGCTAACTTGACTGGCTTCGATGGAGCCCCCGTGCCTGGGCTGGTCACTTAAAGTTACACCAAGCATATCAATGTAAAGCTTGTTTGTTTCCGTTGGAGGAAACTAGATTATCATATCTACATCCTGTATTATATAAGTGGAAAGGATAATGGAGATAAGTCAATTAATTGGCATTATTATAATGAATTTATTTATTTATATTATTTATGCCCAAATGAGCTTTTACATTATTATGTATAGTAAAATTATTAACATACATTTTTTAACTATTGAAATACCACTGATATAGGTACTGTACCATAGTATTCTGCTGTCATAAGCAAAAAGGCAGCTGGAATTTTGCAAAGGTCCCATTCTGATATGGGAGACCTTTCATCTATTATGTATATACATATAATAAAAAGAAAAAAAATGTTAAATATCAGAATGTGACTTTTGCCAATTCCCAGCTGCCTTTTTGCTCATGACGGTAGTATGGCAGAGTAGTGATATGTTACATATTTACATCAAGAAAAAGTAAATTTACAGAATATTATACAAAAGTAAAGCAGCCATGAAAAATAATTGCAAGAATATAATAACACATACATTTTATATTGTGGTCCATATAATAATGTTGAAAAATAATTGTGAAATACATATTGAGCACAGGCAAACAAACATGGCTGAGAAGGCGAACCTGGAGATGCAGGTTTAAATATACTAGATAGGGAAAACGGGTCATCGATGCAAGGTTACGTTTGCCACCAAAAGAGGGTATTTTTGAGGACATGAAACATCATTGGAGAGGTCATACTGCCATAATTGTATCTTCAAAAAAACAAGATATGGATGCTACGATTCGAAATGTTTTATCCATTTTAATTTTTTAATTATAAACGCCCTGATGGCATTTTACATTGTTTCATATTTTACATGATTTAATGCATGATACAGAGGCAGTACGAGTTTTTTGATGTTTAGCTAACAAAAAAAAAAAAAAATGAACATAGTTCATGGTAGTTATAAAGTAGCATTTAAATTATCTCTACAAAACAAAGTCGCTATCCGCGTCTGTCTGTTTATGCGCTTAGTTCTTCTCAACTTCCAATTGGAAAGAGAGGTTGTCTCCCCGCAACCTCTTCGATGTGGGTGGAGGGCGAATTAGGAGAGAACTTCACTGTAGGTGTACCGGACGGCGTACAGGGTACAGCTCCCAGCGGCCCTCATTTCGGAATGGTCAGATATGCGAGCGGGATGCAGGTTTTGAAACTTACGTAGAGCTTCGATACCTCGGGTCCCGCTCGCCCCCGCATCGCTTCCCCGCACCATGGGTACCCGGGCCGGCCAAGGGATCGACCGGGACCAATCAGCGTGCCCCTAAGCAACGCTGTACGGCACAATATTTTGAATTTACGATGTATGGAAATGTTTAGATTAAGTTTGAGAGAGTTCGGTCGTAGATATTACGAAATAAAAACATAGATAAAACGGCCGGACTCTCCTTAGCATAATTAGTTGATAAAAATGTGTATTAATTTAGAAATAAGAAAATTAAATAAGATTTCCCCTGAATATGTTGGCCCTGAATGAATTCATGTAAAATTGCTTGATAAATAAAAATGCCGGAGAGGAGTGGTTAGGATCTATTAAAAGAGCATAAAGAGTAGAGTAGTTCTATAGGTTGTGACCTCAGCTAAATAAATTGGGTATAATAAAGCCCGCATATCATCAATGGCCCGCGAATGAAGGCAGCGCGTTGACCCCGCCCTCCCGAAAGTCGGGAGAGGCGGATTGCACAATAGATACGGCACGCCAGCCTTCAGCAGGCACTCTCCGCCTTCGACCGCCACCAGCTATTCTACTCCTGCTCTTCCTGACTGCTTCTCTCTGGATCTCAACTTGGATCTTCTTTGACCTGGCTTCCCGTCTCTGCCTGCCTCTTCCCGACCGAGGATAAAGCAGATTCCGGCCCCAAACTGAGTAAGAATAAAGCAGATTCCTGTACCGACCGGAGCAAGGATAAAAGCAGATTCCTGTACCGACCCGATCAAGGGTAAAGCAGATTTCTACACCGGACGTAGCGGCTACCTATGGACTGACCGGCCTCCTATCATACAGTCTGTGTAAAACACCTAGTTGGTTGATTACAAGGTATCGTGCAGACTTTCTAGTAAATATGATGAAACAAGAAATTAAGGCAGTTGGTGCAACTCCGAGGAATGTTATTGAAATGAAAAAATTTATCCGGGTGGATATATTGCAACACTTACCAAAGAAAGCATCACTTGTACGGAACCTTTTAACAGTTAAATGTACAATTTACATCCCAAATCCAGTTACAACTGCTTTTGATATTCTGACCTTATTTTACATGATACGGGTGCTGATGACCCAGAAAAAATAGTGGTAATCGAAAATAATTTTATGGTCGTAGAGTTGCACAAGGATATTTACAGAGACGGAACGTTTGATAAAGCACCCAGCATGTTTTATGAGCTCTATACATGGCATGCTAAGATTGGAAATTCATATACACCATGCCACTCTCGTTGAACCACTCTCCCCCCCTACAAAAAAAACGTTCTGCCTCCCCCTCCAGCATCATATCCCACAAGCCTCACCCTCCCACTACTCCTCCCCAACACCCTGCCACCCCCCCACTCCGCTACCCTCCCCCTAGACCTAGTTGGTCGATTACAGTAGGTATCGTGCAAACTATCTAGTAAATTTGATGAAACAAGAAATTAAGGCAGTTCGTGCAACTCCGAGGAATGTTATTGAAATGAAAAAATTTATCCAGAGTGAGTGAGGATATATTGCAACACTTACCAAAGCAAGCATCACTTGTACGGAACCTTTTAATAGATAAATGTACAATTTACATCCCAAATCCAGTTACAACTGCTTTTGATATCCCGGAGAAGTATTCTGACCTTATTTTACATGATACGGGTGCTGATGATTGGAAATTCATATACACCATGCCACTCTCGTTGAACCACTCTCCCCCCCTACTAAAAAAACCTTCTGCCTCCCCCTCCAGCATCATATCCCACAAGCCTCACCCTCCCACTACTCCTCCCCAACACCCTGCCACCCACCCTACCACTCCGCTACCCCCCCCTAGACCTAGTTGGTCGATTACAGTAGGTATCGTGCAAACTATCTAGTAAATTTGATGAAACAAGAAATTAAGGCAGTTCGTGCAACATTAAAACATTACCATAATCAAGTGACAGTTGTGTTTCACTCTGCTCCCTAAATTAATTAAAAAATACTATGTTATAGTGAACATTTTGCACAAACGTCGCTTTCTGTTTGCTTGGAAGAAATTTAACAAATTTAAAAGTAACGAATTTGAGTGGATTTAGTGATATTACATTGCAGAAATCGATTTTGAAGTAAATAGTCATCACAGTGATAATATTGTTGCCATCAATTTACCCACTATGAGTTCTACCTGCAACCAATGTAACAAAGCAGTACAGACGTCTGACTGTATGAGGTGTATAAGTTGTAAAAACCAAATGCATCTCAGCTGTGCCAAAATTACGTCTGCAAATTTTAAGAAGATGTCGGGGGAGAACAGGGATTCGTGGACGTGCACTAAATGCAAAACAGGACAATCACCGCTCTCCACCAATCTCAACCCTGTCGACTCTTCAATTCTTCTTAGCGAAATCAAGAAACTCTCCCCCAGCTCCACTCAATGAATTCGAAACTATCTTCCTTTGAACAGACAATCATCGTTCATAATAATAGCACAATCGAAGACTACACGAACAAAATTTTGGTTTTAGAAGAAAAACTAAAAAAAAATGGATAAGCTTGAAGCCGAAGTAATCGAATTAAAAAAATTCGTAACTTATCTGGACAAAACAAACAACGAAAGAGAACAGCAGCTGCTCCTCAATAATATTGAAATCTTTGGTCTCCCCGAAAATAAGGATGAAAACCTAGCAGACAGTCTAATAAAAATCGCATCTAACGTTGGACAAATCATTAAAGAAGAGGACATTGAATTCATTAGTCGAGCCAAACCTCGCCAACATTCTCAAGACGGAATAGCAGCAGCTCCCCGTGACGCCCGCCCTCCAAACGTGGTGGCTAAATTCATCTCCAAAAGGAAGAAGGACGAACTACTTGCGGCCATTAAAAAGAAGAAGGGGGTCGACTGCAAGAGCGTAGGTGTTGCAGGAGGTAAAATTTTTATAAATGATCACCTCACCAGAAAAAACAAATTGATACTAAGATCAGCAAAAGAATTTAAAAATATAAATAAATATGATTTTTTATGGGTAAGAAACTCAAAAATTTATATAAGAAAGAATGTTACCTCTCCTGCTATCCTCGTCTCTGGTCAAACCGTATTGAACAACTTAACTCAATGATTTCTTCTAAACTTGATTTTAATTTGATTTTATTTAATTTTTGCTTTCAACTTATACCACTTTTGTACTCAACTCTAATTCTATATACACACTACTCAACTTACTCAAAACACTACAACATAATACACTCACATCTGCACAAATCGAAAATCATGCTCACCCCAGTGGACTTTTGGCTGTTGAGTGAACATAATAATATGATTAAATCAAATAAAACACTTTGTTTATTGACCACGACTTTTTTATTATTACATCTACCGGTTTCGCTACGGTCGAAAAACTTGTGAAACACTTGAAACACAAAACTTGTGAAAAACTAAAAAAACTTGTGCCTCGTAAATAATATTCACAATAACATACCTGCTAATACAAATCACCAGTTCTTTGATCGAGTGCAGAACCTGTCGTCTACACAACTTGTTCCAGATGAACTGGCTCTTCTATCGAAAGGCCTAAAATATAATTTAAACTATAACAAAACCAGCTTCAACGATGCAGTTGAAAATGTTGCCGTCGACATAGAGACCGCCTTGCATAACAGACCAAACCCGTTCTTTTATAAAAGTGCTGATTTATTAAAAAATCTAATATCGAAATTTAAGACATTTTTACACGCCCTGGTGTAAGACCACCATTCAGAATTGAAACGTTGCTCCAAATGGCTTTAGCCGTGTTTAGTGACTAGATCTGAATAGCCAGGTACTTCCCCACCTTCCTCTTTCCCTTCCCCACTTACCTTCAGCCTCACAACATCCCCCAATTGGGGATGCCATAGTCTCACTGGCTCCAGACGGGAGCAGTTGGGACTCTTGTGAGGTATTCACTATAAAAAAAAATAAAAAAAAACCCATGCCTAATCCAGAAACACGCCACTTGTTAAACATTCGTTAAAAGTTAGAGAAAGACCAATTAATTTTAACTAAAGCCGATAAAGGAAATACTGTTATTATTATGAATAAATGTGATTATCACTCAAAAATGGGTGATTTCATTAATAATGGTAATGTGGAGATCCTATCACAAGATCCAACAAATAAATTCCTCAATAATGTTAAAATCATGTAAAACCCCAATCTTTATAGATAACTCACATAACCAAGTAAAATTTTTGACAAAAAACCCTAAAGTCCCCAAGTTATATGGAGTTCTAAAAATCCATAAAGCTAACACCCCTATTAGACCTGTGGTTTCTTCCTGTGAGTCACCAAATTTTAAATTAGCATCATTTACCAAAACATACTATTAAAAATTCATTAGAACTAATTAACGACTTAAAAGACCTAATTATTCCTAGTAACAGTAAACTCATTTCTTTTGATGTAGTGAACTTGTTCCCTAATATCCCAACAACAGAATGTAAATCTTTAATTAGTAAATTACTGAATAATTCTAAATTGCCATGTGACTTTAGTAATGACCTCTCTCGTTTGTTTAATGTCTGTGTAAACCAAAATTATTTTAAATTTAATAACATCATCTATAATCAGACTACCGGATTGGCGATGGGTTCTCCAACTTCACCCTTGATCGCTGACATATTTATGGATAATTTAGAAAATAAAATTTTTTCTTGTAAATCTCCTCTCCTAAAAAATGTGCTAATATGGAAAAGATATGTTGATGACATATTTTGTATTTGGACAGGTACGGATCGACAGTTAAATATCTTCCTTCAGCTTTTAAATTCTTTCCATACCCAAATTCAGTTTACCCTAGAAGTAGGTGTCAATGCTTCTCTAAATTTTCTAGACCTCACGCTCACTCTGATAAATAATAGAATTGAATTTAACATATACCGAAAACCGACCTACACTGACATAACTATCCACAATACTTCCAATCATCCCATCTCCCATAAACATGCAGCGTTCCATTCAATGATCCATAGGTTAATTTCCGTCCCTTTATCTACCAATACAATTTCACAAATGAGTTAGCAATAATAAAACAAATAGCATCAAATAATGGCTATGATTCGGCCTTAATTGATAAAATTCTTAATAAAAAACAAAAACATATTTCCACAAACAAATTTCTATATAGCAGTATTCCGTCAATTAATATCAACACCCCTATTTACCATTGGCGTAGGATTTTATTTATAAATAATTTTTCAAATCAAAGCGTTAAGAACCTTCCTTTAGATATTAAACCTGCCTTTTATACAAACAATACCCTAGGAAATTTTTTGATTAATACTAAGGACAATGATGACATACTAAGCCATTCGGGTATTTATAAACTCAACTGTAGTGATTGTCCCGCCTTTTACATAGGTAAAACATCGCGCAATGTAAACACCAGAGTGAAGGAACATGTACGGTGTTTAAATGGTAAAGGTTTTTCGGAACTCGCCAACCATTTAATATCAGCAGACCATAGATTTAATAAAATAACAGGTACTAGCCTCTTACATAAAAATAGTATAGGCATTAGGTTAGACAATTTAGAATCACTAGAAATCAGGAAATCTATAAACAGTAACTTGTCAGACCATTTATTAAATACACAAATTAACTTATCTAATCAAAAAAACACATTCTATAGTCCTATATTTAACTTGTTTCCCACAATCCATTCCACTCCTTAATAATATGTTTATGTTTTTTCTTATGTCTTTAAAATGTATTATTATATGTATAATTCATGTAAAATTGCTTTTTTGTTTTTTGTATTTTGTTATTATATATATCTTTGATTCACTATGCCTATGTAATATTTGACTCCTCCCACTTTTATAATGTGTTATATTCTGTCTCCCTCTGCTTTCTTATAAATATGCCTGACCTCTGTCTTAGTTTTTAGTTATATTTCACATCCTGCGAAGCTCGACCGTAGCGAAACCGGTAGATGTAATAATAAAAAATTCGTGGTTAATAAACAAAGTGTTTTATTTGATTTAATATATAATGTCTAACCACAAAGTGATTGCTTCCTATGAAAAAATAATGTATTTTTTTTTTTTTTTTACATATTATTCTATTTACTTCGAATCAAAATTGGATAGTAGTTTCTCTTTTACATGATGCATAACAACATTATAATTTTTTATCAAAACGCACGTGGCCTCCGATCCAAGACTAAAGAATTCTATCAAAACGTCCTGATCAACGAATTCGACATAATATTAATTAGCGAGACGTGGTTAGTTGACAGCATATCCGATGATGAGCTGTTTGATTGCCGGTATAACGTATATAGAAATGACAGAGATACTAATCGAACGGGTAAAACTAAAGGGGGTGGCGTTGTTATAGGTATAAAAAAAGACTTTAAAGTTCGATCTCAAAAGTCATGGACATCGGAAGCCGAGGATATATGGATCTCACTATTACTAAGACATTCAAAACATTGCATTTCAAATATTCATATTTGTTGCTCTTACTTACCAGGAGTTAGTCCTAAGTTGTCTAATGCACAGCGTTTCTCTATTATCAATAGTCATACAACTACCATATCTGACTTAACTACTGAATTTCCAAATGACATTTTTCTAGTAATAGGCGATTATAATATGCCAAATGTTAGCTGGAACTCTACGTATCAGCCACGTAGTATTGACCTCTGTACCTCTACCCTCCTTAGCTGCCTTTCGTTTTCCAATTTAACACAGTATAACGAAATTTATAATACTCACGGACGAATTTTAGATCTCGGGCTTTGTAACACTGCAGTCATTGTCTCCGCGGCTGACTCGTAGTAATCGAAGATGCACATCATAAATCTATTATAGTTGAACTAAATATTCCTCTCCCTGCTACCACCCTAAAACCCCAGATAGTCAAAATGTTCAATAAAGTTAACTACGAGGTAGTTAATGATGCTCTCAGAAACAGTGATTGGTCCTCTGTCGTTAATGCACAGGACGTAGATGCTGCAGTGCATTATTTGTATGGTATTATTGATGCCCTGATAGATGATCTGGTTCCAAATAAAGTAATCAAATCAACCAAATTCCCAACATGGTATTCGGCGGCTTTAATTAACATAACTAAAGAAAAATTAAAGTTTTTTCGTGCCTGGAAACGGTACAAGAATCCTCTAGATTACCT
Source organism: Hesperophylax consimilis (assembly GCF_061612785.1). Lineage (NCBI taxonomy): Eukaryota > Metazoa > Arthropoda > Insecta > Trichoptera > Limnephilidae > Hesperophylax > Hesperophylax consimilis. The sequence goes on from NC_142842.1 coordinate 6,001,524, forward strand.
ATCTTTCTCAATACTTCGCAAAAGACAAAAGAAAATTTCTAGTCATACTCATAACGCCTACATTGCTCGATTGGAATCAGATATACAAAATAATGTTAAAAAAATATGGAATTATGTTAAGACGCAAAGAAAATCTCCCACTATACCAGAACATATGACCTATCATTCGACAACGGCACACGATAGCAAAGAAGTTACAGACTTATTCGCTGATTACTTCTCAACGGTCTTTAGAAATGAATTTCCAACACTCAATGTTAATAATAATAGACTGAGAGGTCACAGTCTTTTTCATAACGATCACAGGAATGGGTAGTTTTAGTACATATTCAAAGTATGGCGTCTCCGCATATGAAACAAGTTGGTCTGCCTGCTCTAAGTGGTTGCAACTATGAGTTATAGAGCTCACAAGAGGCTTCATTGTTTCGAAAAAAAAACGATCAGAGGAATGGGTAGTTTTAGTGCATATTCAAAGAATGGCGTCTCCGCATATGAAAAAAGTTGGTCTGCCTGCTCTAAGTGGTTGCAACTATGAGTTATAGAGCTTACAAGAGGCTTCATTGTTTCGAAAAAAAAACGATCAGAGGAATGGGTAGTTTTAGTACATATTCAAAGTATGGCGTCTCCGCATATGAAAAAAGTTGGTCTGCCTGCTCTAAGTGGTTGCAACTATGAGTTATAGAGCTTACAAGATTAGGCTACATTGTTGCGGAAAAAAAAACGATCACAGAAATGGGTAGTTTTAGTGCATATTCAAAGTATGGCGTCTCCGCATATGAAAAAAGTTGGTCTGCCTGCTCTAAGCGGTTGCAACTATGAGTTATAGAGCTTACAAGAGGCTTAATTGTTTCGAAAAAAACGATCAGAGGAATGGGTAGTTTTAGTACATATTCAAAGTATGGCGTCTCCGCATATGAAAAAAGTTGGTCTGTCTGCTCTAAGTGGTTGCAACTATGAGTTATAGAGCTTACAAGAGGCTTCATTGTTTCGAAAAAAAACGATCGCAGGAATGGGTAGTTTTAGTACATATTCAAAGTATGGCGTCTCCGCATATGAAACAAGTTGGTCTGCCTGCTCTAAGTGGTTGCAACTATGAGTTATAGAGCTTACAAGATTAGGCTACATTGTTGCGAAAAAAAAAAACGATCACAGAAATGGGTAGTTTTAGTACATATTCAAAGTATGGCGTCTCCGCATATGAAAAAAGTTGGTCTGCCTGCTCTAAGTGGTTGCAACTTCGAGTTATAAAGCTTACAAAATTAGGCTACATTGTTGCGAAAAAAAACGATCAGAGAAATGGTCAGTTTTAAGTAAATCTGAAAAATTCCCCGCAGTTTGGGGAATTCCCGCAAATCGGGAACCCTGCTTGACACACACATTGCCCCCTCCACCGCCCGCGTCCGGCCCGGCGGCCCGCGTCCCGCGTCAGTGTGCGCAGTACAATCGTTGTGAGAGGGTGTGCTTTCGCTTGTTTTGGTGCATTTTTTAATACTATTACCCGTTACTCCCACTTTTACAATAATGTCGAACATAAATACTACATGCCTGTTTTGTGAATGTAAGATGGACGAAAAAGTGCTGCCTTTTAATAAAAACAGTTTAGAAAAGTGTCGTGATATATTAACAGTTCGTATTAACCGTAATTTGAAACATGCTCATATCAAAATACCAAATGATTGTGACAGTACTGCCGTATATCATCTATCGTGCTATAAAAAATTTACCGCAGTGAAAAAAACAATAATATCTACTCCTGAGACCAACAGTTTAATACTTCTGCCAGTCGAGACTTCAGATAATCAAGCGGAGACATTGTCATCACCTTCACCAAGTACGTCTAGTTGCAAAGCTATATGCTTATTCTGCGATCACCAGCGTAAACAATCACATAAAAAATTTGAAAAGATGCACTGTTTGCAATCAAATGAAACCCGCGAAAAGATACTGATGAAATCGTTAGCATCTAACGAAGTCAATTTACAACATAAAATTTCACAGACAAGTGTTCCATTATTTTATCACACTAATTGTTTGAAAGATTTTTTTAGAAGAACTGAAAAAATATCCGACTGTCAGTCCAATGAAAAAGACGGTGTGTGGCACGTTATACGCGAGAGCCATAAAAATGCCTTACAAAAATTGTATGAATTCATAAACGACATAATTCATGGCAATAATATTCATTTAATGTCCAATCTTCACGAATATTATGAATCTTCTCTGCAGTCAAATAGCACTGAAAATAATATTACATGTTCGAGATTAGAACAGAAAATTCGAGCCTCATTTGATCGAAGCGTTTTAACTATAGAAGAAATAAATGGACGTAAGTTAGTTTTCAGAACGGGTTTGCCAATTGATTTCGTGATGTCGAAACAGAAAGAATTAGTGAAAAGAGATATTCTCACGTCTGCTGCTAATATATTGAGAAAAGAGATTCTTTCCCTGCCTAAAACTCCCCTACCAACCACTTGTTCAGTGCAGGAATTACTCCAAGGCGAGTGTAATATACCCGATGCTCTTAAAAAATTCAACTTGGAGCTCCTTGGCATCGGTTCGCGCACAAAAAAAAAGTTGTCTGAGACTTGCTTAAAGAAAGCTGAATCGATAAGCCAGGATCAAATTTACGCTGTGACAAATGGACATGTTAAGCCTTCTAAACAATTAGCTCTGGGAATGGCTAATAAAAGTCTAACTAACAGCAGAAAAGTTGTGAACATTTTGAACAAATATGGTCAGATACCTAGCTACACTTTATTAGAAGAATTAGAAACTGAAATTACCTATGCCTCCATCGATGAATCTATAACAACATTCATTCCGTCTGGGATAATTCCATGTCCTCAGTTAAATACTGGAGTAGCTTTCGATAATTTTGACCGTTACGTAGACACACCTTCTGGAAAAAATACATTGCATGACACAGTAGGAATTATTTTTCAAAATGAAGAACAGTACTCCATACGAAATCAACCTATTGACTTGTCAATGAAACCATCTAAAGGCAAAAGAAGAAGGGCATTCGACGTGATTGACATTAATATAGATCATCCCATTAAAAAACCAAGAATGAGTGACAGTATGATTTTACTTGATAGTGACTTACGTAAAACAACTGAATCTGTCAAAATAAATGCAAAGAATAGAGATTTATTATGGGTTTTGTGTCATGCTGCTGAAATCGAGAATACTCCTATGTGGGTAGGATTTAATAACCTCACTATGAATGATCAAACCAGTAAACAGAAAATAGCTTATTTGAACCCAATAAACATGTCTCCCACTAACACTTCCGTTGTTAAAACAACAATGCAACAAGCAAAAAGTATAGCCGAAGAGTGTGGTCAGGAATATATATGTGTTACATATGATCTTGCAATTGCAAAAGTGGCATTACAAATACAATCCACAGAACGGCCAAATTTTGACAATCTTTTTATTTTTCTTGGCACATTTCATATCATCCTGGCCTATTTCAAAGCTATAGGAAAATTTATAGATGATTGTGGTTTGACGCATATGCTAATCGAAGCTGATTTGCTAGCCAATGGGTCTCTTAATGGATTCATGTCTGGTACGCATTACAATCGATGCAAGAGACTTCACCCTATTATTTCACTGGCCTTACAATTAATCCATTTTAAATTCTTTTTAAAAGAGGAAAATCTACAATTGTCACCAGATTTGGTAGAAGAACTGCAAGAAATAAAAAATAGACGAATGGACAGTTCTGGAAACATCTTGGTCGATGTTGACAATTTCTTTTTATCAGAAATCATCTCTAAATACAGAATTTTTCGAGAAAAAACTCAAAACGGAGAACACGGCAAAACGGCACAATTTTACATGCAATATATAAATCTGATCGAGTATTACTTTCTTTTGAGCCGATCGATACGAGAAAACAATTTTGAGCTTTACAAATATGTACTTCCAAAAATTAACAATATATTTTTCATACTAAATCATCCAAATTATGCGCGATGGCTCACAAAGCACCATGACGACATATTAACAGTCCAAGACACTCACCCAGGCCTCGAGCTTCATTTAAAACGTCATGGCTTGGGTATCAAGCGCACTGACAAAGCGTTTTCTAGACAACCCGTTGATTTAACACTAGAACAAACCATAAACGCCGATGCTGCTAAGCGATTGTCTGGTGTTAGCCATTTTACTAATTCCTTGTCAGGCCGACAGCGTTGGGCAAAAAGCCATGCACTGAGATCCACCATTATAACTCATGTTTTAGAAGAAACTAATATTACCAGGGTACAAGACGTTACCTCTGATCTGCAGACAGCCAACATTTCCAAAAACAAAAAGGCAGTGAAGAAACTTGTCGATACTGTAGAATCTTATGGCAATCCATTTGATTATCAAGACGATAAAGACGAACTGTACAATATTGTCACTGGGAATTCAGTAACGAATGAAACCGCAGACTTTCTGCTCAATATAGAGGCTACAGGAGAAAATCAGAGAAAAGAATTTATATCTCAATGTAATGAAAATCCCGACCGTTTCGAGAAACCAATAAAACGCAATGAAATCAGGAATTTCTGTTCAGATAAATCAAAAAAGCCATGTAAAGCAGCACAAAAACTGCAAGTTATAAAAGCAGAACGAAACGTCTTCGGTCGTCTTTTAGGAATTTCCCTTAATCAGAAACTAGATTTGCCAAAAGTTTTGGAATATCCATTATCTTCATCGTCACCTTCAATGAGTCATTTAGATGGTTCCTTGATGAAGACTAACAAGGCTGCACTCATGAAAATATTGGAAAAAACAGCCAATGCCAATACGCCACAAAAAATTGATGTTGTGATTGTAGATGGATTCTATATTCTCCATTTAATACCAGTGCATGTGAAAACATTTGGTGAAATGTCGCTATACATTTTGAAAAAATGTATGAGCTACAAAGCAAACCGTATCGATGTAATATTTGATTCTTATTTATCACCCTCAATCAAAGATTTTGAACGTGAAATGAGAGCTGGGCACAAAGCTACCCCCAAAACACAGTATAAAATAACATCGCCAAAACAAATCAGACCAAGAAATTTCGTCAAAGAATTAAGAATTACACAATTCAAAGAAGAACTCGTGCATTTTTTCATAAAACATTGGAGTTCCGAGGAGGCTAGTCTAGTCATTTCTGGAAGCACGGTTAATCTCAATTTTGAAAATAATTGTTATTCGTATGAATATCAAAGCGACGGCAAAAAGGTTGTGCAAAACGATAACCCTAATTTGATGTGTGGGCACCACGAAGAAACCGATATAAAAATAATATACCACATATACAGTATTCAAGAACCATCTAATATTTTGATTAAAACTTCTGACACTGATGTAATCGTCATTTTACTGGGAAATTTGGACAAATTCGAAAAGCATGAAATATTTATTGAATCCGGCACTCTTGCCAAACGACGTATTGTAAATGTTAACAAAATTTATCTCAATATTGGTGCTACATTGGCAAAGAGTTTGCCAGCGTTTCATGCTTTGACAGGGTGTGATTATACCCCTGCATTTTATAGAAAGGGCAAACAAAAACCTTACAATATCCTAAGTAAAAACACAGTTTATCAAGAGGCTCTAATAGAGCTAAGTTCTAATGCTCCATTGACAAATGAAATCAAATGCAAAATTGAACAATTCATATGTGAGTTCTGTGGTGTGAAGAGTAAATCTGTAAACGAGGCCCGCCATAAGATTTTCCTCAAAAAATTTAAGCCCAATAAAGAGAATGAAAAATTTAACAAAACTCTTATGAATTTTGATGCTGCTTTTTTGCCACCGTCTGAAATCGAACTAGTTCAACAGATACTTAGAGCTAAATACGTATCAAATATCTGGATAAATTCAACCAAAAATCCTCCAAGCTATCTATTGCCAATTGAACATGGGTGGAAAGAAGAACACGGCAAATATGTCCCTATCTGGTATGCAGGGAACCGACTACCAGATAAAGTATCTGATGTTACTGTAACGGAGTCAGAAAATGACAATATTTCTGGTGATGTCAGTGGTAAGTTTTATACGATTGCGGATGTATAGGTAAAAATCGTTAGGAAACGAAAAGTTTGCATGTATTTGTTTCTTATTAATGGCATATTACGTATCTAAACCATAAATCTCATTAAGCTATACATACAAGAGTTCGTTTCCTTCTGTTTTTTATATATACATATGTATAATAATTTTCATATCATCAAAATCGTCATTTTTTCTATCAAACTTTACAGTTATTTTATCACATTACAGACTCCTCGTCTACGTGCCTAAGCAGCGAAGAAGAAGATTCCGAAGATGACGAAATCTAAGTTAAATCTATCCAAGTTAAAAAAGGAATCTTGAATATTGAAATTGAATATTTTAAGTTTTTTATGAATGTTTCTACCTTAATATCAAAATCTAATTCCATTATTCCATTCCAATTTTGTGCTCTGAGTTGTAATCTTAGTTCTTCTTCGTCATATTTTGCATAGTTCCGATAAGCTTTGGTGTTTATAAAATGTTTTTTCGTATTTCGATTTTGCTCTATAATTTGAATTATGGAGTGATCTGTGATTCTGGGTGCATCTAATAGATTTACCTGTAGTTCAAATACATTTGTTATCACCAGATCAATTAATGTACTTGATGTTAGAGTTACTCTAGTGGGATCTTTTACCAGTTGTTTCATCCCATTGAATTCAATGATTAAGTTTTTAAGTTTTTTGTATAGATGTCTGCATTTTTATTCATGTTTATATTGAAATCTCCTACTATAATATTAGGTTGTCTTATTTTATGTTTTCTGAACACCATTTTTCGAAGTACGTTAAGAAATCCCTCAAACTCGAATTAGGTAAACGGTATACGATACCGTAGACCCCTTTTTTTAAGCTATTTTTTACTTTTATCGCCAAAATCCATGATGTTTTGATGTGACTAATGAAAAAGCTCATAAAAATATTAAAAGAATATTAGAAGTAAGTAAATATTTAACTCTTTAAGCCTTAGTAATATTCTACAAAATGATTAATCTGTGATTTTACCCAAAGATGTTTAAATTATGGAAGTTGAATTAATAAAAATTGGATTTGTTCGATTTAATTTTTTTATTTTATTGATTACTGTTATTTTTTTTCTTTGAAATACAACCACTGAGAGCAGGCAGACCAACTCGTTTCACCTGTGGAGACACCATACTTCGAATAGGTACTAAAACTGACCATTTCTGTTATCGTTTTTTTCGCAACAATGCAATGACTTGCGCGCATCATAACTCTGAAATGCAACCACTGAGAGCCGCCAGACCAACTTGTTTCATCTGCGGAGAGGCCATACTTTGAATATATACTAAAACTGACAATTTCTCTGATCGTTTTTTTTTTTCGAAACAATGTAGCCTAATCTTGTAAGCTTTATAACTCGAAGTTGCAACCACTTAGAGCAGGCAAACCAACTTGTTTCATATGCGGAGACGCCATACTTTGAATATGTACTAAAATTACCCATTCCTCTGATCGTTTTTTTTTCGAAACAATGAAGCCTCTTGTAAGCTCTATAACTCATAGTTGCAACCACTTAGAGCAGGCAGACCAACTTTTTTCATATGCGGAGACACCGTACTTTGAATATGTACTAAAACTACCCATTTCTGTGATCTTTTTTTTTTAGCAACAATGTAGCCTAATCTTGTAAGCTCTATAACTCATAGTTGCAACCACTTAGAGCAGGCAGACCAACTTTTTTCATATGCGGAGACGCCATACTTTGAATATGTACTAAAACTACCCATTCCTCTGATCGTTTTTTTTTTCGAAACAATGAAGCCTCTTGTAAGCTCTATAACTCATAGTTGCAACCACTTAGAGCAGGCAGACCAACTTTTTTCATATGCGGAGACGCCATACTTTGAATATGTACTAAAACTACCCATTCCTCTGATCGTTTTTTTTTCGAAACAATAAAGCCTCTTGTAAGCTCTATAACTCATAGTTGCAACCACTTAGAGCAGGCAGACCAACGTTTTTCATATGCGGAGATGCCATACTTTGAATATGTACTAAAACTACCCATTCCTCTGATCGTTTTTTTTTCGAAACAATAAAGCCTCTTGTAAGCTCTATAACTCATAGTTGCAACCACTTAGAGCAGGCAGACCAACGTTTTTCATATGCGGAGATGCCATACTTTGAATATGTACTAAAACTACCCATTCCTCTGATCGTTTTTTTTTCGAAACAATAAAGCCTCTTGTAAGCTCTATAACTCATAGTTGCAACCACTTAGAGCAGGCAGACCAACGTTTTTCATATGCGGAGATGCCATACTTTGAATATGTACTAAAACTACCCATTCCTCTGATCGTTATGAAAAAGACCGTGACCTCTTAGACTATAAGGAAGATCCTCTGAACAACACATTAATATCCTCAATTAAAATAAATGAAGAAATCACCTTGAAATACCTTTCAAGCATAGATATTAAAAAAGGACCAGGAATTGATAGGCTACCCGGAGTTTTTATACGCAACTGTAGTAAGTATATCTGTCTTCCGGTTTGCGCCATCTATAAAAAATCATTGACAGAAGGAACGTTTCCCCTCAAGTGGAAATCAGCAGTTATCACACCCATCTATAAAACCGGTGATAAGCATGACGTTAAAAACTGCCGTCCAATTTCCCAACTTCCTATTGTAAGCAAAGTTCTAGAAAAAATTGTCTTTGATCAATTATACTCGGCTATTTCCACAATAATTACACCAAATCAGTACGGATTCATCAGAGGTCGGTCTACGACATCCAACCTGGCCCTTTTCATTAACTTCTTGCATAGCAAGATGGATGACAAAGAGCAGGTTGATACTATGTATACAGACTTTTCTAAGGCTTTCGATTGCGTAATAGACTCAATTCTTTTGAAAAATCTTGTCTTATTTGGTATACACGGTGACCTATTTAGATGGATCAAATCTTACATTAGTAACCGTAATCAAGTAATCTTAATCAACGGCGTTTTCTCAAAATCTATCGAGGTAAAATCTGGTGTCCCCCAAGGGTCCCACCTAGGTCCGCTAATGTTCAACATTTATATAAATGACATTGGATCATGTTTTCAAAATTCCAAATATGTACTTTATGCCGATGACATGAAAATATTCAAAGTTATTCGTTCTCTTTCTGACTGCGAAGCGTTACAGAGTGACCTAGATAGGCTTTGCAAGTATTGTAAAGTTAACTGTCTAGATATAAACGTTTCTAAATGTCACACTATGACATTCACCAGAAATAAACTCGTAATTAAGTACTCATATTCACTCAACAATGAACCTGTCATCTCTAAAACGGAATGTAAAGACCTCGGTGTTTACCTTGATAGCAAACTTATATTTAATAAGCACATTGACTCAATCGTTAATAGGTCGTATAAAATGCTTGGTTTCGTGCTACGTGTAAGTAAAATATTCAGTAATTCGCGTACAATTGTAATGTTATATTTCGCATTAGTCAGAAGTACACTGGAATATGCATCGCCTATTTGGAATCCGCAATATAAACTTTACATAGATAGTATAGAACGAATCCAAAACAAATTTATAAAATATATTACCCACAGATTCAACAATAATTTTGAGTGTACATTTGAAACTTTGCAGCGAAGACGAGCAGTAGCTGACTCAATATTTATACACAGAATTTTAAACAATGAGATTGACTGTTCTGAACTTTTGTCCCTTATTAACTTTAACATACCTTTGAGACGTACACGACATACAGTGCTATTCCACACGCTAAATTATAAAACAAATGCAGCATCTAATTCGACAATTAACCGAGCTCTTCATACTCTAAATAATATTTGTATTAACTCTAACATTGACATTTTTTCGGATTCACTGCCCAAATTCAAACGTGGGATCATGTCAATAATTTAAAGAATTCAATGCGCATACATACAAACACACACATACACAAACACACACATTACACACGTCACACACACACCTATAAACTACACAAGTCACCTGGTAATTAAGGAATAAACATACCACTTAGCAGACATTACAAGGAAACATATCATAGGTACACAACATGAAGTATCTTATTCCTGTATATTGTTTCATCTCTGTAAATTATGTACTGTTTATTTCAATAATATTAAATAAAATAAAATAAAAAACTCTGAGGAATGTTATTGAAATGAAAAAATTTATCCGGAGTGAGTGAGGATATATTGCAACACTTACCAAAGCAAGCATCACTTGTACAGAACCTTTTAATAGATAAATGTACAATTTACATCCCAAATCCAGTTACAACTGCTTTTGATATCCCGGAGAAGTATTCTGACCTTATTTTACATGATACGGGTGCTGATGATTGGAAATTCATATACACCATGCCACTCTCGTTGAACCACCCTCCCCCCCTACAAAAAAAACCTTCTGCCTCCCCCTCCAGCATCATATCCCACAAGCCTCACCCTCCCACTACTCCTCCCCAACACCCTGCCACCCCCCCTACCACTCCGCTACCCTCCCCCTAGACCTAGTTGGTCGATTACAGTAGGTATCGTGCAAACTATCTAGTAAATTTGATGAAACAAGAAATTAAGGCAGTTGGTGCAACTCTGAGGAATGTTATTGAAATGAAAAAATTTATCGGGAGTGAGTGAGGATATATTGCAACACTTACCAAAGAAAGCATCACTTGTACGGAACCTTTTAACAGATAAATGTACAATTTATATCCCAAATCCAGTTACAACTGCTTTTGATATTCTGACCTTATTTTATATGATATGGGTGCTGATGACCCAGAAAAAATAGTGGTAATCGAAAATAATTGTATGGTCGTAGAGTTGCACAAGGATATTTACGGAGACGGAACGTTTGATAAAGCACCCAGCATGTTTTATGAGCTCTATACATGGCATGCTAAGATTGGAAATTCATATACACCATGCCACTCTCCTCCCCTACAAAAAAACGTCCTGCCTCCCCCTCCAGCATCATATCCCACAAGCCTCCCCCTCCCAGACACCCTGCCACACCCCCTACCACTCCGCTACCCCCCCCTCAAGCTCCCCCATCCCCCCTAACACCCGCCATGTTATCGTATCGACTCAAAAAATCCCCACGCAGAACCTTTCGGTTGGCCAATGTCACCGATGCCAAGCCTTTGGCCACTCCTCTTCCTGCTGTAATGCTACTCCTCGTTGCGTCAAATGCGGCGAACAACACCCAACCAGCTCATGCATAAAAACCCCCGATACCCCAGCAAAATGTGCACTCTGCACCGGCCCCCACCCGGCCAACTACCGAGGCTGCCCCGATTGCCCCATCCCCCGATTCTCAAACAGATTCCGCTTCGTAAGCCCCTCCAACTTACGCCCCCTCATGCAATCACCGATTTCTATGCCCAACCCCTGGCCCCGCCCTTCCTTTACCAACTTCCAACACTCCTCAGCTCCATCTACGACCAATAAAATCACTAAACAAAACTAACAACCACTAAAATCATTCGCAATGTCTCGACAAACCAGAAAACCGTCTAACCTCCAAGCTGCATACTGGAATGCAGACGGCAAAATTAAAGATTTCCGAGGGGAAATCCTTCAATTCCTGATAAATTTCAACCACGACATTCTCCTCATTAATGAAGCCTGGCTAAAACCCAACGTAAAAATAAATTTCTCAAATTATATAACTTACCGCACCGATCGCACCCACACCTCTGGCGGAGGCACCGCAATCATCGTTAAATATTCCATCGACCACTGTTTTATAAATAGTCCCACATCCGAAAATATTGAAACCACCGGTATCGTCATCCACACTTTAAATAATGGTCCAATTGAACTCATCTCAGCTTATAGTCCCCCCCCAAAAGAAAACAAACTGCCCGGACCTTGACTAACTCCTAGTAGTCCCTTAAGCTGCTGCCACACGCAAAGCTCACATCAACAGATAATATAAAGCACAATAGCGCTCGCCATACAATCCCATACAGACCCGACACACGTAAAAAGATAACGCGCTATAAGTGTGGTTCTGAACTTCGCTAACCGAATTTATTTTACGTAACCGCTCCCGACGCGATATTTGAAAAGTTATGCGTCCCCCTCTCCGCCGTAAAAAGGAGAGGGGGTCATTTTAATTACGGAGCTACCAACTAAGTTCTGTGTTCACTTTGACAGCCATGACATAAGCAGCCTAATAATGCATTTCTTATTTATTATGTTAGCTCATATCGTCATGTGTGCTAGTAAATTTAGAAACATAAAAGACGTGCTCAAGCTGTCAGTAAGTAAAGTTGTCACTTTGACAGATGAAATTATGTTCCTCGGCCGCTCTCGAATTCAACTGACCCCCTCTCCTACCATAGGAAGAAATATTTGATAGCGTCGTGTGTCGGTAGAAAAGATGATGCGCTGTACATTAACTTTTGATGTGAGCTTTGCGTGTGGCAGCAGCTTTACCCACAATAATAGCCGACGACCTTAATGCTAAACACGGATCGTGGCATAGCCTCAAGACAAACCCAAAGGGATTATTCCTTTTCAACTACGTCGCCGAAAAATTCTTCACCGTAAACGCCCCCGACATCCCCACTTTATTCTCCAAAAACGAGAACAACGATCCCGACGTCATCGACATAATCATTATGAAAAATTTCCCTCTCCTCTACACCCTTCAAAGCGCAAAAAAAACTATCCTCAGACCACGATCCAGTCCTTTTGTTTCTCTCCGTCGACTCTCTACCTTCAGTACCATCTCATAGATCCACTCGTAAACAAATTCAATGGCAAAAACTCCCCAAACTCCTCAATAAACAAAGAAGAAAACCTAAATTTAGCCACCAATATTTTTACAAACGAAATGTCGAAATCACGAATGATAAACTCCGCCCCGACTTACCCGCAGACTTAAAAGAACTTATTAGAGAAAAAAAACTACGCCCGAAAAGAATGGCAAAGATTCTCAGACCCGATCGATCGCATTCGCATGAACCGCCTCGCACACCAGGTCAAAGTAGAACTTCAAAAATACAGAGACAAAGAATGGCACGACTTTATCTCCACTCTTGACGACGACCAAACAGCCTTCTGGAAACTTTCAAAGTCGCTCAGAAAACCCCCCCACCAGAAAATGCCCCCTCACGGGCCCAAAAGCCACTGTATACTCCTCCAGTGTCAAAGCTGAGACTTGACAGTTCAGTTTTCACCTCCAAGGTGACAACACATTCAAATTTTGCTCCGCAAACAGCAATCCTAAATCGTCAAATTTCTTCGTGGTTTATGCCGCGTTCGACCCAGTGTTAAAGTGTTCGTGCCCCATCTATATAGTGCAAACAAACATAACAGACCGCGCGGCGGCCGTGCCACAAACCAGTTGTACAACATTTAAAAGTGCAATTTTCAAGTGTATTATTGTTACATGTATTATTATTATTAAAGTGAAAGAAACAATCAGACAAAGTGCTAATTTCACGTATTATTGTTACATGTATTATTGTTACATAAAAAGTGCAACCCAGACAAAGTGCATTATTGTTACATAAAAAGTGCAACCCAGACAAAGTGCATTATTGTTACATAAAAAGTGCAACCCAGACAAAGTGCATTATTGTTACATGTATTATTGTTACATGTATTATTGTAATTGTAATAAGTGAAATAAACAATAAGTGAAAAAAAATGGAACAAACAATGGCCGGTCTGAGGAACCTCAACCCATCCAGAGAGGCCCTCATCGAATAACTAAAATCAATACCATACACAAAAGGTAAAAATGCTTCGCAACAAGACCCCCGCTCCACCGCCAAATCAACAATCTATGAAAACTCCGCAGACGACTTCGACATCGGGGACGTAGCTTCCCTCTTCCCGTCCCAGGCTGCGCCCGTCCTCACCCAAGATGACTACGAACAGGACCCAAACTATCAGGACCCAACGATCACGCCCTACGGGAAAACAAGTAACAACAAAAGGAGGAAGGAAAACTCTCCTCGCCCCACCTCACCGATCGCATCCACTTCATATAACCGCTTCGAAGTCCTCGCGCCCCCAGCCTCAACGACAAGCGACACGATCTCGACAGCAGGTTCAAAGACCACAGACTCGGACCCCACCGCCGCCCCGAAAACTTTCAAGGTGTAAATTCCACCAATAATCATCCGGACAACGACAAACTGGAACTCGATGCGCCAGAAACTACAGGCAGCCGGGGTTAAAGTAGCTAATTCAAAGGCAATCCCGACAGGCTACGTCCTCAACACGGAAGACTCTGCCAGCTTCCGTACAGCCACCCGTCTCCTCGATGAATTCCAAGTGCCCTTCCACACTTTTCAACTGTACGAGGACAAGACAACAAAAGCAGTCCTGCGCGGGATACCTCCATCTACCTCCAACGAAGAAATAAAAGAGCTAGAAGAGCTAAACCTCCCCGTAATCAGTGTCACCCGCATGCGCTCAGGACCAAACCGATTTGCGGCCCCCCTGGTTCCCGTCCAGCTAAACCACGGCGAAGCCGGACGAAAAATTGGAATACCTCAACCCTAAAACCGCCCCCACCCAGTGCCACCGCTGCCAGCTTTTCGGGCACTCCGCGATGGGCTGTCACCTGCCCCCCGCTGCGTAAAGTGCCCCGACAACCACCTCTCAGCCACCTGCTCCCACAAGCGGGAGGACGGAGACGCCACATGTACTAACTGCGGCGGACCCCACCCCGCCAACTACCAGGGCTGCCTAAAGCGCTCCGCACCTTCCACCCGCCACGCTCGCCGACCTGAGGTAAACCCACAAGTCACCTTTACATCCAACCCCACAAACCCCTCCATCTCCTACGCCCAGTCCATGAACCATCCCGCACCCACAACTACCCCCCCCCCCCCCCCCTCAACGCAGTGCCTTAAAAGGCCGCAAAAACAAAAAAGCCCCCGGCCCGGACGAAATCACAAACTTCGCTCTTAAAGCCCTCCCCCGCAAAGGCATCCTAGCCATAGTCAACCTTATCAATACAGCTTTCAGACTGCGCTATTTCCCCAAAAGTTGGAAACTTGGAAAGTTGGAAACGCGCACGTCATAGTACTCCCCAAACCGGGCAAAGATCCACTTTTCTGCGAAAACCACCGTCCAATCAGCCTCCTCTCCAACATTGGGAAAATTTACGAAAAAATCCTCCTCACTAGGCTCATCAAGCACATTAACGAAAAATCCACACTACCCGACGAACAGCACGGGTTCAGAGCCCAGCGCTCAACCCTCCACCAACTACTACGGGTCACCAAGCAAGTCATCGGTGGCTTCAACTCCAACAGATCTACAGGCGCCATTTTCCTGGATATTTCCAAAGCCTTCGATAAAGTATGGATAAAAGGCCTACTTTTCAAACTCCACCAAACAGACATAGACCCCCAACTGCTTGGTGTATTAAAATCATTTCTTCGGCACCGCACTTTTCAAGTGCGATATCGCGATGCAATCTCATCCCCACGTTTCATGACAGCAGGAGTACCCCAAGGCTCCCTGCTGTCCCCTACCCTCTTCAACATTTACACTCATGATATCCCCCTCCCAGACAATCCCAACTTTAAAGCAATGCTCTACGCCGACGACTCAACCCTCATGGTAACCCACGGTTTGCCCAGGATGGTTACACATCGCCTTCAGAAAGACGTAAACAGACTCCAAGAGTGGTACGACCGCTGGCGCATAGACGTCAATCCCTCATAGAGCGTAGCCGTCTACTTCTCCAGAAGTAAACGAACTACCGCTCAGCGAGGGGCCATCACGATGTACGCCCAAGTCATACCATGGCAAAAAACCGCCAAATATCTTGGAGTCACACTAGACAGGAGATTAACTTGGTCACCACACATCAAAAACACTCTAACAGTACTACACAAAAACAAAAACCTCACTATCCAACAAACTCCTCATCTACAAATCCTAAATCCGCCCCATCATTACCTACGCTAGCCCTATATGGACCAGCGGAAACACAAAGCGACTAGAGCAATTCCAGAATGCCTCACTCAGACGGTACACCAAAAGCCCTTGGTTCGTACGAAACAGCATCATTAGTAAAGGCTCGAACATCCCCCCACTCCGCAAACACATGGTGGATTTAGCCATACCATTCTATAAAAAATAAATTCTCACCCGAACCCTAGCATCTCGTGCCTAGGTAAACCTAGCCCCTACGAGAACCCTGCCTACCCTCTCGCAGTATCCATCACCTACCCACCCTAATGCTGGCTCTAAAGAACATTCAAGTACAACCGATACAAAAAACATAGTATTCGATTAGTAAAATCTTAAACTAATACCGACAAAAACTCAGTCAAAAAAATATAGTATAAAATACAAAAAAGCATAGTATTTTAAAGCCCCCAAGTTGTCAAGGCAGCCCAAGCATTAGGGCAGAAAAAAAACCATCCCCCAGGTGACTTACCCTCAAGTCGCGAGACATAGTCCTTGATTGGACTGAACCTCGCATAAATGAAACAATACGATACTACTAGGCAGTTAGTGCAACTCCGAGGAATGTTATTGAAATGAAAAAATTTATCCGGAGTGAGTGAGGATATATTGCAACACTTACCAAAGAAAGCATCACTTGTACGGAACCTTTTAACAGATAAATGTACAATTTACATCCCAAATCCAGTTACAACTGCTTTTGATATTCTGACCTTATTTTACATGATATGGGTGCTGATGACCCAGAAAAAATAGTGGTAATCGAAAATAATTGTATGGTCGTAGAGTTGCACAAGGATATTTACGGAGACGGAACATTTGATAAAGCACCCAGCATGTTTTATGAGCTCTATACATGGCATGCTAAGATTTGAAATTCATATATACCATGCCACTCTCATTGAACCACTCTTCCCCCCCTACGAAAAAACGTCCTGCCTCCCCCTCCAGCATCATATCCCACAAGCCTCCCCCTCCCACTACTCCTCCCCAACACTCTGCCATCCACCCTACCACTCCGCTACCCCCCCCTAGACCTAGTTGGTCGATTACAGTAGGTATCGTGCAAACTATCTAGTAAATATGATGAAACAAGAAATTAAGACAAAAAAAGGCTTGGAAATACTCATTTCCCACTGTAAATTGTCTCTCTTGCGCTCTCCGAGCCCACCGACTCGCTCTGTCGAGCCAATACAGTCCCTTAAATACTGTACAGTCCAACCATCCTGGCGACACACACCACTGACCACCTGCGCTCCCTGACCACGTTGAGGCTGACCACTCTGCCCTACGACCTACCCGTGCCCCGCCCTAACCTGCCGAAACCTTCCTGAACTGCATCACTACCCACTGACATCGACATGGAAATATACCTCCTGGAACTGGAGAAGCTGGATCCTCCAATTGAGGCTCTCCAGACATTCATCAATAACATGCAAAGAACGGTCACAAAAACCCCCCAACGAAAGGTGACCTTCTACCCGGATGGGGTAAACCCCTCGGCCACCACCTACCTCTCAGGCACCCCACGAAAAACCCCGCCCATCGCCACCCAACCGCCCACCACCTCCGCCTCCACCTCCACCGCCTCCACCTCCGCCGACCACAGCCTGGCAAGCCGCACTGCATTACCTTCATCACCATCCAAGGACTTCCCGCCCCTTTGGACCACACCGAATAATCCAATTAAAACAAAACCGCCCACGCCTCCTCAGACCCTCGCTACCACCAACCGCTTCCAGACCCTGGCCCCGCCCTCCTCAGATGACACCAACTCTGACACAATCACCACTGACGGAGCAGACACAGACCTAACAACCACCACCACCACCCCGAAGTCCCATTAAAATCCCGCCCATCATCATAAAGTCAGATTCAAACTGGAACACACTGAGAAAGAAGCTGGAGATCGCCGGTGTGCGTATATCCCACGCCAAAGCTATCCCGATGGGCGTGGTGGTCCACACCGCCGACTCCTCCAGCTTCAGACTATCCACAAAAATACTAGACGAAACAAAAACTGACTTCCACACCTTCGAGCTGCACGAGGACAAGACCACTAAGGCAGTTCTGAGGGGAATCCCTACCCAGATCTCAGAGGAGGAGATTCTCCTCGAACTCCAGGACCTTGGTCTCCCGGCCATCACCGTCTCCAGGATGAGGTCGGGACCCTCATCCTCAAATTCCAAATTCCTCAACCACAAAGCAGCCCCTACTCAATGCCATCGCTGTCAACTGTTCGGCCACTCCGCCAAAGGCTGCCATCTCCCCCCCCGCTACGTCAAATGCGCGGGGCCACACTTCACCGCCACCTGTCTCAAGCAGAGAGAGGACGGCCCGGCTACCTGCGCCAACTGCGCCGGCCCTCACCCGGCCAACTTCAAAGACTGTCCGAAACACCCTGCACCCTCCACATCCATGCCCCGTCGAACTGAGGTACCTCCCCAAATCACTTTCACCTCCCGCCCAGTCCAACCATCCACCTCCTATGCTCAGGCATTAAACCCCCCCCCACCAAATCCCCCCCCCTACAACCCCCCCCCCCTCTCCGTCAACCCCCCCCCCCCCCCCCCCCCCCAGCTACCCACTTTAGTTTCTCAGACATATTTAAAAATAACTTCTTTTCAAAGATCGGCGAACTCATCGCTGATCTACTCCCTAAATTCCAATCTGCCACCTCGCCGGCAGACTACCTCTCGATTCTTTTCACAGCAGCCCCTCAAATCATTGCTCTCTTTACCAATTAAATGGCAAATTCTACCAAGCCCTCCGCGCTACGTTTGGCATTCTGGAATGCCAATGGTCTTGACAAAAACATGCACGAACTACGAATTTTCACCAACACACATAATTTAGACATAGTACTCATAAATGAAACACACTTAAATCCTTCACACACACCAAAAATCGCTAACTACACACTGTACCGAAACGACCGTTTACACTCACGAGGTGGTGGCACAGCCATCTTCGTGAAAACTAAAATCGCCCACAAACATAACATCACCCCCCCCTGACTACCATTGAAAGTACCTCCATTACCATATTCACGAAACACTCGGGTCCATTGATAATTAATTCAATTTACAACCCACCTGTTCAGACTTTACAAAAGTCGGATCTTGAATTACTTCTCGATGGACAAACGCCTACTATTCTAGCGGGGGATTTTAACTCAAAACACCCCGATTGGAATAGTAGGCTCACCAACAAAAACGGACGTATCTTACATGACTTTGCCAACTCTCATCCTGACATAAACATTGCAGGACCCGTAGAGCCAACATTTTTCTCTAGCATCGGACACAGACCTGACGTACTAGACATCGCCATTTTTCACAAATCATCCTGGGCATACAGTATCGAAACCATCTGCGACCTTTCCTCCGACCATAACCCCGTGTTGCTAACTCTCAACGAATTCTCTTACCCCCCCCCTGCAAGAATTAACAAAAAAACTGATTGGACCTACTTTTCGCACAGAGTCGGGGAAAAATTATCCATAAATCCCCACATTAAAAATCCCTCAGATTTAGATACAGCGGTTGACGACTTCGCGAAGACAATAATGTCCGCAATAGACGAGGCCTCAAAACCCCTCCCCACACCCTCCCCGATAAATTTCAAGGAAAACCTCCCAAATTCACTCAAAGATTTAATTAAAACAAAAAATATCCTACGCCGCCACTGGCAAAAATATCAAAATCCCACCTTGAAAACTTCTATAAATCGAATCCAAGCCCTCATCAGAAAAAAACTTCAAGAGCACGTAAATTTCACCTGGAATATGAAAATTCAAGAGATAAATCCACAGGACGGCTCTCTGTGGAAATTATCCGAAACTCTAAAAGCCACCCCCACCCCTAACCACCCCATTCACGCCGAAAACGGTCTCGTCTTGAGATTGGTTGATTGATTGGTAGAGAATTTGTGACTAGTCTGTATTTTCTGGTGGTTTGGCGAGTTTGGTTCCACGGTGGATTGCGACGCTGCCAGCACAGAAAATAGACCAAGTTGAAAGGAAGATTTAAAAGTAGGCAAAAACCGACGCTATTTGGTGCCGCAAGGCGCCCGAGGCAATCGGTCTAGCCGACTTTCAAGTCGGCCCAAAGGACCTAAATAAGACTTGCGATTTTCTTGCGAACATTTACAAATATTTGCGATTAGCCTGATTCTCTGGCGGCTTAACAAGATCGGTTCCACGGCGGATTGGGACGCTGTTAACACAGAGAATAGGCAAAATCAAAAGGAAGACCTGAATGGTGACAAACCGACGCTAACTGGAGCCGTAAGGCGCTAGGTGCAATCGGTCACTGCCGACATTCAGATCGGCCCAAATAATAATCATACTGTAGTTTATTTCAGAAATCCCCCCTACCCCTTCCACGTACGGCAAGACCCTTAAAATATCGAACAATGAACGGACACGCTAAGAAAGCCTTCTTGAACGCAACTATCAAGGAGCGCAGGAAAAAATGCTCTAAGAACCTACCGATGGAATTCCCGGAGGGAGCCACTGGGTACAGGATTAATATATTGACGAACAGGCCAGAGTTCACATTCGCAACGTCGAGGGCCACTAGCGCTGGATCACGTTCACCGTCGAGGCCCGGCACCAGCGCCGGATCTCAATCGCCAAGACCAACGTCACCAATGGAGGTACAATGGACCAAGGCTACGGCCTCTAAGCGCCCTCATTCTCCTCCAAAGCCCATATTTCGGCTGGTGCACCAAAACAAATACGAAACGCTACACGAGGTAAGCGAGCCGTGCCATGAGACAGCGCCACCAGCCCAGAAGAGACGCCCGACGCCACCAGGACCAGTGGCGTCCACCAGCAGAGAGCAAACGACAACGAGCACACTCAGGAAGAGTACTAGAGTGCCACCAATTATAATGACAATAGGATCCATGACACATGGACAAATCACAAATGAAGTACAGAAGCATATAGGAAATGCCAACTTCAACTTCCGCTACAACAAAGGTGGCAAAATTAGCGTTGTGGTGAGCTCCGTAGAAGCCCACAAACAACTGTCAACAGCTCTACGAGGCGAGGAAAGGCCATTCCACACCTTTACCACCGAAGCTGACAAAGTCAAGAAGACCGTCATCAGGGGACTTCCGGATATGACATCAGAAGAAATTATGGAAGACCTGGAGGCCCAAGGCTTCCCTGCTAGGACAGTCGTCAGGATGACCACCCCGGAATTGGAATACCCGCTTTATCTGGCCCACTTTGGCCAGGAAACAAATATGGGCCACCTGAGAGCCGCAGTGGTCTACTTGTGCCATTGCAGGATCTCAATGCGCAAATACCGGAGTAACCACCTCCAATACGGCACACAGTGCCACAGGTGCCAAAATTTCGGACATGGGTCCAGAAATTGCGCCCACGTAGCCCGCTGCGTAAAATGCGAAGGAGCTCACGCCACACCGGAGTGCCCCAAAACGAACAGAGAAGAGCCGGCCGTCTGCTGCAATTACGGTGGAGCACATCCCGCTAACTACAGTGAATGCCCCAACAGGGTGGCATACGTAGCTGCTCTCCAACGCAGACAGGAGTACACCAACGCCCAGAGGCGCAAAGAGGCAGAGCCTCGTGTACAGATACCCGCGGCCCGAGTAGACGGCCGGTCCTGGGCCGACATAACGAGCCGAAACAACCACCAGCAACAGGCTCCTGAACAACAGAAACCACGAAGAGTCCCACCGCCCGCACCGGAACTACGCCAAGCGCCAAACACACAACGCCAAGCGCCAAACGCCGGAAACTCCTCTGATGACGAGGACATAATGTCATTGCTCCACGACCTCATCAGAGTACGCGGAAGACTGGCCTCCTGCTCATCCAAAGCAGAGAAGCTGATCATTCTCATGGAACTTCTCACCAACACCATCAATGGATAAAGAGGGCCCAGTGGTAAAAATCCTAATGTGGAATGCTTGTAGCATCCGAGCCAAGATAGAGGAATTAAATGAGCTCACTAGCAGCTTACAGACTGACATCGTTATACTCAGCGAAACGTACCTCAAAGAAGATGACCGACTCAGAGTGCCGGGATTCGACGTACACAGAAATGACAGATCCTCTACAACATCGACTCGTAAAGGAGGCGGAACTGCTATACTCACTCGCCAGGGTCTCCGGACAACGAGGATACCCACGCCAGTACTAGAGAATATGGAAGCCACCGTAATCAGGATGGAGATATAACCATATAACCAGATTCACACTCTTGTCTCGGCGTACTGCCCTTCAAACAAAAACAATATCACGAGAGGCGATCTTAACAAACTACTGGCACTAGGTACGAGAGTACTCATAGCAGGTGATCTAAACTCCAAACATAGGTACTGGAATAATTTCAGAGCCAATAAGAACGGCAATATCCTATACAAACACATGGAAAATCACGAATATAGATTACTCGCACCGGACAGGCCGACACGTTACGATAAAAAAAGCAAATATCCTGCAACTCTCGACATTGCACTGGCAAAAAATATTACAAACACTTCTCCCCTGATTACACAGGATAAACTAACTTCCGACCACCTACCTGTGAGCTTCTCGATAGGCGGAAGTCACGTGAGAATAACAAGGACTCAACTCGACTACAAAAACGCCGATTGGAATGGGTTCAAGAAATTTATTAATGAAAAAATTTATCTAACATCCGAGACACTATCAACTACGGAGGGCATAGGAAAAGCCGTGTCAATCCTCACAAAAAGTATTCAAGAAGCTCGAGATAAATTCATCAAGAATAAGAAAATTAAACCCTTCCAAGTAGAGCTCACACCTCACATAAAATTCTTGATCACAGAAAAAAATAGACTACGCAGGATTTACCACAGTACCCGAGAGGCATGCTTCAAAGTAGCTGTAAATTCTCTCGGAAGGGAAATAAAGGAAGAAATTGCAACGTTGAAAAATACTCTGTGGTCAAAGAAAGTCGAATCTCTCAGTACTCAGGACAACTCAATATGGCGAATGTCCAAGGCCCTGCGACATCAAGATAACAGCATCCCGCCCCTGAAGTGGCCAAACTCTCCGGTCCTGGCACTCTCAAACGAGGAAAAAGCAAATTTATTGGCAGACAGATTCGAAAAAGCATTTTCGACAACAGACGGGATGGAAGACCCGGAAACAAACATCCTGGTGGCAGAAACGGTAGAAGAACTGAACCAAAAAACGCAGACCGATACGGAGGTTATAAAACTTTGCACCCCGAGAGAAGTGGCCCTTATCATAAAGTGCCTCAAACCAAATAAGGCCCCAGGCGAAGATCAATTAAATAATATCCTGCTAAAACACCTACCGCAGAGAGCAATAATTTATATTGTAAAAATATTCAACGCCTGCCTTCTACTCGGCCACTTCCCGACATCGTGGAAAAATGCGTCAGTCCTACCGTTTCACAAGCCAAACAAAGATCGATCGAATCCGTCAAATTATCGCCCTATCAGCTTATTACCAACACTGAGCAAAGTCCTTGAGCAAATCGTCCTAAACAGGTACCTACCTCACCACGAGCAAAATAAGACCCTTCCTGACGAACAATTTGGTTTTCGAAAAAAGCATTCTACGACCCACCAACTTACGCGAGTCGCAGAACAAATTATTAGAGGATTTAATAATAAATGCTTCACCGTAATGGCGCTATTGGACCTCGAAAAAGCTTTTGACACGGTGTGGATAGAAGGTCTCATATACAAAATGTACATCACCAACACGCCAACTTACATCATAAGAATTGCGCAATCGTACTTAGAAAACCGAACCTTCACGGTCAAAGTGGGCGATGCTACTTCAACAAAAAGGAAAATACCTAAAGGAGTCCCGCAGGGAAGTTTACTCGGACCGCACTTTTTCAATCTGTATACCCACGATATACCCCCGCTAAATGAGAAATGCAACAAGGCAATTTATGCCGACGATGTGGCAGTCTACGCTACCTCAAGAACGCCAGAAATGGCAGTGAAATACGTACAGCGAGGCCTCGACACGCTCACCGAATACTACAAAAAATGGCGGCTGAAGTTAAACGAGACTAAAACTGAAGCGATAACCTTCACGCGAAAATGCAAAAATAACATCCCGCAAGCAAAAATTCTCATGAGTGGAAAGCAACTAAATTGGAAATCCGAAGTCAAGTACCTGGGACTCACAATGGACTCAAAACTGAATTGGAAAGCTCACATCGCCATAGCGACGGCGAAAACTCAAAAAGCAATAGGATCGATAAGCCCAATATTCAACAGAAAGAGCTCACTAGCTAAGAGAAAGAAAATACATCTGTACCTCAGTCTAATACGCCCGGCGCTAACGTACGCTTTATAGGTTTGGAGTAACATTGCGTACACTACATTCAACAAACTTCAAGTTACTCAAAACAAATGCATAAAAATCGCCTACAACACACCACGATACACAAACCTCAAAAGAATACACGAACGAGAAGATATACCTACATTACAGGAGCACGCATACCAACTCACATCACGATTCTACAACACTCTGAACCCGGATAATCCGTTAATTAAAGCGCTGGGTAATTATAACTCGCCAGCGGATCTCGCTTTCAACTACAAACATAGGATGCCCAAACACCTCATCATGAAGTTCCATGAGAATGACGACAGCGCCAATGAAGAATTAGAAGAAGAAGACGATGAATACTAGCGCAAAGTATCCTTTTTAATGTAACAAAATGTTTTTATTCCACACGTTTTTTCTCCCAAATGCTTTTTTCTCACCGCAGGTAGATGTAACAGACCACCGAAGCGAAAAGGACGCAGCCAAATTATGAAAAAATGAAATATTTACATTCAGTAAATCACAAAGGTAAAACAGCGTAAAAAGTTCAGAACTTATTGTTTTTCTTTTTCTTGTCATTTGTATGAGGTTTTTTATCCAGTTAAGAATTTTTCCTCATAAAACTCATTAATGTAATATAAAATCAGTCAAGTAAATACAACCATCAGATGGTAATAGTAATAAGGCCAAATGAGCCGCAGTACTAGTCAGCTAGAAACATGACAACAACTAGGACGGTCGATACGACGTCCGAAAAAGATAGACATTAGTGGAGTATACCAGAACGTTCGAAGTCTGAATAATAAAATTATCGACTTCATGACAAACGTAATGTGCCAGAAACCACTTCTGATTGCTCTTACCGAAACTTGGCTAACTTCAAGCACCTTTTCGTCGGAGCTATTCGAAAACCTATACCACGTCTACAGGAAGGATAGAGGCAGTCGCGGAGGAGGGACTCTCCTAGCCCTCCGAGCTGACAGCCACTCACACGCGGAAAGAATGGACTGCATAGAAACCCAAGGTGAAGACTTGTGGGTGAAAGTATCGCATAGAAATGTCATCATTTATATATGTGTTGTATATTTTCCTCCAAATACAACATCTGAACAGTATCAATTATTTTACGACAAAACTATAAGTGAAAGTGTAAAGTTACAATCAAAAAATATTATTATTTTCGGTGATTTTAACTTTCCCTCAGGGAAAAACCCAATTGACGTTTTCGATTACTTTTGTTCTTTTTATAATTTAACACAATTCAACACTGTTTATAACATAAATGCACACATGTTAGACCTAGTATTAAGTAATGTAAATTCTAAAAATGCTGTTATCTGCCGCCATGACTCCCCATTAGTCAGAGAGGATATTCATCACCCTTCACTTTCATTCACATTCGATTACACAACTCAATCACATATACAAACAGACACATTACCTCCAGACATAAACATGGGTTGGATTTTCCACGAAAGCTCAGATAACACACTTAAGAATGCCTTAGAACAACATCACTGGAATCATTACGATTGCCTTGACGTAAATCTAGCTGTCGAAATATTTTATGAACAGCTCAATAATATTTTCAACATTTGTTTTAAGAAAAGATCTACACGTATGCTCAAAGATGTTAGACAATATCCGAAATGGTTTAATGGGGAAATCATTCACCTCATACGAGAAAAAACTAAAATGCACTATCTTTGGAAAAAAACAAAATCCGAACATGCCTTAGCTAACTTTAAAACATTGCGAAAATCAATCAAACGGTTAATTGGTCAGGCCTACACTGACTTTACACGTGAGGCCGAGAACAGTATAATAACAGACCCAACTCGATTTTGGTCTTACACTAACGATAAACGCCGCGGCTGTGACAAACTTAACCACATGGACTACAAAGACAATAAATATGATGGATCGTCTGAGATCGCCGCAGGTTTCGCACACTATTTTCAATCAGTATTTAGCGACAATATCCCCAAACTTGACATATCTTCTATAGCTTCATCGTCATTTAACTCTTTACCTGTACAAATTCATGAAATTAATGATGACGATATTATTACAGCTTTCCATAAGCTAAAACCTAAATACTCCGTCGGCCCAGATTGTATTCCACCTATAATCCTCAAAAGATATGCAAGTTATTTTGTTCAACCTCTAAAACATATTTTTAACCTATCACTTCGCAAAAATATCTTTCCGGAAATGTGGAAACTAACGAAAGTAACGCCTATACATAAAAAAGGAAAAAAGTCAGAAATAGATAATTACAGACCTGTAGCTGTGTTGTCAGCACCCGCAAAACTTTTAGAAACCATAATTTATTCACAGATATATAACCAAACAAAACACGCACTCACCGAAAATCAGCACGGATTTCGTCCCACACTGTCACCTTCAACGAATCTTATGAATCTCATTACCTATATTAATAATTCATTTGAAAATTTTGTACCTGTTGATGTGATTTATACAGACTTCGAGAAAGCATTTGATAAAGTCGACCATGATATTTTATTAAAAAAATTAAGTGACATCGGATTCTCTCAGAATTTCCTCGCTTTTGTGGCTAGCTACTTACGCAATCGTCGTCAGTATGTCAGTTACGGACACCATATCTCTCACGAATACAAAACTAACTCCGGGATTCCCCAGGGATCGAATCTAGGACCCCTTCTCTTTCTCTTATTCATCAATGACATTGGCAACACTATAAACCACTCAAAATATCTCCTTTTTGCTGACGATATAAAACTTTTCAAAGCAATCAAAAGTTACATCGATTCCATTCTTCTGCAGAACGATCTTGATTCTCTTGTCAAATGGTCGGAACTGAACAACTTACCCTTCAGTATTCAGAAATGCAGTGTCGTTACATTTACAAGGTCCAAAGATACATTCCTGTTCCCCTACCACATTAATAAACATGAATTAACACGTAAAAATGAGATTCGAGACCTTGGCGTAATTTTTGAAGCAAATCTCTCTTTCAAATCCCATATATCTGATATTGTCTCCCGTGCCAACAAAATGCTTGGATTTGTTCTTCGTAATTCAAGATCATTTACCAACGGAATCGCAATCCGAAGAACGTATGAAGCACTTGTTCGCAGTATCTTGGAATATAGCTCCATTATTTGGGCCCCTTCTGAGCAAAACCATATTCTCGAAATAGAAAAAGTACAAAAGAGATTCATGCGTTACCTATATATGAGGGAATATATGTACTACCCTTTCCTGTATCCATCCTTATTCTTAGCAGGAATGCTCGATCTTAATACATTAGAAGCCCGCCGAAAAATATTTTTAGGAAAACATTTTTTTAAGATAATCTCTGGAACTATACATAATCCACCTATTTTGAAAGAGATTAACTTATATGTCCCAGACAAGTATACTCGTGGAAGGTCCCATACCCTTTTTTATGCTCCAAAAGCGAGGACTTCTGCCTATCAGAACGCCCCAGTCAACAGAGCGACTGAACTGCTCAACGAGTCTGCATTGACCATCGACATTTTTAACGTAACCTACAGGCAGTTTAACAATTATCTTTTGACGTATGTCACAAAGTAGTGAAACTGACCTTTTTATGTGTTTTGCTATACTTTTTGTCTAATTTGTAATCTTCTCCATAATGTATTGGTGAATAACCGTTTTACGGAGAACATGAAAAAATAAATAAATAAATAAATAAATAAATGAAGGGTATTGTTATAAGCCCTAGCTAGTTAGAGGATTACGAAAGAATCCATAAAATCAAAAAAAAAAAAAAAAAAGCAGTTGGTGCAACTCCAAGGAATGTTATTGAAATGAAAAAATTTATCCGGAGTGAGTGAGGATATCTTACCAAAGAAAGCATCACTTGTACGGAACCTTTTAACAGATAAATGTACAATTTACATCCCAAATCCAGTTACAACTGCTTTTGATATTCTGACCTTATTTTACATGATACGGGTGCTGATGACCCAGATAAAATAGTGGTAATCGAAAATAATTGTATGGTCGTAGAGTTGCACAAGGATATTTACGGAGACGGAACGTTTGATAAAGCACCCAGCATGTTTTATGAGCTCTATACATGGCATGCTAAGATTTGAAATTCATATATACCATGCCACTCTCATTGAACCACTCTTCCCCCCCCTACGAAAAAACGTCCTGCATCCCCCTCCAGCATCATATCCCACAAGCCTCCCCCCTCCCACTACTCCTCCCCAACACCCTGCCACCCACCTTACCACTCCGCTACCCCCCCCTAGACCTAGTTGGTCGATTACAGTAGGTATCGTGCAAACTATCTAGTAAATATGATGAAACAAGAAATTAAGGCAGTTGGTGCAACTCCGAGGAATGTTATTGAAATGAAAAAATTAATCCGGAGTGAGGATATATTGCAACACTTGCCAAAGCAAGCATCACTTGGTCGATTACAGTAGGTATCGTGCAAACTATCTAGTAAATATGATGAAACAAGAAATTAAGGCAGTTGGTGCAACTCCGAGAACAGTTATTGAAATGAAAAAATTTATCCGGAGTGAGGATATATTGCAACACTTGCCAAAGCAAGCATCACTTGTACGGAACCTTTTAACAGATAAATGTACAATTTACATCCCAAATCCAGTTACAACTGCTTTTGATATTCTGACCTTATTTTACATGATACGAGTGCTGATGACCCAGAAAAAATAGTGGTAATCGAAAATAATTGTATGGTCGCAGAGTTGCATAAGGATATTTACGGAGACGGAACATTTGATAAAGCACCCAGCATGTTTTATGAGCTCTATACATGGCATGCTAAGATTGGAAATTCATATACACCATGCCACTCTCCTCCCCTACAAAAAACCGTCCTGCCTCCCCCTCCAGCATCATATCCCACAAGCCTCCCTCTCCCAGACACCCTGCCACACCCCCTACCACTCCGCTACCCCCCCCCCAAGCTCCCCCATCCCCCCTAACACCCCCCATGTTGTCGCATCGACTCAAAAAATCCCCACGCAGAACCTTTCGGTGGCCAATGTCACCGATGCCAAGCCTTTGGCCACTCCTCTTCCTGCTGTAATGCTACTCCTCGTTGCGTCAAATGCAGCGAACAACACCCAACCAGCTCATGCATAAAAACCCCCGATACCCCAGCAAAATGTGCATTCTGCACCGGCCCCCACCCGGCCAACTACCGAGGCTGCCCCGAACGCCCTATCCCCTGATTCTCAAACATATTCCGCTTAGTAAGCTCCTCCAACTTACGCCCCCTCATGCAATCACCGAATTCTATGCCCAACCCCTGGTCCCGCCCTTCCTTTACCAACTTCCAACACTCCTCAGCTCCATCTACGACCAATAAAATCACTAAAATAACAAAACCAACAACCACTAAAATCATTCGCAATGTCTCGACAAACCAGAAAACAGTCTAACCTCCAAGCTGCATACTGGAATGCAGACGGCAAATTTAAAGATTTCCGAGGGGAAATCCTTCAATTCCTGATAAATTTCAACCACGACATTCTCCTCATTAATGAAACCTGGCTAAAACCCAACGTAAAAATAAATTTCTCAAATTATATAACTTACCGCACCAATCGCACTCACACCTCAATCACCATGGCACCGCAATCATCGTTAAATATTCCATCGACCACTGTTTTATAAATAGTCCCACATCCGAAAATATTGAAACCACCGGTATTGTCATCCACACTTTAAATGATGGTCCAATTAAACTCATCTCAGCTTATAGTCCCCCCAAAAGAAAACTAACTGCCCCGGATGTCGACCAACTCCTAGACAGCCCCTTACCCACAATAATAGCCGGAGACCTTAATGCTAAACACAGATCGTGGGATAGCCTCAAGAAAAACCCAAAGGGATTATTCCTTTTCAACTACGTCGCCGAAAAATCCCTCATCGTAAACGCCCCCGACATCCCCACTTTATTCCCCAAAAATGCGAACAACGATCCCGACGTCATCGACATAATCATTATGAAAAATTGCCCTCTCCTCTACACCCTTCAAAGCGTAAAAAAAACTATCTTCAGACCACGATCCAGTCCTTTTGTTTCTCTCCGTCGACTCTCTACCTTCAGTACCATCTCATAGATCCACTCGTAAACAAATTCAATGGCAAAAACTCCCCAAACTCCTCAATAAACAACGAAGAAAGCCTAAATTTAGCCACAAAAATTTTTACAAACAACATAAATTTACTCGTAGACCTTGCCACCGTCGAAATCATAAATGATAAACTCCACCCTGACTTACCCGCATACTTAAAAGAACTTATTAGAGAAAAAAACTACGCCCGAAAAGAATGGCAAAAATCGGCAAAGAAGATCGCATTCGCATGAACCGCCTCGCACACCAGGTCAAAGTAGAACTCCAAAAATGGAGACGAAGAATGGCACGACTTTATCTCCACTCTTGACAACGACCAAACAGCCTTCTGGAAACTTTCAAAGTCCTTCAGAAAACCCCCCACCAGAAAATGCCCCCTCACGGGCCCAAAAGCCACTGTATACTCCTCCAGTCTCAAAGCCGAGACTTTTGCAGACAGTCTCGAAAAACAATTCTCCACGACCACGACCTACGATGACCCACAATTCGTTTCAACTGTACACTCAAAAGTCTCGTCCCTTTTGACAGAAATCCCAACAGAAAATCAAATCCCTTTCACAACCCCTCAGGAAATCACTAAAATCATCAAATCACTTAAAACAAAAAATCTCCCAGCTCCAACTTAATCTCAAACAAAATACTAAAATGCCTCCCCTCCAAAGCCATTTGCGCCTTCACAGCCATCAGCAACGCGTCTTTTAGACTTTGTTTATTCCCACAGGACTATAAAATCGCTGACGTCATTCTCATCCCCAAACCCGGAAAAGACCCCCTTCAGGTCCAAAACCACAGACCAATCAGCCTCCTTCCCAGTGCAGGAAAAATACTAGAAAAACTCATCCTCACCAGACTAAATTCAATAGTTGACGAACTCAAACTCATCCCTGATTTTCAACACGGCTTTCGATCGGGCCATTCCACTCTCCACCAACTTCTGCGGGTGGTCGAACAAATCACCAACGGTTTTAATGATCGCCAACACACAGTTCTCTTCTCCCTAGACGTCTGCAAAGCATTCGACAAAGTCTGGCACAGAGGTCCCATTTATTAAATGTACCTCCTCGGTATCCCCTTCCCAATGCTTCAACTCATAGCCAATTTCATTAAAGACCGTAAATTTAAAATCAAACTAGATGGAATTTTTTCCACTGTGAGATTGCTAAGAGCTGGTGTCCCTCAAGGCTCTATTCTCTCGCCAGCCCTCTTCAACATCTACCTAAGCGATATCCCCAGCCCCAGCATCTACGACCATCGCACAAAAAAAAAAAAAAATAGGCAAATTTGCGAAATAACCGCAGTACAACGCGTCCAACCCCAAGCCTCAGAACTAGAATCATTTTTCAAAAAATGGCGAATCAGTATAAATCCCTCCAAAAGCGTCGCTTGTGTTTTCTCCCGTAAACGCCCCAAAAGACCTCCCAACATCCACCTATTCGGAGAAAACGTCCCTTGGCCAAAAAAATTAAATACCTCGGAATTACCCTTGACAGTAAACTAACCTGGGCAAAGCATATCACCGAAACTTTAAACTCAGCCAACAAAATCTTTGCATCTCTTTACAATAGGAAATAAAAAATTATCTCCAAAAGATAAACTTTTAATATACAGATCCACGATAAGACCAAAATTAACCTACGCAAGCCCAATCTGGGCCCACGTTTACAAATCTCAATTAGACTACAAACGTTCCAAAATAAAGCCATTCGCACAGCCCTGGGAGCCCCCATGTGTATGAGAGTCTCCCAGCTCCACCGTGACTCCGAAGTCCTCCTCCTTAAAGACCACATCTTAAGTCTCGCGGAATCCTTTTATTCGGGCATTCCAACCCATACTAACCCGTTCATTAATTGTCTCACCCAGTACGACGCAAATGCCAAAACTATAAGTATAAAAAACCCAAACAAATCTTACGTAAATTACACCCCTAATTAACACACTTACAATACAAATATATGCACTTACATATGTGTTAATATATATTAATACATATATATTTTTTTTACATATTTATTATGAATATTCAATTTACAAAAACCATTAAAATTTTATGAATATTCAATTTACAAAAAAAAAAAAAAAAAACAAAAAAAAAAAACAAAAAAATTAAAATTAAAACTTATAAAAAATGAAAACTTTCTTCTACAACACATAAATACTTATCACACCTATACATAACCGCGTAAACACCTCAGCACAGGTTCTCCTAGTGAGGTGTTCACGAAATTACTCACATACAGTTTCACCTTCTCAAACCTACCTTACACACAACATATTATAGTTATAAGTTTGAAATATATCATGTACAAATATAAATAATTATGTGAACACTGTAAATATTATATAGAAATAAATAAAATAAAAAAAATTGCAGCCATCTTTGCATTGCAAAATTTTTTTTTCCAAAAATAAAAAACCAAAAATAATTTTCCAACAACCAATTTAAACTCACGATGAAAAAAGATAAGTGTTTATCAACTAACTGCCACATTTCCGGATGTGCTTTTTGAGGTTTAGAATCATGGCAGTGGTCTGGGCCCTCTCCAATGATGTTATCTTTTTGCGTGAATGCCCTGTATTTGGTGGAAAGACACCCTGCATCTCCAGATGATAACTCCAATTCCGCTTTCCTTAAATTTGGCATATTCATAGCCTTGGTAGAGTAGGGTTAAATTCCATCTTATGTCTTAGAGAATAGTAAACTCCTGGGTTGGGTTCTCCAACTCTGTTGAGTTTTCCATGATAGGGATTCTGAAAACACAAAACATTCATGAAATTTATATTCAAGCTTTGTAGCTTTATAATGCTAAACAACCATAGAACAAAAGAATAACACAAGCCTTGTGGGCGTGTTTGGTGATCAAATATATATACCTAATCGAGACTTCAATTTCAAATATAAAACTTTTGTGTTAACAAAGTTTAAATTGAGTGGAGATCTACAATGTAAGGCGCAATGTAAGGTGTAAGTGAGACGGAGCGCTGGGCTATTGGGCTAAATGGAACACTTGTTTCCATTCAAATTTGTATGGAAGGCATTTCTAGTGTTATTCTATGTAAACAACTACGTAGATCAATGGTTCCCAACCAGTCGATCGTGGACCAAATTCTGGTGGATCCCAATAAAAAAAAATAGTAATTATTCTGTATTTTAAATTTACAACCATGGATGAAAAGATGATTTTTTTAAATGGTTGCCAATTTGTCACTCTTGTTAAGCGATGGAGAGGAATGTGTTTATGTCCTCTTGACCATGGTAACGGGGTCCGGAGACGAACAATGTCAATTATCAATGGGCTTACGTCATTGACAATGTGCATTGAAGTGTGAATGACGGAATTTCAATCGATCTGTCAATACTTTTGTCCTAGATGAATTAATAGAAAGATTTTTCCGCTGCGTCAATGATGCTTGTCTATACGCACTATCAAAATATATATCATTCCCCCGTCAATGGAAAGTCTCAATTGTCAATTTAATTAGTAAATTATCAGGGCCTTTAGCAAATCATCACGTAGTTCACTGTCAATAATTGGGGTCTTGATATTATTGCTTTGTCCCAACAATGAAGGCACAACATAGAACAAAAAGTCCAAACATTCCACAACTGCAATTTCCCGTGCACCACTTCTTGCACTTGCAGGATATCTTGTGCAGAATAGAATCAAATGCAGGAGTTGTGATGGGTTAGAACCAACTATTTTGTTCATTTCCAACCCCATTCTTCAGGTTTCTTTTCATTGCCAAGCCAATGCTGTATCTTTAATCTTTTAGGAATGTTGGCATTACTATCATGTGTACATGCCTTGAAAGCTTCGTACAAAGAGGATTTTCTACCTATTCGCATTCCACATTTATTAATAAATTTCTTTTAAACCCAGAAGTTATCCCTGAAACATTTTTGGATGCAGGGACCATTTTATTGTGGAATACTGTTATGGAATGTTAGTGAGCAGGTGCTTCGGTTGGGGAAAGCGAAGCCACGTTGCTAGTCCTGTTGAATAAATATTTGACGTCACATTTTTAGCCAACATTCTTCAGCTATGGTGTATCCGAGGTGGATGTTGGTTAACCATACAATGCCATAAGAAAACGGTTCCCTGCATCCACAAAAGCTTCAGGGATTAAATCTGGGTTATAAAAAAATTCAATTACTCCGTGAAGGTGGAATGCGAAAAGGCACAAAATCAAAAAGTTGGAAATTATTTTACTGGGAAATAAAACATTTTAGCCAAAAAACATTCATGGTTTTTGGTTAAAACTCAAATTCCAACCGTTTTTGGTGGCAAAACTAGGATTTATAATCAGCACCGTAAAACACTTAAATGAGGAATAAATCAGAACTAAACCAGAATTTGTTTTAATACACCCCTTTTCAGCACTTAATGAGTGGACTATTTTGTATGAAAAAGTCCGTGCAGCCCTTCCTCCTGGTAGAAATAAATAGTTATGTTAAGTACCTGTTCTTCTCAGCAGGTTGTATATTCTCAGATTCCAGCTTCTTGCTCTGCAATGCTGCGCACAACAGCTCCGAGGAGATCTCTTCGCTGGGCAGGGAGTCTGCCACTGCCAGGAACTAGGATATTGATGTCTTCAGCACTTGAGGAAACACAGCAGATTCAGATGAGGGAATGGAGAAGAGGTCTGTCTGGGACTCGCTGTTTACTTGGAGTAAATTTGGAGGGAATTTACTGGGAGTAGAAAACTGCCGAAGAACCGCGATGTTGTTGCAGAAATGCTTGCTCGGCTCGCTGAAATAAACAGAAATTATGTTAATTTGAGATCATCATTTGGTAGGTAGAAGCATTTTTATAACAAAATAATATTTAGGTACATTTGATCTTATGTGAAATATCCAACCTGGTTGATTGTGTATTGTGCTTGCAACATGTAATCCATCAGCCAGATATCAGTT
Source organism: Hesperophylax consimilis (assembly GCF_061612785.1). Classification (NCBI taxonomy): domain Eukaryota; kingdom Metazoa; phylum Arthropoda; class Insecta; order Trichoptera; family Limnephilidae; genus Hesperophylax; species Hesperophylax consimilis. Next base: position 6,036,880 of record NC_142842.1, read on the forward strand.
TGTTTAAAAAAGAGTCGTTTACACACGTTTGCGTTCCGCTAAACTGTATTTTAAACTCGATGAGCATAAATATAAATTAACCACTCACTCATTCACTCATTGAAGACAGTATCCTAATAATTCTTGACCACACTCAAATGCTGTCTGCATAAATAAACCACTCTGCCATAAATATACCACCATCACTCTGCTGTCTGTTAAATTTAATCATAAATATACCACCATAAATTATACCACTATCTAGATCGATATCTACGGGCTTTTTGTATCCAAAAATTTTAAACAGTACTTAACCACAGATATACAAGCCATAAATCAACTGATACAAGCAGTACTAGACGTAAGGAGCGGAGCAATAGACAAGGTAGAGAAACTCAAGGCCATTTAAAAAAAGGTGCAACCACAGACAATATAATTGCACTGAGTAATTCATTATTTAGCCCAAAAAACTATTTTATAAATAAAAATGTACTTGAAACAGAAAAATGTCGTGGCAAGGTCCATATGACTAAGAAAATTAACTTTTACAGTTTATTTCCTTAAGATGAAACTTTGTCGGTGAAACTTGTTAGTCTGAGAAGAAAAAAACCCAAAATGACAAAAATTTGCAAAAACACTGAATAAAATTTGCAAAACATGATTGTCCGACAGTACGACGATAAATTCCGACATTTTTCTGCCTATTTTGAACTCATGGTTACATGTGTTTAAAAATCTTTAATTTCACCAAAAAATAAGATGATACAGGATAACAGTAATCAATAACTTGGTCGTTATAATAAATAACATTTATACGTTGTGGAGAAAGACATATGCCAAGAATGAAACATTTTTTGACAAAAAACTGAAAAGTCGAAGTAACCTAAAAACTGTCAATTCACTTTAAACTTGAACTTACGTAGGTAGGTTGAATATATGTTTGTAACTCGCTAACACTACACTGGCTTTATATTTTTATCACGAAGAACTTTAACAAGCAACATTTTCGACGCGAAATGATAGTATTTCGACAGCAAACGACAACCCGCGTGCATAAATAAACAACTATCATTTTGTTTGAATGATTTGAAAACACTGAAAACCATAAATAAACCAATCACTTGAAAACAGTCAAAAGACAAGATTCCGTCCTCTCTTTCTGTGTAAAATTTAAGGAACAGAAATGGCCTTTATGTTCCAATGAGCAACATAGCGATATATCCAAAAGTATTCTCGTTCCTCAGACCGTAAATATATAATACAATCATTATAAAATCCCTTCACAACTGAAACGTGCTATCCTTCGGTCATAATAGCTAAATGGTTATTGAGACTTAGGCAAGACAGATTCCGAAATATTATTGAAAAATGTCTTCTGATAATAATCATTGCCTAGTTTTCTCTTATATATTTTTTATTACCTTTCTCTAAGAATTTTCATTGACCCTTTATCAGGGGCATTTAACTAAGCTTTGGCCTTGAAACTCATTTGAAACCGCCACGCCCACCTCAAAATTCTTATAGAAAAAGAATAATATGGCTAAAAGCTCGATCTCATTGGTGAGAAAAGAAGGATTGGTTTGATTTCTCGCTCTCTACCTTAATGACTCGTGTAACAGAAAGAGATGACGGAATTTTGCCGTTTGACAGTTTCGACCAGGGGCATTTAACTAAGCTTTGGCCTCGAAACCCATTTGAAACCGCCACGCCCACCTCAAAATTCTTATAGAAAACGAATAATATGGCTAAAAGCTCAGATCTCATTGGTGAGAGCAGAATGATTGGTTTGATCTCTCGCTCTCTATCATAATGACTCGTGTAACAGAAAGAGATGACGGAATTTTGCCGTTTCACAGTTTCAAATCATTCAAACAAAATGAGAATGGTTTATTTATACACGCGGGTTGTCATTTGCTGCCGAAATACTATCATTTCCGTCGAAAATATTGCGTGTTAAAGTTGTTCGTGATAAAAATACAATATAAGCCAGTATAGTGTTAGCGAGTTACAAACATATTTTTTTATTTATTTATTTATTGTTTAACTTATAACATTGTTACATTGTACATAAAATAAGTTAAAAATAAGTAATAGTGTAAAACATATGTTGTTGAATTTCTACTCCAATGAAGAGTGCTAGCTCTTGAGCTTGGCGTAGGAGTTATTTGACAATTATTTCATGTTTATATCAGTAATTAACATTATTACAGTACAATAAATATAAACTTAAAAGAGGATTGTGACGTTAATTTTGGTTGAAACATGAATTGAAGTTATAACATTTGATAGGTGATATTAATTTTTTTTAAAGATAAATTTGACCTTCTTTTTGAATAAAATAAAATCTGGTATTTTTTTCACTTCTTCGGGAAGACTATTAAAATATATTATGCCTTTGTAAATGTAGTTATTGTGCATTTGTTGTGTTGAAAATAGAGGAATTTGGATGTTAAAATTATGCCTTAAGGATGAGTTAAATTTAAGTTTTTTTACTACAGTTTCTTTATATATTTGTAATATTGCATCTTTTTTATAGAGGTCTTCAATTTTTGGTACTTCGAAAATTTTGAACAATGATGCTGAAGAGAAAGTTGGTTTTTTTTTCAAAATTACTTTGATAATTAGTTTTTGTACCACTTTAACAGAGCTTAAAAAATTTTCATATGCACCTCCCCACCCAATGATTCCATACTGAAGTAATGATTGGACTAGTGCGTAATAGACTTTTTTCAGGTTGTTTATCTTGAGAACATTTCTTAATCTAATGAATATATAGATACATTTTCTAATGCGTTTAACAAGTTCACATATGTGTCTGTTCCATTTCATATGTTGGTCTACAATTACACAGAGGTATTTTATTTCAGTTGTTTGGTTTAGTATGGTACATGATTCATTACAAACATCTTTGTTACATTTTTTGTTGTGTATTATTATATGAATGTTGGGGTTAGTTTTGAATTTATTTATTGTGAATGGTATATAAACTGTTTTTTTTGCGTTAATTGTAAGTAGATTTGTATCGAACCAGTTTTTTAGGATTTGGATGTCATTATTTGCATTTTCATTTACAATTTTCCAGTCATTACCCTTAATTATGATAATTGTATCATCTGCGTAAGATATAACTGTTCCACTGAGGTTTTGTTTGAAAATATCGTTTACGTACATGATAAAAAGTAAAGGACCCAAAACAGTACCTTGTGGTATCCCAAAATCACTTGTGAGTGGTAGACTAGATGCGTGATTAATTTTTACAACTTGTGTTCTTTGGTGAAGATAACTTTTTAGCCAACTTAATGCTGTGTCATTAAAACCTACGATCTTTAATTTTTGTATTAGTTTGACATGAGATATGCTGTCGAAGGCTTTTTGGAGATCAACAAAAATACCAACACATTTTAATGATTTGTCTAAAGCGTCTTGTATGGTACTAGATAATTTAGCAATGGCGTCTTTTGTGCTTTTGTTTTCCATGAATCCAAACTGATTTTCGTGAATTATATTATTAATCTTTATGAACTGAGTTATTCTTTTTTTGGCAATTTTTTCAAATATTTTTGCAATGTTTGATAGTAAAGAAATAGGGCGGTAATTGGTTGGTTCTTCCGGATTGCCGGTTTTAAATATTGGTATAATTACAGATTGTTTGTACATGGATGGAAAAACTCCGCATTATCAAATCTATTCAACCTACCTACGTAAGTTCAAGTTTAAAGTGAATTGACAGCTTTTAGGTTATTCGTTCGGTTTTTTGAACAATGCTAAGAACGTATAAATGTTATTTATTATATCGATAAACTTATTCATGTTATTGATTAGTGTTATCCTGTATTATCTTATTGTTTTGGTGAAATTAAAGATTTTTAAACATATGTAACCATGAGTTCATGAGGCTGAAAAATGTCGGAATTCTTCGTCGTACTGTCGTACAATCATGTTTTGGAAATTTTCTTCAGTGTTTTTGCAAATTTCTTGTCATTTTGGGTTTCTTCTTCTCAGATTAACAAGTTTCATCTTAAGGAAATGCAATGTAAAAGTTTATTTTCTTAGTCAGATGAACCTTGCCCTTGGAAAACATTTCGACATTTTTCTGCTTCAAGGACATTTTTATTTTTATAATAGTTTTTTTGGGCTAGTGAATGAATAGAGTAGGCCGAGAGCAATTATGTTGTCTATGGTCGCATCTTTTTTTAAATGGCCTTGAGTTTCCTCTACCTTGTCTACTGCTCTGCTCCGCACGGTAGGTACTGCTTGTATATCTGTGGTTAAGTACTGTATAATTCCGTTACATACAAAAAGCCCGAAGATATCGATCTAGAGAGTGGTATATTTATGGTACGAACCAAAAGGTGTGCTTTAATGAAATGGTGTTTTATTCGTTTTTAAATTAAGATTATACGTTCTGCGTATATTAATATATAATACAACTTGTATATACTTTTTAAGCCATAATAATTTTCAATTGAATTCCTTAATATAACAGCTTGTTACCGCTTTACGGGAGTTTAATATTAACATTATGCATGTAAAAGAAAAGGAGGAACGAGTAAAAAAAAAGAAGTTACTTAGTTACAAATAATATTAAACCTTTATTAAAAAAATATATAAAGTTAAGGGTTAGTCTTAATCATTCCGTGGGTGGCCACAGAATTCCATTTCGAAAAATTCCTCAAATTTTTCCATTGAAATTAAAAATTTTCATTTCAATTATTTATTATTTGTAATTTGGCTGATTTAAATAACTTGTCTCTGAGGAAGCCTAATCGGCGACCAGTCGCCTTTTAGATTTTTTCGTCGCCGATCCTCGTTCTGAGTATCCTAAATGGCGATAAATCGCCTTCGTTGGCAACACTGACTGTTGGTTGCTGAAAAATCTGTCTTCAGCCGCGCGCGATCCGGCGACCCTCGCACGCCTGTTGTGAGGTGCTAAAACTATCGTGGTTCCGCTTTACACCACTTCGTGACGTTGTTCGGGTCCATGGAGCTAGCGTCACCACTCTCACCGCTAGATGTCGCTGGCTGGCTGATTCCGATCTTCTGATTAACTTAAGGTTCAAAATCTTAATTACATTTTTACAATACGACCTTCAAATAATTGCAATATAGCCCAGTCTTGGGCGAAGGTTTTTATTGCCCTTGGGTCGCTGGCTTAACATTTTCCCATTTCAGATTTATAACTTTATGAGGGTCTAGAGCTAAATCTGAGGACTAAATAAGTGTATTCCTAGGTTGGCTTTCTAATTTTTTTATTACGGTTGCCGGCCAATCTATACAACTAAATATTTAAGTTTAATAATAGGAACTGCCGCCTCCATCTGCGTGTAAAATTACGGAGAACATTACGCAAGCGCACGTCTTCAATTTGGTCGTTCTGTGAATTCAAGTCACGTAGATACCTAGGGTCATATCAAGCTTGTGTTTTTTGGGGTATTTTTTATGAGACAGGGAATGGGATACGTCATTGAAAAAAATTTAAGCAGATACAGACATTTTTCCTACGTCTTTCCCCTAACCCCGCTGCTTCAAATTGTTCTCGTATAGCTCCGTCCAGGGCTTTTTAGGTTCATGATCATAAATATACCACTCTCTTCATGATATAACATGGCAATCCAGTGACAACCAAGTCACCGGGAAAAAGCAACCTGTAAAGAAATATCGCCATCTCTACATTAGATAATTTCCATAGATATCTAATCTGTCACCTGCCGTTTGGATTTTGATGGTTTGGCGTGAGTGATTTATATATGACTGTCACTTTCCAGAAAAGCACAAAAATACGAATTTCAAGCAAGACGTGTTATTAAAATTAATTAAAATGGAAAAACTTACAAACGGAAGTAAAGTGCTCGCGGTCTGGAGCCAATCCAAACCTGAAGATATTGAGAGTTTCGTGGAAAAATTAAAATCAATTGTTGGTGATGGGAATATTAGTCTGGAAAATTCCGAAAGGCTGCTGACAAGTAAGTGATCTTGCGAAACTATTATCGATTATCAAGTCTCTGTACTGTTGATAAATAATTCATCGTTCGTTTCGTTAATCAATAAAGATGGACAGTTAGCAGTCCATAATGGAGTGCTGGTACCTACCCTGATGTATGGAAGTGAGGCATGGAACTGGCAAAGAAAGGATGAAAGTAGATTGAATGCTGTTGAAATGAGATCCCTGAGGCGTATGTGTGGTAAAACCATGTATGATCGTGTGAGAAATGTGGAGATCCGCAAAGAGTGCAAGGCTGATGTAAGCGTAATGAGTAAGATTAAAAAAGGGATGCTTAGATGGTTTGGGCATGTAGAGCGAATGAGCGAAGAAAGGAGTGTAAGGAGGATATATGATGCAAATACGTATGGTAGCAGAAGTCGGGGACGCCCGAGGAAGACATGGCACGTTCAAGTGAATCAGATACTCGAGTCGGGCCATGTCAAGAGTCAGAATGTTATAAGAGTATGTATGAGACGATGTATGAATGTGAGTGAGGCAAGAAGTGTGTGCCAAGACCGAGTTTGGCGGTCTGTCCTCTCTGCCTACCCCTGCGGAGAAATGGCGTGATGGTTAGTTGAATAAAAAGTGGTTACGATTCAATGAACTCAATTTACAGCTTTAAACGATTATATCAAAGAACCTTTGTTTTTATTCAGTTAGGCACGTCACATTTGGTGTAGCCATTGCCCGTCCTGGAGCAAATGGAGCAGTCCGCTCCGAGGGCCGGTTAGCCAAGACTATTATAATAACCTAACACAGCGCCCTTGAGGTTTTTACTAGCGCCAGGCGTGTTTGCTCAGGGTCGGCTCTGGCAGTAACATTCCGTTTATTGGAATAAAACTGTCATTCATTATTTATAAGATACAAAGTTGTTTTTCACAAATCACGTCATTAAAAAAAATCAACAAAACCTAAATCCTAATGTCTCAATTTGTTCAAATATATCTTCGTATTTAATCTATGCCCCACGATAATTTTAAAAAGGCTATTAAACAGTGCTCTGTAAACATTGGAATTGCCTTAATTATATTTTTAGTTGCTAAATTTTAACCATATTCAATCATTTTGTCAAATATCCAGACATACTGGACACGGTTGATAGACACATTTTATAAAAATAGAACACTTTGTATTAGTTGGATAGCAATGAGCAATAAGTATTTCATTAACTGGAAATGAAAAATAATATATTTTGAAAAGTTATTTCATTAAAAATATGAATAACTTCTTCGTGCCATGTTTTGATATATTAATATAAAAATAGGTTTAAAAATTTTAAATTAAAAAAAAAAATTAAATCCAAGAAACTGTTTTATGTTCTTAGGGTTCATAGTTTGGGTTGAATAAGCGAAGAAAGATAAATTTCACATCAATAACAATGGCCACCAAGTGATCAGTTTAAATTTCTATTGGCATTGTTGCACTCCCCTGGAACTTTTCCGATCTTACCTATCGAATCGCTTTTCGGTAAAATAACACGTGGAATGCCCCAGGAATCAATTCTTGGACCATTTCTGTTCATAATCTATGTTAGTGACATAACAAAATGATATAAATATGTAATTCTTGTCGTGTTGTACTTTGTTTTGTTTCTTTCTCCCTTCTTTTCTATCCCCGGTATTTGTAATCGAGCATAATCTATTTTTACCAATGTATTAGTGGGTAAGTATCTTCTTCTAAATTCCTACCTTGGCTCTGTGCTTATGTGTATATCCCTATCTGCTTCTTTTTTGTTTCTTCTTGTTTGTTCTACTTAACCTCAATCTTTCTATTTGTCTACTGTTTTATATGTGAAACTTATAATTATGATATTTTCCTATTTTTGTACTGTTTCGTATGTGAAACTTATAATTTTGATGTCAAAATACCAATGTAAAATTGTACCCATTAACTCCCACATATGTATTGTAAGTTCCTCTCGTCTTACAATGAGTTTTGTAGCTCATCGGAATTGCTCTAGCAAGAAATAAAAAAAAAAATTGATTATTATTGAAAAGATTCACGAATTTCAGCTTAAATTGAAAAATTATCTTAGACTATTATATCTGTTATTATTTTTTAAAAAAATCTTAAAATTTATTATTGATAAATCATGCATTTTTCTTACTTATCTTTTTGCTAATAATTAATATGATTTTTATAATTGAGCTAGAATTCCCTCACCAAACACAAGATCCTTGTCTCTTTATGGTGAGGAAAGGCTATTTTTGGTTTTACATTATAATACTGCATGACATGTAAACATTGTATATTTGTTGCAAAATATACAATTGAATTAAATAATCAAAAACAATTTTTTTTTATTAAAAATGTATATATTCAGGGTGTATCGGCACGTACCCGACAAACTTTAACCAGCTATTCCTTGGCACATTTGGAGTAAAAAATGTTATGGGCACTTTGCTGTCTGGTAACATTTTTTTTTAATAAAAAATTTACCATTCATATTTTCACCACATGTCACCAATGTTTTATCCTTTGTCAAAGTTTGAAAACCTGTCTGGCAATATTTTGTTTGAGTTTCGTTGAATAATGTACTTACATACCTACGTTGGCGCGCTTTTACAATCACAACGAAATGGCACGGCACCATTCGTCTCATTTTTAACTATTATTATTTAATGTGTACGAAAGAGCGAGGTCACTTTTTGACACACTTGCTAATAACAGCTGTTGAACACGAGAAACAATGCAAATGACAGTGACGGAGTGCGGATTTTTTATTTATTTTTTTGTTTTGGAAAAAAAATGTTACCGGACAGCAAAGCGCCCATAACATTTTTTACTCCAAATGTGCTAAGGAATAGCTGGTTAAAGTTTGTCGGGTACTTGCCGATACACCCTGTATATAGCTTTTATTTATGTATTTCGTTAAAAAGCGAAATGTTTATATTTCTTTAACTATAAATAATAAAAAAAATATATGTGTATGCTTAACGAAATAACTATAAAAATGCAATTATTTTCATTTCTGGTGACTGAAATAGTTGTTTCTCGTTGTTATTAAGTTGATTTAAAGTGCTTTTAACATAATTTGAGCATATTAACCGCAGCCCTGTGTAAGTGAATCTTTACTGCAGTTTTTAGTGTTTATGGCTGTGTTCTTTAAGTTTTACTTAACACATGGAGCTTACATACATGCGGAATCATTTTGAAAATCTAAAATAAATTGTTTAAAATTTGTTTAAGGTTCTCATGCAGATTCAAAGTTCGACTCTGTCGTATCCAACGCGATCCCTCCGTACAGCTTAGTCCACGAAGCCAAGTACCTCTCCATTATCCTGAGGGTGGTGAAGCCGGGGGGATTGGTGGTGGTCCGAGACCAGACCGAGGGACTGCTTAGCACTCTGAAGCTCAGCGGGTTCGTCGATGTCAAAGAAGAGGGGGAATTTATATTGTGCAATAAGCCCAATTTTGAGGTTAGTTTATTTTTCATGTGAAAAATTTTTTTTTGCCATAGATGTGTTGCAACTGTGAACTACAGCATCTCCATTTCGGAATGTTATGAGACTAAAACATCGCTATTGTAATTTCATGCTGTTTCATTTTTTAATAGTGGCCTCTCATCAGGGCTACATTGAGAGTATTTCTCACTAACTAGTCTTTGAGAATATTTATTTATTTACTAGCTGTACCCCGCCACGCATTGTTGTGGCTCAGTCTGTCTGTGCAGATAGAGAAACAATAGCGCATGTTGCTTTTACGTCCAATAGATAGTGTTATTTAAAAAAAAAATCGTTCTTTTACCTGTCACAGATGACATCTATATAATATAGGTATATAAAAACTCATGCATATTTGAATGCAACTTTGTGTCAAAATTTCGAAGCAATTGTTGAAGAACTTTTGGAGATTTAAGATTTTGAACAAACGAACATTAACATTTTTATTTATATAAATTGATTAAAGCGGAGATGATTTACGGATAGTTCCAGTGAGCACTAAGGCCATGGGCCCATTATGCTATCTCCCATTTTACCTCATTCCTTTAACACTAACCCGGTCCCTTTGATAATGATAAGTTCACCAGGGTTGTCATTGGATATGTCTCACGGTTCCACAACGTGTTTTCCCAGGTATCTTGCCTTGTTCCCTTCAGGGCGGAACTTTGGCAGCGTAGGTGAATTGGAGTATCTTCATCCTCTTTACATTTCCTACGTCCATTGGTGTTTTCCAATCCCAAAAACTGCATGCGTCTGCTGAGGCGGCAGTGTCCCATTAGTAGTCCTACCAGTTCTGATAGTAGCAAGTTCTTCAGGAATAGTCCTGCATTCCATCACCAGCCCAGAGTCGCATCAGTTACTTTCCAGCGCCATTAGGAATGCCTGCCTATCAGAACTTATCCTTATGTACTATTTGAATGTAGTTACCACTTTGTGGCTATCCATTATAATTAAATGAAACGGTATAACTTTGTTTAAACCACTGTATTTTTTTATTAACGCCGAACGGTTCAACCGTTCCTTCCTCAATTGTTCGATTCCTTCCCACATGTTTTTTTAAAAACAGGGTACAAGTCAGATGTGTATGGAGGCGGCTTACCTAAGTACTTTCTTGCAATATTCTCCTTTATATTATTTGAATGTGTTCCATATTTAAAGGGTAGGTACAGAATAATAAGTTTGTTTCGACAGGTCTATTATGGAGGTTAAATACATTTTGAGCGGGAAAAACAGCAGTTCATATTAACCCCTCCGACTTTTCGCGAACTTGAAGCTAAGATGTCTTTACCGAAATGTCAATTTCACGAAAACGTTGTGTTATTACCGCCTCACAATCAAAGCTCTATAAATGAAACATTACTGAACGGAGCCGAATAGTAAAAACTGTTTTAGAAAGGTTACAAAATAGGCTTGTTGTATCATAAATAAATATTAACATTTGTAAATATTTAAATTTAGAATGGAAACATGAAAAAATTGTAAAAATGACTCACCTGTAATGTTTTATGTAAAAACGATACTAAAATCACGGATAATGTAAAAAAAAAACACTTATTTCATCGTACAAATGTACAATAAACAATTCTGTCACTTCACTTTTTGACCATTTCATACAAAATATATTTTTAAAAAAATAATTAAACTTGCGAGGCGGGTCGGCACGTCAAACGGCTTTCTTGGCGTCGTTTTACGATTTGGCGGGTAAAATTTGCTTCCACTGAGTAGGTCTTTTTACACGTTTCTATGGATAACTTTGAATAGAGATGTGAAGCTTCATTCAATACGAATATTCTACTTTTTGTTTTAGGGATGTCACTAGAAGAATAACGGAGTTATGACGATTTTTGTGGAAACACACGCGTTGACGTGTAAACACGCTTATTGTACTTGACTGCTATCGTTATTTTATCGTGTATATCTGCTTACGTTGCTGACCGGTTAAGAGCATTAGAGAAAGTTCTAACCTCAATCCAACATTTGTCTAATGCACTATTCCTTTTTATACATTTTTCGCTATGTTTTATTATGTATTTCCTTTTAATTTTAGTGTGCAAATTGATTGTGATTTCAGGTTGGGTCCTCCATGAAGCTGGGAGCCAAGAAGGTTTGGAAACTGGACAGCGATGTAGAAACAGCCTGGACCGTCAACACGGATGATGATGTCATTGATTCTGATCTTCTACTCGATGAAGATGACTTGAAGAAACCTGACCCGGCTTCTTTGAGAGGTATGTAAACAAAACCCTCAATTAAATAATAACATTTTAATTTTAGCAAAAAGAAACAATTCGCTATTTTTAACATTGTCAGGTATCTTATTGATTACTTTATTGTTTCATTGTATTCTTTTTGTGGTGAAACTGTTTTTACTTTTTATACTGTGTTATCTTATTGTTATGTGTTATGTTGTTTTTGTTATTGTTCTTTTCTTATACATTCCCACAAAGGTAACGATGAAAAGATAATGTGTGGTATCATTCAATTTTGAACAGGTTTCTTATGACTTAGTTAGAGATGAACACAAAAGTAAAAATATATTTTTTTGACCAACTTAAATTGACATTATAATTATGCACCCAACTTATGGATGTACAGAATAATAGACGAAATATTGTACATTATATTATATCTGAATTGTGATAAAATATAACTGACAGAATGTAATAGACTCTTGAAGTTGATGATGGGTTTAAAAATTCGAGTTTTGACTTAAATATGTCGCTCTAGTTATATATTCCTTTAGGGAAAAATGAAGCAAGTTAATAAATATTATAATAGGTAGAATGAAATGTTTGATATATTCATTTTCTTATTTTGACTTATCTGGCTGTGCCTTTTGCAAACATTCGATTTCTAAAGCCTGTTAACAAATGTATCGTTAACATAAAACTTTCCGAATTGGCCATCTTTAATGTTCTGGTTCTCATGTATTTCTTCCTTTTCTAGTTTGTGGAACAACGGGACAGAGGAAGGCTTGCGCCGACTGCAGCTGTGGACTAGCCGAAGAGCTGAAAGGAGAAGTGAAAGAAGAACCCAAGTCATCTTGTGGCAGTGTAAGCTCAGTCATTATATACATATACAGGGTTTTCCAATAAGAGGTATTATTTTGAATAGCCCGCTATTTCGGTAGATGTTACTTTTGAAGATGTCATTTTTTGACATTTGACAAGTAGAAACTACGCCATTAATAAAAATGGAACGATACACGCTTCAACAACACATTGAAATTATTAAAATTCACTTGAGTGAATCAAATGCAAATCATCTTGAGTGATGAGGCCCATTTCCACCTCGGTGGCTTCGTCAACAAGCAAAATTGTCGCATCTGGGGCTCAGAAAACCCAAGAGTTATTGTTGAAAAGCCTCTCTATCTTCAATATGTGACTGTTTGGTGCGGTTTATGGTCCGGCGGAGTCATTGGACCTTAATTTTTCGAAAATGAGGCTGGAGCAACAGTTACGGTGAATGGATTGTGCGCTATCGAGAGATGATTAATGATTTTTTATGGGCGGAATTGGATGGTATTGATCTGGACAACATTTACTTTCAACAAAACGGCGCTACGTGCCACACAAGCAACGAAACCATTGATCTTTTACTATTGAATATCAAAATAACACCTCTTATTGGAAAACCCTGTATTTATATTACTTATCAGAATTAAATTTAATGTACATCACAAGAAATCCAGTAAACTATTTTAATTGCCGAGGTATTCTGATATACATTTTAATATTTTGTCGTCAAGTTACTTTAAATGATCTGTCAAATTCATGATTTATTTAGAAATATTCCCGATTGACATTAATTTTCCAACAGATTTGCTGTTTTTGAATGTATCCCAAAATAAAAATTTTAAAGCAAATCAGATATTTTTTTAGACCGTTTACATAGTTTCCGTGAGCACCCGGGCCATGGGCCCATTGTACTGTCTCCCAGTTTACCTCGTTCCTAACAGTAACCCGGTCCCTTTCATCAGGCCATGTCATTGGATATTTGGCTGTTTCCTGGTTCCACAATGGACCTTCCCAAAGCTGAGCCTTGTTCCCATCGGGGTGGGACATTGGCACAGTAGGTGAATTGGAGTCTCTTCATATTTCCTGCATCTGTTGGTGTTTTTCACTCCCAATAGCTACATATTGTGTCTCCTAAGGTGGCAGTGTCCCGTTAGTAGTTCCCTCAGTGAGTGAACTGTCCATATTGAGTAGTTGTCTGGTTCGTCTATATTATAAATTTAACCACTCAGAACATTAGAACGTCAAAAGACGTAAATATGATAATAGTGGTCAAGACATTAGAACGTCTTTTCACGTAAACGCGCAAGATTTTACAAAAATCGATTTATTTCCATAACTAGTATACGGATTGCCATGATTTAAAAAACAGAGTATCGATAATGAATAACGCTACGCGTCTGTATTCAACAATATCTATGGAACGTAGAACTGCATTATCTAAGCCGATTGAATCTGTCATCTTGTTCGTTCATAATTTATTGTGTTTCTAAATAATTTATTAAAAATATTTTAGTTTGGACGGTTAATATTTTGAGGTGACTTATAGTTTTTAATTATATTTCTTCAATATATAAAGTGTTATTTCTTTATGATACTCAGAAAAAAGTACATTTTTCACGGCTTTGAAATAATGGTTATCGATTCTTACATATTTTTGACGTTTTCATAAAATATATATTTAGAAACGCAAATATTTACTTATAACAACACAATACGATTGTGGATTTCATAATCTTTTCAAAACATTTTTTAGAATGAGGCTACGTTTCCCAAGACGTGAGTTATGATGCTTTTAGCAAAACTCGTAAATAACACAAAAATTATCACGTTTTGACAGTTCTCAAAGGAACACATAGTATATAAATGTCTTTGTCTGAGAGGTTAAGAAAAATGATTCTTTCTTTCTAGTGTTATTTGGGGGATGCCTTCCGCTGCGCCAGCTGCCCCTACTTGGGCATGCCTGCCTTCAAGCCCGGAGAGAAGGTCCTGCTGGCGGACCTCAAACCCGACATTTAACTCATCCGCACATCCTCAAAATAAGAATGTGATATCTACGTTTAATAATTATTGTTTTAGCTCAATGTTGTTAGCATGTGTCGCCACAGATTTATGCTATCGTTGAAGGCATTTGACTGTTCATATTCCTATATTCACAATAGTATTGTTGATCAAATATATATTTTTAGGTGAAATGACAACAACCTTTTACATTTTACTATTTATTTTCTGCCTCACAATTCCCCATAGGCTGCCTCTACACACATGAGTTTTTCCCGTTAGTCTTTTACGTAAAGGATTAGTAATAACGTGTGTGGCTCCTTCTTATTGGCTTATATTTATATCAGTACTATAATCTTACCATGGGATTAGATTGGCAACAATTAACGTATAATGTTACAGCGGGATTAGATTGGCAACAAATAACATATAATGTTACCTCGGGATTAGATTGGCAACAAATAACATATAATGTTACCGTGGGATTAGATTGGCAACAAATAACACAATTTTTACTGTGGGATTAGATTGGCAACAGGTAACATATAATGTTACCGCGGGATTAGATTGGCAACAACTAACATATAATGTTACCGCGGGATTAGATTGGCAACAAATAACATAATGAAATGTAGAATCCTTCACTGATGCTCTGAAAACGGATGGGGTTTTTATACAACAGATAGAATTATGACTTTATAAAAAAATATACATTGAAAAAATCAAAAGCATCCTATAATCAACTGTCTGGCAAAAGGGCTTGCTTAGAGTAATAGTATTGTGAGATATCAGCAGGCAGCAATGATATTCGGCTAAATTTCCAAAAAATAGTTTAACTTCCAGAGTGGCCTTGACAATCCTGGATGACAAAAAGCCTGCGAGTGTCCAGGATAGGAAGATGTTTTCCGATTACCAAATCCTTCAAGAATCCAATGTCAGGTAATGGTGGCGTCATTTAACAAGTTGCAGATCGGTCGTCCGTCAGTCCAGAGGTGACCCCCAGGGGGGTATAACTCTGTTCGAAAATTGGAACCGAAATATTATGACGGCATATGTTTGCCTAACTATATCCACCAATGAAAAACTCTGAAAATATATGGAATAAACTTTCAAAGTTTTTCATTGGTGTATAGTATAAGAAGTAGGCTCCGAATGAGAATTTTACTGTCTATATATTGGCATATCTAAGGTTTTTTAGGTCCAATCTGTTTCATACAAAAAGCCCGAAGTTATCAATCTATAGAAGTTGATTTATGGTGGCCCTATGCTAATGGCTGTCGATCAAGAAATGCCAGTGCTTGATTTTTGAACTACTTAGGTGTTCTTCAGAGCGCAAGTATGGCAACAGAAGTGTGTCAAAAATATTACAGGGTTAACAATCTAACTAATGCACAATGGTTAATTGAGTAAATACTGGAGGTGCCACACACCCAAACCATAGATATAAATCAATAAGGAGCCACACACTTGTTACTAATGCTTTATATAGCAAGTCGCTTGCGTAAATGGCAAAATTACGAATGTAAACCTTTTACCTTAGTTTATAACAAGTTACAGAAGTCGTAAGTTTTTAACAAGTCTAAAATGCATCCACACGAACTTAAGCCTTTTCACAGCTTATGAAATCAATTGAGACACTTACCGTAAGAAATGGTACCTAAACGCACCGATGCGAAATGAAAAGACAAGTTTTTGCAGGATTTAATAATATTTGGATGATTTGTATAGCGCCGTTTTTGTGCAAAATCACCTCAAGGGCGCTATATAAATATATAATACATTTCTACAATGATCTATCTTATAACTACGATTTGACGATTCTGACTCTGAATTGAAAACGAATATAGGATAGTCTATAAAAACTATTATTTTTATTATATGAAATCAAATCTAATTAGGATAAGTACGTTTATTATCTGCCGAAAACAATATAAAAAATAACACTAGATAAAACTCAACTAAGCACAAGGGCGGATCCAGCTTTGGCGCCAGGGGGGGGTCACGTAGTCGTGGTCAAGTTTTTTTTTTTTTAAAGAAAGACAAACATTCCCGGGTTACGAATAACCCAACAATAACTCCTACCACCACCACAGAAAGCCGAAAATGCTTGCTTGTGTTGTGATGGAGGACTTAGGTCCGGTCAGTTACAGTTAACATAAGTTATAATTTAATTTTGATAATAATATATACAAGTAAAAAGTAGGTATTGTTGGATATGGTAACACTAGGTATATCATTAAGATTGTCTTTTGCTCCGCAAGCCCGGGCGGCGTAGGCTCGTGTAATGTCAATTGTCAACCAATACAGTACAGATTACAATTATTAATCGTGTTCTTATTTCACCACAGTATAACATGGTGTCAGGTGTGTCTTCAACATAGTAGGAATCTTGCAACTTTTTGAATTTCCTTTTCCTCGTTGTAGTTATTCGCCATCATATATAAAAGAGTAAATATTTACCTACGACTACCGTTTTTACTACTACAAATTGCCCCTTTAATAACACCTGCTCGCGTCCCCTTTAGAGTTATATCCCAGTTTTCAAGTAGTTTGTGGGCTACGCTAGGTTTGTATAGACTGGTTTGTGATTTAATTCTACCTAATCCAACCTAACCTAACATGTACGGAATATTTTCTCAAACGGTAGTCGTAGGTAAATAATTACCAAAGAAATGATTGCTTAAAACGTTTCCACTCGCCAACCATATCCGTAGCATTCTGCATTTGCAGAATTTGACTTGACATTATTATTGTAACACTTTGCTTGTCACGACAAAATAGACAAATAATAACAGCTTGTTGACCGTTATTTCTTTGTTAAGAAAGACAAAAAGGCCCAAATAAAGTGTTGAAATAGATTTTGGCTTTAATTAAACAATTATCTATGCGCTTTTGTTCCGTCAAAGGCGACAATTAATTTCGTTTTATCCGAATGACAGCTACCTACCTGACATCTGCTGACGGCAACCGGCTTCGTATTCAAAATTTCAAATACGTAAATGTTAAAAACAGAAACATTAGGATTAGAAAGGATTGGACCGATAATAGGCCACATGCATCACATTTAAAAAAAATCCGGTTTAGGCAAATATTCTAAGACGTTCCGTATTTTTTTTTAATCGTATTTTTGAAACCCTGGTGATTTTTTAAAAATTTCAACTCGAAAAATCAGACCATTTTTTATAAACCGGAAAGACGGGACATAATTTTATATGTGCAAAAAAACGGTAATTAACTAGCCGAAAGTCATTTAAAAAAGAACGTTTTCCACACGAATGTCACAAAAATGGCAAGATATTGTACGGAGTTTTGTTCATAACATCTGTCAAAACACCGCCATCTTTAGCAAAAAGCATAAATATACCAAACCACCTACTCATGCAAAAAGTCAAATCAAAGGTTAAGTCATAAATATACCACTCTCTAGATCGATATCTTCCGGCTTTTTGTATCCAACAGAATTATACAGTACTTAACCACAGATATACAAGCAGTACCTACCGTGCGGAGCAGAGCAGTAGACAAGGTAGAGGAAACTCAAGGCCATTTAAAAAAAGATGCGACCATAGACAACATAATTGCTCTCAGCCTACTCTATTCATTCACTAGCCCAAAAAAACTATTATAAAAATAAAAATGTCCTTGAAGCAGAAAAATGTCGAAATGTTTTCCAAGGGCAAGGTTCATCTGACTAAGAAAATAAACTTTTACAGTGCATTTCCTTAAGATGAAACTTGTTAATCTGAGAAGAAGAAACCCAAAATGACAAGAAATTTGCAAAAACACTGAAGAAAATTTCCAAAACATGATTGTCCGACAGTACGACGAAAAATTCCGACATTTGTCAGCCTCATGAACTCATGGTTACATATGTTTAAAAATCTTTAATTTCACCAAAACAATAAGATAATACAGGATAACACTAATCAATAACATGAATAAGTTTATCGATATAATAAATAACATTTATACGTTGTGGAGGACGACATGTAAAGTATGAAGCATTGTTCAAAAAACCGAACGAATAACCTAAAACTGTTAATTCACTTTAAACTTGAACTTACGTACGTAGTTTGAATATAATATGTTTGTAACTCGCTAACACTATACTGGCTTATATTGTATTTTTATCACGAACAACTTTAACACGCAATATTTTCGACGGAAATGATAGTATTTCGGCAGAAAATGACAACCCGCGTGTATAAATAAACCACTCTCAATTTGTTTGAATGATTTGAAACTGTCAAACGGGAAAATTCCGTCATCTCTTTCTGTTACACGAGTCATTATGGTAGAGAGCGAGAGATCAAACCAATCCTTCTGTTCTCACCAATGAGATCTGAGCTTTTAGCCATATTATTCGTTTTCTATAAGAATTTTGAGGTGGGCGTGGCGGTTTCAAATGAGTTTCGAGGCCAAAGCTTAGTTAAATGCCCCTGGGTTAAGTGGTTAAGTTCGCAGAGAACAAACAATAAATCTAGTGAACGCTAAACGTCAAAATCAAAAATTCGCCGGATATCAAAGTGTTGCCGTATAAAAAAAATAATCAGTGTGGAATTTTACAAAATTAAGGGAACATAATCGGAGACGGAACATTTTCATGTAAATCATTCAAAATCCATCATTAAAAATAATACTATACATTTCTAAAAAAAATTACTAACGTTTTCGTAATCTTAGTAAAAAAATCTATCCACACTTTTAGCCTTCATTTTAATTGATTCTGAAAAATTTGTTACAAATATTAAAAATGTGTCCACTTCCGAAGTTATTAATTCATCATCTAGAAAAATAAAATCTGGTACTTACCGCTAAGTCCGCTAACTTTATAGTTATACACGGGTTATAAAGTTTTAAAATCGTTGAACGTAAAATATATTAATTGTAAGGTATTGTTTTATTAATCTAAAATATAAATAACTTGCATCCCTCGTGCGGCATAATTTTCTTTTTTTAAAATTCAATTATAATTTCGCCGAAATAAATTAAAATGTTAGCCTTGGGCAAAACCTCGATGAACGAGGTTGTGTCTCGCCTTAAGAATTGCTTTAGGAAGTATAGGAAGGCTGGTAATTCGCGCGGGCGCGTTAGACCTGTCCAGACTTGTCAAAAAACTTCCGAAAGAATAAGTTCTGTAACTTACTAAAATTACGTTAAGTGACTTTTGGTGTCGTTTACATTGGGAATTTGGCCAAACTCGCCTTCAAGAGCGATTTACAGGAAAAAAACTTACGAGTCTAACCCCAGCCTTAGAACATTAACAAATAAAATTTGAGTTTAAACACACATACACTGGCATAATGAAGAAACTGATTAGATTACTTACCATTTCTTGTAATGAATTGAATTTGCAGCAACAATTTTTAAGAACACTATTACTTATATTGGAACTTATTTTTTTTAACTTAGTAAACAAATAAAAGTAAACACTTTATTAATAAAGTTTAGTCGTTCCGATTGAGGTTAGGTTTTGCTAGACGCTAGACGTTAGTCGAAACAAAGCGCGCGTAAGCGTCACACGTGGTTACACGAAATGTGTCATAATAATATGAAAGGTGGCGGCCGAAGCGCGCGCCGGTGGCGGTGCGCGGTGACGCGGTAACATTCGAATTTTCGATGCGTTCGTTCCCGAATAATGCGTTTGCCGTCAAACAAAGTATTATATTAAATTAATTAAATATTGAAAGTACTTAAATAAAAATTATATTGTGACAAAAAATATATAAAAACATTATGTTTAACAATTTTAATTAGTGGTCCACCTTGGTCCTGGATGGGCCCAGGACCTAGGTAGTCATGACCCCCCCTGGGCTGGGGCCCAGGGGGGGGGTCATGACCACCGTGACCCCCCCCCTGGATCCGCCACTGACTAAGCACTTGGTACCTTTGAAAACGAACATAAACGGAAAGAAAATTTTCCGATTCCAAAAACTGAAGAGATAGATTTTTTTTTCTGAAAATGAGCATCCTTTTTAATTATCGGTCCAATCCTTTCTAATCTCAATGTTTCTGTTTACAACATGACGTATTTGAGTTTGAAGTCGGTTGCTGTCATTCCGATAAAATTAAAGAACTCCATTCAAATCCGCTGTTAACGGAACAAAAGCGCGTGGAGAATTGTTTCTCTCAAGCCAACTTCTCTATTATTTGGGAATTTTCGTATTTATTGACAAAATTGCGTAAATTTGACAGCAGCAAATCGTTGTTGACAAGAAGCCATCTTCTTACCACAAATAAAATTACGATTGTAGCGGTCGCTGTGAGCACTTACGTAAGTTAAACTTCCGAACAACTTCCATTAACATTAACTTTTTAAATGCCAGTAGGTAGAAGTGTAGATGTGCACAGCAGGCCGTGAATTTTTAATCAAAATAAATCATTTTTAAATATTATTTTTATAAATTAAAAACATTACACCTTGAAAGGATATTTAAATGACTTACCAAATTTATTCAATATTCGACGTTTTTGCTTCCCTTCACTTAGATAAATATATTTAAAAAAAAACGGGACATATGTATGATACAGAGGGCTCAAAGAAGAGCGAGTAAACTCGCTATTTTTCTATGGCTGGCCTGCTGGGCACGGCCAAGAATGCGAGTAAACTCGCTCTTGGCACAGAAGCGGTTAATTACCATAGGTCGGATGCATAATTTGTAAATGCTCCTGTGAGTAACTTATCAAAAACTTACGTATGTCGTAAATTTTACTTACGAGTGTAGAGGCAGCCTTATAACCAAAAATTCAACTACCTGTAGACCAGTGGACTGCGGCACCTTTATTGGGTAATTTGTTTTAATGCGAATACCGCGCAAGAGTCCCAACTGCTCCTAACCATCTGGAGCAAGTGAGACTGTAAGGTATGTTGTTATTGAAGTGAAGGTAGCAGGGAGAGGAAGGAGATGGGTAAAGTAGACAACTGTTTTACCTCCGCGGGGTGTTACCCCAAGGTTAGGAACTGTTGCTCTAAAAACTCAAACTTCGAACATACAAGAACATAATAAAATTAAAAGAATGGGCTTCACAGTGAAAAATGAACTCAGTTTAATATTTACATATTATGTTTATTATTGGCTTTCGTATTACATCATTATAGAAAACACCCCTTTGCAATGGCACTCCTCAATTACACCATATCACTATACAGAATATATTATAACATAGATACACTCTATCAGCTCTTGCCTATGTTCCCAGTAAACCCTCAAGACATAGATTCAGATAATTATGTCACAATCTCAAGGCACTTGTTCTGGCCTATTTGGGTTTTGTCATACCATCCCCACATTCCACTCTAGAAAACAATACGTTCTGTGACACATTATCATTATGTTATACAAGAATTTATATATTTAGATCGATAGATTAGATAATAGAAACAACGGAGTAAGCCATGAACCAATATAAGTATGAAACCATTCTAATGCAAATTGCATCTACGCACAGCCTTCGTATATCTATCTGCCTGCACACCAAACGCAGTACTTTCAATGGTTCCGCCGCTTTGGTAGTTGATGCAGTTTGGTTTTAGCTCGGCAACAGTCCATGCCATATCCCCCTTTGTTTCTATTATTATGATTGGGACTGATTGAATCATATCTGAAGACATTGATCTCTTGTTTCAAGTTACAAATCTCAAATAAACATAAATTATCTATTGTATCAGTGACGGTCTGTGAATTTTCAGTTAATATACATTTTTTTACAACCTTACCACTCTAGCTAACTAAAAAGTCACGGACCGTCACTGCTATGTATTTGTAAAACACAATCGATGTAGTTTTTGCATGGCTGTATCGACGTGCGTACAATCGCGTTGTCCTTGCTCCACTTAACCTAACCTAACCCAACAGGTTCGGGATTGGCCGAATGGGGCAATAAAAAAAGAAGGGAAACGCGGTTAGGTCAAGGGCATGTACAATAAGATTTTCAGCATGTCGATACAGTCGGGAAAAACATGCAGTTTTATTTTTGATTTTACGGCACCTCTGTATAACAGTTATCATTTATTAATCATTAAGACTGAGAGGTAAAACACAACAACTGATATCTTCAGGTATGGTTCTATCTGTACAGTAAAAAAAATATGTTAAGTTGGCATGCAAAACTGGAAATGCTAATTTTTTTTAGATAAAAATAAATACACTTATCAAAACAGTGATCTATTATCGGTGGTTGTCTATCGTAAAATTGGGACAATTCAACACACCTTTAAAAAGTGATATAGTCATTAAAAATGAAGAAAAAACTTCACTTTTCATGATATATCATTTTTTTAAAGTGTGTTGAATTGTCACTGTGTTGAGTTATCCAGTTACCCAAATCAACATCTAATTTAGACTCAAATAAATTTTGAAAGCAAATTTCTTTGAGGTTTTGCATGCCAGAAGAAAGCATATTAAGTTGTTTTATATTGAAACTTTTCCTTCAATAAGTGACAGAAATTAGAGTTTAGACGTCAAACATGGAACATGACACATACCTAAACAATGAAAGCACATCTCACAAATACTTCCATACAACTATGTACTGACAATCTCTGACTTTAAGCATTATTTGCAAAAATAATAATATTAATCATTATCACAATTAGAAGGACCGAATGTTTGCAAATATTTTACAAGTGGACGACACTACCCGTCAAGAAAAAATAGTTTTAAATCATTTTCTATCTAAGTTTTGGACCAGAGATGACACATACCAGATGCGATTTGATATCTAAATGTTATTCATTATCTACATTATTTGTTTATCTGATTTGAGAACAGCTAAAGAATGTCTTTAAAATCTCTCTATCTAATTTTAAAACGATTAATGGCCTGCATTATAATCTGTCATACTACGATCTTATTCAATAATCACATCATTGGCATGACTCTTGATTGCAACAGAAGCAGATAGACACCTTTTATAAGAAAACCACCAACAGGATACATTTATTATCCCTTGTTATTCTGCAATAACAAGGGAGTACAAAAGCAGCCCGTCTATTCTAGCTGTTGCCGCAATTGTTGGTCACCGCAGCCATTTTAATTGCTATAAAAAGATGCCATGCTGCTTTTGTAATATTAAACTTCCCTTGTGAATGCGGCCATAATGGAAAATACATACTGACAGATTGATACATTGCATGTTACATCATTGAGAACAATGATTGCACACCAATTTTTATAATACATACATATCTCACAACATGCGGTATGTATCGTAAGTCTTACGACATAAGAAATGCGTATAATTTTAGTATACACGAATTGAAGAGGATTCGTTTGAAGTGTCTATCTAATTGTTACAATAGTTGTCCATTTCAATTGAAGTTCAAAGTTGCTGCAACGTCGTTAGATCTACATAATATGTAGTTTCAATTATGAAACTTTAAAGCAATGTGTTTGTATATTGAGATTGTGGGAAAATTTTTCTAATACAAAAGATGTGATATGAGGTTTTAAGTCCGACGTTTCGGATTGCGTTTGTACTGAGAGTGTTCAATTTGTTAATTTACTTTATAAAACTTTGTAATATTAGTTTTTATACACATAGAATTTTACAATATGCATGACATATTAATGATAAACTATTTATGAAGCACCAAGTTTATAAATCAGAATGTACAAATGAATACCATTTCTGGCAATAACAATTGAGAAGCTGGATGCAATAATAACTTTAACGCAGATAAACTGTTTTTGCTCCCATTGCTTTTCAGGTAGTTAAGGGGTTGAACTCTTCTTTATCTGCTGTGTAAATACTACTTCCATAGGTTTTACACAGATGAAGCTACACGCAAAAAAACTTTTAACGCTTTTTACTCAAAACTACAATTTTCATCATACTAGTAATGAACACATTACAGCAATGTCAAAGTAGTTTTATCAAGCATTATTCCCAGTGGCCAAATGATAGTGAGAAACATTAAAACAATTTTTTTTATGTTGAACTGCCAAGTAAAAGTTGAGTATAAAAATATTGTATTCTTGATTTTAACCTTTACAATGCTGGATCTATCCCATCATGCGGCATGTTTTGATAAGGTTAAAATTTATTGATACAACTGATTGTATTTGGTTGAATTTAAGAACATATAAAAAAAGTTATTTGCAAGGAATGGAGCATGACAGTTTAAACAGATAAAAACTTTAAACCAGGGTTGCAACAACTGGATCCTCACGAGGTATTGTAAATAATCATTTTCAACAGGGCTAACCTGCCACATTTATAGGGAAGCTGTTGATTCTCTGAATACATATCTATCTGTCAACAGGTAATATAAAACATGAACAAAGCCGACAATAATAAAGTAAGATTTATCATTTCTAAATATATAACACTTCCAAGTCGCTATATCTTCTACTCATCACAGCCAAAACAAAATACATATAATATTATGTAATCCAAGTGACAATATACAAAGGTAAGAAATATCATTATACATACATTGTTTTTAAACAAACATTCTAACAAACACGTATGTACACGTCATTATATCAAAAGTTTTAATGTCAAAAAAATTACTATGTAAATGCTCAGATTAACTAACACATAACTTGAATACATTATAAGACATTTATTTTAACATTGTTATGTTTTGCGATGAATTCATCTTAAGTGATATTGATAGCATATCATCTGAATACATAGCGGGCCTTTCTAAGTTATTATATTTCGTCGTTGAGTTAGTAATTTCATCAGTTAAGTGACAATATCTTCGAAACATCTCTGGGAAAAAAGTCATAAGTAAATTATTAACAACCCACCACACTAGTGGTAAAAATCTAAGATTCAATTGAATAACTAAGCTATGGATCGGAAAAAATCTATATTTTTAATTAATATCCGTGTATTAATTTCAGATATTTATTCACTAAATATCGTGTTAAATAAAACATGGAAATTGAAAGGAAAATATATCTTTGCTAAAGGCTTATTCACATATAGGCGATATTCGTTGCCACTGTGGGTAGCGAAAACCGAGTGGTTATGCATTATTCTCACTGTTCAAACTTAGGCAGATTCCGCTTCTGCTATGGGTAGTGAAACATTGACTTTAACCTTTCTAGTCAGTCACATTTGTGCTGTCCATGAATAAATACATACACAGTAATCATGCATGACTAGTGAAAATAGCACTTATTATTGAAATGGATAGCGATAGCGCCTGTTTTGTAAAACAAGCGAAAAGATAGTATGCCTAGCCGAGAAGTATGGTGGAATTGGCGGGGTTCCAGAAATAGTCTAGCTAGGCTTATGCAAATACCCGGCGGAATCCCTCTTGATGTTTTTCGCTACCCACAGCGGCAGCGAATATCGCTTATATCTGAATAGACCTTAATAGCTTAGCGGCATTTTTTATTTTTTGCGAATGAATGAATCTCAGATTTCCCAATATCTCAATAATAATTTGGAGACCAGTGTGGTGGACCATTAATACCACTGTTTGCTGATTTCTGTTAAGTGATAAAGCAACAGCCTTTCAACATTAAAAAAATTCAATTTCTTTAAATCAGTTGGAAAAATGGCTCTTGAACAATTTTATTGACAGTGTCACTTAACATATTATATTATCGGCGAAAAATGTAAAACATTGAAAAACTGAAAGGCCTCGACATCTTCATATATGGTTTTACTCGTAACACAAAATAATGAATACACACTCATTAAGGAAGTTAAAACAGATTACTTATATAAAAATTACTTTCACTCACAGTTAAATCACTCAGTTCTGATAAAATCTTAATTTCATTTATGTAGGTACTAGGTACCTATCATTCAACCTTTATCTTCTAATTGTGTCACACTCAAGTTGAGTTCATTCCCTTTGAACAACATTTGCACATGAATTATACTAATAATAATAATATATCATAGTGAGCCGCATAATGGAAACACAATAATGATGGTTACTGGGAAATGATTTTATCTTATTTTTAGCTAATCCAAATCTTCACTCTCTCTTTTTTCATGTTTCTGCTAAATATTTAAATTTCAATTTATTGAAACAATACCACGGATTTTATAATATTGAAATATAACAAAATGGCTGCATGACATCTCTTTGTTACACTGAGTATTTTGGGGCCGCGAGGAATATTAAAACATTGTTAATTTCACCAAAATAGATTGTATCTATATATTGGTATTGTCAGTGGAGGGATTTCAAATTTCTCTTTATAAAAGTTCTGCAATAATTCATAATTCGCACTCTTATTAACCTGTATTGACATAATTTAGAAAATAAATTATGCAAAAGTGAATAGAAACTACGAACATGAGTTTGTCTGTGACATGACATTGTTAAATCAAACGGCTATTGATAACTTAACCAATATTTTGGTAACTTTATAATGAACCCTTTAATTATTAGGAGACCAAATTTGTCCCAAAACATCATACGAATTTGGGTTCCTGATATTTAAAGGGTGAAAGGAGGTAAGTACCTGCATAATTTCAAATAATTATTTTAAATAAATCTTTAAAATTTGGTTCTTACCCGCCTATCTGCACATTACTATTTTTTATAGATAAAAGTTAACAGCAGTAACAAACCTCGGAGCCCATTGTAATAAATTCAGGTGAGAGACGTGATTACAGTATTGTGTATATCGTATATCGGGTTTAATGTATATCCCTAACGAATGGCAGAATGGAGACATGACTACACAAGGTGGGGGGAATCCTCCCGAGATCTTAGAAAAGCAGTTATGTTAGTCAGTGAGGTACACGGAGATATGATATATCCTGTAGCTCGCAAGCTACTATACCATTTTATGAGATCTTTACTTAAACTCGGATAAACATATCCTAAATGGTTTCACTTGATCCTAACTCAAGTATTTTGTGTATGAAACATCGCTAGTGCAATTGGATGATAAAACAACCAGGTGGACTATGAAAAAATATTTATAATAAAACAAAAACTCATCATTGATATTATAGAACAGGCAACTTTTTACAGCCTCTTGCCAGACCTGAGTGCAACAAATACAGACCGAACTCGAGAGCCAAGAGCACAGAAATTATATCTATATTAAACAAATGCTTACTGATGCAACCCTTGAAAAATCATTTTTTTTGCTCAAATCAAAAGGTTAGTACATAGCAAGAAAAGGTGTAATTTATGACATATTTTTTTAACCTTTAGCGGAGATTGGTACTTTTCATTTCTCTCGAAAAGTAAAGTTACAATGTCTGTGTGCTCTACACAAGCATTCAATGATCAATGTCATTTAAAAAAAAGGGAGGCCAACTAAATGTCATTGTTTATTTTAATAACGCGGAGTGATTACTACAACTATGTAACTCTCATTCAGCATTTTTGATATACACAAAAAAAACCATGCATTTATTTACTCACTTATGCGTCCCACAAACACGTAATAAGGTGTTGTAAAAACACTGATTTCGGAGTTACCAAGTTGTATTAATTACCCCTGGATATTATATCGAAGGTTCTTCATTCAAAAGCATCAGGCTAAACTATTTGGGTATAAAATTATGTTTGGCACGTCGAACTTATAGGTAAACACGGGCAATTAAAAGCTTTTTTATCGAATCCGAAAGACGCATAATTTTCTTTGTTAAGGCAAGTTATTAAAGCTTTATGAGAATAGATTAGTGTATTAGTTGATGTTACTCTGGACAACTACATATTAAATTTATGCTCTTTTCACTATTAGTGATCCCTGTATTGTAAAAGGTATCATTCTAGATTAGACATTCATTCCCTTAAACTGTAGTTTATATCAAACCATGAACCTGAGTAATTATTTATACAAATCATTGGTGTGACAGAGATCATGCTTAAGGCAAATTAACCTTTGCAAATTTAATAAATGTTTTGAATAATAATTATTCGTAAACTTGATTATGACTTATTAACACTTTTAAATTTGAAAGCTTCTAAATATAAGTGGAAAGATATTGAATTAAACCAGATGACAGGTTGTGAAAAATATGATTATGCTTGCTTGATTCTAAGTCGTATCAGCTTATAAAGAGGTATATGAATAACTTTTGTTAAAGAAAGTATGTACTTATTGTCCACAGTGTGAAATAGATCATTTTAGAGATACATAATCAAATAATTAATTACCTTCTGGAATTTTATATTGTTTAAATTGCATGACATAATAAAAATACTATGATTATTTACAGAATAGTTCGGCAACAATTTATTAATAGCCCTAAATTCTTTTTCAATATAAATTTCCATTCTAAAACAACATTCCTTAAGCAAGTAAGTAACAGATTGTATACATTCAAATTATTAATCTTTTTCAGATAATTGATTTATCTACGGTTTCGTAAAGTTTCAATATGTCGTCGCCTTTGCCAACGGGATAAAAATATTTATTAAAAACGGCGATTCGACCGTTCCTAAATTTCACAACATTCATTTTTTATTTTTTTATAAATTTTGTACACCAACACTCTAAATCACAATAATGGTGCCGAAGTGTAAAAAATATGTATATTATATTCACAAAATTTCAACACAACTACTACTTTAATAGAGTAACTAAAGAATTTTAAAATCACAGTTATTTAGTCAAGTCAGCCATAGTATGATACACCTTTAAACCTCCAGTACAAGAATAATATCTCCCCAACTAAGTCACTGGCGAAACTATCCACGAACCAATCCATTGATCGATCACTCGACGGCTGCTGCCTGCTTTAAACTCTTGGCGAGACATTTAGCGAGACTTTTGAGCCGATGTGACGATGCCCAAGCCTTAACTCTCCACTCTCGTATTGCACAGTTGTTAATATTATAATTAATTGGGTAGTGGCGGCATTCGTCTGTTATCCGGAATCCATGAGACTTTTCACAAGAAAGAGAAGCTCTAGTACCTACTACCTCTTTACTTTGGTGTTGTACTTTTCTTTTTCTTTTATGTAGTGGTTATTTTCATCTATTACCAGTACCCTCAACAAAGTATTACTCCTCCCACGGTAATGATTTGATCAGGTACAAATAACGGGACGAAGCGCATGCGGGGAAACTACTTCAATTGTACTCTTGCACTCATCGATATATGAACTCAAACGGGCACTCTCGTCTGTTGGGGCACTCTTTTGGGTAGTATCACCGAGCATGTATAGCAGACACTAACCTCAAAACAAAAAGAAAACCATCACTTAATGACGCAGCAATGTTCTGGGGCACTTGTTATTCTCTTCATTGCAGGCATTAACCTCAAAAAATAAAAGAAAACCGTAACTTAATAACGCAGCAATGTTCTGGGGCACTTGTTATTTTCTCAATTGCAGTCATTAACCTCAAAAAAATTAAAGAAAACCACCACTTAATGACGCAGCAATGTTCTGGGGCACTTGTTGTTATCTTCCGGGCAGATGTCGGGGGCGGACGATCTCCGCTTCCTATCCTCTCTGAGGCTGAGGTTCTCAGGGTACCGCTGGGGCGCCTCAGCGGGGCGTACCGTCATGGCGGTGGTGGTGGCTGTGGTAACCACGGTGTGCGGGTGGGGCAGGGGAGCGGGGGGTGGCGGGAGGGGCACCTCGCGCGGCATGAGTGACACGCACACGTCGCCCACCTGCAGGCGGTTCACGTGCAGGCCGTAGCAATGCATGGTGCGTTCTGGGGAGCACGAGGCCCAGCCCTGGCCGTACACGAAGAATGGGTGCTCCACTGGAGATTCCATGTCCACCTGGAAAATTTTAAATTTCATTTTAGAAGTGGTCACAGGAAAAGACAAGTCCTGAAGGTGATACAAACAATGGTAAGTTAACAAAACAGAATATTGAAGAAAAGCGAAGAAAAATAACAAGCAAAACAAACCGAACCTATTATTATAGCAATATATTCTGGTATTGAACCCTTGACCTCTGTTCTGTATCTAAATTTAAGCATCTTACCGCTCGCTCACGGAAGTCTAGTTGTTTTTTAAGTTAGTGTAAATGGCAAATTCTCAAGGTAGACGGATAAAAGAGAATTCCATTCTGTTTTTTCACTGTTCTGTTTTGTCATGGAACCAATAATAATTCTCCCCAGAGGTGTGATGTGTGATGCACTTTACACACCGTGAACATTTTTTTTATAGCTGGTGGTTGAGAACCCAAAGCGTGTTTCGTAACTTTAGCGAAGAGAGAGTTTGTGCATTAAAACAGCAGCAAAAATACCAACCTGCGCCCTGTTCCTGTTGTAGCTGAGGGTCAGCGTAACGGTGTCGGTATCTGGCCTCCTCAGCAGGCGCACGACCGTGCTGTCAGCCAGCCGGAGCTCGGCACTGCGCTCTGCCGACAACACAAAGTCCTCGGTGCGCATGTCCTCGACGCGACGCAGCTGCCCACCGTCCAGCTGGATGAGCGCACCCCGGGTAAAGCGACCAGCGGCCGGGGCGGGACGCTCACGTGACAGCAGCCTGCGGACATTGTGCAAACTGCTCAGTTGAAAGACGATTTAGTTAGAAGTACATTGTAAATGACAAGCCAGGATAACATTATGCAAACTGCTAGGTTGAAAGACGGTTTAGTTGAAGTACATTGTAAATAACGAGCAACGGTAAAATCGCACAAACTGCTCAGTGGTTTATTTATGTGCTCAGTTGAAAGAGGGTTCAGTTAGAAATACATTGGGGAATGAAGAAGGCTTTCAAGGTGCTCAGATTAAAGTGACAAGCAAAAGGTAATATTGTGTTAACTGCTCAGTTGACTATATTTAGTAGAAGTACATTTAAAAATTGATAAGCGCGGTTCCATGACACATCAGAAATTTGTAAAATTGACAAGCAACTAGTAGTGGCTCGTTACTTTTGAGTGGACTAGACTGCTAATATTGCAAAAATGGCATTATTGATGTTGTTGTATCTGAAAATAATTGGTATTTTTTTTCGAAAGTTCGGTTTTTTGGATGAAGATTTTCAGGAAATCCGTGCCAAACTGAAATTTCCTTAAAATCTTCATACAAAAAATAGAATTTTCGAAGAAAAAAATCTAACTAAACAACACCAATAATGTCGAATTTGTCAAACTTAGCACCCTATCACACTCAAAAATGACGAGCCGCCACTGGAAGCAACCCAACCCAACCCAAATCAAACCTAACCTAACCTATTTTTAACATGTTCTGTCACTGAAACTGAAACCTAACCTAACATATTTTTTATTATGTTCTGTTTTGGCACTGTTATGTTGATGAAAAAGACAGGGAATACTCGGACTGCAACAAGCTGTAGATATTCGAAATATGTAGGTACACGGAGAGCCGTGCTGTTTTTTTTTAAGAACTATGCAGTCATTGTTTGAAGCTGGCGGTTATCGATATCGACTGCTTGAAGCCTTTGACAGCTAGAGCAGTTCGACATAACAACTTGAAGCTGTTGACAAAATATAATATCTTTGAAATTGGCTACTAGCCGGCCCAAGAGATGGTGCAACTAGGGCAAACATTGAAAATAGATGTTATAAATCTGTTATTTTATTTTACTTCTTCGGGAAGACTATTAATACTTTATCAATTTGTAAACATAATTATTCTGCATTTGTTGTGTACAAAATAAACGAGTTTTGATATTATATTTATGCCGTAATGATGCATTTAGTTGTGATTGTAATGAGTTATATTTGAATATTTGTAACATTGATAGAGTCGTCTTCAATTTTAGAACTATAAATGTATCACTTCCAACAACCATTGAAATATATTTTACAGGCAAGTAGTACCTAGTATTATTTATCTGACAGCCATTGACAGGTTATATCAGTTGACGGATTGCGTCTACTCGGCAGAGGTCAACGCAACCAGTAAAAGATATTTAACAACCAGGTAGTACCTATATATATCTAACAAGTGAGATTAAGTGGCACTCGCTTACGGAGATGGGTCGACGCACCTGGCGGGTCGTGCTTAAGATGCATTTACCATTGAATTAACAACCAAGTCGTGACACAGTAAAGTTACTGGGCCCGCCGCTTACCGCAGACTGCCCTAAGGTCTTAGACAGTCAACAGTCGACAGTCAACAATCAACAGTCAGTCGTGCAGCCTTTAATTTGACCATTTTGCATAATAATAAAGTCTGGAATGGAGCAATATTCAAGTGTCCAAGATAATTATTAAGAAACTGATCTAAATACACTAAAATAACCGAAACTGGAGAAATTTTTGGTAGGCCAGAATTCTCAAGAAGAGCTTCAGAATTCAGGAGTAATCGATCACATATTCGTTGTGCAGGTCGGTTATAGGTAAAATGATCCTGAACAAAATGATCGTATACAAAAAGATCGAAAACAAAATGATCGTATACAAACTGATGGTAAACAAAATGATTGTAGTCAAATGATCGCATACAAAAAGATCGTAATATATAATATATAATCGCATACAAAATGATGGTTTACAAAATGATCGTAAACAAAATGATCGTTTACAAAATGATTGTAATCAAATGATCTTATTATTTCTAATGATAAGCTAATGTTGATAATGATGGTATACAAAACAAAAGTAATCAAATGATGGTATACCACAGACATAATATTCATATGTCTATGTGGTATACAAAATAATCGTAATCAAATGATGGTATACAAAATAATCGTAAACAAAATGATCGTTTACAAAATGATCGTAATCAAATGATCTTATTATTTTTAGTGACAAACTAATGTTTAAGAGACGAGGTTTTTATGCATAGCACAAAGGAAAAATATTATTTTTAAGCAATAATTATTAGCCTGAAACGTATACCTATATACATAGAAAAAAATCTGAGAAAAAAATACATGCCGCCGAAAATCAGATTTAAGATAATTTAATCTTAAATCTTAAGATTAATTATCTTAACTCTCAAATGATCGTAAGCAAAATGATCGCAGGCAAAAACTAAACAAATTCTTATTTAAATAATTTAAAGCAAAAATATGATAAAATGTACTTACGATCAAATGTGCTAACGATCAAATGGTCGCATACTCGTATATACCAGACGCATTATCCATTCCGGATATTTTGGCAGCGCTCGGGCGCTCCGTAAATGCCCGACGTCTCATGACGATTTGTCAGCCATTTACCTCTCTCAAGGAGTATTGTTTTGAAGATCAAAGGCCTATTTTCGTCGATTGACCGCAGGTACTTAACAATATTATGAATACAGAAACGCCGCTTACGGTTGCTAAGTTCCATTCTCATGATTAGTGGTTCGGCTTGCGCTTCGGTTGGCAAATGTACTCGTACCATTAGATACTAAAAAACGTAGTTCGTTTAGCAGGTCAATCGACAAACTAAGCTAGAAAAAAAACTAATTTAGAAGAAATCAATGAAGAGACATTTAGACACCCACTATTTATATCAAAACAAGCATCCAAAGCACTGCCAAAATATCTTGAATGGATAACGCGTCTGGTATTTACGGATATACTGCAGGTCGGTTTAAGGTTCAGATTGAGGTAGTAAGCTCAGGATCAATTTTTGATTATTTTTCAGAGAAAATTGTAAAAAAAAGTAGGTACTACATTTGCCACATTATACAACAAAAACTGTAATAACTCTGTTCGAAGTCGAAAACAGACAATTTGAAGGACAAAATTTACTAGATCAGCTAATCAAAGACGTGTACGAATCGTGGTATTTTATTATAAAACAAGAATAATTCCAAGTAATTATTTCAGACGATGAAAGCAAGATCGTGGTTCTCAAAAGTACAGGGTTTTCCAATAAGAGGTGTTATTTTGATAATCAATCGTAAAAGATCAATGGTTTCGTTGCTTGTGTGGCACGTAGCGTCGTCTTGTTGAAAGTAAACGTTGTCCAGATCAATACCATCCAATTCCGGCCATAAAAAATCATTAATCATTCGATAGCGCAATCCATTCACCGTAATTGTTGCTCCAGCCTCATTTTCAAAAAAGTAAGGTCCAATGACTCCGCCGGACCATAAACCGCACCAAACAGTCACACGTTGAGGATAGAGAGGATTTTCAACAATAACTCTTGAGTTTTCCGAGCCCCAGATGCGACAATTTTGCTTGTTGACTAAGCCACCGAGGTGGAAATGGGCCTCATCACTCAAGATGATTTGCATTTGATTCACTCAAGTGATTTTTTATAATTTCAATGCGTTGTTGAAGCGTGTATCGTTCCATTTTTATTAATGGCGTAGTTTCTACTTGTCAAATGTAAAAAAATGACAGCTTCAAAAGTAACATCTACCGAAATAGCGGGCTATTCAAAATAACACCTCTTATTGGAAAACCCTGTATAAGCCGAAAGGTATTCGGGAGCGGATAAGAGAAAATGCTAAAAGGCGACACAAGACTCTAATAACGAGTTATAGTTCTAATAACATTTTAATTAAATTTATCACCAGAAAAAAATGAGTTTTATAAACTCATTGGGAATAATACATTATTACTTTGTTATCATTTTGTAATGTATTATCTTGTAATAAAAAAAAATAAAAAAAAATTTGCAACGAATTCGCAAGGATAATATATATTTTAGACCGATATCTACGGTTGTAAGTTATTTATATTTAAGATTAATAAAAACAGTACCTTATCACTAAAATGTTTTATGTAAAACGATTTGAACATTTTGTAAAACGCTTTTTAACTATGAGATTTCATTTATCTATACGATGAATTAGTAACTTCCGAGGTGTTTTTCTAGAAAAAATCTGAGAGTAATACGTTCATCAGAAATAATAAAAAAAACCCACGGAAATATCAATTTTCTGGGTCTGTTAGAGCAAATTCGACTGTAGGTCCGTCCATTACGCCTGGCCGCGCGCCGAATATTTTTTGACACGACTTCTTCACTTATGTCGTTAAGATTACCATTTTATTTTAGAGATTTGCTAGGGCAAATTCAACCGTAGGCCTGTTCAATACTCCATGGTCGCGTGTCGCATATTCTTGTGCACGGCTTCTTCACTTACTTCGTTAAGGCGATGCACTAAGTCGTGTAATATTTTAAATTGAGCCGCTATCAATAACAGCCCTTACTTACGTAGATGGCGATAAGGTTTAAATTCCCGCTTAACACCATCCGCCTGTTCTGATTTATGTATGAAAAAAACATGGCCAAAAAGTGCCTTTTATTTTATTTTGTGGATGTTCAGGCATAATTTTTTTTTTCGATTATTTTATAAATAACTTAATTTGCCACATTATACAGTAAAATCATAACCGAAAATGGGTATATGAGATTTTGAACTTTAAAGCAGTTTTCATAGGCCTTTACATTATTTTTTTCTGGGCTTATAAAAAGACTTATCTAAAAAATACTCGATTATTTCAAAGGCCAAGAGATGTATTCTACTCGCAGTATTTAATTAAAGCATCTGAAACATTTTTAAGCGACCAAATTTTCAAACCAAAAACACATGATTTTGCATTACTACGTATGGCATCGCCTTACGTTTCCGACATTATTTTAGGGTATTATCCCGTCTTAAGAAGTTTTGGGCATCCGTCAGAAATAGCGCCCGGGTGCATTGTATTAGATATTGCATCCTGGATTCAGATCTGATACTAGAAAATAGTATTAAGGATGGGTTACATCACCTATAAAAATATATGCTTCATTCTACGTTTGCCAACTGCTGCGAATAATCACTCCCTAATTATGAATTAATTACTCCAGGCACGTGTGAGAATGTTTGCTCAACTGGTTACTAGTTTTGTTTGCCGAATTCTGTGCGCAATAATGCTGTATGCTTTCTGCACAATGCTAATATTAATATTGTTTTAAAGGCATACTATTCGTATCAATGCAATCTCATTACAGAATTTTTTACGCAAATGTGTGTTTGAATTCGTTGTTGTGGGCAGAACAGGTGTCACTTTCCAGGCTGATCATACATTCAAATAGTAAAACAATATTGATTAATAAATTACCCATGTTAGGCCGTCGTCCATGGGTCGGTAAAGAATCGACATAAACCGAGTGCTGTAAAAATCTATCCAGAAAAGTCAAGTTTACTAAAGTAGGATAACGGTCTGCAGTTGACCTAACTCTAAATCACTGCGATATCGATGTAAAATAATATATTATACAGGGTGTCCGGGGATAAAGGGTTGTTTTTCATGTTTATTTTAAATATTGAAGAATATTTATTTTCCCATACAAACAATTCATCTTTTTTACCTAAAATCTACCTTAACACATCAGAATTTCGAAAAAAGTATTTCATTTTTTTATATTGATTATAAGTACATTTACTAATATTGTTTTGCATTTACTTTATCAGTATTGTTATTTCATATTTATTTTCGATAGCTCACTAGGTATACTATTCTATTCTTATAATTGATGTAAATAATAGTACTATTATATATAAGTAGTGGATGCTATCAGTATTGCCCAAGTGAAACACGACCATTTGGAATCGAATTGGATTTAGCCATGTTTAATAGCCTACCTATATTTCTGTAACCTTCCTCTTTCTCATCTCCTTCCCCTCACCCTTCCCTTCAGTTTCACGAGATACCTCAATTGGGCATGCATAGTCCCACTGGCCCGGACAATTGGGACTCTTATTCGTCATCTTTCTATACAAAGAAGAGTGTCTGGGAGTGTGTTTGTTTTTTATACAAATCTTCAGTTTTTTTTGGAGATTGATGAAATTTTGCACACTTGACCTTCAATACAAGAGGAAGGTCACTGTCTATGTGAGGTTTAAAAAAAACATCCTATTTTCCTACCCCTCAAAGCAGAATTGATTCTTAACGAATGATACATGAAAGACTTTACAGGGAAACATATGATAATAAATAGGAGGAAAATGAATGTCTACATCTGATTTCGAAAAGTTCAGCGTAAAGACCGGTCAACGCCGGGAACTTCAGTGCCAGACTCGGGTATGAAGTATTTAATGTGCCTTTCCTTTACACCTGTTAGTGTATATTTATAATATTACCAGCAAACAGCACACAGCAAACGGTCGCGGTCTCGTCTGTCTCAAGGCCGGTCATTCTGCCGGCCATTTGACTGGACAAAGTCGTAAAACGTGTTGGATTAATCATGAAATGACGAAGCCGTTGGTAGCAATGCATCTGGTTCCGTGATAAAACAGAACACGATAAAAGAAACAA
The DNA here is from genome assembly GCF_061612785.1 of Hesperophylax consimilis. Classification (NCBI taxonomy): domain Eukaryota; kingdom Metazoa; phylum Arthropoda; class Insecta; order Trichoptera; family Limnephilidae; genus Hesperophylax; species Hesperophylax consimilis. The sequence goes on from NC_142842.1 coordinate 6,074,357, forward strand.
TGTACAGGGTCTTCCAATAAGAGGTGTTATTTTGAATAGCCCGCTATTTCGGTAGATGTTACTTTTGAAGCTGTCATTTTTTGATATTTGACAAGTAGAAACTACGCCATTAATAAAAATGGAACTATACACGCTTCAACAACGCATTGAAATTATTAAAATTCACTATTATCAATTATTAGAATTCCATCGAAAAATCATCTTGAGTGATGAGGTCCATTTCCACCTCGGTGGCTTCGTCTACAAGCGAAATTGTCGCATCTGGGGCTCGGAAAACCCTAGAGTTATTGTTGAAAAGCCTCTCTATCCTCAACGTGTGACTGTTTGGTGCGGTTTATGGTCCGGCGGAGTCATTGGGCCTTACTTTTTCGAAAATGAGGCTGGAGCAACAGTTACGGTGAATGGATCGCTATCGAGAGATGATTAATGATTTTTTATGGCCGGAATTGGTTGGTATCGATCTGGACAACGTTTACTTTCAACAAGACGGCGCTACGTGCCACACAAGCAACGAAACCATTGTTCTTTTACGAGAAAAGTTTCTTTGAATATCAAAATAACAGCTCTTATTGGAAAACCCTGTATGTATATGTACATAATATATAAAGATATGACGTTAGGCTAGGTTAAGGACTGGTTAGGTTCGGTTAGGTTCTTTTCTTCACTGCTCTGTTCTATCATGTTCTGTCTAATAATTTTCTGTTATATCATATAATGTTTTATGATATCCTGTTGCAACATGTTTTGTTGTATCACGTTCTGTTTCATCATGTTCTATTATATTATGTTATTTTTTTAATTGTTTTCTAACTAACTAACTAACCATCACGCCGTTTTCCCGCAGGGGTAGGCAGAGAGGACTCGGTCTTGGCACACACTCCTTGCCTCATTCACATTCATCCATACTCTATTATTCTGACTCTTGACATGGCCCGACTCGAGTATCTGATTAACTTGCCATGTCTTCCTCGGGCGTTCCCGATTTCTGCTACCGTGTTCTATTTTATCATAATCTGTTTTAATCATATTCTTTTTCATCGTATTTTGTGTTTTCATAATCTATTCATCTATTGTATCATGTTCTGTTTTTATTATGTTCTGTTTAATTATGTTCTGTGTTATTATATTTTGTTGAATCATGCTCTGTTATATAGCATTCGATTATACCATGTTCTGTTTTATCACGTTGTTTCGTTGTTTCGTTGTGTTCTGTTTTAATGATATTCTGTTCTGTTTGATCGTCTTTGTCTTATCGTGTTCTGTTTCTCGTGTGCTGCTTTCTCAAGATGTTCTCTTTTCTGTTTTATAATTGTGCTTGTTTATCATGTTCTGTTTGTGCGGGTTACTAATACAACTATATACTACGAGCATCGATGATAAAACTCCTATATACACTTCATAGAGTTTGTCCACCGGCAAAAACAACAATTTTGGTCAATATTTACTCTTGAGTGATAATAATTTGAAGTGCAAATAGCGGCCGTATGAGGTTACATGCGATGACAAACAAAAGTATTTATTGACCAGTATCGATTCTGTCGATTACGTTATGGAAGATGTATTGAATTTCGTTGAGCCAGAAGCGATCCAGACATGATTATTATTGTTAGTCAAACCAGTGACATTTGAGCACTAAGCGACCTTGGTGAAAGCCTCTTTATTGAGTTATTATTAGAATCAGTTATTCAATACGTGCATCGGATTATAACTGTGAATTATAATCGTAATATGTATGAATGGGTAAGAATGGGTTTTGTCGTTTTGGCCAGGAAGGCAGAGTTTTTGGATATCTAATTAAAGAAATGTGTACATTTTGAGATTTCGTAAAAGATATCAAGTTGTAAACCATTTTAAATACAGCAGTCCATTTTAAATAATTGCCCTGTTCATATTTGAAATGAAAAAGGCTCCAAATGTTTTTTTCTAGCGAATTACAGCTGCTGAGAGACCATTGATTAGTGATACTTGAAAACAAACCGGGGAGCTTTTTGGCTTCCAAATTGATTACTTTCATAATAACTTGCAAAATGATGTATTTGTAAATTATATCGTCTTACAAGGCGATGTGTTCGTATATTTATTAATCCCTCAGACTAACTTTTTCGCTTTTGGGAACAGCTCATATAGTCTCACAGAAATCGTTATGTCTCCCTTACTGTCATGGTTAGAAATATGATCTGAACTGTGTTAGAAAGAGAAAACACCACGCTTTATATTCAAATATAAAAATTAACCACAGAAGAATTAAAATGTGCATCTTTATGAAACCAAAGGTTCCGACCGCAATTTGAGAAAAATTTATGAAAATTTGTGATTTTTTTTTATATGAAACGAAAAAGTGAGGTGATGATAATGTTTATAATACATTTGGCTAATAAATAGTGTGTTATTTCGTTATCATTAATTTTAGTGCAGTGGTTAGACGAAAAACGTAAGGAGAATTATTTTTAAAACTTTTTATGTTTGCATTGAAAATATTGATATTAAAAAAAATATATGTTTACTTCTAATAATACAATTTGAAAGAGTGTTTCATTACCTTTCAAAAACCTTTTTTAGTTTTCGGATAGTTCAGACCATTGATGTATTATACATCGTTCAGACTTATGCCATTTATTTGGATTTTATTTCAAAGCGGAAATACTCGACCTTCTGATTACAGGGCCTTGAGGGGTTAAAAATGTATATATCTCTTCTATGTAGTTTCCTTGGGTAGCTATTCCTATTCAGAAAAATGCGCTTCACAAATTTGTAACAATTCACACAGTGAATTATTCAACTTAGCTCATCACAACATCAAACCTAAAAATCAGTTAATAGCATGTGTCACATTACTGTACACACTACACAGATTAGATCTATCCTATTCCCTTTCCTTCTTTCCCACCATCCCAACCCCATAGATTAAACCTACAACTTTTGTATGCATTAATTTAAGACACTTAAGCCCCGCATACCCAATTTCTAACAAGTTTCTGGTTAAATCTTTAAGTTTTTAAGATCTAAAAAAATATATGTTATTTTTAAGATAATATCAATACATTTGTTAGGCTGAAAAGTTAGTTTTAAGAAAATTTCTAAGCTGTATCTAATGTAAAAATGGCAAAGTTAGCTCCGAAAATTATTAAAAACACGATTTGTTATAGACATGAAAAAATTCGTAGTGCATCTTTAAATGCAACTAAAGCGTTTGTCGGGGGATTTTTGCTCTGTTTGCAACGAGTCGTGTTTTATTAAACGTTATCACCATTTTCGTTTAATTATTATCGATTTTTAATATTAGCGCGCTCCCGCTAACATTCGTATTTACATATGGGCCTAAAGTGAAAACCTATTTATTAGTTCATTTTATATTTACCATGAATAAAATTGAATCACATTAAATGAAGTTAAATGAAATTAAATAAAGAGAGATCCAACTCGCAACAGCCTGAAGGTAGTGGGGAGGGAAAGGAGACGGGGAAGAGTAAAGTGGGAAAGTACCTGGCTATTCAGATCTGGTCATCAAACAAAAGCCATTTCAAGCAAAGTTTCAATTCTGAATGGTGTTCATACACCAGGGCGATACTGAGAGTATCTTACACTCTGTAACTTGCCACAAATATACCATAAAATAATAATTTGAACCCCCTACCTCCAGCTTGGTAGTCGAGAGTCTAACCCCTCGACCACGGAGGCCGTCAATGAAATAAAACTAGCCTAGGTTTCAAGGAGGACAATTGGTATTTTGAGTAAGATAAAACTAGCCTAGGTTTCAAGGAGGACAATTGGTATTTTGAGTAAGATAAAACTAGCCTAGGTTTCAAGGAGGACAATTGGTATTTTGAGTAAGATAAAACTAGCCTAGGTTTCAAGGAGGACAATTGGTATTTTGAGTAAGATAAAACTAGCCTAGGTTTCAAGGAGGACAATTGGTATTTTGAGTAAGATAAAACTAGCCTAGGTTTCAAGGAGGACAATTGGTATTTTGAGTAAGATAAAACTAGCCTAGGTTTCAAGGAGGACAATTGGTATTTTGAGTAAGATAAAACTAGCCTAGGTTTCAAGGAGGACAATTGGTATTTTGAGTAAGATAAAACTAGCCTAGGTTTCAAGGAGGACAATTGGTATTTTGAGTAAGATAAAACTAGCCTAGGTTTCAAGGAGGACAATTGGTATTTTGAGTAAGATAAAACTAGCCTAGGTTTCAAGGAGGACAATTGGTATTTTGAGTAAGATAAAACTAGCCTAGGTTTCAAGGAGGACAATTGGTATTTTGAGTAAGATAAAACTAGCCTAGGTTTCAAGGAGGACAATTGGTATTTTGAGTAAGATAAAACTAGCCTAGGTTTCAAGGAGGACAATTGGTATTTTGAGTAAGATAAAACTAGCCTAGGTTTCAAGGAGGACAATTGGTATTTTGAGTAAGATAAAACTAGCCTAGGTTTCAAGGAGGACAATTGGTATTTTGAGGGCAATAAAACTAACCTATGTTTCAAGGAGGACAATTGGTATTTTGAGTTAGATAAAACTAACCTATGTTTCAAGGAGGACAATTGGTATTTAGAGGGCAATAAAACTAACCTATGTTTCAAGGAGGAAAATTGGTATTTTGAGGGCAATAAAACTAACCTATGTTTCAAGGAGGAAAATTGGTATTTTGAGGGCAATAAAACTAACCTATGTTTCAAGGAGGACAATTGGTATTTTGAGGGCAATAAAACTAACCTATGTTTCAAGGAGGACAATTGGTATATTGAGTTAGATAAAACTAACCTATTTTTCAAGGAGGACTATTGGTATTTTGAGGGCAATAAAACTAACCTATGTTTCAAGGAGGACAATTGGTATTTTGAGGGCAATAAAACTAACCTATGTTTCAAGGAGGACAATTGGTATATTGAGTTAGATAAAACTAACCTATTTTTCAAGGAGGACTATTGGTATTTTGAGGGCAATAAAACTAACCTATGTTTCAAGGAGGACAATTGGTATTTTGAGTTAGATAAAACTAACCTATGTTTCAAGGAGGACAATTGGTATTTTGAGGGCAATAAAACTAACCTATGTTTCAAGGAGGACAATTGGTATTTTGAGGGCAATAAAACTAACCTATGTTTCAAGGAGGACAATTGGTATTTTGAGTTAGATAAAACTAACCTATGTTTCAAGGAGGACAATTGGTATTTTGAGGGCAATAAAACTAACCTATGTTTCAAGGAGGACAATTGGTATTTTGAGGGCAATAAAACTAACCTATGTTTCAAGGAGGACAATTGGTATTTTGAGGGCAATAAAACTAACCTATGTTTCAAGGAGGACAATTGGTATTTTGAGGGCAATAAAATTAACCTATGTTTCAAGGAGGACAATTGGTATTTTGAGGGCAATAAAACTAACCTATGTTTCAATGGGGACAATTGGTATTTTGAGGGCAATAAAACTAACCTATGTTTCAAGGGGGACAATTGGTATTTTGAGGGCAATAAAACTAACCTATGTTTCAAGGAGGACAATTGGTATTTAGAGGGCAATAAAACTAACCTATGTTTCAAGGAGGAAAATTGGTATTTTGAGGGCAATAAAACTAACCTATGTTTCAATGGGGACAATTGGTATTTTGAGGGCAATAAAACTAACCTATGTTTTAAGGAGGACAATTTGTGTTTTGAGGGCAATAAAACTAACCTATGTTTCAAGGAGGACAATTGGTATTTTGAGGGCAATAAAACTAACCTATGTTTCAAGGAGGAAAATTGGTATTTTGAGGGCAATAAAACTAACCTATGTTTCAAGGAGGACAATTGATATTTTGAGGGCAATAAAACTAACCTATGTTTCAAGGAGGAAAATTGGTATTTTGAGGGCAATAAAACTAACCTATGTTTCAAGGAGGACAATTGGTATTTTGAGGGCAATAAAACTAACCTATGTTTCAAGGAGGACAATTGGTATTTTGAGGGCAATAAAACTAACCTATGTTTCAAGGAAGACAATTGGTATTCTGAGGAAGGTAATACTAACCTATGTTTCAAGGATCCCTCCTTGCCCCTAGGCGCAGGACGGGACGGTGGCGAGGGCGGAGGCGGCAGGGCTACCGGCTGCGGCAGGTGCTGAGACTGGTGCTGAGACTGGTGCTGCGGCTGGTGGTGCTGATGGTGCTGGTGATGCTGCTGATGGTGCTGCTGCTGCTGTTGATGATGCTGCCCCTGCAGCTGGTGGTAGGCGGCCCCGTACCCGCCATAGAAGGGCGGCAGGAAGCGCGCGTAGGCGCCGGGCACGGGCGGGTAGGCGGGGGCGGCTGAGGGCGCCTCTTCGGGGGAGGGGGCGGGCGCCTGGCGCGCGTAGGGCGGCGCTCGGGGCAGGGGGCGCAGGAACTCGGCGGCGGGGAAGGGCGGGGGCAGGGCGCGTGCTCCGCCCTCCACCGCCACGCTGCCCGAGATCATCTCGTCACCTGGAAAACAAGAAACACAGTCATAAGCCACACCACCAACATAATATACAACATGCTTCCTTCAAACTCCACAGCAACTTACTTCTTGTAATTATTTCAGACCTGATTGTATTAATCATTAACAACTTAATTGACAGGTCTGTCATCGTCGCCACCATTAAATTCCAAGTACCGACTAGGAACACAAGATAAAACACATACACAACCAACTATCAGACACACTCACTAACCAATAGGATGCGTGGTCTAGAATTATTGGTATATTTATAGAATAGCGCAATCTATTCAAGAACTTTGTGGGTAATGTAGTTTTAGTGATTTGTTTTATACATCGGATTTATTATTTTTTTAATTTAATATAAATATAATTTAATAAGGTTATAATTATTAAGTTCTGCAAGTATTTTAGTTTCTTTATTATTTCGATAGCCAGTACAAAGCCATTTTCAAACTGTGGTTAGACCATGTTGCAATGACTTATTTATATGGTTCTATTTACCCCCGCCCAATTTCAATATTCATAGAACCTATTTACTGAGAAAGAAAGGGGTGAAAATAGACAAAAACTTGCAGAACTTAATAATGACATTATTAAATTTGATATTAATAACATAACATTTTTAAGTACTAAAAAAAATTTTTTTATAAGAAAAGGTTTTTATGCATAGCACAAAGCATAATAAATTAATATAAGGAATAATTAGTCGCCTATAATATCAATACAAATTGAAAATAAAATAAATAGTAAAAATAAATGAACCCGCGCCTTCTGATGTCCGGCCAGACGCTTTGGACCACTGAGCCACGTCGGCTTATTTCCAACACGCCAAATAATTCAATATGTATTGGTACTTCAATCAACAATTAGTGGTTATTATATTTTTTTCACCTGCAAACAACCAACTTTATTTTTATAGGAAAGGCTTTGTTAGTGCTAATAGTCTCGATAGATATAATATGTCTCGACGCCATCTAGTGGGAAATTTAGCACTAACAAAGCCTTTCCTACAAAAATAAGTTGTTTACAGGTGAAAAAAAAGACAGACTATATCATCACCAGGACTAGCCCACATTTCAGAACACCTTCGTAACCTCCACTGGCTCAAGTGCTCTGAAAGAATCCAGTACAAACTGTGCTGGATGGTGTTTAAAACTATCAATGAAATGGCCCCACCCTACATCTCTGAACTATGCGTCCCGGAAAACACTGGTCTGAGGCAGTCAACTCTTAGATCAGCAACATCATCAGCTGTAGGCAGACTGATAGAACCTATGCGCAAGCCAAATACTAAGTTTGGTGATCGCGCTTTCGGAGTATCTGGGCCGAAGGCTTGGAATAAATTCCCTCCCGAACTAAGATCCATAACAAGTCCAACAGAATTCAGGTCTAAACTAAAACCTTACCTTTTTAAGCTGTCGTACTCTTAAATTAAATATACCATTCCTAAGAGAAAGTCCAGTTATATTCAATTTTCCAATTATGTCCCAAATCCTGTATCTAAATTTCGCTAATAAAGAATTAGATACTGCTAATTAAGTGTTAATCTCAAGTGACCTACCAGGTAAGTATTGTACTGTATATTATCTCCATAAATAGTTACGTTATAACATAGATCACTGTAGAAATGTATGATAAGTTTGTACAGCGCCCTTGAGGTGATTTTGCACAAAAACGGCGCTATACAAGTCATCGGTAACGGCAGTGCAGGCGGTATTTGACCCCAGGCCCGGAGCCCGCTGGTGATTTACGCTGAGCACGTGACTGCAATCGATAAGGGGGATCAACTGACTATTACGGCATCTAATGTTCATTATCGTACCTCATAACACGAGATAAACCGATATAGCACCATGCAAACAAACTTAATGTGCTTTTATACTATACAGTGCTGCTTTGGGTTATCAAGAATCAAGATACTGAATGATGAAGCTATAAAGGTTAACTATCCACTTAAAACTACGTAGTAAGCGATCAAAAAGAAGAAGGTGGTTTGAAGGGGATATATATAGATAGGAATGTTAGAGGGAGCGCAGAGCCAAAATCTCTTGACATCTCAGAATTTAAAGAAACAGATGTGTTTTTATAGTTTTCTGAGCAAACTTTGAGATTTTTTTGTTGTTGAGGAAATTCTATGTAATTATTTTTAAACTCGGGTTCTCAATAGAGCTTATGTTCAAAAGTAACATTTTTTATGCAGGTTAAAGGTTTAAAACTTCAAATTTTCAAGGGAAGTATGTAATATGTAGATAGAAAATCATAAAACTAAAAATTTAAAATATTTTAAATAAAGTAACAAAATCATTTCGTTGTGTTTATTAGGCATTAACTATGTAACAATTAAATTTCAAATTTATTTAAAAAACAAAATGTCTACAAATTTAAATTAGTTGAGTTCAGGGATAAATGACCGACAAGGTCGCAAACAACGGCGTGGTGAAAAGTTGTTGTAAGATATTGGAGATAATCGAAGCCTTTTAATAGCCGAAGATTTTTTTATAGCCGGACATTTATTAATATCTAAATATTTTTAGAGAAAAAACATTGAAAAAGCAATTTTATGCAAAAATTTGGGATTCAAACCAAACCATTTTCGCTCCAGGAAAATCGTAAAAATTGTAAGAAAAGCCACGGCACGCCCCTGCAGTACAGGAAATCTGCTACAGTGGGGAGGGGGAATGCTCGGAGGCTCCGTAATCAGGGATGCGGAAGAATGATTAAAGGGGTCCCTTTTTCCTTGATTTTAAACAAGTAATATTAAAAATAAATGTTTTCATTATCAGAATTTCCCCCGAAAAAATTGTTCATAAATATAAATGTTCATTTCCCAAACATCACATGCTAATTAAATTGATGATTTAAAGAGAAGTAGGTACGCATTTTTCTATAAACCGATTGCGATGTACAATAGATCAAGTCAAATAAAATATAATTCTTCATTTGAAAATAACATATAATAAAGTACTCGTATATCCCAAGAACAAACACAGACATATAACGTGAGTGATAATACATATAAACAAAATAAACGATTAGTTACGTCATCCCCCGCAAAAAATCTGTTCCCAACGTGCCACAACCCCTCCTACAAATACACGCCACCCACTACCACCCCACAAACACGATATTTTCTTGCAAACAAAGTAATTTAATAATAAACGCCAAGAAATTAACTCGGCAGCCATTAATCCCGTACGTAATAAAATCACCGGAGTCGTTTACGTAATTATGTTCGATTTTCAAGCATAAAAGTTTGCAGTTCGCCAACAACACGGGTTTCAATGTCAAGCTTTCACGTGGTAACTCCAGACCCCTCGCATCCCCACAACCACCCAATCCACCCTGCCCTCCACACTGGGGGGGGCCCTGTCCCCGTCCCCGCGTGACCTTGCCCTTGCTCCCCCCTACCCTCCAGGCAGAATCGATTTCAACCCCCGGACGTACACCTAACTTACTACCTCCCTCTCCCCGGTACTATAGATAGTCCAGATTTCTGTAGGGACTGTTGGCAGCGATTCTATTTTTACTGTGTAGCTCTTTCTCCCAACGACAGCTCGAACCACTTACTCTACACGAATCAAATAAACAAAAACACTTAATATTTAATAGCACGACACAGAAATAACACCGTTTAATTATTAATTATTACGATACACATGTGTTTAGCTGTAGTCTTTGCCTGGATACGAGAAATTAATTTTTCTTGCAGACAAAATTTACGCAATTTAGTGGGGGTGTTTTTTTAAAATTATATTCTGGTAAAGTTGCGAAATGAAGTTTGAAAAAGTTTTTTGCTTATAATATCAAAGTTTCATAATTTTGCATTAAATCTAAAAAGTACTCTAAATGTAAAACGGTTTCCTTGCAGGAGTAAAGTTACAAAGTTTTTTCGTAGCTACGCCATAAATTATATAAAAAATTGACATTTATAATTTTACTCAAAAATATAATTCTTTAAACCTGTATCAAATATTATTATGGAAAGGGGAACAAACCAATCTGCGAGGTGCGCGAGAGGAGGAGTGACCGTCTCCTTTTCTGAGATTTGTAAATAAATGAATCTGACAGTTTACAGGCAACTCGCATTATAATATCACTATTTATTCCCGAAAACAAAATCTGCTTACGAATAGCTAGTCATTTTTACAAAGGTGCGCAAATTGCTGGCCGCGTAAAAACTACGGTAAACAAAAGTTTACGCATGTTTTCAAAATTGAATATTTTGTTACACTATGTAGTTTTACAAATGGGTTATAAATTACCCATCTCACAATTTTTTTAGCGTCACTCCACCAGGCGCGACGGTTCGTTTAAAAAATAATATTCAGATCCTACACATAAAAGTCTCATGATGGACTGCACTGGAAACCTTTGCCTTAATTTACTTTTCAGCGCAAAGTATTTAATACACACCTAATTATTAATAATAATATGCAATCATGAAAATATTGAGTCCGAGAAGCTTTTTGTCACTTTTTCACGTGTTTTTCTTGGTGATCGGATAACACATCAAAATGACAATTCAACACACCTATAAAAACTGTTATAAAGTTATGAAAAGTGATGAAACAAAAACTAGTTTAAATAGGTTACATATGTCGGTTAGGTTAGGAAATAAATATGTACTGGTTAAATAGGTTACATATGTAATTATTTAACCTAGTTTTTGTTTCATTACTTTTAACAACTTTATATCACCTTTTAAATGTTTGTTTAATTGTCATTTTGAGGAGTTATCATGGAATCGTTTTTCTTTTGTATTTACAAGACATTGTCATTACAAAATACGTAGTTTATAATGTATAAGTAATTAATATTATTACAATTGTTGAACAGATACATTAGTATCTAAAAGTGTAGTTTTGCAGATAGATTAGAGTATGAAAGATAAACGTATAATTTTTACCTTAATGGGGGCAAATGGTTTCACCCAAGCGATTATATTTAATAATGAATCAGTTACTTGAAACATTCTGTGATCAATAATATTATAGAATGGGTCGTTCAATTAAAACCATACAAAGGCTTCGTCTTTTTAAAGTTCTAACCAGTAAACCTACACTGAGAAAACTTACTGATATTAAGTATTGCTAATTTATTAAGAATCTTTTCAAATTATTCGTAATCCGGTTAAAAACGGGATTGCAGGCACAAAAGGTTTTCACCTTGGCATTTCGTAATAACGTTCTTCACACATTTCGGAAAAGTGATGGATTCATACAGGAGAAGTCAAGACTTAAATTAATCAATGTTTACACTTGAAGAAGCTACATCCATTTATCATGTCTTTTTTCGTCAGCATTATTCGTTCATTTAACGATAACACACTGAGAAAAATTAGTAATATTGAATATTGCTAATTTATTAAGAATCTCTTCAAATTGTTCGTAATCCTGTTAAAACGGTTTGCAGACCCTCAACGAATGAATTTTTAGGTTTCCTAATAAATTTCTAAGATACGAAAGTATTATCACGATGCCGGAAAACGTTTTTATAAAAAAATCATAATATTTCCGCATTTAGTCATTGTATATTATCAAGGCAAGTGCAGTTGTATGAACACGTATTCCGATATGTTAGGAATTGACCAACAGTTTATCAGGATACGGCCTGCAATCCGCTTTCTAACCAGATTACCAATCATTTAAAGAGATTTTTAAATAAAATAGCAATACTCATTTTTCTCTGTGTAATGCAATATTTAAAAATGTAGGGCTATTATGCATTTTATAGTTGCATAAAACCTTTATTTTATTTTCTGTTATTTTTGTAAAAGTGAACTGCATTTAGGAAATAAGATTGTGACAAAATAGATTGAAAAATGCGCGATTTATCGCTGTAACAGTGCATTTAACAATGTTGAATATAATATTATTAAGTTTGTTGCATTATTATTACAGATTGAATTTTCGCGACATGCCTCGAATCGAGTATTTGGTTAAATTTATCTTGTCTTACTCGGACGACCCCGACTCTTCTACGATTCACGTTCGTGTCATATACGTTAATTCGCCAAACATGCTCAAACCATGTGGTGTCTCTTTCTCAATATTAACTCTTCGACATCATCGACGTTCGTCCTGTTCCTTCTCAAGCGTCTTGTATGAAAACGAAAAGGATAGAAGATACTAGAACGATGACGTCACATCACTCGCTGAGACTGGTATATGTTCTAAACACCCAAATATTTAACTAACTAGCGACAAGCACACGCTCTATGTAAACTTCTCGTGTATGTATTGGCGTCTCCCGCGAAACTACAGGCTACGCGGGAGTGTGGGTGTCGGTAGTAAAGTCAGCTGACGGCACAACTTTGGCTAGGTTTGGGGGTGCGGGGCGGGGCGGAGGGGCCCACCCCACGCGGCAGAAGCATCGAGAACGAGGTGACACGCGTCCCGGATTCCAGATTTTCACTGCCGGGGGCTATACGGAAAACATCAGCTTTTTATACTCTTTTTTACAAAACCATCTCACTTCAAGCCGGGACACTGAATCGAATCGGCCTTTTCACAAAACCTCCTCACGTCAGGCCGGGACACTGAATCGGATAGGCCTTTTCACAAAACCTCCTCACGTCAGGCCGGGACACTGAATCGGATAGGCCTTTAACAAAACCTCCTCACGTCAGGTCGGGATACCGAATCAAATCTGCCTCTTATTTCTATTACTTACTGGTAATAAACATGGAACAGTGGTTCCATGCCAAAATAGAACATTATTAATAGTTTAAATGCAAAGAAAAAAACATACCTTTTCTAACCTAACCTTTTATAACCTTTTCAGCTTTGCCTGTTTCGTCCGGTTACTTTTCTTCCTAAATATTATATAATTACACGGTGTCCGCACAAGCGGTACAAGCGGGAAATTTGTGAATCTGATATATAATAATTATATGGGAGGATCTTGTCGATGGAGGATATTGACTTGTTCCTAGCGCACACATGTGTTAAGTGCAATTTTCAATAAAACAATTACGTGTTTTGTAAAGCATTTATAAATATTACTACTCACTTTGTAAATAGATGTTTCGAGGGTAATTTACATTACTTGTGTCATCTAGAATGAATAAAAAGCGGATTTTCACATTAATTTGGTTGCTTTACATCTCATAATTAACCTCGAGTATTTTTATAAATTAAATTATCAAATTGCAATTAACTAATTTACGCTAGGCCATCGTTGTAGAAATAAGAGGCCGATTTGATTCAATGTCCTGGCCGGATTTGAGGAGGTTTTGCTTTTTGTCGGGTGAAAACCTTTTTAACCGGGCAGTATCAGATACTGCCCGGAATTGCGCGCAATTCTTGTTTTTTGTGAAAAATGATCACTGAACAATTGAAAAATACGGACAATAAATAATACATATTGCGTTAAGTCTAATGGTATTTGACAGTTAAAGTAAAATAATTCAAGGACATCCAAGTAAGACACGATTAAGTGAATGCATGCCATTAAGTTGTGTGGCGGTTCTTCATCTCTCTTTGCCTAGCCCTTCGGGAAACAGCTTAATGGATAGTTAATTAATTAATTGATATTTAAAGATTCCAAAGTTTATGGCGGAACTGCAATTTGAAGTTCGTTGCGTTGGGCCTTGATTTTTTTATGGTAATTATAGCAACGATTTCAGCTATTTTTAGGCAGAAATTTCAAATAAATGCCGTTATAAAAATAGCCAAGTATTAAATCAATAGACATCGTGACAAGTATATTTTAATCGATTAATTTGTTTTATTATTTCACAGTTATTTTTCAATTGAAAATAATACCTATTTAGCATATTTGCGACACGTTCCAGAGTGGTAGATACTTTCAGTATCGCCCTGGTGAAAAACCACAATTCAGAATCGAAACATTCCTTTAAATGGATTTAACCGTGTTTGGTGACCAGATAGGAATAGCCAGATACTTCCCAACCTTCCTCTACCTCATCTCATTCTCCTCCCCGCTACCATCAGATTGAACACACCCCAAGTGGAAATGTCGTAGTCTCACTGGCTCCAGACGGTTGGGAGCAGTTGGGACTATTGTACGGTACTCACATAAAAAAATAATTTTAAAATTATATTAAAATACACGGAGAAAAATGAGTCGGTATTGCTAATTTGTTAAGAATCTCTTCAAATTACTGGTAACCCGGTTAGAAACGGGATCGCAGGCCGTTTCTTCATAAACGTTTACTTTCGTTTGATCGCTACTGCAATCTCGTTTGTAATCGGATTATGAAAAAATTATTTTTCTCCGTGTGTCATCGTTAAATTAACAAATAATGAACAAAGTAGAAAAAAAGAGATGATAAATATTTGCTGTAAAAATCGATTAATTTAAGTCGTGACTTGCCCCTGTTTGATTCCAGATATCACTTTTCCGAAATGCGTGAGGAACGTTATTACGAAATGCCAAGGTGGAAAATCTTTCGGCAACACTTTACACAATTTGTTCTCCCCAGCCTTAATATTAAATTTCCCTGACAGCTTTTAAATTTGTCGAATCCTCCCCTCGCTCGCTCGCTCGCTCCTTCGCTCGGGCCTAAACGGGAAGATTTAATTCAAATTAGAATCGGTGTAGGAACAGCTTTTTCTTTCAGATATCAAACGGTAAAATTTTTTGAAAGGTTTTCAGTCACAATTATAAGATTTTCTTCAGCATGAAGAAGTCAAGACACATCGAAATTATTATTTTTACAGTATGATTTAAGCTTTTTAAAGTCCAAAAGCCTAAAATTGGTTGTTTATTGAGGTGTTTTCTGGGGTTTGTTGTGATGTTGAATGGATCGGGAAAGTGCTAACAACCTTCTGGAGTCAGTAAGGCTATGGCATCCCCAAATGGGTATGTTGTGAGGCTGAAGGTAGTAGGGAGGGGAGATGGGGAGAAGAAGGTTGAGAAGTTTCTGGCTATTCAAATCTGCTCACCAAACACGGCTAAAGCCATTTCAAGCAACGTTTCGATTCTAAATTGTGAACTTTTACCTAGGCAATATTGAGAGTGTCTACCGATACACGGAGAGAAAATGATTTTTGTCCTCATAAGTAACATAAATTAACAGGCCTAAAAACAATTTCAGGTCTTGGAACATCAATTCAAGAATTTTTTTATCCATTTGCTTTGATCATATATCATGACCAGTCCCATGATAACTCAACACAGTGACTATTCAACACACTTTTAAAAAGTGATATAAAGTAATTAGAAACGATGAAAAAAAATATTTTTTAACCTAACCTAACCCAGTTAATAAAGTTTTTGTTTCATCACTTTCCATGACTTAATATAACTTTTTAAAGATATGATGAATTATCATTGTGATGATTTATCCGGTCACCATCATGACCATACAAAGAATTTTCGTTGTAATGTAATGTAACACGTGTTCCGATATCACGATAATATATTCGTAATTTTATAAAAGTTTATCAGGAAACCTGCTATTTCTTTCGTAAGGCCTGCAATCCTACATTTAAACGGAATTACCAATAATTTGATGAGAATCCTGATAAATTAGCAATAGTCATTTTTCTTCGTGCACACGAATAAACGTACAAAACGTATTGCTCTGATGGTGGATACAATGAGACACGGGGAAACGAAACTGCGCACAACAACCCAAAAAAACAACGTAATGTATTGTTTAGCTTATATCAGTCACTGACTTTTTAAAATATTAACGTTCGATTAAACTTTTAACAATACGCATTCGTGAATAGTATTTTTTAGACGTATTATGCTCACATACAACGTATTCGAGTTATTTTATTTGACGGGAAACCAATCGAACTTGTCCCTATCAGGAAGCAAAAAGTTGTATGAGAAAAAACCCATTGTGCCTTTTTCGTGCCGTTCAATAAAAACGAAATGTCTCAAACAAATTCCTCAACTGAATGAATCAATGAATCGGAACGAAATAGGTTCATAATAAATAGTTGACTACCGAAAAAAGCAGATTTCTACGAAGGAGTCGAAAACTGTCAATTATACCTATGCTTTTTAGTAGTTTTTTTATTTATTTTTTTTATTGTGTTTATTTCTTGCTAGAGCAATCCCGATGAGTAACAGAACTCAATTTAGGACAGGAGGAACTTACAATTCATATGTAGGAGGTAGTAGGAACAATTTTCAACGGTATTTTGATATCAAATATAAGTTTCACATTCAATACAGCATAAAAATTAAAAATTAAAATAATGACACGTTAAGTAGAACAAACAACAATAGAAAACAAGTACAGAAAGAAAAAAAAACATGGATAAGATACAACAAGAAATGACAACACAGTTACATATTTTCATTTTTAAATGTAGTTAAAAAATATTCTTTTAAAGCATTGCTTTGCAATTTTTTATTATGGTGGATGTGTTTGTACATATCTGGAAGCGAATTATATAGTGTATAGGCAATATAGTTCAGTGATTTTAACCCATATTTTGTAGTGTGTGTTTGAGGAATGCGGATTTTATTGTTATTTCGAGTATTGTGGTTGTGGATGTCTTGATTGTAAAGTGGCTTGATGTTGGTGTGAGTTGATTTTTGGGTAATTTGTAGGATGGTGCTTGTGATTTCATATTTAGGAAGGATTGTAATTGGAAGGATACCAGAAACTGAATAGATGTCCCTAACATGAGTGTCCCATGGAAGTTCAAACACATTTCTGAGAGCTCGGTTTTGAGCCACCTGCAGGTCAGCTATCAATTTCTTTGAGGCAAAACCCCAGATACAGCAGAGATAGGAAAGGTGTGAATGTACCATGGCATAGTATACTGAAGTTAGTAAAGGAATGGGTAGTAATCCTTGAAGCCTATATAGTACACCAGTTATAGGGGTAATTTTCTCTTTTATATGATTTATATTGAGATCCCACTATTACTAGTTCTTACACTATAATCGATGAATAGCCGAAAACTATATTATAACCTGTTATTAAAATGATTTCTTTGTACACAATAAATATGCTGTACTTTATTTGACTGGATAATTAGTTTCGGTCGTATACGTGCCTTCTCAATTGCAAAATAGCCATTTTTTAACAGATAAAGTGGTTATTAACCCTCCAGGCCTCAGAAGGACATTACTAGCCACACACCTTATATACCATTATAGCCCCTGAAGGACAGATCTGACCGGAGCGTCAATACATTACAAAAATATTTTCATCTTTTTTGGATATGTGACATGTTCGTCATTGGAAAGATAAATAATTATTCTTCACAGTTTGAATCAAATATTCTAAGTCTGAGACAGAGGTATGAAATCGCTGGACAACGACACAATAGAAGATAATGTAATTTTGAATTTTTTTATTCTTAAGGTCAGGAAGAGGCAAAATAGGCTAGGATAAGAAGTCAGCTAGAAGAGATAATAATAGACTAGAAGACGAACCTAAAAGGTTCGAGAAGATGCAGTAAGTGGCATGAATAACTAAGAAGTGACTAGAAGAGACTAAAAGAGACTAGGAGAGATGTGGTGATTTTGCTCAAGAGCGGCGTTATATGGATCATTCAAGTGTTATTATTATTATTATCAATAAAAAACTAGATAAGATGGACTCTTCGAACGTCACAGCGGTGCTGCCAAGGTCTGTTATCTATGTGAGGATAATGTGTCAGCTCTTTATTAGCAGCAGACACATACCTGGACGGATGACGAACCTCGTGCTGGCACTGTTGGTGGACGCGGTGGACTCTCTCGCTGCAGCAGCTGGTCCAGTTTCTTCACCACCTAGGATTCTTGCTGCAGAGTCTCACCTATTCCTGTTCTTCATTTTACTTAACTTAACTTTATTTTTGTAATATTTATATTTTGTGTAATACCTGCATCAACTGAAAATCACTCCTGAGGTGATATCTCACAAAAGCGGCGCTACACAAAATGTCTAATATTATTATTATTATACATTATTCATGGATAAAAATTTTTTAAATTGTCAAAGTGCATGATTTCAAATTTCGGCATTTTTTCATTGACTGTTGTTGAAAGTTAAAAAATTATTAGTATTATTTTATTGTATGCACGATATAAAAAATGAAGTGACTGTTTTATTACTTATTACCTACACCAAAGGAATATATTTTATAAATATCGAATTACTTCAAAATTATGGACGTTCCGAGTCAAAATGTTCTGGTAAGTTTTTTTGTTAACATTTTCATGTTTGATATTAAAAGTTAACTTTTTAGAAAGATCGATGTTTTTTTCAAATGCAAATATTTCAAAGATAATTTTATCTAGTTTCTAAAATAGTATTTCTTTTAACAACAACTTAAAAAATAAGTAACATGTTAGATATCTAGGGAGCATTCCGAAATTCCAAGAAATTTCACCATGTGGTTGGGACTTGTTGGTAAAAATATTTAAAAACCTGAAGGTTTAAGAAGATTTAAAACTATTTACAAATTTAACGTACGAACTACGGATAAATCAAAAGCACACGTGCTAATCATTGAACATTGGATGCATTATCCCCGAGACAAGAATCAGATTCGCTCAACGTCAATTCTGGTTCGTCGCCTCCAAAATGTTCAATGCACTGCAATGCACCCAAATTTTGCTGTTAGTGTTCAGTAGTATAATTGAAAGGGGACGAACCTATTTTAAGTAGTATATGGCATCTCAAAATAGAATTTTTCTAACCATATTGTTTCTTATTTTATTTTGAATATTTTTGTTAAGTATCAAAAATTTTTTACGTTATGATTATTTTATCTTCCGATATGAGTTGGTTTATATTTTTCTTTACCTATGTAACAATCCTCGGACACCATAATACGGGCTGTGCCTAGTTTGGTGACCGAGAAAAAGTAAAATTATTGTAAAGGTAAAATTATCCATTTGGATACCAACCCAAAACAATCCTCCGGAAGGATTAAAAAAACAGCCATCTATCAACAAAACTAATAATACAAATATACGAAGGTCATACACTTGTCAAGGAAATATACCAAAATATCGGTCACATTTAAGTGAAGAAAGGAGTACATCAAGGATGCCTTCTGTAACCAATGTTATTTAACATAAACATATGGCGAATAAATAATTATTTCTTAATGATATTCTTGACGGTCGGGAAGGTTGAATAAACATTGGTTGCCAAAAAAACCTCAAATATCCGTTACGCAGATGACGCTACCCTAATCACATATCCTGAAGAAGAAATGAATCACCTTCTTGTTACTTGTTAGTTAGTGACAAAACATAACATGAACAAAACATATAACTCTACACAGACTAGATCCATCCTCTTCTCTTCCCTTCCACCATTCCATCCCCATATTAATGTCTTTTCTCTTTAATAATCACTAAATTATGACACATTAGTGAAAACCTATTATTGGTTGAATTGAAGTATTTTACCATAAATCATACAATATTATAACTGTTCATTTTCCAAATTCCAATTCCATTTACGGCCTCCGTAGTCTCCGTAGTCAAGGGGTAAGGCTCTCGACTAGCAGGCTGGAGGTCGCGGGTTTAAATCCTGGCGTGCGCAAGTAAAATTTTATTTGATTAATTTGTGTTATTTCACAAATTATTAATTTAAAAAATAATATGTTATATATTTGCGGCACGTTCCAGAGTGAAATATACTCTTGGTATTGCCCTGGTGTAAGACCACAGAATTGAAACGTTGCTAGAAATGGCTTTAGCCGTGTTTGATGACAAGATCTGAATAGCCAGGTACTTCGTCACCTTCCTCTTCCCCATCTCCCATCACCACCACCTTCAGCCTCACAACATACCCCAATTGGGGATGCCATAGTCCTCACTGGCTCGAGACGGTTGGCAGCAGTTGGGACTCTTGTGCGGTTTCACATAAAAATAAATAAAATCAAAATGATAAAACAAGAGGCAGGTTCATGGTTTTTTTCAATTTTCTGTTTTGTCGTGGATATAAAAATACAACCTGATTCTGCTTTTGTTGAAAAGGTAAAAATTATCCGTTTTCCATCAATACACCCTTGAACACCAATACACCCCAGTTCTCGACTCCTACACACTCTAAATTCTACCCACTGAGCAGTAAGCAGTGAATAGTGAGTGAACAGTGTGAGCTTCGGTGCGGTAGAGTTGCGCAGGGATGGGGGGGCTGTGGCTGGGGGCGGCGGGGACGGCGGGGGCGGTGGAGCAAGTGGGCGGCCGGGGGAGAGGTGACCTCGCAAGGCCGCCCGCTGCCGCCCCCCCACAGCCGGGGGGGCGGGACACCCAGAGAAATAAACTACGCTGCACGTTGATTCATGGGTTGGAGAGCTCGGTTCGGCATTCATTCATATTTTACTTGATACGTTACGTATTGCACATTAGAATAATTTTCATATTTTGCCAATTACAAAGCTGCAAATAGAAACTGAGAACTTTTCGTCCCATGATAAAGAACAGGGCGTTGTTGGCAGAATGGGTTAAACTGTTACCAAATAATGTTAACTGACCATAAAGTCTCAAAAGTCGTGTGTCCTAGTAGATTTTTTTTTAAAGAAAGTCAAACATTCCCGGGTTACGAATAACCTGAAAATATTTGAAAATCTCCTACTACCACCACAGTAAGCGGAAAATGTTGCCTGTGTTGTGATGGAGGACTTGGCCAGCCGAGGAATAAAACACACAACACCTGGGTGGGACCCAAACGCGATGTCAACTCAGCCATCGACCGGTCGATCTAGGACAGAATAATCTAATCTGGAATAGTAAATACTCTCAATATTGTTTTGGTAAAAGAACACTATTCAGAAACTAAAAGCTGCTTGAAATGGCTTTAGCCGTGTTTGGTGACCAGGTCTGAATATCCAGGTACTTCCCCACTTTAATCTTCAACATTACCTACCCCTCCCCACTACCTTCAGCCTCACAACATACCCCGATTGGGGATACCATAGCCTCACTTGCTATGGCTCCAGACGGTTCGGAGCAGTTGGGACTATTGTGCAAAAACATCAACAGCATCAAAGGCTGTACTAGTATTTGATTTGACAAAATCCGCCAATTTATTCATGTCAAACTGTATAAAACTTGACGCGACATCTAACGATAAATTTATGAAGATTAGTTGGCGAATGAAGACTCGAAGCTTTAAGCTTTCGGCAGATAAAAAGCCGGAGTTACAGAACGTTGTAACTTTTATGGCACCAGTGTTTGTGCCTTTACTCGAGGCAACGGTAAACACGTTGGGCGTGGGTCCCCCAACGACTAAATAAATAATATTCAAATAGGTACTCTTTGAAGTAATCTCCGTCCTGGGAATTCCCGAGTCACGCCGTCACCGTGAATCATTATGATTATTGTGTCAAAACACTTTTCAGTCTGGGCGGGTAATGATGGACATAAAATATAATGGAGTAACCTTTTGGATGGGTAATTCTGTAGAATTTTGAGCTATGTCTATAATATAAAATACATCTGACTCCACTGTCAAACGTAAATACTCAACCAGGATAAAATCCAAAATATACTGGTTATTCGCAGCTTGAATACGTCATCTTTTGGACAGAGAAATATTAAATTTCATGCTACGAACTATTATAATGCTCATACAATCAAATCATACAAAAAATAACAGATAGGCTGGGAGAATATAGTGATCAATTTGCAAACATTATGAAGACAATGTAAAGACTCAATAGATACAAAACTATAAAAAGTACAGTCGCTTGAGAACAGGAAACCCTAGTGAGGACTGTGACATTATTCGTATACATATTATGATTACATCATGTACAAACTTTGTCACAGAAAGTAAACATATGTATCGTACTAGTGTGAAAGCACTAAATCCTCAGTGCAAATGCTTCCATGTAGATTTTAATTAAAACCAATGTCGCCACAGAGTTAACACTTTTTAGCTCTTGCCCATTTAGAACGCGCTCTGCCTCTCTTACATCGTGTATGACTGACATCATACAGGGTGTCTGGGGTGAAGAGCACAAACTTCGGGACGTGATTTAAAATAATGGTAGAAGTAAAAAAGATAAATAACTTTTTTCGAAATTCCATTGTTTTTTCCACAGAAGAATATTTATTTTTCCATAGAAACAATTCATATTTTTATCTGAAAACTACCCTTAAAGGTTGGAACTGCGTATATCGTCATCCTGTACAAATCTTATAATGATGAAAACATGAAGGCAATGTATCAGTTGTCTGATAAATCAAGTAGTCTAATTTTGAAAATTTTAATTTCATTTTTTCAGATTGCGCTCTAAGTTCAAAGCGTTTTATATAACTCCATATTTCTCGCCATAAAATCACATACAGACCTGTCACACCTAAAAAGATGACGTGTTATAAGTGTGGGCGTGGCGACGATGTGTTCTGTGATCTGCTAGCCAGGCTACATTTGAAAATTATGCAACCCCCTCTCCTATCTACGGCAGGAGAAGGGGTCATATGGTATCTATCAAAGTGATGGATACCATACAAATAAATGATATTCCGTGGCAGTCCCCCAATTAATCTACCCTCTCTCCTAACCAAGATTATAGCGTAGTTTGTCAGTCCAACGTATAATACGTACATGTCACGCCCGATTTATGCGCGCATAATAAATTGAAATGTGTATAAGGCTTGAATTTGAATAATGTTACGCATTACGAAGGAATATTTCACATTACTTACTTACCTATGCACCAACAACCGAAATTAGTATGTTTAATAGTTAATTTTATACCAATGAGGATAGGGGAATAATAATTCGGTTAGCATTATTATATATTATTATATGATATGTTGTGGTTGGGGTATTTAATATTTAGCATCGCGTGCGGCAGGAGACCAGGTCAAAGTGATTTAGGGTGGCCACTGACCAGTGCTCATAAGAGACTAATTATAATCAGGTTTTTAGGGTAGGGAACCTAATTAAACATGTCTTATAATACAAACAATCTGAAAATAGAAGGGAAAAATACAGGATTAAAATATTACATACCAAAAGGCATAGAATACGGAAGAAAAATAGAAGTGCCTTCCATAAACATTTGAATGGAAACAAATGTTCCATTTAGCCCAATAGTCCAGCAATCTGTGTCACTTGCACTCGCTTGACGTCGTGTATATATCAACCCATTTAAATTTCGTAAACACAAATTTGTATTTGGATCACAAAAACTCCCACAAGGCACTTAATGTGTTTCAAATAATTTAGAAATATCACAGAAAAAAAAATGTTAATAATAATTATTTTGATATTTTCCTCTCCTAATGACGATGTAATTTCTTAATTAACTCCCCCCACACCTATCCCTTTCACTTATTTTGTTCGTCCCCCCACCCTCTAACCCCTCTCTCACAAAGTTAATCTATCTATATTCATCTCCACGATTTGTTCAAGATACCACACGGCAGAATACGATCTATTTGAATTTCGATTTTGTTTTCGTGAATGAATAAATCCAAATCTTGAAAGTGGAAATTAACCCACTTCCCGACATCTGATCGAGCTGAAACTCATCAGACAGACTCGTGCATAGTGCACACACTACATTCTATCAACGTAGTGGCAATCACGCATACACACCTGGGCATATAAGCATTTCACTTAAATTGGATGACATTACAGCAGTTAATATATGAAATAAATGTCGGTCCTACCCAATCGGGATTCGGCTCAGTTTTTAGCGTGGTTGACTCTAATCCCTGGGGAGATAGGTTCAACCCTCAGTCAAAAAACCAAATATATGGATATATTAATTTTTCTAAAATTTTCGAAAATCTCGAAATGTTAAGAATGTTAATGTATAAAATCTTGTACTATTTATTTGATTTTTCATGCCTAGCTGGGATTTTACATTTACTTGTAATTGTGTCAGTGGTTTGAAAACTAGTTTGTAAATTAAAACCTTGATCGTTTCAAAGTGATGAGTCAATATTTAAGGTTCTGAAAATCCGATCTATTTATTGGAGGCGTGGAAAAGGTATTTCCCAAGAGAGAATAATATAAGAGAATCAGGGTAGCAGAAAGCAGATAGCGGCGGGGGATTTGGTATGGAAATAAATTGCGTTGCTTTTCTACGAGTGCCCGCGATTACTTCTACCTGTTATAGTTTCCTGGTAGCAATTTCGGGAATTTGCGCGATGGACATTGAAGAAATAACGTAAGAAAGAACAACCTTAGGTCGAAAATGATAATCGTTTTTCGAGTTTGTAAAAAAAAGCGTTACGCCAACTTATTTGTTCCAAAATACCAACAAATCACTTTAGTTACAATTTGCAAAACATTTTATGCGGAAAAATAACATCGCTTTTTTTATAAAATAAAACTATTTCGCCAAAAAAATAGTATATAAATAATAATTTCCGCATTCTAATAATAGAAAAAGTAGCGGTGTAAGTTCTGTAAGAACCCGCCGACCAATCACAGGGCGTTTAAATCTCTTTTTTAAATGACAATTTATCAATTCCTCGTAACTACGGATAGTAAAACTCATGTATTCAAAATCAGCGTATTGTGATTTATATAATATAATATGTATTTAGATTTATTCTAGAATTTAATATTTTCACTTAAGTTCCTTATTTTATTTTAGTTTACCGGGGAATCAAACAGTTTTAGAATTTTATATAAATAATTACTTTTTACGTTTTTGCATTAACCAGTGAAGTTTCCACATAAAAATCATGATACATACAGAATAAAACATAAATAAACGGGAAAACATAAAAAAACACCTTAATGAAAATAACTGAGGTATCTTTGATATCTTACACACCTTAGTTAAAATAACTGAGATATTTTAGATATATTACATAACTTAATGACAATAACTGAGATATTTTAGATATATTACATAACTTAATGACAATAACTAAGGTATCTTAGATATCTTACACACCTTAATTAAAATAACTGAGGTATCTAAGATATCTTACACACCTTAATGAAAATAACTGAGATATCATATATATCTTACACACAGCAGGGGGAGAGGGTACGTAATTAACAATTTGATTTAATTTTCACTAATATTCATTTAGTAAACTGAACTAAGGACAAATGGAAAATATATTATTGTATTTTGTGCATGTCCTTCTGTTAGTTTTTGAGTGTGGGATGTGGAATAGTTGGTTTGACTGTGTGTTTCGAACTGGAATTGTTATTATAATCTCCTGTGTCTATGCTAACGTGTACCCGGTGTTACTCGTAGACTTTTCTTTACTTTCTATAAATTTAACTTAAATGTATTATTCATCTATGCATTAGGCAGCTGGATTCATCCGAATTATGTTGTTTGACAAAATAGGGCACCACTATTCCTGTTTGGTCGATTTAAGACTAAAAGATTAAAATATTTTTGTCACAATAAAGTGACTTTAGAATTACAATGTGTTAATTCTTTTTTATTCTAAATTCTACTCTCTTGAGAGCTTGTCGTGACAGATAATTTCATGGTGCGAATGCAAGTGTTATTGTGCTGATTGCCGTCCGCTGCCGAATTCGGAGATTAAGAAATCGCTGCAAAACTCAATGCGAGTGATATATTCGGTGAGTCTTCTGTTTTTATGTATTTGGTGGCTGGATTGTAATTTGTTACGTTTCTTGCAGAGTGAATTTTGTAATCGACCCATTTTTTCATAGGAAATTAATTATTACCTGATGGTCTGTGTGGCTTACAAGCCAGATCATCACCACTACCAAAAGAAATTCTCTAAATGATAGAGAAAACTCTATTAAAATCCATTGCTCTATTAAAATCCGTGAGTTTAGAAGAACTAAGCGCACAGACAGACGCGGATAGCGATTTTGTTTTATACTAAATCGTACGCTATACAATATTTTCACAGAATAATTCCGTCTCTTACGCAGAATTGTGGGTAAAAAAAATATCTAAGCACATAATTATTTACTAAACATATTCACATCGATCTGTTTACATTTCAGGACTTTAACGAAATCTGAAAATTTCGTTTGTAGTAATTATTATGTTACGAAAATAGCTCGTGTAATTAACTAAATAATGGCATCGCTGAAAACTGAAAGTGTACACAAATTCATGTTTATTTACTTTTGAGAGGCAATTAGCTAATTATGTACTTGAACTCTGAAAGAAAAACAATTTAATGGAGAACTCGCTGGCAGAGTGCTAAAGTCGTTGGCTCTAGGCAAGAGGTTACGGGTTTAAAATACGTTAGCAAGGTTTAGCTTGATCCAGTCCACCGTCATTATTAAATAGAAATATGGGAAACACACACATTACGTACTTAAACGATTTTTACAAATAATACAGAATAATTATTGACAAAATCTTTAATTATAACCCAGATACCATAACGAAAAAAACTATACCAAGAAATGAACTTATTGAAAATTTTACGAACATCACAAACGCCTTTTAATCTTCATAATACAAAATGGGCGTATACACACGAACACAACATTTATAAAAACGTGTACGAACACCTTACAAGACAACATAATTATAGACAGCCGTGATTTAACAAGCCTAATAATCTTCAACATACCAACGAAAATCATTTTTAATTGCAACAACAATATCAGGACTGAGTCATTTAGATACTCACTTATACCTAAATTACATGGAGTTGGCAATACTCTCGCAAAAGTAGTAGATGTGTTCAACTGCATGGAATATAGTTACAAGAAGGATATAGTAACATACCTTAGCATAATGCTATTCTTCTGCATTCTATATACCTAATAGCAAACTTTACTTCTTGATTACAGTTCCATTAATTGTGTATATTATATGTCGTAGAATATACAGGGTGTCCGGAAACTCGTAGTACAAGCGGGAAACTGGTGAATCTACATCACATTTGGAGTCGATTTTGTAATATATATTTTTTTGATTTGAGCTTTCATTATCGAGTAAATCGAGTTAGAAGTTGATTTTATTATTTTTTTTTAATCAAATTCTTATAAATTATTACTGAAGATCAAAGTACCCAACTAATTAAAACTATTTGAAAGTAAAACAAATGAAGAAACTCGGATTTGAAGCATTATTTTGAAATCACCCTTCATTTGATCCGGTGTAATCATAAAATATTTCTGCTCTGCAGGGTTAAAACATCTGTTGTTCAACCCTAAACACTAGAAAAAACTTAAACCCTAAAATAGCCGAAAATATATTTTTTTGTTTTTTTTTTTTTGTGAAAATGCTCAAATCAAAAAATTTTATGTTTATTTGGGTTCCCCATGTGGTGTAGATTCTCCAGTTTCCCGCATGTACTACGAGTTTCCGGACACCGTGTATATAAATAAATACATAAATTATATAGATACTAATAAAGTAAAGACTGAAACTGGTAGAAGCAGCATAGGCCATGAGGGTATACACAATGACAATTTACTTCAGATGGCCTAAAAACGAAGAATCGAATAAATAAATAAAAATTTAAAATTCAATCTTAAGATAAATTAACAAAATAATAATGTACTTCAATGTGGAACAATTTTTAAAATATATATAATTGTTGTATGTTATGTAAAAGTATTATTATTATATATTGTGAGAGAGTGTTATTGTTATATATTGTGTAAAATTATTATTCTTATACGTTGTTTAAAAGTATAATTGTTATATGTTGTGTAAAGGTATTATTGTTATATGTTGTGTAAAAGTATTGTTGTTATATGTTGTGTAAAAGTATTATTATTGTGTGTTGTGTAAAAGTTGAGCAGTTGAGTAAATTGTTATGTGTTGAGTAAAAGTATTATTGTTATGTGTTCTGAAAAATTATTATTGTTATATTTGTGTAAATATTATTGTTGTATGTTGTGTAAAAGTATTATTGTTATAATGTTGTATAGATTAGAATTGTGTAGTTAGAAAGCGAAATATTTATAAATCTTTAACAGTAATAATCATTTAAATAAATAAAACTAACGTAACAGCAAACCAAACTGTTTTTTCATCTTATACAATTTATTAATAATAATCGATTAAAATTCAATTTGAGTTCTAAAATTCTAACACGTAAGATTATTTTTGTGGAGTGTTTTGTGTATTTGATACGATAAAAAAATCGACAAATCGAATTATTAAGAATCAATATTTGAAGGACGCTTATCATAATTACACATTTTGTCCTGTTTCAATAGGAAGGACAACATATCTACAGGTATAATATCGTCTGTGGTTTGATAAGACCATTCAAGCCACAAAATTAAAAATTTACAGGAGACGATAAAAGCGAATATTTTCAAATTCATAAAACTAATTTAAAATCTTGAAGGTTGTTTGAAAGTGTTAAATTGTTTTTCAAAATTTTGATGTAATATTTTGCAATTATTTTTATAATTATGAGAGACTTTGAGGGTTGAATAATTCATTTCACGGTTTTATTGAAATATTTTTTTATGTGAATACCAAATGCTGCCAGTGAGACTATGGCATACCAAATTTGGGTATGATGTGAGGCTGAAGTTAATGGGAAGGTACCTGGCTATTCAGATCTGGTCAACAAACACGGCTAAAGCCATTTCAAGCCATTCAATTCTGAATGGTGGTCTTACACCAGGGCGATACTGAGAGTGTCTTCAACTCTGGAACGTGCCGCAAGTAAACAATATATTCTTAGAAATTGTGAATATTATTTTAAACGAAAAAATATACAATTAAAATTTGAACCTGCGACCTTCGACCCTCGACCAAAAAAAGTTGTACGCATAAATTCAATTTTTAATACCAAAAATGCCTTAATCATCATAAAATATTTATTTTAATAAAAAGACAAATAACTTTGTTTACATCACTTTGTTTGTACACAATCAACATGTTTCGTGAACAATGTTTTTTAATTATTTTTCTTTTTATTAAAATAAATAATGCCATCACAAAGTGAAAACCTTTCCGAAGAAGTTTTCTTCGAAATATTAAAAAATATATATATTTTACTATAATGTACTTTGAAGACTATATTCTATTTAAAACCACTGAAAATAGTAATCCCCAAAATATGTCTTAAAGGGTTTTACTAAAACACAGTCAATATAATATGAATAAGTAAGCTCTGCCCTGACCTAAATCGCCCACTCTGTAGGTTTTCAGGTCTACAACGAATGTGAGTCCAGGTCACTCTGAAACCAGAATTGCTCTCACCTCCCAGACTGGGCATGGCAACGGTTTCTCCTCCTTTCCTCCTTTCCCTTTACAACCTCTCGGATATCGAATTTCACAAGTGCGGGTTCCAGAAACTAACCTGGCAAAGTATTAGGTTTTCAATTAATTACGTTCCTGCTCTATTATTCCAAGACCTTTATTATATGGGGTGGAACGCTGCGAAAGAAATAAAAGCAATTTTTTAAATCCATAATTATGTAGCGTCTAAAATCTCTATGTGACGTGAGATAAAGTGTATAAATTGATCATAGTGTAATGTCTCAAAATCTATACATTTTAGTATAAACTTTCATACCTGTGTGTATCTAGAATTTTTCTATTAAATTTATAAATCCATCATAGTGTAATATCTCAAAATTTCTATATCAAGTTTATAAATCCATCATAGTGTAATGTCTCAAAATTTCTATATTAAGTTTATAAATTCATCATAGTGTAATGTCTCAAAATCTCTATATTAAGTTTATAAATCCATCATAGTGTAATGTCTCAAAATTTCTATATTAAGTTTATAAATCCATCATAGTGTAATGTCTCAAAATCTCTATATTAAGTTTATAAATTCATCATAGTGTAATGTCTCAAAATCTCTATATTAAGTTTATAAATCCATCATAGTGTAATGTCTCAAAATTTCTATATTAAGTTTATAAATCCAACATAGTGTAATGTCTCAAAATCTCTAAATTAAGTTTATAAGTATCTTAATTCAGTAATTCGTCTTTTAAAACAAACTTTGCAACTTCACAAAAGTCTGTTTCAATCATATATCATCAAACATACTAATTTTAGATGTCTGTACTGTGCGTTAGGCCTTGTGAAATCTGGGTCAATGAACTCAAATTTGCTATAAATTTATTTGTCATCTTCAAAATTGGAACTGATTGGGTGAAGAATTCAGACAAGTACCTAACTGTTTTATGGAAAAGATAATCAATAATTACAATTTTCTATATCATATTTGAGATGTGTATTTCTTTCGTTTAAAATTCTTTGGTTTATTCTTGACAAGTTAGAATTCTTGATTTTTCAAGTGTCTAAGCTAGTAGATACTAAAAGCGATTAAACCTTAAATGGTTTATTCTTATTCACATAAAATTCACTCTCGCTGAAAAGTTTGCTGCGAGTTACCGGCTAGTGCAGTGGTCGGCAAAGTGCGGCTCCGGAGCCGCATGCGGCTCTTTGGCTACTTGAGTGCGGCTCTGGCACAAATATCCACGGGCAGTAGGTTTCAGGAGTTTAAAAACAGCAATCCTCTTACTGCTACGGCAACTGAGGTGAAATTTTCTCCTTTTCTTCATGTCTTCCAAAGGAGACATGGAGCTCTAAATTTTAACGTCTTTGTATTGATTTGGAAATATTGGCGAAGAACAAATGTGATCTTAGTTCACGACACAAGTGGTCTGCTTTGAAAGACCTGGAGAAGGAAGACATGATCATTTTCAACGTCTGGAATAGTATTCCTTGCGACTCGCATTTGCTGTTATTTCCCTTTTTGGTTCTACATATTCATGCGAACAATCTTTTTCAAGCATGAACTTTATCAAGAGTAAACTGAGAAGTCGTTTTATTGATGAGAACCTGGAATCATGCCTAAAATTAAAAACGACAACATACAAACCTGGCTTGAATCTTTCCAAGGAGATGCATTAAGTGTTTGTCAGTCATTGTCATGATTTAAATTTAATGATACCTTACTTTCATATTATTGTTTATCAACGAATTAATCTTTACTAAGTGTGAAATCAAGTTTTATTCAGTGTACCCGTAATTTAATGAAGGTCTAAAATTATAATAACGGTTTACTAAATTAAAAAACAGATTTGGCTCTCAGAACTTTTTTTAATCGTTGTAATGTACATATTTGGCTCTTTGGCCAATAAGTTTGCCGACCACTGGGCTAGTGAAACTTAGTGAATTTGAATATTAAATTTGTGCGGACCAATTATTTGAATTATTAACAGAGTTGTGACTTGAATTGATGGAGAGTTGAAAGCATTACCACAGAGTTCTCTCTGGAATACGATTAGATGACACAAGATAGGCCTGACCAAGACCAAAAAAAACATAAAATGCTAATGTTAATTTGTATGGTTGGAAGAAGTTGCCACGTGGCAATGAGCTCGCCTTTACCCCAAGTAGGTACTATCTAAAAATTAAACACGAACCTGACTGGGAACACCCATTTATTTAATGAAAAAAATAAACCCATAAAGAACAACGTTTTTTTGCTATAATATATATATAATACATCTATTTGAGAATTGAAATCTGCTTCCGAGATTAGTATTCATTCATCCATTCCAATAGAGGTATCTAAAAAGAGCTATCCATACATTCTACAACCTCCCGACTTATTGGCGTCTACTTCCAATTTTATTACACCACATTCTATAAGAATCTTCACCTAACGTATTCTATATTAATGCCTTAGAATTAACGGTCGGGCTCAGGGGGTAGTAAAACGAACTACCCTTTCACAAAGTCAGAGGGGTGGGCGCACAGTCAATGGGTGGAGAACTTCCCTTTCCTTTCCCAACGAGCTCGGGACATCTTTAGAGAGCTTAACACGGATCAATGGCCAATTGTTAGCCTTCGTGAGAATACAACAACGGGAAAATGATATAATAAACACGAATTTAACATTGAGCGGGTGATTTGCCTAATATGTAGGGTTGCCATAGGAGTATGATATGCTATATCGAAAAAATGTAACAAAATTCCAAAAAAAAGGGGGTAAAACAGGCGCAACAGCTACCGACGAGCGGGTTAAAAAATTGAATAACGTTATATTTTTTTGCACAAAGTGCATGCACAGTAGCAGAAAACTTTAGTTAATAATAATAATCATATTTGGATGCCTCAAGGGCGTTGTACAAAAATATAATACATTTCTACAATGATCTATTAATGATTATTACTATATAATAGTCAAACTATAATCAATTGTATCTAACAGATTGCATCCACCGCTTAGTCGACCACTAATACAGGGTTTTCCAATAAGAGGTGTTATTTTGATATTCAAAGAAACTTTTCCCGTAAAATATCAATGGTTTCGTTGCTTGTGTGGCACGTAGCGTCATCTTGTTGAAAGTAAACGTTGTCCAGATCAATACAATCCAATTCCGGCCATAAAAAATCATTAATCATCTCTCGATAGCGCAATCCATTCACCGTAACTGTTGCTCCAGCCTCATTTTCGAAAAAGTAAGGTCCAACGACTCCGCCGGACCATAAACCGCACCAAACAGTCACACGTTGAGGATAGAGAGGCTTTTCAACAATAACTCTTGGGTTTTCCGAGCCCCAGATGCGACAATTTTGCTTGTTGACGAAGCCACCGAGGTGGAAATGAGCCTCATCACTCAAGATGATTTTTCGATGGAATTCTAATAATTAATAATAGTGAATTTCAATAATTTCAATGCGTTGTTGAAGCTTATATCGTTCCATTTTTATTAATGGCGTAGTTTCTACTTGTCAAATGTCAAAAAAATGACAGCTTCAAAAGTAACATCTACCGAAATAGCGGGCTATTCAAAATAACACCTCTTATTGGAAGTTACCTGTAGTTAGTTTAATATTTAGTAATTCGTCGATCACTAATTAGTTAGTTTAGTTAAACAGCATTTGGACGATGATGTTTCCATATTTACCCAGTGTTATCAATGAACCATGATGATTTAAATTAACGGGAACTTACCTGTAAACAAAGAAAAATATTTATGAATACATTATAAATATTCAATGAAGTAAAAAATAACACACATCACCTAAGTTGATACAATCTGAATAATTCGTTATTTAAACGAAGTAAACGGTTAAAAACGAAAACAGATAAAAACATACAAAAAACAATGGTTTAAAAAATAACTGTTTACAAGGTTCGCGCCCTTGTAAGGGTTTGTTATTGTTGTTGTCACTGTAATCTGTGTTGTTTAAGTAGGTAGTACATACTTGTTTACACGAATAATAACAAGCAACACAGCGACATATCAAAATATATTCTTGTAAATCGGACCAAAAGCATACAATAAAATCCCTTCACAACTGAAATTGTGTGAATTGTCATCCATTGGTCAAAAATAGCAAACAAGAAAAAGGGTTTATTTTTACATTAACCCTACACAGGAGGCGCTGAGGAAAATAATTTTCCTTAGGGCCCATGTCATCTTTGGGGACGATATGCGGAGGGTCTTTTAAGGAAAGGAGGGAGAGGAAGTTCTGGTAAGGAAAAGGGTATAATGGGTGGGTATTCTAGGGATGTGTCCAGGATTGACGGAGTGAGAGACAATTTGGAGAGATAAAAGGGTCTCTCCAAACCAGTCTCTCAGGATCTGACACGCCACGCGTGGGCAGGCGCATCCTGAACACACCTCATCCAATGAAGGCCGCCTCCTGTGTGGAGTTAATGTTAAAAAAAACAGGCCTGCCATAAGGTTGTAATAGCTAAAAGGTCTAAGTATTGATAGAATCTATGGATTTAGTGCCGCAATTTTCTGCGCCACTATTCATTACAACACGAGTAGTATAAATAAAACGAAACCATTTGATGGTGTCAGATTGGGGATTATTTGTTGCTATAGAAGCATGACCACACCACGTCGAGTTGGCACGCCATGGAAATCATATCGTCTATAATTTGTATACGTGTAAAAGTTATATATTTAAAATCTCACTTAGTAGAGCAGTACATGTATAATAATGTCATTTGGCTGTCCGATAATTATAATGGGTTAAAAATTATTAAAACAGCGCTATATAAATATTATGTCATTATTGCGAGAAAGCAATTAAAAAGATAAATAGTGCCTTGAATACCGTGTCCGAATGGATCTAGCTGAATAAATGAAAACTTGATGTTAATAAGACAAAATACATGAATACAGGTAGAAAAAATACGCACGAGGGTTCAAAAGGTTTATATTAATGAAGACATCATAAAAATAAGTGGAAGTAATGAAATATTTGGGTGTCATTGCAGACTCAAAGCTGAACTAAATAAAGACACATGTTACAATAATATCACAACATTTCAATTGCTGCTTTAGTATTCTTTTTCTCAAAATAAATGCAAAATAAAACAAGGCAAATAATACTCAAACGCAACATGTATACACGGATAAGAGACATATTAAAGGGGCTAAATTTTATGACGGTGAAGCGAACTATAAATTTGAATGTATATGTGTTTGTACATAAAATTAACATGGGGATGATGTCTAAGAAACTTAAAGAAAAGTAAATTACAAAAAATGATACACGGGACGAGAAATACAAAGCAAATTAGATTGCCAACAAGGAAGAAATCAGACACAAAGAAACCTCTTTTGTACCAGACCGTTCAACTTTATAACAAAATCCCTAATGAAATTCAATTAAGAAAATATTTCTACCTCAAATATTGAGGTTTTTTTTGTAATTGAAAATATATTATGATATATTAGGTTTTCCAAAAATGTTAATTTTTATACTAATATGTTTCTAAAATTATTAGCACACACGACGACGTGAGCAAATTTAAGAATAAAACATGAAAAAGATATATTTTTCAAATTTATTGGAATAACTTTTTAAATTTGAAACTTTTGTAGTTTATACCTATCAATGTAATATATTATTGAAGAAGAAGATTGTACTAATAAATCTAAACGAATCATGACGAAACGAAATAGAACAAGACAAAGACAAATAAATAGGTAACGGTCTCAACTGGGAATTGAACCTAGGATCTCTGTCTTACCGGTTACTAGAGTCGAGACCGTCACCTTTTTTAAAATTTATATGTGTCTTATTCTGTTTCGTCTATTAGTATTATCTCCTTCTTCAGTTATATTTAAACGCTTTCCTAGCGTCTTGTATTACTTGTATTCTAAATCACATTGTTATTCTATTATTTTTGTCAAAATGAAACGTGAACAAACAAGTAATGAGCACGCATAACTCCACGTCAGTTTCACGCATACCACTCTAACCGGCCAGCCAGCAGTCAGCAGCCAGCGGGACTTGGATAAGCGTGGCGATATTTCAGGAATGTCCAAATTATATAACATCACGTTAATGTAAAGGTTAAGGTCACGCCTAGGTACGCTGGATTTTTGATTATCGTATTCAGGGTCATTGCCAGGTTAAAAAAAGTATGTAATATAACATGGTGATTTTATTTATATACATTGTTTGTATTTATTTTACGGTTAAATATATGCAATTTTTAAATTATAATTTTTTGTACTTTAAACGATTTATATATTATAGTGTTTCGTGAATATCTCATTAGGAGAACCTGTGTTGAGGTGTTCACGTGATTTTGATACACCTAGTATCGTTGTGAATTGATTGAATTATTATGTTAAAGCAGTTCTCTTTGTTCTTCGAACTTGGTTTAAAACATCATAAAACAGACGATTTTGAAGCACATTGTTATAACTTCGAACTCTCGGTTTACGCGCCTAAGAAAGACAAAAAAATACGATACGATACGAATGGACCACCCCAGTCAGGAGGACTCCTGTCCCGGTGAAACCGGTACATCAGCCGGCACTGATTTGTTAGGACTTGGAACATTTGCTCGGAGGATGGGAGGTTGGAGTTCAATTGACCGGCATACATGGCAATCGTAGTAGCAAATATTGGAATTTAGGATGAACAGGTAAAAAGGAATTGATTGGGCGTAGTTTTTATGTCTCCCTTCTTTTTCCCTACTTTGGCTCTTCATGGTTATTCTTGACTCTTCTTGGCTCGCCTTGACTCTCCCAGAATCTTCTCGCACTTTCTTGTCTCTTCTTGGTTCTTCCTTACACTTCATAACACTTATTTGTTCCTCTTGTCTCTTTTGGTTTTTCTTGACTCTTCTTAGCTCGCCTTGACCTTTCTTGCTTCTTCTTGCATCTGCTCGCCCTTTAATAGCTCATCTAGGCACTTCTTGGAACTGTATGGTTCTCCTTGATTCTTCTTGGTTCTCCTTGTCTCACCTTGACTGCTTTTGTATCTTCTCCCTTGTCTCTTACTTCTTCTTATCTCTTTTTGACTCTTCTAATCTCTTCTCGTCTCTTTTTAGCTTTTCTTGACTCTCCTATATTTTCTTTCGTCATCCTGCCCTCTCTTTGAAGAGAGACAACAAATGGAGATAGTAATAATGCTATTGTGTTATGTTTAATTAAGTTATTGAAAATATCTGTACCCTTTTGTTTTTATCCATGCTCATTATTATTTACATTATCCGTGATTATATGTATCAGTGTGTTCTTTGTGGATTGTTTCAATGATGAAGGTACTTAAAATGTATTCGTCTGTGGGTGGCATTATTTTAAGGATATTAAGGGTGTAGTTTATTGAAGACGTGGTTATTATTG
The DNA here is from genome assembly GCF_061612785.1 of Hesperophylax consimilis. NCBI lineage: Eukaryota > Metazoa > Arthropoda > Insecta > Trichoptera > Limnephilidae > Hesperophylax > Hesperophylax consimilis. The sequence goes on from NC_142842.1 coordinate 6,111,200, forward strand.
TGATTGGGACTGTAAGGGAATATGGAAATAGGATTTGAAGATATATAGGGATTGCGGAATTAGCATCAAGTTGTCTTAATTTTCATAACGTCTAAAAGCTTGAAAATTTCAGAAGTATGTTTAGTATAGTATCTACTTGAAGAATAATTTTAACCAGTAGTTATGTAAACAGTAGAAGTAAACTATTAATAACTTATTGTAAATAAATTAATTTTACTATAGTATTATTAACTTGGAGATTAAGCAAAATTAATTGGGTTACAAATTAATAATAAAATAAATTGCCAATCAATAATAGAATATGGAATTATTGCTTGGGGAAGAGCAACAAACTCGGCTTTCAATTACATAGAAACCGCACAGAAAACGATCTTAAAGGTAATACTAAAAAAACATAGACTGACTGATACAGACCAAATATTCAACAGCTGTGACGTACTAGATATACGCCAATTATACTTTAAAACACTACTAAACTACATTTTTGACAAAAAAAATAAATTTCAACATACAAAAAATAACACTAACAGACCAGTTAGACAAGCGTACAAAGAAAACATAAAAACTCCGACAGTAAATTCAAGCTTTGGACAAAGACACTACCAATACCATGCTATAAAAGCATTCAACAGTGTAAAACTTAAAATTAAAATTGAGGAAAGTAAAAATAAATTCACACACAAAATTACAAAATGGATTAAAGAACAAAAAATACAATATTACCTAAATTTCATAGCATAAAATAAAAATAAAACCTACACGTAACACACAAAACCAATATAAACACACATCACTCACAAACACACAAGATTATATTTTAAATGTATTATTTTCTCTTTAAATGTATTATGTAGATTATATTTTCATATAATAAAATGAAGGCCTCAGCACGGGCAAGCCACCCAGTGAGGCCAACATTACCGGAAAACTTTAAAATGTAAAAAAAATATTGTACCAAATAAAAAAAAATAAAAAAATAAATAACCTCACAATAGGCATGTGAACATCTCCTACTCAAACTATAAGTTTTATATTGATTTATTTTTAGGGTATTATTCCATGTTGTGCTACCTCCTTCTTTGGCCAACGTTTCGAACAGCATTACAGTGTCCAACATCAGGGCAGATGTGTCTTCATGTGCCCTGATGATGGACACTGTAATGTTGTCCAAAATGTTGGCAAAATAAGTAGTTAGCGCAACACGGCATAATACCGCAAAAATAAATCAATGTTATACTTTTGGCCGTGAAAATCTCAAATCATATCTGACTATAATGTTGTTTGTGCAATGATGGAAAACTTAGCAGGCTAGCAATTGAAACCACGATACCTGAGTAACTTGACGCATTTGTCAACTCAGCCACCACTGATCAATGCAATGGTTCTTACAATAAATATATTTTTAAAATCATGAAAGCAGAACAGATAATAAAATAATGAAACGATTTATGGTTAGTGCTTACAATCGCAATTTTCTTGACGAAATGTTATAATTTATTGTCTGCCAAAATATAATTTTCACTTTATCACAGTGAAGTCACAAATTATATTAAGGCTTGTTTACTATGGAATTATATCGGCAAGAATTAATAATTTTAATTAAATTAATAATTCAATGATATCGGTACTAAATAAATACCGACAAATTTCATTAAAACAATAGCTACGTGTGACATAGGATTAGCTCAAATACCTATGAAGAGTAAGTAACAATGGTATGTTATCGTAATCTGATATTTACGAGTATTATAATCAAATTAGCTGAATAAACAGAGCTCTTTGAAATCAGATCTAGGCATCAATTTTCCTCTTATTTTAAAAATTGTCAAATATGTTAAATTTCATCAAGAATTATCGGCATTCTGTTTTAGGGGTGGGATGGAAAATTTCGTTTTAATAATTAGTTATAATTAGTTTTTTAGTTAAAATCTCTTCAACAAAAAAGTTGTTCTTTTGCCTTTAAGATACAAATTATTTACTATTTGCTACGCGATATAACGCTAGCAAAAATAAATATACCTCGTACGTTAAATTTTAACGAATGACAAAACATTGAAATTTTTATTGGAAAAAACACGAACAAAGAAAATTAAAATTACATGCTGAATAAAATCAATAAATAAAATACTTAACATGGTTTCTTTTAAAAAATACTGAAAGAGGTAACGCTAATTTAGGCGGAAGCAATTTAGCAGCAACCCCTGAGTGAGGAAATAAATTTAAAAAATCTGACGAACTGACACACGCGGGGATGATGACGTTAACCTGCCTGGCCCCCCTAAAACCCACGGCCACCCCCGAGGGTGCGTCGGGGTGGGCCGGGTTGTGGGGGGGACATCGAGCCCCCGGACCGACTATATATAAATACCCGGGAGCTCAGCTGGCGTTACAGATGCTCTACGCAGTACCTACGCTAATATTAATGCGAAACAATATAATATTATACGCAGCAGTTTCAGCGTAGCTATCATTCGTAGCAGTATTTACTGTGGATAACATTTTCTACGCAGCGGCTACGATTTGTCTGCGGCGCTACGCCGATTATTTTATACTCCGGATTCCGAGATGTATCGCAGTCTAGTATTTTGATTATTTTATGAGACGAACATATACAGTATTATATCCATACTATATCTTACATAAAGCTATGCTAGTTTGGGGTATTTTTCTTACAAAACGTAAACATCTACGGTGGCTGTTTCGAGGGGGTTTTTGGGTGGAATTGTTTATTTTTCTTGTTATCTTTTTACACGGCGTAGTAATTTACTTCTGTGTAATATAAAACTTAAATAATACGCACTCCTTTTGAATAATTTATTTATTTACGCTATGAAGGCTTTTACAATAGTACATTACAATAGTAATTACAAAAGAGTACAATAATAATAATGTTTATTTCAGCTGTACAGAGCAATGTGTGCAATGCTCTGTCTGCCATAAAAGTTTACATTTAAGTTAATACATAAAAAATCAATATAGAAATAAATAAAAAATGAATAAATTGATGAACACATTAGGACTTTATGGTGGCTTGAGTGAAATTCTCCATCTCTGGTGTAGAGGCGCTCCCTGCCACTGGGCAACGGCCTGGACAAGAGTGTTGTTCGATCTCTGGTAGCGCTGACTCATCCCGGCTATTCTGTGGCGCATCAAAGCAGCGAACCCATGCACCCTTCCTTCGGTGAACATCTGTGAGGCGCTGCATCGCCAGGGGAGGCCAAATAGGGCTCTGTATGCGTGGTTGTACTGTACTCGGAGTGTTTTCATGACGCCTTGTGTGTATGTTGTCCATAGCTCGCTAGTGTAGAAGCTAATACAGTATGTTTGAAAAAGTAGCTTCTTCACTGGAGGACTGCACTTGTTGAATCTTCTGGCAAGCATGCTATCGCACACTCAGTACTCTTCTTTGGCGTTCTATGTCATTTTTATCATTTAGGGCATCGGTGATGACATGCCCCAAATATTCGATTTCGCTGCAGATTTTCAGGTTAGCCCCGCCGAGACGTATGGGTGAAATGACAGTGGGACCAGTATTTGCTTTAAATATCAGCAGGGATGACTTTTTAGCACTATACATCAGCCCGTGACCATCAACGTAAGCTTCGCATATTGCCAGAAGTTTTCTCATCGCTCTTACCGATGGAGCTAGTATGACAATGTCGTCTGCATAGCTAATATTGTTCATATATACAATAATTCGTATATTACATAGCATAATAGGTCGAGTACGGACAATATAAGCAGGTACAATACTTGTTATCGTTGTACATTCAAGTAACAGCTGTTCAATAAATAAATAAAATAATAATAGTACAAGATAGGTACTTAAGGTACTATGAAAGTAGTAGAGGAACAATATTTAGTAACATTGTTAAGACACTCTCAACACTCCTGGCACTATTGAACAAACTATATAGGAACGCTGGCAAACAAAGAAACAATCATTTTTAGATTGAATATTCATGTTTGAATGACAGTTTGTTGTTATTGTATAATTTTTAACTCTGATGTATTTATTGTAACTGCCTCGTCTGAATGTATTGCGTAAACATGATTACGACGATAGCCCAACGCTGGTAGCGATGTAGTACAATATAGTATAGTTTACAATGTAAACTTTACATTATAGACTAAGGCCGCGGCCGGCTGTCTACCCGAGTTTACCGGCTATGTATGTACACAATACAGTGCACACCTTGTATAATATGTCTAGATACCACGTCTATAGTCTATACAGAGTAATAATACAAACAATGGTTGATAATAATCATCGTTTGCGATGAATGGAACTGTTGTCAAGTGCCGTAGCGCGCTCATTCAGTGTCGGACCTATACTAAGGTAGTGGATTGTGCATGGCATACACGCTGTACTACCAGTCCCCACGGGGCCTGCTGAACGGCTGATGGCAGATAATGTAATGTGTGTTCCGCCTTTATGACATGCTAGCAGTAGTCTGGGTCAGATAGATTGAACGTTTTGGTGAACCCGCCGAAACAGAATTTATTGGCAATATGAAAATTTGAAATAATTGATAGATGCTTTGCAATTGATAATTCATAGTTGGCAATAATTGATAATTATTGGTAATTTATTGGCAATATGATAATTTTAAATTATTGATATTTATAGATTCATTGAAATTGATAGTTGATAATTGGCAATTGACATGACTATTGGTAATTGATAAATGGCAATTAACATGGCTATTGATAATTGGCAAATGCTAACTAGCCATTGATAATTGACGACAATAAAAAAATAACAATTGATAAATGGCAATTGACATGGCTATTGATAATTGGCAAATGCTAACTAGGCATTGATAATTGACAATGAAAAATTAACAAACGATAATTGTCAATTAATTATTAATGTCAATTGATAATTGCTCCTCGACTGTTTTAACTGACTTATGCGATAGTGGATAAATGGAAATCAGTAAAAAAATAAGACCTTGAACTAAGCACAGAAAAATTCTTTCTTAATTTATTTGATTGCCGTATTTACATTCTGCCGCCATTAAACATGATTTTTTTGCATCTACTATATATAACATCTACTTCTTGAAATACAATACTGTTTGATAAACACGGCTTGATATACAAATGAAAACACGACCCAACATGTTCGGCGGCGTTAATTCTAAAAAACAACATAAAATACGCAAAAAAATTTCACGTTTCGAGCGGAATAAACCGAAACTTGCCATGGATATTTAATAATAATAATAGTATTAATATGAATTTCGAAGTACAGCAATATTAGTGTTACGGCCTTCAGTTGTCGATATTATACAACTGTGGACGACAATTAACTTAAAAAATACGAATTAATGTAGATTCCATGCTGGTAGTAAAACCAAATAGAATAAAAAAAATTATAATCTCTCACCCACAAAGTTTGCAAATGCAAATAAAGCAACAGAAATAAAGCTATGTTTATTGAATTGTAATGCTGATTTTAACATAGAATTTTTTGGTGTCATATAATAATTGTAAAAACAATAATATTATTGAAAATCAAAAATATTAATAAACATGAAATAGAATAAGACACAGAAAAAAAGATAACGGTCACAACTAGAAATTGAACACCGGATCTCTTGTCTCACCGGGACAGACGTCTTAAACCACTCGACCATTAGGACCAATTTGTTGAGCGTCATATTTGTCGATTTCATATTTCAAATTCAGAATTAACAATATAATATTAGTTTGGCGTCTGTACGATTCCCCGTTTAAATATTCTTTATTTAAAACACACATTAACCACTAATCAAAAAGGTTAATAAATAAACCTTCGCTAAACAGACTTGTTGTCATTTGTACTCGATATTGCTGAGGCGGCAACCGGCTAGCTGTCGCTGACCCAGCACATCCCACACACCAATGATAAATATACGTTCTACCTAATGTATTTCTGAATTAGTAATTGAAGTAACATTATTGAAATTTTACACAAGAAGCACTAATCGACGTGAATACCAAACAGGAGATCTAACAGCTCCCAACCGTCTGGAGTCAGTAAGAGTATGGCATCCTCAATTGAGGTATGTTGTGGGGCTGAAGAAGAAGGTACCTGGTGATTCAGATCTGGTCACCAAACATTACTTCTGATACCGGCAGATGACTCTGATAGCACTATTAGCTAGTAACATTGAGTCAAGTTTGTCTCTCCTTGAACGTTATCGCGATGTAATTTCGATAATAAAACAATTTCCAGCGATAAAAAAACATAAATGAAACGTAATCATTCATAAAAATAAGCAAGCGTAAAGGCTTTTTGTGCTGTGTTTTTTTATGTAACTTACGTGATTTTGTATTAATAGAGATGTGTTATTTTTTATCAAGCAAACGTAAAACTTTATTCACATTCACGAGTTTTTTAGAGCGATACAAATTGTACATGCATTCTTACGTTAATAACTATTATGCAAACGTAAAGCCTCATACATATTATGCTGAGTTGAACTTATTTGTATTTGATTCGAGTTTTTTCAGCGCGTTACAATTTTTGGCATTTATTTATGTGAGATGAAAATTGACAATCTATGAAACGAACGACACCGCAAATTACTTCAAAATATACACTATCATATATATCAGTTCGGGCCTGACGATAACAAACATCTGATAGGAAATACCACTAAAAGAAGATATTACCTTAAATACAATATATTTACAAAAAATATAAAAATACCGTGTTCCACACTCATAATGTAAAACGTTTGTGATAATTTACAACATGATTCAAACAATATATCCACCTACTGCCAACAAAATCAAACATATCTAAATGTTTCCAAATGGCATCACATTGTCTTTTCGAGAAATAAAAATAAAATATTATTTAATTATTCTTTTAACAACAACAACATTGCAACAGTCTCAGATATTCATGGTCTTGGAATAACCCTTGATAGTTAACTACAATATAACCTTCATATACATCAAATCACAAATGAAATGTTACCTGCTAAAATGTTAGGCTTCATCATAAGAAATGCAAAACATTTTAATAGCATCGATATCATTAAGCAACTCTACTTTGCCTATGTACGAAGTCATCTGGAGTTTGCATCAGTTGTTTGGTCTCCATTATAAAAAATCCACAGAAATAAAATCGAAGTAATTCAAAACAAATTCTTAAAATATCATTGTTACAAGTCATTTGTAAGATTTAATAATTATGCAGAGGCAGCTTCATACTTTAAAATTGATTCACTGAGTGTACGGAGTCATCATAAGGATGCACTATTCCTGTATAAAGTAGTTAACAATAATATTCAATGCCCAGAGTTGCTAAATAAGATTCAATTCAATGTACCTGCGCGTTCAACACGCTCTTCTGTCCTGTTCAGGGTGGATCAATGCAAAACGAACTCTAAGCAGAATTCTTGCCTGAACAGACTATGCAATAATTACAATAGCGTATTATCCTAGGTGGATATTTTCAGTTGCGAACTTACCAAATACAAGAGGTCCATAAAATAATATTTCTCTGATGGTTTGTGAATAATTTTATGTCTCTATTGTTTATATTTCTATTATGATTTGATTCATATCTATAACCTCTCTTCATGGCTATAAATGTTTTGCTTTGTAAATTTTTCGTTTTATATAATCTTTTGTTTTGTATAAATTTTTGAATTCATATTCCTTTCTCACAAATTTAATTTACTTATTCCTTATGATTATGATGCTGTCTCAGTAGAGGTAAAGTCACAAGGAGGAAATCCATAATTTAGTTTTATTTTGGCTATAAAATACTTATGTACAAACTAAAATAAATGTGAACTGTCGATTTCCCGAAAATCAATAAATAAATAAATAATCTAAGAAAGATTACTAATAAACTTTTTTCAATAAAACAATTGTAACTATCAAAAGAAAATTGCGGTAAAAATTATTAGTGTAATCGTAGATTTACTTTTTCGAGTAATGCACGTGTTCGGATAACAAAATGGCCACCCTCACCTTTCAAATCTTAAATAGAACTACTGACCAAGTGGGTAGAAATAATAAGTACAGGGTTTTCCAATAAGAGGTGTTATTTTGATATTCAATCGTAAAAGATCAATGGTTTTGATGCTTGTGTGGCACGTAGCGCCGTCTTGTTGAAAGTAAACGTTGTCCAGATCAATACCATCCAATTCCGGCCATAAAAAAACATTTATCATCTCTCTATAGCGCAATCCATTCACCGTAACTGTTGCTCCAGCCTTATTTTCGAAAAAGTAAGGTCTAATGACTCCGCCGGACAATAAACCGCACCAAACAGTCACACGTTGAGGATAGAGAGGCTTTTCAACAATAACTCTTGGGTTTTCCGAGCCCCAGATGCGACAATTTTGCTTGTTGACGAAGCCACCGAGGTGGAAATGGGCCTCATCACTCAAGATGATTTGCATTTGATTCACTCAAGTGAATTTTAATAATTTCAATGCGTTGTTGAAGCGTGTATCGTTCCATTTTTGTTAATGGCGTAGTTTCTACTTGTCAAATGTCAAAAAATGACAGCTTCAAAAGTAACATCTACCGAAATAGCGGACTATTCAAAATAACACCTCTTATTGGAAAACCCTGGATAAAGATGTGTTTATACCATAGACTAAATCAATGGTTTGTACGAAAGCTTTGTAAACCACACAAAAACAGGACATTTATCGTAACTCTTTTTACTTGGGAAATAATGAAAATAAATAAAAATGTATGCATTTTTATGCAAAGTTTTTCACGTACAAGCGAGCATCCTTTAGTTTCGCAGTATATTCGTGGAACACGGTCTAAGTATATATAACGTAGTTGATTGATAAATTATAATTAATTGTTATCTGTTTGATTATTATTGTTCATAAGATTGATTTCATCATTTCAACTGCAATATTTGTGACATCAATATTATAATCTGACATGAGTTGAATATTCCTTATCTCCGTTGATAGTGTTCCTACCTACATATCGTAAATACTCCTACATAATGCTTCTCACAATAGGTATATTTTATAACAAACAAAATATTAACGTGAAAATATTCCAATCATAATAAAATTTAATTGAAATAAATACGATTGAATATAATTTTATTATTTTTATAAATAAATGTATTGCTTGTAAATGTTCAAATGCTTTGGCCCTAAAGCCATGTTAGTTGGTTGTCAATGAATTTTGCACATCTTTTCTGACTAATGTGATAATAATATTTTATAAAATGTAACGCTTTTACTTGGTAGGTAAATAGGTAATGGTTGTTACCCGCAAAAATTACCGAATGTAACCAAATACTCTAAAATATTAGTAATACGTCCAACTCCAGTAAAATATTGACAGTAGATATTTAATTGTAAAGGCGCTGGCGTAGCATGTAATAATCATGCATAAAATCCATTAAAATGTATGAAAGAAAACCAAGCCTCACAACTCGTGCCGCTAGGAGGCGCTAGTGTAGCATACTGATATCAGAATGTATGGGAAATGTCAGAATTTGGAGATGTTATAAATATTCTGCAGTGCTTGTTGTAACTTTAATTCATCAAAAAATATTATACATTTCAAATATATAATAAAAATAATAATCTTGCAAAAACAGATTGGAAATATATATGAAATTATTGCAATGTCACTCGTGTACTCTTACTAACAGGTAAGTGTGGAGGAATGCAGGGCCATATGTTGATATGTATGACTCCATCACTCGTCTTTATTTGAACTATTTTAAAAATTTGATAAGATTCAATAGTAATTTTTAAAATGTCACACTCGTGTGAAAGAAATTACATATTAAATTGTTAGATTTACCTACACGAACTGTTCTCATCGATGTGTATTAACCTTATTAACAGACTTTCCATTGAAGTCTGTTTTGCACTCATACAAAATAAATAATAATAACAGGTGTTCAAACAGTTTAAGCCATTTATTGGCAGCGACGTACAAATTGTCTAGTGGATAAAAAACATTTATGCAACAATTTTATTAAAATGTCAGTTACTGTAACAACCTGTTATCTAGGAATATATACAGTGATAATGCTATCAATCGATCGTACTGGCAACGTGCGTCTTTTTTCTACAACAGAGAATGATGATTTAAAAAAATATATATGTTATGCTTCACAAGAGTTCTGTCTATTCGGAGTCAGTGGAACTAGGGCATTTTACTTTTCGTAATGCTATGAGAGTGAATGAACTAACTGCTTTAAACTGTTCGATGTTGTTAGGACAATGTCATCTCCAATGAGTCTTCTAAAGCGATGCACTACGTCGTGAAATATTTTAAATTGAGCCGCTATCAATAACAACCCTTACGTAGATGGCGATAAGGTTTAAATTCCCGCTTAGCACCATCCGCCGGTTTTGATTTATGCATGAAAAGAAAATGTCCAAAAAGTGCCTTTTATTTTATTTTGTGGATGTTCAAGCATAAATATTTAATTTTTTTCGATCATTTTATAAATAACTTAATTTTCCACATTATACAATAAAATCATAACCAAAAATGGGTTGGTAAGTAGATTTTGAACTTTAAAGCAGTTTTCATAGGACTTGCACATTATTTTATTCTGGGTTTATAAAAAGACTTATCTGAAAATTACTCGATTATTTCAAAGGCCAAGATGTATTCTACTCGCAGTATTTAAAAAACAACAAAAACACATGATTTTGCATTACTACGTATGGCATCGCCTTAAGAGGAATACACAAGCCAAAAATATGTCTATATATCTTAGTGTGTCTTATATCACCTCAAATATAGGTAATAGGCATAAAAATCGCTTGGCAATCGGAGTATAGAAATGGTTGATTTAAGCGGGAAATTTTGTGAATAATTTTATAAGAAAGAACGAAGTGAATTAACCTCTCCAGCGTTTGAGGGTCATATATGACCGGGCGTCTATATTTTATAGAAGTATTTTTATAATTTTTTCTATTATGCGGAAATACATATTTAGAAAAATAATAATTCTTTCCAGTTTGCCTCAAATATTTATACCGGATGCCATTAATAAAATCCTAAAAATAGCCAAAATGAATAATTATTTTTTCGCACCGCGCGCCATCGTAACAATCGGTTTAAATTTAAAAATTATTTATACTTTTTATTATGTGAATACGATAAAAGTTAAGGTACAGTTTTCTTACAAATTCCCTAAAAAAACTTCTCGCAATGATTTTAGTAATGAAAGTACTGAAGGATTGGGAAACTGTCACAAATAATCATAGTCATAAAACAGTATTTTTTAAAGTTGTTTGTTTATATGCATTAATGATTTTCTAATTAAAAAATACATTATTTAGTGGTTTGCACATATATTTTTTTATAAAGTAATTCAACATTTTATTAATTTTCTTTGTATTTCTTGGTCATTAACTATGTAACAATTTGTAGACATTTTGTTTCGTAGAGTTTTATTTCACGTTTACATTTTTGTTTTCGTTTATGGTTTTGACACATTATCCGTCCATCCGTGTCGTTTACTAGCAATCTTTAAACTTATGCAAATACAGAATGATTAGATTTTATTAGGTGGGGGTATTGGTTGGGGTTATTTTGGAAAAGGGGAGAGGGAGGGAACCATTTCATGCAACGTTTTGATTAAATATGAATGTTGAGGAAGAGTTGGCTAAATAGATGGTCACTAAAAGCTAAAGACATTTCAATCAGGATTGATTCTGAATGATAGTATCTGAAATGAAATACAAAATATTTGTTTGGGCAGAGAATTGAACGCGGGACCTTTGGGTTCAAAAGGAAGGAGTTTATTACTCCGACGCGAAGGTTGTTAAATATTCTTTACGCACCCATTTAAAACCCCAATTCTGGAAAGGTTCCTGAAATATGACCCTGTTTGAGTATTTTATAAGCAAATTGTAACCTGCCCAGTGGCGTATGGATCAGCGTGAGCAGGCCTCCAAAATGCCGATCCTTAATTAATTACCAATACTATTTTTTCTCAGTGTGGTCACAACTGTTCCGATTTCGGATTTCCACAGTAGGTACCGCTGGTGAGGGGTAGTAAAACGCGTTAGGTTGTATATTGTATCATATAAAAAACAAATTACTTACAAAGCAGCTATCACTTGTACGTTTACTAATCTTCGCTGTTACGGGCTGTGGACCCCACTTAAAAGATTGCCCAGGGCTCGAGAGTTTAGGACTACGCTACTGAAAGCATCTACACTATCAACAACACTGTCTGGTGACTTATTATTATTAAGTCACCAGACAGTGTTATTAAGAAAGTTTACTAAGAAAGTTTTGGGACCTTGGAGTACTCCTCAGAATAAAGATGTTTTCTTTTATGCCTAATGTATACACTAGCTGTTGCTGGTTACTACCCGGCGTCGCCCGAGATTTCATTTATCAACACTCTTTTTTTTCATATTGATATATGATACAAAAATTAATTTGAAATAATACAAACGAAGAGTTTCTATTATTTCAAAGCTCCATATCTCATGATGTAAATACCATCATGAGCTGAAAAAGGGTACACTTACTTTGAAAATCAATACAGAACGAGCTGTGCAAATTTAGTGACACTAGAGATCACCTTTCGAAAGTTTTCCGCTTTTCAGTAACATAACAGTAGGTAGGTAAACATTTTAAATAGCTTTTTCGAAATCGTTTGATTTGCCCCTTAGTTCTTGTTAGAAATTACGATTTTTTTTATACTGAAATGCATATACAATACATCAATAGGAAATGTTTACTTTTTATTTATAAAAATCAATTTTGACTCCGTCGTTAATGCAGCTAACCCAAAAAACCCCGAACAACACTGACAGTTTAACGCTTAGCCGTGTTCAAAAACATAGTACTGTCTTAAGATGAACGCTTTATTGCTTTTTTAAAACTTTTAACAGTGGTTTTAAATGTTAATTTTAATTTTAAAAGATTATTATGTATTGTGGTCACGCCGTGTGGTGGAAAAGTTATTTAAAAAAAATAATAAAACACGATAGTGGCAGCAAAATTTCTATATCAAGACAAATGTGAAATTAATCTCACTGCTTTACAGAGAACAACTCGCAATATAAATCAATGGCGGGATTAATACGAAAACATAAAGAATTGCTTCATTATATTTTAAGTGGCAAATTTAATATCAAGGCAAAAGGAAGCAAATCTCAGAATCTAATTTAATCATTAAAAATATAAATAAAAATAATTATAGAAGAGGTCAAAACAAGTTATTTAAAGCACCAAAGGAAAATTAACTAGGGGAGATTCTTGTAAATCTCAAAATGGTTTCTTTTTTTTCATGTCAAATTAATTCTTTTCACGTGTCAATTCTTTGCGGCAAAGCAGTCAAGATGTAGACATCTTAAAAATGAAGCAAAAAAACTACTTGTACGATTTTATAGTGGATTATTTTTGGGGTATTATGCCGTGTTGCGCTACCTCCTTTATACACATCTGCCCTGATGATGGACATTGCAATGCTGTCCGAAGGAAGGAGGCAGCGCAACACGGCATTATACCCCAAAAATAAATAGTAAATTTGGCCGTGAAAATCTTAAAAAATACTGATGTAAATATGATGTTTAAAGCAGCAAAAACTGTCGAGCGAGCTCTGGCATCATGAAATATGCAGAGATATGCATGGTAATTTTTATCACATGTTTTTAAAATATTCTAGTAGACAAGAAACCATAAAAGTGGATATAATAAGTATCTCCCTGGTGAATAACCAAACCACGTTTGGTATCTGGAAATGACTTTAGCCGTGTTTTGTGACCAGATCTGAATATCCAGGTACTTCCCCACCATCCTCTTCCCCACCTCCTTCCCTTCCCCACTACCTTCAGCCTTACAACGTACCCCAATTGGGGATGCGATAGTCTCACTGGTTCCAGACTATTGGGAGCAATTGGAAATCTTATGCGGTACTTATGGCATAAAAAGTAATATTGTTGTTAAGTGTACATTTTTTGGTAATATTTTCTAAAATATTGACGAAAATCGGGCAAAGCCATAAAGTATACATAAAAATAACAAGACCTACTTTTGTCTATTTCATAAACATGGGTTACTCCTTTCGTCGTTTATTTCGCTCGATATGCAAATTAAACAGACAGGCTATTAATAGCATATGATTACATCATGATTAAATGAGAATATTGGCAGTGCCATCTCTGTCTCAACATGGAAGCCTTTCCAACAACATAACACAACATATCACAACATCAGACCGCACAATATTACCATCAGCCGGCGTAACCGCGACATTTTTTATTGGGAACATTTTGTTGTATAACTTATTCAGTCTTACCATTGTGACGTGGGTCACGTAAATGCTTCTATTCGGTATGCAATACCACCACATAACGTTTTCACTAGTAATTATTGATCAAGTACAGGATGCAGCAAAAATAAATCACTATAAAGTGTAACGGGATTATAAAATAGATGCAAAATTATTGTTTACCAGCTAAAGGGTACCCGGCGGTAGAGCAATGCGTTAAAATAGTGTGGTTTAAAACAAAATTATGAGTTTACATTGTAATAATAATAATGGTTTTATAATACAAACTTAATAATACCTACTACTTTATTGATTTCGGCTTAAACAGTTTAATGAAACTTGCTTATATTTGTTTTTCTGTTCTATCTTTTTGTTTTTGATTATATTTTTTTTTGTATCCTTATATGGAATGTGTGGGACTGAACTAACCTCCCCACATACCGGAATAAATACTTTTATTATTATTATTATTATTATACCTACTACTTTAATGATTTCGGCTTAAACAGTTTAATGAAACTTGCTTAACAACACATACTACTTTAATAATGATGGTTTAAACAGTTTAATGAAACTTGTTTAATAATACCTACTACTTTAATGATTTCGGCTTAAACAGTTGAATGAAACTTGGTTAACAATACTTACCACTTTAATAATTCTGGATTGAAAAGTTTAATGAAACTTACTTAAAAATACCTACTACTTTAATAATTTTAGCTTAAACAGTTTAATGAAACTTGCTTAGTAATAACTACTACTTAAATATCTTGTTTCAATTGGAAAATGTAGTATAACAAATAATATTGCATCTGTTACGTTAGAAAAATTATATTAAAGTTCCATGGCGTAATACAGTGGCGTAATAAATCACAAAAAAAAATTGTAAAACCATAGCATTTTAAATTTGTTTCTTTGATGTTAGATTTGTGTCTCACATACATAATTTTAATGCATTTAAACAGAACCGATTTTCATGGAAATATCAGTGAACATGTATTATTTAAATACGACAAAAATTCTAATCGTGAAATAAAACAGTAAATTACACATAAATTTAAGATTAAATTGGTCTTACCTGGCGCCAACTTTCATTGACTGATAAGCGCAAAATGGGTGAAGTTGTCTTATTTCTGCCAGGTATACGTAAATAATTACACTTTGATAAAACGATTCATGCAACTTTTGTTAATTCCCGACGGTTTACTAGATAAATCGATTAGAGCAGTGATTCTCATAGTGGAATATATCGCCCCCTCTTGGCAGGGGGCGCTAAATTAAACAAGTAATGAGAAGACGTCGGGAAGTTTCTTAGCATTTTGGTGGTTTTAGCATACCTATAAATGGTAATATAATAACCAAACACATTGAATAAAGAAAAAATATTATTTTTTTTAATTTTTATTAGTTTTACAAATATACAATATAGAGTCATGCATTGTCGCAAGAATCACACATATAAACCATTTCTGAATGTTTACTGCGCTATTTTTTTAACATTTTAAGTGATCGATTAACGTCCGCAAGTTTTAACAAAAGCAGTTTCTAACAATTTTTGTTTAGTTAAAAATAAACCACTTTGAAATATCATTTTCAAAATGTTTTTCCTCGATGTCAATGTTCCAATTTGTCGAAATTTACGGTTTCCTGAAGTAATAATAATATTTGGCTAATTTATACAGCGCCGTTTTCGTGAAAAATCACCTCAAGGGCGCTGTACAAATATATTTCTTAAATAATTTTTACTAGAACTACTGACTTAAAACTAGTGACTTACATCTAAAACCTATATCTAGTGACTTACGACTAAGGCCTATAACTACTGTCTTACGACTAGGCCTATAACTACTATCTTAATGACACATATATTTACATATGTAGAAACTTACAACTAACATTAACGTTAACAATCTAATTTTACTAGAGCCAGAAGAAGTAGGAAGCTGTTTTTGAGGGCGTTGAGCTGAAAAATTTTGGGACAATTATTATCTAAATTATCAAATTACCGACGTATGCATGAATGTAAAACCGAGTAAATAATTCACAAATTAAAAAAAAAAAAAACATCTATTCTTCGTAAGTTTAGTGAATTAATTTATTTGGATTTTATTGCAAATACTCCAACATTCTGACTGAATATACACGAGGTGTTAAAACTTAAAACCACCATTGAAAGGGGGCGGTGAGCCAAACAGTTTGTGAATCTCTGCTTTCAACAGCGCTTAAGAGCAAGGATGAGGCGCCACTCTAAATAAATACGTAATAATTCTATGTAAATATACTTCCCGATAAGCTAGGTGTATTTTTTAACAGCCTTGGCTCGGCATCCAAACATATCATTAAGTATTTTAATATAATATCGCTTAGACAATTTTCTCTTCCTCGTTTGGAGAATCTTATCGCGATATGTTTTTTTGGCAGTTTTCAGCAGAAATCCGAAATCACGCAAG
The DNA here is from genome assembly GCF_061612785.1 of Hesperophylax consimilis. Taxonomy (NCBI): domain Eukaryota; kingdom Metazoa; phylum Arthropoda; class Insecta; order Trichoptera; family Limnephilidae; genus Hesperophylax; species Hesperophylax consimilis. The sequence goes on from NC_142842.1 coordinate 6,127,898, forward strand.
CCTTGGAGAATCAAACATCCCATTACAGTTAGTGTCATTTAGAATTAACATAAACTGGTTTGACGACAACGCGGGCATTCCTGCGGACCGAATTTGTCGCTTGGAAAGCTTAAATATTGCGAACTTCTTAAATAAAATTACTTTTCTTAAGAAAAATAATATTTTTTCTATTTCTTATAACATCGTAGTTATATTGACTTCGTAAATTTTTTTAGACATTTTGTTTTTGAAGAAACTAAGTACAAACGAACTAATTTTTCTGACCAAATATTAAAAGATCCAACCTTCCCCTCCTCCCTCTCTTCAGCCCCACAACATACCCCCATTGGAGATGACATAGCATTACAGTTTCGGGTAGTTGGGACTATTGTGGGATAAAAATAAACAAACAAATAAGATCAAATCACAAGTAAACAATTATTCCGTAATTTAAGGGAATAAATTTTATTATAACCACACATCAATTCAAAAAGTAATTCCAATAAATTGAATATTCATTCTAGACTAGTAGAAAAGAGAATTGGTGTCCCATTTAAATTTAAAAAAAACCGGATTATATTCGGGTAGAACTTCATACCTACTAAAAAGATAACAGCCAAAAATGGAAATTAATAGAGGATAATGTTGGTTATTCTAAATAACAGCCAATAATGGAAATTAATAGAGGATAATGTTGGTTATTCTAAATAACAGCCAATAATGGAAATTAATAGAGGATAATGTTGGTTATTCTAAATAACAGCCAAAAATGGAAATTAATAGAGGATAATATTGGTTATTCTAAATAAAAGCCAAAAATGGAAATTAATAGAGGATAATGTTGGTTATTCTAAATAACAGACAAAAATGGAAATTAGTAAAGGATAATGTTTGTTATTCTAATATTGAAATACGAAATCGATAAAAAAAACGGAAAATAATCAGACCTCAGAAGCCGATAAGTCAGGGGTAGTGAGTTCGATCTTCAGTTATTGCGAACGTAACCTTTGTTTATTTTATGTGTCTTTTTCTGTATCATGTTTCGTTTAAATTTATTAATAATATCTTCTTCTTCAACCACTGCGTAACTTCACGGGCAATTGAAGGCACTCCTAAATAATATCTCCCAATGTGTGACCATCCGTGTAACTTCTTCCTATATAAATGTGAACCCTTTTGGCTGCTTCAGGCGGATCACATAACCCAGATAGTATTTTCCAAGCCTAGTTCCATTAATACCTTTACTACTTCAGCAAGTTCAACTATAGTACAGGCCTGGGCGAGCGAACACCAAATTACGAAGTAGGTGCTGTCGCTAAGTAAACTTCACTGTACGGTAAAACAGCACATATAAGCAGTCACACAACAACGAGTATCAACATCAATCGCCGTCATTTTCAAACTGCCGTTGCTCGATGGCACTGACTTGACCACGTGACACTTAAAAATCTGACTTGACTGGACTCTAATTGGCCTTTTAGATCAGCGTATGACGTCATTGGCACTCCCAGCGAATCGGCAGTGAGCATGACAGTGCCTGCTCTGATTGACTACTTATCACAGAATTAACGAAGCGATCCATCGTCCACACTATTGCTCCCATCGTTTGAACCCGTCAATGTAACAGAGTAGAAGATACTCTCAGATACTCCTAGAATTTCAGACACCTGGTCTTGGATCATCAACCAAAACACATCAAACGAATTTATTAAATTACTGGATGTACCCCGCCACGCGTTGCTGTAGCTCAGTCTGTCTGTGCCTCTTAGGTATTTTATTTGGCCTGTGCAGATAGAAAAACGAAAAAAGCGTGTGTTGCTTTTACGTCTAACAGATGGCGGTGTTTTTATTTATTTTTTAAATGTCATTTTAAAGATGTCACAGATGACATCTATATAATATAAAGATTTTGAACAAACGAACATTTACATTTCTATTTACATAGACTATAAGCAATATTTATTAGTCTATAACACAAATATAAAAAGAAAAAATAAATGGAATTTATTTTTCTCGGAAATTTTTTTCAATTTATATTTGTTTTTCAGGCTAATAATCATTGCTTATTATAATTTGTTATCCTTTGTGCTTTTTTTTTATTTTTTATTTAACAATTTTTTATATAAGATAATGTGTCCTTACTGGGGTACCCCGTTCTAAGGACACATTGTATATGGTTGTGTGTTTGAAATAGTATAAGTACATATGTTAAAATACTATATAGAAAATTAAAAAACAATATTTGCACAAAACCTTGTCTTGTAAACATATGCACCTTTAATAAATATTAATAGAACCTATTTCTGTGCTAATTGTGTTGTTATATTAAATGTACTATTGTGTATTTTCATTTTTGTTGTAAAATGCTCATATTATAAACTGCGCCTGCTCTCAACATAGGAGTTCCTACTGAAACAGGCACAATGCAAATTAATTTATAAAGATGAATAAAATGGAAAATAAAAATATTATTTTATTGAAAATTTTAAAACCTTTATAATAAATGTTGTTTTGTGTTCCCGATAAATTAGTTTCCCTGGTGAACCAGAAAAGTTTGTGAGACAATGTATGAACGTGGATGAAACGAAAGGTTTGTGCCGGGCAATCCTCTTTGGCTATTCTCGCGGAAACAAGACGGAAAAATATCTAAAATAAAAGAAGAAAAAAATAGTGAAACCGCACAAAAGTCCCAATGCTCCCAACAGTCTAGAGCCAGTGAGATTATGGCATCACCAATTGGGGCTGAAGGTAATGGGAAGGGAAAAGAGATGGGAAAGATGATGTTAGGGAAGTACCTGGCTCTTCAGATGTAGTCAACAAACACGGCCAAAGCCATTTCAAGCAACTCTGTTTCAATTCTGAATGTTGGTCTTACATCAAAGCGATAATAAAAAGGAGGCCGTCAAAATGTTAGCAGTGAAAATGGTAATTGTTTATATTGACGCGCCGATTGTTTGTTTATAAAATAGACCACCAGAGAATCCGCCTATCCGTAGATTAAGTTGGTTTCTATCAATCATTGTTTACAATAATGCGATGAATAAACGATGTCATTCCAAGAACTGAGACTAGAACAGCGATGTACAACCTTTTAAAACTAGGTATTTATCAAGTTTTCAAGGGCCGCTAAAGATACGGCCACAATTGTGGTTCCTTCAAAAACTGAACTTCTAGGAAAAACCAACAAAAACAGTTGTGATAGCGTTAAATTAAATTATATTACAAAGTGTATCTGTGAGTATCACGAAAATATTAAAAAATATCACTAATAATTTATGAGCAATTTTCTCACCTTGTAAAAATTATTAATTCATAACTTTTTTTTCATAATTTTAAAACCATTTATAAAACAACTACAATGCTTAAAAGAACGCAGTTTTAAGTGATTTTTGGTAGAGAACTGAAAAATATGTACAAAACCTATCGTTTGTCACACTACACACTGAATCAAACTGCTAAAAACGTGAGTAAAATGAATAATTTAAATTTGTAACAGTTAGTATATAACATTATATTTGTCTCATAATAATCAAGCCTTGATACAATTCTACAGGCAGAATTGAATTTTTAATTAAAATTATAATCTAACCAAATAATTTTTAACTGCTGAAAGGACAATAAATAGTAATTTATTCATTTATTTAGAATTACCGGCAGAAGTGCCATTTATTTATTTATTACATTAGATACATGTAAATAGCAAAAATTACAAGATGATAACATTGCAATAACTGTATAAGTATATTAAAAATAAGTACAAGTGTTTTTATGAATTGTAGGTCGATATTAATTCCTAGCTAGAAGGAACCAAATGCTGTTAATTGCTAAAAATTTATTCTGTAAAATTAAAGTAATATATATATATAAGTTTTTGTTAAATGATTCATTTATAGACAGTCATAGAATAATATAAAAAAATCATCAGTAGGTATTGATCAGGTGGTTACTTAGCTCAGTGACCAGAAAGTAAAAATAATTTTTAAAAAAGCCACTAAAGACCAAAATTAAAATAATGTCAGTGTACCGGACGTACCTCCACCGACTTAAATTAATTTTAATAAATCTGAATTTACGCAGAGGCAGTTCCTTTACAAACTCACCTCTGCGCATATTCGAATTTAGGCAACAAAATTCTCTCTATAAAAATCTGTAATCTTATCTGCACTTGTGTAAAACTATAAATCTTATCTGCTGATTAATAAATAAAACCACGGGGTCAAGCAGTCATCATTATAGACAAAAAACAAAGGCTTGACCCCCCAACACCCTCTTATAAATTAAATACCTATCATCTGTACAAAACATGGAAGATTTGCATGAAATTTTGAAATTGTGCAAACGCAGTTTCCTTTACAAAACTTGCCGTTTGCACAAAATTGAATATTGTGCAAATCTTCCCCTTTTAAATACCAACTCCCTTTAATTAAATTTGCATGAAAATTTGAAATTGTGCAAACGCAGTTTCCTTTACAAAACTTGCCGTTTGCACAAAATTGAATATTGTGCAAAGCTTCCCCTTTAAATATATGTTTTCTCTCTTTAATATGTAAATTTGCACAAATTAAATATTGTGCAAAGCTGCCTTGTAAAAAATATTTTCTCTCTGTAATATGTGCAAACTCACAAAATGTAATTGAATAAAAATGACACGGGCAAAGTGGTTTGAAGAACAGTCAGGACCTAGTCAAAATCGTCCCCTTCCAAGTTACGCAACAACGGCGCTCTCTCCTGTGACAAATTCCGGGAACCCAAAAATAATTCTCGGAATTTGTCGCTAACAAAGGGAGAGCTAGGCCCGTTGGTCCTTTAAAAGGCGGACAACTTGTGCAATTCGGCAGAGAGCCAGCAACCATCGAACGATCAACACCTCTCCTGGACTGCCCTGACTGCCTTCAAGCCTCTTCTGCCCTGGACCTTCACTGCAACCTGGCCTTCTTCTTTCTCCCGGCTCCCTGGTGTTCATCAAGAAGAAACTGTCACAATAGTCGAAGCGTCCCTAGTCAGGGCGCAGGTTCCCCCCTACCTTCCTCCCCCCTGCCTTATACCTTTCTCCCACATTTTCCCCATTTCTCCCTTCCCTATATTTTTTCCCATTTTTCCCCAACATTTTTCCCTTTCATAATTTTTCCCCATTTTTTCAACATTCTCCCTACTTTTTCCCGACCTTCCCTTCCAAGGCGTCGAAGCGGCCAGCCGGCCACTCCCGCTATATCGTCTGTGCGGCCGGCGACTACAGTGCCGTCCCGTACAGTCAGTAATCACTTGTTAAATAAAGAAAGTCACGTACGTTCCTTAACACCCTATATGTGAACTCGTATAAAATTATAATATTAGAATTAATATTTACAGCGCCCTTGAGGTGTTTTTGCACAAAAACGGCGCTATACAAGTCATCCAAGTATTATTATTATTATTATTAGAAGTTCCCTAGATAGATTTAGAAAATAATGATGTACAAGGGCCGCTGGTTGAGTAACATTGGACCGCCGTGTTTATATGGTTTCTTAGTTTCTCCATTATCGCGTGGTGGCTCCTTATCATCTCTCTTGCAATATTTAAATTACCATTTATCTCGACCACAACGGCACAAAGGCGTAAATCATGTGTCTCCGCTTTTATAGTAATGTGTTTATTTATAAAGTGCCGGTTAAAAAACACTGGGTCAGTTGATAAGCAAAAATGTACTGCTGATAACTCGGCTGTAACCTAACCTCTCTCTCACATAAACTCCCTCTTTCACGTAAACGATAATTGTAACAGAAAGAGTACGTTACAAGAGAGTTCTCAGCGACAGGACATAATATTATAACTTCGCATTTGCCCTGCTTACTCTCAGTGCTTACGTTTAAAGCTAGAACTACGTCCTTTGATGTACACATACTCGTAATATACAGAATTAAACCCACGACACCTGCCCTTTTTCCGATCAGCTACTAACCGGTAAATCATGTTTTACGCATAACTAGTAGTAACATTACAAATCACACTTTTAGCCCCTGGTGGAAATGGTGTTACGTGGTAAAAATAGTAGTCTTTATTGGTCAGACCGAAAAAGACTTTATTTTATGATTTAGATTTACCAGTTTCCCGCTTGTACTACAAGTTTCCGGACACCGTGTATTGTATCTCACTATACATAAATCATGTTTTTCTAAGCCTGAATTGAGGATAACAATTTACATTTGAGTGAAGCAAACATAGAGTTATCACAAACATAAAGTAATACTACATACAAACACAAAATATTCCAAAATTAAAGAAAAAAAATCTATGCCATCGAACCTAACCTAAACCTATCAAGATTTTTCCAGAAAGAAAAGAGGTTATAATGTTTATAACGCAGGCAATTTTCAACATTTTTCAGCACCAACACTTTTAAACATATTAGAATGAACTAAATGAGTATGATGGAAATAACATTGCGGGCTGAAAATAGTTGAGTTTGCTTGTAAATTCTATACGGAAGAATATGTACAAATTTCATGACGCCACAGCCGACCTTTCGAGAGTTTTGATGCTTCTCCTTCCCACGCATTTCGAGTTTCCTGTTTAAAATAATCAAATCGTTTATATATAAATATGGAATGTATTGCATTGCACTACCCCTGCATACATTCTGGAATAAAATTATTATTATTATTATACCTTAGTGTACTAATTCTTTTCTTTAAATTAACGTCCGTCATCTGATTAAATTCTCAACTGTCAAAGTCGCCATCTCGATATCTAAATAACAATTATATACAATTTCCAAGACAATTTATGTGCGTATTTATCTACCCAGTCAACCGTAAGGCCAACTCTCATGTAATTACTATTAACAGTTCACGAAGTTACTTCAAAGAGTCGCCGACGTTTCTTCGAAGTTCTGCGGGTAAATGATAAAAAAAACACATTCAAATTACGTTAAATTAAATTAATGAATTTTCCTCTTCAAAGCTGGAGTTTCTTTGTGCAAAGTACAGAGTGCGACAAAACAGACAGTGCAGTTTGAATAAAAAATATTTTTTTTTAAATGGCGCAACTTATATAAATGGTGTTTATTTTATTTTATTTGGTACATCATGCCGTTTCGGCCACATTTTGGCACGGGTATTTGGCACACAAAAATATTTTCCTTCAGGCCCTGGTGTTTCCGTACCAAACCATGGTAACGACTGAAAACGGCACGACCCTCCCGATACAATGAGACCACTCCCGGGTTCCTACCCCTACCACACGGGATGTACCAGCCCTTCAAAACTGTACTGTCTTTTTTTGCGGTTCCATGATAACTCAACACAGTGACAATTCAACACACTTTTAAAAAGTGATATAAAGTCATTAGAAACGATGAAAAAAAATGTACACCTAACCTAACCTAACCTACTTAACCCAGTTAATAAAGTTTTCGTTTCATCACTTTCCATGACTTTATATAACTTTTTAAAGATGTGATGAATTATCATTTTGATTAGTTACCCGGTCACCCTTTTTTGCTACACCCTGTACCTACACTACCTACCACAAATTTTATCACAATTGCTTCCACAAATCAAACTCCGTAAGTCAGAAATATTGTGACAGGTTTCATAAATATTTTTTTGTTTAGTTCGTGTATTACGAATTAAATGGACTTTGTGGAAAACTATGCGATATGTTTAATAATATCAATTATAATTACCGCTGAAGGTCATGTATATATCAATATGTCTAGTTTAATTTTGCTAGAAACTAGATTAATGTCCTAAAGTAAAGTTGATCCACAGAATTGGGCGTTTTACACGATGTTTTTTTTCATACCGATCTCCGTATGGAAACTATATCGGGACCTACCCGCAATGCTTCATTATTGCTAATGCCTTTCTCTTGTGTCTTGGACTTCTTCCACCATTCGCGACTGTATACCACAATGTCACTCTTAAAAAACTACTTTACATCGAATTTAATTCGATTCCATAACTTATTCAGGTGCAGAAATATTGCGTTAAGGCGATGCACTACGTCGGTCGTGTAATATTTTAAATTGAGCCGCTATCAATAACAACATTTACGTAGATGGCGATATGGTTTAAATTCCCGCTTAACACCATCCGCTTGTTTTGATTTATGCAAGAAAAAAACATGGCCAAAAAGTGCCTTTTATTTTATTTTGTGGATGTTCAGGCATAAATATTTAATTATTTTTCGATCATTTTATAAATAACTTAATTTGCCACATTATACAATAAAATCATAACCGAAAATGAATGATTTTGAACTTTAAAGCAGTTTTCATAGGCCTATACATTATTTTTTTCTGGGCTTATAAAAAGAGTTATCTAAAAATACTCGATTATTTCAAAGGCCAAGATGTATTCTCATGATTTTGCATTACTGCGTATTAAGGCGATGCCATACGTAGTAATGCAAAATCATGTGTTTTTGGTTTGAAAATTTGGTCGCCTAGAAATGTTTCAGATGCTTCAATTAAATACTGCCAGTAGAATACATCTTGGCCTTTGAAATAATCGAGCATTTTATAGATAAGTCTTATTATAAGCCGAGAAAAAAATAATGTAAATGCCTATGAAAACTGCTTTAAAGTTCAAAATCTTCTACTTACGAACCCATTTTCGGTTATGATTTTATTGTATAATGTGGCAAAGTAAGTTATTTATTAAATGATTGAAAAAAAATAACTATTTATGCCTGAACATCCACAAAATAAAATAAAAGGCACTTTTTGGCCATGCATGAATTCTTGCATAAATCAAAACAGGCGGATGGTGTTAAGCGGGAATTCAAACCTTATCGCCATCTACGTAAGGGTTGTTATTGATAGCGGCTCAATTTAAAATATTACACGACGTAGTGCATCGCCTTAAGTATTACTCCGTTAAAAGGTTTTTTATTATATTATGTATAAATATCAACGCGTTCAAATAGTGTTCAAATGTGCGTCACCAAATAGACCTGGCTATATAATATTTTTCAAATTTAGCCTTTGAACAAATGAAATTTTCCATAGAATTTTCAAAGATCAATATTAATTTTAGTAAGTGTTCAAGACATGATACAGGCTTCGTTTTATTAATCATATTCATAATTAGAACCAGAGCAAATACTGGAACAAGCGTGGGTTTGTTAATTATATGCAACAGCTGACAACGTAATAAGTACACATATGCTTCAGTGTTGCATAAATACACGGAAATGCATTACCAAACCGATAATTACAATAAGTTACATTTACATACCCGTTCAATCAGATGACAGACGTTAATTTAAGACAAGAAATATTATACTAAATTAATACGAGTTGATTATTTTAATCAGAGTAGCAGAAATGTGTGGGCAGGACAAACAGCAAAAAACTATTGAACGGTCATACTCATTTAGTTAATGTTTTCCATATTTACCCAGTGTTACCAATGAACCACGATGTTTTAAATTAACAGCAACTTACCTGTAAACAAAGAAAAATATATGTTAATACATTGTCATGATAAATAAACTAATTTCACATTTTAATGTGAAATATTCCTGCGTAGTGCTTAACACTATCCAAGTTCAACGAACTTTAAAATTTCAAAATTGGAACTAATTATCATAATGTCAGACAAGCGATAATGTAGTTACAATTTGTTTTTATGAATTAATATTTCTTCAAAATACGTATTTGTTTTCTGAAAATGCTTGACAGATGCAATGAATTAATAGAGTAAAGATGCGTGAGATACTAAGATACTGAGTCAACAAGCGTTGCTTCACAGAACTCGGTCCAGTGGACATACTTTAGCGGCCCGTTCAAAAACGTATTCTCTGAATGGTTACCATTTCTTTAACGGTTACATTTTTGTTCGATTAGTATCTAGTATTTTTATAATGTCATTGGTCTCGTAATTTTTCACGTTTACTGACATTTAACAGGTAAATGTCTTATTTTGAAATGGAGTGATCGTGACAAATATTTTTTTTCAGCTTCGCAAATCCTACAATTATAATATCCCGTGATTTTTCACGGATCTGCGCAATCAAAATAATAAGAATCACTAAGCATATCTTATTACGAAAAAGGATCAAATCGGTAATTAGTTATCGATACGGTATTTATTTTTATGCATAAAATTAACATAGGGATGATGTTTAAGGAACTCAAAAGAAAAATAAATTACAATCACGAGATACGCGGACACGGGACGAGAAATACAAATCAAATTAGAAGGCCAACAAGGAAAAAATAAAGCACCCAGAAATCACTAGTTATTGTTGTTTAAAATATGCTTAATTTTAAAAATGCATAAGAAAATATATCTGCCAATGTCATTGATTTGAATGTGATTGAAATTACTTGAATTTAAAAATATATGTTTGCCAAATAATGTCAATGCCGAGATTTGAACCAGCGACCGCCGAATTCGTAGCCAAATTTCGTAACCACAATGTAGAGGACGTAAATTTTATGAACATTTCTTTATAATTATTTGAAGTGGCAACAATAAATAAACTAGACTTGCTGACTCGACCACTTTGCATTTCGTCTGTCTGTGAATTTGTTTGTGTGTTCACTATACGCTCAATCCTGTCAAGATGGTAGCCGTGTTTGATAGTACCTTTATTCGTTTGGAGTTTTGCGAGTAGTGAAGTCGAAGTAATAAACATTACGCTAAGTCTACTTTTCGCAGAAGTACTACAGGGTTTTCCAATAAGAGGTGTTATTTTGATATTCAATCGTAAAAGATCAATGGTTTCGTTGTTTGTGTGGCACGTAGCGCCGTTTTGTTGAAAGTAAACGTTGTCCAGATCAATACCATCTAATTTCGGCCATAAAAAACAGTCACACGTTGAGGATAGAGAGGCTTTTCAACAATAACTCTTGGGTTTTCCGAGCCCCAGATGCGACAATTTTGCTTGTTGACGAAGCCACCGAGGTGGAAATGGGCCTCATCACTCAAGATGATTTGCATTTGATTCGCTCAAGTGAATTTTAATAATTTAAATGCGTTGTTGAAGCGTGTATCGTTAAATTTTTTTAATGGTGTAGTTTCTACTTGTCAAATGTCAAAAAATGACAGCTTCAAAAGTAACATCTACCGAAATAGCGGGCTATTCAAAATGACACCTCTTATTGGAAAACCCTGTAGTTTATTGTTTATTTTCATCGTCTTGTTTACACCGGCAAGTAGCAGACTTGTGCCAGCCAAGCGAGAAGTCCATCCTCCCAGTTAGACTGTAGGCAGGTTGGGACATAGGATAGCTTGTAGTGGAGTGAAGTTGAGCGTAAAGCTTAGCGTGGCGTGTGGCGGCCTGACAATGTCAAGCAACTCGTAATTCGGAGGCGCGTTCAACTCGTTCCACTCAACCTTGGCGCATCACCAACACACATCAACCGCTTATTATTATTTATTTTTATTACCATTGTTACATTGCTTGAATGTCATCCACAATCCGCATTGCTATTTAATCACTTGTTTGTAACCAGGCGTCCGTGCATTTAATACACATAGATAGAGAATCTAATCTAACGACTAGTTGTTGCACAAAATTTGAACAATTCATCAAATTTGACAATAGAGATTGAGTCACAGCAGGTGGCGGGGTACAGCTAGTACAAAATATAAGCGTAAACTAGTAAATAATGTTTCTGGTGAAAGACGAGAATTCAAAATCGAAGCGTTGCTCGAAATGGTTTTAGCTGGCTTTAGAGACCAGATCTGAAGAACCAGGTACTTCCCAAACTTATTATGCTAGCAGTCCACAGTAGAGTGCTGGTACCTACCCTGATGGAACTAGCACAAGCAGAATGTAAGTATAATGAAAGCAGTAGAAGTGTGGTCCCTGATGAATGTTGAGATTCGCAAATAATGCAAGGCTGATGTAAGTAATGGGTAAGATGAAGAAAGGAGAATTAAGCATTTGAAGAAATAGCACTTCTAACTAATTTAAAAAATAATGAAAACAAAATACACAACACAAGAACAAGAAACAAACAACAAGGAAACAAGTTGCAACTTGCAACAGGTATCGTTGGAAACATCAAATCCAACCGCATTTTTACAGTCGAAGTCGAAACGGCTACTGTACAATAATACATTTGCTACTGTTTGGACATAACCAGTTACCAGTTTGACCACCAAACAACCACTCCTACCCTTTCTTCAACAACTGCAGTGTGTGTACCAACTGTCATTTTAATATTTTAAACGCACTCTGGAAAAGCAAAAACATCGTTTCAGGGTTAATTGGTTTTCCGTTTCATTGAAAAACTCGTTGGCTAAACTTGTAAAAAAACACACTCGTATCGAGAGCGTTACTTGATCTCGAGAAGTGTTGATTTTTTACTCGTGAAAATACAGCAGAAAATTTTTTGTGAGCATTCCACTTCTTAACAATCTTGTAAGCTCAATGATTTATTTTCGACAATAGTAAATGAAAATTTATAGGTACTACCACTTTCTTACACTTATTCAAAACAGCTTAAGGGTACCTACATCTTGACGCACTTAAAAATTTGCAGACGGCCAATCATTTTTCAAAATCTCTGGGTCGGCCGACTAGAGTTCAGGCCTGGGCGCGCGACAGCTAAATTTCGAAGTCAGTGATGTTGCTAAGTAAAATTCGTTATTTAAAATAGTCTAATCGTCTGTTTATTCAATAATATACACTTGCGGTAAAACAACACACATATTAGAAGTTCTTAACAGTATCAAAAACAATCGCACCCATATTCAAACTGTCATTGCGCGATGGCACTGACTTGATCACGTGACACTTCGCATGAAGGCCTACACTGTAGTCGGCTGATAAAAATTTAAACTGGGAACAATACACAAGACACGAACTGAAATGAATTACATGAAAATCCGCTGTGACGACGAATAATAATAACGCCTATCTTGAAGTGGTCAAGTACGAGTAGAGTCCAAATAAAATATAGCCGGGTGGGTGTAAATGAGTTGCGAGATCAACGAACGGAGTCTGAATGCGGATCTCATTGGCGCCATTGGTTTCAACACCTCTCTATTACTCGAATCTTCATCAGCACGAGCGCCCGAATTCCTCGACAGATGCTGCGGACTGTGGACAGCCAAATTCCCGTGTAGATTAATCTCTGTGTATACAAAACCCGGTAACTTGGCTCTATTCATCGGGTGGACAGTGTCAAAACAACGCGTAGGCGAGACCAGCTTGAATCATTAACATCACATTCATTCCCAAACAGAAAAACCAAACGGTATTGGTCAAACTTTTTGTTGATTTGATTCATTTGACGCAAGTGCATGTAGATTCATTTCAAACAAGACTCGCTGCGGTCAAATACGTAATTGAACAAAATATTATAATAAAATACTAACTTGCTGATTTGCACAGGGGGTGACATAACATCCGGCTAAAATCCGCAATAAAGGCGGTCGACGCATAAATTAAATACGATCATCATGCACACGCATCAGAATAAAATAATAAAGAGGGAACAATCAGATCAACGCCAAGCATGGACAATTTATTAGCAACTGTGAACTGGACAAAGTAAAAAACGATAAAGATGCCCACTATGGTTGATGGGATACCAGAAGAATTGATGACTAGTACGTTACAAAGGCTACAACAAAAATACGTGGACACTTTGTTGTAAGGTCCAGTTTAAAACATTGTAAAATTTCTTGGTTTGGTTGATGGTTGGTCCATTTTTGTTCTCTCACCGTTTTCAGTGATGTTCTACGTTTACTATAAATTACTGGTACATTCAGGATGCTACAAAGACAACAGCAAACTTTGCCGGAAAGTCCAGATTGTACCAATGCAAATTCCTCTTGGTATGGTTGACAATTGGCCCATTTTTGTTGGATTCCTCTATTTGTTGAGTCATTTTATTATGTGACATAAAGACTTACAGACAAAGCTGGTTGATACATTTCAGGATGATTTTTAAGGCAAACATATTTGAATGCTTTGTTGATAGGTCCAGTTTGTAAACATTGAAAATTCTTCTTGATTTGGTTGATAGTTGGTCCATTTTTGTTCCGTTCCTCTCTCTGTTTTCAGTGATATAACTACGCGTTTCGTCAGTTTGGTTTGCGGTTCAGCTCTGATGGAACGATATGCCGTGAATCATTGAATTGGAGTACTAAAGGGGAGCCTTCTGTTAAGTATTGAAGGAAAATGACCCACTGATAGGTTTTTCGGGCAACGTTATATTGGATCGTTTAACAATATTACGTATTGAACAATAAAAAGGTATGGAAGGTAATATGGCACTTTGTTTCATTTGACAGTTAAATGCATATTTAAAAGCTGTAGACCTGAAAGTTTAGTCTTATGCTAAAAATTAATAAAATAACTCCGTGGGCTGAATGTGACTGAGTCGACTTACAAATAATATAACTTAGTAGGCTGAATGGGACTGCGTCGACTTAAAAATAATATAATTCCGTGGGCTGAATATGACTGCGTCGACTTACAAATAATATAACTCGTGGGCTGAATATGACTGCGTCGACTCACAAATAATATAACTCCGTAGGCTGAATATGACTGCGTCGACTTACAAATTTTAGAAAGAAAAAGCTGTTCAAAATTCATGACGCCAAATTCACTCAATTTTTGCATCTTTAGTCAAACTATAAACTATTTCTTACCTTTTTTACAGGAAAGGCCTGACTTCTGTAGACGGTAGTTTTATCTTCGTTGTATGGTGTCATTTTCGGTGCTAAAACGACCGTTTAGCAAGTTAAAAATCGCTGGCACCGTACGTAGTAAATCAAACAAGTATGGGAGAAAGAGAATGAACCAGCACGCTGTCCCATTGTATGCAAATGATATCAGAAATAATATCTCAAGACCGGTTTGGGACACAGGGTCAGGCAAGGGTACGCCCGTACCTGCTTACTGCTGGCGAATGGTTCTGCCGCCGAGAGCTACGTTGGAAGGTGTATCCACTATTTCTGTTACCTGTTTTGTTTAGAGAGAAAGAGGGAAGTTTTGACGGAGCTATCAGCGGTGTTGCTGTAAGTCGGGCGACTGCTAGAACTGTGGAGAAAAGAGATTTGGCGAAGAAGGGATAACAGTCAGTCCTAGTTTCAAAAGATTTTTTTTAAGTTAGTCTTTGAGGAGGAG
This sequence comes from Hesperophylax consimilis, assembly GCF_061612785.1. Classification (NCBI taxonomy): domain Eukaryota; kingdom Metazoa; phylum Arthropoda; class Insecta; order Trichoptera; family Limnephilidae; genus Hesperophylax; species Hesperophylax consimilis. The sequence continues at coordinate 6,142,955 of NC_142842.1, forward strand.
AGTTCAATCCTCTTTAAAAATTTTCTTTTTTAAGGGTTGATTTTTGAGAGATTTTTAGTTTCACGAAGCTATCAAGGTATAACGTAACGGCCTACAATAATATTAAGTTCGTTTTATTCGAGGAAGGTAGGTAAAACTAATCTTGCTTATCTGTTATTTATCAGCAGTCTGCACATATTTGGTTAACAGATAATCTATGTATATTTTATATGCCCAAAGATACCGGGTGCGTTGTGAAATTCATAAATTATTATATTATTTATTAAAACAAATAATAATTTAATTTCTCAAGTAAGTACCTACTTATAGAAGAAAAACCGTTAAAAAATAATTTACTTTATTATGGCCACATTATATATTATTGTTTATTTTTACTCTTTGTTTATTGGGTTAACTGTTAGAAATAGGTTGATCCTACTCGTAGAAAAATGAGTATTGCTGATTTATAAAAAACGGGATTGCAGTCCGTTTCTTATGGAACTTTTAGTACATTCCTAATATATCGAAACACGTGTTCATGCATCTGCATTTGTTCTGATAATATATAATGACGAAATGAGAAAATATAAGAATTTAACGTGTGTTCCAAAATCGCGATAACACATTCGTGTTTTACTGAAAGTTTATTAGAAAACGTATCAATCCATTCGTAAAAGGCCTACAATCCCGTTTTTAACCGCATCACGATAATTTGAAGAAATTCTTAATAAATTTACAATATTTTATGTCAGTAAATTTTCTCCGTGTATAAGCCATACCTTTTGACAAAGGGCCTTAATACTTTAAATTATATTTGTAAAAGGTTTTTTTAACTTTGAATTTGCAGGTGAAAAAATGTATTTTTTAATCTTGCCAGTACACCACCTGCAAAACCAAATGTCTCTTTACCTGTACGTAGATTTGACTATTAAAGAATTCCCCAAACTTATCAATCTCTAGGTGAGTTTTTGGTATATAACTTCATTTCGCCGTATGACGTTCTGTGGATAATAGTATATTTTTACGATAAAGATTAATAAATTGGAAACTTTTATCATCCGGATGTATTAAATAAATAATTCGATAAGCCGTGATATTTGTAAGAGATTAGCGTTATTCCTTATCGTAAATTCATTCATTTCCATCTGCAGTAGATATATTTATAATTATTATTTGGTTATCAACTTATCAGTCATCCAGGAAGCGGTATCACGATTTATGGCCCTCCACAAGGGCGAACAATAATATAAATTAATCTAGTTTCGAAGTTATAAACTATAAATCGCAAAAAAACACTGGTTTGAACTCCTGTGCGGTATTCAGAAGAAAAAAATCGAACGGATCTTAGGTTGGTTGCATAGACATGCAAATTGATAGACCAGCCTATGAGGAAAAGAGGAACAAACCAAGTTGCGCAGAGCGCGGGAAGCGGCGATACCGACTCCCTTTCTGTGATTTGTCAATAAATTAATCTGACAGTTTACAGGCATTAACTAGGCATTGTGATATCACTATTCAGTTCTCGAAAATAATATCTGTTTATAATTAAATTTATAGTCCTTTTTTACAATGGCGCGCAAAATTGCAGGCTGCATAAAAAACTTAACTACAAATCCCCAATCGGATAACAAAAGAGTGCGGCTTGTTTCCAAAATTGATTATTGTGTTATACTATTTCGTTAAACACTTTGACGAATGTGCTATAATTTACTCACCTCGCTCATTTTTGGCGTCGCTACGCCAGGCGGTTCGCTTAAAAACGAACATTCAGATCCTGCGTAGAAAAGTTTCACAACAATTTGCCTTACTTTAAGGAACTTTTCTGAGCATGGTTTGGTTATTTGAACGAACGCTCTTCGGCGATCAATGTACGATTGATGTCTTAGTTTATTTAGAACATTCTCGAAGCCAAACATATGGTCACGTAGTTTGCCTCCAGCTCGTTGAAATGATACCCAGATTTCATGTTAGGGCAAGTCTATTAACTTAGATGTCTATGATCTTAATAATATTGGCGCATTTAAACAAATAAATAATTAAAATTATATGAAAGGCGTACAATTTATTTTGGGGCGTCAATGTCTAATCAAATTTTGTAAAAATATTAAACGGGCGAGAATCTGCGTTTAGGGAACCGTTCAAATGTCAAAAAATAAAAATTGTGCTGATTGTCGATTTGATCAGCAATCAAATGAGACAGACATTTAAATAATTTTTTACCCAACCTAAAATTTTGAAAAAAATATATTTTTGAATTATGTCGCTAGTATGGAGGGTTAAATCAAATATTTGATAAGAAATGGGGGAAATTGCAGAAGGTCATTAAATAATCTGGCAGACGATAAGAGTATGTTTGCCGCTTATAGCCGATAATGCAAAATTTCCGCAATTCATTTGATATGTCACCTTTGACCCGATATCTCCACTGTCACATTTATTGCGTTAAAGATGGCCAGTGACAGCTGTCAGCGGAAAATATTTATAAATTATATTTGACAGTACTTACATTATAATATTACATAATTATCTTCCTAATTGCATGACCTGAACAGTGAACATGTCACCGTCTATCTAACAAAGGAATAGAATGTCTAAACATCTTGATAAACAGCCTCGTGTATTTAGAAAAAAAAGTGCTAATTTCATTAGCTATAAACTAATATGTTGTCATGGTAACTAGAAGTATTTGAACTAAAAATGATGTAATCGCTTTATTATTATTTCTTTCTTTATTTCTTCTCTTTCTCTGTACTGTATACTTACCATGTTATATTATTGCTTATTATTCATTTCTTTATTTCTTCTCTTTCTCTGTACTGTATACTTACCATGTTATATTATTGCTTATTATTCATTTCTTTCTTTCTTCTCTTTCTCTGTACTGTATACTATTAATTTATCCTCAGGTCAATTTCCTAAATGCATATTGGAATTTTTTTTAAAGATATTAATGATATTTTCAATATGTTGTTTTTCATTCTGTATTTTGTTTATCTTCTATCAAGCCTTATCTAAAATTGCCTTCCCTCCATTCAACATCTCATCTCTTCTCAAGTCTGAACTCGACTCCAATTTTCGTAATAATTTTGAAATTTGCCTTTTTAAATAAAATTACTATTTAAATTCACCTTTCATTTCTCCATAATTTTAAATAATGGCCAAGAGCACCCTTGAAGGGTGAAAGTTAAAAATAATGAAAAAAAACATAATTTTTTTATGTAAGTATGTATTATTTTTATAAAGGTATTTAATTTACATTATCTATGAATATACTTTTAATTTAGATTTTTTTTAGATTTACCATTTCTGTCAACTCCACTTTATTTAATTCTGTAATAATTTATGTTTTTTTCTGTATATAATATTTATGCGGTAATACACATGTAATTGTGTCAATAAAATATGTATAACCGTTTTTTCCCTAATACTAAAATGAACTAAAAAAATATTAAATTAGTACGTATGCATTCTTTTAATTCAAATAACAAATAGATATGCTAACCTCAAATTCTTAAATATTATTGTTTGAAAAGTGATTAAAAAACAATATGTTGGTCCTACGAATTAGACGAAATGGGGATCCGCCACTGAAAATTCGCTAGGAAAATAATATATTGATGTATTTTATAGCAGTCTGCAAAACTAATTAGCAATTTATTAAATATTACAGTTCAAGTCAAAGCCCGAATAACAGAGAGGAATGGAATAACATTCGATGATAAAACTATTAATAGATTCGCTACTATTTCAATATTTAGTACACACACAATATGTCACGGTAACAATATTATGTAAGTACCTACTACTCCAAACGATCCTACAATATTGTAATGAATTTGGGTAGGTACTTTGTTTTCAGTTTGTACCGTTTTTGAAGTGTTCGAAACAAAAGCAAGGGAGTTGGTTTTGACAGGTCGATTATTGGAGGGAAAACAGTTTAGGCGGAAAAATCAGTATTGAAGAGTGACAGTTTTTGAGATAGGTTTGAGGTTAGGTTCACGCTTTTCAATATCATATGTAAATGTTCTCCGGGCGAGTGAAAACGCTGGCGGCTATGAATAGAAAATCCATCTTAAAAATGACACTTTATATTTTATTTATTCATTGGCTTTGAATGAGTTTAGACACTGTAAGAAACGGTTTAGCTCAATATTTATTAGAAGAAGAAAAAACCAAAACGCCCAAGCGAAAAATAGGAAAAAAAAAATTAAAGCGAAAGAAGCACTGCTGTTTTAGAAATGATAACAAGGCATAACACCTATTATTATTCTTCTGGTTTAGCCTAAGTTTCGGACAGCGTTACAGTGTCCAACATCAGGGCAAATGTGTAGATTATGTGAGTAGAAGTGATGATGTTTTGCAAGCGTTAATCCTCTTTGGGACAGTATATAGTGATATTAGCCGAAAACCATATGAAGTTATGTGTGGTTTTCGGCGTTTGGTTCTGGTGTGACCGGATACCAAGAGCTATTTAAGCTTAATTACACTGTAACGTAATCAGAAATATTGGCTAAAGAATGAATAAGTGCAACGCGGCATAATAACCCAAAAAATAATCACGTTAATATTTGTGGCCGTTAAAATCTCATATCATATCTCACTTACATTGCTTATTTTAATATAATATCGACGGCCTTAATGGTACATTCCTCTTCCCCATCTTCTTTCCCTCCCCACTACCTGCAGCCTCACAACATACCGCAAATGGGGATGCCATAGTCTCACTGGCTCCAGACGGTTGGGAATAGTTGGGACTGTTGTGCGGTTTCACATAAAAAATCAATGATATGTTTTTTCCTCAATAATAGGTTATTTTTATTAATAGAGTTTTTTTTCTGATCCCGATCATCATATGTACTAAACATTAGTAATTTTAATATTTGCATTAATGATTATTGATTTTAAAACGATCTAAAACCACACATTCCTTAACGGTTAGAACTGGCACGTTGTACGTGATCATAACGTAAATAACGTTACTAGCTGGCATGACGTCGAATACGAAATATGCACGCACATGTTGTTTTGGCGGCAAATAAAAAATACACATTTTAAATGGATATAGAAAATGTATTCGTCACCATAAAAATACACATTTTAAATGGTTATAGAAAATGTATTCGTCACCATAAAAATACACATTTTTAATGGTTATAGAAAATGTATTCGTCACCATAAAAAATAGACATTTTAAATGGTTATAGAAAATGTATTCGTCACCATAAAAAATACACATTTTAAATGGTTATTGAAAATGTATTCGTCACCATAAAAAAATACACATTTTAAATGGTTATAGAAAATGTATTCGTTACCATAAAAAATACACATTTTAGATGGTTATGGAAAATGTATTCGTCACCATAAAAATAAAATAAATATGCTACCAATATTGTATGGTTAATTCTGCGTAAATACCCTATTATAGAATGATGACATAAAAATATAGCAATGGTTATCAGACGGATTACAAATAAAATAACACATAAATGCCGTAACACGAGGTTTATCTCAATAATTTTAAGATTAAGAAGAAAGGAAGATCCGCCCCTGCGCCCGGCGGCTGGTACGGATATCTCCGGCGACCACGTGACCAGTGGGATTGGGTGGAGTGAGAGTGGGGAAGGAGGTAAGGGGGTTATGCAATTCATCCCAACTGATTCTCCTCGGCCGGATTCATTCTCGCCGAATCTCGGGATCTGATTGGGGTGATCGAAGATGACGTCAACCTGTCATTACTGAATCAATTCATTTGACTGTTTATGAATTATGATTCATCTGGAATAGAGTTCCTTCAACTCTTGTTATGATACAAAATAAGGCAGAATTAAACGCGTAAAATTACTCTTAAATTGTTAAGGAATCATGTACTCCTCGCGCTGATGGCGATGAGGTTGAAATTGCCCGTTTCAAAATAATCAACAAAAACGAAAACTGCCAAAAATCGTGGTTTGTTTAACTTTGCGAAGCCGTGAACCAAATTTTGAAATGTTTTCAAATCAAAATTATATATCTTTTTAAAGATTAACATTCTCGGGTTACGCATTAGCTAACAATTTGAAAATTTCTAACAGTAGTAAGCGGAAAATGTTGCTTGTGTCGTGATGGAGGGATTAGCCAACTGAGGAATTAAACTGAAGCATGGTGGGAAGTGGAACCCAGACGGGATGACAACTTAGTCACTGACCGTTCAAATATTATTAATACATATGATATAATCATATATAAGGTATATGTAATTTTTTTTGTCAAGATTATAATGAGATAAACCTACCTACCTACGTAGATACTTACCCATTTACTTTTAAACGCGGTGTAAATATTACGCGGTGCGTAATATCAGAACAATTACAAACTTGACTTATTACCGTGGCGTTGGTTTGGTTAACGGTCTTAAATCAGGTTCAAGGCCGGCTTTACAGCACCAACGTCGAATGGGCGTGTAAGAATCTAATTAGTAAGACCGTTAATAAATATTAAAAAATTTCGTTAATAGTTGGCTAAGATTTACTTGTGGTATTTTATTTATATATTTTATTGATAAAATTTATTACTAAATAATCATGATATTTACGATAAAATGCGTTGAACGCTGTGGAGATTATACAAAAATCATACCTCCAAATATTGATAAGAAAACAGATAAAATGTTGACTGTCATGTAAAGGCAATAAATTTACCTATATCGTAATTTATCATTGGTTTGTAAAAAAAATAATAATTAAATCCATAAACGCGTGAAATTCGTCTGATTGTTATCAAAAATGGTACTTATTACAGGAAATTTCGCGAACAAAATTCAATGGAACTAAAAACAAGGTTTAAAATATATATTTATAATAACACTAGTGGGCACAGGCAGACGTTGTCCTGCCACAGACCGCCTTTTATGTAGGGAAGTTAAAAATGTATGGTTTTATGTATATTTATTGATGAAAAATCTGAAAAAAAGGGCTTAAAAAACAAAATCATTTAAAAAATCTTAACTTCTTTTCAATATTTTATAATAAGCCATATTCTAAAACTTCTTATTGTACCTTTTAACATGTCTGCTCAGAAGATTCTCATTTCTGAGCACAAACTGTCTCATGTTTTATATTATGTTTTTAGTTTTAATATTCTTGTTTTGTCCTGTCCAGCTGTTATTTGTTATTCAAAGTTTTGTCATCACTTTGTTATAAACAGTATATTTAGTGTTATAATATTAGATCTGTATTGGGTGAGGCACACTGTAGGAATAATTTTAAGAACATGACCACTAATACTGAATTACCGGTTTTAAGTTTGTTATAGTTAAGCGCACTTGAAGTGAAATGACACTAAACTGGACTATATAAATTACATGTTATTATTATTAATTATTATTATTATTTGGAGATTAGAGATACATATAGATTAGATGACCACATTCTAAAGATTTTTTTATTCTTGCTATTATAACAGATTTGCTGCTTGTGCCAGATGTTATCGCTTTGTTTACGACAGTCTCCCTGTCCGTGAAATATCATATTGTTTAGTTGGTGTATTTTTTGCTGAAGGTTCAAGACCAACGTTTATAAGTGGTGGACGTCTCTTTACTAGCCTGGTTGTTTTTACGGCCATCGTAAAACCATGTGGGTATATCCTCAAATTTACCAGAATGGCCAAAACCCAACTAATATCTCACAACATGATTTCTTTGGCAATTGTTTTTATTGACTCAAACTTGTCAAGGATTTACGAAACTGGACAGAAGTATAGTCATAAACTAACTAACCATCACGCCGATTCCCCGCAGGGGTAGGCAGGGCGGACGGACCGCCACACAACTCGGTCTTGACACACGCTCCTTGCCTCATTCACATTCACACTTTTCTATTAATCCGACTTTTGACATGACATGGCCCGTATCTTATTCAGTCGTGCCATGTCTTCCTCGGGCGTCCCCGATTTCTGCTACCATTCACATTTGCATCAAATATTCTCCTTGCACACCTTTCTGCGCTCATTTGTTCTACATGTCCAAACCACCTAAGAGTCCCTTTCTTAATCTTAATCTTACTTATTACGATTACATTATTTGCGGATTTCCACATTTCAGCATTCAGTCTACTTTCATCCTTCCCATGCCAGTTATAAAAAATCTAGGTATATGAATAACGGGCAAGAGTCCCAACTGTTTGGAGCCATTTTGGACTACGGAATCATCAATTGGGGTATGTTGCGAGGCTGGAGGGAGTGGGGAGAGGAATGAGATGTAGAAAAGGAAGGTGGGGAAGTACCTGTCTATTCAGATCTCGTCACTGGTGGTCTTTCACCATGGTGGATACTACAATATCGCAATGAAAAGTGGCAGGCTCACTATTCAAGGCTTTTTAGTGTGAGACAAAAACAGATTTTCTGCCATTTTCATATAATATTATTGGGTCAACTGTCTAAAATTCTAAGATAAGGCTACATATTATACACGGTGTCCGGAAACTCGTATTAAAAGCGCGTTTTTTTCATTTGAGCTTTCGTTTTCGAGTAAATCTAGTCCAAAGTTGAAAGTTTTCGGTCAAATTTGAATAAAATCGGTGAGTATGGGGTTAGTATTAGGTGTGTAATGTCTTTTAAAATTTTTTATTTTTTTTGGGCTCTCCGTGTAATGTACATTTACAAGTTTCCCGATTGTACTACGCGTTTCCGAACACTGTGTATAGTAATATAAATAAAGGTCTCGTAATATAGATAATTTTTTGTAAAGCAAAATAATCCATACTCACAGTACATTGCGTGCCATGTGCCGTCACCAGATTTCGCACAATAGTAAATATAATTCTTCTATATGCAGACCACGTGTCTGCCAAATGTTTGTCGGCTCCCACGGAACCGCGTGCATACACACAAATGCACACACTACGCAGAATGCAATGCAATGCAAGCGCACCAGTGCAAGAGACTCAGTCCGTGCTGATCGGAATCTGAATTCCAGGCATATTTTAACTGTCACGAATATATTACACAACAATTGAGATAATACCATATTATAAAATATTAGAAGAACGGTTAAGACCCCGTATTCCAAATTACTGCCGACAAATAACAAACATTCTTCCCTTGAACATTTTGTAAGTAGTTAAGCCCCCGCATTCCGAATTTCTAGCGATTTATAACATTTTTCTCTTGAACTATTTAAGTTTTTTAAGTCCCTAAAATATATATGTTGTTTATGAAGACAATATCTATAGATTTGTATAGCGGAAACGGTAATTTTATGAAATTCCCTTGATAGAAAAAAAATCTATTAAAAACACATTTTGTTCTGTTATTTAACATGTTATAGGTATGAAAAAAATCGCAGTGTATCTTTAAAAGCAACTTAAGCATTTGTCTAGAGATTCGCAGTGTACCTTTAAAAGCATCTTAAACATTAGTCCAAAGATTCGCAGTGTATCTTTAAAAGCAACTTAAATATAAGCAGATCTTTCTTGAAATATATTATATGTATATTTGTACAGTGTCTTTGAGGTGATTTTGCACACAAGGGCGCTACACAAATCATTTAAATATTAGTATTATTTGTCTAGATATTCACAGTGTATCTTTAAAAGCAACATAAACATAAGAAGATCGTTGTTGAAATATATTATATATTTGTACAGTGTCTTTGAGGTGATTTTGCACACAACGGCGCTATACAAATCATTCAAATATTAGTATTATTTGTCTAGAGATTTACAGTGTATCTTTAAAAGCAACTTAAGCATTTGTATAGAGATTTTTGCTCTATTTCAAATGAGTCGGGTTTTATTAAATATTTTTACACAAGGGCGACTCCTTTAACATTTGTATTTACATATCTTCCTTTCAAACCATCTTCTTCTTCGTTTAGAATGCTTACAACGGGGCCTTAAGCTCTTAAAAAACATTTGTTTTTTAAAAGATAATTTCTGTTCAAATGCAGAGTTGAAAAAGTAATTGAATGAAATTCGCTCGATAGAAAAAAATCGCAAAGTTAGCTCCGAAAATTATAAAAAACATAGTTCTGTTATACACGTTTTTTAAGAGATTTTTTTGCTCTATTTCAAATAAGTCGTGTTTTATTAAATATTTTCACAACACTTGCTTACGCTTATTAATTAAATAAGTTTTTTTTATATTTATTATTTGTATTCACACATTTCTCTCACTTTCAAACCATCTTCAGCAAGTAGCTTCTTCTCTATTAAGGTTTATAACGACCCTTTGACTTCCCCAACAGGACTTCCTCGACCTATCGCCTTGCGCCACAATAGGAGAAATGGATCCATACGTCCGTCACTACTGGATACACTAACCTACAGATTCCTACCCACCCCTCATACCTGTTTCCTTTCAAGAACTTCATCTCCTTTATGGAAATAAAATCCTTAAAAAATCTATTTTTTTTAAATTCCTTATTATTTCCATAATAAGGATTAAAAAAACCCTCAACACAGTAATCCTTAAAGATGATTAGGGCCTCCTGTGTAAAGTTATTGTAAAACAAATAACGAAGCCTTAAGGTTCTCGACGCAGATCCAAAGGTCGCCGGTTTTAATACATTATAAGGAAACTTATTTCGTTGATACCCCACCAGTCTCAACCGCTCCCAACTGTTCCAAGCCAGTGCCACTGTGGTATTTATCATACATGTATGGCAATAGGGTATCTTTAAAGGAAGAGGGGAATGGGGAGGGAAAGAAAATACATAAGAGGAAGGTTAAGGCGAAGCTTAATGCCAAATCACTATTTTGATTAATCTTTATAACGAATCGGTGTACATTATGAATACCAAAAAATATGCTTTAGATAAATTGAAGGTTTTCCTATCGCTTTGCTCGAGTAAAATAGAAATAAAAAATAAATTACTCAATAAAAAATTTAAATGCAAACTACTAAAAAAATATTTTTTCAATAGAAATGTATGAACGCAAAAAAGAAAAAAACAACTAAAAAATACAGTATTATGGCTAAGATTATCTGTGATAGTTTCACTTGTTATTTTTTGCTTTCTTATAAAATTATTTACAAAATAAATAAAAACCAGTTTTTTGCTTGAAATCGAACGTTACTAGACTCCGTTTGTCAGGCGATTTTAATGCCTATTACCTACGATATAAGGTATACCAAGAATATACACATTTTTGGCTTTTAGCTTCCTCTTAAGAAGTACCTACCTGGCATTCAGTCTGGAATTGATTGATATTCTTTCACCAGGACAATACTGAGATTACCTACCACTCTGGGATATACAGATAATGCCTAGTTTACTTGCTACACGTTCCAGAGAGTTGCTTTAATTTTTATTTGCGATCTATTTGATTTTATTTGATAAGTGGGTACCTTCCTACATAATACTTTTTTGCAAAAATTTGAAAGCTATTGCGAATGGTCGTTAAAATAGCGACAAAGGCATCTGGTTGCCAGATTTCTAGCGGAAAAAATCAGATATTTTAAAAGAGTTGACCTATTAAATCAATGTAGGATGTTGTGCTATTTCTAGTTTGTGGAGAGGATGACAGACGAAGTAACGTTATTTTCATTTCAAAGTCACCCACGCGAATGTACTTCAATAAATACTCCTTAGAAATAAAGCAGACCGCAAGAAAACATTCAAGAGTAATCATCATGTAAACAAGATTGGCCTTATTTTAATCGTAATAGATTAATGATTATTACTGCAACGGCATTTATGCCAGCCTTCCAAAATATCAAATTGACAAACTTCAATCAGTGTTTAATGCAGCAGCACGGCATATTATTCATAAATATTCGCACATCTCAGAACACCTTCGTAACCTTCACTGACTCAAGTGCCCTGAAAGAATCCAGTACAAACTGTGATGGATAGTGTTTAAATCCATCAATGAAATGGCCCCACCCTACATCTCTGAACTATGCGTCCCGGAAAACACTGGTCTGAGGCAGTCAACTCTTAGGCCCTGTCCGCACAGCGTTTTAAATTCGCGCGTTTTAAATTCGCGCGAATTATATTCCGCGATCGGAATTACAACTAGTACGCACTGCGAATAAAATTTCGTGCGATTTTTGACAGTATAATATAGTTCTCGGCTAAGACGCACGTGTAAATGGATAACAGAACTAAAATTTTAATGTATCTAATTCTACGGCGGCGGCGTAACAGAAAAAGATGTCACGAACATTGGATTCACCCATTTACAGCATTGAGACCTATGAAAGGATTTTTCTTTATAAAACATCAATAGCTGCGAAAATACAATAAAAAGTTTTTTGGGTATTACAGAATGACAAAAAAATCATTTGATAATTTACTACTACTAGTTGGTCCGGCTATTACCCATCAAGATTCGAATTGGAGAAAAGCAATTTCAGCTGAAGAGAGACTCTCGATAACTCTAAGGTAAGATATTCATATTACGTACAGTCAACAGCACATCAGGCTACCAAAAAATGACAATTTTTCTCAATCGACTATGTGCCTTACTACAAACAAGTTAATACAATCGATGTGAAACGCGCGAATTTTATTCCGCAGTGCGGCCATGGCCATACTATTTCATACTGCACAAAATATTCGCGCGGAAATAAATCCGCACCGCATCGCGTTCAATTTGCAGCAAACCACAGAATTTTTATCCGCGCGTTTTTTTTACCGCCAGTGCTGATAGCCCTATAAGATCCCATGTGTCACAGAATTTGCGAAAAAAAAACGCGCGGTGAAAAACCGCTGTGCGGACAGGCCCTTAGATCAGCAACATCAGCAGCTGTAGGCAGACTGATAGAACCTAAGCGCAAGCCAAATACTATGTTTGGTGATCGCGCTTTCGGAGTATCTGGGCCGAAGGCTTGGAATAATCTCCCTCCGGAACTAAGATCCATAACAAGTCCAACAGAATTCAGGTCTAAACTAAAAATTTACCTTTTTAAGCTGTCGTACCCTTAAATTGACGGCCGGCATAGTCCAGTGGTAACGCATTGGACTGCCATTCCGAAGGTCGCGGGTTCGAACCCGGCGTGCGCAAATAAATTTTATTTGATTAATTTGTGTTATTTCACAATTAATTAATTAAAATAATATATAGTATATTTGCGGCACGTTCCAGAGTGGAAGATACTACCAGTATCGCCCTGGTGTAAGACCACCATTCAGAATTGAAACGTTGCTCCAAATGGCTTTAGCCGTGTTTAGTGACTAGATCTGAATAGCCAGGTACTTCCCCACCTTCCTCTTTCCCTTCCCCACTTACCTTCAGCCTCACAACATCCCCCAATTGGGGATGCCATAGTCTCACTGGCTCCAGACGGGAGCAGTTGGGACTCTTGTGAGGTATTCACTATAAAAAAAAAATTAAATATACTATTCCTAAGAGTAAGTCCAGTTATATTCAATTTTCCAATTATGTCCTAAATCCTGTATCTAAATTTCGCTAATAAACAATTAGATGAAGTGTTTATCTCAAGTGACCTACCAGGTAAGTATTGTACTGTATATTATCTCCATAAATAGTTGAGTAATAACATAGATCACTGTAGAAATGTATTATAAGTTTGTACAGCGCCCTTGAGGTGATTTTGCACAAAACGGCGCTATACAAGTCATCCAATTATTATTATTGAATGACTTGTATCTTAATTTTTTTTTTAAATCTTAAATCTTCCCCATAAGAAAAACTAAACCCTTCCACACACTTTTCCACAAATGATCATCTATTCAATCAACATTATGCAAGTGCATTATATAAGCAAAATAAATACAAAACAATACAAGAACAACACGTCAACTCACCAGAGATCAAATGGGAAAATAATTCACCGACTCCAGATATTTTCATATCGGAGGGTTCGGCTCGGTAGAACTTCTAATTGGACCTATAAATCCTACTGATTTCTCAACATAAATATTTATAAAATCTTTCGTTAATGTATTCAAAATGACCGACTTTTGCATCTTTATTTATATAAATTTTTTGATAGATCTAATACATAAATTTTTAATGAGAGGGCTAGGTATAATGCCAGTAGCCGAAATAAGGAATGGTAATATTTTTATAGTCTGAGAATGCCAAATTCTTTTTATTTCATTTCCTAAATCTGTGTACATTCTTATTTTTTCATTAACACATTTTTGAATATTACAGGAATTATTAATATTATTATTATGATTTTATTTTAAGGAGTGCAACTTCTTCGAATATAATATACATCCTATTTCTCTAATATTAAATATAAATTTTTAAACGTTTTCTTAACCAATGATGAGTTAACCTTCTCTTCAATTATGCACATGAATACTTATAATATGTTATATACAGCGGCAAGTCATTCTACAAATACAAACAGTGGTCGCTTGGCGTGGTTGCGATCAGAGGCGGCTCTAGGGATTCAGTCGTGGTAGGTCATTTGAAAAAAATGTGTGACTAATCTTTATTTGATATTGTGAAAAATGCCCATATATTATTAACTATATCAATTTGTTATAGAGTTTTAGAGTCGCGGACTCTAAATAAATATTATGTTAATATAATAAATTGGAAATAAATACACAATCCATGTACTTACGGCAAATTATTTTTAAGATATTAAGTTTTAATGTAGTTGTCCACAACATTAAAATAAATAAAATCAGTGTTTGATTCTATTTGACAATGATTTTTGACGTTTTTTGTTTTGTTTCATTCTAAATCGATAACAACATAAATAATTATTCTAATCCTTTCCCGAACTATGCAATTGAAAAACAACCATTGTTCCACACACTACAAGCGTGTAAAATGAAAAAACGACATTTGTTTATGTCACCATCTCTGTAAAACATATAATATTCACCGTGTTGTCTCCCCCACGGTCATGACCTAAGCGTCCCTAAACTTTCTTCGGAAGCTAATTTTTACTTCGACGAAAAATATAGTGCCATCTCGTTTATTCTATGGCGCGCGTAGGGACAGAAGATGCCAAATTGGACATTCTTTAAATTGACCCAGCGAATCGTGTGGACTTGTGAATGAAAGCTTCTATTAGAGACAACAGATGTCACTGCTAGTCACTCGCCGCCGCCGCTGTTTCGCGTTACATTTTAAATGTTTTGATGCACATAATTGATTATTATATTTATTATTGTTGTCTTATAATTTTGCGGGGTCAAACACCAATTGACCTAAGGGAAGAACCGCCACTGGTTGCGATATAGTTGGATAGTCAGGCAAAATCTCCCACCCACTGACTGGCAGGCTGACTGCTGGCTGCTGGCGAGGCCTGGTTCCGGGTTCGATAACCGGCGAGGGCGGCCCAACGAGAGTGGATTCTATTATTACAACCGATTCAAGCAAAAATGCCAGGGAATTCAGGTGATAATTATTAATTAACGCCGTCGAAAGCACGCTCGGATTTAGGTAGGGACTAGGAACATAGCTTCTATCCTCTGTGGGTAGGAACTAGCAACGTAGTTTATTTTCTCCATGGGTAGGAACTAAAAACGTAGTTTATTTTCTCCATGGGTAGGAACTAGGAACGTAGTTTCTTTTCTCTATAGGTAGGAACTAGGAACGTAGTTTATTTTCTCTATGGATAGGAACTAGGAACGTAGTTTATTTTATCTATGGGTAGGAACTAGGAACGTAGTTTATTTTCTCTATAGGTAGGAAATAGGAACGTAGTTTATTTTCTCTATGGATAGGAACTAGGAACGTAGTTTATTTTATCTATGGGTAGGAACTAGGAACGTAGTTTATTTTCTCTATAGGTAGGAACTAGGAACGTAGTTTATTTTCTCTATGGGTAGGAACTAGGAACGTAGTTTATTTTATCTATGGGTAGGAACTAAGAACGTAGTTTCTTTTCTCTATGGGTAGGAACTAGGAACGTAGTTTCTTTTCTCTAAGGGTAGAAACTAGGAAAGTAGTTTATTTTATCAATGTGTGGGAACTAGGAACGTAGTTTATTTTATCTATGGGTAGGAACTAGGAACGTAGTTTATTTTCTCTATGGGTAGGAACTAGGAACGTAGTTTATTTTATCTATGGTTAAGAACTAGGAACGTAGTTTCTTTACTCTGTGTTTTAAATAACGCATGTAACAGCTATTTCGTTAAAAAATATATAAATTGGCGTCTTTTCTTCACGCCATGTTTTGACATAATAATATATATATAAATTTAAACCCAAACTGAGAACCTGTTTTGGTTATGAAGTTCATAATATGAGCAAAATAAATTTGGGAAAAAAACTAACTTTAACATCAATAACAACAGCCGCCAAGCGAACAATCGATTTTATTTTTAATGAAATAACTATTAATATACATTTTTCTTTTTCGGAAACTGAAACTAACTTATGAGAGAAGTGTTCGTTATCAAATGAATAGTTCCCAGGGCGGCGGTAACCATAACTACCTCTGATTAGGGTCATATAGAGAGGGAATGCTGGGTATGTAAATGGAAAACAACTTTATAACTAAAAAATGACAGTCATTATTTATAGATTGGCCCTTGAAAAATCACCTCAAGAACGCCGAATAAACAAATAGAAAATAAATTTTTTAAAAACCAAATCCAAGTGGAATCAAACAGGATTTATTGACAAATAAATCAATTAAAAAGAGCAGACTATTTAATTTTTTAATTTTAAAAGAAAGACAAACATTCCCGGGTTACGAATAACCTGACAATATTTTAAAATCTTCTACTAATACTACAGTAAGCGATAAAGTGATGGAGGACTTAGCCATGAGGGAATTAAACAAACTACGCCTGGATGGGACCCAAACGCGATGTCAACTCAGCCACCGACCGCACTAAATAATACCCAACTCTTTACCACGACATTATGAACCGCTTTGAATATAGCTAATTTATTTATAATTAATTAATATATTTTTGAATACCTACATACCTATAACTAGGTTGTAAAACCTAACATATTAAGAAAGATAATTCTTGCAATTTTTTGCTTTTATGTGAACAATTTTTGATTGATGCACAACAATGAATGGACCTTTCGAGAAATTAAATTAAATTTAAATCCATAGATAAATGTGAATTTATATCCAATTTCCTTGAGTAAGCGTTGTAAGACGTGAAAGTAATTCTTGGAAAAACACAGCGGTGAATAAAATTTAAATTTACTCATATTGCCTCACTACAATCTAAATACCACTCGGTTCTAAAGAGATAAGGTTATTTTCGCTATAAATAATATTATACAAAACATGTTTAAATAGCTGACGGATAAAATTTGATAAGAAAGTGGACAATATATAAAGATAATGACGTTTAAATCCACTTGTTAATTAAAATTATTGAATAAATTGATAAAAATTCTATCAGGGGATATGATGGAATTCAGAAAGATAAATTAATTAATTACTCGAGTATCTACGTAGATAATATCATGAGATATTATTCGTATTTGTGCCAGGGTACCTACCTACTCGAACAATCGATATTAATTCATAAATTAATGATGTATGAAAGTGAATGAATGAATAAGTGTATGCAAGATTTAAAAAAATGAGAAATCGCAAAAGAGTCCCAACTGCTCCCAACCGCCTGGAGCCATTGAGACTATGGCATCCCCGATGCAAAGGATATGAGGAGGGGAAGTTAGGGAAGTACCTGGCTGTTCAGATCTGGTCAGCAAACACGACCAAAGCCATTTCAAGCACCAGGGCGGTACTGAGAGTATCTTCCACTCTGGAACGTGCAGCAAATATACTACATATTATTTTAAATTAGTAAATTGTGAAATATCACAAATTTATCAATTAATATTTGTGACCTTCGGATTGCTAGTCGAAATCCTTACCCCTCGAAAACGGAACGGCTTTGATAAAACGACGTGATTCTGAAAATATCAACTGAATTCCTGAAAGACTAAAAAAAATAATGGTTATCACGTTAATTAACGTTGTTCACGTTATAGAATCAATCTGTGATAGCTGTATCTAAAAAATAATAAATACATTTCATTGATAGGATGCAAAACGCGTTGATTGTATTCAATGAATACAAACTTCACACTTCTTTCCGTGTATCGTTACCTAACAATTTCACTATCGGCGAATACAAACACACGCAAAAGCGACAACACATACGTAAAAACCGACACACAGCTGAATTTGAACGCATCAACGATAAATAATTATGTACGTATAAAAAAAGAAATACACATATACAATACTATCATAAATGTTACTTACAAAATACACGTCGTCAGAATCGTAAAAAGAAACCATTTGTCACTTCACCAAAGTATAATCAAAATTATTGCTAATTTTCAATGAATGTTTTTATTTTAAAAAAGCAACGAATTGATAAAATAAAACACTTATTTATTAATTAAAACACTTTTTATGTTACACTGTCCCCGTATTGGCACTTTGATATCCATTCGCGCAACAAGGATGTAAGGACCGGCGGCGCCTGTTACCAGGAGCGAATAAACGCGCAGGGTAATATTTTTACTGGTGGGTTACTTCGTCCACAGGACAGCGGTTTACAAAGATACGGCTACTCGCGTCCGTCGCCGCGCGAGAACTAGTGATGGTCTGCCGCGGCGCTGGCGTCGGGCGCGGGAGGGGGACACACAAACATACGCCAGTGGGGGCGTTTCAGGAAATACTATTTAAGTCTTTCAGAATTTTGATTAAAATATAAGTATTTCAAAAAAAATATTTCTTAGTGTTTTAAATTATTCAGGGAGAAGGTTTATTGAGCCCTTATGCGTTGTTGAATGAACGATGTATTTGTGCAGAGTAATGCATAAATAAAACCCACATAGTCGATTTCTTGTTTTTGATCCAGTTATTTTAACTGCCTTGTTTATTATCTGATAGTGTTACATTTATATTGTCCCTTACTAAAGTTCTCACTTAAGAGATTATTGATTTTCTTACAATATTTCTTTTTCTTTTTGTCGTTTCTTGAACCATCAAAAATAAGTGTTACAAGGTTATTCTGAAAATAAATAGTTACGCTACTTAAGTCACCTCTGATTAGATAATAATGGTTATTTATGGGTTTGTGCAGATTGGCATCACTGGAAAATAATTTATTATATTTCATTAAGACGTCATTCAATCTTATTTTTATATTTTCATACACTTAATACTTCGTACTGTATACCTGTGTTAATGGCTCATGTTATGACATATGTTTTTTTTAAATAAATAAATAGATCCATTCAAATTACGTTTCACACATCCGTCAAAAATCGTTTTAAAATCTCAACAACAAATGGCGGTGCAAGGCCAATGGTGAAAACTTACGACAAAATTTATTAAATTACAATTATTTACACAACTTAAAATTACAATTTATAAAAATAATAGATATTTTTTATTACACTATTTGTTTTTTTTTACATTATTATTTATGAATTTCAATTGTGCCCATTACAGTCAAACGAAATGTTTTACAGCAGTCAACATCTCAGAACTCATTTTTTATTAAAAAAAATTAGAATGTTTTTAGTTTTAGTATCATTTTGCCTTATTTTTGTGAGCTAGGTTGAAAATTATGTTTATCAATTATTATTTTATTTACTTTCTGGGGTAGTTTTCGAGAGCCGTTCTAGGGATAACCTTTTTGTTCTAACGGATGTTGGTTTAAAAACCTACAGTAACATTTTCTATGGGAGTAAATTCAGCTGGGTAAGAAGAGCGCTATGTAATAATATGTGTAATATTTTTTCATGAATAATTTTTAAATATTTGTATTACTTACATTGTATTACTAATGTTTTGGGAAATATTTAATAAAAAGAGGACTGCTGGATGAATACAATTACAGTCAGCGTTGGTTAATGATTTTGTTGTAAATATATTGTTTCCGTCGGATCTGAGTAAGCATATAAGAAAAAACCCACGCTTAAGGGTAAGTTAGTAAGAAATTAAATTATTAAAGTTTTCCAGAACTCAAATCAAAAGATTGCTGGCTGGTCAGAGACCTCTAACTTTTTCGTTAGTATATTTTTACAGTATCTCCACACAGGAGATATTATTTTCCTTTCTCATTTCATATTTGGGGGTGCCGTGTGGAGGGTCTGTTAAAAGAACGTAAGGAGTGCATGTTTAGGGAAAGACACGAGGGGTGGGTAGGAATCGGGAGTCAGCGGGTCCAGGAGTGACGAACGTATGAATCCATCCCTCCCACTGCTGTGCGAGATGGACTGAGAGAGTCCGACAGGAGAGATTAAAAAGGTCATCATCAACCAGTCGCTCCGATTCCGCCCCACCGCGCAGTTAGTGTTTAGACGCATCCGCCGCCAAAACCTAGAAAAACCTCACATCATAAACCCGGTCACCCATGCTAAGTCACCAAACGTAGCTAACCACTTGGGGCAACCTATGTCAGAGGTGATGGTTATCCAACAAATGGTTTGCTTCCCATATATTTTTATTTTTGAATTATTTTTATCCAACATCACACCGTGAATTCTCGTGAACTTTACAATTTACAAGCTATCTACGTAATATGGTCCATTTTAAAAGTGGCCAAAAATCTGATACTCGTGCTTTTTAGCACTCATCAGACAAAACTTCTCTTCTTAATTAACGTTCACGTCTCTACAAATCGTGTATAAAAAGCTGTAAAAACGCATCCTATAGCCCTTTCCTTAGCCCGCCTCACAATAGTACATTCTGACTAAACAGAGTTTAGACGTCCGTTGTTGTGAGGTTCACAAAACAAACCACACAATTGCACCACACAAAGAAAGGATGAATCTGTTTCCTCTACAGTTCTAAATTATAATAGTATTAAACTGTCAATATCTTTGTGAGTTTTTATTGGGTGTTCTATCACGTACAGCCACTGCCCGGCGGCGGCCTTCACGCTACTATAACAGCGTACCCGTCAGGTGTACGGGCGGCGACTGGCGAGCACTAGGCACCCGGAGCCGGTAGGTACCCGCACAGACTACACCTCTACGCTCTACAGACACAGAGTACGCCAATACAGAATACAGGCTATTATAGCCGTGTAGCGTACAGCCACTCCGGTCTGGGTACCGGGTCTACCTTCCCACACCGCGCTCTGCTCAGGTAAAGTTCACGGACAATGCCACACAGCGCACGGCGCACGGCACAAGGCATGCTGCGTGCTACAGCGCTCGACCGCGGTACTAATACGTCCAATCACTTGCATCTTGGATCTGCTGTGTACATCTCCCCTCGTGAGGATCAGCGGTGAGTTGGAGCATTGGCGAGAGGGATAAGTCAATAGTTACAAGTCTTAGCTGTGAGTCACTAGCTTTAATTCTAAGATGTAAGTCACTAGTTATAAATCTTAGTTGTAAGTAATTAGTTATAAATATTAGCTCTAAGTTATTAAGATAGGTATATATGTCTAAGTGATAAGTTAAATAAATTAAGTTGTAGAGTGCACTTCAGGTGATTTTCCCTTGAAAACGGTGCTGTATAAATAATTATTAAGGCGATGCACTACGTCGTGTAATATTTTAAATTGAGCCGCTATCAATAACAGCCTTACGTAGATGGCGATAAGGTTTAAATTCCCGCTTAACACCATCCACCTGTTTTGATTTATGCAAGAAAAAAACATGGCCAAAAAGTGCCTTTTATTTTATTTTGTGGATGTTCAGGCATAAATATTTAATTTTTTTTCGATCATTTTATAAATAACTTAATTTTCCACATTATACAATAAAATCATAACCGAAAATGGGTTCGTAAGTAGGTGATTTTGAACTTTAAAGCAATTTTCATAGGCCTTTACACTATTTTTTTCTAGGCTTATAAAAAGACTTATCTAAAAAATACTGGATTATTTCAAAGGCCAAGATGTATTCTACTCGCAGTATTTAATTAAAGCATCTGAAACATTTCTAGGCGACCAAATATTCAAACCAAAAACACATGATTTTGCATGGCATCGCCTTAATCCACCTCTGTCAGCCATCGACTAAATTCTAAACAACGTCTCAAGTGAGTTCAGGAGAAGCCCGAAGAGATTCCTTGAACCTGGCTACGGCTAATTAGCAAATTGTTTTCCGCCAACAAGGGAACTTTCGAGAACTTTATTCGTCAGTTTTTGAGGTAAAGGTTTATTTTGTTTCTATTATGTTCCAGTGTTATCTTCATTATGCCCGAAGGATTATAATCAACTTAATTAGAAGTGGAGCGCAAAATGCATGTTTATAAATAATGGTGAATTGGATTATCAACTGATGGGAGGGATATATTTTACGTTTGTCACTCCTGCATACACTTATCCCTAGATTCCTACCAAACCCTCATACCTTTTACCTTCTCAGTGCTTCCTCTCCTCCCTTTCATTAAAAAAGACCCTCCACACAGCATTCTCGAAGACGACATAGGCCCTGAGGGAAAATATTTTCCTTGGGTCTTCCTATGTGGGTTTAGTGTAAAATAAAATCATGTCTATTGCGCCGTTTTCGTAAGAAATTCACCTGAAGGGCGCTTTACAACTTAATTTATTTATCCTATAACTTCTACGACTTATAATCAATAACTTACAGCTAAGATTTATAACTAGTGACTTATAACTAAGATTTATAGTGACAACTAAAACTTATAGCTAACAACTACCTTACTACTGAGACGTATAACTAGAGAGTTGCAACTAAGATTTATAACTAGTGACTTACAATTAAAACGTATAGCTAGCAACTACCTAACTACTGAAACTTATAACTAGTGTCTTACAACGAATACATATTTATGACTGGGGGTAGTACATAATATTGCTAATCAGTTAAGATTAACTAGACTAACTATGACGCTATTCACCCGCAGGGCAGGCAAATAAGTTAGTTTCACAGACTTTCCTCGCTTCATTCACGTTTATACATCCTATCATATATCTGTTGTTTTCACAAGCAAGCTTATTTGTCCACCCACTTACATGTAGTATAATTGTTCATACATTACCTTCATTCTCCATTCTCTTACAAACCATACTGTTACCTACACAGACAACCTGCAATGACCAGATTCAAGAATATGATTCACTAGAACTGGCCGTGTCTTTACATAACTACACAAGAGTCCCAACTGCTCCCAAAAATCTAGAGGTAGTGTTGCCATGGCATCCCCAATTAGGGTATGTTGCGAGGCTGGAGGTAGAGGGAAATGGGGACGAGGAAGGAGGGGAAGTACCTGGCTATTCAGATCTGGTCACCAAACACGGCCAAAGCCATTTCAATCAAGGTTTCAATTCTTTCACCAGGACGAACCTGAGAGTATCTTCCACTCTGAAACGTGACACAAATATGCATATTTTTTAATGAATTAATAATTGTAAATCGACACAAATTACTTCAATAAAATATTCTTGCTTATGTCAGGTTTTTAACTTACACTAGACCACGGAGGCCTCAAAAATACGGTAAGTCATATGCTTACACTTACCTAATGTAGATACGTAATACATGTACAAATTTTAAAGAATATTTTTGAAGGCGGCCAAAATATGAGCTAACGAATATGTGACCATTATCTACAGGAGCGACGCACAGTGGGCTGAAAATCGCCTTTCATAGACATAGAGACTTGAATTTTCAAGGGTCTTTTTTTGGCTAGAAATGGATTCTGCTGATCATAACTATGCTATAAAATTTCGTATGAAGCAATTGCGTGTACAAATGAAGGAGTTTTTACGAAAAATTTGTATGGCACTGACATTAAAAATGAGGCTATCTCTGGAATCATTAGATTGGCCATTATATCCTTACATACAGATATACTACTATTTATTTGTATTTTTTACGCCCCCGACTGCACAGATAAACTACTACAACTAGTACCGTCTTCACAACACGACTTTGAGGTAATATAAATATATGTGTGCATATAACTATAACATGTAAATAGGTAGTTGCTTTAGTTAGACAGCTATAAGTAACAGACACGACGGAAAGCAGGTCGTCATCAAACATCAGACAACATAATCAGTAAATTTAATATGAACATAATGTGGACATATTAAACCAGAAGTAAATAGCACCACGATAACTGACTTTACGCAAGCGGAAGCGTTCTTGTCCGTATTCCGGAGTATGAATTGCATTAAAGGTACCTAACAACGTAACAACCAACAACCTCCTAATGTAGCCATTTATTACTCGGCTGGTACGAGTATATCCAGTAGCCAGTAGCGTATACAGAGTAAAACACTTCTTATAGCACGTAATATTACACTATGCCAGTGGCTTAACTACTATGTGGGTCGAAAATTTGAGTAAATAAATTAGACACACGAATTATCGCAATTTTTTTAAAACACATCTATATAAAATATATATACCAGGTCACAAAACCACATTCAGACAAAACAATTACATTTATTTTTCGAAAAAACTCCACAACATCCTTCTCCCTGATATAAAGCGAATAGAAAAATTGAATGATTACAAATCAAGAATAAAAATCTGGTTAAAAGAGATTAATGAAAAAGAAAATAAAAACGATAGAACAGAAATGAATAACTTAAAAAGTCCACCTCAGTACATTTCACCCTAGTGAGGAGGACTAAGAAATACAATTTGCTATACTATATATTACTATAATATTCACTATCATATTTTGTAAGTACAATGTTCAAATAGTCAATGAAATTTTCAATTCAGATGAAATTTTGGTTTATTAAATAAGAGAAAATTAGAGATATACATTTATGGTAGTGAGGTCTACTATAGTGGTTTAGTTTTGGGGTATTATGCCGTGTTGCGCTATCTCCTTCTTTAGCCAAGGCCAGATGAGTAAAGTTTGCACATCTGCCCCGATGATGGACATTTTAATATCATACTGTAAAGTTTAAACATCTGCCCTGATTGTGGACACTGTAATATCACGTATCTGCCCTGATGATGAACACTGCAATGCTGTCCGAAACGTTGGCTAAAGAACAAAATTACAGTTTTAGATTCATCTGCAGAAGCATTTAAGAAGGAAATCATTCTCGTGTTTGAAGTGCAATTTTAAAATTCTAGTTGCAGACTATGTGCTGCAAAAATCGATGAAAACCATTTTTGTGTTCTGGGTGTAGTTTTAATTAAAGTTGAGGACTTGCACAAGGATTCACTCTTAAATTTAAACCAGTTTTGTGTTTAGATTGTAAAGATAAAAGTTCAGTTGTCGATTCATCTGCAGACGCATTTCGATTGAAATCATTCTCGTACTTGAAGTGCAATCATAAATTATATGAATACATGTTTTTATTCTGGATGTAGTTTTAATCAAAGTTGGGAACTCCTATTTGAATTAACTCTTAAGTTAAAACCAGTTTAGTGTTCAGAATGTATAATGATAAATTTCCAGTTGTGGATTCATCTGCTGGCTGAGACTGTTTGTCGCAATAATCGAAGTAATCCCTTCGCATTCAAGAATATTCATTTCCCGAGTGGAGTTTAAGCTCTAGTTTTACACCATAGGCTGCAAAATTCAAAGGAAAACCTTTTGACTTTTAAGTTTAATCCATTCTAACATTGAACGCAATTTATAATTCAACTTGCGGACTCATCAGTAGACGCAATTCAAGGGAAACCATTCTCGCTTTCAGAATGCAGTTACACATTTCTAGTAATACACTCATTAGTGAAGATGACATTTGGTCACGCGTTTTCCATTTTTTATTCGAAAAATTCTTTTCAGGTGTTATACAAAAATAAAATCAAATTAGTACTTGGTAAAATGAGGTTAAAATAATATATCTCAGTATAAATATAAAAGCTTAGTGCGGCTCGTGGGTGATAGTATAAACATCTAACTTGTTCTGGAAAGGAGTAATTCGGTGCGTGATGTAAATATCGAGTTCGATCCGTTCTCGCGCGAGCCGAGCTTCCTACCTACCGAGATATCAACGACCTCATTGGAAAATTGCTTTTCTCGTGCGCCTAATTATATTTTGCGGAGGGTATAAGTTACGCCCCTGCCGAGTACAGAAATATAGTTTACAGCGTATCCGCCACCGCCCGGTTTAATTTTCATCGAGTAATTCCGCTTGTGAATAGTAAACTTTCGTTTTTACGGCACGCGGTGCTCTGGGAGGACTGACCGTTCGCCATTGTTTCTTTGTTAATATCGCTTATAACTCTGCTCATGCTGCCTGTAGTTCAAGCTGGCTGTTGTAGTTCATTCTGTTTGAATAGCTCCATTGTAATGTGGACCCGCGGATCTGAGGATTAATTTAGTTGCCGTTGAGCTTAGATTTTATAGCACATTTAAAAGGCGAGGACTCTTAACACGTTCTCAGGCGTCTTTGAGTTGAGAGTCTCTTGGGTTAGTAGTTCGGGTGGATAAATACGTCGGATTAAAAATGAGCAGTTCGCTTGATAGATTCCTTACTTAACAAAAGGATTGAAATCTTTAGAGCAGAGGCTTTAGCTGGCAATGCTGCCCTTGCAGATGCTCCGAGGAACTGGCATCATTGATCCTTTCTGCACCGGTGCGTAGTCAGGAAAAACGCCAAACTCCCGATAAAAATGGGAACTTGCCGTTTTCTTAACTGATTAATTAACTTATAATAAAAACACATAAATTTGTTTTTGACCACGAGGTCAAAAACAAATTTATGTGTTTTTATTATAAATTATGATGAGCCACAAAGTGAATGCTTTTTACAATTACGATTAATTAACTCTTAACTGATAAATTCCTAATATATCGGAACACATGTTAATGCACGTGAATTTGTCTTGATTAGCAATACTCAATTTTCTCCATACATTCCGTTTTTCTTCACTCCTAAATGGTCTATGGTTCACTCCTTCCTCTCGTCAAAAAGACCCTCGACACGGTGACACAGACTCTGATAAAAATTATTCTCGTCGGGGCCTCCTGTTAGAGTTAATGCAAAAAAAATGGAAAAGGTTCCTAATTCCGACTCGGGCATCAAAACAATATATGTATATACTGGTGTCCGGGGGTAAAGGGCACAAATTGCATAAACATTGGTGTCCTGGGGTAAGTGCACAAACTTCGGTAATGATTCTATATGATGGTAGAAGTAAAAAAGATGAATATCTTTTTTAGAAATTCCGGACACCCTGTATATATGGAGTGTTGAAGCTCGGGCGATGCCGGCTACTGAATATTGCTGTTATTATTAGCTTAGGTAATGATATCAAAATATCAATACTCGATTTCGATTGAATGAAGACGGGACCTTTTGAAATGAAATAAATTGGTTCGGACGCAAAACAATCAACGCCAACGGATGTAAATATACCTTGGGACTGTATTACAATACAATACCTGGTTATTGTAGTACACATGTGAGACCATGGTATAGTATCATATTGTAGCAGAGACTAGTAGTAGATTGTGATATTACAAATAATCGTGAGCAATAGCGAAGCTATCAAATAAGTTGTTGAAATTTTGTTTTATTTATTTTTACGACCAGCCCAGCTTTTTACCAACAGCCCAATGGCTTTTACATATATTATAAGAACAGAATATACCTATTGAGCTATCGAAAAATATATAACATTAATCTGATGAATACTAAAGAATATTGGTAAAACATGAAACAGTAACATAAAATAAAATAGAAACAACTGGATGAACATATAAGACAAATCACTACAACTACATTACCAACGCTACTACCATTTGTAGGATTCAACAACGTGCTGGTGTGGATTATGCTCAATTCTTTAAATGGTGTCAATAAATATATCATTAGTACCCACAAACCTGTTGAATGAAATCTTTGGGAGCAATACTGGACACTAAACTGACGTGTTTTTATCAAAATAGCAAAATATTTAAAAATTGCTAAAGATTGCTCACAATTATGAAAGATGAAAAGATTTCTAAGCAATTTGTACCCATCTGTTTGTACAGAGCTATGGAAACTTTATTGAAGCGAAATCTCGTAGACGTACGAAAGACGAAGAAATCTTGAGATCACAATATTTGAGTGTACAAATTGATCAATGGCCACAGATCGTCAAATATTTGAGAAGGCTTAGGAGGGGTTGTTTTGGAGAATTTGAACAATTCATCAAACTTCAACGTTAATTTTCGTGTTCTGTGAAAGTCCTATTCAAGTTGAGTTATTATATCATTATAGAATAGTTGCTTGACAGAACTGAAATAATAACAGAACTTGAAAAAATCGTTCACAGAACTTGAAAATTAACTTTGAAATTTGAAGAATTGTTCAAATTTTCCGAAACAACTCGACCTTAGATAACCATAAAAATTTAAACAAGGAATTGAGTAAAAATAAGCCTAACGTATAGAAAAAATCATAAATAACAAATGGTGCGGAAATGGGTGAAATAGGAGGAGAGACTGTGGCAGTAGACGATATAGTATTACAGTCTGTGGTAGTAGAAGTAGACGATGTTATAGCAGAGATTATGGTAGTAGACGATATGTCCAGTAGAGACTGTGATAGTAGACGATATAGTATTACAGACTGTGGTAGTATAAGTAGCCGATGTAATAGCAGAGATTATGGTAGTAGACGATATATCCAGTTGAGACTGTGGTAGTAGACGATATAGTATTACAGTCTGTGGTAGTAGAAGTAGACGATGTAAAAGCAGAGATTATGGTAGTAGACGATATATCCAGTTGAGACTGTGGTAGTAGACGATATAGTATTACAGTCTGTGGTAGTAGAAGTAGACGATGTAAAAGCAGAGATTATGGTAGTAGACGATATATCCAGTTGAGACTGTGGTAGTAGACGATATAGTATTACAGTCTGTGGTAGTAGAAGTAGACGATGTAAAAGCAGAGATTATGGTAGTAGACGATATATCCAGTAGAGACTGTGGTAGTAGACGATATAGTATTACAGTCTGTGGTAGTAGAAGTAGACGATGTAATAGCAGAGATTATCGTAGTAGACGATATATCCAGTAGAGACTGTGGTAGTAGACGATATAGTATTACAGACTATGGTAGTATAAGTAGACGATGTAATAGCAGAGATTATGGTAGTAGACGTTATATCTAATAGACTACTTTAGTAGACGATATAGTATTAAAGACTGTGGTAGTATAAATATACGATATACGATATGTAGTAGTAGAGATTAACACTAATATTTTTACAACAATTTTTTTGGTACCAATGGAAATGTCTTCATTTTGTGTAACAGCCAACTTGAAATCGTATTTTTGTGTGAAAAACTGTGGAATTTGTCTAATTCTGATACGTTGGACTAAAAAAACTTGGAACAATAAATATGAAAATTGTGACTTCTCGGAATCTGAGCTGAGTTTGATTCTCGCCGTCACATATA
Source organism: Hesperophylax consimilis (assembly GCF_061612785.1). NCBI lineage: Eukaryota > Metazoa > Arthropoda > Insecta > Trichoptera > Limnephilidae > Hesperophylax > Hesperophylax consimilis. Next base: position 6,172,135 of record NC_142842.1, read on the forward strand.
GTAGTAGCAGAGACTGTGGAAGTAGACACTATTATAGTAGATACTGCAATAGTATGCTATAGTAATAGAGATCGTGATTGTGTGAAGAGTTGTAGAGTAGAGATTGTAGTGTGTAGTGTAGTTTGAGTGAAGCCGCGGCTATTCTCGTCCGGTGCATTCCTTCCCGGTGGATGGACTGCGGCCAAGATATGCCAATAAGACAGTATGGGTAGAGCGAATGGACTGGGAGCACGGGTCACACCACACTCGGCGGAGGTATTTCACCGAACAGTAATGAACACTGAGCGAGACACGTAATATTAGTACATAATAGTATAGCCAAATGAATACGGCGTATCGGTAAGCGATAAACAAGCGAGCTGCCAGAGAAAGTGGAAAATAGTATTGAAAGATATGTTCATTGTAAACAGCGACAATCTTAAACTATCGTAGAGAGATTTTAATAGATTGTGACTAAGAATGAACACTCGATTTGCACGATTGTCGTTACCAATAATCAAACCTATCGGTCCATAAGTTATCTTTTGATTCGCAAATGTCGCCCTTCATTATTTTGCTTAAAATATCCATAGGAACTGTATTTTTTTTCAAATCTTTCTGGCTTTCACCCTTCAAGCATCTTCTAGGCCATAATTTCAATTTATAGAGAGAGGCAATTAATATATTCATTTTGTTTAAATTGGCAAATTTGTACATTATATGGAAGATTGGAGTCAAGTAAAAGAGATGAGATGTTGAATGGAGGGGAGGCAATTTTAGATAAGGCTTGATAGAAGGGAGGATGTTTGTTTAGAGAGGGACGGCAAAAAAATATGTTATTTAAAGTTCCCACTTCTAGACCACACAATGTACAATCTGGGGAGTCAAGAACTAGAATTATGTAAAGGTGAGAAGGAACGGAACGATGTCCAATTCTCATTCGAATAAGTGAGGAGATTTATTTATTTTTAAATGGGAGAGTTGTTGAAACGACGGTTTTGATGGGATAGTTCTTTGTATCAAAGCATAGTAGGCTCCCTTGGATTGACTAACAATGTGCCAGTACTCTGCCCAAACATTGCGAGATCTATCTTTGAGGATGGAAAAATGTCAGCTAGGGGAATTTGGTTTACGGGGATAACCACAGGGTTAAATGCTACATGTTTTCATTTTTCACGACGCCAACATATCCAGGAATCCAAATCAGAGTTACGTTTTTTAGAGCTTCAATAATAATAATAACAATAGCCTATTCCAGAATTAGAATGAAGGCTATCAGCTTAACTAATCTATATTCTAAGAAGAGAACCGGATTTATGTTTTAATATTGGTCAATTATATTTAAAACTAATAATTAACTATGCTCATTATATTTTAACTAAAATAATATTTTTATCTTAACCTTATAGAATATAATGATATTTACAAAATTCTGACACCGTCAGGTGGTCTACCCTTCATACAAAAGAAATAATTTTCATATAAAAGTGTATCAAATGTTTTAATTTATACCTTTCCTACATTCATTATTGTTTTATATAAGACTAGCGAAGAACCGAGAAAAATCGCAGGAAAATAAATACAAAATGTTTTTTAAATAAAAGCAAAAATAAAAAAATATATATTTTAAAATCTGAAGTTATTTTGATAAGCGAAACAAAAAAAAGACAAACAGATTAGTAATATCATATTGCGAGGTGGAATGGGTATGTTGTAAACTTGGAGGAAAAAGTTCGAAACAAACTGAGCTCAATGGCCCTAACCGTCACATTGACGGCGGCGGTCTGTGTTTTTTTCATCGTAGTCGTTAAATCAAGAATCAAATTAATACAATAAACTTTAAGCAAAATTTATTTTATTTATACTAACAGTATAATGAATCTTTGACTGTCCAACTGGGAAGGTGTCCCATTTCAGGACAATCACATTGATAGGTTTAGTTCATATGAAGTAGGTAATTTAACACAAATACATAACGATAAATTCATATCATTGGAGAAATTACTTTTTACACAACATTAAATTCATAACATTGTGGAAATTACTTTCATGTTTACAATATAAGAGATAATTTAGGTATGGAGTGAAAACGAATCACACACAGGCAATAGCGTCTCTGTATGAGGGAAGTTTTGCATGTCTTAAGGTGAACCGTGGTTTTGCGGGTTGGTTTGATATCACAAAAGGTGTTAAACAAGGCTGGATAATGACACCATGGTTATTCAATACATGCATGGATGTATGCAAGAATTTAAAGTGGTGGAATTGGGCGCGAATTTGGGTAATCTGAAAGTATGTTGTATGCTGATGATGCAGTGCTGATTGCTAACAGGATGGAAGATCTACAGTTTTTCGTGTCTAGGAAGAACGAAGTATGTATGAAGAATGAGTTAATGATGAATGTAAGTAAGTCTAAAGTCATGGTGTTTGAAAGAGAGAGTACGAAAACAGTGTGCAATATAGTTGTGAGTGAGGAATACTTGGAGCAAGTGGATGACTTTACTGTGTATTTAGGGAGTATGTTTACGAGAGATGGGAAGGCTGACAGAGATATTGAAAAAGGGTAAATGCAGGTAACTCCATCAATGATTATAATAGCATTTGGTGCTAGCAAAATTGTCCGAAGAAACGAAGCTAGCAGCCCACAATGGAGTGCTGGTACCAACCCTGATGTATGGAAGTGAGGCAGAGTAAGGATGAAAATAGACTGAATGCTGTAGAAATGAGATCCCTGAGGCGTATGTATGGTAAAACCATATATGATCGTGTGAGAAATGTAGAGATCCGCGAAGAGTGCAAGGTTTTTTTTTTTTATTATTTATTGAGTTAGTTTATACATTTGAATATAAACTAATATAAACAAGATCATATTTCATTTTGTAATTTTACATATTTTTACAGTAAATATAACATTTATTTTTAAATACATTCATTCTTCCTTCATTCTTCAGACTTTCAGGCATTTCATCATACATTTTTAGTCCTTTGTACATTAGGCAGTTCTGTGATTTTGTTTTTTTCATATGTGGCAATCTAATCCTATTTACAACACATTATATAATAGTCTCTTTTTTATAGAAATCCAATTTAGCTGTTCTCTCATTTGATCTATGCTTGTGTATTTTCCTTTTCCTAGTATACATCTCATAGCTCTATTCTGTATAACATCTAGCTTGTTCAAGTTTCCTTCATTGGCCAAATACAACATAGTAGAGCAATAATCTAAATGTGGAGCAACTATAGTTTTATAAATCAGCTCTGTAGTGTTTCCATTTAGTTTATTTCTTAATCTTCTAAGAAAATTGACTTTTTTAGATACCTTCTTTAGCACATATTCAAAATTTGCTGCGAAAGTTAGTTTTGAATCTAGTATCACACCTAGGTACTTAATTTCATTTACTTTTTCAATTTTTTCGTCATTAATTGTCAATTTTAACTCTGTGTTATGCGTTTTGTTGCCTATTTCCATATATTTTGTTTTGTTGACATTCAGTTTTAATTTGTTTAATTTCAGCCATTTCGCTATATTTTGTAGGTCTTCATTTAATTTATTGATTGCATCTATGTACTCTTTACATGAAATATAGATTAATGTATCGTCTGCAAATAATCTAATTTTGCAATGTTTTATGGTTTTAATTATATCATTAATGTAAATAATGAATAGAATTGGACCTAATACCGACCCTTGTGGAACACCGAGGTTGTTTTCTATCGGTTCTGATTCTGAGCTTTCCACTTTTGTTACCTGTTTTCTTTCATGGAGATATTCTTTGAAAAGATTTAGAGCTACTTCAGAAAGACCTATATCTTCTAATTTTTCCAAAAGTTTTTTCCTGTAAGGTTGATGTAAGCGTATTGAGTAAGATCAAGAAAGAGACTCTTGGATGAATAAGGAGAATATATGATGCAAATTTAAATGGTAGCAGAAGTCGGGGACGCCCTAGGAAGACATGGCACGACCCAGTGAATGAGATACTTGAGTCGGGCCATGTCAAGAGTCAGAATAATAGAAGAGTATGTATGAGACAATGTACGAATGTGAATGAGGCAAGGAGTGTGTACCAAGACCGAGTTGTTTGGCGGTCTGTCCTCTCTGCCTTCCACTGCAGTAGTGACACTGCTATAGTCAGATTGCACCAGGCAGCCGTCAATAAGACGGCTACCGTCTTTCTAGTGTTAATAATTACATCGGAGTAGTTTTCTTTTATATAAGGTGGATGCATTATTCAGTTTCCCATTTTAGGTCCTGCGTCATTATTTGAAAACGAGATAAAGGAGAAATGCGTCCACGGAGCGCATATTTGAGTGGTAGTAAGTAGTATGTAATGACGAGTAAAATGTAAAAAAAACATTCCTCTCAACATCATAGCTTACCGCTTACTCATGTCACCACAGATTGGACTGATTCATCAGAGTTCTGGTGAAACCCAAGCGTCATCATCACACATTCCCTAAGCAGGCCGATTAGCATCTCCGCTTTTGATGATTTTACTACAATTAATAATAGAGATATTACCGGTTAACATTGGCGTGAATTTGATGAGATGTTTAAATCAACAGGTGAAACGTATTAATTATATTTAGCACTTCCCAGTACAATCTAAACGAATACTGCCAAATTTACGAAGCAATTAATTCAAATTTAGTATTTGGTGTTCGTAGGTAATTACCTATATGGCCGGCCCTGTGCCAAACGGCGCCTAGCGCTAATAATAACCTCAAGGGCTCTGTATTAGGTGTTAGGTATTATCAGCGCCTTGGCTAGTTGGTGCCTTGGCGCCCTGAGCGGACTGCTCCAATTGCGACTCCACAGGGCCGGCCCTGCCTACCTCTATCACTAGATTATTGCCTGATATCGCCATCAATTGTATAGATTCGTTCAATGGAGGATGCTTCGAGGAACTGGCGTCATTGATCCTTTCGGCGCCGGTGGATAGTCATTTTGTACACGGTTGACATTTGTCACGTGAGAACGGGTCGTTTCTACGGCTCGTTCTTGAGTTACACGGAGCGGCTGTGGGACGATTTGCCGGCTTCTGGATTTCTCCACACAGCGTCCCCAAAGATGACATAGGCTGTAAAGGAAAGTATTTGCCTCAAGGCCTCCTGTGTGGATTTATGGTTAAATATATATTCGACAGTTAAAGGGTTGGACAAAAAACTATTGGGGCCGGCTCTATGCTTCAAAGCATTTTAAAAGACGTTAAACATCTGATATTAACCTCCTAGCTAACGTTAAACAACTGATATTAACCCCATAGCTAACGTGTACCTAACATCTCATATTAAACCCCTAACTAACGTTAAACATCTGATATTAACCCCATAGCTAACGTTAAACATCTGATATTAACCCCTCAGCTAACGATTAAAAAAAACCTTCAAAATTTCTACTTCGGACTCGATTTACTCAGAAATGAAAGCTCAAATTAAAAAAAATTATGAGTGTGCACTTTACCCTTGGACACCCTGTATAAAGATGTATATTTATTAATATAACGTTTATATTAATAGTTATGACTTATTTTACAATTAAGAAATGGGCATATTCTTATATTATTCCAATGCTGACGATATGACACTGAAAGTAAAATAAATTAAGGTATTAATATTTCATACTTATAAAACAATGATTATTCTAAACGATATTTATATCTCTGTAGCACGGGGAAAATTTTTGTGCAAAATAAAATGTTTCCAAGACTTACAAGTAATAGGAAAACCTTTAACAAATATTATGTGATATCTGTGAATCCCAGATATTAATAACGGACTATATAAATTTATAACAAGCTGACATGTATTATCCATCAATTATATTTATAACTGGATGACGTGTACCCGGCGTTCCTTGGGGGCATAGACATGAATATATGAATATTCTTGGGGCATGAATGTTTCGAAGTAAAGTTCTGAGATTGTTAATTCTAGTGTACCTGAAAACTGGGTACTTTTCAAAGATGAAACGAGCACTTCCGAACCGGTCGCGTAAACGGGCGAGCGTGCGCGGCGCTCGCCAGAAGGAAAACCACCCGATGGCGAGCCCACGTTACCAAACCACGATTGTACAGCTCGGTTGAAAATAGCATTTATCGTAATAAATCTGTAAAAGAACCATCAGAGTTTCAATCATCTAACGAGCCTAGAGCTTCAATATAAAGTGTAGTAAACAACAGAAACACTACAGTTATGGAACAATCTTTTGGCTTCATTAACTTTCTTAAGACTGGTCTATTTCATCGCTATACGTGGTTCACAATTAATTTTCCAGCCTTCTCGTCTGCATCAGCCTTCACCTGCTCTGTGTAAGCTACGTTTCCCATGAAACAATGCCGTATTGTTCTGTAGATGGGAGTGTGTGGTGTGTGGTGTGTTGTGTGTTGCCGGGTTGGTTCGGTCAGTGCCCGTCACGATGAATGAACCGCGGCTATTTACGCGACTGCACCGGGACCGGGCCACAGAGCCGGCCAATGAGTACTCCTGCCCAACAAACTGTCCACATATTATTTGGCCTAACGCGAACACTACCGACTTGCGCACCGCGGTTTTCCAATAAGAGGTGTTATTTTGATATTCAATCGTAAAAGATCAATGGTTTCGTTGCTTGTGTCACACGTAGCGTCGTCTTGTTGAAAGTAAACGTTGTCCAGATCAATACCATCCAATCCCGGCCATAAAAAATCAATAATCATTTCTCGATAGCGCAATCCATTCACCGTAACTGTTGCTCTAGCCTCATTTTAGAAAAAAGTAAGGTCCAATGACTCCGACGGACCATAAAACGCACCAAACAGTTACACATTGAGGAAAGAGAGGCTTTTCAACAAAAACTCTTGGGTTTTCCGAGCCCCAGATGCGACAATTTTGCTTGTTGACGAAGCCACCGAGGTGGAAATGGGCCTCATCACTCAAGATGATTTGCATTTGATTCACTCAAGTGAATTTTAATAATTTCAATGCATTGTTGAAGCGTGTATCGTTCCATTTTTATTAATGGCGTAGTTTTTACTTGACAAATATCAAAAAATTACAGCTTCAAAAGTAACATCTACCGAAATAGCGGGCTATTCAAAATATCACCTCTTATTGGAAAACCCTGTATAAATGATCAGATTGATCTATTATTTTTAGGAGTTTTTACTTGTGAATAGTAAAAATGAAATATTAATACAGTACCTACGAATTTATTGCCTCGGTACCAATCTTCTGTATATGTTAAGTGATAAATTACAAATGTACGTTGAAAGCTGTTAATTCTTAATTAATAAAATAAAACTCTAGTTAACTAGTAATTTGGCCACCAAGTCAAATAACTTGTCCAGAACTTACCAGTGGAACAATTCCGAATTGTTTCATGAGAAATGCGGCTTGGACAGAGAAGGTGGAGGCTGGTGCAGACAAAAAAGAAAATCTGATAAGGAAGATTAGAACATTCTTACATCACGGAGATAAAAGTATTGCCAATTTATTTATAATCTACTCAAATAATTGGTAATCCCGTTAAAAGCGGGATTGCAGGCTGTTCGCTGAAAACCTTTTAGTAAATTCCTAATATATCGGAACAAGTGTTCATACACCTGCATTCGCCTAGATAATGACGAAATGCGAACATCGTGTTCCGACATCGTGATAAAATATTCGTATTTTACAAAAAGTTTATAAGGACTGTGGTCCTGACCCACCCCATAGTCTTGACTTGATTCGACTTGTCACTTTATTTTCTTATATTATATCTGCCTTATGTCTTTGCTTTCATCTATACTTCTGTCTACTACTGTATTTTTCATTTTACTGTATTCGTGTTATTATTTTGTAATTTGCACGATGTCCGTTAATAAACAAATAAATAAATAAGGAAACCTTTTAGTTCATTCGTCAAGGGTCTGAAATCCCATTTTTAACCGGATTACCAATAATTTGCAGAGATTCAGCATTATAAGGGCTACAATCATTGGAGAGTCCTAGTCATCTTTAGACGTTTAAACGTCTCCACCCCTGCAGGATTTCTTATATCTCATTTGCTAAGCCGCGATATTCGCCTGAACGCCACTCAGCCACCTACATATTGAGCCTCCCAACAGTCCCAACATCCAACATCCTTTCGTCTTGCAGGCGTACTATAAAGAACCCTCTTTGGTGATCGACTGCCTTCCATTTATGCACTGTCCCACCTAGTAAAACTGAGCCAGTTTTATAAACCTCGCAATTGACGTCAATTTGGATAAAATACCTCAATGTGTACGTAATCCGTCAGACATAATTTGATTGAATGGTTCTTAAGAATCGTCTTTGAATTTCCTTCTAATATGCCCAATTTTCAAAATAATTTACGACAAAGATTCGTCTTAAGTCATGAACAGAATAAAGGCAGTTATTAAGAAGACTATAATAGAATCTGGACCAAAATAAAGGTCAATTGTAAATGGCAGAAATAGGGTTCGATAAGACAAAATAATGCATTGAAGGAACTGTACGCTTTTTCTAGAATAAACATTTGATCAGAAGAATGTATCGAGTTTCAATAAGTACAATAATGAGAATCATTGGAAGTTAGAAACCGAAAACATTTTGTTATATTTTTAGAACTGGATAAAACTATGTTGTACACTAGCTCAAATAAAGATAGGTTTCCAAGAAGCAGATTTAAAAAAAAGATAACTATATTCCAGACCGAATTCAGGTTGCGCCATTAAACATTTTTGAAGAGCACAAATCGAAGTCCAGGTCAAAAGGCGACTGGTGAAGACTAAAAATACGATTCTACTGAACAACTGGTTTAACCCCTAGTGTACCAAGAAATCCACCGTGGATTTGCTAGTTGCTCACCGCAGTTATGGTATTAAGAACCTTATAAAAATGGTTTGCCAAGAAATCCACGGTGGATTTGCTGGTAGCTCGCCGCAATTTGCTCGAGTTTATAGTATTTAGAACCTTAAAAAACTGGTTTAACCAACTGGTTTGTCAAGAAATCCACCGTGGATTTGCTAGTAGCTCACAGCAGTTGGCTCGAGTTTATGGTATCTAGAACTTTAGAATACTGATTTAGCCAATAAATCTTGCTCAAAAGATCAAATGGTTTGCCAAGAAATCCACCGTGGATTTGCTATTAGCTCACTAGTGGCTCGAATTTATGGTATTTAGAATTTTAAAATTTTGTACCAAGGAATTGATGTATCTAAAATACTAGCTTCTCGTTTCGTCACTTGCAAATATGTTTATTTTATCTGTAAAAAGACAAAATTCATAAATTCGCAAAATTCTTTATCAAATTTAATTTTTTCGATTTTTATTGTGAAGAACGCTAATTTAGCTGTAAAATATAATAAAACTTAAAATTATTTTCGTATATTTTCATTACATAATATTATTTTTATATCAGGGGAATACCTGAGGAAATTATATGAAATAGATTTTTTTATATATATAAACATCAAACATGGTGATAAATAATTTTGCAAATTACTTGTTAAATAAAGTACAAGTTATTACGAAAATATTATCAGCCGGCGCACGGCGGACGATTGGAATCTTACCCCTGGCATTCCAAGGGTTAATTAAGTCTAATACAACCATCATTCTTTACAACAAAAAAGCCACGACAAAACAAATTTATGAAAACCCGAAGTACTTACGAGTATGTACGATGTTTCTAAATATGAATGTTAATTGATTCCGCGAGCCATTGTATATTGTATCGGGAACTCCGGTATCGCGTGCTGTTTGTTATAATGATGCTTCTTTGTAAATTGTGAAGATAATTGCCAACACAAAAGGAAGAAAAGTATGAATGATTTTAAGAAACACAACAAATTTTACGTGACGATGAAGACGGCGAAGCTGAAAATTTGAATAAGTTATTTATGTATGAATACATTAAATGTTAAAACCTGTGTAAATCCGTGGAAAATAAACTAAATTCTATAGAACTGAATATCATATCTATAAAGGTATAGTATCGACTGTGTTTTGGTAAAAATTCTTCAAGCCACATTTTTGGAAATGATACTTTTCAATGAATTCTAATACTTAATTAAACATTTTTTTAATGCTTTCAATTTATTTAGGATTTTCAAGAAATTACTGAACCCTCAAATTTCTCATAATCTATATAATTAAAAATTTAAATGTTCGTTTGTTCAAAATCTTAAATCTCTGATAGTTCTTGACCGATTGCTTTAAAATTTCGACACATCGTTGCATTCAAATACCCGTGTGTTGCACCTGTGACAGGTAAAAACTTGAAAAAAAACAGCACCATCTGTTGGACGTAAAAGCAACACGCGCTATTGTTTCCCTATCTGCACAAACAGACTGATCCACGGCAACGCGTGGCGGGGTACAGCTAGTTATAAATAGAATTGCATTATTTTACATCCAAATTTTGAAAAACATAGAACCACTTTCAAATATAGGTACTCCATGATTTTTGATTAGCTTAACGAGTTTGGAATTATTATCAGTTCACAGTGGACTGCTGGTATCTCTCCTGATCCTGATGAATGGCAGTGAGGCATGGAAGAAGAAACTAGAACTGAACTGGAAGAAGTGAAGCTAGCAGTTCACAGTGGACTGCTGGTATCTCTCCTGATCCTGATGAATGGCAGTGAGGCATGGAAGAAGAAACTAGAACTGAACTGGAAGAAGTGAAGCTAGCAGTTCACAGTGGACTGCTGGAATCTCTCCTGATCCTGATGAATGGCAGTGAGGCATGGAAGAAGAAACTAGAACTGAACTGGAAGAAGTGAAGCTAGCAGTTCACAGTGGACTGCTGGTATCTCTCCTGATCCTGATGAATGGCAGTGAGGCATGGAAGAAGAAACTAGAACTGAACTGGAAGAAGTGAAGCTAGCAGTTCACAGTGGACTGCTGGTATCTCTCCTGATCCTGATGAATGGCAGTGAGGCATGGAAGAAGAAACTAGAACTGAACTGGAAGAAGTGAAGCTAGCAGTTCACAGTGGACTGCTGGTATCTCTCCTGATCCTGATGAATGGCAGTGAGGCATGGAAGAAGAAACTAGAACTGAACTGGAAGAAGTGAAGCTAGCAGTTCACAGTGGACTGCTGGTATCTCTCCTGATCCTGATGAATGGCAGTGAGGCATGGAACTAGAAACTAGAACCGAACTGAAGAAGCAAAGCTAGCAGTTCACAGTGGTTGCTGGTAGATCTCTCCTGATCTGATGTTTGGCAGTGACGCAAGGAACTAGAAACCATAACTGAACTGGAAGAAGCGAAGCTGGCAGTTTACAGTGGAGTACTGGTAGATCTCTAATGATCCTGGTGTATGGCAGTGAGGCATGGAACTAGAAACTAGAACCGAACTGAAGAAGCAAAGCTAGCAGTTCACAGTGGATGCTGGTAGATCTCTCCTGATCCTGATGTTTGGCAGTGATGCATGGAACCTGAAACTAGAACTGAAAAATAGCAGTTAACATCTCTCCTGATCCTGATGTATGGCAGTGAGGCATGGAACTCGAAACTAGAACTGAACTGGAAGAAGCGAAGCTGGCAGTTCACAGTGGACTGCTGGTAGTTCTCTCCTGATCCTGATGAATGGCAGTGAGGCATGGAACTAGAAACTAGAACTAAACTGGAGAAATAATGGATCTAGAAGTATGAAAGTAGACTAAATGCTGTATAAATGTGAAGATTCGCGAATAATGCAAAGCTTATGTAAGCGTAATAAGATTAAAAGGGGCCATGTTAACAGTAATAATAATAATAATAATTGATTTTGGAAATATAGATGATGATATCGTCACTGGGATCTCCCGTGCTAAAGATTTCATTAACACACTATTAAAATTGAGTTATTTGGAAAATTTGTAGTAATTATTTAGAGTTTTTTTCTGAAATAATTATAAATATATTAAGTAGGTACCTAAATGGTGTATTTCATTTCAGGTGAGTGGTTTCAGTTTCAGCCTGTATTTGGTGTCTATTATCTATTTCTGATCTCCCTATGATTTGCATCCAGCTTTTAGCTACAAATTTAAATGTTAAAATATTGTTGTGAGTTTTAAATTTAATATAATGTAAAAGTTTTGTTGTAGAGTTTAGTCCCATACTATAAGAAGCTTTTTTGTCTAAATGTTGTATTTGTAGTTGCTTGTTGGATAAGTTTTTGTCTAAATGTTGTATTTGTAGTTGCTTGTTGGATAAGTTTTTGTCTAAATGTTGTATTTGTAGTTGCTTGTTGGATAAGTTTTTGTCTAAATGTTGTATTTGTAGTTGCTTGTTGGATAAGTTTTTGTCTAAATGTTGTATTTGTAGTTGCTTGTTGGATAAGTTTTTGACCCTGAGTAGTTGGAATTTCTTATGTTTTATATTTATGAATACAAAGAAGCATTGGTTTAGAAAGAGATTTATTATTGTTTAATTTATTATTTAATTTATTTTAATTTATTTTAATTTATTTATTTATTTAGTTTATTATTGTTTAATTTATCATTGTTTTAAGAAGACTTGTTTAATTGACATGAGTTAAATATTGTTGAAGATTTCGTCATTGCTAGTTCTTACAGGGACATATAACGAAAGGATATTTTATAGAATATAGTTTAATGTTGTCATTTATTTTATGAATTTTGATACTAATTTACCCGTACTACAATAGACATCCAATTGATAGAATTTCCCTAACATGAGGCGTACATAAACGTAATCATTTCTACGAACCGGAGGCAAACCACGAGACCATATTTAGGCACCAGGAGGGTTCGAGAATGCTTTAAATAAACCACGACATCAGTCGCACATTGACCGCCGAAGAGCGCACATTGAAATAACCAAACCCTGCGCAGAAAAGTAAAGTTCGCTAAAGTAAGGCAAATGTTTGCAGCCAAGTACATTGTGGAACTTTTCTACGCATATCTGAATGTTCGTTTATATACGAACCGCCTAGCGTAGCGTTGCTAAAATCAGGGTGCTGGGTAAATTGTAACATATTTGTATTAAGTGTCTAACTAAATAGTATAACAAAATATTCCATTCTCGAAACAAGCCCAAACTTTTGCTTACCCGATGTAGGATTGTAATTTGTAATAAGTTTTTAACACAGCCAGAAATTTACGCGGCATTGTAAAGCAGATTTTATTTTCTAGGACTGGATAATGATAATACATTGCGAGTTTGCTAATACAGATTTCAGATTCATTTATTGACAAATCACAGAAAGAAAAACGATCACGCCGCCTCCCGCGCTTCGCGCAACATGGTTTGTTCCTCTCTCCCTGGTTGGATGATCTATTAATTTGAATATTTAAGTGTACTACATTTTAAAATGTATCTTCTTACAATTTTCACAACAATAATAGACCGACGTGTCTCTTTACTCTATCTGTGATGCCGGGAGTGATACCGGGTTGTCGCTTGTTGCCAAAGTCTAAATCTGTTTGCAATCCTCTACAACTACTACTGAACTAGAATGATATACACACCAGAGTTCTGTCCATTGACAGGCGACAGACAGGCAGTGCATAAAGCAGGGATTGAGGCAGTGAATGATGACCACTGCCGAGACCGGAATAGCCATCCGCTCACCTCGGCCGTTCAATCACCGCACTTCTTTTGCAAATTACTCCGAGTGGGCTAAACGACGCGACGATCATTTCGCTCGCGTACACTTCTAACCTATAACTAACTCTACAGCAGTCATGCACAACCCGCGGCATAGTTTCTCGATGCCATTACCATTAGGGTTGGTAGGTAGGTAGGTTCTCTTAATTGTGAACTGTTATTATTAATACATAATCAACTCAAAAAAAATAATAAAACTCTATCACCCGTATAAAATGTTGCCAATTTATTGAAAATCTGGTCAAATTTTTCACATTCCCTATAAAAACGGGACTGCAGGCTTTTAATGGACGAATTGACAGATAAAAAACTATTAGTGAAACACGAATGTGCCAAAAAGCCAAATTGAAATTTCCTGAAAAACTTCTTACAAAAAAACGAATTTAGAAAAAAAATAAAAAATCGTTTTCACCACAACAACACCAATAATTCCATTTTTGTAATATTAGCAATCTAGTACACCCAAAAGCCACTGTTCGGAACACTCGTTCATAAAAATTCAAATATTTTTGCATTTCGTCATTATATTTATTAGGATAAGTGCAGCTGCAAGAAGACGTCTTCCGATAAATTCAGAATTTAATGATATTTTGTTGGGAAATGGCGTGCCATCATGTTTTGAACAGAATTTTAATAAATTTAACAGTACCTATTAATTTTAATTTCACTTTGGGAAAATCGAATTCGGGAGGCAATCACCGCTATACCCGTCGAGATGTGCCAAAATGCGGCCGAATACTTCAAAAATCGCCTTCATCAATGCAATGCTACTGGGGGCACATTCAGGACTTGATGTATAAAACGGTATGATGTACCAAATAAAATAAAATATACCGCTATAGCCCTTCAAAACTGCAATAAGTAAATCCAACCCAGTGTCAAACAAATTAAAAGAAAATAACTTGTAAATAAATTCTCATAAAAAATCTAATTTAATTGCCTTTCTTCACAACTTTTCATTTAACCCTGCAGGCCTCGGAAGGACATTACTAGCCACAAACATCATATTCCATTATAGCCTTTGAAGGACATATCTGACCGGGTGTCAATACATTATAAAAGTTTTTTTAATCTTTTTTCTATAATACATAGAAAGGTCATTTGTTCGTCATTTGAAAGGTAAATAATTTTTCTTCTCAGTTTGTATCTAATATTTATACATAATTACATGGATAAAATAAATAAAAATTGTCAAAGTGTACAATTTTTTTTAAATGACATTTGAAATTAAAATATTATTTTAATTTTATAAACGGCTTAAAAAGTGAAGTTATAGTTTTGTCACTAATTACCCACACAAAAGGAATATGTTTTATAAATATCGAATTCTTATAAAATTATGGACGTTTCGAATCAAAATGTCTCGGTAAGTTGTTTTGTTAACATTTTCATGTTTGATATTGAAAAATATTTTTTATAACTATCAATGTTTATTTTAAATACAAACATTGCAATGGTAATTTTATCTAGTTTCTAAAATAGTATTTATTTTAACGACAACTTCAAAAATAAGCAATATGTAGCACATTTTAGATACATCGGGACCATTTCGAAATTTCAAGAAATTTCACCATGTCTGGTAAAAATATTTTAAAACCTAAAAGGTTAGAACTCTCAAAAATTGCCTGTTTATTGAATTTTAAATACGAAATGCAATGCTAACTGCTAGGCTCACAACGCTGCCAACCGGGAGGCGAAATAACCCCCCCTTGACTGTACTGACAGGGGGCGCTCTTGTGAGATGTTACATAAATTTACTTTATTCAGTGTGTTTGGTATTACATTTGATGGGTATAAGACCACCAAGCTAGGCACATGCCCGTCTTGTGGTGGTTGATTATATATACAGTACATTCAAATAATAAAGAAAAAAAATAATTGTTGATATTTTATATGTGCGAGTTAGTGTGTATGTGAAATACATTTAAAAAAATCTGAAAGAATATAATCAAAAGATTAAAATATGAAAAAAATTTAGAGAATTTAAAAAGAATAAAAAAAAGTGTAGAATATAAGACATAGTAAAAAGTAACGAATTTAAAGAAAATATTAGAGAAGTTATTAAAAGCATATCCATATAGAATCAAAGTGAGTGTTTAATACTTGGTACGCAAATGTAAAAATATGGTAAAACTGTTGATAAGTATGTGCGAGTTACAGTGACATATGTGTATACATTATTCCATTCTTGTCTGAACTCTTCTAATATTACTGAAATAGTTTATTTATAAACAAATTCTACTGTTTGATTAAAATAAAGCTTGACAGCTGTTTCGCCTCCAGACGGCATTACAAATTGTCAAAAAAAATCGTAACTGGTTTGGTTTTTTTCATTTTTTCTGAAAACTAGAATATTGTTGGATACAAAGTTATTCCGTGGAAATTGTTTTCACATTACGTATGTTTTAAACGTTTGGCTTAGCACAATTAAATGCGAAAATTATTAATAATTTTTCATTTTTAATAATGTTCATTGTGCACTACTGCTCTTATATTACGCGGCCAGCGGTGGCAAACAAATACACCAGAGGTAAACAGGGGTACCGTAGGAATCGTAGGCATTTCCGCTGGCTATTTCGAGGGGCATTCCGCATTTTGTAGTTTTGTTAATGTATATTTGAATTATGCATGTTTCTTTGCATCTTCTGGGAAATATCAAATATTTACTACACGCTTTAAAAAAAGCAACATTTTCTATTTTTATTTCTTGCTAGAGTAATCCCGATGAGTTAAAAAACTCATTGTGGGACGATAGGAACTTACAATACATAGGTGGGAGTTAATAGGTACAATTTTACATTGGTATTTTGATATCAACATTATAAGTTTCACATACGAAACAGTAAAAAAATATCATAATTACACGTTTCACATACAAACAGTACACAAATAGAAAAAGGGAGGTTAAGTAGAAAACATAAAAAGAAACAGACAGGGATATAAACACGAGCACAGATCCAAGGTAGAAATTTAGAACAAGGTACTTACCAACTAACACATTGGTAAAAATAGATTATGCTCGATGACAAATTACACGAGATAGAAAAGGAGAGAGAAAGAAACAAAACAAAGAACAACACAACAAGAATTACGTATTTTCGTTTTTATATGTTTTTAAAAAATATTCTTAAGGCCTTACTTTGAAATTTTCGATTATGCTGACTCTTTTTATACATATCTGGAATAAAGATATATAGAGTGTGTAGGCAATTTAAATAAGAGATTTTATTCCATATTTCGTAGTGATACTAATTTTTTGTTGAACAATCCAAAGA
Source organism: Hesperophylax consimilis (assembly GCF_061612785.1). Lineage (NCBI taxonomy): Eukaryota > Metazoa > Arthropoda > Insecta > Trichoptera > Limnephilidae > Hesperophylax > Hesperophylax consimilis. Next base: position 6,188,970 of record NC_142842.1, read on the forward strand.
TTGAAATGAAAAAGTAGGTAAGTAGGAAATACATCTAATTTAATACTAGAAAATTATAATAACCTACAGTAAATGTTTAAAAAAATACCAAGAAAAATCATTATAACATAGACCCGCCCTTGAACCACTGCAATCAAAACAACGTGTTTTTATTTACTGATTAAAATTCGATATAAAAATATTGAAATACTTATGCCTACTTTTAAAGCGCTAACAAATTAACTTAATTTTAGCAAAATAAAAACGAGACAGAAGCAAAATGCAATAAATTTTTATTGCTTAACTTTTATCCTAAAAGAGAAAAGTTTTTCCAGAATTTGGTAAACCATAACAATTCTTCCGAATGTGGCAACCATAACAATTCTCCCGAATGTGGTCAACCATAACAATTCTCCCGAATTCGATAAACCATAACAATTCTCACGAATATGGTCAACCGTAACAATTCTCCCGTATGTGGTCAACCATAACAATTCTCCCGAATGTGGTCAACTATAACAATTTCATTTGAAACAACCTGTTAATAATTCACCAATATACAAACTGATAAAAATCACAGAATGGATAAAAATGAAAGGTACACAATTTTTCCGACTAGGAAGCTGGAGGTCGCGGGTTCAAATTAAATCAAAGTAAATTTTATTTAATTAATTTGTGTTTTTTAACTCATTTACTAATTTGTGTTAGTTCACTATTTACTCATTAAAAATAATATACAGTATATTTGCGGCACGTTCCAGAGTGGGGAATACTCTCAGTATCACCCTGGTGTAAGACCACCATTCAGAATTGAATCTTTGCTTGAAATGGCTTCAGCTGTGTTTGGTGACCAGATCTCAATAGCCAGGTATTTACCCACCTTCCTCTTCCCCATCGCCTTATTCTTCCCACAACCTTCAGCCTCACAACATACCTCAATTGGGGATGCCATAGCCTCACTGGCTCCAGATGATTGAGAGCAGTTGAGACTGTTGTGCGGTTTCACATAAAAAATGATTCTACATTGTGTCTATGGAATATTATGATGTAGTTTAACTGCTACTGAACTAAAATGTATACAATACTGCCTGTATTGGTGGAACTACAGTTGATTGAGAATATTAAGGACGATGCTGTGTTTTTACTTATGATGGCATAATAACGGCATTTACCTAATTTTTTCTTTGTCAGCAAAGGTTCTCCTAGTGAGGTGTTCACAAAGCATTTCTACTAACCCGTACAGATACTGATTGTTAAAGAAATACATAAAATTAGTAAAATTGTGGTAAAATAAATAAAAATGTGGGAAAATAAATTAAAATGTGGTAAAATAAAATAAAATGTGGTAAAATAAATTAAAGTGTGGTAAAATAAATTAAAATGTGGTAAAATAAATCAAAATATGGTAAAATAAATTAAAATGTGGTAAAATAAATAAAAAATATGGCGGTTAGATCTGTATTGGGTAAGGCACACTGTAGGAATAATTTTAAGAACAGGACCACTAATACTGAATTACCGTTTTTAAGTTTGTCATAGTAAAGCGCACTTGAAGTGAAATGACACTAAACTGCGCTATATAAATACCATGTGATTATTACTATTATTATTATTATTAAAAACAAATACGATCTTATTATTTTTTTATTAACATTAAAATATGCCTTCGTTTTCACTATAAAGAAATGTCAAGACAATATTTGCCTGTCGTTTGACATATTATCATGAACAGTTCGGAGGGAAGAAAATTAGGAAGTTATAAAAGTGCATGAAAGTGAATAGTAACATCATCATAATGATTCCGTTGACATTCTCGAGGAAGAGACAAACAACATTTACAGTCATAGAAATGATTTTCCGGTTGTTGATTTATTACAATTAATGTAACTGCCGTACCAGAAAAGCTGTGATAAGATTGAATACGGGCATTAGGATATGACAAATGTAATAAAAACCTATATTTAGCTTCTTCGTGTTGCTGCATAACAATTTCATTGAAAACTCGAAATGGCATCTGCTCTGATGATGGACGTTGACTAGATGAGAAGGAAGCTCAACATGGCAGAATACTCCAAAAATCAAAAGAAACCTAAAGTCAGTAAAGATGTCGGAAATTTTTAGTGATTTTTCTGTTGATTAATTAAAATTAATTAAGCCCACCGGATAAACTGCCGCTGTGATCAGATTGAAGATGGCTATCACATCAGAGGATTCGACGATTAGACCACGCGGTTCAGAGGTAGACAGGAATCCCATTTGCGGTGGCGAGCGAATCACTTCAAAGGACGGCATTTCAATTAGTGTTGACGTTGGCTCGCCTCCAGAGCGGCACAGAGTTACTACGGTCCAGTGACCAGTGGCAGCTCACGCACGCAGGAATTGCACACAATAAAAACACCTGATTCAGAAGCCGATGCGAACCGCAAGAGATCCAACAGACAGGCTAAAGGAAGAACAAGAATTACTTAAAGTAATCAGGTATTTAACTAACAACAGCACACATCTCATTATTGTGAGCCGCTCAAATACTCAAGGATTGCAACAATAAAACGACCCAATGCAAAAGCGTATAGTAATTGCAACGGACGCTACAGACATGTTACAAAAAGAGCAACCATGACAGAAAATAATTAGTTTTTTTTAACTAACGATCATAAGAACAAGGATCTGAGAAAGGATGGAACATCCAACATACCCCATTCCTTGAGCTGCTCCACGCACACAGTTGCAACAATAAAAAACAATACCTAATTCATAAGGGACCGCAACAGACAGGAAGAACAAGAATGACGGATAAGCAGTAGGTAGTTAACTAACTAAGGAACAAACGTTTATTTGAGAGGGTGGTGATGGTGATTGGCAGAGAAGATGGTGCATCAACAGAGCTCTTTCTGTATCCTGGCACAGGCTCCTTATTTCAATTAGTCTCACATTTTTACCAAACGGGGTAAAATTAAAGGCGCCGTTGTTTATCATTACAACTCTTGACAAAACCTGACTGAATGAAAACTAGCCGTCAACAACAATCTTCAACGAGGCATTTTATTATTTATTTTCAAAAAATTGTTGTATTCTATCATAATTTTACATTCTACCATAATTATCCTACCTACCATTAATGTTGTCTTTTATTTTAATACACAGCTATGGTTGACTGCTTTTGTCTTATCTGGGATGTATGATTTAATAAACCTTTTCTTTTGAATTTGGAAAATTCTTGACTCGGTTAAATCCCCATGGGGAAAACATTTTTTTGTTGTACTATAAAGAATGATATACTTGTAGGTAAGCGCTTCATAACGATATAAAAATACATTAATATTATTGGTATTATGCATTGATGTATTATATGTAGCTCTATGGTATTATGTACAAGTCGTGTCTAAAGGCAGCAGCAGCCAGAAAATATAAGAATAAAATATTGCATTCTAGAATTCGACACACCGAGATGAACGAAGATGCAGTAGCACCTATGATTCAAAGCGTTAAAGCTTTAGAATTATTTATCAAAGGCAGACCAGTCGGAATACCTAACCAAAGGTCATTCCTCTCAACCGTCACTAAAGCATGCGCTCCGGGTATTATTACATCGCCACACACTGTTGGACTGCTCCAAACCATTGTCAGATTGTATAAATTCAATTCTATTGACTTTTTGAATGGTCCGATTTGCATTGATGCTCTTGATAGGCACCACGGCAGCATGTATTTTGCCAGGAAACGTACATTATCTCTGTGACTACACAATCTGTTATTTTGAATTCACATTCTGCGATGAAAATATTACGTCCATCGCTTAATTGTGTCAACGCAGCGTGTGATCTTCACGTGTGTTTTTTTCCATGCCAGCACGTTGCCAGATTTTTCTATCAATGCTCGTCGGTTCTTTCTTAGAGTCCCGTAAATAGTGTGAGCTGTCATGTGGATCTATTCCTGATGCTACTAGAGTCAGACATACACCAGGCCTTCCTGGCTTTCTGATCTCCTGGCCTCCCACCTGTCTCATTCTAGGAACTAGCACATGCTCTATCCCAGACTGACGTACGAACTTATGAACGTCTTAGTCCATTGCGAATGCGAAGGTGATATAAGCAGAATGTTTATGAATTGGAGCCAATTTCGGGGAGTGATTTATGGCGTTTAACGTACTGTTAATATTACACGGCTTAAGTAATTATCTTTACCTAATTTAAAACATAGTCAGTCGAGTTGAGAGGTAGTAAGAAAGCTACATAACAATAAATATTTCTGAAAGAATTAATAATATTTCATTGATGAAAACTGAGGGAGAACGAAGTATAAAGTATACTCATAGAACAAATGGCTTTTCATAACTTTGGCAAACTTCACCGGATAAATGCCACATGGGTAAATCATTCAGTTTATTATATAAATATATATTTTTTTAAATTTATCATGTAGAAGCAAAAAATAATTCTTGTGAGCCTTTTAAATTTAAAAATTTAAAAAAAGACGATAATGATATTTTCTGTTATTTTACTGGTAAAATATTGCAATTCTGAACAATGAATCATCTGTGCCCAGTGCCCACGCGCTCGTATAAATTTATCAGTAAAAATAAATGTGTTTTATGCAAATTTTTATGGATTGTTGATGTGGGAACTAAACTGTTGTTTATGGGTCATTAGTCATTATTCGTTATTAACAAAGCAGCTTCTGTATTTTTGTATGGCTATGAATAACCTGCAAGTACGTATAGATAGATTGACGGACATTACGAGTTAGCATCCGAAAAGATAAATATTTTAGCCACCTCATTAAAGAGTATGCAAAATACGAATGCTACAAATTACTGAATTCGAAGCCTTTATTACAGCAACTCCAACTTAAGGTATTCAACATTCAGACAAATCAAACAACAGTATTTGAAAAGCCCAATTAATCCTGACGCAAAGCGGACAGGCGTACCAGAAATTGTTTACGTTCCTTCATCGCCATAGGATCACGGAGGTGGAACTCATTCATAATCTATTTATTCAATAGGTATTTCCAACATTCAATAGACGCAGACGTACTGGTATTTCTGGGGTTTAAAAAAAGATCATCGGTGTGTAAATGAAATAAACATCGCGAAGAATCCACGAAACTCTCGCGGGCGCTGGAAGTCTGCCAAAATCCATTCAAAATCAAAATAGGCGCTTCGATAATATTATTATTTCATAATTTTTATTGCGTATTCGAGCACAATAACTCTTGTAACAACTTGGAAACGTTTAGCAGATTACTTTCGCTGGCTTTGTGACTTGTGACTGCTTTCTATATCCATTCGACTCAGTCATTACAAAAACAGAATCATTCATAAGAAATGTTATTATTTTATAATGGAAATTATATAATATTGTGGAAACATGTTCAGCAGGTGAATAGTTTGAATTGTCAGATAAAAGTGTTTGATTTGTATGCATGGAGTTAAAATGAGATCTCAAAGGCTTATGCAATCATTACTGCAGTCTTTAAACGTGAAAAATATTTACGAGAAACATATAAATTAGCGACTATGTCTAATTACACCACATTGCATATTATACGAAGTTAATACACGGAGAAATGATACAACATAGGATAATAAAAGGAAAAAGTACAGCTAAGACAAAAATAGGACAAAACAGGAAAACACTTGCATAATGACTAACGATTGACAAAAACTGACTTGAGTTGACAAGTCTGGCCATTCCGGGTGAGACTCTCGATTAGTAAGCCGAAGGTCTCCAGCCGGTCGGGAGCAGTTGGGACTCTTGTGGGGTATTCACTTATTTTTTTTTAATCTGGACATTGGTGAATGATGTCCATAATTTGTGGAGTGCTGATTGAGAAAAGCAATTCATTTGTTATAACTCCATTTAGCCGATTTTTTTATAAATTTCTTCAAATAATTCAAATCTTTCACTCCATTTGTAAACATTCAATATCTTTCACCGGTCGTTGCCCGTGATTGTAAAACGGTTGTCAGCAGGATATATTAAGAGCAAGTGATTAAAAGAAGAATTCGGGAATGTCCTAGGAAGACATTCGGAACATTAAGGAACATTCTAGTGAATCGGGTCTCGCAAAGGACAAAACAAGTAGGTACTTATCGGAATATGCACGAATTTGAGTGAAGCAAAAAGTATCTTCCAAGATCAAAGTGTGTGGTCGTCTTGTGAAATGACGTGATGATAAGTTGTATATTGACCAAAGTTTCTAGCCAGTTATCTGTTTTTAATCCAACAACTAAGATTTGACTGTGATTGTGTGATTAGGACAAACTGGTTTTTCAGCCAGTTACGGTGATTTAAATATATACAGATTCAGCAACTCGGCGCCAGCGATTATAAATTAAAATGAACAAACCACTTTTACATACATTACAGTTTATCGAGATGCTCGTGAATCTATTGCTTTCAATTTCAAATGCAAAATCGTCGTGAAGAAATTAGCATTTTCGTGAAGGACAGTTTGTCTGGAAAATCCACTGCCGATAATGTTGATATGGTGTCCTCCACTTCTGTTGTTCTCCTTCTGTCTCCCTTCAGTTCCTTATGCCCAAGAATCTCTGTTTGTTTTCACATTGTCCAGCCTCCAAAGTCAAGGTCTCCTGTCTCACCTTTCTCCAGGAGGCTTATTATAATAAAACTCTATTTTGTTGGTCGCCTATCTTTCATTCTTGCAACATGCCATTTCCGTGGGTGGCTCTTCGTCATAATATGATGGCGTTTGTTGATTTAGTTTAGAAGCACCATAAAATACAATAATTGTAATAAAAATAAAATAATTACGACCTTACGTGGGTTTTCATGTACGCTAGCTACTTCTGATATATAATTGACACACACAGTTCAAATGTACGTAGCATTTCGTGTGATGGGTATTTTCCGAATAAATTAACATTAACCACAGGCTTGTTTATATAAACCAAAGTTTCCCTCACTTCACTGAATAATGACAAATTATTGGTACCATCGATATAATTACTTTAATAATAATAACATGGCATTTATATAGCACAGCTTAGTGATATTTCACTTCAAGTGCGCTTAACCACAAAGTTTTGACTGGAAAAACCGGTTTGCACAAAAAATACTAAAATACCTTACTCCGAATAACCTTTTGTAAATCAAATGTTATTGCATATTTGCATATTTATCTATTAGACCGCGCCGGAGAGAGTTTTCTTGATATTATTTTTTTAAATATATATTATAGACCCCAAAATTGATAAAGCATTGTGAATTTTTACTGATCTAGACAGGTAACTTTGCTAATCATTTTGTGACAAATGGTTATTTTCAGCTGCCTAATTTTTTAAAATACACAATACATACAAATGCGGAGCTAGAGTTTAAAAAAATATCTGTGATTCATTAAAATACACCATTTGAATCGATCGATCCCTTGAAAATTATCAGACGTAATCACTTCAGGAATTATAAAATCAAAAATCCAAGCTTGCCATGTCATCGGTGCGGTTAGAAAAATTTGAATACATGCTATTAACAAAATGAAGATCTCCAGGTGGATTAGGAGGCCGATAATAATAATAATGGCCCCTTTGTTCTGGCGAGCAGAAATGCTGACGCATGGAGAATTTGACACGCTGGATTTCTCGGCGGGAGGCAGGAATCAGAAGAGGTATCTTAAAATAAAATGAGGTGGGTTTCGTACAATATACCTACTTTGAAATTCACACACCTAGTTTGAAGACAACACTGGATTCAAATTCAATTTGACATTGTATTGCCCTTTTGAAGGGGGTCAGTATTAAACTGCTGATTAGCGTATTTAATCTGCTTCACCTGCTACACGTCAAGTAAACGTCTAATTTTAACACCATAATTAGTTACTTGATGAGTAGTAGCTGAACAGTACTCGGAGGTGGTGAAATACCCCTTCAATTTAACTTCAGATAGAGAATATACAGTTTTTCATAGATATATTACTTTAGCCCGACTTCGTCCAGGTTTTTTTTCTTAAGTCCATTTACTTAATTAATCTCTTTTCTCATTGAATAGTTGAAGACAATTATACGAGATGGTCTTTTTTTGGTAGTTAAATGGATAAACGTAAGTCCCATAAAATAGTTGCGATACTCTTGAAATTTAATATTATCACTGATCGAGGACACATTGAAGTTAAAGAATAATGGTCCAGGTATTAAAAATAAAATTAGCTATCACTGTCCATTATAAATTTTTAAACAATATTTCTATAGTGTAAATCATACCTACTTGTCACAATATGTAAACAAACTACCGGGCCAGTAGGTTCAATAACCCGTATATAAATCTTATAATGTCGTGATATATTCATAATACCTCTTAAAACACTTGTTTCGACATGTAATACCAAGTTTAGTTCGTAATAATAATTTTCTAACAAATACATTTCAATCAATCTGTTTAAATCCCCCAAACTCTTCCGAATTAGGTATGGGTACTTCAACAATATTTTCCGGCCTTAAAATTCTTCAAAATTACCCAAAATAAAGGGTAAATATAATCCCACTAGATAAAGGCATTTCAGAATTGTAACTATTGCGCAGACATCACATAAAACATACTAGGAAGGCCATAAATATAATGAGATATTTGACTCATCCAGCTGGAATAAGATTAAAATGGACACAGATCCAAATGTAAATATTATTCACTGTTTGGCATTGAACTTGGGTTCACGTCAAGCGCTCCACAAAGCCTCGTTCATCTCTGTCACGTTCGCATGCTCATGTATCGAGTCCGATTGAATATTCAGCGCGGGGCATAGTGACTAGTGACTACTTGTCAGTCCTACTCTACCTACTTCTGTATTTGTTGTGAATTGAGTATTACCATTATTATCAAGCACTGTTCACATTTGCTCGCTATTTGCTTCAAGTCATCAATCCTTTATGTTCTAAACGTCTTCCTCGGTTTGTCGGTGGGTCGCTTCAAATGGGGCATCTACTTGGTTATGTTTTTTCACAAGATACTGGCGGCAGTTCTAAAGACGTCCAGTTGGCTGCAAAGGACTATAGGCACTGGCCAAAGGTTGTGCTAGGAGAGACAAGACGTGCTATGGACTGAGGGCTCTGAATTAATGCAGGTCAGGGACACCTAGAGGTGCTTGCTCGAAATGAGGGGTCTCCGACTTGACTAGGTAAAGAGGAAGAAATTGATACTGATGGATAACAACGCGAAAAAGGGTGCTGAATTTATTGCGAATAATAAAACAAATCAACCACATCAACTAGAAGCTCAACACTCTGATTATTTATCTCCTAAACATACTTCAATAAAATACAATACACTAATCATTCTAAATGAACATTTCAACACCTCTGTGTAGATTCTACTAATAATGTACATGATAAACAACAACATATTTTTCAGTTACTCCTTCTATAAGCTAACCACTCCACAACAACTATTTGTAATCTGTTGGTTAACCTGTCAGATTCCACACGTCTTTGAAGGATACCTTGCTCATCCAGACACATCGATCCATCAAGTTTGGAAGAGCTAGGCATACATAACAGGCTGTTACTTTCTACAACGTATCCTGAGATATTTTTGAACATTAGATACGTCGCTTGCCAAATCTGAGAACTAGAAACTGAAACTAATGGTCACTGATAAAGTGGGAGGCAAGAAAAGCAGAGGAAGATCACCAATTAATTGGATTGATCAAGTGCCACGGTCAGGCGTCCGAAACCTCAAAGTCCGAAATTTCGTAAAGTGTAGGATCGTGGTTAGTGGAGGTGCATAGTTCATCAATAACTGTAGTAAATGAAGGAGGGTCACGATCCTTCAACTTCCTCGCTACTTATTTTCATTGAGTAAATAAAAGGCTAGCTAAATAGGAGGCTAGGATCGTGTTAAAAAATAGTTATTAAAGTTTAAAAAAATATTTGAGTCATGTGAAGAATAATTAAAAAAAGAAAATAAAATAATTCCATTGTGAAGTAAGAACAGCGCTCTACCGATATAAGTATCGCTGTATATTGTATGACCCGCCACCGAGTTTATGACACAGGAGCAGGTCGTTGTGCAACCAATGATCCGCTTATCACGACACCATTGACTATTATCATCACGGCCGTTATGAAATCAAAGATGGCATTCAACTTGCGCCAGTTTATCGGATTGATTCATGGAAAAACCGTAGCGTCGGAGACACAATAATAAATATAATTGATTCATAAATCAGAGTGTTCAAAGTTCAGAAATATGCAACGGTGTTTATTGATTTCCGTAGCATCGAGTTTACAAAAGAGCGAAAGTTTATTTATGAATACGGAAATACGGAAATTGTATAAGTATTGTTATTCAAGGCGGGATGTTTCAAAGAATTTGAACAATTCATCAAATATCAATGTTAAAATTCAAGTTCTGTGAATGTTCTGCTGAAGTCTCTTATTATTTCATCATGTGCCGGCTGTTTCACAGTACTTGTATCGAGAGATCGTACGTGAGTCATCGTTTTAATATATTGTCTTTTTCGTTTTCAAATAAAACGCGTGAGAAAGAAGAGAACGATCGTCGATGACGTACGTACAAGCTCTCAATGAGACTAGTACCGGAGAACTTTAATAGGAAAAGGTTGATGAATTGTTGATAATTGTATATTTTTATTTGAATTTGGTTAAACTAGGCAAATTTTAAATTTCTCTGGGAGCTAAGCTATGCATTTGGATTTCTTTAAATAGGGTTTTCCAATAAGAGGTGTTGTTTTGATATTCAATCGTAAAAGATCAATGGTTTCGTTGCTTGTATGGCACGTAGCGCCGTCTTGTTGAAAGTAAACGTTGCCCAAATCAATACCATCCAATTTTGGCCATAAAAAAATCATTAATCATCTCTTGATAGCGATCCATTCACCTTAACTGTTGCTCCAGCCTCATTTTCGAAAAAGTAAGGTCCAATGACTCCGCCGGACCATAAACCGCACCAAACAGTCACACGTTGAGGATAGAGAGGCTTTTTAACAATAACTCTTGGGTTTTACGAGCCCCAGATGCAACAATTTTGCTTGTTGACGAAGCCACCGAGGTGGAAATGGGCCTCATCACTCAAAATGATTTGTATTTGATTCACTCAAGTGAATTTTAATAATTTCAATGTATTGTTGAAGCGTGTATCGTTCCATTTTTATTAATGACGTAGTTTCTACTTGTCAAATGTCAAAAAATGACAGCTTCAAAAGTAACATCTACCGAAATAGCGGGCTATTCAAAATAACACCTCTTATTGGAAAACTATGTAGTAAAGAATTCTGTGTTTTGTTCATTTATTGCTTCGTGATGTTTACTTTTGGTCTTGTATTGTGTATGTGAAAGTCTTTATTGTAATGTAGTTTGTCTCCAAAGTAGGTTGGTAAAAAATAACTGTATAGCATGCTAAATAATATAATAATTGAAATATGCTACGACAATTTTTTTACAGTCACTTAATTTATTTATTTTTTTATGGCGCGCACTGATCTGTGACATAAATACCAACTTATACAAGTAATAACACAATGGTATGTGTAAAGGAAGTTCCTTCAACTGTCAAATAATATTTTGAAAGTGTATGAAAAACTAGATTTAAAAACGCAGTCACCACAGACATAGACCTTGCCAAACGTTGTATATATCGGGGTATCCCAAAATCACACAGTAGGAAAAAAAACACTTATCAAATCCAGCAACCAGATTACTAGAAGCACCGTTTGCTCGATGGTGTTGGCAGTTCGACCACAGACCTACCATTAAACCAGGTAAAAGACCAGTACAGGTATTCTAAGTGCAGACAGAGACCATGAACGTTCCGTGCTGAAGAATACAAGTGGTATTGTCGGTATGGAACTGGTAATGGCTAGTTATGTTATGGGCTAGTGTTACTCGTTGTTGCATTTTCACTTTCAAACGTAATCACAACTTGTACTGCGGGAGAGTGAACGGGTCGGAGTGTTGCGTGCAGCGGTGGATGTTGGATTACGATGGACAAAAGTGAGATATTTATGTAATGTATTAGGTAATTACAATTTGGGAGGCGGGTATGGGTACCGCCGCCCCGGCTACCTATTGAATAACTATCATTCCTGCCATAGCGAACCACATAGGTCAGCCTAAGTAGTTTGCAACGTTTTGTGACCTAGCAGGGGTTCCCGGGTTTATGGAGTGAGATTTGTCTAGGTCTTCTACCTTCCGGATCTGGAGAGACTGGTTGAGAGTTGAGCGAGGCCTTTAACGAATGCATTGAAAAATTTCCTAACAAACACGAATGTGTCATGAGGACTTCGGAACACGTGTTCATAAAAAATGTTGTATTTTCTCATTTCGTAATTTTATTTATGATGATAAGCGCACCTGCTTAAACACGTTTTCCGATATATTTTGAATGTCCTAATGTTTTGTTAGGAAATGATTTTAATAAATCAGCCATACTCATTTTTCTCTCTCGACCCATCGCTTTGCACCCCAATGGGACGGATGGATTCATGCGTCCATCACTCCTGCATACAATAACCCCCAGGTTCCCATCCACCGTTCCCTTTTCCTTCCCAAAACTTCCTCTCATTCCTTTCAATAAAAAACCCTCCACACAACATCCCAAAGATGATATAGGCTCTGAGGGAATTTATTTTCCTCAGGGCCTATGTCATTCCTAGCTAATGTAAAAAAAAAATAATTAGTAATCGAAATTTTAAAAATTCCTTCGCAAGGAAGAGGCAATTGTTCATTCCTGGTGTTGTAAAAAAATGCATTTGATTTTGATGTGGGTTGTTTAAAATAGTACTACACAACACAGGGAGCAATGACTTTATCGTTACCTACCATTTTAAATGATAAAACGTCTTAAATGCATTAATTAGCTGCATAACACATGGGCATCTCTCATTGTGCTGAACACTTTTCGCACGGTTTTTGATTGATGCAATTTTAATGAAGAACCAGTCTTCATAATTAATTAACAAGTCCAGTTTCTCCCTGGTGGTCCAAGCTCGTGGAGGAAATATGGAAGAGGAATCCATATTCTCTGACTCTTGTCCTTATAGGGAACAAGTCTGGACAATCGCATGCGTCAATCGAAGTGACTTTAGTTGATATATTGCGATCGGGCCTTAATGGGATTCTTTCTTTGATACAACGCGATCTGGATGTTAAATTTTATTCCTTTGATCATTGGAGAAGTAATTTCTTCAGCTTATTATAAAACCACTTGAAATTATTGTATAATTTACTTGCTTTATCATGGGCAAGAACCTTTCTATTATGTACGTTTGAGAGGATGCAAAAATGTGGATAATGCAAGAGTGTGTTCCTGGAAAACTGTGCAGTGTTTCATAATGTCTGCTTACACCTGTTCTGTAGGGCGGAGTTCATTTTTTTTGTTTTTTGAATTTAGAATGAAAATTATCTTTATCAGTCTTACTGATAAAGATTCCCCAATACATAATTCGTGTAAGATTTTTTAGACTGGCACAAAATTGTTCCAAACCTTAAAAGCAAGGTCATTTACGCATTTTGCGTGTAGTTGCTAACTTCACACTTCTTCAGATGACATTTGTAATGTCATTAACCACGTCTGTTTTGAATTGCATCTAAATCTGGTCAATTCGATTATGGGTTTCGTATTTGCTTTGGTAAAACGTTATTTAAATTTAAAATATTCCTCTGATGGTGATCCACCTGAAGATGTGGTCGATAAGATGTGTTCTTTGGTCATATTTATAGTAGAGGGTCAATGATAAAACATGTAGTGATTTTGAAATATTAAAACAATAAAAAAAAACCACTCCAACTTTAAACGGCGGTAACGTAGTTTATAGTTAAACGTTAGTTCACAAGTCTGCCTTGTCGAGAGGTACAAACACCTTTCCAATAAAACATGATACAAGAGGGTATGCAAGCTATTTTTTAAATTCTTTGAGAGCAAAAACCCACTCGTTAAAAAAAACTATTCATTCAAACGGTGGGTTTAGTCAGGACCGTTTCCAACATTAGGCAAGACAAGGCGGCTGCCTAGTAGCGGCTAAATTTTAGAGGCGGAATTTTTTTAAATTTGAAATCAACTAGCGAAAAAATTGGGCAGTTAGGAGAGCAAAGGCTACTTTTAAGAAAACGGTAAATGAGATTTAAAATACAGAGAAGTATTTAAAAGACATGAGGAGAGATAATACGGAATTTGAGGGAAGTTTGGTTGATGCTAGAGAGATCACCATACTCTCAATATAACCCTGGCGAAAGACCGCCATTTAGGATCAAAATGTTGCTTGGGTTGGCTTTGGCCGTGTTTGATGATCAAATCTGAATAGCCAGGTACTTCTCCATCTTCCTCCTTACCACCTCCTTCCCCTCTCCACTGCATTCAGCCTCAGAACATTCCCCAATTGAGGATGCGTAATCTCACTTGCTCCAGACGGTTGGGAGCATTTGAGACCCCTGTGCCTGGGAATTTTTCGATTCTAAAATAAAATTTAGATTTAAAAACCATCATTATATTATTACATTATGACGAAGCGATAGAAAGCCAGCCATGAGCACTCCTGTCCCAATTATTATATTATACTTGTCCGTTCCATAAATAGAGAAATTTAATACATAATAACTGTCCGTTCCATACATAGAGAAATATAATACATAATAATTATCCGTTCCATACATGGAGAAATATAATACATAATAATTGTCCGTTCCATACATAGAGAAATATAATACAAAATAATTGTCCGTTCCAAACATAGAGAAATAGGTATACTACATAATAATTGTCCGTTCCATACACAGAGAAATATACTACATAATAATAAAATTGTCCGTTCCATACATAGAGAAATATACTACATAATAGTAAAATTGTCCGTTCCATACATAGAGAAATATACTACATAATAATTGTCCGTTCCATAGATAGGTACAGAAATATAAAACATCAATGGTTCCATATAATAATAATATATGGATGATTGTACAGCCCCGTTTTTATTTGAAATTACGTCAAGCATAAAAATATATTTTTTTTATAACTATAGACAATCTATTATAGTTCAATACGAGGGAAAAAAAGCGTGTTAAAACTAGGGCGAAACCGGGTAGTAAGGTTAGTAATATAAAAAAAATGTGTAAACCTAAATACAAATAAATACCAACGAGTATTTGCTTCTCTCCTCCGACCATTGATTCGACCGAAACGGTCATGATCAACTTTCTCGATCTCCGCCACCGTCCTTGTTCCCCGTTCCTTATGCGATTTACAGGAGTGCGAAAGAGACGGAGCATTACCAGCGTCGCCGGTCACGCTCGTCCTTGGGCGCCTAGAGATCATTGCCGAGGTCACTATGGCCAAAGCTCTTTGTTTTACGAGGAGCAAAAAGCAAACAACAATTTATAAAAGGGGTAAAGTAAATACACTGTGCAGAAAATACATTATGAAAATGATCTAACCTTTTTTTTACAAAGTTATACGATTTATACAGTACCAATTGATAAAAAATGAAAAGTAAATGTAAGCTATAATAAATAGTTCATTAACTTGAATTGCACCCTTTTTTATAAAGTTGTATTATTTAATTTATGTAAGTAGCTGTATTTTATAAAAAGAGAGGAAGTAAATTTAAGCTGAAGCAAATCTGTCTTGAAAATGAACTGTTCCTTTTATTATAAAGTTGCGTTACTTAATTTGTGTAACGCGTGTGCATTGTTTAGAAATAATTATTATATGTTTAATGGATGCCTATTTTTATCAATGATAATATTAATTATGAATTAATTTATTGGACAATATGAATAGCGCCGCTTTTGTGAGATATCACCTAAGGGGCGCTTTACAGTTGATGCAGGTATTACAAAAAAATTAAATATTACAAAAATAAAGTGAAGTTAAGTTAAGTGATATGAAGAACAGGTGACACGAAGATAGAAGATGGAGACTCTGCAGCAAGAATCCTAGGTGGTGAAGAAACTGGACCAGCTGCTGCAGCAAGAGAGTCCACCGCGTCCATCAACAGTGCCAGCCAGGTATGCGTCTGCTGCTAATAAAGCGCTGACACAATATCCTCACATAGATAACAGACCTTGGCAGCACCGCTGTGACCCTCGACGAAGATAGAGGATGGAGACTCTGTAGCAAGAATCCTAGGTGGTGAAGAAACTCGACCAGCTGCTGAAGCAAGAGAAGGCCTGGTTGTAAATGCTTCAAAATCGATGACAAGTTAGAACAATATTAGTTGGTGATAATGATATTATAAAGACGTGTTAATTTAAAGTTAGTTAAGTCCAAGTTTCCTCTTGGATATTTTTATCATTCATAAGGTACACTAGACACAACATAAGAAACAAAAACTAATTCTGTATAAATGAGATCCCTGAGGCTTATGTGTGGTAAACCTTGTATGATTATGTGAGAAAAATTAAGAAAGGGAAGCTCAGATGGTTTGGGCATGTAAAGCGAATGAACGAAAAAGGGTGTGTGTTTGGTTTTGAAATGAGAATACGCATAGTTCCTAATGTAATTGTCATTTATCCAGTTCCTACCCATTCCTAACCATCATCTTTTTGGAAAAGTGTTAAGGCGATGCCATACGTAGTAATGCAAAATCATGTGTTTTTGGTTTGAAAATTTGGTCGCCTAGAAATGTTTCAGATGCTTTAATTAAATACTGTGAGTAGAATACATCTTGGCCTTTGAAATAATCTAGAGTATTTTTTAGATAAGTCTTTTTATAAGCCCAGAAAAAAATAATGTATAAGGCCTATGAAAACTGCTTTTAAGTTTAAAATCTCCTACTTACGAACCCATTTTCGGTTATGATTTTATTGTATAATGTGGAAAATTAAGTTATTTATAAAATGATCGAAAAAAAATTAAATATTTATGCCTGAACATCCAAAAAGTAAAATAAAAGGCACTTTTTGGCCATGTTTTTTTCTTTCATAAATCAAAACAGACGGATGGTG
The DNA here is from genome assembly GCF_061612785.1 of Hesperophylax consimilis. Taxonomy (NCBI): domain Eukaryota; kingdom Metazoa; phylum Arthropoda; class Insecta; order Trichoptera; family Limnephilidae; genus Hesperophylax; species Hesperophylax consimilis. The sequence goes on from NC_142842.1 coordinate 6,205,864, forward strand.
TTAAGCGGGAATTTAAACCTTATCGCCATCTACGTAAGGGTTATTATTGATAGCGGCTCAATTTAAAATATTACACGGCGTAGTGCATCGCCTTAAATTGGAAAAAAATGGAACAATGGTTATAACACTGTGCAAATACGAGGGCATTAGTTAGGAAAAAACAGAATAAGAATTGGAAGCAAGCGTTTGTGTTTTTCGTGTACATAATCTTTGAAAAGAAGGACTATATTGGAAATGCTTAATATTGTGTGAGTACTCCTTCGTTGTGTTGTGGCGGTACCTCGAGGTATCGCGGTGGAAATCATTATATTTTGATTGAACTTTCTATATTGTGTCATGTGCTCCTTCTAGGTAAGTGATTGGTCATTCTGTTTTTCTTCTATCCATACTTGTTTCATTCCTACACATACTATCACCCAATACCAACAAACAACATTTCACTTCTAATACTTTTAATTCATTTACAGTCCGCAATTCATGTTCATCTGAAGTTGTAATTCGGAAGTAGTTTTGGATGCAACAGAGTGTAAAAAGAATATATGACGCAAATCTGAATGGTGGAAGAAGTCGGGGACGCCCAAGGAAGAAATGGCTCGATCAAGTAAATCAGATACTCGAGTCGGGCCATGTCAAGAGTCAGAATAATAGAAAAGTATGAATGAGACGATGTATGAATCTGAATGAGGTAAGGATTGTCCAAGTCCAAGACCGAGTTGTTTGGTAGTCCGTCCTCTCTGCCTACCACTTCGGGATATAATATTTCAAATTAGAAACATTAAATGTACATCGTGACGAAGACGACATCAAATATCTTTTCAAAATTATTAATAACGGTCACAATCAAAAGCAATATTCATAGCCTTCTACTAAGAAACCACGAAACTTTCCATATTCCTTTTCAAAGAAACAACTTAACCTTCTCTGAATGTGTTGATTATATGACACCAACTGTAAAGATGGAAGGCGAAATGTAATGACGGAAGTCAAGATTCCGGACATATTTAGCCATAGCACGCAGATCTTTACTAAGTTTCTCGAATCTCTTGTTTTCATTTGACTTTACTTGACCCAAATTTTATTGCGTCTTGTTTTTTTGTGTTGTTGTTGGTTATACTTACAGTCTTACTAATATAAACATATTTTAAACTTTACACAACTGATTAACAACCATTTTTATATAATAAAACTCTATGCAACTTCAGCACATGAAACTCTTTTGGCCTAACCTTATTTAACCTCACGTGTGAATATAAATATCAGCGCCCTTGAGGTGTTTTTGCACAAAAACGGCGCTATACAAGTCATCCAAGTATTATTTATATCATTTAAATAGAAGGTGTCATTCTTAAAAATAATTAAATAAATTTCTCGATGGATATCTGCTTTTTCATCTTTGCAGGGCATTGCCACTGAACTCAACACGCCGTGTGATGTCAAAAATATTCTTTTTCAAACATAAATCCAAATCCAACCAGGTTTCCCATTGTTTTGAAAATAATGCCGAAAGGTAAACGCGCTTTAAAACCCATAAATTGCAATGTCTTCACTCGAATTCGGCGTGTTTTCGAAATCTTGACGTGTGCTTCAAAATTATTATGTTGTTATTAGGCGAAATGTTTGGATTTTGGCAAAGACGAGAGGTGCCAATGCTTGAAGCGTGTAATTTATGCATGTAAATACCATCTAAACTGGCGCAGGCTTTGGTATTACTTCCAGTAAATGAACACGTGCAAAGGTTTTTAAGTTCGCTTTAAGTAATTATGGATTTATTATTTATGAAAAAATATGCCTATTTAAAAAATTGTTTGGAAAAAATCTTTCAAATGTCTCCCATTTTAAAATGAACATACGACAAAATACTATGATTAAATGCTGCACAAAATGTTAAACCTACTTGAATTCATATTTTTACAGATAGTAGAAAAAATAAAAAAGGAATATAGCTGCTCCAATAATAGGGAAACTTCTTAGACTTTTGGAATGATTAGTTTAATTTATTAATTATTGATACGGTTGTTTCCGACTTAACTATTATATTTAAAATTGTTTTTGGTATTATAGACAGCCTTGATTTACTTGGTCTAATTTCCTACCATGTACCAAATAGAAATACTCGATCAAAAATTATTTATAATTGCAACAACAATATCAGGACTTAGTCATTTAGATACTCGCTTGTACCTAGATTACATGCAGTTGGCAATACTTTCTCAGAAATAGGAGATGTGTTCAACTGCACGGATTTTGTTACAAGAAGGCAATAATAACATTCCTTATAAATAAATATTAATGCTGTGAATTTTTTTTGCGTGTGTTTCATTGTAAATAAACAATTCGAAAACATCTCACCTTATGATGGACACTGCAAACTGTCCGAAACGTGGAGCAAGAAAAAAAAAACAACAAATATCCCTAAAGTATTCAAGAAACCATAGCCTGGTACGCCTAACTACTGTCCACGATATCCCAAGAAATCTACGCCAACACCCCAATCCCCTTTTCTCGCGTTGTCTCTTGAGAGTCCACTTTTCCACACCGTAACTACAGAATTACAGAATATAGATGGAACTACAGATAATAGAAACCAATATATGATACATGGCTGGAATGCTCTCTGCAACGCCAACGCTAAGCAATTATAAATCTTATCATCTTCAGTAAAGAGTCATGCATACTTCATTCGTTCTATTACAATATTCTCTCAAGTATACGAAAAACAAAACAGTCGCCTCAAATATTGCGCAACTAGAAATTGAAGGGTGCTTTACTATTGCTGATGGAGTGTGAAAACTTGAAAAAATCATTTGTTAAGATTTAAAGAGAAATATTTATCTGTATAAACTATAAGGTCTCTAAGGCCGTTCATTTTTTGATGAATTCGGTAAATAAATACATACTTTATCTTTTCAGAAGGATTTTTTATTTGGTTGAATGTGTTTCTATTTGTTCAGTTGAACTGTGTAATTCCCAATTGGTGCATGTTGTGGGAGAGTTGTTGAAGGGAGTGTGAACGGGAATGAGATAAAGAAGACCAAACCTGATCACACCAATTCAAGCAATTTTTACACATTGTCTGAATTTTGTCTTTCACCAGAGCGACACTGTTAGACTGTCACGATGACTTTTTCTTCGTGTGTGTACTTGAAATGGATATCCATGCGTTAAACGGAAATGGACTTATAAGAGATATAATTTGTGAATTCTTTGTGGGATGCAGTCTCCAGTGTGATCCCGGATGACGGCCAACCACCGACATGCACCAGAAGAGGAAGAATAAGAAAGAGTGAGCTATCGTCTGGATAGTCAGTTATCTTTATATTAGGCCAAAACACACACACATTTTCATCGTGCTAATATTTAATATGCCATTACCCACTCAGCAATATAGGCACTTCATAGCTTATAGCCTCTCTATTGTCAGTCTGTCAGTGGCAGTCAGTTTATCGTCCGTTTCTAATCCATTGAACCTAAGTGGTTAAGTGATCGAGACATCGACAAGAAATAATGATAAATCTACAGTTAGTATCTGAAGAGATTGATGACATCCAGACACAGCAGAATTTTCATTATTTACTGTATGTATCGACCACAATTGCAGATATACGTACGTCTCCAATCTTTCCAGTCAGAAGTTATAGAGTCCGAGGAACAGTGGAGTACGTCATATGTCATCAGAAATACATAAATAAAGCATCGTGTGGGTCGTATGAACCGTGTCGTCTGATACCAGTCGCATAAATCGTCGGTCCAGCCATAAGCTATAAGCTGCATTGGCGCCTAAAGCCTGATAATAGACGCGTTTCAAGTTTAGCCTGTAACACTAAAGTTTTGTTATTGCTAAACCGATCGAAAGGCTTACCAATATCCCCATGCTGCTTTTAGTGGCTGAAAATTTATGGTAAATTAAAAAATATAAATATAAAACAAGGAAGAATTATCAATTTGAAATAAATGACATACAAGGTGGGACAAAGTTATTTCATAATGAGAATGTGTCATATTTTTTGCGAATGGTGCCAAATGTCACTGCGATTTGAAATTTCTGCTGTAGAAAGATAGAGAATTAGTTGACAACAAGCAACGGAGCGATACACACCTGAAGAACGCGCAATTATTGTTACTGCTTATTTGACCAATTTCCGGTCAGTTGTTTTTTGCCCCACCTTGTATAGTAGAGGAATCAAAGTGACAGCTTTTTGGGCCAAATTTGGAACGAAAACTTTCTAGAAAGATGTTTCTGAGTGTTGAGTGACGACTCAACGTAAATAAAGCGATTTATACCAACTTTTCGATATTAAATTATGATCTCGGGTCTCAGGGCGATACTGAGAGTATCTTCTACTACGTGAAAATATTCACGATAAGCTTGAAACCACTCAATTGTCTGAGCAATATTCACATTAAAGTTCCTAATAGACGTAATTTAAGTAGTCATTATATATTCCATCTTCAATTATTTAATCTAGACAGTGTCATTTGTACAATTATGTATGGACAATAATGGTCATCTGTATAAGTCTCACATATTATTAAAAGCAAATAGCAATCTACTAACTAGACACATGGAGAATAGTTTTACTTTAATGTGCATGTGAATGTTGTTATTTACTTTATTTTTCTTATTTTTTTATATCATATGTAATTCTTTATATTTTTTCTTCTCATTTCTCTTTTTTGTGTATATATTCTTATTTTTAATCATTGTTAGCATCTTCACATATTGAAAAACAAATAATATTTGCATTTTGTGAACAATTTAAAATGGATTATTAATATTAACTTTATTATGTTAGTACTCTCTAAATGTTCCAAAACAATAAATAAATAAAAATATTTGAAGTTAAATAAATAACAATAAGTATTTATATCGAAATGTGGGGAGGTGCGTGCAGAACATTCCGTAATATAAAACATATACGTACAGTGGATAAGAGACATAGACACATGAAACACAAAAAATACGTTCAAAATATTATACGAACTTAAGTATCCGAAAATAAAGCCAGCATTTTGATTGTGAGAGGCCAATAAAACTTGTCCAATTCCTAGAAGCACACGAGACTCTGAAAACCACTTAAAACTCTGTCTACTATTCATTTTCGTTTGTCTCTTATTCACCGATATTTTTCAATGGAAAATAATTCATTATTTGTTTTTACAGCTAACTACTACTGCACAGTCCACGAGCAGTAAGTTATTGTTGAAGTTATGGTAGATTTGAGAACAGTACAGACGCTATCGCCTGGCGCCGTCGTGAGTTACTATGGCGGCTGTCAATAAATCTTCCTTCTTCCTTGTCAAGTTTGGGTTGTATCGTCATCACCAGTCCAGTTTTTACATCGAGATTGCTAGTGAAGTGGCTGAGTCTAACATGAAGTAACAATGCTTTTGTTCATAACCGAACAGTGGTGGTATATGCCCAAAGCTCGTCATACAGATGTAACGAATGTTGTACTATAACAGGTTCCCTCAGAAGTTCTTTGACATATCGATTTACCTTACTGATTTACTTTATTTTCATCAAAATGTTTATGTGTTGCGCTTCGTTATTCTCTGTGATTTAATTTTTTAAATTGAAATGTGTGGAAGTGTCACAATTAACTATATAATATGCAGGACCAAGCGAGGAGCCCCACTATTCGACATTACCTCGACTAGATTTCTACAGACATTTCCAGAAGAAAGATGTTCAGGTGGTTACTCCGGACAAAATTGGAGAAAAAAAACACAGAAACTATATGAGAAATAACTAGGCATCTAATGGACTGTTGCTTTCAAAGTAGTAAACTATAGATACGTCCAGGAAAATGCGAAGAAAATTTCAATACTATTATATTATTAATAGTATTGTGAAATCTGTAATTTATGACAATAATAGTTTTCCCAAATAGAATTATTTGCCGATGATACCAAACTGTACAAACCCATAAATAACCTTAGTGATTAACAAATCACATGATGAATTAAATAGCTTATTAGTCAGAATAACCAGTAATTCATAGTTTAAGAAATGACAAAAAAATAATTGCAAATCAATTATCTGTTACATGAAAAAATACCCAAAACGGAATCCTCTTCACAACCCACCGAGTTGAAATCAAAGCAGGAAATTTCTCTGACAATGAACTACTTAGATACTTCGGCCAAAGCACACAGTATCTTCCGAGATAACGACATCCCAATTAAAAGTTTTCCAAAAAAGACACATACCAAAATAATTACCTCGCTGAGAAATACTCCCGCGTTTACAAGCCATCGTAATGGCGAGAAAAACCCCGCAGAATCATTGACTATAAATATACAAAGGGTCAGTTTTTTGACTGATCATTATTGAATAGTTTACCTTTGCGCAGATATTCAGCAGGGATCGCCCAGCATGGACACGGCCGGGGGCAAAAACACGACCAACAGACCCTTGTATGGCGGCCTGAACGTTCAATGAAATCATATCCCTCGAGTCTTTCTACGGAATGGGGAGAGTCGAGTACACCCAGGGTGGAACTAGGAAGATTCAATGAAGACTTACTAGAAGATATTGGTTTAAATCTTAGAACTAATGATGAACCCGCCAAGATCGCACCAAGAAATTTCCCAAATAATCTTGATGGAGGAAGAATACGTTTGGTATCAGGTTTCAGGGGGTCTAGCACAGTAAAATCGATAACTTTACAATATCAGATCAATGTGCGTAACTACTCAGGACTTCATATCAATTTCCCAAGCACGGTCGCGCTGTTGATAGTCAGACCGATATTGATTATACCATAAATAAGAAATCAATACACGCTGGCAACACTGTGAGTACTTTCTATGAATTTACATTCCGAAACATATTTTAAATTGACAATCGATTCAAATTGACGCGTATACAATTCTTTCAAGTCTATAATGCAATAAAATTTACACGCGCACGCCGGGATTTGCACCCGCGACCTCCGGATTGCTATAATATTGTTGTATTTTTTTAGTGAGAGAGGGATTTTGTTGTAGAGTTTAGAACAATTAGAAAGCTTTACTTTCCAAAATCAACCAATTAAAGCTTATTTAGGCAATACTGATGATCACGAAACATAAAACATCTATAGAAGACAAAACTCCAACTTAAAAGCTCTGACAAGCTGCCACCTACCACGCCATTATGTATTCAAAGCATTCAGCAAAAAGTGGCAGATTCCTATACGACTTTGCAGGAACTGCATTGAGCAGGTAGGGTCTGCATTCTACGCCTTGGAATCCTCCCTTATTTGGCAGTGGTATTTATCAATTCAAGATCATTTCTTACGGGAGACAGGAGGCTCTGTGCTGAATGAATGCCGAGGAAGGGCCGCGCAGAGAGCCATGCCCTTAGAAGGAGCAACAATGCCCATTGTCTCAGGGCAAAAAGCAGCTGGACTGACCGGCCCTAATAAGGGCGGAGGCATCGGACAGGGAGGGACCAAGGCAGACTAGGGATCAACAACTAAGATATTGGACACATCGCGGAATTGGATACTCTTGAATGAGGCATAATATTAGAGAAAGCATTCAATAAACAGGCCTTGTAATGATATGCCCTTTCTACTTCAAACTTTTCCTTCTCTTCTTTCTACGATACATTTTCCTTAAGTCCCGTAGGTAACTTTTCCATAAGGCTTTGGTTATATATATATCCGGGGTAGGAAGGTCCTCCCTGCCGTCTTTTCTTTATTACACACCCCTTCAAGTGTGTACATCCTAGTTTGTCTACGTGACGTACGACCTTGAACGTACTCATTTCACGTGACGGTTCAGTATAAAAAGGCTTCACCGAACGTTGTGTTGGGTTTTTGTTTCTCGGTTTAGAAACCTAGTTATTTATGTTTTGTGTGGTATCCCTTGGTTCTTTTGAGATAGAGTGAGTTGAATCCATTACCGCTGTTTTTCAAAACCATTTCATAAACCTTATCTTCTAAGTCGCCTGCTCACCCCCCCCTAGCTACTCGATTCTACCTATCGTAGGGTAATGTGAATATAATAAAGTGTTAGATTTTATATATGTGATATACATACGATAAATTTATGGTGTTAGTTGTCGGCGCCATCCATGTATATATTTTGGGAGGGGAAGGAGAGGAAAGGAAATGAATTTTTTTCAAGTTAAGATTGACTCCTCCGCTTACCAAACAAAACTGATGGATGATAGTTCGAACAAGGCAATCGATATCTGCGTGTCTGGATATCACAACCGGCCGGGTCTCCCCTTGTTCCAAATCGGCAACCTTCACGCCAGAATAAAGAAAACCAGGTCTCTTCACCAATTTCAGAATTGCCCCAATCTCAAACACCTCCAGGATAAACTACTTTACTGAGTGTAGAAGGGGAAAACCATAACATCCCTTTATCACGAATCTAGTCGCGAAAAATGTGACACGTAAGGTCCTAAGTTACGTGCCACCTCTAGAAAACGTTGTAACTCCCACGTCGTCGGGGATTTACATCCCTTTCTAGGTCAATACATAGGTAACACACGACGATCTTGTCGACATTTTGCCTGCTTATTAACGATAGGTTGTGTGCCTACCCATTCAGCCAATTATCATGTGAGATATATGTAAGGTCTACTCGAAATGCCAAATTTAGGATGAGGACTGTCTGTATTTTAATATTTGGTTCCAGTATTTATTTTATGAGGTTACTAGCATCCTCGTGTATTAGGTATGGGTAACTTCTACTGAATACCTATCCTCTCAGGTAAGGTATAAACGGATAATTGGTTTGATGTTTTGCATTTAATTTAAAGAGGCTGCCTACCTCTCGAAAGATACCTGTTGAGAAAAGTTGTTCGGTTGGTAGTTTTATTTCGGAGATTACCATCTCCCTCTTTCGTCTTTAGATTTGTTTTCGTGCATCCCAATTCGTAACTTAGAAAGTCAAACAATAGATGAAAAGTATTAAATTAGAAAAGTCAAATAACAGAAGAAAAGTTTTCATTTTGTTCCGTCTGGTTGCATCCGAACGCTTTCAATTTGGGACGGCATACGCTAGCAAAACTTCCCCTTTGACTGACTGTACTCCGCGCCTCTCGGCCTATATATGAAAAGTCATTGGCCTGTCTCTCACTCACAGCTGATTGACAATCCGTCTAGGGTATTCCTTTTAATGATAACATTATTTGGGCGGCAGGTGTCGTAAACTTAGTTGTATCCGTCTTTTAAAGGGGTCCTCTGAAATTTAATAAATAATATAAAAAAACTCACCCTGTTAGTCACCTCCAAATCCTCGTGTGAAACTTACCTGGTTACACTATATAGCTAAATCACTTTAATTTTCGACCTCCTCCCTACGCTTATAAAAGGGTAATTAAATATTCCTGTAAATAAAATTGTACCTCCCTAATCTGTTAGGATTCGAACCCACAGTTAATAATCTATTTGATTCTCTGGTTTTCGGTCTCCGTGGATAGAATGCCATCTCGCCAAATCAATAACTTAGCCCGATTAAACACTTCCTGCCTTTAAGTACATTCACTCTATTTTAAAACGCAATCAATGTTTTTATTATTTTCATGTTTTTAAGACAAGCAATCTAGTTCGAACTGTATACGAAATCACGTTTAAATCAACACAACTTTATAACACAATCGCGATTGCACAACACCTGGCGCCCCTGAGGTGGGTTTTTACAAAACGGCGCTCTACAAATTATCCGATTATTATTATTGTCATTATTATTAATTGTTTTCTCACTGAGTCCAACCACTTTCACTTCGCACAAAACCGGTTCAATAATATTTCACTTTAGTTCAAAATTCCACAATACTATTAACACCATCTGAATCCACTAATTCACTGCAATTTCACACAACACTTCTCATTTGTATAGATTTCATGGAGCTGTCAACGCACTCAAGTTCCAAACCTGACTGTCGCTCCGGTCTCTCCTTTCCCGTGGGAATCTGTTTACTCCAGGCCTGTCTGTCCATAAATCTTCTCATATTCTAAACAAAAAAAATTTTGGAGTATGTTTGTCTCGTTTATTTTATGTGAGTATCCAAACATCACAGCCTGCAAGACTACTTAGTAGTGAACATTGAGAAGGTAGGCAGAAGCACCTTCATCGTGATTATTTGAACAGGATTTTTTAAATTATTTTTGTTCATTATTCAAATGGTCTGGAAATCTAGACACTAAACCAAACATAAACTAGGAGGAACTTTCAAAATTAGGGTATTTAGCCGCGACAGAAGCGATGACTAAGGTAGAGGATCTTCATCGAATAGTAAAAAATCTGCAAAATTACACTTGAAGTTTTTAAAATTCTGCGAATGATGAATCAAAAACAGATTGAAAACGTCGCGGAAAGAAAGGATATGAAGACAACTTCAGAGAAAGACAATTCTGTAAACTTTGATGGGAGCGTTGATTTAACTCTTTTTTATAAACTACAATACGATGTATTATAAATATTCCAGGAAGAAGACTTCGAAGACGATCACCTATCAACAAAGCGGATCGTGTGAAGGAAGCCACCAAAATTAACAAAACGACACAGCATGACGCTGTGAACTTCAAGGATCAAGATGTCAATTTTCGTGAATGCAAATTACTGTAGGTTGTGACGTAAACTCCGAAATTAATAGCTTGAGACAAACAGAGAGAAACACTACTAGAAATACAGCTTTCATTAAATGCATTCACTCTGTAGAGTAAGAGTGAAGAGTAAAAGGAACGTACAATAATACTATGCAGGCTATTAGTCGGGTACTCAGTACACAGTACCCATACAAGCACTTGCAATAATTCACTCCTCTCGCCTCCCAGCGACTACGCCATGAATAAAACCTGTTGCTGTCCCCACGCCTCTACACACACCCCACAATACTTCACAACATCGGATGATGTAGTTGTGAAGGAGAGGGCTGAGGCGTCTGGTTCCCTTGCCAATGTCAAACCTCATTATTATGGACAATCATATGGCGATAAAAAATAAAAGATCAACAATAATATTTGGGGACCAGATCTGACGCGTATACAATTAGGTACTTCCCGACCCTCCTCTTCCTTAGGTCGGGTTGTTTTACAGACTTTGAACAATTCATCCAATTTCAACGTTAATTTTCTAGAAAGTTCTATGAAACTCCTACTCATGTTCTATTATTATACCATTACAGGCTAGTTTCTTCACAAAACTGAAATAATAACATAACTGGATTAGAACTATCACAGAACTAGAAAATTATCTTAGAAATTTGATGAATTACTCAAATTCTGTGAAAAAAACCCGTCCTTATTTTCCTTTCCCTCGCCACTACATTCAGACCGCAACATGCCCTAATTGGGGATACCATTGACTCGCTGGTTCTATATTGATGGAAGCAGTTATTCACATAAAAAAAATCATTTTTGAAAACTTTGATTCGCTCAGGGATAATTTTTTTTTTCAAATACACGTACGGCACGAAAATTTCATAGGTACGAAAATCTACTAGCAATTTTTCTTCCATTTCGATGATCAATATTGTAACCGCCTATAAATTGGGGATACCATTGACTCGCTGGTTCTATATTGATGGAAGCAGTTATTCACATAAAAAAAATCATTTTTGAAAACTTTGATTCGCTCAGGGATAAATTTTTTTTTTTCAAATACACGTACGGCACGAAAATTTCATAGGTACGAAAATCTACTAGCAATTTTTCTTCCATTTCGATGATCAATATTGTAACCGCCTATAAAATAGTAATTGCCAAATGTAAATTGGCTTCGAAATCGTCTTTCAAAATTGACTCCAATTGGTCTGGAAGGAAGCTGGTCGCTATGAGACGGGTCCAAGTAGTTTCTTAGCAACCGAGATGCGGGAGGCTGCGACGCGTTGCTAAGGGGTATAGGACCGGCTTTAGACGAGCGCAAATTGGAGCAGTCCGCTCCGGGCACCGAATTGTCAAGGCACCGAGGCGCTGCTAATACCTAACACCTAACAGTCCCAACACATCGCCCTGGAGATTATTGTTGACAAAAACTGCGCTGTACAAAAATACAAATCATCCGAATATTATTGACTACAGAGATCACCTACGTAGGCATGGGCGTCAAAATTTTGTCAACCGTTTGGCTCAAGGCCGGCTCGGGGGGGTATTATGAATAATTATTATATAGCGACATGCAACATTTGAAATTTAGCTACAAAATTGTAACGGGCATTGAAATAATGCAATTTTATTTTTCCATTTCTTTTCGCCAGAATGAAAAACTCTCTGTATCGCCCTGGTAAAAGAACACCATTCAGATTCGAAACGTGACTTGAAATGACTTTAGCCATATTTGGTAACCAGGTATGAATAGCCAGGTACTTCCGAACCTTCCTCTCCATCTCATTCCCCTCCCCACTACCTTCAACCTCTCAACATACCCCAATTTGGAGATGCCATAATCCCACTGATGGCTCCAGATGGTCGGGAGCAGTTGGGACTTTTATACAACATTACTAGCTATAGCTAAATCCCGGCGTTGCCCGGGCTTTGCACAGAGCTTCCACAAAATCAGATGTAAACACAATCATATATTTTTAAATATCTTGAGAATATGGTTCCATGATAACTCAACACAGTGACTATTCAACGCACCTTTAAAAAGTAATATAAAGTCATTAAAAACGATGAAAAAAAATATTTAAACCTAACCTAACCTAACCTACTTAGCCAAGTTAATAAAGTTTTTGTTTCATCACTTTCCATGAATTTATTTAACTTTTTAAAAATGTGATGAATTATCATTTTGATGATTTATCCGGTCACCATTTTTAGTTATTCTATATTTAAAACTTTTTTACACTTTATACTTTTAAACTTTATACGTTAATGGCACATGTTATAAATCACAAATAAATAAATCAAGTGTGCCTAACATCATCAAGAAATATCACAATTCTGTTTTAAGTGATGTGAAAAGGGGATTGTGGCATTTTTTTAAATCTCATGTATTTCTGATGTTCCCCTTGTTCTGAAAGTCAAGTGAGCGAAATTTCATTAATCTTGTAATAAAACTGTAGATTTGTATAAAAAGCTAAGCAGTTCACCTACACACACTATTCTTTATGTAACATACATCGATGGTCAAGTGCAATTAAAAAAAAAACAATTACATTATTTGAAAAGCATTTATCAAGATTACTTAGTAAATAAATGTTTCGTGGGAAATTTACATTACTTTTTTCATACAGAATTTAAGTTGTCCGACAGAAGATTGGTTTATGATTTTTTTTTTGTCTTTTTAAAATCATTAATTATTTTGCTGACAGCCCTGCATTATTGTAATTGATCTAATGTAATTTTCCTAATAGTGTCACACGAACTAAGACTATCTTTCACTGCAGCAATAATGTCAATATCAATTCGTTTATAAATTCCCATACACAGCATAGGCAACGAATATTTATTTATTTATACGCCTATTAAAGCTTTTAAAATATAAAAAAAATATTTACGAAATAATACTCTTAAATAGTGCAGGAAATGACTGTTTAAAACACTTGATAATATAAATATAAAGTAAAAATATTATTAAATTTGATCCACACAGTATGTAGGTACAAAATATAAAAAAACCAAATTATTTTTTTTCATTCAGCCGACAAAATATTGTTATTGTGTTAGACAATTTAAATAGCTTTATCAAAATATTCCCCTACTTGATGAAAAAAACTTCAATAAGGTATGCTTATACGAGTATATTGAAATTGATATATTAATATATCAACAACATCGGAGTATTTGTTTCCTAGCTGTTGAATCCGGCGCATAGGAGCGTAATATTGGGACGTTGATATAGAATTGCTACAATAATATGGTAGGTACTGTCTTGTAACTGACCTGCTTGGAGTATGAAAACAGATTACATATAATAAATCAGGGGTATCAAACATTCAATTAATGATTTTATACAAACAGGTTAAATCGGAAATGATTCTACGATCAGATAATTTTATTAAATTTAATGAACAAAGTACATTAACGAAATTTAGCCGTTCTCTAGGAATTTGCAGAAGTAGCAGATATTTTAATAGCACCGAAAGAATATCACATATAACGTCCCATAACAAAATATATAGATACTTATAGATAGATAAAGATAGTATGACAATGTAAAACCCCCCATAACAAAAATACATAGAAACTTATAGATAGATAAAGATAGTACGGCAATGTAAGAGCCCTCCATAACAAAAATAAATATATACTTATAGATAGATAAAGATAGTATAGCAATGTAAAACCCCCCATAACATAAATACATATATACTTATAGATAGATAAAGATAGTATGGCAACGTAAAACCCCCTATAACAAAAATACACAGATACTTATAGATAGATAAAGATAGTATGGCAATGTAAAACCCCCCATAGCAAAATTACATAGATACTTATGATGATAAGGATAGTATGACAATGTAAAACCCCCCATAACAAAAATACATAGATAATTATAGATAGATAAATAGTATGGATAGTATATAATAATATTATATATAATAATATTATATATTATATAGTATATAATATATAATAGATAGTATGGCAATGTAAAATCCCCCATAGCAAAAATCAAAAAATATGAAATACATACATAATGTTTCCACGTTTGGAGTAAAAAATGTTGTAACCGTTTTTGACAGCGTGTTTCATGTGTGATATTAATGCCAATGTTTATTTAAAGTACGTAAACAAACATAAATCATTAATAATAAATTTAAATTATATCACAAAATGGGCAAAAATATTGATTGTGTTTACTGTGTAATGCCTCACCTATTCCATGATCAATAGGATGAAAATTGAATTTGACAACTTCTATTTCAATCTGACATTCAATCGCATTCGAGCCTGTTAGGAATCTATTTCATAGATTCTGTGATGAGGTGCGACCCCGGCTTTAGAGTGGGTGGTGTATATTATGTATTATGTCCATGGTAACATGAAGAGTCATTGTTTACTATATTACAACCCACATGGAATGCACAATATGGTGACATCATCACCGTAAACTGTAATGTCACAGTATTCAATACTGTAAAACTTGTTATTATCACATAAATATTTCAAAAATGGTTTTATAATATGGAGACCTTAAATTGTCGGGTTTATTTTTGGCTTATGTTTAACTGCTTGCCAAATTAAGTAAAAAATACATACAAAATAATACATTTTCAACAATCAAAATGGGTAAATAAATGTTCACCAAAATTTGACCTATTTTATATTAAAACGACACCAAAAATAATACCGTTTTCTCACAAATAGTAAATGTTTATCAAAATTTTAACCCAAACCTATTCTGAAATGTTATCTAAATATGACCCTTTTGTTACTTTATTAAAATATCTTATTCTTAAAAAAGTTTGGTTTCCTCAAAAAAAAAAGTTTGCCTACATTTTGAATAGAATTTTATTCTTTAACTAGCGGTACCCCGCCACTAGTTGCTGTGACTCAGTCTGTCTGTGCAAATATAGACACAATATCGTGTGTTGCGTTTACGTCAAACAGATGGCGCTGTTTAAAAAAAAGGTGTTGCTACCTGTCACAGGTGACATATAAACGTAAAAAGATATAATTTTTACGTTTATATATTTTTATAAACTTTAAATAATATATTTCATATGGGTATATGAAAACACACGCCTATTCAAATTCAACGTTGTGTCAAAATTTCAAAGCAATCGGGGAAGAACTTTCCGAGATTTAAGATTTTGAACAAACAAACATTTACGTTTTTATTTATTTAGATAGATTGATTGTAAAATCTTATCAGGGTGCCTATTTTAAATCGAGCCTAACCTAACCTAACCTAAGTTAACCTAATCTTAACCTAAAGTAACCTAAACTAACTTACCTATCCTAGCCTTTCCCAACCAAACCTAACCAAACCTAACCTAACCTAACTGAACCTAACGTAATCTAACCAAACCTAACCAAACCTAACCTAACCTAACTGAACCTAACGTAATCTAACCAAACCTAACTTGTCAGGGGCGGGGCGCGGAACATAGTCAGCCGCGAGCGTATCCACATTTAGCGCGAAAAGTTTAGTTTTGGTCTATACCTACATTTTATTTCAAGCGATGTGGTTTATTTGGGAAGCGTTAATTGGGTAGATTAAATATGGTGAACATTTACGCAATTTGGCTTCGGTTTACATTGAAAATTTCAAGCATCAGTTATAAATACATTTTTATTTTCGATGCGGATTTACTATTTTTTTTGTTTGGTGTTCTTTATCTTTTTGAGGGTAAATTGTTTAGGGAGTAAAAACTTCTTTTGGTAAACAGAGTATTTGTTGCCTTTGTTTGTGTCGAGCGTTTCCTAAAAATTACGAACAATTCAAAATCATTAAATAGCAAAATAAATGTTTGTTTATAAATAATTAATTTTCGAATTATTCGCGTAATAAACACAAGAAAAAAATTAAATCTAAACAATTTATGTTGTTCTACAAGGAAATTTCAGAAGTGTTTGTGAATAACGTCCGCGGTTTCACGCATCTAGATAATTCAATAGTTGTTTATTGTTTATTTTTTCTTTACTTTGTATAATATATTCACATTTGAATTAATAACTTCACAAGGACAAGCCTATTTTGAGGTTAATAATTTTATACACTAATAATACAGCACAAAATGGTATATTGAAAGAACAATAGTGTTACAATTAATGTTTCTACAAATATTGGGCATTTATATGGTACCTACTACACTGAAGGAACCCTTTTTTGTTTTCTAGATTCTTATTTGCCATGAATTTGTGAATCATTTAAATTTACTGAATTTAAAGCAGCGGTGCTGCCAAGGTCTGGTATCTATGCGAGGATATTGTGTCAGCGTTTTATTAGAAGCATACCTGAACGGCTGTCCAGTTTCTTCACCACCTAGGATTTTTGCTGCGGAGTCTCCATCTTCTATATTCGTGTCACCTGTTCCTGTTCTTCTTTTTACTTAACTTAGCTTCACTTTATTTTTGTAATATTTATATTTTTGTAATACCTGCATCAACTGTAAAGCGCCCCTGAGATGATATCTCACAATAGCGGCGCTATACCAATTGTCCAATAAATAAATTGATTATTTACTGTTATTTATACAAATAGAACGACGTCATTGCGTCTTACATTTTTTACCTCATATGGGTGTTTAAAACTTTACCTAGCTATTATAGACTTACAGGCCTTTTTTCGGTAGGGAAAAATTTGTTTCCCGAAAACATACTAAAATTGCATGTTTCTGATCATCACATTTTTCACCAGCACCAGCAGCCAACCACGGCCATATACAAATATGTATGTTGGGATCAGGAAGAAAATTCAAATGCGCCTTATTTTTTGGAATTCCTCCGAATTTGCCCGTGGAATAAGGAAAATCGAAAAAAACCTTATTCAGGAAAAAACGGCTGATTCATTTTAATGTAATGTTGTAAACATGTAGGGTGACCCTGTGTTGATAGTTGATTGAAAAAAAATGTTTTGGTCAAATGGTTTGGTCAAGGGTTTTGTCAAATTAATAATCATAATAATTGGATATTTTTAATAGCGGCGTTTTGGTGTAAAATCTAATTTATTAATCTGCTTTTTTTCAATATTTCGCTTCTTTATATATTTACCATATATATTTTAGCTTCTTTACATATTTTCAATATATATATATGTATATATTATGTATTTTAGCTTCCTTACACATTTACAATATATTTATTTTTGCCTTCTTTACATATTTACAATATATGGTTTAGTTTCTTTATATATTTACAGTATATATATTTTAGCTTCTTTACATATTTACAATATATATATTTTTTTAAGATTTGAAATATTGTTTTAAGCAACCACACGGGAGACTCTGAGGAAAATAATTTCCCTCGGGGCCCATGTCATCGTTTGTAAATTGGTTTGTAACTTAGATAGTGTCTCGGATAAACATATCCAATTTTTATTTATATTTGATAAGTAAAATATACATATAAACAATATATCCTAGCTCCTAAAATGTTTAACCTTATCCCTGAAAACCTAATAACCGTGAGTCAACCCCATTCCTTTAAAAAACAAATTACGAAATGGATCCTTACACACGGAATACATTACAACTACAATACCCATTCATTCTACACTCTATCAATTTAATCACCTTTCAGACAAAACATAATATATCCTTATTCCCTAACTTAGCGGTATAGTATGTACATAATTAATTAGTGTGATCTATTTACTAATAATTTCTCAAATTTTTCATCTTATAGTTTCTCTAACTTCTCCATCCTCTTCTTGCAACCCAAACTAGCTATAAATCATTTTTCTTATTTTTTATATATTATAGTAATGTATAGATTCTATGTCCATAAACTGTAAAATTCACCCGCCATAATACAGGGTCATCCCTAGCATGGAGGGTGAAATATGACAAAAAACAACATGTACTCTCTAAATCATATATCAATAAAATAAATATTTATATTTAGAGTGGATAAAGACGTTGTCCCGGTAATACAGAGACCCGGGGTTCGATTCCCATTTGAGACCATTATATTTTTATTTTTATTCTTCTCGAAATTTCATAGCAGAACCATACAGAAATACAAGTTTGTTGCAAAACAAAACTACAAAATGCAATTTTATAAATTTTATTAAAGTCATATTTATTTGTCGCCGAGCCAACGAACCGGCGAGGACAATAAGAAGGTGCCACCTATGATTAAAACAATAGGTAATAAAAATGATAATGAGGTAATGATCGACTGGTAATATGAAAATAAAACCTTTTGTTTTAAACCAACCACAAGATAGGTGCTGTCTAGTCTAGTGGTGACAATACTTGAGTAAAATAATGATGACACCCATCCATTGACTAAATACATCAAAACACCCATCCGGTACTTGGGGTGACCTACGTATGGCAGGGGTGTTGTTTATCCAATAAATGGTTCCCGGGCGTCGGTACCCATACCCGCCTCCTAAATTGAGATATTTAAAATTATACATAAATATTAACAACAAAATAGATAGTTTGAAGAAAAACAATTATAAATTACAGAATAATAATTTACACACAACGCATAACTGGAGCCTTTGGGTTCTTAGAACAAGCAATCTGCATAGTTGGATATTAATATCAACCTGACAAGATATACGAGTAATAACACTTGTACACATTTTATTTAACCTCTTTGGCAATTTAGAGAGATATTCTTTAGAGACAAGAATCAACCGTTTAGTTTTTTTGGCAGATATATATCCCAACCTGACACTTTTCTGATGTATGTATCAAAATGTATACTATCTCCTTTAGTATTATGGTAATATAGATGATTTAAACAGCGTTCGAGAGAGAAAAAAATGAAGGCATTTGAAAAATATTTGTCAACAATACAAATTTTTAAATAATTGTTTTTATATTTAACCAGCTTCTGAGGTCGTGGCGACTATATGAGCTGTGATCTGCTAGCCAGGCTATATTTGAAAATGATGCGACCCCCTCCTCTACGTACAGGAGAAGGCGTCAGAACAATTTACGGAGCGCCGTAATTACCCGGCTGTCATCTGTCAAAGTGACAGCTCCCATATAAAGAAATGACATTCCGCGGCAGTCCCTGATCCAATTGATCTGACCCCATCTCCTGACTAAGATTAAAGCGTAGTGTGTTAGCCCAACATATAATACGTATATGCCACGCCCAATTTACGCACGGATAATATAGCGTAATGTGTCTAAGGCCTAATTGTATTTCAGTACCACAATGGATTACTGGCGAGCAGCGTGTGTTGAGGCGCTCGCCCCTTCGATATTGAATCGTCATAAATAGAAAAGTCAATGAAAACAATCGCTAATGCGAGCACTTGTATAAAAAGCTACATGTAACATTTTCAGCGATTTTATCGCAGTGCTAAGCCTTACGTACGAAATAGCTGTTTATCGTTCTGCAATGTAACTAACGTTTTTGTAGATATGAAAATAAAAATAATATCGCTCTATCTAAAAGTCCAAATGACTCACTGACATTAAAAAACTAATTTTCAACCCTATAATTTTACAACACGCACCTGCTAAACACTTTCACGTTTTCCCAGCAAGGTAATCCCACTCGATATACAGTATACCTGAATTCAAATACCTTAGACGTAATGTGGGAACTGGGAACTGCAGTCCAGTTTTTCAGGCGTTTTTATGTTGGTGAGATTGTCAGAACCGCACATTTTTAATAATCACGTGCAGTGGTCCTAAACTTCAAAAGGACCACTAGGACGAAACCAACATTCAAGCCCCCGCTTTATAACATATTTCTCCTTAAGGTTTTAAGTTTCTATAAAAATATGTTATTTTCGAAGATAATATGTACACATTTGTAAAGCCGAAACTGTAATTATTTGAAATATCCTCGATAGAAGAAAAAAACGCAAAGTAAGCTATGAAAATTATTAAAAACACGTTTGTTCTGTTTTTTTAACATGTTAAAGGTATGTAAAAATTCACAGTGTATCGTTAATGCAAACTAAGCATTTGTCGACGGATTTTTACTCTATTTCAAATGAGTCGTGTTTTATTAAATATTTTCACCATTTTCGCTTAATTATTATCGTTTTTTTTAAATATAAGCGCGCTCCCTCTAACATCTGTATCTACATATCTCCCTTTAAAACCATCTTTGAACGCATATTTTACGTGAATGTTATATTTTTGCACCGCTAGCAAAACTATTTTTTAAACTCGAAGCAAAACCCACACTTGTATGGGGTTTGCCAAAGACCAAGAGAAAGAAAGAAAGCTAAAACAATAAAATCGTTTTTCTCTAGCCACCGATATTATGTTAAGGCAAGCGTACAAAAAGAAGAAGAACATTACTGAAGACACACTCTTCTATTATTCTGACTCTTGACGAGGCCCGATTTAAGTATCTGATCCACTTGATCGTACCGTGTCTTCCTCGGGCGCCCCCGATTTCTTCTATCATTCGCTCTACATGCCCAAACCATCTAAACATCCCTTTCTCAATCTTTCAATTTTCGACCTAGTTGTCTTATCTCTTGGGCCGGCTAGTAGTCAATTTAAAATAAATAAATAAATAAAAAATTTCATTTGACTGAAGATCAAACAACTGATCAAAATACTAATTGGGTAGGACCGACATTGCTAATGATAAAATGTTATCCAATTTCAGAGAAATGCGTAGGTATATGTCCGCTTGTATATGCGTGCCACCATTGATAGTATTTTATAGACAACGAGAATATCTGTCGAGTTTCTGCTTGATCAGATGTCGGAAAGTGAGTTAATTTTCGCTTTCAAGATTCTACTTCATTCATACATTCATTCATGAACACAAAAGTGAAACTCAAATAGATTTATTTCAAAAGACATATTCATGCAAATTAGACTTACGAATTCAATACAGATCAACAAACACCGATTCCTAATAATAAGCTTTTCGTTACATGTAATATTGTAACGGGTCTAGCAAAAAAGACGGTGGGGATAGGATCCTGGGAGGGATCTCATTGTGTCGGGAGGGTCGTGCCGTTTTCAGTCGTTACCATGGTTTGGTCCGGACAACACTGGGGCTTCACCGTCCGCACGCTTCTTGCAAATTGCCGTTCTTTCGTCGCCACCCAGCGAGCCTTCCAGCTGCAATTTGCGACTTCTTCCTGTGGGGCTACCTGAAAGAAAATGTTTGTTTACATCGACCCTTGGAAGAACGAAAGGATCAACCGATCGATCGGTCGAGATGAGCCAACATGCGGCAGAAAACTGGAGTAATCGCCAATGTTTCGATGTTGGGGGCATCATCTTTCTGATGTCATCTTTATGACTTGCGATGCATAAAACGGTATAATGTAGGTAAGTACCGAATAAAATAAAATAAAGCCCATTTCTGTTGCGATGTTTTTAGCTGAATAGTCCTTTAAAATTGCACTGCCTGTTTTTACACTGTCTATTTTGCCGCACCTGTACGAAAAAACAATAAATCGTTCTTGAAAATTTATTAAAAAAAACATTCAAATGATTGATTGATTTTTTTTGTGAATACCGCAGAAGAGACCCAACTGCTCCCAACCGACTGAAGCCAGTGAGACTATGGCATCCCCAATTGAGGTATGTTGTGAGGCTGAAGGTACTGGGACGGGGAATGAGGTGTGGGAAGAGGAAGTAGTGCGAGTACCTGGATATTGAGATCTGGTCCACGGATTGATTGTGTGAGTTCTGACGACACCGGTACCCAATCCACCGGCTACAACAATTGATTTGGACAAGTAATATTTTACAATCCCTTTGACGTTTAGAAAGCACCTCGTCCATAAGGAAATTTTATTCGGCAATCATAAATATTTGCCGACTTAAAAAACAGAGTTTTCGTTTACTTGAAAAATTGCTGAGAAAATGTTTTATTTTATTTATACTGGGTTTGGTCGGGCTTTCAGAGTGAATCTTATTAAATTTATTCTGCGTTGGTGAACTCTGGTCGTGTGCGTGTCCAGTCTGCTGGGAAATGAAGATCATCTTTCAGAAATTCCTCCAGATGTAGGCCATTTTATATTTCGGGGAACAGTGGGTCCACACGTCCGGACCTTTTTATTTTATTTTATACTGCACTCCTTCTCTTAATGCCAGACAGATCTGGGATGGCAAATCTAGAAAATGAAGCATTTGATCATGATGGATAGGATATAGATTATAGTCATTTGTAAACAAATTATTATACTAATACTCTAAAATCAAATACAAACTATCTAGAGCATTGATGTATTTTAGTCTATGATCTAGAGTCTAGACCAATTAGATGAGCGTAAAAAAAACGTAAAAAATCCTACGGTTAATACAAGCTTTGGACAAAGATACCACAAATATGCGGCAAAAAAGCATTCAACAATCTTTCACTCGGTACAAAAAATGAGGGAACAAACATTTCAGATGGATAGGATATATGTTATAGTCATTGGTAAATAAATTATTACAGACGGTATTAGCGTAATAATACTATTATTAACACGAAATACAAACTATCTAGACCAATTATACAAGCGTAAAAAAAACAAAAACTACGACGGTAAATACAAGCCTTGGCTGAGGGATCACAAATACCAGTCAATTAAAGCATTCAACAATCTTTCACTCGATTGAAATATATTTTAAAGAACAAAAAAGGCACATTTCCAAAATTTTCAAAACGTAAAACAATAAATCATAAATATACGTAATACATAATACCATTACAATACACACTCCATTATATACAACGATACCTCATAATATTTGCAGATTTTTTTCATTGAGTCTTTTTTATTGTATTTTATTTATTTCAATTTGTTATTTCATATTTATAATCTTTATATTGAATTTTATTACATTTTAAGATGTGAGCCTCAGCACGGGTAAAGCACCTAGTGAGACCCACATTATCAAGTAATGTTTTAAAATATGTAATTTTCTTGTACCACATAAAAAAAGTAAAAAATTATAACACTCTTATTTATATTAAAATTCATTAAGTTTTAAAAATGTGTCTTTCGAACGAAAGAAAATAAGGATGTGCAATTTAATGAAGGCGTAAAATTATATTGGTAGGTACTCGTGTCTTAAGAACCTTCATGGTAAATACGTACTTAATCATATATGGTATATTTTAAAAGCGTACAAACGAAGGTTGAAGGAACCAAGCGCAAGATACCAGATACTAAGTTCGGTGAGCGTGCTGTCGGAGTGTTTGGACCTAATAAAGCCTGGAGAGTGGACTGCCACATGATTTAAGAATAATCACAGATTCGACAGAATTTTGAGCTAAACTTAAAACCTACCATTTTAGACAGTCATAATCATTGATGTATAATATCTATGGTCATAACCATAAATGTTCACAGTCTCCACCTCCATAGTCCGCGACGTCCGCTGTGTAAGAAATGTAAACAACTAAGAATTTGTAAGATTTTTAAAGTAATTTCATTAAAAATTCTCCAGTCTTCTAATAAATGTTATATCAATAGAAGGGGAAAAATAGCAAATGTAAAATCAATGTCCTTTGTTTTAACTATAGTGTCCTCTGCGTGCCAATTATTAATATATGAAATTATGGTATTCTATTAGTAAACGTGTTGCTGTTTAATAAAACAGCTGCGAAAATGTTCAAATGTGATGAATTTTGATAGAATATGAATGAGCAGTAACAGAACCGGGACAAGATACTACTATCCAAATGATAATTAATTACGATTAGTAAAATATGTAAATAGAAACACAAAAAGGCTTACGTTCTCGGGTGATCACAAACATTTAAATATTAAAGCGTATACGTCCTAACTCACGAAAGGCAAATTATATCCTGGAGGTCGTAAAAAAATTCAAAAGAATGCTCACCATTTTGCCAAACAGGACTATTCAAACCCATTGATGTGTTATAATACCTCTTTGTTCAAACCCGACATTAGTTCTGGACTACTACTAACAACTTATAATAGTCCCTCAAGTTGTCGTGGGCGTGGCAGACGCTTCACAGGCCAATGCAGATAATGGGGAGTCGTTTAGTCGCTGTTCATTAAAATAACATCAGGAATCCCGAAAGGTTCGCCCGTCAGACCTTTTTTATTGGCATTTTTAAGAAATCGACCACGAAGCCCTTGTAATTATGGACTCGGCAAACAATAAAAAGGTAACGTTTACTCAATGATCAATGATGATACTACATTTTAAATTAAACGGTAATTCACAAGTCTGAAGGTAAAATAGGCCAAGAATGTAGACGAAAACGTGGGGAAAAATTTGATCTCAACACGAACGGATTATAATCAAATAGGATAAGTTCGTTAGGCCAGATCTGTTTTATCCCATAATCAAATTCACTTACGCCGCATATAAGTTAACGAGTGGGTTAAAAATAAATTTCAGAAAAATCAATTTTGTGGAACTTGTCCCCTGATTACCAATTTATCCAAAACTGTCACAACTCCAACATTTTAAATTGTCTGAAACTTTTGATAAATACTTGTATTTTAATATATTCATAATTTAGACGACCGACAATTATAAAACAATAAGTATCAACAAAAAACAAGCAATAAAGTTTGAGTCAAGTGAAGTCGTGTGAGAACAAGAGATTAAAAAAGTTCTGGGGCTTGTAACTTATATAATATGATGAACCAATATTATTATTTTATGTTATTTTTA
Source organism: Hesperophylax consimilis (assembly GCF_061612785.1). Taxonomy (NCBI): domain Eukaryota; kingdom Metazoa; phylum Arthropoda; class Insecta; order Trichoptera; family Limnephilidae; genus Hesperophylax; species Hesperophylax consimilis. Next base: position 6,231,014 of record NC_142842.1, read on the forward strand.
TGCCATCTGCACTTTTAAAAATGGTTTCAACATTTTATTTTATTTTTATTGTTTTACATGCTTATAAATTCTTTATAAAAACTTTATATCTTCCATGTATTATATTAATTTAAAAAAGGGAGAATATATGAATGGTAGCAGAATTTTGTCGGTGGATGTTATAATCATGCGCAACATGTTACAGGAGAAGGCTAGGATAGTTCTTCGGTTCGTTTGTTCCAAACTGGTACGAACTTTTTTTTTATACTTTCAATACAATCGGGGTGCACAAATATATTCAAACGTATCCTCTGTTGTATCTCTACCTACTAATAATCTTCAGTTTTTACCTAAAAAGGTGGGATATTGTTAGAAATTAAGATAATGTTAGATAATAAATAGTATAATTTTGTTACAGCCCCCCGTATGTGATAGTAAATCACATATTATTTTCCACATTAGAAAATGCAAGAGAAAAAGCTCCACATCCATAGATGTCTAAATTGATAGAATTGCCCTAATATGAAATCTGGATTTCATTTCGACGAGCTGGAGGCAAATCACGTGACCATAATATTTTCGAGAATGCCATAATGCGAGTTAACTACGACATCAGTCGTAAATTGACCGAAGAGTGCACATTGAAACAACCAGACCCTGCACAGAAAACTAAAGTTCGCTAAAGTAAGACAAATGTTTGCGGCGCAGTCCATTTCGGAACATATCTGCGCAGGATCTGAATGTTCGTTTTTAAACGAACCGCTTGGCATAGCGACACAAAAAAGTGAGGTGGGTAAATTATAACACATTTGTAACTAAATAATGTAACAAAATATTCAATTTTGAAAACAATCCCAAATTTTAGTTTACTTGTTTGGGGTTAAGTTTTTTAAGAAGACAGCAATTTGCGCGCCATTGTAAAAATGACTAGTATTTCGTAAGCAGATTTTATTTTCGAGGACTGAAGAGTGATATTACAATGCGAATTGCCTGTATACTGTGAGATTCATTTATTGACCAATCACAGAAAGCAAGACGGTCGCGCTTGGTTTGTTCCCATATCCTTGATTGGCTGGTCTATCAATTTGAATGTAATATAGCATTGTATAACACACAGATGTGTTTTTCCCTAGAGCAATATAATGCCCAATGCTGGTCCCAACCGTATCTCGGCAGCACGTGCCAGGAAGGGTGTAGCGGTGGGGGTGGGGGTGGGAGGGTGAGGGTGACAGTTCCCTGACAGGCGAACCTACTCAGTACTCAGGTTAAGGCTGATTACGGAGCACAAGGCTGCTATACACAATAGGGTCACGACCCTACACGAGTTGCCTAGCGGCAAGGTCAAACGAATAGGTACTCTAGCCGTTCTTAAGTAATATATATACTTATACTTCTAAACAATCTGATGGCCTACGTAATCGGGTGGTTACGGTACGAGAAATATTTGCCTTCCGGAGTAGTTTAAACTTTCAGAACCGCCCAGTAGAAAGGCCACCACAATCATTGCTTGAAATGATTTTATCTGTGTTTAGTGACCAGATATGAATAGCCAGGTACTTACCCACCTTCGTCTCATCTCCGTCCCTTCCCCACTACCTTCAGCCAAAATCGGGGATGCCACAGTCTCGAACATTCCCACTGACTTCAGACAGTTGGGAGCAGTTGGGAGTCTTGTGGGGAACAATAGAAAAAAACTTAACCACCAAAAACCGTCGAAATGTCCAGAAGTTATGATGTTTTCTTCTGTGTGAAAATTCTAGGTCTGTGCGAGTATTTGCAGCTCATAGCTTCATTCTATCACGAAAATATGACGAGATAGGGAAGACCTCAGGGCCTCGATTCTCGACAAAGTCATTCCACCCGAAGATATGACGAGTTAGGGAAGACCTTAGGGCCTCGATTCTCGACGAAGTCATTCCACTCGAAAATATGACGCGCTAAGGAAGACTGATTGTTCCGTAGTTCTTCATTAAGTTTTTTTTAAAGAGTAAGGTACATTTCGTACGAAGCCGGAAATGCAATATTTAATTTTTTTCGTATTTCAGTGACAATTATTTATACGTTTATCAAGTAGTACTAGGACTATTGCAAATATAGTTCTATTTAACAAAAATGGCAGCTATTTGTAAATCCAGCCGGGATTCAATTTGCATACAGAAGAAATAATTATCATAATAATTGAACAAAGCACGTTTTTCCCACGCGTTAAAATTGCAATGAAAAATGCATCAAACTAATTAGTTGGGTGAATTAAGAGGATAAATTGTGGAAGTAAAGATTTGTAAAATAAATAATATAAGATATTATATGTCGTAAATAGAGAGAAATGTAAAAATATAACTTGGTTTCGACCACTATATTTTTTTATATACGCCGACCGGTTTCGGAACAACCGTTCTGCCCGCAAGACAAAATGTACTAACTTAACATTACAAAACTATGGATGAATATAATATGTACTGAGTTACAACTAAGTCTTGACGTGGGGGTGGGGGCGTGACTAGGAATTAGTGAAGAGTGGGGGGAGGAGATAAAACGGTCGGTGAAAGGGAACATGTCCAAAATGGGACTGAAATATGATATTTTTTGTTTAATGATAAAGGACTCATTATTACCAAGGGATTTTAAGGCTTATTTTAACTTATATAATCGTTTTCCTTTTTTATTAATATGTAGAATATTTATCCCAGTATTTTTTAAAAACCATCATTATTTGCAATCACGTGGTTCGCGTAATCAGAAAAATTGTTATTATTGAGAAACTTTAAATCTAATGTCGAAATTACGAGTTATTTTATAGATATAAAATGAGGAACAGTCATAAAATTTTATATCGATACAATTTGTAGATGTGTTCAACTGCACAGAATATAGTTTTAAGAAAGCTATAGTAACATACCTCAATAATATTAATAACAATAACTAATCTAAGTATGATACTATTCTTTCGGTATATCAATTTTAAAATGAATATATCCATTGAATTTATAAATTATAATAAATTACGTACCGAAACCAGACTTCTCAAACTATCTTTTTTTAAAGAATTTTAACTGATATAGTGTGTTTATTTAAATTATAAAATCTCTAATTGACAGCCTTGAATTATTGCCATTAATTTATATTAATGTACCTGCCAGACAAACTCGAAGCAAAGACACTTTTAAATTAACAATAACCTCAATACTAACTACTCTATATATTCACCAATTCCAAGAATTCACCACCTTGCAAACAAACCCTGTGAACTTATTGATATGCTTGGTGTTAATAATTGTGTGGGTTTCAAAAGGCAACTAATTTCAGACCTATTTGTATTATTTATTAGCTTTTTTTTTTAAAGTCTTGTCTCTACTATACCTTCCAAAGTTTAACTCACATACTCCATAGTTTATTTGTTATTTATTTTTTTGGTCGCATATTAAAGACTGTATGCATGTACGGTCATACCTGATATGTATATTATAATTTGATTTACTTTACCATTTCAAGTACTATTATTTGCTCGTTATTAACTTTTATCATTTCGTGTCTTTATTTTAAATCTTGTCTCTATACCTTCCTACGAGTACATCGCATAATTCTTTTTAGTTTTATTTCATTTTAATTAATGACTGTATGCATGTACGAACATTCTAATTTATAGATTGTTATTTTTTGTTGTTGTTTTAACAATAAAAACCTTCTATTATTATGCAGTAAATCAAGTAAAATATGTATCATATAAAAGTCCACCAGGGCGTTTAAATTAATAAATAAATTAAACAGTCATATGTTCTTATACGAGTATATGAATGACAAAATTCGTGAAATTGTTGTCATACATATGGGCAGTATAAATGAAGATCTGCAGAGTCCGCCCAGAAAGGTAGGTGAATACCCCTCGAGGAGGAAGGGGAGAGGGGAATTCGTTTTAAATACATGTTTACAAACCATTTTAGAGTGATAGAATCAATATTTGATAGATAAGACAGGTTTTTAGTGAAGAAACGTAAAAATTAAAGAATATAACTAGGCGACCGGCAAGGCGAGGGTCCTGGACCTCGATTCTCTACGAAATCCATAGACATATGAATATTAGTAGACCTGCCCTAAGTGATTAAAAGCGTATTATTCCCCACTCCCCATACCGGTTCCATTGGAGCCGGCTGGGCTCGCGTATGGCTTCTCGTGAATCTTGAGAATGTGACGTCATCATTCTTGTTCGAACTAGCGTCGAGCTATGGTCGAGGCATTTTACGAAATAACAAGGCAAAATGGTTGCTTGTGATATGAAAACTTGTAAAAATAGATGTGAAAAAGAGAATAAACCCAATTGTCGTATTACATTCCATAAGTAAGCATTATTTTACTTTATTTTAAGCTTATTCACACCGTATTATATGGATCAGTTTTAGAAACATATACTATCACATCACAATGTAGCGATTCTCAAGTGTGCTCATCGTTGTTTACTGGGGTAAGTAAATTATGAAACATTTGTAAAAGTGTCTTAACTAAATACTCTGAAACTAACTACGACTCTGAAAATAGAAGAATTTTACTTTGCCGAATTTGGACTTCGCAAATTAGTTCATAACGTGGCGAGTAATTTGCGCTCCCGTGTAAAAATGTCTATTCATTCAAAAGCAGATTTTACTTTTAAGAACTAAATGGTGATATTATAATGCGAGATGCCTATATTAGGCCAGTGCAATTAGCGCCAAAAAGGGGGTCGCGATCGAAGTAATTCCGGTAGTCCCAATTTTTTTTATATGTTATATAAACTGATCCCCTGATATAAAATCTGATTTTCCGACCTTGGCGCACCTGTGCTCGCGCCGCCATTTTGAAAAAACTGGCCGAAATCGGGCCAAAATCTAGTTTTTCCCAAATATCTCATTTCCAATGCAAATTTCGGCTAAAGTATCTTAACAAGTATAATAAAACATAAAATAACCTACAACTTTTATTACTAAAAATTTCTTCTATCTCTAATAGATACCGAGGTAGAAAGTCGTAAAGGTGCGTATATTTTTGAAAAAACAAGTTTTTTGCGGGACTAAGTTTGGTTTTTTATAAATACCTCGTTTCCAGTAGAATTTCATGAAAATTTTATTGATACCAATTATGTAGAACATAAAATTTCAAAAAAAGCTGTGCCGTTTTTATGTTTATATAGTTTTTACCGATATAAAGAATAAACAAATCTAGGTAGGTACGCACAGAAAATCTATCACGGTTTATTATCACGTTATTAGATTTTTTTATGCATTTTTAAATACAAACATCTATAAATTTACTAGAGGGCACTTCGGTATGGGGGGGGCTACCCCCCACCCTTCTACTCCTACCCTCGGGTTCTCTTCAGTTGCCGCATGTCACGTCTTGAGCCTGGAGCGGAGCTGGACAGCGTCAGTGTCACAGCAGCGTTCAGTTCGAAATGATTCAGTGCAATCGAGTATGAAAGATTTACAAAAGAGGGCTACTTTACGATCCGACGGTCTCATAAATTTTGGTCAGGGATTTGGTCTGACATGACCATCGAACAAACTCTGATGAGATCGATGAAAACATCTGGAGGTTTGACCCAAGGACGGGGAATCACAGACAGTTCCATCCTTCGTTGGACTGCTGGATTCGTTTATCTTCATAACATTTGTGAGGGTATCGAGTCATTTTGTGGGATTGAATCAGGAACGTCCGAGCAACACGTAGAGATGAGGCCTGCAAGAATTAAGAGGGATGATCGAGACGTTCAAACTCTCATTGATTGGTTTGCTTGCCATGAACCATTTCCTAAAACAAACGTGATTATGTCTATTAGCAGTGGCACAATCGGGGATAGCAAAGTCACTTGTCACATGGCTGAAAAGATGGGGAAATTAGCTATGTCTAAAGTTATCAACAAGAACTTTGGAAACCTACACTTAAAACGTAATGATGCAATAGTTTCTCTTGCGGCGGTGACCAGCAGTGTCAAAAATCAGGGTGTGACTATGTCAATAGATCCATTAATGCTATTCCATCGTATGTGTATTGCCAAAAAGTCTGAAAGTGAACTTCATAATATTTTCAATATGAACTCTCTCCGGTACCATTGTCTCTTTTCTCAGAAGAAAGCATGCGCAAAAGAACGAAGTCTATATTTTATTCATCATTAATCCCTCTACCAAATAATACAGAACTGGGAAGCAGTAAAATACAGGTAATTGATGGAGGATATTTAATGCACAAAGTTGTATGGGGCTCGTGCTCAACCTCTTTCAGTAATTTTCCAGCAATATGTCAGATATGTACAAAATCACTATGGATCCAATGCAGTAGTGGTATTCGATGGATACCCAGATTCTATGGAAAAGAAAAGCACTAAAGGGGTGGAAAGAGCACGGCGTGCCAGAGTTACAACTTCTGCTGAAGTTTTGTTTTTTGAAAGCATGCACCCACAAGTGCCACAGGAAAAGTTTCTGGGAAATGAGAAGAACAAGTCTCGTTTTATTTCCCTACTCAGAACCTCATTTGCACGATCCCACATAACGACAGTACAAGCTGAAGAGGATGCTGACGTTCTCATAGTGAACACAGCAAATTCGTTGTCATCTCAACATGATGTAGTCATAATCGTTGGTCAGGATATTGATCTGCTGGTACTCCTCACAGCTCTCTCACCTCTCAACGTATATTACCAAAAAATTCTAACGCGTTGTACTCGAAAAAATGTTTTAAGCACATTGAAATAGTTGAAAACATTTTATTACTTCATGCCATAAGTGGTTGCGATACAACTGGAGCTCCGTTCGGTCAAGGCAAACACAAATTTTGTAATATTCTTCTCAAGAACCACTCAGTGAATGAACTTGTTCGTGTATTTCAAGACCCAAAAGCAAAGACAGAAACAATCACTTTGGCTGCCGAACAACTATTTGCACTTTTGTATGGCGGCAACGAGAAATAAAATTTGGAAAATTTAAGGTACATCATTTTCGTCAAAGGAGTAAAAAAGAACAAATTCAATTTATCCAGGCTACCACCCACCAAAGATGCAGTCCAGCAACACGCTTCAAGAACATACTTGCAAGTGCAGACTTGGCTTGATCACGATAAAGATCCGACTGAATGGGGGTGGAAAAAGGATGCTGTTGGGTTACTTACTCCAGTAACAATGTTGAAGGAAGCTGCACCTCAGGCCTTGCTGAACTTCATATCATGTCAATGTAAAAAAGGTTGCGCTGGAAAGTGCACCTGCAGAAAGTCGGGTTTGAAATGTTCCCTACTCTGCATTCATTGCAATGGCAACTCCTGCGAGAATGCTGTAGAAGCCTTCGTTGATGACGATGACAGGAATATGATAACCCAGTTGCCACAAATTTGGGTGATAAGACAGATGAAGAAGCTATTCAGGGCCAGAAGTAAAAAACTATAGTCAAGGGCTCGTACTTCTGTCTAAACTGATCTACCATTAATTTTATTTTTTGTTATGCTGACAACTTAACTAATAAAGAAAATAATGTCAATAAATGTTAATTTTACGAAAATACCATTTTTTTTTCTTTTTTATGTACCTTATCATCTTAATTGTATTAATAATCTTAAATGTATGTTGTGATTACGTTGATAGGCATGTCAGACCAAACTGCGAGCACAAATGTAGTGGATTGGCCTATTTTAGTGGTCTTCCCATTGGGAATGTATGGCGACCGATATGCTGAAATAGTCTATCTACTATATTTATAGCTAGGTCTGACACAGGCATGACGATTGTTGTCAACGTATATATTCTTAGAACAATAATTGTTAAAGAAAAATAAAATCAAGGAATGCCAAGTTTAAAACACCTAACCTCAGTTTCAATTTTTGGCCTGGTTTTGGTGGATTAGAGTTTGGATACGTAATAGAGATAAAAAATATAAATTATATACCTATTTCTTTAACGAAATTTTATTTTCTACAAAATTATTATCAATAAATTTTTCACAAAATTGTACTGGAAACGAGGTATTTATAAAAAACCAAACCTAGTCGCGCAAAAAACTTGTTTTTTCAAAAATATACGCACCTTTACGACTTTCTACCTCGGTACCTATTAGAGACAGAAGAATTTTTTTTAACAAAAATTGTAGGTTATTTTATGTTATATTATACTTGTGAAGATACTTTAGCCGAAATTTGCATTGAAAATGAGATATTTGGGAAAAACTAGATTTTGGCCCGATTTCGGCCAGTTTTTTCAAAATGGCGGCGCGAGCACAGGTGCGCCAAGGTCGGAAAATCAGATTTTACATCAGTTTATATAACATATAAAAAAATTGGGACTACCGGAATTACTTCGATCGCGAATCGCTAATTGCACTGGCCTATATCCTGTCAGATTGATTTATTGACGAATCACAGTCACCCCCTTCGTTGATTGAACAGTTGATTTTACCCCTCACCTTTAATTTCTAGTCTATATATTCTTATGTCTGTGACGAAATCATTCCACTCGAACAACGAGCGTGTCGAACGACTCGTTCTTCGAGTGAAATGAATTTTAACATTTGACGTATGTAATTAGGTACCTTCGATGAGACTCAAGAATAAGAACTTCGACCAATGTGTGTACTTTTGACGGCCATTGCGAGCGGCCTGGATTGGAGAATCGATACCCCGATTTTTCTAATTTTTCTGTTTCAAATTTTCGTTAAGAATTGCTAATATGTCTTCAATTATTAAAAATAACATCAGTTTACGCCTAGATCCATCACTTAATTTTGGGCGGACTCTGCTGAAGAACATAATATGAGCAAATAGTTATTTATTGTTATTAAGTTTAATTTGTAGAACTCCATTTTATTTTTTATTTTTTATATATTCAATAATATTATTATTGGGTTTATAAAAACAGTTTATTTTTAAACAAGTTCTGCTGTGTAATTATTATTACGCGTGACAGCTGTTTCGCCCTCTGAAGGCAGTTTACAGTTTGATAATGCCTTCAGAGGGCGAAACAGCTGTCACGCGTAATAATAATTACACAGCAGAACTTGTTTAAAAATAAACTGTTTTTATAAACCCAATAATAATATTATTGAATATGAGCAAATAGTCATTAATGAATTTTGTCATTTAAATTGTGCATTTATCTGTATTATAAGTTTGAGGTAAATTTAAGCCATGTGTCTCAATGTCTTTGTAGAAAAGCTAGTCGACTTATAATATGTTTTATCTCGGTATGATTGCAGTTTTGTAGGAAGTTTGTGGGTTATGGGTGAATTGATCAAGTACAAGGAAAATAAGGCATTTCTCTTATGTTTAAACAACAAGGATATTTAATTTAAATTATTTTTTTAATTTCCTGTATTGGTTAATAAATTCATGATAAAATTAATGATATTGTGTAGGTACCATTGATTATTTTAGGCAGATTATACTACTAGCAGATTATATTAATGAATTTTGTCATTTAAATTGTGCATTTATCTGTATTATAAGTTTGAGGTAAATTTAAGCCATGTGTCTCAATGTCTTTGTAGAAAAGCTAGTCGACTTATAATATGTTTTATCTCGGTATGATTGCAGTTTTGTAGGAAGTTTGTGGGTTATGGGTGAATTGATCAAGTACAAGGAAAATAAGGCATTTCTCTTATGTTTAAACAACAAGGATATTTAATTTAAATTATTTTTTTAATTTCCTGTATTGGTTAATAAATTCATGATAAAATTAATGATATTGTGTAGGTACCATTGATTATTTTAGGCAGATTATACTACTAGCAGATTATATTAATGAATTTTGTCATTTAAATTGTGCATTTATCTGTATTATAAGTTTGAGGTAAATTTAAGCCATGTGTCTCAATGTCTTTGTAGAAAAGCTAGTCGACTTATAATATGTTTTATCTCGGTATGATTGCAGTTTTGTAGGAAGTTTGTGGGTTATGGGTGAATTGATCAAGTACAAGGAAAATAAGGCATTTCTCTTATGTTTAAACAACAAGGATATTTAATTTAAATTATTTTTTTAATTTCCTGTATTGGTTAATAAATTCATGATAAAATTAATGATATTGTGTAGGTACCATTGATTATTTTAGGCAGATTATACTACTTACTGTTCAAAGTGGAAGACACTAGAAAGATCGCCCTGCGAAAGATCATCCAATAATAACATCCAAATGTAATCATAATTGAGCATGCAGCATTGTGCTGATGACCTCATATCGGATTTCACAATATTTTTTAGCCATTGAGTTAATTTAGATTTTAAAAATTAATCCATCCTTTCTTCTCTCAAAATGAGAGTCAAATCAAACATTAAAATGATTTATTTGAGAAGCATCGTTGACATATTGTGGAGGTTTGTTCCGTGATTCCACTAACCTATTTGCAAGGAAGTGTTTCCTAGGATTGGATACAAAGGGTGTTTTGTTCTCTTTTAAATGTCCACTGAGATTTACATTTGTGTTGGTGGTGAAGATTTCTTAAATGCCAGATAAAATGTTGAACGTCACAATCAAGTCCCACTCTCTTATTTCTTTTAATGTTGGTAATATTAATTTCTCTACTCTAACTTTATGTTGCTGGTCTTTCAAAGCTCTTGGTGTATTTGTGAACTGTCTCTGAACCCTCTCTCTTATACTGTAATCGAAACGTTGCTATATTTTTTTTGGTCGTGGTTAGTGACCAGATCGGAGTAGCTAGTAATATCTTCAATTTCCTCTTCATCATCTCCTTTCCTTCACCACATCCATAAGATTACACTAATCGCGAATGCGATAGTTCCCTTGGTTACAAGCAAATGGGACTCTTGTGAAGTAACCCTTAATTGATTTTAAATAAATAAAAAAAAATTATAACAAAATTTTGAATTGGGTTAAATGTGACTCATGTACGCCAAATTTGGACCCAAGATTTGTTAAAAAAAACAAATGAAAGAACATACAACAATGTTTTCATTATTATTCAATTTATAAAAACAGTTTATTGTTCTGCTGTGTAATTATTATTATTACGCCTGATAGCTGTTTCGCCTTCTAAAGGCTTTATCAAACTTTGACAACGCCAGTTTGACAGTTTGATCATTTTTCAGAAGGCAAAACAGTCGTCACGCGTAATAATAACTACTCATAAAATTATTTTATAAATAAACTAATAATATTTTTCAATTTATAAATGGAAAAATAAATAGAAGTTTCACAAATAAAATAAATAAAAAATGAACAAGCAACAAATGTTTTTTTTTAGAAAACCACGAATTGATGGCGTCACCTCATCGGCATGCCAGTATTGCCAGCTGGATTCGTCCTTCCCGATATCGCCTGGAATTCCTAAAACCGGTTTGGAGTAACCTGAGCCCATACTCCGTACCACCCCTCGCCCCACCTGCTCCTACCGTCTAGCCAGAAGTTTGGAAAGGTGTTCACATTCAGTACGTTATAATATTATGTGGTATGGCAACATTCTTGCACTTTCAAATTAAAAAGGCTGTTTTACGTTGGTTTAAATAAATTTTTTTTAAAGAAAGACAAACATTCAAGAGTTGTGAATGATATGAAAAGATTTGAAAATCTCCTACCACAGTAAGCGGAAAATGTTGCTTGTCTTGTGATGGAGGACTTAGCCGAGAAATTGAACGCGATGCAAACTCAGGCACTGACTGGTCGATATACATATTTATATACAGCACTAAATTCCCAATTACCCGAGTCAATAGGACTATGGCTTCCCAACATTTAGATTTAGAACTAGAACCGGAGATAACCGGTTCAATTAGTATTCCAAACTTTACTGTTCATGGTGCAATATTGAATTGCTTATCTTTATTTTTTTTAACATTTGTTCCACACAGATCATCTTTGCTGTGTTGAGGTTTTTTTAAGGAATGGAAGGAGATTACTATCTGGGAAAGTATGAGGGGTGGGTAGGAATCTGGGGGTCAGTGTGTCCAGGACAACGATGGGTCGAGAGAGTCTGCTGGAAAGGTAAAAAAAAACTTTCCAAATTTCGAAAATTCAAAAGTTTGTCGTTGAACTCAGTAACTCGACAACAAATCCGTAAATCCGTCGTTGTACCCAGTAACTCGACAACCAATCCATAAATCCATCGTCGAACCCAGTAACTCGACAACAAATCCATAAATCCGTCGTTGAACCCAGTAACTCGACAACCAATCCATAAATCAGCAGTTGAACCCAATAACTTGACAACAAATTCATAAATCCGTCGTTGGACCCAGTAACTCGACAACCAACCCATAAATCCGTCGTTGAACCCAGTAACTCGACAACCAATCCATAAATCAGCCGTTGAACCCAATAACTTGACAACAAATTCATAAATCCGTCATTGAACCCAGTAACTCGACAACAAATCCATAAATCCGTCGTTGAACCCAGTAACTCGACAAACAACCCATAAATCTGTCGTTGAACCCAGTAACTCGACAACCAATCCATAAATCCGCCGTTGAACCCGATAACTTGACAACAAATCCATAAATCCGTCATTGAACCCAGTAACTCCACAACAAATCCATAAATCCGTCGTTCGAATCAGTAACTCGACAATTTATTCATCCAAAAATCCGCTGTTTAACGAAATAACGAGCAATTCCAAAAAGCGTCTTTTTAAACCCAGCAACTGTACAATCCCTAAAATCGTTGTTGAACCCAGCAACTTAACAGCAGATAATGGACAATGTATCCGTAAACTCAACGTAGAACACCGCAACTCAACAGCAGATAATCGACAATGTATCCATAAACTCGTCGTATAACCCCGCAACTCAACAGCAGATAATCGACAATGTATCCCTAAACTCGATGTAGAGCCTCGCAATTCAACAGCAGATAATCGACAGTGTATCCCTAAACTCGACGAAAAATAAAATAAAAAATAAACATATTCACTGCTAGTTACTATCACTACAGAATTTCATTGTATCACATTCTAACTCATATTCACGACTGTTAAATTGATTGTACCTAATATTTTAATATTACTTGCGTGGCAACTTTTCCTTATCCCTCTCCTCCCCTTTCCCGTTCCAACCTAAGTATATTTAAGTATAGTTATAATCACTTTTATTTATTGCTGTTTATGGTAGGCATATTATAGGTTTATCGTTTATTGAATTTACATTCGTATTATTATTTTTCTTATTTGCTGCTTTATTCTGTTTGTTTTTTCTATTTTTATTAAATATTCTAGTTTACAGGTTATTTTTATGTTTCTGAATATCTATCTGTGAACATTAATAATTGGTCTGTTTTTTTGTTATCCTCTTATGTATATTGTATTACTAAGACTGTTTATGTTCCTCAAATAAATAAATAAATCCCTAAACCCATCGTTAGACACATCAAATCGTCAATATGCCTCTAAACCCATCACTGAACCCAGTAACTCGACATCAACAACTCCGGTTGATTAGTATTTTATCAGAAACATACGAAGGTGTGCAACTCGACATCATTAAAATTGCATTGTTGTTAGTTGCATTAATTGTAATAACTGTATGTTGTTGCAGCCCGTTCTAATAACTACTTATTAGCCAATTATTTAATCGAGTTTGCGTAGGTGGCGTTCTAAACAAGTAAGAATATGTTAAATTTAATCCATTCATGCGAGCACGTTCTCATAACTAATGAAATATGTTTTGTGCGTACAATCCTATGAGGAAGATACATCACGCGTGTTCAAAATCCTTATAAAAAACTGGAAAAAATAAATTATCTTTTAAAACGCCCATTGTTTTTGCTGTTGTAAAGTAGGTAGGTACTTAACATATTTTCAGATAGATTAGGTACTCTGTAAAATAAATGTAATCAACAATTTAGAATGGAACTTGAAACTCGAAAAATAAAGGCAATTCCAATAACGTTACAATATACGAGTACATCGCACAAGCATTTGAATTGGAAAGTTCGAATCAACAGATTAGAGTTTGAAAAATATAGACGCGCTGTAGAAATCTCAAAGTGGCAAACAAAAAACAAAGTACGTCAATTGCAGTGCTTTCTATTTCGTAGTTTTAGTACTAAACTGTTACTCGTCGCGTAAGGTCGTGTGCTATCTCTAATAAATTGTCTTTAAAAAATGTTCTAATTAATTACTCGACAAATACTAATAAAAGCAATAACATCTCATTTGTAAATAAAAGCAAATTACTTATTTTTTTCGATTATTATAAATAATACATCGGATTCCGGTTCGAAAATTTTATGTGTCATAGAGAAAATGTAAGGCCGACTAGAGTAGAGCTCTGGGCGCGCAACATCCAAATTACGAAGTCAGAGCTGTCGCTAAAACTTCACTGTTTAAAACAATTAATCACTATTACCAGCTTATACAAACAAGCAGTAACAACTAATATGGACAATAATCACTGCCATTTGCAAACTGTCGTTGCTCTATTATGACCCGACACTAACTTAATACTTGTTACCTCAAAATCCATTAGGTGCCCAGGCTTGTAACTCTAGTCGGCCTTCAGGTATATTCAACGCAACTTTTGAATACGAAAACGTTTGGGACCGGTCCTATAGTTTATTTCGTCATAGATTTACATTTGTTTATCTTTGTCATACATAAGTAACGTTTGAATTAAGAATTTACCGGAAACATAAGAGTGTTTCTCACTTAACACATTTGAACTTAATTTTATAAGAAAAAAAGTCTAGATAGTCTATCGCAGAGGTTCCCAAACTTTTTTGCCCCGTGTTTTGCCCACTTACCATTTTTTTCCGTAGACCCCCAGCCTGCCGAATTTTGAATTTCGCTAAAACTATTAACGTCCCATGTGATGATAATTTATATTTTTAGTAAAAAGATTCCCTTCCCTTGCCTGCCTGAGTTGCTCTGTATTTACACTGTGCAGACAGGGGCACCCTTGTAGGGTATTACACCAAATGAAAATGAAGCAGGATAAGCAACGGGAATTTCTTTCTATAGCTAGCCCTACAGAACTGCCCCTTAAGTCCTTTGTCAGTGCTTATTCCGGTCAGTTCTTCTTGTCGCATGATATCCGATTCTTCAACGTTGCATTTCCATAATCAAAATGTCCTCTGTGATTGATTAATAATGAACGTCATTATTACCCTGGACGTTTTTCGAAAACAAGTTGGGGAACTAGGAAAATTCGCGGCCTCTAATGTGCAATATTTTGCTTGAATATATTAATTCTGACGAGAAAAGGAACGTAGAGTCTATTTATATACCTCAATTAACAACTTTACGAAATATAAAAATACAAATATCAAATAAGTAATTTCTCAGTCTATGTTTGTGTTAGGTCTATTGTGTCATTTACGGAACTCCTAAATGTTGACTTGAGGTAAATGGGGGTCCATTCGTATGTACCCCCATTTGAATCTCGTGGACCCCCAAATGTTTTTCATCATGCCGATATCGACCCCTGGGGGTCCATATAGACCGCTTTGGGAACCTCTGGTCTATCGTAACATCATTGAGCAATTCTATTCCGTTTTAGATGACTCTGACTTCTTAGAACTAAGAAAAGGCATTTAGTACAAAGCAAGATTTTAAGATCTATTGTTACCAATATTAAAATACTTACGTACTGCAGCTGCACGGTAGCGCTATCAGTGAAATCCCGCTTAAGAGAATGACTTATGACTGCTTTACACCATACTATTTTCATAAAGTTTATTTGTTCCTAGCGAATCGGGGTGAAAAAAAGAACTTATTCTATTTAGATAGTTGGTACCGGGAGTTGTATATCTACGTTGGTACTGATTTTCGTACAGTTTAAGGTCTCGGACGTTATTTGACATCTGTCATCTCTCATTGTTTTACGTAAATTTACTTGAATATGTTGCATGTTTATTCAGTTTTATATTTTAAATATTAATTGTAAACCCTACAAAGTGTATTTATTACTATTTGTGAATGTTTATTACTGTTATGTATTGTGAATTTCGCGTGTATGTTTGACGATTTGACATTTTGTTTTGAGGAAATCATACACGAGAACTTTACGTACGTACTGTAAACTCTTATAATAAAAAATAAGTGTGTGTTACTTTTATTAATTAATTAACAGAGAAAGAGTTGTTACATATGGTGCTTTGGCATCTGCGCTGTCGTGTTTTGGTGATTCCAACTCATATATTAAACGAATATCGTATCGACCGAGATACGGTGATCAAGTAGTCAATTTTGTCAAAACGTAGATACCTATAAAAATCATTATGAATAAGTTTCAAACGACGAATGCGTGACCAGGCGTGTAACTCAGTCGGCGAATGACAGTAACGGATGATTTCAACCACGTGACCACGATTGTGATCTACGGTTACGTTCAATGTGTTGCAATTTAGTTACCGTCCCAAAATATTTTTTCTTTTCTAATGAAAACTATCTATATGAAATCGTAAATATGAAAATGGATTTTTCATGTGGGTCGCGATATGGGGATCGGTGTGAAAAGCTTATCGTATAAAGCAGGCATTTCTACAGATGACGCAATACTTCTATGCCAGCCTGTTCTTACAATAACGCACATTACGCTACGTTACGTGTACCGCCCAGAGAAGTGGGCGGGCGGCTGTCTCCTCAACAGAACAAGTCACCAGTAGACCAGCTCCAATATATTACTATAAACAGCATGCATTGCGCAGCTGGCTGCTTTGGGCTGGACTGCAGCTGTGGGCGGACCTGATTACAGAGTAGCAGATACTCCGAGGTTGTAGGTTGTAAAACAGGACAGGGTTTTACAATCACTACGCTCGAGATGGCGTTACTAATAATATTATGATAATTATTTATTTATTCTGTAATGTTGGGAGATTAGTGCGAGTATGTACACACACGAAAGAAATTAAGAAAGTACATGCAAAAGCATAAAAAAACATTTATATATAAATAATAAATACATATATATTTAGATATATAGCAAAAAAAGACGGGCGATGCACCACGTCGTGTAACATTTGGAATCGGGCAGCTAACAATATCAGTCCTTATGTAGATGGCGATAAGGTTTAAATTCCGGCTTACCACCAGTCGCCTGTTTTGATTTATGCCAAAAAAATTATTCCATGATAACTCAACACACATTTAAAGGGTGATATAAAGTCATGAAAAAACCAAAATATAAACCTAATCCACTTGACCTATTTAACCTACTTATAATTTTACGTTTCACGACTTATCACTTTAATGGTGTGTTGAATTGTCATTTTGATGAGTTATCCGGTCAACAATTTTATTTTATTTATCGAAGTTTAATGTATATGTATGTAAGATATTTAAATGTATTGCGATAATTCTTAAAAATAAATAAATTTACCATATCATATGATAAAACCTTAACCGAAAAGGGGTTCATAAGTAGGAGATTTTGAACATTATAGCAGTTTTTATAGGCCTGATTATACTTTTTTTCTGGGCTTATAAAAATAATTTCTCTGGATTATTTTAAAGGCTACGACGTGTTCTACTCGCACTATTTGATTAAGGGCCCGTTCCCACTTAAGTTTTCAAATCGGAGGCGGGTCCCGTTTTAAAAACGGATGGCCAATGGCCCTGTTCACACTACCGTTTTAAAAACGGATCCGTTTTAAAAACGGACCATACTCTACGAAAAAAAATAATTGTCGATTCAACAAAAACATGTTATTTGCTCATTCTTCAGTAATGGTGCGCAATGGACGACGATGAAGCTCTTGTTGTTATGTTGTACTTATTAAAAAGAAGGAAAAAGGTGAAAAGAAAATTTCGGGTACACCCAATCATAGCCAAATGATTTTCTGTAGGAATTTTCCAAGTGTTAATTGGTGAGTTGAGAAGTGATGAACTAAAGTTCTTTAATTATTTTAGAATAATAATGGTTGGATTATTTATATAGCGCCGTTTTCACCATGAAAAATCACCTCAAGGGCGCTTAATGGCTTAAGAGAATGTCTATCACTTCCTTTAACCATCTACTGGAATGAGTTTCAGAGAGCTTAACATATCAAAATATAAAATTGAGAAAGTGCATTTGTCCTGAAGAAAGGCTATCGATATTTTAAAGTAAGAAAACAATAACAACTCAAATATTTTTTATTATGTGTTTATTAAACTAATACGCTCTTCCGTGCATCTCATTAAAGCTTTTAAATTTAAAAAAAGTAAACATAAAAAAATAAAAATAAAAATTTTGATGTACAAAACTTGTGTACACCAAGTCTTTTGTTTTTATTTAGTTAAAGATAAAATATTACCATACTCTTTCTTCGACCAGTGGTATTAAATTTTCGGGATTTATTTCCTTATCCATTATTGTAGTTTTGATTGGCCCTAAGGGCCCGTTCCCACTTCCGTTTTAAAATCGGAGGCGGGTCCCGTTTTAAAAACGGATGCCCTAGTGGCTGTAGTGAATGTATGGAGCTGTTCACACTTGTCCGACACGATTTGAAAACGGATCCGACATTTTTTGTCGGATGGCTCGCCTACGCAGCGCGTCCGTTTTCAAATCGTGTCGGAACACGCTCGCTCATAGTGTTGTATGGAGCTGTTCACACTTGTCGTCCAGTCGTTCCGGCAGAGTCCCCGCCAAACCCCGACCCCTCCCCGCCCGCTCCCTGTCGCAAGGAAGCAGGCACGCTGCGTGCTTGTATTTGGTTATTTTGTTAAGTAAATAAATCAAAACTACAATAATGGATAAGGAAATAAATCCCGAAAATTTAATACCACTGGTCGAAGAAAGAGTATGGAAATATTTTATCTTTAACTAAATAAAAACAAAACACTTGGTGTACACAACTTTTGTACATCAAAATTTTTATTTTTATTTTTTTAAGTTTACTTTTTTAAAATTTAAAAGCTTTAATGAGATGCACGGAAGAGCGTATTAGTTAAATAAACACATAATAAAAAATATTTGAGTGTTTATTGTTTTCTTACTTTAAAATATCGATAGCCTTTCTTCAGGACAAATGCACTTTCTCAATTTTGTATTTTGATATGTTAAGCTCTCTGAAACTCATTCCAGTAGATGGTTAAAGGAAGTGATAGACATTCTCTTAAGCCATTAAGCGCCCTTGAGGTGATTTTTCATGGTGAAAACGGCGCTATATAAATAATCCAATCATTATTATTCTGAAATAATTAAAGAACTTTATCTTTAATATAAATGTTTCGTCTGTAAGTGGACTACCCACAGTTTGATAATGCCTTTAGAGGGCGAAACAGCTGTCACGCGTAATAATAATTACACAGCAGAACTTGTTTAAAAATAAACTGTTTTTATAAACCCAATAATAATATTATTGTATATATAAAAAATAAAAAAATAAAATGGAGTTCTACAAATTAAACTTAATAACAATAAATAAAGAACTTTAGTTCATCACTTCTCAACTCACCAATTAACACTTGGAAAATTCCTACAGAAAATCATTCGGCTATGATTGGGTGTACCAAAATTTTCTTTTCACTTTTTTCCTTCTTTTTAATAAGTACAACATGACAACAAGAGCTTCATCGTCGTCCATTGCGCACCATTACTGAAGAATGAGCAAATAACATGTTTTTGTTGAATCGACAATTATTTTTTTTCGTAGAGTATGGTCCGTTTTTAAAACGGATCCGTTTTTAAAACGGAAGTGTGAACAGGGCCATTGGCCATCCGTTTTTAAAACGGGACCCGCCTCCGATTTGAAAACGGAAGTGGGAACGGGCCCTAAGGCGATGCCATACATAGTAATGCAAAATCATGTGTTTTTGGTTTGAAAATTTGGTCGCCTAGAAATGTTTCAGATGCGAGTAGAATACATCTTGGCCTTTGAAATAATCGAGTATTTTTTAGATAAGTCTTTTTATAAGCCCAGAAAAAAATAATGTAAAGGCCTATGAAAACTCCTTTAAAGTTCAAAATCTCCTACTTACGAACCCATTTTTGGTTATGATTTTATTGTATAATGTGGCAAATTAAGTTATTTATAAAATGATCGAAAAAAAATTAAATATTTATGCCTGAACATCCACAAAATAAAATACAAGACACTTTTTGGCCATGTTTTTTTCTTGCATAAATCAAAACAGGCGGATGGTGTTAAGCGGGAATTTAAACCTTATCGCCATCTACGTAAGGGTTGTTATTGATAGCGGCTCAATTTAAAATATTACACGACGTAGTGCATCGCCTTAAAGCATCTCAAATATTTCAGAGCGATCAAATTTTCAAACCAAAAACACGTGATTTTGCATTATTTCGTATTGCTTCGCGGGCCTGTAACTTTCTCCGGCATGGTTCGATGCTGGAATCAGATCTTTGATAGGATTCCATGATAAGAACATTTCCTTAGTTGTCTATCCTCTCTTATGGGGGCTGCAAAACCTGGAATTCGCCCCCCCGTGACCATATTGGAAGCACTACAGTATCTTGGAAGGTACAGCAGATTTGGTTTATCCGGTATGTTTACCGTCCTTCGGAATCGACACGTTTGGCTTTATATTGCTTTGGCCGTGTTAGGTAATCAGATTTGAATAGCTAGATACTTCCCCATCTTCCGTGTCCACATCTCCTTCCCCTCTCCGTACCCTTCAGCCTCACAAAATACCAACTGTGTGTTCCATATTCTCGCTGGCTTTGGATAGCAGGGAGCAGTAGAGACTCACATAAAAAATAAATGTAAAAAAATGGGCAACCTTCACCCTCCAGGATTCAACCCGATACAACAGTCTAATTCACTGTCCACGGGAACTGCATTCGTACCACTCACGTAGTTTTCGAAGCCATCGGGAAGAGGTCTTCCGTCAATCTTTCACTGCATTGCCACCAAGCTGGACATGTGTTAATGTCGTAGTTTAGTGACAGTACTAAAATAATATTGCAATGTCGCTCAAGCAAAATACAGAAGTCCCATACATGACTGTCCTCTCTCATTCTGTCAGAAATCAGATCAGTGTGTGATTAATCATGGTTACAATATTGCCACAAGAATACATAACAAATCACAACATGTGTCCAGCAAGCCTTATTTGTAAGTTTTTTTAACATCTAAATCGCTCCGTGAATATAAGACACAAGTCAAAATAATATGTGAAGTACCTACGTAATATTATAATATCAGAAGTAGGTAATTCTATTTATTAAGTACCTACTTTTTTAATACTTTACTGATATTATATATTTTTAAAACCATAATATCTATTTTTTTCACCCGAGTTTAACCCTTTCGTCGAAATCTTTTTTTCTTCTTGAACAAATGGAACTAATTTGGTACGGCAGGTCTAGGTTTTGATATTTCACAGATTTATAGCACAAAGTTAAATTTTTTTAAATGACGTTGGGAGCTTTAAAAAGTTACGCTCTCATAGAAAAACGATATAGAAAAATCTGTGCAAAATTCATGACGTTTAATCGATCGAAGATCGAGAGTTTTTATTTATTTATTTGTTGCACTTAAAATAGATCCATTTGAAGTTGTCTAATATAAACATAATTGTGTTTTTCAACACATCGATTTGAATTTAACTTGGCTTTGGGAATGAATTAATGCAAATCTTACAAGCAGAAATTAACCCATTTCCCGACGTACGATCGAGCTGAAACTCGACAGATAATCTATATTCTATCAACTATTAGGAACCAAGCCATACATTTGGATTCCTGTATACAGTAAACAAACCTGTGTTTTTGTTTTGTTCATGTTTTCTTTCTGTCTTGCATGGTGTGTGTGGAAGTCTTTATTATGTTGTTGTTTTCTCTAAAGTAAGTTGGTAGCAAATTGTTAAAAACTTTGTAGATAACAAATTTTTTAAACTCATTTTTAAAGATCATTTTTAGAAAGACAAACATTGCTGGGTTACGAAAACCTGACAATGTTTGAAAATCTCCTATTACCACCACAGTAAGCGGAAAATGTTGCTTATTATTATTTTTTTTACGCCTGGGTAGGACCCAAACGCGATGCCAACTCAGCCACTTACCGGTCGTAAAAATGTAAGCATTACAAATAATTTGTTGTTTAGCAATCATTTTATGTAATTTTCTGTATTGATTTAAATGTATTTATTACACTTCAAAATTTGTTGCATTGATTCTGGATTATGTTGAGTTTTTTTAATCTACCTACATTACTGAGATAGATAATACTATAACAGTAGTATACGTGTGGTGCAACGATTGTTATATAAATTAGGAAACTTATTTATCTATCGAAGTTTTTTACAATTCTGGCAATGAAGGACACCTTCTTATACATTTTTTGGCATTTCTTTCAGACATATATTTTGGTCTAGAATTGCTCCCGAGTGCTTTATCTTATTAATATTTTCCAAGTTTATAGTTCTACTAATATTTAAATAATACTCGCTCTTTTGATTCTGGACATGTTGTATGTAAAAATTCGTAAATCAAAAAGTTTCACTTCGAAATACAAAGCAGATATTTATCGGTTCATATAACTCAACACAGTGACAATTCAACACACTTTTAAAAAGTGATATAAAGTCATTAGAAACGATGAGAAAAAAATTTAAACCTAACCTAACCTAACCTACTTAACCCAGTTAATAAAGTTTTTGTTTCATCGCTTTCCATGACTTTATATAACTTTTTAAAGATGTGATGAATTATCATTTTGATGATTTATCCGGTCACCATATTTATCAATAAAAATTCACACATAAGTTGTGTTGGGTAGGACACGATATCTGAATGAGTTTGTATGAGGTACTCAAAAACAGTGATGGCTCGTGACTTTTAGGTGTACTAGAGTGTTAATATTACAAAAATATCATAATTGATGTTGTTGTATCCAAAAACGAATCTTTGTTTTTTTAGAAAATTCGTTTTTTTATGCAGAATTTCAGGAAACTGAAATTTGCTGAAAATCTTCATACAAAAAATCGTTTTGGACGAATAATGTCGAATTTGTCAAACTCAGAACCTTATCACAAAAGTCACGAGTCGCCACTGCTCAAATACTGAAATGAGGTGATGAGGTGTCTCAAATGAGGTGAGGTGTCGTAATATTTTCATCTCCCTCAACCCTACCCATCCCGAGTAGTTGGGACTCTCTGGTTGGTGATAAATAATAATAAATTAAATTTACCTTGTAATTGTCTTCTGTTTATAATATTATATTTTTATTTTTCAATATAATTTTTTAATATTTATATTCTTAACATTGTCCTGAAGAAGGTTGAGTGCAACCGAAACCGGTCGACCTATATAACTCAAATGGTTTAAAACAAAGCAAAAGAAAAATCATTTAAAAATCCCCCTTTCGCTCTCCTCACCACCTCACCATCTCACTACCACATCACCTCACCACCTCACTACCTCACCACTTCACCATCTCACCACCTTACCATCTCACCACCTAACCATCTCACCACCTCACCACCTACACCACCTCACGGCTCTGTTACAAAAATGTCCCATACACGAAATGTAGTGTCAATACACCAACCACCTCATTTTTAGTAATATAAAGAAAAATAGGTGGGACAAATACATTTTGTGAGGTGGCAGGACATTTTGCATTTTTGTATGGGACAATTGTAGTGCATCTTGTATTCTTGTATGAGGTAATCAACACTACTTATAAGGACTGCTCTAATAACATATAAACCACATCGATAATAATTCCGTTAACAACAAAAGTAATATAATTATTTATTAATGAAACAGCTACAAGCAATATTTTTATTTTTCCTCTACCTACCATCATTATTATCATTACAAACAATGAAACAATAAATCGCTCGAACTAATGAGTCATCGCAGGCTAGACAGTACACAGAACAGAGACAAAATGCGGGAATGAGGATTGCTTCGCATTGGAAATGGACACTCGTTTTATTAATTAATCCAGGCGGGAATTGACACTAATTTATTATTATTGTTGACGTTTTTTAATCGGAGCGAATAGAGACAGCGCAACAGTAGTTTAATATGACCCTTGTGGAATCATCATAGAATTAAATGGATGCTGTCATCACAGGTTCATCAGGAAAAACGAGGCCAAGCACTTCTAACGCAGATGGCGATAATGTTCGCCGTTCGATATGTAAAATAAACGTGGACTGTTTTATTTTATTTTGTGAAGTTCATAATCTAATGAAATTAATTGGTCACATTTTACAATTCAACCATATCCGAAAAGGGTTCGTAAGATTCGTAAGCAGGAGATTTTACACTTCAAGGCCTGATACTTTATTTTTGTCTAGGCTTATAAAAAATCAACCCGTAAAAGATTGCAAATCTTGGAAGCGGAAAATAACCTACTTCCCGACTTCCGATCGAACTGAAACACGGAAGATATGCTCGTTATCGATGACAATGCATTCTATCAACTTTTGGAGTTGATCACATACACACACGTGAACATGTAAGCATTTATCTGAAATTGGACGAAATTCCAGCTGTTAATATACAAAATAAATGTCAGTCCTAAACCATCCGCATCTGACAAGGTCTGTAGCGCGGTTGACCCCGGACCCTGGGTAGGAAGGTTTAATCCTCAGATAACAATTTTTTTTTAATGTTTTAAAAGACATTTTAAAATAGATGTATTTTAGCGAATAAACATTGATTTTTATTGGTTGATTTTTTTAACTTTAAATCGTCAGTACCTTTCCAAAATAATATTTGTATGAATGAAAACCCATTGGCTATTAGTAAAAGATTGACCCCACCAATGCCTGGGTAGGAAATAGAAGCCCGACGCATTTGTCCACGTGGCTGCTTCTTATCAATCATATGAACTGAGTATTGTAAATTAAAAAAAATGTAATAATTTATGTAGTAGTGTAGTTGTGATAAAGTATATATTTTTTAAATTGGGTTTTACCTGTAAATCAGCTGTAAAACATCGCCAACGTGAGGCATTTAGAGCAGTGCTCCGCAACCGGTGTGCCGTGGCACACTGGTGTGCCGTGAGACGGTCACAGGTGTGCCGCGGTCAAATTCAATGTATTTGACATTTTACATTATTTCTTTATGTATTTAATACACAATAACAAAATATTTTTCATAATATTGTCTATTTTTCATTGTCTGCAGATACTGTTAAAAGACGTATTCACAATATATTAGAAACACTGATTAGAAAACTGTTATTGGCTGAAAAATTTGCACTTCAGATCAACGAAACAACCGATATTAAAAATAAAGCACAATTGATAGCTATTGTACTTTTCGTTGACGAGGACTTTATTAAAGAAAATTATTTATTTTGTAAGGAGGTTCCAGAGCGAACTACCGGTGAAGAATTTTTTCAAGTAACCGATGATTTCTTCAAAATATATAATATGAAATGGAGCAATTGCATTGCTGTTTGCACGGATGGCGCTGCGGCAATGACGGGTAGTAAAAAGGGTTTTGTCTCTTGTGTAAAACAAAAAAATCCAACGTTACAATTTACACACTGCTGCATACATCGAGAA
This sequence comes from Hesperophylax consimilis, assembly GCF_061612785.1. NCBI lineage: Eukaryota > Metazoa > Arthropoda > Insecta > Trichoptera > Limnephilidae > Hesperophylax > Hesperophylax consimilis. Next base: position 6,256,355 of record NC_142842.1, read on the forward strand.
GCATTAATGATCAAAAATTTACCGGGGAGCTTTTGAACACGATGAATGAATGCATTAAAATCGTAAACATAAAATCAAGAGCCCTAAACTCGCGAATCTTTGGAATACTCTGTGCAGAAATGGGAGCCGAATATGAATCCTTATTGTTTTATACTGAAATTCGTTGGCTACCCCGAGGCAAAGTTTTGGCTAGATTGTTTTAGCTTCGTCACGGATGTGTGAGTTTCTTTTAAATCAAAATATGCCCAAACTATATCAGCACCTCGATGATAATTACTGGATAGCCAAACTTGCATACATGGCTGATATATTCGAGCATTTGAATGAACTTAATAACGAATTTTGGCAGAAAGAGTTGCAAAAAGGATGTTTGGAAATGTACCAAAGGATCAACCATAGTACAATTGAAAACAAACAATTAACTGTGGATCTGACCCAACAACATTTAAGTATGCTTCAGCAGAAATTAGGTCAGTATTTTTATTCCATTAATACGGAACAATACGATTGGATTCGAAATCCTTTTGCAACCAATGCAATAAATTCTACGGAAGCACTGCCTCTGTAAATTCGAGTGGAATTTACAGATTTAAATAATGACATGACATTAAAACTTCACTTCTCCGAATATCAATTAGATGTTTTCTGGATTTACGTTAAAAAAGAATATCCTCACATTTCTGTCAAAGCATTCTTAACACTACTTCCATTTTCAACGACATATTTATGTGAGCAAAGTTTTTCAACGCTTGTATTAATTAAAAATGATAAGCGGTCATGCTTAAAAGGTCTTGACCAAGAACTTCAGGTTGCGCTGTCAAAAATCGAGCCGAATATAAAACTTTTGTGTTCATTGAAACAAGCGCAGGTTAGGTAAGTTTTTAGATTCTCACGGCCAAAAGCATTTTTGTTGCTTGTTTTTGGGTCGTCGGCTAAAGAAGGAGTTAGCGCAACACGGCATAACACCCCAAAAACAAACAACAAAAAAGCGCAGGTTAATTTAACAATTAATCGCTCATTAATGTATTATTATTTTATAATAATTATTAAGATTGAAAATAAATATGTTATATTTGTTATATTTGTTATATATGTATGTATGTATACTTTTCAAATAAAAAACAAGATATTATTGTAAAATTTGTGTATCAATTTAATATCTATATATTTTAACTTTTGGTGTGCCGCGGAATTCTAGGAAGAAATTTGGTGTGTCGTAGGTGAGAAAAGGTTGCGGAGCACTGATTTAGAGAACCATTATTAAATCACTCAAACTCTGAAAACTGACACTTATGAAGATGCCACCATGTCCAAAAGGATAACATGCCAGTTATACAATAATTAATTCCTCAATAAAATCGTAACTGTCGACCACACATAACGAGAACACCTAATTAATACATTATGAGTGATAACACAATCTCATAACTTGGTGTCATCCACATTTAGTAATCATATGTCATAACTTAATTTAAGCTTTCGCTGTTATGTGGACTAATATAATATAATATTATTTATAATTGCAGACCACACACACTAAGTCACAATAACAACAATAAGTCTCGGTTTCACTAACTCGTTACTTTCGAATGTAATATAATATTTTTATTTTATTACGTTGTGTGAATTACTTTTCAAGTTTTGCATTTGCACGTGTTGTGGGAAAAACAGCTGTTTTATTGTCATTGTCTCTTCACAGCGAAAGGGATGAAGAAATAATGTCTTTGTAATGTTAATATCACATAAAAAGTCACTTCTTATGTTCCAATTGAAGATCTAGATAAATTTAATCTAGAAATAATGTCTTTGTAATGTTAATATTACATAAAAAAGTCACTTCCTATGTTCCAATTGAAGATCTAGATAAATTTAATCTAGAAATAATATCTTTGTAATGTTAATATTACTTAAAAAAGTCACTTCCTATGTTCCAATTGAAGATCTAGATAAATTTCCATTTCCAGGTTATTACAACAGGTCACTAATTTCTCAGTTTTGTAAGATTTGTGTTAAATACAATTTTGTACATAATCTGAATAACCATATTAAAAAAGATCAATTACAACGAGAGTCTAGAGCCTTTTCATAGCTATTTAATTTATCGTGTTGCAAAATTACTTTCTACTTTGACAAAACGTGTTGTTATTATTCAATATCTCTAAGAAGAGATGTTGTCTTTGTATTATCAAAAACCCAGTAACAGGTCATTTCTAACTAAGAAGAGATTTATTTATTTCATTTAAACGCCCATAGGGCTTTTACTGTTGCTTTTACTGAGATGTTGTCTTTGTAGTATCAAAAACCCAGTAACAGGTCATTTCTAACAAGAATTCAACGATTTTTTCAGGGTACTTACTTGTCATGTTATCAGAAATACAGCCTCTTTACAAACTAAGGGGATAAATTATTGTCTTTAATACCTAACACACAGCATCAAGTAACTTTGAAAGTTTTTGAGTGAGTGTAGAGATTTTTTGACTCTTTAATTTAGTTTGTTGCAAATTCCCCTTTACATTGTCACAGTATGTTCGGCTGTCAAAAAATAACTGTCTCTTTTTGACAGCTTAGCAAAAAAAAACTATCTCAATTCACTTCAAATCGGAAGATAATCTGCACGATCCTTCCTACGGCCGGTTTAATTGTGTGATTAAAATAAAATAAAAGATTGGCTACGGAGTCCAAACAGTTGACTCAAACCCAAACATAAAGATGTAGTGACTAATTTTCAGAAGCGGCAGAGTAGGTACTGGTACACTATAGTGTCTTTATAGTTTTTAATGTTATGTTTATTGTCTGTGGTTTTCCCGCTACTGTTTGGTAAGTGGTTGTATAGAACAACGTTGGACGCACGTCGTTCGCCGTACACCCACGCCGGCTGAGGTTGGTCTCGAACTGATGACCGATGACCAAAGTTGTTCGTTGGCTAAACCGGCTGCGAGCCATGCGTGTGCCGACAGGACCGTCTACAGATTGTATATTATGTAATACTTGTTTACTATGTATTAGGCATACTACATAGTGAATCACGTTTGAATCTATTTGAGTTTGACTTGTAAAATATGTACAGATCAGCTCTGAGCAAAATGACGCAAGCAGTACATGATTTTTGCTGCCTTTTGACATCTAAACGAAAGGTATAACATACATTGGCTCTTTTTGTGTAGGTCCATGATCCAGTCTAGTGGGCGTTTTACATGATGCTTTTTACGTCCATTTTCCATGTGGGTCATTTTTTGTAATGGATTCGGGATGAAAAAATGACATGTTCTATTTGGGTATCGATTTTCATACAGTTTAAAATAGCGGTCATTATTTGACATCGGTCGTCAAAAATTAAAAATTCAAAAGCTTATTGTACAAGTATACAAAAAATACAAAGGATGCTTATTATAGGTGAAGATTTAAATAGGAGTGTAAGGTCCTTTTTGAAATATTGTTGTTTGCTTGTTGTCATTGATTTTCTTAAGTTCAGGTATTATATGAAAATGTGCATATATATTTCGCTTTATATTTTAAAGATTTATAAAAAGATTATAATATGTTTTTATTACTGATTTGCGAACATGTGTTACTGTTCGTTATTGTGAATTTCACGTGTATTTTTGTTGATTTGTTGACGGCAATGGCAAAGACAAATGTCAGACGCTTTCATGGTATTGTAATTTTCAATTTGCAAGTTGCCATTTAGTTCCGTTCCAAAGTATTGTTTCTTTTCTAATGGCAGCTATCTGTATGAAAATAATCGGTAAAGATTTTTCATATGGGTTCCGATATACAGGGTTTTCCAATAAGAGGTGTTATTTTGAATAGCCCGCTATTTCGGTAGATGTTACTTTTGAAGCTGTCATTTTTTGACATTTGACAAGTAGAAACTACGCCATTAATAAAAATGAAACGATACACGCTTCAACAACGCATTTAAATTATTAAAATTCACTTGAGTGAATCAAATGCAAATCATCTTGAGTGATGAGGCCCATTTCCACCTCGGTGGCTTCGTCGACAAGCAAAATTGTCGCACATGGGGCTCGGAAAACCCAAGAGTTATTGTTGAAAAGCCTCTCTATCCTAAACGTGTGTCTGTTTGGTACGGTTTATGGTCCGGCGGAGTCGTTGGACCTTACTTTTTCGAAAATGAGGCTGGAGCAACAGTTACGGTGAATGGATCGCTATCGAGAGATAATTAATGATTTTTCATGGCCGGAATTGGATGGTATTGATCTGGACAACGTTTACTTTCAACTCGACGGCGCTACGTGCCACACAAGCAACGAAACCATTGATCTTTTACGATTGAATATCAAAATAACAACTCTTATTGGAAAATCCTGTACTTTCGATATGGAAATCGGCATGAAAAAGCATTGTGTAAAACATCAAAAATCATCAGAAATCGTGAAAAACATCAGAAATTCTGGGACTAACTACCATGTGTACACCTCATTTCCCAGAATACTTAAGGAGGGAAATAATTATACCGAGTAGGACATCTTTAATTAATCACGCAACAATAAATACTGCATAATTTTTAATATTCAGATGTAAAAGCCTCTAAAATGGTGTTAATAGGTAAATAAATAAAACACCCATAACTGTCCCTCTACCATTCCTTCTACACATTGGGTATATTATTATACCCAATGAAAATTGTACTGATCCTTACAACGCTGCAAATATTTAAAGATAATTATTAATACCAAGCTAGAAAACAACCTCAAATTTCCATTAAAATACGTGGTTATTCGTATTCACACGGTAGAGGTAATTTGAAGACTGTGAAAAGGTTCAGATTTGTGAACTGAGTTACCAAAATCGGTAGAAAAAAAGGTTTATTTATGACGCTCAAACGGTCGGGGAAAAACACCCGCCATTTAACACGTAAAAACCACGTTCAAAATTGGTAATGACATAAAAATCATCTTCACACTAAATCAAACAAGAGTTTTGTATTTTTTTTTAACACCGTTCAATTAATTTAACGTTTCTTTGGTGTTGCTTAGCAAGCCTTTATAAAAACACTCTAATATTTGTGTACTGATGTAGTGCCGCTCAAGTCCTCATTTACATATATATGCTCGCACTTAACTAATTAGTATTCTGGACTGATCAACACAATTTATTAACCAAGGGAGCATTCCGATAAGTGAATCGGTTAATCGGACGTTCAATACTCTCTTCGTAATTACTAATACCACAGATTTACCTAACAACCAACTAAGTGCTTTAATTTGCATAGTAAACCAAGATTGGTTTTCTTAGGCACTGTCTTCAAAAAATCCATTATATTATGAACTTTGTACCATGTTTGTGTTGTTCTCGTATCCCTTTGGAAATAATGCGTAAATGTTATAAAAAATGCAATCAAAATGCTCTATTCTTCAATGTCACAAAAACATCAGCCCGTTGTTTTAGCATTCGAGGTACCAGGGTATCATAAGGCATTTCGTTACGCCATAAAACACTGCGCCAGCCGCCCCTGACCGCTCAACAAGTGGTAGAAAGAGAAGCCGGTACCCACATGCGTGCGAACGAGAAGTCCGACGCGTACCGTACAAAGCGTAGCGTAGTATACAACTTACTACGTAGTAAAACTTGTCCCCGAAAAGACGAATGCGGAAAACAGTAATATAGCGTGATGCCGTCAAAAAAGCGTACTAAATGTTCGATTTTGGAATAAAATTCAAAACATTTGTGGTGAGGTGGTCAAATATTTTAACATCTATCGAATTTCGTGTGTAGCTAGCTCACCCGGAACGTGAGTGGTTTATTTATGCCCGGAACTCTCAAACGCTGGACAGTATAGAGTCTGCTAGTAAAAAAGGTTATTTTAATTATTATAGCGTAAATTTTAATGTGTATATAAAACTCTGTCCTTTTGATGTTCTCTATATATTTTACAGGTGTGTAGAGATGTGTAAGTGTTGTCACGGTTGTACACACCCGAATTAATTTGACCTCTTCTCATTTCTGCCAGCCTGGTAGTATTTCTGCGGATCTAGAAATCCCCAAGACTCGGGAAAAAGAAGAGCGAAATTAAATTCCCTTGAACAAGTGTGCTTGCAAACGGATCAACAACGTAAAATCCTCCCTTTTCACACTGTTGCTAACCTGGTACAATTTCTGTCAGTTTGGCAAAAAGCTTTTTACATTGGCGTTGTTTGGAAATAGAAAAAAATGGGTGTGTCAAGCCTACGCAAGACAGAAGTGAAACTTCTAGTATTCTTCTCTCTCTCTCTTTTCATTTCATTCTCTCTTTTTTTCTGTCTATTGACATATTTATAAGTAGCATGTGATAAAAAAAATTAAAAGTTATAAAAAAAGAAAAAAAAAATTAGTTAAAGCGGGGATCGAACCTCGGTTCTTCACGACCACAGTCGTGCGCTCTGCCTGTAGACAGCGAAGATGAGTTAGGAGAGTGAGTTAAACTAGGTATATAATATTTACACCTTGCTAATGTTTTCAGTATTATTAGGGCTTTTTTATACTAATTTTCATATATTTATTGGCAGGTAGAGTAGAAATTAATATTGTTTAGCGTTTGCCAACGACCATACCATGTTGAACACACCGGTTCTCGTCCGATCACCGAAGTTAAGCAACATTGGGCGCGGTCAGTACTTGGATGGGTGACCGCTTGGGAACACCGCGTGCCGTTGGCCTATTTTTTATTTTAATTTCATGTTTTTTTTATTTTTTTATCATTACTATAATTAATAATATCATAAAATTCTTTAACTTTTCAAGTATGCTACAGGCCTAAAATATTACTTAGTGGATTGATATTATGGTCAACCATTGAAAAAAAAAATTCCTACAAACTTATTAATGTAATTACGATCTTTTTCAAGCGCGTATGTAATGATTATTTTTATCAACCTCGCACACACCTTGCTAATTTTTTCAATATTATTAGGGCTTTTTTATACTAATTTTCATATATTTATTGGCAGGTAGAATAGAAATTAATATTGTTTAACTTTTGCCAACGACCATACCATTTTGAACACACCGGTTCTCGTCCGATCACCGAAGTTAAGCAACATTGGGCGCGGTCAGTACTTGGATGGGTGACCGCTTGGGAACACCGCGTGCCGTTGGCCCATTTTTTATTTTAATTTTATGTTTTTTTTCATTTTTTTATCGTTAACATCATAAAAAATTTTATATCATTCTTTAACTTTTCAATTATGCTACAGGCCTAAAATATTACTTAGTGGATTGATATTATGGTCAACCATTAAAAAAAAAAAATTCCTTAAAAACAAAAAAATAATATTCCATGGCCGAGAATCGAACTCGGATCAACTGCTTCGAAAGCAACTATGCTGACCATTACACCACCAACGCCAGTTGTCGAGATGAGCTAAGAAGCATTTATATTTTACTTCAAAACTTTTACTACATCAAATGAACTTTAATCGGTCCCGCATTTTCGTTTCGGTCATGAGTTGGTTTTACTCCTCGAAATTGCATGACGCGCGTAAAGAAGTTTCACTTCAAAAAAAACGCGGGAAACCCATCACTGAAAGCAATAAATGACCAATTTGAAGAAAGTTTTCTGAATTCACAGCAATATTATTATTCTTGAAAGATGAATTTAAACTTTTGAGAAGTTTAATTTAGTAACTCATCTATATAAAATATATAACAGGACTTCGCTTGTAAAAATTTCGCTTGTTTTCGACATCGCAAGTTTATCCTAAGCCTTTCTGCGTTCCTGGTAAAACTCTGCTTCTGAAACCACTATTGAGACAACTAAAACATCTTTATCGTGACGTTTCTCAAGCGGGAGAAATAATCGACACGATGCTAGTGTTTTAGTAACTAGATCTGGAAAGCATAGCAATACTCAACCTTTTTCTTTCCCATCTCCTCCCTCTCCCCCCGTGATCACTTGATTGACTTATCTCCTTCCATCCGTTTTCACGTCAAATCCTGTGACCCCTATCTACGTCTATCGAACACTGATCTTCACATTCTTAATAATGTAGCTTGCACCATACGCGCTTCTTCGTCTTCTTCTTCTTCCTCTGGTAACATCTCCTGTCGGAGGTTGTCCATCATCAAAATATTGCCAACTTATCATAGATTTCGAAGCAATAAAAATAGTTCGGCATCCTTCACGAATACGTCTTTATTTATTTACTAGTTGAAGTCCCCGACGTTGCCCGGGCTTTAAGACTTAGACCACCTGAGCTGTGACCTTCCTCTTATATTAAAAGTCAAGTGTTCAAAATTTCATAAATCTCGGAATAATACTGTGGATTTGTATACAAATCAAACAAAACGCTTATTTTACATTGAATGTATTTGATAGTTCAACAGAATTATGGCAAACAATGTGGACATGGATTTATAAATTATAATAATATGGATAGTTACAATGTGCGTCGAGGATAAGATGCAATTTTCCACCATCGCCCTGGAATATCAAATGAGTATTTTAGTCGTTTTCGTTCTTCATAAAACTACAATATTACCAAGATGCGCCTCACGGCTCTCATTTCTGCTGCATTCAGTCTACTTTGGTGCATTCTCTGCCAGTTTCACGTCTCGCTGTCATTCATCAGGGTTGTTTTCACCAGTTTCAACACTCCATTGTGTACGGCTAGCATAGCTTCTCTGGACACTGTTTTTTAAACATTAATTAGTTAAGTCATTTTCCTCAGGGCCCATGTCATATTTGGGAATGCTGTGTCTTTTTGAGAAGAGGAAATGTTGGCAAATCGTTCCACAGTCGAGCTGTTGAACTCAAAAACGAGTCGTAAAAACGTCCCAATTTCATGTGACAAATAATATCAACTAAGACCAGAGGTGGCTGCCAAATTCAACAGCGTTGCGCACTTGCAATTTGTTCAGGATCAGCAGTTGTGTACTATAAGCGAGAGGCTAACTTGACTATGGCTTCGATGGAGCCCCCGCGCCTGAGCTGGTTATTAGAGTTACGCCAAGCATATCAATGGATATCATATGTACCTGGTTCAGCCCCCACATGTGGATTTTTCTACATTGACCGTTTTTTATTGACAGTCATTTTCTTGGTATCAAAACCCCTCATTGAACTGCTAGACCCACTTCCTTCGCGTTGCAAAATATTTAGTTTTTTTACACCTTGACTGCCTGTTATGATCATGCTATCGCCTTTGCCCATTGCCTGGGTGGTACCTGTCTACCAGTCTAGTGAGTCTAGTCAAGTGCTTAAAATGGTGTTGCTGTCACTTACAAATCAGCACCTTCGCGTTACCTGGGACCGGATCGCACGCCCAGCGGGACCCATTGTCCCAAGTCCCATTGTGCCCAAACTGTGACAATAGTCCCAAATGTCTATTTAATAAACTGCCAGTGGACCATTTTGCCGAGGCTTTGTCCGGAGACAGAGCAAATGCACCGTCACTGATACGGCAATACAACCATACCTTTGATAGTCCAGTTATAACCTCTCGCTCTTCTTCATAAACTATACGTGTAACAGAAAGAGAAGTTACAATGTAGTGGATAGAACACACTTATTTGGACATTATAGAATATGGCCAACCTATGGGAAAAGACGAGATTTTCTTACGAGTCGCTTACATGCAATTTTTGATTTAGAAAAAAACCATGCGAAAATGTTTAGACTTATTATTCGTTTTTGAAATAAATATAACAATGCCGTGTTCTTAGGTTAGGTTAGGTGACGTCACCATATGAAAACAATAAAAAAAATGATCTTCATTGATTGTTGTAAAAGTCCAGTGTTTTTTAAAAATCTAGAATCCATTACTCAATGAGAAATTATTTAGTCATTGCAAGAAGCAAAGACTTTTAAAAATTGGCATGGTATTTAAATTGACGGTTACTCTGCATCTAGCTTTCACAAAATAAAAATAAAATGTATTGAATTACATATTTGAATTATTTCTACGAATTTAAACTCCATGACATTTGACTTCAAGATAATTATTGTTAATATTGTTAAATTTCTGTGAACAATATAATCGGGTAATCTTTTATTTCAAGAGTGGAAGATACTCTCAGTATCGCCCTGGTGCAAGACAACCATTCAGCAATATTGAAACGTTGCTTGAAATGGCTTTGGCCGTGTTTGTACTTCACCACCGTCCTCTTCCCCATCTCCTTCCCCTCCCCACTACCTTCAGCCTCACAACACACCTTCAATGCTATAGTCTCACTGGCTCCAGACGGTTGGGAGCAGTTGGGACTCTTGTGCAGTTTCACATTAAAAAAGAGTCCTTTGACAGTTCAAAAGAGACATAAAAATGAGCAATCAAACGCTAATAAAGATCTCTTTTAAGATTTATAAAAAAGTGCTTCAATTATGAGAAAAATGTCCAATCTTAAAAAAATAATGCAGTTTTTAAAATACGAATAGAAAGTTTAAAAAAAACTAAATGCCTTAAAAATCTTTAGTGATCAAAAAAAATATTTAAAAAATAAATCATGCAAGTTGCTCATTTGATGCGTTTTCGAATTTGCCTTTGTGCAATGGAGCTTTAGTGCAATTTTGAAGCAGGTGAAATTAATGTAATAAATAATATTAATGGCGTTTTAAAGTTTTGATTCTCAGAGTAAAGATGCATTGTCATTGTGTGCTATAAATTTATATGATATTCCTTTATAAGGTTCTTGGAAGAGCTGGTTATAAATAGTTTGTAATCTCAGCGGCGTCGCCAGCTTCTAAGCTAGGGATGAGAGAGAGCTTAAAATTGGATAGAGCTTACAGAGAAAGAAAAAGGAAGTAGTCAGAATAAACAAGACACACACTTTTTTTGAATCAGCAAGATGAGTCCGCAAACCGAATTTTATTATTGCATTCGGAACACAGGACTGGTTTTTTCACCAGCTTATGATCATTGCACTTGGAACAATTCGAATGTTTTTTTCTGCGCATTTGAAGCTTGTTTATGGTCTGCAAGTAGAATTTAATAACGGCAGAATTATTTCCCAAAATATAGCGTGTATAATTTTTAAAACCATAATACTTTTCACAGCAGTTCCTTATTATTTTGCGGTCGCTTATCTGGAGGGCAGTTAAGTTCACTATTATAAGATCAACATTCTTGAAGAATGCAGTAAAATGAAGTGACCAGTTTGGATGGTCACCCAAACGTAACCTGTTCTCCGCCTCCATTATTCATTGTCTCCAGCCAGACTATTCAGTTCCAGTCACAGTATTTTATTCACGGCCAGCACGTCTGCAGAGTCTGTGTCGTGTTTAAAGTTTAGTATAGAGCTGGGTGACTGATAGCCGTCGGTGTCGGGTGTCGGGAACATTTCTGGAAATCTATTACCATCTTTAATCGGATTTAACTGTATCTTGATTGCAACTCCCAAATGTCTGCGATGGGGTCGAACACCGTTGAAAAGCGAACTTTATTTATGAATTAATTCATTCCGCTTATCCTTTTAAATGTCAACGAATCCGCAGCGGATGTGCTACGAACTCACCTTGCTTCGATTTTATTGTACCCTAACCTTAAAAAAAGCTCCTATCATATGTAAATATATTTCAATAGCTTGGCAAGGAAATTATATATCTTACTCTAGCTTGTCGTTTAGTCACTTGCAAACAATTTATACAATTTTATCTGTGAAAAGCGCTCCCCAAATACCCTTTTTTCCAGAGTTATGACTCATGAAATTATGAGTTATGAATTTATTTACAGGAAAGCCTTATGATATATATAAAAAGGCGTTCAAGATGACATGTTTAGTGAATTTGCTATGCAAAAATTATGGGATTTGAGACTAGGACAACATTAATCAAAAAATTAGGATCCATCTGTTTTGGTTTTACTTTGGCGTTTTGACATCAATCTTTGCCTTTCAACGCTAGTCGCTAATAACGTAATAAGTAATAAAGTATTAACTTATAACTTTTCAATCACTATAATTTGTACAAATGCAATATATCACTGCATCTCTTTTATTTGATTTAAAAATACACAGATAAAATCTCGTGGAATGTATTACTAATGCATTATGCACGTATTTTCTACAAACCGCTGGGAAACTGTAAAAAACACGTACCTATTTAGCGTTCTCTTTAGATGTGTGTACTTTTATCTTCTATTTATCTCTTATAAATTATAGATATAATAGTGTAATTTTGATAGTTTATCCCATAAATCTAAACCTTCACGAAGTCTTTTAATGATTGTAAACAGTATATTGCCCCTGCCTCAAACATTATGGCCGGAGTCGAATTTCTCAGAAGCGTGTGGTGCCTCGGGCAATCTATTGACAATATAAACCCATTCCAGACGTCTTTAGATCATTTACCCCAAACTAACCGACCCGACTGGGCCCTGCTTTGGTTGTTGGCACACATTCCTTCACAGCCACTGATATATTAAACTATCTACAGCCTCCCAACCAAAACCAACTGTAAGGCCACTCCGCCACTGTTACCAGCAGAGGCGTGCATTACATATAAGCATATAAGCACTGCCTACCCTACATACATTACTCAAATAAATATACAAATAATACTAAAATTTATAAAATGATTCGAAAGATACGGGCGAAGGTCCAGCTACGAATCGAAGCGTCTCGACGACCTCCCGACTATAGCGTGTCAAAAGCAGAAACTAAGTATTCAAAATAACGCAAATGACATGCTCAAATGTTGACTGTATTCTACAAAAAAATGTTGATGTGTGCGCATGCGCATTCAAGGACTCGTTTGTGTTAATGTCGAAAAGGGCATACCTTTCAGTTCAAATCACAAAAATAGCAATCAGTGCCATCTGTTGGTACTTCTATTGATTAGTACAATTTAACTTACGAAATAAAAATAATATTTCAAAGAACATGTTTTGTTGGCTTTCTTTCATGCGATTGTGCGGAAGAAAAAAGGGATTCTTCATACATCCAGTAATTTTTTTTTTTTTTTAATATAGTATATATATATTTTTTTATTTATTTATTATTAATTAACGCCCTATCGGGCTTTTACAGAGGAAATTGGCAATTTATGTATGTAAGTGTAACATAATACATGGATAATAGCATAACTAGACACAAAAAAATAAAAATCAAATGCTAATACTAAGATTCACATCAAATCCAAATAATAACACCTTATAATCCAAATAATAATTGTCACGTCTGTAGTAAGACAGTAAATCAATGCGATGTTTTTCCTACCCTGATTAAAAACTCTTTGCACGCCACTGGTTACCAGGTACAACTGTTACCAGTTACCACTGTGGTCAGCATCATCTCTTTACGTCGTTATACATTACACAGATTATTGTTGCCGTAACACTCGGGTGCTACATGAATTGTGTAACCGAGAAGCAAAGAGGGATCGTACCCATAACCCAAGAAAATTATATTGTTTCTTTAAAAAAATATATTATGTAACACATCAATCCCTGTCACGGAAATAACCTTTTTGTCGTCTATTTTTCTGATTAGGAACTATTTACACACATTTTACAAGATTTATGTACAAAAAACTGCACAAATTTAATATCATCGGTGTGTCGGCCAATCGCACCTTACAGACTTGATGAATTTATAAAGTAATTTCCTACAGATAGGTGTAGTTATCTTACAATAATCTAAAAACCTACACATACTTCTAATAATAAATAAATGGATTAGTTATGTGAGCGTGTTCGTGATCCAAATATTTGTCTAATCGGGGCTTGAATTTCCAACACAAAACTGTATTTACGAATTTCAAATGGGATGGAGATCTAGAAGTGAGACAGAGCGCCGAGCTATTTGGCTAAATGGAACATTTGTTTCCATTCAAATTTGTATGGAAGGCATTTCTAGGTTTCTTCTATACTCTATAGGTGCGATTCTAGGTATGATATTTGATTATTACCACGGTACATTTTACATTAGGTACAACTGAAGATTTTAAAATGTTTCTTCTACCTCTTCCTGATCACTCAGTCCTTTACCAGATCCTGTTCCTATCGGTTCCAGTCTTCCTTCAAACAGTCTCCAACTTATTCCTTGATCTTCCTCTAGGATATTTCCACTGAAATACACTATAACACACACTACTATATCCATTTTGGGCATTGATATATGATTCTGGGGATCTAGCACAGTGAAATCGATAACTTCACAACATCGGATCTATATACTACCGATGATTTTATGCCGATTTGCCGAGCACGGCCACGCTGTTGATAAGCATACCGATATTGATAATCCAAATCAATATACGCTGGCAAAACTGGCGAATCTGTGTAGGGATTGACGTTCATGGCTAAAAGAAAAAAATACTAATAAACTGACAATGTGGAATTGAAAAAATAATTACTTTAATATACCTACATTTGCATGTCGCATGTAATTTTTAACACTAAAAAGGGAGTTAATTAGTTTTGTTGCAGTTTTGCGTGACTATTTTAATGTTATTTTCAAAATTAATAATAAAAGTACTAAATAAATGGGATCTAACAACATTTGTCTCTGCATGTTGGAACATAATCAATTGATCGCGTCTTGGTTGAATTGATTATATCCATGGATCGTGTACGATACGATCGTGTAACTGTACGTGAACAATTTCTATCAATTCTAAAAGCATAGTTAGTTCACCTCCTTCCATTTACAGGCCATTTATTTTGCATAACGAACGACATTATCGAAGAAGTTCTGCATATTGACAGCTTATTTAACACATTGAAGGCCGCCTACCGACTTTGTCTACTGACTGTCGGAATCATAGACATATGAATATTAGTAGACCTGCCCTAAGTGATTAAAAGCGTATTATCCCCACTCCCCATACCGGTTCCATTGGAGCCGGCTGTGCTCGCGTATGGCCTCAAGTGAAATTTGAAAACGTGACGTCATCATTCTTGTGCGAACTATGGTCGAGGCATCATCGGTTCATTTTACGAAATAACACGGCAAAATGTTGACTTGTACTATGAAAACTTGTAAAAATAGATGTGAAAAAGAGAATAAACCCATTTGTCGTATTACATTCCATATATAAGCATTATTTTACTTTATTTTAAGCATATTCACATCGTATAATATAGATCAGTTTTAGAAACATATACTATCACATCGAGAAACGTCTGGACGCGAAACACAAAGCTGGTTGGTTGCTGGGAAGTAAATTATGAACATTTATAAAAGTGTCTTAACTAAATACTTAAACGAAATATTCGACTCTGAAAATAGAACCGAATTTTTTTGCCGAATTTGGACTTCGCAAATTTGTTCATAACGTGGCGAGTAATTTGCGCTCCCATGTAAAAATGTCTATTCATTCAAAAGCAGGTTTTACTTTTAAGAAGTAAATGGTGATATTATAATGCGAGATGCCTATTTACTGTCAGATTGATTTATTGACGAATCACAGTCAGCCTTACTCCCTTCGTTCTTCAACAGTTGATTTTACCCGTCGCCATTATCTTCTCGTCTATTAATTCCTATGTCTGTGGTCGGAATCATATTCTGACTACGTCGATATCATATTGACAAAGCTATATCGATCGTATCAGGCATCTCATGGTCATTGGCAAAGAGGAAAGCAGGAGACTGACTTATTATTGGATAAATGTCGTAATTTTTCAAATTTACTTGAATTAAAAATCGAAATGTAATTCTTTTTTTTAAAGGAAATTTACATTTTTATTAATACTTTCAGCTTCACAATAATATCCCGTGATTTTTCAAAATAATAAGGCAATCAAAATCAAAATGCACTGGACACGATTACTCTGGCGTGCATGGCATGTCATGTTAATACATTGTGTTACAAAATGTTACAAGCCTGGACAATATCAGAAGATTCCCTATTTTTTTATCATATCATATAGGATGAACCCTCAAACTGGGGTTCGGGAGAAATATTATTTCAATAAAAAATGTTAAAATGTTAACGAGTTCGTCTCCTACAACGAAATATCACGTTTTATACAAAAAGTTGATATTTGCGGTCGGCCGAAAGGCGTGTGATGTCACAGTACATGCTCGGCGCGGCGGTACGTAGATACTGCAGCACGGAGAAAAATGAGCATTGCGAAGCTACAAGCCAAAAATGGGTATATTCTTGGTATACCTTATATTTTAGGTAATAGGCACTAAATTCTCTTGACAAACGGAGTCTAGAAACGTTCGATTTCAAGCACAAAACTTGTTTTTATTTATTTGGTAAATAATTATATAAGAAAGCAAAAAACTTAATTAACTGAAACTGTCACAGATAATCTAAGCTAAAATACTCTATTTTTTAAAAGTTTTTTTCTTTACGCGTTCATACATTTCTATTGAAAATTGTCTTTTTTTTGTAATTTACATTTATATTTTCTATTGACTATTTTTTTATTATTTATTTGTATTCTACTCAAGCGAAACGATAGAAAAACCCAATTTATCTAAGGCATATTTTTTGGTATTCATAATGAACACTAATTCGTTATAAAGATCAATCAAAATAGTGATTTAGCATTATGCTTCGCCTTAATAAGTTCTTCACATTATTGGTGATCCGGTTAAAAACTGGACTACAGACCGCTTCCTGATCATCTTTAAGTAAATTCATAATGATATCTTAACACGTGTTCATGCACCTACGTTTGTCTGAATAATATATAATGACGATATGCGAAAATATTAAGTTTTTTAAGAACACCAATCCAACATAGTAAAACCAAACTTGGTATTTTACTAGAAGTTAATCACGATACCTATAAATTCATTCGTTAATGTCCTGCAATCCAGTTTTTAAACGGATTACGAATAATTTTAAGAGATTCTTAATAAATTAGTGATATTTTTTAACAGTAAGTTTTCTTCGTGTGCCATTCGAATTATGAATATTGAACTGAATCGTGTTTTGTGTGACGTCACGAGACACCATTGCGTACGTTTTACCTAAGTGCACTTCGAAAGCGTAATTTTGGGAAATGTCGAAAAACCAATTTTATTGTCATTATTAATTGTTTATATAACACACCACACAAAATTTAAATAATATATAGAAGTTGTATTTGCGGCACATTCCAGAGAAGTAGATACTTTCAGTATCAGCCGATTGGGAGCAGTTGGGACTCTTGAGTGGTACTCGTATAAAAAAAAATAAGAAAAGGTGGTGTCGGGCACCAATAACATATTTTTGTTCGTGTAAAAATAGAGTTTTTTATTGTTATTAAAACTTAATTCGATTATTGCATTTCCCCACAGTCTGAGAAGCGGTGGAGCCCGTTTACAAGAAGATTGAAACCCAAAACAAATGGCTCAAGTCAAATCTCAGCCGGACAAAGAATCTCGAGCATGTCGCTTCACCACCAATGGCTTCTTCAACTTTATTAATAATTAATTTAATATATGTATAATTAATAATAACAATATTCTCACAACAAGGGCATGTGCCTAGTATGGAGGACGAAAAATCCAAAATAATGGAATAAACCATCAAATGAATATTTTTTTTTTAAGTACATGGACAATGATCGGTGCTACTTCGGAAGTGTTGTGACGATTTTGAGACTCCCCCCCAACAAAACTCTAAAAAATATGGTTTAACTGAGGATTGAACCTTCTCCCCAGGAACTGGAGTCGACAACTCTACCAATCTCGCCTAATGCCGATCGGGTAGGACCGATATTTATTTCGTATATTAACCGCTGAAATGTTATCTGATTTTCTGAGAAAAGCGCATGTGTCAGCGGGTGTATAAGTTACCACCAAAAGTTGAGAGAATTATATAACTTATAAATTATAATAAATTAAAAGTAACTTTAAGGCTTATACAATTTATAAATTGGTAGTATTTAGATAGAAGTAACTGTATTGGTACTATATTTTTGAATAAAAGATAAAACTGTATAAGTATATTATTATGTTATTATGAATTGTGGGTCTATATCAGTTCCTAGCTAGGCAGATTGCCCGTTCTGAGGAACCAAATGCTGTTAAAATTGCTAAAAATTTATTCTGTAAAATAAAAGTGTGGTTTTTCTTTTTATTTATTTTTTATCAAAATTGAATATATATAAAGTATTTAATAAATGAGCCATTAATAGGTAACCATGTAAAATTATAAGTGACATTATTTAATAATTTTTCAGACTCCACCCTCCCCAAGACAATCAACCATTTAGTTATTATTGAACCGATGAAGGTCATTTTGCATGTTTTAATATTTAATTATTTTTATAAACTGCCACTGGACTAAATGTATGCTAAAACAGAGTTGAGTAGCGTTTCATCCTTTCTGGCTTTCCGCCTACCCTGGTAAATGACTTGATGGTTAGTTTATTATTTGTTTATGTAATATCATGTCATAGCCAATCCTAGTTGATGTGGAGTATTCTAATCGCTTCTTGGAAATAGTATGCAATATTCACATCAGCGTCTTGTGAATTGAACTGAATTGAGTGCTCAAATATTTAATGTTCATAAGTCATATCCTCAAATGGATAATTTGCCACTATAGTCTATAGTCCACTACGCCACAGCGCATAGCGATGCGACTGTTGCGAGCTGTCAAGTCGGAGTAATCAATTAAGTAATTCAGTAAACCAATAACTTCCATTTTAAAACACCAAGTCAATAAAACAATACGATCTGAAATTTAAAAACAAAGGTTTCCATTGCCACGTGCAAATAGTCCAGAAAATCTTCATCTACTGACTAACACAAAGAGCCCAAAAAGCATTCCAGTTAAATTCTAAAGAAATTATAATGTTTACTAAGTAACTTGAGTGAAAAATATTATGCTTTCAAAAACACATATTCATGTACATTAACAAACGCTTATTCTGAATATATGTAATTTATTATATATAATTACGTGTAGAATTAAATAATCTTCATTTAAAAACGATTAAACCGTGAGACACCTAAACGCCCTGTAATTGGTTAACGGGTTCTGATAGCACTTAAAACGCTACACACGGTTTAAGCATACGCTTTAAGAATGCGAACGATTTAGTGCTAAGTTGCGCTGCTTATATTCACACGGCTTACAAATAATTTCAAAAGAATTCATGTTTTTGGTAAATCCCCCTAAATATTGAAAATTGTTTTTTTATTTATTTTATACTGACCCGCATGGGATTGATCTCACTGTTAACCGACAAAAACCGAGGTACGTATGACGTCACGCGTATCCCTTGAGATTTCAATCGTCTTGGCGGTCTTTAAAAAGTTGGTAAATTATTTTAGCTATGAGGTCGACATTTGTATAAAAATACCGGTTTTTAAGTTAGAGTATTGTATTAAATATCATAAACCAATTGAATTTAATATCACAGTTCAACAGTTGTTGAAGCTTTGGATCACAACATGGTCAGGTAGATATTTTTTACAACTTGGATACTACGTATTTACTACGATAGGTTTTTTTCAAAAGCCACTTGAGACCCGCATTTGTCTTTTGTCTACTGTGGTCACTATTCCCTCTCCCATCCCATCAACCTTACTATGTTGTCCCACTTCTTCAGGGGACAACAACCTTTAAAAATTAAAGATTTAATGATTTGATAATAATACCTATTACTTAATTAAATTAAGTCTCCGAAGCAAGAAAGAAAAAAGAAGAAGAAATTTAATTAAGATGGTTTGAAAGGGAGTTCTTATGTAAATACGAGCGTAAGAGGGAGATAGGTAATATTAAAAAATGTAATTAGGCGTGAGCAAAATATGTACTAAGCCATGACTTATTTAAAACAGAGCAAAAATATCTCGATTAATGTCAACCTGTATGACGCATAACTTTTTAGATTTATTCTATTATTTATGTTTGTACATAGAGGACAGGAAAAATAATTTCGAAATCTCAATCACTTTTATTTTTCATTTTTCGTAAGGAAAATGTAATAATGAAATAAATATCTAATAAACAATATAAAAAAATTACGAGTCTAAAATGTATGAATCGTTCTGCTGCAGAGTCTCCATCTTCTATCTTCGTATCACCTGTTCCTATACTTCATTTTACTTAACTTAACTTCACTTTATTTTTGTAATATTTTTTTTTGTAATACCTGCATCAACTGTAACGCGCCCCTAAGGTGATGTCTAACAAAAGCGGCGCTATACAAATCATCCAATAAATAAATATTGTTGGTTTTCAAAAATGTAAAGATTTTAACACTCACTGGTACACAAAAAACAACTTTTAAAAACTTTAGAAAATTGTGTTATGTGTTACATTGGGCAAATGAAGAATAATATACTTATATATTTTTAAATATTGAAAAATATTTAATAACAAAAAAATAATAGGATATTTTGATAACCATCGTTCTTTTTTGCAACAATATGCAGTGTGGTGATATCTTGAATCCAAAATAATTTGTAGACGACATACAGTATGTTAAGGGTCGTACTTGACTTACTTTAACCAGTGATTCCTGACATTATTTTCAGTAATTACATATAAATAAAATTTCGGTCACCAATAACATTTTGATGTTTTTTTTCAATTAAAAACATTCAAAAATAGACAGTTAAGGTCGGGTTTAGCGGTTTCTCGGCTTAGTAACCAGTGATGACATGTTGTAGTTTTTGTTTTTAAAAAAACCTTTCAAAGGACGGAGACCAAAATTTCGTTAAAATTTTTTACTGGTTGTATTAAGTCAAGTACGTCCCTTAACACCCTGTATAATGGTATGTTGTTGTACTATAAGAATTTTTAAATAGTAATAGCAAATGTGTAGTATAAGAAGTTTTAGATTGTAATAGCAAATGTTGTACTATAAGAATTTTTAAATAGTAATAGCAAATGTTGTAATATAAGATGTTTTAAATAGTAATAGCAAATGTTGTAATATAAGAAGTTTTAAATAGTAATAGCAAATGTTGTACTATAAGAATTTTTAAATAGTAATAGCAAATGTTGTAATATAAGAAGTTTTAAATAGTAATAGCAAATGTTGTACTATATATAAGAAGTTTTAAATAGTAATAGCAAATGTTGTTCTATAAGAAGTTTTAAATAGTAATAGCAAATGTTGTATTATAAGAAGTTTTATACGAAGTTCAACTGTACTATAAGAAGTTCTAAATAGTAATAGCAAATATGATTTGTTTCACACCTGTAACACATTAAATAACTGAACTGATTATATATTATCGTATATATTAACCCCTCGATCTAATTTGTTCGCTTTTAGGAACGAGTCATATGGTCTCATATAAATCGTTATGTCTCCTGCCATGAGGAGAAAAATGACCTATACGGTGTTAGAATGAGACAACACCACGCTTTATATTCAAAACTCGAAGTTGACCACCGAATATTTAAAACGTACAATTCTATGAAACCAAATGTTCCGACAACAATTTGAAAAAACAATTATGAAACCTTATATTTTTGTATGAAACAACAAAAAGTTTAAAAAAAGTGGTGTAACAATTGAGTCATTATACATTTTTTTTGCATTCAAAATGACTTTTTTTTCAATTCAAAAGATATATTTATTTCTTATAGTAAGATTTATAAGCGTATTTAATTACCTTTAATAAACAGTTTTTAGTTTATTTGGGTTTTGTTTGCAAAGCGGTAACACTCCGATCTTCTGACAAAAATATGCTAGAGGCCTAAGGGGTTAAAAGGTTAAGCTTAAATTTTTTATTTATTAGTTTTTAGGGTCATTTAGTACTAGATATTTGTACTTATTGTAAAGCGCCATTGAGGCTATTTTTCACAGGAATGGAGCTACACAAAAGATCAATTTATCTACTATTATTATTATTAGCATGACACTATGCGCTTATTTTCTATGACAGGTAGAGGAACACCCCTAATGGTCCCATACCTGGGTCCTTGGTCCTTTTATTCCAATATCAGAAGAGAAACGGAACAATGAGTACATTCAGAAGAAAGGTTTCAACTTACTGGCGCCACGTCGTAAATAATATTAAAATACCAACCACTTCAGGGAAGGAGCAACACACCACTTACTTTTCAAGATTAAACGCTATTGTTTGGATTGTTTAAAGTTTAAACAATATAATATAAGTATATCTAAAAGCACACCGCTGATAACTCCGTCAGGTAACAGGATAACTCGACACTGACAATCAATTCAACACACAAAAGTGTATGAAACAGAAATTGGTAGGGTAAAAACTTTTAAGTTAAATGGGTTATATAGTTAAGGTTTACAGGTTAGTTTTTTTCATCACTTTCAATGAATTTATATCACTTTTTAAAGGTGTGCTGACCTGTCATTGTGTTGAGTTATCATGTAACCTTAAGTGCCTACTTAAAAAGCTTAAAATTTTTGTTTTGATTTATTATAAGAGAGAATTAGAAATATGCTTTTTTTGGATGCGGGGTCTACTGTTTACTAGCGACGAGTGGTTCACGAACGCTACGCACAGTTGAACGATAAGCAGTATGCGAATGACTCCTGGTAAGCCGTATCCTTATGACTCCTGGTAAGCCGTATTCGTATGACTCCTGGTAAGCCGTATTCGCATGACTCCTGGTAAACCGTACCACAGCTCAATTAAACGGTAACTCTTTTGTTTCAGGAGATATTTTAGAAAAACAGCGCCATTAAAATTATCCTAGTATTGATTATCCTGTAATCGTTATTACACACTCAGAGACGTGAACTGCATCTGACAGTCCGACATTTGGACTTGGATGTATGTACCTATACCTAGTATCAACTAGAGTCGTACGCTTAAGTGTCAGCTACACTACTCGCTTCGACGCTTCGACGAAGTCCTCGACGAAGTTAGCCGAAGTTCGAAGTGCGTGCCCACACACTCGTGCAACTTCGCGAGTAACGCTTCGAGTCCTTTGACTCGGGCGCATTTACCGACAACAATCGGAAGTCGGGCGAAGCGAAGCGAAGTTGCCCGAAGCGAAGTGAAGTTCGTGCCCACACTATCGTATTCGGTCAACTTCGATCAACTTCGCGAGTAGTGTAGCTGGGCTTTTACGCTGAGGAACTGGGATCCGTATCGAGGGAGCCGTATCGCGGGAGCCGTATCGGGCGAGTCATATTTCATCGAGCCGTCGTTCAGTTGAGTCGTACTCCAGCTCATAATAAAATGAGTCATGACCTATCGCTACTGTTCACAGAACTACTAGTTATTTACTACTAAGCTGTTACTTACAGACCGTACTATTTGGGCGAGTAAAGACTACCTGAGAAATAATATTAATTAGAATATAATGGCCTCTGTCATTAGCTCATAGCTGAACCGAGAACAGAGATAATTGAAATGTCCGAAGGTAATAATGAACCTGCTAATTACAATATTATGCAAATATTTGACACTGGTTATGAATAACGTAAATAATGCTAAATTGAGTGATAATTGAAAAATCATTAATTCAATTGACAAACTTACCTGCTCCCAACCGTCTGGAGCCAGTGAGACTATGGCATTCCCAAATGGGTATGTTGTGAGGCTGAAGGTAATGGGGAGGAGAAGGAGAAGGGGAAGAATCATGTCAGGAAGTACCTGGCTATTCAAATTTGGTCACCAAACACGGCTATATATTATATAACTCATGAAGTGAAAAAAAACTAATTTCGCACCCAAATTTAAAAAAACTCTAAGAAATTTTATGACGTTGTTTTTCTAATGTTTAATTGAAGATTCTTGACCAGCGTTAGTCATCTGTGACTGCCTGGTGCTAAATTGCAGCTTCTCTTACTGAATACAAAGAGAATAAGGCTATTATCTTCAAATATTCCGTAAACAATGGTGTTCCGCAAGGATCGCTCTAAGGTCCTGCAGTAAACATCGCCACATTGTTCTAGGACACATTATCACCATTTGCTTTGCCTACTACAAGACTTATGATGTCCAGCCAACCATCCCATGGACTGTGAACTGTGATATTGTTTACAATATTAGATACCGAGTGTTTCATTGGGACGAGGTTAGTTAAATACAAACGCGCGAGACAAGCGTGGCTCTCCTGTAAGCGATCATATCTCAAAAAGCGAAGAATAATTTAATAATTACTTACTGCCACTTCGCGTATTTATGAGCTAAAATGCTTGTTTTCTTATCTCATCTGGATAATAAAACTCGAATATGCAAATTATCATACCACAAAGAAGTTTTCACATAGTTAAAACTCTTGCATTATATCTTTTAGTGTAAAACTCTTGTACTATATC
Organism: Hesperophylax consimilis; assembly: GCF_061612785.1. NCBI lineage: Eukaryota > Metazoa > Arthropoda > Insecta > Trichoptera > Limnephilidae > Hesperophylax > Hesperophylax consimilis. The sequence goes on from NC_142842.1 coordinate 6,280,441, forward strand.
TTTTGATGTAAAACTCATGTACTACAGGGTTTTCCAATAACAGGTGTTATTTTGATATTCAATCGTAAAAGAAGAAGCACGTAGCGCCGTCTTGTTGAAAGTAAACGTTGTCCAGATCAATACCATCCAATTCCGGCCATACAAAATCATTAATCATCTCTCGATAGCGCAATACATTCACCGTAACTGTTGCACCAGAATAATTTTCGAAAAATTAAGGTCCAATGACTCCGCCGGACCATAAACCGCACCAAACAGTCACACTTTGAGGATAGAGAGGCTTTTCAACAATAACTGGGTTTTACGAGCTCCAGATGCGACAATTTTGCTTGTTGACGAAGCCACCGAGGTGGAAATGGGCCTCATCACTCAAAATGATTTGCATTTGATTCACTCAAGTGAATTTTAATAATTTCAACGCGTTGTTGGAGCGTGTATCGTTCCATTTTTATTAATGGCGTAGTTTCTACTTGTCAAATGTCAAAAAATGACAGCTTTAAAAGTAACATCTACCGAAATAGCGGGCTATTCAAAATCACACCTCTTATTGGAAAACCCTGTATATCTTTTGATGTAAAACTCTCTTACTATATATTTTTATGTAAAACTCTTGTATTATATCTCTTAATGTAAAACTCTTGTACTATATATTTTAATGCTAGTTATTTATAATATTTCAAGCAGTCGAAATATATATTGAAATATATATCTAAAAATATATAAATAATGAATTGTAAGTATCATTAAATTATGTATATTGTGTTTACATTAATATTTTAAGTAATGATCACTTTCTCATTGAAACACATGGCGAGTCAAGATATATATGAATCCGTTTGGTCTGACATTCGACTACTAATCCAGGTGCCGGGTTCGAATCCCGCCTTCGAAAATAAATTTATTAAATTAATATTTGCGGTATGCTCCATAGTGGTATATGGTAATATCACACCAATCAAGTTAGAAACGTTGCTTGAAATGACTTTAGCCGTGTTTAGTGACCAGATCTGAATAGACAGGTACTTCCCAACCTTGATCTTCCCATCTTCTTCGCCTCCTACCGAACCGAGAAATATATTTTTTAAATATAATCTCCCGAATAATTAAAAAAATGTTGATATTTAATTAGATAGTAAGTAATTTCACCAGGATAAAAAAAATAGGATTCTATAAGTATCGTACAGGAAATCAAATAGAATGCTGCAGGATTCCAAATGGATTCAAACGGAGGAAACTGAGTATGGCCGATTTATTAAAATACTGTTAACTATCCCGCAGCCAAGTGGGGGAGTAGGTAGTACCCAAATTAATCAATTTACTGGACAATTTGTATAGCGCCGCTTTTGTGGGGCTATACAAATTGTCCAGTAAATTGGGGCGCTATTACTATCCTCCTTATATTAACTTAAATACTTGACATATTGTTGGGAAGTAAGAGCTTCATAGATGCACGTACAGATGGCAGTGCATAGAGCTTGCGTGAAAGTCCGCAAGATGGAGCCAGTGGCCAGTAGTCGCCAGGGCCAGTGGGAAGGCTCCCAGAGAAACCTACTGTTTCAGATTCCAATTAGCCAGCTTCTAGTTAGGTCGACTATCGAGTCACCATTATATTACGTGGAGTAATAATAAATCCCTGATTAATCTAAAAGAACATATTAATTATAAACTCCTTCCAAGACGAGTTGGAGACCTGTTTGTACGAACACAACACATATCATTTTAGTATTTTACGTATTTCTGCGCAAATACAAAAGTTACCATTAATAATTGACTGAATAATTGGGATTTCTATAGTTTAAAAGCTCGTAAGACATAAAAATGCATGGGGGTCATCGGAAGACCCACTTGGTTACAGACGTTTTTTTTGGCATCTTGGCCTGTAAAGAGTTAAACACGTGATTGCAATCCATTTCCTAGTAAAATATTAGTTATTACGAATATATCGGAACACGTGTTCATGTATCTGTGCCTTTCCTAATAAATATAATGACGAAATACGACAATATTATAGTTTTTATGAATTCCAACATCCTAATAACAAATTCGTGTTTTAACGACAGTTTGTTAGTAAACCTGTTAATTCATTATTTAAAGGTCTGCAGTCCCGTTTTTAACAGCAATACGAATAATTTGACCAGATTTTTAATAAATTTGTAAGTTTTCTCAGTGCATTTTAGTGAATGTACCTATTTCTATCTATTCTATATTCTATGGCATAATAGAAACCTTAAACTAGGTAGCCCTGGTGAAAAACCACTAGCCAGAATCGAAATGTTGGGTAAACAGGTGGGTAGGTACTTCCCAATCTTCCTCTCTCCATCTCCTTCCTCTTCCCTTACCAACTGTTTTCAGCCTCACAACGTGTCCCAATTGGGAAAGCTTCATTTGTTCGAGACAGTTGGGTATTTACATACAATTTGTACCTGTATATATATATAACAAATGGGAAAGAAAGTCATACAAGTAAAATTGTGGAAGGTCATATTATAAAGGTATGATTTATATTAAGTATCCTCTTTAAAAGCTGTCAAAATAACTATTTATTATAGTGATATAATTGTATTCTTATTATTTACTAGTAGATCAAATCAATGACATTGAAATCGAAGTGCTAGATGCTTTTGTAAAACAGATTTTATCAAGTCCATTCAATCGATTATCGAGATAAACGCTAAACAAACGCCATTTGATCAATCTACTTTCAGATGCAGGGCATAAATAAACAATGCAGGCGGTTCAACAACCTCCCCTTTGTTCCCTTGAACTTACTAGCGCAGTCGTACGAGAGTAATGTACACAACACTTCTTTATATTGCTAACTCCTTCGGCTAAATATAAGTACAAGAAACAAGGAATTGTTTGTTCGCGGTCGCAAGTCGTAATGGAGAACACGTTTCGCTGTGCTAATATTGCTGTCAGTCCGTGTACTCGTTACTTGTGCTTACAACTGTTTGTTTAGCATTCTCAGTGTGTTCTTATCGTTACGTGTTTTATAACACACAATTATATCTAATTAGGTTTATTCAGAGCCGTTTTAGTCGATGAAATGGTTCAGATGTTTAATGCAACGTTGTACAATTGCCGATTGAAGTTTCCTAGAAATTGTTACCCTATTCATATTGGGGGTAAAAGCTCCCGGCCAACATAACACTCTTATTTAATGAAATACAGGGTTTTCCAATAAGAGGTGTTATTTTGAATAGCCCGCTATTTCGGCAGATATTACTTTTGAAGCTTTCATTTTTTTACATTTGACAAGTAGAAACTACGCCATTAATAAAAATGGAACGATACACGCTTCAACAACGCATTGAAATTATTAAAATTCACTTGAGTGAATCAAATGCAAATCATCTTGAGTGATGAGGCCCATTTCCACCTCGGTGGCTTCGTCAACAAGAAAAATTGTCGCATCTGAGGTTCGGAAAATCCAAGAATTATTGTTGAAAAGCCTCTCTATCCTCAACGTGTGACTGTTTGGTGCGGTTTATGGTCCGGCGCAGTCATTGGACCTTACTTTTTCGAAAATGAGGCTGGAGCAACAGTTACGGTGAATGGATCGCTATCGAGAGATGATTAATGGTTTTTTATGGCCGGAATTGGATGGTATTGATCTGGACAACGTTTACTTTCAACAAGACGGCGCTACGTACCACACAAGCAACGAAACCATTGATCTTTTACAATTGAATATCAAAATAACACCTCTTGTTGGAAAACCCTGTATTATTTGTTCACAAATTATTGTAAGCATTAATTATTCGCCCGAAATATCCATACAAATTGAAAATATCTCCCGAGTAAATAAATGCCGCTGACGGGAATTGAACCCGCACCTTCTGATGTCCGGTCAGGTGCTCTGGACCACTGAGCTACGTCGGCTTTTTCCCAATTTAGTTTATTATTAAAAAAATATTATTTGTTCAATCATAGAAGACAATCTACTACGCATTATGTCATTTTCGAATTGAATATGGAATTATAGGATGGGAATCTGCTACATCTAAGTACGTACATAACCTGAGTAAAATTCAAAAAGGAATCATTGAGCATACTTAAAGTACGAATAAGAACGACTTCGACTGAAATTTTCAATAGTTTTAGCCTACAAAATGTACAATATATGTCAACAATATACCTACTATTGAAACTAGTCAAAAATAAGGAATTATCTACTAGACCGATTATCCATCACACTAGATCGAATCAAAATGACACAAAAAACGTTTTACATTATAAAACCACATTCGGACAAAAAAACTAAATTTATTTTGCAACAAAAATCCACAACAACCTCCCCCCAGATATAAAATGAATAGAAAAGTTTAATGAGTACAAATCAAGAATAAAAATCTGGCTGTAAGAGGTCTACGAACAAAACTCATGGACACTGTAATTGGCTAAAGAAGTTACACTGCATAGTATTACAAAAATAAATCACCATTGGTTTGCAATAAAATAAAATAAAATAAATAAAAAAAAACCACAATTATTTTGGCGGTGATAATCTCTAATCATATGAGGTTGTTTTAATTAATCAGAGATGTGCAAAATGGGTACCCAAAACCATTTGAAATGCAAAATGGAAATGGGTCAAAACTTTTCCATTTGAAAATGCAAAATGCAAAATGGTTTTTAGAAAAGCATTTCAAATGCAAAATGCAAAATACCTATTTTCAAAATGCATTGAAAATGCAAAATGGTTTCTCATTCAAACAATTAAAATAATTATAGAATTTTTAAACAATTTTGTCATTTAATAATGGACATCAATGTAGAACAAACATATTATGATGGTAAATCATTTACATGATGTTAAATCCAAAAACACCACGACTACAGATTATGAAACCACAAAAAATTTGCGCGGGACGTAAAAACATAGAAACTGCTATCTAACATTTAATATTACAGCGTCATGGCCCCATGTTCAGTATTTGAATCAGTATTTTTTGTAATGGTATCACTCAATTGCCAGGGCTCCTACCAGGGAGCAACTTGACAAATAATGTAAATTATCTCTCATAGCGAGGTTGAGGACCGACTGATATTTGGGGCGTATGGAAAAAAGATGAGTGGAGATAGTAGGAAGAATGTTGCAAAAAGCATTTAAAATGGAAAATGCATTGAGAAAAGCATTTAAAATGCAAAATGCAAAATGGTTTTTAGAAAAGCATTTAAAATGCAAAATGGAAAATACCCATTTTGCATTTCCATTTGAAATGGATTTATTTGAAATAAAGCACATCTCTGTAATTAATGTATTTAATTATATATAAAATGAAGTATTTCATTTCATCTTTTCATCTCATTATTCTCGTTAATCACATAATAGGTCTAATTAATCAATTCTTCAAACAAAAAACATTTCTTAATACTTCTGAAACCACAATGTAACCACAACGCTAATCTCCGAAACTGCCCAACTGATTTCAATGAAATTTTGTGAATGTGTAAGGTTGGATCCACCTTGAAACATAGGATAGTTTTGGATCCGATAGGTGGCGCTGTTGTCGGGATCAAATTATTTTTTCAACGAAATTTGTATTACATTATAGCAGTTAATATAAAAATAAATATCAGTCCTACTCAATCGGGATTTGGCTTAGTTGTTAGCGCGGTTGACTCGTCCTTATGAAGGAAGGTCAAATCCTCAGTTTAAACAAAAAATATTTACATACATATATTTTTAAGATTTAAAAGACATTTTTAAAGTTGCAGTTGAGCCAGTCCCGGGGAGGAAGATTCAATCCTCAGTGAAAACAACAACAAAAAATGTTTTTTAAATATGTACATCTATTAAATAAAATTAAAAAAAATGCAGTGAATTACAATGATATTGATATAAAGCGAATATAATATATGTCAAAACATGCGATCTACGATACAATAAAAAGATTTGTAATAATCTCTATAATTCGACTCTGCTTGTTCTCTACACATAAATAAAATGACACAAAGTCACACTAGAGATAGGGCCGGCCCTACGCGGGCGCAATTGAAGCATTCCGCTCCGGGCGCCGAATTGCAAAGGCGCCAAAGCGCTGATTATGCCTAACACATCGCCCTTGAGATTATTTTTCATAAAAACGGCGCTACGCAAAAATACAAATCATCCGTATATTATTGATTACGTAGTGGGTGGCTTATTTATATAGGTACTGTTCTAGACGTCTACTGGTTTTGACAAGGGGCGCCACAATTTGACTCGCGCCAGGCACCGCTTGATCAGGACCGGCCCTGACTGGACATTAACTTATTATGAACTGCGCGGCGGTTGAGTTGGTGTTGTTTATTTTACACAATCATTAGTTCTTTCGTTCTTGACAACACGAAAGTCATATCAAAATGAGTGTACAAACCGGTATGTAAGAACAGAATATTACTACGTATTTTCATTACATTTGCTTATAAATAGGTAAGTAATACCAAATACAAACACTGTTTGGTATTATTTACAACAGATTTGTATGTATTTAATAAGTAGGTACGTCAACAAATTTCTAGGGAATGTCTAGTTGGAAGTTCACTTGTTATCTTTCAAGATAGGGTAACATTACACGCGAGATATAAATAAATAGAATCACAGAAAGGGCAGTAGGCAGGTACTTTGATAAATAAATAATGTTATGTTTTGACTTTGACGTAAAACCATTGAAGAGAAATATCTTTGCTATTCTTTCTACTAATGACATCTATACGCTTTATGAATAAACTATCGGATCTAAAAAGGTTTGCGTCTTTGATTTCGCAGTAAATTAGTTCGGATTTTTGTTAATAAGAGGGGAAATGATGGAAAACTCAAACTAGTAAAAACCAAATGAAAACAAAATAACATATACTTTATTATTTCTTCGTAGGTGTATTTGAAAAGCTATTTTGTATGATTGTTTGAATTACCCATTTTGTTTGATTCACTGCCCTCTTTGATGTTTATAGCATCTCCAGGTAAGCGAGACTACCCTGAGCTAGGGCCTCTATCAATAAAATTGCAAGCGAAAATTAAAAATAAAGTTTTACATTCCAGTACTGGGTGCAGTGGCCCCCCAAGCCTTAGGGCGCACCCTGACCCACGAACACCTGTCTCTGGACTTCAGCCACTTCTACCGGCCGGCCCCGGGGCACTTGGCAGACCGGCTGGCAGGGCCCATCTCGTTGCAGAATGTGGGCTTCGTCAGGCAGCTGCCATACTCCTCGCAGACCAACGTGGACTTCAGGGGTGATGACACTAACGCGGCCGTGCTAAATGATGTCATGGCTTATAAGAGGTTTGGAGGAGGTAAGATGTATTAAATATACTTATCTTTCAGAAGAGGCTCTTGACTGAAATTGCCATCAATGCATTTCACTTCGAATTTCCGGTACAGATATACCTAGATAATAATATGACTGCTTTTTTTGTAAGCAATAAAACCAATTTGGTGTTTAAACACTAAACTTGTATAAGTCACGTATGCCATATGCTTTGATTCTAATGGTGTTTAAAATCATAATAGTGAAAAAATACCCATAATTAGGTTTACTATCTGTCCCCACTTAGAGACTTCCAATGTTATCGAGCCCTCTGGCCCGACGTCTTGACAGGACCTAAAACATCCCGACAAAACCTATAATGTCCCAATTTAAAAATTTGTGGTGCTAACTGTCAATCAATAGAACGTCTCTTTTTCCAGGCACAATCGTAGAAAATACAACAACTGGTTTGGGTCTAGACTTGCAGCTATTGAAGGATGTGTCCAAAGCGACGGACGTCCATATCGTGGCGGGCACGGGTTACTATATTGCTGCCGTGCAGGACCCCTCCACCCTCAGCAAGACCACTGAGGAGATCTACAGCCACATGCTGATGGAGCTCACTCTCGGACACAATGATGATGCAGCAATAAAGGCAGGATTCATGGGGGAGATTGCCAGCGTATGGCCGATACATGGTAAAACATAAATTTTTCTTATGTATAATGTTTACATGTACATATATGTCGGAATGAAATCAACAATGACGTGCTGCAGGACTCGCACACAGATGTCAGTATATTTATAGCCAGTAGTCATATCTCGGTATTGCATTTATTTAAAAAATTTATTTGCTTTAACTGTGACTATTACGGTATTCAATTTAGCTATAAAAAATGCGTTATTCGACATAAGCCCTTCGTACATGGAGATATTTACGAGCTACGTGACTGTGACGCAACCCCAAGTAGCCTACCGATATGCTGCTCTCTTATTCTGGTTTCCGTTCACGGCGCTACCTGAAATATACTGAACTTGATCATTTTTCCATGTGCAGCCGTCGAGTTAATACAATGTCAAGTGACTCTAGCGACGAAAGCTTTAATATTGTTCTACTTTATATTTACAAGCATAAAAAATTCTAAAAGAAGAATTTGGGTTCACCCATACAATGAAATAAATGTTAATTGTAGCGCATTCGTCTCCGCCAAGGAACTACATTAGAATGTTATCAAATGGACTTTTCTTTCGAACCATAATTTACGCCTTCTCCGCTAAATCCTTTCTTACGTATTCTGATAAATTGTGGTTATATACACATGGATATTTTTCCACCTTCAGAACAAATTTTGCATTCAAATCATTTCTGTCAAACTTGTAGCAGATAGGAATGCAATTTGCGTAGCGTGCTACCAGCACGGTGCAGTAGGGTGCAACATGAGTGGTTTATTTATGGGTGCAACTGACGCCACACCCGTAGTCGACATGTAGCGTAGTGTACGAACACTACCAAAATAGTATGGCGGGTATTCACGGGCAATAGTATCTCCATATACGAATGGCCTTAATGATTATTTACTGGATAAATAATCATTAAGATTTACAAAGTTTGTGTTGATTCCTTACCGAGGCCCAAATGTTAATTGCGGTCTATTGATTATTATTATGTAATGTAAAAGAAATTATAATCCTTGTTTAATATTGAAACACTTTACAATATGGTTATTCCAAAAATCCGGATCCTACCTAAATTGCCCTGTCCCTTATTTTTATTCCATTTCCTAAAGGTCTTACCCTCGATAAAAAGCAAGCAAGAAGATTTGAAAAATAGAAGGCCAAAAGCAAGTGTCATTTGTTTAGGGTTGTTATTTACGTTGTTGTTGCACATTGTTGCATATCGTTCCATATTTGTCGCCCCCTCGTAATAATTATCGGAAAACAGTATAAATTATCAGCCCCAATAATCACATAAAACAAATACATATTATATATTATCGAGAGTAATCAAAAAACCGTATATGTTGTGAAACAATAAATATTTGTGAAACAAAAACTGTTTGTGTTGTGAAACAATACTAGATGTACATCTTAAACTATAGTGCTCACAGAACATTCAAGACCAACATCGGAACTTCCAATTGAAGCAACAACATTTATAAGGTAAAGACCTCCTTTCCCACTCCTATTTTTCCTTGTAAAATACACGATTGCTTAAATTTATTTTAAAAATTACAGTCCGTTCATCGAGTACCAATCGATTCGGTACGCAACAAAAATTATTATCCTCTTTCATCAATCTTATTTGTTTGCTTGCAGACTTTGAGAAGCGTGTCATACAGGCAGTGGGGGCTTTACAAGAGCAGTTGGGCTGCGGGGTCAGCTTCCACCCACACAGGGATGTGGCCGCCCCCGAGGAGATATTGCGCCTCTACACCGAGGCTGGGGGCAGAGCGGACAAGGCCGTCATGTCTCACCTAGACAGTGAGTTACACGGAGGGAGTAATTCAGATGGTGACAATGCAATAGAAAAAAGTCTAGGAGTTTAGTGAGGAACAACATAAAGATGTCTAGTACAGACCTTTTAACTATACCTAACTTGTAAAGGGGAGTAGGTTGGAACTTATCATTGTTTAGTATCAAAGTAGGTTCGTCTGACTGCTGATTGGTGATGTCTAGAAACCAATAGTACAATCTTTATTTAATGAAGATGGACTTATTCAGTTAACCAAATTTATTGCTGCATGAGGTTGGTAATGCTGTACGGACTGAAATGTTCAATGAAAGTGATGGTTTGGTTAGGATTGGTGAGGATTGACTAGAATAATTTGAGACTATGGGAACTCGAGATAACGATACATGATTCCTAACCCTCTTGAGAAAAGTTTAGAATAGTTTTTTTTAATATATTTTTTTTATTTTACTTGACAATATTTGATAATCTCCTACTACCACCACAGTAAGCGGAAAATTTTGCTTGTGTTGTGATTTAGCCAGCCGAGGAATGAAGACACTATGCCTGGGTGGGACCCAAACGCGATGTCAACTCAGCTACCGAAATAATAAATGTTATGTTATACTCATTTCTTGTTACAAGTAGAGATAATGACATCCTCACTGGGATCTTCCATGCCGAGGATTTCATTTATATAATTAAATGAATAATTTGAAGTTACTGAAAGAATTACAAATATGTTATGTAGTGTTTTTTTAGTGCAGTTGAGCATATTTGATGTCATATTTCTGATCTCCTATGTTTTGCATCCAGCTTTATATTTGAGTTTTAAATGTTATAATGTTGTTATGATATTTGATTGAGAGTGGTATTTTTTAAGTACCATTTGAGAAGCTTTTTTGTCCAAATGTTGTATTCCTATTTGCTTATTGGATATGTTTTTGACCTTGAGATCTAGTGTTTCTAATATGCATGTTAGTTTTATTTCTCGTGTTTTGTATTTATGAATTTGAAGGAGTATTATTTTAGAATAGAGTTGTTTAATTGATTTGATGTTAAGGTTGTTGAAGATTTCGTCAGTGAAAGTTCTAATGGGGACTTTCAGTATAATTTTCACGGTGGCTTCTCGGGTTTTAATTAGTGAATTAGAATATTGTCATCTGCACCACCCCACAGTTAGGTTAATTGACTAAAAAACAGACCTGTCTTATTCGGTTATTCATTCATCAACTATTATTTATTTCAGGGACCCTGTTAAAAGACGAAGAAGTCCTGGAATTCAGCTCGCTGGGCAGCTACTGCCAGTGGGACCTGTTTGGGGTAGAAGTGTCCCACTACCAGTTGAACCCGAGTGCAGACATGCCCTCGGACGCCCAGAGGATCGCCAAGGTTAAGATGATGGTTGAAGAAGGCAAGGCGGACAGGATACTGCTGTCCCATGATATACACACCAAGCACAGGCTGGTAAGAACAGTTACATTTACAGATTACAAGCAACCTAATGATACATTTTAAAAATGCCCATTTGTGATAACTCGATTTTCTAAATTTTTATGCGAAAACTGCATTTTTTTTGTATTTTTACGCGATATTCCCAATTTTCAGATAAATAACGCGAACTTCCGTATTTTGTGGTGTGCCACTGCAAAATTTCCGCCATGCTCTATCTGAATCTGTTTTCATCATAACTTACTCGTTTTTTGCAAATTTTTTGTAAATTTTACCATCTTAATGTGTTTATACATGTAGTTTGTAACTACCGTCTTACCAGTTAATGTGTTTATACATGTAGTTTGTACCTACCGTCTTACCAGTTAATGTGTTTATACATGTAGTTTGTAACTACCATCTTACCAGTTAATGTGTTTATACATGTAGTTTGTACCTACCGTCTTACCAGTTAATGTGTTTATACATGTAGTTTGTACCTACTGTCTTACCAGTTAATCTGTATACATGTAGTTTATACCTAATGTCTTACCAGTTAATGTGTTTATACATGTAGTTTGCCCAGAATAACTAGTCATAGATATTCATAGAAACTATTTTTTATAACATATCCCTAAGGATAGTAATAATAATGATTGGATTATAATGATGGATGGTTCATGGCCCATCACCTATGTTTCATACTACAAAGTAATGGTGCATGGCTCATCTCCTATGTTTCATACTACGTAGTAATGGTTCATGGCCCATCTCCCATGTTTATACTACATTGCATAAATAAAGCACTCATTAAATAGTAAACAAAATTGTTCAAGGCCCATCTATGAAATATCTTGACAATATGTGAATTTGCCCTACTATTGTCGTAAAAAGCTGTAATTGTTGCTTGTGTGAGGACTTAGTTAGCAGAGGGTTGAACTTTGGACCATTGGGCTAAAAACACGGTAATACAAATAATATATATATATATATATATATATATATATATATATATTTTTTTTTAATGTAAATTCTGCAGTTTCAAATGCTCCCAACTGTTCGGAGCCAGTGGCCATTAGCATCCCAACTGGGGTATGTTGTGAGGCTGAAGGAAATGGGCAGGGGAAGGAGATAGGGAAGAGTAATATGGTGACGAATGTTTTCAAAGCACCATCCATGAAGTATGTATTTGATTTCTAGATTGACTATGGAGGCCACGGTTACTCCCACATCATCAACAGCGTCCTGCCCAAGATGCTGGAGCGCGGCATCAGCCCCCAAGACGTGGAGCAGATCACCGTGACCAACCCGGCCAACTGGCTGCAGTATAACTGGTAAATGTTATACCAAATAATCCTGTACCCATCGATCATTTTACATTACCGATTGCAACCCACCGGCGAAGTGACAAAGAGTAAAATGGATCAACACAAAAATAACCGGAGAAATAAATGAGTTCTGTATAAAAAAAGAAGCTCTAATATCTGAAAAAAAGGAGCTAAGAGCCAAAACATTTTTTTGGAGCCCTCGATAGAGATAAATGTAGCTAAAAATAATTTAAAAAAACATTAATGAAATTTATTTCAGATGAAAATCATTTAATGTGATACCTGTGCTTGTTGGCTTTTGCAGATCAAATGGGGTGCTTTAAATTCAAAGCTTTTTATATAACTTCATATTGATAAGATGATGTGTTATAAGTGTGAGCGTGGTGACAATATGCTCCGTGATCTGCTAGCCAGGCGATATTTGAAAATTATGCGACCCCCTCTCCTACCTACAGCAGAATGTATTGGAATACATTTGTGATTAATTTGAATATTGAATTATGTTAATTTGTGTGTTGAATTACGTTTGTGGTTATTTAATAAGTCTTTGAATATTATTTACACAATGGCTTTTTACCCTTTAAGGAGATACACAGAAATCGTTGTATCTTCCTTACTATCGTGACGAGAAATACGGCGCTAGAAATAAAAAATACTATGTACACATAATCAAAACTAGAAGTCAACCGCAGTAGAATTATTTTTGAATTTAAAAATGTGCACCTTTACGAAACCAAAGGTTCTGACCGCAATTTGAAAAAAACTTACCGAGACTTTTAGAATATTTTATTAATTATTTTTATATGAAACAATTTTTTTTTAATGTTTTCATTCCAAAATTTACATTTCAAAATACCTACCTATGTTTATTTGTAAAAATAAAATTTGAAATCACCTTTCTAAAACAGTTTTCAGTTTTCGGATACGTTCATAAATATTTCATTCATTTGGATTTTATTGCAAAGCGGAAAAACTCCGACATTCTTTTTGTATGTAAATAATCCTCCCATAAACACGAGCTACTGGAGCCCACCTTATGGAGTAGTAGAATAATTAGGAAAAAAACATTATATAATTTTGCATACTGTTATAATTTGAAATGTTATATTATTTTGTAATAAATAAATTGTAATTCTACGACTTGTTCTTGTGTTCAACAGCTCAACTGCGGAATGATTTGCAGGCTTCTGTGTTTCCTTCCTCTTTCAACATGGGTCTCTTCAATACTCTACAGAAGCTGTTAATAATATTAGTAAGATAATTAGTGATTATATTGTACGAAAACACAGGTTTTTTTGTATTCAAATGTGTACTTGAATTAATTTTAAACATGAATACATCCAATATTTTATTTACAAAATGAGTCTTTTTTATCATTTATCCAAAACGTCCCAACAACAACAATAATGAAGTAACCTTTACATTACAAACAGCCAATATTTTGGTTTTAACCTTTACAACGCTGACCGGCATTCCATACACGCATTACATTTTGACACAATACGTGTTTTATTTCATGGATCACCTATATGCAACAGCCGTATACGGGAATAGCCGATGGATCACAAATGCGACAGCCGCATAGATCAGGTTAAGTGATGTACAATTTAGAAATAGTTAACAATGTGTCAAAAAAAAATCTTACAGCGAGGGACAAAAGTAATCAAAATGGCTGAAGATATAAACTTTGTATGATTGTTCTGATACGAAAATAATATTCCTCAGTTCTGGAAAGAACTGACTTTAACACCTGGACTGCGGTTAATTATAATGTACAGTTGATTTGAAGTTGGTTAACCCATTTCCAATGTATGTAGAATTTCATTTTAGAATCTCATTTTGCTGAAGGCACAAACTATTCACGTATCAAATGTGATACATGTAGCGGAAAAAGGGTTAATAAAAACATATTATTGCTTTTGCATTTTATAGATATCCATTTATTAGATTTTTATTGAAAATTTCAACAAAATGCGTACATTATTCACGTATCAAATATGATACATATAATGGAAAAAAGGGTTAAAAACATATTATTGCTTTTGCATTCAATGGATATACATTTATTGGATTTTTATTGAAAATTTTAACAAAACAAATACACTACATAACATCTGTCAACCAATTTGTATTTTTTTAAACTTGTTATAATTACGAAAACATATAAACGCATAAATATTTTTGCAGGTAGGAAATCATTAACTTTGCATATATGTACTGACAATTTTAGCAATTTTTTTTTAATGGGAATCCATTTGTTCAAACCATCTAAATAAACATTTACACTACATATGGAAATTGATTATGAAATGGTGCCAAAAAAGATATATCAAAAATATATATTTTTTTTTAACATGCACTGTTGTTAACATAAATCATTTGCAAGAACAAAATGTAAATAATCTATTTTTTGTTAAAATTAATGAAAAGGTTTTCTTTGCGCAATTTTTTTATGGAAAATAATTCTGTTATTAATTGCTTTAAAACCAGATTCACAACAGAAATATACAAAAAGTCCACAATCAATAATGATGAATAATGAAAATCTTAACTTAACTATCAACATACATATTTTGAAAACATTTGATATGTTTTATAATTATGTAAATTAAAATGAAATTGTTTTTGAGAAAGGATTGCGTGTATAAAATTGCAAAATAATTCATTTTAAAACAGAAGATTATATAATTATTATAGATACAAAAATAAACCATTAGGTTTTGATCATAATTGTAATGTTCTGAAAGATTCTATTGGATAAATTACATTTGCGTCGATGCAAGTTCACCTTTGCGTATGTCATGCGTATTTGGCCACTTTCCAGGAGATAATTCTAGAAAAGTAATGCCAAAATAATTTCTCACCGTCACTTAACCTTTACGACGCTGGCCGTTTCAACGTAATCTATCCCACAACGCGGCACGTTTAGACAAAATGTATGCGTCAATATCTTTGTATAGACGGGCCGCACAATGCGAAGAACGTCACAGCGGTGCTGCCAAGGTCTGGTATCTGTGAGAGGATAGTGTGTCAGCGCTTTATTAGCAGCAGACACATACCTGGACGGATGACGAACCTCGTGCTGGCACTGTTGGTGGACGCGGTGGACTCTTTCGCTGCAGCAGCTGGACCAGTTTCTTCACCACCTGGGATTCTTGCTGCAGAGTCTCCATCTTCTATCTTCGTGTCACCTGTTCCTTTACTTCATTTTACTTAACTTAACTTCACTCTATTTTTGTAATATTTATATTTTCTGTAATACCTGCATCAACTGTAAAGCGCCCCTGAGGTGATATCTCACAAAAGCGGCGCTATACAAATTATCCAATAATAAATGCACGTGAGCAGTTCCCAATTAGCTAATAAATAATTAAGCAGTCAAAGGGGCAAAATAAATTATAATTGTATATTTGGGCCTTCTCACCAATGTTCAAGTATTTATTAATTTACTTGCTAGTTGGAACTGGTTCACATGCTAACGAAACTCACATATGCAACAGCCGGGTAGATCAGGTTAAATATTCGAGATTGGATATTATTATATTATATTATTCCGAGATAAATTTTTGTTTTATTTGATGAGCACAAGTCTGAAATGCTCTGATCCATGGGGATTACGGTAGCCAGGGACGGACCTAAGCGATCGCAATTGGACCAGTCTGCTTCGAGTGCCGATTCGCCAAGGCAAAATACCTAACACATCGCTCTCGAGATTATTTTTCATAAAAATGAATGAATGAGACGCTACACAAAAATACAAACCATCCAAATATTATTTGAATGGTGGAATAAGTTAATCAGTAAAACCTCTAATTGTTATATTTATTCAATGAAATTAAATGTTACAATATTTGAGAGTCAGTAAAATTGTCTTCAATGATCAAATATTATGTATTGAATACAGTGATCACCTATCTACGTAGGCGTGTACTGCTTTTGACAAGGGGTGCCAAAATTTTATTTGCACCAGGCGCCGTTTGGCTCAGGGCCGGTCCTGACGGTAGCCCCAATTTGAGGAATGTTGGGAGGCTGCAAGAAGTGGGGAGGGGAAGAGATGAAGAAGAGGTACCTGATGATAACTTACGAGATGTTGAATTCAGTTACATACAGCTACTCGAAAAAATTGGACGATAATAAATTTTCACGCTGAAAACCAATTAATATAAGGAATTCACAGCTAGGACTAGTAACTGATTTAGCTCTATTTTTGAGACCTAGAAGCTTGAAGACGACCAATATTTACATCCTGATAACAATGAGTTTAAATTCAGCGGCTAAAAACTAGACAAAAACCAGCCGATAACTATATTCTGCCTGTTACACTGTGTTTGGATGCTGTCAGAGAACTGGTTTAAAACCATTAATAGAGGAGCAGGATGGAATAGCAACTTAAACATGCACACACTGTTTTTGCCTTTTTGGTATGTCCAATCCCTTTTTTATCTCCTGTTTGATTCTTTCTTCCGGTTTGACGATGAGCAATTAGTACATTTGGGTAGCACCTCCAGAGATTTGCACTTGCTGATGTGATGATCTTCTGCGCAGTGCATGCACGTTGGACGATTCATTTTTTTGTAACATTTCTGTGCTGTATGTCCGAATCTTTGACAATGGAAACACTGTGTGAGGGGATTTCAGTCTCCAACGTTAATTCTTAAATATTATTACTTCTATAGATTTTACCCAGACGGAGCAACATGCAAAAGTTTGAACATTAGTTACAAGTCAATACAATGCATTTCAAAAAACTTTTAACGCGTTTTACCCAAAACTGCAACTATCATAAGTTGATTTACCTTCTGCTAGTTACATCGGGTTTGGATGCTTGCTAAACTGGACTAAAACCAGCCATAAATACATTTCTGGGTTCAATTGAACTGGGTTAAAACCAGCAGATAATTACATTTCTGGGTTCAATTGAACTGGGTTAAAACCAGCCAATAATTACATTTCTGGGTTCAATTGAACTGGGTTAAAGCAGGCCGATAATTACATTATAATTTTCTACACGGAGTTTAGAATTTAACATAGCTTGAGTATAGGATTAAAACCAGCCGTTAATTATTACATTCTGATGTGTTATACTGGGTTTCGGATGTTTACAGAATTCTTTCTTTTAAAACAACTTTGTAATTTTACAAAATGATTATTATTGAGAACAATGTATTTTGATGTAATCTGGTTCAAAATAGCTGTTGGTTATATAATTGAATTTGTTGACGGCAGGCGGGGGTCACCCTCACTGATCCAGGTCCAGATTCTGCAGCTCCTCGTCGAGGTCATCATCCACGAAGAGGTTCTCGTTGATGGGGCCCGTGTCGGTGTCGGGGGCGCTGTCAGGAGGCGGGGAGGGGGAGGAGGGGCCACGGCCGTTGGTGAGGGTGGGGGCGGCCAGCCGGTTGTCCAGGGCCTTTGTGCCGGTTCCGTCCGCCTGAAAATAGAACAACGTAAGGATTAAGGACAGGGACTTAAAAATGAAAAATCTGGAGTCTACAAACAAAATTGCAAAGATTGTGAATTATTTACTTAGATAAAACTGTGATTAACTTTGAAATTAGGATAAAGAAGCACTTAAAGTGTTCAAATAGTAGGTAATAGTTTCTCGGAGTTTGCTAATGATTTGTTAAATAGTAGGTAATAGTTTCTCGGAGTTTGCTAATGATTTGTTGGAGACAAACCACACTTTTGGTTGTAGAAATGATATCCCTGAGGAATATATGTGGTAAAACCATGTATGATTGTGTGAGAAATGTGGAGATTCAAAAGAATGTAAGGCTGATGTAAGTGTAATGAGTAAAAACAAGAAAGGGACGCTTAAATGGTTTGGGCATGTAGAGCAAATGAATGAAGAAAGGAGTGTGAGGATATGACGCAAATGTGAATGGTAAAACAAGTAAGGGACACCCAAGGAAGACATGGCATGATCAAGTGAACCAGATACAAGAGTTGGAATACAGGAGTATGTATGAGATGATAAATTAGAAATTATAAAGGGTGTAAAGACAAATTTAAATATTATCAATAATCGCAGAAAACCTTTTTGAATATGAGGTGCCTAGTGCCAAAGGAGCTCAAGAGCAAGAGAAGACTTTGCGATTTTAGACATTTGAATGTAGGTTTTTACTATATCATGCCACAAAGTTTCATCGCTCAAATATTAATGGATATTTTACAATAGCCATTTTCTGTGACATCATTGATTTGGCCGTTATGTCGGCACGCCACAGAAGCTCATCCGCCATTACTCTATGGAGAGCGCGACACCAAAACAGCTGTTAGATTTGTTGAAATGAACACACATTCTCAAAAGTAAAAGTTACTAAAAATGAGTTCAAGAAGGGTTAGAAGAAGACTTTGGATGTGTGTTGGACTTCTAACTAAACAAGGAAAAATTAACACATTTTTTTTTATTTTTCTTAAAATATGCTGTTTTTTAAATATTTTAGGTTACTTTTGAAGTATGGTTATTATTGTAAATTTAGTAATTATTTCCACCAAAGAAAATAACTCTTATTTCTGATTTCATCTGGTTTTATACCCAATAATAATTTAGATACATTAAAAATCATGCGAATCCTTGACAAAAAATGATTTTGTTAAAATAAAATAATTTAAAAAAAATGGTTTTGTTATTTTGATCAGTTTGGAGTAATGATTTGATTTAGCATTATTAATATTATTGGAAAAATAGATAATAAAAATATCAAAAAGCTTTCAAATCATTGTTGTAATGGCAAGTATGGGGTTGTTAGGTTTCTTTGGTAAAAATATGATTTGTTAAAATTTGTTTATACCAAAATGTTTTTTATTGTTATCCAAACACTTTACGTAAAACATTTTTTTTTTAATTAAGTCCACTATCTGAGTTTGTAAATGTTAATGCCACAAGCTTATATGACAAAAAAGTACCAAAAGCCATATTTTTTTCATTTTTCTATATGCCAAAGGGGCTCAAACACCACTTTATTTTTCATTAAATATATCCAAATAAAACTTCCGATTTTTTTAAATTTGTTTTGTTTTGAAAATAATTGACCATTTCAATATTCTAGTTCAAAATAAAAATAATAAAGTAGTTCAAAATTTGCTAGCCATTTTTTGGCACTTTTGTTGCTTGAGTTCGTTTTGTCAAATGGAGCTTGAGCTCCTTTTGTTAAATGGCGCTTGAACTCCTTTTATTAAATGGCGCTTGAGCTCCTTTTGTTAAATGGCGCTTGAGCTCCTTTTGTTAAATGGCGGTTGAGCTCCTTTTGTCAAATGGCGTTTGAACTCCTTTTGTTAAATGGCGCTTGAGCTCCTTTGGCGCTCGGCACCTCATATTTAAGTCTATATTTGGAATTTAGTTTTAAGTAAACCCCGATGAGGTGACCATTGCTCACCAAATATGTCGGTTAAAAAACAAATAAAAGTGGTTAAAACTAAATGATTATTATTTTTAATCGAAATGGTGCCACAAAATAAATTTGCTGTGTTTGGTAAGGATTAGTTAAATGCTGGGAAAAAAGATTTGTTCAATGAATTGTGTGCTGTAAGCAACTGTGTACACAATACGTCTTGCTTAATTTTTTTATTTTATGGTTGCTGTTTGGAGGGACTGTTTAAGGAAAGGAAGGAGATGGAGTTCTGGGAAGAAAAAAGGTATGAGGGGTGGATAGGAATCTGTGTGTCAGTGTGTCCAGGAGTGACGGACGGATGAATCCATCCCTCCCGCTGCGGGGTAGTTGGTGGGCAGACGCATCGAATACCTCACCACATGAACTTTGGGCACCCCTGCTAGTTCACCAAACTTAGCGAACTACTTGAAGTGGCCTATGGCAGTGGAGTTGGTTATTTAACAAATGGTTCTCGGGGCGGCGGTACCCGTACCCACCTCTCAAATTATAATGATTCGCAAATTCTTCGGTAGTCAGTACAGCATTGGTATAGATACGAGGAACAGAGCCATAAATCGCTTGTGTTAAAATCTTTACTCATAGTAATATTTAGAAGAATAGCATTACCTAACGTTGATGGGTTTGATGATGATTTTTTTTAATAATGTTCCAGATAGCATTACAGTGAACAATATTTAAAAAAAAAAACACGATTAGTTAGGTTAGATTAGGTTGGTTGCATTACCTCCGTAGCCTCCAGCGTGATAAGGTCCAGCTGCAACTCCTTGTACTCCTGCTCCTCGTCGTCGTCCTGCTGCAGGCGCGACGAGTCCAGCGTCTGGCCGCCCTCCTCGTCTTCTCCGTCGTCTCGCGCCAAGTCGGGGTTGAAGCTGAACATCTCCCTTCCAGAGAGGCCGACGTTGCGACCGGCACGGAACTCGGACCGCTTCTGGTTCTCATCCTTCTCCATTGTGTCCTTGAAAATTAGATTAGTAAAAATTTTGATATTTATATTTTATATTTTACCTTGCTTAAAAAAATTGTAACTAAATACAATAAAGACATTTTAAAGAAATTCCAAAGAAAAGGAATGCATATTATAGTAAGTATAAAGAGATGCAATAATAAATTTTCAAATGTTTAACCCCTAGAGCAATTTTCATTTGCTATCAAAATCAGTATTTTGAGTTGAAATATGTTCAAAAACAGCGAATCTATTTGAAATTAAATGTCAAGCAGGGATATTTTATGACAAGATATTATTTTCTCGAGGTCCTAGGGGTTAACTATGTACATCATCAATAAGATATTTTCACAAACTATGGATACAGTTAAAAATATGTGGAAGATTTATTATACTAAGGATGGGTTGTTTCACAGAATTTTAACAATTCATCAAATTTAAACATTCATTTTCGGATTCTGTTAAAGTCCTATTCAAGTCCTGTTATTATATCATTATAGGCTAGTTGCTTGACAGAACTGAAATAATAACAAAACTAGGAAAAATCTTTCAAATAACTTAAAAATTAACATTGACATTTGAAGAATTGTTCAAATTCTCTGAAACAACCTGTCCTAAATGAAATTCGAATATTTACGCTAAAAATTAAAATTCAATCAACATGTCATAGGTCTGAAGAGTTAAATTGAGATTTTATATGAAAACCTGTAGAATTTTGTTTCGTTAACCTTGAAGAGTTTTTCTGTAAAATTACATACTTATAGCAAAAATCTGAAACTTTTTGTCTCATCACAGTTAGATTCCAACCTTCACATGCACATATTCTAATATCTTGGATAAACAATTCATCAATCACAACTTGTAATGTGGCTACTTGTGAATCTTGTAGAGCTTGTCAAACTAAAGAATGCACTTGGCCCTTCTAGCGCGCAGCTTTCTCGGAAATTCAGAACACTCCTACCCAAACAAGTTTCTGCACATCGACCATCAACTACATTTTCTTGTTTGACTTTTGTCCGACTCCAACAGTATGTAAACTTTTTTAATCAACGAGCCTCGTCTGGAACCTTCTCCAGTATTATTACGAAGCATGTCTATAATTATTGTGATAAATTTTGGTTGCACTTCCTCCTTCTTTAGTCAACTTTTCGGACAGCGGTACAGTGTCATCAGGGCAGATGAATGATGGACGTTGGCTAAAGGAAGAAACGCAATAAGGCATAATAACCCGAATATTTATCACAATAATACTTTTCGCTGTGAAAAACTCAAATAACATCTATAATTAAAAAAAATAAATTATTCTTACCTTCTTCTCTTGCAGCTTCTTTTTCTTCCATGCGATGAATGTCTCCAGCGTGATCTTAGTCTGCTTGGGGCCCAGCGCAGCGCGCTCCCGCTCAATCAGGTCTACCAGCGAGATCTCGTTCTTCTTGTCTTCCATCTTTTTCTTGTCCTTCTTCAGCACGAAGCCGGGCGGCAGGGCGTGGCGGTAGATGCACTTGCCGCCCAGCGGGCACTCCCAGAACCAACCATACTTGGATTTCTCTACCGCCTCGAGGAAGTGCTTGCAAATCTGGAAATGTTTATTAAGTAAGAGTTATCTAGTCCAACATTTTTTACGACCATACTCGGCGCTCGCTCACATAGTACACGAAAAACAACAATTAAAATTTTTTCAAAGAAACAATGACCTTTACAATACTGTTAAAATTAAAATATTTTCATTTTTGCGACGCTGTTTTACGTAAATGAATTTTCACATTTATAGACAAATTATTACATAAGCTGTCATAGAGGCTACTACATTCATGACAAAAAACAGTAATATCTACAGAGACATTAGTGCAAGCGATTCTGATTTCTGATTGAGCGCCGTGCACGGTCATAAAAATTGTCACATGTGCTCGAAGAACAGTCAACTGGTTAAGAAAAAGACGCTAAGATGGCTCGGGAATGAAGAGCAGATGGATAGAGGGAAAAAAAGTGTTGAAATGAATTCTTACAATATCTGTGGTGGGTATGGTCTTGTTGAGGCCCTGCTTCTTGTCGATGACCTCCTGCAGCTTCTGCTGGTCCCAGCCGTCCATGGTGTCCTGCTCTGTGCCTTCCTCCTCCCCGTCGCGCATATCGCAGTACAGCGAGCGCTTCTCGGCGCGTCGCTCGATGGTGAGGTCGTGCGAGAATTTGCAACGGTTGCCTTTGGTGCAGAGGCCCTCCTTGAAGAACTGACACAGGATTGACTTGGGGTCCGTTCCTGTACAACGGCACATTACATTATACAAATAATCTTCCAAAATTAAAAAAAATAATATTATATAGTGCGCAGACGCTCATCTCCTACCAAGAAGGACGTGATTTATTAATAGTTCACTAGAGCATTTGTTGGTGGCTTGCGACTCTGCAATCGCCTTCCGCACCATTTAAAAAATATTATAATCACTTCTTTTATTTGAATACCGTAAACGTCCCAACTGCTCCCAACCGTCTTGAGCCATTGAGACTGGCATCCCCAATTGGGGTATGTTGTGAGGCTGAAGTTATTGGGGAGGGAAAGGAGGTGGAGAGGGGAAGGTGTGGAAGTACCTGGTTATTCTGTTCACTAAACACGGCTATAATATTTACCTAATGGCTACATTTTTAGGCACAGATTATGGAAATTGCATTTCGTTTCAACTTAATCACTGCAAGAAAAAAACTATTTACATCCGCAAAATAGGTTATTAGGTTCTTAGTTTGGGCCATTTTAATAATTTATGCATATTTAAATTGAAATTAATCTTTCGCAAACGTTAATCCACACTAAAAAAAATAAAATGTCAGCACAAGATTGTTTTATAAGGGAGATTTTCGACTGAATAAAAATGAAACTTTAATGCATTTTTACCATCCTCCCCGAAGTAAATAGTTGAATGTTGTAGTAATCAAGTTTGAACAAAGTGTAATTACCATAATCTACGCCTATTAAAAGTGCGAAGGTTAGGTAAATGTATACCAACATTAATCTGGTAATTTAATAAGTTAAAATGTTGGTTCCTACCTTTCTCAACCTTTTGTACAATGACTGGCTTGGACAAAAGAGCCAACTCTTTCTCCTCCTTCAGTTTCCTGTCCTTCTCTAGCTTTTTGGCTAGAGCATCCCCGCCAATAGGATGTTGCCCTCCACTTTTAACTTGTTTCTCCACTTGTTGGATAAATTTCTGTTGCTTCGCACCCTTCTTATTCTTCAAACCGAAAGTTTTATCCTAAAAAATAGAGAATAAAAAAAATAGTACCGCTATATCAAGTTTTGTGGTAATTTTATTGCAAAAATACAGTGGTCAATGGTCTAATTAGTTACTTACTTCTATAACTTTTTCTTTTTTCTTTATTTCTGTTTTTTTGCTCTGCCCAGGAGCAGATGATACCTTCTTAGGTGGCATGTTGGATGGTAAAGTGTCACTTTTTCTAAGGACGTGTG
Organism: Hesperophylax consimilis; assembly: GCF_061612785.1. Classification (NCBI taxonomy): domain Eukaryota; kingdom Metazoa; phylum Arthropoda; class Insecta; order Trichoptera; family Limnephilidae; genus Hesperophylax; species Hesperophylax consimilis. The sequence goes on from NC_142842.1 coordinate 6,304,679, forward strand.
AACTGCAACAAACAAGTTAAGTTATTAATAAGTGAAAATGACATCCTAATTTGATAGTTGCACATCAAACTTGCATCCATATGTTTCGCAACGTAATTTTGCAGATTATAAAAACGCTTTAACTTACGCCGTCAATGCCCGTCAACTCGACAAAATTTATAGGTTAGACTGTGTTTACCGCATAAAAATAAATACCCCATCAAAAATATTAAAATTAGCGTACAGTATTATTATGTACAGGCAAGACCATTATTGTATGTCATTCGACCAAAGATTTTCTATGGTCGTAACGTCAACGTTCGATTCATATAAACAGTGATTTTGTGCAAGACTTTTGTTATCAATTTTCGCGGTTCGAATAATCTTGAAATGGCAAAGATATTTAACCTAATTTCGTGTTATTTATTTACAAAATAAGTCGTTTTTTCGTAAGAGTTTTAATTAATTCTTAAAGATGGAAAGGCGCTCGGAGTTTGTTTCACAAGTCACCAGCTTTCCGCCGCTCTCACCGGAGGAGAGTGATTCTGGGGTGGCTGTTTTATTTTCCAAGTTGTTTAACTTCTCGCGACCTGTGGCGGCCGAGCAGACCCCGGAGGTGGCACCGGCCGCTGCCGCGCCAGACGGGAGCTGGAGGAACGAGGCCTCAGAGGAGCAGAAGGAACCCCAGGACTCCGAGGAGTACGAGGGCCCACGGCTACAGAATGTACTGAGGAGAATAAGTAGCCTTGTTGCTTTAAAGAGCTCGGTGTGTAACCATTAACATTACTTACATTATAGATTCGGGGCTAACTTTCTTCTTATTCATAATGTGCTGATAAGAATAACAGTTTAATGGAACTGTGTTTCAGCATATCCTTCGTATTATTGAGACCTTTAATCCCACATCTCTTAATTTTCAACTGTCCCAACAAACAATGTTGGATTTGTAAATTGGTAACTTTGTATTAACTTCATGATCGCCGACGCAAAATTTTCGCCATACGCGAGCTGATTGTATTTCGGTAATAACTTACTTGTTTTTTGCAAAATTATGTTTTTGTAAATTGTACTGTCCTACCACATAATGTATTTATATTAAATATTTTATATAATGTACAAATTATGGGTTCGATTCCCAGTTGAGCAGCTATCTTTTTATTTTTCTGTGTCTTGTTCTGTTTCATGTTTCGTTTAGATTTATCAATAATATATTAAAAAAATGTATTTTGATTTATTTATTTAACTTATAATATTGTTACAACAATAATCATAATACAATGACATAAGAAAATAGTGAAAAAAACAAGTATTTATACGCAAATCATAAATAAACCATTCACTAGATCGATATCTTCGGGCTTTTTGTATACAACAAATTGGTCCTAAAAAACCATAGATATGCCAATATATAGACAGTAAAATTAGACTTTTACCATAGACTTTTTAGAGTTTTTCATTGGTGGATATAGTTAGGCAATCATATGACGTTAAAATATTTCTGTTCCATTTTTCGATCAGACTTATACCCCCTGACGCCAATGAAGAGAACTAGCTCTTGAGCATAAATAAACCACCCACCTCTAGAATATATATTGACATTGCATCACTGTGCATGGCTATTGTTCACACTCCGATACAAACTACCCACATGACCATTGCATTAACCAAAAGCTTTTTTGGTAAAATTCCTATACTCGGTTTACTTCTTAATTATTTAAATAACACTTCGTTTCAACTTAATTACTACAAGAATCAATCGAGCAATAGCTACCTTAAATCTAGGTAGGTGATTTTTATGAATGAAAAATTTTACCATTTTAAATATTGTATTCATTGGCTTTAAACCGCAGTAAGCAGTTTATATGTTTCCGTATTAATATTTGGAGGTATGATATTAATTAAATCGAATACTGAACACCTGGAAATTTCCATTGCTCAGTGTAGAAACAACGGTCTACACCGTGGAGAGGGAAAAAAACTGTATTGCAAAAATTTGCTGTGTTTCGACGCCATGTTTAATCTTGTGTTAGTATTTTGTGAAGTTTGCCGGATAGTTCCATTTCTATATAAATACACACAAATTATTATTTAAATAACTAAGAACCTAATAACCTACCTATATTGTGAATGTTTTTCCATCTCTGCCGACATAAATAGTGGTTTATTGTACTTATGTTTAAACGAAGTGTTATTTCCAAAATGTTGGGGTATTTAGAAGTAAGCTGACTATTAAAACTTTACCTTTTTTTCTTGGGGACATTATTTTATGCATTTAATAATATCTCGAATTTCATTATTTTTCTTCCTGTTTTGGCATGAATTGTTTTTCGTTTTTAGCATTTCTAAAAATCATTCACAAATACACCATAACAATCTTAACAATTTTTACAATACTGATAAAAATATCATCGGCATGGATGAATTGATATTCTCTTTTCACCTCTTCATTTATTGTTTTATTACCTAAATAGCTGTACCCCGCCACTGTTGCTTTGGCTCAGTCTATCTGTGCAGATAGAGAAACAAAAGCGCATGTTGCTTTTACGTGCAACAGATGGTTGGATGTTTTAAAAAAAAACATGTTTGTCCAACAGATGGCGCTGATTTTCAAATAAAGCATGTTTTTACCTGTCACAGGCGACATCTATAAAATACAGATATATAAAAACACGTGTATTCTAATGCAATGAAGAACTTTCAGAGATTTAAGATTTTGAAGAAACCAACATTTACATTTTTATTTATATACATTAGCTGTACCCCGCCAGTCTTTCTGTGCAGATAGAGCAAAATAACGCATGTTGCTTTCACGTCCAACAAATGGCGTTGTTTTAAAATAAAACATGTTTTCACATGTCAAAGGTGACAAAAAAAGCATGTTTTTACCTGAATGCAACCCTGTATCAAAATTTCAAAGCATTTGGTGGCAAACTTTTGGAGATTTTAGATTTTGAACAAACGAACATTAATATTTTTATTTATATAGATATAGATGGATATGGTAGGGAAGTGGCAGTCTACAAATAATACATTCTTGAATTCCCAGGATGGTTTAATTTCTTTTGATGTCACACTAAAATCTTAATAATACGCATATATATTTTCCACATTTCCTAATTTATTCATGCCTATACAATGTCCATCTTGCTTTTGTGTTTAAGCTGATCAACGCACAATCATTTTTAACGATATAATTTTACAACAGATTATTCATCTAATTACAGTACAAGCTTTTCTTATTTTGACATTCTTAACATTTTGGAAGATAATACAAAAGTTTGAAGGTTACTTAAAGAACAATTACATATATCCACTGTTTCTGAAATTTCATTCTATAGCGCCTAATCTAATATCTCCCTTGTGTTATCTTGAAGAAGTCGCGGCGATGACTACGGCTAAAGCCATAGAATTCTAAGAAAAATGGGGTATCAATAATGTTTATTATATTAAGGTTAAACGCAACGCTCGTTGTATTCTACGTGTTCACAGATGGCGTTAATTAATTAATTTTGTTTAAATACGCTTTTGCAAGGTATTGCTTTACAGTATTAAGACAAATTATTTGTTTGCGCCCTCATATACGCAATATGAATATGAATAAATAGTTTTGTCCATATAAAAACTCAATTCTATCGAGAAAGGCATACAAATACAATATTGGATTGAATCATCGGTAAAATCGAAAAGAATTAAGTCTTTAAACGAACAAAACTATTGATTCATATTCATATTGCGTATATGAGGGCGCAAACAAATGATTTGTCTTAATATTGTAAAGCAATACCTTGCAAAAGCGTATTTAAACAAAATTAATTAATTAACGCCATCTGTGAACACGTAGAATACAACGAGCGTTGCGTTTAACCTTAAAATTAAGTATTGCAAGTTTTTTAGTAAGCAGTTATGCTAATTTTTTTTTACCACAGAGTTATACTTGTCGAAACGGGTTCCAATATGAGCACCCTAGAAGCAGTGCGCGGGGACCGGGTTTTGGTAGTATCTTGTGTTTGCCCGTCTTTCACTGTTAGAGCGTCGGGGTACTTTCCCCCAAATAAGTGGAACTAATTTTTTCGCTTCATTTTTCATCTAATTATAATACATCAATGATACATACTAACTTATCTGCTGCGCACCGCTCTTGGTCTAATCAGCTTTATATAAAATTTTGAATTGAAGATTTCAATGAAGTGTCCCTAATATTGACCGATTTAATCTGATAACAAATTATTATAAGCATTAATTACTCGCCTTATATATCCATACAAATTGAAAATATCTCCCTAGTACAAATAAATGCCGCCGACGGGAATTGAACCCGCACCTTCTGATCTCCGGTCAGGTACTCTGGACCACTGAGCTACGTCGGCTTATTCCCAACCCACCAAATAATTCAATATGTACAAGTACCTCAATCGACAATTACTGCTTATTATATTTATTTCACCTGTAAACCAGCAAATTTATTTTTGTAGGAAAGGCTTTGTTAGTGCTGAATTTCCCACTAGATGGCGTCGAGATATATTATATCTACATTTATTTTTACTCTGGAGATATTTTCAATTTGTATGGATATTTTAGGAGAGTAATTAATGCTTATAATAATTTTTTATCCTTTGTGCTATGTATAAAAACCTTGTCTTATAAATAATGGTTTATGATTAAAAAAAAAAATTATGATTTAATCTGACTTCAACGGCTGTGAAAACTTTATGGATCTTATTTTTTGAAACAGCCAAATCAATGCAAGCTGTCAAAACTGCACACACGATACGACTGCCCTTATTTGGTTAAAAACATAATAGATGATATTTGATGAAATAAAATTATGATTATTGACATATCTAATCATTTATTGATTTAATAATGTCAGTATTTATTCCTTATCCAGCGATTAAACAATAATACATGTTACGTATTATTATCTTATGTCACAGATCACTTCACAGTTTATTTTGATTTATTTATTTATCATTTATTTACAACATTACATTCTCAAGAGAGGAGAGATCTGAAAGTGGCAAGCAAAAGATACGGTAATTACCATATTTTCGATTTAATGCTAAACTTTCGCTTGACGCCGTGACGTTGTGTGCTCTATCTATCTCTCACTAAATTGAAATCATGCAAATTATTTATTATTAAAAATAATACAATTATTTATTATTAAAAATAATACAATTATTTATTATTAAAAATAATACAATTATTTATTATTAAAAATAATATAATTATTTATTATTAAAAATAATACAATTATTTATTATTAAAAATAATACAATTGTTTATTATTAAAAATAATACAATTATTTATTATTAAAAATAATACAATAATTTATTATTAAAAATAATACAATTGTTTATTATTAAAAATAATACAATTATTTATTATTAAAAATAATACAATTATTTATTATTGAATATAATACAATTATTTATTATTGAAAATGATACAATTATTTATTATTGAATATAATACAATTATTTATTATTGAAAATGATACAATTATTTATTATTGAATATAATACAATTATTTATTATTGAAAATAATACAATTATTTATTATTAAAAAGAATACAATTATTTCGACTGTTCCCTGAAGATTTTAAGCGCCATAGAGAAATTGAAATAGCGAACGTCGCAACACAAATGTATAAGAAGGATAATCTACTGCCAGTAGGTCATTTCGTACAGCATTCTGTATTCGTCTTAGCGTAAGTGAATAAACGTAGTGTCGTAGTGTCACTGAACACAGCTAAAAGTGTATCGATTCTGATTGGTGGGCTTCCACAGTTGATTTATTCAATTTGAATTATTTAATAGTTGTGAATCGCCTTCTACGTTGTGCTGTCTGACGAACCTGACCATTTGCTCCTCTGTTCTAGGGCGTAGCACGCTATGCCGACACCGAACACGCCCGCTACTGGATGCCTGACCATGTGTCGCGAGAGTGCTACGAGTGCGGCACTCGCTTCTCGGCCTTCAGGCGGCGCCACCACTGCCGCATCTGCGGGCAGATCTTTTGCGCGCGCTGCTGCTCGCACCGCGTCCCCGGCCACGTGTGCGGATGCGCTGGCGGGCTGCGCGTCTGCATGCACTGTGCACGGGTCGTGCTCGAGTACCTGCAAACGATGGGCGGCGAGGGTATGTCGCACGATCTGCACACCTTGCAGAATAATCTGAAGGTATATTGACTGTTCCGCAAAAACAAATACATAGTACAAAATTAATTTCTATTTATTTATTTTCTAAATTAACTAGAACATTAGATATTTGTCACTTATGCCTTAGGAACTTAACCTAACCCTTGCGAGAAAATTGATTCTACATAATTAATGAACTGTTTTAAGATTCTGTAGGTCCCATGTGAAAATAAAGCCTGATTTCAGAGCACCGAAAATTATAACCGAGTTTGTGCACCAGGGAAAGCGACCCAGAAACAAACTGAGGAAGACTTACCTCTAGGAATAAGAATGGAATAGGATGGAAGTGGAAAGTCCGAAGAATGGACACCAACTTTTTTTTTGTTAGATTTTATATTTTTGTTTTAGTAGTAGTTTTCTTTAAATTCTCTTAATAATGTTTACAAGTTGATTATCACTATATTCTCTTAACCATGTTTTGACTTTAGTTTTAAATATATTAATTTCTGTTATTTTTTCGTTTTATTTGGTAGGGCATTATAATAGTTTTGTAGCTTGATATTTAATATTTCTCTGTCCAAAAGATGTATTAAAACTGGGAATAATGGAGTATTAATTCAAAACATTCACCAATGGCTAGAAACCGAAGACAGTAGGAACCATTTTTGGAGAAGGCAAAATTCAATACTGGGTTGTAGCACCGTAATGATAATATAATAATATAAATAAAAATGTAATTGTTTGTTTGTTCAAAATTTTAAATCTCCAAAAGTTCTTTACTGATTGGTTTGAAATTTTGCCACAACGTTGCATTCGAATACGCGTCTGTTTTTATATTTCTATATCATATAGATGTCACCTGTGACAGGGAAAAACATTATTTTTTTGAAAAACAGCGCTAGAAACAAACATGCTTTTTTTGTGCCATCTGTTGGACGTAAAAATAGCATGTGCTATTGTGTCTCTATCTGCAAAAACAGACTGAGCCACTGTAACACGTGGCGGGGTGCAGCTAGTAATTAATATAATGGTGACTAACCCTGTATGCCATATCTGTCTCCAGGAGCGCCTGCCTCGAGAAAGCGAGGAATCTGGCTTCCTGCAGGAGGCGGGGGCCAGCTCAGACAGCGGGGAGGGGCGGCCGCACACCCAAAGCCTACACGAGATCTTCTTGCAGCTGTGCAGGTCACTGCCACTGCAGCATCAGAGGTCAGTCATCAACCAAAGATCAATATCGTGCCTTGTCCTTACAGTTCTTTAACACCATATACCATGAAGATTCATTTTGAATTTGTTTTAATTTAATGGCTGACAGAATTTACTCTGATTTACTTGTATATCAATGCTTACTATAGATAAAATTCATGAAACTTCCCTGTGAACATTACTAAACCCACACTGGAAGCTCTCAAATATAAAATCATAAATGAGTGCAATTCGATTATATATTTTTGCACCATGGCAGGTATTAAACCTGCTTTCTTCTCGACCCACTCAATTGCGTACGCAGCATCTAAACACTGCAACTTAAAGGTTCCGGTAAAGTCTTCCGTATTGTCGGTCAAAATTGTGCAAGAGTCATGTATTGGCTATTCTTGTCAACTCGGCTACCGATATTATGACGATATTACCAGGCCAAATTTATTTCCATCTCGCTACCCACCCGCTGCCAAAACTGTCTTAATTTCGAACACAATTAATCGTAATAAATCATTTCATGTTTTTTTTTAAGTTTATACAGTTTAGTGAAGTTATTGCAGGAGATCGTTTATCATTGTGAATTAGTCTTATATATTATAGCAATCTTGACAGGACACGACAATATTGACAGCCAACACGTTGGCAATCGGAAATATTAAGCAATTTATCTTGTTCGTTTACCAGAACCTTTAGGGGAAATTCTTTTTGGTAGAATTATAATAATAATAATATTATTATTATTATTAAAGTATAGCGCCGTTTTTGTGCAAAATCACCTCAAGGGCGCTGTACAAACTTATAATAAATTTCTACAGTGATCTATGTTATTACTAACTATTTATGGAGATAATATACAGTACAATACTTACCTGGTAGGTCACTTGAGATTAACACTTAATTAACATTATCTAATTGTTTATTAGGGAAATTTAGGACATAATTGGAAAATTGAATATAACTGGACTTTCTCTTAGGAATGGTATATTTATTTTAAGGGTATGATAGCTTAAAAAGGTAAATTTTTAGTTTAGACCTGAATTCTGTTGGACTTGTTATGGATCTTAGTTGCGGAGGGAGTTTAATTCCAAGCCTTCGGCCCAGATACTCCGAAAGCGCGATCATCAAACTTAGTATTTGGCTTGCGCTTAGGTTCTATCAGTCTGTCTACAGCTGATGATGTTGCTGATCTAAGAGTTGACTGCCTCAGACCAGTGTTTTCCGGGACACATAGTTCAGAGATGTAGGGTGGGGCCATTTCATTGATGGATTTAAACACCATCCAGCACAGTTTGTACTGGATTCTTTCGGGTCACTTGAGCCAGTGAAAGTTACAAAGGTGTTGAATGAAAATGTGCTTATATTTTGAAACCCCGGTTATGAGCCGTGCTGCTGCATTAAACACTGATTGAAGTTTGTCAATTTGATATTTCGGAAGGCTGGCATAAATGCCGTTGCAGTAATCGAGACGTGAGACTACGTAAGAGTTGATAAGTAGTTTTGTTGCTTCTGTAGGAAGGTTTCTTCGGACAGACTTGAGTTGTCTTAGGTGAAAAAACCGGTGCTTACAGTCCTATTTATCTGACTTTTAAACGAAAAGTCTGAATCTAAATTGATATGCCTATAAATCATAATAATTATTCTCTATATTGCAGGTATCGCTTGATTCGCTACCCGGGCGTATGGAGAGGCGGCGACGTCTTGCAATGGCTTCAGGATCATCACTTTGTAGCTTCCATGTAATATTTATTTATTATTTACAAATGTTTTTTATTTAAATAATTTGAGTGATTCGGTACTTTTACACAAATTAGTTAACGGCTTAATGGATGCACCTGACTTAACAAAGCCAATAACGTTCCCAGTACAAAATCGTAACACGAGACTTCCAGAGTTGTTCTTTGTTTATTTGTCGAAAATAAACTATTTAATTCATTCTTCAGTCCAAATGCTACTTAGGCTTGGGAATAATTTGATTTCTGTTGATATCTTCATTTATAATATGTAACTTAATTTTTATGTTAATATAATATATAACATATATCTTACTTTTTCTTTTAATGTTGATTTTTGCTATTTACTCTAGGCAGGTATAAATATGTTTTTTTTCTTTTCCCTATTCTTTGTATTATGTTGATTCATTTTGTTCCTAATCTTATTTTTTATATTCTATTGTTTGCTATTGTGCTTATGGATAAATTGAATTGCATATCCCATTCAAGTAGCTGGGAATAAAAATATATTTTTTATGTTAATTTTAATGCACTTATGTAATTTATTAAGACTTGTTTTATGTAAAAGCCCTAAGGGCGTATATAAATAAATAAATAATAAAATGTATGAATGATTCCAGTGGAGAGGCTTTGACAGTCTGCCAAGCCCTGCTGAGTGAGGGTCTCATGGAGTGTGTAACGGAGCAGACCTCCTTCACAGACTACACCCTGTATAAGCCCGTTAGCTCACACTTCCAAACCTCATCCGAACCTGGTATGTCAACTACTTTATTGATTTATTAATCAACATGTTTAAATTTTTAATTTGGGAGGTGTGTTTGGGCACCGCCACCCTGGAAACCATTTACACACTGATCTCTAGATTCCTACCCACCCGTCATACCTTTTTCTTTCCCAGAACTTCCTTTCCTTCAAAAGAACCTCTGTACAGCATCCCCAAAGATGACATAGGCCTGAGGGAAGTTATTTTCCTCAGAGCCTCCTATGTGGGGTTAATGTAAAAAAAAAAAATTACTTTAAAATATATTTGTTACCATTATTTGTCCTACTTATGCTAATAAAAGATGTCCAAAAAGGCAAGAATAGCAGTTCATAATCGAGTTCTGATACCAACAACTCGAGGGCTTAATGTCATATAAAATTATCTGTAAAAATCATTCAAAGAATTCTAGAGCTTAAAGTCAAACAACATTATCAAAAAAATAACATACCAATAATTCGAGGACTTGAAGTCAAATAATGTTTAGGCAAAAAGACACACCGATTATTATTATTGGTATGTTTTTTGTAGATAAAGTTGTTTGACTTTAACCCCTCCAATTATTGGTATGTTTTTTTCTAGGTAACATTTTTTGACATTAACGCCTCAAAACGAGTGCATGTAAATAGCAGAGGAAAGATGAAAGTATAGGGTTTTCCAATAAGAGGTGTTATTTTGATATTCAATCGTAAAAGATCAATGGTTTGGTTGCTTATGTGGCACGTAGCGCCGTCTTGTTGAAAGTAAACGTTGTCCAGATCAATACCATCCAATTCCGGCCATAAAAAATCATTTATCATCTCTCGATAGCGCAATCCATTCCAGCCTCATTTTCGAAAAAGTAAGGTCCAATGACTCCGCCGGACCATAAACCGCACCAAACAGTCACACGTTTAGAATAGAGAGGCTTTTCAACAATAACTCTTGGGTTTTCCGAGCCCCAGAAGTGACAATTTTGCTTGTTGACGAAGCCACCGAGGTGGAAATGGGCCTCATCACTCAAGATGATTTGCATTTGATTCACTCAAGTGAATTTTAATAATTTCAATGCATTGTTGAAGTGTGTATCGTTCCATTTTTATTAATGGCGTAGTTTCAACTTGTCAAATGTCAAAAAATGACAGCTTTAAAAGTAACATCTACCGAAATAGTAGGCTATTCAAAATAACACCTCTTATTGGAAAACCCTGTAGAAATAAGATCCCTGAGGTGTTTTTAATTTTTTTTAACTTTTGTATTTTTAATAGTTTTACTAACTACTCGAGTGATAATGTATTTAGAAATTTCCCGGCATTCGGTTTGGGATTTAACCGCGGTCATTCCAAAAATCAAACCTCTAAATGTTAATAGGCAAAACGTATAAACTGCTTACTGTGGTTTGAAGCCAATGAATCCACATTAATTTCACCATTTATCCCATGTTTTTAGGTTTTATAAATAAAATCGTTAGTTATTTAAAAAATGGTTAATTGAAGTCAATAGATATTGTATCATATCACACCTCCTATAAAACAATGTCAATAGACGTTGTGTCATATCACATCTCCTCTAAAACAATGTCAATAGACGTTGTGTCATATCACATCTCCTCTAAAACAATGTCAATAGACGTTGTGTCATATCACATCTCCTCTAAAACAATGTCAATAGACGTTGTGTCATATCACATCTCCTCTAAAACAATGTCAATAGACGTTGTGTCATATCACATCTCCTCTAAAACAATGTCAATAGACGTTGTGTCATATCACATCTCCTCTAAAACAATGTCAATAGACGTTGTGTCATATCACATCTCCTCTAAAACAATGTCAATAGACGTTGTGTCATATCACATCTCCTCTAAAACAATGTCAATAGACGTTGTGTCATATCCAGAGATGTGCAAAATGGGTACCCAAAACCATTTGAAATGCAAAATGGAAATGGGTCAAAACTTTTCCATTTGAAAATGCAAAATGCAAAATGGTTTTTAGAAAAGCATTTCAAATGCAAAATACCTACATATTTTCAAAATGCATTGAAAATGCAAAATAGTTTCTCAGATCAAACAATTAAAATAATTATAGAATTTTTAAACAATTTTGTCATTTAATAATGGACATCAATGTAGATCAAACATATGATGGTAAATCCAAAAACACCACGACTACAGATTATGAAACCACAAAAAATTTGTGCGGGACTAATGTTGCCAACGTAAAAACATAGAAACTGCTATCTAACATTTAATATTACAGCGTCATGGCCCCATGTTCAGTATTTGAATCAGTATTTTTTGTAATGGTATCACTCAATTGCCAGGGCTTCTACCAGGGAGCAACTTGACAAATGTAAATTATCTCTCATAGCGAGGTTGAGGACCGACTGATATTTGGGGCTTATGAAAAAAAGATGAATGGAGATAGTAGGAAGAATGTTGCAAATAAGCATTTAAAATGGAAAATGCATTGAGAAAAGCATTTAAAATGCAAAATGCAAAATGGTTTTTAGAAAAGCATTTAAAATGCAAAATGGAATATACCCATTTTGCATTTTGCATTTCCATTTGAAATGGATTTATTTGAAATAAAGCACATCTCTGGTCATATCACATCTCCTCTAAAAAAATGTCAATATACGTTGTGTCATATTACATCTCCTCTAAAATAATGTCAATAGACGTTGTATCTGTGAATGTGTCAAATATGGTGATGTGTATTTATGTTGGTATAATATTTAGGAGGCAGCCCAGAGATGAGCGGCAGTACCTCATCCTACTGCCTGGACCTTAATCTTGCCGACAGCTCAGCAAGACTGGTGAGAGGACAAAGAAAAGGTACATATCCTTCTTTTCTTCTTTCTTCTCCAATAAATGCAGACTGGAACATATCCTACTTATTGATTATTTGATGCCATGTAAACATGCTGAAATGAATTTAACTCTTGTATTGTTCTGCCGTTAAGTGCTCTGTTGTAACCTCATTATGATGGAGCTGTCATCAGCATACCTTTACTCGCAGAGGTGTTAATTTTGTTAAATTTCAGCTAATTTCTAATATGATTCATCTCTGCACAGACATAATTGAAACCTTGTACATACTAATTAACAACCGAACAAATTAGTACGCAATCTGTAACACCTTCATTTTAGATACTAAATTATCAACCAGCCCTGAACGCTATGGGTCTGCACTTATTTGAATTCGATTTTATAAAATCGTTTTTTAAACTATTTTTGATTTAAGGGTCTGTATTCGAGGTAAGATTCACATTAGTGTCTTCTTCAACACTTAGAAGAATTATGTACCTAAATACATGTATATGTATGTGAAAATGTGTTTTTATATTTATTTTATTTTATCTTTTCAGATGTGAAAGAGATTTCCAACGCTGAATCTGAAGAAAATCTACCACTGCAGACAGAAGGTGAGCGATTTTATGAATTTCTATTAATACAATTCTTCAAAATTTCTTGTTGCAACATTAATATCCGTTATTTTACTTAATCTTTATTTCTAATTTTCTTAATTCTACTCTTAATTTCTTTTTATTTTTAAGAAACATACCGCTTTTATAATATATTCAATATAATATGAAGTTAATTAAAGTTAAGCCATAAAAGTTTAGAGATTAAAAAATTTGTAGGTAAAGGGGACAAGAAGAGGAATATAGGCTAAGGATAGGAGATGCCCCGGATACATTTTATACTCACATATCAATTATTATATGCGTTACTTCTGTTCGATATTTCTGAAGGTTATTGCTAAGAATGTTAAATTCCTGACATTAGAGGAATTGAGGAATTTTTTCTAATGTTGATTCTACGTGTTGGCAAATGAAAGAAATTGGTTTGTCGTGTCTTGACGGCATATGAATTGGTAAGATCAAGAGAGTCGGGGCCATTTATCAGAATTTTAAATAACAAGATTTGATAAAAAATTAAATATTGTGTATGAAGGGAATTGAAGTTGTGAAATTTAATGGATTCGTGTAATTTGAAAAGTGTAAGTTTAGTTTATAATTTAGGTGGTTAAATTTTTTTTCTTGTTGCTCAAAATAGATGTTTCTGATTATGGAACTTCTTAGATGGAGAGCTAAGCTAAGGAGACTGGCAGGAGTTTAGAAGTTTCTCAGAGGTTTCAACTTGTCCTCCAAGAATTATACCACCGGTGAATAATAATATAGCTTCCTATTCATTCCATCCAGCATGTACACCCCATAAGATAAGCGACCTGACAAGTAAAATAATGCGACTGATTGATGCGTAGGGTCCACCGGAACAAAATCATTAGTAGCTACCTACATATTGTCACGTCTGATGAGCATGGACCCTTGTCAATCACCAGGGCTATGATGGGGCTAAGGCAAGGAGGCATAATGTGTAAAAGCATTGAAGAACCTTGATCATGTTGTCACGTCTGAAGGTGTTTTGAGAGTCCGCCAGCGGTGACCAGGACGACAGGCCCCCGCGAAATCCGTATCAGTTTGCGCCGGGTAGAGATTCGTGGGAAGGAGTGCGCGAGGCCATCCTCAATTAATCAGCATCCATTGAACGTTTAACGGAACAATGATGATTCATCTTTGCGTCACCTCGACAGCATGCTTGGTAATCCAGTGTAGTCTCCAAGGAGTTACACTTCAAAAACACTCATAAATAAAACCATTTTTTAATCCAAATAACTGATTGTATATTTTAATCTCTTCGAACAATACCACTCGAACAAAGAACCGGCTGATCTCGCGCAGGAGTCAAAACGTCTGTTTTATGTTTGGTTAATTTACACGGAAAGTCTCCGAAGGATCGGTTCATGGTATCCGCGTGCTCTTTTCCATTTTTTTTTTCAATATTAATTTGTCCCGCAAAACGCAACGCACTCCGCGGCTCGTCCTCTCCCGTATTGTTCCCCGATCTTCCTACCCGCGTTATGTTGTCTGCTCGTCCAACCAATCGCAGGGCAGCCACCCGAAAAAACTCTCAACAAAACAATAATCGGGCACTACCCTGGCAATCCAAACTTGCACAATTCTTTAACGTTACAATATATGTCAAATTTCAACCGTACTAGCTCGGCCATCTGACTCATCTTTTCCTTAAGTCACGTGCATTTCTCTACCTCTAAAGCGGAAGTCTGTAGACCTCTATTCCAGAGAACCCCAAACAGCTTCATCAATCCGGGCCATTGAGTTTGACATTCACAATTGATAACCAACTTATTCCTTTAACACAGTTTATGTTTACTTACACAAGTCTCTCCTCTCTCCAGCAGATTCCGAGGCCGACTGCCGTCCGTGTTGCCCCCTGGTGGAGGGGGCGGGGGCGGAGCACCTGCGCCTAGTGCTACTGCAGGGGCTGGCCCGCGCAGGACTCAGCCTGTCCTGGGCCTCCGTACTACTGCCTCTTTGTCTGCAGACGGCTAACATGATCGCTCTGGGTAATTCTACCATTATTATCTGCAATTAAAAATCTACTATATTGCAAAAAATGTTTGGACTTGTGTTACAAAATGATTTGAATATAAAGCTTGGTGTTTTCTCTTTCTAACACCATTTATATGTATTTTTTTGACAAAGTTTGATTTTTATAACACATGCCATGAATACAATTTTAAAAAATGTTAATTTTGGGGGTAAAAAAACTCATTCTTTTGAACACTTTCTTCTCTCAAAACTCACTCTCTTAGAGGTTAACATTATCTTGTTGTTTCGTAACATGCAAACATATTTATTTTATCTGTGAAAGAGTGCATTGCCATTGTGGAAACGTCATCGACCTATTACTATTTTATGTCTATTTACTACATTTATTTAGAGGAAAACATTATATTATTTTATTTTCAATGTGAAGGACACTTATTTAGTGTAATATCTCTGATATTGGTATATGAGCTCACCCATAGATGGCACTAGATTAGTCTATTAGGTTGCCCATAGATGTCAGCTGTCGAGTATTGTAGAAACCGAGATTAAAAAGGAACCTCATTGTCAATCTATCACATCAAAAGTCAATCAGTCTTACTCACTTCTTACTTTGTTCCAATCCTCAAAAACAAGGTCATTTTTGCATTTTGCGTTTAGTTGCTAACTTGACGTTTCTTCAGATGACATTTGCGATGTCATTGACCCGGTGTGCTTTGATTTACTTCGAAATTTGGCTGTTCCGTATTTACTTTGGTAAATCGATGTTTCGATTTAAAATATTCCTCTGATAGTGCTGCCAATGGGTATTACTGCTTTCTTACATTTTCATTGTGCGTCTGATCGATATTTGTCAAATCAAACATATTTTTAACAAAGTCCGCGATCTCCATCTTAATACCTTAGTTACTAAATTTTCTGGTAAAACAATGCAGTTTACAAAAACTTAATTTTTCAAAAAGACAGTGAGTAATTACGTAATTAAGGCAGCAATCAAACGGCTCGCAAAACGTTATTTTATCGTCAGCACATGAGAGAAGTTTGTACTTGGCCGGAGAACGACATTACAGTAATTAATAAATATTATTTTTGTGTGTCCAGATGTTGGTGGCAGTGAGTGGGACATCAGACGCAGCGTGCGTGTGAAGCGGGTTGCAGGCGGCACGGTGGCCGAGTGCGGCACGGTGCCCGGCGTGGCCTTCTCCAAGAACGTGGTGCACCGCGGCATGCCCACGCGCATCAACTGCCCCCGAGTTCTACTGCTCAATTGCTCCATCGGATACCAGCGCGTTGAGGGGAAGTTGGTTTCACTGGAACCCGTGATCATGCAGGTAAAATAATTTTTTAATGTTATTTTGTACAATAAAGACATTTTTGAATTTAATTTTTAAATGTTTGTCTCTCAGGAAGGAGAATATCTGCGTCAGTGCTGCGCCCGCATCCTCAGTCTGGAGCCGGACCTGCTGCTGGTGGCGGGCGGCGTGGCACGCCTGGCCCAGGAACAGCTGGTGGCGGCCGGCGTGGCGTTGGCACTCGGCGTGCGCGCGCCCGTTCTGCAGCGCATCGCCCGCGCCTGCCGCGCCGATGTGCTCAACAGCGTGGACGCGCACGTGGTTAGGACACCACCAAGACTCGGCACGTGCAAGGCGTTCTATCTGCTCAATTGTAAGTACAAATCTTTCACTCTGCCAATGATTAAGTGCTTCTCCGTTTGGCGAGTGCATCACTCCTGTCCTCCATCTTACGCATCAAAAGAATGCAGTCATCAGCCCAGCAGGCCTGTTGCTAGTCGCCTAAATGCCCACATGCAAAACTGACTATCCCTATCCGGTTTTTACTTACCATTTTTACGATTTTTCACATTTTTTACATTCACTGATTAATGAGAATTAGTTTGAACATGACTATATTATTGTATTTACGGGCCTGCAGCCCATCTCATCTGTTGAGGACCTCTGTTTCTCTGGAGACACTATTCAATGAAATTTGATTTCCAACTGTCACCTGTTGTTGGTATTCTTTTTCTTACTTGACTTGACCCATTTGTCTTTCTCTCTCGCAAAGTATTGTGCAATCATGTCCCTTTAGGTACATAGCGGTCATCTTTGGATGATGAGTTGCTATTTACACTTCAAATGTTGATACTTAAGGTTTTTTTTTGGGAAAAGCTAAATTTGCCACATCCGAATCATTCTCCTGTACCTATTTTTAGTACTTGACCAATGTCTAATATATTATAAGATTCTAAGCATCAGGGTTTTATAAAAATTTTAAACTTAATTAATACTTGCTTTCAGATGACAGCAAAACGCTTATGGTGCTCGAGGGCTATCCCAAAGACCTGAAGTGCTGCAGCATCATCCTGCGGGGGGCCCCCCTGGAGGAGCTGGGCCGGGTCAAGCGGGTCACCAGCCTGGTGCTGCTAGCCGCCTACAACTGGCGCCTGGAGAGCTGCCTGCTGGGGGACATGGGGGGCACATTGCCCCTTTCTTCTTCGGCCCTCTGCTTCCCCGATACCAGTGAACCTGGTTCCCCGCAGGACGGCAATCATAATGATGATTTGGAGAAGGAAGAAGTTAAAGAGCAGAAACTGTAAGTGTGTGCTTTACTGTTCTTCTTCTTTAGTCGTTTCTTCATCTCTGAGGATCAAGACTCCGTTTTCCTGGATGAACAAGGCTCATCCACTCCTTACGGTCCTTCACTGCATGGACATTCCGGACATAGGTGATATTTGATCACTCCAACGCATCGATGATTTCATCTACTTTTAGCCTTCCACTTTGCCAGCTTTTCTGTTACAAATCCTGTCTTATTATGATGTATAGCAGTATGAAGAATGAAGAGGATGAGGAATCACCGAATTAGGCGAGGTACTATTATTTAAGAAAAGGCTTAGATGCCTGAAACACTAAGATAAATATGGAATACTGTATGAGTTGACCTACTGCTAGTAGGTTGTCCTTATAATTATGTGTTGCTATGTAATCATACTTTCTCTAATGGCGCTGAAAATCATCAGGAAACAATTGAAATAATAGTATTTTTATAATACTATATAATTTATGTGTATTTATGAATAAAATTCCTTGGCTTTTTCTAGT
Organism: Hesperophylax consimilis; assembly: GCF_061612785.1. Lineage (NCBI taxonomy): Eukaryota > Metazoa > Arthropoda > Insecta > Trichoptera > Limnephilidae > Hesperophylax > Hesperophylax consimilis. The sequence continues at coordinate 6,322,987 of NC_142842.1, forward strand.
GTTTACCATATAATGCAAGTACTTTCTCATCACCACATTTTGGCACTTTTTATGCAATTTAGTTATAGGTAGCACACAACCTTATGTGACGCTTGACAGTTTAGTACTAAAATTAAAATTCGAAACTACAACAATTGGCATTTCTTCTGCTTGCCTTTTGCTCAACAACGCGTCTATATATATTGTTACGTCGCTGCTGCTTACGTTATATGTGTATATATTTCGACTGGTATTTTAATAGGACTATAGCCCGCACGGACCCCTTGAGCGGCGATCGCCCCACCACAGCTCCTGCCTGCGGGGTGGCGGTGGACGACTTCAGCGACCCGCTGCGCCGACTGTCGGGAGACGATGAGGTGTTCCTGCCGCACTCACCGCATTCACCCTCGCCCGGACAGGAGCTGGACACCCTCAGAGAGCGGTGAGTAGAAGGATGTTGCTTGTCTTTTGTGGTATTAAGTCGTGTTGAACGCTTCCTCCACCTTCTTAAGCCTACGTAGTTACGCAGAAAGCGTCCAACCCACAATTTGCCAAAATCGAGTTTTACACATCTTCCTACTGATAAATATGAGATGTTCATCTGTTGAAATCATCCAGGCTCCAAATGCAATAGATTTTTGGCATTTCAATTTTATACTAACCCACATTTCAGTTATCTGACTAAAATTCACTTAAAAAACGTCCACATACACTTATATGTAAATACACAAGTGTCCGAAGGTAAAGTGCACAAATTTTTGGAGGTGATTCTACATGATGGTAGAAGTAAAAAGGATAAATAACTTTTTAGAAGTTTTTTTTTTTTTTCTGTAAAAAAATATTTTTAGTAATATTTTACAGTAAAAATAAATGTCACCGACGGGAATTGAACCCGCACCTTCTGATGTCCGGTCAGGTGCTCTGGACCACTGAGCCACGTCGGCTTATTTCCAACACGCCAAATAATTCAATATGTACTAGTACTTCAATCAACAATTACTGCTTATTATATTTTTTTCCACCTGTAAACAACTTATTTTTGTAGGAAAGGCTTTGTTAGTGCTAAATTTCCCACTAGATGGCGTCGAGACATATTATATCTACATATGTTGGTGAAATATTTTGACTTGGATAACGATAACAAATTATAATAATTTGTTATCCTTTGTGCTATGCATAACCTTGTCTTATAAACATTAGTTTATCATTATAAAAAAATTAATACTAAATCTCTTTGACATTTCAAGATTTTGTAGAAAACATCCAAACATTAAAATGTAGGATAACATAGGATATATATATAACATATATATTATATATATATATATATAACATAACATTTTTTTTTAATATAAATACATTGATAGAAAATAAATTACCTATTTACTCAAATTCTCATTATGAAGAAAACACTGATATTCACGTCAGAAATGCCTTTATAAATTCTTTGCCGTCGCCAAAAATTTTCCCGTTATGAAAAAGTCAACATCCTGTATTTATTTACAGGAAAGTCTCGTATGGCTTATTTTACTTGAAATAACGCTTATGTAGCTGAAAAAAAAAAACAATTTTCACCAAACTTGAATTTTAACTTCGAAATTTGATGAATAATTCTAATTCTGTGAAAAACCCATCCTAGAGGTTAAACTAACTGTTAACACTGTCTAAAACATTCCCAGCTGGAGCGCGGATGAGTGCGTGCTGTCCCTGTCGCCCGGCGTGCGTGTGGTGGCCCACTACCTTGAAAGCGAGACGGGGCGGCGTTGCCCGCTGAGGGCCTACTACCGCGCCCCCCTCTTCCCTCCCCCACCAGCACCACACACCCCACCTTACCCACGCAAGACCAGTGCGATAAAACCTGACCTGCTACATCTGAAGGTACATATTTGACTTTTGGTCAATATTTTTTCCCCTCAATATTTTGTTATTTACTACATAAAACCTTAACAAATACATTTTTAAATCTCGTAATTGCAAGCGGTATTAAATTATGTGTTTTATGAAACAGTAATAATAATAAACAGAATCTTTTAAGGTTTTCAAGGTATCGTCTTTTAACATTTGGGATTAAAATATAATATGTTCTATTTTGTTACCGATTTTCGTGTAGTTAATTGCATCTTGCTCTCTTTTAAATTTTCTCTTCATGGTTCATGGTTATTCTGTTCTAATGTATATAGATTTTTATTTACATGTTATTCCTTTTTGTATTTCCTTGTTTTTGATTTGTGTCCACTGAAGTGAGTGGTGTCATGTACATATATACATTTACCATATTATTTAATTAATATCATTCCTCAAAATATTAATATGAAAACATATGAAACTGCTTACTGCGGTTTAAAGCCAATGAATTCACCTAGATTTCGCCGCCTATCCCATATTTTTAGATTCTATAAATATGGCACATTATGACGAGCGATCTTTCAAAACATTTTTGCAAAATGGCAAAAAATGCCAAAAAATCACTCCAATGGTTAAGATACAATTTCTGTACGTTTAGAAGGCGCATCCATTTATCAGTGAGGCCCTTGTGCAGAGCGTCGAGGAATCCCCCGTAAGAGCCCTTCTAGCTAACTTCAGGGCCAATGGCAGTCGACTTCAGCTAGGTGACTCAGTCATTCTTACTTTATAAATTTACTGACATTTTACGTAAAACTATTTCTATGTACATAATCTTCTATAGACGTTTTACAACTACATCATTGTTTCTTTTGTATTTTGACTAAAAGATCTTTCAACTACTTGAGCAATGGAGATTTCCGAATGTTCGATTTTATGAATATACCTTAAAATATTAATACGGAAACATATGAACTGCTTACTTCTTTTAAAGTCAATGAATCTACCCAGATTAGATTTCACCTTGATTAGATTTCACCGTTTATCCCATATTTTTAGGTTTTATAAATAAATAATTTTAAAACCGTTAAATTTATAATTCATAAAAATCATCTCCCAAAATTTGGGCCATAGCTTGAGTGGTTAAGATGTCTTTCTTTTTACCATTTGCAGATTCCTTCAAATTGAAGACGCCATCCTCAAGCAAGGCGGTGGTGGAGACTGTCAAGGAAGCAGAGAAGCCTCCAGTAGATCCCCTGGATCCGGAACAGCATCAGAGAATGTTTCTCCTGTATTACAGTTATTGCTCCCGGTCTACTAATGCCCCAGACTTTTGTGTAAACCCTTGGTTAGTTAACATTTTCTTACAATCATTATTATTAGTTACATCATGGGACATGTGTAGCTTCTATCTAAACCGGAAGGGTATTGAAAAAAATACGGCTTTAGCAATTCTGACCTTCTAGAAATTTTATTATAATTTGAGATTTTCACAACCAAAATACTATTGTGTTTTAATTTTGGGATATTATTGTGGACATGCCCTGTAAGGCTGTCTGAAACTTTGGATAAAGAAGGAGGTAGCGCAATACTACATAATAACGCAAAAATGAATCACGATTCTGAAAATGTTTTTTATAAATCTCTTCGTTATTCCTGTCACTCTTACATTGTGTTTACTGAGGTTGAACTATTTAGGTGTTGTGAATTGGACCTACAATCGGCGTTGGGGACCTTTAGAATGCCAAAAAATCAAAATGGCACTAATTGGCCATTTGATGATAACATCACATTTGAATTTCTGCTATAACCTAAGTAATTCGCTATTTACGAGTAACTGAATTTCTTTTCTAGGATTGTGCGAATGGACATGTACGGCAACAATGACATATCACTGGGTCTATTTCTGGAGCGCCACTGCTTCAGCCCCGGCACTGCTTGCACCTCTATCAACTGCCAAATACCCCTCATGCAACATGTCAGGAAGTAAGTCCTACAATCTTAAACATTCTTATTTTTCTATTATTTATTTCACTCAATTAAATTCACATTGCTATTGATATGTTCCCCCTTTACCAGAAAGGTGAATTTTCTTCGTGAAGTCCCTTTATTTATTTAATTTTACTTTGTTATTTAAAAGTGGTCCAAATGGAGTGCCTTGTGACATTCCACTGTTTCCTCGATGTTATGTGCTTTTGTGGTATTTTATAGATTTGTCCATGGAGATGGTTGCATCACAGTGACCTGTGGCACGGTAGAAAGCAGTGCCACACGAGGTACGCAACGACTAACAGAGGACGAAGAAGGGAAACAGGTAAACTTAACCTATCAAACAATTACTACAGCAATTATGTACATGGTTACTTTCACTTGAAATGTTCCCAAGCAAAGTATAATATTAACCATGAGAATAGATATCCTTGCTCTGGAGAAGAAACCTTTTCAAGAACAATGAACAACTAAAAGTATAGGAATACTGAAGGAACAAGCACCATTGGCACCAGTGAACAGCCAGGAGATTCATACATATATGTGGTTTATATCTAAAGCTTGGGAATGGATTGTTTTTATGACTTGTTCAGTAAATCATTCAACAGCTTGACTGATTTACTGGCTTTTTTGTTCCCTTCATTGTACAACATGGTCCTCTTCTTCAAGGGCAAGTTTTATTATTTTTTTCAGCAACCCCAAATATGACATAGAAACCTCAGAGTCTCCATTTTCGAGTCATTATCATAACAAAAAACTATCATCTCTCCAAGCATGAAACTATTGATGTACTTGTTGATAATACTAATTTGTTCATACATCTATTTTTACTTGCTTATTATATAAGGCTTTTATGCTGCTATTTAAACTTTTCTGCAATGTAACCAATTTATGTAATTATGTACCGTTCAAATTGTATCTTATGAGTGTATAAATGTTGTCTCTATGTCCCTGCTGACAAACTACATAAGTAGTTTAGCGGGTTTAAATGTGAATAAATAAAAAAATAAAAATGTAGGCGAAGGTGTTTTTGTATTGTCTGAAACTAAATTAATCAATAAATGTGGCAAACTTATCAAAGAGAAACATTTTGATATAAATTCCCTTTTTTTGACCCAATATAGCCGGTGATGTGGTGGTGCCGCTGCATGTGGTGTCGTTCGAGTGGTGCTGGCGGCGGAGGCTCCTGCATGCGGGCCCCTTCGCTGGCTCTCTCGCTGGCCAAGTACCTGGAGCTGCGACTGCATGCGCCCCGCTACACGCGTACGCGCTCCTGCTCGCACTCACTCATGCAGCAGCATGCGCACTACTTTGCGCGGCACAACACCACAGCATGCTTTAGGTAAGTTTTTAGTTGATATTATGTTGGTACACACTGTTGTGACTCCTGGTGTCTAAATACTCTTCAACTTATATTTTAACTTGGGTAGCCAGAAGGCCAGTGGCTTTAATTAGCAGGGGGTAGTAATAATTCTGAGCTCCTGACCTTTGCTAGTAATGGTATTTATATATCTCGGAAGCTCTGTGTTATCGACAATTCTACTTTACTGCCATAAGTGCCATCTGTGAAGCGCAACTCAAACTATAATATCTAAGATACCACACATACGTAAATCAAACACAAATAGAATTACTGTATTTCGCGCCTGATTATTAATGATTTGATATTTTTAAGGAATGGGTAAAATGACTTAAAATGCTTACTGTTTTCAGATTATTGTTTATTGTGCGTTTTAACCCTGTTTTTTTTTTTTTTTTTAATTCCACAACATTGAATGAACAATATAGCGCCCTGTCTTGAAGTTTCATGACGCAAAATCTCATTGTTTGTTGAAATTGTTGCTTCAGACAATGAAATTTCTGCTTTAACTTCTTAAACACCATTGTATCCGCATGGATACTTTTAAAAATCATTTCTCTGGACATAACTAGCTACTCTGAGCAAACTACATAATGTAGATTATATACTACTGTTATTAATATATATACATATTATCTGGTAAGACGGTGCAATTTACAAAAACATAATTTTGCAAAAAACAAGTAAGTTATGACAAAATCAGATGGCGCTAAAATTCAGATGTTCATGTCGACACTGAGATGATAGATGGTTGAGTGATAACATTATCAGCCCAATGAATAAAATCTGTTTCAAACTGCTTTTTGTGCAGGTTCAGCAAGATCCAATCTTGGGATATTTGCCTTCCTCCGCCCAGTATCGCCACCCACCACAACACCAGAGTTACACGAGAGGGGCTTATAAACCAAGTTAATGATCTCGTACTCAAAGGTAACAATACAAACATTCACCTAATTCTGATTCTGTTTTCCTGGTACACAGACACCAAAAAAGACTTTGGTAGAAATAATTTATTACTCCATTTCGTAATTAACAATTATTATTATTAACTAATGAGCAGGCAATAAGTCAATCCTTTCATCTCTCAAATCGAGAATCTAATCAAGCTGTTTTGAATTTGTAGCATTGATGACTTGCAAAGTTTTTCCATTCTTCCACTTCTCTATTTGTAAGGAAGTGTTTCCTAGGATTGGATGCAAAAGGTGTCCACGGAGATTTACATTTGTGTTAGTGGTGAAGATTTCTTGAATGCCAGGGAAACTATAATGTCCCGATAAAATGTTGATATTCTGAATCAAGTCACCCCTTTCTCTTCTTTCTTTTAATGTTGGTAATTTTAGTTCATTTAGTCTATTTTTATATTGCTGGTCTTTCAAAGCTCTTGGTGATTATTGAAACAGTGTTAGTTTTACAATCAAACGCATTAGAAAAACGTGTGCGCCTTCAATGTTAAAAATATCCTTTGATATCAGGTTAACTAAAATTCAAACAGTAAGTTATTTGTATCTTGTTCTTTATATAAGTGTATTTTATCTAGGTCACGAGGTCTTCAGTAGCGTGGGTGAAGGGGAGGCTGAGAAAGAACAAACCGCTTTCAAGCAGCATGTGGAGCAGATCCAACTTAATCTAACATCTGCTTCTCTGCAAGGTCAAACCAACGGAGCAGGTATGTACTCTGGTGTTTGTTCACAAGCATCAATTTTACTGTCACAAATATTGGTGTTCCACAAGGTTCAGTTATGGGACTCCTTTTATTTATGTGATGTAGAGCAGATTTAACTGAACCTAACCTCTGATTCTCTGCAAGAACAAGCAAATGCAGCAGCAAGAATTTATGATATTCTTAATTTAAAATCATCAATTTTATTATACTGGTGTTCCACAAGGTTCGGTTATCGGACTACTTATATTTTATTTGTTTGTTTTGCTGAAACAGGGGTGGTGCGATGGATGTGGAGTATTTCGGACGCCCTCGTCATCGGTGAGAAGATTCTGCAAGATGCCCTGGAGAAATGGACCACGCAAACGCCCTCTAAAGCCAATTTCAAACTTACTCAAGATATTGGTATGCATGTTTTTCTTAATATACAATGTGATTTATTATGAGAATATTTGAGTGATCCATCTCTCTCCGATCCTAAATAATTACTTATTTCAATAGAAAGAGACTTAGCATGTCTTCTTTTCTTCCTTTTTAATACATAGTTTGTTTATTTCAGTTGACGGGAAAATAGAATCTGATGACAGCTCCCAGCCGGACTTTAATGTGGTGGATTGTGTGGCAGGTATGTCCTAACTTTAACAACATATATCACACTATATATGTACAATGTTTCGATTACTAACATTCCTCTTCCTGATAGATTTAACACTATATCATGTGTTTCCATTTTCACAGACTCCAAAGGAATGTCAGGAAACTCCACTGATACAGAACACCCAGGTAACAAACCTCTTATCAAATAATATAGTAACATGCTACATATTAGTGCATTATCCTTATCCTTCCTTCACCCCTGCTCCTGTTTCTGGCATAATCTAGCCATTAACCCTTAGAGTGCCAGCTAAAATGCCGAGCGGCTCGCCATGCGCCAGCTGACACTATTTTAGTCTATTAGTAGTACCGTTTATATATTTTTAAAACACTGTCCTTTGTGATTTCCCCAGCATTTATATTCAGAGAAATGTTTTTTTCTTTCTAATGTTATAAAAAATATTATATAACGAAGAAATTTGAAAATATTCTTGAGTTTTATAATATTTTCCTGCTAAATAAGCATTCTTCACCATAAAAGTAAGTCTTATTGCATCCTGTTAAAAAATACAGTATGTACTTAGAAAATAACATGGAATTAGCGATGCCCCTTTTCACAGATAAAAAATCAATGTTTGCAAGTGACAAAAGCTAGAAGAAAGTTACACGATTTCCTTGCAAAGTGAATAACATTTATTTTAGTATGCTAAGAGCATATTTTATGGTTCAAAATTCCATAAAATCAAGCCCTAGCAAATCTTCTACGGATTTGCTGGCATTCCAAGGGTTACAACAATGCAACATATGTATTGTCACATACGAAGGGCTAAATCACTATGCCACTGAGCAAGTGGCATAGTGCTACCATAATGTTGTGATTTTTTAAATTTAAATATTCTTAATTCAAAAAGATGTCAAGTGTGAAATATTGTAATCTTACAAAATGGGAAATTAAATTCACAAACAAAAATTACTTAACGTAAAATGGGGTGACTTATATCAGTTTTCAACATTGAAACTTAATAACTTTTTTATAAATCATTGTGTCCGAAAATTTTATGTAATGTTTATTGCACATGTTTAAACTATCAAAAAATATGTTAAAAATATATAAATGTGTTTAGGGGGTAAAAATATATAAATGTGTTCAGGGAGATAAGAATATATAAATGTGTTTAGGGAGATAAAAAAAATAAATTATTATCGAAGTTACATTTTGGAGTGGGGTAACTTTGATACACCTTTTTTTATAGGCTTATTACAATGATACGCCAATCCCAAAATTTTTTCTCTTACAGAAAATATCTAACAAAACAGCTTCACAATTCAACCATTGATATGATTGGATATAATAAGATAAGCCTCAATTAGGCAAATGTTTTGATCAAGAAACACGCCCACAAGTAATTTCTTGTGTTATTCTTTATTCTGTGCCAGAAACCAACTAATTTGACACTTGTTTTCGAAGCGTCATTGTATCGTTGCCTGAAAAAAAATTATTAAAGAGAGACAATTAATTTCTAGAGTTGTAGCGAGAATTACGTGGATATATACGCAATATATTACAGTAACTTATTATTAAATTAAACAGTTTATTTTTTTCAATTTTGTAGGAACAGGAACAGCTGTAAATGCTGCTTATTAGCATAATATAATCTAATTCTGTTTAAAATTTAAATGTTTTCAGGGGAAGAAGAAGAAGATAAATCAGATAAGCGAAGACTGCGCGCTATGCTGTCCCAACTCCTCAACAGTTCGCAGCCTGCTCACCAGGTAAAAACAAGGTTCACCTTATCGAGGCCTGAATATTTTATATGGAAAAGGTAGTGCAAATTTGAGCTCACCATTCAAGTGTTTTTAAAAAGAATATTCTTGGGTTACAAATAATCTGATAATATTTGAAAATCTCCTAAACCCACACTAAGCGGAAGTGCTTCTTCTGTCGTGATGGAGAACTTAGCCAGCCGAAGAATTGAACTCAAAATGGCTGGGTGGGAACCTGACACGTTGCCAACTCAGCCACTGACTGGTTTCTAACAGGTCACATAAATGGATTTCTGATTATAGTTAAGATTTCTGAACATATCGATAAGTTTTTGTTGTTATTATTTAATTATAGAATGGAGTGGTGCTATGTGGAGGAGTGGTCCCGCTGATAGTGCGCGGCAGTGAAGTCAGTTCGCTGGCAGCCGCGGCGCTCGCTTCTCATCACTACCAGATCGCCCTTCACACTGCCCCCAGCTGGTCAGTATTTCAAATCGTTTTTATATTAACTTCATATTGGAGGCCCTGAGGAAAACCTCCAACATCTTTGGGAAGGATGTACAGGAGTTAAGGTAGGAGTGATCCCGGGCTCTTGGAGAAATCCATGCTAAAGTAGGGAGAAGGAGTGGGATTCTCATGTGGCAAACGTCAACCATGTACACACCACAACAGCCCTCAAAGAAAACTGGTCACCATCCTATTGCATGAGTACAGGAAAATTGACACTATATCTGATAACTCCTGTAGTGTACTTGCCTTAACTCAGTAAAGAATATACGCGATCAAGTACTGGTATTTATTAGGAAGCTGTTTGTAACAAAAGAGACACTCTACTAGCATGCATCGTCTTTTATAGAATCTCGCAAGCATACTATCTCGCTTGCACTTATACACCTTAACACAAACAGCACAGCTCCATTTTAACATTTTCTGTTACATGTGTAGAAGTCAGACTATAGTAATGGCTACATACTATGCTGAAGAATTATGCTGACGCCAGTAGCCGGCTAGGTCCCTCAATGACAACATGTCGATTACAGAGTGTGTTTATTGACAGAATAATGTTAACAGCATAACTACAATAAATAAAATTATGCTTTATATAGTTAAATCCCCCATCCCACTATTACTGCTTGTCCTCAGTTGAACTCCAATATTGTATCATAGAATCTAATCCAAACTCCATCGCCCTCCGTTGAGCTCAAACGCTTAGTCAGCGATCTTGGGAAAACCCTCCATCCAGGTGAGACATCCAATGGTCGTCACCAAGTGAATTCTATAAATCAGCATATTGGTAGATATTGGCTTCTTGAGTTAGATGAATTCAGTACAGCTCCTTATAAATGTAGCAATAGTTCATGTTAATTGATCTGATACTCATTCATTAGCCTCCTCACGTGCATCGTTTATGAGAAAGAGGGGCGTTTGCCATAGAGTTATTAGCAGTACACCCTTGTGTATTTGTTCATTGGACCATTCACCACCTTACTGTTACTCCATTGTACAATGCAATGAAATAGTGACCTGACCTAACTCCCGCTTTGTTTTACCTTCTAGCCCCCCTCAAGAGCAAGAGGAAAAGGAAAAGGACTCCAAGGAAGATGGGAAGTCCAAGAATGCCAAGAACTCGGAGCACATTGATGTTCAGTTGCAGGTGACCTTCTCCTCATTGTATATAAGTCATAAATACTTCATTCTTTGACCTTTACAACCCTTACTTCCAAACTTTTTTTTTATATGTCGTCGCGAAAAATCATATTCATCATTGTACTTGATTATAAGAGTTTTGTTCTATTCAAGTTGTGTTATTATTACAGTTTTGTAAAACAACTGGCCAATAATGATATAATAACGGAATTTGAATAAAACCTTCACAGAACTTGAAAATGAACGTTGAAATTTGATGAATTGTTCAAATTCTCTGAAACAACCCATCCTAATGATGGATCAAATTGCAACATTCATTTTCAAGTTCTGTGAAGGTTTTATAAGTTCTGTTATTAATCATTATCATTATAGGCTAGCTGCTTGACAAAACTGAAATACATAATGACAGAACTTGAAAAAATCTTTCACAGACCTTAAAAATTAACTTTGAAATTTAAAGAATTGTTCAAATTCTCCGAAACAACCCGTCCTTAGTGTTTCTTTTATATTCAATAATATTATTATTCAATTTACAAAAAAACTGTTTATTTTTAAAAAGTTCGGTTGTGTAATTATTATTATTATGCCTAACAGCTGTTTCGCCTTCTGAAGGCATTATCAAACTGTCGTGAAGCCACTTATACATAAATGTATTTATATTATGATTTCGAAAAACCGAATTTCCGAAAAAGTCACTTTTTTTTTTAATTTCGTATTTATTGCTGGTTCCCAACCTTTAATTATATTGCCATTATTTATATGAATAATCACGGGGCCAGATTACTTGGTTTTAACGATAATCACAATACAAACAGGTGCCACAACCACACTGGTAGTTGGATCCCCACTAAAAGTACGAGTATACTCGTACTTGGCATTCAAACTGTTAAAGAGGGGCTGTTCGAATGATTTTATTAATGCAGTTCTCGAAGAAGACGGATGCCAATACCGTGTTCCAAAAGTGTGCCATTTTACATAAGAATGAACATTCTCATTTTTCAGCTTTTTAGCAAGTCATCAATGACTAATATGTGGCTTTACTATTTCAGGATGGCCTTTCTTGCCGAGTTTTCCACGCCAAACAATTTCTGAAACTCCGAGCCATGCTGCTTTGTACACTAGATTCCAACACCCACATCACCAACGACTTCAATCTAAAACTGGCCGACGGCAACACAACAGACAGTGAGACTACCAGCTCCACCAACAAAGAAGAAACCAGCAGGAAGACAACGGAAGCACCATCCAACCAGCCCAATGAACTGATCAATCAAAGAGTCCAGTTGGATCAGGAGAAGAAGTCTGTGGCTAGTGATAGGGAGGCTGTGATGAGTGTGGAGTCATCTCCGGTGATGGGAGTCAAGAGGAGCACGGAAGAGAAGAAGAGGTCTATGCAGTCGAAGAGTGCTGCTGTAGAGCCATTGACGGATATAGAGGAAGGGTTCATTAGGTCCTTGTCTCGCTGTGTGCCTTGGGCGGCTCGCGGAGGAAAGTCTGGCTCAACTTTCTGCAAAACTACAGGTAAAAGATACTTCATTCAAAGCAAAACTTTCCTTTTTTCTATGCAAATACCGTACAAGAGTCCCAACTGCTCCTAACCATATGGAGCCGGTGGGACTATGGCATCCCCAATCGAGTTATTTTTGGAGCTGAAGGTAGTGGGAAGGGGAAGGAGATAGGGAAGACAAAGGTGGGGAAGTACCTGGCTATTCAAATCTGATCACCAAAGACAGCTAAAGCCATTTCACAAGTGACGTTTCAATTCTTAATGGTGATCTTACACAAGGGCGATACTGAGAATATCTTCCACTTTGGAACGTATTGCATATATACTATATATTATTTTAAATGAATAAATGATTTGAACCCGCAATCTCCAGATTGCTGGTCGAGAGCTTAACCCCTTGACCACGGAGGTGGTCCTAAGATGCATTCAAGATCATTTTGTTTTTATCTGTGTCACTTAGAATAATAATGGTTCGACGTAAAAGCAACTCGCGCTATTGTTTCTCTTTCTGCACTGACAGACTGTGCCACAGCAACATGTGGCTGGGTACAGCTAGTATTTATATAAAATTATTAGACAAGGAGCATGTACTATTAGTTGTAAATCTGTGTATCTCATGTTTGAAACTTTTCCAGATGACCGTTACATCCTGAAAGAGATGTCGAAACTGGAACTGCAATTGTTCCTGGATCTGGCTCCTCATTACTTCAACCACGTACAGTCCTGTCACATGAACAAGCTTCCCACACTCTTAGGTATGTTGACTAAACTGAACTGAACGGACACGGGATACCACAACGGAGGTCCTCAGGAAAACTAATTTCTTTCAGGGCCTGTGTCATCTTTAGATATGGTGCGTGGAGGATCTTTTTAAGTGATCTTATGCGGAAACGTCATTGGTTCATGCAACAATGTAAAATGTAACTAAAATAAAAGTTTAAAAATAGTGGAAGTTCTGGGGGAAAAAAAGTTATGAAGGGTGAGTAGGAATTGGGGGGTCAGTGTGTCCAGAAGTGACAGTATGTCATGAATCCCATGAAATCCCACTGCGGTGCAGGGAATTGGGTTAAGAGAGCCCAGAGTGGAGAGGTCAAAAGGTCTTCTTCAACCAGCCTCTCTAGACCTGGACAAACCTCACCCTATGATCCTGGCCACTCCTGCAATTTTCTTCTTTATATGTATTAAAAATTGTGCATTAAAAGAAACAGCAAAATGCTTATTTTACCTTTGAAATTTAGGTACCTACAGATTCCTTACGAATTCTAAACTAACTAACCATCACGCTGTTTCTATGCAGGGGTAGGCAGAGGGAACGGACCGCCAAACAACTCGGTCTTGGCACATGCTCCTTGCCTCATTCACATTTATACATCATCTCATACATACTCTTCTATTATTCGGACTCTTGACTCCACATTCCTCACACGATCATACATGGTTTTACCACACATACGCCTCATTTCAACAGCATCCAATCTACTTTCATCCTTTCTTTGCCAGTTCCATGCCTCACTTCTATACGTCAGGGTAGGTACCAGCACTCCATTGTGGATTGCTGCTAACTTCGCTTCTTTGGACAATTTTTTGTTAGCGCCAACTGCGTTCAGTCCTCCATTAATGGAGTTACCTGCATTTACCCTTCTTTCAATATCTCTGTCAGCCTTCCCATCTCTCGTAAACATACTTCTTAAATACACAAACTCATCCACCTGCTCCAAGTATTCCTTATTCACAGCTATATTGCACACTGTTTTTGTACTCTCTCTTTCAAACACCATTACTTTAGACTTACTTACATTCATCATTAACTCATTCTTCATGCATACGTCGTTCATCCTAGACACGAGAGACTGTAGATCAATCAATAATAATTGCTAATCAATATTAGCAATCAGCACCACATCATCAGCATACAACAGGCAACATACTTTCAGATTATTAACAAATTCTAATTCTAATTAAATTGGCTAACAAAAGAACCTGCACAGTAAACACCTCATTATTTTACAGGAAGAATAGTCGGCGTTTACCGGGTGGATGGAGTGGGTGGCGTGGCGGGGGGTGTGCTAGTGATAGAAAACCTGTGGCACGGACGACCCGACATGGCGCAGCGCTTCGACCTCAAGGGGGCGCAGCGCAACCGCCTCGCCAACCAGGGGCCCGCCGACAACGTGCTGCTGGACGAAAACCTGCTCAACTGTAAGTTTCTTCTTTATGTGCCGTATCAGGTCCCCCCGACGTTGGCGATCACTCTTGAAAATGTCTCTTTGTCTTGCGCTGCCCGGAATAGCTCCTCCACACTTCTAATGCCGGTCCACTCTCGTATATTTCGCAGCCAAGACATTTGTCTCCTACCAGGCCCTCTGCGACCCTCTATCTTGCCTTTCAATATTAACTGGAGCAAGTGATACTTCTCCCCTCGAAGTACATGACCCAGATATGAAATTTTCCTGATTTTTATTAATCTAAGCAGTTCTCTCTCTGCTCTAGCCCGCCTGAGAATTTCTGTGTTGGTGGTCATGTCGGTCCATGGGACTTTGAGTATTCTCCGGTGAAGCCACATTTCAAAAGCCTCTAACCTGTTCATGGTATTTACTTTCAAGGTCCATGTTTCACATCCATACAACAAGACCGACCACACATAACATTTTAGCATTCTCTGCCTTAGTTTTAAGCTGATATTATCATTGCAGAAGAGGGATTTCATTTTAATGAACGCAGTTCTTGCTGCTTCAATTCTGCACCTAACCTCTACATCTGGGTCAAGAGTCTCCGTGAGAATACTGCCGAGGTATCTAAATCTTTCGACCTTTTCGACATTGCAACCATTTAACTGTATCACTGATTCAGAGTGATCTAGTCGTCCAAAAGTCATCCATTTTGTTTTATTGACGTTGATTGTTAGGCCCAGTTGCTCACCAGCATTATTAACAAGATTTAATAGGTCTTGGAGGTCATCGATACAGTCAGCTAGTAATACAGTATCATCTACGTATCTTATGTTATTAATGACAACTCCGTTGATCTTAAGACCCTTCTCAGTATTACTTAGGGCTCTTTTAAAGACATAGTTGGAATAGAGATTAAACAATAGTGGCGACAGGATACAGCCTTGTCATACTCCACGCTGAATGGCAATTGCATTAGATCTCTCATTCCCATGTCTTATTTCTGCTGTTTGGAACCAATACAGGTTTTTTATGAAATTCTGGTCTTTGGTGTCAACGTTACAATCCGCAAGCATTTTCATTAGGTCAGCATGTTTTACCCTGTCAAATGCCTTTTCGTAGTCAATAAAACAGGCAAAAACTTCCTTTCTTTGGTCACGACACTTTTGCAATAGTACATCGATAGACAATAATGCCTCACGCGTCCCAAACGCATTTCTGAAGCCAAACTGAGTGTCATCCAAGTCCTGCTCGCACTTATTGCGTATCCTGGCATGTATTATTTTAAGGAATAATTTAAGGACATGACTCATCAGGCTTATTAATCGATAGTCACTGCACTTCTTAGGGTATTGTTTTTTAGGCAATGTCACGAAGGTGGATTTTAGCCAATCTTGGGGTATATTCCCTGTGTCGTATATAGAATTAAATAACCTCAACAGGTAGTCAACATTTTCATCATTAAAGAGCTTCAACACCTCAACTGGAATATCGTCTGGTCCGCACGCTTTTCTATTGTCTGAAGTCTTTATTGCATGAAGAATTTCTGATTTTAAAATCGATGGTCCATGCAATTGATCATTGGGAATATTTATGTCAGGTCTAATATCTTTGAATGTATCATGAATATACTTTTCCCATGTTTGTAAAATATCTTTTTTATCCAATATTAATTTATTGGAATCGTCAACTAAACATGATGGAGTAATTCTTCTAGAAGTGCCTGTAATTTCCTTTAATTTTTTGTGAAGTTTGAATGCATTGTGACTACGACTGTACGATTCTAGTTCTTCGCACTGTGACTTCATCCATTCTTCTTTGGCTTTTTTAATTTCACGTCTAATCGTTCTTTGTAAGTTTTTATATTGTGTCTCATTATGTTTGTGTTTACGTCTCTCATCCATTAAGTTCAAAATGTGGTCAGTCATCCAATTCTTTTTTCTAATTTGCTTATCAGCTTTCAAATTTGCATCACAGGTTTCACGTATAACTGACTTAAGGTTATCCCATTGTGTTTGTATTTCTATCGATGGATCACAAGGGAGTAGCCTAATATTATCGTTCAAAGTCTGAGATACCCTATTTCTGACCACTTCTTCATGGAGTTTCGAGATTTCCATTTTAATTTTGGTTCTGGGCTTTTTTATTTGTTTTAAGCGTAAAACAATATCGGCAGTTAACAAAACATGGTCAGAACCAATGTCCGCACCAGGGTACGTGGTGACTCTCTTTACGGAGTTCCTGAATCTATGGTCTACTAACACATAGTCAATTTGGTTCCTGACAATATCATAGATTGTTCCATCCTGAGGTGATCTCCACGTATAAAGCCTTCTTTTCGGGAGTTTAAACCAGGTATTTAATACAACCATATTTTTATCCTGGCAGAATTCATATAGTCTATCACCTCTTTGATTGCTTATGCCTAAGCCATATTCACCAACTATATGAGAGCGGCGACCTTCACCGGTTTTGGCATTTAAGTCTCCAATGACAAAATTGACTTCTCCTCCTTTCAAACTTTGCAATTTACTGGCTAGTGAGTCATAAAAAGATTCCACATCACCATCATATCTCACTTCCGCTGTTGGTGCATACACTTGAATAATATTCATGTTGATGGGTTGACAGTGTAATTGTAATAATATTATTCTGTCCGAAATGGGTACAAAATTCTTAACAAATTTTACATACTTCTCCATGACGAATACAGCAACTCCGTTTCGACGGTTTCTGTCCTGTGGGTCACTTCCTGAGTAGTATAGATTTCCCTTCTCATGTTGGTGTATGCCGCTGCCAGTCCATCTCAGTTCACTAATTCCAAGAATATCTACTTTTAATCTTTCCATTTCCTGTATTGCATTATCCAATTTACCGCTGTATAAACTTCTTACATTCCATGTTCCTAGTCTTATTTTTGAATTCACTATTTTGAGCCGGGAGATTCTTCGCACCCCTGGCCCATTTAAGGGCCGCCCGGGACTCGGGGCCATTGGTTGGTTTCTCTCCATAGTGATATGCTGGGAAAAGATACTGGAGTGGTTTCCCATTGCCTTCTCCAGGGATTTTTCTGTAGGGGTTACCTTCCCTTAGCTGAGCTGATCCGGTTTTATGGCGCCGGAAACTCGCCATTCGCCCTCTCCTTATCAGTTACGACCATGATGTTAGGGTCAGTGGTCATATTGCCCGGGACTCGCGGGATCATAAAGACCACTCTAGGACGCTAAGGAGTAGGACTTACTGGAAATGTTGCTGATGTTATTGCAAGATGGCGTATCACGGTATTTTATAGGCCCACATCCCCCAGCAGGAAAATGTTCCACCGTGGCCTAGCCCCCCTGTAAGTTTACCATTGTATTAATACTGTATGTAGCCCGTATGTTCCGGGATGGACAATCCAAAGTACTCATAAACGGACCGAACCCTAGACGAACCAGGCAACTAGGACTGAGGCAGCTGTTGGCAGTGGAAAACAATGCAGGAAATGTGAAGAGGATGAAGAGACCCCAATTCATCTATGGGGCCAATGTCCCGACCTGAAGGGAACAAGGCTCAGATACCTGAGAAGAAACACGATGGAACCGTGTGATATAGCCAAATTATCCCATGACAACCCTGGTAAACTTTATCAAAGGGACCGGGTACCTGTCAAAGGAATGAGATAAACTGGTAGATACGGCTTGAGTGCTCACGGGAACTATGTAAACCGTCTACGTGAAAAACATGGGATAGTCTGTTTAATATATTATATAACTAGCCCAGACCCGTAAAAAATCACTAATAATCGGAATTCGAAAATTTTCTGTTAAAAATATTATATTATAGGTACCTTATATCTGAATTCTCCAAACAAACACTACAAAATGATGCCAGTTAAATTTAAAGTAAATCCGAGTTCTAGAGTTCATTGAACCAGAATTACAGACATCCAACCGAAAATAGTATTTTTGATAATAGGTAGGTACCTACTTTATTGTTTATATGAATTGTTCCCACAGTCGGTTCCAATTTTGAAAATGACACTTAAATTCAAATAAAATTTGAGTTCATTGAACTAGATTTCACACAGGAATAACTAACGCACATCACAGACAATTGAAATTAGTGTGTTTGATAATTGACCAACGAAGTTCTGTTTTAACTCGGGCACTTTGCATTTCGTTTGTTTGCAAGTTTGTTTGTGTGTTTTGTATCCGGTCAATCCTATCACGATGGTAGCTGTGGAAAGTACCTTTTTACTCTGCCAGAGTTTGCATGAGCATTACGAGCTGTCAAATCGGAATAATAAACACAATGCGAGGCTACTTTTCACAGAACTACTTTGTGTGTAGTAATAATATACCTTAAATCTATATAAATAAAAATTTAAATGTTCGTTTGTTCAAAATCTTATGTCTTCAAAAGTTCTTCACCGATTGCTTTGAAATTTTAACACAACGTTGCATTCGAGTATATTATATTGACGTCACCTGTGACAGGTAAAAACGTGCTTTTTTTTAAAAACAGCGCAAATATATATTTTTTAACTCGTAGTAGTCGGCAAGAATATTCAATTAATAAAAATACATTTTTGTTAAGGCCAACATGAAGACAATACCATACTTTATGTAGTGAAATTTTAATTTTTGTGTTTAACAAACCCAGTAGAAGTAAAAATGAATGAATAAAAAGGCAAAATGAATGTATCCGACACTGCAATTGCAGTTCTTCGTGACGTGCGTGGGACAATTCTTCAACACTGCAAATGCAGGACTTCCGCTCTTAGGGGTTAAAAATAGCCTATGTTTTTTCTGTTACCCTGATTACCCAACTGGGAAAGATTTATAAAAAGAAAGATGCCACACTTTATAGCCTTGATACCTATGTGGCTGATCCATAGTGTTGTCCAGAATGAAGCTTGCGTTCTGGTTTCTTGCTATAACAGAATCACAAGTCTATCCATTATTCTTATAACATGTACATGGCAACACAGTGAATAGGTTATGTGTTTTCATGTTTCCAGTACGCTGGGAGAGACCTTTGTACATACAGTCACACTCGGCAGGAGTTCTGTGGGCGGCTGTCCAGCGGGACACGGCCTTCCTGGCGGCGCACCAGATCATGGACTACTCGCTACTGGTGGGGCTCGACGAAGACAGGCAGGAGTTGGTGCTCGGGATTATAGGTAAACCCTTACTTCATTGTACCATTGTACATACTCCACTCGGCGGGAGTTCTGTGGGCTACACATAAATATTACACCATGTAGAATCACCTCTCGAAGTTAGCGCACTTTACCCCCGGACACCCTGTATAGGAAACCTGTTGACCATCTTTTTAGGTAGTTACATACCTATTTTTAACACCATTCATACGATAATCATAAAGTATCTCAAATCTTTCAAAATATTTTGAAATACATTCTTGTATTACAAATTTCAATGTTCCAGATTACATCCGCACCTTCACGTGGGACAAGAAGCTGGAACACATTGTGAAGAAAGGGCTCGGCTCCGGGCTGCCCACCATCGTGTCTCCGGAGCAGTACAAGACCCGCTTCTGCAACGCCATGAAGAAATACTTCCTGCAGAGCCCCAACCAGTGGGAGGACCTTCATCGCGGGCTCAACTCTGACAGTTGATGGCAGTACTGAACTGAATAGTTTACCTGAAGATAGATCTTGCTGGCTCATCATTAGGTCACGGATTTGCGGTGGTATTGCAGTGCCAGAAATGATTGAATATTTATTTTATGAAATATGCAGGTAAATTTTGACACTGTTCAGTCGCAGACGATATTTTCGCAACATAAGATGGTGTTTTATTCAATTGTTCAGATTCTAAAGCATGCCAGAAAACAACTTGCTCTTGGTGTACTTTTTAAGAGTTGCTAAGCAACCAGTCGTGCATTACTCTATGACCGAAGACAGGCATTGTGTAGCTTTTCAAGTTTTATTAATAATTGTGCTTTATCAGCTTCTGCTAAACCAAAACTCATTTTGATCAGAATTTTTTTACTACACAATATTTTAATTGTTCGTTTTTATTAGGACAGGCACAGCTTTTAAGAACTGCATGCCCCTGTGTGTACATAAATGTATACAATAAATATACAACATGCCAACAGTAAAAAATTGTCCTGCAATAAATATATATGTCGATAGCAAGTACCCAGTATTGTGTTTATGTATACAAAATACTGGGTACTGGCAATTCCTTGTCATTAAGTTGAACTGGAATCGCCCCTAAAGTCGTTAATTTTAAGGTTAGGGGCAATTCTTTATCATTAAGTAGAACTGGAATTGCCCCTAAACTCGTTAATTTTAAGGTTAAGGACAATTCCTTATCCTTGTAGGGGTGAAGACAAAAATACCAAATGAGTACTCAAAACTCATTTAAAATTTAATGTTTCTCATTATGTTATGAAAATCTCAATTTGTGCCATCATTGGATCAAATTTATAGCATGTAATAATTATACTTTGATTTATTTGTATTAACTGCCGCCATTGATGGAGGCGAGAATTACCAAAATTGATCTTGTGATGAGATATTTATCTTTTAAGGAAGTTTGTGCTGTGAGAATCTTAATTTATTTTTCTCATGTAAAGTTTGCAGCGTGGTTGATAATATTGTAACAATCAAAGATAGATTTTTTTGGTCACAATGTTGTAAACATTAATTCTTTAAACATGTGACATTTTGGTGCCCTGTACGCGGCACTTTTCATTGATTTTTGATTCGCAAGACAAATGTTGTGACGTATGCGTACGGGGCATAGCCGCTTGCAAAAGGAATTATTTTATTGTTAAAGCAATATATTTTTTCTTCTTATTATTGTAAAATACAAATATAACTGTGTGAATGCAACGCCAACTGAACTCAAAAATGTACCAACATACATTTTTTAGTTACTCTTTTAACCTACAAATCTTTAACAGCTAAAAACACATGTAACACCAGACATTTTTGTTTAGTTCGTTAACCCCTCAGACCTCTGGCATATTGACCATTGTATTTCTATATGCTTCAGAATGCCGGAGAATTTTCGTATATTTCCGCTTCGCAATAAAATCCAAATAAATAGAATATTTTTGTACATATCCGTAAACTAAAAACTATATTTGGAAGGTTATGAAATATGTTTTCAAATTTTATTATTAAAAATAAACATTTAATCAATCAAAAAAAGTTTAAAAAATGCTCGTCTCACATTTTTTCATTGAAAAACTCAACTAAAATTACTGATAAAGAAAAAAAACACACTTTATTAATCAAATGGATTATATACATTAATAGCTATCCCCCACCACGCGTTGCTGTGGATCAGTCTGTCTGTGCAGATAAAGAAACAATAGCGCTTGTTGCTTTTACATCCAACAAATAGCGTGTTTAAAAAAAACAACCGGTTTGCGTAACAGATGGCGTTTTTTTTCAAAAGCATGTTTTTACATCAGTATAATATAGGTATATAAAAACACACGCGTATTCAAATGCAACGTTGTGTCATAATTTCAAAGCAATCTGTAAAGAACTTTCGGAGATTTAAAATTTTGAACAAACGAATGCTTACATTTTTATTTACATAGATTGTCACCTCAGTTTTTTGACATTTTGTATAAAAATATTTAATAAAAAATTAACAATGTTTCATAATTTCTTCTCAAATTGCGGTCTTAACATTAGGTGCACATTTTAATCCTTCTATATTTGAATATAAAGTATGGTGTTTTCTCTTTCTAACACCGTTTAGTTAATATTTCCAACTATGACAGAAAGAGAGACACAACGATTTCTATGAGACCATGTGACCTGTTCCGAAAATCGAACAAATTGGCTCATCTGTTTGTTCCCTAAACCAAAAAAATTACCCTGACGAGAAACATTAATTTTATAATTGTGGTTTATTATATTTTCATCTTTTGTTGGTTTTGCATTGACACAGCGATATAATATGAAAGCTATAAAAGCTTTTGTTGATGAAAACATCCACATTCACAGAAAAATGTTTTGTTATTTCACAGCTGAATATTTTATAGAAAAATGTGCACAAATGCACATTACAATACACAATATACATTATATATATTTTAGAATACTTAAAAACCTTTTTTTTCTAAATCAGTACAGTTTGCACTGAAATATCTATCAATAAGTGAAATGATATTATTTTGTATTCATTCCAACTCAATTTTAGTTATATTTTAGGAGGTTGTTTTGTTGTTTAGAGTTTATAAATTGTTATTATCTAATCTAATATTAAATATAATATTGAGATTATCTCCCATTATGTTTCTTTGATTTTATAATGAACTAGTGGACCCCGCAATGTTTCGCTCCTGCTAATGTCGTTATCGGGCGTCTCCGACATCTTCCACCATTCACTACTGTACACCACAATGTCACTGTTAAAAAACCACATTACATTGACTGTTAGAAAATAGAGTTTAGTGTAGCTTTGCATAGATGTCGCTATATGTAGATACTTACCTTTCCAACAGACTGTTAAAAGTTAATAAATAAGTTGATGTTTATGTTAGGATAGTTTTTCATAGATGTCGCCATAGATTCTTCCCTGTTAAAGGTTAATAAATAGGTTGATTTATCATTTTTATGTCTCTTCTGCAATAAACATTTCTGGCGAAATAAGTGGGTTTATATTTCTACCTTGATCCAAAATTAAACATTGGTCCTTCGAGCCGGATCTACAACGACATCTATGCAAAGCTACACTAAACTCTATTTTCTAACATTGACTTTAATTCGACTCCGTATCCTCATTCCAGTGCAGAGTTAATATCGTGTGAAGTATTCCTCAGGCGTCCTCGACTTCTTCTAACATTCTTTAAACACTCCTGGCACTAATAAGAACAAACTTTTAAATTTTCAGCGATATCGGTCAACTACTTTTCAAGTTTTGCGAGCACAAACATACAAAGCCTTATTTGCTCGGTATATCAGGGAATCTACCTCTTGTTATAACAGTCAACAATTATATGAAGATAAACCTGAACTAAAATATTTGTAATTGCTCATTATAGCCGTGACCGTGATCGTTATAACCAAGTTCGACTGTATTAAAATTATTAACCCGTCGTATCCCGGAACCGCATATGTGAGTGCGGCACATTCTATACGAATTAAAATATATATATATATATATATATTTATGTGCGATTTTGACCCTTATGTATAAAGAATTTGTATGAAAAACAAGTTCACAATCACTTGGGCTATTCTCGTTCTTTACGCAGCAAATACCGGAATGACTTCTAGCTTTTCAGATTTTTTACAAAGAATTTTTCTGTGGAATGCCAACGAAATATTTGCCGCGTTTTACAACCATCAAAGTGTCAAAGCGTCTTCTTTCATTATTTTTGATATAAATTGATTGTGGAAATAATAGATTTGAGGTATCATCAGAAAGATAGTTTTATCTACATTATTTTGATGTAATTTTTATAATATTTCACCCAAGAAAAATGATGAAAATTAACTTCGTAAGATTATCATAGAAATGTCAAAATTTTTACGTCATAATGAATAATTATATTTTTAGCATTATTTATTTTTATTTGTTTCTTGTACAAAATAATATTATTAGTAACAACAATTGTGTAAACTACCGAAATCTGGAAGAATTGTTATCATATACTTATATAATGCGACACAAAAAAAATTTAAGTGGACACTTGACGTTTGATTTTGGAATTTGAGCTTTTGAACTTTTTCGTGTGAATTTCCTGGTACACCACAGGTTAATGCAAGCAAAAAAAATTAAAATGGCTCACCTTACTTTATTTGTAACTCAAATTACTGATAACGAAAAGATATATAAAAACCCAAGCTTTTTATTAGACGAATGTATTGCAAACGTTTTCGTCATTTCATACTTAAAAAAGTTTCAAAAAAAAAATTTAAATTGCATTCGGAACTTTGGTTTCAAAAAAGGTGCACATTTTAATTCTTCTGTTGTTAACTTCTACAATTGAATATAAAGCGTGGTGTTTTCTCTTTCTAACACCGTTTAAATTATATTTCCCATCATGACAGTAAGGGAGATACAATGATTTCTATGAGACCGTATGCATTGTTCCCAAAAGTTAACAAATTAGCCTGAAAAGCATGAAAACTTCTTAAGGCGATGCACTATGTCGTGTAATTTTTTAAATCGAGCCGCTATCAATAACACACCTTACGTAGATCGCGATAAGGCTTAAATTCCCGCTTAACACCATCCACCTGTTTTGATTTATGCAAGAAAAAAACATGGCCAAAAAGTGCTTTAAAAAGTTTTTCGTTCATTTTATAAATAACTTCATTCGCCACATTATACAATAAAAAACCATAACCGAAAATGGGTTCGTAAGTATGAGATTTTGAACTTTAAAGCAGTTTTCATAGGCCTTAAGCAGGAACTTTAAAACTTCTTAAGCAGGGTTTCACTGTAGATAAAACTTCTAGGGGTTTTTCATTCAAGTGTTACATATAATATGTATGTACATGTACATAATTAAAAAAAATAGTTTTCTAAACGTACTTTTATTTATAAATTACAGTCAATAATAATATCCATCTAATTACAAGAGGAGACGCATTCATTCCTACATTATTATGAACATCACATTGCAGTAGAAACTTAGACAAATAGCATTACATTATAATTAAGCACTTGTGTAGAATATGGTGAGTGGGGTGCACGGGGACCCGGGGGCGGTCAGGGGGGCTCCAGCGAAGAGGCCAGCGCTCGGACCTGCTCCAGTCCCGACAGCAGCTCTCTACACAAACACAAATAGTCATAGTCATTCTCAAAAGGAGAGCAGGCACCATTCAATTTGCACAGTTTATAATGCCTAGAATTTACTGGTCATCGCAACTATTTTTAGTATGCATTTTCATATTTAATACTCGCAGTGCTATGAGTTTTGAAATGCACATCCAACTGTTCAAAAATAATACTTAGGGCCAGTTGTTTCACAGAATTTGAACAATTCATCAAAATTAATTTGCTAAAAAAAAATAAGTTCTTTTTAAATTCTAGTATTATTTCAGTTCTGTGAAACAACTAGCCCATAAACCCGTAAAAGCAATTTTTATTTACTAAAACAATTCATCTATTTTAAAATGTCTTTTCAAACAAAAAAAAATATTTGGTTTGACTGAGTATTGCACCATCCTACCCAGGAACTAGAGTCGACAACTCTGTCAACCTCGCCAAATGCCGATTGGGTAGGACTGACATTTATTTCTTATATTAAATGCTGTAATGTCATCCAATTTCAGAGAAATGCGAATATGTCCGCATGTGTGTATGTGATTGCCACCAAAAGTTAATAGAATGCATTGTCATCGACAACGAGTGTATCTGACGAGTTTCAGCTCAATCGTATGTCGGGAAGTGGGTTAATTTCCGCATTCAAGATTTGCATTCATTCATTCCCAAAAACAAAAGTTAAATTCAAATAGATGTGTTTAAATATAAGCTAACCCCATATCGTTTGTTTCACAGTTTTTAAATGTTCCTAGTTATAAAGCCCAGATTCATTTTGGAACATTTATTATGTAATAAAGCAGTCGATGTTACCTTAACGAACTCTCTGCCGTGTTGGTGGCGTAGATCAGGGACCTGGCAACACCGCGCCGACTCCCACGCAGCTCCTCAACTTCAGCTCGGGCTGACCTCAGCTCATCCTGACAGCATTGAACAAATTGATATTAGAATGGCAGTATATATGAATTATTCTATTATTGTATACATCATAAATTCCTAGAGCTGCTTGGTAAAGAACGAACAAAGCAGCATGTTGGGTCATTTGTACACGGAGACACTTACAAGAGACTGGAGTTTTGTGCGCGTCACTCGTGAGTATCCATAAAAAAATTTTGCTAGTGTTCGTACTCAATGCGACGCGTCGATAACGGGTTTGAGGTGAGTTGCAACACTGACAGTGCTGGTAGCACGCTAAGCTAGTTGCATATGCATCTGTTACTCGTTTGACAGAAATAGCGTCCAAGCACGATTTGAATGTTAACCATGTTTATTATATAACTATAATTTACTGGAATACGTAAGAAAGGATTTTGGAAGGTCAATTTGACATCATTCTCAAAGAATGCCCCACAATTAATATATATAGGTGAACGCAAATCTTCTTTTAGATCTTTTTTTATGCTTATAATAAAGATAAAGAAGAACAATATTGTCTTCATCGCTAGTCACTTGACATCGTATTAACTCTATGGGTGCACGTGAATAAATGATAAAGTTCAGTATAATTCGGGTAGCTCCGTATACGGAAAGAGTAGCATATCAGTAGACGACTTGTGGTATATATCTCTGTGTACAAAGGGCCTTATTAAATGTACAAAACTATTGCTAATGAGTCCTCCATGATTCATGAGCCAACGGTCAACTTTGTTTTGGAAAATCATCATCACGTGTGTGATGTCAATAGATCCAAGATTAATTTTTAAGATATGTAAATTTTAAAATGGGCATTCCTAGAAAAAACCTAAATTACGATAACGTACTTTGTTCATTAAATTTAATAAACTGATCGTAGAATTATTTCCGATTTAACCTGTTTGTATAAAATCATTAATTCAATGTTTGATACCCCTGATTTATTATATGTAATCTCTTTTCATACTCCAAGCAGGTCGGTTACAAGACAGTACCTACCATATGATTGTAGCAATTCGATATCAACGTCCCAATATCACACTCCTATGCGACGGATTCAACAGCTAGGAAACAAATACTACGATGTTGTTGATATATTTAGTACATCAATTTCAATATATAAGCATACCCTATTGAAGTTTTTTTCATCAAGTAGTTGAATATTTTGATAAAGGTATTTAATTTGACTAACACAATAATTTTGTCAATTGAAACAGAAAAAAATATTTTGGATTTTTTATGTTTTTTTATTTTGACTTTATATTTATTTTTCTGCAATTGTTTTAAATAGTCGTTTCCAGCACTATTTTCGTGTATAATTTCGTAAATATTTTTTATATATATGTATGTAAAAGCCTTAATAGGCGTGAAATAAGTAAATAAATTAGGACAAAACGTAGGCTCAAATGTGTGGATGACTCAAATGAAGCCAATATTTGATCCAGAATTGAGTCAAACTGTTGGCCAAGTTAAGACAAATCTCATTTTAATGTTGACCCATGTGTGCAGAGCCATCTTAAATCTTATACTGCATACCATTTACTGAATACAAATCAGCAGTCACCTAATCTGGGTACATATCAAATAAATACACAGAAACTAGTAGGAAAATAAAGAAACTTCTCACCTGAAGCTGTTCTATCTGTAACCTGAGCGCAGCCACCAGATTGGCATCACTCCCTCCTGATGCATTCTACAACAATAGCACAAGACGAGAATATATTTGGTTCCTACCATAATGACATTTATCCACGTGAATATATTTGGTTCCTACCATAATGACATTTATCCACGAGAATATATTTGGTTCCTACCATAATGACATTTATCCACAGTATCTACCTTTCCTAACCATCACTAACTACCTGGTGTGAAATCATTTAAAAATGAAACAGAAGAAACTGGAAGATAGAGTTCTTTGTTTAGAGCTAGAACAAAATAAAAAAAAAATCTTCAATTCGCTGTTTTTCGTGGTTATGGAAAATATCATTTCTCCTCTCGTTTTCGTTGTTTCGTGATGAGCTCGAGGTACTGCGCTCTGAATTATTGTCAGGCTTTAATTTACAAAACTCGAAAATCAACTTTTAAATTTGGTGAATTATTCAAATACTGTGAAATAACCCGTCCTTAACTCTTTGTTATGCCGTATCAACTGCTGTTACGGCAAAAAGTCTATACTCACACGCGGCTGTATCAACAGTTGATACGGAAACTTTGACGGCCGATATTCCAGCGCTCTTTCGTCATAAATGTATTTCTTGCTCACTTGGACATTCGTAGAACTATCACGATGCTGACATCTACGAGAATTTCTCAAAAATAATATTGTATTTCATAAAAAAAGATCGATAATCAAGTGCACCTCTTCGCGCCTTTTAGTCCTTTAGTTTACATTTTTGTCAACATATGGCGTTAGTACTAGTATGTCATTCATAACTTTTCATAACTAAAAATGATAAGTGATCATGGTGTCCCCCTTGTGTCTATCACCTAAGTACACACACGCCGAGTGAATGGCGGGACCACATTCAAAAGATACGGTACGTCTTTGTATGAAATTTTATGTTTTTGTTTTTATAAACATCTAAGAGTGTTGACACACGAGGATTTGTTTTCATATTGTGGAGAATAATCTGTTCTGTCTATACAGTCCAATAAATCATGCCAGAATGCTATAATTTGACATTTAATTGAGTGCATAGGTATTTGAAAATATACACCGCGTACGGGTATAGATAACGGTATATAAAAAAGAATTGGACGTACCTGCTGATGGCCATGCCTCCTCTCCTCCGCCGCAGCGGCCTCCCTTTCCCTCCCCCTTCGCCGGTCCCTCTCCCTCTCCCCGCGCTCCCCTCCGGGGCCCCCACGGCTCCCTTGACTCGGCAGGAAGTCAGGCAGACGCATATTCTCTCCACCTGATCCAAAAACATTTATTTTTTAAAAATACAAACGTTCACGGGTTACGAATAACCTGACAATATGTATTTAAATTCCTACTACTACCTACTATTATTATACGCTGAAAATGGTGATTGTGGAAGGATGGAGTACTTACCTAGCTGATAAATGAACCCATGGGGTGGGAACCTGGTCAACCGACGAGTCAAAATTTTGTATTCAAACATCAATCGTAAACTACTAACTTAACCTAAATGTTAATTAGACATAAAAAAAAGTTCTCTTTACAACTTGACACATTTAACTTTGCAGGCTGCCAAAGGAGGAACTAACGAATGACCAAATTATTTTTAAAACCATTAGATTTTTATATCCACAAAATCTACACTAGCGATGCCAGTGACTGCACAATGAACCATGACAAGTTGTATATAATTTTTTTCATAAATACAATTTTTATGGAAGAATAAAAAGAATCAGTATAAAATTAACTCAATTCATTAAGTTTATCATTGCAAGTAATTGATTACTGTGTTTTCTCTAGTTTGGTTTCGGCTTTTAACTAGAAAGCGTCACATTTATTGATTTGTCGCAGATATTCTTGTTGTACTTGTCTAATATTGTACATAATGGCAGAATGTAGTGTCGTTTACATTTTAAAAAAAACAATGAGTGTATTCAAAATTAAAAATTAGTTGACAGCTGCTATTTTCAACAATTTGACGAAGGGCAAAAACAGGAAGTACATTTTGACGAAATAGCCATATAAATGTAATGTACTCATATAGAATTTCTGAACCCCCAGTGAAAAAGTCCACAAACTGCTATCAACTAGTTAAATAAATTCAAATTTAACAAACATTAGAATCACATATTCAATCTGAAATATATCACAAATAAATAAAATCTGACAAA
Organism: Hesperophylax consimilis; assembly: GCF_061612785.1. NCBI lineage: Eukaryota > Metazoa > Arthropoda > Insecta > Trichoptera > Limnephilidae > Hesperophylax > Hesperophylax consimilis. Next base: position 6,352,973 of record NC_142842.1, read on the forward strand.
GCACTTTTCCCCAAACAGGGTCCAAAGTTTTACTAGCTGAACAAATTGAGAGTTTGTTTACAAACAAACTAAAATTGGTATTTAACTGATATTACTTCTACGACGCGATGAAAGATAATTCAGTCATATTTATACGATGCACGCTGTAATTTTTTAAATGAACAGTTGATTTCAACTTAAATAATACCAGAAACAACTAATGAAGTGAATGATGGACGTGGTTATTCTTAGGACATAGACATATATGTACCATCTTGAACATTTCTGTAGGCCTTTTTAAGATATACAATTCCGTAGTACATTATGTTGATGTATCTCATAGGGTTTAGCCAGCGTTAACAATTTAGTGCCCGAAAATATATTTTTACAACTTGATTATAAACATAGTGAAAACCCTATCAAAATCCGCTCGGTAGTTTAGAAGAACTAAGCGCACAAACAGACAGACACGGATAGCGACTTTATTTTATACTATTTAGAGAAGATTTCAAATCATAAGAGAATGACTTCAGTCTAACCTAACCACATTTAGAGCACAGATGAATTACTAGGTGTGCTAAATCTCTTCTACCAGTATTTTGATGGAAGGTGCTCTTTGCTGCTGACCCTAACCTAACCCTGTACAAATCGAAAGTGCGCCCAATGTTGAATTTGGCAGACATCTCTGGTCTGGAACCCCAAAATACTTTTAAAAAAACTCTTGAGACTGTGCAGAAACAAATGGAAATAAAATATACATTTAGAAATGACTGAGGTTTGAGGTTTTGAGAATTCCTGAACCCCCAGTGAAAAAGTCCACAAACTGCTACTGCTATCAACTAGTTAAATAAATTCAAATTTAATAAAATTAAATATATCACAAATAAATAAAAGCTAACAAAGCACTTTTCCCCCCGAGTCCAAAGTTTCACTATCTGAACAAATAGAGTTTATTTACAAACAAACTAAAATTGGTATTGGGGCCGTTCAAGTATTACGTAAGCAGATTTATTACAATTATTTACCCCCTCTTCCCCCTTGTCACCAAAAGTAAGCAAAGCTCTTACCCCCCCTCCCCCCCCCCCATGCTTACGTAAAAATTGGTACCTATATGCATTTTTCTGTTAATGTATTCTGTTATTTTTATTGATTCATAAGCAGCACTTATAAAATAGACTTAGGATAGAGGACTTTAATGCACATAATATTCATTTAAACAAACTTTATTGACACAGTGGGAATCCCCGAATATGTATTCGGTTTTCAAACATAGACAATGTGTGGGTTGCCAATGCGTAAAAAAAAATAACTACTGCTGAGCAGTGCTGACGTAATCACTATCTCGACCCCCCACCCCCCCATGTCATCAAAAATAAGCATAGCTAAGACCCCCCTGCCCCCCTATAGTGCTTACATAATACTTGAACGGCCCCATTTAGCTGACATTACTTTTACGAAAAAATTAAAGATAATTCCTATTATCATGTCATATTTAGTTTCCTATTAGGAGAGAAAAAACCTTTCAAATTACACTTGGGACATGGAAATCAATTATTTTCACAATCTTGTAGGATTATTGCGGCCAGCAAATGGGTCAGGATGATTATGTGAGGATTAGCCGGGTTCTTTCTTTATTCTACACAGCCAAAAATACCTGGCGAATACACTCACAGGCGTTATTGGTGAAAATGAGGGTAAAGTTTCCCAATGCACGCTGTAATTTTTTAAATGAACAGTTGATATCAACTTAAATAATACCAGTAACAACTAATTAAGTGAATGATGGAAAAACATGTACAAAGGGGTTATTAGGTCCTTAGTTTAAGTTAATTAAATAATTTATGCATATTTCCTAATCTTCAAACATGCTTTGATTAAGAAAAAAGGGAACTGTAATGCATCTTTTACCATCTCCCCCGAAATAAATAGTTGTTTCTTGTAGTAATTAAGTTGAAACCTAGTGTTATTTTTAAAACTTTACCAAAAGGAGCAAATGAGCTGTGTGTAAATGGTGTAATGTAAGTACCTGAGGCAGTGGGCAGATCCAGAGGGAAGGGATGCGGGGCGGGCTGCGGGCGCTCTACGCAGTCCGTTAGGTCGAGGGCCAGGCGCGCAGGGGGCGCGGATGGCCGGAACCCCGGCCTCGTGAATGTGAAATCAGGCAGGTTGTCCAAATCTAACGGCGCCCCCGCACCCAAATAGGCCTGCTCCAGCAGCAAGTGATCCTGCACAAAGTCGGGTAGCGAGGGAAGTCCTAGAGCTGCCATGTTGTCAGAATCAACCCGGATTGTGTCACCGCGGTGGGGTGAGGATACTGGGTCGGCTCTGTGGGGAGAGGGGGCCCTGTGCGGCGAGGTGACGGGGCGAGGCTGGAGCTCCGCCTGATGCGGCGAGGCAAGCACCTTGGGCCTGGCCCCCGTCCCCTCGTAGCTATTGCTAACACTCGCGCTCACACTGGCTGACGTGCTCGGGAGCGAAAGATCTCTCTTCAAGAAGTGCTTGAAAGAAAAGGGACTCTCTTCTTTACGCACTTGATTCGCAGTTTCTGAAACAATGCAACAATCTTCATTACAAACCACACATTATATAAAATTCAAAAAGAGAATTAACTAGACGCAATACTTTTTTCGGCTCTATTTCCTTCGGGTTCTGTCACATTGTTTGTATAATTTACATTCTCGAAGCCTAGATCAGGTTTTACTGAATTGTTTCCGTTGCTTATTTCATCTTCTTCATTATCGGAATTGTCTGGAGAATTTTTATTCGAAAAACCTTTTTCTTGCGCCATAACTATACCGTTCGCATTTTTGACATTTCTCTGCGATTGTGTGTTGCCATGTGAACGTGTGCACGATAAACACAAAAGAAAATTAATAAAGATTTTTAGTGGGTGGCAGCTCCAACCCCGATCGGCGTGTCTATGTTTCGTCTATGACTAAATTTGACATTTCCGCGCGCAAATTTAAAATAGGTTTTATGGTAACTATTTTAAGTATCCCTAGTCCTATACCAATAATCATTATTATGATTAAATCAGTGCTCATAATATTTGAATTTCTCCTACTACGTATAATCTTTATCAGTGGAAAATATTGCTAGTGCAATGATGGAGGACTAACCCCACTCCAGCGCGGGTCGATAAACCGAAATAAGCCCAGCGTAGTAAGAATACGGGCAGTGGAAGTACGCAATACCGCGACCGTGCAACACCGGCACGTGTACGGTCGCCAATAGAAATATATCTCATGGAACGGAGCGCTCTCGGTATCACACTTTCTTACTGCATTCGGTTAATGTCGATTCGACTAGCGAGGAAGCGGGCTTAGCTGACAGAGGATAATCCACGCTTGAATGAGAATCCAATGCTTTGGATTGTTCGACCAACTAATTTGATCTATTTATATGTACCCACGGTCATATGTACACTCGCACTATCATAAAATATGCAGAACCGCAAAGTAAAATGTACCAACGTATCATATCTGTATTTAAGTAGGTATTATTAATTGAATTAAACCTAGCAAGTACTCAAGTCCAGATTACACAACCCCAAGAGACAAAATACTTGCATAAGCTAAAACCACATCATATTTAATTCACATGAACGCGGTAGGTACTCACACAGATGCATTTATTGAATATAACATATTTTTACACGACTTCAGAAAAGAAAATTTAAAAAAATCATTTCTGATATACATTATTATATGAACACAGACAAAACTTTTGGAATACTTAATCAAACTCGTGCGTTTATTTTTAAAAACAATCAGTAAGCGTAATAAAGACAAAATGCTGTTGTTTAGTGATGTTACGCAAGGGTATAGTAATGTATAATTATGTCAGAAGTATTCTTGTATGCACCAATACACACCGATAAGTGTGTTGTTTGGGTAAAATTAATATTATCATTAGAGGTTGTTAATAATTTGATTTATTTTTCTAAAATTAAATTGATTTGGAATCTGTGAAAACGGACTTGAAAGGTTTTACAAGTAGGCCGACAAAACACATTTTCCGTTAAAGCCGCGTTTCTAATATAAAAAAACATGAGTTTTTGCCAATGTAAAAACTTATTACTGTTAGGTACCTACTCGTTGTAATCAAAAATAGTTATTGTGGTGATAATTTTTTCATTGATTTGCGTACGAGCATTTATCAAAACAGTTTGATATCAGTTTTATTAGCTCGTTCCTTTAAATTCAATGTCAATAGGTCAGGAATATTTGCCTATATAATTTTCGTTTACATTTTTAATTAAATTCATGTTTGAGTGAAGCGATTTCGTGCTACGTTTTTAAATCAGTCAGTTAGGCAAGTTGGATTTTGAAACACTTCCTTTGTGGACGTTGTCAGAAAGTGCTATGAAAAAAATTGGTAAGTACGTTATTATCAAATAATTTTAAAAAAAACTTTTGTTGTGAGTACCTACCTACATTGATTGTTTTGTAATCAAATACAATCTGTATTCATAAGTGTACAATCCAGACCACCTTTTATACTTAACGATATAAAAGCTATTTACCGTCGCAGGTTCAATCTTCTGTTAGCTAATGCTCCTTCACTGCATACGCACGATTTTCAGCTTATAATAATGATAGTAGGAGGAATTCAAATTTTGCCAGATTATTCGTAACCTGGGAATGTTTGTCTCTTTTTTATTTAGCGAAAACTTTGATTTTGAGTTGGGAGGTCATGAGTTCAATTCCCGTCGACGACGCATGAAATTATGTTGACTCCGATAACAATATTCACAGTCATAGCTCTGCTTTCTACTGGTAGGTACTTCGAATTTTATTTTTAATTTAAGTTTTATTGTTGACTGACTCAGTGAAATTCTAATTAACTCGACCTTTTGACATTTTTAATCTGTTAATTTGTTTGTTTTGTTCCGGTTTCAAGATGGTGGCATTTTTCCATATGTGTAATCATCGTGTCTATTAATTAAGTACCTAGGTAAGCATTTGTGTACCTACTTATACGTCTTATGATTTCAGAGGAAATTTAGGTTTTGATTTAAAATAAGACAAAATTAGAAACATACTTCTTCTACTGTTCACAAAACTATTATTTTGAACATACCCGCTTAGATCGGTTCATTTTTAAAATTTAATATTGTGCATTTTGCATTAACTGCACCCTTTTTACATTAATATCGTCTTTGGAGATGCAATGTGGAGGGTCTTTTTGTGGAGAGGAAGGAATGAACATGGGTCTCTAGAAGACTCATGTTTTAGAAGGGTTCATGAGAAGATTCATGTTTTAGGAGGGGGAAACAAAGAGACGTGATTGGTTTATTTATGAAAGAGACCGTCAAATATTTCCACAGCCGAGCTGTTTAACTCAAGTGAAAAATGTCAACCGTGTTCAAAACAAATGTTGGGCGCGTGTTTGTCGTGTTTCCCGACTATCTACCGGTGCCTAAGGGAGCAATGACGCTATTCCTCGGAGTATATCCCGTTGAAATACCGGTAGAACACGGACAACATTCCCACCTGACGCCTGTGCTCTAAGATTGCAATCGATAGGGTAATCTATCAAACAGATGTGCGGAAACGCACAGTCATAGCTCGTGCAAATGCAGGGCTGGCCCTGAGCCAAACGGCGCCTGGCGCAAGTAAAATTTTGGCGCTCCTTGATCACTGTAATCAATAATATTCAGATGATTTGTATTTTTATTTAGCGCCGTTTTAATGAAAAATAATATCAAGGGTAAATGTTAGAACTGTTAGGTATTATCAGCAGTGGCGGACTAAGCCCGTCAGAGGCCCCGGGCGGCAAAGATGAATGAGCCCCCCCCCCCCCTAGTTTAAAAAATTGATTATATTTAGTTCAAATTTGTATGTATATGTGTTTTTTTTTTTTATTTAGTTAAAATGTTGCTAGCGAAATTTAAATACGGATATGTACGAGGTAACTAAAATTCGAATCGATCCGCAAAAATAAACCATGCGATTTGCACCAAGTCTTAAACTGTTTGAAAATCCAGTCACTATGGCCAGGGCCGCATTATGTGTAAGGCAGTGTAGACAACTGCCTAGGGGCCCCGCATCGGGTAGGGCCCCCTAGGGTAAAGGGGCCCCGAGACGAGCATTGCCTAGAGGCCCCGAAATGTTTGATCCGACCCTGGCAGGGCCGTATTGTCCACTAGGGCTTAATGATTAGGCAGTGTAAGCCACTGCCCATGGGCCACGCATCGGCTAGGGGCCCCTAGGGTAAAGGAGCCCCGATACGTGTATTGCCTAGGGGCCCCGACTATGACACCACATAAGGATTGTTTTATAAAGGGCCCCCATTCTATTTTTTTTTTTATGAACGATGAAAATTTTCCATAAAAAACGAAAATAAAATTCGCTGGTCCGCCATTTTTTCTTTTTTTTAGATTTCAAAATTCCGCCTACATGGTGTCATAGACACTGGATTTTCGAATGGTTTAAGAACTGATTGAAAATTCAGTCACCATGGCCAGGGCCGTATTATACGTAAGGCAGTGTAGGCAACTGCCTAGGGGCCCCCCTGGCATGATTAATCCGACCCTGGCAGGGCCGTATTGTCCATTAAGCAGTGTAAGCCACTGCCTTGGGGCCACGCATCGGCTAGGGGTCTCTAGGGTAAAGAGGCCCTAGCAAAACGCATTCAAAGTTTTGCTGAAGGATAATTCAACATATAAACTGTTTCAAACGGTTTCACATAAAATTATCTATCTCCGTCAATTTTCGAATTTCTTTAAAACATTTTGTGAGAGCATTATTAACATGTGCATCTTTCAAAAAATTAAATTAAAAAAGTTTAAAATTTTTTTAAAGCCTTGTTTAGGAGTTGATCAAGGGAACATGGAGGCGTTTGGGGGCCCCCCAGGACCGGGGACCCGGGGCGGGCCGCCCCCTCCGCCCCTACCTTAGTCCAACACTGAGTATCAGTGTTTAGGCTCCTTAGCAATTTGGCTCCCGGAGCGGACTGCTACAATTGCGCCCATATAGAGACGGCCATGTGCACATCCGGCATGCCGGAAAATCTATCCAGACTTTGAGAATGTTGCTTTATTTATGGAGAAACCTATTTTTTTGCCATTTCTAGTAAGGAATGGCATCCCGCAGATCAGGAGGTTCGCGACTGCATTGCCAGAAATGCCGCCATGTGATTTTATACCCGACAAATATGAGGTAAAAACTAAATATCTAAAGCACATAATTATAGCAAAATTAAATAAGATTTTTTTTTAATATTGTTGTGTTCGCACAAACAGGACTCCAACTCGTCTTGGAAGGAGTTTAATAATCAAATGGTTCTTTTATATTAATCAGGGATTTATTAATACTCCACGTATTATAATGGTGACTCGATAGTTGACCTAACTAGAAGCTGGCTAATTGGAATTTGAAACAGTAAGATTCTCTGAGAGCCTTCCCACTGGCCCTGGCGACTACTGGCCACTGGCTCCATCTTGCGGACTTCCACGCAAGCTCTATGCACTGCCATCTGTGCGTGCATCTATGAAGCTCTTACTTCCCAACAAATATGAAACCCATAGACATTTAAATTAATAGATGAGCCAATCAGGAAAAGGGAACAAACCAACTTAGGTAGAGCGGGTGAGGCTGGAGAACCGTTCCACTTTCGATGATTTGTCAATAAATGAATGAATCTGACAGAACACAGGCAATTTGAATTGTAATATCACCATTCTGTTTATCTGTATATCTGCTTACGAATTGCTATTCCTTTGTACGATGTCGCGCAAATTGCTGCCCTCGTAAAAAAACTATCCCAAATAGGGTAATTACCGGCATCTGTTTTTCCTCCTTCATACAATCTGGACCTCTTTAAGATCCGCATTAATAAATCTCTCCCTACAGCCCCTATATTAACCCGCCTCACAATGCTGCCCAACCAGGTGGCGATATAGCTCCCCTGCCTTTACATTTTACAGTCAGGGGGCGCTCTTGTGAGGTGTCACATAAAAATAAAACAAAATTTCGGGTTTTTGACACCTTTACAAATGTGTTATAATTTACCCACCTCACTCAATTTAAGCTTCGCCATGCCAGGCGATTCGTATGAGAACGAACATTCAGATCTTGCGCAGAAAATTCCCACAATGAGCGCTGCAAACCTTATTATTTCAATGTGCGCTCTTTGGTGATCAATGGTGATCAATCAATTGGTGTCACAGTTTATTCAAAGCATTCTCAAATCGTCTGTTGCCTCCAGCTCGTCGAAATGATACCCAGATTTTATGGTAGGGCAAGTCTATTAATTTGAATGTCTCTGGTGAACCTCACAAGAGCGCCTCTTTCTATACAGTGTAAAGACAGGGAACTATTTCGCCACCCGGTTGGGCAGCGTTGCGAGGCTGGTTAAGGTAGGAGTTGTTCGAAGGGATTTGAGCTAGTCAACTATGAACGGGTATTCGTCGAGTTTTGTGTACGTGCACCGGTGATCAATGGTGCTAGCTCCTTCGAGCAGGATCCATTGAAATACCTGTGGAACAAGCTATGCATTAGAGACGGCAATCAGTCTGTTAATATGACTTGTCAATCAGACGAATTGTCCTTCTTTGTACAGAATCAAGTATAGTTTGAAAAGTAGACGCATCGTATTTTCGCCTATAATAGCCTTTTTTAGATGTAAATAAGTAAAGTTTAATTAACTACCGCACAACAGTCCCAATTGTTTGGAGCCAGTGGTAACTTAGCATTCCCAATTGGTATTTTTTTTGATGCTGAACAGAGTGGCGAAGGGTTGGAGATAGGGAAGGGGAAATTTGGAAATGAAAGGAATTAGGGTTGGGCCGGTTGGGGGCATGATTATTACAGATGACTTTCAAGTTATGTCGAGGTACCTGTAAGATATTTTTATTGTGATTGCAAGTCAAGAATTGTCTCATTATTTGTAGTATTTAATAGTTTCATAATTACCAATTTTTTTTTAAATGCGTTCAAAAAAATATAATTTTCCACTATTTTGTTGCATAGGGGAAGCCCTACGCCCAAATCCGCGAGATCCGGGCCAAGCACCTGGCCCCCTGCCTGAACACCCTCTACAAGCAGCCCCTGCTGTTACATCAAGGACACATGCAGTGGTTGTTCGACCACACGGGCCGCCGCTACCTGGACATGTTCGGGGGCATCGTCACCGTCTCCGTGGGGCACTGCCATCCGTGAGTCCATCCTACATTATCTTACCACTTCTATCTGTCCCGTTGTCAGTGAATAGCATAAACAGTTTTGTTGGATAACCAACACCCTGCTGTAGTTCATCCCCTAAGTGGTTTGCTATGTTTGGTAACTTAGGAGGGGTACACGGGTTCATGAAGTGAGATTTGTCTAGGTCTTGGTGGCAGGAGCGTCTGCCCGACAGCTGAGTGGCAGACCCGATTGAGGGAGACCTTTGCACTCTCCTATCCGACTCTCTCAACCTATCACCTTGCACCGCGGTACAAGGAATGGATTCATATGTCCATCACTCCTGCACAGAGTTGATTTAAAGCCAGTGTCTTTGAACTTTCTGTCATTTTACATGAAAATTTTTTATCTTTGATTTCTTTCAGTTAACCTTTTCGGTGGGCCTCCTACAAATGAGACAATTTCGAAATTTAATATTTGTTTTTTTCCATCAACGAGGTATAGTGAAACTTTTTTGGAGTTAAAACAATGTTTTTAAGCTTTATTCTGATAAATATCATTGTTATCTTGCAGAAAAGTTGTGGAAGCCGCTACCAAGCAGATGAAAAAGTTGTGGCACACTACCAACATTTACCTCTATCCCGGAATACACGAATACGCTGAAAAGCTCACGTCCAAATTGCCAGGAGATCTGAAGGTAAACCTTCCTTCGTGAAAAGTTTTTTAGGAATTTGTCAAATATGCCCCTTTTGGCTTGGAATAGTTGATATTATCTATTGCAAAAATATTACACATACACTAACCAGCCTAGCCTAGTGCTAAAGATTATTTGCTGCCCTTTGATCTTTTTATCCATATTTAGGCTACCGTTTTGTTTAAAACTTTTATAATAAATGTCATATCATTTATCATATTATCAGTGGCTCCCAGGCTATCAACCTGGCCATGATAATGGCATGTTGGATTGATTTACAACGTCTATTTGTTGTCCATTCAGCTATTCCGATGATTGTCACTGTTTCAGGTTGTTTACTTCGTAAACAGCGGCTCGGAGGCAAACGACTTGGCCATGATGATAGCTCGCCTGCACACGGGTTACCACGACCTGATCTCACTGCGGAACAGCTACCACGGCATGTCCAGCCACACTATGGGGCTCACGGCACACTCCAGCTGGAAGTACAATGTGGTGGGCAGCAGTGGAATACACCATGTGAGTAATTCATTAAAAGCAGGTATGGATCGGTGTTATCATTTATGGAGGTTGGAGACGTCGTGTATTTAATGCTTACCTGTGCTGCAAATAACGTCACCGTCCATGTATATTTTGACTCCAATAAATACGATTATATTTCAGAAGGATAATTTTATTTTAACAGATTACAATTTTAGATTAAACTCGAAAGGTTTTAATGTGGAGAATGACAAACGTATGACAGGACTATTCAGAACGGCTATTAGAATCGGAATGATCTATGGTTATCTTTACGCCGTTCAGGTCTCTGCGATTAGGGATTACACATCTAAAAATTAACTTAAAAGGTTGATAAGTGATTCTCCACACAGGGTAGTTCACTCCAATCGACAGCCTCAAAAAGTAGGCATCTGGTGTGTTGGACGCAATCTTATTGGTCGTCGATTAATATCAAGAATACGGTAGTCCCAATATTTGGCCCCTGTGGTATTCCACAGAATGTGGAACTCCATACATTATAGATTGCTGGCTTTCTACAGGGATCGGTTTTGTATTTTGTATTTCGGTGACGCCATAGTGACACTGAGTCTAGGCAATTCCTGTGCAAAGACCACATACATTATAATATGTTGAAATGTTTTATATTATATCAAATGAATGTTTGTGTCATTCCCAGGCTATGAATCCAGACCCATTCAAGGGCCCATGGGGTGGGCGCGCATGCAGGGACTCCCCGGTGCAGACGGAGCGGCAGTGTGACTGCGAGAATAACCAATGCAAAGCTTCTGATCTGTACTACGAACAGTTGGAAGAGGTAAGAAATTATACTTTTAGATTAAGGTTACACTATTTATATTTTAGACTTTACAATTCTACTAATAATTCATAATAATAAGCTTTTTTATAATGCTGAGAAGATTTCCAGAGTGGTATATACTCTCAGCATCGCTCTAATGAAAGACCACCATTATCTAAACACAAATTTTGTAGGTAAGCGCTTAAATGCATTAATTTTCTTTTAAAAATGTTGGCGACAAAGTTAAAAAATATCAACAAAAAACATAGATTATTTACTTGCATAACTCTAAGAAGAAAAACAAACATGACTTCCCTTTCGAAAGAAGAGAAAATCACAGAACTAATTACCATAATAATATTATTACAGAGCAGTGAACATTTTTCAAGAAATATCGACCAATATAAAAGAAGGGAAAAAGGTGCTTAGTTTGTAATTTTTGTAATCTGGTTTGCAATTAATTCCATTTTTTTTAAAACATTTTGTTACATTTTTCTATTAGAAAATGTGTTATATGTAATCATTGTACATATGTAACCATTGTACATAATGTACTGTTTTATGTTAAATAAATTAAATTAAAATAAAAAGTTTTCGAAAAAAAAGACAAGAAGCATTTTTTTTAAATTTCTCGGCAGAAGCATGATACCTATTAATGCTACACTCATAAAGTTGTTATTAGAGGTGCTACTGCATACCAATATTTCATTGAAACTTGTTCCACTATTAGATAAGCGGTGCAGTTGACCGGAATCGGTAGTTTTAGTTAGAGCATTGGGAGAGTTGGAAGTGAAAGTCAAAAAGCGGAACATATTTTTTTGCTTCATGTTGCATCTAAATATAATACATCAATGGTAGCACTAGATATAACTTCTTGCTGTAAATACTCTTTTATGATTGCTCTAAACGTTATTATATTACCTGGTTATCTATAATAAGCCTTCGGGGTCTTCGGTTTTTGTCGATTCCTTACCCTTACCGAGCCAGTGTAACGACCGGCTATCTGTATTTATTTTTTAAAATAAAAATATGGCTTCCTTGTAATGGTTAGAGAAATGTGAATGTTTCAGATATTCAAGTACTCCCTGCCAGGTGGAAAGGTGGCGGGCATCTTTGCAGAGTCCATCCAGGGAGTTGGGGGCACGGTTCAGTTCCCGCACAAGTATCTACAGAGGGCGCAACAGCTTGTCCAAAGCAAGGGGGGACTGTACATAGCTGATGAGGTTAGTGGAATTCGTAAAACGTTTTCTTCTCAGGCAGAATCATTTGTGTGGTTATTTTTATCTATCTTAAGCTACATGAAGTCCCCGTCGTTGCCCGGAATTTACGCAGAGATTTTCGAAATCAGGTGGATTCATTAATTTTCCTCTTATTTTGAAAGTTAAGTTAAGTGTCATCAAGAAATTCTGGGGTGAGAAAATGGGAGGGGGTGGTTTTTCTGTGTAGACCGTTACCTTCCTCTTGTTTCGAAGATCAAGTGTGCAAAATTTCATCAATCTCGGAATAAAACTCTATATTTGTATAAAGAACAAACACACACACAGACACTCTTCTTTATGTATATATACATATATTTCTATGTAGGTACATGGTTACGTACATTAGTTAGCGAGTGGATAAAATTGCCGAAAAATTATATCAGTATGTTAAAATACCAAATGAATTATTCCAGGTCCAAACCGGTTTCGGGCGCACGGGTGACCACTTCTGGGGCTTCGAGGCTCACGGCGTGATGCCCGACATAGTGACCATGGCCAAAGGAATGGGCAACGGCTTTCCGCTGGCCGCTGTTGTCACCACGCCCCGCATCGCCCAGTGCCTCACGAGAGCTCTGCACTTCAACACCTTCGGAGGGAACCCACTCGCTTGCGCGGTCGGCAAGACCGTTCTCGAAGTGAGTACTATTTTTTTAAGAAGCCTTTACTTAGTAGGTAACCCATCTATTCAAAATTGTGTTCATTCATTGAATGGCAGAAGAAGTCGGGGACGTCTGAGGAAAACGTGGCACGACCAAGTGAATCAAAAGAGTCAGAAGAAACCCAACATGTTAAAATAAGAATAAGTTTTTCGAAATCAGATATAGACAGTAATTAATTTCCCTTTTATTTTGAACTTCGAGTCTGCAAAATTTCATCAATTTCAGAAATTTGGCTTTAACTGACCACAGCAACTAAATTAATTTTTGTACGCACTTGTCCTGAATCTGTTTATGTAGTAATTTTTTTTTCCCGTGAGCGCCATCGGCCCATTGTGCTATCTCCCATTTTACCTCATTTCTTTAACAGTAATCCGGTCCCTTTAATGAAGTTCACCAGGGTTGTTATTGGATATGTGGCTATGTCTTCTGGTTCTACAGTGTGTCTTCCCAGGTATCTGAGCCTTGTTCCCAACAGAGCGGGACATTGGCACCAAAGGTGAATTGGAGTCTCTTCATCCTCTTCACATTTCCTGCATCTGTTGGTGTTTTCCACTCCCAACAACTGCATGTGCCTCCTGAGATGGCAGTGTCCCGTTAGTAGTCCTACCAGTTCCCTCAGTGAGTTTCTGTCCCAATTGAGTACCTAGTTGTCTGGTTCGCCTTTGGTCTGGTCCGTTTATGAGTACTTTGGATTGCCTCATTCCGGATGCCCCCTTTCCCATTCCTCCCAATGCCGGGATTTGACCCACCTTTCAATATGTATTTTAGTGTGGCGAGCTGCTACTCCTACGGCCAGCTTGGATCCCGCAAGTGGTGCTTTCGCCCCTTTCCTTGCTAGTCCATCAGCCCGCTCATTGCCCTCAATTCCTTGATGTAGTAAAAATGCCATAACTTATTGTTTTTCTCTTTATTTTATATAATTTTCTATGTTATGTTATCATTGAAACAGGTGAGCAAAGGGGGTGGGGGTCGTTTTTCTAATTCGCATATAGATAGTGACCTTCCTCCTGCTTTGAAGGTCAAGTGTGCTAAAATTTTATCAATATCGGAATAAAACTGTAGGTTTGTTTGATGAACACTGGGGCACTCTTTTTTGTATGTATACAGTTCCATAGTACCTACAAGTAGCACAAGCGGGAAACTGCTGTATCTACATTACATTTAGATTTGATTTTGTAGAATAACGTTTTATGATTTGAGCTTTCATTTTCGAGTAAATCCAACATTGCAATTTTTTTTAATTGGACGCTACAGGGTTACTTTCGGCTATTCTTTGTCTTTTAAAATACGTCAAAGTGTAGAGCCAGCTAGAAAAGTTTTTCAAACCTTTAATTATCCATAAAAACTGCTCAGATGCTCAGACCGAAAAAAGAGAAGTATTTTTGGGTTCTCTGTGTGATGTAGATTCACCTATGTCTCGCTTGTACCACTAGTTTCCGGATACCACGTATAATAATTATTTGTGTTATTTCACATATAATTAAAACAAAATAACATTCAGTATGTCCATGGTACGTTCCAGTGTGATAGTTACTCTCCTTATCGCCCTGGTAAAAGACCACCAATCGAAACTTTGCTTGAAACGGCATTAGCCATGTTTAGTGACCAGATCTGATTGGTCGGGTATTTCCCAGCCTTCCTCATCCCCTTCCCACTTCCTTCAGTTTCAAAACATATCCTAAATATGTGACTAATTTATCATAGTCCCACCAGGGGGGTATAACTCCAATCAAAAATTTGAACCGAAATATTGTGACATCATATAATTTCCTAACTATAACCACCAACGAAAAACTCTGAAAGTCTATGGAATAAGTTTAATGAGTTTTTCATTGGTGTATAGTATAATAAGTAGGCTCCGAATTAGAATTTTGCTGTCTATATATTGGCATATCTATGGTTTTTTAGGACCAATTTGTTTCATACAAAAAGCCCAAAGTTATATATCTAGTGAGTGGTTTATTTATGAGTCCCACTGCTGTAAACACACAAAAATAATTCCCAATATTATCAATCCTTCAAAGTAGGTACCTAAAGTACCTACCTACTTTATTTGTTTATTCTCACATTTTTTTGAAAAAAGAAAGAAAAATTTTAATTTGACATTTGTGACAGTTTGACAACAGTTGAAAAGAT
Source organism: Hesperophylax consimilis (assembly GCF_061612785.1). Lineage (NCBI taxonomy): Eukaryota > Metazoa > Arthropoda > Insecta > Trichoptera > Limnephilidae > Hesperophylax > Hesperophylax consimilis. The sequence goes on from NC_142842.1 coordinate 6,368,122, forward strand.
AACAAGTTACACCAATAAAATTGTTAAACACAAAAAAAAACCACAAATCTCTACAAAGTAATGAATAGATTGAGGGGGTTGTCATTTCTAAGATTTTTTATGTCGAATTTAATTGAAGCAACTAAAACAACGGGCTTAAGAAATTGCAGTGAGCCAGTTGCAGTTCGGCCAACCAACAGGGTAAAATCATTTTTACCTTTATCTCCAATGAAATTTTAAAAATACAAGACACGTTATATTATTTATACTAATCGAACAAAAAATGTAGCACGCAGAAAAGGACAGCTATTCGATATGAACGACTCACTAAAGCATGTCAGCAAGTCTCAGTAACGTATCTTCAGTCTATTAATTCATCTAAGGTTCTCAGTGTTAAATTTTGGTAAATTTTTTCTTCGTAATGAAAGTGATTGGTTCCGTTTATGTGAAGCCCGCACAATGCCAAAATTTAAACACGAAATAAAGAAATGGATTGCAATCACAGGGCGTCCCACTATTGCTAGCATATGTAAACCAAATTGCACATAGACAACAAGTACTATTTACACACGACCAAATTCAAACTTAATTAAAATGATCTATTTATATTTTCCCACATTTGTAATGAACACAATCTTAACAGGATTAACCCAACCGTTCTTTTAATTGTATTGAAATTATTTTGTATTATTTTTATATTTTGTATTTACCCTTATTGATATTCACTTAACTATATCTATATACATCGATGTACTCTATGTCTGTCTCGACACAGGTTTACCCTAGTGAGACAGGCATCGAAAAACCACTTGTAAAAAACTTTATATAGATAAATAAATAAATAAAATGCGCTGAACTGCGAAAACTAGCAGGTATGTAAATAAATAAAGACTTGAACGTGGATGGGAAGGCCTGTGGACTTTATTTTGTTCTTTTGCTAGCTGGGAGCGGCTCAGCGCGTTGTGTGGGCTGCGTGTGTACGGAACCAAATGTATAATCATGTTTCGCAATACGTGTCTTGTCTTTCAAATTAAACTTTAAAGATCAGATTCCAAGCAATAGAAAATTAACCCATCTACAGGAATATTGTAGACAGCCAACGAGAATAATAATTATTCTGTATATGGACTTTGAACTAGGTTTCTGAGCTTAACTTCAGTTAGAACATTGTAAACCTAGCTTTAAATAAAATCTTAACATGTCAAGAATCAGAGTAACATAAAAGTATGAATGTGAATTTAACAAAGAGTTAGTGCAGAGACAGATTTGTGTCGCAGTCTATCCTCTCTTACTAACCTTGCGGTAAACGGCATGATGGTTAATTAGTTATAAACATACAATAAAGAAGAACACAAGAAAGGCCACATTGGCGTGTTTCATAGTCCAAAAGTCTGACCATTCTTTGCTTAAAAATCATATGCCAATTCCAATGGGATGGCAATAAACTATGTCAGGAAAGTGAAATAGAGAAAGTCAGTGGCGACATTGGTTGCCATTCAAATCTAAGTATATGAATAAAAAAATTGCAGAAATTTACTGTTCACTATAATTTCTTTTGTTGACGCAACTAATTTTAGCTCGCAAAATCATTTCCATTGTGAGTTTTGAAGCTTTGAAATAACCATTTTTTAGAAATTAGGCTTTGAAACTCGACAAAGCTGGATAGTAAAATGTAAAACCACTAATATAGGGGCACCTAATACCCTACTTTTACATCAGTTATAATTTTTTTCCAGGTAATGGAGGAAGAGAAGACGCAGGCCCGCTGCAAGGAGGTTGGTAGCTACCTGCTGCGCAAGCTGGGCGCGCTGCGAGGGCACTACGGGGGCGCCGTGCGTGACGTGCGCGGCAAGGGGCTCATGATAGGCGTGGAGTTGAGGGGGCCCCGCCTCACCCTAGCTGTCATGGAGCACTGCCGCGCGCTGGGAGTGCTGCTGGGCAAGGGGGGTCTGGAGGGGAACGTGAGAGAAACAACCGACCCCACTCCACTTTAGTCCTTCCTACTCCTCTAATTTATAACCATAGACAATATTCAAATTGTGGGATGGAACACCTAGCCCCCTGTTTCCCATAACCTGTCCAAATTTTACTAACTTTTTAAATATAGGGTACTAATGATAAGAGGCAAAATATCCCTATATAAATGCCAAGATGGCGGCTTAACATGGCAAACATTATTTCTTATATTATGAATGTTTATTTTTTCCCTTTTATATAATTTAAACTCCTCCACAAATGCTTTCCACTGGCTGTGATCTCTCGCATCTACCTGCAGTCCTCAGTACTTTGCAGTTGTCTAATAACTAGATATGGACCGAAACTAGATTTTCAGCTGAAACCGAATTTTGGCTTCTGCTCTAGTTTCGGCTGAACCGAAACTTATTTAACTCTTTGGATGCCATTCAAAACATACTTTATATTCTTCCTTCACAATCTCTATTATACTAAAATAAATAGTATAAAATAAAGTCGCTATCAGCATCTGTCTGTTTGTGCGCTTAGTTCTTCTAAACTATGCAATGAATTTTGATAGGGTTTTCACTATCATTTAGAGAATTTCTTCCGGAAGGTGTATATATATAATACATGCATATTATATTTATAGAAAGTAGAGAAAAGTCGAGAAACGTCGGGTACATGTCGGCTAGTCCTAACTAATATTATAAATGCCAAAGTGTGTTTGTTTGTTTGTCTTTCTGTGACAAAGGCTACTTTAACCGAAAAAACATTTCATTTCCTTGGGAAAATTCTTTGTATAACAATTTCTCACTAATACTATGCGAGCGAAGCCGCGGGTGAATAAAAAATAAGGCTTTCTTATAAATAAATACGGTACTATGACTTTTTAAAATGATAAATTGTGATACTTGACAAGGAATTTGCGATGCACTTTTTCACAGATAAAAAAATCAATGTTTTCAAGTGACGAAATGACAAGTTAGAATAATATTAAGATACATTATTTCTTTGCCAAGCTACTAAAATTTATTTAAGTACGCTTGAAGCATTTTTTATGGTTCAAAATACTATAAAATCGAGGCAAGTGCGGTGAGTTCCTAGCAAATCCAATTTAAAGTTATACTACAAAATGGACTCAAAATGCGATGTAGATTCACCAGTTACCCACTTGCACTATGAGTTTCCGGACACAGTGTATAGTAAGGTTATGCTTCGGTAAATGGAATGGATAGTGCATAACTTACTTTTCGCTGAATATTTAACTTATTCACTGCCACCTGTCCCGCATTGCTAGTTGTGCCTGTTTTGAACTGTTTTTGCATTCAAAGCCATTGAGAATTGCTCACATTCAGTTGTAAATTTAATTTTCCTATAACTGCAAAAGAGTATAAGGCGAAGTGAAATGGGCGCATTACTTAATTTCAGTGACATATTTCAACGATTTGGTTCGTTTCAGGTGTTGAGGATAAAGCCGCCCATGTGCATCACCCGCGAGGACGCCGACTTCACGCTACAGGTGCTGCAGGACGCCCTGGAGCAGGAGGGGGAGGGCGCGAGAGGGTCCAGGGCCGAATCCAAGGAGTATGTGTTCCTCAGCGGAGTATGATCACTAAAGACGAACTAACCAACAAACATTTTTTTTCTGTATCTGCAAAAACTACAGTGTGCATCTCAGAACTGCAAAGATACCTTTGGAGATCTGTAATATAGTGACTCTCGGGTAAAAGGGTATACGTCAGTATAAGTGAATTGTTCAGGAAACAAAAAACAAAGTTTGATATTTTTCTGATAAAAATTTTCCTACATTATCGTCTAATGTACTTCGAAAGAATCTTGGAAATTTAATCACCTTTCTGATGACGCATATTGAAAGTACGTTTGATATTATACATAACTATTTATAAAATAAATAAATTCATTCTTAATGTACTGAGTTATACATCTTTTCACCCAAATATACCCATATTCTGATGTTAACTAGTGGATGTAAATAAAACTTCAATAATCGATAATCTTTTTTTAGCAGTTGATTTGGGTAAAAAGATATATCTTCAATTATTTTTCTTTGCTCAAACATAACATCGTATTTTTCTTTCCAACTCGCTTTTCATATAACCGCATTTTGCTCATAGAAAATAATAAAATGCTTCCTATACTAAACTCTATAACAAAATCCCACTCTCATTCAAAACTCACAACAATATTATAACATTTAAATTTTTAAATAAAAAGCTGGATACATAACATAATGAGATCAGAAATACCAGAATAATAATAATATATACTGACACCAAATACAGACTGAAATTGAAACCACTCAATTGCCGCAAAAGACTTTATAATTATTTCATAAGAGACACTACATAATCTAAAATTCAGCCTGAATATGTTTGTGCTTGCAAAACTTGAAAGTAGTAGACCGATGTCGCTAAAAGTTTCAAATTTTGTTCTTATTAGTGCCAGGAGTGTTTAGAGAGTGGTTTTAATGGGTTCCATGATAACTCCTCAAAATGACAACTCAACACACCTACCTTTAAAGGGTTATATAAAGTGATGAAACAAAAACTAGGTTAAATAGTTACATATGTAACGTGATATAAAGTCATCAAAAGTGATGAAACAAAAACTTTTTGTTTCATCACATATAACTTTGGTTCCATGATAACTCAACACAGTGACAATTCAACACACTTTTAAGAAGTGATATAAAGTCATTGGAAACAATGATTTTTTTTTTTTAAACCTAACCTAACCTAACCTACTTAACCCAGTTTATAAAGTTTTTGTTTCATAACTTTCCATGACTTTATATAACTTTTTAAAGATGTGATGAATTAATAATAATAATATTTGGCTAATTTATATAGCGCCGTTTTCGTGAAAAATCATCTTAAGGGCACTAAAGGGAGCAAAAATTCGAGATATAACATTTTATCCGAGAACCACGGTATTGTTGACTGTGTATTTCATTAAAAAAAAGACAGCATTTCAAAGAATGGGTTATTATTTATTCATTTTCAAATTATTCACACAATAGGACTCAATTATTACAAGTTCAAACAAAACATGAGATTCCGAAATTTCCTCGTTGCATTGTTATATTTGTCAGCGTTAACATATAAAATTCAGTCAAAACAATTACATAATAATACTTGTTAATATGGCTTAATATTGAGTGATACTCGTTTTAGTTCTATAACAGTGACTAAATGGCCATAAAAAAATATATTCATCAGCCTAACGGGAACACAGGTGACATCTATTGGTACAATTATGCACTAAAAAGATTGGACTTGCAATTAATCTCATGATCCTAGTCCGATCAGCTGCACGGTTTCCACTTGTAACCCTATATTTAAAAACCCTCAACGTAAGTGGTACATATACATAAGTGGTGATAAAGTTGGGGAAAACAACTCCAGAGTCTGGGCCTGCAATGGATGAAGGGGCACTGACTAGGAGAAGAAGATGAGATGAGATAATGGTACATAGTTATATGTATGTAGATGTCGCATATATTCCCGTTAGGCTGATGAGTTTTTTGTTCCTTTGCAGCCTTTTAGTGCTACACTGCCGCCGTAACTAAAAACTTGGTGTCTTTCTCGAGACTTTCAAGGAAGACACTGCATTTTTATTTGCCACAGCAGTTCTGTTAGAAATAACATGGTGGTTAAGGAATTCTTACATAATCTGACATCCCTTATCTGGACTATTATAATTAAATATTTGTATGGAAATTGATGTACTTTGACAATGAAATTTTAATGTCACACTACAGTAACTATGGAATTTTAGACTATAAATTACATATAGTATGCAAGTCAAATCTAATTCATTCCCAAGTACAGGCAAATCATTTTAAAGAGCGTACATTTTAATGTATTTGTGCACGCCGATAATAGTTTAAACTGATTAGAATTGGAATGGAACACTCGCCCGCAGTCCCCTTTTACCCCGCAGTAGTCCTACGATACAATACACCATTACACACTGTAACTAAATTTGTATTGATTTATGTGTCTTGAACCACATTTTACACCCTTTCCAAACACCTTTTAAAACAAACCAAAAAAAGTTTTAAAAAAACATTTTGTCATAGTGGAATTTGACCTGAACCATATTAAACGTAGTAACAAAAAATAATAATATAACAATTTCATTGTAAATAATAATATGATATATATAAATGGAGATGTTTTTTCAATTCAAAATAACAATGCAGCAATTAGTTTATTTTAAAAATAATAATTAAAAATTTCAATGATATATATTATAAAGTTCGAATTGTACATCGAGCCACAAACTTACTTCATGTGTGATCCTGGCTATACAATTCTAATCTTTAGATTTAAAATAAACGCAAATTTAAACAATACACACAGCCAACTTCTTAGTTCATTTACAATTCACTAGATTTAGACTGCAGTTAGTGATATAATGTTTGTTAAACCTAGAAATAAAACACAATAAGAGAATATAATATGATAATTATTAATCACTATAATTTTAATTAATTAATTAATATTACTAAAGGTGTTATAAATTGAATTAATGTGAAAAAAAATTACGAGTAATTCAAAAAATTTTATAAATGGACTTTTTTTGATCACTTTCGATTACATTTTAGTGTAGACGCATGCTTACATGTTTCTAATGCCCAGTTCTGGAGAGAGTGATCTTAGTTTATGCAGTATCAATCCCTCAGATCACTGCGTCATTAAGAGGATAAATATATTGAACGTGCTTTAAACATGGTGACAATTTAGAGACGCACTACATAATTTTTTTTTAATAAAAAGCGCATAATCTCTGAGAATCTGTTAGGAATCGTAATATATGGAGTAGCGATGAAATCTAATTCTGTTAACAAATATAATAAAAACTCTCACAAGTTAAAGGATCTTAATTTTTTCTTTTATGTATTTAATAATATTATTATCTATATCTATACAGGGTGTATCGGCACGTACCCGATAAACTTTAACCAGCTATTCCTTAGCACATTTGAAGTAAAAAATGTTATGGGCACTTTGCTGTCCGGTAACATTATTTTTAAATAAAAAATTTATTATTCATATTTTCACCACATGTCACCAATGTTTTATCCTTTGTCAAAGTTTGAAAACCCGTCTGGCAATATTTTGTTCGAGTTTCGTTGAATAATGTACGTACGTACCTACGTTGGCGCGCTTTTACAATCACAACGAAATGGCATGGCACCATTCGTCTCATTTTTAGCTATTATTATTTAGTGTGTATGAAAGAGCGAACACGCTTTTTGACACACTTGCTAATAACAGCTGTTGAACACGAGAAACAATGCCAATGATAGTGACGGAGTGTGGATTTTTTTATCATTTTTTGTTTTTATTAAAAAAAAATAGACAGCAAAGTGCCCATAACATTTTTTACTCCAAATGTGCTAAGGAAAAGCTGGTTAAAGTTTGTCGGGTACGTGCCGATACACTCTGTATAAATTAAAAATTAGTAAATTAAAATTAGTTCAATATATAAATTTGTTTTGCTGTGTAATTATTATTACGTGTGACCGCCGTTTTGCCTTTTTTTAACATTAGCTCCACACCGGAAGCCATGAGGAAAATAATTCCCCTTTGGGGATGCTGTGTGGAGGGTCTTTTTAGGAAAGGAAGGAGAGGAAGTACTGGGAAGAAGAAAGGTATGAGGGGTGGGGTATAAGGGTATGGGGTCAGTATGTTCAGGAGTGAAGGACGTATGAATCTATGAATCCACTGCGGTACAAGCCAATTTTCCGAGAGATTCCTGCTGGAGAGGTCGAAAGGTCTCACCCTATGAATCCTGGCACCCCTGCTAAGTCACCAAACGTAGCGAACCACTTGGGGTGACCTATGGCGGGGGTGTTGGTTATCTGATGGTTCCCGGGGCGGCGGTACTCATACCCCCCTCCCAAAGGCATTATCAAACTGTTATTTAAATTGAATAATAATATTATTGAACATATAAAAGAAAAACTTAAAATTAAAATGGAGTTCTACATTGTTTTTTACAGGTTTTTTGATAACTATATATTATCTTACATAGAGTTTTTGAGGTCTTCAGGCCAAAAGATAAAGTGACCCACAGTTGACATTGTTACTGCGGTGGAGTATTATTGTTAAGAAATGTATCTACAATAAGAAATTTTGAATCTACCTAACTTAAACTGTTAAGAGACAAATTTAAGAAGACGTTTACTAATTAATTAATATCATTATTTAAATATAAGAAGTCTAGAAGGACTTTTCTATTCGTAGTAAAGGTTACAAACACAGTATCAAAGTAGCCAATGATAAGTCTGAAAATATTGGCATTTTGTAAAAAAAACTGCACCACAGAAATATCATCGCACATCGCATGAACCATCTCAAAATGCCCTTCAATGGAGGCAGCACAAATGGCCTACTCTTTCCTACGGAGGTTGAAAACCATTATGGCAATTATTACTTAAGCTGGACATCCAAATTAATAGACTTGCCCGAACATAAAATCCTGGGTATCATTTCGACGAGCTGGACGCAAAACATTACTATATTTTTGGCACCAAGGAGGGTTCAAGAATGCTTTGAATAAACTATAACATCAGTCGCACGCTGACTGCCGAAGAGCGCACATTGAAATAACGAAGACCCCGCACAGAAAAGTAAAGTTCGCTAAAGTAAGGCAACGGTTTGCAGCGCAGTCCATTGAGGGACTTTTCTGCGCAAGGTCTGAATGTTCGTTTTTAATGAAAAATGAGTGAGGTGAGTAAACTATAACACATTTATAAAAGTGTCTAACTAAATAGTGTAACAAAATATTCGATTTAGAATTTGTAGTTAAGTTTTTGCGCAGCCAGCAATTTGCTTGCCATTGTAAAAAGGACAAGTAATTCGTAAGCAGATTTTATTTTCGAGGACCAAATAGTGATATTACAATGCGAGTTGCCTGCATACTGTTAGATTCATTTATTGACAAATCACGAAAAGGGAGACGGTCACGCCACCTCCCTGCCCTGGTCTGGTCTATCAATTCGGATGTCCATGCTTTAGCCGTTCTGAGCAACCTAAATTCTTGAGCCAATTTTGACATTTGCCTTATTTCTATTGTGAAATAATGCCTCTTTTGTAGGAAAATTTAACAAGAAACTGATACAAATGAATTTGAAGTAATGTTTGTATTTGCTTCTGAACTTGTAAACATAAAAAAATTAATTTAACCTTATCTATGCAGCTGTCACAAACGTGACCCATCCCGTATGTGGATGCCTCGTATGTGATCCATGAAGTTCTACTAAAAGACATACGTACATTGTGTCAAAATGTGGAGCATGATGGTATAGTTTGCTTTGAAGAGGTTAAATTCTCTCCAACTACATAAATGTACCAACAGTGAACTGAAGACGTTTTTTAGTATTAAAATTTCCCTTTTTCAAAAGCTAAAACAAACAAAAAATTCTGAAGCATTGGAAACTCTCAATGACATCAATAACTTTTCCTCGCATATTCAAATGCCTCTGAATGCGTAAATTCACCAAGGCCATCTCTCCTGGCGAGTGGCCAAATATAACGTGCACAGAGATGGGTTCATGTTGATGATACGCAGTGGCAAAGTTTTCCGTAATATTATCCCCAGACAATTTTCCTTAGAAAACTAAATACAGTATAATAGTACAAGTTAAGTCTACCCGAAATGGAGAGTTTAAAATATAGTGGAACACTTGGAGTGAGCGAGATTTATATAAAGACAATAAGCATTACAGTCGACTACGCATTACATAACATTTGGCACTAAGACTATATTTATATTATTAATCCAGCCAGCGATACAGAATACAATAGATTGGCATTGCGTCTTATTCATGACCACAAATCAAAGAGTAGCAAATATTAAACAAGTGTGTATCAGCATGTACTTATTTTATGTACATAATTTTAATACCGCCTCTGGCATATTTTGTCCGAAGTTTGGAATATTTCCGCTGTGCAATAAAATCCAAATAAATGGAAGAATGCTGAACTTATCCGAAAACTAAAAACTGTTTTTGAAAGGTGATGAAATACGCTTTGAAATTTTATTATTAGAAATAAACATATAATTTATGAAATTATAATGTTTTTTTTAATTATTAAAAAAATTAAATTTCATCACACACGGCACAGAAGGGACAGAGTGCGTATCATGTGATCTGTTGTGATGTGTGGCAGCAATCAGTGGTGACGTGTGATAGTAAAATATTTTTAAAAAAAAAAGAAAACTTTATTCGGAATAATTTTATTAATAAAAAAAAAATACCTGAAGTTGGGGATTTTATATTAGGTGGGGGAATATTCCCGGATGAACACACAATATGTAGTCAATCAATATAAATAACAATTTCCTCGTCTAAAGTATTCTGTATCTGCGCCTGGAAGCTACTATCTTCCTATTGAATTAGTAGTGTAAATAATGTTTACAAGAAATAATGAAACAATAGATGGACAATGACTCAATAATACAGCAGTCAGATTTCGTAATGATTAGTGAGCCAGATTTGGAACAATGGAATATTTCCAAACAACTTTTGTACAGATAAATGAACTAATGTAAACTCAAAAGATATTGGAATAATTTGAACCACATTCATTTTCAATATTTCTTTTTGACCAAGACACCTTTTTTCAAGTTCACCTAAGCATTAAAATATACATCTTTAAATGATAATTTGTACAATTTCTAAACATATTCATATTTTGCGACAGCTAAAAGAAAAATAGTGTAAAAGAGAGACGAAATGAACCCAAATTATTAAAAAAAAAAACATAGAAAAAAGAGCAAAAAATACTAAAAAACTATTTAGAATTAAAAATCGATAACAACTAAACAAAATGATTAGCTTTCTATTCATATAACGTTGTATACTAGTCCCAGCGAGAGATTATATGTGACGTCATTGTTTTCTTTTATTATTTAGTGAGGCTAGGAGCTAGGGCTTTACTGAGGAGTAACGTAGTGGGGAGGGGAATTAAATGGAGAAGAGGAAGGTGGGGAAGTACCTGGCTATTCAGATTTGGTCACCAAACATGGCCAAAACCATTTCAATTCTAAATTGTGGTCTTACACCAGGGCGATACTGAGAGTATCTTCCACTCTGGAACGTGCCGCAAATATAATATATATTATTTAACCTCTGGAAAACCGTTTGTGCACCGGTGACAAGAATTTTTCCCGCCGACAAACCGTTCACGCACTGCTGGCATTGGAATTTCGCTCTTACTGGAATTTTTTGATATGCGATTTAAACCTGTATGCCATGAAAAAGTGCATAAAATTTTTTAAAACAATCGCTAGCACTTGAAACACTTAAGAGTTCATTTTAATTCCATTTTTGATTTCCCTCAAAAAGGGTCTGGTGTTCCAAAGGATAAATTTGATAAATTGTGAAATAACACAAATTAATCAAATAAAATTTACTTGCGCATGCCGAGATTTAAACTCGCGACCTCCAGCTTGCTAGTCGAGAGCCTTACCCCTCGACCAAAGAGGCCGCATTGTTCGCGCATCTTCTGTCTTTTTCGTTTTCAAACAAGACGCGTGAGAAGGAAGAGGACAAACGTCGATGACATTCGTATTAGCTCTTGCTGGGAATAGTTTATATTTCGATGACAACAGAAACAAATGATAAACTGTTTCTCATAACTTAAAATTTATAGAGAAATATAAATTTATTGACTCTTTATTAAGTTGCATTATCTTGTTATGAGTATCGAATGGGTTAATCCAATTATTATTCATATCGGTACTGGCAGAATATAACTTCATTCAAACACCAAATATAATACATTATTCTTTTTTAATAATTTCTCATATAAAATATTTTAAAAACCATGGAAATAACAAATTACATAACATATAAATGCAATACAAATTACTTTGCAAGAGATTCATAAATTCGATAAACCATATTTTAATAATGATTTAATATGAAGCTCTTTGATTTCGTTACTGAAATATTATGTGTAAGTAAGGTCAATTTTCCCTTGCTTCAGGTGAAACTGGTAAAACTTTTATAAATGTCGCAATTATTTCTACAAATAATCAACTTCCTGACCTATTTTGGGGCCTAGTCTATGTAAACAGGTGACATCTGTTTTCTTTCAAATCGGGATAGACCACACTTCTAAAGATTCTGAATTCAGTGGATTAAGGATTAAGTGGATTTCCTGAATACAGAGCCGTTTTTATCTTATATTAAAAGAATAACAACTAACAAAAGATATTAGCAAAAGGAAAATATTTTCTTACATTTTAAATTAACTAATTGTTTCATAACTTTACATAAAAGTCAAAAGTTACATATAATATTTTTCAAAAAGACTATAATACATTTTATTTAATACTATTATTCCAAATGTGTGTCCGTCTGTCCGTGTGCCAAAAATCAAAATCAAAAGTTTAAAATTTTTAATTACAACGCATGGTCTTAAAAAAAAAAAACACTAATAAAAACCAAAGATGTAAATTTATAAAAAAAATAAAAAAATTTAATTCAATTAGGTACCTACATAATATATTTTTTTAAATTAATTTAACCCTTTAACAAAAATTTATCATATAATAATAAAAAAAGGTCATCATATAATATAATTGCAACAGAAATAGTTTTTACAACTGTCTTTTGGCGTGTACAATTACAAAAACCTGTACAGTTGTTAATGTCATAATAAAAAATAATTATTGAGGCATAAATTTAGTAAACAATTTGCGATGTTAACAATTAATTATGAATAATAAAGAACACAACATTTATAACCACATAAACCATAATATTAAATAAAGATAATAATATTAAATACCTATATCACCCATCATTTATAAAAATAAATATATTTTTCTCATGAGCACATCCTATTTTTAATTTATATCAACAACATAAAGAGATAGGGGGGTTAGTTGTTCTACGGCAATAAAAGTAGATAACTGTGGAAGCGATAGAGATAGTAATAATTACTTAATATATTATTTACAATAATTTTATAAAAGAAAGTAAAGAATTATTCTGTTTATGATGTCCGTTATTGTAAGTTCTTACCACAAGTAGAACCTAATGCTGTTGGTATCCTAGCCACGTTATTTCACACAAGTCTATGAAAAAAATTAGTGATCTTTTTAAGTTTAGATATAGAACTGTCACAAAATGCTGAAAATATAACACACAAATAGTGATGGGTACATTCGCAGGAATTTATAATTTAATAATTCCCATGAATATTCCCGAGAAAATTCCCATGAATATTCCCAAGAAGATACATAATAAAATTCCTTAAAAAATTCAATGAATATTCCAGAGAAAATTCCCATGAATATTCCCAAGAAAATTCCCATGAATATTCCCAAGAAAATTCCCATGAATATTCCCGAGAAAATTTCCATGAATATTCCCTAGAAACTTCCTGAGAAAATTCTGAGGAATATTCCCGAAACGGAGAGTATTGCGGGAATTTTCATCTAAATAGTGAAATCCCCATGAGATTGTCTCATTCAGTTAAATTTCAAGTTATTTACAATGCATCATGTTAACACAAGCATGCTGAGGACAGTATTTTGGAATTTTTGAAAAATACCGAAAATATTGATATTTGCAGCCGGTCGATAAGCGCGTGATGTCACGGTACATAGAATGAATAGCGCATCAGTAGTGCAGCATTGCCATTCAAATTATGAATTGTACTGAATTGTTTCTCATGTGACATCAAGAGACATAATTGTAAACATTTTACCCAACTTCCCTTTGAAAGCTAATAACTTCGTCATATTTGAAGATATCGAAAAACTAATTTACAAGTCATCATTAAATTGCTAAATATAATACATTTTCATTAAAAAAAGACAACTCATTCGGAATGCCTTTTTTTTTCCAAAAAAAAAAAATCCCAACTTTGGGGAATTTATATCAATTCGGGGAATATTCCCGGGTGCACATCACTACACACAAGGTTAGTCATATTCTCAAAAAACAGATTTTTTTAATCTCTAAAAGGAACCCGATACAAGCTAACATGAGTTAAAAACCGTAGACACTAGTTTGGCGAATATGTATTATTGGGAGTGATTTAAAAAGACAAACTATAGATTGCATTTCATATTGTACTCTAATATTGATGGATTGAAAGAAGTTTTGATGAATTTTTCGAAATTTAAAAATCCATCAAAACTATTGTTAATTTTATTTTATGGGCAGCCATAAACAAACTAAAGACTTTTGCATTCCAAAAACAAAATAAGATTCTAATTTGAATCCCATAGAAAATTATCAACTCCAATTTGCATTCCATAGACATGATTTAGGTTATAATTTGGATTCCATAGACAAAAGTTAGGTGCCTTTCAAATTGTTCATTTGTATTCGATATTGGCTGGCTTTAAGTATTTATGGAAGTCAATCCAGATATCATGGAGATTGGTACACTGTAGAATTTACAATTAGTAAGATGTTTGTGCCTGGGGTGGAGGAAGAGTTGAATGGAGGGGCTTACAATGTGGCTGCTAGTGATAGGGGTGACTGAGGTGCCCTTAGGCTCCCCGGAGTCCTAGCAACACGCCTGCGCCGGTCGGAGAAACAGTCGGATGGGGGGGCTCACACGTGCTCTGGCCTTGGCACGAGTGGCGGGGGGCTCGGCTAGCTGAGTGACGCCAGGCTGGAGGAGGGGGAGAGGAGCCCCTCGCGCCCCCCCGCCCCCTCGGCCTCCAGCAGGGCCAAGGTCAGCTCCCGCCTCGCCTTCTGCACCACCCACACCATCAGGGTTATGCCAATCATAATCTGAAAGAGACAATTCATCATTAGATATTTTATTTTTGGTTCCATGGCAAAACAGAACACTGAAGAAAAAAAACAAGCAGCCAATTATTTTACCATGTTTCATTTTGTCACTGTTCTGTTCTGGCCAAATTTTAAATAAATAGCTATTTGTGACTTGGCTTGGTGTAGTCAATATTATTATCATACTTTATTTGAACGTTTACGACACCCACAGTGAAAAATCAATATCAGTCACTATTTTTTTACAAACACAACAATGTCTATCGTTATGAACCTGACAAATAAATATATCAAATAGTGTCCTGAATTATGATTGATGGTGTTCAAAGTGTTAGAATAAATACGAAATGAATAATTTAAAAAGTGCCGTTTATGTGAAAAATCTCCTCAAGGGGTCTATAACAGAAAGTAAAATAATTTGATTCATTTCATTAGGTACTGTGGAAATATGTTTCGCTTAAGACAAAATTAATCATGAGAAATAATTCCTGTTACATGAAATGACTTGTCCCTGAGACTTGCAACAAATTAAAGCATAGACAATAAAAATATAAATTTCCAAGTACCTACCTACTTTTGCAAGATTTTAAATAAAAAAAATTTAAACGATTACTAATAATTATCATTTTTTTAAATTAACTTATCCAGCAGATGTTGTGGGCGAAACTTCAAAAGCTTGCCATAAAAACAACAATTGTGTTGATTTAAGCCTCCGTAAAAAGAAGAAAAAGATGGTTTGAAAGGAAGATATATAAATACAAATGTTAGTGGGTATGCTAATATTAAAAAAAACTATAATAATTAAGCAAATTTATTTAAGGAAATATTTAATAAAACACAACTCGTTTAAAATACAGCAAAATTCTCTCGAAAAATGCCTAATTTGCATTTAAAGTTGCACTGGGAATTTTTTCATACCTATAAAATATTAAATTTATTTGACAGTGGAGATTTTGCTGTGGAGAGAATTAAGATGGTCCAGCAAAATTAAATTCACAATGGAACTGGAAAACGAAGATAAAATCCTGCCTTTTCTAGATGTGGAGGTGATGCGAAAACACGATGGTAGCCTAGGGCATACTGTATATAGGAAACCAACCCATACGAATCGGTACTTACACGCTGATTCGCACCACCACCCAGCGCAGAAGAGAGGACTTATCCATACATTGGTGACCCGAGCGACCAGAATATATGAAGAACATAAAATCGGAGCGGAACTTACGAAGCTGACCGATGCACTGGAGCGTAACGGCTACCCAGCAAGTCAAACAAGGCAAATCATAAGAGCCAAATCTGCACCAAACGAAGACAGAATTGAACAAGAGTCGAAAGGCTGTGCCTTCCTGCCTTATGTGCACAATGTGACAGACAGAATTGCCAGGCTATTGAGAAAGGAAAATATCAAGACTGTCTTCGGAACAACAACAAAGATACAGGACTTACTAAGGTCTGCAAAGACTACGTTTCCTCTGGAAACAGATGGAGTGTATAAACTCAGCTGTTCCGGATGTGACAAGGTCTATGTAGGCCAGACAGAGCGGAATATCTCCAAAAGGATTTCAGAACACTTCAGAGCTTGTAAACTCGGCCACCCTGACAAATCGGCAATTGCCGAGCATTTGATTGACACCGGGCATTACTTTGGATTTGTTCCTGAAATCCTGGGGAGACCCAAAACTTATAGAGCACGGCTGATTACGGAGGCCATTGAAATCCATAAAAATCCTGTAAACATTAATAGAGACGATGGAGCTAAGCTTAATAGTTCTTGGTATCCGGTAATTGACGGATACACCAGAGCTAAACGAAGAAAACCACTTTATATGAAAAATGATACGTTAATGTTAGCTCAGAGGGTTGGAGCTGGCAACACGGTATCACAACCTCATACATAAGCTCAAATTTTAACACAACCTCAAATAACACATCTGCCCTGATGATGGACACTGTAATGCTGTCCGAAACGTTGGCTAAAGAAGGAGTTAGCGCAACACGGCATAATACCCCAAAAACAAATAACAAAAATACTTTTGGCCGTGAAAATCTTAAATCATACTATTCTTACCTTTATTGCATGTTTTCTCAAATGCATGTGCTTGACTCCTCAGATTGTACATTCTGTGGTCTAGAAGTGGGAACTTTAGATCACATATTTTTAGGCTATCCCTCTCTAAACAAATATCCTCTCTTCTATCAAGCCTTATCCTATATATGTTCTATATCCTTTTGTATTAATATGAGGTTTAAGCAGTGTTAGAAAGTGGCAACACCATGCTTTGTATTTGTATTAAAAAGTTTACCATAGATACTTCCAAATATGTAATTTTTTTTTTTTTGCTTTCAAAAACAGTATTTCATATTGCGATATATTAAAAAAAAAGTGAATTAATGTTAAACGGGAATATTTCTAAATAAATCATTCATCTGACAGATCATCTAAAGAAACCAAATGACAAAATCTCAGAATATCCCAGGGGTTAACCTGAAGAAAATACCTATCTTAATAAGGCATAAAAAAAAGTTTTAAGGTTTATTTGTAGAGTAATCAAATATTTTATCTACTGTTTTAGAAATGTCATTCAATAGCACCAATCCTCTTGTCATGCTATACTGCGCTATAACATCTGTTCTATGTGGCCGTGTGGTATCTTGAACAAGTTGTGATGACGACTATGTCACAAATAACCTGACAATATCTGATGAGCTCACACAGAATTTTGTACATTGCGTTTGGACAAGTAGAGGGAATGGACGGAGAGGAAAAGTGTGAGGTGAATATTTATTATATTTATTAAGCCCCTACAAATAATTCAAAAACACATAATTAAAGTCATATATAACAAAAATAAAACATTCTCGACCGACCTATTATACAAAGAATCTAAATTATTTAACATTCGTAAATTATTTATATTACAAACTATGAAATATTTATTTAAAAACAAAAATAAATGAAAACAGAATGAGCAAAAGAACAAATAATATATTTTACACCCCCCAAACAAATACTAAATTAATGCAGACACATAGCAGTTTCATTGGTCCTCGTACATTTAACCTTCTACCACTACAAACTCAAATGATAAATAAAACAATAGAATATGTTAAGGAGGTAAAATTATGGCTGAATGACGCAGATATTGAAACGCTTTTTATATAAATTTATTGATCCTTTCTACAACTCACTTGCTGAAACTTTATAAACTATTGTACATAATGTTTTCTCTTTACTTTTATAATAACTATAAACAAAAAAAAAACTTTTTCTACTTATATATATTATTATACTTAGGTACTTGAAATATAGTAATGGTTTTATATTACCCACACTCAGGCAGTGCCTTAGTGGGTTTTCATTTCTTGTGTATACAATTTGGTAATATATATTATGTTATTAATTACTGTCTATTAATATGTATAATATATGTAAAGAAATGAAAATAAATAAAGTAAAAAAAAATATATAATATTATGATCTGAAAATGAATGGAAGAAGATTTCGGGAATGCCTGTGGGTCTTGCACATCATAAAGAAAATCAATTACTTGAGCTGGTCATGTCAAATGTTGGTATAACAGAAAAGTATATGAACCATTTTATAAATGAGGACAAAGCAAGAAGTGTGTGCCGAAACAGTGACAGTTCTTTCCCTCTTGAAGATAAATGGCTTGATGGTTTCTTTAATTAGTTTGTAAGTAACAATAGTGTTTTTGGCTTCCAATCAAAATGTAGTAATTTGAATGATCATTAGGTGTTTTAATTTCACTCAAGAAGTACATTCATTCCGGCAATATACATTAATTATGATTGTAGGAAAACCTGTCAATTAGTGTAGCATACATTATCGTCTGTTGAACAAGCACTTAGATGAATTACAACTGGCCCTGGTAGAGTACACACATGCCTTGGAATAAACCAACTCCATCTTACATACTGTTTACTAATACAGTTTGTTAGGAAAATATCATGTTAGTTTAAACATTGGCATTAAAGCTATTAACTGAGAACACAAACATTGTTTTCGATAGATATTATCGGAATTCAAATTTACCTTAATGCAGCTACATATTGGGATATATTTGGAATTTTATTACATAACTAGAAGCTATTTGCTAGAATATTAATAATAACTACAATAAAATACTGGCAATACTTGTATTGGCTGGCTACTGTGGCCACTTGACAGGGCCGGCTTTAAGTCAAACGGCACTTGGCGCTAGTAAGAAACTGTTAGGTATTATCTGAATTTTGGAGAGTCGGCGCCAGGAGTGGACTGCTCCAATTGCGCCTGCACAGAGCCGGCCCTGCCACTAGAGGTGCTAGTATAGCATGGCATAGTCACGTCTAAAATCTATTAAAATGTATGAAAGTAAACAAGACGTACCTAATGGGTGCTAGTGTAGCATACTGCTATCAGAATATATGAGAAATGTCAGAAATTGGAGGTGGTATAACTATTCTACAGTATTTGCGAGAAGTTATTTTCAAGCGTATTATTCGCACACCTAGATGAAGAGTAGTACAACTCAAAATACCTCTTTTTTCAGGAACAGCAAAAAACATTTTACTCGATTTTTATGTGACCGATTAAAAATATTTTTATATAATGTTGTATGTTATTTTACTGGGATATTTATTTGCTCAATTACTTATCATCAAACACACGTATCACTTGTTTATTAATTAATTTCGTGTTATTTTAGTATTCGTGACTAAATCATTGTTTAATAATTTTATCAACTCAAATTAATCAACTATTATGAATTAGTAAAATTAAAATTACTTACTTTTGTAAACAAAACCGGAGTGTGTGGAGTTGATATGTAGAACGCCCGAGAAACAAGACAGGTTCAATCACGAATACCAAATCAACTAAAATAATTCACGCTTTATGGCTGCAGTTAATCACGAATACAAAACTATGTCGAAATAATCCAGTCTTTGTGCGTATTGACAGCACCTTCCCCTACTGCTGATATATCGTAATTGGTGATGTGTTACTGTTGTTACAGAAAGACTAACTTACATCGCCATCACATTATTATTGATGGAGATTTTAAAACAGGTGTCTTTGTAGTTTGTGTAGTTTTGGACGCAGATTCCGAAAATCGCAATAACTCAATTTTGAATTATTTCGAGTTGTGCTACCCTTTATCTAGGTGTGCGATATTATCTTTTTTCTTATTGTACAAAAATCTAAATAGAGTCGATGGATATTGAAAGCAGTTGGGCTCCTACAAAAACTATAAATTAACATGATACACAAAAAAAAACATGCAACGCTTCTGGGCTTAAAGTAGGCATATAAATAAAAAATTATGAAAAATAAGAAAATACACAGATTTAGGAAATGAGATTAAAAGAATTTGGCATTCTCAGACTATAAAAATATTACCGTTCGTTATTTCGGCTACTGGCATTATACCTAGCTCTCTCATTCAAAATTTAGGCGTATTAGATCTATCAAAAAATTTATATATAAAGATGCAAAAGTCGGTCATTTTGAATACATGTAGGATAACGAAAGATTTTTTAAATATTTATGTTGAGGGCTCAGTAGGATTTATAGGCCCTGTTAGGAGTTCTACCGAGCCGAACCCTCTGATATGAAAATATCTGGAGTCGGTGAATTTTTTTTCCCATTTGATCTCTGGTGATTTGACGTGTTGTTGTTTTTGTATTGTTTTGTATTTATTTTACTTATATAATGCACTTGCATAATGTTGATTGACTAGATAATCATTTGTGGAAAAGTGTGTGGAAGGGTTTAGTTTTTCCTATAGGGAAGATTTAACCCGGACAAAAAAAACGGAAGCATTAAAAAAAGAGTTTTCCACATTCTGCACTCTAAGCTTTGGATGTCAGTCTGTGTGATTAATTAGCTGTGTAAGGATATAGAATAATGTTTGATCAAGATAAGATATTAATATCATTTATGACTCAAGAAGCTATTTCAAATGGAATCATTCATGACCATCAAAGGATTTATAGTTATAAATATCGTTTTCCCATCAAGTTTGTCCACTCGAGTGATTGGTGTCACATGTACATTTACCATATTATTTAATTAATACCATTCCTCAAAATATCAACAATACAAAATTGTTTACTGCGGTTTAAAGCCAATGAATCCAACTACATTTCACTATTTATCCCACATTTTGAGGTTCTATAAATTTGGCACATTATGGCAAGCGATTGCTGAAAAGTTTTTGCAAACTTGGCATAATATGCCAAAAATCGCCTGTGGTCATAAAGATTTTTACAAAGTAGCGACTTGCAGCTCACTAAGGCCCAGTTGTTTTGCAGAAATTCACATGTGACAAAGTCATCAAATGACCACTCAGCGCCATTTTGTTTTGACAGTTGAAAGGTTTCCGTTAAAGTCCGTTTCAGCTTTTTCCGCTGAATAACCATTTGACGACAATGTTACATTTGAATCTCCAACAAAAGAACTGAGCCTTACAGTTTGACAATAAAATGTAGAAATATAATAAGTGTAACAAAATTTTTCAAAACCGATGTTGTAACAAATCAAAGTACGTTCAGATGCGTAGCTATGCACGACTCCAGAATTTAATATTTTGACAATTTACAAGACCATACATAAGAAATTTATTTATTAATCAAAAGATTTAAGTAGGTAATGCAAACGTACAAAAATATTTATAAAAAAAAAAAACAAGTTTTATAATTAATTTCATGTTTTTTATTGCTAACCAGTGGCGGCTTGTGACTTTTTAGTTTTTTACGACTTTTTAGTTTTTTCAAAAATTCGATTTTTTGTATGAAAATTTTCAGGAAATTTCAGTTTAGCCGCACGGATTTCCTGTAAATCTTTATACAAAAAATCTAATTTTCAAAAAAAAATTAATAATCCTTTTCAGCTTCAGCAACATCAATAATGCCATTTTTTGTAATATTAGCACTCTAGGACACCTAAAAGTCACGAGCCGCCAACGCTAATGGAAAGTCAAGCAAAGTCAGCCATCGCACATAAATAATAATTACAAATGTACTTTGAATCATGTGTTTTCCCCACACATTTCAAAGTACATGTAACAATTGCAGCAGCCAACTTACAAGGTTATAATTTTGCATCTGTATAACGGCCGTGCAACAATGTAAGAGTTTAAATAAAATATTCCCTCATAAGTTATTCCTAGACCCTATTGAGGTGACCCCACTTAACCATCATTAACCAATAAACGGGGTTTGCGCCTGATCGCTTGTACAAGTGACAGAGCAAAGGCCAACTAGAGCACCCATTAACTAATCAAATGACAGGAGAAAGTTCACAGGCACTTTCAGAACACAAATTAACCTATCAATATCTAACATCATGTATTACGTTGAAAAAATTCCAAGAAATACTGATAAAACTGAGTAAAAATTAATGTTAGTTTTACAATCTGAATACACTAACAAGTTAATACTGTTAACAAGTTAATTTCTGATAACTGATGGTTATAAAATTAAAAACTTCAATTTACAACGAATTTATGATTTAACTTAGTTTGTTATTATAATTAATTTTTAAGTGAAAACCTATCATTAGATATTATTTGTATTTTTTTTATAAGTTTATTATTTAAAGATGTAAAAAATCTGTTGGTTTTCCTAAATAAACAAAATAAAACATTTACATACCTGAACCTGTCACTAGAGTCCCCCATTAAAATCGCATATATTCCTTTTTCTCTTTCAAGTAACAATGTGATAGATATTTTTTTTAATATCTTGAAAAAGAGTAACAGTATAATTTTATTTTAATGCAGATCAATTACCAAACCGTTTTTTCTAGTATATATATATTTACATATATAGTGCATTTCGCCTCAGTGCTATAAAAAACATGTTTTAATATATAAGTATGAAGTAATAAATTCTTCAGGACTAGGTTAAGGTCAACTAATATATAATGGAACATTTTATAACTTAATAAAAAAACATGACGGCCTTGGCTATAAATCCGGATGTTGCGGTTTCAAATACCTGCGTGCGCAAGTAAATTATATCTTATTAACTTATGCTATTTCACAATTTATTAATTTTAAATAATATAGAGAATTTGTGGCACGTTCCAGAGTGATAGATATTGCCAGTGAAAGTATCGTTTATCGCAGTATCTCGCCCACGTGAAAAACAACAATCTAGAATCGAAACGTTGTTTGAAATAGTTTTAGCAGTGTTTGATGATCAGGTCTGAATAGTCAGATACTTCCCCAGCTTCCTCTTCCCCTCCTTACTACCTTCAGCCTCACAACACACCCCAATTGGGGATGACATAGTCTCACCGGTTTCAGACGGCCATAACGCATTAACAAATTATTATAACGTAACAAATTACGTTTCAATTTCGTTAGTTCTGAGATTACGCTTTTATACCTGATGCCATTTTTAAACAAGTATAAGTTAAATAGGAATGAATTTTAACTCTGTAAAATTACATCTGAACATGTAATGGAGAAAGTCATCAAAATACAGGTTTTATTTCAAGATTTGTAATTATACCAGTTATTTTGTCATCAACCTACATAACGTATTGCAGACCTACAAGTAAGATCCACCATCTATGTAAAATGTAAAGCATATGATTTGTTCCATTCCCGGTTGGGTAACATTACCATATACCAGCGAAGAGACAATTCTTAGAAGTGTAATCCATTTTTTTTAATGAATTTGTACAAGATCCCCAACTGTTCCAGATTCCCGCAACATGACTAAAGCCGTGAATTAATTTTGGAGTATTATGCCTTGTTGCGTTTTCCTTCTTCTTTAACCAACGTTTCGGAGAGAATTAGGTTGTCCATCATCAGGGGTAGATGTGGAGATTGGTAGATTGTCGAGAAGTGTGGGTTTATGCATGTAGAAGGGATACCGTGTTGCACATGTCAATCCTGGTTCCATGATAACTCAACACAGCGACAATTCAACACACTTTTAAAAAGTGATAGTCATTAGAATGGATAGAGAAAAAAAAAATATTTAACCTAACCTAACCTTCTTAACCAAGTTAACTCTTTGCACGCGGTCGTATCAACTGTTGTTACGGCAAAAAGTCTATACTCACACGCGGCTGTATCAACAGTTGATACGGAAACTTTGACGGCCGATATTCCAGCGCTCTTTCGTCATAAATGTATTTCTTGCTCACTTGGATATTCGTAGAACTATCACGATGCTGACATCTACAAGAATTTCTCAAAAATAAAATTGTATTTCATAAAAAAAATTCGATAATCAAGTGCGCCTCTTCGCGCCTTTTAGTCCTTTAGTTTACATTTTTGTCAACGGATGGCGTTAGTACTAGTATGTTATTCATAACTAAAAATGATAAGTGATCATGGTGTCCCACTTGTGTCCATCACCTAAGTACACACACGCCGAGTGAATGGCGGGACCACAATCAAAAGATACGGTACGTCTTTGTATGAAATTTTATGTTTTTGTTTTTAAAAAAATCTAAGAGTGTTGACACACGAGGATTTGTGGAGAATAATCTGTTCTGTCTATATAGTCCAATAAATCATGCCAGAATGCTATAATTTGACATTTAATTGAGTGCATAGGTATTTGAAAATATGTACCGCGTACGGGTATAGATAAAACGGAGCAAATTAAAGCTTTCAAAGGGTTAATAATGTTTTTGTTTCATCACTTTCCATGACTTTATATAACTTTTTAAAGATGTGATGAATTATCATTGTGATGATTTATCCGGTCACCGTCAATCCTCCCAAGGCCTGTATTTCAGTATAATTAGTCAAATTATTGTGGTTTTGGGCGATTAGTTTTGTGTACCCATCAATTATATATACGAGCTTAGCCCCGTCATCTGTATTAATGTTAATTGAGTTTTGTGGATTTCAATTGCCTCCATAATTAGACAAACACAAAGAGTTTTATCTAAAGCCATTTTAAGCAAAGTTGCGATCCTAAATGGTGGTTTTTCACCAGGGCGATACTGAGAGTATCTAGCACACCAATTTGAAAGAAAACTGATGTCGCCAATTAACATACGACCTTTTAACTCCTAGGCTTCAGACAGGTCAATGAAATTGATTATCTGCACAAGAAAGAAAATGTACCAATTCCACTAAAGCAAGTAATTTTTATTTTATTTTATTTGTTCAACTTTTATACATTGATAATTTACTGTGCCTGTCTCATTGGGAAATCTTATGTTGAGAGCAGGGGCAGTTTATAGTAAAAATAACAACATAAAAACATTTAAAATCAACATCCGCATCATACTATTACGAGCACAGCGCGCAACACACTTCTATAGGTTATATCTTCAGTGTCGTATATACGTAACATGAGATTTATGTATTATAAGAGAAGTATTTTCATATTATGTGCATTTGCAACGATCGTGTCTGACTGGTGTTACGAAAGGTTTATAAGATTGGAGGTAACGTAAAGGTGTCAACAAATGTTGCATAATACGCGTTGCTACATCAATGTCAACCACAATGATTTAACATTGAGAATTCAGCACCATTCGCCCAGCTCCGTTGTGTTGAAACCATAGAATAAAGATGAACATAAGAAATAATTCAATATGGGCATGTGTCATGATCCAAAAGTCTGACCAATCAGGCCTTAAATTTGCAGTACAAAACTGTGTTTCATCACCATTATGAAATTAAAATGGAAATGCCTTTTGACGCCTCCATGGTCGAGCGGTAAGGCTCTCAACTAGCAAGCTGGAGCCTGCGGGTTCGAATCCCGGCATGTCCAGGTAAATTTTAATTGATTAATTTGTGTTACTTCACAATTTACTAAAATAATATATAGTATTTTTGCGGCACGTTCCTGAGTAGAAGACACTCTCAGTATCGCCCTGGTGTGAGACCACCCATTCAAAATTGAAACGTTGCTTGAAATGAGTTTGGCCGTTTTTTGTGACCAGATCTGAATAGCCAGGTATTTCCCCACATTCCTCTTCCCGTCCCCACTACTGTCAGCCTCACAACATACCCCAATTGGGGATATCATAGTCTCACAGGCTCCAGACGTTTGGGAGCAGTTGGGACTCTTCACATCAAAAATAAAAAAACACAGTTTTGTGTTTGAAATTTAAGCCTCGATTAGGCAAATATTTGTATAACGAAATATGTAGGCCTACAAGGCATCTCTTGTGTACTTCTTTATTCTATGAATGGCGATATACAACGTCAGGCAAGTGAAAGAGAGTCAGAGCACTTGCTAAACGGGCTAGAACCAAAAGGTATTAGTGGCGACATTGGTTTCCATTCAAATCTACATGGAAGGCATTTCTAGTGTGTATTTATTATCTATTCAGTGGTTGACACTATCATTTAGCAATGCAGAACATTTAAAAAAAACTTGTTTAGTCAACATCAGAGGAGTTCCTTGACATTATTATGATTTTCAAGAACAAGTTTCCAGTTTTCAATTATTATTTTAATAGGTGAAGTTTTAAGAATTTATAAAATTTAAATATTGCATGAAAAACAGAAGAGATCGTTTTTTTTCCTATACATTCCATTATAATTTAATTTGTGGAAAAACCCATATAATGTTATTAATGCAATAAATAATTTTATATGTTTTGCAATCCAACATAGCATGTGGGATTGGCACTGCTCTAATCAGCAACTATTTGTAGGCCGTTAACACAGGTGATAAGGTTTTGTGTGAAGGTTTATATAGTTTTCTGTGGGCAAAGGGATATTAAATGCATTCTAGAATATGTATCATAAACCAGTTATTTCTAGTATAGGGTGTGCCAGAAGAATGTTTTATTTATACTCTCTATTTCAATTATTTTTGTAAAAAAAAAAATAATAATAAATCCAGTGTTTTTCAAACAGCATTTTGTTATGGAAAAAGTTTATATTTGATGTAAATACGTTTTAAGAATAAAAAAATACTAGTGGAATTGAACACATGCTTGGAGTAACTATAAGTGACCAGATCAGGCACGAGAGTTCCATCGAAGCCAGAGTCAAGTTAGCCTGAAGCTGAGCGTACTGTATACGGCCCGCAGATACATTAATAGTACACAACTGCTGAACCTGTGCAAATCGTAAGTGTGCCCCACTGTTGAATTTGGCAGCCACCTCTAGTCTCTCTAAGGTACTTGAAAAAAACCCTTGACTTTGGCAGAAATGGGCTAATTCTTTTAGTTGTGTTCAGTGACCAGAGGGGAGATTACGGTTCTAAATAGAGGATAGTGAATAACCTTAAAATTAATGACTTTTCGTTAACTGCGATTCCGGTTCTCTCGCACGACAGCGAAAAAATCATTATTTTTAAGGTTAAAAACACCAGTTTCTGATGTTCTCTCCCTCTACTACATACTTTCTCTTTCTTTTATGTTTACCTTATACCTTGCTCTGTATTATAATTTAGTATTATATTTTATTGTCCTGAAGAAGATCGAGTCCAATCGAAACCGGTCGACGAATATACCTCAAAATAAAGTGGTTTAAAACTAAGTGTTTGTTTCATTTTGTATAATATCAAGCCACAAAGTGTTTGCTCAAGTAGAAACGGAATCGCTCCTAAGATTCTTCCTCTTCACATCTCCCCTCTAGCCACTACGTTTATCCTCGCAACACACCCCAAATTGGGGTTGGCATATTCCCCCTGGTTCAAGACAGTTCGAACTATTTTGCAAAAAACACAGTAAGTAATTTATAAATACAACAAATTTTTTCTTTTTTATTTATTTTCATTTGAGTGAGACAAGCTTGACCAAACAAGCGGAACTCTATTAATTAAAAAATTCAATTAAACTTGCAATGGAAAATATAATTGAAAATATCTGGTTTTCACTGTACAGACGGAAAAATGGTGTTGATTTCACTTTTGAACTACATACAAAATCAGATAAAACTCTGTGTACATATTTAGTTACTGAAAATGAAGCCACCAACATAACTTTTTTTATTATTAGATGCATCAATGATAAGATTACACTTATAAAACCATCAAAAACCAGATTACTGGCAACTAACTACAATGTGATTATGTAATACTTGTAGTTTATGATTGGTGGGAATCATTGGCCAATTTTATTGTCATTATAAAAAAATCACAGCAACGATTAGTGGTCTAGATGGGTGTTTCAGAGAATTTGAACAATTTGTAAAATTAAAAAGTTTATTTTTATGTTATGTGTAAGATTTTTTTCAAGTTCTGTTATTATTTCAGTTTTGTCAAGCAACTCGCCTATAATTATATAATAACAGAGCTTGAATAGGACTTTCACAGAACCCGAAAATGAACATTTAAATTTGATGGATTGTTCAAAATCTGTGATACAACCCATCCTCAGATATTAGCAATGGGTCATGAATCGTTTTATTAACAGCGGGAGCTATTGAACGACTGCTCAATTGAACGGGAGCCATAAGCTAAGAGCTAAAAGCAACTCGCCCGATACAGCTCCCCCCTGTACGGCTCGCAGCTTATGAATGATCGTACTAGTCTCGGTACCGGAACACAGCCTCGTAACACAAGACAAGTAGTAGTAGGTGTAGATACGTACGTCCAAGTCCAGATATCGAACTGTCAGATGCCGTTCATGTCTCTTAGTATGTAATAACTTGGATAACTTTAATGGCGCTATTTTAAAAAAGGGGCAACCGTTCAATTGAGCCATGGTATGGTTTACCGGGCTCATCAAAAAGAGCTATCTCAATCGCTATTAGATATCAGTTAATATTCAAAATATAATAATAATAATACATATGTACATTATTATCTATAAACACACTTGGGTAAATATGTACAATGCAATAAAACTGTGCAATAATTTCTTCTAACAGCCTATTTATAGGAAACCAACCTACAGATGTTCCTACATCATAATTAAAGCATGTGAATTCTTTGTCTAAAGTAAGTGAGACAACCAATTACATACTCGTAATTTAAAAAAATTACGTAACAGCCGAATAACTTTAAAAATTAAGAAATCAAAATGTTGCTAAAAATGGCTTTAGCTGTGTTTGGCGATCAATAGCCCGGTACTTCTCTACCTTCCTCCTTCCCATCTCACTCCCTTCCCCATTACCTTCTGCCCCACAACAATCCCCAATTGGGTGTTTTAAAATACATGATAATACACTATTACCGATTATATTCTATTTTGTTTTCTTGATTGAATAAATTAAGCGGAATCGTGGAAGTCGGAATTAAACCAGTTCCTGTCATCCGATCGAACTCAAACTCGGCATATAGACTCGTTGTCAGTTAATATACGAAATAAATGTAGGTACTATCCAACTAGAATTTGGCTTTGGTGTTGTTGTTAGCGTTGTTGACTCCAGTCCCTGGGGAGGAACGTTTAATCCTCAATCAAACCAAAAAAATAAATAATATGTATATATATAGAATATAGTACTATAGGATTCATATGTCTTATACTGATTTATAAATGTGGAAATTCTAACTATACAATTGTAAATGTTCTCCAAAATGCCCTGGAAAGAATCTCAGACTTGTGATGTCCCGAAAGAAACCATTCATCTGTTCTGAATGTTATCCAAATTGACCCTGGTAATAAATTACATCTTTGCGATTCTTTCAACGATAAAGAAACCATCCTGTCACTTCGAATGCAATCAACAATGTTCTCAAAATTTCTTTTGAAAGCATCGCCATTCCATTGTAAGAATATTATGTTCTAAATACCCAATTTGGCTGTCCTGAAACGGGAATCCTTCCCAGTTGGACAGACAAAGGTCCTTTTTTTTGGTATTGTTTGTAATTTATACATATATATAAAATAAATAAAATAAAAATATATTTTATTTAAATACACTTATTAATAAAAGTAGATGCATTATAGAAAAAAAACTATGTTATGGGTTGATTTTTTTAAAATTATTTTTAATATATTCACTGGCTTGACAGTAGGGAGCAATTGAGACTCTTGTAGAGTACTCACATTAAACTTTACAATGGCACAAGAGTACCAACTATCCGAGGAAGTGGAACTATGGCATTCCCATTTGGAGAGTTTTGTGAGACCGAAATAAGTGATTGAGGGGGATCAAAAGAAAAACAGAAACGATGGGAAGTATTTGGCTATTCATATCTTATCACTAAACATGGCTAAATCCATTTCAAGCAACAATTCAATTCTCACCAAGGCGATACTGAGAGAATCATCCAAATAAACTCATAGAAGCACCATATTATATTTGCATTAACGTAGATTTCACATTAAATATTTATTTGCAATATTCCTAGTGACGGTCGTAAATCTTTTTTTTTACACGGTTTATTAATGACTCAACTTAACAGATGACTCTTTAAGACAAATGAGTACACCATTGTACTGCGGAATATGGAAGACTTGGTAAATATTACCATCATTAAGTTGTAAATAGAAATAAAATTACATTATTCACTTCTTAGAGATTTCCTTTTTACTGTGTTGACAAGCAATATATTAGGTAAAGATAATTTTATTCTGTTTGTTTTATTTATTGACATCAATAACTAATATATTACTTCTTACATTTTATGATCTACAGTTGTTTTCATTACATACTGATTTAAAGATTAAAGGCAGTAAATAAGTTTATAATTAATGGCTTTTTTCAGTGGTTTTTTTCATAAAATCTTCTCAATAAAAATAATATTGTGGTTTAGTACAAATTAAATACAAGTTTTATTATTTTTACAACAGACCAGTGGGAGTTAGGTACTATACCGACTTCACCCATATTTGAACACTCTTTTATTGAAATCATTTTTCTAATTTAAAAAAGAAAATATCTGAATATCCAGGTATTTTTCCATCTCCCTCTTCCTCATCTCCTTTCCCTCCCCTCTACCTCCAGCCTCACAACATACCCCAATTGGGGATGCCATAGTCTAACTGGCTCCAGACGGTTGGGAGAGTTGTGCGGTGTCACAAAAATAAAATTAAACTAAAAAAATGGCGTATTGTTATATTTTTCTACATTTAAATAAATATTTCAAAACATTGCAGCGCACAATGAAAATGACATGACGAGCTGAAAACAGTTGAGTTGCCCTTGAAAATGAATGAACTGGAAATTAACCCAATTACTATCCAATTAGGATTTGGCTTAGGTATTAGCGGTGTTGACTCTAGTCACTATGGAGAATGGTTCAATCCTAAGTAAAAATAAAAAAATAAAATCTTTGAAATTGATTACTAGCCAGCCCAAGAAATGGCGCAGCCAGATAGAAAATAGATGTATTACAGTAAAAAAACCTCGTTTTTTAAAGGTTGATTTTTTTTACTGTAAAAGGATATTTTAAGGCTCCATAAAAAGAAATTGTTGTAATAACCTTAAAATTCCCAACAGAAAAGGACTTTTTTAAATATTTTTTTTTACTAATTACAGTTCATTATTATTATAGTATTCACATTTTAAAGCTTATGATGGAAATGTTGCAAACTGAAAATAGTTGCATTGACCTTAAAAATCCAGGGCTCACCGTTTGAGAGTTTTTCTTGAGACTTAAGTTTAAATAAATTATTAAATTTTGTTTCCAGTAATGTTGACAGATATATTTTTTTTAAATATGTGTTAATGATTTTGATATTAAATTTACTTTATTTGCTCCACTACTGAATATTTCTCCAAGTGAGTGAATATCTAAACAACGAATGAAGCTCAAAAACAGTTTTGTAAATAGTAAATTATTCAATTACAACAGTTTCAACAAACAAACACAAAATATGACAAAAATAATCTAATATTTGTGTCGCATGTGATAATAACTTTGCATAATTTATTGTTAGTATAGCGCGTGTTGCCAGACCTCAACGAGTGATATGAAAGAAGTTTAAAATCACTATGCGTATTTTAATTTATTTTTTTGATACAGTAGCCGGCTGTTTTTTTAGATTAGTCACTAACAAAGTCAACAAATTACTAGAATTAATTAAATAATTTTAATTAATTCTGAAATAACTGACTAACCTAACTGTTTCTCCAGATGGGTAGGCTGAGAGAATAGACCGCCACACAAGATTGTCTTGGGAAGTTAGCCTTGCTATTAAGATCTAAACATGACCAAAGCCAATTTAATAAAGCAGCGTTTCTACCATGTGAATGAGTTAATGATATATTTGAAGATTGAATATAGATATGGAAAGAAGGAAACAACATTATAAGATTAACTACCGCAATTGGGTATTAATTTTACACAACTAAGTAAATCAATATTAGCCAATAGAGAAAAGGATATATTAGTATTTACCTTACTTACTTATCTGATAAACACATACAAATTGACATAGAAATTTAAGGAAAGGTTGTTTCGCAGAATTAATAAGTCAATCTTTTACAAATTTCTTTGGAAGTCCTATTTTTTTTCTTTATTTTAAACCTGCTAAACTACTTTTGTAGTTTGTCAGCAGGTTGACAACAATTTAGGTAATAACATATATGTGTAATAATGATGATCATAAATTAACAGTTAGATCAATGGGTTAAATTAATAGAATAGTGTAAATATATAAATAGCAGTATAAGAATAAGGAAGTTGAGTGAAAAATATTTTGACTTATAAAAAATATGTTCATGTAGATCAAAAAATAATAATATAGAAATATATAAATATATTTCTATATTATTATTCTTAGAATTAGTTAAACGTTCTTCAAAAAGTATTCAATAGCAATAGACTGTATACGCTCCACGATTGGTCGAAAGAATTCTGACGTCACATGTGTCGTGACTTGTACGTACAACGGATCACCTATGGTGCATCTCTTTCTATTACATGAGAGATGGTCGGTTTAGATGAGAGAGGTGTATAGGCCAAACGTTTATTTGGGTTTGTCAAATATATGTACATACGTATTTGTTGTTATTATTATATGAAATGGATTTCTAAAGATACATATTCGTATAGTGCTTTATAATAATATGTTGTTTATTGCATAACTTAGAAGTTTTTATTATTATACATGTCACATAACATGTGATACACTTCAGGCCGCCGGCCGCCCAGAAAAGTCTCACAGTGAACTGGGCTGTAAACCGTTATTTTACTTTTGGTCTTTACTTTTCTGCGCGGTGGTCCTGAATTCGCGCGGGGCAAGTCAACAAATAGCGACGGCAATACCGTACAAGTACCGTACCGGGCGGGAAAAGCAAATATTCTAACTTAAAATATTAATTTAACTATGAAATCTTAATCAATTTTTTTTTTTTTAAAAAAACATCAATTCTAATAGACGGTTAACATTGGTAAAAAAATTACTGGAATTCCTTGTTGAAGAATTGAAATTTTTTCCATACAAAATGCTTAAGCGACGTGGTTTTCACAGTTCGAATGACGTCACACCCACACCCCGCCTCTTACCGCTCGGATTCCGCTCGTTTTGGCGGGCTTAATAAAATTCAAACTTTGAGAATTAATTTAACCATGAAAACAAACTTTAAAAAAAAAAAAAAATACTCGTATTTAAGTTTGAATGCGAACATTGATAAAAAAAAAATAAAAAAAATGGACTCAACTTCCTTATTACAATAATAATAATTCAATTTGTGTTGTTGTCCAAGTACCAAGTACAAACAACCGGCCCATGATGAAATAATAACAGAACTTGAATAGAATTTTTACAGAACTTTAATTTTAACTTCGAAATTTGATGAATTGTTCAAATTCAATGAAACAACCAGTGGCGACTGGTGACTTTTGGGAGAGGTAATATATTTTTGGTAAAGGTTACGAATTCCGCTTCATGGTAAATATGGAATGTTTACTTTGAATTAATACTTGAATTTAGTTATATTATTAAATTATTACTAAAAGTTACTATAAATGTTGGGGAACCTTTAATAACGCCTGCTCGCGTCCCCTTTAGAGTTATATCCCAGTTTTCAAGTTTGTGGGCTACGCTAGGTTTGTATAGACTGGTTTGTGATTTAATTCTAATACAATATGAACATAGTCGCCGTAGGCTGCGACTATAACGGTGCCGCATACTAATTGACATATCGCGTAAGTGACTTAATAAACGAAATTAAAATTAAAAGTGCGTATTTTTCTGTCTCCCCCGACATAATAAATCATGTTTTGAATTAATAAAGCTAAATCCATTTATTTGAAAGTGAAATATTGCGTATTAGTGAAGCATTTTGTATTTTTTTGTCAGGGAATTGGTGCAGCGCACTGCCAAACTGAAACTTCCTGAAAATCTTCATACAAAAAACCGGATTTTTGAAAAAAAAAATCGTTTTTGATTAAACAACCTCAATAATGTAAAATTTTTCAAACTTAGCACTCTATAGAACTCGAAACAACTCGTCCTAAGTATTAATAATTATTGATTGACCTTAATTGACATAGAAATAATGTATTAATGCTTACCTGACAAGCGAATACGATGTACCCGGTGAGGTGTGACTCCTGCAGCACATCGTGCATGGAGCGGAGAGTGGAGCCAAGGTACACGTTGATGACCTGCGCAGGCAGCAAGCCAGCGCAGGAGGCCGTATGGTATTGCAGGCCACTCACGCTGCTCAGCTGCAAAGGGAGACTCAATATGACCAACTAATACTAGAGCAACAATCTATTGTATTTAATAATAATAATAATAAATTTATTTCACATAAAAATCATACAATAAAACATGCGGAAACTTTGACTAGCCAACTAGGAATGGATCCTGTTTTAGGCCAGTCAAATTGACAAGTTTAGTTCATATTATAATTTAGTACTTAATATAATACAAAACCGGTAAAGTAAATAACAGCCAGATAGTAGTAATAAAAAGACAGATCACCACAGGAGTTGTAAGGTAGAAAAAATGGGAAGGGTAGTTTATAAGTTTATAATATAGTTGGATGATTAGAAAATAATCGATAGCATTGATAAATAAAGTACAGATTAATATAGAATTGACAATTGTGTTCAGAGGTGATAAATATGTGTTTTTGTATTGTATGGACTTTAAAAAATTATGTATCAGTGTTTTGACAATAATGTACATATATATTTTTTATAATGAGATTATCTAATGATCAACATATCTTCACTTTTTACCCTCCCTAAATCAAGGAGCCAGTCGTTGACCAATTTGCGCAAAACATTTGTACTATATATACTATATATTTAGGGTCAATAGAAACTATACTACAAGGAGCAGAACCGATTTGAGGGGATAATACTGATAAGATGTATAAATTATTCATAAAAACATGAATTCTTATCTAAGCAATAAGTTTTTTATTCACTACTTTCCTTATTCAGTATCTGGTAATGCGATAATGGAAGGTCAAATAACGGTTGTCGGCGTTGTCGCCGTTTATTCCTGTCTATTTGTTTTGAACTGTTAACTATTTTCCTCATTCAGTCAAGGATGTAATTGAATAAAAAGAACTCACCGCAAATATGGTGTTCTGGATGCCGAAGGGGATGGGCGTTAGGCGGGCGAAGAGCACGATGCGGAAGGCCTGCGGGCCCGAGATGACGCGCATCATGGCGCGGGCCGTGTCCCCCGACAGCAGGCGCCCCACGGGCAGGCGCGCACCCAGGGCCCGCAACGTGTAGTGCGCCACTGCCACCCCCACGTTGGCGCTGATCAGCACCGTGCCCATCCCGCGCAGGATCCCGAACAGGTACCCGCTCGTGATGATCAGTACCAGGTACCCGATCGTCACTGGGAAACTTACCACCGTGAACAGACATATGAACAGCACAAATATACACCAAGGATTTTGCGTCTCCACCCAAAACAACACAGCTTTCAAGTAATCTTTGAAGAAATATATCACCAATATAAATAAAACTACTAGCACTATTGAAAGCGAAATATTAAAAATATAACTGTATGTACTCCGGGTATTTATCCTCGCACAAAAACCGCGCTTGTTTCTACTCACGAGAGGTTCGATATTATTATCATCGATGGATATTATTTCCATCTTTGCTCGGAGTCGTTCACATTGAATTTGTAATATCGGAGGCCGATATTAAAACCATTCTACGTAGTCAATAATTCAACACGCAAAACGGCCACGGAATAAAAACGAACAATCGAATGACAGTGACATACAGAGACGAGGTCAATAACATAGATTGGAAATTACCCATTTTTTACTAAAATCCTTTGTCAGGCTTTCAACTGTGTTGAAATAAATAAAGAAGAGTCACTGAAGCAGGATGATATTGTGTTGTCTGTGGGCGGTTTATTTATGTGTTGGCTGTTCTACTTCGTTCATAGAAAAACACAATCAACAACGTTTTTTGACGTTTTCTTTCAATATTCAACATAATTTTAGCGCGTGCTTTGATCTGAAAGCCGGTTAAATTATAATCTTTTCGTTTTAACCGGTAAGCGTCGTAAAGTTACATCTTTAAAATTTGATCCGTGGTGTACTCTTGACAAGCGTTAATTGTAAAAAATGTTTGTCCAATTCAGTGAAATGCCTCGATGTAATTGCTAACCCTTAATGTATGTTTTTCGATTTGCAGGAGAAATAACAAGCACACATCATGTCGGCGGCTATGCCCATAAATCCCAAACCCTTCCTCAACAGTTTGACCGGAAAGGCCGTCCTTGTAAAGCTAAAATGGGGACACGAATACAAAGGATACCTCGTATCGGTTGATGGATACATGAACCTACAGTTAGCTAACACAGAGGAACATGTCGACGGAAATTGCACAGGTAATAAATAATATACTTTTTCATAGAATAGCATAGTTAGACAAGAATAGTTACACAGGAGTGCCAAATCTTGCTTCCAAATATTTAACATCTGTCCTTGGTACTGAGAATATAATAGATCCTCAGCTTGTGTGTTCAACTATTCACTGACTCGTTCTGCATTATATGCTTGAAGTGGTTGCACATTTCGAAAATTTATTGCTTGGTAATATTTATTTAAAACTAGCTGTAGCCCACAATGCATTGCTGTAGCTCAGTCTGTCTGCAAATAGAGACACAATAGTGCGTGTTGCTTTTACGTCCAACAGATAGCGCTGTTTAAAAAAAAACCTTTTTTACATGTCAGGTGACATTTACATAATATAGGACTTATCTTATACAGGTTTTCCAATAAGAGGTGTTATTTTGATATTCACTCGTAAGAGATCAATGGTTTCGTTGCTTGTGTGGCACATAGCTGTCTTGTTGAAAGTAAACGTTGTCCAGATCAATACCATCCAATTCCGGCCATAAAAAATCATTAATCATTTCTCGATAGCGCAATCCCTTCACCGTAACTGTTGCTCCAGCCTCATTTTCGAAAAAGTAAGGTCCAATGACTCCGCCGGACCATAAACCGCACCAAACAGTCACACATTGAGGATAGAGAGGCTTTTCAGAGAGGAATTTTAATAATTTCAATGCATTGTTGAAGCGTGTATCGTTCCATTTTTATTAATGGCGTAGTTTCTACTTGTCAAATGTCAAAAAATGACAGCTTCAAAAGTAACATCTACCGAAATAGCAAGCTTTTCAAATTATCACCTCTTATTGGAAAACCCTGTATATAAAAATCACGTGTAACTGTGTTTATATACACTAATGTCTAAAACCGCCCAACCGATTTCAATGAAATTTTGTGAATTTGTATGGTTGGTTCCAGCTTGAAATATAGTATAGTTTTGGGCCCTGTAGGTGGTGCTGCTGACGAGATCTAAAGAAAAAAATATTTATTTCAAAATTCTCATCCAAAAATACACACAACCACAAATTTTAACTTCCCTACATAGAAGGCGGTCTGTGGCAGGACAACGTCTTATATTATAAAATGCATTCCAAATGGTTGAGTTATATTCTATCTGGTTACTAATCTTAATATATAAAAATTTTGCCTCCATATTATGTTTGTGCTCGCAAAACTCGGGGACGCCCGAGAAATACTTATAATGCACTGTCTCTGCACCGTAATTTTTTTTTTTTATTTTTTTTTATTGAATAAATAGTTAATACATAATATCAACAAACAAGTCCTGCTAAGCCGATTGAATTGGCTTGTCAACAGGTGCTTAAAGTTAGTTTCAAATACATTTTTTAAAGTTATAATTTACATCTTATATCTACAGAATTAACAATTTTTTCATACAATTTTTATACATATTAAAATAAATATTTTTTTTCCGATAGCCAATTTTTCACCATATATTTAACCTTATTCATAGATTTACATTGCTTTATAGTGTCAGGTAATAAATTAAATATCTTCGGTATGTTGTATTCAAACGTTCTCTGTCCGTATTTATTATTAAATTTCGGAACTATTAACCCGTCATTTCGCGTGAATCTAGTACTGTATTTATGTTCTAATTTTTCTTTATGCTGCGGGGTAAATATATACTGAATTATGATTTTTTGCCATAGTATAGCCTTAACCTTTTCTATGCGTCATTAATTTGTATCACTTCGTTCACACGCGGGGCTATTTATTATCAATCTAATTTATGACTTTAAACAATAATCACGCATGGATTTTAAAATTTGTTTTAAAAAATACGTCGCTTATGTCTTGAATTATCTTTTCAAGTATAAATAAACAATCCGAACATCAATGGTGCTTGATAAAAATTCGAAGTATATATTCATAATGTAACTGATATGGTATGCCCGGGCGGCCATGTTTATTTCAAGGTTAACGATACACATGATTATAAACATGCCGGAGTAGAGCTCTTCAACTGTGGTGCGATGTAAGTGGTTGATTTATGGGTGCGATGTCGCGTTTGACTGGATACATGAAATATTGACACACTTAAAAAGGTTCATATAATAAAAAATAACTACACTTAAATTTACAAAAATAATGAAATAATTTTTCTGTTATTATGTCACCGTAAATATGTATCACTCAATATATTTTTTTATCGTGATTTTGAAACAGTTCTCAACGCATAACGGCAGAATCATGGCTTTCATGTATTTCAGCAGCTTCGCAATTATTATCGACGTCACTGTCACTAATTTCAAAATCTGAATCTATTTCTAAAGTAGCACCAAATATTTCTTCGTCATTAAGACCACGACCCGACATTTTGTATTTTGGCAATAAAAATACTTTCAAGAATTGATAAAAAGTCAAACTTGTACAACTTTACACTTGATTTTTCACTATAAAAAAGTTTTAACCACGTATCTTTATTTGAAAATAATCTAACACTGACGAAATTTTATATTTCTTCAATAGTTTGAATGAATGTATGTAACTGAACTTATTTTAAAATATGATAAATCAGATTTAATGTACACTGTAATTAAAATAGTTCATATCCACGAAAAAGCAAACAATAATTCGATAAAACAATGTAATCTACACGGCGAGCGTCTCTGTTTGAGAATCTTATAAAATGCGCCTGCGCAATAACGTGTGTAAAGACGCGGGAAGAATTCAAACTGATTCATTTTTCGCTCTGAGTTGGAAGATCCCTTCAAATCTTTGTATCGATGATAAGGATACGTATTATGGATAAATATCGTAAGATGTCAGTAGTGTAAAGATGTGAGATTTTTTAAGAGTATAAGTTTTACCGTGCTCAAGCATGTTTCATACCCATAACGCCGAAGAAACTTTGCGTCGCACAGATGTGCCACCCGCGTACAGGGCATGTACAGTGCGTCGCAGGCGTGCGTCTCCCGCAGAGAAAAGGTTAACAGGTAAAATTTTGGCACTCTGAAACAGCAACGGTGTATTATGTCTCTGTTTAAAAATATTAGGGACGACTAGTAATTTTACAATTGCGTTTTGTACAGCTTGGACTTGTTTCAGATTGGTTATACTAGTATTTCCCCATATGGTTAATCCATATCTTATAATAGATTCTGCCATTGACATATAAATTATTTTAAGTGTTTCAATTGATAGGAAAAAATTTAATGTGTACATTCTGCCAGCAATTGATCTGAGTCTTTTACAGGTTTTTTTAATATGCTTGTCCCATTTGAAAAAGCAATCTACTGTAACACCAAGATAGACATATTCTGTAACTAATTCTAAGCTTTCACATTTACAATTAGTCGGGATATTTTTATGGATGCAATTAAAACTATGAGAAATAATATTAGGATTAAATTGAAATCTGGCATTAATTAGGTGATCTTATATGCATAACTTTGGTTTTTTTAGCATTTATTAATAGTCCTGCATCATGTGACCATTTACAAAGTTGATTAAAGTCAATTTGCATGAGTTCAATTGCAATTTTTAGATCTTTATGTGATATGAGATATGGAGTCTAAATGTAGTTTTTTATCAGTAACATTGTGGTATACAGTAGTGCATGGTGAAAGAAGTTGGAGGCGCCCGAGAAAGACATTATCAACAGCGAATAATTGCGGGTGATCCACTAGTAGGTATATAAAAACACATGCGTATTAAAATGCAACGTTGTGTAAAAATTTCAATGCAATCTGTGAAGAACTTTCGGAGATTTAAGATTTTGAAACAAACGAATATTTACATTTTTATTTATATAGAAATCAGGGAGTTAATTTAGTATTGTGAAAAATTATATTAATTTTCTCCTATTCCGCTTCACTCTTAATACGCAATATTTCACTTTCAAATAAATGGATTTAGCTTTATTAATTCAAAACATGATTTATCATGTCGGGGGAGATGGAAATATACGCACTTTTAATTTTAATTTCGTTTATTAAGTCACTTACGCGATATGTCAATTAGTATGCGGCGCCTCCGACGGCGACTATATTCATATCAAGAGTTGGATTATATTCATAATATCGTAATTCATACCTACAAAATATTTCATAGACACTGCTGCCAACCAAAAAAAAATTAGTATTGCCATATAAAATAAATAATATCATTGTGTATAATTAATCCATATTAATATGTAAGTCAATGTATTATTTATAACAAATAATCAACATATAATTAAATAAAATAACCCGAATGACAAACAAATAGAATAAAATGTGATTAAACGTATTCCGTTTAGGTAGTTTAGGTTAGGTTAGGTCATGGAAAATAGGTATTAGAATTAAATCACAAACCAGTCTATACAAACCTAGCGTAGCCCACATACTATTTTAAAACTGGGATGTAACTCTAAAGAGGACGCGAGCAGGCGTTATTAAAGGGGCATTTTTTTTGCTATAGAAAATCACAGTTAGATTAGGTTAGGTTATAAATATTAATTTAATATTTTCAAGATTTTATTTTCTTTAACTGAATTAGTTCGTAGGTAGGTACTGTACCTAAACCGCGCACTGGCTAGGTAAATAACTAGTTGTGGTAATTCCGGCAAATGTCACATTATTTTGTTTCTTTGAAATCTCGTGTGACATATCGCGTAAGTGACTTAATAAACGAAATTAAAATTAAAAGTGCGTATTTTTCCGTCTCCCCCGACATAATAAATCATGTTTTGAATTAATAAAGCTAAATCCATTTATTTGAAAGTGAAATATTGAGTATTTACCGTGAAGCGGAATTCGTAACCTTTACCAAAATTATTTCTGTAACGCAATCCCAATTTTTAATATTGATCCCATACAATATATAGTTTGACATGTCGGTCAGTTATTTGCACTGAGATAACGTTTACCAGATGCGCTTCCAAGGTTAAAAGGTAGCTGGACGGTAAATATTGGGGATCGCTGGCCACGCTTAATAGATTTTTTTAAACTAAAACCTTTTCATTAACCTTAATTACTATAAAAGGCAACTATCTGCATTTGGGAAATTTTTAATTTTAACATTCTAATTTTTAACTACGTAAAATGAAAATTCGCTTTCATTTCCTTTAATTTCTGTCAACGATGTATTCATATGTTAGTTTTCCTGATATTACAAGCATTTTAGGTAGGTACTATTTTGGAGGAAATCTGGAAAAAATAAAATAAGTTTTTTTTAACAATTTTTTAATAATTTTCTATGTAAAAAACCTATACTAATCTTTTTTTTAAATATTTAATTTAAAAAAGCCTAGATACCTTTATTTTATTTCCACAGTTCGCCAAAATAGTATCTACTTAATTTGCATAGAGTAAATGGTAATAACGTCTCTTCTAGTCACTCGTATAGCATCAGGAATACCAACATAAGAAAATGTCATCAAAAGATTATTTTAAATGGCTGTCATCCCATATAACTAAAGCGAATGTTCATTTTACGTTATTAAAAATTTCCCAAATTTATTTTGTACACAATATATATATGTATACATATAATGAAAATATCTGTCATTAGTTTTAGAAATAAAAAAAGACACAAATAAAAATAAAAGGTTATCTTTTAGAATTGGTAACCATGCTTGTACATGATTTGTATAGCCTTTTTTTTTAAATCACCTCAATATTATTATTTTTTATTTATCTTCTAACTTCCGACTAAGAATTATTTGTCCATTGATTTTTCATACTAACATAATGCAACACAGGACGGTTAACAAATAATAGCCATGTGAGAAGTGCTTTGGCTCAAACCAGCTCAACGCAATTTATATAAAGTTATAATATTTCGTTGCTTGTTGCAGGTAACCTGGGCGAGGTCCTCATCAGGTGCAACAACGTGCTGTACATCCGCGGCGCTGAAGACGAGGATGAGGAAGGAGAGATGAAGGATTGAGGAACCAGTCGTACTGCTTTACTTCTAGATTTAAGAACATTTTAATAAAATAATCTCACTTATACATTTTGCTTTGTTCATTTTTATATTGATTGCGGCACAGATAGAAACTGGAGTAGAGAATTATGTTGGACGAAGAAACATTTCCACGGGGAAATTATAAAATCGTTGTCCCTTATGGGTGGCATACATTTAAATTTTTGTACATTGTGAAATATAAACAATAGTTATATAATACTTTTGATGTTTTGTGTGTGTTCATGAGGGAAGTGAATTTTTAAAGTCTCTGAAAAAGCCCTTTATTCAATTAGACAAAGTATATATTTGATATTACAAACACTAAGAGCCCCCGCAGACGAGAGACTTTAGTTGCAGGCATAAAAATCCAT
Organism: Hesperophylax consimilis; assembly: GCF_061612785.1. NCBI lineage: Eukaryota > Metazoa > Arthropoda > Insecta > Trichoptera > Limnephilidae > Hesperophylax > Hesperophylax consimilis. The sequence goes on from NC_142842.1 coordinate 6,410,790, forward strand.
TACGGTATATGGAGGAGCACACACAAGACTTTTTAATTGCGGCTGACGGAAACTGCAACTTTCTCCGTGGATGAACGATTAAGTCTTCGGAGACTGTTCCGAATTGAAATTCTACGCATGTATCCTTATGGTAGTACTTTCTACCACTTAAAATAAGTGATATATTTGTATTACAAAGTAGTTGCCGCAACTAAAGTCACTCGCACTCAATTTGAAGACGGCGACTGCGACGAAATTGTGACACAACTATTATTTCACAAATTATTAATTTAAAGTAATACATAGTATAAATACTTGCGGCACATTCTTAACAAGATACTCTTAGTATCGCCCTGGTGTAAGGCCACCATTCAGAATTGAAACATTGCTTGTAAAGGCTTTAACCGTGTTTGGTGACTAGATCTCAATAACCAGGTACTCCCCCACTTTCCTAATCCCCTTCCTCTCTCCACTATCTTCAGTCTCACAACATATTGCCGATATATATTATTACCATTAGGCACAATCAAAAAAAAATCATATCTCCAAGCCGTTCTGGGGAAACTACTTACAGTAGATTATATAATTATTTTTTATAAATATATAAATACATTCTGTAAGACGGTACAATTTACAAAAATATCAGTTTGCAAAAAACAAGTTATTATGAAAATAGAATCAGCTAGCGGACGGCGAAAATTTAGCGAGAGTTAATCAAATCTCTTTTCATGTTCAAAGGATTGAAATCAAACAAAAAATGGACGAGAAGCATTCCTTGAGAATGAGTTTATTAGCGGTAGTTAAACAAGTTCACATTGATACATAGCCAGAGTCGATTACAAGTCACACCACACACACATGACGTTTATTATATAAAAACCTAAAACACTGCAGTCGATAATCGTAACATTTTACAGACAATCTACATTGAGCATTATGTAAGTATACTTAAAGCCGATATGTATTCTACCGATTATTGTATTACATTGCGCAATGTAAAATGTTTAAAAGTAACACACACATTGATGTAGAAAATGAGATTCGTAATGCCAAAAATAACCACATTTGCAGTGATGACGATATTTGCAAAAATGGAAGCTTACAATCAAGGAAAACAACGTGAATTCCTTTGATTTGTGAATTTAAACGAAGCGATTTGTTTTACTGTTAATATTGGAATGAAGACATTTTTCAGTCGTACTAAGTTTGAACATTGGAGAAGATGCGATGTCTCTTTTATATCTGGGAAAAAAACATTATTAATGGTTTTATTTTACCTGGATTTATCCATCTGATGACAACATTTGTTACATGTTTCATTACCATTGCTGTACAAATTAATTTTTCAGGCAACACATCACTGTTAGCTCATCGTCCCACAGGTCGGTAAGCAATCAACATAAACTGAATGTTGCAAGACCCTGTGTAGAAAAGTTCCACACTTAGCTGCGCTGCAGACCATTACCTTACTATAAGCGAACTTAATTTTCTGGGCAGGGTCTTACAGCATTCGGTTTATGTCGATTGCTCACCGACCCGTGGGACGATGGGGTTAGTTTAGTTTGTGATAGTTCGAGATAGATTAGATCGAGGACGGTTATCTAAACTTTTCTACATCAATGATCAATACATAATTATATGTACCTACACTATTAAAAATTATGGTGATTGTTCAGGAATCGGAATGAAGATTTTGCAGTGCGGCAAACGCTGCAGAACCCATAAGTCTTGTTGTGAAGTTACAGTAATATTACTCTTAAGACAGGTTGTTTCGGAGTATTTGAACAATTCATCAAATTTCAACATTCATTTTCAAGTTTTGTGAAAGATTTTTTCAAGTTCTGTTTTTATTTCAGTTTTGTCAAGCAACTAGCCTATAATGATATAATAACAGAACTTCAATAGGACTTTCACAGAACCCGAAAATGAACGTTGAAATTTGATGAATTGTTCAGATTCTTCGAAACAACCCGTCCTTAGTGTTTTAAAGTAAAAATTTATGATTGCATCATATTTCAAATTTTCTGTTGAATGTGTAAAACAACTCTGTATTTCAAAAGTCAAAGGTCAGACAGATGTCTCATTTTTTTTATTGCTCAGTAAAAAGTGTGAAATAATCGGTTTGCATAACATAATATCTGGAATCTGGACAACAATCACATTTGATTTGATGCAGTTAGGTTATCAGTTATCAGTTACCAATCGTTGTGGCCTAACTTTATGAAATGTCGTAGGGCAGCCATTTCTATACCTTTGTGTAGATTTATAAGCTAATGAAAATATATAAAACCTTATACATAAGTTATTTTTACAAAACAGTGGACAGCGATCCTTTGACTTTGTAGGTACAGAACTTCAGTAATGCGAAAATATTTGGAGATTTATGCATTACTACTGAATACACTTTATTGCTTATTAAATAATTAAATATCAAACTAGTCTGGTAAACGGTTAGGAAGTCGTTTGAGTCAACTGCTATTCCTTGAGGAGTTCCCCGTAGAAGGCGGTGAGCGCTATCAGCTTCTTGTCCAGGAAGTTCTGCTCGATTTCAACAGAGTGGCCCGGCCCGGCCATGATCACCAGCTGGTTGGTGTCGGTGTTGCGCGGGAGGAAGATGGCCACATTGTCGGAGATCTTGCGGGACAGCTGCATGAGTTCTGATCCGGGCAGCGGGATCAGCATGGTTTCCAGGTCGTAGCTCGGCACCTAAAGAATGCAACAAAACTCCCGGTTAGTTTGTCGAACAGTCAAAGCGGTTCTTCCAGAATCAAGAGCATTTGACTTCGGGTCTAAAATGACATCTACGTTGACATAACTCTAAATATGCTCAGGAATTGTTGATAAAAATCTGTTAGGTACATGCTGATACACCCTGCATATAAGGGATTGGGGCATTGAAGAAAAATAGACATGAAAAGTAGGCGATGGGCCCAAAAAGGTTGAGAATTTCAGGATTAGAAGATTATGTATTTTAATATTTAAGAAGTAGTGCTACAGACCTTGGTGTAGTTGATACCGCCCCAAGGGGGACTGAGGAACACCACGTCCGCTTTGAGGGAAGGAGCGAGGGCCAAGAAATCCCCCACAATGAACTCTATCCTCTCCGCCACTCCGTACACACTTGCATTATGTCGTGCCAGCTCTATCTTCACCGGGTCCATGTCTATAGCTATCACTGCAAACATTTGCTATTTTAATCTCACATGTTAAAGGAAAAACAGATCACAAACTGCATCAGAAGATGTTGTGCAGTTATAGTATAAGCATGTTTAGTTGTACAACCTGAAAGGCTTGAAGTTTAAACAAATTTGTAGACTATTGTCATACATTTGGACAATGCCACCAATCTGCAAAATCGAATTCAACATGCCTAAAGCAAGTGAAATAAATGGTAAAACTGCCTCTCTGAACCTTCATTTCTGAAACAAAGTAGATGCTGGTGTCATTTACCTCTTTCGCAGGTAAGTGCAAACTGAATGGTGTTCCCTCCCGCCCCGCAGAAGCCATCGATGATCAGGTCACAGCGGCACCGCTCCGCCAGGTGTTCGGCCACCTTCTCCGGAGTGACGCTAAACCAGCTCTCCCGGTCCAGGCGGATCCCAAGATCGAACTTGGAGAACAGAGAATACCTCTGGTACCAGTACTTGAGCAGATCAGGCTCGGCCGCAAGTTCTGCCGGCAGACCGGGTGGGATTTTCTTGGCGCCTTTACGCTTCTTCTTTTTTTCACGTTTGCCGACGCGACCTTCCCGGCTGTCTTCGCAGACTTCTGTAGAACTTCCAAGTTCCAGTCGCCATTCTTTCTTCTTCTCCGTGGTGTCGGCTTCCCCATCTTCTTCCTCCTCTGCGAGGGAGTAAGTGTCGGAGCAGGGCAGCTTGGCGATGCTGAGCAGAGGTTTGTGTATGTGTTTGGCCACGGGCAGACAGTGGGAGTCATCTGAACTGTCGTCACTTCGATTATTGGTTTCCTCAGTCGCTTCCTTGAGAAATTGTTTCACCTGCAAATTATTATATATTTTTAATTTAACCAGCAAATATGTGTGAAAGTGACAATATGTTTAGCTATCTGAGAATAAAAACATGACTTGGTAGCTAATCCTAATAAAAGAGCTCAAACACAGGCAGGCACTGAACATACTAGTCCCAGCCAAAGATCGTACGTAGGTCATCGACGATCGTCCTCTTTCTTTTCACGCGTCTTGTATCACAATGAAAGAGACAGAAGATACTAGAACAATGACATCACGTACAACCTCTTGCAGTGTCTACTATACAACAATTTATAATAACAATAATATTTTTGTTATTAAATTTCTTACATATCACATATTTAGATTTAATGCATATCAACTATGGTTCGGTAAAACTATGGTTTGGTAAAACCATAGTTGATGCCACAAAGGTTGTTTGTTTATCAAAATTTTTATGTAAAGTATTGCATAATTCTATTTATAATTTTGAGAAATTTGAGGGTTAAGGTTTAAGGGAAGAAAAGCAGAGCCATCTGTTGGACGTAAAAGCAACACGCGCTACTGTTTCTCTATTTCCACAGATAGACTGAGCAACAGCAACGCATGGCGGGGTACAGCTAGTTTAGAATGAAAATGTTGCTTAACCTTTTGAACGCGTTAATTTGCTCCGTTTTATCTATACCCGTACGCGGTACATATTTTCAAATACCTATGCACGCAATTAAATGTCAAATTATAACATTCTGGCATGATTTATTGGACTATATAGACAGAACAGATTATTGTCCACAATATGATAACAAATCCTCGTGTGTCAACACTCTTAGATGTTTATAAAAACAAAAACATCAAATTTCATACAAAGACGTACCGTATATTTTGAATGTGGTCCCGCCATTCACTCGGAGTCATAAATAAACAACTCTCGGTGTGTGTGTACTTAGGCCACTGTGTTTATAGACACAAGTGGGACACCATGATCACTTATCATTCTTAGTTATGAAAAGTTGTGAATGACAAACTAGTACTAACGCCATCCGTTGACAAAAATGTAAACTAAAGGACTAAAAGGCGCGAAGAGGCGCACTTGGTTATCGATCTTTTTTTATGAAATACAATTTTATTTTTGAGAAATTCTTGTAGATGTCAGCATCGTGATAGTTCTACAAATGTCCAAGTGAGCAAGAAATACATTTATGACGAAAGAGAGCGGGAATATCGGCCGTCAAAGTTGCCGTATCAACTGTTGATACAGCCGCGTGTGAGTATAGACTTTTTGCCGTAACAACAGTTGATACGGCCGCGTGCAAAGAGTTAAGATGACTATGTATAGCTACCCCATAGAATAAAGAAAAAAAATAGAAGTGCTTTCCCCACAAATATAAATGGAAACAAATGTTCCATTTAACACACGCTGTGTCACTTAAATTTACTTTATTTAATTCTGTCAGGGATAGGCTGCACCTGAATTGTTAAGTTACGTTAGAACCAAAAGACTTACCTTCTCAATATTGGAAGTGATGGCGTTCCCCTCCTCATCAAAGTAGGTGTGCCTCGACGTCTTGATGATGCGGGGCAACTTCAGCTGCCTGTTCTGCTGGCGAATGTGCTTCTTGCGGTACACCACCTCCCCGCTGAGCTCCTGCCCCTCGGGCCCCTCTGCCCCCACCCCAAACTCAAACCCCATCAGGGAGAAGGCCCCCTTCACCTTGTCCAGGCTGGACTCCTCCGTGTCACTTTCATGGCTGTGAATTAAAAAGGAGATTCATTTGAATTAAAACCTAGAACAGCACAAGAACAAGCAGTACAAGCACAACAATATATAAGTTTTATAATATATTATCATACGTAGAATTTATAAATCATCCTTAAAAATGAATAAAACACCATCCCATTAAAACACATTTTGGTTGGTACGACTGAACTGCTGATTCATCACAACCAGTCTACGTGCGAAATATATCTATGGTCTATAATATCCTCATCAAGCTTGCCAATTCGGGGAGAATTGCGGGAATTTCTATGATTTTTTAACAATTGGGTTTTTTGCGGGGATAACGTTGTGGGGAATAAAGCGGGGATTCTGTGCATTTCTTGATTATCCAACCATATTGAAAAATAATATTTACAATAATTGTGAGAATGCACTATATTTTAGTTTGCAGAAATTTTTTGAAAGCCTTGTAAAAAGGAGAAAATCCGAAAATGATTACATATTTAATAAAAAATAAACGCTAATTTCAATTGAATGTTTTATCATTTTGAAGGTAAAGGAAATTGTCTCTACTCATTACGATTACTTCAGACGAGCATTATTTGAGAAAGTCCACCTTTTTCACACTCAGCTCAATAAGAAAAATAAACATATGAGTTAGTTACCTTCTCTTTAGTGTAGCAGCTCTGTTATTCTGATAGGGGGGCTCGTCCCCACTGTCTTGTGGGTTTGCCCCGGTCGGTGTGGTGGCACTGATGACGGGTCTCTGTGTCTGTCCTGACCCTCCTGCAGCTGCTGTGGTTTTTTCCCCTCCACCTCCAGCCCCCACATCACCATCTCCGTCCTGAGGGCTCGTCTGCATGGATGAGGCTCCATCATCTTCAATAGCCAAAGACTGTAAAAGATACCCGACAGATTGGATGTATTTCGTATTGCCCGCTTTATTGGTTCGCTTTTTAGACCCCTTTCTTCTCTGCGATGACTTCTGCAGCTCCGGGCTGGATCCCGTGTCCTCAGCGCGGCGAGCCTCGATGACAGAAGGGAACTCTTGGGAATTACTCTCGCTGAAATCTAGGCCGTCATCACGATATTCATCACTGGGCTTTGATTCCACTTGGTCAGGGTGGATGATAAAATACTTATCAAAGTGAATTGCGTACTGCTCATCGAAGTGTGTCTTCCAAAGGATCTGCCAGTATTGATCTACCTGCGTGTCTTCTTCCTGACTGTGTTCGGGAAGTAAAGCCTCACGCTCTGAGGAGCCTGTGCTGCTCAATGCGTCCTCTGATGAACCGGTGGAGGAGAGGGTGCTAAGGTTGGATTCAGAAGAGTCTGTGGGCATATGACTGGAGTTGATTTCGTAGCTGGTTATCTTAGTCACATTTGTCATGGAGTCGGACATCCCCACCGTAGGGGGGATGCCGCTGACCACTGAGTCACAGCGCGGGCTGAGCAGTTGGTCGTTCTCAGAGTAAGAGCGCACCTTTGCTTTTCCGTGACTCCAGGTGTCATCGGGGGACAGGGGGCTCCAGCCCTCTCCTTCTTTGCCTCGTCCCCCGGGGTCGGAGAGGTTTTCTCTCTCCTTATCCAGCATCTCGGGGGTACTCTTCCCCCCAACCTTTCCTTCTCTCTTACGCCTTTTCTTATTGTAAGAGCTGGGGAATTTATCTCTTTCTGAGAGACGCCGATTATCTAAAGGGTCTAAATCTTTGTTGTCTGCGGTATTGTCTAAATAGGATGGATTGATGTAGTCGCTGTACTTCTCTATCCAGGAGGCCCAGATGAGGCGCTCCCAGTTGACAGCCCAGAAGCGCTCCCAAGACTCCTGCAGCGTGTAGTCCTCCTGCTTTAAGGCAGGGGCGGGCGAGGGGAAAGAAAGGTCGGCTCCGCTGTCGCTGGGCTGCAGGGGTCTCGCCAGACTGCCCACGTCGTGCTCGTCGGTCGAGTAGTTGTTGTCCGTGTGGGAGGCGCTGCAGTAACAGCTAACACCTTCATCTTTCTAAAAGTTGACAATCTATTAGAAAACGATTTAGAGTTTTATCACGGAAATAATGGGCGATAGAAAAACGCTAAGCTCACCTCTCGGTGGGAAGTCTCGTCGGAGAAATGCACGTGTATATTATTGGCATCCCATTCCGCCGTATTTTGTTTCGTCTCATCGATATCGCTTTGACTCAATTCATCCTTATCGTTGATAAATGAATCGTACACTCCGTTATTATTCCTGTTTCAAAATATAAAAGTAACTTTAAGTACAATCTGATAAGTACGATTGAAATTAAAAATATGTCACGGAAATAAGAGAGACCAAAGTTTACCTCAAGAATACTCTACTACAGAGGCAGTAAATATAGCTCTCCTCCGATTTATTCGGACCCAAATTAAAATGGACCTCCGCCAAAGGTTCCCATTGATGGTCACCCATAATTTTGGAACTAAATTACGAAAAACATTTCAAAACATTACTCATTCCCACATTTCTGCTGCCATTTTTAGTATTGACAAGCACTGACAAATACATAGATAATGTAAATTGTTAGATGGATGGGTATTTCAGGTACACCAACCTCAGGAAATATTTGATCCCTTCTAGTGATGACCAAGACAAAGTGTGGTATATTGAAATGGTTAAGTGTCAGCTACACTACTCGCTTCGACGCTTCGACGAAGTCCTCGACGAAGTTAGCCGAAGTTCGAAGTGCGTGCCCACACACTCGTGCAACTTCGCGAGTAACTCAGTCCAACTCAGTCTCTCGGACTCGAGTCCTTTGACTCGGGCGCATTTACCGACAACAATCGGAAGTCGGGCGAAGCGAAGCGAAGTTGCCCGAAGCGAAGTGAAGTTCGTGCCCACACTATCGTATTCGGTCAACTTCGCGAGTAATGTAGCTGGGTCATTCCGCCGTTTCGTTCAAATTTGCCTGTTTCCGCGGATTTTTTTTTTTTGCCTTTTTACTATATATTTTTATAGAAATGGGTTCCCGTACCTATCAGATGTATAAAAGTGAAAAGGGCACCTTTGTGCGACACTTGGATTCGAAGAAAATTGATGGAAGGTAATGAAGGTGTGGATGGTAATGAAAAACTGTTGGATGGTAATTTAAAAATTTGGATGGTAATGAAGTTTGGTAATGAAATATTAATAGATGGTAGTGAACATGTTTAAGGTTCTTAAAATGTCTGTGAATAATGAAATTTGAATAGAAATTGAATAATAAAATAGATTTCAAATCATGCTAAGTATCATTTGACGTGGTGAGCGGATTAAGAAAAAGAAGAAAAACCTATTATAGTGAAAAACTAAATGCTTTATTCAGACTTTTGAACATTGGAGACAAGAAATACATTTTTTCATACGTAATCAGTTCTGCTTACTTATGCTTTTGCAATATCTGTATGAATTGTTAAAAAATAATGGAAAAAATATCAAAATACAAATTAAGAAAAGGCAGCTGGAACATCAAACCCAACACAACTAAAATTTTCCTATTATACTACTTACCCAGAAATTATAAGGAATAGTCAAATTCTTTATAATTACGTTTTATAAGTAGGTTTGTACACAAGAAATACAAAATTTTCACATTCCTAAGCAAACATTGTAATATTTGAAAAATAGAAATAATAAAAATAATAATTAAAAATAAGAAAAAATCAGAAGTCAATTGATATGCAGTTTAAAATAAAATCAGAGATACTTAAAACAAACACAACATATGTAACTAATAAGTACAAGATAAAGGTCTTACATCTAAATAGGAACATAATATTTAAGGAACTTGAGATCATTCTTGTGAAAGTTTTTGCTGGAAAACTATTTCAAATCAAAGTTCGGCAAATTTTTGAAAGTGAATTGTCCTCTTTCATTCTCATCTGGATCTTGCAAGCGCTGAAGAATTTGTGATTCCAAAATGAAATCGTCGTCACTAATTGTTGGCCAGACAAATTTTTTGGAATTCCCTTGAGCTTTTTTCAAAAAAATTACTTTGTACTCTAGTGTGTACTCATGTTTTCCAATAATTTTCCCAATGAAATGATGTGTCGTGTTAGTTATTTTATATTGAACCATTATCCAGTCATCTAAGTAGTATTTGAATGGCGCCTCCTTATCCTCTTTGTTGGTTTCCTCGTCAATGTCCATGTGTGGGAGTTCCACAGTTTTGGGGGACTGCTGTTTTGATTCATCGAAATCAGGATATTTTACTCTTAGGGATCGGATGAACTTCTCGAACTCACATTGATCGAAAGGATTGAATTCTTGCGTACTATTTTTATAAAGGGAATAATGCTGATAGTCGAACGGGACGTTTGAGAGTATTTTCACTTTACATTTCTTTTCTATAGTTTTAGCAGGCTCTGGCGTTGAAGTAATAGTATCGTCCAAAAACATGGAGCCGTCGAATTCGCTCAATAGCATATTGTCATCAATATTATTGAAAATAGTAGGCGAGTCAATTTGTAGGCTTAAGTTTTCAATATTCATGTCAACTGTGACATCTACCCGTCTGGCTGTCTACATAGTAAAGTACTCCTGTATGAAGAGAGACTTGTCCTCAGCTGCCACCAAAATGAAAGGACTGAATTTCTTCATGGTATTTCAACCAATAGTTCTCGCTAAAATCAACATGTATGAGAACCTCCGTGTCTGTCAGATTATCTTTCAATTCTCTGATAGCGGAGTACTGCATTACGATGTTTCGTGTGTGTTTTAAGAAAACATTCATGGTGGCACCTAACTTTTCGATTATTTTACGAGGGTTGTCCTCGAGCTTCTTTTTAGTTGTTATGGTTTTCATTTTCTGGATTCCATCCTTTCCCCTGTAGGTTTGTTTTTCTATTGTCCACTCATAGTAGTTAATGTTTGTGCTGTTATTAAATTCTCCGTAATTATATCATTGAATAAAAAAATCGATTTTCAAATAAAAATTCGCAGGGTAAATTTTAACAGATTGTTTTTCCATATCAGTAAATAGATAAAACGAAAATATGTATTTCACCAAAACTGAAATTGTCCGACGCTAGAACGCAAGAAACTGCTTTTATTGATAATATTAACTTTTATGAACCCCCAAACATGGTCCCAGATGCACGTAAAAATAACCCTTACAAATTTATCACTACCCTCCACACCTCTAAATTACCATCCGGCAAAAAATTTTACGATACGGAAGGTAATGAGACGGAGGGTAATGAGGTTTTGACAATCTTTCCTTAATAACTCGCTTAATAATGACATTAAAAATCTTTATGTTTCAATAAAAATAGTCCGACTAATTATAGTTTATAGGTTCATGATTCGAATTTTTAAAACATGTACTTACTTTAAAAAATGCTGGAAGGTAATGATGCCTGGTCGGTGACAAAGTCGTTTTCGAGCACGGAGATCGCAGATATTTCTTTATTCAGCGACGCACGTCCTCCCCCGTCCAGATATAGCGGTACACTGATTAGTAACGGAGGTGCGGGGTGGGGTACAGCTGACGAACAGTGACAAACACGGTCACAATTTTAATTACCGCTTTGGCGGAAGACGACAGCGATTTTTTCTGGACAAAAACAAAATCTCAATTCTTTCTATGATACAGTAACTTTAAAAATAAATTAAACACCAATAAATATGCAAAATTAGTTGTACATTCAGGTCGATTAATGAATGTAGTGATTTTACTAGTGTAAAATGTTCTTATTTATTGATCAATTTACCGGTCCCTCATTTACACGGGGAAGGTAATGAGATTTTAGCATGTTTTTTGTATACTATAAAGTTATTAAGTAACAAATGCCTAATCCGGTAAATACTACTTTTTCCTTTTTTAAATAATACATTTTCCAATAAAACTTTCTTGAAAAACATTATTTTTCATATGACTTTTTTGCAAGAACATGCGATTTGAACGAAACGGCGGAATGACCCAGCTGGGCTTTAACATTTTGCTAGGTAATAACTTCATTTGCAAAAATGGCTAAACCAGTGTTTTGATACTGACAATGATGTTTGTTACCGTTTATTGATGTTTATGATGTTTACTTGCAGATATCAACGTAATATTGTTATAATGATTTAGCTGAATTGAATTACTTCGAATTTGAATGCTTTTCATAAGACGTTAAATTTATAATATCTACATTTAAATTGAATAAATAGTACAAATAATTTTGGTGTCTACTTCCAAATTTAAGAAAATACTATACTTGAATATTTACACTGGAGGGTTGGAATCTCCTCACATTTCTCATTATTATAAGGACACATTTCTCATAAGTCATTTTTCAATAAAATAAAATATTTCAAAATAATGAAAATATTTCATCCCCACGAACATAAAAACGTGGACACAACAATATCGAATATAATATTAAATTTATATATCGGGCCGACTCCGTTTTTCACAACAAATACATATATAACCTGATTATACATTCAACCTTACATTCTTTATGGAGCGTGGTGGTTTTTCACAAAAATGGCGCAAAAAATTATCTCCCAATTTATTATAAGTCAGAATCTCATTTTTTACTCACACTAAATATACGAGCGTCGTAAATCCCAACCTAAAATATGAATTAATTGTTCGCATACTCGTAGCTTCTTTGGTTGGTAGAAAACATTTTTAATAAACAGCTAATATCTAAAACCTATTATTCCAACATTTAATATTTAGCAAAGAATAATTGCGTAGTCTCAAATGCGTATCAAATCATATATGAGGTAGTACGTAACACAATGTACCCACGGAAATATCTCGTTTGTCAAGCAATCAGAGATACTTTTGATGTATCTCGGATTTGGAAACCGATGAATTCTGACCAATGACGTTACAGCTTTTATATCGATTAATTCTGACCAACGAAGTGACTGCTTTAATATCGATAAATTCTTTTTTGCTATTTGTTTTTGGGGTGTTATGCCGTGTTACGCTAACTCCTTCTTTAGCCTGGCTAAACTGGCTAACTCCTTCTTTTGGCTAAAGAAGAGTTAGCGTAACACGGCATAACACCCCAAAAACAAATAGCAAAAATACTTTTGGCCGTGAAAATCTTAAATCATATTCGATGAATTCTGATAAATGACGTGACGGTTGTGGTTTTAGTTTTTGAGAATCGATTTGTCCATGAATCACAATGAATCGAAATATTTCGATTGTCAAAAAGATCGAGTAAATCATCAACGAATCAATTCATCGTGAGTGGTTTATTTATGATCATTTATGATTGTGCCGATCGCTATCTATGCGCACAGGAGTGGTTTATTTATGCGCACAGGAGAGTGGTTTGTTTATGGCGCACAGGTAAGTGTGACCAACTTAACGAGTGTTGGATCTGGTTGGATCTGACGTATGTAAAAATATAAATAAAGTCAGCGCTCGGGTTTAATCATAATAAATGTGTCTTTATTTGTGAATTGATATGCTATTAGTAAAAATGAAATTATGAATTTTAAATGTTTGAAAAAAACATTTAATCGTTGAAATCGAACATTACAAACATGAATTTTGGCGGTACTGTTCGGCTTAGTCGAGCGGGATGGCTTCTCGCATTCTTTTTCGGTGTAATCATATTCTTCATGTACTTTAGTAGATTTTTGACGCCGGGCAATGGCGAGGATAAGAACTTGGTAGATTTGAAAGAGCTCCTGATCGGTGCTATTGAAGCCTCAAAATTGGGAGGGAAGAAAGTTATAGCGGGGACTAAGGGAGAGCTTCATGTGAAGAGTAAAGGCAAGACATTGGAAGGGGCTAATGACCCCGTGACCGATGCAGACTTCGCCTCTCATTGTGAGATGTACCACAGCCTGGCCAGAGCCTTTCCCTTGGTGCATATCAGGTCGGAAGAGGATTCTCCTGATGGGGGAGTTTGCCCGGAGAGCTCTGTACTGATGCTGGTTAATCCTTCAGAATTCCCGGCTATTGCTCCTCTTCCCAGTGCGTATGTGGACCCTAAAGACGTCACTGTTTGGATTGACCCGTTAGACGCTACCAAAGAATACACAGGTAACTATTTATTTTACTTCGTAAGCCTTTTGACATCCCGTTTTAGGCATAAGCCTGCCTTAAATGTTCCCATTTTGGTTGATTCTTGTCAGTTCTCTCATCTGTGGGAAACTTCTGTTTCCTAATGAAGACCCCATTTAACAATATTGTAATTTGAAATGTATCTGTTACTTGTGCTAAATACCCAACATGGTCCCATATGAGTCTAGATATCTTTCTATCGCAAGGAGATCTAGTATTGTATAAGGATAACACATATTCTAATTTTCAATTTAGTTTAGTACCATAGAACTAGAATTAGAGGCGCTACTGCATACTAATATCTCGTCGAAACTTGTTCCAGTATTAGAACACGATAAGCGGTGCACGTAGACCGAAATCGGTAGTTTTAGTTGGAGGTCACAAAACGGAACCCATTTTTTCGCTTCATGTCTCATCTATACATATAGTATCTACATGATTAAATAACATTTTACAACTGGACTCATAATCTGTGTCAAAATAATTACTGTACAATAGGTCGTAAAAAGCATGTAAAACTTGATAAGGCTTGTTAATAAAATAGTTTTTATTGTGATTTTCATCAAGTAAGAATATTTTTATTATTTCTGATTTTACGCATTTCTCTCTAAAGAGATTAGAATAATAATACTTGGCTAATTAATTAAGAAAGTACAATTTTTATGAAATATCACAATATATAGTAGTTGTTTCTAATTTTCTCTTATTTAATAAATCAAAATTTCCTCTGAAATCATAAGGTTTGTAAGTAGGTACTTAAATACCTACTTACTTAATTATTATAAACCATAAAAATCTTAAGTAATATATTTTTTATTTCAAATAAGTCACCATCTCGATGAATATTCTTTTTTCAAACTTTTGCTCGTAGTGGAAACCACTATCATGCAAACTCTGGTGTTATAAAAAAGCAGTATCCAATATGGCCACCCATGGAAATAGAATGTGACAAACAAATTTACAGAGGGACGAAACGCAAAATGGTTGAGTTAAAACAGGACTTCGCTATGCTAAGTCAATTATTTGTATAATTTTCACATGCAGGGGTTTGAACCCGCGACACCTGGATCCGTAGTCGAGGATCTGAAAGTCAATTTAATTTTTTTATTATTTAAAACAACAATATTTTTAATTTTAAGGCGTTTTTTTAAATAAGTTGCATTAACGTAGGTAGCAGAAGTATAAAAATAAAAATAAAAGTATGTAGTTAGGTACCTACTGCACTAGCAGCAACAAATTAAAATATGTCGATATCTGATTTGATTCTGTTCAACAACTTAACCGTCATAACCATTGACAAGTTAGTCCTGAAAGATGTAAAATAAAATACTCTAATAGTCGGTGATGGAGAAAGCCATCGGGAACATAGAAATGATTTTTTTTTATTTTAATAAAAAGACAAATAACTTAGTTTACATCACTTTATTTGTACACAATCAACATGTTTCGTGAACAATGTTCACTTCTTCAGGATCAAACGTATACTAACGTAACTAAGTTATTTGTCTTTTTGTTAAAATAAATAATGCCATCACAAAGTGAAAACCTTTCCGAAGAAGTTTTCTTTGAAAAATTAATGAAATTTTATTTATTTATTTCGAAAAGATACATTACATTTATTGGAAGGAAGCTTTTGACTGTCCAACTAGGTAGGTTTCCCGTTTTAGGGCATTCAAATTAACAGGTTTCAAATTATCATACATGTACACAATTACAATTACATAACAGAAGATATCGGAAGCTCGAATGCTCTCCATGATAGCCGAGTTTTCAAACCTTCCACAAATCAGTTTGAAGAAATGTGTAGCACATCCCTTCTGACCCATGGATTGTTCATTCCATGCATACCCAACAGAAGGTCAGTAAGATAGAGCCACATTCACAGATTTAGCCAATTATTTCTATTATGTCATTGAGTAGTAACTCCTTGATTTGGCTTACAGATAAATTGCACCAGTTTGTGACGACCATGATTTGTGTGGCGGTGAAAGGAGTTCCGGTTATTGGTGTCATCCACCAGCCCTTCACGAAGCACACTTCCTGGGCCTGGCTCTCCACGCTCATGTCCACCGACCTCCTCACACCCTCCAAGGTGAGTACTATTCTCCACTAGCTCCAATACTGCTCGAAATTGAACTGTGATAACTGCATGCTCTCAATTGCTGTGATACACCGATTGAAGATTTGCATAATACAACACATTTTTAACCTCTGGTGCACCGGTATAGCCTTGAGGCTACGAAGATCGACTCTTAATGCCGAAAAAAAAATCAAAATTATTTTCAAGCTACATATTTATGACGGAAAATTCACAAACCAAAGCTTTTAAGTAGGGATCAAAGGGCTATGGTTAAAAAACAATGCAATCCTTTTTAAATACATCCATATCACTTTTGTTTACGTGAATGAATGCCGGAAACTCGACAGATAGACTCATTATACTGGACGTGAATCAGCACAAGACTGTAGATTTAGGGCGCCGGGTCCAAACAGTGTCTTCAGCCGATAGTGATGCTCCTTTATGGTTGATAGTGATGATAGTTGTAAAGTTGAAGATGATTGTAGAGTCTGCCTCCCGCACCCGGTGCTCAGTGAATGTTGGGCACTGGGTGTGCGGTTGTCTCTGCTCGTTTCTGGCTTTTGGCGGTTGCCTAACAGGGCCGGCTGATCTTGAGGAGGTAAACACCAGAAGATTTGGAGCACAGACTAGGCAATGCGAGGCAAGTGAAGGTCAGGAGTCACTTGTAGAAAGGTAGTAAAACACTTGTTTGTTTGTAAAGATGAATTGATTTATTGTAACTTATGTGGCTGCTTATATTCGATTCGGCCGACGCGCATGCGACGTGTGGCTGTCGGCAAAAAAGAGGTGGGGGATTTTACCCATACTACATGAGAGTACTTAAGCCACCGCAAAATGTTGCATATAAATTTTTGCGGTGGGCTTGCTGAAGGCGGAAATTTGAGACTTGCAGGCTCGCCTGTATTACATTGACATGGTTTTATGACATAATAGTTAACACAATTTGTATCTTGACAACTAGATTTTTAGTTTGTCAAGATACGACAAAAAATAAGAAACGTTTGTATATTAAGTTTGTAAATTTGATCTTGAAGCGATCAAATGTGTAAAAATGGTTATGACCAGAGATGTGCAAAATGGGTACCCAAAACCATTTGAAATGCAAAATGGAAATGGATCAAAACTTTTCCATTTGATAATGCAAAATGCAAAATGGTTTTTAGAAAAGCATTTCAAATGCAAAATACCTATTTTCAAAATGCATTGAAAATGCAAAATGGTTTCTCAGGTCAAACAATTAAAATAATTATAGAATTTTTAAACAATTTTGTCATTTAATATTGGACATCAATGTAGAACAAACATATTACATGATGGTAAATCCAACCACGACTACAGATTATGAAACCACAAAAAATTTGCGCAGGACTAATGTTGCCAACGTAAAAACATAGAAACTGCTATCTAACATTTAATATTACAGCGTCATAGCCCCATGTTCAGTATTTGAATCAGTGTTTTTTTTAATGGTATCACTCAATTGCCAGGGCTTCTACCAGGGAGCAACTTGACAAATGTAAATTATCTCTCATAGCGAGATTGAGGACCGACTGATATTTGGGGCTTATGAAAAAAAGATGAGTGGAGATAGTAGGAAGAATGTTGCAAAAAAGCATTTAAAATGGAAAATTCATTGAGAAAAGCATTTAAAATGCAAAATGGTTTTTAGAAAAGCATTTAAAATGCAAAATGGAAAATATCCATTTTGCACTTTGCATTTCCATTTGAAATGGATTTATTTGAAATAAAGCACATCTCTGGTTATGACAGTATTTTTCCGAGGTTCCTCGTAACATAGCGCTCCGAAAGAGGAAAGATTCACTATGATACGAGGTTCCTGGATTTTTGTAGAGGCAAATATGTAAAATTAATGATAAAAAATGGTTGCATTAAAATCGTTAAAATGGCATTTTTAAATATCTCCCCAGTGGTAGCATATCGCAAATAGTTTTTATTTGACTACCGCTAAGGAGATGTACAAGTTAAAACAGGTATTAGCAACATATTCGTAAAATTATAATTTGTTATCAAAATTTGTAAAGAGAAAGCTAAAGATCGATCCGCTCGACCGGGATACGCGCGCGATGCGGTATCGATGCTTTTCGGAGTCTAAAATTTCGGGCCATTTTGGCCGAAATGGGCTAGGAAATGTGCAGTGGCGGGGAGTGCGGAATTTGCCAGTGGCGTGGAGTTGGCACATTTTATAAATGTCAAGTAATTTTTAGAAAAAAGTTAAATATGACCAACAACGTCCGTTACACTCATTGTCGATGGCAATGCATTCTATTAACTTTTGATGGCCATCACGCTCACACAAAATAATATACAAAATAAATGTCGGTCCTACCCAATCAGGATTTGTTCAGTTGTTAGCTCGGTTGTTTTCAGTCCCTGGGGAGGAAGTTTCAATCCTCTGTCAAAGTATATAAATAAATATATTTTAAGTTTTAAGGTATTTTTTGCGCTAACGCCACTTTGTCTCCGGACGAAAATAAATTTTAATATAAGTATTTACTAAATTTCTAGGTCGTTATGTTTTAAATATAATAACAAAGTATATTAAAGATGAAGTCAAATAGTAAAACCAAGATTATGTGTCTCCTCAAATCGCCATCACTAGCCTTTTTCCTAGTGTGTCCGTTAACACCTCCTTGTAGCTCTGCCTGCCTCGTGGCAGTTCGCACTTATCATAGAGATGTGCTTCTCCAGTCGTCAAACTGTTGTCATGCTGGCCTCTGGTTAATCGATCTATTTAAGGACGATCGACATTTTGTAATGGGAATCGGGCACGATGTTTAAAACCATCACAAGTTATTTAGGGAGTTTTTTTTTTTAACTTGCCTCGCTGATTTTAACTATAACTAATATACCTAATACATAACATTTTGTATCATCATTTTAGGCAGACCCATCGAACCTGTCTCCCCACATCCTGGTGTCTATGTCGCATAAGGGCAAGGTAGAATCCCTGGCTAAGGAGGCCTTCGGCGTCCACTACAGCCTCTCCTCTGCCGCCGGGGCTGGCTACAAAGTCCTCGAGGTCGTCCACGGCAAAGCGGACATCTATCTCCACGACACGCACATCAAGAAGTGGGACGTCTGCGCCGGAAACGCGATAATCAACTCTATCGGCGGTCGCATGACCACGCTCAAGAACGAAACGTTAACCTATTCCTTTGATAGCGATGTCGTCAATAAGGACGGTCTTCTTGTGGCAGTGCAAAACCATAATTATTACATCGGCAAAGTGAATGCGGTCAGTAATAGTCTTAAAGATACCTAAAACTTGATACCCACTAACGAGAACGTAGCGAAACATTTAAAGTAGAGGTTGTGATAAAGAATGTTGTTCTGGAAGCTCTTATATTGAAAAATTTAATAATAAGAATTCTCAATTGGAATTAATTGGTACAGATGTTGGATTTCTCATTCTAAATTTGTATAGTATCGGGGAAATTCTTATTTTAAATTTGTTTAGTAGTTATCGAGAGAATTTTAACAGTGAGAGTACTCATTCTAATTATATAAAACAAGATGTCCGGCGTTGAAGTGCACGTCTTCGGGAGATGATTCTACATGATAGTTCAAGTAAAAAAGATACACAACTTTTTTCGAAATGTCAACTGTTAATGGCAGTTTTCAGGTAAAAAATGTTGAATTTTTTGCACGGAAAAACAAAAATTCTTTATTTCAAAAAATTTGAGATTTTCATAGCCAAAAGTATTATGGTGTTTTATTTTTGGGGTATTATGATGTGATTATCTACCTCCATTTTTAGCCAACCTTTCGGGGAGCGTTACAGTGCCCATAACCAGGGCTGATGTGTAATACCAAAAAAATCACTATAAAAATTCTTCTATAGAAAAATATTTTTGTATGGAAAAAAAATAGTGGGATTTCGAATTTTTAATTATTTCAAGTTATTTATCTTTTTTACTTCTACCACCATGTAGAATCACCCTGCGCATTTTACCCTCGGACACCCTGTATGTAGTAGTTATCAGGAATAATTTTACGGTGAGTTTACTGATTCTAAATTTTCCAAAGACAATTAGTGTAAATAAATATCTCGTGAAATTTGACCAATTTTTTTAGTAATCTCATTCTGTAATTTACCAAGTATTTATAGAAATTGGAGCCAGGTTTCTGATTCAGCATTTCCCTACAATTTTTATAGATTTCTCAAGAAATTCTAAATTAAGAATTCTCTCTACAAATTGTTTAGCGGTCTCGCTTCCTGGGATGGAGTATAATGTAATTTATTAAATGTGAATATCATTAGATTAGAGTGGAATATCATAAAGTTAATAAATTACAATAGTTTTTTGAACTGTCTTGTAAATAATAATTAGTGTTCTTTGCCGGTAAAATTGTCGGAAAAGTTCACATAAAATAATGAGCAAAGTAATTATGGTTCCTTGATAAGCATCATTTTGTCACATTATTAACAACATACATGATTATTGTAATATGCAAAATGCAATTGAAAAATAAAACTGCACGCTTCTGCGTGTCTGTATCGACATGCTCACAATCCTCTCTTAACCACTTAATACTCGGTTTTTTTTTAACAAAAATGAAACTGAAAACATCAGGTTATTTTATTTTTTATAAAGAGTTAACATAATTTAAAATTGACCAGTTCAAAAAAAAAACAAAACAGAAGCAATAAAAAATGTAAAAAAACTTAACCGTATTCAAAAAAATAAAACAATAAGACGCGAGCAGTTCGGGTTGTCGCGGTACGATACACGCGCCGTCCGCGAACACCGCTCGTTCAAAAGCATTAAGTGGTTAACCTAACGTAACCAGGGGATCAGTCAAATGGGGCAATACAAAAAGACACGGAATGTTGTTAGATTAGGTTAGGTTGGGTTTGGGTGAGAATTTCGGTAGTGTCTTGTTCAGTTTTATTTTCTTTTATATTTTACATCACTGTATCAGAAGGGTACCAATAATAATTGTTTATTTCGGATTGTGGGAAGTGTGGTGCAATACCACATATCCCATAATAGTAAATAAGAATATGTGGAAAGTGTGACATTCAATTAAAGGCAATTTTCCAATTGCTTCGACTAAAATGGAAAGCTTGACCAATCAAATTCAATCACTTTGCTCATAGTTTTACGTGTAATAAATCTATTAAATAATTTTATCAATACGAATTTGATTAATGCAATCACTGAATAAATTCTAGAATCGACCGCCGATTTCTATGCTCATTTTTTTTCTGCATTACTTTTCATACTAAGGATAGATTTTACACTGTAAGATTATTCAAAGAACTTGGCTGTTATTATTTTTTTTTAAGTTTGAAATTTTAATAATTTTTATAGACATTTAAGTTATATTTAAATCCTCAGGCCGCAGGCAAATTCTGCTGAGTATTTCCGCCTTGCAATAAAATCCAAATGAATGTAATATTTCTGAATGTATCCGAAAATTAAAAATTGTTTTTGAAAGGTGATTGAATACGCTTTCAAATTTTATTATTAGAAATAAACATATTTTCTGAAATATTAAAATTTAGAATGCAAACATATATTTTTTTAACTTAACTTTTTTTGTAACTAAAATTACTGATAATGAAAAAATGTATAAAAACACACATTTTACCAAACAAATTTATTACAAACATTATTGTCATTTCACATAAAAATAATTTTTTCAAATTGTTGTCAGAACCTTTGTTTCATAAAGGTATACATTTTAATCCTTCTATGGTTAATTTCTAGATTTGAATATAAAGCGTGGTGTTTTCTCTTTCTAACACTGTTTAGATCATATTTCTCACCATGGCAGTAAGGGAGACAACAATTTCTAGCACACGAGTTTTTCCC
This sequence comes from Hesperophylax consimilis, assembly GCF_061612785.1. Taxonomy (NCBI): domain Eukaryota; kingdom Metazoa; phylum Arthropoda; class Insecta; order Trichoptera; family Limnephilidae; genus Hesperophylax; species Hesperophylax consimilis. The sequence goes on from NC_142842.1 coordinate 6,432,385, forward strand.
AAAGCAAACAAATTAACCTGAGGGATTAAATGACCAATAACAAGATACATAATACGCTTTTCAAAAATACTCATCTACATGTTTTTTATGTTTTTTTTTTTCACTCCACCTTTTTAAGTAGATTTTCGATCTGTAAGTGTATATGGTAACAGTAATAAGGACCAACTTCCACTCAAAACTATTGGTACAAATTAATTTGATCACATAACCTGGCATCTACTGTACAGTAAGGGGTACTTCACCACCTATGAGTAAACACATCAATTAGTGCTACTCGTTGAGTAATGTATATTATAATATGTTTCACCATCGCTCAGTAATGCTACCTGTCAAGTATCTAATAAGAATATCTGTTCAAAATTAAATTATCTGTGCAAAATTTTCACCGTGCGATCTGATTCTACTTTTGTCGTAACTTACTTGTTTTTTGCTAAATGATGTTTTTGTAAATTGTACTGTCTTAGCAGATAATGTGTTTATTATTTAAAAAATTGTATAAAATCTACCATGTGTAGTTTCCTCAGAATAGCTAGTCATAATCAGAGAAATGATTTTTTAAACATATTCTTAAGGATACGCTGGCGTTCAAGAGATCAAACTACTCAACACTGAATCCTGTAATTAACAGTTTACCATCATGTTAATCCTGTGATTAAAGTTACTTGAAGTGTATTTATTTAACCCTTTAGGCCTCTGGCATATTGAAAGTCGGACAATTTGTGTGTATTTCATCTTTTCAATAAAATCCAAATAAATTAAATATTTCTGAACATATCTGAAAAATAAAAACTGTTTTTGAAAGGTGATGAACTACGCATTCAAATTTTATTATTAGAAATAAACAATCAAGTTTTGAAATATTAAAATTCTTTTCAAACATAAAAAAAGTGTTAAAAATGGCTCTCGTTATCAAATTATTAAAAGCATCAATTACTCGCCTGAAATATCCATACAAATTGCAGGTTGGGAATAAGCTGACATAGCTCAGTAGTCCAGAGCACCTGACCGGACATCAGAAGGTGCGGGTTCAATTCCCGTTGGCGGCATTTATTTTTACTCTGGAGATATTTTCAATTTATATGGATATTTCAGGAGAGTAATTGATGCTTATAATAATTTGTTAACCTTTGTGCTATGCATAAAAACCTTGTCTTATAAACATTAGTTTATCATTAAAACAATAAGGCTCCCCTTAAGTTTTATCATCTAAACACTGAACTAAAATTACTGATGACGAAAAAAAATACATATTTTATTAGACAAATGTGTTATAAACATTATTGCTACCTCACATTTATGTCGTTTCATATAAAAATAATTGTTAAAAAATTCACAAACTTTCATAAATTTTTCTCAAATTGTGGTTGGAACCTTTAGTTTCAAATAGGTGTACATCTGAATAATTAATCTGTGGTTAATTTCTATATTTGAATATAAAGCATGATGTTTTCTGTTTCTATCAACGTTTAGTTCATATTTCTAACTGTGACAGTAAAGGAGACAACGATTAGTATGAGACTATAATATGAGCTGTTCCGAAAAGCGAACAAATTGACTCTACGGGTTAAATAGCCATTTGTTCCCAAAACCGAACAAATTAGCCTGAGGAGTTAAAAGATTACTCAGAGATGGTGAAAAAATCCCTAAACCATAAATTAATGCATACCTATTTGTTAAATGAACAGTTGTTTTGTTGTTATGTTTTCGATAGATCTGAATTAATGTTTGCATAATAATTAAATGTCTTCAAGCAGCCAATGAACTATGTATGTAGCACAAAGCATAATGAAGCAGCCCGATTTTCTAAAGTGTTAAAAGTATCTAAGCAATAATAATAATAAAATTCTTCATTCATAGTAATTATGTACTAATTTGAGATGATTTTTTTCTTATTTTGGTAGGAGTTACCTATTTAATGACCCTCAATAGTAGATTTGTTATTACATATAAAGAATGAAAGCTCAAATCATACGGGTGTCGTCGTGAATTCTGTACGGCAACTGCGTTAGTTTCCGTGCACTTAATTAATTAATTTTAAAATACTGCTGATTTTAGAACTACACAATAGCAATCGAATGAATCATACAAAGGTATACATAGTTGTAAGTACAAATTTACTTGTATCGATCAAGGCCGCAGGCTAATGTAGCATATACCACCAACTCATAGAGTTTAATGTTGCGTAATGTCGGGAAAATTTCAGAACAATATGTACATACAATATCAAATTGTGAAAACATCAGACAGATAGTCCGGAACATAGGTCTTGTCAAGGCATTGCTATTTCTAGGGAAAAATTGAGAGCTCCAAGTACAGAAAGGGAGTTTTTGACAAATCTAGGGAGAAATCAGTATCGGCGAAGATTTGTTTTTGACCTTTTTTTTTTACATAATTATTCTGAGCAATGGCTATCAAAAATCCTTGGAATTGCGAAAAACTCTGAGATATCAATAGCTTCGTCCTTCTTTATGAGGTTCGTTTTGCACCTCCCCCTAACTGAGTCGAAAACATCATTTTCAAAAATAAAACCTCTCTAAAATGTAGATATTTTATCACATTAAGGGATTTTTGAGGACTTTGCTAGGCAGCTTATATTTTAAGATATGTCAACCTTACCTCTTAGAGCCGACTGAAGTAATTAGCTACTATCGAGGGTCGTTAAACTAATGTATGCGAAAGCCAGTTTGTTTTTTTTTATATTCATATTAGTATATACATGATATAATTTATAAATTAGCAATAGTTCCTACCATTATAATATATTATTGTTTGATGGCATAGTTTATCAATCTGTGACTGGTTTGAACTGTTAATATTTTAATAAAATCTACCCAAGGTTATTTTACTTTTGAAGTTGATTCTCCGCTGATCTTCTTGTTTTGACGTACCGACCCATCCGCTTTCAGTCCTTCCCGTCCTGCTCCAATCTTAAGTTATGATTTCGGGTATCTCTTCAGAGAGCCCATTTTTATGTTAATACCTCACAAGAGTAACTGGAGCCAATAGGACTATGGCATAGTATGATTGGTAAGTATCTGGCTATTCCGATGTGGTCACCAAACTCAGCCATGATGCGTAGAGATGATTTGAGGAGAAATTCAAGAAAAACATAGAATAAATAATGACGCAAGAAGTGCCTAGTGCCTCAAATTTCAGTTTCTTAAGGCGATGCCATACGTAGTAATACAAAATCATGTGTTTTTAGTTTGAAAATTTGGTCGCCTAAAAATGTTTCAGATGCTTTAATTAAATATTGCGAGTAGAATACATCTTGGCCTTTGAAATGATTGAGTATTTTTTAGATAAGTCTTTTTATAAGCCCAGAAAAAAATAATGTAAAGGCCTATGAAAACTGCTTTAAAGTTCAAAATCTCCTACTTACAAATCCATTTTCGGTTATGATTTTATTGTATAATGTGGCAAATTAAGTTATTTATAAAATGATCGAAAAAAAATTAAATATTTATGCCTGAACATCTGTCAAATAAAATAAAAGGCACTTTTTGGACATGTTTTTTTCTTGCATAAATCAAAACAGGCGGATGGTGTTAAGCGGGAATTTAAACCTTATCGCCATCTACGTAAGGGTTGTTATTGAAAGCGGCTCAATTTAAAATATTACACGACGTAGTGCATCGCCTTAAGAATAAAAATAATACGCGGACGAATTGTATGGTGCTGTTTTTGTGATAAATCACCTCACGGGCGCTGACATAAATAAAGAACACAATTATTTATTACTTGTAATAAGTTTATTATACAATATATAGTTTTAAAATTTAGAGAGATAATGTAGCATTTTCACAAAACATCACTCAAATAATCATCGTAAGGGAGAAACATAATTTACGAAGATTTGGAATGAATACCGTGGATTGCACGGCTTACCATTAAAGGGATTTCAAATAGATCTCTAATACATTATTCAGAGCTAAACTGGCTCCTGTGTATGTGAAGGAAGAATCTAGATAACAAGGAAAATAAAACATTTTAAAATGATAATATCCTCTTTTAGAGAAATTTTACCAACGCCTATGGTAACTTTTTGCGTGATTTTTAACGCCAAAACTTAATAGCAGATGCATAAAATAGTCTGCAGTCAGGGGGCTTCACTGCTCTAAATATTTGGACTATGGTAGAAATTTTTTTGAACTTTATTCGTTAGTTCTCTTTCTGGCCACCTCCACAGCTAGTATATAAATCTGTATGGTTTTACATTCTAGCAAATCTATTTGAATTGATTGCTACTAGCTTTTATGTAAATGACACCGTTACATTTGACGGTGTAATGCAGACTGTTCTTGCAGTGGTCCGTAACCATAGATATCAAAAACAAAGGGAGATATGACATGGAAGCGTGCCGACTGTCACCCAACTATGACCAAAGTGGCAGAGCCAATGAAAGTTATGTCTTTACTACTAATCATGGTGCATGGCCCTCCTCCGTTGTTTCTATTATCTATGACTGCAACGCAGTTAGCACGTCAACTCTGGATACAAATGTGACGATTTTCATACTATACTTACCCCACTTAGACGAGGGAGGAAAAAGTATGGCAACGAGAATATAATTGAATAAAGTTGGAAGAGCCCGATACTTTCCTACCAGTTAGATATTTAAATTTTGAGTATTAACAATTATATCATGAATTTTCGAGCAACAAAGAATTGGAGTGCCAAAATGATAAAATTTCCTATATCACCGCCATACAACATACAACCAAAATTTAACAATGGCAAAAATATATTTTTTGTGTAACTTTGTTGTTCTAAATTACCATACGCATATCTGTTAAAACTACCTCACCGATTAGTTGACAAAAGTTAAATATATTTATATATTACATTTGGGTATAACATATATCTATGTATTTTGAATTATCTTAAGTGTCTGCTGAAATTGAAGTTACGATCGTAAGTGATCAATTATTCCAAAGGAAATGTTACCTTTTTTTATTTATTTATTTAGATTTTATTTTTTTAGATTTTACCACAAATAATTATGTGATTAATGTTTTCCGTAAGTGTCCAAGACTTTTTATACCTTTCACTATATGAAGCATCATGAATCCACACTGTTACTGTTAAAATCAAACTGAAAATTACTCAGTTTTGTAATAAGTATGTAAAAAAAAAAACTACATTATGTGGACTTTAACTCGACTCCATAACTCATTCCAGTGCAGAGATAATGCACTACGTCTTCCTCGGACGTCCCCGACTTCTTCTAAGATTCTAATAACTCTCTGAACACTCTTGGCACTAATAAGAACAAACTTTGTAATTTTCAGCCAAATCGGTGAATGTTAGAGGACTGCGTACAGGAAAAACAAAGAAACATTAATTTTTATATAGATTTGTTAGTTATTAAGTTTTGGCTATACGGTGGCGATTTATTTCCTTTCGAATGCAAATAATTTCAGAATATCGACCATTAATCAACGATGGAATTAGTCTGTCTGTAACTAACTTCGGCCTATAGAGTTTTTAGTATCCACTATTAAAAATCAGGGTGACAAAATTGCATCACACTAAAAGACTCCTATTTTGAGTAAGGCGTAAAGATTAGAAGGCTTAAGACACAGAATTAGCCTAGATAGATTTCTTTAGCGCAAATGCGAAAGATTGAGACTAAAGCAACGCGACACTTTAACTATGCCGATTGATATTTCATTTCAATTTGAATTAAATTCTAGGTTAGAATGGACGGAGAACTACTATTCTCCTGTTTTGAAGCTGTCAGATCTGCACTTAGTTTGTGGTGTTTCACAAAAGTTAAAATGTAACATTGGCTTCAAATGGTCTATCACCGCCATTTAGTTTTTTTTTTACATTTGAAAGGTCCACGTTGAACGCCGATTCTAACTCTGTTTCAGCTTTCTATCAAATTGTGACCAACTGACAAGCATAACGACATGACGGTTCTGTTCTGCTGATTGTTCAAAAGCTGAAATGGATCTAGAATGGCAGTAAACAGGTACATTTCAAATGTAAAAAAAAATGGCACTTATCGGCCATTTGACGACAATGTTACATTGGTTTTCCTGTGAAACATTCCAATCTAAAGATGTAGTTCTTATGACTCCAATAATTATAAGATGACAAAAAATATTTATCATTTCCATCAGGCCATCAGGCACTCTTCTTATTGGTCTGAAAATCTCTCTACCTCCTTCTTATATTGCTATTATTATTATTATAATACGACACGACCATCCGAATATATTTTTAACTTCACACAACAAAATATATAATAGTTTGTCATAAAATGTTAAAAACCAAGAGGATTAGAAATAATAGCTTTAAATATAGGTTATATATGCCATCGATACAGAAAAACAACAGATGAGTCGATGTAGATATAAAAATGCTTCAGAAGAGATCATATTGATAACGAATTAAGCATACATCACGTCATCATTTGCTGGCTTACCATAGACCAGATATTGCTGACGTTCAATGCTGTTATACGAGTAACCAGTTTTTTGATTCAATAATTTTAACGGCCGGAAAACTCAGACCCTTTTCATAATAATTTACGACATGATAAACAATTTAATAAAAAAATATTGAGAACTAACTTTCAAAAGTAGATGCTTGCTGAAGAAATGGTTTATTTAAGTCGGTGGTAAATTTTTAGTACCAGCAAAAAAATATATATCGTCGTTCGGCATGCATAACGCGAATGAAATTTTTTTCCAAAAGTGATATTTTAATGCTAATGCCATTCGACTCAATCATTTTTTCAGAGTATATTCATCCACAGAATGACGAATTCTTGTTAGAATGTTCTTTTTTTGGGCAGTATGTAACTATGCATATCGTACAGCTTACTACTGCCAAGACCTCCTATCTCAAAAAAATTTATTAACTCCTAATTTGAGTACAGCCTTCAATGACGCACACAACGAGTATGTAAGTGAAAAATATTAGAAGAGATTCCAAATTAACAATACAGTATTAATCCTTCAGTACTTTCATCGCATTTGTTCAGTTTGCAATGTTTTCTGTGTATTTAAAATGCGCTATATACATCTTATTTTTAATTTTTCGTAAAAACAAATATTGTTTTAGAAACTAGATAAAGTTATCTTTTCAGTGTATGCATTTAAAATAAACAATACTATTTCCAAATAATAAAATTTTAATATTAAATGTGAAAAATGTTGTCAAAAACGCTAACCATATTTTAATTCAATTATGTTCTCGATATTTCGAGAACACATTAGTTTTGTTTAGGGAATTTGTAAAAAAACTGTACCTTCACTTTTATCCGTTCATATAATAAAAAAATAAGAAATAGTAAAAGTTAAACCGATTGTTACGATGGCAGCGCGAAATATGAATTATTCATTTTGGCTATTTTTAGGATTTTACTGATGGATTCCAGTATAAATATTTGAGGCAAACTGGAAAGAATTTTTATTTCTCTTTCTAACGTCAAAAATAAATGTATTTCCGCATGATAGAAAACAAAAAGATAAAAATACTTTTATGAAATATGGACACCCGGTCATATACGACCCTCAAACGCTGGAGAGGTTTAACGTCAAATCATAGTTTTTTTTTACCTTAAAAAATTACATAGTTTTTTCGTCTTCCTGTAAAATTTGCTTTGTGGCGGATAGGTCTTGGCAGAATGATCTGTGATTCTCAAGGACAATACTGTATAATATTATATGTCATGGTTTATTCTCTCCTGAATGTTTCGTTTCTTCCGCGGTACGGCATACCGAACGGCGATATGTATTTCCGTTATAATTCCTAAATGATTAAAATAGTTTTGCCTAACAGTAACTAACGGTTTTTCTGGATCAAGATTTCTTCAATGTCAGGAGTAGTATTTTTATAATAATTGAGTTGTTTGGTATCAAAACTGGTCAGATCCAAAATTTAAAAAAAATAAACTAAGTATTGAACTGTGTTCATTATTAACAAAAGAACAGTTCTTATTTTTCAAAAGCAGTCATATCCGCATATTTTGTAAGAGAAACCGGTTTAAAAAGCGGCTGTGGTATGAAAAATAGTCAAATCCAGCACTTGTTTTGGTGTTTCCTGAAAATTCACCTAAAGTGGAGTTGACCAGTTTTGATACCAATGGTCACAATTCATGGACACAAATGATAAATTTCAATAAACTGCTGTTTATGAGACGAGGCCTCATCTAGCAAATTCTCTATCAATGAGTTAGGTACATAATGTACTAGTACATAATACAGTATACCAAGCAATAGTATATTTTATTATAATTCAGAATATTCAGAATTATTATGTGCTCGGTATTATTCAGAAACAGGGGTACAAACTACCAAAACTAAATTTATGCACAAATGCTGCCAATTTATAAACAGTAAAATGGCCCTACATCGGAAATTAAGTACGATGAAATAAAAATACAATTTGCCAAAATTTTGTTATTTGAAAATAAATGGAATGTAATATATGTACAATTATGTCATGGCTTCTCAAACAATGGTAAAATGGGCACACTCTATGCAAAGCACGTAATCTACCAAACGGTAACTTTACAAAAGTGTTTTTTTTAAACTTTGTTCGATATTAAATTATTCTGAAAAATTGGATTCTAAATATATATTTGAAGCTAGTGTTCCATATTCTTAAATCTGAATTTATGTAAGAACGAATAAACTTCCACGTTTGTTTTTATTGCAGATAGAATACTTTACATAGAGCATGTCGAAATACCTTCAACCCTTAAATTAGATCCAAATTGGGCGCCAGACAACAATACATAATAATATAATGTTTTTCTGTAAAAATGAGGTTAAGTTTACTCTCACTGTAATTTGATAACTGCAGAGTTTTTTTTTTTCATTAACTTCAATGAAAAAAGGAATCACTTGACTCTATTGAGTTGTATGTAATATTAATTTGTCAGTTTGCTGCCATAACTCATTTAGATGACTTTTCGGCAAATATCTTGTGTGTTTTATTACTGCGTCTGTCATTTGTAATGTTCTGTGCACGCTTTGTAGATTTTTTTTTTGTAATATGGTAGTTTATAATGCACACCTTTAGTAAATTACATTCAATTGAAATTGAAGAGTCCAAGCTGCTGAAAACAGATTCTTAGCGCCTTTGAGGTGAATTTCACCAAATTATGCAACTATTATTATTTACGGCAGGAGTTGTCGAAACATTGGGACTGAGTTAGGAGTTTAACTATTTGAGAACCCCTGCTACTGCAGGATGCTAAAGGACGCGCTTGACTTACTTTGACCAGTGATTCCTGACATTATTTGGAGTAAAAAATGTAATTATTTTTTTCAAAACCAAGGAAAAAAAATTCTACATGTTGTCCAATTCCAACTGATTTTGTATGTTTTAAGTTGAAAAAGAAGAAAAAAACATCAAAATGTCACCGGAGACCAAAATTTCATCTACATTTTTACTCCAAATGTCAGGAATCACTAGTTAAAGTAAGTTAAGTTCGTCTCTCAACACCTGTATATGAAAAATCCTTGATGAGGTTCCCTCAATTGATGCTAGCAATTCCCAAACTTCGTATTCACCTTGCCTTCAGTCTTAAAACATTCCCCAAGAGATACCATGATTCCACAGGTTCCAAACAGTTGTAACTATTGAGCTGCATTACATAAATTATAATTTTTTGAAATATGGCAGCAAACTGACGACATATTACATAGTAAGTAAATGTTCTTCAAACAACTTACGAATAATTTGGATCTAGTAATATAATGACACTTAAGTGAGTGTGTTTATCACTTTATAACCGCCATCCCATCTGCACTGTCATTCAAACAATAAATAAAATTCCGCAAACATAAGTTATAGAAGAGAGACAGGGCTCTGTATAACTTTATACGTAGCACATTATAAGATTCGTGGCTGAATTAATAATATTGAAGTAATTTTGTGGTATCGCTCAAACACAAATTATATTATAAGTTCTCAAATAAAACAATCCACTTTCATATTACACGGAATCATCTGAAACAAAAGAAATAATTCAACATTAGTAACAGTAAACACAAATTATTTACGTACTATACAAAAATTGTGATGAAATGAATCCAAAAATTATGATTAAGTGAGTGCCCCAGTGAAAGCAACCCAGAAGCAGACCAAGGAAGAGGTGGATAGACTACACGGAAGAGGATTGGAGCAGAACGGGAAGGACGGAGGACTGGAGACCAATGACGAAGGACGGCAGCCAGAGGAGAGCATTTGCGGAGGAGGCTAAATCTGTTCATCATCACAGAATGTAGCGCTGTGATGATTGGAACTGTAGCGGCAATCTGCTAGAATGTTTTGAGACTTACAGTGTGGGTAGCGAAAGGTGCCGGTAAATTTTCAGGGTGGCACATAGACAAAATATGGTATTTTGGTAGGTAAGTACATACTTAATTTGCAACAAATGGGCAAAAAAAATGTTTTCAAACTGGCAATGATTTACAACAAACATACACATAACATTAAAATACATGTCAACCTTAGATTTTTTGATATAGCGCCTCAAGGTTTTTTTTTTGCAAAAATGCAACAAAAATGATCAATTTATTATTATTAATAACCCTCCCAAATTATTATACACACTAAATGTACTGGCCTCGTAAAACGGTAACCTAAAAAATGAATGAATTGTTCACATACTCATAGCTTCTTCGTTAGGTAGATAATATAGTAATTAAACAGCTAATATCTAACACATAACATTCCAACATTAAAGTATTCACATCAGGTACACCAACCTCAAGAAATATTTGATCCTTTCTAGTGATGGTCAAGACAATGTAAGGTACATTGGTATGGCAACATTTTGGTAGGTAATAACTACATTTGCAAAAAATGGGCTAAACCAGTGTTTTGATACTGGCAATGATGTTTACTTGCAGATAGCAAAGTAATATTATTATAATGATTTGGCTGATGTGAATGACTTCGAATTTGAATGCGTTTCATAAGACGTTAAATGTATAATATCTACATTTAAATTGAATAAATAGTACAAATAAGTTTGGTACCTACTTCCAATTATAAGGAAATACTATACTTGAATATTTCTACTGGAGGTTTGGAATCTCCTCACATTTCTCATTATTATAAGTATACATTTCTTATAAGTCATTTTTCAATAAAAGATAATATTTCATAATAATGAAAATATTTCATCCCCACGGACATAAAAAACAGGACACTAAAACAATATCGAATATAATATTAAATTTATATATCGGACCGATTTCGTCTTTCACAACAAATACATACATAAACTAAAAAATACATTCAGCCTTACGTTCTTTATGGAACGCCCTCGAGGTGATTTTTCACAAAAACGGCGCAAAAAAATTATTTTTCCAATTTATTATAAGACAGAATCCCTTTTTTACTCATACTAAATGTATGAGTGTCGTAAATCCCAACCTAAAATATGAATTAATTGTTTAGATACTCGTAGCTTCTTCGGTTTGTAGAAAATATTTTAAATAAACAGCTAATACCTAACATTCCAACATTTAACAATTATCGAAGAATAATTGCGTAATCTTAAATGCATATCAAATCATATTACGTAGTACGTAATACAATGTACCCACGGAAATATCTCATTTGTATATTTTTGACATAATTCGTATTTGGGAATCGATGAATTCTGACGAATGACGTGACTGTTTTTTTATCGATTGATTCTGACCAATGACGTTAATGCTTTGAAATCGATGAATTCTGACCAATGAAGTGACGGCTATGGTTTCAAATGATATTTGACAGAATCGATTCTTAGTTCGATGACGTTTCAAAACGATTGTCTCGGAATGTGTGATTATTTTTGACAGAATCGATTCCCTGTTCAATGACGTTTCAAAACAATTGTCTCGGACTGTTTGATGATTTTTGACAGAATAGAATTTATCCATGACAAATAATTCGAAATATATGGTCGAAATATATGGTCGATGATTCATCGATTGTTCCCATCGCTAGTACACAAGAAACAGAGCATGTATCAAGTGATCCATTGCCATGTGTCACAGTGTTATCAGTGGCGACGTGTGGTAGAATTATAATTACATTAATATGGTCAGGAATCATTAAAATCTTTCGGGTATGTGCAGATCACACTGTATTTGGATATATACATATATATTTTTTATATACACTAACTCCATACAGGAGACCCTGAGAAAAAAATAGCCCCAGCTCCTACGTCATCATGGTTTTATATATGCTTCTTCTAGGGAAGAAATCGCTCCACAGCCGAGATAAATGATAAGTGTGTACAAATGTTGGGTGCACATTTGGTGTGTTTCCCATTTAGGTACCAGTGCCAAAGGGATCATCGACGCTAGTTTCTCGGGGCATCTTCCATTGAAATACCAGTAGAAAAGGGGTATATTTGGGGTTCAATCTGCCGCACATGCTGCACAGCCAGACTGCTGATGTAACAAATTTATAAACATTTCGTAGATTGGTGACGCCACCAAATTCAGAAGCAATGCAACTTCTAAGTCCATTAACTCAGTTTGACATATTTTGACATAATGGCGAGCAAAATAACAAAAAGAATCAATAATAATAGTGTCGACACTCACCGTGGTACCACCAATTTGTCTTTTTGGGGTTCTTGTTGCATGTTTTCACATAGAAGGCGTTGTCTGCAGGTCGTTTCTGAAAAGAATTAATCATTTATTATTTGAGGTTTTCACGGCCAAAAGTATCATTATTAATTTTTGGGTTACACGCCGTGTTGCGCTTCGTCCTTCTTTGGCCAACGTTTCAGACGGCATTACAATGTCAATCATCATGTATAGATTGCGGTGAAGTGTGTGTTAATGTATGCAGAAGTGATGCAGTATCGCAAACTTTAATCCTTTTAGGATCGGTATTTCAGTATAATAATTAGTCAAATCAATGTGGTTTCACCGATTAATTCTGGTACTGTTGAGTACTAAAAACTATTAAGCGTAGCCCCGTTGTCCTTGTTGATATTAATTGGGTCTTTATGGATTTCAATTGCCTCCGTAATTTGGCATGCTCGTTAACGTTTTGGGTTTTCTCAGTATTTACGGAACAAATCCACTACAATCTATAACACATCTGCTGTGATGATGGGGACACTGTAATGCTGACCAAACATTGGCTAAAAAGGAGAAAGCGCAAGACGTTATAATAACTCAAAAATTAATCACGATAAGATAAAAGAATTAATCATTGTTTAAAACTTTTGGTAATAGGGGCCAAACTGAGGGGAGGATTGCTATGCTTTAATGAGTATAGAGAGTACAAGAGTTAGCAGTACCTTCTCCTTGCAGCTGCTGAGCATAGACACAATGGAGAGGCAGACGGAGCGAACGGAAAGAGCAGGCGACCAGTCGTCGGTGAGGATGGACAGGCAGATGTGGCCGTTGGAGTAGATGTGCGGATGTACCGGGATATTGTTGCCCACAAAGATAACCTGAAAAACAATCAATTCACCTTTGTATAAAATGAAGAAAGTGAATAAGGTACGATTTTTTCCAACTCTCATCACATTTGATGACCACCAAGGTAACGATCAGCACCATTTAGAATTTTTTACATTTGAATGTCGCCTATTAAACGCTGATTCTTGGTCCTTTATGGCTATTGAACAAATTGTGATCAGCTGACAAGCATAACAACTTGACTGTTCATCACAATTTGTTCAAAAGCTGAAACGGATGAGAAAATCAGTGTTTAACGGGGATCATGTAAATCTAATATCTATACAGTGGCGCTCTGAGACTAATATGATTAATCCTAAAATACATTACGGTTAGGTTAATTACCTCGGGGGAATCAAAAGGATATTTGTGTGTGAATTTGAACTGCAGAAGAAAAGTCTCTCCTTCGTAAAGCGTTCCTGATACGCCCTCCATATGCACGGTCCATCTGCAAACAATGTCAAATAGACATAATACATTAATTCATAAACTAAAAAAAAAGAAGTTTTTTTTTAATCCATTAAAATAGCAATAGATTTCGAAGTGACATATCTCTTGTCAGAGTCAAGCAAACACTATAAAAATGGTCTGATTATCAATTTCAATATTTACACAATGATTTCTTTATAAATAAATAGTTAAAGAAATAATATTTCGCTTTCTAAATAAATACATAAATAAGAGCTATATAATATTAATACATATAACAATGATAATTTTCCATTAAACTGTTAAAGGCCGGAGCACAAAACAGAAAAATATGAGTGCAACCTGTAGTTTTATTAGCACAAACGATGCTGATTTTGTTTTTCATAGATTTTTCTAAGCATTAAGGTCAAAATGTTTTAGATAGTTTTTCATGTTCTACGACGATTTACCACGTTTTAGATAGTTTTTCATGTTCTATGACACTTTAACACAATTTGCATGGTATTTCAATAATTTTCATTGTTTTATGATGATTTACCATGTTTTAGATAGTTTTTCATGTTTTACGACGATTTACCATGTTTTTGATAGTTTTTCATGTTTAACGACACTTTAACACATTTTGCAAGGTTTTTCAATAATTTTCAGTGTTTTATAACGATTTACAATGGTTTAGATAGTTTTTCATGTTTTACGACAATTTACCATGTTTCAAGACAATTTACCACTTTTTTGATAGTTTTTCAGGTTTTACGACGCTTTAACACAATTTGCATGGTATTTCAATAATTTCCATTGTTTTATGATGATTTACCATGTTTTATGATGATTTACCATGTTTTACGACGATTTACCATGTTTTAGATAGTTTTCATGTTTAAAACAACGCTTTAACACATTTTGGAAGGTTTTTCAATAATTTTCAGTGTTTTATGACGATTTAAAATGGTTTAGATAGTTTTTCATGTTTTACGACAATTTACCATGTTTTAAGACGATTTACCACTTTTTAGATAGTTTTTCATGTTTTACGACAATTTACCATGTTTTAAGACGATTTACCACTTTTTAGATAGTTTTTCAGGTTTTACGACACTTTAACACAATTTGCATGGTATTTCAATAATTTCCATTGTTTTATGATGATTTACCATGTTTTAGATAGTTTTTCATGTTTTACGACGATTTACCATGTTTTAGATAGTTTTTCATGTTTAACGACACTTTAACACATTTTGCAAGGTTTTTCAATAATTTTCAGTGTTTTATAACGATTTACAATGGTTTAGATAGTTTTTCATGTTTTACGACAATTTACCATGTTTCAAGACGATTTACCACTTTTTAGATAGTTTTTCAGGTTTTACGACGCTTTAACACAATTTGCATGGTATTTCAATAATTTCCATTGTTTTATGATGATTTACCATGTTTTATGATGATTTACCATGTTTTACGACGATTTACCATGTTTTAGATAGTTTTCATGTTTAAAACAACGCTTTAACACATTTTGGAAGGTTTTTCAATAATTTTCAGTGTTTTATGACGATTTACAATGGTTTAGATAGTTTTTCATGTTTTACGACAATTTACCATGTTTTAAGACGATTTACCACTTTTTAGATAGTTTTTCAGGTTTTACAACACTTTAACACAATTTGCATGGTATTTCAATAATTTCCATTGTTTTATGATGATTTACCATGTTTTATGATGATTTACCATGTTTTACGACGATTTACCATGTTTTAGATAGTTTTTCATGTTTGATGACACTTTAACACATTTTGCAAGGTTTTTCAATAATTTTCAGTGTTTTATGACGATTTACAATGGTTTAGATAGTTTTCATGTTTTACGACAATTTACCATGTTTTAAGACGATTTACCACTTTTTAGATAGTTTTTCAGGTTTTACGATGCTTTAACACAATTTGCATGGTATTTCAATAATTTCCATTGTTTTATGATGATTTACCATGTTTTATGATGATTTACCATGTTTTACGACGATTTAACATGTTTTAGATAGTTTTTCATGTTTAATGACACTTTAACACATTTTGCAAGGTTTTTCAATAATTTTCAGTGTTTTATGACGATTTACAATGATTTAGATAGTTTTTCATGTTTTACGACAATTTACCATGTTTCAAGACGATTTACCACTTTTTAGATAGTTTTTCAGGTTTTACGACGCTTTAACACAATTTGCATGGTATTTCAATAATTTCCATTGTTTTATGATGATTTACCATGTTTTATGATGATTTACCATGTTTTACAACGATTTACCATGTTTTAGATAGTTTTCATGTTTAAAACAACGCTTTAACACATTTTGGAAGGTTTTTCAATAATTTTCAGTGTTTTATGACGATTTAAAATGGTTTAGATAGTTTTTCATGTTTTACGACAATTTACCATGTTTTAAGACGATTTACCACTTTTTAGATAGTTTTTCAGGTTTTACGACACTTTAACACAATTTGCATGGTATTTCAATAATTTCCATTGTTTTATGATGATTTACCATGTTTTAGATAGTTTTTCATGTTTTACGACGATTTACCATATTTTAAGACGATTTACCACTTTTTAGATAGTTTTTCAGGTTTCACGTCGCTTTAACACATTTTGCAAATTGCAAATTATTGTAATAAGGGTCAAATAAGAATGCTCGCCAGAATGTTCTCCAAAGACCCATCAGCGTTCCACTGGTTCAAAGGACATTATAATTTTGTCCGCGTATTTCAAAATTGAACAGCTTTTTTAAAAAAATTATTTTAAGGCTATCGGGAAGGAAATTATAAATGTATATATGTACCCTCTTGGCTATGCTTCTCATCACACATTCAGTCTTTACAGCATGACGGTCTTACTTAAAAACGTGGTGAAAATTTGTGTATGTAAAAACCTTACTAATTGAAACATAAAACAGTTAATGTAAATATATATACAGATCAGCAACATCAGCAGATGTAGGCAGACTGATGGAACCTAAGCGCAAGCCAAATACTAAGTTTGGTGATCGCGCTTTCGGAGTATCTGGGCCGAAGGCTTGGAATAAACTCCCTCCAGAACTAAGATCCATAACAAGTCCAACAGAATTCAGGTCTAAACTAAAAACTTACCTTTTTAAGCTGTCATACCTTTAAAATAAATATACCATTCCTGAGAGAAAGTCCAGTTATATCTAATTTTCCAATTATGTCCTAAATCCTGTATCTAAATTTCGCTAATAAACAATTAGTTAATGTTAATTAAGTGTTAATCTCAAGTGACCTAACAGGTAAGTATTGTACGGTATATTATCTCCATAAATAGTTAGTAATAACATAGATCAGTGTAGAAATGTATTATAAATTTGTACAGCGCCCTTGAGGTGATTTTGCACAAAAACGGCGCTATATAAGTCATACCTAGCTGAACTGCAAATAGCAGCTTCTGATGAAACCATCTCTTGAAAGATGACTCTCATTGGGACAACACATTATCAGAAGCCGATATTTGCATTAGAAATCTTTTACATCTTTAAAATAACAAAGAAATATATAGAACAAATACCTTGAAAAAATGCCGATTTTCGTGAGAAAATATTATTATTTCAATTTTATACAATAGATAAACAACCCCCTTTGACTGGATAAGCAATGTATATATAATTCCATTAAAATTCCGAATTAACCTAGCTTTTTCCCATAAGATGGAACTATTTTATTCAAAAAATGACATTATTAATAGATTAAAACTGAGGAAAAATAATAAAAACGGTTATTCGCGGGGAAACTGACCTGCATGCGTAAAAGTAGCGCATGCGCATAAGTCTGAAAATTGCAATGTTGCGATACATTTTTTATTAGTAATAATTCGAAAATAAAGTGTACAGTCTTAGTACAACGTGTTACAAAAACACTGTTTAACGGTTGTGAAGTGGTATTTTATTAGTAAGACTGTTAGTGTACAATTTATTATGTTGTCTTGTATAGTGTTCCTGTACTAGTGACATTTTTATAAATGTTATGTTTGTGTGTATAGTTTATAAATTTATGTATTTGTATTTTGAAGATTAAAAGGCATATCATGTTATATTCGTACAATCCTCTAATTTTCAAATAAGTTCATTTCTTGGTATAGTTTATTCATGAGGAATCCGGGTTATAATTATATTTATCTTTGTTTATAGTAATAAATCTCTAAACTGGCACGAGTATTCTTTAATCATAACAGAATACAGTTTTCACAATCTACATTAAGTTAAGAAATTATCCGAGTCAGCGAGCTAGATTCACATATTTCTAATGATGCAGTTGGTTTATGGAGGGTTGATATAAATGGTTCAAATGACGATACATTAGATGCAGTTAGGATATAAATTGAATAATAACACTATACACAATTAAAGATATGCCGCCACAAGATATGAATTGATAAAAGAGGTTTAGTGTTTTTATTGTAATGAAGAAAATGATGGAATTTTTATTTGGTGTAATAAACATCGGAGATATGCGGCATAACCCGAAATTCAATTTAATTCAATCCCTATTGCCATGATAAGAAACATGAAATGCGATAAAGATCTTACTGTGTTAAGTTCTGGCTGGTTAGCTCTCCGTCTACCGAAACGCCAGGCGGAGGTTCCTTCATTAACGACATCAGCTCTTTCTGTAGACGTCTCTGCAATTAAAGAAATCATCAGAACTGCAATCTTGCAAAATCAACGAAGCGATAAATTTAGGATGATCGATGACAGATGTATTACAAAATGATATTGGGTCAGTAAACACGTCAGGGAAAATTTTACAATAATTAACAAAAAACAAAGGTGGTTCGAAGTAACTGCTTGACTAGTTTTCGAATCGTATCAAAACAATATTCAATTAAAACAAGAAATTTAAAAAAACCTCAGATGGAGATACAGCAGCCATGACAGATAATTTTATTTGACAATGAGAAATATTGCAAGCTTGAATATAATATTTTCCCTTCCATAGAAAAATAAATGAGAAAAATAAGAAATAAGGGGTATGGACGGCCAAAAGGAAATGAGAAACGAAGTATTTTTGTGTCGATGTGTGTATAACTATTAAGTAAGTGCTCTGAAGGGTATGAAGCACTGCTCAAACTTTAAAGGGAAAATATGAATACGCACTTATTTATTTACCATTCAATATGAAAAAGAAATTCTTATCTAGATTCATATTCTTATTCCAAAATTTAACACCATGGTTAACACTTTAACAGTGTTTGAAAGAAAACCAGTATTCTTCAAGGTACGTTTACAAATTTTAAAGGGTCACTAATTATAAAAACACGTAACAGCAATGAAACTAAATTAAATACTGGTTAGAAAACTACAAACCTGCGTTATTATGGAAGAACAAGAAGAAGTTTAAAAAGTTCAATATGATAGAGGAAACTAAAAGAAGTTTGAAAAAGTACAAAAATTTGTCGATTTTCGTTGCTCATACGGAGTAGTAGCCAGTGGTAGCTAAAGCAAAATTTAAAATGTACGTCGGAACTGTAAATATTTTATTGTTCCCTATATAACGCAATTAAATGGGGTATTTCAAAATATTTTATTCAGCCATTTTATGTCGCTTTGATATGGCAGCCCTGGTTTGAAGGATAGAAAAAAATGGTCGTTGAATTGTCAAAGCGTTCGTCTGCAGAGAAGTTTATTGATGAAATAAATATAACCAATTCCAAAAAAGTTGCCGTCGTATTTGTTTTGGGGTTCATTGCTTACCATGGAATACTACACCTTCAGTATGGTGAGTTTAACTCGGAATATTTAACCAAAACAGTTCGCCGGTTGGTGCGGTACAAAACAAATTCAATCGAAAAAAACGAATTGAGTCACCGAACTGTATTGTTATTTGTCTTGCATCATGTTAGTTGATATGTGGGAAGCAACAATGGATTTTTAATTTCCTTGTGAATATGCTTCTTTAGTAAGTGCATATGAATTGAAAGGTGTAATAAATAATATAATCAGATGAGATGTTTTGTTTCCGTTAGGACCTGACTCATGTTCCTGGCTCTTGTCTGACGGGCGCTATAAAGGGGACCATGAATGGCAGCCCTATGGCTGTATGCTGCACAGATACTCTCAGACGTAAGGTCCCTTGATCCTTAGAATTCTTTTCTGACGACTTGAAGTTTTTTCGTACTTATCAATTTGTGCAATCTATATTTTATTCACAGAATTGATAAAATTTAAAAAATTCCTTTATCGTATTCATATTTTTGAGAAATGATTCATGTGCACTTGAATTAAATAAGCTGCAATTCTGTCCACTTACTATTAAGTTTTAAATATGCATATAAAATATAATATTTATGGTATTTGCACTCGATACTGTGCTATCAGCTATCGCCAAGAATTTAAACAATGTAAAAAATTACATATAAATGATATTGCCTATCAAAACTAGGTGCTATAGAAATATCTAGATTTCAGATATATTTGAGAGGTAACACTTAGAGGGCTAATAAAGTAAAAGTTTTATCTTAAATGTATCGTCAATGTACTTAAAATGGTGCAAAATTGGCTTCAATTGCCCACCTACAATTACTTAGCAATTATTGCTTTCAATTTGTGGAAGATACTCTCATTATCGCCCTGGTCAAAGACCACCATTCAGAATAAAAGTGTTGCTTGAAAGGGTTTTAGCCTTGTTTGGCGACCTGATATAGCCCTATCGTCTTTTTAACAATATCCTTCCGCTTCGCACTGCCTTTAGCCTCTCAACTGCCCCATTCAAAATAAACTATGAATGCAGAATATAGAAAAAGGTATGTTCATTCAAGAAGAGAAAGGTGGGGAGTACCTGGTTATTTGAATCGGGTCACCAAACATGGCTAAAGCCATTTCAAGAAACGTTTCAATTCTGAATGGTGGTCTTACACAAGGGCGATTCTGAGAGTATCTTCCACTCTTGTAAAAGATTACTTTTTTGTTGTTGTTGCTTATTTTAGAGTTTGGGGATGTAGCATTGTTAATGTAACTATGTATGTAATTCATTAACCAATTGACTGTGGTGACTTCCGTGACGTTGAGAAAAATGGCACACGGGAAAATTGTAGATACATCAAATAAAAAGTATTTTCTAAAGCAATATTTAGTGCAAGCGATTTTTAACTTAATCTTCACACAGTTTCTTTATAGATAAGGGTTAAAATCGCTTACAAATATTTCATCGATTTTTGTATGGATGACACCGGCGTTCCATCCACAGTCGATAGGTTAATGGACCAATATTTTTTTGAAAAAACATCTAAAATAAAATTAGAAAAGAATCATTAATATTTGAAAAACTTCTTGCCTTATGATAACAGTGTTTTTTCATAGAAAATTTTAATTTATTTGTTTCGCAAAACAGCATACGTCACAATCTTTCGAAATTTGGATGTAGGTACTGTGTTAATTCATGTTGAAATATTCATGTTCATAACGAAAAATTTGTGACGGATAGCTTGACACTTTTATGAACTCTGTTCGATGAAAAATAAATATTTGCATTTAATATGAAAATGATCACCCGAATGAATTCAATACAACTCGATGAACGTTGGGTCTTTTTATTGAATGCGATTGTGTGTTTTCAGTGACACCAGACACTGCTTCAGGTACCTGGCCTTCTGGGGTCGATACAATCACTTTGCCTTCATAGGAGACTCGAGGGTACAGCAGCTCTATCATTCCTTTGTTTGTGAGTATTATGTCTATTATAGTCTGTATATTTTGGTACCATCTGAAGAAACAGACTTAATATTGAAAATTTTCTTCATCACGAACGTTTGGGAATAACTTATAAACAACCTGACCAGATCCAATGACACACTACCCATGCAAGCATCACATGGAGTATATATTAACGGTTCCTTGATATTTCATCAAAATGAAAATTGAACACATCTTTAAAAAGTAATATCATCATCATCATCATCATCACTTTGGGCTCTACAACCCCTGGTCGGTCTTGGCCTCCTCAAGAGTCTTCCTCCACTCATCTCGGTCCCGCGCCAGCTCTCTCCAGTTTCGAAGCTCCAAGGCAGACAAATCTTTGAGGACGTTACATCTTAACCTTGGCCTTCCCAGGCTCCTTTTCCCTATCGGTCTTGAGCTCAGCAGGGACTTTGGTTCTTGATGCTCGGTCATTCTCTCCAAAAGTAATATAGAGTAATTAAAAGTGATGAAACAAAAACTAGGTTTAATAGTTACATATGTAACCTATTTAACCTAGTTTTTGTTTCTTCACCTTTCACTTTACACCACTTTTTGTAGGTGTGTTGTATTGTCTTTTTGATGATATACCAGGTCACCTATATTAACATCTATTTTACCAGTTTAATCTCTAAATAGTGTAAAATAAAGTCATTACATATCCGCTTCTATCTGTTTGTGTGCTTACTTCTTCTAAACTACCCAACGGATTTTGATAGGGTTTTCACTATCATTTAGAGAATTTCTTCCGGAAGGTTTATAATAATATAATACATGCATATTATATTTATAGAAAGTAGAGAAAAAGCTAAGCAACGCCAGATACCCCTCAGCTAATAAAGAATAATTTATTGATAATAACTAGCTGACGTTTACCCGGCGTTGCTGGGGGTTTATCCTTAGGAGATAGCCGTATATGATTGTGGACCTTTTTAATAAATGTTATTCCGTAGTACATTATTTTGATATATCTCATGAGGTTTAGCTAGCGTTAGCAATGTGGTGCCTGAAAATATATTTTTTCGTCTTGATTATAAAACGTAGACTTTTCTCTACTTTCTATAAATATAGTGTGCATGTATCATATATGTAAACCTTCCGGATTAAATTCTCTAAATGATACTGAAAACTCTATCGAAATCTGATGCGTAGTTTAGAAGAAATAAGCGCACAAACAGACAGACGCCGATAGTGACTTTATTTTATACTATTTAGAGATACTGCATTATTAAGTCAAAACGTCAAATTTGTGAAGTTTGTTGCCAGTATTCCCACGATATCACCCCCCCCCTAATGTGTTGACATTGTTTCCAGCTCACATAAAGGTGCAACAGGAGGGTGAGGTGCCTTCAGCTGCACCAAACTCCAACTTCACCTTTGTGGACAGCAAGCTGCGCCTTTCAGCCCAGTTCATATGGAGCCCCTACGTGTCCAGCAAGATGGTGCAGCAGTTCAGAGACTGGTGAGACTGAACCACCCCCTATTGACATTGTTCCCGGCTGAGCTAAGGAAACTCTTATGGATATTTTGTTGCGGAATGAGAAAGGAGTTTGGAAGGAAGGAAGTTAAAATAATTACAGCCATAAAGCTTTATTTTTATTGTTTCTAGGGAACGCAGCCCCACCCCGCCATCTGTGGTGGTGGCGGGCTGCGGCCCCACCATCATCTGGGAGCAGAACGCTTCCCTAGCAGCGCTCGCGCAGTACCGCAGCAACTTGTCTCGACTGGTGCAACCAGCGCGGGGGCTGGCGGCGCGCGGGGCCGCCACTCTCTGGGTGCTGCAGGAGCCCGTGGATACGGAGCGCCTGCCTCCACTCACGCAGCAGCAACTGGACCTGTACAACGACGCTGCCACGGAGGTTAACTTTTGACACTTTTTCTAATGGAATTTATTGGCGTATTGTGAGATTGAGAGGGTGCAGAGATGATTATCAAAAAAAACAAGAGGTTTGAAAGACCGGCAATTTGAAATAGACACAAGAAACTAAAATTACCAACATTAAGGATTCACTTAAAAGAATTTTCATCAATGGTGCTAATTTAATTATTTTAGGAAGCACTTATGCAAGTTATGCTTATAACTTGTTATGCTATAAAATATAAATATTAAGATAATAATAATAACTAACAGTTACAAAACCCTCTCCGCGGGTTTTTTGCTGCTAGGCGGCTAGGCTGCTGCGGGCAGCACTTAGTTGGGCTTCGCCCAGTTTATGTGATAGTAACAACGGTTAACCTATAATAACCCAACCTAACCTATCATTTTATTATACATATAAGTACATGTCAGATTAGAGATTTGTTGGCTAATTTTACCATCAACGAAGCGTTTCTAGCTTCCGATTTTGTTTCATGTTTTTTTATTGGGTTGGCAGTGCCAACACTTCCTACAAACAAACGCGTATTATGCGCGAACTTCATATCAGTGTTCTATCAAAATGGTGCGAAATTATTATTTACATAAATAATATTAAATATCAATAATTTTTAAAATCGTATATGCAAAGAATTGTTGTTTTTTGTCATTAAGTTGAATCAAATGTTTGTTTTCTTTTTAAATGCGTATTAAAATGGTAGTTTGAATAGATGAAATTGTACGTATTTGTTAAGGATTATTTCAAATGAAATTATTTGCCATTATTCCGCCAGAGGTGCACTCTGTCGGCCAATAGGGAAACTACTCCAGCGGCCGGTAAAGAAGGGATTAAAATTTACAAAGAAACCTAGAATTCGTGATATTTTGCTATGGAGGCTATGCAGAATTTACCCGAAACATAAGATTTGAGTTCAACCAGAATAGAGGGGGCTGAAACCGTCCAGATGCTGGCGTAATAATACTATCAAATAACATAGCATTTATATAGCGCAGTTTAGTGTAATTTCACAGATGCAGTATGAATATAAATAAATAATTTTATCAATACACTATAGGGTCAATCCGCACCAAATCATCCAGGCCATGTCACCCACCATCTCAGATTTTGATGAAACTTTAAATTTTTAATCCTTCCATATAGATAAGAAAATATACCAAATTTTACCTTCCTACCTCAACTCGTTTTTTTTTTATGGGCAGTTGAAGTTTGGGCAAAATAAGCGTTTTTACATATTCCGAGCACTCCGGAAGAGCTTGTACCTTCAATGAAAAAAAATTGTATCTTTGTCATTTATAGTGCAAATGCAATGAAAATTTTCAATATTATCAAGAAAACTATGCTGATTGCAGAAAAAAATAAATAAACCCTTTACATTTATCTACTTGACTTTAAAAAATTACCAAAAATAATTTTTTAAGTAATTTTTGGGACGGAAAAGGTACTTTACAAAAAAGCAATATCTCGGGAAGGTACAGTGTTAATGAAGTAATTTTTTTTTTTATTCATATCTACAAATAGCATAGAATCACATACAAAAATAAAATTCATGGCATTTTACTTGCTTCAATAAATAAAATCCATTTTAAACTTTTTTCAAACTTTTTGTAATTTTTTTTTATTCTTATCTACAATAAACATAGTACAACCTAAAAAAATAAAACTCCTGGTATTTTGTGTGCTTCACAGTGTAGAAACGTTTTTAAAATAAGAAATCTTTATCATACAGAATTGTTCTAGGTTTTTTTAAATCTAGATACAAAAATAAATAAAATCCATTTTAAACTTTTTTCAAACTTTTTGTGATTTTTTTTATATCTATTTTTAGTTTGTAATTGGGCAAGTTATAGTTTAGGTATATAGCTAGTAATATAGGTTGAATGAATGGACTAATATCAAAGAAACAGTCCTAGAGACAAGTCACTACATGGAAATGATGTATCTGCAACAAGAACAAGACAGAACATGAAAATTACTATCTGCCTCATCACTAAGTTTGCAGGATACTACATGCTTTGTTTTCTCTGACATGCTTAGTTCTGAGTCAGCTTCAAAGCAGTGATCATCTATATAAATACAGTAGTTGTTTCATGTTATGGTGTACGTTGTTAAAATGTCTCTAATCGAAACAAGTTTAGTTAAATGTAGTGTGAGACAACATAATGGTACTGAATGTCACAAAAAAAGTTATACTAAGTCAGAGAAATTAACGAGTGTGGATTTGTTAAGTGAATTTGAAAAAAAGCTTATTCAACAAAGAAGTTTTGTATCTACAGACTTGGTTTTCAACATTTGTGAGCACCACAGAATATTTAACTTAAATAAATATGAAACATTTCAAAAAGCTTGTTTTGACCCGTTCCAAAGCCACAAAAGGAAAATTACAAAAACTTTAAGAACAGTATCCTTGGAATTTTCAGAGAACATTAATACCATTCTAAAAGTAACTAATAAAGCAATCCCTGGACAAAAAATTTGTAATGCATGCAGAGCAAAAATTAGTAAGAGCCAAAACCTTAACAATGAAATTGAAGAGCTTAACACTTTTCAAGAAGACATAAGTGAAGTTGAAAATGTTTTAAACAAAGAATTTTTTTTACAAGAAATCAACACTTCTTTAACTGACATTGGAGAATCTCCATTTAAACTACATGCAATACCATCCCACAGTAAGTCTAGTTACGCTAAACGGAAGTTAGATTCTGCTTGTTCAACCTTAAAGAAAAAAGTAAGTAAAGTTTTAGAAAAAGAATTTTCCCCAGTAAAATGTGATGCAAAAATACCAAGATGTATTCAAGAAAAAGCTAATGACATGGACAGGCTTGTTGAGTTGGTTAAAAAAAAATTGCAAACACAAGTTACACGCCGTGAGAGAATTCAGCTTCTAACTCTCGCTCCAACTTCGTGGAGTAGAAAAAAGGTTGCTGAAGAATTCAGTGTTGGTGAATACTCAGTTCGTAAAGCACGAGAGCTACTAAATGAAAATGGTATCATTGCTTTACCTGATCCAAAAAAAGGAAAACCATTTGACCAAGGAACAGTTACTTTGGTTAAAAATTTCTACCAAAACGATGAATTTTCTCGTGTTATGCCAGGGAAAAAAGATAAAGTTAGCATAACCAAAAATGTTTATGAACAAAAAAGACTATTGCTTTGTAACCTGAATGAACTTTATGCTACCTTCAAGTTTGAATACCCTGCTTCAAAAATTGGGATTTCGAAATTTTGTTGGTTGCGTCCCAAATGGTGTGTGCCAGTAGGTTCTCCAGGCTCTCATTCTGTCTGCGTTTGTGCAATTCATCAAAATGTAGTGTTGCTTCTTAATGCTTGTGACAGTGAAGAAACGTACCATGATTTAATGGACTACTTAGTGTGCTCAAAGAACAATAGAGACTGTATGCTTCGACATTGCGATAAGTGTTCAACATCTAGTGAAAATCTTAAGAAACATTTGTTAGAAAAATTTGAAGAATGGGACCAAGAAGATGAAATTACATACAGTGCATGGGTAACTACTGATAGAACACAGCAGGTTTCAGTTACAGTTCCCTTTCATGAATATGTAGAACATCTTGTGAAGAGTCTTGTAAAACTTCTTCCTCATTCTTTTATAACAAAGTCTCAATCAAAATATCTCAAAGAGTCCCTAAAAGCACAGCTTCAGATAAATGAAGCTGTTGTGTTATTAGACTTCAGTGAAAACTTCTCCTATGTTATCCAGAATGAAGTCCAGGGTTACCACTGGACGCAAGACAGTTGTTCACTCCACCCAGTGGTAATTTACACTTGTGAAGAGCCTGGCAAAGATCTCACAGTGTCAAGCTTGTGTGTAATTTCAGATGACTTGGAACATGATGTAAGTTTCGTTTACGAAACTCAAAAAATTGTTGCTCAATTTTTAAATCAAAAATTTCCCCAAATTCAAAGTGTTCATTATTTTACTGATGGTTGCGCAGCGCAATATAAAAACTGTAAAAACTTTTTAAATCTGTGTCACCATCAAAAAGACTTCAACTTGAAAGCATGTTGGTCGTTTTTTGCTAAGAGTCATGGGAAATCTCCCTGTGATGGAATAGGTGGAACAGTAAAACGTCTTCTAACTAGAGAAAGTTTGCAACTTGGCCCTGGTAACACTATCACAACTGTAGACAAAACTTTTAAGTTTTGTCAGTCGAGAGTAGAAAATATATATTTTTACTTGCTGAGAAAAGAAAGCTTATTCACTTGCAGGCAACAATTACAGCAGCGTTTTTCACAAGCTAAAACAATACCAGGCACTCGAGGTTTCCACTGCTTTGTTCCTCTGTCTGAAAATGAAGTTGGCACAAAAAGGATAAGTTCAGATTCAGATTATGCTTTGATTTTTAACTTCAGTGGGGAACGAAATCGCTCTGAGCAACTAAGTATGGTACAAATTTGTACAAACTCTTATGTAGCTTGCGTATATGACAACCATTGGTTTTTTGGACTTGTGGTTTCCAAAGATGAAGACGAGTGTGATGTATCAATCAAGTTTATGCATCCTTTTGGCCCAGCTCCATCCTTTTACTGGCCACATCAAAAAGAAGATATTTGTTTTGTTCCACTACAAAATATTTTTAATATCGTTGACCCTCCCACAACAAAAGGTTCAGGAAGAGCTTACTACTTTCTTGAAAAAGACGTTCATCATGCTGGTCAAAAGTTCAACCATCTTATGGGTCAGATCAAGAATAAAAGTAAAAAATGAACTTGAACATTTATTTGTAAACAATATTATTGTAATGTACTTTCATTTAACCTAATCCTACATTGCCTGTTTTATTTTTATTGTATTTGTTTTTTAAAGAGTTAACTTTGTATTGAAAAGAGTTAAAAAGTTGATCTTGTTATAAAATATTGCTATGGTGTATGCATTCAGGGTAAGGAACAAGGTACATTATTTTGTTGGTGCCTTAAGCTTACATTGCAAGCTTACCAGCATGTTGTAAAGGACCGAATAAGTTTGACTTTTTTTATTTGCAAATACAGTATCTAGATTTTAAAAAACTTGGAACAATTCTGTATGATTAAGATTTCTCATTTTAAAAACGTTTCTACACTGTGAAGCACACAAAATACCAGGAGTTTTATTTTTTTAGGTTGT
This sequence comes from Hesperophylax consimilis, assembly GCF_061612785.1. Taxonomy (NCBI): domain Eukaryota; kingdom Metazoa; phylum Arthropoda; class Insecta; order Trichoptera; family Limnephilidae; genus Hesperophylax; species Hesperophylax consimilis. The sequence continues at coordinate 6,460,990 of NC_142842.1, forward strand.
ACTATGTTTATTGTAGATAAGAATAAAAAAAAAATTACAAAAAGTTTGAAAAAAGTTTAAAATGGATTTTATTTATTGAAGCAAGTAAAATGCCATGAATTTTATTTTTGTATGTGATTCTATGCTATTTGTAGATATGAATAAAAAAAAAAATTACTTCATTAACACTGTACCTTCCCGAGATATTGCTTTTTTGTAAAGTACCTTTTCCGTCCCAAAAATTACTTAAAAAATTACTTTTGGTAATTTTTTAAAGTCAAGTAGATAAATGTAAAGGGTTTATTTATTTTTTTCTGCAATCAGCATAGTTTTCTTGATAATATTGAAAATTTTCATTGCATTTGCACTATAAATGACAAAGATACAATTTTTTTTCATTGAAGGTACAAGCTCTTCCGGAGTGCTCGGAATATGTAAAAACGCTTATTTTGCCCAAACTTCAACTGCCCATAAAAAAAAAACGAGTTGAGGTAGGAAGGTAAAATTTGGTATATTTTCTTATCTATATGGAAGGATTAAAAATTTAAAGTTTCATCAAAATCTGAGATGGTGGGTGACAAATCCAAAATTTTCTGGATGATTTGGTGCGGATTGACCCTATAACAACTCAATTCTTTCAAGAAAGGCAAACAAATATTTTTTGGTACAATAGGAGATAAAATAAAATATTTTCTACATAAGTTTCCCAGGTTCTTGTTCTTTTCTCCTCATATTTTCTATAATATTTGTATACTGTTGCTCACAGTTATAGTGGTTACTTCTTTCAGATGCTGTCCCACTCCAGTGTGAAGCTGTGGGGCTCCTCAGCACTGGTGGTAGGCGGCGCCATGTCTGAGGATGGCCTCACCCTGAGTCCTACAGCGCTCCGACACGACACGCAGATCCTGCTCAACATGTATTGCAACGACCACATGAACTTTGACGATGGCACCTGCTGCTCCTCACCTGAACCCTACACCACCTTGCAGATCGTCACCTTCTCCATCTTCCTGGTATGCATGGTCCTTGCTGCCGTGCTCGCAGCACACAGCCGCCTGCAGAACTGGCGGCGAGGAAGGGATTACAGACCGCTCGGACAAGCACAAAGCGGGCAGGTCAGCCAAGGACAGGAAAGTGGAGATGGGGCACGTCAAGCCCTCGCAGCTCTGGCTATCTTGGGTCTCATCCTGGCCTACTTCTACCTGTGTGACCGCACCAACTTCTTCATGAAAGAAAACAAATACTACTCGGAATGGAGCTTCTGGCTGCCTGTTGGATACGTCTTAGTTCTTGGCCTGTTCTTCACCGAGGAAGCTCGCAGTCCTCGGGTGTTGCACCGGGAACAGACGGCGGAGTGGCGCGGCTGGATGCAGCTGCTGGTTCTGGGTGCCCAGGTCACAGGGGCTGCAAGGCTGCTGCCCCATCACATGCTTCTCCGCGCCCTGGCTTCTGCTTACCTCTTCCTGTCCGGCTACGGCCACTTCTGCTATGTATGGCACACGGGGGATGCTGGCCTCGTACGCTTGCTACGTGTTCTCTTTCGTCTCAATTTTATGACTGTGGCGCTCTGCCTTACGATGAATCGACCCTACCAATTCTACCAGTTTGTGCCTCTCCTGTCCTTCTGGTTGGTTCTGCTATATTCAGTGCTGGCTCTACCGCCAATGGTGTCGGCTCTCACCAGTGAAGGTCATCCCTATCGCTACGGATATCTAGCGCTCAAGTTCTTGGGTCTGTTTGCTGTAATCACTATTCTCTACATGTCGGAGGTATTTTTCGAGAAGGTGTTTGTGACTCGGCCATGGAAGGCCCTGTTTGTGACCACGGATGATGACATTCAACAGTGGTGGCAGCGCTGGAAGAGTGACCGCTACTCGCTGTGGGCGGGAGCCGTGTTTGCAGCGTGCTTCAGACTAGCCCAGCGTCATCAGCTACTGGATGATAGTTCCCACGCCAATCTCCTGGCACCACGAGCGGCTGTGGCTGCAGCCCTAGCCGCACTGGCGCTTCTGGTGGGGTGGCTTGCACTGCCATTGCTCTGTGGGGGCCGCCGTCCCTGCGAAGAAGTGCATGGCTACATTGGAGCCCTGCCCGCTTTAGCTTACGTGGTGCTCCGCAATCTCTCGGGGGCTCTGCGATCCCGTTATTCGAGCTTCTTAGCGTGGTTCGGAGACATATCTCTGGAGCTGTTTGTATGTCAGCACCATATCTGGCTCGCCGCTGATACGCACGGAGTGCTTGTTCTGGTACCTGGGATGCCCAACCTGAATCTGCTTTTGACTTCGTTCATCTTTGTGTGCGCGGCCCACGAGGTTCGGCGCTTGACGCAAGTCCTGCAGCCGCTGGTTGTGCCCAACGATGTGCGCAAATGTTTGCGCAACCTGCTTGTCTTTATAGTCATCCTGGTGCCTATTGGCATTCATGACGGTATGTTCTAATACCGGTTCGGCGCACTAACTTAAGTTAACTGTTCGCACAAACTTTTCATAATACCTGTGATGGGTTGCTAATGATTCATATTTAGTTAATAGTTTAATTTTAAGGAAATGTGATTGAATTGTATTAAAAATTTTCTCTGCTATGTAAATAAAGTATTATATTTATGATGAAGATTGTTTAAATTCCTTACCTAGCCAAGTCTCCTTTTTAATATTTTTTATGTGGCACTATGACAACCCCGATTGGGGTATGTTGCGAAGCTAAAGGTAGTGGAGGGTGGGAAGGAGATGGGGAAGAGGAAGGTGGGTACCTAGCTATTCAGATATGGTCACCGAAGATGGCCAAAGCCATTTCAAGCAATGTTTCATTTCTAAATGGCGGTCTTACACCAAGGTGATATTGCGAGTATCTTCCACTCTTGAACGTGCTGCAAATATACTATATATTATTTTTAAATGAGTAAATTGTGAAATAACAAATAAAAATGTACTTGCGCTCGCCGGGATTTGAACCGTGACCCCTGGCTGTTAGTAGAGAGCCTTACCCCTCAACCATGGAGGCCGTTAAAATAGTCTGAAATGACACTATGTAGTAAGATGAATTATTCTTCTGCACACAAAATATAATATGACTAATGCAGACCTGTGAAAAATCACGGGATATTAAAATTTTCGATATTATTATCGAAAAATCTGACTTTACTTGAAGAAATTAAAAAAAAACGGAAATACCCTTTTTAAATATAGAATCAAAATAATTTTCTGGTAAAAAAATATAGTAAGTGTGTAACTGTGAAGATAGAAAAACAATTGGTGCTTTTACATCCAACAGAAAGCGCTGTTTAAAAAAAAAAACTTGTACAACAGATGGCATTGTTTTTCAAAAAAGCATGCTTTTACCTATCACAATATGTACATAATATACATATATAAACACGCATGCGTAATGTTAGTATAGATAGAATTATTAGATTATATTTAGATAGAACATTTTTATTTACATAGGCAGCTACTTTATCGCTTTTATGAATTCTTGAAACAATCAGTTCCAAATTTGAAAATTAATTCAAAACAAATCCTAGTTCATTGAGCTAGGATTACTATTGTTCAGAGACACACCCACAAACGAAATTAGTATCTTTAATAATTACTTTCAACGGAGAATGAAGAAAAACAGATGTATCATTTTTTGGTAAAGGTTACGAATTCCGCTTCACGGTAAATATGGAATGTTTACTTTGAATTAATACTTGAATTTAGTTATATTATTACTAAAAGTTACTATAAATGTTGGGGAACGCCTGCTCGCGTCCCCTTTAGAGTTATATCCCAGTTTTCAAGTAGTTTGTGGGCTACGCTAGGTTTGTATAGACTGGTTTGTGATTTAATTCTAATACGATATTATGAATATAATCCAACTCTTGATATGAACATAGTCGCCGCATACTAATTGACATATCGTGTAAGTGACTTAATAAATGAAATTAAAAGTGCGTATTTTTCCATCTCCCCCGACATAATAAATCATGTTTTGAATTAATAAAGCTAAATCCATTTATTTGAAAGTGAAATATTGCGTATTAAGAGTGAAGCGGAATAAGAGAAAAATAATCATTTTTTTATATTTTTGAATGTTTGATTTATAAAACAGTTCAGCCACAAAATTGTATGAAAATAAGTTTTCCAAATATCTTATCACTATTACAGATTCTTCTCGCTTCTAAATAAATATACAATATATGCCCCATGTTTGTTATCTCAAAAATCCTCATGTTTATTTGGGTCATCTTGTGCAAATTGCAGGAACGAAAGCATTTCCAACAATTAAAAAAGGCATTATCTCAATAACAATAATTATTGATAGACATGAAAATTTTATTATTCCTAAGAAATTATGTACGTAATATTAACATTTATTATTGAATGCACTATTTTTTTCTTTCAGGCAGACCAGTCAAAGCACCAAAGGATTATTTATAACTAACTAACGTGAACCCCACGTTGCTGGGGTTTTTTCTTAGAAGATAGACATACACCACAACAAACTTTTCTGTATTAGTTACATTATTTTGATTTATCTCATAAGGTTAAACCAGCATTAGCAATGTAAGCGCCCGAAAATATTTTTTTTCCGACTTGATTACAAAACACCAACCTTTCTCTACTTTCTACAAAAGTAATATGCATATATCATATATATAAACCTTCCGGAAGAAATTCTCTAAATGATAGTGAAAACTCTATAAAAATTCTTTGCATAGTTTAGAAAAACTAAGCGCACAAACAGACAGAGGTAGATAGCGACTTTATTTTATATTATTTAGAGATGAATTTTGCTTTCACCAATTTACATTATCAGTTCATAAATGCTAACTATCAGCATCAAATAGTCCTCTGTACATTTTGACTGTCACAAATATATAGACACGTTATTGTCTCACAAAATTAACACAAATGTGGCAAGTAACAAACATATTAACGTGCCCAGTAAATTCTTAATTCATTCTTATATGACAAAGATAGACATCAAAAAATATGTGTGTATGAATGGAATAGATATAGAACCAGGCAGCGTTTATGTACTTAAAAGTTGCGGCGAATACCTACTTCATTCTACATCTCGGGTATGATTCAAATGACAAAATACGCTCACTCACACTAAGATGAATACGGAACGCTGTATATATACGACTTACTGCCAGTAGGTTGTCTTTATACTTGTGTTGGTATGTTCGCTATCTCACTTCCTTTAATAGCATTGGAAATCTTTACGACACAATCAAAATAATTGTATTACTATTTATAATGCATAAGTAATTTGCGTGAATTTACGAATGAAACGTTATTCCTTGGCTTTCACTACTGTTTGCCGTGTAATGGAAACACTTTTTCAAGGCATTTTGGCACTCATTTACGCAATTTTAGTACTAAGCCTGTCGTCCATGCTGTAAGACCCTGAACAAAAGAGTTCCACACTGAACTGCGCTGCAGACCGTTATCTTACTGTAGCGAACTTAATTTTCTGCGCAGGGCCTTGCAGCATTCGATTTATGTCGATTGCTTACCTATCCGTGGGACGACGGGCTAAAACAAAAGTAAGGCAATTACCGTATCTTTTGCTTGCCACATTGAGGTTTCTAAAACGTGTCTATACATATTGTAATGCACACTACATATTTTCAATTTTAAGACTAATCTTAACCATTTTTCGATCTACAGAATGTAATCATAACACATAAGTGATAAAGTATCTTTAATATTCTAAAATAGCAAATAATTGATTCAATTAGTTTAATCTTTTTACAGTAATACTAATAAAATGTTTTAGCAAAATTATTTCATTTCTTTGTTAGTAAAAACTATCATATGAATGACAAAAAGCAACTAAAATAGCTAGTATATAATACAATTTTTATACACAATACAGAATGTACATTGTACTACAAATCTGGTATAACTTATTTAGTCAAAAGCATAGTTATTCTACAATATATAAAAGAGTTTACTTCAATTAAAAATTCATGAGATTGTTCATTTGTTTTATTTAATGGCTTTATTATAATATTAACTCTTGTTATTTATTACACACCGGGTGCAAAACCGTATTAAGTGTGCAAACATTTATTTTGTTATTAAACAAACTATACGTAATTTTTTGTAATAATTTTTATGTATGCACATTGTACATACCATCAAACACAGTGTTTTCCATTTACAATTAGAAAATTACATTATTATCACTTAGTATGGCTATACATTCAGCGTTTGTTATGTATTATTATGTTATGTCACAGTACTCAGGGCCTGATCCAAATGGTGTCTGGCGCTAGTAAAATCCTCACCGTGAGGTGTTAGGTATTATTACACAGAGCCGGCCCTGGTCACACCTTAATGAACCCTCACATCTAGTGCCGGCCATAAGCGGGCATAATTGGAGCAGTCCGCTGCGGGTGCCGAATTATCAAGGCGCCAAACGGGCTGATAATACCTAACAGTCAACACATCACCCTTGAGATTATTTTCGCCCAAAACGGCGCAGTGATCACTTATCTAGGCGTCTACTGGTTTTGACAAGGGGCATCAAAATTTTACTCACGCCAGACGCCGTTTGGCTCAGGGTCAGCCCTGCTCACATCTGTCGTGCTTCGTTGGTAAATAAAATAATAAATAAATAATATTTATGTATTAACTCACATATGGTCTCTTAGAAATAGTTGTGCCTCCCTTACTGTCATAAATAGAAATATGGACTGAGAAAACACTACCCTTTATATTCAAATCTAGAAGTTCTCTAGAAAACCAAAGGTTCCGAATGCAATTTGAGAAAAATTATGAAACTTTAAGATTTTATAAATTATTTTTTACGAAAAATCTAAAAAGTGGGGATACACTAATGTTTATAAATATTTATTTCATAAATAAATTATATTTTTTCGTTTTCAGTTATTTCAGTTCAGTGTTTAGACGAAAAAATATAATGAGCCATTATTAAACTTTTTAATTTTTGCATTAAAAATTATATGTTTATTTCTAAAACAGGTTTCAGTTATCGGATATGTTTATGAATATTCCGTTTATTTGGATTTTATTGCAAAGAAGAAATGCATACAAATTCTCCAAAAGAGTCCTGAGGGTTTAGTAAAAATATAAAGGGAAAGTTTTGTTGCCCGTTACCAATAAGCCGCCAGTAAGACATTGACCCTTTATGAATAAGTGACCAATTTAAAATGAGGCATTTCTGTTTTACAATAATAGTAATACATAATACATGTAAATGACTTCAAGGCGTCAATAAATAAATTATGTGATAATATTCTGTAAACAAATCCAAATTCCAGAAATTCATCTCGGAATATTTTAATTAAATATATTTGTGCTAGGGTAAGTCCGTCTTATCACAGAAAGATAACAATTCTCACTGGGAAATTATAATTCACAAATAAAGTTAACAAATGATTACAAGGTACAGGCAATAAAATTATTAGAAAATGCATCCATATTTACGTTTCTCTCAAAATTCATTAAGTTGTTTTAATTATGATTTATTTGTTTGAGTTTTGGTGAACCAACGCTAACGTTTTCGTATTAAATTATTTGTTTTATGCAAAATATTTTTTTTGTTTATTCTACCATCTTACCAGATAAGGCGATTTTGCGCTATACAAATCATCCAAATATTATTATTATTAATATGTTTATATATTTATAAAAATAATATTTTCATCAGCCCTCAAGAGGTTAATTCATAATTTACTAATGTGTGAGTCATACCGTTGTGTTTGTGTCTTGTGCTGGAAAAGATTCAATGACCACTGCAGAGTTCACATGAGAACAATTTAGAGGACAATACAATATTGTCTCTTCCCAGCTCAAAAATTTGCATTGACCGTGCAGGACAGAAAAATAGGACAATACAATAATTTAACCTCAGTAAACGAAGAACTGTGCGAAAATGGATACGCAAATATTAACACTTTTATAACAAGATGTATTGTATTGTTCATTGTCCTGTCCTCGAAAATTCTGTTCACACTAGGACAATGAGTCCATTGCTGGAACAATACAATATTGTACTGTCCTCATGTGAAGTAGGTTTAACTATTAAATAAACAATTCTCTAACATTTAATTAGTAATTGCAAATTTAATTTGTGTATCCAAATACTGGCTTATAAATAAAGTTATATTCAAAAGGACAGCACATTCAATGTTCACACTTTGTATTAGGTTCAAATTCCACCTCCCTGTACCACCAACTTGGTAACAGCATTCCCAAAACGCCAATGTTTATTTTTAAATTTATGGAGGTTGTTCAATTTACCTGCTTTTAATTTGAAAAGATCTAAAACTTTTATCTAATCTAATTAAGTCTGTACATATTTACACAACATGGAACATTTATTCACATCAACATAATTTAATAATTTGACACTAAAATATGACTAGGGCCTACATTAAATAATAGCGCTAATGACAACTTTAGGTGTTTCAACTTCTACCACTTTGCTGGGTGCCGGAGGGAGAGGGAGTGTTTCCGGCACTTTGCTGGGGGCCGGGGGAGGGAGGGGGAGCGTGTCCTCCACTTTGGCGTGCTTCACTCGCGAGGTGAAGATGTCGTACCCTAAAGAGATGGTGTTGTCGTATAAGACGCGATACCGGGGAGGGAGAATGTAGAAGTTGATGAACTGTGCGGGAGGCCACACCACCCACTCCGCAGCGTACAAGCGCCAGAACTTTTGACGCAACTCTTCCTTAAACTCTTCCGCCGTCACCTCTTCGAACAGGGCAACGCTGGCGAAGAAGAGAGTTATCACCACCGGCGAGAAGAACAGTTGATCCAGCAGCAGTTTTTTGACCACGGTAGAAATAGCGCGACCGGGAATATGATGGTCGAGAAGGCGGTACCAATGGTGGCAAAGGAATCCCACCGTGGCTCCAGAGAATGCCATGTGCGCAGTTCTCGTAGAGTCCCAGCAGGTCAACTGGCCAGAGTAGACCTCGTAGCGCTGCTCCAGCCAGTCTCCGGAGGCGGACAGCGACACGGAGATGGACATGTTGGTGACCAGCAGGTACTTGTCACTGAAGGCCGCTTTGCTCAGCACCTTGACCCGGCGCATGACTGGGCTGCCCCTGATGAGGCGGGCGATACCTCGAGCTGACTCCCTTAGTGTTTGCATTTCGCCGCCGGTAATCCTAAACAAAACAAAAGAGATAACACTACATACAAAAACTCTCATTTTCGCAACTTTAAACAAATACTTGGCATCATAATCCCGACCATCGTCATCCTCTAAGATAAATAAATTGTTTAAAATTAATAAACGAAGCAATTATAAAAATTATGTATAATTTAGTGTTCAATTTTACAATATTTTAGAAATGCCCCATATTAATTTGATTAAAAGGACACTTATTAAATCTAGAGTTAATGCATTCAAAATTAAATATATGATTATTATGTAGAAACTCTCAGCAACTGAAAACATATTAACAGGGCAGTCGAAAACAAAATAAGGATATAAAATAATATATACTCACAGCGAATTTTATATTTCGATTTCGTTTCAAGGCGACCATGCCGCAATAATTGAACTATGTATTTTTTAAATTAAAAAAAGGTTATCTTATATTTTTTTGTCCGAATGAAAAGGTATTCTCGCATACACAAACAAGACCTCGCCATGCAGTCGACACAGTCCACACCTCCGACTGGAGCAGTAGAGATACATTAATTCAGTATGTTTAATTTAAATAAGCTCTTATCTTCTTATCAACTAAACGTCATGCGTCTAACCATGTCTAACCTACAAATTCGGATTCGAACTTGACGTTCTTGACGTTTACAGTTTACACGAGAATATACATAGATCATGTACATACTTTGCGCGTATCGAGCAGTGTTGCCAACGAAGGCGATTTATCGCCATTTAGGCTACTCAGAACGAGAATCGGCGACGAAAAAATCTAACAGGCGACTGGTCGCCGATTAGGCTACCTCAGATTTTTTTAATTTTAATGGAAAAATGTGAGGAATTTTTCGAAATGGAATTCCGTAGCCACCCCCCCCCCATGGATTTCGAATAATAAAAGGGGGAATCAAGCTCACGTAGAATATTTGTGGGGAATATGTGGGCAGAATTTATGCGAGCTCATTAGAATTACTGCAATTGAAATTCGGCTACATTAGGCTACTAAATGTTTGAAAAACGGCGACATTAGGCCAAGATCCGTTGGCAACACTGGTATCGAGTATTGCGCGTCTCGCGTATGCATTTCGTGGGCGGGGATATCTACAGCATAAATAAACTACTCACCATGCACTCACTACTATATATTCTATATAAGAGTGTTTCATTCAAATACTAGAATGAATTTTGAATCAAAAGTCTCGAACGTTCGAAGTATTTTAATAAAGTAAAGTAAACCAGTAAAGAAGCATAGTACTTTTTTAATAAGTATATTCAGAAATCGGACGATACTCGACACAAAGTACAAGGTACCTACATAACATGCATCTTTATTGGGAAGATTCTCAAAGTGTTAAAATATCGTTCAGACTAGGGTTATCGTAAATTTGTGTTTTTTGGTGCTTAATTGCTTAATAGAGATTTCATTTAAATATTAGTTTTTAAAAATGGCTCCATTTCGTAGTGTTGCATAGCGTGGAATCATTTTCTCGACAAGGTTGAATATCGTGCTGAATATATTTATATAAAATAAGAATTTCTTTTAAGGTTTGAGTTTAAAATTTTATGCAATTGACAAATATATTTAAAAAAAATACAAACATTCCCGGGCTACCAATAATCTGACAATATTTGAAAATCTCTTACTACCACCACATTAAGCGGAAAATGTTGCTGGTATTGTGATGAAGGACCTAACCAGCCAAGGAATTGAACACACTACGCCTTGATGGGACTTAAGCGCGATGTCAAATCAGCCACCGACAGATATAATGTTTTTATAACGTAATATGTAACGTTTAGTTTATTATCAAAAAAATTGTATTTTTTACATTAGCTCCATACAGGGCCCTGAAGAAAATGATTTCCCTTGGGGCCTATATGATCTTTGGGGATGCTGCGTGGACTAATTTGGGTTTTTACACAATGTATTAATTGAAAATATTATATGGTACGTTTGCGGCACGTTCCAATGTGAAAAATAGTCTCAGTATCGCCCTGGTGTAAGACCACCATTCAGAATTGAAACGTATATTAAGTACGCCTTATAAGATACTCCAATTGGGGATTTCACTGTCTTACAGTTTACAGACCCAGTTATGATACAGGGACCAGTTGGGACTCTTGGGCGGTATTTACATAAAACATAAACAAAACTTCCAAATTCCTAACATTATTCCTAACATATTTCCAAATATTTTTTCCCGCCAGGCGCCAGCACACGTCCCGACGCAGTATTTGTGGTACGGGCTACATTGGGCTAGGTAGGTACTCACCTACTTAGGTACAAGTGCGAAATACTTGGAACAGGTATTTGGATTAAGTATTTATTCTTACTCGTACTAGTTGTTCCAAGTATCAACACGAGCTAGTACGACTTGCCCCTTATGTGATTGGTTTATTTATGTGTGCATCTAATGTATGTATACATTTGCGAACCGAAACGCGAACCGAGTCTCGAATTAAGGGAAAGGGTCAATGTAACTGACCGTGACAATAACCGGTCGGTGGCCGAGTTGACATCGCGTTTGGGTCCCACCCAGGCGTAGTGTGTTCAATTCCTCGCCTGGCTAAGTCCTCCATCACAACACAAGCAACATTTTCAGCTTACTATGGTGGTAGTAGGAGATTTTCAAATATTGTCAGGTTATTCGTAACCCGGGACCTAAAACCCGTAACTTTTCAAAAAAAAAAAACTGCAAGCGTTTCGCCATTTTCTCATAAGTTCTTTTCCCATAAGTTGAGGTTCAGTTCGGCAGATCGGCTCGCGTATAAATATTTAGAAATAGATATACCATTCACGTATGCATCGATGTTCATATAAATAAATCACTCGCGATGTGCATAAAAATATCACGTGTTGTTCAAGAAACAAAAAATCATGATCAGATTCCTCAGATCCCAGCAGTACTGTAATTTTTGTGTGATGACCGTCATAAGAATTCTCCTTTTTTTAATGTATGAAATCATCTACTACTATGTTACTATCAAGCACCGGCTTTCTTTCAACAGTTTTTTTTTACATTAGTAATCACTTACAAGTCAAGTGAATGAAAAGAAAAATAATTAAATGTATATTATATTTTAGGAGTCATGTCACGACAATCTCGTATCGAATTGTATTAATTCAATCCATTTAAAAAACTCATAGCTTTTAAAAATGTAATCTATGGAAATAATGATTATATTTTATCTATGATAAACGCAGATAAACGTCTTGTCAAGCGCGAAGCGCGCCGGTGTAATTTTTGGCCATAATATATTTATGTTTTTCAAATAAAGTAACGCATTTGCACTGTTTTACGTACCTTAACATTATAAACATATATTTAATAGAAGATCACAGTTTAAACTAGTGAAGTGTTATTTTGAACGAAAGTACGTATGATTTAGCATTAGATATTCATTGGTTTATGAATAGTCTGTCAAACTTTTAAGAGGGAAATGTTTATTATGCAGGATAATCATTTTCTAGCAAACATGCAATTTGTTATTAATTTTGTTTATCAAACTTAAACAAGCTGTTATTTTTAACAATGAAACGTTGGTTCTTTTTTACGACGATAAATTCCAGTCGAGGGTCAATCCGCACCAAATCATCCAGAAAATTTTGGATTTGTCACCCACCATCTCAGATTTTGATGAAACTTTAAATTTTCAATCCTTCCATATAGATAAGAAAATATACCAAATTTTACCTTCCTACCTCAACTCGTTTTTTTTTATGGGCAGTTGAAGTTTGGGCAAAATAAGCGTTTTTACATATTCCGAGCACTCCGGAAGAGCTTGTACCTTCAATGAAAAAAAATTGTATCTTTGTCATTTATAGTGCAAATGCAATGAAAATTTTCAATATTATCAAGAAAACTATGCTGATTGCAGAAAAAAATAAATAAACCCTTTACATTTATCTACTTGACTTTAAAAAATTACCAAAAGTAATTTTTTAAGTAATTTTTGGGACGGAAAAGGTACTTTACAAAAAAGCAATATCTCGGGAAGGTACAGTGTTAATGAAGTAATTTTTTTTTTTATTCATATCTACAAATAGCATAGAATCACATACAAAAATAAAATTCATGGCATTTTACTTGCTTCAATAAATAAAATCCATTTTAAACTTTTTTCAAACTTTTTGTAATTTTTTTTTATTCTTATCTACAATAAACATAGTACAACCTAAAAAAATAAAACTCCTGGTATTTTGTGTGCTTCACAGTGTAGAAACGTTTTTAAAATAAGAAATCTTTATCATACAGAATTGTTCTAGGTTTTTTTAAATCTAGATACAAAAATAAATAAAATCCATTTTAAACTTTTTTCAAACTTTTTGTGATTTTTTTTATATCTATTTTTAGTTTGTAAACGTCTTCTAACTAGAGAAAGTTTGCAACTTGGCCCTGGCAACACTATCACAACTGTAGACAAAACTTTTAAGTTTTGTCAGTCGAGAGTAGAAAATATATATTTTTACTTGCTGAGAAAAGAAAGCTTATTCACTTGCAGGCAACAATTACAGCAGCGTTTTTCACAAGCTAAAACAATACCAGGCACTCGAGGTTTCCACTGCTTTGTTCCTCTGTCTGAAAATGGAGTTGGCACAAAAAGGATAAGTTCAGATTCAGATTATGCTTTGATTTTTAACTTCAGTGGGGAACGAAATCGCTCTGAGCAACTAAGTATGGTACAAATTTGTACAAACTCTTATGTAGCTTGCGTATATGACAACCATTGGTTTTTTGGACTTGTGGTTTCCAAAGATGAAGACGAGTGTGATGTATCAATCAAGTTTATGCATCCTTTTGGCCCAGCTCCATCCTTTTACTGGCCACATCAAAAAGAAGATATTTGTTTTGTTCCACTACAAAATATTTTTAATATCGTTGACCCTCCCACAACAAAAGGTTCAGGAAGAGCTTACTACTTTCTTGAAAAAGACGTTCATCATGCTGATCAAAAGTTCAACCATCTTATGGGTCAGATCAAGAATAAAAGTAAAAAATGAACTTGAACATTTATTTGTAAACAATATTATTGTAATGTACTTTCATTTAACCTAATCCTACATTGCCTGTTTTATTTTTATAGTATTTGTTTTTTAAAGAGTTAACTTTGTATTGAAAAGAGTTAAAAAGTTGATCTTGTTATAAAATATTGCTATGGTGTATGCATTCAGGTTAAGGAACAAGGTACATTATTTTGTTGGTGCCTTAAGCTTACATTGCAAGCTTACCAGCATGTTGTAAAGGACCGAATAAGTTTGACTTTTTTATTTGCAAATACAGTATCTAGATTTTAAAAAACTTGGAACAATTCTGTATGATTAAGATTTCTCATTTTAAAAACGTTTCTACACTGTGAAGCACACAAAATACCAGGAGTTTTATTTTTTTAGGTTGTACTATGTTTATTGTAGATAAGAATAAAAAAAAAATTACAAAAAGTTTGAAAAAAGTTTAAAATGGATTTTATTTATTGAAGCAAGTAAAATGCCATGAATTTTATTTTTGTATGTGATTCTATGCTATTTGTAGATATGAATAAAAAAAAAAATTACTTCATTAACACTGTACCTTCCCGAGATATTGCTTTTTTGTAAAGTACCTTTTCCGTCCCAAAAATTACTTAAAAAATTACTTTTGGTAATTTTTTAAAGTCAAGTAGATAAATGTAAAGGGTTTATTTTTTTTTTTCTGCAATCAGCATAGTTTTCTTGATAATATTGAAAATTTTCATTGCATTTGCACTATAAATGACAAAGATACAATTTTTTTTCATTGAAGGTACAAGCTCTTCCGGAGTGCTCGGAATATGTAAAAACGCTTATTTTGCCCAAACTTCAACTGCCCATAAAAAAAAAACGAGTTGAGGTAGGAAGGTAAAATTTGGTATATTTTCTTATCTATATGGAAGGATTAAAAATTTAAAGTTTCATCAAAATCTGAGATGGTGGGTGACATGGCCTGGATGATTTGGTGCGGATTGACCCAGGACGAAGATGATACATTCCACATTTAATTATTTTGTTCGCTATGAAATTTATATATAAAAAATCTGTCTTTAATAATATATTATTTTTAGGTTATGTTGATTTTTAATATTTCAAAGTCTGGTTACACTAAACACCAATAACGTGCTGTGTAACAATCAAAAAAATTATTCCTCATGTAAGATAAAAAACCTTCTGGCTAACCATCAAGTTGTGAACTTGCCAAACTTAACCCAAATTGTCTTATTTGATATGTGAACCAAATATAACATTCAAGTCTTAGTTAGCAACTTCATATTAATTTATTTCTGAACGCTGGTATTACCGAAACAGTTGCCTGCTCGCCATATCCGTAACCTGGCTCTTCCCAACGCCTTTCTGAGCGACAGTTTCCCTTCAGTGCTCTAATAACTGCTTTCGTTCTGATAATCAAAGAGATGTTTATTTATCTACTAACTAATCATCACGCCGTTTGTCTGCAGATGTAGGTGGAGAGGATAGACTGCCACACAACTTTGTCTTGGCATACACTCGTTGCTTTATTTACATTCACAGATTCTCTTCTGTTATTCTGATTCTTGATATGACCTGACTTAATTATTTGATTCTCTTGATTGTGTCATGACATCTTCCTCGGGCGTCTCTGACTTCTTATACCATTCACTTCCACGTCGTAATATTATCCTTGCACTCTTATGTGCATCTGTTCAGCATGCCCAAACCCTCGAAGCAACTTTTTCTTAATATTACTCTTTCGTTAGCCTTGCATTCTTACAGGATTTCGACAATACTTCCCACGGTTATGGTCTCGAGTTCTATTAACCCTTTGTACTCCAAATTATTTTTTTTATGGTATACCAGCTTCTCCATAGAGTGTAATGTAAAAATATGAGGATAAATTACAATGTTTTTAGAAAATTAGATAAAAATATTTTTTGGTAAGGCAGTAAATAAAATGATATGTTAAGAAATATATATTTATTCCCATATAAAATTACATATTCTCATTCTAATCTTTATAATTTTTTAACGTGTGGTATTTTAGAAAGCAGTCGCCCTAATGCATATGTGGCTTGTTAGGACACGTGTCACAGTACTCACTGGTTTCCCGTCTGCCACCTTTTACTGCCCCTTTCGAGCAGACCACATAGTTCCGGTTGGGACCTTTTCTTAAAATATAAAGTTTTCCATTGAGTCTGGTCTCTGATGAAGTGAGAATATTTATTGCCCAGTAAAAAATATTTAAATAAAATGAATGAATTGTTATGTATGAAAAACAGAGCAAAAATCACAACCAATCGTAAGTGGGTACTATATACAACTGAATAGAATCATGTGTATACCTTTTTAAACAATAAAATGTTTACCCATTGTTTATGTCGCAGCTGCGGCACCAGGGGAGTTAGAATGTTTCATATGTCGCCGTAGCGGTGACAACAGAGTACAAAGAGTTAGCCATCACAATATATATCTTTCACATTATTATTATAATATCATGTTATATGTTGTAGGATGGCCAATTTCACTGATGTCAACATGAAATGCCACCTGACGGCGAGCTCGCGCGTGTACGTGGGCTCGCTTCCCGAGGACGTAGACCCGGAGGAGCTGCACGAAGTGCTGAAGGAGTTTGGAACGGTGCGCGGCATCCGCCTCAATGGCAAGTACGGCTTCGTGCAGTTCGAGAAGGAGTCGAGCGCGCAGGCCGCCATCAACAGCAAGCGGGTCACGTGCCGGGGGCGAACACTCATCATCAAGATAGCCGTGTATAGGTAACCTCCATAAAATAAAGAAGAACACAACAAATGAAATGTGGGCGGGTTTTGTGAGATTCAAAATTAATGTAATGGTGTATGCTCGCCATACATTCCCATTGGTAGTGTATGGCAAGCGAACACTGAAATAGGCCAAGCCATGATGCGTTTAGATTATAGATATGATTTGAACCACTAAATATTACTCAAAAATTGATCCTTAACCATTCGGAACATTAGAACGTCAAAAGACGTAAATATGATAATAGCGGTCAAGACATTAGTACGTCTTTTCACGTAAACGCGCGAGATTTTACAAAAATCGATTTATTTCCATCACTAGTATACGGATTGCCATGATTTAAAAAACAGAGTATCGATAATGAATAACGCTACGCGTCTGCATTCAAGAATATCTATGGAATGTAGAGGTGCATTATCTGAGTCGATTGAATCTGTCATCTTGTTCGTTCATAATTTATTGCGTTTTTAAATAATTTATTAAAAATATTTTAGTTTGGACGGTTAATATTTTGAGGTGACTAATAGTTTTTAATTATATGTCTTCAATATATAAAGTGTTATTTCTTTATGATACTCAGAAAAAAGTACATTTTTCACAGCTTTGAAATAATGGTCAGCGATTTTTACATATTTTTGACGTTTTCATAAAATGTATATTTAGACACGCAAATATTTACGTATAACAAAACAATACGATAGTGAATTTCATAATCTTTCCAAAACATTTTTTAGAATGAGGCTACGTTTCCCAAAACGTGAGTTATGAAGCTTTTAACAAAACTCGTGAATAACACAAAAATTTTCGCGTTTTGACAGTTCGCAAAGGAACACAAAGTAAATAAAAGTCCTTTTCTGAGAGGTTAAAGTAATGTACAAAAAAAAAATTCTGTTATCCATCCAACCTACTTTATAAGGAATGTAATGTTATGTGTATAAAACAGCTATATATCACTCAAATACTTTGTCGATTTTTTATCAATATTAAATTTGCTGAAAGAACAAAACAAATGCGGACAACTAGAATTAGCTCTACATTGAACTTTGTGGCTGTACATACTAAAAGTTGTTTTGGTCAAAGAAATTATTTATATCAGGCACCACTTATGTTTAATATTCTTCCAAATCATATTAAGGGGGTTTTTCACTATCTCTGATTATGTTCTGACCAAGCACTAATCCGCGGATTAGTCATTTTTTCGTTTTCACTATATCTGAATAACGCTAACGCTCGGGTTAAAGTTAGATTTGACTAATCAGTGCTCGAACTTCACGTTAGGCGCTATTCCTCGAATCAAAGATGGCTTCAAAACATTCCGAGTTTAACAGCTGAGAAGTGAGTCGAATTTTGTAGAATGAATTTGAATGCTTGTATGATCCATCCTGAATTATTTGATTGTGTTCAAAATAAGAAACAATGTATTAATTCGACACGAATCTATCTAAAATGACCTGATAATCAACATAACATAACCAAACAAATGCACACTTCGCGGTGAGCGGACTGTGACGCATGACAGCCGTGGCAGTAGATAGAGAAACTGCAAACATTTTGCGATGTTGTCAGACTATTTCGAGTGTTATCTATCCGGAAGTTCGAAACAATGGTGAAACGGTTGCCGTTGAATAACGAAGTTATTCTGAACTTTAAAGCCAGCCAACGGATAGCTATTCAGATATTTAGCCCGACATAGTGAAATACCCCCTAAGTCTACCAATTCCTTAGTTAAATTTAAAAATTTAATTAAGTTTTTTTATTGACAGACAATTGTCTTAATATTTTTTCATCCTTGTCCTTTCTTAACCTCTCAGACAAAGACATTTATTTACTATGTGTTCCTTTGAGAACTGTCAAAACGTGATAATTTTTGTGTTATTTACGAGTTTTGCTAAAAGCTTCATAACTCACGTTTTGGGAAACGTAGCCTCATTCTAAAAAATGTTTTGGAAAGATTATGAAATCCACTATCGCATTGTGTTATTATACGTAAATATTTGCGTTTCTAAATATACATTTTATGAAAACGTCAAAAATATGTAAGAATCGCTTACCATTATTTCAAAGCCGTGAAAAATGTACTTTTTTCTGAGTATCATAAAGAAATGACACTTTATTTATTGAAGAAATATAATTAAAAACTATTAGTCACCTCAAAATATTAACCGTCCAAACTAAAATATTTTTAATAAATTATTTAGAAACGCAATAAATTATGAACGAACAAGATGACAGATCCAATCGGCTTAGATAATGCACCTTTACGTTCCATAGATATTCTTGAATACAGACACGTAGCGCTATTCATCATCAATACTCTGTTTTTTAAATCATGGCAATCCGTATACTAGTGATGGAAATAAATCGATTTTTGTAAAATCTCGCGCGTTTACGTGAAAAGACGTTCTAATGTCTTGACCGCTATTATCATATTTACGTCTTTTGACGTTCTAATGTTCTGAGTGGTTAAGTAATAAGATTTTATATAAGTCCCATTTACTAAAAACTGAATGTCACCCTATCTGTCTTTATTATCTACTTTGCTTCTTCTTTTGAATAATGATTAGTTATGGTTCAAATATTGTTACAATATACATACTGTCAAATTACCCATCTGGTAACACATCTAATACTTATTTTTTCTTTAATTTTAAAATATTTTGTGTTTGTATGTAGAATTACTTTATGTTTGTGATTACTCTTATGTTTGCTTCACTATAATGTAAATTGTTAACCTCGATACAGGCTCAGTCCTAGTGAGGTTGATTTTTATGAGAAAAAAAAAGTGTTTTATGTAAAATGAGATGCAATAAATAAATAAAATAAAATAGCGTAATGTGTCGCCTACCTTAAGGTGTGTGTATTTTATCGGTTCGGTGGTTCTACACTATAATTCTATTCGAAACATCAATTCGTACACAAGCTATTGAAAGAATACATAATAAGTTATTAGGTTTTCTTAGTTTTAAAATGGGTATTTCAGCAATTTTGCAGAACTCTTTTAAATGATATAATATGAATAAAATTAAAATTATCAGAGAGAAGGATTTTCACGGAATTGGTATTTCTATATAAAATTCTAAATGATGCATTTGATAGTTCAGAAATGCTAGCATTGACAAGCTTTCGAATTCCACTATGTAAGACTAGAAGTCAGGATTTATTTCAGTGCAGAAATTCCAAGACTTACTACCATATGCATTCTTCGTTGCCCAAAATACTAATGGAGAGAAATAATTATACCGAGTCAGTGGACATCTTCAATTTATTACTAAACAAAAATAAAAGATTGTTCAGTTATGTATAATTTTAACTTTTCCTTTGACTGGCTTATAAAAAAGCCAACTTATCAAAATTTACGACTTACGTAAGTTTTTGATAAGTTACACACAGGACCGTTTACATATGCATCCAACTTATAGTAATTAATGCTTACAGAAGTTTAAGTTACGTAAGTGATCGCAGCGACCGCTACACCCGTAATTTTATTTACGGTAAGATGGCCTCATGTAAACAACGATTTGCTGCTGTCAAATTTACGAGATTTTGTCAATAAAGTGTTGGAATAGAAGTTGGTTTGAGAGAAACAATTCTCCATGCGCTTTTGTTCCGTTAACGGCGGAATTGAATCTTTAATTTTATCCAAATGACAGCAACTGACTTCAAATACGTAATGTTATAAACAGAAATGTCGAGATTAGAAAGGATTAGACGATAATTAAAAATAAGGATGCTCATTTTCAGAAAGCTTTTTTCCACCTGAAAAATAAACGATATCTCTTCACTTTTTGGAATCAGAAAATTTTCTTTCCGTTTACATCAATTTTCATAGTGCTAATCTGTGAGTGCGATCTAGTGTTATTTTCTATATTGTTTTGGGAGTTAATAATGTACTTATCCACTTATCATCAGATTTTAGTTCGCATAATAAATTAAACTAGTTTTAAAAATACTAAGAAAACTTGTCCTTTAATTTTCGTTTAGTTTAGGTACCATTTCTTACGGTAAGCATATCAACTTGTCAAACTGATTTCATAAGCTGTGAGAAGGCTGGAAGTTCGCACAGACGCTATTAGACCTGTCAAAAAATTACGCCTCTTATGATTTCTGTAACTTGCTATAAATTAGGTTAAGAGACTTCTGGTGTCGTTTATATTGGTAATTTTGACACAAAACCGTTTCAATTTTGAAAATGACACTCAAATTCAATACAAATACGAGTTCATTAAACCAGAGTTAGAATCACAGACAATCATTTTGATGACATGCAATAATGCTACTTCTAAATCTCCGGCAACTGAATTGTGTCTCATCATCATTATTCTGTTATCTAGAAACAATAATGCGGACGGAGAAGGGGGCGAGCGAGAGCAAAGGAACCTGGAGCCCAGGCCCTTCAGAGACCGCTCCCCGATGATGCACCCCCGAGGCAATTACGGAGGTTGTATATTTTTCTGGTTTTTGGACTTTACTGGAAACACTTTTGTCGTATTTTAACTTTTTTATTTCGTATCACAAAACATGCTTTTTATAATATCTACGTTGACAATAACAATTTATTGATAACGGGCCCGACCCTTGTACAGCTAAACACTGTTTACTGTAATAAATTTCTGAAGGAAAGAACACCTTTTCACTGGGAACAATCCCTTTGGTTAAAAATACTAATCCATTGACATTTGTTGATATACACAATGAAAAAAAAGGCAACTGCTTATCGACATATTAGAGCTCTAAAATGTTAGCACAGATTCACACCATTTCTAATAATCAACTATTCAAACAATCCATAGATGGCGACTGTATCCAGAATTATTAAAAACTTATCTTTTACAAAATTAAACAGAGGTAACAACTGACCAATAATAATAATATTTAAATGATTTGTATATCGCCTTTTTTGTGCAAAATCACCTCAAGGGCGCTGAAATCTCCTCAAGGGCCCTTATAGATAATCTTAAACCAAAGTAACTCTGGCTTTTAAGAAACTGACAGTCTTTTATGGCTAGAAAATTCTTCAATGATTAGCTTTTAACCCTTCAAAAAAATCTCAGGTACGTTTCGCAGCTGAATTTTGGAGCAGCCTCTGGACTAGAACTCCCATATACTTGATAAACCTGCTTGATTCTGTGCAAAGGAGGGCATTTTGTCTGATTGAAAATTCCTTGTTAACAGCCCAATTGCTATCTCTAATGCACAGATGCAATGTAGGCATTTTACATTTAACCTCTTGAGAATAACAAATTATTATAAGCAATAAATAGTCGCCTGAAATATCAATACAAATTGAAAATATCTCACGAGTAAAAATAAAAATATTTCAGGCGACTAATTTGCTATCCTTGTGCTATGCATAAAAAACCTTGTCTTAAAAAACATTAAGTATAAATAGTTAATCATTAAAAAAATAATAACCTCTTGAGTGTCGCCGTATAGTTTAAGTAGTTTCCCCAGAATGTCTCATTTCTGAGATATTCTGGGGAAACAACTTGCGGTAAGTTATACACTATTTTTATAAATGTATAAACACATTATCTGGTAAGATGGTACATTTTATAAAAACATTATTTAAAAAAAAAAAGAGTAAGTTATTACTAAAATAGATTCAGCGGGCACAGCAAAAATTTAGCATTAACACACCAAGAATTAAGTTTGTACAGTTTTTACCTTATAAAACCTATTTTAAACGGTTATAAAAATATATTAAAATTGAGTTATGCCATTTTTCCCATCCAATGTCAATTTATTTATTACACGCCCTAGTGGGCTTTTCTTTAAAAAAAAATACAAGCATTTTGTATCAGAGTAAACACTTAAAAATTAATACCATAAAGAAGAATGTAAACATAATGGCAAAAATGAATCCTCACGCATATAATTGAATTTAAAAGATTCAACAAAACAAAATAGTAGAAGCGGAGGAGTTATATGGGTACATAGGTCTATTTGTGTCTAGAAGAATAAAAGTGATAGAATATACAACATTTATACTGATTAGTTTTCAAATGAAATATATCACATAACCTTACATTTGAAACTGGCATAATTTGTTCTAATATCGGTGTTGCCATAGTAATTCAAATATTTTGTTACATTTTATTAAATTTCTGCCCTTGACTATATTTTTCATTACTACTTTTGTTGTTGTTATGCAGGTGATTGGGGGGAGGACCGCTTCGGGGGCCGGCCCGGGGATAGGGGGGACCCGTACATGGGGGAGGGCTACCCGAGAGATGCACTGTACCGGCTGCCCAATTCGGTCCCGGAGAAAAACGACTGTGAAATTATTGTGGTCTCTAAGGCACTTACGTGAGTTCTATAGCTATTTAATTTTTTTAGAGTAATCCATAGCTTAGTTGCCTACGTGTTTTCTACGAGTCCCGAGGTGACGAGTTCAATTTTCAAATATGGAATATACGAAAATCTCATCGACATTGATCATTAAATTTGAAGGACTGCATTGCACATTATGATCCACGAAGTTTCAAGTTTCTTTTACCAATTTTATTATTGGACTAGCGCACAGCCGTTACAAATAACGGGATATAAAATTTAAAAAAAAAAATTGCCAATGCTGAGAATCGAACCCGATCAACTGCTTAGAAGGCAACTATGCTGACCATTATACCATCAACTATTGTAGGATCGGTGGTGTTATATGTACCGAGTACAAACATCTGAAATCGTATTGTTTAACATTCCAGGCAATATGCGGAGTTCATCGAGGCGCGCCTGAAGCGGCTGGGCCTGGTAGTGGACTTACTGTTCCCCAACGAGGATGTGCCCATCGGCCGCGTACTCGGCAACATCAGCTCGCGGGGCTGCCTCTATGCTATCCTAGTCATGCCTCAGAACCTCGAACACAACTCTCTCACGCTGAACATCCTGCACGGCCTGCCTCAAGGTGACTACATGTCCGCTTAACTAGATAGTATAGATATCTTTGTATGGTGGCGGACCTGCTGTTGCCCTTCGAGGACTTGTCCGTGTGAATATCTGTGTTGGTCACTATAATTACTAGACGCCCTAGGTCAAATCAACATCTTAATGTATCATATTTTTGAAGCTGTTGTGGAAACCATGGTATAATTTCATTGTATTATTATGTTTAAAAAACCTTTTGTTTCATTCATGCTAGTCAAGAAACATGTTGAAAGGCTCGATCGTCCAACCATCCTTTCCGTAAGCGGCACCTGTTTACACCTTTCCATATGCAGGGTTTTCCAATAAGAGGTGTTATTTTGATATTCAAAGAGCTATCGAGAGATGATTAATGATTAATGAATTGTTTTTTATGGCCGGAATTGGATGGTATTGATCTGGACAACGTTTACTTTCAACAAGACGGCGCTACGTGCCACACAAGCAACGAAACCATTGATCTTTTACGGGAAAAGTTTCCGGACCGTGTTATCTCTCGAAGAGGTGATCACAATTGGCCACCAAGATCTTGTGATTTAACACCTTTCGACTTCTTCCTTAGGGGTTATTTTTTTTTTACACATTGGCAACCCACACATTGTCTATGTTTGAAAACCGAATACATATTCGGGGATTCCCACAAATAATTAATGCGTTTAGGTACTCGCTTAAAAAACAGAATACATTAACAGAAAAATGCCTATAGGTACCAATTTTTACGTAAGCATGGGAGGGGGGGGGGGGGGGGGGTAAGAGCTTTGCTTACTTTTGTTGACAAGGGGGAAGAGGGGGTAAATAATTGCAATAAATCTGCTTACGTAATACTTGAACGGCCCCTTTGGGGCCACGTGAAAGAGAAGGTCTACGCCAACAGCCCAGCGTCGATTCAAGACTTCAAAGATGGAATTCGTGAGGCTATCGAGGACATAAGGCAGCCACTTTGCGATTTGGTTATGGAAAATTTCATGAAAAGGATATGGTCCTGTAGGCGTGGTCGTGGTGGTCATTTGACTGATCTTATTTTTCACTATTAACGGCATACCTTCCTCTTTATAATGAAATAAACATTCGATCATTTATATTAAAAAATGGCATTTTTCTTTGAATATCAAAATAACACCTCTTATTGGAAAACCCTATATTTCTTTCAAATGGGACGGTCAATTTGAATAAGTCTGTAGGCCCATTAATAACTTGTTTCACTTCAATCCAACATTTTTTGAAAATCCGTGAACCTGTTAAAACTGTTTCTCAATTTAAACCATTAGGAAAAAACGATTTCACATTATTTTACTTAACTATAATAAATACAAGAGAATAACACTTTGGTAGCACATTTATAATTTTTGTATAAGTTATAAACTTTGTATACACAGTACACATACATATTTACAATTATGTAAAGTAAATATATATGCGTCATAAACATTTTTCATCTTAACGGTTTTTGTGTGTGAAGTTTGGATACCTAATAAAAGTTGAAATCATCAACCAATAACTTGTCAAATACACTTGTCAACAATTGACAACAAAAATTTTGTGTTTATCATCTTTGACATTATTTGGGAGCTATGAATTACAATCAAGTATTTCGGCAGCTTTACAACTGTCGTCAGTTCTACTCATGTCGACTAGGTGACTAAATATTTCATCATTGCTATGACCGTGACCCCAAATTTTGAATTATCCTCCTTAGTAGGACATTTGGTATAATTTATTTTTTAACAATTCTCTGAACAGAGCACCGAAACATGCCCATAGAAGACTCCATGGAGCTGATCTCGCGCAACTGGGCCGAGTACCAGACCAGCGGGCGTGTGGCGGGGCGCGTGGCGCTCCAGAGCCACCTGCGTCGGCTCGCGGCCGGGAACACACTCACTGTGCTGGAGTACGACACGGTCCTGCAGCACCTCAAGGATGCTCGCGTCCGCCAGGTCAAGCTGGAGCTGGGCGAGCAGGCCGTGGACACCAGCAACAAGACACAGGTTGACCTGCAGCAACGTATCATGAGCATCCTCGACGGGGGTGACGCCGCCGCATCACCCGCCCCACAAGTCACCCCCGTGCCCCCGCCAGTGCTCAGCAATCCCGTGCAGATGGCGCTCGACTCGCTCCTCAACAAGATCACATCCAACTAGAATAAATTATATCGATATTATTACAGTGGCAAGCTACAAGACCGCGGTAAGACGAAAATATCTGACTTCCAACTCTCATAATAGGCATTGTTTTCGCCACTGATGACATAAACCCGTAGATAATGGAAACAAAGAGAGATACGCAGATATGATACCAGCAGAGGCGTGCAGTCCATAAAATACGTAAAACTGTTCTTGTCCCAAAAAAATTAGAAAAATTAACAAATGTATTAACTTACAGACATTTAACGCACTTTTCCATAATTATTTTTTATTTTCTTGGAATAAAAACAGTTTTACAGGCTCTATGCACTGCACACATCCAAGATGAATAGGTCTAGATTTTCAGTGGCAGAACGCTATTTCCTACTGGTGAGCCGCGTAAATTTCATAATGCATATATCGAAATATTCTCACAATATTCTCTTGTTTTTTAAATCCATACCGGAACAATAAAAATTACAATTAATTTAAGAAAGGATTGGGACCACAATAAAACATTTCTTATATAATTTTTTTCCATCATGCTGCTTGCACTGCTTTTGCTACTGTAAATCCAGATCCTACGTCCAGATGAAGTGTTTTGGATAGAGTATTCGTTAAGTACATACTTAAAAATCTTTGACGTGTTCAAATGCAATCAAGAAGCTGAAAGATGGCCTGTGAAATGAGCACGTCAAGTTACATACTATGGTAATCATTTGTTTCATGTCTACCACTATGAACATTCATTTTTGTTTCTATTTTATGTTTGAGCCCAATTTCGAAATTTTGAATGTACATATTGGTAACTGATTTTTCTCTCTCTGAAATTGTTGTATTCAACCCTTTTTCCATAGGGATACGCAAGTATCCGATACACTACGACTTGACGAACGCCGTAGATGCACACTGAGGTTCGTACAAAAGCACACGTTAACGACATTTTGTAAACTCGTCAGCGACGCCAGTCTCCCGTGACCAGCCAGGCACGGTTGTTCCCAATCACATCGTCGAGACTTTAAAGATGGCATCACTTATGTCATAAAGTTTGTAACAATTAGTGCGATTTAGATTGATGCTAGCAACAAAAATGACAGCTACAGCAACTGTTTGGTTGGGAGTTAGGTTATGAAAGCATTCTAGCAATGATTGGTGGTGATGCGGTCTCGTGTGTTTGTTATTTGCGACGTGAGACAACATGAGTATCGGATACTTGCATATCCCCGTGGAAGAAGGGACTTATTGCGCAACTTACGAGTATACCAATGATATCGATTCACGGCAAAGACAAGACCTCTAGTGAAAATGACCCCCACGATTTCTTTTGGAAAATCTGTGTAAAAAATGCAGTTAAGTGATTAAGTAACAACAATATTATGTGAATGGACTTCAGTAGCCTCGGTGTGGACTAATATTTTTATTTTTAAATGATAATGATTATTCTTGTCTACTAATATAAGGTTTATGTATATTCGCGTGTATTTTTTTTTTGGTTTGTTATTTTTGGTAACAAAATCTTTTTATTTAATGAACTTCAATAAAATGAATGACAGTTTTTACATTTAAAGCTATGTACTGGTAATCACAAAATGAATGCAGTAAAATTACTTTAAATAATAGAAAATGTACAGTGAAACCTACTTGGGAGTTTTCTTTTTTATTATTTGAAACTAATTTATCCCACATACATGGTGTCTGGAAACTAGTAGTACAAGTGGGAAATCTACATCACATAGAGCAGTGGTCCCCAACACATGGTCCGCAGCCCTGTTTCGGGCCGTAGATCAAATGGTAAGGGCTGGGGCGCAAGGCAAAAACTATTCAACCATTTGGTGACAAAAGTCATCCTCTATTTATCATCTAAAATTATTAAATCAAAATAATCAACGTGTTTCCCCCCCGGCGGGACGCGATAAAATTATCAAACAAACGTTTACCGGTCTGCGGTGATAAAAAGGTTGGGGACCACTGACATAGAGAACCCAAAAAATGTATTATTTTTCGTTCTGAATGTTTTGATTTCTTTTTTGAAAAATTTTAGAGCCGGGTCTATTCTTTGACGCATTTTAAAAGACAGTAAACAATTTGACAAAAGGCTCTAATCCAAAAAAGTTACTCCAATGTGATGTAGATTCACCAGTTTCCAACATGTACCGACACATCTGCCCTGACGATGGACACGGTAATGCTGTCCGAAACGTTGGCTAAAGAAGGAGGTAGTGCATCACGGCATAATACCCCAAAAATAAATCACTGTAATACTTTTGGCCGTGAAAATCTCAAATCATAAATGTACCAGCTAAGATAAAAAAAGTTTCACTGTATTCTAGATACTTTCCCAACAATCCGTGTGTTTCCTAACTATTGGATTTTGTGGCCAACAAAGTACCTTCGGTGTCATTTATTTCATAACTTTGTGTAAATTGAATGTCTGTATTGTTTTAAATTATATCTTACAAGAATAATAAAATGTGATATAAGAAATAATAAAAACCTTTAGTGATTGTCCCTCCTCTTGAAGACATGCCGTCAGCTAGTTTTTGTAGCAACTGTCGCCGCCCCTGTGAATAAATAATTAATTAAAATTGTCAGTAACACGGGTTGGGTTGTTTCAAACTTGTCACATTTCCGTCGAATGGTTCCCAATTAAACGCTGATTCTTTTTGCGTATCAGGTTTCAAACAAATTGTGCAGGCATAAAAACATGACCGTTATCCAGTTGTACGATGGTTACACCTACTTAGATCTCATCGCTCTAGGCCCTAACGATGCCTAAATTTAGGTAGACGAATTTTTCGAATTTATTTCGAAATTTCCGCCAACAGCTCAATTGTAAAACCTACAAATATGGAATAAACGATGAAATAAAGGTGGATTCATGGGCTTTAAACCACAGCAAGCTGTTCATGTTCCCATAACGTTCGGAGGTATGATTTATTGAATGAGCGCGCCGAATCCAAATACTGAATACCCGGAAATCTCCATCGCTCGAGGCATTTATTTTGAAAATGCAATCTAGCTTGCTCTTACTGACCATTTTACGAGTCACCAGCGTTCATTATTGGTGTTTCAGGACTTTTCGGTTGGTCCTCCGTGTATTCTATATTCTAACAACCGTCTCGTGTGTTAATTTCGTTCTGCTACGTTTTGTGTTGGAATAAGTTTAAAAAATTGAAATGCAATATTGGGCACAAACTATGAATACTGTTAAAAACGTGTGGAAAGTTTATTTTTCTAATTCTGATTCTGATGTACTAAAGAAGTGTAATTTTCATTAATAATTATTGATCTAAAACCGCAAATTCCGTACCGGTTCCAAATGGCTACAACGTCATTATGACATGGAAAATGCCACTTGCCCGGCTTGACATCAACGCCGCTACATTCACGAATAAAAACAAACATGTCGTTTTGGCGGCAAATCCAAAATATTTATTCGTCAACACAAAATAAAAATACCTTAATTATCGTAATTTTTTTGGAGAATAAAAAAGAATTGTGAAAATATCTTATTTTATGAAAGATCAAAAGCTGTGTTTAAGAAATACCTTTTGTAATTTTTAGCATATTTTGTATGTATGCACTATAATCTGCCGTTTTTACTACGGGGCACTTGTCCGGTTTTTGGATTGGCGGATTACTGAGAGCATTATACTTGTCGGACGTACCTGGGTGCCGGGAGCAAGGTGGCTGTGGAAGGTGGGGGTGATGGTACTTGAAGTGGGAGCGGAGAGAACCAATCTGTATGGAGCGATAAGGGCAGTGCTGACAACGGTATGGAAATTCCTGCAATGAAAATGAACAAATTATTTTCGCCGGTCCTCGTTAACCTCTGATGTGTCGGCGATGCCTATCAGAACTCCACCATTATTTTTACACAGATTTTTATTCTTTAAAATCTTAGTCTTAGCATATTTAAATGAAACAAAAAATAATAGAAATTAAAAAATAACCAATCATGGAGGGGATTTCATTGCTTGAAATTTGTCATTTTAAGTCAGGTAATACTAAATATTTTAATTTGGCGTGCGCCGTAACTGGTGAAGGTCAAAAATATTTAATTTTTTAATTAATGACACCGTCATCTTTTTGACACACTTCAACCGGGCGAAAGCAAGGGGCCCATTCGAGAAAAGGTATTTTGTTTTCATCATTTATATCTTTGAAAATAATACATAATAATATTTGAATGATTTGTATAGCGCCGTTTTGTGCAAAATCACCTCAAGGGTGCTGTTATATATTTTAATAAAGTATAAAATTAATGTCTGAAATTAAAACCTACTTTTGTAATACGACTCCACAAACTGAAGTTAGAGTCAATGTTGGGCCATTTAGTGATGTTTTATTTCTATTCTATTACACACAAATCATTACAAAAAAACTTCCGCATCTTCGGTTCGATAAGTGTAAGGATGTATACCCGTTCTACAGGTTTAAATATAGTTTCTTTCTTATAAAATATTTTCCCACACAAAAGACAAGAATTTGAAGATGGAGAAGACTTGGTTCACATTTTTAAATACATATGTAGTTAGGACCCTTACAAAGAGATTGATATAAAATTATCGGAAAGCAATGAATTTTGGGACATTCAAGTAGAATTGGCATAAAAGGTAGAACTACACTTTCCGCCAGAAGTGTGTTAATACAGGCCGTGATGTAGAACAGTGTTCCGCGAAGCGTGTACCGCGGCACACTGGTGTACCGTGGTCATCAGTTGGTGTGCCACGGAAAAATTCAAGGTATTGTGAAGATTATAAGAAAGTAAAAGGGAGCAGATCATCAGTCACTTCTGTTCATACAGAAGTACGATGGCTTTCTCGCGGAAAAGTGCTATTTCGGATTTACAAGCTAAAAAATGAGTCCCAGTCGTTTTTAGAGGCCCAGGGTTCAGATTTTGCTTCTGTGTTTAAAAGAGAAGAATTGTTAGTAAAACTTGCATATCTGGCGGACATATTCGCTCATTTAAATGAGCTCAACGGAAAAATGCAAGGTAGGAATTCTTATATTTTAACGTCTTCGGACAGAATTTAAAGCTTTCGCGCTAAGTTGGTATTATGGATCAGCCACGCTGTCAATGGTAATAATGAATTGTTTCCAAATGTCATGGCTGCCAATTCAGAAAAAAATTGCAGGCTTTGGTAGTGGAGCTATTAGCAGAAAAACTGTTATTTTCCTAAGTGTGACCTACAACCTATGGACTGGGTATGAAATCGACTCTCGGATAACATTTCCCTTGGACACTTACCAATAAACGAGCAGGAATAATTCATGGAGTAAAAAACTGATCAGACATTAAAACTAAAATATTCTAAAGTAGGGCTAGCACATTTTTGGCTGCATATAAAAAATGAGTATCCACTGCTTTCAAAGCATGCTGTTCAAAATATATTACCATCTGCCACAACCTACTTATGCGAATTGGGATTTTCAACTCTCACTACTAATCGAAAAAAAAGAGAACGCCCGAGGACGATCAATGAAGAGATGAGAGCAGCCTTATCAACGATTGCTTCAAATTTCGATCGCCTGTGCTCAGTTAAACAGGCTCACATTTCTCACTGAACATCTTTTCATATTAGGTATATTGATTTTAGAAATAAATAAATATTAAATAAACATTGCTTTTTTTCTTTGGTGTACCTCTAAATTTCGTGATTTGGTAGGTGTACCTTGAGCACAAAAGGTTTGCGGAACACTGCTGTAGAAGAAGAACTGACAGTTAAAGAGTATATATAGTAGCAGGGATTGGTACTAAACCCAGTATTAGAGTCTGAAAACAGATCTCTGTAACTGTCAGTTCATTTTCTACAGCATGGCCTGTATTACTGAAGATGGCGGTGAACATGAGGATGAAAACATCATTACACCGAATTATACATACTATAAAATACATTATCTTATTGAGACAAATTATCTTAAGCCCATTAAACACATTGGGCCAACATTGGCGCCAACTTGTTAACATGTGAACGCTTTTGAAACCAGGAACCTTTGATGTGTCCACCTTTGATCCTTTGAAGGAGAAATGAAAAAATAAACCTTGGAAGTTAAATAGATGGGTTCACAAAAAGGTGCTTGTTTTTCAGTTGGGCAACTATAACATATTAGAATTATAAAGATGTGTGACCCCAGTGTGTCGCATGCGGTGCTTATTCCTGGTGTTGAGGTCTCCGGTGCGGTAGGGACAGAACTCACAGAGGTACGGCTTCTCCCCGGTGTGCTGGCGCTGGTGAATCTGAAAGGGAACTCCCCGTTACTTTTTATGTCATTGTTTCATAATGTTCTGTAAAAGCAAGAGAAAATGAAAAATCTCTGGGTACATAGGGTAAGAAAAAAGAGTACTATGCATTATGTCATTCTCAAATCGAATATGGAATTAGGATGGGGATCTGCTACATCTAAGTACATACATAACCTGAATACAATTCAAAAAGGAATCATAAAGGCTGTACTGAAAGTACCCATAAGAACACCTTCGATTGAAATTTTCAATAGTTTTGACATACCAAATGTACAAAAAATATATGCAAAAAATATATGCCAAAAATATACTATTGAAACTATTCAAAAATGTGGAATAATCTTGTTTGGTTTTGAAATGAGAATATGCTTAGTTCCTACCGGGATGTCATTTATCCAGTTCCTACCTATCCCTAACCATTACCTTGCTGGAAAAGTATTTGAAATTTGGAACATTAGCAAGAAGAACATAGTGCAAATTCGAGTGCTTTTGTTTTGAAAACAGAAGAAGGTAAAATTAAATAACTTTGATTGAAAATTGGAACTAAAAAAAAGACACGTTAATTTCATGGTTTGTGACGTCATACCTAACCTAACCTCAACACGGGCTTGTCCTAGTAAAAATTCGAATGTAAACATACAATGTTAAGAAAAAATTTCAGTTGCAAAGAGAGTCTGTTTCGAGAATGGATATGGAGAAGACTGGAATATATTGAATAACCGATATTAGCGAGATGTCCGTCAGTTCGTGGCTCTCATTTCTAAATCGGAAGCAAAAGGCCGAGTGGTTCGTTGAGAAATTGTGCGTTGCTAAAGCTTAATCTTCATGACATCTCAAACATATAATAGGACTCTTGATTGTTACCAAAAACACCAAGTACGAATCTCTCTGTTTGTTGAAATTGTTTCATAAAAAAAGCACGGAGTTATCTGTAATCGACCTCTAAGTCTCTTACATAGACTGTAGTATAGGGGGCCGGTCAATGCGTGGGTAGCCGTTAGGTCCGGGGTAGAAATCTGCTTTCCCATGATGATCTACACCTCCGGCCGTATGTATTCTCCGGTACTGGTACGCACCCGGACTGCTCGGACCTGGCCGTTGGCCGCCGGGAGAGTCTAAGGAGAGTCCGGCCGTTTTATCTATGTTTTTTTATTTCGTAATATCTACGGCCGAACTCTTACAAATTAATCTAAACATTTCCAATTGTAGTTAATTCAACAAATTATGCCATACAGCGTCGCTTAGGGGCCCGCTGATTGGTCCCGGGCAATCGCCTTGGCCGGCCCATGCACCCTTGGTGCGGGGAAGCGGTATTTCTTAAAAAGCATCTCCAAAGATGTCATAGGCTAAGAGGAAAATAATTTTCTTCAGGGCCTCCTTTGTGGAGTAAAATATCTATAATATAACGCAAGTTAAGCTTATAGAATAAGATAAATGTTTAAATAAGGGTTTTTACATCTTTTTAAGAGCTCGGCACTCACCAATAACATGTTTTTAGTGGCAGAAGAATGTCCGCACACGTTGCACTTGAAGGGCTTCAGCTTGTGGTGCACGGCCTGGATGTGCTTCTTAAGACTCTTGGAGTTGGCGTACATCTGAAATACAATCATATGTAAATTTGAATGAAAGAAAAAATAAAATTATCCGCAGTCAGCAAATCATTTCAAGTCATCAGCTGTCATCTCATTTGTGGACTTATTTTTCCTAACCAAAGACACCTTCCGATGATATTGTAATGTACTCATTGTCTTATCATAAGCATAGCTTTTTGTGTTTGACATCGAGAGTTTACACAGCGTCACAGTAAACTGTGTACCCTAATGTTTATGTTTAGGCTTACGGAATTCGACACTTCCTTTGTGCGAAAGTACTATGAAACAATACATGACATTCTTGGCAATAGTCCGTGTTTACGTTTCAAACGTTAGAACTGTAGCAGACTTTGCCATCAACAAACCATTCTGTTCCTTCTTCCTACTTCCACAGTTAACCACTCGAGCGAATGGTGTGTATATATAAATGTAAAATCTCTGTGGTCGAGGGGTAAGGCTCTCGACCAGCAAGCTGAAGGTCATGGGTTCGAATCCCGGAGTACAAACGAAATTATATTTGATTAATTTGTGTTATTTCACAATTTATTCATTTAAAATAATATTAGTATACACTTGCGGCACATTCCAATAAAATACTCTCAGTATTGCCCTGGTGTAAGATCACCATTCAGAATTGAAACGCTGCTTAAAATGTCTTTCGCCGTGTTTGGTAACCAGATCTGAATAGCCAAGTACTCCCCCACCTTCCTCTTCCCATCTGCTTCCCCTTCCTACAACTTTCAGCCTCACAACATACCCCATTTCGGGTTGCCATAGTCTCACTGGCTCCTCACGGTTGGGAGCAGTTGGGACTCTGGTGCGGTATTCATATAAAAAAAATATACAGTAGAATCCCATTAATTCTAACCCCAATAATTAAAAAAACGCGTATTTCGAAATTTTTGCCAAACAAATCCACAGAAATTTTTTTTCATACAAAATGGTTTTACAAAGTTACAAAATTTCGAAAATTTGTTTTCAGGTAATTCGAAAAAATTGGATTTTTCTAAAAATAAATCATAAAATTTCGTAAATCTGAATCTAAAAGACATCCGTGGTGGTAAAACGCCGAAAAATGTATTTTTACGTGTTATACATTAGTACTATTATTTTTAAGTTTGAAAGTCTGTGAAAATTCGTTTTACGAATTTACACCAAATATCTGAATTTAAAGAGTCGGCCGCGATATTTCGATTTACTCGGAAATATATCGTATTTTTACTAAATTTACTTCGAATATCTGAGTTACAAGAGCCTGCACGACGGAAATCGGCCGAAAAATTTTGATTCACGCGGAAATATGATGTATTTTTACAAATTTACTTCAAATATCTGAATTTAAAAGGCCGGCCGCGACTATAATCTCCCGAGAAAATTCGATTTAAGCGGGAATACATCACATGTTTACGAATTTACATCAAATATCTGAATTTAAAGGGTCGCAAAATTTTGATTCACTAAATTTAAAGGCCAGCCGCAATGGAAATCGGCAACAAAATCTCGATTAACGGGGTAATATATCACATTTTTACGAATTTACGTCGAATATCCGAATTTAAAGGACCGGCCGCGATGGTAATCGGCCGCGAAAATATTATCATCCTAGCCAAGCACGTTGATCCTTCCGAACCTAATTAATGTCATATTATTAACAAGCCATAGTATACATTTGTCGTGGAACCATTTGGTGTGGGTACCTTGCTGCATATCTGGCACTTCTTGCGTGAGTACCAGCGCTGCCCCTGCGGGCGCTGAGGTGCGCACCGGCGGCAGGGCGCTACGCGGTGCTTGTCGAGATGGCGTGCCAGACGAGCGGCACTGTGCGTGGTGTGACGGCTGCACAGCGGGCAGCGCAGCAGGTCGAGCGCCACGCCGTGTGCGCGGTACAGGTGCAGAGAGCATGCCGGCCACCCAGGAAATCCCACAGAGCATACCAGGCACCTGCAATTAATTAATAAACGGCATCATTTCCTTTGGGCGTGTTTCAATTTTTCAAAATTAAAATCGATGGAGGTGTTGAGGAATATACCAAAATAAAAAGGAATTAATTTGTCATTTATCTTTTCAAATCCAGACAAGCTGTTGTAGGTGACTTGTCTATAATAATATAATTTTATATAGCTTACTTTTGCGGGCAACTTTTAAAAGTTCAACTATGCAAGTCAATTTACAATGAAAAAAATGAATAGTTTTACATTAGCAAATTCGGAACCTATTTTTGAGCCTTTCTCTCTTTTAAGCCTTTCCGACGTGTTTGCACAGTGCAAACACCCATGTATTCATTTATTGTAAGGTTCTGCAATGTTTTTGCTTTCACACAAACTGTAACGGACGTAGTTGGCCACATTATTTTATTTCATAACAAAATGTTTTACATTTATAAAATGTACCTACCCCACGCCACTGGCAAAATCACCACTCCCCGCCACTGGTCATTTTGTTCCAATTTTCGGCCCAGGCGGCCTGAAAACTTTGACCCCGAACGGCATCGATACCGCATCGCGCGTCTATCATTGCCGAGCGGATCGATGTTCAACTTTTTCTATGTAAAATTCACTAGGAAATATCAATTTTTAAATGTTGCAAATGTCTGTATTTTACTTGTACATCTTCTCGGCGGTAGTAAAATAAACACTATTTGCTATGTACTACCGCTGAGGAGATATTAAAAAAGCTGTTTTTCACATATATGTATAACCATTTTTGAACAATATTTTTTACCTTTTTTGCGTGTACAAAAATCCAGGAACCTCGTAGCATAGTGAATCTTATCTCTTTCTGAGCGCTATGTTACGGGGGACCTGGGAAAAATACTAACTTAACGATATTTTACAAATTTGATCGCTTTAAGATCATTTTTACACATTTATTTACAAACTTTTCTTATTTTTTGTTGTATCTTGACAAACAAAAATCTAGTTGTCAAGATACACATTCTTATAACTACTATGCATTTAAACTATGTAATTGTTATTCATGTAAGCCTTCAAAATCTTTTCTAACTCGCAAATTTAAGCGACTACCTTCGACTATGCTACCGGCAAAGTGAATATGCAACATTTTGCCGGGGCATATAAACACATTACTGGCGCGGATAGAATCCCCCACCACTTTTGGACTTGCAGCCCAATGTCGGGTGCGAGTCATGCTTATTGCATATAAGCAGCCACATAATAAAATAAAATTAGTTCATCTTTACCACCGAAACCAAGCGTTTTATTATCTACAAGTGACTCCTGCCCAACATCTGCCTCACCTCGCCAAGTCTTCTGCTCCAAAACCTTCTGGTGTTACCTCCTCAAGACAAGCCGGCCCTACTCTGGAAAACCGCCAACGCCAGAAGCGAGCAGAGACGAAAGCACACCCAGTGCCCAACATTCACCAAGCCTGGGTGCGGGAGGCAGATTTCATCATAAATATTTCTACTATCATCATCGGCCGTAAAGGAGCATTCTCATCGGTTGAAGACACGGTTTGGAACCGGCGCCCAAATCTACAGTCTTGTGCGGACTCCCATCCAGTACACAAACGAAGTATTGAATTCTGTCTAAATATAAACTTTCGGGGTACAGTTTACACTCGCGCTGTATAAGCATATATTGTAGGTTGCGAGCAGTTGGGACTCTTGTGCGGTTTCACTTATTGTTTCTATTATTTTGTTTAAATGGCTTACGTGAATGGTGTTAGCGGGGTCTTTATAGAGGCGGGGCCGGGCGGAGTATGGCACAGTTGATGCTGCTCCACGGCGCTCTCGCTGCTGAAGCGGAACAGGCACTTCCTCAACGGGCACCTGGAAACACTTCAAGCTTAGTGATGCAATAGGTTACAATATATACAGTGCGGATAGGAGAACAAAAACCACCTTCAAACTTGTTTGCATGTCGATTTGTGTTGAATTTTTATGTTGCATAATGTGTTGTTTCCTGCGCAATTAATCTGGCATTGTGCAGGCCCAATTGGAGCAGGCCATTCCGAGCGCCGACTTGCAAAGGAGCTGATAGCACCTAACAGACCCCATGAGGTTATTTTTCACAAAAAATATCGCTATAAAAATCATTAAAAATATTATTATTTATAGGCATCTGGTAGTCAAATAGGCGCTGAGCCGTTAAGCGCGCAAAAATAAAACTTCCCATAATATTTTACCACCAGATTGCAATATAATCCGGGCCTCTTCAAGAACGTATTAGAAAATATTTTCCTTAGCCCCAGTTCTGGCAATTCTATAAAAACAGTTACACCACCTCTTGGACCCATTCTCTTCCAAACTTCATAATGCTTACCGGATGTTCCTATCGGAGCACAGTTTACTCCGCACCTCCCGGGCCGTGCGTGGCTGCAGCCAGTATTCGTTAGCGCCACATGTAGCAGTCTCGCTCACTGTCGGAGCATGCTCGCACCCGGACACCTCCTCCTCCTCTTCCTCCAGATCTTCTTCTTCTTCTTCCTCTTCCTCCACTTCACTGGCGGCTTCTTCCCTGAAATTTTATGTCAATTAGTAGAATTTACCAAAATTGATAGAACTATACCAAAAATTGGTCCAATTCTACCAGAAATGATGGAATTATGCCAATATTAAACCATAATCACTAAAAATGGTAGTACCATAACAAAATTGGTAGAACTATACAAAAATTGATAAAATTATACGGAAATTGATAGAATTATACCAAAATTAGTAAATTGGTGCCATTTCATCAATATTGATAAAATTATGGCAAATTTGATCGATCTGTATCCAAAACAGTAGAATTTTACAATTGATAGAATTTGCCTAAACAGGTTCCATTTTACGATAGTTGATAAGAACTAGTTTGTCTAGTCTATACTAGTTAGTAATAAGAATGTTCATTGTAGAAATATATCATTTCTTTGTAGAGCGCCATTGCGGTGATTTAAAATACAAATCATCCAAATATTATTATTATTATTCCAAAAATTGTACCAGAAATTGTAGAATTTTACCAAAATAGTTGAATTTTACCAAAATTGGTCCCATTTCACTGTGAGAAATATTTTTCCAATTTTTTAATGATACCTCTATGGGAATATATCTATTTATTTATTTTACGCGTATTAAGGCTTTTACACTTACGTGATTGGACAATTTTGTTAGGTGGGTTAAGGTCGGGGCTGCTGGAAGGGATTTATTAATATGGCTCGTATTATATGAAGGAGGAAAAAGAGATAGACTTACACAAAAACGAGTCAAAAGAAGAAAAGACCCATTCTTATGAAGCCAACATCAACTGTGAACGGGTCTTCCGCTCATGTCTGTCGAGTTAAGTGCACCGGTACACAAGGGATCAATGCTGCTAACTCGTTACAGCAGGCTCCATTGAAATACCTCTAGAACAAACTCAGCATGCCTATATTGCATCTGAGCATCAGATATGCCAATCGGTATGTTAACAACGGATTGTCAATCAGACGTACCGCCCTCCTTTGCACAGAATCAAGTAGATGTATCAAGTGTTTGGAGTTCTAGCCCACAGGTGGCTCCCAAATTCAAATGTCGGATGTACTTGAGATTTGTACAGGGTTAGCAGCTGTCACTATTGAGGAATGTGCTAGCCCTATGCAAGAAGTAAAATTTCTTGTAAGTCAGATTTACTCGGGCCTTCTATGGAGCCCGATACTTGGGCCGGTATGAGATATTTAAGGCGCCCGAAGACAAGCGACTTTAGTCGCGGCGACAGTTGGAAGCTGTTCCGAAATTCAAAAAAGTCTCCCTAGTGTCGCGTCGCTCGCAGTGGCGGGTCACTCGCAGTGGCGGCTAGCTCTAAGGAGCGTTGGAGCAACGCAATCCCAAAATTTCATTCAATCTAAAAATAATAATTATCAACCGTCATATATAAATTGTATATCACTGCAAATAACTAAACTAACCGATAAAAATCAAAGTAAATTACAATAATAAGAGTAATACTATATTGTTACTATAAGAATGAAGTTAAATTCAACCGGCTCGAATTTTCGTTCTTTGTATCACGTGGTGCGAGAGAATTCCAAATCGCTCATCGAGAAACATTACCAGGGAATAATGCAGAGCGTGGATGCTGACCATAGTATTGAAATTTCTCCGAAACGTGAACGGCGCTCGCCGATGCCCCTTAAACTCTACAGTGAGATGGCGCCACTTTAGTTTCCAGCTCGCATACCGATCACTCCAGCAGGTCTGAATAAGCTTCAAAAATGCTATTTGCTAGTGCCCTTCAAAGCTGGAGGTTTACCTGACCTGACATAGGGATAGACTGGCAATATTTTTAGCCCACCACCCATTTTTGTGAGCAAAGCTAGAGGTGAGTCGTATCGATACTCTTGATACTTGGAAAAACTGGTACAAGTATGAATAAATACCTAGTCCAAATACCTGTTCCATAGTATTTCCCACATGTACTTACTTTTACAAGTATTGATATGTCAAGGAATTATTAGAATTATTATAGGGGGGTTGCTAGATAATTTCTGCCCACGACAATTCCCCACGATAATTTTTTGAATCCATGGAGGGGGGTGTTAGAGAATTTCTATGACAAGCAATTCCCCACAAAAATTTACGAGTGCATTTCCAATCTATGATTTTTCAAAAATCCGTGGGGGGGGTGTGGCTTGAGAATTCCCTGTCGAAAGTTTCCCCACATTCTTTTTCGTGTCCTCTGATGCATTTACTTTGCGGATAGTCCGTATTTCGGTTAGAGGAGCACTCTTCTCAGCGTTTGACGGCCGACGGGTATTGCGTATACGGGTCAAGCGCAATACTCGCAAAACATATCTGTTCCAAACATCTGTTCTAGTATATACGCTTCACCTCTAGTACAAGTGGCCACTGATCGCTTGTGTGCGCACCTCCATGTACTGTAGTGGATTTTATGCCTGCAACTGTCGCCGTGACTAAAGTCTCTAAAATCTTCATTGGGGAGGGCGCTTCATAGAATTTTAACGGAAATATTATGGTCCCGCCACCGAGAGCTGCGTTAGTTAATTAGCGAGGTTAATGAGAAAGAAGGAGAGGTTACAAAAGAACGGTAAGTACCTGTCCTCGGGTGGGTGTTCCAGCAGCATGTGTTGGCGGCACTGCAGCACGGAGGCCATCTCCTCTCCGCATCGTCCGCACACGTACCGCACACACTCCCCCACCTCCACCTCCTCTTCGCCCTGAAAAACAATACCACAAAAGAGTCCCAACTATTCCCAACTGTCTGGAGCCAGTGAGACCATAGCATCCCCACGATGGGTCACAAAACTACGGATACGGTTAAAAATGTTTGCAAAATTTAAGGTGAAGCACTGTGAAGTAATTCAATCATGTGTTTTTGGTTTGAAAATTTTATAACTTAAATATTGTAGATGCTGGAAAAAATAAAACATCAGGCCTATAAAAACTGCTTAATGCGTAATGTGGCGAATAAAGTTCTTTAGAAAATGATCGAAAAACATTTTAAAATTTGTCCTTGAACTTCACAACATAAAATAGAACATGCTTTTTGGTGACATTTTTTTGCAATATTTATTTTATTTCTCCATAAATTTTAATACAGCATAATAAATTTATTACAACATAATAATATTGATTTATATTATATTACATAAACTATCTTGTTAAAGCTGATGCTTGTGGTCAGGAGAGGAAAACAGGCAGGAATTTCAACCTTACCTACACAAGGTAATTTTTTTAATTTATTGTTATTAAGTTTAATTTGTAGAACTCCATTTTTATTTTTTGTGATTAAATTTACAATTTTATTTTATTTATAAACAAGTTCTGCTGTGTACTTATTACTACACGCAACAGCTGTTTCGCCCTCTGAAGGCATTATCAAACTGTGGAGCAGCCACTTATAGACGAGTACTTATATGGAAATAATATAAATAAATAAACGGTTTTAAATAAATTTACTGCGCGATTTCGTCCGATTCCGAATGTTCCACGCCGCAGTACATTGCCTTAAAGTTTATTTTTCTGATTCTGTTCATTGCATTAAAAATGTGTAATTTTCATTCATAATTATTGGTTTTAAAATGATCCAAAACGCCACATTCCGAAACGGTTCTAACATCATTTACGATGTAGAAAACATTACTAGCTGGTGAGATGGCTGTCACTGATGATGGTCGTCATGATATCACTAACGGCAAATCAAAAATTGCACATTTAAAATCGATATAGAAAATTCAAGATAAAAATAAAATAAAAATGCTGTCATTATGTAAAGTAAATTTTTTTAATAATTTTTTCGACAAT
The DNA here is from genome assembly GCF_061612785.1 of Hesperophylax consimilis. Taxonomy (NCBI): domain Eukaryota; kingdom Metazoa; phylum Arthropoda; class Insecta; order Trichoptera; family Limnephilidae; genus Hesperophylax; species Hesperophylax consimilis. Next base: position 6,502,979 of record NC_142842.1, read on the forward strand.
GAAAATACTCTGTTGTCAGGCTAAGGATAGTGAGGAGAGGAAGGATAGTGGGGAAAGGGAAGATTGGGAAGTACCTGGCTATTAGCAGATCTGGTCACCAAACACGGCTAAAGCCATTTCGAGCATGGCCTTTCACCAGGGTGATACTGAGAGTATCTTCCATGCATTCTTTTTGATGAATCAATAAATAGTGAAACAGAACAAATTAATAAAATAAAATTTATTTGCACATGCCAGGATTTGAACCCGCAACCACTGGATTCGTAGTCGAGGGCCTTACCCCTTGGAACAGACACCAGAATATAGCGACTGTGTGAAGTAACACTAAAATCTAATCAAAGGAACCCTTTAATAATCTCTTCACCTTTATTGATCTTTTGAAATTTATTATTAATATCCTCCATCGCTACAGTTATGCCAAAGATCATACAGAAAGTAATAGAACAATACCTTAAGTTCCAGCGATGGTTTCCACGACTGAGCCTCGGGGAGTGACGGAGCGGCCCCTGGTGGGGCGTGTCCCTGGTGGTGGTGCAGCAACAGCTGCTCCATGTCCAGGGTGGTGAAGCTGCAGCGCCGGCACTTGATGGCTCTCACCACCTCACCCTCCACGCTGTCTGTACAAATAACATCTCCATTGTGTACATTAAATTATACGAAAAATCTTTGGGCCTGCGCTAGAAAATGAATCTTACTTGGATTGATCTTAAATTCATCATTTTTGCCATTTTGCAATTTTTGAGCAAATGAGCGAATAATCATATTTTTCGCAAGATTTCTGGTATTTTATAACAAGAAAGGAATATTATACATTCAAAACATTTCTTTGTCTATGGTTTTGATACGCTTGAATAGCCATAAAATTGAAAGCAGATAGCTTCATGCTGAACGTTATTTTTCACTTCTTTTGTTGGAAAATACCAAAAAGTTTGTATAAGATCCAGGGGGTATAACTCTGATCGAAAATTGGAACCGAAAAAAAGACACGGTAATCTCTGTGGTCTGAAACGTAACCAAATCAGCTATCCAATAAAAAACTCTGAATTTTGACAGCTGTGTACTGGCTGAGTGGATATCTGTGGTGGTTTCGTTTGACATCTTGAACTTGAAGCATGCCGTTGTGTTGTAGAGATTTGAATATATTGTTTATCCGATATTAGTGAGATGTTCGTCAGTTTGTGGCTTTCATTTCTTAATCAGAAGCAAAAGACCGATTGGTTCATTAAGAAATTGTGTGTTGTCATCGAGTAATCTTCCTGACATCTCGAACACAAAATAGGACTCGTTATTGTAACCACAAACAGGTGCGAATTTCGTTTTGTTTGTTTCTAATTTGTAAAAGCATTAACATAACTTGACCGCAGAATTGAATCTATTTTCGTTTTCAGATTGTATCCCCGTGTTGTCGCCACGATTGGATTGTGCGTATTGTGATGCCGTATCGAATCGTAATTATGTATATCGGTTATGTCATGCAAGCATCAACCAATGTATAATACATCAATGCATGCAAGGTATAATTCCATCGTTCTACTTTATTAATTAATGATTTAACCTGTTATCTTAATAAACTCTAAATACTCAACACGTAACGGAATTTTTAATTGTTCTCTTAAAAACGGAGAAATGTTAAATTCAATACTGTCGTAGTATCATATCTTTTAAAACTTTTACGACATCTGAATTGTTTATCCCAATGACAATCATATTTGAAAATGATCATTCAAATTTCAAGTAATTTTCACGACAGCTCCATTGTTTTTCTCAGGAAAAGTTTCCACCTGATAAAGTGCTGTCCTGAGAAAATGAGCTGTAAAGAAAAAAACTCATTTTCACAGGACAGCACTTTGTCAGATGGAGCTTGTCATGAGGAAACATTCTGGGGGCGTCATTCAAAATGCTTTCCATTCAAATCTATATTATTTAAGAGATTGTCTGTTTCGGATGTGCAGCATCATCGCCTCCAGATGAAGTCACCAGTCTCTTGAAACCGTTGGAAAACCCGTTGAACGGCAAACGGCCTAAGTTTAGTTGCCCAGCAACATCACATTGTCGCATCCCTGATTGCAGTAGTGCCACCACTTGAGTGGCTTCGTCAGTAGTGGTGTTCATTTTAAGGGGTTGTTTTCTAGCGCTAATATTCATGTGTGTCCTCTTCAACGTTCTGATAGTGAATGACCTACATTTGAGTTAAGCCGCTCCTTTTATAGCGAAAGAAGATGACACAAGTTTTGGAACCTGTAAAGAGTATATGCGCACAATTTTTTTAACGTCCCGTACATGGAAAATTTTCATCGTTTATGAAATGAAACTATTGTCTGATAAGAGGTCGTTAGAGGACCCACCATCAAATCATTTCAAAAACTATTAGCGCCCGTGACCCCAACTCAGGTAATATGCTCATTAGCGATGTGTAGGTTCAGCCGGATTGAGTCCTTGAGCCCGAGTCCTTTGCGGGAAGCGGGTCCTACTCCCACTCCTTTTCGTAATCAACCACTCCCAGAGAACTCGGTCTGGGACTCGGACCCGAATGCCTCCAATCAACGACTCCCAGAGAACCCGGACCCGAGAATGCCTCTAAGGACTTGGACTCGGACCCGAATGCCTCTAATCAACAACTCCCAGAAAACTCGGACTCGGGGTCTCGAACCCGAATGCCTCCCTCCACCACCGGCCTCGCGAGTCCTGCAGTGAGTGGTAAGTTCTGGTGGTGAAGACATCTTCTGTTTACCTGCTTTACAGTAAGTGGATGTTTTGTTTATTGTTTAATATCTAGTACTTATTGGAGTTATTTGGGGTTATGAGTTGCTTTTCTAAACCGATGAGCTAATTAGTTAAATAATAATATCGACTGACATGTACTAATAAATCAATAATAGCAATAAATTATTTGAGTGATGTAAAAAAAAATAAGTTAAGTAATATTTAATTTAATTAGGTGTATAAAAATTAGGCTGTGACTGGGGTTTTCACTTTAAAAAAAATTGATTCTTACCCTAGTATTGTCGATAGTTTTATCAATCAATTCTGTTTCAGCAATCAATTCTGCCATTCGATACAATTAACAGCATTCCTCAAAATATTAGTATTGAAACAATAAGAAATGATTATTGCGGCTTATAGCCAATGAATTCACCTAGATTTTACCATTTTTCCAATATTTTTAGACTCACTAAGTACTCTAGGATGTACCTAGAGGTGCTACTAAGATATTGCAATACTTGCAAAAATTTGACGAAAAGCGCTCCAGTGGATGTTTTTATTTATCTTCTAAAAAACACAAGCCACTAAAAAGCATCTTGCCTATTATTTATAATATCCATAACACTTCATTGTAAATATTTTATTTTTTGTTGTCACTGTTAATAACTACAACGACTACAGAAAACAGATAAAACAAGTTCATTGGATTTTGAAGGAACAACCTTGGAAGGCTCAGCCATCCGAAAGTTATTACCTTAAATCAAGCCCATTGTTCGTCCCTTTTTACATATTTTTAAAAAAATTGTTGGCTAAATCAGATAATTCGGGAGTTGCAGCCAAGCCGATTGTTTGTTACAGCGTTTCCCAAATGGTGGGTCTGGAGTCTGGATAAAATAAAAACTCTAATTAATTTATTATTTTACATTTAACTTCATCTCATAACAAAATATTATTGTCTTCTGTTATGAATTACGACTCTCATTTTGTGATACCTATGACATATTACAGCGCCCATAAGGTGATTTTTTCACAAAACGGCGCTATGCCAAATATCCAACATTATGTGCATCCTGTACTAAATAAATAAATAAAGATAATCTTAGGAATTTGATTCAGGTGGTTGTGAAATGGCCTCTGTCTTCCCTGACTTATACCGCAAATCAATCTTCCATATTACACACACACTAATCTAATAATCTCCTGAAACACCTTTCTCCGCTCTTCATGTCCAAACTATCTAAGCGGTCCTTCGACCAAGTATCTCTAGACAAGCCCTGTGATCTTAAAAATGCCACCCGAACCAAAAACACTGGTTTACGTAAACATTTATCAAAAACAAAGTGCATTTTCTCGCAGTCCAAAGATCACAATAAGCATTGGTTTTTTACCTTTTATTGGTCTGTGTGGAGCAAATTTGTCCTCCAGTAAGTTCGCGGCAACAGAATCGCTAGTTTTGTGAAAATCTTTTTTTTTCAAACACAAACATGAGGCAGTCCGTAGTATTTTAGGTACGGGCTATCGCAAACTTTATTATTAACAAATTGATCAGTTATATGAATACTTCAAAAATAGATGTACCTAACAGATAGATCCGAGGCAGCGTACAAAGAAAAGTAACAAAAGATCAAAATGTTTAAATTCTTCCTAAGAAAAAAACCACGTTACGCAACAGATGCGACGGAACTCGATCGGTAGGTAGGTACCTAGTAGTATTATGAAATGACGCGTTAGGTGGTATTACTTTTGGATTGAAATTAGGTATGGGAGGGCTAATCTATACTTATTATATCGATGAAGCGGTAACTTCTTAATCTTGTGCATTACGCCGTGCACTTTTTCTCCATATTTGTACTGTCTTACATTCCTTTAAAAAATATTAATTAAGGTTAGTTTTTTTTAATGTAAATAGGTAGGTTCTAAAATGTGTAGGTACTGAATTAGATTTTATTTAAACAATACGTCAATATTGAGTGAAATAAAATTTTGTGGATCTGTGAAAAAAATAAAACCAAGAGGACTGCGGAAACAAGTTTGGGAAACGCTGAGAGGAATATAATATTCATTTTGTCACAAAATCATATCGACTACACGTGCTCCACGGCGCGGTGGGAGGTCTGCTGTGCACGCGTTTGTCTCGTGTGTTTTGCTGTGTGCCGGTTTTTAGCATGCGTTTTCTCGTGTGTTTCACGTGATAATTTCGCGGAACATTTTTTACTTTTTCATATTTTTCATGGCTGTTTTAGAAAGTATCTAAGTATTCGCGTTTTTAGTTTTGCTCCCAAATCTGCCTGTAAATTTCTGGCAAATGTTTATTTTTAATGATCCTGAGACATATATATGTATATATTTGTGAAACCAAAAGGAAAAATATACAAATCAAGTATATAATATACACAAATCCTACAATAATATATTGAACAAAGTGTGTATGTATTGTAAAAGTTAAAAAAAATGGACTGGAATAAATAGATATTAAAACATGTTGTTAATTGTTAAAATTTTAATAGTTTAATGCTGTACCTAACTACTTCCTGACTTTGTTTTTAAAACATCTCGCCTTTACTGAGTTTCATTTGATAGAGGCTTCGACCAAGTACCTTTATCTATATCGATGGACAGAGATTATGAAAACGACAAATTCTCAACGACAACCGAAATTTATGTTACTACATTTGATTTATTACTGCTTACGCGTGTGCTAAAATTATCATCTGGAACTTGGAACCTAATACTACATCCGTTACGGCCTCGCATTAGCCGTAGCCCAATCAGCTGGAACACGACAAGACACGAATGGATTTCGTTGAACTTCGCCAAAATGTAAACTGCACAACTCGCGACTCGGGTGCGATGGGTGACGGGATTGACTCCGTGTTCTCGTGTGGGTCCGAGTTCTTGTGCGGGTCCTTGTCCTGCTACGGGTCCGAGTTCTTTCGCGGGTTCTATCCGAGTCCGAGTGCCGAGTCCTTGGCCGGACCCGTGCGTCCCGGTAGTCGCCCAGTACCCAGTCCGCACCCAAGAACTCGGACCCGGGACCCACTCCAAGAACTCGAGTTCTTTTAAAAGGAAGCAGTCCTCGGATGCCTCCGGAAAAATGCAGAACTCACCCACCTCTAATGCTCATGTTTCACCTTATTCCATAGCGAGTTTATTGTTGTTGTTGTTCTTTAACTGAACTGTGTTTTTTACTAACTTCATAACACTACAATAACTCTAAACGTGAATATTTGGTTGAAAACTCACCATTGACTAGGATCAGACCAGATTCCTGGAGTGATTGTGAAGATCCATAGTATTCTTCTTCTCTTTCAACTTCCTCCAGCGCGTAGGGGACCACATCTCCACCATATCTCTGCTCATACTCTCCTTCAAACTCCAGCACCTCTTCCTGACTCTCTTGCAACTGTAGTTCGTCTTCCTCCCCTTTCAACTGTTGCTCCTCATATTCTTCCTCTCCTTGGTATGTTAAAACTTCCCCATCCTGAAACTGAAACTCTTGATATTCCCTCTCTTGCATCTGTGGCTCTTCCTCTTCCATCAGTTGCAACTGTAGTACTACTTCTTCCCCATCCGCCTCCTGCAACTGTAGCATTCCATCTTCTTCATATTGCAAATGTAGCACTTGGTCTTCCCCGTCTTGCAACTGAAGCCCTCCATCCTCCCCATTTTGCAACTGCAACACTTCACCTTCCTCATCTTGCAACTGTAGCACTTCATCTTCCCCATCTTGTAACTGTAGCACTTCATCTTCCCCATCTTGCAACTGACGCACTTCATCTTCCTTGTGTTTCAACTGTAGCATTTCCTCTTCCCCTTCAAATTGTAATACTTCTTCTGTCTCCTGAAACCCTAGAACTTCCTCCTGAAATCCTTCAACTTCCCCATCTTCCTTTAGAGGCTGGGAGAGCATGTAGAGGTTCCCTTGAATGAGGAAAATGGGACCCCTTCCCTCATAGTGACCTTCAGACATGGTACAGCTTTATCTGAAATTCAGAAAATATAATTTTTTACACCTGGATTGAAAAAATCAAGTTATGACCACTGTTTGTCTAACAACCGAATGAGGTTTGAGCCCAATATAAATAGATTATATTTGGCGTATGAAAAAATGAAAACAAGAATTATTTTTTAGGGGTTATAAAACAGGCGCATTTCAAGTGATTTGAACTTGAGATTCATCAAATTTGCGAAAAGGTAATCTAGCTGTACTAATAAAAAGCGACTTAAATTAAAGTTGGTTACTATCGAAAGTAAATTTCATGACACCCTAGACCGCTCAAGGTGCAGCAAGTAAGATAATATTCTTTTCGGCGACAGTGGCAGAAATATGTGTGAGGAAAATGTATTGAACATTTCAGTGAGAATACATATATTCATATTTTAGGAAATAGAAAAACAGTTACCAAAATTTATTTCTGAAATCATGGCGTAGTAAGTATTTTATAATATCAACGTCATAAGTCACAGACCGCCAGCGAAATCCGGGTAAATATTACATAAATAAAGTTTCGTGGAAATAGAGACATGCATATCTTAAAACCATTGAATGGAACTTACATTATAACGACAACATCCTAATAAAATATGCATAAATAAGTTGTGCTTTTCGGAAAATCACTAATTCAATACATTTTCATATTTAAAACAATAATAATAAAAGCAGATCTAAAAGCCTAGCAGCACAAATAAACCACTCTCGCTAGCAGGTAAATAAAATATTTTATTTTCAACTGACAGTTCATGTTCACATGTTGACAAGAGTCTACACGGCTTATCAATGTCAAACCAAAATGATCTCTATTTCGTACTGAGAGAACGTTGAGTAATTCTAACACGAAAAGAAAACTTATTATTTTTTAATGATAAACTAGTGTTTATAAGACGAGGTTTTTTCATGCATGGCACAAATTATTATAAGCAATAATTACTCGCCTGAAATATCCACACATATTGAAAATATCTCCTGAGTAAAAATAAATTTACTGAAAAAATATAGTAAGCAACAATTATTGTTGATTGAAATATTAGTACATATTTAATTATTTGGCGGATTATGAATAAGCCGACGTAGCTTAGTTATTCAGAGCACTGACCGGCAATAAGAAGGCGTGGGTTCAATTCCCGTCGGTGGCATTTATTTTTGGTGGAAGATATTTTCAATTTGTATGGCGAGTAAAGGAAACGTTAGCACTTGTTTGCACTCAAAAATATCTGGTAAGTACTTTCCAAGAACCTTCAGTTTTATTTTTTCGTCATAAGATGATTATGTCCAATCATTTTATGATTTAAAATATACCGGGTTGAGTGACTAATTTTGCCAAAATTCCTCTTTTTGACTCCCCAATGCCTTGCCGCAAGGAGAACCTCGACCGTTTTCTGTTGTCCAACCAACAACTAAGCCTGTCGACCCACTGGACCGGTATCGGTAAGCAATCGACATAAACCGAAGACACTGTACAGAAAAGTAAAGACTACTATGGTTTGCAGCGCAGCCATTATGAGAAATTTCTGCTCAGGATCTTGAGTTTATGTTGGTTTCTTACCGATATCGACCCAGTAGGACAACGACTTTACTTTCTATTATAATCTTAGCCAGCTGTCCCATGGTCCGGTAATGAATCGAAATAAACAGAATACTGTAACACCCTGCGCAGAAAATAAAAGCTTGCTATGGTTTGCAGTGCAGCCATTGTGGGACTTTTCTGTGCATTAGAAATAAACATATAATTTTTGAAATATTAAAATTTTTAATGCAAACATCAAAAAAAATTAAAATGGCTCACTTTACATTACTGATAATGAAAGAAATTTTTTTTAGACAAATCGTTGCTCTAGTTCGTTTTTATCCAACAGACCAAAACGTAAATCGCTTCAAAGTTTTTTTTACGAAAAACGCATTTACAATGAAATTAGCTCAATTCTAAGCTTACTGAAATTATATTTCAGCATATGAATAGCCCTATATACATAAATAGACTGGACCACACTTACAATACTCGTTTTACGTTAAATGAAGGACTAATTGTACCTAAGCATTTAAACAAATATGGACAAAGAACACTGGACTACATGATACCTAGTTGCTTAAATATGTTACCTGCTGAAATAAAAAAAATGTACAAATGTAAAAACAAATATTATTTTGAAAAATTGGCTCGCTGAAAGAAATAGTTTGTATTAGAGTCTAATACAAACTATAGGTAGATACTATCACTGTTGTGTATATGCTTTTATATTTTTAAAACAAATTGTTATTTTTTATTGTTATCATTTATTATTTATTTTTATCTTTTTTTAATATTTTTTATGTGAAAAGTTGCCATCGACAAACTACTGAAAAGTAGTTTATTGGAACTTTTCTGTTTTTTCTGTATTTTATTTTATTATTTACTGTAATATATATTTTTGTCTTGCTTTCTAAATAAAAAAAAAAAAATTTAAAGTTTTTTATTTTTAAGTAAAATTCGTTCCAAATTTTTAAAATTATGCAGAAAACACGTTTTTAATTTGGATGTAGGACAAAGTGTTGGATATAATTTTGGTGGACTTAAGACAAACTGCGTCTTGAAAACACGTTAAAAATATTTTAATATATTTTTTTTTCACTTGTATTGTATAAATAAATGCTTCCTGAGAACAACTGCATACTTAACTTAATTTCGCCAAAAATGGTCTGTCTGATCACGAAAAGTTTGTTCATTCTTCACAGCCAATTTTGCAAGGAGTCCAAAGAAGGAACTAACAAATAAATTATTTGTTTTAGATCAGACTTTTTAATGTAGAGATGCAACAGATATCCCGTTACCAACCACTATCCGACATACCGGGCCACTTTATAGATCTTTTTTTTTCTCTAAACATTTATTACAAAACCATGACTGGTTTTTTTCTTCAGTTGGAAGAATATTACATAGCACACCGCGAAACTGTTTGTTTCGTGTTTTGTTCATGCGGTTAGCAAACTTTAATCAGTGTTTAATGCAGCAGCACGGCTCATAATATTGGTCTCTAAATATTTGCACATTTCAGAACACCTTCGTAACCTTCACTGGCTCAAGTGCCCTAAAAGAATCCGGTACAAATTGTGCGATGGTGTTTAAATCCATCATTGAAATGGCCCTACCCCTACATCTTTGAACTATGCGTCCCGGAATACACATTGCATAACAAGTCCAACAGAATTCAAGTCTAAACTAAAAACTTACCTTTTTAAGCTCTCATAATCATTAAATATACCTGCCTGAGATTAGCATTCTTTTATTGCCTGTAAAATACATCCTAATCACACTTTTCTTATTGGATTTATATTATTCGAAATCTGTCTTATACTGAGAGACGGATCACATTTAGGAAGATGAATTCTGATCGTAACCTTGTACTCTGGTACCGCTCAGCATAAAATTTGCTTTTCCTTTCCTAAACACGCTCATTAAAGAAAATAAACACATTTATTAAAATAAATACCTTTCTCTAACAAAACAATAAACGGTATTCACCTCAAGTTACCTACCAGGTAAGAATGGAACTGTATATTATATGCCTGTAAAATCTAAATAAATAATAATAAAATATGTAAACTCTAGCATTACGTTCATCAATCAAATGCATTGTACAATATGGATTTGTGTTAGCGATCGACGAACCGGTAGATGCAATCTGTTAACCATAAAGTAATAATAGTTTGACTAGTCTATAGTAAGTAATAAGATAGATAATTGTAGAAATGTATCATGTATTTGTACAGTGCCCTTGAGGTGATTTTGCACAAAAACGGTATACAAATCATCCAAATATTATTATAAACTATACCATACAAACCTTACACGAACGAATACAGCAAAATAAGTTGCGCAACTGACAGTAATTTCGTGTCGTCAACTGTGCCATGCCGTTGCCGCTTTCTAACGAGTTTGACCTTAAAGCCTGTGACAGACAACGCTATATTCTCGTGGCTCGTACTACTTCAGCATATTGCATGATACTCTCAGATGATTGTGATCTCTCAGCATCATGCAAACTTAGTATGTACTGGCCGGATATGCGGTAGATATCCATTTTGTATTCACAATATCTACCCCAGCAAAACTAATATGTAGTGAACGCCATGTCAAGGGTGCAAGCTATAGTTCCTCTTTTGGCCACCTGTCGAGACAAGTTTGTCAAAGTTGCACGAATAACTAAGGACAGTGACTAAACCTTTCTACACCTCACTGTATTTTGCACCCTTTGTCTGTTGTGCTGAAGGATTAAACATTTAAAATTATATTATAATAAGAATAAAACTACAATGCAAATGGATTGTAAGAAAATATTATATTAAAAAAAAAATGCAATTAGGTACATAATACAAAAGAAACAAAAATGTGCACTGAAACAATAAGCAATACAAATTGAAAGTTGTTTTAAACTATCACCCATAATTATATTGAATAAATTGAAAGTATTAGTATAGGTTACGCAATTAGAGTTGACCCAAATAACACAAGACATATGATTGTTGTGTGTATCGGTGCTTATTTATACATTTCCAACAGCAATTTCCTTACCAAACGCCACAGAGAAACAACCTTTTAAGCTAAAACCAAAATTATTTCAAAAGTGTTACAGTTTTTTTTTACTGTAATTTTCTTTTCTGAAGTCAAATAACAGAAGATATGATTTATATAAGCAATTCATCTGTGTGAGTTCTGTGTTCTACTCCTCTAGTTGCGTATCTATAGTAATAACTAATACAACTTTACCGATTTATCATATATTATAATATTACAAACTTTGTTATCGGACAAATTTAACAAAGGTACATTACAGATTACTGAGAATATTGGCTTATGCACAATTATTATATAAGTATAGAAATTGCCTGTAGTGTATGAGGGCAAACATTGGATATTAATCAATCATAAAATATAGCGATAATTTTAATCTAATACATCTCGCATAAGATAAGATTATAATAAAAAATCAATAACATATTTTTTTGTGATATAAATATTTTTGAATTGTCGATATATTGACAATACATATTTAGTTCTTCTTACATTCCTCATTAAAAGCTCAAATAGTTGTAGCTTACAGTATGATGCAATGCTAAGTTGTAGAAGATTAACAAATGAGCTACAAGCTGGTTGAAACCATTTTAAACAAATTAATAGTAAATGCATATTAAAATTTACAAAAATTAAACATGAATGTCATTCCAGTGATCAAAACATCAAAACCTGATTGCCAAGATATTTAAAGCAGTTATTAATAATGATGCAAGACCTCATCTAAGTATGTAATTACGACATAAGGGTACGTAAAAGCATGTGAGTCTAACTGCCAAGCTGAACCACGACACGGGAAAGGAATGTATCAACCGCATATGGCACCAACGCCGCTTGCTTTTCCTGTAATTCGTGGATCGGCTCGTGCGTTTTTCTCCTGCCTATACGCAGCATAAGGTACATAAATCATAAGTTAATTGCTTTACCTTTAATTAGTTACACAAACACAACCATAAATTTCACAACTTCCAAAGTAATTTGTAACAATAGTGGGTCTCTTAATGCATTTCTTGATTAGGCATAACATTCTACGGTTATGTGCAATGCAATACCTTTCAAAATAATTATCTGTAGCAATTAACTTGACAATAGCAGATAACTTGGCCTCACAATGTGTATAAATAACTGGATCAGTTATAAAATTCATAGATTATTTGCTTTGCCTAATATTTGTTACATAACATTAAAATTATACATTTTCCAAAATAATTTGTAACAACAGTTGTTTACACGTGTAATTTTCTGGATTATGTACTACATTGATGATATATTTGTCCTTAGAATTGTTACCTAAACATAACCTTTAAATACCACACACCTTGAGAATTTATTTGTAGGGATAGTTTTGTTGACCTTTTTAAATGCTTAATTATTCTGGATTAGGTGCGCATAAGATCTGTTACATAATATAACTGTGAAATATTGTCGACATCACTTTATGAACTATTTTCTGGAATACAAATAAAATTCATAGGTTATTTGCGATGCATTAGATTGTTATATAAATGTAATCATAAAATGACACACCTTCCAAAATTATTAATAGGTATTACATATTTGATAACATAACTTTACGCATTCTTTTAATCAGGTGTAAATATCAAAGGTTATTGTAACAATCAAGGGTTATTGATTCAATCAATTGTTGTTGTAACAATAAAGAGTTATCGTAACAATCAGGAGTTATTATGAAAATCGAAGTTAATTGGAACAATTAAAGCTTTGCCTAATTTTTACTACACAAACATAATTATGTAAATACTTACAAAATTTATTTGAAGTAACAGTTAGGTTGACCTCACTATTGTACCATCTTCTTGATTATATAAATAATGTAACATCAATAGTTTAATTAGCTTTGTCTAAGATTTGTTACATTAACACACTTCATGCGGGCGAAAATAAGGGTCCCATCTTTGAAAATAATACACAGTTTGGATGAAATTTTCTTTTGTCTGAAATTAAAGCCTACTTTTGTAATACGACTCCATAAACTGAAATAAAAGTGAGCGTTAACTTAAATAATGTAAAATTGTATATATTTTATTATATTCTAATTTTTTTTTTCATTTTCGCACCAATCATTACAAAAAAAAAAACAATTTTTCACCATCTCCGGTGTGATTAGTGTAAGGATATATTAACTGTTCTGCTGGTTTAAATATAGTTTCCTTTTGATTAAATATTCTTCCACTGAAAAGACACGGAGTTAAAGATGGGAAAGAATTACACATTTTTAAATACATATCATATGTTTGGGACCCTTACAAAGAGATTGACATAAAATATTTATATATAATCATCATACATTAATGCCTTTACCGCCATTCAAGTAGAACCAGCGTAAAAGGTAGAACTATCCTTTCCACTGGAAGCGTTAATATAACCGAAAACTAAACTAAAACCAAGATTCGTAGCAATGATTTTGTTGTTTGACCACAAAATAAAATACCCTACAAATTATTTGTAGGGATAATTTTAGTAACTTTTGTACAATTTTCTGGATGAAATGACATTCACAGTTTATTGACTTTGCTTAAGACGTATTACACATTATAACCGTAAAATAGTCGACAAATACAAAATATTGTTACACATAATAAAATATGAATATTTATAATAATATAACACCATTCATAAAAAAAGACAAAAAAAACATGGCTCGAAATACCAATCAAACTTCTTGCTTTATAAAATAATTTATTTGCAGCACCCTTGAGGTGATTTTTCACGAAAACAGTGCTCTACAAATTATCCAATTATTATTATTTCGACTTCTTATTGAAATATATATAATTGAAAACTTGTGTTGGTGTAAAACGAGTAGAAAAGAAACAGGTATTATAACCGAAAAGTGGAAATTGAAACATAACAATGAACTAATTTCTTCGACGGATAATTTAATTCATACTCATATCTGACATTACAAAAAAACGATTCTACAAAGAAAATTGAATATTGGAAATAATTGTAGGTGTGTAATGTAATGATACGTATACATATGTATATGTGATTTTTTTAACCTAAAACCAAAGAGATTTACAGATAAAATAAAACAAAGGAATTAATTCAGTTGATGTAATTAATCAGATAGAATCGATTCAATATATGTAATATTAATTACTGTTAATTAATACATAATATTTTTCCACTCGAAAGGAAAAAAAACCCACTGAATCATTTGAAAATAGTAAACAAAAGAGAGTTGTTTCCATTTGAATAAAGGTATTTCTGATCAACTTTGAATAATAAATCGTATTAATCTTTTGAGCGCGTAAATATTTCACTTATCAATTTTTGATTTACGAATTTTTACGACTATATAATTCATATCATGTAATTCCCCAGTCCAAGGGTAAGAAAGAAATTTTTGTTGAATGCGTAAATTGACAAATCAAGTTGACACAACGATATTTGGTAGTATTGGTGAAGGCACGAGAAAAAGGTGGGAAAAATGTATTTTTTTGCTAAATACGGTTGGAAAAAAATTATGTCTGTTTCTTGTTCTTCTGGTACACATTTTTCTTGGGCAATGCATCCATCAGTGGCTTTAAATCGGTTGTGTCAGGGGCCTTCGTATTGTAGACGAAAACCTGAAGTCAAATTAAATTACATTTATGTATACATTCATTTGACATCTTGGAAGGCGGGTATGGGTACCGTCACCGTGGTTCTAAATATTTTTATTATTTAAATATTTTTATTACGTAAATATTTTGAAAGAAGCTATGAACATAAACCCAGTGCATAAATTATTTATTTATATCAGTCGTAATATTTATGATTACATGAATTTAAAAAAGGATATGTAGGAAGAGAAAACAAAAAACAGTGTGCATAAAGCTGAACATTTTTTTTTAAAGAATGACATCCCTATTCGGGGTTGTTGTAATGCTGGAGGGAGTGGGCAGGGGAAGAAGATGTGAGATGAAGGTTGGGTACCTGGCTGGTTGCAAAATTAAAATTTATTTATATGCTCACGGCGGGTTTAGAACCCAGCGACCTCAGGTTTCAGAGTATCTTTATGTATCTTTTTACGTATCTTTTTATGTATCTTTTATTTATCTTCGTTTTAACATACTTATTTTATCTAGTCTTAAATCCTGTATTCGTCTAGGATAACTTGAAGTTAGTGGGACAAAAGCATAAAATGTAATCAATATTATAAAAAATAAATAAATTTTAACAGACTAGATTTTAGTTTACAAATGCCTCTGGTTCCCACCCAGGCGTTGTGCATTCAGTTACTTTGCTAGCTGAGTAATCCATCAATGCACAAGCAACATCTTCCGCTTGTCACGGTTGTAGGAGTGTTTTAAATATTGTTAGGTTATGCGTGAACTGGTAATGTAAAATTTAAAATAAAAAATAAGCACCTTGAAGGTAAACCTGTTGTTGCGCACAAAGTGTGACACCAGCTTCAGAGGCAGCGCGGCGCAGCGACCGGAAGCGAAGAGCGCCGGTACGTCCTCACCGTCACCGGTGCATGGCTCTGTGATGAGCACCTTCTTCATGGGCTGGGCTGCGTCATACACGTGCATCTCGTACTTCCACTCACTGGCCGCTGTTGCCGAACCCACCAGCTGCACGGCCCAGTAGGCGAGGCCCTCGGACGGCTCTGCAATCAATCATATTTCACTTTGCTTCTTTGGACAATTTATTGATTAGTGCTAACCATGTTTATTTCGTCATTAATGGAGGAATGTGTTTACCTTTTTTTCAATTTCCTTATCAGCCTTTCCATCTCTCGTTAACATACTTCCCAAATACACTTCCCCACCTTCCTCTTTCCCTTCCCCACTTACCTTCAGCCTCACAACATTCCCCAATTGGGGATGCCATAGTCTCACTGGCTCCAGACGGGAGCAGTTGAGACTCTTGTGAGGTATTCACTATAAAAAAAAAAAAAAACACAAACATCCTATCATTAACAACTACATATACATGGTGTTTAGAAAATCGTAGTACAAGCAGGAAACTGGTGAATTTCTCCAGCAGCTGAGTGAGAAGAGGACGGGCCTGCTGTCAACGGATGCCGCTGAAATAGCTGCGAGCGCTTATATATTTTAACATTGTCAGAACTGGTGGAGATTGAAGAACTTACCAATGCGCACATGATAGAGGAACAAGTTTCCTTGGAAGCGCATCACCTGCAAGTCTGTGTCAGCCTTCGCCACAGAGAAGTTTTGGAAGAGGATCTGCCGCCCAAACTCCAGCGTCACATTATTCTTGTGGGCACTCTTCATGTGGTTGAACAGCTCATCTTGAATTCCTGGAAAAACAAACACACATTGGCACTGAAGTGACTGTTGATATTTTTGCCAGCTAAAGGAATATGAAAATCTTTCTTGAAGGAATTGAATAAGGTCTATTGCAAAAACAAAAAAAAACTAATTTACCATCATGCCATTATTCGCAGGGGTAGGCAGAGAGGATGGACCGCCAAATAACTCAGTCTTGGCACATACTCCTTGCCTCATTCACATTCATACATGTCATTGTCTCATTTTTATATATATTTTTATTTTTTATATTAACTCCACACAGGAGGCCCTGAAGAAAATAATTTCCCTCAGGGCCTATGTCATCTTTGGGGATGCTGTGTGGAGGGTCTTTTTGTGGAGAGGAAGGAGTGAACATGGGTCTTGAAGAGTCCCATGTTGTAGGAGGGAGGAAACACAGAGGCCGGCAGCTCGTTCCACAGCCGAGCTGTTGAACTTAAGAACGAATCGTAGAAGCGACCCGTTCTCATGTGACAAATGTCAACCGTGTACAAATGTTGGGCGCGCGTTTGGCGTGTATCCCGACTACGCACCGGTGCCGAAGGGATCAATGACGCTAGTTCCTCAGAGCATCTTCCATTGTAATACCGATAGAACAAGGACAGTATACCTACCTGACGCCTGTGCTCTAAAGATTGCAGTCCGTTTGTTAAGATTGGGGAATCTATCAAACGGACCGCCCGTTTTTGCACAGAGTCAAGGGTTTTTTTCAGGTATTTAGGGGCTCCGGACCAGAGATGGCTGCCAAATTCGACAGTAGGGCGCACTTGCGATAAAACATTCTCTGCTGTTATTCTGACTCTTGACGTAGCCGACTCAAGTTTTTGGTTCACTTGATCGTGTCATGTCTTCCTTAGACGGCCGGCACAGTCCAGTGGTAACGCATTGGACTGCCATTCCGAAGGTCGCGGGTTCGAACCCGGCGTGCGCAAATAAATTTTATTTGATTAATTTGTGTTATTTCACAATTAATTAATTAAAATAATATATAGTATATTTGCGGCACGTTCCAGAGTGGAAGATACTACCAGTATCGCCCTGGTGTAAGACCACCATTCAGAATTGAAACGTTGCTCCAAATGGCTTTAGCCGTGTTTAGTGACTAGATCTGAATAGCCAGGTACTTCCCCACCTTCCTCTTTCCCTTCCCCACTTACCTTCAGCCTCACAACATCCCCCGATTGGGGATGCCATAGTCTCACTGGCTCCAGACGGGAGCAGTTGGGACTCTTGTGAGGTATTCACTATAAAAAAAAAAAAAAGACGTCGCTGACTTCTTCTACTCTCACTCTCCTTACTTTGTTTGTTCGCTCTTCATACTCATCCCTCTTACATTCTTTGCGAATCTCCACCTTTTTCTCACTAGTCATACATGGTTTTACCACAGACCCGCCTCAAGAATCTCATTTCTACAGCATTCAGTTTACATTCATCCTTCCTGTGCCAGTTTCACGCCTCACTGCCATACATTCTACCAAAAAAAGCCCTTTTATTCAATATTTTTGTGCATTTAAGACAAGATAAAAAATGCTTTACGAACACAATTCATTGAAATAACACTATGTTTCATTAACACAAGAATCAACTATTTATGTCGTGGGACATCGTAAAAAATACATTAAAGTTCCTTTTTCAATTTCAAGTTAATGTTTTTTCTTGTTAGTAAGATCTGACGTTTGTCATTAAGTTTGAAGGTTAAGAAATATGCATAAATTATTTAAATGACCCAAAGTAAAAACCTGATAACCTGTTTTGTGCATGTTTTTCCATCTCCCCTGACATAAATAGTTGTTTCATGTCAACGAGGTATATAGATAGAGCCGGCTTTGGCGTTCCAAATAAGGGACACGCATATCGGATCATTGTTCGCTTCAAAATGCCGACATGCGTTGTTGTAGTTGTAATGGAAAATATAAGGATAGCAATGGTATAACCTTTCGTTGGTAAGTAAGGTTTTACCACAGTCAATAATAGTGTAAATTGACACTTTTAATGTCAAAAAAACTATTTTGCCAACTGCCGTGACGGGCTGCGAGTTTGCTCATTCGGCCGACTGTGGAGCGCCGCGTTGTGAAAGATATCAGGGTTGCCACAACCAAAGTGAAAAATATTTTAATGTGTAATTTTTTATTGTAGATATTCTATCTCACTTACTTATCAGCTAAAAACATTATCTCCTTGCTGTATTTAAACCTATGTTACTCTTGGCATAAATACACTATCAAATGGGTTAATTTGAAAAATAAATAAACAACTATTACATACAGCCTATAAATATGTTAGACACACTTTTAATAATGTGGTCCCCCATCCTGGAACCATCCCCATTTCCAGATGGTACGGAAGTATAAGTGCTGAACCAGGTTTTAAAATTAAGGCTTAAATGCTTTTAAAAGAAATTCAAGGGATAAAGCATTGATATGCTCATTGGTCTTTGACAAAATGGCAATCAGGAAACAAAAACTGTTTAATCAACAAATAATGGATTTCGTCAATTTTGGCGCAGGTCCCCAAGATGGAGAATAAGATGATCGTGTGGCATCACAGGCCTTACGGTATTTACTGATTTTGGGTGTAAGTGCAGAAACAAAGCCTAATTTGATTCAAACTTGCCTGCAAAAATGGCATGAGATCGGATTGAGGTCCATTGTGAGCATTACATTTGATGGATGGTCCACAAATTTGAAAGCTGCTGAGATTCTAGGCTGTCAATTGACCAATTTGTCTCAAATGAAAACTTATTTTCCACACCGCACTAGCGAGAAATAGCGAGTTTATTTTTTGATCTATGCCATGTAATCAAATTAACCCTAGGAGACGGGTTAAATTTTGAACATATCTCAAATTTTTTACTTTGAAATTTTCATGAACGAAATGTATCAAAAACATCTAAAATGCACACTGCAGTGCACCTTAAGGTAGTCGTAATATTTGTGGAATGCTTATGTAGCCAGCCGCACAATAGGGATTAAAAAATATCGCATTTGAAAAAAAAAATCATTTTTGATGGAGACGGTTGAGAAGTAAAATGTAAATTACTGTTAAATTTGAATAACGCAAAACAAAGGTCTTAAGTTAGTTAGCTAACAAGTTATCACTAACCAGGTAATGAAAGTGAAATTGGCTGTGCAATTATTGAGCATGAGTGTACCTAGCTAACTTTTATTATTGCTTTATTAGCTGTACATACTCACTGATAAAATTCTTTCGCAAGAAGCAATTACTTTGTGGCTAGGCATTATATTTTAAAATAAAACTTACTCTTCGGACCTTACTAAAAAACGTGTATAAAATTTTACACAACTGCTAAACAACTGTTTACCATACATAAAAAAATTGTTTATCAGTTGTGTAAAATTTAAAACACGTTTATTAGTGTAAGAGGTTTTATTTGACAACAAACTATTATTTTTCATTGCTTTATTAGCTGTACTGGCTGATATAATTATTTTGTAAGAGGCAATTACTTTGTGGTTAAAAAATATAAATACGTATTTCAATCTTAATTAATTTTTCCTGCATAACGATTTAAATTATTAAATTTGGAATTTCTAAATCTTCAGGAAAACCTTTATCAAATTACTATAGTTGAAGTGCTTAATATTTTATAATCTTGCAAATAATTATTTATGTCTTGTCCGTCTTGAAATGATAACTCCTTCCAGAAAGATAGTCACACAAAATGTAAGTTTAATATTTGTTATCAAATAATAATAAAAAAGTAAAACAAATAAATATGCAAATGCAAATAAATATGAATACATCAAAAAATTTGGCAAAATTAATATCAATAGGGAATTCTCGTGCATTTTGTAAATAATTTATTTCAATAAAGATAATTATTTTATTATGTGCCTCTTTTTTATCTTTTTTTTTTAAATGCATTTTCAATTTTTTGTAGTTGTTTTAAAAATTGCGTGCTATTTCGGCTCTGAAAACGGTCATGCGCCATTTTGACCGCTACGTCACACCTTTGCCGCCGCCGCCGCCAACAGTGACGTCATCGTTCGCCCTTGAACGCTTGATCAATCACCGGGCGTTTTTAGCTGCATTGAAATATTTCGTTCGTGCCTGTTTTTAAAGTCATTATAACTTTAATAAATGATTTTTGAAAATTATAAAAACTATGTATTCTTGTGTCTGAAGTGTTTCTACATGTGAATAATTAATAATAAGTGATTTTTTGGTGAGAAGAGAATTCCCTATTGTAATTTTTATGTAATATGTAATGCGGCAGCCCTGGGACAATTTCTTTCGGTTGACGCTAAGTTCGGAACTGTCCGAATCAAATTGATGTTAAATGAAGTGTTCGGCACGCAATATCCATGTGAAGAAAGCGCCATAGGACATGTTTAAAAAAATAATAAATTAAAAATAAATATAATAAAAGAATGCATTTCCATAGATATTCTTGAAAAAAAACCAAACCAAAAACAGAAGGATTACTGCTCTGAGGCATCAGATGTAATAAATATTAATTTACTGATTTTTCTAGATGTTGGTAAATAATATTATTTTAAGTTTATAATAATATTATTATGTATTTATTTTTAGTTAACGCAATAATTTTCGATATTGTAAAGTTATCCGAATTATTCGATAAATGTGTACAACTGTCATCACAAAACAAAATAACAATGAAACTGATCAGAAAAACTGATACTGATTCCAATAAAACATAAATATTGGTACAGTGCTATCCTCACGTATATTTCGGTACCGGGGAATCAATTGTTAGAACTCTGCTTGAAGACACGGGCCGCCGTTGGAGCACATTCAGTTAGAGATGTGTCACTTCGCAACAGAGATAGTTCCCAACGGCGAGCTATCTCTAAGAGCTCAGTTGACGGAGCGTAGAGTAAATGAGACAAACATTTATAGGCAAGCGGTGAGCTATCCCCCCAGTCCTTCCCGATAACAGTGGTGTTCGAATAGGAACTGTTGACACAACTACAGTAGAACCTCGTTAATTCGAAATCCAGCGGACATCAAAAATCAAATTTCGAATTAACGAATTCCCACGTAATTCGAAATTTTATGAAAAAAAAAAAAAAAAAATACGCCGAAAATCGATTTTCTCGGCCGCCTCTTCAAATCCGGGTGGTATTTTAGTTGTAAATTCGTATTAAGGGCCCACTATTCGAATTTCATCCAATTTCCGAGATATTTTCCTTAAAAGTTTGAAGTTTTTAAGCTCTTAAAAAAATATATGTTATTCTTTAAGATAGTATCTATTTGTTCCAAAAGCCGAAACGGTAATTATTTGAAATTCCCTCGATAGAAATAAATCGCAAAGTATGCTCCGAAAAATATTATTAACACTTTTATTTCTGTTATTTTACAAGTTATATGTATGAAAAAAATCACAATGCTTCTTTTAATGCTACTCAATAGACCCCAAAAGTGATTTTTGCTATTTTTGAAATACGCCGTGATTTATTAAACATTTTCACAACAGTCGCTTACGTCTTATGATTCTAAGCATGATTATTTCAGCCCCTCTCACTTCCTTACGCGCGTACGCTATCTGCCTTTCAGTCACTGCTTAGAGAGCTTCGCGGACGGTCGTGTTGTTCTCCGTTTGAAGATCTGCTCTAATGATTCACAATGCAACGATGTCCGAAATATAATATAATATGTAATAATAATATATGGGCCACCTGTTTCAAATAACAATACTCGAACGTGGAATCCAGAAAAAAGCGTGCGAGCGAAAAAAGCTATTGAAAGTTCTGAAACTGTGGGGAATATAATTTAATAAAATAAAATATTTTTTTGTTTTAAAACCACGATATTTATTAATTTAAGAACCGACCGGTTTCGCTTTACTTAAGCATCATCAGGGTACAAATTAATACTAAACAAGAAGTACATAATGTGTGCATATATATAAAAAATATAGAGGGAGACAACATGATACAAATATAAGCAACACAAAGACGGTCATAAAATACATTAACATAAGTGCACAAGTAATGGAAAAACCGCTAGATAATTATGTAGACTAATGGGTTATACGAATAAATCGGGAGAAACAAAACATCAACTGGCAAGGTGGTAAGGAGGTAAGGAGAACTGGGATTTTTTTATGGGTTTATTGGAAACAGTATCTGACTTTTGGTTTTTACAGCTTTTTTAATTTCTAGTGCCTCTAAATTGTTTAGTCTGTTACCATGCCCGTTTTTATGTAAGATGTTAGCACCGGTGCTATGACAGAATGTATGATCTTTATCGATCAAATGATTTGCGAATTCGGAAAAACTGTTATTATTGAGGTTTTATTGATGTTTTGTTTCTCCCGATTTATTCGTATAACCCATTAGTCTACATAATTATCTAGCGGTTTTTCCATTACTTGTGCACTTATGCTAATGTATTTTATGACCGTCTTTGTGTTGCTTATATTTGTATCATGTTGTCTCCCTCTATATTTTGTTATATATATGCACACATTATGTACTTCTTGTTTAGTATTAATTTGTACCCAGATGATGCTTAAGTAAAGCGAAACCGGTCGGTTCTTAAATTAATAAATATCGTGGTTTTAAAACATAAAAGTATTTTATTTTATTAAATATGTCAAACCACAAAGTGATTGCTTTCTACAATAATACAAGAATATAATTTAGTTCAGTGATGTTATTTTTTATGTCGGAAGGAGGCCCTGAAGAAAATAATTTCTCTCAGAGCCTGTGTCATCTTTGAGAATGCTGTATAGAGGGTCTTTTTTGAGGAGGAGGGAGTGAACCTGTCCTGAATGTCAACTGTACAATTTCTTCCCAGAATTAACTTTATTGTACGTTTTTTGACTAACTGGTAGTTTTTTGACTAACACTTTTGGTGTTCTATTTTCAATAAACTCTTTAATTATGTTTCAGATGTGAAATCTATACTCCGCTACAGAATGTTTTGCCCAAGTCTTGTAAAGATGCAAAGGCACGGAGGTAATAATAAAATCATTTGAGCCCTTTACTGTTATAAAAGGTCACTTGAAGTGCAGTTATAATCAATGATTTTATTTTTTTCTAGCTTCCACGAATAATCTGAAAAGGCATTATCTAAGGATTATACTCTTAAGGAGAATATAGAAAATGTAGAAAGGTGAAACGGATTTAAGATTTTCGATGAAATTATTGTGTTGTGAAATATTTATTTTGTTATTTATTACTTTATTTTTTTTTACAGTTTTACCGTACGCGGTCTTGTTGTAGAGTGGTATATCTAACTGTCATGGAAAGTTTTTTTCTGAGCTTTAAGAGAAAGGTTTCTTAAAAGATACTGGAGTTATTCTAGGGCTATGTTAGATTTTTAACATCGATCACCGTAATGCTTGCCTTCCTGAATAAATCTAATTTTATTTAATCATTTACGGCCAAGATGTTTTTATCTTTCTGTATTCCAATCATTTAGCTTTGCTTCTAGGGTTGTGCCCCAGTATTGCTTTTTGGAGACTGTAAACGGATCTCTCGGCATTTAATGAAACTGCAGCAGAACAAAGGCTGTTGCTATATTGACGTTCATGGTATGTTTTGCTCAGATTGACGATAAGGTTTCCAGATCCGCATTTCGCTCGAAGCATGTTTAGGGTAATAAGTTTATAGTTTAGGGTTCTTTCAACGTATTTATGGGAACATTTCAGAACCACCAATCTTTCATTTTGAGTGAATCTTGTGTTTGTGATTAAATTATATTTGACAATTTAAACAAATAATATTTAGAGAAGTTAAAAATAAAATTGAAAGTTCACTGAAAGCTTAAACTATTAAAAGTAGTAATTTCATAAAAATGTAAATAAATAGAGCCCCTTTCACATTTTAGAATGTAATTTTATGTTGCTTACATGTTTTATTACTCTTTATAATTATTGAATTGTTTAAATGAATAAATAAATAATTACAAAAAAGTCTTCTGATTTGTAAGTCCTCAGGAAGCACTAAGGATCTTTCTATCTATCTTTGAATAATTTCCATTTCATTTTTACTTCTTCTAGCATTTAGAATAACCTCCTGAAGTTTGAGCACTTTACCCCCGGACACCCTATAAAGATAACCATATAAGAAAAACCTTATTGATGTAAAAATATATTTATTGATTTTATAAAAGTTATAAATTACTTTTATAAAAGTGAGAATAGTATTTTAGTAAAGTAAAGTAATTTTTATACCTATACAAATAACTTTCGTAAATGTTTTTTGTAAAATAAAAAAATAAAAAAATTAATTAAATCCGTAATAAAACCCATATTTTGAGAACCATCTTCATTTCGAATTCGTTCTCATTTGCTCGGTGCTAACTAAAAATGGTTCTGTTTTTCTAAAATTGCAATAGATGTCGGTAATTTAATTTCATAATCCCCAAAATTATTCCTAATACGAATTCAGACACCTCTGTCGGATTCTTTTAACACTAAATATTGTTTATTTTGTGGGTATTGCCCAAATCTAAATTCTTTACGCGGAAAGCGGGCCCTTAATACCAATTATTTCTTTATTTTCGCGGTCGATTACCGTAGCGGCCGGCCCTGTAAATTCAGATATTCGAAATAAATTCGTAAAAATATGATATATTTCCGCGTAAATTGAATTTTGTCGGCAGTTTTTCGTCGCGGCCGGCCTTTTAAGTTCAGATATTTGAGGTAAATTAGTAAAAATATGTCATATTTCGGCATAGATCGAAATTTTTCTACGAATATACGCCGTATTTTTTCAACGCGAATATTCTAAGTAAAGTTAGTAAAAATACGATATATTTACGCGTAAATCGAAACTACGCGGCCGAGTTTCGTCGCGGCCGACCCTTTAAATGCAGATATTTGGCGTAAACTCGTAAAACTACGACATATATATCCGCGTAAAATGTATTTTCTCAGCCCTTTAAACTCGGATATTCCAAATTAAAAAAAAAAAATTCGACATTCCAGTGTAAATCGATTCAGATTTACAAAATAATAATACTAATTAGGACGATGTATAACCACGTAAAAATACATTTTTCGGCGTTTTACCGCCGCGGCTGACTTTTAGATTCAGATTTACGAAATATTATGATTTATTTTCGCAAAAATAAAATTTTTTCGAATTACACGAACAAATTTTCGTGCGCGGACAAAAATTAATTTCGAATTACGAATTAACGAATTTCGAATTAAAAAAAATTTTGTATGAAAAAATTTTTCAGCGGAAATTTTTTTTGCGAAAATTTCGAATTACGCGTTTTTTCGAATTATCGGGGTTCGAATTAACGGGGTCTACTGTATTAATATTCCCTTAACATTGTCCTCGCATTTTCCCATTCCATTTTTACCTACAAGTACCTTTCATTATCCGACTTTACCCACGTGTGTGTTCGACATTTTACAACAGTAAAAGCGACTGCCAAACCAGTTTATTTATTGAGCCCGCTTGATGAACATCTCTTTGTATTCAGTGCTGTTATTAATATCAACTCAGGGTAGAAGGCCTGTGCAGTGAACATATTCGGTTCCCTCAGTACACTTCGTAGCCAACCTGGATGTTATGGAAGCTTGCGTGTGAAATAAATCATATCTCCTGTGAGTGAAACCAACCATCAACATCTTTGAAGAACATCAAAGGGGTAAGTCGGATTCTTTCCTTACTCCATGTTCACTATCTCCAACCAAAGTTGTGTCAACTTCCAAGTTCACAATTAATTTTTACAGTCCACTCTTGATTCGCCTATTGCGATCACAGGAACGCTATTTAAAATTAATTTTTCTTGCATTGTTTCCTCTAGGTATATTTCTCAATTTTTCTTGTAGTTTAAATGAAGTGTTATTTCAATAATTTGCGTAGTGGAAAGCTTCGAATCCAGGAGCATTATAACAATGTGGCAATCCCTCGAAGGAAGATGTATATTAACTCAGTATCCGGTGTTCTTCGGTTTCTTCAATCTTCTACTAAACAATGACGGTAACCGGGGAACAAACATGACAAAAAGGAACGCAATAAAAAAATTGGCTTAAGTTTGTTTGTCCTATTTCTTTGACGTCCTGTTTTATTTTGTCATAGAACTGCCATTGACTTACCATGCCAGGAGCATTTGACTTCGTTCCTGATTCTTGCCATGGGGCAGAAGGTCTGCTGGAAGCTGCAAGACTGGTAGTGGGAAGGAAGCTCATCTTCCAGGCAGCGGAAGTCACAGCCGAACATGGAGTTGGGACACAGGACAGATACCTGAAAATATCCAAAAAGTTAAAAATAATTGAAGTATGAAAAATTCCAACCGCTTTCAAAAAAAATATTTTCGGTACGTGAATGTTAAACAGACGC
Source organism: Hesperophylax consimilis (assembly GCF_061612785.1). Classification (NCBI taxonomy): domain Eukaryota; kingdom Metazoa; phylum Arthropoda; class Insecta; order Trichoptera; family Limnephilidae; genus Hesperophylax; species Hesperophylax consimilis. The sequence continues at coordinate 6,529,799 of NC_142842.1, forward strand.
GAAATGCATTAAAAAATAAATCTGAAAGTTTTTGCGTGCTTGTTTCAATCCATGATGCAGTCATCATGGATTGCCACTATGTTGAGTCATACTGATGACTCAACATAGTGGCAAAGCGACACGCTTTTGAAAAGTGATATAAACATTAAAAATGAAAAACCCGTAAACCTAACCAAACCTAGTTTCTTTTCATCACTTTTCAAAAGTGATATAAAGTAATGGAAAATATATAATATAATATAGTTTAACTATGTAGATTAGGATAGTTCTTTTTCCCCACCACTTTTCATGACTTTAAATAACTTTTAAGTGTTCTGTTTTGTTACTATTCTATTCGGTCATGTAACCACAGTGCCTACCTGGTTCATGATGTTCTCCAGCGAGAAGTTGCGTAGCAGCGTCATCTTGGCCCTGCAGAGCGGGCAAATAGGCGGCGAGAAGCTCAGCGTGCACTTGTCGCAGAAGCTGTGGCCCCCCTCGCACATGTAGATGGGTGCCTTCATCATGTCCATGCACACCGGACATTCCATGCCCGACTTTGCCTTACTGCAAAAAATATACTGTGTAAAACAAGACAAAAATCTGCAAGATTTGCAATTAAAATATATTTTAGTACACTGCATTTTTTAAGGTTCAAAGAGTTCCTAGCAAATACATGGCGGATTTCTTGGTACACTAGGGGTAAGGTAAACATCTGTTTAGGATTACCTGAAGTCAGGGACTGTCTGTGGTTGGGATTTGGACGTGTTTTGGTTTCCTCCCTGCCCTCCTTGTTGTTTGGCCTCATTGGGCCCCGGCTGCCAGCCGCCGGTCTTGGGGCGATGCTGCGAGTGGGAGCGAGGTCCCTGGCTCCTGCCAGCCTGGTTGGGCGGACGCGGGCCCCGCGGTTCTTGTTGAGGATTGCTCGCCATTTCAGCCAACTAAAATAAACAAACAAAATATACTTCTAAATACATCTTAAATTAATGTGAACATTAAACCAACCAGGAGTGTAATCAACTGGAGTGTGACCATTTGGAAGCCAATATGCAGCAACCTTAGTCTTTTAATAGAACTGAGGTCACTTCAGGAATAATAATGGGCAAGCGGACCGTAATACACTAATTACTAAAAAACTAGTTACTAATACCCGCCTCACAACGCTGCCCAACCGGGTGGCGACATAACTCCCCTACCTTTACACTGTACAGTCAGGGGCGCTTTTGTGAGGGTCACATAAAAAAAATAATAATAAAATTAATTATTTAATTTGAGCGAAATGAAATTATTTTGTTGTTATCTTCGGCAATTATCACATTGAACAAAAAATAATAAATATACGATCCAAATGATGTACCTAAAACTGGTCAGTGGCTAAGTTGCGATCACATTTTCGGGTCACACAATAGCATCGTGATTTCAATTCCTCGGCTGGCTAAGTCCTCCATCGCAACACAAGCAACATTTTCCGCTTACTGCGGTGATAGTAGGAGTTTTTCAAATATTGTCAGGTTATTCGTAAACTGGAATTTTTTGTAATTCTTTTAAGTTTTCATTTTTTTTAAACCTTATGCAACACTGTTTTTTGTTTGTTTTAGATATTCATTCTTTTCATTCAATCATTTTTTGACCAAATTTAACAACACAACTACAGACTAAGCTTCATTCAATTTGGAAGGCGGGTATGGGTACCGCTGCCCCGAGAACCATTTATTGGCTAATACCTCTGCCATATGTCAACCCAAGTGGTTTGCTACGTTTGGTGACCGGGTTCATCAGGTGAGGTGTGTTCAGATCTTGGCGGCGGAAGCGCCTGGCCACCAGCTATGTGGGGGCCAGATCGGGAGAGGCCGGCTTGGGGAGACCCTTTGACTTCTTCAGCTGGTCTCTCTCGACCCATTGTCTTTCACGGCAGCAGGAGGGATGGATTATAGATCCGTTACTCCTGGGCACACTGACTCTTAGATTCCTACCTACCCCTCACACCTTTTTCCTTCCCAGAACTTCCTCTCCTTAAACACACAGCATCCCAAAAGATGACATAGGCCCCGAGGAAAATTATTTACCTCAGTGCCTCCTGTGCATAAAGTAAAACATATCTCTGCATATTGCAATGTGACATGCTAATGAATAACTACGTACATTCTACATGTCACAATAACCATTGACAATAATGCTGTATGCCGTGTTAAATTGAATAATCAATAGGTATTGCACCCATGATTACCATAAATATTGGTAATGAAAATCCAAGGTCGGACAAAATACAATAAACACATTGCGGCGGAAACAAACGCTCGGTTTTAAAATGTCATTAATCGAGTGAAAATATAAAAAATATGCTGACATTTACCACATAGTTAAGACGAAATGTCAAAACTCGATCAAACAAAGAGCAATCATAGCGCGATTTTTTTTATCTGAGTTTTCAAGGACGTCGTAGGTAGAAATGTCATTCAATCTAATTATTGAAACATATTTTATGACAAACTTAGCATAGAAAAAAGAAAGCAAAGCCCAGTCCTTTAAAACATTATATTTTTACGTACCTGGGCCTAGAAGTTTTGAGGTCGGGATCTTTCAGTTGACAAAATGCAACGTTAATACAATATTGACATTAAATTGCACTACTTCAAGATATTACGGTAAGCGCACTGAATCTGGCGAAATGTTGGAAAGAATACAATGAAATAATATACTTTTACCAGTCCTTATAAGTCCGTGAAGTGTAGATAACAGTTTGATATCTGATAATGAAATAATATTCAGCTACATCACAACACGTAGCAATAATACACGACAACTTCAGCCTCTTCCTGCTCTTCTAGACAAAACAAAGTAATTGTGTATGTGTATGTATATTTTGTTGATTAGCCCAACCATAAATGAACCTACACCTACACAGCCCAACGCTACACGAACGCACAGTATCATATATGACTCACTGACTCACACTACGATTTTACAAGTGCAGTAAGCACTAAGCAGGGTTGTCACTCGTCGTATGACATTTTTTCAGATGAGTTTTCATTTTTACATTGACTACGAACAGACGCGTGTGAGAAAATTAATTTCCCTCACGACCTATCTTTGGGGATGCTGTGTGTTATTAGTTCAAAGAAGTTACCTATTAGGTATAAAATGTGACGTCTACTATACTAATGCAAAATATAATAAATGACTGAGGGTAGCTCAACCTCAACTTCAGTTACTCAATTATAAGTTGGAATACAAATAAGATAATTAATTTTGACAATAATATGATAAACTATAAAGTGCCGTGGGGTGATTTACACAAAACGGTTCCGAATAAATTATACACTTTTCGACAGCCCTGTGTCAACCACTTCACGTGTTTTGTGTTTATGGGTTTACGCACACTTGTAAATATGCACAGAGAGCAGGGTTGCTAATGCATATATTCTAAAATACCCACAATAGACGTTCAAATTCCCCACAAGTTCCTTTACCTCAAAAATGACCTAAATTCTATTGAATTTATTTGGTATTATCTGATAATTTTTGGGTTTTTTTTCGTTCAGGGTTTAAAAATAGATTTTTTTGGAAATTTGTGTCTAAGAAATCGAAATTATAGTACATTCTCACAATTATTGTAAATATTATTTTTATTAAGGTTAAATATTAAAAAAATGCCCTGAATACACGCATTTTCCCCAAAAAAGGTTCTCCCCGCAAAATAATCAATTCTTGAAATATCTTAGAAATTCCCCGCGATTTGGAGAATTCCCCGCGAATTGGCAACCCTGACAGAGAGTTCTGAGAAATTTCACACTACACGTCATATATGTATAAATAGTTGCCACACAATCAAAGTAGTGTAGCCGGTAAACCATAGATAAAATTCATGTTTTCAACTGTCAGCTGACGCAATCAGGGGGAAATCCCAAATATATAAATATTTTGTTCAAAATTATTACAAATTCTATAGTACAGCAACAGCCAACTAAAAAATATATGTTTTTTCTATCAATGTATCAATGATTGTAATATTTCTTGAGATGAACATTTTTAAATGTGGTTGGATATAAATATTTTTTTGTCATTTGTTTTTTGGGTGTTATGCCGTATTGCGCTAACTCCTTCTTTAGCCAAAGTTTCGGACAGCATTGCAGTGTCCATCATCAGGGCCAAAAAAAATAACAAAAAATACTTTTGGCCGTGAAAATCTTAAATCATATTTGGTTGGAATTAAAAAAAAAAAATTGTATTAAAATTGCTTTCATTACAGATGAATTGCTTTCAGCGCCCTTGAGGTGATTTCTCGGAAACGGCGCTATATAAATTAGCCAAATATTAAAATATTATTATTACAGACATTATAATCTTCGTTCAAGACAAACGAAAAGTTTGTATTGATAAAAAATCAGAATCACTAAGTTTTTTTTGCACTTTGCATTTCACAAGAAACATTGTAAACAAAATATAGGAATATAATAGCTGTATAAGTTTTAAGGTTTACGATTTCATAAATTACCCAATAACACCAAATATTTTGTGTTTTTTCAATACTTCAATTATGATTCGAAATTGTAGCGGTAACAATGGGTTAATAATAATAAAAAAATCCTGAAATAATAACATGTTGCGTAATGTCTGTGCTGTCACTTTACTCAAAAATGTTTGGAATTACTCTATGGGCATTTTCGCCAAAGTTTGTATCTGTGTATGTAAACGTGTATTAAAACGTACGTATAAATGTACGGCAGGCCGCCGCGCAAAAAAGTCTCGCAATGGACTAAACTGTAAACCGTTACCCTACTTTCGGACTTCACTTTTCTGCGCGGGGGCCTAGAGTGGACCGCGGCTGTTACGTATGTTAGAGCATATTGTGTACGTATATGGATTGGTTTATCTATGCATATGTGTGTACAATGAATTTTGTGATAGTACGGTTTGTACGTATTTCGTTTTGTATTTAATTTTTTTATGCATATTGCAATTATTGTATCGATTGCATGTTGATTACAGCTTTCACCTTGATCATGATTTCAACAATAAAATTATATTACCAGTGTGATGACAGTTAAAAAACTTACATGTATTCGTGCATTAACATTTCTTAACCATACTTACATGTGTTGGTGTGTGTAGTTCGATTGCAGATTATATTTAGAAACATAGGCATAGAAAGTAGTGTATAATTTGTTTTGGCACTTCACTTAATACAACAGTTTAAACCCTGGGATCTGGGATTCCTTTCAGCACTTTCGACATTCAGCCACTCTCGTAAATTTAGTTGATCGAGAATGGTTTATTTATGAGTTGATCATTGATCACGGTCAATGGAAATTCGTCTTATCTTTCGGTTATCTGTTTGGTGATATTTGTGATACTTTGAAGTTATTTTGTGGGTTATTATCATTACATTCTTTGTAGCGACGCATAACGCGCTCGATAAAAACATAATTAAAAGTCTAATCTGTGTGGCATCGTGCTGTCGCATTCCGTCACCTTCAAAGCTGTATGTATGTAGCCTGGAACTAATAAATATAAGACGACGTTATTTTAGATGAATAATTAATTAAAGGTGGTGTTTATTTTGATATTCCTCTATATTTGCAGGCTTGCTAACATTGCGAGTGAAAAACCAAGAAATATTGGACGATTGAAACAATAATAATATGGGTAGTTCATACTCCAAGGAAGAGGCGGTAAGTACCTATTTCAAATAATTACTATTAACAACTATCAGCATTACAGAATAAAACCTAGAAAAATTCTTCTTTTAAACAATTTAATCAGGCTTTATTACAACTAAGGTAGGTAACTTGGTACCGAGTTAATTACTCTAAGCCCGTCGTCCCATGGGTCGGTAAGCAATTGACATAAACCGAGTGCTGCAAGACTCCGCTAAGAAAATTAAGTTCACTATAGTAAGGTAACGATGTGTAACGCAGTTCAGTGAGAAACTTTTCTACGCAGGGTCTTACGGCATTTGGTTTATATCGATTGCTTACCGACCTGTGGGATGACAGGCTTAGAAAAAAGTGTCAGATGTGGAAAATAATGCATACCAATTTTGGTAAAATTAATGTACCGATAATTTTCCGTTTTTAGTTTGCTGCCATGTTAGATTTATGACATTAGACAATAATGCCAACTGACTATAATCATACATAGTGCATTATCATGCAATAATCTGTGCGTATTAGGTAGGTACTAGTTTGGCGGAATTTTCACATTATGAAAAAGGAATGATTTATTTTAACATTTTATGAAATAAGAATTAACCCCGAAAGCCTATGACATTTTGTGAACTGTCAGAAGGCAGATTGCGCGGAATATATTTTCTATGTATTTTCTCGTTACATTCGGTTCAAGATTAATTTGCTGATTTTGAATGTATTTCAAAATAAAATACTTTTTTCAGATTTTAGTAATGGGTTTTCCAATAAGAGGTGTTGGGAGGAATGCAGATCACGCCAAACTCTGAGAATTGAATAAAAATGCACTTTCTAGATGAAAAAAGTGTGTAGAAATTCATTAAAAAAAGAATTAAGGCGCGGAAGAATAAATTGAGGAAGATACAGCCGATCAAAGTTTAATAAATTGCACTTCGCGATCTGATATTATCACCATATTCGGACAGACCGCCGCCATATTTTGTCACGAAAATCAAATTAAAAACTTTTAATACTTTTGAAATTTCAGTAGTGCCATCCAAAAAATAAAAAGTGTTGCCATATAATAATATCAATGCATGGAAAATTCTGAAAATTAAATATCATTTGCCAGATTGGTAGTTTATTATTTAAAATCTTGTAAATACTTAATTTATGTATATATATAACCTAACCTAAATGTGATTTTCTATAACAAAAAAATGACCCTTTAATAACGCCCACTCGCATCCCCTTTAGAGTTTTATCCCAGTTTTCAAGTAGTTTGTGGGCTACGCTAGGTTTGTATAGACGGTTTGTGATTTAATACTAATACCCTTTTTCCATGTTATTTCCTGTTACACAAAATTGCCCCTTTAATAACGCCTGCTCGCGTCCCCTTTAGAGTTATATCCCAGTTTTCAAGTAGTTTGTGGGCTACGCTAGGTTTGTATAGACTGGTTTGTGATTTAATTCTAATACCTTTTTCCCATGTTCTTCTGCCTACTCTAACCCAAACTAAACACCTAACCTATTTTGTAAAAAAATATTATTATTATATGGCAACACTTTTTTTTTTTTGGTTGGCACTACTGAAATTTCAAAAGTAAATAGTTGTTAATTTGATTTTCTTAAGTCATAATTGATAAATAAAACATGGTTCGTATGTATCGCGTACGAAGTTTCAAAACCCTATAACTCAGTTAATAGTGCCGACCCCCACCTAATTCTTTCAGATTCGGATTCCCCAGCCCTAAATTAGTCTAAATCAAGTTCAATTTCGGTTATACTCCCATAAACCGAATTTTACCCTCAGATCGCGAAGTGCAATTTTATTAAACTTTGATCGGCTGTATCTCCCTCAATTTATTCTTCCGCGCCTTAATTCTTTTTTTAATGAGTTTCTACACACTTTTCTCATCTAGAAAGTGCATTTTTATTCAATTCCCAGAGTTTGGCGTGATCTGCATTTCACCCGAGGTGTTATTTTGATATTCAAAGAAAAATGCCATTTTTTAATATAAATGATCGAATGTTTATTTCATTATAAAGAGGAAGGTATGCCGTTAATAGTGAAAAATAACATCATTCAAATGACCACCACGACCACGACTACAGGACCATATCCTTTTCATGAAATTTTCCATAACCAAATCACAAAGTGGCTGCCTTATGTCCTCGATAGCCTCACGAATTCCATCTTTGAGGTCTTGAATCGACGCAGGGCTGTTGGCGTAGACCTTCTCTTTCACGTGGCCTCAAAGGAAGAAGTCGCAAGGTGTTAAATCACAAGATCTCGGTGGCCAATTGTGATCACCTTTTCGAGAGATAACACGGTCTGGAAACTTTTCCCGTAAAAGAATAATGGTTTCGTTGCTTGTGTGGCACGTAGCTAGTGATGTATAAATTCCCGGGAATTTATTTCTGAGGAATATTCCCGGGATTATTCCCGGGAACATTCCCCTGGACGGGGAATTTTGATTTTAACAACATAATACCTCAAAAAGAATAATATTTATTAAATAAAAAATAAAATATACACACATGTGGTACATATAGAGCAGGATAGATCCATAAAAACTATTCCCATATATATAGGAATAGGATCCAAGAGAAAAATAACAAAAAAAACAACGATCAAAATTATTTTTAAGTGACTAGTATCTCTATATAATTATATACTGTACAGTATTAGTAGCCTATATACACGTTATGCTAGTAAACGGTACATATAAAAAATCAATCGTAAAACTGTAAAAATGACACAACTTCACAGATCGTTACTGTTCATCTGATGATACCGATTGGACACTGACACTATCAACTTCACTTCCACTTTTACCTTCATATTCTTCTTCTTCTTCTTTATCCGACCCGGACGAAGTTGTTGCCGACTCAGGATTATCAACGTTTTCTTCTTCCTCAGCACAGTCAATTGGATGTTTGCTTTTGCGAGTACCAGATAGGTTTGAAACGTTATGATGCGAAGCAATCTGCTCATCCGTGGAAGAAAGGGTTTTCTTGGGAGCAACTTTAGAGCCTCTTTCAGAGGAAAGAAGTTTCCAATTGTGTGCCACAAATGTTATTTTCCCTGCTCTTTGAGTTGTTAGACGATTCCTCCGTGTTGTATGAATGCGACTAAACATGCTAAAAGATCTCTCAGTGGCTGCTGAAGTAATGGGAGCAGTCAATATTCTTATGGCAACCTGTGACAAATCAGGGGGTGTCGTCTTAGATAACTGCTAACACTCAATAAAGCATCCAAGAGAAGTGTAGAAAAAATTTAATTAAAAATAAAATAAATTCCCCGTTTTCGGGAATTTATTTCAGATCGGGGATTATTCCCGGGAATATTCCTATTCCCCGGGGAACATTCCCGGGTCTACATCACTACACATAGCGCCGTCTTGTTGAAAGTAAACATTGTCCAGATCAATACCATCCAATTCCGGCCATAAAAAATCATTTTATGGCCGGAATTAAATACACATAACACCTCTTATTGGAAAACCCTATATTACAAATTGACGCAATATATGCAATTTGAACGCACACATAAGTTTTTAAAGTCACTTACCAATGTTTTTTATTGTCTAAACTGTAATTACTATTTTACGCAAAACTCTAAAAACACATTTAATTAGACAAACTTATTATAAAAGTTTTTGTCACTTCATCACTTTTTCCTTTAATATAAAAATATTTATCTAAAAATTTGCAAACATATACAAATATTTTTCTAATGTTAAATGTTGTTTTATAGAAATAGTATACGTACGGTAAATTTATGTATGCAAAATTGAAAAGCGCTGTATTATCTTTTTCCAACACTTAAAATCATATTTTTCACCACAATACAAAATGAGATTGCATAACTTTGAGACCGTGTCAGGCCAGGAAATATGTCTCCCAAAAAGACTCTACGGTTGTTCATTGTCTGTGAAGAATATCTCTCAAAATTTCTCAAGGGGTTAAAATGCATATTTCTCTATTAATGCCATAAAAATGGCATATCTTTTATTATTTAATTATTTTTTGTTGTTTTTCGATTGGATTTAGTTACAATATCGTTTTATGTTAAATTAAAATTTAACACAAAACATGGCATGAAATTATCCGCAAATTCAATTGAATGAAATTGTTTATATCATATTATCATTTTTGGTAACTGAAATATATTTTTCTTATAATGATTCAGTTGAAACAAAGTATTCTTTTTTTTTGTAATTATTCTTACTACTTCTTGATCGCCGATGCTAAATTTTCACCGTGTGCCGGCTGTACTATTTTCACAATAACTTATTTGTTATTCAAAATGTTGTTTTGTAAATTAAAGTGTCTTACCATATTGTACCGGGTTTATATATTTATAAAAATACATAGTATAATCTACCATAGGTAGTTTCCCCAGAATAGCTTAAATAGTATCCTTAAGAATAAGCTGGCGAATAAAAGGTTGAGAGCGAGTCTAAATAATTTTTTTATTTAGACCGGTTAGGGTTTAACTAGTTAAGTACTAACTAAAGCCACCACATCGAAAGGCTCGGCCGTCCGACTGCCCTTTCCCGTTGTTCGTTCCCTTCCTACTTGTTTTCTTAAAAATTTTGGGCAATTCGGATGTGTATAGAGGCGGCTTAAGCAATGTTTATATTTCCTTTTTCAAGTGTCCTTCATCGCATTACTTATCTCCCTTTTCCATTCATTGTTCTGTGCTACATATTCTTTTTTTTTATGTAGGAAAGAGCAGCCAGAATAAGAAGGGAGTTAGAGAGAGCACAAGCACTTGAGAGACATACATCTGCGAAGCTTCAGACAGAAATGCAAGAGACCCGCCGTCTGCAATATGAGCTTTGGATCAAGCAGCGTCTAATTGACCAACAGAACGCGCAGATGAAAGAACAGCAAATTCAGTCTGACCAGCTTAAAGCACAGCAAATTCAGTCTGACCAGCTTAAAGCACAGCAAATTCGGTCTGAGCAGCTTAAAGCACAGCAAATTCGGTCCGAGCAGCTTAAAGCACAGCAAATTCAGTATGACCAGCTTAAAGCACAGCAAATTCGGTCTGAGCAGCTTAAAGCACAGCAAATTCTGTCTGAGCAGCTTAAAGCACAGCAAATTCAGTCTGACCAGCTTAAAGCACAGCAAATTCTCGATGAACAAAAAGCTAGGTAATTTTATTTGCTGTTATTTAGTCTAAATTCAAATACATATTTTGGAAATTTTATGTCATAAGAAATACTTCATTTTATCACAGTATAATTCGGACTATCGGTTGGGTAAGTGTAGTTTCTGTTTAAAAGAGAATCATATATTTGCAAGCTTATTTAAATCCAGACTCTAGTGAACAGCATTACAATATTGAAATATTTTAACATATGGTTCACAAATAAAAGCATAAGTACCAACAGCTTTTTATTTTGGGTAAAGAATGACCTGACAATGTTTAAATTCCTCCTACTCGTCTCCATCCCCCCCGTCAAGTCGAATAGGACGGAGGACTAAACTAGCAGAAGATTGAACCCAAGAACCCGACGTATTTGTCTACTCAGCTACCAACCTGTCGAGTTGCCACGATACAGACAAAGATCAGTCAATTTCTATAACACGTTTTTGTTCCAATTTTAGAGAGCTGTGCCCCAATGTGAGGTTTGGTTGTACCAGCTCAGCGCCATATGACGATCTACTTGCTCACAGTAAAGCTTGCCTATACCGTTTCTACAAGTGTCCGATAAAGCCATGCTCGTGGCAGGGTAAGTCTAAGATCTTAAATATTCATTTTGTTCCTATCTTATCTTCTTTTGATGCTTATAATATAAATGATAAATAAATAATCCAACCAGAACCACAGGGTTGAAAGACTTTCTATTATATTGTTGTCTTTTTTTGCCTATTTACCTTCAGTTCTTCCTTACATAAATAACTTTTATAAGTCTGTGTGTCAGACTGGGAGAAATATCTCCCAAAAAGACTAGGGGTTAATCTCATGTAAACCGTGTTTCACTCACATAACGCGAATCTACTGGAGGTGACGTAACCACTTGTTAATAATATTCCAGGGTTAATTTTCCCGAAGTTTGGCACTATAATGGTGTTTAGATAAAGTATGAAAGTCACCATTTTGTTTGACCAGGAAAGTACAGCGAGGTGTATAGCCATGCGGAGCAGGCGCACATAGTTTGCACCGGGATGCACTTTGGGCAACACAGCCGGGTGCTCCTGGGACCCGATATGATGCTGCTGACCATCAGGGGGCTGGTGTTCAAGTTCTACGCTCGCCCCATGGATGTGGCCATGTGCTGGGCCGTGCAGCTCCTGGGCCCCGCGGCTGAAGCTGCCATTTGGAAGTACGAGATCCAAATCAGCAAAGCAGGCGACCGCGTCAAGAGACTCCACTTAGCTGACGCATGTCTCGACGAAGACGAGGATATCGATAAAGTCTTCAAAGAGGAAAGATGTCCGTCGGCTGCCTTTAAAGTGTTGGGAAATTATCTGCAGAAGAATCGCCTCGGTTTCAAATTAAACATTTATAACAAAAGTCAATTAAAATTAGTAGCGTGATATGAACTTTCATCTATTGCTAGTAATAAGGCTTTTGTGAAGTTTGTGCAAGATGAAGCATGGGCAATATGCATATCGTTACAGGCAGTGGTGTGATAATAAAATGACCAAATTCAAACCCAAACTTAAAAAACTACACTCAACCTACCTTTGGTCATAGAGCAATGCCCACCACTGGTTACAAGGGGATTGCGATTACCCTTGCAGTAACTCAGTGACGAACAATTTTTATAACTAAAGCCAATTTATCAATTTTCGAATTGTTCACGAGGGTGCAAATGTTTTATAAGCCTTTAATTGATGTAATGTGGTAACTTGTTGCAAATATGGTCCACACCCGCACTGTAAAAATTGACAACTATTTCAACAGCAAATCTCTTCATAAAAAAATATTCATAATTTGTGAAAACAAATGTTTGCCTTCAAGCCAGCATATTTAATCATTTCTAAGAATTTTCACTGGAGTTACGCTCATTATTATTATTTTTATTCAACCAATGTGAACGCAATAATCGGGCAGCGGGGTTGTGCATTACTGTTTTAAAATAGCACAAAGAAGTTCCAAAACTTTAGGAGAGAGAATATTTGTATAAATGAAGTGTCTGAAAAAGTACTGATCTATGAAGCAGTTTTCATTCCAGAAATTGATTCCAGAAATAAATCTGATCTTAATAAATAAATAATAATAAATTAGGCTTTGTATGTCAATATTTTGAATAACTTATAATTTAATTTATATAAACTCTATGAAAGGAAACTATTTTTCTTGTAGTACTTAATAAAAAATAAATTCAAAAATATTTATTTATGCTGTCTGTGTAATAGCAATATAGCCTGGTAATGCCCGGTATATCAGTCAGTCTGTATCCTCGCTATGTGTGTCATTTTTCGCGCAAATTTAAGCAGGCTAAATTGGTAAGCCGAAGAATAGTTCCCTCTTTAGACCCCAAGGCGCTAGAACTAACAAAATTTTGTTCTTAAATATTCTTGTATTTCTTGTTCTGGGTTGTATATTGTCTTGGTACACATTTGCAATGTGTTTTGTGCTTATATATCCTAGCATTTCCTGTTTCTGTGCTATCCATTTTAGTTTTGGATTAACTTTATGACTAAAACATTAAATTGAAATATTTAAGCATTTATTAGCGACTCTAAAATTAATATTGAAAACAGAAAATGATTCATATTTGTAATAAGCATTTACTTTGTGGCTCGTCATAATTTACAATAAAAGATATAAATTTGTTTTGGACCACTTTAATTTTAATTGTACTCTACCGGTTTCGGAAGCACCCTTCCTTCGTCAGGAGAGTATTAAAACTAATGTATGATACAAAATATTGACAGATATATACACAAAACATATAATTTAGGTGTTTGAGTGGGAGGTTAACAAAGGGGGACGGGTAATTGCGGGAATTCCGGCAATAACAGAGCGGTTTACTGGAAATATATCTAGAATTCTAACTCGATAACTTATGTAAAACTTATTTATAATCTATGTAAAAGCCCCTATGGGCGTATAACAACAATAAATAAATAAATAAATAAACGATAAATTAATTTGGTTATTCAATAATAATTGAATAACCAAATCAATATTTTGTATCATAGGTTAGTTTTAATATTCTCCTGACGAAGGAAGGGTGCTTCCGAAACCAGTAGAGTACAATTAAAATTAAAGTGGTCTAAAACAAATTTATATCTTTTATTGTAGAAAATGATTCAGAGTCTTAGTAATTGGTAACCCCTGCCATATTGGCTCGGAAACAAACCCGACCTGACCCCAGGCGCGTGCATTGGCAATATGCTAAGGTAATTATTACCGAGATATTAATATAAACAAATCATTTGTAAATGCATTCAGAGTTGCTTGACGTCATGATTCGTTTTGCGCTAAATTCTAATAACTCGGCGGAAAATGAACTTGAAACTACGTCAAGACTTTATAATCAATCTCTGCTCTATAATTCTAGTAGGCCAGGTGAAATTTGGGTCCATTGACATGATACGTAAACTTTAGCCTCATGAAGAGTGCACGAAACAGGAATTACAATGTGATGCGATGTGATTTGACTAGATATGTACTAGTAACGTGTTTAATAGATCATTATTATCCCCTAACAGGTCATTTAAAGTTTTTTGTTTCTATATTACGAAATTTTGTAATATTATGATGTCACATTACAAACCACAAATTTTCATAACATTTTCTTATTTTTTAAATTTTACACTGTGAAATTACTCTCAGGTCAGAGGTAAATTCAACATTGTCATGATTGAAACAGGCACTTTTGTATGAAACTAAAAACTTATGTTGTAGGGTAAATTATAGGGAGTTTACATCTCCCGAAAATAATAACAACATTACTTCTACCCATATTCATCACTGTAAACCTGCGCGCGATACGTTGCCCGGCAAATATTTCATTCTCTCTCCAGTGGTCTAGCCGCCGGTTTAGCCCTAAATCTCCTCTAACGCACGCAATCTGTTTTGTTCATAAAATTATTGTAACGTGAGTTTTGTTAAAATAAAAATTGAAAATATTCGAATTCTCATTTTTACACACCGAGAGTAATCACGCAACCTTGGATTCTGCGGATCGGAGAACCACAATCATTTAGCCAACAACCCATTAAAGTTTGCGATAATCACAATCCTCCAAACCTTTCTATTCTGCTTCAGATTAATATCGAGGTATGTTGATAATGCCAAATACTCAAAGTAAGTATAATTAAGAGCACTTATAGACAAATAATATAAATATATTTATAGATGTTTCATTTCGAGAAATGTATGTTTATTGATTTCACCAAACTTCTGCATCTTCTTTAACCCTTAATTTGATGTTGTTTACTGTGGTGAACGTTCAGAAAAAAATATTTTTTTCGACATATTCATATATTTTTGTTTGATTTTTTTCAATAATGTTTATTTATCTTTAACCTTTCCTTATCTTTTATTTTTTATTTTTATATTAACTCCACACAGGAGGCCCTGCTGTGGTGTGTATTTACTACACATTGCTGCTAATAACTTTAATAACTCTATAAATATAATAAATTCTGTGTTCAGATTTCAGGTATTCCTCCGTTATACATTTATGCACTGAATTAAAAAATAATATATTACATAGTTTTCAAATTCAATTAAAAATCAGAGTTTTTTTTGTTAAAAATCGGGAACAAATACACCAATACAATCAACCGTGTGACACTAATACGCGAAGAGTGTGCGAGGAAATGACACGCTATTGATGTCCCGCTTTAATTCGCTATGCGGGAACATGAGACATCCACACTTCTGCAGTTTTAGTTTTTGATTTAGACCATCGATACCTACGACCGCACAGCTGTGTTTGTGCCAGCCGCTAGCCAGTTGGCCGCGGAGCGTCGTTAGATGTGAACCCCTCGCACGTTTCTTTAGCATCTGCCGATGGTTTTTTCATGTTTGCAGCAATTAAATTACAATTATTATCACTTTTGACATAAAATATAATAAACATAATTGATTAGCTATGAATATTCATATTTTTCCGATATTAAATCGCTTATTTTGAGATGTGTATTGACTACACAGCACCGGAACGCGTGTATTTTTTTAGCACAGTAAGGGAAAAGTTAAGAAAGATGGTGAATAAAAAAAATTTTGTAGCACCTCTTTAACTATCGTTCCGAAAGCAAAATGTTGCTCGCCGCAGCTCATAATGGTATTTATTTGTCTTTAGTTTTTGTTTCAAATCTTGGTTTTGTTTAACTAATTAATGTTTATTTAGTGATTGTAAAATAATTTAACAAATCGTGATGAGATTTTCGAGTTTGTAAACACTTATAAATTTTTATTTTTATTAAAACACAAATAACTTAGTTTACATCACTTTATTTCGATACAAAATCTCAACATGTTTCGTGAACCAAGTTCACATCATCAGGAGCACAAGTATACTAAAGTTATAATTAAAATTAGGTCTAGAAAGAAGAGGTAGAAGGAGCGGGGAGGGGTAAGAGTGGGGGAGGGTTATTCAAAGTAGGAATTAAAATGTCATTAGACGGAAAAGACCATTAATGTCTAATGACATTTTAATTCCTACTTTGAATAACCCTCCCCCACTCTTACCCCTCCCCGCTCCTTCTACCTCTTCTTTCTAGACCTAATTTTAATTATAACTTTAGTATACTTGTGCTCCTGATGATGTGAACTTGGTTCACGAAACATGTTGAGATTTTGTATCGAAATAAAGTGATGTAAACTAAGTTATTTGTGTTTTAATAAAAAATAAATAATGTCATCACAAAGTGAAAAGCAGTTAGAAGAAGTTTTCTTCGAAAAATTACTTATAAATTGTTTGGTCATCACAGTGAACATTGTCAAATCTCTAGTAAACAACCTCCCACTTGTATGTTCACTATGGTCAACAAAACTGGACCACAGTGAATATATCAAGTGAAACTGGGACTACTTCCGATGCTGACAATGAAAATGAATTTCATGTACCTCTCTCTCTTCGGCTAACTTTTCTTCTACTTCACCTTCTCATGACTATTTTATAGAATGTCTTCACCTACTCAGCAGTTCCTACTGTAATGGTGCTACAGATGATCAAACTGAGTATTATGGAGTTTAAGACGAGCCTAAAAATCAAGCCAAAGACGTTCCACTGACTACAATTTTTATAGAAAATTTTCCCAACGTCATCTTTCCATCATCAACGTCATCTTTACCATCTTCTCCATCCTTCTCTTCTCAGGATAAGACACCAGTATCAGTTAAGCCGTCATCAAGGAAAACTAGGTCCAGGAAGTAGATTGCTTCGGCTGCCAAAAGACCAAAGAAAATGGACAAGTTTGAGCTGAATTACAAATGCAAAAGCGATGTACGTTTGCCACAGAGCTACTATTGAAGAAAATTCCATTGATTTGTGTGATGGTGATTTTCCTCTCTAATGTTATTTTAAGTTTTTTTCTCCTTACATAGTGGCAGACATAACAAGACAGTAAAATTTTTACTCCGTTCCATTCCGTCGTTCCTTCGTTTCCAGTGGGAAATCAATTCAATTAATTGAACACTAGTTTCGTGATTTTCTAGCCATTCATATTATTATGGGTATTGTAGAAATGCCTCCATACCTCGACTACTTGAGTCGTAGATTTTGTTGTGTTTAAAGAGTTTGTTTGTAATTTGTTCTTATCAACAAATATGGAAATTTTTACTCTAGCAATTTAGATGATTCTGATAGATACTGAGTAAAAACAATCGTAGGAAATATTAGAATGAGCCGCTGGCAGCACGGGAACGAAAATTAATTTAGCATCGATCAAATGATGATTCCGTATAAAGAAAGAAAAGCAGGGAATAAGAAACAGTATATTATGAGGGATAAACAGATCAAGCAGGAGTATAAAAATTACGTAAGAGATGCGATTTCTGGTATAATTTATGATTTTATACGGAAAAACAAGAAATCGTTGTTTTTTCTTTTATCCAAAATAAAAGATGATTTTTGTAATTATTATTAATGAATATAGATAACTACGTATTGTTTACAATTTTTCATTTATATCTAATCTGACTTCCCACATTTGGCATTGTTCACCGTAGTGAACATTTGAACTTCTAAAAACGCAATTTTTTTCTATTTTTCCTCTTCTTGTTTTCGACCTAGAAACCAATTGTACAGTCAAATCATAAAATTTAATTTTTGAATATTGTAGCTAACCTGTACGGGTTGTTGCCACCCAATAATAATTATACTTGGGAACTAGATAGATTATAATTCATATGGTATTAACTTCTTATCTTTAAATACAAAAGATACTCAACTACACACAGTTAAAGTAAAATTGATTCAATGGTTCCAAGTGGAGGTAGGCGTTTCGGTTTCTTTTAAAAAAACCTGAAAGCCTTCCGGTTTCCCAAAATAAACGGTTACATGGAACCGTTTAAAAAAAAACTACAAAAAAGATTAAAAAATATGCATAAATGCAGTGGGAGGGATGGATTCATACGTCCGTCACTCCTGGTAACATTGAACCCCAGATTCCTACCCACCCCTCATACCTTTTTTCTTCCCAGAACTTTCTCTACTTCCTTTCCCTAAAAATACCCCCACAGCATCCACATAGATGCCATCCCCAAAAATTGGGAATGGCATACGCACATAAGCCCCAGGGACTTTTGTGCGGTATTAATATTTATTTAAAAAGTTGCATGGTTTGAGTTGCCATCTGAAAAATCACGTTTTGCCGACTAGAAGATTTAGAAATGAACAAAGTTAAAAATAAACAAGGTCTTTTTCTTATGTGCGTTTTCAAATGTTATATAGTAGACAGTGTTGCCAACGAAGGCGATTTATCGCCATTTAGGCTACTCAGAACGAGAATCGGCGACGAAAAAATCTAAAAGGCGACTGGTCGCCGATTAGGCTACCTCAGAGACAAGTTATTTAAATCACCCAAATTACAATTTTTTTAAATTTTAATGCAAAAATGTGAGGAATTTTTCGAAATGGAATTCCGTAGCCATCCCCATGGATTTAAAAATTGTGGGGAATCACATATGATGTTTTTGGCTGTGCGGAATTATTCTTCAGCGAAGTTGTGTAACAACCCCCCCCCATGGATTTCAAATATTTTGTGGGGAGTACTCATTTTGAATTTTGTGGGGAATTATGTTTTGCAGAAATTCTCTAACAACCCCCCCCTCCCCCCCATGGATTTCAAATAATAAAAGGGGGAATCAAGCTCACGTAGAATATTTGTGGGGAATATGTGGGCAGAATTTATGCGAGTTCATTAGAATTACTGTAACTGAAATTCGGCTACTAAATGTTTGAAAAACGGCGACATTAGGCCAAGATCCGTTGGCAACACTGTAGAGGTGGGTCCTATGAGTACTTTTCGTTACTGGGTACAATGAGTACAGGTACAAAAAAATACCGGTGACAAAATACTCAAAAGTATTTAATACCGACCTGAGGATTGATTCAGAATAAGTCATTTAGTTATTATAGTTATTTGAAATCCGTGGAGGGGGGGGGGGGGTTGTTAGAGAATTATTTCTGTAAACCATAATTCCCCGCAATTTTTCAAAATAAGTACTCCCCACACGATTTTGAAAACCGCACAGGCAAAATCATCATATGTAATTCCACAATAATTTTTCAAAATCCATGGGGGGGGGGGGGGTAGCTACGGAATTTCATTTCGAAAAAATTGAAAATACCTATCAAAAATACCTACTGAAAATACCCATCAAAACTACCCATCCAAAATACCGATCAAAAATACCTTCTTTTTTTTTATGTGACACCTCACAAGAGTGTCTGTAGGAAGGGATTTGTTAATAGGGGCTGTAGGAAGGGATTTGTTAATGCGGGCCTTGAAGAGGCTCGGATTATAGGAGGGAGGAAAAACAGATGCTGGTAGCTCGTTCCACATACGAGCCGACTTACACAAAAACGAGTCGTAAAAACGGCCCGTTCTCATGAAGCCAACGTCAACCGTGAACGGGTGTTCAGTTCATGTCCGTCGAGTTTCGCGCACGTGCACCGGTGCATCAGGAATCAATGCTGCTAGCTCCTTGGAGCAGGCTCCATTGAAATACCTGTAGAACAGACACAGCATGCCTACATTGCGTCTATGCATTAGAGAAGGCAATCGGTCTGTTAACAACGGATTGTCAATCAGACGAATCGCTCTCCTTTGCACAGACTCGGGCAGGTTTATCAAGTATTTTGGGGCACCAGCCCAAAGGTGGCTCCCAAATTCAATAGTTGGGCGGACTTGAGACTTGTACAGGGTCAGCAGCTGGTCACTGTTGAAGAATCTCCTAGCCCTGTACAAGACGCCCAACTTTTTGGAGGCCTGATTTACTCGGGCTTCTATGGATCCCCGATACTTGAGCTGGTCTGATATAGTAACTCCAAGCATTTCAATGGAGTCTTTATTGGGGAGAGTGCTCCCATCAAATTGCACCAGACAGTCATTGATCTCCCTCTTTGCCGAAATCAGACACGCTTGGGTTTTTGAGACGTTGAAACTGACCAAGTTGGCCTTACCCCAGGCACGAACCATCTCGAGGTGGTGGTCAATTTTTTGCTTCAAAACTTCCCGAGCTGTTCGGACATCATAGGTGGAAGGGGGCCTGTCAAAAAGATAACCCTCGTGAACGGTGCTGTCATCTGCGTAGCAGTGAATTGGTGCACATTCAACGAGATCTTTGATGTGCAATAAAAACAGCGTCGGAGACAGCACAGATCCTTGTGGCACCCCCGCATTGATTTGGTGCGCTGAGGAAGAAGAGCCGTCAACCACGGTTTGAATTGTTCTTCCCTTCAGAAAGTCCGCAATCCAACTATGCAGGGTTGGGTGGATCCCATACGATGGTAACTTCCCGATAAGCGCCCGGTGCCAGACTCTGTCAAAGGCTTTGGAGATATCCAACCCAACGGTTTGAGTTTCACCAAAACGTTCCATGTACCGCCCCCAAATATGCGTCACATATCCGAGTAGATCGCCACACGATCGGTTTCGACGAAATCCATATTGCCGATCGCTTAGGATATTGTTATTCTCGAGATATGTGAGCAATTTGTTGTTAACCTAATACCTTCGAGAGTATGGAAGTGATGGCTATGGGGCGGTAGTAAGAAGGGTCGGAGCGGTCCCCCTTTTTTGGGATTGGGTGGAAGATTGCCTTTTTCCAAAGATCTGGCACCTTTCCACCTTTGAGAGAGAGCCAAAATAATTTCGCGAGCACTGGAGTCATTTCTGCAGAACACCTCTTGAGGACCAAGGCAGGTATTCCGTCCGGCCCACTGGCTTTGTCGACTTTCAGCTCGTTCAAGACTCGGAGAACCTCTCTGTTCCGGATCTTCGGTTCCTCCATTTGAAAACCGCAGTGCGGAATGGAAGGGGGAGTCTCTCCGTTATCTTGAAGAGTTGAGTTTTCCGCGAAAATTTTGCCTAATTATTCAGCTTTCTCGCGGGCCGAGTTAGCCAGCCGACCATCAGGCTTGGTCAGAGGTGGGAAAGTGGTTCTGCAGAAATTTCTTCCGATCGAGCTAGCGAGTGACCAGAAAGCACGGCTACCAGTGGAGCAGTCAGCCAGCTTTTTCGCAATTCTCTGGTCGTGATCGCTCTTAGCTCTATTTAGAACTCTCTTACAATCCCTTGCCCGTTTTCGGTATTCCGAAAGGTTATTCATGGAGCTAATCTTCCGGAGTGCATTAAAAGCCGTATTTTTGAGTCTGACAGCTTCAGCACAGCGATGGTCAAACCACGGTTTTGTGCCCGCTCCAGAGGATTTGACGGAGAAGGGAATGTAGCAATCCATTGCTGATGTGATTACTTCTCCTACCTCGCGTGCACAAATTGATGGGTCCTCGGAGCTAAAGCATACAGTACTCCAAGGAAAGGCGCCGAAGAAAGACCGCATGCCGTCCCATTTTGCTGCCCTGTAGTGCCATACCTTCCTCTTTACATGTTTGTCGGGTTGATGGTTCATGGAGGATGGGACAGAGGTGGTAATCAGGCAGTGGTCAGAGGATCCTAAGGGCGCTGTCACCTCCACTCTGTACCCGAGTGGCTCACTAGTGAGAAACAAATCGAGTAGGTTGGCTCGATGTGATGGGATGTCTGGTATTCTGGTCGGAGATTCTACGAGTTGGCTTAGTCCTGTTTACTTTACTTTTATGTGTGTACAGGTACTGGAGTGTGGGTCCCCTCCACCAACTATCTGCCTGACACTTGAACTTGATTGTTTTGTTGTTTATTTTTCTGTGTTGTCCTTAGTTTAGTACTTGTAAGCGCTTGCATACCGCTTCATAACACCGTATGCGGGGACTTTGAAGGCCTAGCTTCATTTATATAAATTGTAGAGCCGTTTATTCAAAAAAATTAGATTCATGCGAGAGCTCCGAAGGGGTGACCATAAGTCACCTATACCGGGGTGGGACAGGGTGGGTGTACCTTCAAAGTCCATGGATAAGAGCAAAGGATTCCGCTGATCTACCGGCAGAGTTTGTTGGGCCCGAGAACTTCAGCCATTGTTCATTATCAACATTGAAGTCCCCCAGGATTACAAACTCGGCCGATGGGTAACGGGGCAAGAGAATATCTACAGTGTCACTCAAGTATTTAAACAACTCAACAGTGTCTGATTCGGCAAGGTTTGGTGAGTGATATAGGCACGCATAAATTCTCATCATACCGGTGAGATCCACACGTACCCATAACACTTCGTGTTTTGCGCTCTCGATATTTGCGAGACGAGCGCAGCTGATGTCAGCACGGCTGTAAAGGCAGACACCTCCTTTTTCCAGATATCCTGGGCAGTTCAGATAGGAGGTATCTGGGGGCTCGGCAATCTGTGTTTCCGTAAGGAAGAGGAGATGGGGATTTTGTGAGAGAAGGTGGTGGTGGATGGGAGTTAGGTTGGTGTGCAGACCGCGAATGTTAGCGAAATTCACCTTCATCCTCGGTCCACACTGAGGACTCCTACTGTTCGCTGTCGCTAAGTTTATATTAATTTGTTTTTGTACTTAAAACCTACTTGTTAAACGTACTGAAAATCAGAGATGTGCTTTATTTCAAATAAATCCATTTCAAATGGAAATGCAAAATGCAAAATGGGTATTTTCCATTTTGCATTTTAAATGCTTTTCTAAAAACCATTTTGCATTTTGCATTTTAAATGCTTTTCTCAACGCATTTTCCATTTTAAATGCTTTTTTGCAACATTCTTCCTACTATCTCCATTCATCTTTTTTTCATAAGCCCCAAATATCAGTCGGTCCTCAACCTCGCTATAAGAGATAATTTACATTTGTCAAGTTGCTCCCTGGTAGAAGCCCTGGCAATTGAGTGATACCATTACAAAAAAATACTGATTCAAATAGGTACTGAACATGGGGCCATAACGCACAGTGGGCTGAAAATCACCTTTCATAGACAGATAGAGACTTGAATTTTCAAGGGTATTTTTTTGGCTAGAAATGGATTTTGCTGATCATTACTATGCTATAAAATTTCGTATGAAGCAATTGCGTGTACAAATGAAGGAGTTATCATTTTTTTAAGAAAAAAATGTTTTTTTTTTTTAAATCCTCAAAATTTAAAAAACACTTTTTAATGTTGATGATTCATTTTAATTCTTAAGTAGGCTTGCAGTGTAAATAAAATATTGTAAACTAGACAAAGCATAGTAATATGTAAAGCATTTAAGCATTAAAATGAATCATCAACATAAAACAGTTTTTTTTTCAACTTTGAGGATTTAAAAAAAAAAATCGCAAGTTGCGCCACAATACGAAGTATGTCAAAAAATACAAATAAATAGTAGTATATCTGTGTGTAAGGATATAATGGCCAACCTTATGATTCCAGAGATAGCCTCATTTTTAATGTCAGTGCCATACAATTTTTTCTTAAAAAAATGATAACTCCTTCATTTGTACACGCAATTACTTCGTATGAAATTTTAAAGCATAGTAATGATCAGCAGAATCCATTTCTAGGAAAAAAAACCCCTTAAAAATTCAAGTCTCTATGTCTATGAAAGGCGATTTTCAGCCCACTGTGTGACGCTGTAATATTAAATGTTAGATAGCAGTTTCTATGTTTCTACGTTGGCAACATTAGTCCCGCGCAAATTTTTTGTGGTTTCATAATCAGTAGTCGTGGTGTTTTTGGATTTACCATCATGTAATATATTTGTTCTACATTGATGTCCATTATTAAATGACAAAATAGTTCAAAAATTCTATAATTATTTTAATGGTTTGATCTGAGAAACCATTTTGCATTTTCAATGCATTTTGAAAATAGGTATTTTGCATTTGAAATGCTTTTCTAAAAACCATTTTGCATTTTGCATTTTCAAATGGAAAAGTTTTTACCCATTTCCATTTTGCATTTCAAATGGTTTTGGGTACCCATTTTGCACATCTCTGCTGAAAATACCCATCAAAAATACCTATCAAAAATATCTACTGAAAATACCCATCAAAAATACCTACTAAAAATACCTACTAAAAATACCCATCAAAAATACCTATTAAAAATACTTGTCAAAAATACCTACCAAAAATACCTGGTAAAAGTACCTATTAAAAATATTTAGTCCCGGTATAAAATACTCATGAGTATTTTGGAACCAGGTATTTTAGAGATCTGTCACAAGTACAAAGTATCGCATGGAAATACCCAGTACTTTTACTGGGTACGATAAATACGCCTCACCTCTACAACACTGATAGTAGATTCAGTGCCGGTTCGGTGCAGGCGCAATTGGAGCAGTTTACTCCATTTATTATTTTATTTTTATTTATTATCTCCAGAGTAAAAATAAATGCCGCCGACGAGAATTGAATAGCATTTCAGGAGAACAGTATTTATTTAATGATGTAGGTAAGTAGTTAACGGTTCAATACAGAACTGTTGTGGGGTACATTGACTAAGTTTATTGCGTGCAAACTCCCAATAATAAGAGGCTGCAGGCATTATTTGACAATGGCCAAATTTAATGCTGTGGAGATAGTAGACCTTTTAGATCTTGGCTGATATAACTTTCCCATCTCGAAGAAACAGCACAAGTATGACATGCATTAAAATGAATCATCAACATTAAAAAGGGCTTTTTTCAACTTTGAGGATTTAAAAAAAAAAATCGCACCTTGCGCCACAATATGAAGTATGTCAAAAAAAATACAAATAAATAGTAATATTATCTGTGTGTAAGGGTGTGTAAGGATAGAACGGCCAACCTTATGATTCCAGAGATAGCCTCATTTTTAATGTCAGCGCCATACAAATTTTTCTTAAAAAAATTATAACTCCTTCATTTGTACACGCAATTGCTTCGTACGACATTTTATAGCATAGTAATGATCAGCAGAATCCATTTCTAGCCAAAAAAAATACCCTTGAAAATTCAAGTCTCTATGTCTATGAAAGGCGATTTTCAGCCCACTGTGCATATATTTATGCCACTGTGCGTCGGTCCGTTGAGTGGTGAGGAGGTGCGACGGGAATGTTAAAAACTTTGTTAGAATGACCAGTAGTGACTTTGAGTATTTGATTTCAATGATCGGACATAAAATCAAGAAACGTGACACAAACTACAGGAAAGCAGTACCTGTTCAAGAAAAGCTAGCAGTTACATTACGTTTTTTGGCTACTGGTGATTCGTACACAAGTCTCAGTTATTTGTTTAAAATCTCAAAATCAACCATTTCACTGTTTCTTATTGAAGTTTGTAAGTTTGCGTGGAGGGGGAACAGTTCTCAACTAGTTTCCTACAAGTTGCTAGCGCAAAGCGCGCAGCTACAAATCTTCCACTTTTAGTTGTCAACTTTCTTTGATCTTTACCGACACTCCGCGGGAAACCAAAATTTAGTGGAAGACAGAAAAATTTGCTGTATTTTGTAGAAAAAGCAACAAATTGCCGCAACTTGTGGAAAACCTAGTGGAAGACTCTGGTGTAAACGCAGCTTTAGGCTAGCTTTAGACTTGTAAGTTTTTTCGTAAATTTACGACTTCTAGCCAATGGGCATATTGCATTTGGAAAATCCAATACGCCCATTGGCTAGAACGCCAAAAGCGGTGCGCGTAGAGCGTAGACCGGACCGGTAGTTAATTTTTCACGTCATGTTGTTATGTACCAATTTTAATTAAACAACACTTTGAAGATTTTTATGTGAAGAGTAGTTTATTATTTTTAAAGTTTTGACGGAAACTTAATGTCAATACCGGGAATTGAGTCTTGAACTGATACACGGAGTCGCACGGAGTGATCAGAAGTGAATACTTTGGTGCAGGCTTATATATATTATCCCAAAAGCAGAGATGTGCAAAATGGGTACCCAAAACCATTTGAAATGCAAAATGGAAATGGGTCAAAACTTTTCCATTTGAAAATGCAAAATGGTTTTTAGAAAAGCATTTCAAATGCAAAATGCAAAATACCTATTTTCAAAATGCATTGGAAATGCAAAATGGTTTCTCAGGTCAAACAATTAAAATAATTATAGAATTTTTAAACAATTTTGTCATTTAATAATGGACATCAATGTAGAACAAACATATTAAATGATGGTCAATCCAAAAACACCACGACTACAGATTATGAAACCACAAAAAATTTGTGCGGGACTAATGTAGCCAACGTAAAAACATAGAAACTGCTATCTAACATTATTACAGCGTCATGGCCCCATGGCCCCCATGTTCAGTATTTGAATCAGTATTTTTTGTAATGGTATCACTCAATTGCCAGGGCTCCTACCAGGGAGCAACTTGACAAATGGAAATTACCTATCTCTCAGATAGATATGGGATGAGGAGAGAGATAGGAGGAGATTGATCGTTTTTGTGGTTTGTGACACAACCACACAAGCGTTTTTGTCTGGCTTGTGCACTCAGCCAGGCCCCGCTACTTTTGCCGGCCGGAGGAATCCCGCCGGCCCACTGAACAGGCGCTCGCGCCCACCCAACTGCCTTTATCAAGGCAATCTTTCACGCAAAACACTCAACTTACGAAGATCCACGCTGGCCCCCACAAACCGCCCGCAAGCACCCGAGACGTGCTCCCTTTTTAAGAGGAGTCACCGTTCGACACAGATGACCATGTTCCCGACCCGGATGCTCCCCATTGACCACGAGGACTCCCCGGTCGTGGTACCGCCCGGCGCTCGCCAAATTGCGCATCGCACTAAGACCGGGACCGTGCGCCTTACGGTCCCCGCACCACAGCCCCGCCCCGAGGACCCAAGGACCCGGAGACCATCCACCACCACGGCTCCCACGACGCCCGACGCCACCGAGATGACGGAGCCCGTAGCAGGCCCCTCTTGGGCAGCAGGACCCAGTCCTGCCCCCACGCGCCCCCCGATAGGCCCAGCGTCGGCCTACGTGGCGCCCCCGAGACCGCAGCAGCCGATGGAGACGGCTGCCCCCCAGGATGGAGGCTGGACGAGGCCGTCCAACCCCGTGAAGAGGCCCATGTCCCCACGGGGACCACAACCGCTCCAGTGTGGCAACCGTTTTGAAGAGTTGCCCGAGGTAAGCGAAGGCGCTGGCGCGCCGCGTATAAAGCGTGCCAATACTAATACATCTTTCTCTCCCGCAGGTACCGGCAGGAGAGACCGCGTTCCCCCGGTTGTGATGACCCTGGGGAACATGACGCACGCGCAGATCACAGCTGCGGTGCAAGGACATCTGGGAGCTGGTAAGCTCTTCACTTTCAGATACAACAGGGGCGGCACGGCTAACATCTTCGTGCGCACGATGGAGGACCACCGCGCCCTTACCAACGGGCTGCGAGCGGAGGCTCGCGGCTTCCACACGTTCACGGCCGAAGCGGAAAAGATGAAAAAAGCCGTCATCAAGGGCCTGCCGCTCGTCGAAGTGGAAGAAATAAAGGCAGATCTGGAATCGCAGGGATTCCCAGCTGTGAAGGTGGTCAAGATGACCGCCTCAATTGAGTATCCCCTATACTTAGCACACTTCAACAAGGAAGTCAACATGGGACAGCTGCGCGCGGCCGTCAAATACCTGTGCCACTGCCGCATTCGCCTCCAGAAGCACAGGAGCAACCATTTACAGCACGGCACCCAGTGCTACAGGTGCCAAGACTTCGGGCATGGGTCCCGAAACTGCTCGCACACAGCAAGGTGCGTAAAATGCTTACTGGAGCATGCTTCGGCAGAATGCCCCAAGAAGACAAGAGATGAGCCCGCCGCATGCTGCAACTGCTCAGGCCCGCATCCCGCCAACTACAGAGGCTGCCCCAAGCGGGTAGCGTACGTCGCCTCAATACAGCAGCGACCTGCCAGAAGGGCCCAACGACCGCCGGCAGAACAGAACCCGAGCAGGCCACCTCCTCAGCCGAGGACGGATGGACGCACATGGGCCAACGTAGGCGGAGGCACCGCCCCCGCCCAAGAGCAGCGCGAGACCGCGCCGCACCCACAGCCACGCCCCCAGCCCCGCCCGCAGCAGGAGCCCGCGCGCGTCCACCTCTTCAGAAGACAACCTGGACTTGATGGCCCTGCTCCAAGGCCTCCTGAGGATGCGATCACAGCTCGCCCGCTGCGCAACAAGAGCAGACAAGCTCGTCATCCTGATTGAGCTCCTAGACACCCTCGATGCCTAATACCGAGACGGTGAAAGTCCTCGTATGGAACGCATTTAGCGTGCGCAACAAGACAGACGAACTGCTCGCTTTGGCAAACGAATTACACACCGACATTATTCTCCTATCAGAATCTCACTTGAATCCAAGCGTACCGCTGAGAGTGCAAGGTTTCGAGATTTATCGTGACGACCGACAAGGAAGATCAGGCGGAGGAACCGCAATATTCGTTCGGCAATCTATGACGTCCACAAGAATCCCCACTCCGAAGTTGAAGTACGCCGAAGCCACGATTATCGAAGTCACCATAGAGGGTAGAGCGCACACCATCATCTCCGTATACTGCACCCAACATCATAACCTAGTGAGAGAAGATCTCAATAAATTGCTCAATCTGGGACCGATTGTTGTGATGGGAGGCGACTTGAACGCCAAACACAACTATTGGAATAACTACAGAGGAAATGCGAACGGAAATACGCTCTTTACACACATGCAGACAAATACCTATTCGATAATGGCGCCCGACAGACCTACGTACTACTCGCAACTATCTAGATATCCGAGTACACTGGACATAGTACTCGAGAAAAATGTCAAGACAATATCTCCACTGCGCACACTAGACGAACTGTCTTCGGACCACCTGCCCGTGAGCTTTACTATAGGCGGCACAACTTCAAGGACCCCCAGAAAACAGCGCAATTACAAGGATGCGAACTGGGAAGGATTCAAAAAAGAAGTCAACGAACGAATTCATCTCACTTCGGGAACTCTGCGCTCGCCACAAGAAATCGACGCAGCTACAAGCACTCTCACAGAGATTCTTCAAACAGCACAAGATACACACATTCCTCTCAAAGAAATACACCCATACACGATCAAGCTTCCCGAGTACGTTCTATCGCTCATCAAGGAGAAAAATCGCCTGCGACGCATGTTTCACCGCACACGCGACGAATATTTCAAGACAGCGTATAACTGCCTGCAGAGGGAAATCAAGACCGAAATCGCAGAACTCAAGCGCGAACTTTGGGACAAAAAAGTCGCATCACTCACGCCGAAGGATAATTCCCTATGGAAAATGGCAAGCGCGCTGCGACATAAAGACTTCACAATCCCCCCGCTACAGAAATTGAACGGCCCCGGGACGGCGCTTTCGCTACAAGAAAAAGCTGAAACACTCGCCGACGGATTCGAGAGAGCCTACGCCGCTACAGACGGCCTTTCCGACCCGGCTACGGACCGGATCGTAGCTGACTCTCTACGAGACTTGAGGGAAGCGGAGCAGACAAACGCTGAAGATATTCACTTTGCTACGCCAAGCGAGATTGCTGTCACAATCAGGCGATTGAGAACAAACAAGGCGCCGGGAAGCGATCAAATTCACAACATTTTACTCAAACATCTCCCTCAAAAAGCCATCATCTACACAACAAAATTGTTCAATGCCTGCCTGATGACCGGGCATTTCCCCCAGATTTGGAAATCGGCGACCGTGCTGCCTTTCGCAAAGCCGAATAAAGATAGAACGCAGCCGACAAGTTACCGGCCGATTAGCCTATTATCTACGCTGAGCAAGGTATTTGAACAAATTATACTCAACAGGCTTGTACCACACCACGACGACAACAAAACGTTGCCAGACGAGCAGTTCGGCTTCAGAAAGAGGCACTCCACGACCCATCAACTCACCAGAGTAGCGGAATACATCGCAAGAAAATTTAACGAACATCGCTTCACCGCCGCTGCGCTCATCGACCTAGAGAAGGCATTCGACACCGTATGGATAGACGGGCTCGTGCATAAACTGCACCGCACTAACACGCCCATATACCTAACGAGACTGATACAGGAATACCTAAAGAATAGATCGTTCAGAGTGTTCATAAGGAACGTGCTATCTTCAATGCGCGAGATTCCAAAAGGCGTGCCGCAAGGAAGTTTACTTGGACCATTTCTCTTCATTCTGTTTACCTTCGACATCCCCCGAGACGAGAGATGCAATCTGTCTATCTACGCAGATGACGTCAAACTATACGTTTCCTCGCTGAAAGCGAATATGGCCGCTATTTACCTACAGAGGGCGCTCGACGCGCTCGTAGAATACTACAAAAAATGGCGCCTGAAACTGAACGAGGCGAAAACTGAAGCCATCATGTTCACGAGAAAACGTGTAAACAGAACACCTGACTTTAACATCGAAATGGGAGGACACAGCATAGAATGGAAAGATGAAGTGACATATCTGGGCCTGACCATGGACTCCCGCCTCAACTGGAAATCTCACCAAGCGAAGATGCACACGCGCACGCGACAAGCGATCGGCATGATGAAGCCAATTTTCAATAGACGGAGTCCGCTACTTCCCAAAACCAAACTCCTCGTCTACTACTCGCTCATTCGTCCAGTACTCTCGTATGCGATTCCCGTATGGAGCAGCATCTCACACTCAGACCACAAGAATCTACAGACACTTCAAAATCTCTGCATTAAAATCACATACAACACGAGACTCAGAACAAACTTGAAGAGATTACACGAACGAGAACAAATTCCAACTCTATACGAATTCACACACAGACTGACTGAACGCTTTTACAAATCACTCACACTTAGTAAAAATCAACTAATACGAGACATAGGACAATACAATGCTCCGAGCGACCTGACATTCAGATACACACATAGACTACCAAAACACATCCTCATGGACCATGACCACATATGGCACATACCAGAACTAGACGCGGACGAATAGCGAGCAGTAGGTATTTCCTAAACTCCCGACCTTCTTCCCAAATATATAATGTTTATATATCTATTTATATAATATTGAAGTGAAACTTCTTTAGGCGCGTAATTCGGGGACGGAGTAAAACCGAGTCAGGATCGACACGAAAATGCGGGTACCCCCACCACCGCTCACCGTTCACTGTCCCTCTCTCACCATATGCGCTTGTTGAGGTGGGGGAGCCGCTCACGAACGTTCTCTCCCGACACGGGACAACAATCGATGCAGTTTTTGCACGATTCATTAAGGATTTAAGTGCTCATGTATATATCTCGCACTTTAGTTACCATAACCCAATTATCACGACATTAGGAAATGATATTCATGAAATTGACAATGAAAATGGCACATGATTGGTAAATTGTCATTGTAATTTCTTTGTAATTTTTAATTGTAATATTGTTATTTATGTAATATTGTATACTTGTGAATAAATTGAAAATTTTTGGAACTATACATTAATCGAACGTCATTCATCTATAAGAAAATATTAGAAAAAGCAAATCCATGCTTCGTCGTTGAATTATTTAACCTCTAATTTTCAAACTAACCTAAGAGAGAAAATAGAGATGATGAAATGAAAATAGAGAGAGAGGAATACTAGAAGTTTCACTTCTGTCTTGCGTAGGCTTGACACACCCACTTTTTTTTATAATTTGTATGTATATGTATGTTTATTTTCTATCTTCCCATAAGTATATATTAACATAAAAACAGACACACACACACACATCTCAAAAATGCAGGACATCATATACCGATGTTACTGAAGGCCGCAAACGTTTCAAGTTGACGTTCGGCCGCTCCTTCCTGGGTAAGGTTTTCTGCGATTTTCCTTACTCCCAACGGCAAATGCGGAAGGACTCCAACAAAAGGGCGCAGCCAAAATTTCCTTCCCATTCCCAACACAACACAAACAGACACGTATGTAGTATATGGCCGCTG
Source organism: Hesperophylax consimilis (assembly GCF_061612785.1). Classification (NCBI taxonomy): domain Eukaryota; kingdom Metazoa; phylum Arthropoda; class Insecta; order Trichoptera; family Limnephilidae; genus Hesperophylax; species Hesperophylax consimilis. Next base: position 6,561,828 of record NC_142842.1, read on the forward strand.
TAGGTCGCCGCTGGTGCTGATGCTGGATGATGATACATGCAATTTTAGTAGGGTTTTTAGGTAACAAATTTTTTCCCTACCGAGAAAATACAAGGCCTCTAAGTCTATAAAAGCCAGGTAATATTTGAATAAACCCATATGAGGTAAAAATTGTGAGGCGCATATGACGCCGTTCTATTTGTATAAAGAACATTAACTTTAAATTCAGTAAATTTAAATGATTCACCACTTCATGGAATATAAGAATCTAGAAAATAAATAAAAAAAATACCTATCTCTCATAGCGAGGTTGAGGACCGACTGATATTTGGGGCTTATGAAAAAAAAAACGAGTGGAGATAGTAGGAAGAATGTTGCTAAACAGCATTTAAAATGGAAAATGCATTGAGAAAAGCATTTAAAATGCAAAATCTTTCTTAGAAAAGCATTTAAAATGGAAAATACCCATTTTGCATTTCCATTTGAAATGGATTTATTTGAAATAAAGCACATCTCTGCCCAAAAGTAATTGAGAAAGCTGAAGTAAAGGTAATTAGTAAGTTGTTGAAATTGGCGAAACTAGATATTTGTGCTTGAGGCATCTGTTGATGACAATAAGTCATCCGTATACAATACATTAAGTATGAATCAATAGGTGCACTAATGGAATGTCACAATGTAATTAGATTTAGGACATAACAGTGAAAAGTTAAACCCAATTTTTGGCTTCATGTCTCATCGAAATATAATACAAAAATGTCTCCGGTAACATTTTTTTCAACCAAAAACAAATAAAAACTGTGCTATATATGTACCCAGTGGCGACGTGTGGTGAAATATATTATTTACACATTATTTAGTTGTATTTAATTGAAAAAGTCACCGGACCCCGCAATGTGAGGAAATCTCCACCAATTGGCAACTGCGTGTTACTCTTGATGCGGTCAGTACATGTTTTGTCTTGTTCACGCACGATAGATGTTCCGTAGGAGTGAACAAGACGACATGAAACCTGAGTAAACAGCCTGAAACTGGTACGACCGTACCGTGCAAACTGCAAACTGCAAAACTACAAAAAGTTGTTGGCAAAGTCAGGTAAAGTGTTGGATACTTTCGCGGAAATACAACCTGTCAAAGCGCATAATAACCTTTAACTTATTTCAATAGTCAATACTTAAATGTCAAACTTTCACTCTTAATAGTCTGCTGAAATCACTTATTTGCATTTAATGTCTTTTAACCATTAGCATTGTTGATTATAGCATCACCGACATCTGTTCAAAACACCTATTAGACTTTTAACTTACCTAAAAATGTTAACAACAAATCATTATCACATTTGATTAAACTTAATGACAATAAATAACAACTCTGCATTTACGACAATGAAAAATATTGAGATTCAATATTTATTTACGTAAATAATAATTTACGCGAAAATTTGCAAACTTTTGACAGAACACCGATATGAAGTTTGCGCATAATTCGCGTTTGTTATATTTTTCATAAAGTTGTTGTTTATTCGTTTATTGTCAAAGTTGAATCAATTTTTTTAAATGAGTATAAAAAACATTGGTAAATTGATAAGTAAATTTTTAGTGGTGAATAAAATGAATCCCTTGTCAAGTGTTTAAAAGCTTGGGATCTGGAATTCCTTTCAGTGTTTATTGACTATTGTAGTTGGTCATTCGGAAGTTGTCTTATCTTTGGGCTAATATTTATTAATTTGTATTATCATATCACTTTACCCCTCATTCCTCTGTAGCATAACTCGCCTGATAAATATGTATATACTTGTCTAAACTGTGCGATGTGTTCTTTCTGACTCTTTCATTACTTTAACCAGTACCTATATAAGACAGCCCTTTAAAAGTATTATTCCAGATGAAAATTTTATTATAATATCTTGTTTATTTTGATATCCATTTGTATTGGCAGGATTGAGTGAAAAATCAAGAAATATTGAACGTTGGTAACAATAATACCTAACATGGGTGGTTCAAACTCCAAGGAAGAGGAGGTAAGCGATTATACAAATGATTATTATTACGATAAACTTGTCGAATACCGCTGCACATAAATAGCACTTGGTTTCAACTTAATTAGTACAAGAAATAACGCTTTATGCGGTGGGAGATAGTAAAAGATTAAAGTTCCATTTTTTCTCAATCAAAGTAAAGTTCTCAGGTTAGGAAATACGCATAAATTATTGAAATATAACAAAATTAACCCTATGAACCTATTTAGTGCGACTATCGTGTGCAACTTAAGTAGTTGTCAAGTTGAGAAGTTACAATCAAGTCTTGTATTTTTAAAGAGCCTTTGCATGCAGCGGAATTCGACCAATTTACCATTATTGCCCGTTACACCTAACGAAGATAATTCATTTTTATTATCATTCCCAAATTTAAATTAACTAACTCACCATCACACCGTTAAGCGCAGGGGTAGGCAGAGAGGGCGGACCGCCAAACAACTCGGTCTTGGTACCTGATACTTTTCTATTATTCCTACTCTTGATATATGCCCTGGTTGAGTATCTGGTTCTCTTGATCGTACCATGTCTTCCTCGGACTTCTTGTACCATTCACATTTGCGTGACAAGGGCGGCCCAATGCGGGCGCTCTTGGAGGGGTCCGCTATGGGCGCTGAATTTCCAAGGCGCAAGGCGCTATTAATACCTAACTGTTCTAACACATCACTCTTGATATATATATTTTTTAAACGGTGATACACAAATTCATCGGAATATTATTGATTACAGTAATCACCTACCTAGAGTACCTAGGCGTCTACTGGTTTTGACAAGGGGCGCCAATTTAGTCACGCCAGGCGCCGTTTGACTCAGGGCCAGGCCATGTTTGCGTCATATATTCTCTTTACACTCCTTTCTTCGTTCATTCGCTCTACATGCCCAAACCATCTCAGCCTCCCTTTCTTAATCTCACTCATTACGCTTACATCAGCCTTGCATTATTATTATTGTTTTACATTCACATTTCTCACATTAGCATGTATGTTTTAACCGCAGATATCTAATTTCTACTCTCAGTCCACTTTCATCCTTCCTCTGTCAGTTCCATGCCTCACTGCCATATATCAGGGTAGGTACCAGCACTCCATTGGACTGCTAACTTCGCTCTCAAATGTTAATGGATAATTTTATGTTCACCTGAACTTAAAAACATTGTTTCAAAATTGAGGAGCATTTTGACAAGGATAAATATTTACCCAAATTTTTTTTTAAATTCATATTCTTTATGTTGGTGTCTACGAAATGGCTAATTTTAATAAATTTTCAAAATCAATATATTTACTAGATTTTCAAATTCTAAAAAACAAAAATCATTCCGGCTTAATGTAGATATCAAGGTACTTATTTAATTATTTCGTTCGAATTTGATTTCGCTATCAAAAGAGCCCAAGCGACGGATGCCTGAATTTGGATTCACCCAATCGACAACCCTACTGCAGTATAAAACGTAAAAAACATTTTTTTCAACACGTCTATTTTCTAATGGCTTTTAAATTTTTTTTTTTTTTTTTCTGAGGATTTAACCTTCCTACCCAAGAACTGAAGTCGACAACTTTACCAACCAAGCCAAATCGCGATAGGATTAGACTGACATTAAATGCGTATATTAATTGCTGTAACATCAGCGAATATCAGAGAAAAGTTTTCTCATCCTCGTGTGTACGTGATTGACACCAAAGTCTCAAACCGATCGGATGTCAGGAAGTGGGTTAATTTCCACTTTCAGTATTTCCATTAACTCACTGACACGAAAGTGAAATTTAAATAGATGTATTTAACCCTTTATTGCTCGCGTGGGGTGTTATACACCCCAGCACGTGTTTGAGCATTACGAAATAATAGAAAAACAGTTGAGTTATGTTATTTAGTCAAGAGCAACGCTCGGTTGAGAGTGTTTGGAGTGCGTGACGCCCCACGCGTGCGTTAGCGTAGTGCGAATTGCGGGTGAGTATTATATGGAGGTTTTCCTGGATCAGGCCAATCACTCACATATAAAAGATGCCACATTTGTCCAAGAACAAAGGACAGAAAAACAAAAACAGTATGTTCCAAATGTTATAAACATGTGTGCAATGATCACATTACTGTGACCTGTCAAAAATGTGATGAAAAAATCTAGTTGTTAAGAAAAGTTTATTATTATTGACTATTCTGTCTGAGAAACAATAGAATGCGTTGCTTTTATATAGGTATATAAAAATCATCTATATAATATAGGTTTACAAAAACACATGTGTATTCGAATGCAACATTGTGTCAAAATATCAAACAATCGGTTAACTTTCGGAGATATAAGATTTTGAACAAACGAACATTTAAATTTTTATTTATATAGATTATTACTGCTTGCCTCTAAAAGATTACTGTTGATTAGTAAGTAACCCTAAAGATTATCACCAATAAAAGGCTTATTTTGCAAGTATTTGGTGTTTATTTTCACATAAAACATAGAAAACCGAGGTGCGGGGCACCCCATGCGAGTACTTACGTAAGTTTTTAGGCGCGAGTAACTAAGGGTTAAAAATGCCAATTATATTCAAATGATTTAAAAACTGACAGATTGTTGAAATTATACGCCAGTATTGCGTACAATTTTATTTGTGATATAAGTAATACAATAATGTTTTTTGTTAAAAGATAATTACACAGACAATCAGAATTGAAAACCGTTTTGAAAACCTTTCGACTGAAAACCGTTAGTAAACTATAAAAATCATTAGTGATTTAGATCCAGATTAAGATTTAGAAAACAAAAGAAATAACCTACGCATTTCAAATATAGAATAATAATTATTAAGATAAAATAATTTTGATCCCACTTGTCTGATATGATTTATACTTATCAAATCCAATTTTGAGAACTTAAAGTTCATTGACGCAATAAGCAGAAATATTTCACATCACTTCACGCACTCACCCATTCACCGACAACCGAAATTAGTATGTTTAATTGATAGGTTTGAAGATTGTCTGTATAAACTATTAAATTATAAACTCGTAGTACTAACGGGAAACTGGTGAATCTACAACACATTTGGAGTTGATTTGGTGGTCTAACTTTATGATTTGAGCTTTCGTTTTCGAGTAAATTGAATCCAAATTTGGAATTTAATAGATCAAATTTAAAAAAATCATGCTAGGGGTTAGTAACCGCTGTTTCACGCTGAACACGTCTCAACATGTTTACCGTCTCGCTCGATGCTTAGAGAATGGCTAAATGAAAAAAAGATTCAAGGAGCGTAATTCATGCTCAATAGAAATTAACAATTTGACTGAGCATACTGTGCGCATGGTGTGTGGACGCAACGACGAACACGGTTCCAAGTCAACATGTTCGAACGAGCCAACACGCCGAGTACGAATATGTGTGTTCATAGCTACAGACCCGGCTCCAAAGGTTTTTGACCCTTCAGTTGCCGAAAAAAATTGAATAATAAAAAAAAAAGAAATGCCCAGATCGATTTTTTTAGGTTCTCTATGTAAAGTACATTCACATGTTAAATCAATAATATATACATTGTAAAAGTGTCTTTAATCACATTACCCTTTACATACTCTTAATCACATTACCCTTTACATATACCATTAACGAGCAATATGGACAATCACATTTCCCCTTTACATATTTAACGAGCAATATGGACAATAGAAACCAAGTAGATGTAATCTACACTGATTACTCTAAGGCATTCGATAAGGTAAATCATTTCATTCTAATTAAAAAATTAAAACAATTAGGCATCCATGGTGACTTACTCCGGTGGCTCACTTCATACCTTTGGAGTAGACTTCAAAGTGTCTTAGTTGAAGGGAACAAAGTCCAACTTCTTCTCTGTGCCCTCCGGTGTACCTCGAGGTTCTCATTTAGGCCCATTATTATTTAATGTGTATATATACGATATTCACAAATGTTTTTTACATGCTAATTACCTAGCATATTCAGATGATAAAAAATATACTTAGTTATTAAATCAATCAACCACTGCATTAAACTTCAAGAGGACATCAATCGTCTTTTTGTCTATTGCGAATTAAACAAACTTGTTATTAACATCGCAAAATGCAATAAATTAACATTTACAAGCAATAAAAATAAAATTTACTTTGTATACACACTAAACGGCACACACATCAATGAAGTAAAATATATCAGGGACCTTGGGGTAACACTGGATGTTAAATTAAACTTTATCCAACACACTTGTAGGATCTTGGTAGTGTGACAATGAAAGATAATGATGGTGTTGTGTCACAGTGTTTATTTTAAGTCAGTATAATTGCGCAGTTGGGAGTTGGTTCTTGTCCGATGACGATGATATCATGTGTAGACGACGATGGCGGCGATGGAGTCGTGGAGACTGGCCTCGTGGCTGCGTTCAGCACTGATGAAGACGAGATACGCTCATTCCTGATCAAACTTGACATAATCTCAAACAAACAACATTGATTTTTTGCCAAAAAGATCCACGATTACCAATCTCATTCTTAACATAGATAACTGGACAAACGAGTGGGACAAACGAGTGGGACAAACGGATTCCCACTGACGTAATTTATCTCGACTTCGAGAAAGCCTTCGATACTGTTCCAACCAATAGACTGTTGGCTAAACTCAAATTCCTTGGCATAAGAGGACGACTTCTCGAATGGATCAAATCCTTCCTCACTGAGAGAAAATTACAAGTTCGAATTGGCAACCAACTGTCATCTGAGCGAAATGTGACCAGTGGTGTCCCTCAAGGATCAGTTCTCGGTCCAGTTCTGTTTATTTTGTACATCACGGACCTGTATACTATAATAAAATCAGACTCCAGCTGCTTTGCAGATGATACAAAATTCTTTGCCAACCCACACACTCATCACAACCAACTGCAAAACGATTTAAACTAAATATATCAATGGACAAATGATTGGCTTCTAAAACTCAATGTCGAAAAATGCACTGTCCTACATGTTGGAAAAACTAACCCTACACTTGCCTACAAACTTAATGGAACACCTCTAAAAGCAGTGACATTACAACAAGACTTAGGAGTTACCATATCACAGGACTTGAAATGGGAACCACACATTGCTGGAATTGTGAAAAGAGCAAATTCACTAACATATCTAATCAGGAAAACCTTCCTTGACCTAACACCGGACATGATGTTAAAAATATATAAAACATATGTGCGACCTCTCCTGTAATACGCTTTCCAAATATGGAGTCCTTACTTCGCAAAGGATATAAATCTGTTAGAGAGAGTACAGAGACGTTTCACTAAAATACCAAGAGCTCTGAAAGATCTACGATACGAAGATAGACTCAAGGAACTAGGATTACCAACCTTACAAGAAAGAAGAGAAAGGGGTGACTTGATCGAGACTTTCAAAATTTTATCTGGACATTACAGTTGCCCTAGCATCCAAGAAATCTTCACTACTAATAAAAGTATAAATCTCCGTGGACACTTAAAAAAAATTACCAAAACGCCTTTTACATCTATTCCTAGAAAACACTTCCTTGCAAATAGAGTAGTGGATGCTTGGAACAAACTCCCACAACATGTCATCGATGCAACAAATATAAATCAATTCAAAGCTCTATTGGATTCACATTTGGAGAGAAGAAAGGACTTAGTTCAAACTTAAAACAACTCAATTACTGTCAAACTCGTTGTGAAATCAGATATGAGCGCATCAGCAGAATGCTGCCTGCTCATTACATAATAATAATATAATGACCCTAGGAGCGGTGACGTAACCGCTACACACTGACGAAATCATTAACAAAGCCAATAAAATGCTGGGATTTATAATTCGCATAGCAAAACCCTTCCACAACATAAACACACTATATTCCCTTTACACCTCATATATTCGCCCGCACTTGGAACACTACACCTATCTGGTCTGCTTTATACCAAGCCCATATTGAAAGAATAGAAAGAATTCAAATGTTTTTTTAAACACATTAATTATAAACTAAACTTACACTTCTCAAATTATACCGACTCCACAAAATTTTTAAATTTCATAATTTTAACTCCCTCCAAACCCGACGTCTAATTTTTGATCAAATCTTATTGTTTAAACTCCTAAATAATGGTCTGGACTCACCAGAACTTACCAATTTAATAAATCTTCATATTCCGTCTAGATCAACCCGACAATCTGATTTATTTTATTTACCCTCGTGTAGAACAAATATTCGAAAAAATTCCCGAATTCCTCGTATATGTGCACAATATAATACAAAATTTTACAGCATTGACTTTTTTGGTAATAACCTAAAGAAATATCGATATGAAGTAATGCGTACGATCGATTATTAATATGAGAGTATGGAATGTATCGGGAGCATCTCATATCCTCTTCCTATTTTCCTCTTCCTCTCCCCTTCCTTTAACACAAAATTAATTTTAAGATATTAAGGGCGGCTTGCACCAACTATGGCAAATTTTATCTTAAATTTTATTTAACTAAACGAATTTAAGACCTTAAATACATTTAACTTAAATGCGTTTAGTTGCGTCCTGCACCACGCAGTTCGGTGGCAATTTTAGTTAAACGTCATTAACGCGTTGGTAAAACAGTTACTGCGTGGTTACCGCCATTAACGAGTCGATAAACAGCTACGATGTTTCATTTTACTTGAAGTGTCAAAGTATTTTGTGATTGTGTGTGGTTTAATAGTGTGTTCATTTATTTTATGAAGAAAAAGTTAAAGCAAATAGACATAATGATGAAATTAGACAAAAAGAGCTTCTGTTGTTGGAATTAAAATTAAAACAATTATCCGAGTAATTTTGTTTTTTTATTTCTTTTACATATTATATTGTTTTAAAGTATTATAAGAATGCTGTAGGTATGATTAGAAGTTTATAACCTTGCAAAGTACTCCTCGATAAGGAGTGTTAGCTCCAAGTTACGAGCACCTCGCTGATGTTTTTATTGGTGTTGAATTTTAACTAAGGTTCAATTTCTTGCACTAATAATGATTTTGTTTCTTTACTGAGACGAAATCTTCTTTGAAACTTCTTTGCACTGAGTGTTTCAAATAAATTTGTTCTTGTGTTTACTTCTCCGACTATAAACGGTCTACTTATATATAATTTTTTTTAAATTTTATAATTTCTTCATCATCGTGAGAATACAAATCCCAAATGTTCATTGTGAATACAAATTAAAATGAGATAGATTTTAACCACAGTCAGAAATCGAAGGGATAACCTAAAAAAAATTGACATTACTGCTTTATGAGTAGGGCTAAACACGTTTAACTCGGTTAAACAGCCCCTTTTGGGTATTTAACTTTGACAGTTCTTTAAACGCATTTAACGACTTAAATTTTGTGGTGCAAGACGCCAAGTCGACTTAAATCAAATAATGTGTTTAAAATGATATTTAAATCAAATTTAACTTATGGTGCAAGCCGCCCTAAATCTTCATTTCCAACGAACTTTAGCATAAGAAACTTATGTGCCTTGACTTCAGTTAACTTGTATAGTTATCATTGTATATTATGTAAAAGCTGTTTGTTTCTTACAAAAAATAAATAAATATTCCTTTTATTTTCTAGGAAAAAGTAAACGCAGCCAGAGAAAGACAAGAGTTATATATAAGGCTTGAGATAGAAAGGGAAATGACTCGCCGCCTGCAAAATGAGCTTTCGAACAAGCAGCGTCTAATTGACCAACATATCAAACGGACAGAAGAAAAACGAATTCAGGAAGAGCAGATTAAAGCACAACAAAGTCGGGACGAGCAGGTAAAAGAACAACAAATTGAGGATGAGCAGATTACAGCACATCAAATTCGGGACGAGCAGATTAAAGCACAGCAAATTCGGGACGAGCAGATTAAAGCACAGCGAAATCGGGATGAGCAAATAAAAGCACAGCAAATTGAAGATGGGCAGATTAGAGCACAGCAGATTAAAGCACAAAAGAATCGGGAAGAGCAGATCAAAGCCCAACAAATTCGGGCGAAGCAGATTAAAGCAAAGCGAATTAAGGATCAGCAAATAAAAGCACAGCAACTTCAAGAAAAGCAAATTAAAGCACAGAAAATTCTGGAGGAGCAGATTAAAGCAAAACAAATTCGGGACGAGCAGATAAAAGAACAACAAATTGAGGATGAGCAGATTAGAGCACAGCAAATTCAGGATGGGCAGATTAAAGTACAGGGAATTCGGGATGAGCAAATAAAAGCACAGCAAATTCGGTATGAGCAAATAAAAGCACAGCAAATTGAGGATGAGCAGATTACAGCACAGCAAATTCGGGACGAGCAGATTGAAGCACAGCGAATTCGTGATGAGCAAATAAAAGCACAGGATGAGCGGTGAGTATTATATTTAATTTTGCGATTGTTGCTTACTTACAATATTTATTTCTTTTGGTTAAAATAATACATTTTTAAATAGGGCATAACACTTTGTGGCTTGACAATATATTTTTTAATAAAACAATTCTTACATAGTTTTAAACCACTTTTGTATTATGCCTACATAGATTTGGTGGTACTCTTTCTTCCTCATACAGTACATAGTAGGTACTATAGAAACAATTAGTTAGCAAAGTGTTCCAAAGCGTAGGGTTCCTTAGTTCCTACCCAAGCGTCGCACGTTCAATTCTTTGCTAGTAAAGCCCTCCATTATTTCACCAGCAACATTTTCCTCTTCTATAAGTAGGACGAATTAAAATATTGATAGGTTATTTGTAACCTGGTTATTTTAAAAAAGAAATAAAGAAAGTAGTGTTGACTGCAGTAGATGTTAATTCTATAGTAGTACGTAAGAATCGAAGTTAAAAACTAATAATGTATTATACTTAATTAAAAAAATGTAATAATTTTTAACACTATTTGCTGATTAATGAGGAAAGACTGCGCGGCCCTTTTCACATAAAACTTTAATTTAGATTTGATTGTATTATTTTGTATGTTAGTTTCTTTATTCCTAAATGTCAGTATATCAGACTAGATAAGTTTTATTTTTATTTTATTTTTTTATATTTACTCCACACAGGAGGCCCTGAAGAAAATAATTTCCCTCAGGGCCTATGTCATCTTTGGGGATGCTGTGTGGAGGGTCTTTTTGTGGAGAGGAAGGAGTGAACATGGGTCTTGAAGAGTCCCATGTTGTAGGAGGGAGGAAACACAGAGGCCGGCAGTTCGTTCCACAGCCGAGCTGTTGAACTTAAGAACGAATCGTAGAAGCGACCCGTTCTCATGTGACAAGTGTCAACTGTGTACAAATGTTGGGCGCGCGTTTGGCGTGTATCCCGGCTACGCACCGGTGCCGAAGGGATCAATGACGCTAGTTCCTCAGAGCATCTTCCATTGTAATACCGATAGAACAAGGACATCATACCTACCTGACGCCTGTGCTCTAAAGATTGCAGTCCGTTTGTTAAGATTGGGGAATCTATCAAACGGACCGCCCGTTTCTGCACAGAGTCAAGGGTTTTTTTCAGGTATTTTGGGGCTCCAGACCAGAGATGGCTGCCAAATTCGACAGTAGGGCGCACTTGCGATTTGTACAGGGTGAGCAGTTGTGTACTATTAAAGTATCTGCGGGCCCTGTACAGTACGCCCAGCTTCTGAGAGGCCAACTTTACTCTGGCTTCGATGGAGCCCCCGTACCTGAGCTGGTCACTTATAGTTACACCAAGCATATCAATGGAAGGCCTGTTCGGAAGATTGCTTCCGTTGAAGGAGACTAGATTATCATTTGGATCCCTTTTAGACGTAATCAGACAGGATTGGGTCTTTGAAACATTAAATTCGACGAGATTATTTTTACCCCAGGAGGAAATACTCTCGAGATAACCGTCCATTCTCTGCTTCAAAGCCCTCTGAGCCGTTGGAGTTTGTGTGCCCTTTGGGGTCTTATCAAACAAAAAGCTATCATGAACTGTACTGTCATCCGCGTAACAATGAATCGGAGCACATGTCAAAAGGTCATTGATGTGCAACAAAAACAAAGTCGGAGACAGAACCGATCCCTGTGGGACGCCAGCATTTATGGAGTGCGAGGAAGAGGTGAAACCGTCAGCAACCGCCTGAATCGACCTATCCCTTAAAAAGTCAGCAATCCACGTACACAGGGATGCGGGAAGTCCGTAAGAATGCAATTTGTTGACAAGTCCTCGGTGCCAGACCCGGTCAAAGGCCTTGGATATGTCTAGTGCGACCGTTTGGGTCTCACCGTGACGTTCCAGGCACCGCCCCCAAACATGCGTCACATATGCGAGAAGATCACCGCACGAGCGGTTCCGCCGGAATCCGTATTGACGGTCGTTGATAATTTTGTTTTTCTCGAGGTATGTGAGCAGTTTGTCGTTGATCACACGTTCCATCACTTTGGACAGAACTGATGTGATCGCTATGGGGCGGTAGTTGGCCGGGTTGGAGCGGTCACCTTTCTTGGGAATAGGGTGAATTACCGCTTTTTTCCAACCAGAGGGCACAGTGCCACACTTCAGGGACATTTTGAAGAGCTTTGTAAAAACTGGAACTATTTCTGCAGCACACCTCTGCAATACCAGGGCAGGTATTCCATCAGGTCCACTAGCTTTGTTAACATCGAGCCCCCGTATGACGTGGAGTACATCCCGATGCCGGATCCTCAGCTTTTTCATATAGAAGCCGCAGTGAGGAACCGACGGCGGAACAGCACCCCCGTCGTCGGGGGTTGAGTTTTCCGCAAACATTTTCCCTAATAGGTTAGCCTAGTAGTCTGTAGTAGGGAATAGCTGACACAGGTGTCGATGAGGCTCGCTATCCATCTCATCGCCAGTCCTTCGGTGGCGCAAAGAGAAGGACGGAACATTAACAATGTCGAATTGGTACATGGAATGTTAGAGGAGGATGGAAAGAAAGATGAATGAATTGTGTGATACAATGGTGAGAAAATGTTTGGACGTATTTTGTATAACAGAGAGTATGAAAAAGGGAGCGGTACAATGCAGCATAATGATAGGCTCGTCATTTGGTCTGGGAGACCCGGTACGGAGAGGGATTCTCAGGGTGTTGCAGCGCTACTGTCTCCCAGAATGGTTGAATGTATGTTGCAGTATGAATGTGTAAGTCCGAGAATAATGTGGATCAGATTCAAAATCGGTTTGACAAAGGTGTTTCTTGTTATTTGCTATGCTTCTGTCAATTCTGAAAGCAACGAAGGGAAAGATGATTTTTGGACTGGTGTGAACGATGTAATAAGACCAAAAAATATGAATGAAAGGATTGTAATGGCAGGGGATTTGAATGGGTGGGTAGGAATTAGACGTGACCATTTTGAGTCGACCTTAAGTATGTTTGGAGACAAAAGAACGAATGACAACGGTAACAGAATACTTGAAGTATGTTTGAGTGGAACCTGTTTTTTACTTTCATCGATTATAAAGGTATCCACCAATATACGTGGGAAAGAGGAAATGAGAGGTCAATTATTGATTTTGTAGGAATTGACTCTAGGTCGAGAGCCGTTTTCAGAAGGACTGAGGCTGAAACTGCCCACTTTTTGGTAGTGTCGAGAGCAAACCTCTTTCGCGGTTGGCGCTCTAAAGCGAAAACGGTATTAACTCCAACAAGAGTCAAAATAGAAAAGCTGCAAAACGTTAATGTGAGAAGTAAGTATGTGAATTGTGCAGATATGAGATTGAATGAGAAGGAAATGGACGGTCTAAACATAGACGAAACATGGAACCACATAAAAGTGCGTCTTTGTGAATCTGCTAGAGAGGTTTGTGGAATAAGTACGCAAGGTAGGAAGAAAGGAGATGCATGGTGGGAGGATGATATTAAAGCACTGGTCTCAGAGAAGAAGAAAGCATGGTTATGTCTGATAGCGGCTGGCAGTGCTTCCAGGATCGAGCGAAAGAAGTGTAAAGAGATGTAAGAAAAGAGTAAGAGTTGGTGTGAAAGAACGAAAAAAACGCCTGGAAGAGGAAGAGGGAATCAAAATGACAGATCACTTCAAAGAAAACATTAAACTGTTTTGGAAGGAAGTCAAAAGGTCCAGCAGTGGTCCAGAAAACAGAAGCATGAGAGTGATAAAATCGAAAGATGGAAAAATATTGACGAATGAGGAAGACATAAAAGAGATGGATGAAGTATTTTAAGTCTTCGAAAGCGATCCGAGTGACAGTGAATCAGATATAAATGATGATGGGGTGAATGTTACTGAAATAAAAGATCGATTAAATGTATGAAGAATGGTAAGGCTGTCAGTTTCGACAATTTTGCTGCTGAATATTTTAAAGATCTTATTATGCAAGGGAGAATGTCAAATAATAGTTTGCATATCTGTATATAACTGTTTATTGATGATTCAATCACAAATTGACGTAACTAGCAGTTCGGTATATGTTTTCTACATTGCTCGATCGGCGGAAGTAGTGTTGCCATTGCAACCCTTCCACGTATAAATAAATAGGCGTGACGCTCGTCCATCCTGTCCCTCTCTCTCCCTTTGCCATAATAATTCTAGAAACTAACCAACATATTATCATTTGCCACTAATGTGACAAGATCCTCTACCAACGTGACACATAATCGCCACCAACGTGACATAATAAAGTAATATTGCTCGACACCATAGTTAAGGTGATATACAATCGCCACGAACGTGTGACACAATACAATAATATTGCTCAACAACATAGTTAAGGTGACATACAATCGCCACCAATGTGACATACTTTATCTTGTATCTTTCATGACTTTATAAGGACCACCATACAGAGAATTGACTTTCCTAATCAAGTCTCCCAAGTTTGTTGAACTATTTTTCCTTTTCTTTGTCTGAAGCCTCAACATCGTCATCATGACACACACCTGTTTCTGGCATATATTTTCCTCATCTGTGTGTTTGTGCTGCAGGTTTTTATTTTTTCTATTCATAATTTATACGCTCTTAGTCATCATCTTTTTTAATTGCATACATATTTTGCTGTTTGCTCTATGATTTTTATTGTTTGTCAACTTAATTGTTTCGTTTTGGGATTCACAATTTTAGCATTTTTCTTCTTTGCTTTTGTTTGGCAGCCTTTCCAATGATGATCCATAGCGCAGTGTAGACACGTGGCATTCTTGTCCTTATTTAAGCAGTTGATAGCAGTGTAGACACGTAGCATTCTTGTTTCGATTATGTAGTTGGTAAGGTTATTTTGTGCTTTTGCTTTAAACATTTTCACTAACTTGATTGAATGGATTTTCATCCATGATCATTTTAATTCCAAGATTTAGGGTTTGTATTGATTCTATTATTTCTTCTTCCGATAAGTCGAATGGTAAGTTTCTGATGCCTATTTTAGGATTATTTTTGTAATTCTTTCGCGGTTATATTATTATGTTTAAAGACTGTATTTATTTCTTCTGTTAGTATTTTTGATTACTGAGATGATTAATTTATTATTAGATGCGTTTTGCACCCCATTTGCGGCAATGCCCAATTGAAATGTTTTAATTTTTTTAATTATCATATCTCGAATGTCTTTGGATGTTGTGTTTGTTTGTTCGCTTGTAATTATTAACGAGTATTTGGTCTTAGGTATTGCTGAGGTGGCTTTGTTATATGTTGTATTGTATGATTCCTTCTATTCCTCTAAAAAAACTAATTTTTTTCTGTATATTTTCTTTTGTAGTTCAATTATTATTTCTTGTAGTAGTAGTTTTTTGACTAATGAAACAAACGATACGTTTGTTTCATTAGTCAAGTGTCGGCTAAGAATATAATGCTGCTACAGTAATTTAGGTGTGGTACAAAGATTGAGTTATATACATCTTTACTGGATACTGTGTTTAGGAATTTTCTTATTCTTCCCAACAGTGCGATTTTATTTTGTGTTTTGAGAAAAGTCAGTTTGGAGTCCTCCATTATTATTTCCAAATATTTTATTCAACCCTTCTTTCAAAGCTTCACTATCTATCAAGCTTTCTCTTTTTTTGGTGTTACTCATTTTCCAAAGTTCAAAATTTTTGTTTTCAGCCGCATTGATTTAGGTTTAATAGATTCATATGAGTTCATAATCTTCTCCTGTTATGTATATTGGCGCATCGTCCTTGTGGATTTTAGATAATTCAGGATTTTGGCGCGTTCCTCTCTGTAGACATTTTCTTCTTGCGAGAATCAACCCATTCCTTTGTTTGTTGTTGTTCTAGTTTCATTGGTACCTACTTGCGATAGTACACGTTTTGTATTTTGCCTATCCACTTTCACCCCATCGGTAAGCAGAGTATTCTAGAACATTTCTCCAACAGCTTTGCTGTCTGAAGCGGCAATCCCGAGCCAAGTAGTCCTGTTTCTGGCAGATAATCACCTGACGCCGCTGGAAATCCCGCTAAGAGTTCTTTCAGTTACCACAATGATTCTCACACCTCCAAATTGATACCTTAGGTCCTGGCAATGTAGGCAAGCAGCGAGTTAAGTGTCTGATCACCCTTGAACAGGACAGGTAATAGGACAGTTCACAACTATCAGACTATCTAAACATGACCTCAGTAAAAGTGACCTCGCTAGTTTTCGAGATATTTGCACTTTTATGAATTCTGTGAAATCTACATATTTGGTCATTTTTTTTAATGCCACAACTACTAATTTCCATATTTTACAATTCTAATTTCTGTCACGCAATCCTGAATAATGCAGCCATTATTGATCACAGTCCAAAAAATAAAGTCGATGCACTTTACGTTTGAATAAAAAACATTTTGGCCATGTCATAAATTAAAAGAAGAAAACACCTAATTTTGACTCTTTAAGACTTGGACTGTGATCACAATCAGTCATATAAATATATTTTTTAAGACTTAGACCGTGATCGCAATCAGCGTTTGTTAATCCATATAAATATATTTTTAAGACTTGGACTGTGATCACAATCAGCGTTTGTTGATCCATAAAAATATATTTTTAAGACTTGGACTGTGATCACAATCAGCGTTTGTTGATCCATATAAATATATTTTTAAGACTTGGACTGTGATCACGATCAGTCGTATAAATATATTTTTTAAGAATTCGGCTGTGATCACAATCAGCGTTTGTTAATCCATAAAAACATTTTCTTAAGACTTGGACTGTGATTACAATCAGCGTTTGTTGATCTAGATAAATATATTTTTAAGACTTGGACTGTGATCACAATCAGTCATATAAATATATTTTTTAAGACTTAGACCGTGATCACAATCAGCATTTGTTAATCCATATAAATATATTTTTAAGACTTGGACTGTGATCACAATCAGCGTTTGTTGATCCATAAAAATATATTTTTAAGACTTGGACTGTGATCACAATCAGCGTTTGTTGATCCATATAAATAAATTTTTAAGACTTGGACTGTGATTACAATCAGCGTTTGTTGATCTAGATAAATATATTTTTAAGACTTGGACTGTGATCACAATCAGTCATATAAATATATTTTTTAAGAATTCGGCTGTGATCACAATCAGCGTTTGTTGATCCATAAAAACATATTTGTAAGACTTGGACTATGATTACAATCAGCGTTTGTTGATCTAGATAAATATATTTTTAAGACTTGGATTGTGATCACAATCAGTCATATAAATATATTTTTTAAGACTTAGACCGTGATCACAATCAGCATTTGTTAATCCATATAAATATATTTTTAAGACTTGGACTGTGATCACAATCAGCGTTTGTTGATCCATAAAAATATATTTTTAAGACTTGGACTGTGATCACAATCAGCGTTTGTTGATCCATATAAATAAATTTTTAAGACTTGGACTGCGATTACAATCAGCGTTTGTTGATCTAGATAAATATATTTTTAAGACTTGGACTGTGATCACAATCAGTCATATAAATATATTTTTTAAGAATTCGGCTGAGATCACAATCAGCGTTTGTTGATCCATAAAAACATATTTGTAAGACTTGGACTGTGATTACAATCAGCGTTTGTTGATCTAGATAAATATATTTTTAAGACTTGGACTGTGATCACAATCAGTCATATAAATATATTTTTTAAGACTTCGACTGTGATCACAATCAGCGTTTGTTGATCTATATAAATATATTTTTTTAAGTCTTAATATTTTATAGTGATAAAGTAAAATAATAATAAACTAAGCCATCTTATCTGCATTTCCTACGAGAAGTTGTCGAGATTTTTGGCTTCTTTGTGGTTTTATAAACGACAAAAACTAAATAGGTAAAACATAGTACATATAATAACCTTCCAAAAGCTGTAAAGGAAGCCACAAGTCGTCTCAAATAATTTGTATTTCGTGTTACTTTATTGTGAAATGTATTTTTTCCTACTATGTATGAACAAAATTTGCAAACATCTAAATAAACGTTATGCATACGCAAATGTTTTTGTTTTCCATCAGCCTTGGAAAGCATTCTGTATGCATACACATAATATGTGTATGGCCAGGCGAAAATATTTCATTTTTATGAGACCCGGATTTCGTCAGTGGTGTGTACGGATTTCTAAGTGTTTTAATGTTACAATTTTTAGAAATCTGTGCCCCAATGTGAAGATCGGTTGTACCAGAACGGTGTCACTTGGGCAACTTCTTCATCATAGTAAAGCTTGCCTCTACCGTCCCTACCAGTGTCCGATGAAGCTGTGCTCGTGGCAGGGTAAGTCTAAATTCTACAATCCTCTATCAAATACAAACATTTTTCCGTGTTCCACCCTATCACAACGGGGTATGATATAACCCTATAAAAACAATAATTTTATTAATTTACCTCCACCCCGGGAACCACTTATTGGATAACCAAAACCTCTGCCATAGGTCACCCCAAGTGATTCCCTACGTTTGGTGATTTAGCAGGGGTGCCCGGGTTCATCGTGTGAGGTGTGTTCAGGATGCGCCATTCATATGTCCGTCACTCCCAGACACACCGATCCCTATTGTTTACCTTATTTATTGTTTACAAATTATTGTTTACCTTCATAGATAGTATAAAAGTATAAAGTACAAAGTATCAGTAAACGTTTACATGAAGATAAATTACAGTGAAATCCTATGGACTGTGAACTCCGAGTGGTTTCATTAACCTCTCAGACAAAGACTTTTATTTACTATGTGTTCCTTTGAGAACTGTCAAAACGTGATAATTTTTGTGTTATTTACGAGTTTTGCTAAAAGCTTCATAACTCACATTTTGGGAAACGTAGCCTCATTCTAAAAAATGTTTTGGAAAGATTATGAAATCCACTATTGTATTGTGTTGTTATACGTAAATATATGCGTTTCTAAATATACATTTTATGAAAATGTCAAAAATATGTAAAAATCGCTTACCATTATTTCAAAGCCATGAAAAATGTACTTTTTTCTGAGTATCATAAAGAAATAACACTTTATATATTGAAGAAATATAATTAAAAACTATTAGTCACCTCAAAATATTAACCTTCCAAACTAAAATATTTTTAATAAATTATTTAGAAACGCAATAAATTATGAACGAACAAGATGACAGATTCAATCGGCTTAGATAATGCACCTCTACGTTCCATAGATATTCTTGAATACAGACGCGTAGCGTTATTCATTATCGATACTCTGTTTTTTAAATCATGGCAATCCGTATACTAGTGATGGAAATAAATCGATTTTTGTAAAATCTCGCGCGTTTACGTGAAAAGACATTCTAATGTCTTGACCGCTATTATCATATTTACGTCTTTTGACGTTCTAATGTTCTGAGTGGTTAAGTGATTTCCAAGTGATTTCAAGTGAACAATCTATACAAAGTGACAGCGGTTATTGTCGAAAAATCCATCAGCTTATTTCATAAAGGTTCTCTGCTAAGATATTTCATATTGCACCTATCTCGCAATACGTCATAACCGGCCAATAGCTCAGTGGCGTGAACAGACACGAAAGTGGCATCTGGATAGGAGAGATCTCCGAAGCAAGTCAGTTCAAATCCTACTGTTTCAAAAACTTTTTTTTCTTTTTGACTTTCTCTACACAAATAATATATTAGCTTAATAACCTAAACTACTTCAAAATAGATTACAGTGACTACTTAAGTAATTGAAACTGAAGGCAATAGAACTAAATTTAACTTAATTAAAGTGACATCTCTCCACCAAATCACAAGCACAAATTTAAAATGTCGAAATTACGTAAAAACACCTGTGGATCTCCTACTCCACATTCAGCCGAATTACTCGAAGACCTAACACATCGACTAATGTCGCACATAGATACAAAAATAGATCAATTAAAAAAGGAACTCTTCGAAAAAATGAACCTAGAAGCAGCAGAAAGACAAAAAACTATAGACTTTCTTTTTATTAAATATTATGATTTAATAGAAAAAATAGACCAATCCATACTCTCGGAAAAAGCAATTATGGCACATATCGAAACATTAAAAAAAACATTGAACGAAAAAAGTAAGGCAGACTTGTTAGAAATATCCGGAGTTCCTTCTAAAGCATATGAAACTACATTTGAAATTGTAAGATCAATAGCCGAAACAGCTGATATTCAGATCCTTCCGGAAGACATTCTACAGGCCGTCAGACTACATCCAACTACTACCAAGGCTCAGCCAGGGGGGACCGTAAGCAGCGTCAACGTCAACTAAACAAAGGGACCATCCGAAAATCAAAATTAAAATCAAGAATCTCAAACTACACGAGCTTTTGCTCTCTAAAAGAAAAGAAGTGAAGTACGAAACATCCCCAGGGCTTAACTCCAAAATCTACATCAGTGAAATCCTGTCACCATATCTAAAGGAACTACTATGGAAAACAAAACAACAAGCCATCACAAAGGGATGTGCATTTGTCTGGACCAAAGATGGAAAGGTTATGGCGCGGAAAGCCGAAAAAGATAAAACAATTTATATTAAACACTCCGACGACATAATAAAGATGATCTGAATTACTATCCTAAAATCTTACATATCCATCCGATAATTTTAATCTTAACATGGCTAAACAATTAAAAATATTACACCAAAACATTAGCAGCATCTCAAAAATTTTTGACAATTTCACTGTCGTACTTCAACAATTGGAGACAGAATTTGACGTGATAATCCTCACAGAATATTGGCTAGATAGAATCTTCACACCAATACAAATACCTAATTATACGGTCACTCACTCGAAAAACATTAAAAATCAAAATGACGGGATTGTAATTTACTGCAAAAAACATCTACCTGTTATCCGACTGGATCAGAAGACCCGAGCCAGATAGCTCAAGCGCGTGAGGAGACAAGGCAGCCAACACGGCGAGCATCTCCTTTACTTTGGAGTGAAGATTCAGCTGGTCATCAGCCCACACACCGCTGAGAAGCTTTTCGTCGAGCTGGGCACCCCAACCCTGATCAGAGGCATCGGTTGTCAGGTAATGCTCAAACAGCGGCAGATGTATAGGTGACGTCAGGGTGAGCGATCGAACCCACCATCTCAATTCCCGAGCGGTAGCTGCCGGAATTGGTGATGACTCCCAAGGGTGGGTCCTAAGCACCCTTTCTGTATGTACCGGCTGTTGAGCCTGCCTCTTGGAACTGCAAAACTAGCAAAGTTTAAAGAGCCCAAGAGGCTGCGCCCCTTATCTAGTGACCACCTACCCGTCTGAATAAAACCCTTTAACAAATAAGATAGGGCTGAAACCTTGTTCTGAGGGAGAGACTTTTCATTACTTTTGAGTATTCCAGCTGATACCAAGAAATTGAACTTGTTGTGATGGTTCTAATATTGACTTATCAAATTGTATATGCCATCCCAAGCCTTGCAAAAACTCCACCATTTCAATAGACTGGTGTTTTAAAGTAGGCAGGCATCGGTTTACTAATAAAAAATCATCCAGATACACTAGAATTCTCATCCCTCTCTTCCGCAGTTCCTGCGCTACCCAGTTAGTGAAGGTTGCGAATGTCTTAGGTGCGGTGGCCAAGCCAAAGGGGAGGGATGTCATCTGCAAGAGTTCATTCCTATAGATAAGTCTAAGGAAACATCTATGCTGCTCACTCACAGGTACATGAAAGTAAGCATGTGTGAGGTCCACTTTAACCATCCAGTCATTCGGTTGTAGAAAAGTAGGAACTCGATAAACGGGGACCAGAAACATGTTAGAAATAAATGAAGGAGTGGCAGGTGCCGACTCTAAAACCTTAAGGGCTTTGAGTTTTTCTATTTGTAATGTCATTGCCACAGAAGTCTTAGTGGCGAAAGGGGAGTTAAATAAATCAATATTATTATTTAGTGGAGGTTTTGATGAAAATGGAATTCGGTAGCCATCTAACATCTTAAGGATGATAGTAGGGGCACCAAGGTTCCTCCACCTACCTGCGAATGAGCGCAACTGACCCCCTTGAAAAGAGGGCCCGCTGTTAAAACCTCTTACGGTCTGGCTTCCCTGCTCTTTCCTTGGGCCGGAACCTACCTCGGGGAGGGAAAGCTTTAGCGGCCCTACGGGCTGGTTCTGGACCTCGACTCTCAGGGTGCTCCCTTCTCGCGATGGTTCTCCCCTGCTGTACTCTAGGACGAAAGGGCTGCGAGTTCTGCACAGTCACAGGTTTAACGGGAGGAGCTGGTCGCGACGTGCTAGGCTGAGGAGCGAGGCACTTCTTCACTCCCCCCAACTTATCCAGCTGGGCCGACAGGAGGTTCGGGTCAAAGAGATATTCCGATGTGGGCGGAATCTTCCGTAAGGCATCTCGGACTTATCCGTCGCTGACGCCTCGCAATGCCCCCTCTCGTCGATACTCAATGTGGCTAGCCCAGTGTTTCCCACGGTGGGGCGTACGCCCCACCGGTGGGGCATAGCGCCTCAGTGGTGGGGCACCACGCTTCAGAGATGAGATACGTAGGCATATAAAAGGGAATACTCATCGGCCATACAAAAAAATGCCTGAGATGTACAAAATTGAAATATACGCCAAATTGTACTTAAAATAAAATGAAACCCGTTACAATTTCAATAAATATCAAAAATCACAGAAACTTTGCAGGATGTAGCTGTAGTTGTTGTTTTGCTTAATTTTTTTATACCTACATAATGTATAAGTATAGTGAGGAAATCTATAATTGGTTTTCAGTTAAGTAAATTGCGCATGTATAAACAAACAAAGTTACTATTAATTTTCTTAAAATAAAATATATAATTACGATTACAACATGATACATAATTTTTCCTAAGCATGAGTGCGAATTTGTAACATTAAGTTGGAAATTAGTGAACACGAATGATCACAGTAAGAACACGAGAATGGATTTTGCTTAGTATGAGTGCGAATGTGTCTTTTTAAGCTTGACTTTTGTGAACATGAATAGTTACACTAATAAAATGAGAATGGTTTATCCTAAATATGAGTGATAATGTGGATCGTCAAATTTGACTTCTATAAACATGAATAATTACAGTAAGAATGGTTTTTTTAGCGTGAGTGGTATTGTTTCTCATTAAACGTGACTTCTGTGAACATGAATTATCGCAGTAAGAACATGAAAACGGTTTATCCTTAGTATGTATGCGAATTCACATTGTCACAAAGTTTGTCTTTTCTGAACATTAATAGTTACAGTAAGAACATGAGAATGGTTTTGCCTTAGTATGATTGCGAATGCTTGACCATGAATAACAGACAGTGACCACAGTAAGAAAATAAGAATAAAGTTTCCTTAGAATGAGTGAGAACGTGTCGCAATAACTGTGACTTCTGTGAAAATGAATAATGACAGAAGAAAATGAGAATAGTTTATCCCGAGTCCTCGTATGAGTGAATACGTATGCCATTAAATTTGACTTGCGTGAACAAGAAGAATTATAGAAATAACATGATTACGGTTTTTTGCTCAGTGTGAGTGCGAATGTGAAATTAAGGCTTAAAGAAGAAACTTACACTAAGAATTTGCATGGAAACGAACACAAAATATCCTAACATTACTTTGCATGCCAGAAAATTATTATTAACCTTTCCCTCAACTTATTTGGTGGAATGTGGTTTTAGCGCCATGAGCGACTTACTCATTAAAAAATAAATCGATTGGAAATAAATAATAGAGGGGACCTAAGACCGAAATTAACTAAGTTAGGTCCGGATATAAAATTTCTTTGTAGCAAGCGTAACTGAATTTAATTTCAGTTGTAATATATGTATTAGAAAAGGTTTTATTCAATTTCATTAGGGGTTCATATGTTTACAGACATATTACATTATGATTTTAAAATTTACCTGCTGTTTTATGAAAAAAAGATGTCGGTGGGGCATATGGCTTTTGAAAAGACTACGGTGGGGCATGGCATAAAGAAGGCTGGGAAACACTGGGCTAGCCCGTTTTCCACAGACCATCTGCATGATGTCTTTGGACACCTTCTGGGACTCAGACCCCGCCGCGAAGAGAGACTGCACCTTCTCGAAAAGAGTGGAAGTGCTCAGCTTCGTGCCCGGTTCCGCACTCCAGTTGACCAGCTCCTGCAAGGAGGCCTTCAGGAGATCAGCCTGCAGGGAAAGAGCATTGGTCAGGGAGCCGCAGAAGGAGTCTGTTGACGTACTGGCCGATTCCTCCTGAGCTAGGGGCTTCAATTCAGGGTTCAATGCCAACATTGAGAAGAGAGGGGTTGCGGCATACGACTTCTGGATCTCGAGGTAGCGGACATTGTTCCAGTTGGCCGTCGGATGGATGAGTCCCATTCCCAAATCTCCTGCCAATTCCTCCCGAAGCGACGCAGGGGTGTCCAGGGAGATGCTGTCCTCGTCATCGTCATCGTCGTCCGAGGAGCCACGGACGGGAGCCTCCGAACGCTTCTCTAGCAGCAGACGCAACATTTCCTGCATCTGGGACATCTGCTGTGTTAACAGGTCAATTCGCGGGTCGGCGGGAGCTAAATCACAAACCCTCTGCCTCTTGGCTTTGTCTTCCGCGCAGACCCTCGAACGCTTTCCCCGCGTGTCCGTGTGGATCACCTTCATGACTTCCACCCTCGAAAATTCGGCTTCCCCGCTCTCGGAACGTTCGGAATCCGACATAATCACGAAAACACAAAGAAACCACAAAAAAACACTAAACAAAAACACACGAAACTCTATAAATCGCAATTTTACGGAGTTCGAACAGTCACACTGTTAATAACCTCGAAAAAAAAAATGTATATTTTGCGCAAATACTGAAAAACAGGTTATTTTACGGTATTTGATGTTTGTAAACAAACCAAACGTGTTTGACCTTCGCAAAAATAAATGCTAATGAAACATGAAATTATAGCATCATTGGTGGCGTCCCCACTACTGGCGCCGCCTGAAGGATGCATTAGGAACTAGCAGGAACTAGAGATTTAAACTAAGAATTACACACGAAATTGGTAAGAAACGTCGCTTTGGCTGCAAAATGGTAATGTTTATCTCCCACTTTATAGGTTTTAAATAAAGCCTATGCTACATAATTTTTTTTAAATTTTTAAACATTAAAAAAAAACATAACTTAGAATTTTTACATGGAAATATACAAACTTGTTATGGTGCTATATAGCCAATGAGTTAACCTGTATTTTTCCGTTAGTTTCATTTTTGTAGGATTTATAGAAAAAATATTAAAAAATCGTAAAGTTTAAAATCGCGCGAATCCTGCGTGTTTACCGTGACAGCTACTTTTTCCAGTCACAGACCACCATTCTAAATTAAACATTGCTTAAAATGGTTTTCATTATGTTTAGTGACTAGATCTAAAATAGCCACTTTACTAGATATAGTTAAATTGAAAAAAACATATATAAAAAGACAAAAACAAAACAAGTAATGTGTACAATATACAGGGAAAAACGAGAATACCTATGCATTTTTCAATTTGTATATTTCAATGATCAGAATTGAAATATACATATTAAACGTTCACCAAACCTTCTCCAAAAGGACCCCAAAAATCGAACCTTTGGGGGTTAACCGTTGGGGGCTTTGTCGTAACAACATTTTAATGAGATGTAAATATGCGGAAAGAATGCGGAAAGATCTGGTAACCAACCACAAGTGAATAGCCAAGTTCTTCACCATCTTCCTCTTCCCCATCTCCTTCCATAACTTCAGTCTCACAACATACCCCCAATTGGGGTAGCTATCACACAAAAAACCATCAGGCGGCAGAATCGATCGCATTGCCTCCCTATCATCCTGGTCTTGTCTCCTAAGTTCTATGGCCAAAGTGGGGTCAAGTTCGCCACAAATTCTGGGGTCCATCAAGGGTCTAATTTAGGACCACTATTATTTTTATTGTTTATTAATGACATAGGGATGTTTATAAGATTTGTAAAATTTTTGTTATTTGCGGATGACATTAAACTATACACCTGTATAACGACAAGTGAAGACTCCATTCGTCTACAAATCGATATCGACGGTATAGTAGAGTGGAGTCATCAAAATAAACTTCATTTTAACAGTAGTAAGTGTACAATTATGTGCATTACAAGGGCAAAGCGTACTTATATTTTAACTATAAAATGTCTGGTACCTCTCTAAAACATATTTCGATAACGAAGGATTTAGGAATCACTTTTGACACGCGTCTGACTTTTCGAACTCATATCGATTCGGTGTGCAACTCTGCAATGCGAATGCTGGGTTTTGTTACATGTAATTCGAAATCTTTTACGAATACGGCAGTCATAAAAATGCTTTATTTTACTCTGGTTCGCAGCATTCTTGAGAGTGGATCGATAATATGGGGACCCGAAGATGCCCTTTACTCAAACGATGTAGAAAAGGTGCAAAAAAAGTTTATGCGATACCTCTACATGCGAGAGTTCGAATATTACCCTTTATTGTATCCCTCTGATTTTCTTGCTGGAATGCTGGGGATAGAACGTCTAGACGTTAGGAGAAATATTGCAATGGTGTTAGTGGCGCACAAGCTGCTAAATGGGCACATTTGCAATCCAGATATTCTGGAACGAATTTCTTTTTATGTCCCTGATAATTTCATCAGAGCTAGACAGCACAGATTATTTATTTTTCCAAGGGGCAGGACCAACCTACCAATGATCATGCCTTTGGGGAGAATAACTACTTTGTTAAATCACATTTCTTCTGTGATTGACATTTTCAATTTGAACCAAAGAGAATTTAAGACGGCAATAAGCATACTATTTAACAAATCTGGTTAATCAGATAGTATTGATGTACTTACCCATGCAAATAAATGTATGTACTTACTTATTATAAACTGTAATTTATAAACTGTTATTTGTGAAATGTAAATGGATTATACTGTTTTTTCACAATTAATTAATAAAATAAAAATAAAATAAAATTCAAGTGCATTGCTAAAAATTTGATATGGTCCTGGTAACATGCATAAAGTATCCTCGTTGCTCACTCCGTGGTCGACGTCGCTCGCTTCATTGTCCATCTTGCTTCGTCGTCCACGTCGCTCGCGCGGCTATCCTTCATGTCCGTTTCTGAAACAACAGAAATCACAAATTAATTTAATGGGTCTGTATTTCAATGACGACGTTTAAAAAATAAACTAATAGCACGATCAAACGAATCAAATACTTGAGGCGGGCAATTTCAAGAATAACATCAGTGTATGTATGAGACGATGTATGCATGTGAATAAAGCAAAGAGTATGTCTGCTAAGACGGAGTTGTTTAGCGGTAATTTCTGCCTACCCCTGCGGAGAAATGGTATGGTGGATTTGATGGTTAGTTATTTAGTTTTTTAACTCACGGTTCCTAAGTGCCAACTTTTCTTGATAGCGAGCTGCTGTGTCCACGACAATATTTTTATATAATACAGTTGAAAACACGTTAAATAGTTATACAAATGATAAGCAGGTACACTGGTACAATAATATTAAATTAAAATGGTATACTTACGACATTTCAATGATTTATATATCTGACAGTTGTAAAACGCACGCGCTAAAATCTGAGTAGATTTTGGAATAAAAAAGACAAATTGAAATTTCCATAGAAGACCTATCAACCCTAGGATTTGTGACATCTATGTTTTAACGGATAAAGCATTTCAATAGCTTCGTTTATAGTGCAAAATAATAGACGCGGGAATTGCTAAAATTTTAAAATAAATATCTTTCCGAATCACAAGATAATTTATATTACCAAAAGCAATCCAGTGGTTAGTAAAAAATGGGAAGAACTCATAGAAAATAATAAAATTAATGAAGCATGGTCACTTTTTATAGAATGTATTCAAGACGAATTAAAAAAAAAATACTATCATGTCTGAAAAAAGTTCTCCAACTAAACATAAACTTCTAACCATGGATATCAAAAGGACTCAACAAGTTTCAGTAAAAGAGATAATCTCCACAAACAATGCAAATCAAACCCATATGACATCTATCTCATAAACTTCTACAAACGATATCGAAACTTATGCACACGACTTGCACGTATATTGAAAGAAATATATTGTAAAAATAAATTAGATATTTGCAACAAGGACCCCAAAAAAATTTGGTAAATCCTAAAAGAAATATCCCACACATTGACAAAGAAAAGCGATTCCATAACCGAGATTAAAATAGATAACGAGATTATTAAGACATCAGAACAACCACTAAAAGTATGTAATTTTGTGAATAAGTATTTCGCTAACGTAGGCAAGGTACTAGCAAACAGAATCACTACAAATGACGATATCCCAGAATTCTCAACCCGCTATACACACACTGGTGTGTGTCCCTTTAAAATTCCATACATTACCCAAACAGAAACACTAAAACTTATAAACGAACTAAAAAATACAAACTCACAGGGTAGCGACAAAATATCACCAATGACACTAAGGGGGTATTTCACTATCTCTGATTATGTTCTGACTAAGCACTAATCCGCGGATTAGTGATTTTTTCGTTTTCACTATATCTGAATAACGCTAACGCTCGGGTTAAAGTTCGATTTGACTAATCAGTGCTCGAACCTCACGTTAGGCGCTATTCCTCGAATCAAAGATGGCGTCAAAACATTTCGAGTTTGACAGCGGAGAAGTGAAACGAATTTTGTTGCGAATTATTATGGATACCGAGGTTTTTGATTTACAGAAGCAGGTGAAAGGGCGGCGATGCGAAGGCCGCGAGTTTAAAGAGTTCGAATGAATTTGAATGCTTGTATGATCCATCCTGAATTATTTGATTGTGTTCAAAATAAGAAACAATGTATTAATTCGACACGAATCTATCTAAAATGACCTGATAATCAACATAACATAACCAAAAAAATTCACACTTTGCGGTGTGGCGGGAAACTTGTCAATTGGCGTTGACGTTAGCATTCCATAGACATTGCGGCAAAACATGACAGCCGTTGTAGTAGATTGGGTAACTGCAAACATTTTGCGATGTTGCCAGACTATTTCGAGTGTTATCTATCCGGAAGCTCGGCAACAATGGTGAAACGGTCGCCATTGAATAACGAAGTTATTCTGATCTTTAAAGCCAGCCAACGGCTAGCTAGTCAGATATTTAGCCCGACATAGTGAAATACCCCCTAAAAATATTAAAGTCAGCACTTCTTATCCCACATACCATACTTATGGTCCATTAAAGAAGGGATGTTCCCAACTATTTTGAAAACGGGCAAAGTAATTCCAATCCACAAAAATGGAAACAAGGAAGAAATAAATAATTACAGACCAATTACAATTCTGAACACGCTTTCAAAAATTCTCGAGAAGCATATCAAAAACAACCTATAATTTTTATCAAAAAAATAATATACTATCACCAAATCAATTTGGATTCAGGGAAAATATGAGCACCTCACATGCCATAGCCTCAGTAACAGACTTCCTCAAAACAAATATAGGTCAGGGTAAAAAATGCCTTGGAATATTCCTAGATCTGGCAAAAGCGTTTGACACAATTCACCACCAAAACCTGTTCAATAAACTAAAATATATCGGAATCACGGGAACAGAATTCAAATTAATTGAAAGCTACATGGAAAATCGCACCCAATTTACCTCAATAGAAAACACATGTAGTGACAAGGAACAAGTATCCTACGGAGTACCACAAGACAGCGTACTTGGCCCAATCCTATTCCTTATTTATATTAACGATCTATGTCACCTCCAAATAGACGGGAAAATTAAAAGCTTTGCTGATGACACTGTGTTACTTTTTAAGGCCACTGACTGGAACACACTAATCACAAAAGCTGAAGTTGGCCTAAATATTACAAAAAAAAATGGCTTGATTCTAACTTATTAACTTTAAATATAGATTATACTAAATTCATAACCTTTAGCATAAACTCGAGAGGCCAACCCTCCAAAAACATCTACCTTAAAATACATTCCTGTCACTCAGCGAGCACTCCATGCAATTGTCCTCCAATCACACAAACGGAAAATATCAAATATCTTGGTATATACTTCGACCATTATTTAAAATGGGACAGACATATAGAGTCGGTTAAAGGAAAGCTAAACAAGTTGATTTACTTTTTCAAAAACGTAAGAAATATACTAAACATATATGATATAAAGAATATATACCGCGCAATAGCACAATCCATAATGGAATATGGCATTATTGCCTGGGGCTATGCCAGTAAAAAATACATAGACACACTGTATAAAGCTCAGAAAACCTTAATAAAATAATACTCAAAGTACCTATACTAACACCCACTTCAACCATATTAAAAAATTCCCAGTGTTGAAGATTCAAAAATTATATTCAAAACAAATACCTACTTACTTTCCTTTACAAGAATCAAACACATTTAAATTTCACAAATTTCTCGCAATACTAGAACAAGACATGCACACCAACTACTATGTAATACCAAAAACCAACACATCCTTTGGACAAAAACACTACAGATTCCAGGCTATAAAACTATACAATTCACTTCCAACACAATATAAAACATCTAATCTTACAGAATACAAAAATTTCACATGGAACTGGCTACAATCATTTTAAATATTTAATTTTGTTATATTTCGCATTTGTTTTTGTTAAAACTATGTAAAAATCGATATTATATTTTAATTTTTATTATTTCTCTGTGTAACTAATCTCTACTGTATTGTTTACTATTATATAACTTTACAATTGAAAAAGTCCTCCACAACACAGGTGAACTCCTAGCGTGGAGGACAATATACAATACTTTTGTAATTCTTATTTATTTAGGAATAAATAATTTTTTTTTTTTTAAAAGTCGCCCTTTTTGTTTGACCAGGAAACTACAGCGAGCTGTATCGCCATGCGAAGGAGATACACTTAGCTTTCACCGGGATGCGTTTCGGGGAACACAACCGGGTGCTCCTGGGGCCCGATGTGATGCTGCTGACCATGAAGGGGCTAGCGTTCATGTTCTACGCTTGCCCCACACAGCCCCACTTGGCCATGTGTTGGGCCGTGCAGCTCTTGGGCCCTCCCGCTGAGGCGGCCAACTGGAAATACCGAATCAACATCAACAAAGAGGGCGACCATGTCAAGAGACTCCAGTTATCCGACACATGTCTCCACGAAGAAGAGGATGTCGATAGTGTCATAAAAGAGGGGAGATGTCCATCGGTATCTTATAAAATATTGGAAAACTATCTGCATAAGAATCGCATTGGTTTCAGATTAAGTATTTATAACAAACGCCAGTAAAGTTGTGTGATTTAAACTATCTTCTGTTACTAATAAGAATAAGTAATAAGAGTTTTATGAAGTTTGTTTTCTTTAAGAAAATATATATTTGCATTGAGAATTTTACTTAAATTGTATGAAAAACGTAGTAGAAAGAAATGCAAAAGGGAAGGAAGCAGATTTATTGGATTCCAGAAATAAACTAATCTAATTATTTATCTTGTTGTGAAAGATAAATGAAAAATGTTTTTTTAATGAAGTTAAATTGTTGTCAAGTAAAATAATTATTATGCATGCCAATTTTTCGTAAAACTGACTTTTTTTTCTTTGTTTTATTAAATCTATAATTTTTTCGTTAATTTCAATTACCTAATGTATTAAATTATTATTTGTAGTTGGGGTAGTGGGGACGATTTTTAAATTTTATTTTATAAGAATACCGAAATATTACAATTTTGGTTATTTTCTCAACTACCATACTATGTACGCTCATGCCCGTATTATGGTAGTCATTCATGATTTATGTAAGAATAACGGAAAAGGAAATTGTTACTGTAAAACAAAAATTTAAAAAATTCATATTATTATAGAAACCATATTAGAGATAAAAATAAAGATAAAACTAAATAATTGATAGAGTTAAAACTTTTTTTTTTTAAACAGTGTTGTCTTTTTTTTTTAAATACGTTTATTTTTCCCAATTTTTACATTAAGTACACACAATATTATTTTATTTTTTATTTTATATAATAGAAACAAACAGTACATGATTTACAGAGATGAAACAATATACAGGAATAAGATACTTCATGTTGTGTAACTATGATATGTATCCTTGTAATGTCTGCTAAGTGGTATGTTTATTCCTTAATTACCAGGTGACGTGTGTAGTACATAGGTGTGTGTGTGTGTGTAATGTATGGTGAGTTTTAGTGTACTTCTGACTAATGTGAAATATAACATTACGATTGTACGCAGATTACTGAATACTTTACTTACACGTAGCACGAAACCAAGCATTTTATACGACCTATTAACGATTGAGTCAATGTGCTTATTAAATATAAGTTTGCTATCAAGGTAAACGCTGAGGTCTTTACATTCCGTTTTCGGTTTACAGGTTCATTGTTGAGTAAATAGGAGTACTTAATAACACGCCCCGCCGTTCATTTTACCACCTCTTGGCTGGTAATTACGGGCCGTGGCCGAACGTGACCACGGCTTTCCTTTGTTTAGGCACGATCCTCAGAATCGTGCCCGTGGAACGTAATGACGGTGTACCAGCGGTCATTTGTAACATGACGGCGCACGGCCGCTTGCTTCGGGCCGTGGCCGAACGTTCCCTCAGCGTTTAGGCACGATTCTCATAATCGTACCTTAATTGAATGCCATTTTCATCATCATTTTATTTCACCAGTTCTAACCACTCTATAATTCTCTGCCCGTATTCCTCCAGCCAAGCTCTGACGTTTCATTTATTTCAATCAATTACACATTTAAGGGTTATAACAATTTACATTTACATACATAGGACTTAATATTTAATTTATTTTTGTAATTTAAAAAGAGCAAGAGCAGCATGTCCGACACAGTCAATATTGAGCACTTCTTTTAGTCATTACGTAAAATTTTTACGTAAGATATCTTAATTTACAGACCGTATTATGTATTAATTTGTGATTGCCAATTTAGTTGATAAATAAATACCCAAATATTTGATCTTTTCAACTTTTCCAAGTTCAAAGCAAGATGAGCATACTTCTTGACAGTTCACATTATGTATTCTAATTTTAAGGTTATTGGGGGTTTGTTTTTACTATTTTTTTAAAAGGTTAGATAAAATGTTAAAATAAAATTCCCTATTTTTGTCTTTTATTTTCTCTGTCTTTGAGATAGCTAGTAAGTATTTTTAGTGTATCATTTATGAAACCTATTTGATTAATTTTTCTTTATAAGTAAATTGTGATTTAACGTATCAAAAGCTTTTCTTAAGTCTAGAAATATAGCTAAACTTTTATTATTTTGATCAACAGATGTGTATAATTTTTTAGTCAAATTGAATATTGCATCTTCAATGCTTAGTTTACTTCTGAAGCCATATTGATTTTGGGACCGAATTTTGTTTTGTTCTAGGTCTAATTCACTATTCTGTTTTTGATACATTTTTCAAATATGTTTGAGAGGTTTGAGACTAAGGAGATAGGTCTGTAATTGTCTAATATGTGCGTTTCTCCCGATTTGTGAATTGGTATTATGATGGAGATTTTTAATTGTTCGGGAAAATGTCCCTCTTTTAAGGATTTATTAAAAATATGTAGCTATGGAGTTAAAATGTAATGTTTGTTTTTTAGTGTGTTACCTGATACAATGTGTTTATCAATTTCATTTGTTGTGATGGGTGAAAAATATTCTAAGGAGTTAATTGAATCGTTAGTTGAGACTAAGTGTAAAGATGAGTCTACAGGTGTTGTATTATCAATTTTACTAGAAGATTCAAGTACTTGATCTACTACTTTTGTAAAGAAGTTGTTAAAGTTTTCTGCAATGGCCGATTTGTCAGTTATAATATTGTTATGTATTATAATCTCATTGACATCGGTTGATGTTTTTTTTTGTTCGTGATTTCGTTAATAATATTCCACATTTTATTGGTATCATTTTTTGCATTATCAATTTGTTCATAATAGTACTTCTTTTTACAATTTCTTATGAACCCGTTGAGTCAATTTCTATACATTAAATATTTCGTTTTCATAAAAGGCATTATTCTTGTGTTTGTTTTTGATAATTTAACATCTCTCTGTATAGTTTATCTCTTTGTTTAATAGAGACTATTAGTCCTACAGTGATCCAAGGCTTAATTTTTGAATGATTTCTCTTAGATATAACAATTTTATTTGTGCTTTTCGAAATATAATCTTGTAGAGTTTTATAAAATAATTCTAATGCTGAATTTGGGTTAGCTATTGATAGTATATTGTCCCATTTTTCTGAATGGAGTAGATTGTTTAATGTGATGTAATTAATTTAATTTTTTCAAACAATTTTTTATAAATACAGTGATTCCATCGTGACCAATTAAAACCCTAATTTTAGTAAATACATAGTTCGTTTTAGGGGTGGGTAGGTTGGCATTTAAATATAATTCTCAAAATTAGTTTTTGTACTGTAAATTCTGGATTGATAATATATTCAGCATAGCCACCCCATCCCAAAATACCATATGTTGCTACGGATTGGAAAAAGACAAAATAGACGCATCTTAGGGCCGGTTTTATAAACGAAGTACCAAATTTCGGTTACGTAACGAACCGTTTTTCTTTAACGGGCCGCTATCCGTTCGTTATCTTATTTTGCGTTCTATAAACATATTTGCATTACTAGCGGTCATCGGTTACATTTAGTCCGAAAGTTTTTTTACTGGCAATGTTTTTGGTAAATAATTGTCTGTGATACTATTTTCATCTATAGCATATCTTTGGATTTAGTCAGCTGTCAAATGGCTGTCAAGATCGTTGCCAATCATTGTTAAGCTATAAGTTTAAATAACTTTATAAATCTTCAATATACATCAAAAATAAGTAAGTTTATATTTATAATACAGTGGATACGAATGCATATAGTGTTGATCAACATTATTTTGTAGTTTTATGTGCGCGTAAATTAACCTACGTATATTAAAAAGGTTGACATATTTTTACACTATCGTGATGTGGTTTTAATGAAATTATTGTAATTTTTCAGAAATAAACATGAACAAAAGAACGAAGAGCCGAAACTTCACCACAGAAGATCTCTACAGACTTCTGAATTTAATAGAAAAAACGCCGGCATTAACCTGCAAAAAAACAGACGCCGTCACAAATGCGTCAAAGGAAACAAAGAAAAGAAGATACCAACCATCCCACTTGAGCAAGTGCTGTCACCCCCTGTTGCTTGTGATGTTATTTCTGATCTCGAGGATCTTTGAGGCCCTTTAACTATTTGATTTTTAGTCTTTTATCGTTTCCTGTCCAATGCTACGTCTATTCCCTGCATCCAACACGAGTCGATGATCTTCTGAAAATTCTATCTTCTACAATTGTATCTTACTTTAGCGTTTTATCGGCACGCACATTGTAGAACACTTTCTTTTAAAATATATGTTGATTAAGATTTATTTTCTTTGCTTGTATACTTTGTATTTGAAAATAAAAAGTAAGTTTATTGAAGATGAATTATTTTATTATATACAATTAGATTACCCGGAGTAGAGGGATTTAAAGTGAGTATCGAATGTAACATTCAAATTTGAACTATTTTTAAGGCTAAATTAATAGGGGTATATAAGGTAGAGAATTTTTCTTTAAATAAAACTATAGTCTGTCTGAAATAATATATTTCTTTATAAAAATATGAGCCATGCTGTAATTATATTATAGCATTAGAAGTAATGTGAAATATTGGATGAAGAACAGCATTTTACAATATATGTATTTAGAAGTAATGTGAAACATTGGATGAAAAATAGCATTTTATTTATTGTTGTTATACGCCCATAGGGGCTTTTACATAGATTATAAAACAATATTATATAAGTTATCGAGGATTACACATACATAGAATTTATACCAAAAGTTATAAAAGTGAAAAATTTTAAGAATATACAAGTAGTTTTTGAAAAATATAATCCAGTCTGTGCATAAAAACACGCGGTTGTCTGCGTCTTGCAACTTCGTCTTCACTGCTGCTCGATGAACTATCTTCGAGAATTATCAATCGCCCATCTTCACTTTCACTGCTCGATGAGGAATCCATTGCACAAACACAAATTATATAGTAATATTATTTCAAAAATAGTGCACGGTTCCAAATAAGTGAGCGCCGGGAACAACTACTGATAACAGAACTGTCAAAAAACGTCAGCATATGAACAGCAAACGGATCGTTATCCATTTAACTGCCCGAAATCAGTCGGTAAAGCGTTAACCGCTACTTAACCGACCGGTAGCCTGGCGAATGTTTATAAAACGGCGAAATCAAGCAGTAGACCAAATATTTGTTAAAAATGGTATCAAGCGTGACTAACGGATGGTTATAAATGGTTATAAAACCGGCCCTTAGAGTATCCAAGTCTAAGTTGGACCTAAGAGAGCAGAATATATGAGTCTTTTTACTGTGTCACTTATATGAGCCTCCCAGCGAAATTGGTCGTTTATGATTATTCCCAAATATTTGTCTTCCTTCGATGATTTTAGGGTGGAACACGTACAATGGATATTAGGTGAGCTTTCGCGAGTATTTAGATTGAGTGAACACGAGTGAATTATTGGAAAATGTCATATATGGAGTTTTGTCGATAAGTGTGAGGAGGTTTGTGTCTGGCCAATCCTTTACTTTTATTAGGCCATTATTAGTTTTATGAGTTACTGATTGCCATGATTCATCTTCAAATATTAATACTGTATCATCTGTAAATGAATATTGCCTCAAATATCCATGGTACACCGTGTGTTGATGTATATAAGAAATAAAAGTGGGCCTAGTACACTGCCTTGAGGTACCCCATAGGACACAGATAATTTTTGCTCACATGTATTTTATCATATCATGAGTGGATAAGAGTTTGTTGCGATCGGTTCTTTAGATAGTTTTCAAACCATGAATAGCTACTCCTGTTATTCCAATCTGTTGAAGCTTTTTAAGCAGTATGGGATGGGAGACCGTATCAAATGTTTTTGCTAGATCGAGAAAAACAGCAAGTGATTTGCGAACAATGTCAGGATTATGAGAGACGAATTTGGTGAGAGCGTCTATTACATCTGAAGTACTCCTACCTTTTGGGAAGCCGTATTGGTTATTCGATAATATTTTGTTATCATCAAGAAATTTACAGAGTTGTTGTAAGTAGGAATATCTGTCTGTAGTTGTTTACAGATAATTTGTTACCTGGTTTGAAGATTGGGATTATTGTGGCCTGCTTTAACCCATCGGCATACCTGCAGCCAAGATTGGGCAGCTGCACTTTTTTCACATCGGCATATTGCCTGCCCCATTGGGGCGACTAAAACTTTTCCCACATATCTAGATAGTTCACAATAAAATTATAATCTATATAAAAGCATAAAAAGTGTTGTCACAAATAAAAATTTGTATGCGGATGGGGTTAGAGAACTAGGAAATAAACCAGTTTTGAAGCTTAGATAAATTATATGTTTAAGAGGTGAGGGAATACATTTTTGGATGTTTTCGATATTTTTTGCTGAAATATGATCTTTCCCGGTATAGTTACTGTTTTTAAGAGATGATATTATTTTTATAATTTCTATTTCAGAGGTGGGAATGAAATGCAATGGATTATAGCTGGGAGTTACTATATGTACGTTGTTTGCAAGGTCTTTCTCCAAGACTTTCTTGTTTCTGTCTAAAATATTTTTTGCTCGTTTAGGTCTGATATTAGAGGAACATTGATTGAAATGGTGGAAGATTTTTTCAGGGTTGAAATTGACATGTATTGTTTGGTCTTCTATATTAATCTTAATAATGGGTGTGTCAGTTTTATTAATATTAGCTTTATCTTTTATGATACTCTAATTTTTTTTTGTCATTGATATCTTCACTGATTTGTTTTTTTGTAATAATTCGTATTAACTCTGTCAATTTTTTTTGCAGTTGTTTCTATAACGCTTATAGAATATGAGATATGCATAGTCGTAGGGATTTTTCCAGCATAAGTTATGAAGCTTATTGCGCTTTCTGATAGAGTGGAGAATGCCAGCACTGATCCATGGTTTGAGTTTTGTGTCAAATTGGTTTTTTTAAACTTTTTGTGTATGTTGTTGCATTGGCCAAGTGGTTGTGTAAAGTACTTATAAATAATTCGCACGCAGAGGTGGTATCGGTACAAGAATTGATATGTTTCCAGTTTTCTTTAGAAACATTGTTTAGGGGAGTCAAAGGAAATCTTTACTCGGGGGAGAGTTTGTGCTGATTTGTGTATTTTGTGGATGAGGGAAGTTATAATTGCATAGTGATCTGTGACAGTTGGTGGTACACAATGTATTCTGTGTCTAGTTTACTCTTAACAAAGACATGATCTACACAACTACTGGTGTTTGATTCTGATTCTCTAGTTGGAGTGGTGACAGCTGGTAAATATCCTATAGAGTTAGTGAATTTAAGTATTCGTTGGTTTGAGGATGCATTTTGTTGATGATATTTATGTTAAGATCCCCAATTATATAGTTGTTCTGGCAATGGTCTGTTTGTCAGAATTTCTTTTAGTGAGTGTATAAGTGAGGTGATATTATGTATGTTCTGAGATCTGTATATAGTCAGGATTGTTATATGATTATCAAGTTGAAGTTGAAGACAGTTTGCCTTTTTAATTGTTACCCCCTTGACTGAATGTGTGATGTGATTTTTAATCTATACAATACCGCCATCGTTTTGAGTTTGGTTATGGTGTGTGTTATAGTGATTGTAGTTTATTTTATCGTTTTAGGGATACAATTTTCTTGAATCCAGCATTCGCTCAAAACAATTAAATCAAAATTTGAGGTGAGGTCAGTAAGAAGAATTAAGAGTTCATCAAAATTTTTGTTTATACTCCTGATATTCATAGAAAATATTTTAAGGGTAAAATTAACTAATAATAATTGACGCGCTACATTGGAATCATTAGTCGATATACATGTACATATTTGTGTTGTGTTGTCTAGTAAATCTGCTAAGTCTTCCATTTTTTTATTGTTTCACATTAATTTGACAAAATAAATTGTTATGATAACAATTGTAATATGAAAATTAGCATTAAATGATATTAAAGTTGTGCTAGTAAAAAGACTGCTAAAAACAGTTCTATTCTGAGTACATATAGTGTCATCTTGTATCTTGATAGTGATACTTTGTACCTAAAAGCGCCACCCTCCTTCAACTGTGTTCTATCTTGATAACGATTGACTTTTTTAATCTTCTGGTGTTCCACATTGACTTGATCTCCTTCATTAGTCTAATGATGTTATCCAGCGGTTCTTCACTTGGCGGTGTTACAACACCAGCAAACTCCATCCAATGATTTCAAATGTTGGCCTGTTCTATTTCGGTCAGTCGAAGTTAGTCTGATTTCTTTATTTTTATTAGCTTCTTCTAAATATTGTACTTTCTTGTTTATTTGTAGCAAATTATTAACTTTGTTTGAAATATCGTCGTATTGCCGACTTATAAAGTCTAAACTTTTTTCATTTCTATCATTTCAAGTTCAAATTTTTTCTTTATATTTTCTGTCTCATACTTACACCTGCAGCAGTTGGTGATGGTATCTCAGTCGGTTTGGATCTTGTTTGCACTTGACTTGTCCTGGCCATTTCGACTGGTTGAGTTTGTAGCAAATGAACAATAATAAATAAAAAAATAAATGGTTTTTGAATCTTCCTCCAAACACCGCTAACACTTAAACCAAAACTTAATCGGTTGGTGCAGAGCTTATTTTGTATATTAAATCTTTAGAAGTATTAAAATGTCGAGGAATTGTTTGTTTTTATTGTAATTTCATTGGTATTAATATTATATTTACATTACATTATATTTATTTTACATTACACTACATTATATTTATTTTACACTAAAAAAATCATGTTTCATTTAGAATTTACTTTGCAAGTTAGATTTCACTATTAAAGTTTTATAAATTCTGTGTAATTATTCGATCATATCCAATGACGAACAGTATTGTCGTTTTTGCACTTTATAAATATAAATGAAGGCACAACACCTCACTT
This sequence comes from Hesperophylax consimilis, assembly GCF_061612785.1. Taxonomy (NCBI): domain Eukaryota; kingdom Metazoa; phylum Arthropoda; class Insecta; order Trichoptera; family Limnephilidae; genus Hesperophylax; species Hesperophylax consimilis. Next base: position 6,602,172 of record NC_142842.1, read on the forward strand.
TTTAGAGGTTAAAATGCGTTCAGATTACGCGCCATTGTGACAGATGTCAACCGTGTGACAGATCGAACAATGTTGCGATTGAAACAATTTTACTTTAACTGTGTGTAGTGGAGTATATTTTGTATTCATAGACTAAAAGTTATATACTAGATGAATTATAATCTATCTAGTTCCCAAATAAAATTTATTGGGTGGCGGCATGTGACGATGCGGAATAGGCCACTTGCATGGATTTCATAACGACTTGGAAAAAATCGTGTGGATAGATCTTTTTACTAAGATTACGAAAATTTTAGTAAAACTTTGTAGAAATGTACATTTATTTTTATTTTTAAATAAATAAATCCATTATTTGGGCTCGTGTCGTCACTACATGAAAATGTCCTGTCTACTGAAAATGTTCCTATTAATTTTGTAAAATTCCACACTGATTTAATTTTTTTATATGGCATCACTTTGATTTCAGGCGAATTTTTGAATTCGTTCACTAGATTTATTGTTTGTTCTCTGCGAAATTTTCATTTGGTTTGAATTTTTGACAGATGTGAAGAGAACCCCGTACAATTTAGATGTCGGTACGTGTTTTAGAGGTATAATGGTTATGGTGCTGATTTTATCAAAATCAAATTTTATAATATTCTTATTATTATTATAATTTACAAGTACAAGTATATTACATTGGATTTATTAATATAGACGTTGTACATTATAATGATTTATGATCAATAAGATGGATAAAGGAAAAAAATATTTATGAGATGTAATATTTTTGGTATGCCTCGTTATTCTGCTGTGTCATTCGTGTGGAAAACGTTCTTTTTTTTAAAATGATTTTCGGCTATGTAATCATTGTTTTTTCTCACCTATAAAATTATGTCCCGTCTTTCCGGTTTATAAAAAAAGGTTTGATTTTTCGGATTGAAATTTTCAAAAATTCCCCAGGGTTTCAAAAATACGATTAAAAAAATAAGGTAATTATTCGGAATCGCTGGACAAGGGTTATATGAAATATTTATATATAAAACCTTCTGATTTATATATAAATACTATAAAAGGAAGCTGACTGCATTTGGGATATTTTTAATTTTAGCATTTTAATTTTTAATTACGTAAATCGAAAATTCACTTTCGTTGTATGGGGTGACAGCTGGAATGATTTCTGTTGATAACATTTTCTTTTGTTGGTATTCCTGATACGTGTGGCTAGATTTTTTACCATATGAAAATACTAGGTAGGTACTATTTTAGCCAAACTCGAAAAATAAAATGAAGATATTTAGGTATGTTTTATAAAATAGAAAAATTTAAAAATGTGAGGTTATTATAGGTCATGTTAGGATAAAGGTTGGTTAGGTTGGATTATTATAGGTTAGGTTGGTTTATTATTAGGATTTAGGTTAGGTTAGGTTGGATTATTATAGGTTAGGTTAGGTTGGATTATTATTAGGATATAGGTTAGGTTAGGTTAGGTTGGATTATTATAGGTTAGGTTATTATAGGTTAGGTTAGGTTAGGTTGGATTATTATAGGTTAGGTAAGTTGGATTATTATAGGTTAGGTTAGGTTGGATTATTATTAGGATATAGGTTAGGTTAGGTTAGGTTGGATTATTATAGGTTAGGTTAGGTTGGATTATTATAGGTTAGGTTATTATAGGTTAGGTTGGATTATTATTAGGATATAGGTTAGGTTAGGTTGGATTATTATAGTTTAGGTTAGGTTGGATTATTATAGGTTAGGTTAGGTTGGATTATTATTAGGATATAGGTTAGGTTAGGTTAGGTTGGATTATTATTAGGATATAGGTTAGGTTAGGTTAGGTTGGATTATTATTAGGATATAGGTTAGGTTAGGTTAGGTTGGATTATTACAGGTTAGGTTAGGTTGGATTATTATTAGGATATAGGTTAGGTTAGGTTGGATTATTATAGGTTAGGTTATTATAGGTTAGGTTAGGTTGGATTATCATTAGGATATAGGTTAGGTTAGGTTAGGTTGGATTATGTTAGGTTAGGTTAGGTTGGATTATTATAGGTTAGGATAGGTCAGGTTAGGTTAGGTTAGGTTGGTTTATTTTAGGTTAGGTTAAATACAATAATAATATTATACAATAATATTATTATTGTATATTATATTGTATATAATATTATAATATACAATAATATTATTATTGTATATTATTATACAATAATAATATTAATGCCTAAATGAATATTTTATGCTTTTTAAGTAGGCACTATTTTGCCAGAATATTGTAGAACATTTTTTTTAATTTACGTTGATAATTGTCTCTAGCCGCTCGTTGTGTTTTTTGATAAAACAAATGAATCGTCCAAAGTAATTAATTTATTGGCGGGACGTGTGAAATAATATTATCATGTTGTGTAATTGTTGTTCTTTTGGTATATTGGGTTTTTTAGAAGTTATTAGAGAGGAGGAGGTTTTGTTAGAATGGTTGAGGAGTCACAATGTAATCCGGCGGGAAAAAAAATGTGAAAAATGCGGAAATATTTGTAGTTTTTCCAACCTATTATATAGATGTCGGAAAACTAAAATTGTGAGTGCCGGTCACAAACTTAAAATCAGATGTAATTTTTCTGTATCGGCTAGAAAGGGTACTTTTTTTTCAAAATCAAATCTTTCTTTAGAGAAAATATGCACTTTTGTACTACTTTGGGCAATCTTGCGGCCCCCGAGAACAACCTTGATCATGGAAGAACTCGATATGAGTAGTGAGACCGTCGTAAATTGGTCTTCGTTTTGCAGGGAAGTTTGCATAATTTGGTGCCACAAAATGAAACAAAAAATTGGAGGTGTCGGTATCACAGTGGAGATTGACGAGGCTAAAATTGGCAAAAGAAAGCACAATAAAGGACGACAAATTGATGGAAAGTGGGTATTCGGCTGTTTCGAACGAGAATCAAAAAAAATGTTTGTCTGTGCTGTGGAAGATCGTTCGAAAGAAACGCTTCTTAAAATAATTAAAGAATATATATTGCCGGGAACCATAATTATATCGGACTGTTGGAAAGCCTACAACTGCCTCGAAAACGAAGGATACGTTCATTTAAGCGTCAATCACAGCATATCTTTTGTAAATCAGGAGACGGGAGCTCACACTCAAAATATTGAGCGTTGTTGGAGGGATGTGAGAGGAAACGTGCCAAGATTTGGAAGGAGTGAGGCACATTACGAAGGATACCTATGTGAATTCCTTTGGAAAAGATCCCTTCCCAAAAATAAGGATCGAATCCACTCATTTTTCAAAATGGCAAGCGAGACATACAACCCTTACGATGAAGATAATGACGATGAAAACCAGCAACTCTTGTAATTCTAATTAATATCTATCATAACAGCGCAACTTCCAAGTAATTCTGATTAAAGGTTTGCTTACATTATATTATTAATTTTTCACATTTTTCGCTTCAAAAGTGTTTTTTATACTGGCTGGTAGAGTAAAAAATCTTGGTTTCGTGTTGCTAATATTGTAAACAAAATTACCCGCCATTGTTTTTCTTATCCGCATGAAGTCGGTCACTTATGTAGAATCAGTAATACCAATTGACAGAAATTATTTGAAACGGCTGTCACCCCATACAACGAAAGTGAATTTTCGATTTAAGTAATTAAAAATTAAAATGCTAAAATTAAAAATATCCCAAATGCAGTCAGCTTCCTTTTATAGTATTTATATATAAATCAGAAGGTTTTATATATAAATATTTCATATAACTCTTGTCCAGCGATTCCGAATATTTACCAAAAATAATAATAGTACAGAATGTCTCAGAATATTTTCCTTAACCGGAAAATTTTTTTAAAAAATATGATGCAAGTGGCCTATTATGGTTCAATCAACCCCATAGTGTGGACGATTGAAACAATATATGGGGTTGATTGAATTGCTCAAAATATCTTTGGAATAACTCAAGTATTTTTAATCAATTTTATTATTATAATAATACTCAGTGTGATCATGAATAGTGATTAAACATATCACAAATATTTTATATTGCTATGAACATAATATATGTCTTAAAATTATACAACTATAAATAAATGTTTACATTATTTGTGTTTAAGTGGTCTTAATTAGACTAACTTTGAGTATTTGGCATTATCAACATAGTTTTACTGCAATATTATTCTAGAGCAGAGTAGAACGGTATTAAAAATTAGTTTTTAGTTTCATACAAAAGTGCCGGTTTCAATCATGACCATGTTAAATTTACCTCTGACCTGATCAATAGTAAAGAAATCAAAATATAAAATGCTATGAAAATAATTGCTATTTTGTGATCAACGTCACTTACAGACAGTTTAGCAGCTTTCTTTACTATTTTGTGATCAATGTCACTTACAGACAGTTTAGCAGCTTTCTTTACTATTTTGTGATCAGCATCACTTATAGACAGTTTAGCAGCTTTATTTACTATTTTGTGATCAACGTCACTTACAGACAGTTTGGCAGCTTTCTTTACTATTTTATGATCCTTTCTAGTTGCACCAACCTAACTTTACACAATAATGTCACCGTCTCATTTAATATTGTTGTCTTTAGTAATGTTTTAAATCTTCAATGAACACATGTTATTCTCTCACTTCTACTGTGTGTTGTTGCTACTATTTGTTCATATTATATTTCATTTTACTATTTCTCATTTACCGTACCTCTATGTGTTCTAAGTTTTGTAGTATATACAATCTATTTAATGTTGAGCGATGAATCATCTTAATGCGGTGAAGATTGACGATTAATTAATTCCATTAATTCTGTTCATATCATTTCATTCACTCAAGATATCCATACTTAGATAGTCTATATTCTATACTTCTCTATAAATTCAGATAACCCAAAACACGTGTTTGTGTAATTATGTTAGATGTATGTCTCTATCTTTAAGCCACGGTTGTACATATGTCATTTTATGTCAGTAGTTATGAGTCTTAGTCGTAAGTCACTAGCAATAAGTCTTAGATTAAGGTCACAAGTTGTAATTATAAATCTTAATTATAAGCCACTTATATAAATTTCTATGTTATTATTATTATAGAATTTGTAGTTCATGATGTGACATCATATTACAAAAAATCGTAATATTATAGAAAAAAAAACTTTAAATGACCGGTTAAGGGTTCATAAAGATCTATTAATACTGGAAGTATAATAATTATTAGTAACGTCCTATCACCTGCAAAAAAACAATCGATACTTGATAAAATGATACGAATAAAACACCGATGTGTAAATAACGACATTAAAACAAAGGGCTTAATATGACCGGTTAAGGCATCATAATGCTCTATTCAACAAGTAATTAGTACCTTTTAAAAGGAAACAATCAGTAAATGGATCATCCTAATCTATTAGACAAGTAAATAGTGTTTATTTTATTAAAAAGACAAATAACTTTGTTTTCTTAATGATTTTAAGTAACCCACAGATACCCAAACTTTATAGCTTATTAAAAATACATAAACCGGAAAAACCAATTAGGCCGGTAGTATCTAATTGTAATGCACCTACATTTAAATTAGCATCAACTTTAAATTACATAGTTATGAATGCTAATCTATTTCAACCAACACACACAGTAAATAACTCGTTAGAATTAGTCAATTACTTAAAAGATTTGGAAATCCCTAACCACGGTATGTTGGTTTCCTTTGATGTGATTAATTTATTCCCAAATATTCCAATAGAAGAAAGTAAAACCATTATTGATAATTTGTTAAATTCTTCGAATTTGCCGAAAGACTTAATTAATGATTTAATTTTACTATTCGATGTTATTTTAAACAGAATTACTTTCAATTCAATAATACAATATTTAAACAAAAAGATGGCTTAGCGATGGGTAGTAGTACGAGCCCTTTGATTGCAGATATTTTTGTTAATAATATAGAGAATAAGATTTTTAATAGCGGTGCGCTTTTACTTAAAAACGTATATTGCTGGAAAAGATATGTCGATAATATAATATGTTTTTTCTTCATATGAAGCGGTTACTTTGTGACGTGACATTATAATTTAAAATTAAACAATAACTTTGTAAACATCACTTATAGGTAAATACTTAATGCCGACCAAATACCTAGATAACATTAAAAGTGCTTTGAATTCATGCAAATCCCCAATCTTTCAAGACCAACAAGTAAAATTTCTTACAAAAAATTCAAAAGCCCCTAAATTATATGGTTTCTTAAAAATCCATAAAAGTGACAAACCTATTAGGCCGGTCGTGTCAAGTTGTAATTCTCCGAATTTCAAAACAGCTTAATTTATAACTGAAGTATTTAATAATTCTAAAGTGTTTACTCCGAAATTCACCATTAAGAATTCATTCACTTTGATTGATGAACTGAAAAATCTACATATTCCGAATAATTCAAAATTAGTCTCATTTGATGTTGTTAACTTATTTCCAAATATTCCCATAGATGAAAGTAAAAGCATATTGTTCAAATTATTACAAAATTCAAAACTACCAAATAATTTCTCTAAGGAACTTTCTCACCTATTTAATGTTTGTCTAAGCCAAAATTATTTCCAATACAATTAACTTTTTTATCAACAAACAGATGGCCTGGCGATGGGAGCTCCGACTTCTCCCCTCATCGCCGACATATTTATGGACAATCTAGAGAATAACATTTTTAACTGTAAATCGCCATTATTAAAGAATGTGTTATTGTGGAAGAGATATGTCGGTGATGTTTTCTGTATTTGGACAGGTACTGAGCGCCAACTTGATTCCTTCCTAAAACTAATAAACTCTTTCATAAAAAAATTAAATTCACAATAGAAATAGGAACTAATTCTAGCTTAAACTTTCTAGATCTTACCCTATCAATCATTAACAATAAAATAGAATTTAAAATCTATCGTAAACCCACTTACACTGATACAACTATTAATAATTCATCTAACCATCCCATCTCACACAAACATTTCGCTTTCCATTCCATGATCCATAGATTAGTTACCGTCCCGTTATCAAATTCCAACTTCTTATTAGAATTAGCGACGATTAAACAAATCGCGATTTATAATGGCTATAATGCAAATATGGTCAATAACATCCTAAATCAGAAATTAAAAAGATTATCGACAAGTAAATTTCTATTTAACAGCTCCCCTCATAATAATAATATATCAACTAATAATAATCAACCTCAACAATGGCGTAGAATATTGTACATCAATAATTTATCTCAAAAAAGCATAAAAAACCTCCCACCAGATATCAAACCAGCTTTTTACACTAACAATAGTATAGGTAAATTTTTGATGAACGTTAAGGACAAAGAACATCAGTTAAATCACTCAGGTATTTACTCACTGCAATGTAGTGACTGTCCCGCGTTTTACATAGGCAAAACAGCGCGTAATATCAACACGCGAGTCAAAGAACACCTAAGATGCTTAAACAGTAATGGGTTCTCCGAATTTGCAAATCATCTCATAGCAACCAATCATACGTTTGACAAAAATACTGGCGTCAGTCTATTACATAACGGAATAGGTCTTAGGTTGGATAACTTAGAGGCGCTAGAGTTAAGGAAAGCCAAAAACGTCAATAGCAAAGTCATCAACAACCAAATAAACCTAAATAAAAGTCCTATACTCAGATTGTTCCCTATTGACAAAGAGCACTCGCCTCTCAATCTCCCACCTATCCCTACCTCTTCCATTGTAGCTCAGACTGTCCACTCACCGTGATATCAACACATGTTAATTTATATTTTAGATGTTTAGTATTATACTGCCCTGATGAAGCTACGGCTGTAGCGAAACCCGGTCGGCATTAAGTATTTACCTATAAGTGATGTTTACAAAGTTATTGTTTAATTTTAAAATATAATATGTATTTGGTAAGGTACAGAAAGGCAACTGAACATGTTCTTAAACTTTTTAAATAAATCAATTCATTTTTTTATTGTTATTAAGTTTAATTTGTAGAACTCCATTTTATTTTTTTATTTTTTTATATATACAATAATATTATTATTGGGTTTATAAAAACAGTTTATATTTAAACAAGTTCTGCTGAGTAATTATTATTACGCGTGACAGCTGTTTCGCCCTCTAAAGGCATTATCAAACTGTGGGTAGCCCACTTACAGACAATACATTTATATTATTTCTATGTAGGTATTTTAATTTAAATTACTGATTTCTTAATTGATTTCTGTGTAAAAATGTTAGAAATTATTGATGGTTATTACCCTAGTAAAGTTTCCCCAATTAGTGTAATGTTTAAATTTGACTGAATGTCTTAATGTTAGTTATTCCCAAACTATGACTCATAGGGTTATTTTAATAGTGTAATTAAGTACTTCAATGTGCACTCGTATTTGCACTAGGTTTGAAGATATCTAGTAGGGGTGAACGAATTATATTGGTTTGTTCATTAATTAGAATAGCTTTCGGATTATTAGAATTTTTGTTAATTTCTAACTGCTCTAAAAGATTCAGTTTACGGCCTTTATTTTGTACGTGTAACGGAGTTGGTTTATTATTATCATTAATTGAGTGATTTTCATCTAGGAGATGTTTGGCAAATTAAATTAAATTTGGCAAATTAAAAACCTAGATGAAAATCACAGATGAACAACCCAGCTAGACTCTTAGTTTGGGTTATAGTCCGGGGTAAAGCAGTCACCACTATTTTTGGGATATCATAAATGGTTATTGGTTTTCCTGGGTTTATTCTCATCCACTGTATTCGCCGCTTTTTTAAATGGTCCAAACACTTAGCGATCCAGTGGCTGCAATGTAGGGGATAGGCGAGCATGATGATACCATTGGCATAACAGTAATCAATACAATTTATGGAAACGTGCGATGAATGATTATAAAAAAAAATCGTTCTAAAGACGTATTGGCGTGTCTTAGAAAATGATTTAGAAATATGGTAAAATCTTCTTCTTGCATCCAGCCAGATTTGTTCGTGGTACTGACACTACCATGCTGTCAATTATTAATGGTCTAAATTAAACATCGCTGCAGCCTTTCTCATTTTTTTTTCAGATAAGTTAGTATGTGCCTGCTGATATAGAAACATGTCTCTAGTATGTAATTCGATCTGTGACGTGTTTTCGCTTTCTAGGCATCTGAAAAATTTTAAAAAGTCAGAAATACAAAATTTCAAGAGTAATGAATGAATAAATTCAATCTATCATGAATGTGGTCGAATCAGATCGACTTCATCAATCATATTGAAGATTACAGAAGTACATCCAGTTGGATTTGAATTTCTGACCTATATTCGTTAAAACTTTCTCTTTGAACTTGAAATTTTCTTTCAGTGTGGACGATTGGAACGTTGCAATCATCCCCAGACAAGTTCTTTTAAACCTGCGCACGAGGTATTTTCTACTTCACGATCAGAAATAAGCCTTTTAAACATACATTAACTTCAATAGAAATATTCTAAAATAGATAAAGAAGAGAATAGAATAAAAAAATGGTTAAGCTAGGACAGTAAAAATAAAAATAAAATGTCGTAAATACTTTCTTTTGAGCGTGAAATCCATTAATGTTTCCTATGCACTCTCCAACTCTCTAGCTAGAGCCATAGCTAGAGCGCAACTGAGGGTAGGTCCCAACAGATCTGACGGAGCTTTCAGTGTCGCCTCACACCCTTAGGTATTATAGTTATAGTATTATGCACCACTGTGTAACTTTCCGACAAGAGCGCAACTGAGGGTAGGTTCCAACAGATATGACGGAGCTTTCAGTGTCGCCTCACACCCTTAGGTATTATAGTTATAGTATTATGCACCACTGTGTAACTTTCCGACAAGAGCGCAACTGAGGGTAGGTTCCAACAGATCTGACGGAGCTTTCAGTGTCGCCTCACACCCCTAGGTATTATAGTTATAGTATTATGCACCACTGTGTAACTTTCCGACAAGAGCGCAACTGAGGGTAGGTTCCAACAGATCTGACGGAGCTTTCAGTGTCGCCTCACACCCTTAGGTATTATAGTTATAGTATTATGCACCACTGTGTATCTTTCCGACAAGAGCGCAACTGAGGGTAGGTTCGAACAGATCTGACGGAGCTTTCAGTGTCGCCTCACACCCTTAGGTATTATAGTTATAGTATTATGCACCACTGTGTATCTTTCCGACAAGAGCGCAACTGAGGGTAGGTTCCAACAGATCTGACGGAGTTTTCAGTGTCGCCTCACACCCTTAGGTATTATAGTTATAGTATTATGCACCACTGTGTAACTTTCCGACAAGAGCGCAACTGAGGGTAGGGTCCAACAGATCTGACGGAGCTTTCAGTGTCGCCTCACACCCTTAGGTATTATAGTTATAGTATTATGCACCACTGTGTAACTTTCCGACAAGAGCGCAACTGAGGGTAGGTTCCAACAGATCTGACGGAGTTTTCAGTGTCGCCTCACACCCTTAGGTATTATAGTTATAGTATTATGCACCACTGTGTAACTTTCCGACAAGAGCGCAACTGAGGGTAGGGTCCAACAGATCTGACGGAGCTTTCAGTGTCGCCTCACACCCTTAGGTATTATAGTTATAGTATTATGCACCACTGTGTAACTTTCCGACAAGAGAGCAACTGAGGGTAGGTTCCAACAGATCTGACGGAGCTTTCAGTGTCGCCTCACACCCTAAGGTATTATAGTTATAGTATTATGCACCACTGTGTAACTTTCCGACAAGAGCGCAACTGAGGGTAGGTTCCAACAGATCTGACGGAGTTTTCAGTGTCGCCTCACACCCTTAGGTATTATAGTTATAGTATTATGCACCACTGTGTAACTTTCCGACAAGAGCGCAACTGAGGGTAGGGTCCAACAGATCTGACGGAGCTTTCAGTGTCGCCTCACACCCTTAGGTATTATAGTTATAGTATTATGCACCACTGTGTAACTTTCCGACAAGAGCGCAACTGAGGGTAGGTTCCAACAGATCTGACGGAGCTTTCAGTGTCGCCTCACACCCTAAGGTATTATAGTTATAGTATTATGCACCACTGTGTAACTTTCCGACAAGAGCGCAACTGAGGGTAGGTTCCAACAGATCTGACGGAGCTTTCAGTGTCGCCTCACACCCTAAGGTATTATAGTTATAGTATTATGCACCACTGTGTAACTTTCCGACAAGAGCGCAACTGAGGGTAGTTTCCAACAGATCTGACGGAGCTTTCAGTGTCGCCTCACACCCTTAGGTATTATAGTTATAGTATTATGCACCACTGTGTAACTTTTCGACAAGAGCGCAACTGAGGGTAGGTTCCAACAGATCTGACGGAGTTTTCAGTGTCGCCTCACACCCTTAGGTATTATAGTTATAGTATTATGCACCACTGTGTAACTTTCCGACAAGAGCGCAACTGAGGGTAGGTTCCAACAGATCTGACGGAGCTTTCAGTGTCGCCTCACACCCTTAGGTATTATAGTTATAGTATTATGCACCACTGTGTAACTTTCCGACAAGAGCGCAACTGAGGGTAGGTTCCAACAGATCTGACGGAGTTTTCAGTGTCGCCTCACACCCTTAGGTATTATAGTTATAGTATTATGCACCACTGTGTAACTTTCCGACTAGAGCGCAACTGAGGGTAGGTCCCAACCAGAGATGTGCTTTATTTCAAATAAATCCATTTCAAATGGAAATGCAAAATGCGAAATGGGTATTTTCCATTTTGCATTTTAAATGCTTTTCTAAAAACCATTTTGCATTTTGCATTTTAAATGCTTTTCTCAATGCATTTTCCATTTTAAACGCTTTTTTGCAACATTCTTCCTACTATCTCCACTCATCTTTTTTTCATAAGCCCCAAATATCAGTCGATCCTCAACCTCGCTATGAGAGATAATTTACATTTGTCAAGTTGCTCCCTGGTAGGAGCCCTGGCAATTGAGTGATACCATTACAAAAAATACTTATTCAAATACTGAACATGGGACCATGACGCTGTAATATTAAATGTTAGATAGCAGTTTCTATGTGTTTACGTTGGCAACATATGTTCCGCGCAAATTTTTTGTGGTTCATAATCTGTAGTCGTGGCATTTTTGGATTTACCATCATGTAATATGTTTGTTCTACATTGAGGTCCATTATTAAATGTCAAAACTGTTTAAAAATTCTATAATTATTTTAATTGTTTGACCTGAGAAACCAATTTGCATTTTCAATGCATTTTGAAAATAGGTATTTTGCATTTTGCATTTGAAATGCTTTTCTAAAAACCATTTTGCATTTTGCATTTTCAAATGGAAAAGTTTTGACCCATTTCCATTTTGCATTTCAAATGGTTTTGGGTACCCATTTTGCACATCTCTGGTCCCAACAGATCTGACGGAGTTTTCAGTGTCGCCTCACACCCTTAGGTATTATAGTTTTCAAGTAAATTGAGATGTTTCCATCATGACGCGTTTCAATCATCCTCAGTTTACCCTACTAGAGGAAACACTGTTTCATGTTAACTTTGTGTTGAATGTTATGTTATTTTTCTAAATACTAGCAGTTGGGACTCTTGCACGGTATTCACTTACAAAAAAATCTATACCTAATACATCATTTTTGTGTGAAACCGCACACAACTGCTCCCAACCGTCTGGAGCCAGTAAGACTATGTCATCCCCAATTGGGATATGTTGTGAGGCTGAAGGTAGTAGTGAGCAGAGATGTGCAAAATGGGTACCCAAAACCATTTGAAATGCAAATAATAATAATAATATAATAACATAACATTTATATAGCGCAGTTTTGTGTTGTTTCACTTCAAGTGCGCTTAACTATAATAAACTTAAAATAAAATTTCCTATTGTGTTCCTTTAAAAAAAATTAATTACATAATATGAAATAAAGAATAAACGGTTTACACAAAAGCAGAGAATAAAATTTAACAATAACAGTGCTATTTTAGTAGAGGACAACAATAAAAGACAGTGACAGTGCACGAAAAAAACTTTAAAATTAAAATATTATATAAAACAGGAAAACATTAAAATATTATATAAAAGGTGGGCATTAAACATAAAAGTACAATAAGGAGGTAACCGAAACCAAACAATTACCGGAAAACTTCAAAACCTGGCTTTTTATAGTATATTAAAAAAGAAGCTTAGATTCATGAGAATATAAATGATTTTAAATTATTAAATATGATTTTTTGAATAATTTTGTTTTTAAAACCCGTTTAAATTCAGCCAAATTTTGTATATTGGTAAGGGCTGGGGGAAGTTTATTCCAAATGAGTGGGCCAGCTACACGAAAAGAGCGATCATAGTAAACAGCTCGATTTGACCGAGAAAGTTCGATTAAACGATTGGTAACATCTATATCTGCTGACCTCAGAGTAAGCTGTCTATCGCTTAGGTTTTGTCGGACACATAATTCCGATATATAGGCTGGCGCCATTCCCTGCAATGCTTTTAAGGTCATTAAGCAGATCTTGAACTCTATTCTTTCAGGGCATCGAAGCCAATGAAGACGATCCCTTAGAAGCGGGGTTATACGACAATGCTTAGATTCACCAAAAATCATTCTCGCCGCAGCATTGAAAACGGACTGGATTCTGTTGAATTGTTTTTTAGGTAGGCCAGCATATGCACTATTACAATAGTCCATACGTGAGACAACGAACGAATTAATGAGTGATTTTGCTCCATCAAAGGGAAGGCATCTCCTAATTGATTTTATCTGCCTTAGATGGAAAAAGCCAGCACTTACAGTTTTTGAAATTTGCGATTCAAGAGAAAGACAATTGTCTAAAGTGAAACCTAGAAATTTTATTTCCGTAGAAGGGATTATATTTGTATTCTGAATACGGATTGGACTGGAGTCGATGAGGGCTTGTCTTCCAGGAGAAGCTATCCAAATAAATTCCGTCTTTGTCGGATTAAGTTTGAGTTTATTAACAGACATCCAACTTGAAACCGTGTCAATGAAACTAACCACCTCGTTTTTAAGGACGTCTTTTTCATCCGGGGAGCAAAACTTGTCAAAATGTGGAAAACTTGTGGAAATGGGTCAAAACTTTTCCATTTGAAAATGCAAAATGCAAAATGGTTTTTAGAAAAGCATTTCAAATGCAAAATGCTAAATACCTATTTTCAAAATGCATTGAAAATGCAAAATGGTTTCTCAGGTCAAACAATTAAAATAATTATAGAATTTTTAAACAATTTTGTCATTTAATAATGGACATCAATGTAGAACAAACATATTACATGATGGTAAATCCAAAAACACCACAACTACAGATTATGAAACCACAAAAAATTTGCGCGGGACTAATGTTGCCAACGTAAAAACATAGAAACTGCTATCCAACTTTTAATATTACAGCGTCATGGCCCCATGTTCATTATTTGAATCAGTATTTTTTGTAATGGTATCCCTCAATTGCCAGGGCTCCTACCAGGGAGCAACTTGACAAATGTATATCTCGTATAGCTAGGTTGAGAACCGACTGATATTTGGGGCTTATGAAAAACAGATGAGTTGAGATAGTAAGAAGAATGTTACAAAAAAGCATTTAAAATGGAAAATGCATTGAAAAAAGCATTTAAAATGCAAAATGCAAAGTGGTTTTTAGAAAAGCATTTAAAATGCAAAATGGAAAATACCCATTTTGCATTTTGCATTTCCATTTGAAATGGATTTATTTGAAATAAAGCACATCTCTGTAGTGAGGGGAAGGAGATGGGGATGGGGAAGTACCTGGCTATTCAGATCTGGTCATCAAACACGGCTAAAGCCATTTAAAGCAACATTTCGATTCTAAATGGTGGTCTTACACCAGGGCGACATTGAGAGTATCTTCTACTCTGGAACGTGCCGCAAGTATACTAATATTGTTTTAAATTAATAAATTGTGAAAAAACACAACCATTAAATAAAACTTACCTGCGCACACCTGGATTTGAACCTGCGTTCTTTGGATTGCTAGGCGAAAGCCTTACCCCTCGACCATGGAGGCCGTTATATAATAATAGATTAGCTGGTGTTGACAAAGCAAAAATACAATTTTCACCAACCCATAATTTTGTAAAATTATTAGGAGTTTGGGGCAGAGTAATGACGAATCTATTTCTTGAAGTTTGTCAAAAAATATAACCAATTCTTAAAAAATCTTACAATCTACGTGCTGCAATTAGGGTGACAGATGGTCCAGATCATAGACATATGAATATTAGTAGACCTGCCCTAAGTGATTAAAAGCGTATTATTCCCCACTCCCCATACCGGTTCCATTGGAGCCGGCTGGGCTCGCGTATGGCCTCAAGTGAAATTTGAAAACGTGACGTCATCATTCTTGTGCGAACTATGGTGGAGGCATCATCGGTTCATTTTACGAAATAACACGGCAAAATGTTGACTTGTGATATGAAAACTTGTAAAAATAGATGTGAAAAAGAGAATAAACCCAATTGTCGTATTACATTCCATAAGTAATTATTATCTTACTTTATTTTAAGCTTATACACACCGTATTATATGGATCAGTTTTAGAAACATATACTATCACATCACAATGTAGCGATTCTCAAGTGTGCTCATCGTTGTTTACTGGGGTAAGTAAATTATGAAACATTTGTAAAAGTGTCTTAACTAAATACTCTGAAACTAACTACGACTCTGCAAACAGAAGAAATTTACTTTGCCGAATTTGGACTTCGCAAATTAGTTCATAACGTGGCGAGTAATTTGCGCTCCCATGTAAAAATGTCTATTCATTCAAAAGCAGATTTTACTTTTAAGAACTAAATGGTGATATTATAATGCGAGATGCCTATTTACTGTCAGATTGATTTATTGACGAATCACAGTCAGCTTAACCCCCTTCGTTCTTCAACAGTTGATTTTACCCCTCGCCATTATCTTCTCGTCTATTAATTCCTATGTCTGTGGTCCAGATAAAAAAACGAACATTTTTATCAAAGGGTCTTTTAATTTTTTTTGGTACAATTTTTCGAAAATAAAAGGGTTTTTTGATAATCATAAACCCTTTTGATTTTGGCCAAAACAAACAGATAAAATTACCGATAATTTCTGAGGGTGAATACAATGAAACACTTAAAACTTATATTGATTATTACTTTGCTAAGCAAAAAATCACTTTTTGACATATTTGGCACTAGATGCTACTGCTTTAAATAATCGTTTATTGCTTGAAATTATATCTTTAGATAATAATAATAATAAGTGTTTTATTATCTTTTTTTGTGTAACAAATAGATATAATGATATCCTCACCTGGATATCCCTTGCTGAGGATTTCAGTGATTTTTTTGATCCAGTGCAACTGACATTTAAATTGAAAAAAAACACATAATTCGTTTTTTACTTATTCACACCTAATCATTACCCATTACACTAAAAACTCTTTCTATGAAGGCATTGTAGACGGGAGTACTGCACACATATTGTACCATTTTCAACAGATTTGAACATGTCTTACTACCACCAGCCAGCATCGCTCACGGGTTTTGCTCTGTAAATTATCTCGTGACTGAGGTATATATGTCGCATATTTAAAAAAACCAGACATTCTATTGTCCGGTTTTCCGAAATTTTCTAGACCAGACAGCCGTTCAAAAAACCGTACTGTCCGGTCCAAAACAGACATCTGGGGGCCTACTCCGTATCTTTCGAAACTTCTCTGCCGCTGGTTTAACCGCGTCACAAACCCGTATTAACCCTTCCCTTACGGTATTCAAAAATTCCTCGTCCTCCGGTGCTAAACACTCGGTAAATATTTTTATATTGTAAGTACTTAATGCAATACATAAATGTATTGCGGAGGAATACCCAAAATTTGAACTCTGTGTTTAGTATATTTAGAGAGATATTTTATTAGTTAGAGACGATGTTCACTTAATTGACAGCTCCGGCAAGGAAAGGTTAATACACGAACTTATTGGTTTGTTAACCCGAAAGATACAGAGTGGCTGCGCTAGTAACCCTAGCTGCAACTGCCACAGACTTACGGGTACAAACAGGTACAAATGAAAGGGCCGGCTTTGAGCCAATAGGCTTCTGGTGCTGGTAAAAACCTCGTGCTAGGTTATTATCAGCGCCTTGGCTCCTTGGCGTCTTGGCAAGTCGGCCCCTGAGCAGACAGCTCCAATTGCACCTGCACAGGACACCGCACGAAATAGCAGATTGAAGGTCCATGGCCAGAATGAAGAAAATTTATATCTTTCTCATAATTATTACACAAAATTATTATCTACTTTGACCGCATGTCATCGAAAATTGTCCAGGAAGTCATAGATTTGTTATCCCTGACCCTGGTACTAATAAGTGCATATACGGGCAGAGCTGGCCATATGCTGGCGCAATTGGAGTAGTCCGCTCCGAGCGCAGAATTGTCAAGGCACCAAAGCGCTGATGATACATAACACATTACAGTCCGAACGCTACACAAAAATACAAATCACCTACCTAGGCATCTATTGGTTTTAACAAGGGGCAACATTTTACAGGCGTCTTTTGGTTTGGGGCCTGCCCGCCTGCCCTGCACACGGAGAAAACTTACTGATATAAAATATTGCTAATTTATTAAGAATCTCTTTAAACTTTTTGTAATACTGTTAAAAATGGGATTGCAGGCCTTTAACGAAAGAATTGATAGATTTTCTAATAAACTTTCAGTAAAACTCAGTATTTTGCATTTCGTCAAGAGATTCAGGGTAAATAATAATAAACATTGCACATTGTTTACCTACTTATTAACATTCCTGTTTTATCCACAGCTGGTGTCAGTTGAATGACGTATCATAAGATAATAATTATTATAATCTTTTTGCTCTGTCTGATATTGAAATTTAATCATTTTGCGGATACATATTTATTTATATGATTCGATTTCGGTTGCCTGCAGACATAGAATGAAGAAGAATACAAGAAATGCCATATGGGCAGGTTTCGTAATCCAAAAGTCTGACCATTCTTTGCTTAAATTTCGATTACACTCATAATCTTGAAATTAAAATGGAAGGCGATATAATATACAACGTCAGAGAGATGAGAGCATGATAAGGGCAAGAATCATAGAATCAAGAAATGCCTTGTGGGCGTGTTTGGTGATTATACAATTAAGATAATTTAAGTCCAATTTTGGTCTGTATTTCTATACAAAACTGTGTTTCATTATGATTACGAAATTAAAATCGGGTGGTGATTTACAATTTCAGGTAAGAGAAACAGACCACGCGCTAAATGGTCTAGAACCATAAGCACATTTGTTCCATTCAAATTAACATGCAAGGCATTTTTAGTTTTTTTCTTTATGCTACGGCAAGAATCAATAAGTAATATGTTAGCCCGTCGTCCCACGGATTGGTAAGCAATCGACATAAACCGATTGTTGCAAGACCCTGCGCAGAAAATTAAATTCACTATAGTAAGGTACTTTTCCGCACAGGATCTTACAGCACTTGGTTTATCTCAATTGCTTACCGACCCGTGGGACGGCGTGCTTAGTAGTGACATTGGTTTCCAATCTAATCTACTATCTTAAGACATCTCTAGTGAATATTATCTATTCATTGCCTGGGAACATATATCGCCTGATAAAACAACTAAACTCAAACTAATACGCGCCTCAAAATTATATGTAGATAATTCTTTCTTTCGGGGGAAATACCGAGAGTGAAAACTTATATTGCTATCGGATTTATTCTGATACTTGTATCATTTGCATCAGTTCCTGTTCTTCTTTCGTATGGTGTGGATTTGGAGTGTCAGTAGGATTTTGATTGGAAACCAATAAATATTAGATGTTTGAGGAGTAATCATATAACATACAAGATGGGAGGTTCTAGCTCCCGGGAAGACGAGGTAAGTTGCGCATCATATTATTGTTCAATTTTATTGGAATAACTTTTAAAGGTTGTACACAAAGAATATTAATAAATCTAATCTAATGAAACATAAGAAATAAATAAAATTAATTATTTATTTAGATTTTTAGAAAAAATTCCGAGATACTATCTAGATTACAAATAAATTCTTTAGAACTTAATCATTCAAACAGATAGGAGCTAAAAATATGGGAAAAATAGTTACAAATAGAATTGTTGATTCTGAATTTGAAATATAAGATCGACTGTAATGACTGTTACCTTTTTATTGTTCTGTTTCATGTTTCGTTTGGATTTTTTTATTTTTATTTTATTTTATTTATTTTTTATTATTATTATTTTTTTTTAAGAAAGACAAACATTCCCGGGTTACGAATAACCTGACAATATTTGAAAATCTCCTACTACCACTGCAGTAAGCGGAAAATGTTGCTTGTGTTGTGATGGAGGACTTAGCCACCGACCAGTCCAAAATTATTAATTATGAATATTATATTATTAAATTATCTTCTTCTTCAATGACATATTATTGTTATTTATTTACCAATACAATAAACATGCTTTATTTACCTATTTATTCACAAGTATACAAAGTTTTTGAATTGCTTGAAAAGGTGAATTTTTTTCAATTATATTTATGTATATCGTAAATATTTGTGAATATAATTAATTTCCTTTCCGGGATATTCCAAGTTGAAAAACATAGCGAGTCCTACATAATTTTAATTCTTTGTATTAGTGGAAGTGTGTATGTACAATTGGTGCGCAGTCCATAAAGGCTGAAAAGCTGTGTTCACCGAAAAACAGATGTAAAAAAAAACACAAAGTTTAAAAAAACATCAAATATCTATAATTTTCTTAAGGTGGGCACAGTTTTTCAGCCTTTGGGGACTACGCTTCACTTGTACATATACTAGTACTGATTAGTAATAACAGTCAATAACAACACTACAAATTACCATTGGCGTAGGATTTTATTTATAAATAATTTTTCCACCCTAAGTGTTAAGAACCTTCCTTTAGACATTAAACTGGATTTTTTTACTAACAATACCCTAGGTAAATTTTTGATTAACACCAAAGACAAAGACGATAAATTAAGCCACTCGGGCATTTATAAACTCACCTGTAATGATTGTTCCGCCTTCTACATAGGTAAAACAGCACGTAAAGTAAACATCAGAGTGAAGGAACATATACCTTTCTTAAATGGTAAAGGTTTTTCAGAACTTGCCAATCATTTAATATCAACAGACCATAAGTTTTAATAAAATAACCGGTACTAGTCTATTACATACAAATGGTATAGGTATTAAATTAGATAATCTAGAATCGTTAGAAATTAGGAAGTGTTTTAATACTAATATGTCTGACCATTTATTAAATAATCAAATAAACCTTTCTAACCAAAAACAACCCACTTTATAGCCTATATTTAATCTGTTTCCTACAATTCATTCCACTCCATAATATTATATACGTATATTATGTTACATTGTGTTTCTTATACCCTTAAAATTTATTGTAATATGTTTAATTCTTGTAAAATTATTATTTTCTGTAATTTGTTATTATATAAACTATGGTGTTTTTTCATTACCACACCCATATATTGCTTTCTCCCTTACACATTTCAATTAGCAATTTGGTCTTCTCTTTCATGTATTTTGTTTCTGTCTATTATATACTCTTACTTTTTATATTATATTCTGTCTCCCTCTGTCCTCCTATATATAAGCCCATTCTCTGTCTTAGTTTTTGGTTTTTAATTAACATCCTGATGAAGCTTGATTGAAGCGAAACCGGTAGATGTGAAAATTAATAAAAAATTAAGTGGTTATTAAACAAAGTATTTTATTAGATACTAATTATTAGTAAAGTCATTAATCATGCTTTGCATATGTGCCATAGACATTTTAATTGATAGACCAACCAGTCAAGGATAGGGGAACAAACCAACATGCACGGACATACAAGGTGGCGTGACCGTTTCCCTTTCTGTGATTTGTCAATAAATAAATCTGACATAATACAGAAAATAAGATGCTTACGAATTACTAGTCCTTTTTACAAATTTCAAATCGGTAAACGTTCGGGCTTGTTTCCAAAATTGAAAATTTTGTTACACTATTTATTTGGACACTTTTAGAAATGTGATATAATTTACCCACCTCAATCATTTTCAGCGTCGCTACGTCAGGCGGTTAATTTACAAACGAACATTCAGATCCTGCGTAGAAAAGTCCCACAATATACTGCGCTGCAAACTGTGGCCTTTAGCGAACATTACTTTTCTGTGTAGGTTCTGGTTATTTCAATGTGCGCTCTTCGAAGGTCTATGTACGAATGGTGTCGAAGTTTATTTAAAGCATTCTCGAATCCTTTTGGTGGCAAAAATACAGTCACGTGGTTTGGCCTCAAGATCGTCGAAATGATACCAAGATTTTATGTTAGGGCAAGTCTATGAATTTGAATGTCTATAATAAATGCCTTCATTTCACTATACTAGCGGTTAGATTTAGGACGGGTTGTTCATCAAATTTCAAAGTTGTTACGAATTGTTTTCTGTGAAACAACCTGTCCTTATTCTTATAGCGGTTTCAGTTGATCAACTTGACACTTTAAAGCATAATGACGATTGTGAACCTTCTTTCAACAAATCTGACCAAGTTTTTAGTTAGAAATCTTGTTTGTCAATAAAAGTTGATAAAAACGTCTTAACCCGCTATTCATATGGAGTCCGAGAGCTATTAGGGAGAGACGCAATTTATCTCAATTCGCCGTGCTTTTAGTTCTGTCCCGAGTCAGAGCTTTGTAACCGAGTCAAAAAACCATCCTCGTCATCATCAATCATCAGTAGAATTTATGTCGGCAAGCAGAACATCAAGTTTAAATAAATAAACTGCCCTAATATAGCCCTGCTACGACTTATTGCATTGATTTATTGTAAAACTGATACCTGCATGTGATCTAAGCAGATTTGACCTGTCTACCGGGCAAACCAGCAAAACATTTCTATCGGCTTATCTCTTTAAGAGTGTTTCAGAATCTAGTATAATGTAAAATTTATTCTTAATCAACTATTTCCTACCTTAACAGATTAAAGCTCAGGAAATTCTGGATGAGCAGATTAAAGCCCAGCAAATTCTGGAGGAGCAGATTAAAGCCCAGCAAATTCTGGACGAGCAGGTTAAAGCCCAGCAAATTCTGGACGAGCAGATTAAAGCACAGAAATTTTGGGAGGAACAGATTAAACCCCAACAAATTCGGGAGGAGTGGATAAAAGCGCAGCAAATTCTGGATGAGCAGATTAAAGCGCAGCAAATTCTGAATAATCAGATTGAAGCTCAGCAAATTCGGCTTGAGCAAATTAAAGCACTGAAAATTCGGGAGGAGCATATTAAGGCCCAACGAATTCGGGACGAGCAGATTAAAGCTTTGCAAATGCAAAATGAGCGGATTGAAGCTCGGAAAATTCTGGACGAGCAGATTAAACATCAGCAAGTTCGGGACACACAGGCTAAAACACAACGAATTCTGGACGAGAAGATTAAAGCTCAGCAAAATTTGGACGAGCAGACTAAAGCCGAACAAATTCTGAATGAGCTGATTAAAGCACGGCAAATTCTGAATGAGCAGATTAAAGCACAGCAGATTCGGGACAAGCAAATCAAGGCACAGAAAATTCAAGAGGAGAAGATTAAAGCCCAACAAATTCAGGACGAGCAGATAAAATCTTTGCAAATTCTAAAAGAGTGGATTAAAGCTCGGGAAATTCTGGACAAGCAGATTAAAGCTCAGGAAGTTCGAGACGCACAGTTTAAAGAACAAAAAATCCTGGACGAGGAGATCAAAGCTCAGCAAATTCTGGACGAGCAGGTTGAAGCGCAGAAAATTCTGAGTGAGCAGATTAAAGCCCAGCGAATTCTGGAC
Organism: Hesperophylax consimilis; assembly: GCF_061612785.1. NCBI lineage: Eukaryota > Metazoa > Arthropoda > Insecta > Trichoptera > Limnephilidae > Hesperophylax > Hesperophylax consimilis. The sequence continues at coordinate 6,624,968 of NC_142842.1, forward strand.
GAGCAGGTTAAAGCTCGACAAATTCTGAACGAGCAGATTAAAGCACAGCAAATCCTGGATGAGCAGATTAAAGCTCGACAAATCTTGAATGAGCAGATTAAAGCCCAGCAAATTCTGGACGAGCAGATTAAAGCCAAGAAAATTCTGGTCGAGCAGATTAAAGCTCAGGAAGTTCGAGACGCACAGGTTAAAACACAACAAATTCTGGAAGAGAAGATTAAAGCTCAGCAGATTCTGGATGAGGAGGTCAAAGCCCAGCAAATTCTGGACGAGCAGATTAAAGCCAAGCAAATTCTGGACGAGCAGATTAAAGCTCAGGAAGTTCGAGACGCAAAGATTAAAGCACAACAAATTCTGGAAGAGAAGATTAAAGCCCAGCAAATTCTGGACGAGCAGATTAAAGCCAAGCAAATTCTGGACGAGCAGGTTAAAGCCCAGAAAATTCTGGACGAGCAAATTAAAGCACAGAATATTCGGAAGGAACAGATTAAAGCCCAACAAATTCAAAACGAGCGGATAAAAGGTTTGCAAATTCTGAAAGAGCGGATCAAAGCTCGACAAATTCTGAATGGGCAGATTAAAGCTCAGCAAATTAGGAACAAAGAGATTTATGTACAGCAAATTCAGGCTGAACGGATTAAAGCACAGGACGAGGGGTGAATATTTATTTGTTGCAGTTGATGCTTGTTTATCGTTTTCATTTCTATTAGTTAAAATAATATATTCCAAAAAATTATTAATTTTCCACCTTGTGGCTTGTTATTTAAATAAAACAATGCTTAGTTTTAAATATTTTTTAATTATTTATTTGCGTTGTAAGCAGTCCTTACACATTTCATATTTGACAGTGTTAGGATTTTTTATAAGATACTAGAAGTAGTACTACAGAAACAGTAAGTTCGTACCCTGACGTCACGCGTACAATTTTTTGCTAATCATGGTACATAGTAAGATAAATTCAAATATTTCAAAATAAAGTTGTGTGTATGGATTTCTATAACATGTTTTTTTATGTTACAATTTCAGAAAACTGTGTGTCAATTCAGAGATCGGTTGTACCAGCCCGGTATCATTTGGGCAACTGCTTCATCACAAAAAAGCTTGCCTCTACCGTCCCTACCGGTGTCCGATGAAGCCGTGCTCATGGCAGGGTAAGTCTGAATACTGTAATCCTCTGTCTGATGAAGTCTGAATACCATAATCCTCTGTCTGATGAAGCCGTGCTCATGGCAGGGTAATTCTGAATACTGTAATCCTCTGTCTGATGAAGTCTGAATACCATAATCCTCTGTCTGATGAAGCCGTGCTCGTGGCGGGGTAAGTCTGAATACTGTAATCCTCTGTCTGATGAAGTGTGAATAACATAATTTTCTGTCTGATGAAGCCGTGCTCGTGGCGGGGTAAGTCTGAATACTGTAATCGAACTAGTTCCACAGATCATGAAGGCTTGAGACCATTTATAAACATTTTTAACTTATGGTAGTTTTTACAAAATAAGGGTGCCATCTATTCAATGGCAGTTTTACTATAATTGTCTGATATAATTTTATTTAAACCAATCATTTATGTATTAACCTCACGACATTAACCACGTTTCATGTTCTGACTGCGAAACTTTCGGGTGTGATATAACCATGTAATAATTAGGAAGGGCGGATATAAGGGGCAGGTCCGGCCCTACGCTGGCGCAATTGGAGTAGTCTAATAGTATCTAATACCTGACACGTCGATCTTGAGGTTATGTTTCATAAAACGTCCCTGCACAAACATACAAATCATCTAAATACTACCTACTTCCTAGGGCCTAGGCATCCACTGGTTTTGACAAGAGGTAGCCGACCCTGCTAAGTGGGGATGTATTGTCTGGGGAAAAAAAGAGAAAATATAAATCTGAATTAGTCATATTTCCAGGACACCTACTACATAGAGAATAATAATAAAATAATCCCTTTCTGTTTGACCAGGAAACTACAGCGAGCTGTATACCCATGCGGAGCAGGACCACGCTGCCAGCACCGGTATGCACTTCGGCCAACACTACCGGGTGCTCCTGGGACCTGATGTGATGCTGCTGACCATAAATGAGTTAGTCTTCAAGTTCTATGCTCGCCCTATGCAGTCCTCTTCAACCATGTGTTGGGCCGTGCAGCTCCTGGGTCCCCTTGCTGAGGCGAACAACTGGAAGTACCAAATCCACATAAATAAAGGTGGCGATCGCGTCAAGAGACTCCAGTTATCCGACACGTGTCTCCACGAAGACGAGGATGTTGATGAAGTCTTCAATGAGGGGAGATGTCCATCAGCGACCTTTAAAATGTTGGAAAACTATCTACGGAAGAAACGCTTCGGTTTCGAACTAAATATTTATAACAAAAGTGAATTATAGCTGCCTTAATCACCACATTCATCTATTACTGCTTTTCTGATAAAACTCTTAATTTATATAAACTCAATGCAGGAAATTATTTTTCTTATAGTCCTAGTTGCGATAAACATATTTGTATCAGACGTAATCGTGTGACACACAAGACTGTAAATTGGGCCGGTGATCCCAATCTGTGGAGGCGTAAGATGTCTTCCTTCAGTGGCGTGGAGGGGTAGAACGGGGCCGTCTCTGATGCCGTTGTAGCTGGTCCGAATGCTGTTTTCGCGTCCTTGATGCTGATTCCGGGTCTGGTCCGAAGGGGTAGGCAAGTCCGTGGTCCAGGGTGAAGCGGGGGTCAGAGTGAAAGAAGGCGAGTAGAAGCAGAAGTCGGAGCGAGGTAGAAGGCAGAGCAGAGAGAGAGGTGTTGAGCTGGTGGTGGTTGCTGGATATCTGACGTTTTGAGGGCCTGTTGCCCGTTTTATAGCCGCCAGCGGGCGCACGACGCGCACACGGGCTCACTTTCTCTTTGATTCCTGGAATCCGTGAGCCGTGTTTGCGACGCTATCGCGGCGCCGCGCCGCTCGGCCGGTAGTTTCGGGCCGTGGCCGAACGTGACCACGGCCTTCTTTTGTTTGAGCACGATCCTCAGAACCGTGCCCGTGGGACGTAATGACGGCGTACCACCGGTCATTTGTGACGCTATGACGGCGCATGGCGCACGGCACGGCTTCCCACTACGTTTTGGCACGGTTCTAACAATCGTGCCCGAATTAAACATGTTTATGATTTTACCAGCTCTCACACTACTTCTCTGCCCGTATACCTCTAGCCAAGCTCCGACGTTTCATTTATTGTATTGACATTAAATATACATTTTTACATAATTTTTCATACATTTACAGGCAGTTTATTCAATTTAAGGACAGGCAAAGTTAAGGTAAATAGCAGATTTTAATATGGGGCGACGTCGGCTGATATTGGAGCAGTACGTCCGTTACAATATTCTAAATATAGTTGTATATTAGTATTAATTATATTATTCCCAGTGTTGTCCGGATTTTTGCTGAGTTTTTCTAAATTTCATGTAGAAATTGACCTTCCTCTTGTTTTCACGGTTAAGTATGGAAAATTTTGTTAATCTCAGCTGTAATAAAACTGCTGATTTGTATAAAAATCCGGCTTCGCGACTCTCTTTTATATAAATTAATACTAGCTGAAGAACTCGGCTTTGAGTTTTTTCAAAAATCAGAAATAGATCCTTATCCTTATCCTTCCTCCTGTTTGAAGGTCAAGTGTGTAAAATATCATTAATATCGGAATCTAACTACAGATTAGTATAAATATCAAATCCACGCCGCCCGTGCCCACCTGGTGTCCGCAATGCGGCCGAGGGGTTATACTTTCAGACACCCTTATTTATTTAAATATAGTATATTGATAGATATGAAGCTTATTATTTATTGACTATTCTTTTTCCATTCGACGGTTGATGTCGACTTAAAGCATAAAGGTAAATGTTCTTTCCAATGATCAGAGATGTGCAAAATGGGTACCCAAAACCATTTGAAATGCAAAATGGAAATGGGTCAAAACTTTTACATTTGAAAATGCAAAATGCAAAATGGTTTTTAGAAAAGCATTTCAAATGCAAAATACCTATTTTCAAAATGCATTGAAAATGCAAAATGGTTTCTCAGGTCAAACAATTAAAATAATTATAGAATTTTTAAACAATTTTGTCATTTAATAATGGACATCAATGTAAAACAAACATTATACATGATGGTAAATGCAAAAACACCACGACTACAGATTATGAAACCACAAAAAATTTCCGCAGGACTAATGTTGCCAACGTAAAAACATAGAAACTGGTATCTAACATTTAATATTACAGCGTCATGGCCCCATGTTCAGTATTTTTTGTAATGGTATCACTCAATTGCCAGGGCTCCTACCAGGAAGCAACTTGAGAAATGTAAATTATCTCTCATAGCGAGGTTGAGGACCGACTGATATTTGGAGCTTATGAAAAAAAGATGAGTGGAGATAGTAGGAAGAATGTTGCAAAAAAGCATTTAAAATGGAAATGCATTGAGAAAAACATTTAAAATGCAAAATGGTTTTTAGAAAAGCATTTAAAATGCAAAATGGAAAATACCCATTTTGCATTTTGCATTTCCATTTGAAATGGATTTATTTGAAATAAAGCACATCTCTGCCAATGATGCATATTTACATACTATGAATGAAATAGATAAGATTACTATAAGTAGTGGCGGCTCGTGACTTGGGTGCACTAGAGTGTTAATATCAAAATAAGATAGCATTATTGACGATGTTGTAGCGTGAAACGTTTTTTAATTTTTTTCGAAAAAAATAAAATATATTTTCGGCCTCAACAACATAAATGTAAATAATCCTATTTTATTTTATTATTAGCACTCTATTACTTCAAAAATTCACGAGCCGTCACAGACTATATGGGGCTGGAAATGTCGTCTTTCGACGTCTCTGCGTCTCAAGTACCTAACCATAAACATTGGATTTGAGAAGTGACCCTTCACATCCCTGAGCGCTTTGAGGACCATACAAAATAAAAATTTTTATAATTAAGTATATAGAAAATTGTGTAACAAATAAAATATGCCTTTATGATTTAACAATGAAAATATGATTGTTTCTTTATAAATAAATAAATAAATGTGGTGATAATCTGGCTTGTAAATAGCACAGACCATCAGGGAATATTTTAATTCCCTATGAAAAAAATGGATTGATCATTGAATTCACTCTGCAGGAGAAGCAACACTTATAAACCAGCCACCAAAATACATATAAACAGAAAGACTCACCAGAGAATACCACTTGCAATTGAGTTCTTCTCCTTGATCTTCAAATTCTACAGCAGACGGCAAATCAGCACAATAATATATTTGCATTCGCACTAGGAGATTATGATCTGTCAACCAGCTGTCAAGAGAGTAGAATTATTAATAATGATGAATTAGCACATTTGCAATTCCACACGTACAGCCACATTATTGTGACAAAAAAAAATATTTTAATCATTTTTGTCTTAAATAGACCTCTTTTGACAAATGATACAATCCGGATGAATCCAACTGATCAATGCAAAGGTGACTGGAATTCGTCATCACTTACCTGCAGAGCAAAATCTATCCAAAACTGACCAGAGATGTCTCTTTCGTTCATTACTTTCAATTTCTAATTTTAAAATTTAATTAAAACCAATTTCAAGTCGATTGCTTATCCAAAATGTGAAAAAGAAATATTAATGTTTTTTTTACCCAAATTAAAACATCTAATTTGTGAAAATATATTTTTAGAAAGGTATCTTGATCCAATGCATAAATAAACTTTAAGAAATTAATTAATTTAAAAAGATATATTAGATTTAGTACCTACATAATACCAATGCAGATTACCAATTTTTGAAACAAAATTAACTATGGTGTGAAAATGCAGATTACCAATTTTTAGTATGTGAGATTCTATTCATAAAATACACAAACTTTGTTCGAATTTTAATTAATGATTTTATTTCCTTAGTGGGTTCGAGTAGGTACCTAACTCTTGACTCATGTCTATAATTATATTAATTAAAATAGCGGCTATTACACGGTAAAGTCCAAAAGTAAGGTAACGGTTTACTGCGCAGTCCATTATGAGACTTCTGCGCGGCGGCCTGGAGTGGCGCGTGGTACCGTCACAAAGCGGTCATTCACCCTATTCCCAAGAAAGGTGACCGCTCCAACCCGGCCAACTACCGCCCCATAGCGATCACATCAGTTCTGTCCAAAGTGATGGAACGTGTGATCAACGACAAACTGCTCACATACCTCGAGAAGAACAAAATTATCAACGACGTCAATACGGATTCCGGCGGAACCGCTCGTGCGGTGATCTTCTCGCGTATGTGTCGCATGTTTGGGGGCGGTGCCTGGAACGTCACGGTGAGACCCAAACGGTCGCACTAGACATATCCAAGGCCTTTGACCGGGTCTGGCACCGAGGACTTGTCAACAAATTGCCTTCTTACGGACTTCCCGCATCCCTGTGTACGTGGATTGCTGACTTTTTAAGGAATAGGTCGATTCAGGCGGTTGCTGACGGTTTCACCTCTTCCTCGCACTCTATAAATGCTGGCGTCCCACAGGGATCGGTTCTGTCTCCGACTTTGTTTTTGTTGCACATCAATGACCTTTTGACATGTGCACCGATTCATTGTTACGCGGATGACAGTACAGTTCATGATAGCTTTTTGTTTGACAAGCCCCCAAAGGGCACACAAACTCCAACGGCTCGGAGGGCTTTGATGCAGAGAATGGACGGTTATCTCGAGAGTATTTCCTCCTGGGGTAAAAATAATCTCGTCGAATTAAATGTTTCAAAGACCCAATCCTGTCTGATTACGTCTAAAAGGGATCTAAATGATAATCTAGTCTCCTTCAACGGAAGCAATCTTCCGAACAGCCCTTCCATTGATATGCTTGGTGTAACTATAAGTGACCAGCTCAGGTACGGGGGCTCCATCGAAGCCAGAGTAAAGCTGGGCGTACTGTGCAGGGCCCGCAGATACTTTAATAGTACACAACTGCTGACCCTGTACAAATCGCAAGTGCGCCCTACTGTCGAATTTGGCAGCCATCTCTGGTCCGGAGCCCCTAAATACCTGAAAAAAACCCTTGACTCTGTGCAAAAACGGGCGGTCCGTTTGATAGATTCCCCAATCTTAACAAACGGACTGCAATCTTTAGAGCACAGGCGTCAGGTAGGTATGCTGTCCTTGTTCTATCGGTATTACAATGGAAGATGCTCTGAGGAACTAGCGTCATTGATCCCTTCGGCACCGGTGCGTAGTCGGGATACACGCCAAACGCGCGCCCAACATTTGTACACGGTTGACATTTGTCACATGAGAACGGGTCGCTTCTACGATTCGTTTTTAAGTTCAACAGCTCGGCTGTGGAACGAACTGCCGGCCTCTGTGTTTCCTCCCTCCTACAACATGGGACTCTTCAAGACCCATGTTCACTTCTTCCTCTCCACAAAAAGACCCTCCACACAGCATCCCCAAAGATGACATAGGCCCTGAGGGAAATTATTTTCTTCAGGGCCTCCTGTGTGGAGTTAATATAAAAAAAAATAAAAAAAATGCGTCTCTCCTAAGTGTAGTACATGTGGTTGATTCTATTATGTTTTGTTAATATTTTATTATTTGGTTAGATGTTAATAATATAATGTCACAGATTAGATTACCCTTATCACTCATTATTTTTACTTGTCTGCATTAGAGTTTCAATGTATTTTTATAAGTAACGATAAATCAGTAAAGTTGATTAATCTCTGTTCAATAATAATATTATCAGTATTCGATACCTGCTCTCTCCTTGTTAAATTAATTAATCTATTGGAAACATAAAAATAGGTGTGTGCAGAGTGAGTTATTTTCAGTTTTGTAGATTTTGGAATTCCTTACGTAAACCAGTTTTATGGTTTTGAGGGATTCCTTGTGAATTACAGTTTTTGGGATTCCTTACACAAGCCAGTTTTAATGATTTTTGGCACACTTGTACTTGCAATCTTGTTTGGTAGATTTTGTGGATTCCAGTTTCCTTGATTTGAGGGATTCCTTGTTCGTGTCAGTTTTATAGATTTTGGGGATTCCTTACACAAGCCAGTTTTATTGATTTGAGGGATTCATTGTTCATGTTAGTTTTCTAGATTTGAGGGATTCCATGCACATGCCAATTTTGTTGATTATATACGTAGAGTTAATAAATCGATATACAGGCGTCAAAGGGTAAAGTGCACAAACTTCGGGAGGTGATTCTACATGACGTTATAAGTAAAATAGAAAAAATAACTTTTTTGGAAATTCCATTATTTTTTTACATACAAACAATTCAACTGTTGTACCTGAAAACATTGAAATATTGAAAAACTTTTCTTTTCATTTTTACTTGTACTATCATGCAGAATCACCTCCCCAAGTTTGTGCGGACACCCTATTAAAACAATTAAAAGGGTAGTGGTGCTAGTCTAAAAAAATCTTGCATGTATATAATTATGAGTAAACATTTTAACCCGAGCAGTACACAACCCTCCTCATACCAGAGCTGCTGTTAGGTTATCTTAATAAGTAAAACTGTACGAGTTTTATGCGCTCTGTGATTGGTCGGCGGGTTCTGAGAGATCTTTGGCCGTTGCCTCATAGGTCGGTCCGCCGTATGCAAATGCGGGCAATTTCCCACAGCGTGGACTCGCACACGTCCACATGTGTCACATAAGTTATTTCAAAAGTATTAACATATTTTTGAATTCTTTTTAATTATTTAATTTGCGTTTTGTTGATTTCACACCGACCCGTTTGGGAATGGCCTTACTGTTGACAGACAAAACCCCTCTACGTTTGACGTCACTAGTACCTTTCAAGATTTCAATTTATTGGGCTAAATTATTTTAACCATGTAAATAACATTTTTAATTTAAAAAAAACTGGTATTTGTGTTAAAAGTGAATATAAAAATTTAAAAAATTGACTGGATTTCCTTAACCCTACAGCCTAATTTATTCAGTTCAGCGAACTAACAGCTACCCTTTCCCTGTAACTAACAGCTACCCTATAAGAAATCATAAGTTCACCGCAATTTGGGAAAATTTATGAAACTGAAATTTGTGAATTTTTATTAAGGCGATACACTACGTCGTGTAATAGTTTAAATTGAGCCGCTATCAATAACAGCCCTTACGTAGATGGCGATAAGGTTTAAATTCCCGCTTAACACCATCCGCCTGTTTTGATTTATGCAAGAAAAAAACATGGCCAAAAAGTGCCTTTTATTTTATTTTGTGGATGTTCAGGCAAAAATATTTAATTTTTTTTCGATCATTTTATAAACAACTTAATTTTCCACATTACACAATAAAATCATAACCGAAAATGGGTTCGTAAGTAGGAGATTTTGAGCTTTAAAGCAGTTTTCATGGGCCTTTACACTATTTTTTTCTGGGCTTATAAAAAGACTTATCTAAAAACTACTCGATTATTTCTAAGGCCAAGATGTACCTATTCTACTCGCAGTATTTAATTAAAGCATCTGAAACATTTCTAGGCGACCAAATTTTCAAACCAAAAACACATGATTTTGCATTACTACGTATGGCATCGCCTTAATTATATTTGTACGAAACTATAAAAAAGAGAGGTTACAATAATGTTTATAATATTAAGACTTATTAGTTTTTTTTTTGGTTATCAGTTATTTTAGTTAGGTTTTTATAGAGAAAAACGTAAGGTGAGCCATATTTAAAACTTTTTTATGTTTGCATTAAAAATTTAAATATTTAAAAAAAATAAATATAAATATTTACTTCAAGGAATACAATTTGAAAAGGTAAACAGTTTTCAGTTTTTGGATACGCTCAGAAATGTTCAATTTATTTGTATTTTATTGCAACGTGGAAATATATAGAAATTCCCAAAAGTGTAGTAAAAGGGCCATCGATATTTTCTAGATTGGCTAAAATAGTTAAACTTTTGTCGCACGCGTCGCCCTCAGAACATTTTGAAGACAATTCCGCCAAAAATATTTTGAATTGTTGCTTAAAATGATTTGGATCCTTGCTGCTCAGATATCCGAAGTTCAAAAGGACATTCCCGAGCAAATTCAAAATGTATGTTAAAAATATTGTTGACGTTTTTTGGGAAATTTCATCTTATTTTATCTAGATCAGTTTTTAATACAAATTGTGCAATTTTTGCAAGTCTTATTTTTACATATCTATGTTTGTAAATTTAAATCCAACAAAAGTGAACAAACATCTAAAACCAACCAGCTTCTTCCCACTTCCTGTGCGTCTAGTATCTAGTGAACGATCTTCGAAAACAAACGGTGGGAACGGTGTAATATAATATAAAGATTCTTCTGAAATTTCAGTTACAAAAGTGTTAAATTGTGAATACCACATTCAGTTATAAAAGTGTTAAATCGTAAATACCACATTCAGTTATAAAAGTGTTAAATTGTAAATACCACATTCAGTTATAAAAGTGTTAAATTGTAAATACCACATTCAGTTATAAAAGTGTTAAATCGTAAATATCACATTCGTTATAAAAGTGTCAAATCGTAAATACCACATTCAGTTATAAAAGTGTTAAATCGTAAATACCACATTCAGTTATAAAAGTGTTAAATCGTAAATACCACATTCAGTTATAAAAGTGTTAAATCGTAAATACCACATTCAGTTATAAAAGTGTTAAATTGTAAATACAACATTCAGTTATAAAAGCGTTAAATTGTAAATACCACATTCAGTTATAAAAGTGTTAAATTGTAAATACCACATTCAGTTATAAAAGCGTTAAATTGTAAATACCACATTAATCTGACAGTCCGTATAAAACAATGGTGGATCATGTACACAATACACGTTTCATACAAAATAAAGGAATGAAAGTACCTATGTTTCAAAACAAATATGGTCAAAGAACTCTTGAATACACAATACCTTTAATTTTTAACAAATTGCCATATGAATTAAAAGAAAATTGCTCCATTAGTAAATTCTCTTTAATATTAAAATCATGGCTACTAAGGAGTAACCTCATGTATTAAGACTGTGTTACACTGTTTTTCCCCATAACACTGTTTCTGTATTTTCAAATTTAAAGTACATATTACCTAATTTTTTATTTTTTTTTTTGGTTTTATGTAGATATGTATTATTACTACGCTAAAGCGTTGATGATTATCTAATTTTATGTACTATACTATTATTATAGGTGCAACCAATCTCCTGCTGACAAGCTACTTGCAGTAGCTTAGCGGGTATAAATAATATTGTATGTAATCTTTATACAAATATAAAAAAAAAGTTTTAAAAGTGTCTTCGATTGAACTTATGAATATATTATTTTCTCATTTGAAATGATTATGTATTTTGCAACCGAAATCTCTAATATTTTGATTCAAAGAGGTAAAAAAATGCTTTAAAGCCTAAACCATTCACAATGCTTTCCTACAGATCCTTCCTTAACCCTCCTCACAAGTTCAACTGGCTGGCAATATTGTTCCCCTCATAACGGCGCTATATAAATTATTATTATTATTATTTATATACTATACAGATGTACTTAGTACAGAAAGGGGCTCTTGCCAGGTGTCACATAAAAATATAGTTTAAAATACATTTAACCATATGAAGTTATTATATTGTTTCAAAATCCCTACAATATAAATATGTTACAAAAATTAATTTTGATTTATTTTTTGTGCTTCAGGAAAAAAAATGAAGATATGCAACACATTGTCTGGTGAATGTTGATAATACGTAATTAGTATTTTGAAGAACGAGAATACATGGAATATTAGAAACTTATAGCGACAGAGAATATATAGTATAATGGGGGGTTTAACTTCCAAAGTGGTAAGTTACAATATTATCAGAAACGTATTTTGCATTGTGCTTTAGTTTTCTTCATATTATTATGGTTGGAGGATAGTTTGTGGTGATTATTATATAGGGTGGTCCATCGGGTATGCCAGATATAAATTTCCCTCCATTGACTTGACGCCAAGCGATATTTGTATCTGGGGTTTTGTAAAGTCTAAAGGTATATGCTAACAAACCACAAACAATTTCTGAACTGAAAACAGAGATCCAACGCGTTATTTCTGAAATTGGGCCAACTTTCTTGCAAAAAGTCTTCGAAAAGTTATTTTAAAAGTATTAATCCGATGGATTACCCTTTATTAATGGAATGCCGAGATATGCTGGACATTTATTTATTTTATTTTTAAGGGCGGAGTTACACGTAGTTCCCGTGAGCACTTAGGCCATGGGCCTATGGGTATACATAGGGTATGTGGCTATGTCTTCTGGTTCTACTGTTTGTCTTCCCAGGTATCCGAGCCTAGTTCCCACCAGGGCAGGACATTGGCACTATAGGTGAATTGGAGTCTCTTCATCCTCTTCACATTTCCTGCATCTGTTGGTGTTTTCCACTCACAATATCTGCATGTATCTCCTGAGATGACAATGTCCCGTTAGTAGTCCTACCAGTTCCCTCAGCAAGTTTCTGTCCACAGCGAGTAGTTTCTTGGTTCGTTTAGGGTCTGGTCCTTTTATGAGTACTTTGGATTGTCTCGTTCCAGGTGCCCTCTCCCATTCTTTGCAGTGCTGGGATTTGACCCACCTATCAATATGAAATTTTCGTGGCAAGCTGCTACTCCTACGGCCGGCTCAGATCCTACAAGTGGTGCTTTCGCCCTTTTCCTTGCTAGTTCTTCAGCCCGCGCGTTACCCTCAATACCTTTATGTCCTGGTACCCAGATTAGGGTTATTTTATTGATGGTAGCGAGTTCTGTAAGAACAGTCCTGCATTCCATCACCAGTTTGGAGTCGCATCGGTTACTTCCCAGTTCCATTTGGGCTGCCTGGCTATCAAAACATATGCTTATGTTCTTATTCCTGTAGCCGATACGTATATTCTCCTGTGCGCAAGCCAAGATGGCTTCCATCTCAGCTTGAGACACAGTATAGTGTGTTCCTAGAGGACATTAAACTGCTGGACATTAAACATCATCGCTTTGTGTAGTACAATGTCCCTGAGACTCTGGTAAACTGGACATCCACTCTGTAATCTCTTTAATCTATAAGATTCAATTCAATTTTTACTATTTTAAAAACACCTCATTATTTTTTTAATAACATACACATCATAGAGTATAAATATAAATTATATAAAGCAGAATTATAAGTATTGAATAAACTGAAAAAGATTAAGAAGCAACATGGCTTACCATTTAAAAGCAGCCTCACAGATACTAAATGTCAATAACCGAATTGAATCTGTTCAAAAGCAAGATTGCTCTCCCATCGCATGACCATTAGTAAGTTAGTTCTGCAATTTTTTTTATTTTCATTTTATGGATTCTTTCGTATACCCTTAGGGGTATACTAGGAAAACTATCTAGGGTTTATAACAATACCCTTTCATGTGTCTAACTAACTAGTACTGCGGCTCATTTGGCCTTATTACTATACCATCAATGGGCAATGTGCACATCCCTTCTAACCCGTAGATGTAAATTATCGATCCACTTTATAGAAATTATTCAGGAATTGAATAAACTTATAAGAACCCGGGTATCTTTAAAATTCCTTACAGATGGTTAATATACATTATATCGTCCTCGTTCAGGCAGAAACACCAATGTCAGAATCATTGGATATGAAGGTAAAATCAGAGGTCTCATGACAAAAGAGAGAAATGACAAAGCAGAACAGTGAAGATAAAGAACAAATAAACCCAACCTAACCTTTTTATTTTATCATGCTCTGTTTTTTCACCATTATGTTAATCCGGTTACCAACATCAGTACAATATATATTTTAATATTTAAATTATCTACCTCCATTGAAATAGTAAACTTTAAAAGCTTAGAATTATGTAATAGTTTTTCTCCAATGTCCAAATTTTTAGTTGAATTTTGCATGAACGACTATTATATATTATGGTACCTAAATGCTGAATGAAAAAATAAAAATAAAATGTAATTTTGATAGCTTGTAGCTAAAGCACAGAAAACACAGGAGAAGCGGCTGAGGAATTTGGAAACACAAATAGCTCACACTAGCCAGACTACAGATGAACAAAATCAGGCTAACTTTCCAAAATTTGAACTAATTGAAGTACAGCAACTCAAGCAAAAACAACATGAAGCTGAGCAACTCAGACAATATCAACTTGAAACCGAGAGACTCAAAGAAAATCAGGAAACAAGACTTGAAGCTAGGAAATATAAGAAAAAACAACTTGAGGCCAAACTACTCGAAGTAAAGAAAGTTGAATCCGAGAGACTCGAAAAATATAAACTTGAATATAAACAAAAACAGATAGAAGCTGAGCGACTCAAACAATATCTACTTGAAACAGACTTGAAGCGACTCAAAGAAAAGCAACTTGATGCCGACTTTGAGCAAAAACAACTTGAAACCAATCAACTCAAGCAAAAGCAACTTGAAGCCGAGCGACTAAAATTTCAATTTCAAGCTGAGCGATTTAAGCAAAAACAACTTGAGGCAAAGCAATTCAATCAAAAACAACTTGAAGTCGAGAGACTCAAACAAAAGCAATTTGAAGCTGAGCAACTTGAGCAAGAAAAACTTGAGGTCAAGCGAATCAAACAAAAGCAATTTGAAGCCGAGCGACTTGAGAATGAACAACATGAGGCCCAGCGACTTAAACAAAAGCAACTTGAAACTGAGCAACTCAAACAAAAGCATCTCGAAGTCGAGCAACTGAAAGAATGTCGACTTGAAGCCAAAAGACTGAAAGAATATCTACTTGAAACCGAGCGACTCAAAAAAAAGAAACTTGAAGTCAAGCGACTCGAACAAGAGGAAAAATCTGAGCAAATTCATGCACAGAGACTCAAAACGGAACAAACTGAAGCCCAGCGAGTATCTGAAAAACATAGAATAAGAACAATAAATGTGGTACAGGTCAAAACAGAAGACATTTTAGCTGACAAATTGCAAGGATCCAATCTTTTCACTAGTTCCCTGTCCGTCAGTCATAATAGGTATGTATCAAAATGATTTTAATACAAATAATTGGTTCCATGATAACTCAACACAGTGACAATTCAACACACTTTTAAAAAGTGATATAAAGTCATTAGAAACTATGAAAAAAAAAAAAAATAACCTAACCTAACCTAACCTACTTAACCCAGTTAATAAAGTTTTTGTTTCATCACTTTCCATGACTTTATATAATTTATCATTGATGATTTATCCAGTCACCCAAATAATTATATCTGAAACCTAGTAACCGTACTAATAAACGTGTCTTAAATTTTACACAACTGATAAACAACGTATGGTAAAAGGTTTTTTATCAGTTGTATAAAATTGTGTTAATATTCAATAGCTCTACAAAAATAAAATTTCTAATGAATTTACTATTTTCCAATATTTATTGATTTCTGAACAAGACTTCCGACTTTGGGTTAGTGGCAACCTCACGGGGGAGAGGAGGAGATGCAGGTTGGGAAATACCTGTTTATCCAGATCAAATCACTTAAAACCAGGGGCGTTCGATGAGCTTCTTAGCTAGGGAAAGACTTTGAAAATGTATTTTTCACTGACAGTATTATGCATTGGCAAGGAGACCTTTCATTGCATTCATGTACGAGTACATACATACCAGATCATGACTATCACAATTATTTATTTATTGTTTCTCATAATAATTAACCTCACTAGGACTAATAGCCTGTATCGAGGTTCGTATGTAATAACAGTTATGTATGTAATAACAGTTATGTAGGTATAGTTAAATTAAATATTTAGGTACCTGTAACAAATTGTGAGCTGAATAAAGAATTGCGAAAAAAACGCTGAAACTTCTAAGATAATATTAAATTTTATTTATTTTCGGTGTAAACAGTGTTTATGCATTCATATTTTACAGTGTTAGAAATTTTTATATCAATGAAAAATAAATAACGACATTCAAAATTTAAGAACAAATTCAAAAAAAATAAAAATACATACCACTATAGTGCTATAATATAAGCGGTTCTGATAAAAAAACAGTTCTGATAAATAAAAACTGTTCTGATAAAGTGCAACTACAGGTACAAAAAGTGTTTTTTGAAATGCTTTCTATGTTGACGTTTAAACATGGAATAGGTACCAATAATAATATTGAGAGATAGTGATGTTATTCAATTCAAACTACCGTTATATTCAATTATGCTGTTATTCAAACTAAAATATATAAATAATTTTTTTCAACGTGCATAGATGTATCTGGTAACTACGCTTAGAGTTTTTACTTTTATCATTTCAGGCTACGGTGTCCGAACACAAAGCTCGGTTGTACCTGGTACCTTGAGAACCACAATGGTTCCAGATCAATGTCAGATAAAGAACAGATCGCTCATTGTAAAGCTTGCCTCTTTCGTCCCTATCATTGTCCGATGAATCAATGCTCTTGGCAGGGTAAGTCCCTTCTCACAATACCTCATCTCATCTTCTTACCCGTGTCCTATTCTGGTTGGGGACCCATCGTTCCGACAAGGTGCCTCCAGGTGTTCCTGTCATGGGCCACTTCAGATGCCTCCAATCATGGCAGGCCCAGCATCTACAAACATGAAAATCTTCTCTTTTTGCCTGATTTCAGGAAACTACAGTAAGTTGTATTGTCATGCGCAGGAGGTACACGGTCCTTTCACCGGGATGCACTTTGGCCAAAGATCCCGGGTGCTCCTCGGGCATGATGTGATGCTGCTACGCCATGAGGAGCTGATCTTCAAACTCCATGCGCGACCGTCGCATCCTCACCTGGCCATGTGCTGGGCCGTGCAGCTCCTAGGCCCCCCTGCTGAGGCGGCCAATTGGGAGTACGAAATTCACATCAGCAAAATGGGCGACCACATCAAGAGACTCCACTTATCTGACGCATGTCTCCACGAAGACGAGGATATTGATCAAGTCTTTGATAAGGGGAGATGTCCATCAATCGCATTCAAAATGTTGGAAAATTATCTGCAGAAGAATCGCATCGGCTTCAAAATGAACATTTATAATAAAAGAAAATCAGAACAGCCAAAATCGGATGGAGTCGCTTGGTATGGATTGGAGGCGATGGCTCCGTGCCATTAAGAGTGAAGCATTTGCATTGACCTCAGAATTCTTGTGTGTGTAAAAGCAAAGAACAGAGGTTCTCAACCAGAGGCGGCTCTAGGTATCCAGGCGTGGTAGATCATTTGAAAAATATGTGTGGCTAATCTTTATTTGATATTGTGAAAAATGCCCATACATTATTATCTGTATCAATCTAAATAATATTATGTTAATATAGTAAATTGGAAATAACTACACAATCCATGTACTTATGGCAAATTATTTTTAAGATATTACGTTTTAATGAAGTTGTGCACAACATTGAAGTGAATAAAATTAGAGTTTGAAACGCCTACCGCAGTATCCAAAGATACTGGGTGCGAAGCATTTGAAAAACAACCAATGTTCCACACACGAAAAGCGTCTAAAATGAAAAATCGACATATGTTTATGTCACCATATGTTTAAAACATATAATATTCATCGTGCTGTCTCCCTCACGGCCATAACCTAAGCGTCCCTAAGCTTTCTTCGATACCTAATTTTTAGTTCGACGAAAGACATAGTGCCATCTTGTTTATTCTATGGCGCACATAGGGACAGAAGATGGGACTGGGGACATTATTTAAATTGACCCAGCGAATCGTGTGGACTTGTGAATGAAAGCTTCTATTAGAGACAACAGATGTCTCTGCTGGTCACTCGCCGCCGCCGCTCGCAGCTCTGCTGTTTCGCAGTACATTTAAAATAAATTAAGAAGAAGAACAGTTGCTTTGTTGCACATAATTTATTGTTATTGTTGTCTTATAATTTTGAGGGTTCAAATACCAATTGACCTAAAGGAAGAACCGCCACTGTCAGAAGAGAAATAAAGTCGGAGTGAGGTAGAGCGGGCAGAGGAAAGAGATGTAAACGTAGTGAGGAATACCGAAGAACGACGAATAAAGACTAACTTGAAAAGGGTTTGTGATCCGTTTTTATAGAGGGTTGGCAGTGGTCAAACGCTATCACTGCTATTGTCTCGGGCAGGATTCCTGGAAGTGAATGCGCCCAAGCAGAACGCCATGATGACGTACGGCCGGTCCGCTTTCTCTTTAAAACCTCTCTGTCTGCTTGCTCTAGCCCCACTCTGTCGTTTTATTTAGTTACTTTTTAGAAATTGCAAAGGTTACAATTCAGTTTTACAATGACAACAAAAATATTAAAATATAATTGGGAACTGAGTCTTGAGAGCTGTTTCTCCAGGCTTGGTTCCCGCTAGGCCGCCTGAGCCCGCCCCGCCTTTTGATCTTTTACGTGATTATGCCATACATGCTGACATGGTCTTGTAGTACTGTAGTTCGGTACAGTAGTTTTTGACATTTTACGTACAACTTCCTCCTCACCCCGCGGCTTCTAATTTGTCTCTAATAGTTCCGTCCAGGGCTTATTGGGTTCATGGTTTTTTGGGTAATTTATGATACGTCCATGGTGTTTTGAAAAACGTGTCGACCAAGACATGGTTTTTTACCTGTCACCAAATACATGTAATTATGAGTGGGATACGGTTTTTAGCATGGGTCGCGTTGGCGAAATCCCGAATTCAGAAATTTAGTTCCCGAACTTCAGTATGGGTTCACAATATTTATTTATTTAATTATTATCTTTGTCGATAAATAATAGTTATACATTAATAAAATAAAATTAATAAATCATGTAATATTAATTAGGTACCTACACTAACTACTGTAATACGTAGAAAAAATAAATAAAAACATTTGATGTTTTTGATGGTTTGGTGTTTTTTTCCAAAGAAAAAATATAAATTAATTGTTTTTAATAAAACTTTATAGATAATTCACTTAGGGGCCATTGTTTTCTTATATAAATCTCATTAAAAAGCCTAGGGAAAACATGTTTTTTTTTTTAAATCCTTCAATACATGGTGAAAATGGATTTTACCCCCGAAACATGTTTTTTGGATATGGCATCACTGAATGTGGCTGTCAACTGTCAACTGTCATAATCATAAGTCACAACACAACACAAGAGTAGTTTATTTATGCACGACACCGTGGTATGGTGAGTGGTTTATTTACGGCGGTGTGATATCAATACGAATGCCAATGTAAGTGATAGTATGTACGCGTATTATAATTTATTTGCATTTTTAATTATTAAACTTTATGAAACGCTTTTATACTTGTTCTCATAGTAAAGGTGCACAAATGAGTTGTAATTAGATATGCTGTGGAAACATCTCGCACGTTGGATTGAATTCGATTCATGAAAACGGATGTAGAAATGTTAGGTAGGTATGTTTAGTTTTATTTTGTTTTTTATTTTTTTATTTTTAAAGATGGTGAAAACGTATTCCAACTTGAACAGAAAACGGATGCAAGAGTTAAAAACTTATTTACAAAAACCAAGAGAACAGCAATGTGAAGGCACGAAAAGGTAAAATATCTTCTTTTCTCTTTTTATTTTCCTAAAAAGTGTGCTATTTAATTGTATAGCTTCTATCCTGTACATCTTCCACCTCCAAGCACGGTATTCCTTGGTTGTTGCCAGTTCCGCTCTTTCTGTTTTAAATTGTGTATTATTTTGTCAGATTGCCTCTAATCCTTCAATGCATGAACCTATTCATGATGATAATAGTGTGCTGCTGCTATAGCCGGTTTATTATACAATCTTCATAGATCATGGACTAACAAAAATATGTTTTCAGGGAGCCAAACTCAACAGCTGGACAATCAATCAATAATGATATTAAACATGCTCAGGTATATTTTCTGAAATAATAATTATTTAAGCACATGGCCATGCCCAAAATTGTTATCCCTTAATGTTTTTTGTCATTTATTGTTGTGCATATGAAAACATTGCATTAATCAGTTGACAGAACAGGAGAAGATGGTGGTCTATTTCTTCATAAACAGTTTGCATTTATTCTACACCAAATGAAATTTGTGGTAATGATATTACAGTAGAAGCTAAATGCCCTTTGTCAGCGGCTGGAATGTTTTTCCAGGATGTAGTTAACCGCTTGTACGCCAGAATTGCCTATCAAAAGTCACGCGCCGCCACTGGTTGCAACCATCTTCTTTGTGTCATATCACTATATTTATTTATAGCAATATGACACAAACTTAACTCTCTATCGCACTCAAAAGTCACGAGCCGCCACTGGTTGCAACCATCTTCTTTGTGTCATATTACTATATTTATTTATAGTAATATGACACAAACTTAACACTCTATTGCACTCAAAAGTCACAAGCCGCCACTGGTTGCAACCATCTTCTTTGTCATCGTCTTTATGTCATATTACTATATTATTTATAGTATGTAATACGACACAAACTTAACACTCTATCGCACTCAAAAGTCACGAGCCGCCACTGGTTGCAACCATCTTCTTTGTGTCATATAACTATATTTATTTAGATTCATTACGAAGGACACTTATTTAGCTTTATGAAAATATAATAAAACCATAAAGATATGTTTTGATTTCTTCTGTGTATAAAATGAGGGAGAACAAATTTAATCATGAAATCTAATTCTATGAATATAAGTCACTGTTTTTGGGAAACTACTTATGATACATATAAACAGTGTTTTTAAATATATAAATACATTTTCTGGTACGACGGTGCAATTTACAAAAACAGCATTTTGCAAAAACCAAGTAAGTTATTTTGAAAATAGACTCACGCGATGCACGGCGGACTGCGCCTAAAATAATACTCTGGCACACTACGGAGTATTTGGTAGCGGAAGCTCGGCATTCCAAAGGTTAAGTTGACATGTTTACTTATACGATTGCGTTTGGTTAAGAAAGATATTTTCTCTTGGGATATCTTTATTTTCATCAAAATATCTTATAAATACTCACTTTAAATGACATTTGTAGACACATGTAGAACAAAGGACATAGGACAAACCGAAAGTATTATTTATTTTTTTTTAAACATGAACTGAGTATAGCTTTGTTCTTTGTGCACAATGTTCCAGGTGAAGGACTCAATGCCATGGGTCAAAAAGGATGTGGAACAAACCAATATGAAAGAAAATGGGGATTGGCGCATTTTTGGTGAATTATTAATATTGTTTTGTTCTACATACAGATTTAGAACAAATAAACACAATAATATATTTTGGTGATTTATTTTTGGGGTACTAAGCTGCGTTGCGCTAACTCCTTCTTTAGTCAGCATTTCGTACAGCATTACAGTGTCCATCATCAGGGCAAATGTGTCAGGACATGATGATGGATATTGTAATGCTGTCCGAAACATTGACGGACAATGAAAAAAAAGAAGAACGTAGCGCAACACGGTATAATATCCCAAAAATAAATCACTATAATTTGAGATTTTCTCTGGGATCCAACAGGGTTCTCATCTCGGACCATTGTTTTTCATTTTATATATTAATGATTTGATAAATGTTGTAAAATACTCTGAAATAGAATTATTTGCTGATGATGCTAAGCTATACAAGCCAATAAAAAGTCTAAATGATTGTGTCAATTTACAACATGATTTAAACAATATATCCACCTACTGCCAACAAATTCAACAATTATTGAAGAGTCACTTACCCAAATGCTGATATGATGTAAAATTATACTGTTTGTAAAATTGTACTGTAACTGGAACGAATGTTCTGTTGTACAATAAAAAAAAAAATAAAAAAAAAAATAAAATAAAAAAAAAAAAAAAAATATCTAAATGTTTCAAAATGTCATCACATTGTCTTTTCGAGAAATAAAAATAAAATATTATTTAATTATTCTTTAAACAACAACAACATTGCAACAGATATTCGTGATCTTGGAATAACCCTTGATATTAAACCACAATATAACCTTCATATACATCAAATCACAAATAAAGCTGCTAAAATGTTAGGCTTCATCATAAGAAACACAAAACTTTAATAGCATCGATATCATTGCAACTCTACTTTGCCTACATACAAAGTCATCTGGAGTTTGCATCAGTTGTTTGGTCTCCATTTTACAAAATCCACATAAACAAAATCGAAGCAATTTAAAACAAATTCCTAAAATATCTTTGTTACAAGTCATTTGTAAGATTTAATAATTATAAAAAGGCAGCTTCATACTTTAAAATTGATTCACTGAGTGTACGAAGGCATCATAAGGATGCACTATTCCTGTATAAAGTAGTTAACAATAATATACAATGCCCAGAGTTGCCAAATAAGATTGAATTCAATGTACCTGCGCGTTCAACACGCTCTTCTGTCCTGTTCAGGGTGGATCAATGCAAAACGAACTCTAAGCAGAATTCTTGCCTGAACAGACTATGCAATAATTACAATAGCGTATTATCCAAGGTGGATATTTTCAGTTGTAAACTTACCAAATACAAGAGGTCCATAAAAGAATATTTCTCTGATGGTTTGTGAATAATTTTATGTCTCTATTGTTTATATTTCTATTATGATTTGATTTATATCTACAACCTCTCTCAACCTTCATGGCTATAAATGTATTGATAAATGTTTTGTTTTGTAAATTTTTCATTTTATATAATCTTTTGTTTTGTATAATTTTTTTAATTCATATTCAGTTCTTACAAATTTAATTTATTTATTCCTTATTATGCTGTCTCAGTAGAGGTAAAGTCACAAGGAGGAAATCCATAATTGGTTTATTTTGGCTATATAATACTTATTTACAAACTCAAATAAATGTCAACTGTCGATTTCCCGAAAATTAATAAATAAATAAATAATGCTTTTGGCCGTGAAAATCACTATAATATACTGTTCAATTTTTGCATTTGGAACAAAAACTCAAAAAACTTTTTATAATCTTTCAGTTT
Source organism: Hesperophylax consimilis (assembly GCF_061612785.1). NCBI lineage: Eukaryota > Metazoa > Arthropoda > Insecta > Trichoptera > Limnephilidae > Hesperophylax > Hesperophylax consimilis. The sequence goes on from NC_142842.1 coordinate 6,647,840, forward strand.
CTGTTGTTTTTTACTGGATATATAATAAAGTAATAATAATCATTAGTTTATGAAAAGTCTATTTCATTAAAAATGTATCTGTAGAACAAACTAATATTCAGCTAGTGTAGTGCTGTACTAGTTTACTGTAAAGAACAGCACTAGGGATATTGTGAATTAGATAGTACTTTGTCCGGCATAATGTAAGGACATCCCTAGCACGGCATAATGTAAGGACATCTCTAGCATGGCATAATGTAAAGACATCCCTAGCACGGCATAACGTAAGGACATCCCCAGCACTGCATAATTTAAGGACATCCCTAGCACGGCAGGATAAATAATACTCCTACCTAATAAATTTTACTACCGTAAGAATGTTGTCAAAAATATCTGAATTTTTGTACTAGGAATCGCTGTGTGCTTGGAACAAAGGTGCTAAGGGTTGTATTACACCTGTCTGTATACAACCGTATGGTCTTTTGGTCTTTTATCCTAATTAATAATGTGTACACATTACAGGAAGTTATCCTGACGGAAGAAAAAATAGACAAAGTGATGGTGTCGTGCAACTGCCGATTGTGTCTCAGAGAAATCATTTCATTAGCCACACCGATATGGGGAGACTCGGGAATTCATGAAATAGTAATCAGATGCTCTCCTGTGAATGTGCTTGAAACTGATGAGTTCCAGTTTGTGTGTTTACGTTGTAAACGTCATCTGGACTGTATTGATAAGTTTCAACAACTGTGTCTAAGGAGTAATGAGATATTTCTTAAACGGACTCTTATAAAAAAAGAAGACCCTTTCTCAGGTTCATTAAATGAAGATGAAGTTGTTATTGAACTGCTGAGTGAAGATGATAATACATTTGAAGAAATCCATTCTCACGGAGAGGAGGAAGCCATTGAAACTGCAACAAACGTAGAGAGTGAAGGTACATATTATAATATACAAGGTCATCAAAAAATGTTTCCATGATTTTAATTGCTTATATTAACTGCTGTAACGTCATTGAATTTCAGAGAAATGCTTATATGTCCGCTTGTGTGTGTGTGCGTGGTTGCCACCAAAAGCTGATAGAATGCATTGTTATCGACAACAAATCTATTTTCTGAGTTTCAGCTCGATCGGATGTCAGGGCGGTAGGTGGGTTAATTTCCATTTCCAAGATTTGTATTCATTCACGAAAACAAATGTGAAATTAAAATGGATATATTTTTACAATTTATGTATAAAAGTTCAGCCTGCTTATGTTTTGCACTCGAAAATTGTCGACCGATATCGATGATTTGCTACCGACAAAAAAAATCCAAATTGTGATGGGCCACGTTAGAAAGCTCTTAATTATGATCCCATAGGGGTGGACAACTAACTGGTTGAAACACAAGCGTGTGAAGGTCTACATAAGCAGCTGCCGCACGTTCAATTGTTATTTTCAGTCAGGATTTTTTCAAAAACAAACTCACGCTCGTATGAAACCGGTTTAAAAGTGTAAATGGAAGAGTGCATACATTGCACTCCATAATATTTATTATGCCACACAATAATGAACATGGCATTATTTGTTTTGCAGATGAAATGGAGCAGGAATACCTCTGCAGACAGTGTCCCATGATTTCTTTCCAAGAAGAAGACGCTTGTATTCATCAGATGTCTCATTCCGTGAAAACTAAAAGAGTAAGTGTAAGCGACGCCCATTTGACAACGGTTCAGTGTATTTGACGCGTTGTGCCCGGTTGCCCTAGTGCCGTCTCCTCTCTCTTCTTACCTCCATAGCCATATTATTTTACAAACTAGTCTTCCCATCACTATTTTAGAAAAAAATGGTGACGTGCTATACATGAGTGATATATCTATGTGTTAAACAAATCATGCACTCCATGCCTCGACTCAAATTTACTTATATACCTTCAGAAATCTCGCGGAGAGGGGTTGCAGGGGAAAACCCTTTTCTATATCGAAACTTTCACAAAATTGTAATTTAAAAACTAAAATATGTTCTCGAAGGGAGTAGATATGTCTGTATAATTTTTTTATTCTTTATGAGAATTGAGTTAGCAGCACCTTTTCTTTGAGTAATATTTTCTACTAAATTACACATATTTGACAATAAATATTTACCTTAATACGAAATGTGGTGAAAATTTAAAAACATATGTAGCTTTTACCATCTAAAATACAATATTAAAAAATAAATAAATAATTAATTTTGAGGAAGTTTCGAGGTAGAAAAGTGTTTTTTCCTGGGCGTCCTTTTTGTATGGGCCGGAAAGCGAAGTATGTCATCTGAAGCGAGATGTGAAAACATTAACAACTGTTATTTGGTGCCGATTATTGACATATGATACAATCCATCTATAGAGATCACTGTGAATTCCTAGATCTAGCTTTCTATAACTTCTGTAAAAGAATATAGTAATTAACACGGTCAAATGCTTTGGAGTACCTAGTCCGTACAAATGGCATCTACTTGTCTTCGCAAATCCATTTAACCATGAAGAAAATTTATAAAAAATGCAAGATTTGAAATTGTGGAGCGATTTATTATGAAGCCATGTTGATTATTTAAGAGATGGTAGAATATAATTGATCTTAATCCATTTTTTCCAATAGGTACTTTACTTAGAATCGGTAATTTGGATATAGTTCGAGACATCATTGTTAAATTGCTAAATTGCTAAATTTTGCCACTTTTAAAGATTGGGGTAATCACGGCTGTTTTCAACTTGGCGGGAAATATTCCTTCAGTTAGCGATAGTTTTAAAAAGCAAATATGGAGGATGTCAATTGTTTACTATTTACTACAATTATTATATTATAAAGATACCTGGAAGTTGATCATCCCCTGGTCCCTTCTTGATATTGATAGACTTGAGATATTTAAATTTGATCTCTTCATTGATCTCAATTGAGTTAATTACGCTATTTGAGATGACAGTCACTGGCAGTGCTTGTGTGAGCAAGTTGAACATTCGAAAATACACTTCCAAAAAATAATAATAAAAAACAAGTTTGCTACTCCTTTACTGTCGTTTTTATATTAGCTCCTTAACCGTTTGAGTGCCAAAAAATTCATACATTTGCTTGTAAAATGCCACCAAAAAAACATTATTTTTTATGAAACTATGTATATATTTTTTTAAAACCCCATAAATTCTTTGAATTTTCAAGGATTTCGATAAATCAAAATATGATATTAGTTTAGAATCACGCGGAGGAGGATCCCGAAGTCCAGGCGTTTCGAAAAAATGAGAATTTTCGGTAGAAAAATTGGTTCCGGGAGGTACATTTGAAAATGAGTAATTTCCGGTGTTACTCTCCATTTCTTGGTCACGATCCGAAGAATTACTGGAAATTCGCACCCTGCGGTTGGGAAACACAGGTATGACATCACTCTCATCAGAGCTACTCTTACTCGAACTTGAATTAAAGGAGTGGAAATCGTCGCTCCCGCTGTCAGACATTTCAGAGGACGCCCTCGACGTTATATTTTTTCAAGTAACTAAAATAAAAAAAATAATAAATGAATCTGAAATTTAAACGGTTTACTACGATCTTACAACTATTAAGATAATATTAGAATAATATATACCAACGCCGCAGCACCACACCCGGCGTACGCGCGAATCAGAACACGACTGACACAATCGACGGAAATCGACGATCGGCAATCTTCGTTAAAACACAAATCGACGAAAGTCGACGATTAGCAATCAAACGGTTAATATAGTTATATACATTAGCTCCACACAGGAGGCCCTGAGGAAAAGAATTCCCCTCGGGGCCTATGTCATCTTTGAGGATGATGTGTGGAGGGACTTTTTAGGAAAGGAAGAGGGGGAAGTTCTTGGAAGGAAAAATTATGAGGGGCGGTTAGGAATCTGGATACCAATATGTCCAGGAGTGAGGAAAGTATGAATCCATCCCTCCTACCGCGGTGCAAGGCGATGTTCTGAGAGAGCCCTGCTGGAGAGGTCAAAAGGTCTCCCTCAACCAGTTTCTCCCGATCCGGTCTGCTACGCAGTTGGTGGGCAGACCCGAACAAACCTCACCCATGAACCCGGGCACTGCTCACTTAGTGTGACCCATAAATGAACCACTCACTAGATCAATATCTTCGGGTTTTTCGTACTGAGCCCATGGGTCCTAAATTTTGCCATAGATAAAAGTCTGCTCCTGAAAAATATACGTCACTACACGACATACTCACCATCGACTAGGATAGAAACTATAAAAAGGGCGTAACCATAGACAATATAATTCTCATTCGGAGCCAACCCCATTCACTAGCCTAAAATCGGCCAATGACAGCGGCCTATAAACATGCATGAAGTGCGCACTGGTTTGTGGAAAATATACGTCACATAGCCATAGAGATTTACCGTGTCTTTTTTTCTGACCCACTTTTTTCTCGGAGTTATACCCCCCTGGTGTGACCTATGTCAGAGGTTTTGGTTATCCAATAAATGGTTCCTGTGGTATCCATACCCGCCTCCCAAATTGATGTGATGACATTCTGGATGGTAGGATATTTTCTATGAGAATTGACATAAGAACATGTTTTTTTTTACATTTTGCTGTATATTTCGGATTCTATCTTAGAAATGTGGGTTTTTTGCCTTTGAATGATAGATAATTGAGAGGGTTTTAATGACGCTTCCATCCTCTAAAGAACTTTAATTTTTCGTTTGTTATTTTTATTAAGTCTGCCGTGTGCTGTGGAGATTTTCCTGAATAAAATGCTATTGACAATCAGTTGAATTATAACGTAAAACGAATATAACACCGTATTTACATCCCTTTCATTCATAACAGTTGACCAGTCGGTTTCTTTCAGTCGCTCATTAATCTCCTCATTATCTGCATTGTGGAATAATTTTATTGTTCGAGGAGTTAAGAGGGTTGCATTGGATTACAAAAATTAACATAGATTCTAGTTCTACAATCAATGATTTATGAAGAGCATCCTCTAATGGGTGATCAGCAATCGACACCTAAGTTGATAAATATAATTTGGCAGTTCTTTACATATTTTCTCTTGTTCTTTGGCTTTATTCTGGTTTTGTATATATGTACATATTGCAGGTTGTTCATTGTTGTGTGTCGCTAACAACCCTTTTTCATTACAGACATTTCCTATCATTTATTTGTGTCAAATTTGTGGAAAGATTATAAAAAAAGTGCAATACAAGCAGCACATTGCGGCACACAAACACCCACGGCAACGTAGAGAGTGTGACGAGTGTGGAAAAACGCTTTCTGGAGGTGCTCTCGCGAAACATAAACTAATCCACCGCTCCAGAGTGTTACATGACTGCACGTTATGTGGAAGTAAACTCAAAACCAAAACTGGGCTTGACCGTCATATGCGCTTTGTACATAATAACCAAGACCCGTCCAGCTGTCCTTATTGCGGCAGGAAGTTCAGCTACTCGTACAACATGCGAGTTCATCTGCGTACGCACACAGGTAAGTGTTACATGACTGCACGTTATGTGGAAGTAAACTCAAATCCAAAAATGGGCTTAACCGTCATATGCGCTCTGTAGATAATAACCAAGACCCGTCCAGCTGTCATTATTGCGGCAGGAAGTTCAGCTACTCATAAAAAAACAAATCCTAGCTGTGTCAATTCAATAGAGTTAGGTTAGGTTAGTTTCCGACCTTTAGCATTTTACTCCTGGCACAATAAAGAGTACTAGGCCACTGGATGACAGCATTCCAACGGTTAAGAGCCTTCACATCTGCATTGCTCCAATTTCAACAGGCAAAGTTAAGAGTCATGACGGTATACGTAGTTTAGCTAGTACAAATTCCCATTGTGTAAAATTATCATCTTCTTCATAAGCTTCCTTTATCTATTGTCCAACTTTGTACAAACACCTCCCTCAAAATTTTCCATATTTTATATGGGATCTAACCCATCTGTAGCCTCTAAATAAATTGAAAAAATTACAAACATAATTTTGTAATGAATAACTATCACATATTCTTATTTTCAAAAACTTTTCGACGGAGAAATAACCATCATGTCCACATTGTCTCATTTGTTTCCTTCTGTTAATCATGGCCGACTCAAGTATTTGGTCTTGATCGTGCTATGTCTTCCTCGATATATGATTTCACACAAATATACAAATCGTCCAAACATTATTAACACACTTTGTACGGGAAGGGTAGTTCTACCTTTTATGCCGGTTCTGCTTGAATGGCGGAAAAGCCATTGTTGTCCGATAATTTTTTTATACCAATCTCTTTGTGCAGATCCCAACTATATGTAATATGTATTTAAATCCATAATATCTTTAAATCCTTGTCTTTTGTATAGAAGAATATTTTGTCAAAAGTAAACTAAGTTTAAACCCGTAGAACGGGTACTACATCCTTCCACTTATTGCACTGGAAATCCGGAAGTTTTTTTTTTTTTTTTGTAATGATTTGAGCAAAAAAAAAATATATAACGTAATAATAAATGTAACGTAATAAAAATATGTACATTTTTTACAAATAAAACATCACTAAATTACCCAACACTGACTTCAACTTCCGATTATGGAGTCGTATTACAAAAGTAGGCTTAATTTCAGACAACAATTTTATTGTTGGGTGTGGTGAGTACTATATAAAAAATTTCATTAAAATATATGTATTATTTTTAAACAATGTGTTAATTATGGTGATGATCTACTGGTTGTCTGGATTTTACTGGATGTCTGCTGGTTTTGACAAGGGGCGTCAAAATTTTACTCGTGCCAGGCGCTGTTTCTTTGTTAAATTTGCTATTTGATAGCTTGAATATTCTTACGGTAACGCTGGCATGTTGTCTTGGGAGCGGATGGATGTTTGGAACAAAACAGGGAAGGTTCAAGGTAGTTGTTTGTTTGCCTTTCAGGGGAAATGCCGTACTCGTGCCCGGACTGCGGGATAAGTTTTGCGCACCGCGTGACCATGAAGCTGCACCGGCTGAAGGAGCATAAGGTTGACATGTTCGATCCTCCCACCCAAAAAGAGCAACTTACGATTAAAAAAAAAAAGATTAAAAAAAAACGGATGATGTAGCACCAAGTCTTAATTAATAGTTCCTAATTTTTTTTAAACACACTTCTTTTTAATACCTTAAAATTAACATTTTTATAAATAAACATATTTTTATCTAAAATGAAAATAAGCAATTTTTTTTACACCACTATTTTGAATTTTTTATGTGAATATCGCACAAGAGTCCCGACTGCTACTACTACTAAGAGGACGGTTGGAATGTACCTGGCTTTTATTTGAATAGATCTGGTCACCAAACACGGCTAATAACATTTCAAGCAACATTTCAGTATCGAATGGTGGTCTTACACCAGGCAATACTGATAGTATCTTTCATTCTGGAATATGCTGCAAATATGCAATATATTATTTTTACAATATTCATATAAATTATTACAATCACGTTACATTGTGATAATGAGGAAAAAATAAAAGCTTTTCATGTTGTTGTTCTAGAGTAGAACATGCTTGAAGGCAATTAGTCTATTACAAATTCTTTGGTGTATTATTATTTTTTACTCTGGTTTTGATGGGGTAAATTTTGTCTTTTCAGTGTTGAAGGAGAGGTCTTGTTTTAACCAATATATTTTTATATAACCAACAGTTTTTCAATATATTCATATCAGTATTTGCAGGTTATTAACAGTATTCCAGTCATAAATATACCAATCACATTCCAGTCAATACCTTCAATCACAGACATAGGAATTAATAGACGAGAAGATAATGGCGAGGGGTAAAATCAACTGTTGAAGAACGAAGGGGGTGAAGCTGACTGTGATTCGTCAATAAATCAATCTGACAGTAAATAGGCATCTCGCATTATAATATCACCATTTACTTCTATAAAGTAAAATCTGCTTTTGAATGAATAGACATTTTTACATGGGAGCGCAAATTGCTCGCCACGTTATGAACAAATTTGCGAAGTCCAAATTCGGCAAAAAAATTCGGTTCTATTTTCAGAGTCGAATATTTCGTTTAAGTATTTAGTTAAGACACTTTTATAAATGTTCATAATTTACTTCCCAGCAACCAACCAGCTTTGTGTTTCGCGTCCAGACGTTTCTCGATGTAATAGTATATTATGTTTCTACAACTGATCCATATTATACGATGTGAATATGCTTAAAATAAAGTAAAATAATGCTTATATATGGAATGTAATACGACAATTGGGTTTATTCTCTTTTTCACATCTATTTTTACAAGTTTTCATAGCACAAGTCAACATTTTGCCGTGTTATTTCGTAAAATGAACCGATGATGCCTCGACCATAGTTCGCACAAGAATGATGACGTCACGTTTTCAGATTTCACTTGAGGCCATACGCGAGCACAGCCGGCTCCAATGGAACCGGTATGGGGAGTGGGCATAAATATACCACTCTCGGAGTGGGGATAATACGCTTTTAATCACTTAGGGCAGGTCTACTAATATTCATATGTCTATGCCTTCAATTAAATAGCATGTGACGGAAAAAAGAATTTAGATACATGTTTCGATCCTGCCCATCACTAGTCCCGGTTCCTGGTAGTGATGTGCATGATAGAAATGTTTCAATCGAATTAATCGCTCGGAGTTCAGCGGGAACAATAACTGCAGTCAGAGGCAGCACTTTTTGTTTCATGGGGGGAGGGGGGTTGTGTATTCTAATGTTCCTGAATTTACACTGTTATTAAAATAGGTGCTCCTGCTAAATGCTTCCGCTGAACTCCAAGCAATTAATTCGATTGTCAATACAATCATCAACAGCTTGCGTTTTGTCCATAAATTTGAATATTTTTCCTCAAATGTTTTAATGAATCTTCTTCTTCTTTGGTCTCATAGATCGGGAAAAACAGCTTGTTCTAATACCGTACCACAAATAATCTGCCCATAAATTTAAGGTTGACAAAAATAAATCATCGGTTCGTATTCGGAACATCATTCTTAGTATTTACAAAGTCAATTTCCTAGAATGGAGCCAGAATAAAAGGCTTTTAAATTTTCATGTAATGTAAATGCCTGCAAATTTTGTGTTTTTTTCCATAATCTGATTTATGAAGGAGATTATCTGTGGCAGGCGGCGTGAATTTGATTTGTATACAAATCTACAGTTTATTTCCGAATTTTATGAAATTTTGCACGCGTGGACAAAACAAGAGATATGTCACTGTATACGATTGCGTCAAGCCCAGACAACGCCTGGGGCTTCAGTAACTATACAAACTTTATGAAGCTTTTTGAGATTTTTTTCACAGAATCGTCTTCAGACCATCAATCAAATCACGAAAGTCTGTGAGATTAATTCGAAACATCATTCGACGGATGGTATATCGTTTATCGGAATATGAGAAATCGATTTTGTGCATCACTAGTTTATTGGATAAATATGAATCTATGGAATGAGTACACTTTTCGGCTTTTCGCGCCCTTATGATTTGACATCTCAGCTGTGTTATGTTAATCTGTCAAAATTTGGTACCAAACATTGTAATATTTTTTTGGCAACGATAACAATATGGGTATAAGTGGATTGATACCGTTTTTAGAGAAAGCTTCGAAAAAAGGAAATATTTCGGAGTTTTCTGGATGTACAGTTGCTGTTGATACTTATTGCTGGCTTCACAAAGGAGCATTTGCTTGTGCCGAAAAACTCGCACGCGGAGAGTATACGGATGCGTAAGTTTATTATGATTTATTGTATTAGAAAGGGATTGATATAATGTCCTATCAATCTGTGAATGCTATTTTACAGTCTGTTTTAATTCTGTTCTAGACACATCAAATATTGTATGAAGTATGTCAACATGCTGCTATCCCATTCCATCAAACCAATTCTTGTATTTGATGGGCGCCATTTGCCGGCAAAGGCGTTGACTGAACTCAAAAGACGAGAGTAAGTAATGCAATTTATAATTGAGCTTTTACAGACATAGCACTGTGTTATGATTAAATATTAAATTAGCAAGCATTAAGAGCACTTCTTGAAAGCGAAAAATACTCTTTAACGCGATGCATATTTACAAACTTAAACCATGAATTTAATTCCCAAAACAGACATATACATGGGGAGGGAACCTTTTGCCTCCCACTTTCCTCTGACCTTTTTCAAAGTTGTTTACCTAGCTCTGTAGCTCACCAACTGCCTCTGAAATAAATTATAAATATATTCATCCGATTAGGTTTTTCCGCATCTTTTATTTTTAAAATTTTATTTGTCGTATTTTGAATTTGTACATAGTTATATATGTCCTAATACAATTCTTATACAATATTATTAAAAAATACATCACAATAAAAATTATCAATCACATAGTTTCGTAATTTAAGTTTAAATTTGTTTACGTTTCTTCTAATTTTATTTCTTCTGGTAATTCGCCAAATATCTTCATCGCTCTGTACATCCACGACTTTTGACTCTTGGTTTTTTTTTCTGAAGGGGAGTCTTATTTCATACCCTTTCCTCGTCTCATGTGTGTGTTTGTGATGCAGTTTTTCATTTTTTCTCAGAAATTCAATTGATGTATGGCCATTAATAGTTTTATAGATTAAAAATTAAGTGTTGGAAGTAAATAATATGTTTTAATGACAAGATACTCCTTCATTTTGTTGATTTTTGTATGTCTATTTTTCTTCAGTAAAATTCTCATAGCCCTATTTTTTAGTATTGTCATTTATTTAATGAATCCATCGTTGGCTAAGAATATAATGCAGCTGCAGTAATTAACGTGTGGTACAATGCGTTGTATACATTTTTACTGGGGACTGTGTTTACAAATCTCTGGGATTTTTTATTTGGCTTTTATTTTGAGAAAAAGACAGTTCAGAGTCCTCCAGTATTTAAATTCAAAAACTTCTTTCAAAGCTTTACCATCTACCAATAATTCCCTTTTTGTTGGCTTTACTTGTTTTCCAATGTTCATAAATTTTGTTTTTATTTATATTACTAATCTATGCACAACCTTACTTGGTGGCAATGTAACACATTTATTTATTTATTTACGCCCTAGTGGATTTTACATAAAATAGATGCAAGTGATACAGTTGTGTTAACTATTTGTTGTCCATAGTAACAATGGTATTTATAGAATAAGTAAGTTACAAAGCAAAACGCATTTCTTTCAAATGAGTAATTAATAAGAATTAACAAATTAAATTAAATAATGTGAAATATAAAATAATTAAAAAAATATAAAATACTGAAAAAAATATGTATTCACTACGGAGTGGTAAACTCGTACATTTCAGAAAAGTAATTACGAATATTTAATTTAATTGCGTTCCATTAATATGAAATCTTAAAATATTCCCAAACCGATTACTAAAATTATGCAGTCGATTTATAGGTATCATTTTGTCTCGAATTTCTGGTTGGTATAAATAATTATATTTTGTCTCGAATTTCTGGTTGATATGAATAATTATATTTTGGCGAGAACTTCTGGTTGGTATAAATAATTATATTTTGTCTTGAATTTCTGGTTGGTATAAATAATTATATTTTGTCTTGAATTTCTGGTTGGTATAAATAATTATATTTTGGCGAGAATTTCGGGGCTGTCAATACCATCATTAATAATTTTATTTAATAAAACATGATTAGAGATCTGGCAGCGTAATTAAATTTAGTTGTTTATGTTTATGATTCACTTTTTTGTCAATGCTGGTCACTTTTTTGACGACTAATATTATTAATTTGAATCAATAATTGACCGGTACTAAACTAACAAACATAATATTTATTACAGATCAAGAAAAACAGCGAAAAAACGTGCAGCAGAGCTCTTACGACTTGGACAGGTAAATTATCGTACCCTAAATTCTGATTGCTCAATGGTAGGATACAAACTTGAGTTGTATTCTGCCTTTTAAACTGAATTTATTAGGAAATGTGTTTTTATTTATTTATTAACGCCCTTTTTCGGGACTTTTACATGAGAATATTAAGAAATATACATTATTTATTGTACTTAACTGAATTGCTTCATTAACAACATTTTATATTTGTTTAAAGATAAAATGAAGATGTCCACTGACTTGGTATAATTGTTTCCCTCCATTAGTATTCTGGGCAAAGAGGAAATACATATGGTAGTTAGTCCCAGAATTTCTGCACTGAAATAAATCCTGACTTCTAGTATTACGTTGTGGATTCCGAAAGCTTATCAATTCTAGCAATACCGGACTATCAACTAAAGCATTTAGAATTTTATAAAGAAATACCAAGTCAGTGAAAATTCTTCTGTTTGACAATTTGAGCATATTCGTATAATTTAACAGAGTGTTGTAGTTCAACATAATTGCTGGAATACCATAATAATATTATTATATATTTTGTTAGATGGAAGAAGCTCGCTCATACATGCGGAGAAGTGTAGACATCACCCACGAGATGGCTCTGCAGCTAATAAAGCAATGCCGACAGAGGAACGTTGACTGCATTGTAGCGCCTTACGAAGCCGACGCGCAAATGGCATATCTGAACAAGATCAATGTAGCGCAAGTTATCATCACAGAAGACTCTGATCTCATTCTTTTTGGATGTAATAAGGTATGTATTGCTACAGAAATGGTCTGCATAGCTCTTGCATAGCTCCTGCATAGCTCCTGTGTAGCTCTTGTTTTTTTTTTTTTTTTTTTTTTACAGTATTACCGCACAAGAGTCCCAACTGCTCCCGTCTGGAGCCAGTGAGACTATGGCATCCCCAATTGGGGTATGTTGTGAGGCTGAGGGTATTGGGGAGGGGAGGGAGATGGGGAAGAGGAAGGTGGGGAAGTACCTGGCTATTCAGATCTGGTCACCAAACACGGCTAAAGCCATTTCAAGCAACGTTTCAATTCTGAATGGTGGTCTTACACCAGGGCGATACTGAGAGTATCTTCCACTCTGGAACGTGCCGCAAATATACTATATATTATTTTAAATTAATTAATTGTGAAATAACACAAATTAATCAAATAAAATTTATTTGCGCACGCCGGGTTCGAACCCGCGACCTTCGGATCTGTAGTCAAAAGCGTATACCACTAGACCACGCCGGCCGTCACTCAGTAAGAGTGTAAGTGTAAGCACTCAGGCCACAAGTCAATCGTGCTATTTCCCATAACCATCTTATTCCTTTGAGAGTAGCCCAGTTCATTTAATGAATTTAACAGGGTTGCAATAATTGGGTTTTTGGTCATCTCTCTATATTTTGCAAAGACTTGAGTTAATGGCACGCATGCGCAATACTCTCATGGTTTGTACATTTCTGCACATCCTAACAAAAGCAACATTTTCCGCTTACTGTGGTGGTAGTAGAAGATTTACAAATATTATCAGATTATTCGTAACCTGGGAATGTTCGTCTTTTCTTACAAATAAAAAAATTGAAAAATCAGTACTCTTTCAATCAATATTTCTTGTAATTAGAGAATAAATAACCTTTGATGTTTCAGATATTTTTCAAAATGGATCTGAACGGCAATGGGGTGTTGGTGGAGAGCAACAAGCTGCCGTTGGTGATGAAGTGTCCCCTGGAGCACTACAGCTTTGCCAAGTTCCGGCAGATGTGCATCATGTCCGGCTGCGACTACCTCGCCTCCTTGCCCGGCATCGGACTGGCCAAGGCGAGACAGTTCATCAACGCTACGAGGGATCCTGATATACATAATGTAAGCTGTTGTTACTATGTCTTGACAGAGTCCGCGGAAAGGCGGTGAACCATGCTCCATGGTTTCCTGCACCTTGAACTTTGAAATCTGGAATAATTAAATACAGAGTATGTTTACACCTTAGTCCAGAGTGGAAAAAACTCTCATTATCGCCCCTGCTGATAGAGTACCATTCAGAATAAAAACATTGAAAGTTACAAAACATAAACTAACATTAATAGACCAGTTAGATAAGCGTAGTCTCTGTAGTCTATTACATTTATGCCAACCATAGATAGACATTCTAATTGATAGACCAGTCAATCAAACAATTGTTAATAAATGAATCTGACAGTATACAGGCAACTCGGATTTTATAATCACTGTAAGAGTCCCGACTGCTTCCATCCTTCTGGAGCCATGGAGACTATGGCATCCCTAATTGGGGTATGTTATGAGGCTGAAGGTAGCGGGGAGGGAAAGGAGATGTGAAAGAGGAAGGAGGGGAAGTACCTGGCTATTCTGGTCTAGTCACCCAACATGGCCAAAGCCATTTCAAGCAACGTTTCAATTATGATTGGTGGTCTTACACCAGGGTGCTACTAAGAGTATCTTCCACTCTGGAATGTGCCTCAAATATACTATATATTATTTCAAATGAGTTAATTGTGAAGTACACATATTAATTAAATGAAATTTACTTACTCCTTACCAATCAACCACAGAGGCCATTTCAGACCTGGAAAATAAAATCTAATGCCTACGAATGACTAGTCCTTTTTACAATGACGCGCAAATTGCTGTCTTTGTAAAAAACTTAAAATCTCAAATCAGGTAAACAAAAGCATGTTTTTTTTTTTCAAAATTAAATATTTTGTTACACTTTTACAAATCTGTTATAATTTACCCACCTCATTCATTTTTAGCAACGCTATGCCAAGCGGTTCGGTTAAAAATAAACATTCATATCCTGCACAAAAAATTCCCTCAATGTACTGCGCTGCAAACTTACTTACTTCTTTGAACTTTGCTTTTCTGCGCAGGGTCGGGGTCTTTTAATCTGCGCCCCTCGATGGTCAACTTATGACTGACGTCGTAGTTTATTCAAAGCACTATCGAACCCTCCTGGTGCCAAAAATACGGTCAAGTGCTTTTGCCTCCAGCTCGTCGAAATCATACCCAGATTTTATGTTAGGGCAAGTCTATCAATCTCTTTCAATCCAAATCATTTTGGAAGACTTCTAAGACAATTTTATCAATGGTGTTTTTAGTCAAAGCCCAAGTTTTTAGTCAAAGCCCAAGTTTTTGTGTCGTAGTTCCATTGCTGGTAGGATTTTGCTGTAATTTATTTGTAATTGTTCAAAAATATATTGTAATTTGACATATTTATTATCGTTATGAAAAATGTCACAATCCATATTTATTTATGTATTGAGTCATGTAAAATAAAATTGTTCCATTTCTAGGCTCTGCGTAAATTGCCATCGTATTTCAACAAGTCGCAAATGGTGGTGACTGACGAATATCGCGATGGATTTTTGAAAGCTGAAGCAACATTTAAGCACCAGCTCGTGTATGATCCGTTGCAAAGGAAACTCCTGCCTTTAAATAATTTGGAGGATGAAGGTAAACTATCACACATCATTATTTATATGTAGAGACCTTAAATATTCATGATCTCAAGAAAATGAAAATACCTAGTACAAGAAAAATCCACATTTCCCACCCAAAAAGTTTTTACACTTTTAAGTAATTGTTTCGTTATGGCTTATCTATGCTATTGGATCACGTTATTCTGATTTATTTATTCACGATTTATTCTGCACCAAAGACAGTTCTAGGATCTTTGGAAGAACGCAGTCAGTTGAAATAGACCCTTTGCTCTGCAACAACCTCGCTCGGTTGTTCAGTTTGACGAAATCGCCGTGGAGTTGTTATATATCTCTAGTCCTGTAACGACCTCGCTCGGTATTTCAGTTTGACGAAATCGCCGTGGAGTTGTCAATTACCTCTAGTCCTGTAACAACCTCGCTCGGTAGTTCAGTTTGACGAAATGACTGTGGAGTTGTCAATTTCATCTAGTCCTGCAACAACCTTGTGAGGTTGTTCAGTCCGACGTTAATCGCTGTGGAATTCTTGGTCATCTACAACTATACTTGTTGTTTGCCAGTAGATGTTCACTGTTTAGAAATGCCTGTGATCTTCTAACAACTGTGTGATTTGTGCAAGTAAAACCCCACAGAAGAACAGTCGGAAGATTTTCTGTCATAAATAAGCTCCATCTTGTAATCCTCTCTTTCATGTGGGGCATTTGAAGTTGCATCGGAATTATAGATATTCAAATGGCAGAGGGGAGAACCAAGTTCTTTTCTCTGATCCGTTGAGGTGTTGCAAAACAAGTGCGTCATCTCACAGAAGTTTTGTGTAGAAATTAAAAATAGAAATAAGATTTT
The DNA here is from genome assembly GCF_061612785.1 of Hesperophylax consimilis. Classification (NCBI taxonomy): domain Eukaryota; kingdom Metazoa; phylum Arthropoda; class Insecta; order Trichoptera; family Limnephilidae; genus Hesperophylax; species Hesperophylax consimilis. The sequence continues at coordinate 6,663,932 of NC_142842.1, forward strand.
ACAAGAAAGAGCTTAATACAAAAGGACTATCCCCTTAAAACTGTGATTTCAACGACCCCCCATTTTTCCAAAAACAAATTTGCTCACTTATTTCAATGAGAATTGGGCATTGTTTTCTTTTACTTTCACATACTTGATTCCCAAGATTTTACTCTCTATGATCTAGAAGTGGGAACTTTGGATCACATATTTTTTGGTTGTCTCTGTGTGAACAAATATCCTCTCTTCTATCAAACTTTAAAATTGCCTCATCTCCATTTAACATCTCATCTCTTCTAAGTCTGAACTTGACTCCAATCTTCCATATAATTTTGAAATTTGTCTATTTAAATAAAATTAATATATTATAAATTCACCTTCCCTCTCTTCATAATTTGAAATGATGGCCGTGAAAGCCAGAAACATTTGAAAAAAAAAACGCCCTTGGAAAATCTAAAACGTTAGTTTCACTTTGTATTATGTATACAGGGTGTATCGGCAAGTACCCGACAAACTTTAACCAGCTATTCCTCAGCACATTTGGAGTAAAAAATGTTATGGGCGCTTTGCTGTCTGGTAACATTTTTTTTCCATTAAAAACAAAAAATAAATAAAAAATCCCCACTCCGTCACTGTCATTTGCATTGTTTCTCGTGTTCAACAGCTGTTATTAGCAAGTGTGTCAAAAAGTGTCCTCGCTCTTTCGTACACACTAAATAATAATACTTAAAAATGAGACGAATGGTGCCATGCCATTTCGTTGTGATTGTAAAAGCGCGCCAACGTTGGTAAGTACCTACATTATTCAAAGAAACTCGAACAAAATATTGTCAGATGGGTTTTCAAACTTTGACAAAGGATAAAACAGTGGTGACATGTGGTGAAAATATGAATAGTAAATTTTTTATTAAAAAAAAATGTTACCGGACAGCAAAGTGCCCATAACATTTTTTACTCCAAATGTGCTAAGGAATAGCTGGTTAAAGTTTGTCGGGTACGTGCCGATACACCCTGTATAAATAATGAGATGACACATTACATATTTAAAAATAAACGGTATATTTTTTAAATTAAATGTTTTTGAAAGCGGCGTGAAATGTTATGAATTCATATTTCTTTATGTATCTTCGTTGCACTGGCAATATCTGTTAACGTGTCCAAAATATATTTTTTTGCAGAATAAATTGTAAAAAGTGCACCACCGTTCAATGATTTATTTTATGCGAAATATGTAGTTATAATAATTTACTTTTCCTTTTTATTAAAAAAAAATATTATTTTTAAATTGAAAGAGATAAACACATTCTATTATGATCTCCTGAATGATGTCTAAAATATGACCAGATATTGGTGGCGCAACGATGGACGACAAGCAAAATGCAACAAAGTTACCTAAACTAGAGGTACTTAATAATTATTTGGATACCTTTTCTTTTGTGTGTAGTTATGGGTTGTAACTACATATTTCGTAGAAATATTAGGAATATAATTTTTTTTTTTAAATAATTTTCAATTATGTAGTGTCCCGTGCTTATGTTATATTTGGAGAGAAGACAGGATTAACTGACAGGTAAAAACATGCTTTTTTGGAAAATATATTTACACAGACAGTCTGAGCCACAGCAACACATGGCGGGGTTCAGCTAGTACCTAAATAAATAATTTATGCTTTTTAAGTAGGCACTAATTTGCCGGAATCTTAAATTACATTATATATTTTTTAAATTTACATTATTCAATTGTCTCTAGCCACTTATGTAGAATCAGTAATACCAATTGACATAAATTATTTGAAATGGCTGTCATCGCATTCAACGAAAGTGTATTTTCATTTTACGTAATTAAAAATTAAAATGCTATAATTGAAAATTTCACAAATACAGTCAGTTTCGTTTTATAGAAATTAAGGTAAATCAAAAGGCATTATTTAAAAAAAATCATATTAAGCGCGGCCAGCGATCCTGAAATATTTACCGAATATAATAACAGAACTTCAATAGAATATTTACAGAACTTAAACATTAACTTTGAAATATGATGAACTGTATAAATTCTGTGAAACAACTAATCCTTGGTGTGTGTCTTCAAGATTTCGAAAAACAATTTATATATCTTATTTTATCCACATTGAAAAATCTCCCGGGTGAAAAAGGACACGGGTTCAAGTCCCGGTGGCGTCATGTATATTTTATCAGGATATTTATCAATGTGGATGAGTGTTTCAGGCTAATAATTATTGCTTATAAAATAATTGTTACCCTTTGTGCTATGCATAAAAAATCTTGTCTTAAACATTAGTTTACCAAAAAATAATAATTAATATTTGACAAGTTCTAGTATTTTACCAAAAAATGTAAACAATTTGTCTCGACGCCATCTAGGGAGAGAGTTAGCACTTACAATCCCTTTCTCATATAAAAATAAAGTTGGTTGTTTCAGGTGAAAAAATGTAACAAGCAGTAATTGTTGAATGAAACACTAGTATATATTGAATTATTTCGCGGATAAGAGATAAGCCGCCTAGCTCAGTGGTCAGAGCTGTCGACCGGAAATCGAAAGGACACGGGTTCAAGTCCCGCTGGCGTCATGTATCTTTTATCGGGAGATTTTTCAATGTGGATGAGTGTTTCAGGCTAATAATTATTGCTTATAAAATAATTGTTACCCTTTGTTGCTATGCATAAAAAATCTTGTCTTAAACATTATTTTACCAAAAAAATAATAATTTATATATCACTTGGTAGTAGGTATGTAAATAATATTTAAACAGTAGTTGTCAAGCATCAAATTTATAAAAAAATATATAAGGTAGTTTCGTCTAGTGTAAGGGTCAGTGGTTTGATTAGACTTATCTGTTGTTTTCATATAATGCCTAATTGCTTGATAATTTGGTTTTTATCTCAATTTATTTACTATACATTTTTTTTTTGGTTAACTTGACCTTGCTTATCTTCCTTTACAAATGGTTAATTGGGTTATTACGTTGCATCACTTGTGAAAAATCTGCTGCAAGATTTGTTTACTGTGTACATTAGAGAATTGACATACTAGCTTGTGCGATTGTATCTTATAGTACCTGCAAGCACTTTAGTCAAAACAGCCAAAGTCCAAAACAGTATCAAAGGGAACAATAAACAGTTGACACAATTTGTATGTGTGTGCAAATACATGTGTCACAACCAGAGATGTTCTTTATTTCAAATAAATCCATTTAAAATGGAAATGCAAAATGCAAAATGGGTATTTTCCATTTTGCATTTTAAATGCTTTTCTAAAAACCATTTTGCATTTTAAATGCTTTTCTCAATGCATTTTCCATTTTAAATGCTTTTTTGCAACATTCTTCCTACTATCTCCACTCATCTTTTTTTCATAAGCCCCAAATATCAGTCGGTCCTCAACCTCGCTATGAGAGATAATTTACATGTTTCAAGTTGCTCTCTGGTAGAAGCCCTGGCAATCGAGTGATACCATTATGAAAAATACTGATTAAAATACTGAACATGGGGCCATGACGCTGTAATATTAAATGTTAGATAGCAGTTTCTATGTTTTTACGTTGGCAACATTTGTCCCGCGCAAATTTTTTGTGGTTCATAATCTGTAGTCGTTGCATTTTTTGATTTACCATCATGTAGTATGTTTGGTCTACATTGATGTCCATTATTAAATGACAAAACTGTTTAAAAATTCTATAATTAATTTAATTGTTTGACCTGAGAAACCATTTTGCATTTTCAATGCATTTTGAAAATAGGTATTTTGCATTTTGCATTTTAAATGCTTTTGCACTATCAAATTTTTTTCCATAGAAGAGAAGCTAGCAGTCCACAATGGAGTCCTGGTACCTACCCTGATGTATGGAAGTGAGACATGGAACTGGCAAAGGATGAAAGTAGACTGAATGCTGATCCCTGAGGCGTATGTGTGGTAAAATCATGTATGATTGTGTAAGAAATGTGGAGATCCGTAAAGAGTGCAAGGTTGATGTAAGCGTAATGAGTAAGATCAAGAAAGGGACGCTTAGATGGTTTGGGCATGTATAGCAAATGAGCAAAGAAAGAAGTATAAGGAGAATATATGATGCAAATTTGAATGGTAGCAGAAGTCGGGGACGCCCGAGGAAGACATGGCACGATCAAGTGAATCAGATACTCGAGTCAGAATAATAGAAGACTGTGTATGAGATGATGTATGAATGTGAATGAGGCAAGGAGTGTGTGCCAAGACCGAGTTGTTTGGCGGTCCGTCCTCTCTGCCTACCCCTGCAGTAAACGGCGTGATGGTCAGTTAGTTATTTAATTTTATACAATATACAGGGTGTCCCGGTGCACTATCTTCAAGAGGTGATTCTACATGACGGTGGAAGTAAAAAAGATAAATAACTTTTTTCGAAATTCCAATGTTTATTTTCACATACAAAAATATTTTTCCGTAGAAGAATATTTATTTTTTTAATACGAACAATTCAACTTTTTTACATACATTACCAACTATGTACCTTAAAACTTGGAATTTCGAAAAAAGTTTCTTTTCTAAAATCTTTTTTACTTGTATTATCGTGTAGAATCACCTCCCAAAGTTTGCGTACTTTACCCCGGACACCCTGTATAATTAAGTAACTTAATGTTATTACCACTTAGTCATAGTCATAAACAAACTTAAATGGAAAGTAATAAATAAAAAAACATCATTCAGTTTTTCCTTGTGCTTGGCAGAGAGGATGGTACGCCAAACACACTTTTCTCTTGCTTTATTTACATTTATACATTACTAATTTACTATTCATTCTCCATTTCAAGAAACCTCAAGTATTTTATTTGCTTGAATATGTTTTGTTTTCTGACTATTCAATGTATTTTATTTGCTTGAATATGTTTTGTTTTCAGACAATTGAATGTATTTCCGAGAAATAAAATTGCCTAAAGCTGCTTAGCATCACTTTCTTTTATTATTATTATACTTGTCACAGTCCTTTGTAATTTGGTGATCATTGCATGATTTAGCTACAAACACCAACATTATTTATAGTACAGACCTTGTCACCAAACATAACATGCTCTAAAAGTGGGAAGGAGATAACTCTGTGAATTTTAAGCTCGATCTGTAGGACGGAAAGTAGAGCCTCCTACCCAAAGTGCCATCGGCAACCTGTTAGACTATTTGAAATTAAGAACAACAATTAAACAGGTACTGATCCTGAGACGTGCAGTAATGCCGGAGCACCCCTGGATCCTGATATAGCGTTCCAACTAGCTCTTGGTAACTTGGACCCTTTCTCATTGAAATGTTTGGACGTATGGCATCCTGACCACAATAACCCCAAGGTAAGAAAAACATAATGTTTTTATTTCATAAAAAAATTATATGATAATTAAATGTTTTCATCGTCATCATCATCACGGCGCTGTTTGTATGGAATTTGGCCTCCTCAAAAAAAGTTATCCACTGACTGCAGTCCCTCATCATTGGCTTCCAGTCCTCCGTCCTCCCCGTCCTGCTCCAATACTCAAGTACTCCACAGAGTCATTTCAATTTAGTTTATTATTTTTAAAACACAAAATTGTTAATTTCAATACATTTTTAAATATATTTCTGAAGAAGTATTACATAAATATAAACTGTGGGTATGTCAAGTATACTAACAGTAACATAGCTTGCCTTTTAAAGGCAGCTTCATTGATGTCTGAATTGATTCTGTTCAACAACAAGATTGCTCTCCTCACCGGCATGACCATTGGCAAGTTAGTCCTGCATGCTGAGAGATAGAACAGTCCGCGCTGTCGGTGAAGGAGATAACCATTGGGAACATAGAAATGAATGCTCTCCATGATAGATAAGTTTTCAAACCATCCACGAATCAGTCTGAAGAAATGAGACCGTAGATGGTTCATTCCGAGCATACCCAAAAGAAAATCAGTAGGATAGAGCCACGGGTAGTAGTCCCTCGTGTAGAGAAATCTTATAAATTTCTTCTGAACTTTCCAACATGAGGGAATACTTTACTTGGTGTGGACTCCAGATTACCGACCCACTTTCAAGTTTACTCCTTACTAAGAAATTGGCTAAAATTCCGTGCAGTGCACAGAACAAAGCCCAGCATTCTCAATAAGCGCTACAAGCCTGAAATGTCAGCTTACTATCAAACACGATTCCAGGATCCTTCGTGGTGGAGACAGATTTTGATAGGGTGTCCGTTGTATACCGTACTATCCATCTCTTCCTTGGTCTGCCTCTGGGTCGCTTCCACTGGGATATCAATCTTATTATATCGCATTCTTTGTTCACGTCCAGCCCACCGCAGTCTGTGGAATCTGCAGAATCTTGCCGATCACAATAATAATACTTGCATGTTTTTATTTCACAGAATTTTTGTATAAACAAATGTGATTTTTACCGTCAATAATTTCACAAAACAATTAATTAAATAATGAATATCTTAAATGACTGAAAATCTAATGAAATTATTATGTATAAAAAAAATAGCTTTTATTATCGTGTTTTATCTTGTATTTTCCTTACATGTTTTGACAAGAAAACAATGAAACATTTTCAATTCTTTTGGTTTTAGCCTACAGGCGGTAATACAAATGGATGGAATCAATGTAGTATTGCTCCTCACAAGAGTATTTGGAGCAAAGACTACTCGGAACATCGCAAGGAAATTAAAGTGACGAGTATCAAAGACCACATGACAGCTATTACCATTCCCACCACAAGAACCTTAACGACAAAGCTAATTCAGCCCAAATATGAGGACAAAGAAGATAAAGGGTAAATGAATTTTTTATAATAAACATGGACGAAATTGAGTGAACCAATTAAATGAATAAATTCACTCAATCTGATTCTCAATTTGACATGGAATCCCTTACCATAATTACGGCGCAGATATTATAGGCCGCGCCGGAGGTATTGTCCAGGACTCCATCACGTATAGTGTCCCGCGCCGTAATTAATTCATAAAAACCGTAGGTCATCGTCAGTCCGCACGGTATCCGCACCACAAAAACGACCGAAGCAGCGCATATTCGTTTTCAGTCAGAATTAAGAAATACATTTTGTATTCAGTTGTGAGTTGTAATGTCGCATTGTAGTTACATTTCACTCATTCCGAGCCTCGCGTCTGTTTGCCCGAGTCTGTCTGTCCGCATCCCCAACGCTCAATCACAGTTCGTCAAGTCACAGCAAGACAGAGACACTTTTGTCAAAGGTCTTTCCTAATTGAATCCTCAATATCCGCCGCGAATCTGTTCATCGTGTCCCCAGCACGGTCAAGCCCTCGTCAATTTCACAAACTTTTTAATCAGTTTTATTTGGTTATTAGCTGTTCCTCGCCCTGCGTTGCCGTGGCTCAGTCTTTCTGTGCAGGCAAAGGAAACAAGAGCGCGTGTTGCCTTTACGTCCAACAGATGGAGCTGCTTTAAAAAAAAATCATGTTTTTACCTGTCACACGATATTCGAATGCAACGTTGTGTCAAAATTTCAAAGCAATCGGTGGTGAACTTTTGGAGATTTAACATTTTGAACAAACGAACATTTACATTTTTATTTATATAGATAGATTGTTGATTGAGGTATATATTTCTTTTAAAATATTTATTATTACGTAGGTATTGTAGATGAGTATGATTTCATCACAGTAATTAGTAAATATTTGTCAACTTTACGGGTACAACAAAAAACTGTTTATTTATTCATAGAGAATTGTTTAACACCGCAACACAAAATCAGTAGATAAGAACATCGGGGTGCATCAGTTTTTGTACTCTGTCGATGTTACGATATCACGATAATAACATTGTAGTAATTTTGTCTATTATTTGCTGTGATTGAGCGTCGCTTACTTAGGTTTTTGTTTGGCGCGTCTTATATCTAATATATATCTCTAATATTAATCTCTTTTTTTTTACAGATTGACAATTGAAGCTCTCAGTTCTATATATTGCGCAAAGCAGCCGATTAGAAAGCACATCGTAGTTGCCGAGACTCAAGATTTCGAAACCCAAGATGTGGTCAACTTAATATCTAAGAACCCCTTTTCAGTTAACAATTCCAAGCGTTGCAGTAAAAGCCCAGATACACCTGCAGATAGCTTTACTACAGGGGGAAGCGCCTCTAAGAAGAGGTGCTTGTCTCCAGACAAAGAGGATATTTCATCTTCTCCTGAAACATCCCCTATAATAGAAAGTAAAAATAAAAATCATCGGAAGATGGTCGAAAGTAGAACATTCACAAAACTACTTAGATTTAGCAAATTTCAAAGGACTTCATTGGATGATAATAATGTAGTGCAAAGCAAGTTTTTCAATTCTTTTGATAGCGAAAATAAACCTGTTGAGATCAAAGAAGAAAGTGGTTTAAACGTTTCTGGCATAGCCGCTTTGAAAGTCGATGAAAGCAATGTTCTAAATTCTTGTGAAAATATAATCAAAGAAGATAGCGTTCATAATAAACAAATATCTTTGGAAGATTTCTCTTGGACTTCAACAGATAGCACTGTACGTACGCCCATTGATTTAATTGATTTATCACCAGAAGAAAAGTCTAACAGAAGCATTAACCCATTTAAAAAGCATATATTATCAATAAGGAACAACTCAGAAGACTACAATGATAACACATATCCACTGGAGAATCTTGTGACGCCAGTGTCATCTCAGGCAAGTTTATTTCTAAAATTATTTGCTTCCTTATTTTTGTATTTTTACACTCTAAGGCATAGTTGTTTGAACCCCAGTCACATTTGAAGTCATCATAAATTCGACAATCAGCACCATTCTGTTCATCCCTGTTAGCCACACGATTCTCGTTCGCAGCATTTGGTTAAATTTTGATGACCATTTTGAGGGCTTAATCATCAGCTGATTATAACCCAACTCTAAATTTGACAACTGCTAACAGACCTAGAAATGGCGTTTCACAGGGGCAGTTAAAATTTAAAAAAAAATCCAATAACTATTCTAATAACCCTGATTGGCGATTGGGACTTCCCGAAGGCTTCCTTCACATTTAACATCTTAAGCCCGGGGCTTAACACATTGTCGTCGGGACACGCCATTTGCCGTTTTTCGCGGACTGTCGGTCAACTGCGGGACACTGCAAATGCCATTTTCAGTTTTTGGCGGGAAACGGCATTATACGGGTTTGTTATCAGCGTGAAATAAAACGCCTTGAAGGGTGATTTGCTACCTGGGTGCTAGGCGACACTCTGTTGACGTTATTTGAGATGCCTTGTCCGGATTGGCTAGTGTGCCGCTTGTAAAGGCGTCGCCAGAAATCTACAGTTTTTATGCGATCTCAATCTCCAGTTTAGTTTGAGTCATTTCACATATTGGACTATTTTTCATACCGCTCGCACTGTTCTGTTTACTGTTTGGTATTTCATTTTTTGACTTTATCCCTACAAAAATGTCTTTACAAGCCAATGATACATGCACTTATAGTGTGTGATGGATTATCAATTATCAACATACGAAGTGTACCGATTCCTTGAAAGAATAAATACTATCATTCATAAGTGGAATGGGCTCTTCAATTAGGCGAGGCAACCGCAAAAGACTCTTTTTTGACAAGAAGCAATTAAACTTATGAGTTATTGAGTGTTCGCCTTCGGCCTTAGGCGACACTGTTCAATATTTGCGCGATCAGATTTCACACATCCAGCGATTGTAAAATTGCGGGCATGGCAAATATATATTATTTTTTAATATATATCTATATGATATAAAGAAACATGTTATCTTTTACATGGAATGTTCAAATATTGAATATTGAGTGCTATTTACTGAATTAAAATCAGATTTTTATATTCAGCTTTGAAATGTGGTGAAATTATGATGTAATCAAAGCAATTATAATTTATTTTTGATGATCAAATGTCATATATAATTTCTTTGAAAATTTCAATTGAAAATATTATTTGGTTTAGAAATTGTATCAATTTTAAGAAAGCGATATATTTTTGCGCTAATCGCGAAAAACACCCGCTATAGGCTAGAGTCTATTGTTTGAAGCGCCCGACTACAATGTGTTAATATATTGCCACATAGAAAACCTTTAAAAAATAATTAGTACTAGGTGCTGATTCAAAAACTTTTAAAAATGATATTAAAATGTCGTCTATGAAATTATTAATTAAAACTGTTTTGTATTTCAGGTATTCACTGAAAACTTGGATGACATTATACCTGAAACTCAAGACATAATAATTAAAAAGCCTTGGCTGACATGCAGCAGCCAGCCCATACAGAGAGCTAGCAGTATGAGCCAAAATAAGCAACTAAACAAAGCATGCAGAAGGCCCGGCTTGCAAAGGAAGAACTCAGCCCCGGTATTGTCGGCTCAGCAATCTTTACTGACTAATTTTGGATTTAGTTTGAAGTGAGTAATATTTTACATTAATTATATTCCACATGAAGGGGGTGACAGATTACATTAAAAGTTCAAAGCGTTTTATACAACTCATACAGACCTGTCACACCTAAAAAGATGATGTGTTGTAAGTGTGGGCGTGGCGATGATATGTGCTGTGATCTGCTGGCTAGGCTATATTTGAAAATTATGCGACCCCCTCTCCCACCCATGGCAGGAGAAGGGGTCATAACAATCTATAGAGCGCCGTAATTACGCAGCTTGTCTGTCAAAGTGACATACCATACAAAGAAATGATATTCTGCGGCAGTCCCCCAAATTAACTGATCCCCTCTCCTGAGGAAGTGTGTACAGAACGTATAATACGTACATGCCACGCCCAGATTATGCACGCATAATATAGCGTAATGTATCTTAGGCTTTATGCTCTATTAGATTTTCATGATTCACATTTATCCTGTATGGTCCACTTTCTAGTGTAGGTCCAAAGATTTTTTGTGGTATTTTAAGCTCTGCAGTCCTTCTTCCACGAGGATATGCAAGTATCCAATACTTGACAATTTAAGTAACTTAGCGACTACCACATATCGAGGTGTATCGGGGTATACATCCTCACATCTGTGCGTAGGTTCGTATGCAGGCTAGAGGTGAAGCGTATATATCAGAACAGATGTTTGGAACAGATATGTCAAAGATACTTTCGTACTTAGAATTTGTTGTTAAGTATTACGTATACATATCGTGGACAGGGGATATCTATAGGTATCTCGTTTGCTTCGCTAGTACATATTTGAATACTAAGGAAACACTCTTTAAAGCGTCAATACTTTTTCTGGCTTACTCGCCCATAAGAAGAGTTTGTCCCTAGTATCCAAATACTTGGGACACCACATCGACACAGCCAGTATTCAAATACTTTGTACTCCACAATACGTTCCATATGAAAGTATTTAAATTTTAAATACATTTGGCTGCTTGAGCCAGAAGTCGGAGTATACTCAGCACGACATGTCACCTACATGACATGAATCTCCGTTTGGGTATTATCGTAAACTTTATTTAATTACTAAGTTATTTAAGTATTTAAAAACGGCTCCAATCCGTAGTGTTTCATGGCATGGGATCATTTTCATCTCAACAAAGGCTTGTCCTAGTGAGGTAAAAATTCTAACGTAAAAAAAGAACATAACAATAACAAGGTAAAGAAACAATAAACAACAAAAAAAACAATGAAAAAAAAACAAAAAAGAAACAACAAACAAGTTTTGTGTACAAGGGGATTTAGTGAGGCTGCAAGTAGTGGGGATTGGAAGGAGATGGAGGAGAGGAAGGGGGAACGAACGTACCTGTCTGTTCAGATCTGGTCACCAATTGCACAATAAATGTTTTACTGTCTAATTTGTGTTATTTAACAATTTATTAATTGAAAGTATTGAATAGGACGTTTGCGGCACGTTCCAGAGTGGAAGATACTCTCAGTATCACGCTGGTGTAAGACCACCAATCAGAATTGAAACGTTGCTTCAAATGGCTTTAGCCAAGTTCGGTTACCAGATTTGAATAGGCAGGCAATCCCCACCTTCCTCCCCTCCCTACTACCTTCGGCCTTACAATATACCGCAATCGGGGATGCCATTGTCTCTCAGTTTCCAGACTTAGTTATGATACGGGAAGCAATTGGGACTCTTGGGCGGTATTTACATAAAACATTAACAAACCTTCCAAATTAATATTTTTCCTATCACTTACTGACCTATTCCCAAATATTTGTCCCGCCAGGCGCAAGCACACGTCTCTTCGCAGTATTTGGTATGGGCGACGTGCATGCTAGGTACAAGTGCAAAATACTAGGGAACAGGTATTTGGAATAAGTATTTATTCATACTAGTTGTTCCAAGTATCAAGACGAGCTAGTACGACTCACCTCTAAACCGCGACCGGCTGGGCAAGAATAACAAGATGACAGCTATAGCAACTGTTTGACTGTGAGTGAGGCTATGAAAGCATTCTACTTTTTGACATTTCTTCGAGAATTCAACAATGATTGGTAGCGACACGGGTCTTGTGTTTTGGCTTTGGTCTTGTGATTTTGTACAAACTGTGCGCGACGAGTTGTTTGAGGCATTAGTACACAACTTGAGTATCGGAAAATTGCGTATCTCCGTGGAAGAAGTGCCAAAGATTGTTAGTTTAGTTTATTTAGTAGATAACAAGTCCCTTAAATTTGTAGTTTACTTCTCAGTATTTTCGGTCCCTTACAGTAATTTGATTATTGATAAATTACCCCTATTTGTGAGAGGCCGGAATCATTTCTGTACAATTATTTCAATGGTCCCTTGCAGGTAGTGTAGGTAATTTGACTATTGATTAATTACCCCTATTCGTGAGAGGCCTGAATCTTTTCTGTTCATCTATTTCAAAGACAAATGTTTTTTTTTTACAGATCTCAGCTGAAGCATTGAGCTTCTTAATTCTTAAGAAGGTGCCTGGCCAGTTGGTATTGCTGTTCCTTTGTTATGATGATTTATTTCATCTTAAAACTATCTGTTTGTGATGAATTCAGGCAGGACCTGAAGAATTTTGAGAAATGTGTATTTCGAAGCTGTGTTAATTTATAATTTAATAAGCTTAAATTTATTTGTTACATGTTTTGCAAATGTTTTTAGAAAAGGAAATGTTTACCGTTTAATTTATTACATACTGATATTACAATGAATGTGTGTTGCCTTTATTGATTTATTATAAGTTGAACTTTATTTAGTCGAAAAAATGTATTTGTATAACCTTTAGTAGATATGTATTAATAATATTATGTACTGCTTGTACATTTGACTGATGCATAAATAGATTTTAATGATTCTGTGAAAAGTAAGCATTTTTTTTTATTATTTATTGACAATTTCACTCTTCTACGTAAATGTAACTTTTTTCCAATTTAAGGGTTCACTCTGTGCGCGCTGAAAACCGAGTAAATTTGAAAAATTATTATAAAGGTTATAATATGGTGAAAAAAAAAATTTATTGTTGATTTCACATTTTTTTATTAACTCCGACTATAACTACTATATATGAGACTATAACTTCTTATATGAGATTATATTTTATTTTTGGAGATTGGATAATTTATGTTAAAGTTATGATGGCGAAAATGGTTTTCATCAGTACTCCATTTGCACCCGTAAAAATTATGTTAATATTAAAAGAAAAAAATTCTGTTAGTTAAAAAGTTAGGACGGGTTGTTTCGGAGAATTTGAACAATTCATCAAATTTCAAAGTTGATTTTCAAGTTCCTCGAAAGATTTTTTCAAGTTCTGTTTTTATTTCAGTTCTGTCAAGCTAATAGCCTATAATAATGTAATAACAGAACTTGAATAGGACTTTCACAGAACCCAAAAATGAATGTTAAAGTTTGATGAATTTTTCAAATTTTCCGAAACAACCCGTCCTTAGTAAATGTGAATCAACAATAACCTTTTTTTCTCACTATACAGGGTGTATCGGCACTAACCCGACAAACTTTAACCAGCTATTCCTTAGCACATTTGGAGTAAAAAATGTTATGGGCACTTTGCTGTCCGGTAGCATTTTTTTTTCAATTAAAAACAAAAAAATTTAAAATTTCCACACTACATCACTGTCATTGGCATTGCGTTTCGTGTTAAACAGCTGTTATAAGCAAGTGTGTCAAAAAGCGTCTTCGCTCTTTCGCACACACTAAATAATAATAGTTAAAAATGAGACGAATGGTGCCGTGCTATTTCGTTGTGACTGTAAACGTGCGCCAATATAGGTACACACGTGCATTATTCAACGGAATTCGAATAAAATATTTGCCAGATGGGTTTTCAAACTTTATCAAAGGATAAAACAGTGGTGACATGTGGTGAAAATATGAATAATAAATTTTTTATTAAAAAAAAACGTTACCGGACAGCAAAGTGCACATAAGATTTTTTACTCCAAATATGCTAAGGAATAGCTGGTTAAAGTTTGTCGGGTACGTGCCGATACACCCTGTATAACCTATTAATAATACTATAATAATTTTTCAAATTTACTCAGTTTTCAGGGTCCACAGGGTTATGGAGCATTTTTCAGAGGATCTATGGTGGTTTACCCCATGATTCTTTAAGAATCCCGTTAAGAGGAATGGCTGCATGGCCTTTTTCATACCAAACTTAATTTTAAATTTGAGGCCAAAATGCTTGACCAAGCTGAATAGTATTTTTTTTTAAATCAAAAGGTGGAGAAAATATGTAAATATCTATATAATTTAAAATATAAATAATTGTTTGTTCAAAATCTTAAATCTCCGAAAATTCTTCACCGATTGCTTTGTAATTTTGACACAACTTTGTATTCAAATACACATGTGTTTTTATATACCTATATTATATAGATGTCCCCTGTGACAAGTAAAAATATCATTTTATTTGAAAAACAGCGCCATCTGTTGGACGTAAAAACAACATGCGCTATTGTTTCTCTCTCTGCACAGACAAACTGAACCACAGCAACGCGTGGCGGGGTACAGCTAGTAATAAAATTAAAACATGTTAAAAGCATTTTTATGGGCTTAAATTTAAATTATAAGTGACCGATTTACGTTAGAACACAATTTTGCTGTACATATAAATTAAAATTTGTGTTTTATTTTTTTATTTCATTATAATATTAACATAGTAAATTGAGCAAGAGATTATCAACTGAGAAAAATGGCTAAAGATGCCTCTAAAATATATTCTATTGTTGGGAATTTTTGATCTCAATTCCAAAATTAAGTTTTGTTTGAAAAAGGCCACCCAGTCCTTCCTTTTAATATAATATAATGGCCTTTAGAAGGAAATCCAACTATTTACAGAGAGCTTCCTTATTTATAAAGTTATAATTAGAAATTGTATTATATCAATTATTAGGTATCTATTTACATGTTGTTTGTTTTTTGTTTATTCATGTGGATTGGATGCCAACTTATTTCAAAATCTGCATAAATCATACTGTGTATATATCACTTCATTATACTTTTTTCTATTGTATAAAAAATTACTACTTTCATGTAATAACCATAGTAGTTTTTTTTTTAAATGCAGACATAGAAAAGTTTAAAAAACTGACACATAAATGTTTGTATGTACCTTATTTTCACTGGAATTATAAATGGTTTTTTTATGACTTTTATTGATAGACATGATAATTACTAGGAAGTTAATAGAATAAATAATAACGATGAAAGTGTTTGTCCTTGTCATGTTTTGCAACAATCCTTAAGGTTAGGTTGAATGTTATGTTTTTATTGTGATTAATTATAAATTGATAAGTAATAAAAATTGTGAAATGTATTTGCCTCCAATGTGCCTTTTTTCAATCCTTTTTTTTGAATAAACATTATTACAACCCGGATAATTATTGTTTTGTTTATAATAACATATGCATATGTATTTATGTATGTATCAAAAAAACTTATCAAATGATAAACATACCAGCAGCAGTATAAACTGGTTTTACCGATTCTTTGACCTTTATAGCATTTCATCATTTGCGTTTTAATTTTGAAAATCACGTGTGGTTTTGTTAGCACTTCAGGTTACGTTAGGTCCATTAGGTTATATATTCTGACCCTAAACTACAATTTAATTCTCGATAAGTATCTTAAATTTAATGACACGATCAATTAGTAGTGTGAAGTTAGGGTGAACAGAAATTACGAAATATACCAATGCTCAGAAAGTAAAAAGGAAAAATCTAGATGACTCACAATAAAAAGGAAAATCTAGAAGACTCACAATAAAAAGGATAAATCTAGAAGACTCACAATAAGAGAGAAAAATCTAGATGACTCACAATAAAAAGGAAAATCTAGAAGACTCACAATAAAAAGGATAAATCTAGAAGACTCACAATAAGAGAGAAAAATCTAGATGACTCACAATAAGAGAGAAAAAGCTGAAGCAATGTTATGCTAAACTTTAAATGCTATACATATTTACTTGTTGAAATTGCTTATTCAGGGACAAAATATAAATCTTGGCTGGAAAACCTGCAAATTTGTTGTAAGAACATAACTTTTATAATATAACTAGTGGACCCAGAAATGCTTAGCTTTGGTTAATGTCTTTCTCGGGCGTCTCCGACTTCTTTTAACATTCACTACTGTATACCACAATGTTACTGTTAAAAAAACTGCATTACATCGACTCTGTATTTCATTCCGGTGCAAAGATATTGCGTTATGTATTTCTCCAGTGTTCCCGACTTCTATCATTCAAACCCCTCTGTTAGCAGTAATAAGAACAAACTTTAAAATTTTTCAGCGATATCTGTCCACCAATTTTCGAGTTTTGCGAGTACTAGCTGACGTGTACCCAGTGTTGCTGGGGTTTATCCTCAGGAGATAGACATATACCATCACGGGCTTTTCTGTAGGCCTTTTTAAGATGTTTAATTCCGTAGTAGGTTATTTTGATGTATCTCGTAAGGTTTAGCCAACGTTGGCAATGTAAGCGCACGAAAATATTTTTTTTTACGACTTGATTACAAAACATCCACTCTACTCTACTTTCTATACTTATAATATGCATGTAACATATATATATAAACCTTCCGGAAGAAATCCTCTAAATGATAGTTAAAACCCCATCAAAATCTGTTGCGTAGTTTAGAAGAACTAAGTGCACAAACAGACAGACACGGATTGCCACTTTATTTCATACTGGATGATAAATTATTATAAGCAATAATTAGTCGTCTGCGATATCAATACAAATTGAAAATATCTCCCGCGCCTTCTGATGTCCGGTCAGACACTCTGGACCACTGAGCCACGTTGGCTTATTTCCAACACACCAAATAATTCAATATGTACTTGTACTTCAATCAACAATTACTGGCCATTATATTTTTTTCAGAGTGTTCAATTCCTGTCGGCGGCATTTATTTTTACTCTGGAGATATTTTTAATTTGTATTGATATTGAAGAGGACTACATTAAAAAAAATATATAAATATATTTTATACTATTTAGAGATAAGATATTTAATCATTATCCGAAAAGCAGTCTCCAATGATAAAATTGACACTGCTCTACTAGAATACATCGAAGAACAAAGTAAATGCAATGCCATAAATGCATAAGTCATAGGTCAATAAAAGCCTCGATGAACCTAATAATGTATAATGTGCAGAAAAGTAAGTTACATTTATTTAAAATATATTTACATAATATTTACAATTGTCAATTGTAAACATTATGATGGATCCTTTTAGTTTTGTTTTGTATTTGACTAAAAAGAGTATCAAAGTGTAAAAATTAATTAATGAAAGATTGAACCATTGTGTCCATTTTAATGCTTATCGAAAAGAATACAGAAAAAAGTGACCGATAATAACACGCTTTAATGGGATAATTAATATTTATTTCTAGACTTCTTATCTTAAAAGGCCTCAATCTAAAGAACTTTATTTATCAATTAATTTTTGTATGAAATTTTTACTAAAATTCGTGAGTTGTGCTATTTACCTGTCGAGGGATATCATATCATGTGTGTTTTTTTTATGTGAATACCGCACAGGAGTCCCAACTAACACCAAGAGTCTGGAGACCGTGAGATTATGGCATCCTCAATTGGGGTATGTTATGAGGCTGTAGGTAGCATCAGGGAGAGGAAGGTGGGGGAGTACCTGGCTATTCAGGTTTGGTCACCGAACATGGCTAAAGCTATTCTGAATGGCGGTGTGTCTTTGGGATGTGCCGCAAGTATTATTTTTTAAATTAATAAATTGTAAAATATCACAAATTCATTAAATGAAATATTGGGTACATTTATAGATTGCAATCTGGAAAATAAAGGGTATGAAGAATATGGATTTTTCGGATTATTCGTGTGGGATCAGATTTCGGATTTTTTACGTATGAAATCCAAATTGTGAAATCTATAAAACTGGCAAGCAATACTTTATATTGAGACAACGGACCTTAGAATCCTATTAATTTAATCTGGATTTTGAGTTGCAATAAAGTGGAAAATTTCTGATTTTCCAAAACAGCTCCGGATTTGCAACCAGGTACATTGTAACATATATGTTTTTCGAGACAGGTAACACGTTTTGTTCACAAACTTCTTAAACAATAGTTATTTTACATAACTGAATTATAATTATGCATTTAAAACAGTCGTGATTTTACTCGTGTATGAACTCTGGCTGTTGAAGATTAATCTATTAAAATTCTCGCAATCGAGTTCAATAAAATTAATTATCGTTCTGCGATAATTGATTGTATTTTATTGCGGTCAAATTCCATTTTCAAAAGTACATAATAGTCAATAGACTAAGGACAGGTTGTTTCACCGAATTTTAACAATTTGTCAAATTTCAAAGTTGATTTTCAAGTTCTGTGAAGATTCTATTCATGTTGTGATATCAGTTTTGTGAAGCAACTGGCCAATAATGATATAACAATAGAACTTGAATAGAACTTGCAAATAACCCGTGAAATTTGATGAATTGTGAAACAACCCGTCCTTAACCACAAGCTTTTACATGGAGCCTGAAAAACATCAAAGAATAAATAAATAAAATTGACTACTGACAATTTATTAATGACTAGCAGTACCCCGCCATGTGTTGCTGTGACTCAGGTCTGCAGATAGAGAAACGATAGCGCATGTTGCTTTTTTATAGTATATTTTATTTAGTTATAAAATTTTACGTTTTTATTTATATATGTAGATGGAACGTATGCACTTACCTACCTACCTCACACCTACTGTGACATTCTTAAAAATAAAATGCTAAATAATATAGATAAGAACTATTTTATTGCCAGTAATCAAGTTAAGAGACCCGTAACTAATAAATAAATTTTGAATTAAAATCAAATATAGATTAATAAATTACTATTATTTTACAAGCAATAATTATTAGCTTGAAACACTCATCCACATTGAAAAATCTCCTGATAAAAGATACATGACGCCAGCGGGACTTGAACCCGTGTCCTTTCGATTTCCGGTCGACAGCTCTGACCACTGAGCTATGGCGGCTTATCTCTTATCCGCGAAATAATTCAATATATACTAGTGTTCCATTCAACAATTACTGCTTGTTACATTTTTTCACCTTAAAACAACCAACTTTATTTTATATGAGAAAGGCATTGTAAGTGCTAACTCTCTCACTAGATGGCGTCGAGACAAATTGTCTACATTTTTTGGTGAATATACTAGAACTAGTCAAATATTTTTATTTTTTATTTTTTGGTAAACTAATGTTTAAGACAAGATTTTTTAATATCAATTAATATTTGATTTAAAAAACTAATTGGAAAAGTTTACGTATTGTTGTAAACTGCGTAATTTAAAACTAAGCCCGTCGTCCCACAGATCGGTAAACAATCTACATACCCCGAGTACAGAAAATTATGTTTGATATAGTAAGGTTAGGTAACTTTTCTGCGCACGGTCTTTCGGCATTTGTTTTATGTCGATTGCTTACTCACCCTTCCTTGCCTATCCATTTATTGACATAGTTAACTTGGTGATTTAAATAAAAACCATATAATTGACGCCTTGTTTTCTTTTTATTCGGCAGTACAATTTGATTTTCACTTTTCTTTGTTTTGAAAGTTTAAAAAAAAATACACATATTATTATTCCTACAATGTTTTTGGTTTCCATGGAAGGCAATTGAGAAAACCTATTAAATGTGATGCACAAAGCATTTTTTCAAAGTTTTGGTACTCATGGAGTTGCCGCCATTTACAGTAGTGCTGCTATTCATGTTGAATTAGGTAGGTACTAGACAGAGCCGGCCCTGAACTGAACAGCGCCTGGAGCAAATAAAATTTTGGCGCCCCTTTTCAAGACCAATAGAAGCCTAGGCCCTAGGTATTAGGTAGGCGTAGTGCCATTTTTTATGAAAAATAATCTCAATGGCTATGTGTTAGAGCTGTTAGGTGTTAGTATAATCAGCTCCTTTGCGCATTGGCAATTCAGCGCCTGAAGCGGACTGCTCCGATTACGCCTGCACAGGACCGGCCCTGGTACTAGGGGTGTGACGGAAGTTTTATAACAGAAGCGAATATTATTTTTTATGCAAAGGCCAATGTGTAATTGGTATTAGAATTTTAACAAGTACAGGTAAAATAGAAAATCTTTAAACACCTTTGTTGGATGAAGTGTGTATTTTAATTTCAATATTCAAGTATTTAACAAGTCGCTTTTTCACATTGTAATTTGTTCCTCACATATATCAAGCCAGCTCTACTACTACTATCATGTGATATTTATTTCAGTTTCCACTACAATAAGAGATCTTCTTTCAGAGGTAATCTCAGGCCCGCCGTAAGCGGGTGACACATACACTTAGAGACAAAACATATCACGCAAGGCGCTGGCGCGTGCCGCTTGCCTCACGACTATTCCTATGGCATATACTCCCACGGCGCACTGGCCCCACCACTGTTACTAACGAACTCCTTGAAAGTTCTGTTATAGCGTGTGTACACGTTCGCCAAATGCATTGGGCCAACATCTTGGCCCTACGTGTACAGGACAATTTGGCGGTTGCCTACCTTGATCGCCAATATTGGCCGGTCAACCCGATTGTTTTTTTTTTGTTTTCGTGCTCACATCCAAGGGTCTTTGGTCCTCAGTTTGCAATACGCATTCAGCGGAGGCGGTCGTGTTGATTATTGCCTAAAGGATTATTTTAGTTTAGGAATTACGATGATTAATAATTTAACGTGCTGTAGGTACAAATAACACCTCTTATTGGAAAACCCTTTATTTGACATTAATATTCCTTATAGTCCTTTGCCTGAAATGACTCTTGAAACCTTCAAGGCAAGGTGAAAATGTCAAGAGACCTAGAGATTTCATTTAGCAGCACCATACCTCCAATCACGATATATAGGGCTAGAACGTTCGTTCTGCAATGTGGAATAAAGAGCAAGTGGTGATGGCGGTAGTTGTTCATTAATTTATAGTATTCTACCTACTACCTAGGTCCTAGGCGTCCACTGGTTTTGAATCCACAGAAGAATTGAGTCCACAAACCTGGGTGGGGAACCCGACGCATTTGTTCTCTCAGCTACTAACCTTTCATTCTTCTTCTTCATAACCTGGCAATATTTTAAAATCTCCTACTACAATCACACTACGCGGAAATGTTGCTTGTGTCGTGATGGTGGACTTATCCAGCCGAGGAATTGAACTGACGACGCCTGGGTTACATTACATATAAGTTATTCGATTACACCAGAAGGCCTTCGTGGTCGGGGAGTAAGGCTATTGACTAGCAAGCCGGAGGTCGCGGGTTCAAATCCCGGTGTGCGCAAGTAAATTTCATTTGATTGATTTTCGTTATTATGCACAATTTACTCAATAAAATAATATAATACCTACTTGCGACACGTTCCAGAGTGGGAGATACTCTCAGTATCACCATGCTGTAAGACCACCATTCAGAAATGAAATGTTGCTTGAAATGACTTTGGCCGTGTTTGGTGACCAGATCTGAATAGCCAGGTACTACCCCAACCCCTACCTTCCTCTTCTTCATCTCCTTCTCACTACCTTTAGCCTTAAACATACCCTATGTGGAGATGCCATGGTTTCTTTTGCTCCAGGTTGGAAGCAGTTGGGACTCTTGTGAGGTTTTACTTGTTTGTTTATCTGATCTCTATAAGTCACCCATCAGACCAGTGCTGAGTTACTGAGTGCGAAAGAGAAAAGCGAAAGGGTTTTGAACATTTTTGATTTGAAAACGAATATTTGACGCCATTCAAGATAATTAAGTCCGGCGGGCGACGTACAACCGTGAATTATACCTACGAACTATCTGAAGTGCTTTCAATAGCAAGTTAATAAAACTGGGACGGTTCCGTTGTGCAGAACACGTAGCAAGAGTGTGATAAAGACGACCACCGAAAAGGCTCATCTTTAATAAGTCTGCAGGACGAAGGAGTGTCCGTTGGATGTTGGATGGTGTGGAAGCATCCACCAATTGTGGAGACAAACGGGAAGAAACGAAAGGAGACCTGCAGAAGTTTCCTGAACGGCTTGGAGACGACCAGGACTGGATACTCCAAGGATTGTAACGCCGATGTCGTTAGTTATGTTGTGTTAATTATATAAGCAAAAAACAACTAATGTACGAACGCTATTTTTCCACGAATTTTTTTTATAATGTTGTGACGTTAACATTTGTTGTTGTTAAGTCTTTCAACCATTGTCAACAGAAAATTTGCGTCAATAAAGTACCTGCCTACCATAAAATGTATCAGGAGAATTCTGGTATTTTCCAAATCTTCCGTTAGTAATATTTTTTATTCATTCTGGAACATTGTTCCACGTTCAAGAAAAATATTTTTGCTCCATTTATTATTGTGTATTTCTAGAGAGTCATTAAAACTATTGTGTTATTAGACAATATTATTGATTTATGAGCTGTAAAATTTTATGTTTCCGCTGTATAATAATTATTACTTCTAGTAAGTGGTCGAGGGGTAGGGCTCTCGACTAGCAATCGGGAGGTCGCGGGTTCAAATCCTGGCGTGCGCAAGTAAATTATATTTAATTAATTTGTGTTGTTTCACAATCGATTCAACAAAAATAAATTGTATTTGCAGCACGTTCCTGGGAGGAAGATACTCTCAGTATCGCCCTGGTTCAGTATTGTTTTAAATGGCTTTAGCCGTGTTTGGTGACCAGATCTGAATATCCAGGTACTTCCTTATCTTCCTTTTAATTCATTCATTCAGCCTCATTGCATACCTTAATTGGGGATGCCTTAGTCTCACTAGCTCCAGGTGGTTCGTAGCAATCGGGACTCTTGTGCGGTATTCACATTAAAAAAAACTAATTTTTAATGCAAAGAACTGGTACCATTCATCCATTTTGCACCGATACAGGAGACATGAATGTTTTATCATTTAAATTAATAATTAAGTTAAATACATTAATAATTAATAAAATTAAATTTGTTAAATAATAATTTAAATTTAAATTATTTAAAGTTATTAAAATAAAATAATTATTTAAATTCTTTAAATTAAATTGAATTATTTAAATTTATTAAACCATATTAATTAAATTTTATTACATTAAATTATTTGAATTAAATTTATTAAAAAAAATCACTACTTAAATTAAATTACTTTAATTTATTAAATTAATAATTAAGTGAAAACAGGTCGTTTTGTGTTCAACAGCTCAGCACTGGGATGACTTTTTTGCGTTTCCCCGCTCTTAAAAAATGGGTTCAAGTCTAGCTCCACTTCTTTCCCTCCTCCACCCAGCATCCCCAAAATGACAATGCCCATTAAAGTTTCGCGATGTTACTCTTAGTAGACTCATGGTTAAAAACTACAACCTTGCATGCCTCTTAAAAATGGCGCTGTGAAGATTAGCCAAGTTCTCAATAACTCACTGGATCAAATCAAATCAATGCACTGTTTTATCAGAAAACCTACAAAACTCGAACGCACGTAAGCATTGCACGCGTGTATTGCACGTAGACATTGCACGTAAATATCGCACGTGAGAACGATAATATTTTTTAATGAGGGTAAACATAACACTATCTTACAAAAAAAATGTGACGGACGAGAAAATTTAAATGAGATTATGTGTTTTTATCGTTTTTAGACGTAATTAAAAAAAACTTTTTCGAGGAACCTTGTGTGAAGGAAAAACATGTCAATTACATACAATATTATTATCTTACACAGGGGAAAAATAACAAATCGTGGCGCCGCTCGGCAGACGGATGCTAAATTATTTATTTAATGGACAATTTAATAATATTTTATATATTTTCGCGACACTTCGTGCCATGGCAACAATAATTACTTCAATCGAAATCTCATAAACATCGAAGGTCAAATTAAATTGTAATCAAACTTATTTTAATTACGAATATTATTATGTATTTTTATACGATTATTTTCATAAATGTATTTTTGATCTATCGCTTAGTTGAGTAATTAATAGTAAAAAAGAAAGTATTGTAAAAGAAAGTAAATGTTTTGTGTAGAAAAAAAATCGCAATTTTCAGCGAAGAAATAAAGCTTTAGTGAGATTCTCATAGAACTTTTATTATGTATATTATCTGCAGAGATGTGCAAAATGGGTACCCAAAACCATTTGAAATGCAAAATGGAAATGGGTCAAAACTTTTCCATTTGAAAATGCAAAATGCAAAATGGTTTTTAGAAAGGCATTTCAAAAGCAAAATATCTATTTTCAAAATGCATTGAAAATGCAAAATGGTTTCTCAGGTCAAACAATTAAAATAATTATAGAATTTTTAACCAATTTTGTCATTTAATAATGGACATCAATGTAGAACAAACATATTACATGATGGTAAATCCAAAAACACCACGACTACAGATTATGAAACCACAAAAAATTTGCGCGGGACTAATGTTGCCAACGTAAAAAACATAGAAACTGCTCTCTAACATTTAATATTACAGCGTCATGGCCCCATGTTCAGTATTTGAATCAGTATTTTTTTGTAATGGTATCACTCAATTGCCAGGGCTCCTACCAGGGAGGAACTTGACAAATGTAAATTATCTCTCATAGCGAGGTTGAGGACCGACTGATATTTGGGGCTTAAGAAAAAAAGATGAGTGGAGATAGTAGGAAGAATGTTGCAAAAAAGCATTTAAAATGGAAAATGCATTGAGAAAAGCATTTAAAATGCAAAATAGAAAATACCCATTTTGCATTTTGCATTTCCATTTGAAATGGATTTATTTGAAATAAAGCACATCTCTGATTATCTGTTATTTTAGGTATATGTTGGTCCTAATGTAATTTTTATCTAAGATCCGTGGTAGAGTGATTCTTATTAAACAGTTACAATATAGAGAAAATAGTATGACATGTTTTTTTATTCAATTTTTTCTAGCTTTCACCCTTCAAGGGTGTTCTTGATCATAATTTCAAATTATGGAGAGGAACAGTGAATTTATATATCAATTTTGTTTAAATGGGCAAATTTCAAAATTATATGGTAGATTGGAGTCGAATTAAGACTTAGAAGAGATGAGATGTTGAATAGAGGGAGACAATTTTAGATAAGGCTTGATAGAAGAGAGGATATTTGTTTAGAGAGGGCCAACCAAAAAATATGTGATCTAAAGTTCCCACTTCTAGATCATAGAATGTACAATCTGGGAGGTCCAACACGTGAATTTTAATAAGATGAGAAGGAAGGGAACAATGTCCAATCCTCATTCGAATAAGTGAGGAAATTTCTTTTTTGGAGAAATGGGGGAGTTTTTGAAACCACTGTTTTGATGGGATAGTCCTTTGTTTAGAGGCATAGCAGGCTTCCTTGTGACTAGCAATATGCCAATACTCTGACAAAACGTTGCGGGATCTAGCTTTGAGGATGGAAGTATGACTTGTTACAATATTTATCCCTGCGGGTGCCATTTTCCTCGTTGGCCATGGGTCTCTTCGGAGGTATACGTAAAAAATAACCATTTTTAAATTATATATATATTTATTGTCGACTTTCCGATTGTAAACAGACGTTTATATGTTCAAAATATAGTATTTTATCATAATATTAATGTTTTTGACAGGTAAATCGGTATTTCAATGCTCTGTAGCGCATGCTGAAAGAGGCGTCGCGAGCTGAAAAAGTCATTCAAAATCCAAACAGAAAAAAATCTGTACAAATATCATGATACCAAAGCCCATCATGAATTATTCATGATGGTTGACATCGTGAGTTATTATTGAGACACACGTATATATCATATATCTTCGATCCCTAGAAGATATTATTATCGATAAAGGTTTCATTGAAAATATCGTTTGATTTTAACTTGTCATCGTTTCGACGTGAAATGTTGTTCGTAAATTAGCGATCTGCAGTCGTGCTCGTGAACTATTGAAAGTTATCTACATTATCTATAGATCCTTAATCGATCGTTCGTGATAGATACCAAGAACAAAATAAACCCAAAAAATCCCTTGCCATACGCGTGGGTTTTTCATGTGCTTTGACATATTTTTGTAAAATTAACATGTCTTCCCGCATAATGAGGATAACGCTGATAACGGTGCAATATTAATGATTTCGTTACGAAATAAATATATGAATTTGACAGCTCGATTCTGGGACGGTGGTAATTTATGTCCAAGTTTACGACTACTGATAATTATAATGTAAATAATATCGAATCAAACCGGTTTTATCCCGTTGTTAGAGATAGATTTCTGGATTCTAGATTAATGTTCTCTCGAAAAGAAACATCTGAAGGGCATCTGCCTTATAAATTATATATTATTATCTAATACTAATATTTTTTCATCTTAGTCGATTGGGGACCCAATCACGAACCATTATTAATTATTACAAATGTTTATAAGTCCATTTATATAATAAAGCACCGCATTATAAGAGTCACAAGCTTTTAAATATAACATTGATGATGAAGATAATATACATAAATCTAAAAGAAACATGAAACAGAACAAGACATAGAAAAATAAAAAGGTCTCAACTGAGAATCGAACCCAGGATTTTTATTTTTTTTTATTTCAGTTTATTGGGAGAAACAAACAGTTGGCTTTTGTATTATAACATATTTTCGTCAATATTTCCTAGAATTTAGACCAGAGGTTCCCAAGGCTTGCTGGGGGTCTATGTCAGCGAGAAAAAAATTGGGGTTCTACGAGATTCAAATAGGGGTACATGCGGACCCCCATTTACATCAAGTCATCATCATTCAAGAGTTCCGTAAGATACACAATACACTTAACACAAATAATACAGTTTACGTTATAATAATAGACTGAGAAATTACTAATTTGATACTTGTAATTTTATATTTCGTAAAATTGTTTATTGAGGTAGGTATATAAATAGAGTCTACGTTCCTTTTTTATCAGAATTAATATATTGAAGCAAAACATTGCACATTGGAAGCCGCGAATTGTTCTAGTTCCCCATCTTGTTTTTGAAAAACGTCCAGTGTAATGACGTTTTGGTATAGGTTCAAAATTAATTTGTACTTCACACAGTTTCTAAAACTAAGTTTTTTTTTGAGTATGGAAATGGAACGTTGAAGAATCGGATATCATGTGACATGAAAAATTGATCGGAATTAGAACTAACAAAGAACTTAAGGCGATGCGCTACGTCGTGTAATATTTTAAATTGAACCGCTATCAATAACAACCCTTGCGTAGATGGCGTTTAAGGTTTAAATTCCCGCTGCTTAACACCATCTGCCTGTTTTGATTTATGCAAGAAAAAAACATGGCCAAAAAGAGCCTTTTATTTTATTTTGTGGATGTTCAGGCAAAAATATTTATTTTTTTCCGATCATTTTATAAATAACTTAATTTGCCACATTATACAATAAAATCACAACCGAAAATGGGTAATCGTAAGTAGGAGATTTTGAACTTTAAAGCAGTTTTCATAGGCCAATACATTATTTTTTTTCTGGGCTTATAAAAAGACTTATATAAAAAATACTCGATTATTTCAAAGGACAAGATGTATTCTACTCGCAGTATTTAATTAAAGCATCTGAAACATTTCTAGGCGACCCATGATTCTGCATTACTACGTATGGCATCGCCTTAAGGGGCAGTTCTAGCCAAAGAAAGAAATTCCCGTTGCTTATCCTGCTTCATTTTCATTTGGTGTAATACCTCACACAAGGGCGCCCCTGTCTGCACAATGTAAAGACAGAGGAACTATACTGCCACCCGGTTGTTAGGCAGGCAAGGGAAGGGAATCTTCGGGAAAAAAATCTGTTAAAAATGTTTAGGAAAATTCAATATTCGGTAGGCAGCACTGGCAAAAAAGTTTGGAAACCTCTGATTTAGGCCAACGAAAAAATCAGGACAAATTTTATATATTGTTGTATGTTTTTTTAATGTGAATGCAGCACAAGAGTCCTAACTGCTCCCAACCATCTAGAGCCAGTGAGACTATGGCATCCCCAATCGAGGTATGTTATGAGACTGAAGGTAGTGGGAATGATATTTTATACAATCCTTCAGATATCATCGAAATTTAAAATTTTTTAAACTAATTAATTAAAATTTCTTTGTACCGGAATTTTTTTATTGAAAACTAGCTGACGTGCACCCGAG
This sequence comes from Hesperophylax consimilis, assembly GCF_061612785.1. Lineage (NCBI taxonomy): Eukaryota > Metazoa > Arthropoda > Insecta > Trichoptera > Limnephilidae > Hesperophylax > Hesperophylax consimilis. The sequence goes on from NC_142842.1 coordinate 6,692,420, forward strand.
GTTGCTGGGGGTTATCCTTATACCGTCCCGGACTTTTCTGTCGCCCATTTTAAGATGTACAGTTCCGTAGTATATTATTTTAATGTATCTCATAAGGTTTAGCCGGTGTTAAATATAATTTTTCGACTTAATTATAAAACATCGACTTTTCTCTACTTTCTATAAATATAATATGCATGTATAATATATATAAACCTTCCGGAAAAAAATCTCTAAATGATAGTAAAAACTCTATCAAAATCCGTTGCGTAGTTTAGAAGAACTAAGCGTACACACAGACAGACGAGGATAGCAACTTTCTATAGTTTTATTAAATGGTAAAATACACGAAAGAAACTGAAGGCAATAAAATTAAATTGTTTTTGTCGTTATATTTTATAATCATTATTTTCACATTTAATTCTAATGTTTTGTTTATGCCTGTCATATTTCAGTTTTTTTAAACCTTTAATATTAAAGAAAAATATCCTCCACAACAAAGATAACTCCTAAGGTTGAGAACATTACACACTTTCTTGTAAAATAAAAACACGAAATTAAATTAAATTTTACATATAACATAAGTGATACGTAATTATTTGTAATGCATCTTAATGAATTAATTAAAAATGTATATTTCTGGAAGAATTGTTAATATCTGCTTGGGACATTTTGAATTTATTGCTCCTCGTGAAAATAAATATACCTACTTCAAATTATTGCTCGGCTAAACAGAAAATGAGAAATTTTTGACTTTATTATACAATATAAATGAGGATTTCATTTACATATGATTAAAATTTAGTAGTATGGATAATATAAAGTAATTATAAATATATTGAATAGTGTTTTTTCTGAAATAATTATAAATATATTACAAGAGTTTTCAGTTGATTAGATAAATGATTTATTTCTAGGTAATTTCACTTTCTTTTTTTTTAAATTAAATTGTTCATTGTCATTTTGATTTCTACAAAATTTTGACTTCTATTTTATTTTCTATTTTTATATTACATACTTTTTAACTTAAAACCATTTCTAATAATCACTTTAATGTGTTTTATACTATTTATGCTATGATATTTTTACTCTACAATCATAATTTTTTATATACTTCTGACCCTTATGTACTTTATTTATTAATTATTTTTTATGAAATTTTGACTTCATATTTTTTCTATTTTTAGTATTATGACATTATTGTATGCATTTCATTGACGTTTTAAAATATGTATTTGTACTCAATGATCTACACGAAATTTTTGCCTTTAATTTAAATTTATTTTTATACCATATACTTTTCAACTTAAAACAATTTATAATAATCATTTTCATATTTTTATACTATTTATGATATGATATATTATTCAGCCATCCTCAAAGGAGATATCTCTATATATTATTTGTGTTATGATATATTACTTAACTATCCTCAAATGAGACATATTTTATTATTTTGATCACTATATTGTATCAAATTTGTTCTGTATAAATTCTATTAAATTAAATTAAATATTATTAAATTAAATTTTAAATTCCCTTATTAACATTTTCAAATACATAATCAATTCGTGGAACATACATATAATGTATTATATATTTATTAGTATATATATATATATATATATTTTTTATAGATTGTTGAGTTTTTTCCAACGTTTACCAAAATCTTATATTCTTCTTTAGTTCGTAGTCAAGTCGAATATAATTCTTCTATCTGGTCCCCTCACTTCAAAATCCACACTGACTCCATTGAAAAAATTCAGCATAAATTCCTAGGATTCATTACCTACATACTCGGTCTACCAATTGAAACAATAAACTACAATCACTTGATGAAATAATTAAACTTATTACAACTCTCAGATAGAAGACTTGTTATAGACAATTGTATTGTATTATAGACAGCCCTGATTTATGAAGTCTTATTACCTTCCATATACCTATAAGAACTAGTCGTCCCAAAACTCTTTTTAATTGCAATAAAAATATCAGGACTGAGTCATTTAGATACTCGCTTGTACCTAGATTACATGCAGTTGGCAATGTTTTCAAAGAAATTGTAGATGTGTTCACCTGCACGGAATAGAGTAACAAGAAGGCTATAATAACATACCTCAGTAATAATAACGATTAAGTTTAGCATAATACCATTCTTCTGTATGGGTTCTGTATAATTTTAATATTGATTACTGTTTCACTGAATTGTTATATTCATATTATCAAATGTTTGTAAAAGCTCTTATGGGCGTATAATAAATAAATAAATAAAATTTGATATTTATTTTAAATGCCCCTAATGCAAAACTTTGGAACAACATACCTCAATAATAATAACAAATAAGTTTAGCATAATACCATTCTTCTGTATGGGTCTGTATAATTTTAATATTGATTACTGTTTCACTGAATTGTAATGTACATATTATCAAATGTTTGTAAAAGCTCTTATGGGCGTATAATAAATAAATAAATAAAATTTGATATTTATTTTAAAAGCGCCTAATGCAAAACTTTGGATCGTATTGTTCCGTACCTACGACGATAATCTATTTCCCAATACATTTCGCGTCGTTCTGAGAAACTAGTTAAATAGAATTGTAAAGCAATCGAAAACAGTGGCAATGTTTTGAATAATTTAACACGAACTTTGGAGCTACGCACAAAACTACGATAGTGTCTTATCGCCCGACCGGCGTGCATTGTCACCACACAAATAATGTCTGCAGGGAAACTGACGTAAATTTATGACTTCCATACAGTATACATTACGTACTGTTTCCTCTTGCGGATAGCGCCAGATTACCAGTACGGTGTGCATCGCGCGGGCACATATAAATAGGCGATATCGCCCGGGCAGCTTCATTTTCATTCCGAATCTACCAGAGTGAAGACCGTATACAGTTTGCCGTGTTGAATCATAATACACTATACAAACTCTTGTTGCTATTGATGAAAACATCGAACAGTGCATAACAAACATTACCATGGATAAATCTATAGAAAGCTGCGGTTACTGCAAGGTCTGCGTGCGACGCCGGATCATGAAAGCTGTGGGACGCACTCCTGAGACAGCTCTAGAGTGCGCTTATAAGCATATCTTGGATTCGTACTCAACTGCTCTTGGCTCCAGAACCGGGGCTTCACCAGGCGTGTTGGCAAATCCACCATCATCCCCCGGGGAAAGCTGCAGCACCAACTGCCGATGGACCTCTTCAGGGTCGTCTTCCAAACCAAGTTACGATGATATGAACTTCAGCGATGACGATGACTACTCTCACCACCTCTACAGGAAAAGGATCAAATTTGTGAAAAGAAAGAAAGTATGAACCGACCGCCTGCATTCTCTACAAAAAGTTATTGCGTTTCTTCTATCGGTGCATTTGGAAGTTCCAGAAGGTTTCGTGTGTGCTTTATAAGCGAGTTTTATCTTCATGAAGATATTCGATGATCCCGAATAGACCTTTGGCCGTCCCTCAAAAAGTGCTGGTCAATTTTCGTCTGATAAAAAGATTTATCTTATTGTAATTTATTTTTTTATTTGAAAAAGTAAGCCATTGCTTTCTGCCGGCTGAAATAATTCATGCGAATAGTACGCGTTAAATTAATTAAGTATCTCTTGTTTTTTTAGGCCATTGCAATTAATAAAATGTTTGATATAATTAAATGTTGGAGTATTATGACATACCTACATTTATATGTTGTGATATATGTTGTCAAAGTTGAATAATACGCGACAAGATCGCAACTGATTCAATAGATTATTCTTATATTTAAATATTAAAATTCTATTTGAGATTAGTACTTGTTAAATCTAATATTATATTATGTATTATTAAATATAATTATTTACTTTGGTAAATACCCTTTTAAGTATTATTTACACTTTTTAATAAAGATATTATACAATAAATGTTTTTGTATTTTATTTATATGTTTTAAATGTAGATGGAATAATATATTTGGAATGCTGCCTATTTAATATAATTACTCTTTTACTGGCTTTAAGCATGTAAATATTGTATATTTAAATGTCCATGCTAATTCATTACTGTGTATACTGTTACAAGGGTGTAACAGTATGGAATAAAAATAAGACAGCAAAAAAAACGTCAGAAAGTGGGCGTCTTGTATATATTGCAGGCTGGCAGATTCTTCAATTGAAACCAGTTTCTGACCCTATACGAATATCAAGTACACCCAATTGTGTACGCCCAAGAGGTTTATTTGTGAGCCACCTCTGGGCTGGAGCCCCACAATACTTGATAAACCTACTTGATTCTATGCAAAGGAGGGCAGTCTATCTGATTGGCAATCCATTTTTAGCAGACCGATTGTCATCTCTAATGTACAGATTCTTCTCCAAACTCCTTTTGCTAGAACCACCTTTGGGCAAAGACATTTTAAATAAACAGCTTGTAATCTATACAATACACTACCAGCCACGATTAGACAAACAGAGTCAATAACCAAATTCAAACATGAAATAAAGAAATGGATAACAAGTATTGTGCGCCCCACTATCGCAAACATCTGTAAACCAAATTACACGTAATCAATAACAACAATTCAAATACAAAATAAAATATTAGAATCAATAATTTTATAAAAACCCCTTTGTCTACGTCCTCCAACTAAATGCATTTATTTTTCATATATATTTATAATATTGTCGTACCTGTACCTACTCCATAGTTTAAAGTGTATACAACCTTGTAATATGTATTTTGATTTAGTTATGCATGTAAATATTCTTTAAGTATCTGAATACGTCTGTCTCGACACAGGTGTACCCAAGTGAGACAGATGTCGATAAATACACGTAAAAAACTTTATATTGATAGATAAATAAATAAATAAAAAAAACAGATGCAATGTGGGCATGCTGAGTCTGTTCTACAGGTTCTGCTCTAAGAAGCTAGCAGCATTGATGTCCGGTGCAGCGGAACACCCGTTCACAATAATTGATGTTAGATTCATGAGAACGGGTCGCTTCTTCGACTCGTTTTTGCGTAAGACGGCTCGTATGTGGAACGATCTACCGGCATCTGGTTTTCCCCCTTCAAATAATCCGGGCCGGGTGGCGACATGGCTCCCCTGCCTAGAAGCATGCCAGACGGATTATATGAACCTTTACATGCATCCATTTCACCAGCAAACATCCGGGAAGCACGTCAGATGCATTATATGGACCTTTACATGCATCCATTTCACCAGCAAACAGCCGGGAAGTACGTCAGACGCATTATATGGACCTTTACATGCATCCATTTCACCAGCAAACATCCGGGAAGCACGTCAGATGCATTATATGGACCTTTACATGCATCCATTTCACCAGCAAACATCCGGGAAGTACGTCAGACGCATTATATGGACCTTTACATGCATCCATTTCACCAGCAAACATCCGGGAAGCACGTCAGATGCATTATATGGACCTTTACATGCATCCATTTCACCAGCAAACATCCGGGAAGCACGTCAGATGCATTATATGGATCTTTACATGCATCCATTTCACCAGCAAACATCCGGCAAGCACGTCAGATGCATTATATGGACCTTTACATGCATCCATTTCACCAGCAAACATCCGGGAAGCACGTCAGATGCATTATATGGATCTTTACATGCATCCATTTCACCAGCAAACAGCCGGGAAGCATGTCAGACGCATTATATGAACCTTTACATGCATCCATTTCACTAGCAAACAGCCGGGAAGCATGTCAGACGCATTATATGAACCTTTAAATGAATCCATTTCACCAGCAAACAGCCGGGAAGTACGTCAGACGCATTATATGGACCTTTACATGCATCCATTTCACCAGCAAACATCCGGGAAGCACGTCAGATGCATTATATGGATCTTTACATGCATCCATTTTTTTTATTATTTTTTTTATTTTATTTATTTGGTACATTATTTTGTTACAATTTATGTTTTCCAGTAATGTAGGCCTCACTGGGTGGCTTGCCCGTGCTGAGGCCTTCATTTTATAATATGAAAATCTTATCTACATATTACATTTAAAGAGAAGATAGTAAATTTGAAAAGAAAATAATAAATTTAAAATTAAAAATAAAAATACATAATAATACATTTAAAATTAAAAAAAATAATACAATGAAAATAATCTTGTGTGTTTGTGAGTGATGTGTGTTTATGTTGGTTTTGTGTGTTACGTGTAGGTTTTATTTTTATTTTATGCTATGACATTTTGGTAATATTGTCTTTTTTGTTGTTTAATCCATTTTGTAATTTTGTGTGTGAATTTATTTTTATTTTCCTCAATTTTAATTTCAATTTTTAGACTGTTGAAAGCTTTTATAGCATGGTATTGGTAGTGTCTTTGTCCAAATGTTGAATTTACTGTTGGAGTTTTAATGTTTTCTTTGTACGCTTGTCTAACTGGTCTGTTAGTGTTATTTTGTGTATGTTGAAATTTATTTTTTTTGTTAAAAATGTAGTTTAGTAGTGTTTTAACGTATAATTGGCGTATATCTAGTACGTCACAGCTGTTGAATATTTGGTCTGTATCGGTCAGTCTATGTTTTTTTAGTATTACCTTTAAGATCGTTTTCTGTGCGGTTTCTATGTAATTGATAGCCGAGTTTGTTGCTCCTCCCCAAGCAATAATTCCATATTCTATTATTGATTGGCAGAGTGCAAAATATATTGTTTTCAATTGTTTTATTTTATATATGTTTCTTATGTTAAGGAAAATGTGGATTGTTTTGAGAAGTTTATTTGTGATATGTTTGATGTGAGGTATCCATCTAAGGTTATGGTCAATTACGATTCCTAGATACTTTATTTGTTCTGTTTTTTCTAGAGGAGGGCAATCGCAGATGTTGGTGTTTAAACATTCGTGTATTTTTATGGTGTTTGTATTGTTTTTTGGCTGTCCCGTGCTATTTATACTGTATGTTGTGAATTTTGTCTTTGATATGTTAAGTGTAAGTATGTTTGAGTCTAGCCATGTTTTCACTTGCGAGATTCCCAAATTCGCTATGTTATATACATTATTCCAATCCTTAGATTTGAAAAGTAAAACTGTGTCATCAGCATAGCTAACTATTTCACCGTCTATTTTCATGCTGCAAAGTTCATTTATGTAAATAGTAAAAAGAACGGGCCCTAGTATGCTTCCTTGTGGAACTCCATATGTAATCGGCAGTGGTTTACTAGTATGGTTTATTAATTTTTTAATTTTATTTCACCAGCAAACATCCGGGAAGCACGTCAGATGCATTATATGGATCTTTACATGCATCCATTTCACCAGTAAACATCCGGAAAGCACGTCAGATGCATTATATGGACCTTTACATGCATCCATTTCGCCAGCAAACATCCGGGAAGCACGTCAGATGCATTATATGAACTTTTACATGCATCCATTTCGCCAGCAAACATCCGGGAAGCACGTCAGATTCATATGGACCTTTACATGCATCCATTTCACCAGCAAACAGCCGGGAAGCATGTCAGACGCATTATATGAACCTTTACATGCATTCATTTCACCAGCAAAAAGCCGGGAAGCACGTCAGACGCATTATATGGACCTTTACATGCATCCATTTCACCAGCAAAAAGCCGGGAAGCACGTCAGACGCATTATATGGACCTTGACATGCATCCATTTCACCAGCAAAAAGCCGGGATGCACGTCAGACGCATTATATGGACGTTTACACGTATCCATTTCACCAGCAAACAGAGAAGTACGTCAAACGCATTGCACCCAATGTACATTCGTTGTTTAGGGTTGACATGAGAACGGGTAATTATACTAATTATACAACTGTTTATTGTGCTCTACATAATCTACAGCTCGACTTTGTATCGTCATTTTGTTTCCTCCCTCCTAGAACCAGTCACCCCGTCGTTTTTTACAAAATGCCCTACTCACAGCGATCTCTAAGATATATTATATATTTTTATTTTAGTTTGTTGGGGAAACCAATAGATACACGTATCTTATCTAAATAGTACAAAACAAACTCGCTGTCCGCGTCTGTGTGTTTGTGCGCTTAGTTCTTCTAAACTACGCAACGGATTTTGATAGGGTGTTTACTATTTATTTATCGTTTCTTTATTTATCGTTTCTTTACATTGTATCTTTTTTTTTAAAGTTATAATTTTTAACCTCACTAGGACAAGCCTGTGTTGAGGTTAATAATTTTACAAAATATTAAAAAAATAGTACAAAGATTATAAGAGATTTAAAATAGTACAAATATTAAAAAAAAAAATAATTCAAATATTAAGATAACAATATTGTTACATTGACGTTTCTGCGAATTGGATACCTACATGGTACCTATCAGCCTATTCATTACAATATAATGCTGTAAACATGTAGGGTGACCATGATATTTAATTGCAATAAAAATGTAACAAACTATTTATTTTTTTTTAAACAGAGAAGAAAGAAAGAGAGAAAAAAACATTTACATTAAAAAAAGAAAAGGATGAAAAAATTAACTTATTCAAAATATTATGCCACAATTTAAAAGGACAAAGATGAAAGAATATGTTGGAAATCCTCGGATGGCAGAAATAATTTAACATTCTTTTTAAATGTACACAAGGAATTTGACGATTTAATGTGATCTGGAAGGCTATTAAATAAAAGTGGAGCCTGGTACAAATAATGTCTCTGCCCAAATGAGGATTTAGGGTGAATTGCCATAAAGTTCAGACCAGAGCCAATTCTTGTAGTACGAATTTGTTGCGTTCTTTTAGCAGAACTAATATTGTTAAAAAATCTGCATAACGTTTGTAGGATAAATAGTTGTTTTAAATTCATGATATTACATTCCTTATAAAGTAACTGTGTAGGATATGTAAATTTTTTCTTATACATAACTTTGAGAATCAGTTTTTGGGCAATATTAAGTGGTTCTATTACAGTCTTCAGGCAGGAACCCCAGCACACTATATTATATGAAAGTAGGCACTGAATTATAGCAAAATACACTGTTTTTAATTTTTCCTTGTCTAGTACATGTCTGAGATCTTTAAAAATATAGATAAGTCTCCTAACTTTATTTACTAACATTTCGACATGATCATTCCACCTCAAAAATTTATCAATTTTTACCCCCAGGTATTTGAGGCTGTCTACACTTTCCAAGGGGTTGCAGTTACACGTTTGCACACAATTGTGAATAATCAAATTATGAGAGGTAGATGGCTGACTTTTATAAGAAATGCTAAAAGTGATGTATTTGGTTTTTTGTGTATTTAAAGTTAAAATATTATTACTCAGATAATTATTAACTATTCCTAAACCTGTATCACATTTTTCAAAAGTTTCACTCCAATTTTTACCCTCAAATATTAAGGCAGTGTCATCTGCAAAACTAACAATGTTACCTGGAATTTTTAGACTGCATAAATCGTTTATATAAATAAGAAATAATATTGGCCCGAGTACACTACCTTGTGGTACTCCAAATGAGATAGATTTACTATCGCTTAACATTTTATTTATTTCTACTTGCTGTGTTCTATCACTAAGGTAAGATCTGAACCAACCCATAGCTGTATTATCAATGCCTAAAAATAATAATTTCTTAAGAAGCAACTCGTGGGAAACCGTATCGAAGGCCTTTGATAAGTCTAAAAATACCGCTATAGCTTTGTTGCCATAGTCCAGTGCGTTTATAACTTTGGTCAATACCTTTAATATAGCATCACTCGTACTTCTGTTCTCTCTGAAACCAAATTGGCTGTCGGAGAGTATTTTGTATTTTTCTAAAAATGATACTAATCTTGACTTAGCCAGTCTTTCTATTATTTTTGAGAGAGTATTGAGCAAAGATATTGGTCTGTAATTATTAACATTTTCGTGATCTCCACCTTTGAAAAGAGGTATAATCTTGGCATTTTTACAATGGGAAGGAAATATGCCATTCTTAAAACTAAGATTAACAATATGAGTTATAGGACCAGCTAACTCATAAACATGCTGTTTATACACCATTATACTTAAGCCATCGATACCACAGGAAAAAGACATTTTTAATTCATTTATAACTTTAGTAACTTCAAAAATGTTAGTAGTTTTAAATTCAAAACTATCTCCTTTAACTTGAGTACCAGGTTTAAAATTGTTAACAAGATACATTTCGTTGGTTTTATTAGCACTGCACAAGTTTTTTGCGTATGTAGGACCAATATCACTGAAGAAGTTATTAACATGGTTGGTAATTATATGTGGATCCTCCTCCAATGAGGTAGTTTTGTTATTGATTACTAATTTTTTTATGGACACTTGCTCCTTTTGAATATTTATGGCTTCCTTTATAATCTTCCACTGTTGCTTGTTATTACCGTTGACTTTATCCAGTTTCCTTCTGTAATACGTTTGCTTTGTATATTTTATAATTTTTGTACACCAGTTTCTGTATCTCTTATAATAAGCCAGCAGTTGAATATTATTAACCTCTCCTCGACATTTGTTGTGCAGTTTGTCGCGGGTTCTAAGGCATTTGATAATTCCATCATTTATCCAAGGTTTTAAGTATTTGATGTTATGTTTTACACTTTGTACCGACGAGCAACTTTCCACGTGCATTTTTAAACATTTTACGAAGTTTTCAGTAGCTGAATTAACATCTTGCGATGACAGGACTGACTGCCATGATTCCTCTTTTAATTTAGCCTTCAAAAGAATGTTATTTATGACGGTTTTGATTTTTTCATTTTCCTTTGCTATTTTCTTTTGTCTAAAGCTCATAAATCTCAGCAATACCGCATCATGATCTGTTATGTCAGTAGTGAAGACAGCTCCCTGTGGTTCAAATTTAGATTTTACCATAATGTGATCGATGCCACTTGAAGCAGTAGACGAAACTCTTGTAGGTGAAATTATAATAGGCTTTAAGCCGTGAAAAGCCAAAAGTGAGAGGTATTTTTGAGTTTTTATACTGTTCAAATCTAATGTATTAATATTTATATCACCACATAAAATGATTTCCTTATTTTGTATAGATGTAGAATCAAGTAGGACACTCAGTGATTCAAGGAAACTATCTATATGAGTCTGGGACGGAGATCTGTAAATGGCTATTAAACATATATTATTCGATATCTGCATTCTTAAGCAGTTTGCTCCAGGGAAAACAATTTCCTCAACAGTCGCCTGAACATTTTGTTTCACGTAGGCAACTACACCATCGTTTTGCAAATAGTTATTATTTGTATTGTAAACTGTGTATCCTGGGATGCTAGGTATATTGATCAAATTTTTTAGCCAAGCTTCTGTAAAAACTAATACCTCAGGACGATGTTCTATGCCATCAAGCATAGTTAAGGTTTCATCAAAGTTTTTACTTAAACTTCTAATGTTTAAACAAACTAAAGAAAAGTTTGAATGTTTCAAAAAATTTTTGCAAGTAAATGAATCTTTAATAGTTAAATTAGGTTCTGTATTGTCATCCAAATCAATGTTTTTTCCTAAATCGATGTCCATTTTTAATATATTAAATATTGTCGGTGCCTTTTACCATACAACTTCTAAATTCTATTGAGGTCATCTTCGTGTTTTATTTCTTTAATTTTTTTTCCTTCATCTTCTTTCATTAGAATTGATCCATTTTTAAACCAAATATATTTGTATTTTAATTCTCTTCCCTTTAATTTGGCTTTCCAAAGCAGTTCTAAAATAAGGAGATAGCGATTCTCCTAGGAATATCATTTTCTCACGGTTTGAGATCACCTTCTTGTTTGCCAATAATTTTGATCTTGTTTCTGGATTTCTAATTTTTAAGAGAATTTTTTTCGGATGACCTGGTCTTCTGTCATATTGTCTTATTGCTGATGTAATATCCTCTGTACTTATTTGGATATTAGCACTTTTTATTAGGTTTATAGCAGTTACTTTGGGATTTTCATCTGTCTTTTCCTCAATTCCTGTTATTTCAATACAGTTATCGAGGTTCGACTGTTCTAAACAAGCCAGTCTGGTTTCTAGATGTTTAATAATTTTACTTTTATTTGTCAAATCATTTTTTAAGCTTTCGACTTCTCCTTTAACTTCATTCATGGAGTCCAAACGAATTATTATGTCATCATACTTTTGACAAATAAATTCGGTAGTTTTTTGAAATTCAGACATTTTTTTTTCAATGTTTTCGAGTATTTGGGTTTTGAGTTTCTCCAGTTTTGTGTCTACGAAAGACGCAAATATAGTAAAAGTATCTTCTTCTGGGCTAGTGTCTTCGGGGGCAGTGTTCATTTTGTTTTTGGATCTTGTAAATGTATTTAGAGTATCTTGTTGTTGAGAGCTTGTTTTTTTGTTCGAACTCATGGTCACCCTTGCAGTAGTTTTGGTAGAAACAATAAGATGCGCAAGCGCCGTCAAAGCGAAACAAGCAAGCCGAATGGCCCGAGTTTTAAAGATGGCGGTGGAGTTGGCCAATCACAATAGATTCACTTATACAGTAAACAGATGTCAACTTCACCGTTACTATTTCGCGATGTTAATAATTTATAAATCACTTGAGTAATTTCGCTTCAACGCGCAAAATTCTTATCACAATTGATGCAGTGAACACTTAGTTAATGTCGCAACTGACTCGAATTGAACCGTTCACCGATATACACAATTAAGCCAAGTTTTCAACGGGTCACTATTACTGTGTGCTACTTTGATTGTTGTTGTCCAATTGTGACTATCATTTAGAGAAAGGAGAGAAAAGTCGAGCAACACCGGGTACACGTCAGCTAGTCTTATAAATATATAAAAATTCAGCATTCAAACATTATATCGCTGAAAATTTTAAAAATTGTTCTTATTAGTGCCAGGAGTGTTTAGAGAGTGGTTCTAATGGCGGAAGAAGTCGGGGACGCCCGATAAATACATAACGCAACATCTTTGCACCGGAATGAGATACAGAGTCGAATTAAAGCCGATGTAATTTAGTTTATAGTTACATTGTAGTATACAGTAGTGAATGATGAAAGAAGTCGGAGACGCCCGATAAAGACGTTAGCAATAGCGAAGCATTGTGGGGTCCACTAGTTTTATATTTCAAAAAAACATGTTACATGGTTTGCATGAACCAGTGAAGTTTCCGCATAAGATTCTTATTTTTATAAAAAAACACACAACTTATTAAAGAAAAAGTGGAATCGACAGGAAAGGAAAATCTAAAAAAACAAATTAAAATATATAATATATACATAGTATATATGAGGATTAGGTTATATATAATTATATATAATAGGATCGTAATTAACCTTTTGATTTTATTTTTACTATTATTAGTTTACTAAATGCTTATGCATTTAGTAAATTGACCTGAGGACAAATGGAAAATATCAGCGTCTGAAAATATGTTACTTTATTTTGTGCACATCCTCCTGAAAAATGAATGTTCTTCAATTAGTTTTGAGTGTGAGATGTGGAATAGTTGGTTTGATTGTGTGTTTAGTAGTGGACAGTGGAAATTAATGTTTTCTGGAAGGTAGTCATTGTTGATGATTTTGAATGTACGAAGCTCTTATGGATTGTTAGTGTGATAACCACAACCAAAGTAAAGTAACATTCAACATAATTTTCTGTAATTATTACGCCTATCTCTGCCTCTTACGTTTGCACACCCATGTAAGTAAAACAGTCCCGCTGTAATCACGAAAGAGAAGGACTTGGAATAAACAACAACATTGTATTAGAATGATGAAATACATTGCTAGTTACAATAAGATATTGTTTACCTATATGATTTCAAAATCAACGTTACAAATATAAACATTGCATAAGCTTGATTATGTAAGGGAATAACAGGGAATTACCACATTTTTCTGTGGGATTCCGATCGTTTCATTTACTGGGCTATTGACCACAGCCAGATTGATTTAGATGTTTAGAAAATAATTTTTATAAATTTTTACTTTTATTATTATTTTGCACAAAGGTCTTCATCCCATCAGAATATGCTCTCATTTATGCAAACGACGACTTTGACTTTTTGTATAATAAATACACATTGGAAAATAATGGATTGCTATTACAATCAAGAACGCGGAGTAATACATTGTTTTATAATAATTATTATTATTAATAAACAAAATTTCTGCCTTAACAAATTGAGTGAGGACTTTTACACCACCTTAAATATCACTTGGCATGAAAAATGTCACCAAAAGTTTGTCTAAAAAGCAATGATTTCGTTAAAAAAATACGTAATCATCCCCTAGATTTTTATGAACACATTAGAGCACGTAAACGTTACATTATTGCATATTACATTAATTAGAGTGTAGGAGGAACGTGAAGTGGAAAATCACAGGTGGGCCTAAAATATCTAGCTGTTAATAACTAGCTATTTATCTTTATAGAAAGAAACGTTATTGTGTTGACTTTGGGTTTTTTTGAGCGAGATTGTTTCCAGACTTTCGAAGTGAAATTAACTAATATCACGTCAGATGTGGTAGTAGGCAGAGGATGGGTCGTCACACTTATAATCCCAGAAGTTTTTCAAATGCCGCGGGATTTGGGGAATTTGCTCCAACGTAAATAGAGAGGATTTACGTTGAAATAACGCCAATATTTCGTGATAATTTTTTTAATTATTTGGTATTATTATCTTTCATACTAGTATATTATTTTAAGTTACTGAAAAGGTAACATAGAAAGAGGACTTTTGTACCAATCACCTTTGGTACTAGTAATATTATAAAAAGATAACATAATAAGTATTTTAAGAAGACTGATAAAAAAATAAAATCGTAAAAACCGCAGACCATGAAGAATCCTGTCACGTGACATTTGTGCACCGCAGCCCAGCAGCGGAAAACGCACTCTCTGCTTCCACACTAGATGGTGGGATTGTCACCAAGAAGGTTAACTGAAAATATCTCATTCTGATACTTCCGTTCTCAAAAAGGGACATCTCTTTTCAAAATTGATTCTAGGTCTTGTAGTTTCCAGCTTGAGATAAGGCTCTATTCTAAACTTCTTCCCAACATCAAGTTTAGTGCCTGTTTCATTGTCAAAGATTGACCATCGCTTATTTATATAAACAGCATTTATTGGTATAAATTTTGTGTTTTTTTCAATCCCGCAAATCTAATATGTTATGCTGAAATCCTGGGGGATTGCGATATTGCAAATCCTACTCACACTATATTGGGACATATTTCTTGCTTAACTCACAGTTATACGTATGTGGCGTCGAGAAGAATCCAGATTAACTAATTTATAATAAGTAGCTCACGTACTCTTGACGTAACCAAATTCAAGTACTTGCTTTACTTTACATTGCGATGTTTTCTTGGGGCCCACGTCGACTTGCATCTACTTTATATCTTTATACATTTGGTTAATTACGCGTCATCTTACTTGGAAGCGCAATCATATTAAGTTAATTTATTTATATTTTATTTACAAATAGTGCCCTGAACCGAAGTCAAAACTCGTCACCGTTCACCGAAACATCATTTTATTATGTTACATTACTTCTATCGCAGTTTAATTAACAAAGATAAACTTCAAGATAACACTTGCACTTTAAATAGACAATCAAAGGTATTAAAGACTTTATGTAAACATAATTTCCTATCCAAATACTAAATTACAATCGTTCTTACTATGCAGATAAAATAATAACTGTATATTCGTACATGGGCGTCGGCAGGGATGGGCGGGGGGGGGGTCATCTCAAATCGGTAACTGGTATTTGTAACTGGTGCCAGACTACAAATCTGTTATTTTTTATAAAGAATGTGACAAGTTTAGTGCCAGATAACGCGTCGTCTCTGTCGGGGCCGGACTTCCTCTTAGGACCGAGAGATCCCGAACCGTTTTTCCACACAGGAGGCCTCCATGGGAAATAAGTTCCTTAAGTCTTTGGGGATGCTGTGAAAATGGTACACATTGAGCACACAGGATAAATTATAAAAATTTCCTTAGGTCCCCAACGGACCCGGATAGATTCCAAAATGATAAACATTGAGGACATAGAACTTAAAAAAATATATTTCACACATTTGTGTAAGTGTAAAATTTTGCTTGTGAAATGATGCTGAGCTACCAGTAGTTTGAAGTCGAGACGCCTGGGTGGAAATTGGACGCACGTATCCATTTGTTGTTTTAAAGGTTTCCGTTTTAAACGATACTAAATATTTCCGTTTAAGAAAATACTAAAGAATTTTCGTATTTATATTATTGGGATACTAACGGCTCCCCGAAAAATAAAAATCGAAAGCATTTATTGGTTTGCGCTTCGATCTAGAAAAAATTTCGCCTGCGGCGCTTTTTCCGTATTCTTGTGAATGTTATCATTCATGTTCCACTCCCATCACATACACCACATATCTACCCCAATTGTGAAAAACGTGGGTTTGTGAATACAATATTTCATATTCCACTCCCTTCACCCCCACTACCTACCCCAAGGGGATACAATGGAAAAAAATTCCAGCGGCGATTTTTCGTATCTTTGTGAGTCATTTACTCACATCATAGTTCCACCGGTCTCCGATATTATTGAAAAATTGTGACAAATGTTCGCTATTCGCAATTATTTTTTATATCTATTTAGGCAATCTACACGTTAAAAACAAATACCAACGACTTAACACGGCCCTGTTTACAACCCCGACCAACGCTGGGTACACGTCAGTTTGTATCTAAATAATTCTAGTTTATTCTGACTACTTCTTTTTTCGTTCCCTGTAAGCTCTATAACATATCCCTCTGGCTTGAAATCTGGGGACGCCACTGTATTCGTGCATTTACTACGCGCGTGGCCACATTCAAATAGGCTATCTAACTGGCTGCGCAATCTGCACAATTACATATATAAAATAATAGTGAAGATAATGTTCCTATCAGTGCTTTATGTAATATATCATAAAAATTAATTAAGCATCGTAAATTAAATAATTTTTTTCTTAATTTACTAATTTCTATTTTTTATTCAATTCTAGGCTAACAAATCTTTTTTTTGTTAGTTAACCGAAAGCCTATGAGTAGGTATTCATAATTCAACTTAGGTAGTGCTCGGAAGGTTAAACAATTCCAGAGAGATGGGTGTCGATGACGATTAACTTCACACATGACGCCCTGAGGAAAATATTTTCTGTGTGAAGGGTCTTTTTGTAGAAAGGAAGGAGTGAACCTGTGTCTTGATAAGACCCATGTTAAGTCTTAACAACAGCTAAGTTAAGTGCTAGGTATTGTCAGCTCCTCAGGTTCTTGGCTCATTGGCGCCTAGGCAAGTCAGCGCCCGGAGCGAACTGCTTCAATTGCGCCTGCACTGGATCAGCTCTGAGAGGCCGTCAAATCATTCCAACCTTGCTCGTGATCTCAAGAAAGAGTCGTAAAAACGACCAGTTCTCATGTCAATGTGCACAAACCGGTACCAAAGGGGTCAAGAACTCTTGGGATAATAATTGAATTAATCTTCGAATTTTTTATTTATTTTGTTAACCACACAACGGAAATTTCTAACAAATGTAGGGATTTATAACTAGGTTAACTATAAATTTCAACAATACCAAACTGCTATATTTTGCCTTTGTTATTGAGTACAATTCTCCCGTCTGGAACTCACATGACAATATTCGTATACAAGCTATTAAAAGTATAAAAAATAATTTCTTACGTGTTCTATGTTTTTTTCAAATGGGTTTTCCAGCAATTTCTTTGAACTACAATACTTTTTCAAATGAAATTAATAATATGCTTAAATTGTCGGACAGAAGGATTTTCACTGACTAGGTATTTCGATATTAAATTCTAAATGATGCATTTAATAGTCCAATCTTGCTTGCATCGATAAACTTTCGAATTCCACTACACAATACTAGAAGTCGAGATGTATTTCAGTGCAGAAATTCTGAGACTAACTACCATATGTATTCCTCATAGCCCAGAATACTTATGAAGAGAAATAATTATACCGAGTTAGTGGACATCTTTAATTTATCACTTAACAAATACAAAATATTCTTTTTGATGCAGTTTAGTCATGTATAATAAATATTTACTGTATAATTTTTAATATTCATATGTAAAAGCCCTAAATTAATAAATAATTTGATAAATATTTAAACCTCATGGGATTTTTTATAAATTTTTATTAGGTTATCCGTAACTCGGGAATTTTTTTCTCCTTTTTAGAATAAAAAACAATACTAAGGTATTTTATCAGAATCAACATAAAATGTGATAATATCGCATTCGTTCAAAAGACAACAATATAAGATTACAAATATTAAACACACATTTTGAGAGTGATAAATTTTGTGTAATTTGATAGTGATATATATATACATATATACCTTTTGCGGATTATGGTCGTAGGTCAAAAGATATGATATCGCACATTGTTTTGTTTGGGTTTTATCAGTTTTATTGATTCAATATGATATTCAGAAAATATATTTGGTTCACAATACTTACTTGATTTTTACTGTGTATTCATATTGTGTACGTGTCATATAAAAAAGTGATAAAAAAAATAAATATTATAAATTTTAATAACGCGCTACCCGGCAGTTACTACCCGACAGTTACTACCCGGCTGTTCCCTAGTTTCAACATTATTCTATCTAAATTTTAGGTAATATGTTTTTAAGAATAGAACAAATAATATTTTCTTGATTTTTTATAACCTTATAAAATCGCATAGTCCATGATGGAAATGTCATTGCGAACTTAAGGCTGGCCGAATACATACGTTTTCCGTATTCGATTTCCGAATTGTTTCCGTATTCGGAATTCCGTGAGACTAGCGCAAACGTTCGTTTTTCTTCATTCGGAATGTATAAACGTCAGTACCAGTGTTGCCAACAAGGGCGATATATCGCCATTTAGGCTACTCAGAGCGAGAATCGGCGCCGAAAAAATCTAAAAGGCGACTGGTCGCCAATTAAGCTACTTCAAAAACATCAATTTTAAACATGTCCCGAAATTCTCTAGCCACCCCCCCCCCTACGAAATTTTTATTTTCACGTAAAAACATCAATTTTAAACATGTCCCACCTAACAGCAAATTCGGCTACTTATTTTCTACTGATTCCGTGCATTCGGATGTCCGAATACGGAAAACGAATTCGGAAATCGAATACGAAAAACGTATGTATGCGGCCAGCCTAAGTAAGCTAAAACTTGTTTGTCAGCCTGATTCGTAGACCGTTGACAAGATTTTGCTTTAAGCTACGGACAGACATACTCATTAGTAGTACAAAAGCATGCAATATTGGGCAATTGCTAATTGTGGGTAAAATATCGTTAGTATTAAGATCGCAAATAATAATAATAATAAATTTATTTCACATAAAAATCATACAATAAAACGTGCGGAAACTTTGACTAGCCAGCTAGGAATGGATCCTGTTTTAGGCCAGTCAAATTGACAAGTTTAGTTCATATCATAATTTAGCACTTAATATAAAACAAAACCGGTAAAGTAAATAACAGCCAGATAGTAGTAATAAAAAGACAGATCACCACAGGAGTTTTAAGGTAGAAAAAATGGGAAGGGTAGTATATAAGTTTATAATATAGTTGGGTGATTGGGTGAAAATAATCGATAGCATTGATAAATAAAGTATTGATTAATACGGAATAGACGATTGTGTTCAGAGGTGATAAATATGTGTTTTTGTATTGTATGGACTTTGAAAAATTATGTATCAGTGTTTTGACAATAATTTACATATATATTTTTAATAATTTTTCATAATGAGATTATCTACTGATCAACATATTTTCACTTTTTACCCTCCCTAAATCAAGGAGCCAGTCGTTGACCAATTTGCTCAAAACATTTGTACTTTTCGCTTTCCAAGCATTAGGAATGATATTAAATAATTTAGGTCCTAAGTACGAGAATTGCCGTTGCCCAAGGGACGTCGTGGTTTTTATTGGGACTATTGGATTATTCCTTGAAAGTCGGGTGTCGTGAATGTGGTCGATGAAAGGGAAGTGCAGACGTTGTTTTTGTGCAAGTAATATAATCTTTCTAATATACAGTTGTCTAACATCGAGAACTTTTATTTCCGTGAATAATGCATTATTGGGGTACCTGAATGGTTTTTTGAGGATGACTCTTAGTAGTGATTTCTGTGCAGGGAGTCTAATATTGTTTTGGCACAGCCACCCCAACCTAGGGATGCATATTCGGAATAGTATATTGATTTAATATCTTTTACAGAGAGAATATTTCTGATGGTCATAAAAATGTGGGTAAGTTTTCTGACTTTTGAGGCAGTTGAGTTAATGTGTTCTTCCCATCTCAGATATTTGTCTATGGTGATTCCTAAATATTTTAAACTATCCACGGATTATAGGTTGTTGCAAGTACAAGTATTCGGTTCATTACAAATGTGAATAGTAATATTCAGTATTTCCTTGGGTTGTCCCGCTTGGGTTGCACTAAAACGTATAAATTTTGTCTTTTCCGTGTTGAGAGTGAGGAGATTATTATCTAGCCAATGTTTAACATTGTTTATCCCAATTTCGGCTTTTCTATGCGTTTCGTACCAGTTTTTCGCCTCAAATATTAAGACCGTATCGTCAGCAAAAGTGATGATATGATCGGCAAGGTTACTGTTACAAAGATCATTGATATAGATATTAAACAATATCGGTCCTAAAGTACTTCCCTGTGGAACACCAAATTCGATATTGGCTGGATCGCTTAGAGTGCCACTAATATTAACTCTTTGGCTTCGATTTTCTAGATAGCTTCCTAACCATTCAAGTAACTGCCCCTGTATACCGATTAGCTGAAGTTTTTTCAAAAGGATTTTGTGCGAGATGGTATCAAAAGCTTTGGCCAGATCCAGAAAGGGCGCGATGCTTTTAATTCCTCGATCGATGTTAGTAGAAATGGCTTGATGAGTAAGATTGCCAATGGTATTTTCGATACCTAAACCCGGTCGGAAGCCTAATTGTCTCTCAGAAAGAATGTTATTATCTTCAAGGTAAAAGCCAAAACGGTTTTTGACAATTTTCTCGATAATTTTTGAGACCGAATTGACCAAAGATATCGGCCGGTAATTTTGAATCGCAGATTTATCTCCATTTTTGTGTAGTAATACAACAATTGATTGTTTTAGATGGTTAGGGAATATTCCTTGTTCGGGCATAATGCGAAGAAATTATAATTATTTATTACCTACATCCTATTGTTCCCACCTTGCCATCGGGATATAGGGATTTGGTCCCCGGCGCTCGCTAGTACAATTTCTACCACCTACGGATACGCGTCTCGGGTCACATTTCAATGGACATTTCTTTCGTGGTCGATACCTAGTGACGGAAATAGATTAATACTGTGTGAGATTGGTGCCATCACGGAAGCTGTAAGGAGATACCAGTACAAGGTAGGACTTTCCTTTAATTCTGGTGGCATCCTCAAATTCCCATTCCCGTTATTTTTCCCATATCGATCAATTTGCACCCGACAAAGACGCTAAAGTTTTTCAAGAGCTATCGAAACATTGGTCTTCAGCCGGATAAGATTTGCGTAGGAATTGTATTCAAATAGTAAATGGTTCAATAATCGTACGATTAAAAGATTATTTCAAGTAGTAATTATTTCTTACCGCGCGCCGCGGTTGCATTTCATAGGTGGGTAGTAATTTCAGTACATATTTCAAAATGGACAAGAATGAATCTAAGATTGGTTCTTTAAAGTTAAAAAGGCAAACATTATTTGGGCGTATACAGGCCGCATATGATCTTATTAAAGATTTAAGTATAAGTGCAAAGTTATGTCAATTTAAGGCTAGAATGAATAAAATCGAGTCGACATATGAGGAATTTCAAAGCATACAATGCGAACTGGCGGACCTGGTTTCACTTCCCGAATTTGAGTCAAAAAATGATATTTTGGAAGTTTCCCGTGTTTTTGATGAATTGTACTTCGAGGTCACGTCGGCGCGTGACACTCTCGAGGCGAATAAGAATGGTCATAATGACTCATCAGGCGAGGAATTGCAGCGCCCGGGTCGAAGTTTTCTGGCACCAGAAATAAAAATACCATCGTTCAGTGGCCACATTAGAGATTGGCCTCCGTTTTTTAATTTATTTAGGAGTCTCGTTCACGAAAATGCAGTTCTCACTAATATTGAAAAATTTCACTACCTACTAAGTTCTTTGAAGGGCACAGCATTATCCCTGGTTAAAACAATTCCAATAATACGAGAAAACTATGAATTAGCCTGGGAAACATTATTAAATCAATTTTCGGAGTCTAGAGCATTATTTATACACTATGCAAACTCTATTTTAAATTGCGATTTCACTAGCAATGTGGAGATATTAAATGGTTTACGTGAAAATCTTTCCGGTCTATACGAACTAAAACGACACAAATTATTCGAGGAATTTATTTGCCATTTTGTTTTACAAAAAATAGATTTGAATACGCGGCGGTCCTTTGAATCTAGGATTGATAAGGATGAAATTCCGAATGTCGAAAAATTAATTGATTTCTTGGCAACGCAAAACCGCGTAAATATGCTTTCAGATTTAAAAGAAAATCGTAAGTCTAAACGGGTTCTATTTGTTAAAAATGATTACACGAAGAAAATTATTTGCAATCATTGCAAAGCCGATCACCACATTACAAAATGTAAAATATTTCTTGGATTACAAGTAGACAGTAGGAGGGACTTCGTCAAAAGAGAAAGATTATGTTTCAATTGTTTAAATCCACATCTAATTAAAAATTGCCGATCTAAATTTCGATGTAGAAGTTGTAACAAGTCACACAATACCCTTTTACATAGTGACGAAAGGTCACCTTCACCGAACCGCGATTCTGAAAACGATAATTTAGCAAACTGTAATGCTGCGTACACTGTGACAAAACGCTCTATTTTACCTACCGCGCTGGCAGAATTCCTTGACATTTCAGGACGCAGAAAACGCGCCAGGATATTAATTGACTCGGGCAGTGAAATTTCGTTCATGTCTGAAAAATTATATAATGCTTTGGGATTAAAATCGAAGAAATGGTTAGGTACTGTCACTGGGGTCAATAATGCAATAGTCAACAATGTGCAAGGTTTAGTTACTTGTAAAATATATCCCATTCAGAATCATTCTTTTGTGTCAGGACAAGCGATAGTTATTTCAAATATTACGTCCAAGCTTCCGCCCGTTAATATGCATGAACCGTTTGAAGAATTCAAACAGTTGAAGCTGGCGGATCCAGATTTTCAATTTCCAGGCGATATCGACTTCTTAGTGGGAACTGACTTGATATCAAAAATATGGAGACCAGGATGTATTTCAAGCCGTAAATGTAATTTGCTGGCCGTGAATACAATATTCGGATACGTAGTCATGGGTTCATGTGTAGCACAAATGAAAGATGAAACACAGGCTTTTGTGACGTCAGCTTTAACTGCAGTCGAAAACAACGACTTAAATTACGCGGTAAGACGTTTCTGGGAAGTCGAAGAGATTTCTAACGAAATTATTCATAATAAAGATGATAGTGAATGCGAAAAGATATTTAAGGCAACGGTTAAACGGGATATTTGTGGCAGATATGTAGTAGCGCTACCTTTTAAAAATAAATAGGAAGTAAATTTAGGAAGTACATATGATATCGCTCTTAAGAGATTATATAATTTGGAAAAACGTTTGTCGTTAAATCCAACCTTAGCGGAACATTATCGTAAATATATGAAGGATTTTATAGAGCAAGGCTTCATGTCAAGAGTTACCCAATCGACTGAGATACGGAATACCAATTACATTCCCCATCATCCGGTCGTGCAAAAAATTAGTAATGATATTAAAATTCGAGTGGTTTTTGACGCTTCCTGTAAATCAGACCGACAAATTTCTTTAAACGATTGTTTATATTCAGGTCCCAAATTACAAAATGAGATAGGACAAATTTTACTAAAGTTTCGTATATACCCGGTAGTATTTACTACGGATATTCAAAAAATGTTTTTGCAAATTCGAATAAGAGAAGAAGACACTAGCTATCAAAGGATTCTTTGGCGTTTTTCTCCTTTGCAGCCGGTAGGGCAATACACACTTAGCACAGTCACGTTTGGTGTGACTTCTTCGCCCTATTTGGCAATCAGAACTTTACATCAGCTAGTGCAGGATGAGGGTGCACAATTCCCAAAAGCTTCCAAGGCACTGTTGTCGGATACATACGTAGACGATATTGTTACTGGTGATTGGGAGCCAGACAGCGCCTTTCAGCTTCAGAGGGAGCTGAAA
This sequence comes from Hesperophylax consimilis, assembly GCF_061612785.1. NCBI lineage: Eukaryota > Metazoa > Arthropoda > Insecta > Trichoptera > Limnephilidae > Hesperophylax > Hesperophylax consimilis. The sequence goes on from NC_142842.1 coordinate 6,716,632, forward strand.
GAACTACTTGCGAAAGGAGGCTTTCAATTAAGAAAATGGATGAGTAATTCGCTGCCGGTATTAAAGGACATCCCGAGTGAACATCGGATCCACTCAAGTGGTCAGGTTGTATTTAATGATGAAACATCTGGTTCGTTAAAAATTTTAGGCTTAATTTGGGATCCAGAAAAGGATACCTTTTCATACTCCGTGGAAGAAAAGTTAACGGTATTTTCAAAGCGTGCAATACTAAGCTGTGTTGCTCGCATATTCGATCCTATTGGATTAATAACCCCTGTGGTTTTCAAAGTAAAATGCCTTTTGCAAGAAATATGGAAAATCAAGATAGGTTGGGATGACTCGCTCCCTGAAAATATTGTCATTTTGTGGCAAAATTTCTTAAATGGATTACCATCGTTACGTTTTTTACAAATACCTAGACATTGCAATACAATTAAACAGTCAAACTGTATTTTAGTAGGATTTTCAGATGCTAGTGAGTTGGGTTATGCTGCTTGTGTATATTTGGTTACGAAGGAAGCACACCCTAAAGTGACATTACTTACTAGTAAATCTAAAGTTGCGCCACTGAAGACATTGTCAATACCGCGCCTTGAGCTCCTGGGAGCTCATCTGCTTTCGAAACTGATAAAAATGACGAAATCGTCGATTGAAACTCTTATACCAATTACAGATATAATATTATTTTCGGATTCTACAATTGTTTTATCATGGATTAAGGCACCTCCTCATACCTTAAAAACATTTGTCGCGAACCGCGTAATTATAATACTCGATCAAGTCGAGGACGCAAAGTGGTATCACGTTGTTTCAAAGGAGAATCCAGCAGATTTAGCTTCTCGCGGTTTATATCCGCCTCAAATAATAGATAATGAATTATGGTTTCAAGGCCCTCCGTGGCTAGTTCAGTCGTTACAGAAGTGGCCGTTAGCTTTACCGGAAACATTAAGGGTTGAACAATTGCCAGAGGTAAAGTCTCACGTCTCAACGGTTTATGAGCCGCATGACTATTTTAAGGGCCTAGGATTTTTCCGGTTTTCATCTTGGACACGTCTCGTGAATGTGGTTGCTTGGTCCCTCAGATTCATAAACAATGCTAGGCAACAGAGCAAGAGCGGTTGTAAGCGTGGAATTCTAACCTGCTCAGAAATAAACCACGCGACTATGGTCTTGTTAAAATGCGATCAACAGTTTCATTTTCCTGCTGAATTCCGAAAGCTCAAAGGAGATGGGGTGACCACAGTGGCTTTTCAAAAATTAAATGTTTTCATTGACAACGAGAATTTACTTCGCGTTGGCGGGCGGCTCTGCAATTCTCGTTTAAATTACAATACTAAGTTTCCAATAATCCTTGCGAAGAATAGTAAAATAGCTGAGCTTCTTATATTATATTACCATAATATATATTTGCATGCCGGATCACGAACCTTGCAGTTCCTGATTCAGCAAAATTACTGGATTATATTTGCGCGCAATAAAATAAAGAATTTAGTCTCAAAATGTGTGAGATGCGCACGATTGCGAGCCTTACCAACAACTCCTCTCATGGTCAGTCTGCCAGAAGCTCGTGTCACACCGAGTCGCGTATTCAGTTGTGTAGGGGTGGATTTAGCGGGCCCATATAGCATAAAGGAAGGAAAACGCAGAGGTGCTAAAACATACAAGGCTTACTTTGCGATTTTTGTTTGCATGTCAACGAAGGCGATACATCTCGAGGTACTCTCGGATCTTTCGTCTGAGGCCTTTATCGCTACACTTAATAGATTCGTTTCAAGACGGGGTATCTGTCAAGCCATTTATTCTGATTGTGGTACAAATTTCGTTGGGGCTAAACGCCATTTGATTGGAGCACAAAAATTCTTAAATAAATGTCGTGATGATGAACTTATAATGCGCACATGTTCGGAAAGGGGAATAGTATGGAATTTTAATCCTCCTTCCAGTCCCCACTTCGGGGGACTATGGGAAGGTAACATAAGAGTGGTAAAGAATCATTTAAAGAGGGTATTAGGAGATAGTTCATTGACGTACGAGGAGTTTACTACTATTTTAACCAAGATTGAGGCCATACTAAACTCGCGACCGCTGTGTTCCTTATCATCAGACCCTGAAGACATTCAAGCTCTCACTCCAGGTCATTTCTTAATAGGTGAACCGCTAATTTCAATTCCCGAATATAATTATTCCGAGGTTAAGACCAACCGACTCAATCGCTGGGAACACCTGCAGAAAATCACGCAACATTTTTGGCAGCGCTGGAATACCGAGTACTTACAAGAGTTACAAAATCGCGTTAAATGGTACAAGGCTACACGTAACCTCCAAGTAAATGACCTGGTAGTCATTAAGGATACCAGGAGTCCTCCTTTAAAATGGCCGCTCGGCAGGATAAGAGAGGTGAAACCGGGTTCGGACGGGGTCGTTAGAGTAGCCTCAGTTCAAACTAACGACGGGGTATATCTACGGCCTGTGACAAAACTTTGCCTATTACCCATAGACTAAATAGTAACGTTCGTATATATATATTTTTTTGTATTTTTGCACGTGTAATTTTAGTTTCGCGTGCATCTAGTTTGTAAGTAATAGACTAACTGTTAGGATTAAGTTTCTTTTCACATACCTACTGTTTTTTTGTAGCTTATTTGTTTTTATTTTTTTTTTTTTTTCGGGTTCGACCAGTTTCGATGGGTATTGAAAAATTGTTAATTTTGGCGGGCGGTATATGTTCGGGCATAATGCGAAGAAATTATAATTATTTATTACCTACATCCTATTGTTCCCACCTTGCCATCGGGATATAGGGATTTGGTCCCCGGCGCTCGCTAGTACAATTTCTACCACCTACGGATACGCGTCTCGGGTCACATTTCAATGGACATTTCTTTCGTGGTCGATACCTAGTGACGGAAATAGATTAATACTGTGTGAGATTGGTGCCATCACGGAAGCTGTAAGGAGATACCAGTACAAGGTAGGACTTTCCTTTAATTCTGGTGGCATCCTCAAATTCCCATTCCCGTTATTTTTCCCATATCGATCAATTTGCACCCGACAAAGACGCTAAAGTTTTTCAAGAGCTATCGAAACATTCCTGATTTGTGACTTAGATTTGAGATGAAAATCAACAGCCGGTTTGCTTATAAGCATGCTGGCATCGATTATTATAGGTTGTAACACTGTTTTCATTACTTGTATTTTCAGTGTGTCCATACATTTAAGAACGTTCTTAATAATTCGTAAGAAATAACTTTTAGTGTTTGATACCGCACAATAATTCAACTGGCTATAAAGATAAATTATTTTTGATAATTTATTAAGAATCTCTTCAATTTATTGGTAATTTCGGTTAAAAATGGGATGCAGGGCTTAATATTGAATTAACAGGTTTCCTGATAATTTTTTAGTAAATTACGAATATATATATATTATCATGATGTCGGAACATGTGTTCATGGAAAATTGCTTGTATCGTCATGATATCATGTTTTCATCGTGTCATGATAGCAAATCGATAAAACATTATTAAAAATTAAACATTCGCTAAAACAACGATTGAATTAACAGGTTTCCTGAATAACTTTTAGTAAATTACAAATATATTATCATGGTGTCGTTTCTTCTTTGTATCGTCATGATATCATGATGTAATGATATCAAATCGATAAAACATTCTTAAAATGATATTTTGTTAATAATTTTTTTTAATAATTTTTTTTCCCTGTTCAAATTTATCGTAAGGGCAAACAGTGGCATCCCCAAATTGGTTGACATCAGCTGGATGAAAGTTATTTAGATCTGTAAACATAGATATAGCCATTTTAAACAGAAAAATACAATATAATAATAATTATGGGTAGGTCATATTATTATTTATAAATGCATAAATTCCTATGAATTTACGTGTAAGTAGGTACTGCATTTGTTTGGAATGAACCATATTGATAATGGAATCAATGCATGTTTGTATTCTAGAAAAACGTTATTAGAAATCATGTGTAATAAGGTACTGCATATGTAATTGATAATGGAATCAATGCATGTTTGTATCCTAGATAATAGTTATAAATAATTGATAATGGAATCAATAAATGTTTATGTTCTAAAAAAACGTTATTAGAAATCATGTGTAATAAGGTACTGCATATGTAATTGATAATGGAATCAATGCATGTTTGTATCCTAGATAATAGTTATAAATAATTGATAATGGAATCAATAAATGTTTATGTTCTAGAAAAAGGTTATTAGAAATTATGTGTAACATAGTACATATACATAATTGATAATGGAATCAATGCATGTTTGTATTCTAGAAAATAGTTATTCGAAATTATGTGTAAGTGGGTACTGCATATGTAATTGATAATGGAATCAATGCATGTTTTTATTCTAGAAAAACGTTATTAGAAATTATGTGTAATAAGGTACTGCATATGTAATTGATAATGGAATCAATAAATGTTTGTGTTCTAGAAAAAGGTTATTCGAAATTATGTGTAACATGGCACACATACATAATTGATAATGGAATCAATACATGTTTGTGTTCTAGAAAATAGTAATGCATATTTAGTTGATAATTTATTTATTTGTAAGAAACAAACAGCTTTTAGATGATATACAACGATAAATATACAAGTGAACTGAAGTCAAGCATGTTTTAATTATAATGGAATCAATGCATGTTTTAATTCTTGAAAATAGTTATTAGAAATTATGTGTAAGTAGGTACTGCATATGTAGTTGATAATGGAATCAATGAATGTTTGTACGAGAATATAGTTACTAGAAATTATGTGTTAGCGGGTACTGCATATGTAATTGATAATGGAATCAATGCATGTTTGTATTCTATAAAATAGTTTTTTTTCGGTTCGGGAAGGTTTTCTGAGGCATTCTTTTTCGTATATTCAAAACGAACAATTAAAAAAACAATTGGAAAGTTATCTTCATTGACGTTTGAAGAAATATAAATATATAATTTACAATAAAAGATATAAATTTGTTTTAGACCACTTTAATTTTAATTGTACTCTACCGGTTTCGGAAGCACCTTCCTGACGAAGGAAGTGTGCTCCCGAAACCGGAAGAGAACAATTAAAATTAAAGTGGTCCAAAACAAATTTATATATTTTATTGTAAATTATGACGAGCCACAAAGTAAAGCTTATTACAAATATAAATATATATGTTTTAAAGCCCGTGGTCCACTGTAGAGTGTTTGTGCTCTTCCTTCTGTCTCAGCTGTCAGTGATTTTTTTAAATATTAGAAAACTACGGAAAACCAACTGTGACTTTTATTACTCGATTCCTGACAATTTAATAGGGAAATAATTATTTTAATGACTAATTCTAGAAGTATCTTAAAATAACTAGTAACATTCCAACATATTTTGAGCTTTATATTTTTATATATATATATATATATATATATTATTTTTTTATCTTTTATTTTATAGATTTTTAAATATTAAAATTATCAACTACCATACTAGGCTTATTATAAATACATATTTATAATTAGCATACAAAACATACATTGATACGTCAATTTGGGGGGTATGGGTACCGCCGCACAGTGGCTTAAATTTGAGCGCTGGCGCGACATTGACCCCAGATCGGCATGTTCCCGAAATGAATTTTTTTTTACCAATGTGTTCTCAAATAATCACTGACATTAAAAAAACAATTGAAAATAACATCCGAAGCTTACTTACTCGGTAATTACGCACAGAACTGAGATGTTCGGGCGCGCAACTATGCTCCTGTATCTAGGCGAGTTTGAAGGCGTGCGAAATCAGGTTGTTTGTGTATATATGATTTAAGATTTTCACGGCCAAAAGTATTTTTGTTATTTGTTTTTGGGGTATTATGCCGTGTTGCGCTAACTCCTTCTTTAGCCAACGTTTCGGACAGCATTGCAGTGTCCATCATCAGGGCAGATGTCTTATTGTTTGTGTACTTATTTTACAAAAAAGAATTTTTTTAAATCACTTGAGATATTCTTTAAGATACGTGCTTTATTTAAATAACTGAAAAAAAAATATTTTTTTCATAAATTATAACTGTTGCCTTGGTTAAAAGTTTACCTTTTTTCCCAATTTTTTGCCTTTAATGGAGTAGGAATAAAAATCTTCACAAGTCTTCACGCTAATTTTAATAGGATATTATTTGTGTCTTTTTTGTACACGGAAAAAAAATCATCACCTATTTTAGCCAGCCACTCCAGTAATTGCATTTTTAAGAAATGATTGTACTTAATTTTCGTCAATTTATTTTCAGAATCCAATATTTGACTCCGATATGTCAAAGAAAGATCAACTGTATGTAATATTTAGTTCTGCGCACCGTTAGAATAAAATTTAAGTTATTCACAATTATTCACTGTCAATTTAAATTAACATCTGAAACTCAATTATTATGTAATTAGTCGCAGAACAGGGTTACACTGATATTCGGGCGCACAACTATGCTGCTGCATCTAGGCGAGTTAGAAGGCGTGCGAAATCAGGTTGTTTGTGAACTTATTATACTATATAATCTATAAAATAATTATTTAAAAATGTTATTGTCTGGTTTTTTAAAGAATTACAATGTACAAAATTGTGCACTGTATTTTTATTGTCTGTTTTCTTAAAGAATTATAATCTATAAAATACAAACTTAGCGCCCAAGTTACACGCTACTTTTTATAAAAGCATTAAAATCATTATCAACATTTCAACTAATAAGAATTAACAAAAAATAAGTGGTATTTCTCATTAATACTTTAAAAAAACGTGAAAGAATGATGCCAAATGGTCGAACGCCGAGAGCGATGTCGCGCCAAATCATCAAAATTGGCCACTGTGCGCCGCCCCGGGAACCATTCACTGGATAATCGACACCTCTGCCATAGGTCATCCAAATTATTTCGCTACGTTTGGTGACTTATCAGGGGTTCCCGGGTTCATGGGGTGAGGATTGTCTAGGTCTTGGCGGCGGATGCATCTGCCCACCTACTGTCAGGCGGTCCGGATTTGGATAGACTGGTTGAGGGAGATGTTTTTACCTCTCCTGCAGAACTCTCTCGACCCATCGCCTTGCGCCACAGTGGGAGGGATGAATTCAAAGGCCCGTCACTCCTGGACACACTGACCCCCAGATTCCAACCCACCCCTCATACCATTTTCCTTCCCAGATCTTCCTCTCTCTCTTCTCCTTCATTTGAAGCTTTGTGCAATTGAAATCGGTGTGTGTTTAGCATCAGTTTTTGTAATTTAACCATAAAACTTCAAAGATGGACCTAGTGTAACCTTACATTTATTATAGAGTGTTTCCATACAAAAAAAATAACTTCCAAAACGGGTTTTTCATAATGGTGACGACACACGCTAAAATCATAGATATAAATTATTACAGAAAACCAAAAATGTTGATTTCGTAGAATATTTTATTTTCACCTATTTTTTTCTAACTTATGCCAAATAAAAAATCGTTCACGTGAATCACTACCAAAAATATGTTTTATTTATTGTTAATATTCTTTCGTCACAGTTGTCGGGTTATCTTTTGATACGGAAGCATTTCATGTTGATTTTTTATAGTGTGCATCTTTCCTATATCTTTATGACTATTAGAAATTTGATGACATTTGACCTCTACGAGGATAAGTATATTTAACCGCTACTATAAATACTATTTAACAGTTTGATAATGTTAAAGGCATTGACACTTTGAAAGTTCATAACGATAAATTGAAAGATTATCGTATTTTTGTAATGGTTGGAGAATATTTAATTCACATCATCATATGATTTATACATTGTATGAAGTATGTAGGCATTATTATGATATGGTATGATGTATGTACTGTTTTGTTGTGGTATGATGTATGTACTGTTATGTTGTGGTATGATGTATGTACTTTATTTTGTGGTACGATGTATGTACTGTTTTGTTGTGGTATGATGTATCTACTTTTATGTTGTGGTACGATGTATGTATTGTTATGTTGTGATATGATGTATGTACTTGTATGTTGTGGTACGATGTATGTACTGTTTTGTTGTGGTATGATGTATCTACTTTTATGTTGTGGTACGATGTATGTATTGTTGTGTTGTAGTTTGATGTATGTACTTGTATGTTGTGGTACGATGTATGTATTGTTGTGTTGTAGTTTGATGTATGTACTTGTATGTTGTGGTACGATGTATGTATTGTTGTGTTGTAGTTTGATGTATGTACTTGTATGTTGTGGTACGATGTATGTATTGTTATGTTGTGATATGATGTATGTATGGTTATGTTGTGGTATGATGTATGTATTGTTATGTTGTAGTTTGATTATGTACTTTTATGTTGTGGTATGATCTAAGTACTGTTATAATTCTCTGATATGTCTTGGTACAATGTATGTTTTGTTATATTGTGGTATAATGTTTAATAATAATAATAAATTGTTATTTACGAAATTTGCAACTATAACTAAGAGACGTCGTTAAGTTAATAAATTAGGTAGTAGATATAATTAACAACAGAAAATTAAAATATAATTTGTAATAAATACAAAACGTTGAGGTTCCTAATAACATGCCTCACTAGACTAGCTTGTGTTGAGGCAGTCATTTTAAAAGTTATTTTATATACTGTTATGTTGTGGTTTGAAGAATGTACTGTTATGTTGTGGTATGATATATGTACTATTATGTTGTGATATGAAGTATGTACTGTTATGTTATGGTATGAAGTATGTAATGTTATATTGTGATGTGATGTATGTAGGTACTGTACTCGTACAGAACAGACAAAATTTCGAAAGAAATAATTTTATGTAAAACTTGGTGGTTATTCATTGTAAATAAATGAAAAAATTTTACTTGGTTTCATTTATTGATAATTATTTCATTTTCAAAAAACAATCTATTGAGACCAAAAATAAAAAGTTTTGATAATGGAGTGCTGTGAATAGATGATTTAGAACTTGATCCGCCCCGAGTGCAAGTCGAGCGTCCATCCAGATAAAGAACATCTCTGATGAACAGAAAATATTTCATATTTTTCAGGTTTTCACCAAAAAATGAAAAATTACCTAAAACTACTAAAGAGTCATTTTTTAATTATATTTTAAAATTCTTATTTTTCAGTTATCGATAAATCTTGCGCTTATCTGAATTTTTTTTCTTGTTATTATTATTTTTATATTAGACTTACTTTTATTGTTTGAGATTGAATTATCTCACCTGACACAAAAGCCTTGTCTCCTTGTCTGCTTTGTAATATATTGTTTATAATGTAAAAATAATTTGTACATTTATTGTAAAAATATTAAATCATAGGAAAATGAAACAAGAAAAATACTGAGGAAGCTTGAAAATACACAAAAAATCCAATCTAATCTAGTCTATGATCTATAACTGTTCTGAAAAGCAATACAACATGTTGCTTTTACACAATCTACGTGCGTGTGAAGATTTCCACCCAACTCGATATATCAAGGACAAGCTTATCGAATGATGTTATTAGAGTGACCCAGAAAGTAAAAACCTTGTTTTTTTCAAGCTGGGCCTTATTATTAAAACAAAGCACTGAATTTAGAACAGTACCGGATCTAGGGGGTCCAGATTGCGCTCCTGGAGGCAAATGTACACGGCGGCATATTGGATCCAGTTTACAAAACCATTAGTTGAAATTAATAATGTATTGGGTGACAAAAACCAACTTTCTGCCCCTTAAAATATTACCTCGATACATCTCTGTTTCGTAGTGAGTCCATTTTGAACACTCTGCGTTTATTTTCGGGTCAAATGTTTAACACGGCGCCACATCGTTAATATGTTCATTACACTATCGTGTCACGATAAAACTGTGGCAACTTTCTCATACTACTCCTAACAAAACATGTTTTCTCTCAAATCCGTGCGTACATGCTTGGAAACAAGATATAAATACACATATTTTACTATCTAAATATGACGAGTTGTATTTTTTAAGGCATGTCGCAGAAATGTCGTAAATATGCCATACCATAAACAAATCGAGACTCTCTAATCTTCTAAAAAATAAAATACTGCAATGATTGGTTATTCATGTGTGAGGGTTTTTTTGCTAACGAAAGTTAACTACATATAGAATACATTCTGTATGAGTGGGTAGAAGGTACTAAAAATAATAATATTTGTTTGAAGCTGTCTCCATCGACACGTACACATTATGTGTATCTGCAACTCATAATATTAGCAAGGCTTTATGACGCATGCGTCATGAGTTGTTTTCTTCTCAATCTAAGATGTCAAAATCGCAAACTGTGATAACAGTGTCGGGCCCCCTATTATAGATATTAAGACTTATAATTATATTACGTGTTTGTTCCATGAACCTAAAAGGCCCTGGACGGAGCTATTCGAGAACAATTTACGTCCGGGGTGAAAGGGAAGCTGTATGAAAAATGCCTTTACCTACTTAAAAAATTTGACGACATATCGCTGTCTCATCAAATACCCCAAAAATAAAAAGGCGGTATAATTGCATTAACACTATCAAAATAAAATAGTTCAGTTTATACCATCGTGCATACAAATCATTTCAAAAGTTTGTCGTACAAGACGGCTGCCAGGCATTTTACCCTCACCCTGTATTTGTTTTCAATTCCATTCATACAAAATTCCACTAATGTGCTGTCCAGGGCTTTTTAGGTTCTTGGCTTTTTTAACTGGCTAGCCAAAAAATATGCCTATAAAGAATTTTCTACTGATAATATGGAAAAGCTAGGAAATATATATTAATATTATTTTAAATATTGGTTTCTTAAAACAAAGTGTTTCGATGATAAATTAACTAACTAACTAACCATCACGCCGTTTCCCGATGCGGTAGGCAGAGAGGACGGACAGCCAAACAACTCGGTCTTGGCACACACTTTTTGCCTCATTCAAATTCATACATACTCTTGTATTATTTTGACTCTTGATATGGCCCGACTCGATTATCTGATTCACTTGATTGTGCCATGTCTTCTTCGGGCGTCCCCGACTTCTGCTACCATTCGCATTCGCATCATATATTCTCCTTACACTCCTTTCTTTGCTCATTCACTCTACATGCCCAAACCATCTAAGCGTCTCTTTCTTAATCGTATTAATTACGCTTACATCAGCCTTGCACTTAATCAGCATTCAAAGAACTCCTATTTTTTATATAATTATTGCTGTCCTGTCTGATTTATCTTTTTTCGTAATATCCCAGTATCAAATAAGTTTCTGCAATTTTTATTTAAACTGAGGGTTGCCGGGAACCAGATAAATGAACGGGACCCCTGCACGTGTCTTTGCTTACAACTTGGCACTTCCACACTGCCTGAGCTGCGCAGTGCAGATGCGCGTACGATACTTATCAACGAAAATTGAACAGATAAAATAAGAAAAACGGGACCAACTAGTGATATGAAATGCTGAAAGAACGAGGAAATGATTTATGTGTTTTAATTTGCGATATGCAAGTTATCAGTATTATTAATGTTAGTGTCTGTAGTAAATATAAAATAAACATTATATTAATAGCGACAGTAAAGTAGGTTATTTGACCTCCATGCACATGTATACCTAAGTCAACGTGGAAATATTTTCCAATCAATAAATTGAATGAATTGTTACAATTTTTTCATTCACTTGGCACAAGAGACCTTGAAGCTTCCCTCAAGACCTCTGTGATGTTCGGATTTGTGTTAAGAGGGTGAATTCTTTTTAAGGCGAAGTTTTGCCAAATCACTATTTTGATTAATCTTTATAACGAATCGGTGTACAACATTATGAATACCAAAAATATGCTTTAGATAAATTGAAGGTTTTCCTATCGTATCGCTGGAGTAGAATAATAAAAAAAATTTAAAACACCCCAAAAAAAATATAAATGTAAAATACTAAAAGATATCTATTTTCAATAGAAATGTATGAACGCATAAAGGAAACAACTTAAAAAATAAAGTATTATAGCTAAGATTATCTGTGACAGTTTCACTTGATTAACTTTTTTGCTTTCTCATAAAATTATTTACAAAATAAATCAAATCCAGTTTTGTGCTTCAAACCGAACGTTTCTAGACCCAACTTGTCAAGCGATTTTAATGCCTATTACCTACAATATAAGGTATACCAAGAATATACACATTTTTGAAGAGACCCACTTTGCCAGATGCTACACACTAACAAGAATAGTAAAATCGATCTATTCTCCTTTGGAAACTAAATCGCGTTTGAAAGTAGTAATTTGTTATTCAGTCACTTTTTAATCCTTCGAGCTTCGGAAGGACAGTACTAGATACAAACATCAAATACCATTAGAGCCTCTGAACGACAATACTAGCCACAAACATCATTTACCATAAGAGCCTCTGAACGACAATACTAGCCACAAACATCACTTACCATTAGAGCATCTGAACGACAATACTAGCCACAAACATCACGTACCATTAGAGCCTCTGAACGACAATACTAGCCACAAACATCACTTACCATTAGAGCCTCTGAACGACAATACTAGCCACAAACATAATTTACCATTAGCGCCTCTGAACGACAATACTAGCCACAAACATCACTTACCATTAGAGCCTCTGAACGACAATACTAGCCACAAACATCACTTACCATTAGAGCCTCTGAAAGACAAAAGTAGCCACAAACATCATTTAAAATAAGAGCCTCTGAACGACAATACTAGCCACAAACATCACTTACCATTAGAGCCTATGAACGACAATACTAGCCACAAACATCACTTACCATTAGAGCCTCTGAACGACAATACTAGCCACAAACATCACTTACCATTAGAGCCTCTGAAAGACAAAAGTAGCCACAAACATCACTTACCATTAGAGCCTCTGAACGAAAATACTAGCCATAAACATCACTTACCATTAGAGCCTCTGAACGACAATACTAGCCACAAACATCACTTACCATTAGAGCCTCTGAAGTACAATACTAGCCACAAACATCACTTACCATTAGAGCCTCTGAACGACAATACTAGCCATAAACATCACTGACCATTAGAGCCTCTGAACGACAATACTAGCCACAAACTTCATTTACCATTAGAGCCTCTGAACGACAATACTAGCCACAAACATAATTTACCATTAGCGCCTCTGAACGACAATACTAGCCACAAACATCACTTACCATTAGAGCCTCTGAAAGAAAAAAGTAGCCGCAAACATCATTAACCATTAGAGCCTCTGAACGACAATACTAGCCACAAACATCATTTACCATTAGAGCCTCTGAACGACAATACTAGCCACAAACATCACTTACCATTAGAGCCTCTGAAAGACAAAAGGAGCCACAAACATCATTTAAAATAAGATCTTCTGAACGACAATACTAGCCACAAACATCACTTACCATTAGAGCCTCTGAACGACAATACTAGCCACAAACATCATTTACCATTAGAGCCTCTGAACGACAATACTAGCCACAAACATAATTTACCATTAGCGCCTCTGAACGACAATACTAGCCACAAACATCACTTACCATTAGAGCCTCTGAAAGAAAAAAGTAGCCGCAAACATCATTAACCATTAGAGCCTCTGAACGACAATACTAGCCACAAACATCATTTACCATTAGAGCCTCTGAACGACAATACTAGCCACAAACATCACTTACCATTAGAGCCTCTGAAAGACAAAAGGAGCCACAAACATCATTTAAAATAAGAGCTTCTGAACGACAATACTAGCCACAAACATCACTTACCATTAGAGCCTCTGAACGACAATACTAGCCACAAACATCACTTACCATTAGAGCCTCTGAACGACAATACTAGCCACAAACATCATTTACCATTAGAGCCTCTGAACGACAATACTAGCCACAAACATCACTTACCATTAGAGCCTCTGAAAGACAAAAGTAGCCACAAACATCACTTACCATTAGAGCCTCTGAACGACAATACTAGCCATAAACATCACTTACCATAAGAGCCTCTGAACGACAATACTAGCCACAAACATCACTTACCATTAGAGCCTCTGAAGTACAATACTAGCCACAAACATCACTTAACATTAGAGCCTCTGAACGACAATACTAGCCACAAACATCATTTACCATTAGAGCCTCTACGACAATACTAGCCACAAACATCACTTACCATTAGAGCCTCTGAAGGAATATACTAGCCACAAACCTCACTACTTACCATTAGAGCCTCTGAACGACAATACTAGCCACAAACATCACTTACCATTAGAGCCTCTGAAAGACAAAAGTAGCCACAAACATCATTTACCATTAGAGCCTCTGAACGACAATATTAGCCACAAACATCATTTACCATTAGAGCCTCTGAACGACAATACGAGCCACAAACATCACTTACCATTAGAGCCTCTGAAGGACAATACTAGCCACAAACATCATTTACCATTAGCGCCTCTGAACGACAATACTAGCCACAAACATAATTTACCATTAGCGCCTCTGAACGACAATACTAGCCACAAACATCACTTACCATTAGAGCCTCTGAACGACAATACTAGCCACAAACATCATTTACCATAAGAGCCTCTGAACGACAATACTAGCCACAAACATCACTAACCATTAGAGCATCTGAACGACAATACTAGCCACAAACATCACGTACCATTAGAGCCTCTGAACGACAATACTAGCCACAAACATCACTTACCATTAGAGCCTCTGAACGACAATACTAGCCACAAATATAATTTACCATTAGCGCCTCTGAACGACAATACTAGCCACAAACATCACTTACCATTAGAGCCTCTGAACGACAATACTAGCCACAAACATCATTTACCATAAGAGCCTCTGAACGACAATACTAGCCACAAACATCACTTACCATTAAAGCATCTGAACGACAATACTAGCCACAAACATCACTTACCATTAGAGCCTCTGAACGACAATACTAGCCACAAACATAATTTACCATTAGCGCCTCTGAACGACAATACTAGCCACAAACATCACTTACCATTAGAGCCTCTGAACGACAATACTAGCCACAAACATCATTTACCATTAGAGCCTCTGAACGACAATACTAGCCACAAACATCACTTACCATAAGAGCCTCTGAAAGACAAAAGTAGCCACAAACATCATTTAAAATAAGAGCCTCTGAACGACAATACTAGCCACAAACATCACTTACCATTAGAGCCTCTGAACGACAATACTAGCCACAAACATCACTTACCATTAGAGCCTCTGAACGACAATACTAGCCACAAACATCATTTACCATTAGAGCCTCTGAACGACAATACTAGCCACAAACATCACTTACCATTAGAGCCTCTGAAAGACAAAAGTAGCCACAAACATCACTTACCATTAGAGCCTCTGAACGACAATACTAGCCATAAACATCACTTACCATTAGAGCCTCTGAACGACAATACTAGCCACAAACATCACTTATCATTAGAGCCTCTGAAGGACAATACTAGCCACAAACATCATTTACCATTAGAGCCTCTGAACGACAATACTAGCCACAAACATCATTTACCATTAGAGCCTCTGAACGACAATACTAGCCACAAACATCACTTACCATTAGAGCCTCTGAACGACAATACTAGCCACAAACATCATTTACCATTAGAGCCTCTGAACGACAATACTAGCCACAAACATCATTTACCATTAGAGCCTCTGAACGACAATACTAGCCACAAACATCACTTACCATTAGAGCCTCTGAACGACAATACTAGCCACAAACATCATTTACCATTAGAGCCTCTGAACGACAATACTAGCCACAAACATAATTTACCATTAGCGCCTCTGAACGACAATACTAGCCACAAACATCACTAACCATTAGAGCCTCTGAAAGAAAAAAGAAGCCGCAAACATCATTAACCATTAGAGCCTCTGAACGACAATACTAGCCACAAACATCATTTACCATTAGAGCCTCTGAACGACAATACTAGCCACAAACATCACTTACCATTAAAGCCTCTGAAAGACAAAAGTAGCCACAAACATCATTTACCATTAGAGCCTCTGAACGACAATACTAGCCACAAACATCATTTACCATTAGAGCCTCTGAAAGACAAAAGTAGCCACAAACATCATTTACCATTAGAGCCTCTGAATGACAATACTAGCCAAAAAAACATCACTTACCATTAGAGCCTCTGAACGACAATACTAGACACAAACATCACTTACCATTAGAGCCTCTGAAAGACAAAAGTAGCCACAAACATCATTTACCATTAGAGCCTCTTAACGACAATACTAGCCACAAACATCATTTACCATTAGAGCCTCTGAACTACAATACTAGCCACAAACATAATTTACCATTAGCGCCTCTGAACGACAATACTAGCCACAAACATCACTTACCATTAGAGCCTCTGAAAGACAAAAGTAGCCGCAAACATCATTTACCATTAGAGCCTCTGAACGACAATACTAGCCACAAACATCATTTACCATTAGAGCCTCTGAACGACAATACTAGCCACAAACATCACTTACCATTAGAGCCTCTGAAAGTCAAAAGTAGCCACAAACATCATTTAAAATAAGAGCCTCTGAACTACAATACTCGCCACAAACATCACTTACCATTAGAGCATCTGAACGACAATACTAGCCACAAACATCACGTACCATTAGAGCCTCTGAACGACAATACTAGCCACAAACATAATTTACCATTAGCGCCTCTGAACGACAATACTAGCCACAAACATCACTTACCATTAGAGCCTCTGAACGACAATACTAGCCACAAACATCATTTACCATTAGAGCCTCTGAACGACAATACTAGCCACAAACATCACTTACCATAAGAGCCTCTGAAAGACAAAAGTAGCCACAAACATCATTTAAAATAAGAGCCTCTGAACGACAATACTAGCCACAAACATCACTTACCATTAGAGCCTCTGAACGACAATACTAGCCACAAACATCACTTACCATAAGAGCCTCTGAAAGACAAAAGTAGCCACAAACATCATTTACCATTAGAGCCTCTGAACGACAATACTAGCCACAAACATCATTTACCATTTGAGCCTCTGAAAGACAAAAGTAGCCACAAACATCATTTACCATTAGAGCCTCTGAACGACAATACTAGCCACAAACATCACTTACCATTAGAGCCTCTGAACGACAATACTAGCCACAAACATCATTTACCATTAGAGCCTCTGAACGACAATACTAGCCACAAACATCACTTACCATTAGAGCCTCTGAACGACAATACTAGCCACAAACATCATTTACCATTAGAGCCTCTGAACGACAATACTAGCCACAAACATCACTTACCATTAGAGCCTCTGAAGGACAATACTAGCCACAAATATCATTTACCATTAGAGCCTCTGAACGACAATACTAGCCACAAACATCATTTACCATTAGAGCCTCTGAACGACAATACTAGCCACAAACATAATTTACCATTAGCGCCTCTGAACGACAATACTAGCCACAAACATCACTTACCATTAGAGCCTCTGAAAGAAAAAAGAAGCCGCAAACATCATTAACCATTAGAGCCTCTGAACGACAATACTAGCCACAAACATCATTTACCATTAGAGCCTCTGAACGACAATACTAGCCACAAACATCACTTACCATTAAAGCCTCTGAAAGACAAAAGTAGCCACAAACATCATTTACCATTAGAGCCTCTGAACGACAATACTAGCCACAAACATCATTTACCATTAGAGCCTCTGAAAGACAAAAGTAGCCACAAACATCATTTACCATTAGAGCCTCTGAATGACAATACTAGCCAAAAAAACATCACTTACCATTAGAGCCTCTGAACGACAATACTAGCCACAAACATCATTTACAATTAGAGCCTCTGAATGACAATACTACCCACAAACATCATTTACCATTAGAGCCTCTGAACGACAATACTAGCCACAAACATCATTTACCATTAGAGCCTCTGAACGACAATACTAGCCACAAACATCATTTACCATTAGAGCCTCTGAACGACAATACTAGCCACAAACATCACTTACCATAAGAGCCTCTGAAAGACAAAAGTAGCCACAAACATCATTTAAAATAAGAGCCCCTGAACGACAATACTAGCCACAAACATCACTTACCATTAGAGCATCTGAACGACAATACTAGCCACAAACATCACTTAACATTAGAGCCTCTGAACGACAATACTAGCCACAAACATCATTTACCATTAGCGCCTCTGAACGACAATACTAGCCACAAACATCACTTACAATTAGAGCCTCTGAACGACAATACTAGCCACAAACATCATTTACCATTAGAGCCTCTGAACGACAATACTAGCCACAAACATCACTTACCATAAGAGCCTCTGAAAGACAAAAGTAGCCACAAACATCATTTAAAATAAGAGCCTCTGAACTACAATACTCGCCACAAACATCACTTACCATTAGAGCATCTGAACGACAATACTAGCCACAAACATCACTTACCATTAGAGCCTCTGAAAGACAAAAGTAGCCACAAACATCATTTACCATTAGAGCCTCTGAACGACAATACTAGCCACAAACATCATTTACCATTAGAGCCTCTGAAAGACAAAAGTAGCCACAAACATCATTTACCATTAGAGCCTCTGAACGACAATACTAGCCACAAACATCACTTACCATTAGAGCCTCTGAACGACAATACTAGCCACAAACATCATTTACCATTAGAGCCTCTGAACGACAATACTAGCCACAAACATCACTTATCATTAGAGCCTCTGAAGGACAATACTAGCCACAAACATCATTTACCATTAGAGCCTCTGAACGACAATACTAGCCACAAACATCATTTACCATTAGAGCCTCTGAACGACAATACTAGCCACAAACATAATTTACCATTAGCGCCTCTGAACGACAATACTAGCCACAAACATCACTTACCATTAGAGCCTCTGAAAGAAAAAAGAAGCCGCAAACATCATTAACCATTAGAGCCTCTGAACGACAATACTAGCCACAAACATCATTTACCATTAGAGCCTCTGAACGACAATACTAGCCACAAACATCACTTACCATTAGAGCCTCTGAAAGACAAAAGTAGCCACAAACATCACTTACCATTAGAGCATCTGAACGACAATACTAGACACAAACATCACTTACCATTAGAGCCTCTGAAAGACAAAAGTAGCCACAAACATCATTTACCATTAGAGCCTCTGAACGACAATACTAGCCACAAACATCATTTACCATTAGAGCCTCTGAACTACAATACTCGCCACAAACATCACTTACCATTAGAGCATCTGAACGACAATACTAGCCACAAACATCACGTACCATTAGAGCCTCTGAACGACAATACTAGCCACAAACATCATTTACCATTAGAGCCTCTGAACGACAATACTAGCCACAAACATAATTTACCATTAGCGCCTCTGAACGACAATACTAGCCACAAACATCACTTACCATTAGAGCCTCTGAAAGACAAAAGTAGCCGCAAACATCATTTACCATTAGAGCCTCTGAACGACAATACTAGCCACAAACATCATTTACCATTAGAGCCTCTGAACGACAATACTAGCCACAAACATCACTTACCATTAGAGCCTCTGAAAGACAAAAGTAGCCACAAACATCATTTAAAATAAGAGCCTCTGAACTACAATACTCGCCACAAACATCACTTACCATTAGAGCATCTGAACGACAATACTAGCCACAAACATCACGTACCATTAGAGCCTCTGAACGACAATACTAGCCACAAACATAATTTACCATTAGCGCCTCTGAACGACAATACTAGCCACAAACATCACTTACCATTAGAGCCTCTGAACGACAATACTAGCCACAAACATCATTTACCATTAGAGCCTCTGAACGACAATACTAGCCACAAACATCACTTACCATAAGAGCCTCTGAAAGACAAAAGTAGCCACAAACATCATTTAAAATAAGAGCCTCTGAACGACAATACTAGCCACAAACATCACTTACCATTAGAGCCTCTGAACGACAATACTAGCCACAAACATCACTTACCATTAGAGCCTCTGAACGACAATACTAGCCACAAACATCATTTACCATTAGAGCCTCTGAACGACAATACTAGCCACAAACATCACTTACCATTAGAGCCTCTGAAAGACAAAAGTAGCCACAAACATCACTTACCATTAGAGCCTCTGAACGACAATACTAGCCATAAACATCACTTACCATTAGAGCCTCTGAACGACAATACTAGCCACAAACATCACTTACCATAAGAGCCTCTGAAGTACAATACTAGCCACAAACATCACTTACCATTAGAGCATCTGAACGACAATACTAGCCATAAACATCACTTACCATTAGAGCCTCTGAAAGACAAAAGTAGCCACAAACATCATTTACCATTAGAGCCTCTGAACGACAATACTAGCCACAAACATCATTTACCATTAGAGCCTCTGAACGACAATACTAGCCACAAACATCACTTACCATTAGAGCCTCTGAAGGACAATACTAGCCACAAACATCATTTACCATTAGAGCCTCTGAAAGACAAAAGTTGCCACAAACATCATTTACCATTAGAGCCTCTACGACAATACTAGCTACAAACATCATTTACCATTAGAGCCTCTGAACAACAATACTAGCCACAAACATCACTAACCATTAGAGCCTCTGAAGGAATATACTAGCCACAAACCTCACTTACCATTAGAGCCTCTGAACGACAATACTAGCCACAAACATCACTTACCATTAGAGCCTCTGAAAGACAATACTAGCCACAAACATCATTTACCATTAGAGCCTCTGAACGACAATACTAGCCACAAACATCATTTACCATTAGAGCCTCTGAACGACAATACTAGCCACAAACATCATTTACCATTAGAGCCTCTGAACGACAATACTAGCCACAAACATCACTTACCATTAGAGCCTCTGAAAGACAAAAGTAGCCACAAACATCATTTACCATTAGAGCCTCTGAACGACAATACTAGCCACAAACATCATTTACCATTAGAGCCTCTGAAAGACAAAAGTAGCCACAAACATCATTTACCATTAGAGCCTCTGAATGACAATACTAGCCACAAACATCACTTACCATTAGAGCCTCTGAACGACAATACTATCCACAAACATCATTTACAATTAGAGCCTCTGAACGACAATACTAGCCACAAACATCATTTACCATTAGAGCCTCTGAACGACAATACTAGCCACAAACATCACTTACCATTAGAGCCTCTGAACGACAATACTAGCCACAAACATCATTTACCATTAGAGCCTCTGAACGACAATACTAGCCACAAACATCACTTACCATTAGAGCCTCTGAAGGACAATACTAGCCACAAATATCATTTACCATTAGAGCCTCTGAACGACAATACTAGCCACAAACATCATTTACCATTAGAGCCTCTGAACGACAATACTAGCCACAAACATAATTTACCATTAGCGCCTCTGAACGACAATACTAGCCACAAACATCACTTACCATTAGAGCCTCTGAAAGAAAAAAGAAGCCGCAAACATCATTAACCATTAGAGCCTCTGAACGACAATACTAGCCACAAACATCATTTACCATTAGAGCCTCTGAACGACAATACTAGCCACAAACATCACTTACCATTAGAGCCTCTGAAAGACAAAAGTAGCCACAAACATCATTTACCATTAGAGCCTCTGAACGACAATACTAGCCACAAACATCATTTACCATTAGAGCTTCTGAAAGACAAAAGTAGCCACAAACATCATTTACCATTAGAGCCTCTGAATGACAATACTAGCCACAAACATCACTTACCATTAGAGCCTCTGAACGACAATACTAGCCACAAACATCATTTACAATTAGAGCCTCTGAATGACAATACTACCCACAAACATCATTTACCATAAGAGCCTCTGAACGACAATACTAGCCACAAACATCATTTACCATTAGAGCCTCTGAACGACAATACTAGCCACAAACATCACTTACCATTAGAGCCTCTGAACCTCAATACTAGCCACAAACATCACATACCATTAGAGCCTCTGAACGACAATACTAGCCACAAACATCATTTACCATTAGAGCCTCTGAACGACAATACTAGCCACAAACATCATTTACCATTAGAGCCTCTGAACGACAATACTAGCCACAAACATCATTTACCATTAGAGCCTCTGAACGACAATACTAGCCACAAACATCACTTACCATTAGAGCCTCTGAAAGACAAAAGTAGCCACAAACATCATTTACCATTAGAGCCTCTGAACGACAATACTAGCCACAAACATCATTTACCATTAGAGCCTCTGAAAGACAAAAGTAGCCACAAACATCATTTACCATTAGAGCCTCTGAATGACAATACTAGCCACAAATATCACTTACCATTAGAGCCTCTGAACGACAATACTAGCCACAAACATCATTTACAATTAGAGCCTCTGAATGACAATACTACCCACAAACATCATTTACCATTAGAGCCTCTGAACGACAATACTAGCCACAAACATCATTTACCATTAGAGCCTCTGAACGACAATACTAGCCACAAACATCACTTACCATTAGAGCCTCTGAACCTCAATACTAGCCACAAACATCACATACCATTAGAGCCTCTGAACGACAATACTAGCCACAAACATCATTTACCATTAGAGCCTCTGAACGACAATACTAGCCACAAACATCATTTACCATTAGAGCCTCTGAACGACAATACTAGCCACAAACATCACTTACCATTAGAGCCTCTGAAGGACAATACTAGCCACAAACATCATTTACCATTAGAGCCTCTGAACGACAATACTAGCCACAAACATCACTTACCATTAGAACCTCTGAACGACAATACTAGCCACAAACACCATTTATCATTAGAGCCTCTGAACGACAATACTAGCCACAAACATCATTTACCATTAGAGCCTCTGAACGACAATACTAGCCACAAACATCACTTACCATTAGAGCCTCTGAACGACAATACTAGCCACAAACATCACTTACCATTAGAGCCTCTGAAGGACAATACTAGCCACAAACATCATTTACCATTAGAGCCTCTGAAAGACAAAAGTTGCCACAAACATCATTTACCATTAGAGCCTCTACGACAATACTAGCTACAAACATCATTTACCATTAGAGCCTCTGAACAACAATACTAGCCACAAACATCATTTACCATTAGAGCCTCTGAACGACAATACTAGCCACAAACATCATTTACCATTAGAGCCTCTGAACGACAATACTAGCCACAAACATCACTTACCATTAGAGCCTCTGAACGACAATACTAGCCACAAACATCACTTACCATTAGAGCCTCTGAAGGACAATACTAGCCACAAACATCATTTACCATTAGAGCCTCTGAAAGACAAAAGTTGCCACAAACATCATTTACCATTAGAGCCTCTACGACAATACTAGCTACAAACATCATTTACCATTAGAGCCTCTGAACAACAATACTAGCCACAAACATCATTTACCATTAGAGCCTCTGAAGGAATATACTAGCCACAAACCTCACTTACCATTAGAGCCTCTGAACGACAATACTAGCCACAAACATCACTTACCATTAGAGCCTCTGAAAGACAATACTAGCCACAAACATCATTTACCATTAGAGCCTCTGAACGACAATACTAGCCACAAACATCATTTACCATTAGAGCCTCTGAACGACAATACTAGCCACAAACATCACTTACCATTAGAGCCTCTGAAGGACAATACTAGCCACAAACATCACTTACCATTAGAGCCTCTGAATGACAATACTAGCCACAAACATCATTTACCATTAGAGCCTCTGAACGACTATACTAGCCACAAACATCACTTACCATTAAAGCCTCTGAACGACAATACTAGCCACAAACATCACTTACCATCAGAGCCTCTGAAGGACAATACTAGCCACAAACATCACTTACCATTAGAGCCTCTGAATGACAATACTAGCCACAAACATCATTTACCATTAGAGCCTCTGAACGACTATACTAGCCACAAACATCATTTACCATTAGAGCCTCTGAACGACAATACTAGCCACAAACATCATTTACCATTAGAGCCTCTGAACGACAATATTAGTCACAAACATCAAATACCGTTAGAGCCTCTGAACGACAATGGGTACTAGCCACAAACGTCATATACCATTAGAGCCTACTAAAATACGAAATTAAATTTAAAACTAATACCTAAGACGGCCTCCGTCGTCGAGGGGTAAGGTTCTCGGCTAGCAAGCGAAAGGTGGCGATTTCAAATCCCGACGTGCGCAAGTAAATTTTATTTGATTATTTTATTGGGTTATTTCACGATTTATTAATTCAAAATAATATATTGTATACAGTGAACCTCTCATAACGAGCACTTCCTATAACGAGTAATTTCCATAACGAGCAAAACAGATTGTGTTGTGGTTCAAAAAAAGGTCCTTTTTTCCTAACCAATGAAAAAATTAAGAAAATATAATTCCGACTTTTTGATGGAGTTCATTTTCTATCAGTACGCAGGTACTGTAATATTATATTATAGGTATGTAGTTAGTAACTGTCCACAGAATTTAAATAACATAAAACCATTCCATTTTCAAAATATTATTTCGATACCGCTCCTGCCATCTATCGTCTAGTTTCCAACATTATTTCAGAAGTAGAGCGCTTCTATACTATAAAACTTATCAATTAATTACAACTGATTAGTCTTGCCGAAAGATGGATTTATGGCCCAGAACTTATTCAATAACAGAACAAAACGCAGAACTTAAAGAATTAAAGAGAAACTTGTTATAAATCGGTAGAATTTGGAAATGCGGGGGACTAAGGAAAATCTACAAAAGTAATATTTAATGAATTGAGTTCGTAATACATTATTAGTGTCATACAAACATATTCAAAAATTTGTTTGTAATTTTATCCTTATTCTATCTAAATCCTCTAAATATTTAACATTAAAATTAATTTCCCACAATGGGATGGATTAATAAATTACCAAAACGCAACTAGGTAGATAAGATGACACAGCATATAATTTGATTATTAACTTGATAATAATATTATGTGGAACGGTTTTAGGAACATTCGCAGCCCACAATTCACAATAAAAATTCATTGTGGCGAACATTCACCACCCACAATCCACCGTGGATAATTCACCGCACACGCCAGATAAAGTAAAATATCTTAAAGATGCTGAGAGTTATCTGTATTACGTTAATAGTAACATGTTGATCTAACCTAAGCTAACCTTACAATATTATTATTTTATTTGTCTCTTTGAATACTCGATTAGCACTAAATTATTTCAGTTCTTTAACTTCTGAATAATAGCAAATTACTTTCCTCGGGGTGAATTGTGACCCGTGAACTTTACGCTGTGATTTGTTGGCGGTGAATATTGTGAGTCAATTGACACAGTGGCGGTGAATTTATCGGATACCATGTGGCCAAATGACCCTTATTATTTATACATTTTATCAGAGCGATGCACCTTATCCTGTTATGTGAAAAATTATAAATCCATTATTAAAAATACATGTTCAGAAATTTATTACTACTGAATATATTCAACACTAATTTGAAAGACTTGTATGAGAACCCACTATATTTCATTAGTCAGAAATCAAGTGAAATATAATTCACCCATTCGGTCTCCTTTGTATAAAGTTAACAATATAGAAAGAGTTCAGCACAAATTTCTTAGAAACGTAAATTTAAAAGCTCAAAATTCCAATTGAATACATTAATTATGTCAGTTTGATGAATCAATTGCATCTAATAACACTGTCTGACAAGAGAATTATATCAGACGTGGTTGTGTTACACAGAGTCATTAACAACTTATTTGACAGTCCTGCCCATCGTTGCCACTATTAAATTCCATGTGCCGACTAGGAACACAAAACAAAATGTAACATTCTTCTGCAATGCATACACAACCAACTATCAGACACACTCACTAACCAATAGGATGCATGATCTAGGCAACAAGTTTGGGGGTATTTTAAAAAATATATTTAATATACCTACAAACACATTACAATAATTTACAAATGCAGATATTTCGAGGCTGATAGCGAAAAAATGATATGTTTTGAACGAAACTACTTAATTCAATTGAGAAATTATTTCTCGTGTTTGAATTGGCGAGAGGCGTTATTATGGTTTATAAGGTGTAAAATTTCATTAATATAGTTTAGTACATAATAGTTAACAAATAGTTAAAAAACTAGATGATAAATTTAAATACTTTAACATAATATAATTAAGAAAATGAATTTTATATAATATATTATGATAAAACTATACTAACAGACCGAGCGTTTAGTCATAATAGACCCGATATATTTTTACATAACAAAATTAAAAATAACTTATATCATTGATCTTTTTTTGTGACTTTATTGAAATATTTAAAGAAAGATTATGTTTGCCAAACAATGTACATGTTTATATGTTTATAAAACTATTAGCACACACGAAGATGTGAGCTAACTTAAGATTAATAAATAAAAATAAATTGATGTCGCTATTCCAAATCCCTTTAATATTCAAAAATCTGTTTCTGAAAAAATAAACAGATTTAGGAAATGAGATTAAAAGAATTTGGGATTCTAAGACTATAAAAATATTACCATTTGTTATTTCGGCTACTGGCATTATAGCTCTCTCATTCAAAATTTAGATCTGTTAAAGAATTTATATATATAAAATGTAAAAGTCAGTCATTTTAAATACATGTAGGATTACGAAAGATTTTTTAAATTTTTATATTGAGGGATCAGTAGGATTTATAGGTCCAATTAGAAGTTCTACCGAGCCGAACCCTCTGATATGAAAATATCTGGAGTCGGTAAATTATTTTCCCATTTGATCTCTGGTGATTTGACGTGTTGTTCTTGTATTGTTTTGTATTTATTATGCTTATATAATGCACTTGCATTATGTGGATTGACTCGATGATCATTTGTGGAAAAGTGTGTGTAAGGGTTTAGTTTTTCCTGTGGGGAAGATTTAGCCCGGACATAAAGTCGGAAAATTAATAAAAAAAAGAAAGATAATTGTTATTATAAACTTAAAAAATAAATAAAAATATAACTTAAATAAAATAATAGTTATTAAAGTTAGAAAACATAAGATATACAAATAAAAATAAATGTAATTATTAGGTAATACTAGAAGCTAGGTACAGAGCTGGTTCATTCATATAAATTGTTCAAAGACGGAGCATTGTTGAAATGGATTCTTAATAAAATGCAACAACAATAAACGCATACTAATTAAATCAATCTCACTCCCGGGACACAATAGAAATATTTCGAAGTTCATATAATAATTTTAAAGGATATGTAAAAAATATATATACCGGTTTTTATATTATATTATGTTTATATTTTTTTTAATTACTTATCAATTAATTAATTAATTTAGGTTCAATCAAATAACAAATAGGCTAATATAATCAATTATGTGAAATATTTACTCAATGAAATTAAAACTTATGATTACTGTTGGGTTTATCTAAAAGTATATCTATTGAATCCATATATAGAATTAAGCGTAATATATACCAGTACTTTGTTGAATCCTACAACTTATAGTAGAGTTGGTTATTTGTTTTTAGTGACTTGTCTTATATGTAGTTTTACAAAAATTGTTTAATATTCAGTTTATCAGGTTACTATTAGTTTTTTATAATGTTCGATAGCTCACTAGGTATATTCTGTGCTTAAAATCCATGTAAAAACCCGGCTGGGCGTAAAACCAAATAAAATATTGTTTGAATTTTTTATCTTCCGATCAGTGCACAGGTAAACATAAATAGCAAAATTCCAGAAATTTACACTTGTTTACATTTTATGTTTTACTTGTGATTACGAGTTCCCATGAATAAATTGCATCAGTTAATTAAGTTAAGTTAAGGATTAAATTTTTAAAAAACTTTTACAATAACATTTTTTTCGTGTAACGACGTTAATTATCAATGAATTACTTTAACCCTCTTCTTGGCAATGTATCCTATAGTTTTCATAATTTTTTCCCACTTAAACTGGTACATGGGTAAATAAGATTTTAATGAAATCTGCTTTAACATGTTCTCAACTTGATAATTAGTGCCACTAGAGCCATCTATTGTTTAATTAAGAAGAACAGTGACAGTTCAAACTCATACCGCTGCAAGATGGCTGCCAACAGAAGACGCACAACTAATTTGTCTGTAAGTTATCTTTATTTATTACTTGCATTATTAGATATTTAGTTATTTTAGGAATGAATTCGTGTTTATAAGGGTTCAGTGAATAATAAAAAATATATACTGAGTAACATATGTGACAAATCTTGTTTATATTGCCTTCCAAAATGGTATGTATCCTATGATATACACCGCCAAGTCTGCAGTGAATTACATTTGATTGAATGTGTATCCCCTGAGATACAATGCCAAGTTATTAAGAGTTTATATTATCTTATGTACAATGTCAAGTATTTATTGTTTATTGAATTATGTAGTAAACCCCTTTGAAATCTATATATTATGATTTTTCCATAGCCTCGCGAAATTGAAGAAATGCTAACTATAATACCAATATCGGGAGCAGATTCTGATATTGAAAGTGATGAAGATGATGAACTACAAGATGATTCATCTGCAGTGCGCTCATCAAACTTTGGAATTGTTCATGATGCATTGGAGGAAGATAATGAACCAATGGCTCATGTTGCTGATCTTTCCGCAAACACCTCAAGCGCTGAACTACGGACACGTCGACATGTTAATCGTAAGAAAAAAATGAACTTTGATTGGAAAGAGAAAGATTTTATGTCAAAAGTAGACATATGTGACATTAATCATTTTACAACTCCAGAGAAGATAAAATCGCCCTTAGAGTACTTCAAAATGTTTTTTTCAGAAGAAGCATTCAATATGATAGTTTGTAACACCAATTTGTATTCCACACAATCATCAAGCAAATGCATTGATACTTCCTACAGTGAGATATGTGACTTTCTGGCCATTGAAATTTTAATGGGCCTAATAAAACTACCAGCATACACTGATTATTAGTCTGAAAAAATGCGAATTGAGCAAGTGGCAAGTATCATGCCACTCAAAAGATACCAGTCCATCAGAAGATATCTTCATTTTGTTAACAATGAGGATGTTGATGGGGATGTTTATTTTAAAATAAGGCCTCTTTTTGAACTGGTAAAGCAGAATTGTTTAAAAATTGAAAAAGAGATAAAAAATTCTGTCGACGAAATGATGATACCATACAAAGGAACAAGAGCAGGTTCCCGGCGACAATATATAAAGAGCAAACCTAAAAAATGGGGCTTTAAAATGTTTGTCCGATCGGGGGTTTCGGGCATAGTATATGACTTCTTGATATACGGTGGAGAGGCAACATTTCGTGGTTGTGAATTTTCAAACTACGAAGAAAATCTTGGAATGGGGGCAAAAGTCGTTCTGACTCTCAGTAAGTCTATTCCCAATGCGGCATGCTCTGTTATATATTTTGACAATTTTTTACCTCTTTTGAACTTCTGCATCATCTTCGTCATGAGAAGGTACGGAATTTTAGGTCTGGCACCATGCGGCGAAATCGATTACGAGGATGTAAACTTAAACCTGATAAACAACTCAAGAGACTTGGAAGACGAGCTTTTCATCAAATGACGGATGGGAAGAAAAATTTGGCTGCAGTCACTTGGTTTGACAATCGTGCTGTCATTATTGGAAGTTCATTTGTAGACTCACACCCATTATATACAATACAAAGATATAGCAAACAGGAAAAAAAAATTGACATCACCTGCCCCGAAATAATAAAGCAGTACAATGCCCATATGGGTGGTGTCGACTTAGCCGATGTGCTGATAGCTTTGTACCGATGCACTTTTCGCACACATCGTTGGTATATGGCGATATTTTCTAAATTACTCGATTTTCTTTCGATTCTTAACTTTTAATTTTTAATAAACTTCTCTATGTTCCCGCCTTTACACACGAGTAATTTAACTCTCGTAAAGGTTATATATTGTATACATATATGTGTTTTACAGTTTTTTAATCAATGTTGCAGGCTTAATTACTCATGATTATGTTAAATAATTATGTATGTATACAAAAACTAATAAAAAAAAATAAAAATAAATCTATCAACAACGCATGGCTACTTTACCGGCGTGAAGTGGCCCTACAAAAAGAAGGAAGCAAAAAAACAATATGTTTGAAGGATTTTCGTCTAAAAATTGCAAATGGTCTGCTTTACAAAAACAAAATACGTGGCCATCCTATCGGAAACATCACAACGCCACCAAACAAAATAAAGAATCCGGTAAAAGCCAGGCCGAATGATGAAGTCCGGTTTGATAACTTAGGACATTTTCCGGAACATAAAGAAAAAGGAAGATGCCGACTATGCAATTCTGTAGCGAGTGTGTATCTTTTGTAGCGACTTATCTAAGGCCCCCTGTCCACGAATGCATTACTTCATAGACGCTTCAATGTATCGTGCTGCTTGTGCAGCCAGGCGTACAAAGACATAAAAACCTGGACACTAAATGAAAACCAAATTTAAAATTAATATCTGGCTGATTGGGTTTTTCACAACAATTACATTCATAACCTTAAAATACATGTCAACCCTAGTTTCTTCATAGATTTTTCAAAAAAACCGCATCATAATTTATTTTTGTTTGTCAAGCAATCCGATTCCGAGATATTTGGGAATCGATGAATTCTGACAAATGACGCCACTGCTTTTATATCGATTAATTCTGACCAATGACGTGACGGTCGTGATTTCGAATGATTTTTGACAGAATCGATTCCTTGTTCGATGACGTTTCAATACGATTGTCTCGGACTGTGTGTGATGATTTTTGACCGAATCGATTCCTTATTCGACGACGCGACGTTTCAAAACAATTGTCTCGGACTGTGTGATGATTTTTGACCGAATCGATTCATTATTCGACGACGTTTCAAAGCGATTGTCTCGGACTGTGTGGTAATTTTTGACAGAATCGATTTTTCCATGACAATGAAACGAACTATTTCGATGATCAAAAAGTTCGAGTAAATCATCGATGATTCATCGATTGTGCCCATCGCTAATGCAGCTACGCGGTATGACTTTGCCGCTCCGTGTTCCGTTAGTTTCTATGGAAGCAGCGTACGCACAGCAAGCGTAAAATGTCGCGTACAGCGCTTCGGTGGACAGTTGGCCTAAGGCAAAAACAACCAAAGCAAAACAAAAAATTTGCAATTCTTTAATGGCCTGTATTTGCTAAATTTAAAAAAAAATGCCTTTCCCCAAATCCAAAATTAAGATTAATATGAAAAAAGCCGCACAGCCTCTTGTTACATTTCATACTATCTGTCTTATTCAATTTTACCGTGTAGGTGCATAAGAAGGCGAAGATTCGAAGATCTCCCGACCGTGGATTACTATTTTTGTGAGGGTATAGTTATATTTTTTAATTCGTGAGACTTCTACCCGTGTCGACCAGCATTTTTATTCAGCGTGAGATTATTGCAATCTACGTGCAGGCTAACCATCCTAACTCACTTTTAAACCTCTATTCGTGTTGAGCCTGTTTGCTCGTTAACGAATCAACAATAAAAAAATCACACCATTAGGAAGTAGATTCAAATTCTTCAGATATAAAGACGTCATATGACATTATCAGATTACTGTGCCAAATCCTTACCTATCTGTAATTATAAATCCAAAAAGGTATACTTACGTATATTCCTTCCGCTTTTGCATATAATAATGGCAATGCGCTATTTTTTCTTTAAAAAATACCAGTCGGACGTCATTGTACTCTTCGTTGCAGCGTAATGAAAATATTCATTGATTTTAATGCCACGATTCCTGTTTGAAATACCGATGGAGTGCAAATAAAGCAAACGTAGCGTATCAAACCTATAAGTAGTTATCGCATTCTTCAGTGATTACTCTTAATTATTTCAACCTTACACAAATGTTTTATATCACATAATTACAGAAACCAGACAATATAAGGTACAGCAGAAAAATGTGTTTTGTCGTTAGAATCCCACTTTTCATTAAAGTTTATTTTATTTATTTGTTTAATTAAATGTTTGATAAATTATTTTTAAGATTCCATCAGCATTCCCTTCGAAGATATTACAGAGGGTAAAAATCTTAACTTAATAGGGTATTTTCACCTGTTTTGTTTTACCTTCGAAAAAAATGAAGGAAATAATTATGATAATGAATTTTTTTATGTTGACGGATAATTTTTCTATAGCGATTTAAAAGGTGCCATTTTCGATTTGCCGACAAAACGACATGCTCGTTTTTATGCGTGAATTCGGCGGTATTGATGTCACGCTGGACGTTGGTGAACGCCGTCTTACCAGACGTTAGCGATTTCTATGTCATAATGACGTTTGCCAGTTGGAGCCGTTTCGGAATGTGCGGTTTTCTATGTTACAATGACGTTTTCCAGTTGGAACCGTTACAGAATGTGCGGTTTTCTATGTTACAATGACGTTTTCCAGTTGGAACCGTTACAGAATGTGCGGTTTTCTATGTTACAATGACGTTTTCCAGTTGGAACCGTTTCGGAATGTGCGGTTTTCTATGTTACAATGACGTTTTCCAGTTGGAGCCGTTTCGGAATGTGCGGTTTTCTATGTTACAATGACGTTTTCCAGTTGGAGCCGTTTCGGAATGTGCGGTTTTCTATGTTACAATGACGTTTTCCAGTTGGAACCGTTACAGAATGTGCGGTTTTCTATGTTACAATGACGTTTTCCAGTTGGAGCCGTTTCGGAATGTGCGGTTTTCTATGTTACAATGACGTTTTCCAGTTGGAGCCGTTTCGGAATGTGTGGTTTTCTATGTTACAATGACGTTTTCCAGTTGGAACCGTTACAGAATGTGCGGTTTTCTATGTTACAATGACGTTTGCCAGTTGGAGCCGTTTCGGAATGTGCGGTTTTCTGTCACAACGACGTTTGCCAGTTGGAGCCGCTTCGGAATGTGCTGTTTTCTATGTCACAACGACGTTTGCCAGTTGGAGCCGCTTCGGAATGACACAACACATTTTAGCGGTAATATGAAAATACCGCATATTTCATGAAAAGTTTCTATTCAACAATTGTTGAATTTCTACGATTTTTCAAAAAAAAATATTTCGAACAGTAATTTTATAGTGCTTGCTTTAAAACTTTTTGCAAAATTTTCTGAAAAGTCTACCGCACTGTTCTGGTATACTTATAATAATTGATAAGTTGGTGTAAGGTATCTGCCCACGTCGTTTTGGTATAGGTACATAATATATAACTACTAACTATAATGATGACCATATAATGTACTAGTAGTACTCGAGCTAGTATAAGCAGGGATGGACTGGTGACTGATTGGAATTCCCCGTGGGCCACGGTCCGATAAGGACAAAAATTGATAAGGTTTGGAAATTCTTTAAAACATGTTCGTGATATGTACCTACTCTAATTACCTTTGAGGTTTGAATGTTTGTTTAATAACTGGTTTCCCTTTACTTTGTACTTAAATTATAGGACCTTTCCAAACTATTTTCACTTTGAAAATTTCGTTTATAGACTGAAAATGCTTTTTTTAATGCGTATTTATTTTATTTATAAATTATCTCCACCTAAAACCACATTATTACAAAATTTATATATTAATTATTTCAACCTTACACAAATGTGTTAAATCACATAATTACAGAAACCATGTCTATTGTCATATACAGCAGAAAAGTGTGTTTTGTCACTAGAATCTCACTTTTCTTTAAATTAATCAAGTATAACATTATATTTTATAATATGAAAAAGTTTTTTTGTTTTATACCACTTTATTTTATTAAATATATAAACTTATTTATTGTCTTGAAGAAGGTTGGGAACAACCGAAACCGGTCGACGTATATAATAAAATAAAGTGGTTGGTTTGCTTTCTTTGAGAATTAATATTTTATTTTATTTCACACCTAAATGTATTTTTAAAATGTTTGAAAAATCATTTTTAAGATGCTCCATCAGCTTCCCTTCGAAGATATTACAGAGGGTAAAAACTTTACTTAATTTTAGATGATTTTATACCTCTCGAAAAAAATTACGTTAAAAATATACGTATATATGTATTTCAGCAAACTGATGAATTAAAGACAATTCAGATTGAAGAAAAGAATTAATACAAACCGATCTTCCCTTTTCATATCCAAACCGGTGCTCAGAAGTTGGTTATTCACTCACCTATCAACAC
Organism: Hesperophylax consimilis; assembly: GCF_061612785.1. Taxonomy (NCBI): domain Eukaryota; kingdom Metazoa; phylum Arthropoda; class Insecta; order Trichoptera; family Limnephilidae; genus Hesperophylax; species Hesperophylax consimilis. Next base: position 6,751,033 of record NC_142842.1, read on the forward strand.
ATTTAACATATATTATATAATTCAATATGCTTTTGGATTCCACTACGTAATACTAGAAGTCGGGATTTATTTCAGTGCAGAAATTCTGGTACTAACTACCACATGTATTCCTCACTGCCCAGAATACTTATGGAGGGATAATTATACTGAGTCAGTGGACGTCTTTAATTTATCACTTAACAAATACAAAAGTTTTTTTCTTTGATAGTTTAGTTATGTATAGAAATATATGTGGTGTATTTATATATAATCTGTAAAAGCCACTAAAAAGGGCGTTAATAAATAAATAGCTCGAACTTCGGAATAGAGTTCAAAGTGAGAATTTTTGATTATATCTCCATAGATTTCCATTAACACTACTACGAAACAATCGGCCTAAGACCATTCTGTATGTGATTATAACCATATATAACTTATTATTAACCATATATATCATTATATACGTAAGCTGAAGACTTTTTTAGAAGGGCTCCCTCGAAGGTTCCATTCCACCTCATTTACAACTCCAACCCTGACAAGGCGGCGGGTGGAGGGGGGGGGGGGTTATTAAAGACCTGTTTTATTTAACCACAGCAAGTGCAATAACATGATGTATTTTCTACACTCGTGTAGAAAGATAGAGATTTTAAACAGTGCTTTACGATAATTATTGTACCGGTCAAATACCGAAATGCCTTTCGGCGTGTGACATCATGATGAAATATAGCCTATATTTCGAAGATCATGATTATTTTTAATTTAGTTTTAGATAAATTAATTAATTTAAATATTCCGTAAAGACAAAATGTTGATTTAATAAATAAATTATATGTTTTATCATTAGCAATTTTTTATAACAAATATAGACAACATTGAGGAGATAATAATGATATCCTCACTGGAATCTCCCGTGCTAAGAATTTCATCTACATGTTATAAAAATTTACTAGTATGAATACATTTAATAGTTTTTTTAAAAATAATGATAAATATATTATATTGTGTTTTTGATTTCAGTCTGTATTTGATGTCAGTATATTTTCTATTTCTGATCTCCCTATGTTTTGTATCCAGCCTTTTATTTGAGATTTAAATGTTATAATACTGTTGTGATTTTTGAATGAGAGTGGGATTTTGTTGTATAGTTTAGTACCGAAATAAATTAAGCTTTTTTGACCAAATTTTGTATTCGTAGTTGCTTGTTCGGTATGTTATTGACCCTGAGATCCAGTGTTTCTAATATACGTGTTGGTTGTTATTTCTTAAATTTAATACACAATAATAATAATTGGATGACTTGTATAGCGAAGTTATTGTGAAAAAATCACCTAATGCGCGTTATAATTTATATCAAAAATTAATCTGCAATGCACGATTTTAAGAACTTTGCTGAAATTTAATTTAATGTAATTTCAGCAAATTTCTTAAAATTGTGCATTGGAGATTAATTCTTTGATTTGCTCATATTTAAAGAGGAAAATGATATTTTTGTTAATGTGATTGAATAAAGGTAAATTAAAAATAAGATAACCTTATCTCTGTACTTGGATTTGTGTATTAAGGATTTATTAAATAAAGATTTATGCAGGCTTTAAGCAAATACCAACTGGAACTAGATCAACGCTATCAAAGGCTGCGCTATTTAAATAAATTGAAGAAGGTTTTATATTATTTTTGTGCAGTTAGTTTTTCTGGTTTATTAAAAATATTCCCGCGGTAAGGACGTATAAGGTTTCACTGTCATGGACTAGAAACCTTTCTCGGGTTACTCAGGTGTTACAGAGTATTAATAAAACCAAACTACACTTCAGAACAAGTTTATTTCTTGTTCCAAACAAGGATCAGGACTCGTTATGCGGCTTCCTCTAATAAGAATCCGTCTCCAGGGTTATTGCGTTATCACTCACTAACAGTATCGTGTGAAGGCTGGGCGTTCAACGGTGACGCGAATCGTTCACAACGAAAAGAATTATGAATATATTATTTATCTTTGACTCGAGGTTTGAGAAGTATCGCTTGATACGAACAACAAAAATAACAAGACAGCTGATCACTTGTCGGCATATAAGAGGAGTGTGAAGCTGGTTAATGTTTGTGTGATAAGTTGTCTTAAACGATACGTACCCTTTGCTAAACGTGTCTTGAACAATATTCAGTCAAAGTTTAACGTTTCACATTAAATAATTTTTACATTTTTGATTCAAAATGGCCCAAACAAACGGTTTGGTTGTGAACGGGAAGAAAAATATCGCAGCGAGCAAATTACCCGAGCTGCGAAGTGAGTTGGGACAAGGAATAGATTTACTAACCACGTCCACGTAAGTATTATATTAAATATAAATTAATTGGTTTTGGCAGGCATATATTATTTAGAACATATTATGTAGGTATATCTCTTCAAATTCAAAAACGGGATTGCAGGCCTTTATCGAATGCATTGATAAGTTTCCTGATAAACTTTTAGTAAAATTCGAATGTATTATCACAGTATCGGAACATGTGTTCAAAAAATCTTGCATGAACACGTGTTCCTATATATTAGGAATTTACTAAAAGTTTATCAGGAAAAGGCCTGCAGACCAGTTTTTACCGGTATACCAATAATTAGAAGAGATTCTTATTAAATTAATAATACTCATTTTTCTCCGTGTAAATATTATTATTATTTTGAAATACTTTTTTTTTTAAATTAAAAAATCGTGTATTTATTGAAAACTGTTGATTTTATATATTGATTCTGTATACATCTTATCGTAACAATGCTTTTGGTATATTATGTAGGTACATAGGTACTATTAAAAATTTGTAATATTTAAGGGAATAATTTTATTTATGTAATTATATTTTATTATTATATTTTTATAATATTATTTTTTACTTTTTATGTTAGTGTCATGAATGGATCTCTAGGTTCTGCTGTGACGGATTACGAGATGTAAGTTAATATTAAGAATCTATTAAATCAATAATACTCGTCTTGTATTGTCCAAATCAGCAGTGCTTTCGTCTAATGTGTTTCTGAAAACCCTTTTATCAACCTATATTAATATCCCTGTGAAATCTGTGTTTTTATTTTATTTTGCATAATAATTAGACATTATCAAAAATACTAATTTCGGTGGTTTGTTCGTTAAGGCGGGTCTCCAGCGACAAAACTACCACAAACATTTTACCAAATGTTTGTGCAAATATGAAACATTACAGCTGGGACACAATGTTTTTGTTTTCTGTAGCTGATCGATAATAACAAAAAGTTGTGCCCCCCACCTAATGTTTTTGTTTTTGTCCGATATTTTGAAAACATTTTGTCGCTGGAAACGCGACTACAGAATAACATATCGGTTGGGTATGTGTGTACGTAACATTTATATTTGTATTATCAATTTACGTATTAAAATAAATATTATTTGATTGTGTAATGGTCGGCATATTTGCATTCGAATCAGTTACATTAAAAAAAGAAAAGATTTTTTTATTTATGTTTTTATTTTTTTTATTTATCCGTGATTTTTCACGGATTGCGCTAGTATAATATGACAAACGCAGCATTGTTAAAATAATGGATTTTGTAAATAAGCTGTGTTTTTACTAATGAAGGCAGAATAACACTTTAAATTAAAAAAAATATGCGAACACCTCAGCACACTAGGTTCTTCTAGTGAGGTGTTCACAAAACACTTCTACTATTCAACACGGAGAAAACTTTCTGATATAAAATATTGCTAATTTACTAAGAATATCAGTTAAAAACGGGATTGAAGGGCCTTAACGAATGAATTGATAGGTTTCCAATAAACTGTTAGTAAGATTTGAACGTATTATCACAATCATAAAAATCGTAATATTTCAGTATTAGTTTCTCGTAAACAAGGCAAATGCAGATGCAAGAACACCTGTTTCGGTATGTTAGAATTTTACTAAAAGTTTATCAGGAAACGGCCTGCAATCCCGTTTTTAAACGGATTACCAATAGTATGAAGAGATTCGCAATACATTAGCAATACTCCGTGTATCTATATACAGTTACAGATTATTACCAAAATTCTGTTTATTATCTTTGCAAATTGTAATCATGTGTAAAATGTATACGTACGACAATAGAAATAAATAAATATCTAATTTAAGCTCAGCTGGTAAGTGGCTGAGTGGGCATTGCATTTGGGTCCCATTCCGTGTGTTCAATTCCTCGGCTGGCTAAGTCGTCCATCACAATACAAGTAACATTTTCCGATTACTGTGGTGGTAGTAGGAGATTTTAAAATATGTCAGGTTATTCGTAGCCTGGGAATGTTTGTCTTTATTAAAAATTAAAATAAAAGTATGAAAATTGGGAATCTTTTGTTGCAAAAATTGCATGACACCATTTCATAGTTTCGTTGTGGTCGTGTATAATATTACAGAGCTACAGTAAATAATATTGCACAATAATGTTTGTTGTTATCACATTACTTACGGTTAAATACATAAGGTTATCACTACTATTTCAATAATTAATCTCAGATCTATATTATAATAAGATCCCGTTCATTTTCTGAACCGATCAACGACGTTTCCTTTTATATTATACATAATATAGTTGATTGAACCTTGTATTGCTTCATAGTTAGTGGTTTTACACAAACGAAGTATTGAATTCCGTAAGTCATTAGTTTTAACAATTAGGGCGCACAGTTGTGCATTCCTTTTTAATACAAAAATTTAATTTGTATTTGAGGCCAAATACCCAACGAAAACATATAATATATTTTTAATTAATTATTTAATCAAAATTGTTTTGCTCTATTAAATATAAAATAAATAACAAATTAAAATGGTTTAAAAAAGCACTTTGATTTGCTTAAATTCAAATTACAAACGACTGATTCACGTTGGAACCAAAAATTATAGAATGTAAATTAAAAATTCTACCGAAAAAACGCATTTTTTTCAAGGTGTTTAAATATGCCAAAGTTGACTATAAAATCATGAAAATTTTTAATTCTTTAGTGGCCTATATTTCATAATTAAAATGACATACCTCCGAAGTAGATATTTGCTGTATCTTTTGATTAAAAAAATATTTATGTAGTTTGGTTGGGAATTTTGGCTTCAAATTGAAATTTAAGTTATGTGTGAAAAAGTATAATATAAAAACAAGAAGTAATTAATAAAACCAATGTCCACTTGGCTGCCATTGTTACTTTTTTTTCTTATTTAACCCTAAATATGAATCTAAGCACCTCAAACAGGTTTTTAGTTTAGGCGTAATTTAAAAAACATGTATTTTAATATTATTGTGTCAAAACACGACGTGAAGAAAATAAGACAAAATTGTTAAATTTTTAACGAAATATCTATTAAAATGCACTATTTTCAATTTTCGGTTACTAAAATAGTTATTTCTCATTTTTATCTAACTGATACAAAGTGTTTTTTTAGTAAAATGTGCCTGTTAACTGTGCCACACTATTCTGCATATTTACCCCTTTACATTATTGCACCACCCCTATGGTTAATCAATCTCAGTTAGAAAATCACACGACTTTCGCTATTCACCATTTTTATTAGGTAAGGAAATAAGTTTTTGAAAATCCTTACTTTTTAGTAGTAGCCATTGTCTTGAAGATACCCTAAGATATTTTTACAGCCTCTAAAACTGTGAATTATTTGACCAAATTAAAAAAAAAATCAAAAATATTTTACCAATATTGAAACACGCACATTACAAAGGCATGGTTAAGATAAAAGTTCAAATAACATTGTTTCCTTGGTACTCGCAGTTAGCATGTAAACAAGATATGGCTACAAGGTGAAATCTTATATGACCATCAGAACTTTTCAGAAAGCTTTTTTAGTCGCAATAAAAATAGATTGTGAATTATTTTATCGGGCATTTAATATTAAAATATTCCCGTTGAGTGCGCAAACATTTTGTTATCACTTGATAAAGTCAATGAAAACAAAAATATTGATTAGTTTTTAGTTAATAACAAATTTACTGATTCATTATTCAAATTATGGTTGCCAACAAAACAAAACCACGCAGTCGGGCTAATTAACTATTTCAGTTGATAGAACCTGGATTTTATATCTAGTCACGAAATGTGGCAATTCATTGCAAGATGGCGGGTTTTTTTTTCATTTCGAAAGTTCAAAAAGACCAAGTTTTTAATTTATTGAAATACCTTTTGGAGGTTATGCACATAAATATAATACCTAAGCATTGAAGAAAAGGATAAGAACAAGACACAGTAAATAAAAAAAGGTTTCGTTAAAAAATATATATATTTAGATCCTAGTTTCGACCGTTATCTTTTTTTTCTGTGTCTTGTTCTGTTTCATGTTTCGTGCAGATTTAACAATTTTATCTTCTTCTACAGTGGAGATAAGTCTTGACTACATATAGATCACCTATAACAGGTGTAAAATGTTTAAATTTATCCATTTTTTATCGGTTCAGTAGCGTAAATCTTGGTGAATGGATTGTTTATTCTTAATCACTGTGTTCGTACACGCTAATCTCCGAAACCGCCCAACCGATTTCCATGAAATTTTGTGAATGTGTATGGTTGGTTCCAGCTTGAAATGTAGAATAGTTTGGAGCGCTATAGGTGGCGCTGTTGTTGAGACCTAAAAAAAAGATCAACATATTTTTTATAGTAGTTTGCGTAATAAACGAAAATAACTCTAGTGATGAAGGTGTTATTAACGTAAAAATAACAATAAAAAATCTACTTTCCACGAACACTCAAAAACTCAAATAATAAGATTTTTTACACAGTACATTTTGCAAAAGTGATGAATATAAAATTATACGTAGTTAAAATGAGTATATTCAAAACAATATCTTAGCAATTTTGTCTGGGATGAAAGTTGTTCTTAATCCTTACAATGAGTGATAATAACAAAACATGCTAAATAGGAAGAAAGTTTGTGGAGAGACGAAGAGAAAAATTTAAATCAGGGAGAAAGTGTGTATAGAAAGAAGAAAAAAAAATTAATCAAGAATTATGGACTCACCTAAAGTAAATCTCTTTGACTGCTAATAAAGTTTTAATTTAAAATTAAGTGCTAATAGTTTTAAAATAATTTATATCATGCCAAAAGATTTAATAAATTAGTTTCGTATATATAAGCAAAGAATCATGAAAAGAGTGTAGTATTTTTTCATACATATTGACAAGAGTATCAAACAAAAGTAAATAACTGACAAGTGTTATTTTTAATGATAATTTTTTATTATTTTTGTTAAGTAATAGATGTATTTTTAAGGCTGGCCGCATACATACGTTTTCCGTATTCGATTTCCGAATTCGTTTTCCGTATTCGGAATTCCGTGAGACTAGCGCAAACGTTCGTTTTTCTTCATTCGGAATGTATAAACGTCAGTACCAGTGTTGCCAACAAGAGAGCTACTCTTACTACTCGCTACTCAGAGCGAGAATCGGCGCCGAAAAAATCTATAAGGTGACTGGTCGCCAATTAAGCTACTTCAAAAGCTACATCAATTTTAACCATGTCCCTGGGGACTGGGTTCTGGGGACAAATTTTATTTTTTTGAAATTATCTAGCCACCCTCCCCCCACGAAATTTTTATTTTCGCGTAAAAACATCAATAATTTTAAACATGTCCCACCTAACAGCAAATTCGGCTACTTTACGCTACCTTATGTATGAGAAACGGCGATATTAGGTCAAGATCCGTTGGCAACACTGAATTACTGAACGGAAATTTCCGAACGTTTGCGTCGGCACAAACAAAATGTATGCAATAGCTGCGTTCCACATGACGTCATTAGGTTTTTTTCCATTCGGTTTCTCCGAACGCGCCGGCTCGCATTCGGAACGTGCGTAAGGAATTTGTTCCGTTCGGAACTAAAACGAACGTGTGCGGCAGTTAGTGTATTTTCTACTGATTCCGTGCATTCGGATGTCCGAATACGGAAAACGAATTCGGAAATCGAATACGAAAAACGTATGTATGCGGCCAGCCTTAATATGAATGTATTTTTGGTTAGGTAACAGAGAATTCTAAATATTGTAGGTACTGCGAATTGTATAACTTTTAAAAACCCAAATTTGTGTAAATGCTTAATTTTAGTGGATCAACATTTCGCTTCAAATTGACTAAATTCTATGAAAACATAAACGAAATTTCATCATCAATGAAAATAATAATATTTATTATCTATATTGTACAATGTTCATTTAGACAACATGTAGTTCGTGGGTGTTTTTTTCGCCCTGACGTACATTCGTGTTTCATGACATACATAATTATTCAAAAACAACCTATCAAACTGATGTTGTTTACTGTATACGCAGCTGATATTGAGATAAATAAATAACTATCTCAATTCCTACTAATAATTATATAAAGTTAAACATCATATTATCATGACAAGCTTGTCACAATATTTGGTGCATAGAATTTACTGGGGTGTGGGTTGTAGGTCAGTTATAGTCATTGTTATCTATAAACCGTATAAATCATATTATGGTACATCATGTTGATTAACTTTTTTAATTATAAACCAGCGCACGTGTACCCGTCGTTACTGGGGATAGACATGTCCCATCGTGGACTTTTCTGCAGGCCTTTGTAAGATGTAATATTCCGTTGCACATTATTTTGATGTATCTCATGAGGTTTAGCCAGCGTTAGTAATGTAAACGCCCGAAATTATTTTTTCGTCTTGATTACAAAACATCGACTTTTCTCTACTTTCTATAAATATAATATACATGTATTATATACATAAATCTTCCGTAAGAAATTTTCTAAATGATAGTCAAACCCCTATAAAAATCCGTTGCGTGGTTTAGAAGAACTAAGCGCACAAACAAACAGACGCGGATAGCGACTTTATTTTATACTATTTAATTAGAGATTAGAGATATTGACCATGCTAACGAGATTGCCTATATATAGGCGCAAATTAAAAGTTGATGTAATTTTTTATTCGAAAAATATTGAGATACAACCTAGAATTCTACCATGCTAATTCCCTGGGCCTTGATGCTCGACGAAGTCATTTCACTCGAACAACGAGTAGTTTGACCCACTCGTTGTTCGGGTAGAATGACTATTGAAGTTTGGCGTACGTAAGTATAAGAATGTCGACCAATGTATGTAGGTACTTTCGACGGCGATTGCGAGCGGCCTGGATTGGAGAATCGATACCCTGTCGTCTACGACTATTTTACAATTAGGTTTTTTTAATAATTTTGGAAACTGAATGGAAAACAACATAACATTTTTTTGAATACATTTACATGATGACAAATATACAAATAATATGCAAACAATTTTTCGCTGATCGGTTTCGCTTTTTATACTGGTCGGGACAGAATATTTATGTTTTTATTTGGGAAACGTTATTTAAAACCATAAAATTGTTTTAGGGATTAACACGAATCATATAAAATGAATAATAGAAAAAAATATTTTAATTGAAGGTAATATGTAAAGAATATAAATGCATAGTTATAATTTGAGGTTTCTCATAACCTGCCTTACTCGGCTAGAGGCTCGCCTGTGTTGAGGCAGTAATTTTGCTAATTATTTGTAAATGCCTATGAATATACGCTTATAATAAAATATCATCACTGAATGGGTTGGATAAATCAATCACTTCGAATTAGGGTGAGTGCACCGGTAAGAGCCATATCATTTCTTTTGATCGAATTTTTTACATTATCTGGAAGAATTTTGTCGCAAGGTACCTACCTCTAAACTATTTCAGCGTTTTTAATTTGTGAGAACAAAAAATTTGAAAAAATATCTAATCGAGTGGCGTTGGCGTATCATTGGCAAGCACAAAGGTACGGCCAGGGCCGGCCTTGCGTAAGAACAAATGGAGCAGTCCACTCCGGGCGCTGACTTGCCGAGGAGCCAAGACGATGATAGTGATGACCTAACATAGCGCCTTTGAGGTTTTTACTAGCACCAGGCGCCATTTGGCTCAAGGCCCCTGGGTATGGCATGAATCTACAACCGTGATAACAGTTACTCTCCTAACTAAGACAGTTTACATGAAAAAAATCTTTGACGTGTGTTTACAGTGCATTTATACAGTCAATAATCTGACTTCATTTCGGTTATAACTGATACTTTTAAACATACGACCTTTTGACCATTCGGTTTATCTATAATATAACTTATCAATATTATATAATGTTTTTCCTCGCGCTTTTTGTCTTGAAAGTGTAATCAATCTCTGGGCTAACTAAAAAATACAATTATAAAATGTTTGTTTATTAAAACAAATTTTAAAAACAAAAGTGATTAATTTTAATATTTAACATGTTTTAATATTTTCTACCCACTCGAACAACACAAATTATTGCACAAAATCTCTAACCATTACAAATAAAATCATTTCTAGCATTTCATTCTTACTAATAAAAAAATGTTCTCAGTGACATTCCACTCATATTACCCATTTGACATACGTAAAAAAAAATGTTGATAAAATTTTAAATGTATTAATATAATAATAAATGTATTGTTTTCAGTCACCAATGTTTTTACACGATTTGAATAGAACAGGTCGAAAAATCGTAATATCCGTTCTTATCAGAATTCTTGCTTTTTCACTACCTCTTGCATGCACTAACCATGAGTTTTTTCTTCCATTATCCTTTATGTTATGAACGTACTGTATTACATGCTACCTACGACCCTACGTATTACACGAAACAATAGAATAAACTGTATTTTCAAAACATAAATAATGATATTAATTTGATTTTATTTATGCTTTTCGACTTTATGTCCGGTTTAAATTTCCCCATAGGAAAAACTAAACCCTTCCACATACAAATGATGATCTAGTATCTAGTCAATCAACATAATGCAAGTGCATTATACAGGATTTTCCAATAAGAGGTGTTATTTTGAATAGCCCGTTATTTCGGTAGATGTTACTTTGAAGCTATCATTTTTTGACATTTGACAAGTAGAAACTACGCCATTAATAAAAATGGAACGATACACGCTTCAACAACGCATTGAAATTATTAAAATTCACTTGAGTGAATCAAATGCAAATCATCTTGAGTGATGAGGCCCATTTCCACCTCGGTGGCTTCGTCAACAAGCAAAATTGTCGCATCTGGGGCTCGGAAAACCCAAGAGTTATTGTTGAAAAGCCTCTCTTTCCTCAATGTGTGACTGTTTGGTGCGTTTTATGGTCCGGCGGAGTCATTGGACCTTACTTTTAAGAAAATGAGGCTGGAGCAACAGTTACGGTGAATGGATCGAGAGATGATTAATGATTTTTTATGGCCGGAATTGGATGGTATTGATCTGGACAACGTTTACTTTTAACAAGACGGCGCTACGTGCCACACAAGCAACGAAACCATTGATATTTTACGATTGAATATCAAAATAACACCTCTTATTGAAAAACCCTGTATAAGCAAAATAAATACAAAACAATACAAGAACAACACGTCAACTCACCAGAGATCAAATGGGAAAATAATTCACAGACTCCAGATATTTTCATATCAGAGGGTTCGGCTCGGTAGAACTCCTAACAGGGCCTATAAATCCTACTAATCCTTCAACATAAATATTTAAAAAATCTTTCGTAATCCTACATGTATTTAAAGTGACTGATTTTTGTATTTTTATATATAAATTTTTTGATAGATCTAATACGCCTAAATATTTAATGAGAGAGCTATGTATAATGCCAGTAGCCGAAATAAAAAATGGTAATATTTTTATAGTCTGAGAATGCCAAATTCTTTTTATCTCATTTCCTAAATCTGTGTATTTTTTTATTAACAGAAAATTATATTATTATTTTTTCTTTCAGTTACACATATGAATCATTATTGGAAACTGCCAACTTCCTCTTGGATAGAATTTCCATCAGACCTGCCATTGGAATTATCTGCGGATCAGGAATGAGTGAGAAACTGATACAAAATATTATTATCTGTTTAAATTACACAAAAATATTGAAGTCGTAAAATAATTTACGACATTGATGTTAAAAGTCAACAAAATATTATTGTAATTTTCAGTGGGTACCAATTGGTTATTCTCCTTGAACTAATATTTACTATATAATACATACTTCCTGATTTAATAATTTTACCACGGAGCAAGAACATATATTTTCTGAAATAAGCCGTCGTCTTAGAGAATCATTTAAATGATAACCTATAACACCTAAAATCAGTTCGTCTTCAAGAGACCTAATCTGTCAACCGAGAATTCCTGAAAAAACATTAGTTGATGTTCACATTTCGTCATTAATTTATTAACAAAATTTTATTAGTTACTTAGTTTTTTAATAATATTAGATAATGTTGTAGATTAATAATTGATTGATATTATGGATATTTTTCACTAATTATAGTAAAATAGTTTAAAATATAGCAAAATGAGTAGAAGATATAGTATAGAATTTACTAGCAACTTGGAACCCTTTTTCGTTACTATGTTATACTGATGGACGATTACGGGTGAGGAACTGTGCTTAACCCTTAAAATAAAATCTTTTTCGCTGTCATCCGAGTGAACTGGAATGCAGCTAACGAAAAATTCGTTAATTTGTAGGTAAAGGACAATTCCTTATCCTTAACTTATTTATCGCCGACGCTAAATTTTCACCGTTCGCCGCCAGCTGATTATATTTTCGTAAAACTTACTTGCTTTGTGTAGTTTATATATTTGTGAAAATAGCATATAATCCACCATAATATGTTTCCCCAGAAAAGATAGTTATATTCAGAGGAATTATTTTTGATTGTATCCTAAAGGATACGCTGAGGAATGTTTTGAAATCTCTGTATTTACTTATGGTTCCGCCGCTGAGAGCTCGGTTGTAAACTGACTTTCTATTATAAGTAATATATTTTACATACCATAGAAAGCATTCGCCGCCACTCCTACTGTCTTCTGATGTTCCTCCCAATTGCAATACCTTCATCGCATTTGCATGTTGTAAACGTCTGAGCGTTGAGCAGTGTTAATTTGAATTAAAGACCCCAAATTGTTTAAAGGTCCCCTGGCCGAGAGCCTCACGGACAAGGTGAGCTTCCCCTACGAGGACATTCCCAACTTCCCCCTCAGCACGGTGGAGGGGCACATCGGGCAACTAGTGTTCGGGTACCTCGCCAACATCCCCGTAGTCTGCATGCAGGGAAGATTTCACTACTACGAAGGGTACCCGCTGTGGAAGGTAACTAAACAGTATACAATATGTTATTTACGTATTTCACTTCTTTCAAAACACTCTCTCGCCCTTCGCAATCTTTCCACTTCATTGTGTATTTGCAGGGTTGTTTAGCGGAATTTGAACAATTCTTCAAATTTCAAATTTAATATTCAAGTTCTGTGAAAGTCTTATTCAAGTTCTATTATTTTCCATGTACTGTGAAAAACCCGGCTTGTGATTAGATAAAAATGACTTAATGATTAGATTTTATAAATTAAACCAACTGATTTTTTTAAATATATGTTTGTATTTCCAGTGCTGCATGCCCATTAGAGTTATGAAACTGCTCGGTGTGTCTCACCTGATAGCCACTAACGCTGCTGGAGGTCTGAACCCGGACTTCAGCGTTGGAGACATCATGCTGGTCACAGACCACATCAACCTTATGGGCTTCGCCGGCAACAACCCGCTGCAAGGTCCCAATGACGAGAGATTCGGACCCCGGTTCCCCCCCATGAACAAGGCTTACGATAGAGCATTGATTGACATAGCTAAAGAGGTAAACACGATGAAGTCTTTGGTCTTGCATCTTATGCTAAGTACACACTTGCGAGCCGATTACGCATTTCTCCACGATTCGTGATTCGATCGCGTTTCGGCTGGCAAGTGTATACACAGCATATCACTAGATTCAGGCCTGGTCCTGTGTAGGCGCAATTGGAGCACTCCGTTCCGGGCACTGACTTGCCAAGACGCCAAGTAGCCAAGGATTCAAAGCGTTGATAATTAACTAACACATAAAACAACGCCCTTGAGGTTTTTACTAGCGCCAGGCGCCGTTTGGCTCTGAGCCGGCCCTGACTGTGACAATTTTTAGTAAGGAAAAATTGTACCAGTCTGCAAATGGCCGTCGTAGGCCGAAACCTATAACGGTCTAAAATAAAGCTTGAACAAGTTTTAATCTTTATTTTTGGAATAACTTTATTGAGTAAAACCTCAAATTGTAATATTTAATTATTGAAGACAATATTAGCGATTTCTAAACGAAAATCTGAAACAGAAAATCAGAAAAAGATACGGTCACATCTAGGACTCGAACCCAAGGATAGGGCATTTCGTTTAGAAATCGCTAATATTGTCTTCAATAATTAAGTTTTAAATCATTATAATGGAATTGACTATTTTGACCGGTCGGTGGCTGAGTTTACATCGCACTTGGGTCCCACCCAGGCGTAGTGTGTTCAATTCCTCGGCAGGCTAAGTCCTCCATCACAACACAAGGAACATTTTCCGCTTAATTTGGTGGTAGTAGGAGATTTTCAAATATTGTCACGTCATTTGTAACCTGGGAATGTTTGTCTTTCTTTTAAAAAAAAAATTAAATTTCCACCACGAATTGTCAATATCACAAATAGAAATATTAAAAAGAGCATTGATTGATATAGCTATAGAGGTAAGCAGGATAAAAGGTCTTGGGGGGTATTTCACCGACCTCTTGATAGCTTATCTAAAGTTTAGTTGGGCGATCCAGTGGCAGTAACCTCACTGGGACAAAAAACCCGTGACAGGAATATCGTCGTACATGAAGTTAGGTACATACGTTTGATTTTTTGTTTTAATTATTTATTTTTGACATTTGACATTTTCAATATTTGTTTGGTTTTTGATTTTGTTTGTCGAATTTTGTACATTTTTAATGTTTTTGATATTGGGAAACTTTATATTTCTGAAAAAAACTCCTTTGAGAATATTTTTCGGAAAATAGGTTAAATTTAAAAAATTTTAAATGCACTTTTTCGTTATTATGTGAAGTTTTATAATTTCCATGTTGGTAAATGAAAAATTTTCTTTAAAAAATTTTCCAAGAATATTTGAAAATTTTAATAAAACATATATTTTTGATAGTTTGGAAACTATTCATGTAGGAAATTTTTTCTGACGAAAATTTTTGAAACAAGTAAGTGTTTTTTGACATTTACTCGTCGGGTATCCTGTTTGAAAACTTCAACGGTTATTTTTTAAAGTAACAGAGAGCGCCACTTCCGCCTACAACAATTAAACATGTTCAGGTTTTGAGATACTAATACTATCAAATACTCGCAATAGGTAGAGAACTCAGCTAACACATCCGATATATAGCCACTATTCATAGGTTATGTACCGAATAGTAAACTTGGATTTTATAAAGAAATAAATCGAAAATATACGTTATCTTATGGATAAGCTATCAAGAGGATTGTGAAATAGTGGGGGTCAGAACAATTTACAAAGCGCCGTAATTACGCGGCTGTCGTCTGTCAAAGTGACGGATCCCATACACCACTAATGCTATTCGGTGGCAGTTCCCCAATTGATCTGATCTCCTGAGGAAGATTATAGCGTAGTGTGTCACCCCAACATATACAATACGTATATGCCACGCGCAAATTACGCGCGCATAATATAGGGTAATGTGTCTAAGGCTTAATACAAATAGCACCTCACAATTTTTACCTCATATGGGTGTTTATTTAAATGTTACCTGGCTATTATAGACTTAGAAACCTTGTAACTTCTCGGTAGGTAAATTAAGTTTTGAAGTAAGAGTCGCACCTCAATTCTTCCCCATACGACAGAGCATTGATTGATTAGTATTCCTAAAGAGGCAAACATAAACATGATGAAAGGTCTGACATATTATTGCAATTTGTTAATACTTTTCATAATATTATTATACCAACTAGATAAGCAGATAATAACATTCACAAATAAAACAACGCAATGTGGGAAAATTATTTATGACCAATTAATTATATTCTACTTGCTTTGATTTTTACGCTTTATTATCATAAATGCCATGATGAACAATAATTTATGCGTGATTTTAAAAATGTACGGCTTATGGGAAGCGTCTGGTTTTATTCAAGAAATCGATACTTATAATAAAACTAGCTAAATTGTTAAATAATTCTATGAAAACGGTTCGATTAATCACACCAGTAAACAGAAATTCTCTGTAACTGATGACGCTTCCTTACGTTCACATTTTTGCTGCTGACTGTTCCATGATATTTCATCAAAATGACAACTATACACACCTTTAAAAAGTGATATAGAGTCATTAAAAGTTAACTAACTGTCATTTTGATAAGATACCCGGTCACCAAATCATCGTTACGTAGGTTACGTAGGTTACGTTTGCTGACTGCCTTATGAGTCTTAGATTGGCCCCTGCCTCAGTATTTCAAACTACGTCATTATCTAATATTTCTCATTTCAATTAGGTAGGTAATGTCATTTGGTAAAGTGTTGCTAAGATGAGTTATTTAATGATTATTTCGGCAAGCTTCAGTATTAATTACAGCGCTTCTAATGTACTAGTGCAAGGCTGCCCAACCTTTTTAACAGTTGGGCCAAATTGACGATTTTGAATCACTGGCGGGCCACTGAATACCTGACGGTTCCTATTTCCATGGGGGGGGGGGGGGGTTGTTAGAGAATTTCTATAAAACATAATTCCCCACAAAAAAAATTCAAAATGAGTGCTCCCCACAAAATATTTGAAATCCATGGGGGGGGGTTGTTACGGAACTTCGCTGAGAAAAACGTGTTTCCCCACAACAATTTTTCGAATTCCATGGGTGGCTACAAGATTTCATTTCGGACGAGAAAAATATTATATCAAAAACCGGTGTATTTTTGTTTAAAAAGTAAGTTCAACAGGTTGGATTTTTTCGTCGCTGATTCTCGTTCTGGGTAGCCTAAATAGCGATAAATCGCCTTCGTTGGCAACACTAGTGACCGCGCGCAAGCTGCAATGTTTGTTTTACCGCGGGCCCGCGACACTTCTTCAAATTGGCGGGTTTTTTGAAAATGGTTCACGCGGGCCACTTATAATTCGTTCGCGGGCCACATTGTGGCCCGCGGGCCTGGGGTTGGGCAGCCTTGTACTAGTGCTTTAGAAATTATGGAGTGATGATACAATATGCTATCTTCTCATGATGCGCATCATGGTGGCCTTAAATAATAATAAGTACATTTTAATGATTATATCGCATTGTATGCTAATATAATTACATTATCGCATTAATAAACCACTCTCTACCGTCTCTTAAAATTAGTGAAGTAAAAAAACGGACATAAAATAGCTATACTTGTATAATATTATTGTCTTCAATGAGATGTTCTCTATACATCATGGATTAATTATGTAACTTTGCTAGTGATGGGTGATACATATTAGTAATACATATAATACATATCAGTACAACATAAATATTTTATAAATGACTGCTTTAGTTTGTCTTTTCAAAATAGAGAAAAGCAGATTAGACGCCATGAATTTAACGAATAATCTTTACGACAAGACAAACTGTCTCTATGATGTTACAAAGTCTGCTAATAATTATTTCGAAAATTCGCCGATTCAGAAGCTACACAGACTAGGTAATAATTATAGTTCAATCGATGTTTACAGCTACCTCTCAGTGCCCAAACTAAAAAACAATATTATTATAATATTTGCAATGAATCCACAGAATTAACACTTTATATATTTGTTTCTATGTACTATAAAACAGAAAAATTGGTATGTTCTATAAAACACCCAACCGAGCTTAATAAATGTTTGTTGATTATAAATTTGCTTTACAACAAACCATTATATTTTATTCGTATACACTGGTTTACGCTTAACAATAATCATTTCATATTTATTTTACTAACATCAACAATGTTACTAAATATTTTCATAGTACCTCAAGTACCTATCTTGTACTCTTATTATAATATTTATTTATTGAACAACTATTACTTGAATGTAGAAAAACTCTCAACGATAACTAGTATTGTACCTGCTTATATTGTTCGTACTCGGCATATTATGCTATATAATACACACTCATTATTGTACTCCTGATCAGCTTACCCTCATACCCAATTTCTACCGATTTATAACAAGTTTTTCGTTAACTCTTTAAGTTCCAAAAAAAAGTTACTTTGGAAGATAATAAATATCGATATATTTGTTATTCCGAAACGTTATTTATATGAAATATCCTCGATAGAAAAAAAAACGCAAAATAAGCTCCGAAAATTATTAAAAACACGTTTTGTTCCTTTATTTAATATGTTATGGGCATGAAATAATTCACAGTGTATCTTTAATTGCAACAAAAGCATATTTCCAGAGATTTTTGCTGTATTTCAAACAAGTGGTGTTTTATTAAATATATTACCCATTTTCGCTTAATTATTATCGGTTTTTAATACAAGCGCACTGCCTCTAACATTCTTATTTACATATCTCCCTTTCAAACCATCTTTGTACGCTTACTACGGGGCCTTAAACATTGTATACATGTAAAAGCCTTCATGGCGTGAATAAATAAATAAAACAGTGAAAACGCCCTAGTGGGGAGTGATATGAATAGGTAGTGCTATGGTTTTCACAGTGGAAAAGATTGTGGAGTCAAGTAGATACGGACATTTATATCACGTGAGGGCAGTCGATGAAGTTATTCAGTAATTTAAAAAGAATAGAAATATCATCAATAGTTCTCCGGGTAGAAAGTAGCTGTAGTTTTAGATTGTAGCAGATATCAATTAAAAATCAAAAATTCCTGACTTTGGGGAATTTAAATTAGGCCCGGGAATATTTCCGGGTGCATTACTAATCTTTGCCATTCATTATTGATTACCTTTTGAGAAATATATGATTAAATTGAATGTTCTTATTCCCTGCTATATGTGTTGTTTTTTAGGTTGCTAAAAGTCTCGATATTGAGGGAATAGTACGCGAAGGAGTGTACACCTGCCTTGGCGGCCCGAACTTCGAAACTGTATCCGAACTCAAAATGCTGAAAATGTTGGGAGTTGATGCCGTAGGGATGTCCACAGTTCACGAGGTTAGTACCTACCCCTAAACTAGTACAATATTATGTACCGGTATTTCAGTTGCTGTGCTTGGTTTGTGAGATATTTACGCCCGCTGTTGCTTTCCGGTAGCAGCCCTAGTGACTAGTGATACCATTGCAAAAATAAAAAAAATATACATGTATAAAATATATATCTCATTTACCGGCCCTATTACTAAATTTTATCGAAATTTCGGTAGATCTACCGATTTCGGCAAAAATCAACCAATATTCGTAGAAAATCTACCGAAATTTGTGAAAATCAACCGTAATTTTCTGAAAATCATTATTTTTTTTTAATCTCGTGGGGAAAAATATTGTTCGGAATTATACCTCCCCGAAATTCCTTAGCTACTAGCTATTCCCCACCAAGGATTTGAAAAGATATGGGGAATTATCTGAAATTCGCAAAGCACCCCCTTCCCTCGATGGATTCAAAATATTGCGGGGAATTATCGATTCAGCACCTTTATACATGTAAAAATCTACATGATTGATGATAATTTGTCTTTAGCATCACTGAAGAGGTAATACACAATATTCTATGTTTAGTAATAGTCAGTATGGTGTCTTCTAATTCTGTTTTTTATTGCTTTTCACCGTTCAAAAATGTTATACTTTCTGTAACAAGAACAGGTTTAACAAAATTAATTTTGATTTTGGTTCCATGAAAACTCAACACAGTGACAAATTAACACACCTTTGAAAAGTGACATAAACTTATTAGAAGCGGTGAAAAAATCTAATCTTTCATCAAGAAATTTTCTTGGATCACGACAAGCCTTCTTTATTCTATGTTTAAAAAAAACAGGTTAGTTAGGTTACGTTAGCTTAGGCTTAAAGATTAGTTTTTTTCACCGCTTTTAATGATTTCATATCAATTTGATTTGTCACTATGTTCAGTTGTCCGTACGTTGTTACCATATTTTGGAAAGTACCCTACTCATGTGGACATTTTCCACAAATTAATGTTTTATTTCTTCTTTTCTAGGTTATAACTGCTAGGCATTGCGATATCACCGTGTTCGCCTTCAGTCTGATTACCAATTTGTGTGTAACAGACTACTACAGTTCTGTTGAGCCACTTCACACGGATGTTATGGACGTGGGCAAACTCCAGCAAGCCACCCTTACCAAATTCGTTTCCAAATTAGTGGAGCACATCAATGAAATAATCCAGAGTAACAAGAAATAATCATAATAGTCTAAGAGTTAAAATTGTATTTATGACGTTAATGTGTTAAATTAAATATATAATTTTTTAGTTAATCAAAATAAATTTAAAACTTTGTACTCTACTTATGTTGGTACCTACCTACCGTTTTAAAAAAATAAATGGTACTCATTTCAAATGCATTGTTTAATTTATTGACATATCTATCTATTTGTGTTATAAATAAGAGTGTCGGTGGCGGGTGGCGTCTCTTTGGTTTGCTCACAAATTTACAGTTTTATTCAGAGACTGATAAAATTTTGCACACTTGACCTTTAAAACAAGGGGAAGGTCGATGTCTACATTACATTTTTAAAAACTCTGTGTAAAGCCCGGGCAATGCCGGGGACTTCATCTAGTTATGTTATATATTTACGTTGTACGTTTTAAATTCTAGAATATAATTATAAATTAATTTGAGTTCATATTATGAAACTTTTGTGTGAAAAGATTATAAAATATTATTATAATATTGGATGATTTGTATGAAAACCACCAGCACCAATGGGCGCTGAACATTTTTTGTCAATTGTTCTATCCTACTAGGTACTATAAAGCAATCTATTATATTCACAACTAGGGAATGCAATCCCGCAAGAAAATGTCAATCCAGGTATTTGCGGGACTGAACAATCTTAGTCCCGCTGGATCCAGGTATTTGCGGGATCCAGCAGAGTGGACTTAGATATCTAATCAATCTTATAATAAAGACCTCGATCTACCAACCTTGTTTTTAGACTTTTAAATTTATACCTATAATAAAACAAGTTCTTTGGGACATTTTAAATGATTTATTAATAGGTATACCTTTAGTTAGATATAGGTAATGTTTAAGCCATAAATTGGCAAATAATAAGATAAGACATAAATTTACATAACATACCCGCCTCGGAACAGACTTTGTCTAGTGAGGTGGGTAAAAGAAATCTATGAACACAAATGAAAATAAAATAAACGCCCGGATTGCCGGCACTGAAACTGAAATTGAACTGAAACTTAAATTTAAATAATAACGTTCACATGATAAACAATATTTTTGTACAATGAGCAATTAAACATTATTTTGGAAATAGCTTCGTAAAAAAATAAAAGTATTAATTGTGTCATCTGATATTGGACACAAGGTAGCCAGCGGCTGAAAAAGCTCGTTCAGCTTCCACGCTGGTTGGCACAACAGTCATTAGCGCATTGTAAGTGAATTGAAGGTATGTGTCTTTTAATCCACCGGACTCGAAGTAATTCAGAGTAGTGAGGGTAAATCTGAAGTTGCTCTCTTTCAGCTTTAAAAGATCTTGAATAACCATCATTTTTAGTGTCTTGCCATAATTCATAACCATTAATTTGATTGAATTAGACGATGTTGGTAAGTTAAAACCCCCGGCTTTAAAAAGATCTCGCAAATCCGACGAGGTACAGAAAACTCGGAATGGTAAACCATCTTTAGACACCATTCGTGATACCCTCTTTTCGACGAAATTGTTTTCGCTTGAAAAATGGTCAGTGATTTTATTTGTTGATGGTTGAGGTTCACAATGAGCCGATGTGGAAGAACTGGACGTCGATGCAGTTGTAGAAGCTTCTCTGTAATCCCGCCAGTCCAGCGGGATCCCGCAAAATTTTCGACCGAGATTAGTCCCGCAAAATGTCTGCGGGATCCCGGTATTTCGGGATTCCGGTATACCGGGATTGCATTCCCTATTCACAACCAACACCTTATGACAAACAGATTACATCGACCAATAGCACCAGCTCACCAATTGTCACCAGTCAATAACACATAAATAATAAAACTATAAGTATAAACCTGCAATCCTACTATGTATCGCCCATAAATAATGAGCATGATGCTAGGTCATTTTTTTTAATTTGTAATATTATGTAGATAGATACTAGTTTAAATTTTTATATGTAGCAAACACTATGTGGATATACATAATTATAATTATAAAAAACATATATGTTCTTATTAACCCTGATTGAGTGAACCGAAACCGGTTGGTTTTATATATTGAAAATATATACAATAAAGTGGTTTTAAAAACACAGTTATTTTATTTTAATTATTATAGATGCTTATGCAGGACCATATTACTTACTTAGCAGATCACTAGGTAATATTTTTAATCTAATTTGTTTAAAAATATTAAATTAATAACTCAATTTTTTTCGATACGAATTTAATTATTACACTAATTCCAGAAGATTTGGTAAATGTCTAAGAAAATGTGGACTAAAAATGAAGAAGAAAAATTCTAATCAGATTTTAATATTATGGAGTTGAAATACATTCCACTTATTAAAATACTGTTGGTGAAATCATTATGTACATACTTATTATAAAAGTCTTGTGATGGCATGACAGGTGTTTTGTTCAAAGAAGAGTGAATAATGTGAAGTGCGAAGGATTATATAGAAATGGCTACGTACTTACATTGTGTTAAAAAAAAAGAGCGCAATCTTTTCGAAAGAATTACGTTCTTGAAAAAAGTTAGTAACATTTATTATTTTGCTTGTTATTTCACTTGTTATTACTATACTCAAGGGAGTTTAATATTAATAGTATTCATGTTAAAGAAAAGGAGGAACGAGTAAAAAAAAGAAGTTACTTAGTTACAAACACTATTAAAAATTTATTTTTAAAAAATGTATAAAGAAGGGTTAGTCTTAATCTAGGCTTAATAATAGTCTTAAGGCGATACCATATGTAGTAATGCAAAATCATGTGTTTTTGGTTTGAAAATTTGGTCGCCTAGAAATGTTTCAGATGCTTTAATTAAATACTGCGAGTAGAATACATCTTGGCCTTTGAAATAATCGAGTATTTTTATAAGCCCAGAAAAAAATAATGTAAAGGCCTATGAAAACTGTTTTAATGTTCAAAATCTCCTACTTACGAACCCATTTTTGGTTATGATTTTATTGTATAATGTGGAAAATTAAGTTATTTATAAAATGATCGAAAAAAATTTAAATATTTCTGCCTGAACATCCACAAAATAAAATAAAAGGCACTTTTTGGCCATGTTTTTTTCTTGCATAAATCAAAACAGGCGGATGGTGTTAAGCGGGAATTTCAACCTTATCGCCATCTACGTAAGGGTTGTTATTGATAGCGGCTCAATTTAAAATATTACACGACGTAGTGCATCGCCTTAAATTATAATTCTTATCTGGAACCGCGGATCTCCACGTTCGCACTTATCACCGATAACACAAGCGGCAACTTGGGTTGGATCCGAAGGGCGGAATAAGTTCAGCCTAGGCCAAGGCTTCAAAGGGGCGGATTCGGCAGGCAGCGACTCCTGAGAAGGTAGCTTCCTGGGCGGAAGAGCCGCGGCGACCGCTCCAAGGGGGAGGGCAGGAGGTTTCTCGGCGTAGGCGAGATGGTAACTCCTGAGAGGGTAGCTTCCTGGTCGGAAGAGCCTCGGCGTCCGCTCCAAGGGGGAGGGCAGGAGGTTTCTCGGCGTAGGCGAGATTGTAACTCCTGAGAGGGTAGCTTCCTGGTCGGAAGAGCCTCGGCGTCCGCTCCAAGGGGGAGGGTAGGAGGTTTCTCGGCGGAGGCGAGACGGTAACTCCTGAGAGGGCAGCTTCCTGGTCGGAAGAGCCTCGGCGCCCGCTCCAAGGGGGAGAGCAGGATATTTCTCGGCGGAGGCGAGATGGTAACTGCCGAGAGGGCAGCTTCCTGGGCGGAAGCGCCTTGGCAACCGCTCCAGGAGGGGGCGAGATGATGACGCTCGAGTGCCAAAAAATCAACTGTTGGTTGCGGAATCTGTCTTCAGCTGCGCGATCCGGCGACCGTAGCACGCCTGTGGTGGGGTGCTGGAACTAAAGTGGTTCCGCTTTACACCACTTCGGTACGTTGTCTGAGTCCGTGGCGCTGGCATCGCCATTCTCACCGCTAGTTATTATTATTTTAAAATAAGTTAAAATTACATTTGTACAAAAGACCTTCAAACAATTGCAATATAGTCTAGCCTTGGGCGAAGGTTTTATTGCCGGGTCGCTGGCTTAACGTTATCCCATTTCAGATTTACGACTTTATGGGTGTATTTCTAAGTTGGCTTTCTAAATTTTTATTGCGGTTGCCGGCCAGGCTATTCACTAAATATTTAAGGTCTAATAATGCGAACTGCCGCCTCAATCTGCGTGTAAAATTGCAGAGACAGATGCGGGCGCACGTGTTCGCTTTGGTCGTTCTGTGAATTCAAGTCACGTAGATACCTAGGGACATATCACACTCGAATGAATTTTTGATGGTTCGAATATTTTGATTCTTGAACAGATCGATTATTTGAAAATAGCGGAAACATGTATATGTCCCGGTTAACCCCATCCCTGCTTATTTTTGACAGGAGTAAAATCTATGGTCATAATCTCAGTTTTACTCACTGCTTCTATGACTTCATGTGTCACTACGTTTACAGCCGACTTGGTTATTTTGCACTCGTCCGACTCGTCTGTTTTTGAAATTCAACATGAAGTGCTTAGTTGAATTGAGGCCAAATAGGAAACTTTTGCAACCTAACTTTGATGGATACAAATTATCATTAGAACCAATACCAATATGGCGACAAACTCTCGATGTTAAAGTTGACCGGGTGTACCCAAGTGACGACCAGTATTCTCTCATTCATGCTAAATTATTTGGTCTGCACAATAATCTAGTGAATGATTTATGGGCTAACAGCGGAGTTTACTTTATCGATGAGAACTGGAAAGTAAACAAAGCATTGTTAACTGCAAACAGAAATCTTCAAGAATTGGATTATGTGTACGAAGTTCCATCTCACATAGAGAGGCAACCCGGCCATTATCACGTGTCCCTGCAATTCTGTTCAGAACAATATGCCTTAATAGCCGACGGTACGGGATCTTTACACATTGTCAAAACAGGAAACCGAAACAGGGTAGGAATTAAATGGGATTGCATATTTTCAGACCAAGTCTTAGGCTCTGGAATCTGTTTTGTTATCGTGGACAGTAGATTGGAACACGAAGATGGCAAGGAAGTTATCCATTGCCTTTTGCAACATATTCAACAAAGAGAAAAGACTTTTGAAACAGTTATCGAATGGGTTTCGTTGAAGAGGGAAAATCTTATATGGAATGTAGTATCCGTAAAACAAGTAAAAGGTAATGGAAGCCTCCATTATGTAGCTCTAGAGTCTCAGGGCAAGGGATTGTACCTCGCCAGCGACCACCCTTTCAATTTCAGTAGTGATTTAAATAGCGAAGCACCTAAAGAAACCGTCAATAAAGAAGAGCGAAATCTTGTATATTCGTGGCTTCAGACGGGAGAGGACATAACTGTAACACTACAATTAGATAAAAACTACAACAAATCACTGCTTAACGTTGAAACAACTACCACCTCTATAAAGGTAGTCTACAATGAATTAGAATTGTTGAAAGGAGAATTACACACGGCCATCGATCATGATTTGACGACTTGGAATGTGGAGAATAATGGGAAGTTGGATATTTTGTTGACAAAGACTGGTTCGGGGGCCATGTGGCCAGACCTGCTGAAGGGGGGCGACCGGGATGGGGAGCAGGTGCTGGACCAGCTGTTGGTGGAGCAGGTGCACCGCCGCCTGGCGCACCTCTGCAGCGAGACGGAGGTCGCCGCGGAGGGTGCCCCGCCGGCCTTCAGCCACCAACAGCTAGAGGAGTGTGACGCTGTATCTGAGGAGAATACTTGCTTAGGTAAATATTTAAACCTAATATGTTTTATTTTATAGCCTTACAATTACTTTATTTTGTAAGCCTGTTGCTAAAAGAACTACAGTTGATTTTTTTCCAGAAAAAACTAAAATATTCTATAAAAAGTATGAAATCATATTCATAAAAGAAAACTACTTCTTACATAGCTATATTAGAAGATATAATAGACAACAATCCTAATATTATTATTATTCATGTTCAAATAGTCAATTTTGACATCAGACTTTTTTCACACCTCCACCCACATCAGTGTTTGTCGTTGTGTTTAATTTTTTTGTATCAATTGTTATTTATTATAATATTTTTCTTTTTAATGTATCATTATTTTTTAGTTATATATATATATTTTTTTTTTTTTTTTTTTTTAGTTACGTATATATTATATTACTTTTCTTTTTTTTCCTTTTTTGTTTTTGTTAAATAACTGTTAGACTGTTATTTACAGACTTTGTGGAACACAATAATTTTAACGCGTGTTCCAATATAATGATTTATTAACAATTAAGTGCGGATTGTCTACGTCTATCTCTGAGCTGTCGGTTTGGGTAAAGAGCGCGAGCAGATGCATCCGTCATCTTTTATACCCCTATCAGTCATCTCGCTCTTACGCATTCAACAAGCAGGCGTACCACCAAAAACCTTTCTTACATCCTCCCCTACTAAAATTGAATGCCCCTATCTATATATATCATACCCTATTACTACATATTTCATTTACAATTTTATTTTATATATTTCATTTACTAAACAATTAACACAACATATTTTTTTTTATAAAATTAACTATCATATGCCGCGTTTCTTTCTGCTTCCCTTCTCTTGTCTCGTCGCCCGTCCACTCCTCCTGGACTGCGAGGTCCTCATCTTGGCCGAAGTCTTCCCTGCCATGGGTTAGACCTGAAACATGGAGAAACAGTATTAGAGTCACTTCTATTACGTAACATACCTGAGAGATTAATTTCATCCGTCGACAGTTCCCTAGTGTCAGACGTACCGACTTCCGGCTTATCTCCCTCCTGCCATGAAACATGTAATTTCTTTATCTGGTCTAAATGTCTTTTCCACACCATATTAGACTTGTTAATTTTTATGATATATATTTTTCTACCTTTTTTTTCAACAACAACCCCAGGGACCCATAACCTATTACCCTGAGCTCTGAAATCTCTAGTCATCACTTTCTGACCTATATTCAAATCTGACTTATTTCTACCCTTATATTGTCTTTTCTGATTGACTTGACTCTGAATAACCTTTCTTATTACTTTTTGTTGACGAGTAGAACTTGAAGTATTCGTTCTTTCCTCAACCTTCCTAGGAATCAGAGAGTCAAATACTGTTCTAATTTTTCTTCCCATTAATAATACAGATGGTTCACACCCTGTTGTTGCATGAACGGTATTTCTATAGTCAGTTAAAAAGTTACTTAACTTTTCTTTATAATCTGAAGGAAATCTATTATTTTTACAAATTTTTTTAAGAAAATTTTTACAGGTTTTAACAGCATTCTCAGCTTGCCCATTGCTACTCGGGTGGTTAACTGGACTAGTAATATGTTTCATACCATTTTTCTAACAAAAATTTTCAAAATCCTCAGAACAAAAACACGTACCATTATCACTAACTAAAGTTGCTGGAAAACCAAATTGTGAAAATAATCTATGAAGTACTTCAACATTTTCTTTTGAAGACAGACTGTTCACTTCCAGACACTCGATCCACTTCGAAGAAGAGTCTATCACAATTAAAAAGTTTTTATTATGTAAGCTACCATGATCAATATGCACCCTGAACCATACTTCAGGTTCATAAGGCCATACTGCTAATGAACTCTTTTGTGATTCTGGTTTAATTTCTAAACAATCTCTACAATTTTCTGTTATTTTCTCCAAATCTAGATTAATTTTTGGCCACCAGACAAAGCTTTTCGCAATGCCTTTAGTCTTAAAAACCCCTAAATGAGATCTGTGTAACCTCTTTAAAACTTCTTGTCTTAAAGACTCAGGAATAACAACTCTATGTTGATATAAAATACACCCATTTATCAATGACAATTCCAACCTTTTTTCCCAAAAAACTCTAATAAAATTAACATTTTGTGCCTTTTTTACTGATGCTGGCCAACCCTCGATAAGAAATTGTTTTACTTGACTTAAAATTTCGTCCTTTTCGGTCTCACTTCTTATCACGTCTAAAGACAAATTAAACCCGTTATTTTCAAAATAATTAATGTAACCAGACTCTATATTATCTTCACAGCTAACCTTTTCCATTGGACACCTGCTCAGAAAGTCTGAACAATTATTTTTCGACTTTACGTATTCAATCGTAAAATTGAACGATCCTAACATAACTGCATAACGCTGTAATCTTGACGCCGCAATCTTAGGAATTTCTCTATTCTGACCGAAAATTCTGACCAAAGGCTGGTTATCTACAGCTAAAATAAATTCTCTGCCATACAAATATTGATAAAACTTCTTAATCCCAAAAATTATAGCTGTTGCTTCAATATCCAAAATCGAATAATTTTTTTCCGCTTTATTTAAAGTTCTGCTTGCGAACCCTATTGGTCTTTCTACGCCGTTTTTAAATACATGGATTAACGTTGCTCCGATCCCATTCAAACTTCCATCCGTGACAAGTTTCACAGGAATATTCTCGTCGAAATGCGTTAAAATCCTATCAGAAGTTAATATTTTTTTTATTATCGCAAAACTGTTTTCTTGTTCTGTATCCCATTGAAACTTAACATCTTTTTTAAGTAAATCGTATAATGGTGACAATATATCTGCCATGTTTGGAATAAAATTACGATAATAACTAACCATACCTAACAAACTTCTCAATTTATTTAAATCACTAGGCGCTGACGCGTTTAAAATGGCTTCTTTATTCCGCTGACACGGTTGAATTCCTTGCTCACTTATTTTATAACCTAAAAATTCAATAACTTTTAAATTGAATTCACACTTTTCACTATCCACCGTTAAATTACAACTTTTTAACCTATCTAAAACGAGACACACGTTTTTTTCTAAGTCGACTTCATCTTTTCCTATAACAATAATATCATCCAAGTAGAACGTCATGTTCCGTAATCCTGATAAACAATTTGCCATTGCTTTAGCAAAAACTGCTGGCGCTGGTGCTAACCCAAACACTAAACGTTTATATTGAAACAATCCCAAGTGGGTATTTATTGTTGTGAAACGTCTACACTCCTTTTTCAAAACAAACTGATTATATGCGGATTTTAAATCAATTTTAGCAAAAACCTTGCCTCCATTCACTTTGGTTAATAATTCCTCAATTCTAGGTAACGGATACTTGTCAATTAATAACTGATTATTCACTGTAGATTTATAATCACCACATAATCTAATGCTACCATCTTTCTTAATCACAGGTACGATTGGACTCGCGAAATCACTATACTGAACTTGTTCTATAATACCGTTAGAAAGTAAATTACTTAATTCTTTTTCAACTTTATCCTTCAAAGCAAACGGCATTATTCTGTGATTACGAAATATCGGTACAGCACAATCTTTTAAGGTTAAATTCACTTCGTACTTGTTAAACTTTCCTATTTTATCCGTAAAAACTTCTGGAAATTTTTTCACTAATCGCTCTTTTAATGTATTTTGTTTTACACAATTAACGATCCCCGTTATCCCCACGTTAAAGAGATTCATGAAATCACGTCCTAAAATCGAAAGTGACGAACTACGCACGACAATAATTTTTAGTCGGTGTTGTAGACCATTATACTCTAGTATCGGTGTGAAAGTACCTACCACACCAATGAGCGTATTGTCAAAACTCCGTAAGCTCACGTTTTCGTGCAATAACTCAATACTGCTGAATTTATTGAGATAACATTCTTCCGGAATTACGCTACAAGATGCTCCAGAATCTACCATGAATTTATTATTTATTCCGTCGAGTGAAACTTCTATATAATATGGCTCAATACTTAGTACATCACCAACCATTCCATCCGATAACAAAATATTCACGTTTTTACGTGTTGTCACCTGTTTACACCGTTTTGCTAAATGACCTTTAGTACCACAAATTTTACATACATAATTTTTGAATCTACATTCTACCGCCGTGTGATTATTATAACCACAAACCGTACAATTACGCTTTGTAACATGATGAATCGGCGAACGAGCCCGATTACAGCTACTGCTTCGCTTGAAACTATATTCATCTCTCTTTTTCACATGCGTATTAGGTGAGACACGACCTCCGCCGACTGTTAAATTAGCTAAAACTCTGTTATCAGCTGATTGAGATTGGGTTGCTGCTACAAGTTCAATACACTCTGCTACTTGCACACATTTTTCGAAAGTATATGATTCACTATCGAGAAATAATTTTTCTCTAATCTTACCGGGTTTACAACCTAATACAAAGAAATCTCTTAATTTCTCTGATAAACTACTCCCGAATTTGCAATTGCTAGAAAGAGATTTTAAACGAACAGCAAAATCGCGAACTGATTCGTCATTCCTTTGTTTAGCTGAATAGAACTGTGACCTTTCTTCAAAGAAACATTTTGTCGTACAACAATATTCATTGAGCTTAGATATTAAATCTTTTAAATCAACCTCTGTTACTTTTTTTGGAATACACAAATTTACCAGTAAAGAAAAACAATCATCTTGCAAAGCATTTAGGAAAATCGCTCTTTTTTTAACATCCGATGCGTACTTTTCATCATTCACAAGGAGGTACTGCTCGAGACGGACCTTGAAGTTCTCCCAGTTACCGTCACGCAAACTGAAGGACCCCAATCCTGACTCCATGCTTCCTCTACCCAGAAGGTACCCACAAGACAAGAAAAGAAAAACAGAAAAAAACTTCCCAAAGATTTCTCCGCTCTCCAATCTGCTCCTTGGACCCTCTCAGGAAACCGCTCCTTGACCCTTGTTGCTGGATGGCTCTTCCCAGACCGCTCTGAGACCTGGCAACACCGATCCTTGACCCTGGTGCTGCTGATGGCTGCCCCCAGACCACTCTTGTGGCCCGGACCCCTCCGATCCTTTGACCCTTGGAGATGCTGCCGCTTGACGCCCTGGACCCTTCCGTGCTTCCCCCTTCCGAGAAGCTGGTTGGCTCCAGTGGCTTCTTCTTCTTCTTCACTCCTTTCAGTGAAGAAAACAATATTTTCGGTCCGGCCTTTTTTTTTACCGACCCGAATACTATGTTGCAATCCGAACTTTTCGATAATATCGCGTATTTCTTTGAGCGAAATCTCGCGCGTTGATTCTTTTAATCAATGTTTTACTGATTTCCGTAGGCTGCGCCACTGTTAAATAACTGTTAGACTGTTATTTACAGACTTTGTGGAACACAATAATTATAACGCGTGTTCCAATATAATGATTTATTAACAATTAAGTGCGGATTGTCTACGTCTATCTCTGAGCTGTCGGTTTGGGTAAAGAGCGCGAGCAGATGCATCCGTCATCTTTTATACCCCTATCAGTCATCTCGCTCTTACGCATTCAACAAGCAGGCGTACCACCAAAAACCTTTCTTACAGTTTTTGTTCTTACAAAATATGTATGCGTGCATGAATACTAACTCAATTTTGACTGTCCTAAAACGGGAATTCCTCCTAGTTGGGCAGTCAAAGTATTTTTTATCTACATGTGTCATTGTATCATCACCTGTACTAAATAAATAAAAAATAAAATAAAACATAGTTATCTAATTGATATTTTTGTTATTATTAAATTCCGCTTGATTATATTAAATACTAGCTTACGTGTACCTGGTGTTGCTTGAGGTTATGAATGGTTTGGAGTAAAGTTTTGAGTTGTCTTCGACTTCTACTATTCAAACCACTCTTAAACACACTCTTTGGCAGTATTAGTAAGAACAAACTTTGAAATTTTCAGCGAAATCGGTCGAGTTGTTTTGAGTCTATAGGGCACATACGAGCATCGCATTTAATTTGTATAGAAAACATCACTTTAAAATCATTTTTTTAATTACTATCACAATTTCTTTAACCTTTCCCTTACTGTGCTAAAAAAATCCTCGCGTTCCGGTGCTGTGTAGTCAATACACATCTTAAAATAAGCGATTTAATATCGAAAAAATA
Source organism: Hesperophylax consimilis (assembly GCF_061612785.1). NCBI lineage: Eukaryota > Metazoa > Arthropoda > Insecta > Trichoptera > Limnephilidae > Hesperophylax > Hesperophylax consimilis. The sequence continues at coordinate 6,783,127 of NC_142842.1, forward strand.
TAAATATTCATAGCTAATCGCTTAAGTTTATTATATTTTATATCAAAAGTGATAATAATTGTAATTTAATTGCTGAAAACATGAAAAAACCATCAGCAGATGCTAAAAAAACGTGCGAGGGGTCCACATCTAACGTCTGCGTCCGACTGGCTGACGGCTGGCACACACAGCTGTGCGGTCGTAGGTATCGATTGTCTAAATCAAAATACAACTGCGGACGTGTGAATTTCTCATGATCCCGCGTAGCGAACTAAAGCAGGACATCAATAGCGTGTCATTTCCTCGCACTCTTCGCATAGTAGTATTACACGGCTGATTGTATTGGTGTATTTTTTTCCGATTTTTAACAAAATCTCTGATTTTTAATTGAATTTGAAAACAATGTAAAATATTATTTTTTAATTCAGTGTACAACGGAGGAATACCTAAAATCTGAACCCAGAATTTATTATATTTATAGAGTTATTAAAGTTATTAGAAGCAATGTGTAGTAAATACACACCACAGATAAGGAGAAGGTTAATTAAATACATACAACAAATTGTTTATGGGTAGCAAAATGTACTATCAAAACATTCTTTATGGGTAACAAAACGTACTATCAAAACATTGTTTATGGGTAACAAAACATTGCTACAAAATATTTTTTATGCTTTTATAATAATATCTTTGGCTAATTATAATTTTATCTTGTTTGTTGAATTCTAGTACGAATAGATGCCATATCACACCAAGTGACCCATCAAGCTCCCCTGAGTGTCCATCAGGTGGTACTGACCGTGGCTCTAACTCCTTCCGATCCCCCCGCCCTCGGTCTCAGGCACGACGTAGACACTTGCATATGGCAGCCGAGTCAACTGAGCGAGGATGGGCAAATCTGGCCCATGAGACACGAAGGCACACTCCTCGCCTTTGGCTACGTCCAATCCTCCAAGCAACAGAAGAAGTTCACCGTGTGTCCTCCCAACATGGAGTACAGCGTAGTGTGTGAGGCCAGCAGACACATGTTTGTGTACAGAAGTACGGCGGCCCCACGGGAAGGGTGTCAGTTGAGACAAAGGGGCGGTGGCGGAGAGAACAGACAGGTCAACATCGGACAGCAACAAGTTGTCTCTCTGGACAGGGATGGTGAAGTTCTGGGTATTTGCGCAACCAATGAAATCTTATACCTTCTTACTGAAAAGTTTGTCATTGCATTACAGATGACATAAATGATACTTAAACTACTTACTAACCCTTTTGGCCTCATCCATTTTGAGTACAAAAAACCTAAATGAGAATAATAATTCCTAAGTAAATTTCAGGTGACAAAAGGTTACTCTGGTGAACTTTTTTTTTCATTTGTGGTGTTTTCTACATCATATTTTTTTTAATATGATACATCAAAATAATTTGCACTAAGAGATTGACGCTGCGAGGCTTTCAGTGTAGCGATGAGTCATTCTTGTACGAGCTGCACTACTGAGCTAGCTCTTTTTAATGAGCCGTATTCGTATGACTCCCGGTAAACTGTAGCACGGCTCAAATGAACTGTTACTCTATCAGGAGATATTTTAGAAAAATAGTGCCATTAAAATTATCCGAGTATTAATTGTTATTACATACTCGGGAGACGTGAACGGAGACGGAGACTTAAACATGTTTACCAACACCTACTAACTACCTGGCATCTTATTTTTCTCGTGGTACGTGGCGGTGTACCGGTACCAAGAGTTATACGATCATTCATATGCCGGGAGCCGTATCGGACGAGCACAGTATTCTTATTACTCATATGCTCTGAACTCACGGCTCCCGTTCAATTGAGTCGACTCTGAGTCGTACGAAAATATTGAGCTGGTACCATGGCTCCCGCTCTTAATAAAATAAGTCATGACCGATCGCTATTTCAGTGCATTCTAGATACGCCAATAGATCGACGCTAAGAGGGTTAAAAAGAAAAGTAAAATAGTTTATTTTTATTAAAATATTTTTTTTAAAGCATAAATATAAAACAATAACTGACAACAATTTGGTTTTAATATTTCTCCTCTATTTTGGTTACAAGTGTGTAGATGAAAAGTGTTTGATTTCAATTTCTAAGTCATTGTAAAAACAACTATTTAGTAACCAAATAATAATAATAGATAATAATTTATTTGAAATTTTTAGGAATCAGATAAGACACAGCTTTACATGCTTGGTCGATATCGCAATACTTATACTGGAAACCATATTCAATAGTTCTCTTCGGAGTAACACATTGTCCATGAGTGAGCATGACCGCCCTTTCTTTACCTAGAAGGAGATTCATCACAAAACCGGGCACCGGGAAGAAGGCTGGACGACGCATGGCCTTCGCAAAAGCCTATAAAAAAAATTTAATGTTGTATATCATAGAGTTCAACTTGTACTTTTAATCACATATTGCAATAAGTATTTGAAGAGGAAGGGAAACTTTTTTGTTTCTTTCATTTTTATTGATGATACCACTGCCTCTCGGAGTCAATTTTCCGATCTATTTGTAACCTTTCTGTTACTCCGTCTTAATATGAACAACTTAATGTTTTATTTATGTAAAACAAGAACGTATGAGCGCGGGGAAATGGAAAAGAAGACTGACATTTCCCCTACGATCTAGTCTGATACAATAATAATAAAATAAATTAAATCGAACATCCATCACGACGGTCGCAGCATCATCTGCATCCATCGCTCATTGTGAGGAGAACTGAGTCACTCAGATGCAGCCAAGATAATGACATTGGTTGAATCGTCCTGCCTCAGGAGCTGGCAAATCGTTGGCGAAGTAAGGCGAGGAATGGTGCACCCTCCTTTTGGTGACCATTGTGAATTATATCATTTCTGTATGGTTGTGCAAAATTACCCTAGCAATTTAACATATAGACCTATTAAATTCTTTTAGAGTTTTTAACTTGACCCTTTTGGGTTAAGTGAAAAAAACACTGCTTTGAATAGTGAAATGGGCTAACTTCCCGTTGTTTCTAACCTAAGAGATAATTATTACAAGTCACCCTTGTATATTGGACTTACCCTAGTAAATTATTACAAGTCATCCTTGTATATTGGACTTACCCTAGTAAATTGGCTGTTGGTAACAGGGTTGGGCGACACCCCATTCAATACTCCTTCCACATTGTTCTTCATGCAGAAGAAGATTAACTGAATTAGGTCATCAATGTGAATCCAAGGTAAGTACTGCAAACCGTTGCCAATTCTTCCTCCTAGACCAAAGAAGTATGGCACATAGAGATTCTTTATCATTCCACCTTCTCGGCCAAGAACTACACCACTGCGGATTTTCACCTGAAACAATAAATAAACTAATTATTACCTGGGGGCCATCTTTCGAAACTTTCCTGCCGCCGGTTTAACCACGTCGCAAACCCGTATTAACCCCTCCCTTACGGTGTTCAAAAATTCCTCGTCCTCCGGTACTATACACTCGAAAGGTTAAAGCACGAACTTACTGATTTGTTAGCCCGAAAGATACAGAGTAGGCCCTCTCCCTGTGCTTAAAATAATAAGGAACACTATGTAAACGTATTTAGCAATTAGTCATTGATAACAGAAGTCCTCGAAGAAGAACAACCTAAGATGTTTTTGGCAATGAAGGTCAACTTTACCTTCGACATCCGTGATACAAAATAAAAATAAACAATTCAAAATGATACATGAAAGTTTCTAAGAACGAAGTTGATAGCTATTCCCACCAGCGTATGTAATACTAATTTCCACCAACCACTCCCAGTTACTTCTCCACTTAGACCTATTAATTTTTAATTTTCCTCCTTTTTTTTACATGTACATATTTAATTGTAAACCAATAGTGAGTACCAATTCGTAACACAAGACTTCCTGAGTTGTTCTTTGTTCATTCATCTAAACCAACTATTTTATTAATTCCCCAGTCCAAAGGCTACACAGGCTTGGAAATAAATTCAGTTCCGTTGATATTTTAATTTATTCTATACTACTATATTCTATACCCCACCATGCGTTGCTCTGGCTCAGACTGTCTGTGCAGATAGAGAAACAAAAGCTCGTGTTGCTTTTATGTCTAATAGATGGCGTTGTTTTAAAAATAAGTCGTATTTGTCCAACAGCTGTTTTCCAAAAAAAAAGCATGTTTATACATGTCACAGGTGACATCTATATAATATAGGTATATTAAAACAGACGCGTATTCGAATGCAACGTTGTGTCAAAATTTCAACACAACCGGTGAAGAACTATCGGAGATTTAAGATTTTGAACAAACGAACATTTACATTTTTATTTATGAGTTGTGGAGTTGCAAAACCCGCTCTGGAATTATTCGGAAATCTGGAGATGTCACGAAAAACTGTTTGATATAAATTATTTGATTAAACTGTTGATATGTACTGAATTTAAAAAGAATACACCTTTTATGCTATATGACAACATAATTATACATTATTCTTTTGATATTTAGCCTACTTACTATTTAGTTTTATATTTATATACCTACACATATTATATAGATATCACCTGCGGTAGGTAAAAATATGCTTTTTTCAAAAAAAAGCACCGTCTGTTGGACAAATAGGCTTTTTTTTTTTTTTTAAACAGCGCCATCTGTTGGACGTAAAAGCAACATGTGCTATTGTTTCTCTATCTGCACAGACAGAATTAGCCAAAGCAACGCGTGATGGGGTACATCTAATATAATATAACAATGTTAGTGAAACAAAATGTTAGAAAATTTTCGATTTAAATTTTAGTATGGAATAAATTAAAATATCAACAGAACTGAATTTATTTCCAAGCCTGTGTAACCTTTGGACTGGGGAATTAATAAAAAATAGTTGGTTTAGATGAACAAAGAACAACTCAGGAAGTCTCGTGTTACGATTTGGTACTCTGAACGTTATTAGTTTAATTAAGTCAAGTGCATCCATTAAGCCATTAACTAATTTGAATAAAAGTATCAAATTTGCAAATATTCTGGAAGATAAGTTGGTTAAATCAGGTAATTTTATTAAATCAACAATTAATTTTGTTAGTGTGTATGGATAGTTTGAAATTGATGAACCTTAAAAATTTGTGTTGAACTCTTTCAATTTTAATTTGATGTACTTTACAGTATGCGTACCAGATAGAGGAATTGTATTCTAAATTACTTCTTACTAAGGCAGTGAAGAGAATTTTAAAGGAATAAAGAGATGTAAAATCTTTTACTGTTCCTAAAATAAATCCCAAACATTTCACAGCTTTATTTGTTACCTCATTGATGTGTGGGACAAATGTTAAATTTTCATCAAATAAGATACCTAGATCTTTCATATGAGACATCTTTTTAAGAGGAAAACTGTTGATGCTATAGTGAGACATAATAGAAATTTGGTTTCTAGAGAATAATATAATTTCAGACTTTATGTCCGGGTTAAATCTTCCCCCAGGAAAAACTAAACCCTTCTACAAATGATCTAGTCCATCCACATTATGCAAGTGCATTATATAAGCATAATAAATACAAAAACAACATGTCAAACCACAAGAGATCAAATGGGAAAATAATTCACCGACTCCAGATATTTTCATATCAGAGGGTTCGGCTCGGTAGAACTTCTAATTGGACCTATAAATCCTTAAATCCTACTGATCCCTCAATATAAATATTTTAAAAATCTTTCATAATCCTACATGTATTTAAAATGACTGATTTTTGCATTTTTATGTGTAAATTCTTTGAAGGATCTGATACGCCTAAATTTTGAATGAGAGAGCTAATCAAATAGCTAATAAACAAATGGTAATATTTTTATAGTCTGAGAATGCCAAATTCTTTTAATTTCATTTCCTAAATCTGTGTATTTTCTTATTTTTTCAGAAACAGATTTTTGAATATTACAGGAATTTGGAATAGCGACATCAATGATATAAGTTATTTTTTTAAATTTTGTAATATGTAATATATAATTTATGGGTACATATTATTATTTTTCTCATGTATAATTGTCTAATATCCAGAATTGGTAATACTTCAAATAGTGCATTTCTGGGTAGGTACCCCTGTATTGGTTTTCTGAGGATGACTCGGAGTAATGATTTTTGTGCTTTGCTAAGACATCCAAAAAAGTTTTTTCACACCCATATTCCATTAATGTCATGCACATAGCATTGCATACAAATTTTAAATGCTTAACATGTAGAGTATTTATAATTGGCATAAACACATGAGTAAGCTTTGTGGCGAGTACACCAAAACGTCATGTCATTCTATAATAATGTATTAAGATTATATTACACCAAATTGGCAAGCCATCCACAAATCTTATGTAAAACATAAAACGTTTGCCAAGCTATACATTTTGTGGGCATTCTGACAAAAGTGTGTTCTTTATTATTTGATTGGCTGAATTAGAAAGTTAATTTTACTAACTTACAGTTCTACAACACCCTGGATTTTTCAATTCGGCTGCATCCTCCCAGTGATGAACGAGTTTAGACAAAAAATCATATTCATAAGCGGGCGTATACTCGTCGTAATCCATGGTAGCAGATGGGGGATAAATACCAACTCCAGACATAACAATAAACGTGCATGGCTTGTCGACTGCTTCATCTATAGCCTTGGCCAGAGTACATGTCGTCTTAACTCTGGATTCATACACACTATCTTTAAAGCTGAAAGCGAAGCGTTGAAAATCATTAGACATATCATGATTTCGTTTTATTTTGGACATCCAAGTGTCTAATAATTAGTATTACCTGGTATTCCATCTTTTTGTAAAATCAAGTACGTTTTCTCCAGCCAAATTAATAACGGCAGCAGTCCTTTTAGGCAGGCCATGCCTGTCCACATACTCCCATGTGAGGCCATTCTTTAGGGGTTTTCGTGATACAACAGTTACCTCATAGCCGTTCCATCTCAAAAAGTGAGCGAGTTGTTTACCAATAAATCCAGTTCCTCCACCTGCAAAGTTATAATTAGACGAATTTTATAAATGTGATTAAAACAACTATTGCTTTAAGAATTCTGCAGATTTAGAGGAAACGCTAAGTTAGTTTGGATCATAATATTATTATTAGAATGTCAAACAGAGAGGACTTATTATATAATTATTATCGACAAGTTGAGGAATAAACATTATAATATCAAATGGAATAAAACACTAGCCTAGCAATACACGTTGAACTATAGGCTCAGCCATTACAACGTGATATGTTATTTAATTTAACATAATATCATCTAAACCGAAACCCAATTTCGAAGGGGCCGGGATGAAATTCACGAAATGTCAAATAAAAATATTCGAATTCTTTTCTTTGAAACGGTGATACCATTTCTAAATATTCAATCCAAGTATGAAGTATTTACCCAAAAGGCCGAAAGAGTCGCTATTCTCGAAAGCACAGAGCAATATCTATGGCATTAGAGCATGTCAAAATAACAAACAACAACAACTGTCAAAGTCTCGTTTCATCAATTTATTTTTTTCATCCACTTTCTAAGATTTTTTTTTTAAATAGTCGTTGGAGAAAAACCACACATCCACAAGTTGTTAAAACTATTTTTAAGTTTGAATAATTCTTGATATTATGATAAATTTATATTTTTCGGACGGGAAAGCATTCGTATGGAATGCCGATGGTAAATAATATATAATTTGTGTGTTATGGGGTCCGGAGACGATCAATGTCAATTGTCAATGTGCTTATATCATTGGCAATGTGTATTGGAGTGCGATTGACGTAACTACTATCGACCCGTCCATACTTTCGATAAACTTGTTGATTGGTACTTTCTCCCCAGTTGCTTTGTGGACGACTGCGGAAACGTAACCTAAAGTGTACGGATACAGTGATAATAATCTTTCAATTTTTGGTTCCATAACTCTGGACAGTACAATATAATGCAATTATAAGAAAAAAAACCTTCCTCAATGAAACTGAATTCCAAAAGGCTCTATAGATAAAGCAATTGAACGAACAATTGTCAATCGCACAACTAAACAATCACTCTGCTGCGTCAATGGCACTTGTCGATGGTGTCTATGCGCTCAATCAAAATACACATCATTCACGCCGATGGGAAGTTCTTATTGTCAATCACTTCAATTGCCTCAGTAAACGATCAAATAGTAATTATTGTTAGGCCCATCAAAAACGTAATTATTTACAATTGATATTGATCATCTCAGGCCCCCCCGAGACTATCGGTGGACGACGAACAGTCAGCAAGTCTACCAAATTATTGCCGAATGAACTCGAAACTCCCGTAGCGCGGCGCACTATAATTCAGTTACTGAGACACGTTTTGTTTCGACTTCAGTTCCGGATTTGTTCCAATTAAACGGAATGGTGTCCCAGATAACTGAAGTAAATTTTTTTGCAATCTGTAGCTTAAATCTTAGATGGCGCAATACTTTTACATGAGTTTCGCCCCTAACAAGGAGGGCCACTAACCTAACCTAACTTTCAAAACATATCTTTTGCAGATTGGATGAAACTACGAATGTCTCACAGGATTATCGGGGAATTGATCGGAGCTATTGCCTCATTTCCGCGTCATTCAGGATTTCAAGGTAACAATATACGTCTTACAACAATCTAAAAACTCCGTGGCTTACCTCCGTTCCTCTTATCAGGTTATCCTTTCCGTCTTTTGTTTTCCAGGGTTTCCAATGGCGTTGATGTCAGAAGAGGCGGCATTGCTCGTAGAAGAAGGTTTATGTAAACTTGTCCAATCAACAGATTTACTTGACAAGCCAAAAGATAATGTAATTAATTTTGCAGAAGAGACTGAGAAAAGGTAATTGTCTCGATATGGGGCATTTTACCAATGAAATATTATAATTCCTACAGAGAGGCATAGCTTAACCCTTTGTGTGCCAAGCCATCCACCGTGGATTTATTAGTAGCTCACCGCACTTTTGAACCAAAGTGCTCCTAGCATACAATTCTTTTTATTCTCTTGACAAGGAAATAATGTAACTTAATATTATTCTAGCTTGCCATATCGTCACTTGAAATATGTTTATTTTATCTGTGAAAAAGTACGTCCCAAAATTCCATCTCATGTATCATAATTTTTCATTTTAAAAGTCTTAGCTCTGGAAATATCCTCACTATGGAAGCCCGCCTCACTACATCCTCCAGCATTGACGCACACTGGAGAAAAATACTAGCGCCTAATATAGTCACGGCTCCCTAAAGGCTTCAACTTTTTATTATTCTATTTATTTTATCATTTTATTCTATTTTATTTAAAATTTATTCTGTTTTTTTTTTTCCTTGTTTTTCTGTTCTATCTTTTTGTTTTTGATCATATATTTTTTGTATCTATATGGAATGTGTGGGACTGCACTAACCTCCCCACATACCGGAATAAACACTTTTATTATTATTTTAGTACTGTATGCATTTACTGGAAAGCCATGAATGACTTATTTTTTTTGTAAAGAACCCTTATTTGGCAGGAAAACACAATTAATCTCATAAGAATATTTTCATACGTCTTCATTACATTATATTTTTTAAAACATTAGTCAGAATATAAGAAGCTATCCTGGGGAAACTACATAGGATAGAAATATTAAAAAAATTTGTTAAACACATTATCTGGTAACACATTGCAATTTACAAAAACATCATTTTGCAAAAAACAAGTAAGTAAAATAGTGTCAACCGGTGTACGGCGGACGATTGGCATTTACCCCCGGCATTCTAAGGGTTAAATCTATAAATCACAAATAAATGCTGAAATTATCATCAAACATATTCATATTATTATTTTCCCAATTTTGTTTTAAAATACATATATTATATATTGACAAAAATGAGCATATTGTACTCAAGGTTTTCTTTAAAATGACATAATTTATGATGTAAAAATTAATCAAGTTGTTTTTTTTACAGACTGTATGAAGAACAGGTAGAATGTATGAGAGAAAAACGTATAGAACAAATATCTTCCAGAATAGACATGATTATAGCTGGCAAACAGAAGAAATTAGCAGTCCAAGGAAAATCATCAGGTATCATTTACGTTTTTATAAAAAAAAATACTAGCAGTACCGCGCCACGAGTTGCTTTGGCTCAGTTTGTCTGTGTAGATAGAAAAACAATAGTGCATGTTGCTTTTATGTCTAGTAGATGACGTTGTCTTTAAAAAAAAGTCACATTTGTCAAACAGCTGTTTTCCAAAAAAATGCATTTTTTTTACCTGTCACAGGTGACATCTATATAATATAGTTATACAAAAACATATTCGTATTCGAATATAATGTTGTATCAAAATTTCAAAGCAGTTGGTGAAGAACTTTTGGAGATTTCAGATTTTGAACAAATGAACATTTACATTTTTATTTACATAGATTTGTCTCACAAAAAATTGTGGATAGTAAATATATCAGTGTTAACTTGAAAAAAAAAGTATTGAAATTTATTTTTTAACTATGGCCTCCGTGGTTGAAGGGTAAGGCTCTCGATTAGCAAGCTGGAGGTAGCGGTTTCAAATCCCGGCATGCGCAAGTGTATTTTATTTGATTAATTTGTGTTATTTCACAATTTACTCATTAAAAATAATATATAGTATATTTGCAGCACGTTCCAGAGTGGAAGATACTCTCAGTATCGCCCTGGTGTAAGACCACCATTCAGAATTGAAAAGTTGCTTGAAATGGATTTGGCCATGTTTGGTGACCAGATCTGAATAGCCAAGTATTTCCCCACCTTCCTCTTTCCCATCTCCTTCATTACTTTCAGCCTTGCAACACACCCCAATTGGGGATGTCAAATGGTTGGTAGCAGTTGGGACTCTTGTACAGTTTCACATAAAAAATGTATATTTTTATTTTTTAGAATGCAACAGAGATGGAATGCTTCAAGAAGAAATAAAAAAACTTCATCCACTAAGTATTGGAAATACATTATTACAAATTCCCACTGAACATCCATGGACGCACAGTTGAGTAGTGTAAAATTATAATAATAATATATCTTTGTTTGAGAAATCTGCAACCATAACTAGGAATAATATATCTTTGTTTGAGAAATCTGCAACTATAACTAGGAATAATATATCTTTGTTTGAGAAATCTGCAACTATAACTAGGAATAATATATCTTTGTTTGAGAACTCTGCAACCATAACTAGGAATAATATATCTTTGTTTGAGAAATCTGCAACTATAATAGGAATAATATATCTTTCTTTGAGAAATCTGCAACTATAACTGGGAATACATGTTAAGTGTTCACAGTGAACATTTGTTTTGGTAGTAAATAGAATTAACAATAGAAAATAATAATATTAAAACAATAGGTAGCATGTAACACATAAAAAAAGTAGAGGTTTCTCATAAACTGCCTCAATAGGCTAAAGGCTAGCTGTGTTGAGGCAGTCATTTTAAAAGATAATTTTAATACATATATATATAAATATTAGTTAACCATAACAAATATTAGTAAGTATATAGTATATACTACAGTCAAATATTAGTAAGTTTAGAGATTGGTGCGTTCAAAATAATTTATTTTTAAATGTAGTAAAGTACAAAACCTTGACTTTCTTCAGAAACAAAAATCCTGTTTTATTCGAATATTCCATCAATAACATAGCTTTAGAAAGAGTCACGGAAATGAGAGATCTTGGAATTATTTTGGACGAAAAACTAAGTTTCACCAATCATATCCATCAAATTGTGAACAAAGGTATGAAAACACTAGGCTTCGTATTAAGAACAACTAAAAACTTTAATTCTTTACAAGCCATTAAACTATTATACGTATCTCTAGTAAGAAGTCTAATTGAATATAACTCAGTAGTTTGGTCTCCATCTTATAAAATTCACATTAACAACATTGAGCGAATACAAAAAAAATTTCTACGTTTTATAAATTTTAAATTAAATATCCCTGTCGAAGACTTAAAATACAATTTCTTATTAAATACTCTAAAAATACATACATTAGAAGATAGACGTAAAATAAACGATTTAACGTTCTTATTCAAAATACGTAACTCTAAATTCGACTGTTGTGAACTCCTGCAACTTATAAACATACATACACCCACAGTAACAACACGACAAAATACAATATTCTACAGCAGCACACATAAGCGTAACTACATTGCCCACTCTCCGATACAACGACTTCACACCATGGGAAATCATTACTTGGGTGAGGTTAACATATTCAATACCAACTTGGCAAGTTTTGTGGATCATTTAAAACATTTATTTCAACAATACTCCTAAACACATCATGTAAACCAACAAAAAGCTGTAATTTTCTGTTTTTGTTTCTTGTGTTTGTATGACTTGTTGCATAGCTTTTATCAAATGTAATTTTATTCTTATTTTTTATGTTTGAAAGTATTTGTCAAATTAAAATTATACTACCAACCATGTAAAAGCCCTCTGGGCGTTACATAAATAAATAAAAAAAATAAATAAAAATAAATGCACTTATATTATAATATAATCGCTCAATGTTTTGGTTAGATCTATAATTTCGAATTTGGGTGAGGGCACCGGTAAAGGCCCTATTATTACTTTTGATTCAAATAATGTATTTTTTAAATTTCTTTGAGTATCACATTATTTATTTATGTTTGTATATAGGTTGCGTGAGGATTGTTTTTGCGTATATCTGCTGAACGTTAAACACATCAATAATATTAAAGTTCGAGTCTGTAATTAGAGGTAGCCTGGATTATTTTGATTATGATTTTCCTGTGATTTTTTGATTGGGTCTAGTGCAGATGAAGTGCCACCTCCCAATGCCAATGATAGATTGACAGACAGCAAAGTAGATCATTTTCAAGTGTTGTAAGTCGAGAAGTTTCGTATTGTTCTGAAAAAGTGTGTGGTTTTTCTTATTTGGTTTGCAATTATTTGAGTGTGAAGATTCCATTTTAGGCATGGATCAATGGCGAGGTCGAGGTACTTCATCTGACTATGTCGGGGCACTGACAGCATTCATCGGAATTCAGACATGAGTGTATTCTAATAGAGGCATTGTTTAATTCATATTATTAACTTGTAGATTTTCCTACCCTATTACTCCTGCGCAGAAAGGTCCCACAATGGACTGCCCTGCAGACTGTTACCTTAGTTTAGTGAACGTTACTTTTCTGCGCAGGGTCTTACAGCACTCGGTTTATGTTGATTGCAACAACATTAGACTATGATCTTAATTTGTGTGTTGTATGCAGATACTAGAGATGTCAACATTAGTGAACTGGTTCCAAACATAACCACAGGTGAAGGAGAAATGAGATTTGCAGTTTTCAAAGATTTGTGGAAGAAAGGCCATCACATAACTGCAGGGGCTAAATTTGGAGGAGATTTTTTAGTTTATCCAGGTTTGTATATTGATATATTTCTACGATATTGTTTTTTAATCATTTTGTTTGTTGATGTTGTTGTTTCTGATTGTTTGTTAACAAATACATAATATTTTAATAGTGGAAAAATGTGAAACAGAAAAGACAAAAAGATTTCGTCGCATTTAGGAATTGAACTCAGGACCTCTTCCTTGCCCAGGAAGCATTCTGACCACTGAACTAATTCAACCATATCAACTTGTGTAATTTTTAACTCGAATCGTACTTTGACTGTGAGCTACCAACATTTTCTTAATGCATATTTTGTGGCTGCAAGATTCTACAATAAAAAAGGGATTTATTTATCCAAGACACCATCTAGATTGCATTTAGTTCGGGTAGAATCTTGCAGCCAAAAAATATGCATTAAGAAAATTAAGATAATATTGGTAGCTCTCAGTCAAAGTATGATACAGTTAAAAATGACGTAAGTTGATATGGTCAAATTAACTCAGTTGTCAGAGCCCTTCCCCGGCAAGGAAGAGGTCCTGGATTCGATTTCTATACACAACTGAATCTTTTTTCTGTCTTTTCTGTTTCACATTTTTCGTTTGAGAGTCATTAATATTGTCCCCAGTAATTAAATATGTGATATTTTATTTGCAGGCGATCCAGTTAAGTTTCACGCTATGTATATCGTGAAGTGCTTGTCTGATGAAGAAGTAGAATTACGCCTATCAAGTATTGTGGGTTTTGGCAGACTGGGAGTATCTGTCAATAAACTTACAGTGTACGCTTTCCTTAATAGTGAAAAAGAAGTGGTCTATCAATCATTACAGTGGCATGAAACCTTATGTTAAATAATTTATTTACATAATAAATAATTAACCATACGCATTTTACATATTTGACTGTACAAAAAGACTTTGCCGAATAACAGGTACAGGTAAGATGGCATGCAATATTTAAATTTTATAATCTTTTTCTTCTTGGTCGCTGAAGCTAACTTTTCGCCGTGCGCCAGCTGATTCCATTTTCGTAATAACTTCGTTGTCTTACCAGATAATATATTTATAAAAGTAGTATATAGTACTGATCATAAGTAATTTCTCCAGAATAATTAGTTATATTCAGAGAAATGATTTTATAATAGTATCCTTAAGGATACGCTGGCGAACAAGAGGTTAAGGGGCGAGCATTCCATAGTGACTGTAATCGAATTTGTTCTCCTTCACTTATCTTGAGGAATGCACAGCTTTACAGCCTCTATGGATTGCATAATCCTAACGATAATAGGGTTATAGCGAATAAAAATAAAACAAATCAGTGTGGGTTACAAACAGAATACATATATTATATTTTATTTGTTGTGTGCCTAAAAATAGACTTTGTTTCATGTACATAACATTTGTAGGTGATTTATGCCGGGATCATACAAGGACAATAGAGAAGACAATACAATATTGTCCTATCCCTGCCCCGTGAACAGCCTCGGCTGCGCAGGGCAGGACAATGGGATAATACAACAATTCTACTGTAGTTCAAACACTGCGAAAATGGAGACACGACGAGTTCACGAAAAATATTAGGTTTTTTATTCCAAGATTTAATGTAGTGTTCCATTTACGCAGCATTTTTAAGCCGAAATATGAGATCCAATCGCTGATAGCCGAGTTACATACGCGTGGAGCGACTGACTATTGTCGTACTGTATTGTCCAATCGCGTTTATACTCAGACAGCCCTGCTGGGCCCGGTGGTGGGGGTAAGACACTATCCTGCGGAGATAGCTTGCCATCTATCTCTGGTACAATGTCTTGGTTCATTGTCCTGTCCTCCAAACTACTGTTCACACTAGGATAATGGATCCGGGGCTGGGATGAGACAGTATTGTCCTGTTCTCGTGTGAACCCGGCATTAAACACAAAAAATTCAGATGGAATAGGAAAGTAGAAAATAATGTTAGGATTTTATTTCTTTTTTTTGTTTCCGGCTTGCTCTTCAATGAGAGCCAATTTCGCCCTTCCAATCGGGGTTTTCCACCAGAACTGTTCAGCCGCTTCGTCTTCTTCAGCAAACACGGGATCGTATTTACTCAGAGCCAAGATCAGCTCCTTGGCGGTCAGCGGAATAACTCGCAATTGTAGCATCCTCTTTGTTGTTATAACACTTTTTATCACCTTCAGGATTTCACCTGTTAAAAAGTTAAATCGTAAATCAATTGTTCTGTGTATGTAAATTTTTTTTTCCTATCAACTCCACACGCTAAATACCATAACTTTAGACTTACATAATTAGTTTTACTATCATTAATTCTATATGAGACATGAATTACTGTAGGATGAAGAATTAAGCATCAGCGCATTTTGACTGGGCCTATACGTTTCAGCTCTTACATAGTATCAGGCGCCAATCCAAATTATTCCTGGTAATAATTTTAGAAATTTGTTGGATTGTACCATAGACATATGAATATTAGTAGACCTGCCCTAAGTGATTAAAAGCGTATTATTCCCCACTCCCCATACCGGTTCCATTGGAGCCGGCTGTGCTCGCGTATGGCCTCAAGTGAATTTAGAAAACGTGACGTCATCATTCTTGTGCGAACTATGGTCGAGGCATCATCGGTTCATTTTACGAAATAACACGGCAAAATGGTGGCTTGTGGTATGAAAACTTGTAAAAATAGATGTGAAAAAGAGAATAAACCCAATTGTCGTATTACATTCCATATATAAGCATTATTTTACTTTATTTTAAGCATATTCACATCGTATAATATGGATCAGTTGTAGAAACATATACTATCACATCGAGATACGTCTGGACGCGAAACACAAAGCTGGTTGGTTGCTGGGAAGTAAATTATAAACATTTATAAAAGTGTCTTAACTAAATACGTAAACGAAATATTCGACTCTGAAAATAGAAGAAATTTATTTTGCCGAATTTGGACTTCGCAAATTTGTTCATAATGTGGCGAGTAATTTGCGCTCCCATGTAAAAATGTCTATTCATTCAAAAGCAGATTTTACTTTTAAGAACTAAATGGTGATATTATAATGCGAGATGCCTATTTACTGTCAGATTGATTTATTGACGAATCATATTCAGCTTTCCTCTCTGCGTCCCGCAACTCTTGTTTTAACCCCTCGTCCTTAACTTCTGGTCTATTAATATTCATATGTCTGTGGATTGTACAAAGTTTAATATAATTTGATTTTTTAAATTTTGAAAATAGGTAAAGAGTTGGGCTTACTGCTGATGCATATGGAATGCACGCATCTGCATATAATTATAAATATTTTACTGATCAAATTATACACTATGCCGGAAACTGCAGTATAAGTGGGAAACTCGTGAATCTACAACACATTTAGAGTCGATTTTGTGGTACAATTTTTTTTCATTTCAGCTTTCGTTTTAGGGTAAATCACGTCCGAAGGTGAAATTTTCAAAAAGAAATTTGAAAAAAATTGGTTACTAGTGAATTAATATCAGCTGTTTAATGTCTTTTAGAACTGACTCCGAGTTTTGTAACCATTAGTTGCTGAAAAAACGGAAAATAAAAATAATAATCGAAATTATCAGATTTAAAAAATTTAAGTTTTCTTTGGGTTCTCCATGTGATTCTTCAGTTTCCCACTTGTATTACGAGTTTTTGTACGCCGTGTATATATTATATCTGACGTGATTTTTCACAAAATCGAATCGGAGGTTCCCCTCTTTAGTGAGGAGTAAATTGGTTAGGTATTTTTCCTCTCAGCAGTTGGCTTGCTGAGAGGAATGTAATATTGTGGGGTGATACCTTTAACCAAGTCAGTTCAATTTACCTAAACCATCACCTCAAGTCTCGTTTATTTATCTTATAATAAAATATACAAATTTACATATTGGATTTGAAGTTAGACATCTTTGGTTTGAACATTTCCCAAAGAGCAATAATTATATTTAGGTGTGATTTTTCATGTTATTATGTTAGCATATAATCATTTCTTGATGTTGGTATTTGTTTCGTGGTTATATTTACGACCATTTTCCCGTATATTGAGTCCGATGTTATCACAAATAGTCAGTTTTTAATTTGTAATCATTGTTTGATTAAAATATCAATGGGCTATGCTGTGCTGTGATTGGTTGGGAGGCGTCGGCCATCTTGGAATTCCCTCTGGTGGGTAGTGGAGGGGGACCAACGTAAATACTGAGTCCGTTCCTTAGCGGTGGTCATTTCGTTGACTGGTGGCTCCGAGTGAGGAGGTTGATGTTTATTTTCAGATGTGTTTCAGGATCTGTTGCTATATCACTATGTAATTCTCTTGATTAATTACTTATAGCATATCATTTGATAGAGTAATTGTGATTTAAAGATTTTTAAGTGTGTCGGCGACACAGTATCAAGCGGTTTCGGGGTTAAAGTATTTTTACAGTTTTTACGTAAATATGAATATCATTGAAAATGCTGGGTAGTCTGGACACGTATGAAACACCCGGCGTTGCTGGGGGTTATCCTTAGGAGATAGATATATATCATCGCATACTTTTCTGTGGGCCTGTTCAAGATATACAATTCCGTAGTACATTATTTTGATGTATTTTATAAGGTTTAACCAGTGTTAATAATGTAAGCACCCGAAAATATTTTTTTAGACTCAATTACAAATCATTGACTTTTCTCTACTTTCTATAAATATAATTTACATGTATGTATATATAAACCTTCCGGAAGGAATTCTCTAAAGATAGTGAAAACCCTATCAAAATCCGTTGCGTAGTTTAGAAGAACTAAGCACACAAACAGACAGATGCGGATAGCGATTTTATTTTATACTATTTATAGATGTACTAAATTAATAAAATAAGGTGCAAATTGAATAATACGTTGTTCACACCTTCCTTTCTATCAATGTCAACAAATTAGGTAATAATATGCTTTTTGTAAATCAACCAAAAATGTCTGACTTTTGACCAATTTAGAAAGTTTATAGAATTTTGCATAAAATACCCTACTCACCAACAGTATACCCATCTGATAACTTGGCGATTGCGGAAACTTCAAACAGTGGACTAATTCCAGTGTACTGTCTCAGTTGCGTCTTCCATAAGAGAGACACGGTACCATAGTCGGGGCGAGGTATCATGATGACCTTCTGGAAGGTGGACATCAGGGCCTTCACATCTGCGTCCCACGGTACACTGGACGTGCCCACTATTAGAATTCTATCTTCCGCTGATATTCCTATGAAAATTCAAAATATTGCAGTGTTTTGCAACTCCTATTTATATATTACAGTGTAGTAGTTCTGTCAATAAAGTAGTTCAGGTAGACCTCGTGTCTAAGCTATGCGTTCAAGTCTTAAGTGAGACATTTAAAATTTACTTTGAGTTTTCCTTTCATACTGAATTCCTAGGTGTATCCACAGTTAAAATACAAATTGAGGGTCATAAATATTTAATACAATCTTTACGAACCCAGTTCTAAACTACTATCTATAAATGTGATTCAATTAAATCCTGCAAAAGTTTATCCAAAATCATTCTGGAGTCAATCTGGAACATAATCATTATACGTACCTTTTATAAGCTTGGGAATATCCTTTTTCAAACGTTTCGGATCTGTCAAATCTGTTTTTGGAACTTTTCTTAAAAAAGGTTTTTCGGCCTCGTCCAAAAGTATAATAGACGGCTGCAGTAGCCGGGACATTTTGTAGACCAAATGCACCAGCATTATCAAACCAGGCTTTCCAGGGTACTTGTCCACCAAATTTGAAGGAGATAAATCAAACAAAACTGCACCAATCTCTGTACAAATTGCATGTACTAACATTGTTTTTCCACTCCCATGGGGACCTAAATTTAATTATAAAAATTTCTTTTTATTGCGCTTAAATAATAAAATTCATACAAATAATTTAAAATATTGTTACAAACCTGTAATAAGTATTGATTTAACCAATGGTAAAGTTTCATGAAGCGTTTCGGACCCCATAGGAACAATGCAATATTGTTTAACTAGATGTCGAATGTCTCCCATACTCGGTAATGGAGTTTTTCCTTGTTTTCTAGCATCGAATGCGGCATAGGAGCTCTCTCCTATGAAAGAGTCGATAGGAGTTTCAGGATACTTTTTTATAATTCCATTTGTTATCAACTCTTCAAATAGAGATTCGGTCGTTCTATCTGGCGTGAGATCCTTTTCTTTCTTCTTTTTACCTTTCTTTCCTCCCTTGCGACCTTTCTTGGGTTTTTTCTTTTTGGTTTTCTGCCCTTTGTCTACGTCCAAAGCAGCTTGCAGGATCTCTAATTCAGCTCTCATCAATTCGTCGGCAACATTTCGTACTTCCGCTTCAACCAAATTATATTTCTGGAGTTTAATTATATCTTCGTCGTAAGTTTGATTAATATTGTCTGATTCATCTTTGTATTTCCAAACTTCTTCATATCTAAATACATAATTATACATGTTAATATCGTATCGTTGGAATGATGTGTAGTTTTTAAAATATTTTTATTACATACTCATCATTGGCTTGCATAAGATCGGGCAGAAGTAACGTTGGAGTGGTCTTAAATCCTAAAACTTTTTTTTCTTCTTTCTTTTTTTCTCCTTTGGCTTTTTTACCATCCTTATCTTTACCCTTTTTAGATCCTTTCGATGACTGATTAGCGGAATCTTCATCTTCCTCTAAATACGATAAAGAAAGTTCTTACAATATTATTTAAACAAATGAATAAATTCTACTTATACACCGTAAATATATATTTGTATATCTGACCTGCTCTAGCAAACATAGCTCTGGATCCTCCCTCTTCCTCCGTGGGAAACTCTGGTAAACTATTGGAATTATCATAGAACGCTCTGAACCAATGTCTTATTTCATCTGTTATCTCCTCCATTATAAGGACACCTTTCTTGTCTCTTATTTTGGTTTCAATGGTTTCCAGAGCTTCTACGTATTTGGCTTCATTTTCGGCCTGGACTTGACGTCTATGCACTTCATTCTAATGAATATTTTCATAGATTATTATAAAAATATAATACATTTCATTTAATTATTTCTTTACACTAAGAAATATGTGCATATCGTAGTTTTCAATTTAATATTTAGAATGCAAATCATTTTATTAAATATATTTAAATTATCATACCGCTTCTAATTTAGCTATTATGTCAGATTCCTTGACTGGTGGTGGAATCATTCCTATTAAAACCATCTCTTCCATTTTTCGTTTTTTTACTTTCCGACGGTCTATGAATCCCCTCCACATCTTTTGAATCATCAATGCGGAAACATAACTAATTTCTTCCTTTATTTCAGGTTTCCCCTGTTCTTTTAACAGTCTTATTTCTTTCATAAATATACATCTGAAACGTGTCATAATAAAATGAATTATTTTAAAATTAAAATATGCTGCTAGGTTCAGCTTTTGATTCTATCTTACCTTAGCCTTCCTTGTCTTGCTCGTTCATGTATTTGTATGATCTTGATAGCTTCTAATTCCGTCAATTGTATCTTTCGATTTTCAATCTCTTCATAACCGAGGGACTGTAGGGTGTTTTCAATAAATTCTCTCTTATATTTTATATCATCCAATCTGTTGTTTCTAAAATACTGGGGCACTTTCAACTCTGCTTCGATCGGTGACAGACGTAGTTTAACCAAAACGTCATCATTGTAACTGTGTTCGGACATATCACACAGTTCTAAATCGGCTTTCAATTCTAACATCCGACATAAGGATCCATCGAGCAATTTTCTTATCAACAGCCGCTTTTGAGGGTGAACTATTTGGTCGTAGGCCTGCTGCAGCTTATTGGCAGCAACAATGTATTTGTAATAGACCTCACTGACAGCCTTGTGGAACACCGCCACGTCAACTTGATGGGGCTCATTTTGAAGTGAATTGTCGACAGTTGCCGCATCATTTAATACCGACCGCCCGTCAGCCCATAACTTATTATACGTAATATGCGACATATTGAAAACTATTTGAAACCTTTAAAAAGATTGAAAATCATTTTACAACATCTATTGTAATGTAGTTATTATTAGACCCAAAAGTGGGGTACTGAACTGGTAAATTATTTTATACAGTATTGATTAAACTTGGCACCATGGTAACATTCAATATTTCTAAAAGAACTGGGGATAAGAGATAACTTTGGGATAGACGTGCATAGTGACAGATTACTGTATCATGATAACCCATATCTAAAAGGTTAGGCAGAGAAACATAATACTAATGTGTTTTCGAATAATATTAATATGAAATTTTTAAAAGTTTTATTTTTAGTGGTTAAAGAAATCATCAATTTAATATATTATTCCGCATTATTAGAAATATTAAATTATATTACCTTTTTCACTTAATAACTGGAAATTTGGAAAAATAAATTGTTTTAAAATAATGGTCCCAGCTACGTCATAGCCAATTTTATATTTTTACTTAATAATTTTTTATTTTTTTTATTTGTTTTTCATCTTCACGTTAAAGTTGTCATAATGACAGTTTCCATTTTGATTTAAATGTCATTTACCAATGTCATATGTGTTTTTGAAATAATAAGCATAATTCCTTTTTTGAAAACTTCTTGAGCTACCTATCTAACCAATAAGGTTTGGGATAAGTACTTATCAGGATTCCGTTCTTGCATGGTGCCACATCGGTGGGTTGGACATATTAAAAAAAAAAAATTCCTCCTGTATGTATTAGCGATGGGCACAATCGATGATTTACTCGATCTTTTTGACCATCGAATATTTCGATTTATTGTCATGTACAAATCGATTCTGTCACAAATCATTACACAGTCTGAGACAATCGTTTTGAAACGTCATCGAACAAGGAATCGATTCTTTCAAAAATCATCACACAGTCCGAGACAATCGTTTTGAAACGTCATCGTACAAGGAATCGATTCTGTCAAAAATCATTTGAAACCACAGCTGTTACGTCATTGGTCAGAATTAAACGATATCAAAGCAGTCACGTCATTGGTCAGAATTCATTGATATAAAAATCAATCACGTCATTGTTCAGAATTGACTCGAAAACGTAAATCGATTCCCAACTTCGAGATACAACAAAAATATCTCGGAATTATTCTTTGCTAATTGTCAAATGTTGGTAATATTAGGTGTTTAAATATGATATTATCCACCAACCGAAGAAGATACGAGTGTGTGAACAATTAATTCACATTTTAGATTGGGATTTACGACCCCCGTAGTGTGTGTAAAAAATGGCATTCTGACTTATAATAAATTGAGAAAGTTATTAATCAAATAAATTGATAATTTTAATGGCACCGGTTTTGTGAAAAACCTCAAAAACTACGAAGAATCTAAGGTTGACGTATTTTAAGGTTTTATATGTTAGTTTTGGTTTAGTATCCAAGTTTACTATGAAGTACAATATTTCATCCCCACGGATATATAAGCATTCAAATTCAAAGTAAACGAGCAAATCAAATATCAATAGATTGGGCCACGCCACGTAGAAAGTAAACAATAAACAAACATATCATTGCCTGTATGAAAACATTAGTTTTGCCCATTTATTGCAAATGAAGTACTTACCTACCAAAAAGTTGCCATGCCAAAGTACCATATTTCGACCGTGTAAATTTTTCGATCCTGCCCATCACTATATATTTTTTTACACTAACTCCATGCAGGAGGCCCTGAAGAAAATAAGACCCCAGGGGATGCTGTGTTGAAGATCTTTTCGAGGAGAAGGAGAAGAAAAGAGAAAGAGAAGGAGTGAACATGGGTTTTGAAGAGATCCATGTTGTAGGAGGGAGGAAACACTGAGGCCGGCAAATCGATCCACAGCCAAGCTGTTGAACTCAAGAACGAGTTGTAGAAATGACCTGTTCTCATGTGACAAATGTCAACATGTCAAATGGCGCATTTGGCGTGTTTGCCGACTATGCACCAGTGGCAAAGGAATCAATGATGCTAGTTCCTCAGAGCATCTTCCATTGTAATACCGCTAGAACAAGGACAGCATTTCTACCTGACACCTGTGCTCTAAAGATTGCAATCCATTTGTTAAAATAGGGCAATCTATCAAACGGACCACCCGTTTCAGTACAGATTCAAGGGTTTTTCAAGTATTTTGGGACTCCGGACTAGAGGTAGCTGCCTAATGTAACATTGGGGCACACTTGCGATTTGTACAGGGTCAGCAGTTGTGTACTATGAAAGTATCTGCAGGCCCTGTACAGTACGTCCAGCTTCTGAGAGGCTAACTTGACGCTGGCTTCGATGGATTCCCCATACCTGAGCTGGTCACAAGCTGGTATCTACATAAACTTGCTTTGTTCTACTAGAAGAGTACAACTTAAAAAGCGAAAATTCTGATTTACAGGAGCTTAAAGGAAGTTTAAGTCATCGAGTGGTCCAAAGCGTCAGGTTTCCACCCAGGCCCTGCGAGTTCACCACTGAATAGATAATACACACTAGAAATGCCTTCCATCATTTGAATGGAAACCGATGTCACTACTGACTCGTTACCTTGTAGTTCTAGCCCATTTAGAACGCGCCCTATCTCTCTTACAATGCCTGGCATTGTATATTTCTATTTGATCGAAATTAAAATTTCATAATGAAGATGGAACAAATTATTGTATTAGAAATTTAAGCGAAGAATAGTCAGCCTTCTGGAGCATGAAACATATCAAACCTAGCCAATATTGTTGGCAAAGAAATACAACATAATTTTTAAGAATTAGGATTTATTTGTAAACGAGTATTATTGAATCATGACATACACAATCAGTTCAAGTTTAAAACTCACTAAGCGCCTACTGTGTATAATATGTACTTAATGAGTTTTACCTTTAACTAACGACATAATATAATAATATGAAAGTTTCTATGTACATATCGAAAAATATACATTCCTTAATTAATAGTAGAATAGGTCAAGTGTCAGTAAAATATAAATACAACGGAGAGGTATAGAATAATCAATTGATGATAAAAATACATTTTTTTTTAATTGTTGTGAATTCAGCATTAGGGCTATTTATTTTTAACATTATTTTATTTACTGTGGCCATTTTGTGCCATAATAATTGCAAATGCACACTAAAGACAAATATTTGTTTTATTGCTATGTTTTCGACATGAGCAAACGTTGTTAGTAAAAACACCTTAACCCCTCAGGCATATTTGTTCAGTTTCGCAAACAAATAGCGATTACCCGTAGAGTCAAATTGTTAGCTTTTCGGAACAGCTTATATGGTATCATAGAAATCATTGTATCTCCCTTGCTGTCATGTTGAGAAATATGAACTAAACAATGTTAGAAAGAGAAAACACCATGCTTTATATTCAAATCCAGAAGTTAACCACAGAAGAATTAAAATGTATAATACCTCTGTGAAACTAGAGGTTCTGACCACAATTTGAAAAAAAAAATTACGAAAAATTTTGTGATTTTAAAAAAAAAAAATTATGTAAAAGAACAAAAAAATTGGGTGGCAGAAATGTTTTTTTTTTTAATCCGTCTAGTAATTTTAGTTCAATGTTAAGATGAAAAAACTTTTTATGTTTCATTTTAATATTTGAATTTTTTATTTCAAAAGTTATATGTTTATTTCTATAATAAAATTTGAAAAAATATTTCATCATCTTTCAAAAACAGTTTTTAGTTTTGGGATACGTTTAGAAATATTACATTTATTTGGATTTTACTACGAAGCGGAAAGACACATAAATTCTCCGACTTTCTGACAACGTCTTTAAGAAATATAATGGTCAATATGCCGTAGGCCCAAGGGGTTAAAAGAATGGTTTATAATTTGGCATAATATAATAATGCAATGTTGTCATAGTCTTATTTACTAGAGTGATGGGAATTATTATGTGTTCTAACCTCAATGTTTTGCGGCTTATACCATAAAATTAAAAACTAATAAATTATAGGTAACTCAATTGGGTTATATTACATACCTACATAATATTTATATCAAAACACCAATATAACGTTTTTGGTTTCTAATATAATATAAAGTAGAAATATTTACATCTAGGACTAAAAATAGTTTTTCTCAAATAATCAATTAGTACATTATTTAATATTAATTAAAATCATTCATAAAATAATATGAAATAACATAGTTGCATTTTCTACTTGTGTCATTAACCGCACTCACCAGAATAATTAATAAAATAGTATTCATTGATGCTAATATCTGTAACCAATCAAAAACACAGTCTAATCTAAATAGAATAGATTTATAAACAATCAGGCATGCATTTAGGTATAATCAGAGATGTGCTTTATTTCAAATAAATCCATTTCAAATGGAAATGCAAAATGGGTATTTTCCATTTTGCATTTTAAATGCTTTTCTAAAAACCATTTTGCATTTTAAATGCTTTTCTCAATGCATTTTCCATTTTAAATGCTTTTTTGCAACATTCTTCCTACTATCTCCTCTCATCTCTTTTTCATAAGCCCCAAATATCAGTCGGTCCTCAACCTCGCTATGAGAGATAATTTACATTTGTCAAGTTGCTCCCTGGTAGGAGCCCTGGCAATTGAGTGATACCATTACAAAAAATACTGAACATGGCCATGACGCTGTAATATTAAATGTTAGATAGCAGTTTCTATGTTTTTACGTTGGCGACATTAGTCCCGCGCAAATTTTTTGTGGTTTCATAATCTGTAGTCGTGGTGTTTTTGGATTTACCATCATGTAATATGTTTGTTCTATATTGATGTCCATTATTAAATGACAAAATTGTTTAAAAATTCTATAATTATTTTGATTGTTTGACCTGAGAAACCATTTTGCATTTTCAATGCATTTTGAAAATAGGTATTTTGCATTTTGCATTTGAAATGCTTTTCTAAAAACCATTTTGCATTTTGCATTTTCAAATGGAAAAGTTTGGACCCATTTCCATTTTACATTTCAAATGGTTTTGGGTACCCATTTTGCACATCTCTGGGTATAATACACACATCATGCGTTTACATTGCAGTCCACATTAGCGATGGGGCATGACTCATTTTAATAAGAGCGGCAGCCACAATATCGGCTCAATATCTTCGTACAGCTCAAAGAATCAACTGAATTGAAATACGGCTCAATTGGACTCGCCCGACTCTTGGTACCGGTGGTCAGTAGGTATAGGTACATATATCCAACTGTCAGATGCTGTTCACGTCTCTGAGTATGTAATAACAATTAATACTTGGATAATTTTAATGGCGCTATTTTTCTAAAATACCTTCTGATAAAACTTTAGAGCAAGGGTGGCCAAGCCGTGGCCCGCTGGGTATCTGCTTGTGGCCGGCGGAGCATTTGCACACATGTTTTTCTTTTAGTGTACATAAAACCTTCCAACATTCGTAGTTCGTTTCATTCGTCGTATATGGAAGTATCTCAGTACATTGATTCAACTATCAGTATTGCGCTTCTTGCAAGTACTGCGAGTCTTTCAAGTCTTGGACGACTTCTTCGTTCCGTATACACCAGCCTCAACACGCGCAGAAGAGTGTTCCTTTAACCGAAATATGGATTATCAGCAAAGCAAAATGCACCAGAGGAGGGAAATTTTTGCGGGGAATTACTTTTCTTACAAATTCTCTAACCCCCGCCGCCCATGGATTTGAAGAAATATTGTGGAGAATCCAGCGCCGAGTGAGCAATACCCCATACAATAATTCCTATCGGCATACCATTACTTGCAAAAGTAAGCACAAGTGCGAAATACCAGGGAACAGGTACTTGGACTAGGTATGTATTCATACTTGTACCAGTTGTTCCAAGTATCAAGACGAGCTAGTACGACTCACCTCTAGTACGGCCCGGTAGGCTCTAGCTTTAGAGTTACCGTTCAATTGAGACGTGGTACGATTTTTCGAGAGTCGTATGAATACAGCTCATCATAAAGAGCTAACTCACTCGTGAACGACTCATCGCTAATCCACATGACTGATTTGAATCTATTAAATAGATAGACACAACCATAAAAGACTAATTTCTTATAAGCCTTTAATTCCTATCAGGAATAGTAAGTTCTTATGTAACCATCTTTTGATTTACTTTAAAATATAATTTTATAATGAAAAATAAATAGGTTTCATGTAACACAATAACTAAAAAATTTACTATTTATATAATTTCATATTATTCTAAAAGAAAGACTATTGAGGGCTGTATCTCAAAGCCAAATGATATGAAGCAATATCCGATACTATAATACTTTTCAAGTTTTATTTTGTACAGCCAAAAAAACATTCATAACTCGTCATAGTACTTATCCATTTACCCCAGTAAGATAAAATAGTTCATTTATATTTTTATAAAATAACATTCACCCTATTTTAAATACTTGAAGTCTTTCAGAGTTAAACCTACAAAGTTCAGATCTAATATCCAAATTTTTAACAATAATTTATTAAAAATATAACATGTCACATGCAGATGAAATAGTCAAAAGTGAGAAATTCGAGTTTTTTTAATAACTCCACTCAGCAAAACTTCAAAAGCTGTAACCATCAAGACAGCATGAAAAAGTTACTAACATTGAAAGTGTTTTTTTTTTTTTTTTTTTTTTCATTATTTCTCAGAAGAAAAATTCAGTACCCATATAATATTATCTCGCTAGAGGTAAAACATAGTGATTTTTACCTCTAACAAGAATATATCATTGACTTACACTTAAAATCCACTGAAAACAATCTTATTAGAAAATAATACCACCAAGTGCAGAAAAAAAATTTATAACTCCACTTTAAATGTAAAAATCCACTATGTGTATTTTGTCAGTAACATTTCTCAAATTATGAAATAATTCCCTAAGAAAACACCAAGTGCTAGTGTACTTGAAAGCATTTAGAATGGTGTACGTGACATCTTTTCAAATTTAACATTATTTGACACAATCGGACAAAAATTAATGGTCATATATATTAAAATGTGTTTTACTCAAATATCCTGTTTTATGCACTTAATGATTTTTAGTTGTAAGCTGACGATACGTGATTTAACTATGTGCCCTACTGAATGCTTAATCTTTCAATTGCCAGGAAATGGTAGCAGTATGTGTGGTTTCATTCAAAGAGAGACTTGTGTTATAGAAAGAAGTGTTTGTTGGAATGTTGGAATTTATCGGAGCTATATAAGTTGTTAGAGGGAAGCTGGTAGTCAAGTTGTTTAGATTGGTAGTGTTTGTGAGTGCGTTAACAATGAATACGGTGGCCATGGTGGACAGTTCGGCGACGGTTACGTTTGGCGCTCTGGTGGTCAACTTGGAGATGGGTCCGATAGTCGGGTAGAAGGCCCCGCACGGAGTGGGCACTTGAGGTCCGAGCATTGCGTCCAATAAGTAGGCCACCAGGGAACCGGCCGTCAGACCGACGTTGTATGACACCGTCATTATATTTCCTGCAAATTTCAAAGTTGTTTTATTTACATTAGTTATGATTTGCACACTATAGATACGGAAATTAAAATATAAAAGCTTTATATCGTTGCATTAATTCGTAGAATGCGTAACTCCCAAATGTAAAATTTTACAGGAGGCACAAAAAACCTCGTAGTGAAAAAAAATGAAAGACGGCTTATTCTTTTTATTTATGTTTCGAACATATAATATATTTGGAAATTTATTTTCAATCATTAAACTTTTGTTAGTTAAGGCTTTCTATTTCAAATCGGAGTTAGGAAGTTTACATAAAAACCGAGAATGGAGATACGCATTTTACAAAAGATACATACTTTTCTGCGAACAGTTTTATGAACAACCTAGCGGAAAATTTGGGAGATAGGAATTTTACATTTACAAAATAAAACACAACAATGTAAGTGTATGTCGAGGCAGTCTATTTAGATGCATTTTAATGATGCGGAAGGTTATCGTTAATGGAGTGGTAATCCTTTTCTAATGTCTGTTTTAAGTCTTGTAAATGCTGGTACTTTTCCTTCCTTAAGGGATTAAATCTGACTCTCAAGTGAAATCTTCAAACTCTGGAGATCATTACAGATTCGGCGACGGTTTTGTGCTGGGTGAGATCTACACTGACCGGGAGTAGTCGTGTCAGAGATGATCGTTAAGTGACGCTTGGAGTTGATGAAGGAGATTGTAGAAGAATTTGATCTGACATTGTCGATCACCCTTGTTGTCCTGTAGAAATAAAACTGATGTACTTACTAGGGTTTGCAAGACCCGGGCAAAGAGTAGCCATGACAGGAAACGTTGTGAAAGAGACTCCTCAGAGTGTGAAGATAGGTGGGAGAGACTTGAAAGTGGAACTGGTGAGCAAACATGTGCTTTAAGCGTAGAAACTCTTCATGCTCAGCATCACTTTGGAGTAAAGTGAACGCTTCATCTTGCCCGGCTGGTCGATCCCGAGGCGAGAAGAAAGGACGTCGATAGATGCGTGCGTTCCTGCGTACAATGCAGGACAATTGACTTTATTTACTCATTTCGGTAGGAAATGTTTACTCACATTTATCGATTGCGGTCCAAGTAGATTTGCCGTGTGGCGGGAAATCGAGTCAGATAATGCAGCTTCGATTATCAGACATTTGGAAGAAGTGTTTCGGGAAAGAGGCTAAGTAGTTCTCATGGACAATGGTACTGCATTTTGTTCCTACAGTGTTACAGATAAGTGTAAGAGATGGAATGTTCGTCAAAGATTTTGCGCGGCATACCGACCAGCTGGAAACGGTATAGTTGAACGACATCATCAAACAATAAAGAGAACTGCAGCCAGAAGTGGAAGCGATCCCCTGCAGGCAGTGTTTCGGTACAATCTTTGGCTGCAAAAAGTCACGATGATCGAGGTATTGCGCTGTCTAGTATAGTTCACACTTCACACTCGTGGAGACATCCTTCTGCGCAAGTGAATATAGAAGAGGAAGTATTGACTGAGCTCTAAGTGGGCGATCTTCTTGCGGTTAAACCAGTAGATGGGAGATGCACATCGTGCATGGAAGGGTGACAGGACTTACTTCAGTCAACAACATCGAAGTAGATGGCATACCAAGACATGTGCTTAACCCGCGGAAGATGCCTGACAGAGAACGGACTGTGTCTGAGGAGAGACGAGATGGAATTGCCGCACGTTCCACCGTAAATATTTTGTGTTTGTTTGAAGAGGACAGTGAAGAACCGGATCCGGATATGCATCAGGAGGAGATCCACTTGCAAAGAGATGGTGACCTTGAAGAAGAGATAATCACAGAACAAGGACCTATTAGGTATTTACGAAACCGCAGAGGCACATAAAACAAGAGAGCTACGGCAGAGCGTCACACGGTGCAGAAGACGTCAGTTTAGACTACAGATACAAAACACTATTCGTGACTTCACAATTAAAATTAAGGTTATAAAATGTTCAAAATTGATTAATCAACTTATCTCAGTTAATTTCACGGTAAAACTATTACACCGTAAATAAATTTCCTCAGTCAAAAACACAACAAGCGTGCACGGCTCACCGGCCAATACTGAATTAAGGAGTTACGAAGTATTCGCGAGTAAAAATGGCACCATAATTTTACGCAGTTTCCTAATTTGTGTTTATCTAAAAGGTTAATTTTTTTTTAATTTTCGAGTTTTACTAGTCGATGCGGGTCTAATTTTAACACCAGATAGCATTAAAAACGTATTTTCGAAAAATTTGGAGTTACGCAGTCTACGAATTAATGCGACGATATGCATCATGTACATGTACAGATTATATGCAACTATTATAAAATTGCTGTTACTAAACATTATGTAATATGTATAATTAACTTTCTTTAAATTATAATTACAATCCGGTTCAATGAACTCTATAACTTTTGCTTTGAATTTAAGTTTGCATAATTACAAGTGATTGTTTGGAGAATTCAGCTGAGCGATAAATTACCTGCCTACAATATAATATTTTTAACAAAAAATAATTTTTAATTGGAACTGATTTGTCGAGAATTCAGAAACTATCCCCATTCGATGTATTATATTTAGATGAGACACAAAGTGACAAAATTGGTTCCACTTTTTTACCTCCAACTAGTCAACCTCCAATGCTCTAACGCCGAACGATCGGAAACTGCCGAATCCGGACCCTGCGCACTGCTACTCGCATGATATTAGTGGAACACCTTTGTTGATTAGTATGCAATGGCGCACAACTATTTTCTGATTTTTACATGTCTGCGCTAGTATGTAATAATATAACTAGAATAGGTGCACAGGTAGGCAGAGAGGATGAAATATGACATAAATCTGTCTCAGCACTCACTCCATAATTCATTAGCATTATTCATACCTTGTCACAAACACAACTCATGTTATTAATGTTATTCTGACTATTTAAAAGTGAAATAATATTTTCACTTCCGATTTTGTCTTCCGAATGCGTCTTCTTCCATCTCTGAACACCCCTTTCTCTATCCTAACTGTAAACCCCGGATAATTTTATTTTAACAATTAATTTAAATTACACATTTGTTTTAAATTTCCTCACCGGCCATTTCTCTAGCGTCATTTCTCACACGTTGCTGAGCCGCTAGCATGGGCGCAGCCCCCAGGGTGCCCCCCGTGACGCCCAGCAATAAGGCCAGGATCACGGGGGCGAGGTCCCCGGCGGCGGCTATGTGCGGAGCTCCGCGGGGCGCACAGCACAGCAGGATGAGCGGCACCAGCAGGATGCGGAGGGAGCAGCACGCCGCCATCTTGCTGCGGGCCATCTCGCACACGCGGGATGCAAACATCTGGAAATTATTGAACAGAATAATGACATGTATGATTTCCTTTATGACTTCATTATAAATAGTTCAAATTTAAATGTATACAATCATAAATAGAGTACGGGATAACTAGAAGGGAATCTGCCTTGAGCACTCACTCAAAGCAGCTCAACATAGTCCAGAAAGGAGTACTTAAGACAATAATTTGTGATATTCCGGTTAGAACTCCAAAAGACTAAATATTTAAAAACTTTCAAGTTTCCAATGTTCAAAAATTTAGTTAAAAAATGTTTTATATAAACTTTAAAAAAATATATCTGAATACTCCACTGCCCAACATAAATACTCAACCTGGGCAATTAGCCAAAATATACTGGTTATTCCTTCCCAATTTCAATACACCTTTGGACAGAGAAATATAATACTTCACAGTTCGAAACTATATAATTCTCCACCAAATCAAACAAAAAAAAATAACAGAAGCTATAATATAACATTCTGATCCTGCGCATAAAAGTCCTACAATGGACTGCACTGCAAACTGTTGCCTTACTTTTCAACGTATGACTGACGTCGTAGATTATTCAAAGCATTCTTGAACCTTCCTCGAACCAAAAATATGGTCACGTGGTTGAGTCAGTGTAGATGTTGCTATGACTCCAACAAACCAACGGTCGACACAGTCGGTAGACATGATCAGTAGGGAATTCCCCAAGCCGAAGATCAACACCGCTTCGGTGGATATTGTCGACGGCGAATCCTCCAGGCTGATGATCACACCGTAGAAGCAGAGATGGACGGTGGTGGAGTGGTTGTGGTGATGATGTCGGTGGCTGTACGTCATGCAGGCGGATACCGGACTTATAGGTGATGTTGAGCACTGGTGAAGACCATGGATCTTGGAGTTCCAGTGAGAAGTAAGCCGAAAGCCTAGTCGGTAGATGATGCGAGTGGTGAGCTCAAACCGTGCGAGCGACGCCGGGTACCCTCATTTTGCGACAGGTTTGTCGCCCTGCTCAGTTAGCGACGAACGCTTGTATTGCTGAGTGACTTCGTAGGTACCGCAATGTCGCAGTGTTTATATAGGGAACACACGCGCCTAGTAAAATCTAGAACCGTTCAGGCCTTGTATGTAGGCTTGCGGCTTCGTTATAATTCTAGATAGGTACTATATGTAGTGCGCACTGCTTTCAATCTTTTAAGAAGTTCTAGGTATTATTCTAGCATACCGATACAAATGTCTGTCAATAATAATGATTCCATAGGGCTGAGGGCCTTGCTATGTGCGTGTAGTTACCCTACGTAAGTAGATCCTGCACGATAGACGCCGGTTCCATTCCCAAAAACAGATTTATTTTCTGTCAGGATTTTTCAGGAAGACAAACCAGCCGGTTGTAACAATTGAAAAACATGCATCAAACAATATTATGTTGAATTTTCATATTTGTTTTACAGTCAAATAGATATTTCAAAGTTCCGTACTGAAAAAACTGTCCAATTATTTCATGACATCAAAGCTTACTCTTTGCAAATTTTTGCTGCTTTAACAGATCTTAGATTGATTTCCTTACCTTTCCGATGAGATCACCGACATTGAAAATGGTCATCAATATGACAGGCATCCATGTTCCGAATCGGCAGCTGGTTATTTCAGACAGTATCCCTGGGTAGAGACAGAGCGTTACGAAGTATGCCAGCGCAATGAACACCATGTAGGGGTATATCTGTTGAGCCACTTGCCATCGGGCTCTCATTCCAGCTACAATTTTATAAATACTAGTGTTATTATATTCCATACTATTTGTTAATAGTTGAATGGTAAAAATGGTAAACTAGCATTTTTCAGTACCGTGTTTGAATTCCATAGCGGACACTAACTAGCGCCCCCTTAACCTTATCTACAAAACCGTTGCATATATGTAATTCATCAACAGCTATCCCTGGCTATAATTTGATCTGTGAAATTTCTCTAAAACACATTGTATTTATATTTTGTCAAAACGTGCCACGTGATAGATTGCGTCGTAAAGTTGAAAGTTGAAGTTAAACTGCGAAGTAATGCAAAATCAGAACTGGCAGCTGGTGTTAAGCGGGAATTTCAACCTTATCGCCATCTACATAAGGAGTACTAACATTTAATACTTTTTTAATTTACTCTCTCGATAAACCGCCTCCCCAAAAACCGGGCAAGTATTCATTAACAAAAGTGGCAGATTATAGTCCATACATACAAAATATGCTAAATAGAAAACAGGTATTTTGTAAAAACAGACAAGAACCGCTACTGATCTTTCGTAAAATTTCTATATTTTGGTTTCAAGTTAAGGTGTTGTGTAAATATACATTCTAAACATTATTTAAAATAATTTTAACTATATTTAGCTACTTCCCAAACTTCTACTTATTCACCTCTCCACTTCCACGCGTCTCATAAGATTCTTTAAAAAATAAGGATGTCGTATTTTTTATATTTTTTTTATTCCATCAGCTCTCGATGGTGGGAATGCTTGTACAATTTCATGTATATAATATATATTTTTTAATATGGAAACGATCATGAAGGGAAAAGGTATGAAATATTTGAATAACAAACCCTTTATTCCTGCCCATGTGGTGCCCCTAGACCTCCCCGAAGTCTTACTTCTTACAATAACGTCTTCCACTTTGAAGCTCGGCCCTGACATGGGGAGAATCGGTTGATTCAAGGGATTAGCGCTGGGTTCGTAAACGGGATTGGCAAAACTAAATGCGGAGAATTGACCGCCATCTGTAATCATAATATTAAAAAATATATAAGTAATATGATTATGTGTATTAAATATTAAAAGAAAGTTAAACATTTTTCCGGTTACAAATAACCTTACAATATTTTTTCAAATATTGCAAACCAATTACTGAAACATTGATTATTTAAATATCTGCTTCCACGATACTTAAAAATATACTTGGGCAGATTCATTCTCAGTACCTAGTGAATCAATTCAGTTTGATTCTCGTGCTAAGTGAAATCATTAATTTAATTCAGATGTTCCCAAAGTGGTCTATATGGACCCCCAGGGGTCGATATCGGCTTGCTGGGGGTCTATGTCAGCGAGAAAAAAATTTGGGGGTCCACGAGATTCAAATAAGGGTACATGCGAGCGGACCCCCATTTACCTCAAGTTAACATTTAGGAGTTCCGTAAATGACACAATAGATCTAACACAAATATAATAGACTGAGAAATTACTTATTTGATATTTACATTTTTATATTTCGAAAAGTTGTTAATTGAGGTATATAAATAGAGTCTACGTTTCTTTTCTCGTCAGAATTAATATATTCAAGCAAAACATTGCACATTGGAAGCCGCGAATTTTCCTAGTTCTCCAACTTGTTTTTGAAAAACGTCCAGGGTAATAATGACGTTCAACATTTATATGTACTTTATACAGACTTCAAAACTAAGTTTGAAGACATTTTGACTATCGAAATGGAACGTTGAAGAATCGGAAAACATGTGACAAGAAGAAATGACAGGAATAAGCACTGACAAAGAACTTAAGGGGCAGTTCTGTAGGGCCAGATACAGAAAGAAATTCCCGTTGCTTATCCTGCTTCATTTTCATTTGGTGTAATACCTCACAAGGGCGCTCCTATCTGCACAATGTGACAGAGCAATTATATCACCACCCGGTTGTTGGGCAGACAAGGGAAGGGAATCTTTTTACTAAAAAAATAAATGATTATCACATGGGATGTTAACAGTTTTAGGAAAATTCAATATTCGGCAGGCAGGGGGTCTACGGAAAAAAAATATTTGGCAAGTGGTCTACGGGGCAAAAAAGTTTGGGAACCTCTGATTTAATTCATTCTTTCGATTCATTCGGTCGGTTTTGCCGGTGTCTACTTCACAAGTTTAAAAATTTGAGTTGTTATATTGTGTATTTATAACATACCGACTGGATTAGTTGGCAAACTGTCATCAGAGTTTAGGGATATTCCCGCATCCGGAGGGGGACTGACTTGCAGTTTCAAGACACCATATTGTCCCTTTGGCGTCTCATTGGGTTCCAGATCCATCTACAAAAAAAAAAATCTTTTTAAGACTCCCACAAACCGCCATCTGCGGTGACAACGAAATTCACTTGCTTCAACAATTGGGGCAAAACATTCGGAGAGGTAACGGCCTTCGAAATTTTGGATCTTCTACGATTACGAGCCTACTAAATTAATCTTATAATTTATTTAGAGTCTTTCATAGTTTTAAAATGTATTCATACACATTTGGTACATAACACTTTTATAAAAAAAAAACATTTGTTTTCTTTTTTTTATCTTAATATACAAAAATCACGTGTGACTGTACTCGTACACGCTATTCTCCGAAACCGCCCAACTGATTTCAATGAAATTTTGTGAATGTGTATGGTTGGTTATTATAGGATAATTTTTATTATATGTACATGATATTCATTGAACATTTCAATCACCCAGTTAGTAGAGAAATCTCGGGTCGAACTGGGGAGCTAGTCCATTTACTAATTAAATACACAATACACGGTGTCCGGAAACTCGTAGTACAAGCGGGAAACTGGAGAATCTACACCACATGGGGAACCCAAAAAAACATAAAGTTTTTTGATTTGAGCATTTTCAAAAAAAAAAAAAAAAAAACCAAAAAAAAATTTTTTTCGGCTATTTTAGGGTTAAAGTTTTTTCTGGTGTTTAGGGTTGAATAACAGATGTTTTAACCCTGCAGAGCAGAAATATTTTATGAT
The DNA here is from genome assembly GCF_061612785.1 of Hesperophylax consimilis. Taxonomy (NCBI): domain Eukaryota; kingdom Metazoa; phylum Arthropoda; class Insecta; order Trichoptera; family Limnephilidae; genus Hesperophylax; species Hesperophylax consimilis. Next base: position 6,819,892 of record NC_142842.1, read on the forward strand.
TACACCGGGTTAAATGAAGGGTGATTTCAAAATAATGCTTCAAATCCGAGTTTCTTCATTTGTTTTACTTTCAAATAGTTTTAATTAGTTGGGTACTTTGATCTTCAGTAATAATTTATAAGAATTTGATTAAAAAAAAAAAAAAAAAATCAACTTCAAACTCGATTTACACGATAACGAAAGCTCAAATAAAAAAAAAATGTACCACAAAATCGACTCCAAATGTGATGTAGATTCACCAGTTTCCCGCTTGTACTACGAGTTTCCGGACACCCTGTATAATTAGATACATACAACCACAAATTTTAACTTCCCTACATAGAAGGCGGTCTGTGGCAGGATATCATCTTATATTATAAAATGCGTTCCAAATAGTTGAGTTAAATTCTAACTGGTTTCTAATCTTAGTATATAAAAATTCAGCCAAAAATTGTAGTCGACCGCTATTGCTGAAAATTTCAAAGTTGTGAAAGGTGCAGGTTTGAGTATGTACATAAGCCGCCACATACTGAGACTGCTCCAAAGTTTTCGCTTGCGAATAATTTGCTGTCACTTAAAATATTTCGTGCCAATTTGTGGGAGCCTTTACAAGAATAAATCAGTTAGCGGTGAATGGGTTAGTAGAAAACAATAAATAATTTTATGAGAAGGAACCAATAATTATCATAAGTACAACGCCCTTAAGATGATTTATCACGAAAACAGCATTACAGAAATCATTCAATTAATAAGAAATATTAGGTTGAACTTTTGAAAGCGTACAAAATTTTGTGAATCTAATAGTCCACGATATTAATTTTAATAAGTCTCCAATATAACTTTTTTTTTTTTTTTTTATTGGTTTTCAAGTTACAATCCCGTTAAACTTCAATAAAGCAGTTTGTCAACAGGATGTTAATGATCAATTACATACATACACACATAATATTATTACTATAACTATACAATTAACACACATAAATTAATATAAACTATCTCTATTTAGTAACCATTGTTTCAGTATATATCTTAATCTATTTGTGGAATCGCAATTTTTTATATTAATGGGTAACATGTTAAGCATTTTTGGCACGTTAAATTCTAGGGTTCGCCGTCCGTATTTATTATTATATTTTGGAACAAGCATTCCTTCATTCTTCGTAAACCTTGTATTATATTCATGTTCCACTTTTCTTTTATAATCAGACTCAGATATATGTTGAATCAATATTTTGTACCATAATAAGGCCTGCACCGGTAATATTGTTAAATTCCGATACAACAATGATATGTTTCGTCTCTGTGAAAAAATATGTTTTTGGGCTAATAACTTCACCATAGAATTTTGTACTGATTGCAGGTGGTTTAAATTAGTTTTACAAGAGTGACCCCAAGTAGTTAAACCATACCGTAAAGTTGATTCTGCGAGTGATAGGTAAATAATTTTTAAAATATTCACCGGAACGAAACATTTCAGTTTGTATATCCTACCCACTATCGCTCTCAGCCGCTTGCAAGTTTTGTTTATTTGTGAATCCCATTTGAAATGACAATCAACAGTCACCCCCAAATAAACGTATTCATTTACCAGTTCAATACTTTCACACATACATGGCTGTAAAATGTTTTGATGAATACATATAAAGTTATGTGAAATTATTTTAGGCATGATCTGAAATGAAGCATGTGGAGACCGTATGTGCATCAATTTAGTTTTCTTGGTATTAATGATTAGACCTGCGTCATGTGACCATTTTATCAGGGACGTAAAGTCATGTTGCATATATTTAATCGCAATGGATAATTGTTCATCAGATATGACAAGAGCAGTGTCGTCAGCATATACAAAGTGTCTTACATATTTAAATATTTTTTTCATTATTGATACAAATATATACAAACTATATAAACTAACATACATACATACAAACTATATAAACTAATATATAAACTAACTACGGGATAAATCAATTATCTTGTGAACTTGTTAATAATGAATTCGTATTTATGTTGCATCATAATGAGTTATTGTTTAAAAACTTACCAGGCCCGTATCATCGGTTGGTTCTAGAACTATCTTCCTTTTAGACTCTTGGCACAATGTCATATAAAATTCTACGAATGCCGTTTTCCTCACAGCGATGTACAAAGCCCAGCAGCACGTGATTGTTAAAATAGTCGTGGCGAAGAAGAGTTCTGTGTTTTTCTTTTCGTCTTTGAGTATCAGCTTTGTTAGAATACGGCTTAAAGAAACCCACACTCCAGCTGCACCTACAATTTAAAAAAAAGAATGTTTGCTTTGGTTTTGAGCCAGTATTTGAGCTGCTTTTAAACTCAGTTCAAGAGATATTTATGTTGTTCAAGTTGCTATTTGGTAGTAAGCCTGGCATCTCAATTCGACAACATTCCTGAGTACACTGGACTCGTTTTTTACATTTTTTTTGGACGGTACGAAATAACATGGTGCTACATTCTTTGCATGTACTTACTACTCAGTATGTAATATGTGCAGATGATGTATGCGGAAAGCGAGGTGCGAAAGAGGGATTTCAATGGGATTTGACCGCTTGTATGGCCTGTTACGAAGAGTCATCCAAAAAATTACAAAAAAACAGTTGCAGCAATCGATATCAGAATTTTTGTTTAAATCCAGTAAACTGGAAAATTTTAAAAGAAATATTCCACCGGCTCGGAATATCTTGAGTGATGAAAATCATGTCGTGCCAAATGAGCGTAAACGGGTTCTTCTATTATCTGATAGTGTTTTTTAAAAGATAATTTTTTTAAAAATAATATTTAACAATAAACAATAATGAATTTTATTTTTTGATATCTAAATTTATTTTTATACAAGGAAACCTATCCCACCATTATTTTTTAAATTTTAATATACTTTCTTTTTTTTCTACATGGTATTGCGTGGAAAGTATCCACCGTGTAAAAAGGGAATCCAGCGTACACTGAAATATTGACCCTAGACAGATAATCCCAAGAAATGTGATCTATACACATTTTAAAGAAAACTGATGAGAACGTTCAACTCCTTGGCCCCAGATACCAGTGAAATAGATTTTCCGATCACATAATGATTTCTGGTGAATTTTTTTTATCAATTTTACCAGAAGTAATTTAAAATTGAGCTAACATGAGTCACACGGACATGCCCATAACACATTTCTATAAATTTGTGATTTTGAGTTAGTTATTGAGAAAAAATCGGACCCAAAAATATCTCCAAATAAGAATTTAAATGGGTTTTTCTTAAAAGCATGGATAGTTATAATAATGGTAATTTCAATCTTACGAGTTCAGCAGTCATAATTCCCCAAGGAGGCACACCCCACGCTGATTCAATAGTTGTTAGTTGCTAATAAGTTGAACTGTCAAACTTAAAAGAGGAGTGCTTTTAAATGGGAGGTATTTTTATGAGACTTTAAATAAGAAATGTATAGAATCAAAGGACACCTATCGTACCAAATAATATATGTACGTATATCATGAGGAATACTCACTTTCACCAGTCATTACCGCCTGAGTGTACTGTTTAGGGAGCATACTCGTAAATCCATAATAACTGGATTGTTGCACCGTACAACCCAGAGCCACGACACCAACAGCAATGAGATTTATCTTATAAGATAAATTTGGAGGAAAGGATTCCATGTCAATCTCGCAGAATGCAACAAACAGCAACGTTGTTAGCGATACGGAGTAACCTGTAAGTTATGACACATATAGATACTATTAGACCTGACCTTTTCAACAGAATCTAATCCATCACGCTTCATATTTTGACACAATTTATTTTATAGAAATTTCATGGTCACATATATGCAACATCTGCATACGAGAATAGCCACTGATGAAGCACATATGTGACAGCCGCGTAAAAAAGGTTAACCAGATAATTTGTGCTGGAAGTTCAAAATCAAGCCCAGGAGAGGCCCTGAGCCAAACAGCGACTAGGGCTAGTAAAAACCTCGACGACACTGTATTAGGTGTTAAATATTATCAGCACTTTGGCAAGTCGGCGCCTGGAGCAAACTGCTCCAATTAAGTCCGCACAGGACCAGCCCTAATCATGCCTAATGGCTGTGAAATTTGCTTCTAATTATCAACAAACGTTAAGAAATGTAATTTCGTCAATTAGAATTGTAAAATTTGTATTGAGGGGTTTTGCAAGGTGGAATACTTGCTCTTTTAACATTATTTTTTTAAGGAATGCAAAAATATATTAACAAAGAAATATTTACCAAAGGTTATGCGCTTATTGAGTGACAGCCTGTCCATAAAGATGTTATTGAGCAGAACAGCGACAAATGCAGAAAATATATAAACCATGGACATATCAAACATAATAGTTGTGTTGGTGTATCGGTCTTGAAAGAAGTCCACAGCCAATATAAAACTAAAAGGAAATACATTAATTACTTTATTACATACTTACTACAACTATACAATATTGTAAAGTAAAACAGATATAACTATACACTATTGAATAGAAAAACAGCTGTTGATCCTGTGGGAATCATAGGATCAAATTATTTTTTAAATGTTAGTGGAATTGAAAATATTATTATTAAATACAACAGTGTTTCTAAGTGAGATAAATACAACCAAAACAATAAAAAATAAGTTTTAAAAGTCAAGGAAAATGGTGATAAGACTAAATGAACATTTGGAGAATTGCTGTATTAAATTGGTACATTGAAGTATGTAATACTGTTATGAATTAGATACCTGTTATACGGAAGTAAAAAGCCGACTCCAGCCAACATCATTGCCATAAAAATCCTGCCCTGTTTATCAACAGGAGCCGACACATGATTAAGCCAATTGGCAGACACAAAGTCACCTCCTCCGCTTCTCCCGATATGTTTATATCCTCGTCCTAAATTTTCTCCCATTTTCAGATGTTTTTAAATATGTTGATGTTATCAATACCTACTTCGCACACATTTTTCTAAATAGAGACATTAGGTACCTAAATGTCTCGAGCAAGAAATTATCAATATCTCGTATGATATTAACGACGCAGTAGGTAAACTCTAATTAATCAAACGTTTTAATATCGATAACAAACATAGTTACCGGGTGTTTGATTTTTTTAAACGAAAATCACAACCGGCTGATCACGTCTATTACTTCAAACATAAACAGCAGTTTATTGCGCAAAGAAACATATCTCTGCGCATGCTTTAAATTTCCCGCATCGATTTTTTGACATTTACCATAGACATATATTTTGCCAATATAGAGCATACATTTTTAATCTAGGTAAGGTGTACAAAAATACTACAAGCACCGGCGTGGAACCAATTGTCATATATGGTCAGCCATCGTTCGTCACATCACCCATCTAAATGTTGTTTTCTATGGTTATAATCTGCGGTTGTCTATGTCGTCTATGATATAAAATGGTTTGACAACATTCGACGACTTAAAGAAATTTAAATAATAATTCCTAAGTAATCTGAGCGGTTGTAGGCTTAGATATAATAAATTCAGAATGGAAGTCCTCGTTGCTAATGTTGATCATATAAAATTTGATGTGGAAATAGCGCTAGAAGAGCAATATGGGGCTTTACCGCTACCATTTCCCGGGATGGATAGTAAGTTTCATTTTGATAATAGCTTTTGTTTCCTTGTCTTGTCTAATTTCTTACTTGGCACAGTAAAACAAATGGGTTTTTTGAATTTCTTTACCATTAATCTCTTTCAATATTTGAGGTAAATGCTGTTCACTTAATGTTTTTGCCGGTTTCTCTAAATAACCTACAAAGATCTTTTATATACTGTTTTCATCATATTTGGTAAGGTAATGATAACCCTGCTATACTAGCACTCAAATTTAATAAGGTTTGATAAGGTCGATCACTCAACCTTGTTGAACAAGCTTTTAAAGATTGGTATTCACGGCAATCTTTATCGTTGGCTCTCTTATATCTCCAACCGTAGTCAAATAGCAGTGGTTGCTGGGTTAAATCCGACTCTGTTGCTGTTACATCGGGAGTTCCTCAAGGCAGCCTGTTGGGACCATTACTATTTAATATCTATATAAATGATATTGGTCACTGCTTTTTAAACTCGCAGACCATCCTAAATGCAGTTAACATGAAAATCTTCTCACCTATAAACTCAATCGAGGACTGTCACAAGCTGCAAGAGGATTTTCAACATTTAAATGTGTATTGTAATGCCCATGGTCTGGAATTAAATATATCCAAGCGCTTCATCGCACGCTTTACTAGAAACAAAACATTTATCCATGAATACTCAATTAATCATCAACCTTTATGTACCAAATCAGAAATTAGGGACCTTGGGGTTATACTTGATAGTAAACTGAATTTCAATAAACATATCGACCACATAATCACTAACGCATCTTCTAAGCTGTTCCATAATCCGTTGCTGTAAACAATTCAAAGATATTACTACTTTCAAAATACTGTATTTCTCATACGTTCGTAGTATCCTTGAATACGCATCGCAATTGTGGAACCCAGGCTATGCAATACGTAAAAATAGAATTGAAAGTGTTCAAAATAGATTTTTAAGGTACCTTAACTTCCGCTCTTTCCGATCTCATATTAGTAATGAAGACTCTGCAAAGTTCTTCAATATACAGACGTTAACTAGCAAAAATGTTATTTAAAATTACACATACCTTAATTGATAGTCCTGATCTTCTTCAATGCCTATTATTCCATGTTCCTAATCGCAACAGCAGACAGTCGCTTACTTTTAATCTCCCTCTTTGCAAGACCAATTCGAAACAAAACTCATTTATCTACATATCCACACATTCATTTAACTTAAATTATTACCATATTGACATTTTTAACTCGACTTTACGCAACATAAAACAAAAACTCACTAATCAACATAACTCAAACTAGAAGTTCAATCCCTATACATTCCCATCCATATATAAATAAATATACTGGTTACGTAGGTTGGCTATAATCATGTGTGTTATTTAACTCGTAATATTTAATTTATTTCAGAGTCTACCGCAGCAGTGTGCGAGTTCTACAGTACAGATGGACCCGGTTGTGACAAGGGAGCAGCTTGCCCCTTCAGGCATGTGCGAGGAGATAGAACTGTTGTGTGTAAACATTGGCTCAGAGGGTTGTGTAAAAAGGGGGACCAGTGTGAATTTCTGCACGAATACGACATGTCTAAAATGCCTGAATGTTACTTCTACTCGAGATTTAATGCCTGTCACAACAAAGAATGCCCCTTCTTGCACATTGATCCTGAGAGCAAGATCAAAGACTGTCCATGGTAAGTTCATGTGCATTCTTTACTGAGGGCTTTCCTGGCCCTAAATACTTGACCAATTTCTGAAGCTCCGCTATAAATAATATATTACTCTGAAAATGTGGCATGTTATGTTTTCCCACATTGAGAAAAATACTAATTATTTATATCAGAAAGATATTTGTTTTTTATAACATTGTTTTCTATGACGTAAAGTGAAGGTTGTTTTGCACTGAAAATGCATGTTTCTTCCCTTATTTGATAATGAATAGTCCCACAACCTCCGTGGTCAAGTACTTAAAACCCTTGACTAAGAATCTGGAGATTGTTGGTTTGAATACCGGCAAGAACAGATAAATTTTATTTATCATGCACTTATGTGTTACTCCGCAATTAATTAACATAAAATACTAATGTGTGGTATATTTATGGCACATTTCAGAGTGTTAGATACTCTCAGAATTGCCCTGGTGAAATGGCTATTCAGAATCGAAACATTGCTTAAAATGGCTTTAGCCATGTTTGCTAACCAGACCTGAATAGCCATATACCTTCCAACCTTCCTCATTCCCATTTCCTACACTTCCCTGCTCCCATCAGCCTCCAAACATCCCCAATTAAGGATGCCATAGTCCCAGTGGCTCCAGATAGTTTGAACTAATGTGCGGTGTTCACTTAAAAATAAGAATAGTGTGATAAATTTGATAACAATGTTTGTTTGTTTAGGTACGACCGAGGCTTCTGCCGCCACGGGCCACACTGCCGCCACCGCCACGTGAGGCGCGTGCTCTGCAGTAACTATATGGCGGGCTTCTGCCCCGAGGGCGCCGACTGCAAGAGCATGCACCCGCGCTTCGAGCTGCCAGCGCCCGCCGAGCCCACCAAGGAAGCCAAGCGACAGCCGGTCTGCCATTTCTGCGGCGAGCTGGGACATAAAGCCACCTACTGTCACAAGATTCCTCCAGAGGTAAGGACTTTGTTTTGAATAACCCCAACAATATTTGAAAAACTTTTTTATTGGAGTAAACATAGATACAGATAGTAATAAACAAGACCATAAAAACATTAATTAGAGAATTTACCTGATCATTTAAAAACCTTGGTCATTATTTTAGCAAAAAGAGGCCACACTGCGACAAGAAGAGGCCAGGTACCGCTCCCTCGGTTACCTGAAGCCATCTGAAAACAAGGACGACGAGCAGCGCATGCCCTGGGGCCCCATGAGGCCCCCGCCCAAGCCCTTGGAGGAGATCACCTGCTACAAGTGCGGCTCCAAGGGACACTACGCCAACAAGTGCCCCAAGGGCCATCTCGCCTTCCTGTCCCACAACCAAAACAACAACATCCGAAGACAACAGCAATAATAATTCATTGATACTAAGTTTATTTTTCTTTTTGTATATACGTACCCCATATATAAGTATATTATTATGATTTTTTTAGTAATAATATGTGCAAATATATGATATTTCTAGTATGTTGTTGTTTAATTTTTTGACTTAATACTAGTATTTTTTATTTATGACAAAGGAGGGCGGTCTGTCTGATTGCCATCTCTAATGCATAGATGCTGCATGCAGGCTTGCTGAATCTGTTCCACAAGTATTTCTATGGAGCCTGCTCGAAGGAGCTAGCATCATTGACCCCTGTTCATCAGTGCACGTTTGTGAAACTCGATGAACGTGAGCGAAACACCCGTTCTCAGTTGATGGCGACTTCATGAAAGCGGTTAGTTTCTCAGAATCTTTTTTGTGTAAGTCAGCTCGCATGTGAAGCGAGCTACTGGTAAGTGTTTTTACTCCTTCATATAATGCGGGCCTTTTCAAAACTTGCATTAATATAATTTTTACATCACCTACCTTAATCTGCCTCACAATGCTTCCCAACCGGGTGGCTATATAGTTCCTTACGAAATGTAAGACAAAAAATAAAATACACTGAAGAAATACTCCTATAGAAGTGTGCATGTCTGGTGCGCCCGAAGTATGGTATATTTTCCCTTTGGGTGAGTAAATTTTTTTTTTTTAAATGAACAGGTTCTACGAGTTATGATTTATGGTTTCTCGGCCTGAAGTATTACAGTGATTTATTCATTATTATTTATAAATAAATCACTATAATCTTCTAGGAATTTCTGTCCAATGCTGGGTTCTGTTTATATAGTAATCAAAATAATTTGTAAAGCGCCCCAGGGACGGTCCAATTGCGAATTTTGACTGAAGATAAATACATTTCAACAATAAAATTATTATTCTCTGTAAATGTTCGTTTGTTCAAAATCTTAAATTTCCAAAATTATATTATATAGAGTCACTTGTGACAGGCAAAAAAAAATTTAACACTCCATCTGTTGTACAAACATGATTTTTTCTTTAAAACAGCGCCATCTGTTGGACATAACAGCAAGACGCGCTAATGTTTCTATCTGCACAGACAGACTTACAGCTATTAGTTACTGTAGCGTATGGGGTACAGCTAGTAAAAAAAATTAAATTATTCTGTACTTTTTCTTTCAAAGTACCTGCCTACTTACAAGGGAAATATAATTTATAAAATAACATATGTTATTCAAATTTTTTTAAATAACACTCCTTGATAAGTAGATAAAAAAAATAAGTAGTAAATACCTAGGAAAAAATTTTATCAGGGAATCAGAAATAAAGTTTATTTGATGTATATACTGTGGGCCACCTCAGATAAATTGAAATAAGATAACCACTTAGTCATTTTACTTTTATGCCTGTGACAGACCATGCTATAAGTGTGCTGTATCTCGTGGTTTGGCCTATTTCAGCATATCCCTCACCATACATTCCAATTAGTAGTAGTGTATAACGAGCAATATGCTGAAATAGGCCAAACCATGATGCGTAATGTGTCACCACCCTACGACATTAGATAGATGTAGGTTAGGTGGATATTTCATTTTGTGAAAATTTATCATTTTCTGGTTCACATAATGCGGGTAAATACACATATAGTATAAATATATTGTTAGCTGCACATTTAAATATTAGCGCCACAGTCATTTGGTTCGCTTTTATGCCGCCAGAGGTGTGATCTGTTGGCCAACAGAGAAACTACTACCGGTATCGGCCGGTAAAGAAGGGATTGATTGGACCTGCTGGACACCCGGGAAGAAGCAGCTCCCGTGCGAACTGCCAACAGCCGACGGCTGGGATTTTGAACTGCGCAATGCGCGATATAACCTTACTGAATATTGGATGTTATTATTGTCATAGAACGTGAAGACAATATTATATTTCACCATAACCTTTTACTTAGCGTTTTATTATTGCTAACAATATACATATGTATAAATCAATGACAAACCTTTTAACTATTGCTTAATGATTCTTTTCTTATGTAATAACAAAATAAATTGCAACCTCTCCAAAATAGATCAATGAGAATAATACTTCGGCGAAATAGATCTTCAAAAGTAACGAAAGTGTTAAAGGAACTCCATTGGCCAGCAGTGAAACATATGCTGACCTTGAAAGCGATGATATATATCCATAAAATAGTAAACAACCTTCTGCCGTAATACTTTTCATAGTAAACTATATACAAAAAGGACATTCACAGACATAACACAATAAAGTAAAATAAAATTAGACTACTTTTAGCTATATTAATCAAAAGAAAATTCAATAAATAATAATGATGTGCGTGTGTAATTTATAATAAATTAGATATTTGTAAAGTTGGACGTCCAAATGGCTAAAATAGAAATAATAAATAAATATATTAAATAGATTTACACAATATATCAGTTGTTTCCCTGGCTTCAAATTTCAAAGTTAATATTCTAGTTCTGCTATTACATATTCCAATATGAGATAGTTGATTTACAGAACTTGAATGTTAACATTGAAATTTGATGAAGTTCTGTGAAACCACTGGCCCTAAATGTGTTTCATTGTTGTGTTTTTTTTTGTAACCACAAAATTTTCACTAGCAATCCACCTACTTCGAATTTAAGTGTGTCAAGCTGTACAACATGTAATAATTTTAACATTTTTTTAAAACTCGTTTAAAATCAATAATTAGTACTAATTATTGCTTATTATAATTTGTTATCCTTTGTGCTATGCATAAAAAACCTTGTCTTACAAACATTAGTTTATCAATAAAAAAAATAATAATTATAATTGACAAGTCAAAATATTTCACCAACAAATGTAGATATAAGATATAATATGTCTCGACGCCATCTAGTGGGAAATTTAGCACTAACAAAGCCTTTCCTACAAAAATAAAGTTGGTTTTTTACAGGTGAAAAATATATGACAAGCAGTAATTGTTGATTGCAGTACTAATACATTTTGAATTATTTGGCGTGTTGGAAATAAGCCGACATCTCAGTGGTAGAGAGCAACTGACCGGACATCAGAAGGTACGGGTTCAATTCCTATCGGCGACATTTATTTTTACTAAGGAGATATTTTCAATTTGTATGGATATTTCAGGCGTCTAATTATTGCTTATAATAATTTGTTATCCTTTGTGCTATGCATAAAAAACCTTATCATATAAACATTAGTTTATGATTAAAAAAAATAATAAAGACACAATTTTGTTTAAATTAATGTATTTCAGAGGTATGAGAGACATCTGTTGACAAACGGTGAAATCATTTGCTGTATAAAAGTATTAGCTCTGAAAATACCGCACTTACGAATTTCACATTTGTCACCTTTGACCAGCGTATGCTCGCGAATCAATTCAACGTTGCGCCTAATATCTGCAATACGCTTAGCGTTAATAGTATGCGGTTTGCGTGCAATAGGTAGGTTTTAAAAATTAACTGCTAGTTTTATTATGTACCTAAACAATTAAACTTTTTTTATTTAAAATAATGTTATAGGCGATAAATCAAACATATTATAATCAATATCAAAAAATAGTTGATCTCTTGACTTCTCATCGAATTTCGCATAAATAAATTTAAACGACAATTTACTGCCTCAGACGGTGTAATTGTGTAATTATTTAATATCACCTCCCACCTCACCCCCCGTTCCTTTGAAAGTAAATACTAACATTGTATGGCGTGGGTGCCTACTCAACATTTTTTATTCTTATTTGCTTGTCGCGAGATTTCATATCTATTGGACGTCACTTAGTAGTTGATGAGTCATGACTCTTTTTCGATCATGATAACAAATGCGGAAATTATTACATTTTGACATAAAGCCAATTTGGAAGGCAGGTATTGGTACCGCCGCTCCGGGAACGATTTATTGGATAACCAACACCTATGCCATTGATCAACCCAAGTGGTTCGCTACGTTTGTGACTTAGCAGGGGTGCCCGGGTTTACCGGGTAAGGTGTGTTTAGGTCTTGGCAGTACGAGTTATGAGTATGATTGCTCGTGAGTTCAGTGTGTCACAAAATCTAGAAGTTTAATAAAATTTCTAGATTTTGCAACACCGATTTTAGAACAGATAATCTCTAAATAGTGTGTGACTACTTTAACTCATCCCACATATGATAACACTAAAATAATTACTCCGCCGCCTGAAGCCCCGGAAGAGCTAGGCGCGGACGGGAAGACAACTCTCCGTCATTCTAGTTTCAACTTTCGACCAGACCACCACTCTCCACTACCACCGTCTCCGCGTTCGCATAACTTGTAAATTCATTCTCGCAAATAAATTCAACAAAGATCGCAGACCTTTATCTTTCAATCATCCGAATTCCTTGAACACTGATTTACGGTACCGGCAGCCACCGTAAATTACACTCCACACTCGCTATCATACTGGCGACCCCTCGCTGCCATAATAGTATAAAATAAAGTCGCTATCCATGTCTGTCTGTTTGAGCGCTTAGGTTTTCTAAACTACGTAACTGATTTTGATAGAGTTTTCACTATCGTTTAAAGAATTTTTTCAGGAAGGTTTATATATATATAATCCATTCATATTTAAATTTACAGAAAGTAGAAAAAAGAAGATGTTTTGTAATCAAGTCGTAAAATAATATTTTCGGACGCTTAAAATAAAACCTAAAAATGATGTACTATGGAATTGTATATCTTAAAAAGGTCTACAGAACAGTCCACGGTGGTATATCTCCTATGAATAACCCCGAGCAATGCCGGGTACACGTCAGCTAATATTCATTTAAAAGTGAGGTTATGTTTGAATCCATTTGAATCTAACGGGTTGACTGGACGAGAAAAATGTCAATTTTCTTACCTTTTTTTATGCAAAAAGTTAAAAGAGGGTAATTGTTTCTCGTGTAGTTTAATCTTTTCCAGGACCCCTACTGACAGTTGGCAACTATATCCAAATTCATATTTGCACAATTCCATATCGATAGTGATCTGGCAATATGTCTATCTTATCCCCCCCACATTTAAAACATTTAAATTTACTGAATTTAAAGTTAATGTTCTTTATAAATAGAACGGCGTCATTTACGCCTTGCAATTTTTACCTTATGTGGGTATTTTAATTTGAAGAACAGGCAACCCTGTAAACAATGCGTCAAAATATGGCGTTGTCAAGACTAAATTACACTATTAAAACTGAATTGTTTCTTTAACTAAATGGTTATTATATGGCTTTGAAAAGGTAATTTACCTATGATAGGTAACATTTTTAGTTATTTTCAATCGTCCTTTGTAATTTCTGCACACTGTTATAGCGCAAATCGTCATTTTCAAATGTCACACAACACGTGTTTACCGCACAGCGATAGTTTCACAACTGAGCGGACTGAACGAGCTTATCAGCCAACAGTTGGCCGATATTTTTTTTGGCGTTTCGTCGCTCGAACGCTCAATCTAGACATTTATATAATCAAAGACCTCACCCAATATTAGGAAATGTTTTCACTACAAAAAAAACACTATCTTTAGATATTTCGTAGTGGAAACATTCTGTGCTGTCGGGCAGGTTCAAATTTCAAATCCCAATGAAAAATATAAGATATGACATATTTATTGCCAGATCACAAATGAATTTTGATGCAAATATTGCAACAATGTTGCCTGCAACTAAAGTTGCTGACATTTAACAAAATAACCAAAAAAAGTTTGAATACCTACTACATTTTCTCAGAATATAATGAAGAATCTTCTCTTTTAGGAATTACCAGGAGTTATTGGACACAGTTTGACATTGGTGTGAAAACATAGTGCTTTTTAAATCCATTGTTGCCATTTTTCTACTTTATATCGACAGCCTATTCACTGAATGACGTGTGTCCCATAATTGAGGTAAATGTCGCGCGTCGCGTGCGTTGGTCGTCTCGTCAATAGGCAGGCGTCGCATCGGCGTGTTGTGCTTTCATTCGTGTTGGCTTACTTCCATAACCTGTAGGTTGTGGTTTTTGAATATTTTATTAATGTACGTATGGGACATAAAATATGAAACTACGATCGTATCGATTAAGTTGTCGTCCACAATAAAAATATATATTACTTACCTAATGTAAAAATATGAGAATAGTATATTTATTTCTTCTTAAGTATCCTATTTTGTACGTGAACTACTTTGTTAGACTTCGTTGGCCAAGTGCGGTGCACAAGGTAGCTTATAATTGTTGTTGTAGCCCTGCATGCAAAACCATATTATGCTACGTATAAACACGACAAAATTACCGCGAGCCGAGCCGCGAATTATGGGAAAGGAACGGAGCAACGGACCCTAATGGTTCCTCTTCTGTAAGTTTTTAGAAAGTACAGGGCCGGTCCTGTGCAGTTACAATTGGAGCAGTCCGCTCAGGGCGTCGACTTGCAAAGGATCCAAGGCGTTGATAATACCTAACACATAATACAGCGCTCTTGAGGTTTTTATTAGGGCCAGACGCCATTGACTCAGGGCCATTTTTTTTCTTGTTTCTTATATTCCATGAAGTGTGAATCATTTAAATTTACTGAATTTAAAGTTAATGTTCCTCATACAAATAGAACGGCGCATTGCGCCTCACAATTTTTACCTCATGGGTGTTTAAAATGTTACCTGGCTAGACTTAGAGGCCTTGTGTTTTTCTCGGTAGGGAAAAAATTGTTACCTAAAAACTCTACAAAACTTGCATGTTTTGGAGCATCATATTCTTCAGCTTCAGCATCACCAGCAACTGACAGCGGCTATACGTAATGAAGTTCTTTATTCTTCTTCCTTCCGTAGAAGTTTTTTTTAGAACTCAGGAAGCATGTTTTTTATAGTTTTGAATTTGCATAAACAAAAATTTACTCTGTCATTGTTGACATTACAAGCTGAAATGAATTAATGGTATCACGAATTTTTAAACAAGTCCACTCAGTCTAATCCATCACGCGCAAATAATATCCTACGTAAGTATATTATAATAACGTTTTCATATTATTACCATGAATAAATTATGATTCGTGACACGAACTCTTTACAATAGATATCACTTTCTTATATTGTACTAGCTGACTTGTACTGAGACTTTTCTCTACTTTCTATAAATATAATATGCATGTTTTGTATTTATAAACCTTTCGGAAGAAATTCTCTAAATGATAGTGAAAACCCTCAAAATCCGTTGCGTAATTTAGAAGAACTAAGCACACAAATAGACAGAGACGGATAGCGACTTTATTGTACACTATTTAGAGGTTTATTCTAGGTGCGTATTTTCCCTTTAATGCAGCTTTTTAAAAAGGAGGGTAGGCATTGTCTGTGATTATAATAATATAATTATAGTACCTACCATAAGTTAACCCCGTGTTTCTGATTGTTCGTTACAACCATTAAAACAATTAAAATGTCACTTTTGTGAATTCCATTGATGCTCAGATGATCTGTGATTGAATTTAATAATCGATATTACGTAAACACGCAGGGGGATTCCCTGACAATTTTCACATAGCGTGTATTTGACTATAAGCCCGACAAAAAAAGACTGCAGGGCCTCGTAGAAAAACAAACCCCCACGTTTTAAACATCTGTTTTCAATAATTCTCACTGATAATTTATTAAAATATAATATGCAAAAACTTATTGTATAATTGGCCTGAATAAAAAATCTTTAACGGTACTTCAAGACATTGTTCAAAAGTAGATCGTCCGCGCTTGTAACGGATCAATATTCTTCCAATCATATGATTTAAAATGAGTTTTTCCTTTCATTTGCCATCCATAAAACCTCAAGAAAACTTAATAGCTGCCGAGGAAAGCTGAAAACATTTCAGAGAAAGGTCTCGAGTTGTTGCTCAAGTTGTAAGAGTCATTGAGGTACTTTTTCAGGCAGGGCCTTGGATGTTTTCTTAATTTCTATAGCGGTGTGGATGAAAGTAGTGTTAGCCACGCGATGGCACAGAACCACCCCAAAAGTCTGCAAAAATGATTCAAGTTATGCAAAATAAGGCCGATGCATCAGTTTTATTAATGTACTCTGATTTGATATTTTCTTTCATTCTAGTCAAAAGAGGTTGGCCATTATCGTGAATTGTGGATATTATTAACTTAACCTAACCTAACTTTCTCAACAGGAAATCTATGCGCTGAAGCAGCAAAAACTCTTCAACAAGTCATCTCTCTACACGATCCGATTTGTAGAACCCAACATGCTGAAACGCCTACCGAATTACAAGGGAATAACATATCGGATTCTGCAAATCGGATCGTGTGTAGGGCCTATAAGGCGTTAAGTATTATCAGCGCCTTAGAATGTCGGCAGGGCCGGCCATATGCAGGCGCAATTGGAGCAGTCCGCTCCGGGCACCGACTTGCCAAAGCTCTAAGAAGCAAAGAAGCCAAGGCGCTAAAAAAACCTTACAGAGGCTTACCTGAGGTTTTTACTAGCGCTAGGCTCTGTTTTACCCAGGGCCGGCCCTGCATTTGCGCCTGCACTCGACCGACTCTGATCTAAGTATAATCTACCTATCTTATTTCCATCGTGCGCCATAGATCTTTCAAATATGCATTAAATTGATCTCTCAAAAAGTATGATCTGACGCCATATTGTTTAATAAGATAATACGTAATAAGAGATGGAGATAAAATGTGGGCGTGTCCGTGTGTCCGAAGTAAACTCTTCTGTTGAAATTGATCAAATATCGAAATTCTTTAAAATGTTCAATTTTATTGGCCTCTCTGAAGCCTAGAAGTGGAAATGTCTTGCGAAAATTGTGGCGACATAATTTTTCAAATTGGTAATACCTACCACGATTATTCAGTAGCAGTAATATTTTTATACCATATTTTTCAATTGTTTAATCAACTATTAAAAAAGAGTTGATAATCGGGCAAGTCTTATATATTTTCCTTCTTGGGCGAAGCAGTTACCCATTGTAAAAACGCGAACACTTATGAAACGAAACCTACAAACTAATAAATTTATGAATTAATATATCAGAAAACAATAATGAATTGTTTTTAAAGTATTGTCTAAATATGCAATGAAGAAAAACATTTCGTTAAACGGTTTTACAGGTAACATGGCTAGCAAGCTGACTAGATTTTTCGCATCCAATTTTATCGAATACCTCGTCAGTCATAAACGAAATTCTCTACGGCGAGCGCGTTTCGTTTTCCGAACGAAATATTTCCGAGAACTGACGGAAAACCTCGAATATCTTTTTATTTATTACATGTTTTAAATGTTTTTGCGTGTAATTTAATATAAACGTGATACCTGATAATGCTCCAGAACATACAAATTAAATAACATTGTGTTTTATAATGATTTCGGTAATGTAAAAGGATTGGAATTTTTTAATTCATGTAAAGTTTTGTGTGGTTTTAGGACCGGTTTTAATAGTAAAAAATAATTTAAAGTGCCTGTTTAGATACCAGTTTTTTTAATGTACCTAAATATTATTAAAGTACAGTGTATCTATTCTAACAAGTTGGACAATATGGTTTACGATACGAAATATTTTCTTTACCAATATTATGCAACAGTAAAATTATTTTCATATGAAAAATCTGTCCGCAAGTTTCGAGGAAGGAAAATCGGTTTTATAAGAAAAATACTTTTTTACAAGCCCTTTGTTTTGCGTTTATTACTATCATGCAATTTCCGCGCAGGGTTAAACAGAGATGAAACACCACATAACTGTTTATCCACACGGAGAAAAATGAGTATTGCTAATGCATTAAGAATCTCTTCAAATTATTCGTAATCCTGTTTAAAACGGGATTGAAGGCCTTAACGCACGAACTAATAGGTTTCCTGATAAAATTTTATTAAAATACTAATGTATTATCACGATGTTCTAACACGTGTTCATAAAAATCCTTATATTTCCGCATTTCGTCGCTCTATATTATCAAGGCATGTGTATGTTCATATATATTATACATATGTTTCTGTATTTTAGGAATTTAATAACAGTTTATCAGGAAACGGTCTGCAATCCCGTTTTTGGCCGGATTACCAAAATATTTGAAGAGATGCGAAATAATCATTTATCTTCGTACACACACACTTCTGGCATTAATCGCAATCTTACATAGCGTCATACGTTCGCCTCTGTTATACCATAAGTTATAAGTCATAAACCCTTTTATAGCATAATGCACTAGTCATCAAATGGTGACCAAATATTCTTATTTACTTAACCGGGATAATACCTCAATAGGATTAAATGATTTTACTTCAAAGATCAAAAAAAGATTATTTCCAATATTATGTTCTTAGCACATTTTTATTACCTACAATTTCTAAATCCGAATGATCCTGCATATCATTTGGTATATATTTAATATATACCATTATTCTTGATTCTTGTGGAGATTCTTAGAAAAAAATCTCAACTATAAAGCAAAAAAATCTGTTTGCATGTTGTTTCTATTTGGCATTTATAATTTCAACCCCGATTTATTTAGTTCTGAATGAATTTTCCATAATTCTTTTGGACGCTGGTTATAAATTGTCGTTTTTTTCCATATGCACCGCGAAACGGGGGAGATTATTCACGATAACCTAAGAAAAAATCCTAAGCAATTTTTGTTACTAAAACAAATTCTAATAAAAATTCCCTAGTGTAATCGTAGCTTTACTTTTGCGAGTAATGCACGTGTTTCGGAACCGCTGACCGAGCGCAGAGAAATAGTAATCATAAAGTTGTGTTTATACCCACACTTTGTAAACCGCACAACAAAAAAGGGATGTCTTTTTTTTATTTCGGCACCAATGAAAAGAAAAAGTTAACAAATTTCGCGGTATACCTAATTGTGGAACACGGTGTGTATTTGAAAAAAGAATAAGCACCTTAATCATGGGCGAGGCCGGATATATACTAGTATACGATTTATTCGATTTAACCTAACTTGTTGCTACGAAAAGAATTACGCTACCTACCCGATGTTATCTATAGTAAATCGTTTATCAGCTTAATACTTTATTTTACAGTGGTGCTTTTTATTCACGCCAACATTATACCAGTTAAATGATTAAAAGGAAATCCTTCATTCTGTAGTATGCTAATTATTCCCAGTGGTAATATTCAAATTCTTAGCAATTTCTTTATACATACATTACAAAAATACATATCTAGTACAGAATCTTGATTTACGATAGAATGTTCCTGGAATTGGAAGTTTTAAACATGTTAAACACTTTTTTTATATCGTCGCATGTTTTTCAACATCAAAACTCTTACAAAAAACACAAACATTGTATAAAGAAAGAACGTCATACTTATCTATGCAGTCGGTGGCGCGGGCGTCGCCATTGTAAACATTGTTTGAAGGGGGTGACAAATTACGCTATAAGCTCAAAGCGTTTTATATAACTCCATATTGCTCGCCATACAATCCCATACATACCTGTCACACCTGAAATGATGATGTGTTATAAGTGTGGGCGTGGCGACAATGATGCGCCGTGATTTGCTAGCCAGGCGATATTTGAAAATTATGTGATATATATAATACACATATGATACTTGGCAGAACAATTTACGTAGGGCCGTAATTACGCGGCTGTTCTGTATCAAGGTGACAGATCCCATACAAATAAATGATATTCCGCAGCAGTTCCCCAATTGATCTGACCCCCTCTCCTGAGTAAGATTATAGCGTAGTGTGACACCTAAGCATATAAAATGTAAAAGGCCTTACACATTTTATTTCGCTAAAATTATTATACTATACATTCTGTACCTTACTTTTTTAGGTAAATATTGAACTTAAATGTTGATTTTTGTTATTTAATCAAGGCAGGCATTAATACTTTTTCTCTCTTCTGTCTTTTTGTAGGTTTTGTATTGATGTATATTACATTATTTTATTTTATTCCGTTCTTATTTTTTTGCAATATGTACATATTTTCAATTCAGTGCCGGCAACCCGGGCGTTTATTTATTATTAGTTATGTACATACATGATTTTTTCTCCTTACCCTCCTCACTAGACAAAGTCTGTTCTGAGGCTGGTAACTAACAATTTCTAATTACATAAAAACAAATAAGTGGTTAAAAAAGAAAAAAAAAGAAATATAAATATTATAGTAAAAATAATAATAATAAAATAAGAGGAAAATCAGAAATTAGAAACAGAGTAGAAAAAAGAAAATATATAATTTTAGATATTAAGAATATTACTTATCTCTCTTCTTTCTTTGACATTCAACCAGTTTAAAAATCTTTTGAATACCCAATTCAAATTATTAGATGCGACATAGGTCTTTGTTTGGGCTACAAACTTATTGAATATATGTGGTGCCAAGTAAGATTCATGTTTTTTGGCAAAATTTGATTTGATATATGGTACTTGTAATTGATTGTGTGTGTTTGCTCTTGTGTTTTGCGAGTGAGTTATGAAGTGTGGTGATATTTTTATGCAGTTTTTGTAGATGATCTTCTTTATGAATAGTTTATTTATGTCTAATAGGTTATTGTTGATCATTAGCTGTTCTGTCGGATGTTGATAAGGCTTTCTGAACATAATTCTGATTATTGTTTTATGATTAATTTTAAGTGATTTGAGATGAGTCTCTGCTGCTGCTCCCCATACTGAAATACCATACATAAGAATACTTTGACAGAGTGCAAAATATATATTTTTTAGCTGAGGTAGTGACATAATGTTTCGAATTGTTTTGAAGATGTAAGAGAGTTTCCGTATTTTTTTTGTAATTAGGTTGATTTGGAGATCCCATTTTAAGTTATTGTCAACAGTTAAACCGAGATATTTAATATTTTGCGCATAATCAATTTTGTCACAAACACAGCGTGAGTTAGTTAATGAGGTAACTGTGCAGGGGTGAAGATGAAGTTGTGGGTGACTATCTGGCTGACCAGCTAATGTTTTACTGAAAGTTAAGTATTTAGTTTTAGAAATATTTAGTGTCAGTAGATTATTTATTAGCCATCTATTTACTTCAGTCATCCCTGTTTCCGTGTGTTTGAAGACGTTTTCCCATGATTGGGCTTTGAATAAAATTACAGTGTCATCTGCATAACTGATTACTTTGTACTCTATGTTCCCTAGGCTTATCTCAGTTAGACTGTTAATGTAGATGAGAAACAGTATGGGACCCAAGACGCTGCCTTGGGGTACTCCATACCTGTTGCCTACTTTGTCACTTTCTTGATTATTTATTTTTACAATTTGTTGTCTATTTTCAATGTAGCTAATGAACCATTTTAGTGGTGGACCTGTTATGCCAATGTTTTTGAGTTTTTGTTGGAGTAATTTGTGTGAGATGGTGTCGAAAGCTTTTGCTAGGTCTAAGAACACTCCTAACACCTTTGAACCGCCGTCTAGGTTTTTCACTATGTAGGTGGTTAGTTCCGATAAGGCGTCTTCTGTTCCCATTTTCGCTCTAAACCCGAATTGACGGGTGGAGATCAGTTTGTGTTTATCAAGGTATGCGAGCAGTCTTTTTTTCATAGTTTTTTCTAGTAGTTTCGATAGCGAATTTAGCAGAGTGATTGGTCTGTAATTTAAGATAAGCGTTTTGTCTCCCGATTTATGTATTGGAGTAATACAACCTATTTTTAGGTGATCGGGGACAATGCCGAGGCTGAAACTTTGGTTGAAAATATGTTGAAGTGGTATAAGTATATGTTCTCGGAGACTAATCAGTATATGATTGGAGAGGTTATCTGGGCCCACAGCGCAATTTGGTTTGAGAGAAATAATTAAATCTGAGATTTCCTTTTTAGTTATTTTGTGAGCATAAAACGAATGATTTGGTTGTATGGTAGAGGATAGTTTGGTTAAAGAGTCTTCTGTTGTGCCGTTTTTTAGAAGAATTTTTTCAGCTAAGTTAGATCCGACTTTTGCAAATTGGGAGTTAATAAAATTAGCTATTTTACCAGGTTCATTTTTTGTAAGGGTTTTGTTTCTATTTATTAACAGTACTTTGATCTTCGAGTCTTTTTTCGGATTGGAGAAAGTAATATCTTTGACGATTTTCCAGATTTTTTTGGGATCGTTTTTGGCGGATTTTATTTCTTTTTTGTAGTACTTGTATTTGGCTTGTTTGATTAATTTATTACAAAGGTTTCTATATAGCGGGTAATTATTTTTTAGTTTGTCGTCATATGGGTTTTTGCGCACTTGCATGTGCATTGTGTCTCTTTTATGAATGCTGTTTACTAATCCTTTCGTGATCCAGGGTGTTATTTTTTTTTCTTTATGTGAGTAGTTTTTCGGGGTATTTTTTGTTGTATGTTTAGCAATGTAGGTTCCAACTGTGTTCATGAATGTGTTCAGCGCGTTGTTTGGGTCGGGTTCATTTATTACATTTGACCATGATTCCTTATGTATGTCCTCTATTAGGCACTTAAAATTAATTTTGTCTTGTACGGAGTTGTTTTTTTCATCTTTTTGTTTCTCGTTATGATGTATGCTAAGTGTAGTAGTGAAATGATCTGTGACCGTTGATCGAATAATGGATGAAGATGTTTTTTTCCTAGTTTTAACAAATATATGGTCAATACAGGATTCAGAGTTTGACGTAATTCTTGTTGGTGAGTTGATTGTCGAATTTAATCCATAGTGAGTAAGTAGACTTAAGTATTCTGTGGTTATTGGTTGCCCGTTTAGTAAGTTAATATTCATATCCCCTGCAATAATTAATTGTTGTGTTTTTTTATTTTTATCGAGAAGTTTATTTAAGGAGTTGAGAAAAGGTGAGAGATTGTTATAGCTTGGGGGTCTGTAGACGGCAAATATGGAGATGTCTGTTCCGAGGGAGATTTGGATACAGTTTGCTTCGGTTAGGTTGATTTCTGTTATTGATGGGTTTAGTGAATCTTTGGCAAAGATTACTATACCGTCGTTTTGATTTAGATGTTTAGTGGAATGGAGAGTTGTATAGTCTTTTAAGTTTAGGTTTGTGTACGAATCATCTAACCAGCATTCAGTCAAGATAGTAATGTCGAAGCTTATGTTTATTTCGTTTAAGAGGACCGAGAAATTATCGAAGTTCTTTCGAATACTTCTAATGTTTTGGGAAATTATGTTTAAGTTGTGTTTTTCTGTAAACAGAGAATTAAATTCTGTCGCTTTGTCAAAAGTGTGTTCTGAGTTGTTAAATGTTTCTGTATCAATATTAAGTTGAGTGATCATGTTGCGGTTGCGAAGTTACATAAGTTGATCCATACAAAGTTCACACATTTTGCTAGTGGTGGTAAATAATGAGTAGTATAGGAGTAAAAATTGAGAGTAAAATTAATCAAATACTTTGGATAATATAAACTTTTAAAAACATAAAATTTCATGGTAAAATAATTAGAATACTTTGGATAATAAAATAAAATCCTTTTAAACCATAAAATTCGATGGTAAAATAATTCAAAGATTTTGGATAATAAAAAATATTTAAAACAGTTACATTTGATGTTAAAATAATAGCAGTATTTTGGATAATAGAAACCTTTAAAAACATAAAAATGGATGGTAAAATAATGAAAATACTTTGGATAATAAACACCTTGAAAAGCATAAAATTTTAAAGGGAAATAATTTAAGTACTTTGAATAATAAAAACCTTTAAAACAACGAAATTTGACAGTAATATTATTCAAATACTTTGGATAAAAAAAACCTTTGGTACAATATAATTTGATGGAAAAATAAGTTGAATAATTTGGATAATAAAAACTTTTAGAACAATAAAGTAATATGGTAATAATGATGGTAAAATAATTCAAATACTTAGGATAATTAAAACATTTTAAGCAATAGCATTTGATGGTATAATAATAAAAAAACATTGGATAATGAAAACCTTTTAAAACATAAAATTTCATGGTAAAATAATTAGAATACTGTGGATAGTAAAATAGAATCCCTTTAAACCTTAAAGTTTGATGGTAGAATAATTCAAAAACTATGGATAATAAAAAATATTTATAACAGTAAAATTTGATGGTAAAATAATAACAGTACTTTGGATAATAGAAACCTTTAAAAACATAAAATTTGATGGTAAAATAATGAAAATACTTTGGATAATAAAAACCTTGAAAAGGATAAAATTTTAAAGGAAAATAATTTAAGTACTTTGAATAATAAAAACCTTTAAAACAATAAAGTTTGACAGTAAAATTACTCAAATACTTTGGATAATAAAAACCTTTGGTACAATCTAATTTGATGGAAAAATAAGTTGAATAATTTGGGTAATAAAAACTTTTAGAGCAATAAAAATTGATGTTAAAATAATTCAAATACTTTTGATAATTAGAACATTTAAAACAATAGCATTTGATGGAATAATAATAAAAATACATTGGATAATAAGAACCTTTAGAAACATAAAATTTCATGCTAAAATAATTAGAGTACTTTGGATAATAAAATCCTTTTAAACCATAAAAGTTGATGGTAACATAATTTAAAATACTTTGGATAATAAAAACCTTTAAAGGTATAAATTTGTTGGTAAAATAATTAAAATACTTTGGATAATAAAACGCTTTAAAGGTATAAAATTTTATGGAAAAATACTTAAAAAACTTTAGATAATAAAAACCTTTAGAGCAATAATATTTTATGGTAAAGTGATTAACATAATTAGAGTAATAAAAACATTTAGAATAATAGAATTTGATGATAAAATAATCAGAATAGTTTGGGTAGTAAAGACATTTAAAATAATAAAATTTTATGGTAAAATAGTTAAAATACTTTGGGTAATAAAAACCATTGGAAAAATAGAAATTGAAGTAAAAATAATTAAAATACTTTGAAAGACCTTTAAAACAATAAAATTTGAAGGTAAAAATGTAAAGATAATTTGGGTTATAATTTGGGTTATAATAGAAAATGATGGTAAAATAATTAAAATAATTTGGGTTATAATAGAAAATGATGGAAACATAATTAAAATAATTAGGGTTATAATAGAAAATGATGGAATAATAATTAAAATAATTTGGGTTATAATTGAAAATGATGGTAAAATAATTAACATAATTTGGGTTATAATAGAAAATGATGGAAAAATAATTAAAATAATTAGGGTTATAATAGAAAATGAAGGAAAAATAATTAAAATAATTAGGGTTATAATAGAAAATGATGGAAAAATAATTAAAATAATTTGGGTAATAAAAACATTTAAAACAAACAAATTTTATGATAAGATAACTTAAATAATTTGGGTAAAAAAAACATTTAGAATGATAAGGTTTGATGTTAAAATAATTAAAATGGTTTTGGTTATAAATACATTTAGAGCAGTAAAATTTGGTGTTAAAATAATTTGGATAATAAAAAGAATTAGAAAGATTTTTGTAAACAAAATCGGTAGAAATAATTAATGAAATGGGACTTGTAGGGGAATAATATAGTTGCAATGATTGCAATGTGTTAAATAATTCTGCCATTATGATTTATTGCAATACAGGAAGTTTATAATAGAATGCTCAGTTATCTACAGTTGAATCCCCATTTTTTTCAAATCATTTTCATGTTTTATTTCTATTATTTTTTCCCCAGTTGCTTTGCGGACAAGCAATTTATTAGACTTGAACCATACAAATTGATAAAGGGTTTCTTTGGCCCTTTGCTTCGTTTTCCACATCAGTTCCTTGAAGTAAGGAGAGAGTACTTCATTGATGAAGATAGGAGAGGTTGGGTTTAAGGTTTTGGCCTCTTTCTTTAGCGAGAGTAACGATTCCCTTGTTTTTTGGCTGTACAAGGCAATTTGTAGTTTGACCGGGGTGTTCCGCCTGCGATCTTGGGTCCTGGTCACCATGCGGATGTCTTGTAGTTGCAGGGGCAGTCCTAGCGAGCCAGCTACCCGAAGAACGGCCTCCGCGGGTTGTTCTCCCGTCCGTAAGTCCACACCCGCTATTTCTACGCTGTCGGAGAGTTTGACTTGTTCTAAATCCGCGAGTCTACTTTCCAGGGAAGAGATTCTGTTGTTTTTTTTTTCGTTTTCTTCACGTAGGAATTTAGCTTCTTTATAAATGTCCTGTACTTGTTTGAGGTTTAATAGCATGTCTTCATATTGTTTACAGATGAATTCACTGCTTTTTTTGAGGTCATTAATTTCCTCCTCAAACATTTGTTTTATTTCAAAAATTTTGTCATCAAAATGTTTAGTGAGACGATTATATAAGGAGTCGGCTTCTGATCCGAATGTAGCGGACGATGTAGCAGGTGAGTTCGGTCTGCTTTTGCATTTTGGGCATTTCCAGATTTGTTTATTTTTTAATGACATTTTTTTGAAATTGATGTCTGTGATATTTAAGCAATTGTTATGGAAACCGATGTTGCAAGTGGCACACGTGAGCGCATGGTCATTTTTGGTGATAAGGTTTAGGCAGGCTTCGCAATTCATTGTTGGTTCGCTTTTTTAATTTTTTTTTAGATAAATATTCGGAATAGAGTAGGATTCGGTGGTTAGTGCGGCCTCTGTGTGGTGATCGAGCTAATAGATTTGTAATGTTTGTAATAATGTTCTTGTTATTGCTCGCAGACACAGATGGCGTTAAATAAAAACGAAAATAAATAAATAAAGGTTATAGTGAAATTTGCTTTTTTAACTTATTTAACTGATCTGGTATGCACTGGACATAACAATTTAATTTATTTCATTTATATATTTTAATTTTCACTGTCTTGATTTAAATATCTATAGGGAAATATTTTTATGTGGGTTGATTTTGTTACACTTTGTAAAATAAATGTCAAATGTCACAGTTTGAATGATGTTTTTAAATAGATCATTTAGAACAGATTCGTGTATTTTTGATTAGGGACGGCTGGATGAATATACGTAGGATAAAGCACAGTCGCCACTTTAATCCGTTCTGGGTTCACAGAACACTTTTTAACAAATATTTTTTATAATTATGTCGGGAGATGAGCAAAACACGATATCACTCTGTTGTATTATTATTGTAACTTTTAATTGCAAATCCCATTCATGCAGCTGGGAATAAAAATATTATTATTATTACTATGTTAATTTGAATGCAATATGTAATATGATTTTTTTTACTTGTTTTCTATAAAAGTATTTATATTTATCTTGTATTTACGGGCTTAAATGAATAAATAAAAATAGAGAATCAAAAAATAAATCATTCATTCGGGATACATTCATTATTATCTGAATATTTAAATTTGTTTCAGGAATTTAAAAATTGTTATCACAATGAAAACATTTATTTCATTGTATAAACTTATTATTTGCGTATACTCAAATAATTATGAAAGCGAATTAAAATCAGTACCTACTTCCTTACAAGTACACATGAAATAGAAAAACTTTTATCATGAATCTCATGCGTACCTTAATAATCATTTACCGCCAAGAGAACAACACAACCGACTCGTCGTACTACTGGATTAACGATTTAATATTGCTTATAATCCATGAATGCCGATTCCTTGAAAATGATGCTTTTGTGTTACAGGTTTTCTGATTTTTAAATACTGTGTATTTGAATTTCACTTCCGATCATGACATGACGTTGTCGATGACATTGTGCGGACATCTACGCATTGCTCTGAATTGGATGACATTGCAGCAGTTAATATACGAAATAAATGCCGGTCCAACCCAATCGGAATTTTGATTCAGTTGTTAGCGCGCCTGACTTCAGTCCCTTGGGAGGAAGGTTCAATCCTCTGTCGTACCATTTTGTTTTTTAATTTTTTGTTGACAGCCGGCGCATAAAACAGAAAAATGTTAGTGGAACCTAACGTTTTATTAGCCCTAACGATGTTGATTTTGTTTTCATTAATTTTTCCAAGCATTAAGGTCAAAAGCGCATCGCAAATTATTCAAATAAGAATCATATTCAAATGCTCGAATGTTCTCCAGAGACCCATCGGCGTTCCATTTACTTTTTAAGATCCCAGCAGAGCCAGTCCCTGGAGAGGAAGATTCAATCCTCGTACCCATTAACAAAAATAGCTGTATGTAAAAAAAATACAGTGTGTGGCAAGCCTACGCACGACGGAAGTGAAACTTTTAGTATTCTTCTATCTCTCTCTTTTCATTTCATTCTCTCTTTTTTTCTTTGGCATATTTATAAGTAAAAAAACAAATCGTTGATAAAAAAATTAAAAGTTATAAAAATATGGGATTCGAACCCGGGTCCTGCATAACGAGTTTCGAACGCTCTGCCTCTAGACCGCGAGGAGAGATATTTCGCGCGACGCGGCGTTATCGGCCTTGATTAGTAATTTTAATGATTCAAAATAAAAATAATTAATCAAAATACCGAGCAACTCTACCGGCACGATTTGTAAGCTATATTTCGACCAAAATATCATATAGGTACCGTAAAGTAAATTAAATTTAAATTAACAAATTTATCTAATTTTTTACCACATTATTACAAATCGTTGATAAAAAAAATAAAAGTTATAAAAATATGGGATTCGAACCCGGGTCCTGCATAATGAGTGTCGAACGCTCTGCCTCTAGACCGCGGTTATTACGTATTCGACCAAAATATCATATAGTCAAAATATCTAAAGTCGCAGCACGAGAGCATTTTATCACTTTAAAAAAATATATTATTAAAAAAAACACAAAAAGAAAAATTAGTTAAAGCGGGGATCGAACCTCGGTTCTTCAGGACGACAATCGGGCGCTTTGCCTCTAGACCGGGAAGCTGAGTTTGGAGAGCGACGGAAAGTAGGTATATAATATTGGCTAGGCTCCTATAGCGAAATGATCACGGTTTTTGATGACGGTCATGAGTTGGTTTTACTCCGGTCCTCGAAATTGCATAACGCGCGTAAAGAAGTTTCACTTCAAAAACCTTGTTTTTTGCGGTTTTTTAATCTTTTTATATCATTTAAAAAAAATCTGAAATCAATAACGAATAAAAGGCGATTGTTGGTCGCATTTTGCCAACGTATTATAAATAAATCATTTCGCAACACGTTATAAATAAATCTTGACGCCACCATACACACACGTATTGCAGTAAATTCAAATTTTCCGGTGGAAAAAGGGCTTCTAGTTACGTCATGACTTTCTAGCCAATCACCGCTCTGCCCCCTGGATGAGCTAACCTTTATACATGTTCTACGAACCTTGCAAATATATTCTAAGAACCTTAGTCAAGAAAGAAAAGTGTTCGAAACAGAAACGAAAAAACTTTTCAGCTAGTCATTTGCTATTAACTTTCCGTAGGTACAATAGAATCTTTATTTACGATAGAATTTTCTTTGCAATTTGAGTTTTAAATACGTTAAACATTCTATGCGGGGACCGTTATCGACGGTTGACACGCTCACCTTTCTGCGTCATGGGAACCTTCTCACTACTTTCAGTAAGTAGGTACTGTTAAATTGCTGAAAACGCTGAAATATTAATTTATTCGGCCTTGTTCCCAGATGATGACGATAAATTTTGCGTAAAGGTTTCTTAATACCTACTTTAGTATCTTATTACGATATTATGATTTTTTATATACCTAGGTAAATTTATTGAAATAAATTCATTTTACACTACGGTGTCCGGAAACTCATAGTACTAGCGGGAAACTGATAAATCTATATCAAATTTAGATTCAATTTTGTAGTACATTTTTTTCGATGTATGCGCTCGTTTCGAAATTAAATTTTTAAATTTTCAATCAATTTCAAAGTTGGAATTTTTTAAATAAATTTTATTATTAAAAAATTAACGTCAGCTGAGGAGTTTTGTTGGCCTTTATTTGTCGAGAAAAATGGAAAAAGGTTAAATGCAAACGAAATGCTGAGATCGAAAAAAATGAAGTTTTTTGGTTCTCGTTTATAGGTACCTAGTCTATAAAGGTTTTAAGATTTGGAAAAAAATTGTGCCAAAATAAGTGTAAACTTTATTTTTAAATAATCGGCTTATTAAACTCCCCGGCTTCGCCCGAGCTACAACCCTTTTTTGTAATGTAATTCAAATATTTGCATGTTTTTTACAGTTATACGAAGATTATTACATTGCTCATGGTGGAAATGATGTTGTCTCCGATGACAGTTGAGTTGGTGTAACAATTCCCGATGGAAGTATATGGATTTTTTTATCATATTTATTTTTCTTTTCATTAAATGGCTATAACAATAAGAAAATTATAGTTAACACAAGTGTGTGTTATTATACGCTGTTTTCTGTAGTCATTGATTATTATAAACATTTATAAATGGTTTTTAATAACCGTAGGTATACGAAAACATCAAACATAAACACGAACCTCTATTGTCATTTTATGTTTATTTTATCATTTTTTGTGGAACCGTTGAGGTGCGGAGGTTCGGCTCTGCCCTCTGCAGATATGGGTTGACGAATCACGCGATGTGGTCATTGCCTCAACATGTGATCATTTGTCCACAACTGTTCATAACCACTCGTTTATTTTTGGACCATAAATAAACCACTCACTAAATCGATATCTTCGGGCTTTTTGTATGAAATAAGTTGGTCCTAAAAAAAGCATAGATATGCCAATATATAGATAGTACAATACTCATTCGGAGCCTACTTATTATACTATAGACCAAGGCTGCCCATCCTTTTTAACAGTTGGGCCAAATTGACGATTTTGAATCACTGGCAGGCCACTGAATACCTGACGGTTCCTATTTCCATGGGGGGGGGGGGTTGTTAGAGAATTTCTATAAAACATAATTCCCCACAAAAAAAATTCTAAATGAGTGCTCCCCACAAAATATTTGAAATCCATGGGGGGGGGGGGGGGGGTTACGGAACTTCGCTGAGAAAAAAAATTCCGCGCACCCAAAAACATCATATGTGATTCCCCACAACAATTTTTCGAATTCCATGGGGGGGGGGGGTGGCTACAAGATTCCATTTCGGACGCAAAAAATATTATATTAAAAACCGGTGTATTTTTGTTTAAAAAGTAAGTTCAACAGGTTGGATTTTAGCCTAAATAGCGATAAATCGCCTTCGGCCACATTGTGGCCCGCGGGCCTGGGGTTGGGCAGCCTTACTATAGACCAGTCATACTCAACCTGCGGCCCGCCGAGCTATTTTGTGCGGCCCTCAATACATGTAATATCAAGAACATGATTTACAAAATCTGGCATTCTATATCACGTTAATTTGAGATTAATTGCGACTTTGATGTACAGACATTGAAACCCGAAGAGGATAGTATATATATAGTATATAGATAGTATAATATACTATTTATATAATATTACTGCACACGCTAGATCTCTAAAAAACAAATATTTGACAGACAAATATGCGCGCAAATAATTTTGCTCGTGGCAATACATAAATTTTTGACAGTTCCAAAGTTAAATGGTTATCAGTGTTACTACCAAGGAAAATTTTTTGCGGCTAGAAATTTTCGACAATGGAATTCCGTAGCTACCCCCCCCCCCCCATGGATCTCGAAAAAGTGTTGCGGGGAATTACACATGATGTTTTTGGCTGTGCGGAATTTTTTTTCAGCGAAGTTCTGTAACAACCCCCCCCCCATGGATTTCAAATATTTTGTGGGGAGCACTCATTTTGAACTTTTATCGTCGTGGGGAATTATTATTTTACAGAAATTCTCTAACAACCCCCCCCCCCCTATGGATTTCGAATAATAAAATGGGGAATCAAGCTTACAGAAAAAGGTTGAGTATCACTGCTATAGACCAATGAAAAACTCTGAAAGTGAATTCCATAGACTTTCAGAGTGTGTCATTGGCGGATATAGTTAGGAAATCATATGACGTCAAAATATTTCGGTTTTAATTTTCTATCGGAGTTATAAATAAGTGCCAAAAGATCCGATTATTGGATCAATAAAATTGACTCTGAGCGGAAAAATCCACGACGTCTCTGGAACTCGGTCAAAACTATCATCGCTGGTAATACTGTTCCAACTGCTACAGAAATTACACCGCAGGCCTTTTCTAAGTTTTTCTGTGAAAAAATAGAAACCATACGCGCCTCCACATCTTCTGCCCCTCCGCCAAGATTTACAGCCAATTCCACAAGGATACTGTCATCTTTTGAACCTACAACGCTGGAAGAAGTAGGAAAGTTGATCCTTAGTTCGCCAAACAAACAATGTACTCTTGACCCTATCCCAACGTGGCTTCTCAAGAAATGTTGCAACGTGTTATCCCCTTTCCTGGTTCACGTGTTTAATAAGTCCCTAAGCACAGGTGACTTCCCGGAGCCACTTAAGTCTGCTGTAGTTACCCCAATTATTAAAAAACCACAGCTTGATGCCGACAACCTGGGTAATTATCGACCTGTATCAAATCTGCCTTTCGTAGCTAAACTACTAGAAAAAATTGTGGCTTCTCAAATAATCTCCCACTTAAATCTTAATAAATTAATCACAAATCATCAATCTGCATATAGGAGGTTCCACTCAACAGAAACCGGATTACTTCGTGTCCTGTCAGATATAACCCTTGCCATAGAGTCAGGTAAGTTAGCACTTATTTCACTTTTGGATATGAGCGCTGCATTTGATACCATTGACCACGACTTTCTCATTAAGAGACTAGAAGTAACGTTTGGCTTACATTCTAACATCAAATATTGGCTAGAATCCTATCTATCCAATCGCTCGCAAGCAGTAAAGGTTGGAAATAAACAGTCCAACTTCTCAAAACTCTCTTCAGGGGTACCCCAGGGATCCGTTTTGGGTCCACTTCTCTTCATTCTTTTTACAAATGACGTCGCAAAAATTGTCGAGTCATTTGGCCTTTTATCTCACTGTTATGCTGACGATCAGCAAATATACTTTTACTGCTCACCAAATGAGATCGACGGCCTAAAAATTCGCACAGCTGAGTGTCTAGAAGCAATCAATCTCTGGATGTCCTCAAATAAACTTAAGCTAAATCCTTCAAAAACGGAGTTTCTCTGGGCAGCCACACATAGACGCCAACATTTAATAGAAAACTCACCAATCGCTATTTCCGGCAACGACGTAACTGCTAAAACAACCGTCAAACTTCTGGGAGTTTATCTGGATTCAGACCTTTCTTTAAAAAGTCAGGTAAATAAGACCGTTAGCACGGGGTTCTTCTACCTTAGACAACTTAAGTCAGTTCGTAGAAACCTTTCAACAGAGGCAACTAAATTACTTGTGAACTCATATATAGTATCACGTCTTGACTATTGCAACGGCATTTATGCAAATCTTCCTAAATGCGAAACTGATAAACTACAATCAGTGTTCAACGCCGCAGCAAGGCTTATCACCGGGGTACCCAAGTTTTCGCACATTTCGGAACACCTCCGAAATCTTCACTGGCTGAAGTGTCCTGAAAGGATCCAGTACAAGCTATGCTGGATGGTGTTTAAAGCTATCAACGAAATGGCGCCACCGTATATTACTGAGCTATGCATTCCGGAAAATACTGGTCTAAGGCAGTCAACTCTTAGATCAGCGACATCATCTGCAATTGGAAGGTTGAAAGAGCCTAAGCGAAATCCGAACACTAAGTTTGGTGATCGTGCATTCGGAGTATCCGGCCCCAAGGCTTGGAATAAACTTCCTATGGAATTGAGATGTATAACCAGCCCAACAGAATTTAGATCCAAACTAAAAACTCACTTTTTCAGACACTCATTTCCATAAATCCGTCATTCTATCCAAATATTTCTTTTTTTTCATTTTTTTATACCGTAATTGTTACATTATCTAGCGATTCCGTTCATTCAATTTTGCTATTGACTTGCCTACCAGTGGACAATGGACAATATCAGCGGGAACATAACAAGTTAATCGGTTTAATTGTTGGCAGATGAATCATCTAAATGCGTAAGATTGGCGATTGATTGATTTTATTCATTAATTTAATTCATTTAACATATAATATATCCAGCTAACAATAAATCCACCGTAATATAATAGAACTTCCTTCTTCTTCTGGCGTTAGTAAGATTAAATTGTTAATTTTAATTTTAGTTTTAAGTTGCCAAATATGTAAATACTCGTGTATATGTCGTTAAGATAGTAGTTATAGGCCTTAGTCGTAAGTCACTAGATATAAGTCTTAGAGATAAGTCAGTAGTTCTAGTATTAAATATTTAAGAAATATATTTGTACAGCGCCCTTGAGGTGATTTCTCACGAAAACGGCGCTATATAAATTAGCCAAATATTATTATTATTATTATACCCTCCTGTGTTGGACTAACCTACTGTGGTTACGTCAACGAAAGATGTGTATGACATTAAATTGGTGAAATACTTTGTATTTATTTCTCTATAGATTCTGAAAAGTAGGTTGGTAGGCACCAATATATATTCTGATGGTGTTTTCTATTTTATTTCTTTCTTTGGCAGTGCTATAAATATTTGTTTAGGACTCGACTAATATTTTGGCAACTGTCCAAGCTGAAAATTGAAAGAATGACAAGTGAGATTCTGTCAAGCAATCCAAAACATAGTTCAATAATTATACCATGTCAACACGGTTCAAAGTTATGGTATGGTTCAGTGGTTAAAGATATTTTGAATTATTTGTCAGAAAAATGTAATCATTATTGTTAATTAAATTTACGCAACCGTGCCATCACGCATTATGCGCTATTTCAACAAATAAATGATGTGGCAAGATTATCTCTCAACCATTACCAATCCTCTATTTCAAACAAAAAATCGATAATACTTAAGTATTTTTAATCGAAGTCTAGATTTTATTCTTCTTTTCGAATTGTTTTATAGTTTAACCAGATAAATTGATATTTCAACGCTCTATTTGTGATATCAAATTACTTTCTAGCTGAAAATAACTATATAAATTCATACAATCAACAACTTCATACAACCTTTGAAACAATTCATTGCTCAACAGGCAATTTATATCATTAGGCAATTTTTTTTTTTTTTTTTTTTTTTTTATTTATTGCACAACAGATAGATTATCCAATTACTGTACAATTCTCAATTTGACAATCTTAACACCTATGAAGATAATTACTATACAAAAAAAACTTTAGGCTATTTAAAGAAGAATTATATATATCTAGTGCTTCTGAGATTTCATTCAATAGCACCATTCCTCTTGTCATGCTATGTTGTGCTAGAATATCTGTTCTGCCGTATGGTATTTTGAATAAGTCGTGTCGACGACTACGGCTGAAGTTTTCGGGCACGTATAAACCATAGCATTCCAAGAGGAACGGGCTATCAATATAGTTATGGATTATGTTAAAACTAAGTATTGCAAGATTTGCATGACGTCTAGTTTCCAAGATAAATCTATTTGTTGCCTCAAGTAGGTCCACATGGTGCATGAACCTTGGATAAGTTCCACGCATCCGCATATAGACATACCTGAGGAATTTTTTCTGGATTTGTTCCAGCATATTAATATACTTAGTTTGGTGCGGAGTCCACACACTACTAGCATACTCCAGCTTACTTCGTATGACGCCATCAAACATGGCTATCATTGCATCGGGTCGTGAAATTGTTTACATGTTCTGGTGATAAATCCCAGGAGTTTGTAGCATGCTGTAGTAAGTCGTGATATGTGGTCCGAGAATGTTAGTTTGGGATCAAAGACGATACCGAGATCTTTATAGCTATTGACTCGGCATAATTTTTTCTCTTTAATGGTGTAATCAAAAACTACGGGCTTCTGAGAGCGGGTATATGTCATTGTTACACATTTTGTTATATTAAATTCTATTGAATTCTATCATATAGGCAACTTTCGCAATTTTTTGTCAGTTAATAGTAATTATTAAAACACTAATATTTCTAAACTACTATGTTCACATAATGAATTAGGTAACATATTTAAACTTCGTTAAAAAAGCCTTTTTTACTACAATTTTTTTTTAAAATTTATACAATTATATTTATAATTTATTACAATATACAAATTTGTATTCCTGTGTAAATAGGTCATTTGTAAGTTAAATTTAAGCCCACCAAAATGCTTTTTCTAATTTTTTTTATATTTACAAGGCAGGGTAAAGTATTTTATTTTAATAATTGCCGCCAAAATCGTGAAAAAATGACTTCTTTAATATTTTACAATTTGAAAAGTAATTACATAAAGCAGCACATAACCGTACTAGATATGTAGAAATCATATTTTCTAAATTAAAATGTTCTGGGGCGTGCTCCTCCCAGACTGTGTAGACAGCGGGCGGTTGGTGCGCCACTGGTATACATTTGTAAAATATCGGTTGGTAGCAGGGAAGGGCAAACTAGAACCGCTGAGTTGCTAACCATAAGTTGACAGTCACTAATTGCCGTTGTCCCTGGTTCGTTCCATTGTTAAATCAGCAATTAGACGTTATTTGATTTCCCACAGGTACGATGAGACCAGAATCACTAAACATATCCACAGAATGTAGCACAAGAGTTTTGTTAATATCCAATACCAATTCGTGTGTTTTTACTTGATGAACGGCAACGAGTACCTTTTTCTCGGAATCTACCAACAAAATTGAACAAAAATATTATAAAATATATACCCTGGCATTTTCGCTAAAATCTGGACGCGTTTTTATCATTTTTAAGCTTTCCATTCGGTTAGTTTTCACCAATACCAGAAAACTAAAAATCAGGTTTTTTTCAGTGCAGAATTCTAGGACTAAAAACCATAGTATGATGTGTACTCCCCATTGCCCTGAATTCTTATGGAGGGCAATAAGAATTCTGGGCGTTGGGGAGTATACATCATATTATTTATACTCCCCATTACACAGAATTCTTATGGAGGGCAATAAGAATTCTGGGCGTTGGGGAGTATACATCATATTATTTATACTCCCCATTGCACAGAATTCTTATGGAGGGCAATAAGAATTCTGGGCGTTGAGGAGTATACATCATATTATTTATACTCCCATTGCATATAATTCTTATGGAGGGCAATAATGTGGATTCTTCAGTGAATATCTACATTTTGTCGCTTAATAAACACAAAAGATTGAAGCTGGGGCACTTCAGTTAGACATCAAATATCAAATAAAAGTGTTTAAAAGGAATAAGATTTGTACATACTTTTATTAACTATTCCTACGTAAAAACAACTAACCGGGTGTTTAAAATAAACAAATGTGATCACGTAATGGAACTAACGGATTCTTTACCAAATCTATCAAACTTGTTTTTTTTTTGTATTTCTTGGGCATTAACTATGTATCAATTTCTACATATTTTTGTTTCATTGAGTTTTATCTTCCAATGTACATTTGTTATTTTATTTTATTTTCCTACGGGTTTCGACACAACCGTGTCATTAACTAGTTTTAAAATTGCTAGTTAATGACACGGTTGTTTTGTTTTTGAAGCTTTATTTAGATGTAACAATTTTTTTATACATTTAGTAATAAAAAACATATAAAATACAAAATAAAATAACAAATAGAATCATAAAATTATAGGGAAAAAGAAATATACAGTAGGTATAACAAAAAGAAAAACAGTTACCCCGGTTTAAGAAATAGAGTTTGAGAAATACATTTAACTCCTGTTAGATGACAATAATATTTGTGAGTGTATACAATTCATAATATTTTTTAAATATATATAGCACATGTTTTACGGAAAGTCTCAAGACTTGAGGCTTCCTTTGTGGCACTTAATAGGTTATTATAAAGCTTTTTCCCTGTTCTGTGTGCACGTAAGATTAGTTTTGGGAAGCCTGGAAGTCTCCGCAACTCCTCGTAGGATAATTGTGAACATTTTCATGGTACATAATACTCGTATTAGTTTGCAGATATTTCGGGAGCAGGTTATTTTTAGCTTATAAATCATTGATAACGTATTATATATAATATGTTGTTTAGTTGTCATCATATTTAAGTTTTGTAACATGGTCGGGTCGAAACCGGTAGCAAAATAAACTAAATTTAACTAACAAATGTACATTGGTAAATAAAACTCAATAAAACAAAAACTGTTTAACTTTTTGTTTTCAGTGTTCGTCCAAATTTACGAAAAAACTATAGGTACATTAAAAAATATATTATGCACGCTTTTTAAGACACCACCAAACTATTAATCTTGTAAACAATCGACATAAACCGAGTGCGAGCGCAGAAAATTAAGTTCGTGGTAACGTGGTTAAGGTTAAACGCAACGCTCGTTGTATTCTACGTGTTCACAGATGGCGTTAATTAATTAATTTTGTTTAAATACGCTTTTGCAAGGTATTGCTTTACAATATTAAGACAAATCATTTGTTTGCGCCCGTATATACGCAATATGAATATGAATCAATAGTTTTGTTCGTTTAAAGACTTAATTCTCTCGAGAAAGGCACACAAATACAATATTTTACCGATGATTCAATCCAATATTGTATTTGTATGCCTTTCTCGATAGAATTGAGTTTTTATATGGACAAAACTATTTATTCATATTCATATTGCGTATATGAGGGCGCAAACAAATAATTTGTCTTAATACTGTAAAACAATACCTTGCAAAAGCGTATTTAAACAAAATTAATTAATTAACGCCATCTGTGAACACGTAGAATACAACGAGCGTTGCGTTTAACCTTAAGGTCAGTAGCGCAGTTCAGTATGGAACTTTTCTGCGCAGGGTTTTAAAGCATTGGGTATGTCGATTGCTTACCGACCCATGTGTCGACGGACTTATAATATGTAAATACCTAAAATTAAATACGAAATCAGACTTTGTTTAATGAATGTAGAAATGAGATATGGTTAAAAAATCACTTTCTTTTGATCTAAATAATTAATTCAAATATATGCACGTTACAAATATATAATCCAATTTCCAATATTCTACAATACGCAATGCAAAAAATAAAATAAAAAGAGGGACGTGACAAAAACGCAATGTACAAACATTGGCGATAATGCCCACGTATGTCTTAGAATTTAGATTAACAAACATAGATTCTTGTATTTATTCATTGACTGTTAAAATGTAGCTTTTATATTAAATTTATTTTTATCTTATCTTAGTAATTAATAATGTAAGCCTATCTTGATAATAAATAACAGATTGCAAGAACATACGGTGATAAATAATTATTCCAGTATCGTCAATCTTTAGAAAAGTGTCCAGCGACAAAATAAGTGACGTGTGTTTTAAAAAAAGTGAAAGTGAACAAAAGCACGGGCTTCACAGCAAGATGATCTTCAAAATGGTAAGATTTTATTTCATATACCAGGTACCTATTTAAATAAAATTAATATTAAGTTACTTAAATTTTTTTATAAATAAATAAAACATCTACAACAACATTGAACATATATATTTTAAGCCATAATATTTGTCACTGGGGTTCCTTAATTCTCAGGGTCGGCCCTGAGGTAAAAGGCGCCTAGAGCGAGTAAAATTTTTACACCACTAGTCAAAACTAGTAGACGCCTAGTAAAGTGTAATCAGGGCCGACCTTACGCGGGCGCAATTGGAGCAGTCCGCTCCGGGAGCCAAATCGTCAAGGCGCCAAGGCGCTGATAATAACTAACAATTAACCTAACACATCGCCCTTGAGCTTATTTTTCATTAAAACTGCTCTATACAAAAATACAATTCATCCGAATATTATAGATTACAGTAATCACCTACCTAGGCATCTGGTTTGGACAAGGGGCGCCAATATTTTACTAGCACCGGGCTCCGTTTGGCTCAAGGCCGGCCCTAAGTGTGATCAGTAACAACCGGATGATTTGTACCTATTGTTGTGTAGCGCCGATTTTTATGAAAAATAATCTCAAGGGCATGTGTGTTAAGACTGTTAGGCGTTGGCGCCTTGACAATTCTGCGCCGGAGCAAACTAGTCCAATTGACCCGCGTAGGGCCGGCCCTGCTTATTCTACAAGTGAATGAAAACCTCTACATTAATGAAGTAACGATAATATCATAATAACTGTCCAAATAATGTTATAATAGTCATAAAACTAATTATTATTTGCTAGGTACCTATTTTGTGAAAATAAAATTAGTATTGAATTAACACAAATCGGCTGGCACAAAATCGATTGACGGTTCTGCATTGTGATCAATTTTATAACAAAATATATATTTTTGGTTTGATTTTAATTTTCCATGGATTATGAAGTCGATACATCAATTAAGGCGGTGTCTAGTAATTTATCAATTCGAAATAATGAAAATATTATTACGCAATACGGTAAA
The DNA here is from genome assembly GCF_061612785.1 of Hesperophylax consimilis. NCBI lineage: Eukaryota > Metazoa > Arthropoda > Insecta > Trichoptera > Limnephilidae > Hesperophylax > Hesperophylax consimilis. Next base: position 6,860,600 of record NC_142842.1, read on the forward strand.
TATGATGTTCTTAGCCGGAAAAAAAAATATTATTTATTTTTATTATTAATACAGACTTAGCATTTATCAAAATTAAATCAGAAATATGACCTTTTTATGGCCGTCTTTTCGTATTGTTCAAAAAATATTTTAAATTTTGAATATCCTCAAAAAATACCTTGAAGGTTTTTCTTCAAGACTTCGTTCAGAAATAAAAAAAAAATAAAAAAAATAAGGTTGTGGTGTAATTATTTCCTAGGCACTATCTTTAATGTTTTTGTAAATGCGGTTTACTAAATTTTGGTTAAATTTATTCTAAAAAAAGGAACGAGGAATAGTTTCTATTATTTTTGTCCACTTTTTAAAATTATTTTCACATTTTTAAATTACCATTTGTTTAAGAGTTTCGAGTTTATTAAAATAATAAATTATGTTGCCGTAAAGTGGCGACATTAATTCAGCTACCACGGCAGAAATTAGAACTGAAGGCTTATTTTTAAATATGTCAACAGATGGCGTTAATCACGGAACGACCCTTGGAATTTTCAACAAAATCTTGCGTGTCATCAGTCAGCGAAGATAATACCTACTTGTATATACGAAGAAGTTTGCCAGTATTTTTTTATAAATTGACGAACGGTCTTTCTGTGCACGTGTTTATACATGTGTTAGTTTTCGACGTGGACATGCGCACACACACTTGTGTATATTATGTAAATATGTTTTGTCATTGATTTTGAGGACAGGCATCAGAGATGTTCATCGAGTTAGGTTGATACGATTCGTCTTCACAATTTTTTATTGTATAAGTAAAATAATATTACATTTATTGTGAGGTGTGCTTAGCTGATTCTTATTTGGTACATGCTATATACGTTCATAATTTTTATTTCAAATTTAATGTACTTTACATACGATTTTTATATATTTAAGTGAAACTTCTTTACGCGCGTTATGTATTTTCGAGGACCGGAGTAAAACCGACTCATGACCGTCAAGTGACTCAAGGCCGATAACGCGACTAATTACCCTCGCAGACGTGCGTGACAAGTTTTTTTAGTAAAAACCACAGCCGTAAGTGAGTTTTTCAAAATTTAAAATTGCGCGGGACAAGTCAATTGAGGAGTACACGTTGTATACGCGGTTCTCGTCGCGCAAGATACCTCTCTTCGCGGTCTAGAGGCAGAGAGTTCGACACTCGTTATGCAGGACCCGGGTTCGAATCCCATATTTTTATAATTTTTAATTTTTTTTATCACATGCTACTTATAAATATGTGAATTTATAAGTAGCAATTTAGTAGTAATTTATTTTTACTTGTGTCATGAAATTGTTTTTAATAAAGCATTACATATTATTTACTTAGGCACCGTTATTTTCTTCTATGATCCTTATTAAAAAGCTAACAAAAAGCATTTTTTTTGTTATCCTTCAAAACATGCATTTTTTACTCTTGAATAGTCTTCAAGCACGTTTTTTTTATTACGGTCAGAGCCCATTGATGTACCTACCTATTGTATTTTTTGTGTCAGCGCGGAGCCTTCTGCAGTGGGAAAGTGTTTTAAAAAATCAAATAACAACATACAATATAAGTCACTTATAATTAGTGACATCTTACGAATTTCAACAGAACTTTTTTAGTACAGAACTGTCTTTAAATGGCTAGTGAAACCGAGTTCCTCCGCTGGGGGGCATTGTTGTAGTTTCGTTCTGAACAGGGTACCTATTATACTTGGCCTTAACATGCAGACATGCTATGCAGTTTTCAGATTATTATGTTAAAGGTTTTAGTGTCATCTATGTTTTTCAAAAGAAAACTATTTTATTTCCAAAGAAACGAACCTTTTTTTACGGAGAATACTTTTGTTTTTAAATCGCTAGGTGTCAGTAGCGGTTTAAAATTGATTAATATTCCAGGTGATTTTGAATTTTCTCTAAACAAAAAATATATAAATTATGTTATAAATGGTTCTTTGAAGGCTATAAAAATGTATTTTTATGAGTTAATAAAAAAAAGCCTTTATACCGTCCATGGATTTCTCTCATTTGAAAGAAAATAAAAGTTTTCCAATAAGTTAAAAAAATAATAAGGACATGCGAATTAGTAAAAAAAAATCGGTCGATTTCAGGTAATAAAAATAATCGATTACTCATAATATTATTTATTATTTGATGTGCGTATTTCAAAAACAAAAAGATTTTACCCTGCTCGCAGCATATTTTTTTGTGGTGATATTGGCACCTCCGATTTTTTCTAGAGTGGCACGGATTAAAATCGATATAATCGATACATGAAATAAAAATGTTTAACCTATATTCAACAATCACGAAATTGAAGACTTTTCTGGATTTAATTGTTGAGTCTTGCTCTTTCTTTTCAATAATGTATTATTTTTTTCACTATTTAGATTTGAAATGTTTGTTGCTTTACTATTCCACGCTATAGAAAATCGATGATGATAAAATATTTAATTAATATTTAAATAAGGTCTGACAAGTGAGAAGGACAAGAATATAAGTAGTTTTTTTGTTTGAAAAAAAATATTTTAATAAATTTTCAATGTGTGTATTTATAATTTTTAAAAAAAATTATTAAATTGTCTTTGTTTAGTGCATTTTTGTGTTCATAATCTCCTTTTACAGAAAAGCGAGAAACTTTCTAATGATTTAATTTCTTGGTAAACTTGAACATCTCCAACAACACATGTTAAAAGAAAACTAGTTCGAGCCGCCACGGTTATTTGATGCAATGTAAACAAAAATACTCTCATGTGTAAACGAGCACACGACAATATCGATTGAGAATGCTCACCACTATCGCAAGCAGTCGATCGTTTGTCATCTCGGCCCACGACGCGTTTAATGGGTGCTCGAGTGCGAATGTGTCTTCGGTCGGGGCCGCCATTTCGTTCCAAAATACATTAAGTTGCGAATCAACTTATCGCACCAGTTTAATACAGTGTGTCAGTGAATGTGATTGTCATCCCAATCAATATTATTGTTTAATCTCAGATAATAGTAGATGATTGTGGAACTCGTACGTTCACCATAACCTCGCCCGTAGGTGATGGGAGTAGTAAGACCACAATATGTAAACATTATCTCTCGTAATAGAAAAAATAATAGTTTTATGTTTATTTGATCCTCTTTGATGTCATGTTGGGAATTTTGTGGATTATGGCGTTACAGTTAATGTGAGTGCTTAAACTGAATAAAGAGAATAATTCATCTGATATTGTTCTCGCTACTCCTTTCGATAAACAGTGCCAGTTTCCAGTTTGTCGAGGTTACTTTTCTTGATCAGCGGATTATACCTAATATCAAAAGGTAATTTTCTCAAGCTATTTTCTTTGTTTTGAAAAATTTTCTTTTCTGAAATGAGCTTGTTGTTGTTTTTCTGTTTGTTAGTGATGTTGATCGTTGAAAGTACATAATTATATTCATTGCAAATGAATCGATGTGTAAATATAGTGATTACTCAATAACAAATCACTGAGCTGCAAAGTACATATCTACCGTTCAAACGTGATTCTTCTTATCGAACACATAGTCCAGTCAAGTTAAACATGAAAAGGGGGTTGTGCTTGCAAAAGGTCCAGTCATTCTGAATTTTTTATATGTTGTTAGGACCTAAACCAGTATTAAAAAAAAAAATTTGCAACTTCGAAAGTGCTGTGCGAGCGGCGGTGGACCTAAAAAACCAGGAAATTTTCGGATTTTTTTCAGTTTTTGCTCAATATCTCAGTAAAGGAAGGGTCTGACCGGTATAGTCGGTACAGATACTTTTAAAGAAGACTAAATTTTCTATAATGTGAGACTAAAGCAAGCTATATAAAGCCATTGGTTTTCAAGATACAGTTCTTCAAAAATAGGCAATTTTTTCCAAAAAGTGAAATTTTTTCGAAGTGGTCACTTATTTTGTAAAATAATTTCTAAAATACGCATCTCACGTCAAATATTGTATGAAATAAAGTTGTTGTAAATTTAATAAGCTTTTATTTGAGACTAGATTGATATCTGTAGACTAAACGGTTCTCTCAAAAATGGTAGATAACCAAAAACAGACATAAGTGGATTTTGGGTGAAATGCAAATAAACTTTTATCACGTCTTTTTATGGTTTTATTTATCAAACAGTTAACAGATTTTTGATGAAAAAAAGAAAAGATATTACATCTATCGGGAATTACGTCATCTTCAAACATTGTTTTATATACCTACATACCAAAATGCTTGTACAAACATCATGGTACCTACTATAAGGACAAATTACATGTACACAAAAAATAAAACTAATATAAATCATGTAGGTATTGTGTCTTGGTTGCCAAATCATGTCTTTCTTTTTATCTTAGCTGGGAGAGGCGCCCAGTCTGTAGTCGGGTCATCTTCATCGCCCGAGCATTTCAGCTCCACATCCGGGACGTTAATGCAAAATTTGCCACCGCATGACTGACAGAGGACTGAGCAGTGGAGCCCAGCATTTCTACACGAGCAGCTCCCAGAGCATCCTTTATTGCATTTACACGAAATTTTTCGCAAAAGGGCAGGAGGTGCGGGATCCATCGTGGTGGGGATGGGGGTGAGTCCTTGAGAAGACAGCTTCCACCCCCATTCAGTGGGATTCAAGTTGACTCCCCGCCACTTCTACACTTAGAGGTAGCACCTTGCTGCATGGTGGCCTGCAGCATCTTCCGTCGGTGGCAAACGGGCGAGGTTTATGTTTGTTGAAGTGACAAACGTCTTATACCTCAGGAAATCCAAAGTATCCCTCGCGATGTCACCCCCATATAGAGCCACAAAGCACTTGATGCCTGCTCCACTCACGGCTTGTGGGGTAGAGTCTGGCCGAAGGAAGACCTCCACTTGCTCAGCAAGTGGTTCACTCTTGCTCAGAAGTTTGCTGATTTTGGTCTTTCCTTGGCCAAACGGTGCTGAGGTGGTATCGCACCCGGCAAACGCGTGGGTAAATAGTACCGTTCCTGGTAATTGTCGGGAGTCCTGGTTGTTGTAGGAGGTCGTAGAGTAGTGACAGCAACCAGCTTCACCCTTCGTGCTCTTCTGAAGATAGACGTTTGTCTCTTTAGCGCTTAAACCATTGAGAAGAACGAGCAGGTCGACATCTTCTCCCACTATGACGACCCGATCGGCATCTGCTATTTTTGATAACGCCATCATGACGATCTCTCGATCAGCATCTTCTTCGGCAACAGCCACTTCTACTCCCTCCTTCTGAAAGGCGTCACAGAGAAGAGTTATAAGGCGTCTCTTATTGTTTTCATTGCCCAAAACATGCTCTTGAGCAATTTGAATTACTGTGGATTCATATCTGGAAAAGTCAATTCGTAGCTGGAATGAGCTGCGTAGCGCCGGAGTCGTTCCGCTGTTTTGGTGTTTTTTTTGGTAGCATCTTCGGGTAGCCGTCAAAAACGATGGAGACGTTCTTCCCAAAGTGGTTTCGGACGTAGGTGGTATAACGCGCCAAAAGTGTTCGAACCGTGCTTTTCCGCTGCCACACGACCTTGTGCAAGAGGTAGCCAACATCCAAAATGACGTGAGTGCTGGCATCTATCGGCGTGTGACTGGAAAGAGGAGTGAAGGGAGAGTACAGAGTAGATTTTGTGCCCTTGCGCATCCCTTGTTCATTGAACAGAGACATCGGGAACGGGGCCAACTCATACTTGAAGTCATCCTGTAAATCCTGTTCAGATTTCTTTGCAATACACACTCGCTGAAGAATTGTGAGCGGATCCACAGCCACTCTTCTGTTTTTGTCCGGCAGTTTAACGGTTGAGGTGATCGATGCCAGCGTGGTAACTTTATTCTTCTGTTTTATTACTACCTTGTCGTACATTTTCCCCACAATTTTCATTACTCCTTCCGTTCCAACTCTCTGGGCTGTGTGGCAATTAATTTCAGGACCTGCCAGTAAACCACTACTGATAGAAATTAAACTGTCAGTTTTGGGAAATGGAGGGTGGAGAGCAAACCAGTTTTTTAGTTTTTACACATCACTATTATCTCGGATGATTCGAGAAGGTCTCATGTCTACATGCTGCTCTCCAGTATGACATGATAAGCTGCAAAAACTTTCCAATTCTTCACAAATGTTCAACATAAACACCATTCCTGTTGTCCACCTTGCCAGAACACTTTCGGAGATTCCTCTTCCTTGGGTCAACCCACCGTAGGTTTTCATGGATCGCATCAGCTTCTGCTCAGCTGTTAGGTCTGACCACAACCCAGACCAAAACTTGTCAGACCGGCGAATGGTGAAGGATCTTTTTGTGAACATGTCGTATTCACTTTTATCCATCCGATCTTATAGAGCCATCATATCCTGAAGATGAGGTGCGCGCTCTTAGCATACAAAAAATGTCCAGCTGCGTGGAAAAGGGAGCATCTTGTGGACAGTGTACAAATGAAGGTTCCAATCACCAGCACGCTCTGCCTGGATGAATAGTTTTATCAAAGTGGTCATACGAAAGTATTGGACCCACAACTGTGATGTTGGACCATTCGCTTTAATTTTCTCCAAGGCACTTTTAAATTTTGCCTTTAGTATTTGGTAGGTATCAATTTCTTCTGCTGATATAGTGAGAGACCTTTCAGTGTCTCGCAGCAATTTTTCAGTCTCGTCTCGCTCCTCAAGAGTTATGTCAACCTCATAAAAAACAATGCTGGCCAGTGTGATGTTTGCCAAAATGTGGGCTCGAACAGCTCGTGAATATTCGTGCCCATTCATATGGGTACCCATGGGTATAGGTACTAATGGGTACTTGAAATTTGAAATAGTCGTAATTATATTATAACCCTAGGATAAACCCACGATGATTAATGGATTTACTTCACAGCACAATAAAACCATAAAAAGACGCGAGAACAGTTTATTTGGATTTCACCCAAAACCCACTTATGACTGTTTTTGGTTATCTGCCATTTTTGAGATAACCGTTTAGTCTACAGATATCAATCTAGTCTCAAATAAAAGCTTATTAAATTTACAACAACTTTATTTCATACAATATTTGACGTGAGATGCGTATTTTAGAAATTATTTTACAAAATAAGTGACCACTTCGAAAAAATTTCACTTTTTGGAAAAAATTGCCTATTTTTGAAGAACTGTATCTTGAAAACCAATGACTTTATATAGCTTGCTTTAGTCTCAAATTATAGAAAATTTAGTCTTCTTTAAAAGTATCTATACCGACTACACCGGTCAGACCCTTCCTTTACTGAGATATTGAGCAAAAACTGAAAAAAATCCGAAAATTTCCTGGTTTTTTAGGTCCACCGCCGCTCGCACAGCACTTTCGAAGTTGCAAAAATTTTTTTTTAATACTGGTTTAGGTCCTAACAACATATAAAAAATTCAGAATGACTGGACCTTTTGCAAGCACGGATGTACATCTTGACTGGACTAACAGAAGAGATATTATGTTTATCAGCAAACAATTGGCATGTATCACTCTAAAATAATCTGACATTTCCTTGATAAGACTAGACGTCATGTCAGACGAGTGGAAACTGCACGTACATATATGTTGAAATATTACATTCCACGGTAATACAAATGATTCCTATTACCATACATAATTTAATTATTGATCTCTGTCGTCATTTTTGTGGTCAGTCTAAATTCAAAATATTATTTATGCTAAGTTTTTAACATTTCAATGTGCGATGACCTACTGATAGCTCTGATAATTTATCATGCATGACATTGATTTTTTAAGTGCAAAGTTGCCAAATTAGAACTCTTCCAGAACCTAAGCAGTTTTCTTTTATATACCTATGTTCTGTCTTATTTAGAGAGTGAGGGAAGAAGATTGGAAATATGTATCTTATTTATGTAGGTATATGAATATACTAAGTATGTCTTCCCAAAAATCATTTTACTCTTGTTTTAGCAACCAAATAAAGTATTTTAAAAACATTTTTGATACGTACCTTCTACACTAAACATACATAGGTACATAATACACGGAACCTACTTTCTATTAGATTATAAAAACTGGTATAATAACAATAACCCGTGGACTAGAGGAATAACCCGTGAAAAATCATGAATTGTAATTTGACTTGATCTTGTTGGATGCAACTAGGAAATGTTGTTTTTCTACATAACCTAAAAATATTACACATTTTAAATATAGAAAAGATAAGAATAATAATAGTCGTGTAAAATATATTTCGTAAAATACTTGTCGAATTCCGCCGCATGCAAAGGCTTTATAGAAAAAAAACAACACTTGATTTCAACTTAAATGTCGAATGCAGACAACTATTTAGGACAGATGTTATATTACAGGTAGGTACGTTATCGCTTGTCTGAATTCTTCACACAATCAGTTCGTCAATGTCAAAAATGACATTTTTCAACCAGAGTTACACCACAGACCGACAGACTCACAACCGAAAACAGTATTTTTATCAATTAATGGATGTACCGAAATACCCAGAACGGGTGGGAAAGGGTTATCGGTTATTATTTGTTGTATGGATTATCGTTCAGCAAATTGAGGTAGTACCTGGGTATCTACCTTACTAAATTACATTACAGGTTCGTGGTGCTTACCTGCAGTTAATTATTGGTAACATGCAAGTATTGGGTAGGTACTTAACCTACATTCTTAGAACAATAACAATAAAAGTAAATAAGTGTAATAACAATAAATACAGGCTAATTAGTGTAATGGCGTAAAGACAATAAGTTGAATACCTATAAAATTTGTGAACAAATATTGCTAATGTTATAAGTTCTACCTACTTTGCTTATTTATTATTACTTGCAAAACCTGTTTTACCTTTTGAAGGTAATGCTCTTTTTGGCAATATCTTACTGTGTGCCATATATAAACTCATGTCTACTTTCTTTGACAATATGTTACTTTTAAGGTGAAAATGTATGTATATAAATGTAAAGTCAAACATTCCCGGGTTACGAATAACCTGACAATATTTGAAAATCTCCTACTACCATCACAGTAAGCGGAAAATGTTGCTTGTGTTGTGATGGAGGACTTAGTCAGCCGAGGAATTGAACACACTACGCCCGGGTGGGACCGCGATGTCAACTCAGCCACCAACCGGTGGATCAGATTTAAGAATTGACAGATTTTAATGCACATATAATTGTATTACATACTAATTTCATTGATAAAATTGATAGAAAAATACCTATAGTAAGTCATAGATATAGAAAATGAGGAGGAAAGCGATTCACTGCGCCTCGAAATGATCGACAAATTCGTGACATTTGCCTGGAAAACGGGAAAAAATTTACGGAGGAGTTGCGCTAGTTAGAAGTGCGAGGGAGGAAAATTATAAATAAATCCGAGTTATTACTTCTGCCAGAACAACCAGGCGTCGTCTTGAAGAAATGGGGTAACTGTAACTGACGCCAAGGGAGGTATTAAGGGATTTTTCTAAATAAATGTGTATTATTTAAAATAAAATCATTAATTTTCAATTATATAAGTGTGATGTATGGTAATAAGTTGGGTGGGTATTCAAGCGATAGATGGCACTAGTCAGAAAGATTATTCCAGAGTCCGACAGATGTCGCTAGAGTGTAGCAATTGCCTGTGGGGTATCCTTGTCAGACTTCAAGCTTCTAGAAACAGAGAATTACCAACCCTCAAGTAATAAACAGTGTAGCTAAATCCAGACTTATATTTATTGTAACGTAAATACACGCAATTATTGCAAAGAACCTTTTACTTTATCAAAGAGTTCCCAACACAGAAATATGCATAGTAAGCAGAGATATAACATATAAGAAATACCTAATATCTAATATACTTTTAAAAACAAATAAAAGTATAAAATCAGTCTATTTAAAATATCATTCAACTTCAAACCGATAATAATTTAATTTTTGCACGTTTAACTAATAATTTGGCCACACAGTCCACACACTGTATATTCAAAGCTGGAATAACCTATAAAGATAATGTAGAATATTTTTTTATCTATAACCAGCAAGCAAGTAGGTACTTAGTGTCAGCGACATAGCCCGGTGATCATGATTATCCGCGCCCCTTACAGTTAAAGCAAGCCATACACGCTACGGTCTACCGGAGAGGTTGCCGTTGAAGGTCTGCCTGCGCAGGTCAATCGTACGTCGGTAGCGTGTATGGGGACGTTCCGGTGTACCGGAGCGGTCTTCAGTTCATTCTCTTTGCGATGGCATCGATTGCAGACGATGACGGGTTGGCGTTGATAGTCCTTGCGTTAATTTTGATGAAAAAAGATAAAACAGTGAAAAAGAAGCGAACAAAGTGGTGTAAGCATTGGTTATTGAAAAGGAAAACGTATTGAATGAATTAAAATTTGAACCTGAAGATTTCAAAAACTATCTCAGAATGCACGAGAACACATACCTAAAATTACTTGCAATGGTTACACCAATGATAAAAAAGATATAGTTATGAGAAATAATATATTATCAGTTACTTTAAGATTTGACGCGACCTGCGCAGGCGACCGGAGTACATGCACACACACGCAGGTACAACTTACGGTGTCGCCCAAAAGAATTGATTTTCGATTTTGCACCGGTCGCCTGCGCAGGTTAAAAAAACTGCACAGGTCTATTCCCACACACGCTCCGGTCTGCCTGCCCAGGCATACCTGCACAGGTAGACCTCTCCGGTGGACCGTAGTGTGTATGGCCAGCTTAACGCAGCTCTGCGGTATGCGGAACTCCTCTAATGATTATTATTTATTATTAATCGCTGCCTACTAAACCACTGCCAAATGATCACACAGATCACGATGCCCTCGATCACAACAATACTGTTTTAAACGAGCCATTAACTATGTATAAATTATTACTTGCGATGCAACGGTTCTTGCTTTGACGATAATGATTGTTCGATGGTTGGATTATCGTTATTGCCTAATTATTGTAATTTCAGACAGAAAATAAAATAATTTTATGTTATTGATCGGAAGAAAATGGGTGCAATGCAATTCGATGAAATTACATTGAAAATAAAATGTGCAGCTGCATTTGTGTCATTATTACATAGTTAAAATCACGGCGCTATCACCCCGGGGAAGCTTAATGCTAAATCACTATTTTGAATAATCTTTATAACGAATTGGTGTACATTATGAATACCAAAAAAAATGCTTTAGATAAATTGAAGGTTTTCCTTTTGTTTCGTTTGAGTAGAATACAAATAAAAAAAATGACTTAATAAAAAATATAAATGTAAACTACTAAAATACCTTTTTTTCAATAGAAATGTATGAACGCGTAAAGGAAACAACTTTTAAAAAATACAGTATTATAGCTAAGATTATCTGTGACAGTTTCACTTGATTAACTTATTTGCTTTCTTATAAAATTATTTACAAAATAAATAAAAACCAGTTTTTTGCTCGAAATTTAACGTTTCCAGACTTCGTTTATCAATCGGTTTTAATGCCTATTACAAACAATATAAGGTATACCAAGAATATACACATTTTTGGCTTGTAGCTTCCTCTTAACATCTTCCACAAATGGTCTCCACTGACTGTGGTCCCTCACCATAATATGTCTTCAGTCCTCAGGCAACTGTCCTGCTTCAACCCACTTCCACGTAGTCAGTCGACTTCTTGCTCGGCCTACCTCTGGCTTCTGAGTAGCTGGTCAAGATTTTGGGTATTTTCTGGCATTCTTTAAACATGTTCAACCCATCGCAATATTTGAGACCTACGTAATGTGCTTCTCAATCAGAACAAAAATGAACATCTGGGAATATTTTGTTTACCCAACCGGTAAGGGCCCCGAAGAATAACTCTAATTGTTATTTCTCCCGCTTGCATCGGTGCGGGCAAACAGCCCGGTGACATTTACCGCATGATAAAGTTTTCATTCTCAACCGCTCGACTGTGAAATGTCTCGTCGGATATTGTGTTTTCTCCTTCTTATTATGCGGGTTTCTTTAAGACACCACAACACTCTAATAATGGAGGTATCCTCAAGGCTCACATTTTAATTCATTCCAACAAATTCGTAACTATAATATCTTCGTTTCTTCTTACAGTACTTTATTATTAAAATATTATAGGTAAAACGGTTGGCAACTATTTTAAACGTTTTTGAACTATAAAATTAGCGGTAAGCACTAGATTCTATTTTTCTAGGCAATGAATTGGAAACTTTCCGAGGGATTCAGTTAGATTTTTGTAATATATTTTCAGAATTAATTGATATATACCCCGCCGAAAGTTCATTTTTCTAGGCCTGCTGGGACAAATTCGACCGTGGGTTCATCCAATTCGCCGGGCACCGCGCCGATTATTGTTTTACACGCCTTCTTCACTTACGTAGTTAAGATTCCGACTTTATTTTAGAGTATTGTGTTCACTCCTTATTTCCTTGTAAAGAACCTTCACACAGCATAACCAATATACATCTTTATATTGTTTCCCTGCAGCTGAAGTTTTTGATTATTAACCGTAATTAGTGACTTTGAGCTTTGTAAAAGTACCTATACACATTTTGTGTGTATTTTTGTCGTTGTTTGTTATTGTACATTCTTAAAGGCAATATGCTGTTATGATGATTACCTTAAATATTTTATTATAATCTGTGGTTACAAAGCATCTGAATAGTTATATTTGCATCGCTTATCATTACCCAAATAATTATTTGTTTTATACAATTCGTAAATGGCTTCGCGAAGGTAGTTACACCTAGTGCTTATCACGATGTACATATTTACAGTATTTATTTATACGTACTTTAGTAAATACTCGTGAGACCTTATACTATAACCTTTATCTGTGTTGATTTGAGAAAGGTCATACTTGCTTGTTTTCCATTAAAAACAACTTTATAGATTTTTATATAATCCTGTTTATATAATTAGTAATGAGTAATAATAATTATCGGTGCATAAAACGGTAGAATATTATTATTACATAGAATATTAATAATATTACACTGTCAATGGGTTATAATAAAATAATTCACGGAAGGGCAGTATATAAATAGAAGCAAAACAGTACCTAGTTTAAGGGAAAGAAAATAAAACGCCAGGAAAAGAAAAAAAGAGAAACACAATGGGCCCCCTGATGATATTATAATAATATAGAAACAATAAATTATAATAAAATCGACTTGATTCTTGTTCGCCGTAGTTTTTCTTTGAGAGTTCATTCGGTTCATTGGCATCCCAGTGACGTCAGATTTGTGGCACAACCATTTATTAGAGAAAATCGCCACTGATTTGGACAAAAAATTGAACGAGCAATAAATAATTCAGATAAAATATTAATGAGTTTAGGCAAATCATATTGAGTTGTATACACCAGTAGGTTTCTGCTATGAAGTAACTTAAAGGATTTATAGTAGTTGTTTGATTCAATTTTAGACAATTGTCAAGTTGAGAAAATTCCTGATATTAATTCCCCCGCATACCCATTTTTTACCGATTTATAACAAGTTTCTCGTTAACTTAAGGGGAGGATCTTGTAAAAAACAACCTAAACTCAGTAAAAGTCTCGCAAAAAATTATTATTAAGGTAATACTTGAAAAAACTGTACTTTTCCAACAAAATTGCTTTTTATATTGTTTCCAATACCAAATATTGATGATATATTTAAGCAAATTTCCATTATAAAAATGTGTAAAGAAACAAATAACACCGAATATCAAGAATTTTACATACTGATGAGAAATGGAAATCAATTTATCACGCCAATCTTTAAAACAACTCAAATGCAAAACCATTATATTTACCAAGCCATAAAAAACTACAATAATCTCCCTTCCGAATTGCGCTGTATTACGAACCAACAAGAACAAATAAATAAAATCAAACTTTTTTTCCAAAAAAATTTATAGTAAAAAATATATATTTATAGTAAAAAAATTATTAAAGTTAAAAATTTATAGTAAAAAAATATATATATTATTATTATATAGTTTACATTTAAGAATCTAAGTAAGAATCGTGGCTCCCTTATCAGGCACAAGAGCTCCTCTTTTCTGATAAGGTATACATGACCAATTTTGAACCTAAATATTATATTTTGCAAAATATGTATGTATTAATGTAACCCATATGATCTATATTAAAATAATAATTTAAAAAAACTCTTTAAGTTAAAAAAAATATGTGTTATTTTATACGATAATATCTACACATTTGTTATGTCGAAACGTTAATTACATGAAATTCCCTCGATAGACAAAAATCCCAAAGTAAGTTCCAAAAATTATTAAAAACGCTTTTTGTTCTGTTATTTAAAATGTTATAGGCATGAAAAAAATCACAGTGTATCATTAAATGCAACTAAAGTATTTGTCGATATATTGTTGCTCTATTTCAAACGAATCGTGTTTTATTAAATATTTTCACCATTTTCACTTGATTATTATCGTTTTTCTTAATATTAGCGTGGTCCCTCTAACAATCATATTTATATATCTCCCTTTCATACCATCTTTGTACGCTTACCACGGGGCCTTAACTAGCTAGTCACTCAAAATATCTTGTGTATTTCCTTCTTTTTTTTCAAATATCAACGGTTTTAGTTTAATGCTGAACCATTTAGAAAACTTCTGCTTGGAGTAAATTCCTCTGGGAATAAACAAATCCATGGATGGGATTAACATTAATTAAATTTAAATTGAGCTTCGATTTTGATATTCAACAAGATAGATTTCCAGTCGCACTGGCCAAGATATTTATCCATGCTAATAAAGTCACCATCATAAAATTTGTTGTGATAATAAATGTTTGGTTTTGTATGTTCTCCTCCGTACATCACGCCCACTCTTCATTTCCATAAATAAACCCAGAATTTTGAAAACCCCTGCGTGGTTTTATAATTACAAATAAACATTAACTTATGTACACACATCTATTTTTTTAATTACAAATTTATTTAAAACGTAACTATAATTAAATTTAAGTTCAAATTCACAAAAGACTACCTACACAATCTGCAAGCATCAGCTTGTCTTTCAAATGTGAATATAAAACAGAAATACAAGTATGATCAGAATAAATTAGCTTCGTTTGTTTTATTTAAATATCGTAACGATAATTAAATTTAAGTTCAAATTCACAAAAGACTACCAATGTGCAAGCTGATGTCTTTCAAATGTAAATATAAAACTGGTTTGTAACGAGTTTTGTATTATTCTAAAAAAAGATAATACCGCAGGATTTTTTGCTCCAAAAAACATTTCTTTATAGACTAGCTTAGTAGTAGGTTTTTTATGCAACGCGACTGTTTCCTCGTTTGAGCGGTTGAACGGTAAGCATCATTCTCAATTGATGAAAGTGAAAGTTCTTGTGAACCGCGTACACAAAGAGGGAAATGACGCTTGCAACGCATTCTTGGATGCAATTAATTCGTTAGCTTTTCAGTGAAACAAGTAACCTTGGCTGGAATCAGATCATTCGGATTCTCATCCATATGATAATAGCTCATCATTGTATTTATGATGTGATAAAATTCGAGGACAACTCGATATGCTCGGCGTTAAATTCAAGTGCCATAAAAATATAAAAAATATCATTGGAATTTTTTTATCAGTCAAATGTTTTTTTTTGCGAGTTCCGTCTCAATTCGGTTAAGGATATTTTTCTGACCTTGGTTCATTTTTAAATAAATAAAAGAAAAAAATCTCGAAAGTCATGAAATATTTTGAGATTTTATCGGTCCATGAAGCAAATTTAATAAAGATTATTTATCGAAGAAGAAATCTTTTCTTCTTAAAAGAAGCAGAGAAATGTAAGAGTGTGTTTGTGTGTCTCACTTTTCGGAATGACCATCGATCTGAAAAAAAAATGTAATGTATTGTTCAATTGCTCGATATTTATAGAAAGAGAATTAAAATTCGAGCGGTTAGTACTGACTGGTATTTGTATAACATTTTAACACACTCATTATGAATTGCCCCTGTAGTGCAGTATCTGAAAAAATATTATCAATTCCAAGTTGTTTTAATATGTTACCTGCTGAAATTAAAAACTGTGCCCAAAACAAACAATTGGTGAACTTGGCTTACTGAAAGAATTCATTTGTACTAACTTACAATGATATATTATTCTAAAGACGTTTAAAATTGTTATTTATGTTTTCATAATTTTCTTTTGATATATTTCTGTAAAAAATAACTTTTTTGTTTTATATAATTGTAAAAATGTAACTGTAAACTCACTATAATAAGATTTATCAACCTTTTAGACGTACTGCTAAAAAGTATGTTTGCTAAAAGTTTTTTTTGCCTTGTATTTGTAAAGTGTGTATTTTAATTTTTAAAAAATGTATTATCAGATATTTGAACTCAATGATAATAATTCATGTTAAGGCGAAATAGGTAGACTTGACCTGAAATTTGGCATTTTTGAGGCCACTTTTAGAAGTATGGACACTTTTCTAGAAAAAAACACAAATTGATTTCGAAAGATCGTTATTTTATCTTGTAAAGTAAGATGTAAAATTTTGAAAAATAATATTATTTTCATATCATAATAAAGTGTTACCGTTGGACGATGCGCAGATTTGTTGCATTTTCAAAGGTGAAGTTGTATTATACAACAAATATTTCAAATCATTGAATAATAATGTATAAACAATCAATAAATTATCTATCATATGTATGTATAAGAATTTTGTTTTTATTTCAAATAAAATTACTAATAAATAAATCCGAGCACGCGTTTTGTGACGAAAATCCCTCAATTGGACTATTTATTTATGGTCTTACAAATTGGTATAGTTCAGATTTTTTTAGAAAAATAATTAACCAAGACATAATTGAAACATTAGAAATAATTTATGACCAAAAAATATATTCTTAAAGTATATAATAGTAATTAATTTCGATTCGCGTTTGTTGTTTGTGTCTTGCCCCGGCGCAAGCCGAAATTTTATCATTCCCCGCTGCGACAGTGCGGCGAGCGGACGTCTATTCCACGCCAGTCTACTTGATAACATTTTAAAGAAATTCCTCGCTTAAAAATGAGGAGGAAAATACCCTCGAAAAAAAGTTTTATTAGATAGCACAAATTACCGTACGTGGGAGATATATTTTCAGAAAAAACAAAGGTTAGTGATATATAATTATCCGTGTACATTGTTCGTACTTATATGCTACAGGGTCGTTCGAAAGAATCAGTCAGAATAAGCACATATTTTTTATAACATTTTTGGCGATAATTTTGTGTTGTTTAATTTCTAGGGAAAAGAATCAACTATGGACAGGAGTTTATGTCTGTTATCGTTTTTTCATGTATAAATGTTAAAACTTATGCCAAAGTACGTGAAACTGTTTGTGATTGGTAGTCAAAAAGTGACACGAACCAAATGAATTTCGATTCGTGATGTGCGATTCAAATCATTTTTTTGTTCATAATTTCTATTTTATTGTCCAATTCACTATTACATTGGTATAATTCAACATATTTAATGTTTTTTGTGTTACTTTTTGTCAGTTTCATAATGTCATATTGTGAATTGAGCTTCTTGTTTTAGGAATAAAAAACAAGATTATTTTTGACATACAAACCTATGATTTTTACTCGTGAATTTAATAACATTTCGAAAATTAGACCATTCAGGTCGCTCCGTTAATCATGAAAACAAATACATGAAAGCGATACAATATTATGCAATCGCATAACTACATATGTAGGTAGGTACCGTAGAAAATAGTTGGAAATAAAACCTAGTTTTAATATATAAACTACTTCAGTTGTAAGGAATAAACCCTCTTTTCAATGTCATACATATCAAATCAAGTAATACTTTGAAGATAAGTATTAGAAATAAAACTTACCGGTAATACCTTTCGGACAAACGAATAAATAAGTAAAACAAAAGATTTTTACTCACCTTTGGAAAACTCGTGTAAAATATTTAAAAAAAAAAACAAATTAAACAAATATTTGAAATTTTTTTTAAATGTATATTTATATACCTACATATTTTATATCTACCATGTCAACAAACTGCATTTGTATTTATTTATGTTTACGCACTCCGACGTATAATTTACAAATATGTATGTAACTACTTATAAGGAAGAAAGCTACAACCAAGAATTAAACAACAATAATTGTTATTTCATCGGAACCATGCTGTAGTTTTCACTGCCGCGCGAGTGGACGGCTCGCAGCGGAATGAATTCGGTATTTCTGTCTCGGTCTAAAAGAACGTCCGATCGCGAGATCGTCTTTTAACGAAATTTGAATTCTCGTCCGCTGGTTAAATCGCCTTAATCACACTTGCCATCAGTTTCAGTGATATAAAATACGGAACAAACACATCGATCGGTGTTCTACGTCTCTGCTACTTTTCAGCTTGCATCCGAATATCGATATGTTGTTTATTAAAATTGTTATAGCCATACAATAAAGAAGAAAACTTGCGAAAAGTGCCTTCTATACAAATTTTATTGGAAACAAATGTGCCACTGAGTTATGAATAACCTGACTATATTTGAAAATCACAACTACCACCACAGTAAGCGGAAAATGTTGCTTTAAAATCGGGCCGCGACACAGACATATGAATATATAGACTAGAAATTAAAGGTGAGGGGTAAAATCAACTGTTGAAGAACGAAGGGGGTAAAGCTGACTGTGATTCGTCAATAAATCAATCTGACAGTATATAGGCATCTCGCATTATAATATCACCATTTAGTTCTTAAAAGTAAAATCTGCTTTTGAATGAATAGACATTTTTACATGGGAGCGCAAATTACTCGCCACGTAATGAACAAATTTGCGAAGTCCAAATTCGGCAAAAAAAATTCTTCTATTTTCAGAGTCGAATATTTTGTTTACGTATTTAGTTAAGACACTTTTATAAGTGTTCATAATTTACTTCCCAGTAACAACGATGCGCACACTTGAAAATCGCTACATTCGACCAATGTTGGCTCGATGTGATAGTATATGTTTCTACAACTGATTCATATTATACGACGTGAATAAGCTTAAAATGACGCTTACATATGGAATGTAATACGACAATTGGGTTTATTCTCTTTTTCACATCTTTTCATATCACAAGCCACTATTTTTTAACACGCTGTGTTATTTCATAAAATGCCTCGACCATAGCTCGACGCTAGTTCGAACAAGAATGATGACGTCACATTCTCAAGATTCACGGGAAGCCATACGCGAGCCCAGCCGGCTCCAATGGAACCGGTATGGGGAGTGGGGAATAATACGCTTTTAATCACTTAGGGCAGGTCTACTAATATTCATATGTCTATGGGCCGCGATCAATAAATATAAAAAATATCGCCAAAAGTGTGTTTTATTTTATTTTGCGAAGTTCAGGCACAAATATTTAAATGTTTTACGATCATTTTGTAAAGAACTTAATTTTCCACGTTATTCAATAAAATCACAACCGAAAATGGATTCCTAAGTAGGAGATTTTGATCTTTAAAACAGTTATAGGACTGATACTTTATTTTTTCTGGGCTGATGACACAAAAAACGCTCGATTATTTTAAAGGCCAATTTGTGTTCTACTTGCGTACTTAAGAAAATCATCTGAAATATTTCTAAGCGATTTTGCATATTACTACGTAGTGCTTCGCTTTAAGGGAACGGCTGCGCGACCTTTTTCATACAAAACTTAAATTTTGATTTTAGGCCAAAATACCTAACAAAACTACATAATTATATTTTTAATCAAAACGTGTAGCAAATATCTAGTACAGATATGTGATTCTTTATTATTTATGTTTTAAAATATAAAATATATGGCAAAAGGATTCAATTATTCATGATTTCAGAGGCAACTTTGGTAATTATGAGTTAATTATTTTTTAATGATTTCGCTCTGTGTACTATGCAACTATGATGAAATAAAAATTAATATTTTTTATTTAATTATTTTTATGGACGTAAATACAAATTACAAACGACCGATTTACATTGAAATAAACTAAAATTTGTACCCAAAAAAAATGTTGATCTTTGATTTTATTTTTCATTATATTGTAAGAATATGTAGGGTAAGGTTATTTTTTTAACAATTACAATTAACTCGCAAAAAAATGCCAAAGTTGCCTCTAAAATCATCCAAAATTTAATTATTTAATGGCCTCTATTTTATAATTTAAAACACAAATAAATAAAGTAGCACATATCCATACTAGATTTTTGCTGTACCTTTTGTTTAAAAGAATATTTTTTTACTTTCGTCAAGTATTTTGTCCTCAAATTCAAATTTAAGTTGATAAGTGAACAAAATTATAACGTACTTTTAATGTTGAATAATTTAAGATAAGATATTATGTATTATTGTTAAACTTTGAATTATGTAGTTAAACATGTAGGTATATATTGCTTTAACTGGAATAATTTTTTTTAAAGATTCTTCTGTACAATGGAAACGAAAAACAAATGATATTATTTCACTGAGTTCTGTTTCTTGGCAGTTAGCTGTTACCTGCCACTTAACAATTTGCAGGTATTGTTTTTGTGCAATACTTAAACTGAAGGTCAATTAGTAATGAATCACTCTCCCGATAGCGAGTATGTTGCTTCTATAATTATATCTATGGTTTCGCTTGGCAAATCAATTTATTCAATTCGTCTTTAGAAATTTATTACCATGCTGAATACTAGCAACTTCTCGATTTGTTGATTTCGGTTGATTTAAATTTGTTATTGGTGGGGCAATTATTGTCGACCGTGTGTATTAATGCATATGTTGGGTCAAGTGGACAATTTATTATTGGTCGGGCAATTAGTGTCGACCGTGTGTATTCATGCATATGTAGGGTCAAGTGGTGTACCTTTTTACAATTTGTTATTGGTCGGGCAATTAGTGTCGACCGTGTGTATTCATGCATATGTAGGGTCAAGTGGTGTACCTTTGGACAATTTCTTATTGGTCGGGCAATTAGTGTTGACCGTGTGTATCCATGCATATGTAGGGTCAAGTGGTGTACTTTTGGACAATTTGTTATTGGTCGGGCAATTAGTGTCTAACGAGTATGCATATGTGGGGTCAAGTGGTGTACCTTTGGACAAATTGATATTGGTCGGGCAATTAGTGTCGACCGTGTGTATTCATGCATATGTAGGGTCAAGTGGTGTACTTTTGGACAATTTCTTATTGGTCGGGCAATTAGTGTCGACCGTGTGTATTCATGCATATACAGGGTCTTTGGACATTTTTTCCATTTTTTAACTTATTTTATTTTTCTTTAAATTGGACCACGATGAAAACTTAATTTTTTTAGTCTTATGAATTGTTAAATTATGCGAGTATTCGAATTTGCGTGTACCTTTGTACAAGTCTATATGTTCACAAAAATAAAATCCATTAAATTTGAAGCTATGCAAACAAATAACTATTAACTTTGACTTAAAAAAATAATGAGGAACCCTGCCCTAAAATTACAAAAAAGTGGTTAATAAATGAACAAAACATAAAATAAAATCCATTAAATTTGATGTTATGCAAACAAATAACTTTTAACTTTAGCTTAAAAAATAATGAGGAACCCTGCCCTAAAATGAAAAAAAAGTGGTTAATAAATGAACAAAACATTTATCTATCCTAAACATTATATTTGGTATTAATATTTAAACTTAAGCTAATGTGTATTATGTTATAACATTAAATGGTAGAACCTACAGACAAGCTGATTGTCACAGCTTTGTGGGACTACCCATATCTTATATTGTATTAAATGTTATTATATTCAATTTAATAAATAAATATTTTAAAAAAAAAAAACTGCCATAACGTCGCTTCTGAGCTTCATATATACATTAACACATTTTGTTTAGTCCCTCCCGATTAATTCTCAATTAGGGATGTATTAACTAACACCAAGAAACATATATTATATACCTTAGTTAGTAAAATTGTAATTTACTGTATACAAGGTTGTTAACAATATAATATATTACGTATATTTTTTTCGTATATATATTTATATAAAAAAATAAATTAATTTAAAATAATACACAAAAACTGAAAAATACTTAATGCGATAAATATTAAATTCGTCACAAAAATTACACTAAATGCAATTTTTCGTTATTTGATACATCAGTTGCCAGTTCTAAATATACTCCGTACTATTTTTAAAGTTAATTTCTAATGATGTCTTGTCAAAGAAATTAAAAGTGTCCAGAGGTAGGTACGAGTTTCAATACGTAAAATACTTGACCCTATATCTATTCAACCTAGTTTCCTCTATTCAAACTAAGGCGGGCATTTAGGCAGTTGCATAACAATCCCTTGAGGCGAAGCTATCAGTGAAATGACTGGTTTCAATTAATCTTTACTACGAATTCGGTTACATTATGAATACCAAAAAATTGCGTTGGATACATTTTACAGCTTTTCCTACACTTGGGTAGAATTAATAACATTATAAAAATGGTTCTATGGCAGTTGCGTGGCCTCTAGACAGTGGCAATTCAACACACTTTTGAAAAGTGATATAAATATATAATATATTTTCTTTCTTAAAATTAGCGCAATATAAACATGCACTCAAAAATTATTTTTCCATAATGTAACTTTATATACGCAATATGGACATGTTGAAATGAAATGATGATATTTCTCATTGTTCTTTATTGTTATTTTTGGTTGTGATACACAAAATAATTGTACGTTATTTTAAAGTTTAAAACTACTATTATGTAATGATATTATTTTTCTTACTTTTGTACTCTATTATATGTTTATTTATAAAAGGCAGTACAGCCGTTAATGTATTTAAAATTAAAATAAAATAAAATAAATTCATTACGGCTATGCACTACGTCGTGTAATATTTTAAATCGAGCCTCTATCAATAACAGCCCTTACGTAGATGGCGATAAGGTTTAAATTCCCGCTTAACACCATCCGCCTGTTTTGATTTATGCAAGAAAAAAAGTGCCTTTTTATTTTATTTTGTGGATGTTCGGGGATAAATATTTAATTTTTTTCCGATCATTTTATAAATAACTTAATTTTCCACATTATACAATAAAATCATAGCTGAAAATGGGTTCGTAAGTAGGAGACTTTGAACTTTAAAGCAGTTTTCATAGGCCTTATACATTATTTTTTTGTGGACTTATAAAAAGAGTTATCTAAAAAATACTCGATTATTTCAAAGGCCAAGATGTATTCTACTCGCAGTATTTAATTAAGGTTAAACGCAACGCTCGTTGTATTCTACGTGTTCACAGATGGCGTTAATTAATTAATTTTGTTTAAATACGCTTTTGCAAGGTATTGCTTTACAGTATTAAAACAAATTATTTGTTTGCGCCCTCATATACGCAATATGAATATGAATAAATAGTTTTGTCCATATAAAAACTCAATTCTATCGAGAAAGGCATACAAATACAATATTGGATTGAATCATCGGTAAAATATTGTATTTGTGTGCCTTTCTCGAAAGAATTATGTCTTTAAACGAACAAAACTATTGATTCATATTCATATTGCGTATATACGGGCGCAAACAAATGATTTGTCTTAATATTGTAAAGCAATACCTTGCAAAAGCGTATTTAAACAAAATTAATTAATTAACGCCATCTGTGAACACGTAGAATACAACGAGCGTTGCGTTTAACCTTAAAGCATCTGAAACATTTCTAGGCGACCAAATTTTCGAACCAAAAACACATGATTTTGCATTACTACGTAGTGCATCGCCTTAAGAGTGATTGAAAGCAATGAAAAAATTGCCTATTAACCTAACGTAACCTATTTTTTATCGCTTTTCATGACTTTATATCAATTTTCGAGAGTGTGTTGAAGTGTGTTAAATTGCCACTGTCCTGAGTTGTCCGGTTACCATCTCTAAATAGTCTAAAATAATGTCGCCATCCGTGCCTGTGTGTTTGTTCGCTTAGTTATTCACTTTCATTTAGAGATTTTTTTCAGGAAGGTTAACATATATAATACATGCATATTAGATCTATAAAAAGTAAAGAAAAGTCAGCTATTTAATCTATGTACACAAATGAATGTTTCTTTGTGTGTGCCCTATAGACTCCAAAATTACTGTTAATTAAGCTTTTTCTTATTAGTGCAAGGAACGTTTAGAGACACGTTCGAATTGTTGAAGTATTCGGGGACGCTTGAGGAAGAAAGTTCGGAGTTCGGAGACTTAGCGCATTATCACTGCGCTGGAATGAGATACGGAGTCGATTTAAAGTCGATATATGAAGATTTTCTAATGTGGCACACAATAGAGAATGGTAGAAAAGTTCGGAGACGCCCGAGGAATACTTAACTCTTAATTTTGCACTGGAATGAGATAATAATGAAGTTTTTCATAAAAATATGTGAATTTCATGTTATTACGTAAAGTGAAAGGTATAAATACACGAAATAAATAATTATTTGTGGTAAAATGAGGCGTATGTGATACATGGTTGAAGAAGTCTAGAATACCCGAGGAAGACATGGCACGATCAAGTGAAACAATTACATATTATAATACAAAAATAGTATTTCCACTAAATAAAAATTATTCAAAAGTTTATTTATAAAATTTTGTGGATTTTTCTATCGCGGGATTGCATGCCAAAAGTATTTTAGTGATTTATTTTTTGGGTATTGTGCCGTATTACGATACCTCCTTCTTTAGCCAACGTTTCGGACAGCATTACAGTGTCCACCATCATTGTGGTGAAGTGTGTTATTATAAATGTAGATGCGAAACTGTGTTGCCAGCTCCAATCCGCTAAGAGCTGGTATTACATTAAAATTTAAAATGGTTTTCTGCATTTATATTTGGTGTAACCGTCAATTACCGGATAACAAATACTATTGAGCTTAGCCCCGTCGTCTTTATTAACACATTCTTTGCGGGGAACGAGAAAACTCGTCATACACCTTTTTACAGTAAGACGAGGGAGACGAGTTTACTCGTTTTGTTGCGCAAAGCGGTAAGGAGCGGGAAACTTGTAAACAAGGGGTTCTAAATGGGTGCGGGGTCATGTGTTTTCTATTGTCGGCGGTACCCGATCTATCTACCTGTCAATACAATGAGTTTGAAACACAACAAAAAAATAAAAATAAAATCGTTGTCGCGTATGTTCCGCTCACCAACATCGCCGTGAAACGAGGTACATGTGCAAGTTTTGCAATGTGCCCCTGCATAAAGGAAAATGTTTCGAACGCTATCACACATTGAAGCACTATTAGGTTATAGTTTTTTTATATGTATTGAAAATTTCTAAATAATCTTGTAATTTTGTATGAATAAATTTCGATACGTTATTTCGATTGTGAAATACTGTTTTTTCTATGATTCCCAAGAAAGTAGAAAGTTTTTGTTCACAACAAAAGGAATTACGCATACATTGCTAAGTAAATAAATAGAGACATCTTTTTAAAGTAAAACACTGAAAATTTCATCAAAAAATATCAAATAGATCATAAGATATGAATATTTTGCGGAAAGTCTAATTTTGGGGCTAAAATTAAAAAAAAAAACACTCGCGCTTCGCCCCCAATTTGGCGGTAAAATGCCCGACCATATAGTGTTAATATAATAATCCCATTAATGCTGGCCGAAATGTTGGCCAAAGAAGAAGGTAGCACAAAATTGCTGTTACCCCAAAAATAAATCACTGTAATATGTTTTTAGCCATTTGTGTAACGTCCCTCAAACATAAAAATATGCATCGTAAAGTGCACAGCTTACCATCCTATAACATTTTATGAAAAATATAATAATATTTTATGAAAAATTCTATTATTTTGCCATGTGTGGAGATCGAACTCGTGCCTCCCAGTTCAAAGAACGTATTATGCGAGGTCGAAAATATGATTAAAAATAATAAATATGTGATGTTTCTAGTTGGAACTAGAATACTAACTGCACACCTTTGCAATGGAGAGGGGTTTTAGAAAACGCGGCAGTCATCCAACCGGTATGGTAGGTGCCAGTTATTATTATTATTGATAAGCCGCAAACTGGTTCAGTAACAGTGAACTTCAAACAAGTTACACTTTTCCGCAACTTTGAACAAGGAAGGGCGACCGAACGATTTGTATTTTTTGATCGAGTGCCACAAGATTACTTCCCTGTTGATTAGCCTTCGTAGGTACGGCAGGTTTGTCGCCATCGTCATTAATTTTGCTCTTTGACAAGAAAGGACAAAAAGGGAGTTGGCGTTCTTTAGTTTAGATTTTGATTCCGCTGGTGCAAGTTTGACGATTTTGACAAAGTGTTGATTTGGCCTGGTGAGGTGATGGATCCAATAATAATACTGGTCCGTAGCGCAATGTTCTACAGCCAACAGCCGCCAACCCGCCATCATTAAGACAAGTGCTAAATACCAGGTTTAAGGTTAATTTACATTTTTAATGTTCAACTAACTGTTTTCCCGCTGCTTGGAAATATTTTCAGGTAGGTAGTTTTTACTTGAGAGACATTGCAATTAATACAGCTATATCTTGCTGTAAATTTAACCTAACCAAGTTTAAAATCTTAGAACCAGTACCTATATTTAACAAGCACATACCTACGACTATATTTATTTGAAATCAAGTACGAAGTGAATATATTTTGAATTTTGATTGAACTAATTGACTGGACTTTTGGATGAGCCGATAAAAAACCACTGACTTGTGCAAACGATTATTTCATCAGTTGATGCCCTCATCAATCGAGATTATTACTTTTTTTTCTGACTTTATAATGTTTTGTATTATCATTCGTATGAACCTGCGTCAAATGTTTTAATATAAACACATAAAAACATGATAATCGAGAACCTCATTAATTCGCCTTCCAATATGTATTCTTTACAATATCTATCTGCCTGAAATAGCTTGAAACAAATTGTATAATTAAAAAGCATCGTTTTCACTAACATATCTACAATATTTATAATGTATCGGTTCGTCAAGTTTCACAATAATTATTTTATCATTTCACTTCTATCTTTTGTTGTATATCAAATTATCATGTTGGATTTAATCTATAGATTTTGATTTTGAAGTATGGGTACAAAAATATTTTTTTACCAATTATTTTCTCAGTTATCCAAAGTTTCTTATTTATCCAAATAAATTGTAATAATGATCTGCTAACGTAAGCCTTCACGTCTATTTCGAATAATAATATTAGTATCGCAAATTTGAATGCTGTGCACAGTTGTTAAATAAGGAATAATGCATTTAAATATTTTTAAGGATAATTTTTTTTAATTTCGAGATAAGTTACTTTTGGTTCCATTATAACTCTACAAAACCACAATTCATAAATAGAAAAAAAAACTCACATTACCTACGTAACCTATTTAATCTGGAATCACCTTTTACAGGTGTGTTGATTTGTCACTGTGACGAGTTATCTGGTCACCGTTTGTTTTTCCCCTATCATTAGTGACAGTCTTGTAACTAGTTATCAAAAATACAAATTTCGGTTGTCTGTGCATCCTGCGTAACTTTGGCTAAATGAACCAAAATTTGCTCTGAATTCAAGTGTCAAAATCAAAATTGCAACTGATTTTGTGAATGATTCAGACAAGCAATAAAGTACTTACCTGTTATTATACAATATTTGTAATAGAAAATTATTTTAACTGTCATTTTCTAAATTTGAACTGATTTGTTAAGAATTCGGACAATCCCGTGATATTTCACGTAACTGCCCCAGTTTATAAATAATAATTACATTAAATAACACATTCCTTTAACAAATATTTTATTCATAGTGTATATATTTTTTCATAATATTGTTCGTAACACTTTCCCTTTATCATGTGTAATTTCAATTTTGTTTTCACTTAGTGCATAATCAACATTTATGTTTATACAAAAAAAAAATAACTTAACCAAATTCTGCCATCGTTACGGTAATGGACGCGTCTAACAACTAGAATGTATTTATGGTTCCATAACAAATAATAATTGTTTTCCGACTGTTGGTCTTTGTATTACATCAGTTTACCTAAGAATGTCTAAATTTAAAAAAACACCTTACACGTGTAAAATATTTTAACATTATAAAATCCCCTTCATTCATCAACTGCCCCCTCTGTACACGAAATTATATACGGCGCGGCGCGGCCTTCCTCAGGGATATGTACCAAGTCCCATTTTGTTTGCATGTAAATTTTATTATCATATTATATTATGTTTTCGAAAATGATCTCGATAAAATGGGTTATTGCCACGATCAGGATTTTAACTCTATGACACCAATAATTATATTGTATTTTTAAAAAAATAAATTTATGCAAACGGCTGTAAGTGGTGTTTCAATATGAGTTCAACGAGAATTTGTATTGGGAAGATGTCGTTTAAAAATAATAATTCGGTGGTGTATCTATGTGTAACTGGGTTCAATTTGTTGTTATTTTCAAAATTGAAACTCTTTGTGAGATCGATTCAGACAAGCGATAAATTAGGCACCGATACAATTTCTGTACTTGAAATGTGTATTTCTTGTGTTTAAATTTTATATCGTATTTTTTAATGTTTGAAACAAATATGTTTTCAGCTTCACAAATTCCACAATTATATTATTCCGTGATTTATTACGGGTCTGCGCCAGAACGCATAAATATTATAATATCTAAGTATAGCATATATAGTATGCTTAGTGTGAAGTTAGACATTTCCATAGGATTGCGTAAAGTGCCTGCGTAGAAAAAATCAACTATTTTCGCGATGGTGGGCAGGAAGGATGAAATTCCATTCAATTCTGTCTTAGCAAACACTCATGTTGTTTCATTGATTTTTATACATACTCTTCTGTTACATCGTCTCTTTTTGTGAGGCGGTATGGGTAACGATGCCCCGGGAACCATTATATCTCCGACTGTCCCTTCCTTTTGAAAAGTGTAAATCAATAGAATATTAAATCATATTTCTGTTTCATTCCCAACCTCTTCCACCCACCTGCGCCTCGTGTATCCCCGTCTATCTCTTCCTTTTAAAAAGTCAAGGCAATATAATATAAAATCATAACCTTCTTGAAGGCGGAAATGTAGATCACATATATTAGCACTAGTATTTATTTGCATAGTTTCCTTGAATGTTGTCCCGCGTTAGGTATAGCCGCATAATTCATAGGCCGCACGACGTGGTCACTTGGTGCAATACCTCGCCTCCATCCGTCGCTGCAAGAAGAGGCGGATGGGTGTATCCGGAGATTAATAGAACATGTTGCTTTACAAATAATGCAAACACTTTCACGGCAATGTGTTTAATGAAAGTGCGAGGTAGCCTGCCGCTCAAGGAACACCGTTTTGTTTGTTGATTGTGTACTTACATATAGCTATATATGTAGGCCCACCACACTCCCGGAGTTCACTGGACGCAGCCACTCTGTATCTTTCGGGTTAACAAACCAATAAGTTCGTGGTTTAACCTTTCCTTGCCGGTGATGTTAACTGAGTGAACATCGTTTCTAATTAATAAAATATCTCTCTAAATATGCTAAACACAGAGTTCAAATTTTAGGTATTCCTCCGCAATACATTTATGTATTGCATTAAGTAATTAGAATATATAAATATTTACCGAGTGTATAGCACCGGAGGACGAGGAATTTTTGAATACCGTAAGGGAAGGGTTAATACGGGTTTGTGACGCGGTTAAACCGGCGGCACACAGTGGGCTGAAAATCGCCTCTCATAGACATAGCGACTTGAATTTTCAAGGGTCTTTTTTTGGCTAGAAATGGTTCTGCTGATCATTAGGTACTATGCTATACAATTTCGTATGAAGCAATCGCGTGTACAAATGAAGGCGTTATCATTTTTTTAAGAAAAAATTGTATGGCACTGACATTAAAAATGAGGCTATATCTGGAATCATAAGGTTGGCCATTATATCCTTACACACAGATATACTACTATTTATTTGTATGTTTTTGACATACTTTGTATTGTGGCGCAACTTGCGATTTTTTTTTTTAAATCCTCAAAGATGAAAAAAAACTTTTTTTATGTTGATGATTCATTTTAATGCTTAAATGCTTTACATATGAGTATGCTTTGTCTAGTTTACAATATTTTATTGACACTATAAACCAAAACAGTTTAAGAAATCACAAAAGTTAGTTTTTTATTTATTGTTTTTGTGTTTAATTCGTAGAACTCCATTTATTTTTGAAAAATTTAATAATAATAAGTTATTTTCAATTTCTGCAAGTATTCCATAAGAGGCAGACATACTTTAAGGAAACTTAGACCTGCTTAAACTGCAGGATCAGAAAGCTCCGATAGAGTTCTTAGATGTAATGTCAATTGTAGAGTCTGATTCTGAAGTGGATTCTGATGGTGACAAAGAAGTTTAAAATAAGTTTAACTTTTATTGATTCTTAAATATTGTATTTTTTACTTTTTTCTACTAATTCAGTATTTAAAATTTGTTATAGTTATAGTATATTGTTATATATTATAATGATTTTACCGAAACCCACTGGATTATAGCAATGTTCGAAGGGGAAATTTTAAATTTGTCGAAATTCCGGAAACCCACAAATTACAGCACTTTCAGTACGAATGAGGAATCTTCCACTCTGAATCGAAGTTCATAAAATGCTTTTGTTTCAATAATATTATTTTATTTTTAAAATGACATATTATGCGCGGTGACGCACGTGATCCGATGATTATAAACACATAATGTGAAGTTAAAATATGTGTGTGTTTTATTCAGATTTATGATATTATGATTACAAACATTATAATATTTATGATGAGTAGGGATTGCACGCAATGTATAGTGGTTATATTATGAAACAATATACTAGGGAAATATTATTTTCCGAGTTTATCGTACTTTTCGAAATACAAGGTTATTTTTAATGTTCAAAATAACGTTGCTTCCAACATTAATCAAGATCGAATTTATGTAGTCTTAATTACGAGTAGGTACTTCCGGTTAAATTACTACGTACCTACTTCCACACCGTGACGTCAAAATGCATAAAGCATAACTGATTATTAAATAGCCTCTCCTTAATAATTATTATAATTTCTATTGATAAATATTATAATGTTTGTATGAAGATTTGTCCCGCGATAAGATTGCTAGACCAAGGTTGTCTTAATAAAACTTACCAACTCTGAATCGTTTCTGTCCAGTTAAGTTTTGATTAGGAGACATAGCTATATCTATACAGGGTGTATCGGCACTAACCCGACAAACTTTAACCAGCTATTCCTTAGCACATTTGGAGTAAAAAATGTTATGGGCACTTTGCTGTCCGGTAGCATTTTTTTTTCAATTAAAAACAAAAAAAAATAAAATTTCCACACTACATCACTGTCATTGGCATTGCGTTTCGTGTTCAACAGATGTTATAAGCAAGTATGTCAAAAAGCGTCTTCGCTCTTTCGCACACACTAAATAATAATAGTTAAAAATGAGACGAATGGTGCCGTGCCATTTCGTTGTGATTGTAAAAGTGCGCCAATCTAGGTACACACGTGCATTATTCAACGGAATTCGAATAAAATATTTGCCAG
Source organism: Hesperophylax consimilis (assembly GCF_061612785.1). Lineage (NCBI taxonomy): Eukaryota > Metazoa > Arthropoda > Insecta > Trichoptera > Limnephilidae > Hesperophylax > Hesperophylax consimilis. Next base: position 6,892,042 of record NC_142842.1, read on the forward strand.
ATGGGTTTTCAAACTTTGACAAAGGATAAAACAGTGGTGACATGTGGTGAAAATATGAATAATAAATTTTTTATTAAAAAAAACGTTACCGGACAGCAAAGTGCACATAAGATTGTTTACTCCAAATATGCTAAGGAATAGCTGGTTAAAGTTTGTCGGGAACGTGCCGATACACCCTGTATATAAAAAATATATTATATGTACATTAGTAAAATATTTTGACTGTTCAACAAAGAGAAATTCTTATTTTAGGTCAGTCAAAATTTGAATGAATTAGCATACATATTTTGTACAAAAAAAAGGTAAAATATAAATAATAGGTGCATATACTTAATAATAAAGGATTAAAACATGAAGGTAGGTACCTGATGTTTGCATTGCGTATTATATATAGTCCCACGTACATATTTCGTATTTAATCCCATTAAGAGATCTAGAAATCTACAAATGTGTATATTCTTGGTATAGACCGGTCAGTGGTTGAGTGAGCATAGCGCTTGGGTCTCACCCGAGCGTCGCGTGTTCGATTTCTCGGCTGGCTAAGTCCTCCATCACAACACAAGCAACATTTTCGGCTTTCTGTGGTGGTAGTAGGAGATTTTCAAACATTGTTGGGTTATTCGTGACCCGGGAATGTTTGTCTTTCTTTTTTAAAAAAAAATAAAAACCTTATACACGGTGTCCGGAAACTCGTAGTACAAGCGGGAAACTGGAGAATCTACACCACATGGGGAACCCAAAAAAACATAAAGTTTTTTGATTTGAGCATTTTCAAAAAAAAAAAAAAAAAACCAAAAAAAAATATTTTTCGGCTATTTTAGGGTTAAAGTTTTTTCTGGTGTTTAGGGTTGAATAACAGATGTTTTAACCCTGCAGAGCAGAAATATTTTATGATTACACCGGGTTAAATGAAGGGTGATTTCAAAATAATGCTTCAAATCCGAGTTTCTTCATTTGTTTTACTTTCAAATAGTTTTAATTAGTTGGGTACTTTGATCTTCAGTAATAATTTATAAGAATTTGATTAAAAAAAAAAAAAAAAATAAATCAACTTCAAACTCGATAACGAAAGCTCAAATAAAAAAAATATATACTACAAAATCGACTCCAAATGTGATGTAGATTCACCAGTTTCCCGCTTGTACTACGAGTTTCCGGACACCCTGTATTGTAGGTAATAGGCATTAAAATCGCTTGACAAACGGAGTCTAGAAACGCTCGATTTCAAGCAAAAAACTGGTTTTTATTTATTTTCTAATTATTTTTTTAAGAAAACTAAAAAGTTAATCAAGTGAAACTGTCACAGATATAATAATGTATTTTTCAAAAGTTGTTTCCTTTATGCCTTGATACATTTCTATAGTTTTTTTTATTTTTTTAGTACTTTATATTTATATTTTTTATTTAGTAATTTATTTTTTTATTGGTATTCTATTCAAGCGAAACGATAGGTAAACCTTTAATTTATCTAAAGCATATTTTTTGGTATTTATAATGTTCACCAATTCGTTATAAAGATTAATCAAAATAGTGATTTGGCATTAAGCTACCCCCTAAGCTGAGTGAATTGGGGAATATGTTAATTTTACATTATCTCCGTAATGCGGTAGGTAGGTAAGGAACTAAAACGAAGTACATAATAATGTCTAATGGGAATGTATGGCGAGCGATATGCTGAAATGTGTCAAGCAATGCAAATACAGCGTGGTCTGTCACATGCTTAAATCAGGCAGGGCCTACGGATACTTTAAAGATAATAATATTATTAATCTATTGCATGAAAAAATGCCCTTTCAGTATCGTGTGTGGTTACATTAAAATCATTGGATAATGATGGTTTGATGGAAATGTGAATATCGTGGTTTCACAAAGCATTTCCACTTTTTTTTTATTTTTTTTTTATATTTACTCCACACAGGAGGCCCTGAAGAAAATAATTTCCCTCAGGGCCTATGTCATCTTTGGGGATGCTGTGTGGAGGGTCTTTTTGTGGAGAGGAAGGAGTGAACATGGGTCTTGAAGAGTCCCATGTTGTAGGAGGGAGGAAACACAGAGGCCGGCAGTTCGTTCCACAGCCGAGCTGTTGAACTTAAGAACGAATCATAGAAGCGACCCGTTCTCATGTGACAAGTGTCAACTGTGTACAAATGTTGGGCGCGCGTTTGGCGTGTATCCCGACTACGCACCGGTGCCGAAGGGATCAATGACGCTAGTTCCTCAGAGCATCTTCCATTGTAATACCGATAGAACAAGGACAGCATACCTACCTGACGCCTGTGCTCTAAAGATTGCAGTCCGTTTGTTAAGATTGGGGAATCTATCAAACGGACCGCCCGTTTCTGCACAGAGTCAAGGGTTTTTTTCAGGTATTTTGGGGCTCCAGACCAGAGATGGCTGCCAAATTCGACAGTAGGGCGCACTTGCGATTTGTACAGGGTGAGCAGTTGTGTACTATTAAAGTATCTGCGGGCCCTGTACAGTACGCCCAGCTTCTGAGAGGCCAACTTTACTCTAGCTTCGATGGAGCCCCCGTACCTGAGCTGGTCACTTATAGTTACACCAAGCATATCAATGGAAGGCCTGTTCGGAAGATTGCTTCCGTTGAAGGAGACAAGATTATCATTTGGATCCCTTTTAGACGTAATCAGACAGGATTGGGTCTTTGAAACATTAAATTCGACGAGATTATTTTTACCCCAGGAGGAAATACTCTCAATTATTCACTCACTAATTTTGTTTACCGACAAATACTTTTCAGTGTAGTACGATTAGGTAGGTAACTTATAATTTCGTCAATGTGGATGACATATCGAGGATTACTACTTCGCGTCTAATAAATAAAATAATAATAAATAATCTTGATAAAGTCTGCAAAACCCTTGCTGTTTTCTTGGATCTTGCTAAAGCCTGTGATAGTGTATCTCACTGCATACTTCTGAAAAAACTCAGATTGCAGATTGGAATTAAAGATATTCCCCTTAAATGGTTTGAGAGCTATCCAACAAAAAGGCCACAGTCAACTATCATCAACTCCGCCAAAGAGCATAGAAGTACTAGTTTACCAATCACCTATGGTGTTCCCCAAGGCAGTGTTTTAGGCCCACTTCTCTTTCTAATATATATTAACACACTATGCAATTTAGATACTGGTGGCACTATACTATCATTTGTTACATTTAAATACAATAAAAATGACACGTATGTCAATAGAAATGACTGGTGACTTTTGTAGTAGTGCATGCTTTGATTAATTTGAAATATTTTCATTACGAAATGGAAAATTGCCCGCTAGTGTGTGTTGACCTAAGCGCTAGGAAAATTATGATAACCTAATTCGTTTAGTGTCGCAATGTTTGCTTTTAAAATCATCTTCGGGATTGTAACAAAGCCAAAAGCGATAATGGATGATAAGATAGACGTGTTCGCATTTCATCTGTTTTGTGATCCAGTCATGTCGTACATTGTATCATACATTTCTCAATACTTCGAGTGTCTTTGTTGTTGTGCTCTTTTTGTAATAGTGTTCCATACAAAATGTATTTTTTTATATCTACGATACAAGCCTTCGTAAATGGTAAGCTTTTCGGAAATGATAATATTATTATTATAGATTATTTATCAACGTGTAACCTAAATAAGGCTTTTAGATTAACACATTCCATCAAGTCGATTCCAGCAGAAAAGTGATATGACTATTCTGATCGATTTTTATTGATGACTGAGACTGACCCTTATAAACCAAGAAACGAATAATCTACGTAATATGATTATATTGGTGAAAACCTTAAGAAATGTCAACAACAATGTAAGTTTAGAGCATAGGTTCACAAACTTTTTTGCCCCGTAGACCCCCTTCCTGCCGAATATTGAATTTTCCTAAAACTATTACCGTCCCATGTGATAATCATTTATTTTTTTCGTAAAAAGTTTACCTTCCCTTGCCTGCCCTACAACCGGGTGGCGATATAGTTCCTCTGTTTTTGCATTTTGCAGACAGGGGCGCCCTTGTGAGGTATTACACCAAATGAAAATGGAGCAGGATAAGCAACGGGAATTTCTTTCTGTAGCTGGCCCTACAGAACTGCCCCTTAAGTTCTTTGTTAGCGCTTATTCCGATCAGTTCTTCTTGTCATATGATATCCGATTCTTCAACATTCATTTCCACAGTCAAAATGTCCTCAAACATAGTTTTGAAGTCTGTGTGAAGTACATCTAAATGTCGAACGTCATTATTACTTATTAATTCGCGGCTTCCAATGTGCAATGTTTTTGTTCAATATATTAATTCTGACGAGAAAAGGAACGTAGACTCTAATTATATACCTCCATTAACAACTTTACGACATATAAACATACAAATATCAAATAAGTTATTTCTCAGTCTATTATTAGTATTACGTAAACTGTGTTATTTGTGTTATGTTTATTGTGTTATTTACGGAACTCCTAAATATTGAGTTGAGGTAAATGGGTCCGCTCGTATGTACCCCCATTTGAATCTCGTGGACCCCCAAATTTTTTTCTCGCTGGCATAGACCCCCCAACAAGCCGATATCGACCCCTGGGGGTCCATATAGACTACATTGGGAACCTCCGGTTTAGAGAAATATAGATACACATCATCAAACGATAGCGGCTGAAAGGTTGGCAATGCTGATTTTCTGTCATTCAGTGTATGGCTTAATTAGCTGTAAAATATTTCTCAGAAAGTCAACCTCGATGATAATATTTATCTATGAATGTCAATATTATAAATAATTAAGTGGTTGAGTGTTTTGGCGTGATAACTAATTTGAGGATTTCGACCAGCTGACGTGTCGCCGAGTTATGATTTTTTTTTAAATCTGGTTTAAATAAACTTTGATATATTCAAATCAAATCAAATCAAATCAAAAATTATTTATTGTAAAATTAAAATTACAAAAGGTATAGCTTATGGGTAGACCCCATTTCTTCCAGCTAACCACATTTATTTAATTACAATGTTTATACAGATAAAATAACAATATACCAATGTAAAAATAAAAAAATACAAATATATATACCAATAAAAATAGGTGTTTCATTTACGTGAGGTATTCACTCAACGTGTAGTGACATTTATTAACAAGGAAAGTGTTTAGTAACGATTTGAATTTGTGTGTATCTTGTATTTGTTTAATGTTATGTGGAAGGTTGTTATATACTTTAATGGCCATGTAGTATGGTCCTTTTTGGAATATTGTTTTGTTTGCTTTTGGTATTAGTAAGTTTTCTGTGAGCCTTGTAGCGTATTTATGTGTTGAGTTTTTTAGTGGGAACTTGTCTGTAGATGATCGCACTAACATGCATAACTCCAATATATATATGTCTGTGACTGTCAGAATTTTCAGATTTTTAAACATAGGTCTACATGAATCTAAACGATCAGAGTTTGTAATTTTTCTTATGCATCTCTTTTGTATGATGAAAACATCTTTAGCGTTTACCGAGTTTCCCCAAAAAATAATACCGTATTTTATTATTGAGTATACATAACCATAGTATGCGGCTATTACTGATTCGGTGTTTAATATTTTTCTTAAGGTACCCAGAACATAAGAAAAACTACTGATTTTTGCTACAATTTTTGAGACATGTTCTTTCCAGTTTATGTTTATATCTAATTCCATTCCCAGTAGTGAACAGGTTTGGGAAGGTTCGATAATATTATTATTAATGTTTACATTTATATTTATAGGTGTAGCTTGCACTGGACAAAATTTTAAAATTTGGGTTTTGTTTGTGTTGAGTGATAGATGTTGCGATAACAGCCAGTTTGCTATTAATTGGCAAGTCTCGTTAACTTGTTTGTTAAATTCGTCAACGTCTCCATTACATTCAAACAACAAAGCGGTGTCATCAGCAAACATTGAACATTCTGTGCCAGCAATTATTGGAAGTTCGTTTATATAGATAAGGAAGAGTAGAGGCCCAAGAATGCTTCCTTGTGGCACACCCTTGTTTATTGTTCTCCATTTGGATTCTACCATGTAATGGACCATTTTTTCATTGATATTTGAAATTTGAACTTTCTGCTGACGATTTTTTAAGTACGATTCAAACCATTTTAATGCTAGACCTCTAATACCCACATGTTCAAGTTTAGTTAGAAGAAGCTCATGATCAACATTGTCGAATGCTTTTGAGAGGTCGAGAAAGATACCTACAGTTTTTTTACTAATATTAATATTTTCTAGAATTTTGTTCAAAAAATTGAAAACTGCCTGTGTTGTTGAACGGCCTTTACGGAATCCAAATTGTTGTGGACATATTATCTCAAAGTTTTCGAGAAAGTTATAAATGCGATTGTACATGGCTCTTTCAAATATTTTTGAAAAGTTTGGTAATAAGGATATCGGTCTGTAGTTTGAGATTTCCTGTTTAGGACCCTTCTTATACAAAGGTACAATAATAGATTGTTTTAATTGTTCTGGGAAGGTTCCTGATTCAAAAGATTTGTTAATTAATATTTCCAACGGGTAACTTAACGCTTCTGCACATGCTTTTATAATTTTTATAGGGATTTTGTCAGTGCCGACACTGCTTTTATTTTTCAGTTTTACGATGATTTTAATAATTTCCTCCCTGTTTACAGGCGTTATAAAGAATGATCGCGACTGTTTGTTTTTGACTGTTTTGGCAGATTGTGGATGTAGAGATGTATTTTGTGGTGGTGGCGGTGGTGCAAAGAAAATGTTAAATTCATTTGCAATGTTTTTTGGTTCTGATACCAGGTTATCATTTATTTTAAGACAGATTTTTGGTTTAATTTTAGAATTAGAATTATTTGAGTTCTCTTTTATTATGTTCCACGATGTTTTGGTTTTATTTTGCGCGTTTTGAATTCGTTTACTATTGTAATTCCGTTTAGCTACCTGTTTTACTTTACTGAGAATTTTTTTGTATTGTTTGTAATTGTTTATGATTGTGAGGTCATTTGTGTTTTTTTGTTTCATGTATAGATGTCGTTTTTGTTTAATAGATATCTTAATACCAGTCGTTACCCAATTTATTTTGCGTTTTTGGGGATATTTATACTGTTTAAAGGGGAAACAAAGCTTCATACCATTATTTATTTCATTAATGAAGTATTCGTAGCTGTCATTAATGGATTCAAAGGATTTCAGTGGTTCCCAACATATACACGATATGTAATTGTTAAAAATGTTTGTGTTTTCTGTGTTAAATAATTGTTTTTTTGTATACCACGTTTGGTTTATATTATATTCTGTTTTTACGTGCATTAACTGTGCCATATGATCTGATACAGCTAATTCTGTGACTTCCCATGTGTAAGAGCTTTTTGATATATTTGTACCTATATGATCAATTATACTTTTTTTATTTCCTTGTATACGAGTAGGCTTATCAATAATCAAGCGTATGTTGTGAGATTTTAGTGTGTTTTTGAGTGAATCTGCGTTTTTGTTCTTGTAGCTTGTATCAATATTTAAGTCACCGCAGAGTATTATTTGTTTTTTGTTGTTTTTGCAAATTTTGTTTAATAATAGTTCAAGTTGTTCAAAAAAATATTTATATCAGAGTCATTATAGTAAACTGTACAAATTATCATTTTAAGCTTTGGGATTTCAATACCAACACATTCAAATACAAATTCTTTCGTTATTTGTTTAACACTTTCTAGTTCTGTAAAAGCAATGTTTTCGTTTAGGTAAATGCAGACACCTCCATGAATATGGCTCTGTCGACAAAAAATTGAACCTAATTTATAGCCCTTAAAATTGATAGATGTCGCTTCACCCTTTTGTAACCAGTGTTCGCTAGCACAAAAAACGTCGATATTTTTTTCACACAAAATATTTTCTAATTCTAAGATTTTATTTCGAATGCATTGTACATTTTGATGCATTATATTGATGGTTTTTCCGGCTCTGGCGGATAACTCTTCATGGTGAGCAGGCGAACTTTGTATGTTATGGATGTAAAAACTCTCTTCGTTATCTGATTGGTTGTCCGAAGATAATTTTATGTTACTGTTTACCATAGAGCAGGTCTTTAGTGACATAAAAAATCAATTTTCTTTTTTTCCGCTTCAATTTTTCTCATGTGCACAGAACATTCATCACTCCAAGCAAAATGGTCAGTTGGCAGTTGTAATTTTAGTCGATCATTCATTTTCTTGCAGTTAATGCATTGGATGTCGTTTTGACAGTTTTCATTGTCGTCGTCATGTGTTCCGGAACAACGAGTGCATGCTTTTTCATTTCTGCAATCTTGTGATTTGTGCATGTAGCCATTGCACTTGTAACACTTTAAAAGTGAAATGTTGTCGAATACTCGACATCTATCCCATCCAATATTTACTCTGCCTTCTTGTAACATTCTATGGTATGTTTTTCCGTCAACTTCCGCGAAAATGATGTAGTTAACGTCACCTCGTTTCGTTTTGACTTCTTTTATAAATTTTATTTCAATTTTTGATTCAATTGTTTCGAGGTAATCATTTTGCATTTTAATTTTCGATACAATTTCTTCCGGAGTGAATTTATCTGTTAAACCAATGATTTTTAGTTTAGGATTCTTAGGTTTAGGTGTATTCACGACATATTTTCCTCCCATCTTTGAGATTATTTGCTCCTCCATCTTCTTTGTTGCAGCTGTATTTTTGCATTCTACGATTACTGCTCCTTGTTTAAAATTTCTTATTCCGGTGACACCGAAATTAACTGGATCTATATTTTGTTTTATTTCATCCTTTGTAACTGTATTTTTTTGTTGTTTATCTTTCGGCTTAACAATGACTATTGGTTCATGTTTTTTGCAGTTTGGTGGTTCCACATTATTTTTGTCATTTCTTGTTATTTCCGCATACGATTTTATTTCCGCATTTATTTTAATATCTTCAATGTTTTTGTCAATTTTAGTTGTGACAGCTTTATTTTCTTTAATAATTAATTCTTTGATCTCACAAATATGCTTGGCCAGTGGTCGTAAATTTTTTAACTCTCCCCTCATTTCAGACATTTCCGTGTTCATATGGCCGACCAAATCAAATAAGTTTTCCATAACAAGATAAATAGTTTCTTTTTGTATTACAGATATCTTTCCTTTACATTCAATAATCGTTGTTTTTATTGTATTAAGATATTTTCTTACTGTTGTCATTGCATTTCTGTTGTTAGTAAATATAGGATCCAATTGTAATGAATCATCACTAATTTCCCCTGATTTGTTCGGGCTTGTAGTGTAATCTTCAGGATCAGACGCAACCTCAGATGTTGTGCGTACGGCACGATTCCTTCTTTTACTTTGATTAGGCGATCTTGGCGTTAGACTACATGTCCCAAATGGGTTGGCTTCATTCATTGGAGAATCGACGTTAGGCATTTTTTTGGTGTGAAATATTCAAATTTAAAATAAAAATAGTCTTTGCCGGTCTGCACCTCCCATAGAAATATGTTTCTCAATAATTATTATTGAATGGCACTAGGATTAATTGACAGATGGCGTAAGTATGATTATTGTTGTTAGCTTTGAGTTTGTGTCAATAGATGTCACTGGAGTGCTTTTATTTTTATTTTTTTAAAGTTTTTATTATTTCAAAGTTATAAATGATAATAATTTCTTTTTATTTTTTATTATAGTTTTATTTAAGTTTGGTTTAAGTTTAATTGTTTTTTCACAGTAACTTTCGTTTCCGTTGGTGTTGTTGGTATCAATGATTTGACAATTTAATCTGGCAAAAAGACACAGCGTAACGGCGATTTGCACTAATCTAACTGTGTTTAGTTATTTAAAACTTTTGCGCACTGTATTTAGACGATAGTTGTTATTTAAATTTGATTTTTACGTGGGATTTCACAGATATCACATTTAACACCTAGTTTTTTCACGATATCGAAGTGTCACGGCGATTACCAGAAGTGGTGTTTATTTTAGTTTTTTATCACTTTTAGGCACTGTTTTAGGCAAAATTATCCATGAAACTGATATTGTATGTTCGAATTTGATATTAGAAGTCGGATTTCGCTAATATCACGCTTTACACATAGTTTTCTGGGTTTTTATAGGAGCTAAAATTTTGACATATTCACTGTTTGACGTTTAAGTAGTATTCTAAATTCTAAACTTTTATTTGTGTTTAACTCTTAAACCCTACCACTCTGGGAATGTAATTATTCCTACCACGGGGTACTGCAGTACCCCGCGCAAAAAAAATGAATAAAATAAAAGTCTTTGATATTTTTTAAAATATTATTTTTATTATGGCAAAGTAATAAGAAAAGACAGTAAAATTTATTAATAAAAACTAATAGACATTTTTGTCGTCACATGAAGGACAGATTTTGTATTGATGGTCAACACAAATATGGCGGCGACAAGTGTTACAGACAGATCGAGATTTTCTGTCCTTTGTGCGCGGACAAAAACAGCAGCGACCAGGTTTGAGATTATTAGGGACCGGCCTATGATCTTCACTATGAATATTCAAGACTGCACGTATAGTTTCTCTGATATCCCGGGGTAAACTTTGCTATTGTAATTTTGCTCTCATATGAGGCTTTATGAGTGCCATTGACAAACTCTTAAGAAATTCACGCCGCTTGGTTATTTTCTCTTCATCAATGTTAGTTAACAGCTTGAATAAGACCCAAGAGTTGACAATAACGGCATTAAGCAACCCGTAGAAGAGACACATGGGCCACATTTTGATGTTCCTGGACGTCGAGTATTTCTTACAAAGTTGGTCGAACACATCCACCCCGCATTTGGTTTTACTATAGAAATGTATTATTTCTGGAAGGTACACTTCATTATCCTTTTCAGGGCTGTCATGCATGGTGGACAGTATGATTACAACTTTCTTCTTAGCTGACTTCAGAGGACAATACGACAAAAGTGTGAGAGGTCCGTCGTAGGCAAACATTGATGTGCATCTCTCTCGATTTTTAGTGTCCAAGAAAACAGGAGGAATTTCTCGTTTATTCTTCTTTACAGTTCCAACTAATGTTATACCTTTTTCCAGTAACTTCTTGGCTGTGGGTTTAGACGTGAACCAATTGTCACATGTCAGGTTTCTGTTAAGACGTTACCAGGTGGGTGCAACAAAATATTGCGGCGAGGCATTCTTGAGCGAAAAGGCTTAACACCAGTCCACTTTTGTCGCTTATTATGAGCTTTTCCATACATAACTAATGGAGAATCAACCAAGCGCCTACCGTCTTCATTTATACCAGCCCAGTCATTGTCAGGCACTGAATACTCTTCATCTCCTTCCACACTATCTTGATCACTGTCTTCACGAGGTGCGACTTCATAATGGTCCCGGAAATCTTCGATAACACCGTCGGGCTCGTCTTCTGAATCTTCTCCTAGGTTTAGCTCTTCGTCATCAGATACCAACAAAGCAGCTGCAATTTAACCCCCCCCCCCCCAAGACTTCGAATCTGGGATGCCATATCTGAAAACAATACAGACACCTCATTACACTGCATACACTGTCATTACATTCATAACACATTATTAGTCCATGAATGTCTCGTTATTGGGCGCAGGCCCTCCCTATCAACACTGTACTCCATAACCATTATCACAAAATAAAGTAAATCATAAATAATGTGTAAACTTACCAGAGAGATGTCGAAAAATACCTTCAGTAATTCAAGTATAACTGGAAGGAAGAACTAACAGTATTCCTACCACGGGGTACTGGGGTACCCCGAAACACCTGTGGACGCGAATGCACTTGCCGGGCGGTGACGGCTTCCTGACGTACTTACGCGCCAATTATCGAGAGTAGATTAGCTAGAGCGATTTTTGCAACAGTGCAATATTGTTAAAATTGTTGATATTTGAAACACCAGGGGGGGTACTCCAGTACCCCAGGTAGGGTTTAAGAGTTAAACCTGTTTCTATTGTAGTTTTTCTATATTATTATTATTCCATATGTCATGCGGCCTCGTTGCAAAGATCAATTATTATTTTTTTATTATATTTTTATTATATTTTTATTAAGTATATCATAATATTAACATACTAGCTGACGTGGAGTAGTTTTGAGGTTGTGAATTCCAGGATAAATATCGTTTTTTTCTCTACTTTCTATAAATATAAAATGCAAGTTTTATATAATATATATAAACCTACCGGAAGAAATTCTCTAAATGATAGTGAAAACCCTATCAAAATCTGTTGCGTATTTTAAGGCGATGCACTACGTAGCAATGCACAATCATGTGTTTTTGGTTTGAAAATTTGGTCGCCTAGAAATGTTTCAGATACTTTAAATAAATACCACGAGTATGATACATCTTGGCCTTTGAAATAATCGAGTATTTTTTACATAAGTCGTTTTATAAGCCCAGAAAAAAATAATTTATAAGGCCTATGAAAACTGCTTTAAAGTTCAAAATTTCCTAATTACGAACCCATTTTCGGTTATGGTTTTATTGTATAATGTGTCAAATTAAGTTATTTATAAAATGATCGGAAAACATTTAAATATTTGTGCCAGAACATCCACAAAATAAAATAAAAGGCACTTTTTGGCCATGTTTTTTCTCGCCTAAATCAAAACAGCTGGATGGGGTTAAGCGAGAATTCAAGCCTTATCGCCATTTACGTAAGGAGTGTTATTGATTTCGGCTCGATTCAAAATATTACACGACGTAGTGCATCGCCTTAAACGAAGTAAGCGCATAAACAGACAGACGCCGAAAACGACTTTATTTTATACTATTTAGAGATATTTGGTTTTGGTCGATTTATAAACAAGTTCAATTTCCTAAGAACTAAGTCTTACTGAGAATCAATAGAACTTGGTGCAATCTTTGATGACTTCAGCCAACTTCAGAGTATCGATAATATTATATTATGCGAGTAGGAATGTTTTCCAACACATCTGCAGGGATCGGCATCAATTCTCACTCGTATTATACAAAATGTCTTATCTTTGTATTTCATTTAAAAACCGACCAGTAGGTATTAGACACAGCTGAGCTTCATAAACAACACAAACAAATAATACAGGTTAGATATAAAATTGAGTTTGAATAACAAACAAAAATTTCGTTGATATATTTTTATTATAATAAAGGTGTTTCAATAAGATGGATCGATGTTAACAGCAAATAAGAAAGTGTTATTTGTTAATTTTTTTTTAAATTTCTTTATTGAATCGCGTTATTTGGCACATCACAATTATGTGTGAAAGATAATATTATCTCCCAAATGAAACGAGACTTCGGCGGCACACCTCTACGCGATGGTAAAAATTTTGATTTCTTTAATTTTTGATCTGTATAATTCTTCCTCGAGCTCGCAAGTCCAAAGGCGTCGCATGATTTTGGTGGTCAATCGACTTCGCTGTTTAGTTTAGAGAGATGATGCGACCTGGGAACTTCTCATTCAATAAACCGCCACCGACCCAGTTTTTTAACAATTTTTCCAATTGCACTCTCGGTTGGTCGATTATGCTGACCAAAAAAATCACGAAGTGCGCGATATGCATTTTTGTTTGAACGCCCATTTTCGTAATAGTCATCAATATCTTTACACATTATTAAATTGTTAATCTTTCCATGGTTGAAATTGCCAAAGACTGAACTTGCCAAATATCATTTGACGTTTAAGCCTCATTCACATTTAACATTGGTCCAAGCTATTGGAACACCTCTATTATTCTGACTTCGACTTGTCTCGCTAAAGGACGTTAAACACCAAAGTTATTTGGAACGTATGTTTTTAAAAAAATGTGTTTTAGACTTACTTAACAAATACGATTATTTATAGGTATGTAGGTAAATACTTAAGTTGTGTAAATTCATAATAACGCCGGACAATTCCATAAAATTTCTATTTCTTCTCTATATTTTCCCAACGTGTTTTTTTACTGGTCAACATTAAAATGGTCGATGCGTTACCGGGTACGTAGTATTTACATATGAATATTTGGCACGGTTTCAAAATAAAGTACCTCGTCCTAAATCAGACGACATGCAAACAAGTGGTAGAGTGGTGAATTGCGAATAACGGCGAACGGACACTCGTTCCACGGTTCCACGTCCGAACGAGGAAAAGAACAACGACTTGTTTTTATTTATTTTCATTCTGAACATCTGAACACTCTTGTTATTGTTTTGTTTGGGTTTTGAACAGTGATAAATTGTTTGTGTAACGTTGGTGCCACCTGTTACGGGTCGTAAGCACTAGTTCGCTGTAAGTACATGAGTTAATCTTATGAATCATGTTATTTTTATTGAGGTGTATAATGTTTTCAATATGTGTTCATTTTACCAGTGACTATCTAATACGAGTCATGAGAGATGTTTGCTTTGTGCGTTGCTGCATAAAAGTATTTTTATTCAGTTTGATTCGAGGCCGGTTCGAAAGTTCATCGCTTACGGATAGCATTTTATGTTTTTGAGACTTAATTTATCCGCCAATCGGATTTTTCACCTCTCTCGGCGGAACAAGTCTATTGACATTGCATACTTATGTATATGCTTAAATACTTACCTAGAACTACCAGAACTTGTTATTTTTAAACTATGATTTGTTAATCTGCCCCCTCGTTTTCAGCGTCGCGCGTATTCGCCAATATTATCATATTTCAAAAGTAAAAACCTCCATTTATTTTGATCAAAATGTTTTTTTATTTTTTTTTTTTATTTTTTTTTTTTTATTTTTTTTATTTTTTTTATTATTATTTATTATGATAAAACATTATTATAACTGACTGATCTTTGCCAGTCTGGAAAATTCCTGTTTCGCGACAGGCGTTGTAGGTACATGAATAATACAAGTTTACAGTAGTACATATATAGAAGTTATCAGAAAAATAAAATAATAATTAAGAAATGTAAGTTTAATCCTTTTTTTAAACTTTATTATATCTAGGAATCAAGTCTTTGAATTAATTTGTAATAAATTGGAAAATTAATATTTATGTGGTGAAATCGACACACGATAAACTGATTACGTTCCATTAATTAAGTTGGTAAATTAATTTAAATTATACAAGCAATTAAACATAATACATAAACAAAAATAAAATAAACAATTTATAAGATTAAATAATATTATTATTATAAATAATTAAATTTGTTTGGTATTGGCTGAGTTGGCATCGCGTTTGGGTCCCACCCAAGCGTAGTGAGTTCGATTCCTCGGCTGGCTAAGCCCTCCATCACAACACAAGCAAAATTTTCCGCTTACTGAGGTGGTAGTAATAAAACAAAATAATAAGATAGTGGATTATGGTGACTTACTTTTGGCATATTATACTATACGCTACCAGTGCGCTTTTGTAGCGCAACACGAAAAAATACCCCAAAAATGAATATTTTAATATGTTTATATTAAAGAAGTAAGGTTGCTTGTGTATGTTTTTGACTTTTTATAATACAGGTAAAAGTAAATATAAAAATACTTTATTTCTTATTGTAGTAGAGGTTGACTTTGAAAACCTCTTAGATTAGGTCCTTTTTGAAAAATTACGCTTCTCGTTTATCTTTTATGAAAATTTTTTTTGTTTTTTTTTTAAATATTTTGTTGGTTTGTTAACCTGCTATTATTTTATAATTATGTTGTGCCTAAATGATTGTCACTGAAAGTGCTGATTGGCACACTTTAATTACTGAACATTGTTTTTGAATACATTGATAGTTAAATCAAATTATATGCAGCTACCAGAAACTATGGGGTAAAATAGAAGATAAAAATCAACAATCCCAAATAACTGTTGAATTGTGATCGAAAAGTGGGCTTTATTATTTTCTATATCTATATCTTAATATATTTGTGCTCCCAAAACTCGAAAAGTAATCAACCGTTCTTATAAACCGCTGAATATATAATATAATCCGAAGCGTTGTATTCAAATCTCTTAATATGTAGAAACCCAATGTAAATACAATTTTATATGTAGGGGCAACTGCTGTACCTATGGACGGTTGTACCTATGGACACTATGCATATTTCACAAACTGTACAACCTAAAATTACAAAAAAAATACTAACATGTAGTAATTTTGTTATATGGCAATACTGACTAACGGCCATTTCTCTTCTGTCCCAACTTGGAAAGCGCAGCAAACTACAATATTTTTTTAATAAAAAGTTAGTTTATTTCCATATTGAAACGGTTTTTCCTAATACCCGAATCACAAATTACGATATGTATTTAGTTTTACTTGAGAAATAACATATCATATACCCATTGGCGATATTTAAACCTTCTTAGTAGATTATCTTTGCCATTATAACAATTTTAAGTTATAATGTCAAAATTGTACCTGTGGACAACACGATGATTGTACCTGTGGACTGTCCACAGGTACAATCAATATATCTTTTTAAGTTTAAGAATTTATTTTGTTTCTATTTCCAGTGAATATATAGTGCGTATATGTTCATTCCCTAAAGCACCACCCTAGAAGACAGAAAAACAAGGAAGAAAACTTGGTAGGACTAGAATACTGACAGACACCCCCGAAAAAATGAGATAATAAACGCATCTCTAAAAATAAATCACAACAAAATAAAGGCGTAAGGGGAGGAAAAAATAAAGCTTCAAGGGTTAAAGAGGGTTCAAAAGGTCCCAGCATCAAATATAAAACATTAATTGATTTAGACAAGCCCAGCACCAGCAAGTTTAAAATAATAAGCGATGTTAAACTTGTTATATGCACAGTTTGTAGACAATATGAAAACAAAATTAACATCCTGACATGTAACTTATGCCAAGGTTATTATCACTCTAAGTGCACACAAAGAGAATTATTTAGATTCAGATTACGAGAATTCTTTCGTATGCCAGAGATGCTATATACTATCTGAAGAAACTGATGGAGATCAGGATAGTATTGATTCGGAAGAGTTATACAGAGCTGCGTGTGATGCTAATAAAAAAGACTATTTAACGGACTGCACACCATTAAAATGTTATTATTATTACTTGTTAACTTAAGACGGTTTCTTCCTTATATTTATTTATTTTTTGTTTGTTTATATTATTACTGTCCACAAGTACAAACGCGTCCACAGGTACAATGACGTGTGTCCATAGGTACATTGGGTAGTTGTACCTATGGACAAATATGCCGTTTTTTTATAAATGTTAATAACTCGACACTGAAGTGGTTAAAATAAATTATTAATAGTAATTATTGTGTCTTAACTATTTCTTTTCCAAATAAAAAAATAATCTAATTAAAATGTTATACCCAAAAAATTAAAAATATTGTTTTATTGAAAAATCGGGATTTTGTCCACAGGTACAGCAGTTGCCCCTAATTACTTTATTTCTTTAATTAAAAAAAATAACGCCTTTGTTTTGAGATTTTCATTTAGTTTATGATTTGCTGTGATGATCTATGAAAGACCAAGTTGCTTCCTGGTGCTCACCGAGCCACTTCCTCTGGCAGGTCTCTTGTCCAAGAGACGGTTGGTTAACCGTCTGCTCAAAAGTTCAGCTAACCCAGAGGGAGAGAAAATTTGCTGGTGCCTCAAGCGCCATCGGTTACCTCTGGCAGGTCTGACCCAAGAGACGCTTAGTCAACCGTTTGCTTAGGAGTCTAGGAGCTAACCCAGAGAAAGAATACTCGTCGGAACCCTTTTGGTAAACTAAAGGATGAAGGGAACCTATAACATTTCCTTTGAGAGCACCGAGATAGGTGTAACCTGTTTCTCAGTGAACCCATAAAAGTGATGGTCAAAGTTCATTACAATGTCTTACTATTGTTGAACTGCTATAATAAATACGTGCCATACTTCCAAATTGATTACACTCAAAATAAAGATTAATTATTTTTACCGTTAAAATTTTGCATTTATTTAATAAACCCTTTTCAAAATTGTTTAATATTCCTAACATTTTATTACGGTGGCTGCAAATACAGGTATTCATATTTCATGGCGCCAATTCACCTGATTATTATGATATAATTTATGCAAACCTATCAAATGTAAATTCATTTTCGATATAGCGATTAACTTATCATATAATAATTATATGTCCGTGTCATTGGATTGGATTTGGAAAGGTTTTGAGTGACTTCATCCTTTTTTCTCACAGCCAAAAAAATCCGTGACTAAGTATTGTAAAGATATACAGATTACGCCCTTTGGTCGTGTTTCTCTATTGATAGGAATCGCAAAAACCAAAAAATATATTTGATTTTCGGTCTAAAGTTATTGAGATTTCTCGATAAATTTTGTATTTGTGATGTCGATTCGATGTCTGACGCCAGTTTTGTAATTCTATTTTAAATCAATAATCGAACTGTCTGTTTCTGGAAATATTCGGTATACCTACACTAATGTAGTTTTTTTTCATTGTGTAAGTAGATAATATCATTGATCCCTGAAAATTTATTAATGTGGGCTTATTTATTTTATGTCATGACCAACGAAAAGTATTAAATGCTGCGATGTTATGAAGTCAGTATTTTCATCTTTGTAACGTCATCCTAAATTTCGGGACAACATACAGGGTGTCCGGGGGTATAGTGTACTAACTTCAGTAGGTGATTCTACATGATGGTAGAAGTAAAAAAGATTAATATCTTTTTTTAGATATTCCAACATTTTTTCCCATACTAAAATGTTTGAATTTCGTTAAAAGTTATTTATCTTTTGAAATCATATAGAATCACCCCCCGAAGTTAGTGAACTTACCCCCAGACACCCTGCATTAGTGTTGTTTCAAGATAAAGATTCTGTAAAATATGTATATTTCACCATAACGATTGATTCAATTTAATAATAGTAAAATAAACTGTATTTAAATTTTAAAAAATAACGTATTCTTGGTATGGTTGCACTAAATGCTACTAAATAATATTATATTCGGATTAATCCATAATGATTTCTCTTAGAGCGAATGATTCGTGGTTTTCTTACTTCAAACAACCTTTAATTTGTATTGAAAGTTATGAAATATTTTCAGTAAGTTTTACTACTTGTATATTGAAAACAAAATCATTATTTTCTATCAATGGCTTTCATAAGTTTTCATTGCGAAGCGAAAGTTTTGAATTTTGAACTTATCGACGAATCAGTTGAAACCATAGACATATGAATATTAGTAGACCTGCCCTGAGGGATTAAAAGCGTACTATCCCCACTCCCCATACCGGTTCCATTGGAGCCGGCTGTGCTCGCGTATGGCCTCAAGTGAAATTTGAAAACGTGACGTCATCATTCTTGTGCGAACTATGGTCGAGGCATCATCGGTTCATTTTACGAAATAACACGGCAAAATGTTGACTTGTTCTATGAAAACTTGTAAAAATAGATGTGAAAAAGAGAATAAACCCAATTGTCGTATTACATTCCATATATAAGCATTATTTTACTTTATTTTAAGCATATTCACATCGTATAATATGAATCAGTTGTTACTATCACATCGAGAAACGTCTGGACGCGAAACACAAAGCTGGTTGGTTGCTGGGAAGTAAATTATGAACATTTATAAAAGTGTCTTAACTAAATACTTAAACGAAATATTCGACTCTGAAAATAGAACCGAATTTTTTTGCCGAATTTGGACTTCGCAAATTTGTTCATAACGTGGCGGGTAATTTGCGCTCCCATGTAAAAATGTCTATTCATTCAAAAGCAGATTTTACTTTTAAGAAGTAAATGGTGATATTATAATGCGAGATGCCTATTTACTGTCAGATTGATTTATTGACGAATCACAGTCAGCTTCACTCCCTTCGTTCTTCAACAGTTGATTTTACCCCTCGCCATTATCTTCTCGTCTATTAATTCCTATGTCTGTGGTTGAAACATTAATAACCTCTCAAAGGGGTTTGAAATATTTAAATTTTATTATTTCGATTACTTAGTTTACTTATTACTAACTTTATTTTATTTTGTAAGAACTAAATAAGTAAAACCTCAAATTGTAATATTTAATTATTGAAGATAATTTTATCTATTCTCAAACGAAAATTAGAAACAGAAAAAGATACGGTCGCATCTAGGACTTGAACACAGGACATTCGCCTTTAATTTTTTTTTGTGTCCTTAAAAGTTTTCCTTATTAAAATGTTTTGTTGTAATTTATCTGAACACGTCGACCGGTTTCAGCATAACTATGTCTTCGTCAGGGAAGACATATATACTAGAGCGAACACACGGTTGAATCGACATTTATTAAAAAAATAAAAACAGTATAAATAAATTCTTTCTTTTTTTTTGAGCTTTTCTTAAAATATTTTTTTTTCCGATTCTAATTTTCAAAATATGTATTAGTTTCTTTGATTTTAAATGTAATCCTGCCTTAGTGCCTACGTGCCGAACTAATTGACTGACTGTTCAGTTTAGTAAACAACTTGCTTTTGTGATGAATAATAATTATTATAAAAGTTGCTAAAATCTATAATAAATTAAAATTTAACTGGTATATTTTTGTATTCCACCTTTATCTTGAACTCATTAGATAACAGGATCGCAACTCAAAAGACGCCATCATTGCTCTCTGCCCTTTGAATACGAAATAAACGTTTTAAAATACTTGATACTTATAAATATATAATATAATACTTGTCTTTGATTTATGCAGTATATTCGTTTAAATGTATTTGATATGTAAACATGTTTTAACGGAAAATTTCTCAGGCTATTTTTTAGAGTTGATTTTCTGTAAAACGCCAAATACGGGTTCCTATAAGTTGTTGTAAATACAGGGTTTTCCAATAAGAGGTGTTATTTTGATATTCAATCGTAAAATATCAATGGTTTCGTTGCTTGTGTGGCACGTAGCGCCGTCTTGTTGAAAGTAAACGTTGTCCAGATCAATACCATCCAATTCCGGCCATAAAAATCATTAATCATCTCTCGATAGCACAATCCATTCACCGTAACTGTTGCTCCAGCCTCATTTTCGAAAAAGTAAGGTCCAATGACTCCGCCGGACCATAAACCGCACAAAACAGTCACACGTTGAGGATAGAGAGGCTTTTCAACAATGACTCTTGGGCATAGACATATGAATATTAGTAGACCTGCCCTAAGTGATTAAAAGCGTATTATCCCCACTCCCCATACCGGTTCCATTGAGCCGGCTGGGCTCGCGTATGGCCTCAAATGAAATTTGAAAACGTGACGTCATCATTCTTGGGCGAACTATGGTCGAGGCATCATCGGTTCATTTTACGAAATAACACGGCAAAATTTTGACTTGTACTATGAAAACTGGTAAAAATAGATGTGAAAAAAGAGAATAAACCCAATTGTCGTATTACATTCCATATATAAGCATTATTTTACTTTATTTTAAGCATATTCACATCGTATAATATGAATCAGTTGTTACTATCACATCGAGAAACGTCTGGACGCGAAACACAAAGCTGGTTGGTTGCTGTGAAGTAAATTATGAACATTTATAAAAGTGTCTTAACTAAATACTCTGAAACTAACTACGACTCTGAAAATAGAAGCTGCCTTACTTTGCCGAATTTGGACTTCGCAAATTTGTTCATAACGTGGCGAGTAATTTGCGCTCCCATGTAAAAATGTCTATTCATTCAAAGCAGATTTTACTTTTAAGAAGTAAATGGTGATATTATAATGCGAGATGCCTATTTACTGTCAGATTGATTTATTGACGAATCACAGTCAGCTTCACTCCCTTCGTTCTTCAACAGTTGATTTTACCCCTCGCCCATATCTTCTCGTCTATTAATTCCTATGTCTGTGCTCTTGGGTTTTCCGAGCCCCAGATCCGTCAAAAAATGACAGCTATATAAGTAACATCTACCGAAATAGCGGGCTATTCAAAATAACACCTCATATTGGAAAACCCTGTATTATATTTGCCCTTTTAAGAGGAACGCCTTGAGGCAAAAATACTCAACTGAATAATTATTTTTTCAATTAAAACGTGTAACAATTATCGCGTACAAGTGTGTTCTATTCTATTTATTTGCGTTTCAAGTTATAAAATATAGGACATAAAGGAAGTCGATTTTAGAGCCAACCTTGGCAATTATTGTGAGTAGAAGATAATTATTTAGAAAAACAATTTTTCCCTATCATCTTCGTAAAATTAAAATTATTAAAACCAGTATTTTGATGGTGCTTATTTAACTTAAAAATTACTGATTTACATCGGAAACAAATTTGTCGAAAATAAATTTAAAAATTTGCCCAAAAACTCCATTTTAATTACTTTTTTTTAGTATTTCATTATTTCAGGTTGGGGAAGATTTTTTTATAATTACATTCATAAAATTGCCAGGGTTGCTTCTAAAATCATGAAAATGGTAATCTATAATGCCCTATATTTTATAATTTAAAACACAAATAATTCTGTTTGGTAAAGTATTTTGTTCGCAAATCCTAATTTACGTGTTTTGTGAAAAAGGCCGCGTAGCCATTCCTCTTTCTTAAAAGGGTTAATACAATATTTATAACAACTTCTAGAGCCCGTATCAATTATTTTATATTTACTATATCTTTTGATAAAATTATTATTTTTTGTTTGGTTAAGTATTTGGGTCTCAAATCCCAATTTAAATTTGTATGAATAAGTCCATTAAAAAAAGTTGTTATTTCTTCATATATATTGTAGTGTTTTTCCATCAAATTCAAGTGTCCAAGTTATTATCCGGGTTTTGCCCAAGACAATAGGAGCCTCAAAATCAAATGAATTTACCTGGGATGTAGGTATAAACCTGTTCAAACCAAAACATTATTTCAAAGGTCTGTGTCTCTCCATATTTTGTTTATAACACCAATCAGACAGATTCAAAATGTGTCCAGTCCAAATTGTCCAGCCGTGAGTTGTATCGTGGTGGGGGTTTTGTTTGAAAAATCCTAGCTATTGGTATTCTTATTGCCTAAATTATTTTTTTCAGTGACACAATTTTTTTATTAGTTTAGTGTGAAAACAACCTCTTTTTCATGTTATTTTTTTTAAATACTTCTATTTGAATTTCACTTTTGTTTTCCGTAATGAATGAACGAATGCAAATCTTGAAAGCGTAAATTAATCCACTTCGCGATGTCCGATGGAGCTGAAGCTGTTGTCGATGACAATGCATTCTAACAACCCCATTGCCATTTTGGTGACACATGCAGGACATTTATACATTTCTCTGAAATCAGATGACTTTACAGCAGATATTAATATTATATTAAATATTAATATTATAAGATTTGCAAATCCCGCACCCTTTTCAAATCCTTTTATTTATTAAGAAGTATTAAATTGATATAATTAATTTCATAAACATTATTAATACCAAGTAAAAACGTTCGCATTTGGACTTTGGAGTTACCTACTTACTTAAATTTTTATAAATAAATAATGTTTCCACGATAACTCAACACAGTGACAATTCAACACACTTTTAAAAAGTGATATAAAGTCGTTAGAAACGATGACAAATTTTAAACCTAACCTAACCTAATTAACCCAGTTAATCAAGTTTTTGATTCATCACTTTCCATGACTTTATATAACTTTTTAATGATGTGATGAATTATCATTTTGATGAGTTATCCGGTCACCATAAATAATATTACAATACCACTCTATATAATTCCATTTTGCATGTAAGTATTTGTTTATTTTATTTATTACATTTGTTTCTAAAATATGCAAAACATAATCATGTGTTATTAAATTAAGTGCATGTATATTGAATTTGCCTGGTCGATAATAATATTCCTAGCCAGACATATTGCTTGTACTAAGGAATTGAATACGTAAATGAGTATTTTTTTATTAGTTTTTGAGTTTAGATATTTAAGGCGATGCACTACGTCGTGTAATATTTTGAATCCAGCCGCTATCAATAACACTCCTTACGTAGATGGCAATAAGGCTTAAATTCCCGCTTAACACCATCCATCTGTTTTGATGTATGCAAGAAAAAATGCCTTTTATTTTATTTTGTGGATGTTCAGGCACAAATATTTAAATGTTTTTCCATCATTTTAGAAATAACTTAATTCGCCACATTATACAATAAAACCATAAGCGAAAATCGGTTTCGTAAGTAGGAGATTTTGAACTATAAAGCAGTTTTCATAGGCCTGTACATTATTTTTTTCTGGGCTTATAAAAAGACTAATCTAAAAAAATACTCGATTATTTCAAAGGCCAGAATGTATTCTACTCGCAGTATTTAATTAAAGCATCTGAAACATTTCTAGGCGACAAAATTTTCAAACCAAAAACACATAATTTTGCATTACTACGTATTGCATCGCCTTAAAATGCCTTACCAAATATTCCTGTCAGTGGCATGAAAAAAATATACACTAATTTCGTTTTATATGGAGTTTTCTAGTACGGTTTCTTCTTATGTGACATAATTTGAAATAGCATTCATACTTTAAACGGGATTGTTATATATATCTCCACAAATTATTTTCTGGAAGTACGAAGGTACAAATTATTACAGGTAAAATTATTAGGAAAGCCCCATAATGGTCTTAAATTCCGGGAAACACAGTGATTAGAATATCCGAGGATTAAAATTTTACCTGCACTCATACATGCAGTTACGGTTATGCCGCTAATAACTAATTTTTGACCTCTCTTTCTGTCGTACACGTGAAAGAGGGAGAGGTTACAACGCAACCATCAGCAGTATCACTATACTTTACAGTACAAAGTGTAGTATGTTATTATCAGTTTTCGTGTACAGTTCAAACAGTTTAGACGTGTTGTCAAAAAAAGCTTCGTTTGTGTTTTGTAAATGCTATAACATTTTTATATTGTTTAGTAATTGAAAAATCTAAAACATCCATAATCATTTTGTGTTGAAAGAAGCTACTATGAATTCCGTGAGTAAAAAAAACAAGTAGCAAACTATTTCTTAGGAAAGAATTTTTTTTTTTAGTTTTTGTCTCTTACCCCTCGAGGGTGTTTGTTCTAGGCCATCATTTCCAATTATGGAGAGAAGGAATGTGAATTTGTATATTAATTTTATTTAAGTCGGGAAAATTACTTAATTATACGGAGATTGTAGTTGAGTTCAGACCTAGAAGAGATGAGATGTCAATGACGGAGGGGAGTTTATTTTACATAAGGCTTGATAGAGGAGGGGATATTTGTTTAGAGAGGGACAGCCAAAAAATATGTAATTTAAAGTTCGCACTTCTATAGGCCACACAAAGTACAATATGAGGCACGTGAATTTTATGAAGGTGAAAAAGAATGGAACATTTTCCAATTCTCATTAGAATAAGTTAGGAATTTTAGTTTTTGGAAAAAACGGGGTAGTTGTTGAATCCGCGGTTTTGACGGGATAGTCATTTGTATTCATTTCCTTTGTAGTAATATGCCAATAGTAGTGATGCAACAGAGCTCTGCTTCCGCTTCCACTTCTGCAGAAGTTCCGCAAGTTTTTCACTTCCGTTTCCGTTTCTGGTTCCGCAAACTTTATAGCAGAACTCTAAACGGAGAATACAGCGAGGAGTGCGGAGGCGGGGGGCGCGGGGACTACTGGACAGGGGGCGGGACACAAACGATACAAACGTGTCGCAACGAGTTCGTTTGTTTATAGTTTATGTATTTATGCAACACTGGGTTTATTTATGATTCTGCATTCTTTGCATCACCTCAGTCCGCACCATACACTATCGCGACTTATTTGGATCCGCAATATAAATCTCATTTTTTTACCAGCATCATTACAGAGCAGGTTGAATTTAAATTACTTAATGCAACGAATATTACATTTAGAACCAGACAACCCAATTCCATGCAAGATGATGACCGTGTACCTTCCCCCAAAAGAAGCCGAACTCAATTTGCGAATGAAGATGAAGATATCGAAGTGCATCCTTCTACTTCAAAATCATCATCATCATTACAAATATTGGAATCGATGTTAAGTGTAAATGAAGACCAGAGTGAGAACTCTTCTACAACTGACGATGGTGACAATTTATATTTAGAGATACAGTCACATGTTCGTGAGTACAAGAAAGAGAAGAGACTACCTCTCAATGAGGATTCGCTTATGTGGTGGAAAGTAAATGCGCACAAATACTGTTGCCAATAGTTCGCCAATACTTATCAGCTCCCCCCAGCAGTGTAGCCAGTGAGCAATTATTTAGTGCAGCTGGTTTAATATATGAAGAACACCGAAACAGACTCAAAGGTGAAAAAGCAGCCAAATTACTTTTTATAAAATATAATTTACCACTGTTTAATTTCGAGTACTAAAAGTACAAAATCCAAATTTAATTAAACAAATCTTAAAAAATAAAATTGTGCTTTTTCTTCATAGTATTAACACTTCCGCTTCCGCTTCCGTTTCCGCTTCCGCTTCCGCTAAGATTTACTATTGACATCTGTTTCCGTTTCTGCTTCCGTTAAGACACTTCCGTTGCATCACTAGCCAATAGTCCAAACATTCCAGCTCTGTCTTTCTGTTGTGTTTTTCCCGGTTTTCATAAATACGGGAACCATACCGTGTAAGTGGAGCTCAGGTGTAATTTTTGTTTAAATTTTAGCCAAACGAGAAAATTCACCATCTGCCAATTTTTATTACACCATTTCCTTTCAACAGCTTTAGGAGTCCCAGAAAGAGGTCGTAAGGGACGTCATCGTTCTAGTATCTTCTGTCTTTTTATTTTTATACGAGACGTGTGAGAACGAAGAGGACAATCGTCGATGGCGTACGTACGACCCCTCTCTGGGATTGCGTTATTGGAATTATTCGTAATGAAAATTAAACAGCATTTTTGTTTACACCTGTGTGTACGTTATATTATGTATACAGTGTTGCTCTGTAGTTTTCTTATCAAATGTTATTAAATTCTTAATTTGTATTCTCGATTATCGCATTTATTTTGTTATAATTTTTTTATGTTAATAATTAAAATAAATTACTGTGATTGAGATTTGGATAAATGAAATGTCACATAAATCGACTAAGAGTACTCATTTATTGCTGTTATTGTTATATCGTGTTTGATGCTATTATTATTTTTTTCAAACGTATTAATTTATTGTATTACCATTATTTTTTAACAACACTAGATGGTCTAGCTAGACCTAGACACCCTTTTCATGGAGTTGTTTTGCTAATAATTATTATTTTCTTCTTTTCACAGGTTGACCGAATATTTACCATTGCTGAGGCCCTATCGGAATATTTAGGATGGTGAGTTCAAAACACTCATAATATCTATTAAAAAATATATATATTTGCTACATATGCAAAAGTGCATGTATGTTGAAGTTGCCTAGTCGATATTGATATTTCTAGCTAGACAAATTGCCTGTACTAAGGAATTGAATAGGTAAATGATAAAAAAAAATCTTATTGGAATGATCTAAATCGAATAATAAAAAAA
Organism: Hesperophylax consimilis; assembly: GCF_061612785.1. Classification (NCBI taxonomy): domain Eukaryota; kingdom Metazoa; phylum Arthropoda; class Insecta; order Trichoptera; family Limnephilidae; genus Hesperophylax; species Hesperophylax consimilis. Next base: position 6,919,360 of record NC_142842.1, read on the forward strand.
ATAATAATTGGCCACTTTTAAATAAACAGTTTGAATTAACCATAATAATTAATTATTTGACAGTTCAATTTTAAAGTTGTTCCCTAGTAATTGTGTAAGAGTAACTTTAATACATGCTCATGCTCATGCTCAACCTGTACTAATTGTGTTCGGTTGATTACAGGCGTTTGCATCGCCACTCTCCGTCAAGTTCGAGATGTTGGTACGCCGGTCAGTGAGAGCTCAGTCCGTGTGTTCAGCTGTGAGCGGCCGCCGCCATGAAGCGGAGCGAACATGGAGCCCCCGCGGGCCCGTGCGCACCCTCTGACTCTGTCACCGTCCCCCTCCCGCACAGGTCCAGCGCGGCCGAGAAGAAACTCAACCGACGCTCCCTCGAGTTCCCCCAGCGAAAGATCTTCGACGCGCAGTGTGTCCTGGACAAAGTGAAAAAGTCATACTCCTTCGACCAAAGATGTGACGGTGATATCGTTGCCAAAATCGTAGAGGATCGGTTCGCGAGTGCCATATCTAGAAAGGTTCAATTAGCCGACGATTTTGATCGGTTAACCCAGCGTGTGAATCCAGTTATCGTTAACGGTGAATCTGGTAGTGATCGGGTAAGCGCGCCCGCTGTGAACGAACCCCCAAGTGAAAACCCTCCCCAAGAAAGTGACGAAAAAAGAAAACGCAGATTCGGCGTAAAATTGTTCTCTGGTTATTTAAACGGCCAGGATAATAAAGTTGAAGACAAATCGGTAAATAGACCACGCGTTTTCAATTTATCACGGGATAAGAGTGTCGGAGAAGTTAAATGCGGCAAAGCGAGTTTGAATTCGGTTGTTGATAGTTCGGTAAGTGATCGTCCTCAAGTGCACTTGCGTCAGAAACCTAAAGACTCTTCGGGGTCGGAGTGCGCGCGAGGCACTCGCTGTCGCAGCTCGCCACCGTGGGGCGCGGGGGCCCCTGGCTGGGCCCCGCCATGGGCAGCTGAACGTCCCGGGGGCAGGCTGTGCCGGACCTGGTACGCAGGATACGGCACCCTCGCGGAAGACGAGGACTTCTCCAACGAACAAACCCTGACTGATGTAAGTTTTGTTCACTCTCACACCCATTCCTGCCAAATTATTAATTACACGTAAAATGCGACTACTTATATATTGCAATGTACCTAACCGAAAAAAATTAACACATTTAACACAAAAATGTGTATTTACCATTTAATTCAAAAAAATTAAGTTATAAATTATTTGACGACTTTCGGCACATAAATACCACGTTACTTGTTTTGACAATAAACACGAGAAAGGAAAAGTGCACACGTTGATCAAAACCACAACTAAGAATGTTCTGATCGCAAAATATCTGATTAAAGAAAGGAATCCTCACTAGTATGCCTAAAAAACTGCACTTCACATGCGGGATGCATGTTTTCTAAAGTATCATGCGTTTTTATTTTTCAATTGTTTACATGCGAGCCTCCATTTCTGTAGTTATTATAATGTATACTGAGAAAATAACCTCTTTTTCATGTGTTTTTTTTTTAAATACTTTTGTTTTCAGTAGTGAATTAATGATTTAATGCAAATCTTGAAAGCGGAAATTAATCCACTTCCCGAGCTGAAACTGCTGTCGATGACAATGCATTCTATCAACCCCATTGCCATTTTGGTAGCAATTACGTACACACTGGCGGGCATACACGCATTTCTCTGAAATCAGATGACATTAGAGCAGTTAACCCTTGACAGGCCAAGATGCCAAAGAAAACGTCTGTAACCAAGGGGTCTTCCGACGACCCCATTCATTTTTCTATATTGTGGGCTTTTAAACTATATAAATCCTAATTATTACACACTACAATGAAATGTTACGTATTTAAGCTAATATAAGGAGGATAGTAATTTTGGGTACTACCTAGTGATGCAACGGAAGTGTCTTAACGGAAGCAGAAACGGAAACAGATGTCAATAGTAAATCTTAGCGGAAGCGGAAGCGGAAACGGAAGCGGAAGCGGAAGTGTTAATACTATGAAGAAAAAGCACAATTTTATTTTTTAAGATTTGTTTAATTAAATTTGGATTTTGTACTTTTAGTACTCGAAATTAAACAGTGGTAAATTATATTTTATAAAAAGTAATTTGGCTGCTTTTTCACCTTTGAGTCTGTTTCGGTGTTCTTCATATATTAAACCAGCTGCACTAAATAATTGCTCACTGGCTACACTGCTGGGGGGAGCTGATAAGTATTGGCGAACTATTGGCAACAGTATTTGTGCGCATTTACTTTCCACCACATAAGCGAATCCTCATTGAGAGGTAGTCTCTTCTCTTTCTTGTACTCACGAACATGTGACTGTATCTCTAAATATAAATTGTCACCATCGTCAGTTGTAGAAGAGTTCTCACTCTGGTCTTCATTTACACTTAACATCGATTCCAATATTTGTAATGATGATGATGATTTTGAAGTAGAAGGATGCACTTCGATATCTTCATCTTCATTCGCAAATTGAGTTCGGCTTCTTTTGGGGGAAGGTACACGGTCATCATCTTGCATGGAATTGGGTTGTCTGGTTCTAAATGTAATATTCGTTGCATTAAGTAATTTAAATTCAACCTGCTCTGTAATGATGCTGGTAAAAAAATGAGATTTATATTGCGGATCCAAATAAGTCGCGATAGTGTATGGTGCGGACTGAGGTGATGCAAAGAATGCAGAATCATAAATAAACCCAGTGTTGCATAAATACATAAACTATAAACAAACGAACTCGTTGCGACACGTTTGTATCGTTTGTGTCCCGCCCCCTGTCCAGTAGTCCCCGCGCCCCCCGCCTCCGCACTCCTCGCTGTATTCTCCGTTTAGAGTTCTGCTATAAAGTTTGCGGAACCAGAAACGGAAACGGAAGTGAAAAACTTGCGGAACTTCTGCAGAAGTGGAAGCGGAAGCAGAGCTCTGTTGCATCACTAAGTACTACCTACTCCCCCACTAGCTGCGGGATAGTTAATAAATATTAATATTATAAGTTTGCAAATCCCGCCCCCTTTCAAATCCTTTTTATTTATTAAGGAGTATTAAATTCAGATAATTCATTTCATAAACATTGTTAATACTAAGTAGTATAATTATCTAAAAGACCTTGAAAAGGTAATGGTAAAAACGATCGGCATTTGTACTTTGGAGGTACTTAAATTCTAATAAATAAATGATATATTTCAATACTGTAGTATATCCTTCCACTTTCCTTCACCTTCCAATCATGTGTTATTAAATGAAGTGCATGTATGTTGAAGTTGCCTGTTCGATATTAATATTCCTAGCCAGACATATTGCCCGTACTAAGGAATTGAATATGTAAATGATTTTTTTTTTACTAATCAGAATTATCCAAATAGAATAATGAAAAAAAATAATCGCCCTCTTTTAAATACACAGTTTGAATTAACCGACACACAGTGGGCTGAAAATCGCCTTAAAATGAATCATCAACATTAAAAAGTGTTTTTTTCAACTTTGAGGATTTAAAAAAAAAATCGCAAGTTGCGCCACAATACGAAGTATGTCAAAAAATTACAAATAAATAGTGGTATATCTGTGTGTAAGGATAGAATGGCCAACCTTATGATTCCAGAGATAGCCTCATTTTTAATGTCAGTGCCATACAAATTTTTCTTAAAAAAATGATAACTCCTTCATTTGTACACGCAATTGCTTCATATGAAATTTTATAGCATAGTAATTAATGATCAGCAGAATCCATTTCTAGCCAAAAAAATACCCTTGAAAATTCAAGTCTCTATATCTATGAAAGGCGATTTTCAACCCACTGTGCGACAGTCCAATTTTAAAGTTGTTCCCTTTTTCCCTGTGCAACTCCCACCCTTCCCCCACTCCTCCACCAGCCTGCCTTTGATACTCTCTCCCTCTCGAACATGCTTTCTCTTTTCCTTTTGTTTACCTTGCAATTGTCCTCTGTATTTAATTTAGTTTATATTTCCATTATCCTGAAGAAGGTTGAGTGCAACCGAAGCCGGTCGACCTATATTTTAATAAAGTGTTTTACAACAAAGTTTAAAAAAATCATTTATATAATGTCAAGCCACCAAGTGTTTGCTTTCTTCGATAATTAATAGTCATTAATTAATATGGTGGGTGCAAAATATTGAGTTGAGTTGTATCATGTTTTATTTTTATAGATTTTTGTTGTAACTATTCGGTGGGTTCCGAAATTGTAATTGAGAAAAAATAAAGTAATCTTTTTAACAGGTTCTCGGACCCATTTCTTCCTAGATCAATAAGCAATTTGGTAATTTTTACTGAAGGATGACAATTCGCTTATGATTCGATGGCCTAGCGCACACTTGTGTTAAGTGCAGTTTTGAAGATTACTTACTTTTTAAATAGATGTTTCGTGGGAAATTTACGTTACTTATTTCATCTAGAATGGATGAAAAGCGGATATTCACATTTTTTTGCTTTGCATCTTTTAATTAACTTGGAGTAGGTATTCTTATAAATTGAATTATCAAATTGCACTTAACACGTCATGTGTGATCACCATAAAATAATTGTTTTTTTTCAGCAATTAGAAAACACAGCCCTATTGGATTATAGTATTACAAAAATATAAATATTACAAAAATAAGTGAAATTAAGTTAAATAAAATGAAGTAGGTACTGCTGCCAATTTTAAAATGCAATATCTTGGAGGAAGCCGTACAGACGTAATTGTGTGACACATAAGACTGTAAGGGGGCCGGTGATCCCAATCTGTGGAGGCGTGAGATGTCTTCCTTCAGTGGCGTGGAGGGGTAGAACAGGGCCGTCTCTGAAGCCGCTGTAGAGCTGGTCCGATTACTTGTCGCCTTTTCTTGAGCTGATTCCGAGTCTGGTCCGAAGGGGTAGGCAGTCCGTGGTCCAGGGTGAGGCGGGGGTCAGAGTGAAAGAAGGCGAGCAGAGTCAGAAGTCGGAGCGAGGTAGAGGGCAGAGCAGAGAGAGAGGTGTAGAGCTGGTAGTGGTTGCTGGATATCTGACGTTTTCAGGGCCTGTTGCCCGTTTTATAGGCCACCAGCGGGCGCACGACGCGCACACGGGCCCACTTTCTCTTTGATTCCTGGAATCCGTGAGCCGTGTTTGCGACGCTATCGCGGCGCCCGCCGGGCCGGTAAACTCCTTTGTTTGGGCACGATCCTCAGAACCGTGCCCGTGGGACGTAATGACGGCGCACCACCGGTCATTTGTGACGCTATGACGGCGCACGGCCAGGCTTCCCACTACGTTTTGGCACGGTTCTACCAATCGTGCCCGAATTAAAATATGAATATGATTTTACCAGCTCTCACATTACTTCTCTGCCCGTATACCTCTAGCCAAGCTCCGACGTTTCGTTTATTGTAACAATTTTACATTTTACATAACAATTTTACATAGCAATTTTACATAACAATTTTACATAGCAATTTTACAAATTTCTACATTTTACATTTTTCGGCAGTATATTTTACTTTAATAACAGGGCAAATAGCAAATTAATAATATGGGGCGACGTCAGCTGATACTGGAGCAGTACGTCCGTTACAGTTACATTATTCATTGTGTGATTGTTTATCTTCTAATATACTCAAACAATATAGAGTAAATGCTGCTTGATGCATACTGCACGTGCGATACATTTTCCGTCAGTTAACGGTTTGATTGTGTTCATTAATATTATCGCGAGTCCGCTCTGTGCAAGTACTGTTTGGTACTCGTTTTAGGACCTCGTGAATAGGGTTGGCAAATCCCGAACCCTTTTCAAATCCCGCGGGATCTCGGGATTGAATTTAGACTCCTGCGGGATTTTTTTATTAAGGGGTATTTAATTGAAATAATGCATTTCATAAGCATTTTTGATACTAGTATAATTATCAAAAAGACGTCGAAAAGGTAACAAAGGAAGTCAATTTAGAGAACTTTTCGTATCGATCATCTTCGGTGCTAGTAATTTTATAAAATATTGAAAATGTAATATAATAAGTATATTAAGAAGACTTTGATTGATAAAATATCGTTAACAAATATAAAACGTAACTATCACTGACAGGACTCTCCATAGTCAATTTGATATCATCTTTGGTACTAGTAATATTATTAAAAAAAAACATTAAAAACGTAAAGTAATAAGCATTTTAAGAAGACTTATAAAATAATAAGTTCGTAAAGTGAAGTTCTTGAAGTTTCCGAGCTTGAGATGACTATCCTCTTTTCCTAACATCAAGTTCAGTTCCTATTTCATTCTCAAAGATTGACAACCGCTTATTTATATGAACAACATGTTTTTAGTGTAAATTCAGTATTCTTTTCAATCCTGCACATGTAAATCCGCGGGATTAGATATTGCTGAAATCCCGCGGGATTACGGGATTTAACGCCCTTCTCGTGAATCCACCGTACTCCATTGTATCTAGTTAGTGTTTACAACTTCATTGTTGAACATATCACGTTTCTTCCACATGGTTTTTACTTCTTTATTCGTATTTTATAACTTATTATTTAATTATAATATTTCAATTGTGGTATTCCAAAAATGGAAATACGTAATTGATTCGGCCAACGTACTCGTACATATCTATGAAATTGTATTCGCATAATTAATTTAACGTGATCATGGATGTAAGTAGGTAGCAACTTAATAATTATCCCTGAAGCTATTTTCGATGATTTTAAATTTTGTTTTTCCAAATTGATAAGTTAGTATTGCATAAATTTATCAAACATAGGGCCGGTATATTATTAGGTGTTCTTGTGTCGCTTGGTTTATCTTAGCACATAATCTTTACATGGTTCGTAACCATAGATATCACAAATATTACAGGTTTTGATTATTATTAAAGTAGCGTGTAAACTTACATCACGATGTTTATTTTTACACGGATTTAATTTAAGAGTTGTTTTTTTATAGAGCCGACTACACCCAAACTAATCAGCTTGGTGTCGTACACGAAGAACCTAATTGTAATCAGTATTTTTTTTAGATTTAGTCAGTGCACTATTCGTGATTTTTTTTAATGTTAATACCGCAGAAGAGTCTCAACTGTTCCCAAACGTCTGGAGCCAGTGAGATTATGGCATCTCCAAATGGACTATATTGTGAGGCTGTACTATATTTTATTTTGAAATAATAAATTGTGAAATAACACAAATTAATAAAATAAAATTTTACTTTCGCACGCCGGGATTTCAACCCGCGACCTCCGGATGCTGTCATAACTAACCGTTGATAACAAAGTCTGTTCTCACAGTTGAACCTCCAAATCCTTCTTAAACTTAACTGACTGTTTTAGATTCAATCTTTTTCATCATTTATCAATTAAGCTCGGGAAAAGCAGTGAGGCTCGCATTATCGAATTAAAAAAAACGTATTGTATCAAATATAATAAAATATCGTTTACTTTCTTCATCGCTCTATGAATCATCGATTCATACTGATCTAAGTAGGCATTTTACGTAAATTTCGTCCACACGAAAGTATGCAATTATTATTTTCTTAAATAATGTCAAAATTGAATTATCGCCACTAGAGCCGCAGCGGCTGAAAAGAGAACTAGTTCCAAGCCTGAATTAGCACGCTTAAATTTTGAGCAAGGGTTCACATACTTACGAGCACAAAGAGAAAGTGATATACCGGACCATATTGGTGCAGGTTCTCCCAATGAAGTACGATACGTAAACATCCACATTTACAGTAATCCATTCTCACTCCAACCTTACACTTAGTACAACATTATTGTTATATTGTAGTAATCAGTGTTAAATATGATTAATTTTGTATTTTAACTGCTAATTTGTAAGTTTGTAAATAAATCGTGAATGGATAAACTTTTTATATTTATTTGTACATAATTATAATACACGTTGAAACTATTATTAGAGATAAACTGAAACCTATTTGCGTACATAAATCTTAATGTCGTTTAGAAGACATCTAAGATTCATTATACTGAGTTTTTTTCTATCTCTTTATCTTTTTCAAAATCGACGCATGTTTATCGAAAAAAAAAGTGTCGTCCTCTCAGTCTCAGGACAAGCCAAGTTATTAAAACATCCAAGTTTATTCAAATAAATTTGTGTTCATCTTGGGGCATTCAATTTTCTCGTCACGATTCGTGTCAGAATTGGTCATGAGATTCACTGCTAATCATTAGCAAGTTTGATGAAATCGTGATATATATTATTTTTGTGTTTAAAGCTGCCTAGTGTCTACCTATTGGCAAATAGGTCTTTCGACCGCCACGGGCAACACAGACAGTTGTTCTTAAAGTTCCACGAACCATTTTTGTAATAAGGTGATAACGAGGAAAACAAATACCTGCTGTTGAGAAAACTTATTAATTGATATTCGTTTAGTCAGTTCATTGACTCTCTTTTCTGATTTTGCACTGCGGTCATTGGTGCCAAAAAAAATTAAATACATAAAAAAACGGTGACCGAATAAATCATCAAAATGATAATTCAATATCTTTAAAAAGTTATATAAAGTCATGGAAAGTGTTGAAACAAAAATTTATTTATTAATTGGGTTATGTAGGTTAGGTTTAATTTTTTTTTCATCGTTTCATCGTTTCGACGGCCGGCATAGTCCAGTGGTAACGCATTGGACTGCCATTCCGAAGGTCGCGGGTTCGAACCCGGCGTGCGCAAATAAATTTTATTTGATTAATTTGTGTTATTTCACAATTAATTAATTAAAATAATATATAGTATATTTGCGGCACGTTCCAGAGTGGAAGATACTACCAGTATCGCCCTGGTGTAAGACCACCATTCAGAATTGAAACGTTGCTCCAAATGGCTTTAGCCGTGTTTAGTGACTAGATCTGAATAGCCAGGTACTTCCCCACCTTCCTCTTTCCCTTCCCCACTTACCTTCAGCCTCACAACATCCCCCAATCGGGGATGCCATAGTCTCACTGGCTCCAGACGGGAGCAGTTGGGACTCTTGTGAGGTATTCACTGTAAAAAAAAAAAAAAAGACTTTATATCACTTTTTAAAGGTTTGTTGAATTGTCGATTAGAGACCGGTATTCCAGTGTTATTTGGCAATATGTATAGTGTTCGTGTACAGTATATGTTCGGTTATTGTTATTAATAATGGTTTGATTAGCTTAAAGTAACTTTATAATGCCCGTTTAATGCTCAATTATCAATTTATTGTCTACAAACAATCCATTTTGAATGAAAGTAACATAATTAGAAAGTGTTCACTTCTTTTGTAATGAAAATTGATTCTCTTGTTTAGAAAACGCCCGCATCGTCGACAGTGGCCGCCGCGGCGACCGGCGCCGGCCAGGATGGCGGGGCGGCGGTGGGCGGTGCGCGGCGGCGCGCCGAAGCCCGCAAGCGCGCGCGCCCGCCCGCCTCGCCCCGCCTGTCAGCCAGCGCGCTCAGCCTCAACGTGCTGCCCCGGCTGTCGGCCGCGGTGATCCCGCTGCGGCGCGGCGGGCTGGCGCGCTCGGCGGCCACGCTGCTCGAGGAGCACGGCGCGCCGCTGCTGCCCGCCGGCCGCGCCTCGCTGAGGAAGTGCGAGACGATGGCCGCGCTGGGCGGGTCCGAGCCCCAGCGGCCGATCAACCGCCTGCGCGTGTGCTCGCGCTGCTCGAGCCTGCTGTCGCTGGCGGCGAGCGGCTCGCGCTACTCGCTGGCGGCCGGCGGCTTCGTGCCAGTGCCTGGTGAACCGGCGCTTCTCTGCAAGCTGTGCCTCGAGGAGGTGCCCCAGCGGCACGCCTCCACCATCCGCCACTGCGGCTGCTCTTTCTGCACTAAGGTAACAATCACATTTGGATTATATTATAATAGCAAAGTTCAGGTATTATACACGGAGAAAGTGAGAATATATCAAGAACACGTGTTCTTTTCCGATTAAATATCATGACGGAATGCGACCATATTAGTATTTGTATGAACACGTCCCGCCGTCCTCATAAAACATTATTTTCAAACTGATAATTTGTTAGTAACGCTGTCAATTCATTCATTGAATGTCTGCAGTCCTGTTTTTAACAGGAAAAACGAATAGTTTGAATATTTAAATTAAAGGTATTTTATATCAGTAAGGTTTCTCCGTGTGGCGAATGAATAAGTTTATGGGGAACGACAACGAAATTATATTTATTTCACATAAAGACACAGGAAGGGAAGCGATCGACCGGTTGAGAATCCTTGCTTTATCAAAAACGCCAGTTATTTGGAACACCTTCCACTGAAATAACAGTAGAACGAACACGGTATTAACATCTTAAAGTTTGCAATCCACCAGTTAAGACATAATCAATTTTAAAGGGAGAATCAACTTATACACATATTGTTAGGATTCAGGTGGTATTATGTGTTATACTCAGCTGCCTTTTGTATACACTGCAGGTGTTATACATCACCGATGCACGTGATTCGTACACGAACCTCCTATCGCATCTTATTAAGTGTTATTTGTAATCAACAAAATATCACGTTGATAATTTTTCCGCCATAATTTTCTTACATATTTAATGTTTATCTATTTATTTTGTTTTAAGTGTACATTTACAGTCATTTTTAACCAATGACAATCATACATTATAAGTAGTTAAATATTAAACGATTTTATTTATTTAATTCATTTATTTTTCCTAAAGGCACACGTAGAAAAATTAGTATTGCTGTTTTATTAAAAATCTCTTCAAATTATTGGTAATCTGGTTAAAAACGGGAGTGCGGGCCGCTTCCTGGTAAACTTTTATTAAATTCGTAATAATATCGAAACACGTGTTCATGCAGCTACGTTTGTCTTAATAATATATAATGACGAAATGCGAAAATGTTTGAATTTTTATGAACACATGTCCCGACATTGTGACAATTTATTGTCATTTTGCTAAAAGTTTATCAGGAAACCAATCAATTCATTCGTTTAGGACCTTCAATCCCGTTTTTAAACGGATAACGAATAATTTGAAGATTCTTAATAAATCAGCAATATTTTTTTTATCAGTTAGTTTTGTTCGTGCATTACCAATGGTAGGTTAGTTTTGCATCTCCGAACATCAAAAGTTCTGTGCCTGAGCGCTCTTGTGAAATTGTCGGTAACATAAAACTATTTTTTTTGTATAATATATACTCAAGATTCATACCCGCAATACTCGCAAGACTCGCACCCAAGAACCCGGACCCACTCCTAGGACTCGAGTTCTTTTAAAAGGAAGCACTCCTTTGAGGCCTCCGGCAAAACGCATAACCTTCTCATATCTAGTCCCTATGTCCATTTCCATACTATTATTGTGATGCAGAAGTAGCTACCGTAATATTATGTGTCTAGTCTTCCGTCATACTAATCACGATAATCGTGCAATTTACAATTATTATAATATTGTTTAATTGTCTTACAAATCACTGTTACTGTCAAGTTGGAATCTTTTATTTATAGTGTCAACTTTTTGTTTGAAGGTTTTCCAAGTGTATCCTGTTTATCTGCGTTTTAGTTAACCCGTTATACCCGAATTTACTGTGTTGAATACCAACAAAAATGTACTCAAAACTTTTCTGCCAGTTAAAAAAACACTAAGGATGGGTTGTTTCGCAGAATTTAAACAATTCATCAGATTTCAATGTTAAAATACACGTTCTGTGAAAGTTCTTTTATTATTCTGTTATTATTTCGTCCTGGGCCGTTTGTTTCACAGTACATGGATAGTAACATAACTTGAATAAGACTTTCACAGGATTTGAAGATTATCTTTGAAATTTGATGAATTATTAAAATTCTGTGAAACAGACTTACTAAAAGTGTGAATATTTAACAAATTGCCGCACTGTAGTGAAAATTGAGATAAAAATAATTATATTTTTAATACATTTTCGAGTAAATATATATGTTATATTTTTTATTGTTATCACTGTTGTCATTAAGTAAAATAAGTTTTTATCTTTTTTAATATTTTTTATGTGAAAAGTTGCCATCGACAAACTACTGAAAAGTAGTTTATTGGAACTTTTCCGTTTTTTTTCTGTATTTTATTTTATTATTTGCTGGAATATATATTTTTGTCTTGCTTTCTTTCTTTCTTAATCGTAAAATCGGCTCGCGGCATTTGCATTGGGAGTAACAGACCGCGTCCTTTTTTTGTTGTTGTTATATGTAAAGAGACACATCACAAAATGATGGTGATGATGCCGAGTGTCAACATTGTAGAACCTTGACCCGCAGAAATCTCTGTGCTTGTTCCACTAAAAGCATCCGGAAGAGAGCTTTGTACACATTTCTAGACCAACGCACCAATTTTCTGCTAGCATCATTTTCATCATGGGCTGCTTTGCTCTAACTGTCAATAAGAGTACAATAGCTCGTTTGAAAAAAACTTCTCGAAAGAAGTGTGTTCTTTAGTAGTTAGGTACTAGTAAATGCTTAACTTTTTTTCTTACTTAATGACACAACTACATACACTCGGCGTCACAAAAAACGCATCTTTTGCAAAATCTTATGAGACAATCAAGTGATCGTCTCTTGCGGATGTGCAGCGTCGTCACCCTGATCCATGTCTCCGGATGAAGCCACCAATCTCTTGAAACCTTTGGAAACCCCGTCAACAGCAAAACGGCTTATGTTTAGTTGTCGAGAAATATCACGTTGTTGCATCCCTGATTGCAGTAGTGCCACCACTTGAGCGGCTTCGTCAGCAGTGATGTCCATTTTAAGGGGTTGTTTTCTAGCGCTAATTATTCACATGTGTCTTCTTCAACGTTCAGATAGTGAATGACTTTTTGAAATAATGGCATACAGAGGTCCGGGGCTTCTTTGCCCCGGTCTCTTTCACCATGATTTTAATTAAAAGCTTCTTGAAAAGTAGATGTAATTTAGGTTTTGTGAAAAAATTATTTGCAATGGAACATGGCTGCAATATGGGGAGAATTAGTCTTTACGTAGGATTTATTTCGGTTTTTTATATTTTTGTCGTACCGGGTAAGGCAATTGACGCGTTATCATTGGTGGGGATACCCGCATAAAATGATTACGCAAGACTTCAGATGTGTTTTTTAAGGCGTGAGACTTCATAGTCATGATGAAGTTGGGAAACCCTCATCCATTTGGGTGCTCCCAGGGCAATTCGTGTGACTTTATTTTGGAAAGATTGGATTCTATTCAAATGTGACTCTGAGGCGTGGGCTCAGATGGGACTTGCATATGTTAGTTTTAGCCTTATTGTCGATTTCAAAATTAAGATTTTTTTTTATTGACAATTTTTTGTTTTTTTTTTTTTACATGGGGTATGTTTTTATTGGCTGAGGATAAGATTTCATCGATGTGTCTTTTCCAGGATAATTTACTGTTGAGGGTTACTCCGAGGTATTTGAAGATTTTTATAGTGAATGATTTACATTTGACTTAATCTGCTCCTTTTATATCCCAGCAAATAACACAAGTTGTGGCCCCTGTGAAGAGTATGCGCGCAACATTTTTTAACGTCCCGTACTCGGTGAATTGTTATCGTTTATGAAATGAAACTATTGTCTGATTAGAGATCGTTAAATGTAATTTGAATTGTTATCAATATTATATGGGTTAGATAGTTAGGGGTTCCCAAACTTTTCGAAGTCGTGGCATACTTAGAAAATTTGAATTTTCTCATGGCACCCTAGTCATATAATATCTATCTGTGATAGCTATATTTCATATTTGTACGACTATGAGGAAAAAAACAGGTAAGATACTAATACAACGTATTTAAAATGAACAAATACATTTATCGATAGGGAAACAGGTGAAAATACAAAGAAATTGCAAATATAATTACAAAAACCTGCACATTTTTTCGAATCGGGGAATAAGGCTTGAACAGCTACTCTCATTTATTTTTCCACATTTATTTTCGAGCGATATTTGCTCTATATAACGGCAACCGCTGAAAATCCAGCTTCGCACAGATATTAACCCACTCCCGCATCCCCTCTCCTGTACCTCCCACCCAATCCGTACCCAGAGCGCGGACAGGCCTCGCGAGTTTCTATCGCCTCGCGGCACCCCTGATCTCTCTCTGTGGCACCCCAGGGTGCCGCGGCACCTACTTTGGGAACCTCTGGGTTGGATGCATTGGCTCTGGGAAACTTACACTTAAAACTTATTTTCGAAGAAGTGCGTTTTGTGACGCCGAGTGTTAATACATTAATTAGAGTTATCAAGGGTTAACATTGATTATTAAATTCACTTGTTTTCCCTACCCACTGTGCTTACTGAAATAAAAATATATATTTAGCACCTGCTTATTATTGAAATTATTATGGTAGGTGAGGAACCCACTGCAAAATTGAATTTTGCGAATAAAACGCGACATCGAAAAACGTAATAAAATTATTAATATTATTATCAATTATCATCCTAAATGGTTTTTGCGAATTTAAATAATTTATTACGAAAAGATACCGGAGTGTTGTGGTTCGGACAGTGAACAGTTTGTTGCCCGGTCCCCGCTCAAGGGCCTCTCAATGTCACTGGATAATATAGCGTCAGTAATATTACAATTAATTTACATCTCAGATGTTTTCTTCGAGTCAGTTTATTCCTGATTTATCTTTGTACATATAAATGATTGTTATATTATTATTATGTTATTTCTCACGGTACGTATCGCCTGACAACACCTGTCCAACAACAAAATTCCTGAAGATAAAGCTTGTTCTGCACTCTAGGCTAGACTACCTTAAGTAGATTAAATCAGAGTGGTGGATACTCTCAGTATCGCCCTGGTGAGATATCACCATTCAAAATAGAAATCTTGCTTTAAATTAATTTAGCTGTTTTTGGTGATCAGATCTGAATAGCCAGATACTGCCCCACCTCCCTCTCCTCCCCATCTCCTTCCCCCCCCTTACCTTAGCCACCTTTAGTCACACAGCATACAATTTGATATAAGTACATGGTTTTCCAATAAGAGGTGTTATTTTGAATAGCCCGCTATTTCGGTAGATGTTACTTTTGAAGCTGTATTTTTTTGACATTTGACAAGTAGAAACTACATTATTAATAAAAATGGAACGATACACTCTTCAACAACGCATTGAAATTATTAAAATTCACTTGAGTGATGAGGCCCATTTCCACCTCGGTGGCTTCGTCAACAAGCAAAATTGTCGCATCTGGGGCTCGGAAAACCCAAGAGTTATTGTTGAAAAGCCTCTCTATCCTCAACGTGTGACGTCATTGTACCTTACTTTTTCGAGGCTGGAGCAACAGTTACGGTGAATGGATCGCTATCGAGAGATGATTAATGATTTTTATGGCCGGAATTGGATTGTATTGATCTGGACAACGTTTACTTTCAACAAGACGGCGCTACGTGCCACACAAGCAACGAAACCATTGATCTTTTACGATTGGATATCAAAATAACACCTCTTATTGGAAAACCCTGTATATCGTATATCTATTTGTCTGTTGTATATTAAATTTTATTTATACTTATAATATCCACAAATATTTTCATGTGTCAAATAAGTCATTTTCAGGTGCATTAACCTGATGTATAAATTAATGTAATGTACGTGTAATCAAATGGACGTGGATTGAGAAAACTTGTGTACTACTACTGCGCCCAGGAGAAAATATGCCACAAAGAGAAAGAGGACTCACCGTGTATTAGGAGCAAAATTCTCTGCTTCATCCAATTCTTCATTTGCGAAATAGCGGATTATTGGTTTACTGTGTAAATGGCACGCGCGGCACTCTTAAAAAGGCGGGCGACGAACTTCATTAGGCGATAGTTTGTTGCTGTTGAAGACTACGAGCGAACTTTCGTGGTTCCGCAGTAGAATGTAATTTTGAAGAAGCAGCCAGCGGGGAGGATGGGAGACAAAGTATTTTTGGATTAAGGACATTTATAAAGATATTATCTTAAAGTACAGCGGCTGTCTGTGTGTGTGTGTAAATGAGAGGTGTATTGGGTAAATTGCGTAACCATGCCCGCCTTAAAGGGATGATATAATCCACTTCAATGAATCATGAGAGTGTCACTACCATAGACATATGAATATTAGTAGACCTGCCCTAAGTGATTAAAAGCGTATTATCCCCACTCCCCATACCGGTTCCATTGAGCCGGCTGGGCTCGCATATGGCCTCAGGTGAAATTTGAAAACGTGACGTCATCATTCTTGTGCGAACTATGGTCGAGGCATCATCGGTTCATTTTACGAAATAACACGGCAAAATGTTGACTTGTGATATGAAAACTTGTAACAATAGATGTGAAAAAGAGAATAAACCCAATTGTCGTATTACATTCCATAAGTAAGCATTATTTTACTTTATTTTAAGCTTATTCACATCGTATTATATGGATCAGTTTTAGAAACATATACTATCACATCACAATGTAGCGATTCTCAAGTGTGCTCATCGTTGTTTACTGGGGTAAGTAAATTATGAGACATTTGTAAAAGTGTCTTAACTAAATACTCTGAAACTAACTACGACTCTGAAAATAGAAGCTGCCTTACTTTGCCGAATTTGGACTTCGCAAATTAGTTCATAACGTGGCGAGTAATTTGCGCTCCCATGTAGAAATGTCTATTCATTCAAAAGCAGATTTTACTTTTAAGAACTAAATGGTGATATTATAATGCGAGATGCCTATTTACTGTCAGATTGATTTATTGACGAATCACAGTCAGCCTTACTCCCTTCGTTCTTCAACAGTTGATTTTACCCCTCGCCATTATCTTCTCGTCTATTAATTCCTATGTCTGTGGTCACTACGAATTATCTGTACTTATTACCAGCTGTATTCTTGCTTTTAATAATTATCAAGTTTGAAAATAATTATTCTTCATAAATGAATTCTTGTTAGCATAGTAACATGCATACAGTTTACCTTTCGATGTTATTTACATTGGCTTGTTGACCAATCATCGATACGGGTGTGATCCTAACTTTCCAGCGGCATATCGTGACTTTATTTACCATTTTCCAGAACAAATATTATTTTATCTTGGTTTTTTGTTGATTGTTATTCAGTTTTGGAAAGTAATACGTTTCCCTAAAAAATAATCTTCTGTTGGCATTGGAACATTTAGATTTTTTCTTATTTAAAATAGCGACAGAATGAACATCCACGACACGTCACTGGCATCACCAACCTCACTAATAATATGCTAAACACGCACGTTATCGCTGGATGCAATATTATTAATATGTACATTGTTTAGGCTTCATTTACTAAAGAAGTCTTTTTGTGAAGCTGAAATTATAGCCATTCTGATATTGTAAGCATAGTGATCCTCTCGAGAGATCATATTAAAAAGGAGTAGTAATCGACTATTTTAAGGAATGGTGTTGATGAAAATCTCGAGATGCTGATTGTACCGGACAGCAGATGGGTGTACCTAATAATTAATTAATAATTAAGAAAATGAATATTCTGATATCACACATTTTACGATGAAGAATCCTTTGAGGCTTATCTCGCACGATGAGTCATCTTGCTAAGAATTTAAAGCACCGTACACGTGTCATATCGCCAGTTCAAGGATGAATTACTCGCACGAAAAACCGTGGGACTTCAGTATATGTTTAGATTTAAGAATAATTACTCCACATTAACACGTGTAGAAATTAAGAATTCGAACCCAATAAATACGCAAACAACTGGCTCAACCAGTCAGTTGTCCGACGACTTTCGCAAGTTGTGTTTCTATTCAAATCCTTACCCAAGGTACCCCCAGAGGAAACCGGCATTTACAGTCAATGTCACTGGCGTAGGTGTCCAGTACACTGATGTTAGCTACACAGGATTCCATTAAATTCATCTTTGTTCACTGACATTTATATGAGATTTTGAAAATGTTTATATTTCATTAATTAATGGGAAACTGATCATTATACCGATCGAGCTTTTTTTGTCTTTTCGAAAATCGATGATAAAAACGAAAACGCCGTGCTTTCATGAAAATTAAACGTAAAACTAAAAGCCTGTAATTTATGGGTATTTTCGCCAAATGTGTGCACATGGTTTTATCCCTTTTTATGCTTTCCTTTCCGTTACTTTTACGTTTTATTTTTATGTTTCCACCAATACCAGATTACTACAAGTCGGCATTTTTTTCAGTGCCTAAATTATGGTAATGGAGGTTAGTATTATACATTAAAATACTAATGGAGAGTTGATATGTGGATTCTTCAGTGAACATTTTCAATTCATCACTTAACCCCTCCATCGTTTGAGGGTCATATATGACCAGGCGTCTATATTTTATAACAGTATTTTTATATTTTTTTCTATCATGCGGAAATACGTATTTTTGACGTTAGAAGGGGAAATAACAATTCTTTCCAGTTTGCCTCAAATATTTATATTGGAATCCATTAATAAAATCCTAAAAATAGCCAAAATGAATAACTCACATTTCGCGCCGCTATCGTAACAATCGGTTCAACTTTAAAAAAATTATTATATGAACGAGGTAAAAGTAAGGGTACAGTTTTCTTACAAATTCCCCAAACAGAACGAATGTGTTTTCGAAATATCGAGTTCTCTCAATTTTTCTATAATTGGAGTAAAAATGTGGTTAGCGTTTTTGACAAGAGATTTATTTTACCCCCGTTCTTGATGCGGCTTTATTGGCGGACAGGAAAATCATCACCACTTCACTCATATATTATTAACTACCATCGGCTTGTTGACAACACAGTCTTTGGATTTACATGTCTTGTGAATGGTACATAGTTTCCTTTAATCTTATTTGTAATTCATATTAGCAGACGCCAACCTCTGTTACACCAACGTCGCAACAAGTTCATATCAATTCTACTGAACTCCTCCAACAGTGACTATATTGAAATAAATTTTACGACAATGTCAAATTTTTGACCTGATAGCTCCTTTCGAAATTAAAATTATTGATATTGGGACTATTTACATAATAATATAATTTTGTCTTATATACGAAAGAACATTTAAAAATATTGTCTTGTAATAACGAAAGTGTAATTTTTATAGCTAAGACAAAATCATCATTCTGCCTAGTTCATCACTATTCAAATATCATAAAAAAAACCATTGAACGCTGTCTGGAAAACCTGAATTTTTAATGGGAGTTAAGAGGGAGTTTCTTTAAATAAGAATAAAATAAGCTATATTGACTGGTGTGAATGAATAGGCATCAATTTTTAGATAATTTGATTTTTTTGCTGAATTTGAATTTTGCTGGATTAGAACTACAGTACCTATAAGAGCCTATGAATGCAATTATTTTTGAAATAACCTAATGAGTAAAACCGCAAATTGTAATATTTAATTATTGAAGACAATATTAGCGATTCCTTAACGAAAATTTGATACAGACAAATCAGAAAAAGATAGGTCACATCTAGGACTTGAACCCAGGACCTTTGCCTTGCCTTGTCCCTTGTATTATCTATGATTTTAATAAAGTGACGTTTTTGCTTTTTATTTGTAAAATTAAACTACTGTCTACGTGGGTGGTTTATCTATGCTTTCTTATGTCATCGCGAGATTGCGAACTTTCAAAATGCCAACGACAGCTGTTTTTTTAGCGGGTGTAATTTACGAGTTGATTTTTGATAAAATTCCCCACTTCAATCAGCATGGAGCTATATGTGAGGACAATTATTTTAAACAGTAGTTGTTTTTCTGGCGTCAATGCACTATTCGTGAAATTATGACAAACAAACTGCTGAAAACACCGTCCTGACACTGAAAAATTCCCCTTATAATACCTTACCAGACTATTTGTCTATTTCAGATTGTTTATCAATTAATAACGTCAACATCCCTAATCGCTCTATAAAAATAATAGTCCATATTGATAAAATTATGCCAATTACGTATATTTTGATGAGATGGAAGTACTAATTAATCACGTAAACGTCATCTTTGACATTTGTTAATGCTAGCGCCGCGATGTCTACAAAGGGAACTATTCTGCGGCTTATCAAGGCTTAAGCGGCCGATTTAGCCCACTTAAATTTGATCGAGGAATGTCGTACATAGCGAGGATACGGACTGACTGATTTACCGGGTCTTACAGACAGTTCAGCAACTATCTATTGACGTATGTAACAAAATAGTAAAACTGCCTCTTGTAATCTTCCCCGTAATATATTGGTACATAACCGTTTTGTGGAGAACATGAATATAAATGTTTGTCGGCAGGTATAAGTACGATATGTTCCCAGAAATTTGAGCTTTAATTTTAATCCCCTGGCTGTCTAATTAGGTACTAATTAGTAAGCTTGTTAACTAAAATTGTGCTGAAATGAAATCACTTGGCTACAACATAACTACACCAATCACAAAGAAAAGAGGAACTGACTTGGTTGTATGTCATCTGGGTAACGATTCTCCAATTCAAGCCGCTCGCAATCGCCGTCGAAAGAACGTATATCGGTCGACTTTCTTATTCGTGAGTCTCGTCGAAGGAACATAAACGTCAAAAGTCGTTCCATTGACGTTTGGCGTATGTAAGTATGTACCTTTGACGAGACTCGCGAATAAGAACGTCGAAGAATGTACATTGTCGCCGTCGAAAGTACATACTTTCGACGGCGATTGCGAGCGGCCTGGATTGGAGAATCGATATCCTGGGCGTATTGTATATGGCGTATCAGGACGTACCCGACAGACTAACTAGCGATTCCTGAGCTCATTTGGAGATTAAAAAAATGTGAATATTGTATTGGTCACCGATGACATTTTTTCTCTTTTTTTTATCACACGTCGCCATTGATCACAAAGCCACATTTCGCAACGGATCACGTGGTACGCACTCCGTGTCGTCGAGCGAAATGGAGCGCGTATCATTTGATCCGTTAGGTTGTATCCAGTAACGGCGTGTGGCAGATTATAATATTGTATTAGGTATCTTGTAAGTATGGTTGATTCATTAAAGTTTGTGAAGCAAGTTGCTTCCACTCCAAGTTGGAACACGAACAGCTTTAAGCGGAAAGTCACGTTTCGCTATCGGTCGAGAGGCAAAGAACCAACCATGTAGTTCTACCCAGTTGTAGGTATGTTGGAATTTCCTCGCTAGACCAAGTTGTGGTCGAGAACTAATTATTTGAGATGGGAAAACGTGACCCAGACCATGATCGTAATATTGATTTTAAACATGACTACTGTTTATTTTCATAAGGTCTTATATAATAGAAAATACGGTACAAGAATGGTTATACAGACGTAAAATATGATCGAGAATTGTGTGCAAAAAATATCGTCGCAAAAAACTGCAAGTTTTTGCGTCGCTGTATCGGACATGCTCAAAAACCGCATTGTGCGTGCCCCTTTAAACCTAGCCTAATAGATATGGCG
Source organism: Hesperophylax consimilis (assembly GCF_061612785.1). NCBI lineage: Eukaryota > Metazoa > Arthropoda > Insecta > Trichoptera > Limnephilidae > Hesperophylax > Hesperophylax consimilis. The sequence goes on from NC_142842.1 coordinate 6,940,668, forward strand.
TACGCGGGGATCGGTCAAATGGGGGCAATTATGCGTGATAATAAAAAATAAATGTTTTTGTTCATATTAAATACAAATTATGTAATCTACCTTTGACCCATTCTTGTTTGTCATTTATTTTTGCATATTTTTGTTACTATTTTTGTTTATCATTTTTTTTATTGTATGTAAATTTTTGGGCATCATGCCTGTTTTATGTACTTAAATGAAATAGTATGAAAAGGAACCATCATGTACCCATTATTATTCTTGTATTACTAATAATTTATTCTGAGAATATTACGTAAACTTCCTATCGTAAAATACTCATTTCCTACATAAGTTAACTCACCAAAATGTGTGGTTATATAAATATATCGGTAAGTACATAAGTTTCCTCATAAATAAACCTTTTTGATGTGAATATAAACCAATCCACTTCAAAAGTTGCACGCGCCAAATAATAATTGTCTTGTTTTCATTATTTTGGTGGATTATTTTATAACGGGATGTGTCGGTTTTGGACAAAAGGCTTATCTGCCAGTATTTCCTGTCCTAGCGGAAGTTTCTGATCCTGATATCTGGACTTCACTCGAATTTGTGGTCATTTAAGATTTTTTCCGCGATTAATATTGATGTGTTTTCCTAATTGCAAAAATATTATTGTTTGAGTTTAGAGATTAAGGTCGTAAAGTCACCTTGAAGTAAATAATCGATTATATTTTTTATTTGCCGGTATTTTTAAATAAATGTCATCATTCTTCGAAGTGGCCAATTCTTTGTACTTGAATAATACATCTTATCGTCCTTGCTCTGGTTATTTATTATGGGTGCTTTTTATACGAACGTTATCTTATTTCCTCGGTTGGTGATTCTAGATTTCCTACATGTCTGCTAATCTTTTCCGAAGCAGGATGAAACCGGTTTGGTCGAAATAATCAAATTGAAGACTGAATCCAAGTTTGCAACAGAACAGTTTCTGATATTAAGTATTAAAAATATTAATTTCGGTTGGGCCTCCGTCTATATTCCGTCACTTCGAATTTAAATTTCATTTTTAAAATTTGAAGTGTTTGCTTGGAAAATTTAGTAACGCGATGAAGTACCTACCCATAATATAATATTTTTGCAGATTTTTTTATAGTTTATTTAGGAAACATACACAGCTTTATATCTAAATATATAAATTAGTTTTACATTTAATGGTGATCAAGGTCAACCAGTTAGGAACCATTAAAAATTTTCTTTTATGGTTTCATATTAGGAAGCAAGTAATTTAAAAGTTATATATTAAGCAAAAAATGAATAAACAGAATAAATAAACAATAAAGAAATCATAGTTTTTATTTATATATTTTTGGAATAACTTAGTGACTGAGACAATATTAGATTTTTTTAAACGAAAATTTGAAATAGAAAAAAATCGGTCGCATCTAGGACTTGAACCCAGGAATATCGCCTTGCCGGGTCACTGCTCTAAATAAGAATCTAGAAAATTTAAAAAAAATGTCTTCAAGTTGCAGGTTCCGTATTGATTTACAAAATGTCGTTATAATGTTATTGTCCGCCCACGTCCGATATAGCGTTGTGTATAGAAAATTATATTGTTGTTCTAGAGAAAATAATATATTTCACTATTTATCTTTGAGATAATCATTTTTGGAATTATTGAGTAAACGTGTTACTTACGTTGAAGATTCGCCCTATACCAAAAATGCGAATTAAACCTTATGGCAATTTTATTTATTCATTATGTTTGAAAAATCATTTTTTATTACTCGTGATAATCATAATGTATTGACAATTTATTTGTTGTTGTTTTTTTTTTTAATTTATGTATTTCTGACTTAAGTCGTAAATAAATTGGTACATGTTTACTTACAACACTTTAATTTCATCCTATTTTTCTAATATATTTTTACGGATAATTGATTAAATATCTAATAAATGATTGGATTATTTGTATAGCGCTGTTTTCGTGAGAAAATCACCTCAAGGGCGCTTAACAACTTAATTAATGCATTTTTTATTCCTACCGCTTAGACTTACAACTTATTTCTTTTGGCTTATACCTATGTTTCATAGCTAGTGACTTTTAACGAGTGGCTTATAACTAAGTTTCATAGTTAGTGACTTAACGAGTGGCTTATAACTAAGTTTCATAGCTAGTGACTTTTAACGAGTGGCTTACAACTAAGATTAATGTCGAATAATTTACAACTAAGGACAAAGTTAAGAACTAAAGAACGTGAATAGGACTTTCACAGAACCCGAAAATGAACGTTGAAATTTGATGAATTGTTCAAATTCTCCGAAACAACCCGTCCTAAGACTTTTAACTAATGACTTAAAACTATACATATTTTTATGACCAAGTGTGTAATTACACCGCCGCCGCCAAGTGTGTAATTACATGCCGCTACAATACGACTTACAACTACGGCTTAAACTAGAGATTTACGACTAACATATATATTTTCGTTTACAAAAAATGTAGATTGTTATGATTTCTGCCCGTGGTGTCATATTACAGAAATAGTTTACGCATAATAAATGGTTATTTACATTAAAGTGGAAAGTCAAGGAGACAAATCCTGACTGAGTAATGAAATACTACTAAAAAGGTCATTATTCTGGATACGACAAGGTGAAAAAGTGAGTCTTTAGTTTTGCTCTGAACTCAGTTGAGCTGTCGATCTTTCACAAATGTGAAGGGAGTTTGTTGGTAAGGGAGTAACGTAAGTGCTGGTTTTTACTTATATCATAAATTACCAAGTACCTAATGTAGGTTTTATCTTATAAATACGGATTATAAATTAGGCTTGCTTTTTTTTCTTAAAAGTAACTATCGTGTATTTATCTAATGCAGGGTTTTCCAATAATAGTCCAGTCAAGATGTACATCCGTGCTTGCAAAAGGTCCAGTCATTCTGAATTTTTTATATGTTCTTAGGACTTAAACCAGTAATAAAAAAAAAATTTTGCAACTTCGAAAGTGCTGTGCGAGCGGCGGTGGACCTAAAAAACCAGGAAATTTTCGGATTTTTTTCAGTTTTTGCTCAATATCTCAGTAAAGGAAGGGTCTGACCGGTAAAGTTGGTATACATACTTTTAAAGAAGACTAAATTTGCTATAATTTGAGACCAAAGCAAGCTATATAAAACCATTGGTTTTCAAGATACAGTTCTTCAAAAATAGGCAATTTTTTCCAAAAAGTGAAATTTTTTCGAAATGGTCACTTATTTTGTAAAATAATTTCTAAAATACGCATCTCACGTCAAATATTGTATGAAATAAAGTTGTTGTAAATTTAATAATCTTTTATTTGAGACTAAATTGATATCTGTAGACTAAACGGTTATCTCAAAATTGGCAGATAACCAAAAACAGTCATATGTGGGTTTTGGGTGAAATGCAAATAAACTGTTCTCGCGTCTTTTTATGGTTATATTGTGCTGTGAAGTAAATCCATTAATCATCGTGGGTTTATCCTAGGGTTATAATACAATTACGACTATTTCAAATTTCAAGTACCCATTAGTACCTATACCCATGGGTACCCATATGAATGGGCACGCATATTCACGAGCTGTTCGAGCCCACATTTTGGCAAACCTCACACTGGCCAGCATTGTTTTTTATGAGGTTGACATAACTCCTGAGGAGCGAGACGAGACTGAAAAATTGCTGCGAGACACTGAAAGGTCTCTCACTATATCAGCAGAAGAAATTGATACCTACCAAATACTAAAGGCAAAATTTAAAAGTGCCTTGGAGAAAATTAAAGCGAATGGTCTAACATCACAGTTGTGGGTCCAATACTTTCGTATGACCACTTTGATAAAACTATTCATCCAGGCAGAGCGTGCTTGTGATTGGAACCTTCATTTGTACACTGTCCACAAGATGCTCCCTTTTTTCCACGCAGCTGGACATTTTTTGTATGCTAAGAGCGCGCACCTCTACCTTCAGGATATGATAGCTCTACAAGATTGGATGGATAAAAGTGAATACGACATGTTCACAAAAGGATCCTTCACCATTTGCCGGTCTGACAAGTTTTGGTCTGGGTTGTGGTCAGACCTAACAATTGAGCAGAAGCTGATGCGATCCATGAAAACCTACGGTGGGTTGACCCAAGGAAGAGGAATCTCCCAAAGTGTTCTGGCAAGGTGGACAACAGGAATGGTGTTTATGTTGAACATTTGTGAAGGACTGGAAAGTTTTTGCAGCTTATCATGTCATACTGGAGAGCAGCATGTAGACATGAGACCTTCTTGAATCATCCGAGATAATAGTGATATGGAAAAACTAAAAAACTGGTTTGCTCTCCACCCTCCATTTCCCAAAACTGACAGTTTAATTTCTATCAGTGGTGGTTTACTGGCAGGTCCTGAAATTAATTGCCACACAGCCCAGAGAGTTGGAACGGAAGGAGTAACGAAAATTGTGGGGAAAATGTACGACAAGGTAGTAATAAAACGGAAAAATAAAGTTACCACACTGGCATCGATCACCTCAACCGTTAAACTGCCGGACAAAAACAGAAGAGTGGCTGTGGATCCGCTCACAATTTTTCAGCGAGTGTGTATTGTAAAGAAATCTGAAAAGGATTTACAGGATGACTTCAAGTATGAGTTGGCCCCGTTCCCGATGTCCCTGTTCAATGAACAAGGGATGCGCAAGGGCACAAAATCTACTCTGTACTCTCCCTTCACTCCTCTTTCCAGCCACACGCCGATAGATGCCAGCACTCTTTGGATGTTGGCTACCTCTTGCACAAGGTCGTGTGGCAGCGGAAAAGCACGGTTCGAGCACTTTTGGCGCGTTATACCACCTATGTCCGAAACCACTTTGGGAAGAACGTCTCCATCGTTTTTGACGTCTACCCGAAGATGCTACCAAAAAAAAAACACCAAAACAGCGGAACGACTCCGGCGCTACGCAGCTCATTCCAGCTACGAATTGACTTTCGATGAATCCACAGTAATTCAAATTGCTCAAGAGCATGTTTTGGGCAATGAAAACAATAAGAGACGCCTTATAACTCTTCTCTGTGACGCCTTTCAGAAGGAGGGAGTAGAAGTGGCTGTTGCCGAAGAAGATGCTGATCGAGAGATCGTCATGATGGCGTTATCAAAAAAAGCAGATGCCGATCGGGTCGTCATAGTGGGAGAAGATGTCGACCTGCTCGTTCTTCTCAATGGTTTAGGCGCTGAAGAGACAAACGTCTATCTTAAGAAGAGCACGAAGGGAGAAGCTGGTTGCTGTCACTACTCTACGACCTCCTACAACAACCAGGACTCCCGACAATTACCAGGAACGGTACTATTAACCCACGCTTTTGCCGGGTGCGATACCACCTCAGCACCGTTTGGCCAAGGAAAGACCAAAATCAGCACACTTCTGAGCAAGAGTGAACCACTTGCTGAGCAAGTGGAGGTCTTCCTTCGGCCAGACTCTACCTCACAAGCCGTGAGTGAAGCAGGCATCAAGTGCTTCATGGCTCTATATGGGGGTGACATCGCGAGGGATACTTTGGATTTCCTGAGGTATAAGACGTTTGTCACTTCAACAAACATAAACCTCGCCCGTTTGCCACCGACGGAAGATGCTGCAGGCCACCATGCAGCAAGGTGCTACCTCCAAGTGCAGAAGTGGCGGGGAGTCAACTTGAATCCCACTGAATGGGGGTGGAAGCTGTCTTCTCAAGTACTCACCCCCATCCCCACCACGATGGATCCCGCACCTCCTGCCCTTTTGCGAAAAATTTCGTGTAAATGCAATAAAGGATGCTCTGGGAGCTGCTCGTGTAGAAAGGCTGGGCTCCACTGCTCAGTCCTCTGTCAGTCATGCGGTGGCAAATTTTGCATTAACGTCCCGGATGTGGAGCTGAAATGCTCGGACGATGAAGATGACCCGACTACAGACTGGGCGCCTCTCCCAGCTAAGATAAAAAGAAAGACATGATTTGGCAACCAAGACACAATACCTACATGATTTATATTAGTTTAATTTTTTTGTGTACATGTAATTTGTCCTTATAGTAGGTACCATGATGTTTGTACAAGCATTTTGGTATGTAGGTATATAAAACAATGTTTGAAGATGACGTAATTCCCGATAGATGTAATATCTTTTCTTTTTTTCATCAAATATCTGTTAACTGTTTGATAAATAAAACCATAAAAAGACGTGAGAACAGTTTATTTGCATTTCACCCAAAATCCACTTTTGACTGTTTTTGGTTATCTGCCATTTTTGAGAGAACCGTTTAGTCTACAGATATCAATCTAGTTTTAAATAAAAGCTTATTAAATTTACAACAACTTTGTTTCATACAATATTTGACGTGAGATGCGTATTTTAGAAATTATTTTACAAAATAAGTGACCATTTCGAAAAAATTTCACTTTTTGGAAAAAATTGCCTATTTTTGAAGAACTGTATCTTGAAAACCAATGGTTTTATATAGCTTGCTTTGGTCTCAAATTATAGCAAATTTAGTCTTCTTTAAAAGTATGTATACCAACTTTACCGGTCAGACCCTTCCTTTACTGAGATATTGAGCAAAAACTGAAAAAAATCTGAAAATTTCCTGGTTTTTTAGGTCCACCGCCGCTCGCACAGCACTTTCGAAGTTGCAAATTTTTTTTTTTAATACTGGTTTAGGTCCTAACAACATATAAAAAATTCAGAATGACTGGACCTTTTGCAAGCACAACCCCCTTTTCATGTTTAACTTGACTGGACTATAAGAGGTGTTATTTTGAATAGCCTGCTATTTCGGTAGATGTTACTTTTGAAGCTGTCATTTTTTTTACATTTGACAAGTAGAAACTACACCATTATTAAAAATGGAACGATACACGCTTCAACAACGCATTTAAATTATTAAAATTCACTCGAGTGAATCAAATGCAAATCATCTTGAGTGATGAGGCCCATTTCCACCTCGGTGGGTTCGTCAACAAGCAAAATTGTCGCATCTGGGGCTCGGAAAACCCAAGAGTTATTGTTGAAAACCCTCTCTATCCTCAACGTGTGACTGTTTGGTGCGGTTTATGGTCCGGCGGAGTCATTGGACCTTACTTTTTCGAAGATCAGGCTAGAGCAACAGTAACGCTGAATGGATTGCGCTATCGAGAGATGACTGATGATTTTTTATGGCCGGAATTGGATGGTATTGATCTGGACAACGTTTACTTTCAACAAGACGGCGCTACATGCCATACAAGCAACGAAACCATTGATCTTTTACGATTGAATATCAAAATAACACCTCTTATTGGAAAACCCATAGTGATTCCTTCATATAACTTACGCTTGGTTCTTTCTCGTAACTACTCTAGTGATTATCATCTTACGTTTTCGGATATTATTTCGCAACTAGGTCAAGATTGTTGAAACTTTTTCACATTTGTAAAAAATTAAAAAGGTTCTCATATAATCTTTTAATATTCAGCGACTCAAGGACACCTTCATTTATCTCCATATTTATGATAAACACATTCATTTTCCAATGGATCAAAGATTGTGGGTAATTAGTTGAATCTTATTTTCGGAATCAATTAACGAAATTAAAAAAATAAAATATTTCAACAGTATTTTAGACATATGCCAGAAATATACACATATATATTAAATGTATATAGCTATCAAATAAAAAATTAAAATAGGATACGTGAAAATTGTTCCAAAATTCATTCAAAGTAAATTAACTGTTAATACTCTGACATTTAGAAACATCTTACCTCATTTATTTTCCTCATTCGGTCCTCTTTAACCTGTTGAAGGCCGGAGGTAAAATAGAAAAATATTTTATAAGACTTCAGAGAGGTGCATTCATAGAATTCAAAACTGGAATCTCAAGTTTTATTAGCCCAATCGATGCCAATTTTGTTTTTCATACATTTTTCAATGCGTTTAGGTCAAAATCGTATCGCAAATTATTCTAAAAAGGAAAATATTAGAATGCTCGCATACCACCGGTTAAGCCCCGGATACCCAATTTCTACCGATTTATTTATTTATTGTTTGAAACATTTACAGAGTGTTAACAATTATTACATTTATATTATTTCGGTGGGAATGTGCACAGATATAACACCCCAATTAAAAATGTTCACAGCATGCGTAAACAAGGTTTAGTTGATATTAGGCGGAGATGCTAGTAGTGAAAGAAAAAAGTACAAATATAATAATAATTAAAAAGAAATATAAAACATGAATATTAAGTATGAAATATAAAATATAGTAAATGTACAGAGAAAGGATAAGGAAGAAAAGTAAAGAAAATAATAAAGCAATTATATCTCTTAACTGTTCTCCATAACATATCATGGTAGAAGATGGTTGATTTGTTTTTTAAAATATGCGAGACTGTTTGCGAATATATCTATAAGGTCGCATTCAACTGTATTGTACAGACGACACATTCTAGATAGTGGATTGAAATATGCAATATTGTTATTAAATATTTCAATATGGAATATATTTTGGCTCCTTAAATTATGTCTATTAGGGACTTTAATATGAATATTGCTCAGACAATTAGTGGTAAGAAGTTTATCATGAATAATTTTATATAAACATATTAAGTCTGCAAATTGTCTTCTTTTTTCCAATGTCGTAAATTTTAAGTTTAGTAGACGTTCTTCATAAGATTTGAGTGAGGCATTTAATCCAAGTTTATATGATAACAGTCTTAGGAATTTTTTTGCACATTTATAACATGTATCTCTTTAAATCTTTAAGTTTTTAAGTTTCAAAAGATATATATTATTTTTGAAGCTAACATCTATACATTTCTTATGCCGAAACGGTAATTATATGAAATTCCCTCAATAGAAAAAAATCGCAAAGTAAGCTCCGAAAATTATTAAAAACACGTTTTTTCTGTTATTTAATATGTTATAGGCATGAAAAAAATTCACACTGTATCTTTAAAGGTAAAGAAAGCATTTGTCGAGAGATTTTTGCTGTAATTCAAACGAGTCTTGTTTTGTTAAATATTTTCTCCATTTTCGCTTAATTATTATCTATATTTAGTTTTTTTTTACTATTAGCGCGCCCCCTCTAACATTCGTATTTCAAACCATCTTTGAACGCTTACTTAACGATTTGGGAATTAAGACCCGCATTAATTAATTCCTTCCTACAGCCCCTGTCTCAACCTGCCTCACAACGCTGCCCCGCCGGGTGGCGATACAGAAAAGGGGTGCGCACATGTGTGGTGTACTTATATATAAAACAATAATATTAAAATATTTTTAGTTTAGATTTAGTCGGCATTTAGATTCTCATGCAATCATTTATTTAACACGTTGAACGCCATTGTGGAAATGAAGAAAAGTTACCATTTTAAATTTGAAAAAATAATTACCCAGCATACGCAATACGCATCGGCGACCATCAAAACGTATTCCTTTTTTTTTTACCAAAATTTTCGATGAAAATCAAGAATATTAACTGCGGTCACCGGTGACCGTCATGGCGCTATGGGAGAAAATTGACGATTTTCGTTATGAGGTCACCGGTGACCTACATGGCGTTCAACGGGTTAATGTTAGCTTATTTCAATAATAAATACTGAACAAAATTATAATGCTTTAAGAGAAACATACCTGAAACATCAAAAGTCTACACAAATGTGTTATTTAAATTTTCAGTGTGTTTTATCTGTTTCAGATTAGCCAACAGGTTTCTACTTTGATTAGGGTGACCGGATAATTCATCAAAATGACAATTAAACACACATTTAAAAGTTATATAAAATCATGAAAAGTAATGAAACAAAACCAGATAAATTAGATGAGGTTTAAGCTTGCGACAGACCACGCCATAAGCGCGTTATATTTTCGTGGCTTGGCATATTTCAGCATATCTATCGCCATTCCCGTTGGGATTGTAGGGTTATACAAGTTATGCGATGCGTATAGCTAGGGTTGCCATCTCTAAAATTTGGCAACCAGGACAAGAGGCGTGAAAACCCCGGATTTTAGAGCCCATAACCCGGACATGTCAACAGGTTTTTTTAAACACAGTCAGTGAAATAAAAACAGTTTAAAATGTCATAAATCACCTTTTTATTTATTTTCAGACCTTAAAATTGAATTTTGTCATCTTTTATCGTCTTTTATCATCTTTTATCATCATTTTAAATGTACCTAACAACACAGAATCTTATGACAGTTTGTTATACATTGTTTTCATAATCAGTTAGAATTTTTTCATTCTTAAAATAAAACAAAAATTATTAATATACTCTGTTATGAAAACTAAACCTTATTAAAATATTAAACTTAATAAAATTCAATTAAATTTTTAAACAAAAATCTTAAAAATACTGAGACCATTTTAGTATTCAGTCTTACAATTTTTGAGGTAACTCTTTTAACTGAATAATAATTATCTTCTTTAAATTTGTATCAGCAGCCATTTACACAACAAAATATCTCTTAACATAATATGAACTAAATTCAGTCTTCTTAAATCTTAAGCAACAAAACTGACCCTTTTTAAAGTTTAGACTTACTGGAATGTAAGTTACATTATTAATTTTTTAAAACATAAAATATCCAAAACTATTCTCATTTATATCACCTTAAATTTTAATCAACAGCTATATTACCTTAACACAGGCATTAGCCTAGTATGGTTGTAAAAAAAACATAACAATTGTAATTTCAAGAAATCTATGAAATAATAAAAAATAAAAATTCTACGTTTCTTTTACGTAATAAAAACAACCATAACTTTAACTACAAAAATGAATAGAAATTATAGCACTTGTAAGTACATTATTTGATTATCTAGCTATTAAAGATTTTTCCTCAGCCTTGCCTTTTTACTTTTCAGTTTTTTTGTATTTATCACTCTTTCCGATAGCTTTTAGAATAAAAGGAATTTGTAAAAATCAATGCAGCTGTATTCTTGGAAATTGAATTTAATTTTAATTACTGACGAGATTGTTTCTACGTTTAGTAAATTTCTTTCTTTTGTCCATTGTTGTGAAATTAATGAGAATATTCTCTCCACGTTGGCATTATGAGCCGGAATGCAAAAAAAATACTGTGCAATTTTCAGCAATTTCAAATATGAATTCGCATTTGGTGTTTTAAAAAATTGTACCCAAAGTTGATTTGAATTTAAAAGCTTATCTTGTTCAGTTAGGTTTTGACTAAAAGCCTTTAAATTCACCTCGTCAAATAATTTTGCGTCGTCAATATCTATGTTTTTGTCTTTTAAATAAAGAACAGTGTCTTCAATAAGAGTCCATTCTGTGTTGTTATTAATTTTTGGCAAAAATATCCAGTCAAATTGTTTTAACGGTTGCATCCATTCTTCAATGTACGTTTTGATTTCCTTGTAGAAGTCATGCGAGCATTTTATAAACTCTTGTTTCCTGTTTTCATATTTATTTATAATATTCTGAACATTCAACGGCACGAAACTTTCCTTAATTCGGTCATCTAAGCTTTTTGTTATGGATGCAAGTATGCTTCTGGTTTCAAGGACTGAATTATCACTTTTCTCTAATTTATGTATTTTTGAGTGAGCGGTGTGCATAATTGAGTGTATGAGAAATAAGTATGCCTCCGAGAGAGGATTTTCAAAAAACTGTTTAATTAAAACAGATGGCCTTTCTATGCTTTCAAAATAATATTTTAATGGACGGTAGAGCTTCAGGAGTCGCTCGACAGCTGGGCTTAGCCAACGCGTCTTGGAATGATATAGAAGCTGTTTATATTCGACCTCAGCTGTTTCACAGAATTCTTTAAGAGCTTCGGTTCGTACTGTATAAGTGGCAAAAAAATTATAATTTTTTAAGATGATGGATTCTACGTCTACTGGTAGTAAATCACATCCGTGGTGCACTGCGTTGTTAATGACATGGGAAGAGCATCCCACACCAACCATGTTTGGGTTTAGATTTTCTTTCAAATTGCTTGTGGAAAAAATTGTTGGTTCCATTTCGTTCTATTCCACCGAAGTTTGTATTGCAATTATCTCCAGCAAAAGCAATACATTTAGTCAAGAGGTCATGCTGGCAAAGTTGTGTTATTATCAGTTCAGTGGTTGTGTCAGATGTCTCGTTCTTCGTGATTTCTATTTCGAGCACCTTTGTAGTGATTCCGTTTTTTTTACATCAAAATATTGAATAATCAACGGGAATAATTTTGTGCTTCCGTGATTACTAGCATCAGTAGCCACGCTGATGAATGGTACATCTTGTAAATCACTCTTCAGTTCTTCAACAGACAAAGGGCTTAGCACTCCGGTGTCGGTTCGTCGCGGCGTACAGGCACAGTCCATGTGTGGCGGGCGGCCCAAGACTTTAAATTTTTAAACCCGGACTACAAATGAAATCCCGCCCGGACGCTCCCCGGACGCCTTCCAAACTAGGACAAATCCGGGGAAACCCGGACGGATGGCAACCCTACGTATAGCTTAATCTGTCAGCCTCATAATGCGTTAGTTATCGTGGAACCGTGGAGTTATGAACTGTCTGTTTTATTAACATCTTACTGATATTAATTTGCTAGTTTTTTGTAAGTAGGATATCAATTTAAAATCAATACGCAATGATCGTGGAAACTTTTTGCAAATCAAGGCCATCATTAGCGTTTACGATGAATACTTATTTAATGCATATAAAGTAGGAAAATATGCTTGCATCTCCTGTGCAAAATGATTCAATGCTTTTGAATAATTCTAGAAAGGCTGCTTTGCGCAATAACTTTGGATACAGACGATGCTTATTATTTAGTTTACGTCCGTCCTGGTAAACATAATATTATATTATGTATATTACATAATAATATTATTTTTTAGGCATTTTAATATTACGATTGTTAATAAATTATGAATAATTTCATTAACCAAGTCACTGTATGCATTCTGTTCTTGCATGTAGTCAGTCCTACTCAAATATAATACCTGTGACAGACAACGCCATATGCGCGTTATATTCTCGTGGCTTGGCTTATTTCAGCATATCGCTCATCATACATTCCCATTGGTATTGTATGGCGAGAGATATGCTGAAATAGGGCAAGCCATGATGCGTATAGTGTAATATGTCTCCATTCTAAACATGCGTAGTTTAAAACTGGACACAGACGACGGAGTCAACGCCAACGAGCCAATTGTCCCTGAGCGGAGCACAAACTCATTGTATGTGCAAAAACTCAGATAGATCGGAATGGCTCGCCAGCTCCGCTATGTGTGTGCGATTCTCGAACCAAAATCCACCGACCCGTGACTCGGCTGTATGTATCAAATCCTTGCGGCAATGGCTCGCCAGCTCCGCCGTGTGTGTGCGATCCCCGAACCAAAATCCACCGACCCGTGACTCGGCTGTATGTATCAAATCCTTGCGGCAATGGCTCGAAAGCTCCGCCGTGTATGTGCGATCCCCGAACCAAAATCCACTGACACGTGGCTCGGCTGTGTGTATCAAATCCCCGCGGCAATGGCTCGCCAGCTCCGCCGTGTGTGTGCGATCCCCAAACCAAAATCCACTGACACGTGGCTCGGCTATGTGTATCAAATCCTTGCGGCAATGGCTCGCCAGCTCCGCCGTGTGTGTGCGATCCCCAAACCAAAATCCACTGACAAGTGGCTCGGCTATGTGTATCAAATCCTAGCGGCAATGGCTCGCCAGCTCCGCCGTGTGTGTGCGATCCCCGAACCAAAATCCACCGACAAGTGACTCGGCTGTGTGTATCAAATCCTAGCGGCCATGGCTCGCCAGCTCCGCCGTGTGTGTGCGATCCCCAAACCAAAATCCACTGACAAGTGGCTCGGCTATGTGTATCAAATCCTTGCGGCAATGGCTCGCCAGCTCCGCCGTGTATGTGCGATCTCCGAACCAAAATCCACTGACACGTGGCTCGGCTATGTGTATCAAATCCCCGCGGCAATGGCTCGCAAGCTCCGCCGTGTTCGTGCGACCCCCGATTCTAAATCCGTTCAGTTATCAGTATGAAATTACACCTCGAGTCTGAACGTACGGCCTCTTCATGCGGATATGATTTTGTTGTATAGAAAAATATATGCCTATTTAATTTTTATCTACCGATATTATTTTTTACAACTTTTAATTTATCCGTACCTTTGTTGTATATTTGTGAAAAAATATACTATTTTGTAGGCAACCATCGTATATAGTTAGTTCACAAATTCGAGTTGTCCACATAATAGATCAAACTGGCCTGGCTTGGCGTGGTTTATCTCGGTCGCGTGTGATCCCCTAATTGGACCGTGTCCAAATGTCTCATATTGGCTAATATTTTTGCTATTAAAATGTAAAGCAAATATCTAGTACACATATGTGCTACTTTATTCATTTGTGTTTTAAATTATAAAATAAGAGACATAAACTTGGGCAATTATTTGTGAGTTAATGCACTAAATAGTGTATTTAGAACTAATTGGTCTACGGTATTACAAAATATAAAAGAAGAATGAAAATGATTTTAAAAATATCATTTTTATGGACGTAAATTTAAATTAAAAATGGCCGATCAAAGTATGAACACAAATATGTCGTATGTAAATTAAAATTTCGACCTAAAAAATACTTGTTTTTTTTATTTTCATTATATTGATTTAGTGGAAAGTGAAAGATTTGTTTATTATAATTAACTCATAAAAAAATGCCAATGTTGCCTCAAAAATAGTGCAAAATTAAATTCTTTAATGGCCCATTTATCATAAGATAAAACAAAAACAAATAAATTTGGATATATTCGTATTGGAAATTTGCTATACTTTTTGATAAAAAAATTAATTATTATGGCCTCAAATCAAAATTTAAGTTTTGTATGAAAAAAACGGCTTAATGTATTCCACTTAATGTATCTCGGGTGAGAGAGTTTTAGAAGGCATTATATTATTTTTGATTAATTCATCGTCATCCCGTTGTTAAATCATTACTATTATTTAATTGTTGGTCACGCTTCTGGTTAGGTGTGTTAGGCTCATCCTATATTCTATTTTTTAATTAATGTAATTGACATTTTTGTTGTTTGTTTTTGGGGTGTTATGCCGTGTTGCGCTAACTCCTTCTTTAGCCGACGCATCTTCGGATCTACCGGATCTGCCCTGATGATGGACACTGCAACGCTGTCCGAAACGTCGGCTAAAGAAGGAGTTAGCGCAACACGGCATAACACCCCAAAAACAAACAACAATAATGCTTTTGGCCGTGAAAATCTAAAAACTTACCTAATGTAATTGACAATTTATTAATAATCTAAATATATCAACAGTGCTGAGAAATTGTACTATATTATGTCGAATATTATTAAGTATAAACAGTCATTCTCATTTGTAAACTCAAAACTAGCAATAACATTTCTGAACTTTTTGAAGAGTTGTATTTTTTTAATGTTAAATATTAATTATAAGAACTTTTCAATATTCCGCAACAGCCGACATTACTCAATATTCGACTAGAATTTTACTTTTGAAGAATATGGTAGTTTCCTTTCATTGAGATAATAAACAAAAACAAAACTTTTCGCGAGACAAAAAGATGTTTATTTATTTATTTAACGCCCAGAGGGCTTTTACATGTGGGTGGTACAATTTTAATGACAGTTTTGAAACATAAGAAAGAAATAAGAATAATAAAATTACATTAAAAAATAATATATGCAAGAAACAAAATTAAAAATAATAAGAACATAAATTAAAAAATACAGCGATTAGACTGGTTTACAAAAATATAACTTCCATTTATTAATAGTATTGAAATAAGTCTTTTACGATATATATTATATTAAACAAAGTCGCTATCCACACGTCTGTTTTTGCGCTTAGTTCGTCTAAACTACGCAACGGATTTTGGTAGAGTTTTCACTATCATTTAGAGAATTTCTTCCGGAAGGTTTATATACATAATACGCGCATATTATATTTTTATAAATTAGAGAAAAGTCGATGTTTTGATCGAATCTTAAAAAATATATTTTGTTTTTGGGCGCTTACATTGCTAGCGCTGGCTAAACCTTTAGAGATACACCAACATAATGTACTACGGAATTGTATATCTTAAAAAGGCCTACAGAAATGTCCATTATAGTATATGTCTATCTCCCACAGACATAGGAATTAATAGACGAGAAGATAATGGCGAGGGGTAAAATCAACTGTTGAAGAACGAAGGGAGTGAAGCTGACTGTGATTCGTCAATAAATCAATCTGACAGTAAATAGGCATCTCGCATTATAATATCACCATTTACTTCTTAAAAGTAAAATCTGCTTTTGAATGAATAGACATTTTTACATGGGAGCGCAAATTACTCGCCACGTTATGAACAAATTTGCGAAGTCCAAATTCGGCAAAAAATTCGGTTCTATTTTCAGAGTCGAATATTTCGTTTAAGTATTTAGTTAAGACACTTTTATAAATGTTCATAATTTACTTCCCAGCAACCAACCAGCTTTGTGTTTCGCGTCCAGACGTTTCTCGATGTGATAGTAACAACTGATTCATATTATACGATGTGAATATGCTTAAAATAAAGTAAAATAATGCTTATATATGGAATGTAATACGACAATTGGGTTTATTCTCTTTTTCACATCTATTTTTACAAGTTTTCATAGTACAAGTCAACATTTTGCCGTGTTATTTCGTAAAATGAACCGATGATGCCTCGACCATAGTTCGCACAAGAATGATGACGTCACGTTTTCAAATTTCACTTGAGGCCATACGCGAGCACAGCCGGCTCCAATGGAACCGGTATGGGGAGTGGGGATAATACGCTTTTAATCACTTAGGGCAGGTCTACTAATATTCATATGTCTATGCTATCTCCTAAGGATAACTCCCAGTAACGCCGGGTACACGTCAGCTAGTTTAATAATAATAATTACTAATCTAAACATTTTTAAAATTTGCTGCGAGAGTTTTACATTCAACCTCAGATTTCCGGGATATTTATCCACAACCGCTTCCTGACTGTAAATATTTTCCTTCAATGTTTATTTTTAAGCGGAAAATAGAGTGCGTACCTTACCTACCTCGTCTTTATTCTACACGTGTTACTGGTTATTGTTTCTTTTAATGTTCAATAAACAGTTTTAAAAAAGCATTTTCTTTTTCATACTCGCCACAGAAAAAATGTTTACGCTAACGATAAAACACATTCCTCGAAAATCTGAATAATGAACCATGATAATATGTAACTAAAACACGCGTTTTCGGTCTTTCTGGTCGCGTATTTAAAACTGGATTTTACACTTATATTGCCGGTAACCCGGTCATAAATGGTTATTTACAAATCATGTGGGATACCCGTCTCACTATAACTAGACAATATCTGTTCTGAGATATTCATAATTCTGTATGAATTGGTTACTCTAAGGACGGGTTGTTTCGGAGAATCTGAACAATTCATCAAATTTCAACGTTCATTTTCAAATTCTGTGAAAGACTTTTTCAAGTTCTGTTTTTATTTCAGTTTTCTCAAGCAACTAGCCTACAATGATATAAAAACAGAACTTGAATAAGTCTTTCACAGAACCCGAAAATGAACGTTGAAATTTGATGAATTGTTCAAATTTTCCGAAACAACCCGTCCTAACTAGTTTGTTATGATTTTTGTTATACAATAATTATTATACATTGTGGATGAAATTTAAACTGTGATTTTTTCTTCTTTTCCACACTTATTTATTGAAACATTTTGTTATGGTTATTTTTATTTCTCAACCTAGTATTTTCTATTCCATTTTACGTCTTACAATTTTGCTCGCCATATAATCCCATACAGACCTGTCACACCCAAAGAGATGATATGCTATAAGTGTGGGCGTCGCGATGATATCTACGCTGTGATCTGCTAGCCAGACCACATTTGAAAAGTATGCGACCCCCTCTCCTACTTACGGCGGAGAAGGAGTCAACAATTTACGGAGCGCCATTATTACGCGGCTGTCATCTGTCAAAGTGACAGATCCCATAAAAATAAATGATATTCGACAACAGTTTTCTAATTGATCCGAGGAAGATTATAGCGTATTGTGTCACCCTAACATTAAATACGTATATGCCACGCCCATAATATAGCGCAATGAGTCTAAGGCCTAATTCTATCGCATGTTTTAACTGCATAATTATTTAAAATTTGAGGACAAAATGACAAATGTAATACTAATGATCGTTGCGCGTACTCAAATTTAATATTATCTTTTCCTGGTAGTTAGTTAATAATAATTTGTTTTGTGATTTATGAATACTAAATAATTATAGCGCCAAGACAAGAACGTATGTAGATATCTTATTACAGTGAACTTTTTAGCATAATAATTAGTGTAAAAAACTATCACTCAATATTGTTAAGGTTATTCTCTACTGGTGAATACGTAGGTATACCATCTAGTCTAACAGATAATGTGTCATTTTGATATTGAAATAGATTTTTACGGCGTCTTTTTTCTTTTGCTAAATCATAAAATACGTAGCAGGAAATCTGCTTGTTTGGAGAGCAGCATAACCTATCAAACGGTGAACTTTGGCGTCTTGAAATTTTACACACCTTTTCCCGTCTGGAATTTCACGAATGTCTTTTCCAACATGATGTATGGAGGGTTAAAATATCCAAAAATAAGACATGACGCCATGTTGTTTAAAAAAAATGGGTGTGTCAAGCCTACGCAAGACAGAAGTGAAACTTCTAGTATTCTTCTCTCTCTCTCTTTTCATTTCATTCTCTCTTTTTTTCTGTCTATTGACATATTTATAAGTAGCATGTGATAAAAAAAATTAAAAGTTATAAAAAAAGAAAAAAAAAATTAGTTAAAGCGGGGATCGAACCTCGGTTCTTCACGACCACAGTCGTGCGCTCTGCCTGTAGACAGCGAAGATGAGTTAGGAGAGTGAGTTAAACTAGGTATATAATATTTACACCTTGCTAATGTTTTCAGTATTATTAGGGCTTTTTTATACTAATTTTCATATATTTATTGGCAGGTAGAGTAGAAATTAATATTGTTTAGCGTTTGCCAACGACCATACCATGTTGAACACACCGGTTCTCGTCCGATCACCGAAGTTAAGCAACATTGGGCGCGGTCAGTACTTGGATGGGTGACCGCTTGGGAACACCGCGTGCCGTTGGCCTATTTTTTATTTTAATTTCATGTTTTTTTTATTTTTTTATCATTACTATAATTAATAATATCATAAAATTCTTTAACTTTTCAAGTATGCTACAGGCCTAAAATATTACTTAGTGGATTGATATTATGGTCAACCATTGAAAAAAAAAATTCCTACAAACTTATTAATGTAATTACGATCTTTTTCAAGCGCGTATGTAATGATTATTTTTATCAACCTCGCACACACCTTGCTAATTTTTTCAATATTATTAGGGCTTTTTTATACTAATTTTCATATATTTATTGGCAGGTAGAATAGAAATTAATATTGTTTAACTTTTGCCAACGACCATACCATTTTGAACACACCGGTTCTCGTCCGATCACCGAAGTTAAGCAACATTGGGCGCGGTCAGTACTTGGATGGGTGACCGCTTGGGAACACCGCGTGCCGTTGGCCCATTTTTTATTTTAATTTTATGTTTTTTTTCATTTTTTTATCGTTAACATCATAAAAAATTTTATATCATTCTTTAACTTTTCAATTATGCTACAGGCCTAAAATATTACTTAGTGGATTGATATTATGGTCAACCATTAAAAAAAAAAAATTCCTTAAAAACAAAAAAATAATATTCCATGGCCGAGAATCGAACTCGGATCAACTGCTTCGAAAGCAACTATGCTGACCATTACACCACCAACGCCAGTTGTCGAGATGAGCTAAGAAGCATTTATATTTTACTTCAAAACTTTTACTACATCAAATGAACTTTAATCGGTCCCGCATTTTCGTTTCGGTCATGAGTTGGTTTTACTCCTCGAAATTGCATGACGCGCGTAAAGAAGTTTCACTTCAAAAATAGTTTTTCAATTCTTCAATAAGGAAAAAAAAATCTGTTGTATGATTTTACTTCAACGGAACCGAATAATAAATTTAGTTTTATTTAATTTAAATATATAAACAACTTTGTATGCACCGTTATTTAATCAAAAACGATCGACGTGTTTCAAAACCGATGGTTTCTTCATCAGGATAAACGTATATAACAAATTAAGAATAGACAAACATGTATACACACAAATATTACAATGAGCGGTGATTAATTATTTAACATTATGGCATTTATGTACATAGCAAAAACTTTTATGAACTCACATTTATAAATTAACAGAAGTTCAAATCAGTGAAAACCTTTTATTGGTTGAAAAGTTACAATTTTTTTTACCATATATCATAAAATATTACAACTGTTTGTTTTTTTCCAAAAATTGTTCTTTTTATTCTCGTTTCCAAAACACTTTAATTTTGTTAATTTAAGTTTGTAAACAAGTAGTATAACCAACTCGTTATCAGCAATCTCCCAAATTACGAAAATGTTCCGAAACCACTTAAGAATAATTGATTTACTGAACCGAAATTGCATAACTAAATGATATCACGAACTGGGCCGATACAGACTAGGTACCTACTCTGTGAACATAACTAGTATTGAGATGTTAATTCGATGATTTCTGATTATTATCTGAGTAAAGGTAAAATCTGTGACTGAAGGCACCTTCTCAGAAGGTAGATTCGAGGTGAATCGTTTCGTGATTTAATCACGAAATAGATGAACTTTACTTTATAAGTATGTACTCCAACTAGATGCTGCTTGACCTCTGTCAACTAATGTATTGAAATATTGTTATATATGTTATCTTAGGTTATACTGCTTAAATTAACTTCCATTTATTATTTCATTCACTATTTTATCTTAACTTTTCTACATAGATTTATAATATTGGTATCCCTGTAGGATAACCGACACTTTCTATTATTTATTCGCGGTTTAAAATGTATACAACTTAATAATTTATATTTTAGTTATAGTTATGCATGTATCAAATAGTATTTAAATACTCATTTATGTATCCAATACGTCTGTCTCGACACAGGTATATCCTAGTGAGACAGATATCGAAAAACACCTGTAAAACAAGTTTATATTGATAATAAAAAATAAACAACAAATAAAAACTCCGTAGCAGAGCTGTACGCTCTATGCCTGTTTTAAAAAAAGTTTAAAATGAAGCTACTTTTTGTAAAAATAACTCTAGACCCGAATGTTTGCGCAGTGAAGTTCAGATGGTGTTAGTTACAGTTACATTTCAGCAGGATTAGTATGAATACCGAAATAAGTACAAAAATAACAAACAAACATATGACCCCTTTAAAACGTGTTTTTAATTTAACTTTTGACAGGCCAAGATGCCAAACAAAACGTTTGTAACCAAGTGGGTCTTCCAACGACCCCATGCATTTTTCTGGCTTTTAAACTATAGAAATTCCAATTATTCAGTCAATTATTAATGGTAACTTATGTATTTGCGCAGAAATGTAAAATACTAAAATGATATGTCAAGTATTTAAGCTAAAATAAGGAGGATAGTAATTTTGGGTACTACCTACTCCCCCACTTGGCTGCGGGATAGTTCACACAGCTGATATACAACCATTTACCCTACATTAAATGTATACTCACAAAGGGAGGTGCAGGAAGAACAACATTAAACCCGTTATTGAAGGCACAGAAATCTATTTTACGTGTTATTATGAAGAAACCTTTCAGATATTCGAGTGACGCTCTCTTCAAGGAATTTAATGTACTAGATGTCCGACAGTGCAAAAAAATTGTAATCCATGTTCATAAAAATAAAAACAAAATGAAAACAGCCGAACACAAACACCAAACCAGAAGTAAGGGAAGGAATGACCTTTCCGTTCCAACGAGCAACAGAGTGGCTTATCAAAAAATATTCTCATATCTCGGTCCTAAAATATATAATATTAATAAAATCCCCTCTTAGCTGAAACTGTGTGAATTGTCATTCTTCGGTCCAAGAGTGACAAAATGGTTGTTGGATCTAGGCAGGACTGATTCCGAAATGATATTATAAAATGTAATTTGAAATCACGAACGTCTCTATGTATCTTTATGTATCTTTTTATGTGACTTTTTATGTATCTTCGTTTTAACATACTTATTTTAGGTAGTCTTAAATCCTGTATTCGTCTAGGATAACTTGAAACTTGTAAATTTGACTGTCCTCAATCGGGAATCTTTCCTAGTTGGACAGTCAAAATCATAAAATGTAATCAATATTATATTATAAAAAAATAAATAAAAAAATATATAAAACATTTTTTTCCCTTTGTTGCGCGGACGGGGGCAAACAAATAATAATTCATTGAAGAATAAGATAATACTAATAAATCCAAACGGAACATGAAATAGTACACAGAAAAATAAATGTCAAGGTATCCCATATAAATAAAAATTGGATATGTTTATCCGAGACACTATCTAGGTTTCAAACCAATTTCATTAGAAACATTGTTTCCATTTAAAAAGGTAGATGCCAAAAATATGGGAAAAATTAGTTGCAAAATTATATTGTTCATTCTGAATTTGAAATATGAGATCGACAAATATGACGTAATAAATGGGTCCCAATCACATAAGAATATATAGACTAGAAATTAAAGGTGAGGGGTAAAATCAGCTGTTGAAGAACGAAGGGGGTAAAGCTGACTGTGATTCGTCAATAAATCAATCTGACAGTATATAGGCATCTCGCATTTTAATATCACCATTTAGTTCTTAAAAGTAAAATCTGCTTTTGAATTAATAGACATTTTTACATGGGAGCTCAAATTACTCGCCACGTTATGAACAAATTTGCGAAGTCCAAATTCGGCAAAAAAAATTTCTTCTATTTTCAGAGTCGAATATTTTGTTTACGTATTTAGTTAAGACACTTTTATAAGTGTTCATAATTTACTTCCCAGTAACAACGATGCGCACACTCGAGAATCGCTACATTCGACCGGATGTATCTCGATGTGATAGTATATGTTTCTACAACTGATTCATATTATACGATGTGAATAAGCTTAAAATGATGCTTACATATGGAATGTAATACGACAATTGGGTTTATTCTCTTTTTCACATCTATTTTTACAAGTTTTCATATCACAAGCCACTATTTTGCCGTGTTATTTCATAAAATGCCTCGACCATAGCTCGACGCTAGTTCGAACAAGAATGATGACGTCACATTCTCAAGATTCGCGGGAAGCCATACGCGAGCCCAGCCGGCTCCAATGGAACCGGTATGGGGAGTGGGGAATAATACGCTTTTAATCACTTAGGGCAGGTCTACTAATATTCATATATCTATGGTCCCAATGGTCAAGACGCCTCGTAAGACGAGATCCTGGGTTCGATTCCTAGCTGTGTCCGTTATCTTTTTTATTTTTCTTGTACTGTTTCAAGTTTCGTTTAGATTTATTAGTATTATCTTCTTCTTAAATGATATATTACGTTGATGGGTATAACCTTCAAAATAAGTTAAAAAGAAAAAGTTAAAATATAACTTGAAAAAAGTATTTTTCCTAAAAAAAAAAAATTAGCGCCATCTGTGCAAGATCAGATTATGAATTATTAAGCATCCCTTTTAAATGATTTACCTATATTATTCGAACAGTTATTTTCTAGTTTTTTTTTTAAAACCGCCTCTTCGCGTACTGTGATTTTGGACTGAAGAATATTGCAATATCTTGGGTGCTTATTGCGACACCAGCCAAGGTTGACCTCCCTACTTAAACTCGTGTAGGTACATTAAACACACCAAACAAGTAATCCCAGGAAAACTGATGTCGCTTAGACCCCAGACAGGCTGATGATTTTTGATAATCTGTTCGACAAAGAAGTTCAGTATTTGAAAATGTTTTATCAATTTTAACAGAAGTAAGGAACAATTAACCTTACTTTTCAGTGATTTAACATTTTATCCGGTTTGCTGTTAGCATACAATGTGGAACTGAATACAATCTGTGGACCGTGATAGGCCAATAAT
Source organism: Hesperophylax consimilis (assembly GCF_061612785.1). NCBI lineage: Eukaryota > Metazoa > Arthropoda > Insecta > Trichoptera > Limnephilidae > Hesperophylax > Hesperophylax consimilis. Next base: position 6,964,675 of record NC_142842.1, read on the forward strand.
AAGGTGGCACTACAAAAATTCGCCGAAAGCTCCGCTGTAACCACTCCCCCAGTCTCAGAAACGACATGTTTAATAGAAAGACAAAGGAGCTCTCAGTGTCAAAATAATTTACAAATTATTTCGTGATATCTTTGCTTGGTGTGATTCGATGTCATGATTCATTTGGTACTCGGATATTCACATTTGTGTAATGTACTTTGATACAAGGTAGGTCCTTGTTAGAGCGGGTAAGCTCATTGTTTCGGAGGTACCCAGCAAGGGCACATAAAAAGTTATTAAAATACAGAATTTAAAAATACCTATAATTAGCCCAGTCAATGAAGGTTTTGTGTCGGAACTAATTCCCCGGAAGCTGAATTTTTCACAGATGTTAGAAGACTTTTAAACATGTATTTTTACAAAAGTCCCCGACTTTCCCCCTTGTGCTTCCTTCCCCACCCCCCCTTGAATATATTTTTCAAAGCCGTTCGGAATACGCTAATATCTCCTTAATGGGTTTATAAAATCAGATTATTTATTTTTTGTTTAGTTTCTTATTAGTTATTCTAAAAAATTGTATTCTTTCATTTTTGCAAGAAAAGCTATACAATCTCTACAATTTATTAGTAAAGGAAAAATATCAGTTTTTAAAATAGTATTTCAGAATATATTTGCACATAACTTTTTTCTGAGCCTGTTAACGAAAAAAAATAAATCAACAAAACTTGTAGACAATATTTCTACCTATAAAATAATGTATATAATTATGGGTTTTAATTTATAATAAGGCATGTAGGCTGTTAATAAGGAGCACGGCGCGCGGCGGCTCGAACGCGCAGCGGTTCGCGGCGCAGCGAGAAATTACAAAAACCTTAGGAAAGTAATGATTAGTTCATGTGTTTGTTTTTTTTTATAACAAATTCATATAACGTTAAAGAGTTTTATTGTTAGTTACCAGTTTGAGTTCGGAGGGGAGGGGGGGAATATAAATATTTTCCCCTGCCCAATGAAGCGCTTTCATTATCAGCCAACCGCCGTGCCCCGGTCTGGTTAAACGGTCATATTATGTTGATTGTTTGTAACTTATTATTTAAATAAGCCAAAAATACCTACAACAGCGTAGGACTACCCTTTCACAACATTAAAATATTGCAGACCTTATGTTATGGCGAAGTTCTGAACAATCTTTTGTGGAGATTCTCACTTGTTTTATTATGTGCACCTATCAACAATAAAATACCGAAACAACAAATCACTTAAAATAGTGCATAGATCTAAAATGGTTTACTTTCAAACAAGCTTCTTAAAATATACCTAAAAAATATTATAATTAAAAAACGGTTTGTAAATTATATTATATACTTATCAATATTATCTATGACAAAATTAGGCAAATATTTAAATAATTTTCTAGTCAAGAGAGTCTACCATTTATTCGTCATACTGGGGTGTGTTCAGACATGATAATCCGTTACGGTTGTAGCACATGGCAGAGCAGGTAAATCCAGATTTTCTGCAGCCACAGTAACTTCCACATCCAGACTTGCAGGAACAGTACACCATAGAAAGAAGGTCATCAGGAGAAAAATTATTTCAAAAATTTCTTCTTTCCACCATTTTCATTTACATTTTAATACCTCCATCCCCAGTTTATAGGGTTTAGTTTGTTTCCTAACCAAAACTGTACTTGCAAATAAACTCTCAACAAATGTTGATGACACGATTCTGAAGTCGGTGGTAGTTTTGCCAAGTCAAATTTAGTTTTAAAAGCTGATTTTGTCGTTAGTCTGGTAAACTTATAGTATCGAGCTTCGTTTCAATTAGAGTAGCTACCAAGACCATACATGGCGAGAGCGATTTTTTCTCCATTTTGCAACAAGTTCTCTTCAGTTGCATCTTTTTCCAGAAATGCCTCAGCTGCGTGTTTTGCTTCGGGATTGTTTTTCATCATGTCAACAACTTTTATCTTTCCTAACCCATATAAAGATAGGGTCGTATCACAGCCCGTAATGGCATGGGTAAATAGCATGTGTTTTCGAATATCTTTATGTAACATTATAGGTTTCTCTATGATGTAGAAAGTTCTTGAAGGGAGCTTTCCACCAACATCTTTACAGAAAAAAATAGATTTTCCTTCAGGAGCAAGACTTACAAGTAATACCAAAAGATCACCATCCGTGGCAACAACAATCACTTTTGAGAAGATGTTGAGTTGCTCGATGCCGGTTAGTACAATGTCAATATCGGCATCACCTGCGGCCGTGACTGTTTAAAACCAGATTCACTAAATTCATGACACAGTGCTTCATTCATTATTTTTTGTTGTTTTTCTTATTAGATAAGAAAGCTTCCTTCTTAGTCAAACAACGTGCAGTGCAGTTTAATTCAATATCGCACGATGAGTTGTTAGACGACCTTCGTCTTTGATCTTCATATTTTACAGTTGGTTCTTCAGAGTATCCATCGAAAACGACAATAGAATGCTTGCCAAATTTAGTATGGACGAAACGTGAACATGATTTAATGATGTCTCCGTAAGTAGTTTGCCAAACAACAGAGTGTAGGAGGTATCCCCCATCGATGACTATTGCAGCATTTTCCAAATCAACTTCGTCATGAATACTTTCGATAAATACTTTCGCCATACATGATTTTGTTCCTTTACGAAGGGAGACTTCATCAAAAATAGAAGGGGTCTTGAAGCCAATTCATTTCCTAAGTAGGTCTAAAGCTTGCTAGGACTATCACTAATGCACAGTATTCTGTTAAATAGCTGCTGGGGGTTTACTGCACCTTGTCTCGTCCTAACAGTTGCGGATTTGAATCTTGCTGGGTAGTCACCATGTCTTTCCTTTTCAGTCGTATATCTTAAAATTACATCCTTTCATTTTTTGCATAGCTGCCAGGCCCACCTCATAAGCGTTATCACAATTGACACTATTATCCGAAATAAACCCTGAAGATAAAGACACCAGCTCCCCCAAAAGCTTGATGAACGGGCTGTGCTGTCTTAGCCATTATATATATTTTCCTATATCTAGCTAATCCCTTTTCTTTCGCGATTCGCGCAGGTCAACATGCTGTTTAGTAGAATGAAATTCTATACCGATGAATTCTTCAATGCTCTCTTGCACTTTCACGCAGTAAGTGGTTCCAAGTTTCCACTTTGACAAAGCGCTGTCAGTGATTCCGCGCCCAAGTGTCAAACCTCCTACTGACTTCATTGGTCGCATGAGACACTGCTCGATGATCATGTCCGTCCACGTACCGGACCAATATCTGTCGCTTCTTCTTAATGTAAAGTTCCCATTTTCAGTGAATAGTTTATATTCTTCTTTAGTTATTCTTGATTCGAGTTGCAACATACTTTGAACGTACATATGTGCTGATTTTGCGTATGGTAAATGTCCTGCCGGGTGGAAAAATGGAAGCATATCAACAATAGTATTTAGGTGCATTTTCCGATTCTCGGACTTCTCTGCAAATATAAATCTAAGCATGAGGTCGATACAATGTAGAAGGTAAAGCCACAACTTGGCAGTCCTACTCGATGATTCCTTAATCCTGTCTTCACTTGCTTCAGTATATGAAATCGTCTCTTTTAGATTGTCATCATTATTAACCTCCTCCATATCTTTTTTCTACGTAACACGTAAAATCTTGATACATATTTTCTATTTGTCTTAATTTCCCATCAATATCTCGGTATTCCTCTCTGATTACGTGGACAAGAGACGCTGCTGTTAAAGTGTAGGCTCTGTTTGCCCGAGAATATTCATGTCCCTGGAGCATCTGGGTTACTGTTGAGGACGCGTAAACTGATTCCCATAAATTTCCCACATACCTCTATTAAAATAATAAGTTACAAACAATCATAAAACATAATACGACTGTTTAGCAAGACCGGGGCACGGCGGTTGGTGGATAATGAAAGCGCTTCATTGGGCAGAGGAAAATATTTATATTCCCCCCCTCCCCTCCGAACTAAAACTGGTAAATAACAATAAAACTCTTCAAAGTTAGATGAATTTGTTATAAAAAAAGCAAACACATGAATTAATCATTACTTTCCTAAGGTTTTTGTAATTTCTCGCTACGCCGCGAACCGCTGCGCGTTCGAGCCGCCGCGCGCCGTGCTCCTTATTAACAGCCTACGTGCCTTATTATAAATTAAAACCCATTATTATATACATTATTTTATAGCTAGAAATATTGTCTACAAGTTTTGTTGATTTATTTTTTTTCGTTAACAGGCTCAGAAAAAAGTTATGTGCCAATATATTCTGAAATACTATTTTAAAAACTGATATTTTTCCTTTACTAATAAATTGTAGAGATTGTATAGCTTTTCTTGCAAAAATGAAAGAATACAATTTTTTAGAGTAACTAATAAGAAACTAAACAAAAAATAAATAATCTGATTTTATAAAACCATTAAGGAGATATTACCGTATTCCGAAAGGCTTTGAAAAATATATTCAAGGGGGGGTGGGGAAGGAAGCACAAGGGGGAAAGTCGGGGACTTTTGTAAAAATACATGTTTAAAGTTCTTCTAACATCTGTGAAAAATTCAGCTTCCGGGGAATTAGTTCCGACATTGGGTCTTTTTTTCCCTTCATTGACTGGGCTAAATGTGTTAACCTCGTTTAAGAGTTTATCCTCTTAGTATCGCCCTGCTAAACGGGTAAAACTGTGTTTAGTGACCAAATCTATATTTCCGGGTACTCCTTAAATTTCATCTTCCTTTGTCCACCTAATTAATTGCCATATTCCCACTGGCTCCGGGAAGTTGGTTTTCTTATTTAGTTCATTACATGTGTAATAATGCAGACAGTTCAGTTATTTTAATATCTATGTTTTGACGTATGCCACAAAATATTAAAACCGGCTCCGTGAACTTTATACTTAATTTGTGATATTGTACGTAAAACTTTGGTGCGTAAACGTTTTATGGAGAACATGCATAAATAAAGGATTTGGTTAAGGCGAAGCTTAATGCCAAATCACTATTTTGATTAATCTTTATAACGAATTGGTGTACATTATGAATACCAAAATATGCTTTAGATAAATTGAAGGTTTTTCTATCGTTTCGCTTGAGTAGAATACAAATAAATAAAAAAATACTAAATAAAAAATATAACTGTAAACTACTAAAATTTTTTTTTCAATAGATATGTATGAACGCATACAGGAAACAACTTTTAAAAAATACAGTGTTATAGCTAAAATTATCTGTGACAGTTTCACTTGATTAACTTTTTCGCTTTCTTATAAAATTATTTACAAAATAAATAAAAAACAGTTTTGTGCTTAAAATCGAACGTTTCTAGACTCCGTTTGTCAAGCGATTTTAATGCCTATTACCTACAATATAAGGAATACCAGGAATATACACATTTTTGGCTTGTAGCTTCCTCTTAAGGTAGGTACAATTTAATATTATTTATAAACTGTTCGTTCGTAGATGGCGCTAATTTAATTATTTTAGGAAAACACTTATGATAGTTATGCTTTAAAATATTAGAATGGTTTTTTGTTTACACTAGTAGACTGTATGACACATAATATTAATAAATAGTTACGACTTTGACATTTGTGAAATAAACAGAGGCAGAATACACGTTGACAGACCTTAATATGGAATGATTATGCCAAACCAATGTTTTTTATTTACAAACAAATTACTGCAATTAGTTAGTGAGGGTTTTTGTGTCACCTGTTATTATGCTAAATTAATTGTTGCTACCTAGTTAACTAATAACTAATAAGTTATACATTCATAGTAATAAGGAAGTGAAATATAGAATTGTAAACAGGCCTATACACTCGTATAAGCAGGTGCTCTTTCTTGTGCTAAATAATGCCGAAGTGGTGACAGCAGAATTTATTATTCACGGCTAATCCGCACTGGGTTTTGCAGAAAACCCGGAAAGCGGCTGTGGACAATGTGGACATCCTTGGGGGTTGTATTTATTAAAATAAATGTCGTATTTTTAACTAGTTTTATTTCTGTAAAACCATAATTGTAATCTATACTAGATGTATATCATGCTAGATATATATCATGCTGATAATTTGTCTTAATAAATCTTTTGTTGAAAATGGAGTTACAGTTAATGGAGGAGTCAGTTTTTCGCTGTGAATATTTAAAATACCAATTGCTGGTCGAGTGTCCTACCCACAGGGGTACCGTCCACATCAAAAAAATTCCCACTGAAAACAGAGATTTTTTATAATATTTTTATTTCTTTCTCCAAAACCATGGTACTATAATTGGCAATTTTTCGCGATAATTACCAACGAGTTTTTGCTTTTAGGTTTGTATATTAACTTATTATTGTAGTCGCAATTTTCCAGTACAAAGCGTAATAATACCGTTCCTTGTCGTGCTTGCGATTTTCTAGATTACTCCTCCTCGAAAAAGCTTTCTCCCTATAATCAAGAACGGTCGTTTTCTGCAACCCAAATCGGGGGTTTATGATCGCAAGGGCCTATCTACAAAAATATAGCTCTGAGATAAACGCAATAATTATTGGAATGCTAACGGCTGTATGTACGAGATAGAACTTCGTGTCACTAATAAATATGATCTTAACTTTAAAACACCAGTTTTTGTAGTTAGGCCTCTGTGATCCTAAGCTCTCGAAATAACGGTTATATAATGTATCAGTTGTAGTAACCATTTTGATTTAAGTATTACTTCCCGAGGATGTTATTCATTCCTATTTATCCAACCCGTTTACTTATATCAATCATCATCATGTATTATATTATCTACAGCGAAATTGCTTTTGCATACTTACAGATTTCCGGCGATTTCATTGAAGGGGTTCTCGGTAGTGAGGGGAATGACTAAGAGAAAAATATTCATAAGTTTCGATAATAGTTCGTGTACACGTTGACGTCAATTTAAATTATTACAAAACGATGAGGGTTAAAAGATACGATAAAATCTTTGTCCCTTATTTTAGACTTGTTTTGTCTTGAATGTTTTGAAATAGACGTCTGGATTATTTCCATTAAGGTTATACTTAAAAGAATTCATAGTCTGCTTTTTTAGAGATGGCGCTAATTTAATTATTGTTAATGTATGATGTTATGAATGAATATTATGATAAATTATTTGTTTGTAACTCAATTATTTCAAGAAAGGCATTAAAATACGACATTGGATTGAATCACCGATACAACATTGTATTCATATGTTTATATGGACAAAACTATTTATTCATATTGCATATGTACAGGCGCAAACAAATAATTATTCTTAATATTTTGAAGCATAATTGTGTTTTCCTAAAATAATTTAATTAGCTCCATCTATGATAGAGCAGAATATGATTTATTTTAAGTATACTACTAAAATATAGGGTTTTCCAATAAGAGGTGTTATTTTGATATTCAATCGTAAAAGATCAATGGTTTCGTTGCTTGTGTGGCACGTAGCGCCGTCTTGTTGAAAGTAAACGTTGTCCAGATCAATACCATCCAATTCCGGCCATAAAAAATCATTAATCATCTCTCGATAGCGCAATCCATTCACCGTAACTGTTGCTCCAGCCTCATTTTCGAAAAAGTAAGGTCCAATGACGTCACACGTTGAGGATAGAGAGGCTTTTCAACAATAACTCTTGGGTTTTCCGAGCCCCAGATGCGACAATTTTGCTTGTTGACGAAGCCACCGAGGTGGAAATGGGCCTCATCACTCAAGATGATTTGCATTTGATTCACTTAAGTGAATTTTAATAATTTCAATGCGTTGTTGAAGCGTTTATTGTTCCATTTTTATTAATGGCGTAGTTTCTACTTGTCAAATGTCAAAAAATGACAGCTTCAAAAGTAACATCTACCGAAATAGCGGGCTATTCAAAATAACACCTCTTATTGGAAAACCCTGTATTATCTTCAACCCTCGGGCAACTTGGCCTTTTTCGTTGGGCTAAATTAGTTCTACTGAGTGATACAATTAATGGATAGTAGGGTGAATGATACAGCTATTGGCCGTTTAAGAAAATTTTCAACTTCAACATCGTTTTTTTGTCTCAATAACTAACATTTTTTTAAATCATTTACACCTATAGGTAGGTAATTTATTTCTTAACGTGTATTGATAATTAGTTTTCCTTGTACATTGACATATATTTTTATAATATTTACGAAATGAAAAAAGGGACAGAATACAGCTATTGGCCCCTTTGGCGCAGTTAATGGCCCTGACCTTCTGTAGTAATTGGCCCCCCAATATGTTAAAAGAGATTGTGCTTTTAATCCCTGAATTAATGAACTTATTATCTACTTTAATGATAAAAAGTAAGTTTAATGATAAAAATACAAAATCAAAAGGTACAAGACCGTACTACATGAACAAAAGAGGGAAAAAGGCGAATGATAACGTGCTGCTAGATTTAGTTTAGTAATTTTAGAATATCTTCTGTGCCCATCATGTCGGAGCACATTGTGTCTTCTGACATTGTGTCGGACTGATCACCAGCTACCATGAAACACATATGACATAAGAACATGTCGCCGTCTTCTTTATCAGGGACATGGTGAACGTGTTTTTTGGGTACACAAGTGCCATGGAAGTGTTCTTTGCAATCTTCGCACTTTAGGTAAGAATCTGTTTTAATACGTCTCTTACACATATGACATTCTTTTTCATCAATAATGAAATCACCGTCATTTGCAGGATGAGACTTTGAAGTTTGAGCCGATGCTGGATCGGACTTCTCATTATTGGTTGTTGAAGATAGAGTGATTGGATTATTTTTAATTTTCTTACTGTTTTTCTTTCCTTTCTCTTCCAGTACTTTTCTTTTCTTGGAGTCTTTTAGTTCTTGCCTCTTTTCCCTTCTGCTATTTTTTTCGTCATCTTTAAGCTTTTTTTGCCTTGCTTTATTTTCCAAACATTCTTGGTACTGCCTTGACGAAACAGCATATGAACTCTTTTCAGTATCCCTCTTTCCCTTTCTTGCAGGTTCCTTGGGGCGGAATAGGTATTCTTTTAATTCTTTTATATCACCAGAAACATTAGGAATTTGATCAACATTTCGATGCTCTTCACTATCTTCCCCTGTATTAGGATTTGATACAGATTCTTGGTTACAAAGCGTAATGGAATCCATATTATTATTTTCGTTTTCTGTGCCAGTTTCATTAAGATTATTATAGTTAAAAAAATTCCACATTTAAAACAATACATGAACTTCTTTTGTGTTATTTTCCGGGCCTACAACTTCCCTAAAAGTTTGAAATTTATGTAAATTATCTGACCCAACAATTTTGCAAAACATGTCGTACCCCATAGTTTTTAGTTGCGTATTTGAACCACTATCTTATATTTGCGGAGATCCATTGGCAAGAAATTTAGTGTAATCTATGGCGTCTGGATTAAAAGGATGCAATCCGCATGTCCTGAAACCATTAACCAACCATTTTATATTATCAACAACAGTTTTTAATATGCTTGCAAAATTAGATTTGGAAACAATTTCGTCGGGATTTTCCACATTCCACTCTCGAACTGCTTTTCTCCACATTTGCTTTACAGGTCCAAAAACAGAGACGTCAGCTGGTTGAAGAATCCGCGTTGCATTAGGATATAGTGCAATAATTTCTATCTGTAATTGATTGCACAGTAAATTTACTTCATATGATAGATGAGATTTGTGACCATCAACAAATAATATGACTGGCAGTTTAATTTTGTTGAGTACTAAGTAAGGGTGGAAAACATGTTTAATATAATCGTAAAATACTTCTGTAGTCATCCAGCCTGAATCACTGCGACCGACGCCCCATTCTTTAGGAACTGTGATACCGATTCTTTCAGGTATCCGTTTGTATGGGTAGATTATCATAGGGAGGTTTGTTTTTCCGTCAGCAGAAAATGTAAACATTACAGTTGGGCTTTCTTTTGCATTTCCCTTATCGATTGCATAAATGTTTTTGTCTCCCTTGTTTGCAAATACCCGACCACTGGATGGACATGTCTGAAAACCTGACTCATCTGCATTAAAAATTCGCGAGGCGTCCTTTAAAACAAGATTAAGTCCCTTTTCGTAAATATAGTCTGTGAGAACCACTTTCTTATGTCTTTTTCAGATACGCAAGAACTAGATCCGGAAACTGCCTCACTTGCTCTGGCCACTATATTTGGATGACGCCTTAAAAAGGCTTTCATCCAACCTTTTCCTGGTCTATTATTGATGAAGGGATTTGGACGAGGGTTCTCATTGAGAAAAGATTGAACACTGTTCAATACGTCATCCTTTTTTCGGGGAAAACTTTTCCAGATAGATCGCATAGCCAATATTCGAGGTCTCGCTCTTCCATTTTAGAAAGTATCGGTTTTGGTCCAAATTGGGATTTGGTAGTGGGATTTATTAATCTAAATTGTAAAGTAGCTCTAGGTATTCCATACTTTTTCGAAGCAGCCCGCAGTGTTACTCCACTCCTTATTTCTTCAGTGGCCTTATCTAGTTGTTCGACCGAATACTTTGGTATTTTTGCCATGATGGGCGAACAACTAAAATTGAGGAAAAAAATGATATAGTAATTGGCAGGTCTTTAACCCAGTAATTGGCCCCCCGGCCAATTGCTGTTATTTGTTGTCTGATTTACTTCAAATTTACACAGCGAAGCCGTTTTTTCGCATTATTCGTCCATTGTGAAAATAAACCAAATTCATTTTTTCCCAAAAATCATAGTAATTGGCCGGGGGGGCTAATAACTATAGATTGTATGTTTTGAAGTGACAGTTATTAGACACCCACATAAAACCGCCAATTTTAACCTAAAAATGAATAAAAACGGCATCAACGACACTAACAATAAAGCATTTACACATAAAATCAGAAGGAATCACAAAAAAACACATTCTCTGACTATTATATCTAAATAACACAAACAAAATACCTTAACAAAATGTTAAGAAAGGACAGCAAAATTAGCAGACACTTCGAGAAGACGCCATTAACTACACTAGGGCCGCATGGTAGTAAAATATTGAACTTGTGAGTGAAAGACGAGGATAACACTACATGTTTATGAAGGATACTGTGTGATAGAGACGCCGTAAGTCTTATTATATGCTTTCAAATTTGAAAAGGCCCATTACTGTAGCAGGGCCAATAGCTGTATCACTCACCCTATCTTTAATTGCTTCATTTTTTTTATTTACTTATCTTTCATGCAGAAATATCGAATGTCACATACAGTTACTGATTAGCCTTGCCCAAAACCTTGCCACCTTCGAAAACATCCGTATACAAAATCGTTTTGATTCATATGCCACGAGCGCAGCTTTGTTAGATGCTAACTTCATTGTTATTCTGCTTGAAGTTTTTCTTGAATTCGCCTGGGAATTTTCCGACGTTATAATGAAAGACACTCTCGTTTTGTTTTCTTCTGCGATGCCCTCAATCCCGTCCCGCTTCCCGCCATATAGGGCCGGGTTTTACAAAGGGGCACGCAAAAACTCGCTACTCCATAGAAAATAACTGGGTCGGCTCACCCATGGCCTGCATACAGTTGTGTGCATATGCAGCCTAGGCAACACAGGCATGCATGTAAACCTTTGCGCAGTACCTATACTACAGTAACTTCTCCGTGAGAATTTCTCCCTTCTAACTACTTTCTACTTTAGTTTAGCGATGCTATCAATTTATAGAAAATTTCTCCCGCCACGTTGTCGTGCTCCATCCATTTTTCCGACTAATTACTAATCGCTCATTGTCAATTGAACTCTTTCAAATGCAAAGGAAATGTTCCGACAAAGACCGAGGCATCTAGAATTAACTCACATGAATGATTAGCACATTGACTGGAAATGGAAGATTGAAGGTAACAAGCAAGCACGTGACTCGAAAATAAATTATGTTGACAACTTTGTTTCCTTATATTATTATGCGTGGAGGTTGCCATCGTCACAAATCTGCACTAATGATGGACACTGTAATGCTTTCCGAAACGTTTGCTAAAGAAGGAGCTGCGCAACACGGCATAATACCCCAAAAATAAATGAGCAAATCTCAAATCATATCCAATAAAACTATTACTTTGTTTATTACACCTTTTATTTGTTTTCTGAACTAGTTTTATGACAACGAGTTGAATGAATCATAAAGTAAGTCATTATTGTTTTATCGCATAACAATAATCTCTGAATGTCATTTGCTATTGCGATCCATTTTTAACACCCTGTATAATATATGCCTTCGTTGGTACTTATATATATATTTTATATTAAACACTGTATAAAAAAAACCAACAACAAAACTCAAGATTCGGTTGCCACGATGTTAACTAATAATAATAAAATATCAATATGTATTTTGTTGTGTACATATTATGATACTTTGTATGTTATTATCGGGTGGATACATTTCATTTTGATAATAATGAAAACATACCATTTATATAGCTTAGTTTAGTGTTATTTCACTTCAAGTGCGCATTAAAACGGTAATTTAGTATTAGTGGTCATGTTCTTAAAATTATTCGAACAGTGCGCCTTACCCAATACAGATCTAATAATTTACTACTTTCCAATACACGTACTAAGTACCCACATACCTTCGCTTTTAACTGCTAAATTGTAACACCAATGCGGTAGGTTAGTAACATGAAGTGCGATTGTGTAATTCTATACTAGTTTATTTTTAGGCAGTTCAACCATCAATATATATTGATCTTTGTGATCTACGTAGTTAACTATAATTAAATTGTGTTACGTCTATTGACCTGCACCAAAGGTTGGTAAGTTAGAACTGTAGTACACGTACGTTGTACATCACGTTCAAGGTACAATTTTTCTGACGGAATCGGCAAACCATTTCTCATAATTTATTCATATTTTACTATCAGCATTAAAGAGAAAGTTTTTACATTTTATGTGTAAATAATAAAAATGTGGAATTGTGTTTTTCCTTTGTAGATAATGAATATTATTATTTTATTATGATTTTTGTGGTTGCAACTTCCTAGAAAGTGATTGTATTGTCGAGTTAAAAATGATTATTTATCATTTTTGCGGTTAAGTGGCGTTAACTACTCGTGTTTACATCATGATGGCTTCAACACATGTATGTGGCTCTTTGCAGATATTAAAGTCGCTTATAATGTACGAAAAATTTTTCTCGTGTTAATATTAGAATTTTGTTTTCGTTGTCTTTAATTTTATATTAGTTATAAAGATTATTTTATTTAAGTTATTGATATTTTATTAGTTAACTTTACCAATTATGTAATTTGTTCTCATTATTTAATAAAAATGTTGGCCACATTGTGATTGCAGCGATGATCAGAAGATTTCAAAAAACTATGATGTAGAAAAAAAAAAACTATGAAGTGTGTTATTTCGATTGTGAAATACTGTTTTTCTATGATTACCAAGAAAGTAGAAAGTTTTTCTTCATAAAAAAAGGAATTACACATACATTGCTAAGAAAATAAATACTGACATCTTTTTAAAGTAAAACACTGAAAGTTTCATCAAAAATATCAAATAGATCATAAGATATGAATATTTTGCGGAAAGTCTAATTTTGGCGCTAAAATTAAAAAAACACCCACGCTTCGCCCCCAATTTGGCGGTATAATGCCCGACTATACAGGGTGTCCGGAAACTCGTAGTACAAGCGGGAAACTAGTGAATCTACATCACATTTGGAGTCGATTTTGTAGTATTTTTTTTTTTGATTTGAGCTTTCGTTATCGAGTAAATCGAGTTAGAAGTTGATTCTTTTTTTTTTTTTTTTAATCAAATTCTCATAAATTATTACTGAAGATCAAAGTACCCAACTAATTAAAACTATTTGAAAGTAAAACAAATGAAGAAACTCGGATTTGAAGCATTATTTTGAAATCACCCTTCATTTAACCCGGTGTAATCATAAAATATTTCTGCTCTGCAGGGTTAAAACATCTGTTGTTCAACCCTAAACACCAGAAAAAACTTTAACCCTAAAATAGCCGAAAAATATTTTTTTTTGGTTTTTTTTTGTGAAAATGCTCAAAAAAAAAAACTTTATGTTTTTTTGGGTTCCCCATGTGGTGTAGATTCTCCAGTTTCCCGCTTGTACTACGAGTTTCCGGACACCGTGTATAGTGTTAACACGGAGTACATTTGACATCAGATTTCGTTCGACCAATCATGGAGCGTACACACAGTAAAGCTTTTAAATCATTTTTAAAGAACGATTTATTATTTCTGAGAGTAAAATATATAACTTTATTCAGAATCGGTGATTTTTTGATCCACATGTTTATATATTTTTTAAAAGTATAAAATATTTTTCTAAATTTCCTTATCGTGCGTAAACGCCAGATTCACGTGAAACCATCGACTAGTGAAACTAATTGGAAATAATTGCTTCAAACACCGAAACAGCTGTCACTATAGTGATGCACTAAAAAGTAGTAGAATTTAATATCATTATTAAATTTAGAGTTCTACAAAATGAACAAAATAACTGTCAAAAATATATCTGTAGCTTTATAGTTTTCCAGGAAGATTTTTTTTTCATTTGTCAGAATTTATTTAAAATCACGTCACGCGCTTTCGAAACACATTTTGGAAAAGCGTATAAAAAGTCACATCCCAGTTTTGCTACGTACATACTACATACTACAATATTATACTTCATTCTTGTATACATTATTGTATTTTCGACGACCTAGAGTGCAGTGACTGCACGGCCACGTTCTTTGTACGGCAGACACTGTAAACATCCAACCTCCCAAGGTGAGTAATCAATGATTATCTCTTCTGATATTAATTATTACGAAGGTTCCTCTTCAATAATTTATTGCGTGCATTTACTTCCTCATATATATGCACCCAATAAAAATACATTGAATGGGTAAGGTTTTTATTATTTTGAATTTAATTGGATTATTAATCTACATTGGTACAATCAAGTTCCATTTGGGTAGTTGCCCTCTAAGATATTACTTCTATCCAACCTAAATTAATATTTTTTTAATTTAAAAGAGGAAAGGAAAGTAATTAACGTAATTTCGTAGTTAATATGGGTATGCGCTAGGTATAATCTAGGTATAACAGGAGTAACGCATATTATTAGGTACCTGTATAAATATTATTGAACTACTTACAAAACACTGCCGTGGCTCGCCACTTAATCCGAACATTCATGCTTATTGACTGAGCGTAGCGAAGTCCTGTTTTAATTTGGGCGCTTTACATTACGTATGTTTGTAAATTTGTTTGTTTCATGTCCGGTCAATCCTTTCGAGATGGTAGCCGTGTTGGATAGTACATTTTTACTCCGCCAGAGTTCGCATGACCGTTACGAGCTGTCAAATCGGAATGATCAACATTACGCGAAGTCTACTGTTCACAGACTATTTATTATACGAGGGTGGTCTGAAAAGTTTCGTACCTAACAATGAAACAAGAGTTTTTTTTAAAGTTTTTATTTTTCTACACAGTCTCTTGTAACTCTACACACTGCTCCCATCTCTCTAACCCATCCAAATAGTACTCGGCGTTTTTCTCTGCAAAATAATTGTTCACAAAGGTGATTTCCTCCTCATTTGATGAAAATCTCTATCCTCCGAGCCCAGTTTTTAGATTTGGGAACAAAAAGAAGTCGCTTGGGGCTAGATCTGGTGAGTAAGGCGGATGGTCAAGCAGTTCAAACCGTAATTCGTGGATTTTTGCCATGGCAACCGCTGAGATGTGAGACGGCTCGGTGTCTTGGTGAAACAGGATTTTCTGCAAATGTGGCCGTTTTTCCGCAATTTCTGCCTTCAGCTTGTCAAGTAATGATGCGTAGTATGCACCTGTAATAGTTTTTCCTTTTTGAAGATAATCGATTAAGATAACTCCATGACTATCCCAAAAAACAGTCGCTACCACTTTCCCAGCCGAGAAAACAGTTTTTGCTTTTTTTGGAGCCGGTTCCCCCTTTGCAGTCCACTGTTTCGACTGTATTTTTGTTTCGGGCGTATAATGGTGTATCCAAGTTTCATCTACAGTAGTCAATCGGCGCCAAAAATCGGATTTATTGCGCCTTAACTGCGCCAACACAGCGCTGGAAATGTTCATCCGAACACATTTTGGTCTAACGTGAGCAAACGCGGAACCCAACGCGCGGACTTATGACTTATGAAATATTGGCATACAGAGCTCCGGGCCAAAAAGGCCCCTTTCTCTTTCATCATGATTTTAAATATTGGTTGTAGGAAAAATAGAATTAGTTTTTAGGTGTTTTTAGAAATTTTTTTTGCAATATACATGGCTGCAATATGGGGGATTTAAGATTTACGGAGGATTTGTTTGGGTTTTTTAAAGGTAGTTATTTCATTTTCATCGTACTGTGCGAGGCAGTTGATGGACGCGTTTTCATGGGTGGGAAGGCCCGCATAAAATGATTCCGCGAGACTTAAGATGTGATCTTTAAGGAGGGGAACTTCAGAGTCCCCGTGTAGTTGAGCAACCCTCATCCATCTAGGAGCTCCCAGGGCAATGCGTATGGCTTTGTTTTGAAATGTTTGTAGTCTTTTTAACTGAGGCTCTGAAGCGTGTGCCCAGATAGGGCTAGCGTAAGTGAGTTTAGGTCTTATAGTGGATTTATATATTAGTAATTTATTCCTTGGAGATAATTTTTTGTTATTTTTGGATATCATGGGATAAAGGGCTGCAAGAGTTCTATTGGCTGAATTTAAAATTTCGGTTATATGCTTTTTCCAAGTTAATCTACTGTCTAGAGTTATTCCGAGGTATTTAATGTTTTTTTTCCAAGGTACGTTTTCGCCGAACAAGTGGATGTTAGGGGGTCGTTTAGGGCGTCTACGGGAGAAAACACAAGCGGCGTTTTTTGAGGGATTGATGCTAATTCGCCATTGTTTAAAAAATGATTCTAGTTTCGACGCGTGGTCTTGGACGCGTCGTGTAGCGGTCATTTCGCTTACTGAAGTCGACATGACTTCAGTGTCGTCTGCAAATTTGCCTATTTTGGTTTTTTTGGTGCGAAAGTTATAGATGCTGGGGCGGGGGATATCGCTTAGGTATATATTGAAAAGAGCTGGCGAGAGAATAGAGCCTTGAGGGACACCTGCTCTTAGCGATCTCACTGTGGAAAAAATTCCATCTAATTTGATTCTAAATTTACGGTCTTTAATAAAATTTGCTATGAGTTGGAGCATTGAAAGGGGGATACCGAGGAGGTACATTTTATAAATGAGACCTCTGTGCCAGACTTTATCGAATGCTTTGCAGACATCTAGGGAGAGGACTACAGTGTGTTGGCGAGAGTTGAATCCGTTTGTAATTTGTTCGACCACCCGCAGAAGTTGGTGGAGAGTTGAATGGCCCGATCGAAAGCCGTGTTGAAAGTCGGGGATGATTTTTAAATCGTCGACTATTTTTTTCAGTCTAGCGAGGATAAGCTTTTCAAGAATTTTACCTGCACTGGGAAGCAGGCTAATTGGACGGTGGTTTATGGCCTGAAGGGGGTCTTTACCAGGTTTTGGGATAAGGATAACGTCTGCAGTTTTGTAGTCTTTTGGGAATAAACGAAGTCTAAAGGATGCGTTGCTGATGGCTGTGAAGGAGCAAATGGCTTTGGAGGGGAGGCATTTTAGAATTTTATTTGATATTAAGTCGGGACCGGGAGATTTTTTTGTTTTCAATGTTTTTATAATTTTGGAAATTTCTTGAGGGGTTGTGAACGGGATTGGATTGTCTGTGGGGGTTTCTGTCAGGATGGATGAGACTGTTGATTCTACGGTTGAAACGAATTGAGGGTCATCGTAGGTCGTGGTCGGGGAAAATTGTTCTTCGAGACTGTCGGCAAAAGTCTCGGCTTTGTCTCTAGAGGAATACACTGTGCCTTTTGGGCCCGTAAGGGGACTTATTCTGGTCGGGGGTTTTCTAAGGGTTTTGGAGAGTTTCCAAAAGGCTGATCTGTCGTCGTCGAGAGTGGAGATGAAGTCGTGCCATTGTTCGTCTCTGTATTTTTGAAGTTCGACTTTCACCTGGTGAGAGAGACGATTCCTTACGGGCGTAGTTTTTTTCTCTTATTAGTTCTTTCAGTTCTGCGGGAAGGTCGGGTCTGTGTTTATCATTCGCGACTTCGACGGTGGCAAGGTCTATGGCTGATTTTATATCGTTAGTGAAATTTTTAGTGGCTAAATTGAGGCTTTCTTCGTCGGTAATTGATGTTTGAACTTTTACTGATTCTAGTAGTTTGGGGAGTTTTTGCCATTGAATTTTTTTACGCGTAGATCTATGAGAAGGTACTGAAGGTAGGGAGCCATCGGATAAAAACAAAAGTATAGGATCGTGGTCAGAAGATAATTTTTAACAGTTTGAAGGGTGTAGAGAAAGGGGCAATTTTTCATTATTATTATATCTAAGACGTCAGGGTCATGATTTGCGTTTTTGGGGAAAAATGTGGGAATATCGGGGGCAGATACTATGAGTGATTTGTCGGCTACGTAATTAAAAAGAATTCTACCCTTAGTGTTAGTGGTTCGGGAATGCCAAGAGCCGTGTTTTGAATTTAAATCGCCTGCAATTATAGTGGGTAAGGAGTTATCAAAGAGTTTGTCGAGGTCCGGGGCAGTGAATTTTCTTTTGGGGGGGCTATACGCTGAAATGAGTTTAATTGGGCCATTATTTAGAGTATTTATGACTATGGCGGTAGTTTCGATATTTTCTGAAGAGGGACAGTTTATGATACAGTGGTCGATTGAATATTTAACAATGATTGCGGTGCCACCGCCTGAAGAGTGGGTTCGGTCGGTGCGGTAAGTTATGTAATTCGGAAATTTAATTGTTTTGCTGGGTTTTAGCCAGGTTTCGTTAATTAGGAGAACATCGAGGTTAAAATCCATCAGAAATTGAAGGATTTCTCCTCGGAAATCTTTTACTTTACCGTCTGCATTCCAGTATGCAGCTTGAAGATTTGATGGTTTTCTACATTGTCTAGACATTTTAAAAGATTTTAATGGTTGTTGGAGATTTTAATTATTATTATTTTTTTTTTTAATGGATTTAAATAAAAAATAAAAAAAAGAGATTTTATTTTAATGATATTACTGGATAGAGTTGAGAAGGATTTGAACGTTGGAGAGCAGCCTAGAGTTCATCTCCATGGCAGTTTTGAGTTGGGCGGCAGCGTTTTGGAGGGCTTTAATAAGATTAGCTGGGAGGTTTTGGGGCGGGGGTGGTGGGGCGTTGGGTGAGGTTTGGGGCAGGATAGTGGGTTCGGGTAGAGGCGGGTAGGTGACGGTGGTCACGGGCGGGGGGTTAGGTGCTGAGGTAGATGCGACGGGGGGGTTAACTTGAGATAGAGGTTCGATATTTTGGGTTGTGGGGGGTCTTTCTAGTCGGTATTGTTGGGAGGCTTGGGGGATCCTAGGAGTGCTAAAGTTTGTGAAGGAAGGACGGGGCGATGATATTGCATGAGGGGGCGGATATTTTGAGGGCTTACGTATCGGAACCGGTTGGAGAATCGGGGAGCGGGGCGTTGGGGGCAACCTTTGTCCCAACGCGCGGATTGCTTTCTCATGTCTAAATCTTGATTTAATATGTGACAGACACGTTCTTTGGACATTTTCACAACCTCTGCTATCTTTCTCACTTTAATTCGAATTCGAAGTTTAGCAATGTTATCGTCAGTAGTTGCAGTTTTTGGACGTCCCGAACGTTCATCGTCTCCCAAGCTCTTACGGCCACTAAATTCAGCTGCTCAAAATTCCACTGTGCTAAATGATGGTGCAGAGTCCCCATATACAGAGTCCAACTCATCTTTGATTTGTGTAGGCGTATTGCCTTTCAAAAACATTAATTTAATAACAGCTCGATACTCATTTTTTTTCCATTTTCACAAAAACACACATCGACTCACTCAAACGACTGTCAGCTAAAAACTGCGCGTCCAAAATGGCCGAAACTTTGGTGAGTTGTCAAAAGATGCACAGCTACATTCACTAGCTTTTATTGACGAGTACCGCCATCTTCGCTCTTTCATACACACTAAATAATAATAGTTAAATATGAGACGAATGGTGCCATACCATTTCGTTGTGATTGTAAAAGCGCGCCAATGTAGGTACGTACGTACATTATTCAACGAAACTCGAATAAAATATTGCCGGATGGGTTTTCAAACTTTGACAAATGATAAAACAGTGGTGACATGTGGTGAAAATATGAATGAAAAATTTTTTATTAAAAAAAAATGTTACCGGACAGCAAAGTGCCCATAACATTTTTTACTCCAAATGTGCTAAGGAATAGCTGGTTAAAGTTTGTCGGGTAAGTGCCGATACACCCTGTATTTGTAAGTATGTTTTTTACTTTGGTACAAGTCTAGGTCTTAAGTAAGTTTGAGGCGTCTTAATAACTTTGCTTCTTGGCCTGTCGAATTCCTTCGGAGTTCGGGTCACAACGAAGTACAACGATCTCTTTAATAGTTATCTCGATAATCCAACAGCTCGTCACTTTCGTTTCAATCTTATACTGTCCTGATAATGATCTTTAAAGTAGCTCTCTCTAGAGATCGTAATCTCCCGGCAGTGCTGTGTAAACGGAAGCTGCCAAATATATGCTTAGCATTCAATTTTCTAAAAGAAAGATCTTTGACCGAATAGATATGCTTTTCTCGCATAATTTTATCATGACCTAATATCGCTTATAAAAATATTATGCAAACGGCAACCAATATTGCTAAATGTTCGCTATTTTATAGTTGAACGACGCATGTTTTTCGAGTCGTATTCTAGATCTCGTCGTACAAAATTATCTTCTGTATTTTTTGCAGTACCTACTTACCTAATCCATTCATGAGACTATTCTAAAATTAACACTTTCAACAGTATTGGTTAACGAAGTTGGTAAACTCAGTTCCAGTTAAAAAAAAATTCTTATGAACCGTTTAATTATGATTTAATGTACACGAACTGCCGAATGGTACTATTTTCACATAATGCTACCACTTTATGCTATATTATAACAATTGAAAATCTTTTTTTATATCTTTTAGACTGACGTAATATTAAAATAATTGTTTTTTGAAGGCACGACGGCTGCTTTATTGCAGCAGGCCTAGTTGAAAAAAGTATTTAGCCGTTTTCTACTTAGAATTCCCGTTCTTTTATATAACTGTCGCGTTCTTTAAAACTCATTGTCCGAAACTGAAACTGCTTGATTTTTCTTGCAATGCGTCGTGCTACGAGCATACGGACGAACGCCGTTCGTACGGCATGACATAAACGCGCCGAAACGTGCGACCTCGTTACGCAAGCGTATTATTTGAATGCCTTATGCCTGCCGCACAGTGGGCTGAAAATCGCCTTTCATAGACATAGAGACTTGAATTTTCAAGGGTATTTTTTTTGGCTAGAAATGGATTCTGCTGATCATTACTATGCTGTAAAATGTCGTACGAAGCAATTGCGTGTACAAATGAAGGAGTTATGATTTTTTTAAGAAAAATTTGTATGGCGCTGACAATAAAAATGAGGCTATCTCTGGAATCATAAGGTTGGCCGTTCTATCTTTACACACAGATAATACTACTATTTATTTGTATTTTTTTGACATACTTCATATTGTGGGGCCACGTGCGATTTGTTTTTTAAAAATCCTAATGTTGAAAAAAAAACTTTTTTTTGTTGATGAATCATTTTAATGCTTAAATGCTTTACATATGAGTATGCTTTGTCTAGTTTACAATATTTTATTTACACTGCAAGCCAAAACACTGTGCACAGTGGGCTGAAAATCGCCTTTCATAGACATAGAGACTTGAATTTTCAAGTGTATTTTTTTTGGCTAGAAATGGATTCTGCTGATCATTAATATGCTATAAAATTTTGTATGAAGGAATTGCGTGTACAAATGAAGAAGTCATCATTTTTTTAAGAAAAATTTGTATGGAGCTGACATTAAAAATGAGGCTATCTCTGGAATCATAAGGTTGACCATTATATCCTTACATACAAATATACTACTATTTATTTGTATTTTTTTGACATACTTTGTACTGTGGCGAAACTTATGATTTTTTTTTTTTAAATCCTCAAAGTTGAAAAAAAAACTTTTTTATGTTGAAGATTCATTTTAATGCTTAAATACTTTACATATGAGTATGCTTTGTCTAGTTTACAATATTTTATTTACACTGCAAGCCTAAAAGCATTTAAGCATTAAAATCAATCATCAACATTAAAAAGGGTTTTTTTCAACTTTGAGGATTTTTAAAAAAATAATCGCACCTTGCGCCACAATATGAAGTATGTCAAAAAAATACAAATAAATAGTAGTATTATCTGTGTGTAAAGATAGAACGGCCAACCTTATGATTCCAGAGATAGCCTCATTTTTAATGTCAGCGCCATACAAATTTTTCTTAAAAAAATTATAACTCCTTCATTTGTACACGCAATTTCTTCGTACGACATTTTATAGCATAGTAATGATCAGCAAAAAAAAATACCCTTGAAAATTCAAGTCTCTATGTCTATGAAAGGCGATTTTCAGCCCACTGTGTGCCGTACAGATCGCAGTACAATGCGGCTAACATTTTCCCCAGCCGTAATGGGAAATAGCTTCGTATTTCGTTTTACTATGACCCGGTATATCAGTTAGACCGTATCCTCGCTATGTGCGACATTCCTCGATCAAATTTAAACGGAATAAGTCGGCCGCTCAAGCCTTGGTAAGCGGCAGAATAGTTCCATTTTTAGACACCGAGGTGTAAGAAGTAGCAAATGTCTAACATGACGTTTACGTGATTAATTACATAATTACATATTTCCATCTCACCGAAATATACGTAAATTGCATAATTTTATCAGTATGGACTATTATATTCATCGAGCGATAAGGGATGTTGATGTTATTAATTGATAATCAATCTAAAATAGACAAATAGTCCGATAAGGTATTATAAGAAGGATTTTCAACGTTTTGGCAGTTTTTCAGCGGTTTGTTCGTCACATTTTCATGAAAATTGTCTCCAGCAAACAAATTCTATTTAAAATTCAATCAGCACCATGCTGATTGAAGTGGGGAACTTTATAATATAATCAACTCGCAAATTAATCCCGCCTAAAATATTTGACATTTTGGAAGCTCGCGATCTTCCGATAACAGTAGAAAGCACAGATGTACTACTCACGTAGACAGTAACTTTGTTTATATAGAATAATTACGAACATTCTTCTATTAAAATCAAAGACAACACTTGTAATGTTACTAATATCTAGGCCTCCGATCTATATAAGCTAGCTAAGCTAGACATTCCAACCAAGCCTAGCTATAAATCAACCGCCTTATACCGGGCCTATGTTTTTACTATCACATACTACTCTGGTTGTAACAGTTTTAATATTACCCCCGGAATTTAAAGTTGACTCATCGATAGTTGCAACTACGGACCGCCTACCCATCGGTTGTGTAGCCGTCTATTTTGGAAGGGAAGGTAGCAGCGCGAACTCAGTCGGTAGAGCATTAGACTCATCTCAGGGTTGTGGGTTCGTGCCCCACGTTGGGCGCCATTGTAACAATTAAAAAAAAATTTACGTGATACGTTAATGTAATATCGTACCCAAATTCATCTATAACATGAACACCAATGTGTGGGGTAGGATGCATAATAAATAAAAGGATGATGTCATAATCTGTCATCATCCTTGTAGGCGGTTCGTAGTTCCAACTATGGATGAGTCCACCTTAAATTGCAGGGGTAATATTGAAACTGTTACGTGGTATTATTCCCTTTGGCATCGTTTTGAATACTGTTCAATGTAATATGAGTTTAATTTCGTTTGGCATACATACATCATAATATACGAGTAGGTATATACCGACTTAATAGTAGTAGATACTATCTACCTACTTGCTTTTTTGTACTTATTTATTATATGAAGTTGTAATGTTTTATTACAACTAAGACAGTAATATCATTAATATAAGACATTAATATCATTTAATATTTAAAAAATCATCTGTTTATTTTTGTGTTGATAAAAACAGTATTAAGGAATAAAAAGCAACTTAACGTTTCATCGATGATGAAGTTATTACCCAAATGTGAGTGGCTTTGAGTGACTATAAATCTGTCCAACAATAATAATTGTATATTACTAAATAATTATATATTTCCAACTACATTCTACATGGTGACCACGGATTATTAATTAATTCTACTAAAAATTATAACACATTGCTTGAGAGCTTCACATTTTAATAATAATCACTTCAAGTTTATATTTATGTTATAAAAGGGGTGAAGTTGTACCAGCTAGCTTTTCACCCATTATTATGAACTTAAAAAACACACACTTGGTGAGAACTTTATATTATTATTCGAATATAAGTTTGCGTTTTGTAATCAGAAACGTACAATAAAAACCTTGTACTGAAATGACCGCTATATAAATGGCTAAAGTCAAAAAACCTACTATCCGTTGATTTATTTCTTGTATTTGATTCGTTCGGCCATAAATTATTACGTATTGTTAGTGAGTACAAAAAATATTGATACAAAACATCTAGCAGGTAAGTGATTATTGCCATTGACTAACAATGACGTGTTTGTATTCAGTGACAGGCCACAACTTATATATTATAATATAGTGTAATAATTCATTGCATAGATATTGACTTTTGTTCATGCATACTTATTTGTTTTTTTGCAATCAACAACCTGATAATTAGACTTGCTCGGGATCTCTGCAACTAAAGGGTGCTTTTTAAAACTCCAAGTACGAATAGGGTTTGCCATTTTCTGTTTCCCTTCAATCCATCATATTGTGATCATTAAATGCACGAGTCTAACAGACACAATTATTATTATTAAAATATGTATGAATTCATCATTTTATCCATTTGTAACCCTTCTGTTACGGTCCAAAAAACCCTTGAACTCCGGTGCTTTGTCGTTTTTTTTTTTTAATTTGTTATTTTTAATTGGGATCAAATGAATGTTTTACATTTATTACCTAGGTATATTAATGAATTTATTTGAGGTACTTTATGGATACATGGACATAAGTAAAATATTATGTATAGTACTGAAAACGGAGAAAAGACACCAGCCACGTATAAAACACATGATACATCCATTGCAGCCGGCAGATCGCCGGCTACTACTGACAACGTGATAACGGTGAGCGAAACCCTATACCCCTCGCGCTCAATACTCCACCTCTCGGCATGTTATCAACGCACGTAGGCATAGGTTTATATTTTTTCCAGATCTTTACACAAAACATTTTTTTAAATATACAGGGTGTGGACGTATTAATTTATTATACTTAGCAGTGATTTCTGACATTATTTGGAGAAATAAATGTAAATTAAATTTTGAAATCCGGTGACTTTTTTAATTACTTTTTTTTCTACTTAAAACATGCAAAATCAGTAGGTATTGGAGAGTTAACGATCGAAGTAAGGTTTTGGTCGGTTACTATGCTGAGTGACCAGTGACAAAGACATGTGGAAGAATTTTTTTTGTTAGTTTAAAAAAAAGTCACCGGATTCCAAAATTACATTTACTTTCTTAAAACCCGGGCAACGCCGGGGACTTCAGCTAGTAACTTACTGGAATGGAAGACCCAGATTCCCCCGTAGAAAGAAAGTTGGTCATCATCGGTAGTCGTCCTAGTTTAAAAAAATATATATATATATCTTTAATTTAGTGCATTACCTATGCATTTACGGGTCAAGGTAAAACGTGGAAAAAATGAAAAGTGGAATCTCCGTTAAAACATTCTGAAAACAAAGGTTTTTTTAAATTTTACTTTAATATTTTCTTTTACTTATTGTTAGGTGTTTGTAAAACTTAGTGCACAGTGCACGCCCCTGGTGTGTGAACTTCATTGGAGCCATCGACTCGCGGCTTTATAAAAAAAAGACAATTGCCTTTTTCTGGAGTCTATTGAGAGATGCTTTGTTCGAATGTGAAAGTGTTTTCGCTTTTCATGGCTGACAAGTAATATCAACTTTTGTTTGACGTACCACAGTTTTAGATACCAATACTCTTATTTAATAGAGACAAAGTTCTAGCAATTTGTTTTCCTTCAATGATTGAACGGTTTAATTAAATATTTGTCTCAGTCTAAGATAAGTTTTTTAATTACATCTAAATAAATTTTTGTTTGTTAATGAATTATTAATATTTTTTATTGACGTGTTTGTAAGTGGGATGTATTCTAAAACAAGCATACCAACGAAAGACGCACATTGCAGTACAAAATTTAAATACAAAATGTAAGCATAATTTAATAATTTTACTTTATAACATATTTGCATGCAAAAAAGCTTGGAATCTGATGAAATATTAATTTGCTAGTCGATACGGTGTGGATAGTTTTTAATTTGCGCATTTTTTTCTAATTTATTCATTGCATTTTTTCAATCATTCTGACGAGTTTATGTTGTAACAATTTATTGAATGTTGTTTCACTAGACATTATAAATTTCGTTTGTTTTATTAAGATACAGGAGATACTCGTATATACATAAGTTACAGGATGCAGCAAAACAGACATTGCAGTTTTGAAGGGCTGGTACATCCCCTGTGGTGGTGGTAGGAACCTGGGAGGGGCCTCATTGTCTCGGGAGGGTCGTGCCGTTTTCAGTCGTTACCGTGGTTTGGTTTGGACAACACCGGCGCTTCGCCGTCCGCACATTTATTAAAAATGGCCGTTCTATTGTCGCCACCCAGCGGGCCTTCCGGCTGCAATTTACGGCTTCTTGATGTGTCAAAATGCGGCCGAAAACTTCAGAAATCTCCGTCATCAATGTATCGTTGCCATCACATTTCTGATGTCATCTTCAGGACGTCAAGCATAAAACGGAATGATATACCAAATAAAATTTAAAAAAAAACCATTTCTGTAAGTGGCGTCGTTTTTTTTAATAGCCCTTCAAAACTACACTGTCTGTTTTGCCGCACCTTGTATAATGGCCACTAAAAAACTAGTAGAGCATAGTTCATAGAACATAAATTTTCAGTGGCAGTTTCTATTAAAAAAAACGACGAGTATAAAAAATATGCATATTACATTTGATTAGAATATTAATTAATTTTCCACGAATAATAAACGAATACATCTTTATTTTCGTTAAAATATGTATTATTGAATATGATTTATATTATTTATGTACCTTGCTATCCGCGGTGTTGCCCGGGTTTTACACGGAGTTTTTCGAAAACTAATGTAGACAGTGATCTTCCAAAACAAGATTCGTGAAATTTAATAAAGTTCTGGGTCTGTTCTCAATTTATTCATTTTAATATGTAAATCTGGGAATTAAACACAATATACAATAGTGAATAGTTTAAATATGGAATTAAACACAATACACACTAGTGAATAGTTTAAATATGGAATTAAACACAATGTACGCTAGTGAATAGTTTAAATATGGAGATCTAGGAATTAAACACAATACACACTAGTGAAAAGTTTAAATATGGAATTAAACACAATATACCTACGCTAGTGAATAGTTTAAATATGGAGATGTAGGAATTAAACACAATACACACTAGTGAATAGTTTAAATATGGAATTAAACACAATGTACGCTAGTGAATAGTTTAAATATGGAGATCTAGGAATTAAACACAATACACACTAGTGAAAAGTTTAAATATGGAATTAAACACAATATACCTACGCTAGTGAATAGTTTAAATACGGAGATCTAGGAATTAAACACAATACACACTAGTGAATAGTTTAAATATGGAATTAAACACAATGTACGCTAATGAATAGGTTGAATATGGAGATCTAGGAATTAAACACAATACACACTAGTGAAAAGTTTAAATATGGAATTAAACACAATACACCCTAGTGAAAAGTTTAAATATGGAATTAAACACAATATACCTACGCTAGTGAATAGTTTAAATATGGAGATGTAGGAATTAAACACAATACACACTAGTGAATAGTTTAAATATGGAATTAAACACAATGTACGCTAATGAATAGTTTAAATATGGAGATCTAGGAATTAAACACAATACACACTAGTGAAAAGTTTAAATATGGAATTAAACACAATATACCTACGCTAGTGAATAGTTTAAATATGGAGATCTAGGAATTAAACACAATACACACTAGTGAAAAGTTTAAATATGGAATTAGACACAATATTCCTACGCTAGTGAATAGTTTAAATATGGAGATCTAGGAATTAAACACAATATACGCTAGTGAATAGTTAAAATATGGAGATCTAGGAATGAAACACAATATACACTAGTAAATAGTTCATAAATTTTTAATATTATTAAAAAAAATTATGAACGTAATACCATTATCAACGAATGTACTGGTTTTATTTAGTTACCTCGTTATATACGAGAACTAACTAACGCCAATAAATATTTTCGTCGTGCGTGTTCTAACCTTTCTTATTCTGACTTCTTCAATCAAATGTATTTGTCTCTCTTCGTGTCCCACATAGAAGCACGAAACCGGTTATCTGTTTACGTTATATGTATAACGGGTCCATTTTGTACACAAACGCACTTACATCATTTTATAGATCCACATCCCACGTGACTCGTGAGGCGTGTATTTCACTTTATGGACATTTTTATTTTTGTATATTTTGTCTTTTACTTACTTACCAACCAAGTTATGAGTTTAAATAGAGTTAGGTATTTTTTTATTTCAGTGTGCGTAATTTTTGGGTTCCATGGCAACTCAGGACAGTGGCAATTCAACACGCTTTTGAAAAGTGGTACAAAGTCATGAAACTTGATGCAAAATTAAAAACATAAAATAGGTTGTCTTTAAGTTTTTTTGCCAAACAAAAATTACAGATAACGTAAAAATATTAGAAAAATGTACTTCAAACGTTAATTTCACCTCACTTTTTTTTCATTTGATTTAAAAAAAGTTCATAAAATTGTCTTTAAGTTTTTTTGCCAAACAAAAATTACAGATAACGTAAAAATATTAGAAAAATGTACTTCAAACGTTAATTTCACCTCACTTTTTTTTCATTTGATTTAAAAAAAGTTCATAAAAAATGACGAAATTAAATTGTGGTCGGATCCTTCAGTTTCATAAAGGTGCACATTTTAATGATTCTGTGGTTAACTTCTAGATTTTAATATAAAGCGTAGTGTTTTCACTTTCTAACACCGTTAAGATCAAAGGTCCCCAAACTTTTTTGTCCCGTAAACCATCTACAGATTTTTGTCTGTTTTAGGTAGACCCCTGTTTTCTCAGTTGCTGCTCAGTATTGGGATTCCCCACAATATTTTCGAATAATAATAATAATAATAATTGGATGACTTGTATAGCGCCGTTTTTGTGCAAAATCACCTCAAGGGCGCTGTACAAACTTATAATCTATGTTCTTACTTAACTACTTATGGAGAAAATATACAGTACAATACTTACCTGGTAGGTCACTTGAGATTAACACTATTAACATTATCGAATTGTTTATTGGCGGAATTTAGATACAGGATTTAGGACTTTATTGAAAAATTGAATACAACTGGACTTTCTCTTAGGAATGGTATATTTAATTTAAGGGTACGACAGCTCAAAAAGGTAAGTTTTCAGTTTAGACCTGAATTCTGTTGGACTTGTTATGGATCTTAGTTCCGGAGGGAGTTTATTCCAAGCCTTCGGCCCAGATACTCCGAAAGCGCGATCACCAAACTTAGTATTTGGCTTGCGCTTAGGTTCTATCAGTCTGCCTACAGCTGATGATGTTGCTGATCTAAGCGTTGACTGCCTCAGACCAGTGTTTTCCGGGACGCATAGTTCAGAGATGTAGGGTGGGGCCATTTCATTGATGGATTTAAACACCACCCAGCACAGTTTGTACTGGATTCTTTCAGGGCACTTGAGCCAGTGAAGGTTACGAAGGTGTTCTGAAATGTGTGAATATTTTGAAACCCCGGTTATGAGCCGTGCTGCTGCATTAAACACTGATTGAAGTTTGTCAATTTGATATTTTGGAAGGCTGGCATAAATGCCGTTGCAGTAATCGAGACGTGAGACTACGTAAGGAGTAGTTTTGTTGCTTCTGTAGGAAGGTTTCTTCGGACAGACTTGAGTTGTCTTAGGTGAAAAAAACCGGTGCTTACAGTCCTATTTATTTGACTTTTAAACGAAAAGTCTGAATCTAAATTGACACCGAGAAGTTTACCTGTTGTTTTTGGGATGATATCGCTGCCGGAAATAGTAATAGGTGAATTGTCTATGAAATGTTGACGTTTGTTTGTGGCTGCCCAGAGAAACTCAGTCTTAGATGGATTGAGCTTCAGCTTGTTTGAAGACATCCAACGAGTTATTGCTTCTAGACATTCAGTTATACGGATCTTGAGACTATTGATTTCATTTGGAGCACAGTAAAAATAAACTTGCTGATCGTCAGCGTAGCAGTGAGACAAGAGATCAAATGACTCGATTATTTTGGCGACATCATTTGTAAAAAGGATGAAGAGAAGTGGACCCAAAACGGATCCCTGGGGTACCCCTGAAGAAAGTGTTGCGAAGTTGGAGAGTTTATTTCCAACCCTCACGGCTTGTAAGCGATTGGATAAATAGGATACCAGCCAATTTTTTTATGTCGGATTTCAAACCAAATGTTTCCTCTAATCTCCTTATGAGGAATTCATGATCAATCGTGTCAAACGCTGCACTCATGTCTAGGAGTGAGATAAGTGATAACTTACCTGACTCTACGGCAAGAGTTATGTCTGATAGCATACGAAGTAGTTCGGTTTCAGTTGAGTGGAACTTTCTGTACGCAGATTGACGTTTTGTGAATAATCCACTAATTCCCAACATAAATCCGTGGGGAGGGGGGCGTTTGGCTAGGGAATTTCGTAATAAGTTTATTTAATTTAATATCAACGGTATAAATATACCATAAACAATGATAACATTTCACAGTTAAAATCATAGAAATAAAAATAAAAAAAGAATTACAAATATATGTGGCATTTGATTGTGAAATGACATTAGAGAGTAAGTAAGTAAGTAAACAAGAGATACAAGTACATAAGTTTCTGTAGTGCAAATAAGGTAGAATTAGATTAAATTAATATTGATTGAAAAGATTTGATAGCATAGCCCTCTTGTACCTACCTTGCGTGCAGTTAAATAGATCTGCCACATCTGTGTATCTATTACTAACTTCATGCAACCTAGGTACAAGCGAGTGTTTGGAATACTCAGTCCTGATATTGTTGCATTTAAACAAAATTTTAGAACGAGTAGCTCTCGTGGGTATATGAAATTCAATGAGGTTAATTAAATCAGGACTGTCTATACTACCAGTATATATATTAAAATTAAAATTATAATTATATATTAAAATAATTGTACTTTCTAAACTTTACCACATGAAACCACTAATAAATCACTCAAAGAAATGTGGCTTAAAGGGCTCTCGCGGACCCCCATTTACATCTCATGCATTATTCATGACATATCATGACAAAGATTCTCTGCAGGTCTATATCGACCCCTGGAGGTCGATATAGACCACTTTGGGAATGACTGGCTTAGATCATATTTCTCAATAGTAAGTAAGGGAGATACAACGATTTCTGTGAGACCATATGGGTTGCTCCCAAAAGCAAAAACCTAGCGTGAAGAGTTGATCTAGTTTTGATTTACACTTTTCATAGATTTATATCTCTTTTCAATAATGTGTTAAATTGGCACTGTCCTAGGTTGGCTGGTTACCAATTTTTGTATGCCTATTTCGACCACATTAATTTGTACACATAATAAGAGCCCGTAACCAAACGTGCTAAAACTTTTTAAAAGCATTTAAGCATTAAAATTAATCATCAACATAAAAAAGTGTTTTTTTTCAACTTCGATTTAAAAAAAAAAATCGCAAATTGCGCCACAATACGAAGTATGTCAAAAAATTACAAATAAATAGTAGTATATCTGTGTGTAAGGATAGAATGGCCAACCTTGTGATTCCAGAGATAGCCTCATTTTTAATGTCAGTGCCATACAAATTTTTCTTAAAAAAATTATAACTCCTTCATTACACGCAATTGCTTCGTACGAAATTTTAGTAATGATCAGCAGAATAAATTTTTGTAATGATCAGCATAGTAATGATCAGCAGAATCCATTTCTAGCCAAAAAAATACCCTTGAAAATTCAAGTCTCTATGTCTATGAAAGGCGATTTTCAGCCGACTGTGCGTGGGTCAGGACCACAGGACACTTATAATATTCCGTCACTTGTTTAGCGACTGGCAAAAATCATTCAGACTTATCCCAAAAAGTTAAGGTTTTGACTTGAGTTGACCAGTCTACACATTCTGGACAATGGTGAATAATATCCATAATTTTTCGAATGATGGTTGAGGAAGAGGTTCATTATTTCTGAGTCTGCGAGGGGATATTGAAGAGAATGAGTTGCAGTAGAGTAGGTGAATCAATAATACCATTTATAATATTATGCCAATCCTTTTGAATATGTCGGTGGTACCTATCAAAAATGAGCATTGCTGATTTATTAAAATCCTGTTAACGGGACAGTAGGTTGTTTCCTAATAAAATGTTATTACTTTCCGAATATATTGGAACACGTGTTGATGCACCTGTGTTTGCCCTGTTATTATAATATAATGACGAAATGCGAAAACATTTTTATGAACACGTGTTCCGGCGTCGCGTTAGTACATTATTTTTTTACTAAAAGTTTAACATGAAACCTATCAATTCATTCGTCCCATTTTTAGCAGGATTACGAATAATGTGAGGAGATTTTTAATAAATTAGCAATATTTTATGTCGGTATGTTTTCTCCGTGTACCTATAATCAAAATATGTATGTTTTTATTTTTAGTGTCTTACTTTAGTCGCTGCATGGTCTAGGTGCAGTACACACATCGTGTTAATGGTGGATTAGTATTTGCTTGACCTCCCGAAACAGGTTCTTAAATATGTAGGTTTTTATTTAAATTTTGGCATCGTATGCTAAAAACCGAATTATGCAATTTACTTAACCATTCCTAATGTACCTACCGACTACATGGCATATTATTATGTATTTACGTCTACCAAAATAATGTAAATACTTACCACTAGGAAATAACTTTTCTACCGCAGAAGTAGTTTTAACAGACTTAAATTGAATGCTAATTAATGAATTCTAACCGTCCTAACCAACGACGAGAACCGCATTGCAAAACCAAATTAGCCCAAAGACATGTGGCTTGTGTATGTGCATACGCAGTACCCCATTGCAAAACCAAATTAGCCCGAAAACATGCGGCTTGTGTATGTGCATACGCAGTACCCCATTGCAAAACCAAATTAGCCCGAAAACATGCGGCTTGTGTATGTGCATACGCAGTACCCCATTGCAAAATCAAATTAGCCCAAAGACATGCGGCTTGTGTATGTGCATACGCAGTACCCCATTGCAAAACCAAATTAGCCCAAAGACATGCGGCTTGTGTATGTGCATACGCAGTACCCCATTGCAAAACCAAATTAGCCCGAAAACATGCGGCTTGTGTATGTGCATAAGCAGTACCCCATTGCAAAACCAAATTAGCCCAAAGACATGCGGCTTGTGTATGTGCATAAGCAGTACCCCATTGCAAAACCAAATTAGCCCAAATACATGCGGCTTGTGTATGTGCATACGCAGTACCCCATTGCAAAACCAAATTAGCCCGAAGACATGCGGCTTGTGTATGTGTATAAGCAGTACCCCATTGCAAAACCAAATTAGCCCAAAGACATGTGGCTTGTGTATGTGTATAAGCAGTACCCCATTGCAAAACCACCCAACCTAGACATATTTATTTTATTGCCCCTAAAATGTACAATTCACTACAAACAACCTTTGAAGTGACCACGTTGAGTCCAAATATTAACTGTTATAAAAATATATCAAATCTTGGCTAAAATACAAGTCAACAGTTATCTTTACTAGTATTTACTTACATCAATTTGGTTTTATATTGTATAAATACCATAAAATAAAAATGTAATAGTTCGTTTGTTCAAAATCTTAAATCTCCTAAAGTTCTTCACAGATTGCTTTAAAATTGTGACACAACGTGGCATTCGAATGCGAGTGTGTTTTATTTACCGTTATTATATAGATGTTACCTGTTACAGGTAAAAAGGGATTTTTTGAAAAACAGCCCCATCTGTTGGACGTAAATGCAAAACGCGCTATTGTTTATCTTTCTGCACAGACAGTGCGAGCCATAGGAACGCGTGGCGGGGTACAGCTAGTATTTATACATACTAACTTTAGTAGGTACCTAATTTTTATGTCTGGTTTAAAACTTCCACAAAATACCATTTATAAATTTTTCAAATTATATGCTACTTTTTATTTTCGTTTCATTTATTGTTCCTATTTTTATAAATTATTTTATATTATTTATCTTCAAAGAAAATGTACACGTTAATTTTACATTGTATTGTTACCATAGAATTGTGATAATAATGACTGTAATACCCACGCACAGGCCTTGCCTTCGTGGGATTTGTTTCTATACAATACACTGTAATTTTATTTGTATAACTAACTGTTCATTATGTACATATGTTTCTAAACTCTAAAAAAATTTACTTTTTAAAAAATTAAAAAATGCTAACCAGTCCCGTTTTATATTAAATATGAAAAGTACTTGCACGATGTACCATGATAAATTTCAGTGGTCTGTTTTAACGGTATGTCTGAGGAAACCATATTCGATATTTGCACAAACAACATCTGTTGTCTGTGAAACGTTGCACAAAGAAAAAGGACGAAGCGCAGCACAACTCGACCCGAAAATCCAAAGCAACGTGAAAATCTCACGTAACAAATATTTGAAAAAATTGGGTGATTAAATACGTAACTATCATCTTAATTGCCATATTTGTACCTTTAAATTTAAAAAATCTTGTTTTTCGTCATCCGAAAACAATACGGTCTTGATGGGAATTTGCCACTTTTAATCTTCCGTTAATATGTAAATTAATAACATTATAATAATAAACTTTTTCTTGTATATTATTATATTATAAGATAGTAAAACTTTTATCTTATAATAATTTCCAATGAACTTTAGCATAAGAAACTTCTGTGGCTTGACTTCAGTTAACTTGTATATTTATATCAATCATTGTATATTATGTAAAAGCTGTTTGTTTCTTACAAATAAATAAATATTAACACCTTCATGGCAACAATACCGGTCACCTCTGCAATAAAATACAATAAGTGACTCTACACAGAATTCTATTCAGTGATTAATATTTTTCTAGCATCACGTGCTGATTTTTTTTTGTTCTGCAATGATGTGGCGGATTATTCTGGGGTGTGCTGGGATTATTAAGGGGTGTGGTATAAAATATACGGAACCTTCGTCATGTTTTTTTAAATAGTTTGTTTTTTCCATTACAATTTTTTTCTCTAAGGAAGACAATTTATTTTTCCATACAACTAATTCCACGTTTTCACCTTAAAACGTTTATCTTTTTTAATTCTACCATCGTGTAGAATCACCTCTCGAAGTGACACTTTACCCCGGGACAACCTGTATTTTTGATAAAAAAACACCAATAGGCAAGATCGCAGTGGAACGGTTGATGGTTCCACGGTTGAGTAATTAAACCTACTGATGAACTAGTTGTTTTAACATATCTAAATCGTCAACGCCTGGTTCTTTTGATTGAGGGTGGCCGATCCCGCATCGATCTTACATTCCCCTGGAACTCTTTCTCCGTACATCTGCTCTACTTTTCCAAACAATTAACAGTCCTTTCCTTGATTTGTTTACCGTACATAAATACACATAATATATACTCAGCACACATGTCTACAGTAAGGAAGCAAGAAATAAGTCTTCAAAAAGATTATCGTGGAGAAGAAAAGGCGGAAATAGTTGGCAAATGACTGCAATTATGTTTAAAATGACCTACCAATTTATGAACGTAGATAATTTTGCAGTATTACACCATGTATGTTAGAACTGAGTTCATATAATCAATATATATATGTGTGTGTATGTGTGTACAATGTGCGTGGCGCTAAAACTAAGAAACGATCTGAAACTATGGTGTGGTAGCCCTCTATCCCCCATCCCTGAAGAAGGTTCCCGTCTTTACCTGAAGAGCGTGCTTTTGAAGATATAAGGGCTAGAGGTTTCGCCCTCTGAAAATTCTAAAACAGTCCAGATTATTCAAGAGCATTCCAGAACATCCCGAAACATTCTGAAATGTTCGGGAAGGTTGGAACGTTCGGGAACATTCTGGAACATCCCAGATCATAATGAGTTTAAAACGGGATTACAGGCCGTTTCCTGATAAACTTTTAATAAATTCGTAATCGTGACAATAGTCACAACCCTCGTCTGTCTGTTTGTGCGCTTAGTTCTTATAAACTTTGCAACGGAGTTTGATAGGGTTTTTACTATCATGTAGAGAATTTCTTCCGGAAGGTTTATAAATATAATACATGGATATTATATTTATTGAAAATATAGAAAAGTCGACCAACGCCGGGTGTACGTCGGCTAGTATTATTTTAAGATCTTCATAACCGATATATTATCTATGTAACTATATCAGATCGACCTGGAGGAATAAGTTCGGCGGTGCAAAATGAGATATTTTAGGTTATTTTATTGGTATGTTGTTCCGACCTTTATTTAGTAGCAATGAAGCTGCTTTACAATAGCGAGCTTTGTTGCTGCTAGCATAGTTCGTACCTAAATTTTACTTTTTACTTCTACTATGTAATGTTTATATTTATACACTTATTTCTGCTTTATAAATTTATTTAAAAACTCTTTAAAGTCATCAAATTTGTAATGTTTTTAAAAAATATATAAATTGAATAGAAATAACACGAAACGAATAACATTTATATTATTTTTGCCAATTTATCTTTTGATACATGTTCTATTTTAGGGATAATTCGTTTTTTCGTTCCCGCGACATTAAATATTATATGTCGACAACAACTTATTCGCAGAGAATCCAGGGTCGCCTGTTTTCTAAAATTATAAAATTTTGCAAGAATGTATATTGACACAATTAAGAAGTTATTTCGAATAAATACAAAGATGACCCCAGTTTTATTTGTAATTATTATAACAAATATGAAACTTACTTGTTTTATCACTATTTCGTGTGGAATTAATTAAATGAGGACAAAGCTTTGTGACCTTCTGTTTTTTTTTAATTCTCACATGTTTCTTTACTTAAACCGTATGAGCTCCTAAATATAATTTCTGCCAAAGAATAGTGTGGATCCATAGACTAAATTAGACTAGACACGGCATATTCATTTAAAAATAACCCCAACACAATTTTGGTTTGGTTCACGTGCACATTTATGAAAAGGCCCACGCATTGTGTCGCAATGCGAAATAGGCACTGTGCATTGCGTTTTACCTTTAGTTGGTCAAGAGTAAACTATTTTGCTTCTCAGCTATGCTGGGCAAGTTCATTTTTTCAATCACAAAAACAACCCAGTTCCAAATATTTAAATTTGAATTATGTCCATATTACAACACCTCTGACAACAAATTCTCCGTGGTTTCGCTTACGAGTTTGAACGCTTGTACAAGGAGTTTAAACAGAGTTGGGTTGTTAAGTTCATCTCCATATTTGTGACGTACGCTACGTGGCGTTATTTTTAAAATGAATTTAACTAGACAGGGCTAATCTAGTATAATACATCAATGTGTGGATCGCAAAATTCATCTTCTTTTATTACTTGTAGACAATATGAACGTGTATTTGCTTTACAGCATAAATATTAATTTTGTAACTGCCAATGAATGTTGGAAATTAGGATGTGTGGATATAGTAGGGTCTTGGTGTTATCAGAATGAAAGGGATCATTGTGGCCCTGTAGTAAGCGTTTAAAGATTGTTTGAAAGGGAGATATGTAAATACGAATGTTAGAGGGAGCGCGCTAATATTAAAAAAAAACGATAATAATTAAGTGAAAATGGTGAAAATATTTAATAAAACACGACTCGTTTGAAATAGAGCATAAATCTCTCGACAAATGCTTTAGTTGCATTTAAAGATACGCCCTGATTTTTTTCATGCCTGCAACATAACAGATCGAAACGTGTTTTTTTATAATTTTTGTAGATTAATTTGCGATTTTTTTCTATCGAGGGAATTTCATATAATTAACGTTTCGGCATAACAAATGTATAGATATTATCTTAAAAATAACATATATTGTTTTTGGAACTTAAAAACTTAAGGCGATGCCATACGTAGTAATTCAAAATCATGTGTTTTTGGTTTGAAAATTTGATCGCCTAGAAATGTTTCAGATGCTTTAATTAAATACTGCGAGTAGAATACATCTTGGCCTTTGAAATAATCGAGTATTTTTTAGAAGTCTTTATAAGCCCAGAAAAAAATAATGTTTAAGGCCTCTGAAAACTGCTTTAAAGTTCAAAATCTCCCACTTACAAACCCATTTTCGGTTATGGTTTTATTGTATAATGTGGCAAATTAAGTTATTTATAAAATGATCGGAAAAAAATTAAATATTTATGCCTGAACATCCACAAAATAAAATAAAATACACTTTTTGGCCATGTTTTTTTCTTACATAAATCAAAACAGGCGGATGGTGTTAAGCGGGAATTTAAACCTTATCGCCATCTGCATAAGGGGTGTTATTGAAAACGGCTCGATTTAAAATTTTGCACGACGTAGTGCATCGCCTTAAAGAGTTAACGAGAAACTATTATTAACTGAATTATTCTATGACTACACCATGACATGTAATCTATTTCGATAAACTCAACTAAATTTATTAAAATTTGGAAATGTGAACGAAAAATAATGTAAGAATAATAATTTTTAGTTAGATTATATAAGAAAATCATTGTATTGGTTTTTTCGGTTAATCATTTTTGTTGTTGTAGGCCAGGATTAATTTGTGTTCCGAGATCGACTACCCCACGTCAACTGATGTGACTGGACAGCAATCATTGTACATAGACACAAGACGTGTTGGCAAATAGCTCTCCGCTAAATTTTAAGCAGATTTTCCTTTAACTATGATATTTTTGTAGAATCACATGAAATATGGGGAAAAATGTGGCCTAAATAATGTAATTAACGTACTGTATTATCCGTTTTCTAGGTATCGACTTAAGTTCGTCGAAACATTTGGTTTTTCCAAAAAACTATCACCTTGTTTATATTTTCTTACTATTTTTACGTTATTTTCACACATTTATGTTTATGAAAGCGGACATTGAACTCTATAATTGGTCATAGTTAAAATAAACTCCAAATATTTCCTTAATGAAATTTGAAGTAATAAGCACTATTTTTTTTAAATTTACTGTTTCGTTTCGTGTATGAGATATTTTAGTAGGGTATTCCGTATGTGAGCTTTCTCCAATGATTGTAGTTATTCTACTTTTTTTATTTTTTTTGTATAAAAATTACATACAATGTTATTTATACCCGCTAAGCTACTGCAAGTAGCTTGTCAGCAGGAGATTAGTTGCACATATAGTAATAGTATAATACATAAATGAAATAATCATCAACGCTTTAGCGTAGTAATACATACATATCTCAAAAACCAAAAAAAGAAAATTGTATAATACTTTAAAGTTGAAAATACAGAAACAGTTTTATGTGGAAAAACAGTGTATCACAGTCTTAATACATGAGGTTACTCCTTAGTAGCCATGATTTTAATATTAAAGAGCATTTACTAATGGAGCAATTTTCTTTTATTTCATATGGCAATTTGTTAAAAATTAAAGGTATTGTGTATTCAAGAGTTCTTTGACCATATTTGTTTTGGAACACAGGTACTTTCATTCCTTTATTTTGTATGAAACGTGTATTGTGTACATGATCCACCATTGTTTTATACGGACTGTCAGATATATGCTGTAATACAATTTTTTGCCACATAAGGGCACGAATCGGTAATACATTTATTGATTTATACATGATACTAATGTCTCGCCTCTGGTTAAAAACGGTTTTGCTTACTAACAACTTTACCATGGCGTTTTGAATCACTGAAAGGAGAATCTACGTTGTTCAATTATTTTTTCAGGAATTCTTTTGAATTGAACAGCTGTGCAGAGTGGAATATTTCTTTAGTGATTCCTATCGTCTCAATTTGAAACGATGTCGTGATAAGAAAATTACACTGTGCGAACGTTAGGATAAATTTCAAAGGGAGTCAATGAATAAAATAATTCTTGTAATTGATAATCCTATATACCTGCGGTTAAAGATATCAATCAATCGGTTGAATAATATTATATTTTTATTTATTTAAGAAGAGATTTTAATTTGGGAGGCGGGTATGAGTATCGCCACCCCGGGAACTATTTATTGGATAACCAACACCCCTGCCATAGGTCAACCCAAGTGGTTCGCTACGTTTGGTGACTTAGGAGGGGTGCCCGGTTTCATGGGGTGAGGTCTGTCTATGTCTTCGCGGCCGATGCATTTGCTCACCTTTTTGGGTCGTATCAGGAGAAACTGGTTGAGAGAGATCTTTTGATCACTCCGGTCGGACTCTCTCTCGGCCCATCGTCTTGCACCGAGCGATGGATTCATACATCAGTCCTGGTCACATTGACCCCCAGGTACCTCATTTTTTCTTATAACTTTCTCTCCATTCTTTCCCTAAAAAGACTCCCACACAGCATCTCCAAAGATGACATAGACCCAGAAGCATTTTTTCCCCGTGTACAGGTTATGTAAAAAAAACAACGCCTGCCGTATGATTATTGGTTAACAATGGTTTTTCGATTGCCAACGTAGATACTAAGAATTAACCTCACGGTGACCGGATAACTCTTCGAAATGACAATTCGGCAGACCTTTTAAAAAGTTATATAAATTCATTAAAAGTTGTGAAACAAAAACTAGGTTAAATAGTTACCTGCGTAACGTATTTAACCTAGTTTTTGTTTCATCACTTTATATCACTTTTTAAAGGTGTGTTGAGTTATCATGTAACCTAGTCAATAATATCAAAATATTATGTAATGTGTATGATAGACCGATGTGTGCAAACGAGAAAGAATTTTGGCCGTCATCTATACATTGAATAGTGTGTGTGCATGTTTAGTTCGTCCTCTCTTTGTTATTCGGTTCCCGCCACACCCTCTCTTTGTTTTGATCCTAAGAACATCACGCGTATTCTATTGTGTAGTCCAGAGCAGGGGTTCCCAACCCCGTGCCCGCGGGCACCATGGCGCCCGCGGGACGATTCGTATGTGCCCGCCACTATTCGACAGTGAAATAATTTTTTCATAAACATTAATCACAAATGTGAATTATTTTGATTTATTTGTTAGAGTTTTAATTTTTTGAGTGCCTAGGTTTATTAAATGTTCGTATGTTTGCGATGGTGTATGTATGAGTGGTTCCTTTACTGACAGTACTTATCGCAACCTGTCTAGCGGCGAGCCAGACTGCACTCTTCACGCTAGCCTGGAACTGAGAATTCTATTTGCACATCACTCCTTGTACACGCAGAAAACCCGAAGTGAACGAACGCCACTAACTGAGCCGATGAACGCCAAAGGCGCCAAAACACATGGCACATGACTCGGCCAGCTCTGTCTGTCAGTGAAAGCAATAAGCATGGCCCCGACAACCAAACTGACAGTAGTCACGTGCTCGTACCGTCCCGATCTGTTCGGCGATCATCGGCTCACTTCGGGTTTTCGGCGTGTACAAGGAGTGATGTGTAAATAGCATTCCCCGCCTGGAACTGCGTTGTTGTCATTTTTATTGCCATTGCTGACCCGAGTTTGTCGATTAAAAATAGGTGGTGCCCGCCACCCTACCGATATTTTAGAATGTGCTCTAGAGTACAAAAAGGTTGGGAACCCCTGGTCTAGAGAGTAGAGTTTCGTAGTAATAATTTTGAATTACAATTTTAAATAGTGAAATCGTTGCTTGGGAGGAATTTGTTGCGTGTGCAGAATATCTGTTTTTATTTTTTATTATTTAATGGTAGGGTATCACAAGTCATTTGTACCTATGAGTGTGTTCCTTTTATTAGAAAATCAGCTGTGAACCTTGAAGTCTGAAGCTATCATTTTTATTCTAAAGCTAAAGCAGCAAAAATTCTCGAATGTAATGTTTTTCGGTCTGGAATTTCTACGTCAACACAACTATTTTCAGCTTCTAACGTGATTTCAACAACAGCTACTTTAAGCTTTCAGATATCATGACGTAAAATAAATTGAATTTTGTTGTTTTTACAATTTTGTAATAAGATTAAAGATAGTGTTTAAAGTTGCGAGAATATTGAAGTATTTAATATAATAGAAAATGTTGTTATCAAATTTTTGCCGACTGAAATCATTGAATTCTGTGATATACCTATTGATATATAAGATCAAAGTCCGTTCTTAAATATTAAGACCTACAATTACGAATGTTTGGAAAAGTGTTCATCTTCAATTATTATTGTCAGGGTTATTTGAACAAGTGGAAATCCATTGTAACTAATGACACAG
This sequence comes from Hesperophylax consimilis, assembly GCF_061612785.1. Lineage (NCBI taxonomy): Eukaryota > Metazoa > Arthropoda > Insecta > Trichoptera > Limnephilidae > Hesperophylax > Hesperophylax consimilis. The sequence continues at coordinate 7,007,168 of NC_142842.1, forward strand.
TTTCCTTTGTGCACGAGTTGGTAGAGGTAATAATCATGGCTCTATTGGCTGATTATACCGCTGGCTGCATAGTCACACAAATTAATAGACTTGCCCTAACATGAAATCTGGGATCGTTTCTACGAGCTGGAGGCTAACCACGTGACCATGTTTTTGGCACCATAACCATGAAACAAGACCATACGCAAAAAAGTAAAGTTCGCTAAAGTATACTGAAGGTTTACAGCGCTGTCCATTGTAGGACTTTACTGCGCACACGGAGAAAAATTAGTACTGCTGATTTATTAAAATCCCGTTAAAAACATGATGGCACGCCATTTTCCAACAAAATATCAGAAAATTCATAATATATCTGAACGCGTGTTATCGATGAAATGCGAAAATATTATATTTTTTATGAACACGTTTACCGACATCCTCATATATATTCGTGTTTCACTGATATTTTACTAGGAAATCTTGTCAATTCATTCGTTAACCCTTTCAGCCCCAGTGTTAATTCAAATTAATATGAAGTTTGTTTTTTTTACCGTAACGGTAGCGATTTAAAAAAGCCATGTTTTTGTTTTCTTATAGCTTGTAATCTTTTCGGTGGGTTCTATTTTTTCCGCTCGGTTGAAATCCTTATTCCCGCCACAACAACGATACATATTTTGACATCTGCTGATAGTGATTTTCATCGAATTTCTGCCGTCATTGATTACTTAATTTAAGGTGAGATATCAATATTTTCTACTCTAATTACAAATATTTTAACGCATTAAGATGTGTTCTATAATAATAACATCAGTTCAATTCACTGTTCAGAATATTGTAAATGAATTTCAATGTTCATTCGAATTAACACTGGTAGTGACGGACATGTTTTCGACTAGTATGATGATTTTTTAAAGATGTTTGATCCTAGATTATTGCTTTATTTCTGAATGAATTTTAGTTAAAATGTTGTTTGTTTGTACTTTAGAGATTATCACTACATAATAAATGTGCATTTTGGACATGAAACAGTTATTTGTATTACTTTTGTGTTATGTTAATTTTACCTTACTATTTAAAAAATACCCTCTGACGCCCAATGTTAATCCAAACATTTTCAAATAATTTTCTGAGGTATTATCAAGAATTACATATTTTATATATGTGGAAACAATAATGCGGGTGTGAAAGGGTTAAAGGCCTCCAATCCCATTTTCAACGGGAGTACGAATAATTTGTCCAGATTTTCATTAAGGCGACACAATACCCTGATAACGGGGATTTGCCCCGACGCTCACATTTTAATTATTTCTGATGAGCTTATTACTAAAATCTTAAATGTTTCTAGAGGGATTCGAAGGGATGCAAGTTATTTATATTTAAGATTAATAAAAACAGGACCTTACAATTAAATATATTATGTAAAACGATAAGTACATTTTATTAAATGTAAAATGTTGTAAGATAAGCGGCAAGTACCAGATTTTATTTTTCTAGACGATGAATTAGTAACTTCCCGACGACTCCCTCACAAAAGATTAGAGATTTTATTAATGTATTCATAAGAATTAATTAAAATAAAAACACTCGCGAAAATCCAATTTCTGGCCAGATACACGAAAAACGACCGCCAGTACTTCAAAACTCTCTATTGTGCGTAGTATATTTGTGTGCGGGTTGACAAGGAGTTACTACGTATTGATTCAGACGCCGCGAAAGTTCCGGCCTGTAAGGTTGTGTCACCCGGCCGGTCGCTCCGGTCATTTCTTTTACGTATTTTTTTATTTAATCAAACGATACTTTGAAATCTATTAGTGAAATTTTCTGTTTTTTATAATTTAACTTCTTCCTCAAGTGAGTAAAGGTTTTTTTATATAAATAATAAATATAAATAATAACCAATACAAAAGAATACATTGTTAAATGCGTAAATGTGTAGGCACTTGAGAAAAAAGGTGACACTAAAGTATTGTCGTTATGTTATTATATATCATTTCTAGCCCAAGTAGACTTTTTTACTATTAATCTTTTTTTTCACGCGACGCGGCTGTCTGTCCGGTTGTCACAACCAGCGGCACAGAATGTTATAGAGTGCCCCTTCACTAGAATCGTTTTCCTAGTTTTATTTATTTACGCCCTACTGGGCTTTTACATTAATTTCTAATTATACAGTCATGTTAGTTGTAACAATGGAATATCTAATAAATTATGGTAAAATAAAAGGAGTTTTTTTACTAAGGAGTGGTATTCTCTTATATTTCAATAAAGTGTTTGTGAAGAGTTCGTTTCATTACTAATACTCCAGGGCAATTACCGATTCGCGATCGTAATTATTCCGGTAGTCCCAATTTTTTTATATGTTTTATAAACTGGTCCCCTGATGTAAAATCTGAGTTTCCGACCTTGGCACACCTGTGCTCGCGCCGCCATTTTGAAAAAAACCGGCCGAAATCGCTCCAAAATCTAGTTTTTCCAAAATATCTCATTCCCAATGCAAATTTCGGCTAAATTAGCTAAACAATTAAAGTAGAACATAAAATTACTTACTACTTTTGTGTAAACAATTTTCTTCAATCTCTAATAGGTACCGAGGTAGAAAGTCGTAAAGGTGCGTATATTTTTGAAAAAAACAAGTTTTTTGCACGACTAGCTTTTGTTTTTTGTAAATATCTCGTTTCCAGTACAATTTTGTGAAAAAATTATTGATACTAATTTTGTAGAAAATAAAATTTCATAAAATAAATAGGTATTTAATTTATGTGTTTTAACTCTAATATGTATCCAAGCTCTTATCCACCAAAACCAGTTAAATTACCCAACAACAAATTTTTGAAATTCGAAAGTTTTTTTCCATAAAACAAAAACTCTACATCGAAAGTTTTTCTCCATACAGACAATTAGACATATGTCACCTATAAAGTACCTAAAGTCATTCGAATATTAAAAAGAGTCATTAATATTTTAAGTTTAGATTGTTAGATCATTTGTTGTAGATAGAATTGTGCAATTATCTCCCCAAGTTACTGCACTTACTTACGTTGAAATGATTTTCAAATTTAAGGTAAAATTGAACCAATTTATAATAAATCTCTTGGCTAATATATACTTACGTTTCAGTTAAATATGGGAAAACAGAAGACAAAAGGAGTTTTATCCCGAACAAAATTACGGCACCAAGGAAAATGTTTAACGGAATGGAGAAGGTACTACTTAAATACACACATAAAAATAGATCTTTGGGATACGTTTTTTACAGAACATAATTGTACAATGTCAGCTTAAATAATTTTATATATGTAGATATATACATATATACGCAGTCGATAAACTTCTGAGCATATTGAATTTGGAATATAAGAAGTAAATTAATTTTGATTTCCGGTGACATATTTTTATTTTTACCGAAATGCATTTTTTACACCAAATAAGCTCAGGAATTGTTGGTGAAAGTTTGTCGGGCATGTCTTAATACATCTCTAAATAATTAGGGAATAGAGACAGTATAAATAATTAACAATATTTCTCATTTTAGGAAAAATTCCGCAAAACTTCATCCAGATAATATTGCAAATAATAAAGAAAATACGAGTATTGTGTTAAACACTATACCGACACTCAACATGGTAATTTTTTCACAATTTCTGTAAATATAAAGTAAATAATATTAATTTTATATGATTAAATAAGCGATCTAAAAAAATTAACAAAAACTGACATTATTTTTCAGCACGGACCAGAGATGAATGAACCTGAAAAGTTTTCACTATTTGCTGGCTCTAGTTCTTATGACACTAACGTGCATGCCGTTTCCAGCCCCTTATAGCTAGGTCTGACGCAGGCATGACGATTGTTGTCAACTGATATGTTCTCACAACAATAATTGTTGAAGAAAAATAAAATTAAGGAATGAAATTTAAAACACTTTACCTCTGTTTCAATTTTTGGCCTGGTTTTGGTGGATTAGAGCTTGGATACGTATTAGAATTAAAACACATAAATTATATACCTATTTATTTTATGAAATTTTATTTTCTACAAAATTAGTATCAATAATTTTTACACAAAATTGTACTGGAAACGAGATATTTACAAAAAATCAAAGCTAGTCGCGCAAAAAACTTGTTTTTTTCAAAAATATACGCACCTTTACGACTTTCTACCTCGGTACCTATTAGAGATTGAAGAAAATTGTTTTCACAAAAGTTGTAGGTAATTTTATGTTTTACTTTAATTATCTAGCTAATTTAGCCAAAATTTGCATTGAGAATGAGATATTTTGGAAAAACTAGGTTTTGGCGCGATTACAGCCGGTTTTTTTTTAAATGGTGGCGCGAGCACAGGTGCGCCATGGTCGGAAATTCAGATTATACATCATGGGATCAGTTTATAAAACATATAAAAAAATTGGGACTACCGGAATAATTACGATCGCAACCCCCTTTTTGGCGCTATGTGTACTGGCCTATAATACGGAATCCCCAAATATATCGACAACATTCTCACATTTATAACCCAGATAACATGTAGGTACGTTTATAATCAACAAATCAATACAAAAACCGACCAATATCATATAACAACAAAGGCAAAGGCATATGGCAACAAAGAAAAAAAGAACAGGTATCCGCTAGTAAGCAGGGTGAAAAAAATCAAAGGCAGAATAAAGAACACAGAAAAAATGTGCAATTAATGCTTGCTTCTAGACTCAGCAATATACCACCTCTATCTATATTACAGCAGGTAATTTATACACTTGTATATACCCGTCTATACGTACTTATACGCTCGTGTGTATAATTCCAAAATTTGATTGAAAAGTGAATTAACATAATGTTTCTAATATTGTTTTTATTTAATCACGAAAATACTTAATATATCAATAATCCGATGCCGAAAGGACCGATTTCACCGGAGAAAAATTCTGATTTAAACATATAATTTTATTATGAACGTATTGAAGTCGTAAAAAATTTTCAAATACATATTTCCCATACATATTGTTTTCAATTATATATCCGTAATAGAAATTTTAAACCGTTAAATATTTATGTTATAAACAGAAAGCCTACCTCAAACATTAACGAATTCTTAATGTATCATGAATCTATTTTAAATAACTGTATAGATGATACCCTTATCTTTGGTGATTTCAACATTGACATTCTTCAAAAAAATAATACATCTCTTAAATACATCAACACTCATACAACTGTTTCATATGTAACACATCCTATCCTACACGAGTAACAGATACCTCTACTTCTCTAATAGACCATATCATCTCAAACAGACAAAATATTTCCTCAACTACTGCAAATATAGATGCCTACCTAAGTGATCATAACATTTTGATATTAGATTACCAAAACAGCTTGAAACATCACACTAATAATAGAATACATTCTTTTTCAAACAACACCAAAACCGATAAAAACATGTTAAAAACATATGTAGAATCCCACAACTTTCCACACGAAACCACCAGTAATGCCAATGAAATCTATAATAATTTTAATGAATACATCAAAACAGCAATAAAATCATCCCAACATAAATCTGAGTTACGCATAGGAGACCAACGGAGGGGTAATACTCCATGATTTGATGCAAAATTAAATGCACTTATCAAACAGCGCAACAATGCGTTTAAAATCTGGAAAAAAAATCAGCAAAGTGATATATTCACAGCACTGAGAAATAAAACAAGAAATCAAGTTACCAACTATAGAAGATATGCTAAAACCAAATACTACACGACTATATTTAAAGAAAACCTGCGTTATCCGCGACAGACATGGAAAATAATAAATGCAATTCTAACAAATAGCTCGACACCCCAGAAAGATGAAATTGAATGTCTTCTCATTAAGAATGAAGAAATAACATGCCCAACACAGATAGCTTCAACTTTTAACAACTTCTTTATATCAGTTGGGGAAAACTTAGCAGCTACAATTGCATCATATCCAGATGATTCTATCACTATAAACACGGATCAAAAAGCAATCCAGTCCTTATACATGGCCAAAACAAATAAAACAGAAGTTCTCAGTATCATCTCTCAACTAAAGTCTAATGCATCTCCAGGTTTAGATGGAATTACACCAGTGTACCTGAACTTTTGCAAAGATATATTAGCTGACCACCTTGTTTTTCTTATTAATCAATCCCTGAATAGTGGAATCTTCCCAGATCAACTAAAGATAGCAAAAATAATTCCGATTTACAAAGATGATTGCAAAAAAAATCCTTCTAATTACCGTCCTATATCCATCCTCTTTGTCGTCTCTAAAGTTTTTGAAAAGGTTATTAAGCTTAGGCTCACTAAATATCTCCTATCAAACAATTTACTCGCATCCCAACAGTATGGATTCAGAAACCAATCTAACACAAAATGTGCTGCCTTTGATTTTGTATACGCCCTCCAAAAGCATATAGACCAGGGTAAGCATGCTGCAGGCTTATTTATAGATTTAAAAAAGGCTTTCGATACGGTTGACCATGGGATACTACTAAAGAAGCTAGAACACCTAGGCATAGTAGGCACTCCCCTGAAGTTACTGTGTAGCTACCTCTCTAACCGACACTGTCAGACCTTTGTTGGAAAGGGGACAAGCAGCATGGGAACGATGAAATGTGGCGTGCCTCAGGGCTCCGTACTTGGACCATTACTATTTTTAATATATATAAATGATATTGCTAAATGGGGACTTAAGGGTACAATACAACTCTATGCAGATGATACAGTGATTCTTTATCACAATAATGATTTAAACGAACTTGAAAAGGAAATGGAAAGTGATGTAGCTTGCCTGGCAAACTGGCTGCGATTAAACAAACTTAGCCTAAACATAAAAAAAACACATTACATACTGTTTGCAAATAAAAAAATGTATGTCTTAATATAAGTCTTGATAATAACCGCCTTGAAAGGGCTGATGTTACAAAATATCTTGGCCTTTTCATTGATTCACAACTCACATGGAATCACCAATTTAAACATGTTCTATCCAAAATTACTCATATAACTGGTGTTTTATATAGACTTCGCGGGTTACTTCCTCCCTCTCTATTAAAATCGATTTACCATGCTATGATTCACTCACATCTAATATATCTCGCCGGAATCTGGGGATTTGCTACAAAAAAAATGATTTCAGAAGTCCAAGTCGTCCAAAATAGAGCCCTGCGAAATATTTTCAGTTTACCTTGGGACACACATGTCAAAGACATCTACAGAAACACCCAAATACTTCATTTTAATACCATTCCCACTTTTGAAATAACGAAAACTATATTAAAAGTAATTCAACACTCGGCACATTCCAACACTACACTCTATTACAATTACGACGTACACCAACACAACACAAGAAATCACAACAAACTACATATACCAAAAATCAAATCAACAAAATATGGACTAAGATCCCTGGAATACATAGCTCACACAAAATATAATCAACTACCCAACGAGATCAAATGTGCAAGTCAATGTAAAAAGACCCAAAGTAACATGCTCAAACTTCATCTTATTAATGACTATCTGAAATAATAATGTTGTGTATGTCCCATCATGTGTCCATTTAATACATACAGCTATATGTTTCATGTAATGCGTATCATTCCCGCAATGAGTTTATTAACTCCTGGGAGTACAATGCTTTATATAATATACTATATTCTGTATTGTATACTTTTAATAAAAAAAATTTAAAAAAAAAAAAAAATTGACGTAAATAAAGTAAAAGTTTTGTTTACACAGGACGAGAAGAAACCCGTTATTCTGGAAGGAAGGAGAATAGAAGACATATTTTTTCTTTAACTGTATTAAATAGAATTTCGCAGCACGACTCTTTTTATGATTGTAATTATCTAACTTAGAGATAGTTGAGCGTATACTTCGAGATGACAAGTTCTGGGAAGAAAAAATGCTTATTAAATTAACTAATTTTTAAATGGATTGCATTCTTGTCGAGCTTATCGATCCTGGAGTCACAAGGTCTATGAATGTTCGTGATCCTCCACATATCTTAGATATTGTATGTAAAGAACGTCAATTTGGAAATCGTCGTTTAGATTTCGACGAAATGCTATTTATTGAATAATTATTTTCGTTTTTTATATAAAATTATTTTTACTATTTCTAACTTATATTATAATAAATGATGGCCTTTATACAAAAAAAAGTTGCATCTTATGCTTTTTACATTACATAATTATTTGTTTTATGTAACTTTTTGTAAACGATAATAATAAATATTGAAAATGACTGATATTTTATTTATCTTGTCAATATATTCAGATATAATTATGATCAGATATTATGAAAATGATTCGTGATTGAATACCGTATTGCTTTGACATCTGTCAATGAAGAACACGTCGGTTACGAGTCATAAGTTACTGCCTACCGTCTAGCAGTATGGTTACAGAAATCTGATAAGAATCATAAAATCATGAGCTCCTTCTGCAATAGGTAACGTTTCTATCGAAATTTGCCTAAAACATGCACATTCAACTTAATATTACTATTCACATAGTTTGAAAGACGCCCATTATTAAGCATTTCATGTTCAAACCTTACTCATGGGTACCATCTAGTGGATTTCATCGCTGCTCTGACTTCGAACTGTTCGTTGTGTCGGGTGTTCCCCATTGCAACGTACTTCATTCCCCTGCACCCCGAAATATTATAATATTTAATTCGAGCGGAGCGCGTGTGAAACTAATTTGCTTCGCCCACTTAAATCGCGTTCACGCCCATAACTGATATTTTTTTAGGATCTTATTTCGTCTTAAGTTAGCAATATTTTATATCAGTAAGTTTTCTCCGTGCAGGATCTGAATGTTCGTTCATTAACCGCCCGGCGAAGCGACGCTAAAATTGAGTGAGGTGGCTAAATTTTAACATATTTGTAAAAGTGTCTAACTAAATTGTGTAACAAAATATTACATTTTGGGAATAAAATTGAACTTTTATTTACCAGATATGAGGTGAAGTTTTTTATTTGCGCGCCATTGTGAAAAGGACTAGTAATTCGTAAGCAGATTTTATTTTCGAGGACCGAATGGTGATATCTCATTGCGAGTTGCCCACAGAATGTCATATTAATTTATTGACAAATCACCGAAAGTGGGACGGTCACGCGCCACCTGGGCTCCGATTAAGTTGGTTTGTTTCCCTTTCCCTGATTGGCTCGTCTATTAATTTAAATGCCTATGGCTGGCTGTGAACGACCGATAATGCACACGGGTTTCTCAATGTTCTATATAATCTGCATTATATCATTTTTTTCAATTGCATTGTCCTCGTTTATCGTATAACTAGTTATTTACATTTTCATTCTGATTACACGGTATCATTCCTAAGAGTATGGATATTAATCTCACTCTTAATTGCTAACAATAAAAAAATAAAATTCCACCTTGTAGGTAGTACCTACTTATCAACATGTCCATGTTATTTACGTTTGCATAAACTTACATAAATATTATGAAAGTTATCTGTCGTTGTTCTTATTTGTTTTTACATCTGCAAAGTTTTTGTTTTATGTTTTTTACTTATAGTTTTTATTTTCTTCTTGTTGGAAAAAATCTTTCTGAAAAATGTAGAATTCGAATGTTACATATTTATTTTAACATGTAAAAGGATAATTCACATTTAATAGGAAATTATATTTAAAACAACTGAAAATAGTTGCATTGATCTAGAAATTCCTGACAGATAATACTTTGCAAATTTCGTGACGCCAGTGCTCAACGAACAAGAGTTATTTGCGGCTTCATAAAATGAGAATTCGGCTTTATAGTAAAGATTTGCGTGTTGAACACATTGAGGTAGATAGATAGAGCCGACAATGGCATTTAAGTATGGGCCACAAGCATAGGTTCATTGTCCGCTGTGAGATATCATTGGCTTCAGTCGGTTACAAAAGCTCGCCGGGCACAGGTCTCCGGCGATAACTTTAAAATGCCGACATGCACGCTGAGATATTGGACATGTTGTATTGGAAAAGATATGGAAAGCAATTGTATAACTTTTCATTGGTAAATAGGGCTTTACCGTAATCAGTAGTCGTGTAAATTGGCTTTTTAATGGTATAAAAACTCAAGCAGCACTTGACATCGACAGCCGCCACACCCTCATACCTACATCTCGCACGGGAACAACATTTTACCCTGATTTTGCAAGGAATATAGACTCTATCCTATATTCCTTGCAAATTATAATAATGGAACATGAAACGGCAATGCTAATTTCATGTTTCCGAGGTTCACCGTTCGTAGTTTTTTTGCTGCATTTTGTTCGTGTACATATCTTCTACTGTTTTCTACAATATTGTAAAATAAACGAATTTATGCATCGAATTTAATAACTGAAGCATTGTTGATAAAATATGTGCCACTTATTTCTTTCTAATCAATTGTGTTTATAGTTTATACCAACAATGCTTTCTTGAGCATGACTCGGTATTCGGTATCCTACTTACATTAGATAATAATAATACTCATCTTAAAATATAAATACGTAGGTAACACTACCGTTGTGTTATTTTATGTTTATTACCACTGTATGTAAGAACTTTGTCACGCTACTGATTACTTACTGATAATAATTTTCCGCTCAAATTTAATTATGGCGCTTTATTGCTGACAATAAATGAATCTTGATAATAGTTTTACATGACCATCCGACGGTTGCATTATTCATATGAACTTTTTAATTGCATAATTATGAATACCTACTACCTATTATCAATTAATTTAATAGGGTATTCATTACCATATGAATATTTTTTTATAATGTGGCCGTATGTAGATTTACTTACCGTAAGGTGGGGCTACATTGACAGTGTTTGTATTATGTTACTGAAATGGCTATAGCCGTATTTTGTAGCCCGATTTCAATACTCAGGTACATCCCAGCCTTGTTTCCCATTTGTATTTATTTAAATTTATACATTTCACATATCCACTCAAGCGATTGATATATATTATATCAATTGCTTATACATACATTTACCATATTATTTAATTACTGCTCATTCCGGTATATATACATTTACCATATTATTTAATTACTGCTCACTGCGGTATATATATATACATTTACCATATTATTTAATTACTGCTCACTGCGGTATATATACATTTACTATATTATTTAATGCGGTTTAAAGCCAATGAATCTACTAAGATTTCGCCGTTTATTCCATATTATATAATTATATTTTTTGCACACTATGATAAGGAAGCTACAAGCCGAAAATGTGTATATTCTTGGTATATCTTCTATTGTAGGTAATAGGCATTAAAATGACAAAATTGACAAGCTTGACAAACGGAGTCTAGAAACGTTCGATTTCAAGCACAGAACTGGTTTTTATTTATTTTGTAAATAATTTTATAAAAAAATTGTCAAAAAGGGTAAAAAAGTGAAACTGTCACAGACAATCTTTGCTATTATTCTGTTTTTTTGTTTTGTTTTGTTTTGTTTTGTTTTTTTTTTTTTTTTTATTGTTTCCTTTACGCGTTCATACATTTCTACTGGAAAAAAATTTTAGTAGTTTACATTTATATTTTTACTGAGTAATTTATTTTTTTATTTGTATTTCTACCTAAGCGGAACGATAGGAAAACTTTCAATTTATCTAAATCATATTAATTATTATTCATAATGTACACCAATTCGTTATAAAGTTTAATCAAAATACTGATTTAGCATTAAGCTTCGCCTTGAAACGTTTTTGCAAACTTGGCATACATAATATGCCAAAAATCGTCGTGCAAAACATACTAATGTAGCCAGTTTTATTGCAAGAAAATATATCTCTCACTCCCTTCAGCCACACGATAAACCCCAATTGAACATGTCACAGTCACACTGGGACTCTTCATTAATTTATTTGTTTATTCGCCTCAAAAGGATTGTACATAAAAGTGATTCATGATGCAGTCTGAAATACTAATTTAATTTATTTATTTATTAAGACAATACACAGTACAATAGGATATTTTTCGTTCAGTACCTATTACGTATGTCCATAAAATATCATGTAATTTCGCCTGAGATTGTTCTGAAAAGTAATTATTTACTGTTAAAATCAATTAACTAATGAAATATTCACATATCTGTTTGAGTCACAGCAAAAAAAAAACAATCAAAATCGCTTTTATCAAATTAATGTTTTAAATAGTCTGCGGAATTGCTCTTGAATTATTGAATTCAATGACGCTCCAATAATAACTTTTGTTGAGTGGTGAGATTATTCCAATGCCGTTATCGTTGGCGATTTCGACTGTTAAAATATCCGTTGAAAATAACGCCGACATTGACGCGTTGGAATAATCGTACCTGTTTAAAAAATAATGACGATAAAACAGCTATATTCTATGCTTATATAATAGTACATAATCAAAAACATTTCAAATTGCGCATAACATCGTTTGCGAAGTGCACATATACTCTTAATCCTTTTTTATTTACTAGGCGCCAATACAGCTTGAAACAAGTTACATAGCCAGTTGAATCTTTGACAGCGTTGATTAATATTTACATGTAGCTATTATATTTCAACTATTGACGCAATTTTTTTGGTTGGGCGTTCAAGAAATATTTATAGCTATTATTTACAACGGTTATTTATATTTTGATATAGTTACTAATGGGATAGGATCTGATGCAATACAGTTATATATGGAACCCAGCACGGCGCAGGTGTAAACTGTGCTAGAATTAAAGTTTATAATTTCCGGAAATAATTAAATGAGGCCTTAAAGACTGATTTGTGATTTTCTTATAGGTTATTGTAACACCATTGAGTAAGTCTGTCGAAATAATCACGAAAAATAGTTTGGGGACATTTGAAAAGCTCGTGAAATTCTACTTGTAAAAATAATACAAATCAATGACAGCTATTTGGAACAGTTCCAATAAGCCCCAACTACTGTTCCGAATAAGCCGCATTGTAAAAACACGTGGAAACTTATCCTGCTGACATTTATGAATGTTCAATTTATGGTCACAAATAAACACGACATATCTATCTATTTTATTAAACAAGTTCTGTTCTTGCATGCAAAGAGTTCGAGGTGCGGTAAAAATTATAAGACTTATAAATGTTTTGTAGAATAATAATATATTATCATAAGATTATTCGAAATAATATATTTTGAATAATTTATATATGCGCATGAATAAATCTTAGCAATGGTCTCGAAGGCATCAATTTACGAATTGAAATAATGTAAGAAGTGCTCAGGTAATTTATGCAAGTGATTTTAGTAGTCATCAAATAAATTATTACTGTGCAGTGTGATTAAAATTATTATCTATTATAGGGCTTAAAGCTCAAAGCTAGATCTTTGACAAATTTAATTCGGGTTTTTATAAAGTCGTTTCATTAAAAAATAATAAAATTTCTTTCGTTCAATAATAATCATTTTTGAAATATAACATTGTGGTTGTGTTGGTGAGAAACGGACTCCCAATTAGTCTGGATAAAATTGAGGATATTAAATTGAAACGTATTTTGTTTTTATCCTCAACCGTTAAAATATATTTGGGATTTTCCACATTTACATAATAAAACGTGTTAGAACCGGATTACAGAAAAAAAGTTGGAAGTTCATATAAAAAACTACTAAAACGTTCTTATTTTTAAGGAAACTATCGTATATTATCCTTTTCTAAAGAAGTTTTTTTAATAAATAACAATTATTACCCAATTCTGAGGTGTGATATATTTTTTGCCTTTCCTTGGAACTGAGAATAATATTTAATAATTTGTTCAGTTAAGTACCTACTTACCTGATTATAATCTTCTCATATATAGTTCCATTTGGCGATACATGACATGTCTTTATATCGAAGCCTTGGTAATTACATTTATGAATGGTAGCAATACTTGTATTTACAAACACGAAAATAGCGATGCATGACTGTGGATGAAACAGTATAATTGTAATTCCAAGGTCATGATATTTCTGAAGCTATACGACGTTTTCAAATGTGGATACACAATTATTAAAGCATGCGTTAATATGTAGGTCAATCTTCAATCTTTACATCCGTTGGGCCATTAATTTAATAGTTTTGTTTATGTGTATTAGCATAAGCTGCCAGTAGTTGATAATACGAAAATAATTTCATTAAAAGTTCTTCTATTTTTCACATACAATTCTACTATCGCAACAACGCATTTTAATTAGACTTCAGGTAGAAGATTGGGAATAAATGACCTTGATAAAAAAATTACCCGTAATTTTTTTTTTACTACAATACATTTATTTTGAAATGTCTTTTAAAACTTAATTAGAAAAATATAATTAGACTGGGGATTGAACCTTCTTACCCAGTAACTGGACTAGACAACTCTATCAACCGAGCGAAACCTCGATTGGATAAGACCAACATTTATTGCGTATATTAACTGCTGTAATGTCATAGAATTTCAGATAATTGCGTGTATGTGTGCGTGATCGACAACAAGTCTCTCTGCTGTGTTTCAGCTCGATCTGATGTCGGAAAATGGCTTAATTTCCACTTCCAATATTTATTATCAAATGTATCAATAAGATTGCTTGGTAATTGATATCTTGTTTTTTTTTTTTAATTTGCTTATTAGAAATTTAAAAAAATATATTTATTGCCTTTCCATATTCCAAAAAAGTTCTTTCTACCATTGAAAATATATTTTTTCAAGATAAACAGGAAAATCCTCGGAGAAAAAATTATACAGGAAAATCTAATTTAGAAAGAAGATCCAGCATTGCGTATATATTTTTATCATGAAAATTTAATATGAAATAAAAATTTAAATATTTTATTTTTTTATTTGGTGCAGTGAGGCAGTAAAATAATATTGTGATTCAACTTCAGGAGAAAATTCATTGATCCGTGTGCTCCTGTTCCAAATCCTCGGCTTAAGCCTCCGAATACCCAATTTCTACCGATTTATAACAAGTTTCTCATTAACTCTTTCAGTTTTTAACCCTTAAATGCATACTGTTGCAAAACTGCAACATACCGTTCAAACCACCTTTAACTCTTTGGTGTATACTTAATGCATGCCGTTTTAGAATTATCAAGTTCACGGTAATATATTTTATCGAGTGGCATCACCTTTTTTTTCTTTCGCGAATGTCAAATGTCACTTTTTCTTTAACAAAGTGAAGATTCTCGAAAATTTGTTAGAGGTTAGAATTACAGTTTGATTTGCTGTTATTATTATTTTGATTTTCTTAGGTAAGTAGATACAATAATACAATACTTATATGAAATAACTCGTATTTTTCCGGTACACTTATTCGTTTTGAGAAATTTTTTTAGGTTTTTTATTTTTTTTTCATACGTAAATATTTCATATTATTTTTTATTAAATACATGGTGGTGTAAATCTGCAACAATTTTTTTTTTATCAAATATCATTAAAAAATTACAAAAAAATAAATTCTTTATATTTCCTTGCATATGCATGTAAATATCTACAAAATATATTTTTTTCCAGAAAAATTAATAAATCACGCATTTAAGGGGTAAGTTCCAAAAAAATATACGCTATTTTGATAATAATATCTATACATTTGTTACGACGAAACTTTAATCATATGAAATTCCCTCGACAGAAAAAAATCGCAAAGCTTCGAAAATTATTTAAAACACGTTTTGTTCTGTTATTTAATATGTGCAAAAAATGCAAAAAGTGTTTGTCGAGAGATTTTTTCTTTATTTCAAACGAGTCGTGTTTTATTAAATATTTTCACTGTTTTGGATTAATTATTATCGTTTTATAATATTAGCACGCTCCCTCTAACATTCGTATTTTCATATCTCCCTTTCAAACCATCTTTGAACGCTTACTACGGGGCCTCAAACAACCGCGTCCAGCTTTACTTTATTTCACGCTGACCACAGACATAGGAATTAATAGACGAGAAGATAATGGCGAGGGGTAAAATCAACTGTTGAAGAACGAAGGGCGTAAGGCTGACTGTGATTCGTAAATAAATCAATCTGACAGTAAATAGGCATCTCGCATTATAATATCACCATTTACTTCTTAAAAGTAAAATCTGCTTTTGAATGAATAGACATTTTTACATGGGAGAGCAAATTACTCGCCACGTTATGAACAAATTTGCGTTTCGGCAAAAAAATTCGGTTCTATTTTCAGAGTCGAATATTTCGTTTAAGTATTTAGTTAAGACACTTTTATAAATGTTCATAATTTACTTCCCAGCAACCAACCAGCTTTGTGTTTCGCGTCCAGACGTTTCTCGATGTGATAGTATATTATGTTTCTACAACTGATCCATATTATACGATGTGAATATGCTTAAAATAAAGTAAAATAATGCTTATATATGGAATGTAATACGACAATTGGGTTTATTCTCTTTTTCACATCTATTTTTACAAGTTTTCATAGCACAAGTCAACATTTTGCCGTGTTATTCCGTAAAATGAACCGATGATGCCTCGACCATAGTTCGCACAAGAATGATGACGTCACGTTTTCAAATTTCACTTGAGGCCATACGCGAGCACAGCCGGCTCCAATGGAACCGGTATGGGGAGTGGGGATAATACGCTTTTAATCACTTAGGGCAGGTCTACTAATATTCATATGTCTATGACGCTGACCAATATTATTGACATTGCGTCGCTCTAGTTCGTTTTTGTCCAACAGACCAAAACGTAAATCGGGAGAAATAGGACTTCAAAGTTTTTTTTACGAAAAATGCATATACAATGAAAATTAGCTCATTCTAAGCTTATTAAAATGATTTAAAGTAATGAATTTATTATTTTTAAGTAAAATTCGTTTCTAATGTTCAAAATTACGCAGAAAACACGTTTTTAATTTGAATATAGGACACAGAGTTGGATAAACAAGCTCGGAATATTGATTTAATTTTGGTGGAATTAAGATAAACTTTTCTTGAAAACACCTCAAAAATTTTTTTTTCACTTGTATCGTATAAATAAATGCTTTCGGAGAACAACTTCATACTTAACTCAATTTCGCCAAAAATTGTCTGTTGGACAAAAACGAACTAGAGCGACGATTGGTAATGGGATAGAGTGGGTGAGAAAAGGGCCATTACGTCAAGTTAAAATCGCATTCGCATAACCAATCAGTAACCACGCTACTGCTATATTATTCTATCGACTGGCAGGTTGTGAGGGAAACTATGCTCTCTGTATACAAGTATATCTCCTTTCTTGTCCTGGGCTTTTGATTGAGTAATGCCGTATTTCATAATTATTAAAAAAGGAGGGCATTTTAATATCATCTCCTAAGAATCATAATCTTAATAAAGGATCTTTATGAATATCATAATAATTAATTATTCATTAAGAGTTTGATATTTTCATTTCAATAATGAGACACTAACTAACTAATAATTAATAATTCTCCAGCGCGGGAATTCCATTTTTGAGATGTGGCCGCAAGCAATCCCAACGCTGTAATTTATATTGCTAATCTGTTGTTTTATTGGGGAATCCAACAACGTTTTTCCAAAAGGAACTTTCTGACGTACTGCTCCTACACAAAATTATACATGCATCAGTTGATACACCAAATATTTTATCCCAAATTAACATCAATATACCATCAAGAAAATCAACAAGGAGGATGAAAGACATTTTCTATATTAAAGCCTACCACACAAATACAGGATATTTTTCCCCTGTACCGCGAACATTAAGAAATTATAACATTATACATGGCTCTAATAATGAAATAGACATTTTTAATGACCAATTTAAACACTTCAAAAAAAATGTATTACCTTTAATCATATTAAGCTGATATTGTGATGAAGCCCTTTATTTAAAGAGAAGCAACATTGTATCTACCTAATCAGTGTCTCACCAGTACATGTGTGACAGTAACAAATCGTTTATGAACATATTTGTATTTACCTTTTACCATAGACATATGAATATTAGTAGACCTGCCCTAAGTGATTAAAAGCGTATTATCCCCACTCCCCATACCGGTTCCATTGGAGCCGGCTGTGCTCGCGTATGGCCTCAAGTGAAATTTGAAAACGTGACGTCATCATTCTTGTGCGAACTATGGTCGAGGCATCATCGGTTCATTTTACGAAATAACACGGCAAAATGTTGACTTGTGCTATGAAAACTTGTAAAAATAGATGTGAAAAAGAGAATAAACCCAATTGTCGTATTACATTCCATATATAAGCATTATTTTACTTTATTTTAAGCATATTCACATCGTATAATATGGATCAGTTGTAGAAACATAATATACTATCACATCGAGAAACGTCTGGACGCGAAACACAAAGCTGGTTGGTTGCTGGGAAGTAAATTATGAACATTTATAAAAGTGTCTTAACTAAATACTTAAACGAAATATTCGACTCTGAAAATAGAACCGAATTTTTTTGCCGAATTTGGACTTCGCAAATTTGTTCATAACGTGGCGAGTAATTTGCGCTCCCATGTAAAAATGTCTATTCATTCAAAAGCAGATTTTACTTTTAAGAAGTAAATGGTGGTATTATAATGCGAGATGCCTATTTACTGTCAGATTGATTTATTGACGAATCACAGTCAGCTTCACCCCCTTCGTTCTTCAACAGTTGATTTTACCCCTCGCCATTATCTTCTCGTCTATTAATTCCTATGTGTGTGCCTTTTACCCATTCTTATTTGTTATTTACTTGCATATTTAGCTTACATATTATTATAATAGATTAATATTAATATTACTTACATTTTCCTTTTGTTACTATTTTTGCTATTATCATTTTGTTATTATTATGTATTTAAACATCCATGTATATAAATTTTTGGGCACCATGCCTGTTTTATGTACTTTAATAAAAATAAAAAAAATTAAAAAAATAAAATAAAAGGATTTGCAACTTGTTAATAATTTCATCTGAGTTCTATGTTCTAATCCACCTGTTTTTTGCAAATTGCTTTTATTTTCTATAATCATGATTGTAAAATTATTATTTTATTTTTTTATTTTTTATTTCACGCCTATTAAGGCTTTTACATACATATATATAAAAAAATATATTTACGAAATTATACACGTAAATAGTGCAGGAAACGACTATTTAAAATAATTGCAGAAAAATAAATATAAAGTCAAAATATCACACATAATGCAGGCACAAAACATAAAAATTCCAAAATATTTTTTTCTGTTTCAGTTGATAAAATTATTATGTGTTAGTCAAATCAAATTAAATACCTTTATTAAAATATTCCACCACTTAATGAAAAAAACTTCAATAGGGTATGCTTATATATTTAAATTGATGTACTAAATATATCAACAACATCGTAGTATTTGTTTCCTAGCTGTTGAATCCGTCGCATAGGAGTGTGATATTGGGACGTTGATATCGGATTGCTACAATAATATGGTAGGCACTGTCTTGTAACCGACCTGCTTGGAGTATGAAAAGAGATTACATTGTTTTATTAAAGAAATAAAGTAATCATGTATTAAAAAAACTTACCTCATCATGTATTACATTTATATAATTATACACAAATTTCGACTACCATAATACGGACATGGTGTCTAGTGTGGTAGTCGAAAACCATGTAAAAACCTGTATCCAAATATATTTTTATGAATAAAGGAAAAAAAATTACTTATAAAATCGTATTTACATTGGATTTTAAATATTAAGAGATTTGAATAGTACTCTTCCATGGAAGCGTTAACTTGTGTTTGGAAGATGAATTCACAGTACATTATTGTAGTTATTTATAAGTAATTAATAATATGATAGGTATTATGTGTTGTAGTAAGTAGATTACAGTGAGAAAGTAAAAATAATTATATTTAATGTTTGTTAGATGTGATATAAGTGTAAGTAATTAAAGAAGATAACTAATATGCTATATACAGAAATGAGTGATATGCGTTATTTTTAATAGTAATTCATGTGGAAAGAGGCCTTTGTTTTGATAAGTTTCGTTTTAATAAATCGCTGGCATAATTGTTCGGCTTTAATTTCCCGTTTGCTCTGGAAACACCACCGCTGCAATCCATCAAATCAACAAAACAATCAAGTGACACAGTTATCCTATTCACTTGCTCATTAATTATTCAGTTCTTGTTATTATTTCTTTTTACAGTCTATGTCACTGACTGATCTTTAAATTTCCGTAGCAATAAAAGTGCGTTGGTGATAATTGGTGCTTCGTTAGTAATAGGTTGTTGTCAACGACGAATAAAACATAATTGGTAGCTGATAAACTCGTAATTAGCTAAATGCCACTTTAATGGAACACACGTCGAAAGCAAAGTTCAAGCGGCCATAAAGAATTCTCATGAATATTCGTAATGACCAGGGTATGTTTTTAAACAATTGTTTTTGATAAATCCTAAATTAGGCATACATGATTAAAAAAATGTAATTTAATTTTAACTTTTAGCGATGAGATGAATATTATTATTTATTGTAATGTTCCTACAATTCATTTCAATGTATTTTCTTAGTGATAATTTTTCATGAAATAATTATTATTTCTACTCGGGATGAAAAAAATATTTTTTACAATGAACGTTTATATTATTATAGCCCGGTATATCGGTTGATTTAGGCCACGTATATCAGTATATTATTATGACCCGGTATATCGGTTGATTTAGGCCCCGTATATCAGTATATTATTATGGCCCGGTATATCGGTTGATTTAGGCCCCGTATATCAGTATATCATTATGGCCCGGTATATCGGTTGATTTAGTATATCAGTAAATATCTCTCATAGCGAGGATAGGGACTGACTATATACGGGGCCTATGTATTAGTTTTCGTTTCCACCCGATGCATCAAAAACATACTTAAGCCCTATTCACAAGTGGGTGTAATGTTCAACGTTAATCTTTATTGTACAACTTTATATTAGGCTTCTTAGTTTTATTGGCAGGCTTGCATTTACTATCAATTCGTCGAATGATAAATTCAAAATAATCTTTAATCTTAAAGCATACCCATAGACATATGAATATTAGTAGACCTGCCCTAAGTGATTAAAAGCGTACTATCCCCACTCCCCATACCGGTTCCATTGGAGCCGGCTGTGCTCGCGTATGGCCTCAAGTGAAATTTGAAAACGTGACGTCATCATTCTTGTGCGAACTATGGTCGAGGCATCATCGGTTCATTTTACGAAATAACACGGCAAAATGTTGACTTGTACTATGAAAACTTGTAAAAATAGATGTGAAAAAGAGAATAAACCCAATTGTCGTATTACATTCCATATATAAGCATTATTTTACTTTATTTTAAGCATATTCACATCGTATAATATGAATCAGTTGTTACTATCACATCGAGAAACGTCTGGACGCGAAACACAAAGCTGGTTGGTTGCTGGGAAGTAAATTATGAACATTTATAAAAGTGTCTTAACTAAATACTTAAACGAAATATTCGACTCTGAAAATAGAACCGAATTTTTTTGCCGAATTTGGACTTCGCAAATTTGTTCATAACGTGGCGAGTAATTTGCGCTCCCATGTAAAAATGTCTATTCATTCAAAAGCAGATTTTACTTTTAAGAAGTAAATGGTGATATTATAATGCGAGATGCCTATTTACTGTCAGATTGATTTATTGACGAATCACAGTCAGCTTCACTCCCTTCGTTCTTCAACAGTTGATTTTACCCCTCGCCATTATCTTCTCGTCTATTAATTCCTATGTCTGTGAGCATACCCCATTTCTACCGATTTATAACAAGTTTCTTGTTAACGCTTTGAGTTAAAAAAACTATTTTTTTAAAGATAATATCTGCATTCATTTTTTATGCCGAAACGCTAATTATATGAAATTCACTCGATCGAAAAAAAATCGCAAAGTTAGCTCCGAAAATTATTAATAAAACACGTTTTGTTCTATTATTTAATATGTTATAGGAATGAAAAAATCACAGTGTATATTTAAATACAACTAAAGCATTTGTCGAGAGATTTTTGCTCGTCGAACGTAAAATGACTCAATCGAAATAAATATTTTGAGAAATGAATGACAATGACAATCATCTTTACAAACAGACGTTTTTACCTACCACATGACTGTGTATTCATGAAATCATGTGCCGTTAGTGTGAAGCCATCTGACAATTAGATCTATTGTATTATGTTGATTGTTTTCTTAATCACTATTGGAAATTTATTGCTTTGTTTCCCTCTTTATTACTTTAGCCTAATTATTATTGGAGCATCTATCAAGTACTCCACGCCACATGTGCAATATTTGCAGAAGCGTACATATTCATTACTCTTGTAAATATCATATATTTAATACTAGCTAAAGTACCCGGTGTTGCCCGGGCTTTACGTAGAATTTTTCCTAATTCGGATGTAGAATAATTGTTAAGTATTAATTTTCCTTTTATTTTGAACGTCAATTGTACAAAATTTGATTGTTCGAATTGGTATTTATCAAATGTAGTTTCCTACAATGAAAACGTGATTGTATGTATATGTTTTCTTTTTCATTTTAATTCTTATTTTTGTTATCTCTACAGATGGCCTAGTCTTTAAGTAGCTGTTTAGTCTATTATTATTTTTATGCTTATTTTATTTTAACTGTACCTGTACATATTTTAATACTGTTAATTGTGTTATTTATGTATATTGTAGGCATTCTGCAGCCTAACCACTATGCAGGGACATTGGGGTCTAGATTCTTTTTATAATAAATGTAGAGTCGTTTGACCAAAAAACCTTGTGAGAGTTGGAAAAGGGGGATGGGTGTGATTTTTAGAATTTTTTTTGTATACAGTGATCTTCCAAGTCAAGTCAAGTGTGCGAAATTTCATCAATCTCCGAACTGGATTTGTATACAAATCAAGATGTACTACTAGTATTTATGTCAGAATGTTCCTCGAATTTCAATGTGTTTATGATGTATTATTTTAAGTACCTTTTTGATCATTATTATTTTTGTATTAAACGCCCATTTGAAAATAACAAAAAAGTATGTTTAAACACACATTAAGAAAAGGGTATTTAAAATATGTACAAATACCATGAGAATTTATAACTATAATAGGTATAGGTTTGAAAGGGAGATATGTAAATACGAATGTTAGAGGGAGTGCGCTTATATTAAAAATGGATAATAATTAAGCGAAAATGGTGAAAATATTTAATAAAACACGACTCGTTTGAAATAGAGCAAAAATCTCTCAACAAATGCTTTAGTTGCATTTAAATATACACTGTGAATTTTTTTCATGAATATAACTATTAAGTAACAGAACAAAACGTGTTTTTAATCATTTTTGGAGCTTACTTTGCGATTTTTTTTCTATCGGGGGAATTTCATATAATTAACATTTCGGCAAAACAATTGTATAGATATTATCTTCAAAAATAACATTGATTTTTTTAAACTTAAATTGTTATAAATCGGTATAAATTGGGTATGCGGGGGCCTAGAGAGGCACACAAAATCGCTCGTTTAAATTCCAATTACACGATTAGACACTATTGTTTCGGTACGATTTACACAAAAAACAGCAAGAATATTATATGCTTTTTAAACTATTGTTCACTGGGTTTTCCGATATTTAATTGGTTCGTACTTGCCGGGAGAAAAATGAATATTGCTGATTTATTGAAATCCTGTTAAAAATGGGATTGCAATCAATTTCATAATAAAATATTAGTCTATTCAGAATATGTCGGAACACATGTTCATGCAGATGTCCCTTTTCTCGATGACAATTACGAAATGTTACAATATACTAGATCTTATGGTCAAAAACTTATCCAACAAATAACTACTAATACAACTTTTGGGCAAAAAAGCTTCTTATATCATAGTATTAAACTCTACAATAAAATACCACTCACACTCAAAAACCTCAACACTTTAACATTTAAATCTCAAATAAAAAGCTGGATACTTAATATAGGGAGATCTGAAATAGAAAATTTACTGAGATCAAACACAGACTAAAACAGAATCAACTGAACTATACCAAAAAACACTATCTTACTTATTTTAAAATTATTTAAAAAAAATAATTATACTACATTATATGTTCATAATTAAATTCATATCTAACTTTGATGTAATATTAATTTTCTTATAATTAAATTATACATAAATTAAATTATACATTCTGAACAAAATTTAGAGAAAATGATCGAGGTAGTTAAAAACTTTTCAGATGATATCAAAATGACTTTTGGTTTAGATAAATGTAGAACGATCCATATAGAGAAAGGCAAAATTGTAGATGGGGACGAGAGTATATTTAGAAATTTCCAAATTACTAGTATGAAAAGGGATGAGGTTTATAAGTATTTAGGATACCCACAATCAAATAGATTAGACCATACTAGTATTAAAAATGATATTAGGATTAAATTTCAAACTAGGATCAGGAAAATTTTAAAATGCAATCTATCTGCTAAAAATTTAGTAAAAGCAATAAATACTTGGGCAATACCTCTATTAACGTACTCATTTGGCATAATTAAATGGTCTAATACAGATTTAGAAAATTTAGAAAGATTAATTAGAACTACGCTAACAAAGTTTAATTGCCATCATCCAAATTCAGCTATAGAACGAGTTAATTTACCTAGAAATTTAGGAGGTAGAGGTATAGTCAAAATAACTTCTTTGAAACATAATCAGGTAGAAATGCTAAGAACTTTTTTCCATAGGAAAGCTCATAGCTCAGAAATGCACAAAATAATTTGCAAGGCAGATAGAAATATTACACCTTTAAATTTATACGATGAGAATGCCAACATTTTTATAAATCCCAACCAGGAATTATTAGATTCCTGGTCAAATAAAATTTTACACGCAAAACACTTCAATTATCTCAACCAAACGTATGTTGACAAATTTTCGTAAAACAAATGGTTGAGTATTGGAGAGTTGAGCGCAGAAATAGAAGGATTTATGTTTGCCATTCAGGATAGAGTCATTAATACTAAAAATTATAGAAAGCATATAATCAAAGATACAAATCAAATAGATGATTTGTGTAGAAAATGTTTGGCTTTTCCGGAAACTATAGAACATATTATATCGGGATGTTCTATATTAGCACCGTCCGAGTATACATTTAGGCACAATCAAGTTTTAAAAATAATTCACCAAAATTTGGTAATTAAACATAACTTGATTGACTGCCGTAATATAGTACCATATTATGAATACGAACCAAATTCATTTTTAGAAAACGAATTTTATAAAATATATTATGATAAAACTATACTAACACAATGTTTGCGGGGGGTTTTTTAATCAATCTACGCCGTAAAGCGGGCAATTTTTATCATGTTCGCGCACAAAATTCCGTTTCATGTAAAATAGCTATAACTTCTGAACTATTGATCAAATTTAAATAAAATTTTCAGTATTTTACCTTATTTGAAATTTTTTATCATGATCTGGTCACAAATTTTTATATTTTTGAAGAAACAATTACGATATATAAGTTTAAATTTAAAAAAATTGAAAAAACTGCACTTTTGTCGTATTGTCTATTTAGTCATTTTATGCACATTCAACAAAGTATATATATTTTTTTAAATACACACCACTAAACACTAATATTGTTTGAAAGTATGAAATCGTTGGAAACAATTCCCTTCATGTAAAGGTACATCATAGAATTTACACACGTACCGGGTTTTGCTAAGTATTTTGTGTACCGCGCACACACGACATCGCTTTCGCAGATTCTTATTTTTACCAGGGCCTTCAATCTTTTCCAATATATGTTTTAGCATATCCATCGATAGTCTTCCTGGACGATCAGATTTTGAAGATTTTTTTCGGATACCAGATGTTGATGGTGTTGGTTCCGGGTCTTGACTATTATCTGACGAAATCTCAGCCACCCAGTGCTCTGCGATTTCCTTAAAAAATTGTTTATATTTTATTTTCCTTTCTTTTACGGAGTTGTACACAACAAATGAGTTGAATAATGCACAATTTATTATATACATTGCTAGCCTTTTTGTCCATTTAGTGGTTTTTCGTAAAATAGAATAATACGAAAGATATTGGTCTGCTAGGTCAATGCCTTTCATATATTTATTGTAATCGATTATCATTACCGTAGTCCATTTTATAGGGTATTTTTATGAAAAAATATCCCTTTATTATGTAACAAATAAATTTTCGAGCACAGCACACAAATACTTTGTACGAGATTTTTAAAGCGGAATGTAGACAGAAAAGAAAATAGAGAACGTCTTGAACGAAACAATATCGCTTTAACAGTGAAGAAATATAAAGATTTAAAAAAAAAACGAAATATTTATCTTACAGTTATTTTATTTCAAGTGCATGTTTTATGACCACAGTCGGCCGGCCACCCGACTCAATTCCACGAATTGCCAGGTACCTAGTACACATGTCACGAGAGCTGACGCATAATTTTTACTTCACAGAGTAACCAACATCATACGTTACTCGTAATATATTGTTACTCTAAGTGTACCTACAACGCATTTTGGCGTCTCCCGCGCTTTACCAATAGTGTACAAATACGAAAAACGCTTTTAAGCGTCTCCCGCAAACAATGTGTTAACAGACCGAGCGATTAGTCATAACAGACCCGATATAGTTTTACATGACAAAATTAAAAAAATAACTTATATCATTGATGTCGCTATACCAAATTCCTGTAATATTCAAAAATCTGTTAGCGAAAAAATAAGAAAATACACAGATTTAGGAAATGAAATAAAAAGAATTTGGCATTCTCAGACTATAAAAATATTACCATTCGTTATTTCGGCTACTGGCATTATATCTAGCTCTCTAATTAAAAATTAAGGCGTATTAGATCTATCAAAAAATTTATATATAAAGATGCAAAAGTCGGTCATTTTGAATACATGTAGGATAACAAAAGATTTTTTAAATATTTATGTTGAGGGATCAGTAGGATTTATAGGCCCTGTTAGAAGTTCTACCGAGCCGAACGAACCCTCTGATATGAAAATATCTGGAGACGGTGAATTTTTTTCCCATTTGATATCTGGTGAGTTGACGTGTTGTTGTTCTTGTATTGTTTTGTATTTATTTTACTTATATAATGCACTTACATAGTGTTGATTGACTAGCTGATCATTTGTGGAAAAGTGAGTGGAAGGGTTTAGTTTTTCCTATGGGGAAGATTTAACCCGGACAACAAAATCGGAAGCGTAAATTAAATCCTCAGCACGGGAGATCCCAGTGAGGATATCATTATATCTATTTGTTACAAAAAAAAAATAATAAAACACTATTATTATTATTATTATTTTTATGAACACGTGTCCCGACATCCTAATAACATGTTCGTGTTTTACCGACGGTTTGTTAGGAAACCTGTCATTTCATTCGTCAAAGGTCTGCACTGTCTGCAGTCCCGTTTTTAACAGGAATACGAATAATTTGACTAGATTTTTAATAAATCCGTATTTTTTTCCGTGTGGGTTTTAACATTCTCGGATTCACCCTGATGGTGTTATTCTCCAGTACATTTCTCTCTAAACAATGATACGTATCTAGATCACGGCCAGCTTCAAAGGCCGACAAATCCGCAGAGGGCTTCTAAGGTTTCCTTTTTTAATATATCATCAGCAGGAAATAGAAAAATGCCTATTTAGCTCGGAAGGTCATCATTCCAAACGCAGAAGAATTCCATTCAGAACCATTAGCAACAACTTCTCAAAAGTCATGTTTTATTTAAGCCTTGCTGTTTTACAGAGCAATGACAGCAGCTATGACTGTCATTGTCATAGCTGCTGTCATTGTCGCTTATTTATTTGTGTCAGTAAACCCTTCAATGGTAACCCTTTAGTGGTCTTTGACGCCACATACGGAGAAAATGAGCAAATGCTGATTTATTAAAATCAGGCCATTTCCTGTTAAACTTTTGTACGTTCCTAATATATAGTAATACACGCAATCCATGCAGTTGCTTTTGCCCTGATAATATATAATGACGAAATGCGAAAATATAACGATTTTTATGAACACGTATTCCGACATGGCGATATCACATTTCTTTTTTACTAAAAGTTTAACAGAATACCTATCAATTCATTCGATAAGAGCCTGCAGTCGGCTTAGCCGGATTAAGCATAATTTGAAGAGATTCTTAATAAATTAGCAATATCAGTAAGTTTTCTCCGTGTAGGTACTTAAACAAGATGATCCCATTTGGTATTTTGAACAGCGCACAAGTGTCTCAACTGCCCAAAGCCAGTGGGGAGGGGGGGAATGAGATGGGGAAGAGAATGGAAAAGGTTGGAAAGAAAGATTTATTCTTATATTGTTTATTTTTTATTACAATGTACAGCGTTTTATTTCCTTTAAATTGTAGTTTATTATTATTTATTTAAGTTTTAATCCAGTGGGACTGGGAGGATAGTGCAATCCCAGTCTGCCATATTAGATGAAATGCAGTAAAACAGGGAAACAATAAAATAAAGTAAAAAGTTATAAAAATGGAAATAAGATAAAACAAAGAGAAAAAAATATTAGGCAGGTACATAAACATAAAATTAAAATATAAATCAAAAATAAAATAGTCATATAAATAGGTAATACAATATAAACAATTAGATTAAATAGTTTAGTTGCAGATTTCTTTGAAGTATTAAAAAGATAAACCGTTGTAGTTAATTTAAAATGTGTTTCATGGCCAATGGGTCTGGCTCTGCGATGCACTTACTAATAAACTGAACACATTTGCTATAATCTGTAATCATGTCATGAAATATTTAAAAGCAAATATTATTATCGTTACCTCCGTTCATAATAATGTTCACAGTGTCTTTTTACAAAAATGTTCAAACTTTGTAAATATTCTGTGATACAATATTTATGTTATGAAAACAACTTGTTAGCAGAAGGGTAATAATACCCCTAAGCAGCGTTTCCCAATGAAATTTAGAACAGAACCCTCAAGAGGAACGGCTGCGCGACATTTTTTATACAAAACATAATGGATTTGAGTCCAAAATACCCAACTGGTAGTTAAGAGGAAGCTACAAGCCAAAATGTGTATATTCTTGTTATGCCTTATAGCGCCACGAATATAGGTAATAGACATTAAAATCGCTTGACAAACGGAGTCTAGAAACGCTCGATTTCAAGCGCCAAAGTGGTTTTTATTTATTTTGTGAACATATTTTCAAGAAATAACTCCCACCTATGTATAGTAAGTTCCTCTCGTCAAGTTTTGTAACTCATCGGGATTGCTCTAGCAAGAAATAAAAATAGTACAAAAATAATAAAAAAATACAACCTCTATCCAATCATCTAATCTAATAATTTAAAGTAATCAAGGGAAACTGTCACAAAAAATCTTAGTCACAATATTGTATCTTTTTAAAGTCGTTTCTTTTATGCGTTCATACATTTCTATTGAAAAAAAAAAATTTTAGTAGCTTACATTTATATTTTTTATTGAGTAATTAATGATTTTATTTTAATTCTACTCAAGGGAAACGATGGGAAAAGCTTCAATTTATCTAAAGCATATTTGTTGGTATTCATAATGTAAACCAATTCCTAATAAAGATTACTCGAAAATAGTGATTTAGCACTAAGCTTCGCCTTAAACAGAAAAACTATCTTTTCCTTATATAATATAATGACGAAATGAAACAATATTCGAATTTTTATGAACACGTGTTCCGACATCCTAATAACATATTCTTGTTTTACAGACAGTTTGATAGGAAATCTGTCAATTCATTCGTTAAAAGCCTGCAGTCCCGTTTTTAACAGGAATATGAATAATTTGACAAGATTTTTAATAAATTAGTAATATTTTTTATCAGTAAGTTTCCTCCGTGTATGGTATCTTTTATGAATATGGAGGTAGTGTAAAAAATATTTTTTTTTTAACAATACTTTTAGTTTGTTGCATGAAAGATACTCGTTCGCCTGATATACCTCAATCTTGAATAACTTTTGATGTGTTCTTTTTTTTACTTCTCTTTTTTCGCGGAAACTTTAATTTCGCCTCCCCATTTGGGAAACGCTGCGCTTATGTATTCTTTAAATCCCCTTGTCATAAAATATTTACCTTTCTAAATTGATTCGTCTGTCAACCGAGTATGCTTTACGTTATCATTTTAGGTCAAATTGTTATATATACACCCATTGTTTCAATATAAAAAAACATCCACGAACAGTAAATAAATTTTCCCCATTTTTATTTTGATGTATCGTGTCCGAAAACTCTAGTACAAACCGGAAACTGAATCTCTATCAGGTTTGGTTTGAGTAAATCGAGTCCAAAAATGGAGTATTTTTAGGTCGAATTTGTAAAAAAAATCGGTCGCTAGGGGATTAATATCAACGATTTTTTTAACCCTTTGATTACTAAAAAAATTAAAAAAAAAAATGACATGCTCATATCGATTTTTTCGGGTTCTCCACTTTTCCGCTTGTACTATGAGTTTCCGGACACTGTGACATATATTTTTAACAGTGATAACTTTGTGAAATGTTAGCCGAAACCACCTATGTGTAATTCGTTTGAGGGTGGAAGATACGGTTCCATGATAACTCAACACACCTTTGATGAAAAAAAAATAAATCTATAAATCTTACCTATTTAATCTACTTTTTGTTTCATCACTTTTCACTACTTTATATCACTTTTAAAGGTGTGTTGAATTGTCATTTTGGTACATACCGGTAACCAGATAAAATAGAAAAGTGATAAATTAATTACTAAGGTTTTATGAGTTTCTTTTTTTCATCACTTTTCTTCAATGTTCTATTTTGTCTCGTCTGTTGTACTTTTTGTTCTGTCGTTTTTACTTTCTTCTTCTCTTCCATTTCTTTCGCTATATAACATACAGATAGACACTTTTGACTTTTCAGTCGGTGGCGTCGCCATATTTTGAATTCATTAGTTCCTTTTTTGACTATCTGCAAAGTTAAGTGTAGCCAAAATTGAAGATTACAAAGAACCAGCCCTTAGTCAGAAAGGCACTTAAAAAACTGAGTCAAATTATTGTAAAGATTTTATATTTAATGTAATACATAATTAAAATTGTTTTTAATCTTATTTTTTTGTCTGTTTGGTCCCACAGTGCATGCAGGCCTATGCAGAGTATGAGATAATGAACGGTGCGTATGACATATCGTGCCCGGATTCACGCTGCCCGAGGAAGGGGGTCATGGCGCAGCCGGAAGTTGAGGCACTCGTCTGCCCGGACCTAGTCGACAAGCACCGCAAGTTCAGGCTGAACCATGGTAACTATCACTTCACAATTATTATATCGTTGTCTGGAGTCATCGGTCTAAAATATCGAAGACTGTTGTAAAACTATAATATTATAGATTAGGAAATATTTTTCTTTTTCCAGTCTAAACTAACCTAATCTGCTATCAAAAATTTCTTAATGCGACACAAGACTCTAATAATGGGGATTTGCTCAAGGTTCATATTTTAGTTCATGCCGACGAATTCGTAACTATAATATCTTTTTTTTCAGACCAATACCCGTGAATATGAAATATTTTTATTAATATTGAAGATTAATAAAATAAAACAGTACCTTGCCCTTGAAAATTTTTTAAAACATTTTTCAACTATAAAATTAGCGATAAGCACCAAATTTTTATTTTTCTAGACGATGAATTAGTAACTTCCCGAGATATTCAGTTGGAAACATCTGATATTTTAGTAAACATTTATCAGAATTAATTCAAATAAACCCCGTGGAATATCAATTTTTTTGTCCTGTCGGGGCTATTTCGACCGCAGGTCTGTCCAATATGCCAGGCTGCGCGCAGAATATTTTTGTACAAGCCTTTTTCCGACTTTATTTTAGGGTATTGTGTCGTCTTAACCCGTACAATCTAACAATATATATTAACCCATAGAGGCCGGCAAGAAACCACAATAATAAAAACATTTGTTTGTTAAAGCCAACAAGTAGACAATACCATACTTGATGAAGTGACATTTTTATTTTTGTCTTTAACAAACCTATTATAAGTAATATCCGTAGGTAAAATTAATGTCTAAGGATGACACTGCAATTGCAGTGGTTTGTACCGTGCATGGGCACGATAAACTCAAAGCTCTAGCCCCTAGGGGTTAATAATAGTGTAAAATTTGTGAGTATTATTTACTGCAGTACAGTTACCCCATAATCTTTGAAATGCCGAGTTCCCGTGACTTTAACACCTTTGTCGTATGCCGAGGGCAAAAATCCCACAAACTGAAAGCATTGTTTTCAGATTACTATATGGATACGCCGGCACTGGACGGATACAAATTTTTCGTATCCAATGGATACTTTTGGCACTTGCGAAGTTAAAAGGGGTTGACAGTTTGTTACTAAATTTAATAGAGGTGATAATACTGTTAAAGTAAAATCATACGAGGAAATCAACAACATTTTAATCCTTTCCATGAAGAATTGTATTGTGGAGAATAGAACCACACTCAACTTTTTGTTAATGTGATCCTTGACTCAATATTGGATTCTCTTGATCGTGCCTTGTCTTATTGTTGCTTCTTCAACTTTTTTGTCCTTTCATCTGCGCTTCATATGGTTTATTCTCCTAGGATACCATTCTTAACCCCTCCAGTGTTTTAGGGTCGTATATGACCGGGCATCCATATTTTATAAAATTGGTTTTATCTTTTTCTCTATCATGCGGAAATACTTAATTTTTTTGACGTTAGAAAGAGATATAATAATTCTTTCCAGTTTGCCTCAAATATTTATACTGGAATCTATTAATAAAATACTAAAAATATATCTAACAATGGGTTTAACATTAAAAAATATTTTTTATTATATTAACTAGATAAAAGAGAAGGTACAGTTTTCTTACAAATTCCCCGAACAAAACGAATGTATGATTTGAGATTTTTACGGCCAAAGGTATTATAGTGATTTGTTTTTGGGGTATTATGCCGTGTTCAGATTACACATCTGACCTGATGATGGACACTGCAATGCTGTCCGAAACGTTGGCTAAAGAAGGAGGTGGCGCAACACGGCATAATACCCCAAAAACAAATCACTATAAAACGAATGTGTTTTCGAAATATCGAGTTCTCTCAATTTTTCTATGATTGGAGTAAAAATGTGGTAAGCCTTTTTGACAAGTATTTTACATTTGATATTAAAATTTTACTATTTAGAAATAATTTTATCTAGTTTCTTAAACAGAATTTGGTTTAACGGAAAATTTAAAAATAAGATGTGTATAGCGCATCTGAAATACCCAGAAAATATTGCAAACTGTACAAAAGTAATGAAATTACTGAAGGGTTAATCTTGTTCATTATGCTTCCATCAGCTTCTTGTTGGATCTCCTCATTACTATTAGACTCATATAAGGTTCTAGTACTCATACCTAAGCGGTTTCGTTTACAATTCAAATATGCACACTGTCGTTTTCCAATACTGCTTATTCACTCCACTCTACTTAATTTCATTGATATTTTCTACTTCTTGAAAGGCTTAGTTTTACTTGAAATTCTCTATCCTACATCACTTACCATTTATTGATCTGGTTATTTGCTGTACGGGGGAATGTGTCAGAGCTAACTAATGAGATGAGGTAATGGATGGAAATAACATAGTCATAAACCTTTTTCAGTTATTTGTCTTTATTTCTTACACTTTGTATTTATATGTGTCCTAGGATAGATGTGAATTATGCTTGATGAATGTGAAAGGTTAAGAGCCATTATTCAATATCGCACCAATGCTCTAATGGCTTTGTATTTTTTAGAGAATAGATGTAAGAATTCATGGCCCATTTACCTCATTACTCGTGTCCTCCAAACTACAATACTTGTTCATAAATATTATAATATACATGCGAAAATGTCCATAAAAGTCACATATGGCATCTTTCTTGGAGAAACCAAAATCTATCATAGATTAATTATTTTTCTGTTCAAAGGGACTGTCAGGG
Organism: Hesperophylax consimilis; assembly: GCF_061612785.1. NCBI lineage: Eukaryota > Metazoa > Arthropoda > Insecta > Trichoptera > Limnephilidae > Hesperophylax > Hesperophylax consimilis. The sequence goes on from NC_142842.1 coordinate 7,041,107, forward strand.
CCGTATTTGGGATCTGTAGACCCCGAGGCTGCGGTGTGTGGGCCCTACTGGGGTTCTGGGAGGTAAAACAAGGAGTTCTCTGCTGGAATTTTTTTGAAAATTATCTTGCAAAAAATGGATTTCAGAGTAATTTTCTAACTAAAAACCTAAAAAGAAACATTTCAAATTTATTTTTACACTATAGAGAACATGACTATACTGTTGATAAAATGATAAGATAAATATGAAAAGAATTGAAAATCATTAGGGTATTCTGATCAACTAATATACTAAAAAAGACCACACAATTGAGATTCATGTAGGTCTTATATTTCCAAATATGCAAAATCAATATTTTATTTTTAAAAATTTAAATGGTTGATGTAGTGCTGTAATTTAAGCCACATGAATGTAATGAGAATACTGGAGCCAGTAGACCTGAATATTTAGGTGAAGAACTGGTTGATTTAGCTCTGTTATTTAAGTACAGGGCCGCCGAGAGGGCACGTTAGCCAAGTCCGAAACTTGGGGCCCGGGCCTAAGGGGGGCCCGGGACGGGGCCCGGATATTTTACTAAAAAATGCCAATGACACTAGGAACGGACGTGGGCCGGGCGCCCAGGCCCGCACGCTCCGTAGGCCCAACTGTCAGAGCGTGTTCACAAACAGCACACAGCTATAATATGCGAGGGATAGCGTATTTTTGGCATAACGTTCACCGTACATTCCAAATTGGAATATATGGCGAGCGATATGCTGAATTACGTCATCCCACGCATGTGTGTGAACACGCTCTCAGAGCGTGCCACTCACAGCTCAAGCTACAAGCACGCCATGCCGGCCGGCCCGCTGTGGGAGGGGCGATGCAGCCGCCCGCTTTATTTAAAATATTTATTAGTTCTTTATAGTTATCTCCAATTAAGTATATAAGTGTATCATCGGCAAATAGTCGTACTTTGCATTTTGAAAATATTTTCACCATGTCATTAGTATAGACTTATAGAGTATGAACAATAGGGGTCCAAGGATCGATCACTGCGGTACTCCTAATTTATTTTCCATTGGTTTTGAAAATTGATTATTTATTTTTGTTACCTGTTTTCTGTCTTTCAAATATAATAATTTAATTTAGCCTCAAGATATCTTGATTAACGAAGAATATGTAAATACACACAAACAAGAAACACAAGTATTTTATTTTGAGTATTCACCAAAACTTTTTAAACATTTCCATTGAATAATTATGCTAAATTCGAATGATTGGTATAATGGTATAATAAAAGGTAATGAAGTAGTATTCCTAGCAGTAGCAGGTAAGCATGAACTTATTAATTGTTATCTCACCCCCCCCCCCCCGGTAAGTTGTGGGGAGGGGGCCCGGTATAGTCTACTAGACTTGGGGCCCAGATTAGCTGTCGGCGGCCCTGTTTAAGTAACATGAATGTAATAAGAATTCTGGAGCCAGTAGACCTGAAGATTTGGGTGAAGAACTGGTTGATGTAGCAACTGCAATTTGAGCCATGAGAATGTAATGAGAATACTGGAGCCACTAGATATGAAGAACTTTTTAAGAATGGCCATAGAGTGTTTTGAAGAGCTACTCAAAATGGTGACATCATTAATCCAAAAACAGGATACCATACTGCGAGAATCAAAAAAAAAGCAAATTGACGCCAAAAGCAACACGATTTCACTACACACTGGGTGAATCACTCTCGCCGACCTGATATCGTGTGGTCGCCCATCTCGATTTCTGAGTTAGAGGAATAATAATAGTTATTGCACCGATCTGTCTACTCTCCCAATGATCAAGGAAGCGATCTAGGGTGCTCCCCTCCACTGCCTCTGTATTGCCACCTTTTACAGGGAGGTGTGTAATTCCTTTTAGTGTGCAAAGGCACTCCTTAGTTACACATTATGCGAGAATTTGAATCGATTTTTTATCAATATTATTCAGAATTTTAGATTAGTCAAAATATAAAATATCTCGGAATTTTTTTAAAGTAAAGGATGTATGACACCATCATATCAGTGTTTGAAAAACATGGCATTGACAAAAGGTCATTTCATACTCGTACGCATTACATTAGAACTTATAATAGGTACTTAATTTTGCACACGGAGTCATTATTATGAGGCCGAAGGAAATGAGGGATCTAAAACCGATCCTTCCAGATCATTGAATAGTATGGGCAGAATGGTGGTATGGTGGAAGATGATTACTGAATGGTAGTATGAACAGAATGGTAGTATGGTGGAAAATGATTACTGAATGTTAGTGTGGGCAGAATGGTGGTATGGTGGAAGATGATTACTGAATGTTAGTATGGGCAGAATGGTGGTATAGTGGAAGATGATTACTGAATGTTAGTATGGGCAGAATGGTGGTATAGTGGAAGATGATTACTGAATGTTAGTGTGGGCAGAATGGTGGTATGGTGGAAGATGATTACTGAATGTTAGTATGGGCAGAATGGTGGTATAGTGGAAGATGATTACTGAATGTTAGTATGGGCAGAATGGTGGTATAGTGGAAGATGATTACTGAATGTTAGTATGGGCAGAATGGTGGTATAGTGGAAGATGATTACTGAATGTTAGTATGGTGGTATAGTGGAAGATGATTACTGAATGTTAGTATGGGCAGAATGGTGGTATGGTGGAAGATGATTACTGAATGTTAGTATGGGCAGAATGGTGGTATAGTGGAAGATGATTACTGAATGTTAGTATGGGCAGAATGGTGGTATAGTGGAAGATGATTACTGAATGTTAGTATGGGCAGAATGGTGGTATAGTGGAAGATGATTACTGAATGTTAGTATGGGCAGAATGGTGGTATGGTGGAAGATGATTACTGAATGTTAGTATGGGCAGAATGGTGGTATGGTGGAAGATGATTACTGAATGTTAGTATGGGCAGAATGGTGGTATAGTGGAAGATGATTACTGAATGTTAGTATGGGCAGAATGGTGGTATAGTGGAAGATGATTACTGAATGTTAGTGTGGGCAGAATGGTGGTATGGTGGAAGATGATTACTGAATGTTAGTATGGGCAGAATGGTGGTATAGTGGAAGATGATTACTGAATGTTAGTATGGGCAGAATGGTGGTATAGTGGAAGATGATTACTGAATGTTAGTATGGTGGTATAGTGGAAGATGATTACTGAATGTTAGTATGGGCAGAATGGTGGTATGGTGGAAGATGATTACTGAATGGTAATATGGGCAGATTGGTAGTATGGTGGAAAATGTTTACTGAATAGTATATATATTTAAACCAATCTCAAGCAGCGTTTTAATGCTGAATTGTAGTCTTCTATCAAGGTGATACTGAATGTATCATCTATCATCCACTCTGGACCACAGGCATTAAAAATTGTTAATTTACAGTCATTTTGTTTTATTACAAACACATTTTATAAAGGTTCCCAATCTCTTTCAATGTTGCTTAACTTTGTCACCAATGTCATGTTGTATGCTGCTGTACCCGTCACCAATTTAAAGTAGTATCTCTTCTAGAACTAAACTTCTCTTCTAAAGTATTAAAGAACATAAATACATATTATTAAAATAAATATTGGAAAGTCCAATTATGTCCTGTGCGTGTGAACTGTATCTAAATTGCTGTAATAAACAACAAACAGTGTTAATCTCAACTGACTTACCAGGTAAATATGTTCCTGTATATTATCTTCCTGTACTAAATATAAATAAATAAAAATAATAACATGTACATTCTAGTATCGCGTTCATCTATCAAATGCATTGTACATATAGTTTTGTATTAGTGATCGACCAACCGGTGGATGCAATCTGTTAGCCATAAATTGATAATAGTTTGGCTAGTCTATAGTTAGTAATAACAAAGATCATTGTAGAAATGTATTATATATTTGTACAGCGCCCTTGAGGTGAGTTTGCACAAAAACGGCGCTGCACAAATCTTCTAAAATATTATTATTAGTGTAAATTTTTCAGGCATATATTTTTTTTCCATTATTTCTGGCTTTCACCCTTTAAGGGTGTTCTTGGCCATCATTTAAAATTATTGAGAAATGAAAGGTGAATTTAAATATTAATTTTATTTAAATAGGCAAATTTCAAAATTATGATGAAGATTGGGGTCTAGTTCAGACTTAGAAGAGATGAGATGTTGAATGTAGGGAAGGCAATTTTAGATAAGGCTTGATAGAAGAGAGGATATTTGTTTAGAGAGGTACAACCAAAAAATATGTGATTTAAAGTTGTGATTTATTAAAAACAATATTTTAAATTAGGTTTCTCTTATCATAATTCTCAAGAATTAATAATGATAATAGAATCCTGCAATCATTGAATTGACACAGCGATTAAGATATTTATTATGATTCATGCAAATAATAATGTTTTTTTTTTTAGATTATTGGTTGCAAAATATCTAGACTGTTTGATCCTGTTGGTTTGCAATCAAATACATAGAAGGAAATTATTTCTTATGTAATCTTCGAGGGTGTTGTGTGGAGTTACTTTTTGATGAAAGGATGGAGTGAACCTGGGTTTATCTTTTAAAGCCGTTTTCTCAGGATCTAAATTTCTAAAGCTCTGTTTTCATGTTTTCAACAATGGTTTTTGGCAATCATGATAAATAATTTTTTTTTTGAAAAATTGTGGCCCAACAGACTCATGTTGATGGGAAGAAACACAGTGACTGTCAAATCATTACACAGCCGAACTGTTTAACACAAGAATGAGTTGTAGAAGTGATCCGTTCTTATGTGACAAATATCAACGCGTTTGGCGTGTTTTTTGACTGCACGGGTGCCGAAGGGATCAATGACGCCAGTTCCTCGAAGCATCTTCCATCCATATATCGGTGGAACAAGGACAGCATTCCCATCCTAATCTAGAGTACTATACTCTCTTGTGAATTTTAGCATTCTTTTATGGAGTTTTGTAATCCTTTACAGAGATTCATTCTCCTTAATTGCAACGCTTTTATAATTGACTTTTCTATATTTTATATGCACTTTAATATGCATTTTAAATCACTCTGGAGACATGCGAAGTTACTAGAATTTTTGAAATGGATATCGAAACCCACTAATAATCTGTTTATATAAAGAAGATTGTCTGTGGCGGGAGGACACCGGGTTTTGATTTGTTGATTTTGGATTTGAATTGTAAACAAATCTACCGTTTTATTCCGAGGTTGATGAAATTTTGCACACTTGACCTTCGAAACAAGAGGAAGGTCACTGTTTACGTCTGATTTCGAAAAACTCTTTGTAAAGCCCGGACAGCACCGGGGATTTCAACTATTGTTATAAAAACTTTCTGCCTAATAATAAAGCAAGCAAAACAATTATTATGTTTTGTCATAATGATATATCAAGGTTGTTCATTCGTTTGCACTATGTTTTTAAAATTCAGTTTGATAATCAATAACATTTTATTAAAAATGCTATTTATATATTACAAATAGCTTACTTGCAAGCAATGCATATTATTTTCAATAAAAAATATTTCACTTGTAATTATAGAAATGTGATTTATCCACAGGACAAAACAATTGCACTACGATGATAAATATTATTTTTATGATGTCTAAGCATATTTTAATAACTTTTGCTTATGAGAAATGCACACAACTATGTTTATTAATACAAATACAACCCACAATAAAAATACACATTAAATATTTTACTGTTAGGTTTCTGACCCTTGTGGTCTCATTTCAACTTTAAAAATACCTTGATGTATCTTTTTAATATGTCATAACAGTCACCTATCTTGAAATTAACGCAATGTTTGCAGGAGACAGTTAAACGCGTCTTTTGGGTACTGTTGGTAGAGAGCGGAAAATGAACTTGGAATTAACACAATGTTTGCACAAGACGCTTAAACGCGTCTTTTGGGTGGTGTTGGTAGAGAGTGGGAGACGCTTTAAAGTGTTTTTTTGTATTTTCGTGCTATTGGTAGACCGTGGGAAACTCCAAAACGTGTTGTTATTCTGTGAAGTAAAAAGTATGCCCCAGATCCCATGAGACGTGTACTAGGTACCCGGCAAGTTGTAGAGTTATTGCATTATTGAATGCGTAGAGTTATTGCCGGGTTTAATTCGGGTCGAAATTATAACATAATGGTAACATTTCTTTTTTATCTTTACATTTCTTCAGTGTTGTAGCGATATTCTTTGGTTCAAGATATTCTCCATTTTCGTTTCTGCCTCCATTCTGCTTTTACAAATTATTTTTATTAAAAAAATATTACTTTAATTTTAATTTCTTGCAAACATCTAGCATTACAAAACGTAATTTCTTGCGCAAATCAGAAAAAATTTCCCGCCTTACGGAGTGGATTGATAAAAAAACCACCTGCGATCATTGTGTTAACAGAATTATGTTGTTTTTAAAACTAAATAAATTCCAGTGGTATTTGCAGAATTTATTATAACTCAGGATGGGTTATTTCATAGAATTTGTACAATTCATCAAATTTCAACGTTCATTTTCGGGTTCAGCGAAAGTCCTATTCAAGTTCTGGTATTATATCATTATAGGCCAGTTACTTGAAAATTAACTTTGAAATTTGAAGAATTGTTTAAATTTTCTGAAACAACCTGTCCTTAATGTGGTTGGTTACTAGTAATAAATTTATATACTTTATGGCTAAACTTTCGTAAATGTCAAACAAGTAGGTACTCTGAACTATTGTGTTAATGTCTTCTCATTCACTTGGAAAATACTTCAACTTAAGTGTTTTATTAATGTCGATTTTCCAAAGTAGGTACCAGTATTCAAATGTGGCAGACAACTAACATGTGCTGAGCCAAATTTTCAATTATTAAGTTCCCACTTGACTTTATACTTTAAAGTGGATAAAAAAAAAAAAACATTTTGAACTGGTATAAACGCTTATCATTTTTAAATAACACTTGTTTTAATCTTAACAGACTGAAAATGTTTGTAATTTCTGTTTATAAAGGAGTGAAAATACAAGGAAAATTGCAAAAAATCAATGAACCAATTCAAACAGTTTATTTATCATTTAATGATTGTGTAGGTGCATCTCAAGATAAAAGGTGTTATGTGTAAACGCATTGTACGTTATAATCTACGCATTCACAATAGGCGTTAATTTATTAAAAAAAAATTTGCATGTTAAAATATTGAAGCGAATTATTTGTTTGCGTCCGTGCATACGCAATATGAATATGAATAAATAGTTGAGTCTGTACAAAAATTCAATGCTTTCAAGGAAGGCATACAAATACAAAAATGTATGGGTGATTCAATCCAATATTGTATTTGTGTGCCTTTCATGAAAGAATTGAGTTTTTGTACAGACAAAACTATTAATTCATATTCATATTGCGTATGCATGGACGCAAACAAATAATTCGTACAATATTGGAATGAATCACCGATACAGTACTGTATTTGTATGCCTTTCCTGAAAAAATTGAGTTTTTATAAGGAAAAACTATTTATTTGTATACACATTGCGTATGTACGGGCGCAAACAATAATTTGTCTTAATATTTTAAAGCATAACTTGCAAAAAGTGTATTTTAATAAAATAATTAAACTAACGTCATCTCTGAATGCGTAGATTATAAAATTCGTTATGTTTACCCTTGAGGGTAAACTTGATTTTTTTAAATTACTTAATTTTGGTAATAAACACCTTTTACAAGTTATCCTTCAAAATATTAGGATTAATTGTTTGTTTGCGCCTGTACGTATGGTATGTGAATATGAATATATAGTTTTGTCCATATTAAAACTCCATTCTTTCAAGAAAGCCTATAATGAAAAGTTTATAAACTGATACAAACGAGTACTCTTGCCTCACACACCCTTTGTACGAATATTTTCATTGTTTCATGTTGAGCTTTGTAAATCTATATACCTAGTGTTTTATTGAATATTTATATTTTTTATTCTGCTAAATATATCGATAACCACAAAAATTATATTATCTCATACTTTGTTTCCTCCTTTTTTAAATTAAAAAATAGAACAAAACCCCATCCTAAAATCAAACCATTTTTACCAATATTCAATTTATAGTACCAACCTACCTATAGAGAAAATAAATTAATTCCAATTAGGTACTTGTTGCAATATTATTAGTTCCATTATTTTGAATCTGTTTATATTCCAAGTTTCTATTTCGGAAACCATCTACTAACCTACCCAATATTCAAATCACATTTGTTCCGAGTAGGTACCTTCTGTAAAAATATATTAATTTTGTTTCCCCGTTAATTCCAGAGGTGGCAATGGATGGCGGTCGCGCTTTCTGTCCCCGTGTTGGTTGTGAAACTGTCTGCCGGGTTCCCGGCGGCTGTGGGGGGGCGGGCATCGTGTCAGCGGGCCCCGGCAGTGTGGCCCCGCAAGCAGTCCGTTGCCCCACGTGTGATCATCACTTTTGCAGCGCGTGCACTAATCAGGTATGAACACTTATTCATAGATTTTTTTTTTAACAATGAATGAACGAAGGACGTTTATAAAAATTAATACTACATAATTATTATTGTATAGTATGAACGTACCCTACATACTTGTACTGTCAGTACAGATTAACTATAAGACATTAAAGTCTTGGAACCTTACCAAAATGACTCCACAGCAGCTGTCAAAACATTATCATGTGAACAAGTATATTTTTATTTATAGAAATAATGTTCCCGCCTCAATAACAATGCGTTAGTTAGCTTCTATGTTAGGGTTTTGGGACAATTTTGATCTCAGACAATATTTTCAAACTGTGGAAATCAATGACGTTACAATACATCTTGATACGTTATTGTCTCACAAACTCAAGATAAAATGAGGCAAGTAAGAAACACTCTGTTTCCAGTAAATTTTTAATTCAAACATTGTTCATGTGTGACAAAGATAGACATTCAAGAATATGTGCAGATGGACAAAATAAACGATAGAGGGCAGCATTTTCGTATTTGCGTTTAATACTACATTCTACATCATGGGTGTGACTGAGATAACAAGATATGCTTACTCGCATGCACTATAAGACGCACACGGTTACAACACTAGGTTGTCCTTATACTCATGTGTTGCTACAATCGCTATATCACTTTCTCTAGTAGCGCTGAAAATCTTTAGGAAACAATCGAAATAATTGTTTTTTTATAATAATAAAATAATTAGTGTGTATTTACGAATGAAATCTTATTTTATGGCTAATACTAGTGTTTTTGGTAATGAAAATATTTTTTCATCGCACAAGAGGTATCACACGACCTTACGCGTGGCATTTTAGTAGTAAAAGTATTGAATCAAAAGCAATACAATCGTCTTGCTTTTGGCTTGCCACTTTGAGATTTCTAATCATATTTGATTGAAACATACGTAATTTACATTCTGCGTAGAATGAATAGCCACGAACTTGGAGCATATATTTTATTATACATGTAATTATCTATGGCAACAGTGGTTTTTTTTTTCTGTAAAAAGTGAATAACATTAATCCTGATTTAATACCTTGCCAAACAACAAATTTCCCACAAAATTCTATGTTTTGAACACTAAGCTGCTCACCTTTTAATTTGTTTTATTTTTTTTATTTATTTAAATATGAAAGCGGATAAACAGGTTAAATTGGGTTTTTTTATGAAATTCGCAAACAGTGTGCTGATTTAAACAACAAAAATATGCGCAGTGAAAATAATAAAATAATCCCAGCCTAAAGAATTTCAAATGTAGGTACAAATTATTATGTAATTTTGATGATGATGTCATCATAGAATATCAATTTTGTTTATCTTGATTAAATTTAGATTCATAAATTATTTTACTTATGAACACTGAAAGGGAGTGTTTTAACTCTTGGTGTGCCAAAGCTGAATTTTCACCTCCCGTCAGCTGATTCTATTTTCGTAATAACTTATATATTCATTTAACTTATATTATTTATAACAAAAAGAACTAATACGAAAACCAGCAAAGAAATAAAATACAGAAATTATAAAAAATATAACAGTGAAAGGTTAATTGAACTTCTGGGTGATATGAATGAACTTCATCAAATGGAATTTAATGAAAAGTCTAAATCATTAATAAATAACCTTCAAGAAGTAATCGACAAGTTAATACCAATCCAAACTACTAAAATAAGAGGAACAAATAAATGGTATAACATAAAACTACAATCAATACAATATGAAAGAGATAGAATGTACAAAATTGCAAAAATCTCAAGAAACTCACAAGACTGGAAAGCATTCAAAAATGCAAGAAATAAATACTCAAAACAACTGAAAGTTTGTAAGAACGATTACTTCAAAAATAAAATTATCTGTGAAAAAGGAGACACTAAAAAAATGTGGAAAACCATAAAAGGATTAATGCAAACTGAAGATAAAGGGATGAAACATGACATTGAATTTCCACATCAGATACAGGGTAGCATACAGAACTGCTTCAACAAATATTTTGTAAACAGCATAACGGAATTACATCAGAGTATACCAATACTGAAGGAAGACAACCGCGTGAGAAATGTTCCCCTAAACCGAGAAAAACTTGTGTTTAAAGAGATTGATGAAACATATCTTTTACAGATTCTAAACAGCACCAAATCAAAAGAGAGTCCAGATGGAATAAGTTTTACAGTTTTAAGGGATGCAATGCCAGTGATAGGACCTCATCTACTGAACATAATAAATGAATCGTTAAGAAGTGGAAAATTTCCAAACACATGGAAAACATCTATTGTGATCCCGATTCCGAAAGTTGTTAATACCAGAAAATGTGAAGAATTTAGACCTATAAATATGTTACCAAAATACGAACAGGTACTAGAAATTGTAATAAAGAAACAACTCGTTGAGTATTTGGAAAAACATCATATATTATGTGACGAACAATCAGGATTCCGTAATAATAACTCTTGTGAAGCTGCAATAAACATTGTGATTGATACATGGAAGAAAGAAACAGATAATAAAAAAATCACCATTGCAGCATTCTTAGATTTTAAAAGAGCATTTGAAACGATAGAAAGGAAAAAACTTTTGGAAAAATTAGAAGATATAGGTCTTTCTGAAGTAGCTCTAAATCTTTTCAAAGAATATCTCCATGAAAGAAAACAGGTAACAAAAGTGGAAAGCTCAGAATCAGAACCGATAGAAAATAACCTCGGTGTTCCACAAGGGTCGGTATTAGGTCCAATTCTATTCATTATTTACATTAATGATATAATTAAAACCATAAAACATTGCAAAATTAGATTATTTGCAGACGATACATTAATCTATATTTCATGTGAAGAGTACACAGATGCAATCAATAAATTAAATGAAGACCTTCAAAATATAGCGAAATGGCTGAAATTAAACAAATTAAAACTGAATGTCAACAAAACAAAATATATGGAAATAGGCAACAAAACGCATAACACAGAGTTAAAATTGACAATTAATGACGAAAAAATTGAAAAAGTAAATGAAATTAAGTACCTAGGTGTGATACTAGATTCAAAACTAACTTTCGCAGCAAATTTTGAATATGTGCTAAAGAAGGTATCTAAAAAAGTCAATTTTCTTAGAAGATTAAGAAATAAACTAAATGGAAACACTACAGAGCTGATTTATAAAACTATAGTTGCTCCACATTTAGATTATTGCTCTACTATGTTATATTTGGCCAATGAAGGAAACTTGAACAAGCTAGATGTTATACAGAATAGAGCTATGAGATGTATACTAGGAAAAGGAAAATACGCAAGCATAGATCAAATGAGAGAACAGCTAAATTGGATTTCTATAAAAAAGAGACTATTATATAATGTGTTAATTTTTGTACATAAAATCATGAACAACCAAATGCCAAAATATTTTAAGGATGAAATTGTTTTTAATAGAGATGTTCATAATTACGAAACCAGAAATGTAAATAGGATTAGATTGCCACATATGAAAAAAACAAAATCACAGAACTGCCTAATGTACAAAGGACTAAAAATGTATGATGAAATGCCTGAAAGTCTGAAGAATGAAGGAAGAATGAATGTATTTAAAAAGAAATGTTATATTTATTGTAAAAATATGTAAAATTACAAAATGAAATATGATCTTGTTTATATTAGTTTATATTCAAATGTATAAACTAACTCAATAAATAATAAAAAAAAAAAAAAAAAAATATTTAAACAAGTTCTGCTGTTAACAAATTATTATAAGCAATAATTAGTCGTCTGAAATATCAATACAAATTTAAAATATCTCCCGAGTAAAAATAAATGCCGCCGACGGGAATTGAACCCGCGCCTTCTGATGTCCGGTCAGGTGCTCTGGACCACTGAGCTACGTCGGCTTATTTCCAACACGCCAAATAATTCAATATGTACTAGTACTTCAATCAACAATTACTGCTTATTATATTTTTTCACCTGTAAACAACCAACTTTATTTTTGTAGAAAAGGCGTTGTTAGTGCTAAATTTCGCACTAGATGGCGTTGAGACATATTATATCTACATTTGTGGTGAAATATTGCTTATAATAATTTGTTATCCTTTATGCTATGCATAAAACCTTGTCTTATAAACATTAGTTTATCATTAAAAAAATAATAAGTTCTGCTGTGTAATTATTACTAAGCGTGACGGCTGTTTCGCCCTCTTAAGTTATTATTCAACTGTGGTGAAGTCACTTACAGACAATGAGAACAAAGAGATTTATTTTTATTATCCACGCCATTATTGATTTTCGAGTAAATATCAGAAAATATTAATGTTTATTTCCATTATAGATTTCCGAGTAAATATTAATGGTTATTACCATTATTGATTTCTGAGTAAATATCAGAAAATATTAATGGTTATTACCATTATTGATTTCCAAGTAAATATTATAAAATAAATGGTTGTTACCATTATTGATTTCTGAGTAAATATCAGAAAACATTAATGGTTATTACCATTTTTGAATTCCGAGTAAATATCAGAAAATATTAATGGTTATTACCATTTTTGATTTCCAAGTACGAGGGTGGTCCGAAAAGTTTCCGGCATAACAAGTTTTTTTTTTTTTTATTTTCCTACATAGTCTCCTTGTAACTCTACACATTTCCCCCAGCGATGCTCCCATCTCTCTAACCCGTCCAAATAGTACTAGGCGTTTTTCTCTGCAAAATAATTGTTCACAAAGGTGATTGCCTCCTCATTTGACGAAAATCTCTGTCCTCCGAGCGCAGCTTTTAGATGAACAAAAAATAAGTCGCTTGGGGCTAGATCTGGTGAGTAAGGCCAGATTTTTGCCATGGCAACCGCTAAGGTGTGAGACGGCGCGTTGTCTTGGTGAAACAGGATTTTCTGCAAATGTGGCCGTTTTTCCACAATTTCAGCCTTCAGCTTGTCAAAAAATGATGCATAGTATGTTATCCTGTAATAGTTTTTCCTTTTTGAAGATAATCAATTAAGATAACTCCATGACTATCCCAAAAAACAGTCGCCATCACTTACCCAGCCGAGAAAACAGTTTTTGCTTTTTTTGGAGCCGGTTCCCCCTTTGCAGTCCACTGTTTTGACTGTATTTTTGTTTCGGGCGTATAATGGTGTATCCAAGTTTCATCTACAGTAATTAATCGGCACCAAAAATCGGATTTATTGCACCTAAACTGCGCCAATAGAGCGTTGGAAATGTTCATTCGAACACGTTTTTGGTCTAATGTGAGCAAACGCGGCACCCAACGCGCGGACAGCCTTCTCATGTCTAAATCTTGATTTAATATATGACAGACACGTTCTTTGGACGTTTCATAACCTCTGCTATCTCTCTCACATTGATTCGGCGGTCGTCTAACACTATTTGGTGAAGTTTAGCAATGTTATCGTCAGTAGTTGAAGTTTTTGGACGTCCCGAACGTTCATCGTCTCCCAAGCTCTTACGGCCACGTTTAAATTCAGCTGCCCAAAATTTCACTGTGGTAAATGATGGTGCAGAGTCCCCATACACAGAGTCCAACTCATCTTTGATTTGCGTAGGCGTATTGCCTTTCAAAAACAAAAATTCAATAACAGCTCGATACTCAATTTTTAACATTTTGCACAAAAACACACACATCGACTTACTCAAATGACTGTCAACTAAAAACTGCACATCCAAAATGGCCGAAACTTTGGTGAGTAACTGTCAAAAGATGCACAGCTATATTCACTAGCTTTTATTGACGAGTACCGCCATCTTTGCGTTGAGGTTGGAAACTTTTCAAACCACCCTCGTAAATATCAGAAAATATTAATGGTTATTACCCTATAAAGTGTCCCACAATTATTGTATTGTTTAATTTTGAATAAAGGTCATTAAAGTAAGGAGTTTCCAAATTAATAATTTTGGTGATATTATTTTATGTATTATTTTACATTGTTATTATTATTACTTGAGGTGATTTCTCACGAAAACGGAGCTATATAAATTAGCCAAATATTATTCTTATGTTCTATAATAATTGAACTCTGCCAGCTATCTTTGGTACTATTCAGTATTTCCCAAAAATTCTAAAAAGTTTTGTCCTCAGCATGCATAATTAATATGATACATAAAAAAACATTAAATATGGTTGTAGGAGACTCATGGGTATTTCGCCATTAATGTGAAAATTCACCCAATGCTCCCTAAAAATAAATTCCAGGTAATTTACTAATCACTAGTTGGAAGCCTTGTTGGTATATGTACATATCCTAATAACCATTTTAAAATCCGGGACATAAGATTTATTATAATGTTTTAATTGTAATTATCATATTGCCCCAGCTTATTATATAACTCAGTTAGGACCGGTTGTTTCGGAGAATTTGAACAATTCATCAAATTTCAACGTTAATTTGCGAGTTCTGTGAAAGATATTTTCTAGTTCTGTTATTATTTCAGTTTTGTCAAGCAACTAGCCTATAATGATATAATATCAGAACTTGAATAGGACTTTCAGAGAACTCGCAAATTAACGTTGAAATTTGATGAATTGTTCAAATTCTCCGAAACAACCCGTCCTTAATGTAACCCATATAATGAAGAGTCTTGTGTATTTAAATAATGTTTTCTGTCATTTTTTTTTTTTTTTTTAAAAAGAAACAAACATTCCCGGGTTACGAATAACCTGACAATATTTTAAAATCTCCTACTACCACCACAGTAAGCGGAAAATGTTGCTTGTGTTGTGATGGAGGACTTAGCCAGCCGAGGAATTGAACACGGTACGCCTGGGTGGGACCCAAACGCGATGTCAACTCGGCCACCGACCGGTCCATGTCCTCATTAGATGGTTATGGAAGGTTTTGATTGCACAGCTTAGTGTAGCATTAGCTGTTAGGTATGTTTCTACGCAAGTAAATTCATTACACCTAAGCTTGGGTTCAGCTGTTTTTTTGCGATATCGCCTGATACTGATATATTTGTCTGCCGGTATTATGATATTTTCACTGTTCCCAGATATTAGGATAAAATATGCCGCGGACGGAAGTGTTGCGAAATTTGTCGAACTAGATACTTTAATCAAAATAATAAGGTAGGTACTGTAGTCACTTGTTGAAGTGAATCAATCTGATATATTGTTTTCAATCATGATTATTTTTTTAATTCAGTGATTTCTTGATACCAATTAAAACAATTGAATAATTTGTATTTGTGCATTTTTACCACTGTATAGGTAAATCATCAAATTATTCTTATTTATTATCATAGATTATTGACCAAAACAAATTTATTTTTACAAAACATTAAAATGTTTCCCGTAATTACTTTTAAACTCATTCGTAAATTTCGAAGTAGGTCATAAATAATTTCAATATAATACCTAAAAGTATCAGATCTTAGAGCATGGCGTTCAGCAGGCGTTGGAACTTGGAACGATATAGGGACACTGATAATCGTTATCAAAAAATATTATTCCCATACCGACGATATCAAATATTTGGTAATATCAAATATCAGCTGGATTATAGTTACGTTCCAGGCAACCTGAATATCGCATATATCCGGTATCGATATATCTGGCAGTATCACAATATTTTAACTGTTAGGAATGTATTAGGCCCAGGCCTAACATAACTATAAATTACACCTATGTTGGATGCATGGATTATTTGATATCATTTTATCTGATAAAGAAGTCTAAAAATGATATTTTTTCCAGTACCTTTGTAATTAATCTTTTATGGTTCATAATTAAGTGTTTTTTTTTGATAACATAATTTTAACCCTCCCCTTATCATAAGGTCGATTGGAGTGCCCCCAACAAAAAAGTTGTCTAATACAAACAATAGTGTTTTTAACAATTAATTAATTTGTCTGTGGTTAAACAACCTTGCTGTTGCATACCGCATAATAATGTGTAATTTATTCCCAATTAGTTTTTCATATACAGGGTGTATCGGCACTAACCCTACAAACTTTAACCAGCTATTCCTTAGCACATTTGGAGTAAAAAATGTTATGGGCACTTTGCTGTCCGGTAGCATTTTTTTTTCAATTAAAAACAAAAAAATTTCCACACTACATCACTGTCATTGGCATTGCTTTTCGTGTTCAACAGCTGTTATAAGCAAGTATGTCGAAAATCGTCTTCGCTCTTTCGCACACACTAAATAATAATAGTTAAAAATGAGACGAATGGTGCCGTGCCATTTCGTTGTGATTGTAAAAGTGCGCCAATATAGGTACACACGTGCATTATTCAACGGAATTCGAATAAAATATTGCCAGATGGGTTTTCAAACTTTGACAAAGGATAAAACAGTGGTGACATGTGGTGAAAATATGAATAGTAAATTTTTTATTAAAAAAAAACGTTACCGGATCGCAAAGTGCACGTAAGATTTTTTACTCCAAATATGCTAAGGAATAGCTGGTTAAAGTTTGTCGGGTACGTGCCGATACACCCTGTATAGACTGACGGACTCAAAATATATTTCGGAGATTTTAATGTTCGCGTGCCCGTATCCTTTCAAGCAACCTCACATACCCCTGGGGGTATACACACCACTAATTGAGAACCACTGCTCTAGATAATACATTGTGCTATTGACACAGTGAAAATAGATGTACTTCTCATACATAATTCCATTCTAAAAATAACACCACCCAAGAGTAATTTCATAATAGATATTCTAGATATAAATGCTAGTTCCCTGTAATTAAAACAGAGCACAAAGTTATCACTGAATCCCATGTTGTAATTAGTTAATTTTATCAGCCAATATCAACATCACGTCATATGATATAGAGATGAACTTAACAACCCTACTTCATGGAAGCTTGTTGTACAAACTTCTAAAAATGTACGCGAAACCAGCGAAGTTCATTCATTTTGTGGCAAAAGTGTTGTTGTAATTTGTTGCGTGACATAGTTGATATGCTAGAAAGAAATGTAAGATATTTATCCATTGTTACTTCAATAGATATGCTGCCTCATGGCTATCTATGGGGTACATATTTAGTAACGATTAAATTGTTAATAAATGTGCCTACCTAACATATTGTTAACTGCCTCAAATTCGTGTTTGAAAAATGATCTTCCCAACGCTCATGGGATGATCATGCTGGAAGACAAATTTGCTCCATGCAGACTAACAAAAGGTAAAAAGCAATGCTTCTTCCGATCTTTCGACTGCGAGATGATGCACATTCTTTTTGATAAATATTTTCTTAAACCAATATTTTTGGTTTCAATGTTAATTGTAAGGTTCACACGCCTAGATAATACTTTTATTGACTATTATTCCACCATTTGTAATCCTCAGTATAATGTTATAGTAAGATCATCACGGGAAGTAGTTAGTAAGAATCATTGCCAGAAATATAATGTTTATATGTGTTGTTTGTTTTAGTGGCACGCAGGCTTGGACTGCGTAGCCTTCAGTCGGCAGATCGCTCTGGAGGTGGCCGAGGGTCTCCCAGCGGAGTCGGACCTGATCAAGTGGTGCCCCATGTGCCGAGTGCCCATCGAGAAGGACGAAGGCTGCGCCCAGATGATGTGCAAACGTTGCAAGCACGTCTTCTGTTGGTACTGCCTTGCCAGCCTAGACGTAAGCGTTACTAATTTTCTTCGAATTATTGAGCTTAAAGTCGTCATTATGAACATATTTTATAGATTTTAATAATCATTCCTACAGGTCATGTCTTTGGGTCTGTTGTGTCCCCACAAACAGTTCTCCAACTCGTCGTGAAAGGAGATTATAAATAAATGGTTCTTTGTGATCAGGGATTTTTTAGTACTTCGCGTATTACAATGGTGACTCGATAGTCGACCTAACTAGAAGCTGGCTAATTGAGATCTGAAACAGTAAGTTTGTCTGGGAGCATTCCCACTGGCCCTGGCGACTACTGGCCACTGGCTGCCATCTTGCGGACTTCCACGCAAGCTCTATGCACTGCCCTCTATGAGAGCCTCTGTGAAGCTCTTACTTCCCAACAGGGTCACAAAAGGTTATATTAATTTTAAGGGCAGTACTATTTTCCTAGTGTTTATTTAAAATTCTTTATTAAGTAATTTGTTAATTAATTCTTTGTTCAACTTTATTTTATGATTTATATTTTGATCTGCTGTACTATCTACGGCAGTGATGAACAATTTTTTTTCCCAGAGGGCCAATTTATCCATTTTCAATTTTTTCAAGGGCCGATGGGGGTACTGTACATACTAAACACAGCTTGACATTGTTGGGATCAAGGTCAAATCAATAAATGTTGTTGATTTTTATTGTTCGGAAAGTTATAAAAAATTTAGTGAAGAAATTTTTTAGCATTTTATAAAAAGGAAACATTTATAATGAATTAGACTTAGTTTTTGTCCCACGGGTCGGTAAGCAATCGACATAAACCGAATGCTGCAAGACCCTGCGCAGATATTTCAGTTCACTATAGTAAGGTAACGGCCTGCAGCGCAATTCAGTTTGGAACTGTTCTGCGCAAGGACTTGCGGCATTCGGTCTGTCGATTGCTTACCAACCTGTGGGATGACGGGTTTAAGTCTATAAACAGACGCTGCGCTGCGAAAGTGAAAACTTTCGTAGAATAATTAAGGTCGAACCACGATACGCTGTCTTTTAAGAATATGCAAAAAATATAATGTAAAATGTATGTCCGCGGGTTGTGTGTTGCTCATTACTGATCCAGGACTTATTTATTTTCATATCTAATACAAATAATATCCCTTTTCTTGTAATCTAACTGATATTTCAGCGTTTTGCGCTATTTTTCTGTAAATTTTAGCTGGATTTTATTTAATTGAATGTTCTTTTTTGTTTGTGTTTCCTGGATGAAATTAATTTAAATCATTAAATGCATTTTTGTCACACATTCAATTGATTTTCTTTTCAGGATGACTTCCTACTCCGCCATTACGACAAGGGCCCTTGCAAGAACAAACTAGGACACTCGCGAGCATCTGTGATCTGGCATCGTGCGCAGGTGGTGGGCATATTCGCTGGCTTCGGACTGCTGTTGCTGGTGGCCAGTCCGCTGCTTCTCCTCGCCGCCCCCTGCATCGTCTGCTGCAAGTGTCGTTTGTGTAACTCCAACGGCGGGAAGACCATTGACGGTGATGAAGCTGATGGAATGGACATGGAACCTGAAGAAATTGAGGGCGTCATGTTCCAAGACTAAATTTAATTTGTACAAAGGACAACCCACTTTTTGTTTCCGATTTCATTTGTTCGCTAACTGGCTATCAGTGTATTCAGTTTAATGTATTATTATGTGTTGAGTGATTGTACGACTCTCGTGGTTTTACTTTTATTAGATTAACATTTTAATTGTGTTTAATTAAACTTTTTTTTCCATTCTTTCTAAGACATTTAAAATTATTCTTAAAAATATAAAGTTTGGCATATATTTCAAGATCCTGTAAGTGCACTCTTAGAGATGCCTCCCTTGGAGCTACCCTTGCTAGCGAGAGGCCATTTTCTGCATGATACTTCCCCTCTGGATTGATTCCTGATCACAAGGACATAATGTTAAGTTCAGCAATTGTTTGTGCTTTCTCAAAGACTGGCTTATGCCTGACATGGAGTTTATTGGAAGGAAGTTTGTAATGGTTTCTTGAATTCTGTGATAATGACTTAATATTGAAATGGTCTTATTATTAAGTATGTTCACAAGAAAGATGTGTTGTAAGTTGTAACCAGTCTATCAGGCTGGATACTGATAGGATATGATATGACCTATTTTTATAAGAAGTTCGCAATGCAAGAAATGCATTTATTGTTAATCCACAGGATTAATAAAATTATTTTTTAATTATATTAATATAACGAGAAGCAATGTACATATTTTATTTTTAAAATACAAATATTGGACTCAGTTCCAATACAAACATTGGACTTAGTTTCAATACAAACATTGGACTTAGTTCCGATACAAAATATTAAATTGTATAATATTTAGACCCACTTAATTATACTACATAATATTATATTATTTTGTAATCTCTTAAGATTCAAAACTTTAAAATTATAGGTTTTATTGAACTTAGCTAGAACTCCCAATTTATTCTTACATAATGTACCTATGCCTAAAATATCATTCATGATAATGTGTACTTCAATATTGATTTAATAAACATGAATTTCTAATTAAACTCAAAATATCACATAATTAAGGTAATTGACCAATAGTTACTGGTAGTCTTACATTTAAATTTTAACCAAAAAAGCTTTTATCTCTCCTAAATATTCAATGTTATAAGACAGTCTTTACTGAATATTATATATATTCTTAATAGAGCAGAAGTAGATGATGCAGTTTCTACATAATATCAATCTCTATATGTATATGTATGACAAAGTGACGCAACCCCAATGCAATTGTTTCTAGAAGGGAATAAGTGATGGTATTCACAAGAAATGGCTGTGGTAGCCCCGAGTCTTAGCAACTCAACTCTAGACTTAGTCTGTCAAGTGACGCAACAGCAAAGTGATAGTTTGTGAACGTAAACACTTCACTTGGATTCTGTTTGAAGACTAAATATAGTTCAATAATTCTTTTCAGTGTGACTGTCATTTAAAGTTAATCAGGGAGTGATAAGAAAATAAAATATATATTTATAAGGTTAACTGAGACATCCACGTAGATTACTCATTACTCGGTAGTTATATTCAATTTTAGTTAATTTGTTTGGTTTTTAAAGTATGTACATATATACCAAATGTGTTAAAAATTCTTTATTAACTCTTATAAAGCTTATATAAAATATGCAAAAATATTTTGAAAACAATAAAACCTATGGCATACCTCAATACATATTTTGTCTTCATTTGCTATTATTATTGTTGATTTTAACAAGCAGTTAAATATGGAATCACACTTCTGCAGTATTTATTTTAACAAGCAGTTGAATATGGAATCACACTTTTGCAGTATTTATTTTAACAAGCAGTTGAATATGGAATCACACTTTTGCAGTATTTATTTTAACAAGCAGTTGAATATGGAATCACACTTTTGCAGTATTTATTTTAACAAGCAGTTGAATATGGAATCACACTTCTGCAGTATTTATTTTAACAAGCAGTTGAATATGGAATCACACTTTTGCAGTATTTATTTTAACAAGCAGTTGAATATGGAATCACACTTCTGCAGTATTTATTTTAACAAGCAGTTGAATATGGAATCACACTTCTGCAGTATTTATTTTAACAAGCAGTTGAATATGGAATCACACTTTTGCAGTATTTATTTTAACAAGCAGTTGAATATGGAATCACACTTTTGCAGTATTTATTTTAACAAGCAGTTGAATATGGAATCACACTTTTGCAGTATTTATTTTAACAAGCAGTTGAATATGGAATCACACTTTTGCAGTATTTATTTTAACAAGCAGTTGAATATGGAATCACACTTTTGCAGTATTTATTTTAACAAGCAGTTGAATATGGAATCACACTTTTGCAGTATTTATTTTAACAAGCAGTTGAATATGGAATCACACTTTTGCAGTATTTATTCCAAAGTATACCTGAAGCCAACAAAACAACTGAAAAATTCAACGAGGTGTCCATTTTTCTGCAGACGGTTTTACCAGGAGCACGTATAAAGGCATTCCATTCATAGCCCCGTTGTATCCTCTTTTTCTTTTACATGAATGTGAATGCGAAAAAGGGTTTCAATAGCAAGATCATAAAACTGGAAAGTTTTACAAAACGCTCTTTAGTGATCTAATTTATATGGAGGCTAACAAAGTTTCTTTGATACTACATAATAGTTACATATTTATGAAGCACAATTAAAAAGGAAGAAGAACTACGAGGATCAACTTAAGAGGAAACGCGGGTAGCGTTTTGTCCATACAAACGTATTTCCCTATTTCCTCTCTGGATTTTGACACTAGTGCAAATATTTTTTTTAATATGAAATCAATAGATATCAAGTACGTGTCCTTACGTTTTGCTTTATTGAAAATTTACTTTTCACCCTCCAAAAATCCTTAAATTTCCAATCTAGTTTGTTTTTCACCTGTAAGAAAATATAATAAGCAGTAATTGTTGATTGAAGTACTAGTACATATTGAATTATTTGGCGTATTGGAAATAAGCCAACGTAGCTCAGTGATCCAGAGCACCTGACCGGACATCAGAAGGTGCGGGTTCATTTCCCGTCGGTGGAATTTATTTTTACTCAGTAAATATTTTCAATTTGTATGGATATTTTAGGCAACTAATTATTGCTTATAATAATCTAATCTATTATTTTATCATTTTCTGTTTCTGTTCTGTTTTATTCGATTACCACCACAAAGTTACTAATTTATCGTGTTATTGATGATAAAATTAATTTAATGAATTAACCTCTCAGACATAGAATCTTATTTATTATGTGTCCCTTTGAGAACTGTTAGAATGTGATAATTTTTGTGTTATTTACGAGTTTTACTAAAAGCTTCATAACTCACGTTTTGGGAAACGTAGCCTCATTCTAAAAAATGTTTTGGAAAGATTATGAAATCCACTATCGCATTGTGTTGTTATACGTAAATATTTGCGTTTCTAAATATACATTTTATGAAAACGCCAAAAATATGTAAAAATCGCTTACCATTATTTCAAAGCCTTGAAAAATGTACTTTTTTCTGAGTAGCATAAAGAAATAACACTTTATATATTGAAGAAATATATTTAAAAACTATTAGTCACCTCAAAATATTAACCGTCCAAACTAAAATATTTTTAATAAATTATTTAGAAACGCAATAAATTATTAGCGAACATCTTGACAGTTTCAATCGGCTTAGATAATGCACCTCTACGTTCCATAGATATTCTTGAATACAGACGCGTAGCGTTATTCATTATCGATACTCTGTTTTTTAAATCATGAGAATCCGTATACTAGTGATGGAAATAAATCAATTTTTGTAAAATCTCGCGCGTTTACGTGAAAAGACGTTTTAATGTCTTGACCGCTATTATCATATTTGCGTCTTTTGACGTTCTAATGTTCTGAGTGGTTAATGATAACTGTACTGGACGGGAGTCCGCACAAGACTGTAGATTTGGACGCCGGGTCCAAACCGTGTCTTCAACCGATGGGAATGCTCCTTTACGGCCGATGATGATGATAGTTGTATGAAATTATTTCAATCTGCCTCCCGCACCTGGTGCTCGGTGAAGGTTGGGCACTGGGTGTGCTGTCATCTCTGCTCGCTTTTGGCGTTGGCGGTTTTCCTCAGCAGGGCCGGCTGGTCTTGATGAGGTAACACCAGAAGGTTTGGAGCAGAAGACTAGGCGAGGTGAGGCAGTTGGTGGGCAAGAGTTACTTGTTGAAATAAAACGCTTGTTTTGGTGGTAACGTTGAACTGATTTAATATTTTTAGTGTCGCTGCTTATATTCAATAAGCTTGACTCGCAGCCGACATTTGGCTGTCGGCCGAAAAAGGGTGGGGATTCTATCCGCGCCACAAACGCGTACATAGGCCACCGTAAAATGTTGCATATTCATTTTGCCGGTGGTATAGCCGAAGGCAGACGCTTAAATTTAGGAGTTTGCAAAGATTTTGCAAGCTCGCCTGAATTACAATTACATAGTTTTATTACATAGCAGTTATAACAATGTGTATCTTGACAACTAGATTTTTAGTTTGTCAAGATACGACAAAAAATAAGAAAAGTTTGTAAAATAAAAGTATAAAAATGATCTTGAAGCGATCAAATTTGTAAAATGGTTAAGTTAATATTTTTCGCAGGTTCCCCGTGACATAGCGCTCAGAAAGAGAAAAGATTCACTATGATACAAGGTTCCTGGATTTTTGTAGAGGCAAAATAAGTAAAAATAATTGTACAAAAATGGTTACACAAATTCGTTAAAAAAAGGCATTTTAAATATCTCCTCAGTGGTAGCACATCGCAAATAGTGTTTATTTAACTACCGCCGAGGAGATGTACAAGTAAAAAATAGGTATTTGTAACATTTAATAAATTGTTATTTCTTAGTAAATTTGTACATAGAAAATCTGAACATCGTACCGCTCGGCCGGGGTAAGTGCGCGATATGGTACCGATGCTTTTCGGAGCCAGATTTTTCAGGCCATTTCGGCCGAAACGGGATACAAAATGCGCAGTGGCGGGGCGTGAGGATTTTGCCAGTGGCGTGGAGTTGGAACATTTTATAAATGTAAACATATTTTGACAAAAAGAAATAATGTGGCCAACAACGTCCGTTACAATAACATTTAGTAATCAAAATTTTGCGTATTACATTAATTCCAATATAGATAGCCCCCTCGGTCCCTTGTCCAGATAAGACATTTTGGGTAATTTATTTAAATATAAAGTTAAATAGTATAAAGTCTAAAAAATATAAGTATAAGTATAAAAAGTAAGAAAAAATATATTAATAATGACTTATCAATTATTAATAATAATCCCAAATAATTTGGCATTCTCAGACTATAAAAATATTACTGTTTGTTATTTCGGCTACTGGCATTATACCTAGCTCTCTCATTAAAAATTTAGGCGTATTAGATCTATCAAAAAATTTATATATCGTCGCATTAATTCGTAGACTGCGTAACTCAAAATTTTTCGAAAATACGTTTTTAATGCCATCTGGTGTTAAAATTAGACTCGCATCGACTAGTAAAACTCGAAAATTTAAAAAAAAATTAACCTTTTAGATAAACACAAATTAGAAAACTACGTAAAATTATGGTGCCATTTTTACTCGCGAATACTTCGTAACTCCTTAATTCAGTATTGGCCGGTGAGCCGTGCACGCTTGTTGTGTTTTTGACTGAGGAAATTTATTTACGGTGTAATAGTTTTACCGTGAAATTAACTGAGATAAGTTATTTAATCAATTTTGAACATTTTATAACCTTAATTTTAATTGTGAAGTCATGAATAGTGTTTTGTATCTGTCGTCTTCTGCACCGTGTGACGCTCTGCCGTAGCTCTCTTGTTTTATGTGCCTCTGCGGTTTCGTAAATACCTAATAGGTCCTTGTTCTGTGATTATCTCTTCTTCAAGGTCACCATCTCTTTTCAAGTGGATCTCCTCCTGATGCATATCCGGATCCGGTTCTTCACTGTCCTCTTCAAACAAACCCAAAATATTTACGGTGGAACGTGCGGCAATTCCATCTCGTCTCTCCTCAGACACAGTCCGTATTCTGTCAGGCATCTTCCGCGGGTCAAGCACATGTCTTGGTATGCCATCTACTTCGATGTTGTTGACTGAAGTAAGTCCTGTCACCCTTCCATGCACAATGTGCATCTCCCATCTACTGGTTTAACCGCAAGAAGATCGCCCACTTAGAGCTCAGTCAATACTTCCTCTTATATATTCACTTGCGCAGAAGGGTGTCTCCACGAGTGTGAAGTGTGAACTATACTAAACAGCGCAATACCTCGATCATCCTGACTTTTTGCAGCCAAAGATTGTACCGAAACACTGCCTGCAGGGGATCGCTTCCACTTCTGGCTGCAGTTCTCTTTATTGTTTGATGATGTCGTTCAACTATACCGTTTCCAGCTGGTCAGTATGCCGCGCAAAATCTTTGACGAACATTCCATCTCTTACACTTATCTGTAACACTGTAGGAACAAAATGCAGTACCATTGTCCATGAGAACTACTTTGGGCGGGCCTCTTTCCCGAAACACTTCTTCCAAATGTCTGATAATCGAAGCTGCATTATCTGACTCGATTTCCCGCCACACGGCAAATCTACTTGGACCGCAATCGATAAATGTGAGTAAACATTTCCTACCGAAATGAGTAACATCAACTGCCAAGCGACTCCAGGTTGTCACAACATTAAGATTACCCGCTTCATGGGATGATGGTGGAGGGTCAATTGTCCTTCATTGTACGCAGGAACGCACGCATCTATCGACGTCCTTTCTTCTCGCCTCGGGATCGACCAGCCGGGCAAGATGAAGCGTTCACTTTACTCCAAAGTGATGCTGAGCATGAAGAGTTTCTACGCTTAAAGCACATGTTTGCTCACCAGTTCCACTTTCAAGTCTCTCCCACCTATCTTCACACTCTGAGGAGTCTCTTTCACAACGTTTCCTGTCATGGCTACTCTTTGCCCGGGTCTTGCAAACCCTAGTAAGTACATCAGTTTTATTTCTACAGGACAACAAGGGTGATCGACAATGTCAGATCAAATTCTTCTACAATCTCCTTCATCAACTCCAAGCGTCACTTAACGATCATCTCTGACACGACTACTCCCGGTCAGTGTAGATCTCACCCAGCACAAAACCGTCGCCGAATCTGTAATGATCTCCAGAGTTTGAAGATTTCACTTGAGAGTCAGATTTAATCCCTTAAGGAAGGAAAAGTACCAGCATTTACAAGACTTAAAACAGACATTAGAAAAGGATTACCACTCCTTTAACGATAACCTTCCGCATCATTAAAATGCATCTAAACAGACTGCCTCGACATACACATACATTGTTGTGTTTTATTTTGTAAATGTAAAATTCCTATCTCCCAAATTTTCCGCTAGGTTGTTCATAAAACTGTTCGCAGAAAAGTATGTATCTTTTGTAAAATGCGTATCTCCATTCTTGGTTTTTACGTAAACTTCCTAACTCCGATTTGAAATAGAAAGCCTTAACTTACAAAAGTTTAATGATTGAAAATAAATTTCCAAATACATTATATGTTCGAAACATAAATAAAAAGAATAAGCCGTCTTTCATTTTTTTTCACTACGAGGTTTTTTGTGCCTCCTGTAAAATTTTACATTTGGGAGTTACGCATTCTACGAATTAATGCGACGATATAAAGATGCAAAAGTCGGTCATTTTGAATACATGTAGGATAACAAAAGATTTTTTAAATATTTATGTTGAGGGATCAGTAGGATTTATAGGCCCTGTTAGAAGTTCTACCGAGCCAAACTCTCTGATATGAAAATATCTGGAGTCGGTGAATTATTTTCCCATTTGATCTCTGGTGAGTTGACGTGTTGTTCTTGTATTGTTTTGTATTTATTTTGCTTATATAATGCACTTGCATAATGTTGATTGACTAGATGATCATTTGTGGAAAAGTGTGTGGAAGGGTTTAGTTTTTCCTATGGGGAAGATTTAACCCGGACATAAAATCGGAAGTTTAAAAAAAAATTATTTGACAATGACGGCAATGAGGGTTAAAGTTCTCAACTAGCAAGTCAGAGTTCGAGGGTTCAAATCCCAGCGTGTGCAAGTAAATTTTATTTGATTAATTGGTGTTATTTCACAATTTAACTATTTTCAAATAATATATAATATATTTGTGGCATGTTCCAGAGTGGAAGATACTCTCAGTATCGCCCTGGTGTAAGACATGAAACGTTGCTTGAAATGATTTGCCGTATTTGGTGACCAGATTTGAATAGCCATGTACTTCTCCACCTTTCTCTTCCCCTCCCCATTACCCTCAGCCTCACAAAATACCCCAATTGGGGATGCCATAGTCTCACTGGCTCCAGATGGTTGGGATCACATAAAAAAAATCTTTACACATCCATAAATCACCTAAATGATTATAAATTTACAGGATGACTTAAATAGCGTAGCTACCGTTTGTCAAAATGGCCAGTTATTTTCAATGGTTCAAGAAATGACGAAAAAATAATAATAACTAATGTTGTAAGGTTTGGGCATTTGTTGAGTACTTATAACCAATTTGAAAGTTCTCCAAAATATGAAAAGCGATCGCAAGACTTGCTTCCCTTCTATTTATTGGTAAGCCGAGTTTCACGGCTTCCATATTTCTTTCAGTAAGTGGGTATTTTTTTGTCACAATTTTTATCAGAACCGTATTGGAAATCACTGTTTCTATCAGAAACATATTGGAAATCACTGTTTTTATCAGAACCGTATAGGAAATCACTTTTTTATCAGAACCGTATTGGAAATCACTGTTCTTGTCAGAACCGTATTGGAAATCACTGTTTTTATCAGAACCGTATTGGAAATCACCGTTTTTATCAGAACCGTATTGGAAATCACTGTTTTTTGCTAATGCATGAATGGCACTGGACATGCCCTCATTACTATACTTTGAACAGTATGCCACTTATACTCTTTACTCATAAATCTGCTGCCCGTAAAAAAATCTGTTCATAGGAGCAGAATCCAGAACACAATTAGTTAGCGCCCTTCGTGGCAGCCGGACGCGTCATGCCGTCTTCCAACCGCTTTGTGGTTTTTTTAGTATTTTCAAGGGAAATGAGGCAACATCCCTTTGAAATTATTTCAAAAATCAGTGAATCAACATTTTAAATTAACCTACCAATTAGTAATCAGAACTTTATAGTAATGTGATTAGAGTGCAGTGTGTTAAAAATGAATAATCGAAAATTGTGCTAAAAAATATTCGAAATTCGCTGAAGTTGAACTTGGGACGAGAATCGGTAACTGTAGGTACGCCAGATGTTTTCAACGGAATTCTTGGAAACTCTGAAAGCCCTAACAAGTGCCCAGGGTAATTTATTATCCCGACCGTCGCCTTTTATTGCGGGCACATTGCATCACTAACATTATCACCAGGAACAAGAGTACATGGAGATGGACTTGCCGAACGTCACAGCGGTGCTGCCAAGGTTTGTTATCTATATGAGGATACTGTGACAGCGCTTAATTAGCAGCAGACACATACCTGGACAGATGACGAACCTCGTGCTGGCACTGTTGGTGGACGCGGTGCACTCTCTCGCTGCAGCAGCTGGTCCAGTTTCCTCACCACCTAGGATTCTTGCTGCAGAGTCTCAATCCTCTATCTTCGTCGAATGTCACATCGGTGCTGCCAAGGTCTGGTATCTATGAGAGGATATTGTGTTAGCGCTCTATTAGCAGCAGACACATACCTGGACGGATGACGAACCTCGTGCTGGTACTGTTGGTGGACGCGGTGCACTCTCTCGCTGCAGCAGCTGGTCCAGTTTCCTCACCACCTAGGATTCTTGCTGCAGATTCTCCATCTTCGTGTTACCTGTTTCTGTACTTCATTTTATTTAACTTAATTTCAATTTATTTTTGTAATATTTATTGTAATACCTGCATTAACTGTAAAGCGCCCCTGAGGTGATATCTCACAAAAGCGGCGCTATACAAATCATCCAATAAATAAACTATGGACAGATGATTCCTATGATTTATTTTATCCACACAAAATTCTGTCCCGTAGAGCAGTGCTCCGCAACCTTTTCTCACCTACGACACACCAAATTTCTTCCTAGAATTCCGCGGCACACCGAAAGCTAAAATATATAGGTTTTAAATTGATAAACAAATTTCAAAATAATTTCTTGTTTTTTATTTGAAAAGTATATATACATACATATAACTATAACATATTTATTTTTACGCATCTTTATACCTAATTATTAT
This sequence comes from Hesperophylax consimilis, assembly GCF_061612785.1. Lineage (NCBI taxonomy): Eukaryota > Metazoa > Arthropoda > Insecta > Trichoptera > Limnephilidae > Hesperophylax > Hesperophylax consimilis. The sequence continues at coordinate 7,070,927 of NC_142842.1, forward strand.
AAAATAATAATAAATTAAGGAGCGATTAATTGTTAAATTAACCTGCGCTTGTTTCAATTAACACTAAAGTTTTATATTCGGCTCGATTTTTGACAGCGCAACCCGAAGTTCTTGGTCAAGACCTTTTAAGCATGACCGATTATCATTTTTAATTAATACAAGCGTTGAAAAACTTTGCTCACATAAATATGTCGTTGAAAATGGAATGCTTTGACGGAAATCGAGGATATTCTTTTTTAACGTAAATCCAGAAAACATCTAATGGATCTTCGGAGAAGTGAAGTTTGAATGTCATGTCATTATTTAAATCTGTAAATTCGTCTCGAATTTGCAGAGGCAGTGCTTCTGTAGAATTTATTGCATTGGTTGCAAAAGAATTTCGAATCCAATCGTATTTTTCCGTATTATTGGAATAAAAATATTGACCAAATTTCTGATGAAGCATACTTAAATGTTAAATTTCTGCCGAAGCATACTTAAATGTTGTTGGAACAGATCCACAGTTAATTGTTTGTTTTCAATTGTACTATATTTGGTCCTTTGGTAGATTTCCAAACATCCTTTTTGCAACTCTTTCTGCCATAGTTCGTTATTAAGTTCATTCAAATGCTCGAATATATCAGCCATGTATGCAAGTTTGGCTATCCAGTAAATATCATCGAGGTTCTGATATAGTTCGGGCATATTTTGAGTTAAAAGAAACTCACACACCTCGTGACGAAGCTCAAACAATCTAGCCAAAACTTTGCCTCGGGATAGCCAACGAATTTCAGTATAAAACAATAAGGATTCATATTCGACTCCCATTTCTGCACAGAGTATTCCAAAGATTCGCGAGTTTAGGGCTCTTGATTTAATTATGTTTACGATTTTAATACATTCATTCATCGTGTTCATAAGTTCCTCCGGTAAATTTTTGACCATCATTTTGACCGTTGGATTTTTTTTTATTTTACACAAGAGACAAAACCCTTTTTCCTACCCGTCATTGCCGTAGCGCCATCCGTGTAAACAGCAATGCAATTGATCCATTTAATATTATATATTTTGAATAAATCATCGGTTACTTGAAAAATTTATTAACCGGTAGTTTGTTTTGAACCTCCTTACAAAATAAATAAAGTTCTTTAATATAATCCTCGTTAACGAAACGTACAATAGCTATCAACTATAATTCATTTTTAATATCGGTTGTTTCGTCGATCTGCAGCGCAAATTTTTCAGCAAATAACAGTTTTCTAATCAGTGTTCCTAATATATTGTGAATACGTCTTTTAACAGTATCGGCAGACAATCAAAAATAGACAATATTATGAAAAATATTTTGTCATTGTGTATTAAATACGTAATATTGTAAAATGTCAAATACATTGAATTTGACCGCGGCACACCTGTATCCGGCTCACGGCACACCAGTGTGCCACGGCACACCGGTTGCGGAGCACTGCCGTAGAGGGAAAGGTACGTACCTCTCTATCCTAAATAGGGTCTCTATAGCCTAAATACATTACAAAAAAAAACTTTTAGTTTTTACCTCTTTTCCTACATTTTACAAATATATATTTGATGCATTTGAAAATATAGTAAAAATTTAATATATTTTTATGTGAATGTAGATACAGTGGAACCCGCTTAAGAAGTTCCCGTTTAATATGTTTTCCCGTCTAAGAAGTTCAGTTTTTTCAACCCCGAAAAATTCCCATACAAAATACGCCTTTTTTTCCCGTTTAATATGTTTCCCGCCTTAAAGGATTTCCCGCCTAAAAAGTTCCAAAATATAATCCCCCAACAAAATAATTACCCTTTTAAAAAGTTTTACAGCACAAAATATAATTGTCAGGATTTAAAATGCCCAATAAAAATAACCATTTCGTTTTATGCTCCGACATGTGGCTCCTTTGTTGTCATTTTGCCTCTCAATAAAACCCATTTAACCGATTTGAAAAATGACCATTGCCCACTGGGAATAACCAAATGCAAGATACATAATATAAACATGGGATAGTGAACTCTAAAATACCCTTCTCTAAAGACCATTATCGCATAACGTTGCTGTGTCAGATGGACGGAACTGTTATTCTGAATGTATGCATCTCCAACTCTCACATAAATCATAATGCGTGCGATAGAGATAGAAGCATAAACAATGTGGATGGTTATCCATTGAAAAGAAAAAGGAGACATCTACTCAAATCGTATTTTTATTTAATTATTTAAATAATGTTGGGGGCCGCGAAATTTCAATTTCCGCAGAAAAATGTCGTCTTATCTCGAATCAATACTTCGTAAATCTGCATCTGAGAGGCCTGTCCATGCCGGTAACGCCGCGCCGCGAAGTTTGCATTTCAATATTATATTATTTCAAATCACTACATACTTCGTGAATCTGCATATTTAAATATGGCCGTTGCGTTAAGCGCCAATTGTATTTTAATTTACGCAAATTTTTGGCAAAAAAAGGTTTTTCTCTTTAATTTTCAAATTGTATGAGAATTCATTCAACTGATTTTTTTGCAGTGGAAAACACGTGTTTAATGAACTATATAATATAAAAACCTATATAATATAAAAAGATTAAAAGTACCTTATATTCAGTTTTTTAATTTTTGATTAAAGCAATATTTGATTTTAAATTTTGGAGAAACACCTTTTACTAAAAGAACATGTATCAACACCTGCTATCTGTACCCAGCTGTCAAGTAGTAGTAGTAGTAGTAAGCAAACTCGACAGAGAGTCAAACCATTGCCTTTATCAAATTTTGAAATGAGCTGGTTGGTGAATACCTTTTCAAATACGTAAATTTTAACTGTGCTTTATCCGATTTCATCAGCTTTACAGAGGCCAGTCTTCTAAGAAATAAAATTAAGCGGGAGAATTTCTTATCTCTTTGTAAATACATAGGCATCTTCGTGTCCTGGCCATGCGGGTTTCTTTTGTTATCATGCAGTCTCAAAATAAAACCACTTTTGTCTAATATTGGCAAAATAAATGCCATTATCAACAAGCATTGTCCATTGTCCAACGGGAATTTCCATATTCAGAATGTATGAAATAATGGACTCTAAATTGTCTTCCTTTACAGGCCATTATCGCATAACTTTGCTGTGTCGGGGAAATCTCTAAAATACTAATATTTTTTGACTGGTGTAAATTTTTAACACTTTGTAAAATTGACTTAATCTGACACTCTACATTAAATGGGACCTAGCATTAGGACGAAACATTTGACTTTTGTCATCTTTTCCTATCCTTTTTGTCAATATTTTAGACATCTTTCCTTATCATGAAAATGAAAATAAACTTTTAGTTTGGGTTTATGTTTCGTGGTTGGTGGTTGTGCTGTTACATTTCACTTTCATCCCCCTTTTCGTAATAAACATTTTAGTTTTTTTTTTGGTATTTTAAGTTAGTTTATCTTCTTTACATTTATTTGGTATAAGTAGGCAGTTTTTTTGTTGTCTAAAATCAACTTAAAGTGAACTTTTTGTAGCAGGCAGACGAAACATATGTTTTATTTCATCTACCTATTATACAATTACAATATTTATAAATCCTTCGATTGGATGTCAATTTGATACAAAATTAAGAGAAAATTGAAAACCCTCTTAAGATGTTTTCCTGCTTAAGAAGTTTTTTTTTGCCGGTCCCTTGGAAAACCTCTTAAGAGGGTTCCACTGTATATTGATTTATTTTTCGTCTCTAAACTTTCATTGAACATGCACCACCACTGCTTTTAATCCGTATATTAGTCATATTAAAATAGAATTTCTACCATGAATAATTAAATGGTTTTATGCATCTTGTATCTCTAGTATCTTAATTCAAATGTTGTTCAAAGATAGATATTTAAATATACATGAACGAAATAAACTATTGTATTCAAAAGGTGCATCAAATACTACCTCAAGGCCGACTAGTTGTCAAGTGTCAAGTGATCAAGTCAGTACGGTGCCATAATAGAGCAATGTCAGTTTATAATTGGCTTTGATTTTTTATTGATACTCATTATTACTGCTGATTTGTATGTTGTTTTAGTGATATTTAGTTAGCCACAGCACTGACCTCAACTCTAGTTGGCCTTGCATTATCTCTATGATCCATAAAATCTTCTTTTTCTGGCGGGAAACAATTGTATTACTTGTAATAATAAAAAAAAAATTATTTCTTAGCTTTTGTCAAGTTAAGAAAACACTTTTTCATCACACACAAGGGCATTTTGGCATTTTTTTTAATCCAATTTACGAGTTAGCACACAACCTTATGCGACCTCATGGCAGTTTAGCACTAAAACTATGAAATATTATTTCCTGCCACTTTGAGATTTCTATAGTGCATCTATATCAGAGATGTGCTTTATTTCAAATAAATCCATTTCAAATGGAAATGCAAAATGGGTATTTTCCATTTTGCATTTTGAATGCTTTTATAAAAACCATTTTGCATTTTAAATGCTTTTCTCAATGCATTTTCCATTTTAAATGATTTTTTGCAACATTCTTCCTACTATCTCCACTCATCTTTTTTTCATAAGCCCCAAATATCAGTCGGTCCTCAACCTCGCTATGAGAGATAATTTATATTTGTCAAGTTGCTCCCTGGTAGGAGCCCTGGCAATTGAGTGATATCATTACAAAAAATACTGATTCAAATACTGAACATGGGGCCATGACGCTGTAATAATGTTAGATAGCAGTTTCTATGTTTTTACGTTGGCAACATTAGTCCCGAGCAAATTTTTTGTGGTTTCATAATCTGTAGTCGTGGTGTTTTTGGATTTACCATCATGTAATATGTTTGTTTTACATTGATGTCCATTAATGACAAAATTGTTTACAAAATTCTATAATTATTTTAATTGTTTAACCTGAGAAACCATTTTGCATTTTCAATGCATTTTCAAAATTTGTATTTTGCATTTTGCATTTGAAATGCTTTTCTAAAAACCATTTTGCATTTTGCATTTTCAAATGGAAAAATTTTGACCCTTTTCCATTTTGCATTTCAAATGGTTTTGGGTACCCATTTTGAACATCTCTGATCTATGTATAGTAACATCATTGGTTAGGTTTCAAAATTAGTAATAATTATCACCAATATCTTTGAGTAAACAGCTGGTGACCGGGTATCTCATCAAAATGACAGTTCAACACACCTACAAAAAGTGATATAAAGTCATGAAAAGTGACATGAACAAATGAACAAAAACTAGGTTAAATAGGTTATATAGGTAAATATTTAACCTAGTTTTTGTTTCATCACTTTCAATGACTGTATATCACTTTTTAAATGTGTGTTTAATTGTCATTTTGATAGCTTTTAGTTGGGAGGTTACAAGTCCCGTTCTTTGCAGTGCTAAAATATATTGACTTGAAATTTAATTTAATAGCATGGGGCATAAATAAACCAATAACATGGCATGGGGGCACTGCTGGTTCTATTGTTAACAAGTAGTTCTGTGAACAGTAGACCTCGCATCTAACAAAGTTTATTTAAAAATTTCCTCTTATTCAATAAATCAAAACCACAATTTCATCGAAATCATAAGATTTTTAAGTAGGTACTCAATTTTTCCAAAGAAATATCAGCATCTCAACTCTTGGGGTGCCGATGCCAAATTTTCAATGGGCGCTATCCATAGACTAAATTAGACTAGACACGGCATATTCATTTAAAAATAACCCCAACACAATTTTGGTTTGGTTCACGTGCACATTTATGAAAAGGCCCACGCATTGTGTCGCAATGCGAAATGGGCACTGTGCATTGCGTTTTACCTTTTGTTGGTCAAGAGTAAACTATTTTGCTTCTCAGCTATGCTGGGCAAGTTCATTTTTTCAATCACAAAAATAACCCAGTTCCAAATATTTAAATTTGAATTATATCCATATTACAACACCTCTGACAACAAATTCTCCGTGGTTTCGATTACGGGTTTGAACGCTTGTACAAGGAGTTTAAACAGAGTTAGGTTGTTGAGTTCATCTCCGTATTTGTGACGTACGCTACGTGGCGTTATTTTTAAAATGAATTTAACTAGACAGGGTTAATCTAGTATAATACATCAATGCCGCCATCTGATTACTTGTCATAACTTACTTGTTTTTTGCAAAATTATGTTTTTAAAAATGGTACATTCCTACCAGATATTATAAAAATAGTATATAATCTACCATGTGTAGTTTTCCCAGAATAGCTAGTATTTTTGAGAGAAATGATTTTTAAACGTATCCTTAGGATAAGCTGGCATTCAAGAGGTTAATGACAATTCTTATTTCAAATTTTCTTCTGGCCGGTAGGTGCCAAGGTTCATAGAAAATGCATTTGCCGAAAAAATTGCATTGGGCCGTTCGCAAGCTTGTGACTTAGCTCGAAGTCCAGTTAGAGTCCGAAAGGAACGATCTCTTTCACTTTTCACTAGGTATATAATATTATTTTTTGGTAAATCTAGGTTAATTTCCTCGCACTTATGTTTGTACATACGAGTCAAATAAAGGTCGGTAAAATGTTGTTTTTTAGCAGTAAAAATGTGGTAATCAGTAGGGAATGCTAGAAAAAGTCAGGGGCGCCCGAGGAAGAATTAACGCAATATCCCCTCATTGAAATGATGTACGGGGTCTAATTAAAGACGCTATAATGTTGTTTTTTAACAGTAGATAACAATGTGGTCTTAAGAGTAGTGAATACTAGAAAAAGTCAGGGGCGCCTGAAGAAGAATTAACGCGATATAATGTATTTTTTTAACAGTAACAATATGGTGTGCAGAAGTGAAAGGTAGAAACAGTCAGGGACGCCCGATGAAAATGTAGCGCGATCAAGTGAAGCAAATAGTGGGAAGTCAGTCCCCCTAGTGAGGAGGACTGTGAAAAAATTAGAATTTATACTTAAATTATACTTTATACCTACATCATGTACAAACTTTCAATTGAAAGTAATAAAAAAAAATAAAAACTTACATATGGTAAAATTGGGCATATGTGATGATGGAAAAAATGGGTAAAACAAAGAGAATGTATGACGTGGAAGTGAATGGTAGAAGACATCGAGGACATGACGCGATCGAGAGAAACAAATACATACTTATTTTTTCAATTCTTAACAATAATATTATGCATTTCCACCTTAACTACGCCCAGTTTTCAGGTACACTAGAATTCACAACCTCAAAACCTTACTTCAAACCATTCATAATCCTGAGTTATGCCGGTTACACGTCAGCTATTAAATATATTTTTTGGTATATCTTGCCGTGCACTTGTGTTGATTTGTACAGTACATATCGCAGAGATGTGCAAAATGGGTACCCAAAACCATTTGAAATGCAAAATGGAAATGGGTCAAAACTTTTCCATTTGAAAATGCAAAATGGTTTTTAGAAAAGCATTTCAAATGCAAAATGCAAAATACCTATTTTCAAAATGCATTGAAAATACAAAATGGTTTCTCAGGTCAAACAATTAAAATAATTATAGAATTTTGAAACAATTTTGTCATTTAATAATGGACATCAATGTAGAACAAACATTATACATGATGGTAAATCCAAAAACACCATGACTACAGATTATGAAACCACAAAAAATTTGCGCGGGACTAATGTTGCCAACGTAAAAACATAGAAACTGCTATCTAACATTTAATATTACAGCGTCATGGCCCAATGTTCAGTATTTGAATCAGTATTTTTTGTAATAGTATCACTCAATTGCCAGGGCTCCTACCAGGGAGGCTAGGGAGCGACTTGACAAATGTAAATTATCTCTCATAGCGAGGTTCAGGACCGACTGATATTTGGGGCTTATGAATATAAGATGAGTGGAGATAGTAGGAAGAATGTTGCAAAAAAGCATTTAAATTAAAAAATTCATTTTATATTTTAATTTTTAATGTTTCTCTGTGTAACCAACTCCACCGTATTGTTTTAGAATTATATAACTTTACAATTGAAAAAGTCCTCCACAACACAGGTGAACTCCTAGCGTGGAGGACAATATACTATACCATTGTATAGCAAATATATTAAAGAATAAATAAAAATAAAAAAAATAAATAAAAATAAAATAATTTATTTCAAGTAATATAAATACAGTCTGGTATTGAATCAACTAACCTTCTCTTAATTAGAGAATTTTTGATTTCTCTCGTAAACAACATGTGGGGGCAACGACAAATGTTATATGGCGAAAAGGCAATAGGCCTGTAAGTCTGAAGACCGGTTTATCTTCAAATATTATAAGTTTAGATTTTCGAATAATAGAGTCACCATCTGCTCAAAACATCCCGGATAAACTGGACCGCATTAACCGATGCCTCCCGTAATTACAAATTAAAATCCACGGTAAAGTCCGGCAGTGCTGTCAAATAATTGAGCATTCCGGAATTCTCCTCTCATATCGAGCATGTAGTGCCACATCCTGCGTTTGATCTTCAATGGAAGTTGAACTCTGGATGCCCCTCGAGTTTGCTGACAAGAAACGTTGGGTAGGTCCACCTTCATTATCCGATTGAATCCGAGGGGTGTGTACGTGACGACGCTGACAGCTTGACCTCCCTTGTGTAGCACCAGATACCTTACAGACCTCAAGGTGAAGATCCAGGTGGATGCAAGGATCAAAAATCCTGAAATTAAATTAAACAATATGTGATATTAAACAAAAGTTATACCTACATTCTTCTATACACAAATAGTACATGAGATATTTTATGTATAAACTGATGGACTCCGCTCTCTAAACACTCCTGGCACTAATAAGAACAAACTTTGAAATTTTCAGCGATATCGGTTTATTGCTTTTCGAGTTTTGCGAGCACAAACATACGCAGGCTATTCTTACAGATGTTCTTTATTACAATGCTGCAACTCGTTTTTGACCAAGCTTTTATTTATTTGAATACCTCTCGAGTGGGACTATGGCATCCCCAATTGAATTTTGTTGTGAAGCTGAGAGAAAGGAGATGAAGTTTATCAAAACCGCTCATGCGCCAATTGAAATATATTAGAACGGAGCGCTCTCGGTATCATGCTTTTTTACTGCGCCCGGTTTATGTTGATTCCTTACGGAACCATGAGAATGGGCTAAGACAACTACTGCCATTTCAAGAAACGTTTGGATTCTAAATGGTGGTCTTTCACCAGGCCGATACTTGTAATATCTACCATTTTGATTTTATAAAATTAAGCATTCAAACATGCGCGAGTTGGTGGCACGAGGGGCCAAGGTGCTGATAATGCCTAAAACCTAATACAGTGCCCTTGAAGTTTTTATTAGCGCCAGGCGCCGTTTGGCTCTGGGTGACAATAGTTACATAAAAATGTGAAAACAAAAAATACTTGCCTATTGTAACACATGACACCGTTATTCCAAATCGCCAATTGGGAGCTCCTAAATTAACTCTTGTATACCACGGTGCCAGAGACGTTAATTTTGATTCATCTACAGGTACATCTCTGAGTTGCGTTTTCGCGGTGATTCCCACATAAGTCCAAAATATATATTGAACTACTGCAAAAGCATTGACGATCTTATAAAATCTGGGATTTTCATATTTGAAAAGAATAACATCTTTTATAATATTTGTGTTATCGAGCAGAGTTTTTTGAGAAGTTATTTGCGTACAATTGCTTCGAATTGTAGCTAATTTGCTAGAAACTATCAAACTTTTTATTCCGGTGTTTCGGAAATTGTTAAAAAATGAAGGTCTACTCTTTAAAACATGAAGCCGCGAGCATATTATATTCATTTTGTTGATCACGAATGTATTAATTAACTCGTGAAATTCTGGTTGCTGGTGTTATACACCAATTTATTGTTATTTTGAAAAATATGACAGAACAATATGTTTTAGGTTAACCATAAATGACCATAAACAAAAATTCTGACAATTTTCTTTTATCGCAAAATTTATTAACGCCATTTTATGTTGCTAGCCATAAATAAACCACTCATTGCTAGCCATCATACAAATAATTAAGTTTTGTTTAAATGATGCAGGATGGTATACCTGGATTTTTTTTTATTGAATTATAAATAATTATACCTACACTTGTAGGTCAATATATAGTTGATTTATGGCTTGGCCTAATATGGACGGCGATGGGCACTAATTTATGGCGATGGGTCCCCGACCCGAATAGAATTAGAGGTAAAAATGAGATGAGACATTAAAATTAAAAATAGTTGTCTTCACCATACTAAAATTAAGCTCGTTCGTAATAATCCCTTACGTGAGTGTTTTGTTAATTATTCCCACTACTTTATTTATTTTTCATTTTCTCTTCAGAGAAAAATAATGCTTTCAAATTATTTGAACAAGGTGGTATTGTTTTGATTTATTTATTAACGCCATGAAGGCTTTTACATGTATACATTGTGAAAGGTAAGTTGTTCGGGGTACAATCATAACATAATAGCTGAGTGTGAACAATATAAGCAGGTACAATTGTAATCATATAGAGTTCTGTTTTATATAGGAGCTGAACAGTTATATACAATAACAAGAGTAAAGAATATGTACGTAGGGTATTATGAAAGCAGTGACAGGGCTATAAGCAGTAACTTTGTTGATATTAGTAAAAATAAACATGAAATATTTGTTTTAAGCACGTTTGTAATAAACAAACATTTATTATGCCCGATTGAGTGTTTTACAGAACATAGAAAAATTAATATAAAGAAAAAGTGTCGATGAAAAAAATATGTAGATCTGTTACAAATATTCTAATAAATTGAATTTTAGTTTAAACAATTGAGTGGTGGAGGTAAACACCGATTGTATGGGATCTGACGTGTTTTATTGTAAACTGTGTTGCACGTTTGATGAATTAGTAGACAAGTAATGTTTAAAAAATAAAGTATGGTGTAATATGCAATATTTTAAAAGTTTTAATTAAAAGAGACACATGAGTATTTAATTTAGTGTCATAATAATGCGGCCAATTAGATTAAATTAGATTTTCTGCCGCGTTGCAGATTATTTTTGTATTTGAGCATTTTATTTTATTAATGATTTGGACATAAGTAAATTTTTTCTTACTTCCCCTCATAATCAAAAAAATCCTTCAAAAGTAAAAAATTGTTTAGGAAAACGAAAAACAACTATTAAGCAAAAAAAGGAAATGAAGAATTATTTATGAATTCACAGAATCTTTGTTGTTCTTATGTTAAGATTAAGACACTATTCTGAATAGTAATCTAAATTAATTTGCTTTATTTGTAAATAAGTTTGTCTATGATGTAACTACAGTTTTTTGTATCTTCAAGTCCATGTTCACTTCTCCCTCTCCTCAAAAATACCCTTCTCGCAGCATCCCCAGAGATGACGTAGGCCTTGAGGGAAATTATATTTCTCAAGACCTCCTGTGTGGAGTTAATGCAAAAAAATAGCATTTTGCCATCCAAATTTATGGGAAATATAAGAAGTTGGAGGTATTATTAATATTACAGGGTTTTTTATATAAATATACCAGCTCCGTACTGTTCATGTTAGTCCCTCTTCTAGAATAGCATGTTTGTTAAGTCTCATTTACTAAATTTGAACTAATTTTAAGAAAAAGGCTAAAATTTATATGGCCGAGATCACCTAAAGTGGAAGCCAAAATAAAAAAATAAAAAAATATCGTTTCCAAAATATTAAACGTAAAGCGCGTATAAGTTTGTAGACAGTAGATCTAACATGTAAGACAGTAATCAGTGGATGCTGATTATGTTGGGTTGGTAAGGGTAAGCAATCGACATAAACCGAAGACCCTGCGCAGAAAAGTCCCACAATGGCTGCCTCTGCAAACCGCAGGGTACTGTGGTATAACCTTTGTTTTTCTGTGTAGGGTCTTCGGCTTATATCGATTCCTTACCCTTACCGACCCAAAAAGACTACGGGCGAATATTATAATCTCCTTGTTAATGTTTGAACGGGTTGCTTTAGAATACTGAAAACTAGCTTTGTGGCTACACAACTGTATATGTATAAAAAGAGCACGAAAATATTAGAATTATCTAACTAACGATTTAAATAAAGTTATAGATCTAAATTAGCAGACATTACAAGGAAACATATCATAGGTACCCAACATGAAGTATTTTATTCCTGTATATTGTTTCATCTCGGTAAATCATGTACTGTTTGTTTCTATAATATATAAAAAAAATTATGTTGTTTGAAAGGGTTACCATAATTTTTATTTATAAAATAGGTCTGCGACTATAGCTGTAAACGTAATGTATAATACGTACTATTTTGGCAAGACTATTATTTGAATTTTCGAAAAAACGGTTCTTATTTATTTTTCTCGGTCGGTGATTGGCCCATGGACATTATTTCCATCCAATTGCGTGCTTTCTGATTGTTAAGTTGTTTTCCTCGTTGAAAAAATTCGTTGGTCCTTGAGACATTAACCAAATCGTATTGAAGCATCTTTTGTTGCTGCTTCGTTGTTTGGTTTATTTTTACAATGAATCGGTGTTTGTCTTAAATAATAGAATCGCGATCACGATAAACATATTTAAGCGGTTTTGTCGTAGCTCTGCAAGCGACAAGGTGTTTGTTAAAATGGCAGACATAAGGGTATGTATCCAAACAACCGTGTGGCGGCATTTTTTAATTCCATGTTTTTACCGGTTATCACATATCTGTTTTATAGCTGCAGTACTCTGTTAATTAGTATTTGTTTCATATTTATGAAATTCATGGTATTTTGTAATCTGTCAGCGGAATTAGCCTCTTTTATTTTGTTATGCATTTTAACATCAACAACATTATACGGTTAGCAAATTGGCAAGCGTGCGTAATTAATTACTTTTGCTGAAAAATCATATAGTACTTCTCATTATTTGAATTCGTCGATCTCCTAAGACTATCTCGCTGTAATATAATATTTTCAAACTAAATGAATGTATATAGGCTAACAATATGATTCACCAAGTAGTACCAGTGTGGTACCTATCTGTCAATTTTCCCTCCTCGCCTGAGATGAATATTGTATCAATTTCTGTGCCTGTTTCGATATTTATATTATTCAGTACGATGTTTTAGACCTCATTATAGTATCAAAACATAACTTATTTGATTATATTTGCAATATTTTATCAGACATACAGTATAGTAATTTTAAAACTAATCAGGGTAGGTAAGGAATCCACATAAATCGGGTGCAGTATGAATGCGGGCAATGGAAGTACCCAAAATTGCTCCCGTGCTGCACCGACCCATAAATGGGTGCCCAATCGTAATATATGGAACGGAGTGCTCTTTGTTAATATTACACTTTCTTGCTGCACTCGGTTTATGTCGATTCCTTACTGACCCATGAGGGAACAGGCTAAGAAGAAGAAAAAGAAGGTATATCTATACCAGGTGATAAATAAGGTTTAAAACAATTCATAAATCGAGGAGTTTCCTTCTTGCTTTATGTATTCCAGAATTTCGCATTGCATAGGCTTCACTTCGAGAAGAAATGATTGACTTATTGTGAAATTAGATTTGAGCGCACCAGAAGAATGCTGCCTGCTCATTAACTAATAATGGTTTTCATTATATTTATAGTCGATGTTTGGAAAAGAGAGCGGAGATGTGGAGAAGCAAAATGGTGACGTTGCGGCTAAAAAGGGCTCAAAGAATAACATTGAGAAGATATACCAGAAGAAATCGCAATTGGAACATATTTTGCTACGTCCGGATACTTACATTGGTTCTGTAGAGAAATCTACTGAGACGATGTGGGTGTATGACAGGGAAAAGGAACTTATCTGCCAAAGAGAAATAACCTACGTCCCAGGTATATTAACAAAGTCTTCAAATTGCTTATATGTTTGGGACATTAAAAACATGATTTTCTTTAAAATGTAAAGTTTCTTGTTTCCGATGTAGTTTTTACAGCTGTTTTTTCTGTTTTAGGACTTTACAAAATATTTGATGAAATTTTAGTAAATGCCGCTGATAACAAACAGCGCGATGCTAAAATGGATACTATAAAAGTAGATATAAATCAAGAAACCAACACCATATCCATCTATAACAACGGAGGCGGAATCCCCATAGTAATGCACAAGGATGAGAAGATGTACGTGCCGACCATGATCTTTGGTCACCTGTTGACTTCTTCCAACTACAACGATGAGGAGGAAAAGGTCACGGGAGGTCGCAACGGCTACGGTGCTAAGCTTTGTAATATATTTTCCACTAAATTTACTGTTGAAACTGCATCTAAACAATATAAAAAGCATTTCAAACAAACCTGGGGTGCTAACATGAGTAAGGCTTCAGAGCCTAAAATCAAATCGTTGGACAAGGATGACGACTACACTAAAATTATTTTCAGTCCCGATCTAGCAAAATTCAAAATGGACAGGTTAGACGATGATATAGTGGCTTTAATGGCACGGAGAGCTTATGACGTGGCGGCTTCTACAGGAGTGAAGGTTTACCTGAACGGCAAGAAGCTCCCGGTCAATAAGCTAAAGGACTACATCAATCTGTTTATCAAGGGTAAGGAAGACGATAATGGCACTCCGCTGAAGGTTTGCTTCGAGGCCGCCAGCGATCGCTGGCAGGTTGCTTGCACCCTGTCCGACAAGGGCTTCCAGCAAGTCTCTTTCGTCAACTCTATCGCCACTACTAAGGGAGGGAAACATGTCGACCATGTGTGTGATATGATCATCAAAAAGGTGATGGAGGTACTGAAGAAAAAGAACAAGGGAGGCATTAACATTAAACCCTTTCAAGTCAAAAATCATATGTGGCTTTTCGTTAATTGCTTGATTGTTAATCCTACATTCGATTCGCAGACAAAGGAGAACATGACCTTGCAGGTAAAGAGCTTCGGGTCTAAGTGCAACCTTTCTGAAGAGTTCATCGCTTCCATCGCCTCTAAATGTGGAATAGTAGAGTCTGTATTGAGTTGGGCCAAGTTTAAGGCTCAAACGGAGCTGGCTAAGACTTCGGGGAAGAAACAGAGCAAGCTGAAGGGAATTCCTAAACTGGTGGATGCCAATGATGCTGGTAAGCGGAACGCTCACCTGTGCACCCTCATCGTCACTGAGGGAGACTCTGCCAAGACTCTGGCCGTGTCTGGCCTCAGCGTCGTGGGCAGAGATCACTACGGAGTGTTTCCTCTCAAGGGAAAGGTTCTCAACGTGCGAGAAGCATCTCACAAGCAGGTGCTGGAAAATGTAGAAATTAATAATCTCATCAAGATTATTGGACTTCAGTATAAGAAGAAATACACTACTACGGACGATTTGAAAACTTTACGATATGGTAAATTGATGATAATGGCCGATCAAGATCAAGATGGCTCTCACATTAAGGGTCTAATCATTAATTTCTTACATCACAACTGGCCAGATCTATTGAAGTTACCCTTCCTGGAAGAGTTTATTACGCCTATCGTAAAGGCAACCAAGAAAGACAAAGAGGTATCCTTTTATTCTCTGCCAGAGTTTGAAGAGTGGAAAAAAGACACGGAGAACAATCATACATATAATATCAAGTACTACAAAGGTTTGGGTACTTCCACATCCAAGGAAGCCCGAGAGTACTTTCAGAATATGGAGCGCCATCGCATCAAGTTCAAGTATGGAGGAAGTTCAGACGACCACAACATCGAACTGGCTTTCTCCAAAAAGGCTGCCGATCAGCGTAAGGAGTGGTTGACTAATCACATGGAAGAGGTCAAGCGAAGGAAGGAAATCGGTTTGCAGGAACGCTATCTTTACACCAAGGAAACTCGTGCAGTTACTTACTCAGACTTCATCAACTTAGAGCTGGTGCTCTTCTCCAACGGTGACAATGTCAGGTCTATTCCATCCATGATTGATGGGTTGAAGCCCGGCCAGAGGAAGGTCATCTTCACATGCATTAAACGTAATGACAAGCGGGAAGTAAAAGTGGCGCAGTTGGCCGGATCTGTTGCTGAGCACTCTGCCTACCACCACGGGGAACAGTCCCTTTGCTCCACCATTGTCAACTTGGCCCAGAACTACATTGGCTCCAATAACATCAACCTGCTGGAGCCCCGAGGTCAGTTTGGTACCAGGTTGTCGGGAGGCAAGGACAGTGCGAGCCCTCGTTATATTTTTACCATGATGTCCCCTCTCACCAGGCTCATCTTTCATCCTCATGATGATCCACTTCTGACGGTAACATTCACATTTGTGATAATTTATTATTATTTGAATTTCCTTTTGTTTTGTTTCTTATTTTTGACCCTCCGTTTTCCAGCACGAATTTGAAGACAACCAAAAAATAGAACCCATATACTACATACCTATCATACCCATGGTTCTTGTCAACGGTGCTGAAGGTATTGGAACCGGCTGGGCCACAAAGATTCCCACCTTCAATCCCAGAGACATTGTTCAAAATATTAGGTTTGTCCACTTGTAGCATATAATTACTTTCTTTTTTTACTTGATAATTGGATTTATCTTGTGATCAGTGTTGCCATCTTGTTTTTGACAAGCCTGTGACAGACCACGCTGTAAGCGTGCTATATTTTCGTGGCTTGGCCTATTTCAGCATATCGATCGCCATACATTCCCATCGGTAGTGTATGGCGAGCGATATGCTGAAATAGGCCAAGCCATGATCCGTATAGCGTAATGTGTCTCCTACCTTATCTGTCAAAATAATATCAATAAATTTAATTAAAATTTCCAGGCTTTTGTTTAGGCTTTCGTATATTGAATTTGATCACTAAGATACCCAACTACAATACTTATAGGTTTGATATTTCGCTTAGTTATATTATTGTACAGAAATATGGGGAAAGTCAGCACTCGGACGAGAATAATATATTTGATTTAAAACATTTTGTTTTTCTGTTTTGTGAATTTATTTGTAACTTCAGGCGTATGCTGGATGGTGAGGAACCCGTCCTGATGCACCCCTGGTACAAGAACTTCCGCGGCACCGTGGAGAGCTTCCAGGAGAAGTACGTAATCTCGGGCGAGGCGACCATCCTGGCCGATGACCGCATCGAGATCACGGAGCTGCCCGTGGGCACCTGGACCCAGAACTACAAGGAGAATGTTCTTGAACCCATGCTGGGCAGCGAGAAGGTCAAACCTATCATCTCGGAATACAAGGTCAGTACAATACGTTTTTTATATTATATAAATATATCGGCATGACATTTTATGCCTGAGTGTGGCGTGCCGTTATCTAGGTTGGGCCATAGAAAACCTGCTCATTCGACATTGGAAATATAGGCAATAACATTTTTTATTTATCAAATAAAAAAAACAATAATAAATAATCAAATGGCATAAAAAAATATAAATAATAAATATTACAATTATTATGACCGGTCAATGACTGAGTTGTCACCCAGGCGTCGTGAGTTCAATTCCATGGCTGGCTAAGTCCTCCACCACGACACAAGCAAAATTTTCTGCTTACCACAGTAAGCATGTAAAAAATTACAAAAAATATTTGGTAAATATTATTAAAATAATGAACAGTTTGGTGATGGCCTTGAATGCCGAAGCAGCTATCACGATAATAAAAAAATAAAATACTCACAGAACTAAATAAATAAGTAGTTGTGACAGTTTTTATGTGGTTTTCCCAAATCATTGAAAATTAATATGGCTGATGTAGAAATTATATAATGACTCATTCATAGAACTTTAATTCAAGTCCCGCGCTAACTATAGACTATTTTCTTGGAACTCAAATTCGATCTGCAAGCATACCAAGGGTTGAATGACACTGCTGAAATAAGAAACGTTTTAAATCAGTAATTGAATTGTTTCTCCACGCTAGAAAAGTAACACATAACCACTTGAACATTTCTTAGTTTAAGTTTCTTTCACTTTGGAATTAATTAGTGCAGATGAGAGAATGGAGTGTCTGTTTTACCAGTATTTCAATTAATGAAACTGGCTTCACTGATCCTCAGACGCCTGTGCATGGTGAAGGCATGGTTAGTGCATAGCTGGCACACATTTGACATTAGCCTCATGGGAAAGCTTTGTTTTTACAGCTCATTATGCTTAATTGATTGGTTTTCGATCTATCTGCTAACTCTTGCATTTCCTCCAATCCTTTCAATATATATTTTTAAAATTTTTGTTACCACATTCAGTCGTTACATTAACTTCTATAACAAGGCTGTCCAACCTTTTTAACAGTTGGGCGAAATTGACGATTTTGAATCACTGGCGGGCCACTGAATACCTGACGGTTCCTATTTCCATGGGGTGGGGGGGTTGTTAGAGAATTTCTATAAAACATGATTCTCGTTCTGAGTAGCCTAAATAGCGATTAGCAACACTGGTGACCGCGCGGCAAGCTGCATTGTTTGTTTTACCGCGGGCCCGCGACACTTTTTCAAATTGGCGGGTTTTTTGAAAATGGTTCACGCGAGCCACTATTATAATTCGTTCGGGCCTGGGGTTGGTCAGCCTTGTTCTATAAGATGCAGTGCGTTCCCATATTTCCTGTGTTTATTTTATTTTTTAAAAAGGAAGACAAATATTTATTTATTTAAACCCCATAAAATGGCTTGTACCATAGAATGATACATTGGATTATAAGCATACAGTGGTACACAGGAGAATATTATTAATAAATTACAGAACAAATAATGTGTACACAAAAATATTATTGCAAATGAAACAGTTGAAGTTAGAAGTGCTGTGAGACAATACATAATCAAAAGAAATATCTACTAGTGTAATAATAGTTGAATGAATACTAGGTTTGTATAAGACCTGACATAAATCGAGGTATGAGGTGTTTATGATAATAGATGGTAATTAATATAAAATAAATTCTATTAAGGTATAGAGTGTTATAATAACAGAGAATATTTTATTTGAACAGAATATTAATATGTATAATAAAAAGTGACTTAACCCCTCCGACTTTTCGCGAACTTGAAGCTAAGATGTCTTTACCGAAATGTCAATTTCACGAAAAAGTTGTGTTATTACCGCCTCACAATCAAAGCTCTATAAATGAAACATTACTGAAAGGAGCCGAATAGTAAAAACTGTTTTAGAAAGGTTACAAAATAGGCTTTTAAATTGTTGTATCATAAATAAATATTAACATTTGTAAATATTTAAATTTAGAATGGAAACATGAAAAAATTGTAAAAATGACTCACCTGTAATGTTTTATGTAAAAACGATACTAAAATCACGGATAATGTAAAAAAAAAACACTTATTTCATCGTACAAATGTACAATAAACAATTCTGTCACTTCACTTTTTGACCATTTCATACAAAATATATTTTAAAAAAAATAATTAAACTTGCGAGGCGGGTCGGCACGTCAAACGGCTTTCTTGGCGTCGTTTTACGATTTGGCGGGTAAAATTTGCTTCCACTGAGTAGGTCTTTTTACGGGTTTCTATGGATAACTTTGAATAGAGATGTGAAGCTTCATTCAATACGAATATTCTACTTTTTGTTTTAGGGATGTCACTAGAAGAATAACGGAGTTATGACGATTTTTGTGGAAACACACGCGTTGACGTGTAAACACGCTTATTGTACTTGACTGCTATCGTTATTTTATCGTGTATATCTGCTTACGTTGCTGACCGGTTAACATGCATAATCTAGTAAAATATTATAATACAGTAATTAGTAGTGAGTATTACCAGGTTATGAATAACCTGACAATATTTGAAAATGTCCTACTACCACCACAATATGTGTAAAATGATGCTTGTGTCGTGATGGAGGAGCCAGTCGACGAATTGAACTCACGACACCTGGGTGGGACCCCAGGCGCGATGCTAGTTCAGCCAATTAATTATTACAATCAAATTATTACCAACATACTTATCTTTAAGTATTTAAAAAAACTAAACGGCATGAAATGAAATATTCAAATTAGCTATGCTCATGTTATTTGTTCGTCGCCTCTTGTATATGCCTGTTATTTGCAGGGATTAACCCCTATACGATGGGTAAAATTTTGTAAATATCTCAAAGCCAAAAATAATATTGAAAATTATATTTGAAATAATAGAGACGCTTCTATAATGTCAACTTTTTGCTTTGGATTTTTCATGGACCGTAACAAAATGCATTAAAAACTTCTAAAACCTATCTCTTCACACTGCAATGCTCCTCAAGGTAGTCATGATTTCACTGGACTATAAATGTAGCCAGCTGCACATGAATATCTACTTAAAAATATTCCAATGTTGACTCTTGCCACGGCCATTGCTCGGGATGCGTTTGAATTTTGTAGCCACAGAATAAGCCTATTGAATAGCCTATTGTTTCAGGAATACAACACGGACACGACAGTCAAGTTTGTGATTTCCATGCTGGCTGGCAAGCTGGCGGAGGCGGAAGCCGAGGGTATCCACAAGGTGTTCAAGCTGCAGACAACCGTGTCACTATCCACCATGAATGCTTTTGATGAAAACCTGTGTCTGCATAAGTAAGTCATGAAATTCCAAAAATCTCTCTTGAACTTGACCATTAGGTGCTGAAAATTCAAGTACATACATATTTACTTGAGACTTAATGGAGGTTGAATATCAGAACTGCCCTTGCGCATTTGGCTTAAAAAATATGGTTAAATAAATTAAAATTGTTCAAGAATAATGTTTTTTTAATAATTTATTTATTTATTTTGTTTATTGCAGAAACAAACAGTACATAATTACATAGATGACAATAGTTACAAAATTATAAAAGTTAGTACAATAATTGGTACCAATGACATGATGCTTGATACTTGTTCGCACTTGTCTAGCTTATGAGTCGCACGCCTCTCGTAATTTGGATCGCCGCTCTAAGATCAAGGGGTGGGTTAGCACACCTATATGATAGATATCAATCTAATCTGTGTGAGTTTGCAGGTATGAAAAGGTGGAGGAGATTTTGCGAGATTTCTACGCCCTGCGCCTCAAGTTCTACGGCAAGCGCAAGGACTATCTCATCGGCCAGCTCAAGGCTGAGGCCGACAAGCTGTCTAACCAGGCGCGTTTCATCCTCGAGAAGTGCGACAAGGACCTGGTGGTGGAGAACAAGAAGAGGAAGGTCATGGTGGATGAACTGATCAAACGAGGTGGGTTCTAACTGTCTAAAAGAGCATTTCCCTTTCTGTCATTTGGTAATTTTTATACTCTCCTTTTCAACCCTCAAAATTTTTTATTTCCTTTACTGGCTTATATGTTTTTATTTATTTATTTACTAAACTTTTTTTTATTATATTACATTGGTGGATGTACTGTGCCTGTCTCGCTAGGAAATCCTGTGTTGAGAGCAAGCAGGTGCAGTTTATAACGTGAGAAGTTTATAACGAAAATACCAACACAATATGTATTACATTAAAAGTACCATTCTATTCGAAATACATACTTGTAATTTATATTTCGAATAATTTGTGTTCTGTCTGACGGCCAGTGGAAGTGCATTATGTATAGCTTTGTTGCAAAATATCAAAATTTTTTTTGGCCAAAAGTTTTTTTAGTGAAATG
This sequence comes from Hesperophylax consimilis, assembly GCF_061612785.1. Classification (NCBI taxonomy): domain Eukaryota; kingdom Metazoa; phylum Arthropoda; class Insecta; order Trichoptera; family Limnephilidae; genus Hesperophylax; species Hesperophylax consimilis. Next base: position 7,092,373 of record NC_142842.1, read on the forward strand.
CATAAGTAATAGATTATGCCCTTTAGTTCTAGTATCATGAGCAGTTTGGACATTGTCAAAATCAGTTCCGTGTCTGAAGAGGTATGCTAGTATATTTTTGGACTAAAGTTGTCCAATGTCCAAAATACAGATTCTCCTAAAGATTTCCTCTAAACAGATCAGTATTTTTAGAATAATCTTTATAACTAGTTGAGCTGTAAAGATTAGGTTAAGATTAGATACAGGTCGACCGGTTTCGGTTGCACTCAACCTTATTCAGGACGATGGAAATATAAACTTGTTTATATTGTTTGTTTGTCGAGCCACAAAGTGTTTGCTTTCTTCGATAATTTTATTTATTGTAGTGTTTATTATATGTTGTTTTCACTTTAAATTAATGTCAAAAATAATACCTAAGTATTTGATTTTAGTCACCCGTTATATGGTCTAATTCAAGGGCTCACATTTATGTATTAGCATTTATTACAATAAAACATTTGATTGTCAGTACAGTTTTGATATATTTATTGTTGTCATGTTATCTGACTGCAATTCAATCAAAAATAAAATAAATAAATATTTTGTAATGTTAAATGAATGTTTTTTAAGGTTATGATGCTGACCCCATTGCGGCGTGGAAGAAGAAGGTGGCCAAGGAAGCGGGAAGAGCGGGCGATGCGGAGGAGCCCGAAAGTGATGAAGATGACAAAGAAGAAGAGGATGTAAAGCCAGCCAAGGGTGGCAAACCACTTGATTCAGGTAACCATTAACCTAGATAATTCACCAATTGTAATACTAAATCCTTTCATAACTATCCTCCTCACACTTCTTGCATGAAAATGAAAAAGAAAGGAACTACACCTACAAATAGAAGGACGTAGGTTTTTGTTCTGAATGAAGAGTTAGTAGAAATATGCAAGAAGAGACAACGCTAGCCAAGAAGGGGCTAGAAGGTGTAAGAAGTGCGAGCCAAGAAAGCCAAGAGAAACTAGATGAAACAAGAAGATATAAGAAGATACAAAAAGAGACGAGATGAGCAAGATGAACCATGAAGAGCCAAAAAGAGGCCAAGAGATGTAAAGGTGCCTGTAAACGATCAAATTTGTTTGTCAAATTTAACGTTTGCTCGTCACGTGTTTGATGAGCAAGGCCTGGGAAGGCCGCAAACGTTCAAATGAAGTTTGTCAAATATTAGTTCATTTATTTACAGCTTTCGCCGGGAATTGTCTTTTGACGTTTATTGTATCCGGTCTGAAGTGGGGTGAATAGCGAAATATTTTGTGTTGTTAAAAATGACGGATGCGGACAAAGCATTTCTTGCGTTGACATTAGCTCTGTGTCTTAAAAAGAAAAAAAAGAAGGTGTTGGTCTAGAGAATGGCTAAAATTAAGAGCTAAATATACCAATATATATTTTTTTCACGTCTTCTTCCGTAATATTGGCGCGAAATACTTTTAATAAATCCGTTATTGTTTTTATTCCTATGTTTCTTTTATTCTTGTCCATATAGTCCCTGCATTTTACTTTCCACAGTTGCGGCAGATCGCGATATATGGATATAAAATGTAATAAAAAGTCTCTTTTACTTATAACATTCGATGACGCAGCACTCTCCATAGTGATGGCAACACGAAACTGACGTTTGTTTGATAAACACCCCCGCAAACGTTCAAACATGTTGTCAAATATCGTTCAAACTTTCCGTCAATCAGAATTTCTGACAAACACGTCAAACACGTAGTTTGTTTGACAAGCACATCAAACAAGGCCGCAGACGTTCAAATAATTTGACAAACACGTAAATTTGACAAACAAATTTGATCGTTTACAGGCACCTTAAGAAGAGGCGAGAAGAAGGAAGACGTAAAGAAGAAAAACAATGCTCAATTAATTCCTTTATTCCTGCCCGCCCTAGATTCCAATATTGACTTATTAGGTTGCCTTGTAAACCGGTCGATTGAATTCCAACCTCCTTCCCATCCTGAGCATGTGTTCCAATTCCTAACAAATCAGTGCCCCCCTGATGTTCCGGTCGCACCGGGACAGAAGTGTTGTGGCTGCGGTGATGCGATTATATTGAATGTGTCCAATTTATGAACGGTCACTGTTAGGCATAAATATTATTTGTTAAATGTGTCAAGTTACAACGGATCTCTCATTAGTTTTATTATATTGACTGACTGACTGTCTTGAGTAAGTTTTATAAGAAATAATTTAATAATATTTTTATTTCAGATGCAGCATTCATGAAACTGGGAGAAGTGAAGAAATTCAACTACCTGCTGGGTATGTCAATGTGGATGTTGACCAAAGAAAAGAAGGACGAGCTCTTGAAGCAGAGAGACCTGAGGCTTGCTGAGCTCACTGCCCTCCGGTAAGCATTGATTTTAATTTATTGCCACCAAACCTGAGGCGGTCCTTGCCTTGATGCTTTTTTGCAATGCCTTGTCAAACATTCAAGGTAACATTACATATATAAGAACAGTAATAGAAAAAATGTATAATAGCACAGTAATAACGAGAGAATATGTGCACCAAACATCCATATATACAAACTTACGCTCCACTCATGAAGGATTTCCACCACATCACTTAAACTTTATTATAATACCCTTAGCAACTCCGTACTCGATACGCACGCGTGTACAAAAGTGTTGTGCATATTTCGAAATGCCCAAGACGTGACGTCACTTGACATGTTCTCATTGTGGGCACTCTCTCAGGTGGCTGAAACCATGAAATGAGGGAGACAAATTACTCTCGTAATGACAATTCATTTGTTAGAGCAGTGAAGACATAAGGATCCCGCGTGCACACGCCGTGTATCCTTGATCATTAACAATACATTACACATGCGTATTACCAAACTTTTGGAATGAATTAGTTAGGATTAATGGATTTGGAACCAATTAACAATGATAGATATTTTAGAACTACAAAATCAAGATCCAAACTTGACAGTACATATATGTATTCAGTATGTATTGACACTGCGCTCGGTTTTGTTCTGTAAAGCTTTTTTAGTGAAATGGACTGCTGTCAAATTCAGTCATGGGCCGCCTCTGCTCCTGACAGTCCTAATATGTTATTGGTAGAAAATTATATTCCATGACTGGCACATAGCTTGTTAGATAAAAGTTACATGACGCCCTGCAGCTTTCAAAATACCCAATATTAATTTTATTATTATTGTCTCAATCAAATAAGTCGACTGTACGTTGAATCTCAAATCGTTTATGATTTTTTCTGATGATTTTGACTTAATGTTATACACGGTGTCCGGAAACTCGTAGTACAAGCGGGAAACTGGAGAATCTACACCACATGGGGAACCCAAAAAAACAAAGTTTTTTGATTTGAGCATTTTCAAAAAAAAAAAAAAACAAAAAAAAAATATTTTTCGGCTATTTTAGGGTTAAAGTTTTTTCTGGTGTTTAGGGTTGAATAACAGATGTTTTAACCCTGCAGAGCAGAAATATTTTATGATTACACCGGGTTAAATGAAGGGTGATTTCAAAATAATGCTTCAAATCCGAGTTTCTTCATTTGTTTTACTTTCAAATAGTTTTAATTAGTTGGGTACTTTGATCTTCAGTAATAATTTATAAGAATTTGATTAAAATAAAATAAAAAAATAAAAAATAAAATAAACTTCAAACTCGATTTACTCGATAACGAAAGCTCAAAAAAAAAAAAATATACTACAAAATCGACTCCAAATGTGATGTAGATTCACCAGTTTCCCGCTTGTACTACGAGTTTCCGGACACCCTGTATAAATAGGTAATACTTTAGTATATGTAAATGTATTAAATTTCAGTCTTAAAACTCCGTCAATGCTCTGGAGAGATGATCTGGATGTGTTCATAGAGAAGCTTGACCAAGTGGAATTACAGGAACGCAATGATGAACTGGGACTCAACAAAAAAACCAAATCAATAATGGTATGAAAAATATATTATTATCCACTTGGTAAATTTTTCTTTCAAAACTAGAACTGCCTTTTTACCTGATTACGTGTTATTGATATGTTCAAAGTGATTTTATCAGATTTCTAATGAATTTAAAATTTGTTTTAACGCTTTCCTAGGCTGAAAGAATGAAGGTGACCACGCTTTATATCTTGCTTGTTGAATTTTTATTACTATATATATCGTTGGGTAATTACTACAACTAGGTACGTAATTCCGAAATCAGCTTTTTCGAGTAACACACAAAATCATACCTTTATTTCCTCGCCCTTGTTTTTTACAACACATATTATATGTTTGTGGCAAACTCGGACATGCATACATGTATGCCAAAAAAATTATTTTACGTTTGCGGCGTTCATGGGCGGGGAAATATTTGTGTTTAACTCAAACAAGCTATATAATTACCCCACGATATTATGACAACTGTCCATTTTTTTCATCATTCACATATGGTCTGTTCAAGGCTTTCCCATATCTAGTGTAGAACACTCATTGGAATAATAATTGTATCTTTTCTCAAACAGAATAAGAATAACAAGAACAGAAAGTCACTCCTGGACACGTTACCTTCTAACGAATCGGGAACGAGAAGGGTGGAGCCCAAGATCCACGAAGACCTTATGAAGAGGATTGTAGCAGCCGAGAAGTTCAAGAAGAGGCAAGCCGTCAAGAAGGAGTATGATCCCGTAAGTTGAATTTCGTATTTCAATGTAATTAGATGGAAATTACTTCAACATATTTTGCAATGGAATTAGGTATCATCTTGAACTTCAATGAGGACATTTTGCACCTTTTTAATGTTCTCTAAATGTACAACTTCCGTAGCATAGCGGTTTAAAATTTGTTGCACATGAGGTAAATATTTATGGGCGTGTACAATATACATGAGAGCCATACTACTGAATACGTGCCAGGCGGAAGGGGGTGCTGCTCCTAGTCCGGCAAGGTACGGCAGGAGAGGTGGAAAGATAAATAATTACAACATTTTGCTCGGCTAACAGATTAAGGAATATAATTTAGGCCATACTTATATTATTCAAATGGATCATAAACATGGCAAGCGATAGCGTGAGACAGGTCACACCTGTACATATTTTCATATATTCCTCTTGTGTAACTTACTTTACACAAATATTATATTAATATGTATATTTTGTTTAATATGTGGGCGCTACCAAGTTTCAGTCATTTTTACGAGAATATTGCAGAATTTGAAATTTTTATGCAAATAAAGCACATTGTCTAGTATTTTAGAATAGAGCCTGGATCTCACCTGATCTATTCATTGAATCTGTGAAATAAATTTGTGAGAACAAAACTTTTCTATTGCTGTATTCTGACATTTCAGTTGAACAACTTTTATTGAAAAACAAAAATTGAATAAGATTTTTAACTCAAAACTTAATCAAATTTGTTGAAAGAAGGTCCAATATGCTTTCAAGTGTTGAGTTGATCAACTCGTCGAGAAGGTCCACACTTGTCAATATGCTTTTGAGTGTCGAGTTGATCAACTAAGATTAACACGTCTGAACCCACTATATGGAATAGAAACACAAAGTTCAATGGAATTCAACTTTCATTCTATAAATTGACCATAGAGACTCATTGACCCGTTACAAAGTTTTATTTATTTCTTGCATTACATATTCTAAATATTTATTTGTGTAATGGTTTTGACAAGCTGAATTAATTAGATTACTTTTGTTACAAATGACCACAGCTTTTTCTGAAAATAACCCCACCCGATTTTTCCTAAAAAATTCTCATAAAATTATGTGAATTTAACCAAAAAATAAAGCTAACTTTTTTTACTAAGCATTTATATATAATTTAGTAAATAATATGGAAAAATCATTTAGCTACGGGAACCATCAATTTATTATCTAAGAGTATGTATAACCTTGTTATTTTTCCAATTGAAGAAAAATTCGATTTTAATAATTTATTTTTAAATTAAAAAATAATATGTATAATTTTTTTTGTATCTAAAGGGAATGTTTACAACAGAAGAAGGGAACATAGAAAGTAACAAAAGCAGTCTCTCGGCTGAAATCAACGTAAAGTTTAATAATATTTTTATTTCCCATTATATGAAATAATTAGGATTCTATCTAATCATTATTATTATGAAATGTGTAACAGGACGATCCCAGCGGAATCAGTCCTGTGGCTGCAGAGAAGAAAGTAAAGGTTCCGAGAGTGAAGAAGGAAAAGGCTGATAAACCAGAAAAGCCGGAAAAGACCGGCGACAACATGAAGCAGACGAAGTTGGGATTCAAAAAGGAACCCGCTGCTAAAAATGCCGTAAGTTTGTTTTTATTCAATTTTGATTAGTTGCAAATTCTTAATAAGGAAGTTGAGTCCATTTTTTTTATTTTTTTTTATCAATGTTCGCATTCAAACTTAAATACTGGTATTTTTTTTTTTTTAAAGTTTGTTTTCATAATTAAATTAATTCTCAAAGTTTAAATTTTATTAAGACCGCCAAAACGAGCGGAATCCGAGCGGTAAGAGGCGGGGTGTGGGTGTGACGTCATTCGAACTGTGAAGACCACGTCGCTTAAGCATTTTGTATGGAAAAAATTTTAATTCTTCAACAAGGAATTCCAGTAATTTTTTTACCAATGTTAACCGTCTATTAGAATTGATGTTATTAAAAAAAAAAGAAAATTGATGATTTCATGGTTAAATTAATATTTTAAGTTAGAATATTTGCTTTTCCCGCCCAGTACGGTATTGCCGTCGCTATTTGTTGACGTGCCCCGCGCGAATTCAGGACCACCGCGCAGAAAAGTAAAGACCAAAAGTAAAATAACGGTTTACTGCCCAGTTCACTGTGAGACTTTTCTGGGCGGCCGGCGGCCTGAAGTGTATCACATGTTATGTGACATGTATAATAATAAAAACTTCTAAGTTATGCAATAAACAACATATTATTATAAAGCACTATACGAATATGTATCTTTAGAAATCCATTTCATATAATAATAACAACAAATACGTACATATATTTGACAAACCCAAATAAACGTTTGGCCTATACACCTCTCTCATCTAAACCGACCATCTCTCATGTAATAGAAAGAGATGCACCATAGGTGATCCGTTGTACGTACAAGTCACGACACATGTGACGTCAGAATTCTTTCGACCAATCGTGGAGCGTATACAGTCTATTGCTATTGAATGCTTTTTCAAGAACGTTTAACTAATTCTAAGAATAATAATATAGAAATATATTTATATATTTAGAATCGATATTTTTTGATCTACATGAACATATTTTTTATAAGTCAAAATATTTTTCACTCAACTTCCTTATTGCATTTTTTTTTAATTTCTGAGAAATTATTCAACTAACTGAGCATTTTTTGTATGCATGTATTGTAATCATTTTTCTAAGAGTTTTGTTTGAGAAATTATTCAAGTACCATTACAGCATTTTATTTATTTTAATCAGCATTCTAAGAATTTAGTTTTATACACGTATTTAGATATTTAAAATACATTCTTATATTTACACTGCAGCTACCTTGTGCTACGAATACCATTACAAACCATTCATAGTACTTGTGTTTTAAGTTTTGCAATATACATACTTATATAAGAATTGTCAGAATGAAGATTGTGCAGAAAATATTTTCACATTACATTAGTTTTTTAATTTAATGTGAAAATATTTGGAGAATTTGAACAAGTCATCAAATTTCAATGTTCATTTTCGGGTTCTGTGAAAGTCCTATTCGAGTTCTGTTATTATATCAATATAGGCTAGTTGCTTGACAGAACTGAAATAATAAAAGAACTTGAAAATTAACTTTTAAGGTTGAAGAATTGTTTAAATTCTCCGAAACAACCCGTCTTAAGATAAAAACACACTACATTTACAAATTTTGATTAAAACAATGAGGTTTTTTAAACAACTGCTAGGTACATTTAATTATCAGATCTTTTGCGAATAAAATTAAAGTTATTAGCAAGAAGCCCGGCAATTACATAACAGTAGCTTTAGCATCAGCACAAAATAATAATTCCAGTCCCACATGGCGGACCAATTAAGTACGCCTAAAAGATAAAATATTGAAAAAAGTCATTTATATTTTTTACTTGTACTATGAGATAGGATAACTTTTATGAGACAGTGCCAGGTTGAGATATATACCTCCCAAAAAGACTCACCGGTTGTTTATTGTCTGTGAAGAATATCTCCCAAAATTGTTCAAGGGGTTTAATAAAACTTAATAATTTTCAGAAAAAGAAGAAAGCGATATCTGACAGTGAGGACGACATTGATATGTCAGGAAGTGAGGCTAGCTTCACGGCTGAACCCGTCGTCCCCCGAGAACGTGCAAATGCAAGAAGAGCTGCTACTAAGGTAATACAGGATACACACAATCTTATAACTGCTATCCCAAGGAAGACACGGCACAGTCAAGTGAATCAAATACTTGAGTCGGGCCGTGTCAAGAGTCAGGATAACAGAACAGTACGAGGAGTTGTATGAATGTGAATGAAGCAGAGACTGTGTGCCAAGACAGCCTTCCCAAGAAGGTAAGCCAAATTCTCAAGGAAAAGGACCGGATCCTCAGAAAAGATGAAAATATTGACCGTTTCTAATTTGAACAGTTCATATTTTGAAGAATAAATTTGCATTAACTTTGTGATCGCCGATGCAAAATTTTCGCCTTGCGCCAACTGAATCTATTTTCATGATAACTTTTGCAAAATGATGTTTTTTTTAAATTGTTCCTGTTTTACCAGATAATGTGTTTATATATTTATAATGATATTTTCCTTGTGATTTGAATGACAGTCAATTAAAACACAATTGAGTTTCTCTGTAATGAAAGAAGAGGTTTATTTTGTTAATCTCACAAGAGTTACATACAGAAAAGCATTCAGTAACAAAACATTACCTGTAATGAAAGAAACGACATTTAATGTTATTAATTTTATGTCAATTCCTTAACCCTTGAGACGTTGTTGATTTGCACGGATCGAACCTTCTACAAGCTTCCATTTTTTCAAAGACAATAACAAGCACTATTTCGTTCTCTTTCTGACATAAAAGAAATAATTAATTTTTAAATGAGAGGAAGAGAGATATATGCATTTTAATAATGTGCGGTCGTTCTGGGACAAATATGGTCTTAGGAGAGTATAATGCGGGCACGGCATTTGGGACTGTTTGGGTCTTAGAAGGTCCCAAGGGTTAATCACAATCACGATAGCAATTACAAATTATTTCCACCAATCTGTCATGTCACAACCCATAGATTATTTTTACTATGTCACCATAGATTACGAAATATCGAGTCGACTGTGTAGGTACTGTGGCGCACATCCAGCCAGTGACAGTCCACGACACACACAGCCACAATGATGAGACAAGCTCGGCATTGCCTTGAATTAAAGAAAATTATATTTTTCTTTACATATTTATAAAAATAGTATATAATCTACCATAAATAGTTTCCTCAGAACAGCTAGTTATATTCCGAGAAATGATTTTCTAACAGTATCCCTAAGAACAACAGGTTATTGCCGAAAAAAGGCTCAAATACGCACTTATGAACAAACAGACTCGAATGTGCATTATCCAAATTCAATACCGCATATGAGCCAATAATTTCAAAATAGGTTTTGTGGCGCTTTCAGCTGCAAGCCACAAGCCGCATTGATTGGTGCTTTCAAATTTTGAAATTGACCAATAGACTGCTTGCACTCAGTTTAAGTCAATATCGTGATTGCCATCCCCAGTATATAAGCAAGCAATAGCGCGTATATCCCTCATGTACATTTTTACTAATGGTTCTTCCGCGGTTTTGAACTTACACCGACGAAATGTAAATACATATAGTCTAATTATTACTCTTCAATATGTGGGTGCAGTAAGAGACTTCTCAGAACTTCAACAGCGTGCTTGTACAATTTAATTTTTTGTCCATAAAATCTGTAGTTTATAATGCAATAAGGAAGTTGAGTAAAAAATATTTTGACTTATAAAAAATATGTTCATGTAGATCAAAAAATATCGATTCTAAATATATAAATATATTTCTATATTATTATTCTTAGAATTAGTTAAACGTTCTTGAAAAAGCATTGAATAGCAATTGACTATATACGCTCCACGATTGGTCGAAAGAATTCTGACGTCACATGTGTCGTGATTGTACGTACAACAGATCACCTATGGTGCATCTCTTTCTATTACATGAGAGATGGTCGGTTTAGATGAGAGAGGTGTATAGGCCAAAGATTTATTTGGGTTTGTCAAATATATGTACGTATTTGTTGTTATTATTATATGAAATGGATTTCTAAAGATACATATTCGTAGAGTGCTTTATAATAATATGTTGTTTATTGCATAACTTAGAAGTTTTTATTATTATACATGTCACATAGCATGTGATACACTTCAGGCCGCCGGCCGCCCAGAAAAGTCAAACAGTGAACTGGGCTGTAAACCGTTATTTTACTATTGGTCTTTACTTTTCTGCGCGGTGGTCCTGAATTCGCGCGGGGAACGTCAACAAGTTGCGACGGCAATACCGTACAAGTACCGTACTGGGCGAGAAAAGCAAATATTCTAACTTAAAATATTAATTTAACTATGAAATCTTAATCAATTTTCTTTTTTTTTTAATAACATCAATTCTAATAGACGGTTAACATTGGTAAAAAATTACTGGAATTCCTTGTTGAAGAATTACAAATTTTTCGATACAAAATGCTTATGCGACGTGGTTTTCACAGTTCTAATGACGTCACACCACACCCCGCCTCTTACCGCTCGGATTCCGCTCGTTTTGGCGGGCTTAATAAAATTTAAACTTTGAGAATTAATTTAATTATGAAAACAAACTTTAAAAAAAAAAAAAAAATACCAGTATTTAAGTTTGAATGCGAACATTGATAAAAAAAATAAAAAAAATGGACTCAACTTCCTTATTATAATATATAACTTGTTTGGGTATTTCTTTCAGATCAATACGTACACATCGCTACTGAACTCAGACAAGAGTTCGGATTCGGAGCCCGAGCTGTTTGAGAACAAGGATGAGGAGGACGTCCAGCCACAGACCATCCAAGATAGCGACAGCGAAGATGACATGCTTCACTCCAAAAAGAATGGCAACAGTAAACCCGTCCCTATGGATTCTGGTTAGTCAACTTCCATGGATACAGTCAATAATAATAATTGGATTACTTCTATAGCACCGTTTTCATGCGTAAATCATCTCAAACTCGGTTAACAAACTTAATTTATCTAATCTCTAAATTATTACTTAGACTTATATATAACTTGAAGCTATGATTTATAACTAGTACTTTTAGATAGCATGATACTTGTAACTAGTGACTGACTTATAACTAGTGACTTCAAGTATAGTATAATGTCTGTCAAAACTCATATCCCAACACAAAGTAACATAGTTACTACCTGGCCTTGCTTGAGTTTCAACACTTTTTTTCTTATTGACAGATTGAAAACATGGATAAAACAATATGGTGTCTTTTCTTATTTTTTGTCAACTTAATTTCGAAATGATGTAGTGAGTTGAAAATAGTTGTGTTGACCTAGAAATTCCAGACGGAAATGCGGTGCGAATTTCATGACACCAGAGTCCACTGTAGCAGAGTTTTTGGTGCTTCTGAAAACAGTTTTTCTGCTTTATTGGTGAAAATAGCGTCAGCATGAGCTAGTCAAGTTCTATCAAGCAATAGTTGAAGATTCAATCTTAATCCTTCTTATTTATGATTAATTATTATTAGTGCCTGTGTTAATTACATCTTCTATTTACTTACAGACAACTTGTTTGACTCCCTCATGGAGGAATCCAAAGCGGATTCGACTCCCTCGCCGGCGAAATCCTATGCGGCTAGTAAACCCGCCGCCAAGCCGTTTGTGCTGGAGGACAGTGACAAGAGCGATGACGAGGTGGCATCGTCCCCACCCAAAGCCCCATCCCCTCCTCCCCCTGCGGCCAAGAAGGCCACAGCCGGCAAGAGGAAGTTGCTGAATGTCATCTCTACCACGGCCAAGCGACCTGCCAAGAACTTTGCCAACGACTCTGATAGCGATGATATCTTCACTAAAAAGGTTTGTTGAGTTGGTTGTAAATATTTAGAAAATACTACAATTTTCACTTACAGAATATTACAGATCCTTTAAATGGCAGTATCAAGATGGTTTGATTGAAAAAATTGAAACTTTAAAAAGTACTGTGGTCCAAGTGAATATTTTTCACATCAACCTAAAATAGTATTAAAAAATTAGTGGTGAAAGGAGATGATTTTACATCATTTTCTAAGCCAAACATATAACCTCACATTTGAATCTACTATAAATTGTTCTAAAATCAATGTTACTCGGTGTTGCCATGGTAATGAAAATTTTATGTTTCATTTTCATTAAATTTCTACACTTGACGGACTGCTCATTACAATAACACATTTTTAAAATTTTGTTTAGCTAACTTCATAAGGATGGGTAATATTTATGATAATGCCTCCAAAACCCTGTCGGTTTAACCACCATGAAAATAAGAGAAAGTCTATTTAGAAAGTGTATTTGCTATAACATGATGAATGTATTGCAGAAGCCCAGCAAACCAGCAGCAAAGAAGGCCACCAAGAAGCCAAAGGCATCTGGCTCCGACTCGGAGTCCGATGCGTTTGTACCCAGCGATAACTCAGACGTGGTGGTGTCCTCCAAGGCACGCCCCACTGCCCGGCCCAAGAAGGCCACCAAGTACACCTTTAACGACTCCGATAGTGACTAAGTAACTCTCCCTGCTGTGGTTAATCTGGTTGTGAATGTATATCCGTGTTTTCTATGGAGTTTGTATTTTTTTACATGTGCCACACCACCGTTATTGATGTTGTTGGCAATATAAATAATATAGCAACAGCGAATAAACAACACTTTCCAAATGTCAACATTCTACGTAATTGTTCAGGACATTATATACAAGATTCACAGATTGCATTTTCGTCATATTCATTGTTTGTTTAAGTTCAAACAAATGTGGAAGTGTTGAGTGTAAAAGTTATATCCCAATATCATGTGATTTATTTGCCCGGTGGCACTTGGGTAGTACATATGTATTAGGATTATTACAGGGGATATAATGATCTGACTGGTCTGCATGAAACTGCGTACCTCTGTTTTTATTCTAGATAGTAAATAGTTAATGTCTGATTGGATGAGTTGCTAAAATACCAATCTGTTCGTAACTAAAGCCGTTTGGAATGTAATACTTAAGAAATTAGCATTTAATCAATGTCTTCTAATATAGTTATTAGTAGAAATTTGAAAATTAAAAATGGAGAGTTTTAATGAGAAAATAAGTAATAATAATAAATTATCCCACGTGATTTGAAAGTTTTATTTCCCCGACTAGGAAACTAATTATTTCTCATATCTAATATTTTAGCAATTATTTGTCTTGTTCTGTGATTATTGACTTCGGCTTTATAGCAAATTTAATAATTCCTCCGCTGTTGACAGTGGTTTTTGTAAGGTCCCTTTTATCTGTGACAAAGTTCTTTTTCAGGTGAGTCTAGAACACTCTTACCTTTCCATGATGATTTTCATGCTGGTGAAAGTTTTCTTGTGTAAATACAATATTTATTTTTTGCAAACATGTCAATTGTCTAAAAATGAATGTGCGTCAAAAATTTGTTAGATGTATGAGGATACTCATCAGTATTTTCTATTTGTAGCGGGAAGAAGTTTCCACAGTTTGTGTTTGAGGTAAGGTTATTAATAGCGGCCTCTTGTGTTGTGGAACTAATCCGCAGTAGCGATGTGTCGGTTCAACTCCTGTTAATAGAACCCGAGTTCTAGGAGTAAGTTCCGGGTACTCGGGTTCAGAAGGGTACTGACTGGGTACCGGGTGCTGGACCCGTGCGTGGTTCCTCAGTAGGTTCAGATGGGTACTGAGTGCTGTGAGTGTAGTGGGAGCAGGAGTAGTACGAGTTCTCACTGGTGACACAATGTCCCGTCCCGTTTTGCATAAGCAGCATTTGATTCTGTTTACGTTGAACGGAAGTTAGCACATAATTAGCATTGATCGACACACCGCTAATACAGAGTACAACAGAATGTAGATTGATTAATGTACAAATTTAAGATAGGTTAAGTCTATATTATTTTATTCATCTCTCTTTACTACATGATTGTGATTCTTCTCAGACCTAGATTCAGAATGTATTTTTGTGAGATTTTTACACCATTAATCTATTAATAATTTTAAATGTCCATTTTAACATAACAAGGAACCTTGTTTTATGTTTTTGTATCCATTCTCTCAATGTCTTAACAAATTAATTATTCAATATTATTTTTCAATACTCTTAAAATGTATATTGTTATGTATATTAATTTTTCAAATAAATATGGTTCTCACTATTACAATGTATTATTTTGTTTTTATCCTATTTTTGAACTGGGAAAACTATTATAAATACCTGGATAAAAATGTCTTATATCAAATTAATTTTGCATCTCACTGATTCGTTTCGGTCAATATCTGAGTGGCTGGTGCACATATTTATATTGCAAGTATACATAAGTGTTTTCAATATCAGTATAATAAGATACTAAAGAATAGTTTATAATACCTCCAACTTCTGACATTTCTCAAACATTCTGATGGCAGTATGCTACAGTAGCGCCTCCAAGCGGCATGACTTGCGAGGCTTGGTTTTATTTCTTACTTTTTAATGGTTTTATCATGCAGGAGAGAAGGGAGAGGAGTTGGTAGTGGGGCAACTGGGCACAATGCATCAAGCAAACTCAACTGGGAACGATTGTGCATGGTTACTAGGCCTGTATGATTTCACCGCTCGGCTTGAGCAGACTTCCTTCAGAAACTATAAAGTGCATTTGTTAAGTGCACCCAATGAAATGCAGTGTGCAATTTTGTAAGAAACATACAGAATGAAAGTTAAAACTAGGGATGACATTACTTTTCATGTAAAAGTATTTTTACTGGTGATTTTTATAATAAATCGCTCGTTTCCGACACATTTTCTGGCACAAGTTTTGTAGAAACCGACTCCTTCGGAGTACATGATACAAAATTGTTATGCGATAATGGGTTTTGAAGAAAGGTACCTTAGAGCTCACAATCAGCATTTGTTTGTCAGATGGGACATTGTTAATCCAAAGGGTCTACATACCGTGTTGATTTCATTGTTTCTTTTTATCGCTAGATGGCAATAAGGAAGTTGAGTCCATTTTTTTTATTTTTTTTTATCAATGTTTGCATTCAAACTTAAATACTGGTATTTTTTTTTTTTTTTTAAAGTTTGTTTTCATAGTTAAATTAATTCTCAAAGTTTAAATTTTATTAAGCCCGCCAAAACGAGCGGAATCCGAGCGGTAACAGGCGGGGTGTAGTGTGACGTCATTAGAACTGTGAAAACCACGTCGCTTAAGCATTATGTATGGAAAAAAATTTAATTCTTCAACAAGGAATTCCAGTAATTTTTTTACCAATGTTAACCGTCTATTATAATTGATGTTATTAAAAAAAAAAGAAAATTGATTAAGATTTCATAGTTAAATTAATATTTTAAGTTAGAATATTTGCTTTTCACGCCCGATACGGTACTTGTACGGTATCGCCGTCGCTACTTGTTGACGTTCCCCGCGCGAATTCAGGACCACCGCGCAGAAAAGTAAAGACCAAAAGTAAAATAACGGTTTACAGCCCAGTTCACTGTGAGACTTTTCTGAGCGGCCGGCGGCCTGAAGTGTATCACATGCTATGTGACATGTATAATAATAAAAACATCTAAGTTATGCAATAAACAACATATTATTATAAAGCACTATACGAATATGTATCTTTAGAAATCCATTTCATATAATAATAATAACAAATACGTACATATATTTGACAAACCCAAATAAACCTTTGGCCTATACACCTCTCTCATCTAAATCGACCATCTCTCATGTAATAGAAAGAGATGCACCATAGGTGTTCCGTTGTACGTACAAGTCACGACACATGTGACGACAGAATTCTTTCGACCAATCGTGGAGCGTATACAGTCTTTTGCTATTGAATGCTTTTTCAAGAACGTTTAACTAATTCTAAGAATAATAATATAGAAATATATTTATATATTTAGAATCGATATTTTTTGATCTACATGAACATATTTTTTATAAGTCAAAATATTTTTCACTCAACTTCCTTATTATAATTACATTTTTACTATCTATATTGTGTGTCGCCTGGCTCGAAAAATATTATTACTTATTTCTTTCATTATTTAATTTCTTTTGTTTCGTGTCATATCACAATTAGGTTTATTAAAAGTTGAAATTTAATTTAATTTTAATTACCGCCATCTATCCACCTATCGAATAGTTAGGCTTAATGTTTCGCCAGTCTACCGCTAAACGGGCCCCCGCACTTCTTACTCCGTCACCGCAAGCTGGCAACAAGTCTTGCAGGAAATGTTTGTATGACCACCTCCTCTCCGTTCCTTCTTCCGTGGATTTTATGCGTGATCACGCCATACTACACTAGCGCCTCTAGTGTCCAGAGTTTCCAGCCCAATTGCAAGCAAATACTGCCAATATTTTACTGGTATAATTGGACAAAGTATAATATACAAAAAACAAAAACACAAAATTCAGACGGAATGTTTTAATTGAATTAACAAGTACATAAATTATAAGTCAAGTTTAGAACAATGAATAGTTTTTTCTGGAAACAGTAATAATTGATGGCATTTATACGAATTACAAAATAATTCACTTAAAATTACAAATATCAAGTTAATATTATTTTTATTTACAACTTAATTAACTTGTTACTCTACTCTGTTCTGTCTTCTGATAACCATTAGACCGCTTCAGCCAAATGTAATATTGAATTACTACATTATATTACATAGAAGGTTAATGAGTTAATTAAATGGAAGACAGAGATGTTTTTAGTGTATTTCTGTTAATTAATTATGGCAACCACAAATTTAAATTAATTATAATTTATAATAATATAAGGCTTGCATTGCTTATGTGTCCATTGAAAGCTCTATTTAAAAAAAAATATATATATATACTTTTGACTGCGCCAATGATGATTAACGATTATTTTTTTATTGAGAAAATATGCCAATGTTTTAAAAGCACTACAAACGTTATCACTTGGGGCAGCGTTAAAGGATAATGTCGCATAAAAATACCTCATAAATGGAGTTTAAAATCCAATGGTTGTTGATTTCTTATAAAATAATATAAAAAAGTTAAAAAAATACACTCAAATTGAAGAGAATTAATTTACAATAGTTAATCACTAATTTAATGTTAATTAAGCTTAAATTTTCTCTGACGCACTTAACTTGTCTTTTTTCTGCGTATCAACTCATTCCAATATCAATACAACAATATAATAATATTATCATGTATTTAAAGCCAAGCCAGAGCAGTTGCATTTGTAAACAAATCTGAACACGTAAAAAGCACAAATTTATATTGATAACACAAGGCACTATTTAAAAACAGCAGCTGGTGTATAAACTAAGGTACTGGGTGTTCCATCAATACCTGCTCAGTTTGCTCTCCCTATCGGAGTACTTCCCACTGAGTTTGCTGACAGAGTAGCGGTCCGAATAGCGGTCGTCAGCGTGGTAAGGCTTGTCACCCGCCCTGTAGTGGATCTCGGAGGGCCCGATGGTCTTGGACCAGTGGTGGGTCCAGTAAAGGTCTTCTGGGTGCATGGCCCTTGGCCCGGCGTCCCTGCAGACCACCACACAGTAGATCATGCTTCCAATCAGCGTGAGGAAGCCAAATATCAAGAAGATGATACCCAGAATCCTGAAAACAAAAAACACAAAAACAGTGAAAAAAGAAAAATGGCAAATTCAATCTTTCCTAGAAGGATTTGTCAATTTATTATAAATGTAAATTAAGACTGCATCATATTTAGTGGTAACATAATGAAGCAATAAAACACATTACATATTAGTATAGCATAAAATACTTTTGTTGGCATTTAACTCTTGGGGTGCCAGGGGTATACGTAATGCCTATCGCCTGCCATATGCCGCATAATGACACTATTTTTGTAATAACTTACTTGTTTTTGCAAATGATTTTACTAGCTAAAGGCTTTATGCAGATATTTTCGAAATCAGATGGAGACAGTAATTTTTCTCTCATTTTGATTGTCAAGTGTGCAAAATTTCATCAATCTCGGAATAAAAATGTAAATTTGTACAAAAATCAAATCCACGCCATCCGCCCTCCATAAACACATACACTCTCCTTTATATAAATAGATAAAAAAAATCTATCTATCTTATGTAGTTTTCCCAGTATAGCTACTAATATTCAGAGAAATGTTGTTTTCCTCTCTAATTTTATTAAAAATTATAAAAATATAATGAAGACATACAAAAATACTCTTGAATTTTATTATGTTTTCTAATCTCGCAATAAACCCGTAGATTTGTTTAGATATATAGAAGATAGATAGATAGATAACACTACTGCCAGTTGACAGTATGTGTAAGCACGTAAACCGAATGCCGCAAGACCGTGTGTAGAAAGTTAAGTTCGCTTAGTAAGGTAACGGTCTGCAGCACAGCTCAGTGTGAAATTTTTCTGCGCAGGGTCTTACAGCATTTGGTTTATATCGATTTTGCACTGACCCGTGGCTGACGAACATGCATTAATGTAAATATTAGATAATCTTTGCGACAAGTATTTACCTAAAATTACTTTGAGGGAGAATCCCTTTGATAAGTTTTTACCAACTCTAATAGCAGTTTTTAGGGGTTTGTTTAAGATTGCCATGTACATACCATACGAAGAGTGGTTCGAAGAACTGTATGACGATGACAAAGCCCAGGGTGACGAGTATGAGGCCGAGGTTGAGCAGCAGCATGAGGCAGCACATCCCCCGGATGTTGGGGCAGAAGGGGTTGGGGGCTGTCATGGCCTCCACCTTCAGACCCGCCTGAAAAGATTTGTCAAATTGATGAATAATTTTTTATTAAATAAAATAACACATTGTTTACACCACTATTTAAAAAAAATATTAACATGTTTAAAAACCAATAGTTTCTTCATCAGGATACAAAGTATCTTTTCATCTAATTTTAAGTAAAGTTTGTTATCTTTATTGAATAAAAATTATTAAGTTCAGAAAAAAGTTTTTTTTTCACAGTTGTGTTGATAGTTTTTTCCTAGGTAGGGTATTCGAAGAAAATCATGTTACGATAATTTGAAGGTTAGGGAAAAAGGTGGAGGATCACAATTTGTTCAATTCGGGAGATTATAAATTCACTGGGGTACCTTTTTACAAAGTGTAAAATAAAGTATGCCAAAATAAAAATAAAATAATGATGGATATGTTCCCCTGTAAAAGTATATTGTAGTATATTGCATCTTAAATTTATTTAAAAAAATACATTCGTATATATATATATATATATATATATATATTCTCTGCGCATAGTACATACTGAGTAGAAACCGAGATATTTCTGTGTAAAAACTGTGCAAAAAACATGTAAAAAGGGATTGAGTCAATGAACTCTAGAACTCGGATTGGTTTGAATGTTATTGTTGTTAAAAATTGGAACTGTTTGTTTGAACAAATTCATGCAAGCGATAAAGTATCTACTCATAATTAGAGACACCCATTCATAGCTTTAATTTTCAAGAAATGTAGCATTACCTATCGAAAAAATAACTTTTATAGCTTTAATTTTGCGTTTTCATAGCGTTTATATATAAATAGGATAACGTCAAAGAATGGGAATCGGCAAGAGGGGAAAAAAAATTAAATTAGCAAAATCACTTGAAACATGTTTATTGTATTATTGATTGAAACTCAACATGGCACATTACAGTAGAGTGTGTCATGTTCGTTCTACGAACTGTCAATACAAGATTATAGAGACTAAAATATCTTTTTTATTGTCGCCAAAAATACTATTTATCGCTGTAATTTGCGAAAATATCATTAATGCTATGAATGGGTGTCTCTACCCATAATATAATATTTTAGCCTCACAATGTTCAAAATTCGAATTATAATATCCAGTGTCTTTTCTCGTGCTAGTTATACCATAATTTACCATTACATTTTGTGTATAAAATGTCACTTCCTTTGAATACAAAAAAAAACTTCCTTTGAAATAATTAAAACGGCGGGAAGAGTCATAAATTACACGAGAAAATATCAATTGGAAAAATCTCTTTTCCCTATGCATACAAACCGTTCTAAAACCGGTACAATCCTCAAGATTACAAAAAATGAATCAAATAGAACACAAAATAGCACTCTCAGTTTATTACTACAAAACTACTGACTCTGATCATGTCTGTGCTCTGATCCCTTTTCATAAATAGGTACATAGGTTTTATTACATGTATGTAGTGTTTTAGTTTCAGTGTACGGTTGAAAATATTACTCGATTACCTACCTCCATATCGTAAAAGCAGTTATGAGGGACTCTTCCTCGAGTAAAACTTCACTTTATAGTTTAAAACATGAGCACAGACGTATTATAACAATCGCGAACTAGAAACAACAATGTACTGGCTCTGCTAATAGAACTATAAATTCTTCATTATTCGATCAGACAGGATTTTAGTAGGTTCTGCAGCTACTAGTTTTTCAATCATACGTAGGAAGCTCTGCCCACGATCCTTTGGCCTCAATAAATTAGACCGATTGTATGCCTGTACCTACACTTTCAATAGCCATTAGCACCATCAATGTTGTGTTTTCTGAGAGCAATGCATAACTGCCTAGATACTAGGCTTCGAAGGTGTTAACAAGGTCGGGCATCTTAGCCTTACGCTAAGCGAATCCTGCGGCAAATTTAATATTTAACAGTGCTATTAAATACATTCATTTGATGCAACGAAAACAGACTTTACTTAAATATTCCAAAAGATCCTGCGGCAAATTTAATATTTAACAGTGCTATTAAATACATTCATTTGATGCAACGAAAACAGACTTTACTTAAATATTCCAAAAGGTCAATAGTCAGATTTTCTCGAATCAAAAATCCAGTAATCTTTTTATTATTAACTCTTGAGAAATACTTAGTTAGACATCACTTTTCAATAAAATCGTTCATTTGTTAAACACATAACGGAAATCTCCTAACGAGGGCTTTTAAAGGGATTTATAACTAGGTTAATTAGAAAGTCCAAGAGTAATAAGTGTATTAAACTGTTATAGTTTGACTTTGTTAGAAGTTAACTTGAGTACAATTCTCCCGTCTGGAACCCATATTACGATATTCACATAGAAGCTATGGAAAGGATATAAAATAAATTCTTACGCATTCTAAGTTTAAAAGTTTGTAATTGATACTTGAGGGTTTACTATGTTTCATTCGTGAGATATGACAGGTTTTTAGTAAAGAGAAGTGAAAGTAGACAAAATAAAAAGTGTTAATCCCCTTTGGGTTGATCCATTAGGTACTTTGTTTTGGGCGGGTTCTGTAGATCTTTATTTATTCTGCCAAGATGAATGCAGCGGCGTAGCTACCTAGGGGCTACGCGGGGCAGTGCCCCGGGGCCCTCAAGCTCAGGGGGCCCTCGAATCCTTACCAGAAATCTCGATCGAACTGAACTTTTGGAAATTTCTCCCATTTTCAAAATAAATATGACAGGTTGCATCTTGCAACCCCACTTTAATCATGACAACTCAGTTGAGAGAAATTCAAAAGTAATGCCTAGGGAATTCCCCTAAATTCTTTCTGTAGGTTGGCAGTGTTGTCAATTTGACGGATAGTGATCTGTGCGTCATTCCCCAACGACACTTGTAGCGTATTAAAATATGGATAAAAAGAAGAAACCCAGTGGTGCATTTAAACGCAAACAACGCCAAGAAAGAAAAGATAGTAAACAAAAATTGCCCAAAATTGACAAGTTTTTTAGTCAGCCTTCTGCAAGTACATCTGGCCAAAATATTTCTATTGATAGTGACTCAAATAATGTAGTAACTGCAGTGTTGGTTGAGAAGCCTACTGAAGAAGATTCGACAATTATTGCAGTTGGAGATACCTCCGCCGCCGATCATGTGAACTTGGATGATGTTTGCATGACACACATAAGAGCGAAGGGTTTGGAGGAACCACAGACCTCTTCATTTAAAAACTAAATCCGACTAGATGGTCCAGTAGGGTCAGTACGATATCTGCAATAAAACTTCGTTATTTTGATATTATCAAAGCATTATCAGAAATAGTTCTAAAGAGTCCTAATAAAGATGAGCGTAGTGAAGCAGAGAGTATTAAAACAAAAATGCTAAATTTCGAGTTCGTGTTGCTTTGCGAATTTATGCACAGTGTATTGAACGACATCAATAATGCATCCAAAACTTTACAAAAATGCGACATCAATTTGGGCGAGGCGAGTAAAGTTTTAGCAGAGATCAAAGCAAAGTTTCAAATTTATAGAAATGATTTCGAATTATTCAAGTGCAAAGCCAGTGAAACTGCAAGAAAATATGGTATTGATACCCATTTTCAAGAAAAAAGGCAAAGAAAAGTTTAAAAACATTTTGATGAATTAGCTGCTGATCACCGATTTCCAAACCGAGAAAAAATATTTGAAATTGAGATTTTCAATAATGTACTAGACACAGTAATATCTCAATTAGATACACGTTTTATGGGTATGAGTGCAGTCTGTCATATATTCGATTTTCTAACACCAACATTTTTATTACATGTTGATGAAGCAACTTTATTACAAAAATGTGACGAATTCCAAAGAAAATATTCAGATATAATAGGCCCTAGTTTTTCACTTCAATTTATTAATATTTACCATCTAGTTTTACCTCAACTAACTCAAGCATGGACTGTTAACCAATTATGTAAGGAAATAATGAGCAAATATCGAGTGCTGATGTTATTATTATTTACAATTCCTGTCACTTCTGCAGCAGCTGAAAGGTAATTTAAAAAATAATTTAAGAAATAAGATGGGCCAAACACATTTATCGCTAATAGCAATTGAAAACAAAACCGCATCAAGCATGGATTTAAACGAAGTCATTGATACTTTTGCGAAAACTAAAGCTAGGAAAAAATTGTAAATATAATTGTTATTTAGTCAGTTGGTAGGCCCGACCTTTATATAATAAACCCTTGAATCTTCTCTATTTCGTTTTATTAGCCAAACCTACACCAAGTATTAATTGTAATTTATGTTGTTACTGTTTAATATTTTTATTACCTACCCTGCAGTCTGCAGTGTACAAAAAAGAGCTTAAGTAGCTTAGCATTTTTAAAGTGTTTGTATATTTCATATTTTTATTTGATAAGACCTAATCAATTTACATAGCAGTGGGGCCCCATTTTTTAATTTGCCCCAGGGCCCTTGGTTACCTAGCTACGCCACTGGATGAATGTATGACTAAAGATTCATTAATGCACGATTTTTTTGTGAATTTTGTAACTGTCTTATTTGTAATACTCAGTGGCGGTTCGTGGTCCTTTTCACTGGGGGTTCAGAATATTAAGAGAAATGATTATTTTTGTATACCCATTTCTTAAAATTTTACGGATTTCCCCAATTTGAAATTTCAAGGCCTTTTTCACAACTCGCATTATTTTTTATATAAAAACAACACTATATTTACAACACAACTACCAAAGAAAAATAACATTTAACATGCAATTATGTAGTGTAAAGTTCAGCTGCCGGGTGCGTGACATCAAACGCGGCGCACAAAGATCGTCTTGTTTTGGCGTACGTTATAAGGGTGCGTAGCGGAGTTTCGCGCCGTTCGCGGTTGCATCGTTCCTTTCTCGTCTCGCTGAAATTTTGTCTTGTCAATACGTAAAATTATGCTACGTATAAACAACAGAAGCAATCGCAAACAGCGCGAAACGTTGCTTGCGGTTGCTTTGTTCTTTCACCGTAATTCGTGGATCGGCTCGCGAAAATGTTGTGCTGTTTATAAGCATCCTAAGATTTCACCGTCAGGGGGATTAAGTTTTTTTTGTATGAGGTATTTTGTGATCATTCTATACACAGCATGGGAATATCGGGTTGCTGTTGGGCCGTATTTTTCAGGCGCATCTATTTTAGAGGCAGAATTTGAATGGCGCGCTGTTTAATAATGTACTAATAGTTTACTAGTTTGTCTCATAAACTCATATTTTTAATTGAGGGACACTGTACAAACGCACTTTACAGAAAACCGCCACTGGTACGAACAATATAATCTTCTTACTTACGCAAATAACTTCATTATGTGGGGTAACCGGATAAATGAAACATTGACAAAATACAACACGATAAAAAATGTTAGGTTAGGTTTGTTTTATTTTATTATTGACTTTTCTACAATGTTCTGTATTGTCATTGAAAGGTTATGGGGTAGGTACCTAGTGATATGTTAAGATTGAAGTTAGTGCAATAATGACCTTTCTGGATGTTTTCGTCCTGGCGGTGGAGGCGACAGAGGGAGCTGCTCCGCTGCGGTAGGAGTAGAGGCTGCGGGGCGCGCGGGAGTGGCGGGAATGACGACTGGAATATAAACAAATAAATAATGTCATTAGTATAAGCAAAATACCTTGATAAGTGTCGTGTATAGTTGTGTGCATTCAGGAATACCTGATATAAATTTTCCAAAGTCGGAAATTTAATTTTATTATGAAAGTTACGAGTGTTGAAAGTTACTTAAAGAGTTACGAGTGTAAAATGATTTGTTCGATATTTAAAAAAAACAAATGATGATGTTATAGGCTTTCAAAGTAATCTTGGCTAAAACGTACACAATCATTTCTCGTGACGTCATACGTGACACAATAGGGTATTTTCACGCTGAGCAACGTTGGTGACAGCCGTCTTACGTCGTAATGACGTTGTAGCATCAAATTTCAAAATTAAAGTTAGCCAGTCGAGGAATTGAACGTAACACGCCTTTGTGGGACCCAAACGCGTTGCCAACTCAGCCACTGACCGGTCTAAATTTATTAAAGTTCTGTTATTATTTCATCGTGGGCCGTTCGTCGGGTTGTTTCGTAATACTTGTATTAACAGAATTTGAATAGGAGCGCCCTTGAGGTGATTTTTCACAAAAACGGCGCTCTACAAATTATCCAATTATTATTATTATTATTATTATTATTTCACAGAACTTGAATAACAACATTGAAATTTGATAAATTGTTCAAATTCTGTAAAACTACCCGCCCTAAATATTAACTTTTTCTTGTAGTTAATAAAATAACAATATTCAAAGTAATTATTATTTATTTACATAAATTTCGTAAGCATACCTAAGTATTTATTTGGATGTAGGTACATCATTACCACATCGTATTGGATCAAAGTCTCTTCAAGCTGTATTGGCAATGATCAATTATTATGATTTGTAATATTACCACAGAGTCAACATTCTTTAAGCTTTAGTGACTGATTGGCGGTCTCTTTGTGGCGCAATGGTCTAAGAGTTTGGCTTTGAATCGGGGGGTTAAGGCTGTAGGGTCAGTCATAACCTATTGACACGGTAACTTGTTTGTGTCCCTTTATGGTCACTAATATTCTGGGTTCATTGAGGTTTAATGAATCTTTATCAATTGAATTTTCAGCTAGATATAGAGAGCAAAGTTGCAAGCAAGCAGGTTTTAAGATCAACATCTTATATTATACTTGACTATTTGAGTTTTTATGCATAATGTTCATGAGTACAAGTGAGCATATTTACATGTCATAAATAGGTACTAAATATTAGGCTTTTTGCATAAGAGTGGCAAAAGTATTTATCACGAACGCAAATAGGACATCATAATACCTAGTACCTACATAATATATAGAAAGCGGTGTCATCAAACATAGGCAAAACCAGTATCTACCTACTGCTGTTAAAAATATAGTTAAAACATGCGGCTACATGCCATATAGGTATTTTTTCAGTCATCACATAAATTACAAGTAATTCTAGCTCACAATTCTAGCTCCACGATCCTAAAAAGTCCTGGCCACAGCATTAGTGCGATTTTGTTAATATGACATTTTTTTATTTTTTAAAAAAGAAAGACAAACATTCCCGGGTTACGAATAACCTGACAATGTTTGAAAATCTCCTACTATCACCACAGAAAGTGGAAAAAAATGCTTTCGTTATGATGGAGGACTTAGCCAGCCGATAAATTGAACACACTACGCCTGGGTGGGACCACAACGCGATGTCAACTTAGCCACCGACCGGTCATTGAAGCCAAATCTCGGGTGAGGGGAAATTGACAAACGTTTGATGTATGATTCGTATGCAAATTGTATCAAATGAACTATTTAATTTAGTTTTTATATTTTAACGCGTATAATAACAGCTTATGAAATTTTTTGGGGTATTTGAGGAAAACAGGGAATGGGAAATGTCATGATATTATAAGAATTGTAGATTGTAGAGTTTGTGAAGCTGAAAGTATTTATAAATAAATATTTGCATCTGGCATTTCATTGCCTTTTAAAAGACGATCAGAAATTTACCTTTCAAATGAACACTGTAAGCTTGAAAAATTACAACATCTGTCAAAACAGATTTACTATGTAATAAAATAATTTTGGTACTTACTTAATCGTTCATCTGAATCGTTTCAAAAACAGTTCAAATTTTGAAAATCGAAGCAAGCCCCTGAATTTCATTGAACCGGAGCTATACAGAGAAATTATTATTTTTAATACCTATGTATTAAGACATCTAACTACAAGTTTTCTGGCAAATATTTAATTTAAATTAAAGGTGTCCAGAAAAAAAACTGAAACCTGCCAGCGGCTAGAAGACAACACTGCATGCTATGATAGGAAACATTACCTACCTAGACGTTAAACCTCGCATGTGAATTAGAGTTTTATCAACAAAAACCTTGACATTATCTCAGACAAGAGCTATCTGCCGTGAGATTGAGATCTTAACAATTAAAACATGTGCAACAATACAGATTTACTCATTCAACGGTGAATAATTGTAACATCTTCAATTTTACATATCATTGCCGTAGAGTGAAAATTCACTAACTAACAAATTGACAGTTTTGAAATAATGGGTGTTTTGTAGTAGCAATTTGAAATGTCTATTTAAGGTTTTTATTAAAAGTTTTTAAAAATGATTATAGTTTTCTCAATAGTTTTAAAGTCTTATTATATGACAATTACAGTAAAGAAACAATGCATTGCCTAAATGACTAAAAAAAGTTTACTTTAATTTTAAAAATTAGTGATATTTTTTTTCGAAAGGAGATGACTTTATGCGAAATAAACGAGGGTGTATAGTAACTAAAGGTAATTACAACACATTAGTGTACAAAAAACGGTAACGTTATTTTAGTAAATAGGTCAAATATTATAATATTTGGATTCGAATACGAGAAGTGTCCGCATAAGCGATAAATGTACTTTGAAGATTCTAACCTATTTTTATCAAAAATGTTAGTCAGTGACTTTTCGCTATATGACGATGATATCTTATTTATAGCTCTAACAGGTAGCAAAGGTACCTATCTAATATCTAATCAAATTGCAAAAATACAGCAAAACTCTTTATAAATGTTGGTTGTTGTTCAAATAAATGAGGCTTTACGCAAATTTAAAAGCTGTTAGCCGACAGCAAAAGCTGCAACTCAAACTGTTACGTTTAAACTCAATGCTTTAATAAACTTAATGCAAACTTCATAACTGTGCTAAAAATGCTGATGCGTCAACACTCAATAGGTGCGATGTACTCTGAAGGAGATTGCAAGAATCAGTAGACAGTTAGTAAAGTTGTTGAATATTTAATTCACTTGGTACGTATGTATGCATGTATGATTAAAAATGATCACTGAAGAATTGATGACCTAGTTTCTGAATATTTTTTGTAGTACCGCATAAGAGTCAAGAGCCTTGGAGCCAGTGGTACTATGGTATTCCTAATGTTACGAGGTTCAAATACATGGGGAAGCTGATGCCGAAGAGGATGGTAGGGAAGCACCTGGGCTATTCGAATCACCTAACACTTTCAGAAACGTTTCGTTTTTGAATGGAGGTATCTCACAAGGGCGAAACTCATAGAGTATCATTCACACAGGGACGAGATATATTTAATTTTTTTTCAATTATATGATCAACGTTCATGAAACGTTGTTATACAATTATATGATCAACGTTTATCAAACAGTGTACTACAATTATATGATCAACGTTCATCAAACATTGTACTACAATTATACGATTAACGTTCATCAAACATTGTAATACAAAAGTCACCTCTAACATGTTCATTTGATACCGATTATTTGATTGACCGGTCGGTGGCCGAGTTGACATCGCGTTTGGGTCCCACCCAGGCGTAGTGTGTTCAATTCCTCGGCTGGCTAAGTCCTCCACCACAACACAAGCAAAATTTTCAGCTTACTGTGGTGGTAGTAGGAGATTTTCAAATATTGTCAGGTTATTCGTAACCCGGGAATATTTGTATTTCTTTAAAAAAAAAAATATTGTTATCTTAAGGAATTTTAAATATTCACTATACCTAGACATTTTTAAAAATTCCATTATTTGTTATTGTTGCTACTTGTTTTTTGTTATATATTAGATTTTTTATTTTTTACCACGTCTCATTGACTGTACCTTTATGATATTTAAATTTTGTTATCTGCTTTGTAACACATTGATGTAAAACCATTATACGGAGATTATGAAAAAGAAATAATTTTTTTTTTTTTTCAGTGCCCCGCATTACTGCCAAAATCCATATTTTCGTTCTGAATGTTGGTAAAATACCAACATTCAGAATGAAAATATGGATTTAACTATGTTTATTGGCCAGAATATCTGAATAGCCAGGTATTTACAAAACTTCCACTTTACTATCACCTTCCCCTCCCCGCGCACTTTGGCCTTACAAATGCGTAGGAGGTGTCATAATAACTTTCTCAAACTCGCGACTTCTGGACTCGCAGTCGAGGATCTTAGCCGCTCACCAATGGAGTTCTGCGTTGTTCTTAAATTCGGTTCCTATATAGTAAGCAGAAAAAAACCGATTTTCTCTTTGAAGATTTCCAGATATTAGTGTGAAAAATTACGGGATATTATAATTCCAAATGTGAAAAAGTAATTTAAATAATTTTCGAATAAAAAAATTATACTATGGGTAGGTAGGTACTTTAACGATTTATCATAATCAGTTCCAATTCAAAGGAAATCGGAGTTTTAATGTTTATTGAACTAGAGTTACAGACAGACACAAGAATATTTTTGATGATACAAGTAATTTTGTTCATCATCAAAAAGGCACGATCATAATTGGCGCTTGTTTACGACCGGGAGATACGTTAAAGTACATTACGGCCTCTCGATACTTTACGATCGACGTATTATAAAGTAGGTTCCCTGGTTTATGGTTTACGATCAATAAAAACGCTAACCATGCCCCGAAACAATTTTGATCCGAGGGCTTCACCTGCGGCCGCGACTAATTTGGAACTCGATGTACTGAACCTAAACGGGGCTGGCCGAAACTTATTCTTCAAATTATACCAAACCCGCTCGCTTTTGTACTAAATACGGAGGACGTGTTTGTAGTTTTGTAGCTGTTAGGGAGATTTAAAAAATAACCCCAGTGTTCAATGCAATAGGTATTTCGTGGGGATACTGCCAAATGTTGGTAACTTACAAAAACATGTTTTGGAGTTTGTAAACCCAATTTTAAAGTTTGATTTCATTATAAAATCACGGTTAAGGCGAAGCTTAATGTCAAATCACTATTTTGATTAATCTTTATAACAAATCGGTGTACATTATGAATACCAAAAAATATATATTTTTTTATTTTTTTTGTAATTATTTTTTATTTTTAATAATATGTTTACATGGTACATAATTAATTTTACATCTTGGGTTTTTTTACTACTCTTCCATTGAAAGCATTTGCTTGTGTATGGAAGGGGAGTGTACATAAATGTTGTTGTTAGTTAGTACTTAAATAATTCATTGTACATAAATGTATGTTTGCTGTAGTATTTTTTTTTGATAGTAGTGAAGGATAATATATTAATATAATAAATTTAAAAAAAGAAGTTATGGAAAACTAAGGATATTTGTGAAATTAATTAAGTGACAGTAGTTTTTTTTTCAGAATATTTTTAAAGTGTCTCTTGACAGAGAGCAGTATTCGGGTTTTATCATTAATGCTTCTGATTTCTTCTGGTAGACGATTGAAAAAGGTTCTTCCCTGGTAAGTATAGTGATGTTGTGCAAAAGACGTATTTAGTTTTGGGCATAGAAAAACATGTCTAAGTCGCGTTCTGTTTTCATTTAAAAATTGATATTTATCTTTTTCTTTTATAATTTGGATTAGTGAGTTTTTAATATATAGGTCTTTAAATGTAGGTACTTGAAATTCTTCAAACAGGCGTTCTGTTGGGTAGTCAAAGGGTTTTTTTAATATAATTTTAATAATTGTTCTTTGTATAATTTCAATTGGAAGAAGGTTACATTTATACGCGGATCCCCAACTAATAATAGCGTATTGTAAAGTGGATTGAACTAAGGCATAGTAAATTATATATAGATTTTTTATCGACAGAAAGTTTCTAATTCTTAGAAATATATATATTAATTTTCTAATTTTGTTTACTACTTGACATATTTGTTCCTTCCATTTCAGATTTTTATCAATAATTACTCCTAGATATTTAATTTTATTTGTTGTTTTTAGTACTGTACAGTTTGATTTGCAATAGTTTTGGCTGTGAATTTTAGTATTATTATGTATGACAATATTAAAATTTTTAGGAGTATCATTTGTATGGATTGCAAATGGAATTACAAATGTCTTTTCATTATTAAGTGACAGTAAATTAGTGTCGAAAAAATTCTTGAGCGTGTTGATGTCTTCTGTGGCCTTTAACTCTACTTTTTCCCAAGTCTTATCACTTATTATTAATACTGTATCATCAGCGTATGACGTAATTTGACCATGTAAAGGTTGAAAAAAAATATCGTTTACATATATAGTAAATAGAATTGGTCCAAGCACTGTACCTTGGGGGATTCCAAAGCTTGTAATCTCTTGATCACTATTAACACGATTGATTTTTACTACTTGAGGACGGTTTTTTAAGTAGTCGGTGATCCATTTAATCGCGTTGCCTTTTATGCCGATATTATTCAATTTTTTTAATAGCATCTCATGGGATATGCTATCGAATGCCTTTCTAAGGTCAATAAATATACCCGCACATTTTTTACTTTTATCTAATGATTCGTAAATGTATGAAGTTACGTTAGCAATAGCATCTTGTGTGCTGAGAGATTTTATAAAGCCAAACTGGTTTTTGTGTAATATTTTATTAATATCTAGAAAATTTACCAATTGTTTTTTTACTATTTTTTCAAAGATCTTTCCTATATTAGAAATAAGACATATTGGGCGATAATTCGTTGCTTGATGTGGATCTCCAGATTTGTAAATAGGTGAGATTATTGTGGTTTTGTAGTTCATTGGAAAAATTCCAGTTGTTAAACTTAAGTTTATTAAATGAGTGATAGGTTTTATTAAGTGAGGTTTCACAGTTTTTAACATGTGTGTTGTAATAGAATCAAAGCCGGGAGACGAACCTCCTTTCATATTTTCTATTATTTTCGAAATTTCACATTCTGTTGTTGTTTCAAACATTGAAAGTATATTACGTTTCTGTATATTTTTATTTTTATGGTTTTCTTGGTTTGAAGGCTTGTGAATATTTTTCGCAAGATTTTTCCCAACATTTGCAAAGAAGGAATTAAATATGTTTGCACATTGTTTAGGCTGTATATTGGCATCTATAATTTTTTTATCATGTTCAATGTACTTAATGTTTTGTGTTTTTTTTGTATTTTCTATGGCGAAATTAACAGTTTTCCACATTTGTTTATGGTTATTTTCTGAAGATGATATTTTATTTTTAAAATACTCTTCTTTACTTTTTTTAATATAAGATGTTAATTTATTTTTATATTTTTTATAGAAAATATATGCTTTTTCATCTTGGGGATTTTTTAAAGTTATTTTGTAAAGTTTTTCTTTATTTCTGATAGATATAATAAGTCCTTTGGTAATCCAAGGCTTTAAACATCTTAATTTTGATTTTATGTGTGTTGTTATCTCAGTTGTCGAATTTTTAATGTGTTGTGACATAATATTTTCGAAGTTAGTCGAACAAATTTCAGTATCATCACTGTTTAAAACATTATTCCAATCTTCCTTTTTTAATTTTTCAGAGAGAATAGTCATATCTATTGTTGATTTTTTGGTTATTAAATTATGTTTTTTATGTTTAATATTATTATTATACAGAAGTAAGCATGAGTGATGATCAGTTATGTTAGTTTTCCAAACAATTGATTTTATTTTGTGAAGATCTTTAATGTTTACATTTGTCCAAATGTGGTCTAAACAAGATGGAGTATGTTCTTTTATTTCCCTAGTATTTTTATTTATGCAAGATATAAAATTTTGTTCAGTCATACAATTGATGTATTCATTTTTGTTATTATTTTCTATTTTTTCATTAATATTAACGTTGAAATCTCCTACGACGAAGCAAAGCTTATTTTTTAATTTTAATAATATGTTTTTGAGGTCATTTATAAACGTAATAATACTCGAGCCATGCGTTCTATAGATAGCTATTAGATAGTATATTGATTTGCCGAGTTTGAAATGTACTTCGATGCAGTTTACTAAATGTATTGGGTGTTCTATTATGTTAACAATACTAAATTTATTGCTTGCAAATATTATTATTCCCGAATTTTTATTGATGTCTACTTTGGTAGAAATATAGTTGTACTCAGGTAAGTGATAAGACGGTGATTCAGCGTTCGTAAATGTTTCGGATAACACTATAAAGTCCGGTTTTTTAATTAAATTATTTATTTTTAGAATTAATTCATCTAAATTTTTTTGAGCGCTACGGATGTTTATGTGCATAATAATTATATCATTGAAGTTTTTAGAAATAATTTTGTTACACGAATCGGTACATATACATTCGTATTCTTGAATTTTAATATTTAACTCTAATTCGTTACTTAAGAAATCATCCATTTAATGCATTTTCGGTTGTATTTTACAAAATTATTTTTAAGATTTTTATTCAATGTCGTAGTTAATTCTTTCTTTGGCTAATTTAAGCATGTAAGATCGGAACTTACATGTTTCGCTGTTTGTTCGGTGGTCTACTTCATTCATTTTACTGTTCAAGGAGTTTATTTCTTTCTTCTTGTTAGCTGAGTTGCAGTTAGCGCATTTGGGTGGCAGTTCCAGGGATTTACACTCGGAGATGGGATGATCTTCTGAACAGTGCTTGCATGTTGGTTTATTCATTCTATTGTAGCATTTTTGTGCTGTGTTTCCAAATCTTTGACAGTGAAAACATTGGGTAAGAGGACTGCAGTCTTCTACATAGATTCTCATGAATCCTAGATGAATTTTTTTTTATTAATAAGATGTAGTCTCATTTCGGGATTTGTTTGTAGTATTAAGTTTTTGCTGTTAGTTTTTTTGTTTGTAATGATGGCCTTAACTTGTAATATTTCTTTGTCTTGGTATTTTTTACATATCATTTTGATGTCGTTGTTTTGTTCAATGATGTCTTCTAAGAATTCTTTTTCGGTATAGTCTTTGTCAAGACCTTTGAATATTACGCATGGATCCGTTTTCAGAAGTACCTCCGCTATTATGGTTTTGTCGACTTCATTTATCTTATCTTTTAATTTTTTTGCGTCTTCTTTTTCTGGGCATGTTATTATAAGGTTTTTTTTTGTTTTTTTAATTTCGCATACTCGAATTCCCAACTGCGATATTTTAATCTTTTGTATTTTCTCTTTTATTTTTTCAGTGTCTTCTTCTTTTAAGCTTTTAATTATTATAGGAAATCGTTTTTCTTGCGTTTGTGATATTAAGTTTTTTACTGCAGAAGAGTATGAAAATGGGTATTTTTGTGCTTGGTTTTTTTCTTGAATATCACACTTTTCTTGTAATTTAGCTAATTCTATTGCCATGTGCGATATCATTTCCATGATGTTATTTATTTCTTTCATCATTTTTGATTTGGTTTCTTTAGTAAGTTTATTTTCTTCTATGATTGTATGTAAGTCACTTATGTTTTGTTTCGCCTTTGTTATGAAGGCATGCGGATCAACCGCTTCCTCCATTTTTCCAGGTTAAAAAATATATATTTTCCGTAAATTTATGTATTTATATAATTTGTCTTGGATTGAAGGTGTTATTTTATTTATTCACCGCTTACGGCGCTCACTCGCGTCCAACACCGTTGGAGGTTTGGGCGACACTGATATGCTTTAGATAAACTGAAAGTTTTCCTATCTTTTCGCTTGAGTAGAATATAAATAAAAAAATAAATTACTTAATAAAAAATATAAATGTAAACTACTAAAATAATTATTTTTCAATAGAAATAAATGAACGCATAAAGGAAACAGCTTTAAAAAATTATAATATTATAGCTAAGATTATCTGTGACAGTTTCACTTGATAAACTTTTTGCTTTCTTATAAAATTATCTACAACATAAATAAAAACGAGGTTTGTGCTTGAAATCGAACGTTTCTAGACTCCGTTTGTCAAGCGATTTTAATGCTTATTACCTACAATATAAGGTATACCAAGAATATACACATTCTTGGCTGGTAGCTTCCTCTTTAATGATAACTTACAATAAATCATTAGAATATTGTATTATTGAACAACACATGCTTATTTTTTAAAGTGCTTTTTTATTAATTTTCTTGTATTTTGATTATAAAAAATGAAGTTACAAAGTATTATAGAAAAGACAGTAGCTAAAAACCTACTTAACGACATAACCAAACTACTAGTACATTAAAATCATCTCTAACCAAAAAATGTAGTTAGCAACATTTGGCAGTAACCCCACGATTTTAGGTATCGAAGGCCAGCCGTAAAAAAGCCAATTTACATGGAGAAAAATGAGCATTGCTAATTTATTAAAAATCTCGTTAAATTATCGGTAATCCTGTTAAAAACGGGATCGCATGCCATTTCCTGATAAAAGTAAATTCCCAATATATCGGAACACGTGATCATGTACCTGCATTTGATAATATACAGTGACGAAAAGCGGAAATATTAGAATTTATTATATATTACATTCGTATTTTACTCAAAGTTTATTATGAAATCTATCGAATCATTCTCTAAAGGCCTGCAATCCCGTTTTAACCGAATTAAAATAATTTCAAGAGATTCTTAATAAATGAGCAATATTTAATATTAGTAATTTTTCTCTGTGGCCTCAATTGACGACTATTTTAAAATGCCATTCAAAATTTCGAAAAAATCTGCCTAGCGTCGTTTTGCGCATCGCCTCGTGTACGGACAAAACTTACTGGTATGAAATACTGTTAATTTATTAAAAATATGGTAATATTATTGGTTTTCCTGTTAAAAATGGGATTGTAGGCCTATAACAAATGAATTGAAAGATTTCCTAACAAAGTATCAGTCAAAAGCGAATGCTTTAGGAGGACGGAGGAACATATGTTCATACAAATACTGATATTGATATTGACATATTGATATTGTCGGTAAAGAACACGTGTTCTCAATATATTCTGAATGACTAATATTTTATCAGGAAGTTGGCGTGCTGTCACTTTTTTTCTCCGTGTGTGCGCATCTCCATAAGTATACGGTAATGGATTAAACCTGTAGCAAATAATCGCGTACAGGTAAATATTTTTAAAGAGGACACGTTTGAATGTATTTGTGCACACCGATAGTATAAAAAGTTTCAAAAAGTTTTTCGAACTGGTTTGCAATCCTCAGTTCCCTCTTAAACTGAAAATGCCCAAAGATAATGGGTGCGTAGCGATGTTTATCAATTCCATTTAAATTCAAAGTCGCGATTCAATTCGAAAATATTATGCTGGATCCTCTCATGTTGAAAATAGAACATTAGGCCGGCATCACTCAAAGGAGAGTCATCACAGATTGTTCAATATTGTGTTGAATTCAAGTAATTGTCTGCTTTAAGTCATTACCTAAGTAAAACATCTCTAATTTAGTATTGGGGAGGGGTTGCCTGTCTCAAATGATATAGGACCAGTCGTAGAAAGTTCGGGGTGTATAATTATCATTTCAGATACAAGTGAAATTTCATAGACGAGGAAATAAATTGAGATAAAGATTTGGAAAAAAAATGTTTACATCACAGCGGAGAAGAATATTAAAATTGATCAAAATACGATCTATCTTTGAATTGTTTGGTTTTGAAAGAGGAGTATTAAAAAAAATTAATTACATGATTCACGTAATAAACTCGTATATATTTAGAAAAACTACCACACATAATCGAAATGTTAACAGATCTGAATAGTCTGGTACTACCAAACCTTCTTCTACCCCATCTCCTTCCCTTCCCCACTCTCTCGAGCTTCAGAACATACCCTAATTGTGGATGTCAAGACATCATAGCCTCGCTGGCTTCGTATAGTAGGGACTCTTGAATGGTAATCACGTAAAAAGGATGTTAACCTAAAATTACACATATGGTGTAACCTGTTCCAGTTAGAGGTAACCTGTTGTTTTCCTAAAACGGTTGTATTTTGATTAATTGACGACATAAATAAATGCTTTCAAAATCATCCCGGTGCAATCAATCTCCTTGACCTTAAATTACTTCCAAATTTTAGACTATAAAAATAATCCAAAGTGCATTGGTATGTAGAGCCGTGAATAGATCTGAACAATCTCGAATCAAAGATTTTATTATGACCCACATAAAACTGTAAGCACCGTGTAACCCATTTGTTGAGTATAATCATAGTTTATAGGCTTTTGTATAAGCTTCAAAGCATCGGTGTTCACAAGATCGAGGTTTACTGCACCTAAGAGGATTGAATAATAAAACAAGCGATGAATCATAATTTCACATAAAGCTAATGCTTCACGGAATTCAGTTAGTGTACGCACTAGCTGAAGTTAAGGGATTAAACTTCTTCACCAGACTACTGAATCTCAAATGAGTAAAAGTAACAATTATCAACATAAATATAAGCCAAAAATACTGGTTATTATTCTCAGTTTTGATACGTCTTCTGGACAGAGAAATATTAAATCTCATGCTACGAAATTATATAATGCTCTACCAATTCAAAAAATAATAATAACAGAAATGGGTAGCTAAAGTAAAAACATGGCTGAGAGTACAGAGTGATAATCAACTTGCAAACATTACGACGGCAACGTAAGGATTGCAATAATATTAATGAAAAAACTACTATTGGCCGCCTCAGGACAGGAAAGCCTAATGGTAGGACTGAAAAGTATGACACTATTCTTATATTATGCTGAATTGGTGTACATTATGAATACAAAAAAAATATAATTTAGACAAATTGAAGGATTTCCTACCGATTCCCTTGAGTAGAATACAAATAAAAAATAAATTACTCAATAAAAAATATAAATGTAAACTACTATTTTATTTGATTTTAATGCCTATTATCTACATTCGTGACAATATAAGGCACACCAAGAATATACACATTTTTGGCTTGTAGCTTCCTCTTAAACTTTTAAAAATAATAAGAATATATTTATTAAAATAAA
The DNA here is from genome assembly GCF_061612785.1 of Hesperophylax consimilis. Classification (NCBI taxonomy): domain Eukaryota; kingdom Metazoa; phylum Arthropoda; class Insecta; order Trichoptera; family Limnephilidae; genus Hesperophylax; species Hesperophylax consimilis. The sequence goes on from NC_142842.1 coordinate 7,129,970, forward strand.
TTAGCAAATAAGTCGGCAAATATATGTTAAACATAGTTTACAATGGTTTTTAAATTAGATGCACAAAATGAAAAATAGAAAATAATATACAACACTACGCTAAAAATAGGATAGAATTACATCAATAGCTTGCATCATTTACAAACTTTGCCATAGAAATTAATAAAAAAAGAACTAACGAACCTTATTTCTGAAACAGCCTAATTACTTGCAACAAATGTAAGTAATCCCTATAATAAGAAGTATAATTTAATGTAAGAATTTTGGTAAGTTCATTTTACATTCAAATAAACTAACAAGTTTATTTATTCCACGTCGGTATAAACGCGGAAGATTAAGCTACTATGTAAGTGCTTTCACACAGGTTATGAAGAGTTATAATATTTAACGCACATCAATAACAATTATATAGGGTGTTATGGAACGCACTTGACAAACTTTAAGTAGTGATTCGGGACATTATTTGGAGTAAATTTTTGGTCTCCGATGACAATTTTGATGTTTTTAATTTTTTTTTATTTCAACTAAAAACATAAAAATAAGTAGGAATTGGACAGTTAGAGTCAAGTTAGAGGTTAAGGGGTTGGGCAGGTGCTCGTCTGAGTGAAAAGTGATGACATTTGGAAGAAAAAAAGACCGTTTTTGTAAAAAAATATTTTGATTTTTTTTTTAATTTTTGAAAAAAAAAATCATCGAGAAACAAAAATTTTTTTTACTCCAGATAATGTCAGGAATTGTTGGTTAAATTAAGTCTTCTACGTCCCTTAACACCGTGTATAGTAATTTTAATCTTTAAACTGAATTAAAGATTATAAATTAAGATAATTTTTAGAGAAAAACAACATGTCTATTTGACCGTGGCAATAAGTTTCTGCGAAAGGTAGACCTTTTCTAAATAATTTTTGCCTAATATTTATTATTACGGAACCAGATTATTATGTCGTTTTTTGTCTAATATTTCAAAACAACGAATAAAAAAAATTATAGATTTATGTAACACGAACTGTTGATCATTTATATTTGTTTATATCCCACTTAAAAAGTCATCAGTCCACAATAATGATATATTATTTGAACACAAATAGAAAATAAAAATCTATTCGTGAAATGCGAAAGTGCTTTTTAATTAATATCAAACAATAGATAGGTAACTTACCTTCGTAGAAAGCGTCTCTGAAGAATTTGTGAGAATAGACATGTCAAAGAAAAACGTAGCTTCTTTCATGGATGGAAACGGAAAATCTAGCATTGAGAAAGTTTTCGAACAATGCGACTATACTATTCTATTTCCAGAGCTTCGTTTGTACGTAACGACCGTGATTTACACGGATACTATGTGAAATCATAACCGTAAGGCTTTTGTGTTCCTTAGTTATATGGGATTCAAGTCTTAGATAGAAATGCAGCACAATGATGAAATTATCTCACTTACAAGCGAACTTCAAGATTACCGTCTCACTTTGGTGATTGTGAAATTTCCCAACGTGGATGTCTACGTACGTGTAAAGGTCCTTATATAAATATCTGAGCTGATTACGATGACATAATTAAATAATTCCATTTAATGTGAGTTATTTTGAGAAATAGCTGAAATTTTAAGATTAACTTTTTTATTATATTAGCTCTACATTATGTGCTAAAGAAAAAAAATCTGTGTGGAGGATATTTTCAGGGAAATAGGGGAGAGGAAGTTTTGGGAAGGAAAAATTTATGAGGGGCGGGTAGGATTCTGTGGATCAATGTGTTCAGGAGTAACGGACGGATGAATCCATCCATCCTGTAAAGGTCAACAGGTTTCCCTCAACCAGTCCCTCCCGATCCGGCCCACCACGCCAAACGCATGGGCAAACGGAAACGGTAGGCAAACGCATCCACCGCATGACCTAGACAAACCTCAACCTAAGAACCCGCAACCCTACTAAGTCATCAAATGGAGCGAACCACTTGGGGTGACCTATAGCAGGGGTGTTAGGAAGACCTATAGCAAGGGATTGTTATCCAATAAATGGTTCCCGGGGCAGTGGTACCCATACCCACCTCTCAAATTGTGCCTGAAATAAAATAACTATTGCGTATTGCGCATGAATCACCAATGTATTAATATATATTGGTTGCCCATTGAATTTGGTAAGTAATCTAGTCATTGAACAGTCCGTTGATAGTAGCTTAATGGTCTGGGGTAGCTTAGTTATTTATTTTATTTTATTTTATACTATATAAACAAACAATACATGATTTACAGAGACGAAACAATATACAGGAATAAGATACTTCATGTTGTGAACCTATGATGTAATGTAATGTCTTCCTTCCTTGTAATGTCTGCTAAGTGGTACGTTTATTCCTTAATTACCAGGTGACTTGTGTAGTTTATAGGTGTGTGTGTGACATGTGTAATGTATGTGTGAGTGTTTGCGTGTGTGTGTCTGTGTGTGTGTGTGTGTGTGTGAGAGGGTGTGTGTGTGTGCGTGTGTGTGTGTTTCTGTATGTGTGTTTCTGTATGTGTGCGCATTGAATAGTTTAAATTATTGACATGATGCCACGTTTGAATTTGGGCAGTGAATCCGAAAAACTGTCAATTTTAGAGTTAAGACAAATATTATTTAGAGTATGAAGAGCTCGGTTAATTGTCGAATTAGATGCTGCATTTGTAACATTAACGATTCCGCGTTTATTGTCAAAACCACAAAGAGATTGCTTTCCACGAAAAATAGACTTTGGAGATATTCACATGTTATACTCACATTACAATTTTAAGTATAGTAAAAAAAACAAGTAGGTTAGTATATCTCGGATATCATCATAGAAGATGCGGTATCCGCAATGGTATGAATACCAACCTGACTATATGACTAACTGCGGTTAGATTATGACTAATCCAGATGTAGCTCGCGGCAGTAATATACTGATTTATACAACACATGTGTACATAAATATTACACGGGTGTCCATTACAAAACATCTTCTAATGATTAAATCCTAATGTACGAGAGCGTATTCCATGTGAGCTTATCATAGTTAATTGAAAATAGAAATGATTAAGACAATACATCTTGAAGAGAAACACCTGGTCGTGTGTGAGGATTGACAACAGAAAATAATTATTTTTATTAGGCATTATTTTTCTAGTATCCTCTTCTATCCATTATAGCAGGTTTGAAACGATATAAAGGCGAAGCTATCTGTGCCAAGCGGAAATGTGTCCTGTGTGCCTAACGCTTGCTCCCGCTCCGAAATCTTCAGCGACCTATTTCTGTTGACGGTGACTTTGAGGTTCGAAATGAACAAAAATTGTAAGTATTATGTTTTATTAATTTTAAAAGTATTAAGAAATTTGAATATTTAATATCTAGACAATAGTAAAATTATTGTTAAGTGGCGGAGATTTGATATTTTCGCACCGCGCTGCGTTGCGTTCGCATCGACTTAGATTATTAAATTTTCAGTGACAGATTTTTACTCCCTTTTCCAGAGAAAATAAGATATTTATCCGAAAGCTTTCAGAGTAAAAATTATACATCGTTCCTTAATAAATACAAGTGGACTAGCATTGTACAGTAAACAAGATTTCAATGAAAAATTGTGAAAAATGATTAAATAAACACACCGTAGTTTTATTGATGATACACAAATACAAACAGTCGGATGGAGGCAATGCACAAGTCATTAAACTGTCAATAACATAATGGCTGCGAGCAAATATAACCCTGTCAACTTCAGGCAACTAATATCCACTATCTTTCATGTCACTCGGGGCGGCAAACAATAATCCATATAAACGTTATTTATTACAGTTTATAACTAACGCCTGCTTCTCGCATTCAATTATAATCCCAGGGATGCATTAATTGCATTTTTAATAGAATCCGAATACTCCATCACACCTTGGTGAGTTATACTAAACATTTCTGGGGCGCCTACGTTCTAGTTCTAGGAGGAAGTACTGAAGAGTAGTGAAGAGTGTGTTTCAAGGATCGTAGGTGAGATAGGCTTTAATTCAAAACACGAGAACAAATTAAACGCTTACATTGATTTGTTATGTAATAAAGAATTAGCATTTATGGAACAGGTGTCTGTCGAATTCCTTTTGAAACTTGAAAACTAATAGTTACGTAAACAGTAGTTCTATACCTCCAAAATAGTATGTTTCTAATTTTCAAAACAATTTTTTTTCTTAAATCATAAGATTTGTAAGTAGGTACCTACATAAATTACAAACCATTTATATTTATGCGACATTTAAAAAAATTAAATAAGGAATTATTTAATGTCCAAAGAAACGTCACTATCTCATTGAAATATATTTTTTCAAACTTACTTCAGACAGGTAGGTACCGTAATATTGAAAAAATGGAAATTTAAAAGTCCAAATAAACCAGATGTTTTCACGTTTAAAGGAATTATATTTTCTGACATTAAAAAAGCCACCATCTTGAAACGGAACGTACAAAGAAATATACAGGCAAAGAATTTAAAACGCTTCGCTACGCCCAGTCAATAATTTATTTAATACATATAGTATTAATATATAAATATAACAAGATTATGGCAATCCTTGGAGCACAGACAACAGCCGAGAATATTCTGTCAAATTTATCGGAAGATTCTTTGGGAAAATGAAATAATTGATGACATTGAACTCTTTAGCACCTGCGGAAATGCTGATTCGATCGATTTGCCAGTGTTTAGGTTCCCTTCCTCTTGCAACATGGAATCTTCACGATCCAAGTTCACTCAATATTCTGACCAAAAGTCTTTACGAAACATCCCTAAAGTAATTATAGGTTAGGTAGGTAACATTATAATTCAAGAATGTCTCTCAAATATGTACAATGCGGGTTTTATGTTTACTTACGCGTTGAGTTTTTCGTCTTAGAAGTTTTGTTTTCGTCCAATAATTATAATGACATACACGTTATTATTTACTGTTCACGGTACATAATATACACGGTGTCCGGAAACTCGTAGTACAAGCGGGAAACTGGAGAATCTACACCACATGGGGAACCCAAAAAAACATAAAGTTTTTTGATTTGAGCAATTTCACAAAAAAAAAAAAAACCAAAAAAAAATATTTTTCGGTTATTTTAGGGTTAAAGTTTTTTCTGGTGTTTAGGGTTGAACAACAGATGTTTTAACCCTGCAGAGCAGAAATATTTTATGATTACACCGGATTAAATGAAGGGTGATTTCAAAATAATGCTTCAAATCCGAGTTTCTTCATTTGTTTTACTTTCAAATAGTTTTAATTAGTTGGGTACTTTGATCTTCAGTAATAATTTATAAGAATTTGATTAAAAAAAAAAAAAAAAAATCAACTTCTAACTCGATTTACTCGATAACGAAAACTCAAATCAAAAAAAAATATACTACAAAATCGACTCCAAATGTGATGTAGATTCACCAGTTTCCCGCTTGTACTACGAGTTTCCGGACACCCTGTATACTGTAACTTCATAACCATAAAATAAGAGTAAAGGATCGTAAATGCATTTATTCATTTTTCTATGTAGCTTAACCTGATATCTACGGCAGTGTTTTACTTAAGGGCATTGAATTTTACTTGAATTATTGAACTTCGTATCCGTTTGTTTGTTTATGGTATAATTGACAGGATGATCACGATGTACTTATTTATAGGACCAACTGAAAAGTGTCAAACAACTCGTCATAAATACGCATGTTTTGATGGAAATAACTAAGTGTTAGTCTTATTCTTCTATGACAAGGAAAATACCATCTCCTATTGGAAGTTAGCTATCATCAGGATAATCCTTAACCGGTTGACTGTTGTCAAACAAAACTGCTATTTAGATAATAAGAGCATCGCGAATATGATTTATTGTACTTTAAAGGTATTTAGATTAATAGACGTAACAATAACAAAATTATATTTAAAATTGTAAGCAATGATGATAGATTGCAGTGGCGGCTCGTGACTTTTGAGTGTGATAGTGTGGTAGGTTTGAAAAATTCGACATTATTGGTGTCGCTGTTTCCGAAAATGATTCTTTTTTTAAAATTTGATTTTTTGTATGAAGATTTTCAGGAAATCCGTGCGGCGCACGGTCAAACTGAAATTTCCTTAAAATCTTCACAAAAATAACCGAAATTTCTGAAAAAAAAAAAAACATTTTCCGATACAAAAACATCATTCACGCCATTGTTTGTAATATTAGCACTCTAGTACACCAAAAGTCACGAGCCGCCATTGAATTAGATGTAAGAACAATTTGACGAATGCTGAACCCACGTATTTAAATTAAAATTCGGAAACGTGTATAATAATTATACTAGGTTCATTTATTGATTATTTTTTAATGATAAACTAATGTTTATAAGACAAGGTTTTTTATGCATAGCACAAAAGGATAACAAATAATTATAAGAAATAATTAGTCGCCTGAAATATCCATACAATTTGAAAATATCTCCCGAGTAAAAATAAATGCCGCCCACGGGAATTGGTTGTTTACAGGTGAAAAAAATATAATAAGCAGTAATTGTTGATTGAAGTACTAGTAAATATTGAATTATTTGGCATCTTGGAAATAAGCCGACGTAGCTCAGTGATCCAGAGCAACTGATCTGACATTAGAAGGTGCGGGTTCAATTCCCGTTGGCGGCATTTATTTTTAATCGGGAGATATTTTCAATTTGTAAGGATATTTCAGGCGACTAATTATTGCTTATAATAATTTATTTATATTGTAATTGCGCACATAAAGTATTTTGGGTAAATCATGTAACCACGCATTTGCAGGCCAAATTTAAAAGTGTTCCTTGTTGTAATCTCCGAAAGAAGTCCAAGGAAAACATGTAGGAAGCTTGGCTAACAGCGGCATTGGCCGAGTTCGTTATTCACATTGGGTAACCGATTTTCCCCTTTCAACTCGAGTTTTGTTCACTGAAACTGTCGATACTACAAAGCTATTTCAATAATCGAATCAACAATAGTGGGTCCATTTTTATCACAAGGCATTGTTAGTAGGTTCGGTAAAGAAGTTATTAATCATGGTCGAGTGGAGATCTCGTATAAAGCGACAAAGGCAATTATTTATGTAAAACGTTCCTTCTCTCGGCATCTTTAGCACTAGTTTTAATTCAGCAACGGGTTTTAATTGCTAACTGGGTGCGATTAGCGGTATTGTCTTCGTTTCTTGTATGTTTTAGGTACACTGCAGCGGAGTTTTGATAGAAATGTGAATTTCAGATAAGATGAGACATTTTTTACAGCACAATAGGTGTTACAGTCACAACGGCATGTATCTGGCCACAGATTCTCAAACACATTTTTTTCAAATATTATATTCTTATTCTCCAAAAAATAGACTGGTTAGTAGCTGAGAAGACAAATGCTTTGGGTTCCTACAAGACGTCGCGGGTTGGATTCTCCGCTAGCTAAGTCCTTTATCATTTGACGGAAGTAGGAGGAGTTCAAACATTATGAAGTTATTCGCAACCCAGAATATTTATCTATCTTTAAAAAAAAGGTTGAATCAAAGATCTCGCGTAAGTCAAAGGATTATTTATCGTTTTAATATTTTGTACATTTAAAAAAAAAAAAATTGTTGAATTTTCCGGTTTGATTCTTTTGACATGCTCAGCAATCTGTACAGTAAATCGAAAAAAAGTAAATAACAATTTTGTGGAATAATTATTTTCATCTTTCCTAATCGCCCTCACGACCACTTCACCATATTTCAATATCCCAAGTTTCCATTAACAACGCCTAGATCTCTTTAGGAGGGTGATTTCTAGTGACTCCCACTTTGGGAATCACTGTATTTGGCTGAAATACTAAACATTACCTTCTTGCACTTCAGAAATCAAATTTGACCCGGAAGAACTATGAATAAATTGTTCGCGTGCACACAATAGTACATTTTCCTTCTACTTAATACGAACTGTCGATCATCGTGGAGATTTATGAACCGTATGGCATTTCCGAGAACTTAAATTGTTGCACTCACAGTACTTCATGAAACGTTTAAAAAACCTCCACTGTTATGTTATTCCCACGCAACACGGCCATGAGACAAAAAAGAGACAAGTCATTACTCACTTGGTATGGATTTCATTCGGGAGTCTGGTCTAGGACCTTGGGCACGTCAGCACGATTCAAATTATTTCATTTCGTTATTAATTTTACAGGAGCAGGTTTGATTGTTAAACGAATTTAAATTTGATTGCATTCATGATCACGTCTTCATTTTTTGTGTCTTCTTTTTCGACCATCCTTTTTTTAGACAAGAAGAAAAAACCCTCGTCACATCTCAATCTGTTCTTTGTTGGGTTGAAATTTGAAATCGACTCTCGGAAAAACGAAATAGAATCACCATTGTTGGACTGGACCAAGGCTAAGCTTGAATAAATCTCTCTTACACTTAAGAGTCCCTTTGTACGGAGTTAATGATTTCTGTCAAAACATGGTAAGATCTTCTTCACAGTCCTTTCATTGGACTGACATTCCTGGAGATAATGCACTTTATTATACGGCAATTGAAGTTCACGGACGATACGAGATTAAATTGATTCAATAAGTTAATGTTACGAGACCATAGAAAGAAATTACTCGAGCGTGAAAATAAGTATTTGAACGGAGACTGGGTCATGGAATGATACAATTAATCAGTTTGATTGATTCAAAGATTTTTTGTGACGCATTTGGTACCATCAATAGTGGGTAAGCACTAACTTGATTAATTTAACTTTTAAGACATCTGTCGCAATGTTGTTCACATATCTTGACTTAGAGTTTGTGCAAACATATATTTCATTATTGTGGCAATTTGAATTATGCAAGTCTAACTAAGTTGAACGGATGGAACGACACAAAGCTTTGCCTTGACATACACTCCTTGCACACGTACGAACAGAATCGCCCGTGATATGAGCTTGCTCAAGAATCTCAATATCTTGGTGTTGTCATTTGTTATGTCTGCCTAGGGTGTACCGACTTCACACCTAAGAAAATTAGAAAATCTTACCACCTAATTTTATTATGTTCAGTTTCCATAACCTTCAGATTCACCTGTGTAATTTGTGAAAGATTGACATTACGTTAGTGTCAACAATAAATTAATAATGTCTCTGGTGTAATGTTTCCAATGTAAGCATAAATCAAACACCCACGAAGACACGCCCAATGTTGTCTTTGCAAGTAAATTCATTAATGACTCCCGCTTCTACAGATCGGAGTGGCGGGTTTGTTGCATTGAGATTTCAATAACATTTTGTATACGCTCCAAAGATTGGCAAATAAGTATTTCGCCTATTATTAACTCATGCTCTTATTTTATAGTTTCTAAGACACACTTCATTTCCATTTTAATCCTCATCATTGGCGCCACCTTGGAAGAGTCCTTGCCGCTTCTAGGAAATATCTCCATTCCTGCAGGTCTCTTTCTGTCTGCTTTTAGTTCCTTTTGCCTAATTATAAGGTGGTCGCCTGTACAGTTTACACCATCCAGTCAACTTAGTATAGGTCCCCACATGTATTTGTCCCGTAAGGCTTAATTTAGAAGACTCTTTGGTTGTCGGCTTGTTACATATCCTACCAAATGGATTCGTCTCTTTTTTTATATTTCTTGTGATTTTAAACAAAATTTGGTGTACTCGTAGCACTAATAGCTCGTTGTTATATATTGTATAATCTTTCATTCTTATCATATGTTTTGCACATTGGATTCGTCTCAGTTTTATAGACCTTATTATTGGCGGTACTTCAAACAATATTGACGTAGCACTTTAACTCGTTGTTGTATCTTGTGCAATCTTCTATTCTTGTCACATGTTCTGTACAGTGGATATGTCTCAGTTTTATATATCTTGTCATTGACGGCACTTCAAACTATATTGGCGTAGCACTATAACTCATTGTTGTATCTTGTGTAATCTTCTAATCTTATCACATGTTCTGTACAGTGGATACGTCTCAGTTTTATGTATCTTGTGATTGACGGCACTTCAAACTATATTGGGGTGGCACTATAACTCGTCATATACGCTTGATACTATTTTCTCATATGGCTCCAAAGATGTGTCTTAAATTCATTTTTTATATTTTTATTTAGAAAATTTCTCAATCCTTCCTTCTTCTCAAAAATATCCAAACTATATTTTGCACGTTTTCGTGAGCCGTAGGTTAACATTGGTCTGGGGAGAGTTTGATAGAGATTAGATTTGGTTGTACTTTAGAGCAGTCTAGCTTTGTTATGTGTATTTTAATAGCTTTGTTATTTTACAACACCTGTGAAAACGGTTCAAATTATTTAAATATCACAAGAGAACTTATACGCATATGAATGAATTACATTATATTGAAAGAATGTGATACCTAACAACTAAATGTTAATAAATAATTAATTCTCAGGTATGTGTGAAATAAAATGATTGTAGGTCGTGAAATATGTCCCTATACAAATAGCTTAAATTACATTTTTCACACGTTCAATAGTAAAGTGCGTATTCTAAACATCTGTGTAAACTCCGCAAACGGATAAAGCTTTAAATATCTTCACACTCTGCACAATAATTAATATATTACGGGAGTGTTTAAATTTTTAGAACTCTTAAAACTGTATTTTTATTTCGTAATCGCATTAGATCAGTTTTTAACTCAAGCGTACGAATTTTAATGTGAGAAATAACTGTATTTATTATCTAACATAGGTACTCTATGGGAGTAATTAATAGTATTAAAAATATGAATGTGAATGACTATCCCATTTCATAATATTAATATTTAGTTTCAAATATAGTCGAGACAAATAATTTTTTTTGTAAGTGTAATAAATTAAGTGGCTTGAAGAAATTAATGCCGTCTGTCGAAAATGGTCTTGATTTCTGAATCCAAACCCATTATATTGCAGACAGTTTTTTAAAAGTCGTGCTTTGGGCACATTCAGTAAAAATATTATGAGATAATTTTTGAACTTCATTTGTAAGATGGCACCATACATTTTTCTTTTGAGTTATTTATGGGCTAGTTAAAGGTTGTTCCATTAGTTATTTATTTATGGTTTATTTAAAGTTGATTAAAATTGTCGAAATAAATCAAAACGTTGTTCGTTCTTCGGGGAGCTGATTTGCTTTGCCTTTCCACGACCTTCTTGAACCAACTTTTCAGAAAGGCTTACTGTGTCCATATCATCAGGGGAGATGTGACATCACATTTTCAACCGTCGACTCTTACTAAAACATACTTCAGTTACAATTTGATCGTCACCTTTGGCGCTACAATCCTGGAAGAGTCCTTGCCGCTTCTAGGAAATATCTCGACTCCTGCCGGTCTCTTTCTATCTGACACCTTAATATAAGTCCCCACATTTTTTCGTCCTGTAAGACTTATTTTAAAATACTCTTCGACTATGGTTATTACATCAAGTGGAGCCATCTCAGTTGTATGTATCTTGTGATTGACCGCTCTTCAAACAAAATTCCGTGTACTGTGGCACTAATAGCTCGTTGTGTCTTGAACTATATTTTCTTTTATGGCTCCGAAGATTAGTCGTAATTTTTATTTGATTTATTCAGGAAATCTTCTCAAACCTTCTATTCTTCTTTTAAAAAATGTCCAAATTATATTTTGTCTGTTTTGGTGAGTCAACGCTTTCGTAACGTTAGTCTGAGCAATGTTTTATAGATATTTGATTTAGTTCTCATGTTTTTTTAGATTTTATTTGTTTTTGTTTGAGCAGTTCCATTAATATTATAATTCTGTTATTCATTGTTCTATTTTCATAGCTTTGTCGTTTTCATTTTAATCATACAAGATATTTATGATTATGGACACTGCAAAGCTGTGTAAAACGTTGCCTCAAGACGGAGGAGTAATCGCAACAGAATTAATCATATTAGAATCAAAACGTTATAATTCTTAATATATCTATTGGCCTTTAGAATCCTGAATCGCCAACTCCGTTTAAAGTTTCACTATCGATTGGCTTACACAATAAATCATTTTATTCTAGGGGAATGTGGGAAGACGAACACGATTGACTTCGCAAATAAAATGAAATGTTCGCCTTGTTTAAGCCAGACAGCATAAAAATGCGTCTATTATTATTATTAGATGACGCATACCTCTTAAGAAATCCAGTAATTGGAGAATTTGGGGCAAGTTACCTCACGGAACGGGCCAGACAATGCCCAAAATGGATCTCATTGGTTGCCATTGGCCAATGCAGATTATGCGGATCCAACAGATGTTTGGTGAGTGCACGGCCGATTGCATTCCTGCGCGCATTGTGTATTATAATGTTATTGCGGTGGTGATCTCATGCTTTGGGGGCGGGATAGAGGTACACGTTTAGTACTCTTATTTGCAAACAATGCTTGAGGGCTGCGAGCTGTGATAGATAGCAACTAGCAAAAGTCAGATGAAGCGTTCAACATTATAGTCATGCCGCTGAGAGCTCCGTTCTAACCTCCATTTACATGCATCGTTTATCTGAAAATGGAGGAGGTTACAAGTTACAGTAGAGTTATCGGTGGAATGCCTATGTTCTTGAATTAATCTTTAATATTTGAACCACAATAGCTTTCCATGCATTGAATTAACCGGAGAATTAAATTGAAGAAGAGATTACAACAAAGCTAACAGCGGTACGGTTGGAGGGTGATATTTTAGAGTGAATTTGGAAATATTTGAACCATAATATGGAAAAAACCATGTTATTGTTTTGATACCAGGGCCAGATCTAGGTTATATAAATGAAGATGGAATCAGGGCATAAAATCGTAAAGGGCGCCAAGATCAGTTTCATGTTTCTAAATTAGAACAAACAAATTTATGTGTTTTTATTATGAAATAAAGATTATTGGATAAAAAAAAAAAAAATTTTACGGGTCATATATTATTGTATTGGAACCTCTTTGCAAAGAAGGAACCTAATAAAAAATATTAATATTTAAATATATGACTGTGGAGACTCTTAACATTCCAAGGAACCTCCTAATTCCACCCGTCATCGGCTTGACACGACCATAATAATACAAGTAGATGTTTTGTTGTAAGTATGGGGGCGGATCAGACGAAGAGGTGTTTAGAGCGATAAGCAAATATTATTGTACTGGAACCTCCTCGGAGAGAAGGAGTTGAAACGAGAAGAATTCGAGGACAATGGTTGTGCATATTTTAACCACTTTCCTAATAAGGGCAGAGTAAACGTTTCCAAATAGTTTGTTCGATGATTTATAAGGAGTTCCTTTCGGAAAAATAAAATATAGTTAGTTAATATCTTTACTACCCGGCTTCGCCCTTGAATAGATTTTGGTAATAGAAGATTTCAGTGATCTTTGATTTTTAGTTTTTACAATAAATTAAAAGTGGAAAAATATAAATAAAATTAACTATCTGGCACCTTAATTTTTAAAGTTAAATTAAAATTTCAAAGATGATCTGTCCATTGTCCCAAAGATCGAGCGTTCAATCCCTTGCGAAAGTGGGTCAGAAAGAAACGCAACATCTTTAATTAAGTGCTGTGCTTTCCATCAAATGCTAAATACTCCATCAACACCACATTGACATCATCATCAGCACCGCATTGATGTCATCACCACCACATAGACATCATCATCAGCACCGCATTGATATCATCACCACCACATCGACATCATCACCAGCACCACATTGATATCATCACCACCACATCGATCCCACCAGCAATCACTTACTAGCACGACACCAGTATTGGCAGCAGTAATGGGCTGACCGACTCAGACATTGATGGGCGAAGGATAATGTATGCAAATTGCCCTCACGCAATAATTGATGCGACCACTATAATAATTATAGTGCGTTTTGAACAATGGGCCGTTTTGATATTAATGTGTAACCTTGTGCTTAAGGTATATCATGCATACGTTAGAATTAGTTATAGATTAATAAAATGCTTGATAAATTAATGTGTTTTCATTTATCGAAGAGTTGAAGTTTTGTAGTAGAATATTGATGACATAAATCTTTGTTGAATCATACTAACATACTACCTAACAAGTTAACCCATTGATACCTATTCCTAATTACAATGAATGTTGTATCGTACCGGCTGCGCCAATTCATACATTACGTTGTTACAAAATAAATTACCAAAAATTTACCAAAATTGAGGTATGTATCACATTTTTTAACCAGTGAAAATGTTTATTCAAATTAAAAGGGTTAAAATTAACTAGTTATGGGACACTAGTGCCTCCTTCAATGCAGTTAAATAAGTTAAGAAAAAAAATTGTTTTAAATAGCTCCATGAAGCAGTTATTATTTTTAACGATTACTAGAAAGTGTATAAAAAAGCATACTAGGATACTTAAGCAACATCTATATTATAAAAGACCACACACAAGTTCACGTAATTCAAAACGTTTATATACGGAACTTTCATAAAGTAATTTGACAAAAAAACCTACCCAAACAATAACTGGCCATAATCGAGTTAAAGTTTAGTTCTTAATTTATACATGAGTTACCATTGTGTATAACTGTTCTTTTGTGATTATCAAAATCGTCTTTCGCATCAAATCTTGTATATAAAGTGGTGACCCAGCCGTGACCAGATTTTGGACATTGAATGTACGCCGCCGACGACCCATCAAATGTGTGACAAAGGTTTATCTCGAGATGAAATAAAAACACTTCAAATGTGGGTCTCTCAGATTTAATGGTACCTAGTGGAACTGATTACCAAAATCACAATTAAGAGAACCAGGCATCATGGCGATAGTTAAAGGTTAACAAGAGCAAGCAATTTATTTTTTAAAATTAAGCTACGAGTTGGTAATTTACTGGTGATTTATGCTACAATGATTGCATACCCAATTAGGGTAAAATGCTAGATGTTAGTAGTATTTTGAAACATTTTTTTCAGACGAGGGTAATAAGTTAAGTAGAAAGTATTGGTCTAATGTTGATAATTTGACAAAGAAATATAAATAACAAGAAAAAACATTAATATGTTATGTAGGTGTACCTACTATGTAATTTGACCGGTTAGGTTAAGTAAGATTTTGCAATATAAACGTAACCTCACCTAACCCAACCCAAACTAAACAAACGTAACTTAATCTAACCTAACCTCACTTAACGAAAGAAAACCTAACCTAACCTAACCCAAACAAACTCTACTAGGCAAAATATAATTGTTAAGGCGATGCACTACGTAGTATAATATTTTAAATCGAGCCGCTATCAATAACACCCCTTACGTAGATGGCGATAAGGTTTAAATTCCCGCTTAACACCATCCGCCTGTTTTGATTTATGCAAGAAAAAAACATGGCAAAAAAGGGCCTTTTATTTTATTTTGTGGATGTTCAGGCATAAATATTTAATTTTTTCCGATAATTTTATAAATAACTTGATTTGCCACATTATACAATAAAATCATAACCGAAAATGGGTTTGTAAGTAGGAGATTTTGAACTATAAAGAAGTTTTCATAGCCTTATACATTATTTTTTTCCTGGCTTATAAAAAAACTTATCTAAAAAATACTCGATTATTTCAAAGGCCAAGATGTTTTCTATTCGCAGTATTTAATTAAAGCATCTGAAACATTTCTAGGCGATCAAATTCTCAAACCAAAAACACATGATTTTGAATTACTACGTTAGTGCATATCCTTAAAGAAAACACCTATACATTTTTTATTCCTATTCAGTCAATGAATCCATTTAATCGATAGAAGTTCTATCCCGAGATTGTCTTCAAAATTTTCCGTTTTCATAGAATTTGAATACAGATATTTATCAAGAAAGATTTAAAAAAAATATTCTTCATTAATCAATTAGCTTTCACAACGTCCTGTCATCTTCTAATCCGTTCTCTATTCTGTCTCAACTCTGAATTTCACACACTCCACGATTGTCTCGTGCTAGCGACGACAGTTCACGCACAGATGTGAAATAATTTCCATAAACACAATGCGGTTTTGGTTTACTCAGGTGTAATGATAATGGCAAACTTATAACGGTTACGCCACTGCTTACTGGTAGGGCCCGCCGACAGCCCACGGGCAACGGACGACAATAAAATAAGTTTACCCACGATGTCCAATGTCAAATTATTTTGTAACACTTATGAAGACATTGATAGAGATACACACAACAAATTGGGTATGCGTAAGACGATAAAATTATAATACATATACATATATACATATATGATTGCAGATTTTCACAGCCAAAAGTATTATAGTGATTTATTTTTGAGGTATTATGCCGTGTTGCGATACCTCCTTCTTTAGTCAACGTTTAGGACAGCATTACAGTGTCCATCAACAGGGCAGATGTGTAAACAAGATGTTTAAATACATATACCATACATGGAAAATACCAACATACAAGCTTCATGATTTATTTTTCAATATTCTCGGTTGACAGTCCAATTTCAAAGAGATAAACTGTTTTATAACTATTTTAAAGCAGAAAAAAGATTTTATTTTATTTTTATTTTTTTTATTTTTTTTTTTTATTTATTGTTTTTGTGTTTAATTCGTAGAACTCCATTTAATTTTTCTAATAAATTTAATTTAGATTAAATTTGATAATATTATTATTAAGTTCTGCAAGTGTTTTAGTTTTTTATTATTGTGACAGCTGTTTCGGCTTACAAGGCCATTTTCAAACTGTCAGTTTGAAAATGGCCTTGTAAGCCGAAACAGCTGTCACAATAATAAAAAACTAAAACACTTGCAGAACTAAATAATAATATTATCAAATTTAATCTAAATTAAATTTATAAAAAAAAAAAAAAAGAAAAAAAAAAAAAAAAAAAAAAAAAAAGAAAAAAGAATCTTCCATATTTTAATTTTACAAACACATGCCATTAATAATATTGAATTTTTTATTTAAAAAACTATCATAAAAATAATATTTGGACAATAATTCTTAGTCCAATCCGACAATTTCACATTTCGGCGTCCACGGATTTCTTTGAAAAATACAGGTGAAAAAATACTCAAAAGTATTTAGTACAGACCTGAGGATTGATTCAGAATAAGTAATTTGTAAACTGCACTCACATAAATTCTACCCACATATTCCCCACAAATTTTCTACGTAAACTTGATCCGTGAGGGGAGGGGGTTGTTACAGTGTGAAATTATTTTCTAATTTTTTGTGGGGGGGGGGGGTGGCTACGGAATTCCCTGTCGAAAAATTCCCCACATTTTTCCGATCAAAAATACCCGTCAAAAATACCCATCAAAAATAATAATTAAAAATACCCATCAAAAATACCCATCAAAAATTCCCATCGAAAATTCCCATCAAAAATACCTGGTAAAAGTACCTAATCAAAAGTTAAAAATATTTAGTTCCAGTATAAAAATACTTGTGAGTATTTTGGAGATTTGTCACAAGTACAAAGTATAGCATGAAAATACCCGGTACTTTTACTGGGTACGATAAATACGCCTCACCTCTACTTTAGTCGCCATAAATGGCCTCATCCATTACAAGAAATTCTTGGAATACCAAAAATTGTTCAACTTCCAATCCTATAAATGGCAACTGTTTTTTTCTATATCGATTATTTTCAACGGAAAACAAGAGAAGCATAATCGATATGTACAAAAGTGGTCATAAAACAACAATGGGTATCTTCTCCGCCTTTACAGAAACTATATAAATAAATATAGAGGATGCAATATAACAAAATTTATGTGAATGTGGTTTTAAGATGCCCGCTAGTCAGATGAATTAGAAACACTTCTGTGATGTATTAGTGAAATTATCATATCTGGTTGAAGTATGATTTAAGAACGTACATTCATAATCCCAAAACAGCACCATCCGTCTTCCAAAGCGAATTGACCTTTTTTCATATCATAAGTGGTGTAGGAACCGAATTAACATAAAACCGGAGCCACGGACAATGCAATCATTACAACGGCTTTACTGTGTTGTATGAACTTACTAAACAAGAATATACTATGCTATATATTATGAAAACTAGCGTAAGCCCGTGAAAAAATCACGGGATAGTGGGAATTCTTGACAAATCAGTTCCATTTTTGATAACACACTTAATAATAATAATTAAATGAGATTAAAAGAATTTGGCATTCTCAGACTATAAAAAATATTACCATTTGTTATTTCGGCTACTGGCATTATACCTAGCTCTCTCATTCAAAATTTAGGCGTATTAGATCTGTCAAGATCAAGAATTTATATATAAAAATGCAAAAATCAGTCATTTTAAATACATGTAGGATTACGAAAGATTTTTTAAAATATTTATATTGAGGGATCAGGAGGATTTATAGGTCCAGTGCCGGCATAGTCCAGTGGTAACGCATTGGACTGCCATTCCGAAGGTCGCGGGTTCGAACCCGGCGTGCGCAAATAAATTTTATTTGATTAATTTGTGTTATTTCACAATTAATTAATTAAAATAATATATAGTATATTTGCGGCACGTTCCAGAGTGGAAGATACTACCAGTATCGCCCTGGTGTAAGACCACCATTCAGAATTGAAACGTTGCTCCAAATGGCTTTAGCCGTGTTTAGTGACTAGATCTGAATAGCCAGGTACTTCCCCACCTTCCTCTTTCCCTTCCCCACTTACCTTCAGCCTCACAACATCCCCCAATTGGGGATGCCATAGTCTCACTGGCTCCAGACGGGAGCAGTTGGGACTCTTGTGAGGTATTCACTATAAAAAAAAGAAAAAAAAAGTCAGGAGTTATACCGAGCCGAACCCTCTGATATGAAAATATCTGGAGTCGGTGAATTATTTTCCCATTTGATCTTGGTGATTTGACGTGTTGTTCTTTTGTATTTATTATGTTTATATAATGCACTTACATAATGTGAATTGTCTAGAAGATCATTTGTAGAAAAAGTGTGTGGAAGGGTTTAGTTTTTCCTGTGGGGAAGATTTAACCCGGACAAAAAGTCGGAACAAGTAATTATTATTTATTCCGGAATGTGTAGTGAAATTCCACATATCCCATAAATAGTGCAAATACATAAAATGTTAACAAGTGATATCATAAATGTAATAGATATAAAAATACCAACAAAAAAATTATGATTGAAAATTTGACAATAAATTAACAATATATAAAGAAATATCCTCGATTTAAATTTTCGTTGACGTTATTGATCTGTATTGTTATTGTATATATTATATATTTTATTGTTTATAATTTTTTCAAATAAACGTGTTTGTTTATATGCGGCAGTTCGTTTCAAGCATGTGAACCATTATAATAGATCAATGATGTGAACGCATTCTGTCCCCAAACATTGCAATAATCGTACAAGAAGTTCCATCAAGAATATTCAGTGTTGCCAACTCAACTACTTCAAAATATGCTAGAGTGATGGGAAAAATATGCCAGAAATATGCTAAATTGCTTAAAAAATGCCAAAAAAAACAACATAAATTTAACTTAGTATTTATTGAGAAATAGAGTGATGGGAAAAATATGCCAGAAAAATACTAAATTACTTTAAAAAATACCATAAAAAAGCTAACATAAATTTAACTTAGAAATAAAATCAGTGAAATATAATATCAACATCTTCATCTTCTTCTTCATTAACAGCAGCTGATGTGGAAGGCTGAGAGACGGAGTCGTAACTTTCTTTGGTCCCAATGCAGCGTAGTACTTCGTCAGGTACAGTGTAAGAATAACAGCACTTTCCTGCTCTCTTTAGGCCAAATCTCACGTACAAAATGGCATTCAGGGTTCTCACCGCCAAACGATTTCAGAGTTTTGTTTTGACCAGACTCATTTGGCTAAATACACGTTCAATGTCCGCATTTGAATGCGGCAATGTTAAAATAGACATTGCAAACTGACATAAATCACCGAAGGGGTTATTATTAGCTGCATCTTTATATTGCATGACTTCAATCCAAAACTCTACAGTGGAAGTCAAGGATTCCCATTTAATGTGAACTATGTTTCTCCATTGAGACACCAGTTTTTCAATCGATATCATTTTTGTTAGTTAAAAAATTGGTTTTTATTATTTTCATGTTTCTGTAAAAATAAGCCAAATAAATATGCTATATGCTAAAAGCATAATAGTTATGCTAAACATGGAGTAATTATGCCAAATTTAGCATATAATATGCTAACTTGGCAACACTGAGAATATTTGAGGCAACAGAAATTAGCGTAAATTTGTTTGGGCAAGACTGTCTGACTTTATTTCAAAAAATTAGATAAGGTTCGATTAGTTTTTTCATTTGTATAATACGTTTGGAAGACGAAACTGCTGTCACGGCTAACAATAACTACACAGCAGAACTTTTTAAAATTATAAACTGATTAATTTTTTAATTAATTCGATTTTATTATTATTGAATATATAAAAAAAAATTGGGGTTCTACAAATTAAATTGCATAATAATAAACAAAAAAATCTTTGAATAACTTTTAAGAGGCAGTTAGAAATAGAATCCTTTCAAACTGAAAAAAATCGCATACACGTTTTCAGAATATTCATCATAAGAAATGGTTTGTGAGGATGCTGTACAATCATTTTTTAGCATTATTTTTACAATGTAGCTTGGCAACAATTTAGCAAGCATAAAATAGTTTTGCAGTTTTACTTCTCAATAATAATATAACCAATCAATCTGTAATCTCGGTCGATAAAACCCCATTAGTAATATTTTATCTTCGTTTCGTTATAAAATTAATACAGAAGGGACGTCTGAGCAAGAAAATTTGCGTTTTTCAGCCATTATCGTTTGTTTATTGTGGTTAATGACAAAGTAAATCATTCTGCGAAAAAGTCGTATCCGAGTTCTGCAATATTCTGCGTGGAGGACGAACAGGTATGGAACAGGAAAGGTTGATATAAGGATCTCATCAACTTGCATACATATTAATTAGTCAGGCATATGTAAAATGGAGATATATTTGGATCCTGGAATATTCATAAAACAAGCAATGACGACGTTTATGAATAAATTGTTTTTGAAAATGCTTTATACCTACACAATGTTTCACGTTTATACCGCAATATTGTAGAGTCATAAAGATGTTAATTTTTTTTTCAAAAAAGGCCCTAGTAAAAAAAAATGACATGATAAATTTAAGCCTTAATTGACAGAGTTCTATTTGTTCATTTATTAATTTTATTTTAGCCATTTGTACATCCAAGTTTACAACATTATAATATTGTATTCCTTTGTATAGTAAGCTGTTTTGTGGGTAGTCTTTGTCCTTTATTGGTTGCTCAGTTTCATTACACGTAATAGGTTGTTTCTTATTTTATGTATAAATATCATCGCGTTCAAAGTCAGCATCTGTTTCACTGTTAGCCAATTTAGTTCCTTTAGTTTTGCATAACGTCCCCCTTTTGCGTTAATACTGTGGACGCGCGTAACCAATTAGTTACAAAAAGTGAAGCCTAGGCTAACACGATATTTGTAGCAAAATTACTCTAAATTCTAAATATATAAATATTTAATCTTGAAAAATATTGAGTAAATTGTTCATAGGTTGTCAATATTATCACGGTATCATGAAAATGGAAAATCGTACAGAATGTACAAGAGACAAATCGAAGATAAAATGCAGTAGAATTTCTGTATGTAGGAGAATTTCTTAAGCAGGAAATGCCACTAACGTAATTAACAAGATATTTCGATGAATATTATTAAACTTATTCTTCTGAACAACAAGATGATTCAATGTGAGAAAAACACACACGGAGATTAGATATCTACAGATAGAGAATTATAAAAAACGTAATACTTGCGTATCGTTTTGTGTGTTTATCCGCTTTTTCTCAACAATTAACCTGCGTTACATAACGTGCGAGAGAATAAACCGCTGAATGAATTCGCCATTTAATTGAATGCAGTAGTAAATGCGATGTGCCAACTATTGTGTAACTGACCCACATATTGGTGGGAGAACAGCATAATGTGTACGCACTGTGAACGTGAATACATTATACTGATTCTCACATAGGTAGGACTGCTTTACAATACTACCTACTACAATACCATATATCTAGTAGGAAGAAACACATCTAGATGCGATAACTTTAACCTCTTTCGCATATTTTACTTTTGAAGCGATGCAATTTCACCATCCTGGCTATGTGTGCTTCCTGGGAATCTGATGGGAGTGAACAGATAGGAGTTGTAGGTAGTGAATTTTGTGTAGGTACAGTCGAATTCCACATCAGGCCTAAAACATATTACATTAATTCGAGTTATCTCGAATGTGCTTGTAACAAATAAAAAAATCTTGAATAAGCAATTACATAGTATAATAATAGTAACTCAAAGAATTGATATGAACGAATGTACAACAGAATGTAATTGGAAAAAAAATATTTCTGCAGGAATTCAACTGTAGCCTGTCTTTTTGTCAAATTCCAATTGTACCAAATTGCATCGTAATCGTAAATATAATTGACGTTTTTCACGCGGTGTAGGTACTTCGAAGTGAACAACTTCACATTGACAAAAATGTCGGCGGACGGCATGGGCAACTCTCACGCAAAAGTCTCGACGTCTAACTTTTTATTTCCCTGTGAACGAAGCTTTTGAAATATTAGCGAAGAAAATAGTAGTTTAATATATAATCAAGATTACAGCAGTCTTGTAGAATTTTACAGAGTAGTTTTTTTGTACCATTCTTGCGTCGCACTGTCTGGAACCAGAGCTCTATTGCTCCAAGAACTGGGATGCGTTTAGAACAGAATTAATACAGAGGAATAGAATGAGATTTGGGATATTAAGTTCAAATCACTAAATATGGTTTATTTAAAAGTAACGTTTGTAACAGTAATGATAGTTAAAAAACTTAGTCAAAAAGGGAACACTGAGAGTATTCCACTTCGCTTTCGTTCTGCCTTATGTTGTTATTTTTTTAACAAGAAAAACTTGGTGAAACTTATTCACAAAAAAAATAATTTACAATTCAATCTTTTACCTTTTATCGGTCTTATAAATTTGCTTAGAACCTTCGTAATTTTTCATCTAGCTAGTAATTTCGTGAGCATGAAACTAAAGCTCTAGTAAAATATATGTTGCATAGGTGTAACTGGGACCTGTCTTTTAACGCGCGTTACCGTGACTACTAACCGCATATTATGACAGTTCTCACAATTATAGCTGACAAATGTGCGGTTACGGTCACGAGCGTTAACATGTAGTGACTAAGGTTAAATAATTTCTAAAATAACAATAACGTAACGCTGGGGACGTCTTCTCTTAAGGCGACATAATACTCTAATTGCGGGAGTTTGCTCGACGCTCACACTTTAGATATTTCTGATGAACGTATTACTAAAATCACAAATGTTTCTAAAGGGATCCCTTCGGATGTAAGTTATTTACATTTATGGTTAGTAAAAACAGGACCTTAACATCAACATATTTTATGTAAAATGGTTTGAAAATTTAAAAAACTTTTTTTGTTATAAAATTAGCAATAAGCACCAGATTTTATTTTTCTATGCGATGAATTAGTAACTTCCCGAGTTTAAAAATTAGTAACCACATAACTTGTTACTAATCCTTTATGTTACATGAGTTAACATAATAATTTTAATAAGCATTCTATAAAGACTTTGATAAACAAAAATCGTACGTTACATAAAAAAAAACATTAAAAAAACAATATTGTCACCATAGAATAAGATGACCGGTCTCTCCACAGTCACTTGAGATCAACTATCTTTGATACTCGGTATATTATTAAAAAACATTGAAAAAATGACGTAATAAGCATTTAAAAAATAAGATCATGAAAATGAGGAGACTATGTCCTGTCACCCTTACGTGAAAACGCTATCTCTGCTTCCACACTAGTTGGTGGGACTTTAAACAAGAAAGCGTGTGCTGCACGGAGAAAAATGATCATGTTAAAATGTGTTAGCATGCCAATTTGATGATAATATTTGAAAATCTCCTACTACCACCACAGTAAGCTGAAAATGTTGCTTGTGTTGTGATGGAGGACTTAGCCAGCCGAGGAATTGAACACACTACGCCTGGGTGGGACCCAAACGCGATGTCAACTCGGCCACCGACCGGTCAAATATATCGGAAACACATTTTTTTTCATAATAAAATATCAGTATGTCAATATTTCTGTGAACACGTGTTCCGCCGTCCTCATAAAATACGCTTTGGGATGATAATTCAAATTCAAAATTCAAAAAAACATTTACTGCACAAAAATACAGAGTACAAAGGTATAGTTTATAGGTTACATCCTATTTCTTCCAGCTAACCCAACAAATACACATTATATTACATAACCCAACAAATACATGTTAACAAATGTATTTAAATAAAAAACAGAGGTATTTAATTTATGTAAGGTATTCATTTAAGGTGTAGTGACATTTGTTTAAAATAAATGTTTTTAGAGATGAATTAAATTTAAATATGTCGGTTTTTTTTTTTATGCTACGTGGAAGGTTGTTATATATTTTAATTTGTTAGTTACTCTGACAATTCATTCGTTGCAGGCCTGCGGTCCCGTTTTTAACAGAAAAAACGAATAATTTGACCAGTATTTTAATACATTAACAGTATTTCATATCAGTAAGTTTTCTCTGTGTAACATCAATTTCAGTTCCTCATTCATTATCAAACATTCAACTTTCTGCAACTCGCAACATTTACAAATCAAAAAAAAGTGTTTTGTTGTAAATTTAATATTTTTTAATCCCGCAATTTCACAAATCCCGCACATGAAAATCGGAATTGCGGGATGCGGGATTGCGAACCCCAATCACCATGGCTATTTTACAGTTTTTTGACACCGGTGAAATATTTTTTTAAATAAATTATATAGAATGTATTTATTTTTAAGGAAATTTTAACTATAGTTTTATTCTAAAGAAAATATTATAATAGCTATTGTTATGATCAAAGTCGTATGTCACATATATCAATATCTATTATCAACACGTTAAGAAGTTAATCGTGCCGCCGTATAAATTATAGCTGGCATGATTATTAGGACATGCACCGTGAACGTCCATTAGACCCCAAGAACCTCTCACCTTAGAAAGTCACTGTCAATATGTGTGCACGAGGTTAGGGTCCACTTGTACCTGCTTCAATCATAATCATATGCAATATGAATATCGTAAAGGCTCGTTAAATGTTCGTAGATTAAATGAAATGTTGGACCTCGTGGGTTAAGTGCTTATGAGTAAGATATATAATATGTTGACTTATGTTGTAGATCTTCCAGTGTCAAGCCTAATGAGCGCCTTCGTGCAAGTTTATGTATTATGATGGCCAAGTTATAAAGGTTTGGCCTTCTGTGAGGTCCTATGTCCTATGCATGGGGTTCGTGGGAGAACACAACGGCATTTTAAAATTTTAACGGTACGCCAACGGAAAAAAAGCATAAAACTTAAACGTTCTTTATCACAATAATGCTTCAGCTCTTTCTTACACACTTAATAATAGTGAAACAAACGATGCACGTATGTCTGATTTTCCAAAGTAAGTAAGTAATCATTAGTAGTGGTGTACTGTATCTTAAGACTATTGCGGGGTAAGAGGGGACTGTGTACGGGTGTTCCAAACTACTATCGGTGTGCACAAATACATTCAAACAGGCGATCTTCACAAAGATTTACCAGTAGCTTGAGAGACAATAATGATTTGATCAATCTTATCTACTCAAAGGAGAAAATTACCGAACGGTAAATTCTGGCATCACGAAATTTGCACACCTTTTTCTCTTTTTTATAAATTTAAAGATTTTAGCGTAACGATCTTAAGCTCATACAATGTCATTTCCATATGAGCTACGACGCTTTGAAATTTTCAACCTTCAACAAACAGTCTAAGACTCAATATCATTCTGTTTTTCAATATACCTACCTACTTACCTATTGATAAATTTAAATCTCTTGCGAAGCCGGATAGTAACGTTAGTAATTACATAAAATTAATGTTTGCGTAAAAGTGAGAGAGTTGTTTGTTGTGTAACGTTTAAAACAGTAATGTTTTTAAAAAACGATGACATGTTCTGTAGTTTGTAAAGGAGGTACCTATTTACGTCTGGTACGTAACTACGTGTAGCTAAATAATGCATGAGTCATAGATAATCATGAGTTATTATGCGTTATTAATACGCCGTATACCGATTACTCCGGTACTTTCTCAGAACAAAATTACTCAAATCAATTGAGTAGCTACTACACATATAATTTCATCTTACGCAATCTTACGGCTTGAAGTTAAGTTGTTAAAGTGTAGGTATAATCTTAAAAGTATATAATTTAAAAATTACGTCAACAGCACTCGTCTCTCACGTTCCATAAGACAACAATGGTTTGAGAATTAAGAAAATGGATGACGATACTAGAATTAATAGAGTCTCTGTTCGCGCATACCTCCTTCTCATGCGTGTACATTCAAAACCACCTCAAATCAGGCCGGAGCACTGAATAAAGTCGGCATCTTAACTTCAATGAGATCCTAAACAAAATAATAAAAAAAGGTTTTAGTGATTTAGAATTATGTTTTATTTTTAGAATCGCACAGAAGTTAAGAGATCGATTTGATATGTCCTGGAGGCAAATTCCCGTTCTCCTTCCCTAGGCTTGAACATGTCCAAAATATATACCCATTTATCTCATTTCAGCCTTGGCACAAACAAGAGTTCAGTCTACTAAAAGATGTTAAAATTTTTTTATAAGGATTGTTTTGGGACATGTAACTATGTAACTATTTAAAAACCATAAATAAATCATGTTGGGGATATATACATCTCTAAGGATACGTCCCTAGTTAAGGATAAAGAACGGGAATTCTCCTCCAGGACTGGCTCAAGGTAGTTTTGGTACATTAGGCTGGGCTGTCAATGTAAGGAGTTTTTTTTAGATATCATTCATTACCTCATCGGTCTTAGAGTTTTTATTTTATTTATAGATATCGTCCTCTCAAAAGTTGCGTATGACTTTTAATTAAAATTTCATTTTGTTTATGTTCAGTTTCAACGGCATTTTTAAGCTGTTTCGTGGTGATTGTATGCATATATGATAAACAATACTAAGTTTCCTATCTGCTAATCTAATTGACTAAATATTTTCCACGTCTCTGCTCAAAAATTACAAAAAAATATTAAAAGTCACACTTACTAAAAAATGTTACGAACTGAATTAAAACATTATCGAAAAAAGCAAACCTTTTGTCGCTTGACATTATATAAATGATTTTATTTTAAACTTTGTTTTAAACCAATTTATTTGAGTTATATAGGTCGACCGGTTTAGGTTGCACTCAACCTTTTTCAGGACAAGTTACAAATTTATATTTCCACTGTCCCGAAACCGGTCGACCTATATAACTAAAATAAAGTGATAAATAAAATCTTAAATCATATTTAAAATAAAGTGGTTTAAAACAAAGTAATTTTTTTTTATATATTTATGCATTGGTAGTGAAGGATACTAGTATATACGACGAAAAAACAATTTTTCTTCTAATAATTAAAGTTTTTTATTTCTCAGATGGCCCTTTCAGAAGCAAGCCGCAGATTTATCTAGTAAAATTGTAGATACTAGAAGTTGATAGGGCTCCTGTTCGTGCATGACTCATGTTCCCGATCTCGTGTGACGAGAATATGGCATGAAAATTCTGATTAGTATCTCCGGTGACACTGACATGAAAAGTCTTCTATAGTCAGCGGTAATTGCGTAGTTCATTGACATCGCAGTGCCTTTATAAACATTGTTCATGCTTTATATTTAGCTTTGAATGGCAAATGTTTACGGCATTACCAAGTATAATGATCAGTGGCGGATACCAGCCGGGCCCATTTCAAAATCGGTTTATAAAAAATCACCCCTTTAATTTTGTGTAAATAATACCCAAAACAAATTTTAACTAGTGTAAAACAACCAATAAAACTATTCCAAAACGTCTAAATGGTACGTATACATTTGCGAACTTAAACGCGAACAGAGCCACAAATTACGGGAAAGGAACGATGCAACTGCAAGCGGCGTTTCGCGCCATTTGCGGTTGCTTCGTTCCTTTCCCATAAGTCGAGGTTCACTTCGGCAGTTCGGCCTTGCGTATGGTAGCATAAAATGTAATACATGCCTACAAAATTTATTTTGCTTAAAGTAATATTATTAACCCATTATTAGATACGTATTATTCCAGGAGTGTAGAGAGAGTGGTTTGAATTTTTAGAAGGATGCACGAGGACCATTAAAAAATTTACTTCAATCCATTCATAACCTCGATCAAAGCCTGTAACATGTTTTGACATCTGTGATGTAAAAATGATCCAAGATTACGCTTTTCTTAAAAAATAATAAATTCTGATCTGTTTATTTATTTTAAATTTACCCCCTCTGCGGCGTTTCGCCAAAAATAGTTCCGCCTCTGCTTCAAATGATTTGTCGTGTACTTGCGAATACAGGAGACCATTTATGCCTGTCAATTAAAGTTATTTTACTGTAAATTGACTTAATTTTCATTGAAATCGTTTTATTGTTTATAATCAATCAGTCGCAACGGCCTCAAGTTGTACTTTACTGAAACAATTATTGGCTCGTTATTGTGAGGAGACTGTCATTATTCCAATGGAATATATATGGTAAGGCGGAATGAGATGGGTTGCATTATTCGCACGCATTCAATTCGCTAGTGATCATAAAGCATTTAATACTTACTTTGGCCATAAAGCATCTAAAAAGGATACGGGTAATAGATCAGGGATCAAGGATGCATTGCATTATGCTGCGAAGGACCTTAACAGGTTCGCTGCCAACTCCGCCACTAAACGGAGTTTGAATGTCTCGAGAAACTCCGCACCCGCCAATTGGCGTGTGCTTCAATACAGCTTTTAATGCTCGGTGTAAATCCGTCAACTGTCGCGACGTTGTTTTTATGATTACTGAAAGATTCAAAACAAATTGCGCGAACGCGGTTTTTTACTACCTACTGTGGTTTTAAAGTTATAGCATGTTGAATATGGGTGACAGAGCGTTCCAAGTTTACATGTCCGAGTTCTGCAAGCTATCACTGGCCAAGACTGGCACTGAACCTGTTAAGATGTCTTTAAAGTAAAGGAAGAAACTAATATTTATAAAATGTTAGTAAGGTGATTCTACGTGACGGTAAAAGTAAAAAAAAAATAACTTTTTGAAAATTCCATTGTTTTATTTCTCATACAATTTTTTTTTAACTAATAACTAATATGTTCAAAAATTTTTGTTCTCCATGCGAACAATTTAATTTTTTTGCCTGAAAAATACCTTAACACATGAAAACACTCTCGTTCTATCTTTTTTCTCGGCAAGAATTGTAGCGTCAGTGATGAAACATGTTTCAACAAATTTAATGTCTGTATTACTTTATTCGAAAATGCAGATCTATAGTTGTGCAAAAAAGCTTCCTATACTATAGTGCTAAACTCTACAACAAAATCCCACTCTCATTCAAAACTCATAAGAATATTTTAATATTTAAATCGCAAATATAAAGCAGGATACAAAAGATGGGGAGATCAGAAAAAGATAATATTCTGACACTAAATACAGACTGAAACAACTGAACTGAATAAAAAAACACCACGTAATAAATTTATAACAATTTCAGAAAAAAATTATCCATACTACTAAATAAGAATATTATGTAAATGAAATCCTCAGCATGGGAGATCCCAGTGAGGATATAATTTTATCTATTTGTTAGAAAAAAAGAAGATAATTGAACACTTATAGTTTGGGTAAATTCATAAAGTTTTTAATCTATTTAAAAACGCAGTTGAAATGTGGGAGTCACTGTGCACGTATTTTAATATGCTTATTATCATTTACCTAATTATTGTACTGCATTCATTGTATTCGTGCCAGCAACAACAATGCAGAGCAGTCCGCTGTAATAAATGTACATTACTTCTTACTACGGGCATATTTCCTTATAATACCGGACGAAGAACCTGCTCCAGTTACCCACTGAACACTGGAGATTGGAGAACTAAAATGCAAAACAGTACTCCCGCTGTAACTTTAAAGCAATCACAAGATTACGGTACGGACAAACAATTTGATCACTGAGATTGGCGTCGGAGGTGATTTTATAAATTAACCCATAATTCAGAGCAATTTAAAGTATCGGCCAGTAGTATTAGATATCAGGTAATTCTCTACCACATTTCTGAGACAGTAGGTAGATCGATTCTAATACTTATTATTATTATATACATTTATATAATATTTGAAAAATAATGAACAGGAAATATGGAGTTTTGACTTATATTTTACGGTAGGTACTACAGTTACTATCTTTAAAGAGTTCACGTTGGAAATGACATTATTAGCAGAAAATAGTTACCCTGTGCCCTAGGCATTTCAGATAGAAAATATGCGATGATATTTATGCATAAAATAATAAATAACATGTTACCAAAATACTTTTCACACAAAATTTTATTTATTTATTTATTGCATCTCACTGTACATAAATCATGTTTTTTCTCATAAAAATCAACCTCACTAGGACTAAGCCTGTATCAAGGATAAAAAATTACATTTGAGTGAAGCAAACATAGAGTAATCACAAACATAAAGTAATAATACACACAAACATATCTCAAAAAGAAAGAAAAAATGTGTATTTGATGAGTTACCCGATGGGTAATTTGACAGTATATTGTAACAATATTTGAACCATAACCATGTATACATCAAGGAATTTCACAGATATAACTCAAAGACATGCCAATAAAATTAGATTACCATAAAAAGACAAAGCCAATACACAAAATAGTTTTCTGTACAAAAGAATGCAATTTTATAAGACTCTACCGTATTTCTAAGACAGTAGGTATACTTGTAAGTATACTCCCAAGCCGGAGGGAGTAAGTCTGATAGTTAGTTGTTAGTAATAGTAAGTCAGTCGGTACCGAATATGCGCAACCGTAATGGACATTAGATAGCAACTGATTGTGTTAAAGACTATACAGTCTATACACTGTTCAGATATCGTCGTGGAGCGTGTAACCTATTTACCTGTGGCCAATCGTAGAGTGGTATTTTCTCAAAATGTTTCCTCAGCGACCGTTTGGAAACAATCGCATTCTCGAGAGAGATTTTTGCAACTGTATACGGAGCGTTACACACGCAAATATGTCGTGCATTGCGAATAGAATGAACTATCGGGTATGTACCTGCCTGCTTTGAGATTTTGGATATGGCCACGAAGTAGACATCAGCGAGAGAATAAACGGTCGTGAAAATCTGAGAGCAATACTGTATTTAGAAAATATTATGGTTGGATGCTCGCTAATATATTCCACAATAGCTGTTCCCAAACTGGGGTTCACGAATTTCTGAAAATGTTATTGCGTCATATCGCAAAAAAATGTTTTCTTCATATACACCGGATGCTTATAAACTTTTTAAACAGCTTTCCAAGAGCGTTAGTCACAGAGGCGGCTCCAGGGGTCCAGAAGTGGAAGGTGAATCGAAAAATGTGAATATTTTTTATTTTTTTTTATTTTAATTTTATATTATAGAATCAAACGGTACATGATTTACAGAGATGAAACAATATACAGGAATAAGATACTTCATGTTGTGTACCTATGATATGTTTCCTTGTAATGTCTGCTAAGTGGTATGTTTATTCCTTAATTACCAGGTGACTTGTGTAGTTTATAGGTGTGTGTGTGATGTGTGTAATGTATGTGTGAGTGTTTGTGTGTGTGTGTGTGTGTGTGTGTGTCTGTATGTATGCGCATTGAATTCTTTAAATTATTGACATGATGCCACGTTTGAATTTGGGCAGTGAATCCGAAAAAATGTCAATGGTAGAGTTAAGACAAATATTATTTAGAGTATGAAGATATCGGTTAATTGTCGAATTAGATGCTTCATTTGTATTGTTATATGAAATGTTAATACATATTGCTAATGCGTAATGAATATTTAAAAAAACGCCAATGTATGTAATTAATTTGCCGGTACCCGCCTATTCTGAAGCCGGTAATAACTAATTTATTTATTTTTTCTTTTAAAGATCTTTTTTTTTAATGTTTTAATTTTAATTTGTATTAAATCCAGACACAGTCCATTGTTTATCAGCAGACTTAAAAAGTAAGTAATGAAAGCAAAGTACCTATACATTCATTTTATTGCACCCGCAAATGCACTGATAAAAATGATAACTTTTGTTTTCAACCTCTTTATTTTTCTCTCCTGTAACCAACTTTATTTGAATACATTTGTCATGATTCAATGAATTGTTTGCGATTTCTATCGATATGATATCCACAGAATTTGACATTTTAAATTAGTCCATGCAAATTACGACAGCAATGGATAAACAATTTCGCGAACTAATATTCAAGTTCAAGATGGCTATCATTAATAACACAAACAACTTCCGACTAACATTTTTTAATATCTCTCCTTCTAATACCTTAATAATCTTAAGTCGAAGATATGTCTATCTCACCGTGGTTATGTCCGAAAATCCATTTAAAATATTTTGTATGGCAAAGAGAAAGAAAGGAGATAGCTTGGGGACAAAACTTGATGTGAGCCACGCTAGGTACATACATTAACTTCTCATTTGGATGCTAGATGGCACTGGAACTCGCTATTACCGTACGAATATAAAAAAATAATAATCGGGTAGTTTGTTAAATCCTTTTTTTATAATACTATTGCAGCATATTTTGGGAGGTCATTGACCAAAAGACCTCCGTAGAAGAGCCGCCACTGGTTAGTCATAATATGTGCCAAAATATAGCGATGAGTGTGTTGACCAATTCCAACTTTCTTATACAGGGTGTTAAGTGACGTATTCGACGTACTTTAACTAGTGATTTCAAATATTATATGGAGTAAAGAATGTACATAAAATTTATGTCTTCCGTGACAATTTGTTTGATTTTTTTTTATTTTTATTTTTTATTTTACATGTCTGTTCTGGTCATTCAGCCGAGTAACCGCCTATCCTACTGATTTCAAAATATATATATATTAAAAAAGTCACTAGCGACTAAAACGATGGTCTACGGAGACAAGTCAAAAAATGCCGATTTGAGTTGTAAAATGGGGTTCTTCACAAAATAATCGGAAAAATTTCAAATTTGTGTCTGAATTTAATAAAATAAAATAAAACGTGCATTTGTGAATTAACTTTCGCAGAACATTTCACATTGCCATCTACAGAACGACTTAGATCGTATTAATACGCCCAGGTTTGACGGCAGACAGACGTGTTTCTGACTACACGTGCTTTTTTCGGTGAAAAATATCCTTTCCGAATAGCAAAATACCGTTAAGCTAGCGATTACTAGAGTCTCAATTAAAATTTAAATATCACGCGTGTTTTCGAACAACAAAATCGACACTCAGTGGTCATATTTGAAGAACTATATAGTTTTTAGTTATTTGAGATCTACGAGAAAAAGATACTCATTTAAAAAAACTTCACAAAACAACTTATTGAGAAACTATTTTTACCTTTTCGATAGCTTATTCCAATCAAATAGATTTATAGATAAAGAAAACTGTAGATATTGTAGATTTCTCAATGCACGCACCTACTGTTGAATGCACTTAACGCGCCAATTTTAAAATCTGATATGTGACCGTTATTTCTTGTAATTGCCTAGGTAATGTATTGAATAATGCCTACACATCGCATACATGAGGTAAGATAGGCACTAAAACAGAGTGAATTATCTGTGAGCCAAAGCTTTTAACTATAGCGGGTCAGATTCATAACGGACGGTAATAGTGAGCTCTGTAAACAAGTTCAGATATTAAAAAAAGTTAATGTTGGCTTCTATAATGGTTATTATTTTTTATGAATATAATGTATTAGGAATATAAATCAGGCAAAACCGTAACTGTAAGCGGGGGCCATGAAAAACTTTGTTATTATTCCGTGGACAAGGCCAATGTTTTTTATCTAACTTTTTATTTGCTAAATTTGATTGAAATTGGTCTTAAAGATTGTAAACAAATTGTGTACTTAGGCTTTGACCTATTTTTAAAGAAAGGTAAAAACAAAACTTTACTAGGTTTTTACACTACAATAATAACAACCACAAAAATTATGATTACTAGATTTTAGCACAGAATAAATACAGATTTGTTCTAGCTACCTAAGATTTTTTTAATTTCTTTTAAAAAAATTTTTTTCACAAATCGAGATTTTTAGGAAATTAAAACTTTTTGGAATAAATTATATACTACTAATATGCGCACAGAAACACAACATATCCCGAATGTTTGCTTTGGCGTGTTTGAGAGATTGCACTAATAATTATATACTAGTCATATGCACACAGGAACACATAACATATCCCGAATGTTTGCTTTGGCGTGTTCGAGAGATTGCAATCATAATTATATACTAGTCATATGCACACAGGAACACATAACATATCCAGAATGTTTGCTTTGTCGTATTCGAGAGAAGGCAATCATAATTTTTAAAATTTTGGAAATTTGAAAATAGCTTCTTGTCAAATATTTTTTTATTGTTTACTTTAAATTTTCACTAAATGGATTATAATGTAAAATAATAGAGTTTTATCTAAATGCAATGTTTAAATTAGATAACCTGTCAACATCTAACTACTGGTAGCAGTGGGTCAACAACACTCTTTACCAGAAAAAGTTTGGGTAATTTTTGAAGACAAGCTGATACGCGCCAATTTTTTTTATTATTATATAAGCTTCACACAGGACGCCCTGATGCAAAAAAATTCCCTCGGGGAATTTTATAAATTATAAAATAATAATTTTATAAATTCCCTATCATCGTTTGAGATGCTATGTGGAGGGTTTTTTAAGGAAAAAGAGGAGAAGAAGTTTTGGCAAGGAAAACGCATATTGAGTGGGTAGAAATCTGGTGGTCAATGTGTTCAGGAGTGTATACGGACGTATGAATCCATCGCTTCCACTGCGGTTCAAGGCGATGGGTCGAAAGAGACTCGCTGGAGAAGTCAAAAGGTCTCCCTCAATCAGTCTATTCCGATCCAGCCCGCATCGCAGTAGGTGGGCAACATATCCCCCGCCAAGACCCAGACAAACCACATCCCATGAATCCGGGCACCCCTGCTATGTCATCAAACGTAGTAAACCACATGAGGTGACCTATGAGCAGGGATATTGGTTATCCAATAACTGGTTCCCGTTGCGGTGGTGCCCAGACCCGACACCCAAATTATTAATAAAAAATTGCATACGATTAACGTCCGAGAACATGAGAAGATCTAGTGAAGATTTAGTGTTTCCTCCCTCCTACAATATGGTTCACTTCCAAGGATACTTCCTTATCTTACAAAAACACAACAATAAAGAGTTCTATTATTTTAGAATAGTCAGGGTATATACAGCTTTCCTTTGGAATACTCGTAAATAGTTTAAGAAGTTATTTACCTGATTTCGGAGGGCGGTTTGTAGGCGGCACTGGTGACGTATATGTCCGATCCATTGTCTGTGAGGTGCGGGTCGGGCCCCCGTGACGAGGGGGTGCCCCGCGCAGGGGACAGCGCCCGGTGCTTGCGCGTGGGGGCCACGGGCGGACTGGAGCGCTCGTTACTGGTCTGGAAATAAGGGTAAACCATTAAAACGTGGAGCTCTGACGTCAAGAAATTTGCACACATTTTTGTGCAATTTACCTTTATTTATGTCAACGCGAATATTCAATACTAAAGACGTCATTTCAGTTAAGTGTTACGGAGCTTTGAAATAGCCATACAACTGTCCAAAATTAAGACGTGACGCCATATTTAATTGTGATTTTTATATTTTCAATAGCTGTAGTGTTCAATTCGCGAGCTAATAAAACTAATATTGAAGGCACTTAAAGAATAAATTAAAAGTTTTCCCTAGAAACGTTTTAGTAAAATACGAATATATTATGATGTCAGAACACGTGTTCATAAAAATCCTAATATTTTCGGATTTCTTCATTATATATTATCAAGGCAAATGCAGGTGCATGAACCCGTGTTATTACGAATTTACTAACAGTTCATCAGGAAATGGCCTGCAATCCAGTTTTTAACCGGATTACCAATAATTTGAATAGATTCTTAATTAATTAGCAATACTCATATTTCTCCGTATAATAGGTGCAGGTAGGTTTGAAATGGAAAAAATAATTGCTCTGTTCCAAGCTACTTTTAGATTAATGAATTCATATTTTTTTCGTCATTGTGAGTTTGGTCGTGTGGTGTTATTTATTGAAAATTAGAATTACAATATTCTTATCTCCGTTTAAATCTTATTTAAATGCTAATATTTTTTGCAACATTATTTAAAAATACAAATATTCAAGGTAATTTATTACATAGAAAAGTTGGCAAGTATTTTTATCATTCGAATAAAGTCGATGATTTGTGAAATCAAGTTTAAAAAAAAAAAGAAATTTTAGCAAAAAACGTAGCTTTTCAACACGTTAAACCTGTTTATTTGATACAACATCGTTCACAAAACGTTCTTACTAAAAATATTATAAAAACTTCCCACCGTGTTATTTACCAACCAATCGATTTCTGTATTGCAGACTGCGTCGTTTAAAATAATAAACTGACTCTAATATTCACAGAAAACTTATTAATCCCAAAAGCAAACAAAATTTTATTTCAAAAAGGACCACACCATTAAAGTATATAACAACCTTCCAAGTTGTTATAAGCATCAAACAAATAACCGACATACTTATATTTAAATCATCACTAAAACATTTCTTTTAAACAAATGTCACTACACCTTCAATGAATACCTTACATAAATTAAATACCTCTGTTTTTTATTTACATACATTTGTTAACATGTAATTGTTGGGTTATGTAATATAATTAGTATTTGTTAGGTTAGCTGGAAGAAATGGGATGTAACCTATAAGCTATACCCTTTGTACTCTGTATTTTTGTGCAATAAATATTTTTTGAATTTTGAATTTTGAATTTTGATTATGTCATTAGGAAAACACAATATGAACATAACTGGTAAAAAACTATTTTTAAAGTGATGCATTATTAAAAATTTATTTATATTAAAATTTTATCGAAAATAGTCTATTTTAATTTTTGAATCTGACAACTCATGGTGGAATTCCATTATAATATATTATAATAAAACAAATATGGAAAAAAGTTTCATATTTGTTTTATTATAATATAGCCTATTTTAAGCTATTTTACAGCTCAAGCACAAATATTATAAATATGTGTTCCTATGAGAATTGTAGAGGGAAATTTGCTACATTATACAGAAGCTAACTATTTGTAATAGGATGTTTGTTATTCACATATTTAATGCATCACTGAATATAAACAGGTCTTAGCAGAATTAATATTGGCAAGCAGAACAACAAATCTAATTTAAAAAATAAACTGCCCAACTCTGCTTCCAGTTATTTAATGAATTTATATTCCTAATCTACCACTTTTCCATCTTGCTTTCTAGAGTCTTTGTGTTAAAAATAAACATGTAAAAGCCTAGCTGGGCGTGAGATTCAAAACAAATAATAGAGAATCCGGGACTAAATAAATCATTAAATCTCAGAACATTTGCAAATAAAATTTTCATTTAGGATTTAAGCCAAGATGCGTCCTACCTACCTACTTGATTTAATTAGATAGTATAGAAAAATTACAAAATATTGATGTTCTCTAAAAATCAATAATAGCCATAATAGAAACAAAAGCATAAAATCCAATGGCGTCATATTTTCAAGGATCAAATATTGTTCTTACCATATATTCCGACAGCGTCCTATCCGAAGGGGCTCTATGCGAATCCTCCCCATCAGTGGAGTAACCCCGATTGTAGGCCCCGGAGCCAGGGGAGCTGCGGTGCCCCGAGCCCGTGCTTGGTCGGTGGGTAGCCACATAGTGGTTGTTCTTCACCTTGTGCGCCATTGTTGCTAAGCCACTGGTTTCTTAAACTCACGCAAACTGTCAAACAAAACTATTCACTGGTATTTAGACCTCAAAACTTATCACTCACAGTTTTGGTCAGATTTTCAATTTACTACACTTTTTGATGATGATGAAGGCTGAAAAAAAGGACGTAAAATTATTGGTCATCAAGGGGATTTAGGTATAATTTATGGTGATTATGTTAATATTTTACTCATATACCTACATTATATTTAATTTGCTACAAACTTGTAAACGGTTAGCATGGAATGCATGTAAATTGTGAAACACGAGATTTTATTTCTTAATTTAAATAAAAATATAATTAAAAAACGAAATTAAAATATATTAATACATAAATAATACAATATAAATAACAAACAAATAAGGAATATAATAAGGCATAAACAATACAAGAAAAGATAAAAGTCGACGAAAAGACAAATAGTTTGTCAATGGGTGCTTTAAGCACTGAAAAGATTTAGTAAAAAGGGAGATATGATTGTGTATGAATATATAACTTACATGTGCATACACATAATGCAATTTATACAAATACATTATGACGTACACATATACATGAACATAATAAAATAATAATAATATATTAACAAAGAAATAACAAAAATAAAACATTTTAAATATCACCATGTGAGGTGAACAGTGATAGTATCTAACAAAATGAAAATAAATATTTATTTTTATTTTTGGAATAAATTATTTAAATTGAAATATTAACTTATTGAAGGCAATATTAGCGATTCTTAAACCGCGCTCCGTTAAGGCGAGAATCCTGGGTTGTTCTGAATGCGACCATATCTTTTTTGATTTTTATGTTTCTAATCTTCGTTTAAGAATAGCTAATATTTTATTGTATTAAATAATTAAAAAAAATATATATTTACATTCAATAAAGGTATAGCCTAAATAGATGTAACATAAAACTATAAAATATATATGTGCATTTTGTTGAAATTGTTTGTATTAGAGATAATATTCTATTACAAACAATTTATCTTATATTACTGATCTATTTATAAAGTCTTCAACCTAATATTTGGTTAGACATTTATAATTTATAAATTTCGGCAGGTAACATATTTAAG
Source organism: Hesperophylax consimilis (assembly GCF_061612785.1). Taxonomy (NCBI): domain Eukaryota; kingdom Metazoa; phylum Arthropoda; class Insecta; order Trichoptera; family Limnephilidae; genus Hesperophylax; species Hesperophylax consimilis. Next base: position 7,168,952 of record NC_142842.1, read on the forward strand.
AAATTAGGTATCATGTAGTCCACAGCGTTCTTTGCCCATATTTGTTTAAATGCTTAGGGACGAATAGTCCTTCATTGAACGTAAAACGAATATTGTAAACATTGTACAGCCTATTTATGTATATACATAGAGCTATTCATATGTCCAAATATAATTTTATACTACACAATTACTCTCACTGAGATAATTCTGATAAAATTATGGAATATTGTGCCTTTGTTCGAATGCATTTTTATGCGCTAATAATTTAACTAATTTAAATTTATGAACTGATTGAACATGATTGATATTTGTTCATAAGAAAAAATACGTTTGATCACAATCACAGTAAAAAATGGAGACGTAAAAAATCTTAGTGATTATATGTCATGACAGATGATCTGTTCAACTGAAGCTTTGGAAGCTCTCAAAGAGTGAGGTTTGTGGCTATCAATTTTGCAGAGCTTTTTCTTTCTGGAATTTTTATTTATTTATATTTTAGCAGTACCAATATTTTCCTGTGAACCATGTCAAAATAATAATATAAAGATATCCAAATATACGCCGGACTGGCAAAATCTAAAATAACAAGCTCAGTTCGCAAGATTGCCATTTAATTAAATACAAGATTTCATTTCAAACTTCGCCAAGAAAACGATGGTTGTTTACGACACAACAAAACAACGTGACACTTTTCAAGAACATGATATAATTGACCGTGAAAGCTTTTATCACTTGATTTGCTTTGCATTCATCTGACAGTTTTTTGACCGCTGAGAACTCAGCTCTGTGCTCTAAAATAGTCAAAATTTATATATTATCGGAACCAGAAGGAATTCTATGACTGTAGCAGAACCAATCAAGTGATGAAATGACGCTGAAATGAAAACAACGTATTTCAGTAATACTATTTTTGGATAGGTACAAACAAAACCGTTACATTTGACAATTTTGTGTCACAAAAGACTGCGACGGAAGGTGCAAAAAAAGTATTGAGATGTGGAAGATGGTTATACAAAAACAAATTTGATTTATTCTACAAAAAAACTGATTTATAATTTGGATAAGATTTCATCATCACGCTTAAGCAAGTAGATAACCATAGAACTGGTGGGTATTTGATTAGAAACATTCCGGTATTTTTCTCTTTTTCGTTTTCATGCGAAACTTCGAGAAAGAGGATATTTATGGAAGAATTTAGCATATTGAATTTTTTGGCTATGATTCCCGCGGATATGTGCTGGGGTCGACTATATCTACTATTTTTTCTTTATTCGTTTTTATAACATATGCATGTACATATAACTTCTAATATTAAAAGTGGCATCACTATTTTTAGTATCTGATGCTTGTTGATTGCTACCAGTGGAGTGGAGTACACAAAAGCTGGACAGCTGTGCTTATTTTAGGAAAATATCCGTACAACTTTTCATATGGCTGTAATAAGTGAGTAAAAAAAGTGTTTGTAATATCTCTGCCTTTACTTGCAGATTAAGTGTGTTGGGAACTCTTGATAAAGTAAAAGGTTCTTTACAATAATTGCGTTTATTTACGTTACAATAAATAAGTCTGAATTTAGCTACACTGTTCATTACCCGAGGGTTGGTAATTCTCTGTTTCTAGAAGCTTGAAGTCTGACAAGGATACCCCACAGGCAATTGCTACACTCTAGCGACATCTGTCGGACTCTGGAGTAAGCTTTCTGACTAGTGCCATCTATCGCTTGAATATTGCCAACTTATTACCATACATCACAGTAATAAATATTGGTAAAGAACTCTTATTTTAATTCAACAACCTGGCCACAATCAGCAATAGAAGATAATAATAAAAAACGGCTTCTTTCAAGGCTACCAAATTATTAAATGTTGTGAAAGTACAATTTAAATACGCGCAATTGCTACACATAACTTTTTATAAGTCGTGTGCGTGTATCATGATGAACAATGAACGAACAAAATGACACATCCTCCATTCGCACAAGCCTAGCTTTATTGTGGTGGTACATCTTATATATAACATTAAGTGAAATAATTACTATATTTTATGTAAATTATGTAACTTAAAAAATATCATGCTTTAGGCGTTCTCTAATGTTTGTGATAAGACGGGCGGCGATCCAGGCGAACTCCAGCGACAATATTCAGACAAACATTAAACGTTTCTTGTTTTCTATCGGCCTCGGAATAAAAAAGATTGTGGCCCCGACCAAATGTTTTTCTATCCGATGTTTTGAAAACATTTCATCGCTGGAGAAATGTAGCTTTACAACATTTACGAAAAAAATAAACATTTTAGGTAATTGTATATTTTTCGCAGGGGGCTCATAATTTTAAGTTCCGCCGCTGCGGATATCACACCTTTGACATCTGATTAAAATACTGAAAGTAAAATGATAGAGATAACTTTCGGCTTGATGGAAGAAAGTTGTACGTGTGTATTGATGCACTATAAAATGTCATGCAATAGAGAAATCGAGAGTTGGGATTTTGTTGTGGAAATATCAGCTGGCATTACGTGTGGTTATGTCTCATGTTGACAGATAGCAGCCTCCAGTAGACGGAGCAATAGTGTCGGACAGGCGCCAGTATCTATGCATTCATTCACCTCCATCATTCTGAAAATAAGAGAAAAGAAAGTCAGCATGGTTGTTCGGATCGATCGCGAATTATATAAGTAATTAGATGTTTATCTACGTTCTTTATGAACATTAAAAATACATTTGTGATCAATCAAATTAAATTAATTGTGTAACAATCTGTCAGTTGCATACATAATTATTTTAAGAAGTCTATGTAACGAAAAATATTCGCTATATTTGAGCTTAAAAAAAATAATTACTAAACTATTGTATTGTTGAATTCTAATTAAGTATGGGTTGTTTCAAGGAATTTGAACAATTCATCAAATTTCAAAGTTCATTTTCGGGTTCCGTGAAAGTTCTGTAACTATATCACTATAGGCCAGTTACTTGACCGAACATAACCTATAAAATAATAAATAATAACAGAACCTGAAAACAACTTTCACATAACTTGAAAATAAACTTTGAAATCTGAATAATTGTTCAAATTCTCCGAAACAACATTTCCTAAATGTCTTCAGTGAAAAAAAGAAATAGACAAAGTAAACAAAAAATAATTAACGTTTAAACAAAGTTAATATCGACTGTGATTTGGTGAAACCCTTCAAGCAACAATATGAAAACTTAACAGGAGACGATAACAGGATTCGTAAAACTAATTAAAAATCTTAATGTTTATATGTAAGTTGTTATTCATTTTTCAAAATTGTAATGTCATATAAGGTTTTCTCGAAATGACCTTAAAAAAATTACGCATAATTTAGTTTTTAGTATTAGAAATGACTTAATCTGCAAAGTATTCGATATGAAATCACTGACAAGTGACAATACGAAAAAATGTGAAGGGTTTTACCAAAACACAGTTGAATGGATTATGTCTGGTGAAAGAGACAGAAGCAACATTAATAAAATATTTTTAAGGAAATGGGAAGGAGAATGTTGTGTAAGCCGTTCTGTTAGTAGTATGTAACAACGCTACCTATCGTATATTGAGAACGTTGGTATTAATCTTGTTTTATCTTAAACATCAGACATATAATTTGGCGAAGAGGATGGGATAAAAACTATGCTGCTTGTATTTATGAGATTTGTATAGGTGACAAACATCAAGCAGATTAGCAGAATGTTTCGATAATAATTAAAGTTCAGATATAAATTAAGGGAAAAACTGGGATTTGGGTTTTTCATTAGATCCATTTGGTGATTCATGAAATTGTTTTCACTTATTTTCAGGTCAAACGCGTTTAGCAATAACTTATTTTCTGCAATATTTTTTGACTAACCGACCGTTGCAAAGTAACAATGTTTAAGTTTATCGTTTTGCAGTTCAGTTTGAGTCATTTTAACGAGTTAGGTCCATTTATTTTACAGAACTAAAATATTAACACTGAATTTTGAATGAATTGTTCAAATTATGTGAAACAACTGGACATAAATCGTTAAGCTGATTAAAAGCTGATATAAGGTTACAAAATGCCTTTCTAAAGCTCCCCCTATTGCAAGATAATTACTTGGAAATAAACTACACGACATTAGCAATTAACAGTAGTTCATGTTCGTATTTTCTTTGCAATCTCAATATGATGTTGCTTTTAAGTAAAATAAACCGTCTCATTAAACATAAATTCAACCCAGGGCATTGTTCTACAGAAACTAATTAGGTGCTTACATATAAAGAACGTTAGAAGGCCCTAAGATAAACTGCATAACGATAAAGTTACTTTGTGTTACGATAGTACGGTAAAGTCCGAAGAAACAGTCATCCTATTGGCCTTGCCAGGAGATTAATACAAGTTACTTGGCAATGTGTTCCTGCAATAGGCAAGAGTAGTGTGGTGAGGAGAACAGAGTCAGGTCCGGATGTCTCAATACACAATTAGAAAACTCCTTATAAAGGCTTAGGATACAATGGGCATCATGAATCACTCTTCGAGGCCAGCAAGGAAAACCGGTAGAAACGAATTCTTCAAACGAAAAAGTATTTGCACGGGAATTGATTTGGTACGTCTGTTTTATTGTGTCTTTTGAAAAGACCATTTAAATTTATGTTAAAAATCCAAAAGATTGTCGTGAAATGTATTTAAATTGTGGAATCTGATTGTTCTCTTCTCAGTACAAATGTTTTTATGGCATTGTCAACAATTTTCCGTGGCAGCCATAATATAGCGGTTCATCGTTAAATCTCACAATGTCATAGTTCAAGAGATTCAAGGGCAAAAGACAATTTTATTGTTAAACATGGTAATTATAGTAAAATCACAATGAACATTGGGAAGAAGGCTAATCAGTCGTGACGGATAATTGTTGTAAAATGTCAATTTCTTCATCTCAAGCAGATAGATATTTATGATGTAATGACGAGCACTGGACCGCCGACTGTTCCGATGCTTAACCTTTACGCTTTTGTGCAGATTATTTCTTATAATAATATTGGCGTTATTCGGCCGTGAGATATGATTGGTCGTGTTGTTCGGCGAGATATTACTTTATAAGTAACATAACATCGTGATAATTCGATAAAAGCATTGGCAGGCCAGAAGTTACACTACTTTGCGCCGAAGAATGTGGATAGGTTCTTTGTTTTATTGTTGCACGATCCAAGGTTACAGCGGGAAAAGGCGGAAATGGACGATATATTGATCCAAAGGTATGTAACAAATTTAGAGAGTCGTGAGATGATACTGTGTTTTTTAGGTTGGAATAAAACTGTCGAGAGAAAATAGCTTATAAGTTTGTTTCCGTAGTTCAATTTACAGTTGTTTGCTATTTGAACATGGATCAAATAAATATATTGTGAACTCATCGACACCACCAATTAATTACTAACATTAAATAGCTTGAAAGGTTAGGTTAGATGATATGATTCCAGATCGAAGCCATAACATTGTTGTTGCTTTCCATACAGCACCAAATAAAAGCTTCTTATGAATTACTTCTGTTTTCGACTATCTAGTCTAGGTCAGTTGTTGTAAAATCCTTATTTATTATCAAGCATAATAAATAATAAATAATAATAATAAATCTTTTTTACAGTAATGTGGAATAATATTTACTATTCAATTAAATTTTCTATGAGTTGTACGGTTCTATATGAAGTGGATAACTATTTAAAGCAGGAGTACTGGACTGGTAATCCGGAGGTCGTGGGTTCAAATCACAGTGTGCGCAATAAATTTTATTTGATTGATTTGTGTTTTATCACAATTTAATAATTTAAAATAATATAAGATATATTTGCGACACGTTCTGTAGTGGAAAATACTCTCAGTATCGCTCTGGTGTTAAGACCGTAATTCAGAATTGATACGTAGCTTGAAATGGCTATAGCCCAGTTTGATGATCAGGTCTGAATAGCCAGGTACTTCCCCACTCTCCTTTCCTCAATATCTTTCCCATTCCCAATACATCCAGCCTCACAGCGTCCCCTTATTATTAGTGATGCTATAGTTTCACTGGCTCTAGACGGTTTGAAGCAGTTGGCACTCTTGCGGTCTTCACATAAAAATATGCAACAATACGTAACAATCTTTTTTGTAAGACGATCAATACCGTCGATGTGCAATATTTTCTACCTGTTACCAACGCAGAGTTCATAAAAAACTACTTGGGAGAATAACGTAATGGTTACCTGACTTTTTAATAACTTTAATCGGCGGTCAGAGGTGGCAGATGCAGTTCCGCATTCTCCCGAAGCAGGTACTTGATATTACTTACTTGAAAGGTAAACCAAGTACCGAGAGTAGCTACCAGCACCCATTGAGTACGTAGCATCGGTTGTGTTTCCTTTATCGGACCAAAGTAAAACGCATTCAATGTTGGTCGCTCCAATTGCTCCGAGGTAGCTTTTACGCCATCCGGGCACTCAACTAATAAAACGGTATTTTATGCAGAAATATTCGTATTCTAATTAATTGAATAAAAGTCAGTGGTAAAATAGTGTTGTATGTATTTGATACAGCGCCATTTGTGACAAATTTCCCCAAAACAAACCAATTCAATATGGATGACGACTAACAATTTAAAGTTCGATTCCATATCTACGGTGATGGTAAAGCGGTCATGTTGCAACGTATAATAAATAATATTAAAGGCTCTCTGAAGGGTGATTCTGTATCTTTTGCGTTTTGTGTTAAGGCGATGCACTACGTAGTAATGGAAAATCATCTGTTTTTGGTTTGAAAATTTGGTCGCCTAGAAATGTTTCAGATGATTTAATTAAATACTGCGAGTAGAACACATCTTGACCTTTGAAATAATCGAGTATTTTTTAGTTAAGTCTTTTTATAAGCCCAGAAAAAAATAATGTATAAGGCCTCTGAAAACTGCTTTAAAGTTCAAAAACTCCTACTTACAAACCCATTTTCGGTTATGGTTTTATTGTATAATGTGGCAAATTAAGTTATTTATAAAGCGATAGAAAAAAAAAAAAATTTTTGCCTGAACATCCATAAAATAAAATAAAAGGCACTTTTGGCCTTTTTTTTTTTTTTTTCTTACATAAATCAAAACAGGCGGATGGTGTTAAGCGGGAATTTAATCCTTATCGCCATCTACATAAGAGGTGTTATTGATAACGGCTCAATTTAAAATATTGCAAGACGTAGTGCATCGCCTTAAGTCGTTATTTGAAGAAAAAAATTAAAATTAATGCGTTACGTCAGTCGTCGAAATTCGAAAAGCTTCTGCTCATAAATAAACTACTCACCTTGCTGTCAAATTTCTGTGATTTTCTATGGATTGTCTATGCCTGCCTTGACTGTCTGTCAAGTGTTGGCGGCAAGTATACATGATTATTAATTCATTTAATGTAAGTTTTAAGATGTACTGTGAAGTATATATAAATATAACTGTGAGATGTTTTGGCAGTGGTAATTAGTATCATTCAATTGATAGTCTACAAGATATTTTGTTGTGAAAAGAACTTGGTTTTAACTTAATTAGTACAAACAATGTCGGGAAATGGTAAAAGATGCATTAAAGTTAACATATTCACCGACATTATTCTAAACTTAAGTAAACAATTTTTGTACCTATGTTTAACCTAGAAACAAGTAACTATCATTGAATTTAGTTACGCCGTGTTTGATACTATTTACTACGATATCAATTGGCCAATTTGTTATTGAGCCTAGTTTCAATATCAGACACGTTAATAAATCAGTATTTAAACTAAATTATAGACTGTTCCTCATTTTAAAACCATTAAAACAAAATATTTGGAAATTCGCTGAAACTCAAAACTTTTGAGAGCATTTTACGAAAAAAATATTATTTAACAAATAATTAATAATTATTGAACCTTTTAATCCATGTCCATGAAAATTTGGTAAATATTTACCTACGATTACCGTTTTTACTACTACAAAAAATTGCCCCTTTAATAACGCCTGCTCGCGTCCCCTTTAGAGTTATATCCCAGTTTTCAAGTAGTTTGTGGGCTACGCTAGGTTTGTATAGACTGGTTTGTGATTTAATTCTACCTAATCCATCCTAACCTAACATGTACGGAATATTTTCTCAAACGGTAGTCGTAGGTAAATAATTACCGAAAATTTAACCAAATATGTTTATGAACCTGCACGTTTCTTATTATTTCATAAGATTCAATCTACATGATATTTGAAATTAGTCTCGATTTCTTAAGCTGTTATCTCCTTTGTAATGGTTCGTGTATGCCATTTTTACGAAATTGCGAACAGCGCTGGTCCGCTCCAGGCAAAACATTCCCAACCTCAAGTAAATTGAATAATTGGCTAAGAAAACACAACTCACGAGTAAAAAGAAACAAGCCCCACAAACAAAAAATAAAACAATTTACAAGTTTTTTTTATAAAAGTGTCATGATTGTTTTAGTTTTTTGGTGGGGTGTGGATTTATCTAGGTATTGAATGAAAGGACAGCCTTAAAAGCGGGAGAGGTATAAAGTATAAGGCTCTATTTTAATTGGTCGTTCTCAATACAAAAGCCTTTATACAGGATGAAGGGTGTTGCCAGACTAATTAAGAGCGGGTGCGTTGTGGGGGTTCCAGGCTGTTGCGGAAAAGGCTCTATTTCAAATAGAAAAAGAAGAATGATTGCGCTCGATTTGAAGTTGGTAGAATCCACGAAGATAAATGCATGTTGCCTTAGTAATGATAAAATAATGATTAATTAATTGATTTCTAGATAGGAAGTAATATTGACGTGACAAGAGGTAATACAACTTGCAGGAACACATTTAATCAAAATAAAATAAAACGCATTGTGATGCTTTCGATTGAAGCATTAGAAAGATCAATATATAACAACTTTTGAATACAACCTTACTTTCTTCTGGTGTGGTTACACTATAAGTTGTGAAATTTAAATCGTTTATTCCGTCAAAATCATGTTCAGAAATCATCCAAGTTATGTATGTTTTTGTGCAATTTTTCATAGCTTTATCCAGTTAGTTTGTAGGTACCTACCATTTCCTATACCTCAGTTCGTGTTAACACTGTGTTATTATTGGATAAACAAATGTAATAATTAATTGTAATTGTGCAGTATTCCATGCAATTAAATCAATTAATCAGACATCTAATAGATATTGCTTGGAATACGATGTATACGTGTTCCAGCAATAGAGGATGTCCATCACTGGAGGTTTTCTTACATCTATGGTATTCATGGTCTCATTTGAATTTCAGTAAGGAGGTTTCGATCTCCATTCATAATGCAGACAAAAAATCTTGACTTCACTTAACGATACACTTACCATGAGGTATCTACGAAATGCTCATCAAAATTAGAATTAATTTTAAAGTTCACTACATTTCCACATATCCATGTTACCCATTCCAAATTAAATGGAAGTTTGTAATTTAATTTAACTAAAACTTATTAGTAAGAACCTTGAATGGGTTTAAATTAATATAATTAACATGTTTCAATGCAAAAAATGATATATCAAATGCTGCAAATTATTATATTATTACATATGAAACTATAGGCTGTGCGTTGTTTCAGTGATGTTAAAAAAATAGATCTGTAAAATTCAAGGTATTCCCTGCTTCAATACCACATTCCATATTTGAAAGAGAGAAATAGCAGCATTTAATTTTATGTAGGTCGAAAATGAATTATTTCCCATAATAGGTAATACATTTATAATGAGCACCATCAGTTAGAGGCCACGCAATATTATAGAAGGAATAGTAATCAATTGCATTAAACTGACCTAATAAGAATAAAGTTTTGATTAGAAACACTGTGTTGCACCTGAATCAACAGAATAATTGAAGGCCAGTGAACTGAATAAGGCTGCGATTTACATTGTTGAGTGAACCAAGTAATAATTCAGAGAATAATAATAATTCTAAGTGTAATTTTGATTAGTTAAGGACACCTGTATATTTATTTGGATATTCATAGTACATTTTACAACAAGTTATATGGTATAGTTTTAATTTATACATAGTTGATGTACCTATTACGTATGTTCTTAAAATGTCTTCGTAATTTCGTCATGATGAAAATTATAGTTTTTAATCCTTTCTAATGATATAAGTATGAGCAATAATAACAAAGAGATAAAGATAAAAACAGTAAAATTAATGAGTACACGAATTGTAATAGACTATTAGTTAAAGATTAATGAAAACTGAAATGCAAATAGTTTTAAAATGATTCAGTAAGCAAAATCTATATAAATAAAAATGAAAATGTTCGTTTGTTCAAAATTTTAAATCTTCAAATTTTAAAAGATCTTCACCGATTTGTATGAAATTTTGATACAGCGTTGCATTCGAATACGCGTGTGTTTTTATACACCCATGTTACATAGATGTCACCTGTGACAGGTGAAAATATGCTTTTTTTTCACTTGTGACTGGTGAAAACATGTTTTTTTTTTAAATCAAATAAATCTGTTGGATAAACATGCCTTTTTTTAAAAAACAGCGATATCTGTTGGACGTGAAAACGTATTGGACGTTTTGTTTTGCAATCTTTACAGACAGACTAACCCACAGCAATGCTTAGCGGAGTACAGCTAGTAATGTAATAAATTAGTTTTAATATTTTAGCAAAGAATCATGAAAAATGACCTAGTGTAGCAATTTTTGTAATTTTTTTATTAAAATTATCATATTCTGTTTAAATTTTACTCAAGTTCAAGACATGGCCTGGTTTAATACGCACAATCTTGAAGAAGGTTCGTGAAAGCGTTTTTTTGTTGCTGTGCGAAATGATTTTTTAGGTAATATATTCAAGGTTGTTATATAATCTAATTTGAATGGGCAACATTCTTTTATGATCCAAGGAGAGCAGGCGTTTAGAGCGCACGAGCAGGTTTTCTCATCATATAAAGTAGCGGTGAACTATTTGCAAAGCATATAATGATGAATTTGTAATAAGTTTTATTTTTATTTTACGTTATACCGCTCAATACCTCTAACTGACCGGAGCCAGTGGAACTATGGGATCCCCATTTGAGAAATATAAGCTGAAGGAAGAAAGGGAGAGAACGAATAATGTGAATGGGGAGAGGAAGGTTTGGTTGAACTTGGCTATTTTGATCTGATACAGACTAATACTCTCAAGACGAATTCCCAATAAGGAACGTTTGGATGCTGATTTGTGAATTCTCATCAGGGTGATATTGACAGTACCTTGCAGTCTAGAATGTAATGAAAATGTACATACAATTTTTTACGTTAGCTCCACACAGGAGACCCTGAGCAAAATAATTCTCTTCAGGGCCTATGTCATCTTTGAGGGTGCTGTGTGGAGGGTCTTTTTAGGAAAGGGAAGGGAAGAAGTTCTGGGAAGGAAAAAGGTATGAGGGTTGGGTATGAATTTGAGGGTCAGTGTCTCCAGGAGTGAGGGATGTTTGAATCCATCCCTCCCACTGCGGAGCAAGGCAATGTTCTGAGAGTCCTGCTGGAGAGGTCATAAGGTCTCTCTCAACCAGTTTATCCCGATCCGGCCTGCCACGCAGTTGTTGAGCTTATGCATCTGTTGCCAAGACCTGGACAAAACTCACCCCATAAACCCGGGAAACCTTGCTAAGTCATCAAACGTAGCGAACCACTTGGGGTGGTACCCGTAATCGCCTCCTAAATTGACTGTCTACCTTTTAAATTACTCACGCATAAAAAATATACCCTGTTTGTAAAATGACAAACGGAAAAGATTTAAAATTTTATTTGCAATATATCTGGGTTCAGAGCAATGGGATTTACTGCTGTGTCACGGAGGTTTACGTCTCTCAAAATAAATCAGTTTGGTATTATTAAGTAAGAAAATGGTTTTAAGAAATATTGCAAAAAAAAATAATCTGAATAGGAAATCAGAATCGTTTCCCAATGAACCTGAATTATAAAAAAAGTTTAGATAGGTACGTTTTTTTTTCTTGACAAACCATTTAACTACACTGAAGATACACATTATAAGCTACCGTTCCTACAATCAGATCATATTTTTGATAAGATAATAATCAATTGGAAGATGCAAGATTCTAGACATAGAATCCAGAAGAAAAAAATATCGCCGCCAGTGAAATAGAATGATAATTACTATTTTTACCGTGAAGAGCGGTGAAACATCCATGGACCCGCAGGCTCCGAGTTGTTATCTCGCTCGGTTCAGACTTCAGACCACGGGACCAATCCGGCCGAGATCGCTCCAGAAGAGGAGGCTGCGCGTGTTGGTCCACAAAGCATCCTATCGAATGAGCGCACTCGGCCGCACAATGGCGTGTAAACTGTACCTTAGCATATCATTTGCAGGCTGGAGTAAAGACTGCACTAGCAGGTGAATATGTAAACAGAAGAGGATGCAGGGCAACTGTGAAAGTGATCTAAATTTGAGCAATTCATTTTTTTATTGAAATGAAAAATTTAAATTAATATCTAATTATCTATTCCGATTTTATGTCCGGGTTAAATCTTCCCTATAGGAAAAACTAAACCCTTCCACAAACTTTTCCACAAATGATCATCTAGTCAATCAACATTATGTAAGTGCACAATATAAGCAAAATAAATACAAAACAATACAAGAACAACACGTCAACTCACCAGAGATCGAATGGGAAAATAATTCACCGACTCCAGATTTTTTCATATCAGAGGGTTCGGCTCGGTAGAACTCCTAACATGGCCTATAAATCCTACTGATCCCTCAATATAAATATTTAAAAAATCGTTCGTTATCCTACATGTATTAAAAATGACTGATTTTTGCATTTTTATATATAAATTTTTTGATAGATCTAATACGCCCAAATTTTTAATGAGAGAGCTAGGTATGATGCCAGTAGCCGAAATAACGAATGGTAATATTTTTATAGTCTTAGAATGACAAATTCTTTTTATCTCATTTCCTAAATCTGTGTATTTTCTGACTTTTTGATTAACAGATTTTTGAATATTACAGGAATTTGGAATAGCGACATCAATGATATAAGATTTTCATTAAGTATTTTATTTTCATTTTCATTATGCCTGGTTTAAACTAAACACAATTCTTTGTAACTCTATCTGATTCTTATAATTTAAGTATTTATTGTAGGCAGAGGACAGAACGCCAAATAATCCTAGTTTCATTCACATTTATAGACACCCTTCTGTTATTCTGTCTCTTGAATTGGCTTAACTCAAGTTTTGGTTCACTTGATCGTGCCACCTCTTCCTCGGAGGTCCCCGAATTCTTTCGCCATTCAAATACACATCATATATTCTCTTGACACTTATTTTTTCGTTCATTCGCTCTACATGCCAAAACCATTTATGAGTCCCTTTCTTAATCTTACGCATTAGGCTTACATCAGCCTTGCATAGATACTTTGCGAATCAAAACATTTATGGTTTTACCACACATGTCTCTTCGATCTCATTTAAAATATATATATATATATACATATAAAAATACGAATCGCTTAAGCTATGTTTATTGACTACAAATGAATACTAAGGAATATAAATTATTAAAATTAAAAACCTCAATTTAAAACTTTGTTCCACTTGTTTATTCTGCTGCCTCGTACTTTGCAAGCACTTGTTTTTGCCCAAAAAAGTTACATTAAAGTGGAATTCCGCAATGAACTAACGATTTCAAAATTAGAAATAAGATTGAGAACTTCCATATCTTCCGGAGAAGCAGTAAACTAAAACTTAGTTAACTTAAAATTTTAAATTAAAAATTAAAAATAGTGGACAGAATAGACCTCTCTGGGAATTCTCATATAGATTTTGCTCTGCAGGTAAAGTGATAATGAATTAAAGTCATCTTTGCATTAAACAGCTGGATTCATCCGAATTATATTGTTTTGGGCACCACTAGTCCTGATTGTCATCTTCTAATTTTAAATATTTTTGTCACAAGTATGTGACAGTACTTTAGAATTACAATGTGTTAATTCAATTATTCAAAATTCTACTCTCTTGAGAGCTTGTTGTGACAGATTATTTCATGGTGCGAATGCACGTTTTTTATTGTGCTGATTGCCGTCTGCTGCCGAATTGGAGATTAAGGAATCGCTGCCAAACTCAATGCGAGTGATATATTCGGTGAGTCCTTTGTTTTTATGTATTTGGTGGCTGGATTATAATTTGTTACGCGGCCTGCAGAGTGAATTTTGTAATCAACCCATTTTTTCATAGGGAATTAATTATTCCCTGATGGTCTGGGTGGTTTACAAGTCAAATCATCACCATCTTCTTTTTCCCAACTTCCTTTAGCCTCACAACTCACCCCGCAAAACTGGGATGTCATAGTTCCACTGACTCCGGACAGACACTCCTGTGCGGCATACTAGACCCTAATTTTAAAATCCTTAGCAATCCTCTTTTTTCTTAACCAATAAATATTATTTCATAATTGTAACGAGACTTTACCAAAACTTACAAAATCGTCCGCTTGTGTCAGGCGCCATCGTTTTAGTTATTTAATCACTTTGCCGATGATACACATCATTATGGGGAAGTCGTAATGTGCACGTGGCGTTGCACGACTCCACGAAGCCATGAATGAAGTCGGACGTACTATCTACCCCATCGGTGGGGTAACTTATCAATTGGTCACGCGGACCGGAAATTGCTGAAACACTGCCTACATTGCCTACTTACCAGCGAGGTCTCCCGTTTCGTCAATTAGACGTGAATTAGGAAACGTATATTATAAATGTCTTGTTTATGACGTAATGATAGATTGTGACTACGTTTACGTTGTATACAGTTTGTTCATCTATGTCTCACGCCTACAATTACATTTGTTTATGATTTGACGTCTAATATATAACATATTATATAGTCCGTCGTTGATTATCAATGCATTGTGCAGGTCAGGTCTAAATCAGGCTCAATTGAACCAGACTTGACTGGTTATGTTTCTCAAGCAAACTCACATACGGATAACTTCCAATGCTCAGTAGCGTCCATATTGAATGACAAACAAAACAAAATCGACTAGCCAGCAGAATGTCAAATCGGTTCAAATCCTGGCGTGCGCAACAAAATATTATTTTATTAATTTGTGTTATTTCACAATTTATTCATTTAAAATAATATATAGTATACTTGCGCCACGTGCGAGTGGAAAATATTCTCAGTATCGCCCTGGTGTAAGACAACCATTCAGAATTGAAACGATACTTGAAATGACTTTAGCCGTGTTTGGTGACCAGATCTGAAAAGCTAGGTACGTCCCAACCTTCTTCTTCTCCATCTCCTTCCCTTCCCCACAACCTTCAGGCTCACAATTTGGGATGCCATAGTCTCACTAGCTCCAGATGGTTGGGGACTCTTGTGCGGTATTCATATACAAATAAAAAAAACCTACATAATTTTTTTCCCTTTGCGGGAATTGAACCCACAACCTAAAGGGATCATTACTAAACCAGCGAGAGTCTTATTGCCTCTAATAGTTACCCACATGTGCTAATTTACTAAAAACAATATATTTGAATAAAGGGTATTTAAACCGAGTTTTCAGCCACTTTGGTAGAAGCCTCAAAGGTACTTTATTTATAAAATCAAAAACCGTAGAATTAAAGTTACTCCGGGTGCTTTTAGCTCGGAATAGGGGCTGCGAATTAACACACATTAAGCGTCAGCTACACTACTCGCTTCGACGCTTCGACGAAGTCCTCGACGAAGTTAGCCGAAGTTCGAAGTGCGTGCCCACACACTCGTGCAACTTCGCGAGTAACTCAGTGCAGTCCTTTGACTCGGGCGCATTTACCGACAACAATCGGAAGTCGGGCGAAGCGAAGCGAAGTTGCCCGAAGCGAAGTGAAGTTCGTGCCCACACTATCGTATTCGGTCAACTTCTATCAACTTCGCGAGTAGTGTAGATGGGCTTTTAGATTACAAAACATGATAACACAGATAAGAAAACTTTAACAACGCATTTACCATATTTTTAATCGAGATTCAGTTAACGATGGATTAAATGAGAAAGGTTTCGTGCGATTGCTACATAAGACGCAAGAGAACGTAAATCTAAAGGCAATCATGTAGTTATAAATGTACAATGTACTAGAAATGAGGTACGAGAGCATAACATTACTGCATATATAAAATACGCAGTAAAACAAGGTAGTTGTTAATAACATAAATTCTGATAGACAAAGAAATGGGAAAGATAAAGTGCACCTTCGTTCATATATGTTTAGGGCTTTAATCGGCGTTCTGGTCATTAGGGAATCGCATTAAGGGCTCTTTCACAGGCTGCCATTTGTTCCCTCCATTTATTATCATTAGTACTTTCAATCATCACAAGAATAAGCTATTTTATTGAGTTTTGTAGCAATTAATCAACATCGTTGCATTAAGATTCAGTTATTTCATACTAAGGATGATAAAGCGGCGTTTAATGTTTCAACAGCTTTTCACCCATAATATGGAACAGGAGTTAAAAAATAATAAAATTCAATATCCTGACCAAGAAGCCATTGGCTTTGAAACATGCAGATTATTATTGATTAAAAGTGGTGTATACAAAGTATTACATTTTCATATTATTAAAATGACGATATAAAGTAATTTTGCACCTATTGAACAAAAAATGGAATTAAAATTAATGGTTTTAAATGTGAGAACCGAGTTAAAAGTTTTGATAAGTTACCAAGAACGGAACAACTGGCCCTAAATTAATCAAATTTTTATAATATACCGTTTCTTACAGTTCTCGGAAATAATTCAACGAATAATATTTTCGTTTTTTAGCTTATAAAATTTTGTCAGTGAAATTAATTATTTGATAAGCAGGTAGTTAAATTTTAAAAGTATCTTGGGATAATGAAGAATACTTAAATACGGGTAAGGAGGAAACGATTATTCAACCTAATGATTGAATACGAACTTTAATGTTTGTTAACGGATGTCATTATGCTCAATAAAGTTTGCTTAGTGCATCGTTCATCAATATTATTTATTTTTTACCATTGCCATGGCTGGTTAATAAACAAGCTTGCATGCACATACTGTTTATTGCTAACAAACATGAAACAAAGAAAAAATAATGCTTAATTTATGACTATTTTCTTCTTACTGTTAACGTTAAAAATATTGTGTTGTTCGACAAATAAATAATATTTGCACCAGGAAACATAACTTAACTTGTTTAAATGATGAAATAAACTGGCGTGAATTTTACGTGGAAAGATTTAAACCCAGTTAAATTGCACCCACTAGAACTAAATACGTCAAAAACCTAACCTAACCTAACGTTTGCACAAACTTATAAAAATGTAAGCCTATTAAAAAACAGATTTGTTTAGGGTTTGTAATTCTATTTTGTGTTTTATAGGTAGATGTAATTCTTCCCAAGCGTAATTCCGTTGGTGTGTAATTTTGGCAGTTAAAGTAATATCAGGAAGTGAAATTCAAGACTTTGTAATTTCTCTCAAACAATTAGTAGTATCGCCTTGGCTCCTTGGAGCCTTGTGCCGGTCCTGCACTGAGTTTGGGGTTCAAAAACCCAAAAACGTAAAGGTAAACAACAAAAATACAAAAAAATGTTTTTATTCTATGAGTTCCGGGACCCAATACGTCCGGGGGCCCCTGGGCATGTGTTTCGCGTACCCTTAGGGTACATAAAGGCGGAAATGTTGGTGAGAGACCACAAATAAAAATCTGAATGTTACGTTGCTTGACTAAATATGAAAAGGCTCTTAATTTTCAAAGTCTCAAATATCTCCTCCCTTGCTTCAGTCTCACGACATACCCCGTTCACAGTTGGTGACTCTTGTGTGTTATCATGTGCATAAGTACTTAAAACGAGACAATATCTTGAAATAAAGCCAGAATCTTAACCACGCAGCCGTGCACAAAAATATACGACTTGCGGCCCTGGTGAATTGGACAGGCCGACGGTTGAATTTGCGCTATCAAATCTCTAAAATAATGTGGGAATCTTAACGACATAAGTGATGAACATAAATATACCACTCTCTAGATCGATATCTTCGGGCTTTTTGTATCCAACAGAATTATACAGTACTTAACCACAGATATACAAGCAGTACCTACCGTGCGGAGCAAAGCAGTAGACAAGGTAGAGGAAACTCAAGGCCATTTAAAAAAAAGATGCGACCATAGACAACATAATTGCTCTCAGCCTACTCTATTCATTCACTAGCCCAAAAAAACTATTATAAAAATAAAAATGTCCTTGAAGCAGAAAAATGTCGAAATGTTTTCCAAGGGCAAGGTTCATCTGACTAAGAAAATAAACTTTTACAGTGCATTTCCTTAAGATGAAACTTGTTAATCTGAGAAGAAGAAACTCAAAATGACAAGAAATTTGCAAAAACACTGAAGAAAATTTCCAAAACATGATTGTCCGACAGTACGACGAAAAATTCCGACATTTTTCAGCCTCATGAACTCATGGTTACATATGTTTAAAAATCTTTAATTTCACCAAAACAATAAGATAATACAGGATAACACTAATCAATAACATGAATAAGTTTATCGATATAATAAATAACATTTATACGTTGTGGAGGAAGACATATGTCAAGTATGAAGCATTGTTCAAAAAACCGAACGAATAACCTAAAACTGTTAATTCACTTTGAACTTGAACTTACGTAGGTAGGTTGAATATAATATGTTTGTAAGTCGCTAACACTATACTGGCTTATATTGTATTTTTATCACGAACAACTTTAACACGCAATATTTTCGACGGAAATGATAGTATTTCGGCAGTAAATGACAACCCGCGTGTATAAATAAACCACTCTCATTTTGTTTGAATGATTTGAAACTGTCAAACGCCAAAATTCCGTCATCTCTTTCTGTTACACGAGTCGTTATGGTAGAGAGCGAGAGATCAAACCAATCCTTCTGTTCTCACCAATGAGATCTGAGCTTTTAGCCATATTATTCGTTTTCTATAAGAATTCTGAGGTGGGCGTGGCGGTTTCAAATGAGTTTCAAGGCCAAAGCTTAGTTAAATGCCCCTGGTGATGAAGTTGTAAAAAAGCAATATTCGGAGCACGGCCCGACGTAATGGATGGACTTATGGTCGACTATTTCTGATGAACGTATTACTAAAAACTCAAATTGTTTTACAGGGATCCCTCGGGAAGTTACTAATTCATCGTCTAGAAAATTAAAATCTGGTGTTTACCGCTATTTTAGTATTTAAAAAACGTTTAGAAAAAAATTTTCAAACCGTTTTAAATAAAATTAATTTAATTCCTGTTGTTATTAATCTTAAATATAAATAACTTACATCCCTAGGGATTCCTTTAGAAACATTTGAGATTTTAGTAATACGTTCACTAGAAATAATAGTCTTATGTCGCCTAACGAATTTTCATCAAAAAGTGTAGATACAATTTATTGCCTCACATAATTTTGAGAAGGAAACAGCATTTTAGGTCTTTCGTGGGCAAGTTGAATCGTAGGGAACCTACCGCAAGCCGCAAGTCACACGGGAAACTTGTGAGCCTTCCCTCATACTGCAACTGTTAGACGCAGAAGTGTCGGTCATTATGGCTGTTGGCATTAGTGGGATATGAAAGATGCCTCGGATGTAATCACACTATGCCTTTGTATATCCCGAGTGGCGTAATTAGATAATTCCGGGAGTGCTCGCCAGTCGCTGATTTTGTCATGGTAGCTGCTACTCTACCTGTGAACTGAGAAGGTATGTCTGAAGTGTGGGAACGTTTTGGAATCATTATTATCTTATGAACAAGTGCGAGTACATTGATGTCATTATAGTTCAGATTTGGTGGAGCTGAATTCAAAACCATTCTAGTCATTGGAAGTGTTTTTTGGGTTTGTGTTAATTTTGGGGAAGAATAATAATTTTTTATGAAATAAAAATGGCCTGAAGGTTTGGCTTCTGCTGCCTGTTTTGCGTACAAATGGGTATAATCCTATTATTTTGTTGGATATATCTAGTGGAATATATATTTATTTATCTATTCACTTATACATACAATTTATAGGTTCATATTGACGTTGGGTGCAAGTAATATAGATAGATGTTCCATCTATAAAACGTGGTAGTAGAATGAAATTATATGCAACTGTATATAGGTACATGATTGAAGCTTAGGTAGTAATTTTCTGTGAACACCTCACTAGGAGAACCTGTGCCGAGGTGTTCGCATGGGTGTTATTCTGCCGTCATAGGTGGAAACACAATATCCTCCATGGGAGTCTCCACCATAATTCCACCCATGGTGGCAGTTTTTTACATTATTAGGTTAGAAGTTAGAAGCTGTGTTGACATGATCATCATTATATTATATAGGATATGATAATCTAATTAGATTTTGAAAAAAAAAGTTCTAAGAACAATAAGTTATAATAACAATAAGTTGCAAGAACAATAAGTTACAATAACAATAAGTTACAAGAACAATAAGTTAAAAGAACAATAAGTTACAAGAACAATAAGTTAAAAGAACAATAAGTCACAAGAACAATAAGTTACAAGAACAATAAGTTACAAGAACAATAAGTTACAAGAACAATAAGAAGAAATAGCATCAGATTACAAAACGTCTAAATTTGCGACTAGACTGTCTACTTATATAAAAATTCTACAATATTGACAAACTTGCTCGCAAACAAAGTTTATTCGTTAAAAAAAACTCTCACACGAAAACAAACCCTCTAGATAAATTACCTCACGGATTGAATCAAATTTAATTGCAAATGAAGATGTAAGAATCATGATCGCGTGAGAAGGCAAGCTTCTCGATGACAGGTTTGGTAAAAGCAGTCCAATCCCGATCTGCCCCGAGATTTATAAATAACGAGTCGCGTGATATGTCAAAAGATGACACATTTCCAAACAGCAAAAAACTTATCCACACAGAGTAGTGACTTTGAAACGTATAGCCGACTGAAGGTTTATTTGTTTTTTTTTTTATAGCAGAGTCTTAACATAAGTAGTAACTTGCTAACCACTTTTTGTGGACATAGAACACTGAATGAATGAAATTATTTAACTATTTTTTGCGCAACGAACCTTGAATTCTTTTACAGCTGTTTGTGCGGCTTATTTTGATAAGGTAACAAAATTATGTTAAATACTACACTTACAGAGAACTATTGTAGAGGTATAGTAGTTACTACTAAGGATGTGTTATTTAATAGAATTTGAACAATTCATCGAATTTCAACGTTCATTTTCTGGTTCTCTAAGTCCTATTAAAGTTCTGTTACTATATCATTATAAGCCAGTTACTTGACAGAACTGAAATAAAAACATAACTTGAAAAGAACTTGAAAATTTACTTGAAGAGTTGTTCAAATTTTCTGAAACAACCCGTCCTTGTTTCGTCCTAATATAAATAAGTCTTGAACCACAGATTGATTTAATGATCAGAGATTTTGTTGTTTTGATGAACACAGACTTTGTGCTCAATAGATAAGAAAAAACATCCAATCTAAAAATGACTGAGATATTGTGTAAGATAAAAAAAATAATTCGTCGCGAATTAATTATACGGTACATTGATGATATTGTTGTGGCCGAAAAAAAGTATTTTTCAATATCGGTCTTGGCACACACTCCTTGCCTCATTCACATTCATGTATCATCTAATACATACTCTTCTATTATTCTGATTCACTTGATCGTGCCATGTCTTGCTCGGCTTCCTCTACCATTTAATTTAATTCCATGTATTAGATATTCGACAAATTTACACAAAAACTATCTTGACTCATCTGTTTAAAAATAAAACACATACGTTTTATGAAAATACCCAAAATATTGTAAACACGAGGCACAAAACCAAAGAACTCATACAAACACCTAAAACCAACACAACATTTGGTCAAAGAAATTTCAAATACATTGCGTCTAAAATATACGATAACCTACCTGAAAAAACAAGACAATCGAATAATATTAACAAATACAAAATCCTGATCAAACAATGGATCATCGAAAAAGGTCGTGCAATAATTAATCACCTCACCCAAATATAATCCTCTATGTTGTTACCACTGCCTACCAACCTGAAAATTTTTGTCAAATATTTTTGCTTATTGATAAATGTACTTTATTTTAATATTATAAAATGTTTGTAAACTAGTCTGACTCGACACAGGATTTCCTAGTGAGACAGGTAAAGCCAAAAAAATATGTAAATCTTTTTATATACATGTGTATAATAAAAATAATTTACTTTAAAAAAGAACACAATGAATTTTTGCGGAAAACTTTGTGGTTTTGTCCGTTCTTTCAATTCGTTTGACATTAATTCACAAACGTGTTTTATTTCATTGATCAAGCGTTAAGGTTGTATTTTACTAAATAGCGCTTAATCCGTATTTGTAAATTGGTGTCAAGGGGGAATTACTCAAAGTCACAGCAGAAAGAAGTCGAAAGAAGTATTTCTATTCATGGGTAAGCTTGGCGGAGAATTTAATGAATTTTGATTGATGACTCGCACTAACACGTGTATTTTATTACATTTTTTTGAACTGGATTGCAAATGGTTTATTTATCTTACAAGTGATGTGCGAAGTGTTCATTCAAAATATAGGCAAGTAGACCTTAGGAAAACAGATACCTATTCGCTCGACCGGAACAGCTTTTTTTATACAGGTGATAAAAACCTTACTATACCGACATTGTTAGTAGTTACCGATCTAATATTCATGTCTTTGGTATAATGACACCAAGGTTTTAAAAATTAAGTGACCCACATACAAGTATAGAATTAGGTTTAGTTAGTGTATTTGATTATTAGTATTGCTGATTTATTCAAATCTGGTTAAAAAAAGACCATTTCCTATTAGACTTTTAATACATTCCTAATATATCGAAACACGTGCACTTGCTTTTGTCCTGATAATATACAATTAAAAAATGCGAAAATATTAGAATTTTTATGAATACGTTTTCCGACATCGCGATAGCAAATTTACTGAAGGTTTATTAGGAAACCAATCAATTCATTCGTTAAAGGCTTGCAATCCCGATTTTAACCGGATTACGAATAATTTGAAAAGATTCTTTTTACTGTAAACTCAGTTTAGCAAGACTCCCTTTATATTAATATATACCACGGGGTTAACAGTTCTTACTAATCCGTACTTGACGGCTACAACAAAACTAAACACCGAAAACCACACTAATTTAAGTAATCATCGTAACGCAATATCGGCCCTAAGAGGAATGACGATGTCACTTCTACAAAATTCACACATAAAACACACACTTCACTACAATCAACACATCTGCCCTGATGAACACGGCATAATAACTCGATATTTGACCCTACGCCGAATGCTCTCCGGACCCACCAAGGAAATTACACGTCTAACGCGGAGGTCCGATGCACAATATGTAGGTATGGTTAGGTTAGGTTAGGTTAGGTTAGGTTAGGTAACTTGCAGGTAAAGGTACTTATCAGGTTTCTGAGCGAGAAAAGCCACTAAAGTGTGGTAAGTGGGGACCTCTTCATAACATTACAGTTGATTTTATTGTTATTGCTGTTGTTGAGGAAGTGACTTAAAGCTGCACGTCAACTATGTTGCGGCAACCATGATGTAGGGGTCTTCTATTTCAGATGGACGCAATACGCGATAATGGACAAGACAAACTGAAGAAATTTTTTGTTTTATTAGTGTACACAACAGACTGAAAAAAAATATAAAGAATAAATAACAATCGTCATACGTAAAACATAAAACAATAAATAGGAATGTAAAACAACAAAAACAAAAGACAATAAAGATTGAATTAAGTGAAGAAGTTTTGGGTGCTAAAGCTAAATATGTCCGGAATCTTGCCACTACAGTGGATGTTGTACAGTCGACACAATCGCACACGGTTGGGTGAAGGTTAAGTTGGATATTTGGAAAGGAACATGGAAAGTTTCAAGGTTTCTTAGTAGACAATGATTAAAATTGATTTTGATGGAAGATACTACATGGTTATTTATAATTTTCAAAAGAATTTTGATGTCATTTTTGTCACTACGATAATTTAATGTTTCTAATTTGAAGTATTCGAGGCGATTGATTGTAAAACAACAAAATACAAAAGACAATAAAGTTTGAATTAGGTGAGGAAGTTTTGGAGGCTATCGCTAAATATGTCAGGAATCTTGTCACTTCAGTGGATGTTATATAGTCGACACAATCGCACACGGTTGGGAAAAGGTTAAGTTAGTTATTTGGAAAGGAACATGGAAAGTTTCGTTATTTATTAGTAGACAGTGGTTGAAATTGATTTTGATTGTGGCCAAGAGGGAAGATACAACGTGGTTATTCATAATCGTTAAGTTATGAAGATTTTGAAATGTCCCTTTTGAGGAAATTTAAGGATCTAAGTAGTGGGGAAGGGGTTCGAGAAGAAGGAAAAGAATGTTAATAATCATAAACTAATCTTAACCTCCATAGAATAATAGAGTAGGTAAATACTAAAAAAAATTGTTAAAAAATTCACGAAAAATAAAACAAAATTTGTAATAAAATTATCGAAAACCAATATTGTAAATTTTTTTTATAATTCAATAATATTTTTCATTGACAAATTAGGGATACGACAAAAATTTACCTTTCAAATGAACAACGTTAGTAAACTTGAAAATATTCTGTCATAAATTTAAACAAAAGGAATACACATTCCAGATATAATATAATTGTTATTAAAATAGGAAGGTTATCCACTTTGTCTGAATTTGAATTATTCAAACAATCAGTTAAATTTTCATAAATTTTTCATTGAACGTGAATAAATTCACGCGAAACTATTTCGCATCACCGAAATTATTATTTTGGTTTTGAAACACGACTAATTCAAACATATATGATGATTTTCTATAATAGATAATAGTAAACTACATGAAATCATGCGACTCCTATGAGTCAAAGTTCACTTGAAGCTTTCACCCACCGCGAGCTGTCCGCTTTTTGGCACCTGCGGAAAGTATGAACGATAAAGTGCTATTATTTCAGGTGCGCATTGTCAAGCCACGTCAATAGAGTGCCTCCTATTCCCTCGCACCCCCGCGCCGGCTGTTAGCGCGAGAGGGACAACGCGCCGCCCACCGAACAATGCCCAGTCACGACTCTCTTCCTCCACTTCGTTCTCACGGGGCATTGTCGGTTGGATAAAATTCCCTCCAAGATAATAGAGCGGAACGAGCTTTGTCGAAACACTAATAATAATTCGATCAGTGTTCGAAGTTCGAAAACGAAAGCTCCATATGATTTAGAACCCATTTCAAATATTTTAATGGATAACGAAAACTAAAAAAACGATTTAAAATTGGAAAATTCCAATACTCGATCAAACAACGATAACTGTGAAAATCTATTTTCATAATTTGATCAGCGTTCGATTTGTTTGAAAATGAAAACAGAATATTTTGTTTTAATTGACGTATTCTGGAAGGACTGGAAATTCTGTATGATTTTTTAATCAATTAATGTTCGAAGTTTGAAATTAAAAACACCGTATGATTAAGGATCTATTTCTATAATTCGATTATTGGTCGAAATTTTAAAACTCAAAAACTCGACCGATTTTTTGGCTTGACAACAAAATGTACCCTTGTTACCACGTTGTTAGAGGGAAGGAAGTACCAGGTGTCATGGTGTCACCGGTTCCGGTTGATAAACCCTTTTTAAATTGATTAAAAATGTCGTTAAAAAAATCGATGTACGTTGATAAACTACTTAACAATATTTATAATTACACAATGGCTATATTTGTATGGATTTTGGGGTTGACTTTTAAATGCTGGATACCTACTTTTACTGATATCACTGATTGATAAACCGTTATAGGTACGGCACTTTGATACCAAGAAATAGCCTTCTTACCATACATATTAGTTATTAAAGTTAACTAGTCACTATACGAGTTAAAATCTATATGTATGTCTTTGTTTTGTGTATGTAGTCAGTAAATGTATCGATGACCTCTGACCTATTGATGTAAACTAACTCTGTTTATAAGATCACTATTTTCCAAATAAAACTCTAATGGCAATTAAATTATACGGCCTCAAAGGGCCACTATAAAATAAAATTTTATCAGGTGTGCAAATCATTCATATTCAACAACATACATATAACAAAAGATGATAAGAACTTAGGTATTGAAATGTTGAAAAACACAAGTGTTTTTGTAGCTAATTTTCAGATTTTGTCTTTTGATAATTTCCCATCTATTTCTTTTATTATTTATTTTGCATCGCAGCAATTTTATGAATCGTCAAATAAAATTTTTTAAGGGTCAGTTGTTTCAGATGTTGATTTTCAAGTTCTTTTATTATTAAAGTTATGTGAAACAACTGGCCAATAACGATATAATTTTAAAAAAATGGAATAGAAAGTCTACAGAAAATAGATTTTGAAATTCGATAAATTGTTACAATTCTATGAAACAACCGGCTAATTTATCAGTTCATTTTTTCATTTAATTTTACCTACATTTCTTACAAAAATTATGAAGTAAATTAACTTTTTCCATTATATATAGAATGTATCAATTATGAATTATCACGTTTCGCATCAACAACAACAATTTTTAAAGTTTTATAAATAAGTGACTAGAAAAACTATAACATATTATTTATACATAAAAATAAATGTTCAATTTGTTTGTGTTCGACGCCATAAAGTTGAAACACAAATAAAGTAGTGTATAACTAAAATATATGTATAGTTAAAAATTATATTTTTTCATATTTGCACATCCCAGAAATTCAAAGGAAAATGGAAAAAATACACTTTGGAATGAGAATAATTATTAATATTTTTATTTGTTTTAAGATACAAAAGCTCGCGCGAAAAGCTTTTAAAGGCAACATTAAACTTACGATGGAGACCGCGATAAAACACCGTAAAACAAAAACTTTATGGTTTTATGGTATTCAAAATCATGCAAGCGTTTACTATAAATGTAAACTACTAAAATAAACCTTTTTTAAATAGAAATGTATAAAGGCGTAAAGAAAACAACTTTTAAAAAATACAGTAATATAGCTAAAATTATCTGTGACAGTTTCCCTTGATCAACTTTTTTGCTTTCTCATAAAATTATTTACAAAATAAATAAAAACCACTTTTGTGCTTGAAATCGAACGTTTCTAGATTCCGTTTGTCAACCGATTTTACTTCTTTTTACATACATTTGTGACAATATAAGGCACACCAAGAATATACACATTTTTGGCTTGTAGCTTCCTCTTAATAGTTTGTTACTCCATTACTTTCCGTAATTTTTCGAATACAAAAAAAACATATTTATCCACATGTAGATTTTGGCAAAATGATTGAAATGATGACATGATCCGAAATTTCACATTTAACTTGTATTTTCTGTACATAGCCTTATATTTACACGACACGCTTTTTCACTGTACCTACTCTTTGTAAGCAGATTTTTAAAGTTTAAATTGCTCAAAAAACATTCTTTAGTTTCTTCTTCGTGTTTGCTGTCTGAATATGTAATGATTCCATCAACCTCTGACCGAATGTACGCGTAGTAATTCGCTGATGACACTATTTTATTGTACAGATTACATCATGGTAGCTTGTATCATACCCTCACTTATACTCTTATACCTTATGTCATCCTGGTACGAGGAGGAATTTAGAGTGAGAGTTAAAGGAAGACGGTTAAGTTATAAGAACAAGGAATTTAATAGAAAAACAAGTCAGTAAAAAGTAAGGAGTAGGTATTTTTCGCTAACCATTTAACAACTAACTTTCAAAAGCTTTGCACACAGGGTGTGCATATATTTTTACATGTATATATATTTTTTAAATTTATTAAAAAAATAAAGTAATTACATATAAAATCGTATTTAAATTGGGTTTTTACATATAAAGAGATTTAATTAATACTCTTTAATAGAAGCGTTAACTTGTTAGAAGAAGTACATTATTGTAGTTATTTATAAGTAATTGATAATATGAAAGATGATTAATAATACGTGTTGTAGTACGTACGTTAAAGTGAGAAACTGAAAAATAGTTACATTATATGGTAGATGTGATATAAGTGTAAGTAGTTAGAGTAGATAAGTAATAAACTTTATACGGAAAATGGCACACATAAATGCTTTTTAAGCCCTTCGTCCCACGGGTTGGTAATCAATTGACATAAGCCGGATACTGCAAGACCATGCACAGAAAATTAAGTTCGCTATAGTAAGATCGGTGACCGGATAGATCATCAAAATGATAATTCATCACATCTTTAAAAAGTTATATAAAGACATCGAAAGTAATGAAACAAAAACTTTATTAACTGGGTTAAGTAGGTTAGTTTAGGTTAGATTTAAATTATTTTTTGTCATGGTTTCTAATGACTTTATATTACTTTTTAAAGATGTATTGATTTGTCATTGTGTTGAGTTATCATGGAACCATTTATCCATTTAGTAATATTTATCCAAGACGCTCTCTAGATAGTAATGTAATTCTGGTAGAATCTTGAAATCATACGTAAATATAGAAAACAAAAATAATATTAGTAGCTCTTAGTCGAAGTATGATACAGTTAAAAATGACGGAAGTTGATATGGTCGAATTGACTCAGTGGTCAGAGCTATTCCCCGGCAAGTCAGAGGTTTTGGGTTCAGTTCCCAGATACGACAGAATCTTTTCTGTCTTTTCTGTTTCACTTTTTTTTTTAAAGTGTTTAATATTTTTTTCAGTGATTAACTATTACGGTAGTAACATGTTCTAATTGGCTTGAACTGCCGCCCCGGGAACCATTTATTGGATAACCAACACCTCTACAAGAGGTCATACCAAATGGTTCCCTACCTTTGGTGATTTAGCAGGGGTGCCCGGGTTCGTCGGGTGAGGTGTGGTCCACCAGCTGCGTGGCGGGCCGGAGCAGCTGGTTTGGAGAGACCCTTTGACCTCTCCAACTGATCTCTCGACCCATCGCCTTGCGCCGCAGTGAGAGGGATGTATTCATATGTCCGTCACTCCTGGACATACTGATCCTTAGATTCCTACCGAACCCTCATACCTTTTACCTTCCCAGAACTTCCTCTCCTTCCTTTACTTAAAAAATACCCTTTACACAGCATCCCAAAAAATGACACAGGCCACGAGGTAAATTAATTTCCTCAAGGCCTCCAGTCTGGGATGAATATTAAAAAAAATGTTAATTTGAATACGAGTAATCTACTTTATGATGATAGTGTAGAGGTAAGTTCTCATATCTCTATCTCTATGAAGTCCACAGTTCTCACACCGCCCTGAAAAATAACTTAGTGACATTAATGAATGATTATTTACATGCAGACTTCTATTATAAATTGAGCACTATCAATAAAAAGATCGAGATATACAACCGAGTGTAACACAACTAAGCGGTGAATATAAAATCTACCACTATTAATTTAGTTTTATATTCTTTGGTTGGTAAATTACGTTCAGACAGAATTCTTTTTTAGAGTAATTATATCCTTTCGACCGGTAATAAAAAATAACGATTTTATCAGCGTGATAGATATATTGGTTCGGAAAAGGATGGTATTTTATCTTGTAAGATTCATAGGCAGTTACGACTTCTAATCGAAACTGTATCTTGTAGATCTAAGTTTTGTAACTACAGGCAAGTATATTTATTAAATTCAACAAATAGTAACCTTCTGTATAACGTCTGTTACGGTTTTCTCTTGTTAATAAGTAATAACATTACACACAAGTAGACCTTGGAGAATTGATTTATTAGTTCGCATCAGTAGACAGATTTTTCTCACAAAATTAATGTGCAGTGAGCTGATATCTTTACTGTCTGATGGCATGTTGACCTCCCCTCTTAAAAACACCAGTGAAAAAAAAAAGTGTTTTTTTTATCAAAATATAGTGTGGAGTTAACTAATGAACCATCACGCCGTTACCCGCAGGAGTGGGCAGAGAGGACGGACCGCCAAACAACTCTGCTTTGACATCATTTTGACTCTCATATATCGTCTCATGCACACTTTTCTATTATTCCTAACTCTTGACATGGCCTGACTCCAGTATCTGTCGGCCTCCGTGGTCGAGGGGTAAGGCTCTCGACTAGCAAGCTGGAGGTCGCGGGCTCAAATCCCGGCTTGAGCAAGTAAATTTTATTTGATAAATTTGTGTTTTTTCACAAATTACTTATTTAAAATAACATACTCGTTTAATATATTTGCGGTACGTTCCAGACATACTATCAGAATCGCCCAGGTGTAAGATCACCATTCAGAATTGAAACTTTGCATAAAATGCTCTACATGCCCCAACCATCTGAGCATTCTTTTCTTAATCTCATTACTCATTACGCCTTGCAATTCTTGTGGATTTTCACATTTCTCACACGATCATACATGGTATTACCACGCATACGCCTCAGGGTTCTTAGTATATGATAACATTTAATTAGGCCTTTTACATAGTCAAGCACATTTTCACATTTGTAATCTTGACTTCACAAACAGATATATTTAAAAAAAACTCTTAAAAATTTATACTTTTTTATTTATACTCGTCGCGCTTATCATGATAGATATAATTACTGTGTTAAGAATTTAAGCACGTAATCTTATTAAATAATAATAAGATATAAACAAAAACAAAAAAAACATACGTGAAGACGACAACAAGATCGTGATTCAGAAACCCAGGAAATAAAAAAAGGCATGTAGTAGGTAATACAGGTAAATGCTGATGTTGCCAAAAGAGAGACGATTATCAAAGATCATTGGTTTCGATGACCGAGCCAATACGTGACATCCGCTGAGGCTTTGTTATATAAAAAGGTTTACGTTGTACCTGCTGCGGTGAGGCTTCTGTTTGTTCCTTAAGTATAACTTGTGTTATTCGAATATTACGGAATTTTATTCTGTAGCGTATCGGGGATCACGTTTTATTGCTCTCTACATCCCCTGGTTTTTATCCTTTTAATAAAACGTTTAACATTTAAATCTAGAGTGGAATCAAAAAAAATGTAATACTTTGTGGAACATAGAAAAGAGAAAACTGATTTTTTTTGCAATTTGGTTTTGATGATAATATTTCAATGTTTAAATAAATTACTTTGACCCCAGATGATCACGAAAAAATTGCGAAACGACCAAGGTCCAAGATAAATCAAAAGTGCTCTCTATATTGTTTTCTGAAAAATAGATTTTGAAATTTTTTGGTTATCATGTTATTATTCAAATTATGCTCATTACAAGCTCTCGTTTTTAACGAATAAAATTAATAACACGCCTTTTCTGTAGCCACCCTCAAGGCCATTGTTAAATATTTCATCACAATGCTAAAAAACTTTATATGAAGAGAAAAAAAAGTGCAAGTTGGTTAGGCCCATTTATCAACTCAAGGATATATTTATTATAAGTTCAACAATGTTAGTAAAATATCGTAGGCATCGTATTAAAAAAATATCTTAGGAGGCTTTTAATCATAAGCTGTTAACTTATTTATCTTAGGTTAACTTGTTTATTTATTTTCATATAACATTGCAAAACATGTGCAATTAACATAAGTATGAATATTAAAAGTACAACAACATAAGAAAAGTATAAACAAGTATGAAGTATAAAATGAAAAAAGTAAAAAGTAAAAAGTAAAAAGTAAAAAGTAAAAAGTAAAAAGTAAAAAGTAAAAAGTAAAAAGTAAAAAGTAAAAAGTAAAAAGTAAAAAGTAAAAAGTAAAAAGTAAAAAGTAAAAAGTAAAAAGTAAAATGTAAAAAGTAAAAAGTAAAAAGTAAAAAGTAAAAAGTAAAAAGTAAAAAGTAAAAAGTAAAAAGTAAAAAGTAAAAAGTAAAAAGTAAAAAGTAAAAAGTAAAAATTAAAAAGTAAAAAGTAAAAAGTAAAAAGTAAAAAGTAAAAAGTAAAAAGTAAAAAGTAAAAAGTAAAAAGTAAAAAGTAAAAAGTGAAAAGTGAAAAGTGAAAAGTAAAAAGTAAAAAGTAAAAAGTAAAAAGTAAAAAGTAAAAAGTAAAAAGTAAAAAGTAAAAAGTAAAAAGTAAAAAGTTAAAAGTTAAAAGTTAAAAGTAAAAAGTAAAAAGTTAAAAGTTAAAAGTTAAAAGTAAAAAGTAAAAAAAAAAAAGTAAAAAAAAAAAGAAAAATTAAAAAGTAGAAAGTGAAAAGTGAAAAAGAAAATAAAACAAAATTAAATTTTAATAGTTTAAAGAAAAATTAAAAAGTTGGATGTATGAACAACTACGAAGTATAAAAAGTAATGGAAGTACTCGTAGTTCCAAAAGTAAAAATTGAAGTAAGTAATTGCTTAAGACACAAAGATCGAAAATGTATTTTTTAGAGTTACTGAGTAAATTGATTTATTTGATTTATTAATTTAAACGCCCTGATTCGCTTTTATACGATACATATTTTACATCATTTACTGCATAATACAGAGACAACAGAAGGTTTTTACTAACTACTAACTAACTTTACTAACATCAACAATAAATAACAATTTTTTTTAGGTTCACAACATAACTACAAGAAAAAAATTATACGCAATCGCTCTTTAAATATGCTACACAAAAATGTCTTTCAGGTATCTCTTGAACACATGCAAACTTATATTAAATATGTCGAAATGTGAATTGTTCATAATGTAATTATTTTTTGTGTATTTTGTCGGGATATCAAGATCGCAACCTTGTAAACAACATTTCAGTGAACTTAACACTTCAATGTTGTCAACCTTGCGTGGAAGGAAATTGGGATTTAATAAGTCACTTATACTCCAGTACAGCCGCCACTAATCGTAAAATAATTGAGGTAATTGTAGTTTATATCACATACTTACAAACTTACAGTACGCATGTGTACGATTATTTACACGCCAGAATAAACAAAAGTAAAAAAAGAGAACGTGTTTTTTTTATGTTTGTACAATTAATGTAAGTATCACTTAAGTAAATTACATTGTGGTGTAATTCTGGCTTAATTTGGATATCTAATTATCGGTTACATTTCCCCATTCCAACTTACGAGTAAGTTAATCTTTTTGGATTATTTTGTAGGTATAATATTAACTCAATTTTGTACACATTCCACGCGACGGATAGAGAGAATGAATGTTAAGAAAAGGCTTTTTCATTGTACAACGGCACTGAAGAGGAAAAATCACTTTTTTTTAAAGAAGACCGGGTTACGCATAAACTGACAATATTTGAAAATCTTCTACTGCCACCACAGTAAGCGGAAAATGTTGCTTGTTGTGAAAAGGACAAAGCCAGCCGATGAATTGAACACACTGTGCCTGGATGGGACCCAAACGCAATGTCAATTCAGCCACCAAACGATCACTTGTATTGTTAGGTTATGGTGATGGCTAGAAAATCAACATTTGCTTGAGGTGCAAACATAACTTCAAAGTTTTGTGCAATATATACATTATATATGTATTTTAAATGTCTTTATTTAGATTTGTTGAATGTATTTTATGTTTATGTTTCTTCAAAAGTGAGTTAACAGTTTGATTGTATTTTTCATCATGTTTTCGTCATGAAATTTTACATCACATCCTGGAATTGGGATCCCTTTAGATTGTATTTCATATTTCCATTGTTCTTATTGACAGTACTTCCAATTTTATTGGAATAACTTTTTTTAATAATTTTGAAAGTTATACCCATCAATGTAATATATCATTGAAGAAGAAGATAATAGTAGTAAATCTAAACGAGACATGAGGCAGAACAAGATATAGAAAAAAATAAAAAGGTTACGATCTCAACTGTCAGTTTTTGTCCCGGTAAGACAAAGATCCTGGGTTTGATTCCCAGTTGAGACCAGTACCTTTTTATTTCTATGTCACCTGTCATTTTTTTTCCCAGTAAGATAGAGATCCAAAGTGCGATTACCAGTTGAGACCATTACCTTATTTTTCTATCAACTGTCAATTTTTGTCCCGGTAAGACAGCGATCCTGGGTTTGATTGCCAGTTGCTACTATTACCTTTTTTATTTTTCTATGTCAATTGTCAATTTTTGTCCTGGTAAGACAGCGATCCTGAGTTCGATTCGTAGTTGAGACCGTTACCTTTTATTTTTCTATGTCAACTGTCAATCTTTGTCCCAGTAAGATAGCGATCCTGGGTTCGATTCCCAGTTGGGACCGTTATCTTATTATTTTTCTATATCTTGTTCTGTTTCATGTTTTTGTATTTTATTCTTCTTCAAATCTAGTATTTCCTATTACAATACCTAATTTTACTGACACCGACATGCAAAACAATTACCTATATGAAAATATACAAGCTCTTTTTTATTTATTTATTTATTTTTTTTAATTTTTTTTTTATTATTTGTTTTTGGGGTATTATGCCGTGTTGCGCTAACTCCTTCTTTAGCCAACGTTTCGGACAGCATTGCAGTGTCCATCATCAGGGCAGATGTCTTATTTAATAAGACATCTGCCCTGATGATGGACACTGCAATGCTGTCCGAAACGTTGGCTAAAGAAGGAGTTAGCGCAACACGGCATAATACCCCAAAAACAAATAATAAAAATACTTTTGGCTGTGAAAATCTTAAATCATATATACAAGCTCCTTTCAATTTTTTTCTCTGGAAAAATTCTACACCAATTCCAACACTTACGAAATTAACTGGAAGGTTCCAATACGTATTGTAATGTACACGGTAATTTGACATTTGTGTTAAATATGCAGACGCACAATCAATGAATAGCAAGTGTTTAGTATATTTACGCCTATAATGTTCATCGCGTGACGACGCGGTTCCTTACACGGTAATGCCTCGTTTATACAGCTATACAGTTATGGTCTACTTTGTTACCCGTTTTTATGAAATAAATATTGCACGCGACCAGGTATAGTCACTTGCATGGTATTTAAATGCATGCGTGCGATAATGAAGGTTAGTGGGATACCTGAAGATGTCGGCGAGTAGAGTTGCTCACAGAGGCGACCCGGGGCGGCCCGGGGCGGCTCGGGGCCTTACACCCGTTGACGTATTATCAGGTATCTACTAATACGCTTAGAACCGTTTCTAAGAGAATTAAGTGAATTGTCGGAAAATGATACTAGTTCATCACCCGATGCTGGTGTTTTTTTTTTACATTTTATTTATTACTAACGTCTCACCACGCATTGCTGTGGTTCAGTCTGTCTGCGCAGATATAGAAACAATAGCGTGTGTTACTTTTACGTCCAAAAGATGACGCCGTTTAAAAAACAGGCGTTGTTTGTTCGATATAATGTGCTGTTTTTCAAAATAGCATGTTTTTACCCGTCACCGGTGACATCTATCATGAGTTTATATATATATAAACACACGCGTATTTGAATCCAACGTTGTGTAAAAACTTCAATGCAATCGGTGAAGAATTTTCGGAGATTTAAGATTTTAAACAAACGAAAATTTACAAGTTTATTTATTTTTAAAAAGAAAGACAAACATTCCCGGGTTCCAAATAACCTGAAAATATTTGAAAATCTCCTACTACCACCAAAGAAAGCGGAAAATGTTGCTTGTATTGTGATGGAGGACTTAGCCAGCCGAGGAATTGAACACCCAACGCCTGGGTGGGACAACGCGATGTCAACTCGGCCACCGACCGGTCTATATAGATTTAATGCACCTGCGCGTTCCCCACGCTCTTCTGTCCTGTTCAAAGTAAATAGAATACAAAAAAAAATGTAAACAAAATAGACTGACGCAATCATTACAATAAAATTATATCAAAAGTGAACATTTTCAATTGCGAGTTTTTTTTTTTTATATTAACTCCACACAGGAGGCCCTGAAGAAAATAATTTCCCTCAGGGCCTATGTCATCTTTGGGGATGCTGTGTGGAGGGAAATTATAGTAGCTTATTAAATTATTTGTAGCTTATATTATACAAGTCCATAAAAGAGTATTTTTCTGATATTTGACGAGTAACTTTTCTGTTGTTTATATAACTATATTATGAATTGAATTTGTTTTATATACATCCTGTCTTCTTATGGTTACTAATAAATTTTGACTGTGACTATAGGTATGTACATTGAAAAAAAAGTATGAACATAAATAATGTTATATCATTTCTCATTTTTGTAATAAGATGAATTGTCTTAATATTATGATAACTTCAATTACCACTTGAATAAGCACCATAAAATAAATGTTTTTCTTACTTGTAAAATAAAACGAAAAATTGCCCAAGAAAATGATATTTTCTTATAAATTTCTTTAATGCTATTTTTTATATGTTTTCTTACTATAGGTTAAGTCACAATTAGGAAATCCGTAATCGGTTTTATTTTGATTACATACAACTCATGTACAAAATTAGAAAATGTAAGATGTCAATTTTTCTAAAATTATCTAATCATTTAATTAAATTGTTCTATACCACAAAGTTATTTAATAATTATTGAAGAATTTTACATATATATTTTTTAAAATTTTATTTTTTTATTATTTAATAAATGTTTATATGTTATAAGTAGTATTTATTATTATTATTTGTATTAAGTAACTTGTTCATTTAAGTAATTGGTAGTAGTTATAATCGATGTTCCACTAAAAGCTCCGTTATGAAATCTCTTTACACAGCTTTTATAGTTTTCAACATTTTTCATTAAAACTTTTCACATAGCTAAAAATTGAAAAAATAAGGACCAATATAGACAATATTGCCTTATTTTCGATAGCTAAACGGATGTTCGAAAGTTCATTGTCATTAATTTAAAGCTTATGCTAGGAAATTCTGTTAAAGGCTGAATATTGTTGTGTTGGCCCATAAATCCAAAAAATTTGTTGATTTTTACACCGTTTGAAAAAAAAAATTTATCTACATAAACCAACACAATTTACACGTCACGAAAAATGAATTTATTTGAGAAAACGCAAACCTGGCAGCTTCCAAATTATGTAAATAAACAAAAATAACTTTTTTATTTAAGATGTTGCTGAAATGAAAAAAAGGCACTGCGCTCCTACCCAGGAAAATCGAAACGAAATTTTAATATTTTTAAAATTCGGATAAAAAATATTTTCTTTTAATTTACAAATTTAAAATACATTTTTTTACAGCATGTTCTAAAATAGCACAATACAATAATAAAACACTCTAGTGTTCATTAGAATTTGTGTCTTAGAATTTTATAGGACGAGAAGAGGTCATCATCCATATCCGATTTCTTTAATATCAGATGACAAAGCAGTTGCTAACCACAATGCCGGATAAGCGAAAAGTATTTGTCTAGCATTTGTAGTTGATACAGTTATGTATGAATTAAGTTTCAACAGCACCACCACTCAAAGTTAATTAAAAATATTATTGAGATGTTTTTTTTAAACCACAGCAGGTGTGTAACATAATTTGATCCAATCTACCAACATATTTTATTAAAGGGAATAATACTTACAATTTTTTCGAGGAAGTGCAATGAAATCAACCATAAATGAGAAATACACGAAAAGAATAGTAGAAAAAGAATCATTAAACAAAAAGAGTACAAGTGATCATTTCAAAGAAGGATTTTACTTAGAATATTCGATGGCTTTCCGTCGCCAAAAGGCCATCGATAGTGACTCTATCTATGTAGTCATGGGTCAGGATAGTGATTCTATCTTTGCAGTCATGGGTCATGATAGTGACTCTATCTATGTAGTCATGGGTCATGATAGTGATTCTATCTTTGCAGTCATGGGTCATGATAGTGACTCTATCTATGTAGTCATGGGTCATGATAGTGATTCTATCTTTGCAATCATGGGTCATGATAGTGACTCTATCTATGTAGTCATGGGTCATGATAGTGACTTTATCTATGTAGTCATAAGTCGTGATAGTGACTCTATCTATGTAGTCATGGGTCACGATAGTGACTATCTATGTAGTCATGGGTCTCGATAGTGACTCTATCTATGTAGTCATGGGTCATGATAGTGACTCTATCTATGCAGTCATGGGTCATGATACTGAGGATAGTATTGTTGGATTGGTGTACCTAGTGTGATAAAAACTAATTGCTAATTTATTAAGAAACTCTTGAAATTATTCGTTTTTCTGTTAGTTACGGGATTGTAAGCCATTAAGGAATGTGTTAATAGGTATCCTCATAAACTTTAAGTAAAATAACAAGGTTTTGTCACGATGTCCGAACACGTGTTCATAATTTTATTTTTCATTTCGTCATGACATATTACTAAGCAAACGTAAGTGTATGAATACGTGTTTCGATATTATAACGAATTTACTATTAACACTTTATCGGGAAGGAGTTAACGGGAGGCAGTTAAAAAAATGTATATCAAAATAATTTCCGGTAGATTTATGCTAACAACACAACTTTGAAAAAATGCCGAATACACAAAAAAGTTTTTCGTGCAGAAACTAATATTTTGTATGAACCAACGCACAAGTGATGTACCATCCATTATTTCTTATTTATTGGTATCAAGTCTTCCATTCCTTTGGCTTTACTAGAGAGCTCACGCGACACACGATTACGAGGGAACAAGAAGCATGTATTTTGATTGCGAAGCTTTTCTGCCAACCAGCTATCAATTGGCCGCGGCTATTACAAGTTTTCCCCGGGGCCAACACGACTAATCTTGCCATCTACATCCGCTTTGTT
This sequence comes from Hesperophylax consimilis, assembly GCF_061612785.1. Lineage (NCBI taxonomy): Eukaryota > Metazoa > Arthropoda > Insecta > Trichoptera > Limnephilidae > Hesperophylax > Hesperophylax consimilis. The sequence goes on from NC_142842.1 coordinate 7,207,534, forward strand.
AATTATTTCCACCAATCTCTCATCAGCCGTGCGTTCCACATGTCCAAACGCCCGGAGGAAAATGAAGAGGCAATAATTCTCGTATTGTTTAAATACATCCCAGGAACGGCTGTAAATTGCAATCTATTAAATCTCTAAAGGTCGTGGTCCAGTGTTGCATTGGCGGCCTTTGGCAGTTATTGGTGGCCGTTGGCGGCTATTGGCAGCTATTATTGGCAGCTTTTGACAGATATTTGCAGCTTTTGGAAGATCTGATATTGGCAGGAATAACTACTGATGTAGTGTTGTGGTCAAACCTAGGAGTGACGGATATTTTTGCAATCAACATTGTGAGGCAATATTGTATCGTATTGTAAATACATTCCAGGAACGGCTGCATATTGCAATCTATTAAATCTCTAAAGGTCGAGGTCCAGTGTTGCATTGGCGGCCTTTGGCAGTTATTGGCGGCTATTGGCAGCTTTTGACAGATCTGATATAGGCAGAAATGACTACTGATGTAGTATTGTGGTCAAACTTAGGAGTGACTGGTATTTTTACAACCAGCATGTTAACCCTCGCAAAAACTTTCCACATTTAAGATAAGGTTTTATAACGCTTTTCTAAATATCTATTGATTTATGTTATATGGTACTACCATTATACTACCCTAGCATCTTTGCAAAGACAAATGACAATGTGGAATATATTTAATCATATTCCAATTGACATTTCGCAATCCTTTTGAATCTATTAATCATAAATAATTATTGTGATATTGGCAGTTATAAATACAAGCAAACAAATAATTAAATGCAATATTTCACAAAACGCACTCAATGGTAATAAAATTCGCACAGGATGAGGGAGAATTTTAACATTAATTAAGTACTTATTCTTTAATAATTTAACCGTAAAAATAATATAATATTATCGTTACAAAGTTTAAATAAGTTCCTGTCTGGGACAATTTATTTCTAGATTTGTAATATTTCGAATTCAAAATTCATACGGCAACGTACTGAAATGGTAATTGAAATTTGCAAAGAGTAACTTATTACATTTTATGTTTCTATATATTCATAATGATTTCTTTGGACACACATTTTCGACCGAAGTAGATATAAGAACATAAATAAATGAAATTCTAGTACTAATTCGCGTTTTTATTTAGATTCAACATATTATATTATCATACATATTATATTAACTCAACTAAGGAGGCTTAAAATATTGTACAGTATGAAGAGTTATGTAGCTACTGCCAACCTTACCGGGAAACTGGTCATAATACCTATTCGCTTTGATAACTAGGATCAATTTTCTTCGGCGGTTTCATTCATTTTTATCCTTGGGGGCGGAACCTCTGATAAAGGAAGGGCAAGGGAGGAGTTAATAACATACGTGATCAGGTAACAATCTGAAAAGGATGATTTATAATGATGCCTTTGGAAGGAAGTGGAAAAGGGATCGTTAACACCCTGTTACCTTTGAATAATGCCGTGCAGGCTTCAGGAAACTTTAAGCCACTGTTGATAGCTCCATTAAATAACTCCCCTTTTCACATTCTAAAAGATTAAAAAATGTACGAAACAAATATTTTACAGAATTATCCTATTTTTTTTTAATTATAAACTAATGTTTATAAGACAGGATTTTTTGTGCATAGCACGAAGGATAACAAATTATTATAAGCAATAATTACCCGCTTGAAATAGCCATACAAATCTAAAATATCTCCCGAGTAAAAAATAAATGCCGCCGACGGGAATTGAACCCGCACCTTCCGAACTACGGTCAGGTGCTCGGGACCACTGAGCTACGTCGGCTTATTCCGTTCGGCGGCATTTATTTTTACTCGATAGATATCGTCACCTTAAAGCAATAGTGGGATATCTTGAAAAATGCTGTTCTGAGATAATAGGACTTTTAGGTTTGCGTGAGCTCTAGCAGCATCAAATTAACTAATCTTGCAGATTAATGATATAGTATAAGAGAGGTAAATTATTTAACATCAACACAAAATTGTAATAATAGAAAAATAATTAATTTTTTCATACTAATTTTGACAAAGTATACGTAAATCTGGAAATATCTCACTGTTGCGTGGAGTGTTTGGTAATCATCTCAAATTATCTCAGTGTAGCATAGTAATAATATTACGAGTTTAGATGGATAAATGAATTAATAATTGTTCCTCGGGAGATTTTTTCAATGTGTACGACTGTTTCAGGCTAATAATTGCTTTAAATAATTAATAATTCTTATTTCTGCATGTTTTTCCATGATGTTTATAATCATAAATACATTTTCAACAGTACACACCCACCTACTCCTATAGTTTGTCAATACGACAATTGACGATAGTAAGGTGGAATAAAAATGAAAAAATATATATTTGTGCTTATAAATTTATTTATGAGAAGCGTTATATAATGTATATAACAAAAATATCAGAAAAACCTTAAGGATAAAAGTATGTAACAAAATTAACAGAAAACCAAGAATAAAAAGTAGGTATGTATCAAAAATAACAGAAAACCTTTAGAATAAAGGTATGTAATTTTTTTTACAGAAAACTTAAAGAACAAAAAAATAAAACAAATATGTGTTGATTCCCTGGAAATCTACAATGAACCTTCATCGTTATTTTCTTCTTGTACATCGCAGTCTGTATTAGCAGTATTAATTAATTCAAAACAAATTATGAGGTTTTTTTGGTATAACACCACTTTGGCAAACAAATAAGAAATCACGATTTTTATTCGGTGGAATTGTAGGTTTAGCTGTATAAGCTGGTCCTAGAATTATACTTTTCTCATTCCGAACATTCTTTAGTCGCTCTCTCACATTAATGCTCTGATTAAATGGATCCTCGGTGTAGGTGCTTTTGTATTTGATAACTAACGATTCGTCTTTAGTGATCTGTAAAATCTTAACTTTATTCCAAATACATTTATTTTTGTCCATGTTTATTGAGAAATTTTTTCCAGTATTCTCACATACCTTCTTCCAGTCAATGTCCGTTGTTTCCATTTCTGTTAACTTATAACGAGGTTCATTCTTCTTGGTACACTTTATGATCATCGCTAACTCCGTTGGAATAAATATTAGGCCTTGTTTTAAAATCCTGACCTTTTCTCTGTCGATGCAATAATGAATGGAGTCTCCTTTGTTCTCTGAGTGCCCAACAATTAGGTATATATGGGTAATGATTTGAATATCAAGTGTTCATAGTGCATGCATGTACATAGAAAATAAATAAAATTGTTTTTATTCTGTGCCACACAGTTATCAGAATAAAATATCACTTCCCGTTTCCCTTGGCAAAGGTCTTTTAAAAATGTGTACACGCAGGTAGATATTTCAATTGCGCATCTTTTAGCTACACCCTTATGCCGCATGTAACAATGGCCCTGTCTTGTTTGGTATTGTAAATACAGAAGTTATAACGTTTAACTTGCTCTTATAAAAAAATAGATATATTGCCATTTGGCAACGGCATAACAGCTTGAAAGTCATAAATGGCAACTACAGTATCATCAGTGGTCTTGGTAATGTTTTTATCTTTTTCTTGTCGAGATAGCTTTACATTCTGAATGTGTTCAGAATATTATTATTTTTCCTAATATCTCATTTGCAGTACTATAGTTGTATTATACACAAAATCCACAAAGGTTCTTTTTTGGTTAAAAAAAAATATATTGAATTTGGTATTGAATTGTATGTAGAGTGTGTAACATAGAGATTACCTACCGAGACACACTTCTATTTGTACAAATTGTACATCTTTTGGATATCTGGAGATCCGAGATGATCCTGCACGATAATAGTGCGATTCCACTCTACTAAAGCTGTTGATGTGATTCATAACACCATCAACTAAATCATCCTTTTGCAGGAAGCTGTCTGTTTTCTTTTTTTAATTCAGTGCTTATGGTATTATTGCTTATATCTAAGGTTGCCATAAAAAAATCTTACACATACGTATGTTATGTCCATCTCTCTCAAAATAATAACCACTATTAGCTAGCATTCATGGAATCATAAATATTAAAATATTTTAATCGATCAACTTCCAAAACAGATTCAGAACATTTGTATTTACAATTAGTACACAGTACAGGCTTAATTTGTTTTGCTCTGCGTATTTTTCCTGACTTTGCTACATACTCCTGACCAGTATTCACCTTCAGTTTATTTATGTTTCTCTTCCAAGATCACCCAACTTGTTGAAAACTATAGAGCTACAGTGAGACAATAAATTTATTTCAGTATTTTAAACGACCTTTTGAAAGCAACAGTGGGACAACATCAATATCTCAGTGTTGCTCTGAGTGACCGAACATTTCAATACTGAGATTTTACTTGTAACACTGGCAATTTTTTTTTACAAAATATCCCAGTTATGCATCATGTAGAGCTCAAAATTTTACATCGAACTGCATACTTATCTCAAAAGTGTATTTTTCGAAGATATCCCACTATTGCTTTAAGGTGACGATATTTTCAATTTGTATGGATATTTTAGGCGATTAATTATTGCTAATTTGTTAGCATTATTCTATGTAATAATACGATCATATCGCAGGTGACCGGATAGCTAAATCAAAATGAAAATTCAACACACATATAAAAGTGATGTAAAGTCATGAAAAGTGACGAAACAAAAGCTAGATTAAATAGTTAGTTTTATATGTTAGTTTTTTTCAACACTTTTAATGACTATATCACAATACATGGTGTTCGGTAGTAAGGTGCACTATTGGTAGGAGATTCTACACGATAGTAAAAGAAAATTTCAAACTTCTAACGTTTGAAGGCAGTTTTTAGGTAAAAAAAGCTTGAATAGTTTGAATAGAAAAATATTTTCTTGTGGGAAAAAGCAATGGAATATCTCAAAATGTTATTTATATTTTTTACTTCTACCATCATGTAGAATAACACAGTTAGTGCACTTTACCCCCGGACATCCTGTATATTACATAACCTTGCCTGAAAACTTCGGTTGTAGTCGCCAGTCGTCACCACACTTGTTCAAGATACCACACAGCAGAACAAATTAATGTTCTAGCACAACATAGGTTGACAAAAAAATGGTTGAATTTAACGAAATATCTAAAAGAGTGTGTACATATAAGTATTTGATTACCCCTCCAGCGTTTGAGGGTCATAAATGACCGGGAGTCCATATTTTATAAAAGCATTTTTGTTTTTTTTTATATCATGCGGAAATACGTTATTTTTTGAAGTTGAAAAGAGAAGTAATAATTCTTTTCAGTTTGTCTTAAATCTTTACACTGGATGCCATTAATAAAATCCTAAAAATAGCCAAAATGAATAATTAAAAATTTCACGCCACCATCGTAACAATCGGTTTAACTTAAGAAATATTTTCTTATTTTTTATCATATGAACGAGAAAAAAGCGAAGTTAACCTTATCTTACGAATTTCTCAAACAAAACTAACGTGTTTTTGTTGTTTGTTTTTGGGTGTTATGCCGTGTTGCGCTAACTCCTTCTTTAGCCAACGTTTCGGACAGCATTGCAGTGTCAGGGCAGATGTGTTAAATCATATTTAAAACTAACGTGTGTTTGAAATATCGAGTTCTCTCAATTTATCTCTATGATTTGGAGTAAACAATAAAGTAAAAATTTGTTAGCGTTATTGACAACATTTCTCAGGTTTGATATTAAATTTTGTTATTTAGAAATAGCAACGTTAATTTATATAGTTTCTTAAACAGTTTGTTTTTGAGAAAATTAAAAAATAAGATGTATTAAATCAGAAATATGGCAAACTGAACAAATGCTTGAGGGTTAACCTTAAAACTTTTTGTGCATTACTTCCTAAAGATGTAAAGAATGTTAAAGTTCAAAACCTTGAACCGTAATTGGTAACTGACAACATCGTTTTCATCGTGAGCTATAGAGCTTTTTAATATACATTTTTCTGGCACATAGTAAGTCACAACCTCATATTGATTGTACCTACCAAATTTATAAATAACTTATAGATACTGTTATTTTTTTGAATTTGTGTTGTAGGCAAATGTGGATGAATAATAATTTGTGGTAATTAATGCTAGACTTACTATAATAACATGCATCCAATAACGGAAAACGAGAATTTTTGAAAGAAAAATAGTTACACCCGTTCGAACAAAGCGGGAATCGAGTTTCGCTCCAGAGTTGCAAATAACAGTGGCATCATCTTAAAAGGAGTCAAATAGTACGAAGTGAGTAAATAAAAGATAAAGATTAAGATAAACTGAATTATTTGATATAAATAAGATATGGCTGTGTTCTGAAGACAATTATAAAGAAAATAATCCATCAACAACACAAAGAAAATGAATTTATGTAGGTAGGTACTACTTGTTTCGATTTCACACTTTTAGTTTATGGCATTTTGCGATAAAATTGTTATAGAGCCAGGATAACTGTAATTTTGAACGCCATTCAATTTGTAGTTACCCCAGATAAGCATCACGATATTCTGTTTGTTTTTGAAATGGAAGCTTCAACACGAGTCGAGTCAGAGAGCGATTCTGGGATGCGATGGCCGCTGCAAAACGGTGATGAACTTCCACAGATAAAGCTCCCAGATAGCTGAGCTTCGAGATAGCTGGGCTCAGTACATACCCAATAGCTAGATAGCTGCAGATGCATAGATGGTTGCTGATTCCTCCGTCAGCCCTTGGGCTGAAGGCTGCCGGATGATATCACAGCGGGACATGACAAAGGCGTTGCCAGGATTAACTGTAAATCGCGAAAACTCTGCAATCACAAACGATCCAAGCAGCCTTTATCGAATTAGACACAATGCAGGTTACCATTATTGTACGTTGCTCGATCGTAAAGCGAAAACAATACAACCAACGGGGCTTTCATGTGCAGTAAACACCGACCTTGGCTTCTACGAAAGAAAATAGACAAATCACACCATTTTCACAGTCGTTTCTTGATCTTTGGGCAGATAGTGAAAAACGAATGAAACATACCGACCTTCAGTGTGGGCTCCCAGATTATAACGGTTCGTCGATTCAACTTAACCTATCATTTGAGTTTCTTTGATTGTTTATTAATGTGAAGTGATACATCATGGGAAAATAAGATACGGAAATAATGTAGGAGCCGCGGATTTTGGTTAGCTGTTCTTAAAATATCAGTAAGGTCAAGTCAAACAATATTAATTACCATTGTGTATTAGTTGGGATTTCTCCGCAGTCATCACAGTGAATTATTTATGTTTCGAGCCATAAATCAGTTCGAGCTTAAACAGTCAATTAACAAATACCTCCGTCGATGAGGTATTATTAACAATAAACTGAGGATAGGCTGCGATTACAGCTGCATTTGCATTTCTGCAGCAAAGTTAAGGATAGTTAACGGGCGTACCAACATACCGTCAGATGACCTGTCAGATTATATGCTTGTACGCTACTCGGCTTATATGGAAAATTATAGCATTAGATAGCAGATACCGCGATGTGTGCTGTACAGTATACGCTTGTGTAAGCCCTTATTAAAAGTCGGTACATCTATGGATGTATTTATTATAGGGTTTCAACGGTTTTACGTGCATGTCAGTCTAACCATTGTCAGATTACCTTTTTATGTTTAGCGATCTGTTCAATTAGATATTAGACGATAGCTGGGTTCGATATATTACGCTGAATCGATGCGGCTAAACGGCAGACAGGTTGGATAGTTGACAAAAGAATTCGTTAGTCGGACGCCTTTCGTAATAAAGTAGTATTAGGTGCTAATGCATAGTCAAGTCGTAAAGTAACTTTGCTCCGATTAATAACGCAATAAAAACCGTAGGTACAAATGACATAAGTGTCACATACGAACGGTAATACTATCAATAAGTCATAAATCACTGTCTGAAAAGATTAACAAATATGCTTACAGGTATCGCGATAAAGTAGTAATTATTCTCTTTTTTAATAATGCAGTTAAGTACGTTATAATAATTTTAATTTTAGGGAAAAAATCCTTGTTTATAAAAAAAGGAATCTAGTCTACTGAGTAACCATTGAAATGATTAAGATATCTAAAGTACAAATCGTGCAGTAAACATTTTCTCTAAAGTTTGTAGGTGCATTGCGTTTTTGTCATGTTTATACATTGTTTTTATTTTTATTTTATTGTTACATCTATTGGAAAGTTATACGTTTACAAAAAAACATTTATAAAGTTATACATGAACATTTGTTAATCTACTTTATTTAGTCAGTTCAACTATCGAACTTTTTTATATTTTTAATAAATTGTTTAAATGAACAGGTTGGTTATTTTGTCGTCTCCCATATTTACATTTAGTTAAACAGTCTGTTTTAGTTTTAATTTTAGAACTGTTAGATTAAATTTGTGGTGTCTTAATTAGCTTACATAATATTATGGAAAATATACTGTTTTTTTCGGAAATTTTTAACCAACGTTAAAAAAGGTAAGATTTAACTTTTGTGATATAGAATCCGTTACATCCATTACGAGGCTTTTAAATACGAATAATTTATAAAATTATATACAATTCTATTCTATACATATAAATCATATTTAAACTCATTTATCTCGAGTCATTGTGAGATGTAGTTTACCCAGTTAACGCGATCAATGGCTTGTATTTCTCAGTAACTGCGTATTATTTGACAAGGAAATGTAATTTTCTCTGATGCCACCAAGAGCCACCATTGACCTAAGAACCAGATCTTGTTGGTCCGAGTATAATAATAATAATAATTGGATAATTTGTAGAGCACCGTTTTTGTGAAAAATCACCTCAAGGGCGCTCTCAGTGATCTTAATATTTTACAACTTAATGGCTATTCTCGAATTCGTACCTATTTTTTTATTTTTATTATTTTTTATTTTTATTTATTTTATTTTATTTTTATTTTTTATTTTATTTATTTCTATATAATATTTACAGTGTTCACATAATTATTTATATTTGAACACGATATATTTCAAACTTATAACTATAATATGTTATGTGTAAGATAGGTTTGAGAAGGTGAAACTGTATGTGATTAATATTGTATGTTTCGTGAACATCTCACTAGGAGAACCTGTGCTGAGGTGTTTACGTGGTTATGTATAGGTGTGACAAGTATTTATGTGTTGTAGAAGAAAGTTTTTATTTTTTAAAAGTTTTAATTTTAATTATTATTATTTATTTTTTTTGGTTTTTGTAAATTGAATATTCATAAAATTTTAATGGTTTTTGTAAATTGAATATTCATAATAAATATTTTAAAAATATATCAATATATATTAATATTAATTTACCTTACTATGGAAGGTTTTATTTTTCAACAATATTTTTGTTATCTAACCTGTAATTGATGCTTCTTCCCGTCAGAAGACTGATTATCGATATCTTTATCTCCTTGTTATTAAAACTTTATAACTCATGAACCATTAAAATTGTTGAATACGTTCTTACCATTAGATCAATATTCCCTAGTATGTATTACTGTGACAATTACACTACTGTTTCAGACTAAAATTCTGTTATAAAGAGATAACACACCATTAGTAACTTTTATGCTATGTGTAGTGACGTTTTAATATGCTTCTATTGAAGATTAAAACTGTAATGGTCTCTGCACAACAGGTTTTCTGTTTTTGTTATTGTTTCTTATTCCTTTCTTTCTTTTATTAACTTTGTATTAAGTGCTTACGTACGCAGCCGAGACGTGGGTTCTAACTAATAAGAATGAGCGAGCACTGGACGTTTTTGAAAGGAAAATTTTTAGGCGCATCTTCGGACCGGTTCTAGAAAATGGATTTTGGCGCAGACGTTATAACAATGAGCTCTATACTCTGTTTAAGGAGCTAAACGTCACAAAGTTCATAAAACTGGGAAGACTTCGGTGGCTAGGTCATGTGGAGAGAATGACCGAGCATCAAGAACCAAATTCCCTGCTGAGCTCGAGACCGATAGGGAGAAGGAGCCTGGGAGGGCCAAGGTTAAGATGGAGCGACAACGTCCTCAAAGATTTGTCTGCCTTGGAGCTTCGAAACTGGAGAGAGCTGGCGCGGGACCGAGATGAGTGGAGGAAGACTCTTGAGGAGGCCAAGACCCACCAGGGGTTGTAGAGCTAAAAGTGATGATGATGATTAATGTATTTTCTTTTATCTTGTTAACATGAATAATCTTATAATGGTTCTGTTCTTTATATATTATACTATGACTGTCAATAATAATCACGTATGTAAATGTCACTTTTGCCGATAATTCTAAATAAATAATCAACAACGTGTTTCTGAATCGACTGACCATATTTTCTACTACTTATGACAATCTCAGCAACTATTAGATTAGTGGCCAAGTGAACAAATAATTTATGCATCGGGTTCCCACCCAGGCGTCATGGGTTCACCAAGCTCCATACTAGCTAATTCCTCCATCATTGCATAAAAAATAATATAATGATGAAAATTGGAAGAATTCAAATATCGTCAAGCTATTTGCAACCCGAGAATGTAAAATAATGATAAAAAATAACTTTGGCGGGTTTAGTGCGTTGATGCGTCGAGGAAATTACTTTTACCAACATCACAAAAAACAAATGCTTAATAAATTCTCTAAAATTAACTAATTGCGATATTACAATTTGTCTTTGCCATCACCTGACACCATTAGGTATGTTAATGTTCTAAATGTATGGGTTTCGATAACAGAACATTATCCATAGTATCTCGATCGAGATTTTCTTGTAGAGTTCAAGAAATCATTTGCTCCACTGAAAGGTCGACTAGAAGTTAAAATAGCAGTCAATCGCCGAGCATCCCGTTACTACAAAACTGTTAGTTCAACGAGATGTTGGCGCAAATACAGAATTCAATCAAGGATATTAAATTGCAAAAAGGCGAGGGGTCATGCAAAAAAACTGTTAACCAAATGCAGGTATTCGGTAGGTACCTACTTAGACAGTTCCAAGTACAAGACGAATCAACTAAAAAGCTTATAAGAAAAATTGAAATTTCATTGAGCTTTCTTAATTCTTGGTTGATTATTTTTAAGGGCAGGATTCTATTTTATTTACGTTAATACTCCACTTAGGACGGATTATTTCACAGAGTTTGATCAATTCATCAAATTCCAAAGTTGATTTTCAAGTTCTGTGAAGGTTCTATTCAAGTTCTGTTACTATTTAGTTTGTTAAACAATTGGCTAATCATGATATAACAAAATAACATGAATAGAAACTTCAAGAACAATCCTTAGTTGGTGATTCTATTTTTTAAACTGTAATATTAACTCGAATAAGATTTTTTTCACAAATAATTTTTTTGTTTATTTCTTGCGATGTGGCACGGTTGTCAGGATAAATTACAATCTGATTCTCTGACGCAGCAAAAGCCCTCTACCGGTAAGGTTTCGCATCGTGAAATGTTCCATAACTTTTTTATCCGGATGTTTTAATTTCAGCTGACAACGTCATTTTGATAATGACTTATGGAGCTTTTATATCACCATTTGTTTTGTACCGTTTCTTCCACATTTCCTTACCGGATCTTGGGCGAAAGAATTCACAAAATTTAATTAGCCATATTATTAAAGCTACGAAGATGTAACAATGATTTGTTCAAATATTTTCGTCCGGATATTATTTGTTTAAATTTTGCTACAAATATTTATGCAAAATCATATTAATATGAATTTTCCACAGTATTTCTAAGAATCAGTTTAAATTACTAGAATTAATTGTTTTGCCAAGCTCAACACAAATATTGAAAGGAATATTCAGAGAACACTATGAAGTTCTTAGAAAACGAGTTAATGCATTGAATAAATCTGATTTATTGAAGTTTTATATGCAATAAAACAATGAGTTATTAGTCTCCACACTAGGAGCAATGGAATTTTTCAACAAATATCACGTTTAAAGCATCTGAAGTCACATTTTATCTGATGAGATTTTAGATTAAAGTGTTCAGCTAATTCAAGATTTATAGTCATCCAAAAGACCGTGATTTATGGAACCTTATGTTGAATAATTTGAAAGTTGTTCTCATTCGACACGATACACCGCAATGATTTGTAATAAAATTTTAAAAAATAAGATTAATTTAAACAAAAAAAATCTTGTACATAAAATATATTTATAAACCGTGTCTGGAAGCTCGTACAAACTTAAATTAAAACTGTTCGTTATTATTTAGCACATTAAAAAAAATAGATTAATTAGTTTATCGTAGTATTTTGAGTTAGATACAATTTTCATGTTTCAAAGGCTTCGAATGACGCCATAATAACCATGGAACTTGTAGATGTTGATGAATTGAATCTATAAAGCTTCGAATGACGCCATAATAACCATGGAACTTGTGGATGTCGATAAACCGAATCTATAAAGCTTCGAATGACGCCATAATAACCATGGAACTTGTGGATGTTGATAAATCGAATCTATAAAGCTTCGAATGACGCCATAATAACCATGGAATTTGTGGATGTTGATGAATCGAATCTATAAAGTTCAAATGACGCCATAATAACCACGGAACTTGTGGATGTTGATGAGTCGAATCAATAAATCTTGAGATTTTTTGTTTATATGAAACAGTTCTCGAATGGTGAATTTCGGCGTCTTCTTGAACTTTTAAGTCAATGCATTTGTTTTCAGATCGGATTAGAATTTCTATCATGGGTTATGAAATTTAGGTACATTTATGTCAAAATATTCAATTATTAAAATACTAAAAAGGCTTTCTGTATCCTAGAATGCTAAAGTTTGGTATTCAGAATAAGTGTATGCTATCGACGTTTTGAGAACTCAATTTGGCGTACATTATTACTGTTATCAATTTTTGGTTTACAGTTAGAAATGACAATTCAACACACTTTTAAAAAGTAATATAAAGTATAAAAAACTAACCTATAAACCTACGTAACCTGCTTGATCTCCTTTTGATCCACCACTTTATATTATTTTTAAAGATGTGTTGGATTATAATTGTGTTGAATTGTCCGGTTACCTCTGAAAATATAGGATATCTATTTAAAAAAACTATTTAAAAACGCTAGAAAGCAACACATTAAAAAAATCCTTGGTCACGCCACGAAACTTGGCACGCTAAGAATGCTAATAAATCCCACAAAGGAATAATATTTAGTTATAAAAAAATGCAACGCATGGGTTTTGACAATGGCAATCCATCAATCCATAGTACCACAACGCATTTCAACTTACAGCCATGGTAGTTAGGTACGGAAAACAGCACCATAACGGACTTGATTGTAAAATGCCTTGTCAATGTCTGTTTAGTAATGTTTTCTCTCGTGGAAGAGCAGTCCCCTCGCTCCCCGGCGGCCTTTGGTGCATGACTGTACGTCACATGACCTAGCCTGGGGTCACTAGGGGCAGCGGGTCGCCAAGGGATCGTGACACTTGTGCCCTGGCTTATAAGGCTTAATTTTCAATTTTTATTTATATTGCCTTTTACTTTTGATGTATTTCTGAAAAATTGCTTTTCGTTTTTCATTATAAGAAAAACAGGATGTAATAAATAAATGCTATGTAAATATATACCTACACTTAAGAGATACACCGATAGGTATGTGTTGTAACTTGTGATCAAATTAAGGTTGAATCTCCCTTACTTGGGTGAAATTGATCAAACTCGCGGGTCGCCAAGGGATCGTGATACTTGTGCCCTGGCTTATACGGCTTACTTTTCAATTTTTATTTATAATGCTTTTTACTATTGATGTATTTCTGAAAAGTGGCTTTTCGTTTTTCAATATAAGAAAAACAGGATGTAATAAATAAATGCTATATAAATATATATCTACACTGAAGAGATACACCGATAGGTATGTGTTCTAACTTGTGACAAAAGTAAGGTTGAATCTCCCTTACTTAGGTGAAATTGATCAAACTTTATATTTGATTGGGCTGTCTGAGTTCTATGAGTCAGTAGGTGCGATGTAGTATTTTATGTGACATTTAGAAAATAGGCAGTTAGGAAAATAATATTACACTGTCATTTTTTTTCATTATTAAAGAAGAAGATAATAGTGACAAATCTAAATGAAACATGAAACAGAAAAAGACACAGAAAAATAAAAAGATAACGGTCACAAACAGGAATCAAACCCAAGATCTCTTTTCTTACCGGGACAGGAGTCTTAACCAACTTGACCATTAGACCTATTCTTTAAGCAATTTTTTTTAATAACATTGGTTTGTAATATAGTTTTAAGATAGTGATAGTGTTAAAACGCCTGTCCAGGTAATACGAGAGATCGTGGGTTCGATTCCTAGTAGTAAACATTATCTTTTTATTTTTCTGTGTCTTGTTCTGTTTCATGTTTTGTTTAGATTTGTTAGAATTATCTTCTTCTTCAATGATATATTACATTGATGGGTATAACTTTCAAAAACGGTTAAAAATCAAAAAATGTTTCAAATTTTTATTTATTACCATAATTCAAAGGGAATTCGTGAAAATCAAAGGTTTATCGTGTAACGTAAAATGTAAATTTTATATTATCTCCATTGTAAAATTTAATAATTATATTTACTTTTTTGGCAACTATCTTTATGTATGATCGTAATATTCATCCCGAATTAAATACAATCTAGACAGTGTCTTTAGATAAACATATCTTAAAAGAATTAAAATTAAAAAACTTTTTCACTTTGTTCCACTTATTTATTATTACCAGGACCGGTTTCATCCTACTACGGACATTTTCAGACTGGTAGTTGAAACTCTTATGCTACTGATTTTATACAAACTTAGGCAGGGGTACACAACATTGTTTATATATAATGAATGATTCTATTTTGTTAATTTGAGGTAGGTATTATGAGTTATTTTGTTAATTTAGGGTACATTAGGTAATTATAAAGTTTATTTTTACAAATTATGAATGATGTTACAAAGCAAGTAGATATTTATAGTTCATATGAATATAAAAGAATTTATATAATTAAAAAGGTTTGTGATTTCTGATATTTTATTTTTGTAATGTTGGGATATTCCCTCCTTGTTGCTTAGGGCTTATTGTCAAATATTGATAGCACTTAAATAATTATTATTATTAGGGTTCCCCACATATTTGGGTTATTACATCTTTAAATTGCATACTTAAATTATACCACTGCTCTCTGAAGTAAAATTATTCTAAGTGAATTATAATGGGTAAATTAATGGTGATTGAGCGTTATGTTCCATTATAATTCACTTAGAATAATTTTACTTCAGAGAGCAGTGGTATAATTTAAGTATGCAATTTAAAGATGTAATAACCCAAATATGTGGGGAACCCTAATAATAATAATTATTTAAGTGCTATCAATATTTGACAATAAGCCCTAAGCAACAAGGAGGGAATATCCCAACATTACAAAAATAAAATATCAGAAATCACAAACCTTTTTAATTATATAAATTCTTTTATATTCATATGAACTATAAATATCTACTTGCTTTGTAACATCATTCATAATTTGTAAAAATAAACTTTATAATTACCTAATGTACCCTAAATTAACAAAATAACTCATAATACCTACCTCAAATTAACAAAATAGAATCATTCATTATATATAAACAATGTTGTGTACCCCTGCCTAAGTTTGTATAAAATCAGTAGCATAAGAGTTTCAACTACCAGTCTGAAAATGTCCGTAGTAGGATGAAACCGGTCCTGGTAATAATAAATAAGTGGAACAAAGTGAAAAAGTTTTTTAATTTTAATTCAATTACAATGGAATTCCACCACGAATTAACAGTGCAAAAACTAGACTCATTAAAAACATATCTTATTTTTATTTTGAAATTTTACTCATTAAGTTATTCCAAAAGAGTAAATATTCATCCTAGACTTGCAGAAAAGTCAATAGATGTCGCAAATAAAAATAAAAATAATATATGTTTATCTAAAGACACTGTCATAAATAAAGATAGTTGCCAATAAAAATTTGCGGTCAGAAAAATGAAAGCCAATATTGGTAGTTTTATTCGAAGTATGACACAGTTGAATATGACCGAAGAGGATAGGGTCCCATTAGCTCAGCGGTAGAGCGGTGCCCCGGCAAGGCAAGGGTCTTGGGTTCGAGTCCTAGATGTGACCTATCTTTTTCTGTTTCAGATTTTCGTTTAGGAATCGCTAATATTGTCTTCAATAATTAATAATCAAATGTTTTATTAATTTCACCATTACTTAACATTTTGTGCAGAAGGAGCAAATTATGTCATGTCAGGCTACATTAATAAAACATTTGGAATATAGGTACCAACCAAGGTTTGCAAATCCCGCACCTTTTTCAAATCCCGAATTATCATTAAGATTTTTTTAAATTATATGATCAGTTATATTTGATACAAGCGTATTACAAAAAATACATTGAAAAGGTAACAAAGAAAATCATTTAAGAGGACTTTTCGTATCAATCGTATTTAGTGCTAGTAATGTTATTGTAAGATATTGTAAAGATAATATAATAAATATTTTGAAAATACTGATAAAAAATTATCTTAAAAAATATATATATCACTGACTGGCCACTCCGCAGTCATTTCGGATCAGTCAACTTTGGTGATAATAATGCTATAAAAGAGGTTGAAAACATAACGTATTTTAAGAGGAATTTGATAAGAAATATGATCGTAAAATGGTAATAATGACTTCTGGACATTATGGCGCTTGCGTATCATATCAATCCAACAAATCCCACACATGAAAATCCCCCAAAACCGCGGGGTCAAATATTGCAGACATCGGGATGCGGGTATATGGAGTGCGGGAATTGCAAATCCTAGTACCTACCTACTAATTTATCTCAAAACCATTGAAATGTACACCATTTAGGTGTTAAACTTTACAGTATGCTTTCCATTGTTCGACGAATTGGTTTGGTTGAAACCATTGCCTCTTTAAAGAAATATATATACTAAAAAAATAACAAGTTGCTTCATTCAAGATCTGAATGGAATTTGTTAAAGATGTTTTGAGATAAGTAGAATCAACAAAACGGATCGCTTTACCTTGCGTGTTTTACGAGAACCATCTAGCAGCTGAAGTGAGCCAGACAATTCACGCATTTTCCATAAAATAATAAGTACAGGGTATCGATTCTCCAATCCAGGCCGCTCGCAATCGCCATGGAAAGAACACACATTGGTCGACATTCTTATTCTTGAGTCTCGTCGGAGGTACATAATAACATACCAACCCAACCGTCAAAATTTAGTCCACACGAAAAACGAGTGGATTGAACCACTCGTAGTGCGAGTGGAATTACTTCGTCGAGAATCGAGGCCCAGGTGTTATTTCGTTATTCTCACTCGTGCAGCGTCAATATTGTTCGTAATAATAAACTTACCTATCTGGCTATGTTTAAACTTCATGAGGCTTCACCATCAACTCTATTGAAGATGCATATCTCAATTTATATTGTTGAATCATGATGGAAAACTTGAATGGAGAATGCAATGTTCACCGCCCACACTTTAAATGCACATTATCAAGGCCTGCGTTTTAAAAAAATGCATGGAATAATATTCCACAATAAAGATCGTAACCCTGTGATATATTAAATTCGAATTCTTCTTTAAGAGACCTCCATGTAAATCTTACTTTAAAACGGGTAATCTGTGGGCTGAAGCGGCATAAACTCTCAAACGCTGTGCGTCGTGAAAATACTGATTTTCTGTATCAAATTTCTAGGTCAGGTTTTCCCTACTACTACAACTATGAGTACCATCTATCTGTAAGTACTTATAAGTAAACTTGTTTGTACGTTCCGTTTCCGGTTCAAGATGGTGGCCGTTTTAATGGTACAGTGAAGATTTTAATTCAGCTGTGAAATTCCCGTGTTTATTAACTTTTTTATTCGCATTTTTTTCAACATATTATTCTTTGAACAAATTGTATTATTTTTTATTTGAAATAAATAAGGAACATTTATATTATATATCATATTAAACTATTTTATTTTATTTGGGAAACCAACAGTTATAATTATTACAAGGTATGGTGTAGTAAGTGTTAATTATTTAACCAATAATAGGTTTTCACTTAGGTATTTTAATTATTTATTTATTATATATAACTATGACGATTTCAGAGGAACGGAGACGGCCTCCGTGGCTGAGGGGTACGGCTCTCGACTAGCAGGCTGGAGGTCACGGGTTCAAATCAAATCCCGGCGTGCGCAAGTAATTTTTATTTGATTAATTTGAGTTATTTCAAGTATTACTCATTTAAAATAATATGTAGTATATTTGCGGCAAATTCCAGAGTGGAAGATACTATCAGTGTCGTCCCGGTGTAAGACTACCATTTAGAATTGAAATGTTGCGTTGAAATGGCTTTGGCCATGTTTTCTGACCAGATCTGAATAGTCAGTTACTTCCCCACTTTCCCTTTCCCCATCTCCTTCCTCTCCTCACTACCTTCAGTCTCACACACCATACACACATACCCCAATTGAGGATACCATAGTCTCACTGGCTCCAGACGGTTCGGAGCACTTGGGATTCTTGTTATGTTTCACATAAAAAAATAACTTTTTTTGACACGTGGTCTGGTCAAGGAGCCATTGACATTATAACGTTTAAGTTATTTCTTTGTCACCAACTATGCTATGAACAGAATGTAAGTAGATACCACGTAAATTATTATCAAAGTAAAGCCTTGCCACGAGATATTCTAGAATAATCCTGAATCGAAGATAACGATCATTTGTATTAAAGCAATAAATTTGAGATTTATATCGCAAATAGAAATCTGAAATTTATAGGGTTTTAATACCTCTAATTATACTAGGACGCCGACATTTTTGACATTTTATAAGTGACTATTAGACTTACTAATAACCAATACTATACAATTAGACGTTTATAAATCTTTATTATGAGCATTAGAATTCCCTACTAATTTCTATTACAAACAATTTTCAGAGAACCGAAAGTTATCTTTATTTTCAAGTACCTACATATTGATGTGTCTACATCTACTCGGAACAGTGGCAATTCAACAAAATTTTGTGTGAAAAATTATTAAAAGTGAAAGAAAAAAATTTTACATAATTTTTTCATCACTTTATACGACTTTTAAAACGTGGGTTGAAATGTGTTGAATACTTTGTGCATTCAAAAGCATGAATCATTTTACATTTAAGACCAAATCATACGGCATTAAAGCCAAAAAATCAGACTTTTACTATCGACTTCCATTATACCTTTGTCGTCATAATACTGACAACATAATACTATATTTACAGAAACCTTTACTATTTAGATCCCTAGAGTAATTTTGGGAGATATTTCTCGCAGCCTGTTGGTGTAGTAAATTCGTGAATTTAATTTTGTAATAGGGTGAGCTATTTTATTTAAAAAGTATAAGAAAGAGAGAACGTGTAAAAGTTCACAATAGACGCTCCCAAAGTTTAATATAATTCCGTGAAACAACATTTAATATTTTATTTTTATTTTTGGAATACCTTAATGACTAAAATCTCAAATTGTAATATTTTATTATTGAAGACCATATTCGCGATTTTCGAACGAAAATTTGAAACGGAAGATATATATTAATTCCACCCCGAAACTGCTGACTGATTTTAATTAGACATTTTCTTCATGAATGGCTACGGATGGAACTAGAATTATTTGAAATTTTATTTAAGATTTTAGGTTCTTTTTGAAATCAAAATATAACTCGAAATAAGCTTCGCTTTGGAATTTTTTTTTCAACAGCTCCCTTTTTCATATATTTACATAAAAAAATCATAATTCTTATTCTGACAATAGCCACAACCATACTGAACTCAAAACTTTTTGGTTTTTGTGTTTCAGATAAATCAACTCAGAAATAACATCAATGTAGCTAACATAACTTTATTTCGTGAATTTATGCGAATGCTGTTACCAGGGATAGATACATTATGTAATATAAATAAAATAAAAATTTTCATTTTTTTATTTTTTATTATTGAATTTTTTTTTTATACATACATGGTTACATAAAATATTGAAAAATGTATAAAAAATATTGAAATAAATGTACATAATTAAAAAAAAAATCCCACGAAGGCGAAGCCTGAGTGTGGGTATTATAAGTATTTTTATCTTATTTCTATGGTTTAAGTGGAGATACAATATTAAATATAAATTTAAGTCATTTTAAAAAAGTTACTGTAGAGATGCAATACAAGAAACTAAATCATGTAATATGTAAAAGTTTTAAAATAACACAAAAAAATTAGGTAAAAACTAGTTTTTGAAGACATCTTAAAAAGTGAATTAGCAGACAAAGCATTACAAACAATAAAATATATCCGCTGTTTTGTATGTGTGTGAAATAAAAAAAAAATAATGTATACATGGATATAAATGTTACAGATAGCTTTGCTAAAACTTATAAGAAATATATTTTAATATATTTTAAGAGATATATTATAAGTCCCAAAAAGAATTTCATCAATATACCATACAAAAAATTCGCAAAAATACCTAATTTTTCAGCCGTCTAAAGTGGGATGATCCTTTTAAAGAAATACATATCAAAATATCAGAGGCTCGAGGGATTAAATCGAGGGGTTAAACATCGAATGAATCCATCCATACAAAGGAAACTAACCCGTGTAATTGCTTATCGTGAAGGTTTATCTGGTCAATTTGGAACATATGACCGAATTTTGCACTACAAACTACACTCACTGACGGTCAGACGTAAACTTTCTGACGTACTGCTCCTACACAAAATTATACATGCATCAGTTGATACACCAAACATTTTATCCCAAATTAACATCAATATACCATCAAGAAAATCAATAAGGAGGATGAACGACATTTTCTATATTAAAGCCTACCACACAAATACAGGATATTTTTCCCCTGTACCGCGAACATTAAGAAATTATAACATTATACATGGCTCTAATAATGAAATAGACATTTTTAATGACCAATTTAAACACTTCAAAAAAAATGTATTACCTCTAACCATATTAAGCTGATATTGTGATGAAACCCTTTATTTAATATGAGAAGCAACATTGTACCTACCTAATCAGTGTCTCACCAGTACAGGTGTGACAATAACAAATCGTTTATGAACATATTTGTATTTACCTTTTACCCATTCTTATTTGTTATTTACTTCTGCATATTTAGCTTATTCATTTTGTTACTATTTTTTGTTATTATTATGTATTTAAACATCCATGTATGTAAATTCTTGGGCACCATACCTGTTTTATGTACTTAAAAAAAGAAAAAAAAAAGAATTTCGATAACGTTGGATGGATAACATCTCCCTAGTTAAAACATTAAATTGATATTTTTCTTAATTTTCTCAGAATAACTGTAAATAGTAATAATCAATAGTAATAATAACCCTTTGATACTTCCAATGTAAATGAGTGATTGACTTCTCATCGCTTGTCTAAAGATTCCGTTTTTGCGATGGTCGCTGCCGACTGACTGTTGATATAAAGTCGTCGCATAAATCTTACCCAACGTGAATGGATAGGTACTATTTTCATAATAATTATTATCGGAACATTGAGACAACCTGTAGAGAGGAGCTAAGACTTATTCTGTGTTAAGAATAAATCTCTGAGAAACTTTTGTTGAAACGATGATTATTCACATGATGGAAATCAAATGCTTTTGTATCAAATTGATTTCATAGATATATCAAGAAGTATTGTTCTGATGTCATCTGAAAACGGTTATCTCGACAAACACTATTCTACTATATTGTATAATTTTTGATTGGCAACTGCATTATTTGTTCGATTAGCTTACAATATAAGCAAGCTAAATTTAATATTATTTAAGAGCCATTTAAATTCGTTTAACACTTGGAATGCCACGTGTAAATGCCAATTGCCCGCCATGTGCCGGCTGACACTATTTTTGTAATAACTTACTTGTTTTTTGCAAAACGATGCTTTTGTAAAATGTCTTATCAGATAATTCATTTATATATTTATGAAAATTTTATAAATCGATCCTACGTAGTTTCTTCTGGATAATTACTTATATTCATAGAAATGTTATTTTTCCCTCTAATGTTATAAAAAAATTATATCAAAAAGATTTGAGAAAATATTTTCGAGTCTAAATATTTTTTTAGCTAAATAAGCCTTCTTTAAAATAAAAATAAGTTCCATTAGGCTTTCTTGTAAATAAATACAATACCTAACTTTTGAACAAGTGACAAAATGGCAAGCTAGACTCACAATACGATACATTATTTCCTTGCCAAGAGAATAAAATATATTTTAGCATGCTAGGAGCATTTTTAAATGCTTTGAGCTTTCAGCAAATCCACCGTGGATTTCTTGGAAATATGGATTCATTGGTAATTCCTACCTACATATTTAAGTTTGCCTATCTAAGAATTGTATTTCCTCATAAATGTTACTCATTAAAGCTTGTAAACTGATCAGTTTTGTAATAGCCGATAATTAATCAGGGAACTGCATTCGTTTCTATTGCCCCATCAACGATTAAAATTTAATTGAACTCATTCAAATTAATTACTTGTCGGTATTAACCAAGCAATTTATTAACTGATGTTCTAACCTACTCACATTCATGGCGATATAATTGATATCTGACTAATGAATGTTAAAAACTGTTTGCTATTATTGGAATAACTTTGTTATATTATTGATTGCACCTTCCATTGGACAAAGAACCGACCATTGACGCACTCTTATAAGGAATTTAAAAGAAACAAATAGACTCTAATTGTGGTAGAAGAGAAGATCGTGCGTCTGCGCACTAGCTTATCGATATTTGCGCAATCTAGACGATCGATCAATATGTTCAAGATGATATATGGTCTGTCTCACAAAAGAGTTTGAGCAAAATAACTATATTAAGAACATCCGCTCTTGTATCGATCAGGTAGTGCAAAACAACCTCAAGTGCGAAAATCTTTGTTTTTCACATAAACGCAGTTATGAACGCTTTTAAAAGCATAATTTTTAGTATGTTTTAATAAAAGCAGATATTTTGTGTTGTTATATTAATAATACTTGGATGATTTGTATAGCGCCGGTTTTTGTGAAAAACGGGTTCAAACGGGTGCTGTACATCATCATCTATATATATAAATATATAAGGAAAAGTGTCCCGGTTTGTGGGTTTGTTTAACAAATCTATTTAGATATTAATGACATTTTGCACACTTGCCTTGTCTACAAGACATTTAGGAAAAACTACCCTAACAATTTTTCTCAGAATTTTGATACTGGATACCCATATACCGGTAGTTGAGTTATCGAGCACGAGAACGAATAAAAAAGACCCGTTCGCATGCGGAAAACGTCAGCCGTGCATAAATAATGTTGGGCACGCGTTTAGCGTGTCTCCCGGATGTACATCGGTGACGGAAAGATCAATTTAGATACGTCTTCTAAATTATGTAGGTAGGTACTGTATTTAAAAAAATGTATATTGTCAGCTCATGATTTTTAGCATTCTTCATAAATTAAAAATCACAGTGAAAATTTATAAATACTTAAAAAATCTGTAGCATCCCAAACGATTTTTCAAAAGTTCGTATACTTTAATATTTTTTTCAAAACAACTTTTTGAAATTGCGTTACTTTTGGACTACATGATCAATATATACATTTACAGAGGTCAAGCAATAATGTATGAACGTGAAGGTGTGTCTATACTGGTTATAGCGCTATATATACGTAAATTATCTCACGTAGTTTCCATACGAGATAATCTAAATATATTTTGAATTTTTTTTAATGATTCAGGAAATAGTTAATAAGGAGCTTTGATTCTGGGCCAAAGTTCAAGTCCATAAGTGGTTTAATAATAAAAGTATTGTACAATTCTTTCAATTAGTTTAATAGAAATTTTATATTTATATTATTACTTAGAGTCTGTAAATATATACGGTGTGTGAATCAAGGCTCCACACGGCAAAGTAAGGTAAACGTTTATGATGTGCAAATGATATGTTTTCAAAAATCACTCGTGATGCCATTTAATGTTTGGATGAACAATTTAAATTAACGACATTTCGTTTTATTTCATTTTACTTAATTTTTATTTACATTCGTAATATTTAATTTTTAAGACATTCGTCATTCTTTACTACGAAAACAGAATTCTTCGAAAGTTCTCGCTTAAAAAAAGATTGCTTAGTTAGTGCTAAAAATGACAAGAATCAATAAACCAAAATTTTTCAAAAGTTTTCAAAATTTTAATAATTTTATCGCACTCTTAATTTCACGACGGCCACCGTGATCGAGGGGAAAGGCTTTCGACTAACAATTTGAAGGTCGAGGGTTCAAATCCCGGGGTGCGCAAAAAAAAATATTTGACAAATTTGTGTTACTTCACAATTTTTCAGAGTGGAATATACTCTCAGTATCGCCCTGGTGTAAGAAATGGCTTTAGCTGTGTTTGGTGACCAGATTTAAATAGCCAGGTACTCCCCTGTCTTTTTCTTCTCATTTTCTTCCCCTCTACACTACCTTCAACCTCACAATATACCTCAATTGGGGATGTCATAGTCTCACTGGCTCCACACGGTTGGCAGCAGTTGGGACTCTTGTGCCATATTCAATTTAAAAAATGGTGGGATTTATGAATCACGGATAGCTACGATTATTTATCTATGACACTTTTTCCATTTTCTTAATCCATAACAGTTCTAATTATTCGTATATCAAATTATAAACATTACTCACCTTAATAAAAGGGTGTGCCAAAGAGCCAAGTGATGTTATTTATTTGATTTGTCAAATAAATATATATTCGTCACCTGAAACAACAAAAAATTGGTTAGATTATGTGTGGGATGTGGGAGGGAAGATATTTGAATAATATTATTGTCACAAATATTAACATTTCATTATGCATACATTTTTTCATAATTACTGCATTACTTGCTATTCTTTTAATTTCATAGGATAATACCAAATCCGGGATGAAATAAAGGTTTTAAAAATGCACATTCACCCATTGTAATTTGGACATTAAAAAACATTAAGGACGGGTTGTTTCGGAGTATTTGAACAATTCATCAAATTTCAACGTTCTTTTCTGGGATCTGTGAAAGTCCAATTCAAGTTCTGTTATTATATCATTATAGGCTAGTTGCTTGACAAAACTGAAATAAAAACAGAACTTGAAAAAATCTTTCAGAGAACTTGAAAATGAACGTTGAAATTTGATGAATTGTTCAAATACTCCGAAACAACCCGTCCTAAGTATTTGCTTTTATCAGGTTTTGCCATAGTTTTTAATATTCTCGTGTATCGCAAGTCGGTGGTATGAGCAAATTGTTCAAAAACTAAACGTAGATAAATCGGATAATAATAATTTTCGCATATTAAAAAAATCATTTGGTTTATTTATTGCATCTCACTACACATAAAATACTTTTTTTTCACATAAAAATCAACCTCACTAGGACTAAGCCTGTATCGAGGCTAACAATTTACATTTGAGTGAAGCAAACATAAGAGTAATCACAAACATAAAGTAATTCTACATACAAACACAAAATATTTCAAAATTAACGAAAAAATAAGTATTGGATGTGTTACCAGATGGGTAATTTGACAGAATATTGTAACAATATTTGAACCATAACTAATCATTAATCATTATTCAAAAGAAGAAGTAAAGTAGATAATAAAGACAGATAGGGTGACATTCAGTTTTTAGCAAATGGGACTTATATAAAATCTTATTATTTAAGAAAGGACAAGGATGAAAAAATATTAAGACAATTGTCTATCAATACAAAAACCTTTTACTCATCGAGTTACTATAACGATGGTTTCACAGCTTAAATTGTTAATGGGTACGTGGACTCTTAGGACCTTACTAATAACCGTGTTTAATTTTTGTTTAAATGGTTGTTAATCAGTTTTGCACAATTAAAAACATGTTTTGTAGTAACGGGTTTTGTTTTGATAATTTCATCATGTACTCTCTCCATATTAAATATTATTCTACGACGAGTCAGTTAAAGATGTTTTTTTCTTTAATTATTGTCTACGTATTACTTATTGATATAAAAATATTGATTTATTATTTTTTCCTAAATACTACTAACTATAACTATTGTTTGAGAGAATTCGAACAATTCATCAAATTTCGAAGTTGATTTTCTGTTCTGTTATTATATCATTACTGTTCAGTTGTTTCATAAAACTGAAATAGTAACAGAACTTGAATAGAACCGTCACAACGCAATGTAAATATATATATTTCCATAAAGAAAAATAATAAGATATTTTCCTCAAAGACAAGGCATTGTGTTTTTTGAGGGATATCAATAAAATAAAAACAGAAAATATAACCCAAGATTTATCGATAACAGTTTTTTTAATAATAACAATAATGAACTCTTAGTTCAGTATTGTTATTTTAATTTGAACAATTCATCAAATTTCAAAGTTGATTTTTAAGTATTGTGAAGGTTCTATTCAAGTTCTGTTACTATTTCAGTTTTGTGAAACAACTGAACAGTAATGATATAATAACAGAACAGAAAATCAACTTCGAAATTTGATGAATTATTCAACAGAATTTCTACTTCATATATATGAAGTAGAAACTTATCAACTTTTGCGAAAATTTCCTCTATCACATCATTGGTCAGCTTTATAAACACATTTAATGCTACCACATATCTGAACATTATTCAGTGTGGTGAACCTACCTGATAAACTGATTTAATATATTATGTGAATATTGCTGAAGTATCCTAAAGGCAATCACTTAATGCAGTGATTTTATGAGCTTTAAAACACTGATGTTTAAAACCTGATTCAACGAAAATTACAAGTTCCATTTTTCTAAAAAAATCACGTGACCATTAAGTTCGTTCTTTGAAAATAAACCATCATTGTGTGTGGTCCATTCTTCTGAGTCGCCTTATAGATTAGCATAATCTTTATGAACTTATTCTTCTTATTCTATACGAACAATTAATCAATCTTACATCCTGAACTATGTATTGCTCATAACTATAATGTGAATATCTATCTATATGCAGCATCATCTGATCTATTGTTTCCAGTTTCCGAGATACGACGGAACGAATCCGGTCATCGTTTTTTTAATCGATTAAAGACTTAGCACTCAGATAAGGAGTTAATTACAATTTAACTGTTCGAATAACAACTGTTATAACAATAATAATAATGTTACGGATGCCGCTTAGCAAAAAAACATTTAAGAGAATGATTAGCTAACAATACAATAATTTATACGGGGGCAAAAAATAATCAATAATATAGCGATGACCTCTTGGCATATTAAAGAGGATTGTAAATTCATGCTTCGTGTTCTATCGATAGAATGAAAATATGTTTTAAATGGCTAGTAATTAGAACTTCAAAAGTAGCTTATTGTTAATTATATACTAACAGCCTTACTAAAAACGTGGTAATTTTTTAATTCTATTAATAAAACACTGTGTATGTGAAAACCTTACTAAATGAAACGTAAAATAGAAATATTGCATTTCCAGCCAAAGAGGGTTGTATATCTGTTGTATAAAATTGAAATAATAATATTTTCTCGTCGAATTTCTGAATTTTAACAAGGTATTTTGTATTTTCAATATGTTTCTTAGTTTTGAAGATATTATTCTCATTGGTTCTTCTCATTCTCATCATAGTAGCCGACACCATATTGCATAGAATCGTAAATAATGACATAGAATGCCCTGAAGGTCTTGGACGGATGACCGATGAAGCCCTATGTCAATACGATATTTACGAAATCCGTCATCTATGATCAGTTAGCGATATTTGCGAGCACGGTCAGAATATGATTAGTCAGTCGACAAAAAATCCTCAACTTTCAGCGAGGCCTCCACGATGTTGGATAAGCTGTCTTTATGCACAACTTTTTGGATAGTGTCGTTTGCTATGCAGAATAACTGGCTTATTAATGAATGCGGATGCACTAACTAAGCTCTTAGAACTGAAAGAAGTTTTGTACACGATACATAGACTTATAATTAATCTTAACATACCATCTAAACGTACCTACCACACCAAACTATTTAACATTACAACAACGGATGCACTAACTAAGCTCTTAGAACTGAAAGAAGTTTTGTACACGATACATAGACTTATAATTAATCTTAACATACCATCTAAACGTACCTACCACACCAAACTATTTAACATTACAACAAAACAAACGCTGCAGCAAACTCACCGATTTCCCGCGTTCTCCAAACATTCAATAATATTTGCCCCAACTCAACTTTAGACGTAATTTTTAACTGCCTGTCGTCATTTAGGAAAAAAAAAATTAGTAGTTACTTAATCAACGCTTAACTAATTAACACAATTCAGACACATACACACAGGTTCACATGCACACACACATATACACCACATATCTCAATCATTTTTAACATTATTACTATTACCTACATAAAAACAAAATAAACAATTTACTCGTTTGTTTCAACATGTTAATCATATATTTATGAAGTCATTGAAAACACGTGCATTGTATTATGAATATTGACATTGATAGTATTTACACAGCCAAACTTTTTCATCAATTCTTTATTTCATCTACGAGTTTACTGATTCCGTGACGTGTTAATTTTTTTATAACATTCTGTAGATAATTCAGTAATGATAGGTACTTATCGTTTTTATTTATTCACTTAAATCAGCTTTATATAGTTTTATTGTGATTCGTTGCACGACTCATTGGATTTTATTAGAGTTGTCATTTATATTAAAAGGTATAATTATTTGAAAAGTTCAAGGAAAACCAGTCGCTGTGTGAAGGCAGCTCAGCAAACTAAGTTTCTTATAATAACCACGAATTGTCTCGTAAGTTGTAGACTCCGTGGCTTCCAAAGTTCCCGATACCTCCAGTACTTCCAAGAACCTTCTCTTGATGCCACATTCCTAATCAATAATAAATAATTGTGAGTTAAGTGTGACTACGATGGTCATGTACTTCGAGGGGAGAAGTATCACTTGCTCCAGTTAATATTGAAAGGCAAGATAGAGGGTCGCAGAGGGCCTGGTAGGAGACAAATGTCTTGGCTGCGAAATATACGAGAGTGGACCGGCATTAGAAGTGTGGAGGAGCTATTCCGGGCAGCGCAAGACAAAGAGACATTTTCTAGAGTGATCGCCAACGTCGGGGGGACCTGATGCGGCACATAAATAAGAAGTTAAGTGTGACGTAGTAAATAACTGCCAACGCTGCACAAATTGAAAATATTTGGTCTGAAGGTCCTAGATATTGAACAAATCTAAATGCATAACGAGCAACTCCTTTGTAGGATTCCACGGACTTGACAGACGGATTGCAGTCTTTTTAAAGTAGGCGTTAAGTGAGAAAGCTTGGTTTGTCCTACAGGTAATTCAATGGATGGTGTTCCAAAGAACTATGCCATTGATCCTTTCGGTACCGCAAATCGTGTGCCCAACATTTGCGTACGGGTGATATTTTTTTAACGAGAACTTGTCGTTTTTACAACTATTTTCAAATACTGGTATATCTAATTTAATTTCACTTTTGTTTCCGATAATGAATGAATGCAAATCTTGGAAGCGGAAACTAACCCACTTCCCGACATCATAACAACATATTCTATCAACTTTTTATATCACTCACGTGCCCAAATCATCAAAATGATAATTCATCACATCTGTAAAAAGTTATATAAAGTCATGAAAAGGGAAGAAACAAAAACTTTATTAACTGGGTCCTAAAACGGGAATCCTCCTAGTTAGGCAGTCAAAACATTTCTCAAATAATGTATAATCTTTTACTAAATAAAAAAAAAAAAGTAGGTTAGGTTAGGTTAGGATGAAAAAAAAATTTTTTCATCGTTTTTAACGACTTTATATCACTTTTTGAAGGTGTGTTGAATAGTCACTGTGTTGAGTTAGCATGGAACCCCACGTGACATTTAGGCATTTCTCTGAAATCAGACGATATAACAGCAGTTAATATATGCAACAAATGTCGGTCCTACACGATCGGCATCTGGCAAGGTCAGTCCGTGGGAAGGAAGGTGCAATCGTCAGCCAAAACCATTTTTTTAAGGTTTAGAAAGACATTTTAAAATAGATGTATCTTAGTAAAAAATGGTTTTAACGGTTTTTTTGTGTTTGTTTTTAATTCACTGTTTCTTTCCCCAAAGATGACATGCCCTGTGGCAAACCCCAGAGTCTAATGTTTGAAGTTAATATTAAAAGTTAAAGCTCACTGTACCAACAATAATTCCAAAGCTCTGTGAGAATCCCGCGAGAGATCTGTTATTAATCATTTATCGGAAAACAAAACACAAAGAATTTATTTTTAATTGACATCTCATTAATGACACGTATTAATTTGCGTGCCTGAGACAAGATTAATCTATCAAAGGTGTCTGGGAACCGATCGCAATCACGCCAAAGATAAAGAATCTGCAAGTTACAGGTAATAATTAAATCCGTAGAGACATATCGCTTATTAGTCGTAAAGTTGATAATCGATAAAGTGGATGGCCGCTAACAAGAATGTCGGCAAACGCCAGGCAATTGGAGAAAAATAGATAATCTTAGAAGATTATATGATTATGGTATATCTAGCATCTGCTGGGCGGCTGGAAAAGAATCAATACACCAGTCTAGTGTAATCATCGCAGTTATTCACAGAGCGATCGCGGAGTTGCATTTCGCTACTGTGGCAATAGTCGGGTCTGTATAGTGATATGTGAAAAAAGATTGCAGGAATTAGGTTTTCGATTATATACAAACCTGATAATATAACATTATTGGCCATAAATAAAGTATGCATTTTTGACTTAAAATCAGGTTTAAAACGATATCGAATAAGCGGCCGGTTTCAAATGGACCAGCGCAAGATGTTGGACAATCTAAATAACCGTTCTCCGCAAAGAAAAAAAAATTGAAAGCACAAATCTCACAATCGAACAATAAGTAAGTTTACCAAAGATTTAAAAACAAACATCAGAAGTAAAAATTAGATTGTTCAAATCAATTAAACACGCAAAATTTTTTTTTCCGATTGTAGCTACTGTCATAAATTAACGGCATTATGTTCTCATAAACAGGCGACTATTTAAAATTTTACCTAATAATTGCTTGTCATTGACAATGCTGCTTTTTCCTCATATGCGTACACATCAGGACCAGGGAAGTAGGGTTTGCAATCCCGCAAAGCCGCATCCTTAAATCCCGCTGGATTTGCAACCCCGCGGGATTTTCTTTATGTACGTATTGCGGGATTGCAGGAATAAACGAAACATTAAAATAGACGATAGTCAACTAGTGTGGAAGCCGAGAGCGCGTTTTTTGTACACAAATATCAGTTCATACGTGAGTGATAGGACTCTCCAGTCTTATGTGTTTTACGGTCTAATTTTTATCAGTTTTCTTAAAATACTAATTACGTTAGGTTTTCTATGTATTTTTAATAATATTACTAGTACCAAAAGATAACAGATCTGAAATGAGTGTGGAGAGTCCTGTCAGTGACAATCATGTTTTTAAAATATTTTTTGTATTTTAAAAATATTTAATACTATTTAACCTTTTCAATGTATGATTAATATATTACTAGTTACAAAGATGATTAATTTTTTTTATGAATAAGAAATAAATAATTCAAAAGTTTCAACAAACTACTTTGTACTAGTTTGTCGATTGTTGCTGTTAACGTTGAAAAAAAAACTTATGTTACTAATGGTACATACACATAATATTGAATGATACGAACATTCCTCTTAAATTACTTACTATGTTATAATGTATTAATATCAAAGATAATCGAAACTAAATAATACAAATTGTTGGTATTATTTCAATTTAATACCCCTTTATAAAAATCTTGCACGGGAATCTTAAATTCTATCTTGCAATCCCGCGGGATTTCTAAATTCTAACCCGCTATCAAATTTAAAAAAAGGTGCGGTATTTTCAAACCCTTTAGGGAAGCAGGGGTAGGCAGTAGGCAGTAAGCAAGGGTACATAATATTACAAAAGGTGCCAGGCGACTAAGAGCAAGTAGGAGTACAGGTAGCATGGAGCTGGGAGATGGGAGCTTGGTGCGGGGTGCTGAATACTGTACTATCGCTTATTGTTATCTAGGCACAGCTGACATTCGTTAGATGCGCAGATAGCGGACGGCAGACTTAGACGATACGGTTAAGTTTTTAATTGGCAACATATCTCCCACACGCCTCCTCCGCCGAGGGACCAAGACAAACTTACACATCTCCCCGGCGGAGAAACAGGGACAAAGGTTGCGGAGTATGCGCGGGGAAATTAAAAAGCATTCTGGCAATACATTTAATATCGTGGGCTATTGGAGATGTCGAGATCCGCAGATAACGGAAGAACAATGAAATTGTAATTTAGGTTGTTTCTTTGCTTTCTTCGCCGCGGACAATAAGACAATAGCGATACTCGTTGAATGCGAAACGCCTCGCGCTCCTTTGCGATATTATTTATATTTATCCAATAAATAAAAACGCATATACTGAAAAATTCTAAAATATTTGTATGAAATTAATACATATCCCACGCTATTACCGCAGAACGTCAAAAGACTAAGCATTTTGATTTCGATTCTTAAAGTTTCTCAAACGGAGCTTTAAAAAAAGATTTAAATTGGTACACTTCAATTTAATTAGTAAAATTGAAACAATTTTTTCGGTTGTCAAAAATTAAAAACACCTTAACCTTAGATTTTCGCAGTATGAGCTGAAACATGGTGTAAACAACCAATACCAAAATTTGTAAGTTAAAATATAAAATTAGGTATCTAATTACAACATTCGTATAATTCCAAATAATGTCATTTGAAACAAAAAGTTGTAAAAATAAAAGACAACCCTTTCGATAGGTTTTTCTAAACTTAACTTTTATATGCAAGTATGCTGATACTGAAACTGGCTTTTAGTTTTAGCAAAAACCTATTATTTAGAATTATAAAAAAAGAGTTATAGCTACCAAGATAACATTTCGCACGATGTTCAGATACACGAAATGGAAGTCAATCTTAGTTGAAGAACTATCATATAATGGCAATCTTTAAATTTGCCAGTTAAATAAATAATGTATCCATTTCGTTTCCATTGAAGAAAGGTACGTCATTTTGATGACTCAAAGGCATTTAAATATTTGAAACATCATCTAAACCTGAAAAGACGGCCTTAAGTCACGGTTGAAGAACGTGACTATCGAAAGACATGAATGCCCCACGGTTGCGTGCTACCTATAAACCTTGGTCTCGAATCAAGCTCGCCGCGGCAAGTAACATTCGTACTCATCCTAAATTTAACTATTTAATTTTGACCTTACACGTCACGCGTCAGAGTCGTAGAATAAGAAATATTTAGACACAGGTTTACAATACAGATCGTTTCACTATACAATCGAAAAAAAAGTTAAGTCTAAACCCACTGTGAGTATCGAACCCACTCAAGGATAGAACCTGCTCGAGTATTGAACTCGCTTGAGTATCGAACTTGCTCGAGTATTGAACTCGCTTGAGTATCGAATCTGCTCGAGTATTGAACTCGCTTGAGTATCGAACCCGCTCGAATATCGATGCTGCTCGAGTATTGCACACGCTTGAGTATCGAAACTCGATACGCGATCTTCCGCGTAGTGGTTATCTAAGGTCTCGTCAATCCACCTTAAATTCTGATTGTACTTAACAGCAAAAAACCTCTTGTTAGATGCGCTCTGGAAAAATGAAATCTGCAGATTTTTCGGTCTACTTTTTCTACGCAGGAATGTAGTTATTTTTAGTTCACAAAATCATTCATATTGAGTTTTGAAATGGTCATTGAAATGTGACAAGATGTCTAATTTTTAAACTGAAGGAATTATTCAATTATTGTTCATGAAAAAAATATTTCGAAAAAAGGATAAATCTTGGGTGAAGCCGGGTATTAGGTAGTAGGTATAAATGAAACGCTACTGACTCGTGTCTAACGAATGAAACGTTAAATTTTATCACATTCTGCAGCAACAAAATTGTTTCGTGCATTTCGACTAGCATCTGTAAATGTCTGCAAATATTTTTTAAGCCATGTATTTCATGTTCGCTGTTTAGAATTTCGTCCGAATTTCTCATCTAAGAAGAGGGAAAGTGAGCAGTATCCGTGAGAAAAGTAAGAGTAAGTCAGGTAAGTTTTGGCAAAAGTTTCACAAAGTGCACAAGCCTCGGTAGTTTCCAGTTCCCAGTTCCCACAGCAACTGTGCCCGCGTCTCTGGCTCTGGTCCGATTTATTTATTGCGACACGTTCGGGAGGGCATGTTACACCGCGGCACTGCAGATAGATGCACATTCGAATGGAAAAACTACACTACACTGCATCCGACGTTTACCCGGGTATGCGGGGATTGCGAGCGAAATATCGCCTGGCATGCGCAGTGCGCAGTGCTGTTGGCCGCACGAGATTTAATGTGCAGAATTGCACTTTTCTAACTAATAAAGATAACGTAATAAATGTTTTTGACATTTTAGATAACATTATTTTTAGCCACCAGGCAAATCTTCACGATAACAAATGTTACATATGGTACCTACTACAGGGTTTTCCAATAAGAGGTGTTATTTTGAATATTAATTAAGGAATTGATGTTTTTTATGGCCGGAATTGGATGGTATTGATCTGGACAGCGTTTACTTTCAACAAGATGGCGCTACGTGCCACACAAGCAACGAAACCATTGATCTTTTACGGGAAAAGTTTCCGGATAGTGTTATCTCTGGAAGAGGTGATCACAATTGGCCACCGAGATCTTGTGATTTAACACCTTGCGACTTCTTCCTTTGGGACCACGTGAAAGAAAAGGTATACGCCAGCAGTCCAGCGTCGATTCAAGACCTCAAAGATGGAATTCGTGAGGCTATCGAGGACATAAGGCAGCTACTTTGCTTTTGATTTGGTTATGGAAAATTTCATGAAAAAGATATGGTCCTGTAGGCGTGGTCGTGGCGGTCATTTGACTGATGTTATTTTTCACTAATAACGGCATACCTTCCTCTTTATAATGAAATAAACATTTGATCATCAAAAATGGCATTTTTCTTTGAATATCAAAATAACACCTCTTATTGGAGAACCCTATATAAATATGTATACATTCTATTTTAATGGAACAATTTTTTAAATATATTTTTTAAGTTGTACGTAACAATATAATATATCATTGAAAAAGAAAATAATGCTAATAAAATTCAACAAAATATGAAACCGAACAAGACATGGAAAAAAAAGTTCACAACTGGGAATCGAACCAAAGATCCTCTTACCGGGACAACGCCTCAACCAACTCGACCACTTAATATAATAAGTCTTTATGTAACATGTTTCATTTAGATTTATTAGTATCCGATCACTTTTCTATTTCTTTTAATCTTTTGTTTAATTTTTATTCTTATTAAAAATATGTCACTTGAATCCGTATATAACTACGTAATAATACTGTCTTTGGGATGTGTGGAATTGGACTTACCACGCCACATTCTGGAATAAAGACCATTAATATATTAATGATAACTTACCTTAAAAACCTGATCAAGTAGGTGGTAGATCAATAAACGAATACACATATTTAAATAATATTTCATAATTATTAACAATACATTATTATTGTGAATAATTATGATGTATACCTATGTATGATTCAATGCCGTTGATTTAAATTTGTGCGATAAATCGTAAAAAAATGATTAAAAAAACAGGCGATATGATACTAATAGAAAATTTTACATTCGTTTTTAAGTACCTCGCTACCTATTAAGGACTAGCTTCAACATTATCGTTGTTTTTAAATAGATATTTTTTTATTGAATTTATTTAAACACCTACCTGTATTTATTAGGCAGTTTTATGTTTATTATGTAATGCTAAACTTAAAGTTCTTATCTTCACTTTAAGTCGTTGTACAGTGTTTTATTTCACTATAAAAATGTTGAAAGATCAACGTAGTTTTTACTATCAGAATTAGATATAGACGCAGATATTTAAGGCAAAATAAAATTCTATTGACAGATATAAAGTATAATGATAAACTTTGGCTTAAGTGTTGTTTAATATCAGTATTAAATTTATTTAACAGTCGATAAAGTGGTCTGATAAACCGACGCATTAGCGGAAAGTAAAGTTACAATGGTAATACATTAATAAGATTGAGATGAGGTTTATAACTTTATACGGTGGGCGTGAGTAGCACTTACGGTGAGATCGCTTACCTTCAGTACCTGCCTGACAGATCGAGAAATCAGTGTCGAAATAGCATTGAGATTGCATTTCTAGCTACTCAAACACCCTTTTCTTACGTTAACACATTAATTATGTTTTAATCATTGCAGAACTAACTTGCCAATGGTCATGCCTGTGGGGAGAGCAATCTTGCTGTTGAACAGAATCAATTCGGATATCGACATTTTTAGCATCAATGAAGCTTCCTTTAAAAGGCAAGCTCTATTATCACTGGTATAGTTGATATACACACTGTTAATATTAATCTAAGAATTCTTAGTACAAAAATATTTTAAAAACGCATTGAAATTAACAATTTTGTAATGTTTTTGAAATGAATGAACAGAATTAAGTTGAATTGAATTTATTTAATCTGATAAAATGATCGAACACACTAATTTCGGCTATCGGTGCATAGGTGCATGTGTGTATCGTATTTCTGCGTAATGCGTAAATTAAAAATAAAATTATAACTGATAAGTACAAATCACATCAGAAAAGCTATTTAATGGGTAGGCACCAAAATTATTTTATTAAATAATAATTTATTTTTTTTAAATCTGAATTAATTTTTTTAAATCCTTGACAGATATCGTAATTATTCAAGTTTACTAATATTAGAAAGGTAGATTTCATATTTTGAAAGGCAAATATATTATTAAAAATACTTTCAGTTTCACAAATCCAACAATTATAATATCCCGTGATTTTGCGTGGGTCATGCACATGCCTATGTGTGGTTTCTGTTATCTACATTCTAATTGCAGACTGTTGTAAAATAAGACTTCCTCATCGTTTTCAATTATTTACTATCCATCGACTACATTAAATGGTATTTTACAACGTTATAAAGATGTTTCAAGGATTAAAAGTCACAACAACATTAAAATCTAATTTACCCTACCCGAGCTAATCACCTAAATTTATGGCAGTTTTAACTGTCCACTTTCCCCGACTTTTGATATATTTAGGAATAAAAGTAATGGTTTGTAGTGCGGTCAAATATCACACAATGAAGGGGAAATGCAAGAGAAGTGTAGAGGAAATAGAACAGTGTACCGGAAACGTGAACTATTAAAAATTTTAACAACTTTCCAATATGCAAGTATACGGTTGACATTTGTTATATGAGAACGGATAGTTTCTACGACTTTTTCTTGAGTTCAACAGAATCCCCAAAGATGATATTGACCCTTAGGAAAATTATTTTCCTGTGTCGAGTTAATGTGAAAAAAAAACTATGAAATAACCAGCCATGGATAAATAATAACATAACTTGAAAATAACTCTAATTTTAACTTTGAAATATGATTAATCATTCAAATTATGTGAAACAACCATATAATAATCTTCCTATGAAAAAATTCCTTGGAATAAACTTCCTACGGAACTAAGATCCATAACAAGTCCAACAGTATTCAGGTCTAAACTAAAAACT
This sequence comes from Hesperophylax consimilis, assembly GCF_061612785.1. Classification (NCBI taxonomy): domain Eukaryota; kingdom Metazoa; phylum Arthropoda; class Insecta; order Trichoptera; family Limnephilidae; genus Hesperophylax; species Hesperophylax consimilis. The sequence goes on from NC_142842.1 coordinate 7,245,210, forward strand.
TACCTTTTTAAGCTGTCGTACCCTTAAATTAAATATACCATTCCGAGAAAGTCAAGTTATATTCAATTTTCCAATTATGTCCTAAATCCTGTATCTAAATTTCGCTAATAAACAATTATATAATGTTAATTAAGTGTTAATCTCAAGTGACCTACCAGGTAAGTATTGTACTGTATATTATCTCCATAAATAGTTAAGTAATAACATAGATCACTGTAGAGATGTATTATAAGTTTGTACAGCGCCCTTGAGGTGATTTTGCACAAAATACGGCGCTATACAAGTCATGCAATTATTATTATTATTATTATTAATACATCAATGGAAACAACAAATCCTAGTAAGATGAATGGCAGTACAGGGTAAAGCCAAAAGTCAGTGCTGAAAGTAATACCTTCAGCAACATGTGAACGGAATTATTATTTGCAATCGTTGCATGCAATAATCGTAATGCACATTTCATTGAAGTGGTTACCTATTAATTTGCTGATTTCTACGAACATTGTTCAACCTTCGCCATCGCCTAGCATTGTTATTGAGTGTCACCATATCCGCTGTGAAATATTACTTATCGTTAAAAGATTTATTTTCAGTGAATCAAATGAATGATGTTGAAAAGGAATATATTTTATTAAAACAAAAATAGCTTAACACCAAGCAGGTATCTATTTCGATACTCTGGTTTGTTTTACTTTAACTTTTGCTTTCACAACCATCGAATTAACGCGGAAGCAGGATTGTGCAACTATGATTTGTATGGACATGATTTACACGGTGAGATGAGGTGACGCAATAAGTTTTCTCATCCAACATTAAAACCAGAAGAGACTTCGGCATTTTAACAGCTTCCAGTTGTGTCTGTATCATACAATACGATAAATTGCTTTGAACTTGGAGATTATTTCTTAATTCATAACAATTTTTTTATTATTAAAGCCTTTTTGGGCCAAAAATTTAATACATTTTGATAAGAATTTCAAAATTTATGCTAATTAAACCTAACTTTATCTAACAATTAACATATTTACAATGGTTGTTTCACGAAAATAATAAAATATTAGCATTCCATGAAAAATTCCGACCAAATAATTAGTTGTTAGAACATGATATAAAGTTGGGTAGTTGTATTGAACAAAGTTTAGATTTCAAAAATATTTTGACATCCTTTCACTACAGAAGGGTATTTCGAATTGATATAATTAGATCGTAAGTCAATGGCTTCACTAAGGTTTGACAATACCTTCGGAAGGCGAAACAACTGTCTTGAGGAGGTGCAAAAAATCGCGGAACTTGAAAAAGTATTTTTCAGAAACACATAGAAAACCCAGAGAGACTTTTATTTAATTTGAGCAACTTCAGACTCGATTAACTCGAAAACATAAGCTTCTATCAAATTACGAGTTTCTGAACAGCGTTTATAATAATAATATTTATCAAGGAAATAAATTATTATGCAAAAAAAACTTGAAAACATCAAAATAATTTGATCATATTAAATCACAAATAATAACTTACTCTCAGATGTCTTGAGGCAAAATGACTAATGATAATTAAGTGTCCCAAGAAAAGGGGGCTTAGGTAATCCAGGAATCCTTCATAATTCCCCGTATAATTTTCTCATGAAGATTATAACAGATTTATTGTAATAAATTACAGAATTTACAGGAATCGTTCAACAATTTCTCGACGATCATGAGCAATTTATTGACCCGTGTAATATGGGCTTGAATGGCATTTTTGACATGAAGTAGAGACTTCTTAGTTACACGTGCAGCTTTATGGAAGATGTGACGGCTAATGGCGCAATAACTCAGTCACATAATAATACGTAAGCGCAATAGTTTATAGTGTAATTATTCGTCGCCTAGGTAAGAGATAAGTTTAAAAATATCAAAAGTCGGATTGCTGAAAAGTGGACATTTAAACTTGCCATTTATTAATGGGATTAGTTTGGTTAGGATAAGTTTATTTGTGCGTTGTTGGGAATTTTATCCCTTGAAACATCTTTACAAGGTTGTTAAAACTAATAAATGTTGTTGATGGATTATAAATAGTTGATAATGACGATGAAATTGTCAAACAAAATTATTTCTAAAAAATAAATAATCCCTTTGCTAGGTATCAATGCAAATCTTATGTTTACAACGGTTTGCATTTAGAATGTAGACAATATAAACAACACATTTGCACGTGCACATCGCTTTTGATGACTTTTATCACTTTTTAAAGGTGTGTTGAATTGTCAGATTTTTCTATTAAACGTTGCCACTGATCACACTGCTACACGTTGCGACGGATCATGTGATACGCGCTCTGTCTCGTCTGTTACCGTGCTGCCGGAACGAGACGAAGTGAGTACCACGTGACCTGTTAGGCTGTATCAAACTACCCAGTGGGAGTTGTGATGGGAATTATTGTTGTTTTTAATTGAAAAAAAAAATCGTTGTTCAACAAAATGACATCTACATTTTGATCTTTAAATATGCCCAGCAGGGTGATTCTATAACTTTTGCGTTAGACTAACGTAGGTTAATCGCCGTTAAATCAGTCGCATATAACGTACATAACAGGAGTTCTGATGAAAATGGATCGGAAGAAGATCAAGGCACCAAATAAGTTTTGATGATATAATTACATTTGAGTCCTGATTTAGATAAAGCAAAAGATACAGAAAAACCCCCCCTCCCAGGATTCTCTGGTTAAAATCCTTCGGGTATGTGCTGTTTCACCCTGCGTGAGTTCTCATGTTGGATGACATTTACACTCCTTATATGACTATTACGGGATTTGAATAGTAGAGTCCTACTAAGAGTTATTACGCACAGACACGAATGCATAGGATATAAAATTAAAACACCTCATTAATCAAGTAAACAAATTAGATTTATTTGAATAGGAGAATCGGGCGCGTGAGAACAAATAATCAATTCCTCGAATGGGTCGGGGATGAGGGAAAAAACACGCTAACGGCCGCGGATAAACAGAAAAACTGGTTTCTCGGCGAAAGAACGAGCCTTGTAATATTATGTTCCCGCCATGCCAGCTAGTTATGACTGCCACAATCTGCACTCCATGTTGGCTATTAGCCGCGATGGCCCTAGGACGCCAGAGAACTATATACCTACCTAACTACTACCTACAAACTATCCAACTACGTATATCTGCCTAGAGCAGATGTTCTCAACCTTATATGACTAAAAATAATGATAATAATAATCAATAACTGAACTGTTCGCCTGTAAGATTCTTGCAATGATGTACTAACGACTTAGTTGATTCATTAAGAAAATGTATTTTTTTTAAATTCCTTTGACCCCATTTGATCTGTTGGAGCATTTCACCGGCCATAATTGGCTTCTCTGGATTTCACCAGGGGGCGGTACTTCTCTCGTTGGGATTCACCATGCGTGTAGAGATGTGCCTGCATCCCAAGACGGTACCTATATGCACAGGTACCCAGATAAGGATGCTCTGATAGATCTTCTTAATAGATGTAGCACCACTAATCTCATCCTTACACTGAGATGAAGCGTGTTTCTAATTAACTCTTACATAATAAATCTAAACCAAAATTTCCTCAGAAATCAAAAAATTTGTAAGTAAGTACTTAAGGCAGTACAGGGTAAAGCCAAAAGTCAGTGCTGAAAGTAATACCTTCAGCAACATGTGAACGGAATTATTATTTGCAATCGTTGCATGCAATAATCGTAATGCACATTTCATTGAAGTGGTTACCTATTAATTTGCTGATTTCTACGAACATTGTTCAACCTTCGCCATCGCCTAGCATTGTTATTGAGTGTCACCATATCCGCTGTGAAATATTACTTATCGTTAAAAGATTTATTTTCAGTGAATCAAATGAATGATGTTGAAAAGGAATATATTTTATTAAAACAAAAATAGCTTAACACCAAGCAGGTATCTATTTCGATACTCTGGTTTGTTTTACTTTAACTTTTGCTTTCACGACCATCGAATTAACGCGGAAGCAGGATTGTGCAACTATGATTTGTATGGACATGATTTACACGGTGAGATGAGGTGACGCAATAAGTTTTCTCATCCAACATTAAAACCAGAAGAGACTTCGGCATTTTAACAGCTTCCAGTTGTGTCTGTATCATACAATACGATAAATTGCTTTGAACTTGGAGATTATTTCTTAATTCATAACAATTTTTTTATTATTAAAGCCTTTTTGGGCCAAAAATTTAATACATTTTGATAAGAATTTCAAAATTTATGCTAATTAAACCTAACTTTATCTAACAATTAACATATTTACAATGGTTGTTTCACGAAAATAATAAAATATTAGCATTCCATGAAAAATTCCGACCAAATAATTAGTTGTTAGAACATGATATAAAGTTGGGTAGTTGTATTGAACAAAGTTTAGATTTCAAAAATATTTTGACATCCTTTCACTACAGAAGGGTATTTCGAATTGATATAATTAGATCGTAAGTCAATGGCTTCACTAAGGTTTGACAATACCTTCGGAAGGCGAAACAACTGTCTTGAGGAGGTGCAAAAAATCGCGGAACTTGAAAAAGTATTTTTCAGAAACACATAGAAAACCCAGAGAGACTTTTATTTAATTTGAGCAACTTCAGACTCGATTAACTCGAAAACATAAGCTTCTATCAAATTACGAGTTTCTGAACAGCGTTTATAATAATAATATTTATCAAGGAAATAAATTATTATGCAAAAAAAACTTGAAAACATCAAAATAATTTGATCATATTAAATCACAAATAATAACTTACTCTCAGATGTCTTGAGGCAAAATGACTAATGATAATTAAGTGTCCCAAGAAAAGGGGGCTTAGGTAATCCAGGAATCCTTCATAATTCCCCGTATAATTTTCTCATGAAGATTATAACAGATTTATTGTAATAAATTACAGAATTTACAGGAATCGTTCAACAATTTCTCGACGATCATGAGCAATTTATTGACCCGTGTAATATGGGCTTGAATGGCATTTTTGACATGAAGTAGAGACTTCTTAGTTACACGTGCAGCTTTATGGAAGATGTGACGGCTAATGGCGCAATAACTCAGTCACATAATAATACGTAAGCGCAATAGTTTATAGTGTAATTATTCGTCGCCTAGGTAAGAGATAAGTTTAAAAATATCAAAAGTCGGATTGCTGAAAAGTGGACATTTAAACTTGCCATTTATTAATGGGATTAGTTTGGTTAGGATAAGTTTATTTGTGCGTTGTTGGGAATTTTATCCCTTGAAACATCTTTACAAGGTTGTTAAAACTAATAAATGTTGTTGATGGATTATAAATAGTTGATAATGACGATGAAATTGTCAAACAAAATTATTTCTAAAAAATAAATAATCCCTTTGCTAGGTATCAATGCAAATCTTATGTTTACAACGGTTTGCATTTAGAATGTAGACAATATAAACATAATAATATAATAAGAAAGCTTTTATAGCTTGGTATTGGTAGTGTCTTTGTCCAAAGCTTGAATTTACTATCGGAGTTTTTATGTTTTCTTTGTACGCTTGTCTTAACTGGTCTGTTAGTGTTATTTTGTGTATGTTAAATTTTTTTTTTGTTAAAAATGTAGTTTAGCAGTGTTTTAACGTATAATTGGCGTATATCTAGTACGTCACAGCTGTTGAATATTTGGTCTGTATCAGTAAGTCTATGTTTTTTTAGTATTACCTTTAAGATCTTTTTCTGTACGGTTTCTATGTAATTGATAGCTAAGTTTGTTGCTCCTCCCCGAGAAATAGTAATTAGCATAGTGGAATTATTGTGGTTTTGTAAGTCCCTTTAGCTTCAAATTATATTCCTATCGGCTTGGCAAATCGCTAAATATTGTTATGATTACATTTTCCGTATTGATCAAGTCACTATCTTGATGTCAACTTATTATTAAAAAAGAGTTACTGTCTCATTAACGAATCTATATTTACATACATCGATACCGTTGTTTTTATTAAACACAGCTATCGATTGATTAATTATTTATCAAATAATATTATTTAGAACGCATAGATCAGCGTTATACAACCATTTTTTATTCACGTTATGTTGGATTCCTACGATGTTTCACAATAAGTAGGTAAACGTCAACACTAATGGACAGTTATTTCACAGAATTTTAACAATTCGCCTGTTTTAAAAGTTAATTTTCAAGTTCTGTGAAAGGTCGATTTAAGTTTTGTTATTATTTCAGTTAAACTGAATAAGTACCTAGTAATTATATATGAACAGAACTTGAATATAACCTTCACAGAACTTGAAAATTAACCTTGAAACTTGACGAATTTCTGTGAAACAAAGGAATTTAACCGAATTTAAAATTTCTGATTCAAAATTCATGTTCTGTGAAAGTTCTGTTATTATTCCACCATGATCTAGTTGCTTCACAAAACTTATATTTTAACTGAACTTTAAATTTCGTGTAGAACCTGTAGTTTACAGAGAGATATAACTTGTTTTGAAAAAGTTGAAGGCATGATATTAGGACCTTTTAATTAACCGGTTTTGTGTCGCTTAATTAACTGGCATTGACACATTATTTTATTCATTAATGTATTTATCTACCCAATTACTAATAAACGTGTAAAGTGTAAAAATAGGTGAAAATAAAAAAGTTTCACTTCATCAAATTTGTTTTGCATGCACTCAAAGATTTGAACTTTTGCCCTCTACAGAGTCAACAGCAGACATACTTGAAAGATTTGCTTAATATAATTTATTTATTTATACTGGGTATTTACAGACGATCTCACTTACGTGTTTGTTCATATAAAATGGTTGACATCGGTCATTGGCCATTGAATGGAATCGAATGAAAAAAAGTGGCACCTACTTTTAAGGAGCTCCTCAGTACCTACGCCAGAGAAATAAATTGTAATACTTATTCTGTTTTTTTTCATCGGTACGAACGAAATTTATTCTCGTAGGAGAACTACATTATTTTCGTAGGCACTTTTTTTTTGTACACATCATGTCTACACCAATCAGACTAACTACGCAAGTATCTATATAATGTGTGAAATATGAGGGGAGGTTCACGAGTGATTCATAAAGATATGTTGGTAAACACAAATGTAATGTTTATTTGATATTTTTAATGGATTTTGATAATAGTTCCGATAGACCCTAGACCCTTTTCTCAAACCAACGTCGGTAGTTAGGAATGTAACGGAGAGAAAAGATACGACGGAGCTCTCAGCGGCACGCAGATTTTCGATGAAAATTTGAAGGTAGGCAAAGTACCGGGAAAAGGAACTAACGAACAAATACATAATACGTTTTTTTTTAATGTCAAAGAAAGATATTGGTATTTTTATTTATTTTTAAATGCATCTATTTGAATTTAGCTTTTGTTTTCGGTAATGAATGAATGCAAATCTTCGAAGAGAAAATTAACCCTTTTCCCCACATCGATCTGAAACTCGGAAAATGACTCGTTTGCAATGGCAATCACGCAAATACACGCATTTTTCTGAAATCAGATTACATTACAGCAGTTAATCAATGTCGGTCATACCCGATCGGCATTTGGCGAGATTGGCAGAGTTGTCGAATCCAGTTCCTGAGCAGAAAGAATCAATCTGTGTTTTTTTAATGTTTAAAACTTACTTTTTTACGGGGCTATTAACGTTATTAGTAATAAATTTTCTATAATCATTTAAAAATGCAATTTTCCTCTTGAGTCTGTAGGGGCAACCCCAAGTCCCGGTGACAGCTGTCTTAGTAGCAAGCAGCCTCACTTACGTCACTATCAAATTCAAAACCCATGGGTGTATGAGATTTTAAATCATTTTTAAAATTATTTCATATTTTAACAGTAAGCCATGCTTAGCAATGGGGTATTTTCAAAAAAACTGTGAAAATATCCCATAGGGATCTGTTGAATTAAACAGATTGTGACTGGACAAATATTCTGTGTGCTGATATCACACAATATTCTGTGTGCTGATATCACACAATATTCTGTGTGCTGATATCACACAATATTCTGTGTGCTGATATCACACAATATTCTGTGTGCTGATATCACACAATATTCTGTGTGGTGATATCACACAATATTCTGTGTGGTGATATCACACAATATTCTGTGTGCTGATATCACACAATATTCTGTGTGCTGATATCGCACAATATTTAATTTTTTAACTTATTCGATCTATAGCAGTGACGTCACTAACTGCATAGATATGTATGTCGAACTGCAGACATACACAACTATTCTAGTGGAAAATATTGACACCAATGTTGCGAATTCCAGCCTATATTATAAGTACATACTTGAAAAAACGTAGCATTTAATAATAGCATTTTTTCAAATGTAACTATAAAACTAATATAAGAAATACGAAGTAATTATTTATTAGCTACAGCTTTTGTGTTTCCCTTTCATTTTAATACAAATTTAAAGTGGACTACGTGGGTTTAAAATGTGGCAATTTATGCAAGAATATATTCGGACAAATAACAAGGAGTTTGCCTTTGTTCAAAAGTGAATGGGCCCACACATAACCTTGACTAGATAAATTCAAAAAGTAAAAAAATAAAACAGTTAGTATTTCACTGTTGCTGGTAAGAACGGATCATTATTTTTAGTGAAAGAAAATTCATCCAGTCATGTTTTCAAATTCTTTTAATAGTGGCATAGCATAATGTATGTGAATTTTGTTCACTATAAATTATGTAATGGACTATAATATTATAATTATAATGGACGTGTTATTTAGAAGAAGCAACTATTGATAGAACCGTTGAATTTTGTAACTTAATAATTATTTTGACAGACAGTTTATTTTTCATTGAGCAATAATGATGACGGTGGATCAGCCCCAGGGTAAATCATAGCTTCAGAGTTACGACACTGACAGATCTGATTAAAATTGATGAGTATAAACAGTTATTGCGATGGTACCTACCCTTCAAAAAACGTGTTGGAATTTTCGGCTATTTAACCGATATGCATTTTGCACCACTTTTCATAAACGTTTCATTAGACTGCCTGCACAAATAAATATTTCATTAGAATGCCTGCACAAATAAACTCCGAAATCAGTCCTTCGAAATTAGTATATCAATTCGCCTACCATTCTCCATACATTGAAATGATGGCCCAGCTCACCCTTGAAGGTTGAAAGCTAGTAACATTTAAAAAGTCAATATTTCGGACAGCTTTGCAGCACCTAATCATAATCAGTCCTTCTTGAACCATGACAATGTGGGTTTCCCTTGAAGCCAACTTCAAGAGTTATAACCAACAACGATAGTAACATTTAAAAGTCAACACTTTGGACAGCTTTGCAGCACCTAATCATAATCAGTCCTTATTGAATCTTAACAATGTGGGTTAGTGATGAAGCTTAAAAGCTAATAACATTTAAAAAGTCAATGTTTTGGACAGCTTTTCAGAACCTAATCATAGTCAGTTCTTCTTGAACCTTAACTTTGTGGATTACCTTTGAAGGTTGAAAATTAGTAACATTTAAAAAGTAAACGTCTCAATAATCAGTCCTTCTTGAACCTTGGCAATCAGGGTTACCCTTAAAAAGTATTAGAAAAGTCAACGTTAAGGACAACCTTGCAGCACCTAATCATCTCCAGTCCTTTTGTCGAGCCTTGACAATATGGGTTATTGCGATGATTTTTGCAATTACCCTACAAAGACGGATACGAAAAATGACCACCAAAGACACTATTGACTATGATATTCCTAAATTATAATCAAAACTCGTGATTAAAAACCATCCTGTTCAAATAGAAATAATGTACAGTACATTATTATTTTTCTACGAAATGATATTGGACCTAAAACAAGAGAGGGATAAAGAGGTACAACGTCTGTTTCGATTATTACGAAAAAAGCACAAAACTTTATAGAATAAATTTTATGACTTTCAGATGGGAAATATCAAGATGTTCACTAAACAACCTCGTGAAGTATCGCAATAGAATATAAGCAAATAGAAACGAATAGTATAAAACAGATTCACTCTAGCTAGAAATGAGAAGAAATTTAAGAACAAAACAACCTTTAGTACGAAATTATTAGCGTTGGATTTACTATGTAGTGAAATAAGTACGTAATCAACTTTAATGGATTATTTTATATTCGTATTTCCAACCAGTAAATGAAATTACTATCATTAAAATCGAATGCTTTTCATGATTGTTACTTTATAATGCAATTAAGTAGGTACTTAATTTAGTCGAAAGAAATTTTCTGATCTTTATTACCATTTTGTATGACATTAAATCTTTACAATACAATAAATTGTAAGATTAGGAAGAAAACCAAAGTTGAGAGATTATTTCAGTTATCGAATTTCTTTCAAAAAGTTAAACCTTCAATAATTTTGTACCCTTTGTGGAAAATATTTTTCTAATCAACCAGTTGAAAAATATCAAAATGACAATGCCATTCATTTTTGACAATTAAATCGAAATGACGTAGATGACGGCAAATAGTTGCATTGAAATTCTGTAAAAAAAGTGAAATTAAAAATATTTTTGTTACTTCAGAACGCAGATTTTTGCTTTAAAGTAGAAAATGATAATTGTTATTTATCACAATTCTTTCAACTTTAAATTATTTGGCAGGGATTTAATTACTATTTGTATAATATATCTAAGTATAATTATTATGTGTAATATAGAGGATTACAAAAAATAAATAGTTTCTTATTTAAATCCAAAATATGAAAAGAAAAGAAACCACAATATGATAAACATTTTTGCGGGATTATCAGCACGAAAGGAAAGAACACAGTTCGAATACATTCTAAAAGAATATTATCTGAAAATGATAGCCCTGTTTATTTATTTCAATATTTAATTCTATTCAAAGCTCTGGAAAAACCGTAACTCTGAATTGAATTTGTGGACATATTGGCATCATTGATAACGATATTGTGGATTCTTTGGCCAAACAAGGGGCATCTTACCCAATTGTTACCCTCGTAAACCACATTCCCCTCGATGACGTTTTTCTCATCGTCAAAGATAGATCCCGCAATGTTCGGAAAGAGTGTTGTTACATTGCTAGTCAATCCAAGGAAGCCTTCTGTGCCTCAATACAAAAGACTATCCCATCAAAACAGTAATTTCAAAAATTCCCCCATTTAAAAAAAAAATTCTTCACTTATTTGAATGAGTATTAGACATTGTTCCGTTCCTTCTCACCTTTTTAAAATTTACGTGTTTGACTCCTCAGATTATACATTCTGTTGCCTAAAAGTGGAAAATTTAGTCACAGTTTTTTCGTTGTCCATCTCTAAGCAAATATCCTCTCTTCTATCAAGCCTTATCTCAAATTGCTTCCTCTCCATTCAATATCTCACCTCTGCTAAGTTTGAAGTTGACTCCAATTTTCCAAATAATTTGATGTTTGCCAATTTAAAATTTAAACAAACTTAATATATAAATTCACCTTCCCCCTCTCAATAATTCTAAATGATGGCCTAGAACTCTTGAAACATTGAGGGGTGAAAACCAGAAACATTAAAAAAAAACAAGTTTAATTCTGATTCCATTTTTGAAGAATTTAAAAATTTAAACCTAGAATTCCGCACCCATTTCTGTCAAATTTAAATGTCGAATTCTACGACCTTTCGGACCAGTACTGTTTTTCGTGGCGGTCAGATCCGCTAACGGGATGACGTCACACCCGCTAGTGAAAGTTACAATGCGGAGCACCTACCAGTTGCTGGTCGTTGTGGTGGGTACCTGTGCAATGTTCACGTACATGAGAAGGTGTGGCAGTGTGTGTGCGATGGTGTATGAATGTAAACACACACTAATGATCCATTGTCTAAGAACGAAGTATTGCTTGTAGGTAGTTGGCAAAAGTCGGTTTTTCGCGAAGATTCAATGCAACATTCATTCGTGTTAGGATTTCAAATTAGTATAAAAGATATAGTATTGATAAACATTGCTTTTTAAATTTCCGTACGAGCTGCAAGATACACAGGCTTAAATTTCGTAGATAAATTTTCTTCTCTACGATCTCCTTGAAAAGAGGAAACAAAGTGTTTTTTGTATTAATAATAGTAATTGGATATTTTTTGTATTATACTGTGCATTTTATTATTAGTTCCTAGGCTCTATCTTATCTTCAATAAAATAAAGAAAAATACATACTTACCTGACAAGTCACTTCAGATAAACATACCCCAATTGGGGACGCCATTGTCTCGGTTGGGGGCAGCCCAAAGAATTTATCCAAAAAAATCTTACCCTTAGTTACCTAGGTATATCCTATTAGTAATTGTTATATAAAGGTATAAACAACGATGATAACATAAAGTGATTTTTTTGAATTAAAAAAAGAGATTTTCACAATATTAGTGTTCGAGTGACTGTTCAGCTCCGGTGAAGACGAGTTTGCTTTGGGAAGTTGACTAATACCACAAGACAAATATTTACCCCATCTGATGTAAGAGCTTTAGTCATGGACTTACCAAACATCACGTGCCTCCGACCACTGACTCTGCGCGGCCGGTAAGCTCGGCTTATTTACAATAAAATAAAGCATACATTGTACTTATATTAATATACGAATATCATCCAGGGGCGGTTCGTGGTCGGTCTATGTTGGCCATGAAAGCACTGCTAGCCTCTGTACCTCAATCGAGAAAAACGTATTCTAATGTGATTACTCTATGGAATAATAAATTAAACCTTTAGAAATCTAGCACTTTTGCGCAATTTGGAAATTTATCACTTCAGATGGTGGCAATACGGTTGATTTTGCTTTGTCAAGTCTTTGTGTTTTCAATCGTTATCATAACACTATCACAAGGAGAAAAATAAGTATTGATAATTTATTCAGAATCTCTTAAAATTATTAGTAATCCATTTAAAAACGGGATTGCAGGATATGAGAATTAATTAAAAGATTTCCTAATAAACTTTTAGCAAAAAAATATGCTCACGAAATTCGAATATTTTAGCATTCCGACATCGGAACACGTGCTCATGACGAAATTCGAATTTACTAAAAGATTTTCAGGATTCTTGTTAATTCATTTGTAATTCGTGCTATCCCATTTTTAACCTGATTACCAAAAATTTGAAAAGATTCTTAATAAATAAGCAATACTCATTTTCTCCGTGAAGCCAAAAATCTCAGGCCCGAGGTTTGAAATGTTTTCATATTTTGAATAGCTGATTCTAACACAATGTACGGCAAAAAGGTTCGTCAATAGTAGATCCGACACATGACAGCATTTTTATATCCGTAATTGATTTCTAAGCTCATTAAAAGATACATAAAAATCAATCATTTAGGCCAATGTACCTACTGTAAATTATTTCGGACGTTTTAAAACGATGTTTCTCGTATTTTTTTAAGATCTTAAAAAATATCTACCTAGAGCACATGCTATATAAATCGATTGTGCATAAGCACGCTAGAATTATAATAAAACAATTATAAAGTGCTAATACCATAAAACAATTTCCTAAAAAAGACAAACCTACGTTTTATCTCCGTCTTCACGGTGTAATTCTTCAATTTTGCTTTACTTGCTCAGAAACTCTCTGTCCCTGGTACTTAAATTATTACTTAACCGCCATTTCTAGGCATGCATATATTGCATATGTATGCACTAACCATGTTCTTGTCATCTTTTTAGAATGGTCGCTCGTGTATTGTTGTTCAATGAGGAAATAACATTTCAAATGGTTCGTTTTTGAACAGAATCCATAGTTCACAAATATACGGGTTCATTGATTAATTGGTCAACATTTAAACATTGTGTGAAATATTTATGCACGCAAACGGAAAATAGAAACCGTTTTTAAAACAAAAAATAGAGTGGATCGTGCATTAATTGATGTTAATACAATGCTAAAATATATAACACAAGCTATAATGGAAAGCAATAATGGAAAGCCATTGATGCTTGGTAGAAATACATCATTATTTTATTATAAAACATTGACACTATTGCAAGCATTTTAAGCTGCCACAAGGCAGGTTCTACCATTTTCTATAATTTAATAAACATAACACATATAAATTTTAAAATTTAATTTCACGAAATGTCTATATTATGAAATGCGCTATTTACTTTAAGGTGACGTTAGATTTGAATTTTAAAACTGGCTTCATACCTTGATTTCTACGGGAGGTAAATTGAAACATTTTGTTATCGCTTTCGCTCTAACGATATACCGCGTGAATATTTTGGAGAGAGTGAGAAATTTTATTACTTAAAATTGGTTAATTTTTTATTTCTCTCACTACATATTATTCAATGTTTTCTTATTCTGATTGCCATCTCCCATCGGAGTTTTTCGACTATAGAAATAACTCTGTAGAAGGGCAAACCAAAGAGTGAAGCTACTTCCTTTACCATGTTTTCCACTATTCTTTAACTGGATTATCAGTTAGGTAAATTTTGAAGGAATCTCAACAAAAAAACTTTAGTTTATCAAATTTAAATAAACCATTGAACGAGTCCATTTTTAAATTGTCAAGTCAACGACAATGGCATCCATAGTGAAAAAATATAAGAGCACTTTGCGGTAAGATTAAAAAAAATACTTATTTTATTCACATTCATGGTTTTATTCGCAGTCTTTTGTGATTGAGACTTTAATTCACTTGCGAGTTGTAAATCTTCCTTATCCTCTTTTCTCCGTCCATCTACTTTAGATGTCCAAGCCTCGATCTTGATTATTACGCTTACATCGGTTGTGCTTGGTTTTATGACACACACAAATCAGGGAGGATTTTTCTGCATTATATCTACTTTCGCCCTTGCTTCACTGTTTATATACAACAATCTCACATAACCGGGGTATTCAACCAATTCTAAAAGATAATTTGTATTTTGCTGCTTTTAAGCGATTTTAATGTTTAACATTCACACTGCAAACTCTTGCTAAAACACTCGGATGAACTTTGTGAACACGTTTGTTTTTTTAAGATTCTCCGCAATAGAAAGTGTTTTCTTGACATGAAACAATTACTCTTTTTATCATGTTGAATTATAGTTTTCTAACGAGCGTTTTCATCTTCAGCAGGTGTATAAAACGTACAAAAATATAGAGGCCGTGCTCGCGGAATGCCGAGTTATTAATCGACCATGACACTATGGCAATTACATCCATCAATTACGTTCCACCTCGTAGGTTTTTGCACATTTTGCACGCGTGCACTGCTTACGTAAAGTAAAGCGTAAAACTACCGGACTTTGCTCCTTAAGAGGTAACTTTGTTCCAAAAATATTTCGATTTTTTAAACGCCTTAATGGTCTGAAATATCCTTATGTAAAAAATGGACAAAATCACTTTTCTACAAATGGTAGTTGTGATGACATAATGTTATATTGTCAGCGGTGCGAAATGCAGAACTTTGAACAATGCGTCATTTGAGCTAAAGTTTATTTTTAAAGAAAGATAAACATTCCCAGGTTATTAATTACTAATAACCTGACAATACATTATTTTCTACTACTAATGTGATGCAGAACTTGTATAGGTGGGTAAAGAATTGGACCCGCTTCACCTTGGAAGGAACGAATATAATATAAATTACCAAATCGTAACACGAGACTTCCTTAGTTGTTCTTTGTTTATTATTTAATGAAACCAACTATTTTATTAATTTCCCAGTCCAAAGCCAACAAAAGCTTGGAAATAAATTCCGTTCCGTTGAAATTTACATTTATTCCATAATAAAATTTAAATCAGAAATTTCTAACATTTTGTTTCGTTAACATTATTTTATTATACGAGTATAATCTGTAATTTAATTTTTATGTAAATAAAAAAGTTATAATTTTGTTTTTCTCTTATGATGATGTTTGTTATTTACTCCAGGCAAGTATTAATACCTTTTATCTCTCTTTTTGTATTTGTTGTATTGACGTGTATTATGTTAATTCATTTTGTTTCTATTTTATTTTTATATTCTTTTGATGCGTCAAAATACTTTGGTGCTATTCTCACAATGTCATAAAAAAATATTATTATTTATTTAATTATTATTATGTTTGAATGCACTATGTAATGTAATTAATTTTTACTTATTATAAGCAATAATTACCCGCCTGTAATAGCCATACAAATTGAAAATATCTCCCGAGTAAAAATAAATATCGCCGACAGGAATTGAACTCGCTCCTTCTGACTGCTGGTTAGGTGCCATGAACCACCAAGCTACGTCGGCTTATTCCTAAACTACCAAACAATTCAATGTGCACTAGTATTTAAATCAAAAATTATTGCTCATCATATTTTTTTACCTGTAAACAATTAAATTTATATTCGTATAAAAGGATTTGTTAACATTGGATGGATATTTCAGGCGCGTAATAATTGCTTATGATAATTTGTTATCCTTTGTGCCATGCATGAAAAAATCTTTTCTTATAAACTTTAGTTTATCATTAAAAAAAATTGTTTATGTAAAAGCCCGATGGGCGTAAATGAATAAATAAATAACTAATCAACTACAGAGTTAGTTATTTTGGGTACTAGCTTATAATCTATTTCTAGGTTAGATATCTTAAGTGTTGCATGTGACAAATACAGGTTCCCGTGATATAATACTAAAAACTCCATATATGTGCTTTAGAAATGTGAAACTCTACGTACAGAATTATTTTATATTGTGACAATGTTACCCCTTGAGGGGCTACATACGGAATTTTACATTATAAGTCCAGGCTATTAAACTGAACTAGGCTTGGAGTTCTTTCCACAGTATAAAGATGCCGCTAACAGCCTCCGTAGATATAAAAAATCTATACGTCGCACAAGATAATAGTCATTTAAAAAATCTTAATAGTTAAATGTGTCTATAAAACTTTGTATTTTATTGCCATTATGAGATGCTGCTACAAGACCGTGAAAATATTAAATCTCACCTTTATCTGAATTGTTTATAAAATGCATGAATTTTATTACTAGTTTCATAGAGTATAATTATCATATGCATGGTTTAACCAGGTACGGTAAATATATAACGTTTTTTCTACTAGGTGAATAGGGAGGGTACTGGTGTAATTTCATGAATAATTTTGATGACATTTATGATATAGCATTAATCGCAGAAGGGGGAGTTAAAATCCCAGGACAGACAAATTTAAAAATTCTTCAATAATCGCAAATTCACTTTGTGTCGTCATTTTAATTAAGCGAAAATAAATTACTTTGAATACATTACTTTTTAATTTAATAATTAACATGTTTCGAAACGATTGGTTTATTACACGTATATGTATATATATTTATTACACGTATATGTATATATACAAAGTACACGTATATACATATACGTGTACTTTGCATAACGCATACTTCGAGCCACATTATATATATATATATATATATATATATAATGTGGCTCAAAGTATGCGTTACACATATTTTCAGCTTAATATATATAAGTTTTTAGCATTATCTAAATTTTAACACAGCTTTGTAAACGCTTATTCTTACAAAGAAACCGAAAATGGTTTTGAAACATGTAATTTTTTTTGATTAAGTGGTGGGGTACACGAAAGTGATTTATTTTCATAAAGGGGTACGGTCGTGGCCTTTTTTTATATAAAACTTAAATTTGGAATTGAGGACAAAATACCCAACCGAACTGAATAATAATTTTTTTAATCAAATGGTATAGCAAAATACTAGTAAGAATATGTGCTACTTTATTTATGTAGGTTTATATAAATATGGGCAATTAAAAAAAAACGATATTTCACGATTTTAGAGGCAAGTTTGGCAATTATTTGTGACTTAATGGTAATTACTAAAAATAATCTTGCTAAATAATTTTTTAATATGCAAATATAATGAAACATAAAATAATTTTTCAACAAACTATTTGATGGATTTAAATTCAATTATCTAAAGACTGACTTACTTTGGAACATAAATTTGTCGAGTACAAATTTTTAATTCCGAAATAAAAATGCCCTTTTTACGATGTTTTGTAATTTATATTTCATTATATTTACATTGAGAAGGATTATTTTTTTATATTTATAATTATCTCACATATAATTGTTAAAGTTGCCCCTAATATCGATAAATTATTTAATTTATTAATTTAATTCTTTAGTGTCGTATATTTTCTAATTTAAAACACAAATAAAAAAAGGAGCACATATCCATACTAGATATTTGCAATACTTTAAAAAAAAAGATTATTTAGTTTGGTAAAGTATTTTGGCCGCAAATCCAAACTTAAGTTTTGTATGAAGAAGGACGCGCAGCCGTTCCAAGGCTATGTAGTAAGCGTTCAAAAACTAAATGATAGCTTGGACGGGAGGTGTGTAAACACGAATGTTAGAGGGAGCGCGCTATTATTAAAAAAAACGATTAATGGGCAAAAATCTTTAATAGAGTATGATTTATCTAAAATAGAGAAAAAATCTCTCCACAAATGTCTTAAGTAGCATTCGAAGAAACACTTCGATTATTTTCATGCCTATAACATGTTAAATAACAGAACCCGATATGTTTTTACTAATTTTCGGAGAATGCCATGCAATTTTTTTTCTATCGAGAGAATTTCATATATAATTACCTTTTTGGATCGGCAAATTTATAGAGATTATCTTAAAAAATAACATTGATTCTTTAAGAGCTTAAAAACCTGTACGTGAAAATCGATAGATATTATAAATATATATTTGTACGTATTTTAACATAACATAGGAATTGAAAATAAAACCCTATAGAATAGCGCTACGGAGTGGAAAATATTCCCAATGTCGCCCTGGTGACTTCTATTCGAAATATAAATTACTTAATCTATGTTTAGTACCTTTTTGTGTAGATTCTGTCACTTTTCAAACACCGTTCCCCCTTAAGGCGATGCACTACGTCATGTTATATTTTAAATTGAGCAGCTATCAATAACAACTCTTACGTAGATGGCGATAAGGTTTAAATTCCCGCTTAACACCATCCGCCTGTTTTGATTTATGCAAGAAAAAAACACGGCCTAAAAGTGCCTTTTATTTTATTTTGTTCGGGCATAAATATATTTTTTTTTATCGTTTTATAAATAACTTAATTTGCCACATTCTACAATAAAATCATAACCGAAAATGGGTTCGTAAGTAGGAATTTTGAACTTTAAAGCAGTTTTCATAGGCCTTATACATTATTTTTTCTGGGCTTATAAAAAGACTTATCTAAAATACACTCGATTATTTCAAAGGCCAAGATGTATTCTACACTCAGTATTTAATTAAAGCATCTGAAACATTTCTAGGCGTTCAAATTTTCAAACCAAAAACACATGATTTTGCATTACTATGTATGGCATCGCCTTAACAACATTTACCAAATAATTTAATAAAAAACATTCACAAATTTACAGTATTTTAATGACATTTAAAGAACTGTGAGTTAGCTGTACTCAGAATGAGCTTGCAAAGCTTATTGCGTGAATTATGTACAAAAGCTACCATCTAAACTAAATGACTGAATGACTAAATGATTCCTGAGTACGTCCATAAACATAGTACAGTTTGCAACGGGGGCTAGTTGTTTACCAGTAGTGTGCAGTATTATTTATTAGTAGCCGATGTTTGCTAATGTTGGATGTTTACCGGAACAGTTGCTATCTTACCGTTGACCGCTTCGTGACCCCGCCATTAGCCATTAAAGATCGCATAATTTATGCCATCCGCTTTCTCTCCTGCAAGTCTCTTTACAATTTAATTGATTCAAGCCATGGAAAAGGAGATCGAATGACCGGATTTGTTTACAAAAGAAAGTATCGATTATATTATTAATGCTTTGCGCCTGGCTCTCTTGTGAGGAAGTTTCTAGAAAATTTTCCTCAAATTTAAAGCATTCTATTTTGAAACGATTACAAATGCCAAAGTCACTTAAATACTCGTACTACATTTTTTTGGGTGTAAGAGAAGCGTGGAAGTGAAAATAAAAAAAAAGTATTAAGCATGTTGTAGCATATTTCACCTTATAACATATAAAAATAATATCGTCTATTTTAGCTCTATGATCCAAATGTGTCGATTATATAATAATATAGAGTGTGCTGAAGTAGACATTTGTCGATAATTTATACGGAAAAATATTCTGTTGTTGCTAAAAAACATGTTGCGCTCATTATATTATGTATTATTTGGATCTCTTGCTGATTTTGTACTATTTGTCATTTGAGTGAGTTAATTTATAATTTATTTGTATTTTTTACGCTTCTCACATAGATTCTGTACTTAGATAAGATTATTTTTAGTACCTATTATATTATTACTACTCGGAATATAGGGGCTGTTGTTTGGAACCTACTTAGAAATGCCCACAAAACTTCGTTTACTTGCGCATTGTGATTTTTTTTTTTTTTTTAAATCTTACCTTTATTGGGAACACATAAGTTATGGTGACAGTAATAATGGCGGCAAAAAGATGCCGAAAAACAAATCGACATTGGCGGACACCGTTAGCCGGATGGCCGAATACCCGCTGTCATCTGATAAAAATACTTTGAAGGCAAAGTGCATACTGTGATGCGCTCCATTCATTTCTAGGCCAGATCTGCCCTACGTTGTGAATCACAATGAGATTTAAGCCACTGGCTGAGATTCGACAGGCGATAGCACCTCGAATGAGTCGCCCGTGTAATTTAAAAGACTTCTTCAGACACTTCAGAAGTCAAGTTTTGTGATGCTACTTTCTAATGACATGAAAAAAATGTTAAAAAAACAACGACAGATATATTTATTACTCCTAGGTACGTTCACTTTTGTCAGAGAGTAGACTTATTATTTTTAATGTATGAAAAAGTCAGACGCCCATTTTTGAAACTCAATTATAATATTATTAGTAAGTTGGATTCAATGGTCCACAGTAAAATCAAAGATGATTATTGCAAACACGTGAAGAAATAATTCAAAGTAAAAAGCAAACAAAAATCACGAAATTTCTATTTCAAGTAATTATATAATGTATATCTAATAAGTACTATGGTTAAAAGCTACAAGAATGTTTATTCTATGTTTTTAAACGTATTTTTGTATGTTTTTAATGTTGTATGCGATGCACCACGTAATGTGACATTTGGAATCGGACCGCTAATAATAACACCTCTTATATAGATGGCGATCATGTTTAAATTCCCGCACAACACAAGCCGCCTGTTTTAATTTATTCAAGAAAAAAACATCGCCAAAAAGTGTGCTTTATTTAATTTTGCGAAGTTCAGGCACAAACATTCAGATGTTTTACGATAATTTTCTAAAGAACTTAATTTGCTACAATGTACAATAAAACCATTACCGAATGGGTTCATAAATAGGAGATTTTGAACTTTAAAGCAGTTTTATAGTCCTGATAACTTATTTTTTGGGCATATAAAAAGTCTCGAAAAGAAATGCTCTATTATTTCAAAGGCCAAGCTATGTTCCATTTTTTTAATGAAAGCATTTAAAATATTTCCAAGTCATGACATTTTCAAACCAAAAACACGCGTTTTTGCATTACTACATAGTGCTTCGCCTTAAATTAGATAAACCAAGTATCCCAATAAATTATCTGGGCTCAATCGTCGCACGCCAAAATTGTGTTTTGTTAAATTGTATTACAACGGATAGTCGGTGATTTGACTGTGATTGATACTGCACACTGAAATATTCTCAAATAATTATAATGCATAAATACCAAGTGCAGTGAAAAGTGTTAAGCTAATTACCCATTGTGTATTTTATTGTATTTGTACAGGTATTGTATTGAATAGATCACTGATACAAAAATCAAAGCTTTGGCAATTAGATTATTTTTAGACAAAGACGCAATTTCCTTCTTACTTGCCTTTTATACCTCTGCGAGGATTCGCGCCTCGTTAGCCACAGTGAAGACTAAAATGCCATTAGAAAAATTGCCCAGGAAATCATTATTGCGACGTGTGACTAATGCCTATCTAGATTTAAGAAAAGGTAAATAATCTACAATAATTGCACGCGATAGAGTAAGAATTTAAATTAATATTATTAGAACAGTGGTTCTTAACTCGTGTTTCTCGGAACGCAAGAGTTCCCCGAACTTGTGTATTGTGTTCCGCGGACTTGTCACAAATCTCAGTGTTCCGCGGACTTCTCGATTATTTCTTATACTGAAAAGACAGGCTTAATAACATAGACGAAGAAAATATTTAGTTAGATATTACTTTGCCTTCCAGTTATGAAATAAGCTTAAGCCGACAAGCTCAAATATGTAGATAGCTTATTAAAATCATCGAGGAAAAAGAAAATACTAATAAATCTATACTAAACATAAAACAGAACAAGACACAGCAAAATAAAAATAATACAGTGTAAACTAGGAATCGAACCCAGGATCTCTTATCTTACCGTTACAGGCATCTTAAGCCACTCGAACATTGGGACCTATTTACTGAACATCATATTTCAAATTATTGAGAATATTAACAATATCATCCTGCAAATAATTTTTTCCACATTTTTGGCAGCTACCTTTTTAAATTTATTACAATGTTTATAATGAAATTGGTTTGTAACTTAGATAGTGTCTCGGATTAACAAATACGATTTTTTGTAATTACATGAGATATTTATTGACTTTGTTTAAAAGTCAAAATTAATACTCAGGAACAACTTTTTCATATTTTTACTTATTTAACTCATTTATCAGAATTTTTAAGGTTAAGATTTTGTTTATTATTGAAATAGTATTATATAGAATGAACAAATTCGTAAGCATTTTCAAATACGTCTATTTGAATTTTACTTTTGTTTTCGGTAATGAATCAATGCAAATCTTGGAAGTGGAAATTAACCCATTTTCCGACATCTGATTAAGCTGAAACTCTGAAAATAGACTTGTTGTCGATGAAAATGCATTATATAAGCTTTTGGTGGCAATCAAGTACACACGCACGGACATATACGCATTTCTTTGAATTCGGATGAAATTATAGCAGTTAACTAAAGAAATAAATTTCGGTTCTATCCGGATGGCATTTGGCGAGCTTGGTAAAGTTGTCGACACCGGTTTCTGGATACGAAAGTTCAATCCTTAGTCAAACCTTTTTTTAAAGTTTTAAAATGCATTTGAAAATATATGTATTATAGTAAAAAAAATGTTTTTTACAGGTTGATTTTTTAACTATTTGACAAGTTTTTCTTACTATCCAAAATGTTCCGTGACTTCTAAAAGGTTAAGAACCACCGCTTTAGATTCATTTACAAACAAAGAAAACAAAAATTATAATTAGCAACGGATGTAGAAAAGAAACTTATCAGTAAATAAGAAAAAAACAATTATATAAATTAATCACCTTATTGATGGGAACTAAGATATAATAACAATTTAGTTTATCGCCAAGGACCATAAACTCACCAGTTTAAAAATTCTTTAAAAAATAATTAATCAAATGAAAGATTTTATGTTCAGAGATAGCGGCCTTACAAAAGGCCGAAATAACCCTATAAACATTTGCGGCTACACTGAAATTATAAAACAGCTTTTGTCGCTGCTTTTGATCCATTAAATTGCTTAATTATTTTGGCACGGTGGTGGTTTTATTTTTGGACCATCCAGAATCAAATAACGATTCTCCGAATTGACTTTTGTTGATAATTCATTTGCTTTGTGTTGGTTTTATGGATTTAGTGGTCGTTTAGGTGGTTTTTCGGAAAAAAATTGCTGAGAAGTTATTGATTAAAAACATTGCCAACATTATAGAATGTTTTTAGTTGAATTTGTTATTCTAAAATTATATCATAAAATATTCTACCTACATGTTTAG
This sequence comes from Hesperophylax consimilis, assembly GCF_061612785.1. Classification (NCBI taxonomy): domain Eukaryota; kingdom Metazoa; phylum Arthropoda; class Insecta; order Trichoptera; family Limnephilidae; genus Hesperophylax; species Hesperophylax consimilis. Next base: position 7,268,985 of record NC_142842.1, read on the forward strand.
AGTATCAACTTTTTACTATCTTCTAAATCTATAAAAATTACGTTTGTATTGCACATTTCTAGCCTCCATACAAAATTAATATTTATTACAAAAGTAATCTCATGCTTATTGCATTTCTTGTCCCGTGTGAAATACAATCATTCCCGAGTTATGAATAACCTGACAATATTTGAAAATCTCCTACTACCACCACAATACGCCGAAAATGTTGCTTGTGTTGTGATAGAGGACATAGCCAGTCGAATAATTGAACACACTACGCCTGGGTGGGATCCAAATGCGATGTCAACTCAGCCACCGACCGGTCTAATTTATCTATTCTGCATATAAATTCCTTTTACATCACGTTAATATCGACCACAATAATTTATTAAAAGAAAGCGTTTAGCTATAAAAAAATCTGCGCAACTTACAAGATGTTGTTAATTTTATTTTGTACATTATGCCATTTTATGTATTACGTTCTGAAGATGACATCAGAAAGATGATGACCCCCAGCAACTATACATTGATGAAGGCGATTTCTGAAGTATTCGGTCGCATTTTGGCATATCTCGACGGGTATGGCTGCGATATCTGCGATATATTCGATACCCGAATTCGATCCTTAATTTTGTCCAAGGTGTGAGGCCAATGTTTCAAAACATTTTTTTTTGGATAGCCATACAAAAATAAGTCACAATTTGCATCCGGAAGACCCGCTGGGTGGCAACGAAAGAACAGCCATTTTCAAGAAACGTGCCGATGACGAAACAATAAAAAATAATCTCGTTTGAAAACGAGAATGTGTTGCGATAGGCACACGGAGATAACTAACTAATAAAAAATATTGCAAATTTACTAAGAATCTCTTCAAATTATTAGTAGTCCATTTAGAAACTGGATTGCAGGCCATTAAGGAGTGAATTGATAGGCATCCTGATAAACTTTTACTACAATACCAATGTTTGGTCAAGATGTCGAAACATAAATTTTTTTTTTTCGTATTTCGTCAATGCTGGTGCATGAACACGTGTTTCCCTATTATTACGAATTTACCACAAGTTTATCAGGAAGCGGCCTACAGTCCCGTTTTTACCATGATTGCGAATAATTTGAAGATATTTTTAATAAATCAGCAATACTCCTTTTTCTCCGTGAACTATCGAGAACCCTGTGCAGACGATTGACAATTCCAAGAAACGTCTCGTGACAAGCAACTGAGACGTTGTCACAGATCACCGACACGATATCAATTTGGCATTCATTCACGACCAGAACTAGATTAAATTGGAACAGGTAATTATTATAGCAAGTCTCTGCTCTCCCGTGTCCATTTAAGATGGTGATTTTATCGCTAGTGCTGACATCTCAGCGCGAAAGCTATTTATTCTTTTACCTATATGTTATGTTTAAGAGATTTGTAATTGTGTAATTATATTGATATGTAAATTGGATTAATGCTTAAATGATCATCCCTGTGTAAAATATTGTACAGGAACGTGTGTATCACAGATATACGAAAGAAGGTGTGCATTCAAAAAGGATTAGTTAAAAATTTTACCGGACCACAATATATGTTAAAATTGTATGTGGTAGTTGATTATTGAACTGAAAATTATTACTGAGATCTTGAGGTAGAAATCAAAAGTGTTTACAATAACTTAGAGGGTTGTTTTACAGAATTTGAACAATGCATCAAATTTAAGTTTTGTTGGACTGGTTGTTTCGTAGAACTTTGTACATAAACAAAATTTGAATAAAAACTTTGAAATTTAATAAATTGATCAAATAATAACAGATATAAATGAGTTTTCAATAGGCATATAAGTAAAATAAATATTTCAAAAGAATTGAATAGATATTTAAGTGAGGTACCTTATAAACTTATAATGTTTGTTAATAATATGACATTATTTAGGTTCGGAAATAAAAACAAAGTGCTGGGCTAGGCTGACAAAACGGAAGAGTTTATTATATATATCATAGGCAAGTTAAGTACCTAAAGACATGGTATTTTGAGCATATTTATAACAATGTTGATAGTTTTAGAAATCATTATTTTCCGAGTAAATTTGTTGATTTATTATTAAAAGCAGTAATTTCGATTTGTTTTCTTTAATGCAAAAGTGAGTTCCAGTATCGCCAATAGTCAGTTGATGTTTTTTTCAAGAAATATTGATGATATCACATATATATATAGACATTAGAAACCATATACCAATGCATAATATCATGAAAAACTACAATGATTTCGCTGGCTTGTTTTTCTTGGCTCGAGTAAGTTCCAGTACATGTTACACGACTATCTTCGTTGGAATATTTCCTAGTATATGTTAAACGTATTTCTTTATTCGGGTAGATACCAGGATATGTTGCACGTCTATCTTCATTGCAATAAATCCCAATATATGTTAAACTTCTTTCTTTGCTCGGGTAAGTTCAAGTACATGTTACAGGTCTTTCTTCGCTCAAATAAGTCCCAGTACATGTTAAACGTCTTTCTTCGCTCGAGTAAGTTCCAGTACATGTTACAAGTCTTTTTTCACTCAAGTAAGTCTCAGTATATCTTAAATGTCTTTAATCGCTCGAATTAGTCCCTGTACATGTTACATTTCTTCGCTCAAGTAAGTCCCAGTACATTTACACGTGTTCAAAAAATATCTGATGAAGATGCGCATACATATTAGAAATCTTAAACAGACTGTCCAAATTCTTAATTCTAAATTTAATGTAATCATTGAAGACAATATTAGCGATTGTCAGATGAACATTTGAAACAGAAAAATCAGAAAAAGATACAATCGCATATTGGAATTGAACCCCAGGACCTTAGCCTTGCCGAGGTTCTGGTTCTTTTCTTCTGATTTAATTTTTTAAATATGGATATAATTGAAGGATTTTAAATCGTGGAATGTTAAACTCATAATTCGTTGTATAACTATAGTTGAATTGGTAGGTAGTGAAAAAGTAAAGAATTCTTTTAAATATATTAATTAATTTTCAGATATTAACTTTTAAATAATCTTGCGCTTTTGCACGGATAAAAATTGCTCGTATGTATTAACTAGTGTAATATTATTATTAAAGCGGAATTAAAATCTTGGTCGATTTCAAAATCGGCATCAAGATTTCACTTTAAATGTCGCCTGGATTATCCCGCCCACGAAAACTAAGCTCTCAGCTTTTATTTTACAAAACCCATATAAATATTTCAGGCGAATACCAGTTTTATCCATGTCTCTGTATAAACTAAATTGAATATCACCAACATGCGTTTAATAAATATTATTATATCGTAGGTGATAGTTGTCGAGTAATTATTATTAAATGTGTTACATTATGCATGTAAGAATATTGCATAGAATTTTCTCCCGAGAATAAATTAGCATAAACTTATGAGATTACGATACAGTTTGAAATTTGCATTTGACAGAACATAATGATGGCTGATACCGGAGATGAGTTTCTCTCATAATATTATATTATACAATAATATAATGATTTTATCTTTTAAAATGTGCTGATACGTGGTCGCAAAATGCGTCGGTCGGTTACTGGAATATCAATGTAATATTGAATTATTCATAAAATATTGCTGTTGAAACAAATAATGCGAAAACTCAATCTCAAGGTGCAGCAATAATCATAACACATATTTTTTTCATTGTCTAGTGGTTAAGACGTCTGACTAGAAATCTGATCAGGAATAAAAATATATACATGTTTAACAAAAAATATCACTGTCTGATTTAATTGCGCCATTTTTGGTATTTTTGTTAACGTATTGTTGTTACTTGGTCTTCAATTAAATGGTTAGAAAGTACTATACGTAAAATGGTAATCTCTAAAATAGGTATTTCGTAATCATAGCGAACAAGGCATGTAGAGCGAATGAGCGAAGAAAGGAAAATATATGACGCAAATGCGAATTGTAGCAGAAATCGGGGACGCCCGAGAAAGACATGGCACGATCAAGTGAATCAGATACTTGCGTCGGGCCATGTCAAAAGTCAGAATAAAAGAAAAATATGTATGATACGATGTATGAATGTGAATGAGGCAAGAAGTGTGCGCCAAGAAAGAATTTGGCGGTCCGTCCTCTCTGCCTATCCCTTCGGGAAAACGGCGTGATGGTAAGTTATTTAGTTAGTTAGTGAACTAAGGATTTTTAACTATTGTATAGAGTTATAAAGTACAGACAAATAAGGCAATTTTAGGGGTGTGATAATAAAAATTACAGAAATTTCAACCCTCTTAACAAATTATCAACAAAAAACTTTCATGCTATTATCGTGCAAAAATCTGGAGTTTACAAATAAATTTGATATTTGTTACACCACAAATTTATTTATCTTTGAAGTATAAAACATTATTATAAATTAATGTATATATTATGCCATATTTAAATATTATTATCTCATTAAAAAAAAACACGACTTGACAAATTTTGATCTCCACGAAATCGACCCAAAACTCCGAAGTAGGTAGGAATACATTATTCGTTGTGAAATAATATAATATGATGTGGGCAAGTTTTGGTTCCAAAGGGCACTGGGCATTGGTGTGTGTTTTCGTTGTGAAACTATATCGAAATCTTTCTGTTTTTCATGAAAGGTCATCCACTGGTCAGGTCGCTTTGATCGTTTTGAGATTGCTTGCTATCTATACCAATACGTGTAAAAGCGTGATTTTAATTCAGAAGAGTAATAATTGTTGATAACATAAACTATTACGCATTATGTTCGTGAGCAGTTGTCTTGATTTTTAATACGTTAATATGAACATTTTTGCAAAAAAATGATAGAGACAATACGACGTCTTATCTTATTTTTGAACAGATATTTGATAATTTGGATATACCGTAGCGTCCGTAGTTTATCATGGGAATAACATTAAATTACCGTAGCGTCCGTAGCTCATCATGGGAATGACATTATTACTTGGAAAATATAGACAGAGAAAGCTGCGCTAATTTTCGGTATCGTGAAGCAATTTAAGAATTTTCTGCTTTAGTTAAGTATATTTTGATTTGAATTATTTTGTCAATTCACTGTTTTTGTGTTGAAAATACAGACTTAGGACTGAAAGTGAACACTTGTTCAGTTGTTCGTAAACAAACATGTTGAATTAGAAAGAAATAATTGTTGTAAAAAACAGCTCACTGAATCTCAATAGTCGTTCGATTCCGGTCTATTTACTGATGTTGTAACTTTGCCAAAAGAACAAAAGGAAAAAAAAAACAGATTGACGTACGATTACAATCATATCATTAAATACAATTTTTTTACCAACTATAAAGCCAGGCAACTTCCAAATACGAATTTAAACACTGCGAAATAATCGAAAGTATTTATAAAACACAATGGATTGACGTTCGATTTTTATTAAAATTTTGCAGTTTGTATATTTTGACTTTTACATACGAGGATAATATATTTAACCTTTCCATATTCGACATGAGCCACGCAACTTCCAAATCTGTACGGTGTGAAATAATCGAAAGTATCCCTGCGAACGGGACCCATTCGATTTCTAGCAAAAGCGCACGCGTTTTTGGTCAGGAAGCGAGAGTGAAAGTTGAAATACGGAATATGGCCTGTCCGCTATCCGCTGGCCGCTGTCCGTAGCTGGATGTAACACCTCATATGAGCGAGGTTGATGACTTTTTTATTTCCTTCAATTATGCGACCGTTCATTGCGATAATTCCGACAGGGGCAGGGACGGTTCGGTGCGACTGTAATAATAGGCCTTGTATATTATGTGAATATTTCGACGACAATAATATTTTCCACTCTTTGCTCTTACATTGGAAAAAAAACAGAATTATTATTGAATTTCATTATCATCAATATAATAATTATTAATTAATTAACAATAATAAGATTTTGCCTACTTTATCGCTTGTCTGATGTGATTTGAACTTACAAGTTCTAATTTTGAAAATTAAAAGTTCAATGAACTTTTGCCCTTATATACCCTTCACTTTACACATGCATCTATGCACCGACAATCGAAATTAGTATGCTAATAATTTTTTTACAGATAATTTTGTGGACTATATTAGGTCTTAACTCCAGGTTAACTTTTTAACAGTCTAAACAGAGTGTCATGTTTGTTTTAAATTAAGAATTTTACTCATTTTGTGAATAAAATATAGTTTTAAATAAGTGGATTCTGAATTTTAAACAAGGTTTTAGTTGTGGATTTCCTAAAAATCATACAGATTTTTTTTTCTCGCTTATTTTTCTTTTTCATGACACCATCGATACGCATTTTGGCCTTGCCAGTTAATAGCTTGCTTACTTTCTTACCCAGTACGGCCCTGGCCGTCAGTAAGATAATCAGGGATGTGCCAGAACTGGTTCTTGACTGCGCTTCAGAATCATTAGAAAAAAATTGTTTAATTTTACCCTTGCCTCGTTTCATCGATGCCTTGGCCGTCGGACATACAAAGAGGTTATCACAATTTTGTTTAATCAAATTACCACGTTATATGTATGCGACAATGTGCATATAATTAGGAGTACGTACATTAATTTGTTTTAGCTTCGAGAATTTTTTAAGCAAGAAAATTTGGGGTATTGCAAATGTGACTGTCCATCATCAAATCATCGTTTCTCAACCTTTTTAGTGTCACGACCCTCAATACATATTTTTACGTTTATCAAAGTTTTACAATAATAACGTGAAAATAATGTGTAGAATGTGAAAGACTCACGACAAACTGATTGAAATATCGACTGACGAAATTCTACAGCTATAATTTTTGTCTAAAGATTTAGATAAGTTTTCCAGATTTAGATTTGAATACGGAAGCTTTGTAACGGATGCTTTCAAAATATTGATCTAATTTGCAATTACTTGTGCGAAAATAGTTTCTCGCCTATAGTGGCTTTGAAAACATTTATTAATTAAAAAATGGTAGAATACAATAGAATCCTCCGCCGCTTATCTCACTAGGGAATTCCTGTGAGATGAGCGGCTTTACAATTATATTTAATCAAATAAGTAAAGTACATAATACATACATAGCTATTATTTCAAATCAATTTCGATTATATCAAATATGAAAATAATGTGTTTATGTGTGTTTCAAATGTTGATAAAATTATAGAAAACCCTGTTAGTGAAAACAATTCAATATTCGCGTTAATTAATTAATTAACACATATCTGTTAATTAGTTCATTAAGAAGTAGGTTTATTATGTAACACTTGAGTATGACTTATTTTTTTAACGGGCTGAGACCCTCCTAGACATGATGACATTCCTGACCCTGAGGGGGTCAGGAATCCCTAGGGATTGCTACCCTCAGGTCGATAAACGGTGGTGTAAATACTGTAAATCATTATCATGTATTTAGGTATTACCGTTCTATATTGAAATTCATCGGTCACCACTAACTTATAATGACCGAAATTTTTGACTGTGTAGTTAGTGAGTGTTGCATTTTGTTACCAACCTGCTACAGATATCTAAAAAACTGTTTAGTAAAGAAAACCTCCAAAGTTACAGCAATGTTTGGAACGAGATGACGTGGGAAAAACCTCGAGTTCGATCCCTGGTAATACACAAAATGTTGAGTTGCGGTTTAACGACTTCTTAAATATGTGATTTTTAGGTAAGGCGACCATCGAGGACAGGTCCGCCCACGCTGAAAATTCCAAAAAATAACATTTGTTATATTATACCTACACATTTATATATGTTTAAAAAGTACCCATGATGGTGTGGACGGTATGAACGTCAACTTCAGCATACTCCGGATTAAGACACCGTGATCTTATTTGGTGGGTCGAAGTGGGCGAAAGTGCCATCGGGGCCAAACCTGTACTCCGTGTGGGCACACCTTCGAAGGACTTGCAATATAATAATGTAATACCTGTAGACATTCGAGTGGGTGTACCAGGTACAGTCGGCGCAGAACACGCCAGTCCCCTTGGCGGGCGAAATCTTTCGCAAATGATAACTGGTCCAATTTATCATTTCGATTCCGAGCTTGCCAGATGTTTTTATCTCGGGATTATCTGCACCATCTCATTTCCTGAATCTCAGAATTATTATTGCATTGCGACACTTTGATAAATTCAACAGCTGCTGTTTTTGCATTGGTTGTTTGGAAGCACCTATCGGATCTTTAATTATTTTTACCATGCTATCAAATTTACGATTTTAGTGATTATGCAGTCTAAGTATAATTAGCTATAGTATTAAATTGTTGTATAAGTAGGTAGGTACTACCGTTTTGATATAAACGTGCAAAATGGGATTCTAAGGGACAAAATGGATAATGAATTAGTGACAAAACTATGTGTGACCGTAAGAAAGATGTTTAGGAAAATATTAATCGAATAATAATCTCGGTTGAGATCAAACGAAAAGTTTGCTTCAATAAAATAAATCTTTTTGAAAAGTATATTATCAGTTTATCGCTTAGTAAATTACGGTTTAAAAAAGATTTAAGGCTAATAACGGTAATTCTATTTAAAATATGAATTAACGAATTAAGTTAGATAATAAATATATCAGCTGTCGGATATCAAAAAAAATCTCTGCTTATAAAGAAGACCAAGTAAAAGTAACAAACTCATCTTTAATTTTCTGATTATTTCGTACACAATTTACATATTTATCAAACCAATTTTCATTGATTTTTCTGAATGATAAATAATCTCGGTTCGTGTTTGCATCGCATTTCGACTAGAATTTAATAAATTAATATCTCGACTGCAATTGATCAACACAAATAATTAAAACTAATCTACGATCCTTGTTTTATGGTAAAATGATAAAATTTATTAGTACAGTCTTTCAAACACGCTAACACACAGATCAAAGAGCGTACATAAAATATCTACGATTAAAAAAACATTATTACTTTTGGTTTATCAATCGTTGTTCGTTGGATACCTTTTTCTGTATAAATGAAAAACATAATTTAGAAAATTTCATCAACACTGCATGATACAAGGAATATATAAATAATGCGTGGGCGTGTAAAATACATTAACAGAAAAATACCGAATCGATTGAATATTCGTAACTTAAAATAACCGATTACAAATAAATTGCCTGTCATTACAACATATGAAATTACTATTAATGTGTATCATATTGACGTACATTTTTTATTCACGTATGTTTAGAAAAATGACTCAAGCGCTTTAAGGAATCTTTAAACTTGATAGGCCAGGTCAGAAGATTGATATTGTAGAAATTAAGGCTGTCACCGTGATCAACAATAATTAAATTTGATAAAGTAGCAATTAACAAGTACTCTAGACACAAGGTTAGATGAGCGTTTGACATACATGTTTCTATCTTATATCTACATAAATAAAAGTCAATGTTCATACGCGTGTTCCCTAGACTTAAAAACTACTAGCTTTCACTGAAAATTACAAAGTTTGTTCTTATTAGTGCCAGTGTGTTTAGGGAGACATGGATAATACCAAGCATTGCCAGGTTTACTAGTATTTAATAGAGAGATCTTATAAGTTAAGACAAATAATAATAAATATTTGATTTTCACTTGGAAACTAACCCTTGTGTATGTTTTGGTAAAATAAACCTCTCGAGAATGCATTAAGACGAAACAGATGTTCCGATTAGATTCTTGATTTTTTGCGATTCTTATTCAAATTATGAATAATATATAAGTGTCTGGTACTTACAATGATTAGGTACCAACTGGTTTCAGTAAAATGTACCTAAAATAATAGTTCTACATTATGATTTCTAATTGAATCGGTGTCCAAGAAACAAGTTAAGTCTCATGTGAATAGTGGTTACGATTTGTATCATTTTGTCACATTTTTTCCAATGGTACCTAACTACTGGTACACATATATATATATACAGCTATATACTAAAAATCTCTTCAAATTGTTGGTAATCCGGTTAAAAACGTAGTTACAGGCCATTTCCTGATAAACTTTTAGTAAATTCCTAATGTATCGGAACATGTGTTCATGCATTTGCATTTGCCTTGATAGTGACGATGACGAAATGAAAAATGACACAATGACGAAAACACGTGTTCAGACATCGTGATAATACATTAATATTTTATTAAAAGATAATGAAACCTTTCAATTCATTCGTTAAAGACCTGCAATCTCTATATATATAAGAATAATTCGAAGAGTTTCTTAATAAAATAGCAATATTAAATATCAAATTAGTCATCAGTCTCCATGCATACATCTACGTATATGCCCTAATGTTGGTGGTCGAGTAATAATTTTGTAATAATATAATAAAAATATGCAATAAAAAGGACAAAGCTTCGTCCAATCCAAGAAAATTCTTGAGGCAATTCTTCCTCGTCCAATTCTTGAGGCAATCCTCGCCTTGTAAGTCGTTAACATACACAATTTGAATTATTATATTTACTTAGGTTCATTTGTATGAAGTTCTCTTGTACGGGTAACTTTAATAAATATTATTCTTCTACTTGCCGAGAGTGTGTGGGCGGTCTAGCTTCAGATGCCAGAATCAACACGCGATGTATTCTAATGATTATGAATTGATTATACCCGCTGGATGACATCTCAAATAGTGCCTCGCCATCCGTTCTGCTATCATTAATCTAAAGATTTTAACTATTAAAGGTACACAGTACGTATAGCGTTAGATAATTTGGGTGTTGAGCGTCAATAATACATCAACTCAATTGGATGTGGAATGAAATGGTGAAGGGCTATTAATAGTGAATTTTTGTTTGTTTGATGATCTTAGTGGCAGAGCGACTAGCTTTCCCATTATTTACTGACTACATTCTATGTGAATAATGGTTCCTGATATTATTTGGAGTACAAAAAGTTTATGAAAATTTGGTATCTGCTAACTTTTTTTTGTTCAACTAAAATCGAGCTTAATCAACTTATTTTTGAAAAAAATGTAACAAATATTATAAGCATGAATTATTATCCTGAAAAACCGATCCACATTGAAAAAATCTCCCGAGAAAAAAATAATTACCGTCAGGCATTCAGAAGTCTAAGGGTTCAATTCCCGTCGGCATTTATTTTGCTTTCGAGAGATTTATTCCGGCTAGTGATTTTTGATTATAGTTTTTTGTAGTCCTTTGTGCTATGCATAGAAACCTTGTCTTATAAACATTAGTTAATCATTTAAATAATATAAATAATGTCAAACCAAACTCCTTACACACCAACACTAAACCAGTCTTTAATTCTGACATACACCAGCACAAAACACGATCACAAAATCAAATACATTTATCATCATCTACTTACACGACCAAATTTGGAATTAACTTCTTACAATACATTGCACACAAACAATATAACGCATTACCTAGTAATTTAAAACTTCCGGCAACTAACAAAAAAACATTGACAAAAGCTCTTAAAAGATATTTCCTTAGCAGTTTCATTAATGACTAACACAATCTTTCTCTGGTACTCCATAATAACACCTGCGTTTATTTATTTTAATGTATTTATTTTAATGTATTTTATTTATTTGCCTTGTCCTTTCTAATGTTGTCTTTCCCGAAATGAGTTTTATAAACTCATTGGGAATAATACATTATTAATTTGTTATCATTTTGTAATGTATTATCTTGTAATGTATTATCTTGTAATAAAAAAAAAAATAAAAAAAAAACCGAAACCAAAATTTTCTCTTACTTTTTTCCAAATTGTCAGGAATCACCGGTTAAAGTAAATCAGGTACGTCTCTTAACATCCTTTACAGATCCTCAAGTTCCGGGCAGTTAAGAAAAGTTGTTTCTAAGTCAGATGGAAATATGTAATTTCTATATTAAATCTGAAAACATTTGTATTTACAAAACGAATCATTCTTGAGACCAACATTTTTTAAATTTATTTTTAACAGGTAGGTAAAATGGGCGCCTATAATAGTAGAAACAGGCGTAATCATTCTAGTATGCTCTGTTTTCATACAAAACGTGTTAGATGGAAGATTTTTTATGTATTACCTTTCTCTGTGACTACTATAATGTTTTTGGTCTCATGGAATCTACCACTTTATGCGTTAGAAACAAATTGGAAATAATGAATGATTCTCATTATTTCGTGCAAACATTTGCATATTTCATTGGTAGTAAACTTGTTAATAAACCTGGAGAATAATACATTAAGATTGAGTGTTTCCCCGTAATAATCCATGGCAGATTTATGCAATCACATAAATCATAGTGTTTTAAGACATAGAAGGTACAGATAATACCATGCTATTTCAATTGATTGACTATTGAAATATATTCACTTAAGGCGAAACTTAATGCCAAATCACTATTTTGATTATTCTTTATAACGAATTGGTGTACATGATGAGTACAAAAAAATATGCTTTAGATAAATTGAAGGTTTTCTTATCGTTTTACTTGAGTAGAATACAAATAAAAAATAAATTACTCAATAAAAAATATTAATGTAAGCTACTAAAAAAATATTTTTTCAATAGAAATGTATGACCGCATAACAACTTTAAAAAAATTCAGTATTATAGCTAAGATTATCTGTGACAATTTCACTTGATTAACTTTTTTGTTTTCTTATAAAATTATTTACAAAATAAATAAAAAACAGTTTTGTGCTTGAAATCGAACGTTTCTAGACTCCGTTTTCAAGCGATGTTAATGCCTATTACCTACAATAGAAGGTAAACCAAGAATATGCACATTTTTGGCTTGTAACTTTGTCTTAAATCGATGTACCACTTCGTGTGACATTTGGAATCGGGCCGCTAACAATAACACTCTTTATGTAGATGGCCATAAGGTTTAAATTCCCTTTTAACACCAGTCGCCTGTTTTGATTTATGCAAGAAAAAAAACATCGCCAAAAGTGTGTATAATTATATTTTTAGATATTCAGGCATAAATATTTAAATATTTTACGATCATTTTCTAAAGAACTTAATTTTCCACAGTAAATTCGTAGGTAGGAGATTTTGAATTTCAAAGCAGTTTGTACAAGCGTTGTACTTAATTTTTTTCTGATTGTTAAAAATACTCGATTATTTCAAAGGCCAAGATGTGTTCCACTCGCAGTACATAATTGAAAAACGTATAATATTACTTTACTTTGTAGTGCTTCGCCTTAACTATGCATAAATGCCAAAACCATTTAAAACCAATGTTTTTGAGATGTAGAAACTGATTATAACTGTCAAAATGAAAAAAAGATGTCAATAACTAAATGCCAAAATGTTAATCGTGTATTATTCGAAAGTTGTTTTTGCCGCGGATCGAACTTTTTATGCATAACTACATATATATTATACACAATCGAGCGATGTTTACCTAAACACATCATGGTGAAATACTAACTTCTATTCATTGATTTCTAATAATATACATGGCATTCATTACATTACAAATTGACTATAACGTTATGCATATTAGATATTTTTATATTATGTGAATATAAATTAACCATGAACTAAGATACATTATGAATTATTTGGTGTGTTTCATAAATGACTGAAAAACAAACATACTTATATAATGGTTAAAAAGCCAGGAAATAAACACAAGTTATGTTAAAAAAATAACACAATAAAAATTTCATGTATTTTTTGTTCATATTATTATTGTGTGGTAATTCTATTAAGGCGATATATGACTCTAATAATGGGTTTGCTCGACGCTCACATTTTAATTATTTCACTTGCTGCTTTACTTACGTCGCGTCGTTAAGATTCTGGCTTTATTTTAGGGTATTGTCTCGTCTTAAATAAGGCAATTCTAATGTAATTTTAACTCGGACCTTCACACGACGGAAATGCGTTTAAGCTTTATAATGTAGGTAGACAATATTATTATGTAGGTTTAGTAAATTGTTATGTTTTGTCCATTTGTTTTAAATTTTTTCCTCGAGTATTACAGACAAAAGAATGTTGTCACTTCGTGGAAATTTAAGTGGGTAATTTTTTTAATGTAGACTAAGTTATATAATCATTTATAAATCAGCCATCTTTGTGACACCTCACAAGAGCGCTCCTCTTTGTAGGATGTAAAGGCAGAGGAACTATGTTGCCACCCGGTTGGGCTGCGTTGTGAGGCGGGTTAAGTTAGGGGCTGTAGAATTTATTGATGCGGTTCAATAAAGGGGTTCAGATTACATGCAGGAAGAAAACAGATGCCAGTAGCTCGTTCCACATACGAGCCGACTTACACAAAAACGACGAGTCTCATGTAGCCAAGGTCAACTGTTAACGACTGTTACGTTCGTGTCCATCAAGTTTCGCGCACATGCACCGGGGATCAATGCAACTAGCTCCTTAGAGCAGGCTCTATAAAAATACCCGTCGAATGGACTCAGCATTCTCACATTGCGTCTGTGCACAAGAGACGGCAATCGGTCTGTTAACAATGGATTAACAACCAGAAGGACCTCCCTCCTTTGCACAGAATCAATTTAGTTTTTCAAGTATTGTGGGGCTTTAGCCAAGAGGTGAATTCTTGAAATTTGTATAGAGTTAGCAGTTGGTCACATTGAAGAATCTGTACAAGACGTCCAGTTCTTCTGATATATGCATTTTGCAATTGAATATGCACGAACATGTCATTATCACTAATTTAAGATTTCACGATTAGCACATCTTGGCATAAAATATTGACAAGATTTCACAATAAGACATAAATAAATACGTATTAGTGACAAATAAAACCCACAATATTACAAGATTTACCCAGTAGCACGTTGAAAGAAATTAAAGTAATTTGCAACATCTGTATTTAATAAGATTGTTTGAACAAATAATGCAGCCACACAGAAATACACATGTTTCGGAGAAATGCAGCATTAATTAAAATGCCTGAATGTTCCGAGGTGGATTGTTTGGTTGACTGAGGCATTACTATATTTAGCGAGGCGCGTCACCGGTCGAGCTCTTGAGGTAACCTTCGGTCCACCTTTGTCAACTTTTTAAGGTGTATCGCGTTTCGCGATCACGGTTTTTCAAATGCTGTTTGATTTTTCTTATGCGTGCAAATATGATAGTTCATATTACGAGAATATATCGATTTTTTTTCAGAATTTCTCGTGCAAAGTTTTCGTTAGTTTTTTAACACCTTTAGGATTTTTACTATATTATGTTGCATAGTGCAAAGGTACTTTACTATGTGTAGTGGCGTAACTTGATAAAGTAATTGTTTTAATGCCAACAAACTATCGTATATCACACCGTATGTGATTGTGCATTTATTGGAATCGAATAAATCTATCTTATTCGTGTTCATTGAAGTAACATAGGTATATATATATTTATTAAACTTATTTATTTTTTTAATGTATATTGTTGATTGTCTTATTTATTAAAAATAAGTTTTTGTTTCCAAAATACATCAATCATTTTTTATGGAAATTATGGCTGCTCCGTTCTCTATATAGTAGAAATTTGAAATATAATTTGTGATTGAAAATATTCGGTTTTGCTTCCAAATAGTGAGGAAGTGCTTCTGATATCTTGTTTTGAATATAGGCCTCCTTCAAATGCATCAAGATCTACCAATTCTTGGCAGCAATCAACCTTCTGAAACCAGCAGTTCAATCCACCAGCTAATATCATCTTCACCTAAATCTACTAAAAGGTTTTATTTTGTATCATTCCTTCACTTCATTTTAATACACAATAACTTTATGCAGTTATTTCTGATGAAGTGGACATCGTCCGCAAAGCATGTTGATTGCGTATAAAAATTTGGGATCTAAATACAGTTACTCGTCTGTTTTATTGTTCGTCTGAAACCGCCCGACATTGTTCACACAAGAGAAACTCATTGAAAGGATCGTTGTGTGATATTGTAGTTAAAAAAATATATAGTGATGGGTAACATTGACGAAGACGGGAGATAAAAAAACCGACCATTGAAATGATACGAGTCCCAATGTGGAGATTCATGAAAGATCTAGAAATGCAGGCAGTTACGAGATATGGAGACTTAATAATAATTGACACCTATCACATTAAAGTGGCTTGTGGTATTAAAGGTAATTTATAATTAACTGATTTGTGTCATTTCAGTGCTAATAAAGTTATTGATTAGTAAAGTAGACAAGAATCAAAGATAGGAAAATTATAATTTTTACCATTTTCCTAGATGTTAGAAGAATCAAGTAAAATTAGTACGTAATACCAGAAAATGCGACTTACTTGTTGAAATTGTAAACGTCACAAGCACACAATAATCCGTGTCTGATGCTCTGAAAGAAGAAGAAAAAACACACATTAATGAAAAGGCATAATAATGTACACACATTGCAAAGCAGAACTGAAGAAGCCAAAACATTAAAATAAATGAGCTCCGGCTTCAAAATTCCACACCTATTTTTAGATGAAATTTTAAGATCGATATCCGTTTTAAATTCAGCAAATAATCTCCTTGTCCGTTCTAGAATCGTCTAGTCAATGTTATCCCCAAGACAAAAACCCGTGATAGTGTAGGAACCCAAGATGTTTTACAATTCCTCCTCGTCCAAGGAAGAAGACTCCAGTTTTAAGATACTTATAACTCATCCGATTTGAACTCCTCAGGTTTTGTGATCAGATTGCAGGTGTGGCAACCGATACATTCCAAAAAAATTCCAGAGATGGCAATCTAACCAATGCACAATGGTTAATGCGTAGATACTGGAGGTGCCACATACCAAAACCATAGATATAAATTAAGTCGAAGGATCCATACACCTTATTACAAATCTTTTATGTAAAATGTATTTGGTAAAAATTTAAAGAATTTTAAAATCGTCTCTAAATATACGGATTTAAGCTGTGTCGTTAAATCACTGAAGTGAGTAAAGATTTGCAAATATCACATCAATTTTATTGAGAATAAACAAAGGAACACCGCTTGACTGACCACAGTGGTCAAGTTGTTGAATGCGGTTTGTTAATTGCCTAAAAACAAACGGTTGGGTTCACATCCCTGGACATAAAAATAAAACAAATTGTACGATTCGAACCAAATCGTAAATTAGAGCCGAAGACGAATCCATAATGGTGTTGACGATTGTCGGTGATTCAGGGAATTCCTTCAACAAATCCTTCAATGACTACTTGAGCGATTAAAACCCCGCGTTCAAAATAATAACAGACAGTAAAAAAAACACATTGTCTAAAAAATGTACCGCACTTTTTTGTGCACTCTAGACTGCACTGTACTACTACTTACTGTCTTAAATCAAACTATTTAATGATAGTATTCGACTTAAAAATAATTAATTGATTTAAAGCATTTATGTATGACTTTACTGTGTTATGCACGCCTGTGATGAGTTTCAGCATGATCGGAGGTTGGGAAGTGGGTTAGTTTCCACTTCCAAGATTTGCATTCATTAGTTCACGAAAACAAAAGCAAAATTTAAAAGGATCTATTTTTTTTTAAATGAACGCTTTGATGGTTTGGACAGGTAGAACAATTGAATGGAAAACGGAGTAACAGGGGGATGACATTAGAATTCGGTGATGCTCCAGAAAGACGTGGCACGGTTAGGTGAGTCTTAAAGACGAGTCTCAATCTCGGTATAACCGACAGAAGAGACAATTGATTGTGAATGAAGCAAGAAGTGTTTGCCAAGACCCAAGACATACCCTATACCCCTAACCCTGCCAAGAAATCACAGTAGAGTTAGTTTGTTAGCTAGACTCAGAAGTAAAAGCACTATTTTATGTCAAACATAACACACTATTTTCTCACTAGAAATAATTTGCGTTCAATATTTCTTGACCACCTCTGAAGGAAAATAGCGTGGTCAAAATGTTAAGTTAAGTGGAAAATAAGATATGAGAATATTTAAAAGAATCAATATATTCAAAAGTGATTTTAATATGAGTATGCTTTCGAAAACCAGTGAAAATAAATATAAAGAGATTGCCCGTGAAACATCAAAGTTCGAACAAACTTCTCATCTTCAGGTTGATTGCTTCCTTTTTTACAAACCTTGTGAATTTATTCCTGTTCGAGCATTTAGTTCTATTTCGTAAAGAATATTATAAAACGTAAATCGATCACGATTCTCCGAATAGTAGATCGGCCCCGCACAACTCACCGAAAGGTAAGTTCGGTAGTTATGGATTGAACACGCTACGCCAAAATGTAAAAAGAAGGTAGGCACTGGCAAATTTAACCAATTACTAAATATCTTCCAGTTTGTTCCCACGGTTCAAGATTTATCTATGAAAGTGTAAGTGGATGAATTGCTCGTGGATCAAATTGCAGTAATGAAAAAACACTTTTTGGGTTCAATGTACACGATTTGCACATGGACAAAGTAATGCACGGTGAAGTATTGTTTACGAAATGTATTCAGCTCTGTGCATCACGAAATAACTCTAGGAAATTTAACTGAATAACTAATAGTAGAAATTTAATTGAAATTTAACTTACTAACTTTCCTATCCCCTATATTTGCAATCGAGCATAATCCATTTGTACCATTTTATTTTATTTGTGGGTAAGTACCTACTTGTAAATTCCTACCTTGGCTTTGTGCGTATGTCTACATACATCCCTGTCTGTTTATTTTTTGTTTCTTCTTGTTTGTTGTATTTAACCTCACTATTTCTATTTTCTGTACTGTTTTGTAAGTGAAACTAATAATTTTGATATCAAAATACCAATGTAAAATTGTGCCTATTAACTCCCGTCAATGTATTGTAAGTCCCTCTTGTCCTACGATGAGTTTTGTAACTCATCGGAATTGCTCTAGAAAGAAATAAAAATAACAAACAAAAAAAATAAAAAAATATTATCTGACATTTTTATTATTTTGCCATAAGATTATCATAACTTCTGTAAAATGTGTTATTTATTTACGCCCATTAAAAAGGCTTTTAAATATACTAAAAAAAATTGCATTAAAAAAGATAAATATTGTACAAATTTTTTTATAAAGGTACATTATAAGAAGTAATATAAAAATGTCAATTTGACACCTTCAGTCATAGAACCAATGCTACTTTGGTTCAATGGCCGAAGGTGTCAAATTGTATTAATACTATTAAAATTGGACACCTTCAGCCATCGATCGCACCAATGCTCCTTTGCTCATCAACAGTTTCACTAAATAAATCAGTTCTACTAGATGAAAACCACCTTATAGCTTATATTGATGAACTAAATATATCTAAAACAACGTATTTACCACAGACATAGGAATTAATAGACGAGAAGATAATGGCGAGGGGTAAAATCAACTGTTGAAGAACGAAGGGCGTAAGGCTGACTGTGATTCGTCAATAAATCAATCTGACAGTAAATAGGCATCTCGCATTATAATATCACCATTTACTTCTTAAAAGTAAAATCTGCTTTTGAATGAATAGACATTTTTACATGGGAGCGCAAATTACTCGCCACGTTATGAACAAATTTGCGAAGTCCAAATTCGGCAAAAAAATTCGGTTCTATTTTCAGAGTCGAATATTTCGTTTTCGAAGTATTTAGTTAAGACACTTTTATAAATGTTCATAATTTACTTCCCAGCAACCAACCAGCTTTGTGTTTCGCGTCCAGACGTTTCTCGATGTGATAGTAACAACTGATTCATATTATACGATGTGAATATGCTTAAAATAAAGTAAAATAATGCTTATATATGGAATGTAATACGACAATTGGGTTTATTCTCTTTTTCACATCTATTTTTACAAGTTTTCATAGTACAAGTCAACATTTTGCCGTGTTATTTCGTAAAATGAACCGATGATGCCTCGACCGTAGTTCGCACAAGAATGATGACGTCACGTTTTCAAATTTCACTTGAGGCCATACGCGAGCCCAGCCGGCTCCAATGGAACCGGTATGGGGAGTGGGGATAATACGCTTTTAATCACTTAGGGCAGGTCTACTAATATTCATATGTCTATGGTATTTACAGATATATTCCAAATCTTAACATAATGCAACCCGAGTATTTGATTAATTTGATCGTACCATGTTTTTCAAACATGCTTTCAGTGTCGCCTTAGTGAAAGACGACCATCCAGAATCGAAAAATTGACTTTTTACCATGTTTAGTGAACAAATCCGAAACGCCATCAAACTTCTACATCTTCTTTTTCCCTATCTCTTGCTTCTCTCCATTCCTTTCAGCATCAAAGCATACCACAATTGGATGCCCCAACAGAGGTATGCCATAATCCCCGGCTCCGGACGGTTAGGAGTAGTTGGGAGTCTTGTGCGGTTTTGATACAAAGAAGTCTTTCGGAGACTTCTTTGTTGTCACAAAATATTGCATTAGTGGAACACAAATGAGCCTGAAATATTGCGTAAAAACTACGGTTGATGCAAGTCCTCACACGGAGAACAATATTCCTGTTAAAAAAGTGACAACATGCAAATTTCTGATAAAATATTAATCATTCAGAATATATCGAGAACACACGTGTTCATACATAATAGGAACATAAGACGTTATGTTACTAATATGTATCAGTATTTCAATATCAATATCAGTATTTGTATGAGCACGTTTTCCGCCGTCCTCATAAAACATTCGCTTTTTTACAGATACTCGACAGGAATTCTATCAATTCATTCGTTGTAGGCCTGCAGTCCCATTATTAACCAGAAAACGAATAAATTGAAAGTTTTTTATAAATCAACAGTATTTATATCAGTAAGTTTTCTCCACGCACTCGATTTCCTAAGGCTGCATTTTTTTGAAAACTAATAGAATTACCATATTTGCTTTTAAGTTAGTCGATTACATAAGACGCCATTTGTAATAAATGAGAGAGCATCTTCCGATGGGTTGATGACTTTTACGCCACCTCTCAAAACGAAAATCTGTATTTCTAAAACGGAACCAATTTCTTAATCTGCTGTCCAAAACTAAATAAATAACTTAACATAAAATATAAAACGAAAACACCCGTCACTTAAAAATGTCAAGGTTTGGTTTTTATGTTGTATTATTTAAAGTTTTATGATTTCGTATAACAAATAAAGCATTGATTTAAATGTCAGTGAGACCATAAAAAATATAGTGCAAATAAATTATGTAGTTGATTTAATAATAGTGCCAAGTTATTAATGGGCCTGAATGACCACATAATCGCCGATAAAAAAATAATGTCAAATTTGGACTCTTGTTAGCAGTTTAATGTCGAGCAAAATGTCTTCAAGGTTGCATAATTCCAATACAAAAAATTCGAATTCAGCTTCGGAAGATTTTCGTGACCAGTTGAATGTTGCGGTGTAAATAATATGACAGAGTTTATTCATTTTACCAAGGCTTTTGGAATAAATGGTCGAAAAAAAAACAATAATTTATTTGAAATTTTATATACCTAGGCGGAATAATAGAGACTAAACGACGTCACAAATACGAAAAACCCAATAGAATATTTGCAATCTATATGCACAAAGGTTATTAAGGTTATTAAATTGTTTCATAGAATTTGAACAATGCATCAAATTTCAACGTTTATTTGCAATTTCTGTGAATGTCCTATTCAAGTTTTGTTTATATGTAATCATAGGCCAGTTACTTCACAGAACTAAAATGATGAAATAACTTAAAATGAACTTTCACAGAACTTGAAAGTAAACTTTGAAATTTGAAGAATTGTTCAAATTCTCCGAAATAACCCATTCTTAATCTACCAAGAAAAGAATATCATATATATTGGTAGAAAGTGGTCACTTTGAAGCTTCACTTATTGATGAAAACAAAACAGTTAATTTGTTAATAACCACGGAATTTTATTTATTTAATGTAAGATATCATCCTTCCCTTTCTTATACCAATTCGAAACCTGGGCATGATACATACATACAAAGATTGTAACAGAAATTGCAAGTTCAATACCTATCAGAGTCGTAAAGTTTTAGTGCAATACAAATAATAACCTTCCGATGAGTTACTACATCGCTATGCAATATTCTTCATCAAAACTTCACTAGTGCAATAGTAACATTCATATGGGTTACATCAACCTTCTTATGAAAATCTTCACAACGCTCCTACTTAATCCACGCGTGGGTTAAGTAGGAGCGTTGTGATTTGTGAGGTCCCTGATTATTTCCGAAGTGAACTGGAACTGTCCTAACAACAGAAAAACTAATCACCTTGTCCTGAGAACTGTGAGCCCTTTTCATATAGTCTTATGCCATCCTCTTGTTCCAATTCCATTGGTTATTTCTAACATACCGCAATTTGTTGGTCCTTCGAGCCGGATATTTCAAGAAATAATTACAAATAGTTTGTTTTGGAATTACCATGACATATAGTTGTCTCTTTCCAATACATGTATTTACGTACGTCTTGTGTCTCGTTCCAAATAATAAGGTAAGGTTAAACAAACAAATGGTAAGGTTTATAAAGTGGTAAAAATAGGTTGTCATCTATGTTTATTCACATCACTAATGCCTGTGTTTATAAGAATAATGTTTATAGTAGTTTGTTTTTGCTTGGAATATACATAGTCATTGTTTTCGATTTGGAAACATGTTATCGAAAGTTTACAAATAATTTAGTATTCCTAATGCCCCCAGGATCACAAATTTTCAAGACTTAAACAATGTGCGGGCAGACGCAAAGGGAAGAAGTGTAATAAGAACACTTAAGATAATGGCCTCATAATCTACTAATATTTTAATACATGTTTGAAAATACTAACAGATGTTTTAGAGTTGCGTGACTGCCCGTAAATATCTCACATCTCCCTGCAGGAAGATGATAATTAAGTTTATGCTGAAAATGAGTAAGAGAAGGAGAATTTAAACAGTTTTCACTATTTTTTTTAAGGAAACTAATAAACTAAAATGTTTTAATACTAGTGATTCTGTACCAGCTCACGCCCAAAAAAGTGTTTTTTTTTTAATTTTCTCCAATTTAATAAATAAAAACCAAAATTTCCTTTAAAATGACAAGATTTGTAAGTGGTACTTAAATATCTACCCACTCAAATACACCCTATGCAGCTTAGGTAATATTAAAAAAATCATTAAAGGAATTAAACAATTTGACCAAAGAAAGGTCATTATCTCAAAGAAAGTTATTTTTTCTATTTTTTTTCATTCACGTAGGTACCTTAATAGTATGCGAATAAGAAAGTCCAACTAAACACGATTTCACATTTGAAAAATTAGTATTTACTGAACCACTAAAATGGCATCTTGAAACGGAACTTAGAAACAAATTTAATTTCAGACGAAATGCTAAACAGTCGAATTAAAACAGGACTTTGCTACGCTCTGTAAATTATTATTTTTGATTAAATATCTCAGCTAATACGCACATCTAATTATTTTATGAAGAGGGAAAAACTCTCAATTGATCGTGAAAATTTCTGCTTTTTCTGTCTAGAATTTCTAGCTTAACGGCTATGGATTTAAGACATATCCATAAAGATGCTTGTAATTTCAAGAAATCTGTTGTAATTGCAGACGGAAACTAGTACGTCTTTCTATAACAATCATATGGGCCCATCACCTAATTCACATAACTAAGATTTCTCTTCTGATTGGTTATTGAACATCAAACACGCGAAAGTTTAGAAAAAAATGTTGGGATTCAAAAAACCACAGAATTTTTTTGGTAAATAAAAATCATCTACGTTCTACAACACGAAGAGTACAAGTTAAAAATATGACAGCCGACAGCTACAAACGAACGCAACGGAAGACAATCTCCATTATGTAATTCCCGCAGCTGACAAGATATTTTCTATCAGCAGTACCGCCTCACGTATGATTACGTCAATTTTCGCGTTGTAGCGAAATAATAATTCACCGTAACCAATACAGAAGCAAAACACACGACGGTAGGTTATTACTTATTGCATTCGTAGTCAAGACACTCTCATCTGCCGCTTCTGATGACTTCAGTCAGCATTTAAAAATCATACAAAAAATTATTCTCCATGCCCAAACAAACAAAAATATGAAATTTTATAGCTAACACTAGGAGTCGAGAGGAGAATTCAATTTGTAATTTTACCCAGTTGTGATTTTGTACAAGGGCGGGTCGAATCGCTCTTTTTGTGCTTGGAAATACCGTTGAGGTTAAATAGCTCTTTTGATGAAGTTGCCGAAGAATGTTGACCTTTGATTTTTTCTTTCTGTTTTGTTTACAGTGTTCGAGAAACTTGCGAAACATTGCTGGGATTCAGTGTAAAGTATATTTTGTTAATTAACTGAGGTCAAGGACTCAACGAGTTTATTAGAGTTTTACTAACCAAAAGCTGATTTGAGTTTTTATTTATGTTTTATTAATTAGGAAGAAAAACCGGAAAATCTTGCTTGTTATCATTTTTTGGAGCGATATTATCAGATAATTACGCTAGTCCACTAAATAGTTAGTGCATTTATTAATTTATCTTAATTCAATTAATTAAATACAGGAATATGTCGTAAAATAAGAGTAATCGCATGGAAAATGATGACTTGGTCTTATATGAATTTATGAATATCAAAGATATTACCCTTACATTTTATTATCTTTTATGAATGACTACCTAACTGGGATAATTCGTCAAGTAATAAATGTTGCTTTAGACATATACAAGTACCTATTAGATAAACTATTCGATGTTTTTACACGTGTTTTTCAACAAGATCACTATTTGAACAAGATCACTATTTAAATGTCTTTAAAATTACTTCAGCCATGTCTAGTGACCACATCTGAACAACCAGGCACTCCCTTCTCCCTTTAGCTTCATAACATACCCCAATAGGAAATGCTACAGTTCTCTAGGCAGACGGGATACAATACAAAATAAGAATACTATCTCAGGTTTTATCCTGAGCAGGTGGAAATAGGATTGCGGAAAGGGATTAACATTCCTCGCTACGTGAGAACATCTGTGTCGTTAGATGAACCTGATAGATGTTCTCCGGTACGAAATCTTCAAATGTTGCTGTGGGTATAAGTTCTACTCGGATCCGACTGTGCAAAGGCCGACGATTCATGTTACATTGTGGAATAATAAACAAATAAAAAGTTGAGAAATCTACGAGCATCTGTTATATGTCTCTTACAGAAAACTGACGCCACTACAGTGATTATCACTGATTATGGAATAAATTATCGTGTTCTACTTCTGATCGTATTGCTCAGTGATATGCATTGAAACAATTAATATTAATTAATTATGTAATGCTTTGTAAGTAGTCCTACATCCTATGTTGTACGTGGGGAGTATTTTTTATACGTAGGTTCACATTTGACATCTAAAAACCATCACATTTGAGGCTTTTTGCGTTCTTCCTAAAACTAAAATACGTCGTATTCACTTGAATAAAGAGATTCGACAGATTGATGCCCCTAAGTATGTACAATTTGGCTTTGTAATAAACAAAGTATCCGAATAACATCGAATTATTATGATTGTGGACGGATAATTTAAAAGGAATTGTCAGAGCAAATTATTAATCATCAAAATGTGTACTATATAATATTTTTGTAATGTAATTTATTAGTACCGTAGTGATATGTTATTTGGTACCGTCATAATATGTTATCAACGAAAATCGATAAAATATTCTTAGATTGCAGTTTCATTAATTAGGCCTGTTAATTTATTAATGGGAAAGTTCTCTCCTGGACCCAAAAGTTACAAGTATCAAACCCGTCGTGGGCCAGTAAAAAATATAAAATTTTATTATTACTTTATCGGTTTTTGTATGTTTTAAATAAAACAAATAAGAGTGCATTCGGACTGAGTTTTACAGTGGACGAGGCTCTCAACTGACCCTTGAACATGTCACATCGTTTAGTTACCTACTGGATCGTCTATTTCCTTTTTATGTGTTCAATAGGAGATATATACATCAAACAAACACGCACGGGTTTGTTACGCTAATTCTCTTTCTAAACTAACGCACTGTCTCCTATTGAACACAGAAAAGGAAATACCGGATCTGAATATTTAGATTCGCCTCAACCCTCTTTTTTCTTCCCTTATCTTCCATGAATCTCCACTTCGTGAATCCACTCTCCCATGAATATCCGTCAACAAAATTCCCAAAATAGGTGAACCATAATGTCACTGACTCGGATATGATAAAATGAAACGTTAAAATCTTTTTAAATGGTCAGTAGCAACAAAAAAACAAGTCTTACCATGCCAAATTTAAACACTTTGATGGAGGAAACATTTTATATCTGCCAAAACAATTTGAGGAAAAATAATAAATTCACATCGACACTATAATATATTTACTAATATGTGCGATATTTTCCCACATCATTACATTAGTTGAAAAAAATTTCAATGCACGTACGTTCAGGTGTGCTGACCCAACGAAATATATTAAAAGGGGTCAGAGTGAAGGTCACATTGAGCAAAAAAGAGTCGTGGTAACTTAATACGTTGGTAGAACATATTTTTACCGTTATAATCAGTTACAATATTGATTGACATAATGATTAAAATAAAATTTAGAGGACTATTTCTAACCATGATTGAAATTTTTTAAATCTGAAATCTAGTGACAAAATTGTAAATAACGAAAGAGTTGGTAGGTAATTAAAACTATGAACATATTTTTCCCGTGATGCAATATTAGGTAGTTGAGGAAAAGTCTAAGAAATAATCATTATTAAAAATTAAAAATATGCTTTGAAAATGATGTTTTTCTAACTTTTTCGAAATAAGGATACAAAATAATATTTGATAGAACGAACAGCGAGTTTGAGCAAAGTAAACAGATTCCGACCTGTATTATGGTCTAACTGTTAGTTCTGTGAACAGTAGACTTGGCGTAGTGTTGATTATTTTGATTTGGCAACTCTTGCGCCAGAGTGCACTCTGGTGGGATAAAAAAGTACTATAAAACACGGCTACCATCTCGACAGGATTGACAGGGCCAAAAACACTACGCTCAATCAAAAATATACGTCTAATAACGGTGCGCCTTAATTTTTTTCCAATTTTCCTGAACAATAGTTCTTGTTTAAAATGTAAAACAATGTTTTGTTTTATCTCTAGAATTGCGTGTTTAAGTTTGTTTTGCGCTGTTTTAATAATTATACGTACTTATTTATAATACAGATAAAATCAACAATAAATAAATATTCAACATTATAATTATTATGCAGTTTTTTTTTTAAGGAGGTCACGATAAATAAGCATAAGCAAACATCAATGGAACGCTGCATATTAATGGACAGAAGATAGTATCGGTATTTGATTCCAGTTAAGATTTCGTTCCAGGTCGTGCTCGGAATATTAACGAAGTATCGCTCTTTCCCGTGCGTTCAAATAACTAAGATTTTCTAACCATTGCGTTTGATTAATATGTATATACAAAATACAAACTTACTTACAGATTAACATATATAAAAACAAAATACAAACTATACAGATATAATGATATCCTCACTGGGAACTCCCGTGCTGAGGATTTCATTGTCATATTATTAAAATTTAGTAGTATGGATAATATAAAGTAATTAATATAGTGTTTTTTCTGAAATAATTATAAATATATTGCGTATTTTTTTTGTTCAGTTGAATGGTTCCAGTTTCAGTCTGTATTTGGTGTTAGTATATTATCTATTTCTGATCTCCCTATGTTCTGTATCCAGCTTTTTATTTGAGATTTAAATGTTAAAATATTGTTGTTAATTTTGAATGAGAGTGTGATTTTTCTTTAGAGTTTAGTACCATAGTAGGGGAAGGGAGGGCAAGATGGAAGGAGCGGGCAAGATGGAAACTATCCACCTATCGCCAACCACGCGACAAAGTGCCCGTGTCTCTACGCACACAGATATAAGCGGCCATGTTGTATTTATGTCCGCGTGTTTTGTATTTTAGCGACGAATTCTTACAAAATCAGTGGACTTTAAAAGTGTGATTACGCATAGAAAGTAAGTAATACTCCCATTTTGTTTTTATAAACACTAACTATAAGGAATAGATTTATGAATCGATATTTAAAGAGGAAAAAAATTAATGGATTTTCTAAGAAATTGATATTATTATTGGAAGTTAGCTTGTGGGCAAGATGGAAAATTGCATTTTAGGGCAAGATAGAATAGTTTCCATTTTGCCCGCGTGCAATTATTTTGATTTCTGTTTTAATTTTTTTCAACTAATTGAGAATGATTCTCTTTATAGATGGTGTTCAAGTATATTACAAAGAGAAACATAGGATCTTGAACTGAAGAAACAATGCAGATAGTGATGGACGAAACTACTACAATACGCGCAGCTTACAGCTACAAATATTTATTGAGAAAACAAGACCAACAGCAGATAGACTTGTTTAATTAATTCCAGATAATCATGTTACTCATCAAAATCTAGAAGCTTTAAATTTAGCTCGAGAAAAATATATATTCATGCTCAGTATTCCCCCCCACCAAGCCACAAGCTGCAACCATTGGACGTCTCTTGGAAGTGGCTTTTGAGCAAGCCCTGACACTTTTCAAAAGAATCATCCTGGAAGAAGATTAAATCATTATTTTTCGGAATAACTTATTGAGTAAAACCTCAAATTATAATATTTAAATACTGAAGACAATATTAGTGATTTTTTCAAACGAAAATCTGAAACAGAAAAATCAGAAAAGGAAACGGTCACATCTGGGACTCGAACCCAGGACCCTTGTCTTTCCGGGACAATGCTCTACCAACTGCGGTTTCCTTTTCTGATTTTTCTGTTTCAGATTTTCGTTTGAAAAAATCACTAATATTGTCTTCAGTATTTAAATATTATAATTTGAGGTTTTACTCAATAAGTTATTCCGAAAAATAATAATTAATTTTCTAGACTTGCAGAAAAAGTCAATAGATGTCGCACATTAAAAATAAAAACAATAAGATAGGTTTATCTATAAGACGCTGTCTAGGATTGCATTTAGTTCGGGTTGAATCTTGCGATCATACATAAAGATAGTTGCCAATAAAAATGTGCGGTGAAAAAATGAAGACAACGTTGGTAGTTCTTATTCGAAGTATGATACAGTTAAAAGTGACCGAATAGGATAGGGTCCCATTAGCGCAGTTGGTAGAGCATTGTCCCGGAAAGACAAGGGTCCTGGGTTCGAGTCCCAGATGTGACCGTTTCCTTTTCTGATTTTTCTGTTTCAGATTTTCGTTTGAAAAAATCACTAATGTTGTCTTCAGTATTTAAAGATTAAATCAGTTTGATATAGCTAGGTAGATATGCATCGCCTATGAACAAAAGTGCTACTGTGTAAAATGCCACTAGTGGGTTCAGAAAGGCTGGCATCTTCCCATATATAGACATTTGTTTACAGATTTAGACTTTGCATCGGCCACTTTTTATGAAAACGCTCCAGTAATTGAAGGCGAACAAAATTTCATTGTGACTGATGAGGGAGACTAAAATGCCGACACAAATGATTATTCGTCAATAAACGTCAATATTGTAGATAATATTACCAATGAAACATCTACTGTCCATGATGGTTATGAAAAAAAACAGGATGAAGAAGTGCAACTTAATTTTGATAATACACAGAATACGATGTGAGAAGACAGTATATTTAAAACAAGTTTCGGTGTTATTGATAAGAGTTTGGAACAACCATCCACCTCGTACTAAATTTCTCCAATTAAAATACTTCCATCACCAAAAGTTACTCCTACAATAAAGAAGCGAAAATTGAGATGTAAAAAATCAGAAATCCTAACTAGTTCTTCATTCCAAGAAACTATTAAAAAAATAAGGAACTGAAAGCGAAACCAAAATGAGTCCTTAATCCGGTCATCAATGGCAAGGAAAACAAAGGAAAGGGCAAAGGAAAGGGTAAAAGAAAGGGGAAAATGACAGAAAAAGATGAGAACATACTACAACATCCGGAGCAGTCAACACAAGACGATGTGTTGTGTGTATTATGTGGAGAAGCATATGTGGAACCGCCCACAGAGGACTGGGTACAGTGTCCACAGTATTTTGTGGTTGGGCACATGAACTATGTTCAGACATAGAAAACGGTTGTCTTTTATGTGTCAACTGTAAAATGTAAGGATATCCTATTCATTCCATCTTGCCCTTATAAGCTTTCCATCCTGCCCTCAGGGTTAGGGCAAGATGGAATATTTTCTGTTTTTGTTTTATGGGTCGTAACAGATTTTATACTCAATTTTTATTATTTTTAATAACTCAATTTTATAAGCATGTAAGATCTCTCTGAAGACTTATTAAAATAAATTATTGATATTATGTTGTTATATTTTTTTTTACATCTTAACGTTAAGCCTTCCATCTTGCCCTCCCTTCCCCTATAGGAAGCTTTTTTGCCCAAATGTTGTGTTTGTAGTTGCTGGTTGGATATGTTTTTTACCCTGAGATCTAGTGTTTCTAATATATGTGTTAGTTGTTATTTCTTGTGTTTTGTATTTATTAATGTAAAGGAGTATTGTTTTAGAATTGAGTTGTTTGAGTAACATGATGTTAAGTTTGTTGAGGATTTCGTATCCCATATTTTTAGATGCTTTAAATTTGGCAAATTATGGCCAGTGATCGCCAAAGACGTTTTTGTAACTGACATTTTGTACGAGTAGGTAGGTACTAAGTATTATAAGTAAATATTTACCTATATCCGTTGTGTCTTAATTTATTGAAAAAAAACTATCATTAGTATTCTTTGAAGCGTATTACCCAGATTGATGAATATTCAACCATTTGTTGTTTGGATAGGTGAGGATTTTTCTTTGTATCTAATTGTTTGTTTGCGTTGGTGCATATATTGCTAGCGTTTATGTGTTCCAAGGCAACATTAATTTGAAAAAATATTTTTAACACACGTAAATGCCATAGCATTGTTATATTAAATACGTCTTGAATTTTTCAATATCTTCAAAAATTCTGGTTCGTCAATAAAAATATTATTAAATATTTGTCTGTGTTGAACTGAAGAGTTAATCGGAAGCCATTAGAACCATTTTTCGCTGACGGGGAAAATACCATAGAAGCCTAGGGCTCATTAAGGTGGTTAATTTACTTCCTCCCTTTTCCCTCGACTTATTCCATCAGATATTTAATCTTTGGCTCAAAGACTCACCACTTCTCTCAGACTTCACCAACACCAAACTAGATTTCTTCAGGTTTGGAATCAAGAAAACTGACGTATCTGTGAATACAGTACATAATTTTTTTCCAATAAATCTAGGTACCTACCTGTAGGTATGTTATTCTAATTATGAACTACAACATAATGCATAAAGTTCAGTCATTAGGTAGATACTAGGTATATGATTTAAAATTTGGATCAATGAAAACTAATAATGTCTACCTAAAAATAACTCTATTTTGAAACTGTTAAACAAAATGGTATTTACGTATTAATTCTTCAGTGTGAGATTAACCCTTTGAACCCGGGGCTTAATCAAATTAATTTTGTTATATTTTTCCCGAAAAAAAGAAAGATTAAAAAAAGTCAATTTTTGTTTTCTGATAGTTGAGAATATTTTCAATCTTGCGAATGGTGTCATTTTGCTGCTAGGTTGCAATCCTATCCTTATTCTCGCCACAAATATAGTGACAGCTCCCATTTCGGTAGTCATGTTGGGTCTGGAATGCATCAGTATCTTTTTTTTGGCTTATGTTACAATGCATACGTTTTTTTTAAATCACAATGCTTTGTGTTGTGTGTTTTTGTACCTACTAATAGAAAATAATAATCATTTGAGACCTAAAAATAATTAAAATCAAGGTGGAAAAAAAGCTAAACTATTTTGCAAAATAAATGTACCTATAGGTAGTATAAGGCGTTATGAAGCATAATGCAGAAATATCTTTTAATTTTTACAGCGTTGTTTTGTAAAAAAATACCACATAAGATATTTATCTAATTTAAACATTTTTTTTAGATATGTTTCTTTGCAATCATTACAAATTGAATATATTTAATTATTGATTAACAAACAATTTATTGCAGTTGTTTGATTTTTGACAAATATTAGAAAACTCCAGTTAGAGCGAGTGAGACTATAGCATACCCAATCAGGGTAGTGGGGAGAGGAAGGAGATGGGGAAGAGCAAGGTGGGTAAGTACCTGGCTATTCAGATCTGGTCACCAAACACGGACAAAGCCATTTCAAGCAACGTTTCAATTCTGAATGGTGGGGTTACACCAGGGCAATACTAAGAATATCTTCCACTCTGGAACGTGCTGTAAATATACTATATATTATTTAAACTAAGTAAATTGTGAAATAACCCAAATTAATCAAATAAAGTTTACTTGCGCACGCCGGGATTTGTTAGTCAAAAGTCTTACTCCTCGTCCACGGAGGTGGTCAAGTCTCTGGGTATGTTATTAAGTAACTTTGCAACGGAATACAACGATGTTAAATAACAAATAGTGGACCAGTAGATACAGCGGCAGTATCGAGTTATAAAAGTGATTATTACTGACGCATCACTCAACAAACCGGGCGGAGACGGAGGGAGGTAACTCGATATAAAATATTGGCGAGGTGATTACGAAGACAAATTGCGAATACGATCTTCCAGAGTTACAATGCCGCTGCCAGAGATTTTATCTTATATTTAGTTAGTATTAGTTCACTTAATTCGGATACGACATCCTACGAAAAGTCGCAACAAAAAAATATGCATTCAGAGTAAAAATTTAACACTTCTGGCTTTTGAATATTTTTGCCCAACGATCGTCAAATTTCTAATGAATTTTCAAAATGCTTCCAAGTTATTTTTAATGTGCTATATATTTCTTAATTTTGAAGTTATAGTAAAAATAGAACCATTCTGGAAAACACAGAAAATTATGATTTTTGTAATTGAAATAAACATTGATATTTCTAATTCGACACATTTTAAACCAAAACATCCATCTTTTTTAAAAAATTCGATATTTAGAAAACACACTCCATTTGTATAGTGAATTAGTAAGAAAACTTTCAACGAAAAAGTTCCGCCAGTTTGTAATCACGCACTTTGATAATTTTTAGGATCCACAGAATCAAGATATTTTTTAAATTATAACTGACAAGAATAATTATTGGTCTTTGCAATGAATAATAAATAACACATTAGTTTAAAATTAGAATAGAAAAAAAACTTTAATAATGTACGGACGCTTCGGTCAGATCTGTCCTTCAGAGGCATTTGATTGAATACAATGTTTGTGGCTAGTAGTGTCTTTCGAGGCTTGTGGGGGAAGTGATTAGAAGCTTCCAAGACTGTTTTATTATCACTGTGCAATATATAGAGTACTGACGTTTATAGTTTATACAACTCATTATTGTGCTCTGTAGCTAGGTTTAAATTGATTGCAGACTTCTGTGTTTATTTCATTGTACAACAAAGATCTCTTATAGATGCCGATTCATCACTTTATTACTCCTACACAGCATCCCCATCACCATGAACAACGTGCTTAACCCGTGGGACCACGGCACCTCCGATCAGAATGTTGAAAAGTTGAAGAAAGCATAGGATGAGGAATTCTGTAAAAATATATATTTTAAGAACCGTTTCGACTACCAGTCGTTCATCAGTGCACGGAGAAAAATGACTATCGTTAATTTGTTAGGAATCTATTCAAATTATTGATAATTCCGGTTAAAAACGGGATTGCAGGACTTACGAATGAATTAACAGGCTTCCTGATAATTGGGTATATTATCACGATGTGGTAATACGTATTGATGAAAATCCAAATATTTCCAGTCATCGTCATAATATTTTTTTAGACACATATTTTTTTCAAATTTCACTAGAATGTGACTTTAGTGGGGTACCTCGTCCCAAGGTCACTTTGTAAATGGTTTTATTTGCCTTGATAACATATCATATTTCTTTATAAATGGGGAATATCCATTTTACTACATGTGGATTTCCAGATAACCTTAAAAACTTTTTTTTAACGTCCGGGGTTATTCAATGTCTACCACGTAGGCTTATGTATATCAGTGGCCACATCAGAAAGCAAATAATTACAAAAGAGCCGTGCTGACATTGAGGCAATTTTATATTACGGAGAGTAAATTATTTAAACATAATTGATTCCAATGAAAACATTTTTTCTTTCTTAGTCTATAAACAACAAGCAATAATCTTGAAGATATGGATCTCGCAACAATTACTATCGTTAAAATTAATAATAATCATAAAGTCATTCGAGTAATATTATTTATAAAAAGTTCATAGTAAAAAGGATTAAATCCACTGAGCGGCAGCCTGGAAAAGGCGGTGTTTTAACAGTATCATTTTCACTCGGAATGGTTCGCAAAATCGCCTGTCACATCAAGCAAGATCAAAGGTTGCATTTCACAAGCGTGTTTAGATTGAGATCAATGTTCAGGGGTACTTAATTGGATTCGGAGTAATGCTCAGAGCCCCGAGCTATGGCACGAATGACATTAAGCAGTTTTGCAGGTATGTTGTAGGTCTGGAAGGTAAATTATAATATGTTTCGCGGACCACTTGCTCAATCCAGTGTCAAGAGAGTAGATATCAGAATGGTCCAATGGAATGATGAAATATATGTGGAGGGTATGTTAATTTTTCGAACAGTAAAATCGATGAGAAAAAAATTGTATTTTCGACCTGAGGAAAAAATCGTTAATCTGCTGTCATTGATGAAGAATAGCATTTTATAAGAATCATCGAAGATTTCAGTTGACATGAAATCTATATTATGGTTTTTTTCTAAATGCGCAGACACGACGCCTTATCTTATACACCCTTTCTCGTATTCTTCTTATATATCTATTCTTGTGTCTGATAAGTCAGCAAAGGTACCTTGTACTTTAGTTTAAACGAGAATATTATTGTTTCCAACATAAACGTAGTGCCCAATGTTTCTTTTGTAAACAATTTTGTTTTATTTTTCGTACATTTGTTATAATTTTTTTATTTATTTTTGCTACCGGTCTCGACACAATCGTGTTTTTAACTTTTCTTTTGAGTGTTTAAATTATATTTTATTTTTAATTAAGTTGAATTATTTGTATTTTTTAAATGATGTAATTACAAAGCTGCACATCTTGACACAGGAATGCCCTAGAGATGGGCAGATTATGGTGTTTTATGTTAAAAACTATTTTTTTTTAATAAGTAAATACATAAATACTGCAAAACTTTAAAGGGTAAGAATAAATGAAAAGTTTGTGATTATTATTTCTTCCCACTTGGTCAGCTGTTATATTTTAAATATTTGTTTCTATTTGAAGTGTGAGGGTGGTCACGTGCATCACCAAAAAAATAAAGCTACGATTACACTGGACAAGTTTTATAATGTTTTATTTCGGTAATTGGAATAACATTGTGTAAAAAATTTCTTTCGATTTATTTCTTTGTTGATCGTGAATAACCGCCACCTAAAGTTTCACGGTATGAGGGTGGAACACGGTGTACATCGACAGTTTAGTACAATTTTTGACAAAACTCGACATGATCTTTTTAAGGCGATGCACTACGTAGTAATTTAAAATCATGTGTTTTTGGTTTGAAAATTTGGTCGCCTAGAAATGTTTCAGAAGCTTTAATTAAATACTGCGAGTAGAATACATCCTGGGCTTTTAAATAATCGAGTATTTTTTAGATAAGTCTTTTTATAAGCCCAAAAAAAATAAAGTATAAGCCTATGAAAACTGCTTTAAAGTTCAAAATCTCCTACTTTCGAACCCATTTTCGGTTACGGTTTTATTGTATAATGTGGAAAATTAAGTTATTTATAAAATTATCGAAAAACATTTAAATATTTGTGCCTGATAAAAGTAACATAACTTTGTAAATAAAAGGCACTTTTCGACCATGTTTTTTTCTTGCCTAAATCGAAACAGGTGGATTGTGTGAAGCGGGAATTTAAGCCTTATGGCCATCTACTTAAGGTGTGTTACTGATAGCGGCTCGATTCAAAATATTACACGACGTAGTGCATCGACTTAATAGACGAGATATCATTTAGAGACAACGTATCGTATATACACGGTGTCCGGAAACTCGTAGTACAAGCGGGAAACTGGAGAATCTACACCACATGGGGAACCCAAAAAAACATAAAGTTTTTTGATTTGAGCATTTTCAAAAAAAAAAAAACCAAAAAAAAAATATTTTTCGGCTATTTTAGGGTTAATGTTTTTTCTGGTGTTTAGGGTTGAATAACAGATGTTTTAACCCTGCAGAGCAGAAATATTTTATGATTACACCGGGTTAAATGAAGGGTGAGTTCAAAATAATGCTTCAAATCCGAGTTTCTTCATTTGTTTTACTTTCAAATAGTTTTAATTAGTTGGGTACTTTGATCTTCAGTAATAATTTATAAGAATTTGATTAAAAAAAAAAAAAAAAAAAAATAAATCAACTTCAAACTCGATTTACTCGATAACGAAAGCTCAAATAAAAAAAAAATATACTACAAAATCGACTCCAAATGTGATGTAGATTCACCAGTTTCCCGCTTGTACTACGAGTTTCCGGACACCCTGTATATAACCCCATTAAAGATTAAGAAGTCTATCGTTAAAGTGTTTTTAGAATTGTAATCGATGTTACTTCGGTTATATCATCCAAAATTGTTCATGATGGCGTCCTTGGAAGCGTTATGCCCACGGGCAGGTGTGTTCAGACAGGTATATTCATCCAACTGCACTTCGTATCAAACACAGGTACCTACTTAATCTACCTACCTTCATTCCTACTCACCTATCTACCTGGCTACTCGTTAATCTGTCAAGATTCTTGGAAAATTTATGCACGTCGATTGTATTCATTACGGACTTGCGATATTACACGCTTATCGTTACTACTTGTGAACTTTTGTCAGAAATTGAAATTTCAAAAGAGATTTAAGTGTTATTTTGATGGTTTAATTAGCATGAGAGTGATCTTTCTTGCAGCATTATGTTGTGTGCTAAAGTGACGTTAAAACTTCATGCATTGTTGGTTGTTATAAATCGCACTCAAAATACGTGTATTTTGTTAAAAAAAATATTGTGGAATATACAAGATGGCAAGTGGTTGAGTTGTTGCAATACGAATCCGGAGGTCACTGGTTAAATTTTCCGGCGTGCGCAAGTAAATTTGATTTATTAATTAAAAATAAAGTTTTTTTGCTATTTGTTTTTGGGGTATTATGCCGTGTTGCGCTAACTCCTTCTTTAGCCAACGTTTCGGACAGCATTGCAGTGTCCATCATCAGGGCAGATGTCTTATTACAACATTAATAATAAGACATCTGCCCTGATGATGGACACTGCAATGCTGTCCGAAACGTTGGCTAAAGAAGGAGTTAGCGCAACACGGCATAATACCCCAAAAACAAATAACAAAAATACTTTTGGCCGTGAAAATCTTAAATCATAAAAATAAAGTTGTAAATAGATTCAGAATCTCCCTGGTTAAAGACCACCAATCAGAATCAAAATGTTGCTTGAAATGGCTTTAGCCATGTTTGGTGACCAGATATGAATACATATGTATTTCCCCATTACCCTCTTCCTCACCTCCTTTCCATCTTCATTACTTACAGACTGACAAAATACTCCAATAGGGGATGTCATCATGATCCATACGGTTGGGAGCAGTTGGGACTATTGTGCGGACTATGGCATCCTGAATTTGAGGAATGTTGTGGGACTGAAGGAATTGGTGAAGAGAGTAGATGAGAGAGCAAGGTTGGAATGTACTTACCAGAATATTTAAATCTGATAAATAAACACGGCTAAAGCCATTAAAAACAACGCTTTGATTCGGAATGGTGATCTTTCACGGGGGTGATACTGAAATTATCTACCACTTCAATCTGTTGTATATTATTTTTTTTAATAAATGATATTACACAACTCGAAAGAAAATATAAAGTCGCGGTTTGAAGTACCTATATACTTCGATAATCATATTATAAGGTACATAAATAATTGGGTAGGTACTGTAAATAAGGTGAATAATATATTTTTATTCCAAATTTGAAAAGTTTATCTGTTCCACTTTTTGAAATTTTATCTATTTACGTGAGTGGTT
Source organism: Hesperophylax consimilis (assembly GCF_061612785.1). Classification (NCBI taxonomy): domain Eukaryota; kingdom Metazoa; phylum Arthropoda; class Insecta; order Trichoptera; family Limnephilidae; genus Hesperophylax; species Hesperophylax consimilis. The sequence continues at coordinate 7,306,880 of NC_142842.1, forward strand.
TATTTATGCCATTTACATTATTACTATGAAATTACAATACAATTTGAAGTCGAAACTGTTCGTGGTTAGACTGGCAACTTCACACGAATAAGAACCAAACAAAAGAATAACGAACAATTTTGTCATCCCGTCATTAGCAAATCTTTACATTTCAAACAATCGGCCATTTACCTCGGAAAAAAAACAACTTCATTCCTAAGTTTGAATTTCGAATCACAGACCGTTTTTTAAATTTTTCTCAAATGCTTACAATAAGACTAGAGGCAGATTACTTTACTTTTTTGTGACCTTTTGTGACTACCAACTCCAGAGGGACTAACGTACTTACCTCCAAATTGGGTAGGTATCTAGATAGTCTGAAGGGAGCTGGGATTGGAAAAATATGGAGTAGATGATGGTTGGGAAGTACCTGGCTGTTTAGATCTGGTCAATAAACACGTCTGATGCCATTTTAAGCAATGTTTATATTATGATTGTGATCATTCCGCCGGGCGATTCTGAGACAATCTACCGCTATTATTGCGTGACGAAGTTTTATTAAAATTTGTTTTTTTTTTAAGAGCGAATGTTTTAAAACATACCTAATTGCAATTGTTATAATCTACCTCGAAACTGTATTTTAGCGTTAAAATCTGTTTAATTGCATTTGTACGGTATAATTTAGAGCTCTATCGATATAGTATATGAGTAAAGATACGTTACTGAAATAACGGGCGTGGTTTCACTGAACTAGGTCCAGTGGACAAACTTTAGTTTGTTCATATCGTTTTTTTCAATCGTAAACACATATTCTTTGAATGGCTATCCTTTTCATAAGCGGTGATTTATTTTTGTCCGATTAGTTTGAATATAACGTGTCTTTTAAAGTTTTGATGCAATGTCTATAACACTACAGTTCCTCAAATTTTCAGTTGGCCATAATACGTATTTACAAAATGTTGAGATGATGAGATTTGATGAAAATTGTTTGAGTTATGTGAAGCTAATGGCCCTAAGAGTCCATTAACATCACTTCGGCATATTTTGGTGTAGTTGCCAGAATGCGATTTGTCATTTTCCACGTATTAAATTGAGATCCACTTGACAAAGAGTTCCATCAATTCGTAAAATAGTGAGATTTCTACGTAATTGTTGTCATCTTATGATTAAAGTTGTCCCTACAAGACAGTGGAAGAGTAAAATCTCAATGACTAAGTTTTGGGTTTTACGAATATCAAATATAACAAAAATGTGACTTAAAATCGATGTTCATCGCAATTTTAAATATACGAACTTTCGAAATGGTGATTCTCGGCCCGTTTTAGCTTTTGAACAAACCTCCAAGTTTCAAAAACCTTAACCTAAGATATGTTCATAACACCACAAAGCGGGGTAACATGCATCACAGATAAAAGTCCGTGACTTTAAGGTTAGTCAAAAATCAAAAATCTCAATGACTTATGGAATTTTACTACGGTATCAAAATTGAGTCCCATTAACGTGCAACAGCGAAGAAATGCACGAATACTGTATTTGGTAAATGCAAACGTGATTTTGTAAATCCAGCCTTATTAATAATGAATAGTTTAGACATTGGGATACAGTAAAACTGGAGTGTTGTGTATCCGCATTACTGGTGGAGTTATACAATTTACCTCCAAACGAGTGCCATAGCTTCAATAGGAAATTCCTTAGCGAAGCAGTGAATCGTGAATTGTCTCATTTTCTAACAAGCATGGGCTTTGAAATATATTTAAGTACCTATGTTTTATATCGCTGTGTGAATTCATTACTAACTCAAGTCAAAATTAGTATTTTTTTAGCAAGCTACATACTGATTTTACGAAATTTCTCCCTTCTTTTTTTGTAATATTATTAAACTTACTTACTTAATTTATGTTACTAGTACAGATTCGCGAAAAATCACGGGATATTATAATTGTAGGATTTGTGGAGCTGAAAGCATTTGTAAAATATTTGGCTCAGGATCATTTTGTCTTTCATAAACAACGTTGACAAATAATTAGATGTACGTCAGTAATTTACCTTTCGAATTAACTGCCTTAGCGAAATTGTGAAAAATTACGATATCTGTCAGTAATTTAAACAAAATTAATACTTATTTCAAATATGTATCGCTTGGTTCCCACAATCTGTTCGAATTGTGAAAATTAAAAGTTCATTGAATATGAATAATTTTGCTCACTACGCAGGAATATTCTACACCAGTTCACACATACACCGATTCACCGACAGCTGAGATCGGTAAATTTCTTATAATTTGGTAATATTGCACGGGACTATTTCTCTAACCAATAAATCTACAGTTTTATTGCGAAGATTGATGAAATTTTGCTCACTTGACTTTCAAAATAGAAGAAAGGTCACTGTCCGCATGTGATTTCGAAAAACCACCCCACCCAATTATTCCACTCTTTCAAGCAGAATCATGGTACTTTTTGATGGAAATTTGCACCTTTGACGTTCAAAATAAGAGAAAACTTTCTGTCTACTTCTGATTTAAAAAAGATCTCTGTAAAACCCGGCGACCCCGGGCTTTCAGCTAATTTAACTGATATTAAAATTACTATATCAAGTCTAGAGCGAGGCTATGGTACAAAAACGAATAATTTCTTTATAATTATTATTATTTACCACCTGCTAATAATAATTGCAATTCTTACACACCGATTAAGAAATTAGCCAATTTTTGCAGAATAACCTTAGCTCAATCTACGAGGACACTTCGCCTACAAGTATTCAGCATTCACGATCGCGGCTTAAGTTATGTTATAAGGCATCGCATACCATAATAAAAATATAATATCCACATTTCCCAAGAGCGGATGAGTTATGCGCCACCTGTGTGTTGCAAAGATCGCTTATGAAACGATAATAAGAATAATAAGGAACGTTGTACGCCAACATAGCCAAGGTAGGACCGGGTGACGCGCATCATAATGAGGTTGTTTCCCAAACCATATCGGGTATTGACTGAGGTTGACTGATGCCGACTGTTTGCTCAGCGCCCGGTTGGAGACAGCCGACTCGCTGAGTTGACTCAGTCAAGGCGAAACGAAGCGCGGCGCACGAAAAATAGGTTAATTTTATTCACAGATTCAATTGTTGAAAAAATCTGGTGTTTTTTTAATGTTTTGTGGAGGAAATGCAAATGATGAGCTTTCCATACTCCCGGAATTTAATATTGTGAAAGTATTTTGCCTTTTTTCAATTTTTATTTCAGTTTTTAATACAGCAGGAGAGGAAGGATAGTGCAATCTCAGTCTGACATATAACATGAGATAAAAAAAATACATTTAACTCTTTTGAAAACTTTTTGAATTTTTTCTTCCTTGTCTAGAGCGAATAATAATTGTCGGTTTATGTTTTTCTATTGCTGATATAACTGGCTTCGCGCCATATTTTTTAAAATTTGATTTTAGTTAACACACCCTAGGTGGTATCCATTTTTTTATTTTGAAATGCGACTTTTGTGTTTAATCGCAACTGAAATTTTATCCCGTTATAAAAATATTCACGTTTTTAAGACACATTTTGAATATTTAATTATTATATAATTTTTTTTAATTGATTAAAATTATAACTTTTTTATACACACTTGAAACGCGCCTTCTGAGACCTATTGTTATTTCAAATGAAATTAGCAAAAATATCTTAACCATAAAAAAACACGGAAATTTTTAAATAACTCAACCAATTATTATCAAGTATTAAATATTTAATATCACTGCCAGTATAAATTCATGTCTAAAGGGTTAAATATATAAATTAACAATAATAATAAAAACAAACCGAATGGTAACATAAAATAAAAACTTCATATAAATAAATAAACTTAAAAATTAAAAGATCCATCGCGCATTTAACGCTGTGGTGGAATGAACTTCCCGCTACCTCAATAACTACCATTTAGAATTGAAACGTTGCTTGAAATGATTTTAGCAGTGTTTGGTGACCAGATTTGAATAGCCAAGTACTTTCCAACCTCCCTCTTCTCATGTTTTTCCCTTTCCCATACCCATCAGCGTTACAAACGGGTGTCATAGTTCCACAGGCTTCGCACAGTGAGAGTAGTTGGGACTCTTAACTCAGTGTTTGAATTGAAGTGTTTCTTGAAATGCCTTTAACTCTAAAGTCGTGTTAAATTTAGTTTTTGGTTTGGTAGTCATGCTATATGTCCAAAGTATTGACTGTTACAAAGGAGAAAACCCGATGATAAATCACAATGTCGTGAAATGCAGGGCAACTGTGTCAACAACAAGATATTCGTGCGAAACAAACATAAGGTACCAACTTTCCCTTTAGCATCAAGGTGGATGCCGCGGATAGCGATGTCATTTTCACGACACTCTCCAGTTTATATGCAAAATAACCACACGTATCCTACATATATGTAGAAGAAATAAGAAAAATAAATCTATTTAACATCACTAATTTTAAAATTAATAACTTTCTTCCAGTTCATTATTTTTGACAGTACCAGTCTGAAAATGTCCGTTAAAAGGTGAAAACTTTCCGGTCAAAAATAAGCATGATGAAGAAAGTTGTAAAGTTTTCTTTTTATTAATTTAAAGTCGTATTAAAATGCAATTTCCACCATGAACTAACTCTTTCAAAATTAGAAATAATTCTATTTAAGTTTATTACATACCTCTTCAGTGAGTAGTATAACTTGAGCAAGAATTACATATCTCTTAAGTGAGTAGTATACCTAGAGCAAGAATTACATATTTCTTATGTGAGTAGTATGACTATAGCAAGAATAGAGCACATACATAATTTTAGATAGACCCTATATGTGGTTAAGTGGTATGCACACTAGATTTTAAATTGAGATGTTTTCAACCCGATAAAATATTTTTCTGTAAAAACATGATGCGCTCTCGGTCTAGATATCGAGTAGGTAAGAACTTTTCGAAATTCATCTGAAATACTAAAATCTTGTTTTTATCCATTACTTTTGATCAAGTCCTAGGACGGGATAGCATTCCCATTCAATTTCTTTGAAATACACACTCCATCTTAAAGTTTTTAAGTTAAAAATAAATATATGTTGTTTTTTAAGATAATATCAATACATTTGTAATACTGAAACGGCAATTATATGAAATTCCCTCGATAGAAAATGATCGAAAAGTGAGCTCCGAAAATTATTAAAAACGCGATTTATTCGGTTAGTTAATATGTTACAGATATGAAAAAAATCATAGTGTAAATGCACCTTAAGCATTTATTGAGAGATTTTTTGCTCTATTTCAAAAGAGTCGTGTTTTATGAGATATATTCACCATTTTCGGTTAATTCTATTATCGTTTTTTTTTAAATATTATCGCCCTCCTTCTAACATTCGTATCTACATATCTCCCCTTCAAACCATCTTTGAACGCGTACTACGGGGCCTAAACTGTAAAGCATATAATCTGTTTTATAATGCAACAAAAACTCTCAAACTCAAGAAACTTTTTTTAATGTTTTCAAATTTAAATACACGGAGAATTGCTGAATTATTAACAATCTCTTCAAACTTCCCTTCCTGACCGCTTTCTGATAAACTTTAATTGCATTGGTAATAATATCGGAACATGTGAAAATGTTGGTATTTTTATGAACACGTGTTCCGACATCGTGAAAATTGATTGGTATTTTAATAATAGTTTATAAGGAAACCTATCAATTCATTCGTTTAGGGCCTGCAATCACGTTTTTTACCGGATAAAGAATAATTTGAAAAGATTCTTTATAATTTGCATTATTTTTTATTAGTAAATTTTACATTTGATCACTCAAATCTACTCCAGGGCGAAACCGGGTAGCAAATTGTAGTAGAATGCAAGTTTAACTTATAAATACAAGTTTAAGTTCTAAGTTTAAGTGTCAGTACGCGTGTTTGACAATCCATCATCACTCATTTCCATAAAAAAAGTATGATATCATTCAAATGCTAACTAACATTGCAAAAACTTTAAATTCGGGTCACGTAACAAGATCGAAACGACAAATAAGGCTTTTTTAGCGAACTTCTTTCCGAAAATAACTGTTGAATTTCAGTTTATGCACAGATTAACATCTTCAAATTGCAATATTCGTCATAACAGCAGGATAAAAAATAATAACACGTCGAAATAACTTTGTTATCGGAGGCAATTTATCTTGACCCTCAAACACAATGTGGTTAATCTTTTACTTATACGCAAGAAAGATTTTATTTCATTTGGTTGTGTCCTTCTTATTTTTCTAATATCTTCTCTTATCGGAGGTTGGCTATCGCCACGGCGATCTTTGACAACTGTGACTAGAGGTACGTATGAATACTGAAAAAAAAACTTTTCTGAATTATTATTGTCATGAGTGATTTTTTATTGTTTAGTATAATTCTGTATTGAACTTAAAAAATGCAATCTAACTTATGGATCTCAAATTACCACCAGAATAAGCTCCATAAAACAAATGTTTTTGTTGCTTGTCATGAGTTATTTTTTTGTTTCACATAAATTTCAATATTTTTAATTTCATAATTATGTTATCTTGTTAGAAGTTAAGTCACAAGGATGAATTCTATAATTGATTTTATTTTCGCTATTTGTACAAACTGATAAAATGTAAGCTGTCGATTTCCCGAAAAAAAGTACTAGAAGAATGTAATATAATTAGTTTACGTATGAAGTAAAAAGGGCACGGTGTGTAGAATTTAAAAAAGTAATCTGATAAATATATTTTTTTAAATGGAATTTTACCCATATATACTGTTATTTATATAAAAGAAGTAGGTACACATAATACAGAGAATTTAGCTAGCAACTTCACATGGGCATGAAAACAGATACAGCTTTGGGACTTATGGAATATTATCATTTCCCTTGTTCTTCTCTTTCCTGCAAAATCTTAGAATTAAATCTTCAAGAATTAAAAAAGAACATCGGCAGTGAGATGGCAAGTGTTCGACATTTCGTAATATTGTCGTTGTAAATGGTGGTTCATCATATCTTGTTATCTACCATCGGATAATTACTCTCGAAGATTGGCCACTAAATTGCATAAATTGTGGATTGCTACATTGAATGTCGTCGTGTGGTGAAATTAGGAATAATAGTGATGTGATATGTGCACCTAAAAATATAAGAAATTAAAAATTCGTTACATGTGACGTGATCTTCAAAAGAAACAAAAATCAATTAAAGATAAAACTTTTTCCTTTCTATCCTCTCTTTTTCCCACTTATAATGCGATCGAATATGCTGAAAAATCAATTTAAATTTACTGTCTATTTAAATACATTATCGTTTAAACGCCACTCGGGCCTAAACAAAGTTATTAAATGACCAGTATAATGGTTTTGCCTTTAGTTTTCGAGTTATCTTCCTGCTTTACCTACACCTTTAAACATCTTATTTCTCGTATCATACTAATAATAAACAAGTCTGTGCCTAGTGCCTACAAAAGTCCTGCCAAGTCACCGAAGGAGTGGGCAGGAGGCTTAGATCACCGCGCACTTCGCGCAATAGCTGAATCACTTACATTCCTGCGCCTTCTGATATCCTCCATTTCCAACATAGGCATTCATATTTATAGACCCACCAATCAGGGAAAGAGGAACAAACCAAGTTGTGCGGAGCATTGGCGGCGGTGTGTCCATATCTCTTTATGTGATTTGCCAATAAATGAATACAGTATACAGGCCACTCGCATTGTAATATAAGTCCTCGAAAATAAAATCTGCTTACGAATTACTAGTCCTTTTTAACACGCAAAGTGCTGGCTGCGTAAAAAACTTAAATACGAATCCCAAATCGGGTAAACAAAAGTTCGGGTTTGTTTCCAAGTTATAATATTTTGTTTCACTATTTAGTTAGATCCTTTTACAAATATGTCATTTTTCCCACCTTACACATTTTTAGCGTCGCCACGCCGAGCGGTTCGTTTAAAAACGAACTTTCAGATCCTGCGTAAAAAAGTCTTACAATGTACTGCGCAGTAAACTTTTGCCTTACTTTAGCGAACTTCACTTTTCTGCACAGGGCCTGGTTATTTCGGCGGCCAATGTACGACTGAAGTTATAGTTTATTCAAAGCATTTTTGAACTCTCCTCAGCCAACAATATGGTAACCTGGTTTGCCTCCAGCTCGTCGAAATGATAGCCAGATTTCATGTTAGTGCAAGTCTATCAATTTGGAGGTCTATGATTTCCAAGGACATTTATGATAGATATTATGCATTTAATTAGAAGCGATATTATAAATTATACGAATTAAATATTAATTTTAATATTTTCAATATTCCATCGATATTCACTCCAGCCATATCGAGCCGCCCACTTACAGATCAAAGCGTTATAAAATCTACAAAAAGTTATCGTGTACTGTCGTGCTGTGAAAAGGTTCAGATTTGTTGACTAAAAGCAAATATTTATGTTACCCTGTTTTTCATTATTGACATATTGCATGACCTACACCTTAATATAAAAAAATAACACCAATACTCCTAAGTAATTTAAGAAGTTCGTGTTGATATTGGAACAAAAAATAAAGTAATTTGATATCAGTTTAATAAGATTTTTTAAATTATTAAAACTATTATTAAGTTGTATATTCCTACAAATAAATTTTAAAAAAAAGTTGTTTTAGAGTAGGAAATGCACCAGATTAACAATTGAATCTAGAACGGATAAAAGAGTGGTGATACCAAAGACTATCTGAGAGAGTGTTTTTGATTAGTGATTATTTGGACAAACTTAGATTTAGATTTTACCATCAATAATAAAAGTAATAATATGTTTTTTATTATAATCTTTTTTTGTTACAAATAGATATAATGATGTCCTAACTGGAATCTCCCGTACTGAGGATTTCAATGACATTATTAAAATTTAGTAGCATGGATAATATAAAGTAATTAAAAATAATGTTTTTCTGGAATAATTATAAATATATTTGTACATAGGTGTTTTTTGTTCAATTGATTGGTTTCGGTTTCAGTCTGTATTTGGTGTCAATGTATATTATATATTTCTTATATCCCTATGCATCGTATCCAGCATGTTATTTGAGATTTAAAAGTAAAAATATTGTTGTAAGTTTTGAATGCGAGTGGGATTTTGTTGTAGATTTAAGAATCTTGGTAAATGAAGAATTTTTGCACAAATGTTGTATTTGTAGTTGCTAGTTGGATATGTTTTTGACCCTGAGATCTAATATTAAGTGTTTTGTATTTATGAATGTAAAGGAGTATTCCATGATGATAAGTTTGTTAAACTACAGGGTTTTCCAATAAAATGTGTTATTTTGATAATCAATCGTAAAAGATCAATGGTTTCGTTGTTTGTGTGGCACGTAGCGCCGTCTTGTTGAAAGTAAACGTTGTCCAGATTAATACCATCCAATTCCGGCCATAAAAAATCATTAATCATCTCTCGATAGCGCAATCCATTCACCGTAACTGTTGCTCCAGCCTCATTTACGAAAAAGTAAGGTCCAATGACTCCGCCGGACCATAAACCGCACCAAACAGTCACACTTTGAGGATAGAGAGGCTTTTTTAACAATAACTCTTGGGTTTTCCGAGCCCCAGATGCGACAATTTTGCTTGTTGACGAAGCCACCGAGGTGGAAATGGGCCTCATCCAAAGATATTAGAAGAACGAGATGTGCTATGAGCAGTTCGTACTGAGTGGAATTGTTTTGCCGAGTGTCGCCGGTTTTGTTCACCAATACTACTGCACACCTTCGCTTGCGCTAAGGTATCCGCACTAATACATAGAACAGATTTCTGTGCGTACACGTCCCGATACCGTTCAAAGTACCCTAATTAGGTAGTACTCCGGCTACGGTCCGGCGGCCAACATAGCATATCTCGTTCTTCTAATATCTTTGGCCTCATCACTCAAGATGATTTGCATTTGATTCACTTAGGTGAATTTTAATAATTTTAATGCGTTGTTGAAGCGTGTATCGTTGCATTTTTATTAATGGCGTAGTTCCTACTTGTCAATGTTAAAAAATGACAGCTTCAAAAGTAACATCTACCGAAATAGCGGGCTATTCAAAATAACACTTCTTATTGGAAAACCTTGTATTATTGATAATGAATGAATAAACACTGATGCTTTGATTTTGTACGCCATGTATTGTTTTTTAGTTCAGATTTCAGCAATATTGCCTCAGGCCCAAAGCAGATAACAGAACGTTACCACACGGAAGATTTTACTAGCCGGCTGGTCGATAACTAAAAATCTAACATAATGGGATCGTAGTTATGTTTGAAAATGTGTAGTTACTTAGTTCGTTTTGATTGAGATAACTAGAATAAACACTGATCCGTTGACTGTATTCTATACTATACCTACCTAATCAGATTTCCCCAATATTGGCTATGTGACCGGCGGCTGCCTCGGGCTCAGAGCAGATTACAGAACTTTACCACACGGAGGATGTAAATAGCCGGTCGGTCGATAAGTACACATCTATCATAATGGGACCATAAAAAGTAATAGGTACCTTCCCAACTTGCTACAAATAATGCCGCTTCTCGATGGGAGGCCCCGGGCGCTCTGAACACGAGCAGGAACGAGTGCACCAGGCATTCAAGTCTTCCTCAATGTAACCAATTGTTGCACTTATTGCAGGGATTAGACATTGCATTATAAAAACACTACACGCAAAATATATTTTTTTGGTTGAATGCTTATTTTAGAATTTTCTAAATTTAAATAGTATATTAAAGTATAAGTGGATAAACAGGTCTTTAAAACACGCCCGATTTTTCGAGCACGACGGCGTAGCCGAGTGCTCGAAATAAAGCAAGTGTTTTAAAGACCAGTTATCCGCGAATACTTTACGCTATTTTTTTTATTAGTACACTTTGAAAACATAAATATTGATATTATTATTAAAAATTTGGAAATAAGAACTATTAATGAGTTCGTGATGTGACATCACAATATCTTGTTGTCATGGAAATGAAAAACACAAACATTATTTTATTTGACGTTTAAAATATTCCTGTCAGATTTGTAGTTAAAAAATGACATTTAGACTTCACATTTTGATGATTTTTTGATGTTGCCATGGTAACTTTAAAAAACGCGCGTTCCATAAAGTGCGATTTAAACACACTAGAGCGTACTTTAAATGAGTAAAAAAGGGCACCAATAGAAAAAAATATATTTTGATAGAAAGCAGCCACTTTGTAGTTTATCATGTAAATAAAATAAAACAATAACTCTGTTTATAACCATGAAATTTGTTTAATTTCTTAAGATTGACCGGTTTTGCTTAAAACAAGAATCATCATGGTACAAATCAATCTAATAAAAAAATAAATTATGTGTGTTTATATGTTAACCGGACAACTCAACACAATACAATTCAACACGTCTTTAAAAAGTGATATAAAGTCGTTTAACCTAGTTTTTTTTATCACTTTTCATGACTTCACTTTTTAAATGTGTGTTGAATTTTCATGAAACCTCCTTATATATAGTGAGAAAATATATAAAATAGACTTAATTATTATATGTTTAACTTCAATTGTTGATAATATTTTTTTGGCAAAAGCTATGTATGTATTTTAATTGGCTATGGTACTGCATTGAAGAAGGTACAGCTTTATCCTAAATTAGTTGGCTTTCAACTCAACTAAAGTGGTGATACGTACAAATATACATCTTAACTAAAGAAATGTATTTTCAACGCAATAAATACAATCGGTTGATTCATAAATCACCGAAAAGAAAGTAAATAAATTGTGATAAGTAAATTCACCACAAGAAGAATTGGTTTCTTGAATGAGAACTTACGTTAAAAACCACGGTGAATCCAGAGTAAAAATAATAGTCTCATTGATGGTTCTTTCTGTAAAGCAGGCATCAGACGGTGCACTCGCGTTCACACGGCGCATGCAGAATGATGAGAAATGAACTGTCATCAAAATGTCATCCGTCCTTTCCCACTATGATGCCGTCGAACGAAGTCATGCGCTTTGTAATTCGTTTGATCTGTGACCATTTGATAAAAGAATTTCTCTTAAAAGAAGCAAAGAAAACGTCGGCGGTGGTGGGTGCGACAATGAATTTTAAGGAGAAATGTGTTGGGATCTTTTTTTCTTTTAAATGCATCATTGAGAAAATTGGCGAAAAAATATCCTGAATCATACTTATATCATCTTCCAATGGATGCAAGTGAATTTGAAAAATTGCTACCACTTCTTACTCCGAAAAGACGATAAATTTGTCGAATTTCACTTAATGCAGAGGTTCTTTAAACAAACAATACTTGATTTCAACATTAATATCAATTGTGACAACTATTTAAGTCAGGGCTTTAAGTAAATTTGCACATGTTTATATATGTTTAAGTTATTTTAATAATTTCCTGACCTTCAACCTTAACCTTGATTGGAAAAAATGGAATCATTTACCATCTGTCCCAACATGAATAGTTGTTTCTTTGAAGTAAGTAATTAATTTGAAACCATGTGCTGTGTATTACTTTTTTGCGTAATAAGCGTGAAGCGAAATTTGACAAGTTTATCGAGGATACTTTGATGAGAGAGAGAGTATACCTGAACGAATAAAACTGCAAATTGTACTGAGAGAAATGAACGAGTGTTCATTCCGTGTTCAGACGTTTAATTTTTCTTCATTCCGAGCGCGAGTAAAAGATGCGGAATGCCGAAATTCAACATCGACGAATCGGTTCACTAATGAATTCATTCGGTACTTTTCTTTCATTTTGTGTTCAGACGTTTTACTTCGATTGAAATACGCAAAATGAAAGACAGGAACGAACGAAAAGTGAACCGTCTGACTCCTGGTTAACAAATCACAGATAATCAACACCCAGCGAATATTTTAGGTGTTGTATTTCTTGTTCATTTTCCAATTAAAAAATAATGCTTCTCACCGAAAGATTTTTGTGAAGAAAGTTGGATCGCAAGCGTTTATTTGTCAAAACAAAAGAAGAAAATGTTGTAAAGTAATTTCATCGGTTTACGCGAAACGTTTTTTAACGCTCGATTTAACACGAAATATTTCCCATGAAAAAAAAAACCATCACCAATGGGGCTAGAACAAGGATATGTATGCCAAATGGGAGGATGTTGATGGAAGAAGATTGTCTCTAAACCTTTACTTTAGGAAAACTCGTAATTTTGCTGGTTTAAATCTTTTCCATGCAAAAGTATAATTATCTACACAACATATATATTAGAACAAGAATATGAAGTATGTTTGTTTATCGAATGGGTGTTGACAATAGAGATTTTTTTAATTATTAAGGAATAACGGTCATAACTAGGAATCGAACCCAGGATCTATTGTCTTACCAGGACAAGCGTCTTAAACCACTCGACCATTGGAACTTATTTATTAAACGTTTCGATATCATATGTAACATTAAGAATTAACAATATCATCTTGCAATAATTTTTCCATATTTTTTGCAGCTACCTTTTATAATGACCACAAAGTTGCTAATGAAATTGGTTTGTAACCTAGATAGTGTCTCGGATAAACAAATTCGATTTTTATTTAGATCGATTAATTTTATTTATAAATTAGTTTCTGAGAAGATATTGTTAATTCCAAATTTGAAATATGAAAAAAAAACATTTGTGGACGTTTTATATTGTCCATCATTGAATATATCCATTTTAGATCTTTGTAATTATTACATAGTCTGCTAAAGCAAGAATTTTGTTTACAGTTCGTTTTGCTTTGATCCACTTTGAAAAGGAAAGAAGAGCGTATGGAGCGGGCAGGTACTCTCGGGTTATCTCGGATAAGTAAGTGAAAAACTTATATCTAGTGTAGAAAACGTGAAATTATCGACTTCGTTAAACTGGAAAAGGTGTGGTCTGAAACGTGAGACGTCCAATCCTTTCTGCCCTTCTCTTATAATCTGTGGTCATGCATAGGGCAAAGGGTATTGCGAAATGTTTAACCGAATGAAAACGGTCAATTTATAGTGTATAGTATATTTCCGCTGTGATAAGTTATAAGGCACATTTACCGAGTGTTTTTTTGTTTGGTTTTCCAAAATCAAATTGAAATAGTTTAGATTTTTGTGCATTTATAAATAATGTAATTTACTTTCATTTCACGGCAAAGAAGAACAAGTTTAGCAAGTAGCCGTGGCTTTCGAGCTGTTTTTATAATAAATAAATAATCTAAGACAAATAAACATCAAAATACACAAGTAAAAAAAAAAAAGTGGGTGTGTCAAGCCTACGCAAGACAGAAGTGAAACTTCTAGTTTCAGCTGATGCTTGGCGTGGCGCAGTTCGCTGGTGTCTGAGAGAGAGGAAAGAAGAGAAGAGAGAGAACGTTCGTGAGCGGCTCCCCCACCTCAACAAGGTTTCACTTCAAAAATGCCACAGCCGAGAATCGAACCTCGCTTAACTGATTGAAAGCCAACCACGCTGAGCACCAACTGTAAGCAAAGCCGCATAAATTGATTATATTATGTAGGTTCTGAAAATATGAGAGCTTGTTATGTTTTATAATGTTACCTACATCACACCCAAAATATAATATATTTTTAAAAATAATGTACAATGTACAGAAATAGAATCCCACACAAGATCGCGTAGTGCGCTCTAGCGAACGGATATTTTATCAGAGGGAGATAGTTTTAATTTTTTTTTCTGTAAATTATTACATATTATCAAAATAAATAAATTAATTAAATAAATGTAATACAATTATCATAATATACGGATTAGATAATAATTTTAATCCAACACAATAACGCAAAGCGCGCTCTAGCGGAGTAACGTTTTATCACAGTGAGATAAGTGTTTTTATTATTTTGCAATATTATTTTCTTTTAAAAAATGTTCTGACCTACTAAAAAATAAGATATTTAATGAAAAAGGCGTTAAAAACAAAAAAATAATGTGCGATGGCCGAGAATCGAACTCGGATCAACTGCTTGGAAGGCAGCTATGCTGACCATTACACCACCAACGCCAGTTGTCGGGATGAACTAAGAAGCATTTATATGTTACTTCAAAACTTTGACTAGATCAAATGAACTTTAATCGGTGGTGGGGGTACCCGCATTTTCGTTTCGGTCATGAGTCGGTTTTACTCCGGTCCTCGAAATTGCATGACGCGCGTAAAGAAGTTTCACTTCAAAATCTTGTAGAAACGTAGTACGACGTAGATGCCAAATAATTGCTTTTCGGAAGTAGTTTTCAATTTATCAGATATACTGACAATATTGTTGTAAAATGTGTTTATTTTTTTTCTGATGCTAATTTTAGATTCCTGCAAAATATCTCTTAATCATACACGGAGAAAACTTACTGCTATAAAATATTATTCATTCATGCAGGCCTCTAACAAATGAATTTACAGAGTTCCTAACATCAGTTAAAAGCGAGTGTTTTATGAGAACACGTATTCATACAAACACTGATATTGATATGGACATATTTTTATACATTTTGTCGCTTTCCGTGATATTTATTAGGAAAAAAAACACGTGTTTTAGACATATTCTGAATTTCTAATATTTTAAAGACGCCATATTTTTGATTACAAGGTTTTTAGGATTTTTATCGCAGGTAATCTGGTGGGCAACCCCATTCTGCCAAATGACAGCCATGTGCAGAGAAACCGTTGCTAGATAATAATTTTCCTGGCTGGTATTCCGTTGGCAGTCCCTAGTCCCTATATACTAGTCCCTTATACTAGTCACTTATACTAGTCACTGCCCAACTGATTGTGATAAAGCGGCTGAAGCAGATTGCAGCGAATAAGATATTGCGTTCAGATGTATCGTATTTATTGGCCGGGCCCGCCTACCAGCCATTGTGCCCATTACCAGGAATCGGGCGGTGGATTATATTGAATTATTATTTATTGGGAATAAAGGATACGCCAAACTGGCAACAGCACGCGTTCGAACATCATCATTTATCAGTCGGTTCGGATCTTAATTCAATTAGATACCCATTATAGCTGGATAAAGCCTAAGATGCAAGTGTGAAGCAGATACTATAAAGGTGATATTAGAGTCGCGGTTTATTCAATTCAATCGTAGATCAATGGATAGATCTAATAAACAATTTGGAAGATAAACGGTTTCTGATTCAAATGGGTTTATCTTTTGACGCGAATTACCTTGACGTGAAATAATTGATTGGTAAAACCTCGTGGTTTATTATTTTCGTATTTTAACGCGAGACAAATCGGTGATTCCAAGTTACAAGGTGATCCAAGATCTAATAAAATGGATGAAATAATGGATCAATTATTACCGTATTATAGAGTCGAAGAATAAAAGGAACAATTTCTACTAGGGCTACTAAGAAAATTTTCTGTCCTAATAATTTTTATTATATAATTAGAAAATAGTGCACAAAAAGAATTAACTTTTAAATCAGGCTAGGTCAAATTAATAATTCTTAGGATTATATTGAATTAATACTAATCTTAAGTAACAAAATAGTTGAAGTAAAACTTAAAAAAATATTTAAAGATTTAAAATTTCACTGAAATTTTTGATAACTTACCTCAGTTTTCGATATTCCACTGAACCCGAAAACGATGGTGACTTGTTTTTTTTTTAATTTTATTTTTATTTTTTTATTTTTTATTTATTAAATTTAACATAATTACATTTAATACAATATAAGATATGGGTAGTCCCACAAAGCTGTAACAATCAGCTTGTCTGTAGGTTCTACCATTTAATGTTATAACATAATACACATTAGCTTAAGTTTAAATATTAATACCAAATATAATGTTTAGGATAGATAAACGTTTTGTTCATTTATTAACCACTTTTTTGTCAGTTTAGGGCAGGGTTCCTCATTATTTTTCAAGTTAAATTTTTCGTTAAATTTGTTATAAATCACAGGTATCAAATAGTCAAGTGTTCTGCTACCATACTTATTTGATATTAGTGGAATTTTTAGGCCTTTTTTTTCAGTAAATCTTGTTTTGTGACTATGCACCAATGGCTTTTTGTACGCATTTTCTCCCGCATTATCCATAATTATAATAAACAAGAGAAGCCCTTTAATTGGGAGTAGGCCCTCAGAGTCATACAGTAATTTTAAGTTGTTTCTTTGTTAAATGCTAGGTTTAACAATTTTTTTAATTATAGCAGTTTGTAGATTTTGAATGTATTTAATATAAATATTACTCGAGTGTCCCCAAGTTCGAATTCCATATCTAAGAATTGATTCGACCATAGAATGATATATAAGTTTGAGAGTACATCGAGGCAATACAAATTACGAGGTACGAACTTCAGTATGAGAAAGTAACTCATTAATAAATGCGAATATTATATAACATTAGCAATAACAATATTATAGAATATTTTATATTTACAGCCAGTATATAAAAAATTCAAAGTATTGCTTTACAATAATAATTTTTTGTTATATAATGCGTAATAAAAAATACAATAATTACGAAAATACGTAATTCGTGTCGTGTTGGGTTTATCTTGTTTCCTTTTCTCTCCTTTTCTATCCCCTGTATTTATAATCGAGCATAATCATATTTTTACCAATGAGTGGGTAAGTACATTTTTGTAATTTCTAACTTGGCTTTGTGTTTATGTGTATTGTTATATGCTGCTTGTTTCCTTTTTTCTTGTTTGTTCTACTTAACCTGCCTTTTTCTATTTTCGTACTCTTTTGCATGGGAAACTTATAACTTTGATATAAAAATAACAATGTAAAATTGTACTTATTGTGGTGATCTGCCGTGCCGATCACTCAGATAATTTGTAAAAAATATACGGTTTGATACTCCATACTATTTGGTTTATTTAGTATTTATACAAATGGACAGTATTCGAGATGTAATTGCAAAGAGAGGACGAGTTACAACAGACACGCCTTTTTATACGTCTCGGTCATGCTGTCTCACTCAGATATGCCTGTCTCTTTCATACCGACAGACATACGTTCACCACACTTATTAACTCCCACCTATGTATTGTAAGTTCCTCTCGTCCTACAATGAGTTTTGTAACTTATCGGGATTGTTCTACTACGAAATAAAAATAAATATATAAAATATATGAGAAATAATTTTCCATCCTGTTACAAAATGCAATATATGCGAACTATGCAATTAACTCTTAAAAATATTATTTTATAAAAATTTATTGTTGTTATAGCATTAAAAAACAGTATATTATTACATTGAATACCGACCTATACGTTATACAGGGTGTATCAGCACTTATTCCGATTCCTGCATATTTGGAGTTAAAAACTTAGGTGTCATTTTGCTGTGCGATCATTTATATTAATTTAAAAACAACAACAACAAAAAAGCACCCCGTCATGATGCGACAGAGCGCGTATCGTTCCATCGCGACGTGTGGCAGTGTGATTATTAAATATATTTATTGTTTGTAATCGAAAAAATAAACAGCAAAATGAAATGTATATTTTTTACAAATAGCTGGTTAAAATGATTGGGGTACGTGCTGTTACATCCTGTATAAAGTTTACATAATGCTTTATAATTATTCTTGGTATTTACACTTGCCAACGTAATAAAAGGTTTATGAGCTAATTGAAGGGCATTGTCTGTATAAAGAATTAAGGCTTATATATCCGTATCGAGTCGTGATCCTGTGTTGCAGATTAATATAAAGTTATTGATTTCATTCGTTTATGGCACATTTTAAATTAGAACGTGATATGAAAATGATAAGATAATTATTTATTTATGAGATTTTTTTTAACTCTCTTGTACGAAAATAATATAATGTTTATTGGTGGATATTGTATTTGATACGCTACATGGCGAGGAAGCATCCAATTCTCAACAGGGATAGATCAGTAACATAGAGTTGAACTCCCAGCCCCACTGACAAACTTTTTCAAATGACACCACTAAATCCATAATAAACATATTGAAATATTTTAAATTTTAATCAAAATACTAATTTATTTTTTTTAATTAATTTTATTTTTATTTAAATTTTATTTGAGACACAAACAGGACATTTAAAGTATATTCTTGTGGTTAGTATAAAATAATTTTATATACAAATATAAATATCCCTAGACTAATTTGCACATTCACTGAAGGAAAACACAAAAAAATCAGTATTTTTTTACAAAGCTTAAAATTACGAAAATTGAGAGACAAAATAATTTTAAAAATATGTTTAAATTAGGTTTATAATAGAAAATATCAAACCATCATAATATCAAAAAACAATATTTGTTTTTTTGTTGTTGTTGTATCTGTCCACTCTAGTTCAATAAACTCGTATTTGCTTTGACTTTAAGTTTCATTTTTTAAATTGGAGCTGATGTAAAGAATTCAGGCAAGCAACAAAGTATTATTTAAATTTTTTTTGTATTTGTCAAGATTTAAGACTGTCCCGTGATTTTTAGTGTAGTAGTTTCATAATGTACCTCGTTCTTAAATTTTAATTAATCTTTTTCTTTTTGAAAACAAAAATGGTCAGTTAGAAAATGTACGCAAGTAAGTTTTTCGTATTAGCGAACATGAAAAATAAAATATTATGCATTTGTACCTTAGCAACATTGGAAAACAGGTATACCTCTACTGTTGAATGTCAAACACGACGTCATATGTTATTTTCTACTATGCAGAAAATATCTGACTCATACGCTGGCATATACTATAATACCTATGCATAATTTATATAATTGCTAAGGTAGGGCCTTACTAGTGACGTGTTTTAAATTTTACCCAATTGATGAACAACTATTAATGTATAGTAAATTGTTGTTTATCTGTTGTGTAAAATTTAAAACACGTTTATTAGTACGGGGGGTTATTATACTGAGTATTGCATCACCACAATCTTTTCCATCGTATTTGTTCATAGCGCATAATGAGCGTAAAACCATGTATGAGTTCTAATTGACTTTTAAATTCTGACAAAAAACACGTGTTAATTTAATGTTCTTGTTTGTGGAGAAAAACGAAAAATGAAATTTTAACATTTTTTATGATTTGATTTGATAGGTAAATTCAGGTAACTCCATTAATGAAGAACAGAACGCGGTTGGCGCTTAAAATGTCCAGAGAAGCGAAGCTAGCAGTTCACAATGGAGTGCTGGTACCTATCCTGATGTATGTTATTGAGGCAAGGAACAGGCAGATGAAAGATGGAAGTAGACTGAACGCTGTAGAAATGAGATCTCTGAGGCATATGTGTGATAAAACCATGTACGAAACGTGGAAATTCGCAAAGAATACAAAGATGATGTAAGATTAAGAAAGGGACCATCAAATGGTTTGGGAATGTATAGCGAATAAGCGATGAGATTAGTGTAAGGAGAAAAATTCGTGAAGGCCCGATACTTCAGTTGGGCTATGTCAAGAGTCAGAGTATGTATGAGACGATGTATGAATGTGAATGAGGCAAGGAGTGTGTGTCAAGACCGAGTTGTTCGGCGGTTCGTCCTCATGAATACTTCTGCGGGGAAACGGCGTGATGGTTAGTTAGTTAGAATCTACAAAACGTAGATTTTCAAAAATATCACTGGAATGGAAAATATGTTTTCATATTCTAAAGTATTCTAGAATTATTACATTTTTTTAACTAAGATATAATTTTTCTATCTACGTAAATACACGTAATATTTCTAACACACTCACGAACACAACAATAAATAATATTTTTTATAATTTTATACGTAAAATATTTTAAATCAGAATATATGTATATAATTGAGTGTTCTTACCTCTTGCATAAAAATCTACTTGGTTCTTAGATAAACAACTGTCACACACTTCTGTGAATCCAGTACATCAACGGACTCCCCACATGTCAACAACAAACAACACGATCAACTGTCAAAACACACTCAGCGTTACGCAACTAACACCACTTTTTCTTTCAATTTCCAGAAAATCCCACACATTTAAACCAATCAATTTACTTTCAAATTAAGAACACACTGTTTTCGATTGATTGTCGGATTCGTTTGTTTTGCAAAATTCGAATTTCGAACGCATTGGGCATGCGCAGACAGCGGTGAACACGCGCACCTTCCCGCGCACTGGTCGACTGACTGATTGTACTATGCTTGGTCTCTCCCACCCGACTTACCTGAGAAAGGTATTTATTTTAACAACCTCATCAAAAGGTGCATTAATTTGCAAAGGAACCAAAAAGCAATGTGCTTTTTTATTTCTCCTTTACTTGAGAGCATTTTGCTTTTCCTAAAATATTTTTTGCTTACTAGTTAGGTTATTCCAGGTGGGAAAGAATTAGAGGATTTTGCGAGGTATTCATTTTAAACTAGAAGAATACATGGCTGGGTAAAATAAGTAAAATAAAAGGAACATTTTTATTTTTATTTTAATGAATCCATTTGAATTTAACTTTGGTTTTCGCAAATGAATAAATTCAAATCTTGCTAGCGGAAATTAACCCGCTTTCCAACATCCGATCAAGCTGTAACTCGGCAGATATACTCGTTGTTGATGACAATGCATTCTATCAACATTTTAGTGGCAATAAAGTATAAACACGCGGATATACATGCATAATGACATTACAGAAATTAATATACGAAATAATTGTCGGTCCTACTCGATTGGCATTTGGCGAGATAGGTAGAGTTGTCGTCTAGAGTTCGTGGGTAGGATGGTTCAATACTGAAAGTTCAATATTTTCATGATATAGGTATACTTATAAATAAATAACTAATTTTAAGATTTAGTCCTATGGTATTCTGTGCTCTAAATAATGGAATCCGCTTGTTACTAATAAACGATTTGTAAATTTTACATGACTGATAAACATCCATTTAACATACATTAATTTAATTTTTTTTAAAAGAAAGACAAACGACTTACGAATAACCTGACAATATTTAACAATCTCCTACTAATATCACATTAAGCGTAAAATGTTGCTTGTGCTGTGATGGAGGATTTGGCCAGCCGAGGTATTGAACACACTACGCCTGGGTGGGACCCAAACGCGATGTCAACTCAGCCACCGTTCGGTCAAATGGCTGTTTATCAGTTGTGTAAAATTTAAAATAAATTTATTAGTAAGGCCAATTATATGTAAAATTCCACAAAAAATTAAGAAATTTTTATTTGATCTCGCTACGATTTGATTCGGCAACAATTTTTAATTTTTTTAAGATATATTTAGAAACGCTCGATTTCTAGCACAAAAGTGGTTTTTAATTATTATGTACAATTTTATAAGAAAGCAAAAAAGTTAATCAAGGTATACTGTCATAGATAATCTTAGCTAAAATATTGTATCTTTTAAAGTTTCTTTTGTGTTTTCATACATTAATGACTGTTGAAAAAATAAATTTTTTAGTAGTTTATTTTATTGAGTAATTAATTTTTTTACTTTAATTCTACTCAAAGGAAACGATATAAAAAGTTTCAATTTATCTAAAGTATATTTACACAAATGAAAGAATATCTTTGTTTTAAACCACTTTATTAAATTTATATACGTCGACCGGTTTCGGTTGAACTCAACCTTCATCAGGACAGTACAAATATAAACTAAAATATAATACAGAGGAAGATTATTAAGTAAACAATAAAGAAAGAGAAAGTATATAAATGTGAGGGAGAGAGCATCAGGGCAACGGAGTAGGTAGTGGGGTCGGGGAGGGGTGGGAATTACCCAGGGAGAAAGGAAACATCTTTAAAATAGGGCTTTTAGTTAGTTCTATCTGTTTGTAATGGGCAATTATTTTTATTTTTATTTGCTTTTGATATTTCCAATGATTCTAAATTATTGAGACGTATCTGTATATATTTTATTTTTATGAAGTGTTTAGACTCCTGTTAAAGTATATTTTTTGGTATTCATAACGTAAACCAATTTGCTGTTAAGATTAATCCAAAGCTTCGTTTTAATTAAGCTTCGCCTTAACTGTGCCTGTCTCACTTAGGATATACTTTGGATAGTTTATTGAAGGATAGTTTAAAATTGTTTTTGGACAAAAGATACATGTTAAATAATCAAAATTAAGGTTAAAACCTTAATTTTGATTATTTAATGATTTGACTATTTATTTCACGAGCTTTTTTGATGATTAATTATTTAGTCAAGGCTTAAAATTTGTTTCATTTTTTTAGTTGTCTTATTTTGTCAGTTTTGTAGGTATAGTTTAGTAGCAATTTATTTGATGTTTAACTGTCCAAATATTATATTTGAAGAATTCGTTGGTTTTACGCAGCAATAACGGCGCAGAGCCAACGATTTTAAATCTCAGATATTTTTAAAGTAAAGGTTTTTTAAAACGTTTTTGGTTGACGCTTATTTTCTAATGATTAAAAAAACATCATTATTAAAGAAATCACTAACTGAGATACTCAGTAAAAATGAAACTCTGCAATTATCGCTTTAACTGGCAGATGTTCATTTTCTTAATTAGTTAACATGTTAACACGAACCTAATAATTACAGTAATGAGAATGCGCGATGAACGCTTATATTACGCTCGAATTATTTTTTTAATATTTTCGTTCATGTCGAAAACTTAAACTTTTCTAAGCAACGACAAAAACTCCAACCGTGAGCACTGTCGTCAAGAAATTTACAGACTTTTCTGTATATTCAGATATCTGTATAATGAACCAATGCTTACCAAATTGAGAAATCACAACTTTCCCCAAATTGGGTATGTTATTGACTTCTCTTGTGCTTTAGTCACAAAAATATAAACCTCTTCTCACCAGTGGCGGCTCTTGACTTTTAAGTGTGATAGGATGCCAAGTTTGACAAATTCGACATTATTGGTGTTGTTGTATCCGAAAATGATTTTTTTTTGACAATTCTGTTTTTTGTATAAAGATTTTCAGGAAATCCGTGCGTCGAACTAAAATTTCCTAAAAAATGTTCACACAAAAAACTGAATTTTCAAAAAAAAAAACAAAACATTTTCGGATACAACAACACCATTAATGCCATTTTTGTAATATTAGTACTCTAGTATACTCAAAATTCACGAGCCGCCACTGCCTCTTACTATACCATAGAGGTTACTATTATATCCTGTGAAATTTTTTTAAATTCATTCGATAAGGTACCTACATACACGCCTCGCTAAAAATAATAATAATATTGGATAATTTGTGTTGCGCCGCTTTTGTGAGATATCACCTCAGGGGCGCTTTACAGTTGATGCCGGTATTACAATAAATATAAATATTACAAAAGTAAAGTGAAGTTAAGTTAAGTAAAATGAAGAATAGGAAAAGGTGACATGAAGTTAGAAGATGGAGACTCTGTAGCAAGAATCCTCCTTGGTGAAGAAACTGGACCAGCTGTTGCAGCGAGAGAATCTACCAACAGTGCCAACACGAGGTTCGTCATCAGTCCAGGTATGTGTCTGCTGCTAATAAAGCGCTGACACAATATCCTCACATAGATAAAATAAATTCATGATTTACAGTTGTATTTTATTTTGAAAAACGGTGTTTTCTTCCGTCTCTTGTTGTCTCTCATGAAGATTTGTTTTGAAAAATTGACCCTGACATTTAAACAATAAATTATTTAAAAAAAATAATAAAATATACAACATTTAATCATCATGCTAAATTTTTTAGTCAAACGGTAATTCAACCTATGACCACCACGCGGTTGAGAAGCAACTTAAAAGATTTAAGGTCGTGTCGAGTCGTGCCAAAAATTGAAGATCAAGGTTACATAAATCGTTAAATCATTTACATGAATTAATATTATTATTTACGTATTCGATTATTTTAATAGCACGCTTTAAATCATGAATACAGTCCAATATTTTCAACAGTCAACGTTATAAATTATATTAACCCTTCCAGCGTTTTAGGGTCATATTTGACCGGGCGTACATATTTTATAAAAGCATTTTTATCTTTTTGTATATCATTCAGAAATAAGTATTTTTTGAACAATAAAAAAATACTTATAATGAAAAAAAATAAGACTACATTCAAGTTTGCCTCAAATATTTACACTGGTATCATTAATAACAACCTAAAAATAGCTAAAATTAATAATTCATATTTCGCGTCGTTTTCGTAACAATCGGTTTAACTTTAAACATCATTTCTATTTTTTTAAATTATATAAACGAGGTAAAAGTGAAGTCACAGTTTTCTTACAAATTCCCCCAACAGAACGAGTGTGTTTTCGAAATATCGAGTTCTCTCAATTTTTCTATGATTGGAGTAAAAAAAATAAATAAAAATGTGGTTTGCTTTTTGACAACATTTTTCACGTTTCATATTAAAATTTGATTATTTAGAAAAAGTTATGTTTATTTAAAATAAATATTTCTAAAGAAAAAAAATATTTTATGTGATTACTCACATATTATTTACAAAGTAACTAACAATTTCATTTCATACTACCCAAGTGAAACGATGGGAAAAAATTTCAATTTATCCAAAGCATATTTTGATTGTTTGTAATGTAAACTGTCATGTAATAAAGATTAATCGAAAATCACTATTTAGCATTAAGCTTCGCCTTAATAATTCGCCGTTTTTCAGTAACAATTATTAAATGATATGGGTTGGGGAAGATAAAGGAGGGGAGCCACTTGGCTTTTCAAATCTGGTCACCAAAGAATAAACATCGTAATTTCAAATTATTCCACCGTGAGATGTAGTCCAATGAATGACTGGTGATACACATTAGTACAGACAAAATTCTTTGATCCTTGCAGGGGCTGTTCGTTTCTGTATTTTTTGTCACGACGAGCTGTTCGTAATAATTATGCTACAGCTGTCTGTGGCCCGCTTTACGCACATGTAAGATGCTATACGTCTTCTCGGAAAAACTTCCATACACACATATTGTTCCGTTTTCTATTACACGGAAATGAACTGTAAATCAAATCCACAAAAATATGACAGTGTAAAACTCATTCAATTGGGTTTGAAAAATCACGGGAAAGGTGGAATGATGGAAACAGCCTACCATTAATTCCCACGAAATTCCCGGCAGTAGGGCTCTCGACGAACTTGCACTGTTCACAGGGTGAAATTTCCCCCAAAACGAGATAATCTTTAATATGATTTTGATATTTGCAAGCAGAGCACAAGGCATGTGAATATACGACGAGGACACGACGATTACACCTTCTTGCTACACGACACGAATTCGAATGCTGTACTTGCGACAATTTACAATGCAACAAAAAATCTTCATCTTTCCAAATGTGGTTAAGGCTATTTTTAAGGAAGGAAATGGATCATAGTTATGATAGTATATGATGAGAAAAATGGTAGGTATTATCCAAAACTGTTTCAATACTAAACACATATATATACATACATAAACACACATATACATACATTAACAAATCAACTTTTGCAAAATAACGTCAATCTTCCCTGGCACCATACATATTCGAAATCTTTATAACAAAAACAAAACTTACATCTCCCCAAATTATTTGAATTGGCTGTTCACAAGATTTATAATGTGGTTGACTGAAAAAAAAATGAGCACAATTATGGACACACTTCATGCAATTTTTTAACGAAATTATATAATCATACAATTTCATAAAATACTACTGCTCGTTTGTAATGTTCGTTATTATATTTATAACTTTAATAATAATATTTAACCTTCAATATCCCCTCGCAAAGACTCAGAAATAATGAACTGCTCTTCCTCAACCATCATTCGACAAATTTTGGATATTATTCACCACTGACCAGAATGTGTAGACTGGTCAACTCAAATCAAAACCTTAACTTTTTGGGATAAGTCTGAATGATTTTTGCCAGTCGCTAAACAAGTGACGGAATATTATAAGTGTCCTATGGTCCTGACCAGTGGCGGCTCGTGACTTTTGGGTGTACTAGAGTGCTAATATTATAAAAAATGGCATTTCTGATGTTGTTATAGCTGAAAATGATTTTTTATTTTTTTTTCGAAAATCGATTTTTTGTATGAAGATTTTCAGGAAATTTCAGTATAGCCGTGCGCCGCACGGAATTCCTGAAAATCTTCATACAAAAAATCAATTTTCGAAAAAAAAATAAAAAATCGTTTTCAGCTACAACAAGATCAATTAAGCCATTTTTTGTAATATTAGCACTCTAGTAACCCAAAAGTCACGAGCCGCCACTGGTCCTGACCCACGGCGCGGCGTAGTCTTGACTTGATTCGACTTGTCACTTTATTTTCTTATATTATATCTGCCTTATGTGTTTGCTTTCATGTACCTTTGTCTAATCCTGTATTTTTCATTTTATTGTTTTCGTGTTATTATTTTGTAATTTGGACGATGTCCGTTAATAAATAAATAAATAAATATTCCTATGTGTATTTTTATAATTCGTAGATACAGTATGTAAACTTTGTATGCAATTGTTTAAATAATAATAAAATTAACATTATTTATATGTATGGCTTATTACTCAATATAACAATTTAATAAATATGTAAATATTTATAAATATAATATGTTAATAACCCGCCTCGTCTTGTATAGTGAGTCGGATAAAGAAAAATAGGTAATAAAAAATCACAATAAAATAAAGGCCTGGGTTGCCGGCACTAAAATTTAAACAAAATATGTATATGTTTTTATTTTGTACGGCCCTTGGGTGCGCCACTGCCTGACCTGACTTATTTTATCCACAAGTGCATCCAGTCATCCATCCTTTTAGAATGTAATTGTTCAATCCCTTTCTAACGTCTACGCCCCTATCAGCTCATTTTTTTTATTAGCGGATCAACATTGGTTCTTCAATGTAATAATAAAATATTATAGTTTTTTTTAGCACACTAACTAACTAACTAACCATCACACTGTTTCTCCGCAGGGGTAGACAGAGAGGACGGACCGCCAAACAAATCGGTATCGGCACACACTCTTTGCCTTATTCACATTCATACATCGTCTAATACGTACTCTGACTACTTATTCTGACTCTTGACATGGCCCGACTCAAGTATTTGATTCACTTAATCGTGCCATGTCTTCTTCGGGCGTCCTCGACTTTTTCTACCTTTCACATTTGCGTCATATATTCCCCTTACATTCCTTTGTTCTTTCATTCGCTCTGCATGCCCAAAAAATCTAACCGTCCTTTTCTTAATCTTATTACGCTTACATCAGCTTTGCGTATCTTCATATTTCTTTAATGATCATACATGTTTTTAACATTCATTGGGATTAGTCTATTATCACGACGCCTAGTAAACTATAGTTCTGCAAACTTTGTACATTTAAAATCATGTTAATGGAAGTCCATGATCACGACGCCTAGTAAACTGTAGTTTTGCAAACCTCGTAGCATTTCAATAACATGTTAGTGGAAGTCCATGAATACGACGCCTAGTAAACTATAGTTCTGAAAACCTCGTAGCATTTTAATATCATGTTAGTGGAAGTCTATGTTCACGACGCCTAGTAAACTGTAGTTCTGCAAACCTCGTAGCATTTCAATATCATGTTAGTGGAAGTCCATGATCACGACGCACAGTGGACGGAATGAAGAAAAAACACGAATTAATTGTTTGCTGGCTAAATATTAGTGCAACATATTTTTTTTCATCTTATTAATGAATTATAACTATTTTTAAGTAAAAATATTAATGCACTCTTATGTAGAAATTTACAACGACAAATAATTCAATACAATTTGAAGATATACAAATATCTGGGAAAATAACACATATTAATCACAAGTATTACATATTATAAGTCACTTCTATGAACACAAAAAGATGGGCAATAATCAGGTACACACATATTTTATTAGAAATATGGTCATATAGAAAATCTAGGTACTAAAGGTGTCTCCGTTGTCATCGGAGTCTAAATCATCACTCAAATTTCCAGAGCCATTGGACGGAATTCTTAGTAGACTTAAAACTTCAGTTGGTAACACAGAACTTTTTTTTTAGGAAGTGGTCGAATAGAGGAAATTACGGGGTCTGATGAGATTAACAAGTTATTTAATATATCTTGATTGGTGCTTGTTCTGGAAACTTTTCGGCTATGATGTTCTCGGTAGTACCTTATCTCTTTATGCCTCGATTCTTGCACATCTTCACTTAGTTGTCCTATTGGGAGTAAAAATAATTTCATTACTGACGCACCATGTATTAGAATTTTATGAACGCTTGTCGGCATGGGGTACCATTCATATAGACGTACATTAAGTCTGGCAGTGTCTAAAGCATATTGTTCGAAACTATTTTCGTCAATGTCAATCATATCAACTGGACATTACTTTTAAAATTACTGAAAATCGCCATATTAAATCCGCATCGATTCCTGTTATTTCCGAAGACAGAATACGATTGTCAAAAAATCGACGGGCAGTGTTGACATCATTGGTACTACTGAAACCCTGCTTTGGCATATCTACCAATAAGCCAGTTTTTTTTTTTTAAATATTTGTTTTGGTCTACCCAAAGATTTGGAGAAAACTAGCTTTTCTTGCAACCACTCTAAATTATGTTTTTCAAACCTCACAATATAACTGCGGCTTTTTCTCCATTTCTTCATTAATTGTAGTGAAAAATTCTTAATGTTTTTGTAAAATGTAGGGCTAAAAATGTTAGAACCCGCCGCTATGTGGTATTTTTGTGTTACGTAATTAATTAAAAACTCTTTTGATTTCACAGAAGTGGCATTTAATGTACCCCGTTCTTTTAATGCCTCGAATAATTCTCTCCGGGGAATGCATATAGGCCTTCCTAAAAATAACAAAATTGTTCAAGGAAGGACAAAAAATGATCACAATTTATATATGTCATTAAAGGTGAGACTTCAGTCTACAATACTTATATATTCATAAATGGGAACAAACGATGTTTTGTTTCTAAATGCTAATTGAAATATGCATTTTAACAGCAAAAAAATTCAAAAATAGTGTGAAATTAGATGTTAGTTAAAATCTCACACACATGATATATTGATATATAGTTTAGTAAATTAAATTAAGAATACCTTGAGGAATGTCAGCCATAACAAACTTTTGTAAATATATCCAAGTGTCACTTATTACACAACCGTCTTTGCTCACGCGTAGGAGTGAACTGAAAAACGCGATGCAGAACATCCAACTTACGACACACTTTGCAGCGTTGCCAAACTTCCATCAAGCCCTATTGACATATTTAAATTAACACATAAAATGCAGAAACTATTGTACTACACTAAAAAAAATATAAATTTTAAAAAAATTAACATTTGCAAAAACCACTTAATTCGCGTTTTTTTTCCATTCCGTCCAAAGTGCGACGCCTAGTAAACTGTAGTTCTGCAAACCTGGTAGCATTTCAATATCATGTTAGTGGAAGTCCATGATCACGACACCTAGTAAACTGTAGTTCTGCAAACCTCGTAGCATTTCAATATCATGTTAGTGGAAGTCCATGATCACGACGCCTAGTAAACTGTAGTTCTGCAAACCTGGTAGCATTTCAATATCATGTTAGTGGAAGTCCATGATCACGACGCCTAGTAAACTGTAGTTCTGCAAACCTCGTAGCATTTCAATATCATGTTAGTGGAAGTCCATGATCACGACGCCTAGTAAACTGTAGTTCTGCAAACCTGGTAGCATTTCAATATCATGTTAGTGGAAGTCCATGATCACGACGCCTAGTAAACTGTAGTTCTGCAAACCTCGTAGCATTTCAATATCAGGTTAGTGGAAGTTCATGATCACGACGCCTAGTAAACTGTAGTTCTACAAACCTCGTAGCATTTCAATATCATGTTAGTGGAAGTCCATGATCACGACGCCTAGTAAACTGTAGTTCTGCAAACCTCGTAGCATTTCAATATCATGTTAGTGGAAGTCCATGATCACGACGCCTAGTAAACTGTAGTTCTGCAAACCTCGTAGCATTTCAATATCAGGTTAGTGGAAGTTCATGATCACGACGCCTAGTAAACTGTAGTTCTACAAACCTTGTAGCATTTCAATATCATGTTAGTGGAAGTCCATGATCACGACGCCTAGTAAACTGTAGTTCTGCAAACCTCGTAGCATTTCAATATCATGTTAGTGGAAGTCCATGATCACGACGCCTAGTAAACTGTAGTTCTGCAAACCTCGTAGCATTTCAATATCAGGTTAGTGGAAGTTCATGATCACGACGCCTAGTAAACTGTAGTTCTACAAACCTTGTAGCATTTCAATATCATGTTAGTGGAAGTCCATGATCACGACGCCTAGTAAACTGTAGTTCTGCAAACCTCGTAGCATTTCAATATCATGTTAGTGGAAGTCCATGATCACGACGCCTAGTAAACTGTAGTTCTGCAAACCTCGTAGCATTTCAATATCATGTTAGTGGAAGTCCATGATCACGACGTCTAGTAAACTGTAGTTCTGCAAACCTCGTAGCATTTCAATATCATGTTAGTGGAAGTCCATGATCACGACGCCTAGTAAACTGTAGTTCTGCAAACCTCGTAGCATTTCAATATCATGTTAGTGGAAGTCCATGATCACGACGCCTAGTAAACTGTAGTTCTGCAAACCTCGTAGCATTTCAATATCATTTTTTTTTTTCAGAAAGACAAACATTCCCAGGTTACGAATAACCCAACAATGTTTGAAAATCTCCTACTACCACCACAGAAAGCCGAAAATGTTGCTTGTGTTGTGATGGAGGACTTCGAGACCAGCCGAGGAATCGAACACGCGACGCTCGGGTGAGACCCAAGCGCTATGCCCACTCAACCACTGACCGGTCATGTTAGTGGAAGTCCATGATCACGACGCCTAGTAAACTGTAGTTCTGCAAACCTCGTAGCATTTCAATATCATGTTAGTGGAAGTCCATGATCACGACGTCTAGTAAACTGTAATTCTGCAAACCTCGTAGCATCAATATCATGTTCGTGGAAGTCCATGATCACGTCGCCTAGTAAACTGTAATTCTGCAAACCTCGTAGCATTTCAATATCACGTCTATGTTCACGACGCCTAGTAAACTGTAGTTCTGCAAACCTTGTAGCATTTCAATATCATGTTAGTGGAAGTCCATGATCACATTGATCACGACGTCTAGTAAACTTTAGTTCTGCAAACCTTCTAGCTTTTCAACTAATATCGTAAAAACAGAATCTAAATAATGTAAAGCTAT
Source organism: Hesperophylax consimilis (assembly GCF_061612785.1). NCBI lineage: Eukaryota > Metazoa > Arthropoda > Insecta > Trichoptera > Limnephilidae > Hesperophylax > Hesperophylax consimilis. The sequence continues at coordinate 7,338,943 of NC_142842.1, forward strand.
TTATTTTTAATATGTAAAGTTAGAAATTTTATTTGTGTGGTAATTCCTGATAATGTAAAATTCTTATTTGAATGCAATCAAGAAATAAGGAGAACAATCAGAATACAGATGAAAGTAGATGAAAGACTCTTCAGATTTCAGCATTACATCGACATTTAGCATTACTAATCGACATTTAGCATTACGAATCGACATTTAGCATTACATCGACATTTAGCATTACTAATCGACATTTAGCATTACTAATCGACATTTAGCATTACAAATAGATATTTATATATATGCAGATAATGGTAATTTTTAAAGCTACTCACCGATGGTTTTTATCGTCTAAACAAATCCTGAAGGAAGTTACTGAGATTGAGAAGAGGAATTGAGAAAACATATTTTCTTCAAGAATTGATGTTTTTTGTGACATATAATATGTAGTTACATTTAAATATTTAAAGGTCCATTGTTTGCCAATACTACTGTTATTTTTTATATGCTTCTAAAACTAATAGCACACACGATGTGAGCTAACCTAAGATAAATAAATAAAATAAATTGTAAATACTGTTTTACACGAAACTAAAAAAAATGTCATTACTAAGACAAAGGTATTGTAAAAATATTAATTTAAAAAACGACAAACTTTGACAAATATTTTTCAAATGCTAAATATTGTTTCATAGAATTATTTTTAAAAAGTCATTATAAATTCATCCATAATATATATAGATATACGCTATACATACGCTATTATTTACCAAATAATATTGAATTAATTATTATTTTGAATTTGATACTACTACTGCCCTCTGTTGAGTGATCAAACAAGTTAATAACAAGTTGTTTCCATACCTTTTCTGCCATCAATAGATGATGAAACTTTTAAATATTCTCCCATCGATCACAGATGCAACAACTGACAAAATATCTTTAAACCTTTGTCAACAGATGGCAATGCGAAAATAAATAGCGGAGAATCAAATCAAGCTACTCCGATAGAATAATCTTTTATGCTTTACCGTTAGATGTCTCTGTGTAAAATAATGAATTAACTTTTTCAATAATTGCAAAATTATTTCGTGGCTTCATTTTAATTATATGAAAATGTAATATTCTGCAGACACAGCTATTTAAATTAATTTAATTTAATTACATTGTTTCAAAACATGTCGAACTTTTTTGACTAAATATATACAAAGAATTTCATTTATATATAATAAATTAACGCCAATGGAAGGTAGTCAAGATTCTATGGATAAAAAAAATGGTACGTTCTTTCGTATCTTCTTTCGCCGCATGTAAAGTTAAGCGTGTCAAACGAAATAAGTAAAAAAATATTAAGTATTTTTTTTTAATTAAGCTGAACAGAATGGTGAGTGCAATACTCTTGGGGGGGGGGGGGGGTTTATAGAGTTTACAGGGAAGAAATAAGGAAGTAGTAAAAATAAACTAGAAATATTTCATACACGCTTACCCGGCGTTACTCGGAGTTATGTGATACGGTTAGAGTCGTCGTAAGCTGTGAAATACACTCTTAGTTTGAAAAACAACAAATCATATCTAAAAAAAGAAGGGTTTCGTGCAAGACAATGAGTGCTATTCTACCTAATCGTGATTTTGAGTTATATGAACAAACTCAAAAGTTAAAAATAATTAAAAAATATTTTGAAGATCGCTATTACCGTTTTGAATAGTGTGTTAGACAGTTTATGAATGAAAATATTCTTTTGCATTTGGAAAGGTCAAATAAAAATAAAATTACTTTGAATCTTCAACTGGAGTAAGTGACGAGAACGAAGGGAGTGGAAAATTACTTACAACTCTTCAACACAGAAAAGTTCCGCAGGCCAAATATTTTCAAACATTGGGGTAGGTATGTGGTGTGGGTGAAGGGAGTAGAATATGAATTATTGCAAAAAAAAGGAAAACGCGAAAAACTTTCTATGTCGAATGGTGAACTAATATATGCTTTCGATTTCTATTTTTGGACATTCGGTCCGATAAATAATTTGATGAAAACCTAAAAAGTATTCTTTAAAACACACCAGCTCAATCGGATAGTAGCCAAGTGGAAAATGCGTCGGATTCCCAACCATACATTCCGAGTACAAACCACCTTTGGCTAATAATAATTATTGGTTAATTTATATAGCGCCAGTTTTATAGCTAAGTTCCCCATAATTGAATAAGCAAAATTTTCCGCTTACTTAAAAAATGTGAAATATGTTCTGTGTTCTAATGTGTTTTGTTTTGGCACCTGTGATGTCTGTACGAATGTGGATGAGTGCAAGCGAGATGGAATGCTTGCAAGATCTTATAAAAGGCGATGCACGTTAGTTGTGTGCCTCCTTTGTTACAAGCAGCTCTCAAATAAATATCAGTACAAGATCAAGTATCATTATTGAGTACGACCTTCACCAGCTACAAAAATACTCAGCCTCTACACCACATTGGCACCAGTTACATTTGGCATCATAGACATATGAATATTAGTAGACCTGCCCTAAGTGATTAAAAGCGTATTATTCCCACTCCCCATACCGGTTCCATTGGAGCCGGCTGGGCTAGCGTATGGCCTCAAGTGAAATTTGAAAACGTGACGTCATCATTCTTGTGCGAACTATGGTCGAGGCATCATCGGTTCATTTTACGAAATAACACGGCAAAATGTTGACTTGTACTATGAAAACTTGTAAAAATAGATGTGAAAAAGAGAATAAACCCAATTGTCGTATTACATTCCATATATAAGCATTATATTACTTTATTTTAAGCATATTCACATCGTATAATATAGATCAGTTTTAGAAACATATACTATCACATCGAGAAACGTCTGGACGCGAAACACAAAGCTGGTTGGTTGCTGGGAAGTATATTATGAACATTTATTTAAGTGTCTTAACTAAATACTTAAAAGAAATATTCGACTCTGAAAATAGAACCGAATTTTTTTGCCGAATTTGGACTTGGACTTGGAGCAAATTTGTTCATAACGTGGCGAGTAATTTGCGCTCCCATGTAAAAATGTCTATTCATTCAAAAGCAGATTTTACTTTTAAGAAGTAAATGGTGATATTATAATGCGAGATGCCTATTTACTGTCAGATTGATTTATTGACGAATCACAGTCAGCCTTACTCCCTTCGTTCTTCAACAGTTGATTTTACCCCTCGCCATTATCTTCTCGTCTATTAATTCCTATGTCTGTGTTTGGCATACATTACAGCACCTAGCCGGGGTCCAGTCCGAAATTGGGACCCTATGGAAAATTGTATGATTTATTTTCTGCCCATGTCCTCGATTTTTACCATTTTTATAGCATTTTTTTATTGTCATTTGATTGAAAAATTCTGAAATACCTATTATCTTACTTTTGCATTTTCATGAAAGCTGTGTGAGAAGGAGAAATATAGTTGAAGATTTTAGCAGGTCATACGTTCTTTGGCGATGAAAATGCGGTCGATTATGATATGTAATGGTACATTCCTGATAAAAACAGAATGGACAAATGTAATTTTTTCGTAAAACAAATCTATAAGTAAACGAACATCCTTTAAAGTACAAACCTCGTAGTATGTCCAATGTTGGAACAGATGTTTCTCCCAGGGTAGGTAGGCACTTTCAACCCTTTAGTAGCGAGGGTCCAACCGAAATAGGAATAATGATCAGCCGCGGAGGACAAAGGGCGACAATGCATCGGGTGATCCAGTGTGACCCTTGCTGCCCCAACGATAAGCCTTTTAGATTGCTGAAGAGCTCAGGAAACACGGACGCGAAATATTAACCCTTTGAAAACGAATATAACACATTGTTTTAAAAAGATAAATAAACATGAATGTTTTGATGAGTATTTGAATGTAATGGCATAGAAGTAGGTTTTTTTATATATACTTTTTGCGGGCAACAAATTAAAATGCCATGTTTTAACAAGATTTTATAACTTACCTTAACTGCGCCATATGAAGTGATACCTACCTAATATTACCCGTCAATCTTCCTGTATGAATACTATTTGAATTGGATTGTACTAAAATGAATAAATAATTATGTATTTATTAGGTACTTGTTATAATCTTCAATTTAACTTAGGGGAGTATGGATGATACCATACGCAAAGTGTTTTCAGATATATTTTCTTGCTCTTTATGAATTCATCAGAAATTAAAGGGTCAGTTCTTTAAGGTATGCAAAAATAAATAAAAATCGTTAATGTTTCCCAAAAATTGCACTTCAACATTTTTGTACACTATCGGACAGCGACGGGTATATTACAAATCAGTTCCACTTTTTAAGACTATAATTTTCGTCTTTTTATAATAATAATAATAGTTTTGGACACACAAATAAGCAAATTTAAATCTAATTTAACCAACAAAGTGTAAACATGGTATCAGCACTGACCATGTTCCAATGATAATAAAATGACCATCTTACGTTTTAAAAGTTGTATCTATAGCAAGGCCGGCGGTAATTTTATTATCCCACTTGCATTGTTTAGTATCGGCCACCACTGTTTCAGGTACTATCAGACACACGATTCTATTTTAATTTAATTTAAATTATGGAACACTTGGATATTTAATATTGTTTGTATGACGCACATTAACGCGTGGAAATATTATATAATGGATTTACTTAAGTTATTTATAAAAAAAGTGCGTAAATTGAAAAGTGTGTTAAACCCAGCACGCCTCAAATTTGTAATGCAATATTGTGAAATAACTTACCAATAAGAGTTATAAGGCTAGTCCGATACTATACGAATTTCCCCTATATATCACTAGTCACTAGTTTGTCTTAGATGTAAGTCACTGGCTATAATTTTAAATCTTAGTTGTAATCCAGTTATATAAATTTTATCTTATATTTATTTGTACAGCGCCATTGAGGTGATTTTTCACAAAAATGGCACAATGCAAATCAGTCAAATTTCAATATTTGATTTTCTGAATGGATATATTTACGTGCAATTTTATTACAAAAGTGCCTTTATTGAACATTAATAATGCACCTACATAATCACATTTTTTTATGCATCTACGATTTAGTCAAAGGGTTCAAAATCAAAGCCGGCGAAATCGTACGTAGACGCGATGTCATAAAGCATTCAAATATTAGACAACCAAAAACGACGCCAGCGGATTAATTTTGGGTCGGCCTTTATAAACTAGCCCTCGGACTGTAATATTCAATGGCCATGAGTGATAACAAAGATCAATGCGGAAGTAAAACTGCATTTTTGCTCCGGTGCTTTGGGGGTCATCATTCAAGGGGTTAAATATTTGTCCTGAGTCCTTTAAATTTATGAAGGTATAAAAAATGATTTGGATTTTATGGTCGAGTTATTGCGAAATTAGAAAATTGAAGTGACAAATTGAAGAGATTTTTGAAAAGATAACCAATAAAACTATGCCCGTTCGACCACTTTGCAAATGGATCACATTTAAATTTTTGGTTAAACGGTTAGCAATTGATTAAAGGAAGTTACGAGAAAATGAGAAATGTGAAATAATTGCTTTGTGTATATTTTTCGTGAAGGACAGCGAAAATTAATGTTAAATCGATAAAAATATTAACAGCGTTGTTACAGGATTCTCTTATGATTTTTATCCATGATTTCAATATAAATATGATCCAATTTGGACTTATATAAGTATATACTGTACATTAGGCCAAATGTATTTTTTTACTTACCACGGCAGAAAAAGCCTATTATGGGTGCTTGGCTGCTCCGGAATGGTTAGATTAGTGCGCTTGGGAAAAGTGTTTATTTAGTTCCTAAGTTATGCCCCGATATTTAAAATATTAAATAGAATGTTTCCTAAATTTGAAAGAAAAAAATGGCACATTAGATAGGTAGGGTTAACTAAAGTTAACTATATCTCACGCTTTTTGGGTTGATTTCAGACATTACAGTAAGTACATATAAGTTACTAACATGACTAGAAGATTTTAAAGATATCGTTAAGGCGATGCCATACGTAGTAATGCAAAATCATGTGTTTTTGGTTTGAAAATTTGGTCGCCTAGAAATGTTTCAGATGCTTTAATTAAATTAAAATACATCTTGCCCTTTGAAATAATCGAGTATTTTTTAGATAAGTCTTTATAAAAGGCCAGAAAAAAATAATGTATAAGGCCTATGAAAACTGCTTTAAAGTTCAAAATCTCCTTCTTACGAATCCATTTTCGGTTATGATTTTATTGTATAATGTGGAAAATTAAGTAATTTATAAAATGATCGGAAAAAAATTAAATATTTATGCCTGAAAAATCATAAATCCACAATATAAAATAAAAGTCACTTTTTGGCAAATGTTTTTTTCTTGCATAAATCAAAACAGGCGGATGGTGTTAAGCGGGAATTTAAACATTATCGCCATCTACGTAAGGGTTGTTATTGATAGCGGCTCGATTTAAAATATTACACGACGTAGTGCATCGCCTTAATCACAAATTGTTGGCATTTCCGCCACAATATGAGTGCTTTTTTAACTGTCGTTCATTACCGACCCTGCGAAATTAAATTATGAAGTCGCTTCATCCATTGCTCCTTTCTGTTCCGCTGCGCGCACTTTTGTTAATGAGCGCTTTTTATGAATATGCGTAGCCAGTTCCACATTCGCATACATAATGCAATAATACACACATACGCGGGACATGAACGTTATTTGAACAAGTCTGTAAAATTAGCTGAAGGTAATTGGATTCAGAATCCCATAGTACTAGAAGAAGCATATTGCTATTAAATTATTTATTAGTACAAGATCCAGACAGATTATTTTTATAATAGTTTTATTATGAATTCTGGATTGATTTTTACTGTTGCAAAATGCAAATTAAGTTTTTTTAGATTAATCAGGTTTGAATAGTAAAATTAAATCTATTTATGCACAAGAGCTTTACAATGGAAAGTAATTTATTTTATACTAGCTGTACCAGGACACACTTTGCTGTGGCTCCGTTTGTCTGTGCAGATAGAGAAACATTAGCGCGTGTTGCATTTACAACACTATTACAACAGATGGCGCTGTTTTTCTAAAAAAAATATTTTTACGTGTCACAGATGACATCTACATAAGGGTTCCATGATAACTCAACACAGTGACAATTCAACACACTTTTTAAAAGTGATATAAAGTCATTAGAAACGATGAAAAAAAAAAATTAACCTAGCCTAACCTACTTAACCCAGATTATAAAGTTTTTGAAATTAATAAAATACTTAGTTTTTACCACTTTTATTGTTTATAAATACCAACATGTTTCATGAGCAACGCTCACTTCTTCAGGGTTTTAATAATACTAATTATAAATAACAGTCATAGACAATGGTTTCAATAGAGAAATAATAGACATAGACAATGGCGTCATTAAAAATAATAGACATAGACAATGGCAACAATGAAAAGATGAGAATGGATAGGGGAAAGAGAGGCAATATGGAACAATTTACAAAGGGAATAGGTTTAATATTGGGTCATTTAAAAATAATTTTTGATTATTAATAATATTCAATTTTGCATTCACACTCTTTCTAATCTCTAAAATTTCTAGTTTATCCAACTGAATGCCATTGACATTACAATGTATTAATTAAATTAATTAATTATTAAATGGTGCCACAAAATAAGTTTGCTGTGTTAGAAGAAGTAAATAAAGTTTTTGTTTCATCACTTTCCATGTTTTTATATAACTTTTTAAAAATGTGATGAATTATCATTGTGATGATTTATCCGGTCACCCCATATAAGATAGGTATATAAAAACACACATGTATTTGAATGCAATGTTGTGTCAAAATTTCAAAGCAACCGGCGAAGAACTTTCGCGGATTTAAGATTTTGAACAAAATAACATTAACATTTTTATTTATATAGATTGGATATAAATAAAAATACGGGATACTCCGTGACCTAACTGTGATATAAATTGTGTAACAATGCAACCATGTTAATGAAATAAAAAGATTAACGGCCGCTGTTCCCAATCCTACTGATCAACAGCTAAGCCGAAATTTTGGCTCAACACTGATCAAGAGCACAACTACACTCTTTCCAACGGAAAGGTGACGACTGAGCGATTTACCAATTTAAGGAAGGCAAAATACTGGATTAAGCCTGCCTCAGTAAATGACTACTTATGAAAAGTGTCGACAGAGTGAAAAATATTCGCGACGCCAAGACACGATGGCATTAAAGTCAAGCACACACTTTATTTTTAACCTATTACATACGCCAGGTAAATAATATATAAAATATCGGTTTATGTAAAAAAAATTAAATGCATTAATAATAAACACAATAATTAATTCATCAATTTTAATTTAACATTGAAAGTTTTTACTTTGATGTCATTTTATTGTCTATGAAAGTGGGCGGGGCCACTTAGGATAATCAATGGTAAAACTGTTTGGAAACAGGCGAATCGAATGTTATTGAACAAATTACTTGGCTGATCGGAGTCTGAGATTGATCCTTCGAAAAGTTGGGAACAACGGCCGTCTCAGTGTATGTTTTTGTAATTTATGATTTTCTAAAATGAAAATTTGATCATTTTATTTAATTCTATAGAGACTTACGAAGGTAGCATAGACGACACCATGCCTTAACTGGAAATTAAATATAACCGAATTTGTCAAATATCATAACTTGATTTCGTAATAAAAAACTAACATGTAGAATGTATAAAAGTCTATAATACCATAATTAATATGGTAATGAATAAGATAAGAAATACCTCTATAATATTTGGCAAATCGAGGCTTAAATTTCCATAACAAAACTGTGCTTAAGAAATTCGAATGCGATGGAGATCTACAATGTCAGGCGAGTGTGAGTGGGACAGAGCGCTGGGCTATCAGTCTAAATCGATCGTCTGTTTCCATTAAAATTTGTATGGAAGGCACTATGGTGATATTCTTTATTCTATGGTCATAATCAAATGTGGGTATGCCTTATAAACACTTTTAATAATATACACATATATATATATATATATATATATATATATATACATTAATACTATGCGTATTCTAGCGGACACTCTCCCATATACTTTTTGACTTACAAGTTTCACAAGCTAAAACAAAATAGGACTGACTTGATCAAAATGAAGCACATTAATAATTTATAAGTGTGCTATATCTATATTAAACAAATGGAATATGGAATCTTGCATAATTAACAGAATCTTCACCAACTTCTAACATATGAATTGTTTTCATTCACAAAACCTAAACACTTCATAATCCAGAGAAAGCCGATACCTTTAAAGTTAACTGTGCTAGACGACTTGTTTAAATTTATTTTAAATAGCTGTACCCCACCATGCGTTGCTGCGGCTCAGTATGTCTGTGAAGATAGAGAATAAAACATAATGTGTTGCTTTTCGTTCAACAGATGGCGCTGTTTTTTTTTAAAGCTTGTTTATACCTATCTATATAATTTAGGTATATAAAACCACACGCGAATTTGAATGCAAAGTCGTTCGAGGCGATCTGTGAAGAACTTTAGGAGATTTAAGATTTTGAACAAATGAAAACAGAAAAGACAGAAAACCATAAGACCGAATCTTTTCTGTCTTTTCTGTTTTCATTGAACAAATGAAAACAGAAAAGACAGAAAACCATAAGACCGAATCTTTTCCGTTCCACATTTTTTGTTTGAGAGTCGTTAATGTTGTCGTCTATGAATCATTTATTTTATTTTATTAACTTACTAAGTGATGTATATCCGGCGATGCGCAGGGTTATGAATGATTAGGAGCAAAGTTTTTAGATTGTGAAATCTAGTGTATATAGGTAACTGAAAACCGAAATAATATTATTATAAATAATTGAAAAGGTTTAATTTCTTTAAAGTATTTGTTTCACTTCATTGTTCCATATCTTCCTCTTACTCACTCACTCACTCACTTTCATGTAATATAGTCTCCTTATACCCCTTTCTTGGTTCATCACAGACATCATATTTTATCACGCATAAGTATGTATTTGATTAATTTGATTATGCCATCTCTTCCTTAGTTGTCCTCGAATACTTCTACCATTCACTTCTACATCATACATTCTCCTCTCACCCTTTATACGTTCATCAAATAAGCGATGTTTTACCACTCATAAGAATTTGATTCACTTGATCGTGCCATGTCTACCTCGGGCATACCCGACTTCTTAAACCGTTCAAACAAACTTTGAAGTTTTCAGCCCAATCGGACCAGTAGTTTTTGAGTCTATTGGGCACACACACACACACACACACACGTATATTTTCTTTTATTTATATATAATATACAAGGTATGTACCATTTAACCCTCTCGGATCCAATATGATAATTGTCATCTTTGTTTTTGTAGTACATACTATTTAATTATTAGTAACTTTATTTTGGTATTTAATATTGTTATAAAATGCTACGTTTAAAAATCTAGGTACATGAGGTACTTAACAAGTTAACGTTCTCAGTTTTAAATTGAGAATGGAAATATTATTCTGTATTATTTTTTTGATTCTCAATTTTTTCGAGAAGAGAAAAAAAAGGTGTTCATGCACATTGTTGAAAAGTTAAAAGATGACCCTGACTTCAGGGTCTTGTATGTTTACTTTTTGATGATTAATAGCATCATTACACGAAGTGATCTGAAGTGAGAAGGTGTCTTTTACTATCTGCTTTTATAACTTTTTTTAAGGAATATAATTTTTTTACCTAAGCTACATCTGTTTACATTATAAACACATACAAAGGTACTCACCGTTACATAAATAGAGAAACAACTACGTGTAAAAATGTAATTGAAACCTCCTTAGATGTACCTACTTAATTGTATTTAAAAAAATTGAAAATCTGTTTTCATATCTAACCGAGCTAAATAAAAGAATTTATGTAAAAAAAAACAAATTGATTTGTTTAGCGTCTAACAATACAAAATTTAAATGTTCTTGTTATATTAAGCCCCCGCATACCTAATTTCTACCGATTTATAACAAGTTTCTTGTTAACGCTTTAGGTTTTTAAGTTCCAAAAAAGTCATTTATTAAGATATTATCTATAAATTTGTTAATTATATGAAATTCCCTCGATGGGAATCACAGAGTAAGCTCCGAAAATTATTTTAAAATCGTTTTGTTTTGTTTTTTAAAATGTTAAGTGCATTGATGTAGTTGTATTTAGTCTATGGTTAAGAGGCATGAAAAAGTTCACAGTGTATCTTTAAATTCAACTAAAGCATTTGTTGAGAGATTTTTGCTCTATTTTAAATGAGCCGTGTTTTATTAAATATTTTCACCATTTTCGCTTAATTATTATATTTTTTAATTTTATAATCTATTTATAATTTTATCTAACATTCGTATTTACATATCTCCCTTTCAAACCATCTTTGAACGCTTACTACGGGGCCTTAATACGAGTATATTTGGTATTATCATTCAATTTTATCATTAGAAAAAATGTTAAGAATTAGTTACTTAATGGTATGCATGAGTTTAGAAGCTGGTAAGTAGTAGTATTAAATCAGTTCATTTTAAATACTAGTACTTAAAAACTAAATTAAAGTAATATCTAATACACTTTTTAAGGTAGTAATGATAATGTAAATTCTTTTACTTAAAAACGTGTATGAAGTTCTCGTATAAAAATCATCCAATCTCAAATAAATTCAGGAAAAGTAAATGAGAATATTGAATTAGGCTTTTATCGCATTTGAATTCTGTATTTATGTGCTGCCCTCAGCATCAGGCACATTAGCGAGGCAAACACACCCCCGCTACATTTTGACGAGACGCCGACATAAATCCATTTCAAATAATAATTTGGTGCCCTTCTATTTGATCAAATAAAAAATTCGTTTACTCTATTATCCTTCTCCCATACCCCTCCCCGTTTCTACCCTTCGCGGCAATCCTCTCTTTCTGCCACCCAATCTACCCCACAACACTGTCTGAGGGGAGCGCACGCCTTCTGGGTCAATTTACAAACCATTCTTTCAATTTCAATTTTCTTATATATATATTTTTTAAATTTGTGTTACTGTAAGCTCACGAAAGATTTAACTTTTTTTTGTTACCAAGTTCTGTTGATCCTCCCTTCGAAGATAGTAAATGGGGAGGCTTTAGTAGTTTAGAGTTAGTAACAATAACGTGCATTTTTTGAGAAAGTTAAAAATTGAATTTAAAAAAATTAGGTATACCTAGTTATTATTACAAATTGAAAGGAAGATAAAGTAATTAATTTAGTTCACTAATCAAACAAACAATGCCTCTTTTAGCTAAAGTCTAATAAATAGATTAGATTGTGTCATGGTCAAAATAAACTTTAAAAAAGTATTTTTTTAGTCTTACCACTTTTAACGTACTTGAGATATTTATTTTACCTCATGGGTATAATTCACAAGCAATCCTGTAGTTTTCATTTGATCGCAATCTAGCAAGTAAAGTGTGTTCGCTCTCGTTTTGTAAAATTTTGACCATGTACGAAAAAAACATCAGTTTACCGAAACATATTTTGCTTTGTAAATTAACACCCTCGTTTCCTCCAACCCATCCCACAAGTATGGCCTCCACCACCCAAAATGGCCTCGCTGTGAGTCGAGCCCTTTACACAACCACCCCCATTGCCCCTCCCTCTCGCCCCCGCCCCCTGCATCCGCCGTTACCACCCCGGCCTCCCGGTAACCCCCGTCTGACCCCAACCCCCAATGCTCGCCTCCCCGATAACAACCCCTGTGCAAAAAAACCCGCGAATCTTCGCCCCGCGATACACTGTAAGCAAAAGTATAACATTTTGGAAGTGCCGTGATTGAACATACAGATTGCACTATTTTAGTGTGACATAAATTTTGCCTATTGGGTTAGTTAATACCACGTTTAAACCAAAGCTAAATCAAGCTAGTATATCAACATATGATTGTAATGATTTTTATCAAACAATTTTGAGCTTATTTCCAATTTTTAAGGGAAAACTGTTCCCATTACAGTCAGTTACGACCGTTAATTCACAACGTTACTTCAGTTAAAATCAATTCCACTAGGAATTAGCAATTTCAAAATAAAATAAAAAAATGTCAAAAAGGTTGATACTATTTACGGTGCCTATTTATTTATTTTTGTTTTTTCATAGTGACATAGTAACGTATGTCCTAAACATGTCCTAAACATGTTCTAAAAAATATAACATGCTACTTGCCGTGATTAGTGAGTTTTTCTTACAAAGCAATGCTTTATATCATTTTGATTTTTGTTTCATGACATAACTTACTAACACTACCACAAATTCCTAGAAATCAAAAATTCTGGAATCAGCCTTACATTTATTTTGTATTTACCTGTGTATTAAGCAATGAATAATCATTTAAATTAAATCCAATGACAACGTTCCATATGTATTTAATTTAAATAATTCTATTTTTTTCATTTATTTTCATTAATTAATTAGATAGAAGGGTACTTTCACAAACAATGAATGACTATGATTATAGTACTAAACATATTAAATTTTAATATTGTCATTCGTAATCATTGATATAAAAAACGATCTAAACCCGAACATTCCGAAACGGTTCTAATTGGCTACAACGTCATTATGACATAAAAAACGCCAATGCATGATAAACGTCAACGCCGCCGAATCCACGAATAAAAACGAACATTCAGTGCTGTCGCAAATTAAAAATGGTACATTTTAAATAGTTATGAAAAAAATTTCAAAAATATAAAAATAAAATTAAAATACCTTCACCATCGCAATTTTTTTTTAAATTTATTCCAAGAGTAAAAAAAAACAGTGAAAAAACCCTACTATTGTTACTGTTAATTCTAAGCACTCAATATATTTTTTGAATTGTCTGGGGATAAAAAAACTTCATGATTTCTCATCACATTCTTCCCAAAGAGTCTACACTTCGTTCGTTACCCCAATACTATGGTGAATTTTGATAAGCATGGACATATTAAACCACTAATATTTTTATGTCTTGTATGAATGAGTACCTAACCTATAAATATTTACAAATAATTCGAATCTAATTAATGATCATTTGACCATTTATTCCCTTCTTAAAAATATCACATTAGCATTTGAGGTAAATATAAAATAGCTAATAAGTTATATTTACAAAACGATTTTTCTGTTCCTTTTTCTGTACAATAAGTTTTCCGTTGGAAGTGATCGGGAAGTTCTTGCATTCCGAATTTTGAAGGTTTAAAAAAATTCTGGAAGATAATTAACCAAACAAATGAAAAAGTTTGAAATACGAACTATTAAATATTTGTCTATGAAATTTGCAGAAATGGAATGAGCTTAACAACATGAAAAAATAATTTATTTTTAATTATTTTTTAAACATTAAGTTCTTAATAGTAGTTAACTTAATTAATGTCTTCCCGCGTACAGACTACCCGTCATGTATTTTTATAATAAAAATATCCACCATCGCCCACCGCCCCTATCTCCCCAATCCCGGTTTCCATGGCGACATTCTTTTCACGGCGGGGGTGGTCCATCCATACCTAATGATGGGTAAGTCCCCTGCACCCGCCACCACGCCACCCCATGGGGAGGGGATCGCGGGAGCCAATGGAAAAATGGTGCGCCAAAGGGGCTGTTTCACGGGATGTGTTAGCTAAAGAAAAATCAACAGACCTGCCATTGATTTTCCCTATTGGAATGAAAGGAACAAGGGTTGAATAAAAATATTATGTAACTTCATCGTTTGCTTAGCATTGGTTTTGTTTAAAGTTTTATCATCAAAATTACTAGTTTCGGTTGTGTCTGTCTGTAGCTCTGGTTCGATGAATTCTAGAACTTCAATTTGCTTTGTATTAGATTTTCATTTTCAAATATGAATCGATTGTAATAAATTGATTAAGTACCCACCTTTAATCTTACTTAAAGTACCAACCAATCTAGAATAAACAGATATATTATTACCATGACATTATTTGAATAGTAAATTATGCATTTGAAATGTGTTTTTATTTTGTTTAAATTTTTTGGTTGAACCTTTTTTGTGATTTTTTAAAGTTTCTGAGATTTTCACATTTCAAGAAAGCATTATTTTATAACTAACTAGATTTATTAACATAATATACCGTGCTTTTGACCGGTCTGTTCCAGCACATAATCATGTAAATGACACCATATCAATTCCATAAATTTGAAATGAAAAACCTTGCCCATTTTATTGTTAAATCAGCAATGTATCATGTACACAGATCATTGTCCTGCATCGTCTTCTTCTTAACGCGACCTTTCCTAGGTTAGTTATCATGTCAATCTTCCCCCTCTTACCTTTCTGAAACAACTTGACAAGGTCTGATAAGGTCTCCAATTTTATTTTTTATTTTAATGAAAATGTATTAAATTTAAAGAGATGTTAACGACAGTAAAATGAGTTTTTCGGTATCTCCAAAAATGACGAAGTTATAAGGGGAAAACGAATGAAATGGTATCTTGTGACGTCACACGAGATACAGTTCGGTACAAAAAAAATGACGTACTAATTATCATGATAATTTTGTAAAAAACAATAAATTTCACTGTAGGAGACGACTTTATTGCATTCATTCTTCTTGTCCTAAAACTGCTAGACATATTTGACTGTTTTCAAGATAGAGCATTTTGATTATGGTATCTTAAACCCGACTTTATTCTGTATTGAAAATTTCGAACAACAACCTAAATTCAACCATGTTTCACAGAATTTGAAGAATTCATCAAATTTCAAAGTTGATATTCACGATCTGTGAAGGTTCTATTCAAGGTTCTATTCTGTTCTTATATAATTGTTGGCCAGTTGTTTCTCAACCCTGAAATATTAACAGAACTAGAATAGAACCTTCACAGAAATTGAAAATAAACTTTTTGATGAATAATTGTTCAAATTCTGCGAAACAACCCTTCCTTGGCCTTGGCTATTTTGAAAATCGTTTTTTGTCATTTCTCTCTCTCCCGAACAATTTGAAATTTTGATATACTTATCTTTTCATTTACATCATTAAGGTACAAAAATAATAAAAAATATTATTTTATGTTTAGTTTGATGAATTTTAAGATTCCTGTTTTGACACACTGCAGTGGTCCCGTGACTCTCATAAATATAAAACTACTGCATTTGAGGGTATTTAAAGATATCCCTCATCAACACTTTGCAACGAAGTACCTCTGTCCATTTGAATATGTATGTGCTTCAAAAAGCTCTGTGGTGAATGGTTGATAACTGCTCAGTCAGCCTCACAACAGAATATTTATTAATCCCCACTAAACGGGATACTTACTTATTTGTGCTAGCAAATATATATGTTTTTAATTTCAATATTATTGATTTAATTTGAATTTTAATTGTTTGATTTCATCTAAATTTTTATTTTATTTGAGTTAATCATTATGTATATATTTATATATTATACATTCGACACATCTGCAAACCTGCTGCATTCCAGGTCCGGGATGTACAGCTGAGCAGCGACCTTTTTGTCAACGCCATAAAGCCAAGAATACATAAGTAGGGATGTGGAATATATGATAATCTATTGACAAATAAGTGTTTATATTTTTTTCATTATACACTTAGTAGAATGTCTTAAATGCATAAAAAAATTTAATTCACATTAAAATATTCTCCAAACTTTATTCACTAGGTAGCTTTAATCTCCTGGAAACACGAGAAGAATCGTAAATATAAAGAGAATAAAATATAATGTTCATAAAATAAAATAAGAATAATTTTGGAATGAATAAAACCACAGAGTTTTCCAATAAGAGGTGTTATTTTGAATAGCCTGCTATTTCGGTAGATGTTACTTTTGAAGCAGTCATTTTTTTACATTTGACAAGTAGAAACTACGCCATTAATAAAAATGGAACAATACACGCTTCAACAACGCATTGAAATTATTAAAATTCACTTGAGCGAATCAAATTCAAATCATCTTGAGTGATGAGGCCCATTTCCACCTCGGTGGCTTCGTCAACATGTCGCATCTGGGGCTTAGAAAACCCAAGAATTATTGTTAAAAAGCCTCTCTATCCTCAACGTGTGACTGTTTGTTGCGGTTTATGGTCCGGCGGAGTCATTGGACCCTACTTTTCGAAAATGAGGCTGGAACAACAGTTACGGTGAATGGATTGCGCTATCGAGAGATGATTAATAATTTTTTATTGAATGGTGTTGATCTGGACAACGTTTACTTTCAACAAGACGGCTTTACGTGCCACACAAGCAACGAAACCATTGATCTTTTACGATTGAATATCAAAATAACAACTCTTATTGGAAAACCCTGTACTATTTAGGTAATACTATGTACTTATTTACTAAGGTCATCAAAGTATCTCTAGATCTGAAAATTGAACATCTAGGTCTAAAAGTTGTTTTATTGAAGCAACTGGGTTACAGGACCTGTAAAGGAAAGGTGGATGAAAAGCATTCTTTTTAAAAATATTTTGTCTAATTTATTTTAAATGCGAATTGATTTCGAAATGCCTCTTATTGAATTATTTTTTGTAAGTGGAAGTTGTTAATTAAAACAAAATCTAGCAACAAACAAGGAGAGATATTTCATTTCTAAAAGGGCTTCGTCGATATTCTTTTTTAATTTCCCTTATTGAAAAGAACGAGGGAATATTTTTTAATAATTTTCACCCCATTCTGATTTAAATTTACGCTTCAATTCACATCTCTGTTTCCTTCTTCTTCAAACTTCCCCGCACCGAGTAAGGTTTTCTTTGTCAGTTTATAATAGAGTAGGAAGAAGGAACTTTTTTCTCGGATTCTCAAGCTTCAAATTTTATAAATTAATTTTTTAAATACATCCATTTTAATTTCGATTTTGTTTTGAATGCAAATCTTGGAAGAAGACATTAACTCACTCTCCTGACATCCAATCGAGCTGAAGTTCTCGACTCGTTGTCGATGACAATGCATTCCACACACTTTTCGTGGTTATCACGCATAGATACGAGGATATTTAGGCATTTATCTGAATTCATATTACATTACAACCGTTAATACACGGTCATACCCAATCGAGATTTGGCTCAGTTGTTAGCACAGTTGACTCCAGTCCCTGGGGAGGAAGGTTCAATCCTTAGTCAAACCATTTAGTTTAATGTACATATATTACTAGAAAAGATGTATTATAGTAATTTTCATGAGTTGATTTTTTAAAATTTCGTTGATTCTTTGGTTGCATGAATCAATAATACACTGTTATTTTATTCAAAGCACAATCATGGAAAAAGGTCTACAAAAACACAGAAGCAGGGATGACTGAAATAAATAAATGGCAAATGAATAATCTTCTTACACTTAACATTTCTAAAAAAAAATACTTGACTTTTAGTAAGACAAAAGCTGGTCAGCCAGATAGTCGCCCACAATTACATCTTCACCCCTGCACCAATACTTCCACAAATAACACACGCTGTACTTGTGACAAAATAGATTATGCGGATAATATCAAATATCTCGGCTTAACTGTTGACCATAATCTAAAATGGGATCTCCAAATTAACCTAATAACAAAAAAAATCCGGAAACTATCATACATCTTCAAAACAATACGAAATATTATGTCATTAAATCAGCTAAAAAATATATACTTTGCACTTTGTCAAAGTATTCTAATGTATGGTATTTCAGTATGGGGAGTAGCAGCAGACACTCATCTCAAATCCCTTAAAATTAATCATAAATCAATAATTCGAATTATGTTTAGAAAGCCTTATCAACATCCGACAGAACAGCTAATGATTGAAAATAACTTATTAGACATAGATAAACTGTTCATAAAGAAGATCATCTACAAAAACTGCATAAAAAATTACCACATCACATAACTCACTCGCAAAACACGAGAGCAATCACACACAAACAATTACAAGTACCGTATATCAAATCGAATTTCGCTAAAAGACATGAATCTTACCTGGCTCCTCACATATTCAACATGTTCCTAACCCAAACTAAAACTTACGTCTTACCAAATAATTTGAATTGGGTGTTCAAAAGATTTGTAAACTGGTTGATTGTAAAAGAAAGAACAGATATTAAAAATATTCTAAACATCTAATGCATTTTACAAACCATACTGCACACAAATTCTAACAAAATTACAAAATTTTACAATTAATTATAAACGAAATACTCATTTCATATTTTTATACATAATTTTTCAACACATATAGTACCACACTTATTTTTCTATTTTTATATTACTCATTTTTTTACTACTATTTTTCTTATTATTTTTATTTTACTATTTTTTACTAAACATTTGGCTAATATATAAATTGTTAATTACCAGCCTCAGAACAGACTTTGTCTAGTGAGGAGGGTAATGAAAAAAAAACATCTGTACAGAACCAACCTTAAATAAACGCCCGGGTTGCCGGCACTGAAACTGAATGAGAAATATATGAGTTGCTCCTTATGCTCTGATATTAACAAAATAAGTGATGACTACTTAATTTTTTTATTTTTGTTATACTCACAGCTTTCTTTGGATAAAGACATCCTTATCTCAACAGACTTCCTCAAATGCTAGTGTCTCCAGTCTAAAAAGTCAGCAGTTTTCTAAGGTCTTCAGTCCATCTCATCTGACGGTAACCTCTAATTATTTTTCCAATCAAAGACATCTTATGATTACATCGCCGTTCTTTAATAAAATTATATTATGACGTTTTATTTAATCTAAAAATAACCTTCCTAAGAAATATAGCACAACTTTTTTCTCCGCCAACGAGTCTCAACTCTTTCAAGCCAGAGGGACTATGACAACAGTAATTTAATAACTATGAACAACAGTAATTTTATATCTTTAATAAGGTGGGAAAAATTAAGAAATATATGTGGTTACTAAAATAACAAAAACCTTTTAAAGCTACGTTTCTATTCTGAAAGATGTTATCAAAACGGAGAAAAATGAATACGGCTTTGATACTGTTAAAATGTGATTGCATGACCAATTCCTGGTCAAATAATAGTCATTCAGAATATATATGAATACGCGATAAACGTAGGTGGCCTTGGTTAAATACATTTAATGGACAATATTTTTATTTTAAATAAAATGTTCGTGCTTTACTGATATTTTGTTTTGAAACTTGTCAAATCATTCGATATATGCCTCCAGTCCCGTTTTTAACAAGAAAACGAATAAATTTACCAGATTTTTAATAAATTAACATATTCATATTAAGATATTCATATCAGTAACATTTCTTCGTGTAATAAGGGCATAAATACTGTATATAGTATCTTCCGCTCCGACATTTATAGAAATAATTAGTTTCATTTGGGTGATGATTTAATGTAAGAAAAACCACAAGCTTCCCAATTGAGATATATTCGCAACCCCTGGCAGAAGGGAGGAATTTTAATGAGGCCACGCCGTTGAAATTATAATAATAAAAGTTTAAAGGCGAACTTTGGTTTGCTCGGAGGAAAATGAAAAGAAAATCCCCGTTGGGGTATAAAGTTGGCGTGAGGATTCATTTAGAGATAACGGCGTATCTGTATACATCTTTAAATTACATCATGTCTACATTATTATAAATTTTTGGCTGGTTGCCCCGGTAGCCAAAGGGTTGAATATTTTCTATTTTGTAGACTGAGTTATTTTTACAAGCTCGTGGCCAACGCATTACGTGAATCGTAAACATAATTATATGAATCACTGTCCATCGTAACGTGTTTTAAAAATCAAGAACGCAAGGCAATTATTACAAATATCTTTTTTTCATTTTTTATTTTTATTTATTTTTTATATATTTAATAATATTGTTATTGGGTTTACAAAAACAGTTTATTTTTAAACAAGTTCCGTTGTGTAATTATTACTACGCGTGACAGCTGTTTCAGAGGGCGAAACAGCTGTCACGCGTAATAATAATTACACAGCAGAACTTGTTTAAAAATTGACCTTTTTTATAAACCCAATAACAATGTTATTGAATATATAAAAAATTAAAATTAAAATGGAGTTCTACAAATTAAGCTTAATAACAATAAATAAAATATTTCTTTTTTTCAGTTTGCCTACGTTTTAAGTTTTGTACAAAGCAGGACTTTTCTTTAATAAATCTACCCCGAGGCAAACATACTAACACATCCCTATTTCTGACATTTTTAATTGTTTAAAGGCTAAAGAAAATGTGTGTATGTTGCCCGTTGTTAGGCTTTGGACCTTTGACCTCTCGATCCAAAGCCTTAACTTTCCAATCTGCTTTGAAGGTTAATGTTTGGTCAAATTTCCGTACTTTGCTTACTTCTAAATACGCCAAAATTATTGGAATAACACTTCAACTAATTATTAGATACAAGAAAAAAACTATTGATGTCGAGGGATATAAAGTAAATAATGATAATGTAAATAAATAATAATGTACGTCTTCAAACTATTTATGTCATCTGCCCGTGATTCAAAAGAATAAGTATTTATTTAATGCATTTAACTATTTGAAAAAACACGCAAATAAACAATATGGTTGTATGCTTCACATCAGAACTCAATGACATTGTAAAAATATGGTTGTATGCTTTACATCAGAACTCAATGCTATTATAAAAATACGGTTGTGTGCTTTACTTCAGAACTTGACATTATAAAAGTATGGTTGTATGCTATGTATAAAAATATAGTTGTGTGTTTTACATCACAACTTGACAATATAAAAGTATGGTTGTGTGCTTTACATCAGAACTGAATGACATTATAAAAGTATGGTTGTGTGCATCAACCATATTTTTATGGTTGATGCACATGATTTATTTTTATGGCAGAACTCGGTGACATCATAAAAATATTTATTCAAGTCAGAACTAACCTGAATTGCAAATTATCCTAAATACACAGAAAATAAGGGCACGGTAATACTGCTATTTTATTTTAAAACACTTTGTATTAGTTAGATAATAATGAGAATTAAGTGTTTCAAATTCCTGAAATGAAAAATAATGCATTATAGTAGCTATTCTGTTAAAAAACGAATAATTTGATGACTTTTCTTCACGCCATGCTTAGACATAATAATATTAAAATAGTTTTTTAGTCTATTTAATTTATTTTTATTAAATTCAAACTAAGAACCTAAGAACTTATTATAGGATCATGGGTTAATATTTTGGGTAAAATAATAAATGTTAAAACCAACGTCAAAACTTTCGCATCATTAACAACGCCGCCAAGTGAACAATCGATTTTAATTTTAGCGAAATAACTTCTTTTTTTTTTTTCTTTATTCATAAAAATATATTTGGATACAGGTTTTTTACATGCTTTTCGACTACCACACTAGACACATGTCCGTATTATGGTAGTCGAAATTTGTGTATAATTATATAAATGTAATACATGATTCATTCAGTTGTAAAATAGGTATAGGTTAAATAGGTTTAACTGAAAATAAGAAAGCGATGAAAATAAAGATAAATTAAATTATTATTTTAAAAAGAAATTTAAAACAGAATTGAAATGAAAAAAAAGAATAATAAAGCAAATGAACTTATTTAATGATGTCAGGTATTCTTTAAAATAGTTCTTTCCCTTAATAAATAACCAATACTGAATATATAATAAATATTATGTACATAATCACATACAGGAAAGGAATTGGAGTAGGTGAATCTTGTAAACATAAAGATAAAAATAAAAATAAGGAAGGATACAAATAAAAATAATAGATAATGCTAGGGATAATAGAAATAAAAATAAAAATGATCGCATCAGCGTAATATAAAGTTTTTCTTGAAAGTTAATTTAGAGATAAAATTTTTACTCGAAAAATAAGTACTATTAAGTTGTAAGGCATTCTTTATAATATTTCCTTCCTTGAGCTTAACTGGTTATTTAGTTCTGTACACTAATGGCATAAAGATCATCAGTTTTCGATGTCTTAATATCAATACTCAGTAAGTTGAACATTTTAGGCGCTATATAAGAGAACTGTCGCTGGGCGAAGGCTGTTTTTGTTGGAGGAATTTTACATTTTTGGTGTGATGAGTAGCGGGTGCAAATATTGTGTTGAGTTTTGAGTGTTAAATCATTTTTCCTTATGTGTATAAGAATTGTCTTAACGTATAATTGTCTAATGTCTAGGATTGCGAATTTTTTTAAAAGTGGGTCTGAAGGGTGAGATGGGTGACATTTTAATATAATCCTTAGTAGCAGTTTTTGAATTAAGATCATGGGATTAATAATTGAAGCTGCACAGCCTCCCCATCCCACGATACCGTATGTAGCTATTGATTGGAAAAGTGCAAAATATATGCATCTCATTGTTTGAAGGTTCAGGATTGATCTGAGAGAGAGAAATATATTGCACAATTTGCGGAGTCTTTTTGTTGTGAAATTGACATGATCCTCCCAACGTAGTTGATCATCTATAACAACCCCTAGATATAACAACCTGTGGATATATTGTCGATTCCAGTTGAATGTGTGTTTTTGAGTGATGAAATAATTTCAGTGATTTCTTGTTCTGTGGTAAGAGTGAGATTAAATGGATCATAACAAAGATTTTCAATCGATATTCTATACTATTAAATTCATTTTTTCATTTCGGAAACTGCAATACTTACTTCTAATTATTATCTAAATACTACAAAAGTATTTTAAAAAAAATAAAAAATCGTAGTAAGTGTCCCTATTTTCTGTATATTTACCAAATTATTATAAAAATACAGTATTGTGACAAGTTCTTTGACTCTTTTTTAAATAATTACTTTGTAACAGTCCTTCTGACAAACCTGAACCATTTCATGTCCGGTGACATTTGTAACAGTTCTCTTCACAAACCTGAACCATTTCATGCCCGGTAACATTTTTGATAGTCCTTCTTACAAAACGGATCCATTTCATGGCCGGTAATATTTGTAATGGTCCTTCTCACAAGCCTGAACCATTTCATGGCCGCTAATATTTGTTGGTAATTTCAGTACCGCATTCGTTTTTTTCTTTTGATATTTTCAGCCAATGTATCACGGCTCTGTAACTCAGGGTGGGATTTGACCTCCTTCACAAATACTCTCCACAGGCTGCAATCTCTTACCCAATCCTCGTTCCTTCCCATCCTGCTCCATTACTGCTCCACGTCTATATTTCTTTGTCGGTCTGCCCCTGGGTAACTTCCACTGGGGCACCAACTAGGTCATATTTTTTATGTCCAGATCTAGAATAATTTCAACACGTCCAGTCTATCGCAATCACCACGCAGGTCACTTTAAGTTTTTCGCTACGTTTGGTGACCTAGAAGGTGTGCCCAGGTTTATGGGGTGATATTTGTCCGGGTCTTGGTGACATATGCTTTTGCCCACCAACTGCGTGGCAGGCTGGAACGGTAGAGACTGGCTAAGGGAGACTTTTTGACCTCTCCAGCAGGACTCTTTCGAAACATCGCTTTGTACCGCAGTGGGTCCATCACTCCTGGACACACTAAACCCCAGATTCCTACCCACCCCTTTTCTTTCATAATCTCTTCTTGCTTTCCCTACAAATACCAGCCATACAGCATTCCCAAAGATTTAATAGACAATTTTTTTTTTCCTGTTTGGAGCTAATGTAAAAAAAATATTATTGGAACCTCGCGAATCTCTCGATGTCATTTAAAAGTGTTAATTTAACTACTGTTTAAAGTTATCTAGTCGATTTTTAGTACCTTCCAAAAAGGTCGACAAATATGACGTTTAATATTTAGGTCCCAATGGTTGAGTGGTTAAGACGCGGTCCCGGTAAGGCAAGATATCCAGAGCTCGATTCTTTAGTTGTGACCGCTTTCTTTTTTTTATTTTCTGTGTCTTATTTAATTTATTAGTATTATCTTCTTCTTCAATGATATGCTACATTGATGGGTACAAACTTTTAAAAAAAGTTTAAGAAAAAGTTGTTCCTGAATTTTGTAATTATTTACTAATCTGCCACATATTCAACTTTTATGATGACCGCACATTAAATTAAAAATTAGCCATATAAATTTGCACGAAGTATATGCATTATGTTTTCAATAATTATAATATATTTTTCTTTTATGTAATAAGTTTTAAGTTGAAAATATGTATTCTTTTGGTAATTATGCATATTATGAATGTGTCGGAGTGTCGGAGTAGTAAATACTAGCAGATAAAAACTTATGGTATGAAAACTTCAACGATTGCTTTTGAAAATAACAGTGGGCGCCACTTCCGTTTACAATAATCATAAACTGTACAGTCATTAAGATAAATACTCTGAGATTTAGTTTTCTGTGTTTGAAGAAAAGTAAATATTTACCACTAATTTTAATCATTTCAATAAAATGCCATTGTTTAATGGGCAACAAAGGTATTTTGCCTAATATAAAATACCCCTTGTACTCGATTCTATTCAGTCATCATTTGGAAAATGATTACACATTTTTAATGAGCTGTTAAAACGGTAGCACGAGAAAAGCCCCGATTTACATCTTTAATTCTTGGACGGTTTTTGAAATCGGAGTAGCATTTTTGATTAACATTTTCCTACTGGGAAATGAAGGCAATCTGAAGGGTTCCTCAGACACAATGGGAGCTCTCGTGTCTAAAAGAAAATTCTCAATTTCCCTTCCTTTTGTTATCAAATTGCGCATTAATCTTAAGTCCCTCTAGCGAGACTGATCACAAGTGACCATTGACAACAGTAGATTAACCGCAGTTCCTTTGTCATAGAAATACTTGAGATTGTAAGATTTTTCGCTGGAAAAATAAAGACTGCTGAAAAAATGAGGGGAGGAATAAATAAGAACACCTTTTAACATTAAAAGATCATTTATTTTTGTTACAAAAAGTTTTACAGATTATAACTTATTATCTAACGCACGTTTTACAAATGATTAGATACATATATTTTTATAAGAAAGATAAAAACATTAAGAATCAAAGCATTACTACTCAGCTTAACTCGGAAACAAATATATGTTTTTAAACTATCAGAAAGATAATATTTGAGAACACCAAACATCATAATTTACCTGAGTGACATTTCGAAATAACTATAATTTCGTTGACCTATAAATTATAGGCCTATAAAACAGAGCTCACCATTTACGAGTTAATATCGACTGAGCTAAGTTACAGAGGAATTTATTAAATATAATATTAGAGGTATTTGTGTAATGCTTGTGTCAAACAAGCGCTTTACGCTAAAACGGTATTTGGGCGTGGCATATATTACCATATCGCTCATACAATCCCACACAGTCATCTAATGCGATACAGATAATATATTATACGTGTGTATAAGATATACCGTGATCTGCTAGCTGTGCGATATTTGAAAATTATATTACCCCTAGGGTCAGATAAATTAGGGAGCGGTCATGGTACGTGGCTGTTGGCTGTCATGGAGACAGATCCACTAAAAAAATATATTCCGTGCTCTCTCCCCCCTCACACTTCTCTCCCTCCCTTATGTTTGGTGGGGAGATGAAGAATATAGCTTCCATATGAGACTAGAACATAAATATAATGTAAATTTATAAATCAAATGATTATTATTAGTTAAAAGTGGTGTATATGACGCAAAATATTGAAGAAATAATGTATATAGGTCACGCTCAAATACAACATGAGAGTATGACGCTCGTGAGAGACCAGCATAAATGTTATTGGAAGATATAACATCAACTTTCATGATTTTTATTTATTTTCATAATGGGTGAATATTTTAAATTTTATTGTGCTAAAGTGAGTGAAAAATACATAATATTCAAGAACGTATACTCATTACGTAACGAAACCTTGCGTAAACATTGATGAACATTTCTCAATCTACTTAGTTTTCATATTATTGCCGGGGTACTTCTACTAAGTGCGGCCTCTTCCCCAGATGTGGCCGAGATTGGATTTTAAATTGAATCTGCCTCCTGAATGTGTGTAATTTTATTTTTCCTGTCGGCGACGCGGTACTTAAATGACATCAAATGCAAATCCACTTCTCAAAACCAGGGAAACGCTCGTAGAAGGATATCTTTTTTTTTTTTAAATATTCCTTAGACATAATTTTTTCTTGTTGATTTTAAATATTATTTAAAACTACCCGAGTAAGATTCTACAGTTTTATGCCAGTTATTAAGAGATGGTAATGATGGGAAATGTGTATCTTTTTATGGGAAAAAGGGGTATTGAAAAAGGTATGAAAAAGGGTATGAAAAAAGGTATGAAAAGGTGTATTGAAAGAGGTATAAAAAGGGGTATTAAAAGGGGTATGAAAAGGGGTACGAAAAGGGGTATGCAAATGGGTATGAAAAGGGGTATTTCCAAAATTCAATAGATTTCCGAAGAAGGTTTTTTCCAAAGCACATCGTTAAGATTTCTTTGAAAAAAAACAACACATCTTAATGCTTTCCTAACCCAATACTGATCTTATTACACAAAGATATTATTGAATATATTTTTTAATCATATCAGACCACCATTTTCGGTAGGTAATTGCACAAAATTACAACTGCAGCTCGGAACAAAAAAAAAACGAAAATAGAAAAAAGGTCCAGGAATGTGCTTTTTTATTTAATTTTCAAACCGTAATTTTATAATAACATTGGTCGCCAAAACAGGCTTCACAATAATAAAAACTTAAATAGTTGTAAAACTTATAAATTTATAAAATTTAATTTTAATTTAAATAAGTAAATAAAATTTAAATGGTGTTCTACTATGTACACCGATAGAAAAAAAAGTGTTTTATAATGCAAGTTTTTGATTAACATTATAAGCATAGAAAATTTCTTCAGATTCGAAACATCGAAACAATGAACAAATTCACGAAAAATACTTGTATAACCTGTTACAGGCGTGAAATCAGATTATGGATTATGGTCCGTCAAAATATCATCAATCTTTTTACTTTTAAGGCGAGACAATACCTTAAAATAAAGCCACAACCTTAACGTCGTAAGTGAAGCAGGCGTACACACAAATATGCGACGCGCGCCCCTAGAGTATTGGACAGATCTGCGGTCAAATTTACCCTATTAAATCTCTAAAATGTTATAGAAATCTTAACGACATCAGTGATGAAGTCGTGTAAAAACAATATATACCGCCCAGCTCGGCATAATGGACGAACCTACGATCGATTTTTCCCTAGCAGGCCTAGGAAATCGATCTTTCCGTGGGGTTTATTTTGATTATTTCTGATGAAAGTATTACTAAAACCTTAAAAGCTTCTAGAGGATTCCAACGGAAATTTACTAATTCATCGTCTAAAAAAATAAAATTTGTTGCTTACCACTAATTTTATAGTTGAAAAACATTTTATAACATTTTCAAACACTTTTATGCTAAAATATTTCAATCGTGAGGTCATGTTTTTATTAATCTTAAATATAAGAAACTCTATAAACATTTGAGATTTTAGTAATACGTTTGTCAGAAATAATTAAAAAATGAGCGTCGAGCAAACCCTCGTTATAAGAGTCTTATATCACCTCAAGAACACAGCACGATGTCTCGAGAAAAGAAACTATGCAAAGATTTATAATGGACAGATTTCTTAGATACTTCAAATTAAAAATTGATTTGTGACACTTATAGGTCCCTGCTGAGCGATTAAATAACATATTACATTTTCGTGTTCAACGTTGAAATTCCTTTAATCATGACGTGTCTATACTACATACGTGAAGAAGAACGATTTTTTATTTATTTATTTATTTATTGACGCCCTATTGGGCTTTTAAGTACATCAAAATTACAAATTTCATTTTTAGCAACAGTATAAAACAAACAATAGAAAATCGAAATAAAATTTTAAAATAGATATTTAACTGCACCAAAATGTTGGCCTAAGTATATACGATTTAGAAGCAGCCCTAATGGCAGCGGGGAATCTCATAAACATTTTGATGCGAATAACGCAATCCTTAAACGAATTTAGTCGGCCGAGTAACGATCCCATGATTGACATTTAATGTATAAAAATGCTATTCCTATCCTAATAAGATTTTTTTATGCCAAATGACGAGATTTAGAGTGGGTACTTAACAGTGCTAATAGCTCCTTACTTTTCAATACTTCTGTGAGTACCAGTGGCGAGTCGCGACTTTTTACAGTTTTTTTGGAATTTGTTGAATTATTTAGAATTAATAATTAATAATTAACCGTCACATAAATTAAGATTGGTACCTACATTAGAAATTATTATATTACCTACCTACAGAAACCAAATATTGTTGCTAGAAGGAGCTTAAACAAAATGAGTATTGCTAATTTATAAGACTTTCTTAAAATTATTGGTAATCCGGATAAAAAAAAAGATTGCAGGCCTCACGAATAAATAAACAGGTTTCCTGGTAAACTTATAGCAAATTACGAATATATTAACACATGTTCTTCATCTATTCCCCCCCTTCTGACTTTATTCAAGTATACAATTTTCTCGAGGATGACATAGTCCCACGGGCCAGTTGCTTTACAGAATTTGAACAAATAATCATAGTTAATGTTTAAGTTCTGTGAAAGTTCTATTGAAGTTATGTTATTATTTCAGTTACATGAAACAACTGGCCAATAGTGATGTAATAACAGAACTTGAATAGAACTTTCACAGTATGCGAAATGGAACTTTGTGAAACATTACATTATTTGAACGGTAGTTCTGTGAATACTAGACCTAGCTTCCAAAAAGTATGTTTGTGATTTTCTCTTATTTAATAAATCAATATGAAAATTTTCTCTGAAATTATAAGAGTTGTTAGTAGGTTCTTAAACACAACTTAATTATCAACCATATATTTTTCTCTCTTAGAAATTAAAAAAAATGACAAGCATTTTTCAAACCTAGGTACCATAATACTGAAAAAAATGATTGAAAAAGTGCATATAAACACGACGATTTCAAATAAAAAATATATTTTCTGAACTATTAAAATGGTCACCATCTTGAAACGGAAATGGAACGGACAAAATAATTTACAGAAAGATGAAATGCAAAACGGTCGAACTGTGACAGGGCCTTGGCACACTGTCAATAAAAAAATGGCGGAGAAAGCTATTTATTATACTGGCTTTTTTTACGGCAATATTTTCTTTCGTGCTTTTTTAAAATTAAATAAACATCTGAAATAATGTTCGCTTAGAAACATGAATTCTCATGCTTAAAATTCCAAAGTAATATTAATGGCAGTTTAAACCTTTGATTTAATATAATAAACCTTAAACCACCCCCAGCTTATGCGCGTGCGTTTTTCATGATTCAACGGTTATGGCGGAGATGTGTTCTCCCAGCGAAGGCGTTTTTATTCATCATTAGCCGCGTCGTTTTGTTGCCTAATTAAGCCTTTAATCGAAAATTCCGTGGTTATTTTCAGCTCGTTAGTTTTCTACCCTCATTTTTTCCGGAGGTTCTTTTCAGGCTTTGATTTTAATGAGGTATATGATTATTTAATAAATATTATTTGTCTAAAATATTTTAAAACTTAACGGTATCCTGTTTTACTGGAACATCTTATATTGTTACTTCCATCCACCTGCATGTCATATGTTCTAATAATTTACTCTGACTGGATGTTTCAAATCATTTAGAAAAATAGTTTAAACTTGTTTTTGTTACTCCTCAAGTCACTTATTTCAGTCACTTATTCAGTTTCCCAAATCATTAATACACAACTGCAGACCCTGTACAAATCGCAAGTGCGCCCTACTGTCGAATTTGGCAGCCATCTCTGGTCCGAAGCCCCTAAATACCTGAAAAAAACCCCTTGACTCTGTGCAAAAACGGGCGGTCCGTTTGATAGATTCCCCAATCTTAACAAACGGACTGCAATCTTTAGAGCACAGGCGTCAGGTAGGTATGCTGTCCTTGTTCTATCGGTATTACAATGGAAGATGCTCTGAGGAACTAGCGTCATTGATCCCTTCGGCACCGGTGCGTAGTCGGGATACACGCCAAACGCGCGCCCAACATTTGTACACAGTTGACACTTGTCACATGAGAACGGGTTCGGCTGTGGAACGAACTGCCGGCCTCTGTTTTTCCTCCCTCCTACAACATGGGACTCTTCAAGACCCATGTTCACTCCTTCCTCTCCACAAAAAGACCCTCCACACAGCATCCCCAAAGATGACATAGGCCCTGAGGGAAATTATTTTCTTCAGGGCCTCCTGTGTGGAGTTAATATAAAAAAAAATCATAACTTCCCAACATTCATTCCACACACCTTTCAGCGTCACAACAAATCCCATTTAGGGATGTCATAGTCCCCGTGGCTCCGGACAGTTGGAAGCAGATGGTATTCAGATAAAAAGGTATCTTTCTTCCGACTATAAAATATAATAATACTAATAATGTTTTGTTGAATCTTTTAAATTCAATTATATGCGTGAGGATTCATTTTTGCCATTATGTTTACATTCTCCTTTATTGTATTAATTTTTAAGTGTTTACTCTGATAGAAAATGCTTGTATTTTTTTAAAAAGAAAACCCACTAGGGCGTGTAATAAATAAATATCATACAAAGACCATATTGTGAAGGAAATTTGCATCACTACTTTATTGGTAATCCAATTTTTTTTCCATTTAAGACATTTAAAAAGTTGATATGAAATCGAACAATGTATTTATTCATTGACTACACTTATTGATAAAAAAAGTCATGATCATGTTATCTAGAACTTGATACCGGTAGCAAACATAGTAATTAGTTAAAACATTAATTTGTTCGTTGACTTAATTCAAGGAAATGCTATTTCACAACAATTTTATTTAATAAAGTAAAATAAGACTTAAATTGGAAGACTTCGTAGTTTAAATCGCTCGCAGGGGGGGTAGGTAGGTGCTAGGACCAGTTAACAACCCCTCATTAGCGAAGGTTTACGATGAGAGATTAATTTCCCGTGAAAAGGCCAAAGAAATGGAAGCTAAGGAAAAAAAGAAAAATCGAACCGAATTGTTCCGGAGGTTTTTACATGGCGATCAGGAGAATAGTAATGAGGAGATTATTATCAGTCTTTTTTAAAAAAAGTAATTCATCGTAAGTAAAAAAAAAAGTTTTTCCGTTATTATATTAAATCATATTTTACTAATTAAATCAATTATATACGTAAGTGTTTTTTAAGGTAAGGAAAAGTAGAACTCAAACGGCAATTCAGATGAAATCGAATATCATATGATAAATGGGAAACAATCAAGGAGTGTGTGACGAGATCGAGTTGTTTGGCGGTTAATCCTTTCTGAGGGAAACGGCTAAATTGTTGGTTAGTTAGTTATGATAATAGACCATCAGAGATTTCAGCTAGTTGAAAAAATAATAATAACCCCTTTCTAATTTAACCATCTACAACAGATGTTTTTCAGTTTCAGTATTTTTTATACATTTCTCGAGTACAAACAAAGGTTTACTCATAACAAAGTGTTTTATGTTATTATAATAATATGTACCTAATCATTTTCAGATACCTGCTATATACTTCACATAAAAATTCTCTATAGGACGCGGGAAGCTACATAGAAATTTTTTTTATTACAAATGTTTTGTAATATTTTAAATCGCAATAGATTCTTCCGATTCTTTCTACAAAAATAAAGAAGATTATCTTTGGCGGCGGCGCGGATTTGATTTCTGTACAAATGTTGAATTTTATTCTGAGATTGATGAAATTTTCCTCACATATCCCTCAAAACGAGAGGGTGGTCACTGTCTTTACGCGATTGGAAAACTTCCCCCCCCCCTCCCGTTATTTACCATCCTTTAAAGCAGAATTTTAACACAACATTTTACACACAATTAATTAGAAAATTACAGTCTACATTTGATTTAGAAAAACTCGTAAAACGCCGGGGACTTCAATAAGTTACCGAATAAAACTCTGCGTAAAACGCCGGGGACTTCAGTTTGTTACCATATAAAGCTCTGCGTAAAACATCGGGGACTTCAGCTAGTTACCGTATAAAACTATGCGTAAAACACCCGGGACTTCAGCTAGTTACCGTATAAAGCTGTGCGTAAAACACCCGGGACTTCAGCTAGTTACCGTATAAAGCTATGCGTAGAACACCCGGGACTTCAGTTAGTTACCGTACAAAACTCTGCGTAAAACGCCCGGGACTTCAGCTAGTCACCGTATAAAACCCTGCGTAAAACACCCGGGACTTCAGCTAGTTACCGAATAAAGCTATGCGTAAAACACCCGGGACTTCAGCTAGTTACCGTATAAAGCTGTGCGTAAAACACCCGGGACTTCAGCTAGTTACCGTATAAAGCTATGCGTAAAACACCCGGGACTTCAGTTAGTTACCGTACAAAACTCTGCGTAAAACGCCCAGGACTTCAGCTAGTCACCGTATAAAACCCTGCGTAAAACACCCGGGACTTCAGTTAGTTACCGTATAAAACTTTGCGTAAAACGCTGGGAACTTCAGCTAGTTACCGTATAAAAAAATCCTATGTGTGTCTTTGGATAATCGACTAGTCATCAATGCGCATGAGAAATGCATAAAATCATCCAATCCCGATGCATAAACAATTGAACGTAATATATTTTCAGAGAAAGATAACTCTCTGCATACATTGATGACATTTGGTAATAGAGAAAATCTGATCTGCCTCTAAATTATTAAACATACTGAACAGAAAAACATACAACAGAAAAGAGAGCTCTTTCTTTTGCTTAGCTCAGAACGGATCATTGGTGTAAGTCCATTGACAGACAACACATGATTAGTACCTACCTTCATTAAAAACTTTACAACCGGTCCACATTATACGCGTGATAAATTGAATCAAGTACCTATAACCTACATCTTAATACTATATAGCTTCTACTCGTCAGTTCCTTTGCTAACGAGCTCTGTAAGTATACATTAAATGTACCCTGGGCAATTTATTTTATAATCACCTCTCATTTTTTCAAAATGTCACCAAATTGACACTGACAACCTTATCCATAAAATTAATTAATATTACTATTTAAGGAATGGAACCCGACCACTGACCAACAAATAATTTGTTTTAAGTTATTCTTATTGTATTTCTTGTTAATGTTGTCTTCTCTCCTCGGTTCCATTTAAAGCTCGAATGCCACCAAGATTAAGATGCATGTTGCAATGTGGTAAGATGTTGAGAACTGTGGGTTGGGTATTTTGAGATAGAAATGCTCGTAAATCAACCTGCATTTGATTTATTTATTTCAGAAGTGAAGTGCTTAATTAAGACGCAAACTTTAGGTGGTTCTTTTCACTCAACATTCTTGAGAGGTAAATCAGACGGTACATTTATTTTGCTTTACCGCTGACATTAACGTGGGTATTTATTATAGGTACAATTAAGGTACCTACCGCTGAAATTGGCTGTTACTCGAGTATAATATTTTTGGCATATGACTAGACATTGAAAATAATGTGTAAAGCTGGCTATTTGAAGATAGTTTGATTGTTTTTAGTACCACAAGAAGTGTACTTTTCCATATTTTTTTTCGTTAACGCATTAAGGCCCCGTAGTAAGCGTTCAAAGATTGTTTAAAAGGGAGATATGTAAATACGAATGTTAGAGGGAGCGTGCCTATAATAAAAACGATAATAATTAAGCGAAAAAAGTAAAAATCTCTTATCTCTAAATAGTATAAAATAAAGTCGCTGTTCGCATCTCTCTGTTTGTTCGCTTAGTTCTTCTAAACTACGCAACGGATTTTGATAGGGTTTTCACTATCA
Source organism: Hesperophylax consimilis (assembly GCF_061612785.1). Taxonomy (NCBI): domain Eukaryota; kingdom Metazoa; phylum Arthropoda; class Insecta; order Trichoptera; family Limnephilidae; genus Hesperophylax; species Hesperophylax consimilis. The sequence continues at coordinate 7,373,593 of NC_142842.1, forward strand.
CTATCAATTTCTTCTGAAAGGTTTATATATATATACAAGGTTTTCCAATAAGAGGTGTTATTTTAATATTTGATCGTAAAAGATCAATGGTTTTGTTGCTTGTGTGGCACGTAGCACCGTCTTGTTGACAAAGTAAACGTTGTCCAGATCAAAACCATTCAATTCCGGCCAAAAAAAATCATTAATCATCTCTCGATAGCGCAATCCATTCACCGTAACTGTTGCTCCAGCCTCATTTTCGAAAAAGTAAGGTCCAATGACTCCGCCGGACCATAAACCGCACCAAACAGTCATACGTTGAGGATAGAGAGGCTTTTCAACAATAACTCTTGGGTTTACCGAGCCCCAGATGCGACAATTTTGTTTGTTGACGAAGCCACCGAGGTGGAAATGGGCCTCATCACTCAAAATAATTTGCATTTGATTAACTCAAGTGAATTTTAATAATTTCAATGCGTTGTTGAAGCGTGTATCGTTCCATTTTTATTAATGGCGTAGTTTCAACTTGTCAAATGTCAAAAAATGACAGCTTCAAAAGTAACATGTATCGAAATAGCAGACCATTCAAAATAACACCTCTTATTGGAAAACTCACATGTACATTATGTTTATAGAAAGTGGAGAAAAGTCGATGTTTATCCTAGAATTCACGACCTCAAAACTTTACTCCAAATCATTCACAACCCCGAGCATTGCCGGGTACACGTCTAGTATTTAATAAAACACGACTCGTTTGAAATACAGCAACAATCTCTCGATAAATGCTTTAGTTGCATTTAAAGATACACTGTGAAGTTTTTCATGCCTATAACATATTTAAAAACAGAAAAAAATATTTTTAATAATTTTCGGAGCTTACTTTACGATTTTTTCTGTCGATGGAATTTCATATAATTAATCTTTCTGCATAACAAATGTACAGATATTATCTTAAAAATTAACTCATATTTTTTTTGGAACTTAAAAACTTAAAGAGTTATCGAGAAAATTGTTATAAATTGGTAGAAATTGGATATGAAGGGGCTTAGAAATGATACTAAAAATGGTGCATTTTGTCAAAATCTTGTAAGTATCAAACGTTAGAAAATGTTCATTATTAGATATTGAGATACTTAACTTTTAGGTTATATATGGTAGTAGGAGATTTTCAAACATTGTTGGGTTATTCGTAACCTGGGAATGTTTGTCTTTTTTATAAAAAAAAATATATATATATATATTTTTTGAATTGATGAAACAATCATATTGTAACTAATGAAAGTCTAGTTTTAAAAAGAAAACATAAAAACATTATGACTTAAAATTAATGTAAAATTGACCTATATATTTAAAACTGAAGAATGAAATTGCATGTTATTCCTGAAATTCACCAAATTCTTGAAATCGTATCTTGGAATTCCACAATTTTTTTGTTTAAATACAGATTTCTTGAAAATAGAGAAGTATTTCTTAATTACGTCTGATTTAAAAAAAATCTCTTAAATTGTTCGTTGCGAGTTTTTTTTAGTTTTTATTTTTCATTTTATTCTTGCCAGTACCGTCAACAAACAAAGTTAAGTTCCTTTTTATTAATTTTTACCACAAACTTTTTTAAGATTATCAAACCGTGTTTTTAATGCAGAAGACAACATTTATTTCCTATAAAGTATTTTCAAATAGGCACTTGTCTCTTTGTTGATATTTTATATAAAAAACACCTTTATTCAGGTTTATCCAATATTCTGCAGCTTACATGCCTTGCAAAAAGCTGCAAATGATTCTGTTATTTATTATTTACTCGTTGGCAGTAAGTAACGCATGCGCAGTGGACGTGAATCACCTGCCCCATTATAAATATCCCCTGACATTAATGTACCCACTCATACAAATATGCATCATACCTACTTGCCGTATACTCGTACACTAAACATGAACCTACAAGTTTTTGCCACTTTGTCCGCGCGGAGCTGAAACATTGAAAAAACTTTTCACCTAAAACTGAATTTAATTATTTAAATCTAATCACTACTGCTATCAGCGATGAAATGGCATTTGACCCGATTGTAAAGTTTGATGTTTCATTTAAAAAGAGCTATGTTAATTATTTGTTATTTTTCAGTTTGAGATGATAATAATTCACTGGTAGTGAGTGACTCCTAACGATTTGAGTGTTTAAAAAAATAACTCGTAAAAACAAAGTTTTTTTACAATAATACCTACATCTTTTTTCAAATAATAAATATATTTTTGAAATAATTCACCTTTTTTACAGTAATACTTCCTTTTTACAATAATACATTTTTTTTTACAATAATACATCTCTTTTACAATAATGCATCTTTTTTACAATGGGTAATACATCTTTTTTACAATAATGCATCTTTTTTACAATGGGTGATACATCTTATTTACAATAATGCATCTTTTTTACAATAATACATCTTTTTTACAATAATACATCTATTTTCAATCTTCGACGTAGTTGTGCCAATTCTTGGGCTCGTAGCCAATTTAACTTTTTTTTTTGTTTGACAGTGAATTGAATCTTTCTCTCCAAGGACTGACTAACATAAATAAAAACCGCTAACGGTGCTACCCAATTGGATAGAACCGAAATTTATTTTGTAAATTAAGTACTGTCAATTTTTAAATATAATGAAATTAATTTCAGAGAAATACGTAAATGTTACCAAAGTTGATTGATTGAGAATGAATTGTCATCAGTCTATCAGCCGAATTTCAGCTCGTTAAGATGTCGGGAAGTGAGTGAATTTCCACTTTCAAAATTCCATTTAATTTATTCATTCAATCAAAAACACAACCGAAATCGAAGCCAAAAGGAATCTTGTAGTTTGGAGGTGATATGTTTGTTAAGTCAATTTTAAAAACTAGCGTCATTATTGAATTAGGTTCAGGTTGATAAATAGTAACCAAAAAAGATACAAACATTATACACCTAAATTAAACATTTGTTTATACTAATTTGCAATTTACAGGAAGTGTAGTAGAATTTTCGTTAAAAACGCACGTGTACAGTTCGTAATTATTGATGGTGGTAAATGGTGCATGCACTGAAAAAACAATTCTGCAACCGAAATAAAATATCACGTTATACTAATTATTACCGAACATTTCTCATTTTCTGTGTTTTCATAATTTCATTTCATTCTACCCCTAGCCATTTGTTAATTTGTAAAACATCCTCAATAATTATAAGGTTCAGCACCATAATTACCAACATTACGCAGTTAATATCCATTTCGTCTCTTCTTTAAAGTGCGAACAATTATTGCACTTAAGATAATCGCGCCTAGTGGGTTAAAACGCACTGCTCTGTCGCCAGTTGCAAATCGACATTAACAGAAATGCAAGGTGTTACGTTGCAACTGCACTGCAGGTCTGCCTTCTGAATTCTGACTTGGGAGAAAGAGAAATGGATAGACGGTTTTGATAAATAAAAACTTGGCTGTCATGTTTCTCAATTTCGAAATTTTATTAACGGATTGAATTTGCTCTCAAAATTGATTGCATTCTATAAAGATAGGATAAATAACATTAGCAATTCTATGCTTGCTATTTTTATTTTACAAAATAAAATTCAAAAATAAAAATTAGATCTTGCTGTCATGTTTTATTTGTCTCAGTTGCTTGTAAATAGTTTGTATTCTGAAAAGTTCAATAAAAACCATAAGCGAAATTAAGTTTTCTCTTGTATTATTTTAAAATACAGATCAACTCGTCAATGAAGACCTTGCTTTCACGTTTTTCAGACTTGTTTAATTTTTCCACTTAGTGCTTTTGATATTGTTGTGTCTCCGGGTTTTCTCACAAACTTTCTTATTAAATAAAACTCCGGCTTCAAGAAACACTTGGACTTTAAATTTTATAGATTGACAATGAGCTCTGATATCTTGAGGTTTCCACAATATTTACTATCCACTTTCTCTCTATAAAACTCGATAGCTAACGCCATCTATGGGAAGCTTAATAGTCTAATCTAGAGCCATCTATGGGTCAGCTCATCAAGTATATTATAAAGATGTTCTTTGCATTTTTGGCCATTTTAACTGAGAGGCAATCTTTGAAAATATTTTAACAGTTAAGCCACTGCATACCAATGTATACTAATTTTAACTTTCTCGTTAACTCTTTAAGTTTTAAAGTTCCAAAAAAAAGTTATTTTGAAGATAATCTCCATACATTTGTTATGCAGAAACGTTAATTTTATGAAATTCCCTCGATAGAAAAAAATTGCAAAGTAAGCTCCGAAAATTATTAAAAACACATTTTGTTTTGTTATTTAATATGTTATAGGCATGAAAAAAATCATAGTGTATCTTTAAATGCAACTAAAGCATTTTTTCGAAATATTTTTGATCTACTTCAAACTAGTCGTGTTTTATTAAATATTTTCACCATTTTTAATTAGCGCGCTCCCTCTAACAAATGTATTTACATATCTCCCTTTCAAACCATCATATTACAAAATTTAATAGATGTTTTTAATTACAATTACAATTAAATTCATTATTTGACTATTCCGAGAAGAATAAATTCTTTCACTTAGTAAAAACGTATAAAATTTGTGTTTATGTTGTATCCATTTAAAGAATACTCCCCGAAGAGTGGTAGCCGTGCAAAAACCAAACAATTTAGAATCGACAGCGTTTGAAAGAAAATAAAATATACGCCTGAGTTGTTTGAGTTTCTAATTACAGAAGCTGGAAGATTGACAGATCCCCCCGCTTTGCTGTGCCCATTTCACTAAACTGATGAAAAATTAAATACGAATGGATGAGAAATGAGGAAAAATGGCGTCTCACTCCCGCGGAGTTTTATTAAATTACCTAGCACCCTTTTTAAATCCTCTTCCCTCAATAATGAAAGGATCTGAATATTTCAAAAGATATTCTGAAGCCTGTAAGAAATATTTATTTTCGAACTTGAGGGTATGGTATGGTAAACAGTGCTTTAAAACCTACCCCCTTTATTTCTGCTACCCGCACCCCTCGACACGAGAAATCTCAAAGAGAGCTCTCGGATAGAAGGAAATTAATCACTATCTTGTTCGGCGTTAACCTTTTGAACGCGTAAAGTTTTTTGAAAGATTTTACATGACAAGATAGGGTAAAATTGTTCCTCCGTTCAAATTCTTTGTTCGATGTTTTAAAGTTAAATATTTCAACCACCCATCTAAACTGTTAGGTTTCTGTTTCACTAAAAACTCACAAACGATGAGTTCTGACGTCATTAAAATTGTCCAGATTTTTATGTTAATTATTTTCAGTTCTGTTGCATTTCCAGCTTCAGGAAGGAATCAACAAATAAATTATTTCTAATAACTCAGCCGATCATTTGGCATTTTTAAAATACATTTAATTGCATTTTGATTTGGTTTTCGAAAACGAATGAATGCAAATCTTTGAAGTGGAAAATAACCTACTTCTCGCCTTCCGATCGTTTTCAAAGACAATACATTCTATCAACTTTTGGTGGAAATAACGTACACACACGAGTATATTTAGCATTATGACATTACAGCATGTAATTTACGAAATAAATGTCGGTACTACCGATCGGCATTTGGAGATTTTGGTAGAGTTATCGTCTAGAGGTACTAGATAGGACGGTTCAATATGTTTATAATCATGGTTTATGCATACTTATAATTTTCCTAGACCTGCATATGCTATTCAGGATATACAGAAATGCGTACGTTTCTATGCAATACATATCATTACTAATCGACGATAATGATGACGACATTACAGGGTTTAATATTCAAAATAAATGTTCGTCCTTCCCGATCGACATTTATTGATATTTGTACAGTTATCGACTCCAGTTCCTGGGTAGAAAGGTTCAATCCTAAGTCAAACCAAAAAAAAAATTTTTTTCAAGTTTTAAAAACATTTTTATTTTTATTTATTTATTTAACGCCCAGAGGGCTTTTAAATGGTTGGTAGTATAATTTTACTTTGACAAATACTTTGAAACATAAAAAATAAGAATAAAATTACATTTGATAAAAGCTATGCAACAAGTCATACAAACACAAGAAACAAAAACAGAAAATTACAGCTATTCGTAGGTTTACATGATGTGTTTAGGAGTATTGTTGAAATAAATGTTTTAAATGATCCACAAAACTTGCCAAGTTGGTATTGAATATGTCAACATCACCCAAGTAATGATTTCCCATGGTGTGAAGTCGTTGTATCGGAGAGTGGGCAATGTAGTTACGCTTATGTGTGCTGCTGTAGAATATTGTATTTTGTCGTGTTGTTACTGTGGGTGTATGTATGTTTATAAGTTGCAGGAGTTCACAACAGTCGAATTTAGAGTATTTTGAATAAGAACGTTAAATCGTTTATTTTACGTCTATCTTCTAATGTATGTATTTTTAGAGTATTTAATAAGAAAATGTATTTCAAGTCTTCGACAGGGATATTTAATCTAAAATTTATAAAACGTAGAATTTTTTTTTGTAATCGCTCAATGTTGTTAATGTGAATTTTGTAAGATGGAGACCAAACTACTGAGTTATATTCAATTAGACTTCTTACTAGAGATACGTATAATAGTTTAATGGCTTCTAAAGAATTAAAGTTTTTAGTTGTTCTTAATACGAAGCCTAGTGTTTTCATACCTTAGTTCACAATATGATGGATATGATTGGTGAAACTACTTTTGAAATAGATGTACGAGAATTAGAGCAAAAAAACTTGTTTTGTAGGGTTTAATGTTTATTACTATGATGGTATTAACATAGAATAATATGGCAAGACTTTTTATTGTTAGAGTGTGTCTAAAACCGAGTCAAATCGTATTGTATTTAGGTACTTATATTACCTTGAAATATTTATGAATCCGTTAAGTGGAACTAGGGTCTTTAAAGGCTAGCTTTGTTTTCACTCATATGTACTATCCAGCTTATGGAAATGCTAATTTACTCAGAATATTTAAGTTTATGCGGATTTTTAAAATTTTATTTGGGTAAATTAGATAGATAAACATGGGACGGGAGATCAATATGAATGTTACGTGTGATCATATAAAAGTGCACCAGTATTATATTAAAGCGATCGATCGAAACAACGAGACGTGAACAAGTTTAATTGCAAAGCTATAATAAATAAAGGGAGGGGTATAAAAATCAGCCTACAAACATTTGCATTTCGGCGCCGAGGGGGCATTGCTCGCGGATACGTCGAAGAGAAGTTAAAGTTAATTCACATAAAAAAAAAAAAAATATTTTGGCACCATTTTTTTAAACACTCTTCATCTTATGCAATTTTTATATATTTTTTGAACTACTATCTATATTTTGAAGAGGGAGATATATGCGTGAAGTTGAAAATAAACTGTCTATGGAGCATAATTTTTGATTTAGTTTATTCTTATATTTGTAAATAATCTGTTGATTTTCCCAAATAAATAAAATAAAATAAAAATAATGCTGGATTCAAACCAGTCGTTCTGCCATTCTTAATGAAATAACTCATTTTGGTGCAATATATAATTTAAATCATAATAAAAAAATAATGCTCTACTGATTAGGTAATATTTTTTGATAAATAAAAATATGTCATTGGATTGAAAGATTGAGTGCAAAAAAAGGATTGTCATAAGCTAGTCTCAACTGTTCAGTTTTGTTGCCGTTTGTTGACTCTTTGAGCCCACTCTTATCTTAGTCTGCAGAAATTTTTTCGTTATTTAAATAATAATATTACAATTATTAATTATCAAAGAAACCTATCAAAAAATAGTTATTCCTACGTCTTTTGACAGTTAACGTTGGGTCTTTTCCATACATCTTTGCATCCCAACTAGAACTCGTGATGATTTGTGGTGCTGACTTATATTTATATTGTGGAAATATAATGGCTTGTGAAAAAATGCATATTGTCCAATTTTCCAATGTTTTTATGTACTGTTAAGAATACTGGTTAACAAACAACAAAATCTGTTTTAATGTTACCATGTTTCCTACCCATATCAACCAGCTTTCAGATCTGTTTAAATGATATTGCCAAAACAATTCAAGAAGTCGGTCGCTCATCACACCAAAACTGATCAATTTTTGTTTCAATGAAGGAGCAAGATATGTTCATATTATTTAAAATATCATAATAACTCGAGGGATGAGTTTTCAATATGGCCAATCAATAATTTCAATCATTTTTTAAAATAAACATCAACAAAGAAACATAAATGAACTTCTTACTGCGGTTTAAAGCTAATGACTCCACCTAGATTTCACCTTTTATTAACAAAATTTTGGCAAGTGATCGTTAAAGACCTTTTTGCAAACTTGCCATAATATGCCAAAAATCATTCAAGTGGAATAACGTAATAACGACCATAGTAACCAGAAAGCATTTTGATAACGTATTAGCTAGGAAAAACTAGTATGTACTTAACAAGGTTCGTGTTCAATACAAAATAGCAACAAAAAAAGCGCACATTGTTTACAAAATATTGAGGTGCGTTGTATAAAGTGTTTCTCAATGTTTTTTATAAAAATGTTATTATTTTATAAACGGTGGCGCAAAAAGTATCATCACGTCGGAAGATGTCCTCATTTCTGAAAATAGTGTCATATGTAAACACGTTTTTGATATATGTGACGTAAACATAAGCAGAATACACGTTGACAAATTATATACACCTCAAAACGCGGATAATTATGTTTATTTAAAAACACAAGTGCTGCCTTAAGAAATGAAGTGGGAATTTTTGCGCAAACTTGTTGGTGAAATAAAACGTAGAGGTCTATTATACTTCAAACTATGAGAATCGCACAAAACTTGACGACTCCGCGAGTCCCTACTATCGTCATATCGCCGTTCGCTTTCCGCAATTTCCTCCTTACCCAGCCAGCCAATCACGTGAGACTTCCGCCTCCCTGCCGTCCCATCAAACAAAAAGGGGGGACATTTTTCACATCGCTGCAAAAACGATCTAACTGCCTGGTGCCGCGGAACCAAACGGCCCTAAGCGGCATTTCTACAGGAACGCTGCTTGCTTCATTATTGTTCTGTTACTTGACGATGTTAGGGCGTTTTTTGTTTAGTGGAAAATTGATTCCGCTACGAGGGGGAGTGGCTGTTCGATCGCGAAGTCCGTACCAACTTTAACAAGAAATTTAAAAATACTTTGGCACCGAGTGCAATAATGTTACATTTTTGTGAGTAAGCGACTCATTTAGACAGCTCTTTTTATGCAGGGTCCGTATTTAGCCAGATGTCTTATAATGTTTGAACGCGGTGCCCAGTGAGCTCTTAGTGCAGAAAATCGCGTAGCTTTTTTCTGAGTAGGGGTGCGAGCGGCTGTCAACTTTATTATATCTTTTTCGAATCGGGTGGGGGTGAAACTTTTTTCAGCCATTTTTTTCCACGTGCGTCGTTGATTTTTTTCCTTGGGGCTAGATTAGAAATGCCCCTCACCCTTCAGGTTTACTCCCTCAGCGGTGTGGGGGACGTTTTTTTGATCGCCCTTCGGAGCCGTTTCTTCCAGTCAAAGCACGCGAGATTTTTTTTTCAATTTGCACGTACGAGGGTGGAGCAGGGGGAGGGACTGAAAATTCTCTTCTTTATTCTATGATGTGCCACTTAGTTCAACATACAAATTATGATAGACTTTTAATTTGGTTCGGCTATCAACTTCCCCTTGGTCTTATCTTTTCTCCCGGCGGTGATCATAAAAACGATCTTTTTTATTTTAATAAAATACTATCACGGTGTTTGCTTTTTATAGTCTTGCCCTATCAAGTTGTTTCTCCCAGGGGCTGAATTTATTCCTAAAATTATATATCATGCTGTTTATTATGCCCAAATGAAATGCGAAAAGCTAAGATTGCATTTTATGCCTTGGAAATTAAGTAATTTAAATTGAGCAACTAATTCTAAAAAAATTAGACGCTCTCAATTCGTATCTCATATTTGGGTGGAGAACCAAAAAACGTCATTTTGGCGGATTCTTATACATTTTTATTAAATTGATGTTTCGCCTATGAAGTAAAGTGCGTAATTAAAAACCCAATTAGCGAAAGATGTAATAAAAAGTAAATTAAACTGTTCAAAAAATTAGATTTATGGTAATACTATACTAATAATTACAATAGCGTATTATCCAAGGTTGATATTTTCAGTTGCAAACTTACCAAGTACAAGAGGTCCATAAAAGAATATTTCTCTGATGGTTTGTGAATAATGTTTATGTCTCTATTGTTTATATCTCTATTATGATTTGATTTATATCTACAACCTCTCTCCATGGCTATTTATGTATTGTTTGTAAATTTTTCGTTTTATATAATCTTTTGTTTTGTAGAAATTTTTTAATTCATATTCCTTTCTGACAAATTTAAATAACTTATTCTATATTATGCTGTCTCAGTTAAATTCACAAGGAGGATATCCATAATTGGTTTTATTTTACTATATAATACTTATGTACAAACTGATTAAATGTAAACTGTTGATTTCCAGAAAATGAATAAATACTAAATAATTGTTAGATACGCCTGTTTGGATTGAGACCGATTATAAAATATTATCCCCCTAATTTGGGAAAACGTCTTTAATTACATATTTTAAGATGTATGTAATAAAGGTATATACGCCATCTAATAAAACCTAATAATCACTATTTAAGGGCATAAATCTTAGGTACAACGCATTACACGGTTTTTTTTTTTTTTTTTTTACAGTAATACCGCACAAGAGTCCCAACTGCTCCCGTCTGGAGCGAGTGAGACTATGGCATCCCCAATTGGGGTATGTTGTGAGGCTGAGGGTATTGGGGAGATGGGGAAGAGGAAGGTGGGGAAGTACCTGGCTATTCAGATCTGGTCACCAAACACGGCTAAAGCCATTTCAAGCAACGTTTCAATTCTGAATGGTGGTCTTACACCAGGGCGATACTGAGAGTATCTTCCACTTACATGTAATCAAAAATACATTTGCTTCCTGTTATACCTTTACACTTCGTGGTCGAGGGGTAAAGCTCTCGACTAGTAATCCAGTGGTTGCGGGTTTCAAATACGGCGTACGCAAGTCAAGTCAATATCGTCCTGGTGTAAAACAAACATTCAGAATTGAAACATTGCTTGAAATAGCTTAAGCCGTCTTTGGTGACCAGATCAAAATGATTATATACTACGCTTTCTTCCCCTTTTCAATCTCCTTACCTTCTCCATTGCCTTCAGTATCACTTATCCCAATTAGAGATGCCATAATCTTACTGCTTCCAGACGGTTTGGATCAGTTGGGACTTTTGTGCGATATTCACATAAAAAACACCAGTATAAGTATTAGTAGAAATCATAAATGTAAATATATGAAGATAATTTTATTTTATTTTAAAACATAACTAATTATTTGTAGTACCTATAGTTAAGTTAAGGTTATGTAAAAAAACCTATGAAAATTTAAAAGAATTCTTCGGAGCATACATATATATATATATATATATATACACTGAAATTTCATTTAAATTATTAGGTACCTGAAAGTTTTATATTGTAAAAGATTACGTATTAAAATAAAGTTTTCCGGGTTAAACACGAAAATTAACAATTTATTATGCACTCAAGCCACACGAAGATAAAATAGTATTGCTGATTTATTAAAATCCTGTTTTTAACGGAAAGGAGATTGTTTCCCAATAATGTTTTAGTACTTTCTGAATACATCGGAACACGCGTTATATAATGATGAAATCCTATAACCTAAATATGGCACGTGTTCGACGTTGCGATAATTCATTTTTACTAAGCGTTTAACGTGGAACCTATCAAACCATTCGTTAAAGGCCTGCAGTCCCGTTTTAACGGGATAACGAATAGTAAAAAGATTCTTGCAATATTTTATATCGGCAAGTTTTCTCCGTGCAAGCAAGCGACGGCGACTCGAAACAACTTGGCAAGTAAGTTGAACGGAAGATAATACCTAGAGTATGGTAGGTATAATGGATTTGGCCAAAGCTTTACAATCAAAAATAGTTTTTCATAACATACCTATACCTGGTACACACCTTCACCTGTATTATGAATTGCGATTTTTCATTTAATATATAATGTCACACCATAAAAGTATTTTTTTCATTCGCTAAAATAATTAATTTTTATAAGATTATTTTAAATATAAGTTATTTTTTATAATTTAATTAATTGTGAAAAGCTTTGTTGGATTAAACTAAGCTTTTTCAATTTGATTATTAATGCGCACCTGAGGTGAGTTTATTAAAAGAATTGCACAAATTATCAAAATATTATTAATTACCTTATTGTAATAATAATTATTATTTATTGAGTTAGTTTATACAAAATTTGAATATAAACAAGATAATATTTCATTTTGAAACTTTAAATATTTTTACAATAAACATAACATTTCTTTTTAAATAAATTCATTCTTCAGACTTTCAGGCATTTCATCATACACCTTTATTGGCACAGTAATTATGTAAACATAACAAAATATTATTAATTATCTTATTTTAATCGTTGGCACAGTCATTATGTAAACATACACGTAATATAAATGTACATTGGTGTTTTTTTGTGTACACTTGTATCATATTACTTAAACAATTAAAATATATTTCTACTGAGTTGAAATAATGAGATTTCTGGACACTATATCTATTAAAACCGTTTTACGACTGTGGAGGTTCTAGATTTCTCGTAAGCTAGAGTGTAAGGTTTAAAAGTACGACAAAAGTTGTAGCTGAAAAATACATTTAAATGTATGTTCAAAATATAAATTTTTGTGTGAAGATTTTTCAGTTTGGGGAGTAAGATATCAACTACACACGGGGAAAAAATCTTACTGATTATAAGAATATTATTAATTTATTAAGTATCTAGAATTATGTCTACTTTTAAAACGGGATTAAAGGCCATTAACGAATGAATTGATAGGTTTCTTGATAAACTTTTTGCAAACTACGAATAATGTATTGTCACGATGTCGGATCACGCGTTAATAAAAATCCTAACATTTTCGCATTTCGTCATTATATATTATCAAGACAAACGTAGGTGCATGAACACGTATTGCGAATTTACTAAAACTTCTTCAGGAAACGGCCTGCAATCCCGTTTCTAACCGGATAAGCAATAATTTGAAGAGATTCTTAATATACTAATTTTTCTCCGTGCAAACACCAACAATAATGTCATATTTTGAATCTTACCTCTCTAGCTCACTGAAAGTCACGGACTGGCACTGTTTAGTTGTTACATTATTCACATCTGCATTATAAATTAAACCTAAGAAAAAAATAGTAAAAAGAGCGATATATAAAATAAAATAAGAAAAACATTTACATTTAAAGATATATCGATTTTGCGTTTAGATATTCAAACTTAAGGTCCTATTTTGCTGCCGGTAAGTACTGTAAGTAGGCAATAAGATCTAAAGGAAGTTAATTATTTCCGATGTATTATTTAGATTTATTGACTGATATATTTAATATTTGATGAACATACAGTACTACACACCAATCAGCACAATTTTTACAATGATATATATTTCATTTTCATTCTCACGGACATGTGTGATGTGCACCATAAAAAAACACCAAAATTTATTAATCAGCTAGAGAGCATATTCTGAATATTCGCCAGTAAAACATTATTCTTCCCCATCCCTCATGTATATTTAAGTAAGTCCTTACACCGTGATCATTGTTTCAGTTTTTTATGCAAGCGAGCAATTTAGCAACCCCTTTATCATACGAGCCCCGTATTGTAGGGTGCTCGGCGGAGGCCCATCTTGGATGTCATTATACTAAGGGATGAGACGGTTGCCATGGCAGGAAAATGTCCGCAGCTTGAAGGGTAATTGACTCGGTAAGGGCTGCTTTAGGATAAGCGGAAGTGATCATTCTGGATAAAATGGTAATATCGCAATTAAAGTTATTAAAACGGGAAACCATTAGGTAATTTGGTAATCAACTGTGGAGATGATTTCAAATGTGCGATTATTTTAACTGTCATACAATGTAACACAGAAGCACTTCGGATGTATTCGCTTTTGTTAATTTTGCCTATGAATACATTATATTAAATTGCTTTTACAGGTACTTAGTATAATATGCAGAGATATCGTGCACATCACTTGCTCGTATTTTTATTATTGATAATTGACATACATATAATAAAGAGGAAAACTAGAATTGCCTTCCATAAACATATGAATTGAAAAAAATGTTTTATGGCCCAATTTAATTCAATCACTTACTCTCAGCTGACAATATAGAACTATTCCATTCTATTTCAATATAGTGAACGTATTCAAAATTTAACCTCGATTAGGCAAATATTTGGATCACGAAACATACTATAAGGCATTTCTTGTATTTTTCTTTATTCTGTGTAAATACCCATTACTTATAACCATTTTTGATGTAATTTTAATACATATAATATTTAAAAATTGCAATATTTTAAATTCAAACACGATGAAAGTTGAAAAAAGCTATCACAAATACTTTTGATCAAAACGTTACAAAATTTCAGAGAAATCGAAATTCGGAAAACACAATTCTTTTATTTAAGGAGTTGGCAAGTAAGTTGTCAATTCACTTTTTATCTTGTTCATACAATTAAAAATTATTATAATAATTCCTAGAGAAAAACCAAAAAATATGATATATTTAATCCATTTTGGCAGAAAATATTTTTTTTAGAATTTGTCTTAACCTATACATTCACAAGGAATTTATATTATAAAATATCACTTTCATGACAATTTTTAATTTATGCGGTAAAAGTCAATTAAAAAATAAAATGTCTGACATAACCTTGCTTATGGCAATAACATGAAGCTATATTCACAGCAAGACAATATTTATGAATTAAAACTGACGAAAAACAATAGTAAATGCATACTAATATAATAGTGAATTCATCATTAGAATATAAATTATTAACAAAGACGTGTTTCAAATCGCATATTAAATCACATATCACAGCTGTTGTATTACTCATATTGCCGTAAAAATGCGCCAGTCTGCCAAAATGTATTGTTGCTAGACATTTTTTATCGTTATAAATAAAAATGTAAAAGTTCGTTTGTTCCAAATCTTAAATCTCCGAAAGCCCTTTACAGATTGCTTTGAAATTTTGTTACAACATTGCTTTCGTTTACGCGTGTGTCATATTATATAGATGTCAACTGTGATGTTTACAAAAATATTTTTTTTCTAAAAATCAGCGCCACCTGTTGGACGTAAAAGCAACACGAGCTATTGTTTCTCTATCTGCACAGACATACCGAACCACAGCAACGCGTGGTGGGGTAAATTGTAAAGTCTTTGAACAATGTGAACATGAAATCTATCAATTCATTCGTTATTCGTTGATATTTTTATCAGTAAATTTTCTTAGTGCAGAACCATTGGTTGTAAACTATATTATCGTTGGTGAATTTTATCACTTTGTTTTAAGGCATCATTAAAAATAAAATAAAAATTCACCAAAAGCAGTTACAGCAGAAAAACGCATACCTATGCATCTACTTTGCTACTGATCAAGGAAGTTCTCACGAACCTTGAAAAAGACCAGTTTTCCCGGTCCCAGCACCGCGCATCTGCCTCCGCTCAACCAGTAACACGAATTGCACAATTCCCAACTTTCAAGATCATTAATTTGCTCCTGCGGAACTTTTTTATACGGATAAAGTCCGTTCGATTACCGGTTCTTAAATCGGTCAAGTTCAGCTCGCAAGTTTTTGTTGGACGCTGAATGGGCACATTCAGGTTTATGTAACACACAGTACTAGTAAAGTCCTCGGTACTGAAAAAAAAACATTATTGAAAGCAACACAATAATAGGATGCTAATTCGTAAAGCTTTCTTTGTGAAATATCGCGTCAAGGGCGTTAATATAATATCAAAGACTTTAAGAAGAAATAATTTTCTGAATTATTGTAATTTTAAGGATTTTAATTTAATTTTTTTACAACCAACTCATAGAAAATATTATATTACAGTATATTTGAGGCACGTTGAAGATAGGAAGTAACAACCGCGCAGATTTGAAACGTTGCTTGAAATGGCTTTAAATATGTTTGGTAACTAGGTCTTAATTGAATGGATAGGTACTTCCCCACCTTCGACTTCCCCATCTCCTTTCTCTCACCACTATCTTCAACCTCACAACAAACCTCACTTGGGGATGGTATAATATTACTGGATCCAGACAGTTGGGCGCTGTTGGGACTCTTGTGCGTTGTTCACATTGTAAGAATATGATAAATGATTGTTCGCAGCGAAATCCTTTTTTAAGTCGACTGTTTTGCATTTCGTCTATCTGTAAATTTATTTGTACGCCCCGTTTCCGTTTCAATATTATTGCCTTTTAAATGATTCATTATTTGGTTTAGTTTAAATGTGAAATCGTTGTGTTTATTGTGACTATCTTACTCGCATTTCTTTAATATTGTTGAGATTGTGACGTTTCTTTGGACGAATTATATAATTCTTTATTTGAAAAAAAAAAAATTTTATACAATACATGCTTTATAATTAAATGGGTAAGTACTTATCCAAGTTTCTACTTACAAATCTTAAGGTTCCCAAAAAAAAATCGTACGGATTGGTTTTATAAGAGAAAAAAGAGACATACTTTTATGGACGCGAGGGCTAATTTTCAACGAACTACAATGTTATAACATTAGGCAAAAAATACACGTGTACTTTATCTTCGTCTTTTAAAATGTTATAAAGAATAATTAAATAGAATTATATCATAAAGGTAATTATAATTTAGAAAACTATAATTTAGTCATGAAAAATTATCATAAAAAAACTGTAAGTACGTAAAATTAATTAAAGATGGTTGAATGCAAAAACCTAGACCGTTTATTACCTAGAATCATTTCACTCCAAACAAACGATGCAGCATAAGTTGGAAGATAGTATTTTGCGACACAGATAAATGCTGTACAAATAAATTGTAGCTACTTAAGGACCTTACTAATGAACGTTCTTTAAATTTTACTTCACAGACGATCAATCGCTTACCATTTATAAATAGTTGCTTATCAATTGTGTAAAATATAAAACATGTTTGTTAGTAAGGGGTTAGTCAGAAATGATAAAAAATAATTCTTATAATCTTAAAGCAATAATTTTATTTCTTGTAAATACTCGCCTAAATGTCGTGTTTTATTGATAAAATGCTAAACACTGTGGGATGACAACAAAGATGAGCACGTCTTACATGGGACATGAATGGGGCTGAAATGTATCAGTAGGTATGTGAATTTTATAAACTGGATACTAGTAATAATACGTGGAAGATTCGAGTAGCGCCATTTTTGTGAAAAATTAATTGTGTGCATGAAACAGATTTGTGAACTCTTCCGTAAATGTACATACATGATCATGATCATTGACCGATACTGCTGCTGCATATCGCAAGCAAATAAAATGGCCATACATTTAAAGCCACACAACACAAGCACATTTGAAGGAAGGTATGACTATTCCTACATATTGTCACAGGAAGTCCGTTAAAGGGATGAACGGTTCATGATTCTACTTTTATAGATAAACAATGCCAATGATTTCGTCCCTTGCATCTGGTTTACAGACTATATGCAAATTAAAGACAAGCAGGCGTTAGAACTGGATGTCCTAATGCAAACCATTTTTTACGCGAAGCCCGTTCCGACAAAAGGGTTTGGGATGCCTTCACGCTCGGGAAGGGACATTCTGAAAGGAATTCTTTGCATAATAAAGGAGCCTGGGACCTAATAAAGGTATAATTGTGCGGAGAGGTCATTGTGATGCAATATGGACCCGGACAACGGCCAGCTGCCTCGCACGCTATTGTTCTCAACGAGAAAATATGAAACGCCAGCAAATGGGCGCTGCATAAAAAATTACAAAACAAATAGCTAAGTCCTTTACAAGTACAGAAAAATGCGTTTAGCCGTTTTAAGTGTTCGCAACATTTCACCGCTGTTTAAATGGCTAGTAGTATGGCCTTGTGTTGATTGGAGTTTAGAGTATAGAAGGTCTTTAAAGTAAATTATTCGCGGTGCCTACTTATTTTTTCGCTATTTTGACCCTAGATTAGTGGTAGAGCGTAAAGGGCACCCTTTGCAATGTGGGCATTGTTAATTTATGTAAACAATGGATACTTTGTCTCGCATGCAGACGTTGAACGCCATAAAATGCAAATTGTTGGGACGCTTCAAAAGCAGCCAAGCGTTTTTGCAAAAAGTTTGCATGGCAGTTGATACTAGAATTTATTTATTTGGGTAAATACCTACTAATTTGACGAAGTTTAAATAATTTTTTCTATACATATTTGAAGGTAGGGTTCACATTTTATTGGAGTGAAATGGTTTAACCAATTAGTGATTAATATAAGATTCGAAACAAATTATTTAAAAACAGTACTTAAAATTAATACACATATTCTATTTTCTTCACTTCTTTTCTTTTTCGTATCTATTTTTTTCATTTCTAATATTTGTTATATTTTATTTTCTGTTAAAGAGAGCAAAAACGGCCTCTGGTCGAGGGGTGAGGCTCTCGACTAGCAAGCCGAAGGTCGCGGGTTGAAATCCCGGCGTACACAAGTAAAATTTTATTTGATTAATTTGGGTTATTTGTTCAATAGAATGAGATATAGTATATTTGCGGCACGTTCCAGAGCGGAAGATACTCCCAGTATCGGCTTGGTGTAAGGACCACAATTCAGAATTGAGACGTTGCTGGAAGTGGCTTTAGCAGTGTTTAGTGAGCAGATCTGAATTGCCAGGTACTCCTCTACCTTCTTACTCCCCATCTCTTTCCCTTCCTCACTCCCTTCAACCTCATGACATACTCCAATTGGGGATCTCATTGGCTTCAGACTGTTGGGAGCAGTTGGGTCTCTTGTGCGCTATATGAAAAATAGCTAATCATTGAAGACGAAGATGATACTAATAAATCTAAATGAAACATGAAACAGAAAAATAAGTTGAGCAATAAAAAAGTTCTCACTTGGAATCAAACCCAGAATCTCTGTTTTACCGGGACAATCATTTTACGTCATTATTGTCGATCTCACATTTCAAAATCAGAATTTACAATTAATTGAAGTATTTTATTCCTCTTCAGTGATATATATATATATATATATAAAATATTGTAACAAATAAAAAACATAATATATATATATATATTTTATTTTATTTTATTTATTTTTTTTGTTACAATATTTTTTACATTTTAAGTTTTCCAGTAATGTAGGCCTCACTGGGTGGCTTGCCCGTGCTGAGGCCTTCATTTTATAATATGAAAATATAATCTACATGATACATTTAAAGATAAAATAATACATTTAAAATTAAAAATACATAATAATATATTTAAAATTAAAAAATAATGCATTGAAAATAATCTTGTGTATTTGTGAGTGATGTGTGTTTATATTGGTTTTGTGTGTTACGTGTAGGTTTTATTTTTATTTTATGCTATGACATTTTGGTAATATTGTCTTTTTTGTTCTTTTATCCATTTTGTAATTTGTGTGTGAATTTATTTTTATTTTCCTCAATTTTAATTTCAAGTTTTACACTGTTGAAAGCTTTTATAGCATGGTATTGGTAGTGTCTTTATCCAAAGCTTGAATTTACTGTCGGAGTTTTTATGTTTTCTTTGTACGCTTGTCTAACTGGTCTATTAGTGTTATTTTGTGTATGTTGAAATTTATTTTTTTTGTTATTAAATTTATTTATATTACATTCATAGGTTTAACCTTCAAAAGTTATTAAGACCCAGGTAATTAAAATTCAGTGATTTCAACACTTTTGTTCCTTTTGCAATGTTTCTGTGAATTTCAAATGGGCAATATACATCTATTTTTTTTTAATTTTACGTAAAAGCACAGTATTTTAAAAACTAGATTAAGTGATTTGTCAGATGTTTACATTTAAAATAAACATTAATATTTCTAAATAATAAAATTTTAATATCAAACGTGAAAAATGTTTCCAAAACTGATAATCACATTTTTACTTAATTTTTTACTCAATCGTAAAAAAATTGAGAGAACTCAATATTTAGAAAACACATTCTTTTTATTTGGAGAATTTGTAAGAAAACTATAACTTCACTTCTATCTTGTTCATATAATAAAGTTTAACCGATTTTCACAATAGCGACGTGAAATATGAATTATTATTTTTGGCTATTTTTAGGATTCTATTACCAGAATCCAGTATAAGTATTTGAGGCAAACTGGAAAGAATTCTTATTTTTAATTCTAACACTAAAAAATTACGTATTTCCGCATTATAGAAAAAAGATGAAAATTCTTTTATAAAATATATACGCCCGGTCATATATGACCCTAAAATGCTGGAGGGGTTAAAAGTAGTTATTTAATTTTTTTAAGGTTTTAGAGCTGGAATAAGATAATCTTTTTGATCTCATTTAAATGATGAGTTTTGTTGATCTGATATTATAAAATCATTTTTTCAGTGTCATAAAATAATCATTCAGTTGCAAGCATATTGGCAATCATAATCGATAAGAAGTTAAAATTTAACACTAACTTTGAAATTTTAATTTAAAAAATTGCGGAAAAGCTTAATTTCTTAAATAGGTTAAAGGGAAAAATGGACATTAAAAAACAAGGATATTGGTCTACAATACCACTTTAGCGTCCCATCTGAATTACTGCACAATTGTAATATTTCTGAGTAACAAAACCCAAATTAACCCTTTCATCCCCAGTGTTTAATGTTGTTATTCAAATTAACATGAACTTTGTGAATTTTTTTTTACCGTTACGGTAGCGATTTAGAAAAGCCATGTTTTTGTTTTCTTATAGCTTGTAATCTTTTCTGTGGCGTCTTTTTTTCCGCTCTGTTGAAATCCTTATTCCCGCCACAATAACGATAAATATTTTGACTGCTGAATCTGCTGATAGAGAGTTTCATAGAATTTCTGGCGTCATTGATTACTTAATTTAAGGTGAGATATAAATATTTTCTACTCTGATTACAAATATTTTAACGCATTAAGATGTGTTCTATAATAATAACATCAGTTCAATTCACTGTTCACAGTCATTTGCCAGAATATTGTAAATTAATTTCAATGTTCATTCAAATTAACATCGGTAGTGAGGGACATGTTTTCGACTAGTATGGCGAATTTTAAAGATTTATTTTCCTAGATTATTTATTTATTTTGAATGAATTTTCGTTAAAATGTTATTTATTTGTACCTTAGAGATTATCACTACTTTGTAAATGTGCATTTTTGACATGAAACAGTTTTTATTTTTTATTTTTTATTTATTCACATTTAAACCCACTAAACTACTTATGTAGTTTGTCAGCAGGGACATAGAGACAACATTTATACATTCATAAGATACAATTTGAACGGTACATAATTACATAAATTGGTTACATTGCAGAAAAGTTTAAATAGCAGCATAAAAGCCTTATATAATAAGCAAGTAAAAATAAATGTATGAACAAATTAGTATTATCAACATAAAACATAAAAGCCTTATAAAATAAGCAAGTAAAAATAAATGTATGAACAAATTAGTATTATCAACATAAAACATAAAAGCCTTATAAAATAAGCAAGTAAAAATAAATGTATGAACAAATTAGTATTATCAACAAGTACATCAATAGTTTCATAAATAGAGGTAGGTAGTCAGGTATTACAAAATAATTGTTTTTCCATTTATTTTTATTATTTTTGTGTTATGTTTATTTTACTTTACTTTATAAAAAATACCCTCTGACGTCCAGTGTTAATCCAAATTAATATAGAATAATTTCTAAACAAAATATATATTTACAGACATAAAAAATTTAAAAATAATTTTCTAAGGTATTATCAAGCATTACATATTTTATATATATGGAAACAATAATGCGGGTGTGCAAGGGTTAAGAGAATGGAAATAATTCAGAACAGAGGCATGAGGTCAATACTGTGTTTTAGCAGGTACAGCAGGATAAAAACCATACAACGCTAACTCAATCTCTGTGTGTGGCAACGTTTAGTTTACAATACCTTAGTGTTTAATTATAAGTTAAAAAATAAAAAAAAATTCCAGATTATATGTTAAAGAATGTTAGAATTAATAGTACAGTTCATTTATATCCTACGAGAAACTGCAACGATTTTAGGCTTCCTAACACAAATTTATCGGGAACACAAAACAATATTCAATATAAAGGTTTTAAAATGTTCAATGAACTCCCGGTAATTGTTAAGGAAGCTAAAAGTCTTGCAGTTTTTCGTGGATAATGTCTCAATGTTGTGAAGTCCAAATTTTAGAATGTTAGTAGTAAATAATATTATATTAGCCCTAGAAAAGAATATATTAGATATAAGATTTTAAAACTAAATAAAATATACTTAAAAAAATAAAATAATAATAATGAAAATAATAAACAGTGCTTTATTGATTTCCTTACCAATAAAAACGCACAGGACCCCAAGAATTAGCAATCAATACATCAAATTAGCACCACAATGGAAAAAAAGGTGTCGACACAACTTATCCACTCCACATTGCATTTTTTATCGACGGATCAATTCTTGCACACTTTTTGTTGATTTGTAAACTGTTTGTGTGATTTTTTTGAATTACAAAAAATGGTTTTAAGTGCTGGGTTAAACGAGGGTAGACTCCCCACGGTATTTTTTTTTACCTGACGGTAGGATATTTTTTTTGTAGGTATTATTCAACACTCAATTGATCTTTATATTTTTATTGCCTTGTTTATCCCCTTCCAATATTGGATGATAAGTATGCAAGTCAATTTTTTTGCCCAGCAAGTGGTAAAATCAATTAAATTGTGTTTTGTTAAACCCAAACAAGGAAACAAGTGTGTTATTTTTGATAAATCTATCATTTTTTTTGGATTGGCAAGTTGAAAAGTTTTAAAAAGGAGTTATAATAGATCAGATGTAACAGTAGCTAGGTCAGGAATTGTTATAATAGTTTATACTGTCGTAAGTTCAAGCATCTTCTGCCTTCTTCGTTTGTACAAGACGTGTGAGAAGTAAGAGGATGATCGTCGATGACGTACGTACGACCTCTTTCTGGAATACTATAGGGTAATTCCGGGAGAGATGGCCGTACGGGAGAGATGGCCAATAGAAAAAAATTCTAGGAAGAATTCATAGATGGCGCTTCTTTTAACTTAGTTCGCTTCGTTTCGGCACGGGCAACAAGTATTAGCGGAGTTTTGTACGTAAAAATTATGGAAAGGTGAGTAATTTGACATTGTTTTTTAATAACACGTTCGATTTAAACTAAGGGGTTGAGATATTAACATACTTACGTTAAAGTTTTCAAAGTTTTGCCCGTTTTCGTGATTTCTTTGTGAAGTAAAAAACTTTCTCGTGTTCTAACCTCAAAATTAAATAAAAAATTGAGAAGTTGCTTGTATTATGTCATGTGGCCATCTCACCCGGACAATCGGCAAAGATGGCCATAGTATTTACGGGAGAGATAGCCATAAAATTTAATGTCCTAATTTAAATTTATTTTTAATATTTAATATTTTCTACAGATGCCTAACCAATACATACGGTAGGCAGCTGCTGGACGAGATGCCTGGAGCCAAGAAGACTTAAAAAATGTTATGGAAGAAGTACAAAGTGGAGGGATGACTGTTTATAGGGCCTCTTTTATCTACCATATCCCAAGAAAAACACTAGAAAGAAGGTTAAAAAAAAAACAACTACACAAAGGGATCTGTGGGACCATCATCAATCTTTGGTGCAGATAACGAAAAAAGACTGAGCCAGCATATAAAAGACATGCAATCGAGAGGCTTTCCATTGACTATCTATGATTTAAGAAGAATTTCATTCAAGTAGGTATGCTGAGCAATTAGGAATTGAACACAGATTCAAGGCGGGCTATGATTGGGTTCAATTGTTTTTGAGAAGGAATTCCAATATTTCATTAAGGAAATCAGAAGGGGTGTCATATGCTAGAAGTCAAGGGATGAATAAAGCAGAAGTAAACGCCTATTTTGAAATGCTTGAGAGGATTCTCAGTGATAATGACCTAATAAATAAACCTGGCCATATTTACAACATGGACGAGTCTGGGTTGCAATTTAATAATCGACCAGGTCACGTTTTGGTTGAAAGAGGCTCCAAAGCTGTAGCTATGTCAACGTCTACAGAAAAAGGAGAAACGATCACGGTAATTGGTTGCTGCAATGCTGAAGGTAATTTTATACCTCCTGCATGTATTATGAAAGGGCAAAGGAAGAAACCTGAATTTGAAGATGGACTGCCTCCAGGTTCAGTGGTTTATATGTCACAAAAATCTGCCTATATAACCTCTGACATATTTCTAGAATGGATGAAATCGCATTTTTTTCCTCGAAAACCTTTTTCTGGACGATCATTCTACACACTGCAACTCAGTTAAAATGCTAGACTTTGCTAATGATAATGACATCATTTTATTGTCCATGCCATCACACACATCCCACTATCTACAGCCACTGGATGTGGCTGTGTTTAAGTCTGTGAAAACTTTCTTCTACGAATCCTGCAGGTTATGGATAAAACAGCACCCCGGACGCCGTCTAACAAGACAATAATTTGGCTTCTTATTAAACCAAGCCTGGGGAAAATCAGCGACAAGTGGAAATGCAATATCAGGATTCAGGGCAGCAGGAGTTTTCTATTAAATCCAGGAGCCATTCCGGAGTACGCATTTAGTGAGAACATCGAGCAACCTATTGAAAGAAACATGGAACATGCAGCGCAGGTCCAATCAATTTCAGATTCAGGCCCAAGTACATCCTTTCAGACTGTGGACCAATCAACACCGACTAGATTACTGAACGAAGTATCTCCACTGCCTGTAAAACTAAACCAGGTTCGGAAACGAGCCAAACAAGTAAGCATTCTCTTGACATCTGAAGAGCATATGGAAAAACGAAAAATGAAAGAAAATGAAAAGGAAAAAAGGGAAGAAAGATAAAAAAAACAAAAATAATAAAAACGGAAATTAAGACTGAAAGACCTAAGAAAAAAATACTGTTAAGAAACGAAAGGTAATTCGTAGGTTGTCTGATAGCAGTTGCGAAAAAATTCCCATCGTTTTCAACGATACCTCTGAAAGTGAATCTGAAGATAGAGAAAAAGATAATTGCAGAGGTTGCGGTGATAATTATTACAGGACACAATTAGTTGAAGATTGGATACAATGCAATATTTGCATGCTTTGGGTGCATGAAAATTGCACCGAGTTTGAGGACATGTGTTCTTATTGCGGCAATAAGAAAAGAATGGAGTTAAATGTCACAAGGGCAAAGGGAAAGTCAAAAAAATTACTGGCCATCTCCCCCCAACCACTATGGCCATCACCCCCGGACACTCTGGGAGAGATGGCCAGTCCTAGTTTTTTTTTTTTTTTTTAAGTTTAAAATTATATTGTTTTCATTAGTTGAAGTGATTTATCGTTAATATTTGACAAGATTAATAAATAAAGTTTATGTTTAATAGTGATTAAATGTTTTATTCATCATAATTCCTTCACAATAGAGTTTTAAAGTTACTAGGGCATCTCCCCCGGAACTACCCTACATGAAAGAAGTTTTTTTTATTGTTAGATAAAACACAATAAAATTAAACAAAACACAATAAAATTATATAGTGTACATCACACGTTAAATAACACGCCACGGTTTGAGTGCCCTCATCTGGGCAAAAAAACTTCTTGTTTGTGTATAAACGTATTTGTTTTTCTACTGCCACAATAAAATACCGAGAGTAAAAGCGTTTGTGTCAACGGTATTAAAGTTCACTTTCAAATACTAGTTTTTAGGTAATTATTCAAAAAGGAATTTTCGTCTTTAGATTCATTGTTAACTCACTAAAAATCACACCGCACGCCGTTTTACCGCAAGGGTAGGCAGAGAGGATGGACAGTCAAACAACTCGGTCTTTGAACAGTGGAACACACTCCTTTGATTAATCTAATCACTATTTTGATTAATCTTTATAACAAATTGGTGTAGGTACATTATGAATACCAAAAAGAATGCTTTAGACAAATTGGTTTTCCTATCGTTTCGTTTGAGTAGAATACAAATAAATAAAAAATAACTCAAAAAAAATATAAATGTACCTACCAAAATTTTTTTTTTCATTAGAAATATATGAACGCATAAAGGAAATAACTTAAAAAAATACAGTATTATAGCTAAGATTATCTGCGATAGTTTCATTTAATTGACTTTTTTGTTTTCTTATAAAATTATTTACAAAATAAATAAAAACTAGTTTTGTGCTTGAAATCGAACGTTTCTAGACTCCGTTTGTAAAGCGATTTTAATGCCTATTACCTACAATATAAGGTATACTAAGAATATACACATTTTTGGCTTGTAGCTTCCTCTTCATGCACATTCAAACAACTTCTACTCTTCTGAGTTGACACTTGATAATGATAATGATACTTTTGAATTTTGAATCCATTGCAAGGTCATAATATCAGATAAATTTCGCGTGTCATTCTTAGCATCATTTTCAGTTAAATAATTTTACATGATTAAAAAAAAAATTGACTATTTTAGTCCAATTCCTTTTTATATAATATTACTTTCCCATTCTTGTTATATGTTAATTCGGCTAATAATAAATCAAGTCAAGTTATTATATATTCTGTGTTCGTCTTTGCGGAGACTGTTTCGAAAAGAAATTCAATTATGGGTAAAAAAGGGGAGAAAATACCCTCAGAATGAAATAACTAGTTCGAGTTTGAGATGAAGACTTAGGACATGAAAGGGTCTCAGTTAAGATGAAGTGGGGTGAATATTTTCTATTCCCCTTTTATGATATAAGGGTTCTTCGACTGTTTTGTTTTACAGTTTTGTCTGAAACGTCAATAATATTATGCTTGAAACAAATTTGATGATTTATCCCTAGATGTAATTCAATTATTATTGTTTTTACATTAAAAAACATGAATATAAATTATATAATTCAGCAGTGTGAATACAATACAATTAAACTAGTGCCTCTAAAGGGACCTAATATACTAGCAGCAGCAAGGATCGCTGTTTCAAAGAAGCCTCACTGATATACCTATCAATATCCTAATTGATTCTGTTTAACAGCAAGATTGTCCTCTCTACGGGCAACTGTTGGTAAATCCTGTAGGACGGGAGATAAAACAGTATATGTTGTCGGTGACGGGTACAACCATCTACAGAAATGAACGCTCTCAATGATAGACCATATGACCATAGTAAATATCCATGATTAGTTTGAAGAAATGTATAACAAGGTGCACACACATACCCGTATATGGTTCATTCCGAGCATACACGAAGAAAAATGTGTAAGGATGATTTGTCAAAATACTGTTTAAAATGTGACTGCATGCCCATTTTCTAATAAAATATTAGTTATTCAGAATATATCTGAATACCTGTTCATGCAGGTGGTCCTGTGCTAGTAAATATAATGTACGAAATGCGAAAACATATATTATTACACATCATAGAAACAATGAAAAAAAATAAGATGCTTATCTAACTTATGAAAACATGAAAGTAATTTCCACAATGTTATGAATTTAATGTTATATTAAAAGTATTTTTTAATATAACATCGACGATACATTATCGACCGGTCGGTGGCCGAGTTGACATCGCGTTTGGGTCCCACCCATGCGTAGTGTGTTCAATTCCTCGGCTGGCTAAGTCCTCCATCACAACACAAGCAACATTTTCCGCTTACTGTGGTGGTAGTAAGAGATTTTCAAATATTGTCAGGTTATTCGTAACCCTGGAATGTTTGTCTTTCTTTTAAAAAAAAAAAAATTTTTTATCCAATGATATGAATTTATTGTTATCTATTTGTGTTACATTACCTACTTCATATGAATTAAACTTGATTGTCCTGAAACGGGCTACCTTCCCAGTTGGACAGTCAAAGATTCATTATTTTGTAATTGTATTTTTTAGTATTTAATAAATAATAATAAAATTAAATAATAATTTTTTGAACACGTGTTCCGACTTCGTCATAACTAATTCGTACTTTACTGATTTGTTTGTTATGAAATCTATCAATTCATTCGTTAAAGTACTGCAGTGCCGTTTTTAACAGGAAAACTAATAACACAGGTCTGCAACGTTTTTTTTTTGCTTTGAAATAAGAGGTAATTCCCATGTATTTTTGGTTGCTGAATTCGGGAAAATTATCAAAAAAATTCCATCACGTAAGGTTTTTCCGCAAAACGCAAAATACTGTGGGATTGCCTATCTTAAGTCGCAAAACGGGGTTTATTGCGGAAATATATATTTTTTATTATTTACAACTTATTATAAGATAATATTAAGTTTTATAGACTGAAACAAAACATTTAGTAACTCATGACGATAAAATTAGTCAGCTTTGAATCATATATATTGAGAGAGAGCCTCGAAACCACAGCGATGACTGCTACTTTTGTTCGTGCAATGTGCAAAGGTATAATACCAAAAATAAAAAACAAATTCGCTACCCAAACATAGATTCAGCACTCCGACCAGTCCCTCACGGACCTGGCATTCCTACACCACAAGAACCCCAAAGCCTGGACGATTTGCCATCATCAGAAAGTGAATCAGAAGAAAGTTATAGTGACGAGTTTCAAGTAGGCGACTCCAGTGGATCTCAACAATTTTCTCAAGCTGAATTAAATGACCTGATCCGAGATTTAAAATCTTGGTGCAGTTAGTGAGAAGCAAGGTGAGAGGTTTCACCAAGATATCAAGGAAATGGAGGGAAGGTATCAAGGTCGATGGGATATAAATATGATGGGCGACTACTGCTGGATGCTGCATAGGGAAAATATAACGTCCCACAAACGAAAAAGCACAAAACGAAGCTTCCAAACTAAAAAAAAGCATATTTTATAAAGATTTATAATTGCATATGATGTAAATAAAATATATTATGACTTAAAATTAATTAAATTTGTATAATTTTATGATTTTTTCTTTTGAACATTCCCTACAGAAGTAGTGTAAGGCGGGTTTTGCCTATATTTTAATTTCCACTTTGCGGAAAATCCTTACGTGATGGGTCAAAATGGATGGCATTCTCGAATTCAGCATTCCAAAATATATATAATTCAACTATTACCATTTAAAAAAAAATTCAAAAATGTCAATTTGCAGACCTGTGTAATTTTACCTGAGATTTAATAAACAAACAGTAGGATAAGCCACGGGTAGTAGTCATACTCCCTTAGGAAGATAAATCTTTTATTGGTATTTGAAGATTTTAAAAACAGTTCTTTTTTACTATCAGGCATCACAAGTTAACGTTTTCCTATGTGTTCTTGTAACTTAACAATTATAATAATAAGTTGGTAAGTCAATATAGATACATAATATTGAAAGTGAAATTACGTAACATCTTAATTTTCCATTTGTCCCCCTTTAAACATAGAATTTATTGACCTGATTCATAAAGCGGACGAAATGACCGAACTAAAATGCATAATTAAGGACGGGTTGTTTCGGAGAATTTGAACAATTCATCAAATTTCAACGTTCATTTTCAAGTTCTGTGAAAGATTTTTTCAAGTTCTATTTTAATTTCAGTTTTGTCAATCTACTAGCCTATAATGATATAATAACTAAACTTGAATAGGACTTTCACAGAACCCGGAAATGAACGTTGAAATTTGATGAAGTGTTCAAATTCTCCGAAACAACCCGTCCTTAGTAAGGTCACAATGATTTGTCACTTATTGTAGTACAATCATCTTCGGAATTATGCAGTAAATTTAAGATTCTGGGCATTATTTGAACCGGTTTGATAAAATTCTCTCGTATTGTCTATGAGTATAGCGAATTCCAGCGTTAACCTAACCGTTTTGTATTTCTTCTTCTGTAAATTTGTTTGTACGTTTTGTTTCCGTTTCAAGATGGTGGCCATTTTAACAGTTCAGTAAAGAATCCTTTTTCAAATGTGAAATGGTCATGTTTGTTTGTTTGGACTGTTTTGATCGCATTTTTTTCAAAATTATGGTACTACTTGCTTGAATAAAGTATGGAAAAGGAATTGTCATCAAAATAGTGGTGTTTCTTTGGAAGATTTGTATATATATTAATATTTTAAAAAAAGTTACATAATACGTGGTTTATTGTTTAATGTGTTTCTGCTGATTGCAGATGAAAATTTGTTTTTGATTCATTATAATTAGAAATAGTGGTCCACTCTTCACTAGACTAATATCAGCCAAACCATTCTCAGAACTTATAAAGGTGTAGTTAATGATTGTTAAAGCAATTCATTAAATATTGTGCATGTTTTTGATTAGGTACAGAAAAATGGAAAAAAAAACGTTGGTTTTGAAATGTAGCTTAAAGACGTAACAAACAAAAACAACTTCTAGCAAAGACAAGCGAAGCCAGCATTTGTAAAAACTCGCTTTTATAATAAAATAACGAATTATTATGAACACAGGTATGCAATCACAAAAGCATCTAGTGAACAGGCATCAAGTACTTGTTAGCACGTACCAATTATTTAGATTTTTAAGTATTGAAAATTGAAACCCTACTCGTGAATCATCGCTATGGACGGCGAGCAAGGTAAGGAGGGAAAACATTAAAAAGAGGAACTATCCCCTTTCCATTCCCACCCCTTATTTTTAGCATATTTAACCCCCTGAACAAAATAACAAGCACAGTAGTGCCTCGGAGGGATGTGGGAGGGCTGGAGAGGTGGGGGGTGTTGGTGGAGGAGGTGGTTGGTGTCGGCAGCCATTTTTCATTTCGCCCTCCCCCCCTCTCGGCGGTGCGAGGGGGGAAGGGGTGCCGCATTATGGCGGCCGTGTATTTTTATAGAGGTAGCGCAGGGAATGAACCACGCGTTAAGTAAATAGGGACAATACATGCAGTTCAACAACTCGTTAGACTAAACATCCACGTAAATACATTCATTGAAAGTTTCAAAGATGGCTGCGGTTTTTAGAATATTTGCATGTGACTGGAAAACGCAAAACTAAAATTCATCCCTTTAACAAAACTAATTGCAATGAAGAAAGAAATACCAAGCCTATTTAAAACCTCTGTTTCAGAATAACTTATTCTAACAACATTCCTTTATATCTAAAAGTGATCTTAAACTAACGTAGGAGTCCATATTTGGTATTATTTAAAAAAAAAAAAAACTATTTTTTATTTTTATTTACAATATTTTATTATTTTAATGACTTTATTATTTCAGCATGTATTTCCTCACCAAACACAAGTGCCGCGTCTCTTTATGAGGTGGAAAAGCTTTTATAATTTTATTTTTTTATCACAGTGTAATAAGATGTAATCATTTTGTGTTTATTGTAAAAAATACGTATTTCTATTAAATAATAAAAAAACTCTTTTTAATACAGAATTTGTCTTTGTCTATCAGAATTTAGGTTGTTTTTTTTTTCCTTTTATTTTATACCATATTTATTAAACCATTCTTCCAGAAGCCCTAAGCAGCGTAAATTCAAAGTCTGTCGAGGAGTCAAGTTGTGTTCCGCAGCAACCCTGTTATCCATCCCCTATTAAATTCCCCACCTCTCCCTCCCCAACCCCCCTCGCTACATCCACCTCCGCCTCCCGAGGGCAGGATCGATTAATATGATGGTTAATGGCCATGTGCAAATGAGCAGATTTTAAACGTAATTGCCGGTAATTTATAGAAGAATAATCTAGTTGGTTGCAGTTAAACCATATTACACAGGTAATTATAATAGCTAACACGGAAAATATTTTTTAATAATATTACTCTTTATTATAATCTAATATTACCACTTAAATAAGAAATGCTGTGTCAGAAACGCATATTTGAACGTAGCTCTTATTGAAATGATGAGAGTACATTCATTTTAAGTTTCACTAATTTCTTGATAAAGAATTCATCAAACATCGTAATTTCGGTTGTTTGGAATGATGTGCGTGATGTGAAATATTCCAGCATGATGCGTAAAATTATCCACATTTTATGAAATTTTAACTGATCTTGTGAACCAAGCATAATAATATAATATTTGTGTTAGTTGTATTTCTTTAATTAAAATTTTATTTAAGAGATCTAAATAATTTTGTATATTATTTGCCATACACTGCATAACAGTAAACAATACACATCACAAAGTTTGGTTTTTTGCCAAATATTGGATTGTCAAATCTTGTTAGAAAATAAGAATACGAAATTGTAAAAAAGCTCTTAGATTTGGATCAATAATATGTAAAAAAATAAAAAAAAATACATATTATTAGTTTATGAAGATAAAATGCTTCAGTTTAGGTGTTTGTGCTAAAATCATTATTATTCAACCAGTGACCACGTTGAATTTACTGAAGGTGACAAAATTTCACGTGTTTTATGAAATTCGTGCTACCAAAAACAAAGCTTTTATCACGACTCTTTGTTGCTGAAATTCAGAACCCTTTGATAAAAGTTTTCCGTTATTTCTCGCTGTATATAACATATCGCCTGTTAACTGTCGCAACATTTACATTTCTTAAGATGTTATACAAGAAGGTTTTATAAAATATAGGGTCAGGCCCTATAGTAAATAAAGTACCAAAATTTAAATAAAATAATATTTTCAAAGTTGCGTTTTGTAAAAATTTTGCGAACAGACTAAAGACGGGTTGTTTCGGAAATTTGAACTGTTCTTCAAATTTCAAAGTTCATTTTTGTGAAAGTCCCATTCAAGCTCTGTCTTTATATCATTATAGGCTAGCTGCTTGATAGAACTGAAATAAAAATACAGTGTGTGGCAAGCCTACGCACGACGGAAGTGAAACTTTTAGTATTCTTCTCTCTCTCTTTTCATTTCATTCTCTCTTTTTTTTTGTCAATTGACATATTTATAAGTAGCATGTGATAAATAAAAATTAAAAGTTATAAAAATATGGGATTGGGATAACGCTCTGCCTCTAGACCGCGAGGAGAGGTATCTCGCGCGACGAAAACCGCGTATACAAAGTGTACTCCTCAATTGACTTGACAAATTTTCGTTTTCAAATACGGCAAATGAATAATATCACATAACGTCTCGTTTACGCTTTATATAGGGTCGAATCGAAGATATATCGGCAGTGTGAAGTCATATCTGTCATTTTTCAAAATATTTCCGTATATTTGTCCGTTTTGGAAAAGATCTATCGTGTTTTAACAGTCTCATACCCGTATGGAGTCTGAATTTGAAAAACATTTCTAAATTTTGAAAAACTCACTTACGGCTGTGTTTTTTACTAAAAAAAAACTTGTCACGCATGTCTGCGAGGGTAATTAATCGCGTTATCGACCTTGATTAGTAATTTTAATGATTCAAAATAAAAATAATCAATCAAAATACCGAACGACTCTACCGGCTCTATTTGTATGCTATATTTCGACCAAAATATCATATAGTCAAAATATCTAACAGTCGCAGCACGAGAGCATTTTATCACTTTTCCTTGTATTAAAAAAATCACAAAAAGAAAAAAAAAATAGTTAAAGCGGGGATCGAACCTCGGTTCGCGCGCTCTGTCTCTAGACCGCGAAGCTGAGTTTGGAGAGTGACCTAAACTAGGTATATAATATTATCTAGGCTCCTATAGCGAAATGATCACGGTTTCTCGTGACGGTCATGAGTCGGTTTTACTCCGTTCCTCGAAAATGCATAACGCGCGTAAAGAAGTTTTACTTCAATAACAGTACTTGAAAATTAACTTTGAAATTTGAAGAATTGTTGAAGTTTTCGGAAACATACCGTCCTTAGGAAACACAACCATTGTCATTGGAATGAATGGAAGCATTGAGTTTCAATTATTTAAAAAAAAATATTGATTTAAATTATTTTTTTATTGATGAATTTATGAATTCGGTGCACGCTTTGGGAACGCGCAAAATAGTTTTAGAAGAAAAAACGTTGATTTTCGTCGAAGTGCAGTCAATATTTTATTCATGCATTATTTGCTTACTAACGATGTTACATACGAAATAATATGTTGTTATAAGGAAGGGTTATCGATTTTAGTTTCCGTTGAAATTTTGAAAATCTGAAAAATTGAAACTGAGGTCTAACCTAAAGCACACACTAATTAGAAAAAAATGGGCTTTTAGAAGACTTGTAAGTTTTTTAATCAGTGAAAAGTTTACCCTTCTGTTTGTTTTTTGCATATCGCCCCCCGTTTACTATTTCAAATATTCAAATCAAATAGAGATAACGATAACTCACAATTTATAATTAAAACATAAATTTATACTTTGGGAGGCGGGTATGCGTACCGCTACCTCGGGAACCATTTATTGGATAACTGATACCCCTGTCATAGGTCACCCCAAGTGGTTTGCTACGTTTGATAACTGAACAGGGTTGTCCGAGGTTTGTCTATGTCTTGGCGGTGAATACGTTTGTTCTCATACTGCGTGGTGAGTCGGATCGGGATAGATTGAGGTAGACCTTTTATCCTCTCCAGCCGGACTCTATCTCAACCTATCGTCTTGCATCGCAGTGGGAAGGATGGATTTAAACGTCCGTCACTCCTGGACACATTAACCCTAAGATTCCTACAAACCCCTCATACCTTTTTCCTTCCAGAACTTTCTCTGCTTCCTTTCCTTATAAAGACCCCTCTCACACACCATCCCTAAAAATGACATAGGCACTGAGGAAAAGTTCTTTGTACATTTTGTTTATATTTCAATTATTAATGATATAGCTGATATTTAATGTGGAGGAAACACAATTTTATTTTCATAACATGCAGCTTTAATTTTTTTATTTAACTTTGTAAAAAGAACAGGCTCCACATTTTGTAGTTTTCAATGAATAATAATAATAATATCTAATCGTGTTTATTTAATTCAGCTGAACTAAGCTTTTGAGTGTGATACTTTCATACATACACATTAATTATATGACGATAGCATTATATAAAATTGAATATGGAATAAATAAA
Organism: Hesperophylax consimilis; assembly: GCF_061612785.1. NCBI lineage: Eukaryota > Metazoa > Arthropoda > Insecta > Trichoptera > Limnephilidae > Hesperophylax > Hesperophylax consimilis. The sequence continues at coordinate 7,408,548 of NC_142842.1, forward strand.
TTAAAATTGTTAACACAGCATTTGTACAACAGTGACTCGAGGGCAATTTCCTATCTGTGGTGTGAATAACAATGAAAAATATTGAGTGAAGTTAGGTAGTCAAGTTATAATAATAATAAACATAAAAAATATATTGGAGAAAAATGATCATTAAATGATAAATTAATAGAAGTTATATTATTAATATTTCGGTTGAAGTAGATTTTAATGCAGTTGCGTATATTACGTATTATATTTTGTAATGATTAAAATCGATCTAAGTTGAACGCCATAATAATTAAGAAGAAAAAGAAACCAAATACATATTTTAATTCAAATATTTACGTCGTACACATAAGTTAAATAATCAAAATTAATATATAAAATATTAATTTTTTTTGGTAACCCTGCTCGTAGAATATTTTGAAAATAAAATGATATAATCTGTATTTGAAATATTTCACGAAAAAAAATAAAACCCCGACAAAATCAGATAAACAACCTTACAACTGGGTTCTTTTCATTTTTATGAATCATATTAATTAATTGTGCCTACGGATTTTGTTTCATGACTTTGTAAAGCCAAGTTTATGCAACAACTCTTTTAGATTGAAATGTTTTAAAAGGAATCTGGCTTTATTGACAAAAACAAAAAATATTATACAAGATTTCTGAAGTGGGCGCATCGGAAAAACGTGATGAAACGTTTACAAATGTTTGGTTTTTCGGTAAAAAATATTCCTTTCATTTTACAAACCCATTAATTTTGGGCCAGTTATTTGATGCTACACGTGAAATACTTTGCTTTGAGGCGAAGTTTAATGCCAAATCACTATTTTGATTAATCTTTATAACGAATTGGTGTAGATTATGAATACCACAAAATATGCTTTAGATAAATTGAAGGTTTTCCTATCGCTTCCTATTAGTAGAATACAAATAAAAAAATAATTACTCAATAAAAAATACATATATTTTTTAATATAAATGAATGAACGCATAAATGAAACAACTTAAAAAAATATAGTATTATAGCTAAGATTATCTGTGACAGTTTCATTTGATTAACTTTTTTACTTTCTTATAAAATTATTCAATAAATAAATAAAAACCAGTTTTGCTCTTGAAATCGAACGTTTCTAGACTCCGTTTGTCAAGTGATTTTAATGCCTATTACCTACAATATAAGGTATTCCAAAATTATTCACATTTTTGGCTTGTAGCTTCCTCTTAATTTGAATAAGTTTTAACAAGAGACTTCTTATTTTTTTTTAAGTCCAGTTTTGTTTATAAATTTCCACATAAGCTTCAGAAATTGTAAAATAAATTTGAATAAATCGAGTTCGACCTCAAATCAATATAAGGTAGCCCTTTGATGTATGAGGTAGCCCTCCTTTTCACAGCAGCGTATATTTTTCGTCTTTTGAAACGAATATTTTTAATTATTCTCTTTGTAAAGAAAAAAAAAGTAATTAATGCTCATCTCAGTAATGGAGTCTGGAAGCAAAGTCAAGAAGCAGTTGTTTAACAACTGGATACCTTTTAAGTTTTCCTCTAGTGTTCTAGGATCTTATTTCAGAAACTTGAAACTGAAACCAAAATGACTCAAATAATTTCCTTTAAAAGTTTTCCATTTCAAATTAAATTCCCGCAGTGGCGTTACTATGGTTCACTGATCCGACGGAAATAAAGTGACTTCAGAAATAAGAATTTCATTGCACCAGACAACACTTCGCCAAAAATGTTTAAAAGAGTAAGTTATTGTTAATTTATAAAGAAAATTAAGCTTAAAATGTTATTTTGATGGGTTGTGTTTATTTGCATCGCAATAATCTTTTAAAAAATGCAGACCGCCAATGTACCTATCGTAGCTAAGCTATTTATTGAAGTATTCACAAACAAATTTGAGAAAAAGGTAAGCCTTGAAGATTTATTGCACGCGTAAACAGTAAAAAAGCCTTAATTATGACTATTTATTTGAGTTAGGTAGGTATAACTAAATTACCCTTCGGATGTTAAACGAACCTCTGAGAAACCATTTCGAAAATATCTTTTAAACAGGGGCATATTACGTAATTTAATTATCCCGTATACAAATATTTTAATCGCTTCATTAATAATGAAGTTGGATCATTTAGCATAAAGCTCACTGGCTCGCTAATTAAATGATCCTCTAATTATAATGCCTGACAGATTTCTCGCCAAAAGCTCCAAGGGTCACGTTTCGAGGGACCAAAAACGTTTTACTCTCGTTTTATTAATACTTATTAAACGTTTTTGATGTAAATGAACATGGCCACTCATAAACATGCGTCGCTCTAACGAATAGCTAGTAAGTGGTAGTAGGTGACGGAATGGAAGGATTTATGAAATTACCTTAACACTTAGGTAGCTACACACTTGAAGTATTATGAAATACGAATATAAGTCATGCAATGTTACAACATTTATTTTAGAATCTAAAGTAGGAGTTTTTCTACTTTAATAATAATGAAACATAACAATGAAATCGTAAAAGTAAAAAGAGATAATACACATTTTTATACTTCTTCTATTATCCGCTCGAGCAATTGGTGTCATATATAATACATTTACCATATAATTTAATTAATACCATTCTTCAAAATATTAATATGGAAACATAAAACTACTTACTGCATCTTAAGAGGAAGCTACAAGCCAAAAATTTGTATATTCTTGGTATTATTGTAGGTAATAGGCATTAAAATCGCTTGATAAACGGAGTCTATAAACGTTCGATTTCAAGCAAAAAACTGGTTTTTATTTATTTTGTAAATAATTTTATAAGAAAGAAAAAAAGTTGATCAAGTGAAACTGTCACAGATAATCTTAGCTATAATACAGTATTTTTTTAAGTTGTTTCATTTATGCCTTCAAACATTTCTATTGGAATTTTTTTTTAGTAGTTTGCATTTATATTTTTTATTGAGTAATTTATTTATTTATTTATATTCTACTCAAGCGAAGCGTTAGAAAACCTTCAATTTATCTAAAACATATTTTTGTATTCATAATGTACACTAATTCGTTATAAAGATTAATCAAAATTAATTAAGCTTAGTCAATGAATCCACCAAGATGGTGAACGTTTATCCCATATTTGTAGGTTCAATAAATTAATTTGGCAAATTTTGGCAAGCGATAACTCAAAACAAAATTAGTTAACAAAAACTTGCTCAAGTGGTTATAGAAACAAACAAAAAATTCAAATACAAATAAACTTAAAGAAGACCTTTAAATAAGGGATAATAATTCATTCAGTGTTTGATCAAAATACGTAACATACGGTGTGAATCTTGAGAATCTATCATAAAATATCGGTTATTATTTTTCGGAATAACTTATTGAGTAAAACCTCAAATTATAATATTTAAATATTGAAGACAATATTAGTGATTTTTAAACGCAAATCTGAAACAGAAAAATCAGAAAAGGAAACGGTCACATCTGGGACACGAACCCAGGACCCTTGTCTTTCCGGGACAATGCTCTACCAACCGCGCTAATGGGACCCTATCCTCATCGGTCACTTTTAACTGTATCATACTTCGAATAAGAACCACCAACGTTGTCTTCATTTTTTCACCGCACATTTTTATTGGCAACTATCTTTATGTATGATCGCAAGATTCAACCCGAACTAAATGCAATCCTAGACAGCGTCTTATAGATAAACCTATCTTATTGTTTTTATTTTTAATGTGCGACATCTATTGACTTTTTCTGCAAGTCTAGAAATGAATTATTATTTTTCGGAATAACTTATTGAGTAAAACCTCAAATTATAATATTTAAATATTGAAGACAATATTAGTGATTTTTAAACGCAAATCTGAAACAGAAAAATCAGAAAAGGAAACGGTCACATCTGGGGTCATCACAATATTTAAATATTATAATTTGAGGTTTTTTGGGTTCGTGTCCCAGATGTGACCGTTTCCTTTTCTGATTTTTCTGTTTCAGATTTGCGTTTAAAAATCACTAATATTGTCTTCAATATTTAAATATCGGTTATTTTTGTGCAAAAAAAAAATTGGTGTCATGTTCCATTCTTCGAGATGTGTGCGGAAAATGAAAACATATGTGCCGACAGTTTTTAACAAATGTGCTATCGCATACAGAGAACATTGTTCGTAGGTGTTAAGGTATTTTCTAGAATACCACAATATATATGTCCGCATTTGATAAAGATTTATGAATTACAATGGGGAGAAATCATTCTTCTCCTATTTCCATGTATGTATGTACTACGACTCCAGGTCCTTTACAAATGGCTTGATAGGTAGCATGTTGAACATTAAGAAGAAAAAAATTGAAGTAAAAAATCGAGGTATTATCGCGACGTCGGAACACATGTTTTTAAAAATAATTATATTTTCGCGTTTCGTCATTGTATATTAACAAAACAAACACAGGTGCGTGAGCACGTGTTTATTCGGAAAGCACTAAAATTTTACTAAGAAACGGTCTGCTATCCCGTATTTAACAGGAATTTAATAAATCAGTAATACTAGTTTTTCTCCGTATAATTTAGTTTTGTTCAGTGCAACTTATCACAATGCAAATGAAAATTATATGCGTAAAATTACTTCTTTTCACAGATTCAATTTTTTGGTATTGTTGAAAAAAAGCGCCATCTTGTCTGAAAGAAATTAAATTGCCAATGTAAATGAGGTGCCATTCTTTTATTCAAATTACCTCTCGCCCTAACGTTGGAAAAAAGCTTCTTTGAATTCGCATAAACTCGATAAGGCAACGTTCCCTGTCAGTCGTGCGTTTTGCTATCACGGCTCAATGCCTTAACAAGAACCACCGCCCTTTTAATCTCATATATCTACCTACTCCTGGTACCACTACCCCAAAAGTTGATAGAAAACCACCCTCAGATAACGAGGGATGAAGAAAACAGACGAGAGACCATCTAAATGGAAATAAGGAAAAATCCTCCTGGTTAAAAGTTTTAGTTTGTCTCTTTGTGGTGTCGTATTTATTTTACTTTGTTCTCTCCAGGTTTTAATGAAGAAATAAAGTTCTTAGAAGTATAGCGCCGACATGTAAAAATCTGCTTGTCTGAGTGAGATCTAATAATAAGCTGATTGTTGACGCGAAGGGGTGCTCCTTAATATACAGAAATTAAGTTAAGAAGAGAATTGTGATCATTAAAAATTGCACGCGTAAATAATTAAGGTACTGAGTGCCTACAAGATTTACAATATAATATACAAGTAAAAATGTAATATATTCAAAATAAAACTTAAAACGTAAATAATTAAGGTACTGAGTACCTACAAGCTTTACAATATAATCTAGTAACTTCAAAAATTAACACTAAGCTCATTCAAAATACCTATCTTTATCTAGGCATAATTTATTTTAATAACCTTCCATTAAATTTAAAAAATATCGAAAATATTCAGGAATTTCACCTTAAATTAAAAAATTACCTTAAACTATTATAAGTCTTCTACTTACATCTAGAAGTAATATTGTTTAAATCTTGTGTTGTTTCTTTATAAATTATTTACCTTAATACTAACATGTACATAATTGAACTAGAATTCCCTCACCAAACACAAGAGCATTGTCTCTTTATGGTGAGGAAAGGCTACTTTAATTTCTATTGTTTTATATCTTTTTTTATCCTGTATATTTATCTATGTAAAAATATATGTTTTCAAATATTAAATAAAAAAAAAATAAAAATAACACTTTAAACGTAAATAATTAAGGTACTGAGTACCTACAAGCTTTACAATATAATCTAGGTAGTATATTCAAAATAACACTTTAAACGTAAATAATTAAGGTACTGAGTTATATACTATTCATAATAACACTTTACTTTCCTCCGGAGAGAATAGTATTTTTTTCCAAAAATAAAGTATCTATGTATTATCTACATGGATGTCTTATAATATCGTCTAATGAAGTTAAGCCATCATTGGTCTGACATTATTTCACAGCATTCACAAGTTTTGCTTGCCTTATTAACTCATAAAAATGAATAGATCTCACCATTGAGAGTAATATAATCTAATGATAATTGAAATCACACTATCAGTTGAATGTTAATAACTCCTGAATGATGTGACAAATAATGTAACCCCCGACTTTCGGCTTCAGAACTAACATTCGATGTATGTACGTACGTCCTATTTGATGGGATTTTTTAAAAAATATAAATTATTTTCATCATTATAGGTGTTTTCTGAATGATATGCACGTAGTTTGAAAAATAAAGACTCAAAAACTTAATTCTTTTACAGACTTTTAAAAACTTTCAAAGACATGGTTTCCACGACTCAATTAGTAAGAAAACTTCCATAATCACTGTAGCAGGCATTTTCTCTCTCCTGACATTAGAAAGGTATCTTATAGTTATGAATTTAAAATATGAGATCGACAAAATTGACTTATAATAATTAGGTCTCAATTGTCGAGTGTTTAAAGACGTTGTCACCATAAGACAGGTGATACCATAAGACATAAGATCCTGGGTTCGATTCCCAGTGGATAACGTTATCTTTTTATTTTTCAGCAACCGTTTTGTTAAGGTTTATTAATATTATCTCCTTCTTCCGTGTATATATAACTTTTAAATTAAAAAAAAAAAAACAAAAAAGCACGTGGCATTAGCACAGTTTGATAATGAACTTGGACGCCGAAATAGCTGTTATAATAACACAAACTAAACTAATCGGCAGAAATTAACAATAGCATATTTTTTTTACTTTAAATAAAAAAAAAAAGGTTTAACGAAATAAACACAATAACGATAAATAACGTATAACTATTGAAATCATTATGATGAATCAAGTAAGTTCGTCCTTCTTCCCTTATCGCAAAATCACACATTTTTTTCTGACCAAAATACCGCGATACACTATTTTGAGACCCGTTTATATGCTGAAAGAATTAATTATTTGGTACTTTTAAGGCGAAGCTTAACGCAAAACCACTATTTTGATTAATATTTATAACGAATTGGTGTACATTATGAATACCAAAAAATATTCTATAGATAAATTGAAGGGTTTTCTATCGTTTCGTTTGAGTGGAATACAAATAAAAAAATAAATTACACAATAAAAAATATAAATGTATACTACCAAAAAAAATATTTTTTCAATAGAAATGTATGAACGCATGAAGGAAACAAACTTTTTAATATTACAATATTATAGCTAAGATTATCTGTGACCGTTTCACCTGATTAACTTTTTTGCTTTGTTATAAAATTATTTACAGTATAAATAAAAACCAGTTTTGTGCTTGAAATTGAACGTTTCTAGACTCCGTTTGTCAAGCGATTTTAATGCCTATTACCTACAATATAAGGTATACCAAGAATGTACACATTTTTGACTTGTAGCTTCCTCTTAACGCAAAGCGAAGAAATGCGTCATATAGTTATAATACATGGTAATATATATCTGATACTATAAATATAATAAACTAGTGGATCCTGTAATGCCTCGCTATTGCTAATGTCTTTCTCGGGCGCCTCCGACTTCTTCCACCATTCACAACTATATACCACGTTGTTACTGTTAAAAAACTACATTACATAGAATTTAATTCGACTCCATATCTCATTATAGACTCAGTATCGTCCCCGACTTCTCCTACCATCTCTAAAAACTCCTTGCACTAATAACAACAATCTATGAAATTTTCAGCGATATCGGTCGACTACTTTTTGAGTTTTGCGAGCAGGCTAAGTGTTTATATATATTGAGATTAGAAACCAGTTAGAATTTAAATCAACGATTTAAAATCCATTTTATAATATAAGAAGCTTTCTTACCATAGACATCCTTTCATGTAGGGAAGTTAAAATTTGTGGTTGTGTGTATTTTTGGATAAGAAATCCGAAAGAAAAAAAAAATCGTTGAAATTTTTTATTTTTAGATCTCGACAACAGCGCCACCTATCGGGTCGAAAATATCATATATTTCAAGCTGGAACAAACCATACACATTGCGGTTTCGGAGATTAGCGTGTACAAACACAGTGACCCCTAATTGTTATATATTAAGATAGTAATGATAATAATTCACTAGTAGATGTGAACAGCATCAATTGAACTTTTGACCTTGTTATCTAATACTTATTTCACAAAACAACTTAAATATCACTAAACACAACACAACACAATAACATCTATTGACCGTGCAACGTCACCAGGTATACTGTTATAAACGTATGCATTCCCATACTGCCACCGGTAGGACAATAATCTTCATCCCCTAATTTGAATAACCACTTCTACACCTGAATAAAAAACCAACTTAAAACAATATCGCTTTCCGGATCTCTTCTCGCGAGTTTCTCACAGTGAGTGAATTTATTTGACTGGTACCCTTTAATAAATAATTTCTGCGAGCAAAAACAAAACAAAAGGCAGGTAATAATAAATATATGTGGCACCCCGCGAATGTGGAACACTAGCAAGGAAGGGTTGAGGGTTTGGGGTAAGACAAAGAAGAGTTGGCATACCGGGTCTTGTGTCTCCGGGAACAGGGGAGATTTACCAAACAGGTTCTTTCAGTCCTCATGTAACATCAAAAATGCTGCAATGTTTAACGTTTTCATAGCCGAGATATTTAGCTATTTTTATTTTGAACATCGCTACATTATTTCACCACAATTTTATTTTTACTATTGTTTCCCATTCTGATAACCATTATATAACGACTATAGTTATAAGCGATATGAATAATATCTCTTTACCATTAAAATGAATTAAATCACCGAATTTAATCTGATTATCATTTGTAGGTAATAAATACCTTTTTTAGGTTTTATTGGTAAGACGAGATTGATGATAACTGAGATTAAAATGTAAGCAGTAATTTTAAATAATCTTTGAACAACTAGTGAAACAATTAACAATACTTTGCTCTTATACAACAGTTATAAACAATATTGATAATATATGGATGGCCTAGAATTCAAATACTGTATATCGAATTTTAGTAAAAAAAAAACTTAAACGTACCAAAAAGCCTATATTTGTATGGGTCAAATATTGTATCTCTTAAATCTACTGCCACAAAGATATAAACATATTAAAATAAATTGTAAATCCTCTTAGCTACGTTTTAAGCACATGTTTCCAAGTTTGTTAATAAACCTTCAAACTCAGTTTTCTCAAAATTATGTTTTGCGGAGATACAATATTTCAATTCTAAGCCATCCATATTTTCTTTTATATTTTGATTCTATATTGTGTATTCATTTGTTTATAGGTTCAAGCCATAAAGATTCAAAATATTAAAAAGAATACTCAACCAGTAGGTACATAAAGTACACATCGTCAAATAATAATTGTTGTTTCAGGACAATAAAAATACGAACAATAAAAAACTCCTTAATTTTAAAAGATATATCCACCATCTCTCCAACATCACTTAGTCCTTTGCAACGGCATAAATTAATTTATTAAATGGGATACCGTATTTAGAAGCGGTGCGAACTGCAAATATGCAAATTGAGCCGAGAAAACATAGGTGTCACACCGTCATCTCAGTCGAAACAGGTTTTGAAAGGAACTCAACTACGCATATATTAGGTAACTGGGGTCAAAGGGGTAATGAGAATGATTTAACAATACCGCATCGGCCTTTGTGCGCGAATGGAAACAAAAAAATACTTCGCGAAATAAAAACTAAGGAATAATTATTAACAATAACCGAGAGATTTATTTTCGCATTGGGGGATTGAATTTTATTTTGCGGAAGCTCTTCTAAATAATTATTGAATGAATAGGTACATTTGTCGTTGGATTCGGTAGGTGACATTTTTTTGCAAGTTGAAACTCTGGGAGAAACATAACGGCTTTGTTCGTGCTTTAATGTGTACTTTATTTATGTAGGTACCTTTTGATAGGGTCGGAATAATAATTAATGCTGGTGTTGAAGATGGATACAATTTTTAATAACATTAATAAATGCATAAATTCTACAGCACCGTTTTCGATAGTAAAAAAAAAACCCCAAGGATGCTGTACAAATTACTGTGACTCAAACATCTCTTCAAACTAAAAAAAAATGATTCTATTCTCTCTACTCATGGGCAACTAAGTTCTTATAAAATAATAGTGACTTAAAACTGCAAACTATTATCATTTTAAAAACCTAGCTAACATTTGTTAAATAACCCCTAAAAAAATGCATTTTTTTTAATTTCAGACTGATTATGAATAACTTATACCTATAATTAGAGAAGAAGATAATACTTATAATTTCAGACTGATTATGAATAACTTATACCTATTATTAGAGAAGAAGATAATACTTATAATTTCAGACTGATTATGAATAACTTATACCTATAATTAGAGAAGAAGATAATACTTATAAATCTAAACGAAACATGAAATAGTACAAGACGATTCATCCGTTTATGTCGTTTATCCGAGACACTATTTAGGTTACGAACCAATTTATTAATTCTAAATTTGTTATATGATATCAACAAATATAACGTTTAATAAATAGGTCAAAATGGTCAAGTTGGTTAAGACGCCTGTCCCGGTAAACAAGAGATCCTGAGCTCGATTCCTTGTTGGTATTATCTTCTTCTTTGATGATATATTACATAATATAACCATAAAAATAAGTTAAAAAGAAAAAGTTGTTCATAAACTTATACCTAACTTATAAACAATTTCCAACTAACACCATTTAATTATATTTTATCACCCTTTATGACTTATATATTTATCAATAATTCTTCTCGAATATGGAATGTTAATTATTTATACCATGATTCTATTTTATTTATATGACCATTATCAACAAAAAAGCCCATGATTTTAATAAAAGTGTCCATTTGAATAAAATTATCATTGTAACAGTCCATTTTAATAAAGTGTGCATTTTAATAAAAAGTGTCCATTTTAATAAAAGTGTCCATTTTGATAAAAGTGTCCATATTAATAAAAAGTGTTAATTTTAATAAAAGTTTTTTTGAAAAGCTTTCCATTTAATGAATTCCTAGTCTCGTTTCTGCTATCCACTCAACGAGCATTCGCTAGTTACCAATTGACACCCTCGCTCGAATAATCAACGTGTTTCAATATGCAGATACCACTCGAGGACCTGAGCGCGCTGTCGTGCATCGTAATACCCGATGTAATTAATTGGCGCCTCTGAACACAATGCAATGAATACTGCCTACTCGAATCAAGAGATCCTGGCTACTATTCCCATCAAGACGGTATCTTCAGCGCCATCACGCAAAAAAATGTATCTCAAGTTCATTCTTTGCGCGGACTAATTGACAAGATAGCCAAGTGATTCCTACAAAAAATGTATAATTTTTTAACGTTAAAAGCTTTCATGATTTACCATGCTTTTAAATGGCATGTAGTTGCAACGTATATAATGTCTGTTCTAGTATGAGACTTCGTTTTAACAAATTAACATGTCTGCATAATGTATTAAGGTGGTGGAGTATAAAATATATCAAAGTACTCGTAGTATCTTCTTTTTAATGCATTCATGGACGAGGTAATAATTATAAGTTTATTTCCTAGACTATATTATACCTATACAATACGTGTATCGCCAAAAAAATATACATATTAATATTATATGATATGCTTATTTATATATTTTTCTTTCGTTACTTATCTGTCTATTTTAACGTCTTAATTATAAGTATACTTTGTATTCTTTTTTTAATATTGATTACATTTTATGCTTTTGACTGTCCAACTAGGATTCCCGTTTTAGGACAGACAAATTTACAGGTTTCAAGTTATCCTAGAACAATACAGGATTTAAGAATAGACAAAATAAGTATGTTAAAACGAAGATACATAAAAGATATAAAAAAGATACATAAAGGCTTTCGTGATAAATAATTATCGAATTACATTTTTTAGTAACATTTCGGAATCAGTCCTGCCTAGATCCAACAACAATTTTGTCACTCTTGGACCGAAGGATGACAATTCACTCAGTTTCAGCTGAGAGGGGATTTTATTATATATTTTAGGATCGAGATATGAATTTTTTTTATAAGGCGCTCTGTTGCTTGTTGGAACTGAAAGGTCATTTCTTCCTATACTTCTGGTATGATGTTTGTGTTCGGCTGTTTTCATTTTGTTTTTATTTTTATAAACATGGATTACTATTTTTTTATATAGCACTGTCGGAAATCAAGTACATTAAATTCCTTGAAGAGAGCGTCGCTCGAATATCTGAAAGGTTTTTTCAAAATAATACGTAAAATAGATTTCTGTGCCTTCAATAACGGGTTTAATGTTGTTCTTCCTGTAAATCCCCACCCAATGCGACCGTAAGTAATGATTGAGTTACACAGTACGTAGTACATGTTTTTAAGTCTTGTTTTTTTTTAAAATTTCCCGTTATGAAATAAATATATGAATCAGTGTGCGCACTCTTTTAGCTAAATTTTCAATCTGGTTCTTCCATTTGAGGTTATTATCAATTATAATGCCTAAATATTTAATAAATTTAACACACTCGAGGGCTTCACACTTACATGGAGGGTTATTATTTCCAAAGTTACAGTTAATTTTTGTGTATTTTAAGGTGATGAGGTGTTTATTGTTGCCCCGCAATAGTAGAACTGAATGTCAGGTATTTGGTTGTTGATACGTTTAATGTAAGCAAATTGCTGTACAACCATTGTTTCACTCTGTTATACCGGTGTTAGCAATATGGTGTGTTTTCTTTTTTTCTTTAAACAATATAACGGTATCATCTGCGAACGTAATAATTTTCCCACCTATATGTTGATTATTCAGTTCGTTAATATATATAATGAAGAGAAGAGGACCTAGCGTACTTCCTTGTGGCACACCAAAATTATTTTCTAGTGAAGTGCTAATATCCACATTAATTCTATTTTGTTGGAATCGATTAGAAATATAACTCTGTATCCATTGAAAAGCTTTTCCCGTTATTCCTATATTTCTTAGTCTTTGTAGGAGTATATTATGAGATATTGTATCGAAAGCCTTGGCCAGGTCCAGGAATAGGGCAATTTTTTTCTTGCTCCGGTCCACATTTTCTGGTATAGTTTCTGTGAGACATTCGATGGCATCATCCGTTCCTTTACCCGATTCTTATAAATACACCTTTGGTTTCGAATTTTTAAACATTTCGATTTATTTAAAAGTTGGTTATTTTAATTTAAGTTAAAAATACACCGAAGGGTAATTTTTTAAATTATTCAAGCAGAAAATATTCCTATTTCAAATTTGATAATCGAAATTCTCAAGGACAGTGTTTTCTTAAATTTGAAATATTCATAAAATTTCAAGTTCTGTTTTCATTTCAGTTATGTAAAATAACCGCCTCTAAATTATATATCAACATAACTTGAATGGAACTTTCGTTATTATAATATAAATTTTGTAAAACAAATGGACGTAATTTTTTTTTCTGTTGGTCACTATTTCAAATTAAATTTTATATTACTCACTTGAATTATTCTCATATTTACACATTTCTGTTATTTTTATATAATGTTCATCTAATAATCAGAAAGTTTCATAAAAGGCAATATTAAAAATTCGTAATTATTTTTTCTATTTTCTTTGTTACAAAGACGAAAAAGCCGATATCTGAAAATAGATCACAATGGAATTAATTTCAATTATATCGCGCAAAATTTTATTGACAACGCTTTAATAATGGAGACAATTGAGACACATGATTGGTTGGTTGACAATTTCGAATTGAAATACTAACTTTAACTGTTACCATTGGCGGTCCACATGTACTTTTTTATACTAAAAAGGGAGATGATTAGTTAATGGGGTCTTTAGGCATAACTTGTGATTTTTTAACAACTTTACTACTTTTATCAATTCTAAGAGCTTCGTTAGTTCACAACCGTTTGCCAGAAAATTTGGGAAACGAACGACATTTTTAAAATAGTTGTGTTCATTGCCAGCTTATCTGATACCTGGGAGGTCCCGCTAAAAGCGGCGGCTTCTGTCTACCGACCGTCAGAATCTTGCAAATATCGCGAACTGACTGAAATATCGTATTGACGTGGGGTTTTATCGATCAACCCTGCTAAATACCCTAGTGTTGTTTTCTCTCAGATTTTTGGGTTAGTGCAATTCTTTTTGGCATGCAATGTTATTTCCGCTGTGTTCCCTCAAGTCCTGAAAATGCATTTTTGGATCAATATTACACTTTTTGGCATCATATTAGCAATACAACGCATCGAGCTATTCCATAAAACGGTTTGTTTATGTTAAATAGCAATCGTAGATACTTCAAACAACTGGTTCGCTAATCCGCGAATCCGAGTTCAGTAAGGCTTGAAAGCGACAACACAGCGAAGATAATACATCAGCGTGAAGCTTAATTTAAGCTCAGCACGTTCTCGAATTATCCCATCCGAAGTTATTTATTTATCTCATTTGCTGGGAGCGGTGCGCCGAGGACACGCAACGGAATCACAGACACCGTTCCACTGCAACAATGTCCATATGACAAATTATACTCGAGATGTATAAATAACCCGATTGCCTGGTACCAAAGATGATCAAACTTATTTCAAATAATTGTACAGCGGTGTGAATTGCATATTTAATTTTTTGAAGATTGTGATTATGTTTTGCGAAGTATTTCCTTGTACAATTGAAATTGAATTTGTGAAGATGTATCACTGGTTTTTAAACTGCGACTATTACAAACATGTTGGTATGTATTTCGTAGAAATAAAAAAAGATTACAGTTTTAAAATTGTAATCTTTACAGAATTTACTGATAAATTATTTGTAGTATTGCTTGTGTTAGCAGTTTGTAAAGTGATGTTTAGTGCTACAAATAGTGCATTTTTAGTAGGGTTTTTAAGAAAAAAAAATTTCCACCGACAAAACACCAAACCTCTAAATTTATAATAACCAGGTAACATTTTAAACATCTATATGAGTTAAAAATTGTGGCGCTGTAATTACATATTAACTCTTGTATATAAAATAATACATGATTTTAAATTTTTGGTAACTTATTAGTATATTTCCATTTCACGATTGTTTTGTATTCCTAATCTTTGTAAACATTTATGTTTTATTCTGTGCATTAAGGTACTTCTACCATAAATTAATAAATAATATCAAGGCGTTTCTCGTTAGGAACATCATGTCCTAGATGAAAAAACCTCTCTGAAAAAAAAATACCTAACGTCATTCACTGTCAATATTTATACATAAAAATAATCAATGAAATTGTATTGTACATTGAAAAAATTCTTGATCAATTCGATTATTTATTACTAGTGCAGAATCCAGAGAAAAATCAAGGGAAAGTCTAAATTCTAGACAAATCTGAACCAAAATCACTACTTACTTAGGTATTTGCTTTATGTTATTTTAGCGCTTGTCGATATTCTTCAAATAATCACTTCAACTTTTAAAAATGAAACTTAAATTCAAGGCGTATTTTAGTTCGTTGAACGAGATTTCGCGCAGTAATAACTAACGCACATCACAGACAACCGAAATTAGTATGGATGATGATTAAAATTTCTCTTTTTTGAAATTACTTCTTCGGTAGCTGTTTTGTGCCTGGAGCCCAGGAGACGAAAGGTTTCATAAAGATTTTTGTATGTCGCATGATACATAGCATATATTATGTAACTGTACTTAGATTAATATGATATCTATGGTTTATTCTGTTAGTTGGTTGTTGTTTGAGGAAAAATATTATTCAAATTTCGTAATTGCAGGTAATGTTCTGCTGTTTCTCAGACACGTAAATAAATGTGTGCTAAGAGCCAAGTTCCGTAATTCTCTCTTCCAACGCGCAATGGTGTAACGCCCTTTTTCATGTATTATATATTCCTACTACATCAAAACATGTTCGTAAATACTATAGTTTTCTTAGTTAGGTAATATAATATTACCAGTGGCGGCTAATACTCGCAAATAATGTCAGTCTATACCCTACGCCAGGTATAGAATACTACTTTACTAATATTTTGAAGCCTTTACCGACGTAAAGTGAATTAAAGTGGTGCCCTCTCGGCGCGACAAATTCATGCATTGTTTCTTCGGGTATTTCCGCCTTGCCGAAGAGTTCCGATGCATAGCGTTACTAAGTATCAGAGAAATTTCAATAAAATGATCAACATCCACGCTCTGCGTGAATAAATAAATAATTATTGATAAATATATAAATTATAGGCGATATTTCTTGGTGAGTAACGCGTGATACAATTAACAAAAAATATTTTTAATGTATTACTGTTATTTGCTTTGGGTGGTGGTGTTATATTATTGTTTGGAAATTATTTAGAAATTTAGAAAGTGCTTAGCTCCAACGTTTCTTAGTGCTAACCATCACTGATCATTACGAGTGCATCAAATGTTTAGTTAAAT
Source organism: Hesperophylax consimilis (assembly GCF_061612785.1). Taxonomy (NCBI): domain Eukaryota; kingdom Metazoa; phylum Arthropoda; class Insecta; order Trichoptera; family Limnephilidae; genus Hesperophylax; species Hesperophylax consimilis. Next base: position 7,424,923 of record NC_142842.1, read on the forward strand.
AAGTATCTGAATGTGGTTTCCAATTCGTTATCGATACTAACATCATTTCACTTTGCCGTGGTTGGACCATTAGATTCAAATATAAATTATATAACTCTTGTTTATGTGCATACATATATTTCAGACGATCCACAACGCTAAGCCGGCATGGTAAGTAAGGTATTTGAAACCATTAGCGTTCTGTAACTACAAGTACTTACTATAAAGCTTATCATATGCTTTTAAGCCCCCGCATTCCAAATTTCTTTAAATTTATTTATAGTTAATTTATTATTTTAGTTAATCGTATTTATCTTTAACACTTTAAGTTTTTAAGTTACTTAAAAAATACATGTTAATTTTGAAGATAATATCTATACATTTGTAAAGCCGAAACGGTAATTATATGAAATTACCTCGACAGAAAAAATAGCAAAGTAATCTCCGAAAATTATTAAAAACACGTTTTGTTCTGTTTTTTAATATGCTATAGGCATGGAAAAATTCACAGTGTATCTTTAAATGCAACTTAAGAATTTTTCTAGAGATTTTTGCTCTATTTCAAAGGTGTTTTATTAAATATTTTCACCATTTTCACTTATTTATTATAGTTTTTATTTATAATAGCGGGCTCCCTCTAACATTAGTATTCACATATCTCCCTTTCAAACCATCTTTGAACGCTTATTACGGGGCTTTAAGATACCGATGTAAAGCAGATATAATCATTTATTATGATGTAAAATAAATCGACACTACACAATTTAGAGATTCTCATAAGTAGATAAATTTCGGGTCCGGTATGCTGAGCATTAATATTCTCACCGAGAGAAGGAAAACAGCTTTGCTGAAAATATCACGTAACTTTCTGAACAGCCATAACAGTGTTCCTGATATAATACAAAAAATTGAGTACTATTTTTTTTGTTTTATTTAATTATTTTTGGATTTACCAACCAAACGGTGTGTTGTAATGTGGTGGTTTTTTAAACAGTTTCAAATGACGATTTGTAAAACTTTTATTTTCAGAATCAGCGTTGATCTATATGAATATATATATAATTTACCCAGCAGCTAATAATAACACGAATAATAAATTCGGGTGTTTAGAATTCATCGGACCGACATCTAATAAAATCGCCAAAGTCCTCAAAAAGTATGGCTTAGATATTGACTTCCGCACAAATAACAACTTAGGATCATCTCTTAAAAACTCAAAAAGTAAAGTACTCAAATTACAAAATAGCGGCATTTATAAACTCCAGTGTGACGAATGCAACGCTGTTTATGTTGGACAAACTGGCCGGTCTTTTAATACTAGGTTCAAAGAACATATAAGATCTTTTAAAAATAATAATAAAATACAATCTCAATTTGAAAAACATCTCCTAGATGAAAATCATCCACTTAGTGATAATAATAAACCAACTCCGTTACACGTACAAAATAAAGGCCGTAAACTGAATCTTTTAGAGCAGTTAGAAATTAACAAAAACTCTAATAATCCGAAAGCTATTCTAATTAATGAACAAACAAATATAATTCGTTCACCCCTACTAGATATCTTCAAACCTAGTGCAAATATGAGTGCACTATGAAGTACTTAATTATGGTATTAAAATAACCCTATGAGTCATCGTTTGGGAATAACTAACATAAAGACATTCAGTAAAATTTAAACATTACAGTAATTGGGGAAACTTTACTGGGGTAATAACCAAGTAATAACCATTAATAATTTCTAACATTTTACTCAGAATTCAATTAAGAAATCAGTAATTGAAATTAAAATACCTATCTACAAATAATATAAATGTATCGTCTGTAAGTGGGCTACCCACAGTTTGATAATGCCTTCAGAGGGCGAAACAGCTGTCACGCGTAATAATAATTACACAGCAGAACTTGTTTAAAAATAAACTGTTTTTATAAACCCAATAACAATATTATTGAATATATAAAAAAATAAAAATTATATGAATATAATTTATTTTTATTTTTTTTCGGGTTAAGCAGTGTTTGCAGGGTTGAGAAGCGAGAGTAATGTAATAATTAAAATATTTTCACCTTCTAATTTTAAACCAGTTTTTCTGTTCAAATGTCGACTTCAAATTACAAACAAACAAAATGTTGGCAATTTTCAAAGCTCGCCATAATGATCGAAATCCGACCTTGCACGCGTGACGTCATTCGTACCTCGGTTTTGTCGGTTAACAGTAAGGTCAATCCCATTTGGGTCGGAATGAATTTAACAAAACCGATTTACATAATTAGCAAGATTTACAAAAAAAATGAATTATTTGCAAATAATTTGCAAAACGCAGTGGTTACCTGTATGCGAGTCCACACAGGCCAATTTGGCACAATATAGTCCTCATTCTTAATACACGTGGTCGACCGACCTGTAAGGTAGAGGTGTAAGTTCTGTCAGAACCTACCAACCAAATACAGGGCGTTTAAGTCTCTAACGGTTTTAATTTTTTTAAATAAAGATTTATGAATTTCTACGTTTAATTATGCATAATAAAACTAATTTTTTGTTATTATAAAGAAAAAAACAACAAAAAATGCCCGCCTGTGCTAGAAGCATATCCGTTATTGATAGTGAAAAACATTCGATATCAGCGGAATCAAAATGCTAATTAGCGGTACCGTCTTGCTAAAAGTAGTTAGTTAGGTAATAACTTAAGCAAGTTCATTGCAGGCGCAGATATAGTGTGCATTCGTTCGCCATTTCTTCCCAAGGACTTGTAGCCTGTTGTAGAAGTTACTTGAATGGTAGACTCTAATTAACGGGTGTGTATATTCCACCCTAAGAGACTTTAATCATTATGCGGACCCTTATGGGCATAATTAGGGATTTGCAATCTTACTAAGGATAAAATCCCAATGATGAACTACGAGGAAAGTATGAGTTATATGTACATTATTTCAATAATGTAGGGTAGGCTAAAAAAGATATTTGTTTTCCTTTCAAAGTAGTAGATACTATTAGTATCGCCCTTGTCAAAGATCACCATTCAAAATCGAAACGATGCTCAAAATAGCATTACTCGTGTTTGATGAACCAAGTACTTCCCAACCTTTCTCTTCTCCATCTGTTTTCCGTCCTCATGCACTCCTTCAGCATCACAATATACCTACCTCAATTGGGGATGCCATAGTAACACTGGCTCTGGAGAGTTGGAACTTTTGTGAGGTACCTACTCAAAATAAATTTTACTTTTTAATAAATATTTTGTGCGAAATCTATTTTCTGTACACATTTCCACAGATGTTTCGATGATGGTCTTCAGCGACTAATATAAAAATAACTTCACTATCGGGCTGAAAGAAATCAATGAAAAAACTCTATTAAAAACGCTGAAATTGACACAGAAGACAAATAAAATATATTTAATTAACTTTAGCCCGCCTCAGCACAGGACTGAATAGTAATGATGACTGATAAATTCCATTACTTCACTTAAATTCACCAGAACATTGTGCCTGTACAATGTTTTACATGAAAAAAAGTAAGATGGTCAACAGACAGTCTTTTAAGGAACCCGTCCTATTTCTCTATAAAGAATGAACCAGAAGATACTTTCTTTAATACCTATCACGTGCATCTAGTCAATAAATTCATAGTTTTACTTTTCTACTTCTAGTTCTCACGTTTGGAGCGCAAACATGGACTCTTACCAAGAAAGTTCTGACAAAAATGGTTATCTTGCAAAGCCGCGGAAAACGCCGTACTAGGTCTGTCCTTGTAAGATAGAAAGACTAATCACCTGCATAGAATTTTAGGAGCAAGACACAGGTATCCAACACTACAATCGCTATCTGCACACGTTTTAGGGGTGACCGTTTGAATTCCAGTATTATCGTCGGATGGCATCCTTGATTGGTAAAGCTTTTAAAAAATATTTTTTACATTAAATTTACACATGAATCCCTGAGGACAATAATTTCCCTCAGGGTCTATGTCATATTTGGGGATGCTGTGTGGAGAGTGTTTATGAGGAGGGAGAGGAGTAAAATATAGGTCTTAAATGGACCCATGTTTTATGGGGGGAGGGACACAGAGACCTGTAAATCGTTCCACAGCCGAGCTTTTGAACTAAAGTCGTAGAACAGATCCGTTCTCACGACAAATGTTAGGTGCGCGTTTGGTGTGTTTCTCGACTATGCACTGGTGCTGAAGGAATCGATATCGCTAGTTCCTCGGAGCATCTTTCATTGATGATGACAGCTTTCCCACCTGACGCCTGTGCTCCAAAGATTTCAATTCGTTTGTTATGATAGAGGAAATTATCACAAGGACCGTGACAAGCTTAGTTGAAGATCTAAAGAGAACTGCAGGCTTCTGATGGATACATTTGTTGTAAATGCCTATGTGAATAGTTAAAAACTAGCGACGCAACCTTATAAAGAAGAATATTTTTCTTAATCTTTGTTATAGTAAATTACCAATTAAACGGAGAAAAATAACTATTAATTATAATAATTCCAGTAATTCCGGCTAAAAAGGGATTGCATGCCTTACAAATGAATTGACAGGAACAAGTGTTCATAGTAGTTTTGCATTACAACGAAACATTTCAAAACATTTTAAAATTGATGTTTTACTAAGGCGACACAAGACTCTAATATCGGGGGTTTTCTCGAGGCTCACAATTGAATTAATTCCGACGAATTCGTACCTACAGTAGTTTTTTTAAGAGCGATCCCTAAGTATGTACGTTATTTTTTTATTTTAGACTAGCTGACTTGTGAATTCTAGTGTACCTGAAAACTGGGCTAATTATTAAGGTGGAAGTTATATTACTCCAAAATAATGATTTTATAAGTTATGTTTCACTTGATCATGCCATGTCTTTATCAGGCGTGGCGACTTCCACAATTCAGTACTGTACAATAGTACTACAAAAAAAGACTTTTATTCCACTCCGTATCTCATTCTAGTGCAAAGATAATTCCTCGAGCGTTCCCGACTTTTTCTACTATTCACTATATTACTATTTAAAACTACTATATTATATCGGGTATGATTAGAGATTTTTACGGTCAAAATTATTATATTGATTTTTTTTGGGGTATTATGCCGTGTTGCGCTACCTCCTTCTTTAGCCAACGTTTCGGACAGCATTGCAGTGTCCATCACCAGGGCAGATGTGTAATTACACATTACAGAAAGAATGGAGAATAGAAGGAGGTAGTGCAACACGGCATAATACCCCAAAAACAAATCACTATAATATTATATTATATCGACTTTCATTCGACTCCGTATATCGACTCGTATAATCAGAAGTCTTCTCCGGGCGTCCCCGACGTCTTCTAACATCCAAACCACTCTCTGGAAATAGTAAGAACAAACAAACAAACATTAATTTTTATGTATATGGATTAGTAAAAAATAGTACCTTACCATTAAAATAATTTATGTTAAAAGGTTTGAAAATTGTATAAAACGTAAAGCACCAGATTTTATTTTTATAGACGATAGATTCCCGAGAGAATCGTCTAGAAACAAATGAGATTTTAGTAATACGTTCATCATAAATAAATAAAATAAACCCCACGGAATGAACATATTTTTAAGGCCTGCTATTGCAAATTCGACCGTAGGTCCGTCCATTGCGCCGGACCGCGCTTCGAATATTTTTTTACACGACCTCACCACTTACGTCGTTACGATTCCCACTTTCCTTTAGAGATTTGATAGAACACATTCAACTGTAGGGCTGTCCAATACACAAGGCCGAGCGTCGCATATTTTTGTGCACGGCTTTTTCATTTATGTCGTTGAGATTCCGCTTAATTTTCGGGTATTGTCTCGTCTTAAGGTGATGCCATACGTAGTACCTAATTCAAAATCATGTGTTTTTGGTTTGTAAATTTGGTCGCCTAAAAATTTTTCAGATGCTTTAATTAAATACTGCGAGTAAAATACATCTTGGCCTTAAGTCTTTTTATAAGCCCAGAAAAAAATAATGTATAAGGCCTATGAAGACTGCTTTAAAGTTCAAAATCTCCTACTTACGAACCCATTTTCGGTTATGCATTTATTGTATAATGTGGAAAATTAAGTTATTTATAAAATTATCGAAACAAATTAAATATTTATGCCTGAACATTTACAAAATAAAATAAAAGGCACTTTTTGGCCATGTTTTTTTCTTGGATAAATCAAAACAGGAGGATGGTGTTAAGCGGGAATTTAAACCTTATCGCCATCTACGTAAGGGTTGTTATTTATAGCGGCTCAATTTAAAATATTACACGACGTAGTGCACAAGGGCGGATCCAGCTTTGGCGCCAGGGGGGGGTCACGTAGTCGTGGTCAAGTTTTTTTTTTTTTTTTTTAAAGAAAGACAAACATTCCCGGGTTACGAATAACCCAACAATAACTCCTACCACCACCACAGAAAGCCGAAAATGCTTGCTTGTGTTGTGATGGAGGACTTAGGTCCGGTCAGTTACAGTTACAAGAAGTTATAATTTAATTTTGATAATAATATATACAAAAAAAAAGTAGGTATTGTTGGATATGGTAACACTAGGTATATCATTAAGATTGTCTTTTGCTCCGCAAGCCCGGGCGGCGCACGGTGGGCTGAAAATCGGCTCTCATAGACATAGAAACTTGAATCTTCAAGGGTATTTTTTTTGGCTAGAAATGGATTCTGCTGATCATTACTATGCTATAAAATGTCGTACGAAGCAATTGCGTGTACAAATGAAGGAGTTATAATTTTTTTAAGAAAAATTTGTATGGCGCTGACATTAAAAATGAGGCTATCTCTGGAATCATAAGGTTGGCCGTTCTATCCTTACACACAGATAATACTACTATTTATTTGTATTTTTTTGAAATACTTCATATTGTGGCGCAAGGTGCGATTTTTTTTTTTAAAATCCTAAAGTGGAAAAAAAATCTTTTTTTTGTTGATGATTCATTTTAATGCTTAAATGCTTTACATATGAGTATGCTTTGTCTAGTTTACAATATTTTATTTACACTCCAAGCCAAAAAACTGTGCACAGTGAGCTGAAAATCGCCTTTTATAGACATAGTGACTTGAATTTTCAAGTGTATTTTTTTTGGCTAGAAATGGATTCTGCTGATCATTACTATGCTATAAAAATTTGTATGAAGCAATTGCGTGTACAAATGAAGGAGTCATCATTTTTTAAGAAAAATTTGTATGGAACTGACATTAAAAATGAGGCTATCTCTGGAATCATAAAGTTGACCATTATATCCTTACACACAAATATACTACTATTTATTTGTATTTTTTTGACATACTTCGTATTGTGGCAAAACTTGTGATTTTTTTTTTTAAATCCTCAAAGTTGAAAAAAAAACTTTTTTATGTTGAAGATTCATTTTAATGCTTAAATGCTTTACATATGAGTATGCTTTGTCTAGTTTACAATATTTTATTTACACTGCAAGCCCAAAAGCATTTAAGCATTAAAATGAATCATCAACATTAAAAAGGGTTTTTTCAACTTTGAGGATTTTAAAAAAAAAAATCGCACCTTGCGCCACAATATGAAGTATGTCAAAAAAATACAAATAAATAGTAGTATTATCTGTATGTAAGGATAGAACGGCCAACCTTATGATTCCAGAGATAGCCTCATTTTTAATGTCAGCGCCATACAAATTTTTCTTAAAAAAATTATAACTCCTTCATTTGTACACGCAATTGCTTCGTACGACATTTTATAGCATAGTAATGATCAGCAGAATCCATTTCTAGCCAAAAAAAATACCCTTGAAAATTCAAGTCTCTATGTCTATGAAAGCCGATTTTCAGCCCACTGTGCGGCGTAGGCTTGTGTAATGTCAATTGTCAACCAATACAGTACAGATTACAATTATTAATCGTGTTCTTATTTCACCACAATATAACATGGTGTCAGGTGTGTCTTCAACATAGTATTGTGTGTAGGAATCTTGCAACTTTTTGAATTTCCTTTTCCTCGTTGTAGTTATTCGCCATCATATATAAAAGAAATGATTGCTTAAAACGTTTCCACTCGCCAACCATATCCGTAGCATTCTGCATTTGCAGAATTTGACTCGACATTATTATTGTAACACTTTGCTTGTCACGACAAAATAGACAAATAATAACAGCTTGTTGACCGTTATTTCTTTGCTTCCTGGTAAAGAATTTGAATCGTTCCACTGTAATATTCACTGTAGGTATGAAGTGTCTATCCAGTCTATCGAAGAGTAGAATAATGCCTTCCAGCGTGCTCTTCTCAATAGTGAGGCCGAATGAATTAAAAATTTGAACTCCTTTAGGACCAATCGTGTGCAGCAAATGTTATTAATAAATGTAAGTACTGTACTTCCATATTTAAGAAGAATATAAACGCTGGAAATATTTCGATTCTTGTGCTTTATAAATTTTAAAACCGAGCGCCTTGCACCGTCATATTTTGGCCTGATTTGCACGAGGCAAGTAATTTGAAATAAATATTGTTGCCATGACGCGGTGCTTGCAATACGTAAGAAGCGCCCAGCGAGATCTCCGTTCGCCGATGCTTCCATACGCTTGTTAATACCTTGTTACCTAGTGGATGAATACCGTCCATTCTATTTTGCCAGCAGCGGCCGAGCCGGCAGCGTAGTCAATATTATCGACAATTCTCAAACTATGGGGAACGCTAATAAAAGTAAATATTTATAAAATTTGAATTGATTTCATTTATTTACAATCCAAACAAAAATATTCTGAAAGTGAATTATTAATAGGTACATATAAATATTAATAAAAAGAAACTTGATTAAGTTAAATATAATATGTATATATATTAACAAAATGTAACGAATACGTTCTTTTACAAAACTAGGTATATGTACTTTTATCAAATTTACATACACTTTATCAAATTTCCACATCTAAAATTTTTGTAAAATTTATTTATAAATAAATTTTTTGGAAACAAATCAACAAACCAATCTCAATATTAGAAATGATGATGGAACAACTCACAGCTAGGTTTGAATATATTCTACAATAGATGCATCAATTTATGGATACATACACTTAAAAAAAAGGTTAAAATAAATAACTTGCATCTAGCTATTCTGAATTTATCCTAAAAGAGCATAATTAAAACTAATAAATAGATATCGCGGGTTCGAACCCCGGCAAACAAATCTCAGTATTAGACATTTTCAAGGAACAGCTCACAGCTACATATATTTAAAACATAATCGGAGACGGAACATTTTCATATAAAAATCATTCAAAATCCATCATTAAAAATAATATTATGCATTTCTAAAAAAAATTACTAACGTTTTCGTAATCTTAGTAAAAAAATCTATCCACACTTTTAGCCTTCATTTTAATTGATTCTGAAGAATTTGTTACAAATATTAGAAAAGTGTGCACTTCCGAAGTTATTAATTCATCATCTAGAAAAATAAAATCTGGTACTTACCGCTAAGTCCGCTAACTTTATAGTTATACACGGGTTATAAAGTTTTAAAATCGTTGAACGTAAAATATATTAATTGTAAGGTATTGTTTTATTAATCTAAAATATAAATAACTTGCATCCCTCGTGCGGCATAATTTTATTTTTTTTTAAATTCAATTATAATTTCGCCGAAATAAATTAAAATGTTAGCCTTGGGCAAAACCTCGATGAACGAGGTTGTGTCTCGCCTTAAGAATTGCTTTAGGAAGTATAGGAAGGCTGGTAATTCGCGCGGGCGCGTTAGACCTGTCCAGACCTGTCAAAAAACTTCCGAAAGAATAAGTTCTGTAACTTACTAAAATTACGTTAAGTGACTTTTGGTGTCGTTTACATTGGGAATTTGGCCAAACTCGCCTTCAAGAGCGATTTACAGGAAAAAAACTTACGAGTCTAACCCCAGCCTTAGAACATTAACAAATAACATTTGAGTTTAAACACACATACACTGGCATAATGAAGAAACTGATTAGATTACTTACCATTTCTTGTAATGAATTGAATTTGCAGCAACAATTTTTAAGAACACTATTACTTATATTGGAACTTATTTTTTTAACTTAGTAAACAAATAAAAGTAAACACTTTATTAATAAAGTTTAGTCGTTCCGATTGAGGTTAGGTTTTGCTAGACGCTAGACGTTAGTCGAAACAAAGCGCGCGCAAGCGTCACACGTGGTTACACGAAATGTGTCATAATAATATGAAAGGTGGCGGCCGAAGCGCGCGCCGGTGGCGGTGCGCGGTGACGCGGTAACATTCGAATTTTCGATGCGTTCGTTCCCGAATAATGCGTTTGCCGTCAAACAAAGTATTATATTAAATTAATTAAATATTGAAAGTACTTAAATAAAATCTATATTGTGACAAAAAATATATAAAAACATTATGTTTAACAATTTTAATTAGTGGTCCACCTAGGTCCTGGATGGGCCCAGGACCTAGGTAGTCATGACCCCAGCCCAGGGGGGGTCATGACCACCGTGACCCCCCCCCTGGATCCGCCACTGGTAGTGCATCGCTTTAATAAGGCCTGTTAATTTACCGCGAAGGCAAAAATCGATTTCTCTCCATGTAGATACATAATTTACTCCTTTCTGACTATATTCATTGTCGTTTTTATTTAAAATAATTATAATGTAGGTAAATTTTTTAGATGCATGCTATATGATTAGGCAAATAAATAATATAATGTAGGTAGGTACCTACCTTGAATTTCAGTAGCGTTTCATACAAATTATTTACCATGATTGCGTGTTAATAGCACCCACTGTGAATAGCTAATAGTCACACAAAGCACTCCCATTGGCTGGTAAAACGACCAATCGGAAAGGGCTACCTGACTACGTGTAATTACGGACATTTTTAATTAATTTCATAGACAATAATTACTCTTGTAGCAACATTAAACAATTATGATGATAATGGATTTCCACAAGTCCCGTATTAAGAATTTTATAATTTTTATTACTGTGTTTTAAGTGTAAACTGGTTATAAAAACAAATATATCTATAGGTTCACGCTATATGAAAATGCGATTAATGCAAGCTCTGGGTACGCTCAAATTTAATTAGAATTGCGTGATGACATTGCTATTTATAAGTAAGTAGAAAGTTTATTATATTCCCGATTAATGTTTCGTAAACTACCATAAAATGCAATGGTGTAGAATATGTTGAGTAAGCAAGACGTAATTATGTAATATTAAAATTATTATTATTTTTTTTAAATTTTTAAACATAATAATTTTGGTTGTCTACTAACTATTAATTTTCAAAATTGGAACTGATATAGTATAAATCATATCAGATAAGCGATGAAGTAAGTACCAACATTATTCTAAAAAGAATTCTATAAGTATACCCTTTAGTCGTAATCTTGTACAAACATGACATAAACAGCAAAATAATAATAAAATATATATTCTTTTATCGCGTATTGTTTGTTGATTGTTGTTTATTTATTTGATAATAATTGTTTATTGTTCATGGTTCATTGTTTATTGTTTATTGTTTATTGTTTATTGTTTATTGTTTATTGTTTATTGTTTATTGTTTATTGTTTATTGTTTATTGTTTATTGTTTATTGTTTATTGTTTATTGTTTATTGTTTATTGTTTATAGTTTATTGTTTATTGTTTATTGTTTATTGTTTATTGTTTATTGTTTATTGTTGATTGTTTATTGTTTATTGTTTATTGTTTATTTATTTTTTTTAAAAAGAAAGTCAAACATTCCCGGGTTACGAATAATCTGATAATATTTGAAAATCTCCTACTACCACCACAGTAAGCTAAAAATGTTGCTTGTGTTGTGATGGAGGACTTAGCCAGCCGAGGAATTGAATACACTACGCCTGGGTGGGACCCAAACGCGATGTCAACTCGGCCACCGACCTGTTGTTTATTGTTTATTGTTTTTTGTTTTATGTTTTTTGTTTATTTACATTGTATCTTTGTCACGTTAAAACTTTTAACCTTACTAGTCTGTGTTGAGATTAACACATATAATATGAAAATACAATACTCACCAATCATAAACAAAAGATTAATGATACATTTTTATTCGTTCTTTGTTATTCCGTCGGCATCGTTGATTTTATCTCGTCGAAAATTAGTGCGAATTTAGCATCCTGTAATTAGTGTGCCCGGTTTAATCGACAATTGATTGATTATAGGCCAAACTTTCTGAATAATAATTAAGAAAGCCATTTAATTTTAATTCCCGTTTAAAAGTAACGATGCAGTAATATGCAGCGCAAATGAAGTTTCGCAATTGCGCGGACGTGCGTGCCTTTGTCCTTAGTATAATAATATTATGTATCCTGCTACCGCAGCCAGTAACCAGGCTTTACCAGCCTTTAGCCAAGTCTGTAGTCTCGAGTGCAGAGTTCGAAAACCCGCTGCTGGTTTGAAATGTGTCCAAGTGTCAGAAATTAATAAAAAGAAAACGATAAATTGGTAAGTTCCATAACTAAATAATCAATAAAAAAAATCATGAGACATTAAAAAAATCTGTAGGCAGACATGCCAAACTTAGAAAACTTATCTACTTGGATAAATAAACTTCTAATTTCATAAATGTTTACATATCAAAAAAAAAATTATTTGAGTATGTTGACAATTAATGAAATATCAAAAAATACAAGAAAATAAATGTTTGTTGCGAGAACTATCATTTAACGAGTACCTAGAGAAATTACTCAGTGAAATCGATAACTTTACAATGTCGTAACTACCGATGATTTTATACTGATTAATAAAACCTTATATCAATACGATATTGACGAAATCGGTTGTTATCCATTGTTACATAATATGTTATTGTCAGTAAGCGTTCACGGTGTTCACGGGCACGATCAAAATATGATTCCGATAGTCGTGATAGAGTCACGTTAGATTTCGAACTGACCATAGATCACGAATTCAGGCAATATCGTATTGACGTAGTATTATATCGATTGTCCGTACTAGACCTAGAAGTTATCGTCGCAAAAGATAATATTGCTTTACAATAGATGATGGTTTGATCAGATTTTATAGGGTTTGCAATCTCGCAATCCCGCAGGATTTCAGCAATTTTTGATCCCGCGGATTTGCAGGATTTTTACGTAGGGAATTCTTGAATTGAAAAAAAAACTGGATTAATTGTTTAATGATGTTTTGATTTGATCTCTTATCCGAATAATTAGTGCCTTCTCTTCAATAAGTAATAATACCTTCACCTTTAATCAAAACAATTAAAAGAAAGATAGTTTCCGTATACATTGTTATTCTTCAAAAGTTGACAACTCCTTTTCAGCTACAGGGTATGGCTCGTATACCCAACAGCAGATGTAGATTCTACTTTGATGGCGATAAGATGTTAAAGTCAATTTTTCCTTATCATATCTGCGAAGGCACTGGTGATTCTTAAAAAAGGCGTATTTTAAGAAGTGGTACGCACTTCTCACTAATGATGCAATTGTAATGAACATAATATGAGAGAAATGGTGGTGCAGTTACATTAATTGTTTTTTTTTAATACTACGTACTTCTTCGAATGGTTAAATTTAAACGAGCCGGTATGCGGTACCAAGAAAAGTCAGCACTTTTATGAAGATTTTTTGCGCGTTCACGTTTGTAACAAATCCGTAATTCGAAATCAAAATATTGAGTTACATTATATTATAAGAGGAACTGTACAAAAAAGCAAGCTTACCATTCGACAAAGAAGAATATTGTTGCAAGAAACCAAACTGTATTTCATCATACTTATAATATAACCGTTGGAGCAAAAAAAAAAGCAAACTTCTGGGTTAGTAATTGACAGAATATTGAAAGGTAGATGGAAAATAAAATTCATGTCGCGGGTTCAAATAAAGTAAATCTATAATTTAAATACTCTATTTTTATTTTTCTGTGTCTTGTTCTGTTTATTATTATTATTATCTTCTTCTTCAATGATATATTACATTAATGGGTATAACCTTAAAAAGAAAAGTTGTTCCTAACTATAATATTTCTTCAATAATTATTTAAAGATTACACTGTGGCGTCATTTGAATTTAAATCAAATAAATAAATATGTATACGAGTACATCACTATTTAATCAAAAGAATCAACATGTTTTTAAAATCAATGGTTTTACACGTATGATAAAAATTAACAAATACAAGAATGACAAACAAGTACGTCATGTCAATTTATGTGTTCATAAATTAAATAATTACTATTTTATTATTTTTTATTTTATTTTATATAATATATGTTTATTTTATATTATATTTTTAATAACTGATCACTAAAATATTTTTGTCTTCAGGTAGTGATTTGGTTATACTTGTTTGTCCATTCTTATGTTTGTTCATTTTCATTATACGTTTATTATGACGAAGAAATTGGTTTAGATCAATGTTGATTCCTTCGATTAAGTAGTAGTATATTCAAAGTTATTTATTTTATTTAAACTATAATATTTATTTATTGCTGATTGTGAACGTGAATTACTGTTTGGTATTGTGAATTTCTGGTATATTTTCGATGATTTGTTGACGGCAACGCCAAAGGCAAATGACATATGCTTTCACGAGATCTATGGTTACGCTAAATGTGTATTTTGATGATTTAGTTTCGTCTCAAATTATTATTTCTTCTCCTACGGCAATAATCGAATTAAATTGTAAGTATGAAAATAATGATCGTGTAAAATAAAGATTTTTCATTTGTCCCGTTATAGTTTTCATATGGGAATCGGTGTGAAAAAAGGCATCGTGTAAAACGCCTATTACAGTTTCTAAAATAATTGTTGACATAATATTGCGTCAGAATTAGCAAGATGTTTCTACTGACCTTATTTCATTTTATATTTATCACAATCACCGGGCAAGCTGTTGTGGTACAATATCTACTTCAAGTATTTAATTTGCATGAGAAATTATAGGCAAGTTACGTAACGGCCACTGAAAAAATGCGACAATTTGCATATTTGCAATCAATTTTTTTTATGTGCTTTATAATTATTAGCACGTGCCCGCAAAATATAACACCTTTTGTTATGTATTTTTTATAATATTTTATTTATAACAGTGTTGCAACAAAAAAACATAGTGGCATTATAAAATAGTATAAAATAAAACTAACATAATATATTATACGTATACATCTACCTAGGTATTAATTTATTATAACTTAGACTGTTAATAGTAACAAGTTTTATGCACATTGCATGAATACAACGTGTAACTTTCCGGCACTAATTTAAAACAAAGGTGGGTGCTAACTTTGAATGTTGGATGACGCAATTAGTATGTACATACATTTATATTTATGATTCGATATTTGAATGTGGATGACGCAATGAGTGTGTGCATACATTTATATTTATTATTTGATATTTGAATGTGGATGACGCAATTGATAGTGGATGAAGCAAGTGTGCTTTCTCAAAGGGTTCACTACTGAGCCACTCAGAATGAGGCTGTATCTCGGAAAAAGGAATCCAAGAATCAACCGGTCAATTTTTCACTGAGCTACTCGCGTTATGTACCTTCATACGCGTAGTTTGATACCCATATCGGTTACTTTCCGACTTTGGCATTGTTAAGTTTCGAATAGCAACATTTTATTGGTGTTTCGTTATCGTGCTAGTAGATTATTAGAATATGATTGTGTCCTGTAGTTTTTTCAAAATAATCATAACTTTGTTTGTTATTAATAATGACCAAAAAATTTACAACCTAACCTAACCCTACAGTCAATTGCTAAAAGTACGTATTGTTGAAATGAATTAAGGGAGTGAAATATATTTTACAGATCATTATTAAATTCTTTTAAGTCATACTTTATCAAATCCACACAAGAGGCCTCAGCAAAATAATTTGCATATGTCATCTCTGGGGATGCTGCGTGGAGAATCTTTTTGAGGAAAGGAAGGAGTGAACATGGGTCTTTAAGAGACCCATGTTGTGGGAGGGAGGAAAAAGGAGAGGCTGGCAAACCATTCCACTGCCAAGCTGTTGAACTCAAGAACGACTCGTAGAAGTGACCCGTTCTAGGTGCCAAATATCAACCGTGTATATACGTTGGGCTCGCGTTTGAGTTTCAAACTATTCTAATACATAATGTTAATAATTGATGACACAACTTCAAATTTGTAAGTTTTTTGGAATATCCCCAAAAATAATAATTGTTGTATGCATTTTTATATTCATACTTGCCTACCCAATGCCCGTACACTATACCTACATATAGCCGTATATACCTACCTACCAATCTATACATGGTGTCCGGAAACAAGTGGTACATGCGGGAAACGATTGTAGGGGTTAACTGTTTTTGATTTGAGATTTCGTTTTTGAATAAATCGAATGCGAATTTGGAATTTTTTAGTTATTCTTTTTAAATCGATCCTACAGGGTACTGTCAGATGTTTATTTTTTTTAAATGCGTCATTTAAAAATCAAAATCTTCAGATTAAAACAAGTTGTTTTGGGTTTTGGTTTCTCTGTGCCGTTTCCGGATACCGTGTATAAATCATTATATCATTATGCATATAAAAAAATATTTCAATCTTTTACGGTCATATTTTTTATTTATTTTCAAATATAACCGTGAAGAATTGGAGCAGAGCAAAAGTTGATTTAGAATGTCACACGGGTTCAGACATCAAAAGAGATTTACTAATCATAAAAAAATGGCTTCAATTGAAATAAAATAAATTATTATCTCACGGATGCCATAAAAGCGAGATCCCTTCCATTCCACTCTAAATTTATATCGAAAAACAATGCGAGTGGAAAAAACTAATTTGAATATGAACATAAATGAAATTTGCGTTTTATTATTTTTAGGTAGCGAAAGAGAAACAAAAAAGAAGTTGGACCCTTCTCGAATTAACCCCTGCTATAACACATAGGACCCGCATTGGTACCCGGGAAGGGGTTTAGAACTTGGGGTCTGAATTATACCTAGTTACAGGTAGACACACTTGTTTGATTATCCAGATATTTGTGTAACTGTAGATATGTTAAATTTTTTTAACTTTTCAACTTCGTTCACAACAGTTGTACAGACCTAAAATTTCATAAATTCTCCAATCTTATAAAACAAATAAAATTCTACTTTTGCCACTAATATTCTAATAAATATAAAATCAATGGTTTTTGATATTACATTTGTAATATCAAGGGTAAAATAGCAAATGCAAAATCAATGTCCAATATTTTTAGTAAAGTGTCCACTGCATGCAAAATCGTAAACTTTTAAATAAAAGTGTGTTTATCTGAATTGACCTGCCAGGTGAGAATGGTTTTCTGAATCTGATTGTAAATAATAATATCAGATACATCACAGGAACTCGTAATAAATTGTACAGTGCCCCTTAGGTGATTTTTCACAAATACGACGCTGTACAAATTATCGAATTATTATTATTATTGCGTTATTTTTTAATAAGTTTTTTGTCGATGTTCCGTGATTCACATTTATTGAGTTTATCTGCTGCTAACTCGACAATACCATTTTTGGTTCAAGTTAATAATAATATTACGAGAGGCCTTACCCAACTTACTGATTGAGTAATTAATCGAAAAATCTTACCTTTTTGGAGGAAATTTACCTACTTATTTTAATGATCTTATGAACTCTCTACTTTCGACATTGTGAACATCATTATATCTCTTTGAAAAGAAGAACACGCCACCCTATTTTGGCACAACCGTGATTTAGTCATAGTTGGTGTAAACAGTTTATATTATGCCCCGTTGAAACCGGTTAGTGCGTTATTATATATTATCGGAGACCCGTGAAAAATCACGGGATTGTCTGCATTCTTGACAAATAAAAAATAATTTTCTGTTAAAATTTTATATTGTAGATAGGTACTTTGAATTATTAACACAATCAGTTCTAATTTTGTGAATGACACTGAAATTCAAAATGAATCTGAGTTCATTGAACCACAGTTACCCACAGACATACCCACAACCAAAATTAGTATTTGTTGATGATTAAAGTGCTCATAACAAAGTTAATTCAAATGTTGCACCACAAAGTCACTAATTTCCAATTTTTAAATATTTTCATTATCTTAGAAGATCAGAGCTAATTTTTTTTAACAGAAATGTTTATTGTAAATATGAATGTTACAAAGTTCCAGTCAATCATTTTATATCGTAATATTTTTATCCCGTGCTTAATATCCCCTGCGTGTTTCCACCCGTAACTCGTTATTAAACTTTTTTTTAATAAAGATACAATTGTCACAGGCATTCAAAGAGGTTTACAGCGGGCTACAATATAATTCGATAGCGGATAGAGAAAAAAAATTAAATGGCGACATGCTTTTGTCTTTGCACCCCTAGCAAATAACGGATAGCTGAGCGCTGCCGTAGCTTTCGTTAGCCACGGACTTATATTCTTATTGTAATGCCTAGGTGCCCACCGAACTTTCGGGTGCTTGTTTCACGAAACAAATGTTATTTATTGTAATTAGTTTTTTCAACGTAACCTTATAAGCATGTGACATATTATTATAATGGGACATTGAAGAGTTGCCGATTATGATCATAATTCCATTTTGTAAAAATTTAAATGCATCTGTTTCAAAATTTTACAGTCGCTATGCAATTAATTTTTTTTAAGTATTTTATGTCTTTAAAACTGTTTTTTTAACAGGCGATTTTTTATCGCATAACAACGGTCTCATTTAAGAAGAACGCTTCCTTTTTCAGGACCAAAGTTGTACTGAAAGTCTCAAATTATTATTGTAAGCAAATAGAAACATAAAGTTAGTCGCAAAGGGAGTGATTTTAAACAAGTTCTTTAGCAATCACGTTTAGGATGATGAATTCTGATCAATACCTTGAACTGTAGTAGATACCGCCAGCATAAAATTTGCTTTTCCTTTCCTAAATACGCTCATTAAAGAACATAAACACATATTATTATAATAAATACCGGAAAGTCCAATTATGTACTGTGCGTGCGAACCGTATCTAATAAATTTCTCTAATAAACAATAAACAGTGTTAATCTCAAGTGACCTACCAGGTAAGTATGGTACTGTATATTATCTGCCTGTAAAACTATAAATAAGAATAATAACAAATGTACATTTGTAGAAATGTATTTTATGTTTATACATCGCCCTTGAAGTGATTTTGCACAAAAACGGCGCTATACAAATCATCCAAATATTATTATTGTTTATTTCAATAGAACAGAGTAAATAACAATTAATACATGCGCGTATCTTTATCATAAACAAATAAATAATACTTACAAAAATTGAAAAGTAAAAGTAAGTCACAAAGGTAAGCCGATATTAAGAATCTACTTTCTAACTTATCATTCAAGTATAGTTAAAATATAATTATACCTTTTCCAACACATTAAAAAACATCTCGATTTCCCAAAAATTGGATAATCTGTTCTTTTCAAGCATTGCACTCAATTAACTATTTTTCTTCCTAAATAGCCTTGCAGAATGTCTACGTTTTTCCGCTTATTACATTATAACACGGTTATTTGATTCAAAGGCGGACCCAGTACAATGGGCACAAATAAAGGACTGCATTTCCTTGCAGTTTGCATTCAGCCAGTTTCTATGGACCGTTTCGCTTTGGTTTTGCACCGCAAAGAACTAAAAAACAAATAGGATTTACAGCATACTTTATATTACGTGCGAATTATACACGATGATAACGAAGTTGATGAAGTTTTACTTGGATGCTTAGTAAATTATAATTATTGCAAATTGCAGTTCAACTACCCAGTATTAAAGTTTTCGTTTTAAATCGCTTTCTTAAACATATTTCCCGTGTGTTTCTGATAGTAATTTGGTGAAATCATATATATGAAAGTACGGGGAGCAAAGAAGATGAGTTTTCAAATCAGATTATCGTCATATTGTTCAAATTACCCTCTGAAAATCTAGGAAACATTTCAACTCAGCAAAAGAGTGGTAGATACTCTCAGCATCGCCCTGGTTCAGAATACCATCATTCCGAATAAAATAGTTGCTTGAAATGGTTATAATAGTATTTTTTGAACATATCTGAAGAGTTATTATTATTTTTTTGATAAATTAATGTTTTTTAAGACAAGATTTTATTTATGCATAGCACAAAGGATAACAATTATTTTTATAAGCAATAATTGTTCGCCTGAAACACTCATCCACATTGAAAAAATCTCCTGATAAAAAATACATGACGCCAACGGGACTCGAACCCGTGTCCATTCGATTTCCGGTCGAAAGCTCTGACCACTGAGCTATGGAGGCTTATCTCTTACCCGCGAAATTATTCAATATATGCTAGTGTTTCATTCAACAATTACTGCTTGTTACATTTGTTTCACCTGAGAACAACCAACTTTATTTTATATGAGAAAGGCATTGTAAGTGCTAACTCTCTCACTAGATGGCGTTGAGACAAGTTGTCTACATTTTTAGGTGAAATATTTGAACTTGTCAAATATTAATTATTTTTTTTTTGTTGATAAATTAATGTTTTTTAAGACAAGATTTTATTTATGCATAGCACAAAGGATAACAATTATTTTTATAAGCAATAATTGTTCGCCTGAAACACTCATCCACATTGAAAAAATCTCCTGATAAAAAATACATGACGCCAACGGGACTCGAACCCGTGTCCATTCGATTTCCGGTCGAAAGCTCTGACCACTGAGCTATGGAGGCTTATCTCTTACCCGCGAAATTATTCAATATATGCTAGTGTTTCATTCAACAATTACTGCTTGTTACATTTGTTTCACCTGAGAACAACCAACTTTATTTTATATGAGAAAGGCATTGTAAGTGCTAACTCTCTCACTAGATGGCGTTGAGACAAGTTGTCTACATTTTTAGGTGAAATATTTGAACTTGTCAAATATTAATTATTTTTTTTTGTTGATAAATTAATGTTTTTTAAGACAAGATTTTATTTATGCATAGCACAAAGGATAACAATTATTTTTATAAGCAATAATTGTTCGCCTGAAATACTCATCCACATTGAAAAAATCTCCTGATAAAAAATACATGACGCCAACGGGACTCGAACCCGTGTCCATTCGATTTCCGGTCGAAAGCTCTGACCACTGAGCTATGGAGGCTTATCTCTTAACAGAACTTTTGTAATTTGCCTTAAATACAAAAAAATATAATAAAATAAAATAATTACTCAGATCTTATCAGAATAAACTGTAAAACTCATATATCGACAGCTCAATTTGTAGAATGCGTTACTTTCATTGATCAATTTTTTCAGTAGGCTAAAAAAAACTTTTTTTAAATTAAAATTATAAAATTTAACAGATAATGTTTTATGTGACACCTTACAAGAGTTCCTCTGTCTATATAGTGCAAAGACGGGTAGTTGTATCGCCACCAGTTGGGCAGTGTGGTGGGGCGGGTTCATTAAGAGGTTTTAGGAAGGGAATTATTTTCACGTCAAGACTCTACTTTTGTTTAGTAAAAAAGCTATGATTAAATGATTATTAAAGCCCCCGACTGTCCCTACACGGCACAACATACATTTATACATAACAAAAACGTTTAAGTGTTCTCATCCAACACAGTTTGTTCTTGTTCTTGAAGCAAGTGGAGAACTACATTTATAAAGAAGAACATACAAAGGAAAAAGCACTTTTGAAAAATCCTGAGGACTAAATAACTCACTTTAGCCGATAGGATCACAATAAAACTGGAGACCAGCCTTCCTTTTCACTACAACCGCTACGTCAGGGGTTGCGCAGTGCAGGAAACTAAGCGACATAAGACCGAAAATAAAGGCACCACCTGTGTCAGGTAGGGAGAAGGAGCTATTCCACCCCCGTATGGGTGTGTGTAACAATACAGTCAAAGGTGCAGTATAATTCAGTAAGATTCTCTTATAATTCCCGAAGAGCAGCATATCTGACACCTGAACAGATGTAATGTTTTTATTCTAGTTCAACGACTCCAAGCGCATCCCATCTCACCACCAATACGTTAAGAAATTTTTTAAAGCAATCGAAATTCACTTTCTTCGATACCAGGTCGGAATTACAAACCAGCCTAGTTAGTAATACCTTGCATACCCTCAAACATTTCCTCTTGAGCATCCATCATGATCGGACAGTGTCAACAAATAAGCATGGCCGTTTGGTTTTCATCAACACAGGTGCGTCCTGCATGCTAAGAGAGACTGAGGCTGAATTCACCATGTCCGGTTAGTATCCGGTTAATATTTTGAGGTAGGCCCCTTCCATCCTGGCTGTGGAGTGACTCCATCTCCCCCCGAGGGTCCGGAATATATGAAGGAGGTATACAAGTTTGCGGTGGCTCGTTCCAAAGTCTACTTAGCGCATCACGCTCTTCAGCAGCAGCGTCCTTCATTACATCTTCCCAGTGCGTATAATTAGATTAACACATATTTACAATTAGCATTGCTAGAAAGTCTAAATCCCCTAAACACTCTGAGAAGATAATGTATGAGATGAATGTAAATAGTCCTATTCATAGGGTCCAAGGCAGTTTCCAACCAACGCAGTAAGCAGTCAAATTTGTAAAAATTAAAAACGCATATAATTACTTTGTTTTAGCCCATTTAACATCTAATATATACATTTATTGAAGCCAGAATAACAATCAGAGAAATGGATCTTTTTTTTCACTGATTTCGATATGTCACCCATTGAGATTATTGTAGTTTTGTTCAAACGCCCAAATACATAAGACTAAATACTGAATGTTATTCAGGCTTCAATAAAACTTTCCTTACTTCTAAGAAACAGAGCAATTAATATAACCTACCTCAAAATATTTATTCTCAAGAATATTACTAAGCGACATGATGCCAATAAAACAAAAATATTTAAAAAAAAAAAGATATAGCGAAGTCCCGGGATTACGGTACCCACAAAGGTCCGGGATTCCAGATATTTAGATCCTGGGATTGAAAACTCTAACTAGCCACCCTGTCTCCAGTTACTTCCTTCAGTGTTTTTTATGACTGCTTTACGATTTGTGCCTCCTCACCGTCCAACCATCAATGTATTAATTTAATTTTTCGTTTAGTGTCTCAAATTTTTTTTAATTAAAAAAATAACACATTGCCCAAACATCAATTATTTTCAAACGTCATACCTTTCTCCTTCAACATTCTTCCGAGAAAAAATAATACAACATACGAATTTGCTCCGCATACTTTAAAAAGATGCGGCACGTATCTCTCTATGGATGGTTTGTTTCACAAAATTTGACCAATTCATCAAAATTTTTATAGCTATGTTTTAGTTCTGTAAACGTTATAAACATTCAGGTTTCGTTATTATAGCATTGTTTGACAGTTCTTTCACAAATCTGGAATCATAACAGAATTTGAATATAACCATTACAGAACTTGAAAATTAACTTTGAAATTTGATTAATTTGCTGAATGAAATTGTTTTCAATTAAATTACAAATTTGAACACATTATTCCGACCCTGGGCAATATGTGTCACTATTTAGTGAACACCCGCTTGCCTCTCATATAAAAATAAAGAATATTACACAGGAATAATGAGCTCCTTAAATAAATTAACCATTATGTACGATTTAATGTCCCGAGTAGATTGGCCGAAATAAATGCTATCGCGCAAACAATTTTGATTTTGAAAAAAAAGTTTTGATTTCAAAATTAAGGAAATTGATTTGATAGTTGTTTTAAGAAAAGAAGTACGAGGAAAACTAGATGTCCCTACAGTTTGAAGTGGTCAATGAGTAAGTGTAGTTAGATTAATGTAAGGATAGTAAGTATGGAGAATTGTAGTCACAGAAACTTCGATACAAATTTGTTGAAATATAATAACGCATTAATTCGTAGAATGCGTAACTCCCAAATGTAAAATTTTACAGGAGGCACAAAAAACCTCGTAGTGAAAAAAAATTAAAGACGGCTTATTCTTTTTATTTATGTTTCGAACATATAATATATTTGGAAATTTATTTTCCATCATTAAACTTTTGTAAGTTAAGGCTTTCTATTTCAAATCGGAGTTAGGAAGTTTACGTAAAACCGAGAATGGAGATACGTATTTTACAAAAGATACATACTTTTCTGCGAACAGTTTTATGAACAACCTAGCTGAAAATTTGGGAGATAGGAATTTTACATTCACAAAATAAAACACAACAATGTATGTGTATGTCGAGGCAGTCTATTTAGATGCAGTTTAATGATTTTAATGATGCGGAAGGTTATCGTTAAAGGAGTGGTAATCCTTTTCTAATGTCTGTTTTAAGTCTTGTAAATGCTGGTACTTTTCCTTCCTTAAGGGATTAAATCTGACTCTCAAGTGAAATCTTCAAACTCTGGAGATCATTACAGATTCGGCGACGGTTTTGTGCTGGGTGAGATCTACACTGACCGGGAGTAGTCGGGTCAGAGATGCTCGTTAAGTGACGCTTGGGGTTGATGAAGGAGATTGTAGAAGAATTTGATCTGACATTGTCGATCACCCTTGTTGTCCTGTAGAAATAAAACTGATGTACTTACTAGGGTTTGCAAGACCCGGGCAAAGAGTAGCCATGACAGGAAACGTTGTGAAAGAGACTCCTCAGAGTGTGAAGATAGGCGGAAGAGACTTGAAAGTGGAACTGGTGAGCAAACATGTGCTTTAAGCGAAGAAACTCTTCATGCTCAGCATCACTTTGGAGTAAAGTGAACGCTTCATCTTGCCCGGCTGGTCGATCCCGAGGCGAGAAGAAAGGACGTCGATAGATGCGTGCGTTCCTGCGTACAATGCAGGACAATTGACCCTCCACCATCATCCCATGAAGCGGGTAATCTTAATGTTGTGACTACCTGGAGTCGCTTGGCAGTTGATGTTACTCATTTCGGTAGGAAATGTTTACTCACATTTATCGATTGCGGTCCAAGTAGATTTGCCGTGTGGCGGGAAATCGAGTCAGATAATGCAGCTTCGATTATCAGACATTTGGAAGAAGTGTTTCGGGAAAGAGGCCCGCCCAAAGTAGTTCTCATGGACAATGGTACTGCATTTTGTTCCTTCAGTGTTACAGATAAGTGTAAGAGATGGAATGTTCGTCAAAGATTTTGCGCGGCATACCGACCAGAGGGGAAACGGTATAGTTGAACGACATCATCAAACAATAAAGAGAACTGCAGCCAGAAGTGGAAGCGATCTCCTGCAGGCAGTGTTTCGGTACAATATTTGGCTGCAAAAAGTCAGGATGATCGAGGTATTGCGCTGTCTAGTATAGTTCACACTTCACACTCGTGGAGACACCCTTCTGCGAAAGTGAATATAGAAGAGGAAGTATTGACTGAGCTCTAAGTGGGCGATCTTCTTGCGGTTAAACCAGTAGATGGGAGATGCACATCGTGCATGGAAGGGTGACAGGACTTACTTCAGTCAACAACATCGAAGTAGATGGCATACCAAGACATGTGCTTGACCCGCGGAAGATGCCTGACAGAGAACGGACTGTGTCTGAGGAGAGACGAGATAGAATTGCCGCACGTTCCACCGTAAATATTTTGGGTTTGTTTGAAGAGGACAGTGAAGAACCGGATCCGGATATGCATCAGGAGGAGATCCACTTGCAAAGAGATGGTGACCTTGAAGAAGAGATAATCACAGAACAAGGACCTATTAGGTATTTACGAAACCGCAGAGGCACATAAAACAAGAGAGCTACGGCAGAGCGTCACACTGTGCAGAAGACGTCAGTTTAGACTACAGATACAAAACACTATTCGTGACTTCACAATTAAAATTAAGGTTATAAAATGTTCAAAATTGATTAGTCAACTTATCTCAGTTAATATCACGGTAAAACTATTACACCGTAAATAAATTTCCTCAGTCAAAAACACAACAAGCGTGCACGGCTCACCGGCCAATACTGAATTAAGGAGTTACGAAGTATTCGCGAGTAAAAATGGCACCATAATTTTACGCAGTTTCCTAATTTGTGTTTATCTAAAAGGTTAATTTTTTTTTAAATTTTCGAGTTTTACTAGTCGATGCGGGTCTAATTTTAACACCAGATGGCATTAAAAACGTATTTTCGAAAAATTTGGAGTTACGCAGTCTACGAATTAATGCGACGAATGTACATTTTATATAAAATGGTTATAAACTAAAACATTTACAGTTTAGTGTACCATTATTTTATTGAAATTAACAAAAGAGTTAAGAGGTACCTACCTAGGTCAATATACTGCCTACTGCCTAACTGCCTACTGCATAAGCCAAACCGATTGATAACAAAATATATATAGGGAGATTCAGGACAAAGAAAACCGTTTCGATACTTAAATATAGTATTGTATGTATTTAGTTAGTAGCGGCACAATTGGAGCAGTCCATAAAACATATCACCCTTGACATTAATTTTCATAAAAACGGCGCTACACAAAAATACAAGTCATCCGAAGGTTATTTATAACAGTGAATCACCTACATAGGCGTCTACTGGTTTTGATAACGGGCGCCACAATTTTACTGGCGCCAAGCGCCATTTGAATTAAGGCCGGCCCTGAGCGGCGTATCATTGGTGGAATTCTACTATAAAATTTGATTAAAATATATTTTTTGATACTCAGAATGATTCTGTTTTATAAATATCAAACTTTATTTTGGTATTTTTTATTGGAGTACGAAAAATGGGTTCCATGATAACTCAACACAGTGACAATTCAACACACTTTTAAAAAGTGATATAAAGTCATTAGAAAAGATGATTTTTTTTTAACCTAACCTAACCTACTTAACCCAGTTAATAAAGTTTTTGTTTCATCACTTTCCATGACTTAATATAATTTTTTAAAGATGTGATGAATTATCATTGTGAATTATCCGGTCACCGAAAAATGATCTGTATCTTCATAAAAAATTCTTACAAAAGGCATGTTTACTTTAAAAAGGCAGTAAGCAAAAGGCAAATGAGTACCGCTGATTTATTAAAATCCCGTTAAAAAGGTGACAGCATGCCATTTCCCAATAAACTATCAGTACTTTCATAATATTTCGGGACATGTGTTCACGCAGCTGCGCATATCCTGTTATTATATAACAAAATTCTAAAATATTAGTATTTTTATAAACACGTGTTCCGACGTCGCCAAAACACATTCATATTTTATAAGGAAATCTGTCAATTCATTCGTTATAGGCCTGCAGTCCCGTTTTCAACAAAAATACGTATAATTTAAGATTTTCAATAAATTAGCAATATTTAGTCAGTACGTTTTCTCCGTGTAAGTAGTTACCTATTAAATACACCCTTTGTCCTATTAAAAGCTAACATTTTTAACTAGAAAATATCAACTGGGAGGCGCTCACAGATAGGTAGGTATGTCATTAATTAGCAAATATCACATTAAGAGGAAGCTACAAGCCAAAAATGTATATATTCTGGGTATACCTTATATTGTAGGTAACAGGCATTAAAATCGCTTGACAAACGGAGTCTAGAAACACTCAATTTCAAGCAAAAAACTGGTTTTTATTTATTTTGTAAATAATTTAATAAGAAAGCAAAAAAGTTAATCAAGTGAAACTGTCACAGATAATCTTAGCTAACATATTTTTAAAAGTTGTTTCCTTTACGCGTTCATACATTTGTATTGGAAAAATATTTTTTTTGTAGCTTGCTTTTTTATTTTTTTTATTGAGTAATTCATTTATTATTTGCATTCTACTCAAGCGAAGTGATAGAAAAACCTTCAATTTATCTAAAGCATATTTTTTGGTATTCATAATGAACACCAATTCGGTATAGAGTTTAATCAAAATAGTGATTTAGAATTAAACTTCGCCTTAATATTCGACAGATAAACATGTCAATCTAGTAGAAACAGCTGCACCATGAAACATGTTATTTTGACTGAATTACTTCCTGCGTGCAATTTTTTCACTGCTTAATACTTTCTAAATAATGAAAGGCTAATTGATAATAACATTCTCGATTCAGTCGTGTGATTCAAATGACTGGCCATAAAACAGAAGCTGCCTCGAATGTTAAAAGCTTTTTTAATTGTCACATATTGGCATAGTTATCAATTTAGCTTTAGTAATGTTTTATAGAATTCTGTCTATAGGCATTTTATATTCATGATTCATACATCAATACAACGTGTAGTACAACGTTTCATATGGAGTTATTTTACGAACGCAAGAAATGCAGAAATTCATTTAGGTACATATATGATGAAGGAATGAATTATTTTCTAGGGAAAAATTTCGCTACCGAAAATCAAGACTAATCTTTTATTCGCGTATGGAAGTGCATGAATATAGAAATGTTTATTCGCCTATGGAAGTAGATAAATATCGAAAATAATGCTTAATTTAATATCTGGCAATATACACGGAGAAAACTACCTATTTAAAAATATTGCTAATTTATTAAAAATCACTTCAAATGATTCATATTGCTGTTTTTTTCCTTTATTTTTTCCCAATTTTTACATTAATTACATACAATATTTTATAAATCAATACGAATAATGGGAACCCACTAAGGCCCAGCCTGTGCGTGTGTAATATATATAAGTTATTATATTATTGTACCTAGAAATAAACAAACAACGGACATATAAAACAAAAACAAGATTACATTTTGTCTAATCGGTTTGTATAAAAAGTGTTTAAAATAGTGTATAGTGAAGTTATAAGTGTTTAGTTGAATATATGGTGAATATTATATGAGAAACATAAATTTATACAAATTAAATAAAATAAGTTTCAACTGCTGTATCGAAAAGCCAAATTTTTAACTCTTTTAAATATTGAGGAAGTTTAGTAATCACTTGAATATTTTTCGGTAAAAGATTGAAAGTCCAATGAAACTGCAGTGTGTTTGCATTTGTTTTGTGTTCGTTTGGGGAATATAAAATACATTATTATTTCTAATGTTGATTCTGTTTTCATTTATTTCGAATTTATTTGTGTTTTTAAAGATGTATTTCATACTTAGCAAAATAAATAGTTTACGGAGACAGGATAGTTTAGATTCTTTGTATAAATCATTTGTTAAAAATGTTCTTTTCCGATTATATAGATTATACGATTATAACTTTGATAATATAATTTTGAGTTATTTGTAAAGGTTTTATATGTGCATGAAGCGCACCGCCCCATCCTATTATTCCGTATATGAGTGAAGATTGCAGCAAAGAAAAATAAATAATTTTCAGTTTTTCAACATTGAGCACTTCTTTTAGTCTGTAAAATGTGTATGTAAGATATCTTAATTTATAGACGGTATTATTAATTTGTGACTGCCAATTTAATTTTGTATCAATAATAATAACTAAATATTTAATCTCAACTTTTCCGAGTTCAAATCAAGATGAGCATATTTCTTGATTACAGTTAGCATTATGTATTCTAATTTTAAGGTTATTGGATAAAACGGGATTTTAGGGCAAACGAATGAATTGATAGGTATCCTAAAAAAACTTTAAGTAATATACCAATCAGAGATGTACTTTATTTCAAATAAATCCATTTCAAATGGAAATGCAAAATGCAAAATGGGTATTTTCCATTTTGCATTTTAAATGCTTTTCTAAAAACCATTTTGCATTTTAAATGCTTTTCTCAATGCATTTCCATTTTAAATGCTTTTTTGCAACATTCTACCTATTATCTCCACTCATCTTTTTTTCATAAGCCCCAAATATAAGTCGGTCCTCAACCTCGCTATGAGAGATAATTTACATTTATCACGTTGCTCCCTGGTAGGAGCCCTGGCAATTGAGTGATACCATTACAAAAAATACTGATTCAAATACTGAACATGGGGCCATTACGCTGTAATATTAAATGTTAGATAGCAATTTCTATGTTTTTACGTTGGCAACATTTGTCCCGTGCAAATTTTTTGTGGTTCATAATCCGTAGGCATTTTTTGATTTACCATCATGTAATATGTTTGTTCTACATTGATGTCCATTATTAAATGACAAAACTGTTTAAAAATTCTATAATTATTTTGATTGTTTGACCTGAGAAACCATTTTGCATTTTCAATGCATTTTGAAAATAGGTATTTTGCATTTTGCATTTGAAATGCTTTTCTAAAAACCATTTTGCATTTTGCATTTTCAAATGGAAAAGTTTTGACCCATTTCCATTTTGCATTTCAAATGGTTTTGGGTACCCATTTTGCACATCTCTGATACCAATATATTGTTTCGATGTGTTTGTAAAAGTTCTCACATTTTTGGATTTCATCCTGATATATTATTAGGACCAACGCAAGTGGATGAACACGTTTTTTCAACACTTTACGAGGAAGCGGCTTACAGTCCCGTTTTTAACAGGATGACTAATATTTGAAGAGATTTTTAATAAATCAGCATCACTCATTTTTACTCTTTGAGCCTGTGACAGACCACGCTATATTTGCTTGGCTTGGCCTATTTCAGCATATCGTTCGCCATAAATTCCCGTTGGTAGTAAATGGTGAGCGATATGCTGAAATACGCCAAGCCATGGTGCGTATGACGTAATGTGTTGCCTACCAATCACGAACGTATCAGACAGAGCCTTTGAAGAATAACCATTGAATAAGACTGTTTTGCACGTCAAGGGAAAATACAATATTTGCGAACATTGCACATTGCGAAGTATCTGCACGGAGAAAAATGAGTACGGCTGATTTATTCAAATCTTCTAAAAAACGTGATGGCAAACTATTTCCTAATACAATATTAGTACAGAATATCTCTTAACACGTGTTCATGCAACTGCGCTTATCCTGATATAATGTAGAATATAATGACGTCTTCCGACATGCTCTTAACACATCGTGTTTTAATGATATTTCATAAGGAAATCTGTCAATGCATTCATAAAGGCACGCAATCCACTTTTTAACAGAAATACGAATAATTTTTCAAAACAATTTACCAATATTTTATATCTGTAGTTTTTCTTCGTGTGCTACGTGCGATAAAGATTCAAATACCACACGTTAATTTTGTTAGAGAAGCTTATGGGTACAGCATTTTCACATTATTTTGTCGGTGCGATATATCATTAAAAAAAAATCACACAATTTAAAAACTTTGTACTATGAAATTAAAATTCTTTTAATATTTGACTATTTTACTATCTTTTCCGATATAACACATTTCTGCATAATTTTTTTATACTTTTGATGATTTGACTGAAATGGTTCAAAAAGCCTTGTAATAATAATTAATAATATCTTCCGGTTCAAGATGGGCCTTATTGGGTAATGCCTTTTTATTACACCAGAGTTCGCGTGATCGTGGTTCCTACCAGATTCTGCTAAATCGGAATATCTAATCAATATTATGGTACCCACCGGCCCGATGAAAGTAAAAACAAAAGCTTGTCATGAATGGTGACATTTCTCTGGACAATTCGTATAATTCCTTATTTAAAATAAATTAAAAAAATATTTATGATTTATTATAAAGTAAGTAAGTACTTAAGTACCTACTTACAATTTGTGATGATTTCAGGGAAAAAATGTTTTGATAAATTAAATAAGTGAAAATTTGAAACATACTTTTTTGACGTAACTAGTAATCAGTAAGAATCGTATTGGATTCTAACTATCATTATGGACTTATCTCATGCTGTAATGATAATATTTTAATGATTTGCATTGTGATTATGATTTTTTTATTTAATTATTTAGACGCCCATTAGGCTTTAACTATAAATAGTTTTTAAAAAAATGTAAAGATTATAAGTATGTATATAATAATATTACAACAGAGACGATGTACATTTTTTTTCAAGGATCTATCCTACTGCTAATTTTACATATTCTAATATAATGACATAAGACTTGAACAGATTGCATTCAAAGGAACATCGGTTAATAACATACCCAATCATTTCTGATCAAATATATTTATCACGAAAATCACAAATGAATTGAGGTAATTCAAAGTGAGTAAAAAAGACAAGAAATATTTAAAATGTCTCAGATGGATTAACTTTTCTTCGACAATTGTAAAAAAAGTTTAAAAATTTATTTTTACTGAAAAAATTTTTGTTGAAAACTCTTCAAAAAGTTACCATCATTTCAAAGTCGAAAGAAATATTGTTCATTTAAATACGTCTACGAAATATTTTGTAAATTAATAAGTAATAGTAAATTTAAACCTAAAAGTAATTATTAAAATATTTTGGTATATTTTGTTGTTCGCTTCGGGTTATTTACTTTGGCTTTGTAAATTTTGGTAATAAAAATGTTAAAAGAAAAATATCTGAAAAAATATTCTAATCGTGTTTTGGCAACCCTAAAACAACCCTTTGCCGGTAATGTAGAAACCTCCCCTTCACACAGAAGGGAAACGAAAGAATGTTTTGCTACTCGTCAATAGATGGCAGTAGTGATAAATTCTCGACGAATTAAATAATTTAAGCTTGTGAAAAAATATAATAATGATCTTAGAAAATCATTTGAATTTTTCTTTACCCACGCATATTTTTCCCTTTTTTATAAATTTAAAGAAATTTCATCGTATTTCAGATATTTCAACTACTTTTATATTCTGTTCTCTGTAAGGTGGCGCCTATCACGCCTGGTGGTGAAACTTACAACTAAATTAATTCCTAATTCTTCCACTGGCGCCGGCATCATTTTTTCCAAAAGCATCTGCAACCTTTTGCTGGATTCGTGGAATTTTGGCCTCTTTTTACTTGGTGGCGATTGACTTCTCCGAGTTTTTGCTTGACACTGCAATTGCGCCCTTCTGTCCTATTCTTGTAATAAGCAATATGTTATTCTGTGGAAGTATTCGGCACTTGGAACGTGCCCCAGAGCGCAAACTGTCTCATTTTCCAACTAATTGCTGGGATACATCTCATTCGATGGACCATCTATTAGTCTCTTTATTTTATGGGATCTCTTTACATTAGACAGCTTTATTGCCCTTTTAGCTATTTGCTTACACAATTCCGAATGAAAAAAACACTTATGTTACTTTATTTTTAATAGGTACAAAATGTAAGAGCTTTTAAGTAATAAAATTAAGACAGGTCAGTGGGTAGGTACCTACTTACCAGATTATTTATTAACAGCATGTAGGTAGGTACCAAAAATTAAAAAAAACTTAAATATTTTAAAGTCTTTATTAGTTCATACAGGTATCTTAGTAAATGCTTTTTTGAAGTATAAAAACACATAATAATAATAAATATTTTACTATCTTCCTTTTCTTTATTCCTTTCCTTACTGGGTTCTTCCGTGCTGAGGATTTCATTAACATATTATAAAAATATAATACAAAGTAATAAATAGTGTAATATTTTTTTCTGAAATAATTATGAATATATTACATGGTGTTTTTAGTGTCATTGAGTGATTTCAGTTTCAGTCTGTATTTGATGTCAGTATAGTTTCTACTTGTGATCTCCCTAAGTAATGCATCCAGCTTTTTTATTTGAGATTTAAATGTTATACCATTGTTGTGAGTTTTGAATGAGAGTGGGATTTTGTTCTAGACTTAAGTACAATAGTATAGGAAGCATTTTTTGCATTTATAATATTGTATTAATATAAAACAAAAGCAAGTAAGGCGCTGCCTGTGTGCGTGCGTAATATACAAAAAAACACACAGTGGGATCAATTATTAAATTTAGTACAATATACCTACTATATAATAATAATAATGATAATAATAATAATAATAATTTACCATTCGTTATTTCGGCTACTGGCATTATACCTAGCTCTCTAATTAAAAATTTAGGCGTATTAGATCTATCAAAAAAATTATATATAAAGATGCAAAAGTCGGTCATTTTGAATACATGTAGGATAACAAAAGATTTTTTAAATATTTATGTTTAGGGATCAGTAGGATTTATAGGCCCTGTTAGAAGTTCTACCGAGCCGAACCCTCTGATATGAAAATATCTGGAGTCGGTGAATTATTTTCATTATTTATTAATTATTTATTAATTATTTTAAGGCGTATTAGATCTATCAAAAAAAATATATATAAAGATGCAAAAGTCGGTCATTTTGAATACATGTAGGATAACAAAAGATTTTTTAAATATTTATGTTGAGGGATCAGTAGGATTTATAGGCCCTGTTAGAAGTTCTACCGAGCCGAACCCTCTGATATGAAAATATCTGGAGTCGGTGAATTATTTTCCCATTTGATCTCTGGTGAGTTGACGTGTTGTTCTTGTATTATTTTGTATTTATTTTGCTTATATAATGCACTTACATAATGTTGATTGACTAGATGATCATTTGTGGAAAAGTGAGTGGAAGGGTTAAGTTTTTCCTTTGGGGAAAATTTAACCCGGACAACTAAATCGGAAGTTAAAAAAATTTATTGTCTTATTTTCTTATTAACACATAGATATAATGATATCCTCACTGGGATCTCCCGTGCTGAGGATGTCATTTACATATTATAATTTAATTATAAGTTTTAATGTACCCATAAGTATAGTTAAAATAAGATAGGCTAAAATACAAATTGCAAGAAATAACAAGCTATAGTATATGAGGTAAGTAACTATAGACATATTTTTTTTAAATATTTTTTTAGATATATGTGTATATATATAGTTAAGTAGGTACCGCCAAATCATTTTATGAAGTTAATAGAATGCATTTCTGTCGATAAGGAGTCTATTTGCTGAGTTTCAGCTCGATCGTGTGCCGGAAAGTGGGTTAATTTCCGCTTCCAAGATTTGCTTTCATTCATTCATTCACATAAACGAAAGTGAAATTCAAATAGATGAATTGTCATTGAGATGGCACGATTTATTTTTATAAATTGTATAATTCCTAATTAATATTACATAAAAAATATGTGAAACCGCACAAAAGTCCCAACTGATCCCAACCGTCTGAAGCCAGTGAGACATTGGCATTCCCAATCGGGGTATGTTGTGAGGCTGAAGGTAGTGGGGACTGGAAGGGGATAGGGAAGAGGAAGGGGATAGGGAAGAGGAAGGTGGGGAAGTACCTGGCTATTCAGATCTGGTCACCAAACATGGCCTAAATCATTTCAAACAAAGTTTCAATGGTGGTTTTACACCGGGGGATTCTGAGAGCATCTTCCACCCTGGAACGTGCCGCAAATATACTTTATATTATTTCATATGATTAATTTATGAAATAAAACAAATTAATCAAATTAATAATTAATTAGACCGGTCGGTGGCTGAGTTGACATCGCGTTTGGGTCCCACCAAGGCGTGGTATGTTCAATTCCTCGGCTGGCGTCTATCACAACCCAAGCAACATTTTCCGTTTACTGTGGTGGTAGTGGGAAATTTTCAAATATTGTTAGGTTATTCGTAACCTGAGAATGTTTGTCTTTCCTTTTAAGAAAAAAAAAATCTTGCGCACGCCGGGATTCGAACCAGGTTACCCCTCGACCGCATACAAAGTTATGATATCAGAGGAAGATTAGGTTTTGATTTATTAAATAATTTATTTATAATCTACAAGCAAATGAAACAGGTGGGTAGTTGGTAGATACACACCTACATTATACCTACAGATAATTTATTTATTGACTTAGTTTTAATTTTTGGTTTTTTGGTTTCCAACACACGTTTATTATTACAAAATACCTCCTTAAGGTGACGCAAAACACCAACATTATATTTGCACTCAAACTTCTAAGATGTTACGACAAACATAAAAGACAGATTTTATTGGTTTACACAGCGCTTTGATTTGACTCCAAAAAATCGTGAAATTTTATGCGGCACCGTTTGAAAAAGGAAAACACATTTAAAATCCTTTTTTCACAAAACGTCGATTACCAAAGTTACGACAAAAATGTTAAGCAAACATTAATTCGTCGAGTTTCCCACTGAAAAGGTTCACGGAAGAAAATTTCGCTGTAGTCAGAATATGTTTTTAATAATATTAAAGCTTTATCGGGTTTTGTACGGTCGTGACAAGAATATTTTGTTGAGAAGAAAAGTGGAAATAAATGTACTGATTTCATACAGATTTTAAGCCAAGGAGAACCATTAAATGATTTTCCATACATATATACTGAAATCCCGGTACTTGGGCGGCTGACCAAATTAAAGAAATAAAATACATATATACTAGTGGACCTATACAACTTTTTCTTGGTACATGATGCTCGTTGCCTCATTCACGTGCATGCATCGTCTCACACGTAGTATTTTGTTATTCTGACTCTTGACATAAGCTGACTCAAATAGGTAAATTGATTCACTTGATCATGTCATGTCCTCCTCAGTCATCCCCGACTTCTTTAATTATTCACTTCACGTCATATATTCTCAATACAATGATTACTTCACACGTCCATTTCACATGTCCAAACGTCTCTTTCTTGAACTTATTCTACTTATATATAGTCCTAGTACCAAACCTAGTACCTATCGATAAGAACAAAAAGTTATTCTAGTTCGAATAACATCTTATTAGATTATATTGCGTTTAGAATAGTGCTTTCGCAATCTCACGCATTCCATTTAGATTCAAATTATTTTTCACACACACACACACACACGTACAAAATTCATTTTTTCTATGACAATTCTCCGCACTATACCCCTCTCTCTTTTCATTCTCTCCCCTCAATTAAATGCATTAGTTTTCAATACAAAAACACGTCGATTCAAATAATAAATATACTGTCGTCTCTCTCGCACGCACGCGAAGTGATATCGACCGGATCGTTTAATTTTTTGCGCTGCTCGCCCATTCGGCGTCAGCTGTTAACCCTTTCATCCCTAAAGGGGTTAAATCAATAAAAGATGAGGTACCTACAGTATCCACCAGGCTACCAGGCACCTAGTCAGTAAAAATATTACTTACGAGAGTGCGGTTAATATCTGGACGGCAGATTACTGCTAGTTTTAAAAAGATTATACTTTTTGTAATATGTTATGTTGATAGTTTTCGCAATACTTTTGTTTAAAATTAGTCAATTGTATAGATGACCGTTAGTGAAATCGGAGATTTTTAACATTAATTAAAAAATGATGAATTTGCAAAAATTACTTTATTTTCTAAGCGGAATTGTTATAATTGTTATAAAAACAACAGCTATTGTGCCAACGGTTCGGTTTAAAAAAAAATACTGTGGTTTTCATGCGTTTTATGTTCACTTCAATTTACTAATAATGCTAATAAAAATGTTACTTTTAGTTCATAAAATATATTTAATTTTTGGCTTGTTACAATTGGATTAACTTAAGCAATGACTTAGGTACTGTATTTCAAATCAGTACCTGAAGTGTTTCAAACAATTTTAACTACTAACCTTTTTTTTACAAGAAATTTTAATTCGTCAGTAAAAAAGTTAAATTGATATATATATATATAAACTATTGCAGTTTTTACTCCATGACAGTTTATTCCTTGATAGTTGGCCCCCCGACAGTTGGCCTGTCGAAAGTTGATCCCCCGGCAGATGATCCCTCGGAAAATTGATCCTTTAAAGGATTATTTCTTCTATATGTCCTTATTGTTATTGTAACTATGTATATAGTAAACAAAAACGATATACCTGTAGACACCTTGAGTGTAAATCCGCTACATAAATATTTTTGAAAACAATAAAGCCGTGTCCCAAAAGAAGTATATTATAATATAATAGTGTTCGTAAAAATATTTGTATAGCGGATTTTCACTCAAGACGCCGGCAGACATAAGTATATCGACTTTTGTTGTACTTATTTTACCAATGAGAGACAAAAACATTTGAGGGGATCAACTGTCCTAGGGATCAACTATCCTAGGGATCAACTGGGAGAGGGATCAAGTGAAAGAGGAATCAACTCTCCGGGGGATCAACTGTCTTGAAATCAAGTGTCTGGACACAATATAAACTAATGCAGTTTTTTGTCTTAAAGACAAAGGGTTTTTCCAAACCGCCCGTAGATAAAATGATTATCTTGGTTACATATTTGAATGACTTGGTCAGCACTCAAAAACATGTATATCTACATTTTGTAGTTTGGTGACGCAAGAAACACTGCTAATGATTTACTGTAAGTTTGAAAATTTGTCACTTTCATAACTCCGTATAGAATTTACAGATAAATAGTGTTTTAGAATTGTTTGATTTCACATATTACAAAGCGATGATCAATACCATTATTTAATCGCTGTAGCTTGAGTAGATGCTATCCTAGAACTTTCAGTACCATTTCAAAAAAGTTTGTTTATTTATTTATTTGAAGAGAAATAGAGTTTCATGTAAAATAAAATTTGTCTTTAAATTATGTCGTAAAAGTCACTTCAGAAGTTGTCAATTGAAGACAAATTATCATTAACCCTGAAGTAGTTTTAAACTTATGTTTTAAATAATAATAACATAATCAGAACTCAAGTCAGCACTCTCATTATTACATTCATATTCATACATGTCTATATAAAGTTTAGCGATCGCCTATTTTATTTCTCACCGTTTTAAATTAATAATGTTATCAGTGTGCCAGGGCTCATGAAGCTTTATGTTGTTTTTTTACGATGGCAACCCTTTGCAATAAAAAAATGCTTAGCTTCATTAGCATAAGGAGCAGCGATTTTACTTTGAAATTAGAATATCAACTGGCGGGATCGGACGAAGGCGGGAAACTCACTAGGTGAATATTTTCATGATGCGTGTCCAAAAGTAGAAGAAAGAATAGTAGAAGATGTGTTACGATGATTAGCGTTTCAAATATTTAGTAAAAAGGGTATAAAAAAATCTGATAAAATTTTATACGTCGATAAATTAAAGTAGGCAGTAATTTAACGTCAACTCTTTTTGTGAGATAATTTTTCTAATTAAATATTAAAAAAAATGAAATACAGATAATTTGCTGTTGTGTTACTTTATGACAGTTGCAATTGAAAGCTCCGTAGCTCGTTATGAAAATCAAAAAGGATTTGATACATAGGTACTTCCAGATTATTGTCTGGGATGTTCTTAATAGGTTATTTTTATACAATATGAAAAGCATTAAAAATGTGTCGAAGATTTAAATTTTATTTTTCTGACTAGGATTATCGTACCAAAAAAATCTAATTTTGATATTTTAATTCATAATTATTAATTGCGAAACGGTTCGAATTGATTATGACATAAATGCACCGCCAATGTCTCGTAAGACGACTGTCACCAACGTCGCCCGGGGTGACGTCAACGCAGCCGAATTCACGAATTTCGAACTTCTTCAATAGTTGTAACAGCTGAATTTTAAATCGTTATCCAAAATACATTCGTCAACATAAAAAATATTTTCACTATCGTAATTTTTTTCGTCATATTTTTCGATATTAAAATAAGTGAAAATAAACAAATATTTTATTTGGAATGAAAACAGAAACACCTTGGTGCATTATTTACGGTTTGTGAACCGCTTTCGTCAAATTTGGAAAAATTGTAATTTGTTAATTTTTTTTCTTTTACATAAATCTGCCTTACCTATGCATTTAGATAATCTAGGTGCGTGACTAGCTATTAGCGGCCATATATGTTTACTTATCGAGGTGTAAACGCACATAATTGGTTTGAAACGCCTCCCCCATTGCTGGCACAAATAAATATAAAGTTAAGTCATTCCAGTTGGCCTAGGAACTATAAAATAGGCGTCCATTTTAGATACAAAATCTAGTGACTGATGAAATCTAAAATGGTGTAGTTTTAAACGCGCAGTCTGTATCACGCCAGAGCTGAATACCTTGCAATTTATTATTCTCCCTTACACACACTTGCAACACTTATTAATTAACCTCGGGGTGTGATAGAAAACTTTATTTTTCAGTTGTACATCTAGTGCAGTGTATTATGATTTCTGAACTGCATGCACAGCTTTGTCTTTAATATAAGTTTTGAAATAAAATAATAAAACATAGCGGTGATTCAAACCACGATTGTTCAGAACTAAACAAAAAGTGATTTCTTAAATTATCCCCTTTTACGGCCTACAAAAAGTGGCATAATTATTACTGTGCAGATTTTTTTAAATTTAAAGAAAAATAGTTTGTTTCATAAATATGCGACAAGATTCTAGATGCAACTGAATCTTTTTCTTTTTTTTTCTGTTCGAGATTGTCGTCTGAGAGTCGCGAATATTTTTTCAATGAATAATACTACAATTTGAAGTTTTACTCACTAAGTTATTCCAAAAAATAAATATATATCCTAGATTTGTAAAAAAGTCAATAGATGTCGCACATAAAAATAAAAATGGATACAATTTTCCAAGACACTATCTAGATTGCTTTTAGAAAATGAAAATAATGTTGGTAGTTCTTAGTATAAGTATGATAATATAGTTAAATATGGCCGAAGGGTTATAGGGTCAAATTAGCTTAGCGGTAGAGCAAAGCCCATGTGTTAATTTCCTAAATGCGACCGAATCTTTTTCTGATTTTTCTATTTTATAATTCCGTTTGAGAGTTGTATAAATTTAGTTACATGTGCTTTGCCTACGTTTTATATATTATTTATATATTCTTTCATTTAATATTACACAGTGAATTTTCCATCTTAGTCAATCTTACATACACACAAGGCCTTGCTCGACCACTTCTCTGGGCATTATACAATAATTTATTTATTTTACTTTTACCCCTCAATCGGCTTTTACAGAAAAGTGATGCATGATGCAATGTACAATAATATTAAGTATAATATAATATAATAACACAAGTAGATGTAATTATAAAGTAGGTACAAAATAGATCTATGAATACACGAATATAAAACTGTTTAATGAGACAATTATGTAACATAATTTTTAAAGAACAAAAATAAAACTAAACATGAAACAATGTCAGTTAAACGTATCAGTAATAACACAGCAACTAGAACAATACTACATATAGACAAATCACTAAAACTAGATTAGCAATGCTACTATAATTTGTAGGATTCAATAAAGTGCTGGTATATATTACGCGTAATTCTATAATCGGTGTGATTAAATATATCTATAGTACCCCCAAACTTGTTGCCTAGACAATGCATCATATTGGTTAGTGAGTGTGTCTAATAGTTGGTCATGTATGCATTACAGAAGAATGTTACATTTTATCCTGTGTTCCTAGTCGGTAAATTAATGGAACATATAGTGGCGACGATGGCAGGGCTGTCAATTGAGTTACTAATGACTCTGTGTAATACAACCAGGTCTGACCTAATACTCAAAATACTCAAAATAATAATGCCAAATTTATCACTTGAGACATAACAAAATAATCAGAATTTTATTAGTATTTCATACCCCTGTGGCCTTGTTTAGTAGTTTACTTGAAGAAATATTTGTAAGTAATCAAACTTACCTACTGGTGATTTTATTGTTAAGGTTGTATTTAAAGAAAAAAAGAGTGAAAAAATAATTGCTGCTGGCAATGGGCAGGAACTCGTTTCACCACTTAACGGAGAACAGTTTTGATTCAATCTTAACCGTTGTAATAATATCTTCATTAAAATATCACGTCCATGTCAGGGGTTAAACAGGGACGCTAGACCGGTTCGTTTTATGAATTGTCTATATAATAGCTTTTGACATCTTACTTTAGTGTAATGAATGCTGTTAATTATTACCACATGTTATATACTTATCCTATACATTGTAGAATGGTAGAGCATAAATTATCATTTAAGATAATGTAAGACCACCATTCAGTACTGAAACGTTTTTTGAAACGGCTTAGTCTTGTTTGGTGATAAAATCTGAATAGCCAGGT
This sequence comes from Hesperophylax consimilis, assembly GCF_061612785.1. Taxonomy (NCBI): domain Eukaryota; kingdom Metazoa; phylum Arthropoda; class Insecta; order Trichoptera; family Limnephilidae; genus Hesperophylax; species Hesperophylax consimilis. The sequence goes on from NC_142842.1 coordinate 7,466,574, forward strand.
AATTCTCTACCTTCCTCTTCCCCTCCCCAAATGTCTTTAGCCTCACAATATACCCCAATTGGGGAAGCCATTGTCTCACTGGCTCTAGAATTTTGGGAGTAGTTGGGACTCATGTTATTCACATTAATTTTTATCTTTATTAACAATCAAAATTATAATTGTATCAAAGTCTCTCAAAATATTTGTGATAGCACATTTTGTTAGGTAGTACCACTGTAAACACACCTGTATAAAATCAGAGAAGTAATTTTGATCTTAAACGAAAATATAATATAATGGTCAGACTTCTCGCCGCGGACATGCTCGTCCGTCAGTGGGTCCGTCCGCTGGTGTTACGAGAAAAGCATGCAGAAACAAGGGGGGGCGTTCATAATAATATAGCTGTTTCATTCGCACACATATTCTTGAATGGCTATCTCTTTCGAATGCGTTCCGTTCCTTGCTATGAATGATGTTATTTGTAGCGATTTCATTCCTTTTCACATATTCGTTGTGGCTATTCTTTTCTGCGTTTCGTTATTCGATTTCAATCTATAGAAACATGAACTTTCTATGTTTTTGTTCGATTAGTATGAACATAATGCGTCTTTGTATTTATATCAATAGGCTGCAATAGTTTATTTGGTTCATACTGCAATACCATTAAATGTCTTTTTGTTACATTATCAACGTTTGCTTTGAGAATTTAGTGGAAAAATTGTATTTCTTATTTGCCACATTTTATCTTGAGATTGTGAGTCAATAACGAGTCAAATTGTATGGTAATGTCATTGAAAGAATATGTCTGTATTATTTTTGTAAATGTTGTCAGTTTAATAAATTTTAAGATCTGAGAACAGAACTTTAACGATTTGGCGGATAAAATGGACGAGTAAGAGAAACATTTATAGAAATACCGCTGATAGTTCCATGGAAACCTGTCCACCAAAACGACCCATGTGACATAAAAAAAGATTACAAGAAAGCACTCAGCCAAGCGGCTGGACCATAGTATAGGTTATTTAAGTATTGTTTTAAGCAGTTCGAATAAGTTGGAAATTAAATATAAATACAGGACACCCGTTGTAAGAGATGAAACAAAATGGAATTATGTTGAACTTCTTATCAAACTTACACTTAAAGGCAACAACATAATATATAACACGTTTAATACTAAATGAAAAGCCATTTGTGAATCTTTATTGGATTTTTATACTGGTTGCCCGCACTACCCTGCCGTGCCAAAAGCGTTAAAAACATTTATTGGGTGCATTAAATCGCAACCACATATAAATGTGAAGCTTGAATGCGTAAGATTAAAAAACAGGTGAAATTAAATGTAAAGTAAAATTCACTGTGCTTTTGTTGAGGCTTTTATTTTTGGCATTTTTCTTCAGAAAGAGAGACAAACATCTTTATTTGACAATTTAATTTTTAACCGTATCTGCAGGTATTAATTTTCAACCTTATGAAGACTTTTATTATAAATATTAATAAATCAGTTCAAAAGTTAGTCATACAAGATGGATGCCAGACGATTTCCCTTCACCCTAGATTTGGCTTCAATGCCATTCATTCGAAATTAAACTAATGCTTTGTTCAATCCGTGTTCAATAGGAGGCAGTACTGTCTTGAAACACGCGCGGGTTTGTTACGATAATTATCTTTCCAAACCCGTGTTCATTTTAATCGTGCACGGGTTTGGAACGCAAACTGTGTTTAGTTGTTGAAGATCTAATTATCATTTTTAAACGATAATCTGAAAAACAAAAATCAGAAAAAATAACGGTCGCATCTAGGACCTAGGACCTAGTACTAAAATGTGAAGGAAAAAGTATTCAGAATAAACTAGAAATATTTACGTACAAGTGTACCCGGCGTTATTCGGGGTAATGAACAGGGCCGTTTTAAGCCGTGAAGGAGCCCAACATATTCATTTGAAATTGGAATGGTCAAATAAAAATTAAATGTGTGTTTTTTTTATTTGTGAAGATTAACCAATTACCTGGATTAAAAAAAGAGTTAAAAAAATATGGGTTTGATAAGAGTACAAATAAGTGAGACAAAAAATAGAAAATCTGCCGAAATCCTCCAAATCAACGATAGTTATAATAAGAAGGTATAAAATTAGTTGATAACAATAGTTTACAAAGCAGGTAGAAATAGTTCGCACATGCTCCGTTTAAAGTTTGCCAAGTTCAAATTATTGTCAAATACATTTATATTGTTTAAGTATTTGTTACCAAGCCTGTGTTAACGTTGTATTGGAGAGTGAAAACTATAATTGGAATGAGATGTATGTATGTAAAATATTGATATTTGTCTAGTTGTTCGTGTAGGTATGTGTAGATTTATTAAATGCAGGAGTTCACAACAATCGAACTTAGAGTTCAATAATGTTAATAAAACGGTTAGGTTGTTTATTTTCCTTCTGTTTTCTAATGTTGGAATATTTAAGAGTTTCATTAACGACAGGTAATATATGTGTTCTAAAGGGACGTTAAGTTTAAAATTTACGAAGCGTAGAAATTTTCTTTGCATTCCTTCAACATTATGAATATGTTCATTGTATAAGGGCGACCAAACTATGGAGTTATGCTCTATCAGGCTTCTAACAAGGGATATGTACAATAGTTTTATGATTTGTAAAGATTCACAGTTTTTAACTGTTCTTAATATAAATCCTAATGTTTTCACACCATTATTTACAATTTGTTGAATGTGGGCCGTAAAGTCTAGTTTTTCATCCATTATTATGCCAAGATCTCGCATTTCCTTTAAACTTTCTAAATTTGTTTAATTTATAGAATAGCCAAAAAATTATAATAAAAAATTCAAATAAATTTGCAGTAATTTTGTGTCCACCTAAATTAAAGTAGTGGATAAAGACCTAATTTTCAAAAGAAACATTGTTTAAAATGACTATTAAGATATTTTGTCTTCATATGAAGCGGTTACTTTGTGATGTGACATTATAATTTAAAATTAAACAATAACTTTGTAAACATCACTTATAGGTAAATACTTAATGTCGACCGGGTTTCGCTACAACCGTAGCTTCATCAGGACAGTATAATACTTACTATACTATTATACTGTCCTGATGAAGCTACGGTTGTAGCGAAACCCGGTCGACATTAAGTATTTACCTTTAAGTGATGTTTACAAAGTTATTGTTTAATTTTAAATTATAAAGATATTTCTTCACATTCCTCTCTTCCATTCTCTTCCTCTTCTCATTTTCTTCAAACCACAAAATATATCCCAAAAATAAGCATGCCATAATCCTACACGTCTTGTGGTCATAAAATAATGAATCCAGTTAAAAATATTAAATATCTACTACTAGTAGGTATATTACGAAAGAACTTTTTTTTGTATTTTTACTATATTTGGATAAACCGGGATGTCCTTTCAAGTGACATTTTTTCAGTATTCATCTCGGTAAATCAAGAGCATACTGTTGTTACAAAGAAATCGTCCGCTCTCAGTTTTGCTTTGTCCTTTGTATTGTTTCCAACTTGCAACCTCGTCAATTAAAAAAACCAAACCAGTTAAACCGGAATAAATATATTATCACTTCCCAGCTAAATCGAGAGTCTACTGTAAGTTAAAAGAAAATTTCCGCCCGTTTTTTTAGCTTCGTAGGAATACCTTAGTATTGTACTTGTATCTAACGCCTCGTCATTTAATGAAACCGCCGACAAAGTACAGCTCCTCGGGAATGCAATTTGAAGCGTTTAATTGCCTTTGTCTTCTCCTGACCCGCATAGTTGGAGTGCTGGCGCTTTGAAAAGCATTATTCTCGTCTTGGGAAGCTGTATAGGATTGGCTAGCGAAGATATTTTTTCTTTGTGGTGGACACTCGTAAATTAGAACTGTGCTACAATGTATAATTGAATGAATGAAATCCAAATTATTTTATATCTAGTCGTGCTTATTTTGGCTGTCGGTGCATGGGTGCATGATATGAAATTGTATTCTTGAAAAATGTGTGAAATTATTCAAGTTCAATGAACTTTTAATTTAAAAAATTGGAAACCTATAAATTTTACCAGAAAAGCGATAGATACCTAAATAATTTTATTTTTTGTTTTAAGCGTGCATTTCTCTTGTTTAAATGTTTGACAGATGCTTGATTGATGTCGTAATTTTTCGTTTTAACTTACATTAGATAGGTGAATTAAAATGAGTATTGCTGGCCCTTTGACGGCCGGCGTGGTCTAGTGGTATACGCTTTTGACTACAGATCCGAAGGTCGCGGGTTCGAACCCGGCGTGCGCAAATAAATTTTATTTGATTAATTTGTGTTATTTCACAATTAATTAATTAAAAATAATATATAGTATATTTGCGGCACGTTCCAGAGTGGAAGATACTCTCAGTATCGCCCTGGTGTAAGACCACCATTCAGAATTGAAACGTTGCTTGAAATGGCTTTAGCCGTGTTTGGTGACCAGATCTGAATAGCCAGGTACTTCCCCACCTTCCTCTTCCCCATCTCCCTCCCCTCCCCAATACCCTCAGCCTCACAACATACCCCAATTGGGGATGCCATAGTCTCACTGGCTCCAGACGGGAGCAGTTGGGACTCTTGTGCGGTAATACTGTAAAAAAAAATAAAAAAAAATGAGTTAATAGGTTTAGTGAAATTCGAATATAGAGTCACAATGTCGGAACACGTGTTCATAAAAATTGTAATATGATCGTCATAATATATTATCAAGGAAAATGTATGTACATGAATATGTGCTCCGATATATTCGCATTTACTAAAAGTTTATCAGAAAACGGCCTGCAATCCCGTTTTTAACAAGATTACTAATAATTTGAAGAGCATCTTAATAAATTAGCAATACTTATTTTGTGCTTATCTAATAGGTAGAATTTAGGTAAGAAAATGTTTATTGCATTTTATTTCGAGACTTTAAAATAAGCTAAAAAAGTGGTTGACACGTGATTATTTGAAACAACGCAGCTGTAGCTAGCTTTAAGACATTAGCGTTATTTACTAACAAGCGTTATAATAATGTGTAGTGCGACTAATGTAAATAAAAATGCAGCCATTATTGAAAGAAATGCCACATCAGCAGTTAATCTTGTTTTTTTAATGATCTTTTCTTTGTATTTGGCGCAAATTAAAGGGGTTTAATGTTTTTAGATGAGTTATCAACCTCGTTTAATGTAAAACGATACATATCACCTACCTACGTACCTACTCACAGTAGGAAAAAAAACGTAAAAATAAATGTGTGATAGATTTGAAATTATTTCAGCGTTTTGACTTAACTAGTATATCCAGTTTCTATAATAGGCTTTTCTTACTCGCGCACGAATAGATTTGTATTGTTTCTTTAATAATTGCAAAATCACTTTTTGGCATCATTTTAATATAAATAACTTTGTAAACACCACTATTTTATCAAAAAAGATCAACATGTTTAAAAACAAAAAAATATATAAAATAGATTAAAATAGGTCATTTTTACTTTTATACAAACAACAAAAACTTTCATAAACTAACACATTTTTGTATAGATCCTAGGCTTTTATAAATTAACATTACACAATCAAGGAACAACTAAGAGATTTAAATTTAAAAAAAATTGTCATTTATACAGGAATTGTGGTTGGCAAATTCAGAATAATTAATATTGTAGTTAATAATTAATCTGAGTTTTTTATTATAATAACTCATTAATCAACACTCATTGTAATATTTTTGTCGATAGGTACTTATTTGTCTTAACTTGTTTTAATTATACAGCCTTTCTTCTGACGATAAACCATTGGTCTTGAAACAAGTCCATACTTTTTGATTAAATATTGGGGTTTACAAAGTTATTTATTTAATTTAATTTTGGATTGGTTTATTTATTCATTCTTGGCAGTTTATCCCACAGATCTGAACTTTACCCGCAATATACACGAAAATTGTATTTAGTGTGTCATAATACAAAAGGAGGTGAATAATATTGCTAAATGATAACTGCCTGCGTGCAAGACTGGAACTGTGCAAGCTTGACCTCGTTTTAACATCAAGCTCAAAAACCGACCAAAGTTCTGTCGACAATGCCGCGGAAATGTTTTTCTTCAATTCCGCAAAACAAACCAACGCCTTCTAATGAGAGGGTTTAGTATTTGTTTGCCATACCTACGAATGAAACATTTAAAAATGCGCTCTTTCTGTGCTCTGGCAATCTTGGCTAAAAAGAGGTCGTAAATTTTCTTTAACGAGTCCCGCAGAGCGCACAAAAGGCGTTCGTCTTGTACGTATTTTGAAGGAAAGCCGTTAACTGGCAATAAAAAGTGCATTAAATTGCCGTCATACATTATTCACATGGCGACGTGGCGGGTCACTGACTTCGCAGCCAGTGTTGCCACAGAACAGAATATCGGAAACTGTTCGGTTATGACTGAAACCTAATTAATTCATTTATCACTGCACTCTTGACAGGGAAGCATACTCCTACGTAAAAAAATCATCGGCGCCCACACAATTAGCCGATCTTGTTCTAAAGTCGCAAAGCGGAAGTCAAATAAGTTTAACGGTGACAAATTAAAGAACGACAATGAAATATGCCACCGTGTAGGACAACATTTGATTTGGTAATTATCGAAAGGAATACACAAGCCAAAAATATGTAGATATATTCTCAGTGTGCCTTATATTTCACGAATAGAGGTAATAAGCATAAAACTCGCTTGACAAACGAAGTTTGAAAACGGTCGATTTTAACGCTGAAGTGGTTTTTATTTATTTTGTGAATAATTTTATATAAAAAAACAGTTAATAAAGGGAAACTGTCACAGATAAAATTGTAAAGCCATAAAATTGTATTTTTAAAAAATTGTTTCTTAGATGCGTTCATAAATTTCTAATGAAAAAATAAATTTCTTTTTAGTTAAGCTTATATTTCTTGTAAAGTAATTAACAAATTTATTTTAATGTTACTTGCAGAAAATGCTTTAATTTTTCAAAAAATTTTGTTTTTGTGTTCATAATGTAAATTCGTAGTAAAGATTAATCGAATATACTGATTTCACATTAAGCTTCGCGTCAAGGTTTTTACTGCATAGAATGCAGTCACTCTCCGAGTTATAAATACTCTTAGTACCGCCCTGGTGATGGACCACCAGTCAGAATCGAAAAGTTGCTTGAAATAGCTTTAGTTGTGACCAGCTATAAATTGCCAGATACTTCCCAACCTTTATCTTCCTCATTTTCTTCTCTTCCCCACTTCCTCGAGCCTCACAAAATACCCCGATGCCATATTCCTGACAGCTGGGAGCATTTAAGACTCTTGTGTGGAACATAAATTTGTACACAATTTGATAAATAATAAATTCGATATTCCCAAATTGCTATCCGTCATTGGTTTAAATGTTCCAACGAGGCGTACCAGACACACTAGCTTCTTTATACAGAAGCCAACAACACTAATGCGGCAAGTAACTTACCAATACACCCACTATGAAAAATTACTACACTTAGACATTTTTCGTGTTAAATTGCTAAATTACAAAAAAAAAAAAATATTTTAGTGTCCTTTAAATTATTTGAACACAACCTGCACTTCAGTTTTCATTAAACTTTTATTGACAGTCAATTACATTTGACTGCATAAAATTCTTGATATCAAAATTTCATTATATCTCTCCACAATTTTTTTTCCTTGTTTATTATTATTACACTTACACATATAAAAGTTAAGATTTAGAACCGTTCTCATCCCAAGCGAAAATTGTATGGACATATTGTATGTAATAAATACTTTAACCATGCATAATTTAATATCTCTTTTCACTTGTATTATAATGTACCGTGTATTTGTAAATAAACAAATAAATAAATAAAAATATGAGGTTGCTAAAAATCTTGATATCATGATGACATTTTACATAATTATTAATTAGGCACAGATAAATTGACTTCTTTTCCTTTTCATATTCCCTGCTACTAGCTAAATTTAAATAAATTTAATATTCATTATGAAAAAGTATGAAACAGCCGTTCAGATAAAATGCATAAGATATCACGCAATTTATTTATTAATTGGTTATGTATCCTTTATCTTTCTGTAATGGCATCTCTAACATCTTTCCATCCGAATGATGAAGTTATTTTGCTTACATTAGATTCTAAAGGCAGCAAAATGATTTTGAAAGTGTAGATTGCTGATTAAACCGATTTCTGACTTCACTTATATCTGTGATAACGGAAACTTATAATTATTTTATGGTAAATAAAATAATGTATTTTTCTATCACATTTGCACTCCTCGGTGCGATGGTTAGGAGAAATTATTAAATATGGTATTTCAATATCCGTATATTTTAGCATGTAGATTCTGTTCAGTAAAATGTTGATTTTATATTAATAAAACTAAAAATTTATTGATACTAATTCGGACACCCGTTATTGATAATGTGGCCAGTGAAAAATTGAACGAAAATATTCACAAGCATTCACACCTATATCATTGCGATGGATCCAAAAATATTAATAATAATTTATTTTCATTATCGCCTGGTGAAAGATTAGCGATGATTTGTATTTGGTGACTAAATCTGAATAGCCAGGTACTTCTCAAACCTGTCCTTTTAAGACCTCTTTACCTTCTCCAGTCCATTTAGCCTCACAACATTCTTAAAAGACTGGGAATTCCATAGTACTACTGCTATTACTGGTTCCAGGCAGTAGGAACTTGTGCGATATTAAAAAAATTACTAATGTTAGTACTTACGTAGGTAGTTATGGCATTGACTAAACTAATATTAAATTTATTAAATGAAAAAATACACTTTGTAAAACACCACTTTTATTTTGAATTAATATTAACAGCCAACCAGGTTTCGCTTAGCTCAAGCTTCGTCAGGGCTTATTATATCAACTAAAGTTATTTTCGAAACCTGGTTGGCTGTTAATATTAATTCAAAATAAAAGTGGTGTTTTAAAAAGTGTATTTTTTCATTTTTTATATATAATGTCACATCACAAAGTGTTTGCTTCCTTCGATAAAATAATATTAAATTGTCAAAATTATAATTATTACCTAATTTGGATATTTGACAACTAGTCGAAAGTATGGATTTAATGAAAATAGATAACTTTTAATGCACGACTATTTAATCAAAATAATCGATGTATATATAGAAACAAATAAAGCATAAACCTGTTAGGAAAATTAGCAAATATATGAGTAGACAAACACTTATTGACAAATAGCAAAATAAGCGGTGATTGAATAATAAATAAATTATAATACCAATAAAATTAATTTAAAATACGTAATTATTAAATACAATGATTACTCTTCACAATTAATTGATGTTTAAGATGTTTTTTTACATTAACTCCACACAGCAAGACCTAAGGAAAATAATTTCCCTCCTTATCCTTTTGGAATAGTGCTTGGAGGGTGTTTTTAAGGAAAGCACTTGGGGTGACCTATTGCGGAGGTGTTGGTTATACAATAAATGGTTTCTAGAGTGGTGTTACCCAAACGCGCCTCATAATATAAATTATGAAATGTAGAAGATAAAATAATACTCTTCAATGTATAGCCACTTATTTAACACGTACCCGATAAACTCTATTTTCTCTTTTTCGATAAAGTGGTATATGAAACGATATATTAAAAATTCATTCACTTTAATTACAAAACTTCATACTCCATTGCGTTACCTATGCAATATTGTCTAAATTTATGAAGTGTTAGTTACGTACTTCTCGCTTACACGGTATATTAAGAAACCCCTTAGTTTTAAAGCCGTTTAAAGCCGTGAATATCTATTTGACCACTACGTGCGTTACGAAAGGATTTACGATAATTGCTCTTTTGAAATCTCCGCTGGGTGTAAATGAACATTCGTAAACAACGCTGCATACGAATGGATATTTTAATTATGAGCTTAATACCTGGGTACCTACTGCACCTATTTGCAGGCAATTTTTGCAGACTTTGTGAATTATATTCCACTTGTCTCATAAGGAACTTGACTGAGATAACAGCAAAATTTTTTAATTTTTTTCACATAAACGCAACCATACGATAAAAAATCCACCAGACCTGACGCCTCCGGGCGTCCCTAACCTGCTCTACTTTAGCTGCCTCCGTCCATAGCAGGTACAGCCTCTCCTCGCCCAGCTTTTGGAGATGCTTCTCCCGACTCTGTCTTGGGCGGCCTACTGTACATTTTCACTTTGGGATACCACCCATAATTTTCGATTCGAATTAAATCTTCTGGAATTTTTAATACACGACCAAGCCACCTCAATAAAAAAAGGTCGATTTCATGGTTTAAATAATTTTCAAAGTTTGCATTTTCAAAGGCCGCCAAAACGGTCGAAATCTGACGGGGTATGCGTGACGTCATTCGTACCTCAGCTTTGTCGGTTAACAATAAGGTCAATCCCACTCATATGTATGATGTCAATAAATTTCAATTTAAACATTTACCAAACAAACACGAATCCTCATCTCCATCCACGTTGACACGAGTTCTTCCGTTATTCCGATCCCCAACACAAACCTCAATTAAAGTAGTTAATTTCTGGATAGTTCAATGTCTTCATCATTCGGCTTTGACTTGAGCAGCGTCATTTTTACCATGAGATGTGGATTTTTTTTAAATAGTTCAAAACAGCAATAGAACTGAAGTAAAGCCGGGTACCTATTGGTCATCAATTAAATTAAATATACCGCAATGTATTTTTTATTTTATTTTGTAGGCTGGAATGGGCCACGGGAACTACTTATTGGATAAACAACGACTCTTCCATAAAACGCTCCAAGTAGTTTTTATTATATATTATTTTTTGGTACAATATTTTACATTTCTTAAGTACAATTTAGTAACGTTGGCCTCACTGGGTGACTTACCCGTGTTGAGGCCCCCTTTTTATAATATAAAAAATATTCATAATACATTTAAAAAAATATATACATATATAATGTTGGTGAAGAAAATGAAAGATTAAGATAAATTTAAAATAAAAATATTAATTTAATATTAACGTAAAATAAAATTAAAATTAAAAAAAAATAAAAAAAGTTAAAAAATCGTTATATTTATATTATATGTTGTGTGTTTGTGAGTGATGTGTGTTTTATATTGGTTTTGTGTGACGTGTAGCTTTTATGTTATGAAATTTCGGTAATACTATCTTTTTTGTTCTTTAATCCATTTTGTAATTTTGTTTCTGAATTTATTTTTGTTTTGCTCAATTTTATTTTCAAGTGTTAAACTGTTGAAAGCTTTTATAGCATGGTATTGATAGTGTCTTTGTCCAAAGCTTGTATTTACCGTCGGAGTTTTTATGTTTTCGTTGTACGCTTGTCAAACTGCTAACTTAGCAGGGGTGTCCGGATTCATGGGGTGAGTTGTCTAGGCCTCGACGGTAGATGCGTCTGCCCAACTACTGCGTGGCGGGCCGGATCGACAAACATCTGGTAAAGGAGCCCTTTTGACCTCTCCTCTCTCTCGACCCATCTCTTGCACGTCAGTCACTCCTGGAAATATTGTCTTCCAGATTCCTACTCACCCCTCGTATCTGTCCCCTTCCCAGAAATTCCTTCTATTCTTTCCTTAAATGGACCCTCCATACACTATCCCGAAATATGACAGGCCATGAGGGAAATTATTACCCCCAAGTAAAGAAAGTTGGATCACAGTTCACCCCATCCATCCAAGTAAAGAAAGTTGGATCACAGTTCACCCCATGCATCCAAGTAAAGAAAGTTGGATCACAGTTCACCCCATGCATCCAAGTAAAGAAAGTTGAATCACAGTTCACCCCATCCATCCAAGTAAAGAAAGTTGAATCACAGTTCGCCCCATGCATCCAAGTAAAGAAAGTTGAATCACAGTTCACCCCATCCATCCAAGTAAAGAAAGTTGGATCACAGTTCACCCCATGCATCCAAGTAAAGAAAGTTGAATCACAGTTCACCCCATGCATCCAAGTAAAGAAAGTTGAATCACAGTTCACCCCATCCATCCAAGTAAAGAAAGTTGAATCACAGTTCACCCCATCCATCCAAGTAAAGAAAGTTGGATCACAGTTCACCCCATCCATCCAAGTAAAGAAAGTTGGATCACAGTTCACCCCATGCATCCAAGTAAAGAAAGTTGGATCACAGTTCACCCCATGCATCCAAGTAAAGAAAGTTGGATCACAGTTCACCCCATGCATCCAAATAAAGAAAGTTGGATCACAGTTCACCCCATGCATCCAAGTCGAAAAAAAATTCTTGAATAAATCTTAACGAAACATCTTAAATCAAATATTCATGGACGCAAATAATTATTTCTTGGGTATTGAATTTGTTGTTAAAATGAATATAAATAAACATTTAATAATTCGACGATCACTTGTACGTGTGTATGTAGTGCGAAGAATATATTGAAGAGCAGCCTATGATAAAGTTCGATTAAACGGAATTAATAATTTCCTCCTGCTGTGATCCTGATACCTCGTACCACCGGAATCATAAATATGAACACGTTATAATAAACGCATTGCTACTGCATTTTATGGCGTTGCACTTTTCACTTGAATATAAATTGTTAAATTTTCACATGCCTCCGCAGCGTTAAGATCTACGCCCGTGATGCGCAACCTTTTTACACTGGGGCTAATAATTTATACCTTAAGTGCTCTTTCCCCTCTAATGACATTATAATTCCTAATTCATATAAACTTTCTTTCCTCACTCCTCTCTTCCCCTTTCCCTCTACCAACCCCTCTCCAAAGGTGATCGATTTTAAAATTATATCTTTAGTGTGCATTTACTCCTGATGAAGCGAAGATTGTGTAGATAAAAATAAAGTGATGTGAACTAATTTACTTCTTAATGAGATAAAAAATTATTAATTGTTTTTGAGCTTTGAGATGAAACAGCACAGTACGTCGGTTTACACGATTTAAAAATAAATTGGACTGCATTTATGTTGCGGGCCGCGGATTGCGCACCTCTGTTATTGAAAATCGGAACACAATTTATTATCAGCGAACATAGAACACAATCTTATTTTGATATAGACTTTACAACTTTCTAGAATATGGGCTTAAGAAAACGTTACGATAAAACTATTTATTCGTGTTTATTAGGTACCTACGCGATAACGGTTAGTTCATAATTTTAAAGTTGCGCCTAGAATTTTTTTATATAATGAAGAATCAACAAGATTTTTAATAGGTTATTCCAATACTGAGAATGATGATTGAATTATCATAGATATAAGTTGATTTGTCAAAAGATAGTATTCTTCTTCTTCAATGGCGCTACAGCCCATTTCGAGCCTTGGCCTCCTTTAACATGAGCCTCCACCGCCCTCTGTCCTCGGCCGTCGTCTTCCAATCTGCAACATGGAGTAGTCCTCTGGCATCTTTCCTGACATCGTCCTCCCATCTCAGCCTAGGTCTGCCCGCCTTTCGTTTGCCTCCCGGGTGTCCTGTTAGAACCTTCTTTGGTACACGTGTGCTTGGCATTCGGTGCACATGTCCGGCCCATCTTAGTCTTTGGAGCCGTAAGAGAGAGAGAGGCAAAAGAGATTATACTATTATATAATATAGCAATATTTATCTACCAACTACCGATATAATATTAAATGTATACAAACTAAATAAGCATCAAACTTCTTGTTTTTTTAGTCTAATTCATTTTTTACAATTTGGGAGGCGGGTATGGGTACCGCCGCCCCGGTAACCATTTATTGGATAACCAACACCTCTGCCATAGGTGTTTCTTTACGTTTGGTGACTTAGTAAGGGTGCCCGGGTTCATAGTGTGAGATTTTTCTAGGTCTTGGTGGCGGATGCGTCTGACCACTTACTACGTAGTGGGCCAGATCGAGAGAGACTGGTGAAGGAGACCATTTGACCTATCCAGCAGGACTGTCTCGAACCAATCGCCTTGCACTGCAGAGGGAGGGATGGATTCATACCTACGTCCGTCACTCCTGACCTCCAGATTCCTACTCACTCACCATTCTTTTTTCCGTGAAATTCCTTTTTCTTAAAATGACCTTTTACACAGCATCCCCAAAAATGACGAGGAAAATAATATTACTTTCTTCTATCCGTGAATAAAAAATTCACAAGATAATATTACGTTCTTCGAACATTCGAGACAGCTTCCATTCACTCTGTCACATAATCGATTTTGTATTGTTAATGTAAAACAGAATTATGATGATTTTCAACTTATTTCAAATTCCTGTGAATAAAACTTTCAAACATTCACCGAAACAGTGACGCATTCGAAAGACAAAAAAATACAGGGGGGCAGGTAGATATCCGTGCTACACCATTGCGCAGACATGTGCCCGAAACAAAACCAACGCAGAGTATTGATTTTTCACGACGTCCTAAAATATTTCACTACACATTTTCCCAAACTACATCCCCACTCTCTGCCATGGCCACCCCTTCTTTCATGTCATCCCTCCCCCCGCGATACGCCTGCCGCCTTGTATCTCTTACGGCCGGGAGTGCAACAATTTTTTGAAAAGCTCGCTTTTTAACGGATAAGTAATGAAAAGTCGCGTGGTGATTTATAGCTCCAGCAGATAATGCTCTTTCATGCTGGGTAAGAACGTGATTGAACGAGATTTTCAATCATTACTATTCAAAAGAGATCTATTATATATGCGTTGCTACAAAGGCAATATATTTTAGTTTAAAGAAGACGAAGATAATACTGATAAGTCTTAACGAAATATGAAATAGAACAAGACATAAAAAAAGGTAACGGTCTCAGCTGGGAATCGAACCCAGGATATTTGTCTTACCGGGAAAACGTCTTTAACCGCTGCTCCATTGGGACCTAATTATATTACGTCAGAATTAACAATATTATTATTCAACAAATTTTTTCCATATTGTTTTTGAATATTATGAGATCTACAATAATGAGGTAAATAATTAGATTCCAATGGCCGAGTCGTTAGAGGCGTTGTCCCGGTAAGACAAAGATATAGGGTTCGATTTCCAGTTACATTTTTTATTTTTTATGTCCTTTTCTGTTTCATGTGTCGTATAGATTTATCAGTTTTATATTTTTCTTCAATACACTGATGGGAAAAACATCCAAAAGTGAAAATAAGTTATCCCAATAAAATTAAATATTTTATTTATTGGTTTGAGATAAAACGCATAAGTTGTAACGGAATGGTAAAAAGTTTGAAGAACTGTGATATTAGTTAAAGTAGTAAATTAATCATTGATTCCGTAATTCTTGTTTATGATTTTTATTGCTAAAAGTAATACATTTTTATGCCCTTTGGTTTATGGTTAGGTTAGTAAATAATAATTTTCGTAATCATTTGAAACCATAATCGTTCATATGTATAATATACAAAAATGCTCCGCCGTCTAAGTAGTTTCCTTTAGTATTATTATATACAATCTTTATCTACTTATTTTTTCGTAATATTCTCATGTCTTTCTAAAACTGTACAGGTTCAATTTTCTTCCGATATTAAATTATGTTTTCAAAAAAAAACATGTCAACTACAAACCAGACATTTCGTTTCATGGACCAGCAAAAACTCTGTAACGGTGAGCTCGGGCGTCATGAAATCTAAAATGTTGTTTCTTTCTTCGATTTATTTTCTCAAGGTTTTTTTTTTCATCGTGAGCTTCAAAACTAAAGTTGAAAAGAGAGGTTTGAAACTTTTTAATTAAGATAAAAGCAATCAAGGAAGTAACTGTTTGGTTCTTTGTTAAATTACATTACACATGTAATTAAATTATTCCACACTGCAAACTCCAGTAATAGCACATCTGCATGTCTGTTTACTGTATCTAAAATATCATACAATTCACTAAGAGCGTAATCATTATTTATACTTATTGCCACAAACATACAAACTTAACTTAAATACTAGGAAAGTACAATAAAGGTAGGTATTTACAAGTAGGTACTAAAAAGTCTGTTTACTCTAACTAAAATATCGCACACTTTCCTTGGAGTGTAATCATTATTTATCCGTTGTGCCCACATACATACAAACTTAACTTGCATACTTGGTAGGTACTATGAAGGTAGGTATTACTAGGTAAGTACTATACAAGTAGGTACTAAAAAGTCTGTTTTCTGTATCTAAAATATAGCACATTTTCATGTTTACTATTGAAACACCTGAAACAGGAGTGTCATCATTATTTATCTGTTATGCCCACATACATACAAACTTAACATAAATACAAGGTAAGTACTATAAAAGTAGGTATTTACAAGTAGGTACTAAAAAGTCTGTTTACTCTATCTAAAACATCGCACACTTTCCTTGGAGTGTCATCATTATTTATCTGTTATGCCCACATACTTAACTTAAAATACTTAACTTACATACTAGGTAGGTACTATAAAGGTAGGTATTACTAGGTAAGAACTATACAGGTAGGTTAATAAAAAGTCTGTTTTCTGTATTTAAAATATAGCACACTTTCCTACTAGTTTCATCATTATTTATCCGTTATGCGCACATACATACAAACTTAACTTACCGACTAGGTAGGTACTATAAAGGTAGGTATTACTAGGTAAGTACTATACAAGTAGGTACTAAAAAGTCTGTTTTCTGTATCTAAAATATCGCACACTTTACTTGGAGTGTCATCATTATTTATTCGTTATGCCCACATACATACAAACTTAACTTACATTCTAGGTAGGTGCTATAAAGGTAGGTGTTACTAGGTAAGTACTATACAGGTAGGTAATAAAAAGTATGTTTACTATATCTAAAATATCGCACACTTTTCTTGGAGTGTCATCAATATTTATCTTTTATGCCCACATACATACAAACTTAACATATCGACTAGGTAGGTATTACTAGGTAAGTACTATACAAGTAGGTACTAAAAAGTCTGTTTTCTGTATCTAAAATATCGCACACTTTCCTTGGAGTGTCATCATTATTTATCCGTTATGCCCACATACATACAAACCTAACTTACCGACTAGGTAGGTACTATAAAAATAGCACGAAAGCTTTTTGTGAGGGCCTACAAATGAGGAGGGAAGATTTCGAAACGAAAAGGGATAAGGATTTCTCATAGAGCGGCAGGAGAAGGGAGGTTATGGACAGGGTAGCAAGGGGAGAAGGGAGGAAAGTAAACCAACCGTAACTGAAATAAATATCACCAGGGTGTGCCACCCACCACCCCCGGCTTTGCTGAAATTCTACACAGAAAACCCGAAACTCGTTTTCGTATTTTGTCAGATGTGTTGTTTTCTTTTTTTAGGAAAAATGACTGTTCTCGAGGTTGAAAGTAAGTGCTAGAAAAAATATGTTAAATATTTATCATTAGTGACGTAAAATGCGTAGACAAAAAACAAATTAAATAAAGTTCTTTAATAAAAGTCCATATAAGAACCAAATGGATCATTAAAGGCAGCGGTATAGTACTAACATAGAGTAAAATATTATCATTCCGTGTTCCTCAATTCAATTTAACAAACATTTTTTGACTGAGTGGTCGTTCAATACCAACATGCATCAATAAACACAAAAATATAGCAGTTATATTTGTCTTCGTACATTTAGGACGGGTTGTTTCGGAGAATCTGAACAATTCATCAAATTTCAACGTTCATTTTCGGGTTCCGTGAAAGATTTATTCAAGTTCTGTTTTTATATCATTGTAGGCTAGTTGCTTGAAAAAACTGAAATAAAAACAGAACTTGAAAAAATCTTTCACAGATCTTGAAAATGAACGTTGAAATTTGATGAATTGTTCAGATTCTCCGAAACAACCCGTCCTTAATCTACCATCAATTCTAATTCGAATTTATTCAAATATCGCACAGTGTAAAATAATTAAGATTAGGGCTGAATGATTTAGATATGAAACACTATTCCTTTGAATTCTTTCTAAACATTAACTTTTATATTAACATTTTACACTACAATATTACTTAAAATATACATTACAATAACGTCAAAATTTACATTAGGTAATATACTTGCGTGTTATTATTGTATCTAAAAAAATAATAAAAATATATGTTTCAAATTTTCACTGCAATAACTTGGTTGTTGCTGTATTGTAGTATTTTATTTTATTAAAAAATGTGTATACCTTCATACTTACATGGTGGAATCGTTTTGTCTCCCTTACTGAGAAATATGTCGTAAACGGTTTCAGAAAGTGAAAATACCGCGTTTTATATTTAAATCTAGAAATGAACCACAGAAGATTTGAAATTTACACATCTGTGAAATGAAAGGTTCTGACTACAATTTAAAAAAAAATATATTAACCTTTGTAAATTTTTGAAATGACAAAAAAGTGAGTTGACAGAAATGTTTCAAAAGGGAAATTATGAATGTTTTTTTTCACTGTCAGAAATTTAAGTCACAAAAACTTATATGCTTATTTTTAATAATAAAACTTGAAAGCGTATTTTTCTTTCCAAAATCAGTTTTCAGATATGTTCAGAAATATTCCGTTTTTTGGATTTTATTGCATAAATTCTCCGACCGATTGGATTTTATTGCACTAATTCTCCGACCTTCTGACAGAACATGTCAGAGGCGTGAGAGGTTAATACAAATATTTAAAAAAAATGCCAGAGGCTCTGGGGCTTAAACGAAACAGTGTTTTTGGGGTTATTTTCACTAAATCACAAACATAAATAATCTATTATGTTTTTGGTAAACTAATGTTTAAGACAAGATTTTTTATGCATAGCACAAAGGGTAACAATTATTTTATAAGCAATAATTATTAGCCTGAAACACTCATCCACATTGAAAAATTTTCTGATAAAAGATACATGACGCCAACTAGACTTGAACCCGTGTCCTTTCGATTTCCGGTCGACAGCTCTTGAATGAAACACTAGTATTTATTGAATTATTTCGCGGATAAGAGATAAGCCGCCATAGCTCAGTGGTCAGAGCTGTCGACCGGAAATCGAAAGGACACGGGTTCAAGTCCCGTTGGCGTCATGTATCTTTTATCAGGAGATTTTTCAATTTGGATGAGTGTTTCAGGCTAATAATTATTGCTTATAAAATAATAAATAATCTGGTAAGTTTTTAGATTCTCACGGCCAAAAGCATTTGTATTGTTTGTTTTTGGGGTGTTATGCCGTGTTGCGCTAACTCCTTCTTTAGCCGACGTTTCGGACAGCGTTGCAGTGTCCATCATCAGGGCAGATCCGATGGACACTGCAACGCTGTCCGAAACGTCGGCTAAAGAAGGAGTTAGCGCAACACGGCATAACACCCCAAAAACAAATAATAAAAATAAATAATCTATTTAATATGATCACAACCAAAATACAATTTATTTAAACTTCTTTATATTTTTACAATATTTTCCGTGTGTTCTATTTGCGTCAACACCAAGTGGCTCAAATCTGCATCTCCAACTTCATACCCCCAGTATTAATTATTCAGCTGCAGTGGAACCCCTTCGATGTCATGGCTGCATCACGAAACGTATTCAGCAGTATGCAAAGCAGTAAGCCACCTTTGCACGATGTGCAGGCATAGACAAACGCGTATGCGGAACTAACTGTTAAGTCTATTAACCGTAAAACCGGCGGTGAATCCGCAACACTTCCTGTCTACGTGACAAATAATAAGCAGCAAACGAATTAACGAATAAATTTGCATACTATAAAACTACCCTAGATAATATTGAAGATAGAGAAGCACAGAAAAATGATGCCATTTAAAAATAATATTGAAATGTCAGCACAGTAAATACATTTTAGAACAACTATGAGCAGCGTGTCTAATATTGCTATTTTTTTAGTTAATCTTTCTTGGATTTTATATTTTTATTACTGATTATAAAAGTTAAAGAAATTCACATTCTACCCAAATATAAGCCATATAATATTTCGCATATCGCTTTCATACCCCTCGAGATGTGCCAAAATGCGACCGAAAACTTCAGAAATCATTGTATCGCTGCTGGAAGTCATCATATTTCTGGTGTTATCTTCAGGACTGGATGCATAAAACGGCATGATGTACCAAATAAAATAAAATATATCCCATTTCTGTAAGTTGCGCCGTTCTTTTTTAAAAACCCATAAAAAACGCACTGTCTGTTTTTATCACAACATGAATTAATAGAGTTCTCTTTCTTACTCGCTGTCCACCCTATCTTCATAATTATTTCAGAGTATTTTTTTCAGTTGATTGTACATACATATATCGACTGTGGTAGAAAACCCTTCACAAAATACAAAACGAAAACTTTAATATTTACAGATCACTAAAAACAAAATAAAAATCTTAAGGTTTATATGAAAGTGGTTGTTTATTATTCAAAATTTTGATGTAAAATATTGCAATTATGTTTGCGTGGCCTTATTCACACAAAACTAAAAATTTGAATTTGAGGACAAAATACTCGACAAAACTGAATAATTATTTTTTTAGTCAAAAGGTATAGCAAATATCTAGTATGGATTCTGTTCTGTTCTAAATTATAAAATATAAGTCATTAAAGAATTAAATTTGTCATGATTTTAGAGGCATCTTTCACAATTTTTTGTGAGTTGATGGTAATTATTAAAAAAAAACTTTCCCAATATGCTATGTAAATATAAATTAAAAAATTGTAAAAAGTACTTTTTTGTGTATGAATTTAAAATGTTGTGTTCAAACGAAAATCGGTCGTATAAAAATTAAATATAAGCCATCAAAATAGTTTTTTTAACAATTCATGATTTTTATGTTGTATTTTCATAGTAGGAAAGGTAAGTTTATTTTTTTAATAATTACCATTAAGTCACAATTGCTTGCCAAATTTGACTCTAAAATCGTTGGAATTAATATTTGAATGGACCATATTTTATAATTTGAAAGATCAATAAATAAAAAAGCACATATCCGTAATAGATAATTATAATTCCTTTGGAATATTTTTATTTTCAGTTTGGTTTTGGTATTTTGGCCTCAAATCTATATTTAAGTTTTGTATGATAAAGGCCGCGCAACACATTGGATATGAATTTATTATGTTCTGGCAGTATTATTTTTAATTCCATTTAAATGCATCGTTTTAAATTAATCCATCCACCTAGTGTCCAGATTGGTGTACATTCTTCTCTTATTTTTCGTTAGCCCATAAAAATAATTTATGAAAGGTTCTCTGAAGTTCTTTCGTACTGTAACTACTGGCCTGGTAAAGTATTAACGGATATTCCAAAACATGCCTGGAGCTTCTGTAACGCTTCATTATGGGCGCACACTTTAAAATTATAATTAGGATAAATAACATCGTGCGTTGCGAATTCCCACTTTCAATTAATAATCTCGTACGGCTCAGAACGAGTTGATTGCTACCCTTTACCGCAGCCTCTAGAATAATACAAGTATTTATTGCTTCACCGCTTTTAAGATCCTGCGGTAAAGCCTCGACAATTGTCACTATACCCTACTGTAAAAATACTCATTAAAAGTGCCTAGAAACAATTTTTTGTATCACCGGGAGCACAATTCTAAAATCTTAGTGTAAATTCTATACAGAATAAAATATAAAACTTTTCATCCCTACAAGCAGCCTATATGGGCGCAATTGGAGCAGTCCGCTCGAGGCGCCAAGGAGGCAAGGCGCCTAATAATAATATCTAACCCCTAATACAGTCAGCCGCCGCTTGGCCCAGGGCCGGCCCTGCCTACCAGAGTTGGATCATGTCAATCAATTAATTAGGTTAAATATTTCTGATAACATATACACGGTGTTCGGAAAGTCAAGTATTACATCACGTCTTGACTATTGCAACGGCATTTATCCAAATCTTCCTAAATGCGAAACTGATAAACTACAATCAAGGTTCAACGCCGAAGCAAGGCTTATTACCGGGGTACCCAAGTTTTCGCACATTTCGGAGCAGCTCCGAAATCTTCACTGGCTGAAGTGTCCTGAAAAGATCCAGTACAAGCTATGCTGGATGGTGTTTAAAGCTATCAACGAAATGGCGCCACCGTATATTACCGTATATTACTAATTCCGGAAAATACTGGTCTAAGGCAATCAAGTCTTAGATTAGCGACATCATCTGCAATTGGAAGGTTAAAAGAGCCTAAGCGAAATCCGAACACTGAGTTTGGTGATCGTGCATTCGGAGTATCCGGCCCTAAGGCTTGGAATAAACTTCCTATGGAATTGAGATGTATTACCAGCCCAACAGAATTTAGATCCATACTAAAAACTCACTTTTTCAGACACTCATTTCCATAAATCCGTCATTCTATCCAAATATTTCTTTTTTAAATTTTTTTATACTGTAATTGTTACATTATCTAGCGATTCCGTTCATTCAATTTTTCTATTAACTTGCCTACCAATGGACAATGGACAATATCAGCGGGAACATAACAAGACAATCGGTTTAATTGTTGGCAGATGAATCATCTAAATGCGTTTAAGATTGACAATTGATTTTATTCATTAATTTCATTCATTTAACATATCCAGCTAACAATAAAAACACCCTAATATAATGGAACTTCCTTCTTCTTCTGGCGTTAGTAAGATTAGATTGTTAATATTAATTTTAGTTGTAAGTTGCTAAATACGTAAAAACTCGTATATATGTCGTTAAGATAGTAGTTATAGGCCTTGGTCGTAAGTCACTAGATATAAGTCTTAGAGATAAGTCAGTAGTTCTAGTATTAACTATTTAAGAAATATATTTGTACAGCGCCCTTGAGGTGATTTCTCACGGAAAACGGCGTTACATAAATTAGCCAAATATTATTATTATTAAGAGGGGAAATCGTTATACGCGTACGATTTATTTAATAAAAATGAGTATAGCCAATTCATTAAGAATCTCTTCAAATACTTGGTAATTCAGTTAAAACGAGATTGCAGGCCGTTTCTTGATAAACTTTTAGTAAATTCGTAATATATCGGAACACTAGTTCATGCACCTGTATTTGCCTTGATAATTTATAATGACGAAATGCTCAAATGTGATAATATATTCGGATTTTACTAAAAATTTATCAAGAAACCTGTTAAATCATTCGTTAAGAGCCTGCAATCCCGTTTTTAACCGGATTACCAATAATTTGGAGAGTTTCTTAATAAATTAGCAATAATTTTTCTCCGTGTACATTTTGAAGGCCTATAATTTGGTCATTTTTGGAGATATCGAAAAACTAATTTTACTGTCGTTGATAAAAAGACATTCTTTTTAATATATTTTAATTTAAAAAGAATATTAAAATAGGAAAGTAAAGGAAGTAAAAATTATAGTGAGAAAATAATCACCAAGAAACATCCGATACTTTAAACTGTTGGCAATAACTTAATTAGAAGTTGTTATTTCTATTATTCTTAACCTTTTGTTACTTCGAATGAATTCCAAACTAAATTAATCTACGCAGAATCTAGGTAGGTTTATTGGACAGATGCTAGCGATATTACAGGCTATTGTTCTATCTGTAAACCGGTTGTCACACGGATCAAACCAAAAAAATAATAGAACCCTGCATAAACTTAATTTAAATATGCATCACTAATATAAATTTATACCTGTGCGGAGATTGTTATTATGCGACGTTTTTGTTCAAGCGAAATTTGAATATAAATGAAACAGGAAGCGAGATTTTTAGGGAGTTAAAACATAAATGTGACCATTGTAGTTCTACTGTTAGTTGGAGAGAGAGCGCATTGTTTAGAAGTTTAAATGCAATGTGTTCATTTTGTATTACGAATTAACAATAGTTGCAAATGAATCAAATACGTTGCAGGAGTTTTTAGTACGTAACAACTATGCATATATTATCTTTAAATACTGGGCTCATTTTGTCTCCATTCATACTCGCATACCTTTATTAATTTATAAAAGTTACACGAAATTATTCAAAAAAATTAGATAATATTAGTAACAAATATGTTCCAAATTGAATAAAACACTACTAATTTCAGTTGTATGTGCGTGATATGAAATATTTCCGTGAAAAGATTTTCAAAATTTGGTCATTTCAGACAGGTGATATAGTGGTAACAATTTTACTATAGTAAGAATTCTAAATTTGAAGTCTGTATTTATTTTGTTAAAATTTTTGCCAGTTCTAAATCTTAGTCAATTATGATTTTTAAAGTTGACGGTTTTCAATTGAAAGGTAATACTGAACGTACTCTAATTATTAGTCAGCAAAAAGTATAGTATAACTATGAAGAAAATTGACAATATTTGCTGTTGAATTTATGGGCTGAGGCAAACATTTTTTGATTATTAAATAATAACACAAATCTCACATGATATCTCGTGATTTTTCTCGGGTCTGCGCTATTGATTATTGATGTTGTAATGAAATCAGAAGATTGTAAATCAAAATGGAGTAGTCCCAGAAAGAGGTACTAAGTGACATCATCTTTCTAGTATTTTCCGTATTGATCATTTTAATACAAGAAATTAAGGAAGGAAGAGGACGATTGACGATGACATAGGTAGTAGGTCCACGGGCGACCTTTATCTGGGACTACTATAAAAAATATTAATACTAAAAATAAACAAAAAAATGTACACATGGGATGCTTTGTGAAAATTATGCAAATTGTATTCATAACAAGTATGGATGACACAAATATGCAATAAAATAAAATAAACACAGTTCTAAACTAATGATAAATGATATTTATGGAGGGCCCTCGAATATTTGCACTTGATTCGATCCGCACCAAAGCTAAATATGAATTATATTTTCACCCCATAAAACTTGACACCTCAGGGTCAAATATACCTGAACCCAGCCAGCGCTGGAGGTTCGCACCGCAAAGTAATGTTACCCCTTTATATTAGCTTACAAATAGATTCAAACTTCAAAGCATTGCAACCCAAAATAATTATTATCTCGCACAAGAATGCACTGAGAAGTACAACAGGCAAATGCCTTGTGCAAACCGATAGTTTTGAAAGAATACCCAAAGATGCTGGGTGCTTTGAGATGTTTTTCAATCTTGCTTGAATTTAGATTCGCGATTTAGCTCATCCTTGCTATTTTTACGTTTTTGTTTCATTCTTCAGTTTTACAAAAAAACCAAATTAATGTTAAAAATATTTTTTTAAGAATCATCACTACATAAGCAAGGGTCCCTTTAAAATTATTTACCTGTATTTCTATGAGATGTTCAAAGAGTATAACTTATCGCTCTTACGAAGACATACAAAATGAGTATAAATAGGCAAAATAACTCGGCTGAACGTCCTGTTCTCCCTAAATGAGAGAATTTCGAGCATCATAACGATGTGTATCATTCAACATTATTATCAGAATAAAAGCGTTCTTCAACTACCAAATAATTGCTTGGTTTATCCTTTGCCAAAACGCAGGAAAAATGTAATTACCCGCCATTAGTCCACGCCATAATTGAGACTGCGTTTTTTCCACCGAGAGCCCTCTCGCGCATTCGCCATTTTGAGTTTGAAGAATAGTTTTTTCTTTGCAGGAGGATTTTTTTTCCGTTCGCCCTTTGACCGTAATTAACAAAGAGCCAGCTCTATGTCCGCATATTTATTTCACTCAATGAACGAGCCATTAAATAAGCGGAGAGGGAGCAAATAGCAACAGCGTTTTCCGCTTTCAATGCCATTTGCCGAAGATGCCTCAGTGCGCGCAATATGGTTTGGACTGTGCTGCTCGTAAACAGGGGATACATGTACATCTACATGCATATTAAATACCTACTTGGATACTTATGAACGTCCATTTTGTTCGCGTCAGCGACTTAGATTCAGCAAGCGAGGGTTCTGAAGATCACGAAGAATAAAGAAAACGTATATTATGAAAATAATATCTGTACCTTAGCTGAAGTCCGGAAGTCGCAATGGCAAAATTTTTCAGGAGAGGGGTTTGAAGTTTTTTTAAAAAATAAATGTCGGGTTGTTTCACAGAATTTGAACAATGTACCAAATTTCAATTATGTTTTTCAAGTTTTGTTATTATTTCAGTGTTGTGAAACAACTGGCCAATAATGATATAAGAACAGAACTTGAATAGAACCTTCACAGATCCTGAAAATCAATTTTGAAAATTGATGAATTGTTCAGTTTCTGTGAAATCCGTCCAAAGTGTTCTCTGGAAGTAGGAAAAAAAGGAAAATATCAAATTATGACTATTTTTAGCTACATAAAAAGGACTATTAACAAAGCCAGCTTAATGCGGTCGCAATTGGAGCACTCCGAGTTTTCAAGGCGCAAAAGCTCTGATAATACCTAACACCTAACAGTCCTGATACATCACCCTTATGATTATTTTTCATTTAAACGGAGCTAGTCAAAAATGTAAATAATCTGAATATTATTGAATGCAGTGATCCCCTACGTAGGTGTCTACTGGTTTTGATAAGGGGTGCCAAAATATTACTCTCGCCAGGCGACGTTTAGCGATGGGCCGGCCCTGACCATTAACAGGGGAATTTTAGGTAGATAAGTTTTCTTTTAATGTAGGCTGTGTAATTGTATGTTATATGTAACAGTGATTTTTGCTTTAACTCTGGTAGACAAATTCTCGATGTTGGACTTCAGTATTAAAAGTAATTTGGAATATTCAATGAAAAAGAACTTAATTAAGAAACAAACGAATTCAAATATCTTGCTCACTATATAAATATTTTTAAGTATATTCAGAGCCAAAAGCATGTGAATTATTATTATTATAATTATATTATTAATATAAGTATATTCAGCTCTTATAAATTATGAGACTACAGATGTTTGAGACAAGGCTCTTAGTGGTATATCAGAGGACTGTAGTATGTCCATGCATGATGCAATTAGTATTGTATTATTAGACTACAGGATGAAATTAGTATTGTATTATGAGACTACATGATGAAATTAGTATTGTATTATGAGACCACATGATGAAATTAGTATTGTATTATGAGACTACAGATGTTTTAAACATGGCGTATATGATAGGACTACAGTATCTGAATACATGATGAAATTAGTATTG
Organism: Hesperophylax consimilis; assembly: GCF_061612785.1. Lineage (NCBI taxonomy): Eukaryota > Metazoa > Arthropoda > Insecta > Trichoptera > Limnephilidae > Hesperophylax > Hesperophylax consimilis. The sequence goes on from NC_142842.1 coordinate 7,493,514, forward strand.
AACTAGTTTTTTTTATTTGGTATTGCTCAAGTATTCCAGGAGAGAGTCAATGGTATTGCATGAATTAAGTAGGGGGGAGTATGGAAATAAGGAAGAGGAAGGTTGGAAATTACCTGGTTTTACGTTACTGGTCACTAAACAAGGCAAACGTCGTTTCTGAATGGTGACCTTTGAGCAAAACGATAATCAGTGGGTATTTCTCGTTCGCAAAGAGGTGTATTTAAACCATGTATTTATTTATTTTAAAATTATTTAAACTCTGTACTTTTGTGAACTTTAAAATACTAATATATTTTCATTCCAGGGTGCAAAAAGAAAGACTCTGTCATTTTCTGTATTTTTCCAGGAATGACACCAACGAAGAGGCAAAACCACATAGATTAGATTTTAAATCCATAATACGTACATTTCGTTTCCATTATTGCCACTAATAAAGACGTTTATGAAACTTTTATCAGAGAACTAGATACAGTACTATAATAATATTGATAAATATTAAAATATCAAATTGCACAACAGAACGATAATTTCGCCAATATTTGTTCGTTTCAAAGTAGGTACCCAATAGTGGATACATCCCCACTTTGCATAATAATGAGATATGTAAATTTATATTCAAACCCCATGATTAAACTAGCGTCACTCAATATTTCATAACTTTAGTATGTATATTGTGAATATTAATGAGGATCAATACTTCATTGTGTTCCTGCCCATTTATCAATACAACAATTGAAAAAAAATCTGTTTGTCTATTATTTATTTGACTATTTTCACATCGGAACAAAAGTGAGAAAAATTACCTTCTATTGCTCTGGTGTCAAATTCTCAAATGCTTATTTGCATACATGTTTTATCGACCCATTAGAAACTGTGTTTTTATTTGAACTGAATTGGGAATTTGTTTAAGTAAAACATATCTATAAAAGTTACGTAATCATGGCGGAAGAAATATTATAAGTTATTAAATATGTTTTTTTTTCAGTTGACATAATAATAATTAATATAATAAAAATTGAAAAAAATAATTAATAATAATTTTATAAAATTATATCAGTTGATATAATTTTTTTTTTCAGTTGATATAATAAGCACTGACGAAGCTTGAGCTAAGCGAAACCTGGATGACTGTTAATATTAATTCAAAATAAAAGTGATGTTTTACAAAGTGTATTTTTTCATTTAATATATTAAATATGTTTTGCTATAAACTGGTATTTGTTTAGAAAAAGTTTTCACGGCGTGTTTTTCGGTTCCATGATACACATTTCAAAAGTGATATAAAGTAATTGAAAGCGATTAACAAAACAATGACCTGTGCAACCTTTTTAATTTATTTTTTAAATTTCATAACTTTTCACGACTTTATATCACTTTTCAAGGTATGTTGAATTGTGATTGTTTTGAGTTATCCGGTTTCCGTTGCTATATTTGATCTCTACATAGTCGATATATTTGATTAGTATGTTTTTTTTTGAGTTCCTAACGGCCGTTGTTTGCAAATTTTCCAAGCGATCGATCTCAGGCTCCGATCAGCCAAATGATTTGTTTAGGAACATTCGATTTGCCTGTTTCCAAACATTATCACCTTTGATTATCTTAAGTGACCCCGCCCACTTAAATAGACAAAAACATGACATCAAAGTAAAAACCTTCAATGTTAAATTCATATTGACCATTTAACTATTGTATTTATTATTAATGCGCATAATTATTTTAAAATACTGCAATACATAAACCGATATTTTATATTTTTTTAAACAAACGTATATAATATATTAAAAATAAAGTGTTAGCTTGACTTTAATGCCACTGTGTCTTGTCGTCACGAATATTTTTCGCTCTGTCGATACTTTTATAACTAGTAATTTACTGAGGTGAACTTAATCCAGTATTTTGGGTTCTTTAAATTGGTTAATCGCTCAGTTTTATTATTTTCCGTTGGAAAGAGGGTGGCCAAAATTCAGCTAAACAGTTAATCAGTAGGATTGGGAACAACGACGTGTCATGTTATTCACTAAGTAGGTATAAGGAAGAAACGATGTGCAATATGTGCATCTTTGCATATCGTTATCTGTTTCAAATTTATAGAAAAACAATATGAGATTTTATTTCTTGCTAAAATGAAAGTTCTAAATTACGTAATAATGGTCTTGGAATGGATAAATCTTACTCTCGAGTATTTGTTAAAATCTATGAACGGTACCTTTAGTACAAACATGAAGTATTTATCTAAATAAATTATAAATACTACAGCTGCAGATAGATGCATTATTCAATCTTATCCTTCCTTATGCTAAATCTGCATTCAGAAATGTGTGAATATCCGCGACCCTACCATGGTGCACCGGCAAACCCTTCAGCGGAGGATGCAAATGAGATACCTTCAATACGGCACCACTTTCCCACCGTTCAACAATGGCCAAGTTTTCTCACATTATCTTTGTTATCATTGCATTATAACAGAAAAATTATCTCTTAACCTTTATCCCGTTTGCACATTGTTTGCTCACAAGACGCCTCTTGCATTTTTTCTAAGCGAAAAAATGCACCGGATTTGCATACGGGGATGAATCGGTATGCGGAATATTTGAGTGCGCGCGCAGGTACTAGCTGCTGGCATATTTCTGCATCCGTGCATACATTTTGAATAATAATGCGTGTTTATCCTTAATCCAAAACCGAATCCAATATTCGATTTGACACGGACAAGAAAGGAATTTTGCATACAAAGTATCGCCCGTTTACATTGAAAGGTGCGCTTAAGAGCTATTCTTAGATATTCCTGACGTGCTCCCGTCGTCTAATGCTTGCATTATTAGTACACCGGGATGTCTTTGCAATAAACGTCACCGGAGAAAATATACGTTTTTATTTTGCACGCATTCTGTTAGCGTTGGCGGTAAAATTTCGGTGATGTTCTATTACTAAGAAATTCTTAGAAATCATTTATTATGTAATGAACAGGTTTGCTTTCACCTGGTGATAAATTGTGAAAGAAATGGTGTTATTCATATTATCAAATTGTGAAACAAATGGTGTTATTCATAATATCAAATTGTGAAACAAATTATGTTATTCATAATGTAAAATTGTGAAACAAATGGTGTTATTCATAATATCAAATTGTGAAACAAATTATGTTATTCATAATATCAAATTATTATAATGGAAAACTAGAATAACACTTTAATTAAGAGGTTAAAAACATAACTCTCGTTGTAAGGTAAGACCTTCAGGATTCGCTGTAGGATAAGAATAAGCGTCATTCAGGTCTTCTACCACCTTTACTTTCCGTGGTGATGGAGACAGAATGATACCTTTTTAATCTCTTCCGTATCGCGCAGTTGTTGTTTGATTAATATTAGTTACCCACTACCCCCACCACTGCACTTTGACTCGGGATCTTTGACTCGAACTTAAAAAAACACTGTCAATACTTTTTTTAAATTTTTATATATTTTTTAAATGTTTAATAATATTATTATATAATTTAAAAAAAAAACAGTTTCTTATAAACCAGTTCTGTTGAAAATTATTCTTTCGCGTGACAGCTGTTTCGCCTTCCGAAGGCATTATCAAATTGTCTTCAAAACGCGAAACAGCTATCTTGTTTAGTAACTATTGTACACCAGAAGGTGTTTATAAATAAACTATTTTTTAGTTAGTATGTAAACTAAATAATAAAATAATCATGGTGATTGGTTTTTGGGGTGTTGCGTGCTTGCATGTTGCGCTACCTCCTTTTTTAGCCAACGTTTCGGAGAGCATTGCAGTGTCCATCATCAGGGCAGATGTGTTATCGTATCATACCTGCTCTACACATTGTAGGGCCGTGAAAATCTCAAATGATAACTGAGTGAAATAATCGAATACATAACGGAATAATTAAATTAAAATGGAGTTCTATAAATTAAACTTAATAACTTTGAACCCAAAATGAAAAGTAGCAGAAGTCGGGACGCCTGAGGAAGACATGGCACGACCAAGTGAGTCAGATACTCGAGTCGGGCCATGGCAAGAGTCAGAATAATAGAAAAGTATGTATGAGACGATGTATGAATGTGAATGAGGCAAGGAGTGTGTGCCAAGACCGAGTTGTTTGGCGGTCCGTCCTCTCTGCCTACCCCTGCGGATAAACGCCATGATGGTTAGTTAGTTAGTTACAAAGAATCCAAAAACTCCACAACTGAATTTAAAAAATGCTAAAAAAGTGGTTAAAAGGTTAATTTAAAAAAGTAGTTAATAGGTTAATTTAAAAAGTGGTTAATAGGTTAATTTAAAAAAGTGGTTAGTAGGTTAATTTAAAAAAATGGTTAGTAGGTTAATTTAAAAAAATATATATAGTGTCTGTAAGCATCTATACGTCAGTATCCAATGATTTTATGCATGTAATCTCATATATACATATGACTATGAGTGTGTTTGATTAGGTTGTGTTTGTGTACCTTTGAATGTGTGTATTCCTATGAGTATGATGCATGTGTTATATCTATCTCTCTGTGTATTTTATGTTATTGAATTGTAGTCATCTGAAATGTTATTCGTTTATCTATATTTTCTATAATATGGTTTCTCAATGTTTTTATTATTTAGTGTTATAATTATTAACTGAAATTGTCCTGCTGACAAAAAATAAATTCATCTATCAAAATAAATTACCAAATTTACATCATTCTTTTATTTAGAAAATAATTAACAACATTTTCTTTCACTGTTTAAAAATATAATTTTAGAAATCTGTCTTCTTCAGGTTGTTATGATAAATCCAAGATTAAATCCTCCTCCCAGCGAAGTATGGAGTGAATATGGCTCCTGCCAACTGCAGACTAATAAAATGAATGATGAACGATGAACGATGGATCACATCGGGATGTCAACGAAGTTAGCGCGAGAGAAATCTGAAAAAGAAATTAAAGAGTGAAAAATATTTTAGGGGAACGAGTTGAGGCGGGAAAATGCTGAAATGTTAACGAGACAATTTAAGGAAAATTTTGGTGGATTTACATAATGGGTTCCTCCAGGATTAGAATTTGTTCTAAAAGGTTTGTAAACTTTACAATATTTTCCCGACGAAAAAAATATGATACATTTTACTCATAGTACCTCAAAAACACATTATAAGATTAAGTACATTTTTGTGCACTGATAAATAAAATAGTTGATGATTTGATCATGTACAGGGGATGCTTAAGGCTCCGTAGTAAGCATTCTAAAAGAAGAAGAAGATGGTTTGATAGGGAGATTTGTAAATAGGAGTGCTAGAGGAAGCACGCTAAAATACAAAAAAATAAAAACGGTAATAATTAAGCTCTCGACAAATGCCTAATCAGCATATAAATATATTGGTTTTGAATAATTTACGGAGTATTTTTTGCGATTTTTTTTAACGGAGGAAATTCATATAATTACCGTGTCAGCTTTATAAATGTATAGATATTATCTTCAAAAATAATATTTTTTTTAGGAACTTAAAGACATTCGAAATGCGGGGCTAAAAAAAAATTTAAATGAATATAAAAATAATAATTCTTTCCAGTTCTATATTTTTTTTAAATATTATGTAGGTATCAGAGTGATAATGATGAGAATGAAAATATTATATTTTATACACTTATAGACACATTAGATTTGTGACAAATAAAATTTTAGTTAAATAAATTGTGATTTCAATAGCTTACTGTTATTTTTTTTGTAATCACAATACAAGTATTTTTAGGATGGATTGTTTCACAAAATTTGAATAATTCAACAAATTTAAAAGTTGGTTTTTAAGTTCTGTGAAAGAGATATTTATGTTTTGTTATTGTATCCTTATTGGTTGATTCTTTTACAAAACTGAAATAGTAACAAAACTTGAATAGAACTTTCACGAAACTTGAAAATCACCTTTGAAATTTGATGAATTATTCAAATTCTTTGAAACAACCCATCCTAAGAATGACGTTGGCCTATTGACAATTGTAGCAGTCAATCAAAACATAATTTAGTAGGTAATTAAGTTTTAAACAAAATGAAACATTTATGTAAGAAAATAATTGGTAGGAATGAAGAAAAAAAATCTTTGAACGAAAATTTTACCCACTCATATTTTTATTTTTTTATTTTTTAAAAGAAAGACAAATATTCCCGGGTTATGAATAACCTGACAATATTTGAAAATCTCCTACTACCACCACAGTAAGCGGAAAATGTTGCTTGTGTTGTAATGGAGGACTTTGCCAGTCGAGGAATTGAACACACTACGCCTGGGTGGGACCCAAGCGCGATGTCAACTCGGCCACCAACTTTGGTGAATTATATTATATTATATAATTATAAAATCCCTTTTTCATTTACAAGAATTATATTATCTGACAATATTAATACCGAAAAATTATTTTTTTTTGTTTAATTTTTACGGAACATTTCTCTATTTGAAATCAGAAAAAAGTTCTTTTCGATTATCTAAGTAGCCATTTATTTTTTCGTTTTGTAATATTTAGACGTAATATTAAATACGAGTCGTTTTTCACAGCGACCACATTACAGTGCGCCCGCTTTATGGGGTGGAGGGAAAAGGGAATGGTGGAAGTAGGCAGTGGAAGGTGGAAGGGAAGAAGAAGTATGAAATGTAAGAAGACGAAGCGGTGTGTGGGACGAGAGAAGAAAGCGGGGAGAAAAATGAACATGTAATATTTCATCGCATTCTGCCATGTTCTCCCTGCAAATACGGGAGTAAAAGTAAATTGAAAAATTCAGAGGTACACGAATAATATTATCCTTGGATATGACATGAGTGTACTAAATTATGGTCGTGTGGTACGAAAGAAAATGGAAATTGGTTTATGTAAATTGCATCTTATTTCCACTTTAAAAAAAAACATAAATTTGCCATGAAAGGCACAAAATCCCACGTGTGTACGAAGGTACACAAGTTTGGAGGGGCTTAGAGGCTTATGGCTCTTTCAGTTTACATTATGTGAATTGAAAATGTTCCAAAATGCTTTTAATATTGACACATTCTTTTTTATATATGTATATATATATTTTTTTTAATTGAAAGATTTCGTTACATTCAACAGTTATAACATACACGATAATTTAAAAGAAACACAAACAATTTCAAAAATACAAGAAAATATTTAAAAAAGTGTTAACAATCAATCCACAAAAGGCAAAACCTGTGCCAATATTATAATATTATAATAATTATAATAATTAGTGCAATATTATAATAATTTTCATAAAATTGCCATGATTTAAAATTTTTAAATTAAAATAAAATATTAATGACGGGTTGTTCCACAGAATTTCAACAATTAATCAAAGTTCAAAGAAGATTTTCAAGTTTTGTGAAGGTTCTATTCAAGTTCTGTTATTATTTCAGTTTTGTGAAGCTCATGAACAATAATGATATCATAATTGAACTTGAATAAAGCCTTACAGAACTTGAAAATCAACTTTAAAATTTGATGAATTGTCCTAATTCCTTGAAACAACCCGTGCTTGGGATTACATACAAAAATCATTCATTTTACAGGAAAAACATATAAAATAGAGTTGAAGCTAGTAAAAACATAATGCGTTATGTGGTCGATGGGCAAGGCTCTCGACTAGCAAGCCGAAAGTCGCGTGTGCAAATCCCGCCGTGCGCAAGTAAAATTAATTTATTTATTTTTTTTTATTTCACAATTTATCCATTCATATTATATGGTATACTTTCGGCACGTTCCAAAATGAAATATATTCTCAGTATCGCCCTTATTAGCCGTGTTTGGTGATCGGATCTGAATAGCCAGGTACTCCCCCAACATTCTCTCCTCCATCTTCTTCTTCTCCCAACTACATCCAACCTCACAACATACCCCAATTATCTCACTGGCCTCAGACGTTTAGCAGCAAACGGGACTCTCGTGCGTTATTCACATTAAAAAAATTAAACGTTTAAATTTATTAAAATAAACAGATTGAACAGAAACTCATGTATAGATGTTTAAATACATCTGTAGATTGGTGACGAACTCAACATGTTTATTAGGATACAGGGTAATATATATTTAGCGTTTCCGCTGACAACTCCATTTTAATTTATATTTATCTTACTTGCGCCGTTACCGCAGGTTACCACAGAGCATTATTTATACCTTTTAATTACAAGTACATTTGTTTGGCAAGTACCTACCTATAATTTTCACAAACAAATAATAATGTGTCCTTAAGTACCTGTATGGGACTATTTTATATAAAATATAATTTAAAAAATCTGAAATAAATAGTTGCGGATTATTCAAGTAAAGCAAGAATAAGAAGCTTAGTAGGTACAGACGCCTACTTACTAGCAAATTGATTCTCATTGAGTTCCCATCTAATATTTTATGTCAGCTTTGTATAAAGTTATCTTATTGTTACGGGAATCAGGGAGGGATCTGCACATTACTCTGGGAGGGGTGAACTATACTCTCCTTTTTTCCGTCTGATATAAAACCCTGTATGTTCCTACCTAGATACACGGAGAAAACTTACTGATATATGCTTTTAATTTACTAATAAAAGGGATTGCAGGCCTTCAACCAATGAATTGACAGAGTTCGTAACAAAGTATCAGTCAAAAGCCAATGTTTTTTTAGGATGGCGAAACACGTGTTCATTCAAATATTGATATTGATATTGACATACTGATTTATTAGGAAAGGAGCACGTGTTCTCAATAAATTCTAAATGACTTATATTTTATCAGAAAAATAGCATGCTATCACTTTTTTAACAGGATCATTTTTATCCTTGTACCAAGATAAATCTTTCAAAAACAAGTACATATTATACTATTTATCTATAAAACAGAATCATGTGCAAAGCAGCAAAAAATATAGGTCGGTGATTTGCATATTAAAAACACTTGTTTTAGCTCCCGATGTTGTTTCCATCATGAGCCATGGATAAATGAAATATCAATTTACTTGTCATGTACAAACCTGCATATGTTCGGTTCTTTTTAAAAGGAATTGTGGCATTATATTGCATACATATTATATAATATAATTAGTGAGTCTTATGTGACGTTTACCCTGGATACTGGAATAATTATAATAGGATGTTTGATCAAAACAAAAAAGAAAAAACGAAATTAAATAAAAAAAGAGGTTCTCATTTAGTTGATATTAGCACCATTTTTTATCATATGAAATATACTACTCCACACTTCGTTAAATTCAAGCTCGTACCACAAATGGATAGCCTAACACTTATTAAATCATAAGTTATTCAACCAACAGTATAACAGGCAATCGACTGCTTAATGTGAATTCCCGATAAACCTTTCACTACATTACAATAAGTTTTAATCTGGTCCATACGTTCAGGCTAACGAAATTCTGATGTGAAACATTTAATTAAATATAAAACTGTCCCGAGAAAATCGTTTCTCCTGAAAATAACGGCAGACTCTCTTTCCTGAAGTGAGATATATATGGCTAAGGGTGGTCCATGTGTGTTTGTATGTGGGGTAGTTGGGACGAGGGGATGTTCCGTGCCCAGAGAGGGTGCGACAGAGAAGCACAAAGGGAACTTTCGAAAGCAAAAGCATGCGGAGAAAAGATATATGTCCATGAAGACCGACACGGAAATATGCTCTAACAAAATACTATGTTTTCAAATCAATTTTTTAAAAATCAGTCTAATTTTTAATACTACATTTTGTTCCAAAAAGTATTTAACCTTTCTGCTTATTTAGAAATGACTCCCATTAAAAAGTCCAATTATTTTTAATTTTATAATTATGTCTTGTGCGTGCCAACAGTATCTAAATTGCTCTAATAAACAATAAACAGTATTAATCTCAAGTGACCTACCAGGTAAGTATGGTACTTTGGGGATATGATAAGGAGACAAATGAAAGATGTAGGTTTTGAGGTCACAGCGTTTATTTGAGTCAGTAGCGCAGTTGTGAGATGACTCCTGAACGATGGCGATGCTTACATAGAATTCTCCGGGCCAATGATCGAAGCGATAAAGCCAGTGACTCGACACCGCATTGGTTCAGACCGGACTAGTGGATGTGTTCAGCACTGGGGAAGACGTCGCGTCTTCCTATTACTCCAGTGTGAAACAAGAAAACCGAAGGTATGATTGACCTGGTCATCTGCCGACCTGAGAGCCGACTGAGCTATGTCGACTTATTTCCAACCCGCCAAATAATTCAATATTTACTAGTACCTCAATCAACAATTAGAGTAGTGGTTTCAGAGCACCTGACCGGACATCAGAAGGCACGGGTTCAATTCCCGTTGTATTTTCAATTTGTATTGATATTTCAGGCGACTAATTATTGCTTATAAAATTAATCAAGTTCAAAAGTTAGTACCTCGACATTATTGAATAAAGTATTTAAAGGTATTTCTAGGATTAATCCAAGGTACCAACAGCAATGATCTCCTGTGAGCTCGGGCACGTACGCGAAATTAGACGTACAGGAGCGGAACACCTGTTCACAGTTGATTTTGGCTTCTTGAGAACGGGTCGTTTCTCCAATTGTAAGTCGGGACGTATGTGGAACGAGCTACTGGAAACCATTTTTCTTCCTTCTTGGGCTCTTTAAGACCTGAATACATAAATCTCTTGCTACAGCCCCAATCTTAACCCACCTTTCAACGCCACCCAACCGGGTGGCAATATAGATCCCTTGTTTTTTTAATGTACAGTTAAAATTATAAGTAAACTAATGATAATAATAATTAATACAAAAGATATTACAATTTTGCCTACACTATTTTATATCACCGTGTAAATCTTTTCTTTCATGTACATTTTGACATCATCATGTAAATCTTTACGATTCACGATTTTTTTAACATGATGGTAAGGTAGTATTTACTACAATGACCGTCATGATAAGAAATGTCGTAAAACAGCAAAGATAGCAAAACAGAAATTGTATTATTTCATGACACGGCACAATAATATAACATCGGTATAATAGTTACTGGTTATCTTCAATTTTATGAGGCGCCCTTAGATGATGAGGTTTAAACGAAATTTGTAATATTGTAAGTTTATTATTTTTATTATTTAGAGTCCTTTATTACTTCAAGACGTTATATTCATCATGTCGGATTAATTTGGGGTACTTAAATATTTCAGTTACAAAAAAATAATAAATTTATTTATTTTTAACAGAAACCTTTGAGATAAAAAAACGTAAAATAGTTCATTATTTAGAAACCGTAAAAATCCAGTTTAAAAAATCACCCAATATGCGTTTTACGAAGTTTAGAAGCAATTATATATGTTATAGCAATTCCATGACAGTTGATCCCTGACAGTTGGCCCCCCTGATAGTTGGTCCGCCGACTATTGATCCTCTGGACAGTTAATCCCTGACAGTTGCCCCCCCCGATCCAATGGATGTATTAAAATCAGCTGGATATGATGGTCATCTTGGTTACATATCAGCTGGATATGAGGGTCATCTTTGTTACATATCAACTGGATATGAGGGTCATCTTGCTTACATATCAGATGGATATGAGGGTCATCTTGGTTACATATCACCTGGATATGAGGGTCATCTTTGTTACATATCAACTGGATATGAGGGTCATCTTTGTTACATATCAACTGGATATGAGGGTCATCTCATCTTTGACGGCCGGCATAGTCCAGTGGTAACGCATTGGACTGCCATTCTGAAGGTCGCGGGTTCGAACCCGGTGTGCGCAAATAAATTTTATTTGATTTATTTGTGTTATTTCACAATTAATTAATTAAAATAATATATAGTATATTTGCGGCACGTTCCAGAGTGGAAGATACTACCAGTATCGCCCTGGTGTAAGACCACCATTCAGAATTGAAACGTTGCTCCAAATGGCTTTAGCCGTGTTTAGTGACTAGATCTGAATAGCCAGGTACTTCCCCACCTTCCTCTTTCCCTTCCCCACTTACCTTCAGCCTCACAACATCCCCCAATTGGGGATGCCATAGTCTAACTGGCTCCAGACGGGAGCAGTTGGGACTCTTGTGAGGTATTCACTATAAAAAAAAAAAAAAAAATCTTGCTTACATATCAGATGGATATGAGGGTCATCTTGGTTACAAATCAGCTGGATATGAGGGTCATCTTGGTTACATATATTTTAAAGTAATAAATAAAGTAAAGCACCTTTTAAATTCAATTTCTATCAACTGAGAAGATACGCAAAAGAAAGAAATTGAGATTCGCGCCGATGAAAGTTGGTAGGTATGTTGTATCAGTGAGGGAGTTACGGGAGTGTGTGTGTGTTGTGTGTGTACGCGAACATCTCTCCTCTGTGGATGTGTGTATGTGGGGAAGAAAAAGTAATCCCGTTGCTGCAAGAAACCAATTTCTATTCCGAACAAATCCCCAAGCCGCCTCTGAGCGCCATTGGAAGGACACTGCGCCGAATTCGGTTCAGTTGATGTTTAATTCATACTTTAAAAATACAAGGTATGTAATATATGTGGATTATATGTCATAGAAACGTACTCGGTAAGAATATTATCAGAGGTTTTTAAATTTCGAACTAAGATTTACGTGCATAATTGAGAAAATTTTTGTGTCTGTGTTTGCATCTGTCTATGGAGTTTTGAAATATACATTTTGCTAACAAAAACGAGACAAGACATTTTTAGTGATTTTTTTTGGGGTATTATGCCGTGTTACGCTACCTCTTTCTTTAGCCAACATATATTATAGTAAATATACCAAAATAAACTATAAATAAATAATACTTTTGGCCAACATTGTTAAATCTGTGTGTTTCGGGAAATGAAGAAGAAAAAATAGTTTGAGAAATTAGTTATATCATTTATTTTAATCAAATTTTATTTTTAGAACTCCATTATAATTTAAGTTTTTTTATTTCATGTGTTCCATTGCATCATTATTCAATTTTAATTATAATTCAATATTTAGTAAAAATGTAAAAAAAGAAAAAAAATATTAGCCCCGAAGTGATACTACAATTTGTCTGTGTGAAACTGTACACAGTTCTCCAATTCGGAAAACAGTTAGTCGTAGAGCACATGAAAAAACAATGTTTTTGATAAGAATTTAAGAATCGGCGCAGTGGTCCACGCATTATGCACGGGCTGATGGTACAGTGAACCCAAAGCCTTCTCCAGCGTCTATCCATTATTATTACTCCCGTACGTCTTTATTTTGTTTTCTATCTTATTTTTCCCTTTCTCTTCCCTGGCCGAGCTCATTCGAATAAGAAATTGTTGCGCCGCCGCCATACTATAAATATGTTTGTGCGCGCCGCCCATATTTATTGGCGCAGACATGTTGTTCACAAAGAATTCATTTGTAAAACTTTTCTTTGTTTTAAGCGATGCGGATTTATCCGCCTTTCTCCTATGAGACTTGCTGTGGAAGTGGATATCCAATGCTTCTTGTGTTTTCCTCGATATATTTATGTACTATAAATGTTTCTAAATTTGTCAAGATTATTAAGATTTAATTATTTTTATTTATTTATTCATTTAAATTTATACACAGTACAATATGATACAAGATATAATTAAAATATATTCACAACTATTCTATCTTGATATGTAGCAGTTAAGCTAAAAAGCTTTTCTTTAATGTAACATTAAAAACCATTCTGGTTCTTCAAAAATTAAGTTATAATTTTCCCACAAATTAAAACTGTATTAAAAAGATATATTTTCTTTTAAACTGTTGAATTCAGTAACCCTATCCAATTAACTAATGTAATGAACGTTTAATTCCGCCCATTAATTGAGATTGACAACGTCAGCTTCACAAAACGCCAAGTAGTGTTTCTTTGGGGGAAGCCGATAATTTCTTAAGATTCACCGAGGGGGAATCTGACAAAAGTGCAGTCGTGTCAAATCAAGCGAATAAAACAAATTCCCAATTAAGGAGGAGGAAAGAGACAAAGGGAAGGAGTCGATGAGGTGTCAGGGTATCTTCCAGTATTGTTCCGCTACCCGCTCTGGTGAAATTAAGGTTAGTAGTGACAGTGCTAATCAGCTCCTTATTAAAATACTTAGGGGATGAATAGGGGGATTTTATTTGAACACTCGTTTACTTGGAAGAATGATCATTATTATTTCATGGCAGGTAATCGCATTTTAGTTAACAATTTGTGTGCGTTTATCTCGATTGATATTTGACGATATTATTCGGATCAATATAATCAATATATTATGTATTGTCAATATCAGTTTATCATCACGTCGTGAATATACCTATCACATATACCAACAATATGTTTGTACTTCTAAATAAACATTTCTATTAGTAGTCGTTATTCAGGTAGTGTCTACTCTTATCAGAGGTTTGCTATCATTAAAACGAGTTATGGTACCAGTATTCATAAGTTTTGATGACATGGGTAAGGCGACTTCCTTTTATTACGTTTTCAATCAATCTGCCAATGATGGAATATTTTTTAAGAAGACACATATATTTCAGAGTGCCCACTGCTTTCACTTACATAAGGTATTCTCCGTCTTTTAATTATTTATTCTCTCAGTTATCGCCACAAAAAAACTTATATTCGTGTCACTGAAAAAAGTGACACCCCATATAACCAAACTGCTCGTGCCCATTTTCCTACCCCGCCGAGCTTAAACAGGGGGTGGCTTCCACCCCTCTCCCCCACGCCGCCCGAATCCTCCGGGGAATTATCCGTCTCCCTCCCTCTTATTATCCCGCATAGGGGAGGGGTGCGGGAGGCGCCCCACCGGATTGACAAGACCCGCCATTGCTAGCCACCTGAAAATATACAAGTACAAGCGGGGGGGTAGGTTTTCAAATATTTGCGAGTAGAAAACATGTTGTGGCATACTTTTAGAACAGATTTTTTCAAGCGCTCTTTCAAAAGCTGTCTTCCTATGTATTCTTTTGATCATAATGTATTTTATTATGCAAGAAAATGTTTAATTTATTGTTTTTCAGAGTCTTTATTTTGATTTTAAAATTTATTGGGTGATCAATTCCGGTAAAGAACTATTATTCCCATAATGCTACCTTTTGCTGGTACGCAAGAGACAATCATTAATAAGATTTTAATACTGTATTCATAAGCCCTCTCCGCAATACTTTATTGATTAGAATTCAATTTGATTTGAATTTAACCAATAAAGTGTCAGTATTCAAATCAAAAATGTATTTAATTCAAATAAAAAAAAAAATTGATTTGACTTAAATTTGGTATGTGTGAATATTATACATTTGATTGATCTATTTACACAAAAACTTGATCATATACATGTATATTGTCATATACATGTATATTATATACATGTATATTATGTATATTATATATGTATATTGTCCTAAAACAAAACATCCTACTTTATTTTTCGAGTCATCTTGATAAATATTAATTTTACACATGGTGTCCTCAAACTCGTAATGCTATCGGGAGAGCTCAAACACTCTTTTTTTTCGATCGGCAACTAAAGTGTTAAAAAACTTATGAAGCCGTGTCGCTTCGACTCATTTTAAAAGACAGTGAACAGTTGATACACATCCCTAGTGACCGAAATTTTACCTAAAAAATTCCGACTTCTAACTCAAAAACGAAGGCTCTAATCAAAAATGTTTTACCGCGAAATTGACTCTAAATGTGATGCAGATTCATCGGTTTTCCGCTTGCACCACGAATTTTCGGACACAATATATACCTACATATTTTGTAGATGTATACAATATATATACATATATATTTTTTTTCAATTTTTCACTGCCTACTTACTGGGTTCTTTTATCCATTATTGTTTTTTCATATAGGTACTTATATATTTACTACCATATAATCCGGCCCGCAACACAGCAGGTGGGCAGACGCATCTGCCGCCAAGACCTAGACAATCCTATTCCCATGAACCCAGGCACCCCTGCTAAGTCACCAAATGTATCAAACCACTTAAAAACAAACTATGGAACAGGTGTTGGTTATCAAAAAGATGGTTCCGATTCCTAAAAACCCGCCCAAATTGATCTCTTCTATGATACAACCCCTTTGTCAATTTTGATATTGCTGTTTTCGTTAATTAAAAAATTCTATAATGATTGAAGTATAACAATTCTGTAGTAAAATATTGCGTTTAACTTCAAAAGACTACAATAATAATTTAAATGATTTCATTACTAGCTATAAAGTTCTTAATCAACTCAATTAATTTTTCAACTATCAAAACGAAAATGACTTGTTTTAATTAAATGTTGCGATTTTTTGTAGTTTATTGTACATCTTTCAAGATAAAGTTTAAAAACGCCGATAAATTCATTAAACAATGAATAAATATTTTTCAAGAAAAAAATGTTTTTAAACCACAACGAATCACCATTGCGAAAAAATGCAAAACTTGACAAAATTTAAAATGAAATACAAACAACCCCACTTTATTAAAAAAAACTATCATGTTAAACAACTATTTAAATATGAAGTATAACGTATTTTCTAACCCGGCGCAACGTAATTAATATGTTGAGTTCCAGTAAGATTATTGAACGAAACATATGTTCAAAAGTTTTAATCAGTCACTTACAAACAAAGCCACGGAATGTAGTCATTTGTGTCAAACGTAAGCCTAAAATACTGCTTACGCGATCATCTAAGTTATGCAGTCAAATAAGTTTTAGCCCAAAGAACTATAAATTTTAAATTATGCAATCTGATAATAAACAAACAGTTGGGTTAGATGGGAGATTAGGGGTGTAAAAGTCGCGGTCCTAGATCAACTCCATTTTGCTGACTAGAATTTCCAGGTGATATTTATGTTTTTTTTATTTATTTAAAAGCACATTTTACGACATCCCTTTCAGCCGTGCGCGAATTTGAAAATTCATATATATCAAAATTTCTTATTGTTTAGAGCCAATTAAAAATCAACCGCAGCAATTGGATTCGACAATTATACCAACCTCACCAAATGCCTATCGTGTAGGAACGACATTTATTTCTGATTACTTCTGTAATGTTACAGATTTCGGAGAAATGCGCATATATGTCCGCGTGTGTGTGTGATTTTCATAAAAAAATATCACCTAAAAGCATTGTCATTGACAAAAAGTCTATTTGCCGAGTTTTAGCTTGATCAGACGTTAGGAAGTGGGTTAATTTCTACTTCCAAGTTTTACATTAAGTCATTAGGAAAACAAAAAGTATGCTTTGAAGTTATTTGTTCAATGCTTAATTTTTGTGTAATTTAAAAAAAATTATGTTATGTTATATTTTTGCTATACAGTGTACGTATGATTTGTCAGTTTATATTAAAACTTTTAAAGGTGTTTTTTTTAATAATTTGTTAAATTCATTTAATTTGTTAAATTTGCAACTTATTGCGGGGATCGTTTAGGCGGAAGGAATTGGGAAGGGAAGGAGTTGGGGAAAAGAGTGATTGGGTAAGTTCTTACCTAGTTACGAAGATACTTGTATATTACTTGGATACGTGAACATTGTAAATGCTATTTCAAGAACGGTTACAATTTCGATTAGTGGTTTATCATTATAGTTGGTGATATTTTGTACGAGTTACAAATTATTTGACATTATTGAAATTTCGTTTTTCAACATTATACCTGCGTATTAAATAAAAACTGACTTTCCTTGAATCTACAATAGTTTGGTCAGGTTGATTGATTAGATACTAGATAAAGTACCGGAAATGTAGAATAATTGTTATATTTAAGTAATAATATTAGATTTATGGGCATTTCTTCTGTGATTTCTAAAACATCAAATTAAAATGTTTTTTATGCTTCAATCGTAAATATGTCATTTGCCAAAAGGTGGAATTTTAGATGTTTGTCCGCATTCTTCACATAACAGCCTTGCTAAGGTGTTAAGGGTTGTTTTTACGATCATCGAGATATAAATCTAAGGGTGGGTAGGATGAAGAATATTCTGCCCTTAATTTGGTATTCTAATCGTTGAATTAAGGTGTTTTTTTTATTAGAGTTGAGTTTATTCCTGCAGTAAACGTGTGAAACGTTAAAGGTGCGATAAAATTATTTCGTTGTAATATTGTTGTAAGATTTAATGTGAAAGTAGAAAAAAATAATTTAAATAGTCACTGAACAATTAATCCCTTAGAGTCTTCTTCATCTATACCAATTTGAAAGAAAACGGTTTTCGCTAATTTGCGTAAGACCTTTCGATTCCTTGTCTTCAGAGTAGCCGAATTGCCGAGTGAATTTGATCATGTGTTCAAGAAAGAAATTAAATATCTTGGGTTTTTTTAGATCACTGGAATGAATAAGAAATCAATCAAAGATAAAATTAAACCCACAACAAACTTCTACAAATTCATCTCTTCGTAATAATGCCAACTAAATGTGCAAATAAGATATTTTGCTCAGGTACTTCGTTATTTTAACAAAAAAGCATATAAGTAACACATCTGTGGTCATTAATATTCACAAGTTTCTTTTGGGGGTATAGCGATAAAACTGCAGGTGATAAAATAACGTTGACAAATAAGTTTATCTTGTTGTGCCGAACTTTCATTTTATCAAACGTCCAAAATTGACCAAAAGGATACCCCTTAACATAGTTAATGCAGATGTAGCACTGGTAGCAGATACACAAGTGTTTTTTTGTCGTTGCATAAAATCCTTCTTACTCTGGTTTTTGGTCACCGGAAACCGTAAACAAACAACTGCTTAAAGCAATATGTTTGTCTCTTCTGCGTCCATAGCTCCGGGGCAAAAACACGAGACAAAAGCTGCAAGATTCTGATAAAAGGAGGTGGTAATAAGAGTTTTGAGAAAACGTAGCCTACTTTTTAATATTCATGTGTGCGGCGGGTCGATAAAGATGACACCTGCTTTATCGACACACGTTTTTTATCATCGCTTAAAATTTATGAACGTAGTAATACATAGGTAATATACACGCGAGTGACGGTCAATTTATTGTAGTTCTATGGTGATTGTTGTATAATACACCGACATTATTTTAAATAAAGATCACAAGTTGTCGCGTTTGGACACCTTTATTTTTTGATCCTTACAGAAGTACCTTAACTTCTAAAAATTTACAGTAATGCTGGGTTTATTTATTTTTATTCTAACCGACGTTTGTCCCAAATTATTTTGAAAACTTCACATGTCGTAATTTTCTTAAGAATAAATAGAGAGTTGCGTTTTTTTTTTAAATCTGAAAAGAAGATAGTCAAAAGGATGTTCTATGTAGTACCATAGGAAGTTATTATTTACCGTTTAAATTAGTTCCAACAAATTAAAGGTTTTATAACTCCATTTATCCACCATCTAAGATTGCGATCGTAGTTTCAGAACATAAATTAAGTGTATAGTAAGTATACCTTTTATACGAAGTCCACGGACAAAAGTTTTATCAAAAGTACAAACGTTTATTATAGTAATATATGTTAAGAGGAATTTGGTAATAAAATTCCATTTAATTGCAGGAACTCAACATTAAACACTTTTTCTTTGCCTTTAAACTATTTGATTCTTTTAAATATTTTTATTTGAAAATCTGATAAGCGAATTTACATATTTACATGCAGACGTTTTAAATGAACACGCCGTAGACCATTTTTTAAATCTGAATTCTGAGTTTGTACAGTATTGATTACATGATTACGATTAAAATTTAAAAAATTTATGATTTGATTGAATTGATTGAGGTATTTGGGAACTCCAATAATACCAAGTTAGCCTTAAGACTAGGAGGTCTGTCGAGCCGCGGGCTCTCAAATGATTGTAATTATTACAAAACACTCAATCCAGCTCCTGACATAGTTAGATAAATTCGTATAAATAAAATCTACCGATAGCCAAATGACGGTAAGATTGAGACCCTTTTCAAGATTTTTGTAAGAAACCTAACCTTACCTAACCATCATCTCATCACTTTAACCATTATTTAAAACCTACTGGCACAATCTAAAGAATGAAACCTTAACGAACCTAACCTAACCTATACCATGTCACCTAGACTTATAACTTTGATTACTAGTGGCTTATTAATAAAATTAAAATGGCAAGTGACTTACTAATTAACTAATAACTAGGGAATAATAACAATCCAGGGAATGAAACCTTAACGAACACTTAACTAATACTTTAAACTAGTGACTTAGAACTAGAGATTTACGACTTTCATACTTATTTACATTTACAAATACATATCGTATTATGATTAATATCCCTGCTGTCACTGGTAAGATATAAAAATATTTGAAAAATATGTGCATAATAAATTGTTACAAAATTAAAGCGGGTAGTAAGGTAGAAAGTTAAATCTCTTGGACTGAGTAATGAAATCCTTACGATAGGATAATTTGAAAGGGTGACTCTTTAGTTTTGCTCTGAACTCAGATGAGCTGTCGATCATTCGAAAATGTGAAGTCTTTCGATACTACCACAAGCAAAGCTGTGAAATTCTATGAAATGTGGTTAATCAGAGCTTTGGTAATGTGATTTTGTTAGTATAACCTTCAGCTGGGTTCACTCATTCATTTAATTTAAAATCCCCTTAATTAACAATCTTGAAAAAGACGTACATAATAATATAACAAAATAAAAACGAGGGTAAATATTCTTATAATAAATTCTCTGTGACTCAATTCTTCCTGTCTAGTGACACCTCACCACGAGCAATATTTTCTGCGGTCTGCAAAGAACAAAAACTTAAATAACAGGAAAGAACTTCAAACCACTGCTTTAACGACCCTGTTGTCTAGGGAGGACTTACATAACAATATAATACGTCGGTATATAAGCCGGATCATACACGAAACGTGGTCATAAACTTTTATAGTTTGTCGTGCGCAAGGTGCGTGTTCTTTTATGTTTTAATTCTCTTTGAATTATTTAGCAAGCCCCTGGCATTGGTTGAGCTATTCAAAATAATATGTAATTTAACCAATTAGAAACCTATTTTTATGGTTTGTCTAACTTTTCAATTAAAAAGTTGTAAACGTTTTCGGGGTAGAGTAAAACTTTTGTTCGTTATCGTTATTAAATCGATTTTAAAGTAATCTAAGTATTTCTTATCAACTACTTATGTTTTGTAGGGCTAATTAGGTTTTATGTGAAAACATCAACCAAATAAGATAAACCGAAATTATTACATTTTATTTCAACAAATTTCAAAATTAAATACCGGAAAGTTGAAAGTTGCCGAAAACTTTTAATTAAGATTAATTAAAGGTAATCAAGAAAGTAAATTGAAATCAAAACAAAAAAACTTTTGGCGAAAAGGTGAAGAAAAATGGAAGATATGAAGGTGGAGAAGTACTTCTCTATTCAGATTTAATCGCTAAACATGGCTAAAGCCATTTTAAGCAACTTTTCTATTCTGAATGATGAGTCTTTCACAGGACAACGATTTATAAGTATAACTAGTAACTTACATTTTATATTTACGACTAAACCTTATAATTACTGACTTAATGACATATTTACAACTGTGGCTTGTAACGTACATGCAATAACAAACAAACAAAACAAAAAATACTTCCAATGAAAATATACAGTATATTTGAAGGTTAAAATATTTTATTTAATTTTTATGTTAAGACGCACAAGAGTCCAAACTGCTCCCAACTGTCTGGAAACAGTGAGACTATGTCATCCCGAATTGGGGTATGTTATTAGGTTGAAGGTGAAGAAGCTGGGAAAGTATCTGGTCATTCAGAATTAGTAACCAAAAACGGCCAAAGACATTTCAAGCAACATTTCAATTCCGAATGTTGGTCTTACACCAGAGCGATACTGAGAGTACCTTCAAAGCATATTTTGTTTGATTGAAGTTTATTAGGATTTCAACTTGAGTCCACTAGGATAAATGGCTAATTTTAATTTCGTATGTATGCACCCTAATACCTAATACCTAATCCCTACCCCTGTTCATCAAGTTGTCAGGTTTATTACATTATTATAACTTACACCTGACTTTATACTGAAGGCTGTCACTCCAATAATGCTAATTAACCCTTAAATAAGACAAAGCATATGTTTAAGTTGTTGTACCTAACTGCCGGTTTTTATGAAAATACTGAAAGGTGTGTTCATAAAATTATAATGTGATATTTAGTGTTGGCATATCATTTTGTTCATTCTGAGGGGTGATAGGTTTCTTGCAATAATTGTTCCACATAAATTAATTGAAACAATTCGAGTTGAAAGCATATTTAAACCAAGGTGAAGCAGGATTTATCGGAATTAGTAAGGTCGTACAGTAACGATCTTTGCATAGTGGTAAGCTGCTTGGCTCTGAACCCAAATATTACCGGTTAAAACTTTGATTTTTTTTTTTTTTTTTTTTTATTAAGGAGAAAAAACAGATACAGATATCAATTGACAAAAATATATACGAAACATCAACTAGAGAATTCACCTGCATCCAAACTATTTCTCACGAATTAACTTAAACAGCAGAAGACATTTACAAATATTTTCACTTATAAATAGGGGAAAAATATATACATAAGAATATTATTTTACAAATAGAGATATGAAAAAAATGCGCAATATCCTTTTAAGAATTTACAAATTATTTTTGAAAAAATTTAGAGGGTAAAACAAAAAAAATATATATATATAAATAGATAAACAATGTTAAACAGAAAGTAAAAAAATATAAATATATTTAAACGAAGTATGTCTAAGTTGTTTACTTTGAACTTTGTAGGAAAACAGTCTTCATTTTTCTACTAAAAGTAGTGCGTGTATCAAAAAATAAGTCAGAGTCCTTGAGGTTTTGATTCTGATTAAGTGATTCGCACATTCTTCTGATTGGATCCCTGACACCAGCATTTGTACGCATCCTGCTAATGTGGAATAAGTCGTTAAGCCTTGTTACTCTGGGTGGTACTTTGAAGTTTGTCAATTTCAGTAAGTCGGGACAGTCAATAACGTTGTTACAGATTTTATACAGAGTCATGAGATCAAGGTATGTTCGCCGGTTAGATAGAGTGGAGACGTTATAACTCGAGAGCATATTTATGTACCCACGTTTGGGTGCGCTCATTCTGTAATTGAGGCATCGCAGAAATTTCTTTTGAATATTTTCAATATTTTCTTTATAGATATCGTAAAATGGATTCCATATGGAGGTGCAGTATTCAAGTTGAGAACGGACCAGAGTGTGGTAAAGAAGAAGATATGTTTCAGGTTTTCGAAATTCACGGCTGTTTCTGATGACAAATCCTAGCATGCTGTAAGCTTTATTCACAATATTATCTATGTGCGCATCGAAGTGGAGTTTGGAATCAAAAAGTACGCCTAGATCTCTTATACAGTAAACGCGCTCGAGTAAATAATTACCAATACAATAATTGTGTTTGATAGCGTTGTGATTTTTAGTAAAACTTATTTGTTTACATTTATTGTAACTTAGGTAAATTTTGTTTTCATTGCAAAACGTTTCGAACCTTACTAAGTCGCTTTGTATGAGAAGACAATCGTTTAAATTTCGAACAATGGCAAATATTTTTATGTCGTCAGCGTACAAAAGATATAAACAATGCATGAAACATTTAGAAACAGTGTTAATAAAAAGAATAAACAACAGCGGACCCAGGATTGACCCCTGTGGCACGCCAGAAGTAACTGGTTCCCATGTAGAAGTCTGTCCTCGTAATGATACGGCTTGTTGTCTTTTTGTTAAATATGAGATAAACCAACGTAATAAATTTCCTCTAATTCCGTTGTACATAATTTTTTTAATAAGAATAAGGTGGTCAACCTTGTCGAAAGCTTTTTTGAAATCGCAATATATTGCATCTACCTGGTGGCCTCGATCCATGCTAGTAAATAAGAAATTTGAGTAAATAAGTAAATTACTCGTGGTAGATTTGCCTTTTACAAACCCGTGTTGTTGTTCAGTAATTTTGGCAGCAAGCTGGGGATATATATTGTCATGGATATTGCCATGTTGGCAAATATATACATATTCTACTAACTGTACTCGTGGTTATGAACGATATTATTATTATTATTGCACGCCCTAATGGGCTTTTACACACTACAAAGTTTAATAGTAGAGTATCACAGTTATTATAGATTCTACAAAATTAAAACAATAAAGGAAACATAATACAACGAAAAAAGAAAAAATATTAAATGTTACAACAAAAGCATATAATAAAATAAGATACATTAGTAAAAATGATAAGAAGTCTCACATAAATAGATATTCAAAATAAAACAAAAATAAAAATATATATATTGCGGAAATTATAGATGTCTATTTGTGTCTCGATCTATAAAAGAATTGAAATAAACAATATTTATATTGATTATTTTTAAGATGAAATATATCTCCCAGATCAGAGTATTTATTTCCGAGACTGTGAACTCTTGGAATTGGGGAATTTTGATAAGACAGTGTCCTGGTGTTGTAAAAATAAAAGGGTAGTAAATTTCGGCAAGATCTTTTGGGTATGTGGATGCTGATTAATTGGAGTAACTCAGGACAGTCAACTTGGTAATGAAGTATTTTATGTAGTACTATTAAATCTGTGTTTATTCTTCTTTCAGAAAGTTTTAATAGGGACAATTTATCTAGTAAGTAGTTATAATCAATGTTTTCTACAGGAATATGCAATTTATAGTTTATATACTTCAAGAACTTATGTTGAATCTTTTCAATATTATCGGAATGAATATTGTAAAAGGGAGACCATAATGTAGAGTTATACTCTAGTTGGCATCTAACAAGGGTTTTGTACAACATGATAAATGTGTTTAAATTATTGAAGTCTTTTGAAATTCTCAAAACAAATCCAAGAGTCTTAAGAGCCTTATTGATAATGTTATTAATGTGATGGAGTAATGTGATGATTTATAGGAAACAAGGTGTGTACCCCACAGAGATAGGTACATGAGATATACCAAAACACAACTCCTTCTTCGCACACTTCTTGCTTCATTAACATTCATACAACGTTTCGTACATATCTATTATTTTGTTATTGTGTTTTATTATGACCCGAATCAAGTATTTGATTCACTTGATCGTACCATGTCTTCTTCGAGCGTTCCCAATTTCTTTTACCCTTCGCTTTCTTTTTTATTTATTTTCGTTCATCCGCTTTTCAAATGGAAACTAATTAAAGTATTAATCTTATCCATTGTGGACACCTTACAAGAATTTACCGTATCACCACATTTTTGACACGGTTATACGTGGTTTCACAAAACGTACCCCTCAGTGATCTATTTTCTACAGGATTCAATCTCCTTTCAACTTTTTTCTGCCACTTCCATGCCATACATCAGAGTTGGTATAGCCCGCTAGATCCTCTAACTAAAATATTTCTTTTTTTTTTCATAAGAAGCAATTACTTTGTGGTTAGACATTAATTTTTTTTAAATAAAACAAACACTTTGTATTTAACCACGAATATTTATTATTTTACACATCGACTGGTTTCGCTTAAACCAAGCTTCATCAGGATATAATAATAACTAAATACTAAGACAGACTTGTTGGTTATATATAGGTTGACTGACTTTATAATGCTTTAAAAAACCTTTATAATCTATTACCATTAATTGTTTGTAAATTTACTTGTAATTACATGTATACTGTTGTCTCCCTTCCATTTATTGATTATCCTTTGTATCTCTTTCAAATAATGTTGTCTCTGTCTAATTATCTTCTTTCTCCCTCTGTCTGTTAACCTTTAAATAACCAACAACTCTGTCTTAGTATTTAGTTATTATTATATCCTGATGAAGCTTGGTTTAAGCGAAACCGGTCGATGTGTAAAATAATAAATATTCGTGGTTAAATACAAAATGTTTGTTTTATTTTATAAAATATTTCTAACTAAAAATGAACTTCACAGATCTTCTATTGAATGTTGGGATGAATTTTGAGACTGCGAGATAATTCACTTTATTTTTGAAAATATGATTAATACACAATTTTTTTTTCGTGTTAATTTTAAGATTCATACGTGCGTTATAGATAATGTCGATGGCAATATAACATAAAACACCTCCTAAATTAACTAATAATCCCAGACTCTTCTTTATGGTGGTAAGTCGGATATACTTATGTGACGTTATTTTTGAGATTCTAGATCGCGAATGCTGCATGTCCACAAGCTTTATAAAAAAACAAGACTTTAGTTCCTCAAGTAGAAATATTTGCAGGTGCTAAAACGTAGGTACTGCTCACGTAGAGTACAATACAACACTTATAACATTAAATTACTGTTGGTAATGATTGCAACAACGGATAAAAATGTGTAAGTGGTTATAAAATTAAATAACCAATGCATTCGCATGTTACTTAAATATATGAACCATCACCTGATAAGCATAATTAACTAGGCATGCATAAAGGAAGAAAACATTTCATGCGCATTTGCTAAGCAACTAATGTATTTTATGACCGTAAGAATGCCGATGAAGTTAATTTTATGAACAGTATTTTAAAGGATTATTACAAGGAGATGGAGTTAATCATACTTATCAGTGGATTACGTATATCTGAAATTAAATTTATAAATTGTGATTGGAACTGCGTTTATGAAATTGTTTTTATTTTCTTATTTGTTTGACACGAATTTATTCATTCCATTGTTGAAGCATATCGTTTTCACATCTTTAATGATACCTACCTATGTGGGTTTTGGTGACCGAATAAATTATCACAATGATAATTTATCACATCTTTAAAAATTTATATAAATTCATGGAAAGTGATGAAACAAAAACTTTATTAACTGGGTTAAGTAGGTTACGTAAGGTTATGTTTTTTTCATAGTTTCTAATGACTTTATATCACTTTTTAAGTGTGTTGAATTGTCATTGTGTTGAGTTATCATGGAACCGTAGGTTTTATACAGGTGTTTTCTGAAATTTATTTTCTGGGTTACATTGTTAAGAATCCGGAAGTTCAATGTGAATTCATATATTTTTTACATTATTTTATGCGTAACCTCCCCATCAAGGGGTGAGAAGATCCCTGACCCTGCACCACGTCAGTTACTCTAATAAAATATAGTGTTTCGTCTTCCTTGTCATTCATTATTTATTTTAGATGTCTTATACATTTGTGCCATATCTTGCTAAATTAATATTTTCAGTTATCATATACGCCTTACTTTTATTGCTCATACAT
Organism: Hesperophylax consimilis; assembly: GCF_061612785.1. Classification (NCBI taxonomy): domain Eukaryota; kingdom Metazoa; phylum Arthropoda; class Insecta; order Trichoptera; family Limnephilidae; genus Hesperophylax; species Hesperophylax consimilis. The sequence continues at coordinate 7,520,600 of NC_142842.1, forward strand.
GTATAAAACCATAATTCATATTGTGCTACTAATTGTATAATAACTAAATGTATGTGCTACTAAATGTATAATATTGTGGACATTAGGCAACTTTATGCCAAAAACATACTAACATACCTCTTCAAACACAAAACTACTTTTGACAATATCCAAACTGCTCGTGATACTAGAACAAAAGGACATAATTTCTTACAAATCCCTTTCGCTAAAACAACTTTTGGCCAGAGAAATTTTAGATATTTTGCAACAAGGCTATATAATGCTCTCCCACTAGCCATTAGACTGAACGAATTTTTTCTGAAATATAAAACAGACATCAAATCTTGGATCATCAGCCAAGACAGATCCATGATAAATTTTTTATAAAAATCCCTACATAAGTATGTACTCCAACTAGATGCTGATTAACAAATGTATCATTTATTATTATTATTTATTATTTTCTATCTTTTTCACAATGTCATTTAATGTAGTGAAATATTTAATGTATCAAAAAATATGTAAACATTTTTAATGTATCAAATACGTCTGTCTCGACACAGGTTTATCCTAGTGAGACAGACATCGAAAAAAAAAACCTGTAAAAGAAACTTTATATTGATAATAAAAAAAAATTCCTGCCATGCAGGAACACTTGAGGACCTAGATTCGTTTAGTATGTATTATTTAACTATACACAGCGTTTGGAAACTAGTGATACAAGCGGAAAATCGGTGAATTAAATGTTTCGCATTATCGTAATTTTTTCACAGCATATTTTATATATTTTTTCCGGAAGGTAAACATCCTGGTTAAAAAAATACCTGTTAGTATTTTTACGCTACATAATCTTCAAAAGCTGAAGTTAATTCTCATGCAACGTGAACTTGTCTTACAGAGGATTGAACATCATAAATAAAATGATTACTATTTCGAAGCGCAATATGTAGTTTATGAAGAAGCATGACTAAGGAATTTCAAACGGAAAAGTTGTTTATTTTATTTATTAGCATTAAATTGAAAGTACCTACGCCGCACACTCGTTCGTGCAATCACTTTAGTGATAAACACCCAAAAACAAATTCAAATGAAATACTTGCCTTAGAAAATTGTGTTCAACATGTCCGGTCAGTGGCTGAGTTGGAATCGCGTTTGGGTCCCACCCAGGAGTCGTACGTTCGATTACTCGGCTGGCTATGTCCTCCAATATTTATAGCAATGTTTACCGCTTAGTAGTAGAAGCTTTTCAAATATTATCAGGTTATTCGTAGCTTTCTTGTAACGAAAATAAATGTAAAATCTCTATTAAAAACCCTATGTCCAATGTCCCATCATAAAATGTAAAGATATACTATGGAGTATCTTATCTTGAAATATGTAATATCTTTACATATCCCGTTACTAATAAACGTGTTTTAAATTGTACACAAATGATGCAGAACTATGTATGCAAGGTTTGTTTATCAGTTGTGTAAAATTAAAAATAAATAAATTTATCAGTGCTTTTTTTACATTAACCCCACATAGGAGGACCTGCGGAAAATAATATCCCTTTGGGTCTATGTCGTCTTGAAGATGCTGTATGGAAAGTCTTGTTTAAGGAAAGAAAGGAGAGGAAGTTCTGGGAAGGTAAAAGGCATGAGGGTTGGTTAGGAATTTAGGGATTAGTTTGTCCAGGAGTGAAGGACATATGAATATATCACTCTCACTGATGGGTCAAGAGACTAGTTAGAGAGGTCGAACGTCTTCCCATACCAGGCTCTCACGATCTGGCACGTCACGCAGCTGGTTGGCAGGCGCATCCTGAACACACCTAACCCGATGAACAAAGGCACCCCTGCTAAATCACCAAATGTAGCGAATCATTAAATGGTTCCCAAGGCAGCGGTACCCAAACCCGCCTCCTACATTGAGTGTTTAAACCAACCATATTGTAAATTGTTGATTTCCCCTAGAACAAAATAATCTATTTAAAAAAAATTATATAGTTATGATTACGATTAAACAAAGACCAATGATTTATTTTACGGAATTTAATTAATTAAAAATCTATGGGGAATTCAAAATAAGTGAACACACAAAACATTAGTTAGGTAGCTACTCAATAATTTAAAAATGTCTTTGCTTCAATTTATGTTGTGTATTCAAGGGACCATTGAAATAAGCGACATTCCATGATCATTAAAAATAATTGGCAAAAAATCAAAAAGACCTGGAAATGTTTGGGAAAAATTCCCATCCCAAATGATTAAACAAAAGGGCTCGCCGAAACGTGGAAAAACGACCCTCCGTGCTTCCTCCTCTGCCGTATGAAATATATCGTTCATTATTCAGGAAAAATTACAATGCGGATGATGTCTGAGAGATGTGGACGGATAAAAGTGACATAAACATCGGAACATGGCCGCCGCCTTTGTGAGATGAAACCCTGGGGGATTTAGTAATAAGTCCGTTCTTTATAGTTTATTAGAGACTAAAATACAGAATGTCTCAAATTAATTCTCTCATAAGGAGGCTTTATTGCGAGTATTAACTTTTAAGTGAATACGTGGTTTTCTTTTGTGCGGAAAGTAATAATACGTACCCACTATTCATTTGGATAGAAGGTTTATAATCGACCTGAGTAGGTACGTAGTTGAAATATTATAATCATTCTTGAAGAAAGACAGTATTTTATTTACTTCTTAATTAGCCAACGTTTTGGACAGCATTACAGTGTCCATTATCAGGGCAGATGTGATCTGACCTGCCCCGATGATAGACACACACGTTGGCTAAAAAACACGGCATAATACCCCACAAATTGATAAAAAAAAAATTGACGTGAAAATTTCAAATCATATCTAATTCACGAATGTTTTTGTTATTAAATACTTATTTGTGTGTAACTGTTTGTCTCTTCGTATATTTATTAATTTTCATCACATGTTTATCCCGATGAAGAAACCTTTGAAACAGTGGTGTACACAATGTTATTGACGCTACCAATTTATTTAATTTATTTGTGATTATTGAAGAAATTCTAAAATTATTTATTTAGTAAAGTAAACATAGATAATAGTTGTTAAAAAAAAAATGAATTTCGTACTACGAAGAATTTCAGTTTTAGGACAGAAAAAATATTTTAATTAATAAGTGAAACAAATAACGAGTAGGTACCTACAAACAGGGCAACATTTTAGAATAGGTACATTATGATGTATTGCATACAGATAAACTTTACTGTACCGATGTTTTTGTGAGATCTTTATGAGAAAGATACAAAATTATACAATCGATATTGCAAAATAAAATGTATTGCAGTTCGTATTCAATGTGTAACGTTCGATTTGTCCATCGAACGAGATTATTTTTTTCCACACTATAAATTTATTAAAAAGTAAATGTACAGATAATAGATGGTTATATTTGTAATTTTTTTATTTAAACTCCGGTACGACATCGCCTGAAATTGTATAGTGACATGGCAAAAAAACATCCTGTAACATTCAAAAAATAAAACTAAAGCGTGATTGCACGGCATATTTTGCCGTTTGCAAAAACGTTTTGAACCATAATTTTCCATAATGTGTCAAATTTATATAATCTAAAAAAATAAAGGAAAAACAATGAAATCTAGGTATATTGGCTTCAAATCGCAGATTCATATGCTTCCATATTATTATGTTGAGGAATGGTATAAATTAAATTATATGGAAAAATATATATTTGACGCCAATCTCTCGATTGTTTAACTAGTATTATTTAAAGTGCTGACGCAGTAACTTTTAGGATTAATAACTTTTCGATTGTAAAAGAACGACTTTTACTTGAAAATTAATCAACTCATTTTCTACGTCGTTTTACGTGTTTTTTTATCAAACGTGACATTTATTCTTCAAGCAACGTAAGTACGCAATTGTATTTCGTTAAACTTCTAAACTGAAAAACAATACCCTGTCACGTTTTAGCTCATGAAAATCGTGCAATAAAATTATTCAATGTTCATCATAGATTTCAAAAATTATACAGATTTCTAAAAATTATGTTATTATATTATTTCAAACGTTTTTTTTATTAATAAAGATGGGCGTAATAGTTTTCGTCTGCCATAATTCTGGCGTTTTTCGTCAATTTATTTTGGTAACATTCTACATACTTGGTCTTTGTCTTTTCATGCAATACGTGTGAGACAAAGGATAATAATTATTGTTTAACAATTTAGCTTTATACACATTCTTTATTGATGATTTATGTCAGCTCTCCTCTGGCGTTACCAATATAGGCGTATTTCGTTTGAATAAAATAAAATATATTATAATTAACACTTAACTGTTATACATGGGTCAAAAAAGACCCGGAAAAACCTATGTTTGTCTGTAATTCAACAGTCGATCGATATTTATACACACCGCGATCAGTATACCTCAATCGTAGGTGATGCTAAAAAACACTTCAATACAGGTGCACGCGCGTCCAGAATCAACTGTTATTTTCAGAGACACGTCCTCTCTCGGGTCAGATTTGACCTATACTTATATGAAAAACTTTTTCCCTCAAAACAGAAAACGATAAAACAGTTATCTGCACAAAATGTGAAATATTATGTAAAGTTCACTACAGTATACTTGTAACATGCAAAAATTGTTTTAAACATTCGACATATTTTTTTTTAAATTTCGGCTTATTTTCTTGTATACTATGAAAAAATCACAAAAAGGGTTGTAATTTTTTTCTCTGCTTCTATTTACGAAAAATATATTATATACGTATTTTATGTTTCGACATATCTAAATTTTATTATTTTTTAATGATAAACTAACGTTTATAAGACAAGGTTTTATGTATAGCATAAAGGATAACAAATAATTATAAGCAATAATTAGTCATCTGAAATACTAATACAAATTGAAAATATCTCCCGAGTAAAAATAAATGCCGCCAATACGGATACAGAGCACCTGACCGGACATCAGAAGGCACGGGTTCAATTCCCGTTGGCGGCATTTATTTTTACTCGGGAGATATATTTTCAATTTGTATTAGTATTTCGGATTACTAATTATTGCTTTTAATTATTTGTTATTCTTAATTTTAGTTTATAGAAGAAGTTATTTTGGGTTTTAAAGATTTTATTTTATCATTAAAATTTAATGGTCTTGTCCAAAAAAACATAAAAACTCGTATAATAAAAGATAAACAAAATCCCAGATTTTTAAGGCGATGCCAAACGTAGTAATGCAAAGTCATGTGTTTTTGGTTTAAAAATTTGGTCGCCTAGAAATGTTTTAAATGCCTGAATTAAATACTGTGAGTAGAATATATCTTGACCTTTAGAATAATTGAGTATTTTTTAGATAAATCTTTTTATAAGCCCAGAAAAAAATAATGTATAAGGCCTATGAAAACTGCTTCAAAGTTCAAAATCTCCTACTTACGAACCCATTTTCGGTTATGATTTTATTGTATAGTGTGGCAAATTAAGTTATCTATAAAATGATCGAAATCTTTTTTAATATTTATGCCTGAACATCCACGAAATAAAATAAAAGGCACTTTTTGGCCATGTTTTTTTCTTGCATAAATCAAAACAGGCGGATGGTGTTAAGCGGGAATTTAAACCTTATCGCCATCTAGGTAAGGGTTGTTATTGATAGTGGATCAATTTAAAATATTACACGACGTAGTGCATTGCCTTAACTGAAAGTCGTACTCGTCAAAAACATATATATTTCCAACACAAAAATGAAACACCGCTTTTGCTCAACATCATTACATAATATATATCTAGGGAAAAAACATTTCAACAGCCTACCCGAAAATATCAGAACAATACAAAATGATAAACACCTACTTAAAGCAATTAAAGAGAAGTTCAATGTAAAAATACTAAAATGATAAAATTATCTTTTTAATTAATTATAAATTTCAATATTCTTAATTCCAAACACTAAATATTCTTCATTTTGATGCTCACCACTCTTCTAGACACAAGCGCCAGCTTCTATAGAAGAGGAACATTAAAAAATCACAAGCAGTGAAAACTAATTGTATGAATTATTTAAGTTAACATTATTGATTTTACTCTGTCAATTGATTAATTATTTAATAATTTATTTTTCTTTAAAAAAAATATATATAAAATAATAATTTTGTGAGTCCACGTCAGTAAAAGTGTGCATTCTTGTAGATCTATGTCTTATTGTGTGAATAACCTTAGAATTAGATAATTTTATCACTTGGTCTAAAATATTAAATTACATTTTTTTTTTTTTTTTTTTTCTTAGTAAAAAAAGATACACGAATTACATAATATAACAATTACATAATATAATTACACAATAAAGTACAGTTATTAATTACATAATATTAGCATTTGATGTACCCCCATAAATAAGCAGGGCTTGTGTTGTTATATTGGTTTATATTTGGTACGATTCAGTTCAACTGTTAAAAAAAAGAGAAAAATTACACTATATAATTGAATTCGGGTCCAATTAGACGCATGTACACCATGTACGTAGTACGTAAATATGTATACCAGTTAAGTGTTTAAAAAAAAATTAACTTCGTTAAATACAGTGTGCTGTATAAACATGTCAACTATTTATTACATTAGGACAACTTTGTATTGATTAGTTGCTTTGATTTTCTTTAATAGTCCTCATATATTCTTATGATAAATAAGTGATAAAGCTATCACTAAAGAATGGTATATTTATGTAAATGAGGAATTAATTCAAGGTAATTAAATTTATCTTTTAATCATTGTAATGGCATTTAAGATCATTTTACCGGTTATACGGGTTGGAGACCCGGCCCCGCCCGGTCTATTTCTTTAAATTCGATTTAACAGGCCACGATAACCAGTCAAACGCTCTATATTTTGTTAACAATACCGCCAATAATTATTTCGTTAACTTTCTAATTCAAAGGCCGCATACAATGTGTCGTATGATATCATGTTACTGCTGCCACTACCTTGTATGTACATATAAACTTTACATTTGTTTTTAACTAATTTACCTTTGTATACCTTAGGAGTAGGCATATTCTTATTTTTGTACAACAGGTTTTTACCTACAAATAATTATTGTATGTATTTACTATTTACATGCTGATATAATATGTCAAATGGATATGGTTATATGTAGTGTTCCTGTTACTATTGTGAACTTACAATCTTCAGAATATTTTTATTTATGAACTATGTATGTAAAAGCCCAATGGGCGTATAAATAAATAAAAATGAAAGCGAATACTTTAGATATTATTTGAGATTTTCCCGGCCAAAAGTATTACAGTGAATTATTTTTGGGGTATAACGCCGTATTACACATGTGTACACATCTGCACTGATGGTGGGCGCTGTAATGCTGTCCGGAACTTTGGTAGCGCAACACGGCATAATACCCCAAAAAAATGACAACGGTAAATATTTTGATGTATTAAAAACATCATATAAAGTCTCGATGGTGCATTTTGTGTAAAATTTGAATACAGTATTAGTAGTCATTCATCAAATTAGTTTGAGCAGATTATTTTTGGTGTGTTTGAACTTGAACTATTCTCGGCCTTTAAAACTGTTACAATGGTACTCTATATATTGTATTGATAGTATAATGTTGAGTAGGAAGTATGTATAAATGTTAATCTTGAGTAGTACGTTAACGAGAAATGTGAAGGCTGACAGAGATATTGAAAGAAGGGTAAATGCAGGTAACTTCATTAATGGAGGACTGAACCCAGTTGGCGCTAACTAAAAAAATGTCATAAGTAGCGAAACTAGCAGTCCACAATGGAGTGCTGGTACCTACTCTGATGTATGTCAATGATTCAAGGAACTGGCAGAGGAAGGATGAAAGTATAATGAATGCTGTAGAAATGAGATTCCATGTACGATCTTGTGAGAAATGTGATAATCAACAAAGAATACAAGGCTGATGTAAGGCTGGTGAGTAAGATTAAGAATGGGACGCTTAGATGGTTTGGGCACGTGGAGCAAATGAGCGTAGAAAGGTGTGTAATGAGAATATATGATGCGAATGTGACGCCCGAGCAAGACATGGCATGATCAAGTGAATCAGATACTTGAGTCGGGCCATATCAAGAATCATAGAAGAATAATATAAGAGAATGTACGAATGTGAATGAGGCAAGGAGTGTGTGCCAAAACCGAGTTACATTACGGTCCGTCCTCTGTACCTACTCCTGTGGGGAAACGGCGTGACGGTTAGTTAGTTAATCTTGAGCATAATTATTTACTTTGACATTTACTTAAAAATAAAACAACAAATTTTTCTTCCGAAATGTTTTATAAAAAAATATGTATTGAAATGGAAACTGTGCAGAAATCACAAACATGACTTGAATATATTTACACATTAATTGAATTTAATAGGCACTTAGTTATATTTTTTAATTTTTTAAAGTTAACTTTAATAAACCAATTACGTAAATAATAATTCTTCTGTAAAACGTTTCCCACATTGTTGAGTAACACTCAGTTCTTTGCGGTGGCTTTTGCCAGCGGCAAATTGCGATTTTTTACCATCTCCTTTAAATTTAATTAATTATCGCTTCAACAGGTGGCGGGAGATTGCCGGGAGAGATTCTGAGATTCTTCTCTTGCACCAGATTTCAAGAAAGGACATACTAATTTCACCTTACGTTTATCAAAGAGGTTTTAAAGGGAATGATAGTAAGGATTACTTAAAAATAAAATCAAACCTTTAAATTAATGTATGGTCATTTTTCAAAATTTTCAATATTTTCGTAAAGGGGACACACTAAATTTTTTTAAAGAAATATTCATTATGTGCAGGTTATATATTAGAATTTTTTCTAAAAATCCATCAAGTATATTTACGATTTTGCCATACGGCATTTTTTTATCGTTTTGTTATCGACCTGGTATCATCGGAGATTTTAAATTTATAAGGTTAATAGACCGACATTACCAAAAAACGTTTTAAATTATGTAAAGTTATTGAATCAAACATAAAAAAATATATTAAAGTTATTGTATCAAACATAAAATAAAATATGTAAAGTTTTTATATCAAACATAAAATAAAATATTTAAAGATATTGTATCAAACATAAAATAAAATATATAAAGATATTGTATCAAACATAAAATAAAATATATAAAGTTATTGTATCAAACATAAAATAAAATAATAATTTGAAAACTGTATTTATTTATGTGCGTTTTAAATAGTAACAAAACATCCATATTTTGCAGTATCAGTAATAGGTTATATCTTCTACCAGTAAAATAGCATAATTAAAAATTAAGACCAAATAAAAAATAGAAAATACAAAACAATATAATATAAGCAGTTCTGATAGAGCGTAATTACTAAGGACGGATTGTTTCGGAGAATTCGAACAATTCATCAAATTTTAACGTTAATTTTCGAGTTCTGTGAAAGATTTTTTCAAGTTCTGTTTTTATTTCAGTGTTGTCAAGCAACTAGCCTATAATGATATAGTAACAGAACTTGAGTGGGACTTCTACAGAACCCGAAAATTAACGTTTAAATTTGATGAATTGTTCAAATTTTCCGAAAGAACCCGTCCTAAGTCTATGTGGATTCTGACGTAAGATATACAGAGCATAAGAACTTATCACTTAAGTCTTAAGAACTTATCACTTATTTATATATTTGTCATCTTATTCATTTTACGCCTCTAGGGTTTTTACATAAGGGATATGTGGTATTATTTTGAAATGATGTATATTTTAGAACATTTATGTTAACTTGTGTGTTGAAATAATGAATTATTGTATTTTTGTCACTGTTCATGATAAAAGAAATGCAGACTGTTATACCTTAAAAAAAACTCATCGTAACTGCAGATTATAAATATCTCGGTTATCATATGAAAAACTCATTCATGCCCTTTTTAGGAGCATGCGATTATTCATTGTTTAATTTTATATTTATTATATATGGACGTCTGATCGCACATTTTGAGAGTTTTTATTCTACAATCAGTTGGTAGAAGAAAAATTTTTGGATTTACCCATCAAAACATTTCATAACTCGAAAGCGATTCGAAGCTTCAAGCATATCCTTCTAATATTCCGGACAATTTAATTTGTCACATAAATAACACTGAGTAAAAAACAATGTGTATAAGGTACGTTTTAAAGACCACAGCCCGGGGGAGGAGACGGATTTGTAAATATTAAAAATAATGAGAATAAAAATAAGAGATTTTCTTCTGCGGAATAATTTCCTAATGGACAATTTGCCGCCGCGAAAAGCCAAGTTAAGTCTTTCTGTTCCGTCGTTACAAATTGTCAGTTTCCTCTTGTCGGCCACTTAGGGAGAAACGGCACTTGAGGGTTAATTGGTTTCTCGTCGGAGGCCGCCTCAACGGGTAAGTAAATAACTTAACAAGGTATTTACTTCACCCGTCGTTTGCGGGCTTCCCGACACTTCATTATTTGTTATCGACTTAGTGACAAAGTGTTACAAAGTTGAACTATAAAAATACCGAGAGACTTAAAACGTTGTTTATATTCAATCGGAATTTTTACCTTTCGCTTGTGTAAGGTTAATGTTTGTTACTGTAGTGTTTGGTGTTTGCGCTCGGGTAGCTTCGGGTTCTACCGAAGATAACCGAACGCTACTAGAGGCCTTGGTTTACATCGTCGGGAGGCGGGAAGCCATTCTGTCGCTAGACGGCCTTAGGGCAACTTGTTACTATTATTGTCAGTTTATTATATTCCGATTAAACAACCTCCGTATATCAGTATCTACGACTATTAATAATATATATTACCAAATCCCTATCCTCGTCATAATACTGGAGATTAAGGGCCCAGTATTATATCCTGTAAACATCAATACGTTACAGTTACTTATTAATTGAAATTAAAAAAAACGAATTCAAAAACCCCCTTTAAATCTACAGGAAGCTACACAGATAACAAGATTGTTAGTGCGGTCGATAAGTTACTTTTCAACAACAATAAATTTATTTTGAGATTATTTTACATGATATTTAGTTATTTTAAATAGATGCTCTCTACTAATGATATGCCCAATTCAGAAAATGTTTTGTTTCTAACAGAATGGGGGGGAACGAAAGGCAAAAAATACTGGATGAATATTGTAAGTACTGGCTAACAGAATATGGACTCAAAACATAGCTAAAATTACATCAAACAACGCAATGGCAATGTTTCGATTTCCAATCGTAAGTCGCCATTAGGAGTATTTCCATCCTAGAACGAGCTAAAAAAATAATGTTTTTTTATCAGGGTCTAGAACTCTAGAGGCAACGAGCTCACAGCTCTTCCACTAAAGTTGTTTGAAAATCCAATATGCTGTGAATAAAATGGGATATTTCAAAATGCCGCGCCGACCGCAGTTAATAGAAATATACTTACACCATGTACCATCGCTCAGCAAAAAAATCATAATATAACTTCGGGTGCTAGACGAAATTGCTTTCATCTGCCGTTTTAATAAACGAAACATTTTTCCCCGTAGGTACAAATAGAAATGGAAGTTTTCTTATTACGTTTCGTATAAAGACGCATGTTTAGGTGTAGATATACTTCATATCCCAGGATATAAAATAAAACCTATTTCTACGCCGCCTCATGCTTGGGTTTAACTTTGAAGCGCTCCATTCGCCGTAGTACCGAGCTACTAATGCATATATATCCATCCCTTATTCTCTAGTGGCTAGGGGAGATATATGGCTTTGGCGGGAACGAGACGTTATTAAAAGTGGAAAAAAATTGCGATTGTCAAAGTGAAATCGTAAGTAGCTTGGGTATTATGTGTAGCATACCGCATTTGAATTCTTGCATTATTACGTCAAGCGAACGTCGCAGAACTCAAGAGTCTGCTAACGAAGCAAAACCCTTTTAGACCTGGGAAATGTTTGTAGCTATGAGCGGAGGAGTATTATACGGACAACACAACCATATTTAAATTTTCATTTTCTTTTTTAATTTATAATACGGTCAATATGAAAAATGTATATACCGTTGAAATTTTTTGATTTGTTTTTATATATTTTTTTATGTGAATACTGCACAAAAATTCCAACTACTGGAGCCAGAGAGACTATGGCATCCCAGGGAGGGGAAAAATAAGTGTTTAAGTACCTGGGTATTCAGATCTGGTCACCAAACACAGCTAAAGCCATTTCACGCAAAGTTTCAATTCAGAATGGTTATCTTATACTAGGACGATACTGAGGGTATTTTTTAATTCACAAATTAACCGTGCTTTTTATATATTCAATAATATTTGTCCAAACTCTTAAATCCACACTTTTTCGGATCACTGCCCGTATTTAAAAGCAGCATCATGTCAATGATATAAGCTGTTCAATGTTCATAGATATACATACGCGCACTAACACACAAACAAACACCAGTACACACACATACCTATATACACCACATACGGTACCCACCACGAAATATTTAATTTTTGTTCATTGAATTTTTAAAAATAAAATAATTGAAACACATTAATATAAATCTAATTTTTTTAAATCGTGAAATTCACAACAAAGCAATTAACAGCAATACATTAAATATTTATAGTTATTGCTTCCTGGTGAAACTAAAATCTTAATTTACACTAAGACGTTATTTTTTTAAGCAAATACTCGTACAACATTAACGATTTAGGTTTTCATGTCTTTAACGACTTTTGCCCCTTTCTTGTTTAGGTAAGTTTTTTGTATTTTAACAAAAAAAAGAACTTACCTTAGGTGAAATCTATTATATTGCAATTACTATTAAATTAATCGTTATTGCTTCCGGGTGCTGTAAGAATTAACAAAATTAACAAGAAAACAAGTTTTAAAAATGTTTAACAAATCCAATACAAGTCGTAGCCGTAGGCACGAGTATGTAAACAGATTTTTTTTAGGTGGGCATGAGACCTACGTCTTGTAAGCCTAAAAACAATTTCGTTACAATACACAGCCCAAGGCCTAGCAATATATTTCAGCCTATATTAAAATCCTGTATCCTGTGAACAGGGGATTCTGTGGGAACGCAATTATAAGAAAGCCTACCTCTCTTTTGCCGGCTCAGGATTTATACAGACGAAAGTCCTGTTGAAAAATTCTTTAAAAATCTTCTAAGGTAGTATCGCAAGCGTACGCAGGAAATAAAAAACCCGGAGAAATGGTTTCGGCTATACATATTAAAACTTTATGAAAAATATTCTTTAAGATATTTCACATAAATTTTCCTAATATATGAAATATTTTTATTTTTCACAACCCGACATAGTATTACTTCTTAACTTGTAGATACCCAAAATAATTTTATATAATAATAATAATATGGAAAAAATTTATAGCTCCGCTTTTATGAGTTATCACCTCAGTGGCGCTTTACAGTTGATGCAGGTATTACAAAAATTATAAATATTACCAAAATAAAGTGAAGTTAAGTAAAGTAAAATGAAGAACAGGAACAGGTGACATAAAGATAGAAGATGGAGATTCTGCAGCAAGAATCCTAGGTGGTGAAGAAACTGGACCAGCTGCTGCAGCGAGAGAGACTACCGTGCCCACCAACAGTGCCCACTATATTTCACTTCCAAGTCAGAAAAAAACTCAAGTCATCAATGTTTGAAAACTTTTTGCGAAATATTTTTCGAGTTAAATAATACAATGATAGATATATTTCAAAGCTACTGCAAATTTATTGACGCCCAAACTGAAAAGTTTTTATTGTTTCAAACTACAAATTCTGTTTTGAAGAACCTAAATGTATTGATTTACTTCATGTTTTTTTTAAATTTAATAATGTGGGCATCTAGAATTATTGTCAGCGTTTAATTATTGTAACATAGCAGCAAGTCATAATAAACCGTTGAAAGTAAGAATCTAATTATAAATATTTTTAAAAATGTAAATTTAATCACCTACCATTTCCTGCTCGAAAGATCCAAAACGAACTAGAGATAAAATAATGATTATTTTATGAAAATAAACATTTCTTTATTTTGATTATAAGTTTTTATGTTTTCCGTGAGACAAAATTCCTGTTACTCTGATTTTATATATTCCGAGAAAAGATTTTGGTTTTTGAATACATTTCCTGGAAACAGATTTTCAAATTGGAAAATATAAAAAGCTCACATCATATTTTACATAATCAAAGTTCTTTCTTGAAAGTCTCTAACGCTCTTGGTATGGTTTCGCGTTGGGCGCACCAATTCCTTTTCAATCCAATTTTTGCGGAGTTCTTTGGTCCCGGAAATACCATTTGTACGAAAATTCTGCTCTACTTCTAAAGATTTTGTTTGATTTATTTGTAAAAAATTTTATAAAAATCTAACAGGCTTGTAGTTTAATAAATATGGCCAAGCTAGAAACGTTTCACTAATTCGTAAATTAATTCCGTAGATAAATGAATGTAAAATTAAAATCTGATGACAGTGTCAGTGATCACACTTTTTCACAAAAGGTCGATCTCACTAAACACAAGGATTTTTTAATGCTGCACCTACCAGGCGAGTTACAACTGCCTTAATTATAATTCACATTCAGCTAATGTTTTGAAGATAAGGTAACATGAAAAAGAAGGTTGGAAATTACCTAGCTAATCCAATATGGTCACTAAAGGCAGCTAAAACAAATTTACTTCGCATCGCATCGATTCGGAATGATGGTCTCTAAGACAATTACGACACTATCTACGTATTAGCTTTTTTAAAGAGTGGTCTGTTCTAAGAAACTAATCTTGACAATATTTTTAGTTGTTTCGTACGTAATATCATTTTTTTTAAAGTTATGTTGTATTACTATATATATTGAAAATATATTTTACCTTATAAACTATCTAAATATATTATAACTAGGACATTTACATTAAATATATGTTTTATATTAAACCACACACAGAAGGCCCTGAGGGAAATAATTTCCCTATCAATAATGTCATCTGTGGGGAGGGCTTTTCTAAGGAGGTTCTGGAAAGGTAAAAGGTATGAGGGTTGGGTAGGAATCTAGTGATCAGGGTGTCCAGGAAAGACAAAATAATAAAAATATATCTCCTACTGCGGGGGAATGCGATGCGTTGAAAGACCAGTTGGAGAGTTCAAAGGATCTCGCCAAACCAGCCCTCCCGATCTGGCATTCCATGTAGTTGAAGGGCAGGCGCATTCTGAACAACCTCACCCGATGAACCCCGGCACCATCAATGCTAACTCACCAAACGTTGCAAACCACTTGGGGTTACCTATGGCAGAAGTGTTGGCTATCCAATAAATGGTTTGCGGGGGCGGTAACCAAATCCGTCTCCTGAATTGAGTATTTAAGCCAACTGTACCTCCTAACCTGCTACCCCTGCTTCTAAGGTATCATGGCTTTATCCTATCGAAGTTGAAGCATTATTTTCACGAAATTGGGGGAAATACTAGTAATTAAATTATTAATTAAAGTATCCACGGCAACGTGTGCTATAACGTAACTAACAACACTTTTACGTAAAGAAAAATGTTTTTATGTAATTTCAAATACATAGAATAAGTTGACTATGGAAACATCAGCCCCTATTTCAGCCATTGGGAGGGATGATTGCCTTCTTAAATTGGGTGCTATTCAAATAAGATTTTATTCGGGTACCATTCCGCTATTATGTTTCTTTCAAGGATTTCGTCCTCTCAGTCATTTCTCTATGTTCGGAATATACGAGTGTGTCTGATTTGGCGAAGGCTGTTCGAAATGTTTGCAAAGAAAAAGAATGTCGGAATTTGGGAATCGAAGTGGAATAATTGGATTCCACAGGATGTAATAAATAAAGGTATAAAAATAATAACAAAAGACTCAGTGTGACTGAGAAGAATCAGTGAGATTCGATCTCCGTGTTCACTGGCTGCAAAGAAGGGTTTTGAAATGTCTAATTTCAATAACATTTTACCAGGGAATCAAGTTCACATAACTTCTACACTTTTAAAATATTCATTTACGTATCTTATTTACATTGTTTTTTTAGATACACACCCCCTTACTAATTAATAAACGTGTTTTAAATTTCAGTTGTGTAAAATTAAAACATTTTTATTAGTAAGATCATTGTTTTATTAACATTATTAAGATTTATTAAATTAACAAAGTCGTATGTTACGGTACAGAATAGGAAATAAATGGTGTATGGTTGTAGGCGGGTTCAAATCCCGGCGTGCGCAAGTAAATTTTATTGATTGATTTGTGTTATTCGACAGTTTAATCATTTAAAATAATAAAAGGGTTATTTGTGGCACGTTACAGAGTGGAATGTCCTCTACGTAAAGGTAAATTGAAACGTTGCTTGAAATTGCTTTAGCCGTATTTGGTGATCAGATCTGAATAGCCAGGTACTTCCCAACCTTCCTTTTCCCCAACTCCATCCATGAATGACTAAAAAAATTGTATTTTAACATGACTTTACAAGCTAAAAACTCTTTGCGTTTTCCTATAAATGATAATTTCATGACGCCAGATCTCGCCAATCCAAAGATTTAGCTGCTTCAAAAGACAGATGTTCTACTGTATAATTAAGGTGTAAAGGTAATGTAGGTGTGCTACATAGATAGTAGACACGTAGTCAATTCAATCAATAAATGATTTAACATATTTTATCCGCCAGGAATATTTCTGTAGGCACATGAACTCCCATTTCTGAAGACGGTCTTGTCTCTCGGAAAAATGTGTTTTATTAGTGAAAATTGAAGCAATATCCCGAGTTTCAATATTGGATGTGCGCGGAGCAAACGCGCCTTTTTATCAGAAAATGGAGTTATCCTTTAGATTGTCGGTTGGATAGAAAATAATATATTTAGCCAGGCCGGGGCGCGCAAATTCGATCACTCGTACCCCCTTCCCCCGCCCTCTCTTGGCTTCCCTGGCCCTGTCTTGCAACCCCCCCCCCCTCCCTAGCCACCCAATACAGCCAGGGGGGTGGAAGATGTCGTTCAACTAGGGTGGTTCGGGAAATGTGACGTAAATATGTTAAAGCCCATTTGAATACATAAAATCCGGGTGGCACGATTTAAGAAATTCGTTTTTTCTATTACTTTCTGTCCGGTTTTCGAGTTGAGTTTTTCGGTAATTTCCGCATTTCGGCGATGTTAAGAATTTCGTGAAATGGTACCCATTGAAGAACCCGAAATTGATTACAAATTAGTTGGTCTGCCTGAAAAATCCTTTATTTTGTTCTCTACAAACTATGCACCCAATATTACAATCAAACCACTAATATTGCAATTTAGTGTTATTTAAAAAAATCTAAGTTGAGTTAAAAAGAAGAAATATACTCTTCGATAGTATGAAGTATGATGAACATCCAAACACCCAGAATTTTGGTGAAATCTGGCGTCAGGAAATTTGCAATATTATTATAGCCCCATTGGAATTTTAATGACGATTATAAATTAAATTGTAAAAACAGAATAAATAATATAAATATATATACAATGGTGACCGGATAAATCATCACAATGATAATTCATCACATCAAAAGTTATATAAAGTCATGGAAAGTGATGAAACAAAAAAATATTAACTGGGTTAACTAGGTTAGGTAAGGTTAGGTTAGGTTAGGTTAGGTTAGGTTAGGTTAGGTTAGATTAAAAAAAATTCCGATGACTTTATATCACTTTTTAAAAGTGTGTTGAATTGTCACTGTGTTGAGTTATCATGGAACCAAATACAATATGTTATTATCATATTAACTATAAAGAATTCTTGAAATTTATATACGTGTAATAAAAAAAAAATAAAAAAAATTCTCTTTATTTACATTAACTAAAAAGTGCTAATTAATTAACTAATTTGGCTTTGAATGTGTCAAAATTTACGAAAAACTGAAATATAATATTATAGTATTAGAGTTTAGAGCAAAATTTCCATCATGAGCTGTAGTTCACTGACACATAAATTGTTTGGCTCAAATAAGACAGCAGATATCATTTTTGTTTTTCAACTATTCAATCTTACACAGGTAGTGCCATAAAAATTCCCGCCAGCCGCCGTTGTGCGTCGGGCAGCAAACCGTCCAACAAATACAGTCCCTTTGTTTGTTAATACTTACTTCGAGAATAATTCCCAATTATTCGTATTTTTTTCAAACTTTCGAATCATTCAAGTATTGGAAAAATGTGTTGACAAAATTATTTGCACGCTATATCAGTGAATCAACCTCGTTATCACAGTCAACAATTCTATGTCGGTAAACCTGAACTAAAATATTGTTAGGTTAGGCTCATTATAGTCGTGATCTCGCTATTGCCGTGCTTGTTATAACCATGTTCGACTGTAACATTATAGTCGTGAACTCGCTTTTGCCGTTCTTATTATAACCAAGTTCGGATGTATATATATACATTATAGTCGTGAACTCGCTATTGCCGTTCTTATTATAACCAAGTTCGACTGTATATATATACATTATTGTCGTGAACTCGCTATCGCCGTGCTTGTTATAACCAAATTCGACTGTATATATATATATATATATACTTGTAATCACTTAATAATTGTTACTTATTTTAAATTCGTAAAACGTACACTATACTTTGTTGAAATATGAGAGATACTTTTTTCAGCTGATTTTGTATTATGTACTTTTATTAATTATATCTCATGCACAGATGAAATATAATGCATGTGAGATTTGTTTGAGATATAATATCACGCATGTAAATAGTGTTAATAACACACTTAAACGTTTATTATTTACATACTTTTGTAATGTTTAAAATTGTATTTCGTGTTTTTATACTTATCCTTCCTTCGTTTAAACATTTTAATTTAAAATTATTCTTTCTAAATTTTCTATCACTACAATTACAGTTTTTTTGTTCTTATTTTAACAAGCACTTCTTTATGAACTAAAAAAAACGAACACGAGCTAACATTAGAAATTAATGTAATAATGTACAAAAAAAATGTATGTTGCAAAATCAAGTAATTTTCTTTAAACAAAAATAATACTACCCAAAAGACTTGCATAAAATATTATATTATAAGACAAAATTATATGAAGTTGAATTTTTTGGATTCAACCTTAAAGGCAGGTAAAATTAACAATGATATACAATGAATTCTCAACACCTAGCCATAAACACACCTTTATTTCACGAAACGAAAAAAAAATCCTAACATTACCTAGTCAAAGAATTCTGTGAAAAATCTTTTCATATTGTTGCATTATTCATATGCTGTTTATTTCTTTTTGTAATGTCACCACAGTTCGCCGGTTTCGCGCGGAGCTTTCTCGTCTTATTTGTTTTTCCCGGCAGCCATTTTTATTTTCGTGTTTAGCTCTTCCCGCCTTTTTTGCTCGCGCGGCTGCCCCTGGCGGCGGCTTTTGCTACTACTTTTTTCGCTCCAAAAGGCACGAGGAAAATGTTCGCGAAAGCTGCTTAAATTGAAATTTTAAATTCTCGTTCTTTATTTGAAATCTTACGGTAACCTCATATTGTGTTCACTTATGTACATTGTTATATATAACCCTGAAATTAGGTACCTGCCTATTATTACCAAAATTTTAAATTTTCGTTCTTTATTTGAAATCTTACGGTAACCTCATATTGTGTTCACTTATGTACATTGTTATATATAACCCTGAAATTAGGTACCTGCCTATTATTACTGAAATTTAAAATTTTCGTTCTTTATTTGAAATCTTACGGTGACCTCATATTGTGTTCACTTATGTACATTGAAATTAATAATTATATTGAAAACAATGAAATTAGGTACCTATTATAAGAAATTAAATTAAGTATTTTATTTGTAGAATAGGTATCTATTTTATACGCTATCACCTGTCATTTAAATAACGTATTTGATTTATAGTGTGTCAGTGAATAATTACGATTAAATTAATATTTTTATCCATGCAAATCTATTCTTCTCATGCAAGACTATAATTTAAAATTACAACATCTTCAATTAAATATCTAGAAATAATTACACATTGTTATTTTAAAGCTACATAAAGCCGGTAAAACTGTATTTTTTAGTAGTGGTAGCAGTAGGCTTATCTTGCCGGGGCTCCTACCAGATAGTAACTGACAGATGTAAATATCTATCTCTTAAGCCGAGCTTAGAAAGTAACTGAAATGCCGGCTTTTATTATTTTTATTGCCTTGTATTCTTCCCAAATATCCACATTTGTATGATGGTTTTTAAAACACACGTCGGTTTAAAAATTCGCTTTTTATGTTATCTTTATATTAATTTAACTGGAGTAAGTAGATAAAACATTTATTTTGCAATAATAATAATATTTTTTAATAAATGAGATTTTTGAGTAATTTATAAAATTAATAAATATATTTTCATGGAAGACAAATTAATTTAGTAAATTCACTTTCCTTGAAAATTAATTTTTGGTGCTTACTTCTTACTCGCGCAGACCCGTAAAAAATCACGAGATATTATAATTATCGTAGGATTTGTGAAGCTGAAAGTATTTATTAAAACAATATATTTGTCTAATTATCGTTTCCTTTCATAAAAAGTCGTTTACCTAACAAATGATAGTAAACTTGAAAAGTCTAAAGCTTTAAGCTTTAAAAGATTTTCGAAAGAGTGTTAAAAAACCAAATTATAAAATACCTAGAAGAAAACAAATTAATCTCGGATAACCAATATGGATTTAGAGACAAAATAGGCACAAAATAAGCTATGCTGATGACACAGTTTTACTTTTCAAATCTAAGGATTGGAATAATGTATGAATTTGGGAATCTCGCAAGTGAAAACATGGAAAGACTCAAACATACTTACAATTAACATATCAAATACAAAATTCACAACATACAGTATAAATAGCACGCGAAAACCAAAAAACAACACAAACACCATAAAAATACACAAATTTTTAAACACCAACATCTGCGATTGCCCTCCTCTAGAAAAAACAGAACAAATAAAGTATCTAGGAATCGTAATTAACCATAACCTTGGATGGATACCTCACATCAAACAAATCACAAATAAACTTCTCAAAACAATACACATTTTCCTAAACATAAGAAACATATATAAAATAAAACAATATATTTTGCACTTTGCCAATCAATAATAGAATATGGAATGATTGCTTGGGGAGGAGCAACAAACTCGGCTATCAATTACATAGAAACCGCACAGAAAACGATCTTAAAGGTAATACTAAAAAAACATAGACTGACTGATACAGACCAAACATTCAACAGCTGCGACGTACTAGATATACGCCAATTATACGTTAAAACACTACTAAACTACATTTTTGACAAAAAAATAAATTTCAACATACACAAAATAACACTAACAGACCAGTTAGACAAGCGTACAGAGAAAATATAAAAACTCCGACACTAAATTCAAGCTTTGGACAAAGACACTCCCAATACCATGCTATAAAAGCTTTCAACAGTGTAAAACTTGAAATTAAAATTGAGGAAAATAAAAATAAATTCACACACAAAATTACAAAATGGATTAAAGAACAAAAAATACAATATTACCAAAATGTCATAGCATAAAATAAAAATAAAACCTACACGTAACACACAAAACCAATATAAACACATATCACTCACAAACACACAAGATTATTTTCAATGTATTATTTTTTAATTTTAAATATATTATTATGTATTTTTAATTTTAAATGTATTATTTTCTCTTTAGATGTATTATGTAGATTATATTTTCATATTATAAAATGAAGGCCTCATCAAGGGCAAGCCACCCAGTGAGGCCTACATTACTGAAAAACTTAAAATGTAAAAAAGATTGTACCAAATAAATAATAATAATCTAACAAGCCTCTGACAAGCATTTTGAATAAAGAATTATTAATTATGAAGAGAAGTATTCAATTCCCGTATTATGCAGAAACCTAATGCAAATGTATTGACCTTATTTATTTAAAAAAAAACTAATTATGTTAAGCATTACGTAAAAAAAAATTTAGTTCATTAGCCACCTATGCACCAATAACCGAATGAATATGTTTAATTCTTACCAACCCAGTTCATACATTTCCGTATGCACACAAATATAATGACATTTCCAGGAAACCGTTCTATGCGCTAGCGGAGTAGCGGTAGTAGTAGCATCTACTCGCTGTTCCAGCTCCAGTTCCGGGTGTGTGGAACTGGTAGCGGGAGCAGGAGCTAGTGTAATAACGGAGCAGGGGTGGCCCTACCCTGATGACTTCCGTGACGCTTAGAGACTCTAGATTGTAGTGACGTAAGTTTTATTTAGGAAATTATTGCAATGAGGGATATTGTGTAATTTTTTTCTGAGATTCGCTTTTATAGTATAGCTTTTATTTGTGCTTTTGAGAGATGACATATGTCACTGTAGTTCTTTGTCTAGAATATCTCGGTCGCACAACGATCTTGTTAAAACGCACACAACCATAGATAAAAAAATAAAGAGTAGGTACTTAAACGAAGGAAAAAATATTATTTGTCTCTGTGTGTATGTTTTTGTGTGTGTGTATGTGTGTGTATATATATTTATACCTGTTTTTTTGTGATTTTGCATTGATGTGGATAATGCACACTCATTCTTTTATAATTTTCAAGGAACACGTTTTATAATTTTTTGTGTCTAAAATAATTTTTTATTTTATTTTTTATTTTTTTAATTTAACAAAATATGTAGACCAACAAAGCTGTCACATGCCAGCTTGAAATAAATAAACCCTTTATTTTTTATTAGTATTTTCTTACCGACAAGACATAAGATCGGCAAAAAATATACCACTATTTAGAGCGTTGCGAATGGTTTTTTAACCAGAAAATCTACATTAATACGGATTGCTGCATGCAAGTAAAAGTCATCGTTAAGTAGAAGCTGAGAAGAGAGTATAATATCCAGTTATGGTGAATTAAATCCTGAATACGGAAGATAAAAATCCTTTCATTTCATCACTGATATTTTTATAACCCATATGAATAATTATTGATTCTATTGCATGGAGTAAACTTACGAGTAGTGACGTAAAATATTACATCAGATAAAAATTATAATATTTTCGCATTTCGCAATTGTGCTTCATTCATTTACATGATAGTTTTATTACTATCCGCAGTCATATCTGTACTACTACATATTTATTGTAAAAAAAACAAAAAAATAAAAATAATAAAACTTCTTTCGCTTTTCTTCTGAACATTTCATTTTTCCGGCACACTTTCTGTGTCACGCGCTCTTTTGTTCCTCATTCTCTTATCCCGGAACAGAAATGTCAAATAACTATATCGTCTCCCGCTTCAAAAAGCACCAACCAGCAAAGCGTGTCTTTCCCACAACACACTTATCAATTCACACTTTTTACTTGTTTGCTGGTTTTGGTGTGTACTTTTTAGGATTGCGAATACGTTTCGTGGTAATTTCGTACATGACTTCCTTCGGGATATACGGTGACTAGGCTATGTAGGTACATGATAATATTCCCGATGGATGTCGGCATTTTGTCATCATTTGAGCTCTTCTTTGAACATCGTATTTAGCTTTTGATGTGTTCCGTATAATAGAAGTCAGTTCCACAAAAAACGTGGGAAGGATCGTACCAACGTTATATTATGACATATCTACGTTATATTATTTTATCTACGGCAGGGAACTACCTACTTCAATTCGCGGGAGTAAGTATATTATATTAGTGATAATTCAACATACATTAGAATTTTTAAATTTAATGTCCACATACAAATGTTCAAAATTACTTTTGAAATAAGTAACTGAGGGATGGAACATTGTTAAATACGATATATTGAATGTACACTACGGTATGCGCACGAGCTTGCCAACCGGTTTCGTCACAACTTTGCCTTCATCAGGATAGTTGTAACTTGAATCTGATGTATGTTTAGTGATGAACACATATAGTTATAGTGTTTCTCTTAGGGCCAGTTTTTTCACAGAATTTTTTTTTCGGGAAATCGACAGTTTTCATTTAATCAGTTTGTACATAAGTATTATACTGTAAATTAAAACCAATTATGGATTTCCTCCTTGTGACTTTAACTGAGACAGCATAATACCTATGGAATAAGTTATTTAAATTTGTGAGAAAGGAATATGAATTAAAAAGTTTATACAAAACAAAAGATTATAAAAAACGAAAAATTTACAAAAAATACATTTATAGCCATGGAGAGAGGTTGTAGATATAAATCAAATCATAATAGAGATATAAACAATAGAGACATAAATATTATTCGCAAACCATCAGAGAAATATTCTTTTATGGGCCTCTTGTATTTGGTAAGTTCGCAACTGAAAATATCAACCTTGGATAATTCGCTATTGTTATTATTAAAAAAAAGTAATGAAAGTAATTATTAATTTGAGAAATTCTAAGTTAATTTTCAAGTTCTGTTATTATTTACGTTATTGGAAGTAATGATATAATAACAGAAGTTGAATAGAACCTTTGCAGAACTTGAAATTTTAATTTTAATGATTTGTTAAAAATTTGTGAAAACAACTGGCGCTTAGTATTTGTAAGTAAATTTGTACATTTTAAAAACCCACAAGTAGTTAAACCTAAAATTTACATAAATACGTCACTATTATTTAATATAACTCATAATTTAATTATTTTTATTTAACGCCCAGAGGGCTTTTACATGTAGGTGGTACAATTTTAATGACGGACAGCGTAGTGTAGCGTCCTGTCATTTTTGCATCACTTCTGTATGTAAATTTGTTTGTATGTTTCGTTTCCGTATCAAAATGGCGGTCTTTTTAATGGTTTGGTAAAATTTATTTTCATAAATATTTATTTGGACTTCCCTATTCGCATTTTTTGAATTATTATGGTACTTTCGAAAGTCTGTAAAATTGTTTGAAATAAAAAAGTTACATTAAGTATAAGGTTTATAAATAAGTAGGTAAGTATTTCAGTAGGTAACTACTTATACATCTTATGATTTCTGAGATAATTTTCGTTTTGATTTATTAAAAAGGAGAAAATTATAAACGTACTTTTTTCGACGCGAGGTCTATTGTTCATTATACTATACACCAGGATTTGCTTGTGCCCACACTCCTTCAGATTTAATTTATTTATAATTTGCTATTAAATTAAAGTTTATGTATTTATATCGATTAAATTTTTCTCGCACATTTAACACAGAAATCACCCATGTCAAAGTTTGTATGCATTTCGAATGGAATAGACCAAAGTTTACCCTGTTTGTAATGTATTTCAATTATATCAACTAATAACATTATGAACAAAATAGTAATGCTAGGGTAATAATAGGGTCTTGGTATGAAAGAAGATAACATTAAATAAAAAGAAAAGTATTATAATAGAAAATAGATCAATAATATACTGCTAGAACTTTTATCACTTATTTATTGTGTTTCAGTGGGTTAATTAATTTATTTGTGTAAGATTTATCATCATGAAAAAACTTGTTTCACTGCGCGTTGGAAGAAAATCGTTCAAGGCATGCGTCTTTCAAAAAGGCGCCAACTATAATATCTTCATATTGTATAAAATTATCAACCTTTACAAATAAATTCAAGTTACCTTAAAAACAGCTCAAATTGTAACAAAGATCTCGGTCTCATGAAGCCTTTTATTGAATATTACTTTTTGATATTGGGCCATGCTATTATAAAATCTCTTTTACTTTGGGTGCACCCGAAAAGGAAGGGAAAATTCAAAAGGGCACTTTCAAAGGAAAGACGGCGCAGCAAAAGAAAACGAGGTATTCTTCTGACTTAAAAGAAGAGTGAAAAATCTCGCTTCTCTTTCTTTTGCGTTACAGTTTTACGATGCATGACAGAGATAGTTAGATATTTTGGGTGGTAAAAATATTACAGAAGAAACGCAGTGTGAGTTTGAAGCTAGGCGAGAAAGAGGCACATGTGGATTTGGATGAAAATATATAAGTGGGAGGGAGATAACAATATAGATGTCAATTTAGAAATGAAAATGGTTCAAGGGTAAGTGATTTCTTTAAAGTTTAAGTACCTTTTGATTTTAAATGTAGTTGTTTTAAAAAATATTATGCACTAAGATTTTAGCAAATGCAAATGAAAATTAACTGACCATTTAGGTACTGATTCGTTAATTTTTTTTTTTTAAATTTCAAAAAACAGTACAAAGGGTATAGCTTATAGGTTACATCCTATTTTTTCCAGCTAACCCAACAAATACACATTATATTACAGAACCCAAAAATTACACGTTGAAAATAAAAAAAAACGAAGACAAAAGAGATATTTAATTTATGTAAGGAATTCATTTAAAGTGTAGTGACATTTGTTAGGAAGAAATGTTTTTAGTAATTTTAGTTTAAATTTAAACTATTATTAAATAATTACTATTAATTATATAATAATAATGATTCTGTTTTTTTGAAGTAAAGTAATAAAAATATGCTTATAATGATGACTATTCTTTCTTAAAAAACATGTTTTTTAAAATTTAATTTAATTATAAGACAAAGATAATACAGGTTTTATATAAAGGTGTTCTTGCAAAGCTGCGAAATGAATTTTTTGAATGTAGCATAAGACACATGATATTATGTTCATTGAAAAATATAAAGTGAAAAATATTCTTTGCATTGTGTCTTTAAGGCATTAGCGGAATAGTATACGGAGTAGACAATTAAGAACTAAAGTTCAAAATATATTTAATCAAATAAAATTGCACAAAAAACTCAAGAAATGCCATGTCAGTGATCTAAAACTCTGGCCAATCAGGCCTTAAATTTCCCATACAAAATTGTTTTTCATCATGATAATGAAATTCAAATGGGATGTCAATATACGTCAGATAAGTGTAGAAGAGACAGAGCGTGTGCTTAATGGTCTAGAACCAAAAGGAACATCAGTTGCGACATATGTTTTCATTCAAATTTGTACAGAAGGTACTTTTAATGGTCCTGTGTTCTTCTTTATTCTAGGACTAAACATATGATGAGGCAAAAGAAAATAATTGAAGAAGAGCATAATGTTGACGGCCATTACAATGTTTTGTTTGTTATATTAATTTACGGAAATGTGTTGAAATTTTGGTACTTTGGGAATATTACATTTTTTCTTTTTCTTTTTATGCACATGATTTTTTTTTACTTGCCACATCTTTACAATTTTAGAGTTTGTCCTCATTTTCCTGGAGTGTAAAGTTTTTTTTAGTTAATTAGAAATCACGGGTACACATTACTTCAGCATTCGGCCTCCGTGTTTATTATATATTTCTTGGATTTTCAGACCTTTATTTTTTCGTAAATCGTGTGATATGGCTGTGCCCTAGTAGTTTTACTATACTTTTTCCCCAGATTAAATTATTTTTATTATTATTATTGAAGAAGATAATACTAGCAAATTTAAACGAAGCATGAAACAGAACAAGACAAAGAAAATAAAAAAAAAGAAAACGGTCTCAACTGGGAATCGAACCCAGGATCTCTGTCTTACCCGGACAACGTCTTTATCCACTTGACAATGGAGATCTAATTATTATAATTGTTGTATCTTGTTCTGTTTCATTTTTAATTCAGATTTGTTAGTATTATCTTCTCCTTCAATAATACATTACATGCTTGTGTATATTACCTTCAAAAGCTTAAGAACAGTTTTTCCATTAAAAAATATTAACTATTAATTGATTTGTTTTTATTCACAAACACAATGTACACATATTTATTTAAACGTGTTGTGTACGCGTACCACATACGAGATCGAAAGATACTATCTGTATTGCCCTGGTTAAAGAACAAAAGTTACACGAAATGCTTTATCTATGTAATATTGTAATTCGCTTCTATCACAATAAAATCAGATTCTGAATTGCTGATGCCATAGTGGTACTGGCTTAAGGTAGTTTGTCTCTTGTAAAAATATATGCGAGCTTATGTTTTAATCCCCACGAAAATTGACATAGCTAATATTAAACATGCGGTCCATTATATTCCCCAAAACTTTCTCTAACTATCCAGATTTCTTTTAAACAGTTTATTTTTCATTAGGGGTCGTATTACGTTTCCTTCTCCTCCTTTCGCCTCCGTTCTGCCTTACCTCCTAATGATAGCTCGGAGCCAAAACGAGGATACAAGAAAAACACACTAACAATAATTTTTCTTTTGTCAATACCCTCACAAAGAGAGTAGTGTCTAACGATTCTTCTTTGAGAACAATATCAGAGAAATCTTTCAAGACACAATATCGGGAGAGTCACCCGCTGTCTAATCTCACCCCAACCTCCCACCGGCCCACGGTACATTTAAACATCTCCCTCTAACGGCTCTGTACCCACGCAAGGAAGAGAGGGGTGAAATGCTCCCCGGGTATAACGCAGAGTCACCTACATGGCGGAAGATCCAAATGCGCGCATAAAAACCGGGTGGGTACACATTATATAGGAAAATGACTCCCATTTTGACTTGAATGTGGGAACATATACCTACCCACTTTTTTCTGCTGGCGAACGTGCGTGGGGGGTGACGCGAGGGTTGAAGTCTGCGTAATATGCAAAAGGGAATTTTTCATCCCCCCAAATTGTGCTGCGTCAAATATTACATCGTAAACAAGTTGGTAATGTTGCTTATATATGATGGACGCGTTTTGCTGACGGTATGAAAGGTTTAGTCAAGACACGACTGATATTAAAAAAAATCGTTTGGAATACGAGATGTTGATAGGCGGAATGTTTTGTAACAGGAAAATTTTTAAAATATCCGCGAAATTTATCTTATGAATTGCTTTTATCAATGAAGGCTTCATTTGTCTAAGCCTTTTGGTAGCTGCCTACCTTAATGCCAAGATGTGGAACAACATTGTAAAAACATAGATAAATGAAAAAAACACTGCACCTATTGTATTAAATTTCTTTTTTTTCATTTCTATAATTAATGAAGGTGATATTTTTAATTATATCTATTTCAATTTCGCTACGAATTTCATGAATGATTGAACGAATGCAGATCTTGGAAGCCGAAATTAACCCACTTCCCGAGATCAGATTGAGCTGAAACTCGGCAGATGCACTCATTGTCGTTGAAAATGCGTTATTTTTACACATACGTCAGTTAAATGTACGCACTTTTTTTAAATCGGATGATATTACAGAAGTTAATATACGAAATAAACATAGGTAATACCCAATCGGGATTTGGCTAAGTTATTAGCGCGGTTGACTTCAGTCCCTGGGCTGGAAGGTTCAATTCTCAGTCAAAACAAGAATAATAATAAATATTATCTATCAATTTTTAAAAGACATTATAAAAGTTCACAGCAGTGACCAGTCAGTCCCTGGATGAAAGTTCAATTCTCAGTCAAATAAAAACATATATAATGTTTATTTTTTAAAACATCTAATATTAAAAATAGATATTCTTTTTTTTTAAAACAGTGTTTTTACATTTCTGCAGGTTACACTATAGTAATTAGAAAGTGTTAGACTAATATAAAGCATAAATTAGTGAATATGCAATTTCAGTGACTGTTACAGTACATTGCAATGGCTAAAATTTCCAAATATCTTCTTTTGAATTTTCTTTCTTTATTGATTTTTTAAAATTAAATAAATTTTTTTTAAATGGAGATTATAAATGATTTTTCGATGCCCATCTCACCGGAATAACATGTGTCGAGAGATGTGGGAGATACATAAATACCCACATACACATAAAAATAATACAGTTTGTTTAAATGCAATAACTAATGTTATCCAAATTGACCCCGGTAATAAATTACATCTTTGCGATTCTTTCGAGGATAAAGAAACCATCCTGTTACTTCGAATGCAATCAACAATGTTCTCAAAATTTGTTTTGACAGCATCGCCATTCCATTGTAAGAATATTATGTACTAAATACACAATTTGGCTTTCCTGGTTCATTTGGTTTTGTATTGTTTGTAATTTATATATATATACATATAAAATAAAATAAATAAATAAAAGTTGTACAATATCATTTCCAGGTAGACAAAAGATTTATGAAAAGAAATGAGAATAATATTACAAGCTTAGAGAGAAAAGATGAAATAACATAGAAATAATAAAATGAAAGTTATGTTTTAGAGTATTATATTATTGTTTTGCACACATCTTTAGGTTAGGTTGTAGGTGAACTAATTTTCACATCGACGTAAATTTATTAATAAAGGTTACATTTATTTAAGAGCGATGGGAAGGCTGACAGAGATATTGAAAGAAGGGTAAGTGCAGGTAACTCCATTAATAGAGGACTGAACGCGGAAAGCTTGCGAGTCCACAATAGAATGTTGGTACCTACCCTGATGTATGGCATTGAGGCATAGAGCTGGCAGAGGAAGGATACCGAATATAGTATACCGAATGCTGTAGAAATGAGATCTCTGAGGCGTATTTGTGGTAAAACCATGCATGGTCGTGTGAGAAATATTTAAATTAGCAAAGAATTCAAGCGTGGTGAGTAAGATTAAGAAAAGAACGCATATATGGTTTGGGCATGTAGAGCGAATGAACGAGGAAAGGAGTATAGTGAGAATATATGACGCAAATGTGAATGGTATAAGAAGTCCAAGACGCCCGAGGAAGATATGGCACGATCAAGTAAATCAAATATAATAGAAGAGTTTGTGTGATACGATGTATGAATGTGAACGAGGCAAGGAGTGTGTGCCAAGACCAAGTTGTTGGCGGTCCATCCCCTTTACCAACCCCTTCCCTTCACCTAGGTTTCTTCTTCAAAATGAAAGGACGTCTCCGAAAAGAGGCTTAAATCGATGTTTGCATGTTCATAGGATTGTGCAAACATAACCGTGACTATTACACTACGATGTATTGATGTTTGCATGTGCAAATGATTGTGCTAACATAACCGTGACTATTACACTACAATGTATTGATGTTTGCATGTGCAAATGATTGTGCTAAAATAACCGTGACCATTACACTACGATGTATTAATTGAACAATTTTTTTGAAGTACTTAATAAATTATCAAGAAACTTATTAATGAAGCATTATTAACTTGATGCATGATTTTCAATAATTAATAGTACAGACTTTTCTGCTTATGACGGGGGAATGAATAATGCCTTCCTCAACTTATAAATTGTAATACAATTAGTAAAGAATTATTTTAAGATTTCATTCTTTGATCAACGAATAAATAAACAAAATGAACACTAACTATATTACTCAAAATACTATATCAGTTACGCACTATACACACTATCTTGTTGACTTAGTAACAATACTTAAAACCGAAACCACTTTTTTTAAACCATGCTGCTCCACAGAACCCATCTTATCAAAATATTGTTTTCCATGATACAAAATTTTTCAATATTAAAATACATGGTCATGTACTAAGATGCGTGTTTGTTACAAGATAGCTGACAAAGTTGTTTGTTGTATGAAGATAATTGTTTCTCTCCAATTATTATCGAATGCAAGGAGCTTCTCATCAGCCCCTTTGTTTCTGCCTTGTCTCCTGGGATAAAGTGTAAAGTATGATTATAATATCTTTGGTTATGTAACTGGGGAGGATATAGTATTAAGCTTAGCATAATTAGTGGACAGAATCAATAGACATGTTATAAAACTAACTATACCTACAACATAATAATCTTCATATTACAAATCGACCAAAAGCCATAATAAAAACCAGGTCCTCAACAAATAAAACACTGAACATTCCGATAACACACACCACATACGGACAAAGACACTTTCAATACTTCGCAACCAAACTTGTTGACAGTATGCCCATTACTTTGAAACAATTACTGACTGCAAATACATCTACAAACTTTCTCAAAAAACATTTCGTAGCCTGGATAAAAAATCAAGATATTCACTTTATTCAAAAGATTATAATTCTTAACCAAACATAACCAAAATATAATAGGTAAAATTAAGTATTATACACGTTTTTCAAGAATTATCCACAAATACATACACTCACATAGAAATGTGTGTTATCATGTTTCAATATATGACTGTGAAAACAAAAATTTTCTACTACAACACATAAATAAATACCTGTCACTTAATCACAAACACGTTCACACCTCAGCACAAGTTTTCCTAGTGAGGTGTTCACGTAAAATACAATATCACCCACTTTTAACTATATCAACCTATTTTTTTAAATTTTTTGTACCTTTTTTTCTGTACTACAATATAAACCATTGTAATCCTTTGTAAAATGTGTATTCACGAATAGACATTAATAAAAAAAAAACAAAAATGTTAGTACATTATTTACACTAAATATAGGAACATTGTAAAATACATACTAAAAACCGGAGTAATATACATATACTATCAATTATTACGCACGAAAACTGCCATGCATTCATATAACAAATATCTATATTTGTATAAATGCCATGTTGAGGCGTTAGGTTAATTGTTTCAGGCTACAATGAATTAAATAAAGCTTGATATAAATAAACACTATTTGCTTTCATTTTTGCGGAAATATATACGTCTTAATGCTGCTTGGTGAAACAAATTCAGCGATACGACACGTTTAATATACACGTAGTCTCATTTTTTCCTTTAATTCATTTCACTACTTGACCAATGTCTCGAGATAGGCAATGCTACTCTTACACTAATGGAACATCAAATGGGATGTTACTCTAAAACCGCCGTTATACTAAACCGATGTTCCCTCTGATCAATGTTACGCTAAAACCAATGCGCAATGTTACGCTCAACTAATTGCAACAGATCCTCTAATTATTAAACCACCTCCAAGAGTATGCGCGCCGTAATGACGGGCGTGAAGTGACAACGGTTTCATGGACGCGAAATATATTTTAATAAACCAGCCCCCCTTCCTTCTCCCCAGCAATATATTATCTCCACACACAATCTACGAGTTCGCCGCGAAGAAAACACAATATGCATTAAAGAAATAAACGACATTTGGGGTGCGGGAGGCAAATGAAAGATTCGGGCTGCACGGTTCTGATAAAGGAAACGCCATTATTTTGTAAACGATTCTATCAATCGACCTATAAAGACGTGGGATTGAAACTTGCAAAGTTACAATCGATGGATACTTGGTAATTGATGTGTTTTTGTATCTAGCCGAAATGATTGGAAAATTCAAGCAAAATAGTCGAAGTCATTACGAAATGGGATTTCATCTACATGCAATAAATTGTTATTTCCAGCTTATATATTGGCGAGGTAATCGTCCGCATTATTACGCTTTAGTTATACTCTATCTATCTAACTATCGACATTCCAACGGGGTTTGTTTTTTTAGTGCTAACACTAGAGTCTCAATTTCCCAGAGTGGTAGGTAATGTGGTAAGAAGGAGATGGTTACATTTATTATATGAAATAGCAGACAGATGTAAGACATCAACAAAATAATATGTTTATTAAAAAATAAAAATTAACCCTCTTTTAGAATAAATCTGTAGCCAATTTTAGTGAGAGATTTCTGAAATCGAAAGGACACGGGTTCAAGTCCCGTTGGCGTCATGTATCTTTTATCAATAGATTTTTCAATGTGGATGAGTGTTTTAGGCTAATAATTATTGCTTATAAAATAATTGTTACCCTTTGTGCTATGCATAAAAAATCTTGTCTTAACCATTAGTTTACCAAAAAAAATAATGACTCTTTAAATTAAAACGCCGAACAACGAAATCAATAATTCTAATCATTTTTACTAGTACCACGT
Source organism: Hesperophylax consimilis (assembly GCF_061612785.1). Lineage (NCBI taxonomy): Eukaryota > Metazoa > Arthropoda > Insecta > Trichoptera > Limnephilidae > Hesperophylax > Hesperophylax consimilis. The sequence continues at coordinate 7,554,215 of NC_142842.1, forward strand.
AGCTACATAATAATACTATCTTCTTTTATGCCTCCAGAAACTTCTTTTAAAAACGGCACTTTAAAAGGCTTTATAAAATGTGTTCTTCCATTCAACGGAGTGTACCCAAAGCGTTAGCAGCGTACGCACGGTTAGGAGCATAAATGATGCAAAAATGTCTTAAAATAAGGCTATGAAAAATGATAAAATTCAGTCAACCGTAAACGTTATTTACTTGGAACTACCTTCCGTCGTTCCTTCAGGATATGGGACATTGTGGGAGCCTGGAAAGGAAAGAGGCGCTCCGAAGCCTTCGCTAAAAAACCTATTTATTAAACAAACAGTGTAAAATTGTGAAGGCAAACCACCTTTCTAATGGATTTCAGGCCGTTGATGCATGAAAGTAAACGTGCCGTCTTAAAATGATATTAATAACGTTCGATGACGTTCTTAAACCACGCTAATTTCTAAGGCTGTTTTTTTATATTCGGCATCTTTTATTATTCTAAAATAAATATAAGTTCTGTTTTCACTCGACCGTTTTGCATTTCGTCTGCTTACAAATTTGTTTGTACGTTCCGTTTCAGTTTTTAGATGCATAGATGACACATGCAGTATTATTGTTCAGCAAAAAATATTTTTCAACTGCGAAATGGTAATGTTTATTTGCACTCTCTTATTCACATTTTTTCAATATTTCATCTGTCTGTAAATATGTTTATTATGTTGCGGTTCCGTTTAAAGATGGTGGCTTTGTCGGATATTACTTTTTTACCACCGTAAGAGTTTGTGTGATCGTGTTTCCTACTACAAGCTGTCAAATTGGAATAATCAATATTATTGTAGATACCTACCGGACTGAAGAAGTTTGAGAAATTTATATACATACATACTGACGTTTCTTTAGGCAAATTGTATAAATCCTTATTTGATATAAAATAATGTTACATGTAATATATAACGGTTTATAATTTTGTAATTAGGTATGTTTATAAGTACCTACTTACAAATCTTATGATTTCACAGAAAATTTTGGTTTTGATGAATTAAAAATAGGAAAATTAGAAATATGCTTTTTTGGACTCGCGGTCTAAAAATTCGTAAACTACTAGTATTTATTTTGAGGTTATTATCAGATGGCCAAAGCAATGAAGACTAATCTTCAGAATTTTTATTTGGTTTCCGACGTTGTCGTAATTGCAAAAAATTATTTGGTATTTATTTTTTCTCATTTTTCTTTTCACATATACTTAACATAAAAACAGTGCAATAATTAAAATTTATTTATAATATCAATATCATCTTTAAGAATAATATTCTTAAAAACCTTTTTTTTAAAGAAAATATATTTATCGGAGAGCAATTAAAATTTTGATTGGTATTAAGTTTTATTTCTTGATTTTTTCACTATTCTTGACTGCCCCCGGGTTCGATGGTTTAGACTCTCGATTAGCAAGCAGGTCACGGGTTCAAATCCTGTTACATTTTATTTAATTGTTTTGTGGATTATTTTGCAAATTAATCATTAAAAATAATATATATTATATTTGCGGTACGTTCCAGAGTGGAAGATACTCTCAATGTACAGTGTAAGACCCCCATTCAGAAATATTCTGCTACTAAATTTTATCTTCCCTATCTCCTTCCCCTCCCCGCTACATTCAGCCTCACAACATACCTTATTGACGATGCCATAGTCTCACTGGCTCCAGATGGTTGGGAGTAGTTGGGAATCTTGTGCGGTTTCACATAAAAGAAATAAAACTATTCTAAAAAACCAAAAAACTATTTTTTTAATCGATTTCATATATGCCTACACAATTTATTTTATTATTATTTGTTAAGATGATTTAGTTATGAAAAACCAAATCATGTCAAAGTTTGTAAAAGAAATCTCTGTTATATTACATGAAGATTTGATGAGAACGTTAGAATATTTCAATATCCGACGGCTGACTTGCCGACGGAGAAAGTTGTCATGGATTTCCTTGCTGTATTTTGAAGAAATTTCAATCGACTTGTAAATGGATGATGTTTGGTTTACGTTGAATAATCATAATAATATTACTTTTTTACTGAGTCAAGTAATAAAAAAAATATTGATAGTGATTTATTTTTGGGGTATTATGCCGTGTAGCGCTACCTCCTTCTTTATCCAACGTTTCAGACAGTGTCCAATATTATCAGCATTACAGTGTCCATAGAGTTCACAGTGTCTATTACACATCTGCACTGATGATGGACACTGTAATGCTGTTCGAAACATTGACCAAATAAGGAGGTAACGTAACACGACAACACCTCAAAAATAAATCACTATAATACTTTTGGACGTGAAAATCACAAATCATATAAGACATTTTATTTGAATTATAATTTAGCTAAAACGCAGTAAAAGTATTCCCTTGTAATCGCTTTTGTCCTAGTGGATAACATACCATAAATTTTTAAAGTTCATCCCCTTCTACTCAGTAAACACTCATGTCAAGAACAATAAAATTGAAAAATATTGTGTTTAATATACACATATAGAATAAGAATAGTGAGTTTTGTTCCAATTACAAAAACAAGTCGAAATTTATTCAAAAAATCCATCCCGATTTCAAAATCATTCTAATCTGTCAAATTGGTATTCACAACGAGCGAATTCACGGGTGACGATTCCGCTAATAATAATTATTATTCAAATCCCATCGATTAGCGCGCGTTGACCTAGAAACCTTAATTACCTCCCTCCCCTCGGTTCATCCCTGTAACCTTGATTAAAATTCACGGCGCGCCACCAGCCATTCTACAGAATTATACTCTTTATACAATTAAATTGTTAAATTACGACAAACAAGGCGGACGGAGCTACCCGTCGGGAGCAACGACCGACGCTGGAAAATTTAGGTACTTGGTGCTCGCCCGAACCGACCCTCGTTGTCGGACTGTTACCCCTGGAAAATCCTTTAAACAAATTAAAAAATCAACCGTTCGTTTGTTTTTTATTAAAGAAAATATCAATTTAGTTGGGTTAGAGTGTTAGAAAAATGTTAATCAAATAGGTTTTCTTAAATCAATACAAAATAATTTTACATTTTACGAGAATTTACCCGGCTTCGGCATATTTTTAAAAATATCTATTTGAATTTCACTTTTGTTTACGGTAGTGAATGAATGCAAGTCTTTGAAGTGTTAATTAAACCAATTTTTTAAATACAATGGAGCTGAAACTATGCAGATAGTCGTATTGTCGATGACAATGTATTCTATCAACTTTTCGTGGCAATCACGTACACACGCAGACTAATATGCATTTCTCTAAAGTTGGATGACATTACAGCAATTTATCGGCATTTAGCGAGGTTGGTAAAGTTGGCGACTACAGTTCTTGGGTAGGAGGGTTTAATCCTCAATCAAATGGGTTGATATTTTCTGCACCGTTTTTTGATTGATCAAACAAAAATGATGCAACAAAAAACATGACGTATTTATTGAGCCTTCAAAACTCACGATGGAAATGAATTTCTTAACTGAAATTTTTTTAAATATCTATCTATTTTGATGATGCAAAAGTTTAGAGTTTTCGCCTCGACAAATATGTTTTTTCTGTTTTTTTTTAGATGACTACAGATAGAGAAAAATGAATTAAAACATCAAATTAAATGAAGCTAAAATAATTATAGGTATATTAAATGTTTTAGCGTTAAAATAATCTCACTTGTTTAAAATATTTTAAACAATCCGAAATCATTAAAACATTGCGTTAGTCGATGTAGTTTTTTTATTCGACTATTTAAACATTATTTCTGACTTGGTGCACCCCGATTCACGAGGAGCCGTTTATTAATCAAGGGGGCATTAAGAAACACATCTTTCCCTTTCTCTCCCATCTTCATTTTCACCCTGACCTGTCCCAACAGTTACCTAATTTAACATCTCCATCCCGCTCTCGCCAATTTAGACTTAATTTGCAAACCAAAGCTGTGGGATCGTTTAAATTTAAAACGGGAACTGTTTGAAACGGGAAATTGTGTCTGTTTATTAATTAAGATGAACGGTTTTAGGAACGGACGTATTAACACGAATAAGTACGAGGAGTTCAAATTACGTTACTTTGTTTTAAGTCTGTGTTTTTGTGTTTTGTCAGCGGAAGCTGAAATTAATCGTAGAAAGTTATTAAACTGGTGCATATTTAATTTCATTTTAACGAAATTGTAAAAATTCCGAAAAAAAGTTATTTTATTCTTCATACGTAAGTTTCGCCAATAAGTAAGTTAAAATTATTGTATTTTGATCATATGAAGAAATGATAAGAGTTAATTTATTTTTACAAAAACGCTGGTCACTGAATACGTTAAACTTAAATAGTGACAAGAACACAACAAAAATGTTTAAAATGATATACTTTCGTTTAGTTAAGTCTGTATTTTAAGGGGTATAAATAAATAGTACCTAACAATCCAAATAATAGGTAACATCTATTAATCTTGTGTCGATTTTACCTCAAATTTCAGTTTTAAAATAGTAATATCTACCTAGGGCCTTACTAACATAGATGTGCTTTAAATTTTACACAACTCATGAACAAGCATTGTAGTAAAGTTCGGTTCCTTTATGAATAGTATAAAATTTAAAAGGCGTGACATTACATTTAGACTATCGTGTAATAAAAAATACCCCATAGAATTGTATTGATAGTTAGTACACAAAGATTTTTCTACGAAGATTGTAACACTGTCTATATGTAGGTTTATACGATCTAAAACTATAAACTCGTTTTGTATCTATATTGCATTCTTCTCATATAATAATAGAATAATTTCGATAAGTATACCTAACTTTTTGCATAATCTTTTCACACTTGTATAGAGCAATACTGTTTCAAAGATGTTCTTATGTATTACCATTCACTAGCAAACTTAATCAGTTGAGTAAATAAACAAAACAAAAAACGATGCAAATACTAATAAAAGAAATAACACAATTTCACTGCGGAGTCTCGTTTAACTAGGAAAATGAAATAAAGCGGTCTTGAATGTTCCGTTTATTATACAGTCAGCTTCTGTCGGACCAACTGCGAGAGGTACCAACAGTTCGCTCGTTCAATTCTTTTCCTCTCGTTTTAAGCTCTCATAATTATTTTAGTCTCGCCTCTGCGTTCCAGAAAGGCAAACCACTCGAACCGAAAATAATTAAAGTTAATTAAAAAATAATATTTTTTAATTTTACTAGTACCTAGGTATTCTACGAGTCTATTGGATATAACTTAAAAAAGAAATTGTATGATGACTTAATGTTCATTTGGCATTTTATCAGACTGTAAATTTGTTTTGTTACATTCCTGTTCCAGTTCAAGATGGTGGCGTTGTTGGATAATATATTTTTATCCGCTAGTTCACATGATCGTGGTTCCTACTACGAGCCAAATCGGAAAAATCGATGTTATGATAGGTACCATTACCTTTTCATTAACATATTGTATAATTCCTTTTTTGAGATTTATAAAAAAAAATCTAAAGTATTTATGGTTTATAATTAAGTCGGTAGGTTTTTAAGTACTTCTTCCAAAACTTATATTTTCAGAGGAAATTTTAGTTGTAATGTTAAAGAAAAAAAAATTGGAAGCATCTTTTTTTGGACGAGATGTCCCCAGAAATATTAGTAGTTAGAAATATAAATTACTGTTTCGTTTGATATGGTAATTAAATTCTATTAGAGTATGATAATTAAAGTGTTTTTGTAATTCCGATACGTATGAACTTAAAAAAAATAACGGTTTAAGGTACAGGCGTGAACATATGACAGAAGCTATTACCCTAAAATATCCAAAGCAGATAATTCATACTGAAACAATGTTTAACTTTGTTCACTTATTAAAAAAAATGAAAATTTTAAATTATTTCAATATATTTTAACGGAGTTCCACCACCGATTGTTAGTTAAAAAAATGGAAATTGTGAATGAAAAATGGAAAAAAATTTAAGAATTATTACAAATGAATTATGTAATCATTAATTTACATATTGGTTTATAGATATACGTAAATACATAAATGAATATTACCGTGAGTATGAATTATACTTCAAATATATTAAATTATTAAATATAAGTTTTCTATTTTCTACCGGCTTTCTCGAGTGTTGCTCCCCAAATTCTTCTGTTAGTTAGCCATCTCCTTCTATGAGGAACTTTGGTGTAATAAGTATTTAAGTTGTTTGCACAGAGTGGCGCTTATAAATTACGGCACGTCTTCCCGGGCCGCTGTTTGAAGATGGCGAGAGAAACTTGTAAGGTCACCTGATCCGGACCTACATCAGCGTCTCGATTCTTGTGGTATTTACTCAAATCAGCTCATTGAATTATTTCACTTAAAGGAATTTTAATGGCACTTTATACAAAGTTTCTTTTTGAGCTTTTTATTGCCAGTTTGTACTTTGTACCAGGGAAAAGACACGGGGTATTTTTAAGTCACTAAAAGAAAGACTTTAATTAAAATTTTGTATAAAGTAGAAGCAGATTTTTTATTTCGTAAGTGTAAGTATACATGTTTGTAAATGTGGAGGTAAACAGTAAACTGCATTTGTTTCATTTAATGAAAATACCTACTAATGGGATTATTTTAATACATTTCTCACAAATTATCCCAATATACTCTATTTATCCTCCATAATATATATATTTTCTTCCTTCCAAATGATATAATTTGTATAGATTTTAATTTTGTTATATTTTTTACTTTGTAACCTAATTATATTATTTTTTCGCAAATTTACACTCCTCTTCCATCCGCAAGCAAATGCTTTTAATGGAAGTGTAGTATAAATTAAAACAGTATCTATGAATGGTAAACATTGTATATTTATTGTAAAATATAAAAATAATAAACAAATATAAATTGTAATTACTATAATTATTTTAGGATAAAAATTTAATTTATAAATATGAATTAAAATTAAAATTAAATTAATTAAAATAAAAATTAAAATAATAATAAAAATAAAAATAAAAATGAAATTAATTCAAATTAAAATTAAGATAAAAATTGATTGAGGCGATGCACTACGTCGCATAACATTTCGAATCTGGCCGCCAACAACAATACTTCCTATGTAGATGGCGATAAGATTTAAATTCCCGCTTAACACAAGCGGCGCATTTTGATTTATACAAAAAAAAATAATTTCCAAAAATTGTGTTTCATTTTATTTTGCAAAGTTTAAGCACAACTTTTTTACGATCAACTTCTAAAGAACTTAATTTGCCATATTTTTTCAATAAAACCGTAACAGAAAAGATGCTCAAAAGTGGGATATTTTGAACATTAAAGCATTTTTTATGGGCCAGATTCTTAATTTTTTTTCGGGCTTATAAAAAGAAAAAAAAGGCTCTATTATTTTTAAGATGTGTTCTACTCACAGTATTTAATTAAGGCACCTAAAATATTATATTAAAATCGAATCAAATTTTCAAACAAAGTGTTTTGCCTTAAGTTTTAAATGTTAGATTCTGACATTCCTATACATATTATTACATTATATTGTAGAAGGCATTGTTCCAGTGAAATCCTCATTTTTTAAAATTGATCTCGAGTAGTCATTGAGTCACCATTCAACGGAATAGCCTCACATTTCCAGGAGTTAAATTGGGGATGTGCAGTTAAAATACAAGATTCTTGAAAAGTATTCAATTTGATAAATATCTGTATTCTTAATATTGTTCTATTTCAACATGAGTTTATGAGATGTAGACATTTTCAAAATCATCTTGCAAACTGATGAAATCAATCTGGCTGATTTTATCATTTGATGCACGGAGAAAAATGAGTATTTCTGATTTATTAAAATCTATTAAAATAGGATTGCATGCTGTTTCCCTATAAGCTTTTATCAAGATCATAGTATATCGTAACACGTGTTCATGCACCTGTGTTTGTCCTGATAATATACAACGACGAAATGTGAAAATATTTGAAGTTTTATAATTTCTTGTTCTGACGTCGCTATAACACGTTCGTGTTTTACTGTAAATTTTATTAGATAACTTGTTAATTTATTCCTTAAGGGGCCAGCAATTCCGTTTTTAGCCGTATTAGGAAGAATTTGAAAATATTGTTAATATATATGCATGTATGATCAATGTATGATTTTTCTCCAGGTACGATCAAATCACATAACACGAATCAGCAGGCAGTTTTCTAACAAAACATTATATCTATGTTGACACAGTAAACCTCATTCAATATGAATATAAGCATCATGTTATTATAAAGAATGAACGATCGCGTAAAGAAAATTGCCAATACAGCTTTCACACCCAATAAATCTTAAAAGCTCCAACAATTTGTTCACAGCTTAAAGCGGTCTCACATCGCTAACGCAATCTGCGCTGAAACAAGCGCGGGTCGGGTTTAAAATCACTCATAAAACCACAAAGTACGCCTTTCACATCCTATTCATCTCTTTTCATTAAATAATTAAATCCCATCGTGTCTTCTCGCTCCGCAGCTTCCCGGGCCAAGCATCGCGCTTAAAATAATTATCGCCTTCCCTTTCACGCGATTTTTTACACGACTTATTTAAAATTTAAACTTGGACGAGAAAGTTTCCTTGGAAGGTTTTTTCTACGACCAGGATTAAATAATGGCCTTAAGGGGCAATGTAACGCGAGGATTTTACGCTTTATACTCATTCACTACTGTTTTCTCATCAAACCTTTTGCCTGTTTAAATAAGTTCCTACCTAAATTAGTAGATATTAAATCTTTAGCTTAATACTTTTTTGTGATGATCACACAAATGTTCCAACTGTTTAAAACTGGTGCGGTAAGTGGTAAAATCATTTCAATAATAAATAGAAGAAAATTAATCCGATTACATTTTATAAAGCAATAATTTTTTTACCACTTTACACTGTACAGATAGGCGTATTCTTTTTAGGTATCAAATAAAAAAATCGGCAATTAGTGTTGAATCACATTAAAAAATTTGAAGTGAGTAAAAAAGTATCCAATTCACATCCAGCATTCATGGGATAGTGTATCTCTCAGTAAGCAAACTCTTCCATCAATGCACAAGAAATAATTTCAGCTTTTATGTAGTGTGAATCCACCTATAATTTCATCAATTATTACTTTTTTGGTAAACTAATGTTAAAGACAAGATTTTTAATGCATAGCACAAAGGGTAACAATTATTTTTACAAGCAATAATTATTATCCTGAAAAAAATATCCTAAAAATGTAATAAGCAGTAATTGTTGAATGAAACACTAGTATATATTGAATTATTTCGCGGATAAGAGATAAGCCGCCATAGCTCAGTGGTCAGAGCTGTCGACCGGAAATCGAAAGGACACGGGTTCAAGTCCCGTTGGCGTCATGTATCTTTTATCAGGAGATTTTTCAATGTGGATGAGTGTTTCAGGATAATAATTATTGCTTATAAAAATAATTGTTATAATTTCATCGTTTAACCTATATTTTAAGGTTCTATAAATTTGGCAAATTTTGGCAAACGATCGCTCAAAACGTTTTTGCAAATTGGCATAGTATGCCAAAAAACACTCGAGTTTAAAAATGGGTGATGAATCTACGTAATGAATTTGGTTTTTTGCAAATCTATTACTCAATGAAAACTTAATGATGAAATTAAATTGAACTTAATTATGAAATTAAAATTAAATTACTGTCACAAAGTTACATCAAAATATTTGAGTATCTGTTTATTGTATTAAGGTATAGACATGAAAATAACTTCTTCAAGCAGCGCCGTTCGACATATCCTTCATTAATTATAAATAATTTATCAAAATACAGGGTTTTCCAATAAGAGGTGTTATTTTGATATTCAATTGTAAAAGATCAATGGTTTCGTTGCTTGTGTGGCACGTAGCGCCGTCTTGTTGAAAGCAAACGTTGTCCAGATCAATACCATCAAATTCCGGCCATAAAAAATCATTAATCATCTCTCGATAGCGATCCATTCACCGTAACTGTTGCTCCAGCCTCATTTTCGAAAAAGTAAGGTCCAAGACTCCGCCGGACCATAAACCGCAGCAAACAGTCACATGTTGAGGATAGAGAGGCTTTTCAACAATAATTCTTGGGTTTTCCGAGCCCCAGATGAGGTGGAAATGGGACTCATCACTCAAGATGATTCGCATTTGATTAACTCAAGTGAATTTTAATAATTTCAATGCGTTGTTGAAGCGTGTATCGTTCCATTTTTATTAATGGCGTAGTTTTTACTTGTCAAATAACAAAAAATGACAGCTTTAAAAGTAACATCTACTGAAATAGCGGGCTATTCAAAATAACACCTCTTATTGGAAAACCCTGTATAAATACTTTTAAGAAACTGTAAATAAACCAATTTAATCTTGAGGGAATCATTTCACCTACCTAACTGTGTATCATCAGATATAATCTCATTTAATAATCGACAACTTTACTTAGCGGATTTAATACGTGATGTCACCTCCCGTCGGACGGGACTTTTCTTTCACCTTGACATTGTAGTCGATTTTCTTTATTTTTAAATTCTCCATGCACCGCGGGACAAACTTGTTACTTTGAGAGGATTTTGTAGACAAAGTTGCTGCATACTTTTAAAACAGAAAAATGATTTAAGTCTTTGACTTTGCAAATCTTCACACCTACTTCTGAAGTATATTGATTTATTAAAATACCTACCATTTCCCTTTTAACAGTCATATTATCATTTCTTAACAGGTTACAAATGTGAATTCAAGGATATTATATGTGTTAGTTACCATAATCGTACTTCAAAACATGAAAATCTTTGGCATATATACAAACTAAGTGCCACGTATCACAAGTGAATAATGATTTAAAACCTAAATAGAAAATAACGAGGTGTGTATTTTATATATAAATGTGTTGCGGCTATTTATAACACACTGTATTTTAAAATATTAATGAAATTATTGTTTTTACTCGAGCTGATTGATGGGAAGAAGATATTTATCTCTGGTTCTGAACAGAATTTTATTAATGTAGGTGAAAAAATAACCTCAAAAACTTACTAACTAACCATCACGTCTTTCCTCACAGGTGTAAAAAGAGAGGATGGACCACCACACAACTCGGTCTTGGCACATACTCCTTGCCTCGTTCACATTCAAACATATTCTTAATTTTTTCTGAAATGGCTATGCTTGACGTGGCCCGATTCAAATATCTGTTTTCCGTAAAAAGAGAGATTGGACCGCCACAAAACTCAGTCTTGACCCATACTCCATGCCTAATTTACAATCATACATATTCTGAAATGGCTATTCTTGACATGGCCCGACTTAAATATCTGTTTCCCTTGGTCCCCGTTTCCTTCTACCATTCAAATTTGGGTTATATATTATCCTGACACTTCGTTCATTTGCTCTTATTAATTGTAATACTTTTTTAGATAAACAGTATATTATAATAAAATCATAAACCGCACATCTCACTAGGGAATTCCTGTGTCGATATGTGAAGCAGCAAAATTATAGTAAATAATTTAAAAAAATTGAATATAAAATTGAAAATAAAACCGATAAAATTATTTCAAATATAAAAACTACAACTATTCAAACAAAAATTACAGCTTGGCAGTATGTTTAAAGTTGCCAACAATAACATTTTACAGACTAAATAAGTATTATTGCTGGCTTATCAGCCACAATCATAAGGTGACCAAGCTGACAATGACAAAAGGGATAATATGAATAATTATTTACAGTAAATAAATTAAGATAAAAAATGTTAAATACGAATAGTTAAGTAAAAATAATCATAAATAAGTGAGTAAATAAATTTTGAAAAATTTTTTTAGATAACTAAAAATAATTTGTACAAAAATTTGTATCTGCTCTTTTTTATATTTTTGTAGGTAGGTAGGTAGGTATTTAGGTATTTAAATTTTTTATTTATTTAATTTAATGTAGTAGGTAGGGGACACCTACCATTAGTACCTACTGGTTGGTATATGATATGGAAAATAAAACATCTTTTTTGTTTAAGGATGCTTTATTGTAAAAAGAGAATTCACAATGTAAAAAATACTCACATGAGGTGATGTAACGTTGTGGGGAAATAGATGTATTAACAATTATATATAAATTAATAATCACTTCACTAGGTTTTGTAACAGCCATTGTTTTATATAATTTATTTTCACACCTAACTAAATATTTCTTTAACGAACACTACACTTTTAAGTAATATTGTACTACAAACTACTAACACTGAAAGTGCATTGTTAAGTGCAAAAAAATTATGTGTTAACTTCTCAAACATTTAGGACGTACTAAGAGGAAGCTTTCGCGTAACCCTTTCGCAACCGCCAGCTAACAAAACTTGATTTTAATATAAATAAATCCTTTAATTTACATATTCATATGAGGGACGGCTTAGAGACAATTCGGTTTACACAGATCAACAATGGCGGAATAAAAACTCAAGGCAACCCTTAAAAAACGGCCGCACCTTTGCATAAAGTTTCAGGGTACTAATTTGTTAGGTCCCAGTGTAGTTGTGTTGATTGTTGTTAACTTTGAAATTAGAATTTATTATTTAAGAAAATATGTTATTTAGAAAAAAGAAGTCTCGTCAATAGTGACGAGAATTTTTTTTTTTCACACGAGGAAAAAAAATTAAAAATTCTTTCAGGGCGTATGTCATCATTGCGGATGCTGTGTAAAGGGTTTTTTAAGGAAAGGAAGGAGAGGAAAATCTAGGAAGGAAAAGGTTTCAGGGGTGGGTAGATATCTTGTCGCCAGTGTGTCCAGGAGTGACGGACTTTGAATTCATCCCTCCCACTGCTGTGCAAGGCGATGGGTAGAGAGAGTCCTGCTGGAGAGGAAAAAATATCTCCCTCAACAAGTCTCCCCAAATCCAGCCCACCGAAAAGTAGGTGAGCAGATCGCCAGGACCTAGAAAATCCTCACACCCGTGAACCCGGGCACCCCTTCCAAGTCACAAAACGTAGCGACCGTAGGTTCTTCAATGAATGGTTCCAGGGGCGGCGTTACCTATACCCATCTCCAAAATTGAAAAATTATTTTTAATAAACTGCCACCGAAATCTATGTAAATTTATGTGAATACCTGCTTTTATTAGAAATATTACTAATAAGAGAAGGAATCTTTTATTTAGTTACGATATATACTACTAAAATAACCCACTTAAATTAATACTCAGCATAAAATTATGTTTCACACAAACCCTTTTTTTGTTAAATTCAATAACCAAATTCCAAACTAGTAATTCACAAAAATAGAATCTGCATAACATAGATTTAATCAAGCCAATCGTCGAATGATTTTGTTTTCTACACATACAAATAAAAAATAACAAATTCTGTATTAAAACCCTTAAAACATTTACTATCTGATTATTATGACATTTATTTAATTTTTACTGTTAAAACTCAAGTTGAATAAGTCAACTGGGTTTCATCCGCTTTTCGACCCAATGTATTGAAGGAAATCTTGTCAGTCACACCTCTGAGTTTGTTTAGAATCCATTTGCATATGAGTTTTGTATAATGGCTGCCAACATTTAGAGTCGGCGATGCAGTTAAATGACACGGAATGCATCGTCAGTTAAATAATACTGAAAGGAATTCCACATACCGACGTAAATAGATGGCTTCTTCAATATATTTAACATTAATTTGCAAATATTTAACTATGATATTTACTTACGCAAAGTTTTCGAAACGCTAATGTATGACACGACGTCTGGGTGTTATTTTTAGAGTGTTCAAATATCAATCAATTTGCTTTTAGAAAATAATTACTACTGCTTTTAAAACTTCATAGGAATACATAGTAAACGTTTTACTATGTTTCTAGGAACTGAACAGCCCCATTAACAAGCTTTAGTGTTTATTTAGTGATAAATTGAAGATGGTATAATTTTTTCTATACAATAGTATGTGTACTACATTCTTTCTTTAAATAAATCTATTAGTAAAATGAATCATCAGATTTCTTTAAGTGCAGGTATTATTAAAATAAATCTTCAATTTTTCCTTTAAATGTAGGTATTAGTAAAACGAATCTTTTTATGTCAGATTTATAGGAATTTCTGGGAAGATAGCAACTACTTTAAGCATGATGGTTATGAATAAAAGCTAAAATCATAATTATACTATCACGAGAAGGTCCTACCTACCCTTCGTGATATGATATTATGGATTTTTTAAATAGTCGTATTCAGATGAGATTTCTTTGTTTATCTTATCTCACATTCCCACGAGCTCTTAATTGAATGCATAGAAGTGCATGCATACATTACATTACAGCTGTAAAGGGATGCTGCTCCGAGAGTGATCCCTTTGTGCTTAAGAAATCTGGACCGTATGCAAATGAATCTCGGGTCCCACTATTTAAAAAGATGAATAAGATATTCAAATATTAGTAGGTACCCCAGTTACGAATACAATGCGGAACCGGAAATAGTGTTACCTGTTTAGTTGTCTAAAGAGAATGCCAAAGAAATTATAGTTATAATTTTGAAAAAAAAAATATTATTATCTAGCGCAGACTATTGAAAAACATGGAATATTATAATTGTTAGATTTGTGAAGATTCATAAAATATTTAATTCCGGAATATTCATCCTCATAAAAGAATAAATTTACCTTCCAAATACTAGGGAACTTGAAAAATTACGATATCTGTGAAACTCTCAAACAAAAGAAATAAATATTGCAAATTAAGAATTATATTTTTCGCTTTTCTGAACGGATTTTTTTTTTAACAGTTCAAATTTTGAAAACTTAAAATTTGAATAATTTTGTGTATTAAGCAGGAATATGCAATAACTTCACGCATAAACCCATGCACCGACCAACAAAATAAGTATGTTTTATAATATTTAGGTAGCTAGTTAAAAATCTAACAGGAAGCACTTAGGTATGTTTTACAGAAATACATTGTTTGAAAAAAAAAATTGCCAGGTTATTTATACATACTTGCGCACGTACCTTAAAAGCAATAAATACTTAAAAACTGTTAACTAACTACTGAAGTAATGTCAGTTTAAGCCTTATCCATCGTAAATAATATTGATCGCAGGGTAAATTCACGAAAAGGAAAAACACCGAGTGTCGCCGAAAGCGCGTCTGATTGAGTCATTAGCGAGCTTTCAATTGCGGCCGCTGGTAATTGGCACTGACGGAGGTGCTAGCATTTGTCAGGCAACGCCCGTCTCCCGCTGGTACCTTTGCTACCCTGGTACCTATACGGCACGCTGCTGCATGAATCCTGGATCCAAGGGCTAATGAGACTCCCATGTTTCTAGATCTATAATCTATAGATAAGGCTAAATATTATGTTTAATGTTGAAAAAAAAGTATGTTCATAATGAAAAAACGTTTGCCCACAAGTTTGGAGAATCCATATTAAGATGGTTGATGCCTGAATACATTTTAAAATTTATTTTAAGTTTTTAATTGAAGGTAGGTATATGTAAAACAGGTTTCATGCTAGGTATTTACATACATTTTAATACTGCTGTTCTGTGGAAGCTTTTGCTTGGGGTTAGAAGAAGAGTGAATATTATTTCAGTTAGTCATCAGAAATTAATAATATAAGTAGGTGTATGCGTATACTCGTATGTGCTGTAGTAAGTACATCGCAGTCAAAAGTAAAGAAATATACAGATGTGTATAGAGAATGTAAATGTAAAAATGTAAACAGTATGATGTACAAAAATAATGTAATTAATAAATTAAATTAATGTAAACTTAAGTTTACAGATAGGTATTTTTTAAAAAATTACTATACTTTTAAAGCTGCACATCGTGACACAGAATTGCCCTCGTGAGATGAGAGGCTCATAGTTTTATTGTTACTTATGAAAAATAAATTAGATATATATCTATAGGTAGCATCATTTAAATAAAATATGGTAGATTAATTAAATAATTTAGCCGGACATGTAGAGTAGGTATAACAGAAGAGTACACCTATCTATATTAAGATGGTTTGTGTGAAAAGCAAAGAATATGAGCAAAGACACATTTCTTTAAAGTTTCATCAAATCTGGCTTAGTGGGTGATTAGTTGTAAATTTTTTTTTAATATGCCATGTCATTGGAGACTCAATTTGATTGCAGAAATTTTTGAAAGTTCGCAAAGATATGGGTTCGTTTGTTACATTTTCCTGACAGATACTTAAAAAATAATCTAACTGGATTGCACTAAGATCAATCAGATTCGATATATAAAATACTACCGTCCTTATGGTGTTTCTAAAACTTATAAGTACGGCTTGAATATTTTCATGCATATGCTTTTAGTAAAGTTGCGAGAACTCTAGTTAAGTTTACCGATGTTTTATTATCCTTGTTTACACCAAGTAATAGTGTGCTAAATCTGGGCGCAAAGCTTCATAAACAACGTTAGCCATAAGCTTTCATTTAGCATTGAATTAATGTATTTATAACGAGGTCATGTTCCCCATCGGACATCAAGTCTGTCGTGTTTAGAAACTTCATAAAATCCATTTGGAAAGTTTGCTTAACGACATACTTGCCCGGTCGGCGGCAGTAAAGCGAATGACAGGCGATGCCATCTGACGGGGAAGCTCGGAAGCTTCCCCCCCTCCCCCCACCGAGACATCCCCACCTCAAGCTTTAACGATTTTTTCCCTACACCCCAAAAAATATCACCCCTCCTACTTTATACCTGAGCGCACACTGCGTCGGTATTGAAAGACGGACTTATAAACATCCCCGTCTCGTTTTTTCTGTATGTTCGCGTGGCGGATTTTATTGTTGTCTCCGTCGGTATTGAGGGATGTAGGGAAACTTTTTGTGAGAAAAAATGTACGTATGTTTGCCGGGGTAATGTGTGTGTGGCGTAGAAGAAAGGTTTTGAGGGTTGGACTTATCCCCACGGGGATACCTTTCTCCCCCTCCCCCTGTTCTTTTTTCAAAATCTCTGGGTGGGCTTTGTGGGTAGGGGAAGATTTATTGAAATATTTCTGTATATGTGAAAGCCAGATAATACCTATTTCAAAATAAATTAGACTAGGGGTGTAGTCGAGGTAAAATTTGTTGGTTTACAAACCTTATTCAAAAAATAATTTCGATAAATTATTTGCGTTATAAAAAAAATGTGTGAAACATTTTAGAGGAATAATTTTTTTAAATAATTATTTTTCAACATATATATATACAAGTAGATACATATACTAATAATCATGGATTTTTTGAATTTATCATTTAGTTTACCAATGTGTAGGTGGAGATTTTTTGGAGACATAAATATATTAATAATAGTAGTTTGATTATGGATGAGTTTTGGTGGAGCCAAAAAATATAACAATACCTAAATAAAGTAGAGAAAATATTTAAAAAATAAATATTGCTTGTCTTGCATCAAGCATAAGTGAGTGCACGCTTTGGTGCGGTTGCACAAGCGTTATCGTGTTTGTTTAAAAAAGTGCCTACAATACTTTTAGAAATTCCTTCTCAGATGACATTACAATATCTATTAACACATGAAATTTTTGGAAATCAGGAAAAAAGCCTTTTCTAGTTTCTTATGTATAGCTATACCAAATTTGAAATAAGCTAGATAAATAGGTAGGTAATATGTAGGTACTAGGTAGGTACTAGGCTGGTATTAGGTAGGTACTAGGTACGTATTAGGTAGGTACTAGGCAGGTACTAGGTAGGTACTCGGTGGGAATTAGTTAGGTACTAGGTAGGTATTAAGTAGGTAATGGGTAGGTACAAGGTATGTACTAGGAAAGTGCTAGTTAGGCACTTAGTAGGTACTACAAAATAGATCAATAATGCTGCTGAATTTTAATACGTTTTTGGTATACATGAAAAGTATATATATATATATAAATATATATATATATATATATATATTTTTATTTTTTTATAAATATATTAAAATGACTTATCATATGTTACCTACCTAATATTAAGACACAAAGGTTAAAACACTATGGAATAATGAATCACTCCCCTCGAAAAATATCGGTGATGTTTATATCATTTAACGTTCTTAAGAATAACGTTGATGGGTACCTACCTAACTACGAGTAGAATATAGTTAAGCAGTTACCTTAAGAACAGGTACCTACCTATCGGCGAGTAGGATATAGTTAAAAAGCTACCTTAAGAGTAGGTACCTACCTACCTACCAGTAGAATATAGTTGAACAGCTACCTTAATTCGTTACGAAAAAATTCAATATCTTACAAAAAGTTTATTAATTTTGAAATTAATATCATAATACATATCTTCATTTTTTAAATACCGTGCGTGGGTAATTACATAGTTTTTTTTAATGAGCCTTCGAAAAGAGCTTGTATTATTAAGGTAGTAAAAACGTAATTCGTTGTAAATAAAAATGAACCTATCATTTAGAACAAATTAAACGCGCGTGTTAAAATCTTATGAATATTATAATAACAGGTACACGCATATACGAATGTGTGATTACTACAATATACGGGTAGGCCCGTTCTCGTAAAATAACAATAATGACTGTGTAAGGTGGCCATTATGCGCCGGAGATAAGAAATCTTATACGGTCAACGAAAATATAGCTATAATGTTAAGAAACATCTTATTGAATAACCAACACTCTAATTAAATCTCCACTCATAAAGGAAAAGAGAACAAAGAACTGGGTAATTAACGAAATAAAACAATGTGCCACGGTTGTTTTATTACAATTTTTTTCGAATCTCATTTAATTTCTTGATTTCGTGTAAGAATTTCATAATTTTATGTTAATTTTCCAATAAGATATGTCGTAAAAATCTTCTAAGATTCAGCACAGCTACCGATGTGTATTAATTTTTGTGATATTTTGAATGGTAGCTCGGAATTGCACAAATTTTCACACATCAACCGTAATTCTTTTCTTATTCGGGCAACAGTTCATTTATTTAGTAACGGACTAGGGTTAACTTATAACCCATTACATTTATAATAATATAGGATAATAAAAAAATACGGCCATGTCAAAAATAAGGCACAAAATATAATAAAAACTGGTGTCAAGTCAACACAGGAACAATGTTTTGATATCGTTCACGACTTCTGCCACATCCGTACAAAATATTAGTTGCGTCATTACGCAATTACCGACAAAAATTATTAGGACATACGCTGAGGAAAAGCAGTTCATTATTTATGAGTCTACGGGGAGGGATATATTAAAAGGGAGTTGCAACAGAGTATGCGAGTCAATCATACCTTTAATATGTGTTATATTTAACATTCATAATTGTTTAAATATAAACACATCTTATTTTCAAATATAATATCTAATTTTGGAAACTTCATGACTTTTCTTAAAGTTAAACCATTCCCTTAATTAGCGACTCGGTCATATAAAGGTCATGGTATGCTCTGGTATTGTTTCCTTAAATGCATATCCAAAGCTTACTTAAGCTCATGTTGGAAATGACGAATAGCCGTTGATGTATGAATTCCAGACAGAGAAAGTGCACAGTGCATAGAGCACAGGAATCTGTACATCAGAACTTGTCGGCTTTGTTGCTTTATGGCGTTTATGGTAAACACTAGAACACTATTTATTCAATTAAATTAACCATATAAAACAAAACAGATATTTTGCAATCATAAAAATTAACAAACCACCCGTTTCAATCGGATTGTCTAACCGCATTACCACGTATCAATTAAAAAGCGCCTCCCCCGAAACAATTGTGAACAATTTATAGAAGTTTCTGTCTACTGATTTTCAGTTTTATTCCACACAGGAGGATAACGAGCAGTAACTAACTACCTTCTAACACGACCCGGGTGATACATTTTCGAAAGGTGTTACTGTTTTCAAACTATCTACGATCTGGAATAATCTAAAAGTCATAGAGAAAGATATATTGCTTAATATACTTGAAATACACAATTTTCAACTTAATGGGATGGTTACCTGGGTACACGCCATATGGGGTAAAAACAATTAATTCTGCCTAATTATATAATAGCGGTGGGACCTAAAATATGCCATACTTATAAATGCATTTAAATGTAAATGAGCTTTAAAATATCGGATATAAATCATTGAATTATCATAGCTAATTTAAAAACTAGGAAACTTCTGTAAAAGGGGTAATGGTTGGTTGAATTATTTTAAGTATTTGAATAAATACGTATGATTATTACTTACTTTGGATTTCTGATAGCACGTTCTGACTTTTTAAATAATATAACCATATTATCAATCTAAACGTGTCTAACATCAATCATGCACACTTGTTTAGTGCCTACCTACATGTTAAAATTGCTTCTACATAAGTGTTTAATACCTGTTTTGTGTATATGTGTAGGTGTCTCGTCACAATTCCAATAATAATTGGCTAATGGTGTATTTTCACCAACTGTTAAAAATGAAGTAGATTTAAACTTCATCTTTTCGATTACCTTGTACTAAAAATGTGTAATTTTAATATTTTAATTGATTTTTAAAAATATCAAAATCCTCCAACATCCTCCGCAGTAATTTTTTTCACTAAAAAAAATCTTGAAAATACACAATTAATCTAGCAACATTTTTGTGAGAAATTATATCAAGGGCACCCGATGCGTAAGTAGATATGAGATTTTTTGGAAGCAATATTAAATATTATGGTCCTAATCATATGCGTTACAAAAAAAAACAAACAAAAAATGGCGGGCGGTTTTTGGCGCGACTGGGATTTAAATGCCAGGATCTACTAATTACTGGGCGACTGCTCTAAAGACAGAGCCATCGCTTAAAACTTCTGCCTCATTGCGTTGTTCATAGGTCAAGACAAAAATTGCCCGATTTTTGTGTTGAATTTGAATTTCCATGTTAATATTCAATCGGAATGAATTGGAAGCGTTGCGTCGAGTTAATCCAAACGAACGAATACAAAAAACGGTATTATGTACAACACCAAGAACCTGCTTCCATGATAGTCAAATTCCTTCTCCTTGGTCCAAAACAAAAGAGCTCGAACTTGCTCAATTTTCTTGCAACTGTTCCAAATTTCAAATAGTTTTCCAGCAAGGTGATGGTTGCGGAAAGGTGGGAACTGGATAAATGACATTCCAGTAGGAAACCTAGCATATTCTTATTTCAAGACCAAACAGATGTTGAATTGTTTATTAAACGTATAATATAAGTACATTCTGATGGGCACAAACATCTAAAAAATGTATTTTCAAGGGTGAGAGTAGAAACTTGCTTATGTGTTTCAGGTTTTTTTGTACCAATTTTGTCAAAATATCAGAAAACTTTCAAACAGAAATTTGGTTCTTACTTGTAATATTCGTGATATTCAGTAAACAATTGTTTAAAATAATGATACAAATTTTTATTTTCTTAGTTAGATTATCACGAGTCATTATTGAAGGGATTGATAAAAGTCAAGTAAATTTAACCTTATTATTTGAAAACGACAGAAGGGTAATTTGTGTAAATAACGTACGTAAGTAATGTAAATAATATATGTAACATACAACGATATATCATCGCTGCAAACATGTATTTTTTGTGACATTTTAGCGTAAACAAGTTATTGCCTAGACGAATTTATTGAAGCTGTATTAAATAAAGACTTTGTGCTGGTATCCTAAATTATGGAGCCGAATTAAGCTTATGTGAATATGCTTTATTTGTGCTCTTTTCTGAACACAGGATAACTTTTTAAAATAGCCCGTAGATTTATTTTTGCTGATGATACTGCACTAGTTGTCTCTAATGAAAACCCGGAAATAGCTATTCAAGAATTACAAATAGACTTTAACGAGCTACTTAAATGGTGTCATGATGTAGGACTAATTATTAATGTCAAAAAAACTAAATGCATGTATATAAGATCACCGAGCTTGAAAATGTGGAACGTACCTAAAATAACTGCACATAATTTTGAATGTATGCCTAAAAAATGGATAATATTTGCTGCTGTGAAAAAATTGATTTTACAAACGAATATACTTACCTTGGCATAATCGTAGACAATTACTTTAAATGGGACAAAAGTGTGACCAAAATTTGTAACCAGCTCCGATGTTTGGCGAGTAATTTTTATAAATTAAAATTTGTATTGCTTCGATGGACTCTCAAACTTATATATCATTCTATGGTCGAATCGATGCTTAGATATGGAATTCGAACTTGGGGACACTCGAGTAATATTAATATTAAATACATTCAACATTTACAATCTGCTATAATTAAAAAAATTGTGAAACCAAGCATTTACAAACAAAGAAACAACTTAAAATTACTTTATGGCTCTGAGAGCCTACTTCCAATTAAAGGGCTTCTCTGGTTTATTATAATTATGGATAATGCGGGAGAAAATGCGTGCAAAAAGTCATTTGTGCATAGTCACAAAACAAAATTTACTGAAAAAAAAGGCGTAAAAATTCCACTAACATCAAATAAGTATGGTAGCAAAACACTTGACTATTTGATACCTGTGATTTATAACAAATTAACGAAAACTTTAACATAAAAATAATTAGGAAACCTGCCCTAAACTGACAAAAAGTGGTTAATAAATGAACAAAACGTTTATCTATCCTAAACATTATATTTGGTATTAATATTTCAATTTCAGCTAATGTGTATTATGTTATAACATTAAATGGTAGAACCTACAGACAAGCTGATTGTCACAGCTTTGTGGGACTACCTATATCTTATATTGTATTAAATGTAATCATATTCAATTTAATAAATAAATAAAAAAGTGAATATATATATTTTTTTAAGAGTGGTCATAAATGATAATACTCTACGTGTCGTGATATATGTGATACTATGTGGATACTCTATGTGGTCGTTTACTATTTCTGACGCAATACAAATAATCAAATTATACATGCATCTAAAGAAGATTTAACGCAATATTTAGGGCTTTCGGTTATCGTTCTGAAGTTTGTGATAATATTTTTGTATGCTGATTTTATTTTTAAAGAATACTTTACCCCATTCTCGTGACAGTGGAAAAATAATACAGAATAAGCACCATATCATGGTGCTAAAAAATAGCCCTAACCCATTGTTGTTGCTTATTATTTCTAGGAGGTTGGATGATTGGATGATAGTGGCATAGGCACTTCGCCAGCTTAAGAGGAAACCGTGCTTTCCTCTAACGCGTCTCCGGAGCACCTTAAACGTTTAAGTGGTATTTGCAGTGGTGAGACTAGTGAGGTAATACTCCTAGGTAATACCGCCGCTATGTTCCTCTCCACGCCTTGCACTCACGATGCGGTAGCCTAAAGCCTTTGCGGCGAAAATTTCGTATTCAATTTTAGGATACTCGGCACCTTTCAGACACGAGCGCCGCGTCGTATATCATTTTATCATTATAAACAAAGTTAATGAGGCGGTCGAACGCAGATTATAATGGAGCCCGCAGTAAAGAGTAGGTTGCGGGGGTCTAAGGTGATACATTAGCGGAGACTGTAACTGAAATCGTATTGAATGTTGCCTTTGTGAGATACCAGGCTGTTGTTTGCTGTTGGTTGATCTACGGCTGCAGGCCGATAGTAAAATTTATGATATTTAGCTCCATTCGAAAACACGATTGTCTAATGTACCTTAGATGATTAGATTAATGACCTATTAGAGGCATGTTATACACCCAATTTAAGTATATACCTACTGAACTTCAAGTAGAGATACATTGTTCTTATTTTTAACCTCTTCAATAATCGTGTGGGGTAATTTAGCAACTAGATAGCTTTTAATATCAGCGGCAAGTATTTATTTAAAAAAATGGATTTTAGTAAGGAATCCTACCCAAAGCAACAAACCTGGTGATTTTTTAATCTCCGCTATTAACGGAAAATAATGAAGCTGTTAGCAAAATTAATTAACCTATCATTTAGCTTTGAAAAATGGTCCCCAAGTGGTTATTCCATATCGTAGAATTGATTCTGCGAGTAATATGTAAATGATTTTTATAATATTCAAGGAACGAAACACAATTTATATAATCTATCCACAATCGTTTTCAGTTTTTTACAAATATTGTTTACTTGAATGTCCAATTTAAAATGGCAATCAACAGTCACTCCCGAATAAACGCGTTTCTACAATTTTTGATGTTAATGTTTATGGTTAATGTTAATAGTTAAAGAAATTCTTTAAAATGCATTTATAAGCGTTAATCTCTTACATTGTTACTATAGATTTCACAGTGAAAACTGGCGTGTCCAAACACTGTTTACATTATTACTTCACACAGAACACAATTTTTAACCTAGAACTGAATAATACCTGCATATTATTTACAATACAATTTACATAATATTGAAATACGACATCGAATAGAGAAGGCATCAAATCTGTTATTCTTGGAACCAGTATTTCAAATGTCCATCATTATATCCTCTCCCCTTGCTTTTGGGGCCAATGAGAATTTAATAATAGCTCTAATGTTAATTGAACGTATCACGCAAACTATCATATTTCATGGGTAGGACATTATAATATAGATGCGTACCATCAAAGAACAATGTCTCCCAGAACAACTGACATAAAATGTTACCTTCCTGTCCCCTAAAATTATTCAAATATTGTAAAACCGTCATTTATGAAAATAGATTTAGTTTTAGAAACTTTTTAATTAAGAAGTTCATAAAATTTCGTTAAAATTGGCATCGCGTTATTAAAAAAAATTATGAATCATTGTACATAACACCTAGAATATTAAGTCAGCTACAATATTGTATATTCAACTCTCATTTCGTCAAGATGCGATCATCTACCGATGTATATCATAATATCATGTTTATCATGATATACCGATGTATATCATAATTTTAGAGAGGTTGAAGGTTAAAGATTAAATTAATACCAAATTAGATAATGAGTGGACGTTAAATAAGTTGTTAATTTGATTGTCATTACATCAATCTGCAAGACAAAATCTTTCTCTGATCTCAAGAAATCAATTTAAATATTTAAAACTTTGTAATTGATGAAATCGTTTCATTAATAGAATAACCCTTAAATGATATTCGGTAAAAGTCAAGTTTTTTAAAATTGCATCCACACAGGAGGACATGAAGAAAAAAAAAATTAGGGCTTATGTCACCTTTGGGGATGCTGTGTGAGGGTATTTTTAGGGAAAGGAAGGAGAAGAAATTCTGTGAAGAAAAAAAGGTCTTATGAGTGATAAGAATCTGTGGGTCAATGCGTCTAGGAGTTACGGAGGTATGAATCGATCGATCCCACTGTGGTGCAAGGCGGTGGGTCGGGAGAGAGTCCAGCTAGAGAGGTCAAAAGGTCTCCCTAGATCAGTCTCTCCCAATCCCACCCGCCATGCAGTAGGGGGGGCAAACGCATCCGCCGCCAAGACCTAGAAAAACCTCACCTCAAGAACCCGAGCATCCCTACTAAGTCACCAAACGTAGCGTACTACTTGAGGTGACCAAGATACATAGAAGCAGCTGCTAATAAGCATGGTAGATATATTGTAGATAGGGGCTTGCAAATTTCGAAACTTTTTGAAATCCCGTGGTATTGCGAGATAGAATCCCGGGAGATCCCGGGGGATTGGCGTGATTTAAATATTAAGGATATCAATTGAAATAGTGTCATTATTTCAGAAAAATGCTTATTTTTAATTATTTCAATCAGCTTTGGATTAATATTGGAAATGTGACACATGAACTTTTTTAAGAAGACTTTGATAAAAAAATTAGATTGTAAAAAACATAGATTATGGAAAGTGTTATCGCCCGTACGCTAACGGAAATTTGTGAACAAAAGCCCAACACTTTTTCTTATTTCCATACTTAACTGGTTGGTGGGACTGTCATCTAATGTGTGTCTGTTAATGTATTTCTCTCTCTGATATCTCCATTCTGAAAAAAGGACACACCTTGTCTTCAAAACCGATTCCAGGTTCCGAAGTTTCTGAGTTTGAGTTGCAGCTCTATCCTCTCTTCCTAACATCAAGTTCGGTTCCTATTGTCAAAGATTGACCAACGACTTTTTATGCAAACATGTTTTCATGTTTTTCGTATAAATTTAGTATTTTTTCAATCCAGCAAATCCCCCACATGAAAATCCCGCAATTAGGCGGGATCAAATATTGCTGAAATCCCGCGGGATCAGCAACCCTAAATGTAACGTGTTAGGTATTTTATAAAAATATTATTTTCAATATTTGAATATTGAAGACAATATTAGCGAGGGCCCTCTCCTTGCCGGGGCGCCACCCTACCAAGGGTTCAAGTTCTAGATGCGACCGTATCTTTTTCTGATTTTTATGTTACAAATTTTCGTTTAAGAATCTCTAATATTGTCTTCAAAAAATAAATCTTATTTTAGTTCAGTGTTTGTATTATAAATGATTGTGTATTGTCTCTATTTTAGGCACTACTGTTCTTATCGTTATGTACATCTACTTTTATTTACCATAAGTGCAATTTTTCATGCTTTTTTGTATGACTTTTAAATTATTTTCAACAGAGATAACTTAGTAAATTATCTTTTTAATGAAAAAGTAATGTTTATAAGACAAGGTTTTTATGCATAGCACAAATGACAATAAATTATTAGAAGCATTAATTATTCGCCTGTAATATCAATACAAATTGATTAGGTATTGGGAGATATTTTCAATTTGTATTGTTATTACAGGCGACTAATTATTGCTTATAATAATTTATTAACTTAGTATATACTTACCGTCTTGTAATGAAAAATCAAAGGTTACGTAACAACAGCATGTTTGTTTTACATTTCTCAATTCACCGTTAAATACTCGTAATACTTCACGCCACACTCGTGAATATCAGTATCAGCATTCAATTGCCAAGCTTTTATCAGTCAACAGTGATGATTTATTTAAAAATTTTCAAGTCATCAATAAATCGGCTTGTACAAATACATAATATCATAACAATTGTCACAGAAGCATACAATAATCAATAACACACGATACATAATGCATTCTCCACACGTCACGTTAATAGTTCCATTCAGTATCGATGGGTTCCGATTGTACCATTGTGACCAAATAATTATTATGTACACAAACCTGTGACAGGTAGGCTCATTGGTCCTATTACACGTGTGATGTACTCCGCAACAAAGAGATCAATTACAAATCGACAAATGGTATTTCACACGGCGCGGGATATGATAGGATAAGTGTGTCTATGATAATAGAAATCCAGGTATAATGGATATTGAGTAGTTTGGATCAGTCCCTTTTTGGCCTTTTTTTTAAGTCGATCGATTTTATTTGGGGTGTTCACAATGGAACAATAATTGTTATTATTCCTGAGGTTTTGACTTACGTAAGCTCCGATTTTTTTAAAATCTATGGAGTATTAGAGTATTTTTACTTCTTATTTGCATTAAAACGTAAGGAAGCAATGAAAAAATAGGTCGCCCTTAATTTAGCGTCAATGACGTCGAAATAGGTGCATGTCGTGTCCAAGCTATTCATGCTCTATTTTACACATAAATAAAATATTTTAGGTAAAAAAATTTATAAGTAAAATTCTTCGAAATTGGTACATCGATGTATGAGTATGTACGATATAGGTATTACCAATTTTCATTTTAAACTTTAAAGCAGAAAATTTGATGTGTCAAAGATCAAAAACGATGATCTCTGACGTCATTAATTCGGAACTTTAGTTACCGTGCAATGTCATTTCCATAATGTGTTATGGAGCTTTGAAATATCCACTTATCCGTTAAAAAATTAAACTAGTCGTCACATTGTTTGTTCCAAAGTTTAATAAATGTAATAACTACTTATTACATAATTTTCATTAGATAATTCAAACAATAAATTAAAAGTTATTAAAATAGCTATTAAAAATAAAAAAAGTAGCGTACATTCTACATTATTATATGCAATGAAAATTCATTACCGTCATGCTGAATAATTGCGTTCAAATGTATTGTTAGTACCCAGCTATTATTCATATTTTTTATGTATTTTGAAAGGGTGGTTGAACTAGAAATGTAGAAAAAAACTGTAACACAACCAGTTCATAACAATGCGTGTTTTTTTGCTGAATAACGTGTTTTTTATAACTTAACGAATGAAAAATGTTGTTTGTATTGTTTTGGTATATCTAGCAACATAACAAAAGGCATTTGAGCGTGATTACCATGTTTTTGTAATATACGTAATTGGCAGATGCGACTTGGTATAATAATACGTTTAAGTTTGTTTAGGATAGCTATTTTTATAACTAAACTTTTATTAATTAGTTCCACTATTAATAATTTTAATACCTACAATCTATCTATATAAATAAGAATGCAAACGTCATTTTGTTAAAAATCTTAAATCTCCGAAAGTTCTTCACGATTGCTTTGAAATTTTGAAACAACGATGCATTTGAATACGCGTGTGTTTTTGTATACCTATGTTATATAGATGTCACTTGTGACAGGTAAAACCTTTATTTTTTTGAAAAAAAAAACAGAGCCATCTGTTGGACGTAAAAGAAAACATGAAATATTGTTTCTCTATCTGCACAGACAGACTAAGCCACAGCAACGCGTAGCGGGGTACACCTAGTGCATAATAAAATTAATTATTTAAACACTATTAAATAAAGTTTCATGAAGGTCCACAAAAATAATATATATTTTTTTTATTATTCTGGTGCAACTTCATATCGATGGCTTCTTCTGCCACATCTTGATTTACTACATCTTAATCTGCTATGTCTTCATCCATTACGTGTTTTGAAGCTACGTCTTTATATACTACGTCTTCACATGCTACATCTTCATCTGCTACGTCTTCATCTGCTACAACTTCTTCTCCTCAATCTCGATTTGCCACGTCTTCATCAGCTTCGTCCTCTACCACGATTTCCTCTTATTTACATTTTTTTAGTTGTTTCTCCTAATAATCACATATTGAAGTTTCACACACATTTTTTTTTCTTGATTAAGATTTCATTGTATCAAATATTGATTTTAATGTTCCATCGCCGGTCTCGGTAAATCACATTTCTCCATATTATCAAAGCCCACCACTCTAACATATACAAGTATTTTCCACTTATATTAAAAAAATACCCTTCAAGGAAGCGGGTTCCCAAAACAAGTAGGGTCACTGAAAACGGAAATGAATACAGATCAGCGCTTGTCATTCTCAGTTCGGCTGACATAGATTTTTTGTTAATATATGCAAACAATACAGGAACCAGCTTTTTTTCATCAAACCCTTCCGCATAGGTACTCTGTTTCTTTATTTAAATTCACTTAATTTTTTCAAAGTAATTTATATCCTCAAACGATATCCATGGGAAATATCGTGGATATTTAAATTAGGCCATCTGAAAAAAAACTACCAACGTTAAATAATTATGCCAAACTTAAGCATCGGTAGATAAAAATATTATATATCAACGACTTCTCCACGTTAAGGCGAAGCACTTGGTATTAATGCAAAAGCGTGTGTTTTTGGTCGCTTGAAAATATTTATATGCTTTAATGAAATACTGCGAGTAAAACACATCTTGGCCTATAAAACTATGCAGTATTTTTTGATAATTCTTTTTTTTATAAACCGAGAAAAAATAAAGAGTAAAAAAAAATCCAAATAAAAATCACTTTAATGTTCAAAATACCCTGCTAATGAACCCATTTTCGGTCATGATTTTATTGTATAATAAAGCAAATAAAATTTTTCAAATATGATTATAAAACATTGAAATATTCTGTGTCTGAACTTCGCTAAATAAAATAAATTGACGATGTTGTTTTTCTTGAAAATCAAAACAAGCGGTAGGTGTTAAGCGGAAATTTAAACTTTATCGCCATCTGCATAAGGAATGTTATTGTTAGCGGCCTGATTCCAAATTTTTTTTTTTTTTTTTTTAAAAAGAAAGACAAACATTCCCAGGTTACGAATAACCCAACAATGTTTGAAAATCTCCTACTACCACCACAGAAAGCCGAAAATGTTGCTTGTGTTGTGATGGAGGACTTAGCCAGCCGAGGAATCGAACACGCGACGCTCGGGTGAGACCCAAGCGCTATGCCCACTCAACCACTGACCGGTCAAAAAAAATCAATGTTACTTTATTACTGAATTCGTGATGTTACTGCAACTAATTAGATAATGAAATAGTGTTTCGCATTAAACCACTCAACGAATATCCCAATTAAACATTTTTAGCACTTATGTTCATACAAAAAATAAGTTTGAACAATCTCTTTCAACTTGAATGTTTTCAAGTTCTTTTCACCTTTCAGTAATAAATTATTTCAGTTTTGAAAGTAGGTAAATAAACAATATTGAATTATGATGCACTTCGAAAATAACTAAGTAGGTGCTCTTATTAGGTATATTTGAACAGTAGTAACTGTGTACTTGCAGTTATAGAACCGTGTGAAACTGAACAGGTTTATAATTAAACCAATTGAACTTTCAATCAATAAAGGAAACAAGAATTTAATTCGTAGGATCCAGGTAGGTCTGATTTAGGGTGTGAATTATCGTTGGGGAACTCGTCCGGCCGATTCCATTATTCATTTTAAAGAATCTGCATGCGGCTCTATTTAATACGCGAGTAATTTGCATACCTGCGGGTACCGCAGTGTAAAATTTTGGTTTAATTATATGCCTACTTAGAGAGAAGGAAATCTCTCTAGACTCTAGAACACTGTGTAGTCGTTCAAAGGAATGCAAGGCTTTGTTATACAAAAAAAATCTTTGCCTGAAGGTTTAAGTTAATAACTTCACTTAGATGCACTTCATTATTGGAATGCGTATTGTGCAACTGTTCCGCATTTAATGCACAAGTATTTAAATAAATAATTTACACTGCCTTACTTTGTGTGAAGCAAATAGCACGTAGTATAATAATATAATATGCTTCATTATGATAAGTGCAAAAACAAAGTTCATTCCCAGCAGTTGTAATGGCACATTGTTTCTTATAGTAATGCTATTATGCTCTGACCTGGCTTCTGGTGGAGTTCATGTAACAACATTAATGGAAATTACATCATTATTAATTGCACAACAGTCGATCGACACAAAGAGTCGATCACATATCCAATAGTCGAAACTTTGAACAAACATATCTACTTTCTTTATCATCATTTAAACCTGCTTATCTGCTTCTGTAGTTTGTCAGCAGGTAATATTGAAAACACTTACGATATTAACATGTTAAATTTTCAAACCGAATGTAAAATTGATGATGATAAATAATGATTGTTACTACGAGTAATTTAAAAAATATGATGATCTGATATTTTGTAAAATGTTACTTTGGTATGGGAATATATCCGCTGTTGGGATTTCGGTAAATTAAATTAAAAGAGCAACTAGTTTATGATGACCATTTTCAATTTGGTAGGAGGGTATCGGTACCGCCGCCCCAAGAATAATTTATTGGATAACCAACACGTGGATGGTGAGACACTTGTTGAACCTTTGACCTCTCTAAAAGGACTCTTTCGACCCATCAGTTTGCACTGCATTTAGAGAAATGGAATCATAGGTTCTTCACACCTGGATATACTGACACCCAGATTTCTACCCACCCCTCATATGTGTTTCTTTCCAGAACTTCCTCTTATTTGTTTCCTTAAAAAGACCCACTACACAGTATCCCCAAAGATGACACAGGCCATTATTTTCCTTATGACCCCTTGTGTGGAGCTAAAGTAAAATAAGTGCCCTTGAAGCACCGATACAATGGGATTTTGGTATCCCCAATATTGGGGACTAACTAACAGTGAATAAGAGGCAAAATAAAATAAACTATCACCTATTTAATTTATCATCAAGAGCAGATAGATATCTATCTCTCAGTTTATGTGAGGATTGTCATTGTCTACGTTATATAAATACGTATATTGTGCTATTTTCCAGGTATTAGGTTGGATACTATCAAACTAATTTTTAATGAAATTATCACTAACCGAAAACGAAATATGTTAAAATATCAAAAATTTAATACAAAACTCCTTTTAATTTAGTTGACGTGTCTTTATAACGACAAGAATTAATTATAGCGTAAAAACTGCACCGTTTCTGCTCCGTGCGAAAATTCGTACTGCCGGAAGGTAAAATAAATTAAAAGGAACTATTATTACAATCCCCTTACGAAATCTCCTTGTTTTGTCCTCATATTATAAATTCAGGTGAATGTGAGAGAAGGCACAAACTATTATAAAATAACATGTCCTCGGGCTACAGGGCGATCTGAAAATATCTTACAAACTTTAAAAAAAGTGAATTTTGCTGATTTCAATATGCTAAGAAAAGTATTATTTTCCATATACGAGTACAAGTGTTTTTTTATAACAGTTAAATATATGGTGTCCGGAAATTCATAGTTGACTAGGAAACCGGAAAATCTATAACATAAACCCAATAAAAAACCCAAAAAACTCTTTTTTTTATCTGAACAATTCGGTTTTTTGACTCTTTCTCATTTTTTGTGTGCTTTATGTGCTCGACAGGAATGTTAGGTTAAAAATTTACTTTGAATTTTTGTAATATATATGAATTTTTTAGAACGCCGACAAAACTATGGAGTTAGGTTCTATTAGGTTACTAACAAGGGATATATACAAAAGTTTTATGATTTGTAACGATTCAATGTTTTTAATTGTTCTTAATATAAATCCTAATGTTTTAACAATTTGTTGAATGTAATTTTATATAACTTATACATGAACGTATTTATAATTTTGTAAAAGTATATAGCATATGACTGGCTAATATATTATTTATTTATCAGCACTGGGATTTGAATCAGCACGCTTCGATTCCACAGCCCATGAGCTAATACATATTATCTGTCAAGGAGGTCGTCAATAGATATTTAAAACCTATTAATTTAAATGTGGAGATCTCTTACTCCAACTGTTAGGTTAGCTAAAAATAAATATCAAAAAACTTAAATATTATTTCTTAGTCACCCTGTACTTGCCCAGAGCATTTCCTATTGCATTTGGAAGTGTAATAAAGGCGTGGTAAAATAAAGCATTTACTCCCTTATCTTATGCAAATTATTATTTTAAGTATAGCCAAAAACTATGCGCCGAAGTAGGCCCCTTTCTTTATCAGCAATCCCATTTAAATACTGTCAGCTACCTGCGTTTCCTTTGCCATACAAATCGTTTAAATTATTTACATAAGAACAATAATTCAACTCAGATTTTTGCATAAAAACGTTGCAGTGATTAAATTGTAATTTTTCATGCTGTTAAAAATGTTGCCCGTTATTTTTTTTTCATTTCGTGATAATAATATGCGTGTATAAAAGTTCTCTTTAATTCATCATGTCAAATAAAGTTCGTGTTATGTAGGTACCTACCTAATTTCTTTTAAACTCGGGTTGAAAGCTTAATTTGACTTAATATGTTTTCAGGAGAAATGATCCCCAATATTTTTTGGCAGCCACCTCTGGTCTGGAGCATCGAGAAGTCAATATGGACTATCCATTTGATGTATTCCTTTACCATGCTACTATCTATTACTTTTACTCAATACAATTATTTTCACTGGTATTTCAAAAAAATTGATCCCTTAGTCATGATAGGCTCAAAGTTTTGTATTCGGTTAATACATACCACAAGAATCGTAAAAATTACCCTTTCCTTTACTCAAAATTTCAGTTGTAGAATTTGACAATTTTAGTCTTAACTCCCTCCTACAATTTTCTACGAGATCAAGACTTACAACTCAAAAAAGCAATTTCAAACGTTTGGAATTTGTTTTCGGATAAAATTAAAAAGGGTAAATACCACTGACGTCAGAAGAGATAGACTTACCCTAACATGAAATCCGGGTATCATTTCGACGAACCGGAGTCAAACTATGTGACCATATTTTTGCCACCAGAAGAGTTCGGAAATGCTTTGTATAATCTACCGAATACCGAAAAGCGCACCTTAAAATAACCAGGCCCTGCGCAGAAAAGTAAAGTTTGCTAAAGTAAGGCAACGGCTTGCATCGCAGTCCATTGTGGGACTTTTCTACGCAGGATCTGAATGTTCGTTCTTAAACGAATCGCCTGGCGTAGCGACTCTAAAATTAAGGGCCGTGGGTAAATTATAATACATTTTTAAAAGTTTCAAACTAAATAATGTAACAAAACATTACGTTTTGTAAACAAGTCTGAACTTTTGTTTACCCGATTTAAATACGTAGTTAATTTTTTATGTTTAAAGAACTAGTAATTCGGAAGCAGATTTTAATTTCGAGCACTAAATGGTGAGATTACAATTCATTCTCTTGCTCCTCGCATCTTGTTTTGTTCCCCTCACCTTTATTTGCAGCTCTATCTAGTTCCTAAGTCTGTGGTAATTTCATACAAAATTAGTAAGATCTAAGTAAGTTCATCCTCTTTACAAACTAGTGTATTCGTGCAGTACCAACATACTCATATATTAATATACATTATACCATGTTCGTATGCCTTTACCAATATTATACAAAGTGTAGATATGTGGTAAGATGGAATAAATTAGCTATTAATCAGGATTATTTTCGGAAATCTTTTCAGGAGGTCTTAGGGACGGAGAGATGACGTTAAATTAAATTTCCGTGTATTATATTTCGGCCAGATAAAATTAATTCTTAAATTATTGCTGACAATCAGGATCCAACCATTGCTCCCAAGGGAAGTGGAATGAAATATGTTAGGATTAGAAATTAAGTCCTGTTGATTTGCATTTCCTTCAATGCAAAAATAATGTTAGATACGTATATTGCGATCGATATTGTTTTTTTGAAGTTCTGTATAATTTTAATTTTTTTACAAATTGAAGCCACTTTAAAAAAGTGAGTGGTTTTAAAATACAAACATTTGAATTTTTGCGACTTTTGAAGCAGCAGCAACATGTAAACGGTGAGCTCTGGCGTTATGAAATTTGCATAATTTGTTTGTCTGAGATTTATAGATCAATCAAAGAACCGGTAGTATCGGAAGTATAGAGCTCTGCAGTCACATGCTATGTTTCAATATTGTTTGAAAAAATATTTCGGAAAGGTATATTGAAACTTAAATTAGTTAGTAGAAGTATAAATGGCTGATTAATTTGTGGACATGTGATTGAATGTATAATTTATAACGACTGGTATTACCTGAACGCCGAGTTGAAATAACACATTATCCCAACAGTTAGAACAGCGCCCCATTACCCGAACCCTTTGTTGGGCCGGCATGGAGGAAGTGTAATCTAATACATCTCTTACCTGTAGTTTGTACAACTTGCACCATAATCTACCGGCGAGATGCATTACCACGCTTCGCGACCCTCGAATCTTCCAACATCCGGGCCGCGTATGCAAATGACCCCCACAAAGAAGACTAGTGAACAAACGAAAAAAAAAATTAATAAAAAAGTTTCAATGTACCATTTATGAATATTTAAATAATTCTTCTCTCTTTCCCTGCGATTCAATATCGAAAATGTGTGCGTTGACATCAGCAAGCAGCCAGCTGGTGTATTTTTTACTACTTGGTTAAAACGTTGGTCCATATATATACATTAGTATTAGGGTCTGCGCTACCTATTCATTAAAAGCTTGTTTTATTCTTTTGGATTGAGGTAGTTTACTCACTGAATGGGGTAGGTACCTAGCATAATGAAGGGTTTGTACCTAAGCCTTATTCCTCATTTGGCCCCGGGGCCTTTACGCAAAGAGTTGAGCTCGTTAGAATTTTGAAAGAAATCCAGTCTCCGTCTGTGTTCTTAAAAGCCAACAAGTGTTTAGCATCGCCGAGGAGATTTGGGCATATCGTCTGCCGGTTTAGCATAATTAGTCGTTTTGTAAAACGAGCGTGTTTTTCGCGAATCGATGTTTTACACGCGCTAAACGATGTTCCGCGGTAATCCTGTTTGCGTTTTAGATCATTAAGTTTAAACATTCGATAACAGGTGGCGTTTGGTTATTTTCGCTCCGTTTGCTTGCTTAATATCTTTTCAGCTTTCTTGTGTGCTTTAAATTAACTGTGAACAAACGCTACCTTACGTTTTAAACCTGCGCTCTGCATACAAAATTGTGGTTAATTTATAACAAGTTAAATTAACTGTTGGAAGATCTTGAGACTAATACAATATTTTGAATGAAACAATATGTAACTCGGTATACATTTTTTAAAATAATAACTCGCCATCGCCGGCACGTATTTATTAATATTAGCTAAGTCTATGTCCGCCCTGACGAAGACACGTTTATGCCGAAACCGATTGGCGTTTTGCTATAAAGTAAGGTGATGTGAAGGTGAATTTATAGAGACATGTTGATTAAAATTGTGCAGTGAGAACGAATGGCTTAAACATAATAAACTAAGATTACCTTTACTAATAATTTCATCAAAAATAATGTCAACCAAAGAGTTTCTTTGTGTGTGGGCTAGTTTCTAGTTACTTGGTATTATTTATTTATTTATTACACCTAATTTATTTATTACATTTAAAACAGTTCCATTACACGTGGTCAATATGAGCATGAGTACATTTTAACATTTTAATTTACACTTATAACATTTATTCTTTTTGTAATTTTTACAATTTTCTTCAAACTTTCTTAAACTATGTACATTTTTAATGTCACTAGGAACTCAGTTATACATACACTTGATTTCCTTTGTACAGAAAAAAATTCCATGTTTTTGTTTAGTTCATTTTTGTTTAGTCTAATTTTTTTATTTCTATCTGTGTGTGGAAGTCTTTATCATATTGTAACGTGTCTCAAAAGCAAGTTCGTAGTAAAATATTCAAAAATTTGTAGATAAAATTAAATATTTATTTTTCAGAATAACTTTATTGAGTAAAACCTCAAATTGTAATATTTAATTATTGAAGACAATATTATCGATTTCTTAACAAAAATCTGAAACAGAAAAATCAGAAAAGGATACGGTCACATCTCACATCTAGGACTCGAACCCAAGACCCTTAGTTTAGAAATCGCTAATATTGTCTTCAATAATTAAAATTAAATATATAATATTTCTTTAACACTCATCATATTTAATTCCTTAAGCATTTTCTGTATTGATTTATATTTATCACATTTCAAAATTTATCTCGTATCTCCATTCTGGATTATTGGGAGTATTTTTAAGCTACCTATCTAAATTAATAACGTAGAGAATACTAGAACAGTTGTTAATGTGTGGTGCAACAATTGTTTTAAAAATTAGTCAATTTTTTTCTTCTATTTTTTCTTTCAATTTTTCCAAGGAAAGATAGCTTTTTTCTTCCGACATGCTCTCAGAAGTACCAGGTATTGCAGCCCTCGTAAGAGCCCGGGTTATAGCAGGTTTAATGGAGAGGACAAACAACTCGAAAAATTACCTTATCGTGGAATCCCGCCAGAGTCCAGATTTAAACATCGTAACTACACTGGAGAAAGTTGTTGACCCTGTCAATCTAAAATTGTAAAATATATTTCCTTGCGCATACATTCTTATGTTTTATATACGTGTTTGCATATTATTGTAGATTTCTTATGGGATGTTATTATTGTAATAATATTGTATATTATACTTTGTGTGATGTGTGGAATTGCAAAAACCTCCCCACATTCCGGAATAAACACATTATAATTATTAGCCTTTTTTGGGAATACAATCGCCAATTTTTTCAAGAGCTATCTTTGAGACTAGAATTACTCCCAAGTAATTTATCTTAATTTATCTATTTCAAGTTTTCACTGTTCTTGTTATTATAGTTATTGTGTTTCATTCCATAATTATTTAATTCTCGGATGAGAGTGCCACTAATGCGAATAGAGGGCGTTCCCGCCAGCCCATGCGTGGCGTTCTTTAATAATACCTACCAATATCTGAATACACGCAATATTATGTTCCTCCGAATTAGGTGTACCGTGAACCATCGTCTTCGTTACTCATACAACATAAACTCTAATACGTACACCTACAAGCCGCAAAGAGCTAACTACTGACAGACGGCCCCCATCAAATTACATATAATTAAAACATAAATATTAGACAGGACTCCGTGTGGGAGCTGCTCATTAGGAATGTCTAAGAAGTTGCCGACTTTGACGATGCTACAAAAGTTTTTTTCGTGTGTATCCCCTGTATTGCAGACCATAAGAACTGGCTATGTTTTCACAGGATTTAAAAAAACTACGCGTTGAGTTTCAGTATTGAAAATCCCGTATTTTATACCAGAGTTAATACGTAAGATAAGATTTCTATCTGTTTTAAAACGGATTAATCCGACAATAAGCCACCTAAAAACGTACTAGTAGTATATTGTCGGTTAAGAGCGAAAAGTAGCTAAGTAATAATTTTCC
Source organism: Hesperophylax consimilis (assembly GCF_061612785.1). Lineage (NCBI taxonomy): Eukaryota > Metazoa > Arthropoda > Insecta > Trichoptera > Limnephilidae > Hesperophylax > Hesperophylax consimilis. Next base: position 7,592,452 of record NC_142842.1, read on the forward strand.
AATTTGAGTTTTTAATGACAAAGTAGTGTTCTTTATCATTGTAAAAATGGCGAAATGATAATTTTAAAATTTGATTTTCCATGATATTTTTATTATTTTGTTCATAATGTTCTAGGCATAATTTCTTTAATATAGTTTATGAATTATAAAAAAAGAAAGGTGTTATTTGAAAAAAGTATATTTTATGCATAATTTAGGGAAATAAAAGAAGTTCATTATTAAAGTGCAGAATAAATTATTTAGGATTTATCTCGGAATAATGTGATAATTTTAGTAAACCACTTCTCACCCTTAATTGGCAATATTGTATCCAATTGTTTGTAATACATTATTGTATGCACGGTTAGATTTGGTTTAAGTTCAGTTGTATTTTATAGCTAATTAATAATTTGCTCAGTAAGAATGTTTCTAATAATAATTGCATAATGGCGTGTGGTATGTGATGGTTTATGGTAAGTTGTAGTATTTGAATTTTAAAAAAAATCACTCTTCAAATCTCTAAAGTAATTCCAAAAACGAAGAATTCTTTTGCATTTGGCAAAAAACCCTGTATATTATTTAAAGCCAGATAATTACACAACCTTCACGCAGTTTTACAACTGAAATAACGTAGTAAGTTCCTTGATCCTAGAAGATTAATTGCACCAATCAACGCGTGAAATAATTTTGGAATAGATTACGTTTTACGAGATGTTTAGATCGTAATTATTTATTGTCTACGTATAAAATGAATGGTCCAATTATCACCAATAAAGTATCCGAGCTCATATTTTTATGTACAAAACAAATTACAATAAAAGATTATCTCGATAACAAACGTTCTTTGTATATTATATTATGTATATGAATTCAATCTTCCATTCCAAATATTTACTAAAATTTTTGAATCGTATTTTTTTCTTTTAATTAGTTATTTTACATTTTAATTATGAATAGATTAACTTAGCTGTTATGTAAAAGCTTTTGCGAGAAAAATTATAGGTTTCCAACAAACGCAACATCATTTCTCATTATGTAGGTACTGTAGTTTATGCATTATAGCTTAAGTTATAATTTGTAAAAGTCGAAAGGCGTTAATGATACAATAGTAGGTGTATACGTAACTTTCAAGAATGTTTATTTTTTTCGATAAAAGTTTGAGGTGAGAAAAAATCGATGGGTTGGAAATTTTGTTGAAAACTGAATAAAATGTTTATCCTTCTAAGTTGAATTTACTTTTGTGTATTAATTGTTCATTAATTAATTTGTCAACAGGTTTACCACAGTTGTTTTGTCTTTAGGGCTGATATAAGTGTTAACATGTTGTCTTGATGCAATAATATTTACAGTTAGTATTCAATATATAATTTTTCCTTCATGAAAGTAGCTACCCACTATTTTCCAATAATAAAAAAAACAATTTTTTTTTTTTTTTTTTTTATTTATTATAAATTTTTAAAGATACAGGTATATGCAGTCCCACAAAGCTGTCACACATGACGGCTTGTCTGTAGGTTCTACAAATAATATGTATAAACATTTTTATTTTTTAATACATGTATGACACAAAATTATACAATAAACAATATCACAAAATAATATATATCAAAGTACCTACCTATATACAAATTATTTAGGCAGGTACGTTGAGATGTTCAGGAATACATCAATAATAATGTTCAGAGATACATTGATTCGTCGCTAAAAATGAAATCATTGTAGTTACTTACAAATGGGTACTAGGCGCCAGCTTATTTTAATTCATGGAAGTTTTTGCATCCCCTCACTGCTTTTAGTCGTATTCCACGTTTGCTTTTACAAAAAAAAAATATTTTGGCAAAATACACGGTGTCTGGAAACTCAAGTGTACACGTGGGAAACTAGTCAATCTACACCACTTAGATATAACAACAATAGTTTTTTTCGATTTGAGCATTTTAATTTTTTTTTTAATTTTTTCTAATTTTTCGGCAATTTAGAGGTTAAAAAATAACTTTTTGATTTGGAGCCGAGTCTACTCTTCGAAGCATTTCAAAATACTACAAACAGCTGATATTAACACTCTAAGCGACTGATTTTTTTTAAATTTGGCCTAAAAAATTCCAACTTCGGATTTAATTTACTCGAAAACGAATGCTCGTATCCAAAAAAGTTACAACACAAAATCGACTCCAAATGTGATTTTGATTAATTATTTTTCCGCTTGTACTACGAGTTTCCGGACACCGTGTTTAACCCTTATATTTGAATTCTTACCAAAACAATCGGCAAAAAATGAACAATAAACCTTTTTATCGAACTTCATTTTTGTATAGTACTAAACATAATACAAAAATGAACAAAAATATAATAATAAACTGTATCAAAAATTCCATAAAAACACCACAAAACATTTAGTAAGTAGTCTAAGTAGGTAATTATTTTTTCATCCTTTGGGCAGTTATGGCGTTTGCTATGGGGTTTGCTGTGGGGTGGTATTGATATAATTACGATCGGCTTTATTTTCCTCCCCCAGCTGAGCGCCACCCCGAAACAAATAACTGCCATCATAGGGGTGGTATTTTTTTGGGGCCATCTTTTTCCTACCAATCATGATGCATTAAATTTAATGCCGGTGTGTGGAGTACAATATTGGAAATGTTGTTTATTTATGGATACTCATACAAGTTGCGTACATACATACATGCTTGGTGGGAGGGACGTAGGACGCAGGGATATATTGATTATTTATTTAAATATTTATTTTAAATTACTATCTATCTATTTAAAGATTTGGACATTTTCAAGCGAGCAAGTTGGAGGGGATAGAAAGCCTCACATTCGCATTCATACATCAAACATGACCGGAGTCATACATATATGTTTTTTTGGGTTCCATGATAACTCAACACACTGACAATTCAACACACTTTTAAAAAGTGATATAAAATTATTAGAAACAATGAATTTTTTTAACCTAACCTAACCTTACCTACCTAACCAAGTTAATAAAGTTTTTGTTTCATAACTTTCCATGACTTTATATAACTTTTTAAAGATGTGATGAATTGTCATTGTGATGATTTATCCGGTCACCGTTTTTTTAACCTATTCTTACATATTACATATTCATCGACACTTTCGACGTTCACCTCTTCGATTCAAGATTTATCTGGAATGACTCATGCCATGTTTTTCTGCAGTATCCTCGACTTCTTTCCCGATCTAATTGTGCGAAAAATGTTTTACTAATACTGGTTTTCCAACACCATTAATTAAATATGTTAATGGCAATTACGGAAAAAATACGTTTACTTTCCGGAAGGCGTATTTTTTAAACTTAATTACCTCCTTAAATATATATTTTTAATCAAATCCTATTTATATCTAAAAATCCTTATTTACTGACATAAAATCGCACCACCTTTCGTATGCAGAAAATTACAGGCATCGGTAATTTCCAATACCTCCCGCTCGGCTCCCAGCAATCCCCCGCATTTGGGTTCCGTCGTTTCCTGATAAGCTAGAAATATTTCTATGTACGAAGTTCTCCTTCCTCTACGCGAGGCGTAGGCCCCGGACGATACTCGCTACGAACACAGTTAAGTCCGTAGACCTACGACAGTTGCCATGGGAACGACGCCCCTAACGTTTGATTGGATTTTCAGCCGGCGTCTAGTTTCGATTGGGATTTTTCCTCCGCTCAGCCATTGCATTCGGATTTCTGTATTTCAGATTGGTTGTTTATTTTTTCGCCCGGTTTTCTGTGTTTGTACCGTAGCTAGCGCGACTTATGGTTGGGTTCGCTTTAATACATTAAGCACTGTCTGGAGTCAAAAGATCTTTCTTTTTTTACATAAACTACCTGTAAACTTACCTACTTCGATTGAAAAAAAAATGAACGTTATCAAATTTGGTAAATCAGTAACGATTTTAAAAAAATAAATACGATTTTTAAATAGTATGCAATCGCAAACTTTGGTCGATAGTTGATTTAAATTATATTTACCTAAATAGTTAACCAGCAGTTTTACAAAGTTGACAAATGAGTCTGTTTTTCACTCAGCGAAGTCCCGCGCAAGCAACATCTTCCATAATAGTAGATTTTAGTTTTGCAATTTCGTTTTATGTACGGCAGTCAAACTGTGCCATCATTCTAAAGTTGATTCCTCTTAATTTAAAAAAAAAATTACAATAAATGGGCAGTGTCGGACACTGCCGCGGTTATTTTCGTGAAATTTTTATATAACCAATGATCGACGTAAGCAGCATACTGATATTTATGTAATTTAAAGAAAATAATTGCTTGATTCATTTGTAACTTACACTTTTCGAATGCAAGGGAAATAGAATTCTTGAGACGTTTAAATTATTTGAATACCTCTTGCAAATGTCAAATTCATACAAGTTATCCGCTGTGCGGTTAGTTTGTCAAAATCATTTACAGTTCGTAAACGTTCGTACGGTTTGTACCTTCGGCGTTTTAGATGTCTTTTTCTATGGAATTTTGTGCTCTACGCTGTGCCCGATTTTTCTAATTCTGCCTGTAACTTGTACTCGCATATTTTAATAAAATCGGTTAATTTAAAAAAAATTTAAATTCACAGTCTCGTGCCTTTTTTGAGTTTTTTAGATACATATTTGAATTACAAAATTGGTTGTACGATGTATATTCATCTCAAAAACGATTAAAATGGAGTTTTAACAAAAAATGTCAGTTTATTCGTAACACGGGAATATTCATCTTCCTTACAAAAAAAATACTTTTCTCTGTTCAGCTAACAAATAAATAATGCTACATCGATAAATAACTTTAAAAAAAAATTTAAAAAAAGCGATTAGTGATAATTAAAACCCAGTTAACCTTTAGAAATTTTCCAGCTGTGTCAGTAAAGACAAAATAAACCTTTAATTCTTTATTAGCAATTAATGCAGAAAAAAGCAATGCATGAAAAATGTCCACAGCTATTTATTGGAAATACGAACATCTCTCTGCTTGGAATTTTAATTGATGCGAACCTTTGCATCCAACTTACAAATACTTGTAAGTTGGATGCAAAGGTTCGAAGAATTGAAATATTTGTGACAATTCTTAAAAATGTAACTTTTCACGATAACTGGTTAATTTATTTCGTAACCCTTTGTTTCACTATCCAGTAAGTATTCAGTACATTATAAACAAAACATATGTACCGATACAACATTGTATTCCTACCTATATCATTATTTAAATGCCTTCTGAATGAATGGCGTGAATATTTTAATTTTGCTTAACTTATCATTTAGAAGCAATTTTGTTGACAATTTTAAAAATTCTGTTTTCTCTTTTTGTGCATTTCTTTTTTAATGTAATCTATTTCAAACCCTTGACCATTTTGCTAACCACGTTGCATTATAAATGTGTAATCGATAAATTATTTTAGTTTAACCCTCTGCCACATATGCCAGTCTGACATATATAACATTTTAGATACAATTTAAGGATGGTCTCAGTGGTCGAGGGTTATAGCTTTTGGCTAGCAAACTGGAGGTAGTGGGTTCAAATCCGGGACTGCGCAAGTAAATTTTATTTGATTTTTTCCACTGTTTTTCGTAAAACATGTATCAGTTACGTGATTAGTTCAATTTTTGCATTTTTATGCAACAAACGGCAGTCTCCCATGTTAAAAGACCTTATTAACTCCCCTATAAAAAAGTGTTTCTATAAGCCACAACATCAATCCAATTTTAAAAAAACCATTTAATCTGCAGTTATAAAATTCCACTGTATTGTATGCTAGCAAGTATAAATTAAAAGTGTAATTGATTATCTGACCGACTCTCCCTTCGGGGCTCTATTAGACAATCAGTTTTTAGATTTTTAAATACACGTTCGCTGACAAAAGGAAAAACATACTCCTGAAAATGTAGTTTATATTACTAAGTAATGCATAATTTATGTTGGCCTCTGTCGTCGAGGGGTGCAAGTAAATTTTAATTTTAATAACTACGGAATAATACAGAACGTATGTCCCTGATGAATATATAACGTGATCGTAGGTATAAAAGGCCTGTACGCGTGTGTTTTTTTAATATATTTATATACTATGTTTAACACATAAGGGTATAAAAAAACGATACGGTTCACTGTCCTCTTTCCATTTTGATCCTCTTACCAGATGTACTTTATAATAATATTCTGATCGTCTCGGAGTTATTAATTATTGTACGTTTCATTTAACGAACAACAGATAAAATAATTAATTTGTAAAATAACAGCATTTTCTCATATAATATAATATGCAGTATACTTGTGGTATGTTCTTAGTTTCGCCCTAGTGTAAGACTTTTGGTTAAGTGCTTTGGCCGTGTTTGGTTACCAGATCTAAATAGTCAGGTAATTCCTCACTTTCCTCTCCCCATCTCCTTCCTTTCCCCACAACTTTCAGCTTAACAATCTTAGTCTCACTGGCTGTTGTGCGGTTTCACATAAATTTACATATAAAAAACCGCAAACATCATATATTGTGAGTATTAGGGCGACCGCATTACGTTAACTTATTATCAGTTTCTTTTCACTAAAATATATATAATAAATGTACGCACTTTGAGTTTGGCCGGAATATCGCCTGCTATTTGCAAAGAAAACAAGTTTCTTGAGAACTTCAAGTCGAAAAAAACGATCGGACATGAAAAAAATGTAGCGCTTCGTTGACCAACTGTTCTTGATTCTCCGTACTTCGCGAGTCAAGAATATTACCGATTTCTTCGAAGATTTAATCAAGTTAATTAAAACTACTGGAGAAAAAAGCATTTCATTTCGAATAAATTTAGAAGAATTCCACTTCCTTTTCATGCTGTGGCCTGAAATTGTTTGTAAATTATGTTTGTTTCTTGTTAATCGCAAGCATATATATATTAACCGCAAACATTTTGGTATATTTACTATTGTATTCATTGATGTATAAAGGTAGGCATTTTGACCGGTAGCAATTTGATTAGGATAAATCTAAATTTCTGAAGATGATGTTACGTTTTTATCATATTGTGTGAAAATCATTAAAACACGTTTTAATAATTAACTAATAATGGTATATTTGATAAGAAATAGTGCCTCTTTAATTTTACCTCAAGTGTAAAGTTTGAGAGGCAGCTTGTTCTAAAGGAAAGGTCCAAACAAATGTGAATGATTTGGAAATATAATCTACTGGGTTATCTTTTTTTACTTTAGCTCCACTAGGAAAGTAATTCCACTCAAGGCTTATGTTATCTTTGGGGATGCTGGTGGAGGGTCTTTTTAGGAAAGGAAGAAGAGGAAATTCTGGGAAAGAAAAAGGTACACTGCGGTGCAATGTCCTCTCCCATAACTAGTCCCTTCCGGTCCGGACAGTCACGCAGTTGGTGGGCAGACACATCTATCTAAGACCCGGCTAAAACTCACCCCTGAACCCGGGCACCCCTGCTAATTCACCAAACTTAATAAACCACTTAGGTGACCTATGGCGGAGGTGTTGGTTATCCACTGAATGGTTCCCGGGGCGGCGGTGCACATACCCGCCTTCCAAATTGTAAATCTAGAACATTCGTTAAAAAAAGCCTTTCTCATCTGGCAACAATGTTTTCTTAAATTTTATTTCTGATTATTAATGATTACAGTCGGTAAATATATCCTTCCTCTGAAATTCGATTTTGATAATTTATTGAAAAAGCCAAAAAAATTGCACCTGTCGTGTTGCCACTATGAGTACCGGTAGTGGTTTGGTCATGCAATATCTTAGTATGTACGGCAATCAAAGTGTGCCATCTTTTAAAGGTGATTTTGCTTAAATTAAAATAAAATAAAAACCATATTGTTGTATTTAGTATAAAAAACTGTTGCAGTTATTTTTGTGAAAAAATCAATCATGTTTAGCCAAATATCGATGTGAACAGTATATTGAAATTAGGTCAATTTTAAAAACTTTATTTGCAACATACTATTATCGAATACAAGGTGGTGTTATGGGAAGTAGGATTAACATGACATTGAAATTATTCGAATACCTCTTAAAAATGTCAAATCCATACAAGTTTTCTGTTGCGCGGTTAGTTTGTCCAAATCATTTACAGTGTAAAGAATTTCTGGAGAATACGCATTAGTTTTGGGTTCGGACTTTTCGTCGTTTTCGATTTATTTCTCTTTGGAATTTTGTGCTCTGCGCTTTCGTTCCTAATTTTTGTATTTCTGGTTGTAACTTTAAGAAAAAAGGCTTTTTTAAAACTTTTAAAAAATCATAATGACTTTTTAGATAAATATTTGGAGTTCAAAATTCGATGTTAATTATACAATTCTCTCCAACACACTACTTACTTCACTCAAATCGGATATTTAATCTCCGAGATACGAATCCATTTATGGATACATGTCGAATCCGGAAAGTCAAAAATCATGGATGCAATTTGCGCGTGCGCAGTTCACGATTTCCGGTCGCCACGCATGTCAAAGCTATACTGGCACACATATTCTTACTTTCTCTTTAAAATTGCTATTCTTGGTTTATTTTCAGCCGAGTTATTGAAATTTGAAATTACTTCGACAGAAATTGTCGCTCCTTTAGATTGCATCTACACACCTGGCATCGATTTTAAAATCGTTTTCATCAATCAGAAGTAGTTACAATTTCGCTTGCGAAATCTATTTTATTCGTGATTATTACCTGTAATAATATGTATTTCAGTGGCAGGTTTCGTTTTGAAAACTGGTACAATAACTTTTTTTAATTAAGTAATACAAATAATATATTGATTTTACGGCAATATGGAAAAGAATGCTAACTATGGAAGATTCTGCAAAGGAAAAGATGTATTTATATATTGCAGAGTACCTTCAGAATTTCAGAATTTTTAAATAATGCCTTTCCACTTTGAACATTTGAAAATAATTCTTGATATTTCATTGTTAAGGCAATATTAAACCCCCACTATTCTTCAGTGGATATATCTCCCAAGCATTTGACTTCACCTCAAAGGAAATGAATATATCTGCTTCGTTAGTCCCAGCCGCCTGGCCTTTGCTCCCCGATAGGACGAATAACGAATAACACACGCATTTCCCGAACTTTACGCCTGACTTCATCCGCAAAGGGCAAAAAAATCTCGTTTAATATCAAATAAGAAAATCTTAGTTGGGGATGACGAAGAAATTCGCCAAATTTTTGCCTTCATAACGAGCCCCTCCCCTCCCTTCCTCTACCCCATTTGCAAATAATCATTTGGCAATAATTCGTCAAGTCGAAGTAAATTGTTAAAGCCAAAATGACTTCGTTCTCTGTCAATGAATCGAAATCTCGTTTTAAAACACCAAATATTTCTAATCCCGTAAATTAGGTAGGCACCTAATGAGATATACAAAAAATATGGAACCATGGATTTGTATAATTAAAAAAATGGTGTTATGTACACGTAAGGATTGATGTTGTAGATATTTGTACTTAATACCTAGTCCTTGGTTCTTTATCGTGGGTTTCATTTATTTACAATATATCATTATATAATAATTTTTTGATGAAATTATACGGAGAAGTTGAGTGTTTAATTATAATGTTCCTCTCAAAAATTGTAAAAGAAACATCCCTCTCAAATTATTTTTCAAGTAGATGACCACTTAATGAAAGCATCTTGTTTGAGACGATATTACGAAGCATTCCACATTATTAATGCAAACATTAAAACACTCTTCTTTTGAGACCCAACTAAAGCGCAATTCTTATATTTTCAATTTACAAACATACATAGTATTATTTTATAGTACGTAGTTACCTACTTTATTGCTTGTTTGAATTCTTCACACGATCAGTTCCAATTTTGAAAATGTGTTCGAACATCATCATTTTGAAATGACACATAAATGGGAATTAAATTTTAGTTCATTGAATAAGATTTCTATATCTAACGCACAGACTACAAAAATATTAGTATGTTTGAATAGGCGAAATTGAATTTTGTAAATAACGTACCTATACATAAGTGTTTGTACTTCGTGCGTGTAATCGTTTAGTACAGAGGTCGGCAAAGTGCGGCTCCGGAGCCGCATGCGGCTCTTTAGCCTCTTAAGTGCGGCTCCCGCGCAAAAGTTCACGGAAAGGCGCGCAAGACGCGCCGATGGTATCGGCGGGTGACGCCTGTGGGGTGCGCGGTGCGAGGGAGACTCTTCTCGCGTTTCAATAAGTCTGGTTGGCGTTGGATAGCAGTCACCTCGCCAGTCACGTTTGTCGCGCACGTGTTACAAGGGTTTTTTTTCCATCCAGCTGCACATTCTACAAGTATTTACATCATTAATTTAATATTTATTTGATATATGCATATGATAATTATTTATATTATAATGTTATTTATTATTAATAAGTTTAATTTGTAGAACTCCATTTTATTATTTTATTTTTTATATATTCAATAATATTGTTTAGGGCCCTCTGAAGGCATTATCAAACTGTCTGAGATAGTTTGATAAAGCCTTCAGAGGGCGAAACAGCTGTCACGCGTAATAATAATTACACAGCAGAACTTGTTAGAAAAAAAAACTGTTTTTATAAACCCAATAACAATATTATTGAATAAATTAAAAAAAATGTTATTTATTTAGTGTTGGTGTCGGAAAAAAAAAATATAATATGATAATTAGTTAGTATTGGTGACGAAAAAAAATTTTTTTGGGAATTTTTTATAGGTCCCCTATTTCACATGGCTACCGAAAAGAAGCAAAGAAAAACGGAAGATGAAAACCGTGAATTTAGAGTTGAGTGGACCGAGACTTTCGCTTTTATTCAAAACTTAGATGGCCTTCCGACATGTCTTATTTGTAAGGAAAAATTGGCGCATAACAAGAAGTGAAATTTGGAGAGACATTTAAAAATAAACACACTTCATTTAGCAATAAATATCCTGTCGGTAATGCAAGGAAGAAAGCAGTCGAGGAACTCCAGAAGACTCAAGAGACATTAACTTCTGTATTCAACAACTGGATGCAATCTTTCAGTAATGTTAATATGGCAAGTTTTGTTGTTAGTAGAGAAATTGCTAAAAGAGGGAAACCGTACACAGACGGTGAATACATTAAAAGTTGTTTTGTAAAGGCATCCGAAGAACTATTTCGGGATTTTAAGAACAAAGCAGAAATTAAAAAAAAAATTTAAGAGTTCCGTTGTCTGCCAAAACAGTGAAAGATAGAACACTTAAAATGTCTTCGAATATAACCATCCAGCAAATCGAAGATCTAAAATTGGTTTAGGCTTTATCAATAGTAGTTGACGAGTCTTGTGACATAAATGATGCAGCGCAAGTTAAGCGTAAGATTTATTTCTCATACAGGTCCTAAAGAAGAACTTTTAGGATTATTGCCACTCAAAGGTCAGACGCGTGGAGAGGATATCGCAAACGCTGTAATTGGATGTATGGATAAACATCAAATTTCTTTCTAAAAAATTGTGTCGATTTCAACAGACGGGGCCAAAAGTACGACCGGCCACAGAAAGGGGTTTGTTGCTCTTTTGAAAGAAAAAAATAATCACGAGATACTTGCTTACCATTGCATCATTCATCAAGAAGCGCTTTGTGTGCAGACATTTCCAAAAGAAATTTGTAAAGTTATGGAATTGTTGATTACGATTGTTAACTCCATTTTAGCTAAAGCTCTTAATCATAGCCAATTCAAAGAATTTTTAGTTGAAATGGAGAGTGAGCACGGTGATCTTCTGATTCATAACAAGGTACGTTGGTTATCAAGAAGGAACGTTTTAAAGCGTTTCGAATTGCTGTTTCCAGAAATAAAAGCATTTCTCCTTGAGAAGGGTGTTAACTATCCAGAACTAACAGACGATAAGTGGATTCAAAACTTTTATTTCATGGTAGACGTTACGTCTCATCTAAATAAACTTAATCATAAACTACAAGGGAAAGGAAATACAATTTTTTCGATGTTAGAAGAAGTCGTTTCATTTGAAAACAAATTATCCCTCTTTGCTGAAGATTTTGCAAGGGAAACATTGTTTCACTTTCCGAGTCTGCTGAAGCATCGCCAAGAAAATAATTATTTCATTGACAAGCACTACTAAATATGGAGCTCTAAATTTGAACGTCTTTGTGTTGATTTATAAATACTGGAGAAGAAAAAATGTAAGCTTAGTTCACAACACAAGTGGTCTACCTTGAAAGACCTAGAGAAGGAAGACATGATCATATTCAACTCTTGGAATAGTATTCCTAACTCTTTATGACCAGCTGAAAAAACTCGCTTTTTCTGTACTATCCCTTTTCGGTTCTACATATTCATGCGAACAATCTTTTCAAGCATGAACTTTATCAAGAGTAAACTGAGAAGTCGTCTTATTGATGACAACCTGGAATCGTGCCTAAAATTAAGAACAACAACATACAAACCTGACTTACTCAAACTTTCGAAGGAGATGCAAGGGCATGGTTCGCATTAAGTACTTATTATGATTGTCATTGTCACGGTTTAATATATATTATTTTTAATCTGTTTTTTTAATTTTTCTTTGTACAATATTTTACGTTACTTAAATCTTACAAAACTGATCAATCAGTTTGATTGTAAGAAATTTCTCATTTTGCCTGTTTATTTGTTTGAAATAAAATAATTATATCTCAACTTAATATTTGAATAGGTAATACATCATAATTACGTAATAGTGTAATACTTAATATTAAAATACTTAACTGATTATTATAATGCTTTTATAATTGGCTCTTATTTTTTTTTTTAAATCGTTGTAATGTACATATTTGGCTCTTTGGAAAATAAGTTTGCCGACCTCTGGTTTAGTACATTCAACAATAATGGTTGTTATCTTGTTCCACGATAGATACAGAAAACATGGTACAAAAATATATTTTTTAATTACCTCATCCTCTCCAAAAGTCCCCTTATTAAATTTTGATATTCCCTACCTTTAACTTCTACACTTCCCCGTTTTAATATAATTCTAATGCTCTGCAATTATTACGGTTTCGGGGAACGCGCTTTCATTTGTCGAACTTATTTATTTCGCTATGAAAAATGAAAATTCCATTTTTGTGGTATGAAAAAACTCACACATCTACGTATTTTGTTGAGTTCTAATTGGTTTTACAGTTGGTACTCATTTTGGGGAGAAAGTGTATCAAATCACACCACATGGAATAAAAATATGCTGAAATAATTAAGTTTTCAATTAAGTTATCTTATACTAGAAATAGAGGATAATAGAATTTCGAAGGTGTTCAAATTCCAGTCGTGTTAATATTTTTTTTGCATTACTTATACGTAAGTATGATTTGATAAATTATAAATAGCTTAAAATAGATATCTTTATTAATGCTATAGTTTAATTCATATAATCCGCAAAAATGATGCAAAACAGATTATTAAAAAAGACTGAGGAATCAATTATAGCTTAAAATAATGATTAGCGGTAATTTAAATTTGGACTCTAGGCCATAATACCAAACCAAACAGTTTTAATCATAAGGTAGAGAAAATATTATGTAATAAGGAAACGAACTATTTCATTTATTTGGGTTTTAAATTATGATATATGGTCCATTAAATAATTTTATTTTTCATAATTTTAGAGTCAACTTTGGCATATTTTTTTGAAAAAAATATTAGAAAATGAATCTTACGAACTCCCAGTGCCAATATAATGAAATATAAAAAGAAAAATAAAACATCGTAAAAGAAGCGTTTCTTGAGTCGAAAATTTAATTTATGTGTGACAAATTTCCTCATATATTATCAAGAAGCGAATTCTTTAGTGTATTGTTTAAAGTACTGGATATTTTCTATCACTTTTTAGAAAAAAATATTCCATTCAGTTTGAATATTAAACTTTGTATGGAAAAGGCAACGCAGCGGTTCCTCTTAAGATTTAAGGGAACAAGGCATAATATTGATAAAACGTTAGTTTATTTCAATAACTTTGGTTTTTCATTATAACAAGTACCACTCTAACTACGTACTCTTTTAATACGATTTCATGTTCCTGTAGTATATTTTACATCCCGAATGATTAAAGAAAATAAAGGCGAAAACCAGTAACATAAATAAAGGAGCAGAAAACGTACTTGAGAGTGACGCAGTCATTATTCCGATCTAAAATTCAATTCTTTGAGATATCCATTCGTGAAAATTCCTTTACATCGCTGAATGAAACATATTTTCCTTTAATCTTAAAGGAAATACGGTGGGGAATCTGCCGTTGGGCATTGTATAATGAGCATTTTGTCCCGAACGAGATTTTATTACGAAACGGAATACACTCTCAAAGGACCATACAATTTCAATGACAAGAACCTACTCATTATAGATAAGTTTTCAATTAAATATTATAAATAAACCAGTCTTATTTATACGATTATCATTTTTGAATACTTTTTCCATATCTATTACTTACGTACATCTCGTATAGATAATTAATGAATTTATTTTTAAATGTTGTCTTCAGATTTTTTTCTGAGCATGATAATTGTTTATGTTCTTGGATTCTTGGGTAATCAAGGGATTCCTGAAAATGATTAGGTAGTTTACGTAATGTTAGGAGAATAATAATTAAATTTTTATGATTCCGTTAACCAATGTCACCATAGTGACTAAGAGTCTCAAAATTAAATTATCTGTGAATTTTTAACCACTTTTTAATTTCTAACATTTATGTCCATAAATTAAAATTAATCCTTATAATACCTATTCATAAACTTTACTGATGAGGGTGTGGTTATATCCTTGACTTATTATGGTGGGAAAGGTGATTACAATATAATACAATTATTATTGAAATTATAATCTTCATCATGGCATTTAATGTTGTCATATTTAAAGGGAAACGAGAACTTAATGATTTAAAAAATAACAGCAAATAACCTGTAAAAGATTAGGTTTGTATTTTTAATTAAAGGGGTATTGAAAATTCACGATTTATAATCAAATCAAGGACTTCCTGAAACTGGTTCTGGCCGATACGTGTGATACTGTTTGAATTTTGTAGATAAAAAGCGTAACTAACGGGAATCATCTCAGTTGGATTTCAAAAAAGAATCTTACTTCCTGAACAATTGAGACTTTGTCAACCATAACTCCATGACCGAAAGTCCGTGTGGGTGCAGGATCGAAAGATGTCCTCCGATGACGCTATCCTCCAAGAATCTGGTCTCCAATGTCAAGTAACGATGGCATTATTGGCGAGTGTCGAATCCGTCGTCCGTCAGTCCAGATGAAGTCCCAAGCTCTGGACTATAGAACCTACAACAGACGAAATCTTTCACAGATCCGAACTTTCAGTTTCTAAGGCTAGTTTGCAGGTTTGACAATGACCGCGGCGACCCCAAAAAATCCAGTGTTGTCAATACATGATGAAAAGGTCATAAATCGAAACTATAGATAAAATTAGTAAAATAATCCACACACCATGTCACAAAATCTTATTTAACACTGTTTTGTTTTTAGACAAAAAAATGTTTGTTTTTGAAATTCAATCTAACTTATTATTTACGGAGGTAGGTTTCCGGAAGAAATGAAAGTGGCAAATTTACGAATTTTCCAAACAAAACCCAAAGTAATGTTCCAAAATGTATAGTTAGTATAGGTGTAAGACAACCATTCAGGCTTTAGTCGTGTTTGGTGACCAGATCTGAAAAGCCCACCCACCTTTCTCTTCCCCATCTTCTTCCCTTCCCCACTACCTTCAGTCCCCGCACACCCCAAACGGGAATGCCATAGTCTCACTGGCTACAGACGGTAGGGAGCAGTATGGACTCTTGTGTGGTATTCACTTGAAAAAAAAAAATTTATGACGATGACAAAATAATCCAAAACAGTAATAGTTCTCTGGGTATTAAAATAAGCAAAAATAATTTTTGCGGTTTTGCATTACGTTCGGAAAAAAATTTGAATCGGTAATGAAAATTTATATAAAAAAGCATTTGTATCCCACTGGCATACGCAAAATTCACCCCGACAGATAATAAATTGATTGATTCCAAAGTGACTAATATATTTCATAATAAGTAATATCATGAATTGATAAAAGGTAGATAAACCAATTAACTAAAGTGTCGAGTTCTCTCATGAGTTACTAAAATATAAAACAGAATTATGTGGAACATAACTAGGTACCTTAGTTCTACTTTGCATGAGTAAAAATTAATGCAGGGATCTTTTCCGCAGCCATTAGATTATGTGCATCTGTGCAATGATTGCATTAGGGATTAAGGGGGGTTGAGATGGAACCGTTACACGTGTAATAGGATTAGAAATATGCAAGGAACTTATTTAGGGGAAATGGATGCATTAAAGATTGAGAAATATAGCATGCTCTGAGGAACGACAATAATAGTAACGATGATAAAAAAAATATTAAAAATAAAACATTTATGATTAATTCGTCCAAACATTCCACACAATGCACGTGAGCAGTTCGCAACTGGCAAATGATTAATTAACCAGTCAAAAGGGCAAAATAAAGTGTATGAAATCATTTGTGACTGTTATAATGTATTCGGACCTTCCTATCAATGCTCTAGTGTTTACTTGATAGTTATGTGGATTGTCTGGACCAAGCTATTGATGGGTATTACAGAGAAAATGACTATATAAGTGTGAAAGTGAATTTACTCTTGTGTAACCCGATATAGGGATATTTCACACGACAATCTTCTAACACAGGTCTAAATAAAAATGAATAATACTTAACTTATCTACCGTTATATTCATTTTCCAATGTACTAATAATAAGTACTGCTGCTGTCGTTTTAAACTGAAGAGTTGAAACGTCTGCCTGAATTATGTTTGGCTTAATTTGATCGTGTTAAAATATGATAACGATGTTAAATACTCTTTGTTTTAATGATATTTTTTTACACAAGCGACAATGAGCATGAAAAATAAAAGACTTGGTGACACTTAAATTATTTCTACAAAATCTCATCAACACTAAACACGTTAAGTATCTACCCACACTATAAAAATGAACGATATTGAATTTTTCAAACCAAAGAGCCTAACTTAATGAAGTACGATCGGTTTGACGTGTTTGATAAAAAAAACCACCCTTTAAAATAAGCTTTGTACCGTCCGTTCATAAAAACAAAAAAAAACCTCCCCTCCAATCTAATTGTAAAATAGAAAGTCTGCAATACAGAAGCAAAATAATATGGGCGCATGAAAAACAAACAAAATGCGTGGAATAAAAAGGCTACCACCATAAAGTTCGATCACATTCAAAATATAATTTTTTTCTTTACAATAAGGTATCGATTTGTATGGGGGAGGAGTCAGTATACGATAAGGATATATCATATATGGTTTAGTTTTTATATCTAAGAATTTTAATGATTTTATTATCCTTGTACATGTATCCATATACGTTTATACCTACGTATGTAGTTTTTTTTTCCATTATTTCTGGCTTTCACCCTTCAAGGGTGAGTTAATCGTGGAATATATTGGTTTTATTTATAAGTTTTAGAAGGAATATGGGGTATTCTGAAGATTTTGTAGCTTGTGAGTAAAGATTAAAATTAGATCTTGTACATCAGATTATAAAAAGTGATAATAATTATTCTGAATTTCTGAAACAAATCATTCTTTTGACATAAATAAAGAATAATACATTTTAAATGTAAAAACAATGGGTTTACAATTAGAAAACCTTGCATTTTTTGAAATTGTAAAATGTGTTAATGGTAAATTAAATATTATTGTGAACCATTTTTTTAAATAGCTGTCTCAAAAATGTATTTCCTATATTGACAATAATTTATAAACATTTGTATTTTTCTTTTTCTTATTTAGACACCTTAGTTACTCCTTGACTCTGTTGTGATAAATTATAAAAGTTTTTAATGTGTACAAAAACAATAATTACCTATTTGACAATATTTTTATTTATTTTATACCTATAACTGATTTTTCTAAATGTATTATCACTAATAGATCGCCGGTCATTGAAATTTTATTGTCTATACTTGTTTGTCTATAATTATTTTTATTTATTAAATTTTATTATACGTCTATCCTAACGAAGAAACTATTGGTTCTAAAGATGTAGATTATTTTAATTAAATAGTGTTGTATACAAAGTGTTTTCTGTTCATTAAATTAGAATGACGCAACAAAGTTAATTTGCTATTATTGAAAAAGAGATAAGATTTTTAATTCATGTTTAAAATCGCCGAAGATAAATAGGTTCGTGCGCATTTGGTGCATTTCTTTAAGCAGCGGCAAGCTGGATTGAGTAGATAAAAATATTAAATGTTAATCTGATTTGAAGATTGAACAAAAAACAAAATCATTTTTACTGCAATTTTCAAAAGTGTTAAAAAGCTTACTTTAAATGATATTTGTATAATTCTTCCCACATCAAAGCAATTCTCCACGAAAACTCATGTACAAAACAACAGAATTATAAGAAATATTCACGTTGCACGATAAATTCAAATCACGATGTCTTGAAATCATGAAATAACATTGTATTTTCCACCGTTTTATTTCCGTGGAATACTTTTAATTGCGTATTAATACTTACATTTGTGATTTCCACACACGATTCAAAATGGCAGCCCTGGTCGGCATCCCCATTCCTCTCGATATAACTCGGCGTTCACATACCAAAAATTTCCATTCATGCTTCAATAGACCTCCCCCACCCTCCTTCTCTCCCACACGCATCGCATTTTTCCAATACCACACACACAAACACGTAATATATAAAAGGTAATACCACCACACTGGATCATTCTAGGGGTAGACATTATTTCCAATAGCATTATATGAAAAAATCCTCACCCCCCGGGTTCGCTTTTGGAGGGAAGTTTTTGGGGGTGCTAAATATTGTAGTGGGGGGCGCTTACCGCGTCGGCGTTATTCGTCGATTGGCATAAATGTACGGTAAATCATGAATTAAATATGCCACGCCTAAATACAGAAATCGGCAGAGTGGCATTATGGCTGCTGTGAAGAAGATTTGCGTAGATCTAATTATTTAACGGGATTTTATAATGTTGTTCATGCATTTTTCAAACTGCTTAGAGACACAGGTGATCAATACAGTAAGAAGTTATTCAAATATGCGTTCGAATAAATTACAGTTGCAAACCTAAATAATTATATCATCACCACTGTTTTTGACGCCAACTAGGTATCAAATATTGCGGGAATATTATATCCAAGCAAGTAGAGACAAAATTATACTCGTATATAAATCTAACCTTGGTAGTATTTTGGTATAAGCTTTACCTGGTTCAAATGTATTAATTTGTAAAGAAGTTGCCGTTTTATAATATATTTTAAGATATTACACTATAGAGCGTACATTAACGTGGATCGATTCTATCAATAGTTTTTTATTGTTACATTAGGGCCTCACTGAGTGCTTTTCCCGTGCTGAGGCCCCCATTTTATATTTTTGTATAAAATGAACTATGATGAAATAACAATAAAATATTAAAAATTAAGCAATATGTTTGTAACGATTGGTCCTGTAGTGTATAATGTGTACTATTTAGGTACATTTTTTATTCTTTCAAGATATTTTTTTTGTAATATAGCCTTTTTTGTTCAGTATTTAATTTTGTTTGTGAAATGTTATTTATTTCGCAATTTTTTTTGTGTCAAGTGTAAGATTGTTCTATGCTTTTATTGCCACAAATACGGTATCTTTGTCCAAAGCTTGTACCTATCGCCGGAGTTTTTATGATTTATGTCTACGCTAGTTCAACTGGTTTATTAATGTTAGTTTGTGTTTATTAAAAGTTAGTTTTTTAGTCAAATATGTACTTTAATAGTGTTTTACGTAGGTGTAATTAAAATAAATATTTATTATACTAATCCGCCTATCTGTAATTCCATAAAATTAACGATTTACGCTTTATAACTTCTTTGCTTAGAAAAACGCTTTACTAAACGCCAAATTATTAAGAGGTGTGCTTTATTTTGGGAAAACTCCACAAAATTATTCTAATGCCATTCGTACACGAAGATTCTTACAAGCGATTCGAGTTTCGTAGCGTACGCGTCGCTCTTGAGTATCTGCCATACTATTTTGCTAGTGTTCGATAACGAGTTGGGTGTCAGTCGAACGATGCTGTGTTGGTACACGCTACGCGCGTTGCATTCGCATCTACTAGTCGTTTGACAGAAATGACGTTGTCACGCAATCTAACCCGAGCAATGAGAAAATGTAACTCAGGATTCTTGGAACAAGATGATACTGTTTTCCTTCAGAAAGAAATAAAATAAGAACAACATGATTCTAATAATCAATATATGTGGCATATTAAGCCAGGGAGAGAGAAAACGAGAGGAATCTAACGAACTCGAGTTCTTCAGGACCTCTTCTGGAATCATGGCGACGAGCTCCATCCCCCATGTCTGGGATTCAAACGGCAAACAGTCTCCGATCTTCTCTCTGCCAACTGTGCACATATGGGCGGGACAATCACAGGGTGGCTGTCAGCATAATTTTCAGGGCTCCTTTTCAACAAGGGTCGCGCACCCAACAAAAGAAATGCTCGCACCAACCATGGCAGCCATTTTTTATAATTTCCGTAGACAATCAGCGCAGGAGAACACGCAGTCAATGGGAAGAACCACGAACTCTATAAAACACTCTATTTAAAACTGCCGATATTCCAGGCAAAATCCAGCTTCAGTCACGCCTAAAACTCTGCCATCCCGTAAAAACCCAAATTCACGTCCATCGCCATCTTTTCTTCTTCTCCACTGTCTCCACTTCCGCCGGTAAACTTGCCATAGCACAAAAACAAGGTACATCCACAATTTTTGAAGTAACTATGTTACAACGTCCGAACACGGTTTGAATGCAAAATTTGATCTGGAGGCGGGAAAATTTTCATGTTTATATAACTATGATTTACCAGAATACGTTAGAAAGGATTTAGCGAAGAAAGCGTGGATTGAAATTGGAAAGAAAAATCCATTTGACACCATTCTCATGTAGTTCTTTCGAGGTGACGAATGCCCTACGAATTCCATTTATTTATATCGTTGTATGGGTGAACCCAAAATTTTCTTTTAGATCATTTTTCATGCTTGTAAATATAACACTTGACATCGTATTGATTGCACGGCTGCACTTGAAAATATGATCAAAATCAGTTTTATTCGGGTAGCGCCGTTTACGGAAACCAGCTTTAATAAGTAGCACATCGGTAGGCAACTTGTGGTTGCGTCACAGTCGCGTAGCTTGTTAGTATCTCTGTACACGAAAGACTTAAATTATACAAGGTCCGCAAAATGTTCGCCATATTTTTTAAGATTTTTTCTCTATTCTCTGCTGGAACTAATGTTTTTCTTTGCTCACAAATCGACGGAACGGTCGCAAGGGATCAAATGATTTGTCTTATATTTTATTTAATTTTATGTTTCGTATTTGCTTAGTGATAAAATTAACCAATCTCATTTTCTATGTTTTCGTTCAGACTGAAGTTATCTATTTGGTTAATACCTACCCAGTAACCATGATTGACCTAAAAACCAATCCATCCACTTGAAGTCTCCGCTATTTCCATTTACCAGCTAATAAGCATCCCTAATACACACGTCTTATTTCCGTTCCCTGATTGATTGAAAAAACTTGCTACGATTAATCATTCCTTCACAAAGTTTTATCTGGAATCGCCCAGATTACTCGTAAAATATCAGAATAAACATTCACCGCCCCCTCCCTGGTTGCTAGGCCGCCCCCTGCACCCACCGCCCAATCGACCTCTGTTTGCAGTACGAAGCGGAGAGTTTTCTACCAAATCCGATCTCTAATTTGGTTTTCTATCAGGAATACCTACATGTTGAATACAAGGCTAGAAAGAAGTCAGACTGACTTTAAGAAGAACATGTAGATATTTTTTTGTACTTTTTTACGAACATCCTTTAAAATATCTTGTAAGTTTTGATATTTTCGCCATTTTTTTTTCATATTTAAAAATAAATTTACATATTTAAAAACTTTATTTGATTATGTGGGCTCAATGAATTCTTTTCCAGTGATGAGGCCCCCTCTTTAAAATTTAATAATATTCAATAAAAAGATAATATGAAAAAATAAAATAAATGCAATGGTGAGAAAGACATAACTGCAAACATTAGTTGGTACAATCTTACATAATGATCTGTGTATTTTTTTTAAAGAAAGACAAACATTCCCGGGTTACGAATAACCTCACAATATTTGAACATCTCCTACCACCACCACAGTAAGCGGAAAATGTTGCTTGTGTCGTGATGGAGGATTTAGTCAGCCGAGGAATTGAACGCACGACGCCTGGCCAAACGCGATACCAACTCAGCTACTGACCGGTTGTATTGCAATGATATTGTGTGTGTATTACTTATACCTACGTATTTTATTATTTTTCTTTTAAATTTCTTTTTGTAATATTGCCTTTTTTATCTTTAATGGGTGATTTAATTTTGTATCCGAAATGTTTTTGGTTTTCCTCTTTTTTGTATCGAATGAGAGATACTTTTAGTACCGAGTTTTTATATTTTATTTTGTACGTTTGTCGAACTAGTCTGTTAATCATAGTTTGTGTTTGTTTTTTAGTCAAACATGTAGTAAAACAGTATTTTTATGTATAACTGCGTATATCTAGTACGTGAAATATGTTGAAGTCGAAGGTCAAAACGTCAAAGGTCGAAGTGGTAAAACATTAATATTTTTGATTGTATATAGGTTCGAATAGAGATCGCCAATTAAAACATAGATAATCGTTTTGCCAGGATTTTTTAAAATCACGTTTTCTCCTTATTTAGGGTGTACCATAGTTCCATTACACTTTTTACAGTGATTATATTAATAAGTGATTCCTTTACAACACAAAAATTATTGTTTGTCTCGGCAAAAATTCTTGATCATTGATTTCTGTTGTTAACCTACATAACTCGATTCAGCTTGGAAAGGTATTTTCAGTATTTGCTTAGATTGATTATACTATAATTCAATTGTTTTTCAGTATTTACAAGGACAATTTAGAACTCGAATGAAGCTATGTAACTCCTTGTAAGTTAGCAATGCCTCATTTTTAACGAAACTTTATGCAGTTTAAGCATTAATAACGTGAAGACTTCATCCAGTCTTGACACTTTTCTTTCAGCTATTTCAACTGTACTTTCATTTACCTCACTCACAAATACAGCCGTGTTTCTTATCTTGACGTAAAAAACACCACTGTATTGCTTCCGCCAAACTCAGAGTGATTTTCCAAACTCTAACGTCGTCACCCTCTTTTGTACCACGCTACCAACTGTAGGTGGTGGGAAGAAGGTGTAGGAGAAGGCTCTGAGGGGACCTCTCTCATGGACTGGGTAGTAAATAAGCGAAAAAACCGTGTGAAGGCTGAATCTAAAGGTGAATTCTAATCGGGGTGGCAAGAATGTAATATCCAATCTGCTTGCAAGTTTGCTATTATTTTATATCGTTAAAATATTAGATGCATTCTACTAAAGACATTTTTTTATAGGAAAACGATGCTTAATGGCTTTAAACCATTCGTGAATGGCTTTAAACCATTCGTGAATGGCACGTGTGCAGCTTAGATGAGTTGTTACCGTCAGTATCCTGCAGGGAGTGAAGCATGCCTTTATGGTGTCAACCACCAACAGAAGAGGACACGAGAAGAAGAAATGAAGAACTAGTAGGAAATAACAGTGAATGACTACAAAACTAACTAGGACTAAAAAAATGTATGTCAAATTAACAATATTATTTAGAGACTGAAATGCAGGATTAGTGCTTTATTATTTCACTAACTTCTAAAATATTCAAAGAAAACTTGTGCTCACCCTTAATTTTTACCCTTCAATTTTAAGTATATGAAGTCCACGCATGATTCATAAAAACGTTTAAGGACGTACCAACTTTAGCCATTATCCTCCGCATTAATTTATCCATCAATGAACTTTAATTATTTAATCCCAATAGGTAAGTGTATAGTTGTTTAACGATATGGGGGTAGCAAACGGACAACTGTGTTATTACCCGGATCCCAGAAGGCGAAAGGGGGTGGGAGTGGAGGGTGGTTTTGTGTGGTATCGGGGCTGAAGAAGGAAAAGGGAAGAAAAGGCACGAGGGAGGAAATCCATGTGGAAAGAAAAGTGGAAGTGTCAGCTGCGAATGTGGAGAAATTGCCAGGCACCACGTGGTACAGTCAGATGAAAATACGCAGTAGTGGTATAACTGGACCAGTGTTAAAAATTTACGGACCGTTTAGCGCCTTGAATTATCTTCCGATTTTCGCGATTAATGGAAATAAAGTGGTAAATAAGTCAAGATTTTCGAGAATAACAGATAAAAAGTAATGAACTTCATCTTTTGCACATTCTTACCCAATTACTTATAAACGCGGTGTAAGTATTACGTGGCGCGTATTCAGAACAGTGAAAAACTTGACCTATTATCATGGCGTTTGTTCGGTTAAAACGGTCTTAGATCAGGCTCAAGGCCAGTTTTACCACACTAACGCTGAACTGGCGTGTAAGAATCATTAAGTAAGACGGTAAATGTGTAACATTTGAAGTTTTGATTGATGAAGTTGATTTACATTCTAAATGACAATATAGGTAAATGTGAATAGGTGCATACGTGCAGTATCATATTAATGTGATGCTTTTGGAAACCATCTTTTTGAAAATTCAACGTTAAACTCGGTTTGAAATAGGAATGAAAAGTTCACACGGAAAAATATTCTGGTTGACTTACGAAATGATTTTCTTAAAATAAATACTCTTTCATGTTTTCTCATCAGCAACATAGTTCAATATTTTCCAATTTCCAAAAATCTTTGAAAAAACTGTAACATTAACTTTGTTCATCCAATCGACATTTATATTTTTAAATGTTGCCACATTCTCATGCAGATATATTATTTGAACCCTTTATATATTATTTTATCCTATTTAAGAGCTAGTTCTCTTAATTTTGTAACATTACGATAATTTTAAATTTAAAAAAGTGTAAACAAGGAAGTAATAAGATGAATTAAAATTTATGCCGATACATAGAATTTAAAAAAAATTAACTATTAATTATCGCCTGTGTCACAACATATTTCGTCTTACCTCCTTGTCGTATTCTTCACACTATATCACACTTTAAAAAATCTGGACATCTATTTGCATTGGATTAAAAAACATTTGAAAATACCTACAAATTAAATTAAATAATTAATAAAATATATTTGAAAATGTCACATTTTGCCCTGTGTACCTCCAAACAACAAAGAACCGATTCGTTGGTTGTGAGATGGGGGATTGGAGCCATGAGGGGGTGGGGGAGGGGTGAGGGTAGGCTGGGGAGAAGCGGCTTTGGAACGCATGGCTAAGTGGTAATATATAGAGCGGTACCACAGAAAAATAACTACCCATCTTATTACCTTTTGCCACGAATACGAAGTAAGGGATGTTCCAAAGTACAGGGTTTATATTTTAGTATCTTACTGCAACGAAAAAGCATATTAATCCCGAATGATCTATGAATGTATCATTTAATATATTGTGTTGAGTCTATATTTATAATAGTACTTACGCCAGACCAACGTGATATACTCGTAAAACAGTATTTGGATATTGTGTTTACTTTTATTAAAAGTCCGTTAAATATATTTTTATGGGAGGAAGAAAACACTTTATAAATGGCGAAAAGCCTTCTTTAGATGATTTTATTTTAAAGAAATATGTATTTATATATTGTTATCAGTTATTCGAGATTATCACAGAATAATATCTTTATTTTAAAAGTCACTTTTGTACCCAAATATTTGTAAAATATCAACTATTCCAGCTTTACCTCGCACTACCTACTCACTAAGATGTTATTTAAGACTAGCTGTACCTTGTCACTCATTGCTGTGGCTCATACTTTCTCTGCAGATAGAGAAATAATGATAGAGGAATAACAGATGGCTCTGTTTTTTTAAGCCTCTTCTGGTTACACCTATATAACTCGTTTATACTTATATTAAAACACACGCGTATTTGCATACAACGTTGTGTTAAAATGTCAAAACACTCATTGAAAAACTTTCGGAGATTTAAGATTTTGAAAAAACGAACATTTACATTTTTATTTATATTGATAGCTCTTATTTAATTTTACTATTTCCCTTAAATTTAAAATGAGGCTCCTCAATTTCCAAACTGATTTGACGAATAAAGAAGGAAAAAAGTAGAATTTGTTATAAAAAATAAGTCGCTTAAATGTGAAATGGGGTTAGAAAAGATTTGGAATAGAATCTGATAAAATTAAAGAAGATGGTATTTGAGGTTAGGTCTATGCTTCTCTAAGAAGAAGCAGATTACTATAACATGAATAAAGTACAAACATAAAACTATAACATTCCATGGTATTATTTCCGAATAAGGCTCTGCCAAAGCCGGCTACTGCATTCGGAATAGGTTATTTAGCAATCTCGAATAACAGAAGTTGCTTGCATTTCTTGAGCGCCATGTATCCCCGATCTCCCCCAGAGAGCGGAGAGCCTTCGGGTTCGGATATACGGCGGAATCATAATGACGTGGGGAAGTTGGGGTGAGTTGGCACTTAGCATTTTGCACGAGGGGAGAGGGGGGTGACTCGGGCCACGGAGGCAGAATACTCGAT
The DNA here is from genome assembly GCF_061612785.1 of Hesperophylax consimilis. Lineage (NCBI taxonomy): Eukaryota > Metazoa > Arthropoda > Insecta > Trichoptera > Limnephilidae > Hesperophylax > Hesperophylax consimilis. Next base: position 7,619,034 of record NC_142842.1, read on the forward strand.
ATTAGTTTTTGTACGTGTGCACGTATATTTAGCAGTCCTGCGCTTGATACGGTAATCCGTCTTTTTTGATGGATGATTGAAGAAAATATTCCGGCGTCGTAAGTAATATTTAAGTGAATTTTCATATCGGAAATTCTTCCCCGCTGTTTGGTTTTAATGTTCACCGATGTTTGAGGCATTAGCTAAATGTGTTGTGATGAATTTAAGAACAGACTTCAAATTCAATTTATTTCGACTTCAAAATACTCGGCGTAAGAATACTAATACTTTATTTATATATTTTATACAATATCGCAAAAAAATCCATAACAATAACCTTCAGAATTTTCGTGAATGTTGCAAGTTTTAAGAAAGTGGGAGAAGGAAATGGAAGGTTGCGATGTACCTGGCAACTAAACATAGCTAAAGTCATGTAAAGCAACGAATCGATTCTGAATGGTAGCCTCTATCCAGGGCGATACTGATGGTGTGGGCACTCAGCAACGAGGTGGAAATGCGTTTTTGTTTTAAACTTCTGGACTTACACATGTATTTTGGTCTAGATTCAAGGATTTAACTGGTATGCCTTGATAATTTTCCATCGTATCGCCTTTAAGCTTGCATTTTATGTTCTTGGTCTAATTAATCATTTTTTACCTTCCCATTTACAGTGGAATGTAATAATTAAAATTGATAAAAACTGGTGTGTAATTTTCAGTCGTTAACAACCACAATGTGGCGAACGAGTTTTTATTAATAACAATAATTATTTTCTGTAATCCTTATAATTACGTAACGAGATCGAGGCGGAACCTGACTCTTTCAATAATAAATTAGCATCATTTACTTGTTGAGGTAATGAGTTAATTACATGTAGTTTTATCGCAAGTAAGCATAAACCTATAAGGAAAAAATATGTAGGAAAAAATTGAATTTGGAACATAAAAAAATATGTCATTTTTTATACTTCGTTCTAGAGTAGAAGAAGCAAACTACCAGATAGGTGCTTTCCAAAAGTTCTGCCATGTTATTTATTCCTCCGTCAAAAATTCATCATTTTATGGTACACACTTCTGCAAATCAGACTTATTGTTTTCCCTTTTAAAAAAATTATTTCCACGAGAAACAAACATCAAAAAAAATAATGGGTTAGTAAATAATATTTACCCGTATCTTATTATTTTAGTTTAGGTAAATATTAAAATATGTCTACATACTATAATAATCTACATACTATATAAGATGAATTATTTGTTTGCTCCCATATGTACGCATTTGAATAAGAGATTTTCCATGTAAAAGCTTTCAAGCAAGGTATACAAATACAATATTGTAACGGTGATTTGGCGATAATAAATTCTTCATATTGTTTTTTTATGCCTTTCTTGAAAGACTATAGTTTTTATCCGTCCAAAACTATTTATTCATTTTCGTATACCGTACCGGCACAAACAAACAATTCATACACACACGAACAGTTTATGAATTATATTAAGTCTACCCTTAAGGCGATGCACTACGTAGTAATGCAAAATGATGTGTTTTTGGTTTGAAAATTTGGTCGCCTTGAAATGTTTCAGATGCTTTAAATAAATACCGCGAGTATAATACATCTTGGCCTTTGAAATAATCGAGTATTTTTTACATGAGTCTTTTTATAAGCCCAGAAAAAAATTATTTATAAGGCCAATGAAAACTGCTTTAAAGTTCAAAATTTCCTACTTACAAACCAATTTTCGGTTATAGTTTTATTGTATAATGTGGCAAAGTAAGTTATTTATAAAATGATCTGAAAATATTTAAATATTTATGCCTGAACATCCACAAAATAAAATAAAAGGCGATTTTTGGCCATGTTTTTTTCTTGCCTAAATCAAAACAGCTGGATGGTGTGGGAATTTAAGCCTTATCGCCATTTACGTAAGGAGTGTTATTGATGGCGGCTCGATTCAAAACATTATACGACGTAGTGCATCGCCTTAAATCATTATTTCATAAGCGATTTACAACTAACATTTTATGATCTAAATGAGCATTTCGAGTAGGTTTTTCATACATTTTTTTCGCACATCAGTAAATTGTCAGGCAATAAACAACAATGATTATGTTTCTTCATTTAGTCGCACCTTGAAACAATGCGGCAGCAACGGGACTATTGGTAATGATATGTTATTCTCTAAATATCATTTAGCATCTTTCATTGCAATTTGAGAGCTATAAATAAGATTGTTTGAATTTCTCTTAGGTACAGTTCCACCTCAACAACCCACTGGAGCGATGTATTATCAGATTGATCAATCTAAATATTAGATTGGCACATCCATTGGAATTTGAAATCAACGAGCAAAAACTATTGCACATCTATGTACTTACAGTTTCACCTCATCTAACGGCAGGAGCGATGTGTTTTCTAAAGATGATATTTAAAAATTCATTGTAATTTGAGAACAATAAATAATAACAATCGCATTTCTTAGGTACAGTTCCACCTAATCAAATAACAGGAGTGAAGTACTATAAAAATATTACAATGCAACATTAATTGCAATTTGAAGTAAGCCTATACGTTTGCGTTTCTTCGTGCCTACAGTTTCACCTCGTCAATCATAAGTAGCGACGTGTTTTATAAATCATAAAAAAAATTTAATTCTTTGTTTTTAAGAGCAATAAATAAAACGATTCCATTTCCCACCACCAACAAAATTCCACTCCATCAGATAGCAGCAGTAATTCATTTATTAAACATTGTATTTTTATTTATTTTTTGTGACATATCACAAGTGCGCCCCTGTCCGTACAGCGTAAGGGCAGGGGAGCTATTTCGCCAGTCGGTTGGGCATTATGAGACGGGTTAAGTTAGGAGCTGTGGGAAAGGATTTATTAGTTCATGTCTTGAAGGGGACCGGATTATATGAAGGAAGAAAAATATGCCGGTAGCTCGTTCCACATACGAGCCTTAGACAAAAACGAGTCGAAGAAGCTGCCAGCTCTGATGAAGTCAAGATCGACTGTGAAGGGGTTTTCCGTTCGTGTACGTCGAGGTTCACGCTCGTGCACCGGTACACCGGGGATCATTGCTGCTAACTCCATAGAGCAGGCTCCATTAAAATACCTGTAGAACAGACTCAGCACAGCCCACATTTCGTCTGTGCATTAGAGATGGCAATCGGTCTGTCGCCAATGGATCTTCAATCAGACGGACAGCCCTCCTTGCACAGAATCAAGTGGATTTATCGAGTTTTATGGGGCTCCAAATTCAATTGTTGGGCATACTTTAGATTTATATAGGGTTAGCAGTTGGTTAATATTAAAGAACCAGCTAGCTCTATACGAGACGCCCAGTTTCTTGGAAGTCAGATTTACCCGGGCTTCTAAAGAGCCCCGATACTTGAGCCGGTCTGATATACTTACCTACTCCAAGCATTTAATTATTCATTGTAATTTGAAAGCGATAAACAAGAATATAAAGTTCCTCCTCCAGTAGCGGTGTATTCTCTGAATATTACAGTGCAACATCAATTGCAATTTGAAAACAGTAAACAATAACGATTGGGTTTCTTCGTAGTCCCACCTAATCAAGCAGCAACCGACGTATTGTCGGTATCAATCGCGCTAATTGGCCCGGCAAATCGGTATTGACATTACCGGCCCTGTAATTTGTGGTTGGAGGAACACCGCGGTGGGCGTTACCTTCATCATTACGTCGAATAAAGAGTTGTATTAGAAAATGTACTGGGACGTCGCGTCGCGCGCTTGGTCGCCCATGGTAATTTTTATAATGCTTGCTTTACAGTGGATATAATTTTATACAAAAAAACTATTTAAAAATGAAAATTTAATTATTCCTTGTGTATTATATTAGTTTTACCATTATAACACGGATGAAAATGAGTATTGCTAGTTTATTAAGAATGTCTTCAAATTATTAGTAATTCTTTTAAAAACGGTATTGCAAGGCATTTCCTGATAAACTTTCAACAATTTACGAATATATCTAAGCACGTGTTGCTTATGAAGAAATGCGAAAAAAGGAGTATTGAATAAAATTTTATCAGGAAACGGCCTGCAATCCCGTTTTTAATCGGATTACCAATAATTTGAAGATATTCATAATAAATTAGTAGTGCTCATAGTTTTCTGAATCTTTGTACTACACATTCAATTAAAAATAAAATAAACAATACATTTAATTAATTAAGTACCTACCTACGTATAAAGTAGTAGAAATCGCTTTGTATGAAGCCCCAAACACTCGAAGGGTGGCTCTGGCGTCATGGAATTCGCACAATTGTTTATGCCTACAATTTGCGGGAAAAAAAAATTTCGAAAAGCTATTTCCATTTTGGGTTATGAAGGTTTGTTCCATCCAATTATTTATCAAAATATAGTCAAGATCCTGCATTGTTTGTTCCATTTTTTTCTTCTAGGTTGGTACACGGAGAAAACTTACTGATAGAAATAAAAATAAAATAAAAAATATATGACGAACGGACGACCATACATACATATAGTTACTTTATTAAAAATGACGTCAAATTATTCTTTTTCTTATTACGAGACAAATGACAGATTTCATGACAAACAGTGAAATAATAAAAAATAATAAATTTTTCTCATTTTGTCTATTAAATTTATTTGGACAAGGCCACCTGCATGAACACTTGTTCAGATATATTCTGAATGACTAATATTTTACTAAGAAATAGGCATGCTGTCACATTTTTAACAGTATTTCGATAAATCATCGGTACTAATTTTTCTCCGCATAGTGAAGTGAAAATACATGTTAACCTTAAGTGAGGAAACACGTTATATGAACTATACATTCTTCATGTTAAATGTAGGTACATAACAAATAAAAAGGAATCAATCAATCATATTAAGTAAAAATTGTTTGTAAAGATAAATTGTGAGTATATATGTGAGCGTATTTTGATGATAAAATATTATCGTTAAATCTACCACTCGTTCTTATGAATGTTGACTTTGACATTCAACGTGTTTAGTATAATTAATTTGGAAAAAAAGCAAGCTGTAAGTATTAAAATTACATTAATAAAATAGTGTAAGCACGATGAAATGAAATATGTATAGTTCCCATAATAAACGGCAGATGTCCATCAATTCCATCGAGTTGATACAATGACTTTTTAATTTAACACGTTTAGCGCAGTAATTCTGCCAATGTAAGAATGTGACCTTTTAAATCATTAGGACCTCCTAGGCATTCAAAAAGTATTTTGCACTTCGAATAATCTCGCGAAGTAATCTACATTTTTATCAAACAGGTGGAGTAATTCGTGATGGTTTTAAAAATACAAATGACTACTTAGTGACAATATAAGGCGCGTAGAATAGAACGCATACAGAAATAGGCACAGGAAAAACCATGAGGCTTGAAAGAGTATTTAAGAAAAGACAATACTCTAAAATAAAGCCAGAATCTTAACGACGTAAGTGAAGCAGCCGTGCACAAAAATATGCGACCCTCGCCCTGGTGTATTGGACAGACCTGCGGTTGAATTTTCCCTATCAAAACTCTAAAATAAAGTGGGGATCTTAACGACGTAAGGAATGAAGTCGTGTAAAAACAATATTCGCCGTAATGGACGGTGATCGACTTTGCCCTAGCAAGCCTAGAAAATCGATCTTTCCGCGTGGTTTATTTTAATTATTTCTGATAATCGTATTACTAAAATCTCAAATTTTTTTAGAGGGATCTCTCGGAAAGTTACTATTTCATCGTCTAAAAAAATTAAATCTGGTGTTTATCGGTAAGTTTATAGTTGAAAACGTTTTCAAACCGTGTTACATAAAATATTTTTATGGTAAGATTGTGTTTTTATTAATCTTTACTCTAAATAACTTAAATCCGCAGGTACCCCTCTAGAGATATTTGTAATACGTTCTTCAGAAATAATTAAAATGCGAGCTTTTTTTCCTCTGTTAGAGTATTATGACGCCTTAATTAACCTTTTTCTATTGGCGCTTAAATATTAATAAAAGTGGAACGTTCAACTGAAGTTTTGTATGAGACGTCATGAATGTGAGACAACAGTAGATAGGTAGTATACAAAGAGTACGTACAAATGTTGTCCGGTAGCTCTTCAAAATCACCTATCATCCTTTTACTTCATTCCGCTATCACAATGTTACCTTAAGAATTTAAATAAATGAACCATTATATGAGTACCAAATCAAAGACATTACACAAAATAATACCCAGGATGTTACAAAGTGATTGTTTCGAATCAGGCCAATTTGGGCGCCTCAAAATTTAAGCCGTCGCTTAACTAAACAAAGTTTAAAGCGTTTAATTAAACGATATTTTAGCAAGCACTATTGTGATTGTATCTCTGGATTAAATTTGTAGTTATGGAGTTACTTAAATCTACTGGAAATACGAGAATACACGACGAAGACGTAGTACCTAATGTAAAATAATCGTGTGGGCTAAATTTTCATGTCGGTTTTTTGTTTTAAATTAGCTCCACATCAGAGAAAAAAATCCTTCAGAGTATATGCCATTTGGGGATATTGTGTGGAGGGTATTTTTAGGGAAAGGAAGGGGAGGAAGTTCTGGGAAGGAAAAAGGTATGACGAGTGGTTAGGAATCTAGGGGTTAAGATGTCTAGGAGTGATGTACGTATGAAACCATCCCTCCCGATGCACTGCAAGGCGATGGGTCGAGAGAGAGTTCGGCTGGAGATGTCAAAAGCTCTCCCTCAGCCAGTCTTTCTCAGCCGCCAAAATCTAGACGAACCTCACCCCATGAACCCTGCACCTCTGCTAAGTCACCAAACGTAGCGAACCACTTGAGGTGACCTATGACAGGAGTGATTGTTATCCAAGAAATGGTTTCCGGTGCGGCGATACACGCGCCCGCCTCCTGAAATGGAAGGTAGGTACTAAGTATTATCATATATTGCATGTACAATGTTTAAATAGTTGATAAAATAAATAAATAAAAAATTTTAAATCTGAGGTGTCCTGTCGTCAAATGACGTTGAGTTGAGTGTTGCAGGTTCGATTATTTCCGCATGGCAAACATGTAAATTATTTCCAGTTCAGGTGTCATTGTTAAAACGTTTCTGCGGTAATCAATACAAATATTGATTAATGTAAAATAATAATCAGTAGGTACATTTACGGCACTTTGCCGAGTGGTAGATAGATATTCTCAGAACAGCAAAACTCATGACAGACTACAAATCAGAATCGAAACTTTACTTTATATATGCCGTAGTTGGTGACCACATCGGAATAGCCAGGTAATTGCCAATCCTCTTACAGATAATACTAAAAAATTACTTATATACGAAATATAAAACATGTTTGACTTACTAGAAATACGCCAATTATATATTTTAAAAAAACTACTCAACTAACTATTGCAAAAAAAAAATTTTTTTTTTTACAAACACAAACTATAGTTATATACCAATTAGACTAGCGTACAAAAAATAAAATATTAACACAAGCTTTGGACAAAGACAACACATATAGGTACCACGCATTGAAAGCATTCAACAATCTTTCACTTGATACAAAAAATGAGGGAACTAAAATAAACAAAAAAGGTCCAAAAAATCAATATCATAAAATTTTATAACGAAAAAAATAAAACATATATCCATAATACACAATACCATTTCAAAACGCACTTCATTATGTCATATTCTTATATTTCGTCATAACCTTTTTTCACTACCGCCAATCATTGCATTTTATTAAATTTAATTTCTATTTTTTTTAATTAAAATTTATTGTTTCGTAGTATATTTTTATTGAATTTTAAAATTGCTAAATGGGGGCCTCATCACGGGTAAGGCAATTAGTGATGCCCAAGTCATTTATTTTTTTTTAAAGTTGAAAGTTTTTTTATCAAATAAATACTTTAAAAAAAAAATGGTATTTGTATCGGAAGTGCGGTATTCGCAAATGACTATATTATTATTATTTTTTTCAATACATTATTTAATATAAAAATATACATTTAAAGACAAGTGATATTGTAAACACAGCTTTATCCATAAATTCAAGCGACTCGGTACTTAGACCTCCGACTTTGTAATTCCGTTTGCAGTCCCAGCACGAATCAAATTACGCAAATTAAAGCGTCCCACTTGAGCCCAGCCTTCCAATAATTATTATCCTATACAACTGTTTCAGTCTCACTGTAGACAATACAGAATTTCAAAGACGAACCGTAAATAATTGGATGAGAAACGTACTTTTACAATAGCGAATATATTTTATAAAACAACGATAAAATGAATTCCAGGCGTTTTTACAATAAAAGCATCTTCTGAGAAAAATGTTGCAACGAATCATTAGGACTTTAATAATGTTAAACAATGATAATGTAGATACATTAATATGAATTCATAATAATTCAAAGGAGAACAGCAACGTAATTCTTGTTCGAATGCCAACTAATACTTATGTAAAATAATTTACGCATATTTTATCTTGAGAATTTATTTAAGTTTATACCGAAATCTAAATTAACGCTTTTAAAAATTATAAACTGATAGGCGTAACTACCGACGATTTTAAACTGACGTTGATAACGCAATAAATCAGAACCCGATCTAAACTGGCAACACTGGCGCATCTCTTTATTGTATTGAAATTTCCAAAACGTCAGACGGCTACGTAAAGTTACCTAATACTTATAGATTAATTCTGTCTAATTGAAATATAAACTTTAAAATATATTGGCAGTCCGCCTAGAAATTTTGACATTAAAAAGGGAGTTAATTAGTTCATGAGGTTATTATTCATAACACTCTAACTTTTGCTGACACGGAATTAATTAATGGCGTCTTATATGAATGAATTTTAGTCTACTATTTCTATCAGTTTTAAGAGCTAAATTAATTATTTATTAATCATTAGCCAGTTATTTTGCATGACATATGACACTATACAAAAAGTTGTGCACATTAACGGCTTATCCGACACTTTTTGTCAACCGACAGTCGGAATCATATTCTGAACGTGCTCGCATATATCGCTAAATGACCCTAAATGACGGATCAATATCGTATTGACATAAAGCTTTATCGATAGTCAGTGCTTGACCTCTTGGGCCCCTAGAATAAGCACTTCGATAAATGTTTTATTTATCGACATTATTTATCGATGTTACTCACATTGATCAAATCTGCTTAATTTGGTCGACGTCAACTATTGTTTGTTCGTTGGCAATCTTCAGGTATGTTCGGAAACGTTGATAAATATACGATATTGTCGATAAAATGTGTCTTTTATCGATGTCCTTGTCCTAAATACTTACCAAAATCCACAGGTACCGTTTAGTAACAAGAACATTAAGAACACTACGTCGTGTAATATTTTAAATTGAGCCACTTTCAATAACAACCCTTACGTAGATGGCGATAAGGTTTAAATTTCCGCTTAACACCATCCGCCTGTTTTGATTTATGCAAGAAAAAACATGGCCGAAAAGTGCCTTTTATTTGATTTTGTGGATGTTCAGGCATAAATATTTAATGTTTTTCGATCATTTTATAAATAACTTAATTTGCCAAATTATACAATAAAATCATAAACGAAAATGGGTTCATAAGTAGGAGATTTTGAACTTTAAAGCAGTTTTCATAGGCCTTTACATTATTTTTTTCTGGGCTTATAAAAAGACTTATCTAAAAAATACTCGATTATTTTAAAGGCCAAGATGTATTCTACTCGCAGTATTTAATTAAAGCATCTGAAACATTTCTAGGCGACCAAATTTTCAAACCAAAAACACATGATTTTGCATTACTACGTATGGCATCGCCTTAAATGTGAGAATTCACCGCCAGCATAAATTTCATACTTGGTTAACCTTTTCGAATGATTAATACGCTCAGAAAGAAGTGCGGTGTTATCGTGTCAAAATTAAAAACACTTTCAACAAGACTAGCTGGAAACTGCTACCATATTTTTTGCATACATAAAATGTCTGCCTTTCGATTACAAACTTGGCAGGGCATACATTTTGCATTTTGGTGTATAATTAACTTGCCAGAAATTATCACCCTAAGCTATTTGAGCAAAACTATAACAGGATTGCACAATTAGCCTAGTAGATATTTATAAAAGCACAAACAATATTATATAAATATTTATAATAAAATCGTTATAAAATATATTTATTTACTCCTATGGGGAGGCCTATGGGGCTATTACATTGGGTAGATTTAAATTTTTACAATTCTTTACGTAAGGGTTTCAAATATTGGTTGCCAAAAATAATTTCTTATATTAAAGTGGCTAACAACTGGATAAAATTAGCAGCTGGGTAAAATAATCAGAAATAATATCTTGGCATAAAAAAATGTTCAAATATGTTTAAAACACTGGATGTGTTTAAGTATAAAAGTCGATATCATTGGTATATTCATTTGCTAAACTATAAAGGCGAAGAATTGACGGGTTTGGTAAATAATTTGACTGTGAATGGTGACATTGAAATAGGTCACTGTGCCCAGTGTGTTGAGTAGATACTCTCAAATTTATTAGACTCAAAGCTCACAATAGTCGAGCTACGGAATTGCAATTAAAATACGTTTTCTTTGATTAGTTATCGTTTTAAATTGTGTAAAGTACCTCACATTAATAATATGTATAGAAAAAGGAAAAAAATAACAATTTCAATACATTTATGTTCTGCAGTGGTAATCGAACCCGTAAAATACCAACTCAATGTCATTTGAGTTGAATTTTGGTATGATGACTACACTGTGGTGTGGTACATATTTCGAAATCCAAAAATAATAACCAATTATCTGGGGATCTGCTACAGCTAATAATATGAACCACTTAGATATTGCTCAAAAGAGCATTATAAAAACCATACTAAAATTACCCATCAGAACCTCCTTAAAAGATATTTTCAAGTGTTTTGATATTCTTAATTTAAAACAAATATATGCCAAGAATATTTTAATACATCATTTTAAAAACAGAAAATCTCCTAATGAAACTCGGATACATGATACAAGAGCCTCAAAAAGGGATATACGAGATGTTCTAAAATTCAAGACAAGTTTTGGCCAAAGAAACCACATATATCTGGCAACCAAACTTTACAATATCCTTCCTCCAAGTTTGAAAAAGATAGAAAAGATAAATAAGCTCAAGGAAAAAATCAAAACATGGGTGAAAGAAATTGATGCAGATATACTAGAAAATGTACTAAAAACATCATAGAAACTAAATAACAGAAAATCAAAAAAATCTACCAGTCCGCATCAGCACAGGACTACCTAGTGAGGAGGACTAAGAAGAAACTATATGAATGAAATATTATAGATTTTTATATAATGTAAATCTCATCACACCTTATTAAATAGACACTAATAAAAAATAAAATGATTCAATCCCTTCATACATAAAATTAGGTATTGTCACAAAAAAAAACACTTTCTTGAAAAAATTGAGTTTATTACAAGCTATTGTAACGGAAGAAGAAAATTTTGTTTCATTTAATTTGTTCACGAATTTATATGAACATAAAAATAATCATATCAATCAGCTGGTTGTCAAAATGATTCAAAATCATAATTAAACCCAAGGAATTTGGTGCAAGGCGATGAGATTAAAATTATTTTTTTCCATAATGTGGGGAGGTTAGATGTATAAAAATAATATTGGTATTAAATGCAATATATACCTAAAACAGAATTTGTCACATGGCCAGCAATAATCGAAAAAATCATTTCAACGTCTAACTAGTTGATCATTTTTTAGAAAACATTATTTTGTAAAGTGTATGAATAAATATTGTGGAGTTTTGGCAGCCCTTTCCTAGCTTCAGAATTATGCATTGTGCGTGCATTGAAGGAGCGCGTTGGTTTCCGTAATATTAATAATAGGCGACCAGCGCTGATAGTATCAGGATCATACGCATTTCTTCACTGCGTTTTCCAATTAATGGTATGATACCAGCAAGTAGATATCTTGTAGATTTTAACAATTTTTCCATCCGGAACGTTCGTACATTTTCAGAAAAAAATGCCCACGTATGTTTACTCATCTCTTTTCTCCAATGTTGTCATGTAGGTACTCTTTTTGATATTGAACCAGAGCTAGATCGATCGATCATTTCATACGACTCGAGACGCTCATGATCAACTGGTGAAATGATCGGGTACTTTTACACGTGGAAAAAATGCCATAGAGTATACAGATCTATGCGCGCACTAAAAATATACCCGAGACCCAAGTACCCGTCATCCGACCTTTAAAAATAATTATATTTGGCTAATTCATATAGCGCCGTTTTCGTGAAAAATACCTCAAAGGCGCTGTACACATATATTTTTTAAATAATAAATACAGCTGGCTTACGACTAGGATTCATAATAACTAGTGACTTACATATAGGACTTATTTCTGGTGATTTACGACTAAGGCTTATAACTACTGACTTAAAACCAGTGACTTGCATCTAAGACTTATATCTGGTAACTTACGACTAAGGCCTATAACGACTGTTTTAATGACATATGTATATATATTTTTACATTTAAAAATACATCAATAAATTCTATAAACAGCGCCAGAAGAAGAAGGAATTACTATAATATTAGGGTGTTTCATAATTAATTTTAGAACACGAGTGAAAGATGCGCTCAATCGGTTAGCTGGATTTATAGAAAAGTAGGTATACATATATATCTTAAATTAATGAATGAAGTAGTTTCGTTTGACAAAGGTAATTGGTAGCCTATTTTAAATTTCAGGTATCTAACGTACCGAATCAATTTGTCTGTCGCTAAAACAAGATTTGAGATTCCTGTTCTACAAAATCCACACATTTATGGTTTTTCGCTACACCAAACACACATCACGGGACACGAGTGCTGAAAATCGATTTTTTTTTTTTAAAGTAACCCAATCGCTGATAGTGGTTAATGGGCGGGTTGCAATGATCGGGTAGATGGCGATCGACCAAGAAGTATTGTATTGAATATTTGCAATCCGCAACATTGAAGGAAAGATTAAAGAGAACCTTTATACTACCTAAATGAAAATAAAATATCACAAAGACGCGAGTTGTAATTAAAAACAGTGGCATGTCAAATTTTATGTCACCCAGGGCATTTTGCATGCTCTAATTTCGTTAATATCTCGTACGAAATCTTAAACACAGGAGGCGATAGGCCGCCATTACGCTGCTTAATAAGACGTTATGGGGTAAATAACTTTAATCAACGTTATATAGAAACTTGCTTATTACATAATTACGGGACCCGCGTGCTGATTGCTGGCGTCGGACATTTTAATTCCGGGATTATTAATTTGCCGCGAGACAATAATTTAGGATCGTTGTCTGTAATTTCATGTTCCTATTTTACTTGATTGCGTTCTTGCCAACATATTCTTTATATTGAGGATGAAGTTGTCAAATAATCTGACATCATTTTGGATATTACACGTTGGTGGTGTTGAGTTCCAGATACACGAATATTAATATGAGAGTATGTTATGTATCGGGAGGATCTCCTATCCTCTTCCTATTTTCCTCTTCCTCTCCCCTTCCTTTAACACCAAATTAATTTTAAGATATTAAAACTTCATTCCAATGAACTTTAACAAAATAAACTTCTGTGGCTTGGCTTCAGTTAACTTGTATATTTATATCTATCATTGTATATTATATAAAAGCTGTTTGTTTCTTACAAAATAAATAAATAAATAAAAATAACATTTATTTGATGACCTTCGCTCGAGCTTCAAAACCAATTGATTAAAATCTTTTTTTGTATTGAACATTTAAAAAAAACATTGTGCCTTAAACATTTTATATTTAAAATCAATAAAAATAATTCACATAAAATTCACTTATTAAAATTTCACGAGAATTCACTTACCGTGAGTATTTACTGCGTCAACAGATTTCTGTCAAAAATGAAGGATGAGTGAATGTGTAAAGCCGTCGTACCACTGCTTCGATATCGATAAGCAATTTACATAAACCGAAGACCCTGCACAGAAAAATCCTACAATGGCTGCGCTGCAAACCGTAGCGAACTTTACCTTTCTGCTCGGTGTCTTCAATTAATGTCGATTGGTTACCGATACCGACCCAGTGGGGTGACGGGCGTATATATAACGCTGGTACCGGGTTTAAAAGGCTACTTTGGATAAAAACGTCATGTGAGGGCCAACTATTGAAAATGATTCCTATCAAAGAATGGTTACCTTGGTGGTACCCAGCCACCCAAGCATTAACACAAATGAAAATGTCATTCGCAGTACAACATGTATTATTTATTTATTTATTTATTTTCGGGAAATCGACAGTTTACATTTATTTCAGTTTGTACATAATTATTATGTAGTCAAAATAAAACCAAGTATGGATTTCCCCATTGTGACTTTACCTCGACTGAGACAGCATAATAAGAAATAGGTAAATTAAATTTGTTAGAAAAGAATATGAATTCAAAAATTTAAATTTACAGAACAAAACATTTATAGCCATGGAGAGAGGTTGTAGACATAAATCAACCAAATCATAGTAGAAATTTAAACGATAGAGACATAACATTATTCACAAACCATCAGAGAAATATTATTTTGTGGACTTCTTGTATTTGGTAAGTTCGCAACTGAAAATATTCACCTTGGATAATACGCTATGTAATTATTGCATAGTCTGTTCAGGCAAGAATTTTGCTTAGAGTTCGTTTTGCATTGATCCACCCTGAACAGGACAGAATACCAATTTGAACGCGCAGGTACATTGAATTGAATCTTATTTAGCAACTCTAGGCATTTATAGAATATTGGTACATTAATAATATAATAAAATCGCTAGCTTATTTTAAAACCACTTAAAATTAATTGACACAATATTCCGCGTTGTGCAAAACAAATAATTTATTTGAAATATGCCTTATCTTACAACGCAAATTAGAGGGAAAGGAAACATGCTTAATTGCAAGGAGTATCAATGCTGATTTCTTGGGCAAAGATAAAGCATTCGGCCATTTTATCGCCGTCGACAGATTAACATAACAGCTAAGCAAGCGTCATAACACAAAGAAAACATTCGCTCTATCTCGTGTTTGCCATCGCATTTGGGAACAAATTTAATCGTTCACATAAATCAATCATTAGAGTTCATGAAACCTCACAGGATACCGAGCAGCGATGCAAAACCTGAGTTGTTTTGGGTGACTTAAATGTTTCGAAAAAAACTTTTAAAGATAAAGTTGCCTATTGTAAAACGAACTCTTTAATGAACTTATAACTTAGATCTCATTTTTTTCTGGAGGAATCCCTCGGGAAATTACTAATTCATCGTCTAGAAAAATAAAATTGGTGCTTACCGCTAATTTTAATACGTTTAATAAAAATTTCATACCGTTTTACGCTTAATTTTAAGGTCCTGTTTTTATTAATATTAAATATAAATAACTTTCATACGTAGGAATCCCTCTAGAAACATTTGAGATTTTAGTAATACGTTCATCAGAAATAATTAAAATGTGAGCGTCGACCAAACCTCTGTTATTAGAGTCTTATGTCGACTTAAGTAAGAAGTAAAGTTATATTATGACTGTGCCTTGGTACAACAGCAGCATTTAAAACACAAATAAATAAAATAGCTCATACATGCTAGATATTTGCTATTCTTTCTTTTAAAAATTAATTGTTTTGTTCTGCTTGGTATTTTGACCTGAAATGCAAAATTTGGTCAGCCGTTACTCTTTAATCGATAATAATATTTACATTATTATTAAAGGAAACAAAATTATTAGAAGTAAAAACAGATTTATATACATGCACTCATAATGTACTATACGAACAATCCCAAGCTTCATAGTCTTGTTGATCACAGTTACACAACAAGATTAAGATCAGAACAAAGGATGATAGTACCAAAAATGAACACATCATTTGGACAACGTTTCGATGTATTTCGGGCTCCTAAGGTGTATAATGGGATCATACAGCAATGCAGTAAGATTAAAACAGGCACTCTTCAAAAGAAAATAACCGTATGGCTCATAGAATGTGGCAGAATGAAATCGGAAAGCTTTCTGAAAGAAATTATTGTCTGACTGAAGAAAGACCATTAAATGAATTCATTCCGACTTTATCCATATTATCACATCTATATTTATTATTTTTGTTTTTGTTTTACCATTTGTATATTTTATTTAATATTTTTTTCATATTTTGTTTTTATAATATATTTTCTTATTTATTACCACCATAATACGGGCATTTGCCTAGTTTGGGGTATTAATATTTTTTTATTTATTAATACCTATCTAATTCTCGATAAGATATAAAATGATAACTTATACAAAATATTTTAAGATTTTCATAACCAAACATCACCTAAAATATCGCATGATGAAATATATTTAATCGATGCAATAAAAATAATTGCATTGCTAATTTGGAAGTTAATTCTGAACCGAAGAAGGTCCGGCACATACAGATAATTGCCCAACAATTTGTAAGTAAGCCCTACGATAATGTCGCAAGAAAGGTTGTTTATCGCTGTTTCACGGAAGTGGGGAATGTAAGCGATACCCTGGGCAAGGTGGCAGCTTAATGTTTATACCGCGAGGCGAAGGAATTAAATTTCGGGACTTTATCATTTTTTATAGTCTCGTAGTACGAATTTCAGTGACCTGCGTCAATTTGCATAAATTATTTTAATTTGTTGCTCATGTTTTTTTAGTGAAAATATTTAAAGATATCTATTGCATATTGATTAATTGCGGTGTAAGACAGATATCGAATGAATCTTGTATTAAAATATGTAACTTTTATGATTTCACTTGTTTTGCTACCCGACGCAACCCGAGGTTTGGAAACTTATATTCGGGCGTACCGCATGGATCTGTTCTGTGACCTATGCTGTTCGTTGGTGACATGATGTTATAAGTAGATGACATGATCACAGGTCAATAAAATTAACCATATTTTAGTTGGTTAAATCCAGGTATTATTTATTTTTATTCTACTTATCGTAAAATCGCTAACAGCAATAACAATAATAATCACCAACAACAGAAAAATTATTTGAATTAAAAAATCAAACCAATGCAAGTCTACTGATTTCTTGAAAATTATAAATGATTACTCGTAGATATTACTATTTTCCGGATCTTTTGCCTTATTATTAAAACATTTTTATGTGAATTCCGTACAAGCGTCCAAACTGCTCTCCGCTAACCAGTGCGGGGCCAGTGTGACCACGACACACCCAATCGGGGTATGTTGTGAAGCTGAAGGGTATGGGGACAGGAAGAAGAAAGCAGGGTAAGAATCTGGTTATTCAGATCTGGTTACGGCTAAAGCCATTTCAAAGCAACGTTTCGATTTTGAATGGTGGTCTATCACCAGGATGATACTAAGGACGGGTTGTTTCGGAGAATTTGAACAATTCATCAAATTTCAACGTTAATTTTCAAGTTCTGTGAAAGATTTTTTCAAGTTCTGTCTTTATTTCAGTTTTGTCAAGCAACTAGCCTACAATGATATAATAACAGAACTTGAATAGGACTTTCACAGAACCCGAAAATGAACGTTGAAATTTGATGAATTGTTCAAATTCTCCGAAACAACCCGTCCTTAGAGTACCTATCGCGCTGGAACGTGCCGTAAATATACCTACTTCCTACATATATAATATTTTATATAAATTTAATATGAAATAACACATTTTAATAAACTAAAATTTACCTGCGCACGCCGGGATTTGAACCCAATTGAATCTAATATATTGAGACGTGGTACCTATCTACCTTGAAATACAATAGCATGTTGTGCAATTTCAATTATGTTTTAATGTAGTAGTTGAAATCGTAGTTCAAAGCGGGAATTACGTGTTAAAATATATCTGTTGTTACCATAACCTAAAAACCTCGGCCTTTTGTTTTTTTTCTTAATCCAAACAAACAGATTCCTACTCAATACTTAAGAGACCACTAGAAGTTATCAGTCAGTTAATTCCAAACATTCCACTCCATCTTCTTCATCACTTACATTTTAACCATTTTCCGTAAAAAATGACGAATCCAACGCAACTAACCTACATTTATTTTAATCTATTTTGACAAATTAGAGCAATTAATAAGAGTGAAACTATTCGTGTTTACCCTTCGAAAATTAACCGACATTAGTCCCAGCGGGAGATTTCCGCGAGAAACAAACAGAGAATATATTGTACTATCGTGAGTGTGGGTCGAGGAGTCGATTTCCTTGTACCTTTAACATTTTTATGAAAATATATTACTGCCTTACTACACTTCACATTTGCATATTCAAATTTTAATAATACCCTCCTGTGAGCCTTTAAGCAGATATTAATGGATCGATAAACATTATCGTGTTATTTTAAAGAAAGATAAGAAGTAGGAATTGATAAACTATGTGCCTACAAGTAGGTATGCAAGTGGTGCAAGATGTTATCTGTGAGACAGTTTTTCGAAATAATAAAAGAATATTGTATTCAATATTCATAGACACTCGCTGATTATTTAAGATCAAAGATAAATAAGGAAGCGTGATGGATAATTTTTTTAACCCCTTCAAATGAATTTTTGCCTTTAATTATTATTTATAGACTGCATTAAATCTACATAATTTTTATGGTGAGTTGCATTGCAATAGTAACTACTTTCCTTTTTCGTAATACATGTACTGATTGACCGAGCGTACTGCTAGCGACTGTTTTAACTCGACCATTTGGCATTTCAGCTGTATGTAAATTTGTTGCTTACGCCCGGTTCAAGATGGTTGCCGTGTTGGATACTATCCTTTATCCTGTCAGATTTTGCATGATCGGGGTTCCTACTACGAAAATAAAATAATCAACATTATGGTACCTACAATTTACATATGTGAAGAATGTAAAAAAAAAAGAATTGTAGTTGTGATTTTGATATTTTTTTAAGTAATCGGATATATATTTTATTTTTTTGGAATAATTTAATTATTTGAATTTAAAAACAATATGTTTTTTTTAAATGACTAAATTTTTTATTAACACAAGCAAAAAACATCGAACAGGCTTCTAGTCTAACTAATACCAAGCAATCATAAATATCTACCCTCTGTAAATTTTAATTCGTTGCATACGTTTTATCTAATAGAAGAATGATGGAGCGGTCTGATCAGAGTTGATACATGGTGTTGCTAGTTAAACTGAACAGGTGGAAGCCCAACGTAATTAGTGGTGTGGAAGAAATGAAACGATATCTTTACGTGGGTCACCGATGGACGGTTGAAAATGCATAATTACTCGGGATCCTAGTTGAATGGTTATAATTGTAGGAACATAAACGTAGATCGCTGGTAAAAATGTTTCGTTAAAGCGAACGTGATCAATTCCCGTAATTATTATTTGTGTTATTTCACAATTTACTCATTTTAATAATAATACAGGGTTTTCCAATAAGAGGTGTTATTTTGAATAGCCCGCTATTTCGGTAGGTGTTACTTTTGAAGCTGTCATTTTTTAACATTTGACAAGTAGAAACTACGCCATTAATAAAAATGGAACGATACATGCTACAATAACGCATTGAAATTATTAAAATTCACTTGAGTGAATCAAATGCAAATCATCTTGAGTGATGAGGCCCATTTCCACATTGATGCCTTCGTCAACAAGCAAAATTGTCGCATCTGGGGCTCGGAAAATCCAAAAGTTATTGTTGAAAAGCCTCTCTATTCTCAACGTGTGACTGGTGCGGTTTATGGTCCGGCGGAGTCATTGGAGCTTACTTTTTCGAAAATGAGGCTGGAGCAACAGTTACGGTGAATGGATTGCGCTATCAAGAGATGATTAATGATTTTTTTATGGCCGGAATTAGATGGTATTGATCTGAACAACGTTTACTTTCAACAAAACAGCGCTAAGTGCCACACAAGCAACGAAATCATTGATCTTTTACGATTGAATATCAAAATAGCACCTCTTATCGGAAAACCCTGTATATTGTGTATTTTTGGCACGTTCCAGAGTGGAAGATACTCTCAGCATCAGCCTGGTGTAAGACTACCATTCAAAATTGAAACATTGCTTGAATTGGCTTTGGCCGTATTTGGTGACCAGATCTGAATAGCCAGGTACTTAACCCCTTTCCTCTTCCTCATCTCCTTCCCCTCCCCACTACCTTCAGCCTCTCAACCACATTGGGGATGCCATAGACTGCCTTCTTCTTTACTGTTACTGTACACTTTATTATGTTCTCTTGTTTAGTGGTCTGTACTTGTGACGTATTCATAAATTTTGTGTGCATGTGTAAAAGTCAATTTTGTATTTTTTAGATCAATAAATTAAAAAGTGGTAAAATTAATTATTTATTAATTATAATCTTTTACCATTGTTACAATGCATTTTTTAAATTGATGATTTTTTTTTTGCAAAATTTGTGTGTTTGTTATTTACCTCTGCTCTACAATCAACCAAATCCAATATATTTAATTCATGTCGTTCGATAAAAAATATGTAATTTATGTAAGCTAATCATGACATCAGTAAAATAATTTAATATTTGAATTTGACACGTAGGCACGTGTGTGTGGATAAAAAATTCACAGATACCATATACACAATTATTTTTTTAAAAAAGTATTGGTTTACAATTAGATAACATTGAAATCAGGAAAGCGTTAAAAGTCAATTAAATATTATTGATAACCAAATATTTTTTATAATAGTCATCTCTTAAACGTATTTTCACATTGATTCCTATTTTAATATTAATGTATTTTTTTATATTTTTTTTATACAGACATCTCAGTTAATCCTTTGGTTCTTGTTGTTTTAATTTATAAAGATTTTTTATGTATATATAAATGTATTTAGTTTATAAAACTTATTAAAATTGCACCTTTTAACATTATTTGTGCACGCATCTACTGATAAACAATCTTGTATGTATTGCGCTCTCCATATTTTCAGATATCCTTGTTTAATTTGTTTTAATTGATTTACACAAAATTAATTGAAATATAATTAATTCTGTTTATTTCTTTATGAAAACAGAATACCTGTAATTCATAAATAATGAACTTATAAGGCGATATCGCGTTTGTCCGGACACCAGAAAATCGAGTCCAATGTATAAAATTCGTTTAAAGTATCTTCCCAGCCCCCTACTAAAATTGACCCGGTCAATTTATCTTGCATGTAATCGGTCACTCGGTTCTTTTTCCTACATAAAAACCTTATTTCTTGGCCATAAATAGCGCCCGTCAGACTATTATTTTCATTATTTTGGTAACACGCGCGTTAAACGCAGTTGGCCTGACACAATTAATGATACGATCTACAGGGAAGCATAGCCACCTTAGAAAGCTGCTATCTCACTCCTGTACCTGGGGATGATTGATTTCAGGTGAACAGCGAAACTAATGCATTCTGCGCTAACAAGCGATCCATCAAACGGGATGATTAGAAACTGAGCGAAATGAAAAATTAATTCGTTAGATATCGAACTGAAGACAT
Source organism: Hesperophylax consimilis (assembly GCF_061612785.1). Taxonomy (NCBI): domain Eukaryota; kingdom Metazoa; phylum Arthropoda; class Insecta; order Trichoptera; family Limnephilidae; genus Hesperophylax; species Hesperophylax consimilis. Next base: position 7,640,515 of record NC_142842.1, read on the forward strand.
GACGATGAACGTGAACGTAATAATATATATAAATATATTTTTATAAAATATCTTTTAGTACCTTCCTACCTACTTTACCTACCTCATTTAAGTAATAAATGGATTTACAAAATAGGTACAAAACAACAATGTAGGTACTAATTATATTACAAGAACACCTTTCGCGTGTGTGCATGAAATCACTTATACATATTTCTTTTCCATAAATCCATAAATTTATTTAAGCCATTTGTATATCGAAGTTTACAAATGTCCAGTATATTATTAATTACATTTAATAACGCACGTGTAGGCGTTGAAAAAGTAGGTACTATTTTGATAAATAAAATACGAGCTAGCTTACGTGAAATACGTAGGTAAGCTTTCATGGTGATAATGTTGTCCAGTAGTATTCCAATAAATTTCCATATTGTACTTTATAGTAAAAAAAATATATTATATAAATAACAACATTGTTCGATACTATTATCATGAATTTATATATTATTCTTATCTCACAGTTATGTTAGGTTCTGTTTTATTTTTCGTCCCAACTACTCCCTACCGTCTGAAGCCAATGAGATTATATCATCCCCAATTGAGGTATGATGTGAGGCTAAAGGTAGTGGGAAGGAGATGAAGATGGGTAAGAGGAAGGTGGGGATCTGATCACCAAACATAACCAAAGCCATTTCAAGCAACGTTTCAATTCTGAACGGTGGTCTTACACAAGGGCATACTGAGAGTATCTTCTACTCTGGAACGTGATGCAAATATGCTATGTATTATTTTATAAATGAGTAAAGGTTTGCTTAAGTACTGAATTAAGTTAATTTAAGTAGGTACATCTAAGCAAATAAGTTATAAGTATAAATCGCTTAAAGTTTGGAAATTTTTCAACCATTTGGTAATCAGAATGATTATGTCTTGGACTCAAAAAACTGTTTAAATTATTTAAATAAAGCTGACTCGAGATTTTCCACTTTAAGAGCTGCCGTGTGCCCTATATCTAAAGTAAATTAAAGATAAGGCTGTAAGGAAGTAAGAAGTATAAATAAATTATTGGAATGGAGGATTGAGAGTTACATCGTCCTTTTCACCCAATAATGACCACACCAAACACCCCTCGCGCTTGTATTACGATGCATCAACAAAATCATTTAATTCCTAGGCCTTCATAATTGCGGTCCTCCATAGGGGTGATTCCTGATTCCTGATTACCTCAGACAGTGCGTGTGCACCAGGCACCATAAGTAAGGGAGCGAATTAAGTTACATCAGCTGCCTCGCCCCGGGCTGCTCCGGGACCTCTGGGTCCGTTGAGACATTGATTGCTACGTACTTGTAACAGACCATCAGAACACTGTAATATTATTACGATGGATTGATTAAGGCGTTGTTACATTTGCCACAAATTGTATGAATGCGAACGAAAGAGAGATATATTTTCAGTACTTTTCTACCAAGGATTGCTGACCATTTGCATATGAATGAGAGATTTTATGTCAGGAAGAACACTGATTATTACGTACTCGTCGCTGGCTATCAAAACTCAGGACACTGTAATTTATTTGACTAACATCAACATAATTATTAAATATTGTTCCGTTGCTACTTTCATAGTACCTTTAGTACCTATCTTGTACTCTTATTATATATTGATTTATTGAACAACTATTACTTGAATGTATACGAAAACTAGTATTGTACCTGCTTATATTGTCCTTACTCGGCCTATTATATTGTGTAATAAACAAACATTATTGTACTCCTGATCAGCTTAGCTTAAACATTGTATACATATAAAAGCCTTCATGGTATGAATAAATAAATAAATAATACGATGGATGGATAAAAAAATTGTTAAGAGCTCCGTACATGCTTAATCTCAATTATTGATAATTGACGGAATTTCAATCGAACCGTCAATATGTTCGTAGTATTTGCTTTTGTCTGCAGAAACAGTGCCGTGATGATTTTACTTTATATAACTCTAAATAGTTGTGATATAAATGAGTACCTAAAACAAAAAACTCACTCCGCGATAAAACTGAGTTCCGAAAGGCTCTATTAGTTTGAACGATCGTCAATTGCACAGCGAAATGATTGCCTCAATGACGCTGTTAAATGTGCTTATTCAAAATACCAACCATTTTACCACCAATGAGGAGTCGCGATTGTCAGATGCTTTAATTATCTCTGTAAACCATCAATCAGCAACAATTTTCAATCGCATATTTTCAATCGGCATAAATTGATTTAACCATTGACAATTGATAATTACCGTCTTCGGGACGCTTTTGTTGCTTACGCCTTGAGATTCATGAACGCATGCGAAGGAATGATGAAACATGTCAGTCCCTGGTCTTGAATTTCTGGGTTCTGTTGTGATATTGATTATTAGGTCTTTGATTGATTGTTTCGTAGTTGGCCATCATTATGTTTGACTTGTACAGACCCACGGCAAATAACGAAAGTATAAAAAATAAATATAATTTTTTTTTATGTAAATGGTTTCTCATGATGTGATTTTCAACAACGTCACTGAGCAATTAAAGTTTTTAATAATAACCAAATGTAAATACCCAATGATATTTCTGTGCTCCTGGTAATTTGTATATCGGTAGGTTTACGTTTTAATGTTTATTTGTTTTTTTAATGTATAATTTTTTCATATAAATTGACCCAAATAATCACATTTCTATGCTTCTGGTATTTTGTTACTGACGACCACGGATCACGGATTGTCTCAATTCTCGACAAATCATTATCAAAAAAAAAAATTTTTTTTTGAAAATATTATACTATAGGTAGGTAGGTAGGTACTTTATCGCTTCTCTGGATTCTCCAAAAAATTACTCCCAACTTTAAAAATTAGAATTTAATTGGAGGCAAAAGTTTATTGATGACAAATAGATAGAATTACAACCGAAATTAGAATGGTCAATTGAAGTATTGTTACATGTCCCAGGATTTGCATGAATGTGTAGGAATTAATTAGAATAGCGGGTAATTAGAATAGTCAATTGAAGTATTGTTACATGTCCCAGGATTTGCATGAATGTGTAGGAATTAATTAGAATAGTAGGTAATTAGAATTGTCAATTGAAGTATTGTTACATGTCCCAGGATTTGCATGAATGTGTAGGAATTAAAGACATCATTCGTTTATTTATTTTATTATTATTTAAATAAATAATAATAACATTTTAAATATTATTATTTTACAATATTATATACCACAAAAAATGCACTCTTGTATTATAATTTTACCACACTAAACAGCGCGCAATTAAAATTTCTTATTAAAAAAAATCATTGGTCTGAATTATACTACCAAATAGCGAGTCCGAAATGAATCCAATACATCCGTTTGAATTTCAGCATTGTATTTTTTGGTAACAATACTGTCCATAGATCATCCGCTTTCACTGGAATGTCGGCGGACGAAGTTTTCACTGCTGAAAATAAAAACAAAAATTTGCATATTTCATTGATTCAATGAGTTTGAGGGGCAATATTTATTGGTATTTACCACCTACCCAGCTTTTCCAATACATGTGGCTTTTTCATTAAACGCTGGTTACGAAAGAGCCATCATACTTGGACTTTTTTTAAAATAACAAAATATTATCAATTCGAAAATATTTTTTTTATTTTTTATTTTTTTTATTTTTTTTTTAAATACTTTTATAGTGACGTATTGCCCATCTCACTAGGTGTGGAACGCCTGTGTTGAGATGGCAATTTACATAGTGGTTGTTAATAAAATAAAATCAGTTTTTTTTTGTTTTTTTTTTTAAATTATGGGTGGAGGCGAAGGAATAATAATTTTAAGTAATTAATTAATAAAGTTTAAGTTTGACCAAAAGGCGTATTATACATATACACAGTAGGCCCAATTTTTAGTATGTTATGAAATAGTTCAATGTATATTTTTATTGGAGGTAATCAAAGTTTTTATTTTTAAATAAAGTTTTGATTTTGTTTCTAATGTCAATAGGTAGAGAATTGAATAGCTTAATAGCATTGTATTTAAAGATTTTTTGTCCATAAGAGGTTTGACAAACTGGGATGTTAAAAGAACCGTGCTTAGTAAATTTTAGCTCGAAGGGTATATTTCTTATTATCAGCATATTTTTCTATAGATATTAATTAGTTCATAAAAAATATACCCCTGAGGTGATATCTCACAAAAGCGGCGCTTTACAAATTTTCCAATAAATAAATATGGCGTATAGAAAAAAAGCAGCCCCTTCATACCACTCCCCTGCCAACTCTAGTTTCTGTTGAGTGACCATCGGAACAATATAATATTATGGATTGGTTGAGATGTTGTTACATATGCCAAGAGTTCCATGATAAAGACGCGACACTGAAATAATGCCAGAATTTTAATTACCTACGGTTGAATTTGCATTATCAAATATGGAAAATAAATAAATTTTAACGAAATAAGTAATGAAATCGTGTATAAACAATATGCGAGGCCCGGCGTAATGGATGGACCTGCGATCGACTTTGCCCTAGCAGGCCTAGAAAAATCGATCATTCAGTGGGGTTTATTTTGTAACTTATAACTAAAATCTCAAATGTTTCTATAGGGATCCTTCGGGAAGTTACTAATTCATCGTCTAGAAAAATAAAAACTTGTGTTTAACGTTAGTTTTATAAAATTTTCAAACCGTTTTACGTAAAATATTTTTAGTATAAGGTCCAGTTTTTATTAATCTTAAATATAAATAACTTACCTCCGTAGAAATCACTCTAAAAATGGAGATTTTAGTAATACGTTCATCAGAAATTATTAAAATGTGAGCAACGGCCAAATCCCCGTTATTAGAGTACCTATTATGTCGCCTTATGTAGGAAGTAAAGATATATCACGTCTGTACCGTACCAACAGCAGACAACGTGTTTTGTGTTTGTAACTTGTTATAATATTATTGTGATATTATTGTAGTATGAATTAAAGGCCATCTTACGATGTGCTGATGTTGTGGTTTTTTATAAGGTTAGGTTAAGAAATAAAGAATAAGGTTAGGAAATAAAGAATAAGTATGAACTCAACTTTTTAGGTTAGTAAAAGGTAGCTACCAACATAGCATAAATAAATCACCCCGATTTTTTTAAAACTATAATACGTCTATTTTAAAACTTCAAAATGTTTCAATTCTACCAACCTCGCCAAATGTCGATCGGGTTGGACAGAAATTCAGTTCGTATAGTAACTGCTGTAATGTCATCCGATTTCAGAGATATGCATGTGTGTCTGTGTGTATGTGCGTGATTGCCACAAGTTCAAAGAATACGTTGTCATGGACAACGAGTCTATCTGCCGAGTTACAGTTCGGTGGGATGTCGGAAAGTTGGTTAATTTTCGCATCCCAAATTTATATTCATTCATTACTGAAAACAAAAGTGAAATTAAATAGATGTATTTAAAAATATTTTATTGTTCTCTGACTATGTATAATTGTTCACAAATAGTTGTTAATAAATATTTTATTGTTCTATGAATATGTATAATTGTTCACAAATAGTCGTTTAAAAATATTTTATTGTTCTATGACTATGTATAATTGTTCACAAACAGTTGTTTAAAAATATTTTATTGTTCTATGACTATGTATAATTGTTCACAAATAGTCGTTTAAAAATATTTAATGCTCTATGACTATGAATAATTGTTCACAAATAGTTGTTTAAAAATATTTTATTGTTCGACCATGTAAAATTGTTCACAAATTGACAAAAGAGTTTGCTTTTTACTGAAAAAAAATTCGCCCGAAAGGCATTGACAATTGTACCTACCTAATTTAGTTTATTCCTATTGGAATGGGGGTGTTAGATAACTGAAAGAGAAAACTAGTTAGAAATGTTCACGATGAGCTTAAGGCACCACAGTAAGCGTTTGAAAAGAAGAAGAAGATGGTTTGGAGGGGAGATATGAAAATACGAATGTTTCAGAGAAACTATCATAATTAACAGACGTGAGTGAAATATTTAAGAAAACAAGACTTATTTAAAATATAACAAGCATCTGTCGAAAAATGTCTAAAGTAGCATTTAAAGAAATACTGTGAACTTTTTTACACCTATAACATGTTAAACAATAGATATTTTTGATAATTTTTGGAGCACATTTTGCGATGTTTCCATCGAGGGTATTTCATATAATTACGTTCTGGCTCGGCAAATGTATTGATATTATCTTTAAAAAATAGTATATATTTTGTTTTAAAGAATGACAACGGTAACGAATAACCTGACAATATTTGAAAATCTCCTACTACCACCACAGTAAGCTGAAAATGTTGTTGTGTTGTGATGGAGGATCTAGTCAGCCGAGGAATTGAACACACTACGCCTGGGTGGGACCCAAACGCGATGTCAACTCGGCCACCGACCGGTCATACAATAATATATAATTAATAATATATTTATTATAATAATTATATACGGTCAACATACATTTTTAAGAGCTTTAAAACTTAAAGTACACAAGGGAAATATGTTATAAGTTGGTAGAAATTAGTTTTTCCTCCCTCCTATAATCCGAGCCTCTTCAAGGCCCACATTAACAAATCCCTTCCTACAGCCCCTACCTTATTTCTCCTCACAACGCCGCCCAACCGGGTGGTGACATAGTTCCCCTGTCTGTACACTGCACAGGCAGGGACGCTATTGTGAGGTGTCACATAAAAAAAAAGAAGAAAAAAAAAAGAAATTCGGAATGCGCGGGCTAAAGCTCAATTTCAATATTGCAAGCTAAGTTAATTAATAATACTAATATTTAATAATTTTATTACTATTTAATTTAATTTAAAATTTATAGGAAAATTTATACAAGATCAAACAAAATATGTGTGTTATACTTTGACCAATGTTATAGAGAAAAATCCAACATTGATTTACAACCCTCATTATACGTACATCATTTGATTAGAAAACAATTTTCAAAATTTCATTTATAAAGTTTGTTGATCCAACTATAGTTAAATCAACAACGTGTTTATAAAATAAATTAGAATGTAATTTATTTACTACGATGGTAATGTTTTTAAACATAAGGTGGAGTAACATTATACTGTGTCTGTACCACTTGACCACGATAAAAACATACTTTACGAACCCAACATCGGTACCTACTATTCACATAGCAGACAAAAAACGCACGAGTATTAATATTTCTAAATAAACAGTGTAATTTGTATTGAGAGGGGCCGAGCTGTGCCTACAGGCTGTTACGACGTGAATACCACTTCATTACGTCCACAGTCCACATACTGGCGTTTACAAAAAGAAACAACAAAAGCAAAACAACACACCCTCTATATTACGGCACGTTGCAGATGACCACGCTTACAGAGAATAAAAATGGTAGCGAGGCTTATGATAACATTTGTTACTAAATTCGCTATAAAAGTATGTTTTGATATATTATTATTAAAAAACCAAAAATATGCGCATTTAAATGCAAACAAAAATTCACGAAAAATAAAAGGGCTTTTTAGAAAAAAGCAAGAAAGTGCTGTATTCTCAAAAAAAGGTAAATTTTATGATATTTTTTAATTGATTTTTATGTAATAAATAATTTTGTCATTTAGTTCACAGATTTATCGAAGGAAATATTCATCGCAGCTTTAAAAGAACTCTTTTCAACGTTCATTTTCAAGTTCTATGAAAGCTTTTTTCAAGTTCTGGTTTTATTTCAGATCTTTCAAGCAACTAGCCTATAATTATATAATAACAGAACTTGAATAGGACTTTCGCAAAACCCGCAAATGAACGTTGAAATTTGATGAATTGTTCAAATTCTCCGAAACAACCCATCATGTTTTTTAAAATTAGATGCGTATTGTAGCTATTGGAAAAATATTTTTTATACAGTAGATAATAAGGTAATTTATTATGCGAGACTAGAGTTTTTTGAGTTAAAATTCAAAAGTTTAACTAATCATGTAAAAATATATATTTTACCAAAAACGGTGAAAAAATGCAAAAAAATATTTCATTTTTTCCGGTCTCTATATTATTATACCTAATGTCTCTTTATTATTATTATATTTACCGAGGATTCTTGCTGCAGAGTCTCTATCATCTATCTTCGTCGAACGTCACAGCGGTGCTGCCAAGGTCTGGTATCTATGTGAGGATATTGTGTCAGCGCTTTAGTAGCAGCAGATACATACCTGGACGGATGATGAACCTCGTGCTGGCACTGTTGGTGGACGCGGTGGACTCTTTCGCTGCAGCAGCTGGTCCAGTTTCTTCACCACCTAGGATTCTTGCTGCAGAGTCTCCATCTTCTATCTTCGTGTCACCTGTTCCTGTACTTCATTTTACCTAACTTAACTTCACTTTATTTTTGTAATAAATATATTTTTGTAATACCTGCATCAACTGTAAAGCGCCCCTGAGGTGATATCACACAAAAGCGGTGCTATACAAATTATCCAATAAATAATAATAATAATATTATTATCAACTATACTAAGTCAGTGGACATCTTCAATTTGTCTTTAAACAAACATAAAATGTTGTTAATGAAGCAATTCAGTTATGTACAATAAATAATGTATATTTCTTAATATTCACATGTAAAAGCCCCGAAAAGGGGCGTTAGTTAATAAATAAATAGCCAAATAATATGAGGTGTCTTAGATATGCAAATAGATATGATGGGTGCAAAACGATCTCTAAATTCCACTTGGAATCCAAAGAGAAGACGTCCAGGTGGTCTCCCCAAAAAAAACCGTCAAATCAAAAATGAAGAAGCTACGTGAGGAGGGATTGGGCCTGCAACGGAAAGAGTCACCGAATTATGGAAAATTCCAGACACTGGTGGCATTTCGTTGAAAACAATGTAAAACCAAACATGAAGAGGCGTTGAAAATTAAGATGAAAATGATAATTTCAGACACATTCGAGCTGGCAAATTTCTTTCAAAATAATAATAAAGAAGAATAATATCTTCTACTCTTCGTTTTGCTTCTATATGAAAATAATCTATTACTACCTAACTATGCGAAAGCTTATCCAGTTTAATTCGAACTAGATCAACTATGATAATTTTTCACATGTCATCATACCACGGCACTTAGGTTTTCCCTGACGAGCTGGTCAGTTACAAGTGGAAGGATTCTCTAACAAGTTATTATGGTTTTGTTTCCAATACTGATATCATTGTCTAGCCGTGTCTTAATTATTAGCTTTGGATTACATTCATCAGTTCCTTAAGCTAGATAATAAAGGAAAATAGATAGGCGATGTAGGATGACGGACGTAAAACCAACATACAGTAAATTACCAGTGATTAGATAATGTACCTGTTATGCAGCCATTAAAAAAAGAAAAAAATATGTATGTGTACATTCAGTTTTTTTTCATGATATCAGTTAATTATCCATGAAGTTTCCAGTATGAAATGGTTTTCATGACGACATAGGTAATCGCTTACATTTCAGGCAAATACGAGTATATGCTGAGAGTTTATACATAATTTTCGGGATTACATATACCATTTTTCAGTTGGCTTTTTTAGGTATTTCTATTTTTGACACTTCAATTTTACGGCGTATTACCGTCAGTACATTGTTAAATATTCAGTAACCTACCAATCTACTTTATTTTTCCACGGAGGTACACAATTCGCTCTTATTATAATTGCTTTATCACCAGCGATACAACACAGATTTTTCACCGCCCGCTTCTAGGAAAATCCAAGAATGCTGTGTTAACCTTCACAGCGCTTCGGTCTCCCAACTCTCCTTTGTCCTGCATGATTTCTAAAAAAGAAGCCTATTTTGTGGTTAAATATCTTTAGCTCTTGCTATACGCCCGGCGAAACCATTTTGGGCCATTTGTTTAGCTGCAAATTATATGAACAATCAATACTGATGAATTAATTAAATATACCATCATCGGTTGTCTGTCATGTGAATATTCCTGCGTAATAAATTCAAAATAGCTTTGAAATTTTCAACGTTGGAACTGATGATTGCGTGAAGACAAGTGATAAAGTATACCTGTAAAATGATTAAATATGTATTTCTTCTGTTTAAATTTTTGACAAATGATTTATTACGATACCAATGGTGTTCATTAGCAAATGATTATTACGTAAGTAAAGTTGGGACCTTTTTGTATTTGAAAGGCAACATGATCCTAAGACAAGTATTTTCAGCTTCTTAAATACTATAATTATAATATCTCGTGATTTTTCACGGCCTGTCATAGTGTAACAATAAAAAAACACTAAATGGAATCCAACATGAACGTTCTATTACACATAATATTAACTTTGCATAGATTTAAAAAAAAAAATTCAATAGGCAAAACCCTAACTCCTTCATGTATTTCTATTAAATATTCATAATTGAGTGGAAAAATATTAAATATTTAACAGCTTTGTGATAGCATCAGCTGTTTGTATTGTGTGCAAGTTATTAGATATTAAATGTATGATAAGTGATGGTTAACCAATGAAAGCTCGCAGTGGCAGTGAAAGGAAGCGGACAGACCAATGCAGGCAGGAAGTGGCTTATAGCCCCGTGGAGGCGGTGAGACCCGCATGGGTGCGCTCAAATCGCACGTGTGAAATGAATACCATTTAACCTTGGTCTTGCCGCTGAGAGCTCTGTTGAAAGCGCACTTTTAACGCTGTTTGCGAGACAAAGAGAGGTTTCAAAAGATGGGAATATCAGAGGCATGCCTGTATATAAATAAAAAAAAATTGCGACACAGAGAGAGCGGTTTCAAAATATGGAAATATCAGAGGCATGCCTGTATAAAAATAATAAATTTGCGAGACAGAGAGAGAAGTTTCAAACGATGGATATATCAGAGGCATGCCGGTATAATGTATATAAATAATAAATTTGCGATATAGAGAGAGAGGTTTCTAAAGATGGGAATTTCAGAGGCATGCCTGTATATAAACACGAGAATTTCTCAATTAGGGAGGTATTGTTACCACTAATATTATATATATTGGTTAGTTATGTATTATATGTATATTGGTTAAAAATAAATAAAATAAAAAAATAAATAATAAATTTGCGAGACAGAGAGAGAGGTTTCAAACGATGGGTATATCAGAGGCATGTTTGTATATAAATAATAAACTTGCGAGACAGAGAGAGAGGTTTCAAATGATGGGAATATCAGAATGTGGGAGGCAACATTTATTGGATAATCAACATCCCGAGTTCTTCGCTACCTTTGGTGACTTAGCAGGGGTGCCCGTGTTCATAGGGTGAGGTTTGCATAGCTCTTGGCAGCGGATGCTGAGATTGTAGGAAGGGGAAGGAGATGGGGAGTTGTAAAGTGAGGAAGTACCTGGCTATTCAGATCTGGTCACCAAACAGGGCTAAAGCCATTACAAGTAAGGTTTCAATTCTCAATGGTAGTCTTACACCAGGGCCATACTGATAATATCTTCCACTCTGAATTGATCCCCAGATTCGTCCCGATACCTTTTTCCTTCCCAGAACTTTCTCTCCTTCCTTTCCATAAAAATACCCTCCACACTGCATCCCCAAAGATGACATCCTCAGGACCTAATGGAGCTAATGCATAAAATGTTGTTTCGGTTTTTACCCATGTCTATTTCCTACATCATGTATTTCTGGAATACTGCTTATCTGCAGCCTTAGTTCCAGGAGGGATGTCGCATTACTGCCGATGACTTATAAGATTCTGATCGGTTTGTTATCAATATATTGCTTATTCCAGTATTGGCACGACGAAATGACAAATTCCCCATCTGGTTTACTCCAGAACTTATTAGGTTATCAAGGAAAAAAGATAAAGTCTGGCTCAAATGGAAGACATATAAAGGTCTTTCTGATTATCGTGAATTTTCCTTCTTACGTGCTACATACAAAAAACTGACTTATGAAACCCGAAGGTTATTTTTTGACAACATCGAAAGTTCATTTCAAAATAACATCAAAAGCTTTTGGTCATACATATCCTCATTAAAATCGTCTGATGGATACCCTGCTGCAATGTCCTTCGAAGGGCGCAAATCTAACGATGCCCAGGAAATTTGTGATATGTTCTCTGAATTCTTTAAGTCAACATTTGAACCTTCCTCTATCAATGACCCAATTATTAACATTGACCAACTTGAGGAAGTTCAGGACTCTGGACTTGCGCACATTCACACAATTAAACTAACGGAAAAAGAAGTGCACTCGAGTTTAAAATCGATGGACATAAACAAGGGTGCGGGTCACGATGGAATACCGGCGTTTTTCCTTAGATCTGCTGCGTCGTCACTGTGTGTGCCGCTTACCATAATATTTAATAAATGCCTGAGTGATGGAGTTTTCCCTGATAGGTGGAAGTTGGCCTATATTATACCGGTCCACAAGGGTGACTCGCGTCAAAGAGTGGAAAACTATAGACCAATATCCATTCTCTCGGCGATCCCTAAACTATTGGAAAGACTTGTCCATAACAATATATATCCCCAGCTTGCTGCCAAAATTACTGAACAACAACACGGGTTTGTAAAAGGCAAATCTACCATGAGTAATTTACTTATTTACTCAAATTTCTTATTTACTAGTATGGATCGAGGCCACCAGGTAGATGCAATATATTGCGATTTCAAAAAAGCTTTTGACAAGGTTGACCACCTTATTCTTATCAAAAAAATTATGTACAACGGAATTAGAGGAAATTTATTACGTTGGTTTATCTCATATTTAACAAAAAGACAACAAGCCGTATCATTACGAGGACACACTTCTACATGGGAACCAGTTACTTCTGGCGTGCCTCAGGGGTCAATCCTGGGTCCGCTGTTGTTTATTCTTTTTATTAACACTGTTACTAAATGTTTCGTGCATTGTTTATATCTTTTGTACGCTGATGACATAAAAATATTTGCCATTGTTCGGAATCTAAACGATTGTCTGCTCATACAAAGCGACTTAGTAAGGTTCGAAACGTTTTGCAATGAAAACGAAATTTACCTAAGCTACAATAAATGTAAACAAATAAGTTTTACTAAAAACCACAACGCTATCAAACACAATTATTGTATTGGTAATTATTTACTCGAGCGCGTTTACTGTATAAGAGATCTAGGCGTTCTTTTTGATTCCAAACTCCACTTCGATGCGCACATTGATAATATTGTGAATAAAGCTTACAGCATGCTAGGATTTGTCATCAGAAACAGCCGTGAATTTCGAAAACCTGAAACATATCTTCTTCTTTACCACACTCTGGTCCGTTCTCAACTTGAATACTGCACCTCCATATGGAATCCACTTTACGATATCTATAAAGAAAATATTGAAAGTATTCAAAAGAAATTTCTGCGTTGCCTCAATTACAGAATGAGCGCACCCAAACGCGGGTACATAAATATGCTCTCGAGTTATAAAGTCTCCACTCTATCTAACCGGCGAACATACCTTGATCTCATGACTCTGTATAAAATCTGTAACAACGTTATTGACTGTCCCGACTTACTGAAATTAATAAACTTCAAAGTACCACCCAGAGTAACAAGGCTTAACGACTTATTCCACATTAGCAGGACGCGTACAAATGCTGGTGTCAGGGATCCAATCAGAAGAATGTGCGAATCACTTAATCAGAACCAAAACCTCAAGGACTCTGACTTATTCTTTGATACACGCACTACTTTTAGTAGAAAAATGAAGACTGTTTTCCTACAAAGTTCATAGTAAAAAACTAAGACATACATACTTGTTTAAATATGTATATATTTTTTAATTTCTGTTTAACATTGTTTATCTATTTATATATATATATATTTTTTTTTTGTTTTACTCTCTAAATTTTTTCAAAATAATTTGTAAATTCTTATAAGGATATTGCGCATTTCTTTCATATCTCTATTTGTAAAATAATATTCTTATGTATATATTTTTCCCCTATTTATAAGTTAAAATATTTGTAAATGTTTTTAACTGCTGTTTAAGTTAATTCGTGAGAAATAGTTTGGATGCAGGTAAATTCTCTAGTTGATGTTTTGTATATTCTTGTCAATTGATATCTGTATCTGTTTTTTCTCCTAAATAAAAAAAAAAAAAAAAAAAAAAAAAAAAAATACTAGACATTCTAGCTAAAATAGGATTTTATATCCTGGATAATTTCACACGAGGCCGCCAACACAGGCTTTTGAAACTTCCCAGATGCATAACAAACGTACCAAAGCTGATGCCCCTGGGATAACTTACTAGGATAATTAACTGCCTCGCAGGAAATGCGGATATTTTCCATGTGTTCTTCAACAACTTTAAGAACGAAGTATCCTTCAAATTTTCATAGTGCGATTACTACACTGATAAGAAATACTGTTGATTTACTAAAATTCTACTAAAATTATTCGTTAATAACGGGACTGCAGGCCTATGACGAATGAATTGAAAGAGGTCTTAACGAAGTATCAGTCCAAAGTGAATGTCTTATCAGGACGGTGGAACACGTGTTCATACAAATACTGATATTGATATTGACATACTGATATTGACATACTGATCCGTCATGATATTCATTAGGAAAAGAACACGTGTTCTCGATATATTCTGAATTACTAACCTTTTATCAGGAAGTTGGGATGCTGTCACTTTTTTAACAGCATAATTTATCTCCGTGTATGTTTTGTGTAATTTTTTAATTGTTTTTGTTATATAATGGTATTTGTAGTGCGTGTGAAAATAAATAAATAAATATAGGTCGGTGGCCGAGTTGACATCGCGTTTGGGTCCCACCTAGTCGTAGTGTGTTCAATTCCTCGGCTGGCTAAGTCCTCAATCACAACACAAGCAACATTTTTCGCTTACTGTGTTGGTAGCAGGAGATTTTCAAATATTGTCAGGTTATTCGTTATCCGGAAATGCTTGTCTTTCTTTAAAAAAAAACGCTTTTTCGGCAGGCATGTTCCTTCTTCATTTTCTTCTGTTGAACGTCTCGCTTTGCTAGCTTTTTGACCTATAGGCAGGTTCGTGCGGTCTATATAGACGAAAAAGCACTGCCTACCCTACTTAAAAATATCGATAGTGTTCAAATTTATAAACTAATTGCAAGAAATCAATCTTATCTTTCAAAACTATAGGCAGGAACTAAGTATGCAAATTGAAATGTTGTCATTATGCGATACGAAAATCTACATTGTTTGAGCGATGCTCGTTCAAAAGAAGTCTTGTTTGTGTTAGTGTAAAAAAGGCCGAGCCTTCCGGTGCAAATCACAAAAATGTATGTAATCAGTTGGTAGAACAACTTTAATTACAACAACTTTACCAACGAAATAATTATAGCAATAAGTTCGCTTTCTTAATTAACAAGAAATTTAATGAAATAACATTTTTTTACAATTTTTCCGTTATTTGCAATTTTCGTAAATGTGTTTTCATATTTAAGACCACAGACCATATTGAAAAATATATTTATATGTTTTTAATAGAAAGCAATCACTTTTATTGATCAAATGTTTACAAAAATAGTATACATATCATGTAAGAAAAAAAATAAAAATCATTTTATGTTTCCCAATCGGTCGATGGCGAAACAAATTTTGGATTATCCCAATAGATTGTGAATTTTTAAAAATAATTTTCCATACTTTAAATTTACAACAAAGGATGAAAAAAAAATTTCTCGATCGTCGGACAAATTGGTTTTGCTAAATTTGTGCAAAATTTTTAATCAAGCAGTTTGATGGCCAAATTAAAAAATATATATACCAAAAAATCTCGTAAGATTCGTGTTGGAAAGTCGACCCAAAAATGTTGGGAACTAATGTATTGATGCATTTATCATTCACCGGTTTCGACAATTTTCGCTTATACCTAATAATAATTGGCTAATTTATATAGCGCCGTTTTCGTGAAAAATCACCTCAAGGGCGCTGTGCAAATATATTCATAAATAAATAATATATACAGCTGGCTTACAACTAGGATTCATAATGACTAGTGACTTACATCTAAGACTTATTTCTAGTGACTTACGACTAAGGCCCATCACTACTGACTTAAAACTAATGACTTACATATAAGACTAATATCTAGTGACTTACGACTAAGGCCTGTGACTACCGTAATAATGGCAAATATATTTAAATATTTAGAGACAACTAACATACTTACATTTAAAAATACATAAAAAAATACTGTTACTAATTTTATTAGCGCCAGAAGAAGAAGGAAGTTCTATAATATTAGGGTGTTTCATAATTAATTTTAGAACACGGGTGCAAAATGCGCTCAATGGGTTAGCTGAACCTACCTACCTACCTAAACTTTTTCAACCTAGACCGTTTTATTGCAGAGGGCATAGTTACATTTATAACTACTGAAATATATTTTATTTAGATTATTTTTTTTCTTTTATACCTTATTAACTGAAAAGGGTTGAATTTGAATCTAGTTGGAATAAAAATCTAATACAGTGGTATACAATGTGATTTTAATAAGGCGATATAACAAAAGAACTTTATTATAAATAAATACACGTACGAAAATTATATCTGAAGGTATGCCTTTCTTAAAAAAAATAATTTTGTATAACTACGTACACAACTATTTATTCATATGATATTGTGTATGTTAACCACGTACCAATACACACAATATACATATTTTTAATTTTTTTTTTTTTTTCTTTTAAACTTCCGATTTAGTTGTCCGGGTTAAGTCTTCCCCAAAGGAAAAACTTAACCCTTCCACTCACTTTTCCACAAATGATCAGCTAGTCAATCAACACTATGTAAGTGCATTATATAAGTAAAATAAATACAAAACAATACAAGAACAACAACACGTCAAATCACCAGATATCAAATGGGAAAAAAAATTCACCGTCTCCAGATATTTTCATATCAGAGGGTTCGGCTCGGTAGAACTTCTAACAGGGCCTATAAATCCTACTGATCCCTCAACATAAATATTTAAAAAATCTTTTGTTATCCTACATGTATTCAAAATGACCGACTTTTGCATCTTTATATATAAATTTTTTGATAGATCTAATACGCCTAAATTTTTAATTAGAGAGCTAGGTATAATGCCAGTAGCCGAAATAACGAATGGTAATATTTTTATAGTCTGAGAATGCCAAATTCTTTTTATTTCATTTCCTAAATCTGTGTATTTTCTTATTTTTTCACTAACAGATTTTTGAATATTACAGGAATTTGGAATAGCAACATCAATGATATAAGTTATTTTTTTAATTTTGTCATGTAAAACTATATCGGGTCTATTATGACTAATCGCTCGGTCTGTTAGTATAGTTTTATCATAATATATTTTATAAAATTCGTTTTCTAAAAATGAATTTGGTTCGTATTCATAATATGGTACTACATTACGGCAGTCAATCAAGTTATGTTTAATTACCAAATTTTGGTGAATTATTTTTAAAACTTGATTGTGCCTAAATGTATACTCGGACGGTGCTAATATAGAACATCCCGATATAATATGTTCTATAGTTTCCGGAAAAGCCAAACATTTTCTACACAAATCATCAATTTGATTTGTATCTTTGATTATATGCTTTCTATAATTTTTAGTATTAATGACTCTATCCTGAATTGCAAGCATAAATCCTTCTATTTCTGCGCTCAACTCTCCAATACTCAACCATTTGTTTGACTTAATTTTGTCAACATACGTTTGGTTGAGATAATTGAAGTGTTTTGCGTGTAAAATTTTATTTGACCAGGAATCTAATAATTCCTGGTTGGGATTTATAAAAATGTTGGCATTCTCATCGTATAAATTTAAAGGTGTAATATTTCTATCTGCCTTGCAAATTATTTTGTGCATTTCTGAGCTATGAGCTTTCCAATGGAAAAAAGTTCTTAGCATTTCTACCTGATTATGTTTCAAAGAAGTTATTTTGACTATACCTCTACCTCCTAAATTTCTAGGTAAATTAACTCGTTCTATAGCTGAATTTGGATGATGGCAATTAAACTTTGTTAGCGTAGTTCTAGTTAATCTTTCTAAGTTATCTAAATCTGTATTAGACCATTTAATTATGCCAAATGAGTACGTTAATAGAGGTATTGCCCAAGTATTTATTGCTTTTACTAAATTTTTAGCAGATAGATTGCATTTTAAAATTTTCCTTATCCTAGTTTGAAATTTAATCCTAATATCATTTTTAATACTACTATGGTCTAATCTATTTGATTGTGGGTATCCTAAATACTTATAAACCTCATCCCTTTTCATACTAGTAATTTGGAAATTTCTAAATATACTCTCGTCCCCATCTACAATTTTGCCTTTCTCTATATGGATCGTTCTACATTTATCTAAACCAAATGTCATTTTGATATCATCTGAAAAGTTTTTAACTACCTCGATCATTTTCTCTAAATTTTGTTCAGAATTCGAAAATAATTTTATATCATCCATAAATAATAAATGCGAAATTGTACTACTCTCCCTTGTATTACCCTTAACTTTTATTCCAAACTTGCTTTTAATTAACATTTTAGATAGAGGATTCAATGCTAAGCAAAACCAAAGAGGACTCAATGAGTCTCCTTGAAAAATCCCTCTTTTAATTGAAATGCCCGGTATTACTATTTTCTTACCTTTTAAATTGATA
This sequence comes from Hesperophylax consimilis, assembly GCF_061612785.1. Taxonomy (NCBI): domain Eukaryota; kingdom Metazoa; phylum Arthropoda; class Insecta; order Trichoptera; family Limnephilidae; genus Hesperophylax; species Hesperophylax consimilis. The sequence goes on from NC_142842.1 coordinate 7,659,108, forward strand.
AGTAAATTGGTATTCCAAAAGGACATAATATTTTCCAAAAAGCTAATAATAATGGGGTTAATTTTATATATTTTTAATACTTTGATCAGCCACGAGTGCGGGACACTATCGAAAGCCTTTTGGTAGTCTATATAGCAAGTATGTAAATTACGTTTTCGAGTTTGAATCTGTTTTAGAATTACAGAATCGATAACTAATTGTTCTTTACATCCCATATGTTTTCTGCGACAACCTTTTTGTTGTTCAGATAAAATATTTTTTTCATCTAAATGAGTATATATTAAATCTGTTAAACAAGAGGTTAAAATTTTGTATATTGTCGGTAAACATGTAATGGGTCTGTACTGAGAAGGATTATTAATATTTTCGCTTTTGGGTAACATATAAGTAATACCCTTAGTTAGAAAATTTGGAAAATTTTGAGGTTGACTGACAAATTTTGAAAGATTTTTTGCCAAAAGAGGATGTAAAGTAGTCAGACGTTTGTACCAAAAATTATGTATCCAATCGCAACCCGTGGCTTTCCAATTATGAGTATTTTTAATAATTTTGGTTAACAATTCAACCGATATATTAGAAAAACTCATTTGTTCAATACCTGAAAACTTGAGTTCTTCATTTTCTATCCATGGAGTTGACTCGTTATGTTTTATATCTTTACTCCAAATTTTAGTCCAAAAATCGCGCATATCTGATTCAGATGGTAACGGAATATTATTATTCGAAATAATATTTTGTTTATCGTCAAGTTTGGAATAAAATATTTTTTCATTTTTCTGAAATAATCTATTATTATTTTTTTTATTATACGTATAATTATATCTTTTTAATCTACTAGCTTTTACGCCTAATTTTTGTTTTAATAAATCCAATAAATCATTGATTATATTTTCATTATTATGACTATCAATGTTATAACCAAATTTTCTACAAATTTCATCTACATGTCTCAAAATTTTCCTACTTCTATTTCCATTTTTATATTCTATTACTCTAGCTATGTTACTTCTTAAAAATACTACATCATTTTCTAATCTGATCTGCCATTCTGGTTTACTATAACTATATGATCTATCGTCAGAGGATGATAATTTAATTCCTAACTTATTACAAACAGTAATCGCACTAGCGTATACTATTGTATGAAGATCTAAAAAACTAATTTCGTCAAATATGATTTTTGGTAAGATTATGTTATTTAATTCAAAAATTAATTTAGATAATTTCTTTGACGTATGCAATTTCGGTAATTTTGGTCTAACTGTTGGCTCTACATCTATATATCTGTTTATATTATTATGAAGTAAGTTAGCTAATTCTACTACATTTTCATCAACAAAGTTTAAATTTGCAATGTTGATTTCCCTAAGATTATAAATAACGGCTAAGTTATTTGAATCTACTGTAATATCATTGGACATTTCGACTAGAATATTATCCAAACTATCTACATTCAATGCATCTGATATGACATTGTTACTTGTGTTAATTTGTTCTAAATTATTTCCCCTTTGCAATCTATCTGCTACTTCTCTTTTAATCTGTTCTAATGTGACTACAGAAATTAAATTATTTTTGAAAATAGCTCGCTTTTGGTCTGCTAATCTTTGTTCGCTTACTTTAGTAATTATTATTTTATTTTTTAAATTTATTTCATAGTCATATTTTGTATCTTATAAATTATAAATTGGGGGGCAACACGAGCTAACACCCGGTGAGGATCACATTACCAAATAATGTTTTATAGAAACATATTGCTTCTAATATAACAATAAATAATAATCATATTCGGCTTCGACCTATTCAAATTATCAAAAAGTTAAGTTAAGTTAAAGTTAATTTAAAAACAAATCAAGGTATGAATTTAATGAATATACAGTTCATGGATTACAAATATTCATTAAATAAATTATTTGGTGTAGGTACAAAATTCCAAGAACATTATTAAAATTCATTTCTCAAAACTATGAAAATCAAAGCGACTGTCAAATTGCGTAAGAAAACATCACACTGGTATTTTAGATAGGGTAGACCGAGGCTATTCGGATCAGGTGAGTTATTCGGATCAAGCTAAGCAATATGGATATATCTCGGCTATTGTAACCAAATGACAATGAAAGGATTTGGACATAGCGTACCCATCTACCGTATGCCATAATAGTAAAATTACCAATATTACAGATTGCGTGGGTTGACTGCTAAAAATCGATATATGTGAAGATCGTACAAGCTACGTGTCAAATAAATGCCTGATGTAATATTGTTCTCTGCGTTCTTAGTGTTTTTTTCTGAAAAGGTAAGATATTCAGTCATGTTCATATGTTATATATTTATCAATCAAATGCACAGTAAACAGAATTAAAGCGTAATAAATTGCATTTTGTATGTTTTTTTACTTTACTTTGAGTGAATATCAAATTAATAAATGTGAGGTTAAGCGGACCGACGGTGGAGGGGCTATTTGGATCATATTTTAATGCTTTTAAAATTCGATGCGTTAATTATTTTGTATTTTTATTTGAAACAGATGGTGCGCAACTATGTGAAAAAGACGACTAATCAATCATGGTCGAAAATCGCAATGGATGAAACCGTTAGGAAAGTAAAATCCGATGAAATGGGATAACTCAGTGCTGCTATGAGCTACGGAATCCCATACACGACAATTTTAGTTGGCACATCCTCCTGAAAAGGATGTGCCAACTAAAAAGAACTCCCGCGTTGCAAAGGTGCCAATTTTTCATATTACATCTCCAGTAAACGTTTCCAAATTGCGTAAAGATACTGAAGAAAAAATAAAAGCCTCGAACGCAAAGGAAATCAAAAGATCTCTCGCCAAAAACCGCCCAAAATTACAGTTCAAAGGAAAAGGTACCCTGGGACTTAAAGTTAAAAAATCTTCCGTAGCAGCTTCTTCATCGGCTGGAGCTTCAAGAAAGTGGTTTTGCATTTATTGCAATGAAGGTTTTGTACATTCTCCAAAGGAAGATTAGATTCAATGTTCTTCTTGCGAAGAATGGTGCCACGAAAAATGTTACGACAAGAAAGTTTTTAATAAAGTTTTTATTTGTGCGGTGGGTAAGCCAATAAGAGTGTAATAAGTGTCATGATACTTTCATAAAAGTTATGGGTTCTAAAACCTATTTTTGTTTTTTTTTTCATACTTAACCATTTTTTCGGGTTTGATCCGAGTAGCCCCACCATTGATCCGAATCACCACATATATATATGGTGATTCGGATCAGTGGAGAGGTCTACAGTAATAGTCATATGTTTTTTTAAAGTTAGTTTATGTTATGATCATGAAAATTAAAACATATAAAAATGTCAAATGCTGAATATTAAATAAAAAAAATTTTCGAAAATGCATTAGTTTTAATTTTTTTCAAGAAAACATAAAAAATGATCCGAATAGCCTCGGTCTACCCTAAATTTTGTAGGTTCAGATAGTTTTTTTTCCATTTCCTTTCATTAACATTTTTTACAACAAACTTAAACAAACAACAAACAAGATGATTTATTTATACCTTGTTTGTCCATATGTTCTCACTTATGTGAGTATAATTCAGTTAAAAAAATCCAGTTAATACACAAATAGTATCTATATGCAGTTACAAAAATCTAAGGCAGGTAGTACATTAATTTGCACGCATCTAAATAAAGATGAAAAATAAAAACAAAACAAGTAAAAATAAAAAAATTATATTAAAGCTTATTAAAATTATAAATAATACAAAGGGAGACAAAAGAGACACCATTAGAGACACAAAGTAATGCATAATATATTATTAGCGCAACAATTTATTTGGCAACAGCAGAAAATTTTTTCCGAATCTAAAAAAAATCAAAAAATGTCTACTTTCAGGACTAAAATAGTCGATATTATTTTTTAATTTATTCAGGTGAATCTATGGCGTCTTAGATAACGCGAATTGGGAATATATATTTCAATATTTCTAAGACATAATGCAGTATCAAGATGGCCGTGAATTATTCTGTGTAAACATATTAGATCAGTCAATCGCCTTCTTATTTTAAATATCTAAGACGTATGAAGCAAGATGGTCATGTAGACCACATTTGAAAGATCTTACGATTTTTTTAACCGATTCTACATTTTTTTAATATTTGTAGTGATGTGGATTCCAAATAGTACTTCCATTTTCAAGCTTACTCCTAATTTAGGCACTGTAAAGGGTTAGAATTGATTGAGGGTCTTCGAAAGGCTTACATATTTTTGTGGATAAATCCTACTATTTTGAGTGATTTCCACTTAGGATCAGTTATTACACAGAAATCGAACAATTCGTTAAATTTCAAAGTTAATTTTCAAGTTCTGTTAAGGTTCTATTAAAAGTATGTTATTATATCATTATTGGCCAACTGAAATAAAAACAGAACTAAAATAGAACTTTCACGGAACTTGAATATTTATTTCTAAATTTGAACAATTCTTTAAATTTTAATGTTAATTTAATTTAAGTTCTGTGATAGATTTTTTCAAGTTATGTCAAGCAGCTAGCCTATAATGCTATAATAACAGAACCCGAAAATTAACGTTTAAATTTGATAAATTGCTCAAATTTTGTGAAACAACCCACCCTTAATGTCGTTAATGTGTACGTAAAGAGTAATTTCTACAGATGATACAACAAATTATTTTTTTTTGATTTTCATTACTAAATGTATTCCTAAGTAAATAAACTATAATTGCTGGGGTAGCTAGCGTTTTAGATGATTACGTTAAAGCAGGTAGTTCAATATACAATATTTTTAAAAAAACCTTATATGTTAGTAATGATTATGATTGATATTAAAACACAGAAAATGATGATACTTTCACGGAACACTTATCAATATTGCTGGAGGATGAAAGGCTGAAGAGGATAAAACTGCACAGGCTCCCGATCTTTGCTCATACTATCTATGCATTTCCTTATTCAGAGTGTTGACATATCTAGAATTAAATTTTCATTTACTTAATCGAGCCAAATCTTCTAAATGACTTATAATCTATGTAATATCATTTAACGAATTAACCATATTTATTGCATTGCCGTATTTATTTAAATAAATGTAGAATTACCCATTTTCATACTTAAGTACGAGGTGTCAAAAGCAACTTTATTTTGAGTGTTAATTTTTAAATTATGTTTAAATTGATTATTTTACCAACAAAACTTTTCCAATGAAACCTTTTTTATGACGTAGGTACCTACCTTAATTTAATTTGAGGTAGGTAAGTACTGAATTGATTTTATGTTACTTTCCTTACTTGGTACAATAAAGTTTATGAGTTGAAATTATAATGATTTTTTTAAACAGTAATAAACTAAACTAATGACCATACAATCTTTTTAGTATATGTTTTTATTCATTTTAAGTAGGTACCTACTACCTACCTCATTGTGTAAACAGGCGAAGATCAAATACATGACAAATGCATTCCTTGCTGTATGTATTGTTTTCATAGTTTTAATCAACTACTATAAATACTAGTTGACTGCATGACTGCAATAACTACTGTAGGTAATTGAAAAATATTCTTCATTATTTTTTGCATTATTTGTAATTATACTTGCAAATAAGTTTTTATCCTCCGATCCCTAGCATAAAAAGATGTCACAGACTTTTTTTTAATCATGAATGAATACCAATGAAATGACAAATTAATAATGAATTAAAAGTTTTCCCTTGTTTAGAATAGTTTGTAACACTATGTAAAGCTAAAAGAAAGCCACACGTATTCAACTTGAATTTCTTTCAAATATATTATAGATACTACTAGTGATTGTATAGTTGAAAAGTAAAAAAATAGATTAAAAGAAAAAAGTGGTTAGTTTTTGTTGGTATCAAAGAAAAAACAAACATTTAGGGGACGGTTGATAAAATCTGATGTGTTGAATCTGCTTTACCGACATTCTTATCGTTAAAATTCTACTCATCAATAGATGACGGTATACGCATTTTTCTCGCGGTTTCCGACCTGATTTAATATTCTAGTTGGAATACAAAAAGGTTCTTCTTTAAAAAATTTAATATTTATTTATCAATTGACTTTTTATTTATGGTATTCGTTTGATAAAAAAATTGTCATTTTTAATTAGCGAATCCAATAAATTATCTTTCAAATTAAAATTCAGAGTAAAAATCTTCGATAGGTGTCTAACTGGAATCTTGCGACCATAAACTGTTACAGTGAAAATTCCATAGGTGGCAGTAATGTGTCAAGATTTTTGTTTCTATAGAAATTTCCTATACCAAAAAAAACGCGCGACAGTGAAAATAATTAATATTATAATATACTTAAAAATATTCCAAACAAGTATGCATCATGTGTTCTAATGGTAAATGCTAGTCGAGTTTAAGTTTCATGTTATCTGAAATACATAGAAACATTTAATTATCAAAAATATGTATCTATGTTTGTATTTTACGATGTACCCTCATAAAAGTAACAAGGATATTTTAAGCTTTTTTTAAATAAAAGTTTAAAATTTTGTTTGTATTTTTATATAATTTTTTTAAGTTATATTTTTTTACTCGTGTTATCTTTAAAGAAATTCATTAAATAAAATTTTGTTCTTAGGTTTTTTTAGTTCTGTTGTCCCAAAGTTTTTTTTCACATATCGTAATCGGTGAATGTATTTTTGCCTGATGCATATTTATGTATGTACTTACCTACACATAAGTAAAGAAATATATGTAGTTACCTATTTCACATTCCACAGTTAGTAGATACCTACTCTCAGTATCGCCGTAGTGAAAATAACATTTATAATCGAAACGTGGCTTGAAAAGGCTGTAGGCGTGTTTAATAGCCATATCTGAAGAACCAGGTAAATAGTTTCCTCTTTTCTATCCGTCCTCTATACCTCCATTAACCTAACAATATGCCCCAATTCGGGAAGACATAGTCCCACCGGCTCCAGCCACTTGGGCGAAAACTTGGGCGAAAACTTGGGTGAAAACTTAGGCGAAAACTTGGGCGAAAACTTGGGTGAAAACTTGGGTGAAAACTTGGGCGAAAACTTGGGCGAAAACTTGTACAAAAACAAAACATAAAATTTATTACCGGTTAGAAATTTATCTCTAGGAAATTACAGAAAAAGGTTTCTTATCAGGGCTATTCCAAAGTATCAATTCCTAGGTTTCTTTTGAAAAAATAAATTGATACAATTCAAATCCAACAATTCATTCAAATACGTGGATATGCAGAGATAGTTAAGGATATTTTTATTAAAAAATTGTTAGTGTCCAAAATGAAAATTAATGGATATAAAAAATTTGGATAAATTTATGGGTATATATTTGAACCCAGACGTAATGGTCATAGAAAATACTTTTAACACCGCTAAATAGCTGTTAAAGTTGTCCAAGGCGTCGGGTTTGCTTTGGGTCTCGCGGGTTCAGTTCTCCTATCAAAATATTGTCATCAGAATCTTTCTTTAAAAGAATAAGTCATTATAATCAAATGAAAATAATTATAATTTAAGATAAAATACATTGTTTAATATTTTATTCGACCATTTTTAAATGTTCCAAATAATATTGACACAAAAAGTACCGCCAAATTCGTACACCTATATAAAATTAAGTGGTGCATTTGAAAATCAACTTCATAGCCGTATTTACATAACTACTATTCAACTATTTTTTGCCTCCGTAACGAACATTTAGGTAAATTACATATCTAGAAGTGGGTAGGTACCTAGTAATGAAGGTTCAACCCTTCCTGACCAAAGCGGAAATGATGTACAATTACCCGAACGGAAGGGAGTTTTTTTCCTATTTATTTGTTGTTTCTATCGCCTAGAATAGGGGTGATCAATTAAAATTTAAAGTGGAAAATAATCTCTATTTTTGATCGGCCGTTTGATGCTCGATGCAATGGTTACATATCTTATAGTGCCTAGGAGCGCCGCATGTACTTTGGTCAGTTTTGTTAATGCGGCCAGTTGTGAGTTTTTAATTTCATTAGTAAGCCATTGATGAAGTCGTTATTTTTGGGGAAGATGGTCGCTTTATTTCCCCTTTATTGTAAGTGTTACTCTTTAATTAGGGTATTGTTAGGTACCTAACTTACCAGTAGTTAGGTAAATAGATTTTGTCCAGGTACGTAATACTTAAGGCGATGCACTATGTAGTAATGCAAAATAAAAGATAAAAGCGATATATCAAACTATAGACCAATTTGTATAATGTCTGCTTTACCGAAAGTTTTTGAGAAATTAGTCCTAGATATCATTGTAAAACTATCAACAACATTATTGTTCCTAACCAACATGGCTTCATCACATGTCGCTCTACCTTAAGTAATTTAATGATTTATGAAAATTACATATCTGAATCTCTGGGTCTCAAACAACAAGTGGACAGTATATACACTGACTTTAGTAAAGCTTTTGATAAGGTTCGACATCACATACTTATTTATAAACTTCGATTGTTGGGCATCAAAGGTAAATTATTGAGTTGGATTGTTAGTTATCTTAGCCATAGGGTGCTTAGTGTAAAGATGAATTCTGTACAATCTTATATATTCGAGGCCACAAGTGGGGTTCCTCAAGGGTCCCACCTCGGCCCAATATTTTTCTTATTATTCATCAATGACATTGTTGACCAATTTAATGATGTAGAAGTTCTGCTATTTGCTGACGACTTAAAAATATATAAAAGAATACGAAATGTATACGATTGTCAAATTTTACAGAGTAATTTAGAACAACTCCATCAATGGTGTGAACAAAATGCTTTATTTTTGAAAATTCAGAAATGTCAAGTAATACAACTTTCCAAAACTCGTTATAATAAATTACATAAATATACATTAAATAATATTAAATTAATACCAGTATCACATATTCGTGACTTGGGTGTAATATTTGATGAAAACTTGTCATTCATTCAACACATCAACTATATAACTAATAAGGCTTTAAAGATGCTTGGCTTCCTTTGCAGAACTTTAACTGATTTTAAGTCCATAGATTGTATGAGAACCCTCTATATTTCATTAGTCAGAAGTCAATTGTAGTATAATTCACCTATTTGGTCCCCTTTATATAAAGTTCACTCCAATAATATAGAAAGAGTTCAGCACAAATTTCTTAAGTACGTAAATTTTAAGCTCGGAATTCCTATTGATTACATTAATTATGTGAGTTTGATGAATCAATTGCATCTAATAACACTGTCTGACAGGAGAATTATTTCAGACCTGGTTGTGTTACACAGAGTCATTAACAACTTAATTGATAGTCCTGCCATCCTTGCCACTATTAAACTACATGTGCCGACTAGGAATACAAGACAAAATATAACATTCTTCTGTAATACATACTCGACCAACTATCAGACACACTCACTGACCAATAGGATGCATGATCTGGGCAACAAGTATGGGGGTGCTATTGATTTATTTATTGACTCCACATATAGAATTAAGCATAATCTACACCAGTGTTCCGCAAAGTGTGCTCCGCGGCACACTGGTGTGCCGTGGCCATTTGTAAGTGTGCCGCGAGTCCCGCGTCACTTATCACAAAGTGCTTTGTAAATCTGTCTTTACTTTTCTGTGCGGCGCGGCGGCCGGAGGTGGCGTGGGTGGGACTCGATCGCTGCGAAGTGGCCGTGTGCTACGCGCGCCGCTACGCTACATTATCACGTGTGCTACACTACATAAGTGGGGTGCTATTGCTACATTATCACGTGATTGCGCATGAGCTATCGGGGTGCATGCGCGTGACAACATAACATTACGAATTCATGGAGCTTAAAACTGATTGGACATTAAAATTAAAATTTTCTGAAACAGAGTTAGCACATTTTTGGCTCCACGTAAAAAATGAGTATCCACTGCTGTCAAAGCGAGCTATTGCAATTCTATTACCATTTGCCACGACCTATTTATGCGAATTGGGGTTTTCAACTCTCACAACGATAAAGTAAAAAAAAAAGAGAACGCCTGAGGACGATCGACGAAGAGATGCGAGCAGCTTTATCAACGATTTTTCCAAATTTTGATCGTCTGTGTTCAGTTAAACAGGCTCACATTTCGCATTTAACATCTTTTCATGTTATATTGATTTTAATAATAAATATTAATAAAATATTGTTTTTGGTAAATTTTGGTTCGGAGTGGCCACGCTTATTACGAATAATTTTTAGAAAAAAACTTTAGATATGCCGTAATTACTATAAAAGGAAACTTTTTGAATTGCGTAAAATTAAAATTCACTTCTCGAACCGATTCGGTGACAGTTCGCGGTCATTCTGTCACTGTTATGTGATAAATATCAATCATAATTACACAAACCCGGCTAGACAAACTCTGCTTTGCCAAACAAACCATTCAAAACCTGGGATGTTTTTTTAAATTATGATGACATGCAGCTTTCGTAGTTTAACCTCAAAGTTCGCCGTTATTCGTAATAAGCCTAGCCAATCCTATCCAAAATTTACCTTGTTTTTTTTTCTTTGGTGTACCGTTAAAATTTCTTGATTAGTTAGGTGTACCGTGAACATAAAAAGTTTGCGGAACACTGATCTACACCAACACTTTGTTGATTCCTACAAATTAGAGTAGCGTTGGTAAATTAGTTTTAATGATTTGTCTTATATGTAGTGTTGTTGTAATTTCTTTTTTACTTTATGTTACTCTTACGTTTTACTAATATTGCTTCATATTTTTTAATATTTTCTCATTATACTTGCAATCACAATTTTACAAGTATGTATTTTTTACCTTCTTTAAAATGGATTACATTTATATACTGTCAATATCTCCTGTATAATACATATTCTCTTATTGTACTGCATCATGTATCAAATCTTTGTAAAAGCCTTTTTAGGCGTATATATAAATAAATAAATAAATGAATACATGTGTTTTTGGTTTGAAAATTTGGACGCCTAGAAATGTTTCAGATGTTTTAAATAAATACCGCGAGTATAATACATCGCCTTTGAAATTATCGAGTATTTTTTACATAAGTCTTTTTATAAGCCCAGAAAAAAATTATTTATAAGGCCTATGAAAACTGCTTTAAAGCTCAAAATTTACTACTTAAGAACCCATTTTCAGTTATGGTTTTATTGTATAATGTGGCAAATTAAGTTATTTAAACAACATTTAAATATTTATGCCTGAACGTCTACAAAATAAAATAAAAGGCACTTTTTGGTCATGTTTTTTTCTTGCCTAAATCAAAACAGCTGGATGGTGTTAAGCGGGAATTTAAGCCTTATCGCCATCTGCGTAAGGAGTGTTATTGATCGCGACTCGATTCAAAATATTACACGACGTAGTGCATCGCCTTAATTACTAGATATACTTACCTAGATAAATTTACTGTATTCGTTATATTTGTTACACAAGTATAAAAATTGTTTTGTTAATATTTGACCAACAGCATACCGGTAAATTCTCGTAAAAGCAATAAAACTCATAATACCAATTTTTTTTTATGGGTTTATTTGAGAAAAGTTGGTCACCCTGAGAAGTATGTAAATGATAGTTTAGGAAATAACACACTTGATTCTGTGCATAGGACGGCGCGGCGGTCCATCTGAGTGATAATCCGTTGTTATCCTATGGAACCATGAAACCTACTTGCATTGATCCCCGGTTCACCAGTGCAAGTGCGTGAAATACCCTTTCACAGTTGATGAGAACTCGACTCGTTTTTTTGCAAGTCGTATTTGGAACGAGCCACCGGCATCTGAAATTCCTCATTCATATAATCCGCGGTTCTTCAAGACACGCATTAATAAATCCCTTCCTACAGCCCTTACCTTAACCCGCCCCACAACGCTGCCCAACCGCGTGACGAAATAGTTTACACAGTATTGCATAAATAAATAAAATTCATGGATTTTGCATCTTCACACCATTGTATAGTGGAGGGCGTTTATTCGATTGTAAAAAGATTCTTGTTTGTTTGAAAAAAGCATTTATAACAAGTTTTTGTTGCTAATAACATGATTAACCTTTACTTACCTAAAGGTAAAAATCACGTACGACCCGAAGCGGTCACTGGAGTACCCCATATAGGTCCTCATATGTCCCCATATGGGGTCCTCAATATTACCTTTCATTTCCTGTCACACTCAGATATTAGTTATTATCTACAGTTTTAAAAAGACATCGCCCATCTTTGCCCAGCATTCAATCATTAAGGCGAAGCTTAGTGCTAAATCACTATTTTGATTAATCTTTATAACGAATAGGTATTATGAATACCAAAATATATGCTTTAGATAAATTTAACTGTTTCCTATCGTTTCGCTTAAGTAGAATACAAATAAAATAATAAATTACTCAATAAAAAACATAAACGTTAACTACGAAAAAAAAAATTTTTTTCAATAGAAATGTATGAACGCATAAAGGAAACAACTTTAAAAAATCCTGTATTTTAGCTAAGATTATCTGTGACAGTTTCACTTGATTAACTTTTTTGCTTTCTTATAAAATTATTTACAAAATAAATAAAAAACAGTTTTATGCTTAGAATCGAACGTTTCTAGACTCCGTTTGTCAAGCGATTTTAATGCCTATTACCTACCATATAAGTATAATTCTTTACCAAGAATATACACATTTTTAGCTTGTACGTAATTGAGCGTAACGCAAATACAAAGTATTACAGTCTGTTTCAGTAAAATTCACCGTTTACTGCACTTGCGGCCTGTAATGTCGATCAGGAGGGGGAGAGGTTTTTTTTTATTGAGTACCAACTATTCCCAAACATCTGAAGCGAATGAGATTCTATCAATTGTGGTATTTTTTTAGACTGAAGGTAGTGGGGAGGGGAAAGAGATGGGGAAGAAGAAGGTAGGGAATTACCTGGCTATTCAGATCTGGTCACCAAATACGGTTAAAGTTTTCAAGCAAAGTTTCAATTCTGAATTGTGGTCTTACACTTGAGCGATACTACATACTGCAATTATAATACATATTATTAATTGTGAAATAACAAAAAATGTAAATTTACATATAATAAAAAAAATAATTTACTTGCACACGCCAGATTTGAATCCGCAACCTCCGGATTGCTAGTCGAGAGCCATACCTCTCAACCACGGACGGATTTGATAGATATTACTTGTTGTATTCAAAAAATAGTGAAAACTATATCAATACTATATCGCAAAAAATTCTTGCTTGGGGGGAAGTATATAACCCCACCCCGGAGCGACAGTGTTAATATGGGATATGCAAGATTTACGCGACTAATTTACTGAATTATAAAACAGATAATCAATTGCGTTTATTTCAGAAAAATCATTAAACGTTTAGTTATGAAATTTACTCAACTATCAGAATATTTAAGCTATGAAATATCAACAATAAGCCTACCGATTGTTTAATATTTTGGTTTATAACAATAAAATAAATATTGAAATATTATTTGTATTTCAAAACGTATTTATTTGAAATAATATATAGCGTATTTTTAGCACGTTCCAGAATGGAAGATACTCTCAGTATCACCCTAGTTCCTAATTGCCACCATTCATAATTTAAATGTTGCTTGAAATTGCCATTACTGTGTTTGGTGGCCATATCTGAATAGCCAGGTAGTTACACACCATCCTCTTTCCCATATCCTTCCCATCCTCACTACCTACAGCCCCATTACATTCCCCGTTTGGGGATGGGAAATCTTACTGGCTCCAGACGGTTCGGACTATTGTGTGGTCTTCGAATAAAAATCAAAAATAATATCTTAGCTAAACTCATGATCTGATAACTGACAACAAAAGTGTATTTTTTATGAATCAAATAATATAAAGATGATCATCAATTATATCTGAATATGTTAAACACTATCTGCATGGCCTCGCAATGATCACCTCTGAACGGCCAATAAATTATTAAACCCCCTTTAATCCGTAAAGAATGTAATTGCCTTAAGCCGTAAAATACGGAACCATCATTCCCTGTTTTACCTGTTACCTTTTTTTATTTATTAGGGTTCTTGAACCTTCTGTTGTCAGATGAAAATCAATAATAACGCTACCCCGCTAACATGATCATCCCTTATCCCACACGTTCAAAAACGTTCACTTTTAGACCCTTTGGGTCGACAATAACAACACAAGCCCTTTGCCACAATGGGAGCTGACACCGTTTAATTTTTACGCCTATACAAGTTATCGAGTGCCACACAAACAGTATTATAATGTACCTGAGATCGTTGTACGCTCTCCTGACCGAAAAAAAAACTGTTTGCGAAACTTGGTTTGTCAATATTTGCGTTGTTTATATTTTGTTATATAGAATTAGCAATAATTTTATGCGATTTGATATATTCGTTATGTAAATGTTTGAACGCATATTTTTTAAAGATTTTACTAATGATTATGTTGATTAATTGTTTTGGCAAATCGTTACTTATGTGAGAACGTATTTTTTGCTGTCAATAATTTGAGCAAGGCTAAATTTTCTACTTATCTACATGTTGCCGAAGAATAATTTAAGTATTTTTGTTTTGGCTAGATCCTCTCTGACTTTCCGAAGCAGTTGTTTTAAATGTAATTAATTTTTGCTGGTTCTTATTTAGTTGTTTACTTTTAGAACATTTGCCAATAATGTTATTGATTGTAGCTAGATTTTTTTATTTTCTTTACCAGCGTCCTAAAATGTTTTACAATAATATAATTTTGTTAGATGGTTTCTATTAGTTTTAAATAATTTTAATAAAGTAAAATCAATAGGTTGTTTTGGGCTTGATACAACAATTTTTCTTTATTAATGTAACTATTTTACAGGTTATTCAAGGTTTTATTTCTCCATGTTCTGATTTTACGTATTATTCTATTTGTAAAGGGAGTGAGAAGGGGAAAAGCAAGGTGGGGAAGTATTAGGCTGTTCACCAAACATCAGTTTAAACACCCAAAATATTGCAATAAATAGTCCTAACTAACATTTTTGAACTATGTAAAAAAATACGTTCTTTAAACCGTGTTCCACGCCAATACCGCAATAATTTTGTAAATAAAGCATTTCTAATAACCAGAAAAACAAATACTTTTGCGATCAATACTAATTTACGTGTTTAAATGCGTTAAGTTCATGCCTAGTAACAGCGGTTATTCATTTGGAAACATGAGTTTAAATTAAAATTCGCTGACCGAGCGCGGAGAAATAATAATTAATATAAAGGTGTGTTTATACGAACATATTGTAAGTATTTCGAAGTATTTCATTAAACCCACCAAAATTTCGCGTTATAATTAAGTCTGGAACACTGTATATAATAATTAAGATTTTGAACACGCAATCATTAGGCTAATAGCTAAGGAACATAAATTTTGCTACTTAGGTCTTCATTACCAGGTTAGTAATATTTCGCAATTCAAAATTAAACTTTAACTTGATCATTAAATCGCATTCATTTGTTTTAAAAAATATATTTAAATATACTGTCAACCGGTTTCGGAAGGACCCTTCAGGATATTATTTAATCGAATATGTCAATGTTCGCACAGAGGTATTTTTGAATCCTTTGAAAGTTTTCTCATGGATATATTTTCTCCCAACACAAGCACAAATTAAAATATAAAGGGTTGAAGGGATTCAAGATCAAAGACTATCTTTTGTGTTCCCGTTTCATCCTGAATCTCTGATGATTTGTGTCTCGATATTGAATTTCTTTACTTCTTATTTTTCTACTGACAACGGTTTAACGTAGATTATATTCCAACCTAAATAATATACCGGAACTGCGGAGTCAGTAGTCGACCAACCCAAATATCGAATAAATTCAAATTTGACATTTAAATATTGCAGTCTCATTTAACCCTATGAGGCCCTGGTGACGCTGAATAGAGTTTTTCATGTTTATTTATTGTTCAAATTGAATTAAGAACATAAAATATTTTTATTTAAATAATTAACTACATAGTGGGGAAAAGAACAACGATTTAGAAAAACTTTTATTTGTTTATCTTAAAGCACAGTTGAAACAAATAATTTGACCTTTGGCATTTATTTTACACTTTTGTAGTTACTTCAAGACTGATTTTAAAGGCTGAAATAGTTGAATACAAGTTTCATCATACCAGAAATCTGTTACTGCTTCAAACATTCAGATTTCTACATCATGGTAATAAAGTTAAACAGTGACCATTTCCACAAGTTTTAAAATGTCTGAAAGTTTCTAGTTATTTATATATTCAGTGTTACATTAATTTTTTTTAATATTTTCAGTAATTGATTTTACGTATATTAATAATTTTATTATAAATCTATATTATAAGTAAAAAAAGAGGTCGTTGTCACAGACACAAATTTGTTTTCATTCTAAGAGGTAACAGCAAAATGTTCGATTCAAATGTAGTATGACAATTATCGTTACTTTTAATAAATAAATAAAATACTGTGGTTAAAAAATATAACATTTTTATTATTATTTACTTATTTTTTTCTTGTAAACTGTAAAAAAACCACTTTATAAAAAACTAAAATATATTTAATTACACAAATATATTGTAAAGGTTATTATTGCGTCAGTTTTTATTCGTTTCATATAAAAGTAATTAATTAAAAAATTACGATCTTGACAAATCTTTCGAAAACGTAAAAGCAATGGTAGTCGATGATTTTTTTAAATTTATTACAATTAACCTAATAAGTGAATATTAAGTATTATTAAGTGAATATTGTAAACTTTTAAATGAAAATACAAAGTGTGGTGTTACCACGTTCTAACACTACTTAAATTTTATATCTCACAGTCATAGAAAAGGAGGAGAGAACGACTTTTATTAGCCCGTCTTAGCTTGTGTCGTAAAGTACACAAACATTCCCTACAGTTATCGATGTACCGTGTAGATGTACTAAAGGGAACAATATATCTAAGGTAAAAAATCATCTTCTCTAAGAGTTGTCTTGTTGGAGTAATTCTTACCTTTCTTATCATCGAAAGGGTTAACCCTCTGCTGCAGGATAAGGTTCCCTTTATTTTTAATATTCCAACCCTTCCCGGCCGGCAGATGAGCCTAGAATAAAATTTAAATAAGGAATGCGCAGGTATAGGAGAAATTATTATCGTGGTGCGCACCTTTCGATATTCTTCTGTTGCGTCAAATAAAACACAGGGTGGGACGTGGGAAAGGGAAATCAGAGATATAAAATATATTTATTAATAAGTAGGTATTTACATAGTATATTTTTGTATTCATACCTTCATCAGTATTTTAAGATACTCACAAGTTCATTATATAATATAATTGGTGAGCGGATAAATCATCAAAATGATAATTCATCACATCTTTAAAAAGTTATATAAAGTCATGGAAAGTGATGAAAAAAAAACTTTATTAACTGGTTTAAGTAGGTTTTTACTGACTTTATATCACTTTTTAAAAGGGTGTTGAATAGTCACTGTGTTGAGTTAGCATAGAACATCATATGTCACGTTTAGTGACTTATCAGGGGTGCCCGGTTTCTTGGAGTGAGGTTTGACTAGGTCTTGGTGGCGGATGCGTTTGCCCAACTACTGCGTGGCGGGTCGGATCGGGAGAGACTGGTTAAAGGAAACCTTTTCACCTTACCAGCCGGACTATCTTGACCCAGTAGATTTATACATCCGTCACTTCTGAATACATTGACCCTGCATTATATTCTCCTTATCCTTATCATGGCCTCTTGTGTAGAGGTAATGTAAAAAATGTAAAAAATGACACTTTTCTTAAATAATTTACAACTGGAGGCAAGACCCGAGCTCCATACAAAACAACTGTAAAGTGGATACAACGATAATTTATAATAAGTTGCTCATTAATACAATTGTCTAAAGCACCGTTGATATTATATGGAACTATGCTTTGCTTTTAAAAGATAGAAAAAATTTGACATTTTTGTAAAATAAATTCTGGAACCAGTCCGTACCCTAGAAACCCTTTCGCTCTTACCTACCTGCATCATCTTCCGACCCCAATAATTGTGAGTGATATTTTTTTATATTTTTTAGGGCCCGATTTCACTTTCTTTAATCGCCGGAAGGGCGCCAGGCCCCTGTTGGTAGGTACTATCGGTACCTGACTGCTATCGTAGAAACGCACCTTTATCAATTTATTCTTCCTCCATATTATTCAGGTGGCAGCATCTGAAATGAAATATAAAAAAATGTAAATACCGCTCAGGAGTCCCAACTGCTCCCAATCGTCTTGAGTCAGTTGAGACTATGGCATTCTCAAATGGGGTATCTTGTGAGGCTAAAGATAGTGGGGAAGAGAAGGAGATGGGGTAGAGCACGATGAGGGAGTAGTCAGAGAAGTCACCAAACTTGGCTAAAGTCATTTCAAGCAACGTTTAAATTCTGAATGATGCTCTTACACCAGGCGATAATGAGAGTATATTCCACTCTGGAACTTATTTGTAATTAATTAATTAATAGAAAAAACACAAATTCATCAATGTAAATATGAATCATTATTTTGTGTCTCTTTGGATTCCAATCATTTTTAAATTCATAGATTTTAATGAATGAATGAATAAATATATGAATGAATGAATGAATGAAATGAAATCTTAGAAGTGGAAATTAACCCACTTCCCACCATTCCATTAACTTTGGTGGCACTCACAGACACACACAAATGGATGCGTTATGAAAATGTATAACAGTTAATATACGAAATAAATCTAGGTGCCATCCAATAGGAATTGGCTAAAGCGATAGCGCAAGTCATTCATTTCAATCAGTCCTAGGGGAGGAAGGTTTAATCCTCAGTCAAACCAATTATTTAAGTATTAAATACATTAAAAAGTCACAGTAGTTAAGAACCAGTTCCTGTGGAGGAAAGTTCAATTCTTCAGTCAAACAAAAAAGATATATATTTTTAAACTATTCTATTATTAAAAAATTTATGGTAAGAAACTGTATTTTTTACTGGCGATTTTTATAAGATATACTCAACAGACTGCTCAAAGCTAGTGAAATGAAGCAGAATAGATAGTATACAATTATGAAAACATAATTTAGATTTTAAGACATTCATAGTAAATTCAGCTAAATCTATATTCTACTAAATAAGAGAAAAGCGAAATTTCTAAACCATTATTTCATCAAACTTCTCAAAAATCTACCTTGATTTAAAAAATATATTTTAGGTATTATTTTTAATTTTGTGGTTATTTAAAAATTGCTCATTAATTTAATTACATATCTACATGCAAATTGTTGAACAGATTACGTTGAAACCCATTGTCTACGGGTTTTACTATAAAATATTATTTTTATAAGCAATAATTATTAGCCTGAAACACTCATCCACATTGAAAAATCTCCTGTTAAAAGATACATGACGCCAACGGGACTTGAACCCGTGTCCTTTCGATTTCCGGTCGACAGCTCTGACCACTGAGCTATGGCGGCTTATCTCTTATCCGCGAAATAATTCAATATATACTAGTGATTCATTCAACAATTACTGCTTATTACATTTTTTTCACCTGAAAACAACCAACTTTATTTTATATGAGTAAGGCATTGTAAGTGCTAACTCTCTCGCTAGATGGCGTCGAGACAAATTGTCTACATTTTTTGGTGAAGATACGTGAACTTGTCAAATATTAATATTCCAAATTACAAATATTAAGTCCCGTTGGCGTCATGTATCTTTTATCAGGAGATTTTTCAATGTGGATGAGTGTTTCAGGCTAATAATTATTGCTTATAAAAATAATTGTTACCCTTTGTGCTATGCATAAAGAATCTTGTCTTAAACATTAGTTTACCAAAAAAATAATAATTATAAAATATTAGTTTGCCACTTGAGAAAGAAAAATTTAAAGAAGTTGACTAAACAAAAAATGATGATCGTCAGTATTGTGAGATCTGTCGACCCAAAGAAACGACTTTTTAAAGCACTCAATTTGAATAGCTGCAATAACGAGTCGGGTTAAAAGTAATCTACTCTCGGGACCTTTACGACACGCATTTTATTAACATACAAAAATATCATCTTTCAGAAGTCGCAGAGGGACAGAAATGTCAAACGCATTAAAGCGAATGATAAATAATACCGGCGTACCCTTTTTTAGACTTGCGCAATTCACTTGGATTTCGTGTATGTAAATGGGCAGCCGTATCGGGGTATGCAGATGTGTTCCCAGGAAGTTGTATGAAAGGAAAGGACGAGGTAGCAGGGAACCTTGCTAATGGACATGTGTTTCCTCTGTGGGTATGTCGAGGCATTCAGTGAGAGTTGTGTGTATTTTTATGAATCGAAAGTGAATTACTCACATTTTTTGTCGTTTGCCTTTGTTCCGGTGGTAGGCGTATTTACATAACTAAAAATATTAAGTAAAACCTTTTTTGTTCGCATTTAAGAGTTGGATAATTTTGGTATCGCGTTTCTCCGACTCCCTAAAGTGAAAGTTTCCATTTGTGGATGTTGTGTGTCCTTTTTTAAAACTTGGTGTTGAAGATAATATATTATTCCTAAGTAATTTGTTGTGTAGGTAAAGCTTGAATATAAAAAAGGAATACGAAGTAATGCAAAATCATGTGTTTTAGGTTTGAGAATGTGATCGCTTAGAAATATTTTAGATGTTTTAATTATATACTGCGAGTAGAACATATCTAGGCATTTGAACCAAAAAAACAAAAACAAATTATAAGCCCAGAAAATAGTGCAAAATTTCTTACTTACTAACCCCTTTTCGGTTGTAGTTTTATTGTAAAATGTGGCAAATTAAGTTCGTTGAAAAATTATGGTAAAACATTTAACTATTTATGGCTGAGCTTGTCGCCATCTATAGAAGGAGTGTTGTTGTTAGCGGCCCGATTCCAAGTGTCTATAAATGAGTAAGCAAGCAGGGTGAAGAGATGTGGCTTATAGATGTCGAGAATGACGAATATCATTGTTTATGATAGACGAGTCGAAGACGATTTTCTGCTAGTGTCGCTGGTGTTATTAATTTATGCCCTTATCCAGCAAACAAAAGTAGGTGACTATAATGAATTTATCAAAATAACAATAATGAATTAATTTTTTTTTTAAATGACTGTTATTTGTATTCTGATACTAATACATATATTTCTACCAAACTCTAGGGGTCAGCTATTTCACTTAAATTGAGCAGTATCAAATTTCAAAGTTAATATTCAAGTTCGGTGTCTGTTCTGTTATTATAATGTGAAACAAAATTTTTTAGGTACAAATATCTGTGTTGTTCTTGTGGGTAGTCGTCGATGTTCTGTATGGATATTCAATTTAAAAATAGATAAAGCAAAGGTGATTTCCAAAATCACTTTCGAATTTGTTTGAGACGAGCTGGTTATGCCCTTCAAAATATTCAAATGAGCCCGGGAAAACAATGTCACCCCATAAATGCCCCCCGGCGGGAGAAAATATTGCTTTTCAATAACTTGAGATGAATAACCTCAAAATATATTTAAAGGCAAAATCGTTCGTGTATACAATATTAAGTTGTCTGCAAGTACCTTATTTTAAGAATGAATTTTAATGGATTATTTAAACGATTATTTTAATGTATTTATTAATTTAAACGCCCTGATGGGCTTTTAAATGATACATCATTTACTGCATAATACAGTGACAACAGAAGATTTTTATTTTTAAAACATCAACAAAATAATAACAATTTTTTTAAGGTCACAATATATCTACAAGAAAACAACAAATATAGGCAATCGCTCTTCAAATTTGCTACCTAAAAATGTCATTCAGGTATGTCTTGAACACAGTCAAACTTATATTAAATATGTCGATATTTGAGGTGAATTTGTTTCCAAGTGTGTGAAAGCGAGAAATAGTTGTATGCATGTGGTAGTTAGTACTGAAGTTATAGCTATTGTTGCAGAATAATATATTTTGCCTAGTTGCTCGAGTAGGTACTCTGAAATCTATGAGTTGCAGGAGTTCACAACAGTCTACTTTGGAGTGAATAATCTTAAATAAAAAACTTAGGTAATTATACTTCTTACAAGTATTTACTTAACTATACCTACCTAGTTATTCATATTCTGTTTCACCACGTTTGTATCAATTTTCTAAGAATGTTTTGAATATACGGAAAAAAAAACTTCATGGAGAAAAATGAGAATCGCTGATTTATTAAAAAAACTTTTAGTACATTCCTGATATATCGGAACACTTATTCATGCACCATGACTTGGTGGTTTTTTACGCGGATTATGGATAATTTGTTGACATTTTTAATAAATTAGCAATATTTTATATTGGTAAGGCAGGTATGATTTACTGGTATGGTATAGTTTGAACCAATATAATAAATAAAATTAAAAAACATTAGGTTACTAATACATGATTTTTTAATGAATATTTTGAGTTATAGCACTTCTTAGATGAAACAAAAGAAAATTTTGAACCTTTAAACTGCTTCCTTTAAATAATTGACTGACCTTAGCGAAGTTCTATTTTAACTCAACCGTTTGGTCTTTGATCTGTCTATAAGTTCATTTGAACGGTCTGTTTCTAGTTCAAGATGGTGGCAGTTCTAGATGCTATCATTTTATCCCGCCAGAGTTTGCATGAGCGTGGATTCTATTACGAGTTTTCAAATCAGTGAAGCTTTTAAAAATCATTTAACTTCAATGGAAGAAAAATTATCTATCGATCCCAAACAGTTTTGGAAGTACATTAAGGATCTAAAAAAATCCAACAACTCATTTAAGTCTATGATTCTTGACGGAGAGGAATTGACTACTGATGATAAAATCGCAAATAGTTTTGCGACCTTTTTTTCATCTGTTTACAAAAATGTCCAACCAACTCTCAATATTGACTCTACCCTTCACACTGTACAGATTGGGCCCTCATTCGACCTGGTCAGTATTTCAGAAAAAGATGTTAAGGAGGCACTCTCAAATTTAAAGAAACCTCACTCCATCGGTCCTGACAATATTCCAACATTTATACTAAAGGGTTGTTCCGACCTTTTAATACCACCATTATGTCATCTCTTCAATGTTTGCCTAAAAAACGGGATTCTCCCAGACATCTGGAGATTAACTAAAATAACCCCTATCTACAAGAAGGGAGATAAACGCGATATCCGGAATTATCGACCAGTTGCCGTTCTATGTTCCATCATGAAAATATTCGAGAAAATTCTACATAAATATATACTTAATCACGTTAATCCAATTCTTGATGACCGTCAATATGGTTTTAGACCCCAGATGTCAGTAACATCAAACCTCTTATGCATCTCAGATTTCTTATCACAAACTCTCGACAATCGGGGACAGGTGGATGTTGCTTATTTCGACCTGGAAAAAGCATTCGACAAGGTTGACATCGACATTCTTCTAAATAAGCTAGCTTCATTTGGTTTTTCCAAAAGACTACTCTGTTTTTTTGCTTCATATTTTCGAAATCGTAGACAGTTTGTTTATTATAAGGGTTCCAGTTCTTTGGAATTCACAGTTTTTTCTGGAGTTCCTCAGGGGTCTATCCTTGGACCACTTCTGTTTCTGATTTTTATTAACGATATTGGTTCAGTCATCACACATTCGCTGTATTTACTATTTGCAGATGACTTGAAACTATATCGTTCAATAAAAAACCATCTTGACTGTATTCTCCTTCAACGTGACATTGACTGCGTCTCAAACTGGGCCAAAATAAATGGCTTGAACTTCAGTACACCCAAGTGCAATATCGTCTCGTATACAAGATCAAAGAAACCGCATTTATTTGAATATACAATCAATGAAATTATTCTCCAACACCTAAATCAAATCAAAGATCTAGGAGTTATTTACGACAGCAAACTAACCTTTCACCAACACATCGATGATTTAATAAGCAGAGGATACAGGCTTCTCGGCTTCGTAATTAGAAACTCATATCCGTTTCGTAACACAAAAACACTGACGTTATTATATAACACACTAGTCCTAAGTGTACTTGAATCAAACTCGATCATCTGGGCTCCACATGAATTAACATACACTTTACGCATTGAAAGAGTCCATAAAAAATTTTTAAGGTTTTTATTTTCGCGGCTCTATGGACGTTACCCTTGGCTTTACCCATCGATTTATATATTAGGCATGACCAATTACCACTCCCTAGAGACACGTAGAGGTATTGCTTTGCTTAAATATTTTTTCCAACTAATAAACGGTCACTTATCTAATAATGAGATACTGGCCCAATTAAATTTTTTTGTACCAGAGTCTCACTCTCGAGGACGTCATCACAATCTTCTATATAGTAGAGCAAGCCGCACTAATTTATTAATGAACTCACCTGTGGGGAGAGCTACGTGCTTTTTGAATGCGGTAGATAAGAAATTAGATTTATTTTTTGTGTCCTATAGCGCATTTACGAGATTTTTGGCATTGCATATACACTGCATAAATGGTACAATTATAACGTCTTAGGCTTTATTACCTGTAATTGTTATAAATAAATGTACAAATTATATATATAAATAAATAAATAAATAAATAAATAAATTGAAATACTCACCTACCTGAATTAACTGCCTACATGCATGAAGAAAGTTTGAAAAAAGAATTGAGATGGTGACATATATTTTGACAAAATGTAGAATTCTTTATTTGAAATAATATATATGGCTAATATGAATCTGCTTACAAATCTTATGATTGCAGAGGAAATTGTAGTTTTGATTTAATGTGAAAATTTGAAACCTACTTTTGGGACACGAGATCTACTGTTAACATACTATTAGTTAGCCTAATAAATGAAAGAAGACAGTAATGAAAATGGAACAATTCATTTCATCATTTGTAATGAGATCTAAATATGTTAATCTCTTTTTTCAATCCACATTGACGTGATTTGTAACCAGTAAGACGTCATCAGGTTCACAATAAGGGGTCCACAAGATTGACAAGTGACTGTTCAAATAAAGAACGAAATGCAATTGTTTAATTTTAAAATTGGAACCCCGGAGAGGTTGGTTGTAGGTACAGCCCGGGCCGTAATAAAAGAACCGTTTTGCATACAGTAGCGAATTTGCATACGGTTTGTTTCACAATTGAATCGAACCCGACGAGAGTTGTATTGCGTTATTTGCTCGAATTACATTTCGATTATTTACTGTAACGGTTGCAATATGCCTCAATTATTGATTTGATTGAATTATTGATGGTTAGGAGATTTCGTTAAATGGCGAAAAATTCTTTGTTGCAGAAAAATCAAAGTAGAGTTTTCTATATTTTTAATTTATTTTATATTTAGTTCGGAAAGAATCTTGCGATCATACATAAAGATAGCAGTAATTACAAATATGCGTTAAGAAAATGAAGATGGTGTTAGTAGTTTTTGGTCGATGTATGATATAGGTAAAGGGGATAGGGTCGGATTAGTTCAGTGGCAGAGCAAAGCCCCGCAAGTCTGAGGTCATTGGTTCGATTCCTAGATGCGACTAAATGTTTTCTTGATTTTTCTGTCAAAATTTTTTATTTAAACCCGCTAATATTGTCTTCGATGATAAGGTATCAAATAATTCGTTTTCAACGTAATCAGCATGCGTAATGAATGTTGACGCTTTCTGATGTGTTTTCCAAGTTTATTACTGGCATTAATGCTTTAATTAGTTAGTTAGTGAGTTCATTTTTACAATTCGCTGCCCCGGTAATCATTTGTAGGATAACTAACACCTCTGCCATAGGTGACCTCAAATGATTCACCACGTTTGGTGATTCAGCAGGGGTGCCCGGGTTTATCAGGTTATCGTGTTCAGGGTGCGCCTGCCAGATCGGGCCAGATCGGGAGCGGCTGGTATAGGGAGAGGCTTGTTTGGTGCGACCCTTTTGACTTCTCCAACTAGTCTCTCAACCCATCGATTTGCGCCGAACTGGGAAGGATATATTCATATGTCCGTCAATCCTGGACACATTAATCCCTAGATTTCTACCCAGTTTCATAACTTCCTCTCCTACCTCTCCTCAAAAAAAATACCCTCGAAATTATTTTCCTCTGGGCCTTCTGTTTGGGGTTAATGTAAAAAAATCATATCTCATAATTTTATATAGATAAATGTTGATAATATATGAAACAATATGAAACCAGCATTACTTGTTTCATCTAGAATAGATTGCCATCAATAATAATGCCACACAAGAGTCCCAACTGCTCCAACCGTCTAGAGCCAGTGATACTATGACTTCCCCAATTGGGGTATGCTGTGAAGCTGAAGATAGTGTGGAGGGAAAGGAAATGGGAAAGAAGAAGGCGAGGAACTACAAGGCTATTCAGAGTTGGTCACCAAACACGGCTATAGCCATTCCACGCAACATTTCAATTCTGAATGGTGGTCTTACACCAGGGCGATACTGAGAGTATCTTCCACCAAGAAAATCATTTTAAATGAATAAATCATAAATTAACATCATAAATAACATAAATTAATCAAATAAAACATACTTGCGCACGCCGGGATTCAAGCCCGCGACCTTCGGATTGCTAGTCAAGCTTTGGTAGTTTAGACCACGAAGGGCGTCTTAAATATGATTTAAGAACCTAATTTCTTCTTTACACTTTCAAGTTGACTTTTCATTGCCGTATGTATTCGTGATTTTGTGCGCTCTTTCATCAACAACATGAGTTTTAAATTGTATTTAGGAGAGGTGCATAGACAATGCAAGCACCTACCTACTGTGTGTTTTTGTTTCTCAAAATTTTCACAACATATCATACAAGAATTGAGTTAAAATTCGGATCATATCCCGCGAACCACTCAATTAGCATACCCTAGAAAACAAATTAACAAAACACCCCTCTAATAATATCATAATAAGTTTACGCGCAGAAAGTAAGCAAGTAGAGAGTAAATGATACTGTAAAGAGACAGAGAGATGGGTAGAAATAGAATGAGAGAGACGCTCAGACATAAACACGCGCTTCCTTCAGTCTTAATAATACGCCACCCTGAAATAGGGTGATTAGCGCCCTCTTACATTTGCATAAGGGGCAATTTGCTCAGACGGAGTCAGATGGGCGGCCTTGACTCACTCATTCCCAGCCTAGTTAGGCGGCCCTGAATTGGGTTAGTTAGCCGCCCTTGAACTTCCTCGGGGGCGGGGAGGGGTGCGGGAGTTAATTGCCCCGGGGAGGCTTCGTTTCGCAGCCTCCTCCAGTGTTTAAATTCAGTAATTCAGTCAGTCTCGCGGAATTTAAGTTGGCGCATTCGATTCAAATTCGCGGTGTGTGATTCGACTGTGTTCGATTTTTAATTTTCAAGTTTTTAGTGTACCTAATTCAATTTTATGAGTAAGCCTCACTATTTATCTAAACTTTAAAATGTTGGATATTACGTTCTTAAGTAAAGATGATTTTGTGCAGATAAGATTGTAGAAACACAATTTACTAAAGGATATAAGAGGTATGTAACTAGGTTTACTTGAAATAATTAAGTAATAAAATCATAAATATTTAAATACACTGTAAAGCGTTGTTCGGTTTTTTTTTAATACCTTAATAATAAAATTTCGCTAATTGGAAATATTGTTAGGGAACATGTAAATACTATATTATTTTATTTAATGTATAGAAAGCTAACCGGTACTTTAATGTATAGTAAGCCAACCGGTACTCTAATGTATAATAAGCCAATCGGTACTTTAGTATAAAGTAAGCCAACCGATGTTTTAATGTACAGTAAGCCAACCGGTACTTTAATGTATAGTAAACCAACCGATACTTTAGTGTATAGTAAGCCAACCGATACTTTAATGTTTAGTAAGCCAACCGGTACTTTAATGTTTAGAAGCCAACCGATACTTTAATGTTTAGTAAGCCAACCTGTACTTTAATGTTTAGTAAGCCAACCGATACTTTAATGTTTAGTAAGCCAACCGGTACTTTAATGTTTAGTAAGCCAACCGATACTTTAATTTTTAGTAAGCCAACCGGTACTTTAATGTTTAGTAAGCCAACCGGTACTTTAATGTTTAGTAAGCCAACCGATACTTTAATTTTTAGTAAGCCAACCGGTACTTTAATGAATAGTAAACCAACCGGTACTTTTTTGAAACATATTAAAATGTATACCACTTTACATAGAATAAGTAAAACGTATGAAAAGTAGTAAAACAAATTATGTTAAACCTTTCTCGTGAAGGCCGAAGATAATATCAGTCTGTATCTAGGTACATTCATAAATATTAAATAAGCGATGTGACCGCCAGCTAAAGTCTTTCGCTATCTTTATTTGGTCTAACGTAATAATGATTTTACTTGTGAACTGACGATAAAAGGTATTAGATTACTAATCTTTGTTTGTACAACGTAGGTATTATTTAAAGAAACATCATAATCCAACTTGCATGTATTGAATTGTTTGATATTCTAAACTTGGGGAATATAGTGAAATTTATCGAAGTACATTCCTCTGAGGAAATGAAATGGGTTCTCAGCCGATAGATGTAGTTAAAGAGGATGGAATACAACATATCTCTGTATTGTTAACAAATTCTATTAGATCGATATTATTGCATTTATACCGGTTTGTGGCAAGGCGTACGAGAAATAACAACTAACATGTATATTAGAAACACTAAATCGCAGGGTCAAAAACACACCATAAATGCTTCTTATTCTAAGGTACTAAATGTTAGAACGTAATCCCACTCTCATTCAAAAATCACAAAAACATTATATGATTCAAACCTCAATCACGGGGAGATGAGAAATTCATAATAATATTGTCAACAAAAATAGAATGAAACTGATATCAAATAATTGCAGTAAAAAAAACTAAAATATTTATCATTGCTTCGCACCATTAAATTTAAATATGTAAATTAAATCCTCAGCACGGGAGATCAAGTGAGCGTTATCTCCATTTCTAAAATTAATAATAATAATTTTTTGTAGTATTTTAAAGGATCAATTATTGATTTAAATCATGTAACATCAGAAAAAATTGTGGTTCTTTCCGTTCACACTTTATGCACTTCAATTGTTAACTGAAATTAAAAACCACTATAGTGTTCATGAAAATATTATTCTAAGTAAACCTTTTTATCTTTATTGACAGAGAAAACAGCAGCAGCTGTTAAAATAAATAACTCTTTTTCAGCTGTTGCTTCATACATGATAAAGCTTTGGAAGAAATAATTTATTTAATTATATAACTCCGTGGTAGAAAAAAGCTTAATTTTTGAAATAGCAAAAATCTTACTATCTTACCCGTGAAAACCAATCTAATGCTGGAATTGTTTTTTATACCTACCAAACAGTCGATAGGTGGTTAAGAACCTAATAATGTAATATTCATTCAAAATTATTGGTTGAAATTCAATAGTTATTATGAAATCATTTTCGATACGTTAAAAATAATATAAATTCAAAATAAAGTTTACCTAAAAATACGTAGGAAAATACTCACTTGATTTTCATTAGTACTTATAATATGCTCTAAACTCTGAAAAATGTTAAAGAAATTATTTCCCTTTTCTACCGTTTAACGCAAGCATAAAAAAAGGTAGAAACTAATTTCATATAATAATATCTTGTATTTGATTAGAGTCTAGTTTTCACAAAGTTTAAATTGTCAAATTATATTTCATGATTTTTTTTAAATACCACGATGATAATTATTGAGTACCTAATTAACAGTTTTTTTACTATTTCTTTATCGCCAACTTAACCATTTATCTGTGATGTCAAAATCATGTTAAAAACATAATAAGATTAAAGAAATTATGATTTATCTCAAACCTAATTAGCGCTTTCCTAAATACAGCAGTCTTCTCCGAACATATTTGCAATCACCATTTTTGTACTACAATTCTATCAGCTGCAAAACAATATCACCCAACACCGGTAAATAATATATTATATCATAAAAAGTAGCATTGAAAACCATTTTCGTCGCTTTAACGAGACACGGATGCCATTTTCGTTTTACATTTTCGTTGGAAACTCAAGTGACGCCGCGGCGGCCATCTTTCAATCTGCGCGAAAACGATGCGCAAATTACCGATTTTCGATCAGAATTAGAGCTGGACGCGCGCAACTTACGAAGCAAGTTTAGAAAGCCCTCCATAAAAAGGGTTAATGTTAAATCTCGTTATGGGAATGTTATAAAGAACTAGGTTTGAACTTTTAACGTGTGGGATAGATTTATTGGTTGGTTATTGATTTGGCGGGGGCTGGGGTAATGGGCGTGAATATAGCCGCGCGTGGGGGGAGCTCAGAGGGCGGGAAACGGGAGACTAGCTCCACGGCGGGACGCCATTGCTGTGTGTATTGGATAAGGGTTAGGTTATACTCCTACACGTTTTATAGATTGATGTACGCTAGGATATTTCGGGTGGAGGGTTTACAAGTGACGTGCAAAAGGACAGGAGGAGGCTTTGGGGTGGGGATAATCATTCGAGTATCGAACATGATTTGGTATTACCCTCCGCGAGTAAAACTGTATTTTATAAAATGGAACTATTTTCTCACTCCTCTTCGTGCTTCGTTGTATGACAAATTGAATTCTATCGATTTCTAAATCACTTTCATTAAATGTTTAGTACTATCGTGGTTGTAAATAGAATTATTATATCAACAACTAGAATCATATATTTACGAAACAATCATTTAGAGTTCTTTAGAAAAAATCGTAAAATATTAGTTTTCGGGAGTACCTATTGGAAAAAAACCTCTTTCGTGCAATATGAAATAAATTGAATGTAAAAGTTTTTTTTCTTTTGGCAACCTTTAAAACGAAACACAGATTAGACAAAAGCTTTATTACGTTTTTGAAATTTAACGTTACAACCAGTATAGATAATTCTAAATGTTTTATCTATTATATTTACTTATAATTTAGGTGCCAAACGAGGCTGTAACATTATTTATACTAGCATTTCGCCACATAATATCGGGTTCGAACAGAAAGTAAATGAAAAATAATAATTTTTAACAGAAAAAATGTAATTAACATACATTATTAAGTATGTAATTTAAATAGTGGTATGCAGGTAGGTTTATCACACAACACAGTAGTAAACTGCATTATTTATGCATTTAACATCAACAAAATATACTTATTGCATAATTTTTAAAGATACATCAATTACCATTCTAGATCTCCTCAAAATAATATTTATTTTGATGCGAAAATATTGTGCACAGAAAACGGGCCCAAGAAATAACTATCGTCCATTATTTAATTTATTTACACGATCGCGAAAATTTCGATTAATTATGTATCTTATTCAATTTTTTACTTAATTTTTGAAATGTTAACACCTAAATCCAAACCCTTTCAAGGCCTGCAACATATGTAAAATATAGTAAAAATAGATAGGTATTAGGTTTTTTTACTAACTTCATGCATAATTATTTGAATGGCTAAGAATGTTTATGTTAATTTTAAAGTATGTAGTTTCATTTAATTTTGTCGCTTTGTAATTCGCCCTTTATGCGATATTTACGAAAAATATCTTGTTTTTAAATTTTTTATAGCAACCCTTATTGTGCATCCAAAAAATATTGAATAACTGAATTTAGATTTATGAACATTTTTTTACTTATTTTTAAGGTTATATCCATAAATTAAGATAATTCTAATACATCTAAATGAAACATGAAACAGTACAAGACACAACTACGAATAAATAAATCATAAATAAATAATATAACTTTTAATAAATAGGTCCCAGAGGTTAAGTTGGTTAAGACGCCTGTCCCGGTAAGACAAGAGATTCTGGGTTCAATTCCTAATTGTGTCCGTTATTTTTTTATTTGTCTGTGTCTGGTTCTGTTTCATGTTTTGTTTAGATTAATTAATATTATCTTCGTCTTCAAATGATAAATTTAGATTTGCCTCAAAAACTCCTTTGATTAATTTTAACATGTACTTTCATTGTTTTTATCAAAGTAACCATATAAAATGTTCTTCATTATTCTTTGGTCTGAACTTATAATTATATATTATATTAGGATGCGTGTTATGATTTATGAACACCTGTATAGTATTTTTTTTTAAATATACCTTTATTGGTATCTACTTAGAGCTTATGTGGAAAAATAAAATAGTGAATTATATTTGTAAACAGCATATCCCCATTTGAACCCCTCTAAGTTTGGAGCAGGAAAGGACCTGGCGCTAACATCTCTCCCGACGCACCCCACCGTTATTTACCATGTTAGTTCCTATTCTGTTCCTTGAAATTTTGCATTTCGTTAGTTTTTCCCGATCCCTATGAAAGGGGAGGTCGGGGGAGTGTGTCGGCACTGGGTGGGTTGGGGTAGTTTAGTTTGCAGGGGGTAGGAGGAGAGAGGGGGCACAGGGGATGGTGGGCTATGCGTGCACGCGTTAGGGGAGAGATGGAAAAAATGTACCGAAAAATAAATATGAAATAGCAAAATTTCGGGGGTCGGCGCACTACTCGCACGATAAGAATTTCGGAATGACGTGTTATATTTTCCAACAGAAATATGATAACGAAATATATCAGACAGAAAATATAAAGTACATTTTATTCTACTTTGTTGTTTTTCTGAGAAAAAATATTCTTCTAAAACAGAGTATACGACTAGATATAAGATCGATGAAATGCTTTAAGCCATATCGGAATCCATTTTAGCTTTAGATTCAGCTGAACATTTTAAAATTTTCTGCATGATTGATGTAAGGTGAATTTTAACAATAATTTAAAAAACACAATAAAACTATACAAAAAAGCTGAAAAGAAAACGTCGAATCCACTCCGTGGCGATCTTGTGATTAAAACTGGTGAATGCTTATAACTATCGACAAAATCATATCAATTAATCTTAAATGTATTGGAGAAACACAATTGACACAATAACGGCCGGTGGCAGCACGTTTATAGCTGAAGATCTAGAATTATTTTCCCTGTAGTGACAGTAACCTCTTTTCTTGTACTTTTTGTGTGATTATTTGATGGTTAATAATAAAATGTATCGTCTACACGGAGTAAACTTACCGACATGAAATATTGGTAATTTATTAAGAATCTCTTCAAATTTTTCGTAATCCTGTTAAAAATGGGACTGGAGATCCTTAATAATAATAATGATTATTTATATAGCGCCGTTTTCGTGAGAAAATCACCTCAAGGGCGCTTGAGGTGATTTTCAAGAAATGAATTGAATAATATTTAATAAATTATTAGGTTTCATATTAAACTTTTAGTAAAAAAGGAATGTATCATCGCGAAGACTGATCACGTGTTCATAACAATCTAATCAAAACAGTCTAACATTTTACTAAGAAACGTCCTGCTATCCCGTTTCTAACAGGATTTTAATAAATCAGTAATACTCACTTTTCTCATATCTACATAATTTAATACGAAAATGTATATGTACGAGAGGTTTAATGACTTAACATTAATTTTTCTCATCATTAATGGGTTTAACTCCTACGCGAATATCTCCAAGTTTCTTTGAAGAACATAAAGCTTTTGGCTTAGAGCTTTCCTCGGCGCGCTTTTCCGGCCGGCTGTAGCAGTCTCTAAACAGAGCCGTTTCAACGACTATCATCTGTGTTTTTTCTCCCACTATTCTATCCCGGTTTGCTCGTTTATTTTCGTTAAATTACATACGCCCTGTCTTTACCCCGGTAGCTCGATCCGACTGTCTGTCGACTGTCTTCTACTGTCTTTCCGGTGTTGGCCTTTTTTTCCCTCGCTTTTGTCTCCGGGCCTTTGGCAAGGAAGATAAATAGCTCGTTAAAATGTGTAGAATCCTTGCATAGCGGAATACATACATTCGTCATTATGTTTCATATGGTTCCAAACAAAAACGAATAATGACAATATTATTCTCGTATGCAAAAAATAAACTAAAAACGTTTTTGGTGAAAATTTCGTCAATAAGAATTATGTAGTACATACGTATCGTATTTATTTAAAAAAAATGGATTGATGTGTACTATCGTTTGTAGAGTTTTCCATGAAGTTTCTTGAATTCATAAACTTACCTTGAAGCGTAAAGGGCATTGTTAAATTGAACTGAACTTATTTTCTTAAATACCTAAAATACAACGTACAAAACCGTTTATCTAGAAAATAATTCAATGATATTCTCATTTTAATGTTTTACGTACTAAAATTTCCTAACCATTCATCGATAATAATATTAATAATACTAATACGTGATTATGCCTGGTAAGATGAACGAAATTCATTTTAACATTAATTGTTGCAGATAATAATAAATGTGAAAAAATCGTAGTTATATTTCACCAGTTTATCAATTAAACAAACAAACAAATGGTATGGCGGCAATATTTTGTTAAATAGGTTTAATCCATTATTTAAAGGTGAGTAATCATTTCATTTTCTCACATATCATTTCTCGATTGAATTATTTGATTAAGTTTCATTGGATTTTGAACTAAATATAATGCGCCGCTTAGTTGATTTTGTAACATTTTTTTGTCAAACAAAGCCGATATTGTCTGTCCCAATTATATGACATTGGTAGGTTCCCACGAATAAGACAGTATGCAAGAACTCTGTATAGAATATAATAATGTGTAATAAAATTTGTTAAGTCATAGTATGTTCGCTATAAACATCGAAACAAGCTTTCCTTTTGTAGATATTATGCTACAACCTGTGTAAGGAGAACATCTTGTCCATATTAACGTAGTATAACAACAAAACAAAATACGACACCGGAATAAAAATATTCAGATCACTAACTCGAGATGCTTTCGATGACTTGAATTCGAAATATTTTTGCTACTATAACCGTACGAATTCAACGACATTTCGTTTGTCGTAAAATATATGCTTCTTCTAAAAACGCGACAAAACAAGAAAATATATTTCAAATGCACAAAAAGGGCGAAAATATTCTGTTATATATTTAAGAGGTAGTGCATTTACCTCCCACCTTTTTTAATGAATCTCGATACTGTCTCTATGACTGCATGTATTGGAGACGTACCCTTAGTATAGGGGTGGTATATTTGCCTGTAGGTAGATCGTTACGACTGAAGAAAATCGGGAGAATACTTTCTTCGTCCATTCGTAGTGCGGCTTTTCCACAGCGTGGACGGGCTCCCGATTTTCTTCAATTTTCTTCCTTCAGTGGAAAATTAAGAGACATGTTTCTAAAGTTTATAAAATAAACTTTTGTACGTTGTTCGTACGAACTCTTATAATATTCTTTGCAGATTTAACATGTCAATGTAAAATAATGACATTGTTTTTAAAAAATATATTTTAATATGTCAGCTGTCAGTTGAACGTGTGGAAAAGTCGTTAGTATTTTATAAACTTTTACTGTTTTTTGAATAAATTAATAGTGGTTTAGGAAAAAAACTTTTCGTTGTAAAAATTATTTAAAATCGCGAGTGCTCTAATTGGCTACAGAAACTTCTTTCATAAGGTAACTTTTAAATGTTCTTTTCAATTGGTGAAATCACCTGTATGAGTGGAGATAATGTGTCTGTTATTTCTGTATAATTCTATTTAAAATTTTTCCCACCTGACATTTTTGTAATTATTCTAACACTTGTAATATGAGGAATAATTTTTATAATCAAATATTATGTTCGAAGCATTGAATATGTGGCTTAGTTATATATAAAAAATAAGTCTTATATTTTAGATTGGAGCAAGATAAAATTTGTATTTTGTCCTATGAGCAGGAACTAATTTATACGGATTTAAACTTTTAATCTTGAGATTATTGCGTTGAACCGAACTAAACCATAAAAAATCAATTTCGATAAGCCGGAATGGATTACGGGATAATACAATGATAAAATATGTGTAATCCGTTTAAATCAAAACAATTTGGAAGGCAAACATGTTTTTGTTTTTGTTTGAGTTTACTAATGTTAGTTTTGTTCTATTGTTACAGAGATAATTAATCTACTAAAGCATCGCCTCAAAATCATTACTATCAAACATCAAAATTAAAGGTAAGATTTTCGTACCAGTATCTTTGTTTACTCCATTAAATTTGTATTTTAAAACAGTTGGAAGAAATCCCTGGAAAGTGAGGTAGTACTGGTTTTAGTAATTGACTGGGACAAGTTTGAGTTTGCGGTTGAGGTGAACATTGAATAAATGTAATCGATTTTTAACACTATTTGCTATTAAATAGATTTTGAGAAACCCACCATAAGAATCTTCTTCTCCAAATTTATTTTTTGTATAGCATGCCGAAAAAAGCATGTAACGGAATTATTTATAATAAACTTTATTTTTTTATGACATTGGATATATTTTATAGACGTTTCACATAAAACTCGAATTCGCACTAAAAGAAAAATGAGGAAAAGCCAACAAAAGAGAGGTAAAGCTCTCTGGGGAGGGTTAAATGTCACGTGTCTTAAATTATTTATTGTTTTACGCACCGCGACTGTAAGCAACCACTATAATGGAAACTCTTTCCCTAACTACCCATGAAATAATTCAACTGAGAAAAATATTAAAAAAGGATTCAGTAACAGCTCTCTGCTTTTACTGCAAAGTATATTTACTCCGCTCCTTTTTATGATCACTCAAAAAATCACTGCACCTTTTGTTTGTAGTGGACAATATGGCGGACTTTTATTTTACTACCCTTCCGATTTCTATTTTTGAATTATTTTTCTGCTCGAACTATCTCAATATGGCGTCAAACTTAGTTTTTATCCTAACATTGCTTAAAAAAATACATAAAATAAACGTTTTTAAGCAATAAAATGTTAACACTTAACTTCTATTTTGCTAAAGATTAATTTACAAGTCATAACTCTTACTTTCACCGATAAATTCAAGAAATCGTTTTAAGCACAAGTCTTGAAACCTAAAGTGGGTATTCGTTAACACTCAAAACTTTTCACAATAAGCCCTTAAGAAAAATGTTAGATCTCTAAAATTTACAAAATTACAAATATTCACACACTTGCCAAAAATTCGCTCTGATCACGACGACATTTAAAAAGCGACTGATGAAAAAACGTGAAATTATAACCATCAAATCCCCGCCATTCATTGAATTTAAATAGTATATAATAATAACAATAATAAACCGAGCCAGCCCGCCACGTGAAAGGGTTGCATTTACATACGATTATAATTTACATTTACATAGGAACGATCGAGATTTTTTATCCAGACTTCAATGCGCTGAACACGGCCAAACCTTTTGTTCCTTGCCTCGTACGTCGCCTATTTAAATGATAAAAGGCAGAATCAAAAATATGACCGCTTTGGGAAGGGTTACGTTGCCATCAGACCCTAAATGCAATAATTTATGTTAGACAGCGAAATGGAAAGAAACATAACAACCAAAAAAAATTCTTTTTACCCTAATATTATAGTTTTAAAGACAAAAAAGATGTACAAACAATACGGTCTAAAATACAAATTCAGATTTTTTTAATAATATTCCAGAAATGTACCTAAAGTAATTATAATGAACCAAATGTTAAATTATATTTTATGAAAATTAAATTATTGATGAAGAACACATCTAAGCACTTGGTTCTAATTATTATATGTAATTTTGGTCACTATTATATTTCAAATTCAGAATTAACAAAATAATCTTTACTAACTAATTTTTCGCTTATAATTCAAATCTGAACCGAAGTTTCGTTTAATGTTTTGTCGAAACCGCAGCTGAAACTTATTGGACTATGGATTTTTTTCGATTTTATTTATTTTTTTATTAGGTATGTTCGTTTTTTCTTAATTTCTATTTATAAGCAGGGCCTTGGACGTCTCGGTTCCATTTTATCCACGGACGGGTAAATTGTCCCGGAAAGACAGAGATTCTGGGTTCGATTCCTAGTTGAGACCTTTATTTTCTGTGTCATGTTTCATGTGCCGTTTAGATTTATTAATACAATTTTATTTTTCAATGATATGACCTTCAATTTTATTCTTATAATCAATCCCGGTGTTATGTGTACAATTAATTCTATCAACTTATTTATTATTAATTATTGCTTCAACTTTTAAATAATCTCAATCGTGAGATTTCCAAAATAAAAGTAATTTTACATCTGAACTAAAAAAATGCAGCTATTTTAGATATATCATGTAATGTTCGTAGAAAGTTATACAAGTTGATAGGTAGAGAATAATGAAAAATGTTTGTTAATTTTTTTAAAGTTAGTCTTTTTAAAATCTAATTGAGAATAATGTTTTCAGCTTGAAAAATGTGTTATTGTTAGTGTTAAAATTTAGTTTCACAATCTGTATGTTTATCATAAGTAGGTATTTCAGTAGACAAAAGCACTTTGACTCTATACGAAATCACTAATGATTAATTGTAATCAGAACCGCGGGATTAGTTTTATTGTCATTGGTTACGAAAAAATAAATCTTTTCGTTTTTTTGGTGTTAAGGATAAAAAAAATTATAGCAGATTAAATACTTATACTGTGTGATCATAAATTCAATGTAACAGTACAAGAATATGTGTCAGGCGATAGTGTATGAGAAACATATTTGTATGATAAATAGAAAAGTTTTTTCATTGTAATTTTAGCAAGTAAAATAACATTATATTTTATTTTAAAAAAACGCGGTCCCGTGAAAATCATAGGAAAAAAAAATTTAGTAAAAAAATGAATAAATGTAAGTATTTTTTAAAAATAAAAGTTTAAAAAATTGCCACGACCGAGATTTGAACCCCTATCAACTGCTATAAAAGCAACTATTCTGACTCTTACTCCACCGCCTATTTCAATAAGGGCGGCATACATTTTTCAGTATTATAGCCCTACTGCATGTCTGAATAATTCTTCTTCACGCAACTGATTCCAATTTTGAAAATGACACTTAAAAAGCTTTTTGCATTTATAAACTATACAATGTTCAGTATTCCTTCAGTTCAAAAACAAAGAAAGTAAAAAAAAAATCACTGTACGCCACTGGTACCTATTAAGGTAGGTAACGCATCTACTTTTTAAGGTACCGGCAGAACTCTCTGCGTTGATAAACATGCAATGTGTTTGCATAAATTTCCTGTGGAAGGGTTTGATATTAATATATTAACGCTTCCCTGATCTTTCTCTATGCCTTTCATTATCCCGGAGATATGTATTTTTTCGGTTATGTGGTTTTTTATAATGGCGTCACTATACGTAATATTTATTTTAAGTACGCAATTTTAAAATTAAAATATACCATTTCTAAATAAGGTTATCAAAATAGTGAAGTAAAGGTGGTGAAGCGAAATGTTTAGTAATTATTTTTAATGATACGAAAAAATAATCATTTTTTCATTTATTTTGTGAAAACAAATTTGATTGACAGCTTAAAACATTTCTTAGAATTTTTAGATAAATTAATACAAACATTACATATATGATTACCTCAATTAAAATTTTAAATATGTGCTAATCTTATGTTATTTTAATACAAAAAATATCAATATTTATAAGTTTTATTCAGATCTGGTATGCTGCCAAGTTCCACTTGATTGTCCCTCTTTTTGGTATCAAAATCATGTTCATCTTTTGATAAGATGTGTTGGATTTCTTGTAATGATTTGCCCTTTGTTTCTGGCATATAGACCATCAAAAAACCTACAGATGTTAATATTGCTGTGGCAAATAAGAAATAGGCGTAATAATTGCCAATAGAATCGCCAATGATTTGAAAAACTTTGATTGAAACTGCATTGTAAGTACCTTGAGCTATGAGATAAAATCCAGATATCCACCCCTTTGCACTAAAAGACATAATTTCACTCATAACAATGATGGGAATGGACCCCAGCCCCATTCCGTAACCGATCTGAATGAGAAAAACACCCATCATTCCTATCCATGTATGGGAATCCGGAATAAGGTCATCTTCGCGTAAGTGAAAGTAACACCCGATGATCAGGTTAGCTGTCACACACACAAGGGAGGATGCCATTAGTAATGGTTTCCTTCCGACTTTGTCAATCACCAAAAGTGTCATCAATACGGTTACATCAGCTAAACCCTCAGTCATCATAACAGCGTATTTTGGTAGTATCGGTGATTTCATCTGCTTGAAAATTGATTCCATGTACACAATGATAGCGCCGATTCCGCTGAACTGTTGAGCAAACGTTGCTACCGCAATAATGACTATGACCTTCTGGGTCTTTGATAAGGACAACTCGTGTAATAAATCTTTATAGCTCATGGGTGGACTTTCTTCCAAACACTTCGTTATACTGTCAAACTCTTCGCGAACTTCTTCTCGTAACTTTGCTCCTCTCAGTTTCACGAGTATTTCTTCCGCTTCTTCTTTTTTGTTCACGCTCAGTAGGTAGTATGGAGTCTCTGGTAATAGCAGAGAGAGAATAAGTAGTAAGACTGGAAAGATGAGTGAAATGATGCCGAGTGCTTGGAACGAGACTATAGGTCCAACGCCATATTCGATGAGTGCTCCGACGGATTGTGATATGACTAAAAAGGCAACGTTTGCACCTCTCGCGTTTTTGCTTACTACCTCGGCAAGGTACGCGGGTATTACTCCGTATGTTGGTCCGACTGCGCAGCCCAAGAGAAATCTGCCAACGTAGAGGTGAAGAACTTCAGTGGCAAATATTAGTGCCACCCAGCCCGAGATGTAGAACACTGCAATTCCCGTTATCAACCATTTTCTTCCAGAGTTGTTGAAGGTATAGGTGTAAGGAATAGCGATGATAGTGGCACCGATGGCCAAGATGGATCCTACCCAAGCTTCTTCGGAAGATGTGAGGGATATCGGAGATTCAGGATCCCTTAGCTTGACCAGGGAAGGTGATGCCCATGATAGTGCTCCTCCCAGTGATGTAAATGCAAGAGAACCTGAAAAAATATTATAAATTACCACAAAATACAGGAATGCTAAGAGTTCTTGTATTTCACAAAAAATTGCGCTATTTAATGTATCCGAGTATTATTCATTTGTTTAAAAGTTTTGCTCACTTAAATTATTATTATTGTTTTTAGGGGATAAACCTATTTAACATAACTATAGACGGCGTTAAAATTCCTGTCGCAACAATGAACTTTTCTCTTGCGGTTTAACAATGCACATTATGTTAAGATTATTAATATTGTTTTTTCCAAAAACATATTATATTTTACGGTAAAAAAGAACAGTCAAATATCAAATTTACCTTAAAAATGTATTAATGAAAAAAACTTACATGCTACTGCAACCAGGGAAACATAAGAATGTTTTCTTATGTATTCCAACATTATTGTTTAAAGCTATTTTATAAAAATTATAATTAAAACAATTATAGCCAAATTGATATCAAAGACCTGAATACTTGACGATGTGACAGCTACTGAGAGATGATTGTAATAACAAAATATCCAAAGTCAATAAATTAATATTTTGTTAAGCGTGAGTAAGAGATAAGGAAATGTTGTTTAATGTTTTGATTGTGACAAGATCAATGTAAATCAAAGGAATACAAACCTAGTATATAATTATTAGAAATGTAGAATTAATGTTTAATACAGTAATTTAAATCAACGATAAATCCCGTTAAATGGTCAAATAATTAAATATTGAGATATATTACGTAATTAATCAATTTCTATAATTGTTTATAAGTTTTCTAATTGATGGTGTATAGTTAATTAGAAAATGCTTGATATTAATAATATTAAGTAGCCAACATTTGTTGTCTCTGTAACGAAGAGTATCAGTTTAGTTAGTGATTATTTGCAAGCCAGTGGTATTTGCAAACCAGTGGTATTTGCAAACTAGTGGTATTTGCAAACCAGTGGTATTTGCAAACCAGTGGTATTTGCAAACCAGTGTTATTTGAAAACTAGTGGTATTTGCCACCAG
Source organism: Hesperophylax consimilis (assembly GCF_061612785.1). NCBI lineage: Eukaryota > Metazoa > Arthropoda > Insecta > Trichoptera > Limnephilidae > Hesperophylax > Hesperophylax consimilis. Next base: position 7,700,843 of record NC_142842.1, read on the forward strand.
TGTTATTTGCAAACCAGTGGTATTTGCAAACCAGTGATATTTGCAAACAAGTGTTATTTTCAAACTAGTGGTATTTGCAAACCAGTGTTATTTGCAAACCAGTGGTATTTGCAAACCAGTGGTATTTGCGAACCAATGTTATTTGCAAACTAGTGGTATTTGCAAACCAGTGGTATTTGCAAACCAGTGTTATTTGCAAACTAGTGGTATTTGAAAACCAGTGGTGTTTGCAAACAATTGGTATCGCAATGAGCTTTCGGTATCCCGGGCAACCCTCGTTTTTTTTAAAACAAAAATAGAAAACTCTTTATCAATTGTTAATTTGTCGAGAGAGATGTAACATACTAATTTATTAGTACAATAATACCTCTATTCAATGATCAGTTTAGATCACACAAAAATATTTATGTTAGCCCTTAATGTTTTGGCTAGAGTTAAGCTTTATGATAAAATAGCAAATAATAAATTAATTAGGTTTTAAGAACCTGTAGTAAGCAATCCAGTAATGATATGTAGATATCATTAAAATGCAGGTAGATATCGTAAAACTCACCATAAAAATTAAATCTCAATATTTTTTTACTAACCCCATTTTTCAAACTCCTTCAAAATCAATATCATTATAGGTATTTCAGAAAATATTGCTTTCATTCCAAATACTAATTCACATAACGAACCGAGGTGACCGGATCAAAATGATAATTCATCACATCTTTAAAAAGTTATATAAAGTCATGGAAAGTGATGAAACAAAAACTTTATTAACTGGGTTAAGTAGGTTAGGTTAGGTTAAAAAAAAATTTCGTCGTTTTTAATGACTTTATATCACTTTTTAAAAGTGTGTTGAATTGTCACTGTGTTGAGTTAGCATGGAACCATGAACCGAATTGTCGCCAATGACAGATAATAATAAATTGTATTTTAAGTAACTTATAAAGAAAAAGCAAACGTGTTTCCACTGACGTACATACGTCAAGTTAGTAGTTGAAAGTAAATAAAAACATATATATATTTTATGCTGATTATATTTACGCATTTTGGCCAACTTATTTCCATGAAATGTAATTCTATACAGGTCCTGCAAATTCTGTATGGATATATACATATATGTTTGAATATTGTTATGACTTTTTGTACTTTACCATACCGATTAAAAGAATAAAAGCGGTTAACACTATTTTTGTTTATTTGTAGGTAACTTTATTAATTTTTAAATTAACAGAATATACCTATGTAAAGTTTACAAAAATGATTTTGAAACGTCATTAAGATAAGTAAGATAAGAATATAAAATTTACTTTTGCCGTCACCGTAGTAAGTGTTCAAAAAGAAGAAGAAGATGGTCTGAAAGTGACATATGTAAATTCGGATGTGAGAGGCTAATATTAAAAAAACGATAAAAATATGTCAAAAATTGTGAAAATATTTAATAAACGAGACTCGTTTAAAATAGAGCAAAAATCACTCTACAAATGCATAAGTTGCATTTAAAGATACATTGTGTAAATATATTAAATAACAAAACAAAACACTTTTTTAATAATTTTCGGAGCATACCTTGCCATTTTCATATAATTGACCTCATGACAGTGAAAAACTTGACTTATTACCATGGCGTTTGTTTGATTAAAACGGTCTTAAACCAGGTACAAGACTGGCAACTTGTACACAAATGTTGAATGGGCGTGTAAGAATCTAATTTGTAAGATGTCTAAAGTGTTCAAGAGAAATGTGTTATAAATCGGTAGAAATTTGGAATGCGGATGCTTTAAGAGCAATGTTCAATCGATAATGAAAACCAAACGTTTTTATTAACAAATTAACAATTTTTCATAACGTGGAGTTTTTAATAAAATAGCTTGATCCCATTATATGTTCAGCGTAGCAAATTTATCAGAACGTTTCCGGCAATTGCTCAGTGCTCAGTGTATTAGAATTAGCAATCAAACTCAAGTATTATCTGCGTTTCCCATGGAAGAGGTTCAACTAACCGGGTAGTCTGTAGCTACCCACTTTCACGAAGGGATGGGATCTTATTGTCATCGATAGTAGTTTAATTCTGTGTCATTGATTTCCGATTCAACCCTTTCATGGCCTGAGAGCAACATCTCCCGTGAAAAAGGACAAAAACTACACCATTGTCATCCCGGAGTTTTGCATTTTGCGCGGATCAAAGGGTTTAATAGCTTATAAATCAACGTTGAAATAATACAAGGGTGTTTTAAATAAATTCTTTAACATGAAATATTGCGTCGATTTTTTTATTGAATATTGAAGCATATTCACAACGCATAGAATTAAAGTGCCTACCCGTCTACTGTGTATGTACAGTACCTACTGCCGTTGTACATCTGTTTACATTTTGCGGGTTGGAATAAACGACTAGATACAAAAGATTTTAAATGTTAATGTCCTTCTAGGATAAAGTCTATTTGTATAGGAACTTATCCAAAAATACTCCATGTTTCAGTGGCAATAAATTACTCATAGCGAGGTGACCTTCATAGTACAGGGGTAAGAACTTTGACTCCAGACTGGTTATAATCGGGTTCGATGTAGGTTCGATATGTTTTGTGTTGGAAAAAAGTAATTTAAAAGAACAAATAATTAAAACCACATCTTTCAACCATCAACCTTTCTTTGGTTAGTATGAGTCAATTATTATTTTATTTACCAACCGGTCGACAGTTTATAATACCACTGTAATACGAATCATAATGTAATATTTGCAGTTCATTCTGATATTTTGTTAGATTAGGAAGTTTGTAAGACAACTGCCTTAAAATCAATAATCACTAGAAACTTAAATTGTAAAAAAAAATATTTTTAAAGAAATTTAACATACTTTCCTTTGGCCACTTTAAGTTTGAAGCTCTAAAAAATGCATGTTATTTTGTAAGATAATCTTATTGAGTTAAATAAATTTGAATTATGTTTTTAAATTTTACGGGTGTGAAAAAAAAACGGTGTTTCTTTAAATACTGCTGAAGTTATTTGTCCAGAGTTCTATTTTCAATATATGTATTACAAAATATTTTCGTTAACACCTATCAACTATAGCATATTTCCTTTAATATTTACTCGCTTAATCCAAAATTAATTTTTCAACAATACCCCCGTTTCAAGTCATCTTCTTCGCCTTTTTGAACGTTTCTATTGAAGCCTTAATATTTTCTTTTGAAAACGCATGATTTTAAAATACACTACAGACAGCATAAAAAAAGGAACAAATTTTTATGAATAATAAAATGTCGAAGTGCATTCGCTATTCCATTTGAATCGCTGCGAATATTTGAGTCCTTTCAATAAAGTGCTCAGGTTCCATCTATACCACCCGAGTCAATAACATGGATACATTTGATCTCATTGTAAATTACGTTAAATGATCCGTGAAGTTTTTTTGCATATTACCTTATTCAAAATATGCTCCACTCCGCCTGGAGATGAAATTTATTGGTTCCTTTATTGTTTACCTTTTATTGATCGTGATTTTTTTATTGGGCGCTCTCGATAAAATTTCATTTCGATGTTTGTGGAACTCAATTTTTATTATTTTCTTTTTTTGATTTCGGTAATGGAAAGGGGTGGCAAATGAAAGTGCTACACAATACATTTATGAGAAAGTAAGTTGATTTTCAACATACATCAAATATTATTTAAGCTTTTTGTGTTCTTCGTGATAAAACCACATTCTCCTGCTTGTGAATACTGCACGAAAATAAATAAGAGTATTTACATTGTTTTAAGATTACATTATTTTATATTCCCCAGACACCTCGACGTTTACTTTTTAAATCTAAAACTAACATCTCTTGCGTTTGCATCGAAATCATTTAAATAACCTCTATTTTTTTTAAATTAACATTATTTTTATGACTTCGTTTACATAGAACAAATATGTGAATTCCCCTATATAAAATATGAACTTTCTAATACCTGCCAACGTGCATCTTCCAAGTTGACATCCTTTTAAAACAAAAATTGAATTAGTTTTTCAGAATAATCCATGAATACCTAATAACCTAGAATATTGGTACAGGCGTTAAACCCATTCACAACCCCACAGTTAATTTGCATACGCTGGCTTAGTGTGGGTACAGCCTTTAATATGCAAATGTCTCACATCTTCCAGTCAGAAGAAGAAGAACTCCGTCTGTGAATACTAGGTCAAGGTTGCCGGCAGTTTCTTACTTATACCCGTACTTAGTCCCATCTGCTCGTATTTAGTTAGCGACGCGACGTAGAAAGACCTACGCGAACAAATACGAAGAACACCCCGAGTCCCCCTATTACTCCAACACATTCAAGATAGGGGGTAACCTACGAGAAACTCATTTGAACTTGGCATACTATCCCCTCAAAACAAACGCAAATAACAGACAAAACAACCTCTAAAAAAGTCCATTTCTAATAGGATGCATAATTTTGCAGGAGCTTTTTAAACTGCACCTTATTGTAGAGGGGTTTGTTTTAACAGTGGCGTCTTGATTTGTGAAACCGGTAGTTTAACTAAAACGTTAAGTCGGGAATTTTCCTGTTTAAAACAGGTTTATTATCGTTAGTCCGGACGTTTGTGAATTCAGCTTCCTGGCCGACTTTAGTAGGAACGAGTAGGTACTCGAGGGGTCTGGGGTAAAACGTAAAGGGGGAGGCTTTAATTTTGGATCGCGTAAACATGGGAACTTTATTAGAGCGCGATAAAGATTCTACGTGTGTTTCTTGAACGGAGGCGATTCGTATTTAATAGTAATGCCTGGAAGAACATTGAAGGATTTGGAAATCAGAATAAAAATATATTTTTTATTAAAGTGTGTGATATATTTTTTAAGCGTACTGGGTGTACTGCAAATGTCCAATTTTTAAAAGAACTGAGCATCGATAAGAGGGAAGTATATTAAACGCAATGCTTTAGTGTGATACGGTAAATTGTCATCATTACACTTTTTACAAAATTGATTGATTTTTATCTTGAATCTGGGTTAATAACGTAACCCAAAAAACAAAAACATGCGTTGCTAATAGTTCTTGAAACGCCCACATTAAATATTATTTTTTTATTTGATACAATACTTTACTTGTTTTTCAAATTTCCAATCCAAAAGTCTGACCATTATTTTCTTAAACTGTATTCGTGTTTTATCATCATGAGATTTTTATTTCAATCAAATGAGATAGCAATATACGATGTCAGGCAAGTGTAAAATAGCACGGTCCATGCTAAGCGAGCTAGAACAAAAATAAATGTTCTAAGTCAGTGGCGAAATTGGTTTTCATTCTATTCCACATGGAACGCATTTCTAGTGTGTAAAATCTATTCAGTGTGTGATGCAGTCAGTTTAAATTTTGATCCAAGGCATAGACATATGAATATTAGTAGACCTGCCCTAAGTGATTAAAAGCGTATTATCCCCACTCCCCATACCGGTTCCATTGGAGCCGGCTGTGCTCGCGTATGGCCTCAAGTGAAATTTGAAAACGTGACGTCATCATTCTTGTGCGAACTATGGTCGAGGCATCATCGGTTCATTTTACGAAATAACACGGCAAAATGTTGACTTGTACTATGAAAACTTGTAAAAATAGATTTGAAAAAGAGAATAAACCCAATTGTCGTATTACATTCCATATATAAGCATTATTTTACTTTATTTTAAGCATATTCACATCGTATAATATAGATCAGTTTTAGAAACATATACTATCACATCGAGAAACGTTTGGACGCGAAACACAAAGCTGGTTGGTTGCTGGGAAGTAAATTATGAACATTTATAAAAGTGTCTTAACTAAATACTTAAACGAAATATTCGACTCTGAAAATAGAACCGAATTTTTTTGCCGAATTTGGACTTCGCAAATTTGTTCATAACGTGGCGAGTAATTTGCCCTCCCATGTAAAAATGTCTATTTATTCAAAAGCAGATTTTACTTTTAAGAAGTAAATGGTGATATTATAATGCGAGATGCCTATTTACTGTCAGATTGATTTATTGACGAATCACAGTCAGCCTTACTCCCTTCGTTCTTCAACAGTTGATTTTACCCCTCGCCATTATCTTCTCGTCTATTAATTCCTATGTCTGTGATCCAAGGGGATGCCTAATTGTGCATATTATACCTGTAGGTAATTTTTGGCAGCTACCTTGCTAATTGACCAAGAAGTTCTAATGAATTTGTTTTCAACTTAGACAGTGTCTCGGATAAAAAAATCCAATTTTTATTTATATGGGATATCTTTTCAATTTTTCTAAAAATCTAAATGAATATTCAGGAATAACTTTTTATTTACTATGTTGAAGGTTATAACCATCAATGAAGTATATCACTGAAGATAATGCTAAAAAATCTAAGCGAAACATGAAATAGAACGAGATGTGTTTCATTTAGATCGGTTCAATTTAAAGGTTTGTGTAGAGTATTTTCAGTAGCTTCTATGACGATTTTTTTTAGGGACAGTTATAATTTGTTTGATACTGAATGGGAGTTTGTTTTAATTTTTGGATTTTTTTTGTGTTTGGAACGATGAACTGGTTAAAATTTTCTATTGTTGGGGTCTTATGGGGACTTAAAATTGGGAATGAAAATTGTATGATGTATTTCTGAAATACATTTTGTTTATTTGCGTGATATGTGCTGCTGAGCCCCATCCTATTACTCCATATTCCAAATGAGAGTGAAGTAAAGTATAATATATTCTGTAAATATTTAGTAGACAAGATATTTCGTAATTTTTAAAAGAACTAGATGCTTTTAATTAAATTTTTAAGATTCCATTATTGTGGACATGGCAGTGGAGTTTATCGTCAATTACAAATCCAAATTATATATTTTTTTAAAATTTGGGTTATGTTCCTGCAAGTAAAATGAGAAAAATTGTTTTGATGTTCATTTAATTTGAGTGTATGCTCATATATTGGTTGACCATTTTCGCTTATTGAGAGTATTAGATATTTTGTTTTATTCACGTTTATTTTAAGGTAATTTACTTTTTTTTAAATTTGTAGATACGAAGGTGAATAATAGGTGACCAGATAAATCATCACAATGATAATTCATCACATCTTTAAAAAGTCATGGAGAGTGATGAAACAAAAACTTTATTAACTGGGTCAAGTAGGTTAGGTTAGGTTAGGTTAATTTTTTTTTCATCGTTTCTAATGACTTTATATCACGTTTTGAAAGTGTGTTGAATTGTCACTGTGTTGAGTTATCATGGAACCGAATAATATTAAGCTTTAAACAAATTTTACGAAAGTGTCAAATGTAGTTGATAAATATCATAGCGGCCGATAACCACATGAAAAATAGTATAGGAACTTAAATAGCGTAAATAATGTTATGCGGATAAGAAAAATAAAGTTTTTTCCGAAAAGAAGTTCGAATCCGCAAGTCTGTTTTCCAAACAAATACTTAGACTGACAACAAAACATTTCTCGGAGAAGCTGCTTACATTTATTATATATGGCTTGAAAGTTTGGGCCAAGTTTATATGGAAAAGTTTTGTCAACTTTGCGCCCATACTGTACTGAATGATAAAACATTTTGGCTTTGAAGTTCGGAAGATAAGTGACAGAAATTTCTTTTTGAGATGAATTCTTTTGTTACTAAGTCTACCGAGTCTACCACTTCTTTATCATTCAAAACATGTAACAAATGGATTTTAAAAAGACTTTTTAAATCTTATGTAAGGTCACTAATTTGTACACCCAAAAATAATATTAATCAACAATAATATTTCTCCAAAATAGTCCCAATGAATCTTATTTTTTTTTAAATTTATTCTAAATCTAATTCAAAGTGTACAAAAAAATTTTTAGTAACTCATTTCTATGATAAACATATACAAAATCAAGCTCACGAATATAGCTTGTATCTTCGTACCTATATTGTACCAAGACACAAGCTATATTTGTGATTTTTTAAATTATAACTTGCATAAATATAAGCATTTGCATTTGTCCAATTCTCGAAATACAAACTCGACAGTAAAATCATAGCAATGTGTGTTTTTCGCTAGGTAACGATTATTCGATGGTATTTAAAATGTATGTTCTTTTTCTGCCTATCGCCGTATTTCTGGAATTGAAATGATTTTTATTAAAAAATAAGAATTTTATTGTACGTGCAATTTATCAATTGAACAAGAGGTTTCCAACCTTATCTAGTTCAATGCCCAATTTTCAAGTGTATTTTTATTCAAACGCCTCCTGTCCCCCATCTTCATTGAAAAACTTATGACACCACGTATGGGAAAAGCGCCGCAGGCAAATTTTTTAAAATGGAAATTGACATTTAACAGGTTAGCTAGTTAACTAGGGCGTTGCGAGTTCGATCCTTTACTAGTCCAGTCCTCCTTCATTGTATAAGCCACATTTTCTATTTGCAATTATAGGCGTTGGTGGATATTCAACATTTTGACATTATTTGTAATCCTGAATTGTTGCTTTCTAAATTTATAAATATGTTTTTTTTTGTAAATAATATCCTCAAAAAAACATAATACTATTAATCCATAAATATTAACTTAACACTAAATTCCGCGGTTCATATGCAAGATTCTTGCAGTGGTATCCAACGACTATTTGAATAAATTAAGCAAACCTTTTTTTTTCTATGAGCGTCATTTCAGCCGTTCACCGCCCCGTGTAGCCTTTTCCCGCCCCTCATTTTCACTCTAGGTCATCAACGCCCCAGATGCGCGGTATCGCCTCCGTTGGGAACCACTGATCTAGAAGTTCATTTTGTGAATTTAATCGTGTTATAGAACACACATTGTCGATATCCGGAAGTATAAATAACCTTATGTGAACCAAGAGAGATCCATTACTGTAATACTTCATATAAATGTAATCAAAGCAAGGAAGAAGACAGTAAATACATCAAAACTAAAATTAGAGAGTTTTTGTATCGTTTAATCATAAATAGATTATCAAAAATACTACATTATACAGACTCCGTGTGGAAATGGCCAACACACCGTCCACATTGTTTCGCTTGAAAAATAAAATCGAAAAATTTCATAGAAAAAAATTGTAACTTTTTTTAATATTAGAATAACTTAATGAGTCAAAACCTCAAAGATACATTAAAGACAATACTAACGTCTCTCAAAAAAGGTGATAAAGAATCTGTTGATGTGGTCGAATTAGCTCGGTGGTCATAGAGCTTTTCCGGCAAGGATGAGGTCCTGGGTTTAATTCCTGGATACGACTGAATCTTTTTCTGTTACATATTTTTCGTTTGAAAGTCGTTAAAATTGTCCTCAACGGTTAAATGTTACAATTTGAGGTTTTGACTCATTTGTCATTCCACTGTAAAAAATATTCATCAAAGGCTTGTAAAAAAGTCAATAGATGTCGCATATTAAAATAAAAAAGGATATATTTATCCACGAAACTATCTAAATTGGATTTAGTACGGGTAGAATCATGGAATCATATATGAAAAAGATAACCGATAAAATGAAGATAATGTTGGGAACTCTCAGTCGAAGTATGATAGAGTTAAAAATTACGTAGCTTGATATGGTCAAATAATCTTAGAGGTCAGAGAACTTCCCCGGCAAGATATAGATACTGGGTTCAATTCCTAGATTTGACTGAATCTTGTTCTGCCTTTTTTGTTTCACAGTTTTGTTAAGTATCTGCTTGAATTTTGAATATTTTGGGATCATTTATTTTGGAATTACCTGTATGTTTTAATGTTAGACTTAAGAGATATTGGTACTACTGATATCAATTCAAAACATGTCTTATATTAAATTGTCAAAAAATTTATGTAATCATTGTATTGCAGAGGGCCTAACATCCTTCATATCTATACAATTTACGATTTTAATAAAACTTCAGATGATATTTAGCGAGGAAAACCAATAAAGAGTCGAGAGAACAAAATACATCTCCGGGAATTCATTTGTCAAAATCCAATAAGGAATAATATCATCCGCTTTAAAATCGAGAATTTGATTTCAGAAGATCTTATAATATCCAATCCTGTATTAGTTGTAAATTCTTTAACGTTGCATTTTGAGTATTGTTAATTTATTAAATATCTCTAATATAAATAATTCGGTTGCAGGCCTAACGAATAAATTAACAGGTTTCCTGATAAACTTTTAGTAAATTACAAATATATTTTCGTGATGTCAGAACACGTTTTTACGAAAATACGAATCTTTTTGCATTTCGTCATGATATATTATCATGACGAAACAAATGAATTTCGATTTGACTTGATAATAATATATCATGACTCATTGAAATAGTGACCTTTTTATTGGACGTTTATTTGAAATAAAATAAAAAATACACAAAATACATGGATAAAATGAGTATTGCTGTTTTATAAAAATCCTGTTAAAAACAGGATAGCATGCCGTGTCCTAATATTTTTTTGTACGTGATATATCGGAATACGTGTTCTCGCACCTGCGTTTGTCCTGATAGTACACAATGACGAAATGTGTAGAATTTTTATGAACACGTATACCGACTTCACCAAAACGCATAACATTTTACTGATGGTTTATTAGGAAACCTTTCATTTCATTCGAATAATTTGAAGAGATTTTTAATAAATTACTTATATTTTATATCAGTAAGTTTTCTACGTGTATATGGTTTATGATCAAGTTGGTAGGTATTCAAATACCCACTAATAAATCTTATGATCTATGATGAAATTTTTCGGTTTTTATTTTTTAGTGAGAAAAATCTTTGCAAGGGATACTAATTTTTCATAGAACTACCAGCCAAAGTGTTAGTATCAGAACTCCATTATTCTTAAAAATATTTAACAAAATCGTTTAATACTTTGGAGAACCGAGTATTTTTTTTAAATTCATCAGGCAATCTGGAAAATTTGGTTTCCAACCTAACCTAACCTAACCCAAACAATATTGATAGAAATTGAAAGTACAATTAATGACTTCTTATCAGACAATAGTTTCATTTCATAAATACAAATTTTCCGACGTTACGGGACGTTGAAAAAATGTAGCGCATATACTCTTTACAGGTGCCACAACTTGCGTCATTTTCCTGGGCTATAAAAGAGTAGTCAAATAGAGGTTATTCACCATCCAAACATTGAATAGGACACACGTGGATAATTAGCGCTAGAAAACAACCCCTCAAATTGATATCACTCCTGATGAAATCGCTCAAGTGGTGGCACTACTGCAATCAGGAATGCGACAGTGTGATGTTGCTCGACAACTAAACTTAAGCCGTTTTGCCGTTCAACGGATTTTCCAACGGTTTGAATCATCAGGTCGACGACGTTGCACATCTGAAAAAGACAATCGTTTTTTCGTCTCGTAGGATTTTGAATTGGTGCGATTTTTGTGACGCAGTGTATAATAATAAAATGAAAAAGTACGTACCTTTGTTTAATCGTAAAAGCATTCGCAATGTGTTTCTTAAAGCCGCCTGCAAGATAGAAACAAAAGATTACAATGACGGAGCCTACTTATAATGTAAATTCACCCTTTCTATATTGTGAATGTGGGAGAGATGTAAATTCGTAGCTACAGCGCCAAGATCAATGTGAAACGAAAGAGTCTGCCAGTTGCTCTGGGCTAGATCAATACTTGCTTTATGCCCTCTGCGTATAGGAAAACATGAACCTTGCATCGAAAATTGGCTACATATTGTTTTCGACGGGTAATTTCACTTGGATGGCTACATAGTTATATACGGGCACATATTTTGTGAAGAGACTTACATTTTATGGATCAAAATTACTGCTATTTTCAACAGATATAGTTTGCGTACATCTTAATTATATTTATTAACTCTGGAGGCTTTAAGGTATCCCCGAGGTCCTATCATCTTTCGGGATGATATTTAGTGTATTTTGACGGCACGGAATGACTTATTGTAGAGAGGAAACGGAACGGAGGTTTTGAGTTGTAATTTACAAGCCATAAACGACCAATTCTACGATATTAAAGTAGAATGAAAAAACGTTATTTTTAAAGAAATAAAAACCTTTGCGGATTACGTACCAATAGGCTGACAATATTTTTAAATATTTTAATAAAAAAAGAAAATGTTGCTTGTGACATTGCTGAGAACTTATCTTGTGGACGAATACTCGCTATGGAAGTCTGGGTGGGAACCCGATGCTTTGAACCGCTCCGCCACTAATCGGTCTCGTATTTTATGTCACTAGCGTGGACCGGTGAAAAATCACGGGTTATTTTAATTGTAGGATTAGAGAAATATTAGACTCAGGATCATAAAAAGAAGAAATTTACTTTTCAAAAAAACTTAAATATATTGAATATTTTAAACGATAAGACTTCCATGGTCTAGGTGTGAGGATTTCTACTAGCAAGCTGGAGGTTGACGGTTCAAATCCCGTAAGAAAATTTTATTTGATTAATTTGTGGCATTTCGTAAAAATTAATATATAGGATATTCGCGGTACGTTCCAGAGTGGAAGTTAATCTCAGTATCACCCTGGTGTAAGACCACCATTCAGAATTGAAACGTTGCTTGAAATGGCTTTGGCTGTGTTCGGTGACCAGATTTGAATAGGTACTTCCCAACTTTCCCATTCAAATCTCCTTCCCCTCCCAACTACCATCAGCCTCACAACATACCCCAATTGGAGATGCAATAGTCTCACTGGCTCCGCGGCAAGCGGGTGGGAGCATCTGGGACTTTTGTGCGGTTTTAAATTTAAAAAATGACCACATTAATCCAATGAAATTATACAAACACAAGATATGTTATTTTCATACTAATCAATCAAAAATGTAACACCGCATAAATGAAAAAGAATGCCACTCAAAGAATATGTGTGCGAATGAAATAGTTGTTTGAACGATCCGCAAAATATCCACTGGTCCTTTGTAGTTCAACGAAACCACGCGAGTTATCTCAGCAACGTATCTTCACTATATCAATTCATTCAAGAATATGTCACACATTTAAACAAAAGCAATTCGCATTTGAAATAAAATTATTATTATTCAATTATTTTTTTGAGGTTTCACCCATCAATGTTGTATTTAATTATTGAAGAAGAATAATAAATCAAAGCGAAACATGGAATAGAACAATATACCGTAAATACAAAAGTAACAGTCGCAAGTGGTAATGGAACCCAGGATCTTTATCTTACCAGGACAACATTCTAACCACAGAGCTATTAACACCTGATTATTTTACATATTTTTTGTTTATCTCATATCACCTTATTGTCACCAAGAAGTGAAAATATTTTGTTCAGACCTCACTGACAAAATTTAAATGTGGCATCATATCAATAATGTAAACTGTTAAATACGCATGCATATACACACACACTCACACAAACACACACAAACTACACACGTCACTGTTTCATCCAAAGATATTAGAAGAACGAGATGTGCTATGAGCAGTTCATACTGTGTGGAATTCTTTTGCCCAGTGTCGCCGGTTTTATTTACCAATACTACTGCACACCTTCGCTTACGCTAAGGTATCCGCACTAATACATAGAACAGATTTCTGTGCGTACACGTCCCGATAGTATTCAAAGTACCCTAATTAGGTAGTACTCCGCCTACGGTCCGGCGGCCAACATAGCATATCTCGTTCTTCTAATATCTTTGGTTTCATCACTATACCAATGGTTACTATAACAATTATTCTTAAAAATTACTAATTCCCATATTTTTGACTGATTCGATGCTTCATTAATTTATTTTTCTAGTACGTAATATTTTATTTTTCAAAAATCATTCCAGATCAGGTTACACATGCATAGTTTTTAGAATGGCGGATCATATTTTAGTTGTTGAAAGGTTGTGTTGGGAATATAATATTAATAAATAATCGTTTGAGAAAATGTCTGGTCAACGATTAATACGAGATTCGAATCCGAATACGCATTTAAAATTATAATTTTTGTAAATCTACTAACTGTGTCGCTCCACGAGTTGATGTAGCTCAGTCTGTCTGTGCAGATAGAGAAACAATAGCGCGTGTTGCTTTTACATCCAACAGAAGGCGCTGTTTTTAAAAAAACCATATTTGTCCAACAGATGGCGCAGTTTTTTTAAAAGAAGCATGTGTTAAATTGTCACAGGCAATTACTAAAAAAAATACCAAAAATACATAAAAACACAGGCGTATTCAAATGCACCGTTGTGTCAAAATTTCAAAGCAATCGATGATGAACTTCGGAGATTTAAGATTTTTAACAAACAAACATTTACATTTGATTTATAGATAGATGACTCGGGTGTCTAAAAATTTGATTATTACGAGTATATTCAATAATAAATTCAGAACACGAACAATGACGATAATTTATAATTTCAACATGAACAGCATACCACATGGAACAAACATGCATAATGCATACTAACCACAGACATAGGAATTAATAGACGAGAAGATAATGGCGAGGGGTAAAATCAACTGTTGAAGAACGAAGGGGGTGAAGCTGACTGTGATTCGTCAATAAATCAATCTGACAGTAAATAGGCATCTCGCATTATAATATCACCATTTACTTCTTAAAAGTAAAATCTGCTTTTGAATGAATAGACATTTTTACATGGGAGCGCAAATTACTCGCCACGTTATGAACAAATTTGCGAAGTCCAAATTCGACAAAAAATTTCTTCTATTTTCAGAGTCGAATATTTCGTTTAAGTATTTAGTTAAGACACTTTTATAAATGTTCATAATTTACTTCCCAGCAACCAACCAGCTTTGTGTTTCGCGTCCAGACGTTTCTCGATGTGAAAGTATATGTTTCTACAACTGATCCATATTATACGATGTGAATATGCTTAAAATAAAGTAAAATAATGCTTATATATGGAATGTAATACGACAGTTGGGTTTATTCTCTTTTTCACATCTATTTTTACAAGTTTTCATAGCACAAGTCAACATTTTGCCGTGTTATTTCGTAAAATGAACCGATGATGCCTCGACCATAGTTCGCACAAGAATGATGACGTCACGTTTTCAAATTTCACTTGAGGCCATACGCGAGCACAGCCGGCTCCAATGGAACCGGTATGGGGAGTGGGGAATAATACGCTTTTAATCACTTAGGGCAGGTCTACTAATATTCATATGTCTATGATACTAACATAAACTCTTTCGTGGTATGATCCAGTTAATAAATTTAATTTGCCGCTGTTGAAATTAATGTCAAAGTCAACATGTTAAACTAGCGCCTCTAGTGGCTAGAGTTGTTGATATTACCACTATTTCACTGGAGTTAGATGTATTATCAATATTATAGGGTCTGGTATTAATTCTCATTATACGTAGATATGTTCTGCCAGCACAGCAACCTGTACTGTGGCATTATTGTAATTAAAAATGAATCGATACTAAGTTTTAACCACTTATATTGTTTAAAAATCAAAGTATTTTTTATACATTGCTCTTAGTTTAAAAATGTTTTTTAAAAACATGTATAAACCCGTTCATCATAAAACATAGAACGTTTCAATTAAACAATGAAGAAGTGAGCATTGTTTACGAAATTTGTTGGTTTTTTAAACAATAAATAATTTTTCTTAGGGCCTATGTGAGAGGGTCTTTTTTAGGAGAGGTATATGGGTGTCTTCAAGACCCATTTTGTAGGAGAGAGGCCGGAAAATTGTTCCACAGCCGAGCTATTGAACTCAAAAACGAGTCGTAGAAGCGACCCGTTCTCATGTCAAATGTACAAATGTTGGGCGCGCGTTTGGCGTGTTTTCCGATTATACACCGGTGCCGAATTAAAATTAAGGATGGATTGTTTCACCGATTTTGAATATATCCTCAAATTTCAGTTCTGTGTAACAACTCACCCATAATACAATAATAACAGCGCAGTAGAGCTGTCACGGTACTTGAAAATTTGATAAATTAGACAAATTTTATCGCCCTACCCTGATTAATTTTTATGTTCACAGATTTTTTCATATTAAAACGAAAGCAATGCTAACGTTGCATATTTTTATATTCTTTCATGTTAATAAGACATTGAAACCGGATCGCAAAAACCTGGTTGAAGTACAAGAGATACATCCATTATTATTAAACAGCGAAATATGTTTGACAAAAAAAACATGTTGCTAGGCACTCGTGCGTAAGATCAGGGTATATTTGTAATAATTCGAGCAGAGAAATAAGTATGGCTTCTTGGAACATGCTCACATACATTTGTGTTTTTTGTACATAACATGTTATGCTAATTTAGATCCGACAGAGTCCTTTTGTTCTTCATTTGTTAGCAGACTAATATCAAATTACAAACCAAAAATTTATATTCTTGTCTTTAATTTACCAGCTTTAATTTAAAGTTTTTTATTTTATATAATCAATATTATTCACTTTTCAAAAAGAACGTGTATTTATAAACAAGTTCTGCTGTGTAATTATTACTATGCATGATGGCTGTTTCACCTTCTGAAGGCATTATCATACAGTTTATAAAATTTATATAAAAGAAAAACATCAAGTTTAGTTCCACAAATTAAATTTTTAGTTTAACTGCTGTACAATATAGTAGTGTACAGTACTGTAGAAACTGGGTTCTCACTTTTCGACAGGTTAGTTGAGAAACCAAAAGCATAATAGCTCATGATGGAAAGGAAGTCACAAGCTAAAATTGTTGCATTGACCCAAAAATTCAAAAATTCACTGCGCATATTGCACGTGCTTGACACATTTGGCCTTTTTGCTTTTTCCGCTTCATAGATACCTAATAAAAAAACTAACTAACTACCTAACCATCACGCCGTTTCCCCGCAGGGGTAGGCAGAGAGGACGGACCGCCAAACAACTCGGTCTTGGCACACACTCCTTGCCTCATTCACATTCATACATCGTCTCATACATACTCTTCTATTGTTCTGACTCTTGACATGGCCCGACTCAAGTATCTGATTCATTGGTCGTGCCATGTCTTCCTCGGGCGTCCCCGACTTCTACTACCATTCACATTTGCATAGTATATTCTCCTTACACTCCTTTCTTCGCTCATTCGCTCTACATGCCCAAACCATCTTGTAAATGATAACCATTTTCCAAGGTCCATCATGTATTTTTCAATCAAATTCATATCACCTAAATAAAAAAGAATATTCAAAAATTGCTACCAAAAACCACTCGGCAGAGGAATACTATAGTAAAAACATTTTTATTACATATTCTTTTAGAAAAATATATTATGTACTAAATATTCTAGAAATAAACTAACTACGCATTTTTTGTTTGCATATATTTAATGTAAACAAATCTATTAATATCTTCGATTCATATCCGATATTTGTGCAATAATTGTTGTTGTTTATTTGTATGTCAATAATTCAACACCTTGAGATAACAAAATTCTATATCAGGTTAATCTAGGTTATGTAGTTATCTCTTTCCAAGGCCGTAGGTTATTTGAACAAATAATCTGTACAGGTGTCACTATTAGATGAATTAAATGATGGTTTTATATTCTCTTTCTGTCACATACACCTTTGTTAAATAATATACCTATTGATATGTTATAAAGGTCTGCGTTACACATCTAATTGCTCAATTAGATTCGTAACAAACCTATTCAAACATCGGAACAAATGAACACTTTTTTTAATACCGGCACTTTTTTGACCTCCATTTTAAAGTGTCCTTTACTTGAATACAAACATTTATAAAAACACGGATCTTCCTTGTGTCTTTATATACGGTATCTGTAAACGATAGCACAAGCGGGAAACGATTGAATCTATACAAATGAATGTCACAAAGAGAACTAAAAAAAATCAATTAATTTTTTTTCTCTTTTTTTTCGGCAACTAAAGGGTTAAAAAAACATTTTTCTACGTATTTTAAATGATAAACACCTGAAATTAACCCCTCTGAGCAAATGATTAAATTTGATTTACTCGCTAACGAAAGCTCAAATAAAAGGGTAATACTACAAAATCGATTCCAAATCTGATGTGGATTCACCAATTTCCCGTTTGTACAACGATTATCCAGGCACCGTGTATAGACAGCCATATTATATTAAAAGGTTCACATCTCACAGAAAAAATGCGGATTATTTGAACTCCAAACCTATTGATTCAAGGTCATTGCATTTACAATTACCTTATCTACGAAGGCAGACTTATATTGTTATCACGTTAAAACTAGTGAGTAGATAACTAAATCTAAGAGTTTAGATTAAATTTCAGACACGTGTAGCCATGATTTTATTTAACGTTTTAAATATTAAAGAAAATAATTATATTCCCCTGTTCAATATTCAATAGAATCTATGGATTCAGAGTAGATTTATGCAATGTTGTTTCAATATTTTGTTTCCGCGAGATGAATCCGAAGATGTCAAAGTATAAAGGGTTCGTAATAAATACACAGATAACGAGGCACACAATCTGTGCCGTTCTACTAAAATAACGAGTATATCATGTAGATTTTCCACTCCGAGAAACCGTGCATAGTTGTGTGAAATTTTCTTTTTTTTCCACGTAACAAACAGCGGATCCCTCTGCGATTGCCTTCAGTCGGCCATCTTGGATATTGGGAGATGCGGTTGCCATGGCGACGTGATTGAAGACACCCCTATCGAGATGCTTCCATCCCTCTCCGCCTGGAAAACTATCACCCTTTGAAAAGTGTCTTGTTCGCTGTGTTCCCGTGAAAACTTTTTGATCTTTTCAGAGAGAAATCCGTCCTTTTGACTTTGGTGGGGAGGGGGGTAGTTTTTCTTTTCATGCAAAATTTTATGTGTCATTTCGAAGTTTTGAAGCTTTCTAGTTGGCAGTGGATTTGACAATGAAATGAGTTCTTTGTATGAATTTTTTTTTTTTTTTTTTTTTTTACAGTAATACCGCACAAGAGTCCCAACTGCTCCCGTCTGGAGCCAGTGAGACTATGGCATCCCCAATTGGGGTATGTTGTGAGGCTGAGGGTATTGGGGAGGGGAGGGAGATGGGGAAGAGGAAGGTGGGGAAGTACCTGGCTATTCAGATCTGGTCACCAAACACGGCTAAAGCCATTTCAAGCAACGTTTCAATTCTGAATGGTGGTCTTACACCAGGGCGATACTGAGAGTATCTTCCACTCTGGAACGTGCCGCAAATATACTATATATTATTTTATTGCTTGTATTGTAACGATTTTTTTTTTCGCTGCTTTCTTTAGCTGTTATAATGTAGTATTAAAGATAGAGTATTAATATATGTG
The DNA here is from genome assembly GCF_061612785.1 of Hesperophylax consimilis. NCBI lineage: Eukaryota > Metazoa > Arthropoda > Insecta > Trichoptera > Limnephilidae > Hesperophylax > Hesperophylax consimilis. The sequence goes on from NC_142842.1 coordinate 7,720,033, forward strand.
GGATTTGATCCTTGATATTTATTATTTTTGGCATTACAATTTAAATTTCGATAAAAAAAATGTTTGAACTACAAATAATTGAAGTGCGAAGTTTCGGTCACACATAAAAAATCAAGAACCACTTTTGATGTGTGCGATAGCTTTATTAATACCAGGTTGTTTTACTGTTTTCTAATTAGTACCTACCTACATTGCTTTAAATCAAGATCAACACACTCATAGACGTAATTCTATTAGATAAATTCATTTAACATCACATTGGAATTGCATAATAATAATTCCAGCAAACTGATTATGTTTATTGCCAGAATAAAAATGATTATATAAACATAAATAATATCGTACTAGTGTACACATAGTAAACCAGCTTGTTAAATATCAAATAGGCCATTTTGAAACTTAATCGGTTTTCTATAGTAGGTACCTAGCATAAATCTTTACGGAAACGAAGTAGGATCAAATAACTTGAAGGAAATTTGATGCGATGTTAATGAGTGGGTTATTTTATTTACTGAACTAATTAGTGCTGTTATAGAACAATTCCCAAAGCAATCATTAATTTTAAACCCGGTAAACATTATGTGTAAATAAGATGTTTAAAGTGGATAAGAACCAACCTACTGACAGCACCACACAGCCTCGTTCAGAACGGAAGTAAAAAGATCCGACGACGAACTTTTTGACATACGAAAAGAAGCTATGTCTTTTTTACGTTAACGTTTTAAATACACAAGACGTTCACATTTGTATCAAAGATTTTCAAATAGACTTTTAGAACAGAGAAGACGATTTTAGATAAGGATATAAAACTAGCACAGGTAGGTACCTTATTTAGTATATCATTTTATTTATTTATTCCTTTAGATTTACACACAGTACAATATGATACAAGATATAATTAAAATATTTTTAGTTTTTATTGTACCTTATCAGGTCGAAATTATTGGTTGCTAACTAGGCAAATTGCCCGTTCCAAGGAACCAAAATATGTGAAAGTAAGTGTGTGATTTGTCTATGTCTATAATATATCTCATTAATGTTTTAATTTGTGATGTTTAATCGTTACAATCTTCTGATAGAATCGAAACTTGAGCTGTTGTGTATGTTTCAATTGTGTATGAGCAATAATTAGAATAGTGGAAGATAATATAGTGTGTGATTAGTCTATGTCTATTTATTATGTGACGTTTTTTAACATTTTTTCAGATTTTCCTCTACCCAGTTCAATCAACCATGTAGTTGAATTATTAATTGAAAATTTAAAAGCGCCACATCTTAGTTAGTTGCATAATTACGGCCTTACAAAATGGTGTGTTTTTAAAAAAATGTATTCGTCCACATAAAAATAAAATAGAAATGCTTTTATCGCGTTGATTCTAGAGAATAAAAAAACACTATTCTAATATTCCGCTTCTCTACGCAAACATTGTTTAAAAGAGAAGCGTAATATTTTGTAATTGTGTGTGTAATCATTTTTTTTATAATATCAACATATTAATCTGCCATATTATTTAAGTGGCCTTGATATAATGTGAATGTGGCAAAACTTCACATAAACGCCAATTTCTAATTGTAATATTTACCTATTTTAATCAAATCGATAGCCTTGACCACGCCAGTAAAATTTGCACATATACCCTCGATATTGCAAGCATACTTGTTGTGTAGACATGCTTTGAGTACAATAATATAAATCACTTAATCGGTCACGCTCGATTACAAATAATACGGTAGTAAAAATCTGTTCCTATCTTTACCTTACCTTGAAGAACTTGAGTGAAAAATATTATGGCTCGAAAACCATACATTCAATTCGTTTGTAGGTCAACAAACGCTGATGGTGAATATATAGAAGTTAAAATAATTGAAAATAAACTAATTCGTCGTCTCATAAAAATGATTAAAACCATGAGACAATGCAACGCCTTGTGATTGGTATGCGGGTCCTGGCAGCCCTTACACAGCTACCTCACCTGAATGTGGACAATTTTGTGCCAAATTGCTCTGCTTATACCAAATATTCTTCTAATATCTTTGGCTTATACTCACACTACTGCAGTTTACAAATTATTTCAAAACAACTCAAATTTATTGTAAATCTTAGTGAATATTCAAAATGTTTTTTTTTTTGTTTTCATACCCACCCGAGTGGGATTGACCTTAGTGTTAACCGACAAAACCGAGGTACGTATGACGTCACTAGTACCCCGTCACATTCTGATCGATGTGGCGGACTATGAAAAATATAAACTTTTTACTATCATTTTAACTATGAAATAGATTTTTGTAAAAATTATAAAACATACTGGTATTTAAGTCAGAATTAAAGAAATGAAAAATTATTTATTCTACTGTACATACCTAACCTATGCAAGTAGGAATTATTACTTACCTATGGCTTATTGTGGGTTCTAAGTTCCGTTATATGAAATGATTGCGTTCATGATGGTTCTGGTTACTCGTTGACTAGTAACTTTCACTTTTGTGTATTCCGTCACACAAAACTAACATAATGCGAGAAGGTTGAGCAATAGAGGTAGTTCAAAAATATATATTGAATATTTGAGTTATTTATTTGGCCCAGAATTTTCACAATTCATAAAAAATCTTACGCAAACCTTATTTTATATACATTTAACATTTTGTCTTAAAATTATCTTATGTTTTACTGTAATTAATACTTTTGAATCTCTTCAGGTTTGACAATTATAAAGGCACAAAGCTGGTAACTCCGTTTTAACCTATATCTCTTCTACATAAATGATACAGTCGTAAGTGACGTCATCGTTCTAGTATGTTCTGTCTACCGTTTTCATATAAGACGTGTGAGAAGGAAGATGACGATCGTCGATGACATAAGTACGACCTCTCTTCAAGACTACTATCAACGGAGCTCTTAGCGGCAGTACAATCAGGACAATTGGGTCATACCCATTATTTGTATAATATGTAGAGATATAATATATGTTTTATTTTATAATATAATAAATTATTTTCACACTAAAAAAATGTTTTGACAGGGTAATAAAACAAACTATTCACTTCTATTGGGATGAGACTCACAAAAATTCAATTGCACATTACCCTTATTTTTGCACCCAATTCTATAACAATACACAGTGTTCGGAAATTCGTAGTACAAGCGGAAAACTAATTATTAATCTGCATCACTAGGAAAACCTGAAACACCATTTTTGATTTGTTTATTTAGAAACTAAAACGTTAAAAAACCTTTTTACCTAGGTATTTAAGAAGACACTAAACAGCTGAAGTTATTTAGCTACCGATATTTTTCAAATTTGGTCGTAAAAAATTTTAACTTCCGACTCGTTTTTACATGAAAACAAACGCTCAAACAAAAAAATTATAGATGAAAATTCCACTAGTAACCGTGTATATTAAGCATTCTAATGGATCACTATTTTTTTAAACTAGTGATTTAAATTGCCCTTGATAGCAAAATACAGTTCTTTAGATTGGTTTTCTCGGAAATCTATCGAGGTTATGCTGTTGTAAACATGCATTTGCACATACCAACACTATTCATATCCTAATGGTACTGATTTGCAATCAAATTACTTCATTTTTAGTCATTTCATGAACGAGACAATGAGATTAATAACGCATATAACACTGGCAAGAAGCATTTACAGTGTGCAGAAAAAAATCTAAAAGGTGATCTTACTAGTACTAGTACTTTGTCGAAAACAACAATACAAACAAGCACAGTATTTTTTAAATAATCTTCCAATTTGTAAATGTAAAACTTTTCATGTCTACATATAAAACAAAAAGTTAATACACTTGGTAAGTCCATTTTGGCTCCCTCAATTAAATTTAAAATACAATTATATCTAAGCTATTTCTTTGATAGATTGTTTTTTTTGTTCCAACTTCTCTGTATTATCTATTTCCGATTTATGAAAATCTTGTTGTATTTGATGCAAAGATTTATTTTTAGTTTCGGGCATGTAGAACATGATGAACATCGTTGGAACCATTATGCAAAAAACGAAAATAAAATGTGGATAATGTTGTCCGATATCATCTTTGACTATTTGGAATAGCTTGATAACTAAAGCCATGAATCCGCCTTGAATGAAAGCCATGTATGATGCAACGTAACCCCTTATGTTATAAGATAAAATCTCACTTGTGACTACCATGGGTACTGGGGCCATTCCGCAGTCGAATCCCATCCTAAGTACAAACACTCCGACCATTGGAATCCACGCGTATTCCAAACCAACAGAGTCGATAGATCGGAAGTAGTAATATACTCCTAAGAGAATGTTCGATAGTACGCAGATGATTGCTGACAATCCATACAATGGCTTCCTGCCAACTCGGTCCATTACCGCACTTGTAATGATTATCGAAATATCCGAAAGAATTTCACAAAGCAGTACCGCATATTGGGGAGCAATCGGGGAATTCGCTTCCATGAATATGGTCTGCATATAATTGCTTATTGCCGCAACGCCGGTAAATTGCTGTCCAATTATCAAAGCCGTTATTATAAAAATAGCCTTCCTCGACTTGGGTTCGCACAACTGCTTCAAAATTTGCAAAAAACTTGAATTATTAGAGTCCTCGTTTATGAATGTTTGAATTCCCTTGAGTTCGTCTTGAATGTCTTCTATTCTGGTGCATCCTCTGAATTTCATCAAAGCGCACTCAGCCTCCTTGCTTTTTCCTTGCTTGTAGAGAAAGTACGGAGTCTCTGGCAAAAGCAAGAATGATACAAACATCATAACTGGTATGATGATGGAAACTGCATTGAGGGTATGGAATGAAACGTTTGGTCCAATGATGTACTCAAAAAGGCATCCGATTGACTGGGACATCACCAGGAATGTGACGATGGCGCCTCGAACGTGTTGTCCCACAACTTCTCCAATGTAAACGGGAACAGAACCATACGTGCATCCAACAGCAGCTCCTAACAGGAATCGTCCAACGTAGATATGCACCACTGTTGTTGAGAAGATGAGCGAGATCCAGCCAGACATGAAAACCAGGGATATGAGAATGATCATGGGTTTTCTACCGAGTCTGTTGAGGAAGTAGGAGAAAGGCAGGGTCATGGAAACCCCTCCGAAAGCCAGCATGGAAGCCGCCCATGATAACTCACTGTTGTCCAGAGGGATGGGAGAATCCTCAGCAGCCAGCTTCACCAGAGAGGGGGAAGCCCATCCTGATGCACACCCGATGGAAGCAAATGCCAATCCACCTGAAAATAAAAACAAAACTTTAAGGACAGAGCACAATAACAACGCTATTCACAAAAAAAAAAAAAACGAAACTTTAAAGACGAAGCATAAAAATACCGGTTATCGCAAAAACATTCAGAAGACTCGGGAATTTTAATTTATTGAAAGGTTAAGTTACGTAACATAATTGTAAAAAGAAAACGAAATTTACAAATTCACGACGTCAATAATCGATTATTTTTAAATATATTGACTGAAATTAAATAAACTTGTTCAATTCTTAAAGTAAAATATTAATTTTCTAATATAAAACATGCACTTAAGAAAATGGATAATATTTTAAAAAAGTACATTATTTATTTACATTATGTCAAAACACAATTTTTTTTTCGTGCTATGCGAAGGGATAAATCATCTTCTTAAATATGACAATACTCGTAATAACGACACGAAATAATAACAAACACAAATAACATTGTAAACAACGCAAAGAAAATAACAATCCTTAGATACTTTTTACTGTATCAAAGAAATATAAAACACTCACTTCCAATAATGACATAAATCGTGTATTCATTTTTCTTAAACTTTTCCGAAATACCCAACATTGTCGAGAATAGATTATATAATTTAAATTTTCTATAGAGTCTCTAAGCCCAATTGACCATCGCAGGTAACATAAACTGCCTCCCAGCTCTTGCAGAATTCGACTGAACTTGTCACTAACCAATATATTATTTTGTCTTCAACTTTTCAAATGTACAGTCAACCAATGAGTGAGCTCGGAGAATTGCAAACCGCCTACGTAGGCATGTCGAAGGTAAAAAGCGTGATGATAAGTAAAAAAACTGTCCATAAAACATATTATGACGTTCTATACACTTATAAAGTTATACGAAATCAATTTGAAGAAGTGCTAACATGCAAGAAATTTTATTTACAGCTGATCTCATTACATAGGCAATTCGTTTTAATAATATTTGATCGTACGTCTTTTATTGAATGAATTTGTTAACGCATTTATTTTAAGTCTGCCTTATACTCACGTTTTGATTGATCTCAGTTTGTATGAAATCTATTTTTTTTACTGGAATTCACTTATGCTGCAACAGGGTTTATAAATGAGTAAGTTAAGGTATCAACGTTGAAACATTATGAAAATAATCATCGATATAATTGTTATAATAAATCTACGAAACTTTGCTTTTTTAGTTGTGTTCTACTGACCTAAAATAGTGTTCAAATAAAAACGTTTCGTCATAGATAATGATTAGTGATGAGTGTAATGACAATAATTGAGTGAAAGGCAGTGCGACGCGGCGAGAGATTGTTTTTTAAGGTGGTAGATAAAAACACAGCAAGTTAGTAAGCGTAAGTGTAAACGCAGTAATGTCAACATAGTTACTGTGTTATTGCTTACGGAAATATAAATACTGCGAAATATATAGAAATAATGACAACTAATAGAAATAAAATCAATTTGTGTTTCATTATAATTACCGACATGGCAATTATAGAAATATTTCGTCTGTAAGTGACTTCAGCACGATTTGATAATGACTCAGAAGGCGAAACAGTTTTCACGCATAATAATAGTTACATTGCAGAACTTGTTTATAAAGAAACTGTTTTTTGTTGTAAAATGAACATAAAATGAAAATGGAATTCTACAAATTAAACTTGATAGCAATAATTAACGAAATTCTTCGTTTTTACTGAAAAATAAATAATAGTAAATTTTGTCTTATGCAAAACATAAGAAATTTTATCCTTTATAACTTTCCATATTAAACCATTTTTTTTTTCCTATTTTGGTATTTACTGTGTTTTTACTTACCACAGCACAATTGTGCAAATGATAATGCGACAACACTGTTCGAATTGAACTCTGTCGTATGTATCCATATATTTGCATTTGTTAGCATTCTTTTCTACTCGGCGTATGATTTCGCTACACTACATACTGAGCAAACACCATAAAGCAAAACAATCTATATTATAAGGTTTATCAGGTTTATCAGGTTTCTTTCTACGTTAAATAGAGTTAGTTAGATTGGGATCGTTTACTCAGAGATTATTCCTATACAAGAGGCTATAAAGGCGCAATTTCCTCACGAGATAAGAAGTATAGAACTAATTTCTCTGCAGACCACGGATGACTTGCCTCAGAGTAGGAAGGTCAACTGCGGTTGATGACCACGTGATGAAACTAGAAATAAAATATTTCAAATACCACGCATTGGTCTTGTTTGACGGCTTTCCATAGATTGACTCACCTTTTTTGTTAATATTTCGTTAGAAATTGACCAAAATGATGTTCTGTTACGAATGAAATCCAAAAAAAAATTGACATTTTTATTTTGATAAGTACTTTAACACCGTACATTTTATACACAGTTTTATACATTTTATTACAAGTTATAAGATAGGCACCATTATTATTTTTTTTACATAGTTATAGTGCATATTGCGCAAGTACGTACAGTTACTATTAATAGTAATTTAATAAAATAAATAACTATTAGTAGTAATTTCATCTGGAATGAGAAAGCTTCCCAATATTAACAAATGAGTGTAGACATGAGTAATAATCGCCGGGTAAGTACTTGATCAGCTGGTTATTCAAAATAGGGTGAATAAAAGTTATCTGATTTTGAATATTAATTTAGATTTTAACAAATTTTAAATTGCTTAAAAATAAAGTTTTCCGTGGCAGTTCCTCAATTGATCTGACCTCTTCTCCGGAAGAATATTACATCGAATTGTGACACCTCAACATATAATCTACATACGCCACTCCCAAATAAGCGTTGATGCGTGTAGCGTAATCTGTCTTAGGCTTTACTGTCGGTTTTTCATGCACATATAAAATGACCTTGGCGGTAATTGGCCAACATCGTTCACACGTTGGCGGGTTGGAGGCAATCTTGACCCATTGCATTGGCCCATCGTGTACTTGGGGCTTTACAGATTAGAACCATTAGATCAAATGACAATTATTTTCATATTTGAAAAATGAAATTACTTTGTGGCTTGCCATAACTACAATATTAATATATAAATTTGTTTCAAACAACTTTAATACATTGTCTACCTTTTTCGGTAGCGCCCTTCTTTCAATAGGAGAATATTAATACTTACCTAAGATATAAAATACTGAAAGATATACATAAATATTTAGGTGTTAGAGTGGAAGGTCATCAAAGGAGAATGTAATAAGGGGAATTACCGGGAGAACAAAGCGATTTCCATTAAACCACTCTAGTCTTCCCGTAATCCCTCAAAATGGATACATAGACATTTGATATGAGGCATCTTTATAATAGGAATATTGTTACCATAATAAGACACAGTAGGGTTTTTGTTTCTAGACGATGATATCAATTGACACAACTTAACAATATTTAAAAACTAGTTAAGGCGATGCACTACGTCGAAGAATATTTTAAATTGAGCCGCTATCAATAATAACCCTTACGTAGATGGCGATAAGGTTTAAATTACCGCTTAACACCATCCGCCTGTTTTGATTTATGCAAAAAAAAACATGGCCAAAAAGTGCCTTTTATTTTATTTTGTGAATGTTCACTGTTCAGGCATAAATATTTAATTTTTTTTCGATCATTTTATAAATAACTTAATTTGCCACACTACACAATAAAATCATAACAGAAAATGGGTTCGTAAGTAGGGAATTTTGAACTTTAAAGCAGTTTTCATAGGCCTTATACATTATTTTTTTCTAGACTTATAAAAAGACTTATCTAAAAAATACTCGATTATTTCAAAGGCCAAGATGTATTCTACTCGCAGTATTTAATTAGAGCATCTGAAACATTTCTAGGCGACAAAATTTTCAAACCAAAAACACATGATTTTGCATTACTACGTATGGCATCGCCTTAATAGTAAGTGTAGTATTCTTCTAAGCGATCGAGATTAAATTCAAAAATATTACCATCATTGATAGAATTAATCGTTTTGATTGGGTCATCGGCAAACAAAGGTATGTTATTCTGTTATACTCTTGCAATATCTGTAGCGAACTATGGTATTTTAGGATGGGGGGGTTCATTGTGTTGAACACCGACGTCAGAGTCATCCAATAGTTTGTTCAAATTTGCTGTTGGTGTCCAGAGTTTGATATTTGAAGGGGGACGAACCTTGTTTATCCCCTCTAATTAATTTTTCTTACTTCTTTCGTATTTTATTTTTTTATGTTTTTGATAAGCACCAATGTTTGTTGTTTAGTTCTTTTCATGTAATGATCATTTTTATCTCATGCCATGAGTAGATTTATATTTTTATTTTCTTATGTAGTAATCCTCGAATACAATAACACGGGTTGTGCCTAGTTTGGTTACGCAGAAAAAATTGTAATAAATCAATAATTATAATTATTTCTCTGGTGAGTTGACGTGTTGTTCTTGTATTGTTTTGTATTTATTATGCTTATATAATGCACTTGCATAATGTGGATTGATTAGATGATCATTTGTGGAAAAGTGTGTGGAAGGGTTTATTTTTTTCATGTGGGGAAGATTAAACCCGGAAATAAAGTCGGAAAATATATAAAAATTAGATATACTATAATATTATAAAAATGAATGTGTAAGACTTAAAGCTTCCAAAACAACTCAGCTTAATCGCTAGATTGCAACTCCCATGTGAACCGTCGACAGTTTTTGTGAACATTCCATACAATAAAAAATCATTCTGACAGAAACTATTTCCAGCGTGATTGTAATTTTTATTCGTTTTTTACAACAAATTATAAATCTCGTTGGATCAAAACTTACACTACAATTAAGCTAATATTTTTTCAATATTATATTATAGTTTTGGTACGGTTTTTCAAGACCCGCAAAATTAGAAATTTGAAAATCATTTAAAATTTGAAAGTTCTGTTATTGTATAATTTTAGGATAGTTGCTTGACAGAACTGAAATAAAAACAGAACTTGAAAAAATCTTTTACAGAACTTGAAAATGAATGCTGAAATTTGATGAATTGTTCAATTTCTCCGAAACAACCCGTCCCATGTGTTATCCAATCTTAATCTATGTCCAATCTTAAAATCTCTAACTCTACTAGAATACGCATGTTATTTTATATAACTGTATAATATAGATGTCACCTGTGACACTTAAAAACAAAAAAAACAGCGCCCTCTGTTGGACGTAAATGCAACACGCGCTATTGTTTAACTATCTGCACAGACAGACTAAGCCACAGAAATGATTGGCTTCGGAAAATTCAGATGCTTATGTTTGTGCTCGCAAAACTCGAAAAGTAGTCTACCGATATCACTAAAATTTAAAAATTTATTCTTATTAGTGCCAGGGGTGTTATCTATGGTGTTTTGACTAACTTATTTTTGCACATAATATATCATTAATTATGCAAGTTAATTGATTTAAAGGAATTATAGGTTAAAGTTTTGCCTTTGCCTTAAAAATATTTTATATTTTATTACAATACATTGAAATCAATTTAAGGATTAACAGTTATATCCTAAATAGAAAGGCATAACGCTGTAGGTCCGTTGGAACTTGTAACTTCTTCATCTTCTTTTTCGTCATATACGACAAAATAATAATACAAACATGGCGGTTACAACGAAACTCTCAGAACCGTAATTAGGAGTACTGTGTTAGTTATATAAAATATTTTCTTTGCCTAGGATTATTATTCAGGATAGAATATTTTTTTGTTATGCATTTATTTTTCTATTGAGATTCGTTAATATTGACTTCAATGATTAAAGATTACAATTTGAGGTTTTACTATTTAAGATATTTAAAAAAAATTCAATACAGGGTATAAATAAAACATTCATTCCTTTTGTGACGATACTCGTGATCGAAATAATGAATTGCACATAACCAATTATTGTCCATCCTGTCTTTAAAAAGCAAAGCAATCACTTATATTTTACTAAAGCAATTTGTTTGCCCTTGAGATCTCAGACACATTTAATAGATTGGTTTGCTCGGAAACTTGCATTATTTGCTTCCGTCATAGCACAACTAATAACTTGCAACGTTATTCTAACTATCCTGATTTTCAAAACAAATCAGTTTCTTCTCAGCCGATTCATGAACGAGTCAAGAAGATTAATCTCATTTATTACACAGGTAAGATGCATTTTCGAGATATAGAAACAAAATGAGCAATGTTACGTAACTGCATGGAGAAAACTTACTGGTATATACTTTTAATTTATTAAAAATCTGGTCAAATTATTCGTTTTCCTGTTAAAAACGGGACTGCAGGCCTTAAACGTCCCACGTACACGTACAATTTACACGGCAACACGATAACATACATTTAAACACAATACATGCTCACTATGGCAAGCAATGCATTCTTTACGAGGGGGGCAACGATATAATTTGTTTCCAAACAACATTAAAAATTTAAAAAAAGTGTAAGTACATTTTTAAAAAATGCTCACTTTTATAATCAGCAAAACAATGAAAGTGAATAATATTGTAATGTTATATATTTATGTACAATGTAATTAAAAATGTATTTATTTTAGTTATTTCTAGTTAAATAAAGGAAAATGTAAACTTAAAAAAAAAAACAAATAAATCGACCGAATTACTAACAAAGTATCAGGTAAAAGCGAATGTTTTATTAGGACGGCGGAACACGTGTTCATATAAGTATTGATATTTGCGAATAACGTCATTTTATTAGGAAAAGAATACGTGTTCTCGATATATTCTGAATGTATTTTCACTTTTTTTAACAGGTTCATTTTTCTCCTTATGGTACTTAGGTTACAAAAATAAAATAAAAAAAGATTTTTTCTAGTAAATTATTGCTTACATTTGTAAAAGATAAACTTTTTTATAAAACATAAAGTTAAAACACTTAGGACGGGTTGTTTCGGAAATTTTGGACAATTCTTATCAATGTTGATTTTCAAGTTCTGTGAAAGATATTTTCAAGTTCTGTTATTATTCAGTTTTGTCAAGCAACCAGCCTGATAAAATATAATAACAGAACTTGAATAGGACTTTCACAGAACCCGAAAATGAACGTTGAAATTTGGTGAATTGTTCAAATTCTCCGAAACAACCCGTCCTTAGTAAGTAAATTCACTATGACACCCATTTCTTAAATTTGAAGTACTACGCTATTTCTTTGATAGAATGTTTTTTTTGTTCCGATATCTCTATACTACCTATTTTGCATTTATGGAAATCTTGCTGTATTTGATGCAGCGATTTATTTTTAGTTTCGGGCATGTAGAACATGATGAACAAAGTAGGAATTATTAAACAAAAAACGAAAATAAGATGTGGATAATGTTGTCCAATGTCATCTTTGACGATTTGGTAGAGCTTAATAACTACAGCTGCGAATCCACCTTGAATGAATGACATGTATGATGTCAAATAACCCCTTATGTTATAAGACAAGATCTCGCTTGTAACTACCATGGGTACTGGGGCCATTCCACAGTCGAATCCCATCCTAAGTACAAACACTCCGACCATTGGAATCCACGCGTATTCCAAACCAATAGCGTCGATATATTGGAGGTAGTAATATACTCCTAGGAGAATGTTAGATAGCATGCAGATGATTGCTGACAATCCATACAATGGCTTCCTGCCAACTCGGTCCATTACCGCACTTGTAATTATTACCGAAATATCCGATAGAATTTCACAAAGCAGTACAGCATACTCGGGAGCGATCGGGGAATTCGCTTCCATGAATATGGTCTGTAAATAATTGCTTATTGCCACAACGCCGGTAAATTGCTGACCGAATATCAAAGCCGTTATTATAATGATTGCCTTCCTCGACTTAGGTTCGCACAACTGCTTCAAAATTTGCAAAAAGCTTGAATTATTAGAGTCCTCGTTTATGAATGTCTGAATTCCCTTGATTTCGTCTTGAATGTCTTCTATTCTTGTGCATCCTCTGAATTTCATCATAGCGCACTCAGCCTCCTTGCTTTTTCCTTGCTTGTAGAGAAAGTATGGAGTCTCTGGCATAAGCAAGAATGATACAAACATCACAACTGGTATGATGATGGAAACTGCATTTAGGGTATGAAATGAAACGTTTGGTCCAATGATGTACTCAAAAAGGCATCCGATTGACTGGGACATCACCAGGAATGTGACGATGGCGCCTCGAACGTGTTGTCCCACAACTTCTCCAATGTAAACGGGAACAGAACCATACGTGCATCCAACAGCAGCTCCTAACAGGAATCGTCCAACGTAGATATGAACCACTGTTGTTGAGAAGATGAGCGAGATCCACCCAGCCATGTAAACCAAGGATATGAGAATGATCATGGGTTTTCTTCCGACTCTGTTGAGAAAGTAGGAGAAAGGCAGCGTCATAGACACACCTCCAAAAGCCAGCATGGAAGCCGCCCATGATAACTCACTGTTGTCCAGAGGGATGGGAGAATCCTCAGCAGCCAATTTCACTAGAGAGGGGGAAGCCCATCCTGATGCACTCCCAATGCAAGCAAATGCCAATCCACCTGACAATAAAAACAAAACTTTAAGGACATATCACAATAATATCGGTATTCACAAAAAAATATCCTAAATACCCAAGAGTTTGATTCATCGAAAGAATATAAAGCAACTAATAAAAAAAGAATATTAACATTTAAGATTCTTTACGAAAAAGATTAATTTTCTTAAACTTATACACAAGAATGCCCTAAAACTTTTATTTGTTTATTTTCTTCCTAATCTGATAGTATTATTGTCCTAGCGTCTGGACGATGTAGGCCCTCTGATTGGTCAAATTAAAATTGTCTGTTTCGTGTAAATTCAGCTAACTTGAAAATTAAGACACGATTTCATACTAAAATAGGATCGCCTCATAATAATACGAGATTTCTTCAAAAGCATCGTTTCTGCTCATATAATTTTTGGATAATATCGAAGAAAATATGTTTTAGAAAGTTCATAATCCATTGGATTAATTTTCACATTACAGTGAAAATTATCCACAGTTACGTGATTATGTTTGACGTTTATAAAAAAATCACGCGTTCTTTCAATATGGCCGATACGCACGACTATAGATGGCCGACAGAGTGCACCTCTGGTGGTATAAAAACGAACCAAATGCCTGGCGCTAATATTTAAATATGCAGCTCACAATACTTGACTACTTGACCATTAACAAGCGTTTAATAATAAGATTTCTTCTGGAAGCTTATCACTTTGTAATGGCATTTTTCATTATTATTTATATATTTTTTTGCTTATTAATTATATCTGATTTTATATTTACAATTTTTCTAATTTCTAAAATTTCAAAATTATTTATTTGCGAATATCCTGAGTGAAGTATTTAAAGACCTGAATTTTTGATTTTGAAAGTGTGATCATTATTCAAAAGATGATTTGCAAGCTCAGATTCACTATTTCCATTTAGAGCGCTGAGATGTTGTTTAGTTCTGACTTCAAACACAAAAAAATGTACGAGCTATTAGTAAGTTCACAACCAGTTATTTTACAGGCTCCTGCCTAGCACCTAGCGGTCAGAAGTAAAACTAGGGCCTATAGATAAAACAGATGTTTTAATTACCAATTGACTTTTCTTTGACAGTGTTTTGTTTTGATAATTAGCTTGTCAGTGTGTGTTATTTGATTAGGTTATAAAAAGCCTCGCCGAGTGGATTTTTAACTTCTTCTCTCCTAAAAATAGTAACAAGCAGTCATTATGGTCAATTGACCACTTGTAAAAGTGTTTTGCCCGGGTCGGGAATAATTTTTATCTCGTAACATTAAATAAATTAAAAAATGCAGTTTGTGCAGTAAAAACGAAAACCATGCGTCTGTTATTTTGAAGACTTCAACAAGCTCCAAACTATTCTCAACAGTTTCTATTGGTTCTATCTTTGTAAAAGAAATTACAACCATCCCAATTGAGTTTTTAAACTCCTGATTTTTTTGTTTGATTTTTGGTATCTTTATTATTAAGAATATGTTTCTTCATTGTTATTAGTGTAAAACGCCAGTTGAATAGTACCAGGATTGTGTTTATATATAATTTTAGAAGTATCGTTATCCACAAACAGAATTCTATGCCATTGTTTATTTCTATCTTTAGAAATACCGTTAAAGAGAATATTTTTAATTTTTTTATTTAGTATTTCAATTATCAATTTATTAGAATAACCGTTATTAAATACTATTTGTCTTATGAATACATTGTTTTATGGTTATATGCTATTTTTTTTTTCAGGTCTTAAAATACTTTTAAAAATTAGGAAACATGTTAATATAAAAGCAGATATAATTAACAAGAATTTTTTTTATAAACTCTCTTTTAAATATTTTCCCACTTAACTGGTCTTTCCCGTCTAACGATATTGTAATTCCTAATTCTTATAAACCCAGCCTACTCTTACCCCTCCCCCCTCCTTCCACTTCTTCTTTCCAATTGCAATCTATATTTAATTTTTGACTTCGGTTTATACACAATAAAATGTAAACATTATATTTATTTATTTATTGGACAATTTGCATAGCGCCGCTTTTGTGAGATATCATCTCAGGGGCGCTATGTTGTAATGATCTACCTTTTTACACGGTGTCCGGAAACTCGTAGTACAAGCGGGAAACTGGAGAATCTACACCACATGGGGAACCCAAAAAAACATAAAGTTTTTTGATTTGTGCATTTTCAAAAAAAAAAAAAACCAAAAAAAAATATTTTTCGGCTATTTTAGGGTTAAAGTTTTTTTTGGTGTTTAGGGTTGAATAACAGATGTTTTAACCCTGCAGAGCAGAAATATTTTATGATTACACCGGGTTAAATGAAGGGTGATTTCAAAATAATGCTTCAAATCCGAGTTTCTTCATTTGTTTTACTTTCAAATAGTTTTAATTAGTTGGGTACTTTGATCTTCAGTAATAATTTATAAGAATTTGATTAAAAAAAAAAAAAAAATCAACTTCAAACTCGATTTACTCGATAACGAAAGCTCAAATAAAAAAAAAATATACTACAAAATCGACTCCAAATGTGATGTAGATTCACCAGTTTCCCGCTTGTACTACGAGTTTCCGGACACCCTGTATATAGATTTTTAATCTCCTGATGAAGGTGTATATATAATCTAACTTTAAACTTTATTAGATACAGTAATAGTTGTAGGTAAAGAATTACCACCAGTTGGAGTAAAATTAACGCCTTTTAATTAAACCGACTGCTAATCTCATCGCACAATTACCCTCATTTTATTCATAAACACGGGTACAATTAATCACTATGCAATAATCTATTATTTCAGTCAACTTTGTTATAACTATCTTTAATTGTTGTGACAAACTATACAATATTGATTCAACTTATAGACACTGACGGTTGTAACACATATTTAAGCACTGCAAGGCTCCTATGCGAGCAAATTATATTAGGTACGATAACAGTTAATATCAGTTGTAGACATGTAGTCAATAATAGTGTTTCATTTGAAATAATCCATCACAAATACGTAAAATTTAATTTATTCAAACAACTGTCATTCTTATTATGCGTAAATTTTGCATGTTATTATTCATTAACTCCTTCCTGTTCGGTGTTTTAACAATATATACTCACCCTCTCTCTGTGAATGACCTAATATCTATCTATTAAATGTAACTGTTGGTAATATCACTTAAAATGGGCGAAGCCCAACCAAGTGCCGCCCGCAGGGCCTAGCAGAAAAAAACCCGCGGAGCGGGTTTTTAACTGCTAGTTTGTAATAATTACTTTATTTTCTTTAAACATGACACACAAAAGATTTTTTCTACAGAGTGAACAAATTAAACAGAGAGTATAATTACGAGACTGAATTATTATTCATATACAACCCAAATAATATAAACAACGCAAATCTATTAATTTATTGTAGTCAAAGAAACGAAAAACACTCACTTGCAATAATGACATAAATCGTGTATTTATTTTTCTTTATATTTTGCGTAATGCCCAGCATCGTCGATAATAAGTTTTTTATCGGAATTTTTCAGTAGTGTCTTAGCTCAATTAACCACTGCAGGCTGCTTCCCAGCACTTTCAGAATTGAACTGAAGTTATATTTTGTCTTCGACTTTTCAAATGTACAGCCAACCAATGAATGAGATCAGTTAATTGCAAAACGCCCAAATAGAAACCTGTACTTTAAACATATTATCACGTTCAATAAACCTATAATGTTATACAAATTTAAATTTGAAGAAGTGCTAATATACGAGAACTTTTATTTACATCTGATCTCATAACGTAGGCAATTCTTTAACAATAATATTTGATCTCACCACTTTTATTGAAAGAATTTATTATCGCATCCATTTTTCCGTCTGCCCGATACCAGGTGTCACATTTCGATTGAATCTACTTATTTCTAATATGAAAGACTTAAATTCTTTCACATTGCAAAAGGCTTATAAATGCGCAAGTAAATGTACTAAATTATCCATATCAATATTGAAACGTTACAAAGATAATTATCGGTGTATTTATTGTTATATAATAAATATACGAAGCATAATTTTTGTTTAGTCATGTTCTACTGACCTCAAAAAATGTTCAAACAAATAGTTTCGTCATAGTTAAATCAATAACTCGATTAGTGATGACTGATAAGTGTGATGACAATATTATTACTCCAAAGATAATGCAACAGCAAACCAAACTTCTTTGTTTATTTTTTGCATTAATTTGCATTCTTTTCTAGTCGGTGTACAAATTATTCGCAGCACTTACTAATTTAACACCATAAATAAAAAAAAGTCTTTATTGTTAAGGGCATTTAAGTTTATTCTTAGAAATAATGGGATCGTTTACTTAGAGATTATTCACTGATGTGTATGATGATTTTTTATCTTTTAGTTCGGGCAAAATTTTAATTCATATTTTGGCATATATGGAAGACCATTTTTATTGTTTTCTTCGGGTTTTTTTTAAAATTTAACCCTAAAATTGATATATAGTGCACAAGACCATTTAAAACGATACAATAAAATCGACTTACGTTTTCGTTTTCCCCTTTCAGACCATGTCTATATTTGAAAATGCACAGATGTTGTGGGGTATTTTTACAATATATAACTACACAATATTTTTTTAAATTTAATAAAATGTAAAATTTTGAGTATTCAGTGTACGATTTGACAATTTATTTGAAATACGCCCTCTGAGACGTAACTTATATTACAATTGAAAAAAAACAGCAATTTTTTTTCGAAATAACTGTACCAATTGAAATCAAACATCAAATACATTCTGCCACTGCCATTTTTAATTAAGATCTGAAAAGATTAAAAAAGATAATTTCGTTGAACATAACTTATCAGTAGTATTTTTCAGAAAAACCAATTTGTTTATTGATGCTAATTAATACCTATCTGATTTAGAATAACTCGTGTAAGGGGAATGAGTTTCATATTGAGTTGTACTTAAATAATTTCGGGAATATCCAAAAATTTAGACATTCAAATTAATAAACTGAAGGTCTATCTTGTAATTCGTAAAAAATATAACACAGCATATTTGAATTCCTTTACAACATATCTTTAACATATGCATTGAATAGGGACACTCTCCAAAGCAATTTAAAATCTTCACAATAATACAAATTTATAAATCAGATGAATTGCATAAACTATAATATTTGAAAAATGCTCTAAAAATAAAGTCATTGAACATTTAGAAAGACATAAAATTTTATCACAAATTCAAGCACTGAACATGCAATGACGATTGATAAGAAAAATAAATGTCTAGTTATATTTTTAGATTAAAGGATAGTTGTCGATACCGTAAATCCTAATATACTAATTAAAAAGTAACTTAACTAAGTTTTTGAAAAAAATCACTAAAAATACTCACCAACTGTCTTAAAGACAGAACACAAAGATTAAGATTGGTAAAAAATATAATACAGAATCAAAGAAAAAACACGGAGTACCACAGGGAACTGTACTTGGACTTTTTTTATTCTTAATATATATAAATGATTTATGTTATTTTGAAATCTCAGGACAAATTATTTCTTACGCCGACGACACGGCAATAACAGTAAATGGAAATTCGCGGATCAAAACATTTTAAACAACAACAGAATGTATTGCACTAGTTTCAATGTGGTTAAAATGTGACAAACTCGTTTTAAACTCTTGCAATACTTTTTATAAAAACATTGAAAACCAAATTCACGATAACTTTAAAATTAGAATCCACAATTCACATTGCAATCAAGTAACATGTTCACTGTGCAACGACCTCGCTAAAATTGAAACGATTAAATATATGGGTGTTCCCATTTAAACAAATCTAAACTGGAAATCGAAAATAAATAAAACCTTTTGATTTGTTACATGATTTGTATACCTACTTATTATTGAAAATAAAAAAAATCATAAAACGTTATGTTTCATTTCGTAACAATGATATTACATTATTATACCAAAATTTTGTATTTTATTTAAGTTTAAAAAGTTTATTTCTATTATTATTTTATTAGTCAATTTTAAAATTACCCATGCTCAGGTTGACTTTGTGGGTTCTATTAACTTACCTTTTTTTCTTTTTCAAATTTGAGACGATTTTGAATAGTAAGAGAGTATTCAAATAATTGCTAGATAGAAGGTAAGACGTGTCAAGTAAAGGAGGCCGCACAATTGACTCGCCCGAAATATTTGGGTGATTAACCGCTAGTCTCTTGGACAGTTTCTGTACTTCATCTCATTCAGGTTAGGGAGTATCAACCCTGGCGTAAGCAAGCATCAACAAAGCCTTCAATTTGAAAATAAACATTGCTGAAATCGATTTTAGTACCCCTGTTGCATCTCCTTTCGCTTAGGTACAACATTCCGCAATAATGAGGGGTGTCAAAGCACTGCCCCTGAGTTGGAGGTATTTCTATGAGATCATCATAATCAAAAATAATACAGTCACCTTTTCTCTTTAACTTTTATGGCGTGGTTCTTACGATTCATTTATGATTCAAAGTTAGTTAGCATAAAACAATAATGTTATTTATATTTTTTTCATTGGAATGCAATGTAGGTCACGCATGTGTTTGATATTCTGTTTACACAATTGTAAATTAAAGAGTTGTTACGTGTTTCAAATATTAAATGATAGAATACTCAAATGTTGTCTAATCACGTTTGTTTTGCGTACCCGAGTTACCTTGCACATCCAAAGTTTTTTAGCGTTGGTTAATAAATTATACCAAATGCTTTGCTGTAATATCATTTTTAATATTAATTTCTAGAAGTTAACTACCCATATTCACCCGAGTTTCAACAGTCAACAAAACCTAAAAATGTTAAGCAACCCAACGAAAAGTATGGGACGACAAATTGAATTCTCGCATTGACAGTTAAATGGATTTTCAAAGCAACATAGGTCATAATAGAAATATGAATAAATGAATCTTTTTCTTGCGATATCATTATCAGAGTGTCTTCTCTATTTTCTAACAGATTATTTATATTTATAAAACATCTATTTAAACTTAGATTATGTTTTTTTGAATGAATGTACGAATGAAATGGAATCTGAAGTGGAAGTGGAATTTAACTCACTTCCCGATCACCGATCGAGCTGAAACTAAGCAGACTCGCCTTTGATGACAATGCAATGTATCAACTTTTGTTTGCAATCACGCATACATACAAGTACGGCAGAGATGTGCTTTATTTCAAATAAATCCATTTCAAATGGAAATGCAAAATGCAAAATGGGTATTTTCCATTTTGCATTTTAAATGCTTTTCTAAAAACCATTTTGAATTTTGCATTTTAAATGCTTTTCTCAGTGCATTTTCAATTTAAAATACTTTTTTGCAACATTCTTCCTACTATCTCCACTCATCTTTTTTTCATAAGCCCCAAATATCAGTCGGTCCTCAACCTCGCTATGAGAGATAATTTCCATTTGTCAAGTTGCTGCCTGGTAGGAGCCCTGGCAATTGAGTGATACCATTACAAAAAATACTGATTCAAATACTGAACATGGGGCCATGACGCTGTAATATTAAATGTTAGATAGAAGTTTCTATGTTTTTACGTTGGCAACATTAGTCCCGCGCAAATTTTTTGTGGTTTCATAATCTGTAGTCGTGGTGTTTTTGGATTTACTATCATGTAATATATTTGTTCTACATTGATGTCCATTATTAAATGACAAAATTGTTTAAAAATTCTATAATTATTTTAATTGTTTGACCTGAGAAACCATTTTGCATTTTCAATGCATTTTGAAAATAGGTATTTTGCATTTTGCATTTGAAATTCTTTTCCAAAAACCATTTTGCATTTTCAAATGGAAAAGTTTTGACCCATTTCCATTTTGCATTTCAAATGGTTTTAGGTACCCATTTTGCACATCTCTGGATCACGGACATATACGCACTTCTCTGAAATTTGATGACATTACTGGGGTAAATATACGAAATAAATGTCAGTCCCACCCAATTGGGATTTGGCAAGGTTGTTAGCGCGGTTGACATCAGTCCCTGGGGAGTGAGGTTCAATTTTCATCAAAAAGTTTTAAAAGGCATTTTGAAATGTAATATAGTAAAAAAAACTTCGTTTTTTACAAGTTTACAAAAATATATACTTTATTTCTTGCTAGAGCAATCCCGTTGAGTTACAAAACTCATTGTAGGGCGAGAGGAACTTATTAATGAAATTTTTAAAACAATTGATAGATTTCATTACCCTAAATACTTTTTAAATTATTATAATTTTTTCTATAACTCTCTTTCCAAATGTTTGTGATACAAAAATAAATAATAATTTACATTGCATATTGAACGATGTGAACGTGAGACACGATGCATAGTTAAAAATGTTTACAAAACGACCCTTATTATCACATTTTTCAACTAAATAATATCTTCTTTTGTACATAATTTTTCTTTGAGAATGAATCTCTCGGAAGGAAATTTTGGCAATGTGTCTGGCTGGTATTTTTGGTTTATTTGTATGGACATTAACTCTTGGAATCTTTAGTAAGGCCATAAAGACGCTTCGCCTGTTATCAACACTTAAGACTATTCATACTAAACATAAGCTTTCCATTTATCTTTTACAGGGTGTTAAGAGACGTACCTGACTTACTTCAACCAGTGATTCCTTAGATTATTTCGAGTAAAAATGTAGATAATATTTTGGTCTACGGTGACTTCTTAAAATTCCTTTTACATATTTTTTAAAACATTAAAAAATCAGTAGCTATTAGACAGTTAGGGTCGGGCAGAAGGATTTTTTTTTAATGTTTTTATTTGTTAGTTTTAAAATAAAAAATAAAATAAATGTCACGAGAGATCGAAACACGTGGATATTTTTTAATCCAGACTTTCAGTTCTTATAGTTCCTGATTTAAGTCAGGAACGTCTCAATACACGGTATACGTGAAATTATACATGGTGTCAGGAAAAATCGGAGAAACTGGTAAATCTATATCACATCGAGAAACCATTAAAAAAATGTTCAGAATATTACGCTAGAAATATGTATTTTTTTATTTTAAATTTTTTTTGGAAAACTAATTTGTTACAAAAAAAATGGATCCAGTTCTACCCCTCGACACATTTTAAAAGACATTAAACATTAGATTTAAAAAAAAATTACTTCGAACTTGATTTACTCTAAAATGATAGCTCATACCAAAAATAAGTTTTACATCATGATAAAATCGAATCCAAATGTGATGTAGATTCGCCGGTTTCCCGTTTTTACTCCCGAGTTTCCTGACACCGTGCATAACTTTCATGTTGGCTGATAAAAACACTAAACATTTTCGCATCAACTTTTAAGGAAACTACCATATTTACACTATTATCCATTAAAATGATTATATTAGATTCCTCAAAGCCTTCGTAGTCTTTGTAAAGGAATGTTTCAATATTTGTGAAAATTGAATTGAATCAATTTCCCAAGTTGGGTCTGCATTGTGAATTAAGAATTATTAAAAAAACTTTTTAACACATGACATAAAGAATAAAAACTCAACTAAAAATGCCTTAACTATTTTATTTTTAATTATTGAAGACAATATTGGCGATTCCGTGCCCTGGCAAGGCAAGGGTCCTGGGGTTCGAGTCCCAAATGTGACTCTGTGTATCTTTTCCTGTTTCAGATTTTCGTTTAGGAATCGCTAATATTGTCTTTAATAAAGTAGAGCGGTGCCCCGTCAATACAAGGTTCCTGGGTTCGAGTCCTAAATGTGACCGTATCTTTTTCTGATTTTTCTGTTTCTGATTTTTGTTTAGGAGTAGCTAATATTGTCTTCAGTGATTAAATATTACAATTTGAGGTTTTAATCATTAAGTTATTCCAAAAAAATATTATTTTATTTTTATTACTTTTTTATTTTGTTTCTTTTATCTTATTTATTTTTTATTTTCATTTTATTTTATTTCTTTATATTTCACCAAAATCATTAATTTTAACAAAATCAATAACGTCTATTTTATTTACATTCTTTACATTTTGTCACGAAAAATTGTAAAATGGAGGCCTCAACACGGGTAAGCTTCCAATGCGGCTCACAAAACCAAATGATATTTTATAAAAAAATACTTATAATGTATAATAAATAATAAAAATTTACTTTGTTTGTCTCAGCAAAAACGCATTGGGAGAGTTTCGGTTTTTTCAGATTAACGCATTCATTTCCACTATCAATTCCATCATCTCCGGATTATTTCCAGTTCATAGCAAATCTTTTCGTCTTTCAATGTCATTATCACTTCTCAGAAACATACATTTATCTTTAAAAAAAAGTAAACAAGATACATAATGTAATTAATATTGATAATTCCAAATGCTTGCACATGAAAACATGGCGCAAAAACCAATAGTAACCAACATCTTTTAATGTTAAGTTTTATTATAATAAATTACGTATCATAATAAAAATTTAAGTATTATAATATTAAGTTATGTGTAAAATATTTTATTATCAACAAATACATAAGGAAAATTAGATATTTCTAACAATAAAACTGATGGCTCAGTTTTGTAAGATTTGTGTAAAATATTTTTTTTTACATAAAAACACTGAATAAACAATTGTTAAAAAAATCTAAGTAGATACCTGCCTGCAAGTAATATGCGCAAATCGATTTGACGACAATTGATATTGTTGCAGAAGAATACAAACACGTATATAATTTAACACATAGAACGAAATCAACTGTACATGTACATATATTTCAGAGGAATTTTCTTTTATCCACTCGAGTCCCAAGACTTCATTTAGGTACATATTTGGCTCAAACATTCAGCTACACAGCACTGCCAGAGAAAGGGTAGTTCGGGATAAAAATTCACATCACATGCTATTCCACAATTTGAAATTGGATAAATTGATAGAACGGGAGCGGGGCCGGCCCTCGGGGCGGTTTAACTCCCGCTTAGGAGGGAGGAATTTTTGGATTTATTTTTCCCAGCCACCCTTACTGTGAGTAGGGGTGTGGTATGAACTGTTCACTGCTCCTGTTCTGGTGCTCACTGTTTGATTTCACAGTCACGTACTATATGTGAACATTGCTTGCGCATTCGGCGGGACATGTGACGGTTGATTGGCCGGCACCATGCGTTGTACGGGAATATCAAAGAAATGATAAACGCGATGTGTTTTGTGTATTGCGTGTTATATTTTAAACGGTTTGACAGCATATAGGTCAGTTCTTGTTGCTCATTCAAATCATTTGAAGGTTAAGTTTGATAAGCAAGTTTGCTGAGCTGCATTTGATACTAAAACGTAATTATTTAAGAATTATTTCATTCATCAAAATGAAGCGAATGCAATGTTGAGTAAAATGATCTTTTCATTAAACGTTAATTATTAATAATATCTAAAAGGTTAATTTGTGATGAAAAACCATGGTAATATAACTTTTCACTTAAGTTTTTTTACGATATATTTTTAATTGTTCGTACATCATACGAGTTTCGTCAAAGAATAAATAAATATTTGTGACAAAATTATTTTCTCTCTTATTGTTTAGTACTTTTATCTTAGAAGACGTACATTGAAAAAATATCACTTTATGTTCTAAATTTTTTGTAAAACATGAAAGGAAAAAACGAATAAAATCGTTTTTTTATAAACGTAACAGTTTTGTTTATTGTCTTAGAAGCAACGTAGATATCTACGTAAAATATATTCTTACTGACTATTAAATACTTAATATAAAAACGTATATTATCCACCTGCCCATTTACCCACAGACATTACATTTAAGACGTTAGATTTTAAATAAAATTAAATGCCTTGACGCATCCAACTCATGGACATAAATAAATTATCATTTTTAGAAACAATGATGTGAATATTCCTTCATATGATAACATACTCCGCCCATTGAAATGTGAAATTTTACATGAAACGGCATTACTGTGCTGGAAATGGATATACACCGAATATAAATAAAGCAGGTGGCAAGTGTCGTAACAAAAAAATTGCTAAAAAAATTTTGGGAAAATAAGAATATTTCTAAACACAGTCTCGATTAAAAATTTTTACAAAGCAATCATTGTACCATTATTCATTATTATAGGAGCATTCTATTATTAGCCAACTATTAATGCCGATTGATTAATGAAACAAATGATAAAATGAATTAAAACTATGAGAATTATACTGAAAAAAAATATACGAAAGACGAAGAAACGTTTAAGGAGTAAAATATCTTATCACTTAAACAAATAAATTACTTAAATATATTATTTCATTAATGAACCTAATAAATGTAAGTATTGCTAAAGCTTTTTAAAACAGATTTTGTTCAAAATGCTATAATCTATTATGTACCTACCGATGCATGTTATCTACTATTATGCATGCTGTGTGTAAAACAATAATACCTAGCCTATACTGTACTGCATTACAATTATATATTTAACCCTTTGATGGGCAATGTGGTCTGGCCAGGCCATTTTGATTTTCAAATTTGATTTTTTTAAATTTTTTTTTTTTTTACTTTTTGGCAAGCAGTATATATTATATACTATACAACACGGCAAGCTGCGTCGAATGATGCTATTGCCAATGAAGTTACGTTTAGTTGTAAAAATATTTTTAAAAATTAAGACAAAAACTTAAAGTACTGTAACATATGGCCTGGATAGGCCATCGCATATGGTATCAAGGTAAAGGTGGCTCTGCGAATTAGATACCAACTATCTGCTCAGAGGTCAAATTTACTCAGAAAAACATCCAGATGCCGATCGTTAAGCGAATCAAGGTACACAAGTGGTGTTGGGTTTAGTTGAACTTGAATCACCATACCGGGTTATCAGTATACTGTGATAACTTTTTATGTCACTCGACTTAGCCAGAATTCGGGTGGGAAAAAGACTTGTCATCGTTAGTATTCACAATATTAATTAAGTCCCTCCCTGCTTACTACAATGATTCTTTATTACATACTTAAAATAACAAATGTGATCTTGTGTTAACATAATCCAAATATGAACAAGCTAAATCTAAATAAAAAGTGGTATCCAGAGGTAATGACAAAAAAGTAAAACTATTTCCAAAATCCAACATTTTGTGGATTCCCACTTCGGTCGCTGTTAATATCCAGTAGAGACGTAACGCCCGGAGTAAGAGTTCATTTGAAACAATAAAACCTCCTCCGCTTGTTCTGTATGCGTTCGAAATTCAAAATTACCCGGTGACAGTTCAAAAGGCGGGAAAGGGGGGCGCAGGGTTGCCCGTGGAAGGAATAAATTATCATAAGTAGCTACAATAAAATAGTATGAACGTTACTAGTGGTACTCGAGTTGAACATCCCTCAATGAATCGAACCGTACAGTTCAGATTTACTTTTGGAATATCAATAGAACTCCAAATGATATATACATATTATTTGGATTTTCGCTCTTCTTTCTTAAAGGAATTGCACTGATTTCTATATTGTGGTTAGTAACAGTGGTGACTGTCTCACTGACACCTACTATCCTTGAATAAAAGCTATTTTTATCACCTTTTTATGATGGTTGAATTCTATACGGAGAAAATGACTACTGTTAATTTATTAGAATCTCTTAAAATTGTCGGCAATTCCGGTTAAAACGGGATTGCATGCCTTACTAATGAATTAACAGGTTTTCTGATAAACTTTTGGTTAGTTACGAATATATTTATTGGTCAATAATGAATATATTTTTTGGTTAATTGTGAATATATTTTTTGGTTAGTTACGAATCATGGTATTGATATTTTTGCCATATAATGTCAATTGTTATATATTTGTGTTTGTAAAGTTTTTAGCACACCATGACGATATGAGTTAACTTAAGATTAATAAATAAATTTGTGTCCTCGCAGAGCGGCAAAAAATTGTTCAATCTTTTAAAGTGACTGTCGAAGCACTTTAGATCTTTTTATGCAGCAGTGGGGTCCAGTCCATAAAGGATGAAAAGCTGAGCCTAAGCTGTAAAATGAATCATACGAATAAGTCAAAGTATAATTTAGTAAGGAACTTCTACGCTTATTTGATCAGTTGACTTCAAAAATTAGCGGAGAACGATGCTAAAATAGTTGTTTTCAAATATTTTATACACATTCCACATAACAAATGAAAAAATACACACAGCCTACCTTTGAACATAAAACACGCCATTGATATATAATCAGAATTATAAAGTATTATCTCTAATCGTGTCGGTTCTAGTAAAGATAGCAGCAATCCCGCGAACAACTTGCGGTTTTTTCCTTCTTAAAAACTGGCTATCGTTTGAAGGTAGTCTCCCCATTTCAATAACTTACTAATCATCACGCCTTTTACCACATTGGTGAGTTAGACATGGAGAAAAATCGATTTTTGCGCTCACAATAAATTAACAGGTATTATTAATAAACCATCAATTAAATATTGTTTCATCAATTTTCCTTGATCATGACGATGCAAAGAATTTTCGTTGTAATGTAAAATCTTGATAATATATTTGTAATTTACTTAAAGTTTATTAGGAAAGCTCGTAATCCATTCGTAAGGCCTGCAATCCCCTTTTAACCGGAAGTACCAAT
Source organism: Hesperophylax consimilis (assembly GCF_061612785.1). Taxonomy (NCBI): domain Eukaryota; kingdom Metazoa; phylum Arthropoda; class Insecta; order Trichoptera; family Limnephilidae; genus Hesperophylax; species Hesperophylax consimilis. The sequence continues at coordinate 7,748,295 of NC_142842.1, forward strand.
AATTTGAAGATATTTTTAATAAATTAACAATAGTAATTTTTCTCCGTGGAGAGGATGAACCCACCCAACTCGATCTTGGGGTACACTTCTTGCTTAATTCACATTCATACATGCTTATCTAAATCTCGACTCTTTCCTTTTCATCAATATAAGTCTAAATAACCCAAGCGTCCCTCATCTCGCCTACCTGCAATTAATAAACTTCACTACTTTTCAGGAACGCTGAGTAACGAGTCCACAACCGAGATGTCCAACCTTATGTAAGGTAAATATTCAATAAACATGTTTTAGTCCTGTATACTTTAAAATAAGTAGTAAGTATCCTCCTTATAAATTGAATTTTCGCAAATTTCCCCTTTCTGTAAAGGCGAACGCCTACCGAATTTCATTCGGAAATTTGACGGCATGAACGTTGCAATTCCTACGGAAATTGCCTACGCAACGTCTTAGGGCAGGTAATCCACAAATCATGTTTTAAAATAGTTATGAAATAAGAAAAAAGTTTTATTTTATTTTCAAAGCGATTATTTAGCAGGTTTACTACGATGCATTTATTTCTCCTAAACAGAAGTATTATATTATAGTTCGTTACATTTCATTGATAATGATTGCAAAAATGAATGCACTAATCTAGTCATCTCGGTTTCAACAACGGAACAAACAATATTGATCTCTGGCTCTATCTGCCAATTCTTAAGGCTCTGTAGTGAGGGTTAAAGAATCGACAGATTAAAGAAAAATAAGAAGAAAGCAGCTTGAAAGGGCGATATATAAATACGAATAGAAATTAGAGGAAGCGCGATAATATAAAAAAAAAATGTTTTACAATAAATAGGCGGAATAATGAGCGTATTAATTTAATAAATCATGACTTATTATTTATATCGAAAATCTCTTGACAAATGTCGTGCATTAAAAGAAACTGCAATTTTTTTCATACTTTGAATATGTTAAATAACAAAACCAAAAGTGGTTTTTATAATTTTCGACGCATAATTTGCGACTTTTCTCTATCGAGCGAATTTCATAAAATTACTTTGCCAGCTCGGTAAATGTATTGAGATTATTTTCGAAAATATTTTTTAATAACTTAAGTTTTGAAATTATTTGTTTTTTTAATTCGATTGACAATCAGAATACGTCCTCTCAAATAGATTCATAAAAACTCCATATGATTGGTTCATGGTTTAAAATATTTTGCCACTGAAAAAAACATTTTTTGTATGTTTTTATTTAGTTATAGAACATTACATTTTTATATATGTTTTAAACCTTTAGACTTACTAACAACTAACAACTTATTTCTATGACATTTAGGCACACTTTACACTACATCTAAAACTGATTCTTTATAGAATTTAGGCATAATCCACAAAAAGCTGCAAGACTTTTGCTTCTTTAACATCCATCGGTAGTTCATGAATTAAATCCTTGAAATAGAGATTATTTTGGGTTCCCGACAGTCTAAAATCTCCATAGCTTCTCGCGGGTTAGCCATGTATTTCTAAATTAAAATTTACATTCGTATTCTCATTCTTTCAATATATTTACTAAGCTGCTCTTTAACAACGAATTCCATCAAATGTTCGTATTTTGGTAAGTAATTTATTGGTCAAAATTTTCAATTTTTTTTGCGTTTATTATTTTTAGAATTGGCGTTATTACAGGTGTTTTGTATGAATTCGGAATAACTTCGGTGAATCATTTATGATATACACTAAGGAATCTCCTATAGCGGACCAATTATTGCTACTTTAGATTATTATGATAAATTCCCCGATTTTCCAAGTATGCATTTTTTTACAGTTAACATTAAAAAAAAATGTTATAAATCTAGAGATAAATAATTGTCTTTCTTTCTACTTGCAACATTAACCGTGTGCATAACTGCCCACTTTGATGACGTCACACCCCACTGGTTGATAACTACGTACGTTGTAATATTTTCCTTTCGAATTTAGCAAATCGTGTAACCACATTACCCCCGGTTAACCCCGGCTCGAGTTGGCAGCACTTTGTATGTCTTGTAGTATGTGCGCCTCCGTTTACAATTGTGATAATATTATTTCACACTCTCCCGGGCTGGAATTTAAAATCCGACCTCAGAACGTGTTAACACAGTTTGCTTACACATTTATTATTTATTTTCTTTTAACTAACTTAAAAAGTAAGCTCATAGAAACTTAATCAAGAACTAATCACACGTAAACGATGAAACTAATGAATATTAGAAGATGCTAAAAAGTTAATTTGAACAAGTCGCTATTCTCAACCATTAGTTACTTGAATGGTAGACAGTGATATAATAATTGACTGAGGATAGCAAAGTCATGCTTTAATTCGACCATATGGCATGTCACCGTCCGTTGCTGTCTGTCTTACTTTGACTCGATGGCTAACTTTTACCAGGTAGCTAAATTTGGGTGAGTTATTTTGGTACCTGCCTGAAGAAAGATTGAAAAAAGAATTGCAATTGAAATAGTGACTTTTCTTTGGACAAATAGTAAAATTCATTATTTGATGTTTTAAAAGTCACAAAATATATACGGTTTATTAAGTAGGTGGGTATTTAAGATTCTACTTACAAATCTTAAGATTTCAGATGTAATTTTGGTTTTGATTTATTAAATAAAAAAAAAATTTAAAAAAAAATTTTTGAGCTTATAATACTATACACTTATTTATTATCAACTTGATTGGCTTTTGCATGATATATATATTTCAAGATTTACTGCATAATACAGTGACAACATAAGTTTTTTATTGTTTAAATAACAACAACAATACTTAAGCAATGAACATAATTTATTTATGTATTACAAAATAGTACAAGATTTCATAATTATAACAGTATTCAAAATAAAATAAAATAAATAAAAAATTCTAATTATTCTACTACTCCATAAGGTGAACTTCACGAGCTCGTGTTTATGGGTAGGTACATGGTACAAAGATAAATAAAACAGTTTTATGCAGTGCAGATGATATTTTTTCAAACAAAATATAAAATATTTTTTCAAGTGCACATGGCATAAAAATAGTATAAAATAATAGTACAGGTTAATAATACGTAATTTACGAGTGAATGCAAGTACTTTACAATAAGAGTTATGTCTGAAATCAGCGAAAAAACACATAGATGCTGAGGAGTAATTTCGGCGGCTGTGTCTTCAGCACTTGTCCGCCTACCGAGTTGTGAATGTATTTCTTGTTAATAATAATTTTTAGGTTATCTTTAAATTACATAAACGAAGCCTCTTTTTAAGTGTATGTGTTTGGTTTTTATTTAATAGGCCATCACAACGTATATTTTGTTGCCGCACGAGTCCTGATTTTTTCCATCAACTAAGATCAATTGAAATTTGACTTGTCACCTCTATCACGTTAATCACATTAAATTGAATATTCTGCACCAAATTTTAGTCACCCCGTACAGTTTTAGCAATGCTAAGTGCGTTTCAAATAAATAAGTAAACATAATTAATCATTTAATGAAAATCAGGTTACCTTACCTGTGTAGTACCTACATAATGTTCTTATCAGTTGTGTGGTATGAGTAAGTTTCTGTCTACATTTCGTCATTTTATATTTGTAAAACAATCTTTGCTGGTCTTGTATCGAAAATTCTAGATGGCAGGACGTTAAAAAGCATTAACAAATTGGTGCCCTAGAGGAAACGATTCAGAGTCAGACAAGCCAAAACGTTTTTAGTAGCAGTGGAACGCTGTTCTCGCTACTTATCTAAAAACCGCATTCAATTACGTAGCAATTATTTCAAAGTGAAATCCATTAAAATAGGGTGAGCGCAGGAGACCTTTAGTATTACTTTCTCCAAGATCATTCATTGACAATATAAAGATCTTGATAAATCACAGAAACATTATTTTGCCGCTATAACTCGCCAAAAAACACTTTCTATTTTTACCAATCTGATATTAAAAATCAGATTTCTTTGATCAGTATGAAAATCAATGACCTGCAATAAAAGTTATTGAACCATAAACTATAGATTGTCCTTGTCTCTCTCAATAATTTACATGACAAGCAACAATTTTAAATAAATAAGTTTTAAGCCGTCGTGAATTCAATGACCTAAGGAAGTATGGAGCTAGTGAACTAATTTTTCAATGATGTGCTACAAGTTCCGAGAAATCCTTCAATTTAAGTTCCGTTCAAAACAGTCATCCAATCGTGACCTCATTATTTCAACTTCCAGTTCCGTGTAAGTTTCCAAGGGCGCCCGTGCTAACAAGTATGAACCTACGATATATGCGTAATCTCTAGTGTTGAACGTGATTTTTCAATAGTAATTAGCTTCTAGCTGTTATTTTAATTGCGTATTATTTACGGAATTATTCACTTGTTGATTGTTTACTGTTGTGATTATGGTAGCACGTGTGCCTCAGATATTGTGTGAAAATGAAAATAGAGGTGGCAGGTATGGTACGATTAGTTCATATTAAATTACAACAAAAATAAAATTAGCATATTAATGTGTTGCGCATTAGAACAATGCACACAATAGTCAATATAAATTAATCATTTGACTTATATTAACATTATGGCGATATGATGATGCTTGTCATAGACAGACTTTTTTTAACCAAAACCATGCACCTCCACAAACTAGACAAACCATAGGAAGTCCAAAAAAAAATTGACCTTTATCTAATCTGGTGGCCTTTACCTAAATGGTCGATTAATTTAATAATGTAGTGTTCATATTAGACAGAGACTAACTACCAATTTAAATAAACTTATGTAAATAGCAAATTTCTTGGAAGAACTGTGAATGCTTCCGCACAATATGATGCATACTATTAATAATTAATTAAAGTCAACACGATCATTATTATCTAATTTCCGTGACACTTTAAAATGTAAACACTTTGCTATGTTTATCTACGAAATTCTTTCAAGAAAGACCTTGGTCCAATGACGTAAACAAGAGCTTTTGAACTAAAGAGCTGCTGGTTGAGCATTCCTTATTGTCATACCAATTTGAGAATTCGCACGACGAAGAACGTGGGATGCTTCAGGCGCGGCCACCGACTTTTCCATATTACATTTGCGTTCAATATACAGAGTTGTGCGACTGCAGCTCCATCTATTGCTTTCACCCCCTTCATCCCCTTCATCTCCTTCATCCCCTTTCCCATATCTTCCATCTCCTTACCCATACACCTACCGGAAGGACATTCAAAATAAAATCCCAGACTCCGTTTATCAAGTTATATCAGAGGCTTCGTGAAAACTGCTGTTTGAATTGGTGCTCTTAAAGCACGAAAGTATTTCTCGTGTTCAAATTTCGACTTTAGCTCGCTTTTTAGAATTTTTATCAACCTGTCGACCAAAATAGTGGCTTTTGTTGGACTCCATCACATTTAAACTATAGAGCAGAACATCTACTGGTGTGATGAATTTAGCCTAGTTTTATCCGTCTAAATTTTCTACCTAAATGCAACCGTATTTAGCTCATAACGCCACTTCCACAACGAGCTATAAAGGTGTCAAAAAAGAGAAGATACCCATAGTTTGTTCTACATTTAACACTAAGAAAAAAGTAAATTGAATACTCGCACAAGGTTTCTCGTTCTTATTTTTTTTACATTAACCCCACACAGGAGGCTCTGAACAAAATAATCTCCCTCAAGGCCTGTGTCATCTTTGAGAATGCTGTGTGGAGGTTCTTTTTAAGGAAAGGAAGGAGAAGATATTCTGTGCAGGAAAAAATGTATGAGGGGTTGTTAGGAATCTAGGGATCAGTGTATCCAGGAGTGACGGATGTATGAATCTATCCCTCTCGCTGCGGTGCACGGCGATGGATCATGAGAGACCAGTTTGAGAGATCAAAGGATCTCCTCAATCTAGCATTTCCCGATCTGGCACGCCACGCAGCTGATGGGCAGGTGCATCTTGAACACACCTCACGCGATGAACCCGGGCACCCCTGCTAAAATACCAAACCTTACGAACCTTTTGGGGTGACCTATGGCAGAGGTGGTGGTTATCTAATAAATGGTTTAAACCACCTCCCAAATAGCATATTATTCTTATGTTTGGGTTTCACTAAATGTTCTCGTGTGTTTATAAATCTATGAATAATCGTTGGCGTTATTTCAAAGGTAATCATTTTCCTGAAAACTTTATAAAAAACTATCGCCTGAAATAAAAAAAACGTTTTAAAAGTCTGAGTATCTCGGCTTACGTTATATCCATATGTATCAAAGAGGCGCTCTAGGGGCGGCCGGCTGCTTTTTTAAGCGCTCCGCGTTTATTTTGAAAAATCTTGGGAAGTTCTCAATTTTTTCGGTGTAGATAAAGTGTAAAATAACCGCAATAATTTTTAAGTTAGATGTATAAAAATAAAATAATTTTAGTGTCGCTGATTCGAGATTAATTCAACTTTTAATACAAAATTTCAAATATTTTAAGTTCAAATCTGCCACGTTGCGAAGAAGTGCATAATAACGCTGCAGCATCGGTAAAATCGGTCGAAAGATAGGCCACATGTGCAGTGTGAAAGACAAGCGAGCAACCGTGTCAAGTGTAAATGCGTCAAGTGATTTATAATGGGTATCCTTTGAACTATGGTGACTGTAAACAATATCCGATACGACAGGGCGACACTACTACATCTCAAAAGTGAAAGTGTTTTTTTGGACCCTAAATTAGCCGCAAAAATATCATTATATGACCTAGGACGCGATAATTATACTACTCGTAAAATTAGATTTCGAGGTTGCCGTGCTGGACGCTATCATAAAAAACATACACCGTGCATCAGAAAGAAACAATATGACACAATATTTTGTGATGCAGCACAGGCCGAAAACACTCCTGCTGTAAGTGATCGGGCTACACTCCTAAGTTATAAAAGTGATAGTGTGTTGAACCCTTCAGTGACTGCAAAAGAAACCATATACAATCCAGTCCGTGATCCGAATGTGAAATTTAGATACAGGGGGTGTCGCGGTGGACAAAAAACAAAATATTTATGCAGGGAGGAACAATACGTTCCAAAAATTATTAATAATAACAATGGTAATGAAAATAATAATAAGTCTCCGTCAGTACAGGATGTTCAAGTAGTCGAACCGATCGACAAACAGAATTACCTACCGTCTAAAGCCCTCCGCGATTCTGATAAATTCCACAACAACTTAAATGAAATTAGATTAGAACGACATGCCAACTATAGGAGCAGACAGCTTGCGATTGGTTCCTGGAATGCTCGATCCCTTAACAACAAACTAGAGGTGGTGGACGATATTTTCAGAGACCAAAAACTCCATATCCTTACTGTCACAGAAACTTGGCACGAGAACAGTGATTCGTACTCAATTAAGAGACTTCGAGCTTTAGGGTATGTGGTTATTGAAGAAGCCCGACCTAGTAGGGACCTACCATCAAACAATATCTCACACATGAATCACGGGGGTGTCGCGATAATAGCCCGACCAGGATTACGGCTAAACAAAGTAGCTCTCGGTACATTTAACACGTTTGAGTATATTGGATGCAGGGTTTCTTCTTCAGGAACGTCGTTCATGTTGTGCACCCTTTATAGGCCCGGATCGAGACCAATCTCTGTCGAATTTTATAATGAGTTTTCACAGTTTTTGGAAGTTTCAGTCGGACTCTCCGACACACTCATTATAACAGGCGACATTAATATTCGTCTCGAGCGCGTGACATCACCAAACACTGTTAAATTCTTAGATCTATTAGCCAGCTTTGGATGCCACCAATGGGTCGACGTCCCAACTCATGATGCTGGTGGTACATTAGATGTTCTAATTTCAATCATTCGTCATTCTACCGTGGTAGTGTGTAGACGTGTTTATAGAAAGACAATACATTATTAGAGAATTGTCACATTTATCTAAGTTTTGCCGGGAGCGAGGTGTTCCGCGAGGCGGTCACAAGCTTAACCCATTATGGACGTGCTGTCGATAATAGAAAACATAAAATTAGAAATTTCAAATATTTCTACGGTAAAGGACTCGAAAGCTAAAAATAATCTGGAATTAAATATAAAACTATTAGAAGAAAAATGGACTCAGGAAAAAATATCTTTTCAAAACGAGATTGTTTGTCTGCAGTCAAAACTAATTGAAAAATTAGAAAAAAAAATCGAGAATACGAGCTATTTTGAAAAAAAAACATACGCAAGTTGTCTCAAAGTAATCCCGGAATCCAAATTCTCATTGATCATCAAAGGTGAAGATTCGAACATGACATCGGATGCTATTAAAGAACAAATCGTAAAGAAAATTAAAATAGCAAACTTGGGTATCGCAGTGAACGGAATACGAAAAGCCTCGCAAAATAAATTAATTATATCTTGTCCTTCAAAAGAACATGCAGAGAAATTGACAGATGAAATCAATAAAACCCTTAAAAAAAACATGGTTGCAGAGGAATTAAGAAAGAAAAATCCAAAAATATTCATAAGAAATCTTCAAGTAGATTTAACTGAAGAGGACATAATTGAGGCAATAAAAACACAAAACGATGGAATAAAAGATATCATGAATAGCGATACTAAAAACACGATTAAACTAATAAAAATGTTTAAACCAAAAAACCAAAATGGACTCACTAATTATATATTTGAAACCAGCGGAGCAGTAAGGTCTTACCTCATGGAAAAGGAAAAAATTAATATTGGTTTTAGCAGAGTACGAGTGGAAGATGCCAGCCCCTTGACGCAATGCTACCATTGTCTCAAATTTGGTCACACTGCATTAAAATGTTTTAATAAGGACAAACGTGCGACGTGTTTACATTGCGCAAAAGATCACGAATGGAAGGAATGCCCTAACAAAAACACTGAAGAAAAATGTAGTAACTGTGCACATCAGAACACCTTATTCAAGATGACCCTAAATACCAATCACAAAGCTAATAATACTAATTGTTCTTACTACAAAAAGATGATGCATATCGCTCAAAGTCGTATAGACTATGATTAGGTATGTATTATAATTCTAAAAAACAATTACAATGCTAATCACAATTTTTTCATTTTTTAACTTCATATTATCACTTTCATTTATGCATCGTAATGTATATAATTTATTGAGACATAAATATTTCATATCCTTGCCGAAAATTTTTGCCATTTATGTTACAATGCATTATCCCATTGCCACAGTGTTAAACGCTAGTATACTGAAATCTATGATTATATTGATGTTCGCGCACTCTTCGTGTATTCGTATGTGTAGAAAAAGTTCAATATGTAATTATTGTTGCCAATTAGTAAACCTACCTTGTTCTGTACAAAACTATAATCTAACCTGGAACATATCGGAAATACTAACTGCTATATTGTTATGTATCTATCGTATTTATATTTATAAATCCCAATACATGTTTATATATTATTGCTGCCAATTAAAATATTATTCTATATGGGTGACTTGAACTGTGATTTTGATTCAGCAGAAATAGATTATGAACGCACGTCAATTTTTGAAAACTGGGCAACAAAAAAACATGTGTTAGGAAATAATAAAATAACTGCCCTCAACTTAAATATACGATCTTTATCTAAATATTGGGACACTTTACTATTAATTGTTTCTAGCTCTTTGAGAAACATCGACTTAATTTCGCTATGCGAAACGTCTATTAATGAAAATAATATAAATCTTTATAAATTACCGGGATTTAATTCGTACCATTTTTGTCGAACAAAAAGATCGGGTGGCGGTATTATTGTGTACGTGAAAGATCACCTTACATTTGAAAAAATAAATATTATGACTAATAATTTTGAATGCGTTTACGGAACCATTTCAGTAAACAAACATATTCGCTTACATCTTTTAGCAATATATAGACCGCCTAATACAAAAAAAAAATTATTTCTTGATGAGCTGGAGACAATATTGGGAAATATTGATATAAAAGAATCCGTATTGGTTCTAGGTGATACGAATATTAACTTATTAAATGTACACGAACCCATAACTATGCAATATGAAAACCTCATGTCTCATTTTGGAATGACCAGATGTATAAATGATGTGACTAGAGAAGCGATATTGACTAATTATGTAACGGCTTCATGTTTAGACCATATCTATGTAAGAGTGAAGGAGACGACCGAAATCAGTTCATGCGTATGCGATTCAATAATAGCTGACCACTACCTAACTGCAGCTAGTATTAACTTCTGTTACTATGATAAATGTACCGTCGACAAATCGCACCAAGAGTATTACACTGCACTATCGGACAAAAGGATTGATTTATTGATCGAAATCACCGATTGGAATGCAATGTTAAAATTGTCTGAACCAAACATTATTTATGCAGAATTAAAATCGATTTTTAAAAATATTTATGAAAAAAGTACCTTTACAAAATTAAAAACAAAAAAATTTCGAAATAACCAAAAAACTTGGATGAATGACAGTCTCGCTGAAAGTATTCTAATACGAGATGCCATGTGGAAAAAGTGGAAAAACACGCCTAATAATAAAAAATATGAAATCTCTTTCAAAAAATATAGAAATAAACTTAATAAACAAATATTAAACACAAAAAAGGCATACTATAATAACAAATTTAATCACTGTTTCAAGAACATTAAAAAAACATGGAATGAAATTAATACAATTTTGGGTAGGAAAAATAAATCTGGTTGCGATGAAGTCTTATCTAAATATTTCCTAAAGTCACAATCTTCTGATGCAGTGGCAGAAAATTTTGCTAACTTTTTTGATGAAGGAGTTAATAAGTTGTTACATGAATGTGATTTCCGAGCGTCTAATCACTTGCAAGAATCCCTACCGCATTCAATGTACTTACCTAGAGCTAATGCTAAGCAAATTGAATATATTATCGGAGGTATGAAAAATTCAAAGTCACCGGGCATAGATCTAATTCGTATGTTTGATTTAAAAAAACATGTCAAATTACTTAGCCCTGTTATTGCTCACTTTATCAACAGAATAATCGATACCAGCCTCATCCCCGATGAATTAAAAAATAGCATTGTAAGACCTATTTTCAAAAATGGAGATCACTCCGAAATTAACAATTACAGGCCAATTTCTATTCTCCCGGCACTAGAAAAAATTTTAGAAAAATATATTTCGATAAATTTAGATAAATATTTGAATAATTTGAATATTATAGATGAATGCCAGTACGGGTTCCAGAAAAAAAAAAGTTGTGATAAATTGCTGGAAAAATTTTCTGATTTTATAAATTCTCAACTTAATTCTAAAAAACATGTACTGGTGCTTTTTATTGACTACTCAAAAGCTTTTGACACTCTCAGCCATATACAATTAATTAAGGTTCTTGAAAACATTGGAATCCGGGGTAAACTCCTCTCATTCTTTAAAAACTACTTAACTAATAGAAAAATGAACGTAAAGATTTTAAATGATATGAGTAAAGGAAGACATATTAAATCAGGAGTACCGCAAGGATCAATTTTAGGTCCAAAATTGTACATTATATATGTTATTGTTATGTCAAAACTCTTTAAAAAGGCCTTTAGATTCATTTTTGCTGACGATACTGCACTTGTAGTATCCAATGAAAATCCTATCATAGCTATTCAACAATTGCAAAGTGACTTTAACGAGCTACTTAAATGGGCTCATGATGTTGGTTTAATTATTAATGTTAAAAAAACAAAATGTATGTATGTAAAATCACCAAGCCTGGGAATATGGAATATACCCAAAATAATTGCTCATAATTCTGAATGTATTCATAGAAAAATTGAAAATATTTGCCACTGTGAAACAATTGACTTTACTAACGAATATACTTATCTGGGACTAATAGTAGACAATAAATTTAAATGGGATAAACAAGTGGCTAAAATCTGTAACCAGCTCCGATCTTTTGCAAGTAATTTTTATAAACTGAAATTTGTTTTGCCTCATTGTACTCTTAAAATAATTTATTTTTCTATGGTCGAATCCATACTCAGATATGGCATACGAACTTGGGGGCACTCAAGCAATATTTATATTAAATATATACAAAACTTACAAATTGCTATAATAAAAAAAATTGTACCACCGAATATCTACAGACAAAGAAGTAATCTAAAACTACTGTATGGTTCTGAGGGCCTACTTCCAATAAAGGGTCTTCTTTGGTACATTATTATAATGGATAATGAGGGAGATAGCAAATATAAAAAGCAACCGGTGCATAATCACACAACAAGATTCACTGAAAATAAGGGCCTCATTATTCCAAGAGTAACAAATAAGTATGGAAGCCGAACGCTTAAATATTTAATACCAGAGATTTTCAATAAATTTAATAATTATTTTAAACCTCAGAATAATGAGAGACCCTGCCCCAAAAACACTAAGCGTTGGCTAATAAGCGATGAATCAATGTATCTCTGAACATTATTATTGATGTATTCCTGAACATCTCAACGTACCTGCCTAAATAATTTGTATATAGGTAGGTACTTTGATATATATTATTTTGTGATATTGTTTATTGTATAATTTTGTGTCATACATGTATTAAAAATTAAAAATGTTTTATATATATTATTTGTAGAACCTACAGACAAGCCGTCATGTGTGACAGCTTTGTGGGACTGCATATACCTGTATCTTTAAAAATTTATAATAAAAAAAAAAAAAAAAAAAAAAAAAAAAAAAGAACAGTGATCCACCGCTTTCAGCAGATATTCGTGATATAGGACTGTCAGACCATCGGCTCGTTTGTACTGATATTGATTTTAACCCGCCTAAAGTACCATATCAAACAATTGTATCAAGGGAATGGCGTAAATTTTGCTTTAGCGATTTTCTGGAAGAGTTACAGACCTCTCTCTTATGTACACCCAATGTTTGGGAAACAAAGACCCCTACCGAACTTGTCAAGACATATAATAAAATACTTTCATGTCTGTTAAATAAATATGCCCCGACATCATCAAAAACACGGAAATTTCGAAAGTCTGACGGCTGGTTTGACGATGAATGTCAAAACCAGAAGAGACTTATGCGGAAATTAGAGAGGACCTATAGGAAAAACTCTTCTGTAACTACAAGAGACGAGTGGATCCTTGCTCAAAAACAGTATACGTGTAAAATTAATTCCAAAAGATCGGACTATTGGAAAGAAAAGATTAACTCTGAGCGAACCGACCCGCGACGTCTTTGGAACTCAATAAAGACAGTAATTTCGGAAGTCACTGTTTCAACGAAAATAGATATTACCCCGGAAGCTTTCTCAATTTTTTTTCGGGAAAAAATTGAATCCATTCGTGCTTCCGCATCTCACGCCCCTCCGCCAATATTCACTTTAAATTCTAAAGGAATTTTGTCTTCCTTCAAACCCACAACGCTAGAAGAAGTAATAAAAATTATTTCAAGCTCGCCTAATAAACAGTGCAGTCTTGATCCCATACCGACATGGTTATTAAAACAATGTTCTACTGTTTTAGCTCCATTCCTAGTTCATGTTTTTAATAAATCACTTAGCACGGGTGACTTTCCTGAACCACTCAAGTCAGCTGTAGTTACACCAATCCTGAAAAATTCACATCTAGACGCCGATAACTTAGGTAATTATCGGCCCGTTTCAAACTTACCATTTATTTCAAAAATCCTGGAGAAAATTGCTGCCACACAAATAACCAGTCACTTGAATTCAAATAAATTATTCGCAAAACGTCAATCTGCGTACAGAAAGTTCCACTCAACTGAAACCGGACTACTTCGTATGCTATCAGACATAACGCTGGCCGTAGAGTCAGGTAATTTATCACTTATCTCACTCCTAGACATGAGTGCAGCGTTTGACACGATTGATCATGAATTCCTCATTAGGAGATTAGAGGAAACATTTGGTTTGAATTCCGACATAAAAAATTGGCTGGTATCCTATTTATCCAATCGCTTAAAAGCCGTGAGGGTTGGAAATAAATTGTCCAACTTCGCAACACTTTCTTCAGGGGTACCCCAGGGATCCGTTTTGGGTCCACTTCTCTTCATCCTTTTTACAAATGATGTCGCCAAAATAATCGAGTCATTTGATCTCTTGTCTCACTGCTACGCTGACGATCAGCAAGTTTATTTTTACTGCGCTCCAAATGAAATCAATAGTCTCAAGATCCGTATAACTGAATGTCTAGAAGCAATAACTCGTTGGATGTCTTCAAACAAGCTGAAGCTCAATCCATCTAAGACTGAGTTCCTCTGGGTAGCCACAAACAAACGTCAACATTTCATAGATAATTCACCTATTACTATTTCCGGCAGCGATATCATCCCAAAAACAACAGTCAAACTTCTCGGTGTCAATTTAGATTCAGACTTTTCGTTTGAAAGTCAAATAAATAGGACTGTAAGCACCGGTTTTTTTCACCTAAGACAACTCAAGTCTGTCCGAAGAAACCTTCCTTCAGAAGCAACAAAACTACTTATCAATTCTTACGTAGTCTCACGTCTCGATTACTGCAACGGCATTTATGCCAGCCTTCCAAAATATCAAATTGACAAACTTCAATCAGTGTTTAATGCAGCAGCACGGCTCATAACCGAGGTTTTAAAATATTCGCACATTTCAGAACACCTTCGTAACCTTCACTGGCTCAAGTGCCCTGAAAGAATCCAGTACAAACTGTGCTGGATGGTGTTTAAATCCATCAATGAAATGGCCCCACCCTACATCTCTGAACTATGCTTCCCGGAAAACACTGGTCTGAGGCAGTCAACGCTTAGATCAGCAACATCAGCAGCTGTAGGCAGACTGATAGAACCTATGCGCAAGCCAAATACTAAGTTTGGTGATCGCGCTTTCGGTGTATCTGGGCCGAAGGCTTGGAATAAACTCCCTCCGGAACTAAGATCCATAACAAGTCCAACAGAATTCAGGTCTAAACTAAAAACTTACCTTTTTAAGTTGTCGTACCCTTAAATTAAATATACCAATCCTAAGAGAAAGTCCAGTTATATTCAATTTTTCAATTAAGTCCTAAACCCTGTATCTAAATTTCGCCAATAAACAATTAGATAATAAGTGTTAATCTCAAGTGACCTACCAGGTAAGTATTGTACTGTATATTTTCTCCATAAATAGTTAAGTAATAACACTGTAGAAATGTATTATAAGTTTGTACAGCGCCCTTGAGGTGTTTTTGCACAAAAACGGCGCTATAAAAGTCATCCAGGTATTATTATTTATTATTATTATATGGATATGTATTTCTCCATAGAAATACACCGGATATGAATGAAAATGTATTTTCTTGCCATTGCTTCTAGCATGAATATTGCTACTACGCATGACGAACGTCAAACGAATACAGACGCAGTACATGACGCCTGTATATAAACATTTCTTTCCGAGAGAATTCAAAATGAAAAATGAAACCATCAACTCTTGCGAGAGTTTTGCAAATGGAGAATATATTTGAATAATGCTACCGACAGAATATATTATAAACATATACATACATAAAATAACACAATAAGAAATATAAAGCGTGTTCTTATTATAAATAAAATATAAATCAAAGACGTAAAAGTCTTCTGTTATAAATCATTATTGTTAGAGATAATTAAATAAGCTATGCATTAATCAACGTTTCAAGGAATTTTGATTAAAACAAACAGATCTACAGTCGTCATCGACTGTACATAGTAATAAAAAATAATACATTGTTCTATCTTTGAATAGATTTATTTTCTTAGAGAACATTAATGGACATGGCTTTCATTAAACATTTCTGAAATTTTTCCTTGTTTTCTTAGATCAGTTCGCTTCTCTTATAAAATGTTAACTTAAATTATATTCAGCAGTTATAACTCTCGAACGGTGATCTCTGGTGTTGTATAATTTGTATCATTTTGTAAGCAAAGTAGCTTTGAAATATCTACTTTTGTGATCATTCTGATGAATTTACATATACTATTTATTGATTGTTCCGCATTATATACAACATTTTGAAATTTTACACATATCACAAACTACATTTTTGCTGATTGTTTTCCAGTTATATAAATAGGAATATGAAACTGGGTTGTTAATATTATACAAGAATATAAAAAAATCCGAGTATTAAAATCAGTAAAATACTTATTTTTTAATAGAACCTATGGATTTAGAAATAATATTAACATTTTGTATTTACTACGTAATTACCTACCTGATTACAAATATTATCCAATCATTTTAATAGAAACCTTATTGGATTGAATTGAGTTGGATTGTTGAAGTGACATGCATTGGACTGAATCCACAAGGCCACAACTTCCCGTAGTTCAAAACCCTTTTCAAGATTTTACCTTCGAAGATGTAATTGGTCGGTAATTAAGGAGAAGGTATTTTTTACTGCGGTCATTACGGCACATTTATTATATTGCTCACAGTAGTTACTTACATATTATAGTTGGTAACTTCAAGAAATCATAAGAAGTACCTACTGCTACTTGAATATCCAAGTGATTATCTCAGATGTTGTAAGAAAAAAAAACAAATAATAGATGTTTGTACCGGAGTACGTACTACAATTTTTCAATATTCTCAAATTGTCGATAATGATGTAATAATTATTTTTATACCAACGTCTCTATCTAATATTTCGTATTTATTTTGTGGGAATCCATAACAGTGGCGGCTCGTGACTTTTCGGTGTTCTAGAGTGCTAATATTACAAATATGGCATTATTGATGTTTTTGTAACTGAAAACATTATTTTTTTCAGAATATTTTTTTTGTATAAAGATTTTTATAAAATTTCAGTTTGGCCTTCATACAAAAAATCTAATTTTTGATAAAAATCGTTTTCAACTACAACAACATCAATAATGATATTTTTTGTAATATTAGCACTCTAGAACACCCAAAAGTCACGAGCCGCCACTGATCCACAATAACAAATTTATATTTACAAAAAGTGTTCCGATTGAAAAATGATCCGAATATTCATTGGTTCAGTGAGCTCTGGTGTCATGAAATCTTGGACAGTTTTTCCATATAGAATTTCGGGGCAAACGATGCTATTTCCGAGCTAGGAAAAAAAGACAAGACGCCTTATTAATTGTTCCACATTTTTAATTATGACTAATCTCTGGCAAAGCCGGGTAGTAAAGCTGGTATGCATATACCTAAATGTAATTTATGTATGCCTACAGAAACCTTTTACTGAGACAAGTAGGTATATTTTAATATTATGGATGTTCATTGAATATAATTCCACATTCCATTAAGTAGTTTTTCAATACCTCCAACTTCTGACATTTTATACTTTCTGATTCATTTATTCTTTCATTCATTTTAATGGATTTTAGCGCCTCTAGCTGACAGAGTTGCCAGTGATTACAAGTAAATGCTGCCAATATTTAACAAGAAGTGGGCGTATTATTTATGTTCTGGAGTATTAGCTTTTACTTATTCCAACATTATATTGTTCTACAATGATTCAGATATATGACGCAAAAATACGCACCGAATTACAATCAAATATCTCATTTGCTTACACGTGTCATTGTACTTAACATTCACAGTGTAATATTCATCGCAACGTCGAAAGATGAAACCACATTTCTGAAACTGTGAGTGAAATGAATACTTTTAAGGGTATAAGGCATTTTTATTATTCTACAAGGAGTACGATACCTGTTTATTTTAAATCCAAGAGCGGCGTTTTGAGACTGGGTGTATGGAAGTGCGGGATTACATTTTTATGGTAATATATTATACAAATAAAAACATACTCAACTTTGAATAACTTTTGAACTTTGTGAAAATAATAAAGAGTAGGACACCGCGCTTGATAGCAAATAATAAGGAGTAGAACACTACGCTCGAAAGCAAATATTAATGAGTGGGACACCGCGCTCGATGGCAAATAATGAGGAGTAAAACACTGCGCTCGATGGCACATAATAATGAGTAGGACACCGCGCTTGATAGCAAATAATAAGGAGTAAAACACTGCGCTCGATAGCAAATAATAATGTGTAGGACACCGCGCTCGATGGCAAATAATGACTAGAACACTGCGCTCGAAAGCAAATAATAATGAGTAGGACACCGCGCTCGATGGCAAATAATGACTAGAACACTGCGCTCGAAAGCAAATAATAATGAGTAGGACACCGCGCTCGATGGCAAATAAAATAATAATGAGTAGGACACCGCGCTCGATGGCAAATAAAATAATAATGAGTAGGACACCGCGCTCGATGGCAAATAAAATAATAATGAGTAGGACACCGCGCTCGATGGCAAATAATGAATAGAACACTGCGCTCGAAAGCAAATAATAATGAGTAGGACACCGCGCTCGATGGCAAATAATGAATAGAACACTGCGCTCGAAAGCAAATAATAATGAGTAGGACACCGCGCTCGATGGCAAATAAAATAATAATGAGTAGGACACCGCGCTCGATAGCAAATTATACTCGTAGTTTTCGTAACATGTTTTTTTACCAATTTTTTATCTGAATTAGAATGAAATCTAAAAATATTTTTTTAAATTTTATTTAAACGCCCAAAGGACTTTTACATACAATGCAGTACATCTTTTTTGAAAAATTACAATGACAAAATATAGGTAACATTACCTACAAAAGTTAACAATACTTAGGTAATATAAAACATAAATAAGTGACAGTAAAATTTATAATCTGCCAATATCGTCCAAATCAACGAAAGTATCAAATAACAACGGATAAAATCGTTGTTAACAATATTATTGTATACTAGGTAGAAATAGATATGATTTGAGATATTCACGACCAAAAGTATTGTAGTGATTTGTTTTTATACCTCCTTTCCATCGTACAATTAATTTGAATGTCAAAGGTTCATGTAACTTACAGGTAACAAGGTTACTAAGGTATGAAGCAGATATATTACTATCTAGAGCAGCCAAACGTTCTTATATTTTGCTGAAATTTTTTCATTTTTATTTTTGTACTTCAATGCAACTATTTTCTGCTCCCAACTTGAAAATGGATTAAAAAGTCGACAAAAAATCTTTGTAGGTTTAAAAGTATTTTCACTTGTTAGGAAAGAAAAAAAAATGTTTTGAAACATGGGTTAAGGTCAAAGATATTAGTTCTTCTAATATCTTTGGTTAAGGTAGTACAAATAATCTGCGTAAAAACATGCTCTTTTTCAGTCCATTCCCTGTTAACTTAGTTTGTCAAGTCTGTGTTATTTGATTATCTTAAATTGAAGATTCATTGAAATATCATACTTGGACATAAAATATAAGTCTTTTATTATTCGTAGGGCCGTAGTACGTTAAGCCTCGTCTCGTCTCGACTCGCCTCGCCTCATCTCGCTACTTGCCTGTCTTTTTGATAATAAGAAGCGGCTTAGCTTTTATTGCAAATCGTTTGCCAAAAGGGTTGATTGAATATGTAAACGAATTTTTTTATGACACATATCGGTTCATTCAGCGCGTCTCGTAGCTCACGTCAAATAGATTTATGCCCACTACATCTCGGTACAAATCAAGAATTCCCACCGACGACATGGCAAAGGCGAAAGTGTTCAATTCCCATGCGAAATAAATGGGGTTCTGTAAAAGTCGCAGAGCATATCAGTCGGAGCTTTCAGGCAATGCGGAGAGAAAGAGAATTGGGGGGAGGCTGTGTGCTTCAAGGGGTGGGGATCAGCTGCCATTTTTGTTTCTTTTGAAGTGGAAACACGAATGTATGTATCTGTTTTTGATTCCCTTTTTGACAGAGATGGCTTCATTACCATGGTTTCCAGTCAGATTTTTACGAAGGTGTCAATTTTCGACCTCCGTAATGTAGTTGACGGGCATACCTTTGTTATAATATATTTAGATACATATCAACAGTCCAAGGGGTATGTTTGTAATTTTCTTTTAGTTAGTATATCAAAACCAATATTTCCTCCAACCTACCTAACACAATAATTTTTCAAAGTTTCTTTAGGCAGGTAGATATCATAATATGTATTATTCCGATTTGACAGCTTGTAGTAAGATTGGGATTAAGGTGTAGTATCCAACACAGTCACTAACAATCGAAAATGAAACATACAAACAAATTTACAGACAGATGAAATGTTAATCGATCGTGTTAAAACTGGAATTCAAAGTTAAATAAAAATAATATCAAACATCAGCGCCATAATAAATCCAAAATCGAATAACTAAATTAAATTTAAAAAATATAAAGTTTTAATTATTCTTTGGAAATATAGCAAAACATAGTTAAGAAAATTGAAATTTCACAAAACAGATCTCATTTGCCTAATTGAAATATCCTTTTTATAAACTATTAACGACATTTATTTAATTAACTTAATATTTTTGAGTTTATCAGTTACATATAAAACTAAATAATTGTTCACAAAGGTGATTGCCTCCTCATTTGACGAAAATCTCTGTCCTCCGAGCGCAGTTTTTAGATTAGGGAACAGAAAGAAGTCGCTTGGTTCTAGATCTGGTGAGTAAGGCGGGTGGTCAAGGTGGTGGTAAAGCCTATGCTTTTTTATTTATCTCTTTTCAATACATAAACATGTTGTTGAAAAATAATTACTTACGAACTGTGAAAACTCAATTAAATACTTTAAAAGTATTTTATGCTCATAGAGCTACAATTAGACGCGCTACTGCTACTAATATCTCGCTGAAACTTGTTCCACTACTAGAACGCGATAAGCGGTGCGCTTAGACCCGACTCGGTTGTTTTAGTTAGATCGGAGGAGAATTGGAAACTAGTTGGAGGCATAAAGAGGAACCTGTTTTTTCGCTTCATGTCTCGTCTACATATAAAACATCACTGTTTATACTACGACTCTCGATGAAAAGGGTAAATAGTGTAATTTTCACAAATAAATGAACTAACTTAACTTTGAAGATTATCAAAATAAAAAGGTGTATTGAAAAAAAAAAATCTGTCCTTTTAAATAAACATCCAAGGGTGTAGTTACATGACTGAAGGAGATGTTAAATGCTAAATTAATCCAGCATTCCGGTCACGTCTTGAACGCTCAGTCCTTTAGACGAGTCTGTGTAGAATGCACCCCTGCCACCTGCCTCCTGCAACAAAGTCATGTATGTTTAACTACCAGAATATAAATGTTCGGTGACAATGGCAAGTTCAAACTGTAAAAAATAATCAGTTGATCCTGTTTTGAATTATGTATCGTAAACCTTATTGAGATTCAGTTCGTATAAAAAAATGTAAGATTATCAAATGTGAAACAAACACTTGTAATCATATTTCTTTAGAAAGAAAAAAAAATTAGGTTGGTAGTGTCGGATACTACCGCAGTTATTTTGGTGAAAACTATAACTGTGTGTAGGATAGGTTCTAGGTCGATGCATATTAACGCCTTTTTTAGATGCTTTTTTATGTGAATAGTTAACATTTTACAGTATTTATTGTGCATACCTAAACTGCCTCATTTACAAACTTTGGGTTGTGTTATCTGCAAAATTGACCGACTCGGTATAATAAGTATTCTGGACAATGAAGAGGACAATGGAAGTTAGTCCCAGAATGTCTGGACTGAAATAAATCCCGACGTCTTTCGTAGTGATATCCGAATGCTTATCAAAGCAGGCAATTCTTAACTATCAAATGTATCATTTATCATTTTATATGGCAAGTCATTGCGTATTTTTTGCTGTTATTTTGATTTGTTTAATACATTTTTAACTTACATTTATTGAATACAGGATCAACATTCATTATTTGAATACCTCTTCCTAAGTTTTCCCTTGCATTGGTATCGGTTTGTCCAGATCATTTATTGGTTGTAGTAAACGTTTCTGAAGGTGTGCTCACGCATTGGTTTTTGGTTCCTGTCTGGCGTTTTCGGTGTCATTCTATTTTGAAGTTCATCTTCAAAACAACACTTGATTCATTCGGATCGGATAATTAATCTCTAAGATATGACCCCGTTTCTGGACACGTGTCGAATCCGGAAAATCTAAAAATCGTGAGTTCAATTTTTGTTCGATTTCCAGCAGCCACGAATGTTGGAATGGTAGTGGCACAAACATTCATCCTAATTCTTTAAAAAAAGACTAAAGTGGCAGTATATTGTATCAGAAATGGCCAGTTGTTAGGAGGAAAGGTGTATATTATAAGGCGCTTTTTTAAATTTCCTAAAATTGGATAGTTGAAAACTTTTTCGGTATTGATAAAATAATAATTTATTAATAATATTCTCGATAAGTTTATAATAAATAACAAAGTATTATACATACATAAAATATTCTTAGAAAAATAGAAAAAATATCTTTTTTGTATACAAAAAACACAATCAAAATGTATGGAGGCTGGTCTTGTAGGAATTCAAGGTACTTTTACGATTCAGGACGATGACAAAATTTATTCTTGTTCTTACCACGCTGCTCCAAAATCAAATTTTTTATTTCGTTTCAAAGGCACATTGAATATTTTTCTTGAATATCAAGTACATTATCATTATTCAGCGGTCGTGTACAGAAAGGAATCAAATGTAATTTAAGTATCAATATTTTTATTCAACAGTTCTAAATAATTTTAAGAATGCAAAAAATACAAAAAGTATTTGACTAAGCTTTTGTACAGCATATTATTTGTACTCTGCAGTGAGATTTGGTGCTTTGAAAATAGCAAAACTTTTTATCTTTTCCGTCAAATATTTTGAAATACCATATTGACTACATAAATAATAAATACACTATTGTTTTGTAAACATTTATATATATATATTTATTTATATTTATGTTTAACTCTTCGGCAAAATGGAGTAGCATAATTATTTTGATGTAATAAACACGCGACCTTTTGAAATCCTTTTTCCATTTGTTTTGTCCATTCAAAAACTAGGTGCTTATTAAGAAAAATCATCGGCTCTCAAAACTCATATATACGCAGTTGGTAAGGGAGAATATTAACACTTAGGATGGGTTGTTTCTGAAAATTTGAACAATTCATCAAATTTAAAAGTTAATTTTCAAGTTCTATGAAAGTCCTATTGAACTTCTTTATTATATTAAAATGGGCCAGTTGCTTCACAGAACTGAAATAATAAAAGAACTTTAATAGAACATTCACAGTCCTTGAAAATTAACTGTGAAGTTTGATGAATGTTCAAATTCTCCGAAACAACCCGTCCTTACTAAAATATTTTGTCGTTTCATAATTGTTTCTTTGTGAGAACTACTAAATTACCTAATATAAAAGGATTATCATAGTTGGTGCCTGATAATCTGTTACGAATTACGAAAGATTATTTTTCAGTTCAATCTCTATAAAAGCAATACGTTACTATAATTATAAGTTCTTTCTCTATATTGTACCCTTTATTATCCTACTCTGAAATTCATTGTGCCACAATTTTATCAAAAAATGATATCATCCAAAAGATGTTCAGATTTTCCTGGAAACACGGCACATTTCAGACACTAGAAAGGGATCAGTATTTCCGCAATAATAACACAGAAAACCAAAAAATATATTATTATAATGGCGGCTTCAGTAACATTAAGAAAGAGATATTTTATTCAGGTGGGGAGGAGAGGGTTCCACCTTCAGATAAGAAGTGGAAGACTCACAAGTTGCGCAAGAGAGAGAGTGTATTTATTTAGGCATGAATATGATATTTTTACGTCGTATATTTGGTCCAAAAGACAAACAAGATACGTCTTTCCAATCCCCATAGGTACAAATTTTCCATTTTCCCGTGTCTATTTTTCTTGTTCCTTACAAAAAGACCTCCTATCTTCCACTCACACGGGTACACGTAGGTGAACCAAGGTATCGTGTTGTCACAAATAATCACATTTTATGTTCAGAAAAAAAAAAATATTTCTCCACAAAATATTTTGAAATACAATGTTTCAAAGAAATTCTCATTACATTAAGGTAGATATGTTTACTTTAAAAATAGCATTATTACTAGGGACATTCGAATGTGAATCATAACTCATAACTCCTGCATCTCGTTATTTTCAAAGTATATAATATGTATATCTACGCTACAGTAAAATGTGTGATTTTATAACTTGGACAACATTTTATGAGCGTATGAATATTCGCTAGGAATCGAAGTTACTGATAGTACGGTATAATATGATTTCTGCAGAACAGTTATTTTTTCTTATACTTTTGACTATCTATGATCTGCGATTGTACAATGCCAGGACTAAAAAAATCTACACATAATAGGCAAACCATGGTTCAAAACGTTCCAAGATAATTTATATAGTAAAATTCAAATATTATGTTTCAATTTTTACATTGATTTTGTACTCAATAACATGGTGCCGATCAACAGAAAATAACACACTTATCATACAAAATATATTAGCATCAATTTATCAAGAAAAATATCAAAGAATGATTTTCGATATTTTCTATGAATATAAATGAATATATTTTTTTTTCAAGTCAAAAAATAATGTAGATAAGAATTTTGATGTTATGTTTAATTCAGAACCACCCTGTTATTCTTGTAGAGTTTATACTGTGTATTATCATAAAGCGCTCAATCGATTTATTTCAAAATATAAGGGAGGTTATACGAGCTTTTCTATCTAACATGCGCCTTTGCCAAAAGTTTATCAACGGGAGAATGGATTTCCTTATAATATTTTACATAATGTAATATCTCTTAAAAGAAAAATAATAGCTAGGTTGCAGAGAAGGACACACTGAAGTAAATTCTCAAATCAGAAAATGTAATACAATTTGATTGGAAAATTCATGATTAGGTATTTCATTTGACAAGTGCCAATTTACAAACAAATAGTAAATAAATCATTTAGCGTTACTGGTCCTCAAAGTGAAGCAAGATTTAATCCACAGTGAGATTTAAATTAGATCCTTCTGCTGCTTGCCGAGCTCATTAGGCTGTTGAACACGTTGTTTAGGTTTTTGTAAAATTTCATTTTCCAATACATATGTGTTTCTTTAAATATAATGATATGAAGTTATCTGTTACCATTCGAAGGAATCAGGCAAAGGTCATTATTTTTTATGCTATTAGTTCATTTAAATTGATAGGTAATATAGTACTAAAAAATGTTCCCACTGTTACATTTAAACGGAACTAACTGAAATGGTGTTTATTGGAGTTGGATGATAATATGTGTAGGAATGAACAAGGTATGGAAATAATGAAAACGGGAAGACCAATCACTTACCATAATATATCTGCGACCAACACACAACACAATCACAATACATTGAGTTTCGACGCAATACGTCGAGGTAATTATCGCCATAACAAAACGAATGAATACTTAAAACGATGCACCAATTATGTACACGAAAAATGCCAACAACTTGTTTTCAAGGTAGTCCCAATTCTTGTTTCAATCTTTTGTTTTTAAAACAAACGCACTTGAGTTTGCACTATGTTCTTGCAATTATTCCAAATTTCAAATACTTTCCAGCAAAGTGACTGTTGGTGATATGTAGAAACTGGATAAATGATATATAGGTTCCTACCAAGGATATTCTTATTTCAAAATCAAACACCTACATCGTTTATTATTTAGTATGTTTTTCCCAATGAATTAGAAAAAACCTTCAAAAGGGAAATAAAACATTATAAAGTAAGTAGAAAACATATTATTAAACAGGGGTACAAAGTTATACCTGACTATCTAATAACTCACAACAGTGTCAGAATGGCAAGGTATGATGGTTAAAATAAAATAATATTATTATTTGAATCCATTAGATTAGTATTAGATAGTACGTTCACCCTCTTCAATAAGCTTTCTTTATTGGAAATGAACAGGTTTATTCATTGTTAACACAGCATAAGGTAGTTAGGTAGCATAATAAAAATACAAAATTATAGAATCTTTTGAATTTCTAGTCTAATAATCCCTCTTATATCTTCAGCCCGTATACAGAACAGGACTTACGTAGATATATTCGTTGGTAGCTAGGTGGTTGTCTCCCAAAGAAATGTTCCAAATCAATTCGGGATTCGTTCGGCTTTATGGGATCTCGCACGGTTCCCTCTGAGAGAACGTCTTCCGTTGCTATGGAGTAATCGAATGTCAAAAATAAAAGGATGTACCGTGAGAAATACAAGGTGAAATTCTAGTAATTGGCAATTTAAAATGTCACGCGCGGCTTACGCACCTCTTCTTTTGTAAAACGCTACCAACACTCGCACTATTCTAGATAGGTACGATGGTGTAGAATATTATGTATATTTATCGAAAGAGATCTGAACCAAAATTCTGTGAAATCTTTTGAATTAATTTTTATTGAAATCGTTTTGTAATGGTTATTGTGAATATTTGGTGGCATAATTGATCAAATTCTGCGACGTCATGGATCATTTCGTGCACTTTCAATGTTAATCCGAAAACATATACTTTATTCAGTAGATCATAAACCGACGTGCTGGCCTTGAAATAGTGTATTTGAATTAAGTTTACATACGCTAAAATGTACCATTAATAACCAGTTTGAGGCTGATTTACATAATACCATTAATGAGTCAGTAGGTAAGAAGTTTTCAAGGGCAGGGTAATTCCCTCGCGGAATTCGTTCACTAGGTCAAAGTGAAGAATGCATTAAAACAGCGAGTAAAAAATAAACACCAAGTTATTTCCCGGCAAGAGCGAAAGTTGAGAAAGTGCCTCGGGGAGGAGGGGTGGGGAGAGAGACTCCCGACCTCATTACGGTGGGGAAAAGCGATGCTCAAACGCCGGAGAGAAAACCCTCTTAAATAATATACGAAGCGTACCTATTAAGCGACGCCACGAGAAAATGAATAGCATTTAAAACAGCGAGGGTGAGAGAGATGAACGTACTCCCCCAGCCACATACCTGCAGCATTAAACTTAGTAATAACTCCCTTATTCACAAACACCGGATGTAGGGACCGGTTTTAATTTGCGAGCACGCCTTTGAATCGGGGTGATAATTTAATACAGCTCTCTGAATAAGCGGGGGATTTCAGTGATGAAGACCTTGACCTAACCCAATGGCAGCATCCACTTCGTGTCTGTTCGGAGCTTCTCGCAGCTTTCCGGCCCATTCATAATGGATTTAATTATCTCATAGTACTCCTAGTACTCGTTTTGCACAGAATTGGAGTAAATAGGTGGCGAAGGCCGCGGCCGGGTGCACGATTTTACACTTGAGGAAGGTCGTGGTTGGAAATTGTGTTAAGAAATTGGTGGGTGGTACCAATGCGTAGTTTCAATTACTTTACTCGCTTCTTGTGAGGCTCATTGGCCGCTTGTTTGGCGAATAAATCAAATTGTTTTTGTGGTGTTAAATATTAATATGGTGGAGTGCTATCTAATAAATATGGAAATTCGATGTTGTAATGGGAAAATCTGTTAAGTAAAAAAGGCTTGTGAAGCTTTCGTCTTTCTAGAACAGAATAGTAGGTGAGTAAACATCTGCATAAAACTATAACTAAGACTTTACATAGATCATACGTTAGTCTATTAGGTTGCTAACAAATATATCATTTCTGAATGATGAATCTTTCAAACGATAAAATATTATTTGATTTATTGATATTCCCTAAAAACGATTTGTCTGTTTGAGTGCATGAACTTTTTTAGAATTTTCTAGTTTTTTTCAAAAAAATGTTAAATTTAAAATGAAACAAATAGTGTACAATAATACCAATAAAAGAACATTAATTCCGTTAAAATATTACATAGTATATTTGCGGCACGTTCCAGAGTGGAAAATACTCTCCGTGTTACACTGATAAAAGACTATAATTCAGAATTGAAATAACTTTAACCGTGTTTGGTGACATTACGCTTTTCATCTCCTCCCTCTTCCCATTACCTTTAGTCTCACAACAAACCCCAGTTTGGGATGTCATAGTCTCACTGGATGAACTGGGCCAGCTTGGACTCTTGTGTCTTGTGCAGTATTCATATTTGAAAATATTGACAAATTGGTCACTGCTCAGCTGTACACGAATAACTTTCAACCCATGTACTCCATCCTAGACTTAATAAGAATTGATAAGCACTCACTTAAGTTTTGATTTCTGGATCGAACAGACACGTGAAAGCGATAAGTTTGAGACAAAACTCAAGACATAAGTCCTTTGAAGATGAACGCCAGGAGTTAAAAAGTTCTTTTAAGAACTATTTTACGCAGGTAAACCGAGAAAATTCTTCTACATATATATTGTATTTGAATAAATTATATATTTAAATAAATATTTAAAATAAAATTAATTACAAATTCAGATTAAATCAAATGATTAAAATACAAGTTAAATCAAATAAAATAGTACATATATATATATATATAACGATTATCATTCAATATGAGATCTTTATTTTTTTTAAATGTGTACCCTTTTCCTTACGTATAGAAAATTAATATAAACAAACTTTCTGTTAGCAGTGTTATATGTTTATTTCGGCCAATAATAACTTATATTATCGCCGGTAACCATCGGGATTGTTTAAAATGTTAACATAACCCCCTATGCATTATTCACTAGCATCTTTTGAAATTAATTAAAGACTAGGGGAGGCAGAAACAATGATATTTACGCGAGTACGTAAATGCCATTAATACCTGCTCCATTACTGTACGAATAGAAAGTGTTAGTTTTTAAATGGTAGGGAAAATAATAAATACATCTCTTAAAAATTTAAATAACCAAAGAACGAAGTAGGAAAGGAAAAAAACAGGTAAAAATCTATTGCGTACATCCCGATTTACGCACTTTTGAATTCGGAAATTTAATCCAACACAATTTGGGACGAAAAGGGTGCCTACATTGCCAGAGATATGTAATACATAAGAGAGAGAGAGAGTGTCGGCTTTTCGAATCACCTCGGAAAATGGAATCTATGTAGTTTGGCTGTTATCCCCGGGGGAGGGTGAGGCAATGCGGTATGGGGGGTGGAGTGGAACCGAATTATATTTCCACATAATAATGTACATCTCTCTCGCGCCGCCGCATCATTACTCACCTCGGGGCGTGCGTGTGTGGGTTTACCTCTCTCTCCCCTAACCCGTGCCCGTCTTACCCCACGCCGGGACTTACCCACCCCACCCCGCCTACCCCACGCGTCACGTGATCTACATGTGTGCCGGGAATAAAGGCGCGAAAAACGGAGGCGGGAAAATTCAAACGTCAAGAAAATGGAATGTGCCTGAAAGGAAAACTTTCATATGTGGATTCATGCGTATTATTTATTTTGTCAGAAAAATATTATTGCTGTTTTACATGGTGCACTGAATTTTTGTATTACCAAAAATGTAACAAACTTAATTAATTGTATAATCCATAACACTGTCGTAGTTTGTCAATTAACAGAGGGAGGGGAAAAGCCAGGAGTGCAACAGCAGACATTTATTTAATCTTCATTGTATATATATATAGCTATCTTGTTTGAGTATTTGTACGCCAGAGAGGGAACAACACTTCAACACGTTTTCTCACTAATAAAATAATATTTATCAAACCTCTGTTGTATCAAAATGATAATAGCCTTTATCGTCTTAATTTAATCTGACAATATTTCATTATCTTTTGGGAAAAAAATGAAATTTATTTTCGTATTCATATTTATGTTTAATTATAAAAATAACATTATTGGTTCAGTAATACTATTTATTAATTTTAAGTCAAAGGAACTGTTTAAACGTGAGTAAACCCTGGTTTAAATTTAGTTTCACTTGCAAGCACCCAAAAGATAATGTATTCAACTGATAGATAAGTATCATATTTGTAGTTTCTGCAGACACAGGGCATGTCCTGTGTCCGTTCCGTGCGCCGACTTTTCAAGGCGAGAAGGAGTCAAGGAGCCAACACGCTGCAACCGGCTTAGGGCTAACCCTGTGCAGGTTGTTTATATATGTTATTTTACTGTAGATGCTATATGTTCTTAAAGGCTTAAAATACTCGGATTTTGTATATTTTAAATCATTATAGAAACTGATGTTCAACCATAGATCTACAATTAGATGCGCTAATGCGCACTGTTACCCCGTCGAAACTATTTAAACCGCATTTGGTAGTTTTAGTTAGAGTGTTTGGAGAGTTGGAGGTCAGTTGGAGGTCAGATGGACGTCAGATGGAGGTCGGCTGGAGGTAAAAAAGCGGAACAATGTCAGCTTGTTATTTTTAAATATCTAAGAACAAATCGATACCAGTTGTTTTACTAGATAAAAGTTTTTACGCTCAGTTTACGAAATATTCAGTCATCCTGAAGAGTCCCGTGATTATTTGACCTAACCATTTACTTGATACAGTAGTTAGTGTTTTTCACTGATATCACAAAATTTTTGTTTTGCACTCAGTGTGTATTATATTTGTGATCACATCTACTGACCATTTACGCAAAGTGCTAGATATTCCATCAAAATACGCATCGCCAACGCACAATTTCCAAAATGTTTAGATTTCCAGCACTCACCTGAGGAGAGTATTATTGATAGGTAGGTGGCTGAGCGTCGCAGATTGGGTTCCTTCAGAAATGTATGTAATCCAAAATTGGATCCGATGCGCACGAGAAATAACGCTTCCTGGAAACGTCGCTTGGATTGGATGGAAGGAAAGGAGGAAGAAAGGGGGTGGGGAGGAGAGGAGTTTAGTGTAAAGGTGAGGGGCGTACAGAGGGGTAGCAAGAGGGGTGGGTTTAAGCCCAATTTACATCTTCTACTTGCAGTAGACAGACCTTGGAGATCCATGACCGAAACTGTAAGATTTGCAGTAGTACAAAAGCCAATTCTAGCACAAGCGTAGTGCTCCTCATACCAGTCTTTGAGAAAAAGATGAAGACGGTTTGAAAGGGAAGTAATATGTAAATACGAATGATAGAGAAAGTGCGCTAATACAAAAAAAACTATTTTAATTAATAGGCGTACGCGCAAATATTTAATAAAGCATGGCTCATTTGAAGTAGAGCAAAAATCTTTCGACAAATGTCTTAAGTAGAATTTAAACAAACACTGTAAATAAATACCTTTAACATGTCAGATAAAATAACAAAATGTGTTTTATAATTTTCATAGCATACTTTGCGATTTTTTTATGGAGGGAATTTCATATAATTGCTTTCTCAGAACGCCCCGTATAGAGATTATCTTAAAAAGTAACATACATTTTTTGAGAGCTAAAAGCTTAAAGTGTTCAAGGAAAACGTGATTTAAATCGGTAAAAATTTGGAAAGCGGGGTCTTAAGTCAGGCGGTTGCGGGTTGGATTCCTGAAATAGCTATTGTGGCCTGCTAGTTGAGTCTTGAGTGTTGTGAGATTAGATGTAAAACTTAGCCCTACATCAGAGCTGTTTTAAGATGTATCGACATACAGATATAAATGGTTTCGACTGTAAGAAGATTGTCATAAAATTAGTACAGGCATTTCAGTATGTAATACATGTTCTGAAAATAAAGTATTGCATGTCGGTGTCAGCTGTGGGATTTGGATTTAATCCGTCCTGGTAGAGCGTCATCCAAGGTTATCGGCCCGTGTTGGTTATATAATATGTATAAGTATATTGTAAATAACAAAAAAATCGGTAAAATGACAACAACCTAGAATGCAAGATCCTTTATGTTTAATATCAATTGATCAGGATTTAATAATACTTTAACGTTAAGGTAGGTACTCGAAAAACTTACCTTGTAGGATTCTGTAAAATTTCCAGTGCCGTGTTATATGGTCTCAAAGCCAGTGGGGTGTAGGAGGGGTACCGGAGGGGTACAGGAGGGGGTGGTTTTTCCTTATAAATATTTCTCTTTTTCCCTCCGAAACCGTCCGTCACATTCGCATCGGTGACGCCGCGCGGGGAGACGAGGAAGGAGCGATTCGGATGTGTCTCGGAGAGTGGAACTCTTTCGCTGTGAAGAGGGTAGAAAAGGCTTTATTTGCGGTGACCATACGTTCATATACTAAATTACAGATTTTGAAAAAATATTTTTTATTTTTTTTAAGATTTCCCTAATCCTTGTTTAGTGAGTAAGTAATGTTTTTTTCTTTCGGTAGGTACTTTAATTTTTTTACCACTTTTTTATCTCTAAAATATCGAATGTTAAAGTATGATCGAATTAATCCCAATCACTAGATATGGAATAACTTCACAGAATACTTATTTTACATCATGTTTAATGATGCTTTATTTTTACGTAAGTTGGAGTTGAATTAAAAAGTTATTAATTGTGAAGGAATTTCATTAATTTTTACATAACAGTTCCAATTGCCCGAAACCAGAGGGACTAAGGCATACGAAATGAAGATGAGAGAGAGAGAGAGAGAGAGAGAGACGGGTAGGAAATACTGGGACAATAAAAACCTACAGCTAAAGACTTTTCGAGCAATGTTTCGATTCAGAATTTGTGATAAATGTGCTGGTTACTATATTTACTGTATTTGTTTACGATGTGTCTTTATTAACGGCGAGATCAATTATAGCAAGGCTGGCTTAATAGTTCATAGGAGTAACTTTAAAAGTCAAGCTCTATTATTACTAGTATAGTTGATATATCCACTGTTTTGTTTATGTAAGAATTTTTATAAACAAATTTATTTTAAAAATGCAATAAAATGGAAATTTTTGCAATATTCTTAAAATTAATTTAATTGAATTGAGAAATTAACATAAAAAATATATTTCCTCGTGGTCACACGACCGAATATGAAGTTTGCAAGAAAGCCAGTACAATACGTATAAATACAATATCTCTCCTTATTCCCAGTGTGCGGGCTCGTGTATTCCCGTCCCGCCTACACCACCCCTTGCGGGTAGGCGGGAGGGGGAGGGAGATACCCCCTTTTCCACATACGGCCCGCCACCCCCTGGTATAGAGAGAATACAGTTTGAAGAGAGTATAGTCTTAGATGTTGAAAGGGTAATGGATACATTTATTAGTATGTGTAACTTTCGTGGTGGTCTCTGAAAAGTGAGCAATGGTCCGAAACTCATTTTATGGAAGAGAACAAATATATTGTTTCTACATAACATTATAAAATACAAAACTTCATCGTTTAATTTAGAAGATGTTGAGAAACGTATCGGACATAGTTTAATAAGTAATTACTGAGGTTATTTGCGGTAAAACGTGTAAAAAAGTGTGTCTTATTATTTTGTTTTCAACTAAAAACATACAAAATCAGTAAGCATTGGAAAGTTAACAGACAGTTACTTGGTTGAATGATCAGTGACAATATATGATTAATTTTTTATTTGTTGGTTTTTGAAAATTCTCCAAAAAAACAAAAAATATCAACTAAAATTTCATTTTTTTCTACAAAATAAATGTCAGAAATTACTGGTTAAAGTAAGTCAGGTACGCTTTTTAACACCCTAAATAGTGAGTTATGTGGATTATTAAGTTTAATGAACCTTTCAAAATTACTCTTGAATTGAATTTTAATAAATGAATCAATATTTCTCTAATTCGACCAAACATTAATGTTTTAATAATTTATTTATTTATTTTACGCCTATTAAGGCTTTTACATACATATATAACAATATTTATGAAATTATACTCGTAAATAGTGCAGGAAATGACTGTTTAAAACACATATATAAATAAAAATATTTTTGAATTTGATCCACACAGTATTTAAGTACAAAATGTAAAAAAAATTTTTTTTTCTTTAGCCGATAAAATACTGTTAACGTGCAAAATACTGTAATACTGTCAATTTAAATAGCTTTATCAAAATATTCACCTACTTTTAAATTTGCTTATATGATGAAATTGATTTACTAAATATATCAACAACATCGGAGTACTTGTTTCCTAGCTATTGTATTGAAATCAATAGACACCCTTAAAATAAATACCAACATTTTCAAAGCTTTCTTGGTCATTATTTCTATTTCTAACTCTCCTAACGTTCCATTCTTGCATCTCCTAGTGTCGTGGCTCCCGGGTATAGAGCAGAGGCGAGGTACTCCGGGCGAATGTCGCCCCAAAACGGAACGCCGAGAAGATTGAATACGTACAAATGTGGCGGATCAGAAAGCGCCTATACATTATTATATGAGAGGGGCACACGGCGATAATGGAGCAAGTACGTGGAATCCGAATTGAATTGGTCTCCTGGGTGGATTGCTATTTGCCACCACCATATAGTTACAACTCCATACCGTGCACGTTTAGTTTTAGATTTAGAATTTTTACTTAATATCCACATACTTCTTATTTTTAGCAGTATTTCACATTACATTGGTCGCTTATTGGACGTACTAAATCATCAATTTTCTTAACTGATACTTATGAAATCAGTTCAATTAAAACTAATTTCAAGCCAATATCGAATATTTTAAGATTATCAGAAATAATAATATATTGTATGCTTACCTACTGGTTGAAAGTGATGTGAATATTGATTATTGTCATTTTTTCTACTTTATTATCATTTTTAAATTTAAATACCATGCACTACACGAGTACGCTAAAACTGGTAACAGACGATAGATATAACCTCATAATTCAGCATATCGCTCGCCAAACATACTGATGGGAAAATATATCTCTCCTCTGTGACTTTATATAATACTATATTCAAGTAGTTGTATATCTACCTCCTTACTAATAAACTAATAAACAAGATTTACGCTAGATCGATGGTCGTTTATCAGTTGTGTAAAATTTAAAAGACATTTATTAGCAAGGTCCTCAGTGTTTTTATATCCATCTCTCTCCAATATTGAGTTAATTCCGACTTATGTAATGAATTGTTTCTCTTACACCTACAGGTACTATGCAAAAACGTTTCTATATTGTTTAAAATATTGTGCACAAAAATTTGCAGCACTTATGGTCATTATATTATATTACTCAAGGGAAAAACCGTCTAGAAACTCTTAATACAAGTGAGAAACTGGTTTTGTGTCATAATTTTTTTGATTTGAGCTTCCTTTTTCGGTTGCTAGAGGGTTAATTTTATCTGTTTACTAACTTTTAAAATGCTTTGAAGTCTATACACGGATTC
This sequence comes from Hesperophylax consimilis, assembly GCF_061612785.1. Classification (NCBI taxonomy): domain Eukaryota; kingdom Metazoa; phylum Arthropoda; class Insecta; order Trichoptera; family Limnephilidae; genus Hesperophylax; species Hesperophylax consimilis. The sequence goes on from NC_142842.1 coordinate 7,783,205, forward strand.
AAAAGCTTTTTAAACCGTTTGTTTGTCAAAAAGATGTAACAGATTGAAAAAAATGATAATTCACTCTTCCGACCCTTCTTACTGACTAATTACTAGAGTTAATATTTAGTGTTGATTTAAATAAATCTCTTAAATCAAATTAAATTTTGATAAACAAGAAGTATATAATATTCAAAGTAAAGAAAATATTAAAACAATTTTAATTTGTAAATAGATTTTAAAGAGGTATTTTTTTACGTAGATACTTGATACTTATTCCATTATATCAGTGAGCCCCACTTATTTTATCCCACCATTCCCTAGCTCTATGTCGACTGTGTAAAATGCTCCGTGCTATTTTCGTGGATCTCTTTTGCAAAATGTTTTTTTTTCTGCTGGAAAAAAATTGATTCCAATTTTTCTGTTCTGCAAAACTCGAAATGAAAGAGAGCGCCAATTATTATTAGGCCCGTGGCGCATCATAACGAAATCATTGCATCGTTGGAAAAATAACATCATTCAAACAAAAAAGGGTTTTGTGCTTCATATTTCTGTTTGGTGGAATAATGAGTTCGTAATCAGCGATAGTTTTATTTAGTTTGAAACTGAAATTTTCGCCATTTATCTACAAACCCAATGGAGCTTATTTGGCCACATTATGGCCAATTCGCAAAACCCCCGAGATTACGCTGGTCAAAATGTGGCCAATTTAAAGAAAATATTTTTTAAATTTAGGAATTATTTCCCGCCTCTTCGTAACTACGATAACTGAACTAACATTTTTAAACAGCAAATAGTTCCCCATTTTCAAAAGATTCTTCCCATTTCTATACAATGCTCTAGTAAAAAAAAATCGTTTTCGAAATATTTTTGAAATGCCGTCCTGTCGTATTAATAAAAATTCCCGTGAATGTGTATTTTATCCAAATTCTGTTATGTGTTATGTATTTAAATGTGTTTGTTATTGAATTCTATGGGTATTTAAAGTTATTTAAAAGTCCTGAAATGAAAAATTAGATGTTAAAGTGAAGTTTAATTTGCATCTGTCAAAAAACTCTTTTTCAGTAACCCAAATTATCAAGCATACACGAAATGCGTAATCTTGAAACTTTTATGATTTTCAATTCTAATTCAGTTAGATGGATTTATAACAAAGAAATAGAATAATTATAGGATAATTTTTGATCTGATAAATTACGATTGAAAAATTATTTATTATGTTAAAAATGAACAAGTGATTTTTAGGTTTTTAAACCTTGTTTTTAGTTCTGCTGAACTTTAAATACACAATTTACTGCATTAAACCATTTTTCTTAAGAATTAGATGAATTTCACGCATTTGTGAATTTAATGATTTTTTAATTTATTTCTTAATAAAACCAACAAAACTATGATTAATTACGAAATAAAACACAATATATTTTTTAATCTTTTGTATCAATATTCGGAAGTATGATTTGTTTAATGAGCGCAGGCGAATTCAAAGCCAAAAGTACGAAAATTTCCAGCGCTCAACGCATTTTATCGTAAATGTTTTGGCGCTTCAGTGCCATACCTGCGTAGCGAACTAATATTATTCCAAATTTTTTTCTTGGCTTAGTCCGAGATTTTTAGGTTAGGTCATTGTAGTGAGTGACGTGAGTATTTTTGTGATTATTTAAGGCTTGATATTTAAGATTCTACTTTATTCAGGCCATTGCTTCAACTCTGGTGTAAGCTTTTTGGTTTTCTTATCAAAAATATTCTTCCCAGTACTGTCAAATGTCCATTTTCATTAATGTTGTCCTACCGTTTTGGTAATATTGCCCTGTATATTCGGTCCTATAAATGGCAAGAAGATTGTATTTTTTTACACTCAATGTACAACACACATAAAAACGTCTTAATGACTTGTTTTCTGAAGTTTAATGAACAACCGACCATTCTATACTGCGTTAGTATTCACGAGAATTTTAAATAAATATCTAAATAATCTTCGTGGGTATGAAATACAAAAAAAATATATATTTTTCTAAAAAAATCTCATAATTTATGCATTTAAAAAGTAGGACCTATCGTAATGTGAAGTTATATTCTGATGTCAATTATTCTGTCTTCATTCTTCAAATAATCTTTTAACCTACTTACAACTTGTCTGTCATCATATTTTTAGCATGGATATCGTCAAACAGTGCGATAATGTGATTATAACATGGATTACACCGCACATAACAGCGAAAACAATGCCATTATAAAAGCCGTTACACGTTGTATGAAGAGCCCATCGCATCTAAACGATCCAATCGCAGCTTTTTAAAGCCAGATTACCCGTATCTTTTATTCCATATCTGTTCCGGAACGGCGCGAAACCCCAAAAATGTATTTTTACGACGAAAACTAGTGGTGGCGTTATCTGCCTCGATAACGGTTACCCAAACGAGGATCCAAACTGACTACTCCGATCCCAACCCTATATCTCTAAAATACAGGGTGTATCGCTGCCGAAAATTTAAATTCTAAAGGTGGATAGTCGAAGTCATTTGGGTCATAAAATATCATCTTAAAGAAGGTTTCCTCACGCAAATCGATCGTTAGTTTTATTAATAATTTTATTTTATTAATTATAAACGTTCTGATATATATTTTTCAAGATTTACTGCATAATGCAGTGACAACCGGAGTTTTTAATGTTAAAATAACAATAAAAAAATTGAATTTTGTATTTAAATGTATATAATATAATAAAAGTGAAAAAACAGTTTTAAAAGTTCAGATGGCTTAAAAATAATAGTACAGGTTCACAATTAACTAACAGTTCATACTCAGTTGGTGGACGGGGTGGTCTCTCTCGCTGCAGCAGCTGGTACAGTTCCTTCGCTACCTAGGATTCTTGCAGCAGAGTCTCCATCTTCTGTCTTCGTCGAACGTCACAGCGGTGCTGCCAAGGTTTGTTATCTATGTGAGGATGTTGTGTCAGCGCTCTTTATTGACAGCAGACACATGTCAGCGCTATATTGGCGGCAGACACATACCTGAACGGATGACGAACCTCGTGTTGGCACAGTTGGTCTAAATAACAAATGTAGATCCTAGGAAATAAATTGTACAGCGCCCTTGAGGTGATTTTTCACAAAAATGGCGCTCTACAAATTATCCAATTATTATTATTATTATTATTATAAAGTAATTTATTTTAATAATAATATGAAAAAATCATATAATCGCTCCTAAATAATAATATAGTGCCACATAAAAACATCATTCAGGTATGTCTTACAGGTATACTGGTAAACTAATATTAAATACATCGATATTTGAGGTGAATTTGTTTCTAGTGAAAAGGTGCGTTCGTGTGATACTTAGGTCCGTAATTATTGTTGTAGAATAATGTATTTTGCCTGGTATCTCGAGTTCGTACTTTAAATTCGACGAGGTGCAATAGTCCACAACAGTTTAGCTTGAAATGAATAATTTTAAACCAAACAGTTAAGTCATTTATTTCTCTTCTATATTCTAGGGTTCATATTTTAAGCGTATATAGAAGAATGTATAGTTTATGTGATGAATAGGTACGTTAACTTTGAAGTTAATAAATCGTTAAAAATTGTGCTGAATACGTTCAATATTTTTTATATGAATTTTATAGTATGGAGACAAAACAATTAAATTGTACGCATTACGTATATCCGGTCGTAATACAGTTTAAGTCTTAAAAAGGCAAAAGCAGTACCAAATTCAACATTTATTTATTCAAGGTACAAGTACATTTAAATACAGAATAAAAAAATTATAACTGAAATCATATTGTAAGAAACTAAATGTTCACAAATAACTTTAAAAAAAAAACAATAGTTTGTTATTTTGTATGTTCTTCCGGTGATAAAAATATCTGCTACTTCTGCATAGTTTTGTATGAGTGGTATAGGGGGGTTTGTAAATGAATTGATATTGAAAATATTGTTATTATTGTTTTAGTTCGTGTGACTGTATTAGAAACCTCAAATGCAATCAATTGCAATAAAGCAAGGCTGTCAATAATGATTTTAAAAAGAAAAATGACATCAGATACCAATAGTTTATGTTAATATTTTCAATAAGAGTATTAGATTTATAATTTATATGTCTTATGTTTTATATGTACATTTTGTGCTGTTCTTTTTCAATAGAATTTGAATGAACCCTATAATGTGTTGACCAAATAGGTGAGTTATACCGACTCAATTTGGCTCCGGACTAATGAAGTGTGAACATTTTTAAAGTCGATATTATTAGAAAAGTCTTTGGCAATTCTTTTTATGAAACCAAGAATTACTACCTATTTGTTGAATTTTGCACATATGCACGTCGGTAGCTACTAAATTATATATATTAGCGATTTATAAATTAACCAAATCTGCGAAAGAGTTAAATTGTGTACATTTTAATTAGTATTTATTACAAAAAAAAATATTTTCAAATATTACATGAGTCTGGAAAAGTAGGTAAAATTGACATAAATTACATTTGCAAACATTGTTAGTAGATATTCAATACTAGCACATATCTAAACAATCTCGTTCAACCTTACTCATGTGATTCATGACGCAGAAGATATGCTCATTTAAGCGATAAATCACCAGCCCAAAAACCACAGGTGATGTTTGATGATCTGGTGATGAGTAATGAGTCATCAGTACCTATGTAAAAAATCAACCAAAGAAATATGAATTCAAACTAGGCTCAAGATCACCTCTTTCAAACCTAATTTAATTTACATATTTTATTATGCAAAAATAAATTTTTAAATTGATTTAATTATTTAGGAAATTAATTGAAAAACATTTGATAAACATGTAAGACAAGAAATCGTTATAAAAAAGCAATCAAATACCCATAACATTGATTGAGGTTTCTGAGTTGTAAGTGAGTGGTAATAATTAATTGGCCAATAGCTTTATTTTTGACAAACATGCAAAACAAATACCAGCCAAGAAACTGTGAAAAAAAAAACATTGTTAGTATTATTATTAATCCTAAAAACGCAAGTCACTGTGAACCTTATGTTATAGTTTCGATTTTCGCCACGTGGTAAGGGCACAAAGAGGAAATAATAAATTATAATACAATAAATGTCTTCGTGATTCCAAAGTCTGACCATTCTTTGCTCAAATTTCATGCATCGAACTGTGTGTCACTATAATTTCTTGTATCGAACTGTGTGTCACTATAATTTCATGTATCGAACTGTGTGTCACCATAATTTCATGTATCGAACTGTGTGTCACTATAATTTCATGTATAGAACTGTTTGTCACTATAATTTCATGTATAGAACTGTTTGTCACTATAATTTCATGTATAGAACTGTGTGTCACCATAATTTCATGTATCGAACTGTGTGTCACTATAATTTCATATATCGAACTGTGTGTGACTATAATTTCATATATCGAACTGTGTTTGACTATAATTATGAAATTCAAATGTCAAGTGAGTGGTGATATTGGTTTCCATTCAATGAACACCGAAGACATATTTCGTGTTCGCTTTCGAACTCAAAGGGAGATGATAATTAATTACGTTACTAATCATATTCTCGTGTAGTATTTTACGTACAAAGTTAGCAAATTTGTGAAAATTGCGGTTTCCATTAGTTATATTTGATTATGTCTAAATTTTTTTTCAACCATTTATTTCATACTGGTATTATAACTCGTTTAATCCTGAGTTTCTTTTTCTTGGTACTTATTCGAAGGATATTTTAAAGCTCCATCGAACATAATGTACTTCACGAAGACAAAACTTACGGCCAGTTTTGATTGCTTCATAAACGCACAATTCAAACATAGAAAAATAATTATTTTTTAAATTATACTAATTTCGGTTTAGACTGTCTGTTTGCAACTCGGGTTCAATTTTTGATTTGAATATTAGTGGCATTTTCAAAGTGGAATATTTTTTTGGAGAATTCAGACAAACCATGAAAACCTAACTATAATGTAATAGTTTTAAAACAATAATTAATTATGAACGAGTTTATTTTACTTCGATGTAATTACTACAATAACATCAACGATAACCAGTTTATAATCTGTATATTATAGTTACGTATTATTTAATAATATAAACTCGCAGCATGGTAGCTATTGCTTCCATCTTACCATATATATAACCTTATTTTCCGTTGGTGTGCTTATTGCTCGCGTAGACAGTACGCCACTGAGTGAAATACACCTTTAGTGGGAGCATCCCAGTGAAGAAAACCGCTCCCCTTGCAGACATGATAGAAAATCTATTATCCTCAAAGGAGACTTAGCCGTAAAGAAAATTTGTTCTCTATACCTCGCCCTTTAATCTTACACTACCTATGTGCTCCCGCAGTTACCAGCAGATCTCATCGATCTGGGGCAAACGTTGGAAGAGATGTTCTACATTCAAGATGACTCCAAATTACTAAATAGGGTACAGGATTCATGTTATTATTATCTGTTATTTGAGTGGAGATGACAAGCAATAAAATTATGCCTGTAATTTAGGGCAAACAAATTGTACACGGTGGGGAGAGCAAAGTAGGTTATTGTATAGAAATTACTGTAAGAAGAAAAATGCGGACATAACTAGTGTAAATACAGAAAGAATATTTTAATGTTGTACTAGATTGTCAACTGCTGGAGACAATGAAACTGATAAGCCTACAATATGTGACTATTTAGTCAAACTGAAGGAAGTTGGGGAAGTGTGAAGGAGATTTAAATGTTGCACGGATAATAATTAGAATTGCTAATTTATTAAATATCTCTTCAAATTATTGATAATATACAATGATGAAATGCGAAAATATTAGAATTTTTGTGAACACGTGTTCCGGCATCGTAATAATACTCGTAAAAAAACTACTCCCATAAGTTTCCGTAAATCCTGTCACACACACAAAGGCGAACTAAAAAAACATCACGTTCTGTTTTTGATATTCTTACAAGTTGGCGTTACACATACACACGGCATTCAGACAGAAATGTTCGCACAAACATGGTAGTTTTGGTTTTCTTTGAAATCCAATATCCTTTTCCACACAGCGAATGTACGGTTAAAGTCTGGTATATAGAGGATACAAAATGAAATTCCCCGTTTTACTTAAGGCAGAGAGTAAAGGGTGTACAATGTACAATATACACGAATCCTTATCCATAAATACATGGCAAGTTCCACAGCCTTCGAGCTATTCAGAAAAGGAACAAGGGAAAGGATATCAAAAAGCTCACGTGTACACTTATATCAGTATTATATATTTTTATTAGCCTCAGAATTATGAAGGACGACTTTCAGTGGGAAGAACTTATGAATACTGTATAGTCGTATGATAAGAATTAATAAAATTACAATGCTATCATCATCTGAACATCTAAAATGTATTCGTCTGAACTTGGTATATTTTCTGTGACTCGACCTTTGTGAGCAATATTCAATCATGGATTGTTTCATAGTGCTTTCACACAAAAGTTTTTTATGCTTTCATATTTACTGTCAGATCTTTTTCTGATGGCTTACGATAGGAAAATAAGCTTTTAATCACAATTTTCTTCACATTCTGCTGATATTTCACAAACTCCTCTGATGGAAATACTTTTTCCGTTATTCATGAAATGTTTTGTAGTCACAAACGGTGCTTTATAACATAAAATAAGTCGGTAATATGTTGTATTTAAACTGTTTTGGTTCCCAAACACAAGAGGCGATAAATCTTTTCTAGTGTTAGGCCTTTTTAAGTAAATAAGTGTGGTATCAAGACATATCAGACTTATTGTTTAAAAAAAGACATAGAAAGATTGCTAGAGTTCCAACATATGCCACCATAAAAATAATAATAACACTTACTTAAATTGCGCTTTGTTAGGAGTTCTAGTGAAATTTAAAAAAAACTCACAAATATGTAATGTTATAAAAATATTGTACAAACTGAATAATGAAATAAAAATGAAATCAGTTATGCCATATTAGCCATGGAAAAGTTAACATCGTTTTATATTCACATGACTATATTATCGGTGACCGGATGAATCATCACAATGATAATATAACATTTTCAAAAAGTTATATAAAGTCATGGAAAGTGATGAAACAAAAACTTAAGTAACTGCGTTAAGTAGGTTAGGTTAGGTTAGGTTTTTTTTTCATCTTTTCTAATGACTTTATATCACTTTTTGAAAGTGTGTTGGAATTATCACTGTGTTGAGTTATCATGGAACCATATTATCTTATATACAAAATATTGTTTTGAAAATGAATCACTGACACCTTATTTAAAGCCACTTTTATAGGATAATCGAAAAAAAACATATTTATTTCACATTGATTGAATGTCAAAGTCTTGTTACATCTGCAACGAGCAGGTGAAATTATCAGGTGACTTTAACATGAACTAATCGTTAGTAAAATTGAAAAATCTTTCCGGTAAAGTTAAACGGTAGGCGTTAAGAAAAGCCTGTGTATCTTTATGATAAAACTTCCCTTCAGAGCTTCAGGCTCTATCCAGAGTGCTTAGGGGAGGATCGCCTGATTGTTGCCATTCATAGTTTGGGGTCATCGAACTGCATATGACAAGCGAGCAGGGATGGGGTGGATGGTGGAGGGTGCGTGGTGGGGGGGGGTAAAGGGGTTGCGAGGGAGTACTACTTTAAACCTCCCAATATCTCCATCCTGTATTCGATTGGAAACCATTCGTTCACTTCGTTGGCCAGGTTCTATTTCTACGACAAATTGCTCAAATTTTACAATTAACATTGGTTTGACGGCGTTAGCAGCCTCTACGAATCGACTTCAAATAACGGTGAATGGCCTACCTATCGACGAATGGATTTTGATGTACTATCTGCTTATTGGAAAGAGCTCACATTTTTTGTTTTGGTTTCTTTTGTTATAATTATATTACATAAAATGGAACAATATTTGTTTTGGGTTTGAATAATACTACGATTAAAGCTAAAGTTTTTCATGTTCAAAAGTCTTTATTAATAACTTTTTTATTTGTTATTGCTCTATGATGAAAACGGTATCTACTACAAAAAAATTGTTCACTTTGCACACGAAATATATATATCAGATTTGTTAAGAAAGTTCTTATAACCGATTTTTTTTTTCTTGTTAGAATTTTTTTTTATAGTATTAAATATTATCTTATGACAAATATTATAAATTCGTATTACATAACACTTTTCAAGAACAAAATACGATATTTCCAGTTAAGTTGTTATCCACACACTGCCGTACATGAATGCAATATTAAATTCTTGCCTACCATCCCTTCCAATCCTTCATCTCATCCCCAAAACAGGGGAGGATTTTCAAAATGCCTTCTAAATCTCCTCGAGAGGAGACACGGAGACGTATTACATCTGGCTACACAATAAACACAGCAGTCTGTTGACAAATTTCTCAATATCTGAAAGTCAATGCGTGTTAGACGGGCTTTTCAGTTGAGAGTGTTTTTTTTTGCCATAGTAGAATTTGGTATTCCAGAATACTTATACGAATGTGTAAAAGTTTTAAAGTAGTATTTAAGTTTTACAATTCTGTCGGTATTCAACTTATTTTAAGTACTCTACTAGTTCTGTGAATAGCACGCGTGCAAAAGTGTGTTTTTCGCTTTCTCTTATTTTATAAAATCAATATTTCCTCTGAAATCATAAGATTTGTAATTAGGTATTTAAATACCTACCTACTTAATTATAAACTATATATTTTATGTATTTTTTTATAAATTTAATACCTATAAGTAATTTTACAATTTTTCCATGGAAACTTTACTATCTCAATTACGATTCTTTTTTCAAACTTTCTTCAGGCAGGTATATTACCAGCATTTTGAAAAAAAAACGCAAACAAAAAAGTCAAAATAAACACGACGATTTCACATTTGAAAAAATAATATTTGCTGAACAATGAAAACGGCCACCATCTTGAACCGGAAAAGGAAAGTACAATCAAATTTCCAGACAGACGAAATTCAAAACGGTTGAGTTAACATGGGACTACGCTACGCTCAGTCAATTATAAAATATGAATATCTATTAGGTTGATTTGAAAATTTAACTCGATGATAATTTAAAAAATACGATTTGACAGCTTTATGGAAATTAAAAGTGTAATAATGCATTTACTCGATTTAGTTGTTAGAGGCGCGACGTGTGTGAAAGGATGTTGTAATAAATTCACTGCAAATATTTGTTTTTGCACATGTTAATTTTTCAATAATAAATGGAAAAATACGTTTACTAAGCATTGAACAAACTAACATCAACGTGTATTAATCCCATTGTCTTTGTTGTATGAAAGAAGCTACAAAGTAGAGCACGAAATGTAATAAAACTTGTGCCTATGCTTTCAAGAATCGAATTTGGTATTACAAATACCTACGTCAAATGAACTTTGAATTAAAAATAAGTTAACTTTCACGGTTTCTGACAAAAATTTTATAAACTTTATGATAATATACAACCTGTCACTGTGTTATCGTTCGAGCCATGTTTCGTTATGCTTTGATATTTTGAATATAAAATACACGGTTGTTGGGGTTACAGAAATACACCCTTCCTTTGTGGAAGCACGACCCTCAGACACCAATCCGTCATATTTTTTGACGTCAAATACATAAAAAATAAACATGTCGTACTTGGAAACGTTTTAAGGCAAAGAAAATTTTTGTATTATCAACTCGAAGTTTTCATTATTCGAAGAGAAATAATACACAAACAGGAAAAAAAATTCTCTAATTTAATTATTTATAATAAAACATTAGCTTATTAAACAAAACAACTTAATTCCAACCGGCTTTCGCGTATATTTATATGCTGTATCAATGTATCATATAAGTATTAAACAGCCCTGACGAAGCTACGGTTGTAGCGAAACCCGACGCAATTAAGTATAAAAAATAAAAGGGGTGTTTATAAAGTTAATGTACTATTTTTAATAAGAATGTCAAATCACAAAGTATCTGCTTAATTTTACAAAAAAGCATATTAGTTTAATTCCCAAAGTGTGAATATAAGGTGAAGACATTGATAATGATGATCCTTTTTTTTCAGTTTCTTTGTAAAAGTTTATTTTCAAGATGTTTTGCAGTACTGGCGGCCACCGCGGTCGAGAAGTAAGGCTCTCGACTAGCAAGTTGAAAGTCGCGGGTTCAAATCCGGCGTGCCCAAGTAAATATAATACAGTATAGTTGCGTCACGATTAATAATGGATGATACTCTCATTATCGCCCTGGTGTAAGACAACCATTCAGAATTGAAATTTTGTTTGAAATATCATTTACCGTGTTTGCTGACCAGATCTGAATAGCCAGATACTTCTCCACCTTCCTCCTCTACCTTTCTTTCTACCTTAAGCCTCACAACATACCCCAATTGGGGATGTTATAGTCTCACTTGCTCCAGACGATTAGGACCAGTTCGGACTCTTGTGAGGTTTCGTTTTTATTTAAATTAAGTTTCTATCAATACTGATTTGTTTTCAGAAGATTTTAACCATGTAACTTATCTAGGGGTAAATATTTATAGCAAATTTAATGTGCAGAGCATATTAATATTAATAGTAAAATGAAAAATAAATTCCTAACCATCAGTAACATTCTCAGTGAAAAAGACTCAAGATCTACGTGGCTTTTTGCCAATCAGCGTTAGATTACGATATTATTGTATGATATTATCAGAAGAGGCCATGCAAATGACAATATCCGAAAACCACCGATTAAAACCCAAAAAGCCATAATGAAAGTTTTATGAAAGTCCCTTCAAGAACTAGCATTGACAAAATCTTCAACATCTTAAAATCATGTCAATCAAACAACTCTATTCTTAAACAATACTTTTTTATTTTTGTTATTTGTTTTTGGGGTGATATGCCGTGTTGCGCTAACTCCTTCTTTAGCCAACGTTTCGGACAGCATTGCAGTCGTCATCATCAGGGCAGATGTGTTATTTAAATAACATGTGTGCTAAATAACCCATCTGCCCTGATGATGGACACTGCAATGCTGTCCGAAACGTTGGCTAAAGAAAGAGTTAGCGCAACACGGCATAACACCCCAAAAACAAATAACAAAAATACTTTTGGCCGTGAAAATCTTAAATCATATAATACTTTTTTTATATTTATAAATACAAATCACAAGAATAATAAGTAATGTGCATTAGAAACTCTAAATCTTAGAATCAAATAATATCCAACAATCAATTAAAATTTCAGCAAAAAAGCTGATCAAAAGGGAGATCAGAGATAGACAATATACAACAACAACAAACATACCGAAATCCTCAACATGGAAGATCCCAGTGGGGATCATTATCTCAATTTATTACAAAAAAATAAAAATAATACATCATTTACTATTAATGTTGTTGATTTCTATACTAGCTAAACGTAGAATCATCATAATCATCACTTTTGGCTCTACAACCCCTGGTGGGTCTTGGCCTCCTCAAGAGTCTTCCTCCACTCATCTCGGTCCCGCGCCAGCTCTCTCCAGTTTCGAAGCTCCAAGGCAGACAAATCTTTGAGGACGTTGTAACGTAGAATAGAAAAGAATTTTATTTTTAAGGATTTATTTATTCAGTTGTTTTTACATTTGTATTATATACATAGTGTGTTACAAAAGTGAGTAGTATTCAGTTTGATAGTAAGAAATCTCTAATTTTTATATTTTTTTCAATTTACAAAGGTATTATGAATATTTTTTTCTAGCAATTAACTTTAATTTATTCATTGATACGTATTGTATCTTGATAATTGGATTTAGGTTTTAATAACATAAATATTTATATATATATATATATATATTTTTACGTTATGCATTATACTACATCTTTGCAGAATACTAAAACAAGGTTTGATTTGTACGACGTCCGTCTTATAAGTACGGTGCGTCTTTTTACCAGTGGCGACCGGTGGTCAAAATATGTGGGGGTTCACCGGATTACAACATTAAGTCATAAAATAAATTAAATAAAGGTAGATACCTATTTATAAAGAAGTTCTATTCTCTGCTCCTTTTGTTTAGCGAAGACCTCTATCAATGCTTAACACTGATAGTGCGTTCAGTCTGTCCTGGCTCAACGTGTTTAAAAAAGATTTTATTCTTTTTAACGTTGAGAAACATCTTTAGCTTTCATCTGAGGTCATTCCAAACGTCATGAATGGCGCACAAAATTTTTAGTAATTTCACAGTCTCGCGAAAGTCTTCTAATAAACAAGTACTATAAAAAAGTTGTAAAATTGATAAAGCGCCGTTAGCTTTTGTCGCGGGCGTAAATTGCACAGAGTTCATCTTTTACTGAACTTTATTTAGGAAGTCATCCGTTTTAAGCGTCACATTGTAATCATGTTCTGGGAAATTTGACCTTTATCGATTTTTATTAAATAGCTCATTATGGTGTTTAACTTAGGCACGGTAGCCTGAATCCAATTGCATTCTGATGTCAACTTTTCCTAAAACCTTTAAACTCAAAACTTTTTGTAAGTGTAAATGACAAGAATTATGTTTTTTGATTTTTTCAGAAAGGTGAGTTACATCAGTAACACCGCTGATTGTCCAAACTGAATCAATATCGTAAATTAAACACGTAAAACAAAATAAACTATTCAATTGATCACATGCACAGAACTACGAACCTTTGTTATACATTGTTTTGTTAAATGATCGAGTAAACTTCTTCGATTCACTCTTGTTTTATTATCAGTTCAGGTTTAGGTGGACCGGCATTTTTTATTATCACTTTGTTTTCAAAACTCGACCTATTGTTTTTAATATATTCCACATTCAAACTCATTCTTAATTTATACGTTGAACAATCACAAAAGTAATCATAAAGTAGTATAACCTGCAATTGATATACCTTATTAATAATTGATATACAAGATCGATATAACCTGCAATTAAACTTTAAAACTTTCAAAGAGTAAGAAAAGTTTTAAATTCAACAGACAATGCCCATTGCCCGGTAACGGCGAGTACTGACTAAACTGATAATAAGTAATCTGACCATCACTCATCTCTTAATGACATGTTTTATCCTATTTTACAAAACCCGAAAATAAACGTTGAAATTTTATGAATATTTCAAATTCTATGAAACAACCCATCCTAAGTTAATATTGTTGGATTAATACAAAGTCAGTAACTTTTATTTACGAGTATTTTGTTCAAAGTTATTATTTATTATTGGCATAACGAAAATAATTAACTTTTCAAATAGTAAGAGGTCAGTGTTAAAATGATATCATCGCTTACTTTTATTTTTTAAATTTTGAAATAAAATTTTAGAAACGTGTACGAAAATTAAACATCAATTTTGAGTGCTAATAATGCTAATTTATTGGTAACTACTGAGCTACCGTAATATGACAAAATTCACACCTTTAAGATCCGACTATTCTCTCGACGGTTAATGGCCGCTAAGAGCTGACGTGGGTCCCATTTACCAATGATAGTTTCTTATTTTGCCGCATTAAATAAATATAACACATTCATTCGATTGATTAAGCCAAAAAAAACCTTTATAAGTGTACTATTTTTACTACTCGGCATCGCCCGAGTGTTAACACTCTTTTTCGTAAATGAAAAAAATGAAAATGTAAAACAAACATTATGACGTAGCTAAGGTCTTCTTTTTCTCCAATATTGCGTGATAAAAGTGGAGTTGCAAACTGAAAACAGGTATGTTTAGCTATAAAGTTAAATTTCATCATGGCTCAACTTTCGATAGTTTGTTCTGCTTCAGAAAAAAGATTTTTTGTTTTACGTGCAAGATTTCACAAATTCATACATTTAAAACTCTATGTGATGGCCTCCTCATGAGGTACCAAGCTGCTTCAAAATAAGATAATGAAGATGGTCACGTCACCACACAATATGAAATTTTGTTTTTTATTACTTTAACCACGATTTGTCTTTTAATATTTAAACGGTGCCCTTGTAATGTTGGCCGATGAAGCCGCATTAAAATTTGTTTACAAAACTTCATAACCCATAAATATAACTTCGCCTTTGATGATTTAGGGATTGTCCCAGTCTGATGTAAGCTTACACGGCAATAAAACGATTCAGTCTTCGGTTTCTCATAATATGTTAGCCATAAACGAAAATTGGATTTGAAAGCCGAAGTAACCAATAAATAAGACACGCGATGCGGCTGGGCAATGGGCATGCGCGGAATAAGATGGCTAAATATGATCCGAAACAATATACAATAATCCTGTTTCTATGTCTACTTCTATTAAATAATAAATTTGGAAATATTCAAAGGTATAAGTTTTTTACAAAAGACGTCATAATGTGGTGGATTTTTAACGAAGGGTGTACGTAAAAGAATAATTCACGATCTGCTCTATCATAGATTGCGCTAATTTAATTATTTTAGTAAAAAACTATTTTCGCAAGGTACGCTCAAAAATTTTGAGATCAATTATTTGTTTGAGTTCGTACATACGCAATATGAATATGAATAAATAGTTTTGACCTTATAAAAACACAATACAAAGGTATATAAATTCAAAATTGGATTAGATAATCAATATAACTATTAATTCATATTTACACTGCGTATCGATAGCTCAAATAATTGAATTAGCGCCATCTGTGAAAGATCAGATTATGAATTATTTTAAGTATACTACGCTTAATAACATATTGTTAAATTTGTAATAACTCTTTCTCCGTAAGAACTAAAGTGAAACTAACATCCTATGTACTTTCAGTAGTTTTTTTTTTGTTATTTCATATGTTGCCATGACAACGATGTTCCTGAATTTTATATTTAATCTATTGATGTTTATGTTTTAAAATTTAAAGCGAAAACATGATTGAATGCTTTGAAAGAAATCCCATTTAGACCAACATTATTAACAAGATCGAAAATTTTAAAAGAAAAATTTCCATCATTATGATATGACGTCCTTCTTAAAATCAAGCTCTCTTGAAACATTAGCGTTGACCAAAAGTAAGCACAAAATTGAAGTAATCGGAGAAGTACTGGATTATTTCACAATTATTCTCTCAAAAGAATAAACATTCTTAGAATTAAAATTAATCCCAATTTGCGTAGGTAAACTTAATCTTCTCGATAAGAGTTTTCTCGTTTGGTACTTTACCCCAATCACTTCAGTATTCAAGTTTGAGCGATCTTCAGGATTGGAAAAACCCCTTAACATGGTTTCATCCCCTAATTGCACCTGTATAGGAATAAGAAATGGACATTCGTCCACTTGCGAGAGGACATCCCTTATTAGGCACCCCTTGAATTTATTCAGAAATGGCCCTCTATGGAGAGTTGATTCGTTAAGGATCTGGGTTGGAATGATGACAAACCCATCCCTTTGGAGACCCATCACACAAATTGGGGTAAGCCAAAGTACTTGAAATTTTTTGAGAAAATCAAAATGAAGACGTTGAATTCACAATAGTACATTGAACACTAGTACCATCTGCTTTATTTCATACGCTAATAAATCTAAATGATGTGCTAATAGGGTGTTTTCAATAACCCCCCAGTAAAGCAAATGATTGAATACCTCATACTTATTTATAAATGCACAAAGCAAAGTCATTTTTGTTAGTGAGAGATAATTCTGATTATTTTATTTGGTTTTGCTTTCAATGTCGTACGATAAATTAGTTAGAATTATCATATCCAACAAAGTACCTCAATGTACGTAAACAAAAAAATACATTTCAAAAGATTGACTATTTACTTTCATCTTAAAAAAACACTTCAAATATATTATTTTCTATCTTTCAATCTTAATTTTGCATTCTTTGTCAAAATCCATATTCAATTAATTTAATAACAATAACCTAATGGATTTAATCCATTAGCATAACAAGAACTACTATATACGTATTACAAAGACAATCATTTGCATTTCAATAGATGTTAAAATAGTATTTCGTAAATTGTTTACATAACTGATTTTCCAATCGGCTCGTTTGACATATTTCGTCTATATAATAATGTCAAACCATCGCTTCTTCCAATTTCCAGACCTATAATTTGGAATATATGACATGAACGAAGGCAAGCGTTAGAGGAACCAGCATGTCACTAGCTTCCCTTATAAAATGGAAGCCTTGGGGTGGGTTTATAGGGTGGGGAGTGAACAACCTGTCAATACATGAAACCCTTAGGAATTCTTACAAGAATTACTGAAAAGTTTTTTTCAGAGTACATTTTGTAGATAAGTGGGTTTGGTCATATATTATTCAAAATATATAAAGCATTCGGATAAGCAAGGAGAAACCATCAAAATAATATCTTTTATACTTATTAAAAATACTTAATTTTTCTATTAAAGAGAAATTTACCTTTGATTTGAAAGACAAAATCATCACTCTTTAGTGAGTCACAGTTAATTAGAATTTCCGAGCTCAATTAGTGTTCAAATGTATTTGTCTAGTAAACATAATGAAACAAAGATTACCCAACCAGCGTTCACTTTCACAAATCAGAAATCATTACTATTACACGGTATTAAAGTCTTTTCTAATAAACTTTAATAAAAATATTACAATCTACCAATGTATTTCTCAATTCTCTGTCTGCAATAAAATTTTCTATCCCGGATAGTATATTATAATATCATATAATATACCGAGAATTCTCAAAAATTTATTCCCTTCTCGAAGAAAATCGATCGTAAAACTGAGGTTATAAAATATTCATATAAAAGCTTTTCTATTTACATAGGCGAGCATTTCTATTGGGTAGAATTGAACCAATCGATACACTCAGAATGACAACATTTCTATCGCTGGCAACGACAATTTGATGGGAGCCTTTTATTCAAATCGAAAAATTGTCTACAATCGAGTTTTCGGTAACAAATTCGTTTTCCAAGAGTACAGTGTGGTTAAGAAATGACTTAACATTATTTTTTTTTTAACTATCAATTGATTAGGTACCGCATAAAAGTTTGAAATAGTCCGGAGACACCCTACTTTGCTTTACTATATTTATTGTACTTTACACCTACTTTGTTAAATATTTAATGTAGTGAGGAGATGAAGGATGTGAAAAATATGAAGGGTGTGTAGTACATAGATATTCGGATCTGGCAACCAAATACGGCTAAATGCATTTCAAGCAACTTTTTGATTCGACCACGACTTGATTGGAATGGTCTTACTGGGACAATACCGAAACAACCTCTGGAATGCGGCATATTTTTTGTTTAAATTACGTATTCCCAAAAACAAAATGCATAAAAAATAAAATTTACATTTGGGTACCCTAAAATATAATGTTGTTTGTCGTTGTTGACATCCAGATAAACATTTTTTTGTATGAGTTAGTATACTCACAATAGTAATCACCTATATATATAATAGGTATCAACCTGTGTTAGTAAATTTATTTTTCCATGTATGTGTAGTTTATACGCAGTGGAAAAAGGGTGAAGTTTCGTCTAGATTCTTTGTGGGAATTTCAAATGTTGGCTGGGGAAATTTATAGTGTCAACCAACATGTCTCTGACGAAATGAAGAATTTTCCTATGGAAAATTAATGCGTGGTAGACTAGTCTATGTTTAGCGAGGAAAATTATCGAATTTTTACTCAATAACTTACATCTACTTATTTATTTATACCAAACGGGCAGAACCATCAGCAACTGAGGGTAGGTAATCGTTTCAATAAAATAATCGTATTTTGAAGGTATTATTTTTCAAGAAAAATAACACACTAATTAACTTGCCAACTGTCACGTCGTTTCCTTCCTGCGGTAGGCAAAGAGGATGAACCGCCAAACAACGCTTCTCGCTGCATTCACATTAAGGCGAAACTCAATGCCAAATCACTATTTTGATTAATCTTTATAACGAATTGGTGTACATTATGAATACCAAAAAATATGCTTTAGTTAAATTGAATATTTTCCTATCGCTTCGCTTGAGTAGAATACAAATACAACTTAAATTACTCAGTAAAAAATATAAATGCAAAGTACTAATAAATATTTTTTTAATAGAAATGTATGAACGCATAAAGGAAACAACTTTTAAAAAATACAGTATTATAGCTAAGATTATCTGTGACAGTTTCACTTGATTAACTTTTTTGCTTTCTTATAACATTATTTAGAAAATAAAATAAAAACCAGTTTTTTGCTTGAAATCGAATGTTTAAGACTCCGTTTGTCAAGCAATTTTAATGCTTATTACCTACGACATAAGGTATACCAAGAATATACTCACGTTTGGCTTGAAGCTTCCTCGAGCGTCCCCAACATCTTCTACCATTCTCATTCGCTCAACATGTCAAAACAGTATAAGCTTCCCTTAAGGCGATGCACTACGTAGTAATGCAAAATCATGTGTTTTTGGTTTGAAAATTTGGTCGCCTAGAAATGTTTCAGATGCTTTAATTAAATACTGCAAATAGAATATATCTTGACCTTTGAAATAATCGAGTAATTTTTTACATAAGTCTTTTTATAAGTCCAGAAAAAAATAATGTATAAGGCCTATGAAAACTGCTTTTAAGTTCAAAATTCCCTACTTACGAACCCATTTTCGGTTATGATTTTATTGTATAATGTGGCAAATTAAGTTATTTATAAAATGATCGAAAAAAAATTAAATATTTATGCCTGAACATCCACAAAATAAAATAAAAGGCACCTTATGGCCATGTTTTTTTCTTGCATAAATCAAAACAGGCGGATGGTGTTAAGCGGGGATTTAAACCTTATCGCCATCTACGTAAGGGTTATTATTGATAGCGGCTCAATTTAAAATATTCTACGACGTAGTGCATCGCCTTAATCTTACTCATTACGCTTACATCAGCCTTGCATTTTACATTTATCACACAATCATATGGTTTCACCATACATTCGTAGATATTATTTATTTTAGTTAAATATCAAATAATTTGCTGCAATTATTCAAAAGAGGCATGTTCAAATGAAAAATGTGTAATATTTCGTTATTTTTCTAATAATTCTAGATCCGTATACATTATGAAATTTCCTCCACAGTACAATTGATTATTTTCAAATTGTACTATATTTGTGATTTTTAACAAGGGGAGTTGTCTTATGTGAAAGATGGAGTTTATCAGAATAATTAAAATAAACTATTATTAAATTTAAATAATGTACTTCTTTAAAAACATATCTAATACACATAAGCATAATATTATCAGTTATGAGTATCATCACTAATATTGTGTATCTAGTAAAAAGTTTAATAGTACCAAATATTTGAGCACAAAACCCTTCAGAGCAATATTATGTTTTAGATATATTCTTGTCCGAACATTCAACCCCTTCCAACACACCCCCTTGTCAATTCCAATGGGATATTTCCAATAGTGAGAAATTACCTACACATATACGTTACGATTGGAAATAGCCCGTTTCTTCCCTCAGTAGAGGGTGCGTGTATGCGGGAGAGGTATTTGAAAAGGGATGATTCGAAATTGAGGGATGATTCGAATGTGGGGTCAAAACTACCTCCGCCCCTGATATTGGGAGGGGGTGGTGACTGCCCTGGAAGGGTTTGCCTATGGAACACGCACGTTTACAGATGGCGCAAGTATGTCACATACCTAGATAATATATTTATGCATAAATAATAAATTATCAACTCTGAGCTGTTCAAAAATAAGATTTTTTAACTTTATTCGATTCTCATTTAATATCTCTAAGGCACAACTTCTCTCAAATAATCTCATGTTTAATATTGTGTATTATTCTATCAAAACCTACACTTACGAAAATAATGACCGGTTAGTAGCTGAGTGGACAAAGACATCGGTTTCCCATCCATCCATCGCGACTTCAATTTTCCTAATAACAGTCCTCTGAAATCGCTTATTATGTTGAGAGTTGGAGGAATGATAATATTATCAGGTTATTCGTTCGGTGTTTGTTTTTTAAAAAAGAAAATACGAAGAAAATTTTAGCCTGATGTTTAATTCTCTCTATGGTGAACTAGAATGAGGTGAAAGAGAATTTATTTCATACAACAAGCAAATAATATCGTATTTAGTAGTTGTTTATTATTGCTCAGCTGAATGATTTTGAACAATAGACAGCGAAACAGTTTTTGATGTGTTTTTAATAATTTTATAAAATTCTATAAAAATGGTTTAAATTAAATACTGTTTTTCATATTGGTGCTTCCACTGCGCGACCCACAGTTATGAAATATACACATAGATTGTAGCTGATAATATTTTCAACGTGTCAATATATTTTCGTCTTCACGAGCAACATACTCGTAAGCAAACTAATGGGGTTGGTTATACGTTATAGGAAACGGGTACTTACCTGCATTTGTTCGGAATCGCCTATGAAGTAGAGCATTTTATCGTAGATGTGTATGTTTTGAGATATAAATTGTAACTAATTCGAATAATGTTACACTGTGTCATTATATACAACTCCCAACCGTCTGGCGACAGTGAGACTATGGCATCCCCAATGGGGTATATTGTGAGGCTGAAGGTAGTAGGAAGGGGGTGAATAATGGGATAGAAAAATTGTGGTCCTACACCAGGGCCATATTGATAATATCTTTCACTTTCTGGAACGTGTCACAAATATAGTATATTATTAGTACAACCTCCTCAATGGACAGTAGGTAAACATATAGTATGTACCTATAACCTATATCTATACCTATACCTGAATGAAAACAAACAACATATAAAAAAAATATATTTCTAAGTGGCATACATATCCCATTATGATAAATAGCCTTTTAAATATAATTGAACTGTCTTAGAAAATTAAGATGGAAAAACTCTTTCAAATTTTATGACTCAAGAGCTCACCATTCGACTCCCAGACTGAAAACCCATTTAAAACTGTTTATCTGCTGAAAAAATAAATTCTATAACTCTTCTTTTGATTTTTTTTTAAATTCACTAAAAGTAAGATAAATAAACTTGCTTTCCTTTCAGTGCGATTATATTATTTACTTTATAGATCAGAATTTTTTTCGAAGAATCTTTTTTTCAAACAACGTCAACATCAAATGTGTTAATGTCACATATTCAAACATTCTTCCTACAGACCCGACCGCAGAAAATATATTATACCTACAACATAGTCTAAATATTATACCTACAGTCCCGGCCGCAAAAAAAGTACAAAATAACCTTCGCACAATGAAAAAGTTAACAAACTAATCCTCCGAGGCAATTCGTCAACATGTCGCCGGGTGATTTGTCATAGGAATTAACCCTGAATGGAGTTGTGCCCATTTGAATAAAGCGTAACATCTATTTGGTGAATCAAGCCGCCGAGTATAAATCACATCGCTGCGAGTATCATTAATCTCTGATGAATTATTTTATAAAAGATATATAATATTTTCACTGATAAATTGTGCTTTTGATGGAACTTGGATGAAATACCATAACGTATATACTTTTTGTAATGATTTATTAAAATGCAAGCGTAGCCAAAAATAATGATTTAATTTTTTTATTTAACTTTGATACACAAACAATTTCTAAAAAAATCTTGAACTTAGTAATTAAAAGTGTGTGGGGTTACCACTTACGAGTTTAATTACTACAATTTGCATTAAACACCCATTTATATGAACGAAGCTATCTGATAATAACAATATAATTATGGATAAGAGACTTAAATTTAGCGGGTAGGAAAAGAGGATGGAATGACACATAACTCTGTTTTAATATACGAAATACTATTTTTCATTCTTTAATCGTACGTCTCGTATTATATATCACTGTAATTGTAACTCTTGACATGACCTGACAGAAGTGTCTGTCTATCTTAATTGACTTCTTTTTGGGGTGTATCTGACTTCTTTTTCATCTATCTATCCATCTACTTAGGCCTCATATTCTACTATATCCTAACTGAATAATTTTGTTCGTTTTGCTTACATAGTCGTGAATTGTTTTTGGATACCGACAGTCGTGCATGTTTTTACCCAGGGAGGTTAAATATAATAATATTTAGTTTAATTTGTTTTACCACACCTACGCCTGTCGAGTCGCTTGTATTCCTAATAATGTTATTTAATAAATAATATCGCTCGCCATTTTTAGAGACCGAACGCACAATTCCATTTCACTGACAGAGCTTTCTAAACTAGGTAAGTTTCCTTACGTTATATTTTATTCACAGTTCACACATACGCCCATAATATTGACTTTACGTCCAGAAGAATACGTCATGACAGTTGCGAAAATCTCAGAAGGAAAACCAATAACATAAATACTTTGGAAACAAAATTCTGGTTGCGAGGAAAACCTTTTAACTTCGCAACGTATCACACGAAACCCTAAAGAGTGTGCGGAACAAGATAAAACCTTTGAAAAACGAGTTTGCCTGTAAATATACTCTACGCCTATCTCTTAGGTTCGTATATTATATTCTAATACATGTGTGATGGGAGATGTGAGCTACCTACAATTCTACCTATATCTACATTAGGGTGAGCCTTGACGTTTGAGGATTTGTGGTGACATATCGTTCTCTTTGTGGTCTCAAAATTACATACTATTCGATTTACAATCTTTTTTTAATCATCAGGTTTATAAGTACTTTTTATCCTACACCGATACATAAATATGAGAAAGTTAAAGAATTATATATTTTTTAACAAAATACAGTTTAATTACTCGAGTGTGACACATATTTTCCTCGGCCATTGGCATGGCCAGATGATAACGAGAGTCACACATAAAAAAATATGATTTAATGTACTTATTAAAAAAATATAAGCCACTAATAGATAATTGTTTTGTCGTAGCTGTGAAACATGTTATATAATGAGTCACAAATGTAGTTTTGTTTGTAAATAATAATCATCTTAGGGAAATCAGCCAAAAAAACGATTTTTTAATAACTTTTACGTCTAGTACAGGGTGAAAAGTAGCACTGATTATTTTTTTTAATTTATTTTTACTATACGCGACTTTTAAGATATCTGACCCAAGGCCCGTCCCGTGCGGGTGCAAATGGAGCAGTCCGCTCCAGACGCCGACTTGCCAATGAGTCAAGGCGCTGATAATAACATAACACAGCATCCTCGAGGTTTTTGCTAGCGCCAGGCGCCGTGTGGCTCTGGCCTCAGGGCCGGCCCTGCTCTGACATATTAAAATTTGAAAAAAAAACTTTTATGGCCCACCCTAATCCACAACCCACAAGTATACATGTATGGTATTGCAACCCTTCACACCACATCAGGAAGTGTAAACGTTATCCTTGTACATAGCACATGAATGACACCATAAAGGCGATGTTTGCTTGGCTAGCTTATTCTGAACAAACACATAGTATCGACTTGTACGTTAAGGTTAACGTTGAGCTATTAGCATCAATATCAGCTTTTTCCATAAAACATTTTATACAAAATTTCTGCTTTTGGAACGTAAAATATAAATATTAATACTAAACAAAATAGTGGATACTCCACTCACTGTGAAAACTGGCTAAATTTTTTATTAGCACCACATTGTAAATACCTGACCGATAACGTTTATATGCTGTTAAGGTACCCAGCTCAAAATAATAATCGAAATTTAAGCTTTACGAAATTAGAAGTTTGCGCATAGTGTAAAAATGACGATTAGTATTAAAAATGGCTACCTCAAAAAAGTACTTACTATTCGAGATATTTACAAAAAACTATATTTTTTACACTGTTCTATAGGTTTTGATATTTTTGGACAATTTTGAAAGTAAAGTTATATATTTCAATAAAGAAAATATTGTCATAGTTAGTTAAATGTGGGTACTTCTGGGATTTGCTCAATGTTGTTAATTATCTGATAATTTGATAATAATTTAAAAGATAGTTGTTTAATATTTTGAAATCAAATACAATATTTTATATTTTTTATTGGTAATAAATTCGTGTAATTTTTCAATGTTATAAATGTAACTAATTGGTATATTAACATAATAATCTGTGTAATTAGAGTGCATATATGTTATAACAACTCATTATGGTACGTTCATTCTACTAAGGAAAATTCTCAATTAGGGGGGTAAAAATTTACTAACATTAATAAACTACTTAAATTACAGAATTACAGTACATACAAAATATGATATTAAATATATGTATAATAAATTATAATTCTTAGTCCTCTTCACTAGGTTTACCTGTGTTGAGGCGAAGTAAGGTTATTCATTTCTGTTTTATTAGTTTTCTATGTCATTTTTAATGTTTTTTTCTTGTATGTATTTTCTTTCATTAATCTCTTTCAGCCAGATTTTTATTCTTGATTTGTAATCATTCAAATCTTTTATTCGCTTTGTAACAGAGAGAAGGATGTTGTGGAGTTTCGTCGCAAAATAAATATAATTTCTTTGTCCGAATGTGGTTTCATAACCTGCAATATTTTTTGTCTTTGTGATTTGACCTTGTTTAGTGAATACGCGGTAGTGCAGAGGATTCAGTATTTTTTAATAGTTTCAATAGTATATTTTTGGCATATATTTGTTGAATATTTGGTACATCAAAACAATTGAAAATTTCAATCGAAGGCGTTCTTATGGGTACTTTCAGTATTGTCTTTATGATTTTTTTTTTTTTTTGTATTTTTTTTTTTTTAAAGAAAGACAAACATTCCCGGGTTACGAATAACCCAACAATGTTTGAAAATCTCCTACTACCATCACAGAAAGCCGAAAATGTTGCTTGTGTTCCTTTTTGAATTGGGTTCATGTTACTTATATACAGGGTTTTCCAATAAGAGGTATTATTTTGAATAGCCAGCTATTTCAGTAGATGTTCCTTTTAAAGCTGTAATTTTTTGACATTTGACATGTAAAAACTGCGGCATTAATAAAAATGAAACGATACACGCTTCAACAACGCATTGAAATTATTAAAATTCACTTGAGTGAATCAAATGCAAATCATCTTGAGTATTATTAGTGATGAGGCCCATTTCCACCTCGGTGGCTTCGTCAACAAGCAAAATTGTCGCATCTGGGGCTCGGAAAACCCAAGAATTATTGTTAAAAAGCCTCTCTATTCTCAACGTGTGACTGTTTGGTGCGGTTTATGGTCCGGCGGAGTCATTGGACCTTACTTTTTTTGAAAATGAGGCTGGAGCAATAGTTACGGTGAATGGATTGCGCTATCGAGAGATGATTAATAATTTTTTATGTCCGGAATTGAATGGTATTGATTTGGAGAACGTTTACTTTCAACAAGACGGCGCTACGTGCCACACAAGCAACGAAACCATTGATGTTTTACGATTGAATATAAAAATAACACCTCTTATTGGAAAACCTACTTAGATACAGCAGATCCGCACCCTATAATTCCATATTCAATACGAGAATGACATAAAGCGTAATAGATTTTTTTCATGTTCTTTTTATTTACCACATTTCTTAGATATTTAAAGAAATATGTAAGTTTTGTAAGTTTTCCTGTCAACCAAAGATTACTACGATCTGCAGACATTTTCGATTAGCATAACTTGTTATGAAAATGGAGTATGTCGGTACCCGCTATGACATACATCCTACTCCCCGAGATACCGACCGACTAATCAGCTTGTACTTCAGTTCATACAATATTCAGCATTGTGCACTACTAAGCAGGCTGAAAGAATGTAATATTTTGGTATTTTAAGTATAATAGTGATCCACCATAACGATGGCAACACACAAGAAGTGGGAGCAGAAAACCAACCGCACGCCGAAATTCTGAAAGGCAGTCTAATGTTTGTAGCGCAAGATGGATGACTTCGGGTGTCAGCTCCGTCTACACTTGATACCCCGTATGTGATTTATTATGGTGGAAATCTCGGATGGCGCGTGCTTCGGATATGCGCAAATACATTAGCGATTCCATCTCAAAAATACAATGCCGCAAACTTAAACCACTATTGATGGGTACATACTATCTTCCGCCAACCTACCTTCGACAAAATTTAAAAGGCTTAAGAGAAAAATGAGGAAATAGGCCTACGCGGATGTGCTACTTATAAAGCTCAATACAGGTAGAAGAGAAAAAACATCGAAATGTAACAAAGTTTTTCTGTAGTAAATCTATTAATTCGTTTTTTTATTGGACGATTTTATTTAAAAATCTGTTCAAATTATTCGTTTTCCTGTTAAAATAAGATCTCAGGTTTCTAACAAGGTCAAAATCAAATGTTTTTGAGGACGGCGGAACACGTGTTCATAAAAATACTGATATTGAAATTGACATACTTATATAGTAGCATCGCATCATGATATCTATTAGGAAAAAAACACATGTTCTCGATATATTCTGAATGACTAGTATTTTATCAGGAAGTTCGCGTGCTGTCTCTTTTGTCTGTCTCGTGCAGAATCATAGCTTTCACGGTGAATTTAGATTAATTGGCTAATATAATAAGATTTGCTTAAATCAAATGTCTTCCTTGATTTATTTATTCGGCTAACGCTTTTGAGGTGGATTTTGATTAACATTTAGTAATCCAATGTTATATTTAAAAAACAAATTATTCAAAAAATACCTTGTAGTTTGTAAGTCACAATCTGATGAGGTTAAGAAATATTTATAAACATAGAATGGTGAGCTTTTGAAACAACTGTTTTCTGCCTGTTATTTCAGATAGCAATATAATTTTCCCAACGAGGAATATAAACCAAATCCAAAACTAAACATGATAACATTTTATTTGCTAAAAACCTCAATTAAAAAAACATATTTCGTTAAGTTCAATGCAACACTGTTTAAATATAAAATGGATAGTATCTAAAAGAAAATGATGCTGTAATTAATAAGAAATATTGAGTGAAACTCCCAAACCCATGACTTATTTATAAATGTCTTTATTGAATTGATTTATACAATTTTGAGGTGTGGCAAATTCAATCTATGCAACATTAACTTAAAACAATTTTTAAAGTGAAAGGATGCAATGTGCTAAGACACAAATAACGTAGTATCGTAATGCGCAATTATGATAATGAAAATTATCATTAATCATTATTCACTTCGAATGAGGTTCGATTAATATAATCTCCTCACAATAAACTAAGCTAAAGCAAGGTCTCTCGTAGGCGATTACTAGAAATAAAAATATTGTTCAAGAACAATTTTTATTGTATCCTATTAACATAACATTGAACAATGATTGCGTATCAATGATATTCCACATGCCTGCATAATGCTCCTTTCAGTTAATATGTATTTATTCGCCACCTATGATTTGCGAGGTGCCTTTGATTTGTAGAAGCTAGATTCCTATTTAAAAACGTATTCTTAAGAATTTGTAGCATGTGAATGTTGTAATGCGGTTATTACTACTTTCAGAGACACAGCTACAGACAAGTTACTGACTTACAAACCACGTAAGAGTGGAAGATACTCTCAGTATCGCCCAGGTGTAAGACCACCATTCAGGTTTGAAACGTTGCTTGAAATGTTTAGTGACCAGATCTTAATATCCTGGTACCTTCCTCTTCCCCATCTCCTTCCCCTCCTGACTACCTTAGTCTTACGAAATACCTCAATTGGGGATGCCATAGTCTCACTGGCTCTAGATGGTTTGGAGCAGCTGGGAGTCTTGTGCGGTATTCACATACATATTGTTTTTAAGTCACCACGCAAAATTCTCGCAGAGATTGACAGAATTATTGAACCCCCACACATCTTCGTTTTGGCAGACACTACTAGTTTTATTCACAATCAAGGAAAAGTACTCAAATATATATATATATACATGATACCTAATACATAACTTCTGTCACACTGGTTCTGCATGGCACGACTCTCGATTCATGTGACTGTGCATAGTAGTTTAAAGCTAGGCTTGGTTGGAATATAGAGATTAGCGGGGCTTGGAACATAATCGGTATATAGGTCGGAAGCCTAGATATCAGTGACATTGCACTGTTGTCTTTGATTTTAATAGAATAATATGCTTAATGTTTCTAGGTAAAAACAAATACTCTCTACGTGAGTGGTATATCTGTGCTCTCTACTGTCATCGGGAGATCGAGAGCTTTCAGAATGTCAAATGTTTTATGCGGGATAAAGTTCTTCACTTTAATCAGTGTGGTGCTGATTGAATTTTAAATAGTATTTGTTTGCTGGAATCGATGTACTATTCACGAAAACATAACGAACAAAACGCTGAAAACACTGTCAGAACGTTGAAAAGTACCCTATCAGACTATTTGTCTATTGAAGATTGATTGTTAATTAATAATATTAGCTCGTAATAGTCCATACTGACTTGTATACACTGTGGAGTTTATAGAAGTACCTACAAAGGTAGGTATGTAGGGAGCAAGAAATACCAACAAAGGGTTTGGTTTTTCAGTTATTTAAATGGCAACATTTAAAAAGCAAGTCGAGTGATGCTCGAATCAAATCTTTAAGTGAATATTTTCGATTTGGAAAGTAAAATGTAGACGCCTAATGGATTTCAACCTCCATTTCAGTCAGCGCCGCGACGCAGGAAACCTCTTTACGCGACGGGAAATTGGGATTGGGAAACATCCTCCTGTCTCAGTCATTTTCCGGCTCCAGCCTCGCGGTACCGGTATATAATATAACAGGAGTAACATAAACAATGACGAAGAGTGGTGCCGACATGTTTGTTTCCCGTATTTGTATATTCAGTTTTTCCTCTCATCCAGTCTGCGAGTCTGTGCATGCGCCATTAGTCTGAGAAATGTCTATGTGTGCCAACGTCAGAGTGCTTCGCTAAATCACGGCGTTATTTTCGTGCCCAATTTGATATGTGATATACAACGGTGGGGCGGGGGTTTCATAAGCAAAAAGCAGAATAAACATAACGGTTGGACGTTTATTTCCAAATGTTTGTTTCGGGGCGGCTGCCAAATGCAGAAATGCCAAACTTTCAGAAATCCCTCGCCTCAGAGCCCCGTCCAGACAAGACGGAGTGCTTCAGGCTTCGGGCTTGAGATGAACAGACTATCTCGGCTTCCGCTCAAACATCTCGCAGACGAACAAACAAATACGTACAATACAAATAAACCACTTCTAAATAATACAAACAAATTGTTGGATGACGATATCATATGTACTCGACAATTATTCAAAATTTTGATGTTATTTTCACTAAACTAATACATCTTGAAGAACATAATAACCTATTTTAAAACCCAATGTTAATTTCGATGATGATGTCATCGGTGTGTACTCCACAATGTTTGTAAAATTTTCTTTTCAAACTTCTGACTTTCGTTGTCATTTTTTTATACCGATTTTAGTACCAAAATACTGCCTTTTTGAGGCATGTAAGATAATTACCTATGTTACAAAATTTAATCCGTTATGAATATTATCCTTTGTTTCCGAGAATCTAGAAATAGATCCTTTGATATTTACTAGGCAGGCACATTATCTTGACTTCAAAGTCAACCTTTATAATGAATAGACTCATAATGTATAATGAAAAATGTTAAAGAATATTTCATAATTTTGTTGTCTACTGAGATCAGTTCCAAAAGTCAAAACTTGTTAATTCCACAGTCGTTTATTTTTCTTAATAAAACATTGGAGAACAGCTACAAAGTCTCCACCAGTCTTAAGGTTCGTCCAATATACGTTGCCCTCACTGTTTCTGGAAGGAATTGAGTAATTTTTTTGTCAAATGGGACGGCAGAGAAAAGAATGTATTTGCGCATACATATTACCCGGAGCTGGTGTTAAATTTCTTGAACTAATATCGAAGACGTCTGTTGAACTACTTAAGAAAATGAACAGCGAACGGGGATTTATAAAATAAAATCCGAAATTTGTTTTTACGTAAATGGATGGAATAATTAATCAATTTTGCAGTGTTTTAGGAGCTGAATCATTATTGATATACATGTTTAGATCGGGAAAACGTATTATAGAGGAAAGAAGGGAGATTTTTTAATGTGCTCAGATTATTATTTATCATTCTATTCGACCGATCAGCGGCTGAGTTGGCAGTTGGCGCGTATGGTTCCCATCCAAGCGTCGTGAGTTCAATTCCTCTGCTGGCCAAGTCCCCCATCACGCCACAAACAATATTTTCCGCTTTCTGTGATGTTAATAGGAGATTTTCAAATATTGTTGTAAATAGGTTATTCGTAACCTGGGAATGTTTGTATTTATTTAAAAATATCAATTATCTACACTTCAGAGTTTTTTCTTCTAGTCTCACATTGCTTTAATTTATTAAGCTCATTCATAAAATTTAAATATTTTTCAAAATAACGTCGTGTTTCTTGCACTGTTTCAAAGCATTTTAATGTAGTTTTTTGTTCTAGGTTTTGATCCAGCGACAGTAACCATCATGACGCTTGGTAAGTTCATAATTATTTACAAATACCTGTAATGTTTATGTTACAACTTGGTACATGCATTACATGCATAATACATTGATGTATTATATTTAGATGAGACATAAAGCGAAAATATAGGTTCCGCTTTTTTTGCCTCCAACTGACCTCCAACTCTCCCAACTAAATTTACCGAATCCGGTCTACGCACACCGTTTATTGCGTTCTAATAGTGGAACAAGTTTCCAAGAGATATTAGTACGCAGTAGCGCCTCTAATTGTAGCTCTACGGCGAAATATTGTTCACATTTTTTTTTCAGGGAAATAAAATGTTAAGGATTTCCCTATGTTTTATGACGGATGAAGTTTACAGATCGAATTTGTTCAATTATATTCAGTTATTATTATTACATAATTGCCATAGGTATAGTTATTTATTGTCAATTTATAGGTTTGTGTTTATCTGTATTTCTTGTTTATTAAATATAGCATATAATTTTTTTTTCGTTTTTTTTCTCAAGTTTTTCTTTTATAAATTTTTGAATTTATGGATAAAAAAAAAGTTTGTATATAAAAAAGTTCTGCCATGTAATTATTATTACATACGTGACAGCTGTTTCGCCTTCTTAAGGTACTATTGAACTGTCCAACATTTTCAAGCTGTTTAATAATGCCTCCGGAAGGCGAAACAGATCTCACGAATAATAATAATATTTAAACAACAGAACTAGTTTATAAACATATTTTTAAATTGAATAATAATATTATTAAATGGAGTTTAATTACAAATTAAACTTGATAACAATATATAATTTTACTGTCGTTCATGAGTAGGTATGTAACAATACCGTGTTCGCGTTTAATTCTATTTCATGAGGAATTTTCTTTTTTAAAAATCCAATAATGATTATTACTAATTATTGGTAGCATTACCAAGTATCTACAAACCTATTTAATTTCCTGCCTTTTATGATTTAAAACCAAGTCTGTGAGATTATTCTCATTGAATAAATCCCAGCAATAATTGCCCACTCTAAGTGAACTATTAACTTTGCGTCTTGCGTTTCATTACGAGAAATTTATGCATTTTAGCCATTTTGCATACGCTATTTTGTATGGAAATAGTTGGTCGTTAGGCGAGACTCGAGTTTACTATTCAACTCAGCAGTCGACAAGGGTAGAATAGTTCCTCGAGTGACATAGCAATTGAAATGTTCGAGTCGGAATGCTAAGTGCCTTTCCATATTATGGTGCACAGCTGAAATACGAGACCAAACAACAAAAATGGGAAGGCAAACAATCGGAATACGGGACTAACAAAATGGTCTCTGAGACTTCAAACAAATATGCGACAACCTTTTATTCAGATTAATATTTAAGTATTCATACACATAAGTCAAATAATACAGGAATATGGTTCAGTACTTCTGTGTTCTTAAATGGCAACTTTGCATTCTATAAAAAGACACATGGTACCTACACAAAAAACTTTGATTTTTAAATTTCATTTATAATGATGATTGTCCGTAAAAAGGATAACAATGATTATTAAAAAAAACTCAAAATCGAAAACAAACGAGATTGGCTTGCTTAATATTAAAATGTTTTTATCATGTAAAGAAAAAAAAAATCAATTGTCTCCTTTTTTAATAGACCTAAAAGGTCCAATATTATACCAACAAGATTATTATTTTAAACAATAGAACTGATGTAAAAATATTAATTGACGAAAACAGTATTTACATATTGACATAATTCAAGTAAGATTGTTTTTATACCTGTGTTATATACAAAATATGCAGTATACTAGTGGGCCCTGGCAAACTCTGTCCTGCCACAAACCACACTTTATATAAACCTCATTTTATGTAAACCGCCTTTTATCTGTTGTCAGATATTTTATTCATTTGACTTCATAGAATACGCGCAAGTCACATCCATCGTAGATATTGTTTTGTCGTTTCATTTGCTATCGATGTAGTACGATAGAAAATATGTAAAAATGCGACGATACCGTTCTATACTCCTAAAATTCTCTTGAAGTATATGTCTTTCACAGTGTGACAGATTACCACACAAATACGAACCATAAAAAAATTGACTTTTTCAATCTTCTAACTAAATTACAAACCTTTAATACAACATATTAGATTCTAAATGCTCGTGAAGATTGTAGGATTTTAGAGTCAGAAAGTATTAAAAATACGGTGACCGGATAAATTATCAAAACGATAATTCATCACATCTTTAAAAAGTTATATAAAGTCATGGAAAGTGATGAAACAAAAATATATTAACTGGGTTATGTAGTTTAGGTTAGGTAAGGTTAGGTTACGTAAGGTTAGGTTAGGTTTAAATTTTATTTTTTTTCTTCGTTTCTAATCACTTTATATCACTTTTTAAATGTGTGTTGAATTGTCACTGTGTTGAGTTATCATGGAACCAAAAATACATATATGCCTCAGCATCAAACACAAATATTTATATTTTATTAAATTTCTAGTCTATGTCGAGTCTATGAGATATTTACCTTTCGAATGAACAAAATAGAAAACTTCTGTCTGAATTGTTCCCACTATCTGGAACTGATCAATTCAAATTCAAGTTCTACAGTTCGTTGAGTCGGAGTTACAGACAATTAAAATCCAAATTAATTTTATTTTATGTAGGTACATTCTTGCCTCAAACAAGTTCATATTTTATTTATTCAGATCGAATCATAATGGTTAACAATCCCTGTCCATTGCATGCCTTTTCCTCGCAGAGGTCGGCACATGTATGATTCCGACTTATTTGTCGAATAACAAGCCCCGGTTCGAACGCTCCAGAGAAGTTGTAGGTAGAGAATGGAGAGCAACAAAGAAGATAAAATTGCACTACTCCCGATGTTGTTCGGCAGTTTGTTATGTTAACGAACCACTTAGTGAACGCTGCATTGGGGAAATAAACTTATAGCCAAACTAACTAAATTTACCCAATATCGGAAATAATTTTTGATCACTTTACAGGATTATCAGATAACTAGCTGACATGTCCTGGCGTTGCTCGACTTTTC
Organism: Hesperophylax consimilis; assembly: GCF_061612785.1. Lineage (NCBI taxonomy): Eukaryota > Metazoa > Arthropoda > Insecta > Trichoptera > Limnephilidae > Hesperophylax > Hesperophylax consimilis. The sequence continues at coordinate 7,817,478 of NC_142842.1, forward strand.
TCTACTTTCTATAAATATAATATGCATGTATTATATATAAACCTTATGGGAGAAATTCTCTAAATGATAACGAAAACCCTAAAAAATCTGTTGCGTAGCTTAGAAGAACTAAACGCACAAACAGACTGACGCCATTTAGAGGTAATATATCCTGGATTTTAATTTAACTGTATAATTATGCTGCAGTTTCAAGAATCGGTGAAGTGATATTCGTCTCCATCAGAGCAAATGTTTTCGATCAGCTGAATCCAATTTAGGTGGCAATTAAAAAAAAAATAGGTGACACCTCACAAGAGCTTCCCTGTCCATACACTGTAAAGGCAGGGGGCTATGTCGCCACCCGGTTTGTCAGCCTTATGAGGCGGGTTAAGGTAGTGCGTGTCTTGAAAAGGCTCGGATTATATGAAGGAGGAAAAACAGATGCCGAAAGCTTGTTCCACATACGAGCCGTCTTACACAAAAACGAGTCACACAAGCGGCATGTTCTCATGAAGCCAAAATCAACTGGGAACGGGTGTTTATATGCACCGGTGCATCATGAATCAATACTGCTAGCTCCTAGGAGCAGGATATATTAAACTACCTGTAGAACAGACTCAGCATGCCCACATTGCGTCTGTGCATTAGAGATGGTAATCCATCCATTAACAATGGATTGTCAATCAGACGGACCGCCCTCTTTTGCACAGAATCAAGTAGGTTGCACAAACCTCCCCACATTCTGGAATAAACTCGTTATCATTGTACAAAGTTAGCAGCTGGTTACAATTGCATGCTTTTAAAAAAGGTAATTTTTGTTTAATGAGTAAATATTGCCCAGTGGGGGAGCAATATTAAACCATCTTTACCGAAAGTCAAACTGTCAATTGGATTTCAGTTCCATATTACCTGTCTACACTACACTACATGTTGTGTCACCTAGATCTTTCATAGTTACTTATTAGGTATGTAGTATTTGTCAAATCTTATTCTACATATATCACAAATTTCTACCATATACAATGTTGTGCATTATAATCATAGAAAGTCTATGAGTGTAATGTAAATTCTCTCCTAATGTAAGTTGGTGCTAGCGTTTAGGAAAGTATTGCTATAAATAATATATTAATACGCTGGTTGATAATAAGAATGATTAAATGGGGATCGGGTTCCCATATCGAATTTCGTCATAAGTAATCCCTCAAAACATGCCTTAAAAATTATAATCTTTATAAAACTTGTTATAGAAAAATAATTTGTTGCATTTTAGACATATAATTGTGTTATGTCTAAAATAGCATTAGCGACATGGTTAAAAAGTGTTCTTTCTAATAAGTACAGTGAGCATTGAAATATTTTTTTTTGTTAGAAATCCTTTATTATAGAAATTATTGTACCACTGCACACTACCTTATTTAATGGTTACCTTCGTGATGAAGTGATTAAATACGGTTCCGTAGTCAACATAATTTCAAGTTAAAAAAATTGTCTTTTGAATAAGTGTGTTACAATTAGTATTGTTACGTACAGGATTTTGTAATGAGGTGTGTGAATCTTTTTAGGTGTACTTTCATCAATGGTTTCGATGTGTGGCAATTTCACCATTGAATAAATTACGGTTGTGTATTGGCCATATTGCCAAAACATTGGAATTTTTGGGTCGCTACCGTTGCCAAGCCTGCAAACTAGCGACAGAACCTGGGAATGCTAATCCGATCAAGAGCTCAGACCACATCCGGACAAGCGGACGAAGGATTCGACACACGTTAAAAATTTTGAATTCACACGTTGAGAATTTATAATCGGGAAACATTTTCCGATCCCGGACACTCAAGGGCTTTCCGTCATGGAATTGTGATTGAAAAGGCCACTCTTGCTCTGGAAGTAACATTATTTTTTTGGAAATCCAGCCGATATGTTATTGCTGTTCTCCACCTTGTTCATCAACTTCGCTTCAAAAAACAATATTATTACTCTATGCAAGCCCTAATTTTGCTTGACTACGTTTGCTGTTTGATGTTTGCTTTTTGAAACTCAATCATTACAGATTAGATACTAATATTCTTTTGCATTAATGGCATACTCAAGGCTTTTTTTTCAAATTTGACCATATATCAAAAATATTAGCTGGGTTTTGCAAATAATAATTTTAATAATCGCCAAATTCAACAACACCTTTGAATGTACATTGCTATCTCGGCGAGTAGTAAGTAGCAGATTTAACATTGATACATAGAATTTTAAACAATAACAGCGACTGTACCAAACTTCTGTCCCTAATTAATTTTAACATGCCTTTGAGACGTATACAACATACAGCGTATAATTCAGTGCTCTTCAAGCATTCAATAATATTTGTATAAACTCTAACATAGACATTTTTTCGGACTTACTGCAAAAATTTAAAAGTATCATCATGTCAATAATATTAACTGTTAAATGGGTGTACATATACACACACTCACGCAAACACATACACCCAGGGCATGTCCTGTGCCGGCGTGATTGGAGCAATCCGCTCCGGGCACCGACTTGCCAAGGAGCCAAAGCGCTGATAACCCACAACATCCACGAGGTTTTTAGTAGCGCCAAGCGCCGTTTGGCTCAGGGCCGGCCCTGCACACACCTATACACTAAACGCATCACCTTGTTATTACTGAATATATATAGTTCCATCCCACATACAAGACATTACAAGGAAACATATCATAAGTAGCAAACTTAAAATATTTAGTTTCTGTAAATTGTTTCATCACTGTAACCCATGTACTGTTTGTTTCTATAATAAATTACCTAATCCCTCTATAACAGTCTCTGGAAGCATAATTTTATGTCTATGAAAATTAATATTAATTTCTAGAAGCTTTAATAACCACGATGCTAATTCCCAAAAACAAATCACCTCGGCTATATTTTGGCAACCCTGATAATGCACATAATAATTTACAAATTGCCATCATGAATTCCGTATGAAAAGTTCGTCTAGCTGGTCCATAAACTCGGCATAATCCAACATTGTAAAAGCTGTCTGTTCTATTGATATCACGCACGGCACAACTCGACTTACAGCCATTTAAAAGTTTCAAAATAAAATCAAACCGGCAGTATTAGTCGGCGAATACAGCAAATAATATATTCATGGAGCAAGCAACTAGCTACTAACTTGCTTCCAGCTAGTTGCTACATATTACTAGTCTATAAGCTGAAATTGGTTTACGGTGGAGAAGGCAGAGGCTACCAGCTTACGCCGCAAAGGTTTAGTAAAATTATAGTACCACTTTTCTAAAATTTATTGTACATCACTGATCTATAAATTTATATTACTATATTTTAAAACAACTTGCCAACCGGTGTCATATCAAATTTTTATATGGACGATATGAATATTTTTCCTTGTCTTAACTTTTTGCATTTTTTTGTTTTTGTATGTTCCGTCTCCGTTTCAAGATGGTGACCGTTTTAATTGTTCAGTAAAGATTCTTTTTACACATGTAAAAATCTATATTTGGACTTTCTTTCTCTGTACCTAAATGATAGAAGAATGTTTGCAAAAAGAATTGTGATTGATATCGCTTATAACAAATTGTATAATCCCTTATTTTGAAATAAAAAATAGTTGTACAAAACATACGATTTATAATTACGTAGATAGATACTTAAATGATTATAAGGCTAATTATTTCAGAGCAAATTTTGGTTTTTGATTTAGGTATAACATTCTTATTCTCTTGAATATTAGAAACTTTTTTTACAGATCTCCTAACGTAGATAACACGATGGTTCATTTTAGTATGCACATTATTTAGCTCCACATTTAATTTCTTTAAATTAAGTTTGGGTTGTCCATCAAATTGTTGATCAGATTTTGATCAACATCAAATTACACGAGAATTTGAACCTCAGTTGGTTTTAGACTCCATAATTTCAGTTTATTTGTTTTGATCCACTACAATGTAATGAGGTACCTACGTAATCAAAAGAATATATCCAAAAATTTGTGGTGCATAGAAGCACTAAGCACTAAAGTTTAAACATTTGATTCCCCTTTCATTGTTGACGAATAAATTTTAAAATTAAGATTTCTTAACTTCATTTTACAACCGTAATCGACGCCTGTAAAAATGTGTTTCCTTTCGTTGTAATATGAATGTGAAAGTTCATTTATTATTTTCGTCTGTTTTATATATCACCAACTACCTTCTAAATATTCCGAACTAAAAATCTATTTATTTCCAATTTGTTTATTCATCAGTAAAGGGTGAGCCCAATCTTCAGCTTTTTCTGACGTGACGTTGGTACCTACCCGAGTAACGGTGATAAACGCGATGACGCGAGCGCGTGGAATATATTAGCTCTGTCCACACACCGTCATCCTAGCGTTTGAGGCAGTTCCTATTTCCCATCGAAAAAAAAAAAATTGCAGTCAAAAGAGCAAATGAAATCAATAAGGAACACCGCTTCATTTTTTAAATCACATTCTGACTTAAATTCTAATATATTTTATATTTTGTAAGGGAGTCGAGACGTTTTTTTTATCCTTTTTCCCACTCTTAACATTGAAGAACACTTAAAATGTTAGTTGGCACTGTTGGTGGACGCGGTGGATTCGCTGCACCAGCTGGTCCAGTTTATTCACCGCCTAGGATTCTTGCTGCAGAGTCTCCATCTTCTATCTTCGTGTCACCTGTTCCTATTCTTCATTTTACTTAACTTAACTTCACTTTATTTTTGTAATATTTAAATTTTTTGTAATACTTGCATCAACTGTAAGGCGCCCCTGGGGTGATATCTCACAAAAGCGGCTCTATACAGATTGTCCAGTAAATTAATTAATTAATTAATCTCGTCACTATGTTATTGTATTTAACCAAAGTGCAAAAATACATCCATGACCGCACCTGATAAACAATTTACTTAATACAGGTAATACCGGTAGACCAAAGCATACCTACCTGACGCCTGTACTCTAAAGGTGCAATATTTAGATTGCTTGTTAAGATTGGGGAATTTATCAAAGATAGTTTCTGTTTTTGCACAGACTCGAGTCTTTTTGAGCTCCAGACGAGAGTTGGCTGCAAAATTCATCAGTGGGGGGCACTTGCGATTTGTTCCAGCGGTCAAGTCATGTCATTTTAAAATTATGTTTAGTTTTGGGTAGAGTAAACTTATTTAAGAGTGCGTAAATTTCCGCGAGCCGAGCCACGGTTGCGGAAATTGCGGTTGATTCGATCCATTCCCATAATTTGTGGCTTGCACGCGGAAATGTTATCCTGTTTATACGTATCATAAGGGCTGTAAGCCCCAGATTTCTTTTTTCTAGACGATGAATTAGTAACTTCCCGAAAGAAACGATGTGACTGTGGAACTTTTAGATCATAGATATATTACTCACGTAGACTGGTTGTGATGTCAGAATCAGCAGAGTCAGTCATACCAACCAAACGATTTATGTTAATGTGATGGTGTTTAATAAAAATCTTATATATTCAGAATCAGTGTTTATTGATTAAGAATCTTTTAAGCCATACTATTTATCACTGGAGTTCCTTATTATGACCGTAATAACATTTCGGAGCTTTGTATTAATGTTAAACTATTGCTTGATACGAGTATGTAGTTCCATGCCTCTGTTTAGGTCATGCGTCGCACGCTTCTCAGTGTCAGGACGGAGCTATTGGGTAGTAAAGCGGGCATATTGTGTTCTCCCTTATAGACATAAATTCGAACCGAACCATAACTTACGCTAGAATAATCATATTTTATGCAAAATCGCTATGGCAGCATCGATCCATCTGGCCTTTGTTCGGCAGACTCGTGTGTGCACTCGGCGCCCGAACGGATTATTTCACGTGTTGGTTTGAGGTTAGGAGATGTCTGAAAAACACACTGGGCCAAATAATAAAAACGAAATTCCTTACCTTTTCATTATTTCCCAATTAAAACTTATGCCAAATTGTGTTTCTTTTTGAGGGATTGGGTACTATTAATTACTGTTATTCAATTTCACGATATTTCATTGACTAAGCGCGTTATTCCATACATAAATAGGTTAAAGATTTAAAAAATTGAGTTTTACCGTTTTGTGTTTCATTTGTTTTGCGTGACAGCGGTTTCTTTTTTTGCATTAACTTCACACAGGAAGCAACGAGAAAAATAATTTCCCTCAGGCCCTATGTCATCTCTGGGGATGCTGTGTGGAGGGTCTTTTTGAGAAGAGGAAGGAGTGAACATGGGTCTTGAAGAGATCCTTGTTGTAGGATGGAAGAAACACAGAGGCCGGCAAATCGTTCGATTATGCGCCGGTGATAAGGGATCAATGACGCTAGTCTCTCTGAGCAACTTCCATTGTAATACCGGTATAACAAGTATAGCATATCTACCTGATGCCTTTGCTCTAAAGATTGCAATCCATGTGTTAAAATATAGGTATCTATCAAACGAACCAAGAGAGTCAAGTGTTTTAGCAGGTATTTTGGAGCTCTAGGCCATAGGTGGCTGCCAAATTCAACAGTGGGGTGCACTTGCGGTTTGTTTCAGGGGTCAAGTCCTGCCATTTTAAAATTTTTGTCCTGTTTATACATTTCATAAAAGGAACGACTGCGCAGCAATTTTTAAGGAATATTTTAATTCGGATTTAATATTGTATTAATTAATTATTAATTACGATTTAAAACGGTTTTAAAAAAGCATACAATGTTTTTGAACCAGATTTTATTTTTCTAGACGATGAATTAGTAACTTCTCGAGGGATCCCTCTAGAAAAAAATTGAGATTTTGGCAATATGTTCATCAGAAATAATTAAAAAAAACCCCACGGAAAGATCGATTTTCTAGGTCTGCTAGGGCAAAGTCAACCGTAGGCCTTTCCAATACGTCCGAATATTGTTTTTACACGACTTCATCACTTACGTCGTTAAGATCCCCACTTTATTTTAGAGATTTGATAAGGTAAGTTCAACAGCAGTTCTCTTCAATGCACCAGGGTCGCGGGTCGTGCAAGGCTGTTACACTTGCGTAGTTAAGATTCTGGCTTAATTTTAGGGGATTGTCTCGTCTTAACGCCCCTTTTTTCTATCATACGGAATTTCTATCATCTTTCCAGATGGCTTCAAATATTTATACTAGAAGCTATTAATCAAGTCCTAAAAATAGCCAAAATGAATAAATCTTATTTCTCGCCGCTATTGGAAAAATCTAATTAATTTTAAAAAAATTATTAAATTTTGTTATATGAACGAGAAAAAGTGAAGTTTCAGTTTTTTAACAAATTGCCCAAACAAAACGAATGTGTTTTCGAAATATCGATTTCTGTCAATTTTTCTATGAATGGAGCAAAAAATCAAGTAAAAATGTGGTTAGCGTTTTTGAAAACATTTTTCACGTTTGATATTATAATTTTATTATTACAAAATAGTAATGTTTATTTTAAATGCAAACACCGGAAATAAAATTTTATTTAGTTTCTATAACAGTATTTTTTTTACAAAAAAAAAAAAATTAGACGTATATAGCTCATTTGCAAAAATTCGTTGATAAATAAATAAAAAAAATATTGCAAACTGAACAAATGTGTTGAAAGTACTGATGGGTTAATTGTACTAGTATCTGTGTACTACTAAAATAAGACCTTTAATTTCCCCTTTGTCTAAACATAGATTATCTGCAGTATTTAGCACCTATATACAACGATTATTATTACTTGCTTTCTTTAATTTTGGTTTTACGAATACAAAAAAGTAGAGGGAAAAATAAAAACGTGTCCAAAAATGTAATATGATAAGAGAAAAGTCAACATAGTATGTTAACACGAAAACGCTGTTGTTGATAGTTGAACAACTCTATCAAATATGTTATAAGTTGTATTCAAAGTTTACTTTATAAATATTATCATTGCACATGTACAAACAATCAAAGATGTTTTTTTATTATCCTTCGAACACTTTCACAAAGCATTATCCATATTGAACAAACACACACTGCATCATACGCCTGCATTATTCTATAATAATGCATGCACCAATAAACCACAAAGAGAATAAATATTAAGGTATAATAACAAAACACGCCGAAAAGTGAATGTGTGTAACATCCTTTATAACAAACAGGGACTCATTTATTTTTTATTGTATTCGGTTTCAAATATTCCTCCCTTATTCCATATTATAATATATATCTCTTTTCACGAGCGTCAGGGACGAACACCAAACCGGATAGATTTAAAAACGCAGGTAAAAAACAACGCTTTTAGATGTGAAAATTATTCGGTAATGTTGCTCGCGTAGAAGAGATAAAGGGTGTCTCATTTTCTGCGGTTTATTCATAAAAGCTCGTTACCCAGGTATTCTTTTTTTACCTTTGTGTTTTGTTTATTTAATTCTGCGGCCCCTTTAACCCTATTTGGAGAGCATCGCATCATTCTTACTTTCCAGCTGAGAGTAGACAGGCTCCTTGGGTTTTAGATGGAAAAAAATACTCTCGCTTATTTGAACACAACAAACGCCTCTCACTCTTATTGAATAAAATTTAATATTGTGAATTACTACATTTCGTCCTTGACTCGCATTGTTTGCCGTCGGAATATACGAATAGAACGTCTTCGGAAGCCTTTTACGGTGTTTTTACAGCCCTGACACATTATATTAGACAGATAGGTTTATACGACTGTGTGAATATTCAATAAATAAAATAATTCTACTGTTTTTTTTTCCTTTTTCGCGAGGCAAAATAATTCAAGTTTAATTCGCAGTTATCCAAAATCATTCAGCTTTTATATTGGGTGTTTTTTATTAGGTCTCAATGTCTCAACAGCAAATGTTGTTAAAGTGCAATTCTTTTTAGAAAATAATTGGCTTAGTTTCGCACAGTTCAGCGATCCCTCTATGAAAAGAAAATGAATGAAAACTACTTTGATTCCACAAGGTAAAATGATTTGCCGGGTTTCGTCGAATACTAAAGTCATAATAAGCAAAATAAATTTGTTCTCAACCCATTTTAGAAAATTCACTCTGTTTGTATTTTGTATGAACTCTGAGCTATTGAAATCAAAATCCACAAGCTCTGTTCATACGATTTACTACATGCATTTATTGTTGTTACTTTTTTAACACGTTTATAATTAAATTAATGATATCACAATGAACATAGTTTTTTTTTTTTTCGAAGAAAACTTCTTCTAACTGCTTTTCACTTTGTGATGGCATTATTTATTTTTTATTAAAACACAAATAACATTGTTTACATCACTTTATTTCGATACAAAATCTCAACATGTTTCATGAACCAAGTTCACTTCATCAGGAGCACAAGTATACTAAAGTTATAATTAAAATTAGGTCTAGAAAGAAGAGGTAGAAGGAGCGGGGAGGGGTAAGAGTGGGGGAGGGTTATTCAAAGTAGGAATTAAAATGTCATTAGACGGGAAAGACCGGGTAATTGGGAAAATATTTAAAATGGGGTTTATAAAAATTTTTTGTTTATTAATAATATCTGCTTTCATATTCACGTGTTACCTACAATGTTATTTGTGTTTTAATAAAAAAAAAAAAATAAAAAAAAAAAAAAAAAAAAAACATAGTTTTATTGGACACCACCAAATTATGTATCGAGTACTCACAAAATACTTGCGTTCATTCAGTTTCGGTAAAACGTCTGCTAGCTTTTATCTGTATTAAATGGTTTTATATTGTTCAAAGGAATGCCTCGATGAGTTTGAGAACCATCTGCGTAAAGCTCTATCATGATTATTAAAGCTTTTTTAAAAATTTTAAACCTCATTCCTTTTGTATCAAGAAGACAGTTGTTTGCATAATGTCATGCCCCTAACCCCTCCTGCATTTGTTAAATGTATTCAAAAACCATGTCACCTTTGACCATTGACATTAATTATTTTGGAAAAAAATTCTAAATAATAATTATTTTGGAAATAAATACCAAACAATCAATTAGGTACCTACCTTTTGGTAACGTGAATTATTACATAAATAAACGCAAAGCCCGCGTTCATGGGTTTATCTTGATCCTAAGTCATTTAAATCTGTCAAATAATTACTTTAATAAATCTTTAAAGCAGTTAAAGATCGTGTAATTAATTAATTTAATTATAGATAATGTGTAAAACGCCTTTTTTTCTTAAAAAGTTGTACATAAAGAATTTTTACATTTATCCCCAATCTACGGTACTTTATTACAATTCTCACGCTTATATCTTCTTAATTAATAAAACTTGTTTTGAATACGTCCACCTGTTCGAGTACGGAGGAAAACAATATTTTTTGTTCATATTAATTTTATAAATTTCTTTTCATATTTTTGTATAATGTTAACAAACGAAGTGCATAATGTCCTCCACGTTAAAAGTTCGCATGTGCTTAGAACTTTTTACAAGGGTAAATTAGATTTTAATAACAATTCAACAAAATATTACAGCCATTTAAGCAACTTCCAACACATTTAAAAATATTACAGCCATTTAAGCAACTTCCAACACATTTAAAAAAAATCGAAAATAATAGCACAACAAAAGGAAAATATCTATTTATATATTAGACATAATTAGGAGGGTCGCAACCAGTTGTAAATATGCATATTATATAATGTAGGTGTAGATGTTTTGAATTGTGATTGAATTTCGATAGGAAGTGAATTGTAAATTGTATGGTCTGGTATCTTTAGTGTTTTGTAATGTTTTGTTTGTGTCTTTGATGGTGGAACTTATTAGCCTAAAAACCCCTTTAACCCTTTTTTGTTTTCTAACCCTTTCTTCTTCCCCTATCTACTTCTATCAGTTTGGTATCATCTAGGAATTGAACTCAGGGCCTCAGCCTTTGTCCTCAGAGCAAAGCCCCGGCGAGGTCCTGTGTTCAATTTGCCCTCAGAGCAAAGCCCCGGCAAGGTCCTTGGTTCAACTTGCCCACAGAACAAAGCCCCGGCAAGTTCTTGGTTTCAATTTTCCCTCAGATCAAAGCCCCGGCAAGGTCCTGGGTTCAACTTGCCTTCAGACCAAAGCCCCGGCAAGGTCCTGGGTTCAACTTGCCTTCAGACCAAAGCCCCGGCAAGGTCCTGGGTTCAACTTGCCTTCAGACCAAAGCCCCGGCAAGGCTGGGGTCTTGTGTTCAATTCCTAGATGCGACCGAAACATAATCTCGTTTTTCTGTTTAACGTTTTTTTTGTTTGTTCGAAAGTTGTTAATATTATCTTCAGGGATTAAATTCATACATATTTTAACATCTTTAAGAAGGTTGTTGAATAAATAATAACAATTATGCTGTACCCAATCATTGACTTCTTAATTGGTTTCTAAGTAAAGAAATGGGTGTCTTGTAATGATTGCTTTGTTTATCAAAGAATTTGAAGACAGAAGTGTTATGATTTTGCGGAAAAGTACAATCTCGATATGGTAACTTCGTTTATAGGCAATTGTGAAGATGAATTTTGTATGTAACTAAATAATTTAAATTATTTATTTAACAATTTCTTTACATGCACCCAACTTTTGGAGTTTATAACCAACTAATTTCGAAAACAATCATGACTTCTTTGGGGCGGTGTAAAAACTAAATAATTAAAATACAGAAAATCAAAAACAATAATTTCGGATGCATGTGCGTCCTGTGTATCCCTAGTTCGAAGAACTCTGCTTTGATTTGAATTTAAGTGTCATTTTCAAAATTGGAACTTATTGGGAGAAGAATTTAAACAAGCGATAAAGTACCTCCCTGCAATATAATATTTTAACGGAAAACTATTCTCATCGTCATTTTCAAAATTGGATCTGATTTGTCAAGAATTCAGACTCGTGATTTTTCACGGGTCCGTGCCATTAAATAAAAATACTTAATTTCGGTTTATAACTCTGTCTGTAATTCCGTTCAATGAACTCTACAAATGTTCCTTTGAATTTAATTTTCATTTTCAAAAGTGGAAGTGTTTGTTTGGAGAATTCAGTCAGTCGATAAAGCACCTACCTATACTATAATATTTTCGGAAAATTATTTTTATTGCCAGTTTCAAAATTGGAACTGATTTGTCGAGAATTTTGAGTAAGTATCCCCAACGATGTGAAACGAAGCGAAAATATTGATTATGTAAATCGTAAAAGTAATGAATACTATAAATCTTCAATTAGTCCAATTTGACATCCAATGCTTTAACGCTGAATATTTGGGGTTGCTGTGTGGAGGATCTTTTTTAGGAGAGGAAGGGGTAAACATGTGTGTTGAAAAGACCCATGTTATAGGAGGGAGGACATGTATAGGCCGGCAAACAGCCAATCTATTAAACTCATGTGTCGAGTCCTAGAAACGAGCCGTTCTTATGTGACAATTGTCAATTGTCAATTTCTTAACTATGCACAGGTGCCAAAGGGAACAATGACGCTTTTTCCTCGGAGCGTCTTGTATTGTAATACCGGTAAAACAATATCTACATCTTTTATAATTATATTACGTTAATACATGGCCTAACTAAAAAACAAACTTAAAACATGTTTTTTTACGTACACGTAACACCGATACATTTTTAATTAACATAGCTTAAAAAGTTGTTCATCAGTTGTGTAAAATATATAACATGTTTATTAGTAAGAGAGTGAAAAACCAAAATATTCTTATTAATGTAGAAATAATTATTATTTCCACGCAGCGTTTTGTAAATGTTTTTTATTTATTTTTTACCGACAGTCCTCAAAGACGCACCTGTCCGCTTTGGCTAAATTCAAAGCCCTTGTTATTTATGTTAATACTTAGTATACACCTGATATGATCTTAATTTCACACCTAATACTGCATCCAGCTAAAAGTTTTATTTCCTCTTTTTACCTGTTAACTGATAACATCGGAACAATGTTTATAATTGCTCCATAAATAAAAGTGAAAAATTTCAGGCGCATAGATTCTAGCGTGCTGCTAGGCAATTGTCGAATATACCCGAAATTCCTTGTTTTGATAATGTGGAGCAATTTCGGAACTATTTTGGCCTCGGCAAATATTTAGGAATTCCTCTGTTTAAATTGCCTAAAATTTATTTTAATTGACGCCATTATAACCGTTTTCAAAACCATGACCATTCATCACGCCCATTATTCTACACTTTAAAAACACCTAAAAGCTTTTGGTCACTTTATCGAAAAAATTATTTTAAGAATGTTTGGATAGAAAGTATTAATCGCGCGGCTTGATAACAAGTTTATGAAATATATGCAAATGTTACCTGAATGATGCTCAATTTCTACTATTTGTGTAAACGCATTGTTACATAGATATAAGCAAAAGCATGTTTTATTTGCGGGGAGCTGCAAAATAAATCTGATTTTTGTCTGAAATACTTCATACACATAAATGTTTAGCTCGCAACGACATCTCCACTGAGAATTATATAACTTTCAAATATCTAACAACAAATCTCTTTTGACAAATCTAAAAAGAAATGTTTTTAGACTCTTGCGAAACCGGGTGGTACCTAGGTAACTACTCACTATTTGTAAAATTATTTGTATAAAAACACAATAAAGCCCATTTTTTATGATTTAAAACAAGTAGGTATATAAATTTAAAATATTAATAAATTCAAAATATCTTAAGGCGATGCAATACGTCGTGTAATATTTTTAAATTCATCCGCTATCAATAACAACCCTTACGTAGATGGCAATAAGGTTTAAATTCCCGCTTAACACCATCCGCCTGTTTTGATTTATGCAAGAAAAAAACATGGCCAAAAAGTGCCTTTTATTTTATTTTGTGGATGTTCAGGCATAAATATTGAATTTTCTTTCAATCAGTTTATATATAACTTAATTTGCCACATTATACAATAAAATTATAACCGAAAATGGGTTCGTAAGTAGGAGATTTTGAACTTTAAAGCAGTTTTCATGGGCCTTATACATTATTTTTTTCTGGACTTATAAAAAGACTTATCTAAAAAATACTCGATTATTTCAAAGGCCAAGATTTATTCTACCCGCAGTATTTAATTAAAGCATCTGAAACATTTCTAGGCGACCAAATTTTCAAACCAAAAACACATGATTTTGCATTACCACGTACGGCATCGCCTTAATCTCTGCAATACGTAAAATCAGGATATAACAATGGCAAAAATAGTAATTTCGTTGGTGTGCCTCTGTATATAAATATCTCCGGTTCAATGAACTGCGATTTGCTTTGATTTTCAAATTTGTATAATACGGTTCAGATAAGCTATAAAGTATGTACGTACAAATAACATATTATTAATTAATAATTCTTTATTTAATAAGTGCATATCTTTTGTTCAAACCTTTAACAGATGTCTAATGGTGTTCATTCGAAAGGTAAACTTCTGATCTTTTGAAAGGCAAATATTTTTTCCTAAGTACTTTCATATTCACAAATCCTACAAATTATAATATGATTGTTCACGGGTTTCAGCTAATAATTTCAATCATTGTTTACCATCCCTGATTTCCTAAAATCATGTATACATACCTTAGTTAAAGGAAAAATTCTATCAGACTGAAGATTGCCGTGACAGACTGAAACCGGTAACGGTAATAAGGTGGATAAAGTATTAAATTGTTTTAATAAATCAAAATAATTATTACTTTTATAAATTGTATTTATTGCTTTATCAACCTATTCTTACCGCATATTATACAGAAATTACTGATAATAAGGCAGCATATTCTTTATCAATTGAAACCCTTTTTTCTAATCGGCTATAATGTAAGCTAATAGGTAAAAACGCCAACATGCCAGATGATCGCCGTCTTCGAATAAACAAACAGACAAATTTATTATTCTCGTCGTTGATAATATTCGTAAGAGCATTAGACCATAACAGAATAAATATTATTATTCAATGGAAGGGGTGGATTCATAAAGACCAAAAAACAACCCCATTTTCTTAGTACACGCGTAATATGTATAGGTCTTCGGTCTTTTTAGATAGAAGGTAAAAACAATGCTTTAAATGTCTGATAATTTCTGCCCACGAAAAAAAATGTTCATTCTTCGAAATGTATTCAAAATTTTGACGCATTATTTTGATTTAAACATTTTTCTTGGGGTTCTTTTATTTTAAAAGGTTTAATCGGGGAAGCTATGTTTCGATAGCAACACCTTCACTTTAATGTGATTTTGAAAAAGGGAATAATTCTTACAGTGTGTTTAACGGAATGCTTGATTTATTAATATATTTTATTACTAGGTGGCCTTAATTTACCTGTTGTTAGATTCAATGGCAGCTGCTTTATAAGTGGACCCTTATTTTTAATAGACGAGTGTTAAGTTCCTATTTAGAATTGTTTAGATAAAGGGCGAAACAGGAAACGGGTAAATTAGTTTTCCATTTTTGAATTTACATAATAAGTTTATTGTAATGACGGAAGTGTTTCATTAAAACGGAAGGTGTTCATTCTGCTGGGAGGACAAAAAACAATTATGAAAGGATTAAAAAGACTTTTGTTTTCGTCGAACTTCCATGGAAGCTACTTATAGATTATTAGGTACATATATATATATATATATATATATACTAAAAATTATCAGATTGTTTCAACAACTATTCCTAAAAGCGAGTGGCTAAAACGTTCTATTAAATGTGAAGGCAAAATATTAGATTATATTGCTTAAATGAGGCCAATTTTAAGTTGAACGGTAAACACTTCCAAAATAATATTTTATTCCATCATTTAAAAATCGAATGAATTATTTGTATTCATCTAGAATTAAGTTTACCGCTTAAAGCTCATTACAATAAGGTTAGGTTAGGTTGGGTTATGTTGGGGTAGTCTATGCTAATTTAAGTTATGATATTAAACAATTGATAGAACAAACATATTCTCCACGGCAGTAATTTGTTTTCTATTGTAACAATCATACTCACAATATTTAAATTAAAAATAAAATATTCC
Source organism: Hesperophylax consimilis (assembly GCF_061612785.1). Lineage (NCBI taxonomy): Eukaryota > Metazoa > Arthropoda > Insecta > Trichoptera > Limnephilidae > Hesperophylax > Hesperophylax consimilis. Next base: position 7,833,349 of record NC_142842.1, read on the forward strand.
AAAATATTTTAATCTTAGTGCTTTGTCATCGCTTACAGACAGATGTACATAAAATTATGCAATTGAACTTACCTACATAAATTTCGATGTTCCAATTCAAGAAACAAATGAGTGACTGTTGAATTAATATTCTTTGTGTTTTTGTTTGTTTATTAATCCTGTATTAGCATTTTTACAATGGGCGCAGAATGGCTTATAAGGTGTTTGTTTATTATACGGAATTGCAATTAAATGACTTGTCAAAATTGCTGACCATATTTAATATTAACGTTAATTAAGCAGTTTTTAACATATTTTCTTAGAAAATTATTTTTGTAACAGTTGATTTGAAGACTAAAATATTGCTAATTTAATAAAAATCTGATCAAACCATTCGTATTCATGTTAAAAACGGGATTGCAGGCCTTTAACGAATGAATTGAGAGATTTACTAACAAACTATCAGTAAAACAATACTGTGTTATTAGGACGTCGGAACACGTGTTCATAAAAATTATAATATTGTCGCATTTCGTCATTGTATTTATCAGGAAAAGCGCAGCTGCATGAACACGTGTTTCGATATTTTCTAAATAGACCAATATTACATTAGGAAATAGTTTGCCATTTTATTAAATCAGCCATACTCAATTTTTCCGTGTGGAAAACAAAATCAACACTAATGAAACAACACATATATAATAGAAAGGTGGAGGTAATTGAATAGACAGGTTCACGATACCTAGCTCTGTCCTTCTCTTTTCAATCCGCTATTCATCTTTTTCGCCTCTTCAACAAAAAAATCTATTATTGAGAGACCTTTGGCTTTGAGCTGTCAAGCTAACTAACTAAAAAAGCACGCCGTTTCTCCGCAGGGGTAGGCAGAGAGGACCGCCAAACAACTCGGTTTTGACACACACTCCTTGCCTTATTCATACATCGTCTCATACATACTCTTCTATTATTCTGATCGAGCCATGTCTTCCTCGGGCGTCCGACTTCTGCTACCATTCAAATTTACGTCACATATTCTCCTTTCTTCGCTCATTCGCTCTGCATGCCCAAATTATATAAGCGTCCCTTTTTTAATCTTACTCATTACGTTTACATCAGCCTTCCATTCTTTACGAATCTCCACATTTCTCACACGATCATACAGGTTTTACCACACATGCGCCTCGGGGATTTCATTTCTACAGCATTCAGTCTCCTTTCATTCTTCCTCTGCCAGTTCCATGCATCACTGCCATATACGGATAGGTACCAGCACTTCATTGGGGACTGCTTTGGTGATTCTTTGCTTCTTTGGACATTTTTTTGTTAGCGCTAACTGCGTTCAGTCCTCCATTAATGAAGTTACCTGCATTTACCCTTCTTTCAATATCCCTGTCAGCCTTCTCATCTCTCGTAAACATACTTCCTTAATACACAAACTTATCCACCTGCTCCAAGTATGCATGATTCACAACTATATTGCACATTGTTTTCGTACTCTCTCTTTCAAACACCGTGTCTAAAGCAGTTTTCTTTATTTATGTACCTTCCTAATTTTCACATAAAATAAATGATGCGGACTTTGTAATTTTATTTGCAAAATTGGAATGCTGGAGAAAATTATCCTCATATTCAAAATATGGTCAAATACATAAAAAACCTGACCAAAATATGACCAAATACATAAAAAAACCTAAGGCATTAAGTATTATAAAAATAAACAAAAAAGATTTAGCAGCGACTTTGATGTTTTAAATCACTTGATATACAAATAATGCAAAGAAGAGCAAAGACCATTTTATCAAAGTTGTCAAGCCAAATGCGATGTGGGAACATGTAACAAACCAATAATCTATTGACAAATGATTTTTTTATTATTATTTTTATAATATTATGCGTTGTTATTTTATACTTCTACTCTAATTCTTAACATTTTTGATTAATTTATTGGGTAATAAAACGTTAAAAGCCATTTAGAGATTCTTCTCTTTAAAATTGTCGTGGTATCCTGAATAGAAGTTTAAAAGGTTATTCACAGATGGCACTGGTAAAGTAGATACTGTCGATAATGCAGGGATTAAGATATAGATATACGATTGCTAACCCAACGTCAGTTGCGGTCTAATGGCAGTCCAAGCTCATTATAATCTATCACCAGTAAAGGTCAGAAGTATTTTGCTGACCATGGAGTTTTTATCGAAGAAGTTGTAAGACATCGGAGTTAAAACAATTTTAAATGGTGTTCTATCTATTATCAAAGGCAGTATAATTATTAACACCGACATAAATTATAAATTGATTGCTGTTTATACATAAAAACAACGCTCGTTAAATTAATTAATAAGACCTCGCAAGCTGAACGATTGCCCCTCTGCTGGGCGCAACGCTGACAGTCTTAAAGAATTCGCGATTGGTCAAGCACCGTTCAATTTGTTCAAGCACATAAAGATATCATCAAATTAAAAGGATTTTCTTTGCTGCACCGACTAAACGACATACCACTCACACACCTACTCGTGCAAGGAAGACCAATGCACTCAATCTGTGAAGAAAATAACATATTTGTATCACCATTTTAATCGACAGATTGATAAAAGCTACTCGCAATTAAATAAAACCCGCAGAAAACCACTAATTTATGAAATCATCACATAACATACCTACGCAGAATGCAGCAAGAGTGAGAACATTGAGGCAGATTTATATTTAACCATGACAAATGGGAGGGTCCGATAAAAAAATGTAAAATATTAAATAGAATTATTAGACAAGACGATTGGACGCTTAGATGAAAATGGTCGGAAAAAGAGATAAGAAATGCAAATTTATAAAAATTGGAATTGGGCGGAGATAAATAGAATCGTATAAATTTATTTATTTATTGCATCTCACTATACATAAAACACATTTTTTCACATAAAAATCAACCTCACTAGGACTAAGCCTGTATCGAGGTTAACAATTTACATTTGAGTGAAGGAAACATAAGAGTATCACAAACATAAAGTAATTCTACATACAAACACAAAATATTTCAAAATTAAAGAAAAAATTAGTATTAGATGTGTTACCAGATGGGTAATTAGACAGTATATTGTAACAATATTTGAACCATAACTAATCATTATTCAAATAAAGAAGCAAAGTAGATAATAAAGACAGATAGGGTGACATTCAATTTTTAGCAAATGGGACTTATACAAATAAGTCGTCTAAACCTGTCCTAACCGCAGATTAAAAAAGTAAATTTTGCTTTTGTGTCAGCTGTTTCAGAGTTCAAGGTCGCAAGTAAAATTAAAATTCTTTCAGAACTTAATACTAACATTTAAATTTAAATAGGAAATTAAATGGAGTTCTACAAATTAAAACACAAAAGCAATTAATAATTTAGAAATCATTGACGCTCCATAGAGACATGGTATGATCAAGTGAAACTGATAATTCAGTCAGGTCATGTAAATGGTCAAAATCCACAGTAACATAATTACAAAGATTAGTTGTGTTTGAAAGTGAATGAAACAAAAATTGTATTTAAGGATTATAATTCTCTAACTTTTCTATCCTCAAAGGCCCTGTAAAATTCATTAAACGTTCCTATGCCTTATATAAGTGATATAGGCTCTGTCTATAATTTGATAACGTGAGGTAACCGTAATGATAATAATAAAATGATTTTTGAAGTGAACCTTCTTTACGCGCGTTATGCAATTTCGAGGACCGGAGTAAAACCAACTCATGACCGTGATCAAAAACCGTGATCATTTCGCTATAGGAGCCTAGCCAATATTATATACCTACTTTCGGTCGCTCTCCAAACTCAGCTACGCGGTCTAGAGGCAAAGCGCCCGATTGTCGTCGTGAAGAACCGAGGTTCGATCCCCGCTTTAAATTTTAATTCCATAGTGGGTACTATGGGTATGGATGGAGGTTTGCGTACTTAGTTCTACCGTTAGTTACCAACATATTAAATCGTATTATCCAGTAGTTATCCCGCGATGTCCCACAGTTCGAAGACCACTGGGCAAGATAAATCGCGTATCAATGGGCCCATACGTTTCACGGTTCAGAGTTCAAGAGCCTCTCTCTCGGACTGCCGGCATTCCCGGAACGGATAATGAATGGCTGCCGCGGGCGATCAGCGGCCGCTATCACACCATTGCTCCGTGGCGCTGGGCACACTAGGCAGCCAACCCACCAACGGGTAACTCAAGCAACTGGTAAAGAAACTGGCCGAGCAACGAACCGGGTAATACAAGCAACGGGCTACGCAACCCGGCAGGTTGACCAGAACAGGGCCAGAAGGTTCTGAAATTCATCGAGCTTATAATTTTTATCGTCTTATCCCCACGGATATACGAGTAATTAGCTAATTCATGGCGCATCTTTAAATTGACAGTCGATTGAAAATGTTAGTGGATAATACTATCAGAACGTCTGTGGTCAGGTTATACTAACATGCTATTCTGCTGTAAGAGCAATTTAAAATTTTATTTTACACATGTTAATCTAGAATCTTTGAAAAACGACGCACGAAAAATAATCCAGTGAAATCTCTAACAAAAATCTATCTGAGGCTGAAAAACTCTGGAACTTTGGCGTTTAGAATTTCCAGACCAATTTTCATCACGATCTATCATATAACCCGAAAAAAAACTTAATTAATGAATTTTTTTTAAATAAACTTGCCAACTACGTTAATTTGTAAAATTGTATTCCTTCTCCACGTTCTAATAGAAGGGCTTTACGTACACATTTTAATAGAAAAATGTACCATTGAGCACACTTGCCTAACACTGCAGATCTCCATTTGATCATCCAGTTTTGTATTGGAAATTTAAGCCTCGATTTGACAAATATATGGATGATGAAACGCGCTTACAAGACACATCTTGTGTTATTCTTTAATCCATGACTTTTAATCCAACCGAATAAAGCAGTAATCTACATACATACCTAATAACAATTATTGACATAAAACGCTCGTGATTCAAATGATTAGATTTTAAGATACATTAGACATATTTTAACAACAACAAAGTTCTAAGCTTCCTGAAGCATTGCCCTTACTGTGATAATCAGTAAGCAAGCGAGTAGTGCACACTGCACAGTACATACCGTATGTGAATCTCCTGTCCCGCATGACTGCGATATGAACCGTCCTTCCCGATAGCATCTGAGGCCGTGTGACCGTCGCGCCACAGACCTCCCTAGCCGGCACAGGTGTGTAGTTTGTGGCGTGTGTTCCTTCCTATCTTCATCTCTGCTCTCTGTGGCCGACCATTCGCCTTATCTTGCCTCTTGTGACTGAGCGCTGAGGTGATAAACCCGTAGATAGCTCTTTGACACCAATAAAGAATACATTCCAGCGTCAGCTAATCTTTCACCACGTACTGTCCAAAGCCAGAGACAGTCAATGGTTTGACGTGAAAAGCAATAAATGAGTTGATGGTTGGGAAAATTTTTCTAGGCCCAAGGAAAACCAATTTGGATTATTATTATGAATATTATCATTCGGAAAGTCAGATTTTTTTTAAATGGAAACGTTTAAATTTCCTCAAATGTAGATTTTCAACAAAAAAAGCCCCCCAAAGCACTTTTGACGCTTGATCGCCCCATAAGCAACTTAAATCGCTCGTTGATGGGCGATATTGCTCAGGTTGGGAAGAATCCAAATTCTATATCAAAACAGTCTCATTATATGAATAAGAATTCTTCGTATTTATATGTAGACAATAAGTATTACTTTGTATTGTTCAGACATATATAGATACATTATTTTTCGCTATCATTTAGTAGACAAAAGCATTACATATCACAGAACGAAGATAATTTTGAGCTTGTTTTAGTGAAGAAAAATTCCTTGGATTAAGTATGGACTTACAGTAGCGATGGGTTATGACTCATTATATTAGGAGCGGGAGTTATGGTACCATCTCAACATTTTCGTACTGCCCAAAGAGTCGACTCAATTGCGCGACAGCTCAATTGAACGAGAGGCGTATTTCCTTGTCCGTGTTCAATAGGAAGCAGTACTGCCTCGAAACACGCACGGGTTTGTTATGCTAGTTCTCTTTCTAAACTCGTGTTCAATTCAGGGCGCGCGTCCTCCAATCGTGCACGAATTTGTAATTAATGTTTTGCGTTGCGAAGATAATATTGTGCTCGTACAGTGCGACTCGGTACGGCTCCCCCGGTACGGCTCCCCGATACGACTACACCGATACGGCTCCCAGCTCCGAGCTCCTAGCTCCCAGCGTATGAATGATCGTACGCCTCTTGGTACCGATACGCCGTCTCGTAATACGAGATAAATAAGATGCTAGATAGTTAGTATGTGTAGGTACATACGTTCAAGTACAGATGTCGGACTGTCAGACGCTGTTCAAATGAGTTTATAATAACGATTGACAATTAATTAATTTTAAGTCGCTATTTTTTTTAAATATATCCTGGTAAAAAAGGGTAACCATTCAACTGAGCCGTGGTACGGCTTACCGGGAGGCGTACAAATACGGCTCATCAAAAAGAGCTAGCTCAATTGTGCGGCTCGCTCATCCCTATTATGCAGGGGGCAAATTCAAATTTCTTGATAATGAACACATTGATATTTAAATGATAAATTAACAATGCGCTCTAAGAACATAGATGCCCCAATATTTATGTTTCTATAATTGCTTTGATTTTGTACACATTGGATTTTTATTTATAAGTTACATTTATTATCATTGCAATATATAATAGTTTTATAATTTTGATATTTAGGTAGTCACCCACATAGTGCGAAATTTCGGTGTGTTTTTTTTAACAAAATCTAACCGATTACGATACTAGTGAGATAATTACTATGTTCAACGAGAATATTCCCAGCCTTGAATTTAGTATCTTAAAAGGCTGACCACCAAATCCTTAAGCGTCTCCGAGGCGTGTTTCTCTCTGGTTTATGGTCAATTATATTGAAAAACATATGTATTCGCGAGGATTCCTCCTCCACTCGAATAAGGTACGCCAAACTCACGAACACTGTCGAGTAAATTGAGACCAATGAGATGGAATGTATGAAACTTTGAGTTAAAAACATTCCGTAAATTTTTTGACTTAATAACATGAAATACCAAGGGTACAAAAATACTTTTTTTATGTTTCCCGCTTAATTGCGTACGCCACATTAAAATATTATTAAAACTAGTAAAAAAAAGCATATTTCTAATTTTCCCTTATTTAATAAATCACAACCAAAATTTCATTTAAAATCATACGATTGTAAGTAGGTACTTACATAACTACTTACATAATTACAGACCGTATTTTTAAAAACATTTTTTTTTTAATTTCAAATAAGGAATTATAAAATAAGTTCAAAGCAATGCTCTTTCCAAATAAAAAATGATTGCTCTTTTTTAAAAAGAATCTTTAACTTTGACTTGGTGGCTAACTTTAATTATGGTTCTGTTTAGGTTTCGAACCTTAAGTTTAGCCACAGTTTTTAATATGTTAATTATTTTTTACTCTTTAATATAACTAAACTGCCAAAGCACTTTGTCAGCTGTTACTTTTCAAATGTGAAATTTTAAACTTTCTGATTTGTATTTTTACTTACCTACTTACTTACCTGGAGAAAGTTTGAAAAAATAATTTTCATTGTGATGGTGTTTCTTTGAACAAATTGTATATTTCCTTTTGTAAATAAATTTTTTTTTTACATAAAATATAAGTTTAAAACTAAGTAAGTAGTATTGTACCTACTAAAAATCTGAAGATTTCAGGGGAAATTTTGGTTTTATTTTTTTAAATGAGAGTTACTTTTAGATACTTTTTTAGATACTTTTAGATATAGATACTTTTTTGGACGTGAGGTATACTGTTCACAAAACTACTAGTATTTGTTTATTTCAGAATATTTTCCAATGATTTGTTTTTAAAAACCTGTACATATTATCGTACTATATGATCTAGTATCCGAATGATTTATTTAACCCTCGGGGGCCGATATGAAATTTTATTAATTAAAAATATAATTTTGTTAATGATATTTTTATGATATTTTTATGTTTGATATTTTTATATTGATATTTTTATGTTTGTCTTTAACTAACCTAGCACAGGTAATACCCGTATCTGAAAGCATACGTGTACAGGGTCAACACTGCAATTGCAGCGCTTCGCACCGTGTATGGGCACGATATTTCAACACTGCAAATGCAGGGTTGCAATTGCAGATTGGCTGCAACCCATCACTAGTTTTTGTATAACATTAATATTCAATTTCAAAGAAAGGATCTGTATTAAAAAAAGTTCTGCTGTTTAAATATTATAGCTATTTCGCCTTTTGAAGGCATCATCGGACTGTGGTGAGGCCACTTGCAGACGATCTATTTATATTATTTCTATGCAGTTACATATAATGAAAATGAAATTGCTTTGAATTTTATGACCAATGCCCTTATTGATTTCCGAGTACATTGTAAATTATTGATGGTTGTATACAATGTTTCCCCACTTATTGTGTTATTGAAATTTTACTGAATGTTTTTAACGAAAAGGATTTTTTTTAATAAATTGAATAATAATAATATTGGATACAAAAGAGAAAAACTCTATATTTTAATGGTTTTCTGCAAATTAAACTTGTAAACAATTGTTCAAGCTGTGGACCTTTTATTAAACAAATCAATTATTCTATGCTCATATATTACTTTGGCAATGGGTTTTATAAAGGTAGAAATTACTTACAGAGGTAGAGGAACATTCAATTGTTGGGATGCTAAATTCACTATAGTTTTGTTTTTGCAAATTTTATTTATTGCGATGCGTTTGTGATGATTTTCGGATTGCTATGCAATGCGTTATAAGTAATAATGTTCACTTCGCGTCACGGCTGTTGGTTTTTGACTGAATCCCGGACACATGGGAGAGGTATGAAGGAGAGGAAAAAGGGGGATCGGGAACAAAATTCATTGCCAGTAAAAAATTAGGCACTATTGGCGTAAACAACAATAAATAACGACATTACGTGTTAAACTTTGTTTCTGTTTTCTCGATTTTCTATTGCAACATTATAATCTAAGAGATCCATGTTGTAGGAGGGAGTAAACACAAGTGATAAACGTATTTGAATAATAGACATTTCGGTTAACGTTTCTCGCTTCTGTTTCGACTAGCAATCCCGCAAAATGCACCCTATACAGGTTACCTTTGTGAAATTAAACCCGGTATTGACGGGTTCCGTTGCGTGAGATGAGTGAAAAAGCCACAAGATAATTAATTATGCAGTTAATGTTTATATTTCAGTGGGTGGATGTTTTTATGATCTCATTGTTACTTTATTCGTTGCGGTGGCACTGTGAGTTAGAAAGGCTGTTGATGAAATGGAGAACAAATTTATCTACCTATATAAGTTCACTATTGCAAAAGCTGAAAAAACACCTGCAACACCCAATTTTTAACACAATATCTTTGTGTTTCACCTCACAAGAGCGCCCCTGACTGTACAGTGTAAGGGCAGGAGAACTATATCAACACCAGGTTGGGCAGCGTTGTGCAGCGGGTTAAGGTAGGGACCTAGAAAAGGATTTATTAATGCGGGTCTTAAAGAGGCCCGAATTATACGAAAGAGGAAAACAGATGCCGATAATTCGTTCCACATACGTCTTACACAAAAACGAGTCGAAGAAGCGGCCCGTTCTAATGAAGCCAACATCGTATTGGGATTTATTTTAAGGGTATCTAGTGATTTCAATAATGTCAATACTGTATATTATATATGTCACTAGTAAGGAGTCATATAGAACACAATTCCACGGTATGGTCCCCAAATTATGAGGTTCATTCACATGCGATTGAAAGAATCCGAAATATATTTTAAGATATGTAAATTTTTAAATGGGCATTCCTAGAGAATGCCTAAATTACAATAACGTACTTTGTTCATTAAATTTAATAAAATTATCTGATCGTTGAATCATTTCCGATTTAACCTGTCTGTATAAAATCATTAATTCAACGTTTGAATTAATGATTTGAATTTATTATATGTAATCTCTTTTCATACTCCAAACAGGTCAGTTACAAGACAGTTTATTGCATTGTGTGGATCTAATTCAATAATATTTTTACTTTATACTTATTTTTGTGCAATTGTTTTAAACCGTCATTTCCTGCACTATTTATCTACGAGTATAATTTCGTAAATATTGTAATATATATAACAATATTTACGCCTATTGAGGCTTTTTTTATATATATGTAAAAGCCTTAATAGGCGTAAAATAAATATATATATATATCATCTGTGGACGGGTGTTCCGGCCGTGTACGTCGAGTTTCACGCAGGTGCACCAGTGCACCGGGGATCATTGCTGCTGGTTCCTTAGAGCAGACTCTATTAAACTACCTGTAGAACAAGAATGCCATTTGACCCAACCGCTACAAGAATGACAATTGACCCAATTCAAAAGGCGATAATTAAAATAATCCTAAAAGTACCATTCGACACAGAATCAAGCAAAATTTACAAAACATTAGAAGTCTTGTCAATAAGACAACTTTATGCCAAATCTACATTACTACACCTCCTATATTACTACACCTCCTCCAACACAAACTCCATAATCCAATTCAACCAAAAACCTCGTTGAAAACCAGATCCAAATAAAACCGATAACACACACCACACATGGACAAAGACACTTTCAATACTACGCTACTAAACTGTTTTATTGTATGCCCATTACTCTGAAGCAACTACTAACTGCAAATACATCCGCAAACATTCACAAAAAACATATCATAGCCTGGATCAAAAATCAAGATATTTTATTTTTTCAAAACATAATAACTCCAAACCAAACATAACTAAACGATAAAAAGTGTTTAGTAAATAAACACGTTTTTCGAGATTTTACCAACTATACTCACACTTACAATACAAATATATGCACTTACATATATGTCAATATTTAATAATATTTTTTTTTACATATTTACTATGAATATTTAATCTACAAAAACCATTAAAATTTTATGAATATTCAATTTACAAAAACCAAAAAAAAAAAAAAAACAGAATTAGCATGCCCACATTGCGTCTGTGCATTAGAGATGGCAATCGGTCTGTTAACAATGGAATGTCAATCAGGCCGACTGCCCTTCATTGTACAGAATCAATTAGGTTTATTGTAGGGCGTACTTGAGATTGGCACAAGGTTAGTAACTGGTTACTACTGAAGATTAATTGGTCGTTTGTATGTATTTTTAAAGCACTTGAAAAAATTTATAGTTATTTTGTTCCACTAAGGTATCATCTTTTTGTGAGCCTTTACACATTTTTATAGAAGCTTCGGGATCGAAACAGTACACGTGTAAAAAATATAAAAATAAAATCTTGCTGGTTGAAAACCATAACATTTTTTTTCAAGCCAAATTTTTGTAAAATGTAATGGTTCATTTTTTTTATTTTTTTTTATAAATATATATAATAATATTATTATTGGCTTTATAAAAACAGTTTATTTTTAAACAAGTTCTGCTGTGTATTTTTAAAAATAATAATAAAATGCAATCTCAATTTGCCAAACATCTCCTAGATGAAAATCACTCACTTAATGATGATAATAAACCAACTCCGTTACACGTACAAAATAAAGGCCGTAAACTGAATCTTTTAGAGCAGTTAGAAATTAACGAAAACTCTAATAATCCGAAAGCTATTCTAATTAATGAACAAACAAATATAATTCGTTCACCCTACTAGATATCTTCAAACCTAGTGCAAATACGAGTGCACATTGAAGTACTCTATTATACTATTAAAATAACCCTATGAGTCATCGTTTGGGAATAACTAACATTCAGTCAAATTTAAACATTACACTAATTGGGGAAACTTTACTAGGGTAATAACCATCAATAATTTCTAACATTTTTACTCAGAAATCAATTAAGAAATCAGTAATTGAAATTAAAATACCTACCTACAAATAATATAAATGTATCGTCTGTAAGTGGGCTACCCACAGTTTGATAATGCCTTTAGAGGGCGAAACAGCTGTCACGCGTAATAATAACTACACAGCAGAACTTGTTTAAAAATAAACTGTTTTTATAAACCCAATAATAATATTATTGTATATATATAAAAATAAAATGGAGTTCTACAAATTAAACTTAATAACAATAAATAAATGTAATGGTTCATTTGTCCACAAACTAGTTGACATTAAGTTTTATCTAAACAATGTTAGAGATTTTGTTTTTAAAAGTTCCAATAATTTTTAAGTAGTAAAAATTGTAGTCAAAGTTCAACACGTGATACTTTATTCCTTTATTGTATAAAACAATAACGAAGGACATCAAACAGAGCTGGTTTTAGTACGATACTAGCCGTAATGTATTCAAGAAGCAAAACTTTTACCCTTTATACGAATTATGAACTTTGTAGCAATTTCTTCTCTCTTTGCGTGCGTCATCAGCTATTACCCAAATTTTCGAACAACGATAAACATTTAATTGTTTTAGAACAATCTTTCTTGAAATACAATAATTATGTGATCGAAACTTTTCAATTGTTCTTCGTGGATTGAATAGCTTTAATGTTACACCTCCGATTAATAACATGAGTCTAAAAATCGTAGATACTATTAATTAATATTTGCTTTCACAATAGAAAACATTTTATCAAAATTGTGAAATTTTTTGCCTGTTAATGTTTTCATATATTTAACTTCCGATGGTCAATTATTTTCAGTGGAGAGTGTGATAAACAAATACAATTGAGAGATGTAGTATAAAAAGGCGGTAACTCAAATAAAAATTTCAATATAGTTTAAATTTAAATTGTAATATTTATAAAAGTCTTAAACGCCTTTTTGCAACCTTAAGTAGGTATGCTTATGGAAAGATCATTGTGTAGATGTTCGTATGCTTTAAATTGTTTATTTTTTACTGTTCACTAGCTGTACCCCACCACGCGTTGCTGTGACGCAGTCTTTCTGTGCAGATAGAGGAAACAATAGCGCTTTTTGCTTTTACGTCCAACAGATAGCGCTGTTTTTCCAAAAACACATGTTTTTACCTATTACAAAACAGGTGACATCTATATAATATGGGTATATAAAACACATGCGTATTCGAATGCAACATTGTGTCAAAATTTCAAAGCAATCGGTAAAAAACTTTCGGAGATCTAAGATTTTGAACAAACGAACATTTAATTTTTTTATAAAGATTTTATTAGAAACATTTTTTTATGTTACACTGTATTTCCAGTAGGTAACTTCGTTAGTCGAAACAGCTTCTATGTGTACAAAGTTCTGATAGAAATGTAACCTTATCGTTTTAGAAAATAAACAACCAAATATCAATCAATACAGTAGCAATGAATCGTTTGGGTTTGAACTGTGAAATGCCAGATTTATCGTTTTTATTAGTTCAATAAAACATCAAACATAATAATCATTGAACTATTTAATTGACAGTCAACAACCTTAGTACAATACATCCCCATGTGGCAATAGATTTTATTGATGGCTACCTGCAAAAAGGCAAAATGCCATTTTTGATAGGTTCAAAGTAGTAAAAGTTTGACCTGATGTTTCAAAACATTTGTATCGAATATTCACACCCACGATAAAAACTTGCTGTTTTATGCTTGATCAATTAATTTAGTTTGCTCATTAAACTCGTTATCTGCAATCAGTTATTCAGTAATATAATATTAGCTTCTTCATAGGTAACAATAATAGTATAATAATTAACCTTGATGATCTCAACATTCTTAGTTCATAATATAAAAAAATGATATTGCATAAAAAGACTCACGTTGAAATGTACAGTTTTAATTGAGGTTAAAAGGTTAGCCGTATTAAAAATAGGTTCTATAATCACCAGCATGAAGTGAAATTGTACGTGTGTAAAAAAAAACAATTCAAAATAATACGTAACTTCGTCTGGGGAACAAAGTCGTATAGAAACATTACAGTACAAATATTTTTGATAGATGTGGTTTCTTTATTTATTTATTCATGTCCTCCAAAAAACAATTATGCACCAATACAGAAAACAGATTTAAGGAAGATGTAAGTATAGAAGGTGATGGGGGGCAGTTTGATGACTGTCTGTAAGTGACGTTAAAAATGTCCATAAACATTGCAGAATCCTTAATCAGGCGAGTCGCTCTGGTGATTGGCGCATTCTGATAAACAGAACTCCTCGCTTTTGGAGTGTAAAAACGTGCATGGGATCTCCCACGAGTATACTTGCAAGGTAATCAGAAGTTCAATATTGAGCATTTATAGATCCAGAGATTGATATAAAAATTAGTAAAAAATATCTTTCAGCGTGTTTTTAAGGTGTTGAAATCGATCACTCCTGTTAAGAACAAGCATGATAACAGGAATGCATAGTACGCGTGTTCCGTCATATACTGTCATATTCTGTCGTAACGCATAAACGTCATTTATAAACAACTTTTACGAGAATTCTAAATGCGATGTTTTGTGAAATTACAAGATTCAATGAATATGAATAGTTAAAAAACAATAAACTTCTATTACCATTGAAAGCAACACAATCATGTGTGCAATAAGTATTAACAACAATCATAGTCTTCACTTCACAATAATAAGTAAGTATGTTGTAAAAGGTGACCGGATAAATCATCAAAATGATGATTCATCACATCTTTAAAAAGTTATATAAAGTGATGAAACAAAAACTATATTAACTAGGTTAAGTAGGTTAGGTTAGGTTAGATTAGGTTAGGTTTAAATTTTTTTTTTTTATCGTTTCTAATGACTTTATATCAGTTTTTAAAGTTGTCTTGAATTGTCACTGTGTTGAGTTATCATAGAACCGTTGTAAAACTATTACCACGGAAAACTACTATATTAAAACACATCACTTATTTTCTAATCATATTTCTAATACAGTACTTTCCTTGCAGAGATCAAATGTTAACTGATTCTTCCTTCCGTAAAACTTCCGTTAGCAAAGTGCAATTTGGAATCTGTCACATACCTGCACCCTTATTGTGTTGGTAAAACCAAGTTAACCTCGAGGGGGTCTACCATTCAGGAGCCATAAAAACCTTTGTTGGGTAGTTTCTTTGTCAGAACCAAAGCACAGGTAGGGACGGTATCAATTATTGATGCAACTATTCGTCTTTGGATTATTTGAAAGTGTTCGCCAACCGCGTGTTTACAAAGAATCGCGCGGTTTCTGTAAGTACTGGTAGTTGCTGTTATGGGGGTAGCGTTTCATCCGCTATCCCATAATCAGGTTCCTATCGAGATAACAAAATAAGAAATTAAATTTTGTTATAACACCATGGTCAAAGCAGGAAATCACAACATTAATGTTGGCGCTAAAAGCCCGATTTCTGTAAAATAAAATTTGTGTGTAGTTACACAGAGAAAACTAACTCATATGAAATAGTGTTAATTTATTAAAAATCTGGTGAAATATTTCGTTTTCCTGCTAAAAATGGGACTGCAGGCCTATAACGAATGATTTGGATGAGTTCTTAAAAAAGTATCAGTCAAAAGCGAATGTTTTATGATATTTATTAGGAAAAGAACACGTGATCTCGATATAATCTGAATGATAGCAAGGTAAAATAGAGATAAAATAGCAAGGTTCATTTCGACTCCCACCCCCTTTTAGACACTCCACCCTTATTACCGTTAGTCTTAAGTCATTCATCAACTTGAGAACCCCATATTCCCACCCGCTTCGGACAATAATTGGAACTCTTGTCCGAAATCAGATAAAACAAGAAAATTATTTAAAAAGATATATTATTGAAGAGCCCAAGTATCGTTCTTTAGACCTCACCATTTCCCCACGCGGAACCCGTGAAAAACGCATGTATTATGTAAAGTTTAAAAACTGCTCGAAAATTTTGTTTTATTTAACGTAAAAAATATTCTTTCAGACCATACGGTATCATTTGTCACTCACCTTGATTTATTTTCAGATCCCAACTTAACCCTTTAATAATATGCAAAATCCACGGGCCCACTAGAATGGGTTAACCCTTCGATCACTGAAGACTTTTATAGATTAATTTTTCTTCTTGTATCGAATTGTGTTTGATGAATACGGCCTCTGATGATAAATAATGTATTCCATTATGCGAAAAATTTATGCACGGATATCTTTTCAATGGTTTTTAGTTTCTATGGGGTTCCTACCTTTCGCACAATATGCAAAATGATCTACATAAAAACCCTGTACGGACAATCCTAATTTTGCATACCTACCAAGGTAGGTAGGTACATCCTGATTTTTACCCACTCGGTAACAAGGCAAACTGAGTTTAAACTATTAAAAAAATAACGGTTTTTTACAATGTATGTCAACCTATTTTGAATATGAATGGAGGAATTTCGGTGCAAGTATGCAAATTAACTATAAAGCTTTTGAATTTGAATAATAATGCAATAGGTCGGAAAGCTCTCCGCGTGAGCAACTGCAACCTGGGTAGGTTTTATCAGGTAGGTATGCTGTTTAGATTGTTGGCTTCTATTTCCTGTGTTATTGGTAGTTCCCTGTTTATATTTCTGTACGATCGAAAATTATTTCCTTTTTTAACTAAAAACTTTTTTTTCGTTTTTCTGTATAGTTTGTAGAAAAAAACTTCTTAGGAAATGAGAAATATAATATACAATTAATAAATGTAGGTACATATATTCAAATCACTCTTTTAAAGTCCCGTCAAACGCAATAACTGTTTTTTAAATATCTCCAAAATACATAAAAATATTTATTTATTTTGAAATTTCATTGATTACGTATAGTTTTTATATGATAGCTGTTTCGCCTTCCTAGAGCATTGTCAGACTGAATTGAAATCACTGACACGATACATCATTTTGATTTATAATCAATATTACGCTAAAGGAAAGTGTTTTCGTGTGATAATGTGAAATTATGATAATATTTATATGCTACTACTTTCCGATAGGAACATTGGTCAACAATTAACGCTTTTGCGGTTATGGATCAGTTACCCACGTAATTCAAAAATTTAATAATACCTGATATTGCCAAGATTGGGTATTATGACGACTGCTAAAATTAATGAACCTTAAAAATGGATAAATGTTACGGGCCTTGCTAATAGACATGTATTAAATTTTATACACAAGACTGTTAAATATCCATTCGTGTATGATAAATGGTTTTTAATTAGTTTTGAAAACTTTTATACATACATATTAGTAAGCGGTAACACGTTTGTATCATTAAACTGGGAAAGTCACAATATTATAAATTTTTTTTGTAATTAATTTTGTAATCAATGTTTGTTAATATTCTGTCATAAATTCTGAAGCTCCCATCATATTAAATTCACGTATTTCATATCAAAAATGAAATATTACGTTAATTCTATAAAATTTAAAAATCATTACAATTAGTCATAAAACATTTTCAACTTGCGTGTTTTAAATTATTGCCCACCAATAAAAACCCATCACCAAACATTATTAAACTATCATGTGTTGTTTCTGTTGTGTATTTTAGGTAATGTATTGAACCATTCGTAATTTCCGATGCAATAAAAATTGGAATTGGACAGAAAAAATCAACATGGCTGCCTAAACAAATCAAACAGGAAGGGGGTCTTAACCCACCCCACGACCACCCCCGTTCGGTTCAAAAGCGGAAATCACGCCCTTTCATTGTTTCAGTGGTCACCCTCGTACATGGGGATGGAAAATAGGATTTGGGCGATTCTATAGCGGTGTCAAACCATTTATTTGTATAACTATGGAGTTCTTAAATGTTTAATGATTTTATTTTTATCTTAAGCAGAACTGAAATTCTTCTCCCATGGATACAATTGTTTTAGATATAATATGCGATATATAAATTTAAAAGAGATATGTTCTTACTCCTCCTCACTCGAAGATCCTGTGTTGAGGGGGATTAGATTTTGGAAAGAGGCTTTTCAGCGACTTCTATGCTAATTCCATAATGTATTTTTTGTTTTAATTTGTTATAACTGTGCTTGCAGTATCTCGACTATCTTTAGCAAAAACATTTTTTTAAACTTCACTTGGTGGATAAGTACTTTATAGAAATATTTATAGCTTAATTATTTGTCTAACCCCAACCTTCATCTATGCATTGTATTTTCAAAAAATGAGAATATACCATGCTAAGGCCCGAATGAAAGGAAAAGCTGGTAATTGACTAGAAAATGTTTAAAGAAAGTAGTGGTTCGTGTAAAGTTTTTTTTTTCAAACAAAATGTCAAAGAAAAGAGTGAGTTTTTTCCTATTAGGTTGGTACCTACCTATTTACATTTGTTCGTACCTACCTATTATGTTGTTGGTATATATCGACCATAGACATGAGAACCCTATGTCAATGATATCGACTGTGTTTTGGTAAAACACTTCAAGCCACATTTTTGGGAATGTCACTTTATAGTGGTTTCATAATATACACGTTTTAACTAAAGTAATTTTAATTTTAATTATCGTAAAGTGATTTTTGCTCATTATGGCATTTTCAATACTAAAAACTAAATTGCTGCAAAAATTGATTAGGTTATTTCAAAACAAAGCGTAGATGAAGTAACTCAACTCCCAATGTCTCAAAATTACTAATAGAATTTCAATATTTTAAATAAAATAACCGCATTCATATGAACTTCAATATTTTTAATTATTTTTACGAATCTGTGAATATTGGTTTTAATTGTCTCCTGCAAAATTTTCACTTTGTAGGTTAAAGGGTTTTACAAAACCACAGTCCAAAATACAATTATTATTAGGTATTATTATTTTTTTATAAAAGGTGAGGTATTTGTTGTGCCAAAAACTATGCTTTCATTCTTTATACCATCCACTCTTATTCATTTCTTTAATGCCTTCCATGCTTATTCTTCGTTCTATGCCTTCCATGTTTATTAATTCCTTATATGCCTTCCATGCTTACTAATTCCATCTATACCTTACATGCTTTTTAATTTCTTATATGCCTTCCATGCTTATTCATTATTTTTATGCCTTCCATGCTTATTCATTTTTTCTATGCTTTCCATACTTATTAATTCCTTCTATGCCTTTCATTTTTATTAATTCCTCATATGCCTTCCATGCTTATTAATTCCGTCTATGCCTCTCACACTTATTATTTTTTTCTATGCCTTCCATGCATATTAATTTTATTATATGCCTTCAATGCTAATTCATTCCTTCTATGCTTTCCATGCTTATTAATTTCATAAATGCCTTCCATACTTACCGAACACATAATATTTTAAACCATTCTATCAAAAGGTTTCAAACTACTATGTAACGGAATACCTTGCGTTCGCCAAACCGCGGCCATTCTTACCCTCGTATTCCATTTTACCCGGTGTATTTATTTTACCCCGTTGTCGTGGAATGCTGTAATAAAAATTCCGGGTTCGAAAGGGTTTTTGCCCGATGTCGATTGGCCAGCAATCTTTTCGGTCGTTTTGTATGGAAATATTCCGCTTTGAAAACTTCCACACAACATCGGTATTTCATCAGTTCATTGCGCGGTTTTATTTTACATTGGTTTTTCGTTTGGAAATATGTAGGCATCTATACATTTCGCAATATCCGCTAACTATAAGGAAAAATGCCAATATTGATTTCATTTCATTTAATTATGCCTTGTTCGCGATAGGTACTGTGGTATCAACCATTATCTAAAGTTTTTATTTGTATTTCTACCTTTTTCATAACACATTCGTGTTTTACCGATACTCTGTTGGGAAATCTGTCAATTCAGTCACGTATTTAACAGGAAACGAATTATTTGACCAGATTTTTAATAAATCAGCAATATTTTTTTATCGGTAAGTGTTTTCAGTGAATAATTTGAACCTTCTAAGAATAAAAAATGAAAAAGAAAATATTTTTAATTGTTTGTCAGGAAATATCTTCATAAATCAAATGGAATATATTTTCAACTGTTAAGGTTACCTTTGTAAATAATCCTTACCACATGCAACTGTGTAGTATTGACTGATTAATTAATTTGTTAAGTTTTCGTTTGAATAACGCATTAGAGGTAATGCCCATTTTTGCCTAAGTCATTTTGAAACTTAAAAAGCTTCCAGAATCTTTTTTTTTTACATACCTAGGTTAAAATTTCCATAAAAACATTGGCATCATTAAAATATACAAAAAACTTTATCACTGCCAAAACGAAAGCTTCATCTTATTCTTGAGGTGGCTTCTCTTATCGGAGGTTGGCTGTCATCTGTGCAGAGATGCGTCTGATTTCGAGGTCATGAAGTTCGGCGTAGGTATTCGTATGTTGTCTTTTTCACCAATTTATCAAATTGATCGATAATATTGTACGTATTGTTAATAATAGGTAAATGAGACAGAGATATCTAAGAATACTTTCCGAGGTGCATTCAAAACTGCAAGTCAATCAAAAATTAGTTAATACGTAGCATAGCGCAGACCGATGAACAATCACGGGATAATCATAAAGGTCGAAACTTGTTCCACTATTATCATGTGCAGCAGTGTGCGGGAACCGGATTCGGTAGCTTCCGATCGTTCGGCGTTAGAGCGAATTCTAGACAAATCAGTTCCAATTATGAAAATGTCAGTTTTTTTGATAAAAATATTATAACGTAATGTTTTTAACAAAAAAATACATTATGGGTAGGTAGTTTATCGCTTATCCGAATTTTTCTAACAAGCAGTTCCAATTTTGAAAATAACGTTTAAATTCAAAGCAACAGTTCTAGAGTTCATTGAACCGGATTTAGTATCAGTAGTCTGATTTATTTACAAATCAGTTCCGATTTTGAAAATGACACGGAGAAAAATAAGTATTGCTGATTTATTAAAATCCGGTTAGCAAAGGAATTGCAGGCCGTTTACTGTTAAACTTTTAGTAGATTCCTAATATATCGGAACATATGTTATAATATATAATGACGAAATCGCGACAATACATTGCTTTTGCTAAAAGTAAATAAAAAACCCATCAATTCCTCTAAGGGCCTGAAGTCCCGTTTTTAACCGGATTACGAATAATTTGAAGATATTCTTAATAAATTTGCAATAACGTTACTTCGTGAAAAATTAAAATATTATATTTGAGGTAGGTACTTTATCACTTTTCTGAATTCATCAAAGAAACATTTCCAATTTTCAAAATGACACTTAAAATCAAATCAAACTCGAGTTTGCTGCCAACACAGCCAAAATCAGTATTTTTGATAAGAATACCTACAGTAACAAAAAAAATCTTCCTTGAATGTAGACATTCCCAGCCGAGTCATTCAAACTGCCCATTGGCCAAAAATAAGCATCTAAAAGTGTTTCGCAAACCGATCTTTCAGCCGGCAATATTTCCATTAATATGAACACAAAAGGGTCCGGGACAGGAATAGGGGCTGTTCTTGTATATCGCACGCCACATGTGGAACTAAAGCGATAGACTCCGCCCCCCTCGATATTCAGGGAGGGTAGTTTTTATACCTTCGCCCCCCACCCTCCCCACACCATTCACCCCTAGCGCCTTATTTCTTTTTGACGTGTAAGGTACAGTCGGTTAATATGGAAGAAATATATTTTTTAAATAAACACAAATATATACTTTCCAAATATATGAAAAAATACCCGCAAGTGAAAATAATATCGAAGGATGGCTTGTTTTAGAGAATTTGAACAATTCATAAAATTTTCAAGTTCTGTGAAATTTCTATTCAAGTTTTTATATCATTATTGGCCAGTTGTTTCACAAAACTGACATAATGACAGAACTTGAATAGAACCTTCACAGAACTTGAACATAAACTTTGAAATTTGATGAATTGTTCATTTGAACAAATTCTCTGAAACAACCCATATGTACGAGTATATTAATCATTGAAGAAGTAGATAAGACTAATAAATCTTAATGAAACACGAAACAGAACAAGACAAATCTATGTATTACCGGGACAACGCTTAAACGTTACCGATACCTTTTATTTTCTACAACCCATATTATAGTGATTTGTTTTTGGGGTATTATGCCGTGTTGCGCTACCTCCTTCTTTAGCCAGCGTTTCGGACAGCATTGCAGTGTCCATCATCAGGGCAGATGTGTAATTAATAAAATGTAGCGGTAACCTTTAAGCGTTATCCCGGTAAGACAGAGATCTTTAATTCGATTCCCAGTTGCGACCGTTGCCTTTTTTATTTTCTTTGTCTTGTTCTGTTTCGTGTTACGTTAAGATTTATTTTCGTCTTCAATGATGAATATTACATTGATGGGTATAACCTTAAAAAAGTTGTTTCAATAAAATTGAATTAGGTACATATATAAGTATATTTGTAAACCCCCCATAAGGTGATTTTTCACAAAAATGGCGCTATACTAAATCAGCCAAATTTTATTATTATTGGAGCTATTTATGGGAAACGGCCAAAAATACATGATGTGTGTTTTCGTAGAAAGTAGTTAATAACGTTGTGGTTTGACATTATAGATACCTTAAACAAAAACCTTATGCAGATGTTAACACTTTGCACTCCTATTGGATTCACTAATGACCAGTAGTCTACTCTGGGGTTGAAAAAAATAAATATACTTTCCTTAGAAGATTAAAAAAATACATTATTTTACTCATTCTTTTTGGACAACCTGTTTCTCCTATATGGTGACCATTGCAGCGGGACAGTATATTAGAACGACATTATTCGAAGAAAGTCACAAAACACAATTATTTACAGTCAAGATAATTAGTAAACCATTAAAATTATGAATAATATATTTCTTACAAAATTGAAGGTACTTTTTTCGTAAAAGGAGTGTCTTTTTGGTTCGAAATATTTGAAATATATTTGTAAGGATGTTTTCGTGAGCACCCTATTGCTTGTCCGGCTAAGGTTGTAAATCAATGGTTTACTAGGTCTTTGTATTCCGGGAGTACCTACCCTCCTAAAGAATTCATTGGCTCTAGTTTTGGATTATTACATGTTACTTACTTGAAAATGGCACCGAAAACAAAAGATAGATCGTCCCAGGAGGCGGAGCAGGTAAAATAAGAAGGCGGACCAGTAGGTAGAAGAATCTCAACAGATACACGGTGTTATTGAAGAGACAAGTATAAACAGTTTTACACACATTTGAAAAAAATAAAATATACATATAACTTAACACTATAAATGTCTATTGTCATATTAAAATTAATCGCTTAAAATTTTTAAGGTACATATGATATTTTTCATAACACACTCCAACGCACATAGCAGGTTTATTGTCACAAGTTTTACAAAAATATATGGTCCTTTTTCGTTGTTTTTTATCCGAACACACTATAGACTCACGACATTTTTTTTTTCAATTTGAGGCATTAGTATGTGTAATTTTCCATCCAACCTTTAATAATAATAATAATATTCCTGTAATATTCAAAAATCGAAAAAATAAGAAAATACACAGATTTAGGAAATGAAATAAAAAGAATTTGGCATTCTCAGACTATAAAAATATTACCATTCGTTATTTCGGCTATACCTAGCTCTCTAATTAAAAATTTAGGCGTATTAGATCTATCAAAAAATTTATATATAAAGATGCAAAAGTCGGTCATTTTGAATACATGTAGGATAACGAAAGATTTTTTAAATATTAATCTCGAGGGATCAGTAGGATTTATAGGCCCTGTTAGAAGTTCTACCGAGCCGAACCCTCTGATATGAAAATATCTGGAGTCGGTGAATTATTTTCCCATTTGATCTCTGGTGAGTTGACGTGTTGTTCTTGTATTGATTTGTATTTATTTTGCTTATATAATGCACTTACATAATGTTGATTGACTAGATGATCATTTGTGGAAAATTGTGAGGAAGGGTTAAGTTTTTCCTTTGGGGAAGATTTAACCCGGACAACAAAATGGGAAGTTAAAATTTAAATTGGATGACTTGTATAGCTCCGTTTTTGTGCAAAATCACCTCAAGGGCGCTTTGTTCTGGATCGAGACAGTGTCTGCCGTACTATTTAATCCTCCTCTGTGACTTCCGACTAATTGAATGATAAGTTTGTCAACAAATTCAAGATGTGTCATAGCCTTTAGTTTCATTTGATTTTGTTTTTCCTTATATAAAATATATGACTTAACAACAGAAACTTCAAGACCCCAAAAAAAAAAATTTTTGCCACCATTTTAATGTTTTCCTCAAAAATGGGTAGGCTGCAGTCAACGTTATCAAATATCAAAAGGTCGTCTTCACAGTCAGGTTGGAAGTCTTTTAGTCTTTCAAAAGCATTATTCAAGGAAGATTCAATATTATTTACACTTTGATTTATTATTTCACTTTGTTCGTTAATATTACTAAACACATCGTTTTCATTACTTTCTTCGAAATATTCATTAAATTGATCCATGGCGATAAGAATATATTAAAAAATATTCAATTGTTATTTCAGTTTTGAAACGTTCACAGAATAATGGTCACCACAGTAGGAGGAGTTCCGTCGCGAACAATGTACCGATACAGACTGACCAAATAAAACGGCACACAGAAAAATACAAAGTAGGTCAAAAATGCCAAAAATTCTAAGAAGCTCTATATAAGCTAATTCTTTAATGTATTTTGACTATGAATACATTTTAAGGAATATTTAATCCTTTATGTACACCATTGTGAAATAAAATTCACAGAATGTTATCGGTAAATGGGGAAAACAGAGCTTCAAAGTTACCGCCTGGGAAAGCCACTATTTTGGCTATCGGAGCTAGCAACCAAATGCTCAGAAGCCAGAATATTGGCTATCGGAGTGCAATACGTTAATATGTTAAGCTGGATGTGAGTCGCTCCTGCAGATATTGTGAACAATGCCATAAAAACACCTCCGTTAGTTCCTACATTGGCCACCTTCACATATCAGTGTGTAATTCTGTTCTGTCTTGTTCTTAATTGCAATAAAGTTGTGGGTACTTAGCTTTTGCATTGGATCTTGATTATGAGAATACACGTTTGATGCTAACCAAAACCAATGAGATTTATTTGTTTGATTTTGTACGAAAATAGTGATACTTATTCGATAGATTATTGTAGTTGACAGACATTTATTTAACACATTAAAGTTCTTCCCATTACTAGAGAAGATGAGAATCGTAAATAATTTTATAGAAATCGGAAATAACACCAACAAATCATACAGATTTCAAAATCTTATTAATAATATTTCATAGGTTAGATGTAATAATGATCCAAAGAAATTTTATCGTTTGTGTTCGTTTCTTCTCATTTTCCAGTGAATCAAGCTGAAAGCGTTAAAGTGAATTATTGACAATGGAATAAAATACCTTAAGAAGCAATAATTTTTCAATAAGAAAGTGTTTAAATGGAGATAAAAATTCCCAGTCGGCTATTAAATCGCGCAACATTCGTAAATCACGAATTAACGTCACCATTATTCAAAAAGCACTATATAATTTGGTGCTCTGCCCTCTTATCTCCACCGAACACCATAAAGATCAGAAGAAACGAATTTCTATGTGAAGATACTCACAGTACCTACCCACTACCAAGGAATAGTAAATTTAGACTTAAATACATGAAATAGGCACAATTCTTTGGATTTAAAAAGGTACCTATCTAAATAATCGGTTATCCCTGCGGTAAAAATATATTTACATTAATTTGCTACCGTTGCGCATCTGTACTCACATGTAGGTAGCTTATTCGTGCTCACGAAGACCCACACTATTCGATTTTTTTTTACTTTTACGGTAATTCAATCAATTACAACAAAGTCAATGACAGACGTCAAGTATAATTTTGCTCCGTATAAAATAGTGGAATAACACGCAAAAAGTTTATTTTAAACATTATATAACTTGTGTATCTGTGCATCATAGTGCGGCGGAAATTCTGGAACTAATTTTATGTATGTACTGAACTGCATTCTTAAGAGAAACTCACTTAAAAAATTTAAAAAACTGAGATTTTAACAAATTATTTGGATACACTACCTACATATGGCATATTTATTCTACTAGTCAATAGATGTCAGTAAATACCTACATGCATCAAAATTATAAAATAAACTGAGTTACGCCTACGAATCAATAGATGGCAATGTTTGCACACTTGTGAAGGAAAATATTTTTAATTCAACTATTGCCCAATAGATGGTGATAGTGTTTATAAACATCAAAATAAAATTTTATTTTATTTTTATAAAAAATAGAAATCAAAGTTTTTATTGCACATTGGATCATTTACTAACCTTATGTCCAAACCAACTAAAAACATGGAAACAAGGTCTAACAAAAATACCAAAGATGACCCAATATTCGAATTCATCAACTCAAAATTCGAAGAAATGAAAACAATTATGTTTAAAAAAATAGAAACTGAGCTTCAAGAAATAAAAACGTTTAACAACTTTATTAACGATAAATATGATGACATCATTCTCAAACTGTCACAAATCATGGACTCACCAAAACAAATAAACAAACTTAAGGAAGAAATGGCAGAAAAGGAGAAAAGATTGGCTGCGATGGAGATTCACCTGGCAGATATTGAACAATCAGGCCTATTAAACAGTATCGAAATAAGCGGCCTTAAATTACAAGAAAACATACCCCCAGCCCATACTGTAACCCAGATTGCTGAGCTCGCAGGAGTCACCATATCACCTGAGGATTCATTTAAAATTACAACTACCAAACCAAATAACCAAAAAAAAATTACAATTAATTTTGCAGACAGCAAAAAAGTTCACATCATGTTAGCAGCGAAACATACTGACCCGATAAAAAAATTCAACGGGAAAGAAGACCAATACGTCTATCTAAATCCGGCATTAACCCAGTATTACAAAAATTTACTTTGGAACACCAAACAAAGAGCCCTAATAAAAGAATATAAATATGTTTGGGTGAAATCGGGAAAAATACTTATAAGAAAAACTAAAGATTCAAAGGTTGTCGAAATAAAACATCTTAACGATATACCTACTAAGATGATTTAAACAAATCAAAAAAAAACCTATAGACACTTCATCTACTCTATATCTTTATAATGGCCTCTTTCACAACGAAAACACTTGAAAAACTGATACCTAACCCAATAATCACCACAAATACCTGCATGTTAAACCGTATAATCCAGGACGAGTTACCGATCCTGAACATAATTCATCAAAACATTCGAAGTATTAACAAAAACTTCGAAGATTTCACTGTGCTGATAAATGAATTATATTTAGAACCTGACATATTAATCCTTACAGAATGTTGGATAAATTCCTCAACATATGTGCATAAAAACATCAACAACTACAAAGTCTTCAATACTAAACTTCACAAACATCAAAACGATGGAGTAATTGTATATTGTAAAAATAAGATGGAATGCAAAATAGAAGAAATCGAACTACAAGACGCAAACTGTTTGAAAGTAAAACTTGATCAAGACACATGCATCTTCGCTATCTACAGATCCCCTTCATCTACAAATTTGTCACCATTTCTTGAATCACTAGACTCCATTCTACTTCAAGAACGAAACATCAGGAACTTGTTCATCATAGGGGACATCAACATTAACATATTGGATACCGGAAGGCAACATCCACAAACACAGGAATACCAATTACTACTCCTCTCCCACGGGATGACTGCCGCTGTGAGGGAACCAACAAGAGTGGATCACAAAATTAATAAATCAATCCCCTCGCAAACCTGCATTGACCACATAATGACAAAAACAAATAAAAAATATTCCACAATCATACATCAATCCACTATCACTGATCACTACACTTTAATTTTTAACATCCATGCAAAGGAAAATCGACCATCGACTCAAAATTTAACGGGGAATAGACATGTTATAGACTACAACGAACTAAAAAATTCACTAAAAACTGAAACCTGGGAATTAATATATAAAGCTGAAGACCTTGAAGATGCTTGGAAATTATTTATTAAACTATTGCAATTAAAAATACATAACCACACCTCAATAAAAACTTACACATATTCACACAATAAAATTATCAAAAAAGCATGGATCACACCTGGCCTACTAAAATGTATAAGAAAAAGAGACAAGCTCCATCAGCAAGTAAAAAACTATCCATACGACCTTTCCTTAAAACTATTTTACAAAAATTATAGAAACATCTGCTCCAATCTTACTAAATCGGCCAAACAAAATTACTACAGATCTAAAATTCATCAATCCAATAATAATCCAAAACTTCTCTGGCAAATAATTAAAGAAATCACCTACACAAATCAAAACAAAGCAAACCCATTGGAAGAAATCAACACAGAGAACGGCACACTCTCGCTCAACAAAAACGTACATCAACTAATTAACTACACAAACAACTTTTTTGCAAACATAGGCTCGAACTTAGCGAATAAAATAACCAAACCCCAACACTATAACCCAAAAATAAACAAACACCCAAATCCACAAAGGTTTAAATTTGCTCTAAAACAAATCACTAAACAAGAACTAATACTAATATTTTCTAAATTCAAACCAACATCTTCATCTGGTAGTGATGAAATCACAATGAAAACATTAAAATTTATACAAGATGAAATTACCGAACCGATACTCTTTCTAATAAACAAATCTATTACGGAAAGCAGATTTCCATCACAACTCAAAATAGGGACTATTACACCAATCTTTAAATCAGGAAATCGTACAGATATCAATAACTACAGACCAATCACAATCCTGAACACATTATCTAAAATCTTAGAAATAACAGTTAAAACTCAACTCATCGATTACCTAGAATCAAATAAACTATTATCACCAAAACAATTTGGTTTCAGAAAAAATCTAGGAACATCCAACGCCATAGCTTTAGTAATTGAATATATTAAAAATTCTCTAGATTCACATAAAAAATGCATTGGAGTATTTCTCGACCTTTCTAAAGCCTTCGACACAATAAATCACCAACATCTTTTTGAAAAACTAGTTAACATAGGGATCACTGATAATGAACTGATATTCTTTAAAAGCTACATGGGAAATAGAAAGCAAACTGTGAAACTTAACAACATAACCAGTGAGTGTATTGATGTCAAATGCGGGGTGCCTCAAGGAAGTATTCTGGGTCCGATTCTGTTCCTAATATACATTAATGATCTATGCCACATAGAATGTGACGGAGAAATCATAAGTTTTGCGGATGATACTGTTCTCCTTATAAATGGGAATAATTGGACAGAAACATTTAAGAAAGCAGAAGACACACTAAACAGGATTAAAAAATGGCTAGACTACTATTCACTTACACTAAATGCTAATAAAACCAAATTCATCACTTTCAAAATAAAAAATACAAAAAACTCTGAAGAAAACCATAACTTGAAAATTCATAGCCCGCATCACTTAAATGAGCATTGTAATTGTCCCTCATTAGAAAATGTTGACCATATAACGTATCTAGGTCTAAAAATAGATGGGAATTTAAAATGGACCAATCACATTAGCTATTTAGATAATAAAATTAAAAAACTTAGTTATTTTTTCAAAACTATCAGGAATGTGCTCATAAAAAAAGACTTAATCAAAATCTACATGGCTCTCTGCCAATCACTGTTAGAATACGGTATTATCGGATGGGGCAGTGCAAATAAAAACATACTAAATCCACTTATCAAATCTCAAAAAGCCATAATGAAAATTATACTGAAAGTTCCTGTAAGAACTAGCACTAACGAAATCTTCACCAATCTTAACATCATGTCTATTAAACAACTATATTCTAAAACTATACTCATTTACATTCATAAACACAAAACACAAGAAATAACAACAAACACGTACAATAGAAACACTAGATCTCATGATCAAAAACTTATCCAACAAATAATTACAAATACAACTTTTGGGCAAAAAAGCTTCTTATATCACAGTATTAAACTCTACAACAAAATACCACTCACACTCAAAAACCTCAACACTTTAACATTTAAATCTGAAATAAAAAGCTGGATACTTAACATAGGAAGATCTGAAATAGAAAATTTACTGAAATCAAACACAGACTAAAACAGAATCAACTGAACTATACCAAAAAACAGTACCTTACTTATTTTAAAATTACTTAAAAAATATATATATACTACATTATACTTTGTTGTAATATTAATTTCTTATAATTAAATTATAATATGTAAATGACATCCTCAGCACGGGAGATCCCAGTGAGGATATCATTATATCTATGTGTTAATAAGAAAAGAAGACAATAAATCATTATTATTATTATTATTATATTATTATAATTTTTTAGTGCGATTTTTGCACTTTGGCAGAATACAATAACAGTATCTATGAGAATTGAGATTGCCTGTTCGTTTCTCACGTTAAATTTTTTAAATTAAAAATAATACATTGATTGTATGGGAGCTTGCTTGGATGTTATATGCGTCGTAAGTAATCATTTTAAAATCTATTATTTGTGAGGTATAAGTTATCCGTCCGGTGTAAAGAGGTATTGCATAGAGGTTTGTTATGGTCAGTCATAATTTATGCGTATAGCTTGCAATGAAATTTAAAAAAAAATCAAAAACCTTTATTGCTTCTTACGGATAACCTATCATCAATAAGTAAAGGACAAATAACATATTTTGTGGGCATTATAATGTAAAAACGTCTACCAAAGATTTAGACTGAGGTAAAGAAAAAGTGATATTTAATTTACATAGGTAAATTGTAAAGTATTCGTTTAAGGTGGAGTGCCATTTTTAAGGGAATGTTTTAAATTAGATTATATCGCCCTTGAGGTGTTTTTGCACAAAAACGGCGCTATACAAGTCATCCAAGTATTATTATTATTATTATTATATCGGTGAATGGTCGGGCTCTCGGAGCAGCCTGACGCGTTTTGGTCGGTCTCGTCTTTCTTCGACAATTACAAGTGAAATTTCATATATTCCGCCCTTAAAAGTGTCAATAAATGTTCCTTACTGTATTTAAGTTGCTTAAGTGTACTAAAAACTAATTTTACTGTGACCAGTGTGGACGTATAACGACTTTAAGAAAAGATGACAAATAATATTGTTAATCCTAAGATGTGTGAATTCCTGTGCCTATAATACGAGATCAGTGCTTTGAACATTCACCAGATGTGATCATCCCTTCGGCCCCTGCCCCTTGCCCCTCGTCCACCCGCACCAATACTGCAAACCCCGCTGTCCGACGCATACAGTGCTTATTCAGTGCCGTTATAGAATGTGGGCCATATGACATTCCTTAGGCCACAGAATCATCGTTTCTCGGAATCTACCCTGAACCCGCACAAGAAAAGAGTCATTTGGCGACTCATGCAACCCCTGCCGCAACCTCCGCTCCCCACCGCTCGTGCCCTTCCGCGCGTGGAATAATGACATCGGAAATGAAGGATGAAATCGGAATGAACCCGCGCTCTTTGGTTTGCTGTCTACATGGAGTGTTTTAAAACAATTATATAGTGATAAAATAACTATTTTTAGTGGTAGTTTATTTGTTAAGTTAAATGTTATATTAAGCGTATAAATATGTATTATTTGTTTTATGTGTGTAACGATATGATAAGTTGTATAATTAAGATGTTTAAGTAGTACTTGGAAGGGAATGGCCGACAAAGATGTCGATGAGGTTCGCTATCCATCACATCGCCAACCCTTCGGTGGCGCAAAGAGGAGGACGGAACGTGATCAATGTCGAATTGGTACATGGAACATTAGAGGAGGAATGGAAAGAAAGATGAACGAACTGTGTGATACTATGGTGAGCAAATGTTTGGACGTACTTTGTATAACAGAGAGTATGAAAAAAGGTAGCGGTACAATGCAGCATAATGATAGGCTCGTCATTTGGTCTGGGAGACCAGATACGGAGAGGGCTTGTCAAGGTGTTGCAGCGCTACTGTCTCCCAGAATGATTGAATGTATGTTGCAGTATGAATGTGTAAGTCCGAGAATAATGTGGATCAGATTTAAAATCGGTTTGACAAGGGTGTTTCTTGTTATTTGCTACGCCCCTGTTAATTCTGAAAGCGATGAAGTGAAAGATGATTTTTGGACTGGTGTGAATGTTGTAATGAGACTAAAAAATATGAACGAAAGGATTATAATGGCAGGCGATTTGAATGGGTGGGTGGGAATTAGACGTGACGGATTTGATTCGGTCTTAGGTATGTTTGGGGATAAAAGAACGAATGACAACGGGAACAGAATGCTTGAAGTATGTTTAGAGTGGAACCTGTTTGTGTCGAATACTTTCTTCGATCATAAAGGTATCCACCAATATACGTGGGAAAGAGGAAATGAGAGGTCAATTATTGATTTTGTAGTAATTGACTCTAGGTTGAGAGCTGTTACCGAGGACACAAGAGTTTTCAGAGGGGCTGAGGTCGAAACTGACCACTTTCTTGTAGTGTCGAGAGTAAACCTCTTTCGCGGTTGGCGCTCTAAAGTGAAAACGGTACCAGCTCCGACAAGAGTCAAAATAGAAAAACTGCAAAACGATAATGTGAGAAGTAAGTATGTGAATTGTGCAGAGATAAGATTGAATGCGAAGGAAATGGATGGTCTAAGCATAGACGAAACATGGAACCACATAAAAGTGTGTCTTTGTGAATCTGCTAGGGAGGTTTGTGGAATAAGTACGCAAGGTAGGAAGAAAGGTGATGCATGGTGGGATGATGAGATTAAAGCACTGGTCTCAGAAAAGAAGAAAGCATGGTTGTGTCTGATTGCGGCTGGCAGTGCTTCCAGCGAAGAGAAGTATCGAGCGAAAGAAGTATATAAGGAATGTAAGAAAAAAGTAAGAGTTGGAGTGAAAGAACGAAAGAAACGCCTGGAAGAGGAAGAAGGAATGAAAATGACAAACCATTTCCAAGAAAACATTAAGTTGTTTTGGAAAGAAGTCAAAAGGTCCCGGAGTGGCCCAGAAAACGGAAGCATGAAAGTGATAAAATCAAAAGATGGAAAAATGTTGACGAATGAGGAAAAAATAAAAGAGAGATGGATGAATTATTTCGAGGAAGTCTTCGAAAGCGAAGTGAATGACAGTGATTCCAGTGGCGAATCAGATATGAATGACGATGGAGTGAATGTTACCGAAATTAGCATGGATGAGATAGAAAGCTCGATTAAATGTATGAAGAATGGTAAGGCTGTTGGGTTTGACAATATTGCTGCTGAATATTTTAAAGGAGGTAGCCGTGTAATTCTCACATGGTTGTGCAATCTTTTTAACCAATGTTTAAAGGAAGGTTACACGCCTTTAGATTGGAGAAGGGCTGTGATCATGCCATTATACAAAGGTAAAGGGTCACGTATGGAATGTGGGAATCATAGGGCTATTAGCCTGCTTAGTTCAGTTGGCAAGCTGTATGGTAGAATTTTGATTGAAAGAGTAAGAAAGGAAACAAAGGATAAAATATGGGATGTGCAAGGTGCTTTCATGAGTGGAAGGGGGTGCATGGACCAGATATTCTCATTGCGTATGCTCACTGAGAAGTTTCTGGCAAAAAACCAGAAACTTTTCTGTGCCTTTGTAGATTTACAAAAAGCATACGACCGAGTCGACAGAAAAAAGCTATGGAAGGTGTTGTCCAAGTATGGAGTGAATACGAATCTGATTCAGGCAATTGCGTCTCTGTATGAGGGAAGCGTTGCATGTGTTAGGGTAAACGGTGGTTTTACGGGGTGGTTTGATATCACAAAAGGTGTTAAACAAGGCTGCGTAATGTCACCGTGGTTATTCAATCTATACATGGATAATTGTATGCAAGAATTGAAAGAGGTGGGATTGGGCGCGAATTTGAATAATTTGAAAGTATGTTGCCTGTTGTATGCTGATGATGCGGTGCTGATTGCTAATAGTATAGATGATCTACAGTCTCTCGTGTCTAGGATGAACGAAGTATGCATGAAGAATGAGTTAATGATGAATGTAAGTAAGTCTAAAGTAATGGTGTTTGAAAGAGAGAGTACGAAAACAGTGTGCAATATAATTGTGAATGGGGAATACTTGGAGCAGGTGGATGAGTTTGTGTATTTAGGAAGTATGTTTACGAGAGATGGGAAGGCTGACAGAGATATCGAAAGAAGGGTAAATGCAGGTAATTCCGTTAATGGAGGACTAAA
The DNA here is from genome assembly GCF_061612785.1 of Hesperophylax consimilis. Taxonomy (NCBI): domain Eukaryota; kingdom Metazoa; phylum Arthropoda; class Insecta; order Trichoptera; family Limnephilidae; genus Hesperophylax; species Hesperophylax consimilis. The sequence continues at coordinate 7,867,444 of NC_142842.1, forward strand.
CGCCGTAGGCGCTAACAAAAAATTGTCCAAAGAAGCGAAGTTAGCAGTCCACAACGGAGTGCTGGTACCTACCTTGATGTATGGAAGTGAGGCATGGAACTGGCAAAGAAAGGATGAAAGTAGATTAAATGCTGTTGAAATGAGATCCCTGAGGCGTATGTGTGGTAAAACCATGTTTGATCGTGTGAGGAATGTGGAGATCCGCAAAGAGTGCAAGGCTGATGTAAGCGTAATGAGTAAGATTAAGAAAGGGACGCTTAGATGGTTTGGGCATGTAGAGCGAATGAGCAAAGATAGGAGTGTAAGGAGGATATATGATGCAAATGTGAATGGTAGCAGAAGTCGGGGACGCCCGAGGAAGACATGGCACGATCAAGTGAATCAGATACTCGAGTCGGGCCATGTCAAGAGTCAGAATAATAGAAGAGTATGTATGAGAAGATGTATGAATGTGAATGAGGCAAGGAGTGTGTGCCAAGACCGAGTTGTTTGGCGGTCCGTCCTCTCTGCCTACCCCTGCGGGGAAACGGCGTGATGGTTAGTTAGTTAGTTAGTTAGTTATTATATCGTGTATTTTTTTAATGTTACGTGAAAGGTTATTATATACTTTTTCAGCCATGTTATAAGTTCCTTTTTGATATATTTTGATATGTTTCCTTGTGGTTTTTGTAAGTTTTCTGTAAATCTTGTCAGGCGTTTAATAAGCGTTTGGCTGGAAAGTTTTCTGGACATGAATTTATAATATCTCAAATATTATGTATTATTATATCTGAAATCTTTAGATGTTTCAGAAGTTTTTTTTAAAAAGATGTCTACATGAATCCAGTTAATCGATATTCGTGGTCTTTTTTAGGCATCTCTATAAAATTAAAATCATTTAGTTTTATTTAACATCCTATGAAACTATTAAAGAATGACAAACGTATCGGGAATTTGGTGGAAAACGATCTCATTGAAAAAATGTGTCACGTTATCCAAATCCACCAGGCGAAACAGCTGACACAATGTATCTGGAGAACCCCCTCTGAGAAAAGATTACAAAAGTATGTACCTACCCATAGTAGAAGTAATTCTACAAAATGTGACATCCTACGTGGTTTAGTTGTTAATGCCTTTGGATACGAATCAAATCCCACCGTGCGCAACTCAATTTCACTTGATTGATTTCCCGATGTATTCGTTTAAAATAATATATTATAGTATATTTGCGGCACGGTCCGGAGTGGAAAGTGGTTTTTGGTGACAAGATCTGAATAGCCAGGTACTTCCTCACCTTCCTCTACCCCATCTCCTTCCCATCCCTTCCATTGGGGATGTTATAATCTCACCGGTTCCAGACGGTTGGGAGTAGTCGTAACTCTTGTGCGGTACTTACTCACTAGAAAGATAAAACAAAAAGGGGGATGACTTTCAAATTGAGTATTAAAAATGTTTCCACCTGCTTTTAACAAAATCGTAGATGAAAAATAACAATACGACCATTTTTATTTAACCCCATTCTTGTATGTCATTTATAACGGATTCATATTGGAAAATACTAGACACTCGATTATCCGTTACTGGAAAAAAAAACTTTCTGAAACATTTAAATAAACCGCCTGCAAAATTTTATACCATAAAAATAATTTTCATTTGAATCTAAAGAACAAATTTAATGAATACTTGACTGTTATCTTCCCTCGTAAATCAAGTGACATAAAAGTTTTCAGATAATCGTACAGATGTCAGGCTCGATGCTGTGAAATAAGTGACATTTCGCGAACGGCGCGACATCTCGTGACAGTTTTTTGAATTTATTGGCTGGCGAATGCGTCTTCGCTAAATGTGTTCTTCTTGGAAAAGGCAGGTTTACGTTTCACCCCAAGTAAATCATATTTTATGGGAATTTGTATCCCACATAGAGAATCAGAAACGTTTTATAATCGCAAATGTTGTATTAGATTTAAATATAAAATTAATAATAGTAAATATTAAATCACATTTTACAACGTATACACCGAGAAAACTTATTGATAAAACATATTGCTAATTTATTAAAAAAATCTCTTCAAATTATTCGTAATCCTATTAAAAATGGGGCTGCAGGCCCTTAACTAATGAATTGATAGGTTTCATGTTGATATATATCATTATATTAAGGGTAAGTATTGTATTATCTCCATAAATAGTATCATAGATCACAGTAGAAATGTATTATAAATTTGTACAGCGCCCTTGAGGTGATTTTGTACAAAAACCGCGCTATACAAGTCATCCAATTATTATTATTGTTATATTTTATCATTTCGTAATTATATATTTACAGTGCAAACGCAGGTGCATGAACACGTGTTCTGAAATATTTGGAAAGAACCAACATTTTAACACATTAGGAAACGGCATGCTGTTCCACTTTTAACAGAATTTCAATAAATTAGCAATACTTATTTTTCTCCATGTAAAAAATGCGAAAAACGGTGATTATCGATGTTAAAATATTAGAAATAGCAAAAAAAATAAAAGTTCTCTTTCAGTTAACGAAGCATCGATTTTTTTATATTTATATAGGTAGGAATGGGATGTGAGTACTTTTTTTACAGTTAGGTAAGTACCTACATATGTAAAAAAAACAACAATATTACTTTCAAGTTTGAAATTTTGTTTACGTTCCTACACCAAATACCTACTTATAAATAATGTCACGACGATTGAAAAGATTAAGATTTGGCAGTTCCAAGTCCCCCTGCCCCTTAAAACCTCACAACATTACCCAAATGGGGATGCCATAGTTCCACTGGCTTCAGGCATTTGTAAATCTTATACGGTTACATAAATAAGTCTATTCCAACGTTTATTATCTGATTCTCTGAAAGATAGATTCCTAAGCTTCATGATTGTGATAATATATATGAACATTCATCTTCCATATAAGAGCAAGAACGTTTTAGTTATATCGACGTTCGACGATACCCACTTGATTTGGCCATACCAGTTCAACACAGAGTTATATAAAGCCGATGGGTATTTTATCCATCGACATAACTAACAAAAAATATTCATTTATGCAGAGAAATCATCCAACTGAAATTCCTACACCTGCAACTTCTTGTTTTTTTAACGAATACCTACTTTATAATTCCGATGACACGAAGAAACAACGAATAATCATAAATTCTGTTTATCGTAGCTTTTGATACATGTCATAGACACGATGACTGTTGCATAAAGTTGACTAATATGAATAATATACATTTAAATGTGAGTTCGATAACCTGTACAAAAAACGCTTCAGAAAAAAGTTTTGAATGCTGAAATATAGAAATTGAAAAATTTAATATGATGCTAATTTATTGCCCGGCCTCGCATAATTATTATTTTCACTGTAATAACAAAAAAAAGCATCCAATTTTTCGGCAAACATTTGAACTAACATTTATTTAGTATGTTGGTAATTTCATTTCATTTATATTTACCGCTTATGGCAACGAGTGTACTTAACTCAACGAATTATGAACAATCTGCTTGTTTGTTACTGAATTAGTAGAAATCAGATCCTCAAGGCAATCCGCTTGTGGTAACACCATGTACAGACGGATTACAAATGAGGAAATTAAAAAAAAATAAGGCACGACCGGTGTACTGAACAAGATTAAGAAAGGGGTGATTGTAGAAGGCTGGTGGACGGAGATAGGAGCGTCAAGAGAATTTTTGAACCGCAAACTACTGAAGGAAAAGGCCTCGCATTAAATTATACGGGACATAGAATCGTTTTCGTTGTTCAGAAGCATATAAGTGGCAATGCGATATCGCTTCTAGAACTAAGGTTGCAGAAACCCAACATTCTCGAGATAACTCTCTCACGTAGAGGTATCGTAAAAATTTCATTTTAATTTTCTCGACCAATAGTACCTATATAGAAGGTATCCTCTAGCCCCCATACACTCTTGAGATACACTCTTGAGAATGCTTCGCACGAAGATAAAGTAAAGCGGTCTTATAATTGCGAGGTTTGTCAACACCTTTGAATCGTGTATGAAAAACCCCAACATTTTTGTGACTGATGTACAAATCTTTAGAAATATTAAACCCAAGTCGTCGTATGCTTCAGAAATATTTCTTCTCTTTTTGTAATTAAAATATACGGTCTTGTGTGACCATGTAAAGCAGTTAACAGAACATTTTTGGAAGTTAAAACCGAGATTCAATAGTTGCATTTACATATTTTTGAAGTTGTCTATGGTCTAACAATAACCTAATTATCATGAAAAATTTTGTAAGAAGTTTATAAAAATGACGAATTCAGGTTTGTTTGACGTGAATGTTATTATAAAAATAACAGGTATCGTAAGTTGGTTCCCTGTGGCATACCAGAGTTTTTACGCGCAGGAGTTATACACATCGTAGGTAGTTTAATTCAACTTTCAGAAAAAACATTTTGTACAATCCTACTTAGGAGAACTAAATAATCAACATTACAGAAATCTTTCGCAAAGTCATGTCATGATGCGTTGACTTGCTCATTGTTATCGAGTACTCTCGCCACAGAATCTGTAAATACCATTAAATTTGTAGTGATTAATCGGCCACGCCTAAGTCAATTCTGTTGTTCAATCGAAAATGACTTCAGATACACGCACCATGTTCACACTTCAAGTGGTAGGTATCTATGAAGAAAAAAAATCAGTAAAATTATATATTATTTTATTGAAATTCTTTACCTCCAACAATATGAATTTGAGATCAAACATTTGATATGGATTTATTATATATGGACACTCAATCCGCCACACCTAAAAGTGTGTGAAATTTTATTCATAAATATAAATTGATTAAGATCAGTGCTATTTAATAAATAATTTTATTAGAAAAGACTCATTAAATTTGTTTTTTTTATCTTCACGGTCAAGTTTCATGTCGATATTCATTAAATAAATGTATTTTTGATGTAACATTTTTTTAGAAACCTTAGTAATCTTGCTGCCAATTAAAAGTCGATTTTTAATACTAAAATAAAAGTATTATAATAATAATATAATTTAATAAACTCCCTAATTATGTTTGGTTAAAAGTGTTAAATTCAAATCTCTATTAGTTTGCAATGTATTTTCATATATGTACGTAAGTAAGAATATTACAAAAAATAATAAGCAAGCAGGTAAAGCAGTTTTTCTACGAAGAATCACGTAGGTTGTAAAATCGTAGAGGGAATGTTAGAGGCATTTATTTAAATGTGTCAGCATTTTTTCATTTGGAGGTGCGCTACCGTCTTTTGTTCTTAATAGATTCTTGTCAGATTTTTTTACATATCATAATATGAATATAAATAATACGCGTGAAGCATCGCGACTGGCGCACCCAGTTCCAGGACATTGAACTTTTGGCAAAGGTTGACAATCGATATATTCTATGTGGCATATGTGACAATATTAATACATAGCTATTTATATAAATATCTTTAATTTACTTGGTATACAGTTCTGTCAGTCCATGTACATTTCAAAAGTCACCCGATCTTATTAATTATTCTCTATAGCTCATCATAGTTTATCGAGGTAAAAAAATGCGTTCGATAGTAAGAACACTTTAATTTATTTATTTAAACGCCATAAAATGGATTTTACAATAGAGCAATTACAGAACAAGTAATGTGTACACAAAAATATTGTTGCAAGTGATACAGTTGTTAATAGAAGTGCAGATAAACAATCGATAATTAAAAGAAATATCTACTAGTGTAGAAATAGTTGAATGAATACTAGGCTTGTATAAGACCTGACATAAATCGAGGTATGAGGTGTTTATGATAATGAATAGTAATTAATATAAAGTAAATTCTATTAAGGCCTAGAATGTTATAATAACAGAGAATATTTCTCCCATATTAGTTTACGTTTCATCTGATACGATATATTTAAATCGTCATCGTGAACAAAATAAAATGTAGCTGTCATTCAAATTAATTTACGCATAAAAAACTTAACTGAAAAACCTAATCCTGAAATGTATATTGAATCGTTATTGTAAAAATATATTGTAAACGAATATCTATCATTCGGAAACATATATAAAATTAACTAAATGAGTGAGAAACGAACATATCTAAAATTTCTATTAGACGCCTCGTTGATTTTTTTATTATCTGCTAGCAAAAAGTATTTCACAGATAATAATTCATCCACAAATTAATCACAACCTGCTGAAAGTTCCAGACATTTCGCAGTTTATCTCGTCAGATTTTTTACATCGCAGACGTTTTTAACTGGTGAGAAAATATTATAATCAATAACTTAAGCATCGAACAGTCAACATTCTAAATACCTTTCACCACTTATCTTCGCCAAACCATCTCGCGTCCGTTATTGATTCAACGTTTCGTTTAATTAAGAAGAAACCCCGTTTTAACTAAACACGTCATAAAATTTTTAATAATAGGGTACCTATTTTGAACACGTGCACTTTCGTTGGGGCCACGAACAAACTCTCTAGTGTCAGTGAGGTGGGAACCTTGGTAGGAAGTTATGCAGACACTTCACGAAACTTAGAGTATGGCAACGGAGACTTGAACTTGATGGGAAATATTAATTTCATTATTCTTTTCTATGTTCTATAAAACATCCAATCTGGCGTAATAAAGGTTTGCTAAATACAAACATGCTTTTCAACAAACTGCTCATGTTTATTTTTATAAAAATCAACAAAGTTATTGTTCATTGCTCTGTAACTACTTTCATAGTTCCTAAGTACTTATATTGTACTATTGTTAGTACTAATGACTTATGAAATATTGGCATACAGATCTCCGGGCCAAAAAGGCCCCTTTCTCTTTCATCATGATTTTAAATATTGGTTGTAGGATAATTTTAATTTAATTTTGGTTGTTTTTGAAACTATTGTTAGTATATACAAGTATTGAACTCCTTTGTACAACAGATACTCTCTATGATAACTTGTATTTCACCTGCTTATATCGTTCATACTCAGTTTATTTTGTTACTATACACTTATGTTAATACTATCGCAGACTGGAAGATACTCTCAGTATTGATCTGATGTAAAACCACCATTCAGAATTGAAAAGTTGCTTGAAATTACTTGTTTGTTGACTAGATGTTAATAGTCAGGTACTTCCCAACCTTCCTCTTTCTCATCTCTCCTCCTCTCCTTTACAATTACCCTCAGCCTCATAGTATCACTGGCTTCAAACTGTTGGGAGCAGTTGGGACTCTTGTGCGGTTTCATGTTAAAAATAAATTGTACTCCTGAACAGTTTATCTATTACAACGTAAACGTGTAAAAACCTTCGAGGCGTGAATATAAAAATAAATAGAGAGTGGCTTATTACTTAAATAGTATTTATGTCATTATAAAACCAACATGCCAGCATTATCATTATTTATTTTATTATTGTATACTCTAAATGAAAATAATAATAATAATAATAAATGAAAGGGAATAAAATCAAAAAAAAAAGATTTTCTAACTAAATCGGTGTTTACCAAAAGTATTAATAACATCGTGCAAATAAAAATAGGCTAGAGGAAAATAAAATCATCTAAATAAGTTGTCTGAATGTGATATAACCATAGTTTGATAATGGCATTGGACTCCAAAACACCTGTCACCATAATATAAACCAAAATACTGGCTTAATCGAATAGTAATATTATTAAATTTGATTTACTTCAAAATTAAAAATATAAAAAATTAACCTAAAAATAACAGTTAAAAAAGAGGCGTTTCTATGCTACCAGAGCGCACAGTTCGAGAAATTTCGGTTAAGGAAACAGATAGTTATGAATTAAAAATAAATATTCCTGTGTACGGATGTATTTGTTATTTGATGATCAAAGTTGTTTTTTGGAAAAGTCTCTTCTAATGCCATCAAATACCGGACTCCCTTGTAAAGGAAAAAATCTTTTAATCTCATAAAAGTATTCTACTTAAAAGTGGGGAAGCGTATTTTTTCCTTATGCATTATTGTTAAATTTGATGACTAAAGTTTATTTTATTTAGTGTCCTTTACTTCTATCAAATACCGGACTCCCTGTAAAGGTAGAAAAGTCTTTTAATCTCACAATAGAATTCTACTCATCTCCACACACCACGCAAACAATTTTAAGCTATGCACATAATCAAAAGCATAATTAAAACCGTAAATTCTTTCGGATTATTTTTGTGTGGTTAACACTCTGGCGTATAGCCATTTATGCAAAGCGGTCTTAGCAAATTTGTTGTGATTTAATGGGCATTTAAAAGCACGCACTATGAGCACAAGGCATTGTGACCACTATGACCAAAACCACTATGCGGTCTCTATAAGCCATTATACCGTAAACATGAGGGTCTCTTGACCTCTCAATGCCCTAACGCTGTGTACCTTCACTACGCTTCTCCAGAATACTTCCTAGACAAAGGTGGCTCGCCAGTTCACATTGGAGACGCGTAAATGCTTACGGTGAAATATAGCCTACAGTCACTGAAGAGAACCGTACGAAATAAATGCAGATAATTTAATTATTGAAGACAATATTAGCGATTTCTAAACGAAAATCTGAAACAGAAAAATCAGAAAAGGATACGGTCACATCTAGGACCCGACCCATGACCCTTGCCTTGCCGGTGTAAGGCAAGGGTCATGGGTTCGATTTGATATTACAATTTGAGGTTTTACTCAATAAAGTTATTCCAAAAAATAAATAAATGCAGATACTATCCAATTAGGATTTGACTTGGTGGTTAGCGGTGTTCACTCCAGTCCCTGGGCAGGAAAGTTCAAATCTCAATCAAACAAAAAATCTTTGAAATTGGCCACTAGCCGCTACAAGAGATGGCGCAACTGGATCGAAAATTCAAAGCAAAAAAATGTTTTTAACGGGTTGATTTTTATGTAAACCAGCTTTTTTACGTGAATATCGCAGAACAGTCCAATCTACTCTCTACTGTCCGTAGACGGTGGAACTACGGTAACCCAAATTGGGGTTCTATGACATTATATAATGGGTTATATGATATTTTATGAGGCTGAAAGGAATGGGAAAAGGAAAGATATAGGATTGCAACCGATTAATTATAAAAAAATTATTATATAATTATACATAAAATTATATAAAAAATTATACTTAAAAATTAAATCATATACCCCTACAACGAGTAGAATCAATCAGAGATCTTGGAGTACTGCTAGATTCTAAAATGTTATTTAAGGACCATATTGGACATATTTTAGAAAAAGCTTATAAGCAATTGGGATTTATTACACGCATTACAAAGCCTTTCACTATAGCACACACACTAATTCTGCTATATATGTCATATGTAATGTCACAACTCAAGTTTGCCTCAGTCATTTGGAATCCTCAATATCAAACATACATTGATCGTATTGAAAATATACAATCCAAATTTATTAAACACCTATCATATCGCTTTAGTGATCATAGGTTTGACCCTACCTTTATATAAACGCAGAAAAATTTCTGATGCCCTATTCTATTCTTATACAAAATCGTGAACAATCTTGTTGATTCATCATATCTGCTAGAAAAGATTACATTTCGTTGCCCTGAACACAACACCAGATCGAACGACTTATTTAGAACACCACACTGTAAAACCAAATATGCGCATACGTATCTGTAAAACTCACGATGCCTCTAGAGATGTAGACATTTTCAAGTGTAACTTGAATGTTATAAAATGCTACTTACTAAACTGATAACTTAATTTTTTTATTTTGTGAAATAATCCTATGATCTTAGTTTATTTTATTGTTTTTATTATAATCATATATTTTATTATAATCAATTTCAATATGTAAGCATACCCTAATGAAGTTTTTTTGATCAAGTAGTGGAATATTTTAAAAATAATGTATAAGAGAAATTTTATGTATCCATCAAAGTTATTATATAGTGAAAGCAAAATTATGACAATAAGGCAGTTGTACATAATACAGGCTCTTTGTAAATTTTTCAACAACACTATTACTGCTAAAAGATCTCAACAAGTGCGCAGCACTAGAATGGGTTCTTCTTTAATGTATCAGCCGGTGTATACCAGAACATCCTTCGGACAAAGGAGTTTTTCATATAAAGCTCCGTTGCTATATAATATGCTTGGAGAAAATATAAAAACTATAGGTACGTTAAATTCATTCAAGAAAATGGTCAAAATCTCCGTACTAGCTGAGAATGATGATTTTGGAACACCCATGTTGTCGCTTATATCATAATTCCTTGTGGAAGCTCTGTTTCGATACAATCCTTATTTACTTACTGCGCATGCACTTATTTACTTATAAAATAACTTTTGGTTATTTATTATTATGTTACTTATTATTATTATTATCTACTTAATTATCGTATTAATATTTACTTTAATTATTGTCTAGCTAAAATATTTACTTACTTACTTTTTATTATAATATTATCTACTTACCTATCGGTTATTATTTACCTTTTTTATTTAGTTATTTTTATTTTTTCTTATAATCTATTATTCATACTATCCATGTTGTAATTGTTAGTATGGTTGCCCTATGCTTGTGTCTGATAAGCCAGCACAGGTACCTTGTACTTTAGTTAACAGAAGAATATTATTGTTGCCAACTTACTTAATAATGCTTCTTTTGTTGACTTTTTTGTTTTTTGTTTTTATTTTTTTTTCATACATTTGTTACTAAAATTTTGTTTATTTTTGTCTACCGGTCTCGAAACGTCCGTGTCATAAACTTTTCTTTTTTTGTTTAAATTTAATTTAATGTTGTTATTATTTTAAATTTACATATATGTATTTTTTTTAAATGATATTATTGTAAAGCTGCACATCTTGATACAGGAATGCCCTAGTGAGATGTGCAGAGTATGCTTTTTATGTAAAAACTGTTTTTTGAATTAAATAAATAAATAAATAAATAAATTTTAATAAAGGTATTTAATTTAACTAACATATAATAATTTTGTCAACTGAAACAGAAAAAAATATTTTGGATTTTTTTACGTTTTGTTACTGCATGCTGTGTAGATCAAGTTCAGTGATATTTTGACTTTTTATTTATTTTTCTGCAATTGTTTCAAATAATCGTTTCCTGCACTATTTTCATGTATAATTGCGTAAATATTTTTTTATATATATGTATGTAAAAGCCTTAATAGGCGTGAAATAAATAAATAAATAATTGATAGTTATTTTGAGAGCCTATGGAAAGGATGATGAAATTCCACCTGGATCAATCACTCAAATCCGATATAACTTACCTATATTGTCTCTAAGTAGCTTACTATTAAATTAGGATAGATCACACATCTAGGGTTTATATGTCTAGTTCCTTCACTGGAGAGTGCCCGGTGTTACAGCGGATTTCAAGAGGTTAAATGAATAATGTGATTTAATCGAAACATGATTTAGACAGGCTTTTCAAATACATTACTGAAGTAGTATTTCAGGCCCACACCTTATCTCGTGCCTACTTTACGTATGGAGAAAGATTTATGGCAAACAAGATAGTAAAAAAATATCTCACGCAGGTAGGTTGCCTATTATATGTTAAATGTTTTTTATGCAAATACCACACAAGACTCATGAGCGTTACACTTCTCAATTTTGCATACCTATATTTTCATACTATTTTCCTTCAAATCTGTTATTCATATGATATTAATTTCTTTATTTTTGTATTTTTTATGTAGACATTATTTACACAATATCTACATAAAAAAATATTTATATTTATAAGATTACGTAAAAGCCCAATGAAATAATAAATAATGCAAGGAAAAGCAAAAGACGCAAAATACAGAGAGACACAAGAGACAAAAGAGACACAAGAGACACAAGAGACACAAGAGACACAAGAGACACAAGAGACACAAGAGACACAAGAGACACAAGAGACACAAGAGACACAAGAGACACAAGAGACACAAGAGACACAAGAGACACAAGAGACACAAGAGACACAAGAGACACAAGAGACACAAGAGACACAAGAGACACAAGAGACACAAGAGACACAAGAGACACAAGAGACACGAGAGACACAAAAGACACAAGCGACACAAGAGATACAAGAGGCACAAGTGCGTTGCTTACAACAATTAACGATATTACTCTGCTCTGATTATTTTAGTAGTAGTAGAAAGATTGACACATTGTCTTTTTGATAATCTTTTTGAAAAACCTTTTTTGATAATCCAGATACGTCAGAATCTACGAGTGGGGGTGATTTTTGTCGTTGTTGTGGATTTTTGCGAAATTCTTTCATTGGCCATTCATATATTGATAGATACCTATTAAGGATAGATAAAATATTTTTTAACAACATGCCCAACCTGATTTGCGGTTTTGTAAAAGGGAAATATTTTTAACATCTTCCACTCTGCAACTAAACACAAATTAAACAAAAGTAATTGAATATTTCAGTTGATATTGTGTAAAACATCAACATTTTATAGTTAATCCTAGAAGATAATGACCGAAAGGGAAATGGTCGGATTAGCTCAGTGGTAGTGCGAAATTCCGATCCCAATCTTTTTCTGACTTTTCTGTTTCACATTTTTCGTTTGGGAGTTTTTGATAATTTTTGCAATGATTAAATATTAAAATTTGAAGTTTCACTGAATATTCAACTATAGCAAAAATATTTAATATTCATCGCAGACTTGTGAAAAAGTCAATAGATATCGCAAATCAAAATCAATATAAAACATACTATCTAGATTGAAAATTAAATTCTGATAGAATCTTGCAAATCACTTTTAAGTATCAAGGTAGCAGTCAAAAAATATTCGTTAATAATATTAACATAATGTCAGTAGTTCTCAGTGGTTAAGCAAAGCTCCGGCAAGGCTAAGGTCATGCGTTCGATTCCTACATACGACCAAATATTTTTCTGATTTTTAATTTCACATTTTTAGTCTGAGATTTGTTAATATTATCTTCGATGATTATAAATTGATTAATTTTGAACATTTTAAAAACCTGCCTTCTTTTTTGGGAGCACAATTCTTTAGGGTGAAGCTTAATGCTAATTCACTATTTTGATTAATCTTTATAACGAATTGGTATACTATTACATTATGAATACCAAAAATATGCTTTAGATAAATTGAAGGTTTTCCTATCGTTTCGCTTGAGTAGAATACAAATAGAAAAATAAAATTCAATTAAAAATATAAATGTACCTAAACAAAAAAAAAATTTTTTTCAATATAAATGTATTAACGCATAAAGGAAACAACTTAAAAAAAAATACAGTATTAAATACAGTAAATACAGTGCTAAGATTATAATATTTCGATTCAATATGAATTCTTTTAAAGATGAAGTTAGGAAGTTTCTAAGGAATCAGAAGGACCCGGACTTTGATAATATCGTAGAGAATATGTTGATCAATTTTAAAAATCTGGGATGCTCAATGATTTAAAACTCCATTTTTTGAACTCCCATTTGGATTACTTCCCGGAAAATCTTGGTGCAGTTAGTGAAGAGCAAGGTGAGAGGTTTCACCAAGATATCAAGGAAATGGAGAGAAGGTATCAAGGTCGATGGGATACAAATATGATGGGCGACTACTGCTGGATGCTGCATAGGGAAAATATAACGTCCCACAAACGAAAAAGCACAAAACGAAGCTTCCAAACTAAAAAAAGCAGATTTTATAAAGATTTATAATTGTATATAATGTAAATAAAATATATTATGACTTAAAATTAATTAAATTTGTATAATTTTATGATTTTTTTCTTTTGAACATTCCCTACAGAAGTAGTGTAAGGCGGGTTTTGCCTATATTTTAATTTTCACTTTGCGGAAAATCCTTACGTGATGGGTCGAAATGGATGGCATTTTCGAATTCAGCATACCGAAATACATATAATTCAACCATTACCATTTAAAAAAAATTTAAAAATGTCAATTTGCAGACCTGTGTTATCTGTGACAGTTTCACTTGATTAACTTTTTTGCTTTCTGATAAAATTATTTAAACAATAAATTAAAACCAGTTTTGTGCTTGAAATCGAATATTTCTAGACTACATTTGTAGACAGCGATTTTAATGCCTAATAAACTACAATATAAGGTATACCAAGAATATACACATTTTTGGCTTGCAGCTTCCTCTTAAAGAATGTTAGCGATCATCCTCTCCACACATTGAACATTTGTTTACTTGTGAATGGTTTCCAGATATAAAAAACTTTTTCTTCCTACATAATTTCCACTCCTTGTATCATTACCATTTTAGTATGTTGCACTTGTTGCTTCGTGGCATGTATCCGAGGTATGCTGATTTTCTTACCTTCGTTATTTTCGGAAGCTCTCTCTCCTTATTGAGTCCATTTTATATTCTAAAGGGCTTTTATTATTTACGGAGGTAATGTTACGATGACAAGTTACCGACGTTAACAATAAAACCTTTATCGACCAATGGTGCTAAATACCATGCATACTTCAACACATTTAGGTCAGAGGGCTGAAATAGGCGATATTATCTTTAAACGCGCTCCTATCAATAATCTTGTGAAAAGTCCATTAAATAGTGCAAATTTCTTCCCCAAGTTCTATATTGTCGTATGGTGAATGCAAACAGAGTCGTGTTATGAAAATATAACATTGATAGTGACTGTATAAGGTGTAAACCTATAAACTGTACAGTGTACCACAGATTTTTTAAGAAACCAACAAGCAAAGGTTTCCTTTCCTCTCACCTAATCCCTGTGATAATATCACAATCGATCTTTTCATTTACATAAATTCCAATCGGCCATCAAACAATAATAAACGCAGAAATATATTAAATATACTGGAAATGTTAAGGGTATCGGACTTTATATGCCATATCTTGCAAATTCGAGATATAGTTAAAAACATACAAATACGTAGGGCATACAATCACCATGACAATCCGAATTGACGCGCACTAGTACTAGTAAACTGCGACGCATTTAGTATTATTATGGTATGTTCCTAGATGTTTTCTCTAAAACCTTATAGACGCACATATCTCGTAGATGCACTTTTCCGGACTGACCTTATCCAGAACCCCAAACAAACAAAAAAAACTAATTCGAAAAAGATGTATTAAACAAATTTAAAAACATATGTGGACGATTACAAGTACGTGGGTAACGATTCAAATTGACGTCAATGTGTTTTTATGTTTTAAAGGAGGAACGTACATAGTTGCATTCAAGTAAAATGGTGAAAATATCAGATTTTTAAAATGATTTTAGACAAAGGAGGGTACACCATAACAGTTGTTTTTGATTTTCTAAAAACGTCTTTGTCCACTCGTGTACAGTTATGTAGGTTGGGACCGCGGACATGCAATGTTTCCGCTGCATCTTCCGGGACCGCACCTCGGACTGGCCAGCCATGCCCAGTGTATTCATCATAAATTCAGCAAACAGCCACGCATGACTCCGCGCTGACCCCTGACCCGCTCCGGCCATTATTCCGCTCCGTGATCAGGAAGCACCTGCCGGCCCGATGCAGCCTGCAAACACTGATCTTGTAACTTTGGGTCAGCGCTCCGCGGCGTTGAGAGTTGAGACCCGCACTAATTTCTCCTACCCTGGTCATAGTTTTTTAGTCGGTGGCCACTAGTCACTATATTCAATGAAACCAGACAAGCGAGCATGTATAATAATAGTATTTCAGTATACACTTGGTAGACCTCGAGTCCAAAAAAATGTTTTTCTATTTTTTTCTTATTTAATTAATCAAAACCATAATTTCCTATGACATCAAAAGATTTTTTGGTAAGTAGGTAGGTATCTACTTAATTGTGAACCATATATTTTATGTGGCTTTTCTCTTATTTCAAATGAGGACAATTTATCTAAAGACATGTCACCATCCCAATGACAGTTCTGTTCTTAAACTTTCTTCAAGCAGGTAGATACCTTAAAATTGAAAAAAAATTCCAATAAGGAAATCCAAATAAACAACGATTTCCCATTTAAACAAAGAATTTTTAATGTACCATTCAAACGGTAACCATCTTGAAACAGAACCGGCAGACGAAATGCATAACGGTTGAGTTAAAGTTGTCAATAAATAGTCGATAATTGACTGTAATTATTATCCTCGTTAAGATATAGCTTATGGCTACGTACGTACATAGGTAGGATAGGTACAGGTATTATGCTCATCGTGAATAGGATAAAGGTATATATATATAGTCTACATTTTTACGTAGTTACCTACCTACCTACCTTATACTTAAGAGTCTGTGGCATTCTCAATTTTGGAAATGTCTTGATGCTTGAATAAAAACCTCCTAGAGTATGGACGATTTTAAGAAATTCTGTTAAAAACGTGATGGTAATCCATTTCCTGATAAAATGTGAATCCATTCAGAATTTATCGGGACACGTGTTCATGGAGGTGTGCTTTTTCTGAGAAATATAATTTCACGAAATTAAACGAATAATAATAGTATTTTTGTAAACACTTGTTCCGCCGTCCTCATAAAACATTCGCGTTTTACTGTTTATTTGTTAGGAAATCCGTCAATTCATTATTTAAAGACCTGCTGTCCCTTTTTTTAACAGGAATAGGAATAATTTGACCAAATTTTAAATAATAAATGGAAAGATAAATGATAAATAGATGAGGAGAATGAAGGTTGGTAAGTAGGTAACTACTTGAAAATTCTAGTGTGTTCAATTTCTTAATGATGTAAAATATAAATTTATAAATACTGTTTATAACGCAAATAAATAAAATTAAAAAAACTTAATTTAAATGATTTCAAGAAAAACTATGGTATCTTTCTCTCTAGAACGAAATTCACGTATTTTAATTACAAATGCCAATATAGTTTTTTCAATAGTGTGTTTTGGAACCGTGACCTATGGGCCAAAAGAGCCAACCCCTCTGCTACAAAGGTCGTTGAAATATGTTTTTAATGTCTCTATTTGAATAATAAAATTAATACGATAATATGCGATAATTTGCGCTCTGTGTGATTTAAACCTGTAAAGCTGCATTATGTTTATTTATTGTTTTTGTGTTTAATTCGTAGAACTCCATTTAATTTTTTTATAAATTTAATTTAGATTAAATTTGATAATATTTAGTTCTGCAAGTGTTTTAGTTTTTTATTATTGTGACAGCTGTTTCGGCTTACAAGGCCATTTTCAAACTGTGGTTAGTCCACATTGAGACGACGTTTTTATACTATTTCAAATGTAAATTTTGAAGGTGCATACATTGATTTATTACTGGTTACACCGATGACATGATCTATTGTTGGTTAAACCAATCTATGTTTTCCCCTCAGTAAATGGTAATGGGTTCTTAATTATTTACTAATGACTTTATTGCTATGAATTATTTGGGTGCATTATACTGCTTGGGTTTTGTGAAAATACTAAGAAGTGGTGAGTAAATTATTTTCCGTACTTTATTAATTAGTGTTAAATTTGGGTCATTCGTTCGTTTATTGATTTCTAATTGTTCAAGTAAATTTAATCTAATGCCCTTTTTTTCTATATGCAATGGTTTAGGACCCTTGTTGTTAAGTGGGGTATGATTATTCACCAAGAGATGTTCTGCGAATTTTGAGGATGTGTTTTTATTATTATAACATCGTATATGTTCTTGGAATCTAGTTGAGAATGCCCTCCCCGTTTGTCCGATGTAAGTGGCGTTACAATCGGCGTGGTCACATTTTAATTCATATATGCCACTGTTATTGAGTATAGGGATTTTACTTTTAGAGTTTTTAAGGCTTGTTCCTAAATTATTGTTTGTTCGAAAAGCTATATTTAAACCACATTTTTTAATTTCTTTTGCAATTTTTTCAGATATTGGGCCGAGGAATTCGAGACATGCAAATTTTTCTATATTTTTGTTATTTACCGGATATATTAAATTGATTTTATTTTTATATTTCTTATTTTTTATTATTTTTTCAATGTTATTTGCCTCATAGCCGTTATTAATCGCGATCGTTTTTATCGTTTCCTTTTCTTTTACATAAGCTTTATTGTCTAAGGGAATGTTAATGAGTCTATGTACCATTGAATGGTACGCTGATAATTTATGAGACCAAAGATGATTTGAATTTGAATTTATTGTTGTATCTGTAAAAGTTGGTTTTCTAAATATTTCAAAGGTATGTTTATTATTACTTTTACCAATTGTCAGATCTAAAAAGTTTATTTTACCTTCAATCTCATGTTCAACTGTGAAGCAGATTTTATTATTAACGGTGTTGGCCCAATTAGTAAAGATATCTAACTGTCGGTTGGTACCATTCCAACATATAAGGATGTCGTCTACGTATCGGACATAATATACTATATGTTTAGCTAAGGGAGATTTAAGAATTATATTTTCAATATAATCCATAAATATCTCCGCTAGAAGTGGACTTAATGGTGACCCCATGGGGAGACCATCATGTTGTTGGTAATATATATCATTGAAAAGGAAATAATTTGTATCTACGCAGATTTTTATGAGCTGGAATAACTCTTTTCTTATTACCGGATTGATGTTGCATTTTTCCAAGATATTTTCAATTATTATTAGGCATTCTTTAATGGGGATGTTGGTAAATAGGGATTTTACGTCTAGAGAAATGAATTTACAGTTATGCGGGAGATTAAAATTTTTTATTTTATTAACTAGTTCTATCGAGTTTTTGACACTGTAACGTGGTGAAAAATTCGTTAATTTTTTGAAGATGAAGTTAAGTCTTTTAGCCAGGTTTGATGTAGGGGCGTTAATAAAAGATACTACGGGCCTTATTGGATTATTCGCTTTATGGAGCTTAGGTTGGCCATTATGTTGCATTATGTTTGTCAAATCTCGTCACCGTGAACACATTACCGCTAAGTGCCGTGTCACGATATGTAATAAATAATATCTACCTGCCTACACATTTAGGAATAAGACGATGAAGAATTGAAGAAAAACTTTCATTTCAACTTATAATTCACGTTGCCATGCCAATGGTATCTTCTAAGCTGTAACTTCTGCTCCGATAACACTGCGATACTGTCCGAAACGTTGACACCAGAAGTAGGTGGAAGATACCCAAATTAAAAAGCTAAAACACGCTTACGATGAAAGAAAAAAATTGCGTTTTAGATTTTTCATTCTTTGTATAGAATAACAATAGAAATTAAATGAGGTAGGTATTTATTGTAAATACGCACCGTTTAAAAAAATTCTTATCTCTTCTTGGCTTTTTTATCTCTTTTTGTCTCTTCTTGACTTTTCTTGCTTCTTCTTGTTTTTCATACTTCTTCTGGCTTCCTGCTTCGTGCTTCTTCTTGACACTTCTTGGCTCTCCTACTCTCTTTCTCCATCTTGTTACGTCATCATACCCTCTCTTGGTCTTTCTTGGCTCTTATAGTCTCTTCTTGATTCTTTTTGGCGCTTCTTGCCCATTTTTAACTCCTACATCTATTTATTTTTCTCGCATCCTCTCGCTTCTTCTAGCCTCTCATATTTCTTAACATTACTTTACCTTCATTTGACTTCTCTAGAGTTTTATTACCTCTTCCTTCTACCTATTTGGTCTCGTCGTCTTTTCTTTTTTTTTTTTATTGTTGCTATATTATTTTACAATATTTATATTCTAATTCGTAATGTTGGCCTCACTGGGTTGTTTACCCGTGCTGAGGCCCCCATTTTATAATAAATGAATTTATACATTTAAAAATAAAACAACATTAAAATAAAGATAAATTTAAACTAAAAATAAAGATTACAAATTAAAATATAATTATCACACTAAAAGAAAAATATTAAAAGAGAATGGAAATCAGCATTTATAATGATTTATGTGTTTGTGCGTGTTGCGTGTTTTATATATTTTTTTGTGTTGCGTGTATATGTTTTATTCTTTTATGTCATGGAATTTTGGTAATATTGTCTTTTTTGTTCTTTAATCCATTTTTTTATTTTGTGTTTGAATTTATTTTTATTTTCCTCAATTTTTGTTTCAAGTGGAAGACTGTTGAATGCTTTAATAGCGTGGTATTTATGGTGTCTTTGTCCAAAGGTAGTGTTTACCGTCGGAGTTTTTAAGTTTTCTTTGTACGCTTGTCTGACCGGTCTATTAGTGATATTTTGTGTTTGTTGGGGTTTGTTTTTTTGGTCGAAAATGTAGTTTAGTAGTGTTTTAACATATAATTGGCGTATATCAAGTACGTCACAGCTTTTAAATATTTGGTCTGTGTCGGTTAGTTTATGTTTTTTGAGTATTACCTTTAATATCGTTTTCTGTGCGATTTCTATTTGAGCGATAGCTGTGTTTGTTGCTCCTCTCCAAGCAATTATTCCATATTCTATTATTGATTGGCATAGTGCATAATATATTGTTTTATTTTATATATGTTTCTTATGTTTAGGAAAATGTGTATTGTTCTGAGGAGTCTATTTGTGATTTGTTTGATGTGATGTGTCCATCTAAGATTATGGTCAATTACGATTCCTAGATACTTTATTTGTTCTGTTTTTTCTAGAGGGGGGCAATCGCAGATGTTGGTGTTTATGCATTCGTGTATTTTTATGGTGTTTGTATTGTTTTTTGGCTGTCCTGTGTTAGTTATGCTGTACGTTGTGAATTTTGTTTTCGATATGTTTAGTGTGAGTGTATTTGAGTCCAACCATTTTTTCACTTGCGTGATTCCTAGATTCGCTATGTTTTAAACCTTATTCCAATCCTTAGATTTAAATAGTAAAACTGTGTCGTCTGCGTAACTAATTATTTCTCCATCTATTTCCATGCTGCAAAGTTCATTTATGTAAATTATGAAAAGAACGGGCCCTAGTATGCTTCCTTGTGGAACTCCGTGTGTAATCGGCAGTGGTTTGCTAGTATAGTTATTAATTTTGACTTGTTGTGTTCTGTCGCTCATGTAACTTTTTAATAGTTGTAGTTCTTTGTCTTTGATACCCATATTTTCTAATTTTTTTAAAAGTGTTTTGTGGCATATTGAATCAAAGGCTTTAGCCAAATCTAAATATATCGCTATGCATTTAAACCCTTGATCTAAGTTGCTATGTATATAATTTATTGTACTTGCTAAAGCTTCTTTTGTGCTTCTTTTTTCTCTAAATCCATATTGTTTGTCCGAGATTAATTTGTTTTCTTTCAGGTATTTTATTATTTGGTTTTTTAATAGTCTTTCGAAAATCTTTGATAGAGAGTTTAACAAAGTGATTGGTCTATAGTTAGTTATTTCCATTTTATCTCTTTCTTATTTTGCCACTTCATTGCTCTTATTGCCTCATGCATGCATCTCTTTGTTTCTTCTTGCCTCTTCTTGGCTCTTCTGATCTCTTCATGCCTCTTCTTGCTTCTTCTCGGCTCTTCTTTCCTTTTTCCACTTATTTTTGCCTCCTTTGGATTTTTCTCGCTCCCGCGAAAAATGATTAAATCTGACTCACTAATACCCTTCTATGTTAAATATAAAGATAATATTCGAAAATCACCCATTAAAATTTTCAACACGTGAACCGAATACACATAAACATAATTGTTAATGCATAATTACGCCACATCAGATTGTGAGAGATTTTTACTCATTAAGTAAGTACCCACTCTTGGATTGCTTATTTCTATAAGTTTGACTAAATAGCAAGACTGCTTTTATGACTATCGACATCAGCGGGGTTCCTAAAAGACTCTCGTCAATAGAAATACGATGAAGAGGCAATATTGATTGTTTTACTGAAAGCGATAAGTATAATAAGCTAAAGGTCTTGCATTCTACTATTTGTAATCATTATACTGCATTTAGCAAAATGCATTATAGTCGAATAAAGGAACGCGCAAGGTGTAGAAGCCAAGTAAATTATATTTTGCATTATTCTCAGTTGTAAATATACATAATGAATCATTTAATAAGACAGGGATCAGGAACCCAATAAACATGTGTTCTGTGCGGTTATAAATGTTAAATTAAGCATGTGGTTTTCTACTGTTTGTGACCAAGTGTGTCGTTTGAACCGTAATCATTAACCAACGCCGCGGCGCTGGTAAATAATTTTTGTTGGACCAAATATTTCCTGAGGAATCATTTAATATTTCTCTTTAAGTAATGTTTTCGACCAAACCATCAGGGACATTCTTTTATTGCCCATTATATTTTACCATTTATTTGCATTTCCAGAAATCGATTCTAATCAGAGATTCTTCTTCGTGTGGCGTGTCAATACATTAGAATCTTAAATACAGTCACAGAAGTAAAATAAACTCATAGAACTGTTTTGTGGGCGTTTCTACGTGCCGGTTGACTACCGCGAATGAAAATAATCTTATTTTTACTAAAATAGTTCAAACAGTTTTTAAACATGGAAAACAGATAATCAATTTCACCGACCTATCTGGGTATCTAGCGTGGTCAAACGATAATGGTTTTATCAGTATTGTCGGTAACTTATCATCGTTCGCGAGCACCACTGCAGATCGCTAATGTACGAGTCATGCGTGGGAACAATAAAAAATTACCGACATAATCGACTAAACCTTTACCATAGGGGCCTAGTAGTCGATAGGTGCTCGATAGATAATTTCAGTGAATATAGCGAAGTGTTCTTCTTTGGTTGGAAGAAAAACTGTATTTTAGTCTACTTTAAACAAATTAAGTAAGTACATAATGTAATAAGTTTACCGGTGTTTAAAGCACACTTTTGACAAACTATTAAAGAGCAGTTTATTGTAACTTTTTTTTATATATATATTTTATACAAAAGGTTAAATAAATAATAAAAAATAGCCTCAAAACCTTTCACTTCATTTGGACTCGTATCATGTCATATAATTTGGGAGGCGGGTATGGGTACCGCTGCCCTGGGAACCATTTGTTGGGTAACTATCACCCCTGCCATAGGTCATCCCAAGTGTGGTAACTTAGCAGGGGTGCCCGGGTTTATGGGATCAGGTTTGTCAAGATACCCCTCGTACCTTTATCCTTCACAGAACTTTCTCTCCTTCTTTCTCTAAAAAGACCTTTCACACAGCATCCCTAAAGATGACATTTATCGCAAATCATTCCATAGCATTTAAGCACTAACCTCGCTCGCTAAAATGTATATAATCACTAAGAACATGTGATCAACGAATGCTGCATTCGTTGATCACATGTTCTGAGTGATTTAGTGCGCCCTACTGTCGAATTTGACAGCCATCTCTGGTCCGGAGCCCCTAAATACCTGAAAAAAACCCTTGACTCTGTGCAAAAACAAGCGGTCCGTTTGATAGATTCCCCAATCTTAACAAACGGACTGCAATATTTAGAGCACAGGCGTCAGGTAGGTATGCTGTCCTTGTTCTATCGGTATTACAATGGAAGATGCTCTGAGGAACTAGCGTCATTGATCCCTTCGGCACCGGTGCGTAGTAGGGATAAACGCGCGTCCAACATTTGTACACGGTTGACATTTGTCACATGAGAACGGGTCGCTTCTACGATTCGTTCTTAAGTTAACAGCTCGGCTGTGGAACGAACTGCAAGCCTCTGTGTTTCCTCCCTCCTACAACATGGGACTCTTCAAGACCCATGTTCACTCCTTCCTCTCCACAAAAAGACCCTCCACACAGCATCCCCAAAGATGACATGACAATCTGAGATCAATCAATGATGACAACCTGAGGGAAATTATTTTCTTCAGGGCCTCATGTGTGGAGTTAATATAAAAAATCATTTCCCGGCGGGATTGAAGAGGTCCACAGTGCGACGATTAAGTCCGTAGACTGGCTTACAAACCTAAATGTTCCCTTCTGACCCCCCACCACTTCTTTCGTAAATAAGAACTCATTCTATCTATGTAATGTTTGTTTCTAAAACAATAAAATACCATGATCTCATCACATAAAATTGAGGTAAATATTAAATTTTAATGGTAAATCTTCGCTAATTGATATGCGTATAATGTACACTATAGAATGAACACCCAAGCTCAATAATTATTGAAAGGTCCATTATAATTGATACCTAGGTACTAACGCAATATGGTGTCACGGCGGGAAATTGCACAATTCGTATCTTCACACGCGTGTATTAATTATTATCGATAGAGTTAATGGATTTATTATATTACACAAATAAACGCGAATCGATAGCCCGACGATTTCTCCTCCAGCCTAATGTGAATAGGATTGTAAATTATTTATTATCTCCGCTAAAGACGTCAAGATAAATCACAGTCAATCAGCATTAAATAGGCGAATTTAATTATTTATTGGTTATAGGAATCATTTGATGCTACCCATTACCTACGTACCTGCCATTATGTTATTTCTTTATACGAGATGAAATTTAGCACTAGGTAGGTATTATTTAATGTAGGTAACCGTTTCCTTTTTCAAAATTTCCTGCGTAGAAACTGTTGGGAATAACTAAACGTCTTTATAAAAAAACCAAACGTAATGGCAAATAAATTAAAATCCTGATTTTAACCGGTATATTCTGTCAGAAGGTAAGGAGTAATTTCGCATTGAAATAATATCCAAATAAAAGGAGTATTTCTAAAGACATCCGACAACTAAAAACCGTTTTTAAAAATTAATGAAATACGCCATTTAATTTAATTATTGAAAATAAACACTTCGTTTTTAAAACATAAAAAAATTTCATGCAAAATTACTGAAAATGAAAAAATATACACAAATACACGGTTTTATTAGACAAATGTATTACACAAGTTATTGTCATCTCTTTCTTTCAAATTCCCTCAATAATTTCCCCAACTTAAAAAGAATTTATGCACACTAATTACATAACAAATAAAATACTAATTTTGTGGGATTTTGGTGATGAAATTCTGTTATTTCTAACATGTACGCAAAATATTCCAATATTCATTGACGTCTTTAACGGCAGCATATCGTATTTAAAAATCATTTCTCTGGATATAACTGGCCATTCAGGGTAAAATACGTTTGGCAGATTATATTATATTTCTATTTGGGAGGCGGGTACTGGTACCGTCGCCCTGGGAACCATTAATTATATAACGAACACGACATGGTAGAAATGGATTCATATGTTCGTCACTCCTGGACACACTAACCCCAAGATCCCAACCCTCCCGTCATACCTTTTTTCTTACCAGAACTTTTTTTTTTTTTTTACTTAAAAAGACCCTCTACACAGTATCCCCAAAGATAAAATTGTGCCATTACTTGCTTAAGGGCCTCTTACGTGGAACTCGTGTATTTTTTTAAATATCTATATATAAACAAAGGATTTGTTAAGATGGTACAGATAAGACAAGTAAGTTATTAAGAAAATAGAATCAGCTGGCGCGCGTTCTGAGATAACTAGAATATTTCGTTTTAACGACTCGGCTGTGAAATTACTTAGTCAGCTTTATGTTCTACCTTCTAAACCTTGGTTAACTTATTTCATTCCTTAAAACAGTTCTCCGCGTAGCATCCTCAATTATATTATAGGTTCTGAGGGGACCAAAGATATTAGAAGAACGAGATGTGCTATGAGCAGTTCATACTGTGTGGAATTGTTTTGTCCAGTGTCGCCGGTTTTGTTCACCAATACTACTGCACACCTTCGCTTACGCTAAGGTATCCGCACTAATACATAGAACAGATTTCTGTGCGTACACGTCCCGATGGTATTCAAAGTACCCTAATTAGGTAGTACTCCGCCTACGGTCCGGCGGCCAACATAGCATATCTCGTTCTTCTAATATCTTTGGAGGGGACCCAGGGACTCCAGTGAGGAGTTATAACAAATTGTAAAAATATATATTTGTATGTTATAATCATAAAAGGGTTGCATTACACAACCCCTGTGGCATGTAGCCCAGAATAAAAAAAAACATTAATTTACTTTCCGCACTCTAACGATGTGCCATTACACTTTTCAATCTCTCATAAGCGTCATAGCTTCACATATAAATTAAAAAGCACTTCTACGCTTCTAGATATTGAACCCGGAACCATTAGACCCAGAGCCAATGCACTAACCGGTCCGCCACAGAGCCCGTCATATTACCCACAGCTCGGCAGTGTAGAGAAGTTGTTAAACCTTATCATTATCACTATCTGTGATCTCTACACAGGTAGATACTTTACTCAGTAGTAAATAAAATACCCGTCTAAACCCTCTGATAAACTAACGTTACATGCGAGCATTAAAGTCTTATGACATTAAATACTGTTTATACTTAACAATTTTTAGAATGCAATAAGACAAATTTAAGGCGATAGAATTAACTGATTGGATATCTCTTGGAATAGCCCCAGTAATGTAGGGGAATACCGGATGATATTTTCTATGGGGACATTATTTAACATTATGAAAAAGAACTGTCTAGGACTAGTATTTAAAAAGTAAGTCGCTGAATATAGTGAATATCCCCAAATCCAAAACTTTGTCCCCTTAGCACAAGATCTCTTAGTGAGGAGGTCTAAGAAGATGTTCTACATCTTTTATATTTCACGTATACCTACTTTTTAGAATTTATAAATTATAATGTGGTAATTAATAGTTTTTTAAATAAATAAAAAAATAAAATAAACTAGTCGAGTATCGGAAATCTTGGAGTGATGCGACTGATGTGTGATGTTCGTTGTTTTTAGGGTTGGTGTAAAGCCGGCTGAGGTTTTTCTTTGATTGTAATTTGTATTTTTTTTCAATGAAATCTTCGAAACATCATAATATGTAGGTACACTGTAGAATCGTTTTTGCTATTTCAATAAGACCAGCATTTCCCATTGATTAAATGAAAAACCAATGTAAATCGGGCACGATCCTGGAACCTCCAGGCTCAAAGTTAAGAGCGTATCTACGCTATTTCTCTCCATTTTTCCCATTTCGTATCACCTGCTTCATTTATCTTAAACTACAGCCATGAGTTAATGTTTTTAGTTAGGAAACCTCGTAGGTTAACAGCAGTAATCGTGGAGAACGCCGCGATGACGAAGAGCAACGCGGAGATTGGATGAATCTGGCGTATTAATTATGTCAAGAGGTATCAGATACTGCGGGGAATTAGCACACCCTGTTTGTGGGAGATTATAGCGCACACTGTATATACTATTCTAGCAATATCCACTCTGCACCGTGCCTTCTAGTGAAAGGTGAATCCGTGGGAATAATATATCAAGGTGGTAAATAAATAGCTAAATATTTGAAATGTAATTACTCGGTAATACAGGCAAAAAGGAGGTGTTGAGTCAATTAATATAATAATCATTCGATGGAAACTCGAAAACATAAAATGAAAATAGGGTAGCGATTGCATCATATCCAATTTAAACATTTTGATCAAAAGTTGCCGCATAATACACGAAAAAAATGTGGAATGGAAACTTTGTCCTGAAATTTTATCGGGTTGATAATTATGCAACCTTTACATTATTTTTTTTATTCAAACATGATATTTTCGGTTGTCTGTGACGTCGTGCACGTTGTGAAAAATTCCTGCCTAATGTAATGTGTAAAATTATTCACATTCAATGAACCTTAAATTTTCAAAAATCGATCTGATTTTCGGAACCAAGCGATAAAGAAGGTACCAATAATATTTTGTTTAGTAATTCTGTATTTTAAATGTGTATTTCTTTTGATTAAATTTTCGACAGGTCTAAATCTGAGTCACTAACTATTTTAGTTTACTAACGGTGTTCAATTGGATGGTAAATTTCTGATCGTCTCTAATTATTTTAATTAGTCAAACATCCTGTGGAAAATATTTTATACATTCTTTAAGATTCACAAATCCTACAATAATAATATCACGTTCTGCGCTAGTTTTTAAATAAACACAATACAAATTCTATTACTATCATAAATATTGCATTAGATGTTTCTGGAAGTTTTTGGTAGCACCTCTTAAGTACATAAGTACATACTGCCTTAATTTTGAAGATGGATATCGTAAAGTTATTTATTAGTTACTTTATTATCAGATATTATTAATAGATTATAGAATAAATTAACAGATGTGGGTATGATATCCTCTCTGGTGAGATTTTGAAGAGCCGCTTTTGTAATGTAAGCAGTCAATTAATTTTCACACTAAGCAACTTTGCTTTGGAAACCAAAAACGCTTCGATCTTATTTTTGAACCCCCCAGGCTAATTTGTTCAATATTTGGAATAACCCATGTGGTCTCATAGAAATCGTTGTCTCCCTTATTGTCATGGTTAGATATATAATTTAAACGGTGTTAGAATGAGATAACACCACGGTTTATATTAAAATATATAAGTTAACTACAGAAGAATTAAAATGTGCATCTTTTTTAAACCAAAAGTGGCGACCGAAGTTTTTAATGCGAAACGACAAGAATAAAACGGTGTATTCGTATAATTTTTCATTTTCAGTAATTTCGCATTTACTTTTTTTCTAAATTAGCTAAATTAGCTAAAGCTAGAATAATTATTTTGCTATTTTAATAATAACGACATCTGTTTTGCCTGGTGAAGGCGTTTCCAATCTGACTCAAGATCGAACGTCGTCATTAGCAAACTCATCGATGTAATTATAGTGTACCTGTATGCATTAAATTATTAGAAAATACGCTGGGACATTTAGCGTGTCAGTGAATTTAAGTTCTCAGCAAAACAGGACTCATTATCTTAGTTGAAACAGATGCTCGTAAGATGCTGAAATCAAGGCCAGCATTTTTTTTTGTCAATTTCAAAAAACTGGAATGTTTTGCTAACTAGGAAATTTCTCTACCAATTAAACCCAACTAACCTATCAACGTAGATATGTAACATCTGGAGTTTGCATCAGTTGTTTCGTGTCCATTTTATAAACTGCATTTTAACAAAATCGAAGCAATTCAAAACATATTCTACACATATCTTTGTTACAGGTCATTTGTAAGAATTAATATTTACACGGAGGCAGCTTCATTCTTTAAAACTAATTCGTTGAGTGTACGAAGGCATCACATAGATACGTTATTCCTATTTAAATTATTTGTCAGTAATATTCAATGCCCGGAGTTAAACAAAAATTAATTTAATATATCTGCCCGCTCCACACACTCTTCCATCCTATTCAAAATGGATCAACGCAATAAAACTGTAAATTAATCTTTGTTGAACAGACTATATAATAATTACAATAACACGAAATAATTTAAGTTGAAATTTTCAATTGAAAGCCAGATAAATATTAAAAGTCCTTTAAAATAATTGTGATTTCCTGATATGTCATGAGTAACTTTTCTGTTGTTATTTCTTATATGAATGTAATATGTTTAATTTACATCCGTGTTATATTGTGTCTTGTTATATCGATATATATCGACAATCTCGTAATTTCCTCTCGAAATTAGACGACGCTTTTAGGATTATCTTCGCATTTTTAATACACCATCATTTCAACAGTGCACAAGCAACGTTTTCAACTTAACGGATGATAGAAGGAGTAATTCGAATATTGTCAGATTCTTCGTTACCTCGGAATGTTTATCTTTTAAAAAAAGTATCATAATGATAAAAGAGATATTGATATATCATTAGTAATTATTTTCTGCGTTAATACAATTGCTGCAATGATTTCCTTTCGGCACGAAACAAGAACACATAATTGTTTACTAGAACTAGCGTAGACCTAGGCAATATTACAGGAAAATTAAAAATAAATAAATAATTTCCTCGTTATGCGATTTATGACAACTTTACTTCTTTAATGTAAAATAAATTTTAATAATAATAATCAAATGGAAATACCCATTCATATTTCTGTGCTCTTGGTATTTTTTTCTTGTCGGCAGATATACGTTTTGACGTTTATTGTTATTTTGTATATTAAGGATAATTTTGACAATAGCGCCACGGCGCACAGTGGGCTGAAAATCGCATTTCATAGACATAGAGACTTGAATTTTCAAGGATATTTTTTTGGCTAGAAATGGATTCTGCTGATCATTGTGCTATAAAATTTCGTATGAAGCAATTGCGTGTACAAATGAAGGAGTTATCATTTTTTAAGAAAAAATTGTATGGCACTGACATACGGTTGGCCATTATATCCTTCTGTACTCCTGGTATTTTGTTCCTGTCGACAGGTTCTCTTTTGATGTTTATTATTTTATTCGCTGCCCCGTGAAAAAACACAGAAAGTCTAATTTCTGTACCAATCAGTTCCAATATGAGAATGGCAATGAAAATAATTTTTATTTGCGTTATATTTTATGTTTGTAGATACTTTAACACATTGGTGAATTCTCAAAACAAACACTTCCACTTTTGTAAATGCCAATTTACAAAACAGAACCGGAGTTACAGGCACACAACCGAAATTAGTATAATTTATGTTAATTTACAAAATTACAAGTGACAGTGCAACTGGTTTTCACGATCATTGAAAATTGTATTAGGTAGAAATAATGGCTTACGATCAGAAACAATCATTAAAAATTTCTGACTAGGTCTGAACTGTGTATAGTGTATTTTGTCTCCTGTTAATGTTACTTTGTAGTAATATTTTGTAAATAATGCCGTGAGCTTTCAACGTCCACATTATAGCTTCCAGCTGTGTGGGAACCATTAGCGGAACCGCACCGGAATGCAAAATTATAAATTTAATATCACCAAGTTTACCGCACATTTCTGGTGTCAGAATACAGAGGTATAAAGTATTTCTTGTCACAATAGTATAACTGGGTTAATCGACGGCAATAAGATGTTGAAATATCCTGCTACAATCTACCATATAACAATATAAGACAGATTAATATTTCCTTTGACGCTAATATTATTTCATGCTCCACGTGTACAATAAAGATAATTGGATAATTTATCTAATGCCGTTTAGGTGAAAGGGCGCTTTAAAATACACGTATATATCACTTGACTTAAGCACAGACACCTTCTTATTTTGTCTGAAAGTAATTGGTAGGTACCTACTAGCAGTTAACAAGCGACTTCCGGCTACCGGGTATAAACATCAACATTACCTACCTACGTACATTTTAACCGCAAATTCGCGAGGTTTTTTTAAGCAGTTATTAAAATTTTAGATATCAATTTAAGCAGATATTTTTATGGAGATTTTTTACGATTTTTCTAATAATTTACCTACAATAAACGTTTCGTTTTCAACGGTGAAAGAGACAATTTCTATAATATTGCTAAAGCTTGCTCTATGATCATATCCAGTGGTAGGTTCGTTTTATATATTGGGAAAAAGAAATAGCGCAATGAATTTTTTTATTTATACAGCGGAGACTGTTTACATATAGTTCCCGTGAGCACTTAGGCCATAGGTCATTGTGCTATCTTCCATTTTACCTCATTCCTTTATCAGTCACCCGGTACCTTTTATAATGTTCTCTAGGGTTGTCATTGTATATGTGGCTATGTCTCCTGGTTTCATCTCTCCTCTCCAATCCTCCTTTGGTTCTCTGTAAGCCCCACAAGGAAAGAGTTCACGGAGGTGGTCTCATCTATCCTTTCCACTCCTGCTCGGTTCCTTGAAGGTCCCACGAGGGAAGAAAGCCTCATTTCTCCTCTAAACTCACATTGCCCTAGATAAAAATATCAAAAGATGTTTTGGAGTTTAGCGTCAAAAGGAAACGAAATTGACAATTCGAAAATGCAAACCATTATGCAGGTTTTTTTGTAGATCGATCCTGCATGAGCAAAGCTAATGAGAAGAATAATACAAAAAAACTTGTTAAAGTAGGGGTCTAAAAAAAATTGCAAAAGTCAGAAAAATTAATTTAAGTATACCTTGTGCTCTAGCGCATATACATTTTATAATAAGCTAATTGGTAACTAGATGTAGACAGGATTATGTATTTGCTAATAGTCGATTAATTTACATTTAATAATTACTAAGGTGATGACAAGCTTCCGAAATCTCGAGGTTTTACTGTCAGTTCATACGGCCAATTAGCATGGATTAAAAAACATAACCTAACATCTGTACACCGAACTATTGATGTACCTAACTAACTATGAACTTATAAAACACAAACTTATTTCTCATAATAGAACACTCAATATATAATCCTTTTAGTGACTACTGCGGGTAATTGGTGTTTATTTGTTCCATCACAAGTTTACGAAAAAAATTGTATTTTTATCAGAGGCATAAACTAATATATTAGAATAATAAAGGGGTAACCGTAGGCAATTGTTGCATTAGGATTTTTGTATTTAAAAGATTAAAGCTTGAATAGATAGTTTATTCCATTTTTCTTTTTGTATTTTAATATAATTCAAAAAAACTCAAAAACCTCACACGATTCATAAATCAAAAAGTTGTATTGAAAATTTTACATGCATTTTGATTGCGTACACTTGACCCATTGGCGGTGTAAGTATACGCACACATCAGGGGTGCAATATTGTTCGATCTCTGCTTATGGGAGCAAAATGACCAACATGACAGAAATTAACTTTAAACGCGCCTATTGTCAAAATAATATATTTGGAAACTACCCTGTCTTGACACAGTATATTCTTAGTGAGACATACACGGGAAAAAGTGTGCGCACCCTACTTATATAGATAGATAGATGTGCCTAATAAATTAATCAATTTTTACATACCTATACATGAAGTTTTTAAAATTTATTTGTTATATATTTTTTTACAACTGTTTAACAGAATGTGACCTCACTGGGGCATCCCGTCCTAAGGTCACATTGTACATGGTTATTTCTGTGAATTATCAATTTGGTCAAGTTATTTTAGTGTGTAATTCTTTTTAAGTAAGTTGTAAACATGCCAAAATACAACAGGAGGTAAATAATACAGCGAAATAAAAGAAGAAAAACATAAAATTATACAAGAAAATTATGTAATGGAAAAACATGAAACAACGTTAATCTTTGATAGGATGCAACATTTTATCTATATTTTTCCTTTTCGTGTCCATAATCCATAGCTTAATACTTCTTTTGAAGTCAGTTATTTTGTATGGTTATTATTGCAAGAGGGGGGATATTAAATAGTTTTATAGAGAAATATTGAAAAATTCTTCGCCCTAAAATCGTTTTAGTTGTAGGTTGGCGAAATGTATGTTGTAATGAGGATCTTTTGAATTGACTCGAGTTTGTATGTGCAAAGTTATCCTGGTTTTCGAATGCATGACTTAAAATAACTTTTAAATATAATGGTTTCAGAGACATTAAGTTCAGGGAATTAAAAACAAAGTCTGTAGTTTCAACTTTAAATGATTTATTTTAATAAAATATTCATCATATCATTAGTTAAATTAATTTATACATCCAGCAAAATACATAAATGTACTGCATTATATTATTTTAAAACCTTTGCATATTCAAGACATTCCCAAGGTGGCATATAGAGTACTTACCAATAAGGTAGTTGGACAAAAACAAATATTTAGTTCGCAACAACGGATCGCCAAGTGACTTCTTGATAAGGATTACCAATAATTGACAGGCGGTGCGTTTATTGAAAATATATTACGTACTGGAAATCATTTACTAGCTTGGTAGGCTTGTAAGAGCTTTAACTCTTGTCTGAAAGTCCTTGTGTTCAAAACCCAGTTAAGTTATGTTTAGAAGATAGGTAATATTTTTTTTTCACATAACAATAATAAATAAAACCATTCCGTTGATGAGTGATAAGGGCTCTAGCATAGCAATGATGAGTGGTCATCATTTAGAAATAAATCGTTACCAAAGACTTCCAAATTCATAGTCTTGCCCTAACGTGAAATCTGGGTATCATTTCAACGAGCTGAATGCAAATTACTTGACCATATTTTTGGCACCATTAGAGTTCGATAATGCTTCGAATAATCTCACGACATCAGTTGAACATTGACCGTTGAAGAGCGCACATTGAATTAATTCGACCAGCAAAGTTCGCCAAAGTAAGGCGACGGCTTGCAGCGCAATGCATTAAGGTGATGCACTACGTCGAAGAATATTTTAAATTGAGCCGCTATCAATAACAACCCTTACGTAGATGGCGATAAGGTTTAAATTCCCGCTTAACACCATCCGCCTGTTTTGATTTATGCAAGAAAAAAACATGGCCAAATGTGCCTTTTATTTTATTTTGTGGATGTTCAGGCATAAATATTTAATTTTTTTTCGATTATTATATAAATAACTTAATTTGCCACATTATACAATAAAATCATAACCGGAAATGGATTCGTAAGTAGGGAATTTTGAACTTTAAAACAGTTTTCATAGGCCTTATACATTATTTTTTTTCTGGACTTATAAAAAGATTTATCTAAAAAATACTCGATTATTTCAAAGACCAAGATGTATTCTACTCGCAGTATTTAATTAGAGCATCTGAAACATTTCTAGGCGACCAAATTTTCAAACCAAAAACACATGATTTTGCATTACTACGTATGGCATCGCCTTAATAGACTTTTCTGCGCTGGATTCGAATGTTCATCTTTAACCGAAACGCCTCCAACAAAATCTGGTTGCGTCGCGACGCTAAAAATGAATGAGGTGCGTAAATTATAACACGTTTGTAAAAGTGTCCAGCAAAATTGTGTAAAAAATATTCAATTTTTAAATAAGTCCGAATTTATTTTTACCCAATTTGGGATATGTAGTCAGCATATTTTATGCAGGCAGCAATTTTCATGTCTAATATTGTTACATACAAATGGCACACAACCAAAATATTACTAAATTCGTTTTCTCTCGTTTTCATTCACTTTGTACTCATTTGCAACAACACCACTACAGCTCAACAAATTGATAAATATAGTAGAGTGAAATAGTTTAACCAATTACCTCCAGATGTAAGATTACAAAAAAATTACGTTAAATTTAAAAACACCATTAAAAATATAATTAAGTAGTATTTTTTCAATTGTGTTACACTTTTATTTTATTTCTTTTTATTTAGGAAGCAAACAGTCGTACAGTAAAAAATTATAACAATAAACATTCATATTCATATGTTCTAGACCAATTAAGTTCCATTGAGTTAAATGTTGATTTAGTATTTTTTACCTACACAACATATTAAATGGCAAAAAAATAAACATAATAAAGAAAAACATAAATTAAAAACAAAAAGAAGTAAAAAATTAAAACAATAAACATTCATATATTCTAGACCAATTAAGTTCCATTGAGTTAAATGCTGCTTTAGTATTTTTTACCTACGCAACATATTAAATGGCAAAAAAAATAAACATAATAAAGAAATACATAAAATTAAAAACAAAAAGAAAAAATACAGCTTTTCGCATAGCTATACTATTCACTACGGGTGATAATAATGTAATTTTCACAACAACAAAAAAATCGAATAAAATAAAAGTATTTAAATTTATTAATTTATTAAGCTGAATTTTATATGATATCAAGTTATGGTTGAAAATGTCTACATCTCTAGAGGCATTGTGAGTTTCACAGATACGTACTATTACAGAGTTTTGCGCGTATTTGGATTTACAATGTGGTATTCTAAATAAATCGTTCGATCTGGTGTTTTGCTTGGGGCAACGAAATGCAATCCTTTCTAACAGATATGATGAATCAACAAGGTAGTTCACGATTTTGTGTAAGAATAATGCATCAGAGATTTTTCTTCGTTTATATAAAGTGACAGGGACAAATCGATGGTCACTAAAACGATACGATAGGTGTTTCATAAATTTGTTCTGAATATTTTCAATGCGATCAATATATGTTTGATATTGAGGATTCCAAATTACTTTTAAAATAATATCTTAATTCTCTAAAATAATATTAGATATCCTCTTTTCTCTACTCCTTTTTTCTATTAATTTTACACAACAATTATTGGTAAATTTTATTTTATTTTTCTTCGTAAATATTGTTATTATGTATAAAAATATTGTAATTATAGTAATTAATTAACTAATATATAAATTAACTACAGGCAAAACATAGAAACAGTGGATAAAACAATTAGGACAAGGCTTAACTTAGTTAATAAGCTAGCTGGAACTAGCTGGGGATACGACGCCAACACGCTCAGAACAGCATCCATTACCCTGAGCCTTCATTTCTGAACACTTCCATGGTAGACGTTCAGCTTAATGCCGCAAAGCGAACCATCAGCGGGACTTTAAAATCTACTCCTCTCCCTTGGCTCCCCGTACTTGCAAACATAACCCCGCCAAACATCGGACGAGAAATTGCAACACTAATGGAATACAAGAAGACGCTGCAAAAAAGCGCAATACCTTTGCACAAAGATGTCGTCTCCCACCCAGCATGCCGCTTGAAGTCCCGAAAGCCCTTCTGAACGGAAGGAGAGAGACTCCTCCGATTACCTCTCAACCCAGAAGATAGGTGAAAACTTGAGTGGCAAACGGCCAACGTGGGAAATGCCCATCTCATATAGGACCCTACCGAGAGACAGCCTGGGTTCTCATTGCCTCGCAAAATCTGGTCCGCCATCAATAGGTTAAGGTGCTCTCATAGCCGCTGTGCCCACATGAAGCACAGATGGGGCCTTTAAGTGTCTGCAATGTGTGAATGTGGTGCGGTGCAGACCACCGAAAATGTGGTCAACGAATGCCCGCTCCATTCATTCCCCGGCGGGATTGATGAGATTCACATGGCGACGCCTGAGGCCCTAGAATAACCTAGAATGTCCCCCTCTGACCCCCCCACCATACGACAGAAGAAGAACGTAAAGATCATTCTATTACTAAAAAATTTCGTGAAATAATTAATGTTTTTATCACGTTGCTTACGCCGACTCTCAATTGTAATTATCACTCCTTCGTACATTAGCTTTTTGCAGCCTGCATCGTGCATAATAATAATAGAATGTGCAAGCACTCAACATTGGGTGCATGTTGCTTTAGTAAACCGACTACATAATACATTGTACGCCCTATCTTGCATCTCCGGCCATTGGTATTATAACTGCACACAAGCGATTGATTGTTCTCCTGCGTGACAGTCAAGTTGAGATTGCATTATTATTGACAATCAAACTGCGAACAGTGATCGATATAATCTACGTGCACTGTACCAGATAAATATTTGTAGGACACTTATCCTTTGTGATCTGTGGCGATTGCTAACTCGACCCGATTTAGCGTGTAGATTGATTAGGAAGGTTGCGTGCTTTTATGGAATACATACATTCATAAAAATCTAATTGTCTGAAGTAAAAATATCTTTCAAACTTTGAGTTTCACGGCTAAGAAATTTACACAGCTATTTGTGACTGAAATGTGTAGGCCAAAACAATTTATTGTTCACAACCCTGTCATGAGTTAGTGCTGCCGTGTTGCGTATCGTTTTTATTTAGCCAACGTTTTGGACAGCGTTACATCATCATGGTACGTCTGCCATAAAATAATTGCTACAATACATACTTTTGACCGTAAACATCTCGAATCATAACCAAATGATATATTATTGTTTTTTCCATATATTTTTCAATTAGAAATGGGGTGTTGAAAACTACCTAGATTTGAGATAAACTGCTTTTCTCTTTCAGAACGGTAAAATGTGAAGTAAATCTTACATTTGGAGGGTGGTAAAACTGAACATTATTCTTGTACAAGTGATTACAATTTCCATTTCATATATTTATACACAAATAAAGGTCAGCAAATGAAACAATTACGTTTGATCGCGAAGTGAAGTGTTGCTTATTTCTACAAGTATGTAAGTGTACGGACAAAAATGAATATTGCTAATTTATTAAAAATCTCTTTAAATTATTGGTAATCTGGCTAAATTGGAATTGCAGGCCGTTTCCTGATAAATTATTAGTAAATTCCTAATATGCCTTGACAATATTTAATTTAATATTGACAATATTTACTCTATTCAATGACGAATAGCGGAAATATTGGGATTTTTATGAACACGTGTTACGTAATTCGCATTTTACTAAAAGTTTACTAGAAAACCTATCAATTCATTCGTTAAGGTCCTGCAATCCCATCTCAACCGGACTACGAATAATTTGAAGAAATTCTTAATAAATTTGCCAATATTTGTTATTTTTCTCAGGGTTATTAACGAAAAAATCGTAAAAAGTTAGACCCTCTTAAGTATCGGAGAGACAGAAAAAGTTTTTTTTAATATATTTAGAACGTATAATTTTACATATATGAGTAGGTACTCTTTTCCAAGATTGTTTTTGTTTTTTCAGATGACACACATACAATTCGCTTTGATTTTTGTTCAAGCTTTTGTTTATGATAGCCTGCGACAAGCGAACCCTCTTAAGTCTGAGACAGAGGTATGAAATCGTTGGACCACGATTCAATAGAAGAAATTGTAATTTTTAATTCATTTGTTGGATTTTTTTTAGGTATTATAGCCAGGAAAGGGTCTAAAAGGGTTGAGAAGATGCAGTAATTGGCATGAATAGCTAAGAAGTGACTAGAAGAGACTAAAAGAGACTAGGAGAGACTAGGAGAAATGAGGTTATTTTCCACAAGAGCAGCACTGCATAAATCGTCCAAATTTATAATTTATTTATTTTTTATTATTATTATTATTAATAGAGACTATGTTATCTATGTGAGGATACTGTGTCAGCGCTTAATTAGCAGCAGACACATACCTGGACGGATGACGAACCTCGTGCTGGCACTGTTGGTGGACGCGGTGGACTCTCTCCCTGCAGCTGCTGGTCCAGTTTCTTCACCACCTAGGATTCTTGCTGCAGAGTCTCCATTTTCTATCTTCTTAGAACGTCACAGCGGTGCTGCCAAGGTCTGGTATCTGTGAGAGGATAGTGTGTCAGCGCTTTATTAGCAGCAGACACATACCTACCTGAACGGATGACGAACCTTGTGCTGGCACTGTTGGTAAACTTTCTCGCTGCAGCAGATGGTCCAGTTTCTTCACCACCTAGGATTCTTTCTGCAGAGTCTCCATCTTCTATCTTCATGTCACCTGTTCCTGTTCTTCATTTTACTTAACTTAACTTCACTATATTTTTGTAATATTTATATTTTTTGTAATACGTACATCAACTGTAAAGCGCCCCTGAGGTGATATCTCACAAAAGCGACGCTAAACAAATTATCCAATATTATTATTATATTGTCACCAATTCTAAAATCCTACAAATTCAAGTTTTTTTGTTTCCAAAACAGCAATAACTTTAAATAAAGGGGTTGGAATTGAATATCTGTGTTTTTTTTCTATGCATTAAATTATTAGTATCTAATTACACAGTTATTAACTACACAATCCGAGTTATGTACACAGTAGGTAAATCTTCGCACATATAAATGCAAATCATGACTCCATCAATTCATGAATAGAAATAGAATGACTAACAAAAGCCGATATTCATCTTTTGAATCTAATAACATTCACGATTTGTTCACAGGCAAAGTTTCACGGTATTAAATGCCATTATAGCCTGGGTCCCTACTTGCAAGCCGTCAAAGCCTTTGAAATTCATTACTTGCATATTAATGGTGATGCACTTTACTGGCATACAAGATTATCAGATACTGCAAATTTTAATGCACTTTTTATATTGGTGTAAAATGCAATTCATTTGCTGGTGATTATGAAGTTCTCTCAGTAAATGAGATATTTTATTTATTTAAAAATAAATATATAATAAAATAAAAACGATGTGCTACGCACCAATATGAACGTATTTAAATACTATCCATCTTACTAATTAGATGCATACACGCCCTTTTAACGTTGGTATGGTAAAGCTGGCCTTGAGCCTGGTTTAAGACAGTTTTAAGCAAACAAACGCCATGGTAACAAGTCAAGTTCTTATCACTGTTCTGACTTTCCGAGTCGCGTATTATTTACAACACGTTTTTTAGTAAGGCTGTATGACGTTAATGTCATTAAGTTATTTATGTTCAGGTATTTGGCATAATGTATAAGTATGAATAGTACAACTACCTAAACAAATTAACAAGCATAAATATAAAAAGTATTAATGTCAAAATAATAAAATTTATATATAAAGGTGTAAAAAGTAGGCAATTCTCTAAGTAGGGGTAAAGAAAAATAAGTTTAAAATACCGGGGAATCGTATATAATAATAGTATGAATTATGACAGTGCGATATGAAAAAATTTACATTATTCTAATGGATTGATATTAGAGTGTATTTATTGTTATCAAGTTTAATTTGTATAACAGTTTTTTCTTTTGTACATTCAACATATTGTACATACAATATTATTCAATTTATTAAAAAAAAAACATTTCAGTCACAAACAAAGTCACAAAGTAATATATATAGCATTACAGGCACGTCAAATTACAACCTTCCTTGATAATTTTTAACTATCAGTTTAAAACACGATGCCACTTATGTATCTAGACCCCAGAGTGAACGCCTAGGCTCTGTAGACAGATTTGTTGGTATTTTGTTTTTTTAATCCTTAGTCTTATAAATCCCTTCCCACAGCCCCTACCTTAGTCAGCCTCACAACGCTGCCCAACCGATTGGTGACATAGTTCCACTGTCTTTACAGTGTATAGACAGAGGTGCTCTTGTGAGGTGTCACACAAAAAAGATCACATGAAGTGGATCTCTTCAAAATGCTGATTTGTAACCAGATGACGTCAAACAGTTGGCATATTTGCCTACAATATATAAAAAGGGCATATTCTGCACACTTAACATATAACACCTAATCTATTAATATCGAATCTATCGATTTACCGACTATATATAAGAACCTACCTACATAAAATGTCGACAATTTGTAAATTTTACTTAGGCCCCGGATAGATGGACATAATTGATTGCCTGTTCAAGAAAGAGCTTCTATTTTTGCAAAAAAATCACCCGAAGTAAGAGAAATTTGACCTTTCTTCTAGCACGCCTTTTACACCTCTGTCGGTTTGCATACATGCATAATATTATAAAAAAAAGATATTTAGAACAAGAATTGCCATTCTGGCGTAATGAACGTTTGCTAAATACAAACATGCTTTACAACAAACTGTTCATTATTTTTTTTAAAGTAGCCACTAATTACCCTGTAACTAATTTCATAGTACCTTAAGTACCTTTGTACTCTTGTTATTATATACAATTGTAGAACTTTTTTGTACAGCAGAACTCTCTATGATTGTATTGTACCTGTTTATATCGTTCACACTCAACTTATTTTGTTATGTACTATACACTTATCACTTTTCCCCCGAACACCTTACCTATAACATTGTATACATGCAAAAGCCTCCATTATATGAATTATTAAATAAGTAATATTTTTGTAATTTATTTTTAGTGATTTTAAATGTCAAAATATAAGGAGTATTTAAGCAATTTACAAAATCGCATCCACAAAATACTGGTAATAAAAAAATTCCATTATGACGTTTTGAGTAGCTTTGTTGCTGGATTCCGCAGATGATGCAGTTAGGTAAGTATTAAAACTTAATGATGCTGTGAAAATGCAACTGGTGGCTTGAAACATTCAAAGTAATTTGTTCTTTAACCGACGAGACTTTTATGGACAGTAAAGCCTAGTACTAAACCTAGACGAACTTATAACTAACTTTAGCATTTGAGTGCTTTGGCTAACCACAATAATAAATCGTCTAACACCTATTGCATGGTAGTGGTCTAAACAAATTGTGTTCGTAATTGTAAAAAGCATTCACTTTGTGGCTCATCATAATTTATAATAAAAACACATAAATTTGTTTTTGACCACGATAGTTTTATTTTCACTCTACCGGTTTCGGAAGATCCCTTCCTTCGTCAGGAGAATATTTAAAACTAGTTTTAAATATTCTCCTGACGAAGGAAGGGATCTTCCGAAACCGGTAGAGTGAAAATAAAACTATCGTGGTCAAAAACAAATTTATGTGTTTTTATTATAAATTGTGTTCGGTTTAGTTTTGCGTTGTTATTGTACCCATGCAAAATAAACATTTCTAAGGGTTTTAGTGCTAATACTAACAGTACAATTGGATGTACATTGCACATGCGGGAAGCTTTGTTATAACAAGGGGATTTGGATATATCCTAATGTCCAGTTGTTTCTCAGAAATGTGGTAGAGTCATCAAATGGCCAGTCAGCGCCATTTTGTTTTTTGATAGTTTAAAGGTTCCCGTAGAATGCCGATTCTAAGTCCATTTCAGCTTATGAACAAATTGTGATCAGAAGAAGAGGATGACTATCATGACGTTATTATAATTTGATGGATTACTGAAACGAACCTAGAATCGGCGTTTAACGGGGATCTTCCAAAAGTAAAAAAATAATAAAGGGCGCTGAATAGCCATTTGTCACATTTGATTTTCTGCGTAACAACTGGGCCTTAGTATTATTATTTTACAGACTGGTAGAAGCTTTGCTTGAAATGATTCCGTGTTTGTGGAACATATCTGTTTGCCAGGTTCTTCCCAAACTCCCTTTTCCCAACACCTTCCCTTTCCCACTCTCTTCAGTCTCACAATCTACCCCAATTAGGGATGCCGTAGTCCCACTGGCTCTGGATAGTTGGGAGTAGTTTATTTATTTTGTTGTTGCAACTACTAACATTTTTTCAAACTTAAGGTTGATTCCTTTTTGACTCCTCTTGAGTCAAAATAAGGTTAATGGTAAATAATGAAACGTGAGTTTTAATACAAACCAACGGACGGGATATGAAATCGGGACCTTTCACTAGACTCGTGTTTGTTGTAATCTCTAAGCTCTCTCGTGAGGGTATTTTAAGTAAGTAATTAAATCAAATTAATAAAATTTAATAACAGCTACCATCTTGATTCCGAAATATAACTAAAAAATGTAATCTGATAATTATTTATCACGAACGCCTACTTATGTTCTCTGAAATTTTTAATTTTTTACTAAATCTTATATTCGCCATTAGTGTATTACCTACTCAATTTGCTTGTCATATTATTCAAAAAGATAGCGATACTATTATGTAATTGTATTACTATTACGTATTATGTAATGTTACTGTTATGTAATTATTGTAATTGTGTACATGTATAATAATTTGAAACCTGTTTATTTGACTGCCCTAAAACGGGAAACCTTTCTAGTTGGACAGTCAAAAGCTTCCTTCCATTTAATGTAATGTAATTTTAAAAGTAAATAAACCTTTTCTTTAAAAATAAATGCCTATCCAGACCCTCAGGTAGTCTTACACTTAACTTAACTTCAAACGCTTTTCATAAATTTCCACGTTCATCTGATTTTTTTTGTAAAATCTCACAATGAATCTTTACTACACAATTCAACAATCACTGTATGCTTTTTTCTAAATATTATGTTTTGTTTCCCCTGTGCACACATTTTATGTAGGTATACCCATTCATAAACCTACAAGCGAGCATTGAATTCAGTTTTCAATAATTTGTATTGAAAAAGTATTGTATTGTGCACGTGTTCATTAGTAGAAATCTATTTATAAACACTACCGACAGAACTAAACTGCTGGTACTCAAATACCTGGTTTGTTATTACAACGGTAATTCAAAGCAAATTTCTGAAACAATACATATTTCTGCAATGCTGAAAACACTTTGTTCTTAACTTAAACATCAAAAAGATATTTCACGGTTGTTAAAATAAACATTGCTGGTTTCTATGGAAGAAACTTATATTGTTTACTTCACTCATTGAAATAATCTTCTAGTATTTATTTTCAGTGCTGTATTCATTACGTATTAGAAATATCAATTATTCAAATACGCCGACGAGTATGTAATATCTGCCAGTATATAAAAATATTCTGTTCTAACAGCTTTAACGTCAACTGTTTCAAAATGTTTTGTCTATTGTCTCTAGAACTAAATATTTCTTAACACAAGAGTAAGGATATAAATACATTTAGGATTTATTATGACACCGAAAAATTTTCGGTTCTTAAAGCAAATTCTTAATTTATGTTTCTGCCGCATATCTACTTAGATATGAATATTATTATCTAAAGCTTTAACATTTTCCAATCAAGGCACGTATTCAAATAATACATAGTTATTGATAGTTGAATCTTTTATATAGATTTAATTCAACTATTAAATCTATATAAAAGAATACACTTAACAAAATTATTTTATATAATGCCTCATCAGTTTGTCTCTATCTACAAAAATCACGCAAAATCTGATGGTATTGTTATCTTAACGACTTAATATTATTGTAAACGGAAGTGGCGCCATCTATTATTTAAAAAAAAAATATGAAGTTTTCAAACCCCTGCAGCGGATTTTTATCTGCCAGTATCACATTTACCGATAATAATTATAAATCTCAAAATTAATTTTTATAATTTTTTTTATTTACATAAAATATTATCTGCATCTAATGAAAATGTATTTCTCAACAGTGTTAGGTAATCAAAATGGATAACGGAAAGATTGTGATGTCTATTGAAATCGTTCCAGTATTTTGCGGTGACCTCCGACACTTAACAATTTACGTCGCGTTTTGAATCAACGCCTATAAATTAGCTTATTTGTTTAACAATCATTGTATCTAACAATTGAAATAGTATAGACAGCAATATCGTTAATGCGATTATATTGCGTGGAAATGTTGAACAACAATTTTTTTGAAACATTCCCGGGTTCTAAAGGACCTTAAATTTTTTGAAAATCCCCCCTACAATCACAACAAGCGAACATTTTGCTAGTGTTGTGATGAAGGACTTAGCCGACCGGGGAATTTAACTCCCGATGCCTGGGTGGGAACGCGATACCAACTCAGCCATTGACCGGTCAATTGTTTGGGACCACATTGATAGCGGGGCAATTAAATAGACCGTACATATTTTTTTATAATGATAAACTAATGTTTATCATACAAGGTTTTTTATGCATAGCACAAAGGATAACAAATTATTATAAGCAATAATTAGTCGCATGAAATATCCATACAAATAGAATATATCTCCTGAGTAAAAATAAATGCTGCCGTCGGAAAATGAACCCGCACCTTCTGATGTCCGGTCAGGTGCTCTGGACCACTGAGCTACGTCGGCTTATTTCCAACACGCCAAATAATTCAATATTTACTAGTAGGTACTTCAATCAACAATTACTGCTTATAATATTACATTCACCTGTAAACAACCAACTTTATTCCCGTTGACGGCATTTATTGAAGTGAAACTTCTTTAGGCGCGTAATGGA
This sequence comes from Hesperophylax consimilis, assembly GCF_061612785.1. NCBI lineage: Eukaryota > Metazoa > Arthropoda > Insecta > Trichoptera > Limnephilidae > Hesperophylax > Hesperophylax consimilis. The sequence goes on from NC_142842.1 coordinate 7,912,436, forward strand.
TTTTCGGGGACGGAGTAAAACCGAGTCAGGATCGACACGAAAATGCGGGTACCCCCACCACCGCTCACCGTTCACTGTCCCTCTCTCACCATATGCGCTTGTTGAGGTGGGGGAGCCGCTCACGAACGTTTTGCTTTGAGTTACGAGCGAGATACGAGTTCGGTTTAGCAGGTCGGCCGGTAGCGCACTTGCGCGGCCACGCCCACCACGGCCAGTGAATCAGTTAGCAGCGTGCTCCCGCTGTGATAAGTTGTGTTCGCGTTTTGTGTTGCGTTTACATTTACATTTATAGTTGTAGTTCATTTAATTAATTCATTTAATTTTTGATGAAATGAAAATAGAGAGAGAGGAATACTAGAAGTTTCACTTCTGTCTTGCGTAGGCTTGACACACCCACTTTTTTTTACTAGGGAGATGTTTTAAATTTGTATGGATATTTCAGGTGACTAATTATTGCTTATAATAATTTGAGACCAAACATAGATATGATTTGAGATTTTCACGGCCAAAAGTATTACAGTGCTTTATTTTTGGCATATTATGCCGTGTTGCGCTACCTCCTTCTTTAACCAACGTTTCGGACAGTATTTCAGTACCCATCATCATGGCAGATGTATCAGATGCAGACTCTTTAAAACGTTAATAGAATATTACTCTTTTATTATAGGTAGTACCTAATCATTGATCTAACGTGTTTACAAAATATTATCCTTTAAACAAAGCATGACCTAAGTATTTACATAGTACCTATAAAAAAAGTATTTACAAATTGTAAAAAAAGTATAAATAGTATAAACAAAGTGTAAATATTAATTAGTCGGCCTCCGTGGTCGAAAGGTGAGGCTCTCTACTAGCAATCCAAAAGTCGCCGGTTCAAATTATGTTTCATGAATTTGTTGTTATTTCGGATTTAATTAATTTAAAATAATATTCATTATATTTGCAACACGTTCCAGAGTGGAAGATACTCTTAGTATTACCCTGGTGAAAAACCACCATGCAGAATTGAAACCTTGCTTGAAATGACTTTAGTCGTGTTTGGGGACGACATCTGAATAATTAGGTACTACTTCACCCGCCTGCAATTAAGAATGCCACAGTCACTAGCTTCAGACGGTTGAGAGTAGTTGGGACTCCCGTAGATATGGTATTCACATTAAAAAAAACTAAAGAATAAAACATAAACAAACAATTGAATGAATTCAGTAAAAAAATAATAAAACTTAAGTGACACTTTAAAATGATAAAGCTTCCAGTTAGAAATTAAAATAAAACTCTAGCGTACACTATAAAATGATAAAGCTCCCAGTTAGAAATTGCTTGGTATAAAGTATAAAGCTTTGCATGAAGAGTCAGGTGCGCCGATGATCTTTACAGCGTTGGAGGTTATAATATAAATAATGTATAACATATTTTGCATTATTCTGAGATAATAATGTAAATTTCAATTATACGCGCCGTAGCCAGCTAGACTGTAAATTGCCTACTTGAAAATACCCACCTCAATCGTGAACACATTACAGTGAATTTATCGGTGTTTATGAGAGATTAAGAAATCATATTTTTGCAATAATGCATGCTGAACAAATATGGTGCCAGATTCGTGCGACAGCGCAGCGCCAGCATCAGTCATAGAAACAATAACGAGACAATAACGCCTGCAAAACTGGTTGCCTAAGCCTTAAGGCTGTACTTGTGAAAAAAATGCATCAATCAGATTTGCAGCATGTCTCGCAATGTCACGCCCGCGTTATTACTTATTATTGCGTTATTATTATAAATCATTGTATCCGCTGCAGTATTGGACTTCTCGTATTTGATCTGCGTCGATTGCAATAAGTCATATTTGCTTTTCACGCCTGGAGCATACTGCAGAACGTATCCTACGCAGGAAGTTTGTCATTTATTATGTGCCTGTTTGCCTGGTCCTTCTTGACATGATTTCTTTCACATTTGCACAATATAAATAAAGAAACGGTGACAACAAAGGAACCGCTATGTGTGCTTTTTAAATTAAGCATTTTGTTTCTTGTTGAGAGAAAAGGGGCATGCAATAATACAGCTTTTTGTGAGAATTCCATACAAGATGCACACTGCCCAAACCCAGTTGGATTACGACAGTTTGGGATAGCTCTGAAGTGCAGAGATTTAGAAGGAAGAAGAAACTTGGAAGATGAATATTTCAAATTGCCTGAAAAAATAACTAAATTAAATTAAATTGAATATATCACTTTGTATAAACCACTATTAATCAAAATAATCGACACGTTTCGTAACCAGTGGTTCCTTCGCCGGTTTAAACATGTAATGCAAATTAATATGAATAAACAATTAAGCACATATCGACAAAAAATATGACAATTAACGGTGATTAATAAGGTATTGTTATAAAAAATTATTTTATCAAATAATTATGAAATTGATACCTAATTATTATGCATATTACAAAATAAATCATTCTGAAAAGAAATAATGTAAAAATATATAAGCTTATTAATTCTATTTAATTGACTGAAAACACTTTTTCTAATTCTGTAAACCTTTTGTCCTTGTCAAAATGTTGAATTCAAATTTATTTTTGACAATAGACAAACGCCAATCCAAGAAATTTAGAAATTATACTAAGCCAGAGCGGCATAGACAGAGTGATAACACTTTTGTTTCATTATTTTACTTGGTGATATTTGAAAAACCCATGTGGATCGCAAAAATATTTTTGATCAGTAGAATAGTAATTATTTTCTACAACCATTAATTTAGATTTTCTTTGTTTACAGGATGACAGGATTACGATATGATAACCAAGTGAATCAACGAAACGAGTATTGCTGCCATAGAAGTTAGTCGGAGCTGGTAAATTAAAACTAATATTAGTTTATAATTATATTAATCTTCTTTTACTAATCATACTATTTGTAAACATGCAAATTGTGTATTAGAAACCTATTTACAAACACCAAGAAGCTAGTAACTGACCCGTTTCCAAAGACGTCTACCGTTTGTTCTATTATAAACATCTCCATTATATTGGCTGGATACCTGATCCAATTTTGGCCCCATGGTCATATTTTTTAAATAGTTAGCTACATACCGACACTCTTAGTTAACCTCAATACCGTTAATGGAAGCAACCAAATACGCGACGCTCTGTCAAGAATGGCGAACAGCTAAAGTTCGTAAATCTAAGGAAGCAATCATAAATCGACTACTGGCCTACATTATTTAATGATTGAACTGATTTGATGTTCATAAAAATACAATCGTGATTATTCTAGTAAGTAAGTAGGTACCTACCTATCTCTTCTGCAATTCGCAATCCACTGCAGGAGTGGAGAGGATGCCAGCTAATACAAGGCCAGTATTAAATCTGTCTTAGCTAGCTTCGTTCTGTGGTCCTGTCACACCCACGCACCTGGAAACATACATTCACAATCATTAATTATGATTATATTCCTGAAGTACTTGACTTTCAAAATCTCATTATGTTTTGTAAATTATTAGCACAAGTCACTGATGCATTCCTCATTGCCGTATTTACGACACCGCTTAAGGATTTAATGATAATGCATTCTCTTAAGTCACTGTTCAAATGCTAATACAACGGATTGCGTGGTCTAGATGTAAAATCTAGCATTATTTAATTGATCTTCTTCCTATTCAGAGTGGGTGCAGCAAGGAAGAATGACATATACCACGTTCAGCGTTATCAGGGGATCAGCAGTTTAACTTCCATGAAACTCAGTGTGGAGATTATTTGCTACTCGGGATCAGTGGCGGTTCGTGGCCATCTCATTGGGAGTTCCATCGGAAATTAAAAAAAGAAAATACATAAAATCCTCAGCTCTAAATTCTGTTGGTCGTTTCTATAGTTAAATATATTTTTCCAACATCTAAAGGAATCTAAAGAAACTAAAAGAAAATACTATTCCGAAAAAAAAATGGGTTTTTAGTGAAAAAAAAGTTACCGAAAACCAAATTGCATTTACTACAAATAAAGTCAGCACCCACTGATATTGTTACCAAATTAGTCAGATACGTCTCTTAACACCCTGTATCTATAGCTTATATTAATGATATTATGTGTACAGTTTACAAGTTGCAGTGTTGCGTAAAAATTTGCGATTTTTGTATTAATAACACATCTATCAAACGAGTGATATGATTAATCATAAAGTGCATTCAAAACGTAGCTGCATGAGTCTACCAACACTAGTTGTACGTCGTATCCTTGTTTCGTCTTCATTATTAATTAATCAACATCACATCAATCCATCAGCCTGAATGAAATGTCATGTTTTGGATGTTGGGTACTTATCTACCTACAGCAGAGCAAGTTACCCAACGCAGTGCCAGGACTGCAGACGCTTAAAGATGACATGTGTGATCACATAGTACCAAGTCGTGGATTTGCAATAATGCCTTAATGCAATCGTTGCTGCATTAGACCTAATGCAAGAAATAAAGACGGTGAGTTATCGAAATTGCACATCATCGTAGGTACGCCTGCAATAAAGGATTTATTGCAGACAGTGTTTCTCCGGGCATAGAGGCTGTTGCATGTACCTAATGATTAATTATGGTAAAAGATCATTATTTACCTTCAATTTTAAAACATATAAACAGATACTGTGAGGCCTTCTCTTCGCGATCTTGTCATCTCTTAAAATGCATCTGTTCTCGATCTAAATATGCAAGAGAAGATTTTATGTAAGGGCCTTGACGTGTTTGGCCATTTTCATATGTAGCTCAGAATATCTAAGCTTAGCAGCAAAGTCCATCGAAACGTTCGCTCTGATATCATGAATTTTACACCGTTTTCTCTGTCTTGGCTAAAATTCTAGGTTGATAAAGAATATACTAGTAGTTCTGTGAACAGTAAACCTCGCATCCAAAAAAGTATTTTTCTAATTTATCTTATTTTAAATGACAACCAAAATTTTCCCTCAAATTATAAGGGTACTTAAATACCTATCTCTTAATTAATTAATATGATGATTTCACATTTGAAAAAAGAAACTTTACTGAACCCACCCTTGGCTGTGCTGACGCTAAATTTTCGCCATGCGGCAGCTGATTCTATTTTTCCAAAAAAATACTTGATTTTTTTGTAAATTGTGTCGTCTTACTATAATAGTTAACTAGTTTTATATTTTTTTATAAAAATTGTATCAAAACTACCACAAGTATTTTCCCCTAATATAACTTGTTATGTTCAGAGAAATGATTTTCTTGATGGTGCCTAATGGCTACTGTGGCGCACTACGGATTAGAACGGCCACCATTTTGAAACCGGAACCGTAACGTAATAAACAAATTTCCCGACATTATTTGAAATGCCCAATGGTTGATTTAAAACAGGACTTCGCTTCGCTCGTCAATAAAGAGCGTTGCAACTCGTGTAAAGCCGAGTAGTAGGTAACCACTTCTACAAGGATATTATAATATGAAGGTATTCGTTGCAATGTGGGATGGTAAATTAAAAATCTATCACACGTAAGCGTGTAATATTGGTAATTAACATATAGCTCTTTATTAGAAGTCATGTCATCACTTTTAATTATAATTTACGTAACTTGTGCTGAGGAATAGCAAACATCGGCATTCCTATGATACATAAAAAGGAGCTAAGCGTAACTCCCTGGAAGCATCATTTTCCATCGGTGGGTTGAAATGTCTATAACCGAACTCAATTCTATATTTGGATACGCAATGATGAACATGTAGAATAATTATGCTTACACACACCTGTATCTAAATAAACAAGAGTTCATAACACAAGAGTTCACAACCGGTAGATCGCAGAGCAAATTTCGGTCGATTACAATATTTACGATTGTGACTTTTGAAAATAATTCTTATTACCATAATATTCTAATTTTTCAACCATGGTTAAAAAAATACTTCCTAAATTAAATATGATTTAAGATTTAACAAAAAAACTTCCTAAATTGGTTCTGCTTGATTTGTGCTCATCTCGTAAGTGACAAACCGCGACTTCTCAAGAGACGTTAGAAGGGTGAAAACCGATACGGCTGGATGAAAAAAAAACAATGTAATAAGCTGAATTTTTTAGCATATTTTGTTTTAAATACATCGTTTTTTAATTTCGCTTTTGTTTTGAAAGTATGATTGAAGTGGAATCTTGGCAGTTGACCAGGCATCTTGGAAACTCGTCGTCGTTGTCATTGCATTCCATCAACTATTGATGCAACACACGTGATCATACAGCGTGTCACTAACATCTGGAGGTGTTTCTACATGATGGTAGGAGTAAAAAAATCACGAATTTTTTACGAAATATAAACTTTTTTTGTAAAAAGACATACCTACTAAAAATCAATGCGAGGTTCAAACTTACCCAATAAATTCGCTGTTAGCTCACCGTCGCATCGCATATTTGCGATTATCCTGTGTCCGTGGAAACGGCTTGTAAACAATAAAATAAAACAGAGATTTTGACATTTACAATTAGCCACAAAATCGTTGTTTATTGTAAACCAAATTCAAAAAGAGAACTGCATTTAAATGACAAAATGTAGTGACACTTTTAACGATAAAATTATTAACTATTAATCAATTCACTATGTAATTGTCATTGCTTTTGACTAATTTAACAAATTTTCAAAATGTTCACGTTCGGCTCGTAGGAAAGCATATAAACGTAAATTAATACATTTCAAATTTGTATGTTGTGGCATATCTCATCTGCGGCTTCGTGAATAAGTGAAGTTCTTCGACGGTATTAACTACTTTGGCATTAACTTTGTCCTACATTGGACCTCAAAAGAAAAAAATCAAACGGCGTCAAACCTGGAGACCGCGCCGGCCATGGAGAATGACTCCCACTTCCAATCCAACGATCAGGGAATTGCTCGTCTAAGTATCGACGAACGGCAAGTCCGAAATATGGTAGAACTCATCGACCAGTGAAACTCCATCCTGTTGAAACCACATGTCACGTCTTCTATGTAAATCAACTTCTTCCAAAAGTACGGGAAGGTTGTTCTTCAAAAAATGCAGGTAATGTCTTGAATTCAGTCTATGTGGCATCACATATGGTCCTATTATTTGATTTTTCATTATTGTGAATTTTTAACAGGTAAAAACGGGTTCGATTGTTCAGAGATTTAGCATATTATGACGTCAATCTTATCGGTCCCGTGCGATAATTATAAATTCTGAAGCTCAGAATAGATTTTTTGCTCTTATATGGTATAATAAATAAACGTATTTTTTTAATTATTTATACTGGTTTTCTACAGATGATCTCACTTACATGAGATTAATAAAATATTTTTTTTAAATACAGTGTGTGGCAAGCCTACGCACGACGGAAGTGAAACTTTTAGTATTCTTCTCTCTCTCTTTTCATTTCATATTGAAGTGAAACTTCTTTACGCGCGTTATGCATTTTCGAGGACCGGAGTAAAAACGACTCATGACCGTCACGAAAAACCGTGATCATTTCGCTATAGGAGCCTAGCTAATATTATATACCTAGTTTAGGTCACTCTCCAAACTCAGCTTCGCGGTCTAGAGGCAGAGTGCCCGACTCTCGTCGTGAAGAACCGAGGTTCCATCCCCGCTTAAACTATTTTTTTTTTCTTTTTGTGATTTTTTTAATACGAGTAAAAGTGATAAAATGCTCTCGTGCTGCGACTTTTAGATATTTTGACTATATGATATTTTGGTCGAAATATGGCTTACAAATCGAGCCGGTAGAGTCGCTCGGTATTTTGATTAATTATTTTTATTTTGATTCATTAAAATTACAAATCAAGGCCGATAACGCGACGTAGAAATAATATAATAATATAACCCTTGCAGACGTGCGTGAAGTTTTTTTAGTAAAAAACATAGCCGTAAGTGAGTTTTTCAAAATTAAGAAATGTTTTTCAAATTCAGACTCCATACGGGTATGAGACTGTTAAAACACGATAGATCTTTTCCAAAACGGACAAATATACGGAAATATTTTGAAAAACGACAGATATGACAAAGAGACCCATCTTTACTCATTCCTCACCTCAAAAAGACTCTTCACACAGCATCCCTTAAGATGAAATACGCCCTGAGGGTAATTAATGTTTAAAAAAATATTAATATATGTTACTAAAAACAGTATTCCTCAATTTTAGTAGGTACACGGAGAAAAAAAATATTAAGAATGTCTTCAAATTATTGGTTATCCGGTTAAAAATGATATTGCAGGCCATTTCCTGATAAACTTTTACTAAATTCCAAATATATCGGAACACGTGTTCATGCACATGCATTTGCCTTGATAACATATAATGACGAAAAGCTAAAACATAAGAATTTTTATAAACGAGATAATACGTTCGTGTTTTACCAAACTTTTATCAGTAAACCTACCAATTCATTCGTTAAGGGCCTGCAATCCCGTTTTTAACCGGATTGCGAATAATTCGAAGAGATTCTAAATAAATTAGCAATGCTCATTTTTCTCCGTGTAAGTACATTATTTTGTTGGTTAAGACTTTTTGGCTTGGAAACTGTCGATAATATAATGTTGGTTGTACATTACATAAAGTGTGTGCACAAAGTGTACGGATTACCATCATTATCAATTATTCATCGATTCGATAAGGTTCTGATTGCCAATTTACCGAACGCAGCAATAATGAAATGCAACCATTACGAGGACTTTACGTACGAGAGGTTTTAATGACATCGTCAACATCGATCTAGGGTCGACTGTAAACATTATTGACTGCAATTAATCTTAAATTTATGCTAGCATCGTAAAATTGTGTCAGTCAAGTCACTAAAACTAATCATGGAAAGCAAATTTAAAATTAATGGTGTTTAGATCCATCTAATGAGTTCCTAATTGTTGTAGTCTTACTGCCTACGTAATAATTTTTAGTATATTTAATTATGGTTATTAAATAATAATATTTGGATGATTTATACAGCGCCGTTTTTGTGCAAAATCACCTCAAGGGCGCTGGTATAACTTTAACTTCAAAAGTCAAAGTTTAACTTCAGAACTTAACTACAGATTTTCATTTTGATTATTTTTTCTTTCATACAGGACGTTAAAGGACGTTATTTGGAGGATAAATTCATTATTTTACAAGCAATAATTGTTCGCCTGAAACACTCATCCACATTGAAAAATCTCCTGATAAAAGATACATGACGCCAACGGGACTCGAACCCGTGTCCCTTAGATTTCCGGTCGACAGCTCTGACCACTGAGCTATGGCGGCTTATCTCTTACCCGCGAAATTATTCAATATATACTAGTGTTTCATTCAACAATTACTGCTTGTTACATTTTTTTCACCTGAAAACAATCATTTCAACATCTCGTCTTTTTATAATAATTTATTACTAATTTACTAAAGTCGCTTATAGCTACATACTTATACATACTAGTAGGCACTAGTTACTGGTAGGTACAAAATATTTTCTATATTTTTTATAGTAGAAAAAATTAAAACTCAAAATATGTAACAGAAAAGATTCGATCACTTATTGAAATCGAACAAAGTAATTCAGCCTTACCGGGGCCTCGCTTTAACCACTGAGCTAATTAATCTAATTTTCCAAGAAACTACCTAAATTGAAATTAAATTTGAGTAAAATCTTGCAATCAAATATGAAGATAGCAGAAAACGGAGGTGGTTTGTTATGTTGGTAGTTCTTAGTCGAAGTACGATACAGTTAAATATGACCGTAGGGAATAGGATCGATGACTTAGTGGTTAGAGTAAAGCCTCAACTGAGGTCCTGGGTTCAATTCCTAGTTGTGACCGAATCTTTTTTCTGATTATTCTTGTTAATATTTTTTTAATATTTTAACTGTTAGATTGCCACTTTAAATGAGATATTCAAATAAATAATATTTGTAAAAGACTGAGATCGATTGTGGGTGGATTATTTAAACTGGTTTATTTAAAGTGTTTCCTTCCTGTGAATATTATAAAAATGATTTACCTATTACTCGCAGGATCAACTCTATGATATGTAATAACCACTCGGGGACATTATTGTAAAACTAATTTAAGTTACCTACAATCAGTACAAAATTTTATGGTTAAATTAGTAGTTTAAAAAAAAAACTTCCTATCGAAACATGAATATCTTGCCTGTGCAGGCCTTACCATGGAACAAACTATATTATTGATTCATCATATATATCTGAAACTGAATATAAAAAATAAATTGGAACATGAACAGAACACTAGGTTCGCAAAGAACGAAGGTAGGTATGCTTGTTCCAAAATGTAGCAATAAATACGGACAGCGAACTCTAGAATATAACTTGTCCAAAATATTCAACATGTTGCAAAGTAACATAAAAAATTGTAAATTCCCAAATAGATTCAGATATATGCTGAAAACATGGCTCATAAGCATAAATACTTTATACTAATCATCACTATCAATCAATAGTTGATATTTATTAGCATGCAGATTTAGTGTTATTTTAGACTATGTTTGCCAATAATAATAATCTGAATATCTTATAAGTAGCAAAAATATTATGTATATTTATATTTAGTAATAATATTATGTGTACATATTTAAATTGTAATTGAACATGTACATCCTGTTGACAAACTGATTAATTGTAGTTTAACGGGATAAAACTTTAAAACAATTAAAAATATCATCGAAGAAGAAGATAATACTAATAAATCTAAACGAAACATGAAACAGAACAAGAAACAGAAAAAAAACAAATAAAAAGATAACGGTCACAACTAGAATTCGAACCCAGGATCTCTCGTCTTACCGGGTCAGGCGTCTTAAACCACTCGACATGTAACATTTTATTTGAATAAAAATGCAGTCTTAGACACATAACAATCTTATTTCGATGAGTGCTTTCAGATTGTCAACTGTATTCTTTTTACGATTCTAAATTTAATTTGTGCAGATTTTCCACGTGGAAATGATAAACTCATCCTTATTAAATATGAGCACGCGCTCTGTTCCAAGTCAGGAATTATCACCAATCGGTTAAGTCCAACACATTCCTCGCTGGACATGAGTTGATTAGCCATTCTAAGCCAAGCGACAATGGGCCGACAGACAACTTGGCTTGACTGCAATGGACATAGGACATGGACGTTGGACATAGACGCTGGACATGTACAGTATGGACATTGGACATACGAGTATCCTATTTGAGATGTGCAGAGACGGGACACGCATACAAATGTGCGATCCATCTATTAGGGTGGAATTTTCACATTTATTTTGGAATGACAGCATTTCTAAATTGAGATTTATCGCATTGACGGTCTATAAAAAAACATATGGACGTATAAGCTTAAAGGCATGCCGCTCCGTTAGAACCTCTCCTTCTTTCTCATAAAATACACATAGTAATGCTCTCAGTTACAAACTTATATTGTACCAAGCTTCTACAGATTTAGCTCCAAGTAAAAATGTTGAATAAAATTCGTCTATTGGTGGAAACAACTTTCCTTAATAGTGCAAAACACATTTTAAAAACTATGGAAAAAATCTGATTTGTGTCCAATGTCCACACTAATGTACTAGAAAAGTATTTGGATGAGTTAATCATTTTGTTGCAGTAAGTCAATAATATTGATTAGGATATCGTACGTTCTCTCGATTTATTTACAATCATTCAGAAGCCAATCCTTTCATACGACGATATAATTATATTGGCATATTATGCAACATTTTACTCATGTTATGGTAATAACTATAATAACTAATGTTTTATTATCTTTCTTTTTTTGTTACAAATAGAGATGATGATATCACTGGGAACATCCAATGAGAATATCATTATATGATTGTGATATTTAAACTATATTTCTTACTGCGTTTTTAATATGTGTCATCAATGTGTATTTCTAATCTGTATTTCCAATCATTATTTTTCTAGAATGGAAGATAATATCTGTATTTCGCTGGTCAAAGGCCATCAAATCTAAACCAACGTTCCTCTTCCCCATCTCCTTCCCTTCGGCCTCACAAAATATAAAATAACTTAGTCCCATTGGATCCGTACAGTTGGGAGCAGTTAAGAATTTTGTGCGGTATTCAATTAAAAAGAAGAACATAATCCTTGAAAAGATACCTTAATAAAAACAAATGTTTAAAATTATTAAGGAAAAGTGTGTTTTTGTTGATTTAAAGTTTAAACAATGGTTTACAACAATTTAGTACTAATGAATTTCAATTCACGTAATTATTTTCCAATCATTAACTGGAATTCGTATTAAACTACAGTTAGGACAAACCGATAAACCACATTTAAGTATTGGCCTGAACGAATTTAAAATACGTTAAACATAATTGAGAAATTCGGTAAAACCGTGGCCGGTAAACTCGAACCGCATACATGATTTCACGAGCAGTCCTTTCGCCTGAATGCCGACTCTAAAATTCCCCTCTAAAGTACATATCCTCGAAAACATTTCATTGCGAATGTTAGAATGTAATATCGTTATATTTTATTGCTCAAAATGACCCGAAAACATGTGAAGTTTTTTTGTCTTCTCAAAAAGCGAATTGTTTGCATTTTTATCCAACAGGGCCGGAGTTCGACAACTTTAGAATGTTTATAAGTATTTTTACATGTTTTAAGCAGAGCAGCTTACTCGTAAAAAAACAGTTCAAGATTCACTCGAAAAAACGTACAACTTTATTCGATTAGTATTTTTGTATTAAAAGTTTTATCTTGAAATAATCAATGCTTCACCATTTCTGTTTGGTTCTTTCCAATGAATTAAAAGTCTTAATTAGTCATTCCAAATCTTTAAGTTCTTATCTAAAAATTACAATAGAATAGTTTTTTTTTCAATGAAAGTCTTCATATTACCATATAAACAACAATTTTCATAACTTTTTCTCCATCTGAAAGATCCTGCACCATGATTGTTGTAATTGATGCATATACATATGTAGAAACTTTTCCATTATAAAAAACAGCTTTTCTTTATCTATGTAAAATCCCGAAGAGAGATATAATAAACTTGATATTTCATATCCAATTCGCACCATCTGCATCCTGCGTCTCATGTTCGTATGAATAAATGTTGCCGCAAGTAAAAAAAGTGTGTTGTACAGTGAGCTCGCACCTAACAACACCGCTCAGCCACTGATAATGTAATACGGTCACAGAGCAGTCATTACAGGATATGAATAGCAATTAAAACTTTGTTAAATTATGCACTATCCTTCCATCTTTATTGAATATCCCCATGTCCGGCCGCGGCAACGAACGCTACCAAACTGGGAAGAAAATATTTTGAACGAACTCTAAAAGGAAATGTCGAACGTGCCTCCGCTATATAAAGTTCTACTGGGCGTGTGTTTGTTTGGTAGCGTGATACCAACAGTTTGCCGTACGCTTTGGTACCGACTATAAAATTTATGTTGCTAAAAGATGCATTACTTCGAAATAATATTTTAGAAAAAATTGTACTATGGCTAAAAAGTTAAAGGTAGGTAATGCAAAACATCCAGCACATGAACATTGAACAGACCGTTATTGTATGGTTTGTAGTAATACATTATGAATCTAATAGGAAATGGAATATGCTGATCTAATACATTAAATACATAACCTGAATAAAATCAAAAAGGAATCATAAAGAATAGACTGAAAGTACTAATAAGAACGTCTTCGATTGAAATTTTAACGTGCCAAATGTATAACAAATTAATGCCAACGATACGCTTAGAGATATTGAAATTTTCATTGTACCCTTAAAACTTTTAAAATCAAGATTACCTATAAAATTTAACTTATAAATTATTGTAATATACACTTGCTTCTTAATCTGTAGCCATAAAAATAAATTATGATTGTAACTTATATGGTTTCTTTTACATTCAACATATTAAATATAAAATTAATTCACATGTATAATGTATGTTTTCTAAATCAATTCAAAAAAGAAATAGAATCCTCTACAAGATCGCGTGTCCATCATACTAGATCGAAAATATGAAGAATAGATAGAATAATATGTATAAAAAACATTCCATATTATAAAGCCAAATTTTTTCAAAGTAACTACGTTTTTTCGCAGCAAAACTCCACAACAGCATTCTCCAGATGTAAAACGAATAGAAAAGTTTAATAAGTACAAGTTTAAAGAATGAAAGTCTGGTCGAAAGAGGCAAATGAAAAAAAAACACTAAACGACATAGATGAAAAAAAAGAATTAAATAACTTTAGTCTGCCTCAGCACAGGACACCCTAGAGAGGACAACTAATAAATACCATTACTATACTTAAATTCACCGTAATATTTTATTTGTACAATGTTTTATATAGTAGTGAAAATAATAAAAAAATATGTTATCTTAATGGGTATGATTTATGTTTTCTGTTACATTAAAAAACTTGGCTTACTCTGCTTCAGATCTAGATGATCAGATTCTTATATTTTCCGTTCTCTTTACAACAATTTTCGCAGAAAAAAACAAACTGCTTCTCTAAATTAAACTCTAATCAGATGTGAAACTCCTAACTACAGGAATGTTGGGATTCAAACATAAATAATGCTCTAAATGTATGCAGTATACCTTTAGTTAAAAGAAAGAAATCAAATTGGTTAAGATTATTTTCAACTTGTGCATTCCAATAATAATAATGGTTAGTTACGAAGAAGGCCTATAATGGTAGAAGAAAAATCTGGTGTCCAAACGGTAATGCTTTCGGAATATTGAATACTCTATCGCTATCGAATTACTTGGGTACCTAGAAATAACTATCACGTTTTGTGTTGTCATTTCTTCGCCATATTTATTGTTGATGGCACCGAGCACGTCGGGAAATAGTCGTGCTAAGTGCTTAGCTATTTCAGGATTATTTTTTTACCATGCGCTTATTTTTTGCATTTAACTCGAAGTATTTACTACTCTGCACATGTGGTAAGATTGCTTTAAAGCGACTGGAAATATATTATTTCTTTGCTATCGTTGAAAGATCTTGGGAGTAAGCTATTTTATTTGATTTAAAGAGTAAGTAAGCAGCGATGATGGACAAACATAGAATCGATAATTTCATTTTTCATAATTCTTGTTGATCGAAAAAAGTAATATATGCACATCCAATGACTTACAAAGTATGACAATCATTATTGGATGACCCTACCTCATTCCAATAAAAAATGTAAACGCAGAAGTGTCACATAGTGAAATAAAATATATTAATATTATAGGTAGCGCAAAAATTTATTCAACAATTGGTGTGGGTACGAAGTTATGAAATTTCAATGATGGTAAGTATTGGATATTTTAAATTTGAATACTATTAAAATATATTTCTCGAAACCTGATTTTACAGAAGATCCTTGGTGAGATACCTATTCATCGTTATTTTTTTAAATGACTACATACCGAGAAAACTGACTGATATAAAATACTGTTAATTTATTAAAAATCTGGTCAAATTAACCCTTTTTGTATTAAAAACGGAATTGCATGCTTTTGACGAGTAAATTAACAGAGTTCCTAACAAAGTATAAGTTAAAAACAAATGTTTTATGAGGACGGCGGAACTCGTGTTTATACAAATACTGATATTGATATTGACAAACTGATATTGTCGCATTCCATCATGATATTTATTAGGAAAAAAACACACATTCTCGATATATTCTGAATGACTAAAATTTTATTAGGAAATTGGCATTAATCATTTTTTAACAGGATCATTTTTCTCTGTGCATGTTATATTGAATATAACAATTAGGTGCACTTAACCCCAAAAACGAAACTATTTAAATTGTATTCATATGTTCTCAAAAATATTCCACTAAAAATAATACTTCGAACAAACGTTGTTAGCAAGTGAAATTTTGTTTTTGATTTGCAGAAATTTGACGCCGAATGACAGGGCGTACTGATAGGACGGTCAAGAAGCTACGGAAAACGTGTTCCACTCTCAACCGACAAGTAAAATTAATTTACCAAACTCATGAAAAATTCAGAAGTTCATTAATATTTTTATTACTTACATCGTTCATAAATTATAAAATATTTACCTTAAAAAATTATTAATGTTTAAAATTGTGGGACCACTAATGAGCAATGATAATACGAAGCGGAAATATGCGCATAAAATTAAATAAATAATATTTATTTGTTTTATAATATCGCGTCTCTCTAATGATGATTTATTTAATGGCTCGAATGCATGTGTTTACCGATAAAGCTTACCAATTATCACCACAAGTTCGATCGTCCTTAGAAACATTGAAAAAACATTAAATTTAATTACATCAACCTGTTAAAACAGTGTCTGTAATGACTGGGAAAGTAGATAATTTGAACAGGAATATCTTCATTTTATTATTAATATGCTAATAGCCCATGTCTGTGGAGGATTTAAAATATAATATAATAAGTGTCATTATCGTTTCTTATTCCCTTCGCACGATTTACATATATATACTTTTATTTTTAAATCTCCTCGTTGAATATTTCAGTATAATCTAACAGCACATAATATTTCCCAATTATTCAAGTCAATGCTCAAATCTGAGCTCGGTTTAATGTTACTTTATATGTTAATGGACTTATGGCATTAACCGCATTCTAGCTGAGAAATATCTGCCTACTCGTTTCCTATGCTATGCAATCTAGAGTTTTCCATAATTCATAATAATCATATTATATACGAGAACTTAGTTGTCCGCTAAGGCTGACAATTGCAGGGTCAGTCGGGTCCAGTCCCATCGTTGTGATTCCCAGGTCCAAAATTGTAATAGAAGACGTACTTCTAAATTCCGTTAAACATTTCCTTATCCGTATATGGCTTCTAATTCAACCTAATTTTTTAAATGCGAATAACGCACAAGAGTCTCAACTGTTCGGGATTATGGCAACTCCAATAATTGAGGAATGTTGAAAGGTTGTGGTTATTAGGGCGGGGAAGATGATGACTAAAAGGAGGGTTATGAAGTATCTTTATATTCAGATCTGCTCATAAAGCACGGTTATTACAATTTCAAGCAACTAACGATCCTTTCACCAGGATGATGATACTTCAGAGTATCTACCAAACTGGGACTCCTGAAATGTGAAATTCTCTATCATCTGGTTTCGGTAGTCTCATCGAGAGTAATAGTAACCACATGTATCTGCTTAATTAACACATTTTGATCGGGCAGTTTTCGGCCGCGTACCTACTAGTGCTGGTAACGGGTGATTTTTCGCGTAATTTCGCGCTAACGTAGACCTCTAGAAAAATTGCGATAACTTCAAAAATGTTTGTTTGATTTCAATAATTCTTTTTGCAAATTATTTATTTTATTTCATTTTATTTTATTATATTTAGAAATGTATTCTTCATCGTTAAACTAGTGCAGAATTTCACATAAAGTAGGAAAGTTTTGAAAAAAATAATATTTTTTTACATAACATCCTTTATTTTACAAATTATACACAAATATTATTTCTAAATGTAAAATAAAAATTATTATTGCATGGCTACAACCCTACAGACGCTATATAGCGAAAACTCAAGTATATTGGAACCCGTATTTTAACGTGACCCGCGCTATACAATCTATCAAAAACGTATAAATACGTGATCCGCTCTCTAGCATTAATTTGCTAAAAACGTATTAATACGTGATCCGATTACAATGTGTTAACAGAAGCCAGGACGTTAATGCACACATGTTACCCCTGCTTTACCATGTTACCATGCCTCAGCTCGAGCCGTTCAGAAGTCTTTATATGACAGTCCACACTGAAATGCACATTAATCGCACTCATATCAGCTCGGCATCGGATCGGCACCACCTCGTCTCATTTCACTAGCTTCAGCAGTTTTATACGAAGAATTCTGAGTGACTCGAGCTGAGGCATTGTTGATCCGGTGCCGGGGTGAAATCGGGGTGATACAATATATTCATCACAAAGTTCCTAGCTTCTGTTAAACAAAATTAGGTACATGTGGTTATTATGTTTACTCAAAATTCTATACCTATACGTATTTTGATATGACCTATCAATCATAGAATCGTAGGCTGGCCGAGCCCTGGAAGGACAACAAGGCAAGAGCATTCAGTATTCCTAAATTAATGGGCCGCCCTGGGTTTACAATGTCTACATGTCTTTGATCAGCCCAACTACAGGCCACAGTATCCCTCTAGAGCCTTCGTCTGATGTTGATGATAACACTCTGAATAAAGACATAATTCACTTTTCAATGCAACACTGATGTGCGCGGCACGCTTTTCCTTAGCTGGACTGCATTCACATTGACATATTAAATTACGGTCATCATATTTAATACGTTCCTTTAGCATAATTTAATGTTTTTACTCCATCTTGAAATCACCGTCATCTTGAGAGAGGCTCCATGTAAAACATTGAAACGCTGTAACAATAAAAATAGTGACATGAAATTGTTAATATTTTATCATAAATTATTTTATTTACACCATATTTTTTGTTCTAAGTTAGCCTACGTTACTTTGCTTTATTAAACATTTTAGTATTCGTTACCGAAGCAAAATAAATATGATTTTACCTTACTTTGTGAAACTATCTAAATTACCAAATGCTCATTTGTTATCTGAAATATAAACACTACAGTAAGATTGTTTCAATCAACTTTAAAATTTGCTATCATTAGTTGGGGATCCGCTTGTAAAACTACATTAAGATTGGTTCAATCAACTTTACAATTTGCTATCATTAGTTGGGAATCCGCTTGTAAAACTACATTAAGTTTGATTCAATCAACTTTACAATTTGTTATCATTAGTTGGGAATCCGCTTGTAAAACTACATTTGGATTGGTTCAATCAACCTTACAATTTGCTATCATTAGTTGTGGATCCGCTTGTAAAACTACATTAAGATTGGTTCAATCAACTTTACAATTTGTTATCATTAGTTGGGAATCCGCTTGTAAAACTACATTTGGATTGGTTCAATCAACCTTAAAATTTGTTATCATTAGTTGTGGATCCGCTTGTAAAACTACATTAAGATTGATTCAATCAATTTTACAATTTGTTATCATTAGTTGGGAATCCGCTTGTAAAACTACATTTGGATTTGTTCAATCAACCTTACAATTTGCTATCATTAGTTGGGAATCCGCTTGTAAAACTACATTTGGATTGGTTCAATCAACCTTACAATTTGCTTTCATTAGTTGTGGATCCGCTTGTAAAACTACATTAAGATTGGTTCAATCAACTTTACAATTTGCTATCATTAGTTGGGAATCCGCTTGTAAAACTACATAAAGATTGGTTCAATCAACTTTACAATTTGCTATCATTAGTTGGGAATCCGCTTGTAAAACTATTAAGATTGATTCAATCAACTTTACAATTTGCTATCATTAGTTAGGTTTCCTGATAAACTTTTTGTAAGTTTCGAACATATTTTCACGATGTGGAAACACTTTTTTAACATGTATTCCGACGTCGTAATAATGTATTCGAAATTTACTAAAAGTTTATCAGGAAACTTATTAATTCAAGGCCTGCAATCCCGTTTTTAACCGGATTACTATTAATTTGAAGATATTCTTAATACATTAGCGAAAGTGATTTTTCTCCGTGTAACCTTCTCCCAGTTGGAGTTGATAAATTAAATGAATATAGTATTAAAAATTTAGAAAAAAAAATTATTTCATACGGAATTTGCGACGCGCTTTTTCACAGATAAAAAATCTATGTTTGCAAGAAACGAAACGAGAAGCTAGAATAATATTCGAAAAAAATGCCTTTGAAAAATTGCCAAGTGAATAAAGTTTATTTTAGTACGCTAGGAGCATTTTTTAAGCTTCATAATATATTCATTTTACTGTGAGCTACTGGCAAATCTACGGTGGATTCGCTGAGATTCTAAGGGTAAAGAAGTGGGCTTATGTAATTCTATACGAGTTCCGAATATTTAAGCCTGTGACAGACCACGCTATAAGCGCGCTTTATTTGCGTGGCTCTGCTTATTTCTTAGCATATCGCTCGCCATACATTCCCATGAGCAACAGATAATTAGCAAAATTTGTTTAATTTATTACTATCAAATTATGTAGTAAAATATTAAATTTGTATAACCAATTTAATGTTACTGGGAAACAGTGATGTAAAGTGACTATTTAAAATAACAATGTTCACTAAAAGTCATCGAAATAAATAATATTTAAAAGCATTTCCACTTTTTTTTCATATACTTAATTCAAATTCCACCCAAAAACATTGTTTTTTTAGGTAAAAATGAGTTTAAATTAATTTATTTAAAACCGTGATGTAATCATTTATTCCATCTAATAAGATTCGTACGTACCTAATGACATTTTATCTATAGGTATTTCAGGATCAAAAATCCATTAGTAAAGTCTTTAAAAAATATGTTCTTTTTGTATCTGATAAGTTGTGAAAAAAGTAATTTAAAAAAAAAACTCTTTTATGGATAAGTTTTTGTGCAATTTAAAACTAATGTATATTGGATAATAGAAAACAATTTAAAAAAAGGTTTAAATGACCTGTTTTCTGGTTTGGAAATTTGCAGGTATCTCCCTTTTTGATCAATAGTTGATCTATTTTTATAGATATTCTCTAGACCTGTTTACATAATTACCAAGGAATTACTTCATTTTAACGTCAATTATATCATTATTAGCACGTGTAAGTTGCGATTTAACACGGTATAGGCAGTATCGACATGGTATTTAGTGACCACAGTCTATATTGTGTGTTATTACAGTACAGTAGATAATAAATTAGCCCTAATTTCATCATTATATCTGCACTGTATCATTAATGAGCACCAACTACAAAACATATTTGCAAAATTCAAATTATAACTCACTTAGGTACTGTGGATTACCGTGTATGTAGATTACAGGGGCGTACCGCGTATTTTGAACCAATATTCTCTATTCGATTTCTACCTATGTATAACGATAACATTAATAAATTGATTGAATAATTAATTCATAAGTTTAACTGCACGCCTCTTGTGCACCTGCCAATTCGTATCGAATTCCGAATAATGAGCTTCTCTCTGAATCATAAATAATACATATTTTACTTATGAAATGCTAAGAGCAATAACCATTTATTTTCATAATGTTTTTTTGAATCTTAGCTTTTTTCCTAATATACCATTATGTTACCAACTTCGCATAGGAATTCGACTCTAGTCCCATATTTCCTTTGACGTCTCCTACTTTCAACGAGGTATATCTCGAGTATTTGATGTACTCGTTCCATGTTTTCCTAGTACTTCCTTACGAGTATTACTTTGAAAATTCCCTCCTTTTGAAATAAAATATTTCTAGTTCCTATTTGACTAACTTGTCCCATGTCTTTGTGGAACTTCCAATACTTTAAGGCGAGGCTATCCGTGATATCACTATTTCTAACTAATCTTTACTACTCATTTAAATCAGTTTAAATTATGAATACCAAAAATATGCTTTGGATAAAATGATGGATTTCTTACAGTTTGGCTTAATTATTTTTTTTCTGTCATAAAATTATTCACAAAATAATTCAACCATTACTATACACCGCCTGACAATATTATTTTGCCCATTATTAATTACGTGTGGTGATATACGACATGTGGTGATATACGACACACTAAAGCTATGTACACACGTATATTCATGCTCAATGGTTTGGCTCGATCGAACGTGTTGACTTCGATTTGAAGCTTTAAAAACGTATTTTTGGTTTGAAGGTAGGTATATATGTACTTAAACTATCAGTCTTAATAATTTGTCTTATTCGTTAAAGGTCTTCCTTAGACATCGTGCACTGAACATGGTCCGTCTCGAGTAATTCCTTCCTAACGTTTCTTCCTGGGTCTTCCCATACTTTTGAATAGGTCAGTTTCGATTATTTTAAAAACTCTTCTTACATCTTTCTGGGACATATCCTGCTCTGTCGCATATGTTATTCGCCATTCAAACAATATTCCTCGCGTGTCCAATGCACTTTGATACTTATAATTTGATAGCTATAAATGCACTAAGCCTGGCAATAAGTTTATTATTATCTTACCCACATTAACCTGCCGTACGATTTCAATAATAATTGTTGGATAAATAGCTTAACCCTTTCAATACCAGAGCTTCTCCTGAGGAACATGAACATAAAAATTGATATCTCTTGTTTTGTCAAAGAAATCGCCCCGTATTTTACGTATCGGTTGTGAAAAATATTCCTCATGGCGTCAATTTTTAAGCTAGGTTCCTTTATTCCAGCAAAAAATACTGTTTTGGCTTTTTTTCTTAAACTGGGATCCTATATATTTTTACAATAATTTTTTTAAATTATGCAATTGTTTATGCGATAGGTTTTTTTATACTCGCTAATAAAAAACCCTTTGAGACCTAAAAATAATAAAAATAAAATCAAAAAAAATAAAAATTAGTGAGCGAAAAAAATTTAAGCACCAAAATTTTTCAAATAATTGTTTAAGGTTTTATTAAGTATAAAATATGTTCTATATTTGGAAATAAAAGCGCGGTGTTGAAAGGGTTAAAAGCTTTCGTTAAATTCCAGTCGTAAAGCTTGACACATCAGGAACACTATTCTTGTTTGTGCTACATTTTATTACTGCCACATAATCACAACCTTTCAAGCAGAAATGTGTAGGCTGAATAATAAAATTATATGGATCAACATTTTTTGCAAATGTTGTATGAATAAACGCTCCATAATTACTCACTCGAGATACGCAGAGGAAATTCGAATTGCAGCGGAACGATCACAAATCCATTATCATTAAAAGTAATAATGCGAACATATGAACGTAAAACAAGGCTTTCATTATTATTTTACGTTTAGTATTTCCAATATCCATTCGCGTAAGGGAGCCTTCCCCTGCGGGTGCGTGACGGGGCGTTTCTGAACGTTCTCCTTGTTTATTTAATGTCTTAGATAATATAGTATGTCATGTTCGCAACAGAATCAAATTAAAGCCTAGAATATTAATTTTGATTAAAAACTATATCGTAGAGAAATTTTATTTATTGTCTTGTATATCTGTAACACACTTGACTTCAACTGTGGTCTTTGAAGGCGTATAATGCCAAAATACCAAAGGTACCTACTATAATCTTAACATATTTCAATTTATATCTATACAGTTTTGGTCTGGGGGGTTCGTCAGGTGTTCTATGGAAAAGTTCGCATCCTCAATATACCCTAGACAGATTGAAGGTAATAATGTAGAGAGTTTTCAACGAATGGCCAAAAATTGTGAAATCACTTGTAGGTATAATTCTATCAACGTCAGTGACTTCATAAACATACTCATACAGATGCATAAATTACATACAGCGTGTTCCGTTTAGAATTTAATATAAATAAAAACAATTAATGTATCTTTCACAATTCAGAATTCGAAACCAAAACGTTTTGAAGTTGGTTATATATAATATGTTTTGGCATGCCGAATATTTTTTTATTTCATTGTTATTAAAATACTAAAGGTTATTAAAATAGTTTATCAGGACAGAATTCAAATAGTTAAAAATACATCTCTATTGATAGACGTGTGAATGTATTATCAACATCAGCCATTGTCTATATCCTATATTTATTAGTAGTATAATATATGTAGTCCAATGAATAAATAAGACGAACAGTAAAATTCTTTCCATTACCTTTTATTCTTACATATACGTTGAAATTGAAATTTTCTCCGTAATATATTGATGTTCAAGGGCTTCATATGTTCTTCGCATTGCGATTCCGTTAGTAAATGATCTCCCATTACGAAGTACAAATCCAAGCATTTTGTTGGCGCGGGAGACATTGTCAAATGTGTGAAATTTGAAAGAGAGATGTGCTTCGAATTGTTGCTCTACGCTTTTGACTCACGTCACAAAACAGTAAAACTACCTCCGTGACTTTTTTATACTTACATGTACATGGAATTTGTAATCTTCTCTGTAACAAATTGGTGTTTAACCGTTTTATCTAGAACATGGAAAAAACAGCATGTTTTTGATGCCTTCTGAGGAATGAAAGATAATTGTAAACCCAATCATGATTCCAACTGAATGATGCAACCAAGGATACTAGCTCCAACAATACCTAATGATCTAATGACTAACGCACGTATTTATGTGGTACCCGGCTTGTGCAAAACTTTGTCAAAGTTCACACAGAAACACGAGTTAGGTGGGTATAACAGTAAAACGTGATTTTCAAAATGTGACTCTCCCACTTGGAATGGATTGGAAAATATGTTTTAGATACAAGATTAATTTCTACTGTCAGTTAAAGTTCTTGCCTCTACCATGATTGCTTTGCTATTTTACCTCGGGCCATTTGGGAATTTAATAGCAATTATTTTTATTATCTAAATATTAACTAGATCACTGTGGTTCTTGAAATGAAATAGCAGTTATCTTAACGATAAGATATCAGATGTTTGACATTGATTAATCAAAATCTATTGAACGGTAGCTGCGCTAAACGCGGACCGATGTTGATTGTTCGGTTTAAATTGCACCTAAGCAATTTGTTAGAATATATTATAGTTATTATTGAATTTAACCCCTCTTGTATCTTTAGTGTTTTTTGTTTGTTTGTTAAATAATTATTTACGAAATTACGAACATATTTACAGATACGTATTTTTTTACATATCACCATCCTCTTAATTAATTCCAACCGTTATTATAAATAGGTTAATACGCAAATCAATGAAGAAGAAGATAATACTAATAAATCTTAACGAAAAATGAAACAGAACAAGACTTTTTTCTTACCGGGACAGGCGTCTTAAACCGCTCAACCATTGGGACGTATTTAAAAATATATAAATATTCGCAGGGGTATGTTTGGAAAATTTTGACTGAATTTTATTACTATTTTTAAGCAATCGAACATGTTATTTGAATCTAGAATTAAAAGCCCGCCAGTTTGTGCGATTTATACATCGTAGCATTCGTCACACTGGAATTTATAAATGCCGTTATGTTTTTAGTTTGTTTACTTAACTTTTTCAGTTATTAAGAGATGATCCTAAATTCACTCTTGAGGTAATTTTGCACAAACAAAGCTCTAAACAAATCATCCAATTATTATTATTATTTTTTGTTTTTTTTTTTAAATGATAAACTGATGTTTATAAGACAGGGTTTTTTATGCATAGCACAAAGGATATGTTGGTTATAAAATAAATTTGGTTTTTTACAGGTGAAAAAATTTATAAACAGTACTAATTGTTGATTCAAGTACTAGTACATATTGACTTATTTGGCGGGTCGGGAATAAGCCGACGTAGCTCAGAGGTCCAGAGCACCTGACCGGACATCAGACGGTGCGGGTTCAATTCAGTCGGCGGCATTTATTTTCACTCGGGAGATATTTTCAATCTGTATGGATATTTCAGACGAATAATAACAATTATTTTTTGTTAGACTTTATGTCCAGGTTAAATCTTCCCCACAAGAAAAACTAAACCCTTCCACACACTTGATCCTGACCACAAATGATCATCTAGTCAATCCACACTAAGCAAGTGGATTATATAAGCATAATAAATACATAACAATACAAGACAAACACGTCAACCTACCAGTGATCAAATGGAAAAATAATTCACTGACTCCAGATATTTTCATATAAGAGGGTTCGGCTCGGTAGAACTTCTAAATGGACCTATAAATCCTACTGATTCCTCAATATAAATATTGAAAAAATCTATCATAATCATAGACTAAATACAAACATCAATGATCATAATCCTACATGTATTTAAAATGACTGATTTTTGCATTTTTACATATAAATTCTATGACAGATCCAATACGCCTAAATTTTTAATGAGAGAGCTAGGTATAATGTCAGTAGCCAAAATAACAAATGGTAATATTTTTATAGTCTGAAAATGCCAAATTCTTTTAATCCTAATCCATTTCCTAAATCTATTTATTTTCTTATTTTTTCAGAAACAGATTTTTGAATATCTCAGGAATTTGGAATAGCGACATAAAAAAAATAAAAAAAATGATATAAGTTTTTTTTTTTTAAATTTTGTCATGTAAAACTATATCGGGTCTATTACGACTAATTATTTATAATAATTGCTTAATTGAGGCTGAGTATTGCCTTCGGTACAAGTAATAATAATTGAGTTGTTGGAGAAATGGATTCATACGTTCAGGCTGTGAGGGAAATTAATAAAAGGTGGACACTGCAATTGCAGTGTTTGGTACTGTACAATCTGTACATGGACAAAATTCTTAAGCACTGCTAATGAATGGGCCTTGCTCCTTGGAGAAAATGTTATTTTCTCATTTTAATACGAATTCTGAAACACGGTGTGTATTATTTTAACAACGTTTAGAGTTGAAAGGGTTAACTTTTTGCTCGAGGACAATACAGTTAATAAAAATATTATTGAGTTGAATTTAGAATATTATATTATTCCGTTATGTATTCAAAATTAGTTCACTTTAAAATTACTCAATATCAAAAGTGGACAACAATTAGAAATATTAGGACGTTTTTTTATGAGAGCTTTACTTTTACAATCACTGGTTGTACCTATGCGTTAAGATATTGAATATTGGTTAGCAAAAATCTATAATAAGAAAAAGAAAAATATCACCTTCCTAATAATAATGACTATAAACTCCATAGACATCCAAATCGATAGGCTTGCCCAAACTTAAAATCTGGGTATCATTTTGACGAGCTGGAAGTAAACTACGTGATCATATTTTAATGTAGCAAAAAAATGTCCATATTCAGAACAGTTTACACCTACTGAGGAAAATTAAATTATGTAGCGAATTATTGCAGATTCTTATGTTACATTTTATGAAACTGTTAAAAATATTTTATTAAAACGTTGATTTAAAGTCTAATCAGTGTGTAATATTTGCGAACACAGTCAGAATATGATTCCGACAGTCGGTAGACAAAGGCCGCTGCTTTTAGGGCGGCCTCCAAGGTGTCAGATCAGTTGTCAATATGCAAAATATTTTGAATAATGTAATTTTTTATGCAAAATAACTGACTTTTTATTTAATGGATGTGAACTAACTAAGCTCCTAGAACTGAAAGAAATCTTATACACAATCCATAGACTTAAGCCCCAGCATTTCGAATTTCTTCCGATTTATGGCATATTTATCTTTGACACTTTAAGTTGTTAAGTTCATACAAAAACTATGTTATTTTTTAAGGTAATATACATACATTTGTAAAGCCGAAATGGTAATTATATGAAATTTCCTCGACATAAATAAATCGCAAAGTAAGCTCCGAAAATTATTAAAAACACGTTTAGTTCCGTTATTTAATACTTTATATCTATTAAAAAATACACAGAATCTGATAGTATTATTGTCTGATTATTATTACGCTTGCGTCTGGACGATCTAGGCCCTCTGATTGGTCGAATTCAAATCGTGTGTTTCGGGTAAATCCCGAATAGGGGGTCTGCAGGCAAAATTCGACCACTCTGCCCCTCTGGCGGTATAAGAACGAACCAAGTGACTAGCGCGAATATTGAAATATGCAGCTAACAATACGCAAAATTACTTGACCATTAACAAGAGTTAAATAGGAAGATTTCTTCTGGAAGCTTATCACTTTGTGATGGCATTATTTATTTTATAAAACATAAATAACTTTGTTTACATCACTTAATTACATACAACCTCTACGTGTTTTTTTTTTTTATTTATTTTTTATTTAAAGAAATCAAGACAAAAATATATATTACAGTAAATAATAAAATAAAATACAGAAAATTTCCAATAAACTACTTTTCAGTAGTTTGTCGATGGCAACTTTTCACATAAACGAAGTTCACCTCATCAGGAGTAAGTATACATTGAAGTCAATAATTAAATATAGATTACAATTGGAAAGAAGAAGTAGAAGTAGGGGGGAGGGGTAAGAGTGGGCGGAGTTTATCAGAATTAGGAATTACAATATCGTTAGACGTGAAAGACCAGTTGAGTGGCAAAATATTTAAAAGAGGGTTTATAATCTTTTTTTGCTTATTAATTATATCTGATTTTATATTGACATATTTTCTTATTTCTAAAATTTCAAAATTATTTATTTGCGATGCTTTATATCCTCTGTGAAGTATTTGAAGACCTGAATTTTTATCAAATGTGATCATTATTCTAAAGATGATCAAACTCAGATTCACTATTTCCATTTAGAGCTCCGAGATGTTCTTTAGTTCTGACTTCAAAGTTTCTATTGGTTCTACCTTTGTAAAAGTAATTACAATCATCCCAATTGAGTTTATAAACTCCCGATTTTTTTGATTGATTATCGTTATCTTTATTATTAAGAACATATTTCTTCATTTTGTTAGTAGTGTAAAACGCCGGTTGAATAGTACCAAGAATGTTTTTTATTTATAATTTTGGAAATATCGTTATCCACAAATAGAATTCTACGTCATTGTTTATTTCTATCTTTAGAAATAGGGTTAATATACCATTTGAAGCGATCATGTTTAATTTTTTTTATTTAGTATTTCAACTCTCAATTTATTAGAATAATCGTTATTAAATGCTATTTGTTTTATGAATATATTGTTTTATGGTTGTATGCTATTTGTGTTTTCAGGTCTTAAAATACTTCACACAGGATACAAAGCATCGCAAATAAATAATTAATATTTTTAGAAATTAGAAAACATGTTAATATAAAAGCAGATATAATTAACAAGAAATATTTTTTAATAAACTCTCTTTTAAATATTTTCCCACTCAACTGGTCTCTTCCGTCTAACGATATTGTAATTCTTAATTCTGATAAACCCCGCCCACTCTAACCCCTCTCCCCTCCTTACGTTTCTTCTTTCCAATTGTAATCTATATTTAATTTTTGACCTCGGAGTATACGTACCTACTCCTGATGAGGTAAACTTCGTTTATGAAACATATTGTGGTTGTATATAATAAAGTGATGTTAACAAAGTTATTTCTGTTTGAAATAAAGTTTAATAAGATTAAGTTATTTTATCTATTTCCGTTGTATATGTACGCAATAAAATGTGAACATTATATTTATTCAATTTGTATAGCGCCGCTTTTGTGGGGCGCTATATTGTAATACTCTATTAACCATATTTACTCACCCTCTCTCTGTGAATGACCTAATATGTACCTATTAAATGTAACTGTTGTTAGTATCAATTAAACTGGGCGTAGCCCAAGCAAGTGCCGCCCGCGGGGCCTAGCAGCAAAAAACCCGCGGAGCGGGTTTTATTACTGCTAGTATCTTTAAATGCAACTTAAGCATTTGTCGAGAGATTTTTGCTCTATTTCAAAAAAGTTTTATTTTATTTATTGTCTATGTACCTAATGTTTTTTTACCATTTTCGCTGAATTATTATAATTTTTAATGATGTAAGTAGTGTTATTTCACAAGAAAAATCTTCTTAAATTTTCTATTCTATTTTTGAAATGTAGATTTCTTTTGTTTACATTTCTTAGGTTAATCTTGTCAAATTAAAGTGAGATTCTGTGATTTTTTACTATTTTACACCAGACGGTTTACACGCAGTAATATTTGTCTGGTCTATAATAAAAATTTATAAGGTATACTAACATGACATCTAAACGGATAAACAAGTATAAGGCATATGTGTAAGAGGGATTGTGGCGCTATGTTCCCTCTGCCTACCTCTACGGAGACATTGAGATGCATATTTATCACCCGCTGCTTCAGTCATCCTTTCTTAGTCGTAATGTCGGTCGCGTCGCACCTCATCCTCGTGCCCGGTCGCTGTATACTAATGTACACACTTGCTAAACAAATATTTACGCAGGTAAGCCTGTTGCATACGAACAAATCTATTATCTTTGGTATTAATTTTCCATTCCGTCCATATATCTTTAATTTTTTTATGCACAAACTCAAAAGGCATAAATCGTAATAATAAATCTCAAAGCTTATCAAACTTTATAAATGCCTTCCAATCATTGGTTATTTAATGCATTTGTTTGTTGATCTTGAATAAACAAACTAGTTTTAGTCAAAATCTTGTAGATTTCCATTGAAAAAATATTGTCTAATACCATATATCTATTCCAATTTAAAATGGGTATTGATGTTCTCAATTTCATCCAATTTTTAATTATGATATAGAGAGAGTATATTCTACTGCCAGTGAAAAGGTAGTTAATATTAAATTATACGTAACATAGTTAAAATACTTCTTACGTATGTCCAATACAATGTCTTTGTAATTTTGTCTGGGATGAAAATTGTTCTTAATACTTACTAATGATGAAGATATAATATGTAATAATTACAAACAAAAATACAACATACGAGAATAGTGCGTGGAGGGATGAAGATAAATTTTATAATTAATAAGTACACGAAGCTCGCGAATTGTAATTTACTATCAATTGATAAAAGTTTAATGAATAATTAAGTGCTAGTGGTTTTAAAATTATTATACTTTTGAAAGTAGCTATAACTTTGTGGTTATCCATTATATTTAAATGAAACAATATTACTTTCTATGTAACAAAGCAATATTGTTTTATTTCAATACGTGATTGGCAAAGAGCGTAGACACTCGAGCGATTTATAATGTGCCGAATTTAAGAACCTAAAATTATTGTATTTAGGTGGATTCATTGTTTTTAAACTGCAGTAAGCACTTTCATAAGTTTTTATATAAATAGTTTGAGAAATGGTATTAATTAAATAATATAATAAATGTATATAACATGCGACACAAATCGCTTGAGTGGGCAGTATATTTTATAGGGATCATTTTTATTTTGTGTATTTGAGTAGGTATGTTTCTTAAAAAGAACATGGGCTTGGTGAGTTTTTTTGTAATGCTTATAATTTTTTTTGTTGTTTGCCGGAGTCCCATATAAGATTTTGGTGAATTTCAATATCAAGTATTATATACTTCAAGAATGTAGAGTGTAGTATAGATTACATTGGGGCCGTTGCTTTGACAATCCTGTAATTTGAGAACTCAATCATGTTTTGTGCGTACCACTTACGAAAGTACGAAAGTTGAAAAAATGTGTTTTTGTAATACTCCTCAGTAACAAGAAGCGGTGTTGTAATAAAAGTAGTTTGATTTTTTTGTATTCATTATTTCGCCGCAATCTGTCATTAGTGGCATTGTGATCAAATATTAATTTAAATCCTTTGAACGAATGCCATCTAGCGATTTTTTACGGCACTACAATGATCTACAATGATGCTAGCGAAGACGCGAACAAGATCTACATAGCGAATTCTCAAACCGCTTATAGTTTAGCTACTCGCCGCAAGGTCTCTGCTGACTGCTTGTACACAGCACGGACGCAAACCGCGGCGCTTCGACTACCGATCGCGTGCCGCCGTATTCGTATCCGCGGAGTAGGGTGAAAAGGGAAAAAACACAAAGGCGTGGTTTCAATGTATAATATGACTTTTAAAAGAGGGGAAGAAGGGCGTCGTCGTTCCGCCGCGAAAGCAGGGGGCAGAACGGGACGGAGCTAGAGAAATTGGTGCGGAGTGAAATGGGGATACGTCGAGAGAGAGTGCTAAAAAAATTGTCCAAGTCGCGCTCAGTACGAGAGTAGATGCCATCGGGGCGCGGTTATCGAGACGCCCAACGCGCATGTGTGCCGCGGCCCGGAAACGTCAGCGTGCGGAAAGAGAACTAATCTTTCGCCAGTACACATTCGCGCGCGAAAAAGAGGGACGCTCGTATTGGCGGGAAAGGCGGGGTAATTGCAGCACGCCACGATCACGTCAATCACACGTTCCACGTTCTTACACCACGCGTTGCACACTCCTACACGCCCGTCGCGTCTTAGCTAACATCTGACAGTATAGTCTACCGTACCGACTTACAATACAACATACTGACAAACAACAAAACACACGGCCGGGATGATTTTTGTATCTATCCAGTGCGCGGGTCGGATAGGAATAGTGGACCACATCGACTCTAAACCCAATGTTACCATTTCTAACTGTTCGAGATCCGAGTCGAGTGTTTATCCGAGTTGTTAGATTCATCCCAGCCTCCTCCGGATAAAAGCGATGTGTCGGAACACGTGTTCTTTTAAATAAACTGGTGAGCAGTGCTGGTTTGATAATATGGTGATAGGCGGCAATGTGATTGATTTTATTTTTTTAATTACTCAAAATCCTTCAAAAACAATAATATTTAACACTTCATTAAAATTTCATTCGGTAGGGTTAAAATTAATAAATGCTGAAAATAATAACGAGTGGGATAGTACGCAGGCGTTTTTTAGTAGATAACATAAGCGATGTTGATAAAAATCGAACGTTTTTTTAGAATTTTTTTGAATGACCTTTCCGAAAAAATTCCGTATTTGTTATTTTATTATTTTTTAAAGCAGAGAAAATACCTGTCTATTATGATAATTGGACAACAAGAATGTTGGTACGCAACCGAATCGAGATTTTCTAATCGAATTCCTTTACTAATGAACCGAACCCTAAACATTAAAAAAAAAATCTTTTTTTTTTGGTAGGTAGTAGGAAGTTATAATGATTTTATCGTAACGAACCCATCTTTTAAATGAAGTTTGTGAGTAATTCGTGCAATACAAATTGGTTTTAAAATGCCTAAACATGTGTGAAGATCCAGTGGTTTTACATGACTAAAACAAATTTTACACATAATAAAACTTTAGTTATTTTTTTTGCAATAAGTCTCCGTCGGTGAATATATTAAATGACAGCTAACGCTTATTGGGTTTTTAAAATCGCCGATGAAATTCCGAATACAAATAGGTTTGATTTATCGGTATTTAAAAAAGCAATGTCTAGTCGTAAAATATTAATTATGTGTCAGTGGGCGGTTTATGGCCATTGAACCGAAGATTTCCACTTTCAGGTGTTCGAAATAAAGAGGTATTTAAAAAAAAGAGAACCCAATAAAAGTTTCGTTTCTCAATAAATAAAATAATATTTTTTTTCATTACACAAAAATATCCCATTAGAGAGTTTTTATTTACTTAATTTAAAAGCGAAGACTATTATATATTTTTAATAAATGTCTGGAAATGAAGTGCTGAAATATTAACCAGCTCATTACTTATAACATTCAAATCGTAAAAACATTTTGTTCCACAAAGTCATGTTTTTTTTACTACTTTTTTGTTGTTCAGTATTAATTATTTTAAACATTGCAAAAAAAAATTGAACTAAATTGGTAGGTACTTGATAATTTCATTATAATGATCTGCATATTGTAACATAACTAGTATCAGATGTAGGTAGGTATTATTGAAAAACCAGTTATTATAATATAATGCAAGGTAGTTAGGTATTATCGCTCTATAATCATTATGTTGATCTTGATGACAAAATCATAATCAATGTAAAATAAACAACATTTGAGTGCGCATTATAATTAATATCATACTACCTGCTTACTTGAACGTTATATTACCAAATAAATCAGTCCATTATTTTCACAATAATATTTTTTTTTAATAAACGGAAAAATCTTTTTAATAACTTAAATATCTGTTAAATAAGTCTGTTGAAATTTGCGTTCATAATAAATTAATATAATTTTTTCTACCTAGTTGCTTACATTTTTGTATATCTTTAAAAACAGTGTAAATTTAAAAAAACAAATCCCATTTTTTAATCTATGTCTAATTATTCAGTGTTTTTTCTTACCTCAAATCTTTTCGCAACCCTTTTTGTGTATTTTTGGTCGATTTCTTCCCGGGCCGTATGCAAATTAGCCAAATGGGTCCAAAAATACAAATCTGTGAAAGTCTACCCTCGACTTTCTCATGCATAATTTTCCTTTCGTTCGCATCTGTCACTTCTGAATTTGCATCTGCCGGTACCGTTCCAATACAAAATGAGAAATATATTTCACAGTTTTCTTACCGAGATGTTTCGACTTTCGAGAGATGGTACTTTAAACATTTTAATGCATCAAATTACTTTTAACTCTGAATTAGGATTGCTTTGCGTTACAAGTGCTCTACAAATGGTTATATTTATCAGAATAAACACTAAATACGTGGTAATTTGCCAGAAAATTACAGATGGTTCTTGTGTTAGGTTGGGAGATATTTAGAAAGGAAAATTGTAGAAGGATTGAGAACATATTACTTAGGTTATGCTTAAAATTCGAATTTGAACTAGGAAAGAAAGGATTTTTTAAATTTAATTTCTGTCTGAACGAGTTTGGTCGAAACGAGGGTCTTTTTTCCGTTTTTTTTCCCAGCCGATGATGGCCCTGGAATTATCCCCAGTACAATATTAATGATAAAATTGAACGTTTCATTCCTCGGTGCCGTTTTCAACGTAATAACACACAGAGTTCGCCCCCGGGCATACATTTCTGTAATTCTCAGTTTCAGGTCACGTTTGTAATGTTTTATCTCGAATCGGCACTGTCTGATTGCGAATAGTCGCACAATCACACAATCACACACTCACTCAGTCACAGCCACGTTGTAACAAATAATATGTCGGATTCTTCACCTATTATTATTGCATTTATGAATAAATTTATTCTTAAAACCTAATAATTTAAACGATTTACAATGATACAGACTCAATTCAATTTCAATAAAGTGAAATAAGTAGTTACTTAAGTATCTGCATTGTGCTGTTACAAATCAATTTTAATGAAAAAAATGAACTTATTAACTCTTTTATAAACAAGTACCTAATCTAAAATATTTAATATTACATAAGACATTTAAAAAAGTTTATTATTTCGTGTTCTTGAAACAAAACAAATATTTTTAAAGATTTTTATCAGCGCCATAAACATCTTTTATTTTCGATGTAAAATCCTCCGTCACTAAATATTAATATACCTACGCACGTCCTCATTTACTAGTTCTTTAAAAGAAACAACTAAATATTCTGTGTTTCATTTTCCTGAAACCGTTTACATTTTTTGATATAATATGGTATATAGGTAAGTTAATGTTAATATCAAAACAGATTGAAAACCGGCTGTGAAAAATGCAGGAATAATTATTAATTAAAATAATTTTAAATATCCCAAACAGTCACGTCACCTCCATATCCAACTTTTAATAAAAAAAGTAATTTAATTTTACCAAGTACTACCAACGTTACGCCACTTGATTACTAATTAATATTTGCCGAAACTTTGAAATTATGTTTTAAATGCAGTACCTACCTTCCTACTAAAATCATGAGAACTTTTTTAAGAGTTTATCTGTGGTATTCGGTCAATATTTGAAACGGGCAGAAAGAGTATTTTGTGAATTATTACACATACTTTTTAGAACACTTTGAAATTATGTTTTAAATGCAGTACCTACCTTCCTACGAAAATCATGAAGACTTTTTTAAAAGTTTATCTGTGGTATTCGGTCAATATTTGAAACGAGTATTTTTTGAATTATCATACGTATTTTTAGAACAGACAAATGATTTTATAAACAGAATAAAGTGGTTATTTTCTAGTACCAATTATGCGAATTAACGTGGTTCTCTTGAGAAATTTTTGTTTTACCTTACTTATCATATTTTGACCATAGAAATATAAGCAAGTAGAACTTAAGAAGTTATTAATCACGCGCTTCGAGCTTTCGTGTCTTCGGGAACTTTTATCTTTAAAAATAATTTCTTGAAGAACAACAGGCCTGACGACCAAAATGCGTGCGGTCACTGTCTCATACTGATTAATGTATTTTTTAATGCTTATTACCTTATTTCTCATTAAAGTAATTATTAAAAAGATATTATTTAGATTATGTGGGCTTCCCTTTTAAAATTTCTAACAAAATTTACATAAATAAAAGATTATTTTAAATTATTACGGCTCGATCATTTTTGTAAGTGTGAATATTTATTAAGTTTGTTGGAACGGGCCTGAAATTTGGTTGCTTAAAATTCTGTTATAAATGAAAAAGTTTCGCTGTCGTAGACGGCAGGTCTTGCTTCTTATCTCAAAATATAATGTAGGTAGTGTAGTATCTACTTAAGACCGTAGCGTAATTCTAAGAAAA
The DNA here is from genome assembly GCF_061612785.1 of Hesperophylax consimilis. Lineage (NCBI taxonomy): Eukaryota > Metazoa > Arthropoda > Insecta > Trichoptera > Limnephilidae > Hesperophylax > Hesperophylax consimilis. The sequence goes on from NC_142842.1 coordinate 7,948,397, forward strand.
GATAATGTTAAAAACTTATCTTGCTCGTGACCGTATCTAAAACTCATATCAGATAAAATTTGACACGGAGAACATTCGCGGGCTTGAGATTTTCCTTTACTTTGGTCGCTAGTTAATTTTCACCAACGTGATTCTAATTAGAGTCTATTTATTGGTTTTCTGCGCAAGTAATTTCACCCGCAATTTAGAAGTACTTAAACGTTGGGTGGGTACTTGGTACCTACTTGCCGTATGCTGGCCGGGTATGGAGTATAGGCGAGTGTTGGATTATTTAGAGTTGGTAGGTTTGTACGGACGAGTGCGTTTTGGGCGGCGTGGGCGTACTGGGTACTAGCCTCTGCACATGTGCTATAGAATGAGGAAAATAAAGTGTTCGAGTCGCTGTGCTCGCTGCCCGCCGCGGGAGAGCTACGATGGCATAATATTAGGACGAAGTAAAAAATTCAAACCGAACAGAAAAAAAATATTCTCGTTTTAATTTTAGTTAATAGTCCGGCCTATCGCATGCGTACGTTAATTCTACACCCACATGGACGTAACACTGCATGCGTGTGGGGCGTGTATGTATGTAGGTACTAGAGGAGGCACACGCACACCGGCGCGCAACATCACACGAGAGGATTTACTTATGTGCGGTAGGGATATGTGACGGCTTGTTTCGCTGTCTCGCTCGGGCGCCGTTTTCCCAGAAAGGGTACGAGAGAGAGAGGAGCGATGGCGTCGGCCTCCCCTCCCCGTCCCCCCTTGTGACGGGTGTGCTCGGTGTGGTCGGCGGAAACGGCCGACGGCGGCTTCGGGCGAGCTCGGCTCCCCGGTCGGGCTTACTTCCAAGACAGTGCTTTTTACGAAGCTGAGGGCCGAGCACCGCTCTTTCGTCTTCGGGCGTCGCCGAAAGGAGGCGGCTCGCCCGTCTTGCTGGCTGCTCTCTTTGCTCGTAGCTCTTAGCTCGTACTTAAACTTTAGCAATCACGCGGCCTGCGCTCGCCGCTCGGCTTCAGGCGCAGGAGCCACAAGCCGCAACCGCCAAACGCCAACCACCAACCAGCCTCCGAGAGCTTGTGCAACAAACTAATTAACAGTGTAGTGCTTTTGCCATGTTGGGACACCTGTTTTCTGAAGAAAGCGCATTTACGATTTTACATCCCAATTCATACGCATTGTGGCGACACTTCATTTGAAGAAAAGAAAATTTTTAAGAAAATCTCTTCCAACTCGTGCTTTTTTAGAAGCATGTTAAAATGAATCACACATCAGAGGACCTAAAACCACTTCCATCTCACCGAATAAACAGTGAGAGGGCTGAGAAATGCATCTTCTGTACTTCACTTCGTATCTAAAACGGTGAGTTTTAATTTTGTTTAAAGTTTCTAAAAAGTGCAACGTAACCTAAATAAACTAAATAAAATCAAACCTACCTAAAGAATTGCGTAGGGTCTGGCGCGATTCGGCACTTTAACAACCAAAAACACACCGTTCCGTTATAATTTACGATGTTACAAGAAATTCCAACCATAAACCGAAAAAATATCTCAATACCGCTAGAAAAAAAATGCATTAAAAAACGTATCGTGAATTTGAAAAAGGGGATCCGCTAACCATTCTGTTGTCCCGAACCCAGAAAGGTGTTTCCTTTATTTGTAGATTGTTAAGGTGCCATTTATTTTTAGAAAAAGTGAGTTCCTTTGATATCCGAAAAATATGGTGGTTTTGGGTAATTAATTCTAGCGGTACAGGTGTCCGCCCGGCATTAGAAAACAGGTGGATTTTTTTTAATAATTCGGAGTAAAATATAACCTTTTATATTTACAGGATAACGCGATTACACTCGGATTAAAAACATATACTCTAAACGTTTGTGACTGCAAAACGCGTTAAAGTTTTACTCAAATCTAAAAGTTTTTTTTTTATTTAAAAAAAAAGTTTTATCCAAGTTTTTGATTTTCCACGTGAAATACATCTTTGAGTTTAGTCAAACAAAAATACAAGGCATATATATTTATTAAATTCTGCTATTGTTCTAACCACTACAAACTAGTGTTCAAGTTATTTGAAGAAATAAAGTTTTAGAGTACAAATAAAATACATACATCATTTTCCTTCAACTGAAGCGAAATTGTTAAATAAAATTTTCAACAGTTTTTAAAAGGTGTGTTTGATCTTCGAAAATATGTGTGTTATATATTTGTAAATAAAGCACATAATTTAAAACAAACGTTTAATGTAATTTATAAAATGTCTTGATGCAACAAGATCAACTCTTTTTTTTAATTAAAAATGCTCTGAAATTTAATCTTCATGTTTTATCTCGGCTTTATGAATCGACGCGTTAACCATCTTTACCGTATATTATGCGTCAATATATGTCATGTCTTGAAAGGCGGCCCTCGGTGATATTGTGCGTCCCCCATACGAGCCTGATTATAAAGACTAAATATAATAAAAAGTACCTACTCTCACTTTATAAGACTCAACACGCTTTAAAATAAAATGAATTATCTCAGTAAATAAATTAAACCGAGTCGCTTGGCTTTATTCTCCTGACGCTTTGATCGCGGGACCCTTGATCGCTCTCTGCTTGACAATAGCGCAACTTTTTGTAAAACCGTAATTGTGCAACGGGCTTAAGATGTTTTGTGCGTCAGGTATTTTTTTATGGGATTAGGTATTTAGTGAAAAAACGCATCGCACGTGTATGTTTTTTTTCTGTACCTGGTGATAACCGCATAATAAAATCTGTTTACAATATGTAACAGATAAAATTACATTGTTGTACAAACGTAACTATCTGAAAAAATCATTTTATCGACCACAAAACAGTGTAAAAGTTTATTTTTATTTTCAAGTTTTAAAGATCCAAAGATCTAACTTTTTCATATACTTACTTACCTTTAGTTAGATGGAAGTTTTAAATATAGCTTACGTAGAGTCAGTAGTTACCGACTCGAGAATATATTTTTTTCTTATATTAAAATGTGTAAGTACCGTTTAATTGTGCCCATTTCTCATAATAATAGCATGCAGTAGGTACTGCCCATGTGATTAATATCTTCAATGTGGAGAGGTAACTACAAAGTAGGTACCTACTTATAAACGAAGTTTTATTGGTAATAAACCCCTGTCGACGAAATAGGATGCAAAACCAGTCATAAAATTCCTGAATGTTATAAAATTGATACAATATTTTCAATGTAAATCTAAATATGTTTAATTATCGACAGTACTTAATACTTTAGTAAACTCTGAGCTCCATTACAAGAATGTACGGGAAAATCACTCGTTTCAGTGTATTTGTGCACACCGATAGTAGATCTCATAAATTGCTTATAAATAATTTGCAACACCCCTCTTACCCCGCGGTAGTCCTATATTACAGTGCAACCACTACACAAGCAAAAATCTCTTTACGATTCTACTTGTTTGAATTTATTTATGCATTTCGTTGGTAGTTCAAATTGTTTAGAAATAGTTTGGAACACCCTTCCCCAGTCCCCTTTTACCCCAATGTAGTTCTACGATACCGAAGAATATCTTAAAAACGATTATACTGTACATATGTTTTTAGATATGTACTACCTACCATAAAAACGGCGCTATAAAAAAATAATAATTATTATTATTAAAGTAGATAGATACCTACCTCCCTACGATGGGAGAGACGAAAAAATTAAAGGAAATTAAATATTTCAGTGTTTATCAAGTCAATTTTTTTTTTGTAATAGTGAACATAAAAAGTGTGTGCAGATTTTAAACTACTAACTGTGTAATTAATACTACTCTCAAAAATATTCTGCGAATAGGATCGGTGATCGTAAAACTATAAGTCGCAAGCTGCGGTCGTAAATTACGTGGATGCTTAACTTTTAACGACTTCTTAGTCATCCTGTAGTTGGTGTACATTGTAAATAACCGCATGTAGTTTTCCACAGGAAAATTCTTTGTAAAATGACACACACAGTTTTTTTTACAATATTTGTGTGATGAGCCAACTTGAAGTGAAATAACACAAAACTGAGCCATATATAGTCTCAGTGTCACCTTGGTGTAAGACCACCATTTGCAATTGAAACGTTGCTTGAAATGGCTTTAACAGCAGACCTGAATAGCCAGGTCCTACTCCACCTTACTCGTCCCCAACCTTCAGCCTCAGAATACCCCGATTAGGGATACCAGAGCCTCACTGGCTCCGAACAAGACAGCCCAACTCAGTATTGACACGCATTTCTTACTTCATTCACATTCATACATCGTCCCACACACACTCTTCGTCATTATTTTTCTTCTATTCGATTCAAGCATTGGAGTCACTCGGTCGTGTCATGTCTTCCACAGGCGTTTCTAACTTCTACCATCCTCTTTCGCGTTATATGTTCTACTTCACCCCTTTCTCCATACGTCCGCTCCATACGTGATAATGTAGGAATACCCAAATAATGTTTACCAAGTAAATTCAATATTTAGCAAATGTATACAATAGATAGATAGTGGATAATTTATTCCTCGTAATTCAAACTCGCGTAGCGCCTAATAACCCACATTAAAGCGATGCACTACGTCGTGTAATATTTTAAATTGAGCCACTATCAATAACAACCCTTACGTAGATGGCGATAAGGTTTAAATTCCCGCTTAATACCATCCGCCTGTTTTGATTCATGCAAGAAAAAAACATGGCCAAAAAGTGCCTTTTATTTTATTTAGTTGATGTTCAGGCATAAATATTTAATTTTTTTTCGATCATTTTATAAATAACTTAATTTGCCACATTATACAATAAAATCATAATCGAAAATGGGTTCGTAAGTAGGAGATTTTGAACTTTAAAGCAGTTTTCATAGGCCTTATACATTATTTTTTTCTGGGCTTATAAAAAGACTTATCTAAAAAAATACTCGATTATTTCAAAGGCCAAGATGTATTCTACTCGCAGTATTCAATTAAAGCATCTGAAACATTTCTAGGCGACCAAATTTTCAAACCAAAAACACATGATTTTGCATTACTACGTATGGCATCGCCTTAAGGAAACAATAATTGGATTAGACTTATATATCGTTTCTTTTCAATACCTTTATTTTATCTAGCCAGAAATAGACCGCAATCACCGATATGATGTTATCTTTGTGGATAACCGTGATAAGAAAACACTGAGGTTACGGTGACGAACACGTCCGTTAGCACCAAGCTTATTGTCCGTTTTTCTCTTTGTTAAAGTTACCACAAATTATTATTCGCTGAGTCATCACCTGACAACCGCACTTGGTTAAAAAATATATCGCTTGGCTTTTGCAGGACGCAGCAGTTGGTTTAAATATTCAAACAGTTTCATAAAATCCAAGAAGGTTTCAACTCTTTCGATTTCAGTTTATCCGAAGATTAAATTATCCACACTAAATGCATTCATTATTCATATTAGTGGGTGCACTGTTTCGCTAGCATTCGCTGTTTCCATTAGATGCATTATAAATTGTACTACAATTTAAAATATTTATATCAATAAGTAATATCTTCAGCATGAATTTTTAGTTTTGAAAACTGTTTATTTTATTACTGTTATATGTGTGCTTAGATGACAGGAAAAATCATTTGAGAAATCTAAATCAATTTAATTTATAATTTTCATGTTTTTCAGAAAAATAGTAAAAATTACATAAACAATAGCAATTTTTTTTTCAGAAGGTTTTATATTAAATATATATAAAACGTGTTCATAATCATGGATTGAATCATCAATGCAATATTGTATTTGTGTCTTGAAAGAATTGAGCTTTTGTACGTACAAAACTATTACATTCATATTCCGTACTCACCCACGAACAAACAATTTCATCAAATAACGTGCAAAAAGTGTTTTTTTAAAATATTTTAACTAGCGCCATCTATGAAAGCGATAATTATAACAAGCACCTGTTTTATTGACATACACATTATATTATATGTAAATATACCTAGTACGAAGTCTTAAAAGTTCTTTAGTCATTGCAACCGCTTTATCCTTCCGGCAGAGTCATTTGTATTCACTTTGATCGTTTCTTTTTTAATAAAAAATGTTAATCTTGTATTGTGAGTCAAAACCAGACAATGCAATGACAGCTCTGTCTCAAACTTGCTTATTTGTATTTTTTATTTTTGGGTCGAAAAAACTAACCCCTTAATTATTTAAACATACCAACGGGATTAGTCATTTGCAATTATTTTTGAGGTTTGATATTAATTGAGGTTTTGTTCCAAATGTCCTTGTGAATAGGTTGCACATTTTATTCGTCGATGGTTAGATTTTTTTACAGTTGTGTTAAATCAGTGAATTGCAATTACAATGTTTTATAGAGATTTGTTCATTTCATTTTAAAAATTAGTCAATCTGTATTTATATAACATTACTAGCTGATGCGTGCTCGGCGTTGCTAAACTTTTTCTACTTTCAATAAATATAATATCTATGTAATACATATAAACCTTCCGGAAAAAAATCTTTAAATGATAGTGCCAACCCTATCAAACTCCGTTGCATAGTTTAGAAGAACTAAGCGCATACATAGAAGGACGCGGACATTTACTTTTTTTTATACTATTTAGAGATTTTAAACATATGTTTTATGCTTTCTGCCTAATTTATTTAAACGAATAAGCCAACCGGTTTCGGCTATTCGAATATCAGATAGGTAATAGGTAGGTGTCTATACTATAGAACCGCGTTTATTATATTCAGTTTATGTTTGTCCTGGCGATTGAACGGTTGTGCCGAAAACTGTTAAGGCTTTCGTGTAATTTAAGTATTGTAAACAAAATTACAGTGTTTAATTTAAAAGTTATTAGTTTTTCAACCTAATCATAGTTTGAAACTTACTGATATCAACTCATATTATGATATAGTTATCTTGTATGGGTAATGTAATTAATAGGTAAGAAAATAAAATAAAGTTCGTGATAGGTAGGTACCGACTACTTATCTTTTTTTCTATGCAAAAAATTTGCTCGGTCATTATTTTTATTTTATATTTTATTGACTTACTCGTAGGTAGGTACCTATTGTGAATGAAAACAATTAATTATTAAATTGTGAATTTATTCTTGCAATATGCATTCACACATTTCACACAGTTGATAAGTCAGTTTTATCCGGATTTATCACAACAGTGTTATCCCGGGTTCACGTTTCTCATTGATCAATGACATTAACGGCCCTCTGTGTCGCGATAGCACAGAACAGACTCTGGCCAAATTGAATGTTGAATGTTAGCGATAATACAATTAATTTTAAAGGCTTCTTACAACGCCACGGCATATAATTACGTCATATACGTCAAGATAAACTTTGTATTCTCTTTTTAAAAAGCGGCGTAATCACATGTCCGATTATGCCCGACAATGTGGCACTTATGACAAGGCGTGTTCGCAAATTGCAACATATCTACACGAACATCATCAGTGTTGATAAGAACTGCGATATCTCACACAATCAAATATATATATATAGGATATGAATGCTGTATAATCCTTTAAAAATGTAAAGAGAGTAATTATTAAGGATCCAATCATTTAGTTATCATCTGAAAATACCAGAAACCTTGTTTGTATTTATTCAATTTGAATTAGGAGAAGAAAAAACATCTTTAGTTTTACATCAATCTAAAGATAGATATCGATTCTTGTGGTGACATTTGATATAAATGTAGATATAAAAATATAAAAAATACCATATCTAGAGATTAGCAATTTAATAAACTTTTTTTTATATTCATAGATCAATTAAACAATACTAATCTTTGCCTAATTAAAAACCAAAATCTATGCCAGATAAACTGCAATAATCGGTCAGTTATATCTTCTGTTTTTATAGTCGCTTTATTTGAATGCATAAAAAATATGATTTACTTAATTAAAAAATGAATGTGTTATTTTTTTTTATTTGTGTTATGGTTTTCTTTGTTAAGTCTTCGGGTCAACGTAACGAATGTATGGAGGTCGTCAAGTGCAAATATTAAATCAATTATAAAAAACATGCAAAAACAGGCAATTTTATTATCATATTTCAGATGTCTTGGATAAAAAATAATTATATTCGATTAAAAAGTAATTGATTTAAATATTAAGTCTTTCAATATAGTTTATAAAGTTAATTTGCGATTGAAAATATAGATCAAACGGCCGCCACCACTTTGAGCACGCACCAATTAAATTACTGATCTAGAGCTAAGGAGACCATTGTGAACAAATTACCCAATTAATGTAGAAATTAATCGCTAAATTTACATTTTACTAAATTTTAGCAATGTTTTAAAATATTGCGTCAGTTTTTTTTCATTGAGGGTGTGCGATATGTTAATACCTAAAGTGTTTGTAACGAACATTTTATGTCGGTTTGTAATACTGTGTTTAAATTAGTTAGGTGATAAGTGTTAGCGAAAGTATTTCATTTTTAAATTTGCTTTCAAACGTTCATAAAATTTGTGGGTTCCTCTTTTTTTCAATTCGCACTTTGTTGGGCGAAATTTGTTGTGATATATATAAATATTTTTAATGCCAACTGACGCCACACAATAGTTCTATTGCTTAGGCGAGTGGGGCTATGGCATCACCAACTAGGTAACTTGTTGAAGGGTAGGGAAAGTGAGAAAGATTTGGAAGCACCTGGCTACTCCATATCCTGGCTGAGCCATTACTAAAACGTTTCTTTTTTATTATACATACGTAATTTTTTTTTTTCATTTTGCCAGGTTTTCAACCTGATTTTTCAAAGCAATTGCTATTACATCTCTGCAGTAGAGTTTGTCGATAGTATAACCACTCTTCTTTGATGTCCGATACGAGTTGAAGGTTAATTTCTTTCATTCTCTCCACGGCGGAATTGTAGACCGATCTGCTTCTAGGTTATCGGAAGGTCACCCCACTCAAAGTGCTATATTTTATTTATGACCCGATAGCCACTTATCTCAGACTTTAAATTATTGCTCTGACGTCAATATTAATGATTTAATTGCAATCATAATAGATGCCGACCACATGAACATGTAAATTTATGTATATTCTTGTTTAAGTAATACCTATTACTTTTATAAGTGTTTGTATTTACATGCATAAAGTTATTACTATTATAATGACAGAATTATGGGTTATACGTTGTAAATGATAGGCAAACCTGTTCAAATGCTGACAAATTAATTGATATCCACAATACAATCAGTAAACAATAAACTAACTAAATTATGTTTTTTTATTGTTTTTGTGCAATTTAATTACAGCACGATAATTTTAATTCCTTTGTACGGTACTAGTATCGTATTTCTTTAAATTCTTCTACTTTAATGATTAAGTAGGTACTACCCGATTTGTATAATTATTTGGTTATTCAACCCTTCGCAGCGTCATTTGATTTTTTATTTACTTCATCTGAATCATTCGTCAAATTTGATTATTTAACCCACTTTAGGAAGGGTTAATTGAGCATTATCTTCATTATTGTACATTGAAATTTCAGTCAGTTATATGTATATTCTTTCAACATAACATACTAGATGTGTAATAGTTTGTGACTCGAGGCGTATGCGATGTGTGCGTTGTGCGGTGCCCTTCCTTAGTGTGTCATTCCTTTGCCCGAACAAAAGAAGTCGGCCGGGCAATTATAAAGCGCCAAGATGTTATTATGCGCGTTTTGGGGGCGTTTTCACAACTGCCATTAGTAATTGTCGCGGTACGGACGGGCGGACACCTGTGGCAGTTTTAGGCTTTTTCGGCTATGCGTGTTTTTTTTGGCCTGTCGTCTCACTTCGGGTCATCCAAGTAATGCGGGGGCACCTCTGAATAATTTCATAAATTTTCCGTCTTGGAGACTACTCGGTTACTCACGGTAAAAAACTATCCTTTGTGTCTTGTGTCAATTAGCGGAGTCAGCGGCTGTCTCAATTATAAAATTCCTACAAATTCGTGTTCTCAAGGATCCTGACATGAACAGAAAGAATGTTTCAAGAAGTCTGATTATTATTAACTTATCACTCATAAGAAAAATGTAACATTTATTCCACGCCACATTCTGAATGCTACATACTTTCCATTGTTAATCTTCTTTGGCAAAATTCTTAGAAATTTTTCTCTGGTAATTCTTTGCAGTTTTGTGACTAATTTTGGAGATGCTTTTAATTACATTTTATGTTAATAATGCAGTTGTCTTTATTCTAACTTTATGATTTATTTCGCGAGAGTAAAATGACAACGTATTGCCACTTCTTGGGCATAAGTAGGTAATAAATTCAACACGATGGCTAATTAAAATTCTAGTTTTCTCGTACAATATTCGGTGACCACAAATGTTTTTTTAAAATGTATTCTAATATTTGATAATGATAGGTTACCTACCTGAATAACGTCTTAGATAAATTTGTCGCATCGTTTATAAACGGCTTCTGCCCAATTAAAATATCTGATAACCATTTAACAGCGCGTTTAGCATAAAATTCCTGCTTCAATACCAACGTATCTCCATCAAGATCCCCGTGTTCAGCTGCAGAATTTCTAATTTTAATAAATATTTCGTAATAATCGGGTTTTTCGGCCATTTTTTACCTGCTTTTCAATTTGGCCGTTTTTTGGCTTCATAAACAATCCAATTCAATTAACTGTTCCCCATTTCCTTTCGTTAAAACGATAAACAGCAGATAACTGACCATCGAGGAAGCGCAAAAACTTTGATCAAATTTACAACCATCCTATGTGATAAATAATACTAGAAAAAAGTACTTGAAAATTCTGGGTTTTGGATATGTCTGTAGGTATTCTCTTATTATTATTATTAGTATTTTCGTATGATTTTCTAATTCTAATCGAAGATCAATTCGCCATAAAAATTTTTAAGAGATGAAATCCGTGTGGGTATCTAATTCCAATGATCGGATCTTCGACATTTTTAAAGTCATGCCGCAGCCTGTTGGACACGTGGACTTTAGGGAATGAACAAAAATATTTTTTATGCTCGAGTTCAATCGAATATTGGAGTGGAGTCCCATAAGGATCTAGTTTAGACCCATGATTTTTGACCACTTTTTTGTCAAAGCTATAAAAATGAATCTGAAATATTTACGCCCAACATGCGTTAGCAAACGCAGATAAAGGGTGCTTTCTAATTGTGACTTAAATTAGCATTCCTTTGTTTAAGATTATTGAAGACTCGAAATAGGTAGTATTTTTTTCTTCTTATCAAAACGTTTTTTTTGACCATGTTAGAAATATTTATGAAATCACAAATAACAAAAAATAACTCTTTTGTGCAGAATAAAACCTCTTAATAACTAATTGGCAAAAAATACACCGTATCAAATTGTATTTAAATAATCTAATAGGAAAGAGAGGCGACTTGTGTACACAGCTGTAGGCAATGGTTGGTTCTTATTTCTATTTGGCACAATTCATTTTTCGTTAATTATTTACTTTTGTCTAGTAAATACGGTTTTAATAAACGTCCGAAACGTGACAACCGAACAATAAACGCAGCAAAACTCTAAAACAAGTAGACACATTCAAATCTTGATGCGCTCAGTCAATGATACAGCACAAAGAAGAATTTAGAGAATTATAACAGAAATTAAGAAAGTGTCTAAAGAATAAATAGGTGTATAATGGACAATGTCAACATAAAATGGCTCGTCGAGCGGTTAATGCTTCGCCGCATTTTTTGCCAGATTCTTTTTTGCTCGTAACGGTTCCTGCCTACCGACAGTCTCTACAGACAGGTTGTCTGCAGTTGGGGTTTTTTGCCCTGACTGTTCAACATCCAAACTCCTCTTGGAAAAGACTGCAATGTTTTCAAAAAAATCAACAATACCAAAATTTGTCAGCTGTAACCCACTGTCAATTCCAACCACTCAAAAGGACATAAGATGCGTATATTTGTGTCAGGTCTTATTAATAATAATAATATTTGGATGATTTGTAAATCTCCGTTTTTGTGCAAAATCACCTCAAGGGCCTAATGTAATAAATAAGCCTTATGTAATGTGCAGTAATATGTAGCAGATATTTTTTTAGTGTTTCGTATCACAATGCAAGTTATTGAGCATCACAATTCGTTCATTCTTTCCATTTATAATTACTGAAGTTCCGTGATGTGAAAACCATTTCGGTGTTAATAAAGATATAAAATTTGTAAGCTCGTGTGCATTTATATATAAATAAACTACTCGTGCGAACACCGACTAATTAATGATATTACTGAAGGCGAAATGTAATCTACATCTGCAACTCGAGCTTGTATTTACAATTTATCATAATCGTGATGCCATTAACATAAAATGTTTGATTTACTTTGATAATATCAGATGCTACCGAAAAACGAATACCAGATTGTTGATGTTCGAGAATAAATTTAAAAAGATTTTGTTTTTTACCTGCCTACCTATATAAAAATCGTCGCTTTTAACTTCTTGTTGAAATATATTTGTTCTATGCAGTTAGTGTATCTATAATGACAAACTATCTACTTCTTCACACACGAATATATTCACCTATCGTCTCTAGGACTTGAGGTCTAAACTCGCTTTATCACCACTGCTCCACTAAACAAAAAGTAGAGTATTCAGAATTCGGATGGTCTTTGGAGTAGGAATTTCGTATTTCACGTTTCGTAGTTGCGTGTCATAAAGTCGGGCTAATGACATCCTTTATGTCGTGTCGGTGTAATTTGTCTGAACGAGCGCATATGTTCTATAGGTGTGACATCTTCGTTAAATGTGATTGCGGGTCCCCCAGTGAGATTTTCAACTTGTAGCTGTAAGCATCATCAAGCAAGTCATCCGCACAATGATTTAAGAAGTCTTAACGTGTCAGTTAGAATGGACGATAGACTTGGTCAGTATTATTGGTCGCTCACTTCAGTTAATAATTATCTTTGCCCATACAAATAAACGGATGCGAAGTGACGAAGAGCTGTCCCGATTGACATTCGAATCAGCTTCAATGTCAGCTCTCTCGGTAGCACATTAATGACTCCTTTCTTGAAGCAAAATTAATATTTTTATTAGTCATTCATGTAGGAACACACGTGATCATCAGATCTTAGGAAATGTTTATTTTAGTTTTGAATACAGATTCATTAAAAGGCCCAGTGATATGACTTTTCTTTTGGACGATTTTAGTCATTTATCTAGGCGGCAGAACATCCGCCTCTTTAATTCTAAGAATAAACAGTATTTAAATGATTAATGATGTAGAAATCAATCATGGTCTTGTCAACTCATTTCCCGTGGCGCTACCCATTCACATCCACGACGGTTTCCTGTTCAGGACGTGAAATCCACGGCGGAATACTGCTCGTACATTAGCGATTATGTGAATAAAATCGTTTCGTACTTGGAAAATATTCATTCAAAGCATTGAACTTGTCTGATGTTAGTTAGCGTTCATTTACTTCCATACTTTGCTTGCCACTGATCTCAAGTACTTTTAAGGTAAGTACTGTAATGCGTAAAAACATCGACATCACACCATAAGATTCCGTGAACCTTTATTTTTAGCGAGCCATGATTCGACAGCCGCCGAAGAGAACAAAAGGAACCGAGACTAGTTGTAGAATAAGGTCATGTAGAGTCGGTGTGTTTGTACGGTTAGTACACGCGCGTGTACCAAAGAATGGGAAATGCTCGTAACAAGTCCAACAGTCCCGCCAAAACTAAGGGTTTACGACATTTTAAAACAGTAAACAGAGAACAATGAAACAAGAGTTTATAAATGTCCGCTTTATACGGGTAAACAAAGAGGTATACGCGGAGCATATCGGAACAGACAATATCGTAGTTGGGTTATCGAAATCACGAGCAAATGTTGAGCCGTATCCAATAGCTTCACGACCGCTTTGTATATCTTCTGCTCTTCTCTTCCTCTCGGCTTACAACGGAGCATCTACCTCTTACTCTCAATTGCATTTTGCACTTCACTACACATGCATAATCTATTCTCAAGCCCCAATATAGTTATTGTTTATTTGAATGGATTGACGAAACCACCTATTCTTATAAAACTCATAGTTTTATTCGAACTCTCACTTATTCCCTAAACAGATTTTAAATGTTACATTTCTTTGATGCTCTACTATTTCATTTGCTGTGTTCGTTGAGAAGATTGTATAGGTTGTACATATATGGTGAAAACTCCGTTTTTTCCGTATTGTAACGTTGGCGAAATCAATCAACGGAGTTCGCCTTTCAAGTCACGTATGAGGAAAATAAGTCCGTATTGCATCATACCTTACAAATCACATGTATTTCTATCTAATTCCCATGCCTTACCATACCCAGCCTCACACTGTGTACGAGTTTCACATTCCTTGATTAGAAAGCAACTAGTTGTTATTCCGTGGAATAACTCTGCCTGACCTTGCGCTGGGTTTCGGAGCCTCCACTAGTCACTCCGCTTCCAAGGTTCCGATACCAATTAGTTTTATTTTCAAAACTATCAACCCAAATTGAGCGTCAGGGATTGCTTATCGAGAGGTTGATATTTAACTGGTAATTAATGGGTTGGCTGCCCATTAATCAGGATTCCGATCAGTCAAGGAGATCAATCGATATATTTTGTCTCCAGAATTGTATCAGAAAAAAATACCTCGGCTTTGATTAACAAAACATAATACCAACTGGTTTGATTCTATGCTGTGGTAACTAACGCCCACTTTAAATTGTATTGTTTTTGTGGCGATCTACCAGCATGCGATATACGATGCAATACGGGTAACTTCGCCAATCAAACATATCAGCTTTTTTCATGTTTTCAGAAAACTGTGTCTGAAGATTATTTGATTATTATAAAAATCAACAACTGCAATCTACACATGTTTTTTTTTCTGTAATCACTATAAAAAAACTTTGTTCTTTTTTATAGCTCTTTTAGCAACAATAAATACAAATTGAAAATGTATTAAATTTGTTATAATTGCAAAGAAATATATCTAACAATAACGGTGAAATTAGATAAATATCAAATGTGATCTTTTTACACAACAGAAGTCGTAAGATAATTTCATGGATGTTTCTATATTTTTAACTCAAAATTGTGATTTTTGCCCTTGTACTTCTTTTGAATTCCACGAGCGACTTGTGAGTGGTTGCAGTGGACGGTTAGTGAATAACATCAACTTATTATATATAAATATATACAAACGACCTTAGTTTCTATAGATGGGCTTGTTTCAATTTGATTTGGATGTCTGTTCATTAGTACTTATGAATTAGTATTTGCAAGAAGCCAAGTCTTTCGTGGGTTATGTCTCAATGTTGTGTCCAAATATTAGTACGTAGGTAATAAAATATTTGTATATTCATTTTAGAATAGATGTTCACTAGTTATAAAATGTTAAATTTGATAACTAAAAAATAATAATAATTCATATTCATTAGCAAAATGCTGATTTCTAAACATGTCTCATTTAGAAAAATAAGTGCGCCTATTTATAAGGTCGATTTATCTCTCTCGGATCGTTGCGTTTTTTTCAAAGCCCTGAATTCTTTTTTACGTATAAATCTTAAACCAGATGATGAAATAATGATAAAATCTTGCAGAGTCCGTAGCCACCATCGCGTGCCCGAGATTCAAGGCATAATTACTGCAAAATATACATTTCCAAGTATTTTTCACCATACGAGTACCTTGTCATCATCGACAGTTCACATTGCTATAAAAATGAGACTAATTGGATTTTTAAACTAACCCCTTTCTGATAATATGCTTTCCTAGAATTTAGGTAGGTACAGTCTTTTCAAAAATAATTTTTTGTCAAGTGTGCAAAAAGCTATTGAAACTTGTAACGTCTTTAATTTCTCTATAAATTCTCAATCATATTGAAACAACATTTAACTATTCTGACCAATCATGAAAAGTTCATTTTATGATAATAATATTCATGTTCATATAATTGCTCACGATATAATTATTTATTCGGAATTCGTTCGGAAAGTTTTTCGCATAATTTCGATATAATCTGACATTCGCGTTCATGACGAAAATACTTGCGTGCACTGCTCACGATATTGTAGTATGAAAAATAATTTACAGAGAGAGGAATGATGTTTGTACAAAAGAAGCCATTTATTGCTTTGCACCTTCCTCGGTAGGTGTAAGATAACTAATGAGTACATTTGGTATCGCTTCGTATTATTACCTATATCATTTTTAAAATGCATGGTTCTGTTTCTATTGTTGATTTAAAATTTGGCTGAAATGTATAAGATAATCACGTTTTTCACTAACACATTAGTTCATTATGTAAACATCCACCATGCAAGAAATTGTGTAGAATGTACAAGATCGGCGGCCATCTTGGCTGTCAGTTTCTATGGCATTTACGGTGTTGGTATAATCCGGCAATTCGTAAAAGGTAGGCGGGATTACCAAAACATTAAAATTTTTATGCAGCCAAGGTAATGTGTTTTTTTACATAAACTTGCACCAGTCGCAGTGGAAAAGCGGCGCAAGTGTTAATTATGCACTAGACGTTACGTGCAATTCATGTTACATTCAGAATACATTCCACACAATGCATATTGAGAAATACCCAGTATGTGCTGACACGCACAGTACGGATTTTTTAAACGAATTACTCCGTTACGCGATTAGTCTACGTTATTTGTTACTTGTGCTTCGACACAGAAAAAACCGTGATAAGAGCCCATATAATAAAAAAATGCGACGCAGACTTACAGACCATCCCTTGAGCGAAACAGTTTATCGCGGAATGCATAGTTTGTTTCCTGACATTTTATCGGTTGGTTTCATGCGAAGCTCTTAGATTATTACTCGTTACCTAACTTATCCTCGTCACTTTGCTCGGCTTGAGATATCAGTATGAATCAAAGGCAATCGTTGTTGACTGAATTGGCCATGTTTGATAGCTGACGTCGCAAGACACGTTTCATAAGTGTTCTGCCATTTCCACGCATTGTGGCACATATTTATTCGATATTAAAAAATGGAGAGCTCACTCGATTGTTGTGATATCTTCGATACGAGTAGTTACGCCGATGTTTTTGTGTTATTATAAAACTTTTTTAGACATATAACTTAATAAAATAATTGAGTTCACAAATACGAGACAATTTATATTCAGACCTCAGCTCTGTTCTTTCAGCTTCATTCTAAAGCAATTGAGAATATAATTATAATCGCATGCTTCTTGACTACATAAGAGCATTATTAATATCTAAATTAGACAACTGGTTCACTAGCATGAGGCGAAGGTATGGAGGCTCTAGATTTACCTTTGCTTACCTTAAATCTATTTCAAAGGTGATCAATCAATCAATACCTCCTGATAGTAGGTACCAGCCCTTTCCACTTGTATCAATTATCAATGGTTACAAAAGCTTATATAAATGAAACCGCCTTAAAATAATTATTTTTATTCAACAATGATCTTGAGGCGAAACGGATATAATTAATTCTTCTATATTTTATGGAGCAATTAGTCGAGGAATAATAATTGGTCTTTCTTATCCGCAAGTCTCATCAATATGATAACTTTTACAATCCGTCCCAAAACATCTGCAGATTGTTGGTTATGCCAATTAAAAAGTTCCATCGCTGGATAATGACTATGATCATCTGATCGCAGGGTATCCATTACAGGTAACTGCATTATCATACCGTTTCGCCTGAGTAGCGAAAAATGAATTCATTTTGCTTATCTCGTCTGTAGTGTTTTGATGCGTCCATTAAAACAGAAGGACGGTTAATGATTCAATTATAATATTGTTTGTAATTTGGACGAGAATATATCATTTTCAGTCATTCAGACATTCCTGCTGAAATAATTGCGATGCTAAGGGGGAATATGCTAATTTCGAGTTGCCCTACACTTAGTTGCTAAGATATTCCCAGGAGGGAATAAGATAATGCCCACCTTCCAAGATTGAATACAATAATGTTGCATATTGAATATAGATTGAACATGAAGACCATTAACATAAATTCAACAGCATAATATATTCTTTCCATTATTATAATATTATTTAAACAAAATATAAACTTACGTAACCATATAATTTCACCGGAAAGCTTTGTTCCTGTAGTAATGCAGTTAAATTGGTAGGTACCTACCTGTATTTTGCACATTGTATTTATCTGAATGTTCAGTAGTTATATTTATTTGAATCCACCTTAAAATACTTTCAAACTAATTAATATTTTATGTTTTGTTTCAGATATTGTTACCCACAAATCAGCAACAGTTATTCGATAACACCCAGTTTTAATGTAAGTATAAATTCATTTTTCATCAACTAAAAATTTTCCGGTGAAGAGACACCTAGCGGAAAACGTTATAAATATTGGTTTGTGCCTCTGCTAAGCCCGGTTATATAAGGTGTAATTTTGGCAACACTGGTTGAAGCGGCGATAGCAAGGTTGTTTAGTTACTTCTCTGGGACTCGCGCGACTGAGGTTCGAATCCTGATGTGGCCATGTCGAAGACGCGACGAAGCCTTATCTGCTCGGAGTATTCGTCATGGCCGAGATTAAAATATCGCAAGTGACTGACCCTTGTCGAACGATTCGCTTGGGTTTATGACATTGTGATTACAATTTTTATTTTTTTTAACTTCTAGTTTTCATTACGAAACATTTTCAACGTCCATCCCAAAAACATTTTTATAAAATCATTATTCCTTTTTTACGAGTAACCTATCTAATTTATTTTCATTGATGTTTTTTCTTCTAACATAGTTTATCTCCACCGAAATATTTCGGCAGGTAGAAAATAAACGCGCTTTCGTTTAAAAAAACGAAGACCTAAAAAGAGGGATACTTTTTTAGATGAGAACTTTGGGTACCCGGCCTAACCCTTGCCGAAAGGTGTGTTTTTTGTGCATTCACTCAGCGGGTTCACTTTTTTTGTTTTATTTCAAATTCCCTAATCATTTTAAAAAGTTTTTCTTTGCCTCGGGCATAACGCAGTATTATGTCATGTGCTTTAATGACTAGCCCCATATTAGACGGGTATTCATTTAATTTGATGCATCCTACGCCTTGTGGTTATCTCGAAAAAAATATATCTCAATGGTCTGGTTGGAATTTTCAGCTGTTTGAAGAAAGTATTCAGTAATTATTAACATTATTTTTGTTATACGTTTTTATTTAGAAAAGCGACTGAGTGCACTTCAAATTCATTGCGATAATTTTTCAAGATCTTTCGATACCAAATTGTTAGTAAGTTTCTAAAAAAGGCATTTGTCATTGGCTTTAAAAAATCGATCTCCTTTAAACATCACAAAGAATCCAATATTAAAGTATTTACATGGAGCACATAGGTTCTTTGGGGTCAAGATGTGGAACCCTTCGTTTCGTGTTTGGATCTCCCGTCTGTAATATATATCATTTGATATTATAAAAGGGATCAATAAGATGACATGTGCTGTCGTAAAAAATGTAGAAAGTATACCGTCGTTAAATTTTAATATTTAGGGCATGCAAACAAGAATGGAGACAGGTAGTCGGTTGGTAAACATACTCGCCCCTTTCACACGCCAAGGTTCCAGTCTCGCTGGCTGTTTTGTGTATTTAAATATTTAATCTTGAACGCATGGATTGACATACGAAACTTTAAAGGGTTCTTGTTTATACCTTGTAGTGCGCTTTTGGGATCGTTTTTGAGAACTATTACCAATTATTATTATTCGTTAACCAGTTTACTGATGTGAAAAACGATACGCATCAAACTTATAATGTTCGGAACATAATAATTTGATATCAAAGTATCAATAAATGGAGAAAAAAAACATCGAAAGCTTTGTGGTGCCATTTATAAATGGCATAAAACAAAGTACCTACTTCAGTGATTAGCTCAAAGTCACAGCGTCACCCGGTTAGAAAAGATGGTGCTGTTTTATATTTGTGCAACTTTTATATTAAATGTTAGGTACAAACGACACAACTGTTTAAAAAAGATGAACCAATAATTTATTACACAATTTTATATCTCACACACTCTGGTATTCAAAATACGTAAAAGATATTCTAATAGGTAATATTATTCAAACTACGGGTAAAATATCCCATTACAGGGATACCAGGTACCCCAAAAAGCTTTTTATCATCAGATGTTTTGCGGCTAAGACGACACGACAAAGCGAAGGGTTAACTCATCTCCATTGTGCGGCCGAATGCACCTTCCCTGGAAGTGAAAGGGTTCTCCGCCTTTGTGAACCGAATACTAAACCTTTGTTATTTCTCACTTACCAACAAAGGGATGAATACGTTTAGCAGTGCCAATATTTAATAATATAATCATATTCCGTTTTGGCTACCGGAAGATTGCGAGATTCCGTGTTTTGGGTTTCCTGAATACATTATCCTATCACTTTTGCATTCGATGAACGGGTGCACTTTGACTGTGGGAAATGTTGGTAACTTTCACGGTTAAATGCATATTTATGACTGTAAGAAGGACGCTGTGAAATGTACACACATAAATCAATCGGAATACGCATTAATCCCTTTGAATCCAGCTTCCAATGAAAGATTTTACCGTCTGCCGTATTAGATAATACTTCAATAGCCTATAAAGCCCATATATTTTCAACCTTTGCATTTAAATGAGGCAAAAGACGGTACGTTTTCTCATACACTATTACACTAAGCATACTAAAATGGGAAGCATGATTATCGAATATATCGATAGTAAATATCAAGTTAGAATAAATTACACGCAAGCAGCTCATAAAATCATATTTTAGCGTGATCATTTTTATTGACTTCCATTTATTGCCCCGTAGTCACTGAGAAAATCAAAGATGTTAAATAGTTACTTGCTTACTGATATGTAAACTTATAATGCCCTCCTACGCAACAAGTTTCTGTAAATTATTGCATAATTTCATTCGAGGTTAAATTTAAAAAAATATATATATATTAATTAAAATTATCAGTTTCAGTACAAACAAGCATTATACTTGTATTCACATATCGTGTGGGGGATTTAAAAAAAACAATATTAAATACATTTTTAATGTAAAACACACGTCGCCTGTGTTCACCTAAATTACATTCATATCTTTTAATTCCCCCTGCTATCCTTTTGTTATCTTGATAACTCCATTAATGTTAACATATCTAATCTTTCCCGAATCCTTTATTCATATTCCCGATCTTATCACGTCCTGCCCGTCACCCGAGGACGAGCCCGTATCTCCTTGTTCAACATTGGGTCTTTTCAGACATAAAAACCAAAAAATGTGACTGTCTTTATTAAGATTCAACATATTTTTTTAAGTGATAATATATTACACAATAATATTACCTCAGCAAGAGTAAACAGCACCAAGTGAGGATCACATTACCAAGTCATATTTTGTAAAAATATATTTTAAAGTATAATAAAACTCATTTCCGGAAAGACAACATTATACAATTAAAAGGTTTTTTTACATAAGAATACAAATTTAAGAGGGAGTTCATGAATACCGTACATAAAATTTAAAACAAGCTAGACAGACGTAACACACTTAATTTAAAAATTAATTTAAATTATTTAAAAGAAGTTAAAGAGTTCCAAAAATATATTGTGTCACTGGTTACTAAAACTGCCGAGAAAATATCCTTTAAGAGCTTTTACCAATGTTTTTTTTAAATAATTTAATACAAGATTTGAATTAAACTTAACATTATTTTCTTTATGTTTATTAGTTTCCAAATGAATAGTGTGCTGTTCAATTGTTCAACATGGCAACATAAGAAACGTGAAAATCTAACAATAATAATTAAGGTATAATTAATGGGTTTTTTACTCGCTGTACTAAAATGGTGCCATCTATTGTTCATTGTTTATTGCAAGATTTATTAACCATCTACCGAAATCGTTTTTAATGTTACACCTATCACAACATTCATGTTTAAACCTACCCATTTGTTTTACCGAAAGAAACCTAATATTATCTAAGAATAATTTTATTCTGTTTTTCATCAATCCGATTGAAAATTTATTGAAATTCTTAAACATTAATTTTTCGGCGTAATGTTTGTTTGTACCGGTTATTTAGTCATGCAACCGCGTGATATTTTAAACAAGCAATAAATTACTAGTAAATTTTTACGTGCATTAATTTATTGAGCTCTTAAAGTTGTGTGTGGCCGTTAAATAGTAATTTTCTTATAAGAACAAACGGGTTTGTGTCAAGTTTATGATAATAAAAAAACATGAATTCAACGCATAGTAGAGATATGATATTTTTAATGTTTTTTGGGAAATTTAGTTTGAAATAACTTTACGCGGCACACCTCTTTTAGCCGTCATCCGATATAACGACGAAATACGTAACCGATCTGTAGATCGCCTCGCTTTGTGGTTTTGTATTATTGAGGCATCGAGTGCCTTTCCGGGGGTCCGATGCTTTTTGACATAAAACATGTATAAAACTGGAGACTTTATCTTGAATCGGCAATCAACAAGTAAATTGACGGCAGTTACATTCCACGGCCGGTTCGTAGTTCGTACCTCCACGTACGTGGCGGTTCACCCGACATGCCCCACGCTCGTAACAAATAATATAAACACGCTCAACCCGTATGCTTAGATACCTGTAGATATTATGTATTTACTCTACACGCTCTGCTCGTGGGCTACAACAAGATATAGTAAACCACTTTTCTAATGTTGCTCAATTAAAAAAAAAAGTAAAATCATATTAACATCAACTATTTTGAACTAAACGAAGCCGGTTTTACCAGGTTTTTTTTCTTTTAATAAGTTGTGATTCAAATGATCTTAACGAATTTCTGCAGCGTAAATTAATATCTTTTATCGATACTCGATACCCAAGTTATTTAGTGAGTTATCGAAAATCTAATCGCCCTCTATTTTAGGATTAAATATTACGAGCGTAGGTAAAATCCCGCGGTACTTATTCGAAAGCGGGCGAGCTAATGATTGAAATACCTTTTCATTTAACATTAGGCTTGCGTAATTTCCTAAAAGGCGGCCATTCTGTGTAGGCATTTGTATTTATTTTTAGACATTTGCTCCCTTAGCGGCTTCGATTATTCCGTGTGGCAACTTAAGCAGAAGTGTTCGTGGCCAAATTATATTATCGGATGTCTATGTCTGTATAATTGTAAAAGTCACGAAGCGCCACTGGTGTCGTGCCCGTGGGCATTCAGAATCCAGGGGCATGCGGCCAATAAGGGCAGAGGGGCAATACGGTGATAATAGTTTTATTCACGTCAGAATGGGGCACTTTGTTGGTTTATTACACAATTCTGTGGCATTATATCTGAAACTCAAACTGAATATTCCAAAAGATTTTTAAGAAAATATGCTACTCAAATCGTAGTTTGAGTTCTTACTGCTTGTTCCAATTTAACTATGAAACCCCTAATGTTTAATCCTGACACATTTAAGAAAATTTATAATCGAAGCTTTGGAAATTAAAGCAATTTAAATTAAATCAGTTCTCTATTAATGATCGCAATGTGGAGGCCGCTTCTTTCGACATTTCATTTGGCTTGGCTATCAGAACACGTGGAATAACTACAACACACTCTGCTTTTAAGAATATCCATTTCTTCAGATTTATTCGCAAAGTGAGAAGAACATGCGGTTTCCAGCAGAATGTAATATTACAAGGTCAGATGTCAACAAATTACGAGATGAAACACTTAATGTGTAAGGTAATAAAATAAAAATGAACGGAGAAAAAACCCGTGGTTGTCAACGGTTCAAAGCGGTCGTGATTCGAATTATTATCGCCAAGGCTCGAGTTTATTGTGACCAAAATGCTCAGGAATGCAGTGGGATGGTTTGGAAATTCCACAGATTACGCGTTACGTCTTTTAATTCTTTCCGAAACCACTCTCAAAACAACCGTAGCCGAAAAGGAACCTGTATCTATTTCCAACGAATTCTATTATTTAAAACATATAATAATTCGGATTCAACGGATTAAAGAGAGTGTTTTTTAGTTTACTAGGAAACCACGTGGAAGTCAGTGAAACTGCAGATAAAATCACAATAAAATATTATCGTGCAACGCTATCTTAATGTCTGCGAGGTCAATTACATGATAGTGTGCAGATCATAGGTGTATTTCCACTCGAGAAATTATTCGTTCTTGTTAAAAATATGCTGCGTGTAAAACCTAATCTTCAACATCTTTCAGAATTCGTCTCATCTGCAATACAATAAACAATTATTGACTGAGCGTAGCAAAGTCCTCTTTTAGTTCTGACTACTCGAGCGTTCTGCATTTCGTCTTCCTGTAAATTTTTTTGTTTTTTTTTTTATAGTGAATACCTCACAAGAGTCCCAACTGCTCCCGTCTGGAGCCAGTGAGACTATGGCATCCCCAATTGGGGGATGTTGTGAGGCTGAAGGTAAGTGGGGAAGGGAAAGAGGAAGGTGGGGAAGTACCTGGCTATTCAGATCTAGTCACTAAACACGGCTAAAGCCATTTGGAGCAACGTTTCAATTCTGAATGGTGGTCTTACACCAGGGCGATACTGGTAGTATCTTCCACTCTGGGTTGTTGTTACGTTCCGGTTAAAGATGGTGGCCGTTTTTACTTGTCGTATGCCGCCATTGTGCCGCATTTGCCGATAGGCACGAACAAAATAAACATATTAGGTAAGAAGTTACAGTTTACAAAAATATGATTTTGCAAAAAAGACAACAAGTAAGTTATTACGAAAATAGAATCAGCTGACGCACGGAAAAAATTTAGCTTAAGCAAACGATAGATTAATGGTTCAGTGAATATTATTGTTCAAATCTGATCGATCGTCGAAACGTCGTGCTTGTTAATTAATAAAGTAATTATTTAAGTACCTACTTATAAATCTTACTGATTTCAGAGGAAATTTTGGTTTTGATTTATTATATAAGAGAACATATTTTTGGACGCAAAATCTACTAACTGTTAACAGAACTCTAGTAATTGTTTACACTTTGAGTGCACGTATAGGTGCTGAACGGCCAAGTAGAAAGGAAATAAGTACCCATCTCAATAGAATCTATTCATAATGAAGAACCTACTACTTACACTTACAAATACCTCAATTTACTACATAGGCTCATATACTCGTAGTGACCACCACCTGGCGATTTCGGTCAATATACTCGGACCCTAGTTTTGTAGACAGAGTGAAGTGAGTTTATTCATACTGGAAGAATAAAGCTCTGTTTCTTTTTCACATATCGAGTTGATTGCATCTAAAATTCAGAGGGCGTAACCTATCATGGTTACCAGTTTTGGACTGGGTTCAAAAACCTAGCAACGATCATCCAAAACTGGTTTTTTTTAAATCAAAACCCACCACCGCCGGCCCGACGCTCGGCGTTCTTGAACTATGAATGTGATACTCGATCCAAATGGAATTGATTAATATTTTAAAGCTTCTGGTTTGTCGTGAAATGCACCGCATCGAATCTAAAACTAATTGATTTATTAATTATTTTAGGTTACAATAAATCATCTACGGTAATATAAAATATTTAATCTATTGCGCGACGAATCTTTGATTATTGATAAGCGATAAATGAGTTTTGTAATATCTTCAGCTTCTCTTTTTCTTACCCAATATCTATATTTATTAAAATGAATGTTTCCGTTATTTGTCGCTTAGACTCTAAAACTACTGAACCGATTTAGCTGAGAATTTCAAAGTTTGTTCTTATTGGTGTCAGGAGTATTTAGGGAAAGACTTAACGCTTTATCCCTGCACTGTAATGAGATATGGAGTCGAATAAAAGTCTGTATAATATATATTTTTAATAGTTATAATGTGGTATACAGTATTGATTGGTGGAAGTGGAGGACGCCCGATGAAGACATGGCACGATCAAGTTATACCACAGCTTATAAAAAGTAACTTTTTTCAATATATAATATTATTTCCACAGTTTTCAGGTACACTAGAATTCATAACCTAAAAACTTTCACCATTCATAATTCCGAGCAACGTCGGGTAGAGGTCAGCTAGGGCCATTATAAAAGAAAGGAATGCTTTTGATTTTTTTTATCAGCTGACCAAATATTATTTAATTGATATCGTATTCGTTTAGCCATTTACAAAGATATTTGAACTTCGTGTTTTCAAATAATAACTCTTTAACTTTATGTCCTTTGACGCTAGCCTTAATGAGTCGAAATATTTAATAAATATAAAAGGGAATGAATGACCCTTTGTGGTGATTTATAAAAGCTCTTTGAATATTTTACCAAGCCTCTAGGTCTGCAGTTTGCACAAGTGGTTTGTCGTTTTTCTGGCATTTCGTGAGGATTTACCATAACATATTTCCGTAATTTAATGTTTATAGGTGGCGACTTTTCATTTAAGCCTAAATAAAATTACCTACCTACGAATATGTAAGCTATGTATGAATGTGTTCGTTCAAAATGCAATTAAAAACCACAATTCTTTCATACTTTGCATACGAAATTACGTTACGCTGACCAATTGTAAGTTATTATTTTTTTATATTACTTCCATACTCCCACGAAAGTAAGGTTCTTCGGGGCCTAAGTCATCTCTGGGTGAAAGGTACTTTATGCAAAGAAAGGATAGGAAGTTCTGTGGAGGAAAAAGGTATGAGGGTGGGTTGAAATCTGGAGGTCAGTATGTCCAGAAGTAACGAATGATTTCATCCCTCCCACTGTGGACCACTTTAGTCAGTCCCTGGGGAGAAAGGTCCAATAGGTCAAACATTTTTTAAATACCCTTATGTATTAATAAAAATAAATACATTGTAGTAAAAAAACACTATATTTCACGGGTTGATTTTTTAATGCTTTCATGTAAAATATTTGGCTGAAAAAATATTCGATGGCCTTTTGTTGAAATGACTTTTTTTAAATATAACCTATTCATTTAGAACAAGATTATGTTCATGTTTTATTCTAAAGGGTAGCTTCGTATGGATTTCATTGCAAATATCATCGAACTAGCATGCGTTCTTAATGGTTCATTGCCGTAATCATAATAATATTATAGTACTGTATTATAGTACCTACCGAGGTACTTTTAAATTTGTAGTAAAATAACATTTTCAAATTGCTAGTGAGGTGATGGCGTAAAAAGTAAGATTTGTCGTGAGATATATTAGCGGCCATGACGAAATAACGAATTTCAGAACCTTGTAAACATAAGTTTATTGCTTTATTAATACCGTGATTTCCTAGATTAGGCTTGTTTTCAAACATTTAATTGAGCATTTTATTTAGAATTTTTTCGTTTCACATTTAACGCTTTGATTGTATATCGCATGGCAATGTTACTTTTATGATTCTTACCAATTACACAACTCCCGATTTGAAACCGCTTCAATGAATGACCGAGGGCCGTTTGTTTAATTCAAGATTAATTTTAACCGCCAGTTAATGCGCTGTTAGAACCACCCGTTTAAACTTACTGTTGTGGCTAACTCGGTTTTCAACAAATTCTAATCTCACTTTTAAATCAATGACTAATTTAAACATATTAATGATTTTTCATTTATTTATTTTGCTATGATACGTCTGGAGAAATCTTTAATAACGTATTTTAGTAAAATCAACGAAAATACATTCTTACTATGGAGGTAGGTATTAGGTATGTTGTACTTTTGAGTTGTATTTTCTCATACAAAATTTCCTGCTTGTAAATAATACAAGGCAAACAACGAAAAATAAAACCAGTATTTTTAGAAGGTGTTTCCAGATAATGTCTTAACACTTAGCAAACATGTTTAATTCAAAAATAATATACTCGAATGTAAACACATACAGACACAGCCTATCTCGCGCTGTGTTTGCTTTTGATAAAACATTCCGAAATGTACCAATCTCTATCCGACTGTCACGTGGTCATTTGGGTGGAAAGAGGGGGGGGGGGGGGTCAGGACTGGACCACCGAGGGCATTGACCTGTCCGCAAACAATCCCCTCCCGTTTACCTCTCTCCCTTCCTTTTTTCGGATCCATCCCTTTTGACTCATAATATTACAAGAGTCTTGACCATTTACGAGTATTTTGTCCGTTGTCAAACATTTGTTTTGACCGTTCAAATACTTCGATATGTTTAGTTTCTTTGTCAGATTTTCGAGAAAACGTATGTTCGTTTTTATCTTTTACCAAAATCATTTCTCATTTTCTCACAGAGATAGTGTGAGAACCGAAATGTTATTTTTATTCATATCAACACGGACTTGACGGTTTTTTGCTTTGCTATATTATTTGATTGTACAGCTATCTGATGTTCTTCGCAGAACGGGTCACCTATTCGACCTAGTTAGGTAAACACCATAATCAAACCAGAAAAAAAACCAATAAACACACATTAAACTTTTTTTAAAGATACGAGTAACTTCTAAACCTGGGCGCAAAAAATGAAGGCGATTTAAAACATACTCGGGTTTAGCTTTGCAATTATTTATTTCTAGACACCGAGAGATAATGCGGTTGTTCAGTCTTCCAATATTCTTTGCCGTAATAAAATTACTCCAGCCAAATTACACGTACCTAATAGCATTAGAGTAGAAACGCCAACCGAAAAAAACAAATTGAATAACTTATCCGACATAATGCTTTGAATGAACAGATTCAAGATGCAAGGATTTACTAATTTGTTCGTCCAATTTTGCAGTACCAATCTGTGTATTGTATCATTTTACCAGCCAGTGAGCGCAAACAATATACTGTAGTGTTATCTGTGTACTAAATTTTTAGCACAAATGAAGTTACCTCAGTAATTATTACCTACACATCGTTAAAATCCAATTACGAAATACTATCATTTTGTGAAATTATTTTCTTGTATTTGTTTAATATACCTTCACAATACAATAGCTTATTTTGTTTTATTTGACGTCCTATTTTGGTTATCGGTACATGGCAGCATAATAATTACAGTTTATGAAATGCGTCCTTTGAATATTATTTCCTATGTTGTTTGCAGTGTTGCCAGTTACGGGTTCCTCTACTAAAAAAGTAACTATTCCACTACATCGGGGCAATTTATCACGACACCGAAAAAGCACGCATATTATCGCATTTAAATAACAAAACATGAACCCCCCTTCGCTCTTCATAAACGTTTTTTTTACATCGGATATTATTGATATCCAGAAGAAAATGAATGGCGTAAGAGGTGAAGTATAGAAATTTCGTAACCAGTCCATTATCTTAAACCTTTTTCTCTCTTTGTTTGAACTGTTTTTTTATTCCACGGTTCATTGTGTGACATCCGACAATCCGACAACAACTATTAGCAAACCAGGGAACTTGCAGGGATTGTTGAAAGCGGTACTTATTCCTACTTAAGAAACATTAAACAATTTTGTTAATTATTCAATTGAATTGAACGCTCCATAAAAATGCTTTCATGTATACAAATTGTATGTAAATGGTTGTAGCACCAATAAAGAATAGCTATCTCAGTTCGAGCTATAAAAACTCACACTGAGATGGTATTCCATTAGCTATTATGTCGAGTATCTCGTAAGGTTTTCTGATACTTAATTATTATTTATTATGTCTCTAAAACGCCGACTTTCGGACCAACTTGGTAAACCATATAATATGGCTCGGGTTCCAAACTTCTGCCATGGCAATTCTCCCCATCTAATATTGTAAAGAACACATTCATGTGATGGCGACCGTAATTTATACGGGTTAAATAAATTTGGTTTCGAAATTTACCCCGCGATATTTAAAACGCTGACAAAAAATGAAAGCTCACTTCGTCAGGACTTTTTGTTTATTTATTTTTTACACTATGCGCATCCTTACAAGCGCAGCGAACGTGAGCGGATGTGCACCGAAAAGGAACATGATTAGACGGAACTAGTTTGTTTAGAACAATGGATAAAGGATATTAGAAAGTTTAGAATAGTTTTTGATTTCGAAATCAATTGGTGGTACACTCTTATGATTTCACGACAACTTATACTTTGATGGGAAGCTCCGGGGGAGTGATTTATTTCAATAATTTCCTGTTCGTAATTAATGAATGCTTACTTATCTTCGTTAAAGATACTCTTCAATTAAAAAAAATACTTGCTGTGAATCTGTGATATTTAATACTTAATTGGGTATTACCGTTCGTTTATAAAACACACTTGGTTTTAAAATGCGAATATCGCCTATCCACACACAGCAGGTTCAAATTAAATGCCGAAAACCAGTTTTTTGAAGAACAATAGTTAGTTTTGTGAATGAACTTAATTGCATTTCTTGGGAATTAACTACGTAAATCTTTCTAGATATTTTCTTTTTGGAAATGTTTTAATTTTCAATGTACTTATTACTAATAAGTTATTACTGATGTTTTTATATTTCAATGTGCAATTAATTTAAAATGCGTAGTAATTTAAAGCTGACAACAAATGGTTAAAGTCGTTCGCAGTGAAATCAGCCAAGCGGACAACGAATCGATTCTGTTCATCTTTCTTCTGGGTGATAAATGATGTAGTTTCAATGCAATTTAGACTGCACCAGGACCAGAATAGCCGGTGCTAGTTGCACTTGCATCTTCATTAGTTTTGCAACTTGCCGTTGGATAAGAAATAATGTACAAATTAGTTAGTCACTTGAGCGTTTTACCATTTGCGCGTATAAATAACCTGACGTATAGTTCAGAATGACTAGAATTTATTATCGATTTAGTGTTGCAATTCTGGTCTTTGTTTCGTCAAATGATGCGTTGATGCTCTTGACATCTCACTCGTTGCAACAAAGGCCTTTGCCCTGCAGCAATCATATATGCAGATGCATTCAATACGAACGCGTGATGGATGAGATGATAATGAAATTCACGTCAGTCATATCTATCCAGATCGTGGATGCAATTTTAGACTCTCATTTAAACCGGTACGATTTCAGTTCAGTTTTCAGTTTCAGTGCCGGCAACCCGGGCGTTTATTTAATTTCAAGGTTGTTTACATTGTTTTCTTTTCTTTTACCCGCCTCACTAGACAAAGTCTGAAATATATATATAA
The DNA here is from genome assembly GCF_061612785.1 of Hesperophylax consimilis. Lineage (NCBI taxonomy): Eukaryota > Metazoa > Arthropoda > Insecta > Trichoptera > Limnephilidae > Hesperophylax > Hesperophylax consimilis. The sequence continues at coordinate 7,979,330 of NC_142842.1, forward strand.
TATATATATTTGAAACTATGTTTGATTTTATAATCATTACTACAAAGCTGAACAAAAATAGTCTCTAAAAGCCTTGGCGTCAGAATATTTAAACAGTTTTATCCGTGGAATTTCTAAGTATAAATACTGAACTTCTTTTATTTAGAGCTTTAAAAAGAGGATATTACAATATCGTTTTTACCACGTTTTCCAGTTGTCAATTAAAAAAACGAAATTTTGTTTTCTGAAACACAGGCGAAACCGGTTATTAAATATATATGCTAGATAATCTTTTGGAAATATTCTTAGTAAAACATGTGCTTTGTTTGCTTTATACTTTACCAAATTCACCGGTTTATTGCTTCTAGTTTCCATGTTCCACCGATTAAAAGGCAAGATGGTTTCAGCGTGAATATTTTGATGAAAACCCACCCCTGAGCACTTATCAAATTAAATTCGCCGCAAATATTAGACAGCTCATCAAATATCTGATAGCGGCTCCGGTGATTAGGAAATCCATTTGATCGTATTGCCTCCATACTTCATCCTTCTTCATCATACAAGTAGTAACAATATTACAAGGAAAATGATGAAGCACATCTTTCAAATTCAATCTCTGACCTGATTTAACTACAAAGTTGATGGTTTTTTTTGTTGAACATGATGTATGGCGTTGGTACAATGATGACCAGTAATTAATATTAGGTAGGTATTCAGTTGCTTCAAGCACTCACATATGTACCTTAACATAATACCCATTAAAATACCCAATACAAAACTATTTAATTCAATTAAAGATCTAATCGTTAGAAAATTTAATTACAGTTAAATTGAAATTTTGTAAATACCACTTCTAAATCTTAGAAGTCTTCATTGAATATTGTCGCTTGTTTGCGGCTGTTTATAAAATAGTTATGTGACTTGAAATATTAATAACTCGATATATATTTTATTCTTATTGCCACAATAGTAAACAATAGACGAGTGATTAATAACAAAAATATTGTTGCATTGTTTTTCTGCTGCAGATTATGAGGCGTACAAACACTGTAGCCGGAATGCAAATAATAATAAAAGTTAACATTGCATGCATCACCAGCGTATTATGCATTTGAGCACGCTTGTGTGCGTTGACTGCAGTTATATGTGCTTGTGTTGGTGTGCACAGTCGGGCACAAAACGAAGGAGACCACAAACCAGACATCTCGAGTCAAATTATATCTCGCGACATTCGCCGTGCCCTGTTATTACGGACATCTTTTTGTCAGCGTTCTGTACTTCATTTGTTGGCCGCGAATGTACTTTGTGTCTTGTACATGTACCTAGGTGTGTGTAAATGCAGAGGCGCTGCAAACCGTATGTTAAATGTGTGCGGTGCACACGGGCGGTAGAACCAAGGGGCGGCATTTAGAATTCAGCTCTTCGCACGTTCTTCATGACCGATTCATTCGAAATCTATAATTTCAGATAAATTCTGATATTCTCTGAAATTTATTATTTGAAATTATTAAAGAAATGAGACCTACATTTCGTCAAACTATTGATGACCGAGTAATGATTGAGCTGATGTTAATAGAATGAAGGACCAAAATAAACGTAGTTACGACACTATAATATGGTTTGAAAGACAATGTCGTTTATGATTGAGACAACAAAGATTGGTTTCATAATATTTTTATAATGTTATTGTTGCAAATACTTCATTCTGTTCCAACGACCACACAACGATAGCGTTTTAGAAGATATTAAAACCACGACATTTAATTATATACATTTCGAAGTGTAATCTCTTGAAAAAAAAAAATCTTTTGTCAAATTAATGACTGCTTATTTTACATTTACATAAAAGTTTGTATTTATGCAATTATGTGAGATCATGAAAGATGAGAGATCACTTGATCGATAGGCTAATGTCGTAACTACCGATACATTTATACAGATTTCACGAGCACGGTCGCGCTGTTGATATCCAGACCGATATTGACATTGCTATATACGCTGGCAACTCTGAAGCATCTGTACTTTTTGATACTAAAGATAGTGTTAATTAGTTCACAAGGTCGTTAGTCATAACTAACGACTTTTGTTTGGGATGGAATCTTCTGAATTGGAATTTCTTAGAGCTTTGGTTCATCTCCATTCATTAATAAGCATTTTTTTGTACAGTGGATTTTGACTACCGATTGTCAGAATCATATTCTGACCGTGCTCGCAATTATCGCTAACTGACCACATATTATATTGACACAGAGTTTTATCGATCGTCCTTGCTTGGCCTTATGGATCTATATATAACATACATATATAACACCAGAACCATATTAATTTATTACTAGACTAATATTTTTTCTTTTCCGCTACGGCCCAGTCTAAACGTGTACATGTAAGAGTGTCTCATTGCTTTTGTTTGTTCGCATCATGCATAGGACTCGGGCCATGTGTTCAAATAGTAGGTACCTACCACTCACAACTTCCACATGTCGTGATTATTTCGAAGAGAATCGAAACAGAAATACTCCCACATGTTATTATATGAATGAGTCAATCGGTTGAACCTATCATTTACTATAATTTTCAGCCTCAACGTACGTATTACTAAATTTTGTAATACCTACCGAGAGCAAAAAATCATATTCTTGCACATGAAGATTGTTAAATGTATTTGTTCTCGAACTGATTCTGTTGTAAACCGAAAAGTTTTATTATCTATCACGATATTATGCACTTCTAACAGCATTTAAGATTATCTATGTGAAGAATTTTACTCTGTTAATTATGGAACCAACCACTTGTGCATTTAATTACAATACAATAAAATGCATTGTGCACGATATTGAAAAGTTTGATTGAAAAATTAGAAATATGATATTATATATCTTTTTCTGTATGTAGCCATACGTTCACCTGGACTAGATCACAATATATCTAGAAAACTAATATTTCATCAAAACAATGATCATTTATCATAATATTTCTGGTGTACGTTATTGTGCAATTTGTCATTCAGTTGTAGCTAATTTGTAGCCAGGTACCCACCATTTTCTTCGTACATTTCTAATGTTCTGCAGTTCGTATTTAGTATATTCTTTGTATTGTGTTATTATAGGACAATAGTAGTACAATAAGTAAATAAAACAAATAAACGATACAATAATTGCGATTTCATCCAAAGACTGACCATTCTTTGCTTAATTTTCAAATACAGAACTGTGCCATCATGAGTATGATATTTACATTTAGATCAAATGTGATGGCGATATTTGACGTCACACAAGTTTAAGAGAGATAGAGTGTATGCTAAATAGGCTAGAACTAAAAGGCATTGATTTCCATTCAAATCTCTACATGGAAAGCATTTCTAGTGGGTGTTTTCCATTCGGTTATTGGAACCATAGAAGTCATTATATTTAGACTTGAATAAATGCTTGTAGCGGACAGGTCCGTTGTCCAGTGTTATTATGAATACTAAAAACTATCTTCAATAGTTCTTGTGATCTTTATTATTCTACCCATGCCTTATAACTGTTAACCCTTTTCATACCAACGTTTTATAACTAAATTTATTTCACTATTGATTAACTCAAGTGCAATTCATGAACATATCTGCCTACCTATCAAAACTATTGGTCCTGTGTAAATCAAGTATATTTATTAAGCAAAACTAATGTGAGTTTTTTGTTTATCCACAGATGACGACTAAGAACTACCAGGACAGCAGAAGAACAAGGTGTAAAGAGTAAGAGCGACCTCGTTAGCAGGACTTACCTGGGCGGCCGGGTACCACAGCTGGCCACCGCCAACGGGTTGACACGCCTAGTTTTCAATTTGAGGCGAACGGAAATAGGTAAGGCGAAGTGTCGGTCGTTAAAATAACTCGATAAACGTTAAAACCAGCGCGGAGCAAAAAAGCGTAATTCGTTTTTGTTTTTTCCCCGTTGCGAGGAATTAAATTCGCTTCAATGTGAGGCAGATATTATTATTCTCGTAGTCACATTAACGCCTATTTTCTTTCATTTTTCTGGACGAGTCTTTCAAATTGATGGCGTTATTAAAAGTATAAGTTGCGAATAACTACGGATTATTTCATTACTATTGGAAGCTGGCGTAATAATAATTTTATAATCCTTATCAGATGTCATATACCAAAAATGAAAAATTCTTGAGAATAAGTTAAATATGTTCCACATTTTCGCTGAGAAGTCTGCTCTTTAACGCTCTTCTTCTAGTTATTTTTCTGCCATCCTCTCCTATCGAAGGTTGGATATCATTAGGGCAATCTTCATATGAAGGACACCTACATTAACCGGGAACCGTGTTCGTAAGTATTTTGAAATTACGAGGTGTAGCGTCCTCCATCAATATCCCCAAGAATTTTAATGTGTGTATTTTTCTATTTTTGCCTCCTCGTGGTGTGTCCAAGCTATTAGCTAGTTATATCTACCATCATTTTGCATACATAAACATATACAAACTACCGATGTTTATTCATTACTGCATTAGTTAGGTATTTCTGACAGACAACGATTAATCATTTCTTCTCGTTATAATTGTCAGTAAATCCGCGATGGTGATGGTCGTCTTGCACATTTCGCTCCACTTCGCGTAGTGATGTGCAAAATTAATCGCAATTTCCAGAGTGCGAGGCCGATATGCATACTCATACTGAAACAATTTATTTATGTCGATATTATGCCGTTACCAGTTTCCGCCGGTCACCATTTTGTTTTTGCATAATTTTATGCAAATCTACAATATCTTTACTCGACATCATCGTAAATACCTGCCCGTAAAGAGTTGAAAACGATTGGGCATTCGGGAACCATTTAATTTAAAATTAAGTTGAATTACTTTTGCTAATTGATTGCACAGAAAATTGTTAAATCAATTGAAGATATTACATTGATGAATTTATTTGAATTTTAATTACTAACTTACGCTTGAGGCTTAAAACTGTTTCTACCAAAATTAACCAAGAAAACTTACTGATAAAAAATATTGCTAATTTATTAATAATCCGGTTTAAAACGGGATTGCAGGCCGTTAACGAATGAATTGATTGGTTTCCTGATAAACTTTAAGTAAAATACCTATGCATTATCACGATGTCGCAAAACAATGTTAACGTTTTCGCATTTCGTCAACACGTGTTCCGATATTATTACGAATTTATTAAAAGTTTATCAGGACGATTATTAATAATTTTTAATAGATCATCAATACTCATTTTTTCCGTGTATAGAACAAATAATATCACTATAAGTTTTTGACTAATCCCAATAAGTTAATAGTTCAAAGATTTATAGCTCGTGGTGGAAATGATGTCGAATGCTGTAAATAGCTTAATTTTGTAATAAATTCAAAACTGTGAAAGTTTTAAAATTTTTGCAATGTCAGAACTCATCGTTAGAGCGTTTTCAGATGTACAAAAACACGCGCACACCTATTCTGGTTTAAATTTAAGTTGCTTTAGTGAGCAAATTTGACAAAATCTTCGGTGTGAAGCGATTCGAAGGTCAGCCGGCTTCTTTTTCGGTTTTTGTTCGTACCACTATTTCAACAACTCCCGCCATCACTAAAGTAATAATTTACGATAGTTCTTCACTTCATGGTCAAATCACGTTAGATTTCCAAAGAAGATTATTTAAAATAAAAACCAGTTACATTAACATCATTCAAAATTAGGTACACCCAAAGCATACCGGTTTCAAATATTCTAGTATTAACTGAAAATTTGATAAAACATTTTTCTTGTTTTCGTTAATAATCTCTCGAGTTATCTTGTGTTAAAAAAATCGATGAATATGGAATTCCACTCTTACATTTTGAAGATTTTTTGTTGTTGTTATAAAATGCTCCATTTTTCGATGGTATTTTACGTCGCGTAATAATTGTTGTCAGTCTCGTCCGCTATGGCATCCTTGGAGATATTTATGACGTCAGAATCACCGACCCGTAGCGTTTAGATTTATAGGTTATTTAATCAGTTTCTATAAGACTTTCTAAATTATAGAATTCTTCTACAATATTAAAAGTTTTTTAATAAAGGTTTACATATTTTACGAGCTATGATGACGCCGCAGTTAGTTAATTTTACCTTGGTCATCCAACGCTCTACTCTTTAAATTTTAGCAATGCTGAATTGCACTGCATGGCGCCCTTTTACGTTTATCAGGTCAGTTAACTTTTAATGTCACCAACCTTATTGTCAATCTCTCAATGTAATTTTAAATTTTCCAACCGTGCATTCTATCCTTCGGATGATGCACACCCCTGAGATATTAACTATTTATTTAAAGAGTTCTCATGTATCTAAAGTTGTAGGAATAAATATTGTTATCTTGGAATCGTTTTCCGCTTTCTTTTATTTCTACACTTGTTAACCTCAAAACATGGTTCATTGGCGACAAAGTGCCTTGTACCTAATATCCCCGTTATAAATGGCACTTTAAATTTAAAGGTTTATAAGTAGGTAATAGTGTTTTTCAATAGATTTCCGTACTGTGTGCAATGCCAACTTATAAGTATCACGTATTATTTTCCCCTACTGTCATGATTTTACTGTCATGATTTTTCATTTTACCTGTCGTGTTAGAAGTCATCACATTACGAAAATCACTTTGCTTTTGGAGCGGTTATGTTTCCCCTTTAAATTGCCATCGCTGCTATTAAATATGTAATACTTACGTAGAAATGTTGTCTCTCATTTAACTACTAGGAGCATTACACCCCTATTCAAAAGAAATAATTTCATCGTACACATAATTATACTTAATGCCGCGTCTTAAAAGGACTCGTTTTTCAATAAAATCTCCACTAAAAAGCATAATTTATTATTTTCATAGACATGGTGAAAAATTAATATGGCTGATTTATTGAAATCCATTATATTAATTTCCTAATAAAATATGAATCTATTCAGAATATATCGGAATACGTGTTCATGCAGGTGTCCTTTTCCTGATAAATATCATGACGAAACGTTACAATATTAGAATTTTTAAACTTATCAATTCATTCGTTGAAGGCCTGCTGGAATACGAATAATTTTACCAGATTCAATAACTATATATTTTATATACAAGTTTTCTCGGTGTAAATAAAATTATTATTTGATTACAAAAAATGCTTATTTTAAATGAGCTAGATTGTTAGATACTTTCAGCATCTCCCTGATGAAAGACTACCTTTCGGAATCGCGACTTTTAATTGAAATGGCTTTAGCCGTTTTAGGTGACCAATCTGTAGAGCCACGCACTTCTCAACCTTACTTTTACACACCTCCTTCTCTCCCACACTTCCCCTACATTGCAAAAAACGTGTTTAAAAAAAAATCATTTTTGTATTCATTTTAAAACTATTCGTTATTGACTGATTTTATACATACTGATTTTGACATCGTGAGTAGTTATATTATGTCAGGGCTGCCTGTATGGATCTAATATAAAAAAATATTCATAAGTAATAGAGCCATAATACTACTACATATATGTATGAGTATTGTTCTATTTATTTATCGTAAAAAACATAACAGGTATAAAAACATACTTACTATTCAAGGTAACATTATGTATAAACAAACAGTAAAAGAAAAACGTGTATAATGGCACAGCAATAAAGCGACAATAATTGTAAGTATATTTAAGTTGGACAGAACCTGCCTCACTAGGCGAACCTGTATTGAGACAAAATTTTAAACAAAATTCATTAACACACTATCTATGGTTTACCAGTACAAATAACATATGAGTTATACAACCATTTATTTACTAATACAATATTACTCATCTTCTAACTTACAATAATTTTCTTAATTATTACGTTCTTATTTTGAACTTCGTTGGTCACCAGTTTTGTCATTATTATTTTTTAGATGTAACCCTCTGCTGTGGCATAGCTTACATTGAAAAACGTGACACAATGTGAGGCATTAAGTGGCTTATTAAATAGCAGGTTGTTCGGGAGACGATGTGATTTGGCGACGTAAGTTGACGATAATGGCGGCTAAACACATGCCTAATAAAGATGAAGTTATAATAAATAAAGTGCTCGTTTATTTCCCCCGTCGTTAATAAAAAGCCGGGATTTTGATAGGGTCTGTAATCTTTGCCTTACGTTTTGAACTCAAGATTTTTTTACGAACCCATTTATTATATTTAATATCTCAGAATCATGTAGATACCTACATTAAAAATTTATTCTATTTGATACTCTTTATCCGTTAGTTAAAAAAGAGGTTTCCACTGTTCAATTTGAGCAAGCTCTGAAATTGGCGCGTAAGAACACTGCTTTATAGAAATAGACGCTTCCATTTTCAAATGAAGCTGTATTGAGTAGGTACCTATCTATCTATTTCTATTGTGTATTGTGTGTACATTTCATGTGCGCACGTGATAGCAAATAATAATGATTCATACATAAACACATACAAATACATCGATACTTAACGTCCACATATTCGCCAAAAGCTCAGTTGGGGGAAGCGCCCCCATTCGATATTCGAAATTCGTGGAGAAAAAAATCGGAAAAAGGGGCGGGAAAGTGGTGCGCGTTTATAAATGTCAAAACAAATTACGCGTGCGGCTAAATCCAGACATGTCGTTCCCCTCTAGCGCATTGCGAATTTCGCAATGAAAACCCCGCCAGAGTGGGACGGGTGTATGTTGTGATGCCTGCGATAAGCGATTCGGCGCTGCCAACCGATTGAAATAAATTTATCGCTTTTTTCTCGGTTGGTAAAACAGGGTCGAGATATTTAGGCGGGAGACCCGCTAAGTGCTCCGCTAGGAGTGTAATAATTCATCGCCGAATTTTCTCTTCATTTACACGTTCGTTTAACGATCTTTCTAAAAGGATTTAAACGAAAACACCAGGAAAAATAATGACCCAAAGTAAACACTCTACGCTACGATATTTTAAAGTTTAACTTTCTATTTCGACAAAATGCTAGATAAATTATTATAACGGAAAATTATTAGCATAATTTACCTAATACATTATATGTATTAATTTATTAGGTACAGAGTTTTGTTATTATATCAAACGGTTGTGTTTGCAAATCTCCTTTTACATTTTTGTCAATATATTGTAAATATTTTATAATAATACTATTCTGAACAAGGTTAGGATATAACCTAAACTAGTGTGAAAAAAATAGTGCGTAAATTCTAATAACATGGGTAAAAACAAAATCACTTTTCCCCATTAAAAATTGCGGGGCATTTTCCGCATTAAAATTGTTGATTCGATAGCTTGTTGTCTAGACGCTAGACCAGATACTTTGATAGTGGAATTTATAATACCTACCTACATATTATAATTTGTTGAACAAATACAGTAAAAAAAGAAATTAAAATCAAACATTTACGTGGTAAATGCCACTTTTATTTTTTATACCTAATACCGATCAGGTTTCGCTACAACCGTATCTCTTTTAGGACAATATATTACTGTACTACAATCTACAAGTAACGTGTGTTATAAATATATTATACTTTTGCAGTCGGTCGCAAAAATGTGTTGAGAAAAATGTTTGACGTAGGAACTAGGAACTATTTAAATTCGTTCTAAAACAGTTCGTAATTACATATATTTCTATTATTCTGATGTTTTAATGATTAAACATGTTGAGATGCTATGGTTCCATACGTAGGACCGCAGATTCGAACCAGACGGTTTTATATTATCGGGGAACATCACCCCATAAAATTTGCATACGAGAAAGGATCGGGTCTTAAATGTCAAAAGAATCCAATTGCCAAACTGGCGTTGTAATTTCTGAATATTATTGCGTTTTTAATTTTCGTTAATTTAAAAGTCGGTTTGGTATCTGAATGTATATTGCTGCATATGTTTCAATAACTGCCAATTTGCCGTCGCCAAACAGATAAGAAAACTGTTATGTTTTTAACATTAGTATTAATGTTCTTCATTTTATCAAATGATTAAAAAAGTTGTACCATAACGGTTTAAAATCATTCACAATAATCAATTTAGCGTCAGTGGAAATAAATTCGCTTCCAAAGTGAAATTCAAATTACACACGTAGTGGATATTCACCCGTCTTTGCACGAAACTCCATACACTCTTTTTTATTAATTAAACCTTTTTAAAATCATAAGTGAATATTTAATTTCCCTATACCCGGAAATGATACAGTGAGCTAAAAATAATTCAAATTTTAGACAAAAAAGCTGTGTAATTTTCATGATTCCAGAGGTCATTAGAATGTATTTTAGTTGGACACAAAAACATATTTTTTGCTGTAGGTGTAGAAACTACTCGAAGATAAGATATGTATTTCAGAGTTGCAAGTCAGCTGCTTTATACCGCGTTTATATTTTTGGTACCTTCAAATTGGTACTAGATATGTAGTTTCCAGATTTTTAATTTATTTTACCAAATCGAACTAGCATTTTTCAGCCTTGTTCGCTTTAAAAAAACGTGGCTTTAAAATTTCAGCTACAGATATCAATCAGTATCAACTTATCAAAGCTAGTTTGGCTTTGAACGGTTTACAAATTCGCAAGTGGCACGAGAATTAGGATAAAAAATATCATTAAGGGTGGTTTCTCTACCCCTGACTAGCAGCAGGGGTAGGGAACCTAAACTCCGCTACAGGCCGGGTAACTTAACGGCGGGGTGGGCAAAACTCGGGAGATTTGATAGAGGGGGTAAGCTAGGGATGCAGGGAATTCTACATGTTTTAGAGGGGGTGCAACCCTATGGGTACCGAGTACCTACCGTTGGGTTTTTGGTATACCGAATTGTTTTTATGGCGGTGTACTAAATGGTTGAACTCGTTTCGAGAGCCATTTCAGACGTACGATGTCTTTTTATGGACGTAAGTAAATGAGAAAAGCTAATTGAAGCATCAAGAGGAAAACATTTTCTGCTTGAATTATTTTTGAATAAATATGTGGCCACATAACTTAACGACAATCATTCACAAATATATAAAATAATTGTTACTAAACCACGCGAATGCTAACAACAAAATAGAGTTTTTTTTATTCATACTTAGCAGTATCTAAGTATTCATACCTAATGACTAATGATTAGTGATCACTGAAATAAACACTAAAGTGAAGGGACAATTTTTTTATTTAATTTTTCACATGGAGCAAATCCTTTTTTATTTAATTATAATTTTAATCATTATAATAAAATAACTTTTTATATTACCCTGATGTAGGTTCAGGGTGAATCGAAACCGGTTGGTTTAATAGATTAAAATATATATTTTTTAATGTGAATACCACACAAGTGTTCCAACTACTTCCAACCATCTGGATCAAGTGAGACTATGGAATTTCCATAGGCTGTGAGGCTGAAGGTAGTGGGGATGAGAAGAAGATGGAGATCTGGTCACTAAACACAGCTAAAGCTATTTCAAGCAACGTTTCCATTCTTAATGGTGGTCTTATACCACAGCGACACTGAGAGTATATTCCACTCTGGATCGTGCCACAAATATACCTTATATTATTTAAATGATTAAATTGTGAAATAACAGAAATCAATCAAATAAAATTTGCGCACGCCGGGATTTGAACCAGCGACCTTTGTCTTGCTAGTCGAGAGCGTTACCCTTCGACCACGGAGGCCGACAATAATTATTATGGGCAAAGATAAAATTACTATCATTGAGATTATGTTAAACGAGAAATAATGTAATTTCTTTGCAGTTAAATAAATACCCTAAGGATATTTCGTATTTTCTATGGTTGCGATTTTGAAAAACTTGTTTTTATTGAAGTTATTTTATTCATGACGATGTATGAAATAAAAGAAATCTCAAAAAGATATCCAATCTCAAATCTAACGACGTGTGTTCGCTTGGAAATCCCCATGTCAGATAGTAATTTGTCAGGTAACTAATCTAAGGAATCGCATAAAAAGTTAGTACTACGTTGCAGTAATCCGCGTACATGGCTCTTATTATTTGTTTTTGGAGGGTCGCAATATCAGCACCCCTTACAGCGGTAATCCCGGGGCGGAAGGAAGATTTGCAATAGTTCTTCACATTTTCCTCGTGAATGAAAATATTATATGACCTCCTTGAAAATAAGACTGCCATATTGTTGGGTGTATCGGTTGGATAAAAACACCCGTTATAATTTTTTTTTAAATATTCTTCGTTATTAGTTTTATAGCTCCATATATGTCAATGTATTTACGCGATGGGTCATAATTTCAATTAAGAGAACGTTGCACTTCGCGATTGAACGATAAAAAATAAATTAATTTAGTTATAACTAAGATTAACTTAAAGTGCTTTTAGCTTGGATAATTCTACGAGTTATCTAAATTAATCTACGAGTGCAATGACCATTTTAACTAATTAGGTACGAAAAAATCCTTAACAAACAAACTTTGCATGAAACCACGCGGTCTAGACATTCTTCCATTTTCGTTTAGGAAATCACATGATTATCAGTAAATCATTATGTTAGTTTAAATTATAAACCGGTATATTCTGGTATTCGCCAAATAAAGTTCAGACATTTTGTTTATAGCTCCATAAAAGTGACTTCCTTATTATAACATGGACAGATTTTTAGTTGGCTAGGTTTTAAATTACATGAAATATCTCAATTCGCCGTCCACATTATGAATAGATAAGTATATCGAGCCTAGCAGCGTTTTCAAGGTCCTTATAACCAAACGCTGTATTCAGTAATCGATACCGTAATTTAATACAAGAAATGGCAATCAAAAGATTGATTTAAATCACTCATTTATAAACAAATTGCCAAACGAGAAAATTTTAACCTTTTTAACTAATTTTTCCTAACCGATACATAAATATATTTTATAATATCAAATCCTGAGCTAGTTGGACTAGGTTATCAACGAGATGGGAATTTTTTGAAATCTGAGAGAGAAGTAGATGGTTAAGATGATGGTTGATAGGTGTCTGACTATTCAGATCTATTCACTTAACTTAGCTTAAACTATTTCAAATTACGTTTCAATTCTTTATCTAAACGATCCTTAGAGTACATCTAGACTAACATAATACAACATAAACTATGTATGATACTGACTACTTACTTAAAAGGTAAATTTGTTTTGTTGAGACTATATGGTAGTCGATTTTTCTTTTAGTCCACTATTAAAATTAATTAATTTACCATTGCAAAATGTCCTCCACAACAAAGGTGAACTGTTAGCGGATGACAATATACAATGTCTTTGTGTTATCAATTTGTTAAGAATATTAAAAAAGAGTAGGTATGACCCGCTCTAGAACAAATGACCTATTTACCTACCACAATTTTATTGGGTACCTAATTATTTTATTTTCATACGTGAAATATACATATCAGCTTAATTAATTAACCATTACAAATAAAATATTAATTCATGATTCCATTTTAATACGCATTTTCGGTTCACCCTATCCGCGCGGAAAATTATGTTGGTATTATTAACAAGGGCGTATTGATATAAAGAAACTAGCAGGCAAAAATTTCATCTCGTACGCGAATTTCTTCATCTCTTCATCCCTTTATCCCTTCTGTTCCCCTGTTCCCTCGTTTGTATTACCGACAACGGGAGAGCATCGCCGGCATATTTCGAGGACTTTGTTCCCAAAATGTGTTTTTCTTTTATTATAGAGGAATAATATGCGAAACATGATCCTACTCGTATTTCTAGTCCTTTGATCTCGCGGAGGAAGAAGCATATTTTACCTATAATATTTCATTTTTAATTCAGTGTTATTTTCTTATGTCCTATTTTTTGTTCTTTTTATCACAATGCTATTTTCTCATTAATGTTTGAATATCTATGTTGTTTATTTATTTATTAATGCCCTTTTTAGCGACGTTCAGCATATTTTTAATAATAACATAAGTGAACCGCCTCAAAAAACAATGTTTATAGTTATTTAGTGATAAATCAAAGATGCCCACTGATTTGGTATAATTATTTTCCTCCATTGATATTCTGGGCAACGAGGATTACATATAGTAGGTAGTTAGTCCCAGAATTTCTGCACTGACACAAATCCCGACTTCTAGTATTACATAGTGAAATCCAAAAGCTTATCATTACGAACAATTCTGAACTATCAAATGTATCTTTTAGAATGTTTACAGAAATACCAAGTTGGTGAAAATCCTTCAGTCCGATAATTTAAACATATTCATATATTTTTAAAGAGTGTTGTAGTTCATCGAAATTGCTGGAGTACCATTATAAAACTTTGAAAATGAAATAATTTATTTTGTTCTTTCAATAGTTCGTACTTAGATATTGTAATGTGGGTTCCAGATGGAAGAATTGTACTCATGTTAACTTCTAACAAATGCAAAATATAAATGTTGCCTGAAAGTGATAAGTCTTTAATTTGTGTTAATTCTCAATAGTATTGTTACCAATGTTGTAATTAAATATCACTGGATTTTTTACTAAAGAAAATCTAACTATTTGACATTTTGAAATAATTAAGTAGTCTGTTTTCGCTGCACCAAATATTGACATTAGCTTAAAAAATATTACAATTATAAACATTTTATGATGATGGGCCAACGCGCATGTATGAAATGTTTAGATCATCTACTTGTTTTTACCCTAGTAATAGAAAATCTTATCAATTTATTTCATAATTAAATTTCGTCTTTTTAAATGTCAGAAATCTTATAATGAGTTATTTTTTAAAATTATGTTTCCATGATTAGGTTAGTAGTTACTACTGTACATATAACTAACTACACCATTAAAATAACGTTTGTCGCATCAAGAATCATCGCAATCAGGACTGTGTCATCTCAACCTGAAGAATGGTCCAGCATCAGCATCAGTTCATCATCCTGGTATTTTCCACTAGCGAGGTATAGAGTTCCTACGTCAATTTTTATTGTAGGAACTTCATACCGTGCTCTTGGGTTTGCCAAAATTCACCAATATTCGCATCAAGAATCTACACAAGAAGGCGGAAAAAAGAAGCCAGCATTCTCTCAAATACAAATACAACATTTGTCAAAAAAGTTTCCTACACAACGGTACGAAAAATCCCAATCTCATTCTAAATTCACAAAAATATTATAACTTTTAGATCTCAAATAAAAATCTGGATGAAAAACATAGGGAGATCAGAAATAAGAAATATACTGACACCAAATACAGACTGAAACCGACACCAACCAAAAACACCATGTAATATATTTATAATTGTTTCAGATTTTTTATATTTATATTGACTTCATGTTATCCATATTACAATGAATAATATGTAAATGATATCCTTAGCACGGGAGATCCTAATGAGGATATCATTATCATTATTTATTTATCACGAATTTATATAATTTTTTTAAATTTTGTTATATTATGAAAGATTTGTGAAGTTATATAACCCTACTATCTATGTTATAAATAGACCCATTTATATTAGTATCTCAATCATCATTATGATTAAAAGATTTAAGAGTTTTTATAGATAAGTACCAAACATGTTAAGCTTTTTTTATTCCACCTGTTATTGGCAACTTATCGTCGTTATCAACTAAGATAAAATTTAGAATTGACATGGATAATAATAATCGTCTACGATTTATTTTCGTACCGTAAAATGGGTTATAAATTTGAAATTTGGAACAATATAACTTTTATAAAATCAATTGTGTTGGAGAATATTACGTCATATTTATTGCATTGTTAGAACTATCAAAATATGTGTAAAAAGAATTGTATCTTTGTTTGGTGAGTCGAAAAAAAACATGGTGATCAAGTCAATTTTCGATTAAGTCAATTTAGCGACTCTGATAAGAAACTATTATACCTAGTCGTTGATGAATTTATAAAATATTTTTTAAGAATTTTCTCTGTCTGAAAATATCTAAAAAATAAACCATCAACATGTTTGACTATAATGACCGGTCGGTGGCTGAGTTGACATCGCGTTTGGGACCCACCCAGGCGTAGTGTGGATGGCTGAGTCTTCCATCACAACACAAGCCACATTTTCCGCTTATGTGGTGGTAGTAGGAGATTTTGAAATAACCCGGAATGTGTGTCTTTTTGTCTTTCTTTAATTAAAAAAAAACTAATTTGACATATATTTTGGAAGCTTCATTTTATCCTAGTTGCCACAAGCCGTTAAAAATCATTTAAAAAAGGCGAGTAATTTCGAGCGAGTAGTGGCGAGAATTATGCAAATATCCGCGATGGTCAAAAGTCGACCATGGATCAAAAGTCACCCCATATTACGGTACAAGACAAGGATTTGGTTAACCAAAAATGAATCCAAATAAACATCTAAAAAATATTCAGTGAAAGGAAAGTACATTTAGTAGGGCTGTGAAATTGTCTTGTCCACATAGGGAAGGGGGCCAAATACGAGGCTAAACCGATAATCCAGGGGAAGATTGATGGAAGATTATGTAGAGGAGGACAGTCCCTGTAGGCTGCAGTATGGGTGAAGATTACCAAATCTCCAACAAGAGATGGCGCCAGAAAATGATAAATAAAACGTATCGTGATCAATTCAATGCATTTAGATTTGATTTCTCTTCCAGCAATCACCTCAATGATTACATAATTTATAACTGGATTCTTTGTGCAACTTTTCGACAAACCATGACAACTGTGCACATATTTACAGTTTAAACATATCAACAAATAGATACCTATTAATTCTGAATTCATTAGTAAACCAGATTCATCCGGTGTTTATCTCCACATAATTCACCATACAGTGATATAGCGGAACATTCCACTTTTTACTCTTTTTGTAGAATAATAATTATCTTCGTGACATTATAATTGAATATTAGCGTATTTATTTCAAATCATTAAAATGAATTGGCGCCACAGTTATACGGGTAATGTGTGCACGTCACGATTGCGGCCTAATATATTAGACTTGGATCCGAGGAAATTCGTATTCTCTGCGAAAAATTAATAAATAAGTAAAACACATCTTATTTTTTTTAAATTTTGTTTGCATTGTACCCAACAGATGGAATATGAAAATTATTTGAAAAAAGTCTTCGGTGACAACCTGTATTATCTGTGCACGTGCGCATTTTTTTTTGTAATGCCAAACCGATGAGATATGTAAATTTATCGGTATCATGATACACGAATTTTATCAAAAGTATACCCGCTTACACTTTTAAATTATAGATTTTTTTGTAACGTGTGAAAAGATAACTTACTCGTCGAAATTATTTTTTGATATGTGATGGATAAAAAAACTGGCGTTTCTTTGAGTGTCACCCGGAGCGCAGAGATCAGAAGAGTGTAAATTTCAACAATCAAAAATCCGTAGCTATGTCACAATAAAAATCATGATTTACCGGGGTCCCAGGAATTATGATGTATTAAAAATATTAGAAACACAGGCCACTTTTCTGAATATTAGAGTAATTGGTGCTTAGTAGACCAGGAGCCCAGAAATGTGCAAATGTGATTTTTTAAATATTTTGTGACTGTGTGGCATTATTTCTACCGATGCGCGATGTTGTGTTTTGGTTATCAGGAGCGCAGACGTATGCTGAGTAAACTGCCGTGAGTTAGATTTTTGCCGAAGCGGTGATAAAGTCACATTATGATTATTATTAATATTAGATATTATAAGTCATATTTACGAACCATTTATGAATATAGCATTATTTAAAAATGTAGCTACAGTATTAACACACTTTTTTTGATTAAAATAAAATTGAACTTACATACGTAATATTATGTAGACTAAACTTAAATGAGCAAAAAATTGCTCTTATTGAAAGTTTAATCGAGTCTTTTAACTATCGGATGTACTTTATTTAATTAAGTGAAAGTTATAGTAAGTACCTACCCATTTCAATTATTTTATTAAAAACAGAAAAAACTTAGGTTCCTATATGAAAAAATATTTTAACTGCTCCTAGCGGCCTTTTACGCACTAGCCCGCCCCTGTTGCTATGTGTTTTACAGTGATCTGTTGATTTTCCTTTACGCTTGTTAAATATTTCTATTTAGTATATTTCAAAATCTAACCGGTTATAATCAGTTTAATTCTAGACTTAGGTTTTGCATGTACATAGAGAACAAGATGTATTTATTTTTAAGTCATTTAATAGTGTGAATGTAAGTATTAAGTATATATTTATAACAAAATATAAGTTATTTTAAAGAACATAAGTGCCAAATTCTATTATGAGTTAATTAATAAAATATATTTCAGCTTGATTAAATTCACTTAGAGAACCATTCCTAGTGAATTGTTTGGATCCAGGGAGGTATGAAATTTTGCGATAATATTTGATTTATTAATAAATCTACTGGTTTTTATATGTGAGTGTGAACAATCAATTTTTAAAAAATACACAGTATAAATATAATCATTACAAACAAGTAAATTAGTTCGTTCGTAAAGTAAGTTATAAGTAATAATAATCACTTTTTATGTTATTCTTTATATTCTATGGTATGTAGTGATATGTGAAACATTTAGAGTTTAAAAGTATTTGTAGAAATAGTTTTTGAACATCAAAATCATTCGGCCATAATTTTAATTATTTTATACAGGGTGTCTGGGGGTAACTTCGGGGGATGATTCTACATGATAGTACGAGTAAAAAAGATAAGAATTCGAAAATCTAACGTCTTGCGGTAGTTTTTAGGTTAAAAACGATAAATTGTTTGCATTGGAAATAAAAATTTGTTTGTATTAATAAACATTGGAATTCCGAACAAAGTTATTTATCTTTTTACCATCATGTTAGAATCACCTCCCGAAGTGTCAAATTTTATTATTAATTTTCCTATTGGGGATGTATTAAAAACCAACCAAATGTACTAGGTATTATTTTAAATCAAAGGTTTTCTGAAGATCGCTTTATTTTTGCGTAAGTTTTAAAATATTTTGTCTTTTGTAAAGGTCTCTAGTAAATTAGAAAGGAAAATAAAATAATTGAAATATGAATATATCATAGAGCACTGGCCTCCAGCCTAAATTTTATTGTTCTCAGTTAATTACCATTTAAAATAAAACTCCACAGTGATAAATATTTATTGTTTTATTTATGTTCATTTACATACTAAAGAATTTACACGATGTTCAGGATCTTTGGTACGTGCTAACTACAACGAAAACATATTTTAATTCATGAAATAAATAATTTATTCGAAATAATATTTTTTTATGGATTTATAGTACATAAAATTAAAATACAAAAAATCCGATATTACAAAACCATTGAAAAATAACTTTTTGCTGCTGCAGCTTTTGTATACTATAACATTATTATTTATTCAACACAAATTAACAGTTGAATGCTTTTTATTATTTTTAACCAAAACGTTTACGAGTCAAGGTTTTTATGCATAACGCAACGGATAACATATTATTTTTAAGCATTAATAATTAGCCTGAAACACCTGTATAAATTGGAAAAATCTTCAGAGAAAAAAATACAAGTCGCTGACGGGAATTGAACCCGCAGTTTTCTGACTGTCGATCAGGTGCGCTAGCAAAAAAAAATTAAAAACAATAAATGTAGAATGAAAAATACCAGTATATATTGAATAATTTGGCGGGTTTTGAATATATAGCGCCACTGGTAGAGCACCTGTCCAGCAACCAGAAGGCTGCGGGTTTAATTCCCGTCGACGGCATGCATTTGTTCTCTGAAGATTTTTTCAATTTTCAATAATAATTATTGTTTAGATAGAATACTTTTTATTTTGATTTGAAGTAAAAAAGGGCTTTCATGCTATCTTTGGCGGGTAGAATAAAAAGGTTAAATTAGCTGTTTGATATTATTGTTTGCACGAATGATTTTTGGAAAAAAAACTGATTTTGCTTAATTTTGATAAATTTTAAAGGATCCACGTTTACTTTTAGAAGTAACATACTAGCGCAAATCCATGAAAAATCACAGGATATTTTAAGTGTGGGAAGCCTAAAGTATTTTAATTAATATTTGTCTTTGTAAACAAACGTTGTCAATTATTGTAGAGTCGATCAGAAATTTACCATTCGAAGAACACCGTTAGTAAAATTGAAAAACTACGGTATAAAGCTTTTAAGAAAAGAAATAATCTTATTTATTGTTATTAAGTTTAATTAGAAGAACTCCATTTTAATTTTAATTTTTTATATATTCAATAATATTGTTATTGGGTTTATAAAATATATTAATGAATATATTCAATATTAAAAATTAATAAAATACTTCGTTTTAACCACTTTTATTGTTTATTACCAACATGTTTCATGAGCAACGCTCACTTCTTCAGGGTTTTTTTGCTTTTTTTTCAAAAAAACCCTGAAGAAGTGAGCGTTGCTCATGAAACATGTTGGTAATAAACAATAAAAGTGGTTAAAATGAAGTATTTTATTAATTTTTAATTAAAATGGTGCCACAAAATAAGTTTGCTGAGTTAGAAGAAATATTCAATATTATTGAATATATAAAAAAAAATAATCATTTTAAATACAGGATTATCACCAACTCAATTAAAATAAACAACTTTGGTACCTATTGCATGGCTTATCAGATATTAAACTTTTGCTATAGAATATTATAAAAATATGGACCACAATTATTGAAAAGATCTGATGATTTTGAATAAATCTATTGTCAATTCACTTATGACACTTCTAAACCATAAAAATATGTGCCACAATTATTGAACATATCTGATGATTTTGAATAAATCTATTGTCAATTCACTTATGACACTTCTAAACCATAAAAATATGTACCACAATTATTGAACATATCTGATGATTTTGAATAAATTTATTGTCAATTCACTTATGACACTTCTAAACCCTAAACCGTTAAATTAATTTTCTTTTAGAAATAATTTCGTAATTTTGGAAACGTTTTATCAAATTTCATCCTTCTAAATTTGTTTGTACGTTCCGTTTCTGGTTTAATCTCGAACTGTATGGTTACCATTTTAATGGTTTAGTAAAAATTAATTTTCTTTAAATATGAAATCGTAGTTGTTATTTCGACTTTCTTATCATCGTTTTTTCAATATTACGGTACCTACCTGCCCGAAGTTTTAAAAAAGGATTGTTGTTGAGATAGTGACGATTCTTTGAACAAATTTATGTAATTTCAAGCGATAAAATATGTTGTTACGATATGATGTGAGATTTTCACGGCCAAAGGTATTAAAGTGATTTATTTTTGGGGTATTATACCTCCTTCTTTATTTCCTTCCTTCTTTTATTCTTTAGCGGTCCGAAATATTGCTAAAGAAGGAAGAAGCGCAACACGACATAATACCCCACAAATATACCACTATAGTAAAATATATGGCTTATAATTGACCGGCTAGGTGTTACCTAAGTAATTGCTTACGAATTAATCTTTTCATAGATTTCAGAGGATTTTTTTATTAGATTTTTTTAAATAAGAGAAAATTAGAAACATATCAGTACACGAGATCCACTGTTCACAGAACTACGTAAGTAACATCGTATAAAAAAACATTAGTCACACCTTTTTTTATGTAGAACAATAAAAAAAAAACGAATAAATTTTTAGTAAAACCGAAAAGTGAATTTCTGGTAGCTACCTAGCTATTTAATAGCTACCTGTCCATATACACGTACTGCCTTATAACTGTACCTGTTCAGAACAGGTAGGTATAATGAAATAGTCATTTACAGGCGCTATTTATGAAACGCTATTCCTCAAGCTGATTCTAACCACGATACTCTTAATAACCCAGTCGTACTTAACTCTCAAGACTAATGTTCGAGTTTAGGAATTCACTCATATAAATTTGTATGTAAATTAGTTTAACCAAATGACTTAATGAAACAGTGTGTATATTACTTGAACGGCTCGCTGCGAGTTTCAATGTTTCGTTTATTTGGACCCGGAATAATATATATTTCAAATATATTCATACCAGTGGACCCCGCAATTTTAATGTCTTTTACGGTTGTCGTCCACTCCTTCCACCATTCACTACTGTGTACCGCAATGTTACTGTTAAATCGATGCCATACGAAAACAAACTAAAAAATAAAATACATAAAAACTAACTATTTCGATATCACTAATATAATGTAAGTGGAAAGAGTTAAGGCGATGCCATACGTAGTAATGCAAAATCATGCATTTTTGGTTTGAAAATTTGGTCGCCTAGAAATGTGTCAGATAGTTTAATTAAATACTGCGAGTAGAATACATCTTGGCCTTTAAAATCATCGAGTATTTTTTAGATAAGTCTTTTTATAAGCCCAGAAAAAAATAATGTATAAGGCCTATGAAAACTGCTTTAAAGTTCAAAATCTCCTACTTACAAACCCATTTTCGGTTACGATTTTATTGTATAATGTGGAAAATTAAGTTATTTATAAAATGATCGAAAAAAATATTAATATTTATGCCTGAACATCCACAAAATAAAATAAAAGGCACATTTTGGCCATGTTTTTTTCTTGCATAAATCAAAACAGGCGGATGGTGTTAAGCGGGAATTTAAACCTTATCGCCATCTACGTAAGGGTTGTTATTGATAACGGCTCAATTTAAAATATTACACGACGTAGTGCATCGCCTTAAAAAACTACATTATTTCGACCTTAATTCGACTCTGTATCTTATTCCGTCGAGATATTGCGTTAAGTATTCATCCTACTATTCAAACCACTCTCTAAATACTTCTGGTACTAATAAGAACAAAATTTTAAATTTCGTACGACTGCTTTTCGAATTTGGAGAGCAGGCTTAATTTTTAATTACATATTAAGGTGAAATAAAATAAAATGACCCCTCATACCGTCCAAATCCATATTTTCGATCGACCCTGACCTTGAGACAACCCTGTTACTGAGAAGAGAACTATATAAGTATACGAAGAGGATTGGACTTAGAGATGCAGATTTTTTGGAGTTCTTTATCCAACATGACGTCTCCGGATTTGCCTACCAATATCGAGGCAACCAAATCCGGCAAGTAAAACGGGTGTCGAATGATAATAATTATCAATATTATATTATTCCAAATTCCTGTAATATTCAAAAATTTGTTAATAAAAAAATACACAGATTTAGGAAATGAGATAAAAAGAATTTGGCATTCTCAGACCATTAAAATATTACGATTCGTTATTTCGGCTACTGGCATTATACATAGATCTCTCATTAAAAAATTAGGCATATTAGATCTATCAAAAAATTTAAATATAAAAATGCAACAATCAGTAATTTTAAATACATGTAGGATAACGAAAGATTTTTTAAATATTTATGTTGAGGGATCAATAGGATTTATAAGCCCTGTTAGGAGTTCTACCGAGCCGAACCCTCTGATATGAAAATATCTGGAGTCGGTGAATTATTTTACCATTATTTTGATCTCTGGTGAGTTGACGTGTTGTTCTTGTACTGTTTTGTATTTATTTTGCTTATATAATGCACTTGCATAATGTTGATTGACTAGATGATCATTTGTGGAAGGGTTTAGTTTTTCCTATGGGGAAGATTTAATCCGGACATAAAATCGGAATTATGTTACCACCACAATACGCGCATTTGCCTTGTTTGGGGTATTTTAAATAATAAATAAAATTGAATGATGCGAATGCGAATGGTACCAGAAGTCGGGGACGCTCGAGGAAGACAGGACAGGATTAAGTTAATCAGATACTCGAGTCGGGTCATGTCAAGAGTAAGAATAATAGAAGAGTATGTATGAGACGATGTATGAATGTGAATGAGGCAAGAAGTGTGTACCAAGATCGAGTTGCTTGATGGTCCGTCCTCTCTGCCTATCCCTGCGGAGAAACGGCGTTATAGTTATTTACGTAGTTAGTTAGTTAGTTTAATAAATTCATTATTCAATTATATTAAACAATTATAATAAAACAGATTCTTAGCTCATATATAGATATCTGGTACCGGTTGACGTCCTCCGTGGTCAAGGGGTAAAGTTCTCGACTGGCGTGCGCAAGTAAAGTTCATTTGTTGAAATTGTGTTATTTCACAACATATTCATTAAAAATAATATAATAAGTATATTTCCCACACGTTCCAGAGCGGATGATACTCTCAGTATCTCCCTCGTCTAACCACCATTGATAATTTTAACGTGGCTTGAAATGGCTTTAACCGTGTTAGGTGACTAGATATGAATAGTCAGTTACTTTACCATCTTTCTCTCCTCATCTCCTTCCTCTCTCCATTACCTCCAGTCTCACAGCTTCACCCAATTGGGGATAACATAATCTCACTGGCTCCGAACAGTTGGGCATTTGAAACTTTTGTTCGGTATTCACATAACAAACTATCTACTTTAGAGTGAATGACTGCATAACCAACAATTTCAGTGTCATAATTATAATCAAAGTGTTAAGTTTTAATGGAATGTATTATAAATTGATTTAAAAAAAAATCGTATTTGATAACAATTGCCTACAGTATTTAAATAATAAATTGTTGTAGTATCCATAACATTAAATCAAGGAAGTTGCAACTAAAAATAATAACACATTAAGATTTTTTCATATACGAAGTTTATTTATTCCAAGAAACATAAACATTCTTAATATTAATTTAATATACAAATGAGGATGGAAAAGAAACAGACCAATTATAAATATTCACAGATGGTTGAATTGGTAATTTACAACTAAGTATTTAGTGAATGTAGACTAAAATATAAAAAGCAAGACTAAGTAACAAATTTTAAAGCCGAACTAAGTAACAAGAATAAAAAGTATAATATTGGAAGTATAACGAATGTAATAAACCTATATTATGCATTATACAAGAATATATGTGTTTATAAGTATACAGGACATATAGAGCGGAATACAGGTTTTGGCGTTGTAGCTGTATGAGTGAATGTTGCCGCTCAACTGAAATTAAAAATAATAATAAATTAGCAATTTAAAGATAAAATAAGATACAATTAATTTAACCATCATGATTTTGTGCTGTTCATACCTAAAATGTGATACAATGATCTTCTGTAACGATAGTAACTAGCAGTGAATATGTCAATTGCAGGTTTCTGTTCATGCATTAGTTTTGATTGGCATTTGTGTTGAATTTGTCAATATAGAAAAAGGATTTCTGTCTGCGATATCGAAGTGGTGCGTGGACATTTATTTTGTTTACCAACACCGGGCAATCAACTTTTGTGTTAATAATTTTGTAAAGGAGCATCTGATCAGCGACAAACTTCTTGTTGAGTAGTTTCGTGATTCGAAAACGTTTCTCGATTTCATCGTAAGAGTTGTATATGTTGAATGATTTAAAACTGAGAAATTTTAGAAATCGCTCCTGAACTCTTTCTAACCTGTTAATATAAACAATGTAGCCCGGATTTCAAACCTGTAAACAGAATTCTAGGTGTGGACGAACATGTGAATTATAAAGAACCGGATAGGTCTTATTGTTGTTGAAGAATTTGCATGTTCTAGGTACAAAATCTAGACTTTTGATTGCTTTGGTGACAATATGATCAACGTGGTGAGTTTAGAGTCCAAAAGAACCCCAATAAGACTTACATAATCTTTATTTTTAGTAGCGATACATAAATGTCGTAATCACCTGATATTTTCACACGGTTGCGTGTGAATGTGACATTGTAACATTTCGATATATTGATAAAAAGCTTATTTCTGAGACACTTATCAGTCAGTCGGTTAAGATCTGCTTGCAGACAAAAACAGTAGTCGGGGGAGCTTATAGGAAGGTATATCTTCATATCGTCAGCAAATAGTAAAATTTGAGCGTTGTTGACATATGTCGTAATATCATTTATATAAATAGAGAAAAGCAAGGGACCCAAAATAGACCCCTGAGGCACACCGGAAGTGATAATTTTCCAGATGGAGAAAAATCCACCCAACCATGACAGCCTAAGACCTATTCGTAGATAGGATATGGGAGTGGAGAAGAAGTACCTTGCTATTCAGATCTGCAAACAAATAAGGCTCCAGACATTCCGAGCAAAATTTCGATTTTGATTTAGGGGTGTACAGTACTGAGAGTGTACAGTACTCTCAGTATCTCCAACATAAGATATTATTAAATAACATTGTGATATATTTTTTGATAACAAGAGTTCAAACTGGCGGGAGTTATCAAATTGTTAGTATATATTAGACTATTTTAGACTTTTATCAGCCTTAAATTCTAAACACGGTTTAATACTACTCTAAGTTCGGATAAACTGCAAGTAGAAATTAATGAAAAAAATGTTTCAAAATGAATGGTAGATGTCTTAATGCCTAGAGTTCATTAAAAGTATTCAAGAAAATCAGACGAAGTTCTTTAAAATACTAATTGCCTACTAATTAAAATAATAAGATTTTTCCAGATTTCTCGGTGAGATGGATAAGCTGATCTTGATAGTGTTTCATATATGGGAATTAAATTACTTATTACAATACTCTGATTCTAAAACCAATGCGGTGGCGGCTTAATCCTAGCAACAGTAAATACAGTAATTTTTTGGCAACTTATTTGAAGGTAACACGTGTTTAATTCATTTTGAATTCATTAAATTTCCTGCCAATAGAATTCACAAACCAAAAAACATGAGCCCAATTTGAAATGTGTTATAACGATGACAACTGAAATTTTTTTTTAATTTGAATTTCAATTATGTTTTCTTAAATGAAAGAATGCAAATCTTGCAGGTGGAAACTAACCCACTTCCCGGCATCCGATGGAACTGAAACTCGTTAGGTAAACTCGTTGTCAATGACAATGTATTCTATCACCATGGTGGTGATCATGCATACTCTCTCTCTGAAATTAGATGGCATTATAGCAGTCAATATGCCAAATAATTGTGATTATACCACAAAATTGATAATTACTTGTTACTCTGTCATTTATCACAAAGAACGTTTCACAGAATTTATCAAATTTCAAAGTTCCGTGAAAGTCCCATTCAAATTCTCTTATAATCCAAGTACTCTGAAAAAACCGCCCAGTGGTGAAATAATTACAGAACTTGAATAGAACTTGAATTTATACTGTGAAATTTGATGAATCTTTCAAATTCTGGGAAAAAACCCAATTTAAAAATTGGTCCTTCTTCCGACTACATACCGATTATACGATTGTTGAAAACAGCAAATTTGTCATGATCACATAATTTACCATAGAAAACAATCTAGGAGATAATATTCATTTGTACTAAAATCATATCAGATACAGAATTATTTCTTATTTCATCAACAGTTACATAATAAGGACTCACAATTTCGATACCTTACTACTAAGTGACTAGCAATTTATTGCAGGTATCAAAGCACTTGCAAGATCTCGTGTGGAAAGAAAATTTAACGAATTATATCATATATCATTAGAACCATAAGATTCAGATCTACGGAATATCTAATTACGTTTTATTTGTATTATTCTGATATTAAAAATGGTTTATTCGCTGATCAGTGTGCCACAAAATATACTGAATATATTAAACTAATTAAACTACATATACAGTGTGCCAAAAAAGTCACTGAATATATTAAACTAAAAAACTATATATATATACAGTGTGCCATAAAAACACTGAATATATTAAACTAAAAACTACAAATATTACATGAAATATAAACAAATACTAAGCAGGAGCCTTGGGTAGAACTATGCCCAGGATAATTTTTTTTTCTTTGGAACGAAAGAACTATGTTAGCTGATGGTTCTATCAATTTTTTTGTTCATCATTAATTATGAAATCAATAACAACAAAATAAGATATTTGGTATTTGGACGTTTTAGGTTTCTTTGAATTTTCAGGGGCATAATATTACTGTTGAGGAATTTATATATTATGAAAGTAGGTAAGTTTCTTTTGCATAGCATCTGTAGCATGTAAGGTTTACACGTATTTTTTGTAGTGCTGTGATCAATCTGTAGTGATCTGCTGCACTAACTTGTCGAGGACTGGATCCTCTTTGTATATAATTAGTATTCTTCTGGGAGAGACAGGAAAGTATATTGGTAAGTAACCGTGTCAACAATTAACGCTAATTATTAATAGGCAGGTATACAAATTATTCGCAACCAAGACAAGTTACAAAGGATTTGTGACTGTTGAATTTTTATGAAATTTTGATATTTTATTCATTATATTGGGTTATAACAAATGCTGTTTTAAGCAATTCTAATTTACTCTTAATTTCGATTTGTATGATATCAAAATAGCCACATTAACTTATAACGTTCCGAGTACAAATCGTAACACTAGGTTTCCAGAGTTGTTCTTTGTTTTTACAGTAAAAAAATTCCATTCCGTTGATATTGTTTTTTATTCCATACTAACATTTAAAACAGACATTTCTAATATTATGTAACCCTGATATTATTTTACGTAATCAGTGACTGACCTTTTATGATGACATTGAGCATATTTTTACCCTACTTTTTCTTTCAATGTTATATTTTGCTATTTATTCTAGGCATGTATACTGCGCTTAAATATATTATTGTTATTATTATGTAACATAACAGGAATTCACTAAAGTAATTTATTCAGACTTATTTTGGGTAAAATAAATAAATCACTGAAGAAGAAAAAAAATAAAAAGACAATTGTCTCAACTGGCAATCGAACCCAGGATATCTGTCTTACCGGGACAACGTCTTTAAGCACTCGACCATTGGGATTAAATTATTAAAGGTCATTTTTGTCGATTTCGTGTTTCAAATTCAGAATTAACAATATTATCTTGAAACTAATTTTTCCCATATTTTTGACAGCTAACTTTTTAAATGATCACAAAGTTCTAAAGAATTGGTTTGTAACCTAGATAATTTCTAGGATAAAAATATAAGATTTTTAATTAAATGGTATACCTACTTTACTTTATCTAAGAGTCGAAGTGAATATTAGATTTTTCAATAGTCAAAGACGTTGTTTCGGTAAGACAGAAATCCTGGGTACGATTCCAAGCTGAGACCGATGTCTTTTTATTTTTCTTTGTCTTGTTCTTTCATGTTTCATTTGGATTTATTAGTATTATATTCTTCTTCAATGTTTTAATTATGGTAAGAATACATTTGCGAACCGAAACGCGAACCGAGCCACGAATTATGGGAAAGGATCGAGGCAATTGCAAGCGGCGTTTCGCGTCCTTTGGGGTTGCTTTGTTCCTTTCCCATAAGTTGAGGTTCAGTTCGGCAATTCGGCTGGCGTATGTATACTTACCATTAGATTGATGGGTAAACTTTCTGAAAGTTATTAAAGAAAAATCCTGATGTCATAGATTAAAAAAAATTATACATATATATTTTTTCTTTTTAAAAAACTTTAGTCTTACTATTTTTTTGTATTATTATTTTAATTATTTTATTTTGATATCGTTTTCTACTATCTCACAATATTTTTTTACATTTACTTTATATATTCTATGTATAAAATGGAGCTCGTGGGATTGCACCACCCTCCCCGAGATCTGGAGTAAACCAGATTTTTTCTTTTAATTTTAAGACAAAATTACAATAAAAATAAAACAAAGGCACAGGATACGAATATTGTGATGATAATTTAATGATTGCCCTGGGATAGTGCCTATATACATACACGCTGTACCCTATAAAATCACCCCCCAAAGTAAGCGCACTTTACCCCCGGACACCCTGTATGACTTTACTTGTACATGTAAAGACTGTTACTTTCATGGTAGAAAATATAACCTGAGACTTTTTTAGTTAAAGGGTTTTTGGATCACCCTATGCTAATGCTTCTTATGCTAATCACGGGCAGGCTTAATGGAAGTATTCGAAACCAAGTTTTATTTCTAATAAACTCCAATTAAAATGTGGGGTGTCTTCTGCACACACTAAATAACGAACACAATGTTTTACAGTGACGCAATTAATTTTAATAAAAATATTTAAATTACCTACTAGTTTTACATTACATTTGTGTGTATCGGGTTCACGCACTGCTGTCTAAATGTTTCTGACGCATGTGGAATAAAACACAATAAATAATACCCTAAATGTATCAACATACTGCACCTTGTGGTGATTTTTCACATAAACGGCGTAATACAAATCAGCCAATATTAATATTGTTATTAAAATTAAATATAATATATTAAAATTAAAATATTAAAATTACAATATTAATATTGTTATCATTACTTATGTTTTAATTGTTATTATAAAAGGGAGACCTGAAAAAGAAGGGGAGTTTAAATCTTTTGTTTTTCAGATCAAGTCACTAAATACAACTAAGTACACAACTACTTAAGAAATTCTTTGATTCGGGATGTTTTTTTTCCATAGTAATAGCCCATGTAAGCATGGGCTTAAATTTAAATTTAGAGTCAAGGAGTTCACGCTCTCCCACGGATGTTGTCATTCCTTCGATATGGCGACTTTCATTTAATTAATTTAATTTAACTTTAATTCAATATAATGACGCCTGTAGAATCATATTTGGATACTGAAGATACAGCAGCGCATCGACAATGTTCACAGAATTAGGACTAAATGGATTTACGGGCTTGATGAGAGACCGGGTCACTGGAGCCAGGATGCGGCTAATGGCCTCCGCCAACACGTTGGTGACTGCAGCCTACCAGCACCAAACGCCACTCCTGAGTGAGCGCTGGGCCCAAGCTCACTCAAGACCACGCCCTGCATAGTTGTTAATTTATTCTTCGTCATATATTTTTTTATTTTTCGGAATAACTTTATTGAGTAAAACCTCAAATTGTAATATTAAATTATTGAAGACAATATTAGCGATTTCTAAACGAAAATCTGAAACAGAAAAATCAGAAAAGGATACGGTCACATCTAGGACTCGAACCCAGGACCCTTGTCTACAAGGGTAATGTACTCTACTGTAGGGTACAACCTAGACAAGGGTCCTGGGTTCGAGTCCTTGATGTGACCGTATCCTTTTCTGATTTTTCTGTTTCAGATTTTCGTTTAGAAATCGCTAATATTGTCTTCAATAATTTAATATATTTTTTTGGTTCCATGCTAACTCAACACCGTGACTATTCAACACACTTTTAAAAAGTGATATAAAGTCATTAAGATCGATGATTTTTTTTCCAAACCTAACCTAACCTTCTTAAATCAGTTAATAAAGTTTTTGTTTCATCACTTTCCATGAATTTAAACAACTTTCTAAGATGTGATGAATCATCATTTTGTCGATTTATCCGGTCACCATTTTTTCAATTTCACATACCTACTGTACAAATATAGTATATATATGTATATATAGGACGTGTGGGATTGCACCAACCTCCCCACATCCTGGAATAAAAATTATTATTATTATTAATCTCAATTCTCTAGATCTCTAGATCTGCTTTGGAAGTTTTCATCCTCCGTATGCCAAGCACCTCTTTGCACAGACTTTGCAACGTTTTACGTATGGAATTATAAAATTGATAATAGAGCATGCTTTGCTACATATCCGTTATTCCCAGTCTAGAAAAAGTATAAAGCTTTGCATGTAAAAAAGAAATAAATACATATTCATGGAAAACGCTTTTCGGCCTCTTTCGGTTGCAGGACTCGTGTAGCAGGTATGTGACGCCGAAAGCTCTCAATTTGTGGAGCTTCTAGTTCTGTATCATGATGTTACTTACACTACTTTAAAAAAATCATATCATCTCTGTTCTGATGTTACCTGAATATTTTTAACAATGACCTCGGATTAAGGTTGGTAAAGCCTCATCGATTTTAAGACAGTTGCCGAAGTCTCACCTGGAAGCTCTCGCCGGAAGACATTAAAGTTTTGGTTAACTGACATCCTTTTCGAAGCTTCTAGCAATCATTTAAAACTTTATTACTAAAGAAATAGTTTAATGTCATTTATATGACGATCGTAAACCCATCATGTAGGACACATACTTAAATTTATGATTTGTTCAAATGGTAATCAATTTCTTTATCTAGAAACCCTATCATGAACATCATGCTCGAATTTGTTGTGTCTGAAGACTTTATAGAAAGATACACCAATTTAATGTTTTGTTCAAACACTTTTAGTGGTTTTAATGACAAAGGTAGATAATAAAACTAAATAGTATCTACACCGCGGGATTGAGAGATAGGGTGGAGTGACGCTTATCTCTGTCTTGGCATATACACCCTGCTTTATTCACACTCATACATTGTCACTTACATACTATTCTTTTACGCTGACTCGTGATATGACCGAGGCATGAGAACGCAATCCCCAAGCGGGGTATACTGTAAGGCTGAAGGGAGTGGATTCAGTGGGGGAACGCCATCCTCAATTGGGGTATACTGTAAGGCTGAAGGGAGTGCACTCAGTGGGAGAGCGCAATCCCCAATCGGGGTATATTGTAAAGCTGAAGGGAGTAGAGTCAGTGGGAGAACGAAATCCCCAATCGGGGTATACTATGAGGCTTAAGGGTGTGGAGAGGGAAGGAGATTTATTTTTATTTTCATGTGTAACCGCACAAGTCATAACTGTTCCCAAATGTCTAAGCCAGTGAGACTATGGTAACTACAATTGAGGTTTGTTGCGAGACTAAAGGGAAAAGGGAGGGAAAGGACAAGGGGAAAAGGTAAGTAGGGAAGTACCTGGTGAAAGTACACAGATCTCTTCACCAAAATTTACATGCGCTGGCCGATAATTGAACCCGTGACTTTGCTAGTCGAGACCACGGAGGCTGTTAATAGAGATGGGGAAAAGGAAGGTTAGGTTCAGTATTTTAAATTTTGGTAAAACCATTTCAAGCAACGTTTCCAGTACCACCCATTCCTAAGTATACATTGTATTCACATTAATGTCTTCGAGATTATTTTATTTCGTTTCTTTTAACTTTACCAGGGAGTGAAAAAAGGTCTGAAATAGCGTAAAAAACTAGCGGAAGAAAGGATTTACTGTAAGGAAAAAATCTACGTGGTGTAAGGGGCAGACGCAAATAACAACACTGAACTTTCTTATCTTGAAGCACCGTTAAATATTTCTTTCAGCCTTTCTTTGGCACGGGTTTTCCGTATTTTTTCCTTCAAGGTAAACTAGTCACGCGATTATTCCCTCACCCGAATAATTATTGTGCTGTGAGATAAAAACTTAATGCAAGCGAAACTTCAAGAATGTTTAAGGATATTGCTTTTTGGGGCTATGCAAGGGGTGAGGTCACATTCCTACAACAGTTTTTGATTCTTTGTCTTTTGGATGCCGTGCTAGGTAACTCCTTAATATTGTTATTTCAATATATCAATTTTTAAGTATTAACCACAAAGCAAAAAATACTAGTGAGGTTAAAAATTTAAATGTAAGCAAGATGCCATGTGAAAAAAACAGTAAACAAAAAACACAAACAAAAAATATATGGTGATCAGTTTACTTCAAATATTATAGGATGCACGGAGAAAACTTACAGATTTAAAAGTTTTATTTTTATAATAACTTTGTAAAAATTATACTATTTAATTATTGAAGACAATATTATCAATAGAGCGGTACCAGTCAAGGCAAGGGTCTTAGGTTCAAGTCCTAGATGTGACCGTATCTTTTTCAGATTTTTCTGTTTCAAATTTTCGT
Organism: Hesperophylax consimilis; assembly: GCF_061612785.1. Classification (NCBI taxonomy): domain Eukaryota; kingdom Metazoa; phylum Arthropoda; class Insecta; order Trichoptera; family Limnephilidae; genus Hesperophylax; species Hesperophylax consimilis. The sequence continues at coordinate 8,012,788 of NC_142842.1, forward strand.
TTAGGAATCGCGAATATTGTCTTCAATAATTAAATATTTAAGATATTGCTGATTTATTAAAAATCTCTTTAAAGTATTCGTATTCCGGATATAAACGGGACTGCAGGCCTTTACCAAGTGAATTAACAGGTTTCCTAATAAACTATAAGTAAAACACGCTTGTGTTATAGCGATGTCGGAGCACATGTTCATAAATTCTAATATTTTCACATTTCGTCATTGTGTACCATCAGGACGAACGCTGGCGAGGGATGCCGCATGCTGTCAGGTTTTTAACAGGATTTTAATAAATCAGCAATATTCTAATTTTTCTCCGTGTGGCGTCCACATATCAAAGGGGCTGATGCATCGACCAAATATGACATCAATGGGCTTATGACGTAAATCCTGATTTGATTGTGTAAGAGCAGCTGTTAAAACCGGAAAAATTAAGCTCATATTCCAAGGAGGCTTAAGAATAAGACAAGCAATATATCCTGATTGTGTTGAAATCTATGCATTATTCTGGAATTTGGTATTCTGGAATGAGCGCTAAAATATTGTAATTTCAGTAAATTCATGAATCCGTGATATAATAAAGTAAGATATCAGTAACATTAATTAATTTGTGTAATCTACATTTGGACCTTCATATGTGTTATTATATATCTATGTATCAGTGAATTGACTTTGCCACATATCTTTTATACTTGCAATGATTTATTTTGTTTCTAATCTAATTAGGGTAAGCCACAATAAAGCTGCTATTCACAAACATTCGAACACGTATCATTAAAATATTTCAACTATATTTTATCAGCTTTTACTGCACACTCAGTCCATTGTATTCACGAACTTAAAACAGAAAAATAAAAATTTGCTGCATCAGCGTAAATCACCAGAGAAGGGACACAAGGCGTATAATATTCTCATTTATAGCAATGAATTCAATTACAAGAAAACTCCGTCATGTTTCAAAGATCCTTGTCGTTAAACCACCAACAATATTATCAATTTAACGCAAGCCTTGAGGCTTTGTTTCAACGTAATTACGTATTTATTCAATTATACAATAATCATCTAGCACCTTCACGTCACATCTCACACTAGGACATGTTACCTTTCTGATTGCAGTATAAATAATGTATTAGATATAATTACTATTGATTCCATTATCTGATTGATGGACCACAGAATATAATGGGTTGACTGCAGTCTGTAGTTTTGTTAACGATGCGGCTTGCATGTAGATTTAATTGGTCTTCGAGGAGATTTAATGATGCGTCATTTTTACGCTGGAAGTTTTCTTGCTCCTTATAGTAATCAAATCCATATAGGCAATATCCAGATTGATTGTCTGCCAAGATAATCTCATTACTTTAAACCAGATGCAAATTGATAATGGGCACGGAGCGATTAAAAATAATTGTATGTGCGTGTGTAGCTAGATAAAATAAACATTGCATATTCTTACATCAGTGATTATGATTGTTGAAAAAATATAGAGGTGTTGTGTTAACTTACATAGTTGATTAAGCAATTATTAAGCAATGAAGAAGACATCGCGTAGAATCCGATTAATTGCAGGAATTTCCAATGAAACTTTGTTTAAAATCAAGGATTAAACAGTATTATCTGACTCTACATGGTGCCACATATAAGAGAAAGGTGAATTTTAATCCTTAGATAAATTTTCTAGGCTCTGTAAAATTATTTCGGTCTGGCTTTGGAAAGTCATCCAGTCGAATTTTAATATTATGTAGATTTAAATGAGGGAAATAAATTTTAAATATAATGTGACTTTGAAGGGGATGTTTGGGTGTTTTGTACGGTTCCATGGCGAATGAGGACAGTGGCAATTCAACACATCTTTGGTAAGTGATACAAAGTCCTTAGAAGTGTTGAAATATACTGTTCTATAAACGTAACCAATTTAACTTGTTGTTTCATCATTATTCGTGGCTTTATAACACTTTTCAAGTATTGAAGTGTGTTGAATTGTCACTGTCATGAGTTGCCCGATTACCGTTTTGGAAACCTACTGTAAATGGACGGAGAATATTTCAGAAAAATAAGTTTAGAAAAAAAGTGGTTCTGAAGAATATTTCACCTTATTAAGATATAACGCCTCAATTTTTTAACACTCACAATAAGTTTTTTTTTCCAAAAAAGTACACCAAATAACGTGTTAAAAAAATTGTAGTAGTCTGAATTTTAATTGTGATCCCAGAATTCATTGTTTTATCATTGTTTATTTCTTGTTTGTTTCTATACGGCTGATATACAAAAGGTAATTCTTTATAGAAGATAAGAAAATTTAAAATGCTCACAATGACACACTATGAATATTTACAGCTTCCTATAATATTTTTATCTACATAATAAAATCATTATTTTGGCAACATATTCTTACCGCCATACAATAAATCACAATAACGTCTCTGTATAAAACATTTCAGATTATTAAAACAATAAACAAATATATGTCGTTTATCCGCCACCATAAAGTTACTAATTTGACTTTGTTTCTATCTCCATTCAAGCCCAAGGCCAATAATAGGGATATTTGAGAAATGAGGGCTTGCAGCTCGGCTTTTAATTTTTATTGGTCTAATTAACGGACCGCCTTTTTAAAACGAATGAAAGTTTTAACAGAATTGTTGACAGGCCCGGAATTATAACATGTTTAAAAGGGTTAGAGCCCCGGGCGATCAAATTCATCCGAGTCTACAACATAAATGAAATATTCTGTCTTTGGGCTCATACATTTGATAACCCCAAAAGATTCCGAAAAATTGGTAACGAAGGTAAAAAGGTAAAGTAGGAATGGGAAAAACGTCATAAATTTTCCAAATGCTAATTGAAAAAGGGCATTTTTTCATATTTATTTATTTAAAAATTTTTTATTGAGAAAAAATAGTGATTCCAATAATATTCCACGGCATTTACCACCCATAACATACATTAATTATATCTGTTGCGATGCAGCATCGTGTTAAAAAAATACTTATTCTTATCTTGAATTCACTGAGGTTTGACTGGAAAATGTCTATCTCAGAAGAAAGATGGTTTAATATTTATTTTTATTTATTTATTTATTTATTTATTAGATACAAATAATTACATACATATTAAGGAAGCTTTGGCTGTCCAACTAGGAAATTTTCCCGTTTTAGGACAGCCATTCTCACTCAGAGATTATTATTGTCCATGCATAGATATACCTATAAGAATATTTACACTTTTGGAACAAGATTAGCCAAGATAGACTAAAATCGAAATTCGAATAGCTATGACCAACTAAGGTATATCGATAGACCATAAAATAGTAATTTTAAATGATGTTTATAATGTTTAAAGTTCTGAATCGAACTTTTAAATTATGATATTGTACCTGCTAGTTATAAAAATAAGAAGATTACAATATTTTGGTTGCATTATAATGTTCGACAGATACGAGGATTCCCAATTGACGAAAGAATTAGAAGAATAAGACGCCGCTCTTCGTAATTAGGAAATCTACGTAACTGGCGCAAGTGCAGTACCGCTAAGACATTTTGTGCTGCAACCTGCAGGGAGAAGATTGATGATAGCCAACCTCTAAAAGGAGAAGAAAACGCAATAATATTGTTTTGGGCTTCACTATCATTAGCCCAGTGCCCCTTCCAGGGTAAATCCGGCCCTGGTGGTTGATACTCTGTGCCCCCGATGCGATCGTGAATGACCGTGTTAATTGGACAATTGAGCTTTATTAACTCCATTTGGTAACAAAGACAAAAGAAGTAGCTCATTAGGATCGCTTACAATTGAGTTGTATAATGTACAGACTGTGTAGTGCCAGAGAGTCACTCACACCGTATGGCTCATGGCTCATTGGAAACATTTTTAACGTGAAACATTTTTTTAAATCAATCAATATTTTACAAAAATATGTATTCTTATCTCATTTTTCTTCAGGCATATGAAAATAATATAGAAAGTCAGACTCCTCTATCTTGCAACTCATTCTTACATCGTCTTAGAACTACTGTTGGATAATAATTGCATTTCTATTATCGAATGATTTATGACTATGGTCTCAACGAATTTATCGCACTTGCTAATTTGAAGAAAAATATTAAAAAATCGTCACACCACCTCTCCTATACCTACATTTGTTGTTTCATCCATACTAATTATCACAATTCAACAATTTAAAAATGGCTACTTTGTTATTTTTTACATTGATTGATTAGAGAATTAAATTAATTAAGTCGTGCGATAGATTTTCAGTTAACTTAACTTATTTTATCTTCTTCTATTATCCACGTCGTTCGTTTTATCATGTGCGTAGAGGTAAACAGAGAGGATTAAAAGTCCTCTGTCCTGCTTCAAAATTCTTACTCCATCCACCGAGGTTTTTTTTAATTGGCAATTCCTCGTTATAAAACGAAAAAGGAACGTAATTTTTTACACGGAAAAAATCAGTACTTTAATTATGTTACCTTCGATTTTCTATAAAGTCAGTATCGATTTTCTTAAAGGGCCATCTGCTTCGAGACAAATACTGTATCGTTGTTTCGCCAATGTGACCTTTATAGAAACATTTCCTTGAGGCTATAATACTTCACTGCGCCGGGATCGCTTGTTCTATCTAATGATAATAACTGTCTGTGTTTTCCGCTCGTAAGTTGGTCTCCATCTTAGATCTCGGTAGGTACTAAGTACACTTGGCTTTTGCAAGCATAAGAGAAAGGGATACCTATTAGATTATTGCATCGGTTGGAAGCTGCCATTCAATGACATTATACTGCTTTTTTAGGAGAAACGTTAATTTTTATTTTTTTTTATTCCTACAGATATCAGATAATATTCCCCATGCATATCTTAAATAGGCTTAGAATAAGCACTTCATTCCATTTGCCTACTTACCGAATTTAGTCAGTTAACTTATAAAACGTCTACATACAAACAAAAAAAGACATATTGATAGACGGTGAAGTATTGAAAGAAGTATTTGAAATGAAATATTTGGGGGTAATAATTGACTCCAAATTAACTTTTGCTCAAAATACAAAACAAATTATTAAAAAGATTGCCAAAAAAATCTCACTGTTGGGAAGAATAAGAAGATTCCTTAACACAGTTTCCAGTAAAAATGTGTACAACGCAATTATTGTACCACACATAAATTACTGTAGCAGCATTCTATTCTTATCCAACGACGGTTTAATGAAACAAATGACAATTCTACAAAATAGAGCAATGAGAACCATATTGAAGAAAAATAGATACACAAAAATTAAGAACATGTTGAAGGAGTTAAATATCTTGTCATTTAAACAAATTATTTACTTTAATACCATATTTTTAATCTACAAGATAATCAATGGTCATACGTCTAGTGAATTCCTGAGAAAAATTGATAAATTGCAGAACAAACACACACATGAGACAAGGAAAAGAAATGAATTGAGACTCCCCCTCAGGAAAAAATCACAGAGTCAAAAGTCATTGATGTACGGAGCGTTGAAGATATTTGGAGAGCTACCAGAAGAAATAAAATCAGAAGAAAACATAAAAACATTTAAAATTAAATTAAGAAAATATGTGATTGATTCATTTTAAATGTGTTACCATAATTATATGTATATAAGGATTGTATTAGGACATAGATAACTATGTACCTACTTTAAATACCACAATAAACAATAATAATAAACAATACAATTTTATATCGAATGCAAAACTAATTATGTGCTTGCTGGGTTAATTATTTATTTGGGATGTAAACATTTTTTTAAGTTTATTCAAAGTGTTATAAGTCAGACATTTATTAGCAAGCTAGCAAGACGCAGGTCACTGGTTCAAATCTCGGTGCGCGCAAGTAAATTTTATTTGATTAATATGTGTTATTTCAGAATTTATTCATTAGAAATAATATATAGTATACTTGTGGCACGTTCCAGAGTGGAAGATACTATCACTATCTCCTTCCCATCCTCACAACCTTCAGACTCGTTCCATACGTCGAATGGAGATGCAACAGTATCACTGGCTCCAGGCGGTTAGAAGCAGTTGCGACTCAATTCACGACAGATATTTTATTTTATCTTTATCATCTGAAAGTCGTTAGTTGTATGCTTGGTCAGACTGAATAGTCCAGTGGCGTTTTATTAATAATAGTGTACGGGACGTGTTTGCCTGCACAAGAAAATACTGTAAATAATAAGCACCGGCACACATCAGCCCTCAACCTGGGTAATGATTTAAGTAAAACCATCATAAAAGTAAGAAGATTCATATCAAAATTCACATTTTAATTAGATGTATTGTACTGGTATACAGAAAATACAAAGAGGTTTAGCTTATAGGTTCTTCCTATTTCTCACAGCCAACCCAATTCACAAGAAATAGTTACATGTATTTCAATACAACTTGATTTTAATACACAGATAGAAACTGAGACAATCGGAATTCTTTCAGCGATAATTTCAGATTGGAGCACATTGTGCATCATCGCGCCATAAGATACTGGCGCAGGCAACTGCTGCAGCAGTGGCTAGTTCAGTCGGTAGCCAGGAGGTATTAGCCAGCCTCTAGGTTGTCAGTATCAGTGACTAATTCAGTCGGTAGCCAGGAAAAATTTGCCAGCCTCTAGGTTGTCAGCATCAGTGGATAATTCAGTCGGTAGTCGGAAGGAATTGGCCAGCTTCTAGGTTGTCAGCATCAATGACTAATTTAGTCGGTATCCAGGAGGAATTGGACAGCCTTTAGGTTGTCAGCATCAGTGGCTAATTCAGACGGTAGCCAGGAGGAATTGGACAGCCTCTAGGTTGTCAGCATCAGTGGCTAATTCAGTCAGGAGCCAGGAGGAATTGGCCAGCCTCTAGGTTGTCAGCATCAATGCAGCAGGGATTGGCCAGCTTCTATGTTATCAGCATCAATGCAACAGGGATTGGCCAGCCTCTAGGTGATCAGCGGCATTAGGCAGTTCAGTCGGTAGCCAGCAGGTATTCTTCAGCCTGCTGTCAGCATCTGTGACTGGTTCAGTCGGTAGCCAGGAGGAATTCTCCAGCCTCTAGGTTGTCAGCATTAATGACCAGCAGGGATTGGCCAGCCTCTAGGTGATCAGCGGCACTGGCTAGTTCAGTCGGTAGCTAACAGGTATTCGTCAGCCTTTAGGTTGTCAGCATCTGTGACTGGTTCAGTCGGTAGCCAGTAGCTTAGCGGCGGCATGGTCATTTGATTATAAGGGCCGGCACACGGAGACGCCCCATTATTATAATGATGACAGATGCGTCTGGCTCAGCTGATAGAGTGCCGGTAGTAAACAGCTCGTTGCACATAGTTGCACAGTTGTGCCGTGATGGAGGAACAGAAGCGAATACAGATTTCAGTTGACACTCAGAAATTGACAGAACAGATCGCGTTGTTACCGGCGTAGTTTTAAAACTTGAATCCACCAATATTTTATTTTAATGGGCTATTTATAATATCTCCTACAAGCGTTTGTGTGACGTTAGCTTACAAAAACATGTTTTCGTAATGTGGTGCGAATAATATTTCGCCCAGCAACTGCTTTTGGCTTTGTCGATATTTTAATTTCGTTTTAGAAAATAGGTTTATCGAACTATTTCATGTTCGATCCAGTCTTTTAGCCGCCTGGTAACAGATTGATGCATTTTTCAACTGGTAAATATTATGATTTGGAAAAAGGGGTCATCAAACTTGCAGGTGTGCGACTTTAGCCGCAATTGATATTAAATGCAATAAACTCATTTTTCATGTTCCATACAAATAGGCATTTTAAAAATTCTTCATGGCGTTCCTATGGAATGGCGTTCATAGGCCGGAGATTGTCGGAAGTCGGAAAACAATGCGAGTCATTACTTGTCGATTAAGGACGTGGCACAGAATTTTCATCACCATGAGAAAATCTCTACATTGCTATTACAGCCCGCAGCCTCCTTAATGAACACCTTTTACTGCAAACATCGACGGCGCTCAAGGTGTATTCTTTACCTACCTCTCTCTAGCTGTGCCTGGTGCCTGATAATATAGACTACACTCCACAGTCAACAGCATCTTGACGAGCGAGCAACGCCCCCAGAGTGACATTTAGGATTTATCGTAACTCCATCTTGGCGTTTGAGTAATTCTACAAGGAGATTTAAATGAATTCGTGGATATTAGATGTAATAAGTGTAGATACTTAGGACATTACGACGCTGGGGTTAGATTTCCTACCAATGCGATTCTAATAATATATGAATGCGACTTTTCTTTATTCGGATTATGTATTAAATTTATCAGAAATTTCCAACGATCGGTACAATTTTGTCAGGGTGCATATCCTCTGGAAACGATGGTTTTACAAAACACCAAACACATACCTACACGATCCGGGGTAATTAAAATCATCAACCCTTACCGGTTGTGGTCATCAGTTATTAGGCGACTACATAAATGTGTCGATAAACGAGAAGATGATAATTGTGGACCACAAAATGTCATCAACAAGTTTGAAGAGCGACTTTTTTGCAACTTTTAGAGAATAGTAAAAAATACGAAAAAAATACGGAAGGTGTATTTTACGAGTTTTTTTAATAAATTTCCAGTGTATTTTCGTGTCTTATGTCGTAGGCTTTTTTTCTTATTTATAGTGAGTTTTTACAGACCCAGTATCTCGTGTACATCTATTTTAAAAAAAAACAACCCAACCCAAACATTGAATGTCCAATTAGTAATAGTTTTTATTACATCCATAATAAAAATTATTATTACTTTTTTTTATTTATATTTATTTTTTTTTTTTATTATTTTTTTTTAATTTAAAAAAAAATTTGGATGGTCAAAAAATGACTGTCTGGAGCCAGTGAGACTATGTTCACACCAATTGGGGTATTTTGTGATGCTGAAGGTAATAGGAAGGGGAAGGAGATAGGGAAGAAGAAGGTTCGGAAGTACCTGGGTATTCAGATCTGGTCGCCAAACACGGCCAAAGCCATTTCAAGCAGCGTTTTATTACTGAATAGTGGTCTTACACCAAGGCGATACTCAGAGTATCTTGCACTCTGGAACGTGCCGCAAATATATTGCATATTTTTTTTTAAATAAGTATATTGTGAAATAACAAAAATCAAAGCTCACGCCGGGATTTGAACCCGCGACCCTCGACCACGGCGTTGCATTTGTTTTTCATAAAAACTTAAGGTAGGCCTGGTTAAAGGTTAAAAAACATTCCTTCTAACTAAATATCACACATCCACTGCGAAGTGCAATCTATACATGAAAAACTTTGGTTGTTTCATATTTGCATTGAACCTTTCGACTCCGAGGACACAAACTAGTAGTTATGTGAACAGTAGACCTCGCGTCCAAGAAATATGTTTCAATTTTTATCTTATTTAATAAATCGAAACCAAAAATTCCTCCTCAATCATAAGATTTGTATGTAGGTACTTACATACTTAATTATAGGCCATAAATATTTTATGTAAAATTCTTCCATTTCAAATAAGGAATTATTGTACAATTTCTCTAAAGAAAAATTACAAAGTCAATGACTGTTCTCTTTTCAAACTGTTTTCAGGGCGGTAGGTATAATAATATTTATTATTCCGATTTCAAAGTTAACAGTGGAACGCACACGGCCAACACGGCCATCTTGAACCGGAACCGGCACACGCAAACAGATTTACAGACAGATGAAATGCAAAACGGTCGTATTAAAACAGGATTTCAACACGCCCAGTCAACAAGCCAATGAAATTAATTTTCTGTTCAAAGATAAATTTCCTTAGTCTTATCTTTCAATTACACCTAGTTACGAATATATAGTTAGCAGATAAATAAATATATGTACCTACATATAAAACCACTTCAAATATGATATAGATTCACCAGTTTCTCGCTTGTTTCACCACTAATTTCCGGACACCACGTATGTTTTTATTTTCTTTTAACATTTTCAATATAACGTCAAGTTTGGGCAGTCGATGGTTAAGATAATAATGATTATTGGTGAAAGCGAGAGCTACTATTGACGTTAATATGTACTTGCTTACATTGGTTTAAATACTAATGTGTATTTAAGGCATCAAAGGGCCGACAGATAATACTGAAAATACCTACAGGCATCATTAGCCGCATACAATTTCCACAGCGGTAGGTTTTATACAAGTTTAAAATTATTTTTTACAGTCGAATATTGAAAATATCTTCCGATAACCGCTAACAAGATAATATTATGACAAGTATTCGAAGCATTTATTATTTCTTATTTTCTGAGTAAGACGTATTTATATTGCTGCCTAGATATATAATACAAAATATTGCTATATTACCTTCTTCTTCGTTTTTTGTTTTTGTTTTTACATGAATACCGCACTTACTGAAGCGATTCGCGTAGCGGCGTTTTTGTAAAAAATCACCTCAAGGGTTCTGATCAAATAATAAAAAATATATATCTATTATATAGGTAAATATAGGCTAGACAACCTATTATAACAATACATTATCCTTTTTGAGAATCTCAGGGACGATACGGCTTATGACGACATAATTGAATTTTACCTAAAACATGCAAACACCTCAGCAAAGGTTCTCTTAGTGAGGTGTTTGCAAAACACCTCCGCTAACCCGTACAGGCACTGTTAAAAAACTGAATTTAAAAATTATGAAAACCTTTTAAAAATAATGCTATTTACTGCAAATTATTAGAAATAAACAAACTAACTAACCATCACGCCGTTTCCCCGCAGGGGTAGGCAGAGAGAACGGACCGCCAACTACTCCGTCTTGCACACACTCCTTGCCTTATTCACATTCATACATACTATTCTATTGTTCTGACTCTTGACATGGACCGACTCAAGTATCTGATTCACTTGGTCGTGCCATGTCTTCCTCGGGCGTCCCCGACTTCTGCTACCATTATAAATAACTCCGCTTAAATTGAAAACTATCTATCAATATACCTAATGTTAAGTGGTACCAAGAGAATCAAGAAAAGTTTTTATTTATTTTTTATTTACTTAGTTTGAAGTTCAATGGAGGTCATGCTTACCATTTGTAAATTTGAGAAATAAGTTACATAGTTTGAAGTTCAATTAAGGTCTGACTTACCATTTGTTAATTTGAGATATAAGTTACATAGTTTGAAGTTCAATTAAGGTCTGACTTACCATTTGTTAATTTGAGATATAAGTTACATAGTTTGAAGTTCAATGAAGGTCATACTTACCATTTGTAAATTTGAGATATAAGTTACATTGTTTGAAGTTCAATAAAGGTCATTCTTACCATTTGTAAATTTGAGAAATAAGTTACATAGTTTGAAGTTCAATTAAGGTCTGACTTACCATTTGTTAATTTGAGATATAAGTTACATAGTTTGAAGTTCAATTAAGGTCTGACTTACCATTTGTTAATTTGAGATATAAGTTACATAGTTTGAAGTTCAATGAAGGTCATACTTACCATTTGTAAATTTGAGATATAAGTTACATTGTTTGAAGTTCAATAAAGGTCATTCTTACCATTTGTAAATTTGAGATATAAGTTAATTAATTTGAAGTTCAATGAAGGTCATACTTACCAATTGTAAATTTGAGATATAAGTTACCTAATTTGAAGTTCAATAAAGGTCATACTTACCAATTGTACATTTTTTGCCTTTTTTATGGACAGTTTTTTTTATTTTTTTGATAGTGAATACCTCACAAGAGTCCCAACTGCTCTCGTCTGGAGCCAGTGAGACTATGGCATCCCCAATTGGGGGATGTTGTGAGGCTGAAGGTAAGCGGGGAAGGGAAAGAGGAAGGTGGGGAAGTACCTGGCTATTCAGATCTAGTCACTAAACACGGCTAAAGCCATTTGGAGCAACGTTTCAATTCTGAATGGTGGTCTTACACCAGGGCGATACTGGTAGTATCTTCCACTCTGGAACGTGCCGCAAATATACCTACTATAGTTGATACTCATTTGAAAACTAGAAAAAGCGAACAGAGCTCTGAATGCAGTGTTTTTCATGGAGCACTTGTAATTTTCTTTATGAATTACTAAAACAAAATACGTTGCATTGTTCTCCTACGTGCTTAATACTAGTACACAAATTATCGACATTAAGACGTAAAAATGTTTCGTTGTTCCATATTCGACGCCTCCTTAATCTAATCCGCCATATCGGTTGAAGGGCATTTGCATAAAAAAGATTAAATCTCTTAGGTTTATTAGTAATAATCGGTCTAAGCTCATTCAGCATTGAAGGAAAAACGTACATTTGGTCTACTATTTAGGTAGTATTTATTACAATGAGAATAGATATTCATGTTTAAATAGACATTTTATTCAGATAATTTGAACAATTCATCAATTTTCAAAATTAATTTTCAATTTTTGTGAAAGTTCAATTCAAGTTCTGTTATCATTTCACAATGAGTCAGTTATTTCAAAGAACTAAAATATTAAGGCGAAGTGTCGCATGGTCTTTTTCATACAAAACTTAAATCTGGATTTGAGGCCGAAATACCCTACAAACTGTAAAATATTTTTCTATTCAATTGTGTGGCAAAAATCTAATCCGGCTGTGTGCTGTTTTATTTATTTGTGTTTCAAATTTAAAAATATATAATTATTAAAATATCAATTAAAAAAATCGATTTGAGTGGCAACTTTCAATATTGTATTTGTATGCCATTTGGGAAAGAATTGGGTTTTTTCCGGACAAAGCTGATTATTCATATTGTGTATGTACGGCATTAATATTGTAAAGCAATACCTTGCAAAAAGCGTATTTTAATAAAATAAATTAATTAACGCCATCTACACGTAGAATATAACGAACGTCTCGCTTAAGAGGAAGCTACAAGCCAAAAATGTGTTTATTCTCGGTATATTGTAGGTAATAGGTATTAAAATCGCTTAACAAACGGAGTCTAGAAACATTCGATTTCAAGCACAATATTGTTTTTTTTTTTTAAATTTATTTTGTAAATAATTTTATAAGAAAGCAAAAAAGTTAATCAAGTGAAACTGTCACGGATAATACTGTATATTTCAAAAGTTGTTTCCTTTACGCGTTCATACATTTATATTGAAAAATAATTTTTTAGTAGTTTATATTTATATTTTTTATTGAGTAATTTATTATTTTATTTCTATTCTACTCAAATGAAACGATAAGAAAACCTTCAATTTATCTAAAGCACATTTTTGGTATTCATAATCTACAACAATTCGTTAAAAAAATTTATCAAAATAGTCATTTAGCATTAAGCTTCGCCCTAACAGAACTTGAAACTATGAAATTTGATGAATTGTTAAAATTTCAAGAGTTAGATTACTAAAAGCATTAAGCTTCTACCATACAGAATTACAAATTTACAAAAAAAAAATTATATAGAACTGTACCATTATAAAATATTGCATATCTTAAACAAACATCTATTCACACAAATCCAAAATGTGAAATAAACAAGTGGACAATTCAATTCTTCAAATTTCAAAACTAATTTTAAAGTTCCGTGAAAGTTCTATTCAAGTTCTGTTTTTATATCATTATGGGTCAGTTGTTTAGGAGAATAGATATAATAACAAACTTTGAATAGAACTTTCACAGAACTTGAAAATTAGCTTTAAATTTGATGAATTGTTCTAATTTTGTTAAACAACTGGACCAGAGTATTAGATATATTGTATATTCACTTCAAGTTGAGATTTTTTTAGATATATATTCATCTCACGTGCCAATCGTTTTTTTTTAGTCTTTATATTAACAGTGAACACAAAACACGTTCTGAGAATAGGTACTATTTATCTATCCGAGACGTGAAAAACTTTGTAAGCTAGAACTCATTTATTTCAAGATATCGCGTTCCAGTAAATCACTTTTTTAACAAGAGCTTGTTCGATGTATTTTATTAAACAAGATAGGAGCTTAAAATGATAACGTTGCAAAATGAATTCTTACAGTGGCAAAAACAGAACCCCCGCTTTCATAGTACACGAGAGGTAAAAGATTAAATCTTCAAGTATAAAACTACAACGTTGTAATAGGTAATTCGTGCTTATGATGACTTCATCTAGGAAACGAACTGTACGATGTTGGAAGCATTGTATCTATGGCTAAAGCCTTTATGCATTCTTGTGAAAATGAACATAGATAAGGGACGAATTACGTTTAGCAAGATGAATTCTAATCAAAACCTTGTTCTTTAGTTCTGCCCAGCAAAAAAATTGCTTTTCCTTTCCTAAACACGCTCGTTAAAGAAAATAAATACATTTTATTAAAATAAATATCGGAACGTCCAATTATGTCCTGTGTTTGCGAAGCGTATCTAAATTTCTCTAATAAACAATAGACAATGTTAATCTCAAGTGACCTACCAGATAAGTATGGTACTGTATATTATCTGCCCGTACAAAATATAAATAAATAAGAATAATTACATTTGTACATTTATAAAAATGTATTATATATTTGTACAGCGCCCTTAACAATCATCAAAAATATTATTATTACAATACATTCCAGCTTTCAATCCCGGAATTTTTTTTCAGGATCGGATTTAACGGTGCTAACATTTTCAATCGCTGGATCAGACACAGGGAATTTAAATCGAAATGATTTTTTCAAAAGAAAAACTTATGTATACAAAACAAGATTTTCAGACAAGGTATAACAAATTATTATAAGCAATAATTAGTAACCTGAATCACACACGTACATTGAAAAAAATCTCCGTAGAAAAAAGTTTTCAGGTTAAAAAATCTAATAAGTAAAAATTGTTGAGTAAAATACTGGTTTTCACTGAATTATTTGGCCGTTTAAAAATAAGCCTAAGTGGCTATTGCACCTGACTGACAGTCAGAAGGCCGCGGGTTCGATTCCCGTCGGCGGCATTTATTTTTTCTCGGAAGATTTTTTCAATTTATATGTGTGCTTTAGGCTAATAATTATTGCTTTTAATTATTTGAATTGAATTAATTAAAAAAAATATAAAAAATGGAGCTGTAACGAAGGTTGTATTTTTATTTTTCAGGTATTATGCGTAGATTAGCTAACATAAGTACATGATTAACTAAATTCCAATTATATAAAATTATTTTCTAAAAAGAAGAAGAACAAAGAAGAAAGAAGTCCGATGTTCATTTATTTGCATGTGGCTCTTTCAATTGAAGAGCAAAACCACTGTTTCTCAAAATTGTTTATCATGAAAGAAATCTTTGTATCAGCTGCGAAAAGCGTTGCGTCACGACGACAAAAGGCTTCTACTGCTAGCTAAAATTGAAAGCTTAGCTAAAAGCTAAAATTGTTAGCTAGAAGTGAAAGCTTGTCTGACTGAACAATCTCAGTGTCAACATATTTTATTGAAAATTATGTAACATTCCTTTTTTTAATAAACACATTTAAAAAAAAAGTAATAGCCACTTTTATATAAATTGCGCATCGAATTCTGTTTTTTAAAACATAACAACAACGCAACAATGAAATCAAGAGTTTTGTTACTTATGTTTTTTACATTTGGACCTCAGATATTTATAACACCGTTTTTTGTCTTATGAAAAACTCTAAGAAAGCAAAACGGTCCCTTCTAATTTTTTTGAGAGATTCATGGATATTTCGAAACTCAATATAAATTGAGCAATTATTTTAATCCATATTTTTTGCGTTACGGTTCCATACTGACTAAGAGTGGTGATTTTGGATTGCCCATGGGGTGGCTTCTGTCACGAATCACCTTAGGAGCCCCATATTCGATGTGATCAATCTGCGTATGTGTCATGTCATGTAATTATTTGATTGAATATAATTGTAAAAAAATAAAATAAATAAAAAATATTTAAATCATTTAATTTATTGGCTAAGTTCCTACAATAACAATTAATACGTACCTATTTCTTATATAACTATATCCCATATATGGATTCCATATGCCATACAACTACAACTGGACCGTTTCAGATAAGAGTCAATATTATTGTTCTTAGAAAAGAGATCATATCCCTGGGATTAATCATGTATTTTTTATAGTGCAAATTAGCATGCTTTACAAAGCACAAAAATTAAATTATTTTGTACATTAATTCCACACAGGAGGTAATATGGAAGATAATATCCCCCGGGTCCTATGTCATTTTTGGTTATGTTGTGTCGAGGGGCTTTCTGTGGAAAGGAAGAAGTGAACATAGGTCTGGAAGAGATCCATATTGTAAGAGGGAGGAGATACAAAGGCCGAATGACAAACAATTCTATTTAAACCATATACACATACATCAGAACTTTTGTTTAAAGAATTTAAAGTAAAAAAATCTAAATCCATAAAGCTTTTACCATGCAACAATACAAATTTATAACGAAGAGGTTTCATATGAAACTGCACAATTTTAAAATATTAGATTTCTTGGACAATTCAATTATATGTCACTAAGGACGGGTTGTTTCAGAGAATTTGAACAATTCTTTAAATTTGAAAGTTAATTTTCAAGTTTTGTTAAAGTTCTTTTCATGTTCTGTTATTACTTGAGTTCTGTCGGCCTATAATGATATGATACCACAACTTTAATAGTGCTTTCACATAACCCGAAAATGAACCTTGAAATTGATTATTCAAATTCTATGAAACAACCCATTCTTAGAGTATTTTTTAAAAATTCAGTAATTAGTAAATAAGATTCAAAAACATAAATAAAATTTTAAAAGATTTCACCTTAAAAACTCGCTGAACATGTACACTGAATACTATAACATATAAACAAACAATAAATATTATATTTATTTATTTTTATTTATTTATTTATTCGAGACACAAACAGGATATTTATAAAAACATTAATAATGGATTACAAAATAAAAAAGTACAATTATAAATATCCCTAGACTAATGTGTCTGCAGCAATCACATTTGCACATTCACATAAGCAAACATGTAAAATAATGACAGTATTTAAATACAAAACTTAAAACTTAATTACAAAGATTTAAGCACATAATAAGTAGAAAAATTTAAAGAGTACATATTAAAAAAAATTCTAAACCACTAAACATTTTTTTTATTTATTTATTTTTCTTTTTTTTTAAGTACAGAAATCGTGGAGATATTTCTTGAAACACGTTATATTATTTGCAAAAATATCTATGACAGTGTGTATTTTAGCAAGATCATTGTATGATCGAGACATTCTAGACATAGGATTAAAATATCCAGTGTTATTGGCAAAAATTTCGGTCCAAAATATGTTCATATTTCTAGTATATTTGGGCCTGGCGTAAAAATTGATTTGATTGACTAAGTTACTATTAACACGATTATTCACAATTTTGTAAAGCATTAAGAGGTCATTTATATTTCGTCTTTTAACTAAACTCTCTAATTTGAAATATGTAAGTCTTTGTTCATACCCATTTAGAAGATGGTAGACACCTGATCGATAAGACAAAATCCGTGTAAATTTTCTTTGGACAGATTCAAGTCTGGATACTTGTGTAATGTAATGTGGATTCCAGACTGTTGACCCGTACTCAAGAACACTGCGGATTAACGAATTGAATAGAATTATTAGGCTATTAGAGTTCTTGAACAGTTTAGTTGATCTTACAATAAAACCTAGTACTTTATTTGATTTATTTACAATGTATTCTATGTGTTGGTTGAACGTTAGTTTGTTGTCGAATATAATTCCTAAATCTTTGATCGATTCAACTGTTTCCAGATTGTGACCACATATGCTATATGAGTATAGAGTTTTGTTGGTGTTCTTGGTGAAATTTATAACTTTGCACTTAGCTATATTCAATTCCATTTCATTGTCAATACACCAGGCAGATAATGTGTTAAGGTCTTGTTGTAAGAGTTCACAATCTTCCATAGATTTAATTGCTTTATATATCTTGAGGTCGTCAGCGTATAGAGAAAAATTACAGTGGAGTTTACATGTAAGGTCGTTGATGAAGATTAAGAAAAGCAAGGGTCCAAGGTGTGATCCTTGTGGAACGCCCGACGTGACTAAAATTGGGGAAGAGTTAAAACCGTTAACAGTAACCAATTGACTTCTATTTGATAAATATGATTCTAACCAACGAAGCAGATTTCCGTGTATGCCGATTTTATCCAGTTTATTCATTAAGATAGGGTGACTAACTTTGTCGAAAGCCTTACTGAAATCGGTGTATACGGCATCTACTTGTGTTTTTTTATTCATTGATTTACACAGAAATTCCATATACTCGATTAAATTAGTGTTTGTGGATCGTTTAGCTACAAAGCCATGTTGAAAAGGGCTAAGTATGTGTGTTACATGATTAAATATTTCTTTATATACAATGGACTCAAATATTTTGCCAAAACAAGATAAAAGGCTGATAGGACGGTAGTTCTTTACATCGTTTTTACTGCCAGACTTATGGATCGGAATGACGTGGGCAACTTTCCACAGATCTGGAAATACCCCTTCGTTCAGACTTTTGACAAATAATTTGTGTAAAGGTGCTGCAAGTTGATCTGCACAATTTCGAATGAATAGTGGAGGAATACCATCTGGACCGGAACCTTTATTGATATCGAGAGTGTTCAACTTCACCTTGACCTCGTCTAGGGTTATTTTGATATGAGATAGTGGATAATTATAGAGTGGGAAAGAATGTTTAGAGTCACTTTTAGAATTAGATGGTGAGCTAAATACAGAAGAGAAGTAAGTAGAAAAGAGTTCGCATGTTTCTTTGCCATTTGTTGCTGATTTGTCGTGGAGATGCATGATTTTTGGGAGAGAATTAGAAACTCTTTTCGATTTAATGAGGGTTGACAGATTTTTGATACTGTTAGGGAGAGAATTTTCTATGGAATCTACATAGGCTTTAAGGCAGGAACGTATGGATAATTTTACTCTAGCCCTCAAGATGGAAAAACTGTCATAGTCACATTGATTTTTGTATTTTTTCCACTTTTTTCTAAACTTTTCTTTTTCTCTGAGTTGGTGGATCAAAGCACTGCTGAACCAAATTGGAAACCTTTTGTTGCTGTTTCTTAAGCGCGGAGTATGTTTTTCAATTGATAGCCATAATAGGTTATAAAAATGTAGTAGGGAGTCATTACAATTCAGAGTATTAAGATCGTTCCAGTTATTTAGTGATAGCATTTCATTGCATTTAGTGTAGTCCGTTTTATTGAAGTTATATTTGATGTGATCTGGGTTGGTGGGTAGGAGTCTGTATTTAGACATTAGAAACTCGAATTCAATGGGAGGATGATAGGAGTCAACTTTAGATAGCACATGTGAAGCAATTTGAATTTCAAGGTGATTGTTGGAAAACACTAAATCTAAAATTCGATCTATATTATTAGAGACGTGATTGAACTGATTAAGTCCAGTCAAATTTTGAAATTCTAGTAGGGATATTGATTTTTGGCTATTATATATGACTGGTCTGGTGTGAATTTCATTGACATTTAGTGGGCATTGAATAGATGGTACATTAAAATCGCCCATTATTATTGTTACATCCTCTGATGATAAATTATTATATGTTGTTTGACACTTTTCGAAAAAATCTCTGAGATTTTCGATTGGAATATCTGGAGGCAAATACGCCAAACATAAGTTGATGGTTTGCCTAGATGTTTCATACAATTTAAATTTAATCCATAAATCTTCTGTAAATTTTGAGTTGTGTGTTGGGACTGTGATAGATGTCATTTCTTTTTTTATGGCTATTAGAACTCCACCACCTGATTTTTTAAAAGAACTCGATGTGTCCCTATCTCGTCTGTAAATATTATATCGATCATCTACTATTTCATGGTCATAGATTGAGGAGTCTAACCATGTTTCTGTAAGACAAATTAAATCATAATTGCAACTGAGCACTTCGCAGTGCAAATCATTTAATTTGCTTTTTAAACCACGTACATTTTGATAGTAAAATGTTATTGCCGTTTTGCTAGAATGCATTTTGAAAGTATATAATTAAGCATTACTAAATATGTATTTTTGTAAAATTGATGTGAAAATAATTTATGTGTTATTAAGTAATTAAGCTTTGAAAGGGGGCAATTTTGAACATGAGAATATTTTGTTTGTTTGTGGTAAGTGATTTTGTCTATGGTATCAGATATTGACAGAACTAGGTTAAGAAGTTCATTTATGATTAGGTTAATTGATTGTAAACATAACATTTGTGTCGTAATAGCACAATTACTTGCAATGATGTGTAATAGTTTTTTGTACTTAGCAGGTTGTAATAATTCATGAGAGTAGTGACAGATCGTGTGAATCGTGTTTTTTAGTGACTTTGTACAGTAATTAAATAATGTTAGATTTATATATTTCCTAAAGGGCCGGTTGATCTGGTAGAATGTGCATCTTGTGTTGACTTCAATGTTGATAGCCTGTTGACATCCTCTTGGTCAGCAATTAGGATTATGGGGGTTGAATCGCTTATACGAGTAAATATTTTGCAGTTTCTTACCCAACAATAGCGAATTTTACCGGCTATTTTTATGTCGCGACATTGTTTCAGCAGATGTTGGTTTTTTGGGGTTAGATGGTCGTTGATGTATATTTTACCGGCACCAGGGAGCTGTAATTCAGAAGCGAGCATCCCTTTCCTCTTCCTTATTGCAGCTATAAGTTCATCCTTGAGGTACCTGCGTGTTAATTTGACGATAATGTTCCTTGGTTTACCATTATTTGCATCATGATTTTTTCTGGGAGCAATTCTGCTGGCGAAATCCACTTCTTGTCGGGTGATATTGCAACCAGCGGTAGCACTAATTTTGGAGAGAATGTCGTACACATTTTCGTTTTTGGTTTCGGGGATCCCACTTATAATGACGTTATTTGAACGATTAAATTGGTCGTTGCTTTCAATTTGTTTTTCCAAATGGAACACTTTCTTTTTAAGCTCGTTAATTTCCTCCTTGAATTCATTTTTTATGACTTCGACTATAGTATTTTTAAATTCCTTAAAGGTTTTCTCTAGGAAATGAATTTTGAAGTCTTCAAACTTGTTGTCCAGTAATTGCAAAAGTTCCGGATTGCTGGCAGGCTTAGAGTTTGATCGCGTTGTCATTATTATATAATGTAATAAATTTTTTTAAAATTATAACTTATTTAAAATGATCGCAATATATTATTTTATTAAAAAAAATATTGGAAGAGCAAAGTTTGACAGCAGTTGTAAGCAATGTTATTGTTGTGGGGGTGTTATATTATAATATAACACCCCCATGCACACAAATTCAGCTTAATTATGGGGGTACATCTTATTACATAAAATTATTTTAAATTTTAATATATTTTATTGTAAATTATGTAGCATTACTTTTATGATTAAAAAAACAAAAAAGTGTACCCAGTTTAATAACGAAATCTCGAATTCTATACATAAATACGCTTCACACATGTTGAAACAAAGAAAACAAAAGATTTTTAAAGCATTGATTGGTTAGATTCGATAATAAATATAAGCCTTCGCTATTATTTTAAATGCACCGTCGCAAGTTCATGTTAGTTTTTTCGATACGAACCGGTCAGTCTTAATCGAAATCAATTAAAAAATAAAACCGACCGTAAATCATCGTCATAAATATACAGGTTATGACTGGAGTTTTTACTCCTGCGAAGTAATTGGTCCTGAGCCGGCCTGTGGCACGATAAAGGCGGCACGAGCCGGGAACACGCCGGGCGATGATGATGATCTGTCACGTGACATCACCAATCTTGTGACACTTGACTGGTGACAAAGCCGGCACAATTGGATGACGCACGTTATCCAGTTTCATCGCTCGGCAGCCGGTTGTGGGCGACCTCTGACCCGGCGTAAATAACTAGCAACGATAGGGTACAACATTTTTAAAGTAACACAATTAATATTTGACACTATTTGATAATCTGACAATCGATTGAATCGGTCTATTGAAGTTGTGTATATTGCTAAGTGACCCGCGATGCGAATGAAGTTCGACGTTTGATATACACCTACTATCAATTCAATATACATTAGGTATCTAAAACACGTGTTACTCTACCTGTGATATTTCAATTGAAGTTTTTTTTTTTAATATTGACAATATAGAGTGATAGATCAACACAATATTGCACCGGTGAAACACCGTTAATCAGATTCGAAATAAAATGTCATTATCCATGGTTGATGACAAGATCTGGAGGTTTACCACGGACGATCTATAATGTCAATTACAAAATCCGTCATCTATGGTCAGTTAACGATATTTGAGAGCACCGTCAGAATGAAATTCCGACAGGTGGTAGACAAAATCCACTGCTTTTATTGCGGCCTCCAAGGTGTCGGATGCACAATTTATTGGATAGTATCGTTCGTTATGCAAAACATCTGGCCTATTAATGAATGGAAGTGTACTAACTAAACTCTTAGAATTGAAAGAAATATACTCAAATTATTTCGTTTCTGCCTGGAGAAAAATAAGTTATTAGATATGACTAAAGAACTCATGAACTAATGAACTCTCTTTTTAGTGTAAAAAGTATACCCGAACTGCCAATATAAGTTCAAGTTATTATTTCAATTCGACATTGTCAATTTACGAGTATTTTTAACTATGTAAAGTTATCGATTTCGCTGTGCTAGATCCTCTGCACGAGTCCTGAAAAACCTGCTTTCAGCACTAAGTTCAGTCGAAAACATTTCCTTAATTAGGAATGCCATAATGCCATTGGCACCTGACTATTGTGAATTGTGACTCGTGCGATTATCAAAATTTAAAAAAAATAAGGTTTTAGGGATACTTTGACAAGGGGCTTTTTCTGTCCTGAAGACACCCGTTTGTTTCTTCCATCCTACAGTAGGATGGAAGAAACACACGGCAAGTCATCCCAAAATCGGTCTGAACGAAAGGTAGTATTGATGCATTTTTTTATATTTATTGTTTTTGTGTTTAGTTCGTAGAACTCCATTTAATTTTTTTTTTAATTTAATTAAAATCAAATTTAATATTATAATTATTAAGTTCTGCAAGTATTTTTTGGTTTTTGTTATTGTTACAGCTGTTTCGGCTTTCAAGGCCATTTTCAAACTGTGGTTAAGCCACGTTTTGACGACTTATTAATATGATTCTATTTTACCCCCTCCCAAGTTAAAATGATTTATTACCGGTTAAACCAATTTACTGATAAAAATAATTGTGACAATAGATTTCATATTCTGTGTGGGTATTTTGACGTCTGTTTTCCCCACATTAATGTTATCTTAATTGTTTAATAATGATGTAGCAGTTGTAATTTATTTAAATTTGTTATATTGTTTAGGTTTTGTGAACATACTTAGAAGCGGGGAATAAATAATTTTCCTTACTTTATTAATTAATGTTATATTAGGGTCATTGGTTCTTTTATTGATTTCTAATTGTTCAAGTAAATTTAATCTAAGGCCCTTCTTTCTATGTGCAAGGGTTTAAGTTCATTGTTGTCAAGCGGGACGTGATTATTTACTAAGAGATGTTCTGCGAATTTTGAAAATGTCTCTTATTATTATAACATCTTATATGTTCTTTGAATCTAGTTGAAAAAGCCCTTCCCGTCTGTCCGATGTAAGTAGCGTTGCAATCGGCGTGGTCACATTTTAATTCATATATGCCACTATTATTAAGTTTAGGATTTCTTCTTTTAGAGTTTTTAAGGTTTGTTCCTATGTTATTATTGGTTTTGAAAGCTATATTTAGACCGCATTTTTTATTTCTTTTGCTATTTTTATGGATATTGGACCGATAAAAAAAAATAATAATTATAATATTGATGCGTTACCAACCCAACATATTATATTTAAAAAGTAGGCAGTAGATCAATAAGATTCGTATTTCACATAACAATAACAATGAGTATACATATATATCTCTCAAACATTGTAATTTAGTTAAGGCACGTTCATCGAATCGGCATTTAAACATCTTTACTAAATAATCTCACACGATCAGAAGCAGGCTTTTCGTAAAGAAGCCACGTAGTTTCAAGTCACAGCATGATTAAACATTGTGGTTTGACCTTTATATTCTGTATCAATAGGTATTGATTGTGAATTGTTGAAGCACACGCTGTATTATCAAATCGACATACTAAACTTTATAGTCGGTGGCGTCGCCGCTATTAATTGGAAATTTCGGTGAAAAAATATTACCCAGACAGCAATCAATCACAATATATACAATTATACTTAAAAAAAATACTACTAAAACTCCGACGGTAAACACAAGCTTTGGACAAAGACACCAAAAATACCAGGCAATAAAAGCAATCAACAATGCTTCACTGGACACATAAAATAAATAAAAATTAAAAGATGGATTAAAACTTTTCGACAGAAATAAGTTACCAAGTAGACTCTACTTAAGAGAACCCAATATTCTGTATATAATATTAATTCTATTAGCATCTCGATATCACGCCATCCAAAGATTTTTATTGATTTCAACGCACTAAAATCAACGAGATACAACACATTCGTGTTGCGAACCATCGATATGGCCGCCTGTAGAGTATATGTAAAACTGTAGTAGATACTCATGTAGGTTTGGTTAAAGGTAAATTATTTTGAATTTTAGTTTGAGTGGTCTCAAGAATCTAGAATCGAGATGTAGAAGAATTCTTGTACAATGACTATCTTCCCACGCTCGGCAGTTCCAGTTTTAGGTTAGGCAGAGAAGTGAGGTTTGTTTAGTGTGTTAAGAGTTAGACCAGTGGGTGTAGGTTGATTGGCTTACTTCAGTTAGATACGTGCAGACTAATGGACGGAAGAATTGAAGACCGTTTTGGTAATTAAGACGTTATTTGTTGGAGTTAAGTGTGAAAAAGCGGGTCAAGTGACAAGACCATTCTAAAGAAATGAGTAGAATTTTAAATTCTGTTTCGAAATTTTTAATTCTGTTTCTGTTTAATTTGTGAACAAATTCAGTAAAACTCACACAAAAAATATAGGTATAAATAATGGTGGAAGTAAAGCTTCTTTGCAATATTTTTATTTGTTTTATATAACACTACGTTATATTGATAAAATTACTTATAACAAAATGTGTTTTTATTTAATACGAACATCGAAACTATGAAAATAGTTACGGTTATCTAGAAATCGCAGGCATGAAAGGCTGATATATTTCATAATGCTAGAACTTACCGTTGGACATTTATTGCAGTTTCACCATGAACGTGGACTCCACTTTCCTCAAATATTATACTTCTTATTTCTATAAGTATGATCTGCACGAAAAATGGGCTCTACTTTTTCAAATATTATGCTCCTAAACTCTATATGTACGATATGCACGAAAAGTGGGCTCTGCCTTTTTTAAATATTATGCTCCTAAACCCTAT
Organism: Hesperophylax consimilis; assembly: GCF_061612785.1. Classification (NCBI taxonomy): domain Eukaryota; kingdom Metazoa; phylum Arthropoda; class Insecta; order Trichoptera; family Limnephilidae; genus Hesperophylax; species Hesperophylax consimilis. The sequence goes on from NC_142842.1 coordinate 8,038,090, forward strand.
ATGTACGATCTGCACGAAAAGTGGGCTCTACCTTTTTCAAATATTATGCTCCTAAACTCTATATGTACGATCTGCACGAAAAGTGGGCTCTACCTTTTTCAAATATTATGCTCCAAAACTCTATAGCTCGATACCGTGCCCTCGTTCAAACCTGAAACAAAGATAATATTCATTGAAATTGCAAAACGAATATATTGTCATAATTTATCAGCATTATGTGACAAATCACAACTCCTACCACAAAATCCTTACTAAAGTTAGGAAATTTACGACTGCCAGTTATTATTATTAAATTATAATTTACATCTCATATTCCGAGATTCCGATATGGAATCGATTCGTGATATATCTCCCCCGCTTGAGCCCAAAATATTGAGGGCCCCAATTACTATTGTGGCCAGGGGTGCATCATGCCTGTGTGCGGTGCGAGAGGAGCACTCGGGCGGCCGATTTTAGGGGAGGCTCTCAAATTTGAGCGTCTGTATCGACTGCCAATAGATTTGGCGGCCTATATGATGTGATATGTGATTTATTGGCTACAACTTATTTCTGTTATTTTTTTATCCTAAAGTGTATTTATTTTTTTAAAGTTTGACAATACAATATTTCAAAATTTTCCACACCTTAGCTAAGATTGCAGCAACAAATCATTTAAGGGCTTCAATGACACAAAAGATTTTTTTTAAGATTGCTGTTTTTGCTTTTCTGTTTATTTATATTTTTCTGAAGTCTAAACTTAAAGTTCCCATATACGTGAGAACAATCCAGTTACAAAAACTCAGTTATTATAGAATAGTTATAAAACTATTTAAAAACTCTCTCCAAATGACAAATAATCCGAAGAGAGGCAAGAGACACGAAAGACACAAAGAGAGACACAGGTACACAATATCACATATTCGCTCAATAATTCTCACATATTCTTGAGTCAAAGCAGGACATTTTTATTGATCTGTATAAATTATTGACCAAAATGTCTACTTCAGCACACAATATTATTATATAGTCGTCACATTTGGGTCAGAGGGCTAAAATAGGCGTGATTATTAATGAATGTATTTAGGTGAAACAAACTATGGCGTCTTGAACAATAAGAATTGGGAAAATTTATTTCAATATTGCTAAGACATAATGTAGGATCGAAATGACCGCGAATTATTTTATATAAACCTATTAGATCAATCAATTTAATTATATATAAGTGTTCTCCAAGCGTATAATAGTGAAGTATTCAAGACGTACGTCGTTTCGTCCGTATAATGTTTTTCTTAGTAGAACATTGTACTATTTCTGCCTTAGGGCATTAATTTTGGCAAACAGACGAATCGCTGCGGTACTGCTTGTAGCAGAGACCTTCCACACTCGCAACGCTGTCGGCACAGGCGTAGGCAGAGAGATAAAGAGATGCAGTGATATATTATGTATTATTAGATGTATATTTATAGTATATATTCGCATCGCTCCATTGTTGTGTCTAACTGTAAAGGCGGCGAAGGGACAATGACCAGTTGTAAATGTTAATCACATTGTTTACAATAAGTAATTGTTCCGTAAAGTGGACAATTTTTTTTCCATTTGCCATTTGAATTGGACTCGTGTATCTCTCCATGTACCAAATGAATAATCGTGCAACAACAAACGCATGAAGATAGGAATGTGTTTTTATGCGTATTTAATTGCATTGTTGGCAAGAAATAGGTAGGTACTAGATGTGTTCTACATAGTTGTGGTTAAAATATAGATAATATTAGATTCAAATTGTTCATAGGTGTGAGCAAAAGATCGGAAAATAAACAGTTGAAAGTGACAGCAAGAAAACTGCACAACTCTTTTGGAGTCTGCTAGGACCCTAAAATATCATTCACGATAAAAAAATCTGTTGTATGTTAAATGTTTGTTTTTGATGATCCAAATCTAGTCAATTTATTTGTATTCCTGTTAAAAACTGGACTGCAGGACTTTAACGAATGAATTGACAGATTTCCTAACCAACTATCAGTAAAACACGAATGTGTTATGAGGATGTCGTAACACGTGTTCATAAAAATTGTAATATTTTCGTATTTCGTCATAATATTTATCAGGATAAGCGCAGCTGTATTAACACGTGTTCTGTTATATTATGAGACTTCTTATCATTTTAACTAATGTATCTTATTTTATTATATGCTTTTTTTGTAACATTTAATATTTTTTTCTTTTTTCGTTGTATTATGTTTCCTTTATTGTTTTAATTTTGTAGAATCTATAATAACTATGATACTCTACTATTAAACTTTGTAGTGTGTAAAAGCCCATTAGGGCGTGTAATAATAATAAATAAATAAATATATTCTGAATGTACTAATATTTTATTAGGAAATGGCCTGCCATCATGTTTTCAACAGGATTTTAATAAATCAGCCAAACTCATTTTTCTCCGTCTAGATGTGCCCGGGCATCATGACAATGATGGACAGTGGACACTGTAACGCTGTTCGTAACATTATAAATAAGGAGGAAACGCAACACGGCATAATAACTCAAAAAAATAGTCGTGAAAATCTCAAATTACATCCAAAGGAGTATAATAATATATCTATGATTATTATTTTTATAAGCAATAATTGTTCGCCTGAAACACTCATCCACATTGAAAAAATCTCCTGATAAAAAATACATGACGCCAACGGGACTCGAACCCGTGTCCATTCGAGTCCCGTTGGCGTCATGTATTTTTTATCAGGAGATTTTTTCAATGTGGATGAGTGTTTCAGGCGAACAATTATTGCTTATAAAAATAATTGTTATCCTTTGTGCTATGCATAAATAAAATCTTGTCTTAAAAACATTAATTTATCAAAAAAAATAATAATTAATGTCTATGATTGCTTAGTGAAGATTTCGCACCATGAAAATTAATTCGTGGTGACGACTTGTAGAGAAGTTTTCGCTCAAAGTGCAAAAGAATATATTGAAGATACTAGTTGAATCAGATTTAAGCCTGAACATCTCATCTATTAGTCTTTTTTCATCAGAAGTGAGAATATTCGCTATACAAATAGAGGTATTTTACCCATTTTAATGATATTTTTGTGAGGGTATTAACACCTCCTATCCTAACGAACTCCTGCTAATTTATTCAGACCGTGTCGAAATATTTTCTCATACTATATATTATAATATAGGAAGTAAAATTCACTTTAAATATTTATTGATAAATAAAGCCCGCACCGAAATACAGTTTCCCGTTGCTTTTGAAGTGCTAAATCAAATATTCGGCGGTGTTAACAACATTTTAATTCCTGATCATAGTCGTAAATATAACCCGTATCCAATATCAATTATTATCATTTTTTTGTAAGTGGCAATGAAAGGTTCATACGTCTTTTAGGAACCGAGCTATTACTTAGACAATGTATTTATCTGAAAGACGTTCAGGCAGAATTAATAATAATCGTGAGGCATAATATCTCAAGTCAGCCCACGTCCAGTTTGAAGACCAGATACCATCCTTTCCTTCGACCACCACGCATCATATTTCAGCTTGTCATGCAAACTTGGTATGATATTTTATCCAGGAACCTGCCTATCTTATAATTTATAAAAAATTGTAGGAAATACATAGATTAAAAAAAAAATAAAGAGAAGTTTTTAATTTTTTAATATTAGTAGCACATCTAACTGAAGTGACGTACACTGTCACAGAATAATACCCGAAGTTCAAATCCTGACTAAAATAAAAATAAAAGTTTTTTTTTTGTTTTTTTTTTTTTTGTTTTCGTAGGAAGCAATCACTTTGTGGTTAGACATTATATATTAAATCAAATAAAACACTTTGTTTATTAACCACGACTTTTTTATTATTACATCTACCGGTTTCGCTACAGTCGAGCTTCATCAGGATGTGAAATATTTTCACATCCTGATGAAGCTCGACTGTAGCGAAACCGGTAGATGTAATAATAAAAAAGTCGTGGTTAATAAACAAAGTGTTTTATTTGATTTAATAAAAATAAAAGTATTTTTCACGTAATATTGGGGAATAATATAAATATGATAAAGTCCACATTTTCAATATCATCGAAATAATTTAATTTCAGTTTCAATATCATCGAAAAAAATCTAATTTTTGTAGAAACTTTATTAAATTGGTTTTGGTTTAAAAGGAAAAAAAATGTTGAAGAAATTACAAACACTATCATATAAACATGTTTTTTTTTCGACAATCGAGAAAAGGGTAATCGGTACCTATAACATGGAAACTGACTAACTTTTCCCCAACTAGCTAAATCAATTCTAATGCAATATGATTTTATTTAAATACTCTTTTTTTGTAAAAACTAAATGCATTCTCAAAAAATACATAACTAAATATGGACAATTTTTTTTTTTATTAAGATATCCGTAAAATATGTTTCTTTTAATTTGTAATATTTCCATTTTCGTGGTATTTTATAATCGTTTTTAGTTGATCATTTTAACAAAGAATTATTAATCCTCTGACAACTCTTAAACGTTAACACGTTGAACGCCTTGTAGGTCACCGGTGACTTCATAACAAAAATCGTCATTTTTCTCCCATAGCGCCATGACGGTCACCGGTGACCGCAGTTAATTGTAATGTTTCTTCATTTCCACAATGGCATTCAACGTGTTAATAAGGTATTCCAATAACCTTTCAATATTAAAAATATATTATCAAAACCGAAAATTTTGAACAAATTAATATTAATTTTTAGGGGTTTTTTGTGTGGTTTCGCTCAACTGTGGAATTTTAGCAGTTAAAAACTAATTATCTAAAAATAATTAATATAAGTAGGTACTAATAATAATAGTTAGTCTCGGGAGGGTTATTCATTTTCTGTTTCAGCGTCAATTTACTACATTTGCATACGAATGCAGATATTTTAGATTTAATATACGAATATTTGTGAAGATCGATAGAAATTTATGCTTCACACAGATGAATTAATTCTAATAGTTTACATTAATTAATTAAAATTATTTTATATATATGACCTCCACACAAGAGACCCTTTGTGCGGTTGGTACTTAAATATTTTAAAAAGAAAAAATAATTACAATTCATTAGAATTCTCATCAAGCGTATAGTACTATGCATTGCTGTTGATCAAATTCCCTATTTAATTTACTTGTTTTAACCATGTGAAACCGCACAAGAGTCCCAACTGCTCCCAACTGAAGGTGATAAAGTACCTGGCTATTCAGATCTGGTCACCAAACACAGCTTAAGCCATTTCAAGCAACGTTTTAATTCTGAAGTAACTTCTATCTGGAACGTGCCCAAAATATACCATACATTATTTTACATGAGTATATTGTGAAATAACACAAGTTAATCAAATAAAATTGAGTTGTGCACGTCGGAATTTGAACCTGCGACCTCCAACTCCGAGTCAAGAGCCTTACCCTTCGACCAAGGAGGCCGTGATTATCATTTACACTATTTATAAGTTAAACATAATTGTAAAGTTTAATAATTATAAATCAGATTATGAAGAAATTCAATCTGCAAAAACACGCCACAAGGACATCCATAACATGGCGGTGAAATAATGCTAAACAAATGTATGTACTCTACTAATTTCTTTGCAAGAAACGTTACCGGTTTCATCACGTGACCATGTGATTCAGTCGTTAAAAAAATACTAGTAGGTACACAAGTTATTAGATATTGTTATATAATCACCTTCACTACGTACTACGTCCACCTAACAATACTAAATGACTGTTATCATCATCATCACTTTTGGCTCTACAACCCCTGGTGGGTCTTGGCCTCTTCAAGAGTCTTCCTCCACTCATCTCGGTCCCGCGCCAGCTCTCTCCAGTTTCGAAGCTCCAAGGCAGACAAATCTTTGAGGACGTTGTCGCTCCATCTTAACCTTGGCCTTCCCAGGCTCCTTCTCCCTATCGGTCTTGAGCTCAGCAGGGACTTTGGTTCTTGATGCTCGGTCATTCTCTCCTGTTATACTTGTATAATTTTAAATGTGTTTTAAAAACGTTTGTGAATGACACAGACGTATCGAAATTGGTGGCGAATTATTAAAAAAAGTACTTAAAAATATACATTCAGTTAAAACTTTTCACAGAAAAATGGTAAAATTCAAAACAGATTACAAAATCATGTAAATTATTTTTGCTAGGCCCGTTTCCATTCAAGTTAATTACCTGATTCCACTGGTGAAAAAAAACCTCTTCCATATTCAAAAACGATTGAGAAACTAATGCCACATTCCGACGTAGGATATTGGTGTCGGATGGGAATGGTAAATATTAAAATAGCGTAGGTATAAGTTACCTTCGCAGGAAAGAATTCCTCCTATCATCACGAGTTATCTTACAAAAGCGTAGGAAGGTACTCACGCCTTAAATGTTAAGTGCAAACAACAGTTTAAAAAACATGAGCAGCAACTGTCAAAAAAGGCAAATAAAAAGATTTTTTCTTCCTCGAATGAGTCATGTATGGGTGTCTAAATTTGTATGACGTAATTCACACATGCGCTGAAGAGATACACCTGTAGAAGTGTATTGTGGGCGTTATCATGTGACCGAAGAAATCTAAAAATTTCTGGCAAAATTGACAAAATAATCTTTTTGTCTTTCAAATAATTAATGAGTCACATACTATGATCGTTTAAGAATCCCCCTGTGCACTGACGATATAAACTTGGAACAAAGGACTGTCTTGTGGGCGCGCCCCTAAGCAAACGATTTTTTCTTAACTTATAGTAGAATTTATCTAACACTTTCATATGCAGTTTGGGAGGCAGGTATAGATACCGCCACCCCGGGAACCTTTCATTGGATAGGTCATCCCAAGTGGTTAGCTAAGTTTAATGATTTTACAAGGATGTCCGTGTTCATGGAGGTGAGGTTTGTCCTGTTATTGCATACGTATGCGTCTGCCCACCAAATGCGAGGCGGGCCGGATCGGGAGTGGCCGGTTGACTAAGATTACGTTGACCTCTCCAGCTAGACTATCTTGACCCATAGCCTTGCGCTGCAGTGGGAGGGATGTATTCATAAGTCCGTCACTATTCCTACCTACCCTGTAAACCCTTTGACTACATCTCCTTCCTTTTCATAAAAATTCCCTCCACGTAGTATCTCCAAAGATGACAGACTTTGAAGGAGAGTGAAGTAGATTTGGAAGAGGAAGATTGGAAAGATAGGCAATAAGACACGGAGAAAAATGATTATTGCTAAATTAAGAATCTCTTAAAATTATTGGAGATCCAGTTAAAAACGAGAGTTATAAAAAAACTTGTTAAATTCTTTGTTAAGACCTAATAATTTGAAGAAATTTTTAATAAATTCGTCTTGTAATAATGCTGTTTCAAGCAAAATTTTGCATTTGTATTTGATTTGGCTCAAACTGCCCAACGTAATTGAACCGATAGCAGATTAGACAATCCATTCGTTTATATGAGGCAAAACATAGTAGTCGAAAGATCTAATGGAAATTGGCTACAACTGTTCTACCATAAATCTGTAGGTTTAGATCACACTTCCAGGAATTATTTGTTCATTGCGACTAAGTAATGTTTCAAAGTTTCAAGGAGGATTTCATTTTCTTTATGTTACATGTCCCAGGTATCGATTTAGGTACCGTAGTAATATTGTAGGCAAAACCTGACAACCCCATTAATGTCGCATTGAATTATAGTCCCGCATATTTTAACGAGCAGTAGTTTTGTTGGCAAGTAATCGACTAGTTCGTCAATTTGTTTTAAAAAGTAATAAATTACGAAAAAGAAATTAAAACTACTGCCAATCGAGTAGGACCAACTTTTATTTCGTATATAAGTGCTGTAATGTTTATATTCGCGTGTATGTATGTGTTTGCAACTAATGTTTTGATTGACAGAATGCATTGTCATCGACAACGAGTCTATCGGTCGAGTTTCATCTAAATCAGATATTGGAAAGTGGGTTGATTTCTGCTTCTACGATATGCATTACCAAAAAAAAATTAAATTTAATTAGATATATTTGAAAAGGGGTTAGATTATAATGGTGGTGCTTTAACCCTTCATGTTTTTAAATATTTTTACCAACAAGTCTCAACGACATGGTGAATTTTCTTGGAATTTCGGAATGCTCCATAGGTATCTAAAATGTACTACATATTACTTATTTTTGAAGTTGTCGTTAAAAAAATACTATTATAGAAACAATATAAAATTATCTTTGAAATATTTGTTTGTGAAAAAACATAGATCTTTCTAAATAATAAATTTATAATATCAAACATGTTATCAAACAGGACATTTTGACTCGGAACGTCCAGGATTTTGGAATAATTCGATATTTATAAAACATATTCCCTTTGTGTAGGTAATAAGTAATAAAACTGTCACTTTACTTTTTATACAATAAAAAAATAAATAACTTTCAACTGTCAATGAAAAAATGCGGAATTTCGTAATCATGCACTTTTACAAAAAATTTTAAAATTTTATCCATGTAATACAGTTTGCATCAAATATATTGATGCAAACTGTAAAGAATAATAATTTATCTTTCCAATGACGAACATATCAAATTTCTACGCATTAAAGAAAAAAAGATAAAAATACTTTAATGTATTGACACCCGGGTCAGATCTGTCCTTCAGAGGCTATAATGGAATATGATGTTTGTGGCTAGTAATGTCGTTCCGAGGCCTGAAGGCATAAACATAGAACAAAGTAGTAAGGTGCCAGTGTGTTAGATACTCTCAGTATTGTCCTTGTGAACTATCTCAATTAGAGATCAAAATGTTGCTTGAAATAACGCAAACTGTGTCGAATCTAAATAGTCATTTCTTTCCCTCACCAGATCCCAAATAAGAAATGATTTAGTCCTGCTGTCTCTATGCTGTATGGACTCTTGATAGGTAATCAGCTATCGTGTTTAAAAAAATATTTTTAAAAAAACTGTTTGAATCACAAGCACTCCACACTCTAAGATCACGAACAAGACAAGTCGTTCGATCTCTCATGTTGTCAGTAATTCATTTAAATTTTTAAAATAAATAGAAAATCTTCGTATTTATATAATATTATGAAAGTTTATGTAAACATTATAATAAGCGTTTTTATTTTTTATTTTTTTTATTTATTATTTTTTTATTTTTATTTAATATTTGAAAAAATATATTTTTTTGTACATAGATAAATACAGGATATTAACAACATATAAAACAATCGAAATTAAAGTAGCCTTTCCTCACCATAAAGAGACAATGCTCTTGTATTTGGTGAGGGAATTCTAGTTCAATTATGTACATGTTAGTATTAAGGTAAATAAATTATTAAGAAACAACACAAGATTTAAACAATATTACTTCTAGATGTAAGTAGTGGACGTATTTTGGACTTATAAATAGTTGAAGGTAATTTTTTAATTTAAGGTGAAATTCCTGAATGTTTTCGATATTTTTTAAATTTAATGGTTATTAAAATAAATTATGCCTAGATAAAGATAGGTATTTTGAATGAGCTTAGTGTTAAATTTTGGGATTTTAATAGTTTTCTGGTATCTTGCTGATGTATTGAATTGCAAGTTATGAGTATTTGACTGTATTTCTTTGTAAATTTGAAGTATTGAATATTTTTGATACATTTTGTCTATTGTAGGTACTTTGAAAATTGTAAAAAGAATTTCGGTAGAAATTTTTGACGGTTTTTTCAAAATTACTTTTTTGCGTTGCAACGATTATTTTGTAGTGTTAAGTTTACGAGCAATGGGGTGGTTTGCTTTATGCACACCAGGCAATAAATAGACAGCTTTAATAAAAGTGAGCAAGCGGCGTGAGAGATTTATAACGTATATGTCCGGGCCGACTATGATCGAAACCACGCCTCTATCGCTGAATTATTCAACACATTCCAAGTAATTCATTTATGAAGACATTTTCCAATTGCCTACACATCAAATTACGTATTCAAGCATAGCCAAACAGCTGCGAGGTACACGTGAAGATGATATTCACGGCGGTCAATGAAAAATCACACTATTTTAAGATGTTATAATCTGACAATGCGAAAAGTTCGAGGTGTGAAATTAACTTAATAAAAAAACTCATAAAAAAAACTGTGAAAATATGTTTTAAGAACAGGAAGGTTGAAGAAACGACTTTCGAAGAAACTGTCAAAATTATTAGGAAAGAGTAAGACAGCGCGCCCCTTTTCATACATTTGAACACTAAAAAAATTTAATCAAAATGTATATCTAATATTTAGTAAGGAAATGTGCTTCTTTATTTATATTTATTTCGATTTATAAAATATAGGCCATTAAAGAAGTCGATTTTTCATGGTTTTAGAGACAACTTTGGCAATCACTGTGAGTTAATGATAGTTATTTTGTAAACATAAGTTTGTCCTATCACCCTTTTAAACAAAATGAAATATAAAATAAAAGTAAAATGTTTCAATAAAGCATTTTGATGGGTATATATTTAACTTAGAAATGACCGATTTCCTGAGACAAATTTCTCGAATATGAATTTAAAATTTTGAACAAAAAATTTTTTTTTTGCTTTATTTAAATTTTTAACTTTATATTTTATTATAGATATTTACATTGCAGGTAGGGAAGATAACCTTTTTTAACGATTACTATTGACTCACACAAATTATCAAATTTGCCTCCAAAACCTTATAAACGTAATTCTTTTTTGAATCTGTATTTTTTAATTTTAAATAAAATTTTTGAAAACTTTGAAAAAAAAACATTCGCAGTTTGTTTAAGTATTTTGGTCTCAAATCGAAATTTAAGTTATGTAGTGTTTTCTTAATATTTCTTTATCTTGATTATGTGAGAATATGACTTCAACAACAATTATTTTTAAAAAGTCAAAGGAATCAAGTGATCATCACTAATATAAATGCATTTCTTTGAAAACAATAAAAATTGACTGTCTGGAAAATGAGAACAGCTTTTAAAATTAAAAAAACCGTCATAACATAGTTTAATTTATTGAGACGGTTAACCGATTTCACCCCACAGTAGGCAAAGTTATAAAGGTTGCTTTAATCACATATTCAAAATAATAACTTTATCGACTGCCCTCAAATGTTAAATGCTATAAATATCCGTGTCCCTGTTAAATCTACTCGACTCCACCATCTTTTCCACTGTGTCAACCATAACACGAACTCTTCATATCATTCCCCACTAGCGCGATTTCACAGAACTGCCAATACATATAATCACCTCTTCGATGTATTCAAAACCATTCTTTTAAAATATATAAAATATATATTTTTTCAAATATTGTTACAAAAATAAATTGTGAATAGGCATAACAAAAAAATAGGGAAAACATATTTTTTTTTAGTATTGCTACACCAATGAAGAGATCTAGCTCTTGAGTTTGGTGTGATATATTATATTTCTGAATTTTGTAAAATTTTGACTTGTATTATGTTTGTAAAAGCTATACGGCTGTGCAATAAATAAAGTAAACAAGCTTGACAAAATTTTTCATCTACTTTTAAAAAAAAAAATGCGTGGTTTTTATTGATCCACTGTGTACAATCATTGCATTTATCACAAAGCAATCTATGTTTTCTTTGAAGCTAAGCCGCAGGTTCAGTCATCTCTTAAAATGGTAGATAAATAGTAACATAAATTTTCAAATGGTTTTTTCTTATCACAGGTGACATCTACATAATATAGGTATATAAAAACATATGCGTACTCGAATGTAACGTTGTGTCAAAGTTTCAAAGCAATCGGTAAAGAAAGTTCATTGATTAAAGATTTTGAACAAACGAACACTTACATTTTTATTTATACAGGGTTTTCCAATAAGAGGTGTTATTTTGAATAGCCCGCTATTTCGGTAGATGTTACTTTTGAAACTGTCATTTTTTGACATTTGACAAGTAGAAACTACGCCATAAATAAAAATGGAACGATACGCGCTTCAACAACGCATTGAAATTATTAAAATTCACTTGAGTGAATCAAATGCAAATTATCTTGAGTGATGAGGCCCATTTCCACCTCGGTGGCTTTGTCAACAAGCAAAATTGTCGCATCTGGAGCTCGGAAAACCCAAGATTTATTGTTGAAAAGCCTTTTTATCCTCAACGTGTGACTGTTTCTTGCGGTTTATGGTCCGGCAAAGTCATTGGACCTTACTTTTTCGAAAATGAGGCTGGAGCAACAGTTACGGTGAATGGATTGCGCTATCGAGATATGATTAATATTTTTTTATGGCCGGAATTGGATGGTATTGATCTGGATAACGTTTTATTTCAACAAAACGGTGCTACGTGCCACACAAGCAACGAAACCATTGATCTTTTACGATTGAATATCAAAATAACACCTCTTATTGGAAAACCCTGTATATGTAGATAGATTACAGGGTAAAACTGCGACAGTGTAAGGGTGCATTGATTTGCTGCTTTAAAGCGTCACAGTGTAACCGGGACGAGTCCAGGCCGTCGCCCAGTGGCAAGTGGAGCCCCCAAGAGCTATGATAACAATTTAATTTTTCCTATATTTAATTTAATACCATTTAATAGTCGTGTAATTCAATAATCCGCATGTTTTATATAGCAGACACTCATCGCTCTGTTCAGTGGAATAAAACAAAAATTATTATTTTTAATATCAAGTTATTTCTAACTTTAAATTCACACATACGATCATAGATTTAAATACCTGTACAAGAGCGGTAATACCAATACATACTTTTTCGCCCTGTTCAAAGATTATCCATCCGAATCGAAAAGTTTTTTATCTAATTTAATTTTTTAATTTTATTAATGCAATATAATTATTTATATTTACATAACAATAACATATTTCAAATTATAATTAAACATATTACCTTTATGAGAGTCTAACACTCGTGTCTTGAAATGGCTTAAAGCGTGTTTTGTGAACAGATCTGAAGATCTAGGTAATTTTCAACTATCTCAAATTCTTCTCTGTCTTCTTCCTCTACCCAATCTCTTATCCTCACAACATGACAATGTGACTCAAGAATGTGATTCAATTGGTCGTGCCATATCTTCCTCGGGCGTCCCCGACTTCTGCTACCATTCACAATTGCATAATATATTCTCCTTACACTCCTTTCTTAGCTCATTTGCTCTACACGCCCAAACCATCTAAGCGTCCTTTTCTTGATCCTACTTATTACGCTTACATCAGCCTTGCACTTTTGCGGATCTCCAAATTTCTCACACGATCATACATGGTTTTATCCCACATACGCCTCAGGAATCTCATTTCTACAGTATTTAGTCTACTTTCATCCTTTCTCTGACAGTTCACCATAACCTTAAATTACACATCTGGCTTGATGATGGACACTGCAATGCTGTCCGAAACGTTGGCTAAAGAAGGAGGTAGCGCAACACGGCATAATACCCCAAAAACAAATCACCATAAAACTATCGATCACTTCGCGAGATTTTGCTGCTTCAGAAAACCGTTTTTTTCTTTGATTAGTTATGACCATAGTATAGACAAACAAAAACCTCATATTGACCCAGAACAAAGATTTACAAACTTTATCATTACCCCAAGAACAGGACGATGTAACAACAATATAATGAACCCCCACTTAAATTTTAAAAAGATTTCCTCGACCTGAATGTATTTTCACTAAATTTTAGATCCTTTCCCCAAATTTTTTGAATGCTTACGCTGAACACACTTATCCAACATGGCATAAATTAGCATATGAGCAAGAAAATAAATCTCTTCAAACCTGATTTAAATAGGCTTCGCAGGCGCCAGCTGATCATTAGGTATTCTTTACATAGTCTTGGAAGTGTTCATGCAAAAATTCGTTGTATAAAATGCAAATAAATAGCCGTTGGTATGGTCATTCAGCAACCTTGTCACAGTAGTAACTCCGTAGGAATAAGAACAACGGATCTTAATCTCTGTAAATGGTGTTGATATATATTTTATTGTATCTGTGTCACTAACTGAAATAATGCGATTTTTTCCTGAAACTATGTTACCGTGGGATTAAATGGCAACACATGAATGTAAGGACGGGTTTATTTTATAGATATTAAAAAATATTTAAGGATACTAAAATGTATTACAACAAAAAAAAGACATAATAAAAAATAAATTAACTAGCATCCTACTATTAAATCTGTCTGACAAAGGGCTTGCATAGGTAAAATGAAGGTGTCATACCAGTTTGTTCTTGATGCGAAGTAGTAGATTCCGGTTCTTCACAGCAACTGTCCCAGTTTATATTTTATCCAAAAAATAATGCTGTAGTCCATTGCAAAATAGCCTCGCGATGCTGGTCTCCAAAAGGGTCCCTCTTAACCAATCAGGATCGGCATCATCCGATTCAATAAATCAAATAGTCAATGATCCATATGCAGAAGCTGATGCTCACAAAATTGGCGAATGTGTTAGTCGAACCTCAGCCAAGAGGAATGCCTGATACTCTGGGTTGGTGATCAAAGAATGCCACTGCTTCCAATACAAATCACCGATTCTAGCTCCCTCAGGTTTGGCAACTCTCCAAGTCAGAATTCCAGGGCTTTCAATTTGATCAAAAGCAAAATGACAATGTGTAGGTACTTAAAGGTCCCACACACCAAGACCATAGATGCGATGTAAGTAAAGTGATGCACACACCTTGTTACAAATCTTATATGCTACCTGCTGATATTTAAAGTAAATACTGGTCCCACTGTCATTCCACCCCTAAGTCTCGGCGGGGCCAACCAGAAAATCTGCAGCGAAATCAAATATTTGGGGCATGTCATCACCGATGACCTAAATGATAAAATTGACATAGAACGCCAAAGAAGAATACTGAGTGTGCGAGGTAACATGCTTGCCAGAAGATTCAACAAGTGCAGTCTTCCGGTGAAGAAGCAACTTTTCCAAACATACTGTCTGAGCTTCTACACTAGCGAGCTATGGACGACATACACACAAGGCGTCATGAGCACACTCCGAGTACAGTACAACCACGCATACAGAGCCCTATTTGGCCTCTCCTAGCGATGCAGCGCCTCACAGATGTTCACCGAAGGAAGGGTGCATGGGTTCGCTGCTTTGATGCGCCACAGAATAGCCGGGACGAGTCAGCGCTACCAGAGATCGGACAACACTCTTGTCCAGGCCGTTGCCCAGTGGCAGGGAGCGCCTCTACACCAGAGATGGAGAATTTCACTCAAGCCACCATTCTAATTTGTTCATCAATTTATTCATTTTTTATTTATTTATTTCTGTTTTGATTTTTTATTTATGAACTTAAATGTAAACTTTTGTGGCAGGCAGATCATTGCACACACCGCTCTGTCCAGCTGAAATAAACATTATTATATATTTAATATAGATATCATAAAGCATGCACTTATACACGGTGTCGGAAAACTCGTGGTACTCGTGGCGGGAATCTACATCACATCGATAACCTAAAAAATCTGAGTTTTGAAAAACTTTTTTTTTTAAATTTTTAGATTTGAAAAAACCTGCCATTACTATTGATATTGTATTTATTAGAATATTAATGGTGAAAGTAGAATTGGTATTTATTTAAAAAAAATATATTTTCACTTTCAATTTTAGTACTGAAGAATTTTTAAGAAATGACGAAAACTATAAAGTTTAAATGGGAAATTATCAATAGTTTACATTCTTAACACATAGTTTTTTAGTTTACCTCTAAATTCTTTCGCGCTTGTGATCTGCGAACTGAGTAGGTATCTGGTGTGCGCTTTGGTTCCTTCAACTTTCCGATAGCTGATGACGCTATTTTTTTAAATTTTTTTTTTATATGTGTTTATTCAGTTTTTTTTTTGTACATTATTTTCTCTTACTTAGATCTTACGAAACTGATCAATCAGTTTAATTGTAACATAGATAACAGTTGTTCCAATAAGTGACTAATAATATCCGGAGCCATTCCATTCAGCGACTTAAATACTACCCAGCACAGCTTAAATTGGATTCTTTCAGGACATTTGAATAGTGAAGAGTTTTGAAATGTTCGGAAAAGTGGGAATATTTAAATACGCAACAACGGGTTGCAATTTGTTAATCTGAAATTTCATTGAACAGCTTTGTTCACTTGAGTTTTAAGAGAAAAATCAGCAATCAATATCTAAATAGTTTTTCACATGTCTTTGGAGTGATGTCACTTCCTGCAATTTTCTAAGTTTCTGTACAATGTATAAAAGATATGTACCCAATGAAGCTTTCAGAAATTGTTTTGTAATAAGTAAAATATCTGGGATCATTGAACTAAACTTTCTTGATTTATGCTTTTGAAAGTTGTTATATTCATTCTGCATAAATCGAAAGAGTGACTGACACCTTGGTGCATTTAAAATGTTCACAACATATTCCCTAACCATCCTTCAACTTGTCGGATGATCATGCACACTCTCCCTTTTGCCCGCACGAAGGTACTAAATATTAAAAGCGATAAAATTATATTATGAGCGCATGTATTAAAAATACAGCATTTACGAAACCCCTATTGCATGCTTTTCCATTGACTTCAGCAACGGATGAAAACATTACTAGAAATACGTAAGGCCAGTGATGTGTAACTTTCTAGTAACTAACTGACTGTCAAGCAGGCATGAATCAATAAGAAGGAAAACATGCTAACTACAATAACTGCTAAGGCTTTCAAATTCATTAGTAAACTCATTAAACATATACATATTAGTACACCTCTCCTCTCTATACAGAGCAACATTTTTCGGTTTTTAGTACGTAATATCTCAGAGGAAAACTGTTATAAATGTATTATTTTATTAGTATATTTTAAATCTAATAGGCGAAAACCTGTTTTAATTCAACCGTTTGGCAATTCTGTAAATTTATTATAAGTTCTGTTTCCGTTTCTGAAAATCTGCTGAATCCACTGAATCAAAAAGCCTTACTTTGAATAGATGGCTAACTTTGACTGAGTTTTTCAATATTATGGAACCTACCTGCCTGAAGTAAGTTTGTAAAGAAAATTTCATTGAGATAGTGACGTTTATTTGAAAATATCATACAGTAGTATTTAAAAACCTACTAACAAAATTTTCGAATTCGGAGGATATTTCGGTTTTGATTTATTAAAT
Source organism: Hesperophylax consimilis (assembly GCF_061612785.1). Classification (NCBI taxonomy): domain Eukaryota; kingdom Metazoa; phylum Arthropoda; class Insecta; order Trichoptera; family Limnephilidae; genus Hesperophylax; species Hesperophylax consimilis. Next base: position 8,055,168 of record NC_142842.1, read on the forward strand.
AGGAGAAAATTTGAAACATTTCTTATTAAGTTATGTATTTTAAAATTTCCATATTTCAACATGTTGGTGTGTTTCCCATTCTGTTTCAATCTACTCTCAGTATTGTACGATACTTAGCTAAATGATCAATTTAACCGGTAATTTTTTTGTTTGAATTTTGACCACCATGGAGAGATTTTCAAAGCCTTGCAGGTGGCTTCATAGTGTTGATTTCGATTTATAAAAGAGTATTTGAGCAAACCTCGATTAGCATCAAAAGAAACAAGGGTAGCAGTTTTGATTATAATAACGTATTCTTATTGAAATTAAAACAAAATATGGTATCAATGTAGCAATGTAGTTCAGCTTCTATTTAAACGGTGCAGTAGCTCTTTTAGCCTGATCGTATCTCAGTTGAGTCACTGAGAGATGGGAGGGCAGCAGGGCACTGCTCTCGTTGCAGTCTAACTAGACCCGTCAAGATAGAGCACCTCAGAACACAAGTGTTTCGCTAATTGCAGGTTGGAATCTCTAAGACTCGTCCTGTCATGTCGCTGAACGCGCAATTAACCAGTTCTTGCTCCGAACCCACCTTCTGAGGAAAGCTGGACTCCAAGCAAAAGGCTTTCGTATAGATTTTAATTGGATATAGAGGCGTGGTGCAGCCAGCAGAGGGTGATTTGAGGCGGGTTAACATATCAGAGCAGAAAAAAGATAAATAATACAATATTTATTACATAGAAATAGCACACAATAAAACCTTTTGCCGTATTGTCATGAAGTTGACAATTTCATTGATTTGGCATACCAATTTTTTTGGTTAAAACAGCGCTTTAACTGAATGCTAAATATGTAGTCATTAAATTATTAACACGTTTGACATTTGTATTAAGGAATTCCCGAATAGGGAATTCTCTTCACACCAAAAAATCACTTATTATTAATTATTCACATGTAGAAACACTTTAGACACAAGAATACATAGTTTTTATAATTTTCAAAAATCATTTATTAAAGTTATAATGACTTTAAAAACAGGCGCGAACGAAATATTTCAATGCAGCTAAAAACGCCCGGTGATTGATCAAGCGTTCAAGGGCGAACGATGACGTCACTGTTGACCGGCCCGATTAGATCCTGCAAACCGATGGCGGCGGCGGCGGCAAAGGTGTGACGTAGCACTTGTGACGTAGCGGTCAAAATGGCGCATGACCGTTTTCAGAGCCTAAATAGCACGCAATTTTTAAAACAACTACAAAAAATTGAAAATGCATTAAAAAAAAATAAAAAAAAGAGGCATATAATAAAATAATTATCTTTATTGAAATAAATTATTTACAAAATGCACGAGAATTCCCTATTATAAACGTTTGTTAACTTATTCATGAATGTATAATGATTTTAAAAATGTAGCAATAATATAATTGATCAATAATAGTGATATTCAAAAGTCAATGAAACACAAGGTTTGTAAACGAAATATAATTTATTTAAAGCATGAATTTATAAAAGAACTCGATTAGAATTTTATTTAATAAATCAAGGGTAGACGAACTCGAAGATGATTCCGGATAGTTAAATTACAAAAATGTCACCAAAATATTATATTTAAGTTTAGTCGAATATTTAATGAATTTATAGGGCGCCAGTTTGTTTAAACGTAACAAAGAAGTTTTCATTAAATTAAGCTATGTGATAAACCAAAATGTATGAAGAAAAAACTAAATATTATGATTATTCTTTACGTGTCGAAATTTGTTGCGTCACCATAATCCGCTGTGGGTCGCTCCGTGTTAGTAAGGTCCTCAAAGCGCACCTCACCTATTGTGTCGGTAGGCATCGATAAGATCGTCCAAGTCATCGATATTCGTAACAGTAGTTGGGACTTGTTGTTTTAAACCGTTACAAATAGGTAGACAGAAATATTCGAAAGTTACACAATTGCTACTTAATTTACATTCATTCCTAAATCCCTCTTTCGTGGACGTTCGTCTTCTTCGTATAATCGTTATACGTCTCAAAACAATTTCAGTATCCCTTTTTAAAGTTATAACACCGACCTGGAATTCGCTTCTCTTCATTCGTATATAAATTTTGTGGATTGTAAAATCACACAATTGACTAATAAAACTGAATGTTATAGAAATGAGATCCCTGAGGTGGATGTGTGATAAAACCACAAATGATCGTGTGAGAAATGTGGAGATCCGCAAATAATGCAAGGCTGACGTAGGCGTAATGAGTAAGATTAATTAGATTAAATGGTTTAGGCATGTAAAGCGAATGAACGAAGAAAAGAGTGTAAGGAGAATATATTACGCACATATTAATGGTAGAGGAAGACGGGAACGATCAAGTGAATCAGATACTCGAGTTGGGCCATGTCAAGAGTCAGAATAATAGAAGAGTATGTATGAGACGATGTGCGAATGTGAATGACCGATGTTAGTTAGTTGGTTAGTCGACTAATTAAAAGATACACATTATTAAAATCTTCTCTTCTGGTTTTTTATAAATTTAATTTAGATTAAATTTGATAATATTATTATTAAGTTCTGCAAGTGTTTTAGTTTTTTATTATTGTGACAGCTGTTTCGGCTTACAAGGCCATTTTCAAACTGTGGTTAGTCCACATTGAGACGACGTTTTTATACTATTTCAAAACATTTGAAATAGTATAAAAACGTCGTCTCAATGTGGACTAACCACAGTTTGAAAATGGCCTTGTAAGCCGAAACAGCTGTCACAATAATAAAAAACTAAAACACTTGCAGAACTTAATAATAATATTATCAAATTTAATCTAAATTAAATTTATAAAAAATTAAATGGAGTTCTACGAATTAAACACAAAAACAATAAATAAAAATTCTCTTCTGGTAGTTATTTGGTTTAATTGATTAAACCAATAGTCAAAATGTGTGCGTCTCTGCTTTATGAAAGTATTATCGTCAGTGAGGTTATATATTATGTAGGTATTAATCAAAATAATCAAAATTTTAAACGTTAAACATTCGCGATCACTGACAAAGTGTAAGGTAGCAGGAGTGGACGAAGGTCATAAATGCGCAGGAACAATCAAGACAAGTGGAACATTAGTATCCATAGGTCTTCATACAGTTCAGAATCGTGAGGAATAGAGGACTTTAGTTCATCAGGGCAATTGGCGTTGGGGTCACTGAGGTCTAACTGAGGAAGAATTAAATGATTATATATTTTAATGCCCTTAATTACACATTTCAATTAACCATTTAATTAAATTAATTATTTTTTTTTTATTCAAGATTCTAAACTCTAAATTCGACTGTTGTGAACTTCTGCAACTCATAAACTTACGAATACCTACAATAACAACATGACAAAATACACTTTTCCACTGCAACACACATAAGCGCAATTACATTGCGAACTCCCCAATACAACGGTTTCACACTATGGGAAACCAATACTTAGGTGATGTCGATATATTTAATATTAACTTTGTGAATTTTGTGGATTAAGTAAAATACTTATTTCAACACTATTCCTAAATGGAAGTTATATTTTTGTAAACCAGTCAAATAGCTGTATTTTTTAATTTATGTTCTTGTTATTTTTAAATTTGTTCTTGCATTTATTATTTTTTAATGTAATTTTATTGTTGTTATTTATTTATTTATTTATTAATTTTTAAAAAACATGACATATTACAGTGATCTTTGGCTGTCCAACTAGGAGATTAACTTGTTTTAGGACAGTCAGAAATAGGCAGATTTATTAAATGCGATTCTTGTTTTGTCTAGTATATTGACTTTTACTTAATTATTGCACTTTATAAATAATTTGAAAAGTTTTCTTGGTTGATACAAGAAGTTGCTAACTATATATTTTAAATAATATAAACGTAGAGAATAGACTAAAAGAATATTCAAATATGATAATTCAAAAACAGCAATATAGTAAAAAAATATTGACATGTGAGTTTATCAAATCGAAATTTTTATTTTTATTTTTTATTTTACTTTTAATTATTTCTTTCTTATGTTTCAAAACTGTCATTAAAGTTGTACCACCAACATGTAAAAGCCCTCTGGGCGTTAAAAAAATAAAATATCATAAGAATCAAAGATGATGAGGAAACTATGTACGTAATAAGGAAACAAATCAACGTCATTTGTACATTATTATATCACCGAATCTACTTATGTTAGAATTTTGTTTATAAGGATGAAATAATATAAACCTTGGTGTTGCACGTTTTGCAGTGGGTGTCTGTAGAATTAGACGACAGTTATGAAAGATCGGTGTAATGAAATATGTACCTAAGTAATGCAATATTAATGTTGGTGTAAAGTACTTCAGAGGAATGTCACATTACAAATATTGTCAGAAGATGTAGGCTCATAATTACAACCTGCGATCGAGAGGAGGCGAGCAGGAAGAATGACAAATTGGTGGAAGCTTTGCAGAATCCAACCAGTCAATTCCAACACAAATATTTAATTCTGACTTTTGAGTTGTACATTTGATTTATTTAGCAACTTCACACAATAATCGACATCACACCATGCAGAACTGGTAGAGACAGGAAAATCGAACCCACTGTCACCAGACTCAAAGTAAATGCATTACCACGTGAAGGTACCATTTTGAAAAAAATATTTACGTTTGAATGCAATAATACTGATGATTACAATGATATTATATATTAATATTACATTAAATTTCTGTAACATTAATACACAGATTTAAGAAATGAGATAAAAAGAATTTGGCATTCTCAGACTATAAAAATATTACCATGTGTTATTTCGGCTACTGGCATTATACCTAGCTTTCTCATTAAAAAATAAGGCGTATTAGATCTATAAAAAAAATTATATTTAAAAATGCAAAAATCAGTCATTTTAAATACATGTAAGATAACGAAAGATTTTTTAAATATTTATGTTGAGGGATCAGTAGGATTTTTAGGCCCTGTTAGGAGTTCTACCGAGCCGAACCCTTTGATATGAAAATATCTGGAGTCGGTGAATTATTTTCCCATTTGATCTCTGGTGAGTTGACGTGTTATTCTTATATTGTTTTGTATTTTTTTTTATATAATGCACTTGCATAAAGTGGATTGACTGGATGATCATTTGTGGAAAAGTGTGTGGAAGGGTTTAGTTTTTCCATGGGGAAGATTTAACCCGGACATAAAGTCGGAAAAATATAAAAAAAATATAAATCTAGTCTTAGTGGTCGTGAGATCTGTACATTTCTCAGTGAATGAAACTAATTTTAAAAATCATCTGCCCTGATGATGGACACTGTAATGCCGTCCGAAACGTTGGCTAAGGAAGGAGGTAGCACAACACGGCATTATACCCAAAAAATAAATCACTCTAATACTTTTGGCCGTGATATTCTCATTTTCGCCGTGATTTTTTTTTCAACACTGCACGACATGTCAATATTTTATTACTGAAATGCGTTGATGGTCAATCTCAAATCATTGATTTTCCACCAGTATTGAGAGATTGCTGAATGTAATAAATTCAAGAGATAGCTGAATGATATTTTTACCTAACATAATAATGTTATTATTTAGGGGTATCGAATTGTAGCTATTGCACATATTTCTATCCTCCGTCTATTAATTATCAATGCAACAACAACTTGTTACAATCTTTTCTTTTCTCTGTTTTGCACTTTGTTATGTTTTATGCACTCATAAATTATGTATTATGAACCTACATTATACTATTATTTTTTATGCCAATAGAACTTAAAAAACGTTTTTTTCTCTCTCTCTCTCTCTTATATATTATAATTAAAAATACCCATTCATAGCATTAACGATATTTTCGCGAATTAAAGCGATAAAGAATGTTTTTAGCCATAATAACAAATTTTAGCTATAATAAAAAAGGTTTTTAAGTCGTTATAATGATGCAATGACACGTTATCCTATTTAGCTATAAACGCTATGAAAACGCAAAATTAATGCTATAAAAGCTATTTTTTCAATAATTAATGTTACATTTCTTAAAAATTAAAGCTATGAATGCGTGCTCTAATTATAATATACACTCACATTTCTACCTCCCACGTATTATATCGTTTTTTTTGTTGCTATTTAATTTTTTCTTGTACTCTGTATTCACTAAATCAGGGAAATTGTAAAAATACTAAAAAGTCCACCAGAGCGTTGATGATTAACTAAATGTACTAAACACTGCTCAGATTTATTTATTACTCTACGTTTTTTTACATTATTTGGAAACCTCGATCTACCAGTGGGCTATTAAGGAAGATAAGACTTCAGAAAAACAGATATTCTCATATCTCTCTCATCCTCAGAAAACAATCAACATCATCATTACCGATTTATCGTTTTTCTACTCTATTATTAACAAATACGCTGTTTTCTAATTACGTTCCACTGTTCAAAAACCGACTCCTAAACAATTCCTCTTTGATCCCACATCTAATCTTCCATCTCCACTACTGTAACGATTCAATAAGACGAGTTCCGAGCCATTACCCGATGTACGAGTACTACTGTACACTGAACAAGCAAACGTCTATGTACGCCGTTGCCGTTGGTTTTTAACCATTTTTAAGCCACGGAACACTAAAAAAAAATCAAAAATATTGTTTTATTCATTGAAGACAATATAAACGAATTTCAAATGAAATATGTGAAACAAAAAAATATTAATTTCCATCTAGGTTTTGAACACAAGACCTTTTCCTTGCCGGAGATTAACTCTAACCACTGAGCTATTCGATCATATCAACTTGCGTAATTTTTAACTGAATCATACTTCGCTTGAAAGCTAACCACAAGTGTCTCGTTAACTCTTTAAGTTTTTAACTTCTCAAAAAATATGTTATTTTTTAAGATAATATCTATAAACTAGCAGTTAAAAACCCGCTCCGCGGGTTTTTGCTGCTAGGCCCTGCGGGCGGCACTTCTTGCACGGCACTGATATTAACTGTTATGGTACCTAATATAATTTGCTCATAGGAGACTTGCAGTGCTTAAATATGTGTTACAACCGTCAATGTCTATAAGTTGAATCAATATCGTATAGTTTGTCACAACAATCAAAGATAGTTATAACAAAGTTGACTTAAATAATAGATTATTACATATTGATTAATTGTACCCGTGTTTATGGATAAAAGGAGGGTAATTGTGCGATGAGATTAACAGTCGGTTTAATTAAAAGGTGTAAATTTTACTCCAACTGGTGGTAATTCTTTACCTAAAACTGTTACTGTATCTAATAAAGTTTAAAGTTAGAATATATATACACCTTCATCAGGAGAGTAAAAATCTATATATAAAGGTATATTATTACAATATAGCGCCCCTGAGGTGATATCTCACAAAAGCGGCGCTATGCAAATTGTCCAATTAATAAATAAATATAATGCTTACATTTTATTATGTACGTATGCATTGATATACAATGGAAATAGATAAAATAATGTTATCCTATTAAACTTTATTTTATTAAAAAACAAATAACTTTTTTAACATCACTTTATTATATACAACCAATACATGTTTCATGAACGAAGTATACACCGAAGTCAAAAATTAAATATAGATTACAATTGGAAAAAAGAAGTGGAAGGAGGGGGGAGGGGTAAGAGTAGGCTGGGTTTATACGAATTAGGAATTACAATATGAAAGACCAGTTAAGTGGGAAAATATTTAAAAGAGAGTTTATAAAAAAAAATTCTTGTTAATTATATCTACTTTTATAAACATGTTCTCTTATTTCTAAAATTTAGAAATTATTTATTTGTGATGCTTTATATCCCGTGTGAAGTATTTTAAGACCTGAAAAAAAAATGCATAAAACAATATATTCATAAGACAAATAACATTTAATAACGGTTATTCTAATAAATTGAAAGTTGAAATACGAAATAAAAAAATTAAACATATTCTCTTCAAACGGTATTTTTACCCCATTTCTTAAGATATAAATAAACAATCAGGATTAAAGCATCGCAAATAAATAATTTTAAAATTTTAGAAATTATAAAACATGTCAATATAAAATCAGATATAATTAATAAGCAAAAAAAATATAAATAATAATGAAAAATGCCATTGAAAAGTTTAAATAAACTTCCAGAAGAAATCTTCTTATGAAACGCTTAATGGTCAAGTAATTTTGCATATTTAAATATTCGCGCCAGTTATTTGGTTAGTTTTTACACCGCCAGAGGTGCGCTCTGTGTCGGCCAGCTATTGCCGGCCATATTGAATGAACGCGTGCTTTTATCGTCAAACGTCAAACGTAATCACGTAATTGTGGATAATTTTCACTGTAATTTAATTAATCCAATGGATTATAAACTTTCTAAAACATATTTTCTTCTATATTATCCAAAAATTATATGAGGAGAAACGATATTTTTGAAGAAATGTCGTATTACATGTGGCGATTCTTTTTCAGTATGAAATCGTGTCTTAATTTTTAATGTCTTATTTTTTTTGTATCCAGTCGCCTGCAAACCGAAATGAACCTTACGGTTGCTTAAAATTGAGGGGCAGATTGGTATTTTTTGCCTGCAGACCCCCAATGCAGAATTTATCCGAATCACATAATATGAATTTGACCAATCAGAGGGCCTACATCGTCCAGACGCTGGGACAATAATACTATCAGATTTGTTATGCCGAAACGTTAATTATATAAAATTCCCTCGATAGAAAAAAATCTCAAAATAAGCTCCGAAAATTATTAAAAACACGTTTTGTTCGGTTATTTAATATGTTATACCTAGGCATGGAAAAAAATTACAGGGCACACTTATGCATTTGTAGATTTTTTCTCTATTTCATTAATATTTTCTTTTTTCTCTATTTCATTAATGTTTTATTAAATATTTTCACCATTTTGCTTAATTATTATCGTTTTTTTTTATATTTCATCTTTGAGCGTTTACTACAGGGGCATTAAAGCATATTTTTTGATTGCTATCTTTAAGTATGATCGTAAGAATTTTTCTGTTACACACCATTCAAGAAGCTATTTTGTCGGGAAAACGTATTGCGTTGCGCCGGAGACCTGTTTTGCAATATTTGTCTTTGGCCATACCGATAATGATTTTAAAAAAGTTTATCGAATTGTTGACGTACGTTTCATAAGTTATGTGAGAAAAGACTGGACCAGCAGTCAACTTGGATGCTCCTTTTGCCGCCGCGATGAAAACAGGAAAGAAAATGATGATGATATAATACCTATCACCATACTGGGTGTACATATATATATAATTTAATTTAGCAAGAGTATTCTCTTATCTTAATCTCGCAATTAGTGATATATTGTGTAATAAATAATATTCTCTTCCTGGAACAAATCTACCCGATTTCCTTGAAATCTCACGAGGAAAAACAGGAACGATTACCATTAATGGATTATGTAACCAATACTTCTTCAATGATTAGCGTTGAAGAACGAGGTTGATTTTTTTGGGTCAGCTCTAGAGATTTATAAATTACATAACACGTGCATGGTGAGATTTATGACCGCAATCAGCTAATTAAATATAAAAAATTATTCAATAATTTCAAGATAAAAATGATACTACGCCCAATTACCCTTCGCAAGTAAATTATTTTTCAATTTATTGTCAGGATTACAATAAAAGTGATTTAAAAATATATTATTATTGACTGCGTAATTTGTTGTTTCAGTTTTAAGGCAATGACTCACTGATTACTTGTTATCATAGTTTTTTTTACGTTTTCCGAAATTGTACAAAATCTCAATTGACTACATTCCCTTAAACAATCCACTGTTCAGTTGTCAGTAGATTCTGGAAAGGTAGAAAAACAAAGTATTTCGATATCACTAATATAATTATAAACCTACAAATAGCTGTAATTTTCTGTTTTTGTTTCTTGTGTTTGTATGACTTGTTGCATAGCTTTTATCAAATGTAATTTTATTCTTATTTTTTATGTTTCAAAGTATCTGTCAAATTAAAATTATACTACCAACCATGTAAAAGCCCTCTGGGCGTTAAATAAATAAATAAAATAAAAATAATGTAAGTGGAAAGAGTTAAGGCGATGCCATACGTAGTAATGCAAAATCATGTGTTTTTGGTTTGATAATTTGGTCGCCTATAAATGTTTCAGATGCTTTAATTAAATACTGCGAGTAGAATACATGTTGGCCTTTGAAATAATCGAGTCTTTTTATAAGCCCAGAAAAAATAATGTATAACGCCTATGAAAACTGCTTCAAAGTTCAAAATCTCTACTTACGAACCTATTTTCGGTTATGATTTTTTTTATAAAAGTCAAAAAAGTCAATCAAATTCGAGACCTCGGTTTACTGATTGACGACAAACTTTCATTCAAGGCACATGTGGATAAGATTGTCAAGAAATCATTGAGCATGTTAGGATTTTTATTCCGTATTGGAAAGGAATTCAACAATATCCATACACTCAAAATTTTGTATTACTCCTACGTCCGTAGTCATCTTGAGTACGCTTCTGCCATATGGAATCCTTTTTATAACATTCACACAAAACGCATTGAAGCTGTTCAAAGAAAGTTTGTACATCACTTGAACTTCAGGAGACAATTACGTTATTACGATATGGAAAGCTCTATCAAGCACTACGGACTTAAAACATTAAAAAGCAGGAAAGACACTGCGGACATGATTTACTTACACAAAGTCTTGAGTGGTCATATTGACTGTCCAGCCCTTTTGTCATCAATCAATATTAGAGTCTCAAGTAAGAAAACTAGAGACAAATCAGTGTTTCATATCGAAATTGCTTCAACGAGTCTCAGGCAAAATTCTTTCTTGCTAAGAACTTGCAATCATTATAATAAAACTTATTTTGATGCTGATATCCTGTCGTGTACCTTAGGAGCTTTTAAAAAAATTGTTAACAGAGTATTGTAATAATTAACCCTTTTCTAAATTTAATACATTACATTCATCATTTATTCATTATCACTCTTACATATTATTTGTATTTAATATCAAATGTACGTGTGTGTATGTATGTATGTATGCATGTATGTATGCATATGTATGTATGCAACTATGTATATGTATGTGTGTACGTATGTATTTATATGTGTATATGCATGTGTATGTATATATATATGTATGAATGTGTTTATACGTGTATATATATATATATATATATATATATACATTTTCTCTTATTATTTCCTTGTTTTTAACATTTCTTTTGTTTTTAACCATTCTTTGTTTTCTTTGTTTGTCTATTGCTTTTTAACCTTCTTTATCTTTATTGCATGATGTGAACATTGGTTATTGGGTTGTAACCTTATTCTTTTACTTATTTTTTCTCTCTCTCTATGCATGTCATGTTATAAACCTGTTAATGTTCCTAATAAAATAAAATAAAAATATAATGTGGCAAATTAAGTTATTTATAAAATGATCGAAAAAAAAATATTTACGCCTGAACATCCACAAAATAAAATAAAAGGCACCTTTTGGCCATGTTTTTTTTCTTGCATAAATCAAAACAGGCGTATGGTGTTAAGCGGGAATTTAAACCTTATCGCCATTTACGTAAGGGTTGTTATTGATAGCGGCTCAATTTGAAATATTACACGACGTAGTGCATCGCCTTAATGGGGTATTTTTGATAATCTTAAGTGATCATTAAGTATTTTATTGTATTTCTTTATCTAGTTAGTACGAAAGGCTTAGCCGAAATGAAAAATTTTCACACTATTTTTTTGCACAACCCATTCATAGCGCCCGACGTCAGCGAATATCAGAACTGGTGGGTTGACTTTATAATCCATCTTAATCTTTGCGTTATTGCATTTAATAATTTAATGCGATTTTTAAGTCGACCGTACGGTATTTTGTCCATATACGTTAATTTCTTTGTGCGGTCCGTTTCCGTTTCAAGATGTTGAGCGTTTTAATAGTTCAGAAAAGGTTATTCAAAAAATATCGCGTTTATTTAAACTTCGTTCGTATTTTTACATTATCTGATACCTACCTGCCGCAAGAAAGTTTGAAAAAAGAATAGTCATTGACAGTTCTTTTGACAAATTGTATAATTCCTTATTTGAAAAAAAAGTTCCAAAAAGTGTATGATTCATAATTATAAAGCAGGTAGGTATGTATTTAAATTCCTACTTACTTCCGTAGTTAATCTTATGATTTCAGTGGAAATTTTGGTTTTGATGTATTCAATGAGAGAAAATTAGAAATATGCTTTCTTGGACGCCTACTGTTCACAGAAGTACTAGTTAAAATGCTATACGAATTCATCAATAAATGGTATCAGATAACAATTTGGGAGGCGGCTTTGGATACAGCCGCTCGGGAACTGTTTATATAAGCAACACCCCTGTCATAGGTCACCCCAAGTGGTTCGCAATGTTTGGTGACTTAGCAGGGGTGCCCGGGTTCATGGGTCTTGTCTAGGTCTTGGCGACGGATGCGTTTGCCCACTCACTATCGGGAAAGACTGGTTGTGTGAGAACTTTTGACCTCTCTTACCGGACTCTCTCGACCCATCGTCTCGCACCGCAATAGGAGGGATGGACACGGAAGATCACCACACTACCCACCCCTCATACGTTTTTCCTACCCAGTTTTTCCTTCCTTTCGCTATAATTATGGATTTTTTCGGGAGACAAGCTACTTGAAGCACCTCTTAATGGATAGAAATTACCATTGTGTGAAAATAATATCAATCAAAAGGTTTATTTTTAAAAACCTAAGCTTATAGCAGTGTTCGCCGGTATGTTTGCTACTTACCAAACATTATAATTAGCACTTGGTTGCACCCGTTTCCATTATATACATACGGATAATTAATCTATAGTCGAAATCATATCACGCGTGAACAGATATGATCCGAAAATGTGGACATTTTGCTTACCAGGCTATAAATTAATCTAGTTGGCAACCGATTTAATCACTGCGGTACAAGGTGTATATTAAGTGAGCTGGTACATTAACTGAATATGTAATCATGTTCTATTGGAATATAATATCGTTTTACTATAGCTCATACCTTGGGGGTATGCATAGATGATAGATGGTACAACATTCTTTAAAATTGTCCCATTACGATTATAGATGTTCACGATCATTTTACAGTCCAAGACGAGCGCAAACTTCTTTTACTTTGGACATACAGATCACGGCATGGGCAAATACATACTTATTTCATCTAAGCAGGAAAAATATAAATATGTATATTGGTACCTTGTTTCAGAGAGAAAGATACTCTTCTCTGTTGTTCTTGTGAGATACTGAAATTCAGAATTGTAATTTGACTTTAGCTATGATTAGTAAGGGCTTATATAACGGAGTAGTGGGGTTGGAGGGTTCAATACCCCCCCAACTTCTTCATTATTGGCTACTTCCCGTGGTTCTATCCTATTGACTTTCTCTTGGGCATGATCGGTGTGAACCATCTACAGGTCAGAAGAGATGTGCATATTGTATCACAATTCTTCAAACTGATTCGTAGATGGTTTGAAAATCCGTTATCATGGAGAAAATTAGTCTCTATGTTCCTGATGGTTATCTCCGTCGCCGACAACATAGACTGTTTTATCTCCCGGCCTGCAGAACTAACTTGCTGTGGTCATGCCGGTGGGGAGAGCAGTCTTGCTATTGAACAGAATCAATTCGGATATAGAAATATTTAGTATTGATGCTGGCATAGTTGATACACCGCTTATTTATCGTGGAATACCATTTTACAAATGTACTTAAAAACGAATTAAAATGTAATTTTGTATTGTTTTTAAAGGAATAAACAAATTGAATTGAATTGAAAGTATTAGATCTGTATGCGTAATAAAAAAGAGAATAGTTCTCGTAGATTATATTCCTGGAAAATAAAACAATATTATTTGCTCCCTTTTATCAATGTGATGTAAATAATAATTATTTAAAGTAAAAAAACTTTATAATCATTGTTCCCCCCCTACAACAAGGTCGATCACGAATATTTGCGGGAGTGGTGTTTGTGTATCCAAATGATGCGGTGTGGGTAGTTTTAGTTCAGGTGTTTATTCGGAGATGAAAATATGGGAAACATAAAGAGGCACTGTTCGTATCAACTGGCACGCATTCTATCTCTCTTGCACACATGCTCTTTCATTTATTCATTACACCCCTCATGTGAATGCTATAGCTACGCCACCGATGGTTAGAGACCACATCTGATTAGCCACATACTCCCCTTCAGTATATGCTAGTTGAGTGATGCACTATAGCGTAGGAATACAGCGGTTGTTACCAGGATATTAGTTTGGCAACAAATAAAATATAATTAGATGTAAAATATTCACTACAGCTCTGAAAACAAATGGATTTTTTTACAACAGAAAGAATGTTATGATTTTGTGAAAAAAATAAATATTAAAATAAATCAAAAGCTTCCTAAAATTAAACTGTCTGGCAAAAGGGCTTGTTTAGGGTAATAATATGGTGTGATACCGGCTGAAGCGTAGTTGATGAACAGCATGTTAGGCAGCAATGATTAAAAAAATAGAGTGACTTCTAGAACAGCAGCCAATTTTACCACGGCTCCATGCCAAAAAGCTCGCGAGTGTCCCGGATAGGAAGATGATTTCCAATTACAATTTCCCTAAGAATTCAGTCTCCAATCTCCAGGTAATGATGGTGTAATTTGCTAATTACCAGTCCAGAGGTGGACCAATCTCTCGGCTGTCGTACAAGGAATGAGTTCTTCCCCAGTTCTCTCCTTCCCAGGTTCTGTCCTAGTTCGGAGGTTTGGCAACCGCGGAGTGTCAGCAATATGGCCAATACGCAATTTTCAATTGAATAAGTACTGGAGGTACCGCACACCGAAACCATAGATATAAATCGATTAAAACAAGCCACACACCTTTATGTAACACGGTGATTAGCAATCCTTTATGTAACACGGTGTAAGAGGGGACTGCGGGTGAGTGTAACTAGAGTTTTGAAACAATATCGGTGGGCATATATGTATTCAAGCGTGCGCCCTGTAAAATTAATTGCATTTACCTCCCTATTCCCATTGTACTTCCTCTTTCTCACCTCCTTGAATCTTTCAACATTTACAATGGGGACACCATAGTTGCTCTAGTTCCGGGCAATTGAAACTTTCGCTTGCATTACAAATGTTGGGAACTCACATTATAATATTCCTGTACAAGCAACTGAAAGAATGCAAAAAAAAAACTCAAGATTTCTTAGTTTAAAATGGGTATTCCAGCAAATGAGTTGAATACAACATTAATTTACATGCTTAAATTGTCAGATAGTAGGAATTTCACTGATTTGATATTTCTACATGAAATTCTAAATGAAGTATTTGATAGCCCACAACGTATCACTAGAAATCTGGATATATTTAGTGCAGACATTCTGGGACTAACTACCATGTGTATATTGTGTATTCCTCTCTACACAGAATACAAATGAAGGGAAATAATTTCATAGTTAATTGGTCAATGTAAATTTAAAATTAGAACCAAAAAAACACATAATGTAATTAGTGAAGCATTTGAGTTATGTATAATAACTGTGTACTACGTGTATAACTTTTTTTTTATTTATTTTTTTTATAAATGTTTACATGTTACATTTTTAGACATTTTTTTAACTACCATACTAGGCTAATGCCCGTTTTGTGGTAGTTATACATGAAATAATAATAAAAATGACATAAAAGAACTAAAAAATACTATTTTATAGTAACATAAGTATGTAAGTATAAATCATAATGAAGTAAATAGTGTGTATTTACTGGTCATATGTAAAAGCTCCTAAAAAAGGCCTTAATAAATAAATAAAATAATTAAAAAAAGTTCTATATCACCTCACCATAGAAATTCTTATGATAACTTATAACTATATACTTGCCTAACTGCTTAAGAATGTAATATTCGAGAAAATTTTCGTATCTTCGTGTTCACGTTTCCGTTGAATCGTTAATTCACCTGTTTCTCGTAGTTTTACGATTTTATTATTACAAAATCGTGCATTTTATTTAAACAGGTGTCTTCTTATTTAATAACCACTCTGTGATATCATGCCTCGAAGAAACCCAGTGATACCCGGAAATATTAAATGGGTTGGTTTTATGAAGCACCCGTTAAAAAGGCAATGGACTCGGCCATGGAAGCGGTTATTTTCATCCTTCTACAGACTAGAGAGGATTTAACAACTTGCACGAGCTTAATGGGAAAAGGACAAAGCACGCAGAGGTGTGATGTTGAAGGCTGAGGACGATTACACATGTCTCCAAATGTGTAAATAGTCGTGATGGATGTCATAATATTAAATCACTATTTGGAATCCACATCACAACAAATATGAAAACATTCTACAGTCGATTTATAAAAATGCTAAGTGTCTTATTAGATCACACTATTTATGTCTTAATTAACTAATTAACCATCACGCCGTTTCCCGCAAGGGTAGGCAGAGAGGACGGACCTCCAAACAACTCGGTCTTGGCACACACTTCTTGCCTCATTCAAATTTATACATCGTCTCATACATACTTTTCTTTTAATCTGACTTTTGACATAGCCCGACTCAAGTGTTTGATTCACTTGATCGTTCACTTGTCTTCCTCGGGCGTCCCCGACTTCTGCTACAATTCGCATTTGCTTCATATATTCTCCTTACACTCCTTTCTTCGCTCATTCGCTCTACATGCCCAAACCAATAGCCTTGTATTATTAAATACTTCAAGATTAATACAATTAGGACAGGTTGTTTCGGAAAATTCGAACAAAGTTTCAAATTTCAAAGTTAATTTTCTATTTCTGTGAAAGATTTTTTAAAGTTCTGTTATTTTCAGCTTTGTCAAGCAACTAGCCTATAATGATATAATAACAGAACTTGAATAGGACATTTACAGAACCCGAAAATGAACCTTGATATGAAATGAATTGTTCAAATTCTCCTAAACAACCCGTCCTTATTAAGGTTAGAAGGCATTTGACCGGTGTAATTTGTTTACATAAAATAAGTAATCTTATTTAGACTAATCATCTTGATACTAAATTGTGTCTTTGCAATATTGAAATAATTTTTTCCAATTCGTATTGCTTTATTGTAGCTTGAATACATTTAAGGAATAATATCGCCTATTTTAGCCCTCGGACTCAGACACTCTGACCTAAATGTGTCGACCAATAAGATAGATTGTGCTGATTTACACATTTTTTTCAAAAAATTTGCAATTAAAAAAATGTTCTGCTAATGCCCAAAAATTTTTTGAGCTAATTTTGGTATCATTTGTTTCTCCCCTTTTCTCTTGCGTGTCTTGTATTGTTGGTATTATTTTTCATTTGAGTGAGATTTTATACAGGGTGTACGTGGGTAAAGTGTGCTAACTTTGGGAGGTGATTCTACATGACGGTAGAAGTAGAAGTAAAAAAGATAAATGACTTGTTTTGACAACATCAACATTTCGATTTTTTTTTTACTTGTAGGTACTATCGTGTTGAATCACCCATGGTCAGTTGGACTATGGCATCCCCAAATGGGGTATGTTGGTAGGCAGTGGGGAAGGAGTGAGAGGAAGAGGGGAAGGAAAGGAATTATTTCGTTCTTAGTTCAGGTCACCAAACACGGTTAAAGCCATTACTGCTTCTGAACGGTGGCCTTTCACAGGGGCGATTCTGAGAATGTCTTCCACTCTGAGTCAATGGAATTATAATAGATTCCAATAGCTAAGACGTCGACCCCACGTGCTAATTACCAACTCGTGTGTTATGTGTACATAATACGTGTACCGTAGTATGTACATTGCAATATGATTTTTTTTAAAGAAAGAAAGACAAACATTCCCATGTTACAAATAACCTGATAATATTTGAAAATCTCCTACTACCACCACAGTAAGCTGAAAATGTTGCTTGTGTTGTGATGGAGGACTTAGCCAGCCGAGGAATTGAACACAATACGCCTGGGTGGAACCCAAAGGCGATGTCAACTCGGCCACCGACCGGTCATAAAAATTATGGAAAAAATAGTGTGGAATAAAGAGAAACTTATATTTAAGGCGATGCACTACGTTTTGTAATATTTTAAATTGAGCCGCTATCAATAACAACCCTTACGTAGATGGCGATAAGGTTTAAATTCCCGCTTAACACCATCCGCCTGTTTTGATTTATGCAAGACAAAAACATGGCCAAAAAGTGCCTTTTATTTTATTTTGTGGATGTTCAGGCATAAATATTTAATTTTTTTTCGATCATTTTATAAATAACTTAATTTTCCACATTATACAATAAAATCATAATCGAAAATGGGTTTGTAAGTAGGAGATTTTGAACTTCAAAGCAGTTTTCATAGGTCTTTACATTATTTTTTTCTGGGCTTATGAAAAGACTTATCTAAAAAATACTCGATTATTTCAAAGGCCAAGATGTATTCTACTCGCAGTATTTAATTAAAGCATCTGAAACATTTCTAGGCGACCAAATTTTTAAACCAAAAACATATGATTTTGCATTACTACGTATGGCATCGCCTTAACGTCAGTAGTATCTATATTACCAAGGTAATGTAATTTAAGTCAGTTTGAATAACTCAATTTTTAATGTATATATCTCTAAATATTCGTACTAAAATTCTTCGAATGGGCGATCTGTTGGTCAGTTCAAATGTGTTTTTTGCATAATTTTAAATATTATTCTTTGCTCTATTCTTATTGGAAGAAAGTTAGATTTATATGCGTGTTAGATTTTGTATGTCCCAAACTAATGATAGCACATTATAGAGTGGATTGAACTAAGGAACAATATACGTTAAAAATATTTTTATATTTGGTTCATAAATATTATGGTTACATCATGTCAATAGGTAGCAACTCGGGGCAGTGGCAATTCAAAACACTTTTGAAAAGTCATTAAAAGTAATGAAAAAATGCATTCAAACCTAAACTAACGTAACTTATGAAACCAAGTTTTTTTCACAACTTTATTTTGATTTTTTTATCACTTTTCAAGAATGTTTTGAATTGCCACTGTCATGAATTGCCCGGTTCCTTGTTTATCTTACTATGTACACTTTCTACAATATGTACTACCAACCGCATCCTGTCTCTCGCTTGAATCTACCTAATACATATAAAAGAAACAAGTAGGTAGATAAGTATTTTATTTTGTAGTTTTGTTGAACTTCAATTTCTAATCAAGTCAGATATGCCTAGCATTACTTTACTTTTGTGACATGGCAACTGTTTCACCTTCCAAAAACATCTTAAACGTAAATGTAGTGTCGTTTTGTGAATACTAAACAGAGAGCCACGTGTAGCGTCATAAACTTTGACATCGCAAAGCTCAAAGAAGTAGATTTTAGTAAAAGTGGAAAAGAACAAACATCGATGAGAGAGTCCTTTTGTTATGTTTTGTCACTGGCATTACCATCACACCGTGTGAATCAAATTTGAAATTACTTACTCTTAGGTACTCTTGTACGGTGGGAAATGCGTAACATTTGGAATCAGGCCGCTTACAATAACACTACTTATGTAGATGTCGGTAAGATTTAAAATCCAGCATAATACTAGTCGCTTGTTTGATTTACGCTAGAAAAAACAACGCAAAAATTCTACGTGTTTTTTTTATTTATTTTGCGATGGTCATGCACACATGTTTAAATATTTTACGACCGTTTTCTAAAAGAATTAATTTTCCACACTATACAAACCATAATCGAAAATGGGTTCTTAAGTAGGATTTTTTATAGGATATATGGAAATTTTAAAGTAGTTTTTATGGGCTTGGTACTAATTTTTTTCGAGGCTATTAAAAAGACTGCTGGATTATTTCAAATGCCAAAACGTGTTCTACTCGTAGTATTTAATTAAAGCATCTAAAATATTTCTATTAAAACGGGAGAATACTTGAAAATAGTCGAAATCTTAACGAAGTAAGTGAAGAAGTCGTGTCAAAACATATTCTGCGTTCCGCCCGGTATAATGGATGAACCTACGGTCGAATTTACCATAGCAGGCTTAGAAAATTTATTTATCCTTTGTTTATTTTATTTATTTCTGTTGAAATTATTACTAAAATCTCAGCTATTTTTAGAGTTTTTCCGCGGGAAGTTACGAATTCACCGTCTAGAAAAATGAAATCTGGTGCTTACCGTTAATTTTATAGTTGAAAAGGGTTTAATAAAATTTACTTACCGGCTTACATAAAATATGTTAATGGTAAGGTACTGTTTTTATGAATCTTAAATATAAATTACTACATCCGTAGGTATCGGTTTAAAAAATATATGTATTAGCGTTACGAATTCGTCGGAATTAATTAAAGCAAAACAAACCTCCGTTATTAGAATCTTGTGTCGCCTTAACAAACAAATCCCCTTATTTGGCGTTCCATTTTAATATGAAAAGATACCTGCGATGGAAGGGTAATTACCTTTAAAAGTCATAAAAAACAAGCAATGAATTATTTTGATGATATCTATAAAGCAGAAGTACTTAAAATATACATATTTTTTAAGTATTTTGGCTAGTTAATTACAAGTAGGTATCTAATTAAATTTCTAACTCCTAATTAATTGCTCTTCTCCGATTCACAATCACTCAGTGTGAGTGAAATATACCATTCAATTTAACGACCTTTTAAATACGCCTAATGAAGGTTTGGCATAAACAAATAACGCCGTAAACGGAGTGCGTAATTACGACGGTAGCAGACCTATTCTGATTGGTCCAATGATCCATAAATTTTTAATTTGGTGTTTTTAGTTGTCGTTATGTCGTATTAATTATACGTGTAAAATTTGTCTTAAACATCCATTGTTTTGATTAAAATCTTTAATTTATTTTTGATGCGATGCCGCACAGTTAAAACTGCTACTGAAAAAACACAACTAAATTTAAACTAAAAACTTGCCGTTTTGATTTGCACGTGCTTGTGAATTGCGAAAAGCTTAGTGAAATAATCGGTGGTCAATCAACAATGAAAGAGGAACCGAACGGAAGGAAGATAAGTTAAAGCTGCATCTCAAGCTCAGAAACTTCAAGACCTGGATTCGATTTCTAAGAAAGAAATATCCCTTTTTGAGAACGGAGGTATCAGAGGCAGAGACTTTCAGTTAGTACACACAGCAACTAGTGTTAAAGCAGAGAGAGCGTTTCCACTGATTTTGGCTTTTGAGCACAAATGTCCGTTCACGTATGTGTGACAGGATTCTCCATAGTATAATTTCTATACGAACCATATTTTTTTTCAAAATTTTCTTAAAATACTAATTGTGTTACGTTTTCAATGTATTTTTTTAATAATATTACTATTAATAAATGTGACAGCTCTCAAATAAGTATAGAGGGACCTGTCAGAGACGGTTATGTTACAGCGCCCTTGAGGTGTTTTTGCACAAAAACGGCGCTATACAAGTCATCCAAGTATTATTATTATTTATTATTATGTTTTTTACGATCTTATTTTTAATCAAAATCTTCTTAAAATACTTATTACATTACGTTTTCAATGTAGTTTTATAATATTACTAGTACCAACTATTATTGATATCAATTGACTGCGGAGAGTCCTGTCAATGACAGATAAGTTTTTTTTTTTTTAAATATTTTATTTTTATTTAACCATCTCTTATGTTATCAAAATCTTCTTAAAATACTGGTATCGTGTTACGTTTCCAATATATTTTTATTGTTCCAAATTCCAAAGTTGATAACAATTCCTCCTAAATGTCAAACTATGGTACCTTTTCAATGTCAAAAAATCAAAACAAAATGTGCGCATTATTTCAATTTGATTGGTGCGGGATTTACAAACCCTAACTATAGTACCGCCAATATGGTGAATGTTATGAACGATGCTGAGGAAGTTCGTAAGGGTTTGAGGCTGGGAGGGAGAAGGTTGACACACAGACAGAGTTGGCTAGCCAGATTTGCTAATTAAAGGTAGCTATGTGTATTTCATGCAACATCAAAATTTGTGATCTCTCACCGGCTTCTGTCCAGGAATATAATACTACTGTTATTAAATACCACCAATCACCATTAATTCTTGTCACCACAATAAATAATATGTAAACACAACAGTAAACAATATGTAACACAACAGTAAACAATACGTAAACGGAGTCCGTATGACTATGGCAAGTACCAAGGTACTGCAGTACGAGCACAGAAATCAAGATGCAACGAAGAAATACGACCCGTGACATATCAACTCTTCAACCAGCACCATGAAAGCTACATCTTAATACGGATTCTTCATGGAACAGAACCACTGATGGTGGTCGATCCCAGTGCATCAGGAGCTTTGGACAGACTTAGACAGCTCCACGTGGAAAACATTCTGCCAAATCTACTGGTTAGGATGTTCAAACCCAACGCCTTTTTCAAATCCCGCGGGATTGCTGTTTAGAAAATGAAGTAAATATTTCAAAAATATTGGTATGAAACACCTTTAATTCCAGAAGTATAATAAAAATATATTTTGACATGGTAACACAATAAGTAAATTAAGAAGGTTTTGATAACAAAAAAAACATCGTAAAATACTATGGAGAGTCCTGCCATCTATCGGTGAAATTACATTTATGCACCAGCGAAAAAGTCCAACAGCGGAAAACGCTCTCTCTGCTTCCATACTTGGTGGAAGTGTCACCAAGAAGTTCTGAGCTATCTGAAAGTACTTCCCTCTGTTATAGAATTCTTTGAAATAGATGGTAGGTCCTGAAGCTTGCAACAGTTCTTTATCTCCATTCTTTAGACAACAATGAAAATAGTAGGCAGTCATCGTCATCACTTTGCAATTTCGCTTTCAAATCGAAACTGCGTGTTTTAGGTATAAGTTCAGTTTATTTTTCAATCCCGCTATATTGCACGAGAAAACACGGAGAGATTGAACAAAATCACGAGGAGGTTGTTGGATCTGGGATTGCAGAATTGTGTAATTGAGGGATTGTGGGATTGCGGGATATTCAAACCCTAATGATATAAGGGTTAAAGGTGGATTGCCGGTAAATGAAAAGGATTGTTGGAAGTTTAATAGCATTTACCGGTAAGATAAAGCTTAACGAGAACTTGTTTATGGGAATGGACTAATGAAAGTCAAAGAAAATTAATAAAAGTAATAGGTATTTTACTTTTACTAGTAGAGTTAATTTGTAATCTTCAATAATGGAACTCATTTGGTTCCAACGTGTTCTTTCTTACTGCTAATACTTTTAATTTGCAACTGTTTGTTTAGTGAATTAAAACCGCAAAACGAAATACTTGCTTTTTTAAAATCAATGTCACGGTGATCGATACATTTAAAATAGCTGCATGATATACACAGATATTTCATTTGTATGCAAAACAGGTTTAATCAAAACTCCATAGCATCCAGATAAAACATTATTCGTGCTTCGCAAATAAAAACGGCATTTTTTTGTTGGGAGCACAAAGTGTATAACAGACCAATTAATTACTGCATATCGTTTGATGTTTGTAACTACCCAGTATCAAACCGTATAATAATAAATTCTTTATGACCAAGAGGTAGAGTCAGCTTATAATAGCGAGTGACTGTTGATTACTCAGTCAATTAACTCCGATCATTAATTACCTGAACGTGCATTGGTTATGACTTGTACCACAAAGAGCTTTTAACATAATATTGTACTTTAAAAAATCACTGAAAATATTTAGGCAGATAGTGTATGGGTATAGATGTGTGTAAAATTGGAAATATTGTCTTATAATAGTTGAAAAAACAAGGAATATCAGTTAAAATCCCAGATTTAAGTAATAATCCCATCAAGTGGCATTACTGTTATCTTTCATACTGCAACATTGTTTTAGCAATCACCATGGCTGTCAAAAACCATTGCGGTTTAGTTGATTATTTATGACAGACAAGAATCATGAGTGTTCGCGCGCAAATAGATAAAAAATACTGATGATTGTGGGAAAAAGCATTAACAATAAAATGTTTTGAATTGACATTCCTTGTTTCACCCGTATGGTCTTCAATTAAGAATCGCGAAAAATATTTACAGAAGCCATATTCATTCTCACTATTATGTTGGTTGAAATTTTTGACGAATTTATAATTGTTACGAGGTAGATACAATTTGAATTAAGTTCTCTACAATTGAATGCTTATTGCAACCGTCATTTATTTACCAATGGCAGTGAGAGATGGAATTGTCAAAGAAAAAATTAAATTACACTGAATGTTGTAGAAACGAGATCCATGATGTATGTGTGTCCGAAATCATGTTTGACCGTGTGAAAAATGTGGAGAACGAGTAAGAATGCACGGCTGAAGAAAAAGTCGTGGACAAGATTAAGAAAGAGACACTTAGATGATTTTGACATGTGAAGTGGATGAACGAAGACGGGAGTGCCAGGAGAATACATGAAGCGAAGGTAGATGGTAGAAGAAACCTGGGACGCCCGAAGAATACATGGAACTGTCGAGTAAATCAAATATCTGAGTCGGGTCATTTCAAGAGTCTGGATAACAGAACAATATGTAGACGATGGATGAATGTGAATGAGGCCATGAGCGTGTGATAACGGAGGTTTGTGTGGCCGTATGTGCTATAATAATATTTAATATTTGGCTAATTTATATAGCGCCGTTTTCGTGAGAAATCACCTCAAGGGCGCTGAATCTGCCGACATACCCTGGACCGGCGAGATCGTCAGTATGTTAGGAGTGTTTGTAACACGATCTAATAGAATTTTAAGATAATTCTTTACCTGTTTTATTCGAATAATAAAATATGCGAATGTGGGTAGTTATACAATTCCATGAACACATAATTAATTAAGCTTCATGGAAGACTTTTATTATATTATGAGTAGTGCGATACAGAATTCAGAAGTGTTAAAAAAAAACTGCATAAATATGTGTCGTGGAAAACACATAATGTTTATTATGAAATGAAAAAAAGACTGCTGAGTGCTGAGTGAGAGAAGGGTGACCAACCTTTTTGTGTCACAAAGACTACCACGTTATTAGATTTAATTTAGTTATCTATCTATATAAATAAAAATTGTACGTATGTTAAGCATCTTAAATCTCCAAAAGTTCTTCACCAATTGCTTTGAAATTTTGACACAACGTTGCGTTCGAATACGTGTATGTTTTTTTCTTCATTATATAGATGTCACCTGCGACAGGCTTTTTGAAACAGATCGCCATCTGTTGGACGTAAAAGCAACACTCGCTATTGTTTATCTATCTGCACAGACAGACTGAGCCACAGCAACGCGTAGTGGGGAACAGCTAGTTCATAATAATTCTTTTTTTTTTATTCTAGATAAAAGAAAATTACATTTTTCACTTATTTAACTAGAAATAACATATATATTACACATAAATATATTACACACTGATATTATTCACTTTCATTGTTTTGTTGATTGAGCATAAAACTGAACAATTTTTTTTTAAATGTACCTATACTTTTTTCATTTTTAATTTCGTCTGGGAGGCAATTGTATATGTTGCTTCCCTCGTAACCAATGGATTGCTTGCCATAATAAGTATGTATGGTGTTTAAATGTATTTTATCGTGTTGCCGTGTAAAGTGTGTGTGTACTTGGGACGTTTTAATGAGTTCTGTATTTGTATGTATGAGTTTATTATTTATTTTGTAAATAAGAAGACATGTATTATATTCATATAATTTTCATAATTTTAATAGTTTTGTTTCCATATATAATTTTTTTGTTGATGTTCTAGATTTGAAGTGAAATAGTTTATTGATTACTTTGTGTTGTGTTACCTGTAGTTCGTTTATATATGTTTCACATGTATTTCCCCAGATTTCAACTAAGTAGTTTAAATGTGAGTGTACGAGGCTATAATATAAACCTTTTTTAATTTTATTTGGTAACAGATATGATATCCGGCTGAATACGCTAATTAAGGGGTGATTTTATCTTTAATATCTTGAATATGCTTACGTATATTTCAAATGTGGATACGTAGCATTCTAAAACTCAAAAATGGTTCCATGATAAATCAACACAATGACAATTCAACACACTTTTAAAAAGTGATATAAAGTCATTAGAAACGATTTAAAACGAAACCCACTTAACCCAGTTAATAAAGTTTTTTTCATCACTTTCCATGACTTTATATATCTTTTTAAAGATGTGATGAATTATCATTTTGACGATTTATCCGGTCACTGGCGCCCTCATAAAACAATTGCTTTTAACTGGTACTTTGTTAGGAACTCTGTAAATTCATTCGTCAAAGGTCAGCAGTCCCGTTTTTAACAGGAAAACAAATAATTTCACCAGATTTTTAATAAATTAACTAGTATTTTATATCAGTTAGTTTTTTCCGTGTAACGAAAGTAAAATTAGTTATTCGATATCTCCAAAAATTTGGTTATGAGCTTTCGAAGAGTACTTGGGCAAAACGTTAGCAATTTTTTCTCGTGACTTCACACGAGGCATGATTCAGTACAATTCATAATTCGAATGGTAGTAATGCAGTAGGTACTACCAGTACTGTGATGTCACAAGCTTTTCGGCCGGCCGCTAAAATAATAAATTCTCAAGGTTTGCATAATGCATATTATTTTGACTTAGGCGGAAGTCTAAATATTGTATTCAGGATTCAGTTAAATATATCCAAGTTTGAATTTGTTTATTTTCCAATCAATTGCTTGAAGAATGGTCACCGCATCAGTGACACGCCACTATGACGTCAGATGCCCATCCCATAATATTGCTAGGTGATGTCATCCGTAAGGAACTCGTGTAGAATACAAATGTTTTGTCCAATGACATCACCGCCATAGAGAAATTTAATATTCTGAACAATGAAGAAATTTTTATTAAAAAAAAAAACTGAAAGCCTCGTCATTAAACCGTGGGCAAATTTACATCATAATGTAAGATTAGTAATGTAAACAATTACATATCATGTCATTTTTATTCTTTAATCATTGAAGACAATATTAACGACTAAAATGAAACATGCAAAACAGAAATGTCAGAAAAGGATTTATTCGCATCAAGAAATTGAACTCTTGAACTTTTCCTTGCGGGGAAATTTCTCTGACCACAAATTCGTCACATCGTTCGTGTGAGAGTTAGTATTGACTTTATGATAAATAAAATTTATTTTTAAACATTTTGTCATCTTTTCACACCACTATAGTTAAGGGTCAACTAGTTTTATTGTTGATCATGATAACAATAATTAAACATACTATTTTCTGCCGTCGGTGTATGTGTGCGTGATTTGAAATTGTATTCCTGCGTAGTGAGTAAAATTATTCAAGTGAAAAGAACTTTCAATTTTCGAAAATACAACTAATAAGTATAAATCACATCAGAAAAGCGTTAAAGTAGATAAAAATATATTTTATTCATTAACAATTGTTAGTTTTAAATGTATATTTCTTATGTTAAAAATTTTCACAGATGGATATATGTAGTAACTTTCCAAGATTATTAACAATCGAAATGTATATTTCTTTTTTGGAAGGCAAATATCGTGAGCCATTTAAAAAAAATACTGTCAGCATAAAAAATATACGATCATAATATCCCGTGATTTTTCAAAAACCTGCACTCATATATTTCGTAAAATCAAAGAAAATCTTTTTTTCCTCACAAATCGAAGACGATTTTTAATATCATAAAATCGTCCGACTCGTACCTACAAAACGATGTAGAAAGCAGAATAAAGACGAATTCATATTATATACATTTTAAAACCTATGTATCTTTACTGTCAATATAAATATAATAAAATAAAAAAAAGGATATTTATTAGTACCACCAAATTTTAGTTCGTCAAATTTAGCTCACTCTTCACAATCGAAATATTCTTCAGCAACAAGGGTATTAGCGAGTGTGGCAAATTGATCGGATTCCTACCCAGGTCCAATCATTTGCTGGTTAAGTCCACCATCATTGCACAGACAACATTTTCAGCTTATTATGGTGGTAGGTAGGAGAAATTCAAATAATGTCAGATTATTTGTAACCAGGGAATGTTTGTCTCTCTTTTTTAGACATTTAAGATTTAGTCCATCCGCTCAAGGGGCAACTGAAAAAAAAACAGTTGCCAACTCAAGTTGCTATCCTGTATATTTCGATGGCGGTTCGTACACGGCGCAACCAGTCTTCATCGGCGACGCAACCAGTCACACGCAATTCCACCCGCGCATTTTTACTTGCCAGTTGTTCATGGTTATGTCAGTTTTCAAGAAATTATTTGCGATTTGTCCATGCCTCAAGAACTGTCAGATCATGATATGTCCGAGCAAGAAAACCTTAAATTTGTTCAAGAGGTTGAACAATTCCCGTGTATTTACGACTAAAGGCTTTCTGACTATGCAAGAAAAATTTAATGGCGGCTTCATTCTCACATGATTTTGCAGACATTTTTAACGCAACATGATGGTGACAGATGATAGCTGAAGTGTTCTTGTTCGTTCTATGGTTAAACAAGCTTAGATAATTTGTGACATCCTAAACTTGAGTTGAAGCTCGATTGCCAACCAGTTTCCAACCGGCAGATGCCTTCCAGTTTCAGTTGCCCCGTGAGAGGGTGGATTAAGATTATTTTTGATTTGATGACGTTGGTTTGGTAGTTGTGGCGTTAGGTACCTATCCATTAAAATGAATTCTGCATCCACAATTTTAATTGACTGAGCTTAGCGAAGTCCTGTTTTAACTCATATGTCTGGCTTTTCATCTGTTAAAGGTTTTTTTTTTGAAAGACAAACATTCCGGGTTACGAATAACATGACAATATTTTTAAATCTCTTACTACCACCACAGTAATCGGAAAATTTTGCTTGTATTGTGATGGAGGACTTAGCCAGGTGATGATTTGAATACACTACGCCTGGGTGGGACCCAAACGCAATGTCAACTCAGCCACCGACCGGTTGATAACAATTTCTTTGTATGTTCCGTTTCTTCTGGATCTGCTTCATTTTTCAATCTGCTACAACCACTTCATTATTCTATGGCTAAATTTATATGCTAATATTATCGTAATCAATATTGTAGTAATACTGTATTGTAGATAGTTTATAAATATTTAGAAAAAATGTCCTGCTATTGCAAAAAAATACACAACAATTGTTGAGCTAATTATATTTATCACTTGTAACCCTCTTTGTGTCTGTTGTCTCTTGCCTTCCTTTGTATTATTTTTCATTTAAGTGAGTTTTTTAATAGAATTTTGTATTTTTTGTACAATTATGTGTCCTTTGTCTGACTAGTTGTTAGTTGTAATTTTATGTACTTATTTGTATATTAACTGAGTTTTTATAACTGGATTTTCCTCACGTAAGTAAAAACATCTGTAAAAACCAGTATAAATCAATAATAGTACTTACTTGCCTGAAAAAAGATTGAAAAAATTGTTATTGTCATTGAGTTACGGTTTCTTTTAACAAATCATTATAAATATTATACGGTTTATAATTAAATGGGCGGGTACCAACTTAATAAATTTTATGATTTCAGCCGATATTCTGGTTTTGATAAACATTTTGGTTACTTACGTTTTTTAAATTATACACTATTTACAGAACTATTTTGTTTAAAAAGTATATTTTGAAAAATAATTTTGTTAAAATCGGTATATTTTGAAAACTTTTTGTCTTGATACAACATCAAAAACGAACTGTATAGACGGATTAATTTGTAGACATTGTTGAAAATCTCACTCGCACTTAAATATTCAACAAATATTTATGTAGAAATATGTTCCCACTACTATAGATGTTAATTAAAATACTGATTTATAATTTTCACGTGTTGATTTTTCACGATTCCACGGGTTTGGTGGAATGACAATCCTTGAGTCCACAAGTTGAAACTAATTTGAAGTTCCCGCAAACAATGCATCCCCTAATCCACAATCTATCAAATTTTAAAATGGCGGTATGTCAACATGACTCGTGTTTATCTAAAGCGCATCTAAATAGAACTCAGAACCCCCCAGGGAAATTAATAATGCTTCTGCTTCGATCTAACAAAGCTAATAAAGGAAGTGTTTTTATACATTTTGTAGGATTTTTTACAGGTACCAGTGTAAACAGGTAAACGATGATTTGCTAGTAAATTGACCTAGCCTATTGACTAAGTGAGCGAATAAATTTAATTTATATATCAAATATTGACACCGCGATGTTGAAGATTGCGCAAGTAACAATGTGTTGTTTTTGACTTGGATGTTAGAAATTAGCTGTGTCATTGTAAAGGATATTTACAATGACACATTTAGAACGAAGAATGATGACTGCTTTTTTATTTATTCATACTTGGTTTTTACAGGCAATTTCACTTACGTGAGAACAATCAGTTTTAAGAGATCAGTTAATACACAAACAGGTACAACAATTACAAAAATCTACTCAGACATAGATGACATTAATTGTCATACATCTATTTTTTTTATTTTTAAAGCGGAGACGGTTTACACGTAGTTCTCGAGAGCACTTAGGCCATAGGCCCACTTTGCTATCTCCCATTTTACTTTAATCCTTTAACAACAACCCAGTCCCTAAAGTTCACTAGGGTCGTCATTGGGTATGTTGCTATGTCTTCTGGTTCTACTGTATGTCTCCCAGGTATCTGAGCCTAGTTCCCACCAGGGCAGGACATTGGAACCATAGTTGAATTGGGTTTCTTCATCCTCTTCACATTTCCTGCATCTATTGGTGTTTTCTACTCCCAATATTTGCATGTGTCTCCTGAGATGGCAGTGTCCCGTTAGTAGTCCTACCAGTTCCCTCAGCGAGTTTCTGTCCATATCGAGTAGTCTCTTGGTTCGTCTGGGGTTTGTCATACATCTAAATAAAGAATATAAAATAAAATAAATTAAACTTAAAATAAAATAATAAATGAAACTAAACGAAAGCTCACTAAAATGACTATAGTAAATACTACAAAAAGTAAGAGACACAGAAAGAGACGCAAGTAATACATAATATAATCAGCCCAACATGTTTTTAGCAACAGCAGAAAATTTTTTCTGAATCCGTATTAATTATATAATTATAATTATCGACGAAAATTTCTACTTCAGCACACTCTATCTTATTTTATAGGCTACACATTTGGTTCAAGGGGCTAAAATAGGTGCTTTAAAAAAATGTATTCAGGCGAAACATGCTAACAAGCGTTTTAAAAAATGGGAAGAAATAATGCAGAATCAAGATGGCTATGAATCATTTTGTGTAAACATATTAGATCAGTCTGTTGCCTTCTAATTTTAAGTGAATTAATCTTTGAGGTCGACAAAAATGTCCCAATGGTCAAGTTGGTTAAGACGCCTGTCCCGGTAAGGCAAGTAAGTGATCCTGGGTTCGATTTCTAATTGTGACCGTTATCTTTTTATTTTTCATGTTTCGTTTTAGGTTTATTAGTATTATCTTCTTCTTCAATAACTTGAAGTATTCAAGACTTATGATTACGCCGTATGATCTAAGATGGTTATGTAGACCACATTTGATAGCAGCCTCAGCAGTTTTTTAACCGATTCTACAATTTTTTCACATTTACAGCAATGTGGATTCCAAATAGTGCTTCCATATTTAAAATTACGTCTAATTAAGGCACTGTAAAGGTTAAAATTGATTGAGGGTCTTTAATAGGTTTACATATTTTGTAAATAAATCCCATCATTTTAAGTGAATTGCACTAATGCAATTAATGTGTACATCAAATATGAACTTAGTATTTAGATTTATGTAGTCTATTTTAACTCAAATAAATAATGTATGTTATATGTCAATTCTTTTCTTTAAGGCGAAGCTTAATGCCAAATCACTATTTTGATTAATATTTATAACAAATTGGTGTACATTATTAAAACCAAAAAATATGCTTTAGTTAAATTGAAGGTTTTCCTATCGTTTCGTTTGAGAAAAATACAAATAAAAAAATAAATTACTAAATAAAAAATATAAATGCAAACTACTACTCAAAATATTTTTTCAATAGAAATGTATGAACGCGTCACGGATACAACTTTTAAAAAATACAGTTTTATAGCTAAGATTACCTGTGACAGTTTCACTGGATTAACTTTTTTGCTTTTTTATAAAATTATTTACAAATTAAGTAAAAATCAGTTTTTTGCTTGAAATCGAACGTTTCTAGACTCCGTTTGTCAAGCGATTTTAATGCCTATTACCTAAAATATAAGGTATACCAAGAATATACACATTTTTGGCTTGTAGCTTCCTCTTAAGACGGTTCATTATTACTGAAGATCGTGACCTCCACTAAAAATTTCCATGGTGGAGTGGATTTCTCCTCCACTCCTCGCGGTTATTAAATAGCCAAGGACATCGACGTACAGGAAGTCATTGACACTTGGTCACTCCAGCGCGTTGGTAATGTCTGATGATAACCCAACGGTTAAAACAGACACGAATTTTTAGTTGGAGTATGATTTTGATGGATACATCTCAATGAGGACAAAAACAAATGTGTTTATTGTTTATTTTATTGTTTTTTTAGTATTATCACGTTAAACTACAACTAAGCAGTTTGTCAACAGGATGTACATCTTCAATTACAACGTTAATATGTAGGTAAACATAATATTATTACTAATTATAAATAAACATAATATTGTTGCTACTTATAAGATATTCAGATTATTATTATTGACACACATAATCTAAATCAACATGCTAATAAATAACAACTATTGATTGTTAGTGATGATTTGTATAAAATATTTTTACTTATGAGCCATATTTTCAGCATATATTTGAATCTATTTGGGACTTTACAACTTTTTATATTCATTTGAGTACTCTACAAATATTTAGAAAGATAATTGCAATGAAATATTTGCAAATAACCTTAGTCAAAATTCACAGGGAATTAATTTGATGCGTTAAAAAATGCATTATTTTATTGCAGTTTATAAGATTAAGCCTTACGTAGCTGCATTTATAAAAAAATTGCCAGGTTCAAGGAATTCGGGGGAAGACAACACAATTTTTAAGGAGCGATTTTAATGTTTTCTACTTTTATCTAAATAAACATTAATTTTCATACCACTTGTACCTTGTTTTTAAATGAATTTTCAAAAGCACAATACGTTATGGCTCACCTTAAACTCCTGCAAACCCATTTCGTTCCAAAAAAATAATTTGAAGATAATATTATCTATATATATGTTATGCCGAAACGCTAATTATATGAAATTCCCTCGATAGAAAAAAATCGCAAAGTAAGCTGCGAAAATAATTTAAAACACGTTGTTCTGTTACTTAATATGTTAAAGGCATGAACAAATTCACAGTCGATCTTTAAATGCAACTAAAGAATCATTTGTCTAGATATTTTTACTCTGTTTTAAACGGGTCACATTAATATATATTTTTACCATTTTCACCGTACCCATAATTCAATTGATTAATTAAAAACTATTTTTTTTATTATTGAAGACAATATAAGCAATTCCTAAACGAATATTTGAAATAGAAAAAATCAGAAAACGGTCACATCTACGACTTGAACTCGGTTTTTCTGTTTCAAATATTCGTTTAGGAATTGCTAATATTGTCTTAAATAATTAAACATTACAATTTGATGTTTTACTCATTAAGTTATTCCAAAAAATAATATCCATATTTTCCGTTGATAGGGGTTAAAGTAACATACGTTATAATCAGAGATGTGCTTTATTTCAAATAAATCCATTTCAAATGGAAATGCAAAATGGGTATATTCCATTTTGCATTTTAAATGCTTTTCTAAAAACCATTTTGCATTTTGCATTTTAAATGCTTTTCTCAATGCATTTTCCATTTTAAATGCTTTTTTGCAACATTCTTCCTACCATCTCCACTCATCTTTTTTTCATAAGCCCCAAATATCAGTCGGTCCTCAACCTCGCTATGAGAGATAATTTACATTTGTCAAGTTGCTCCCTGGTAGGAGCCCTGGCAATTGAGTAATACCATTACAAAAATACTGATTCAAATACTGAAAATGGGGCCATGACGCTGTAATATTAAATGTTAGATAACAGTTTCTATGTTTTTACGTTGGCAACATTAGTCCCGCGCAAATTTTTTGTGGTTTCATAATCTGTAGTCGTGGTGTTTTTGGATTTAACATTATGTAATATGTTTGTTCTACATTGATGTCCATTAAATGACAAAATTGTTTAAAAATTCTATAATTATTTTAATTGTTTGACCTGAGAAATCATTTTGCATTTTAAATGCATTTTGAAAATTGGTATTTTGCATTTTGCATTTGAAATGCTTTTCTAAAAATCATTTTGCATTTTCAAATGGAAAAGTTTTGACCCATTTCCATTTTGCATTTCAAATGGTTTTGGGTACCCATTTTGCACATCTCTGGTTATAATGTACGCGTTAACCTTAATTATGAGGAAGCATCCTAAAAAAATAATAGGCAAGTGCACAAACTCCATCCACGTCATACATCTTAAATTACGTAAAAGTATGTGTGAACAATAAGAAGCTAATTTATATGCTATTTTGTAAGTAACAACAAATTATACGGTGGTACAACATGTTTTTATAACCCGTAGAAACTAACATCACACGAAAAACAACTTTTCAAATCGAGACGCCATTGAACTGTCATCTGTAATATAAATATTGTGAAAAAATTCATTAAGTATACAT
The DNA here is from genome assembly GCF_061612785.1 of Hesperophylax consimilis. NCBI lineage: Eukaryota > Metazoa > Arthropoda > Insecta > Trichoptera > Limnephilidae > Hesperophylax > Hesperophylax consimilis. Next base: position 8,089,793 of record NC_142842.1, read on the forward strand.
ATTTCCTTATTCCATTTCCTTATTTTATTACGTGGGAATTAATTAACTATGTGTTATGTTGAGGTAGTCGTATAATTACAACCTTACTTAATACACATGAAGTTGAGAAGTGGCGTAAAATATGTTACGAAATGTCCTGTATGATTATTTTTTAGCTTCTTTGGTATTATGTAGGAAAAATAATACTGGAAAAGGCTTTAAATATCAAAACAAATCCAATGTTTGACAGGATACTGGAAACTGAATGGATGTACTTGACATGTGTATCCTTTGGAAGACCAAGAACAATTCTGAGAGCTCGGTTTTGGTCAGTTTCTTTGAGGCAAAGCCCTAGATACAGCAGAGATAGGATAGGTGTTATTGTACCATGGCATACTACACCGAAGTTAGAAAATGAATGGGTAGTAATCATAGAGTTATATTAGATAGTATTCCTTGAAGCCTATATACTCGTAGTTCACCAGTTATGGGGGTAATTTTTTACATCACATGATTTATGTGGAGATTCCACGATAGCTGGGAATATACAATCAGGCCCAAATATTTTTGGTTCGTTTTCTTTCCGAGACAGTTGTGTCCTACTCTTAAATTTGATTTACAATGTAAGTATGTAATAGACAAGTTTGATTAAGTTTTGCTATTTTGTTCTTTTATCGTACAATTGGATTGACAAATGGATAAATTTGAGGGTATTCCGCAAATTCAGTTTGTCCGATTAGGCAAAGAAGAACATAACTGTCCTATTTGATAAATAACGAAGACTCCTAGTAATTAAATCGACAAAATCAAAGATTAATTAAGACGTATAACAACAAAAAATATATTTATATGAAAATAACTTTAAGAGATGGCTATTTCAGAAAAATATAAAGTAATTATTAATATTAATACTTATTCTTATTTCTTAATAATGTAATCTAATTGTAAGCGCATAATATTTATGTGCATACATATTAACCTCTTATTAACAACAAAATAATGATTGGTTTCCAAAATGTGGTTGGCAAATTCAGAACAATACCTATGATTCAAACAATTTAGGTGCTTCTTAAAATATACAATACAAAGTGTTATTATTTTCAGGTTATTAAAACGACCCCACAAAGTGAATTTTTGATATTATTACAAGAACTTGACACTTTGTGGTGTGACATTATAAATAATTCATATATTTGTTTAACACCACTGTTTATCTATGTATTGATATTTTAGATGCCACCCAGGTTTATTGTTAGCAGTCATATGGGTTGGGATATTTAAAATAATTAGTATTTTTATTGGGTAGATCAATGCAATCCCATACATCCCGTAAAATGTGTAGTTACATGCATACCTACGAATGAGTACAAAAGTATAATGTTGATAAAAATAATTCTCGCAGAAGAACCATGGGCGATGTGGTAATTTTATACAAATTAGTTAATGGCTCAATCGAGGCGATTGACTTAACAAAACTAATAACGTTCCAAATACCAAATCGCAACACCAGGCTTCCAGAGTTGTTCTTTGTTTATTCGTCGAAAATCAACTATTTCATTAATTCCCCAGTCCAAAGGCTACATAGACTGGAAATAAATTGAGTTCGGTTCATATGATCATTTATTCTTTACTAAAACTCAATTCGGAAATTTTTAGAATTTTGTTTCCCTAATACGTCGACGGCCGCCGTGGTCGAGGGGTAAGGCTCTCGCCTAACAACCCAAAAGTTGCAAATTTAAAATGTTCAAATCCGGGCGTGCGCAAGTAAATTTTATTTAATTGATTTGAGTGATTTCACAGTGAAATTATTTAAAATAATGTGAGGTATATTTGTGGTACTTTACAGAGTGGAAGAGATCGCCCTGGTGAAATACCACCATTCAGAATTGAAACGTTGCTTGAAATGGCTTTGGCCTTGTTTGGTGATCAGATCTGAAAAACCAGATATTTCCACACCTTCCTCTTTCCCCCATTTCCTTCCACTCTTCATTACCCTCAGAATCACAACATATCCTAATTGGGGATGCCATAGTTTCACTGGCTCCCAACGGTATCATGAATCCACCCCCACTTCAACAATTAGTAATATATTACGTTCAGCCATTGTAATGTCAAGTTAGTATACTTCGCGCTGAGGAGGGTAGGATTTTTCCGAAACCGGTCGGCGTATATAAAAATGTAGTGGTTTAAACAAAGTAACCTTTTTTCATTTATTAAATAATTCTCCTTGAAATGTATGTAGAATAAACATTTTTTTATATATTCCACGAGAAACTTTGACATAATGTTGGATGTGCCATGCTAAAATACCAGAGATGTGCTTTATTTCAAATAAATCCATTTCAAATGGAAATGCAAAATGCAAAATGGGTATTTTCCATTTTGCATTTTGAATGCTTTTCTAAAAACCATTTTGCATTTTAAATGCTTTTCTCAATGCATTTTCCATTTTAAATGCTTTTTTGCAACATTCTTCCTACCATCTCCACTCATCTTTTTTTCATAAGCCCCAAATATCAGTCGGTCCTCAACCTCGCTATGAGAGATAATTTACATTAAATTTGTCAAGTTGCTCCCTGGTAGGAGCCCTGGCAATTGAGTGATACCATTACAAAAATACTGATTCAAATACTGAAAATTGGGCCATGACGCTATAATATTAAATGTTAGATAACAGTTTCTATGTTTTTACGTTGGCAACATTAGTCCCGCGCAAATTTTTTGTGGTTTCATAATCTGTAGTCGTGGTGTTTTTGGATTTAACATTGTGTAATATGTTTGTTCTACATTGATGTCCATTAAATGACAAAATTGTTTAAAAATTCTATAATTATTTTAATTGTTTGACCTGAGAAACAATTTTGCATTTTCAATGCATTTTGAAAATAGGTACTTTGCATTTTGCATTTGAAATGCTTTTCTAAAACCCATTTTGCATTTTGCATTTTCAAATGGAAAAGTTTTGACCCATTTCCATTTTGCATTTCAAATGGTTTTGGGTACCCATTTTGCACATCTCTGTAAAATACACATATAAAAAAATAAAAAAATATAATAGTACCATTACGTATCATGTCCTATTCAAATTCATCAAGATCTGTATTCTATATGAACGCCCTGTATGATTCGGCTCCTTGCCTTACACGTGGAAGAGTGAATACCAACAAATTGTATTAGCCAGAAGGCGTGTGTTGGAATAATAAAACATTCTTAGCCATATTTACATCGTGATGTATGAATAATAATAACGATTGTAATTGCTAATGTGAACGTTTATGTGTGCAGAACCAATAGTGTCTCTAAGATTATATAACCTTCAACATGTTACACAAAGAAAAGGATTCCATGCGCCACACGCATAATAAAACAATCGAATGCAATTACACTGAAAATAAGACGTTTTAACGGTTTAATAAATACATTAGCAATTCAATTCAATTAGCTTATCGTTAGTGGTTTTTACTCATAAGTATCTACATACTTTCACAAGGATTCTGTGTGGTCACATTGTACATAAGTACCTACATAGGTACAGTGGCGTGCGTAGAGTTTTTGATCAAGGTGGGCAGAAGAGAAAACAACAAATTGATTGTAAAAAAACTTACCACATAAACTAACTACTCTCTACTATTATCATTATTTAGATAGTAAAGTTGAACTAATTAATAAAGGTACCGATACTACTACATATAGATTGCTAAATTTGCTGGCCAACGCAATTAGTTCTAAAAATGTATTGCTTATTTAAACACTAACACAAACGAATAATCTCTTGAATGCGCACACAGCACGTATGCACATGTTTGTGTATTATAAGCTAAAACTAATATGAGCCACATTTGGCATACTTAGTTTCTGCTTTTGACACATTATAGCGTGCGGTCCGTAGCTAGAACTTCGTGCGTATTTTTTAATGTATAGTTTGGTTTCTTGGAATAAGTTTATTAGTTTATAAATTAGAATAATATTTATATTTTTATATGAATGAGATAAGGTCAGCAGTGCATGTGTGCCTATATGGAATGAACCCGTCTACGTACGTACATACAAAAATACACAATAAGGTAATTTATTTAAAAAATGATTAATTTAAATCAAAATTCGAACGATTGGCAAAACAATAATGAGATGGAAATTTCATTCGACGTTTTGCAGCATATCGATTGCAGCATTCAGATTACCTTACTGGTGGGTATGCAGAAATCGGGATATATCAATACATATTATGAGATTTTACTAAACTTCAATGTTTTTGATCTGTATGTCTAAGTGAAATCTATGAAATATAATATGATCAAGCCACAGGAACAGTCCAAATATTGTGTGAAATGATAATCTTAAAATCGATTTTATTACCCAAATCACTAGCAAAGCATATTCTAAAACAATTTTTTTATGAATTATTGCTAATCCGAATACAAACAAATCCAGTTCCGATGTCGTAACAAGTGCACTTGCCTTGATAATATATTCAGATTTTTATGAACATCGTGATAATATATTTGTAATTTACTAAACATTTATCAGGAAACCTTTTAATTCATTATTTCAGGCCATCATTCCCGTTTTTAACCAGATTACCAATAATTCAAAGAGATACTTAATAAATTATTAATAAGTAGGTACTCATTTTATTACGTGTAGCCATAGAAAAGATGACTGACATCTAGCATCTCGACTGCACAAGTATCAGATTTTCCTCAGGTAATGATCATTAATCATCATAATAATCATTCTCTATCAACAAATTTAAATCAATACCAGAATTAAAAATTATGATACATCTACTTAAATGTAACAGAACTAATTGCAATCAAGAATGTTCTATACTTAGTCTAACTTCTGAAATTAAATATCTTGGTATATATATAGATCAACATTTTAAATGGAAAAAACAAATTTGTGAACTTGTCAAAAGAATTAGAAAATGTATTTATATATTTATAAGACTTAGAAATATTTTTAGACTAGAAAACCTAAAAAGAGTGTACTATGCAATTGTACAATCTATATTACAATATGGTATTATTGGCTGGGGAGGAACTTATAAGAATATATTAAATCCACTTAAAATAGTTCAAAGATTGATAATTAAAGTAATATTGAAAAAACCATCTAAATTTTCTACTGAGATTCTCTTTTCAATATTCAATGTACCCACAATAGACAATATATATAAAAAATATTCAATTCTACAAATTTATAAAGAAATACAGTTAAATAACTTACAATTCAATTCATCAGCAAGATATCAAAAAACTATCAAAATCCCAAAACTTAATACAAAGCACACACAAAATACCTATCTCTATCTAGGTATAACTGAAAAAACTATATAATTGAAAAAACTCTGGAACAAAACACCGTAATACAAAGTGAATTTAAAGAATTACAAAAACAATTGGATGCTAACGAACAGCACGCACGCATTAATAACATAGAGATCATTGGGATACCAGAAAAAAAACAAGAGAACCTGACGGAGATTATCAAAAGGATCTATTCAGAATTAAATATAGTAAGCGACGACATTGAATACGCCACCCGAGTCACCCCCAAGGAGAAGATTGAAGGAAGACCGCGGAATATTATAGTAAAACTAAAGGGCAGGAAACAGAAAGACGAAATCATAGCAGCAATCCGGACAAGAAGGGGCCTAACAGCAGAGGATATTAACTTTAATGGAAAACAACGGATCTATATAAATGAACATTTAACTCATAAAAACAAAGTACTCTACAAAAAGGTCAGAGAGTTTACCAAAATTAATAAATTCAAATTCTGTTGGATCAAAAATTGTAAAATTTATGTAAGACTTAATGAAAACACAAATCACCATTGCATAAATAATTATAATGATCTAGAAAAACTAAAAACATACAATATTTCCATCAACTAACTTTCCAGCAACTTTATATTAACTGCACTATATACTTAATACAATGGAATCTTTAGAATTATACTAACAAAACTTAAGAGGTCTCAGAACCAAGACACATATTTTTCTTCAAAATGTATTATTAAACAACTATGACATTATATGTCTCAGTGAAACATGGCTTAACAATTCAATCTTTAATGAGGAACTTTTCGATCCAAGGTACCATATTTACAGACGAGATAGAGATTATCATAACCTCAATCAAAATCGCGGTGGTGGAGTTTTAATTGCAGTCAAAAGTAAATTAATTTCTGATCAAAAACTAGAATGGGATTCTGAAGCGGAAGACATATGGGTAACTATATCACTTCCTGGTAAAAAAATTCACATATGTACTTCGTACATCCCACCTGACAATAAACATCTTATAAATATTACTTCTCACATAAACAAAGTATCACAGATTATGACGGATAACAATAATGACAGTTTCATTATAGTGGGAGACTACAACCTACCTCACTTACTTTGGTTACCAATAAATGACAACTGTGATTATATGTACACTGAACCCATCAATTCATTAAATCCCGCCCATTTTAACTTTATAGAATTTTTATCATTTAATAATCTGCAACAATATAACTCTCAGAGTAATAATATAAATAATCGCATTCTTGATTTAGCTCTAAGTAACATACAACTGAAAATTACTCACAATAACATTTCATTAGTACCAGAAGATGTTTATCATAAAACACTGCTAATTTCAATTCCTATTAAAAATAAAAATAAAAACCTGAAAACTAACACAAAGCAAGTATCACAATTTATAAAAGCAGATTATTCAATGATAAACACAAAACTAAACGAAATTGATTGGGATCATAATCTGAACCATCTGAATACTCAATCCGCAACTGACGTCTTCTACAACATATTGAACAATATTAAAATAAATTACATACCAACTAAACCAGCAAAAAATTATAATTATCCGCCATGGTATACATCATCTCTCATAAAAATAATTAAAGAAAAAAATAAATATCATAAATATTTCAAAAAATTTCAAAATCCACTTGACTACCAAACGTTTTCACTCTTAAGATCTAGACAAAAACGAATTGCACAAGAACTCTACATTAATTATATACATACTGCTGAAAGTAACATGAATGGTAATCCTAAACTCTTCTGGAATCATTTCAATAATATGAAAAAAACACAATCGTCCCTTCCAAGGACGATGCATCTAGATGACAAAAAAGCTGAAAATGGCCAAGATGTATGTAATATTTTTATGGAATATTTCCAATCAGTTTACATAAAAGATAATAACCTACGAACATTTGACATACCAGAAAACACAAATAACATAAATATCACCACGGTTAAATTCACACGAGAAATAGTCTTAAAAGAAATAAAAGCTCTTGACATAAACACAAGCGCGGGGTGTGATGATATTCCGTCATACTTTATAGTTAATTGTGCTGAAACACTCGCTAAACCTCTCTGCATTATATATAATAAATCAATGAACGAAGGCACGGTACCTGAAATATGGAAAAGAGCATATGTAACACCAATCCACAAAAATGGCGAAAAAAATAATGTTAAAAATTATCGTCCGATTTCAAAACTAACAATATTCAGTAAGTTAATGGAAAAAATTGTTTACCAATACCTAAGTCCACAACTCAATCACATCATAACAACAAAACAACATGGTTTTACAAAAGGCAGAAATGTGGAAAGTAATCTCGTTCTTCTTACCGAATTCATTGTTGGTCACATGGATAATCGCACTCAAGTAGATATCATTTATACAGACTTTGCCAAAGCATTTGATAAAATTAATCAAAAATTACTACTAAGAAAACTTTGGGCATTAGGTATACCTGGTAATTTATTTCGTTGGGTTACATCTTATATACTTAACAGATCACAGGCAGTAGCAATAAAGGGCTTTGTATCAGACTTCAATCAAATTTCCTCAGGGATCCAACAGGGTTCACATCTCGGACCATTATTTTTCATTTTATATATTAATGATTTGGTCAATGTTGTAAAAAACTCTGAAAGAGAATTATTTGCTGATGATGCTAAGCTATACAAGCCAATAAAAAGTCTAAACGATTGTATTAATTTACAACATGATTTAAACAATGTAGCTACCTATTGCCAACAAAATCAATTATTTCTAAACGTTTCAAAATGTCATCACATTGTCTTTTCCAGAAATAAAAATAAAACATTATTTAATTATTCTTTAAATAACATCAATATTGCAACAGTCTCAAATATTCGTGATCTTGGAATAACTCTTGATAATAAACTTCAATATAACCTTCATATACAACAAATCACAAATAAGGCTGCTAAAATGTTAGGTTTCATCATTAGAAACACAAAACTTTTTAATAACATCAATATCATTAAGCAACTCTACTTTGCCTACGTACGAAGTCATCTGGAGTTTGCATCAATTGTTTGGTCTCCATTCTATAAAATCCACATAAACAAAATCGAAGCAATTCAAAACAAATTCCTAAAATATCTCTGTTACAGGTCATTTGTAAGATTTAATAATTATGCAGAGGCAGCTTCGTACTTTAAAATTGATTCATTAAGTGTACGAAGGCATCATGCAGATGCTCTATTCCTATATAAATTAATTAATAATAATATTCAATGCCCTATTAAATTTAATGTGCCTGCACGTTTAACACGGTCTTCTATCCTGTTTAAAATCGATCAAAGCAAAACGAACTGTAGACAAAATTCTTGCCTGAACAGAATATGTAATAATTACAATAACATATTATTCAATATCGACATCTTCAATTGCGAATTTACTAAATATAAAATGACCTTAAAAGAGTATTTCACTGATGTTTCTTGAATTGATGTTTCTGATGTTTATGTTTCTAGTATTTATATATTTATAATCCTGTTATGGTATGATTTATATGATTTATATGCACAACATTGTCTTCTTATGGTTATGGTTATGATATGATTTATATGCACAATATTGTTTGTATTCTTATGGTTACCAATGTATCGATAATCTTTTATTTTATATAAATTTTAGTTTTTTTTTCCCCTTTATTTTTGTTGTATTATTTTGTTCTATTATTTTATACAATTCTTTTATTTTATATAATTATAACTTCACATTTCTCATAAATTTAATTATTTCTTCTAATGCTGTCTTACGTAAAGTCACAAGGAGGAAATCCGTAATTGGTTTTATTTTGGCTATTTTACTTATGTACAATCTGTAAAAATATAAACTGTTGATTTCCCAAAAATGAATAAATAAATGAATAAATAAATAAATAACATATTTTAACATCCTTCCATTATATCTAAAAAATATTGAAGATATTCAGGAATTAAAAATTAAATTAAAAAATTAACTAAAACTACTATAAAAGTTACTATTATTATTATTTCATTCAAATCTTGAAACTGTATTATTGATAAATCTTGCCTATTTCTTACTTATCCCTTTGGTTTTGAGCTAGGATTCACTCACCAAACACAAGAGCCTCGTCTCTTTATGGTGAGGAAAAGCTATTATTATTTACCTTTATAACACTGTATAATATGTATAAATTGTATATTTATTGTAAAAAACAAACAAATATTATATATAAAAAAAAAAAGTGTTATGTCTTCTTAAATCATCATCCCAAGTATACACTAGAACAGTTCTCAGATACTTACAGCCTTACTGGCGTGGCGTAATATTACGCAGCGCGTAAGGTCATAACAGTGAAAAACTTGACTTGTTACCATGACGTTTGTTTGGTTAAAACGGTCTTAAATCAGGTTCGAGGCAGGATTTACCAGAACAACATTGAATGAACTTACAATAAGATAATTCGTAAGTCGATAATAGTGTATAGGCTAATCAGTTTTGATAATGTTACAATTCACTTAAACCCAGGGACGGTTTTCCAACGGAAGCAAATTAATCTACTTTTCAAAAAATGAAAACTTCCAAACTTTTTGAAAACTTCATTAGATGTGTTGTTAAAATCAATATAATTTATTGATGGAGGAAAATAATAATGATTATTCATGGAATGTAGGCGTGCATTGTAACGTCAAAGAATTGTGCAAGTTTGGATTGCCACGGTAGTGCCTGATTATTGTTTTGTTGAGAGTTTTTCGGGTGGCTGCCCTGCGATCGGTTTGAGGGGCGAGCAAAAATTACGCGGGTAGGTAGATTGGGAACAATACGCGGGAGGACGATTCCGCGGTGCGCGTGGCGTTAGGCGAGAAAAAATGGAGATTGAAATTTTGAGAAAAAGATCGCGCGGATACCTTGAACTTATCCTTTGGAGACTTTCCGTTTAAATTTACAAAACACATAACCAAAGTTTCGACTTCTGTGTGAGATCGGCCTGTGCTTGTTCGAGTGTTGTGGTTTGAAGAGAACAAAATATACAATCGGTTATTTGGATTAAAAAATGGTTTTATTTGTGAAGCGTAATTCCTTGGAGACTACACTGGATTACCAAGCATGCTGTCGAGGTGACACAAAGATGAATCATCATTGTTCCGTTAAACGTTCAATGGATGCTGTTTAATTGAGGATGGCCTCGCGCACTCCATCAGACGAATCTCTACCCGGCGCAACCTGCTCACCGCTGGCGGACTCTCAAAACACCTTCAGACGTGACAACATGATCAAGGTTCTTCAATGCTTTTACACATTATGTCTTCTTGCCTTAGCCCCATAATAGCCATGGTGATTGACAAGGGTCCATGCTCATCAGACGCTCATCAGACGTGACATCAGCCGTGACATTGGCGCTCCAACGTAAATAAAGTTTTAAAACAACTTTAGGTGCTCGTATTTAAGCCTATGGCAAGGGGATACTCTCTATCGTATCAAATTTAAGATTAAAAATTGTAATTTAATAATTTTTTATGTATAAATTCTCTAATAATATGCTTAATGTTTATATATAATGTGCATTACGAAGTACTTATATGTGTGCATTTCGTGGTTGCGTTGTGGCTTCGTTCGCTTTACATTGATGTTTTGTTCGGTAGACGGTGTACAATTTTGACGTGAACTAGCTTCGTTCGCTCATTTGCTCAAAATATATTTTTTTAAATTAACTACTGAATGATATTCGGGTGCTGTTGTTTTAATCCACTGGTAACACGGACCTGTCAGTTGATATTGTTTTGAACATAGTGACAGCGATAATGTTTATTATTGTCGATCATTTGATATGTCATTACATTTGTAAATGCGAGCTATACACTTATATAGAATTTGAACACATTTGTTACGACTTGCGGTAACGTGTTAGTGTACCAGATTTTTTTTTTTAAATTTAAGAGTTAATGTTTTTTAAATAATTTTTGAAAAATTTCTCAAAAATTTTTTTTTCCTTTCAATTAAAATGGCGATTCCTAACATCAATAGTTGTACGAGGGAGGAGTTGATGGTACTTTTAGAAGATAGAAAAATTGTTCCAGAAGCAACCCTAACAGCAATGAGACAACAGGCACGTAATTTTAATCTATCATTAAAGGAAGGGGGCTCCGAATCACTAGACAAATCCTTGGATCCTCAAGTAAATAATATAACAAATAACTACTATTATTCAGCAAGAAAGGAAGATGAAGTCTATTCATGGCAGTTACGTTTTGACGGGACGTCAGACGTCAGGGATTTTTTGTACAGGGTCGAGGAACTGAGTAGAGCCAGGAAAACTAAGACGGACAATTTGGTTTTGGGTTTTGGTGAACTTCTTGAAGGAAAGGCGGCGAACTGGTTTCGTGCATTAGATAAAGAGAATTTAAATTGGAGTACATTGAGAAATAAGCTTATAGATCGTTATGAACGCGAAGACAGCCAGGTAGAAGCAACGCGAGCAATTTACACTATGCGACAGGAACCTAACGACACTGTTGCTGATTTCGTGGACAATTTGAGAATAGCGAATTCCAAATTACTAGAATCCCTATCTGATCAGCAGTTGGTGCGTCTGGCAAGGCATAGTCTTTTAGACAAATATGCAAGTGTATTAGCCTCCAGCGACACATCCGATCTAGAGTCCCTAGTTTCAGCTTGCACAAAAATAGAGATGTACACTTCAAAGCAACCCTCACATAGTCAACCTCGGCGAACTGTTCATTTTGAAGGACCGACTTCTTCTTCTTCTCGAAATAATTCTTCCCAGAACAATAGATCTTTTTATTGCAATTTTTGTAAATTACAGGGCCACTCTTGGAATAACTGCAGGAAAAGACAAAATCAAAATCAACGTCGGTTTTCAAAAAACTAAAGGGCGGTTTTCACCATCTTACGTACGAGGATGAGGGGAACCGTACTTTGTTTTCATCTTTAGAGTGTTCTAAGACACGTGCAATGCAGGCATTCACGCCTCTGGAACATGCTAGGGATGACATCAGACCACATATTAATATTAACATTGCAAATAGGATCTTTTCATGTTTATTGGATAGCGGCGCTTCGGTTAGTTGTTTTGGGGGGAATATTTATAATTTTTTTACTAGTTTAGGATTTGAATTAAGATATTTAAATTCTTTTGTTACCACTGCAGACGGTAAACACCAAGATGTAATAGGCACGATGCGAATACCTGTTACCTTTAATGAAAAAATTAAAGATATTTTATTCTTTGTAATTCCGTCACTTTCACCTACGATTATTTTGGGGGTCGACTTTTGGAGACAGTTCCAAGTAGCTCCGCAACTGTTTCCAGAAGTAAACATCACAAGTAATGATTTTGAGAGGGGCATCAATGAAATTAGAAAAATTACTGCTGCTTCTTTTCTTTCGTCTCAAGATAATTGGAAGCTGAAAGAAATTATAAATAAATTTGAAACAATTTCATTTGAAAAATGTGGGTTAGGACTCACCCATCTTGTGCAACATCATATAGAAACCACGGGACCACCGATAAAGCAACGTTACTATCCTTTGTCTCCAGCGCGTCAACGCTTATTAGAAGCTGAATTAAAGGAAATGTTAGCTTTAGGTGTTGTTCACCCTTCACGTTCGGCTTGGTCTAGTCCAGTGCTTCTAGTAACAAAAAAAGATGGTTCCGCAAGATTCTGTCTTGACAGTCGAAAAATTAACGCAATTATGAGGCGAGATTCATATCCACTACCATACGTGTCACGCATTTTGGACAAGCTTCGTGGCGCGCGTTTTATTTCTTCTGTGGACCTCTCGAAAGCTTTTTGGCAGATTGCTCTAGATGAGTCCTCAGCTCCTGTCACAGCATTTGTTGTACCTGGTTATGGTCTTTACGAGTTTACGCGTATGCCCTTTGGCCTAAAAAATGCACCCAGCGAATTACAACGTCTAATTGATAAGCTATTTGGCCCTGAATTTGATGAAAATGTTTTTGGATATGTAGACGACTTAATTTTAATATCGGTTGATTTTGAATCTCACTTAAAACTACTACGAAAGGTTTTCGAACGATTAAAAGAAGCTGGTCTAACAATAAATTTAAAAAAGAGTGAGTTTTGCAAGAAAGAACTAAAATACTTAGGTTACGTGGTAGATTCAGAAGGACTACGGACAGATCCGGTTAAAGTTGATTGTATCAAACAATATCCAATCCCGAAAAACTCAAAGCAAATTAAAGCTTTCATTGGATTGTGCGGTTATTACCGCAGGTTTATTAAAGACTTTTCCACCGTAGCAGCACCGTTAACTAAACTTACTGGCTCAAGAAAAGGAGTAAGTAATTTTAAATGGTCTCAAGAAGCAGAGGACGCATTCAACAAATTAAAAGAAGCCCTTACAACAGCTCCCGTAATGAATTGTCCAGACTTCAAGTTACCTTTCATTATACATTGCGATGCCAGCGCAGTCGGAATCGGTGGAGTTTTAACGCAGAACTTTAACGGTGAGGAACACCCAGTGTCTTACTTTTCGCGTTGCTTAAATGTTCATGAAAAAAATTATGGTGTCACAGAGCGCGAGCTTCTTGCAGTTTTGGACTCGGTTAATCACTTCAGACCATATATAGAGGGGACTCATTTCACTGTGATTACAGATCACTCAAGTTTGCAATGGTTGGTGTCTCTTTCGAACCCTACCGGTCGGTTGGCTAGATGGTCTACGCGATTGTCGCAATTTTCTTTTGATGTCATACATAGAAAAGGCAAATTACATACGGTACCTGACGCACTATTCCGTATGGAAGTCTCATTATTGTCGACAGGGGATGCGCCTGCTCCAGTTCCCACAAGTACTGATACGTGGTACAATAACTTGTTCTCTAATTGTCTTAATGCACCTCAAAGATTTATTAATTTCAAAATTCTGGGTAACGAACTATTTAGACACTGTAAGACCCGTTTTGCCCTTTGCAAAGATACGGCGTGGAAATTAGTAGTACCTGCAGAGAAACGTATAGAAATCTTGAGGAAAGAACACGAATCAGACCTTTCATGTCATCCGGGAATATTTAGGACTTACAAAAAGGTTCATCTACATTATTATTGGCCTGGAATGTATAAGGATGTGAAAAACTTCGTAAATCGGTGCAAAACATGCAAAGCTCATAAGATTAATACAGCTGCACCGGCGGGGATTTCTGTTAATCCAAAAATAGTCAACAGACCAATGAAAATGTTGTCCATTGACCTTGTCGGTCCACTGCCAAGAAGTTATTCCGGATTCACATATATTTTGTCAGTCGTAGACGTGTTTTCAAAATACACATGGATTTTCCCACTTAGGAACGCTACCACAAAAAGCATTGTTAAAAATGTAGAGCAGTACTTTTTTCTCATTCATGGGGTCCCACAAACATTTGTTTGCGACAATGGCAAACAATTTATATCTAATGAATTTAAAAAATTACTCTCTGACTATAATGTTCCGGCACCTTTCTATAATGCTTACTACACGCCACAAAATAACGTCGTAGAACGTTATAACCAAACGATAGGTACTACACTGTCTATTTTGACCGAGTCCGACCAACGTAATTGGTCTAGGTTTCTGCCACAAATACAGTCAGCACTTAACAATACGGTTAACTTCGCGACAGGTTACACACCTTTTTTTTAATGCACGGGCGTGAACAAATAATTGATGGCAATTTTCATAAAAATTTTATCTCTAGCGGTGCGGATTCGAATTTAGAGGAATCAAGAGATAGTTTTGCTAAGAAATTAGAGGACTTGGCTCCGATTTACAACAAAGTTTCGGAGGCCTTGTTGCAGGCTTATAAGAAAAATGCTCAACATTATAATCTACGTAGGAAGTCAGTAAATTATGAAGTTGGAGATGTGGTGTGGAGGAAAAATTTTGTCCAATCGAGTGGACCCAATTTCTTTTCGCACAAATTGGCTCCGAGGTTTGTGCGAAACGTTATCAAAAACAAAGTTTCTAATTTAGTGTATACCCTTGCAGACATGCAAGGCAAGGTAGTAGGAAATTTTCATGTTAAGGACATAGTTCGTTTAGATTAGGTTTAGTTTAGTATATCATAGGAAGCCAATGAAATAGTGTAAAGGACTACCAACCCTTCATGCTGCTTCATTCCCTTCTTTATGTGTTTGTTCCGGTCACGTGTTCTGGAGTTTGGTACCTTCAGGACTTGTGCTTGGAATAAACGCAACATTCTAGTGTACTGATGATAGATTTCATTTTTTTATCCTCGTTGGACTAGAATAGGAACATCTTCACAAAAGATGTTTCTCTGATCCTAGTGATCAGTGGCGCCCATTAATTTAGGTCTTAATTCTTTATTATCACTTAAACTTTACTGAGATTTATTCTTATTTACGTTTTGAGTAATTTTCATTTTAAATGACACGATTCGTCTTCTTACTGTTGTGAGCTTAGTAGTGCGACGCACACACGCACACACACACACATTGGTACGTTCCGTCAGCATAATGGACATAAGTTTTGGTTGTCATTATCCTTTGGTCTGAACCCTTCTTTCACAAGTTCATTGGAGTTTTCTTATACTTTTGTCAAGTATCGAAGTTTTATTAGTATCCAAAGAGTCTCCAGGGGACTTGGAAAGAAGGATTCTTATTTTTTTGTGTGTGAAAGAATTGAGCAATTTTTCATACACAAGATTATGTAATTTCTATTTTAGTTGTTCAATGTACTAGTTTTATGGTTAAATATATTTAGTTTAATATATATATATTTAAGTCTTAGTTTCTTAAGGAAATTCTCAAATTGTGTTGTTTCAAACAAAGGGAAGTACATACTGCTTTGGCGTGCTTACCTATTAAATAATTCCGTCTGGATATTATCGTTTTACCTCTACTACGTAAGAGTGTGTCTTTGTACAGTTTTGTTAGTCATAAGTACAATTTGGTTAGTTATAAGTAATATATGCATAAGTATCTCATTGCTAGTACCAGTGTTATGCTGTAAATTTTGTAGTACAAGTGTCGATCTCTTGAATTGTGCTCGTACACCTCGTAACCTGTGTCAATTATCTAAAGCACATAGTTGAACACCAATTATATTTTGTTTGTCCAAGAAATTTCGACTCTTTGCTTACATGGTAAGTGAAATTTTTGTTAGAATGCCATCTAGGTTACTTCCTTAGTTATATTTCTTGAGCAAGCAATGTTCATTCGAAGAGAATATGCTAGGTATTTTTTATATGTAAACCCTGATTCAACCACGATAGATAGGTTTATCTTCTGATTGTAAAACCTCATCTAAAATTCTTGGCATTAAGTTATGTAAATCCTGCACTGAACATTTTTAAATCAATGTTGTAATTGATTTTGTGAAGATCCCTTAGAGATTTAGTGGATTTTTATTTTGTTAAGTTCTATTGTTTCAAGTTTTTATCTTAGAATGGTAAATTTGTTTTATATAAACATAGGGAGAGAAAGAGAGTTTATGTAGTTACTTTATTTATTTTCTGTTAAGAATATATATGTGTTTTTGTTTTCTTCTTCAAAGAATAAAGTGGGAGCTTGAGTTCTCCATACTCACTGGTGTCTCAGAAAGATTGTCTCTCGATAAGTGAGTAAGTGTTTGCGAATCTCATATTAGAGATATAAAAGTGAAGGTACAATCCCCATGTAAATATTGATAATAATATCGGTTGTGCAACACCAATCTGCGAATTGGTTTTCTCTTTTCGTTTTCTTGGTTTATAACTTGTTTAGTTTTATGGTTTTCTGTAAAAACTTATTTATTTCTACTAGCTTTGTCTTTTTCGTACATGTGCGGGATAGAAAGGTATTCGCGTGGGTTTTTTTTTTGTTTTAAGGTAATTTTACTTCACTTCGCGGCGTAAAATTTCCGGGGGTTACGGGGAATTGTAACGTCAAAGAATTGTGCAAGTTTGGATTGCCACGGTAGTGCCTGATTATTGTTTTGTTGAGAGTTTTTCGGGTGGCTGCCCTGCGATCGGTTTGAGGGGCGAGCAAAAATTACGCGGGTAGGTAGATTGGGAACAATACGCGGGAGGACGATTCCGCGGTGCGCGTGGCGTTAGGCGAGAAAAAATGGAGATTGAAATTTTGAGAAAAAGATCGCGCGGATACCTTGAACTTATCCTTTGGAGACTTTCCGTTTAAATTTACAAAACACATAACCAAAGTTTCGACTTCTGTGTGAGATCGGCCTGTGCTTGTTCGAGTGTTGTGGTTTGAAGAGAACAAAATATACAATCGGTTATTTGGATTAAAAAATGGTTTTATTTGTGAAGCGTAATTCCTTGGAGACTACACTGGATTACCAAGCATGCTGTCGAGGTGACACAAAGATGAATCATCATTGTTCCGTTAAACGTTCAATGGATGCTGTTTAATTGAGGATGGCCTCGCGCACTCCATCAGACGAATCTCTACCCGGCGCAACCTGCTCACCGCTGGCGGACTCTCAAAACACCTTCAGACGTGACAACATGATCAAGGTTCTTCAATGCTTTTACACATTATGTCTTCTTGCCTTAGCCCCATAATAGCCATGGTGATTGACAAGGGTCCATGCTCATCAGACGCTCATCAGACGTGACATCAGCCGTGACAGCATGTTTAATTGGCACAATATATTACAATAGACGAGACAATAACCCTAAACTAAAGCCAGAATCTTAAGAGGAAGCTATAAGCCAAAAATGTGTATATTCTTGGTATACCTTATATTGTAGGTAATAAGCATTAAAATCGCTTGACAAACGGAGTCTAGAAACGTTCGATTTCAAGCATAACAGTGTTTTTTATTTATTTTGTGAATAATTTTATAAGAAAGCAAAAAAGTTAATCAAGTGAAACTGTCACAGATAATCTTAGCTATAATATTAATTTTTTTTAAAGTTTACGCGTTTTATTTTTTTTAAAAGGTTTCATACATTTCTATTGCAAAAATATTTTTTTTATTAGTTTACATTTATATTTTTTATTGAGTAATTTATTTTTATATTTGTATTCTACTCAAGCAAAACGATAGAAAAATCTTCAATTTATCTAAAGCATATTTAATGGTATTCATAATGTACACCAATTCGTTATAAAGATTAATCAAAATAGTGATTTAGCATTAAGCTTCGCCTTAACGACGTAAATGAAGCAGCCGTGCACAAAAATATGCGATGCGCCCCTGGTGCACAGACCTGCGCTTGAATTTGACCAATCGAATCTCTAAAATATAGTGGGAATCTTAACGACAAATGATGAAGGTGTGTAAAACCAATATTCGGCGCGCGGCCCGGCATAATGGACGGACTTACGGTTGACTTTGCCCTAGCAGGCCTATAAAATCGAATTTTCCGTGGTGTTTATTTTAATTATTTCTGATGAACATTTTATTTAAATCTCAAATGTTTCTAGAGGGATCCCTTGGGAAGTTACTAATTCATCGTCTAGAAAAGTAAAATCTTGTGCTCGCGGTTAACTTTATATTTGAACAACGCGTTATAAAATTTTCAAATCGTTTTACATAATATAATTTAATGGTAAGGTCCTGTTTTTATTAATCTTAAATTTAACTAACTTTCATCCGTAGGGATCTCTATAAAAACATTTGAGATTATCGTAATACGTTCAACAGACAATATTAAAATGTAAGCGTTGAGCAAACCCCCGTTATTAGAGTCTTAAGTCGCCTTAAGGCGATGCAATACGTCGTGTCATATTTTAAATTGAGCCGCTATCAATAACAACCCTTACGTAGATGGCGATAAGGTTTAAATTCCCGCTTAACACCATCCGCTTGTTTTGATTTAGGCAAGAAAAAAACATGGCCAAAAAGTGCCTTTAATTTTTTTTTGTGGATGTTCAGGCATAAATATTTAATTTTTTTCGATCATTTTATAAATAACTTAATTTTCCACATTATACAATAAAATCATAACCGAAAATGGGTTCGTAAGTAGGAGATTTTGAACTTTAAAGCAGTTTTCATAGGCCTTTACATTATTTTTTTTCTGGGCTAATAAAAAGACTTATGTCGAAAAATACTCGATTCTTTCAAATGCCAAGATGTATTCTACTCGCAGTATTTAATTAAAGCATCTGAAACATTTCTAGGCGACCACATTTTCAAACCAAAAACACATTATTTTGAATTACTACGTATGGCATCGCCTTAAGCCTACCTACTTTCTTAGGCTACGTTTAATTACTTACAACTTACTGCATTCATAAAATTTTAATTACTTCCTTTACTAAAGTCGTTTTTTTCAAATTATTTTTCACAAATGATTGTGTTCTGAATGCATTGATTATAACAGTACTTGGACACTTATATCAGAACATTACTTTTCATTAAACTGTTGTCGATAATTTTGAAACTCACTTTTTACACTCGAATTTATTTTTGTACTTGTATATTTATATAATATCGAAAGCCTCTTATAAACGCAGTGTAAATATTATTATCTAACGAATAATGTCGGTAGGTATAACTACACCAACGCAGAACCGACGCGTAATAATCTAATAAGAAATATGATAATATAATGTATGTACGTATTATAAAGAGGGTACCCCCCACACAACAACGGATTGAATTAAACCATATTATTATTATATTAATCAGTTATCAAAGTTTTTATTGATTCCTTGGGTTTTACGTAGGAGGCGATATAAAGTTTCCCATTGTTAAGTAATATTTTGAATTGATACTCTACTATCAAATTTCTACCATCAAAATTCTTTAAAATGTTTTTTGGACGACAATGAAACATTATAATATATGATTTATTATTTATTAATGTTCGATGTTGTTTATTTTGACAAATCTAATTAATTTTAGACTATCTGTCGACTTTGAGATATGTATCACGTGTAAAATAGTAGTAAAGTAAAGTATATATTATATTTCGATGGTGGGTAGGTATTAGATACCTTCCTACGCAGGAGACAGAGGGTGTAAACGGACACCTTCGTTTGAGGATTTTCTTTGAATGCATTAATAATTTTAAAACATGTCAAAAAATTACAGATGTGGATAGATTATCAGTAATTAATTAATGTCTACAGCCACGCTTTGAGCAACAATTAATGCTCATAAAATAATAGCCTGTTTTGATATCTTTTCAGAGACAATGGCAACGCCAATTGGGATGTGTTGTGAGGCTGGAGGTAATAAGGAGGAGATGGGGAACGGAAGGAGATGGAAAATAAGAATGTAGAAAAGTACCTGGCTATTAAGATCTGGTTACGAAACACGGCCAAAGCCATTTCAAGCAAACGTTTCAATACTGAATAATGGTCTTACGCCAGGGCGATACTGAGAGTATATTCCAGTCTGGAGCTATACTATACATTAATTAAAATGAGTAAATTGTGAAATAACATAAATTAATAAAATAAAATTTAATTGCTCATTCCGGGATTTGAACCCAAAAAATTATAATACAATAATTCTTTGAATAGTTTAAAATCCACTATTAACAATTGAATTTCCAATTGAAAGTCCCTCGTGAGTTGACATCTCAAGAGAGATGTCAACTCACAATGTGTCATGAACACGAGTATTGAAAATGTTTCTGCCGAGTGGGTTTTATTAGAAGTTACTTCTGGTATCTACTATCTACCTACATCCAAGATCTCAAGTTTTTCATTGTTTGTTTTGTTTGGTTTTAAGTGTTTGTTTCTCTTTTTCTACGTGGCCGATTTTCTCGAAATTTGGTTAGTGATTGTAGGTACATATTTTTTTGATTATAAAACAATTACAACTTTTTCCACTTGTTTTTTTACCAGACCGGTTTCACTTTACAAATGGCGTCTTCAACCTTCAGATCTTCACCACGAATAATTAAATTTTTCAAAATTACAAATTGTAGGTATCGCACCGAATTTTGGTAGGAATACGAATGTTTCAAACATACAGCGTGTTTCTTGCATTTCTACTTAAAACTTTTTTTACTACTTTAAAAAAGGAAATTCCACTTAAAATGGAAAAAGGATTCGTTTTAATGTAATAATTAAAACGTACCTACCTGAATACTGTGAAACTTTTTGAACTATTGTAAAAAAACTTGGCTTAACCAGATCTAAATAACCAGGTACTTTCCCACCTTCCTCTCCCCCATCTACTTCCCCTCCTTGTTACATTTTGCCTCACAACATACCTCAAATAGGGATGCCATAGTCTCACTGGCTCCAGAAGCTTGGGAACGGTTAGAAGTCTTTCGTTCGATTTAAACATTAAAAAAGCTCTTTCAACCTCTGAAGGCATTATGAAACTTTGGTGAAAAACCACTTACCACGTGTAAGAATAATTACATAGCAGAACTTATTTTTTTTAAATAAACGTTTTTTTTTTGTAAATTTAATTTAGATATTTTAAAGAAAAGCCAATAAATTTAAATGTAAACTTAACAATATTTTTGTGTTTGTTTGTCAGAGAGGACTGCGGGCGGGCGTTTCAAATTAGTTAAAAAAAATTAAATAGATACAGGGTTTTCCAATAAGGGGTGTTATTTTGATATTTAATCGTAAAAGATCAATGGTTTCGTTATTTTTGTGGCACGTAGCGCCGTCTTGTTAAAAGTAAACGTTGTCCAGATCAATACCATCTAATTCCAGCCATAAAAAATCATTAACAATCTCTCGTTATCGATCCATTCACCGTAACTGTTGTTCCAGTCTAATTTTCGAAAAAGTAATGTCCAATGACTCGGCCGGACCATAAACCGCACCAAACAGTCACACGTTGAGGATAAAGAGGATTTTCAACAATAATTCTTGGGTTTTCCGAGCCCTAGATGCGATAATTTTGCTTGTTGACAAAGCCACCGAGGTGGAAATGGGCCACAAGATGATTTGCATTTGATTAACTCAAGTGAATTTTAATAATTTCGATGCGTTGTCGAAGCGTTTATCATTCCAATTTTATTAATGACGTAGTTTCTACTTGTCAAATGTCAAAAAATGACAGCTTCAAAAGTAACACCTACCGAAATAGCGGGCTATTCAAAATAACACCTCTTATTGGAAAATCCTGTACTATCGTAGTGCACAAATACATTTAAGTATGCACTCTTTAAAAAATATTGACCCTTACATTTGTACAAGGCGTAATCAAACACGGCAGTAGACCGGTTTGCAGTGATACATATTGCAAGTAAATCGCTGTAGGAAGTGTGTATTTCCTGTATATTTACCAAAACTCAGCATATTTTAGTCGTAATTTATTGCAATTTAATATTTATTTATTTTATTTAAAAGCCCATAGGGCTTTTACATATAATAAAAAATCAGCGTTAAAAAATATAAGTTACATACAAAATGTCAGAGTTAACAAAAAATAGGTTACATATGTTATGTATTTAGTATCAAGTACGTTTTTTTTTACTAGTTTTATGGCAAAGTTTGTACATGATGTTAAGTATAAAGCATAATATAAGAATACATTTTAAGTTTTCGTCTTCCTTACTAGGGTTCCTGTTGTGGGGAGGCCTGCTGTTTTTTACCATCCTCTCTAGGGTTTTCTGTTTTGAGGCGGCCTGCTGTTTTCTGTCTTCCTCACTAGGGTTTCCTGTTCTGAGGCGGCCTGCTGTTTTCTGTCTTCTTTACTAGGGTTCATGTTCTGAAGCGGCCTGCTGTTTTCTGTCTTCCTTACTAGGGTTTCCTGTTCTGCATCGGCCTGCTGATTTCTGTTTTCCTTACTAGGGTTTCCTGTTTTGCAGCGGCCTGCTGTTTTCATATATTTATATTTATTGTAGTAGATATGAGGTTTGGCGCTATTGCCTTAAATGGGAGTCTTCTTCGGATAAAATTTGGTTATTGCATAGATTATTTAAACAAAGGTTAGAAACAATCATTAATAACGATGACAATGCTAAACGGGGAATTATGATATTTAGTTCCTTCGGCGGCCGATCGTGATGTACATGGTCTTAGTATTATTGTCAATAGATTTCAAAGGTTTGTCTGGAAGATTAACATTAAATAGGAAAACTTATCAAAAGTAATCGTAACCATGCTTTTGAGCGAGTATAGTGTGTGTCTGCAGCTTAATAGTATTAATACTTCACAACCATACTTATAGATTACTAATTCTGATTGGTTAAGACGACAAGCACGTTTTCTGGCGTAATTAATTTGAATTGCATTTCAAATATTGATTCGACACGATATTATCCCGCCTCTTCAGTTCCAATCAAGAACTTATCCATAATGAATGATGGCTTCTGTTCACCGCGTTGATGATATTCCGAGTGTTTAACTAATACTTTAATGTTCATTTAAATGTCAATATGAAGCGGTGTTCCTCAAAATGGGAAAGTTGAAACGAAGTCAAAAATAAATATTTGTTTTTAAAAAACACTTACTTTTGTAAAGGTGTAAGAAAAATTATTTTACCTACTTACGAGTATTAAAGATAATTTATAATGAGTTTAGCAAATATTACTCTTTTATCGAAATCATCGTTTACAAGGTTCCAATCTACTGGAGCTAGATGCATTATAGATACGATACGGCTATTCAAATTTGATCACAACATTTTAATAGTATATTAAAGTATAAGTGGATAAACAGGTCTTTAAAACACGCGCGATTTTTCGAGCACGACGGCGTAGCCGAGTGCTCGAAATAAAGCAAGTGTTTTAAAGACCAGTTATCCACGAATACTTTACGCTATTTTTTTTTATTGGTACCCTTTGAAAACATAAATATTGATATTATTATTAAAAATTTGGAAATAAGAACTATTAATGAATTCGTGATGTGACATCACAATATCTTGTTGTCATGGAAATGAAAAACACAAACATTAATTTGCAATCTGTCATGTCAGATTTATAGTTAAAAGTTGACATTTAGACTTCACATTTTGTTGATTTGTTGATGTTGCCATGGTAACTTTAAAAAACGCGCGTTCCATAAAGTGCGATTTAAACACGCTAGAGCGTACTTTAAATGAGTAAAAAAGGGCACCAAAAAAAAAACTATATTTCGAATTAGAAACATTAAATGAACGTAAGCGTCAGGACAAAAATTATATACCAAACTAGCTGACGTGTGCCCGGCTTTGCTAGGGGTTAATCTTAGGAGATGGACATGCCATCGCGGACTTTTCTGTATGCCTTTTAGAGATATATAATTTTGTGTTACATTATTTTGATGTATCATAAGTTATAAGGTTTAGCCAGCGTTAGCAATGTTTGGCTCGAAAAAAATTTTTTACGACTTGATTATAAAACATCGACTTTTCTCTACTTTCTATAGATACAATAATATGTAAACCTTTCAGAAGAAATTCTCTAAATTATGGTGAAGACTCTGTCAAAATCTGTTGCTTAGTTTAGAAGAACTAAGTGCACAAATAGACCAACGCGGATTCAAAATTATAAATATCCATGTAGAATATACCCTCTTGGCCAAAATCAAAATCAATTCGACTCACCATCTACTAAGAAATCCCCAGACTTTGTATAATCCTTTCCAAAGAATCAACTGAACGCATGCAAACGCGTCGACTGTATCAAATAACATTCACTGTAGTAGAAAGATTCCGGACATACGAGTATTTACAAATAGCCCCCAGAGCTTTGCTAAATTTCTCAAACCTTTTGTTTACACTTGACTTCACTCGACCCAAACTTTATTGTCTCACGTTTTTTGATGTTGTTGTTTTGTATACATATTATTTTGTTATTGCATATTGTTGAACTCCGTTATTGGACGGTTGTGTTCCTAAATCATAGATAAAATAAAATAAATCCATTTCATTTCCCGTTTCGATTCCGAATTCTGGAAATTCCTTATATCCACTAACAGATAATATATAGTTATAAAATGTAGAATATCATTATTATTCCTATTCTTATCGTTATTATATTAATATTAGTGCAAATCCTTAAGGTTTTATGTGAATGTTATAAGTTTATTTTATTTTCAGTTAATTGACTTCACTTCAATTTTAACATTCAATACAATTGTGCAATACGGTATTACTGAATACATAAGACTTAGGTAGCGTACAATTTAATATGTGTACGGAACATAAAATCCGCATAGTAAGAATTTTATGATGCAATGAAAAATATCAGTCTATTAAAAGTCATTGTGAATTCATAGCATCCCGCATAATGAACTCAGTTTTTGCAAGAAAAAAAAAAAAAAACTATTCAACGTCTTAACCCTGTAAGAACTGCAAAAAATAACCCTTTACTGGATATACTTACCTACTTCAGATTTTTATTGGATCGTTTTGGTTTTGTGGAATGCGAGTGAACCCATGGAGCCAAAAAATAATCTTGCTGGACGATAGATTAAACCGATCACTTACCATATCATTTTATACTAGCTTTGACCCGTGAAAAATCACGGGATAATATAATTGTAGGATTTGAGAAGCCGGAAAAATATTGCTCTCCGGTGACATTTTTTTCAAAAACAAGAAAAGAATCTGGTCACTCTGCCGCGTAACCGTTCAACTTCCACCATGACCAGAACTTTCAGATTATTTAGGTTTTTGGTTGAAAACAAAAACAACCCCAAAAGAAACTGCATATAACCTACAATATATGTTGGAATAATTAATCGAAGTTAGTCAGGTACCTGCATATAAATATTTTCAAACTAAAAAATCAATTATGACTCAAAATTGTAATTTCCAAGGGCGTGGTACACGAAAAAAAATGAGTTTTGCTAATTTATTAAGATTCTCTTCAAATTATTAGTAATCCGTTTTATAACAGAATTGCAGTCCGTTTTCTGAAAAACTTTTAGTAAATTCATAATATCGGAACACGTGTTCATGCACCTGCATTTGCCTTGATAATATGTATTGACGGAAAGCGAAAATTGTATTAGGATTTTGATGAACACGTGTTCCGAAATCCTGATAATACATTTGTATTTTACTAAAAGTTTATTAGGAAACCTACCAATTTTTTTTTTTTTTTACTTTATTTATTTTCATTTCTTTACATATATTAAACATAATAATAGACAGTAAATAATAACATAAAATATATATTAGCAAAATTGTATACACAAGAAATGAAAACCCACTATTCGTTAAGGGCCTGCAATCCCGTTTTTAACCGGATTACGAATAATTATAAGAAATTCTTAATAAATTAGCAATCATTTCTCCGTGTAACTCAAGCAAAGATCGAGTTGAGTTCCTTGTTGTTTTTATTTTGAAAAATATTTATCACATCGCATATTTGCATTTTTTCGGTTGTTTTTGATGAAGTTTTGTGTTAAAATTATAATTTATTTATGATGGTCAGTATAAAAAACCCCTGCCATCCCCTTGAGGGTTATGCTTGTATCTTGTATGTAAGCAGACGCATTTGATACAGAATAATTGTCACAAGTCATCACAAGCTCCGGATATGGCGTGGTTTAATATTATAAAAGTTGACAAAGCATTGTTAATAATGTATTCTTTTGTCCGTGCTCTTAGCACTATAGAGTTGCCAGTACCAGGGATTGTTCAGTTCTTTTACGGCCAGCCATGAATATGGATTCATTTAAATCAACCGGTCGGATCATGTTCGGGACATTGCCAGTAGCTAAATAATTGACAATTGTCCGGAGTCACTATGAAAATTAATAAAGTCATCAAGGCAAGCAGACACCGTACAAACTAACATCAAAACATATATATTTGATGTAATCAAGGTCTGTCGCTTTGTAAGAATAGATAAGATAATAGGTAAGATGTCTCTTACCGTACCGTAGATTTAACGACATCTGTAGATATACTATCTACAAGCTGTCGCTAAAAAGGTGGATTATATTAACCTAGTAAATAAAAAATTTCCTACGTCACGGATTTTGTACAAGAAATGGCAGAACAGAAATGGGAAAGGACAGGACTAAGTACTTAAGAAAATAAATGGTCTAACACCCTGCTAAACTAGAGACCAGATGTTAAAAACACTCAAGGAGCCCACAGAAGAGATCATTTTAATAGAAGTTGCAAATGGCTAAATCGGCAGATCGTGACACAAAAGATTGAACATTTATACGACCGAGATAAGGTTGTTACTCGGCAATGAGTAGAACAAGGTACAGGAAAAAAGATGGACGATAAACTCAATACCAACCTATGGTCCTATTAATAGACCACCATTAATATTAGATTTTTTTGCATTAGCTTCATTAAATAATTTCCCTCAGGGCCTATGTCATCTTTGGTGATGGTGCGTGATGGGTCTTTTTAAGAAAAGCAGAGAGAGGAAGTTCTGGGAAGGAAAACGGTTTGAGGGGTGGGTAGAAATCTAGGGATCGGTGTATCCAGGACTAATGGAGTGAGAGAATAGTTGGAGAGATCAAAGGGTTTACCCAAACCTCCTGATATTTCACGCCACGCAGCTGGCACCGCACCTGAGTAACATACTAGTTCGATTACGACGATGTTCTTTGCCTCACGCTATCCCGTCAACAAACAACACGACTGTATTTTCTCAGCAATTCAATAAGATATATCCATAAGCAATATCTATAAATAATTATTCAAGTGGTCATCGAGAGACCTTTTCAAACAGTGGCGTTTACTTACTAACTGTTCCTTACAACTTCAAAAAATCTCGATTATTTATTTCCTCAATAATTGAGCACATGCACTGAGCGGTAAAAAATAGAAAATCGAAGAAAAACGACAAGTGATTACGTCAGTTAATTTTTGCTGAATTTGTTATGCGAGTCTGTTATATCACCGAGTTAGTTGCATCCGTACATTCACAACAGGAACGTTTGAAGGATAATATGACCTTTGTAAAAAGTTTCCGCTCATATGTGATCATGCATCATCCGTTGCTAACCGTTGATTTATGCATGACATCATTAATTTTATTCCAATGACACATAGAGTGTATGTATATGATGTGTATGTGATGTCGAGTCTCTGCCACAATTTTCAAAGAGAACAGAGCTCTGATTGTGATGATGATAATACAAACACGGACACGTGTAGTTTGGGATAGCGCATAGTGCGCATAACAACCAATGGCGGTTTTTGGGTTGATGTGTAAATAAAGTCCGCTATCGGGCAAAAATATGCGTACGTTACTTTTTAAACCATTCTAGATGGTTGAATTTGTCAGCTTATCTCAGTAACTACAGGCTTACATGGTCGGGCGAGAATAAATATTGATAAACTAAAAATGAACTAAAATGTAACTACATAAATAAAACTACCCAATTATCACATCATTGTTTCGCAGGGGTACACAGATATTTTAAAACAAGCCATCTTCAACCAGGAAAACCTGTTACCTAATATGACTCATATTGCAATATGAACAAAACGTCTAATACGTAGGGGTATTAACAAAATGTTCCAGAGTAAAGTAAATTTCAAATTGTATTACCCCATTATTCACGATAATAGATGGTGAAAATATTATTTAATCATTGAAGACATCATTAGCGATTCTCAAACAAAATTTGATTGCGAAAAATTTAGAAAAGGACGGTCGCATCTTGGGATTGAACCCAGGACCTAAGCCTTGCTGACCGCTGCTCTACCACTTCCGACCCTATTTCCGTCGGTCATATTTAACTGTATCATACTTCGAATAAGAACTACCATCATTATCTTGGTTGGCTGCTATATTTATGTATGATCGCAAGATTCCTCACAAATTAAATGATATCTAGCGAGTGTCTTAGATAAATACATTCTATTTTTATTTTAATGTGCGACATCTATTGGATTTTTTTCAAATCTATTGTAATATTTTTATTTTTGTAATAACTTAATGATAACCAAATAATTAGCGCTAATATTGTTTTCAATGATTAAACATTACATTTGAGGTTCTACTCATTAAGTCATTCCAAAAAAAAACAAATAAAATAATATTACTAACCCATTCTTCTTTCAATACATTATTTGGTTTACGGTTAGGAATTCCTCGATATCATTAAACATTAGGAACGCAAGTACATCGATTGATTATTACTGGGTATCCATAAAAGTAGTAAAACAGAATCGTTACTAAATAATACGGCCAGTAGGAATACAATATTCAGATTACTTGTCATACTTTGAATATTCACTAAACAAATATTGTAACCGGAATTTTATCTATATTTTATGTGTACCGAATAAAATAATTCTAATGTTTTCTAATTCTGATTTATTTTATGAAAATTTTCATTGCTTTTTAAAATGTGTAAAATACGTAGAGTAATGAATAACACAATAAATGAATTCTGGGCGTGTTTCGCGATCAAACATTTGCCCGATCGAGGCTTTAATTTCCAATACAGAACTCTGTTTACGAAATTAAAATGGGATGGAGATCTACGATGGCAGGAGAGTGTACTTGAGACAGAGCGCTGGGCTATTGCATTAAATGAAACATTTGTTTAATTCAAATCTGCCTGGAAGGCAATTCTGGTTTTCTTCTATATTCTATTGTAAAACAGAAATATACTAGAATTTTAGTTGTTAAATAACGTACCATCTTTTTTCCGACGATTGTATCTCTAGTAACTTTGGGTATTTTTTTTCAGTCCTGCTATTTCGCTCTGAATAAGGTTTGAAAAAATGCGTTGATTTAAAATATTTTATTTTTAACTAGCTGTACCCCGCCACATGCTGCTGTGCCTCAGTCTGTCTATGCAGATAAAGAAATAATAGCGCGTTTTCTTTTTACGTCCAAGAGATGGCGCTATTTTTCAAAAAAGCCTGTTTGTCACAGGTGTAGAACTTACGGAGATTTAAGATTTTTAACATACTAACATTTACATTTTTATTTTTATAGAAGACTAACTGCAGTCCCCGGCGTTGCCCGCGCTTCTGACAGATTTTTTCAAAATCT
Source organism: Hesperophylax consimilis (assembly GCF_061612785.1). Taxonomy (NCBI): domain Eukaryota; kingdom Metazoa; phylum Arthropoda; class Insecta; order Trichoptera; family Limnephilidae; genus Hesperophylax; species Hesperophylax consimilis. Next base: position 8,119,907 of record NC_142842.1, read on the forward strand.
AATGTAGATAGTGACGTTCCTCTTGTTTTGAAGGTCGGTCGGGCGAAATTTCGGAATAAAACTGTGGATTTGGTTACAAATCAAATCCACGCTGCCCGCCCGGTGTCCGCCACAGACTCTCTTCTTTATATAAATATACGTAGAATATAGATCAATTGATTAGATCAGGGGTCTCCAAACTTTTCAGCCGGAGGGCCACATTGACTACTCCAGTGAGTTCGGAGGGCCAAAACCGTTTTAATTTCTAGACACCCATATTTTCGTCCACCCTGGTGGGAATGGGGGGGACTAGAGAATAGAATTTTCAGGGATGAAAATATCCCGATTCTTCAAAAAAATCCTTGTGATATATACACGGTTTGCGCCCGTATTTTTCGCGCAATACTTGTGGACGCAATGTATTGGTGCCCAGTACTTCGCCAACGAGCATATATATTCGCACGAAAAAATTCGCGGAGTTTTCGCCCTTTCTGAGCAAGGTCTTAGCCATTAGCTGTCGCGGGTCCTTGATGACACTGGTCATAAGATGTCGCGGGCCGGATGGATGACACTGGCGGGCCGGATACGGCCCGCGGGCCGTAGTTTGGAGACCCCTGGATTAGATGAACTCAAGTTGGAGATCGTTAAATCCCACTGACCTAAAAATCTATCTTAAATTCATTTTCCTGAATAACTGACAATCATGCGCTGTTCTGTTGTGAGCAGTTGATATACAGGTATAGGTAAAGCATGTTAGGACGTATCTTTTAGGATTCATAAATCTATCTCGTGACAAAATCCTAACATAAAAAAACTTTACGGAGAAGATTGATCGCAAGGATTTTCAACGTAAATGTTAATTTACTAACACATGTCATGTAAGGATGTGACGTGTGTGCACTGTGCAGTCCCAGTGGGTCTGCGGTTGTTTGTTATAAACGAATGCGGTGACAGCTTTGACCCAGAAAAATTATAATCATTCATATTTATTTCAATTTAGTCATTTTTAACCTATTTCCTGTACCTACAATGTTTGCAACACGTGCAAACTATCGAAATTGACGTTTTTATGTAAAATCTATTGAAGCCCCATAATTCTGTAAGTAAAAATCTTCTGTTAACCCTTTAGGTTATTTTGTTCGCTTTTGGGAACAATTCAATATGGTCTCATATAAATCATTCTATCTCCCTTATTGTCATAGTGAGAAATATGATCTAAAATATGTAAATACGAGAAAACGCCACGATCTAAGTCTAGAAATTGATCACAGAAAAATTGAAATGTGTATTTTTATGAAACCAAAGGTTCCAAACCAAATTTGGAAAAAAATTAAACTTTATGATTTTTTATTTAATTTAACGACAAAAATTAAGGTGACAATAAAATTCGTAATGAATTTGTCTAATAAAATGGGTGGTTTTTATTTTTCTTTGTTATCAGTAATTTGTTAAAATATAAAATTTCAGAAAATTTAAAATATAAAAATTATGCATTTATTTATTACAATAAAATTTTAAAACGTATTTTATAAATATTTGGTTTTTTGTTTTTGTTTTTGGGTACATTCAGAAATGTTTATTTGGATTTTATTGCAGAGGCTTGAGGGGTGAAATTACTTAGATTTTCTACTAGATACGAGTAAGGCTGTTTTCATTGGGGAGCATTTAAATTGATTTTAAAGTTTGTATGAACATTTTTCGTCAAATCTATGTTTTGTTATAGACCAAACACTAACAAAAACATCAACGTCTGATCAGAACACATTCTTAACCTGTCACATGTAATTTATTATTATTTTAACTACTATTCTGTACACTATTAACAACGATACTAAATAATTCAATAAAAAAACGTGACTCATCGGTTCTTATCACCTGTTCGTAACTTTCGTAGAACTTTCCGTGCTAAATTATATGCAAACGAAATGTCCTTACACCTCAAGAAGGGCTAAGAAATGAATATCGTCGAAGCGCTACAATAGCGCAGGAGTTAAAATCATATTTTATGTATTATATATGATTTGCATTATAATAATAATGGTTGTATATATCTCGATTTTATCTAGATTTAAGACAAAGTTCACAGGTGTTCGTGATTAAACCCTTGACTCTGTGCAGAAACGGGCGGTCCGTTTGATAGATTCCCCAATCTTAACAAACGGACTGCAATCTTTAGAGCACAGGCGTCAGGTAGGTATGCTGTCCTTGTTCTATCGGTATTACAATGGAAGATGCTCTGAGGAACTAGCGTCATTGATCCCTTCGGCACCGGTGCGTAGTCGGGATACACGCCAAACGCGCGCCCAACATTTGTACACAGTTGACACTTGTCACATGAGAACGGGTCGCTTCTACGATTCGTTCTTAAGTTCAACAGCTCGGCTGTGGAACGAACTGCCGGCCTCTGTGTTTCCTCCCTCCTACAACATGGGACTCTTCAAGACCCATGTTCACTCCTTCCTCTCCACAAAAAGACCCTCCACACAGCATCCCCAAAGATGACATAGGCCCTGAGGGAAATTATTTTCTTCAGGGCCTCCTGTGTGGAGTAAATATAATAAAAAAAAAAAAAAAAAGAATTATCAATAAATGATAAATTTCCGCACTGCTTCGATAGAAACGACGAGAGAGCATGTTTGCACCAATGTTTAACATTCTCTGATAAGCCTATATCAAGATGTCGTTGTTGAATATGTATTTATCAAACTACTTGCTAATTATAGCGTAAAACATGTTATGTGTTTCAATTCTCAGGTCGGGTCCCTTTTGATGCAATTATTATTTAATAAAATAATAATTTTAATACAAGTTACAGAGAGTTGGAGTTACAGAGAAAATATACATTTCGACAACAAGCGCAATTTCTCCACGGCAGATATAATTAACGAGATATTTTCCGTCTATGTACGAGCGTGACATTTTCAAAATTGAAGCTAATGTGTTGTGAAAATGATCATATTACTGTAAAAATAAACTTTTAAAATACAGAAATGAGACCAATTACTTACCCATAACATACTTTATAACATTTTTTTATTCCATATTTGAAAATTGAAGTAATGTAAAAAAACAAATCACAGTTCTTTTTTCATTTTAGCAAGTTGTTATATCAGAAAATGAGCTTTTATTATATTAACTCTGAATTTAAATGTAGACCAGACTAGTTTTATTACTACTAGCGCAGATCCACGGGACAAAATCGCGGGAGATTTTAAAATGAAATACTTTGCACACACCACTTGGAGATGTTATGAAAAAAATAAAAATAATTTTTTTTTTAACAATCCCACAAACTAGAATCATACCACGATCAACTGCTTGGAAGGAAACTACGCTGACCATTTTACAACACCGACTATCTTAATAGTGCCGGCATACATTCAATATGTTCACAGAAAATGAGAATTGTGTGTTTTTGAATAATAAGAATTACGTATTTTTGATTAATAAGAATGATATGTTTTCGAATAGTAAGAATTATGTATTTTTGAATAATAAGTATAATTTATTTTTGATTAATAAGAATTATATGTTTTCGAATAATAAGAATAATCTATTTTTGAATAATAAGAATTATGTATTTTTGAATAATAAGAATTATGAATTTTTGATTAATAAGAATGATATGTTTTTGAATAATAATAATTATGTATTTTAGAATTTTATAATGTTACGTACACACAACCGAAGTTACATTGAATAATCAGATAATAATTGTTCAGCACAAGAGTGAGATAAAGAAAAAAAAACAGAGCTTAGTAAGGGTACGCGATTGAATGAAGATTGCCCGTACTGTATTGCTAGAATCGACGAACGAATGAAATGAGACTGTTGATGTTATGTACATCGAACAAGTCACCAAAAAGCCGTTGCTGTTTTGTAGGAGGTGCCTACATTATTATGGGAGAATCTAATCTACAGTGCCTACTACAGAACGAAGAATAACAGAACCGGTTTGTTCAGCGCGAACAAGATTTTCAATCAATTATATTCGGGTCCTTAAGACGAGACAATACCCTAAAATAAAGCCAGAATCTTAAAGACGTAAGTATAGCAGCCGTGCACAAAAATATGCGACGCGCAGCACTGGTGTATTGGACAAACCTTCGGTTGAATTTGTCCTATCAAATCTCTAAAATAAAGTGGGAATCTTAACGGCATAATCTTAACAACCCGACGTAATGGACGGACCTACTATTGAATTTGCCGCAGCGGGCTAGAAAATCGATCTTTCCGTGGGGTTTATTTGAATTATTTCTGATTAACGTATTACTAAAACCTCAGATATTTTTAGAGCGAACCCTCGGGAAGATACTAATTCATCATCTAGAAAAATAAAATCTAGTTTTTAAAGATTTTTTTTTTTTTACATATATTATTTTAATGGTAAGATCCTTTTTTTATTAATCTTAAATATACATAACATACATCTGTAGGAATCCCTCTATAAATAATTGAGATTCTAGTAATACGTTCATCAGAAATAATTAAAATGTGAGCTTCGAGCAAACCCTTGTTATTAGTGTTATGTCACCCGCCTTTTGTCTTGACGATGGCCTTGAACTTTAGGCAATGGCGGGCTGCCTCAACATGGCACTGGGACCCATTATTTTAATGAACACAACCGATAAAAACACACAATCGCCTATTAGATTCATTACACAACAAAAAATATCAAAATATCTATTGCAGTCATTTCGGTACCGGACGGTAGTAAAATACCAAGAAAAATATTGTGTTGTAGTATGTAAGTACCATACACATCTGCCCTGATGATGGACACTTTAACACTGTCCGAAACGTTGACTAAAAAAGGACGTAGCGAAACACGGCATAATAAAACAAAATACAACACAAATGCCGCAAATAACTTACGAATTACTCGCCCAATCTCAAATTGTACCCACTACAAACAATTCCTACATCTTAATTTTTTTCTGATTCCCTACAAATATATAAATTTCATGGTGTAATAAATCACTTAACTTTTTGAGCTTCGTGCCCTCATTATTAGTTTTTAAATTTCTTCATCTCGCCACACAAATTCTTACTGATTTAAAATTGGTCTCTTCCTCTCTCCACACACTGTCATCCTATTTAGTATTTTTGTTATTGTATTGAATGAGTAACATACTCATACCTACATCATTTATAATAAAAATAACTGTTTCTTATATTTTTTTTCACCTGTAAACAAACAACTTTATTTTTGTAGGAAAGGCTTTGTTAGTGCTAAATTTCCCACTAGATGGCATCGAGACATATTATATCTACATTTGTTGGTGAAATATTTTGAATTGTCATTATTATTAATATTGTTATTTAAATCATCACATCAGAATTAATACATCAGGCGCAGGTTCAATTTCCGTCGGCGGCATTTATTTTTACTCGGGAGATATTTTCAATTTATCCTTTGCGCTATGCGAAAAAACCTTGTTTTATAAATATAAGTTTATCGTTAGTAAAAATCATTTATAAGGATTAAGAACAATAATTTTTATCCCAAACGAAATTACCAAGACATTAAGGACAAACGTAATGGGTACATTACAACTATGTATTATTTAATATGTAGAGCCTTACAACTTGTAGTAATATGTACTGTAAATGTCAAATAAATCACGATTACGGTTTTGGTCGTGAAAACCTGAAACCAATGCTATTTAGGTATCCATTTAACCTCTTGAGGATTTTGGTCAGAGTTTCGTGATTACCACCCACACTGTCCATCTAAGCCCAGTTTTTCAGTTGCTTTTAAAGATCGGCTTAAAAACAAATAGTATTACTAAGTAAGTTAAGTGAAATTGGCTATGGTAAGTAAGGTGGAATTCGCATGGGTCAACTAGAAAATGTGATGTCCAGGACACGAAAAATAACTCAAGTAAGGAACGATAAACACTACCATTCGCAAAATATAACCAAATATGATAAACGATGATTATTTACGTAATGCAATAAACATGCTTTCTAAAAAATATTTTTTATTGGTTTCCTATGGTTAAAAAGTCTTTAATGTAATACCGTTAATGGTCTATCTCCCCAGAAAAATGCAACCATTTTTGAACAAAAAAGTTTGCCAATTAGAGACCTACCTAGAGATTGGAAGAGATGGAGTAAAGCTTGTTTCAAATACCTACTTGCATTCTGTTGCAAAAACTTGTCAATAATTATGTTTACACAGAAGTTAAGCGAAAATATTTCCGTTTCACGCCATGTTGTCGGAATATTGATGTAAGTACACACTACCTAAAACAAACGTTGATTTATTTTTTTCAGGATCACAGTGAAGTGTTACAAAAATACCCAAAGAATCCGTTACTGAAATAATGCATAAGACAAGCGCACCAAAACTAAACACGAAATCTTCCCGGGGGTCGATTCTGATTCAATTGGACCCGAAATGATTGGCCCGCGCTACATCTGGCTAGGTGGCTTCTTTTCTAACGGAAACCAAACAGATATTATGCGTACGCTGGGTGGAGACACTCGACGTTCTCGTACACAATATTTAAATTAAAATGCAGACAATCTGTTTGGTTTTAGCAAAATGGGGTTTACTAGCGAAGGAGATGTCAACTCAGGATATAAAGTAATATTAATTGATCCCACGAGAGGGCAATCATGATGACCTAAAAAAATGCAGAAAGATACTAGGAGAGCCAAAAAGAGTCAAGAGAACACAAAAAAGAAATGAGAGGAAGCCAGAAGAAGAAAGAAAAATTAATAAAGTCAAGAAAAGACAAGAAGAATCAAGAGAAGAGGGAGAAGATGCAAGAAGAGTCAAGAAGAACCAAAAAGAGACAAAAAAAGCAAGGAAGAGCCAAGAAGAATCATGAAGAACCAAGAAGAGGCAAAAAAAACCATGAAGAGCCAAGAAGAACCAAAAATAGGTAAGAAGAAGGAAAACACAAGGAAAAAAACAACCTTTATTCCTTATTCCTTTAACTTATTAACTTTAACTTATTCCTTTATTCCTGCTCATCCTTAATTCCAATATTGGCTATTAGGTTGCCATGTATATCGGACGATTAAACTCCAACACCCTTTCTCTCCACAGAACACGTGTTCCAAGTCCTAACAAATCAGTGCCCCATGGTGTACACCAGTGCTTCTTACTGGGGTGGTACATTTGTATCGTATTGCAACTATAAACCAGAAAACCAGGTCACCAAGCAGCAAAATCTCTCGAACGCGTTATGAAATGTGTACAGCGTTTTGATCTTAAATTTCAAGGTCCATGAAGTCTTTCAATCAAAAACTGGTCAATGGCTGAATAGGCATCGCGTTTGTGTCCCACCCAGGCATCGTGCATTCGATTCCGCGTCTGGCTAAGTCCTCTATCACGACATGATCAACACTTTACGCTTACGGTGGTGGTAGTAGGAGATTTTCAAACATAATTTTTTTTTGTTATTCTTAACCCGAGCATTATATTGGTTACTATTATTGGCAATTTGTAATCCGGGAATGATATTGGTTACTATTATTGGTTATTCGTAACCCGGGAATGTTTGTCTTTCTTTACAAAATTAGTATGATGTTTGAAATGTACATTTTATCTGTCATAAATTGAGAAATTACGCCAAATCGTACCATCTTGAGGGTACTTAGTCTATTATCTTCCACATATCGGTTTGGTGAAAAATTGTCAATAATTTTTAATCTCAGTTTTATAACCAACAAGGCGAAGCACCCGGACTTTATTCTGCTTCGAGGAGTGGGTAAAGCATATTGGTCTGGTTTGTTGAAATCTCATGTTATCAATTAACTTCCTCATGTTTTTAAGTGTGTGAAATTTCATCATTCTCGGAATAAAACTGTAGATTTGTATAAAACCAAAACCACGGACTTTGCCCTATACTATACCTATAGAAGATTTATTTATGGAAGACTTATTCGTCTACCGTCGACGAAATTAATTATATGTAACTGACGATAGTATATGTTTCCATTCAAAAATATAACCATGTTCCCAGTTTATTGTATCTAATTATGACTGAAATCATCTATTTCATTCATAATTAAATACAATGTTTCAAGAGGCATTTTGCCTTTGCATTGGGTTCAAATTCATATTCTTACATTTGGATCTTGATTTTTGTTTATTACCAGGGTACTTTCAATTCATTGTATTAACCTTTTGGCTTCAATGTTATAAACGTTTCCATCAGGGATTGAACACTCGAATATTTAAATATCAACAAGAAAATGACCGGCGGTCATGTTGGCTGTCAGTGTCTAGAGACTATAGGCATTTATACGGTAAAGTTTTGCTCACAAGTAACAAAAAATTTGAAGATATGAGATGATGCTTTTTGAACGATGATTCGCAGATCTTTTAACATACATACAAAATTTTCAATGGGTCGTTAGTCTGAATGTATGAATAAATAATGAATTTAATTACAAAACTTCGTTATTAAAACTTCAAAAAGTTATGCTAATCTCTTTTATTCTGATTTGAGATAGTAAACATTTCTTGTTTGAACGGACCATCGGACCCCCGCTGATAATTTGACGATTTTGAACACGACTGTTTTTTTTTTAGCTTTTGCGATTAACAACACATTGAAAAGAGAGAAATGTTTGAGGGAATCAAGTTTGCATAACTTACACGTATCAGTAGTACGAAGTACGTGTCAAAAATAGTTAGGTTTGTAAAAAAACCACACCTGCAATACCATAGCAAATAATTAGACTCTAATGTTCTTACTCGTGTTACATGGTGACCTTGGGTCTATATATTCGTAATTGGAAGGTATCGTTCGCATCAATTCATTTATGAGATTATTTTTAACGCCATCTGGGGCCATCATTTAGTGAACAAATAATAATGATTAATTTTTTGTGAATACATCACAAGAGTCCCAACTGCTCTCAACCGTCTGGAGCCAGAAAGACTACAGCATCCCCAATTGGGGTATGTTGTGCGGCTGAAGGTAGTATGGAGGAAGAGAAGTTCGATGAATTACCGGACTATCAGATAGACCACTATCGGCTAAAACCATTCGATGCAACATTTTGATCCTGAATGGCGATACTGAGAGTATCTTCCACTCTGGAACATGCCGCGAGTATACTATATATTATTTTAAATGAATAAATTGAGAAATAAAACATTATGAAAATTTACTATCGCACGCCGGGATTTGAACCCACGACCATCGGATTGCTAGTCAAGAGCCTTACCACTCGACCACGGAGACATGACTCGACCAAAATCATGAAGAATAGTGTTCTATTAAAACAGGAAGCAAATTTAGTTGATTCCAGACAATTTTTTTTTAATTACAATAAATTTAATAAATTATTATTTTTATGTTTTCGGGAAAACATATTGTGTTTTTTAATCATAAGAGAAATGAAAAAAAAATATTTTTCGTTAAGTTGATATTAAGTTAGGTACTAAGAAAGTTAGATACAGTTGCCAGATTCATCCAAGTAATCACTGTATAAATTGTGATTTAACTTTTGTTCATAGAAGTGAGATTATTCAAGTTAATTTCAAATAATTGACATCGCGAAATAGTGACTGTGATTGGCCAACAGCATCGCCATATTTCCATTACCAACCATACAGCTTGCTTCGGCTTGCTTGCTCGCAGAAGAAACAGTGCTTGCTCATCGTATTATTTATGCTGAACAAACAATCTACTGCCAGGGTGACCATGAGATGGAGTAAAACAGGCTCTTAATAGCAAGATAATCTAAACACGATAACAAGGTCCAAAAACAAAATTAATTCTGCACCTGAAAACGTTAATCCAGAATATGTTTTTGTTCAGAATTTTGAGTCTTACGTAGATTTAAAACTTGAGAAAAAAAAACTTAAGTCTGTTGAATATACGATACGATTCGATACAATTGATAAAATTGATTCGATACAATACTCCAGTCAGGATTACTCCTCTCCCGGTGCGACCATTACACCAGGGGGCACTGATTTGTTAGAAATTGGAACACGTGCTCTGAGGAAATGAAGGATGTTATAGTTTAATTGATCAGTATACGGTCAACCTAATTATCCAGTATTGTAATTTAGTATTCGCCAAGAATAAAAGAATTGATTAAGCGTTTTTTTTCCTTCTTACTTCCTTCTTCTTACTTCTTTTGGATCGTATTAGCTCTTCTTATATTTTCTAGCTTCTTCTAGACTTTTCCTGGTTCTTGTTGATTGTTCTTGGTTGTTATTTGCTCTTCTTGTCTCTTTTTAGTTCTTCTTAACTCTTTTTGGCTCAACTTGATTTTTTTGCATCTTCTCGCCCCTTCATATCTCATCTTGGCACTTTTTGGCTCTTCTTGTCTCTTTTTGTGTTTTCTAAACTTTTCTTTCTTCTTCTTCGATTTTTTTTTGCTTTTTTTGGTTTCCTCTCGCTCTTCGTGCTTCTTCTTGACTCTTCTTGGCCCTTCTAGTATCTTCCTGCATCTTTTTGCGTCATCCTGCCCTCTATTTGTATTTATTGATTCTTCTTGTCTCTTCTTGCTTCGTTTTGGCTCCTCCATCCCTTTACCGTTGGTTTTTTCTTTGTCTCGCTTCTTCTCCCCACCCCCTTTACTTCTCCATGCCTCTTTTTGTTTCGACTTGGCTCTTCTTGATTTTTCTTAAATAAGATATGTGTTCCGTCACGCCGATTTGCTTTTGACAGGCCGTGTGCTGACCAATAGTATGGTCAGATTTTGAACTGTACAGTTTGAAATCACACACGTCAGCTATAATCACGGAGTGCCGTGAGCCGTACAATCTCGTCGAAAAGTTCATCTTGTCAAAACAAATGTGTGTACTATCGCCGGTTATTTATCGGAATAATCCCTTAAACGTATTTTATCGCAATTGTCGTAATCCAATTCAACATAACGAGTGCTACCGTACAACGATCACCGTTCTAGTGCCGACAGATGATTCTCGAGATGCAGACTTCATTCGCCACCCGGTAAGCTGACTGTGAATTAACCTTACAAATTGTGTTATCGCATTCGCCTGTCATAAGCCATAGGCGTTTTACATGCTCTATCTGTGTGGAATAGCCCTTTAAAATAAGGCTATCCCATCCCTTGTTCGTTCCTTGAACAATATGAGTGTATAAATAAATCAGAGTGCAGTAAAGAACTCTTTTCTGAAATACAATAAAAGGGCCGGTTCCAACTTTAAACTGAATGGGGCAAAAAGAGACTGCAAATAAACATAAAAAATTAATATACAAATTTAAGAAGTAAATAGATAAGTTACTTTCTGAAACCTTATCCCTTTGTAATTTTGTGCACAACATTCACTAGCTATGTTCTTCAAGAAAAACAAATAATTAATCATGGACGCCATCCGTGTGGTCCACATAACTTTGTTTTTGTTTTTATTCCTTGTCATTAAACAAGACCAAATCTGAATGTATCCCAGGACCGTCAACGCTCCGAATACTATCAGAGTAAACATAAATACATCTCACTTTTGGCTCTTCTTGGTTTGAAGCCAATGATAATTTCACCTACAATAGTATCTATTGCCATTTCAAGCTGTATCGATCATGTAATGTGTAAGAAAGGTTTTAGGTGGTACGCCTGCTTTTTGATTGTGTAAGAGCGAGATGACAGATCGACGTATAAAAGATGATGGATGCATCTGCTCGCTCTCTTTTCCCAACCGACAGGTAAGAAGACAGTAGTAGACAATCCGTTCTAAAGTGTTAATGAACATTCTATCCGCACACGCGTATAATTATTGAGATCCTCACAGTACCACCAAGTCTGTACATAACATAATGAAAATCTAAATTTGAACCACAGAAAGCTGTCTTTACTACAAATATAACAGATCATGGTGCGATATTGCTGAGATTTATGAGCTTTAGACTAAAGAAAATAGCCAATGATAATGAAAAATAAAAACGTCATAGATATCAATGAAGTCAAATCAAAAAAGGAATCGTGGCACTCAGTCCTGTCATCACAAAATGTTATTTCAGCTGCTAAAAAATTATATTTTATTTTTTAAATGCGTGTGGAAAGTTGTTCGTGATAGTTATGTTAAAATGGATTGTATGCTTTTAACTCTTCCCATCCTTCTCCTAAATTAATTTCGACTTTTTATCTTTGTTCTTCTAAATATATGGCAAAATATGTTATTTCACATAGTCACCCTACATGTTTACTACATTATTGCAAAAAGTTCCTTCAGCGTAATAGGTATCCATTATTCATGCATCAATATTGTTCTTTCAATATACACATTATTTGTGTTATTTTTACTATTTTGTAAAATGATTAACCTCAACACAGACTAGTCCAAGTAAGGTTAATAATTAAAATGAAAACTTTGATTCCGCATGTAAAGAGAAAATAAATTAATAAATTATTCTACCGTAATATTACTTTAAATAATTCAAGAGTGCTTTAAATCTTGATCCCCTTTTCTAATTTAGTGGTAAAACTGCCCTGATGAGGGTTAAAAGGTATGAAACTAGTTGAATTTAAATTTAAATAAAGTGTTAAAAGAAATTATATAATTTTCGTCATTCAAAAATAAACAACACGTATTTCTTATTTCAAAATTAGAACAGCTGATAATTCGTAATCTTAAAAACCTTTAATGAAAGCCTTTAAACTTTTCATAATATTGGTTTTGAAAAGTCTTAAATGAGATTAAAGAAAGAAAAAGATTAATATGAGGTCGTGTAAAAATATCGCGGCAGGCTTAATAGAAGAGGTAGGTAGGAACCTAAAATATACACTTTGACAATTCAACACACCTTTAAAAATTCAAAAAGAACTAACACACACGTAACTTATTTAATCTTGTTTTTGTTTCATCACTTTTCGTGACTTTATTTCACTTTTTAAAGGTGTGTTTAATTGTCATCTTGATTATCCGGTCACTAAATATAACACGTTCTGCGGAAACACTTGGAAACTGTATACAAATGAGCGAGAGGAGAATAAGAAGCATCCAACTAGGATTTATTGGACTGATGATGATTTCTCAGAGAAAAAAAATCTTCTGAACTCCTTCAAATAGATACATTGTAATGCAATCTATCAACATTCAGGGGTGCGCCCAAAGGCATACTCGTGTCTCGTTCTCTCCTGTGTGTTACTTCTACAAAGTCTACTCACTACAGACGACACATACAAATTTCAGCGTGACATCATCGGCAAGAATCTCTCCTCCACGACACCTGCCATATGTGCTCAATCATATTTGTCACGTAGGTACAGGTAGTTGGTAGATTCCTACAAACCGTACGATGAAAGTCTATTTAAACAGAGTATGTACGTATTATATGTAGGTACTTGTGCTAAATAAATATACAATATAATAGGTATCCTGTGGGCCAATAAAAACCGCAAAAACGTTTTAAGTTTTTGTGAAGGTTTTCCAAATGATTATAATATCAATATTTTGGCTTTAACATAGTATACATTGTAGTATTAGACATAAATCAGGAGCCCATAAGCGTGTATAACAGCAAAAGATGCAAAATAGTATTTAAAACATGTTTACATAAGAAAACAAACAAAAAGATCCTGTAAGTACTATTGCAATGTCACAAAATACTTTTGAACAATATTATGTAGTAAACTTAATGTAATATTTTCAATATTAACAGTTTGTAGGTTTGCTGTCTTCAGTCTAGAAATTCATGTGGTTTTTATTTTTTACATTGGTATTTTGAAATTATAAGTTTCACATATGAAAGAGTACAAATAAAGAAAAATAATCATAATTATAAGTTTCACATACAAAACAGTACAAAAATAGAAAAAAGGAGGTTATGTAGAACAAACAAGAAGAAACAAAAAAGGAAACAGACAGGGATATACACATAAGCACAAAGCCAAAGTAAAAATTTACAAGAAGGTACTTACCCACTAATACATAGGTAATAATAGATAATGCTCGATTACAAATACAGGGGATAGGAAAGGAGAGAGAGAGAATCAAGATAAAATACAACACGACAAGATTACGTATTTTCGTTTTTATATGTTTTAAACAAATATTCTTTTAAAGCCTTACTTAGATTTTTGAAGTGAAACTTCTTTAGGCGCGTAATGGATTTTCGATGGACGGAGTAAAACCGAGTCAGGATCGACACGAAAATGCGGGTACCCCCACCACCGCTCACCGTTCACTGTCCCTCTCTCACCATATGCGCTTGTTGAGGTGGGGGAGCCGCTCACGAACGTTCTCTCTCTTCTCTTCTTTCCTCTCTCTCAGACACCAGCGAACTGCGCCACGCCAAGCATCAGCTGCTTGGTTAGTATACTGCGTCGTGAGTGTAATACGAGTGAAATACGTAATTGATTGTGGTTCATACGGTTTAACAAAAGAAGTTTCACTTCTGTCTTGCGTAGGCTTGACACACCCACTTTTTTTTTTTTTTGTATATGCTGGCTGTTTTTATAAATATCTGGAAGAGAGTTATAGAGTGTGTAGTCATTTATGTTATAATAGTATACTCGTATATTCCTGTTGTATTTGTTTCCCATTATATTTATACACATAAATCAGTCTTTAGTGAATCTCTTGCTAAAACTGAAACCACTAAGTTGTATTTTGCTTGTGCATTATTTAAAAACACATAATGTTTTCCTTAAGATTCCAGAATAGACGATGCACGTACAGGTACATCACAACAATCTATTTAGTATGTTACATCACAATAATGTACAAAAAGAATTAAAAAATATTGAGAAATAAAATGAAGAAGAAAAAAACGTTATGAAAATGGCGTATAACATTTCTTGCTATAATTTTTGAAAACAACGATAAAGACGGCCTCCGTCAAGGTTTCAAATCCGGCGTGCGCAAGTAAATTATATTTTATTAATTTTTTGTTATTTCACAATTTATTATTTTAAAATAATGTACAGTATACTTGCGGCACGATCCAGAGTGGAAGATACTCTCAGTATCGCCCTGGTGTAAGACCACCATTCAAAATTGAGTAGTTGCTGGAAATGGCTTTAGCCGTGTTTAGTGACCAGATCTGAATAGCCAGATACTATTCCACCAACCTTCTCCTCATCTCCTTTCCCTCCCCACAAACTTCAGCCCCACGATATACCCCAATCGGGGATGCCATACTCGCACTGGCTCTAGATGGTTGGTAGCAGTTGGGACTCTTGTGCGCTATTCACATAAAACAAAAACAAAAAATTAAAAATGCATAAAAAATTTTCGGTTATCTCAGTGAATTTTTGTGTTTGTGACAAAATATCTATTTTTTAATCCCGTGTTATTTCATAACTAGCAGTTAAGCTAGTGTGTTATTTCATAACTAGTTTTTTCTACTAGGCCCTGTGGCACTTGGTTGGGCTTCGCCCAGTTTAAGTGATACTAACAACAGTTACATTTAATAGGTAGATATTAGGTCAGAACTTACTCTCCCTCCTTTCCTTAAAAAGACTATACAGTTAACATTCCCAAAAATGACATAGGCTCTAAGGGAAATTATGTTTCTCAGGGCCTCCTATGTGGGATTAATTTTTAAAAAAATAAAGTTTTCTGAAAAAAACAGTGTTTTCCGACACACCCTGTAGAAATAGTATGATATTTTATTTGTTAGTATGTGTGCATACGCATACGTATATGTAGAAATAATATTTATGTATTTCGCACCTGTGGAATGGCCGACGATCGGGTCCATGACCTCCGTCAATTCAAATAACATTTTGACACGAAACAAGTCAATCCTATGCAAAATTATTATTATAAGCATATAAAAATTTGCATGTTTTAATATTGTTGTCGTAAAAAATCAACAGCTGCGATTGTGAGACGGGAACATTATCGTTATTTTTCCTTTGCCGGTTTTTCTGATTGTCGGCCTACCTTATAAAACTCTTATATTAAATCCATATTTTATCAGAATACAGTGAAAGCTTTTTTTTGTCAAATGGTTTTTATGTCGAAAAATATAAACTATTTCTGAAATATTACAATCACAGTTATAAAGCATCTCGGGATGTCCCTAAATCGTTTCAAGGTTTATTATTCCCACGACAATATTTAATTCAAGTATACAACACATTATTCCCTGTGAGTTTAATGGAACTCATTACCGGGAAGACAACAATATTGGGGAGGGTGGGGCGTGTTGTGACTAAATTACAAAACTGAGTGTAGTAGAAAAATCTTTAATGAAATCAAAGGTTTGACATTTTAATGGAAACAAATAACTCTTTGGCTACATTATTTTGGTATTATTAACCTTGTTAACATACCAATAAAGTGACAAAATATTATTTTACAAAATATGGGAATTGGCTCAACACGCCCCACCCGTGGGGCTAGTTGAGACGGGGGTGGGGCGTGTTGAGACGAACAAATAATTAAGTAAAAGCATTAGGTAGGTACGAAATAAAATTGGTAAAAACGAAAGTCCCGATAGTATATTATTATCAGTTAAATAAAAGTGGTTTTAGTATACCTCCAATGTAATAAAAAAATAAAAAACATTTAAAATAAATCTCAGTCAGTCAATCAAAAGTCGCAGATGAAGTCAGGAATGTATTCATCCACTCCGGCACATAACTCATGACACCATTTATGACATTTTATGCACCTCACCCATCTTTCACCAGAAATATCATTAGAATAGGGGTTACGACAAAATATACATTGCTCTTCTTCGTTTGCATCGCTGTCGTCAGTTTCCATAAGTGGTAGCTCCTCTTCAGTTTCACTGGATGATGTGGACACCAAAATTCGTTTTTTTACGTCTTAAATATTTTTTTTATGTAGTTCTGTTTTTGACACCACCTTTTTTTATTGGGTGCTTGTTTTTTTTAGTTAGTTTTGTATATACGCTTTTTTAATTTTTTTCTCTTTGTGTTCCTTTCTTAGTTTGTCTTCTAATTCTATTTTTTTCTTTGTAGGGGTGTCCGTTAAAATTGCGCTCGTAAGTTTTTTACGATTTGGAAAGTTCTTTCTTGGTTGAGCTTTGGGTAATGGCCGGATTTGTTCTGGCGTTTTCTGACACACAGGTTTAATGGTTCCGCTAGTTGATGGTTGAGGGTCCAACAATTTTTCTTCAATTTCTGCATTCGTTAGATCTTGCAATGGTGTTCTTGTGAGATCAGCAGCAGAGTCTGTCAAAGGCACCTCAGCACGATTTGTAACTTCCGATGGAAGAAAGTCTTCATCTGTGAAAATATCCCTATTAAACGGGAAAATTCCACTTGAATTAAATCCTGCCATTATATTATTTGGCGTGATAGCAAGCGGAAGAGTTTTTTTGATAATGCCAGGCAGATCATATATTGTCATGGTCCGCCCTGGATGTTCTTTCATCCAACCATCCGCACCATTATTAAAGTATAGTTTAAAAGGTCCATAGACCGACCTGTCTAGGGGCTGCAACTTGTGCGTTGTGTGAGGTGGGAATGATAATAGAAGTACACCATTGTCTTTGCAGTAGTTTAATACTGCTATCAATAAATGGGATGAATGGTTGTCAAGAAGTAGCAAAACGGGCTTTTCTTTGGTACATCAAATTTGCTTTGTAAAGTGCTGGATGAAAAGTAAAAAGTTCTCCTCTGTTATCCAACCACTTGGATGAGCAGCTCCAATACATCCAAGTGGTCCATCAGTAATGAACTGGAATACTTTCGTGGAAATACTAAGAGTGGTGGAACAGAATTTCCACTAGCACTAACTGCAATCAGCATCGTAATGAGCGTGCCTCTTTCTGCTGATGTTACTGCTCCAACTTGCCGTGCCCCTTTCACAGCTAATGTTGGCTTCTGCACTGTCGTTACACCTGTTTCATTCCAAATATCTTGGCATTCAAACTTAAACCTATCAAGAATATTAGATAGGTTATCATAAAATAAACCCACATTATGCTTATTAAAGCTAGTAGCACGACTCAAACTCGTGGCTTCTGGTGCACGGATAGACAAATTTGCATTCCTTTTCATAAAGCTGACTAACCAATCTTTTGTAGCGCTTTGAGTTTTCTTCCAATTTTCCGGAATTTTCGTTAAATTTTGGAACGCATACTCATACGCAAGCTTTTTTGCATCAGTTATATTAAGCCCATAATAAACTTTGCTGCATTTTGCGATGTAATCTGCAAGTTCTTTTTCCTGTGCATGAGTAAAAACTTGACCAGGATTGGAAAATCCCACCTTACAATTTGTAAGAGGACTAGCTTTTTTCCTTTCGATGAACCGCTTTAGTGTCATATGATTAATTCCAAAAGAGACTGCAGCTTTTCGAAGTGACACGTTTGTAGTAATGGTTTCAGCTGCAGCTTGTTCATAAACGTTTTCTGGAATTTCCCCTCTATTCGTCTTTTTTTATATTTTTGGACCATTTTGCAAGACTGAAAAAAAAAATTACAAATAGGCACAGAAAGGAAATGTATCTAGGTAATAATGGTACATATATACATTCATAATATGTTAAAAAAATACGCCTGTTTACATAACACATATTGTATTAATGCATATTTTATGTAAACGTAAAAAAAACTAAATTCTAGCGGCGAGTTATGTCTGCCTCAACTCGCCCCCGCCTTGATGTAACAACTCGCCCCACCCGACGATTTTACATAAAAATGGCCATGCAAGTAAACATACTTGACGTACGCATTTCATTTATAACTAATAACACAGTCAAAAGATACAGTTTGTGGAGAAAAAAACATATAACGACTTACCGAGTGTTAGCAGGTTGGCAGACGACTTCGAAAATTTCTTGGAAAAGTTCGTTTAGCACTTAAAAATCTTACTTTGTCGTATAACTTTAATTCTATCGACCACACGGCACCACCGTTTTGACAGAAACTGGCGGTACGGGGTTCACACGAAACGGCGCTATGCGCGCGCAGCTAAGTCAACTAGCGAGAATTTTAAACGCGATGTCTCAACACGCCCCCGTCTCAACACGCCCCACCCTCCCCTACAATTAAGGTATGCATCACATTACGCTATACGCATTTATGCATCATGGCTTGACCAATTTCAGCATATCGCTCGCCATAAACCAACAATTGGAATGTATGACGAGTTATATGCTGAAATAAGCCAAGCCATGAGAATATACTCGTATATATATGTTTTTTTACATTAACACCACACAGTAGGCCCGAGGTAAATAATTTCCCTCAGAATGTAGA
Source organism: Hesperophylax consimilis (assembly GCF_061612785.1). Taxonomy (NCBI): domain Eukaryota; kingdom Metazoa; phylum Arthropoda; class Insecta; order Trichoptera; family Limnephilidae; genus Hesperophylax; species Hesperophylax consimilis. The sequence continues at coordinate 8,139,007 of NC_142842.1, forward strand.
AAATAGTAATATATGCATTAACCTAATGTGCAGAAAACACCCCTTAACCCTTAAATGAATGATTTATTAATTTTTCTGGAAAAAATATATTTTGTAGATATTTACATGCATATGCAAGGAAATATAAAGAATTTTTTTTTGTAATTTTTTAATGATATTTGATTAAAAAAAATTGTTGCAGATTTACAACACCATGTATTTAATAAAAAATAATATGAACAATTTACGTATGAAAAAAAAATAAAAAACCTAAAAAAAATTCTCAAAACTAATAAGTGTACCGGAAAAATACGAGTTATTACATATAAGTATTGTATTATTGTATCTACTTACCTAAGAAAATAAAAATAATAACAGCAAAACCAAACTGTAATTCTAACCTCCAACCAATTTTCGAGAATCTTCACTTTGTTAAAGAAAAAGTGACATTTGACATTCGCGAAAGAAAAAAAAAGGTGATGCCACTCGATAAAATATATTACCGTGAACTTGACTAAAAAACTATTCTAAAACGGCATGCATTAAATATACACCAAAGAGTTAAGGGTGGTTTGAACGGTATGTTGCCGTTTTGCAACAGTATGCATTTAAGGGGTAATGAAAACTAGTATTCTTACATTATATTATGTAGGAAAAAATATTAAAGAAAAAACATTTGTTCGCGTTGAAAGAAAAAAGTTAAAAAACAGTAGCTAAAGGTGAATACCAAATTTGAGCAAAATCGGCCGATTGATTTTCGAGGTAATATCGTGGTGCCAATTTTGAAAAATTAAGTTTTTGTACCATTTATGAGGTTATGAAATTATTTATACTATCGGTTAATCAGTTACTTTCCATAACTCATCTATTTGTATCACTTACCGGTTTGAACACGCGTTTTAAGGGGAGTTTATAGTAAACTAATATAATATACAAGAGCGATTGGTGATATAAAAATATACATTTACCATCTTATTTAATTTACACCATTCCTCAAAATATTAATATTGAAACATATGAATCTGCTTACTGCGGCTTAAAGCCAATGAATCCACATAGATTTTACCGTTTAACACGTTGTTGCAAACTTGGCATAATATGCCAAATTGATTCACATTGTTCAATAACGGTTTTTTCAAAATCCTAGATTATACGGAATAACCTTGATATTTTTTGGCGTTACGAGCTGTGGATTTTTTTCTTTTGTCTTCAGACGTGTTGTTATGATAAGAATCGTTTTAACGTATTAAAATTTGTTAATTAATATTAGTTATTCGCTAACTCTATTACTTATTAACCTGAGGTTTCCCAAGAGGAATTCAGCGGCTAACTTGTGGGCAATGTTACGGGCACAGATTTCATAGAAGTTGAGTTTTACAAGATAGGTCGACAAAATTTGGAATATGTCTCTTAATAAAAATATTTGAACTAGAAGTCATATATTTTTCTAGTTTCTAATACACAAAAGATATATTTTTTTCATGTCTCTTATTTTTTTGTCTTAATTTTATTGGAAACGAGTGGAGGGAATATTAATAACAGACAAACGCAGTATTTTCAATTTTGGAGGCGGGTTTGGGTCATAACCAACACCTCTGCCATAGGTCTCTTTCAGAGTGGCAGATACTACCAGTATCGCCCTGGTGTAAGACCACCATTCAGAATTGAAACGTTGCTCCAAATGGCTTTAGCCGTGTTTAGTGACTAGATCTGAATAGCCAGGTACTTCCCCACCTTCCTCTTTCCCTTCCCCACTTACCTTCAGCCTCACAACATCCCCCAATTGGGGATGCCATAGTCTCACTGGCTCCAGACGGGAGCAGTTGGGACTCTTGTGAGGTATTCACTATAAAAATAAAAAAAAGGTCACCCCAAGTGGTTCGCTGCGCTTGGTGATTTAGTAGGGGTGCCCGGGTTCATCAGGTGAGGTGTGTTCAGGATGCGCCTGTCCACCAATGGTGTTGCCTGCCAGATCAGGAGAGGCTGATTTGGAGAGACCATTTGACCTCTCCAACCGGTCTCTCGACCCATCGCCTAGTGCCGCAGAAGTAGGGATATGTTCATATGTCCATCAGTTCTGGACATACTGATCCCTAGATTCCTAACCAACCCTCATACCTCTTACCTTCCCAGAACTTCCTCTCCTTCCTTTCCTTAAAAAATACCCTCTACCCAGTATTCCAAATGATGACATAGGCTCTCAGGCAAATTATTTTCCCCAAGACCTTATGTGTGGGATAATGCAAAAAAATGCTTTTCAAACACAAATATTGCCAATTTTCTTTATGACAAAATAATATTTTTTGACTGAACACCGTCAGTAGATTTGAAAAAATATTTCAAGTATTAATTTAATAAAAAAAAAAAATAATAATTTCAATACTGAAAAATACAAAGCAAATTTTTGTTCATTACACAGGAATATTCACAGTATTCACACCACAGAAATTCTCAAAAAATGTATAAAATCAAAATCAATTCCTGTCTTTTTTATCTTTTCCTTGTTACATTAACTTATTGTGGTAGAACAGATATGGAAACATGAAAACTTGTTACTTAATTAGTTTTGCTTAGGGACAGCCATTTCAGCATGGCGTGTATACGAGCCACTAAAACAATAAACTGTATTCATAGGCACTTAACATGATAAACACTTATTCTTAATTAAGTATTAATGGATAATAAAGCAATTAACCTATGAAGATTTACAACATTTCAGGGCGGCCTCCTCTCCTTCTTCTTAATTACACGTTAGTTAATTATATAAAAAATAATTAAAAATCTAATTATCTGAGAGAGCTTAAATCTCTCGTAATAATGTGAGAAGTGTTCGCCAACATGAAACTGTTTCATGTAATATTTGGTTAGGTTAGGTTAAGTTGCCAAATCCGAACAACGTAACGTGAGTCATGTCTTTGTGAAAATAATGTTTTAAAATGATCTTCCCGATATCCAATCCGGCAGATAGACTCGTTGTCGATGACAATACATTCTATTGGTAGTAATCACGCTCACACAGGCGGAAATTTTCGAATTTTTATGAAATTACATGACGGTATGTACATAGTATACACGAAATAAATGTCGGCATCATCCAATTAGGATTTGGCTTAATTGATAGCTGGGTCACTCATTTTAGCCAATCCTTGGGGAGGAAGGTTCAATCCTCAGTAAAACCAAATATGTACTATAGCAAAACCACTTTTTTTAATCATTTAAGACAATATTACCGAAAATTGTTCGGTCTCATCGAGGCATAATTTTCTGTTTCAAATTATTGCTTGAGAGTCGCTTATATTGTTTTCAACTAATATTTATTACAATTTGAAGTTTTACTCATTATTAAATATTACAAATTTGAGGTTTTACTCATTATTAAATACTACAATTTGAGGTTATACTCTTTAATAAATACTACAATTTGAGGTTTTACTCTTTATTATATATTACAATTTGAGGTTTTACTCATTATCAAATACTACAATTTGAGGTTTTACTCATTATTAAATACTACAATTTGAGGTTTTACTCATTATTAAATACTACAATTTGAGGTTTTACTCATTATTAAATACTACAATTTGAGGTTTTACCCACTATATTATTCCAAAAACTAAAAAAATATGGGTTTATTTGAATTGTTTATTTGAATTCCGCACAAGAGTCTCAAGTGATACCCGCTGTCTGGAGTTAATATGGAAATAGGAATATGGCACCCCAGTTGGGGTATGTTGTGAGATTGAAGGGTGGGGGTAACTGGCTCATCAGAGTGCCTTTTACCAGGGCGATACTGAGAGTATTCAATGGAATAAAATGATAAGATTTATTCTAAACTATTGCATCATTTCATTGTGCTAAAGTGTTTGGTACCCCCACGCTAATGTGCTTGAACGTTTTGCAAACCAGTTTAATTACTATCTGAGGCTGTTCCATCACGCTCGGTTGTGAGTATTTTGCTCAAAAAGCGGCAATTTTGGTATATTTTAACGCAGAGGCTTGCAAACTACACCCTGTTCAGAAAGAAGAAATCTTTTTTTTTAATGTGCGTACTATACAAGAGTCACAACTGCTCCCCACCGTCTGGACTTTGTGGGTCTATAGCATGTTTTGAGGCTGAAGGTAGTGGAGAGAGGAAAGAGATGGAGAAGAGGAAGGAATGGAAGTACCTACCTGGCTATTCAGATCTGGTCACCATACACGATGATGGTAGGTATAAAGTATAATATAAGTATAAATTCAATTTTTTTGTTCACAGTCCTCCTCACATGAGGGGGCTGTAGTTTATAAATTTGTTGTTGTATATAATTTCAAGTTACAATGTCTTCATAATGTTTGTAAGTTGAATATCACTCTGTTATCTCAGCCATGTTTTAACTTTTATTTTAAATATATTCATTTCCGTTATTATTTTGTTTGATTATGTAAAGCATTGTATAATTTCGTATATCGAAGATGTGAGCTAACTTAAGATTAATAAATAAATAGAATTTAATATTTCTCTGTCCAAAAGATGTATTCAAACTGAGAGTAACCACTATATTTTGGCTTATTGTTCTGGTTGAGTAAATTTATTTTTTTAAATTTTAAATAAAATATTTTTTGAATAAAGTTGTTGTACACTGTAGACTAGGAAGTTTTCAAATATTTCTTCAGTCTGTTGTCTTTATTACTGCTTTTTGGGCTGTGTCGAGTGCTCAAGGCAGACCCCCGAACAGTCATCCCGTATTCTATTAGTGATTGATACAAAGCGTAGTACACTTTTTTTAATATCATTCATGTTGTGTATATTACGAATGTTTCTAAAAAAATAAAAAGGACCTGATGAGTTTTTTTGTATTTAAGTCAATACGTGAGATCCATCGGATATTTTGAACAATTTCAATTCCAAGATATTTGATGCTTTTGGAGTGTTCTATAGTGAGACAGAGGCATGATAAACCTTGATTATTTTCATAGATTCCTTAGCATGCATGTAATATGAGAATTAAGTCATCCGACGACTGTCCTCTAGCTGTTATAGAGAATGTCAGATATTTTGTTTTATTGACAAACCTTTCCTCATCTGTTGTTTGTATTTACTACACATTGCTTCTAATAACTTTAATAACTCTATAAATATAATAAATTCTGGGTTCAGATTTTAGGTATTCCTCCGTTATACATTTATGCACTGAATTAAAAAAATATATTTTACGTAGTTTTCAAATCAATTAAAAATCAGAGATTTTTGTTAAAAATCGGAAACAAATACACCAATACAATCAACCGTGAGACACTGCTACGCGAAGAGTGTGCGAGGAAATGACACGTTATTGATGTCCCGCTTTAGTTCGCTATGTGGGAATATGAGAAATCCACACGTCCGCAGTTGTATTTTGATTTAGACCATCGATACCTACGCTGTGTGTGTGCAGTCCAACGCCTGTTGTGCCAGCCGGCCGTCAGTTGGTCGCGGACCGTCGTTAGATGTGGACCCTTCGCACGTTTTTTTAGCATTTGCCGATGGTTTTTTCATGTTTTCAGCAATTAAATTACAATTATTATCACTTTTGATATAACATATAATAAACATAAGTAATTAGCTATGAATATTCATATTTTCTCGATATTAAATCGCTTATTTAGAGATGTGTATTGACTACACAGCACCGGAACGCGTGGATTTTTTTAGCACAGTAAGGGAAAGGTTAAACGTTAGGGAATTTCTCTAACGGTCTCAGCCATTTCAAGAAACGCAAAGTTTCGATTCTGAATGTAGGTTTTTCACAAGGGCGATACTGAAATAATCTACCACTCTTGTACATAACGCCAAAAAATGATAAGCTTACCAAAGTCTATTGTATCGATGTTTGACTATCAATTATCTTAAGGACAAACTTCTCATAATATAATATGTGATATTATAACGAAGCTTATTATTTTCACACCACCTACCGCAGTTAGACAGCTATAGTCAGTAGTCAGTAGCTATACTCATATGATGAACTTAACTTAAGTAAAAGTAAATGTTTCTTCTTTAGAATAAACGTAGGTAGGACATTGATCTCATCAAAATTATCAAGAGTATATTTGACTCACCTACTTTGTTGCAACACATCCCTTTATACTCGTATATCCATTCCCGTAGACTCTGAAGCAATGATTTGCTTTTCATCAACTCCACAAACTATGGATACCATTCGAAAATGTCCAGATTGGTCAGACCTGTCAACTCAAGTCAGGACCTTGAATTTTTTGGTGTTAACTTTAATGATTTTTGTAAGTCATTACATTATGCAAGTAATATTTTGTATTGATACGGCTCCATATAAAACTTGTTCCTGTCGTGACTTGACATTATTATTTCTTTGCCCTATTTTTGTCATAGCTGTAATTTTTTTATTATACTCTTTCGTAACATTGCTTATTGTAATTTGTGTAATATGTAGTATGTTGGAATTGGATATGATCCGCTAGTAAATAAATAACAAGACACGGACAGATAAGCCATATTTTGTTGTTTATTTTCTGTTATTGTTTATGTATTTTGTTACAGATGACACACATAAACTTCACTTTGACTTTGGTTCAAGATTTTGTTTATGATATCCTGCGATAAGCGAGCCCTAAGGGTCTGAGACAGAGGTGTGAAATCGTCGGATCACGACAATAGAAAGAATTTTATTTTTTTTATTTTTTTTGCTGGATTTTATTTAGGTATTGGAGCCAGGAAGGAGTCTGAAAGGGTCGAGAGGATGCACTAGGTGGCATGAAAGGCTGGGAGGTGACTGGAGAGACTAGGGTAGACTAGGATGAGGTGATTTTGCACAGCGGTGCTGCCAAGGTCTTTTATCTATGTGAGGATGTTGTGTCGGCGCTCTTTATTGGCAGCAGACACATGTCAGCGCTATATTAGCGGCGGACACATGCCTGAGCGGATGACGAGCCTCGTGCTGGCACAGTTGGTGGACGAGGTAGTCTCTCTCCCTGCAGCAGCTGGTACAGTTCCTTTGCTACCTAGGACTCTTGCAGCAGAGTCTCCATCTTCTGTCTTTGTCGAGCGTCACAGCGGTGCTGCCAAGGTTTGTTGTCTATGTGAGGATGTTGTGTCGGCGCTCTTTATTGGCAGCAGACACATGTCAGCGCTATATTGGCGGCAGACACATACCTGAACGGATGACGAACCTCGTGCTGGCACAGTTGGTCTAAATAACAAATGTAGATCCTAAGAAATAAACTGTACAGCGCCCTTGAGGTGATTTTTCACAAAAACGGCGCTCTATAAATTATCCAATTATTATTATTATTATTATGTGATTAACGAAAAAGACTCTCAATTACTCCCAACCGTCTGGAGCCAGTAAGACTACGCACCCCCAATTTACGGTATACTGTGAGGCTGAACGTAGTGGTAAAAAAGGATATTTATTATTTTATTTATATATAATTTGTACATTTATTTATAACAATGAACAGGTAATACAGCCTAAGACGTTATAATTGTACCATTTATGCAGTGTATATGCAATGCCGAAAATCTCGCAAATGCGCTATAGGACACAAAAAATAAATCTATTTTTTTATCTACCGCATTCAAAAAGCACGTAGCTCTCCCCACAGGTGAGTTCATAAATAAATTAGTGCGGCTTGCTCTACTATATAGAAGATTGTGATGACGTCCTCGAGAGTGAGACGCTGGTACAGAAAAATTTAATTCGGCCAGTATCTCATTATTAGATAGGTGACCGTTTATTAGTTGAAAAAAATATTTAAGCAAAGCAATACCTCTACGTGTCTCTAGGGAGTGGTAATTGGTCATGCCTAATATATAAATCGATGGGTAATGTGCCAGGAAATTCCAAGCTCAATTTAATTCCAAAATCAAACGTCAAGTGTCCACTTAAATTTTTTTTGTGTCGCATTAAATAAGTAGATGATAACAATTCTTCCAGATTTCTGTAGTTTATACAAGTGTTGTTACTAATAATATTATTTTGTACAAGAAACCTGTAAATAAATAATGCTAAAAATAAAATTATTCAATATGACGTAAAAATTTTGACATTTCTTACGAAGTTAATTTTCATCACTTTTCTTGAGTGAAATATTATAAAAATTACATCAAAATAATGTATATAAAATTATGTATATAAAATTATCTTTCTGATGATACCTCTAATCCATTAATTTCACAATCAATTTATATAAAAAATAATGAAAGAAGACGCTTTGACACTAAAAACGTGGCGAATATTTCGTTTGCATTCCACAGAAAAATTCTTTGTAAAAAATCTGAAAAGCTAGAAGTCATTCCGGTATTTGCTGCGTAAAGAACGAGAATAGCCCAAGCGATTGTGACCTTGTTCTTCATACAAATTCCTTATACATAAGGGTCAAAATCGCACATAATTTTTTTTTTAATTCGTAGATAATGTGCAGCACTCACATATGCGGTCAGGGCATATGACGAGGGTAACGTCCATAGAGCCGCGAGAATAAAAACCTCAAAAAAATTTTAGGTAGTATATGAAGGTTAGGATGTATCTGATTATTCAGATCTGGTCACTAGGGCGATACTAATATACTTACTATCCAGGTACGTATTTTTCCAACAGTATTATACTAACGGGGACATGCCTATATACAAATAAAATAAATAATTACAAGTAGCGTTTTGATGTTTAATTTGCCATTCTGCTTAGTTTTACATATTAACAGAATTATATTAAAAATAATATCAATACGCAAATGTGAATGAAAGCTTCACAGGAGTATAAAATTATTTGGTTGGTTGGTATTTGAACAGCTACCGATCTACTTTCGAATTCACCCCAAGGGCTAAAGGGTTTATGATTTCTGAATTAGGGTTACCTATATTGAATAATTACCTACTGAATTTTATTTTAAGAAGGGGAACCTTCACAAGGGCGCATGCAAAGGTACACGAGTTTCTATTCTTACCGTATTTGAATCGAGTGAGTTTTTTGTAATGAAATATTATACTTATTCCGTTGCCCGTAAAAACATCGATAATCAATGAAAAACCTTAATTTTACATAACCTTTTTTTGAATTTGAGAAAAAAGAAAGATAAGTTTATTTTATTTTACTGTGGGATTTAACTAAACAACAGTCTGATGGAAGTACTTTGTAACTGTATTGAATCCTCATTTAAATAATGTTGTGATACACAACGAAATTAATGATATTATACCTTAATGTTGATTGTCGGTATATGGGTGCATTAGAGAAGTGATTTGAAATAATTGAGTTCATGCAAAATTATTTGAGTTCAATGAGCTTTTAATTTTCAAATTGATTTTAGAGCTGACGAGTATAAATCATATCAGATAAGCGATAAAGTAGGTACGAAAATTATTTTATTAATTGATAATTCGTTATTTGAAATGTGTATTTCTTTTGTTAAATTATGTAAGATTATTGTAATTTTCAAGTTAACTAACATTCGAATGCAAATTTCTTCTTTTGAAAGTCAATGATCCAAATTTCAGTTTCACAAATCTTACAATTCTAATATCCCGTGATTTTTCACGGTTTCGCAATAACCATCGAATAAATAATGTACTTTTGTAATTGCGTTTAAAGCTATCAAATTTTTCTGTACTGTACTAATTGACAAGGCTAGTAGTCCATGAAGGTAAGCTGATACCAACCCTAATGTGTGGTAGTAAGGGATGGAACTGGTGTGAGGGTGTATGTGCGATAAAACCATGTATAAAAAATCTGTGAATGCACCCAAATTTGCAAATACAGATAACTAGACAGACAATAAAGGCAATGAACTCTGCCACAAGTCACCCCAAAGAGTTAGCTACATTTGATGACTTGGCAGGGCTGCTCAGGTTCTTGGAGCAAGGTTTGTCTGGGGTTTTCGGCCGAAAGCGTCTGCCCACCAGCTGCGTGGCAGGCCGGTTCGGAAAAGACTGCTTAAAGGTCACCCTTTGACCTCTTTAGCAGGACTCTGAGCCTTCTAAAAAAAACCTCCAAAAGGCATCCTGTGTGAAGCTATTGTAGAAAAAATTAGGAAGTAAACATCAAAATAATTTTTAAATGGTAAATAATACAAGATATCAAAGCTATGGTACTGCCGCTGACAGCTCTGTCTTAACTTATATGTAACTTGTGTCATTTATTGAAAAAGAAATAGCTTACGACAATGCAATCAGAAGCATGTACATATATAAAAAAAAATGTTATTAACAATGAATACAGAATTTTGCGTTTCAAAATCTAACAAATAAAATGGAACACAAACACACATAAATCAGTTTAGGGGTGGCACAATATTCGACAGGGTGTTTGTCGGGGGGTGCTCGCATCACGAGTGCGCGTGGGGGAGAATAAAAACACGAAGAATGTGGGATATGGGAGAATATCGATCACACTCCCTCACGTGAAATACTCCACTGCTACTGGCCGAAGAATGACAAGTGTTCCGATCATGTGTCAAATAGCAGGGGGTAGGGAAACGAGAGCGTTCGATTGGTGTTCGATCCGTGGGGGTGGGATTCGAGCAAGGTGGGTGATTCGCGATTTTATTTCATATGTCATTAAATTCAGAGGCCATTTCATGGAGCGTTACTCGAACAACATTCGCTCAATGAAGATCATTGAATGTGTAGTTTAATTTCACTTTAAGTGTGCATGTTTATTAGCGATTTTATTTCCTTACAAATGTATGTAATGAGATAAAATTAAATATATGGCAGTCATTTAACGTGTAGAGTTTATCTTGTGGTTTACAACCAAAGTGAAGTTTTATTCCAGTGAAATGTTTTTCATACGGTTTGTTGCAAAAGTGTTTAGGTGTGAATAATTTTGTTTTGATTTAATTATAACTTATCTTGTGGCGTGGAAAATAGTTACCCACTTTGGAACATGGTTTCATGTGTGATTACCGATTACCAATAAGGCTTTTTTTAGCAATAGACAGACCACAGTATATAATAGTAAAGACTGCCTGGACATTATGTCTGTATAATCTGTTCATTTATTTATTTACTGTCGCCTTTTTTATAGGGTTTTGTATATGAATAGTAAAAATTATACAATGTGAATAATTATACATGCCGACTGACTTAGTATAATGATTTCCCTGCATAACTATTCTGGGCAGTTAGGAAAAAGATATTAAAAAATCCAACATCTTAAGTTTTTCAACAAAATACAAATGAAAATTCTATTGAAAACCAAATTATTTTCATTGATCAACTACAAAATGTAGGTACCTACCTAAGAGTAGTAATAATAGTTCCATGGTAGGTAAGTATCTACTTATACACACCATTGTACACCTGAGATTTTCATTTGAGATATTTACATAAACAATAACGATTGGTCGTCTAGCAACTATTAAAAAGTATATTGATAGACGTCGTTTTCTGTCATGCTTTAAAAAAAAATATATCTGATGAAATCTACCTAACTGTTTTAAAAATCATGTTATCTAGTAAATGTATTGCCTGTGACTACAGTGCCATGGCAATAAAATGACCAATACGTACCTACAAGGTTTTTAAATTAAATCCCCATTGTAACGAAATAATGGAAAACGATGTTAGTATCTAAATAAATACATTTTTCTCGTTTTTACAATGCGTGGGAGTGATGAGCTCACATCCAGTAATAATATGATTATATGTTTGTCGATAAAAATGACGTTATAAATGCGAATTATCACAAAAAACGCAATAATCTCTTTTGATTCGAAATGTTTTACTGAAATAATAATTTCACAGTGGTAAATTTATTTATCTCGTCGCCGCAAACCGCAAACACATTTAGACTTCCGTTATTATGCGTAACAAGTAAAATACAAAACATACGTAAATAAATCATTTAGCAGAGCGTGCAAGTAATATATATAACATTTCTTGGGTGATTTTTACAGCGCATTATCATAAAGACTTCAACGCCTGTATAATCAGACAATACTCAAAACTTTCAGATATTTAGGTCTTGGTGTTTGAACTCTCGTATATGCGACTAATTAATACTTTTTTTTTTTTTTTTTTTTTAATTGTACAACAGAACATTTGTTCCAGTTACAGTACAATTTTACAAACAGTATAATTTTACATCATATCAGCATTTGGGTAAGTGACTCTTCAATAATTGTTTTAGGTCGTTTAAAGAACAGTCATTTACATCCAAATTCTTTGCTAGTTCGTTCAACAGCACCACTCCCCTCGTCATGCTATGCTTTGCCAGGACGTCGGTTGTGCCTTTTGGTACTCTAAATAAGTCATGGTATCGACTTCGGCTGTAGTGGTCTGGTACATATAAATCATAGCATCCCAAGAGGAATGGGCTATCAATAAAATTGTTCCAAATTTTTAAAGATATAGTGGCTAGGCTTGCTTTCCGCCTAGTTTCCAGACTCACAGAATTGGTTTCCTCAAGTAAGTCGATATGGTGCATGAATCTGGGATAGGTTCCATGCGTCCGCATATAGACATACATGAGGAATTTCTTCTGGATTTGCTCTATCATTTCATACTTGGTTTTGACAGCATCACAAATTAACGATCAGCGCCATTACATAAGTAGCAGAATTACGTATTATTTGACAGTTTTGCGGTCACGCTGTTATGTTTGCGAGTAGCTGATGTATTGATTTGATAAAACACTGACACAAGCCGACAATATGTGGTTCGTGGTCCGACAATATGGGGGCAATTTTTTGAAGTGGTAATTGTAAAACAGTTAAAAACCGTGCTTATTTTCGATTTATAAAAGTATTAACCCCGTAACATTACCGTACAAAATCAATGACGTAGTTGTAAAAAGACGTAGTGCAGTAAGGAACATAGGTTATAATAATGGCCTCGAGAATGTTGATGTAATAAAAACAATAAGTGTTTTTTGTTCGTTCAATATTAGAATTTGTATCGGTTAATAGGAATCCCTAATCTAAATTTAATAATGAAAGGAGAGGGGGAGTTTAAAAAAACCTTCTGAAACACTCAGACTTTAAATTTTTCCAACTACCCCAATATTTAAAATACTCTTTATTATTATAAAAACTATCAATACTATAGACGAGAAATATCCGACATAAAATTCTTATTCAAAATCATCCACAACGATGTTTCTAATGGCTATCTTCTGGAAAACGTTAATTTTCCTCTCCGAAACGAAACAAACGATTAAACCAACCATTCAACATCCCACACTCATAAACTAACCTCACACAACAAATAAATAATTTCCGGAAAATAGACATATAAAATAATGATTAGTATAGTATGATAAATTCGAATAAAGAAAGCAAATGCTATTAGATTGTGACATTTGTTATCATTATTCTATTAATGTATTTTCATCACTTTTAGAAGCCTAAAAAAAAGTAATGAGAGATGTGAAATAAATGACCGATTCTGACTTTGAAATCGTTTGGATACCCTTGTCCCTGATCTGGCCAAATCTTTAAAAATTATACTGCACATTATCTGATCACATCTCTTAAAAAAAATCATAAAAAGTTTTATACGGTACATTGTAATGGAATTGAAATCACAAGTGCCTATTTGTACTTATAGATCGGGGGTTTATGATCACAGAGGCCTATCTGTAAATCTACAAAGAAATAGTTTGAGATGAACGCAAATAAAGATTCGAATGTTGCCGTCTGTTTGCCCGACAGATGAGCCCAACTGCAAACAAAATGTTTATATTCTTGGTATACTTTATTTCGTCACGAATATAGGTAATAGGCACTAAAATCGCTTGGCAAACGGAGTCAAGAAACGCTCGATTTCAAGCGCAAAAGTGGTATGTATTTTTATTTATTTTTTATTGGAGAAAACACAAACAGACAGTAATAAATATGACAAAATTATAATGAAAAAAACATTCATTTGAGAATTCGCCTGCATCCTAACTATTTCTCACAGATAACAATTTGTAAACTATTTTATAAGAACGATTTATAATAACAATTTTATAATTCTCAAATTTTGTAAACCATTTTATAAGTACGAAAAAAAAGTTAATCAAGAGAAACTCTCACAGAAAATCTTAGCCATTATATTGTAATATTTTTAAGTCGTTTCATTAATGCGAACACACATTTCTATTGAATAAATACATTTTTTAATAGTTTACATTTATATTTTAAATTGGGTAAATATATATATTTTTTTATTTATTTGAATTCTGCTTAAGAGAAACGATGGGAAAAGCTTCAACTTATTCAAGCATATTTTTTGGTATTCATAATATAAACCAACTCGTTATAAAGATAAATCCAAAATCACTATTTAGCATTAAGATTAGCCTTAACTCTAAACACCAGTTTGTAGCTAGGCCCCTGTGATCGTCCAAGAATATAAATAATTAATCATGAATAGTGTATTCATTAGATAATTCAATCAATGGTGAATAAAAAACCTTTTATGACTGTGCAATACTAATTCCTTTATTGAACTCTCCAAGTTTTATCGAACCCGCTGATCGCCGATATGAGGCTGTGAGTGCAAAACGAGGTTTTAATAATAAACAAGAAAAAACATGTTGTAAGATATTTCATTGAATGTTTTGATAATTAATTAGAGATGTTGAGTAAGCGTTTTTTTTTCGTTTAAGTAATGGTTGATGAACTGAAACAATTTTGAATAAAGAACAATTATTATATAGATAGACCGATAGACAGAGTAGGAACTTTAACAAGAAACTTTGAACAAAGAATAGAAGTGCCTTTCATACAAATTTGAATAGGAACAAATGTTCCATTTAGCTCAACCGCCTGACGCTCCTTCTTACTTCGGACATCGTAGATCCAATTGAATTTCATGAACACAATTTTGTATTGGAAATTTTAGCCTTGATTAGTCTTTGAATCACGAAACACGCCCAGAAGGCCCTTCTTGTGTCATTATTTATTCTATGCTTGGAAAGAACAGTAAGCCTGTTGATAAATTCAAAGACAATTGGAAAAACGAGAGATTTTATTTAATTGAAAATACTATTTTCGGTTGTCGGTGCGTGAAATATAAGTGAAATATTCTAGCGTGAAATTATTCACGTTAAATAAATTTAAATTTGTTTTTTTTTTTTAAACTGATTGTCTGAATTCAGACAAGCGATAAAGTAGTCGTATGTAGTATACTTATAGTAAGAAAATTATTTTATTTGTAACATTAAAAATAGTAATTCTCCATTTGAAATGTGTGTTTCTTTTGTTAAAATTTTACATGTTTACTAACGGTGTTGTGATCGTCTATAATAATAATTATAATCATGGGGTAGCACTGTTTTTGTGTAAAATCATCTCAAAGGCGTTGTAAATATTTTATCCAATCCGAAAATATTCATCGAAAAGAAAAAATGACAGGTTTTTAAATTTCGTTAGGCCTAGTATTGTGTTTTGAGCTAGTTTTAATTTTAATAAAAGAGATTTTCTACTTTAACTTTGACCCAATTAAAATCGAAAATCATTTCTCGAAATCGAAAGGTTATTTTAGAATTCGGAAGATAACCCAATTTGGAGGCGAAATCTCTGCATCACAAAATTAAGATAAAATGTGGCAAGTAAGAAACATTCTTGTTTCCAATTTACTCTTAATTCAAATCTTGTTCATGTATAACAAAGGGTGACCGAATAAATCATCACAATGATAATTCATCATATCTTTAAAAAGTTATATAAAGTCATGGAAAGTGATGAAACAAAAAAAATATTAACTGGGTTAAGTAGGTTAGGTTAGGTTAGGTTAATTTTTTTTTCATCGTTTCTAATGACTTTTTATCATTTTTTAAAAGTGTGTTGAATTGTCACTGTGTTGAGTTATCATGGAACCGAAATGATATTCCTTAGCTTTTAATAATGATTTACTAGTGATTAAAACACTTTATCATTATACTAGTGTATAAATAAACAGAGTTTCGCGTTGAATATGAGGGCATTTTGCCACTTTTTTAATGCAATTTACTTAGAGATAGTACACGCGGTATTAATAGAAAGCACTACAATTGCCGTATTTTTTGTTTGCAACTTTGAGATTTCTACAGCGCGTCTATGTAATATATTGTAAGGTCATTGCGAGAAACATGTATCGAAATAACATTGGACCTTTTAGAAGCAAACCACTGAGCTAATAACCGTCTTGTCAGCATGGTCCAAAGCAAGCAAGGTCGGGCTTATTGCTTTGATAAATTGTAAAAACCTCGGCTCTCGTGTGATTTGACCTGTACAGGAAGAGAGTGTGTATTATTGGTGTCCTATCCTGGTTACATAACGTCACTTTTCTTTCGGCTCGCACCGCACCTTGTTTGCCCAACAAATTCGAGACTTTCAACGTTTGTCTTTCTTACAAAGCAACTTGTTTAGTGTGTGAGAGACAACTTTTTTGGTACACGCCATTTAAAGCCTTATGCCCAAAATTTGTGTGTCATCCAAGAAATGTATTACCAAATCTACACGGTTAGGCACACTTAGAGTGTAATATTGAAATTAACATAGTCGACGTGCTAATGAACATATCAATGGTTTGTTTTCTGTCGTTGGGCCTAGAGTTCAGGTCCTGTTATTTCAACGCGATAAAAATAATATTTAAAAACACAAAATTATATTAAAATCTACCGGCTCTGTTAACAATTGAGGGTCCTTTTTTAATTTTATTTTTTAGTTTGTACAACATTTTATGTTTATAAACTAATATGTACAATGTACATGGTTATGTGTGTTTATTTCTAAAATATTATTTTTTTGTTCGTAAACTAATATGTACATTTATTTATTTATTTATTTTGTAAGAAACAAACAGCTTTTATATAATATGCAGTGATAGATATAAATATACAAGTTAATTGAAGTCAAGCCACAGAAGTTTATTATGTTAAAGTGCATTAGAAATGAAGTTTTAGTTTCTTAAAATTAATTTGGTGTTAAAGGAAGGGGAGAGGAAGAGGAAAATAGGAAGAGGATAGGAGATGCTGCCGATACATTCCATACTCTCATATTAATAATCGATCGTACGCATTACTTCATATCGATATTTCTTTAGGTTATTACCAAAAATGTCAATGCTGTAAAATGTGTTATTATGTTGTGCACATATACGAGGAATTGGGGAATTTTTTCGAATGTTTGTTCTACACGAGGGTAGATAAAATAAATCAGATTGTTGGGTTGATCTAGACGGAATATGAAAATTTATTAAATTGGTAAGTTCTGGAGAGTCCAAACCATTATTTAGGATTTTAAATAATAAGATTTGATCAAAAATTAGACGTCGTGCTTGGAGGGAGTTAAAATTATGAAATTTAATGGATTCGGTATAATTTGAGAAGTGTAAGTTTAGTTTATAATTTATGTGTTTAAAATTTTTTTTTTGAATTCTAGGCTACATGTCGTTATTTATAAAATATTATATTTTATGTTTATAAACCTATGTGTACATGGCTACATGTCGATATTTATAATTTTTTTAGTTTATAAACTAATACGTACAATGTACATGGTTATGTGTGTTTATTTATAAAATCTTATATTTTATGTTTATAAACTAATATGTACATGGCTACATGTCGTTATTTATAAAATCTTATATTTTATGTTTATAAACTAATATGTTCATGGCTACATGTCGTTATTTATAAAAAATCATGTTTATAAAATAATATGTACATGATTACATGTCGTTATTTATAAGCATATATTTTTTAAATACACTTATTCCTCAGACTTTCATGCATTTTATTTTTATTTTTGTATTTGTTTATTATTTGTGTGTTTTATAATAAATATACAATGTTTACAAGTCATACTGTTTTAATTTATACTATATTTCCATTAAAAGCATTTGCTTGTGGATTGAAGATGGCTCAGAAAATATCGACTTTTTGCACTTACAGCACACTAATTTCGACATTCTCTTTTTTTTAGCAGCAAAAAGGGCAGTATTTAAGATTTTCGGGCTCTGGTTCTCCTACCTGAATTTTATTACCTGAATCAGTAGGTTTTGCGAGAATTTGGCTTATATTTTTTAGTCGGAGCTTCAAGTCTGAATCCAAGGCTTGACCGGATCTGTGCTGAGTTGTTTAATAAATTCTCTTTTGGTTTGAGAGTTTATTTGATCATGTTGTGGCCATAAATTACAGCAGAATTGAAAAAAGCCATGTTTAAGATGCCATAGAATACAGCCATTGACCATCTATTAGTTTTGCGGCTGCACGTCATTGAGGAGCACATTTGATCAAATAAATCTACTCTTCCTTTTGTTTGGTCGTAGAAATGAATCATGTCTGGTTTGCCACTTGAATTATTAATTATTGCATTTTCATCACAAGAAGATAAACGGTAAAACATACTTGCAGGTTTTGGCTTGTACGATAGAAGTGTCAGAGGGCCATCAAAACAAAACGTAGAACTGCCAACAGGTCGAGATCTCGAATTCTTCAATTAATCGTGGATTTCCCGCCTATTTGATTGGAAAGTGCCCACTAGATTTGATTTGTAATTTGAGCTGGTCCTCGAGAGGTGCGGACATTACTCATAGCTGAAGTTCTGTGACATGATTGACCCTTATTAGTTGACCAAACATCCCGCGTCCATTCTTACTGCGAAGAGTATTTGCAGGAACACGATAAATTCGCCCTGAGTTGGCAGATTGCGAAGCATGAGCAGAATCAGATGCTAGGTCAGCTTCTGCAATTTTGAGTCTGCTTCTTCAGTGGGAGCAGATTCTTGTAAAGGGAAAGCCTCTTCATTTACATAGTTATTCTCATCTTCTATGAATGTCGTCCACAAACTGGCTGTCCTCGTCTTCAGAGACTGATTCTGCCAGAGAAAGACTATCTTCTTGGTCTAAGATTTTCAAAATATCGTTATTGTTTAATACATTAGACCATGACATGTTGGTATCTGAAACAATGCCAAAATAAACATAAAATGGACGAAAAATTCACCAAAGTAAAAACACATAATCTTAGTTAAAAGTTACACAAAGCCTAAACATACGTCTCGCAGGCGTACTATACCTCAAAAACTCAAAAATGGCTGGACTTATCTTAGCGATACAGGTACCATCGGCGAGCTCCCATCGGCCACTGGTTTGGTTAAAGAGCACGAGGCGCTAACTTCAACAGTTAGAAAGAGAAATAGAATTTAAGATTTTTTGTACGCCTCGCAGGCGTAGATAAGGCTTCTAGGGTTAAGTATTTAGGGATTTGATTATTCATAATTTTATGTACAAAAATGAACGTATTATGTAACAGACTATTTTTTATTGGAATCCAATTTATTTTATTTGTTTAATTTTTGCATATTAGCCTTTCCTTAGTGTACATCTCATAGCTGTGTTTAGAACAATTTTAGTTAAGTTCTGCAAGTATTTTAATAACTTAAGTTCAACAAGTTTTGGCGTAATTTTTATTGTGACACCTATTTCGGCGTTCAAGGCCATTTTCAAACTGTAGTTAGGCCACGTTATGTCGACTTATTTATATGTTGCTATTTCAATTTCAATTTTCTTAATGTCTAAAATAATTTATTATCTGATAAACCGATTTACTGAGTAAATAGTTGTGACAATAGATTATGTGGGGTACTTTGAAATCTGTTTTTCCTTCATTAGGTCTTACTAAAAAAACGTGGTGAAAATTTTATTCAATTTTATTTTAATTTGATAAACAACATAAACTTGACTCATCGAATTTCGGGATATTTCCAATGTATTTTCAATGTGCTACATATTATACTTATATTTCTTATTTTTAAGATGTTGTAAAAACAAATACCATTTTAGGAAACTAGATAAAATTACCTTTTACATTTTTGAATTTGAATTAGACTTTGAAATATATAAATTGGAATATTTTAATTTTAAACACGAAAAAAGTTTTTTAAAAAAATGCACATAAATTGTCACCTCAATTTTAATCTCATTTTTAAAATAAAAAAAATATTCTGATAATTCTTGGATATTAAAAACAAAAAAATGAGAATTTGAATTCATTGATTTCTATTATTTATAATTACCTAAACATAAATAAAACATCTAGTTTATTAAAAAACACCACTTTCATAGAATTCTCAAATTTACGCTGTGACATTCAATTAAAGAATAATGTGTCCGAATTAATCTAACTTTTTCAAGACCAAAATTTCACATGGAAAGTCCAACGCAGCCTGTTCTTTCTAGCACAGTTAAAGATATTTTTTATTAGTACCAACTTTTATCTAAACTTTCACAGTGTTTATACAATGTGTAACAAAAACACCGTAGAACGATTGTGAAGTGGTTTTTCTTTAGTAAGACTGTTATGGTAATGTTTTCTTAATTGTTTTATAAATGAGTTATATTGTTAAGGTCTTAACTAAGAAGTGTGAAACAAATAATTTTCTTTATTTTATTAATTATTCTTAAGATACGTTGATTATTCAAAAACATGTGTATATTGACAGTTAAACAAAGCTTATATTATTCTTTGGAGGCCGCATCAAAATTTGTCTTTCGGCCATCGGAATATTTCTTATCAATTGTTGACCGTTCTTGAAAATATCGCTAACTGACCGTAGATGATGAATTTAGTTAATATCGTATTGATATAAGACTTTGCCGGTTGACTGTGCTAGACCTACAGCAGAGTAAAAGCGGTGGGAAAGTTTTGAGAGACGTTTATTGAGACATTTATAGAGAAATTAATGGTGACTGTACATTGTTGGTACAAGCTTATTACATATTGATCGTTATTGGAAGCTCGTAAATAGAATGATTTAATGCTTGAAAATATGACAATGTATCTGTTATCCCGCTAACTACCTGACCATCCCGCCATTTCTTGGCGGGTTCACACCTATCTAACTACAATCTTCATTTCTGTATTGAAAATTGAAACACATCATGCATAGTTTCGTACAAAGTTTTCTGATATTTAGACTCTTGACGTGTTTGATTCATTTGATCATGCCATGTCTTTATTTATTTATTTTTTATTTATTTATTTATCAAAAGAAAGTACATATTACATATTGGATGCTTTGCCTGTCCAACTAGGAAAGTTTCCCGTTCTAGGACAGACAAATTGACATGTTTAGTTCATATAGTCTTTGTGGTACGTTTCCGACTGCTTCTTTCAAGAGTGTCACAAATAGTTTTATATTCTAATAATCCCTGTTCACGTATTTTACACATCCAAACCATGGAATTTTCGTAGTTTATAATGGTTACATTGGCCTTTATTATTTTTAAAACTAGATTTAATACGATCGAACATGGTTTAACAATCAAGTGATAATCTAATGCCATTCTGTTCGTTATCATTTTATCGAAGTATGTTCATCCAAAGAAAGGAAAATGTTCATTGAAACATTCCTTTTTGGAACCACATTTATACAACACGTAGGTATTTGATTTGGAATACCGAATGTGGTGTGATTTAGAAATACGAGGCAAAGTGCTACATTTTTCTGCGACAATTTTAAAACCAACTACGAAACTCATAAACCTATAAATAGACTACATCATTTTGGCAATAAATTTTGGAATATTTTAGACATGCTTAAAGATTCCGTATTAGTTATAAAACGAAATCTTTTTAATAATTTTACTGAGATGTATGAATTCACAACTCCGTAGTGAATACACTTTTGTTTTTATATGTATATGTTCCTTAATACATATTTAGCTTTCCGTAATCCACACTATTAATTTGAATTTAGGTACCTTAATTTAATCAAAAATCATAATTTATTGTGAACTATGTAACAAAACTGTATTACTTGTTAACCACTTTTGTAAAAGCCCATTAGGGCGTAAATAAATAAATACATTTTTCCAGGACAATTTGTTTTATATCGCTTCCGCGCTATTGACATGGTTAAGTTAAAAAAACAAACAAACTTATTTCGGTTATGTGCGACGTGCGTTATTCTTGCGTAAAAATATTCACGTTCAATGAGCTCTAATTTACTTTGAATTTAAGTGTAATTTTCAAAATTGGAAATACTCGTGTGAGGTGTAGTTCAGACAAGCAATAAAGTAGGTACCTACCTGCAATATAGAAACAGAAAATTATTTTTAATGTCTTTGTCAAAATCCGAAATCGAATTGTAATATCCCGTGAATTTTTAATTTCTTTTTTGCATCGCATTTGTCTTCTGACGTCAGTGATTGCAGTAGAGAGAATACACCATAAATGAAACCTAGCAGAATTACCCGGACATACACCTTTGACCTGTAAGTTTATTAATAAGTTAAATTTATTTGTAGCACCGCTCGAAGGTGCACAAAGTTCAATGAAATCAAATTAGAAGAGCTTAATTGGTGCGAGGCAATAAAACCGGAATTCGCCAAACAAATAACTTAAAAATCCACAAAGCAACGGTTGGAAATAAAATAAAATCACGTAGTGGCGGGTTACATATTCAAATATTCTAATTTAACTGCCGTTCACTTAAATAAATCTCAATTCAAATTCAATTCTTGTAGTTAAATTTGCCTAAGAGCGACTAGTCCTTGAGTGCGGAGAGTCGCAGTGATTTCGTATGCGCGTATCAACCCCTTGGAAGCTGTGAGGAAATATTCTCACGATTCTGTATAGCCCGGGGTTCGAAGGTAAGTACTGGGATGCTTTCACCTGAGGGCAATTTGCATATGGCCAACCAGGTGAATATAATTCGTTACCCGTGGCTCCCAAACTTTAAGAAACTTACGCACTTTTTAGGTGACGTTAATATTTTACATTGCATTTTTTTTTTTTTATATTACCTCAGGGCCTATGTCATCTTTGGGGATGCTGTGTGGAGGGTCTGATGATATTAAAAACGTGATTGCAGGCCGTATCCTAATAAAATATTAGTACATTCAGAATATACAGGGTGTCCGGAAACTCGTAGTACAAGCGGGAAACTGGTGAATCTACATCACATTTGGAGTCGATTTTGTAGTATATTTTTTTTTATTTGAGCTTTCGTTATCGAGTAAATCGAGTTTGAAGTTGATTTTTTTTTTTTTTTTTTTTTTTTTTTTAATCAAATTCTTATAAATTATTACTGAAGATCAAAGTACCCAACTAATTAAAACTATTTGAAAGTAAAACAAATGAAGAAACTCGGATTTGAAGCATTATTTTGAAATCACCTTTCATTTAACCCGGTGTAATCATAAAATATTTCTGCTCTGCAGGGTTAAAACATTTGTTATTCAACCCTAAACACCAGAAAAAACTTTAACCCTAAAATAGCCGAAAAATATTTTTTTTTGGTTTTTTTTTTTTTTTTTTTGAAAATGCTCAAATCAAAAAACTTTATGTTTTTTTGGGTTCCCCATGTGGTGTAGATTCTCCAGTTTCCCGCTTGTACTACGAGTTTCCGGACACCGTGTATATCGGAATACGTGTTCATGGAGCTACGTTTGTTATGATAAATATAACGAAGAAATTCGAAAATATTAGAATTTTTATGTGTTCCGTGTTCCGTGTTCCGTGTTCCGTGTATTAACTCGTGTTCCGATAACACAATCGAATTATACTGATAGATTCTTAGGAAATTTGTTAATTCAATCGATAAAGCTTTGCATTCCCGTTTTTAATAGGAATGCGAATAATTTACAAGATTTTAAATAAATTAGCAATATTTTATATCAAAAATTTTCTCCGTGCAAGATTTCAGAAAACTCGATTTCAGAAAACATGTCCATTAAAAATAAGGTCTTTTAAAATTACATACATTACAGTTCAACACTAAAAGCTTACCAATAAACGTCCACTTATGTATGTTAAATGATTGTTGAAGAGTTTTGAAAAATTGTTTGTTAGTAAGAGGGTTAATGAGGTTTCAACGAATATTTGAAAGAGGGATGGAAACTATAGAACTAGATAACTGAAAATAGTATGAGCATAGCGGTGACCGGATAAATCATCAAAATGACAATTCATCACATCTTTAAAAAGTTATATAAAGTCATGGAAAGTGATGAAACAAAAACTTTATTAACTGGGTTAAGTAGGTTAGGTAAGGTTAAAAAAAAAATTTTCATCGTTTTTAATGACTTTATATCACTTTTTAAAAGTGTATTGAATAGTCACTGTGTTGAGTTAGCATGGGACCTTACAAACATAGATATATATAAAAAAAATTAAAGTATGTAATTGCATAAATAACTAGTAATAATAACTGAAACAGTTAAGGATTTTTTTAGTTATTTATTTTTTTATTGTAATATAAGGAATAAAGATAGGTACATAAATATTTAACAATATTACATTTTTGATCATCATTGGATATGTATACCTTATCAGAAAAGAGGAGTTCTTGTGTCTGATAAGGGAGCCACGATTCTTAAATAGGTTTTAAGTTGTAATAATATTTTTGTATAGAATAAAGATTTTTCAATGTAATGTCTAATTTAAGTTTTTTTTGAAAAAAATATTTATTTAATTTATTTGTTCTGTTTGGTTGACAATACAGCGCAGTTCAGAATGGAGATTATTACAGTTTTTTATGGCTTGGTAAATAAAATGGTTTTGCATTTGTGTTGTTTTAAAATTTGGTGTAATAAATTGATTTCTATTTCTCATTAGTTTGTAAAATTCTTGGTAGTCTTTGTTATTATTTTCTTTGCAGATTTTTACAATGGAAGCTTGCTTAAATATGTCATTGACATTTGGTACTGGAAACAATTTAAATAGTGACTCTGTTGAGAAGGTAGATTTTTTTTAATATTACTTTTATGATGATTCTTTGTGAAACTTTTACAGAGTTTAGATTGATTTTATAGGATCCTCCCCAGCCCATGATTCCGTAGATAAGCAAAGAGTGGACAATGGCATAGTGCATTTTTGATTGTTTTCACATTTAAAATATTTCTTAACCTAACAAATATATTATATACATTTCCTGATTCTCTTTACAAGCTCTGTAATGTGGCTGTTCCACTTCAGGTTTTGATCAATGATCACACCGAGATATTTAACTTCAGAAGAAGAGTATTGTATTATTTATTTATTTTTAAAGTAAGCAATTTTATTAAAATTTAATACATGAAATGGACCGTGGAGTCCCATGTTATATTTATTGTGTACATTTAACTATTAAAAATCTATCTATGTATAATGCAAATATAATCCCGAATTTCTATATAAATTACCAGTTTTAAATCGCCAAATCAGAAAACAAAAACAACGACTTCGATTTATTACAATCAAATTATTGGTTTGCTCAGAACTTTGAAAACAACTGCTTTCTTCACGAAAACGTAGTATGCAAATCTCTGAAACGGAAGAGACGCATTCCTCGAATGGCCTAACTGGAGAAATATAATAAATATTCTGAATACTTCACCCCAGTAATGCAACGGAGAATAATAGAATAACTGCATTACATACAAGTATCCATTAAATGTGCATGGGTCTCTATGCGTGTCACCATCAGCTACCATTCGCTTCCTTTCCATTCCCTTCCTCGACCTCGCGTTCCCCTCAACTGCAGTAATTTGCATACATAGATTAACAAACTTAACCCCATACTTAAATTGTCTAAATTGCCCCCTGTTTTCGTATAGGTTTGCGGCCGGGATAAAATGTTTGCATGTTATACTAATTTTGCTGAGAACTAACTTTGTGTTAGGAAAAAAAAGGATTTGGAATAGGTACCTAGCTTATTTGAAGGTTTTTTCCTAATTTATATATATATCAATACAATCTAGGCAATTTATTGATGAATATTTCACATTGACTTAATATCTACAAGTTTACATTTATATCAAAGATAGATGGTTAGAAACTATTATTATTGATAGAATATTAAAATACTTATTTATATATAACTAAACAAAACAATTATTTTGTTTATACCACGATATTTTATTAATTTACAGGCCAACCGATTTCGTTTAGCTCAAACATCATCAGGGTGCAAATTAATACTCATAATATGAATACTCAGTTTTTCTTTGCACCCTGATGATGTTTGAGCTAACGAAACCGGTCGGTCAGTAAATTAATAAAAAAACGTGGTTTTAAACAAAATAATTGTTTTATTCTATTAAATATGTCAAACCACAAAGTGATTGCTTTCTACAATATTTTTTTATTTATATCATTATATACCAGCGATATTGTGAATTTTCGATAAAAAACTTTTTTTTAATTTGGGAGGTGGGTTTGTGTACCGCCGCCCCGGGAACCATTTACTGGATAACCAACACTTCTGCCATAGGTCACCCCGAGTGGTTCGCTACGTTTGGTGTCTGGTAGGGTGCACGGGTTCATCGGGTGAGGTGGTTTCGGGATGCACATTCCCACCAGCTGCGTGGCGTTTCAGATTGGGAGAGGATAATTTGGGAAGACCCTTTGACCTCTCCAACTGGTCTTTCTCGACCCATCGCCTTGCACCGCACCGGGAGGGATAGATCATTCGTCCGTCACTCCTGGAAACACTGATTCCTAGATTCCTACCCACCCCTCATACCTTTTTACTTGCCAGAACTTCTTCTACTTCCTCTCCTTAAAAATAATTTCCACACAGCATCCTTAAATACATAGGTCCTGAGGGGTATTATTTTCCTCAGGGCTTCCTGTGTGGGGTTAAAGTAAAAAAAAACTTATACTTTTAAAAGCTATGCAAAATACCGATCGTACTGTTAGTTTATTAATTCTTGTGAGTGCAATGAATTTTATATAAAAAAAATATATTTAAAACATGATTTAAGATTTTCACGGCCAAAAGTATTTTTTTTATTTGTTTTTGGGTTGTTATGCCATGTTGCGCTAACTCCTTCTTTAGCCAACTTTTCGGACAGCATTGCAGTGTTTTGACATCATAAAATATCACATCTGCCCTGATGATGGACACTGCAATGCTGTCCGAAACGTTGGCTAGAGAAGGAGTTACAGAAGCGCAACACGGCATAACACCTAAAAACAAATGGCAAAAATATTAAAAACAATTGTTGTTTTGTAAGATTCAACTCACGGTCATGTAAGAAAAAACTACTAATGGTAATTAGATGTAATCAATTTTAAGGGTATTTTTGCAAAACTGACTTGATGAACGCTTTGTTGGGAATTCGCAAAAAAATCTTTCAGGTTTCAGATATGTATTATTTTTAGTTATAGACTACGTTAATAATTCAATTTGAATCATAGAATATCAACAAATATTGAAAAGTTATAAGTTATTTTCAAATTGAATTTGGAATAAGTCTGTTTTGTAAGACAATATTGTACTAATCCTGTTTTGTAACAAACTGTCATATAACACAATTTACAGCAACTTTCAAACAAATCAAATAGGCAGTAATTTCGTCACGTGATCAAGTGCTCCGTTTCTATTGGCTAAATTGGAATAAACTTGTTTTGATAGTAATAGTTTATGGTATCATTGGATGGATTAAGACGATTTCGACAAGAAATATTAAGTTTTAAAGTTATTTGTTTCTGGGAATAAGTAACTTTTGCAACATCATATTGCAAAATTTTTTTTAGAAAAATATTGATCAAAATTGAAATCAGTTAGTTTTGTGACAATACCCCTCAATTATTTGATGTAATAACTGGCTTGATACTAATTATTTGTGACAAATACATAATTTATTAAAACTGTATATTTACTATAATTTATAAATGTTTGATTAATACTTCTGTAACGAGTAACTTATTCAATAAAATATTTATTTATTTATTTCTAAAATAACGCCCGGCTGGGCTTTTAAATGTTATTTTTTTTTTGCAAAGAACATCTAAATAAACACAACAAAATCAAAAAAAAAATCAAAGTAAAATAGAAGACATAATAAAACACAAGCTCTTAAACAAAAACAATGTCAAAACGAAATAAAGTGGATACTAGAAAAATTACATTGTCATTAAATAATTGTCAACATTACTTGTAAAATACATTTTAATCACCGTATTTCAGGTAAGTTACCTATAAATGCATTTCATGTTTATGTAAGTAAAACAATGTAGAATAAAGCAACTAAATACGGAAGTTCACTGGCAAGCAATATAAATACCAATCATTATATTTGAATAATAAAGGAATATAATAACCCATCTTTTATTTATTTATTTTTGCTGGGTTTTATAGACAAGTTCTCACTTCCGTGAGAACAATCCAGTTATAAAAATTTATTAATGGTAAAACCATAGTAAACATTTTATGTATTGTAGAACGATAGTATATTAAAAACTACAACTGTAAACCGAATAATAGAATATTCATCTTAAGTGGAAGCTACAAGCCAAAAATGTGTATATTCTTGGTATACCTTATATTGTAGGTAATAGGCATTAAAATCGCTTGACAAACGGAGTCTAGAAACGTTCGATTTCAAGCAGGAAACTGGTTTTTATTTATTTTATAAATACTTTTTTATAAGAAAACAAAAAATTATTCAAATGAAACTATCACCAATAGTCTTAGCTATAATATTGTATTTTTTTAAATTGTTTCCTTTACGCGTTCATATCATTTCTATTGAAATAATATTCTTTTAGTAGTTTAGATTTAGGTATATTTTTTATTGAGTAATTTATTTTTTTATTTGTATTCTACTCAAACGAAACGATGGGAAAACCTTTAATTTATCTAAATCATATTTTTGGTATTCATAATGTAGGTACACCTATTCGTTATAAAGATTAATCAAAATAGTGATTTAGCATTAAGCTCCGCTTTAAGTATAACTTTGTTGTCACGGTGAGGTCTGCCACAAATTGTTTAAATTTTTAGGTAACAATCGAACCTTTAAGCCGCGGATATGCCAGTGAAAATGCATGTTTTTCGCGAGTAGCTGGCAGGCTTACTATTCGTGTACACGTAGGTCATAATAGAAAATGCAGGATACAGGCATGCTAGATACTCGCATCTCTTGTTTCGTGCATGCAGCTGGCTGAGATGGAGGTCCAGGAAGAAATAAGAAACGAAATGCATTATATTTTCGTAAAGCGGTGGACCGGTATTCCACAAGCATGGGTAGCTTTTTCATCGCCCCAATTTGGGCCATTTTGGTCGCGAATATATCAACTTGCTTAAAAGCAACAAAACAGCGCACGTATGTGTTCATTCTTCTAGTTACTGTCAGAGCGCGTTCAGATATGTTGTACCTCCTCCTTCACTCCCTTACACCGCGTGCCACTGGCAAACAAAATCGAAACAGTGCGATTGAATAACATACGAGCTACTAGCGTGCGAGTTACTAGCAGTGACACGATACACATGCCACTGACTCGATAAGGGCCGCTACTGGCACGCTTTTGAGTACATTACTAGCGTGTGTATCTGTAGCTTTACTTATTAGATCGTTTTCTTTGTGTCTTTCTTAAGCGGGGATCCTTGGTATATATTTAGTATCGCCCGGAACATTTATTTTATCGAACTAATTTTAAGATTTATAAAACATTTTCATTAAAATCCAAGATATTTTATAATGACCATCAGCAAAAATGGATAATATGCAAAACCTATTTAGAAAATCACAAGATTAACATAAACGATCGGACCATAATTAAAATCTAAATTTTGGAATGTCTGGGATGTGGAATTTGGAATCGATAAAAAATATCATATCTAAAACGAAAGTCAAACGGCTAATATTAAAATGGTCAGATGCACAAAAATAGCAAAGATTTTTTTTAAATAAAAAGAGAATATATTTTTATTGGCAATTAAAATATAATTTTAATAAACTACAATAAGAACATGCACAAACATAAAAAATTACATTAATATTTGTGTCAAATAAAGTAAAAAAAGGAAAGGATAGTAAAAAAATAAATTAATGATATCTTTTTATTTATATTATGAAAACAAAATAGTATACTGGTTACAATGGAACTGATAACAAGTTTATATATCAATAACATGTATCCTTGTATTTTCTTATTTGTGTTAGGTATATTAAGTCATTTTCGGGTGACATGTGTAGTGTAAAGTGTGTGTGTAATTATTATTTTTTAGTGTAATTTAAAAATAATATTGAATTTTTTTTTATTTCTTGAAATCCATATTTTTTTGTAATAGGAACATCATCTTAAAATTTTACTTATTATTTATATATTTATTAAACGCCCTTTTTAGGGGCTTTTAAATATAATCATTTATGTAAAATTATACAGTATTTATTATACATATAACATAACTATACTGCCTCAGTAACAATCTTTTGTATTTTCAAGTGATAAATTGAAGATATCCACCAACTCTTTAAGAATTCTGGCAATGAGGAATACACAATATGTTAGTTATACCTGGACAAGCTTATATATGGACTAACTATCATAATATAGAATACATATTATGGTAGTTAGTCCCAGAATTTTGCACTGAATAAATCCTGAGTTCAAGTATTACGTAGTGGAATCCGAAACCTTATCAATACACGCAATAATGCTGGACTATTAAATGAAATTAATTATATTTATTTCATGAAAATGTTTATGAAATCTTATCATCATATCAGCGCTCGCAAAACTCGAAAAGTAGTCGCCCGATACACCCGATATCATTGAAATTTTCAAAGATTGTTCTTATTAGTGCCAGTAGTGTTTAGAGAGTCGTATGATGGTAGAAGAAGTTAGAGACGCCCAAGGAATACTCTGCACCTGAATGATACACGGAGTCGAATTAAATTCGATGTAATGTTGTTTTTTAACACTAACATTGTGGTATACAGTAGTAAATGGTGCAAGAATTGGAGACGTTCGAGAAAGACATTAGCAATAGCGAAGTATTTCGGGGTCCACTAGATAAGAAAATATAATGAGAGATTTTTTTTAATATTTAAGAATTATCAATAATAAATTCTTTGAGATTATATGGGTAAGTACCCTATCCATCCTATCTAACCTACCCATCTGTAAATTGTTAGATAATAATGTACAGCGCATAAAAGATTTCCCGTAATTATTCACGGGTAAAAGTCAGTAAATAATAATATAATTTTACCCATTCAACGCTCTTACTGCTCCACCTAGCCAAAAGTTTCACACGCCAGAGATACTAATATTATGCTAATGTTTCTAATCCCATGGAATAATTTGCTAAGGAGAATGTAAATCAGAAGGAAGTGAAGGTTTTATGAAATTGTATACTAGGCCTAATCTATCTGGCGGTTGAGATCTACGAAAGCTCGAAGTGGAGCCCACCTGTTGAATATCGAATATCGGATTTGCAATTAATATGTGCTAACTGTTGTGCATGTTATATGAGAAAGATTTATTTGTGAATATTGAATATTAAATATGAGCCTTTGCAACGACATGCAAATATAAATAAGATATTGTTTTTACTCAATTTTTACTCAATAATATTTTATATATAATATTATTATTAAGTGTATATCGGAAACAAATCGTTGAAACAAATTAATAGGATATCTGATACCAAGTTTCACAACCAGAATTTTGTATGTATGACAAAGCGACTGTTTTTTAACGGTTAATCTCTGAGGCGCATAATTAACTATGTGCTTTTATCTTGCTTAATTTATTATTTGCCTTTTAGTTAAGCAAAAATTGCGTAGATGTTTGAAAAACAAAAAAAAATATCGATATTTAAAAAACTGTTTAACAGACAATCTAAATTATGTATTGATTCACAAAATGTTTGGTCTTGGAGTGAGAATATGCTTGGTTCCTACCGGAATGTCGTTTATCCAGTACCTACCCTTGCTGAAAACGGTTTGAATTTGGAACAATTATAGAAAATTGAGGAAGTTCGAGTGCGATTGTTTTGAAAACAGGAGAACGATTGGGACTTTCTTGGAAGCAATTTGTTAGTGTTGTTCGTGTGTATAATCTCGTTTTTAAGTAAAAATAAGTAAATTGACTATCTCGGAAGTGCATAACATCGTTTTAAGTGGACATTCGTTTTGTTGTGGCGATAATTACCTCGAGGTATCGGAGGGATAGGAACTCACTATATTGAGATTTTGTTTATGCTCCTTTGCAGACATACAGTGGTAATTGATTATAATTAAAAAAAAATAGTAAATTAGTTATTTCCTATACATAATAACACTCATTTCCGGCAAAACCATATTTTTCGTTTCGTCTAGATTATTTGCAGTCCATTTTTAACATTATTAAAGAAATGACTGTTTCCATTAGTGGACTGAAGATGTTGAGAACATCATTTTGCAACACCGTTGTTAAATGAAAAGCGTCCGTAATATTTGAGATAGCCCTATTATAGAATGAACATTGAACATCCTTACAGTAGCATACGTCCGTCACTCCTGGACACAAATATCAATAGATTCCTACCCCTCATAACTTTTTTTTCAGTTTCAATAAGTTTATTCATTTCTAAAACATTACAAAATTGTTAATTTCAATACGTTTTTAAAATATTTTTATAATAAGAATTCTTAGATTAATATTAACAGTGTGTATATCAACTATACCAGTGATAATAGAGCTTGCCTTTTAAAAGAAAGCTTCATTGATGCACACAGAACCTCCACTCCATCCTTTCTTTAAAAAAGATTACCATACAGCATCCCTTCAGATGATTTAGGTCTTTACTCAGGGCCTCCTGTGTGGAGTCATTCTATCCTTTTTTTATAATTACCACACGAGAACCCAACTGCCCAAAACCGGTGAGATTATGTCACTATATCAGATCATGTCACTGAACACGGCTATTACCATTTAAAGTAACGTTTCAATTCAAACGCTTCTTCATTATTCAATTCAATAATGGTTTTTCACTAAAGCGATACAGAGAGTGTCTTGCAGAGGTGCCGGTGGGCCATACAAGAATAGGTTGCCAGATTGTGAATAATTGGCATCGTGGAGGGTTTTCGAATTTCCCTACAATATGTAGCATTTTAACTGAATTCGGTAGATTTTCGAAAAATTCGGTAGTTTTCAAAAAATATTCACAAAATTCGGTAGATTTTTTATGAAGATAAGTATATTTTTGCCAAAATCAGTAAATCTACGAAATTTCGGTAGGAGTGGCATCACTGCTAAAACGAGTAAACCATACAAACAGTTGCTCAAAAAGTGTACGATTACTCGATTGGTCAATGCCCTGACTATAGTCGTCCCACTCTCACTATCTTATTGCCGGCTCCACACTCTCGCTGAGTTTGCGTTTAGACTGTTTTTGCCACTTTTCAAGCAATAAATCAAAACTCCCATCGAGAATCCGAGGTCTCATAACAATAAAGTTCTAATTTCTTGAATTTTTTATGAATATAAATTCAAATCTTAGAAAGCTGAAACTTAATCTTGGGCCCCAAAAAATCTTCAATTGAGCCGCTAGCGGCCAATGGGCTGCAGGTTAACTATAGAGCGTGAGGAAAATTTTAATTATATGTGAAATCTAAAAAATATATTTGTGAACACTGGATTTCAAACTCTGCCTTGAATCTTGCAATAGTTATCGATACAAACTTATCTATGCAACTCAACGTGTCTGACTCAACATGTCAGCTATATCTGAAGAACTCGAACTCGTCAGTTTAAGTATTTAGGGATTTGATTGCAACGTAATAATAATTATAGTTGGTATTATGTGTTGAGTCGGTTTTTTATTCTCGTTGCTCGCTGCAATGACGCCATACTACTTACAATAAGTGCATTGATGCAGCGGCGATACTGATCTCATTCTACTTATGCGTCAATTCTATATTAAAACTATTGCACTTGGAACTAAAACTACGCCAACACAAGTTAGTACTATTTACAATCACCAGTAGCGGCAAGAATTCCAATTCGATAGATGGTACATTATGCGCGTATGTCGATATATTTGTTGTTTATATGCCAAGAAGCGATGACTTTTTGCATAAATCTTAGTATTAAGAAAACCGAATTTGAAAGTGTGCAAACCTTGGGGCATTAGATTTGTGATAAAAATAAGTTTTTAGTTCAATATTATAGTATCTGCATCTGATGTAAATACCTTATTTAAATATTGAAGACAATATTAGTGATTACTAAACGAAAATCTGAAACAGACTAATCAGTAAAGGTTACGGTCACATCTAGGACGCGATCATACATAAAGATAGTTGCCAGTAAAAATGTGCAGTGAAAAAAAAAATTAAGACAATGTTGATAGTTCTTATTCGAAGTATGATACAGTTAAAAGTGACCGAGGGGGATAGGGTCCCATTAGCTCAGTTGGTAGAGCAGTGTACCGGAAAGACAAGGGTCTTGGGTTCGAGTCCTAGATGTGACCGTATCCTTTTCTGATTTTTCTGTTTCAGATTTTCGTTTAGTAATCACTAATATTGTCTTCAATATTTAAATACTACAATTTGAGGTTTTACTCAATAAAGTTATTCCGAAAAATTATATAAAAACCTTATGTTGGCATTGACTTTCCGTTGACATAAAGGTACATATTAGTATTAGAGTTACAATATCTGTATTCTTATATATATATTACCTGGATGATTAACAATACATTTGAAAATGCTTATATCTTTAGAACGGTAGGTTTAAAAGGTGCAATAATTGAACTCAAAAAAATATAAGCTATCACTGGTACATTTCGGTGCCATTTTTGACCAAAATTGAAAATACAATATTTTAACTCTAAACCATCGAAGGCTCATTTTTCCTAGAGCGAGAATGTGTACAGCATGCTACGAAAAGTGTTTGGGCAGGAGGATAATTGGGGGTGGAATATTTTATATTTAGCAAGCTACCAAGTAATTCCTCACTTTTCTCATCTCCACCTCCTTTTCCTCCCCATAACCTTCAATCTTAAATGGATGGTTATTCACTACACACATATGTTAACTTCTCCATGAATAAACATTGAATCTTCAAGCTACTCGTATAACGGTAAAGCAAGCATTTTAGATCATTAAAAATACTGAGTATTGAGTAAAAACATGAAGTCAGTTTTTTTTATTCAAATACCTAGGTAGTAACGTGTTCTATTTGCGCGCTTGAAATCATAACAATGTTTTGACGAAGGGAGTTATAATTTTTTTGATATACAATACATCATTTTACCTTAATATAATATAAAAAAAACAGCGGTGAGTTTGATTCAATATCATAACCATTACTTTTGACAATCAAATAGGCACCATTTCATTACTCTTGACACTACGAGACGCCTCTGGTTAATCATTTGCTCTTTACCACACAAGAAGTTTGGTGTAGGTAATAGGTTCTCTTTACACTGGCTACATTGTTTGATACTGTCCATTTAAATTGATCATATCAAACACCTTCATAAATAGAAGTTTAATATTAAATTATGTTATGAAATATTGCGATGATAAGCAAAATCTTGAACCTAGTTGATTGCTATTGAAGCCCAGGCATTTACTATATTTTGCCTATACAGGGTGTTAAGGAACGTACTTGACTTACTTTAACCAGTGATTCCTGACATAATTTTTAGTAAAAAATGTAAAAGGAATTTTAGGCTACGATGACATTTTTTTTCTACGTAAAACATTGAAAATCAGGAGGTATAGGACAGCTAGTTTCGATGTGTGGGATTGGGTGGTTACTTGTCAGGGTCCAGAGATAACAAGTGTAATAATTTTAAAAAATATATATTTTTGGAAAAAAAAACAAAATCAAAAAGTCACTTGGGATCAATTTTTTTTTTGTCACAAATAATGTCAAGAATCACTAGTTCAATTAAGTCAAGTACATCACAAAACACCCTGTATACAGCATGTTTTTATCACAGAATATGTTTATGTACAGCGTACATAGACGAAAAAAAGATTACATATTTTCAATGGTACAAAACAAACACAATCGTTATGTGTACTTAAACTGCAGCGCTTTTGAGGTGATTTATCACAAAAACAGCGCTATGTAAATAAGCCAAATATTATTAAAAATATGTTCGGCACGGATAGTGGATACTTCAATTATTGCGTTTAGATCTTATAAATAAATTTTAAAATAGCTACCGACAAAAAGAATAATTATTGCAGCAATTATTAGATTTACCTACATAACTTATGCCCTTATGAAGGTAGGTACTTTTACCATGATCGTGTTCTTGGTACATACGAGTAAGAAGTAGGTAATATGGTGAATCATTCGAAATAATAATACATATCATGTGTACAAACTAAATTAATTAATTATATGATCAAAACCTCCTAGATCACAAGGCCGGTAAACAGTATCAAATCAGCCTCTTCAACTTGTATGATAACCTCAAAAAAAAGGTATTTTATATTTACATTTTTAAATTAACTAAAACATCTTCAAATATTTTAATTAAAAAAATTTAAACGATTTTTTTGTAGAATCTTTTACAAGTTACTAGGCTGCTTTGAATGAGTATCCCGGCCTCGTGATTCGTGATCTAGGAGGTTTTGGTTTGATTCTGTCCGATTAACCGAAGAACCGTTCAAACTCGAATGTCAATAATGACAAATGACTGCCAAGATTCTAATTGATTCTTTCCAATGAAATTCACGTCGCTTCCGCGCTATATTTGTAACTATTTTTGTAATATAAATATTGAAACAGGTCTCATAAGTGCACCATTCAGGATCTATTAACTCGATGAGAAAAAATCACTTAAATTTTCATATTTGCTTGGTCTATAAATACTGCTAATTTCCTGATTTCCCAAAAAAGCATTTACCTTATTAATTATTATGTGTAAAATATGTATTTTATTTTCAATATGTGCATAAATAATATTACTTGGTTTTTTATAAGTTATTTTAATACTAAACATTTTTTGACGTCTATGTGATACCGCACAAAATTTCCACTTGTCAGTAGAAGGCACCTAGCTATTCATATCTGGTCACTAAACAGAGCCAAAGCTATTTCAAAAACTACTGAGTATTTGTCTCTCAACAGGGAAATATACAGATGGTATGTTACGCATTGAAACGAGATAAAAAATCCCTATTTTATTTTACACTATCTACTACTATCCAAACTATTTAGTTTGGCCTGGTCGGGTTTTGAACTACATGACGCATACATATCTGCCATGGAAGTTCTAAAAATCCTTTCACGGAGGACGTGAAAATTAAATTATAAATAAATTATAACATTATTACGCTAGCGTCTGGACGTTGTAGGCCCTCTGATTGGTTGAATTCAAATCGTTTGTTTCGGGTAAATACCGCATAGGGGGTCTGCAGGCAAAAAATACCACTCTGCCCCTCAATTTTAAGCAACCGTAAGGTAATACGAGATTTCTTCAAAAATATCGTTTCTGCTCATATCATTTTTGGATAATATCGAAGAAAATATGTTTTAGAAAGTTCATAATCCATTGGATTAATTAAATTGCAATAAAAATTATCATATAATAATTTATTTAACCTGCGATATTCATAAAGCAACGTGCTAAAGTAAAATTTTCCATTAATTTCACTTAATGACACTGTAAAATGTGATGATGGTTTATATCAAGGAAGAAATAATACTTTGTAGTCAAATAGGCTGTAATTAATTCATGTCGAACGGGACTCAATCCTTTCTTTGCTTTATGTTTGAACTTTACTTTGACTTCATTTTACGACTTATGGATGCAAACATAAACTATATTATTGCTACTAATTACGTTTTTATAATTATTACCACCCATAACTAAATGGATAATTGCACACGCTTTTCACAATATCGTGTAGGCTTAAGATAGTGTATAATGAAGTCATAAAGGTGAATAAATTACTTTGTAATAGCATTGCGATACTTGAGTGCTAAAGAACATCTACTGTTAGAACATTATAAGCTTTGCAATGAGTCGTTAAGATCAACATTGAGATATTAAAAATGCTCCTACGAAATTAACCTTATTAGAAAACATGCATTGTAGTTACTTACACAATGGGTGCCACCGCGCATTGTTGAAAATTTAAAAAAAAATCATCCAATGAAGATGCAGGCATTTTTTGAATCAATGACCGTTTTGCTTATTAAAAAAGAGTCACGCAATTGTAATAGTTAAAAAAGAGTCTCGCAATTATAATAGTTAAAAAATATTCACGCAATTGTAATAGTTAAAAAAGAGTCACGCAATTGTAATAGTTAAAAAAGAGTCACGCAATTGTAATAGTTAAAAAAAAACTTGTCGAGGGTAAGGCTTTCAACTAGCAAGCCGTAGATCGCGGTTTCAAATCCCGGTGTCCGCAAGTAAGTTTTATATAATTAATTTATGTTACTTTAGGTTTTAGATTGGAAGATATTCTCACTATCGCCCTCAGTATAATCTACCACTCTGAAAGAGTCCGGAAATATACTACATAATGATTTTAGGTTAAATTACACAAAAATAATTAAAATTTATTTACACATTAAAAAGAATTCTATACCTTTTGTTCAGAAATTAAATAACACAAATTCAAATCCCCAAACTTTCGAACAGTATTGAACATTGGAAGAAGAAAAAAAAGGTTATTCGAAACGTCAAACGTTCCAGATTTGAGACGATTTTTTTGGTGTAAAAAAACCTTTGTGCATTGTATTCAAATGCAGAATTGTTTGATTGCAATTTTATCTAGTGGATTAATCCGATTTTGATATTCAAATTTCTTTTCAATTGGCCAAAGAAAAAAAAATGTCAGTCAATGCCGCGCCCGTCAGCTGCAGTTTTTTTGTTTTATTTTTTACAAATTTAACCGTCACGTTTCTAGATTTTTTTATTAATTAGTACAACTAAGTGATGAAAAAATTGCATCGCAAGGGTTCGTATGCAAATTTAAAATGTCATAATGTGAGAATATTACACGCGGTGCGACCCCTACGGTGGAAGGGTTGAAACGCAAACGTTTTTTTGATTATTTTTTTGCTCTACCGATATTGCAATAATTACATCAGCAGTTATCTGAATGCAAACGGAAATTATACAAAAAAATCTTCAAAAAACAATCTATGGGTATGTAATACAAAACCTTGCTATAAATTTCGGGGCGATGTGTTTTACGGTATTGAAATGTATGTATATATTAATGAAACAGTGAATGTTGGTGAGTGATAATTGTTTACAGGACTGACAAAATTAAACTGAATGCAATAGAAATCGGGTTACTAAGGCGTACGTGTGATAAAAAACACCTTCAATATAACTGAAATTAAGGCTGGTGTAAGCGTTATAAATAAGAATATATGATGCTTGGATGATTTAGACATGTAGAGGGGATGAATATATGAAGCAAAGAAATCAGGGAGGCCATCAAGAGACTACATAACCAAATTCGAAGAACATATCGTTTCTGCGACCTGTTCTTAAGTTCAACAGCACCGGCCTCTAAGTTTCCTCCTTCCTACAACGTCGATTTCTACTAAACCCATGTTCAATCTTTCGTCTCCTCCAAAAAACCCTCTACACAGCACCCCCAACGCAGATATAGGCCCTGAGGGAAATCATTTTTCTCGTGGCCTCATGGAAGATAAAGTAAACAAAATGTAATCAAATATTCGAGGCATGTTTTAACAAGTCTGTATTAAAAAAATGCTACTATGAGACAACGATGTATTCACGTAGAAGAATAATAATAATAATAATACCTGGATAACTTTTATAGCGCCGTTTTTGTGCAAAAACACCTCAAGGGCGCTGAGAAGAAGCATGGATTGTGTGCCAAGGCACAGATGTGTGGCGATCTATAACCCTGCCTACCCACGCGAAAGTGACGTGGTAGTTTTTTTTTTTTATATTAACTCCACACAGGAGGCCCTGAAGAAAATAATTTCCCTCAGGGCCTATGTCATCTTTGGGGATGCTGTGTGGAGGGTCTTTTTGTGGAGAGGAAGTAGTGAACATGGGTCTTGAAGTGTCCCATGTTGTAGGAGGGAGGAAACGCAGAGGCCGGCTGTTCGTTCCACAGCCGAGCTGTTGAACTTAAGAACGAATCGTAGAAGCGACCCGTTCTCATGTGACAAATGTCAACCGTGTACAAATGTTGGGCGCGCGTTTGGCATGTATCCCGACTACGCACCGGTGCCGAAGGGATCAAAGACGCTAGTTCCTAAGAGCATCTTCCATTGTAATACCGATAGAACAAGGACAGCATACCTACCTGACGCCTGTGTTCTAAAGATTGCAGTCCGTCTGTTAAGATTGGGGAATCTATCAAACGGACCGCCCGTTTCTGCACAGAGTCATGGGTTTTTTTCAGGTATTTTGGGGCTCCGGACCAGATATGGCTGCCAAATTCGACAGTAGGGCGCACTTGCGATTTGAACAGGGTCAGCAGTTGTGTACTATTAAAGTATCTGCGGGCCCTGTACAGTTGGTGGGTCATTCAAAAATTAAACAGTTACTTGGTAAACACCACTAATATTTAAATTAATAAATAAAAGTGGTCGGTTTACTAAGCTATTGTTTTATTTTAAATTTTAATGTTACAGGACAAAGTATCTACTTCATATAATCAAAAAAAAAGATTAGTCTTAACAATTTTACTTGCGTCTTTCATAAATCATAATAAATGAAACAAAATTTTGAATTTTATAGAGATTTATATTTTTTTTCTGTCAGTTGATTGTCCGTATTTACGTACATTCTAAACGCCGTTGAAACCAATTTCTAATTGAAATTTATAAGCCGTGAAATTCCCACGTGATTCCCCTTCTAGTCGAGGATGACACAATATGTCGCACAGTGTTCATAAATGGAATTCAAAACGGAACTGTTAATTCAACTTAAATTGTGAAATATAGCCCTTAATGGACGGCCCTTTAAAAAACCTTTCGTTGGAAATATGAAGTTATCAAATAATTCTTAATCTTTAAATAATTATTTTATCCGTCTCAACATAGACAAGTGAGTCTATAGTAGTATATGGAAATAATTGTTAATAATCGCCCGGTTTGCCGGCAAAGAAGGAAATTGAACCAGTAAATACAGAGTTTGGATTATGAGGAACATTGCATGACAGTCATGACACTCATGACACAACGAAATTAATAAAACACCCACAAGTCGAGTCATGTCAAAAGTCAAATTAAAGAGGAACGGAAATTTTCATAAAAAATTTAAATTTACATTTAGGGCCAAAATACACAACCAAAATAAAAAAAAAATTTTTAACTAAAGGTAAATTAAAGTAAAGTAAATATTTAGTACGGTTAGTTTGTTAATTTATGTTTTTAATTATAAAACAAAGACTATGAAAGAATAAAATTTTTCATGGTTTTGGAGACAAATTTGAAATTTTCTTGTGAGTTAATATTAAATAGGTACTAAAAAACAATCGTTCAATATTTCATGTCAATGTTTTGAAAATAAAAATAAATTAAATTATACCTCGGATAAATAAGGGTTTTTTGTTCTCGTTTTATTTTTTATATACATTATATATCACAAAATTTACATTTCAATAAGTATTTCATTAATATAAATAATTGAATAAGGTAAATAATTGTCATTAACTCACAAAAAATTGCCAAAGTTGTCCCGAAATTCATAAAAAATCGAATTCCATGAAAATAACACAAACCTGTAGTAGATATTTGATATAGTTTATAGTTTATTTGTTATATAAGTTTATTTGATATATATAGCCCCCAAAGGGCACACAAACTCCAACGGCTCGGAGGGCTTTGAAGCAGAGAATGGACGGTTATCTCGAGAGTATTTCCTCCTGGGGTAAAAATAATCTCGTCGAATTTAATGTTTCAAAGACCCAATCCTGTCTGATTACGTCTAAAAGGGATCCAAATGACAATCTAGTCTCCTTCAACGGAAGCAATCTTCCGAACAGGCCTTCCATTGATATGCTTGGTGTAACTATAAGTGACCAGCTCAGGTACGGGGGCTCCATCGAAGCCAGAGTAAAGCTGGGCGTACTGTGCAGGGCCCGCAGATACTTTAATAGTACACAACTGCTGACCCTGTACTGAAGTGCGCCCTACTGTCGAATTTGGCAGCCATCTCTGGTCCGGAGCCCCAAAATACCTGAAAAAAAACCCTTGACTCTGTGCAGAAACGGGCGGTCCGTTTGATAGATTCCCCAATCTTAACAAACGGACTGCAATCTTTAGAGCACAGGCGTCAGGCAGGTATGCCGTCCTTGTTCTATCGGTATTACAATGGAAGATGCTCTGAGGAACTAGCGTCAATGATCTCTTCGGCACCGGTGCGTAGTCGGGATACACGCCAAACGCGCGCCCAACATTTGTACACGGTTGACATTTGTCACATGAGAACGGGTCGCTTCTACGATTCGTTCTTAAGTTCAACAGCTCGGCTGTGGAACGAGCTGCGGCCTCTGTGTTTCCTCCCTCCTACAACATGGGACTCTTCAAGACCCATGTTCACTCCTTCCTCTCCACAAAAAGACCCTCCACACAGCATCCCCAAAGATGACATAGGCCCTGAGGGAAATTATTTTCGTCAGGGCCTCCTGTGTGGAGTTAATATTTATAAAAAAAGTTTTGATTAAAAAAGAATCATTCAGTTTGTTATTTTGGCCTCTGATCCAAATATAAGTTTTTGAAACAACTTAAGGGTATGTAGAAGACGAAATACGAATGTGGATGAAGCCAGGAGCGTGGGCCAATACAGAGTTCTGGGGCAGTGCATGCCCTCTGTCCAGTATCCACCCCATTTAAGAAACGGCCGATGGTTAGTAAGTTAAATGATATAACGTATAGTTAGATAATATAATATAATTATAAATAATTTAATTTATAGTATACAAGTAGTAGTTCTGTGAACAGTAGACCTCGCTTCCAAAAAATTATTTTTATAATTTTCACTTACTAAATCAAAACCAAATTTTCCTCTGAAATCATGGGATTTGTAAGTAAGTATACTTAAATATTTACTAACATAATGACAACCCATAGTATATTTCATGAAATCTTACAATTAAAATGCAAATATGAAATTCCAGATAAACGTGATGATTTCACATTCGAAAAAATATTTTTTACTAAACTATAGTAAAAATTAAACACATAGTTGAAGTCAGCTATCTAGTCAAAGTAAGGCTTGCTTGAATAATAAGTTGATTGTAGCAAATTTTCGCCAACGGAAATGGAACGCACAAACAAATTTACAGAAAGACGAAATGCAAAACGGTTAAAATAGTATATATAGCTCAATCAAAAATTATTTTGTTATTTTTAACTTTTTTATTTACTTATATACGACATTATAAATAATTTTCAATAATATTGATAGAATTACAATTTTACAATTTACGAAAGCAACAACAATCTTCATTCGAGCTAGCAAAAAATATAAATAAAATTATCTCGCTTTTAGTATTACCGCAGTATTTAAAACTCACCCTTTTACTGCCCTTCGCACTGAATTTGAAAGAGAGTTCATCCAGAAGGGATGAAATATAATAATAATAATTAAAATTACAAAAAACAACCCTTTCGAGTCGGGCAGACAGCATACGGCGCGCGACTTCTTTGTTTTAGGGATTTCTATTGTCTCGACAACAATCATTACGTTATACATTTTTATTATATCCAGCCAGCCCGCTGCGCAAGCTTGGCCCGATCTACCCTTCAAAAATCTTTTGTGTTCTGAAAAACCCTTTTGTTTTTTTTATTGCCTCAAAAGACCCGGCGTTTTGCATACGCCATGTGGGTACCCCGATTTTTCGGTGACGGCGGGCTTTTTTCGACAGCTTTTACTCATAAATACAAAACAAAATTTTGATTAATCTGCCTGTATAGATTCATAAACGAAATTTCAAACTAATGTAGATATCTCATATATTCTCTGTACTGCCTTAGTGGGAAACTGTGATTCAAAATGGAACGTTAATTGCGAATAAACTCTCATTATCGCTGTGGTATAAGACCACCAATCAGATTTGAAATGTTGCTAGAAATGGATTTAGCCGTGGTTGGTGACCAGATCTGAATAACCAGGTTTCTTCTCCACCTTCCTCTCACCATCTCATTTTCTCTCCGCTACCTTCAGCCTCACAATATACACCAATTGGAGGTGCCATAGTTTAATGGCTCCAGACGGTTGGGATCAATTGCTACTCTTGTGCGGTATTCACATAAAACATGCATTTAGACGTGTTTG
This sequence comes from Hesperophylax consimilis, assembly GCF_061612785.1. Classification (NCBI taxonomy): domain Eukaryota; kingdom Metazoa; phylum Arthropoda; class Insecta; order Trichoptera; family Limnephilidae; genus Hesperophylax; species Hesperophylax consimilis. Next base: position 8,182,897 of record NC_142842.1, read on the forward strand.
GTGAAAATATCTTAATAGCCAGGTACTTCCCAGTTTTCCTCTTCCGCGTCTCTTTTCCCTTTCAAACTTCCTGCAGCCTCACAACATACTCCAATCAGGATGTCACAATACCACTGGCTTCGGGTAGTTGAGTCTCTTGCGCGGTATTCACATAAAAAAGGCAACAAGATAAAGTTGTAAGAAAATTTATGTTACGGAACTGGCAGAGGAAGTATGACAGTACACTGAATGCTTTAGAAATGAGATCCCTGAACCAAATGCTTGGTAGTAAATAACTTACCAATTACTCACGCAATCACAACTTATACCCACCACAAAAACAATACTACACATTTTTCAAGATTCTTTGTTGACATTCAAAATTAATTTACTAAATATTTTGGGGTGATATAAATTATTTTAAAACAATTTGATATACTTCATTAAAATTTTATTAATTAGTCGATTAAAATTCGTGAGCTTCGTGTAAATATTGATTTTTTTTTTAAATCTCCACAAAATTCTTTGCGATAAAAAAATTTTCTTCATCTCTCCACACACTTTCATTAGTGAGGTTTAAAGTCAATACTTTTCATCCGTTAGGTACATTAACTATGGATAATTTAATATTTAGTACCTTATAACTTGTAGTAAACTAAACTGTGTATGTAAACATAAAATAAAATAAAAATGTAAAAATGTGGAGACTACAATGAATTTTTGATGCCAGATCTGTCGCAAAAGTAGCCAAAAAGGACAAAAGCAGAATGAATTCATTTAGATCTAGGGGATTTTGTGATCGAAATCCAAAAGAAAAGACCATTTATTGGACAATATGTATAGCGCCGCTTTTGTGAGATATCACCTCAGGGGCGCTTTACAGTTGATGCAGGTATTACAGTTAAGTTAAGTAAAATGAAGTACAGGAACAGGTGACACGAAGATGACCTGGACCAGCTGCTGCAGCGAGAGAGTCCACCGCGTCCACAAACAGTGCCAGCACAAGGTTCGTCATCCGTCCAGGTATGTGTCTGCTGCTGATAAAGCGCTGACAGAATATTCTCTAACATATACCAGACCTTGGCAGCACCGCTGCGACGTTCGACGAAGATAGAAGATGGAGACTCTGCGCAAGAATCCTAGGTGGTGAAGAAACTGGACCAGCTGCTGCAGCGAGAGAGTCCACCGCGTCTACCAATAGTGCCAGCACGAGGTTCGTCATCCGTCCGGGTATGTTTCTGCTGCTAATAAAGCGCTGACACCTCACATAGACGTTTGGCGAGTCCATCCTGGTAATTATTGAAGCAGTTCATTCTGCCCGCAATAAAAGGCGACGGTCGGGATAACTACTATACCAACATCACACGCAATTTGTGTTAATCCATTGATGCGATCCACACTTATTGTGTTCGATCAAGTTAAAAGGTGCTTGCATAATACAATCGATAGATCCGCACAAAACCTACAATTTTATTTCCGATGGAACAGAACCAAAAATCAAACAAAACGACAAGCATTCTGTTTTGTCAATCTTCTTTTTCTTCAAGAAAACGAATGTATGCGTAACATATAATATGGAAAAAGCGGAAGTTTTGATTTGGGCACGCAGAACTTAGGACAGATGAACAATGAGTTGCAAGATAATGTACAAGCGAATACGGGAAGAACTAAGGGACGTCCTTGAGATATACGGCACGTAAGAAGCGAAACAAATACTTGAGTCGGGACATGTCAAGACTCTGAATATTAGTAGGTGGGAGACGATGTACTGATACTGATATTTTATAAATATCTTAATTTTCTATACTATACAATAAAATCACCACCGAAAATGTGTACGTAAGTAGGAAATTTTGAACTATAAAGCAGTTTTCATAGGCCTTATACATTATTTTTTTCTGGGCTTATAAAAAGACTTATCTAAAAAATACTCGATTATTTCAAAGGCCAGGATGTATTCTACTCGCAGTATTTAATTAAAGCATCTGAAACATTTCTAGACGACCAAATGTTCAAACCAAAAACACATGATTTTGCATTACTATGTATGTATGTATGGCATCGCCTTAAAGAAAGATAATAAGTACACGGGGAAAAATAAGTATGGCTGATTTATTAAACTCTGTTAAAAACGAGTTATCAGGCCGTTTCCCAATAAACTTTTAGAAAATTTATAATATATCAGAACACGTATTCATGCACATGTATTTGTCTTGATACAATGACACTGAAACGCGAAAATATAATATTTTTTATGTACTCCGACATCGCGATAAAACATTCGTGTTTTTACTGAAAGCTTAATAGATTTCAATTCATTCGTTAAAGGCTTGCAATCCCGTTTTTGACTTTTGAAGAGTTTTAGGTAGAAATTGGTTATTTTAAATATCGAAAAGGGATAAAATGAGCTTATTCAATGAGAAAAATGGTTTCACAATAATAAATTTTCAGATTTTAGTTTATTTTTCTGAATGCATTAGGTAAATTTATTACAGATAAATATCTATTAATCTTTTATTTATTTCTCTCAGATCGTTTTTATAATAATCTTTTAACTAAATTTGATCAGAGGTTAAAGATGAGTATTTTAATATGTACGTAACCTTGACGTAAGAAGTATCTACTGATATTATTATCGGTTAACTAAAATGTTCACTGTAATGGCTGTTTTTATAATACGACTTATTATTTCACGTATTCGCCCAAGTATTATTACTGGAATTAAACGGATTTTTTTTTTAAATTTTGAAACTACCTAGTTAATTTTTTGATAGTTATAAAAATGTGTATTTGATTGAAAAGTATTTAAAAAATTTGATTTTTACCTCGAAAGATTTGAACACAAAGCTCATAATCAGTTGTATACTTTTTATGACATTTATTTTAGAAGCTTCTGGCTCACATGTGATGATTTCAATAATATATATCTGACTTTATGGTTTAATAATGGGCATATTTATGGACCGATATTTATTTCGTATATTAACTGCTGAAATGTTTTCCGATTTCTGAAAAAATTTGATTGCCATCATAAGTTGATAGAAAGCATTGACATCGACAGCGAGTCTACCTGCCGAGTATCAGCTCGATCGGATGTCGGGAAGTAGGTTAATTTACGCTTTCAAGATGTACATTTAAAGTGAAATTCAAAGAGATGTAATTAAATACAGATGGAGTTTTTATCACAATGCGTCGGGCAATTGAAATGAGCACCATTTTCTGTCCAGTATGAACGCATATATTTTTATTTTAACACTTTTCTCTAACAATTTCAGAAGTGTACTTCCTTCATTGGGAGCGTATTAAATACCAAAATATGAAACCGGTAATTATAGCAAAGCCACCAAGTAAACGCATTTTTCAAATAAGTTTAAGTGCTAAAAGCTTACTCTAATATCTAGAATTACAAAGTTTCTTAAGTTTCTAAGTTGCCAAAATTCTGTTCTAATGGTTGGTTCTAAGTATTTAATGAATTTTATAGTAAAGACATAGTTTCACATTTGTCCCAGCCCTGATAGGCATTAGCAACGTTCACACTCTAGGATTAATTTAGAAATAGAATTAACATACGTCGCCCACAGAACTGGAAAACTTGTCACGGCCATAGTCATAAAAGCAATGTTAATTGACCGTAAATTGAAGTAAGATTGGTGTAAAAGCGGAATCCCGCTAGTGGAGAATGGAAAGATAGCTTTTCAATTAGACGCAAGGAACGCCACAATTTTACACCTCAATTTCAAAATTTAAGATATTTGTTCAAAGACACGCTATATTCGTACAATCATCGAACAAAAAATGTAGCACCTCTTGTGAAAAGGATAGCCATTCAAAGAATTTGTATGTATGAATGAAACAGCTATACGTACGACTCGCAAAAGTATGTCCACTGGACCTAGTTCAATGAAACCACGCGCGTTGTCTCAGCAACGTATCTTCACTATTTTCAGTCATATAAGTATTTGTCAAACATTCCAACAAAACAAATAGACATTTCAAAAAGTTCGTTGAACTTAAATAGTGTTACGCATTACGCATGAATATTTTATATTACTCATGCAGCTACAACGGAAGTTAGTATGTTTATTATTTATCCTGTTATTGAAAAGCGATTTCTCAGAAAAGCTCAACACTTGGATTTTGATTATTCGGCCCAGTATTAACTAAAACCATTCCTAATCTCCATACATTTTGTATGAGATTCATAAAAGAACTGCTCATTTAAATAGATTTGCTTATTTTAAAAAACCTTTTGAAAAATAGTTTCAAACTCATCACATAAATAGTTGGAGTGTTTGAGATAAAATCATTTTACAATTACCTGAGTTCATTCGAAGTTGATATATTTGCCAACCTTAACACAGGTATGAACATTTAGGACGGTTTGTTTTATAGAATTTGAACAATTCATCAAATTTCATAGCAAAATTCAAGTTCTATGATTTGTTCAAATTCTATAAAACAACCCGTCATTAAAATAAATAAAAAAATCGTTCTGTGTCAAAAGTTTTTGACTGTTTGAAAATATCAAATTTGCACGCTCATTTTGACAAGAGGAATCCTTAACTTAAAGAGGTTACAGTGTTTAACACGAGCATTGTCAATTCTTCGCACATCTAACTATTTTTTTGCTGAATTCACATTGATAACAATATCCACATTTTAACTCAGAAATATCAACAAAATGCTGTTTGCGAATCGCAAAAACATAAACCTCATTCACACCTCATTCCAACTGCGCTAAGCCTAGCAAGTCACACAGAGCCTTAACAGGTCTGATTTATCTCCTTGTTCATACAATATAAAGGCACGTAGCTCATAGATCCGTTATAATGCTTTACTCTTTCTCATAAACGACCCACGTAACCGAAAGAGAGGCTTCCTCGGAGCTTTCCTTGGCAGGACCATATATCTGCGGTGTCGTCAATCAAGTCGCTCGTCCAGTGTGTGAATGCGCTCCAAATTGGAATTCATCGTAAGTGCAAGCCTAAGACTTCCTTATAAGACAACATAAACAATACTCGAAAACACAAAAAACGGAGCATGGTTGTTTGATAAACAGTAATAAAATTTAATGTCACAACTTGAGAATTCCCGGTAATTGGTGTAAATTGCAACCATCTTATAAGGATCGCACTGGAAGAAGGTACGAGTACTTCGATAAAAAAATCATGTTCATAACCGACCAAGTAGTCCTTAAAAAAGTAGATAAAAAATGAGATATAGACGTGTTTCGTGATCCAAAAGTCTGACCATTATTTGCTTAAATTTCGAATACAGAAATTCGTTTCATCATCATTATGAAATTTCAACACAAAATTTTCAGTTTGTCAATTTTTTGCGGAGGTGAGGAAAAATTCTCTAATGGCGTTGTATTGCAGTTCCGAATTTTTTTATTGGAGTGTACGTAAAATTTAATTGCTTGCGTTTGGTGAAATGATTCTCTCTCATCAGTATCGGCGAGCAAGTTTTGTAATAAATATTAATCGCCTTTGATTGCATTAGAAATTTCAATAAAAATTCTAAAATTAGAATGCTCTTTCTTCAAAATGCGAAAGCAGAAATCAAGTGTTTAAAAATATTAAGTTGAAATCAAAATATTTATTAAGATAAAACTATACCGTGCCGCTCCCGACCCTCTTCTCTAATGGCGTTATATTGCAGTTCCGAATTTGTCAGTTATGCGTCTATGTAACCTCTATGGTTATCGCATCGTCCCAAGTGTGTCATGTAAGTATTAGTAACCATTCAAGATATCAAATAAAATACCTTCCCGATGATGAAGTACCCCTTTCACATCATAATAGGTGTTATATCTCTGCCTTTACTTGCAGATTTTTCTGTGTTGGGAACTCTTGATAAAATAAAAGGTTCTTTTACTATAATTAAGTTTATTTACGTTATAATAAATAAAGTCTCGATTTATCTACACTATTCATTACCCGAGAGGTGGTAACTCTCTGTTTCTAGAAGCTTGAAGTCTGACAAGGATACCCCACAGGCAATTGCTACACTCCAGTGACATCTGTCGGACTCTGGAGTAAGCTTTCTGACTAGTGCCATCTATCGCTTGAATACCCAACTTATTACCATACATCACATTTTACACTATCGATATACATTTCCTTTCACTGCGTGCAAGGACTTTTCAGTGCCATTATTATTACCATTTATTGTAAAGAAGGATTTTTCTCAACTTCGAGACATAAAATGTTACCTATTTCTGTTATCAAAAAACCACCATCACAACAGCTAGGTAAATATAAATTTGATACAGAATTCTTATTTCCTTTCACTGGATACAAGAGCTTTTTACATGCCTTCATTATGGCGGCATCCGGTGATATACGTTAAATAGATAGATAATTAAATTACGAATACACTGATATATAAATATTTAATAATATTAGTGTAAAACAAACACCTATTCCACTTTAACAAGCAAGTTTTCAAGAAGATACTTTTTAACACGTGGGAATAAACAATCTTGAAATTTAGACGCGTATAGAATCGGCCACAGTATGTTGATTTTAGATACGTATTGATAAAATTAAATAATCGGTTTCCTACGGTTCAAAGTTCGGTTTAAGACATTTGGCAAACATGCCATAATACGAGTATGCTAAAAATCGCTGGAGCGCATAATATAAGGACGGCATTCCCAATTTATTTAAATATATAACACCTTTCTGAAACCTAACAATCGATTTCGCATCATATTAGGTAAATAAACATTTGACACAGAATTCTTTTTTCCTTTCACCGCATACAAGGGCTTTTACACGTACTTGAGCGTGGCGGTTGTGTGCCCAAAACGTCGCCACATAGTTGCGCAGAAGCGATAACTCCGGTGCGCAGTGGTATGCGTTTCCAAAGAGCGGGAGCTTTTTGCCGCCTGATCAAACCAGGAAATGTCCCGAGATGAGACGGACCCGCCACCGCCATACCTAACCGGCTGAAAACAACGATACGAGAATCATTAATTTATTGTGATGTAATCATTAAATGCCTTCATGAATTTAGAGATGAATTCGGCCGACTCTGGCAGTATCGATTCCGAGATTTATGGTGAGCTTCAGCGAAGTGAATCAGAAGCCACTTGATTATCTACAAATGTCCTTATTTTGTTAATTTATTATAAATAATGATAATTAACTTGTTTTTAACGGGGAAAATGTTCGTAAGTAAGTATATTTAACATGATTATACGCATGCTGTAAAAATATTATCGTGGGTTTTTACGAAGGATTGCAAGGAATGCCACATTTACCACAAAGTAATTCTGAGTGGTTTAATAAAACGTCATTAAAAAAATCACATTCCTAGTTTAAAAAAAATTGTATCGGGGATCTTCTCTTTTTTGGAAAAGTTTCTTTCGTTTTCTAATTCTGTCAGCGAATGATTGATAATTATTATAGTTTTTTAAAATATTAACGCAAGGGTCCAATAGCCAGGTAACATTTTAAACACCAATATGAAGTAAAAAGTTGAAAGTAAAAGTAGTGAGGCGCAATGACACCATTCTATTTGTATAAAGAACATTAACTTTAAATTCAGTAAATTTAAATGATTCACCACTTAATGGAAAACAAGAATCTAAAAAATTAAAAAAAAAGTTTAACAATATCTTATAGCTACTTTAAAAACCTTAATAACTTCACTAAAAATTTGAAATTAATTAATCCATCCATTAAATCTATTTTCAATTTTTGATCTAGTTGCACCATTTCTTGGCCCGTATAGAAGCCAATTTCAATTTTTAATTTCTCTGAAAATTAAACATTCTTCCCCACGGACTTGAGTCAAGCGCCGATTGCGTAGGACAGAAATTTATTTCGTTTATTAACTGCTGTAATGCTAGCCAATTTCAGAGAAATGCGTATATATCATCGTGTGTGTAAATTTGTATTTGTATTTGCTACCAAATTTTGTAAATGTCGAGAATTGGGTTAATTTCCGCTACCAAGATTTGCATTCATTCGTTATCGAAAACAAAAGAGAAATTCAAATGGATTTTAAAATGTTGTGATTTATTTATTAAATTTATGGAAGTCAAGCTTTATGAAGCAGTTCAATATTTCTCTCTAGAGTTTATTTAAATACACAAATACATAAGTGAGACGAAAGAAAAGTCACTAGTTAGTACCAGAGGCACCAACTTGGTAAGAATTGAAGTTTTGATAACGCGAAATAACTTTGAACTGAATGCACCTACTTCATAATCATAAAACTAATGCCTACATGAACAATTCATAGCGCTATTTTTGTGAATCACCTCACGGAGGAAATAACGTTGATACCTTCGCAAGAACTAATCTCAGTTACTTCATTCGAACGTATATTGCATTATTTTCAGTCTTTCGTCCAAAAAGGTTGCGGTTGGTAGTTTGAACTGCAAAAACATCGAGCACCGAAGAGCTTCGACTTCAGATGCAACAAGTTTTTGCTCCAGCGACGGAATGCTGCGCTGAACCAATTGCAGCCAGGACTCTACAACTTTTTAATTAAGCAATGCTTTTTGTCACCGCTGGAACGGCCGGACCTTATCTTATTAATGTCACAGTAAGTAAGGGTCTCTACCGTGCTAACATGTTATATATTTTGATCAAATGCAGTTTGATAGTTTTTCAAAGCGCTTAAATTGTAGCATTGCTCAGTGACTGCAGTGGGTTTCCCATTAAAGATTGCCATATATCTCGGAAGTAAATAAATATCAAGTTTCTTACATTGAAGATGTGTAATATGGTCATGAATCAAGGTTTTACCGGTAAGACCGATGACAAAACTAATCAGCTATGCTGTGTTTGTTTATAAGATTGCCAATTTCATAATTCTATTTTTAAAAAACGCTACTAATTTTAGAAAAATCTTTGGTTTAATAACGAAAAGCGCCCACTTATATTGTACACAAGTTCCTATTTTTATAATTTTGTGATAATCTACTGTTACCAGCTCTGTACCGTTTATGTTAAGTATGTTATGTTTATGTTATGCTTATGCTTATGCTTATGTTATGTTTATGTTATGTTATATTTATGTTATGTTATGTTTGGTTTATTTATGTTACGTTATGTTATGTTGTTTTATCAATGTTGTTTTGTCAATCATGTCAATTTTATCCTGTAATTTGTTGTATTTATTAATAAGAAAAATGTTGTAATGTATGGCCAAGATCACTCTTAATGGGTGAAAGCCAAAATAAAGAATTAAAAAAAAAAAAAAAAAATGCTATTCCCATTTGAGTTAGATTTTTATACCGATAATAAGTACCTACTGCAAGAAACGATAGTAATTGTCGTAACTATATTGTTATTAAATTAAATTATAATATCCGTGAAAAATCACCGGATATTATAATTCTTTTGAAGGATTTTTGAAATGAACAAATTTACGGAATTTGTCAAAAATGTGACCAAATTAAATACAGATTTCAAATTTAGAATTATTAATTAATAAAATAATTTCGGTACCTACTTTATCGATTCTTCTAATCATTTCCAATTTTTTAAATCAAGCAAATCCCAGTCTAGCGCATTGAACAATAGTTACACTTGTATTTTATTAGATGGAACACGTACGTACAACTCCATTTATTAATTTTAAATAGATCAAATTTAATAGTATTATTATTAAGTTCTGCAAGTATTTTATACATATTTTTTTTTATTTAGACAGATGTTTCGGGATTCAAAGCCATAAGCAGTATGATTTTTTATCAATATTTCTTGCTTTAGCAGACTAAAATTTGCTGAAGTTTAAATACCAAAAAAATTATTATAAGGTTCAAATAATTCTTCCACACAAAAATCGTGTATTTTAAAGTTGTAAATGTGATTCTACTGAAAATTTCTACATCAATATTTTTCTAAAAACGTTGATTTCTTTCGAGAGAAATATCTATTAAACAAATGTGTTTCTGTATAGACTTTGCTTGTGCGAGATAAAAGTATTTCTACATAAATTATACCAAAGATTTTTTTCAAATGATTATTACTAAGGACGGGTTGTCTCGGAGAATTCAATTTTCAAGTTCTGTGAAACATTTTTTCAAGTTCTATTATTATTTCCGCTCTTTTAAGCAACTAGCTTATAATGTAGATAAAAAATAAATTATTAAAAATAAATTTCAACATACACAAAATAACACTAACAGACCAGTTAGACAAGCGTACAAAGAAAACATAAAAACTCCGACAGTAAATTCAAGCTTTGGAAAAAGACACTACCAATACCCTGCTATAAAAGCTTTCAACAGTGTAAAACTTGAAATTAAAATTGAGGTAAATAAAAAAAAATTCGCACACAAAATTACAAAATGGATTAAAGAACAAAAAAGACAACATTAACAAAATGTCAGAGCATAAAATAAAAATAAAACCTACACGTAACACACGAAACCAATATAAACACACATCACTCACAAACACACAAGATTATATTTTAAATGTATTATTTTCTCTTTAAATGTATTATGTAGATTATATTTTCATATTATAAAATGAAGGCCTTAGCACGGGCAAGCCACCCAGTCAGGCCAACATTACTGGAAAACTTTGAAATGTAAAAATTATTTTACCAAATAAAAAAAAAATGTTATAATAACAGAACTTGAACAGGACTTTCACAGAACCCGAAAATGAACGTTGAAATTTGATAAATTGTTCAAAAACTCAGAAAACCCGTTTTTAGATTATGACAAAGATGGCGCTACCGCTAACCGATTTACAATGAATATAGGTACCTATTTTATGAACACAGGATTTATCCATCCCCAGGTATTTTGAATTAGTAACAGTCTCATAATGAAATACAATCTTTGGTAATCGTATCCGTGATTATAATGATCGCAAAAATTATAATAGCCAGCGGTTATGAGCCACCGGTACCTTTATCGTCGCATCACTAATATAATCATGAACCACGAACCGGTATGTTTTATGAAAATAATATCTTCGGCAATGACTAATATTTTAAACGGTTATTTTTCTCTTTCATCCTTAGGGACCTCTCGTAAGCCTTGAGGAATGCCAAAAGACATCATGAAAAACCGCGATATTATCAGTGATATCACTACTTTCGATTATTCTTTACTTCGAATCAGTTAACATTACAAATACCACAAAATATGTTTTAGATAAAATTAAGGTTTTACTATAGTTTCGCTAGAGCAGAATTAAAATAAAATTGTTTATTACATTATAAAAAATATAAGCGTGAACTACTAAATAATTTTATTTATTTTTCTAATTAGAAAATTATGAACGCGTACAAGAAAAAAATATGGTTAAGATTATCTGTCACAGTTTTCCTTTATTAACTGTTTTTTTTCTTATAAAATTTTCACATAATAAATAAAAACCCCTTTTGCGCTAAAATCGACCATTTCTAGACTGCGTTTGCCAAGCGATCTTTAAGCTTATTACAAATATATTCGTAGTAATATTATGAAAAGAACTAAGAATAGATATATTTTTGAATTGTGTTCGCACGTGATGACCGTTTTCACACAAGATTTCACATTATCCTAGCTGTTTGCTATAGAGACGTAGGAGATTTTCAAACATTGTCATTTAAGATTTGTACTATATCATCTATTTGTGCGATACCTACAAACATTAATATTAGTACTAACTGTATTAGTATCACCACTATCTGCGATACATATAAACTACAAGCACCCTAAAAACCTTAAGCTTGTGTTGAAATAAATTATCACATTGGAAGATGTGTTTAATTTATATGTAAATGCAATAATCATTTACCTACGTAAATAATGGCTTTTAAACGATATATTAATAAAATATTTGTTAAACTATAGGTTCCAAATCTTCAATTACATTCATGATACTGATATGTTTGCATTAATTATTAGTATCAGATGTATTTTAGCCGTCTTTACGATGCATTTTAAAACTAATATCGATTTATAAGCGTCCACCGTTCTAAATTAATATGCGAACCGATTTTGCTCGATGTCTGATTGGCCATCATTTTTTTTAATCGTGGTTCTCTCTCACAATGTCGAATCATTTTAAAAGTTCTGAAAAAATAGGTGTCGTGGTAAAAAAATTAAAATGACAATTTTTTTCTCCATTCAAAGCAACAGTTCCAACTGTCCAAAGCCAGTGGAACTATGACATCCCAATGAGGTACTTTGTGAGGCTTAAGGAAGTGGGGTAGGGATGGAGTTGGAAAGAGGAAGAATGGAAAGAATTTGGTCAAGAATGTTGGTCTCTCACCAGGGCAGTAAAGTTGGGTAGGTATTTTTTTTACATCATCTCCACACAACTGGCCCTGAGGAAAACAATTTCCGTCAGAGCATATGTCATCTTTGGGGATGGAAAATGGTATAAGGGGTGGGTAGTAATCTGGGGGTCGGTGGTCCAAGAGTGATGGGCGTTTGAATGCATGGGTCAAGAGAGTCTTGCTGGAGAGGTGAAAAAATCTCCCTCAACCAACCTATACCCATACCTCCCAAATATAAGTTTAATCAATTTTACCCGAGATCAAATGTTGCTCTCTTATCGATATTTCCGAAAAATTAGTGTGTAAATTATTTAAAAAAATTTATTTATTGTTTTTGTTTTAGTTATTTATAATGACTAATAGTGACTTTTAGTTATTTATAATGACTAATTCATTATAACTTACATTTTCTCTTGCTAAATGTGGCTCTAACAATTATTTTTTGTATCTATCAATTGGTGCAGAAATTATGGTTTTCGGCAGTGCATTGTAATATTTCATATATATATACACATATTAGAACTTAGAAAAAGGTACACGGGCAGATAAGATCTTTATACCTAGCTCGATGGATATCTGTCGTCTTATGTCTTATGTTAGGATTTAATGTAAAAAAAACATTTAAGTGCTTAGGTGAATGACTTTTCATGGCAAAACAGATTGGAGGATTCAAAAAGTTTCACATCCACCCTGGTGATGTATACTGCAATGCTATCCGAAACGTTAGCTAAAGAGGGAGGTAGATCTACACTGTATAGCACCCCAAAAATAATTCACTCTAATACGTTTGGCTATAAAAATCTCAAATCAAACAAAATTATCATGTTTTGAATTTTTCACATACCTAGTGACGTCGGGTCACAAAATTTACATTAAAAAAGATCATGTACGATTCCTGTAAGATTATTTCGAGGGTTACCGCATATTAACGAAGGTTTTGACGTTATCAAGATCACAACTGAAATGGAGAAAATTTTAATATGCTGAGAATATTAGAAAGTTTTGAAAATAACCATGTTTACAACTTTTCACATATTTACGTTAGGCCACAAAATTTACATTAAGAAAATATCATGTACGATTCCTATGAGATTCTATGAGGGGTTTGCATATTTCTAGGTTTTGACCTAATCAAGATAACTACTGACATGGTTAAAATTTCAAAAGTGATTGGATCAATTTAACTTCCAGGGGTGAGAATCCCCGATTACTTGAAATATTTAAATATGCTAGAGTTTCTTTGACAGGTTACATGAATGTTTTTTTTTGCTAAAAATATATACTAACTAACTAACTAACTAACCATCACGCCGTTTCCCCGCAGGGGTAGGCAGAGAGGACGGACCGCCAAACAACTCGGTCTTGGCACACACTCCTTGCCTCATTCACATTCATACATCGTCTCATACATACTCTTCTATTATTCTGACTCTTGACATGGCCCGACTCGAGTATCTGATTCACTTGATCGTGCCATGTCTTCCTCGGGCGTCCCCGACTTCTGCTACCATTCACATTTGCATCATATATCCTCCTTACACTCCTATATTCGCTCATTCGCTCTACATGCCCAAACCATCTAAGCGTCCCTTTCTTAATCTTACTCATTACGCTTACATCAGCCTTGCACTCTTTGCGGATCTCCACATTCCTCACACGATCAAACATGGTTTTACCACACATACGCCTCAGGGATCTCATTTCAACAGCATTTAATCTACTTTCATCCTTTCTTTGCCAGTTCCATGCCTCACTTCCATACATCAAGGTAGGTACCAGCACTCCGTTGTGGACTGCTAACTTCGCTTCTTTGGACAATTTTTTGTTAGCGCCTACGGCGTTTAGTCCTCCATTAACGGAATTACCTGCATTTACCCTTCTTTCGATATCTCTGTCAGCCTTCCCATCTCTCGTAAACATACTTCCTAAATACACAAACTCATCCACCTGCTCCAAGTATTCCCCATTCACAATTATATTGCACACTGTTTTCGTACTCTCTCTCTTTCAAACACCATTACTTTAGACTTACTTACATTCATCATTAACTCATTCTTCATGCATACTTCGTTCATCCTAGACACGAGAGACTGTAGATCATCTATACTATTAGCAATCAGCACCGCATCATCAGCATACAACAGGCAACATACTTTCAAATTATTCAAATTCGCGCCCAATCCCACCTCTTTCAATTCTTGCATACAATTATCCATGTATAGATTGAATAACCACGGTGACATTACGCAGCCTTGTTTAACACCTTTTGTGATATCAAACCACCCCGTAAAACCACCGTTTACCCTAACACATGCAACGCTTCCCTCATACAGAGACGCAATTGCCTGAATCAGATTCGTATTCACTCCATACTTGGACAACACCTTCCATAGCTTTTTCCTGTCGACTCGGTCGTATGCTTTTTGTAAATCTACAAAGGCACAGAAAAGTTTCTGGTTTTTTGCCAGAAACTTCTCAGTGAGCATACGCAATGAGAAGATCTGGTCCATGCACCCCCTTCCACTCATGAAAGCTACTCGTAATACTCGTGGCTTCAATTTCACTTAGTCAACTCCCGAGGAATCTTTCAAAACCCTCACAACTCCCAGAACCATTACCGACAATCTGGAAATGAAGAGTCTCAGCAGAAGAAGAAAGGTAAATAAAAGAGTGTTGTCACAGAACAGCCAAAACCGAATATGGACAGTGAACAAATGAATGTGGTATAATCGTTGAGAGATCTGTTTGAATCATTCTTCGTTTATAGCAAAGATTAAGCTGTTTCTATGCAGTTTTCAGCAGTATGCGTTTAATTGTATTTGAAACATAGCGGAACTCGTGTAGAAATGCAATAAAAAAATATACATAATATCTTTACTTAGTTACTGCATTACTTCGCACCGCTATTAAGATTCACGATTAATTTACGAGCCCTATGCATATCTGACATTACAACTACCATTCCAATTTGGGAGGAAGGTATGGGTACCACAACCCCTGAAACCATTTATTGGATCGCCAACACCTCTGCCATAGGTCACTCCTAGTGGTTCCGTACATTGGTGACTTAGCAGGGGTGCCCGGGTACAGTTTTTGCAGGAGAACTTTTTAACTCTCCAGCAGGAATCTCTTAAAACATCGCAGAGGGATGAATTCATACGTCCTTCACTCCTGGATACATTGGTACCTAGATTCCTACCCATCCCTTATATATTTTCTTTCCCAGAACTTCCTGTAAGTATTTATTTTCCTCAGGGCCTCCTGTGTGGAGATACTATAATAATAATAATATTGGACAATTTTTATAGCGCCGCTTTTGTGAGTTATCACCTCAGGGGCGCTTTACAGTTGATGCAGGTATTACAAAAATTATAAATATTACCAAAATAAAGTGAAGTTAAGTAAAGTAAAATGAAGAACAGGAACAGGTGACATGAAGATAGAGGATGAAGACTCTGCAGCAAGAATCCTAGGTGGTGAAGAAACTGGACCAGTTGCTGCAGCGAGTGAAACTACCGCGTTCACTAACAGTGCCAGCACGAGGTTCGTCATCCGTCCAGGTATGTGTCTGCTGCTAATAAAGCGCAGACACATGTAATACAAGACACAATATCCTCACATAGATAACAGACCTTGGCAGCACCGCTGTGACGTTCGACGAAGATAGAAAACGGAGACTCTCCAGCAAGAATCCTAGGTGGTGAAGAAACTGTCAAAAAACAGCTATTCTTTCATTTTTTTAGCATTATAATCCAGAAAAAAGAGAAAAAACACACTTTTTAACTTAGATAATATTCTACCCCTTTAACTTTGGACAAACGTGTTTTTTTTAAATAAATTAAAACTTTAATTTTGTGCAGCTGAGAAACAACAATTTAATCTATAAATTAAGGCTAGGTTATGTCTTGTATGGTGTTTGAAACACGGTTATTAGAAATGCCCAAAATTTTACATTACATTGTTTACCTTTCATTCAAAATAACTATAATGTATTGGTCGCTATGTAACTGGCAGCCACCTAGTATGGTGTTTGAATGTAGCAATACCTTGTAAATGTCAATTAAAAAATCATGTATTTTATAAATCTTTCATGCGCATAAAACGCTATAATTGCAAAAAAAAACTTTCCTTCTTGTGAGTCCTGTTTTTTCCACTCTCATTTTATTTAGTTACACAACGTGAGCAAGTGATCGTACTCGGAGTAATAATTTACATTAACCACACTGTTAGGAACCTGTTTACTAAGTGAGGTAGAAGAGCATTCTATAAATGCATTTCCTATTGTGACCCATAGGTTGAAAAAAACACGTCTATAGTTTTTTGGACAAAATACCATGCTTCATTGGCCAATGCACATTCTTTGGGCTCGTCTCTAGCCGTCTATTGGATCTGCCAGCATACTGACATTTCGATATTTGTCAAATCAATTTACCGAATTAATTAAGAGTGGGCTTTCATCATTGATTGATTGATACGCGATACTGTTTATATTGAAATATATTATAGTGATATTATGGAGAGCTTCTAATTTGTTAGATCATATTCTGTGTTTTTTGTTATTAAATGAAAATATCGGGCATCAAAAAACCTGAAAAAATAAATCTTAACATTTTACTGGTTCTTGTGTAAAATAGTTCCCCAGATTTTTCATTGTTGTGGATCATTTATTGACTGAAATATTTAACTGAAACTTGAGTTTCTATGCATTAGGTCGGTTTTCTTTCTTTTTTAACTGCAGGAAAGTCATTTCAATCAATTTTTTTTTATTTTTTTTATTTTTTATTATTTATTAAATTTAATATAATTACATTTAATACAATATAAGATATGGGTAGTCCCACAAAGCTGTGACAATCAGCTTGTCTGTAGGTTCTACCATTTAATGTTATAACATAATACACATTAGCTTAAGTTTAAATATTAATACCAAATATAATGTTTAGGATAGATAAACGTTTTGTTCATTTATTAACCACTTTTTTGTCAGTTTAGGGCAGGGTTCCTCATTATTTTTCAAGTTAAAGTTTTCGTTAAATTTGTTATAAATCACAGGTATCAAATAGTCAAGTGTTCTGCTACCATACTTATTTGATATTAGTGGAATTTTTAGGCCTTTTTTTTCAGTAAATCTTGTTTTGTGACTATGCACCAATGGCTTTTTGTACGCATTTTCTCCCGCATTATCCATAATTATAATAAACCAGAGAAGCCCTTTAATTGGGAGTAGGCCCTCAGAGCCATACAGTAATTTTAAGTTGTTTCTTTGTTTGTAAATGCTAGGTTTAACAATTTTTTTTAATTATAGCAGTTTGTAGATTTTGAATGAATTTAATATTAATATTACTCGAGTGTCCCCAAGTTCGAATTCCATATCTAAGTATTGATTCGACCATAGAATGATATATAAGTTTGAGAGTACATCGAGGCAATACAAATTTTAATTTATAAAAATTACTCGCCAAACATCGGAGCTGGTTACAAATTTTGATCACACTTTTGTCCCATTTAAAGTTATTGTCTACGATTATGCCAAGGTAAGTATATTCGTTTGCAAAATCAATTTTTTCACAGCAGCAGATATTATCCATTTTTTTATGTATACAATCAAAATTATGTGCAGTTATTTTAGGTAAGTTCCACATTTTCAAGCTCGGTGATCTTATATACATGCATTTAGTTTTTTTGACATTAATAATTAATCCTACATCATGAGACCATTTAAGTAGTTCGTTAAAGTCAATTTGTAATTCTTGAATAGCTATTTCAGGGTTTTCATTAGAGACAACTAGTGCAGTATCATCAGCAAAAATAAATCTACGGGCTATTTTAAAAAGTTTAGACATGGCAATTACATATATAATGTATAATTTTGGTCCTAAAATTGACCCTTGTGGCACCCCTGATTTGATAAATCTAAAATTACTCATTACATTCAAAATCTTTACATACATTTTTCTATTTGTTAAATAGTTTTTGAAAAATGATAGGAGTTTACCACGGATTCCTATGATTTCGAGTACCTTGATTAATTGTGTATGGCTGAGTGTATCGAAAGCTTTTGAGAAATCAATAAATAATACTAGTACATGTTTTTTTGAGTTAAGCTCTGAATTTATATAATTGGAAAATTTTTCGAGCAGTTTATCACAGCTTTTTTGTTTTTGGAAGCCATACTGACATTCATCAATAATGCCCAAATTATTTAAATATTTATCCAAATTTAAAGATATATATTTTTATAATATTTTTTCTAATGCGGGTAATAAGGAAATAGGCCTATAATTATTTATTACGGTGTGATCTCCATTTTTAAAAATGGGCCTTATGATGCTGCATTTTAGTTCAGCTGGAATGTGACTTGTGTCAATAATTCTGTTAATTAGGTGAGTAATTATAGGACTAAATAATTTAACATGTTTTTTTAGATCATACATGCGAATTAGATCCACGCCCGGTGTCTTTGAATTTTTCATTCTTCCGATAATGCATTCAGTTTGTTCTGTATTAGCTCTTGGTAGGTACATTGAATGTTGCAAATGTTCTTGCTTTAACTCAGACGCTCGAACATTGCATTCGTGCAATAACTGATTTACACCGTCGTCAAAGAATTTCGCAAAGTTTTCTGCCACCACATCCGCAGTTTGGGAATTTAAGAAATATTTAGATATGACTTCATCACAATCTGATTTATTTTTCCTACCCAATACTTGATTTACTTCATTCCATGTTTTTTTAATGTCCTTGAAACAATGTTTAAATTTGTTATTATAGTATATTTTTTTTGTGTTTAATATTTTTTTATTTAGTTTATTTCTGTATTTCTTGAATTCGATTTCATATATTTTATTGTTAGGCGTGTTTTTCCATTTCCTCCATAATGTATCACGTAGTTGTATATTTTTCAATGAGATTATAATTTATCCAGCCCCTTTGGTTATTACGCAATAAAATAAAATAACAAAGCTTGTTTATACCACCATTTAATAAAAATTATCTTTGATAATTTTCGTGCAAATTTATTGTGTTTACAATAATTAAATACATTATTTTACACATTCAATAATTTATATGAATATATAGTTATAAAAAATTAATTTATGAACACGTTAAGTAAAGATGTGTTTGATACCCGTGACAGCCATTTCAGGCATTTGAAGGCATTTTCTAACTGTGCCTTAGGAAGGCGAAACAGCTATCGTGCCCATACAAATTATGTGTCAGAAGTGTTCATAAATAAACTGTTTTTTTAATAAATTAAATTATAATATTATTGAATACGTAAAATATTTTTAAAAAATTGAAACAGAGTTCTACAAATTAATCTGGAAAACATAAAGAATTAGATATTTCTAAAATAGCCATCTCTGAAATTTATTCGACTATTTTGTGAATAGTATTACTTTGATTTCGATACAGAAAAAATATTAAAATGAGAATGCTGAATAGTTTTTGTGATCAAATTTAATATTTTTTTCATGTTTCACCCACATAATCAATGATAACTCCTCTGATTACAGCTTACCCGATCCGGGAACGAGCGCCAAGCTAAAATACATAAAATTCAACAAGCAAGAAGAATGATAAATGATATTCCCAGTGATGTAGTGGGTAGGAACATGAATATTAAGTATTTGCATACGATTTGAATATTAATCAAGACCATGACAAAATACAACTTGGATTGAATACCTGATTGGTTGTCACAAACCTTACAATATTCTATTATCTATTTATTTGTATGTAAATTAAACTAACTTGAATAATAAAACTACTCCAAAACTGATTCTTATTTTTAATTTGTAATTAAAATACAACGTTTTAAAGCTACAGTGTTGTAATTTTTCTATTTGAAGAATAAATTCTGTACTGTTGAAATTCCATGTAATTAAAATTAAATTATGTTACACACATAAAAGCATTTATCTGTGAAACCGGTAAAAGTTTGAGTTATCAATGGGAAAATCAGACTTTTCGCGTTCATAACAGGTCTGTTAAATTTTTTCTATAGGTACGTAGATATTTATGTAAAATTATGCGGTTATATGCAATACATAGGCAAAATAAAATAATATGAACATATATAACTCAGAATTTATGGACATAATTGATCCCACGACCTTACTTTTGATAATTATGTAAGATTTTTTTATTTGGCTTGCACGTTGTCCTTGACGTGAGGTAGGTCAGGAAGTCATAAAAAATCGATTAAATTGATTTACGATGACTTGTACATAGGAAATATTATACGCCTATTAAATAATTTAAAGAAGTTAATCCATCAAATCATATTACCTTTTATTATTTGACATGATCTTTTTTTCAGTTATTACTAATTATTATATTCCCAAGAAAAGCTTCGGAAAATAAAGTCAACGGAAATGGTATTTTCATTAACGTTTTATTAAAAACCTAAGAAGAATTGAAAAATAATAGGCATTTTAAACAGTTTCAATATAAACGACTGCAATGTCATATAATATTTGGAAAAATACTCACAAAAATGACTTACCATCGTTCTGTGTTTGGACTCTACATTTTCAATTCTAAATAAAAAATGCACACCGGGAGAAAATTACATATTTTATTGAATTTAAATCAGCTTCACGGTGGTTAGTTTTTTTTAATGGAAATTTGTGTACGCATCTATTGATTGTAGAAAAATATGAGGAGTAAACCAAGTTCATTCGACAAATCGTGTTTGAAATAGATTTGTATAGATTTATAATGAATAGAAAAATGTATTAACAGCGTTTGAAAGAACTTTGAAATGAGTGGATTTTAGCGAATATTATGGTTTATACAATTTCGCGATTAAATAACAATTTGTGGAATAAATAACTCGATCTGGAGAAAAAAATGGAGATACATTACAAGTATCACGACTGAATGACCGGTTAGCCTGGCCCAACGCCATGGGGCGACCCTGTATTTGTCCACACTCAGAGTTACAGGTTACAGCAAACATAAAATCTTTACGTTTAGAAGAAGAAGGCAGTGGCATACGTGTGTGAATTTTTAACCACACTCTTGCCTTAAATGGGAGGATGCGCCGCTTCTATAAGGCAGTAGAATCCATAAGGATTCATTCGCCTCCCAGGAAGTTTAGAATCCAACTTTATTGTCGTTCGGCGCAATAAAAATGAGACATGACTGCTTTTACGAGGATTCGCTTTCCAGAAAAATTAGATAAATACCATGATCGTTTGATAACCCTCCCATCGGTATCATTGCAATATTGTCAACACGGGATATAAACGAAATCTTGTTTGATGGGAAATGTATACGGATACTAAAAAATATTGTTAATGACTGAATAAAATTGTAGGAATCAGAGTGCTAACGTATGAACTTAATGTGTGTAAATTCACTGAAATAACTACGTATCTAAGAACCTTCAGTCACCTTCAATAGGAGATTTTGCATAAATGGGGAGTATAATATGAGGAATATGGAGGTCAATAGTCTTGTGTGTAGGACGCTTTGCTAGTAATATGTGGAAAACAGGTTTGTACCATTTCTAAGATTCTTTATTGTATTGTTCTTTACATATGTATGATCTGTAATTACGTGAGCAAATGTGAATATAATAGCCCTGTCTACACACCGCGCACCTAGCGTTCGAGGCAGTTCCCAACCTACAATGCAGTCAAAAGGACGAAATCAATTATTTTGACCGTGATAATATTTCAGGACTTTACGTTAATGTTCAAGCATTGCTTAGTTGCTTATTGCTGTTGTGAATCAGTTCACAACTCTGGACTTGCGCAGATTCACACCATTCAACTAACGGAAAAAGAAGTTCAATCAAGTTTAAAGTCACTACAAATTAAAAAGGGAACGGGTCACGATGGAATACCGGCTTTTTTTCTAAGATCTGCTGCATCTTCACTGTTTGTGCCGCTTACTATAATATTTAATAAACTTCTAAGTGAAGGAGTTTTCCCTGGCAGATTGAAGTTAGCCTATATCATACCGCTCCACAAGGATTCGCGTTACAGATTGGAAAATTATAGACCGATATCCATTCTCTCGGAGATCCCAAAACTCTTCTAAAGACTTGTATATATCCTCAGCTAGCCGTTAAAATTATAGACTAACATCACGGGTTTATCAAAGGCAAATCTACCGTGAGTGATTTACTTATTTATTCAAATTTCTTATTTACCAGCATGAAACGTGGCCACCACGTAGAGGCGATTTACTGCTATAGCAAAAAAGCTTTTGATAAGGTTGACCACTTAATTCTTACTAAAACATATATAACGGAAATAGAGTAATTTATTACGTTGGTTTGTATCGTACTTAGCAAAACGACAGCAATCTGTATCATTACGAGGACATACTTCTATGTGGGAACCAGTTACCTCTGGCGTGCCACAGGGATCAATCCTGGGTCCGCTGTTATTTATAATTTTTATTAATACCATTACTAAATTGTTCATGCACTTTTTCTCTTGTAAGCTGATGATATAAAACATATTTGCCATATTTAAGAATTTAAATGGTTGTCTGCTCATACAGAGAGATTTAGTGTGGTTTGAAGCATTTTGCAATGAAAACAAAAATTTCTTAATTTACAACAAATGTAAACAAATAAGCTTTACTAAAAATCGGAATGCTCTCATACTTAACTATTATATTGGCAACTATTCACTCTAATGCGTGTACTGTATAAGAGACCTATGCGTACTTTTTGATTCCAGACTTGAATATTGCTCCTCCATATGAACTCCACTTTACGTTATTTATAAAGATAATATTGAAAGCATCCAAAAGAAATTTCTGAATTGCCTCAATTTCAGAATGAGCACACCTAAACCAGAACACTTAAATATGATATTGAAATATAACATCTCAACTCTCTCTATCCGGCGAACATACCTTGATCTGTATAAAATCTGCAATAATCTGCAATGATTGTCCTTACTTACTTAAACAAATAAACTTTAAAATACTACCCAGAACAACTAGGTTTAACGACTTATTTCACACTGGCCGGTCGCGCACAGATGCTGGTGTCAGGGATCCAATTAGAAGAATGTGTGAATTGTTCAATCAAAATCAAAACCTGAAGAATTCCGAATTTTTTTTGATACATGCAGTACCTTTAGTAGAAAATTGCGAGAGCTGTTTTCCTATAAAACAACAACCTTAACATACTTCCTTCATACATGTACTTAATCACTTTTCTGTTTAATATCATTTACGAATTAATTGACTCTACCCTCTAGTCGTAATGAAATCAACTGGCGACTGGCGAGTTAATGGATAGTATAAGTTGAACCGTAATGTAATTTCGATTGATTTACAGTGTTCAACTTCGAAGTTGATGCGCAGAACACGTTTAATTTATATTGGGAGATAGAAAACAAAAGGTTATCCGATGCTTTGACTCAATAAGGGAACACACACTCCAAAAGTCGAATGGTTTTTCTTCTTTCCAGGGAATGGCGCTGCCAGGTTGAGTTGTGAAGTTTGATTGAGCGCTCAAAAATTGAAGATAGCTGTGGTGTTGTAGGAAGCATGCAAAAATGGAATATAACTGTGGTGTTATAGGAAGCATGCAAAAATGGAACATAACTGTGGTGTTATACGAAGCATGCAAAAATAGAATATAGCTGTGGTGTTATAGGAAGCATGCAAAAATGGAATATAACTGTCGTGTTGTAGGGAGGTTGCAATAAATAGACCTTTTAATACTGGTCTAAGCACATAGAGGAGCAATTTTTCTTGTGTTGGAAATTGAATAGTGTGGTCAGGTGATTGTGTCAGTATTTTCGATACGGATTACCGATTCACCATGATTACCATTTCTGTTGAAACTCCGAGTTTGTCTCACAAACTCTATCAATGAAATCTCCCGGGCATTAGAACACTTTTAACTATATTTTTGATGGATAACAATGAGCTCTGGTAGCCTATTTAGCAGGCGGCAGCAATTATTCTGAGCTTCGACCTTGGTTAAAATTATGGTCTCATTCACTACATTATCGACAGTTATATGTCATCTACAGTTAACATCTTAAACTACTGTCTAGAATATCACAATTTCAATAACGGGTCTGCTTCGTGTGCACTGTTCATATGGTGGCATTTAAAAAATGAACATTTAACTAATCGTTCATCATGAGTGTACAGTTAAAAGTCCATAGTACAGTAACTTACACTTTACACTCGGTTCGAATAATCCTTTATAAGGGAGTCTCTAGGAAGAACCATGTTGGCTGGCACAATTTATCTTGGCGTAATGCTTGACTTCGAGGTAAATTACAACAACTCTAGCGCTTGCAGAAATGCGTGTTGTTACCACCGCTGTCAGCGAGAGAGACGTACTAAAGAGCACGAAAGAAACCCATTTGAAATAAATAGTTCTCAGTGAATCGATGTTAGGCCGGCGAGATCGTGTGTTCCCTAAGCAATCTAGGCACATATTTGGTTGTAAATTAACCAAACTGGTCTGCGTACGACCGCCTTCGATAATACCATTATTAGCTTTGGAATCCGGGGGACTCGTGTCCATTCTGTTCAGAACAGTGTAAGCACCATGTTCGGTTCAAATATAACCTTAATTAAAAATACCATGATAGTTTATTGAATTGGTCGCCTTTGGTCACTTGCCGTAAATAAATTTGTGGCAAGACAACTTTTCAAAGTGAAAAGCACCTTTTGACAAACTACTACAATGTAGTTTAATGGAACTTTTCTCTTTCTTGTATTATTTCGTATGTGAAGTATTGTATCATTTTTAAAATAAATTATATTAAAAAAACAACAACATAAAAAAAAAACAATATTTGTGTACAAATGAAATAGCTATTTGAACGGCCCGCTAAAGTACACTAAACCACGCGCGTCGTCTCAGTAACGTATTTTCACACTTTTAATTCATATAAGCATCTACCAATCATTTAAACAAAATACCGTAGGTACACATTTCAAATAAGGAATTATTAATGAATAAAATAATATTGGTACCTACTTTATCGCAAGCCTGATATGATTTTTATAAAATAGCCAGTTGAAAATTAAAAGTTCATTGATCTTTTAATTTTTTACGTAGTACGCAAATACAATTTCAAATAACGACAACCGAAATTTTGTATTTTGTATAATCTACCGCGGGAAGAATGACGTGTTCTCTGAATACGATAGATTGGAATTCTTTTACAGGCTGAAAATCACCTGAATGTTAACATTACGACAGACATTGCAAGACTGATTTCTTCTGAGGTTTTCATATTTTCCAATCTTTGTCCAACAATATCCCATAAACCTCCTTCAATACCTGAACATCACTTCAAAAATAGTTTAAGGACTTATTCCCTTCCAAACCGAGGGATTTCTTCTGACGTGGAAACAAAAAAAAAACGCTAGAGAAAATAGTATATTTCTGATCAATAATTGTGTGTTTTCTTTAACAAGGAATTTCATTCAATTTCTGTAATGATTATTCACCTTCTAACTTAAATACCAGTATTTTTTATTAAATTTTGTTCAATTGTCAAATGTCGATTTTATAGTTAAAATAAAATTAAAAGTTTTCATTTTTCAAAGCCAACAAAAACGAACGCAATATGGCAGGGTACGCGTGACGTCATACGCAACTCGTTTGTATAGGTTAACAGTAAGACGAATCCCACTTCAGTCTGTATGAAATAGGTAAAATTACAATAAAAAAAATTTGGTAAGATTCTCAAAAACACGATATTTAAAAAAATAATTGGTCTACCTAAGTGGTGAATCGTGTTCGAGTATACGCATGGCAACTTATCGCCGGCCTCTGTGTTTCCTCCTTCCTACAACATGAGTCTTTTCAAGACCTATGTTCACTTCTTCCTTGCCTCGAAAAGACCCGGTCGTGGCGATATAAGTTCTGTTAGAATCCTACGACCAATCACAAGTCGCTTAAGCCTCTTACGGTTTTAATTGTTATTAAATGTTGACGATAATATATGAATTATATATTCAGAATTAGCATTAATTTGAATAATTATGAATAAATGTTTTTAATGCCATAATATTTTTAACTTAAGTTTCTTATTGATAATGAAATCAATAAATCGGAATGCTATACATCAACTCATAGAATAAAGAATAGGGTGTGCCTTGCGAGCGTGTTTCGTGATTCAAATATTTGCCTAATCAAGGCTTAAATTTCAAAAAAATCAAGTGCAATGGAGATCTACCATGTCAGGCGAGCTTAAGTGAGACGGAACGCTGGGCTATCGTGCTAAATAGAACATTTGTTTCTAGTCAAAATACGAGAGGCACTTAAAGTGTTATTTTTTATTCTATACATCAACCCACTTATGTTATAAAATAAAAAAAACACTAATAATGTTTCAAGAATACCGAAACAAAAAAAACACAAATAAATCGAATTCGGAAATTTTAAACATATTTTATATCTTTTCGGGCTTTGATTGATAACCGAAAATCTTCTAATGTGCAGCTGATTTGCGGTGCATTTATTCGAAGTTCGTCCTCTACTAGTAGGTGCATTTCAACATCTTTATGATTTATAAAAAACAATCTTGTCAATCATCAACGGGTACCGCGGAGGAACGGACAGGAAAAATAGCACCTAAAAACCAGCGAATTAACGAACTTAATTAATTCCGTGAAAACAGGTGGGAGCAATGGACGTGAGACCAGGAGAAGTCGAAAACGAGGATTTATGGTAGTCATAAAATTAACAAGCAACATTTTTTATCACGAATTTTATATATTTTAAAGGTATTTTGTTTACAAGAGATCATTTACATTACTTGCAAGGGTGCCATTTGCGTTAAGGAGACAATTAAAATGTTTGTGGCATAGCAAACACAATAATTGGGAAAACTAACGCGTGTAAAAATGGTTTCGGGGTGAGAAATAAGCTATAAAGTTTGAGAATTGTGATTAAGGTAGAAAAATAAGTGCATCTAGAGCAATTTGAAGCAGGGTTGTATATGGTGAAAAGCAATGCGCAAAAGTTGTAATACCGTAAAATTCACCGAACATCACCATTAGAAAGCCAATCTCTAAAATAAAGTGGGAATCTTAACGACATAAGTGATGAAGTCGTGTAAAAACAACATTAGGCGCGCGGCCCGGCGTAATGGACGGACTTAAGGTCGACTTTGTCTTAACAGGCCTAGAAAATCGGTATTTCCGTTTGGTTTATTTTAATTTTTCTGATGAACGTATTACTAAAATTTCAATTTTTAACTAGCTAATTCATCGTCTAGAAAAAAAATCTGAGGCTTACCGCTAATTTTAAGTTGAAAAACGTTTTACAAAATTTTCGAACTGTTTTATAAAAAATATTTTAGTGGTAAGGTCCCGTTTTTATTAATCTTAAATATGAGAAACTCCAACCCTTAGGGATTCTTCTAGAAAGATTTGAAATTTTAGCTATAAGTTCATCAGAAACGATTCAAATGTGAGCGGCGAGCAAACCCCCGTTATTAGAGCCTTTTTGTCAAATTACGAACACAAGTAACTTATCCAATAGCCAGTGAAAATAACTCATTTCAATAAACATTGAATTGGATCTCGAGTTTCTCTAACAATCCCAATTAGTAAATAATAGTGTCAAGATATTCTTTCGCTCTTGGAATTACTTGCATACGCTGAGCGATTATTCTATATTTCCCTTGCTTCTCCGCAGGACATGAAAGTCACTTCCTGTTCTGTGTTACGTGTTACTTAATTACTTAACAGTTTCTATTGGAACCAAACGAGGGATGACTTTTAATTTCGTGATACGTTATGGCTACCATTGGAAACTAACCTTTGGATTGATTTCATACAAAGCTTAAAAAAACTTTTTATTAATGATAAATGCTGAGGATGTTATTCATGTTAAAAATAAGATTGTAACCTTTTCAATCTGTATTTTTTGTTAGTATGTTGTCTATTTCAGATATTCCTACATGTCTTACTTTATTTTTTAATGTGACACCTCACAAGATCGCCTCTGTCAGAACAGTGTAAAGGCAAGGGAGCTATTTCGCCTACCAGCTGGGCAGCGTTGTGAGGCGGGTTAAGGTAAGCAATTTGAACAATTAACCAGTTCCTTTTAAGTTAAAAAATGTTGATTTTAATTTATAAAATTCACCAAAGGTTTACCATTACCCCGCTGAAGTATTATCTTTCGGCAAATTCATTATTCGTAATTATTGCTGAAGGCTTGCTCGTGCGCAAAGGGGAGAGGTAGCCGATGGGAAACACGCGATGATATTTGATTAATTAGTCAGTTCTTATGAACCGAAATGCTGATGGACTCTTTGTCACGGAACCGATAACTCTGACCTCCTTGCCATTGGATCTACTGGACAATGTACCTATCATCCTCGAAAGACTTTTTTTTTTTCATTTTCTTAGGTACACAAAAAAAACATTTATAAAACATGATTAAATATTGCAATTTATTATTTACTAGCTGATATGTACCCGGAGTTGCTTGGGGCTATGATAGTTCATATTTAGTTTTAAAGTTGTGAATTCCAGTGTATTCTACTTACACACCTTTCTTTATTCATCTTCATCACATATGCCACATTTTACCACACATAAGTAATTATTTTATTTGATCTTGCCATGTCTTTCTCAATCATCCCCGACTTTTTCTACCATCCTCTTCATGAAGTAGTATCACGAAATCCACATTAGTATTATTATTAAAAAAAAATACAGTGTGCGGCAAGCCAACGCACGACGGAAGTGAAACTTTTAGTATTCTTCTCTCTCTCTTTTCATTTCATTATTCTTGTGCCACGAATGTTTTTCTCACTTCTATCTCGTCACTACTCATTTTTGACACTAAAACTCTGTTCCAAATCGAATAATCCACAATCAATTACGTATTTCACTCGTATTACACTCTCGCGCAGTACACGAAGCAAGCAGCTGATGCCTGGCGTGGCGTCGTTGGCTAGAGAGAGAGAGGAAAAGAGAGAAGAGAGAGAGAGAACGTTCGTCAGTGGCTCCCTCATCTCAGTAAGCGACTACGGTGAGAGAGCGACAGTGAACGATGAGCGGTGGTGGGGGTCCCGTACCCCTAGCACCAAATGATCACTGTTTTTCGTGACGGTCATGAGTCGGTTTTACTCCGGTCCTCGAAAATGCATGACGCGCGTAAAGAAGTTTCGCTTCAAAAATACACACACATTATTTCGGCCTTAATTCGACTACGTATCTTATTCCTGGGCAGAGATAATGCGTTACATCTTCCTCAGACGTCCCCAACTTTTTCAACCATTCGTTACTTTATACTATATTGTTTCTATTAAAAAACTACAATATATCCGCATACGTATATCATTCCAGTGCATCAGAGATGATGTGTTGATTCTTATTATTTTATTGTAAAAACATGTCGAAAATGATTATTTGCAACAATGTAAAATTACTCTGCATTCACTACATGCCTTAATAACATAAAATAAATAATTATGGCAGAAGCTGGGAATGCAGGGGTAGTGCAATTCAATGAATTCCACAATTCACAATGAAACAAAATAACAATACCTACATAAAATAAAATAGTAAAAGAAGTTTTTAAATGTGAAAATACTAAAAATGCATTTTAAATGTGAAAATACTAAAAAATGTATATTATGCTCTTGTCCACTCCCTGCTTATTTACGGAATCATAGGTTGGGGAGGATCTTATAAAAACAACCTAAACTCAGTAAAAGTCTCGCAAAAAATTATTATAAAGGTAATACTTAAAAAAAACTCTACTTTCCCAACAAAAATGCTTTTTAAAATGTTTCCAGTACCAAATATTGATGATATATTTAAGCAAACTTCAATTATAAAAATGTGTAAAGAAAAAAATAACACAGAATATCAAGAATTTTACAAACTGATGAGAAATGGAAATCAATTTATTACGCCAATCTTTAAAACAACTCAAATGCAAAACCATTATATTTACCAAGCCATAAAAAACTACAATAATCTCCCTTCCGAATTGCGCTGTATTACGAACCAACAAGAACAAATCAATAAAATCAAACTTTTTTTCAAAAAAAACTTATATTAAAAAAATATATGGATATATTATATTTATATTTTACACATAACATTGAATCACTGAAGTAAGAATCGTGGCTCCCTTATCAGGCACAAGAGCTCCTCTTTTCTGATAAGGTATACATGACCAATTATGTACCTAAATATTATATTTTGCAAAAAAATGTATGTATTAATGTAACTATGATCTATATTAAAATAATAAAAAAAAAAAAAAAAAAAAAGTTTAAAAAAATGCATCAGTCGTTTATGGGGGAAATTTGAACATCTCTAAAAAAACAGTTTAGATTCCATGGATAGGCAACCATGGCAGTGATGATGTATTCTTAGATTGTTGATTATTGATACCAGAAGCGAAAGAACAAGCACTCTCAGCTCCAACGAAAATTTTAAATTCTTAAAACAAATGACACTGGCGTGTGTCTTTTTTTCAAATCTTGTTTCTTCTCATGTAACACTTTTAGGAAAGAAACATACACAAGATAAAAGGCAATTTTAATAGGAACTGCGATGTGGAAAAATTACTAAACTGTTTCAATATAAAACAGAATTTTGTGATGCTGTAGGTTATGTAAGAGAGAAGGTAAAGAAAAGAGGTCAAGTGATGATTAAACTTTGTTTATGTACGTGCCCATGTACTTCTAATAACACAACACACCCCAATTTCATCTTTGTAGCCTGGAAGTACTGATAGTTTGTTTTCATTATAAATCACATTTTACTAAGTATATCCACCTCATTTAATGCACAAACCAAATCTAAATATCAAACTTTAATCTTCATAATACGCTCTCTAATGTTAATATCATTTTATGCGTTCCTCAAAGTCAAACGGAGACAAACACCATTAATCTTGTGGTATTTTTAATAATCTGATTGTTCCTGAACTATGTGCGTCCACTGACTGGCATGACAATGTGACAGCGCTGAGGTTAAATAAATCCCAAGTCGATAAATTGATTCAATGGGCTTATGAATCGACAAGTCACAGAGATCGGTGATGTCAATGTACTTGAACCGCGGTAATGAAAGAGTTGGGCGTATGGCTTCTATTGTTTCTTATCTATCTGTACGTTCTCAATACCACAAATGATATGGCACTGAATACTACCTATTCGAATCTGATAGTATTAATATATAATATTTTAGGGGCTTTTTTTCAATTATACTGAATGTATATATATATTTTACTTACTTTATGTGTGTCAAATACAATTTCTTAAGAACTGTATTTTGATGTATACGTTTCGTACAATCATACAAGGTATCAGAACTTATCCTTAATTCTTAAGCTTAATTGCAGTAAATAAATAGATGTTTTCACTATCCGCTAACGAGTGAATGGTTTGAGTTTTTTTTAAGAAATATAACATTCCAGGGTTACTGATAACCTGAGAATATTTGAAAAACTTATACTATAACCATCATAAGCGAACGATGATGTTGCTAGTTAAATGATGGAGGATTTAGCTAGGAGATGAATTGAACGGAACCAGATGCATTTGTCAACTCAACTACTGACCGGTCAACAACTCCAAATCATTTCAAGAATAACAATATAAAGTTTTCAACTTTACAATAGTGTTTCAATACGAACCCTAATGCATCCCAGAAAGACTTGACAAACGAAGAATTAATGTAGACTGAATGAAATAGAAATGAGATACCCGAGACCTGTGTGTTATAAACCAATAAATGCAAGAATAATGTAAGCGTATTGAAATACACGGTAAAAAATGATTCTGTTGAAAAAGTGATTCCAATTTCCTGATTAAATATTAGTTATTCAGAATATATCGAGAACACATGTTCTTTTCCTAATAAATATCATGAAGGAATGCGACGATATCAATATGTCATTACCAATATCAGGATTTGAATGAACACGTGTTCCGCCTCCCCTCCTCATAAAACATTCGCTTTTAACTGATACTTTTTTAGGAACTTTGTCAATTCATTCGTTAAAGACCTGCAATCCTGTTTTAAACAGTAAAACAAATAATTTGACCAGATTTTAAAAAAATTACAGTTTTTTATATTTGTTAGTTTCCTACAGGCTCCTTTGTACATGAAATTAGTAAGAAAACTGTCACTTCCCTTTATACAAAAAAAATCCCGTTAATTAAAAAAAAAATATAAAAAAAGACACAAACTCAGAAGAATAATTATTCCTCATTCCAACGACGAACAAATCACATATCTTCTCATTATAGACAAAATTATAAAAATACTATTCTATTATTAGAGTGTTAACGAAACGGTCAGATCTGTCCTTCATAGGCTCTAATGGAATAAGATGTTTGTGTCTAGAAATGTCCTTCCAAGGCGTGAAGGGTTAACCTATTTATCTTCACATAAAACAAAGTATATTAAACCTAGGGTAACAGTAATAATATGATACTTATAACTGAAAATATCGTGTTGAAAACCTATGACTAATGAGACACGATATATTATTTCTTGCCAATGATTAACAGAAACAATTTGTAACCACTATCCTATTAATCAACAATAGAAGACTAATGCAATTTGGTTGATTGATAGTCTTCAAATTGTATTTAAAATTTGCAATATATGTTTTTGCCCATTTTAGCGATTTTAAAAAGAAAATACATTTAAAGGTCAAAATTTTTGACCTTTAAGGTCAAAAATTGACTAATGTTGATTTTCACAATAGAAATTAGTTATACAGACAATGATAACACAATAAAATAATATTAAATCCTTAAATTTAGACGGCCAACGTGGTCGAGGAGTAGGGCTCTCGACTAACAAAAACAAACAATTCTTTCAAGACAGTCAATATAATAATATAATTCCTCGATCATGTCCCACTATTATTATAAGTTATTGTAAAATCGTAAGGGTGAGTTGTTTTACAGAATTTTAACAATTCATCAAAATTCAACGTTCGTAATCGGGATCTGTGAAAGTCCTATTCAAGTTATATTATATCATTATAGGCTAGTTGCTCGAAAGAACTGAAATAATACTTGAAAAAATCATTCACAAAACTTTTAAATTTGAAGAATTCTTCAAATTCTCCGAAATAACCCGTCCTAAGACACATTAATTTAAAAACCCACTATTCCAATCTTTGTATAATTAAAAACTATAAGTATTCGATGAAAGAATTATATTTATTAAAACTCTCAGATGGGAGAAATTTATCCCACTTAATATCTATGTTCAAAATTGTATATGCTAGTATTTTTAATTTCATATTGTGTTAATATGTAACAATACTTGGACTGAACATTTCAAACACTCGCTTGTACCTAGATTACATGAAGTTATGTTTGAAATAGGTACGCAGATGTTGCGGATCTATTTAACTGCACGTAATGTAGGTACAAAAAGGCTATATTTTTTTTTTTTATGTGACACCTCACAAGAGTGTCCCTGCCTGCGCAGTGTACAGACAGGGGAACTATGTTACCACCCGGTTGGGCGGCGTTGTGAGGCGGAATAAGGTAGGGGCTGTAGGAAGGGATTTGTTAATGCGGGCCTTGAAGAGGCTCGGATTATAGGAGGGAGGAAAAACAGATGCCGGTAGCTCGTTCCACATACGAGCCGACTTACACAAAAACGAGTCGTAAAAACGGCCCGTTCTCATGAAGCCAACGTCAACCGTGAACGGGTGTTCAGTTCGTGTCCGTCGAGTTTCGCGCACGTGCACCGGTGCATCAGGAATCAATGCAGCTAGCTCCTTGGAGCAGGCTCCATTGAAATACCTGTAGAACAGACACAGCATGCCTACATTGCGTCTATGCATTAGAGAAGGCAATCGGTCTGTTAACAACGGATTGTCAATCAGACGGATCGCTCTCCTTTGCACAGATTCAAGCAGGTGAATATATAATATCACGTCTTTTAAATCAATATCAATTTAATCTAAGTCTAGTTAAAAGTTTTGCTCGTTATTTACTAGTTTCTGTTTGTTTTATACTTTATGGTGTCATTGAATATGATTTATTGTTTATGGTATATTAATACCGTTGGTATTAAATAAATTAATAATAATAAAAAAAAAATTATTAAAAATGTAGCACAGCAATTCACAATTTTCCTTTGTTTAAAGATACACCGGGAATTAACTTTGCATTCCGTGACATGAGAGTTTTTGTTATTTTTTTCTTTGTTTTTTGTAAAAACAGCCTATTTTGAAAAGCGAAAGGGGTTTATTATCATTGACATTTATGTCTTGTTAGTTTCCCAGGGAACACAGTATAACCAATTATTTTCAGTGTCTTCTGTGTATAGTAACAGGTGTATTAATAACAAATTATTAGCTTTTACCAGTAAACGGAGGGTAATCAATATAAGCATTTAAAGAGTAATGAGCAACCGCATGTTGTGATGGTTCAGATTCTGATGATAATCAGCATTCGCTGGATGTAGACATTGCAATATTTTATCCATTTTAATGAAACACTAATGATGACTTGGTGAGGTTGTGTTTTCTTATTAAGGGAGGTAAAATATCACATACAAAGCTAAAAAAAGCAAAATTAAAATATTCAGAAAAGATATAAAATAATTATTGGATAAAATTACTGGATTTTATTATTGAACTAGTTCAAACCATAATTCGTATCATAATTCCGTTTTTAAAATGATAATTATAATAATTTTCTGTATCAATCTTATATTGTGAAGTAGGTAGATACCTCCTTTGTCATCTGAATTCTTCACACAATCAATTAAAAATTTTAAAATGACACTTAAATTCGAAGCAAATTTGAGTTCATTGAACCGGATTTCACGCAGGACTAACGCACAACATATACAACCTAAATTAGTATGATTGATGATTTACTTATGTAATCACTCTCTGTTTTGATTCTAATCAGAATTTCTGTTTTCTATTTAAGTGTCAAATTCCATTGCCGTAATTTTTTAAGATTTCTATGAATCATGAAACAGAATCCGTTAGTTGTGAAGAAGAATTTTTTAAATGGTGTATTATCAGTCACAATAATCTAGTAAGATATTTTTCATTCAAATAAAAATAAATATATAATGTATTCACACGCCCTGATCTGAAAAAAAAATCTTCGAAGAACTGAAGATGTTTAATTTGAAACTGAACATTATTATTTACCGCTGACAAAACAAATTTCATCATCTATTAATTTCAATGATATTATAGACCTTCCAAGATTGGAGATAGCCTTGTGTATAAAATGCAAAAAGGTTAGTTAATTCAACACAGTCTAATAACATAACGTAAAACATTAATAATCCCAAGAAATACCTTAGGACTGCTTTGCATAATGTTGACAAATATTTCCAACGCCCAAAAATTTATGCCAGACGATCTGATCTCCAGTGATTAATAATCTGTTTAAACAGATTTACAACCTCTCGATTTGATTTTAAGAACAATATATTATACAAAATACTGGTTCTCTTCTCACTTAATTAGATATTATACCAATATTTCAAATCAATCCTTATTTTCAAACATCGACAAACAAGTAATTACAGGCCAATGTATCTAAAAATTGTTTGACAAAAAATATCGATACGAACCATGTAATTTTCAGATACTTATCTCTGTGGCTGTTTTTTTTATATAAAAGTTTATCATAAATATTATAAAATCTTTTTGTGATTTATTGAGGTAGTTATTTATTGAACGAACATTGACGGCCTCCGTGTTTGAAGTGTAAGCCTTTCGACTACGAATCTGGAGGTCGCGGGTTCAATAATAAATTTAATTTAAATAATTTGTGTTTTTTCATAAATAATTTATTAATAATAATATGCCCCTACCATGTTCCAGAGAGGGAGATACTCTCAGAATCCTCCCGGTTGAAGATCACTTTTCAAAATTTAAATTCTTTGCTTGAAATGTTTTTAGTCGTATTTGGTGACCAGATCTGAATATCCTGGCACTCCTGCACCTTTCTCTTCCCCATCTCTTTCCTCTCCTCACTATCTTCTGCTTACAATATTTACAAAATCGGTATACCATAGTCTCGCTGGATCTAGAAGGTTGGGAGCAGCTGGGACTTTTGTAGCGTATTCACATTAAAAATAAATAAACGAAAATATCGCTAAATAATTTAATTTAAGGCGATGCCATATGTAGTAATGCAAAATCAAGTGTTTTTCGATGCTTTAATTAAAACTGCGAGTAGAATACATCTTGGCCTTTGAAATAATCGAGTACTTTTTAAATAAGTCTTTTTATAAGCCCAGAAAAAAATAATGTATAAGGCCTATGAAAACTACTTTAAAGTTCAAAATTTCCTAATTACGAACCCATTTTCGCTTATGATTTTATTGTGTAATGTGGCAAATTAAGTAATATATAAAATGATTGAAAAAAAAAATTTATGCCTGAACATCCATAAAATAAAATAAAAGGCACTTTTTGACCATGTTTTTTTCTTGCATAAATCAAAACATGCGGATGGTGTTAAGCGGAAATTTAAACCTTATCGCCATCTACGTAAAGGTTTTTATTGATAGCGGCTCAATTTAAAATATTACACGACGTAGTGCATCGCCTTAATCATTCAGATGAGACGTTGAACATGAAATTTCATTTTATTTATTTATTTATTTATTTGTTAAGACATACACAGTACAATAAGATACAGTTAGAAATTTTAAGTTATTACATAGTTGTAGTACCTATTACGTATGTCCATAAAATGTCATTACGTAATTTCGCCTGAGATTTTTATAAAAGGAAGGAAGTGTGTGGATAGATAATAATAAATGAATTGAAAATAAGAATTATAATAAGCTCACGAATTGTAATTGACTGTTAAAACATTCATATAGAAACATACCTAATTTTGCGATATCTTAAAAACAAATCCCAAAAAATATGTTTTATGAAGTGGTGTCTGTTGACTGGTATCTTATAAATCTGCTTAATACTAATACCCTACCGTGTTTGCGTATGTATTTTACATTTATTATCCACTGACCATAACAACGGAATATTGGTTTAAATGAAGGCGTCATCAGCTATCGGAAGGTTGAAGGAACCAAAGCGAACACCAGATACTAAGTTCGGTGCGCGTTTTTTAACACTTCTAACAATAACAAGAAAGCGGAGGAAAGCAAGATGGATAGGAAAAACACATACGGAATGATCATAACGTACCTGCAAGTCTTTAACAACAAAAACTGATCATATATTTGTATTTATATATGTCTTTACCTATTGTAATAATGTATTTTAGTAATTAAATTTATGATTTAAAGATTCATTTTAAACTTTTTAAAAATACGTTTTTGTTTTATAATTGAAAAAAAACCACCGAACGGCAATGCTTTTAGATTTTTTTATTTATTTTATTATAATTATTTATACGCCCATTGGGCTTTTACATACATAGTTCACAAAAAAATAATATTCTGAAGATTGTAAGTTCACAATAGTAACAGTAAAAATACATATAACCATATCCATTTCACATATTATAACAGCAAGTAAATAGTAAATGCATACAATAATTATTTGTAGGTATAAAACTGTTGTACAAAAATAAGAATATGTCTACTCTTAAGGTATACAAACGTAAATTAGTTAAAAAGAAATGTAAAGTTTATATGTACATACTAGGTAGTGGCAGCAGTAACATGATATTATACAACACATAGTGTATGATTGTATTAGAAAATTAACGAAATAATTACTGGCGGTTACATTCTAGTGCTGGTACATCCATGGCAACCTAATAGGGATCTAAAAAGCGATTTATAGTATGTTAATTAGTGTTGACAATTACTAACTTTTGTAGTTTAAAACGAAGAGAATACACAAATGTTCTCAATTATATCATTAAAAAACTGTATAAAAACTTTAAACAAGCAACAGTATTGCAATGACCACATCATAGATTTAACAAATAAAAAAAATTCCAAAAGCATTACGATATCATTCATATCGTAGTAAAATCATGAAGCAACGTCGTTATAAAAATGATTACAGTGCTCAGCTGTGATAAAAAGCTATAAAATGATCCTCTTTACTCTTCTACAAAATGGGCTCACCACAAAAACCAATAAAATTTTACCTAAAAACGGCCCTCCTAATAATATTGCTATCAAATAAACAACTATTATCACGCCTCGGGCGTAGTTTATAACGCGGAAAATTGATTTAGAAAACAGTCAGTATATTTTTTGTTGACCTTTTGATTTGGGTTTAAATCAATTTATTTATATTTGAATCACGTCGGACATTACCAAATACCATTTCAGTTAAATAATGGAATAACTGCATCCGTTTTTACTTCGTTTAGTTCATTGCATCCAACCCGACTTGATTGCTGTACGAGTAGACTTATTGGAAAAGATGAACTTCAATACATGCCTAGTCATTGAAAGGTACTTTATGAATTACTTATTTTCGGTAACGAATTTTAATATATTATTGGAAGGTATATTATCTAATTTTACCCAGTGCTTTCAAAGAAGCAGTGACCACTTGAAATCGACTGCAATCTTAGGAAGGACTCTTTTGAAATAGAGCAAAAATTTGCATTTAAAGATACATTGTGATATCATATTGAATAACAGAACTAATCGTGTATTTAATAATTTCGAAGCTTACTTTTCGATTTTTTCTATAGAAGAAATTTCATATACTTACCGTTTCGGCATTACAAATTATAAATAGTGTCTTCAAAAACAACAAGTTTTTTTTAGGAACTTAAAAAATTAAAGTGTTAAAGAGAAATATGTTATACATCGGTAGATATTCGGAATGCTAGGGCTTAAAGATCTTACCTTTTTATCGAGTCATCAACGAATTCCTGGACAACGAATGTTTCGATCCACTCTTGTTCGAGTGGAATGACTTTTGAAGTTTGACGTATATAAGTATGTACCTTCGACGAGACTCAAGAATAAGAACGTCAACCAATATACGTACGTTTGACGGCGATCGCGAGTGACCTGGGTTCGAGAATCGATACCCTAAGCAGTCCAGTCCAGTATAATATTTGTCCTATTCCAGATTGGTAATTGCGACATATGACTATCTAAATCACCTTTTACATATGTGCGGTGAATCTTCAGAAACGTCTTATAAATATGTTGGCTCATATTTTCGTTGAATGTTGACATAATCTCCACATTGCTAATGACATGAGTGCTATTTTTGCTTGGCTTCACTCTCCGTAATGGCAGACTTTAAAAACATAATATCTACATTAAAAATTTTATATTCTTCTTTACTTCAAAGTTAAATAGAAAGTAATTCTTCTATCTGGTCTCTTCACTTTAATTCACTCCGATTTCATTGAAAAAGTTATGTCAACTATAAACTAGGTCTACATTTAGAATCTCTAAATAACCACTCGATGAAAGAATTAAAATTATTAAACTCTCAGACGTAAGGCTTGTTTCTGACTTGCGTTTATTTTTTTAAATTGACAAGATGACTTAAGTCTCTAATAAGCTCGACGCTCACATTTTAATTATTTCTGATGAACTTATTACTAAAATTCCAAATGTTTCTAGAGGAATCCTTACGGATGTAAGTTATTTATATTTAAGATTAATCAAAACAGAACCTTTGAAATTATTTTTTAAACTTTTTTCAACATTAAAATTAGCTTTAAGCATCAGATTTTATTTTTTTAGACGGTGAATTAGTAACTTCCCGAGGGATCCCTCTAGAAAAAATGTGATTTTATTAATACGTTTATCATAAATAATTAAAATAAACCCTCGGAAAGATCGGTTTTCTATGCCCGCAAGGGCAAAGTCGACAATAGATCCGTCCATTATGCAATTTGATAAGGAAAATTCAACCGTAGGTCTGTCCAATACACCAAAGCCGTACGTTGCATATTTTTGTGCACGGCTACTTCACTTACGTTGTTAAGATTACCTAGATTGCATACAGTTGACAATAGTTTCTTGAATGTATGTTCAACTGTTCTAAATATATATAAAGAACACAATTTTAAACTTTTTTCCACTTGTTTTTTATTTGACCGTGACCGGTTTCAGCCTGTTAGGGCCATCTTCAGACTGGTACAATTTTTGTCTTAAACTAGGGTTTATATACATAGGCAAATTACATTGAGGGGAGGGGTTAACATAGTAGGTTGATTTGAATTATGAGGTTAACATAGTAGGTTGAGTTGATTATAATCAACCTACTATGTTAACCCCTCCCCTCAATGTAATTTGCCTATGTATATAAACCCTAGTTTAAGACAAAAATTGTACCAGTCTGAAGATGGCCCTAACAGGCTGAAACCGGTCACGGTCAAATAAAAAACAAGTGGAAAAAAGTTTAAAATTGTGTTCTTTATATATATTTATAATGGAATTCCACCACGAAATAACAGTTTCAAATATTAAAATATTCAACTGTTCTAAATGGTGACCGGATAAATCATCACAATAATAATTCATCACATCTTTAAAAAGTTATATAAAGTCATGGAAAGTGATGAAACAAAAACTTTATTAACTGGGTTAAGTAGGTTAGGTTAAAAATTTTTTTCATCGTTTCTAATGACTTTATATCACTTTTTAAAAGTGTATTGAATTGTCACTGTGTTGAGTTATCATGGGACCGTTTGTAAAAACCCGTATCGGAGAATAATATAAATTAATAAATAACGTAACCTTTTGTGTGCAAAGAGAGGTGAGAATGTTGTCAGGTTGACACTGAACAGGAGGCGAAAAATAGACAAATTAGATAGACGATTAAAATAGACGACTATATTCAGACAAAGCTTGGAGAAAGGTCAAACAGGGCCACGAGATTAGGATGATCCTCCACAAGCATCTGAAAGCAAATAATGATAAAAAATTAAACTTAATGAATATCCAATGAAAAAGATACCAAAACTCTGGGTTTTGGACCACAGGGGTTTATTGTTTGCGAAATACGCAGTGATGGGCTGTGAACTGTGATGCCTGCAAATATCCTCAGTCCTCAAAAACAGAACTAACACACGAAGCACAATGTTTAAAAAAAAAACGTTAAATCAGCTTTGTATGTTAACAAAGAAACGTTTATTATACAAAATAAACGTTTCTTTGCTTCTCCCGTACGCGTTTCTATAGATACCATTCATCCGATTGCGATGAAAAGTTCAACGTTTGTTCTTATTAGTTTGCTCCGAAGCAGTTCGACGAAAAAACACGGCTTACCGAGCCTACAACACATCTCGAACGCCCGAAAGCAGATCAGCATACAACAAATCGGCAAAGGAATGCAAGAGAATCATTAATAGGTCAAAATTCGAACACGACCTGCAGATCAGCAAAAAGCTGGCTGCCTGCCCGCATGGCAGCAGAGCATTCTGGTCGTTTGTGGGCTCAATAGGTCGAAATTTTTGAAAACCCAGTTTGCCACCTCTTACTAGACCTGACGGCTCACTAGCAAACACCGCCACCGAAAAGGCTAACCTATTAGGGAAAATGTTTGCGGAAAACTCGACCCTCGACGACGGGGGTGCTGTTCCGCCGTCGGTTCCTCACTGCGGCTTCTATATGAACAAGCTGAGGATCCGGCATCGGGATGTACTCCACGTCATACGGGGGCTCGATGTTAACAAAGCTAGTGGACCTGATGGAATACCTGCCCTGGTATTGCAGAGGTGTGCTGCGGAAATAGTTCCAGTTTTGACAAACCTCTTCAAAATGTCCCTGAAGTGTGGCACTGTGCCCTCTGGTTGGAAAAAAGCGGTAATTCACCCTATTCCCAAGAAAGGTGACCGCTCCAACCCGGCCAACTACCGCCCCATAGCGATCAGATCAGTTCTGTCCAAAGTGATGGAACGTGTGATCAACGACAAACTGCTCACATACCTCGAGAAGAACAAAATTATCAACGACCGTCAATACGGATTCCGGCGGAACCGCTCGTGCGGTGATCTTCTCGCGTATGTGACGCATGTTTGGGGGCGGTGCCTGGAACGTCACGGTGAGACCCAAACGGTCGCACTTGACATATCCAAGGCCTTTGACCGGGTCTGGCACCGAGGACTTGTCAACAAATTGCATTCTTACGGACTTCCCGCATCCCTGTGTACGGGGATTGCTGACTTTTTAAGGGATAGTTCGATTCAGGCGGTTGCTGACGGTTTCACCTCTTCCTCGCACTCCATAAATGCTGGCGTCCCACAGGGATCGGTTCTGTCTCCGACTTTGTTTTTGTTGCACATCAATGACCTTTTGACATGTGCACCGATTCATTGCTACGCGGATGACAGTACAGTTCATGATAGCTTTTTGTTTGACAAGCCCCCAAAAGGCACACAAACTCCAACGGCTCGGAGGGCTTTGAAACAGAGAATGGACGGTTATCTCGAGAGTATTTCCTCCTGGGGTAAAAATAATCTCGTCGAATTTAATGTTTCAAAGACCCAATCCTGTCTGATTACGTCTAAAAGGGATCCAAATGATAATCTAGTCTCCTTCAACGGAAGCAATCTTCCGAACAGGCCTTCCATTGATATGCTTGGTGTAACTATAAGTGACCAACCAGCTCAGGTACGGGGGCTCCATCGAAGCCAGAGTAAAGTTGGCCTCTCAGAAGCTGGGCGTACTTTACAGGGCCCGCAGATACTTTAATAATACACAACTTCTCACCCTGTACAAATCGCAAGTGCGCCCTACTGTCGAATTTGGTAGCCATCTCTGGTCTGGAGCCCCAAAATACCCGAAAAAAACCCTTGACTCTGTGCAGAAACGAGCGGTCCGTTTCATAGATTCCCCAATCTTAACAAACGGACTGCAATTTTTAGAGCACAGGCGTCAGGTAGGTATGCTGTCCTTGTTCTATCGGTATTACAATGGAAGATGTTCTGAGGAACTAGCGTCATTGATCCCTTCGGTACCGGTGCGTAGTCGGGATACACGCCAAACGCGCGCCCAACATTTGTACACAGTTGACACTTGTCACATGAGAACGGGTCGCTTCTACGATTCGTTCTTAAGTTCAACAGCTCGGCTGTGGAACGAACTACCGGCCTCTGTGTTTCCTCCCTCCTACAACATGGGACTCTTCAAGACCCATGTTCACTCCTTCCTCTCCACAAAAAGACCTTCCACACAGCATCCCCAAAGATGACATAGGCCCTGAGGGAAATTATTTTCTTCAGGGCCTCCTGTCTGGAGTAAATATAAAAAAATAAAAAAAAATTAGTGCCTGCAATATTTAAAGATTGGGTTGAATGATTTAAGAAGTCAGGTACGCTCGAGAAATACTTTATTCATATTATGTATCCATTATTTATGCCATTGAATGATATACGAATTCGACGTAAAGTCGACATAACTAACTAAATAACCATCACGCCTTATCCCGCAAGGGTAGACAGAGTGGACGGGCGGCCAAACAATTCAGTCTTGGTACGCACTTGTTGCCTCATTCACATTCATAGATACTCTTCTATTATTCTGACACTTGACATGGCGCGACTCGAGTATCTGATTCACTTGGTCGTGCCATGTATTAATCCCCGACTTCTGCTACATCATATATTCTCCTTACACTCCTCTCTTCGCTCATTCGCTCTACATGCCCTTAATCTTACTAATTACGCTTGCATCAGCCTTGCACTCTTAGAGGATCTCCAAATTTCTCACACGATCATATATGGTTTTACCACATACGCCTCAGGGATCTCAATTCTACCGAATTCAGTCTACTTTCATCCTTTCTCTGCCAGTTCTATGCGTCACTTCCATAAATCAGGGTAGGTACAAGCACTTCATTGTGGACTGCTAACTTCGCTTCTTTGGACATTTTTTTGCTAGCGCCTACTGCGTTCAATCCTCTATTCGACTTAATGTAGTATTTAACAGTAGCAGTGTGGATTTCATTATACTATATGAAGTGAATGGTATAAAACGTCGAGGATGCCTGAAGAAGACATAAATCAAATAATTACTTGTGTTAAAATGAGATGTTAGTGATAAACAGCGAAAGGAGAATGTATGACTTGGAAGTGAATGATTGAAGAGGTCAACGCCGCCCGAGAATGACACAAA
The DNA here is from genome assembly GCF_061612785.1 of Hesperophylax consimilis. NCBI lineage: Eukaryota > Metazoa > Arthropoda > Insecta > Trichoptera > Limnephilidae > Hesperophylax > Hesperophylax consimilis. The sequence continues at coordinate 8,227,135 of NC_142842.1, forward strand.
TACTTATTATCATATAATTATATTATTTCCACCTAAAAATGCATCCAGTTGTCATGTACTCTAGAATTCACAACCTCAAAAAACTTTACCTCACACCATTTATAAGTCCCAGAGCAACCCCGGGTACACATCAGCTAGTTGCTAATAAAAATAAATTAGCAGTAACTTTCACAATTTACGAGACAGGGGTTTTGTTCGATAAGAATTTCACACAGAAGGCCAAGGTTTGATCTATACCCCGTTTAGTCGCGCGGGTAGGATTAAGAAAACCGGTCATACCTGCATACACCAGCATCTCGATTTAATATTGAAAATTTCAATAATTACGTTTTAATACCCGCCATGCGTGAAATAACAAATGATAGGTGCGTTCATAAAATAATGCCTTGATAACCGGCAGCGATCGTTAAGCGTAAATGGTCAAGCCACGCAGAGCGACTAATAGATACAACCACCTCCATTAAAAGGCTATAAAACATAACGTTTATCCGATTTTTTCACATCAAACCAGCACACTAGCCAACACCTATAAAGTGTACCTAAACAGTTGTTAGCTAACATTGATGCGATCAACGCTAAACGATTCATCAACAATTGTGTGGAAACCATAAAACTACGATTGAACTTTAGATTAAAATATCGTAAAACAGAAATCAAATTATCAATGATTACTTCTGAATTCATAAAATTTTAACAGTTTTCCCAGTAGTAATAATTATATTTAACTAATAAAATTGAAATGTTCTTCTTAATCGATGGATCTTACTATCTGGTTGCTAAAATAACTGCTGCGAAACTAATCGATTCTTACCGCAATCATAAAACTTATACTATCGCAATATAAACATAAATATTAATATTTTATTCCAGAATAATAATTGGTTTGCGCGGATTTATAAAAAAAAATTAAGTTAAGCCATTTATTTTAATGGATTACAAGCGAAAAATGAGCTTTTCTAATTGATTAAGGCCCCGTAGTAAGCGTTCAAAGATGTTTTGAAAGGGGGATATGTAAATAAGAATGTTTAGAAGGATAATTAAGCGAAACTGGTGAAAATATTCAATAAAATTCAACTCGTTTGAAGTAGAGCAAAAATCTCTCTATGGATGCTTTAGAATCATTTAAAGATACACTGTGAATTTTTTCATGCCTATAACAAATTAAATAACACAACAAAATGTGTTTTTAATAATTTTCGGATCTTACTTTACAATTTTTTTACATCGATTGAATTTCATAAAATTAACGTTTCGGCATAATAAATGAATGGATATTATATTCAAAAATTGCTTTTTTGTTTTTGGAACTTGAAATTTAAAGAGTTAAAGGGAATCTTGTTGTAATTCGGTAGAAATTGGGAATGCGTGACTTAAGAATATCTTATAAACGCGGATCGCATTCCCACGAATGGCAATTAATTAATATGTATCCTGATAAACTTTTAGTGAATTATTAATATATTATCGCGATGACAGAACGCATGTTAGCAAAAATCATAATATTTTCGCATTAAACATGATAAAAGTTTATCAAAAAACCTCTGAGGGATTTTTTTCTCAGGGCCTTCTGTGTGAAGCTAATGTAAAAAAAAATCTAACCCAACGAAGATACTGACTATTAATTTTTTTTATATTTAAGCAATAAATTATTATGATTTGTTTATCAATTTTAAACCTTTTACTTATTTTTAAAAGAGTTGATTCACAGATGAAAAAGGCTGGTTCTGTTAATATTATTCATAAGGCAATGATGATATCATTCAAGGTGAATGTTAGAACACTCATGATTGCATTAAATACATTTAAAAAAGAAACACTGGACTAAAAACTATTCAGTCAAAGCGCACTTAGTGCATTTTAATAACATTGATAAATGACATCCAATAATGTCTACCTGTAATTACGCAAGGATTGTAGATTTTAACGTCAGCTAACGATATTAATATAACTCAAAGTTTCTAGTATTATATATAGCCTTGAAGCGAAGGAGTAGGTAATCACGGACGATGGAGCATTTGCCAACTCATTTTACATTAATTTGCTTATTAAAGGGACATTGGGGAAATGGCGAACATAGGGTAACTCCGAACATTCGAGTTTTTAGAGTTGTGTTTCGGTACTCTATATCCATTTCGAAAAAATAAACAAGTTTACTCATTTATTAATTTATAAAGCAATTGTTCTACCACACATAGACTACTGTTCTAGTATTTTCAATCTTAGTAATGTGGAATTAAAAAATCCAGAATTGAGCAATGAGACAAATTTTGTAGTGTAATAATATTTTGAAAAAATGTTTAAATGAATCTAGAAAGTGATTAAGCAATTAGATATAATTATTAATTTAAATTTTACGCTTATACCGGGTTTTACAGACATGTGATTGATGTATATAATAATTTTGTGGAAAATTATCAAAGAAGTAAAATTTTTTGAAAGAAATTTTACATGAAGGATTAGTAAAAAGGTGTGTAGTTCTTTCTAATTGATTTATATCAATGGTTTCGGTGTGTGTTACCTCCAGCATTTAATCAATTATCTTTTGTGCATTGTTTAGATTGCCGACCCTGGAATTTTTTGACACACTTCGGTTGCCACACCTGCGTTCTGAACACAAAACATTTGCAGATTGATTTCTTAAACTACAGTCCAGCTCATTGGACCACTTCTGGACTGACGGACGATGGATCCGACAACTCGTAAATAACGCATTGCCTGATATTAGCGACTGGATTCCTGGAGAATTTCGTAAGGGGAAACATCTCCCAGTCCTGGACACCGGTCTTTTGTGGGCTTTTGTCATGGAGTCACGATTGACAAGGCCACTTTTATGCTGAATGTTTATTTTAGGATGCTTTTGATCTTTAATATATGCATATTTAAATATAATAAATTAAAAATCATTAAAAAAGATTCTATTGTAAAAAAACCCCATCCGTTTCAGAATAGAAGTGAATAATTTTGCCATCTAATCCCGCAATGAACTACGCAAAAGAATTACAAAAAAAAAATTAATATTTATTTGTGAGGAATATTATTAAAGCCTTCTTGACACAAACTTTTGTGCGGTTTCAACATTTCTACTATTCTGAGAAAGTATAGCCAACTGCATACAATCTACTTTCAAAAGAGTATCTAAATGTCTCAGGACTGATATTGTTATTGCAATTAATGTCTAGTTGATATGCGGAAGGTAAGTAGGCTAAGTAAATCAGGGCTGTCTATAATACCTTTAAAAATTAAAAAAAGTTAAGTTGGTAACCAGTCTTCAAACTGAGAGTTTTAATAAATTTAATTATTTCATCAGATGGTTGTTTTATGGTTTTAATAGGTTTACCGAGTACTAAACGAAGAATTTTCAATAAAATTTTAATTTTTATTTACAAAAGAATTTATTACCAACTTACTTGTCCTTTTTGAAGAAAACGTTGATGTTTGCCTCTACCCGTATGCTTCGGGTAATTCAGGATAAGAAGCATATTGTTTTTCATTAAACCAGGTATATCATTGTAATAAAATGCATTGTTTTATCTCAATAATAAAAAAGTTTTTATTGCTAATATTTTGTTTTATTTATTTATTTATTTAACGCCCAGAGGGCTTTTACGTGGTTGGTAGTATAATTTTAATTTGACAAATACTTTGAAACATAAAAAATAAGAATAAAATTACATTTGATAAAAGCTATGCAACAAGTCATACAAACACAAGAAACAAAAACAGAAAATTACAGCTATTTGTTGGTTTACATGATGTGTTTAGGAGTATTGTTGAAATAAATGTTTTAAATGATCCACAAAACTTGCCAAGTTGGTACGGAATATGTCAACATCACCCAAGTAATGATTTCCCATGGTGTGAAGTCGTTGTATCGGAGAGTGGGCAATGTAGTTACGCTTATGTGTGCTGCTGTAGAATATTGTATTTTGTCGTGTTGTTACTGTGGGTGTATGTATGTTTATAAGTTGCAGGAGTTCACAAATTATTGTTGTTGACTTTTTTGCCTTAGACGGTCGCCATTACCCCACTCTCCCCTAGAAGTCTTAATACTATATTAATTAGCTTGTATAGTTGCCATGCTACTATTTTACCGACATTTATTTTCTTAGTTAGAATCCGGCAGTAATAGGTTTGAAATCTGATGACATGGCAACACAAATGATTTAGATTGGTAATAAATTGCATATTAGGAGAAAAATGTCATATTTTTTCTATCACAGTCGCTACTGAAATGCGCTGCCATACGGTCTCACCAGATCACGTGATACGCACTCCGTCTAATGTCCTGGAACGAGGCGTAGTGGGTAATAGATACCCAATGGCATCGTGTGTTGGATTCTGTGTGTTGGTAAATCTTATAATCGATTGAATCTTATAAATAAACAAGTAACAAAACCTAAATTAAGAGAATGGAAATAATTCAGAACAGAGGCATGAGGTCAATACTGTGTTGTAGCAGGTACACCAGGATAAAAACCATGCAACGCCAACTCAATCTCTTAAGTAAATGGCAACGATTAGTTTACAATACCTTAGTGTTTATTTATAAGTTAAAAAAATAAAAAAATTTCAGGTTATATTTAAAAGAATGTTAGAATTAATAGTACAGTTCATTTATATTCTACGAGAAACTGCAACGATTTTAGGCTTCCTAAAACAAATTTATCGGGAACACAAAACAATATTCATTATAAAGGTTTTAAAATGTTCATTGAACTCCCGGTAATTGTTAAGGAAGCTAAAAGTCTAGCAGTTTTTCGTGGATTATGTCTCAATGTTGTGAAGTCTAAATTTTAGTATGCAAGTAGTAAATAATATTATAGTTGTCCCAGAAAAGAATATATTAGATATAAGATGTAAAATTTTATAACTAAATAAATATACAATGTGGAGGACCGAATCGTTTATACTTTCACTGGAGACGATGCTTGATAAGAAAATTGTAATGCAAGATTGATTACGCTTTGATCACTTTTATAAGTTACAGCTCCGACAAGGGTTATAGTTAATCTTGTGTTCAACGAACGGACCTAAGTGTGTTACACCCACGATTAACCGAGACTCAGTCCGATCGGGAAGTGCACAGATAATGATTACGTTACGACCGACGTGTTGCCGTCTGGTAAGACAACTCCAACCTAGGACCTGTGATGTAATCCTAAAACACGTGATAAAAATTACAGATAGCGACACTATTCAAGCGCACTTTTAATGCATCAACAACTTATTTCATCGGGGTGCGCAATACCCCAGGGTATTTCGTGTTTGCGGGCTATTCAGAATAAGACCGCTGATACTAAAGTACAGTAGGTAGTGCAGGTAGGTGCTCGGTTGTTAGGCAATTAGCGTTTACAAATTATGCACGCCAGTAATAAAGTTCTACTTTTTTCATTAGCTGCGAGTGGGAAAGGCTATTTACGAGACAAGTACGTGGGCTTATGTAAATAAACACTGTAATATTCATCTGGTCAGAATAGTTTTATTACATTCAAAGTTATTTATGCAATTCCGTTTATTTACAGAATTATTAGATGACGCGTATCAAAGTAATAAAGTATAAAGTTTTTTTTTAAATTAACTAGGTACTCGTATTTACAAACGAAAATAAATAAATTCAAATTGATGTAAAACATAACTCAAAATAGCGACCTCGTTAACGTTGAAAATGATTAAAAAAATAATAAAGAGGGAATGAGAGGCTACATAGTAACACTATATTGTACCTTATTCTTCTTCATTTGCTCCTATCGGAGGAAAGAATACATAATTTGATTTACATTATTTTGAAACTTTTCCGTGGAGATTCCTTGGATATCGGCTTCGTTGGCCTCCTTTTCCTTTCCCACCTATTTTCCTCCGCATTTCGGAGGTATATTTTAATTAAATTGTACAGAACAGACAGAGGGTTATCATAAAAAATACAATTAATAAACAACAGCCGTCCAATAACCGTGTACAGTAATACGAGTATGTAAGAATAAAAAAGTAATTATGGCAAACGAGAGATAATAAAGTTTGGGCAAAAAGAAGTCGAGTGAAACCATAAGATTCGAGAAATTTTGTACAGTTCTATAGACTATTGCTAAATATTCGGAATGTTCACTACACTGGATGTCATATTTATTTTATTTTATATTTTTCCTGAGCTGCTCATCTCACTGGGGAATTCTCGTGTCGAGATGAACAGCTGTAATCGACATATTTACATAACAGATTGTAGAAGATTAAATTTGTTTTTTGGAAAAGAATATGGAATGTTTTGAGTCTCCTTAGTAGAGATGAGTGAAATTGATTTTGATGGTGGCAAAGAGGAAAAATTCTACATGAGGATTTAAAAATTTAAACAATTTTTTTTTTTTTTTTTATCAATACGTTGATTAAATATTTCTAATTTGAAATAATCGGTAAGCAGTGTAGATGATTCGGTTCTATGGGATAATGCCAGAGTTAGTTGTAGACCAGTAATTTATGCCATTTTAAGAGTAAACTAATGTTTTACAAATTATTATTTTAGTGATATGCATGCAATTATTCCCTTCATAGTCATAGACATGCTTATCTTAATGAGGTTAAAAATTTAAACGTAAAAAAAGATACAATGTTGAAAAACAGTAAATAAATAAACTAGTTTTTTTATGGTTTCTGATGGGGGTTTTCACACGGGAGAAACATCCTGTCAAATTTGTAGATCAGTTTTTACCTTTGCTGAACATTGTAATTGGGTCGAAAAAGAAACAAGAAGTGTTTTGCTCCCAGAAAGGAAATACTGTGTAGAAATACATGGAGCGCTGCCAAAGACTAGGGAGAACCCCCGCACCAAATTAGAACCAATCGTGGGAATGCGTTTCACTCACTAAAAACTCAAACAAAAACAAAAGACTGAAGTTTGAACAGAGAATTCTATCTTTACAAAACGTGCAGCAAAAATTTGACCTTTTCTTGAAGGAACTACAGACGTGTGCATATTATTAAACTCAAACACAAATTCACTTTTTTTATCTTAGGAGATAATTATCTGTTTTATAATTTATTCATCTAATTTTGATCAAGTGATGATGGAACATTCATGCACGACAATGCCACAATGCCAAAGTTGTCCACAAATATCTTCAAGATAATCCGAATTCAAATGCTTCCGTGACCTGAAAATAGCCTCGATATGAACCCTATCGAAAATCTATGACGAATTGTGGAGGAAGAATTGAAGAAGATAACCACCTATCGAGGAACTTGTTCAAGTAAGACATCACAACCAAGAAATAAAAACAGCCTCACAAATTTCGTACACATTACAGCAAGCCGACTAGGTTTAAATTACGTCATAAGAACAAAGAAATATTCACCAAATACAAGTACAAGCCATTCATGTAATTAAAGTAATTATATGTCATTAAAGTTTTAAAACTGAAAAAACAATTTTTGAGTCTAATAATCTGCACACGTCTGTGCCTAATTACAGAATGCACATTGTCCAAGGCGCGAGGTTAGGTTTGGTTGATAAAAAAAGGTTAGATAAATATTGTACTGCAAGACTAATTTATCACCTATCTTATATTTCCTTAAGGATGGCCAGGAAATGTAGCCAGGATAATCGATGATTGGTCACAAACAACGTGATATGCCTTACCGGATGTCATTGAATAAAAGGGTCTACAGGAATCGCTGTTCAACCATGGGTGAGAAGATACAATCCGCTCTATTTGTACAAAAACTATTGGAAGCATTGACCAGAAAGAGTTTGGAAAGGAAGAATTTATTTAAGTGTCATTTCTAATAATCCTAAATATAATACCAATTTTGTCAAAGTAGTCCAAAGCACCGAGTACGTACCCACGCGTCGCGCGTCACGGGTTCCGTCGGCTAATTCAATTTGATTCTATTTATTATTTCAAAAACGTTACAAAAATGTCATAAATTATTTTGTTTAAAGTAGGTTAGTATCTACTTTACTTGTTTACTTTCCTTACAAAGGCAGCTGTATTGATGCTGTATATGTCAAAATTCAAATTTATTCTGTTCAACAGCAAATATTGGTCTCCCCGTTGGCAAGTGATTCCTGCAGACTGGGAAATAAAACAGTATACGCTATCGGTGACGGAGACAAGTTTTCCGTGATGAACAACAAGAGAAGAGAAAATTTCAATATTGTCAGGTTATTCGAAACTCGGAAATGAATGTTATTCTTTAAAAACAGATGAGAATCTCCAGAAGCAAAATTGGCAACTATTGAAGAGAAAGTGATTACAATTTTAGAAGTCTCCGTGGTTTACGAATCCACGTAAATTTATTAAATAATTTGTTTAATTTCACAATTTATTCATTTAAAATAATATACGAGTATATAGTTCATTTGCGGCACGTTTTGAAGTTGTAAATACTTTCAGTTTAGCCCTGGTGTAAGACCATGTGTTTTGTGACCAGATCTGAATAGCCAGGTACTTCCTCACCTTCCTGTTGCTCCTCTCTCTTTCTCATCTCCTTCCCCTCCTCAAAAACTTCAGCCACACAATATATCCCAATAATTTGGGATGCCATTATAATATTGGCTATAGACGGTTAGGAATAGACGGGAGTCTTGTAAAAAAATTAATATGTTGACTTCATTTGGGAGGACCTGTTAGTAACTTAATTAAAAAATGTTTCGGGTTCCACCCAGGAGTTATGGATTCAATTTCTCTGATAACTGTGTCCTTCATAATTGTACAAACAAAATTTTCCGCTTATAATGATGGTACTTAGTTGGAGTTTTTAAAATATTGTTAAGTTACCCGTAACCCGAGAATTTTGTCTCTCTTATAAAGAAGTTACCGTTAGAGCGCCTATGCAAAAGGTCTACGGACTCATATATTCATGTAATGTCTTATATGTAGCACTGTGCTCATTATTAAAGAGGACATCATCATAAAGTTAGTAGTTGAGTTCGTTTGTTACATGAATTGTAACCAGTGAACGTTAAAAACACTATATTTGACGTCTATTAACGTAATTGCACGTCGGTCATATTCCCGCTGACTTTAATGACACGTATCCATTACCCTGGCCATGTCAAAATGACGTATGTGTCACGGTTAAATTATAACATTGGGTAAAATCAGGATACGTCTTTATTCTCTTTATTGCTACGCACGGCTCAGTTGTTATGAAACAAAGGTATAGGAAGTTGCAATGGGAGCCCTTTCATTATTTTATATTACTGAAAGGAAATCGGATTTATGGACGAGTAATCTCGCCAGTTTGTAAAATAACACATTTGCCTATTATAAGTTGGAAAAATTAGAGCACACTAGGCCTAATGGGACGATTTGCAGTCGGATACGCACAATGGGCACAGCAACAAAAAATACATTATTTTATACATGTACATATCTACATATTATAAGTTTTATTATGCGTAGGTACGTTTATTGGATATTATTTCCGTTTGAATTTTTTAAATGGTTTTGTTTAATTTAATTGTATCAAATGAACGCATTCAAACATTTTATTGTTGTGTTTGCGTCAGAAAAATAATAATAAATAAAAGTGGCCATGTAGTGTGAAATCATTAAAACAATTAAGCAAATAAAAACTACTAAAGAACGATACAGAATTTCCATACTTACGCCATCTAAAACTTGAAGCGAACGTTGATTTAAATCGACGTCTGTTTGTAAAAAACAAAAACCAAAACTTTCGGGCGGTAAGTACTAGTATTTTACATGTTATTATTATGCATATACCCTAATTATTATATTATTTCCATCATTATATACAAATTATATAAATATATGTTGCATCTGCATAAAAATGGAAATACGTACACGTTGAATGTAGAAGATTTACAGGCTCGTATGAAAAATAAAATAAATTATTGAAAGCAAGCCTTGCTTAACGTTAACGTTATGATAGTCGTAGAATTTCTCGAAAGTACTCGAGGCAGAAGCTAACCTCCTCCTGATTCCTGAACACTACCTACAAAATTTCGAAAAAAAATTCATATAAAATTTAATACAAAATTCTCATATAAAAAATAATTCAAAATTCTCATATAAATTTCGTACAAAATTATCATACACAAATTTAGTACAAAATATGTTAAAAAAATTATACAAAATTTATCAAATTTCATACAAAATTTCATATCAAATTTCATACAAAATTCTCATATAAAATTCTCATATAAAATATCATACAAAATTCTAATATACATTTTGATTCAAAATTTCGTACAAATTTTCTCCCAAAATTTATTAAAAAAAATAAAATTTTCACATAAATTTTCAGGCAAAATTTCATACAAAGCTTCGTACTAACCCAGTAAAAGATTTATAATTCAAGTTAGTTCGCGAGTTAACTGAAAGGTTGGGCAGGGGTTCGATCCCCGGTCACGCACGCTGCACTGCGCTGCCTAGAAGTGCGTGACTGGGCGTAAAGCGACGGCAACATGGCGGCGGCACCTTCCACCTTCCACTTCTGCCTCGCGTGTTCTGCGTTCATAACAAACATCCATCCACAACTTCAGCGCTTAGTTAAAGGGATGGGTGCAAAGCTGACAAAAGCTCGCAACAGACAATCGCCAGACGAGGGGAAATGGTTATGTCAAGACTGAGATAATACAAATTTAAGGTTTTTGTTATAATAAAAGCTTAAACAAGTGTTTGATTTTCATTGGCATTTCATAATTTTCTTCTTCTCACTTATTTTTGTAGGTCAGAGGTTAAAAAATGTCTTTGGCGAACAAATCCTTATTTTGATCTTGCCTTTCGGTAGGAAGTGTTTTGAATTTGAATGAAAGGATCCTACTTGGATTTTTATAAAACTAATGCTCAATTATCCAACTGCACTTTAGTTTTTTTCCTATAGTTAAATTCATTGTTTTAAAATTTCTTGCAGTCCATCATCTACTTACCTACAAGTTAATTTGAGAATAGTTTAAAGCGTTTTATTTTAATTTCATTATTTACATTAATTACATTACGTTACAGTATTTTACACAAGAGTTATAAAATAATCACTTACATTACAAGGGTTTACAATTCGATTTAATTAAAAAAAATAATAATCTCAAATTATCAAAAATAGTATTGTAATATTACAAAATTGTTTGAGTGTGTTTTAAACTTCAAATGTTAAAATTGTGGATATCATAAAATAGAGCCTTACGCCTAGCATAGATTATATTGACTAGACTGTTGTGCAAAACCTGAAGTTATCCGATGTGAAATGATGAGGTCCTATATTTAGTCCCTAAATGCGACCGAAACTTTTTCTGATGTTTTTCTACTTACTTGAGAGTTGTTAATATTTTATTTTTGATCATTTATTCTATTTTATGATCCACACATTCAGCAGGCACCAAAAGCTCCTATGCGCTGGACACGTGGAACGAATGCAAGGCGACAGAACAACGAAAATTATGACCACTCGGGTGCTACAGGAGAAGCGGTATAGTAGAAGACTAAGGAAGAGGTAAACTGACTTTGTAGAGTAAAATTAGAGCAGAAAGGAATGATGAAGAATTGCTATAGGCCAGAGAACATTTTTGGAGAAGGTAAAATCCCACCCTGGAATATGCCGCGTTGATGACATCACCATTACTATATTTATTGTATGAGTGAACAAGTGCATTCACAGAAATGATGTGATTTGTTATCATAATTACCTGATTACTGCAACATACTTAACTGACGTGGGTACCATAATAAAAACTAATGATATTATGATATGATGTATGGAACAATTGTGGGAGTCACAACTTCATTTGTTAGAATAACACAATTTCAGCACAGTTATGTTTTTTTTAGATCATTTATATAAATTGGACAAACGTTAAGTGGAAGCACAGCAGTGGAAGTTCTTTGTATTCTCATTGACAAGAGAAAAATCGATTAATACGAAAACAGATCAACTTGCAGTTCACATTGAAATGATAATTTACAGCATGTTACACAATTTTTTTTAAAGGTCTATTTTAAAATAATCTTCTTCAAAAACTGGATTCAGAAATATTGATTTTATTACCTGTAGGTACTTTCTACATAATACATAGGGATTATATATATTTTGAAATACTCGTATATACAAAACCTAATCGTTAAGGTCTTTCCTAACTACGTTTCCTGGCCTTTATGTATGACTGTCTTATGACGGATTGGACAAGCCATTGTGTATGAATTGAAATAACATCCCACTAGTCTCACGATCTGTATACTTCTTCCAACGATGGCTAAGAATATCTTAAATATCGTCGGCTTAGTTCGTAAGTACCATTTGTTAAATTTTACCGGAGGCACAAACAAATTTGCAGTGAAAATAAAAAGCCTAGTCATTTTATTTTTTTATGTTAAAAACATACCACATTTTTCTGTATTTATTTTCGATCACAAACATTTGTAAGTTAAGGTTATATTTTTTAAAATGGGGTTAGGAGGATCACTTTTCTGCAAAATGGCACTATGGATATTTTACTAATTTGTAATTAGAAACAATGTGGATGTTTTTACGAATTTACAAGTTTTACCATTCGAAGCGGGACTAATTTTATTTATTTATTTAGAATTTACGGCACAAATGCCATTTACATACAAAGTTTTTATTTTATTTTTTTACATATACATTGTGCAGTATTAAATTTTGATGAGAAAAATTAAATAATTAAATTAAGTTAAAACATAACAAATAAAATAACACTAAAGAAAGAAGTAGTGACAATAGCCTGTTATGTGGTGACCTCATTAAAATAAGTGGCGTTAAAATGTGTTATTAGTGCAGCTTTATACTTTACAAGGGGAATATTAAAAGTATCTGCAAATTTAGCATAAAAGTTCCCAAGTGTGTGCAATCTATTTATAACTGAGTTATATCCTGAGACTGTGGTATAATTGTCACAATAATACACCTATTAGAGGACCTTGATCTAATGGTAGGTATATAAAATTGAATAAACATTAATATGTCAGGGCTATCCAACTGATCATTTATAATTTTGTATAAAAATATAAGATCAAAATTTTTTCTTCTATCACTTTAGCAATTTCAATTAATGTAATAAGAAATCATAATCTATGGTTTCTAAAGGAATTCCAAGCCTAAAATTACACCTCAAAAATTTGCGTTGGACTCTTTCAATGGTATTAATGTGATTATTAATGGTATTTAAATCACAGTCTACGATTTTAGCCGACGATATCCAAAATAGGCACCACAGTTTTATAGAATTATTATAATTATTCCGTAAAGTGAATCAACGATCGCTTTTACGCCTTCATTTAGCATCGGATAATGGCTGACGAAAATGTAACTAAGGTGGCATACCAATAAGTTCAGTCAAAAAAGTTTGAATATTTTTTATCATAGATCGATAGATTGAAGCAGAAAAAAATAAAAAAAAGCCCAGTAATTAAGTACATATCCTTCTGACCAAAGCAGCAAACAATCTCAGATGGGTAATTTTGGCGCCGTGTAATTTGCGAAGATTTTTCTCAAATGAAATATATAAGTCATTGCAACCGTATTCTGTTCGCAAAGTCACTTCCATCATGAGCTATGGAAGTTTGAAAATTCAATTTATCTTTCAGAAGAAATATTTTTACTCAAAATTTTTCAATTTTTCGATTCGAAAAACTATCACCGCAATAGTGTTGAACTTATTATAACATTACTACAGGGTTTTCCAATAAGAGGTGTTATTTTGAATAGCCCGCTATTTCGGTAGATGTTACTTTTGAAGTTGTTACTTTTTAATATTTGACAAGTAGAAACTACGCCATTAATAAAAATGGAACAATACACGCTTCAACAATGCATTGAAGTTATTAAAATTCACTTGAGTGAATCTTGAGTGATGAGGCCCATTTCCACCTACCTAGGTATCTTTGTCAACAAGCAAAATTGTCGCATCTGGGGCTCAGAAAACCCAAGAGTTATTATTGAAAAGCTTTTCTATCCTCAACGGTGCGGTTTATGGTCCGGCGGAGTCATTGGACCTTACTTTTTCGAAAATGAGGCTGGAGCAACAGTTACGGTGAATGGATTGAGAAATTATTAATGATTTTTTTATGGCCGAAATTGGATGGTATTGATCTGGACAACGTTTACTTTCAACAAGATGGCGCTACGTGCCACACAAGCCACGAAACCATTGATCTTTTACGATTGAATGTCAAAATAACATCTCTAATTGGAAAACTCTGTATTTATTAATTAGTAGTTCTGTGAATGGACCTCACCCCCAATAAAAGAAGTTTCTAATTTTCTCTTAATTAATAAATCCAACCCAAAGTTTTCTCTGGAATTATAAAATTTCGAAGTGGTTACTGAAATACCCACCCACTTAAATAATTATTTACCATAAATATACATATATACATGAGAATTTTGCAATTTGTCCAATGAAAAGTCACCATTTCAATTGTAATTATTTTTTCAAACTTATTTCAGGCCGGTAGATACCTATCATATTATTGATTATTCCAATTTATATCTCGTTGTAGAAATCAGACTCATGAGAACTCTGGCGCGATAAAAATATAGTATCCAACAAGGCCACCATCTTTAATCGGAACCGGAGCAAACAAACTTTCAGACAGAAATGTCAAATGGTTGTGTTAAAATAGGACTGTCAATTAAGATGATTGTGTTCAATCTGAAATCTCTTAGCAATATGCCAGGTAGATTACCAACCTCTCATCGGTAGCACTATAATCTAATGAAGAATGATCCCTGCGCATTGCACGCCTCAAACCCCTACGTAGACTGCTGCAAGTTTAATTCCTAAAATATGAATATTATGAATAGCAGAGGTACACACTGTACAATTTACCATGTACAGTTGTACAGCGTACAGTGTATAGTCCAGAGGCGAGCGAAAACACAGCGATATGGCATCGTGTTAATTAATGGCGCTACCGGCCAGCGCGCCCACATTCGCCCCGACACAATTAATTATGTGAAAGAGTGTAGGGGTTATGTCGGGTTATGGCCGCATATGAAAAAAAGTCATAACTGTTTTTTTTTTGGATTTTAGACAATCAATATTTATAATAACATATAATAAATGCTTTGTTATCTTCCTTTTTGTAACAAATAGAAATAATGGGTTCCATGCTAACTCAACACAGTGACTTTTTAACACACTTTTAAAAAGTGATATAAAGTCATTAAAAACGAAAAAAAAAATTTTTTTTTAACCTAACCTAGTAACTAAAGTTTTTGTTTCATCACTTTCCATGTCTTTATATAACTTTTTAAAGATGTGATGAATTATCATTTTGATGATTTATCCGGTCACCGAAATAATGATATTATCACAAGGATCTCCAGTGCCGAGGATTTAATTAATACAATATATTTAGTAGTACGGATAGTATGAAGTAAATATAAATCTATTAACTAACTCATTCTAACACAAACTCGCATATCTAATATGAACTAATAAGTGTTTAATTAAAAAAAAGTGTTTAATAAAAAAAAATATTAGTTAAAAAAAAAATTTATTATATTTAAGTACTTGGATAGAAATAATATATATAATAGCGTTGATAATATTAGGTTAAATTTTATTTTTTATCTTCCAAAAGGCTATTTTATACTTAAGAGAGTAAAGGATCTAAAGTCACCTTTTATTTCAAGTTAAAAATGGTTATTTTTGTTCCTAATACTTGATCATCATTGCTGTTATTATTTAAATTTAAATTTACGAATCTTTTGCGCGGTTTTATTTCGATTACTGTATAATAATGTCTAGCCATTTAATAAATAAAGATTCGAAATTTTAAAATTGGAAATTCATATTATATCATACGGCATATATTCTGGTCTAGTTATGTGTAATTTCTATCACCTAAGAAATTCTAAAAATATAGTACTATAGGATTCATTATGTCTTATACTGATTTATAAATGTGGAAATTCTAACTATGCCATTGTAAATGTTCTCAAAAATGTCCTGGAAAGAATCTCAGACTTGTGATGTCCCGAAAGAAACCATTCATCTGTTCTGAATGCTATTACTAATGTTATCCAAATTGACCCTTGTAATAAATTACATCTTTGCGATTTTTTCATTGATAAAGAAACCATCCTGTTGAGTGGTTGGAATTCACATCAATCACACAATTTGACATTCTTTTTGATTTTATCCATGTAATCATGTATCATTTGAGAAAAGCTAAGAATAAAAACTGTTTATCTTTCCAACGACAAAAAAAATGCATATCTACGCATTATAGACAAATAGAAAATAATATTTTTGTAATGTACGGACCCCTGGTCAGATCTGATCTTTAAAGCTTTTAAAGGAATATGACGTTTGTGTTTGTGGTCATTAATATGTCCTTCCGAGGGCTGAAGGGTTTCAAATGTTTGTAGGGATCTACCCATATCTTGGAAATAATAAATTGGAGATATTCAATTTTAACGGTCATCAAATAAGTTAAATAAGTCATTAATTAAAGAAGGTACAGATTTATCGATTTATTGCCTTCCAATGACAAAATATATATTTTACTTTATTTGGGAAACAAACAGTTAATTTTTACAAGGTTGAATAAACCTGTGAAGTTTTCGCATAAGAATATTTTGTGTTCATACTAAAATCTCTTCATCTACAAAAAGTATTCAGCAGTATGTATAAATTGTATACTTGCCAAAATAAATAAATCGAATCTAATCGCTGTATTTTTTCACCTTAGCCATAACCGGCGCAGCATATTTAGTGTCAACATCGGCGCGGAAACATTAATTAATTGCGGACACGAATATTATAATGATACCCGGCTATCAGCAGCCAAATCTACACGAGGATAATTTTACGGGAGTTTGTGGGACTACTGCGGAAGCGGCCGATTGTCAAGTTGCAACCTACCTCAGTCGATTAATCAAATCGGCGACATTTCATTAGATTATTAAATGCACAAAAAACCACGTGCAATCAGTTAATCGTTAATAATCACATGTATATTCGAAAGTAGGTTTGTGTTTGTATATGAATGTTCATTTGATACAAATACCGACCTAAAATAATTATTTTTAAAAATGGGCAAGTAATTATGCACTTACTTAATGCGTAAGCATTAAGCATAATGAATAAGGTTGTAATCAATAATGATATCAACCTTTCTTACTTATTAACTGTACATACATGCTATTATTTCGATTTTGCTGGAACATACGTAATACACGAGAAAAAAATATTTTAGTGTATGGAGTCTTTTAAAGGAAATAAATGAGAGAGAGTCTTGGAAGGAAAAGGGAATGAGGGGTGGGTAGGAATCTGGGAGATCCTACCCACTGTTATGCAAGGCCTCGACAATGAAACGTGTCTCGACAATGAAGGATCTCGGAATTATGTTTGATAGTAGGCTGACATTTCATGCTCATATTGAGACGGCTTGTAGCACTTCACTGAGAATTCTGGGCTTTATTCTACGCACTGCAAGGAATTTTAGAGATAACCGGGTACTTATAGTTTTATTTAATTCCTTAGTAAGGAGTAGACTAGAAAGTGGGTCGGTGATTTGGAGTCCACACCAGGTAAAGTATTCTCTCATATTGGAGAGAGTTCAGAAGAAATTCTTGAGATTTCTCTACATGAGGGAGTATGGCTACTACCCGTGGTTCTATCCCACTGACTTTCTTTTGGATATGCTCGGAATGAACTATCTACGGGTCAGGAGGGATGTGCGCATTGCTACACATTTCTTTAGACTGATTCGTGGATGGTTTGAAAACTCGGTCATCATGGAGAGCATTCATTTCTATGTTCCCGATGGTTATCTACGTCACCGACAAAATAGACTATTTTATCTCGCGACCTGCATAACTAACTTGAGAATGGTCATGCCTGTGGGGAGAGCAATCTTGCTGTTGAACAGAATCAATTCGGATATCGACATTTTTAGCATCAATAAAGCTTCCTTTAAAAGGCAAGCTCTATTATCACTGGTATAGTTGATATACACACTAAGAAATATTAATCTAAGAATTCTTATTACAAAAATATTTAAAAAACGCATAGAAACTAACAATTTTGTAATGTTTTTGAAATGAATAAACTGAATTGAATTGAATTGAAGGCGTTGCGTTGTGAGAGTCCTGCTTGTGGCCAGGACAAACCTCACCTAATTAAGCCGGGTACCACTGCTGATTCACCAAACGCAGCGAACCACTTTGGGAGACCTACTGGAGTGGTTTTCCAATTAATATCAGATGAATAGTGATCGCATTCTGCAGATAATATCTTTCAAAACTGTAGGTAAATTATAGGTAGGTACTTCAATGTAAAAAAACCCGATAATAACGCCTATCATAAACCGTGCTGCTCCCGTGGTACTTCAGCGCTACGGACGTTTTCCTTATAGGACGAGAAATCTTTCAGAGCACTTCTAGGCCGTAGAATAACCAATATAATGACACAGACGTCGCAGACTAAGACAATAAATTCATGATGATTATTTTTGATGACGTGGCTGCCCATATGGAGTCTCTTTTGATGTCCATAAATTTTTATGTTTTCGTCATTCGATTTTGCAGTAGCAACTTACACATATGAAAAATTTGAATTATTAAAACTAGTTTAGTAGCTAGTAACTACCACGCGTCATGATAAAATTTGAAAATAGAAAATTTGAAAATATTGTGTTTCGCTTTGCGGCACCGACAACGTGGTTATTTCGAGTCTCCAAAGAATGGTGGGAAGACTATGTGGGAAAGCGACAAAGGTGTGCGAGATCATTAATTAGTGAATTCGTATGGATATCAGTACGGCAAATACATGATAAGAGGTTCTGACTTATTTGGTATTTTATAGGTGTATTCAGAGGTCGTGGGTTCCGAATTCGGCAAATTTCAAATAAACTTTTTAATTTGACGAGTCACAAAATGTCTTATAATTGCACTATCTGAAGCTGTCATTGCGTACCGATCATCGAACTCTCACAAAAAACGTCGAATGT
This sequence comes from Hesperophylax consimilis, assembly GCF_061612785.1. NCBI lineage: Eukaryota > Metazoa > Arthropoda > Insecta > Trichoptera > Limnephilidae > Hesperophylax > Hesperophylax consimilis. The sequence continues at coordinate 8,246,067 of NC_142842.1, forward strand.
TACATGCTTTGCATTTACGAATTGCAGATCTATAGGTACCTACTACTGTAATTGAATTAAATCAAATAATGTTCAACGCTTGAGAATTTCAACTCGAAACACAAGTAGAATTTATGCACATGCAAAAGAGATTTTTATGGTACAATTACCATTTATGTGATGATCCCATAATGAGTGCTTTCTGTTTAATCCCTACAACACGAGCCTCCGTGGTCGAGCGGCAAGTCTCTCGACTAGCAAGCGGGACGTGGCGGGTTCAAATCCCGGCAGGGTGCAAATAAATTTTATCTGATTTATTTCACAAATTTTTAATAAAATTTAGTACATTTGCGGCACGATCCAGAGTGGAAGATACTCTAAGTATCGCCCTGGTGTAAGACCACAATTCAGAATTTGAACGTTGCTTGGAGTGACTTTAGCCGTGTTTGGTGACCAGATCTGAATAGGCAGGTACTCCCCCACCTTTCTCTCCCCCATATCCTCCCCCCACCACTACCTTCAGGCTTCATGCTTCAGGCATAACTACCCCGATTGGGGATGCCATAGTCTCACTGGCTCCAGACGGTAGCGAGCTGTTGGGATTCTTGTGCGGTTTCACATTAAAAATATCGCAATTTTGAGAGATTTTTCTCCCAGCCTGATACGGTCTCATAAAAGTCATGCTATCGCATTTTGTACCACGGTAAGACATATGATTTAAACAGTGTTTGAAAGAAAGAATACCACGCTTTGTATTTGCATTAAAAAGTTTACATTATACTGAAAATAATTCTATGATACAACATTTAGCATGTGAAAAATATTTGTAAGGCTTATAAATATATAAATATTTTTGTGTGAAACAAACAAATGTAAAGTAACAAAAATACCTAAATTAATGCTGTGTAATAAAATATGTAAGTTTCGTACAATTAATATTAACGCCAAGTGACTTTAAAAACGTCTTCCATATTTGCTTTCAAAATTTTAATATTAAATTAAAAGAGTTTTCCATCTACTTTGAAAGGCAATATTTAATTTAAAAATAGTTACGTTAGTAAATAATGAATTTACATGGAATCGAATGTAATGCGAAAATATTTGTTGCGCGATCCGCTTTTTGACAGTTGGCTTAAAAGAAATAAACTGCAATATTTGTAGTATATTCATGGTTATATCAAATGCATTTATAATAATAATTGGATGACTTTTATAGCGCCGTTTTTGTGCAAAATCACCTCAAGGGCGCTGTACAAACTTATAATACATTTCTACAGTGATCTATGTTATTACTTAACTATTTATGGAGACAATATACAGTACAATACTCACCTGGTAGGTCACTTGAGATTAACACTTAATTAACATTATATAATAGTTTATTAGCGAAATTTAGATACAGGATTTAGGACATAATTGGAAAATTGAATATAACTGGACTTCTTAGGAATGATATGTTTAATTTAAGGGTACGACAGCTTAAAAAGGTAAGTTTTTAGTTTAGACCTGAATTCTGTTGGACTCTGATACTCTGATCTGTTGGACTGATAATTCTGATACGTGTTATGTCAAGAGACGTCCTACTGTGATATTTATACGTATTTTCTAGTCTCGTCGGGCAAATATTAGTTTTAAAGTAATCGAGTTGTCTACGTAGGTGCATAGAATAACTCAATTCAGCCTTTCTGCATTGTTGCATAAAATGAATGCCATAACTAATATAGAAGTTATTATTAAGCTTTAATGCAATAAATAATAATATCATCAACGTTGGTCTCAATTCTCAATGGAACAACATTATTGCGAGATATGCCTCTCACATAATATTATCATCAACGGAGGCATTGATAGCCGATTCATGGCCAGAATCATCAACAAGTATTCGTGTTAGGAATATTAATATCAATATTCAACCATTTATAAATGCAATGCAGCGCAACGAAAATATAGGGAGATATTATTGCGTGGACAAGGTTTGCATTTATTTCTGCAGGGTCCGGTAGCCTAAGGTAAGGTAATCTACCTTGGAACTTGGAACCAGTCATGATCGAATTCCAAAGGTGACGACGACTGTCGAGTAGTCATGTAAGTTGAAGAATGAGCCGCCTAGGTTAATTAGTAGGTAGCAGAATATAAATGTTACTGTGATCAGTGCTCATAATCATTTATGTTTGTAAAAAGCCGCCATAAATGCCAATGGTTACTTGTAGGCCGGCCTTAAGGGTAAGTATCAGTCTTACAGGTAAATTATGGTTCATCATTTCAACGTTTTCGGATAGTGAGGAATATAAATATAAACACTACATAATTGTAAAGCTTTCACGAAGATGTCCGATACAGATACCTGCATAACCTTGTGATAGTGGTGGTATACTAAAAATAGTAAAAACCGGCGAAGGTAAATAAGCGCTGAATTGAAAAATTACTTCCTTGAAAAAGCTCTTGCTAAGTGACCATTTTAAAATAGCCAAATACTTCAGAACGTTTCTTCTCCCTAAGTCTTTCTCCAGCCCACTTCTTTCAGACAAACAATTCGTTCGTTCATAATTTCTTGTATTAATTGCTGCTTCCACGCATTTGTTCTAGTTCTTGTTCTTTTACAGAATCAAAATAATATTAGGATTGGTCGCCCAAATAAGTAGGCAACTCCAGAAATTATACGATCAATTCAGATTGGTGTCGCGAAGCTGCGACTCCACTATATTTTAGAGGTGGTGCAGAGGCTCTATGAGGCCCTATGCCACACGCCCAAAGGACCAGTCCCAAACTACTCCGAATGATAGGTATGGGACGATATATGCATCCGACAAACCCGATGGACAGTGCAATAATCAAAGGTATAAATCTGGGCTTCTGGAGCACAAGATAAGCCCAGATTGGAATGCAGGAAAGATGGACTCACCCGTTGATGACTATCACACGTCTCCAGGAGTATTGGATGATTTCACTTCACAAAATATATGTATAATCGCCCTGTCTGATATTAATTATCACTCCGAACTCTGATAAGCAACTGACACCACTTGTCAGATTTTACATGTGTCGCAACAACATTTTTAATATGGTGACATTTTGGGATGGGTAAAAAGGTAGGTAGGACATTTGCAGGATTTGGTATTGACATTACACTTGTCCTTTAAGCCTGTGGATGCATACCTAACAATCCCATATATATTGCGCGAACATTCTCCCGGCGTTGAAAGTACCTTCCGAAATTTTAAGTACTTTCAAATAAAGTAAAAAGTTAAATGTAAAACGAAAGATGAAATATAAATATTCTTATCAATACGCTATTAATATTGCAAAGTTAAAACGAAAATTTTTAAAATAATGAAATAAAAAAATAATAATTATTGTGTAGGCAAAGGACACAATTTTACGACTGGTCGTTTAAAGTTCCCGGAAGGGGTCCTTACGCGTGCGACACGAACCACTCCGTCTTTACCAGGGAACACCTCCTCAACAACGCCCACCGGCCAATAAAGTGGAGGCGCATCCTCTTGATGCACCAATACTATGGTACCTACTAGAATGTTATTCGCGGGACTATTCCATTTTTTTCTCTTCTGCAGAGAGTGAAGATACTCTATATACCACTTCTTCCAATAAGATTGAACGAGGTGGTCCAAAAGCTCTTTCCTTTTCAGTAGACTAATGCGTTCATTAGTCAAATCATAAGCAGGTAGATGCTGAATCGGGGTAGACATCAGAAAATGAGCCGGAGTAAGAGCTTCTGGATAATGAGAACTGCTTAATAAACATAATGGCCGTGAATTAAGTACAGCCTCTATTTGTGTCAGAACTGTGAGAAGCTCTTCATAACATAAAAGTTGAGTACCCACAACCCTATACAGATGCGATTTAATGCATTTAATATTTGACTCCCATAATCCTCCAAAGTGAGGAGCGCGGGGTGGAATCGTCTTCCATTCAATTCTCCGATTGTTAAATTCATTGCGAAGAACTTCTTTAGTTGAATTTGCCTCTAAAAAATTATATAAGTCATCCAGACAATTCTTTGCGCCTATGAAATTTGTCGCATTGTCACTGTACATACACGAAACCGGTCCGCGTCTGGATAGAAAACGCTTAAATGCGTTTAAAAAATTGTCCGTGCTTAGATCTGATACCACTTCCATATGTATAGCCTTCGTTGTTAAACAAATAAATAGACATATATATGCCTTTTGACTTTTTACCCCACGACGCCTAGAAAGGGTTATATTTATTGGTCCGGCAAAATCTACACCCGTATGTGTAAATGCCTTTGCTTCCTGAACTCTAGCTGTAGGTAAATCTGCCATTAGCGGTATAATATTAGAAGGTGCAGTTTTAAAACAGAAATTACAAGCATGTACTCTTTTGCGTATTAGATTTCTCCCCGATAAGATCCAATAACGCTGTCTAATTATTGACATAAGGAGATGTGCACCAGTATGACAATTCACACGGTGGTGAAAGTCTATAATTATATCGACAATATGATCCTGTCTTGGCAAAAGTACTGGATGTTTGTTTTCAAAAGGTATATTCGCGTTTGTTAATCTACCACCTATACGTAACAAGCCATTATGATCTAAGAACGGGTTTAGTTTTCGGATTGAAGGTGAGCATAATTTATCCCTCTGTATTAATTGTATATCGGCACTAAAATACCTATTCTGTAAAGCTTTTAATACATTCATTTCAGCAATGTTTAATTCCGTGGAATTTATAACTGTTGAGCGTGATAACTTTCGCATAAATCGTAAAATATATACCACAATTCTCAGCAGTTTTGGCCATGAGGAAATTTTTAAAGCGAGATTATATATCGGAGAATTTTCCTCTATTGACGTTATCGTAAATGTATGCGATTTTTTCAATTCCAAAGTATTCTCCTCCTCTCGTGAGGGGGAAAATCTTTCGACAGGCCACTCGGATACTGGGTTCACAGCCCAGGGCGGACCGTGCCACCAAAGAGAATGATCGACCAGCTGAGCAGGCAGTAGTCCTCGTGATAAACAATCGCTAGGATTGGTAACGCCATCTATGTGATAAAAATGTTTCGCGGGTAAATTTTCCTGAATTTCACTAACTCGATTAGCTACAAAAGTTTGCCACCGGTGCGGGGACGAGTGAATCCAAGAAAGTGCTATTTTTGAATCTGAAAAAGCAAATATATCGTTTATCGAAACGCGATTTCTATAAGTATCTATAATAGATCTAACGAGTCTAGATAAAATAAGCGCAGCGCATAATTCCAATCGAGCGAGCGACACTGTTTTCAGCGGGGCCACCTTGGATTTAGAACATATCAAATTCATTGTAGTGTTGCCACCCTTATCCGTGACATGAAGATATATTACACAACCGTATGCTTTCATACTCGCGTCTGCGAAGGCGATAATATTTATCGTGCAGTCCTCCTTTACTCCCAAATATCGAGGTAAATTTAAATTAGAAAGCATTGGTAATTCTTCCTTGAATTTGACATATCTATTAACAATACTTTGGGGTAGTTCTTCGTCCCATCCTACTTTCTCTAACCACAGCTCTTGTAAAAGTAATTTGGCATATAAAATTACCGGAGCAACCAAACCTAATACATCGAATAAACGAGCTATTGTGGAAAGAATTGATCTTTTACACATAGTTTTTTCCTCCGTCGGACATATCATAAATCGAAAACAATCAGATATCGGATCCCATTTTAATCCTAAAATGCTACATTTATCCGTAAAATCCATTGTCGCGCGGTGCGACTCTGGTAATTGGGCCAGTAAATGAGGAGAATTACTCGACCATTTGACTAATTCAAATCCTCCACACTTGAACATCGCCATTAAATCTGTAGCCAAAGTGATGCCTTCACTTATAGTATTTACAGAATATACAAAATCGTCCATATATAAATCATTAATTGCAACTTCCGCCGCTTTCGGATAACGATTTCTTTCATCGCTCGCTAGCTGCCGTATAGTTCGCATTGCTAGAAATGGTGAACAGTTCAAACCAAACGCGAGTGAATTAAATTGATAAACTCCAATTTGTTCATCTTTGTGAAATCTATAAAGAATTTTTTGATATTTTCGATGGCTTTCCGTTACCATTATACGTAGATACATTTGCTTAACATCTGCGGTTAATGCTACAGCGAATAAGCGAAATTTAATTAAAAGTGTAAATAAATTAGATTGCAAATTTGGACCTGTATACAAAATATCATTAAGTGACAACCCTGAACTGGTCTTTGTACTTGCATCTAATACAACACGAGTTTTAGTTGTTGATTTATCTTTACGAATTACTGCGTGATGAGGAATGAAATATCCCTCATCAATATTAGATGAAGACGGAACTTCAACCCTCATATATCCCTTTTCCAGATATTCAGAAACTACTTCATTATAACTGCAATGCAATTCTGGCGAAGTATTAAATTTCCGTTCTAAATATTCATATCGACGCTGCGCGACACGGCGCGAATCACCTAAATTATTAGGATCTATCTTAAACGGTAAAGATACAATATACCTTCCCGATTCATCCCGTTGGACTGACTCGAGGTACATTTTCTCACATTCTGCATCTTCAGCACTCATCAACGACTTAATAGGCATGTCTTCCATCGTCCAAAACTTGGATAACGCATTATATAAATCTACATTGGTTATGGGGCCGAACGTCCACGAAACCTCCGGCGTACACGTAGGTATTTCACCCATTACAATATACCCGAATACTGTCTGTATAGCCGGTGGTGCATTCGTATTATGTTTAGATAAAACCTTATTCCCCAGCAGAATATATGGAAATAACTGTGCACCTAATAAGATATCAACATCGGATGGAACGTTCCAGGATTCATCTGCTAAGTTTAAACCCACTAAATGCTCACATGACTTTGTGTCAACATGTTGTGTAGGAAGCTTATCAGTTATTTTATCGACAACTAATAGACTAATTTTATAAGTATCTTCTGAAACGCGGGATTTAATTTTTAACGCAACGTGTCCCAATATTGGTGTCTCTACTGAACCAACACTTTTAACTACTGAATTATTTAAAGGAATTATTTTAAGATTTAATTCATTACAAGTGTTTAAACTGATTAAATTTTGTTGCGAGGCGCAATCAATTAAACACCTTACGGTTACTTGATTATTTTTATTGTCATAAGCAAATAACTGCGCGGTTGACAGTAGTACATTCGTAGCTATATTACCCGCAGAAAAATTATTATGATGTTTATGATTACGCGCTATTAATGTAATGGCTTCGTTTTTCGATTGACTTCCAGTATTCATCGTGCTCTCAAAATGCAGAGCGGTGTGATGTCGTTTTTTACAAATTCTACAATCCGATTTAGATGGACATTTCACAGTTTTATGTTTATCGCTTAAGCAGTTTACACATAAATTATTTAATTTCACAAACTGAAAGCGAGCATTTGGTCTTAATTCGTTAAATTGTTCACATTTAAACAATTCAACATGATCAGAATGATTACATTTCCGACACCTGTTACGATTATTATTACTTGACTTCGGTTCGACCACAGCGAATGAATGCGTAACTTTGTTTTTATTATTAACAACTTTATTATCATTTTGCCCAGTTCGTTCTAGGATTTTAACATGCGACCGAATGTATTCTATTAAATCGGTATATGTAGGTATAGCTTTCTCCCGTATAGATATTTCGAAATTTTGCACCAACTGTATATCTAATTTTTTCAGTGCAACATGTAATATTATAAAATCGGTTAGGTCATCAATACCTAATTCCTTGAGTGCAGCTATGGAAGACGCAAACCGTTCAATAAAATTATTTAACTCATTTGGGTTACTAGGTGCCAATAATTTTAAATTCAAAATATTGTTCAGATAAAAGGTACCTAGCACGCGTTTGTCCTGATATTTCTTTTCGAGAGCTTCCCAAATTAAAAAATAATTTTGTTCGTTCGGAAGTATTCCCGCAAAAACTGATAACGCCTTTCCTTGGAGTTTCCCTATCAGATATTGCATCTTCTGCGACGTATTCAAATTTTCATTTGAGTGAATGTTTAATTTAAAAGCTTCATAAAATATCGACCAATTCTCTTGATTACCATCGAACGATGGCATCTCGATCGGTGGGAGTTTAATTAATGGTGAATTATTTAACTTCTGTCGATCACGTGATGAATCTTGCTTTGCTATAATGCTTTCGCGTATAGAAACTACAAAACAGTACTTATTTTCGAATTTACTCCATAAATCGAAATTCATATTGTAATTTGAATCCTTTTTCAACTGAAGTGTATGAAATTCATCACAAAATGTGTTAAATTGTGCATAATATGTAGCTATATTAACCGTTTGTTTAAGAAAATCCTCCGAACTTCTCGTCTCCCTGTCCGCAATACTTTTCGCTTTCTCGTATAATTCATTAACACGATTATGCATCAAATTAATCTTCGATTCTACTAACTTGATTTTAATATCCTGAGTACTATCGCTAGTCGCCATGATTAATTGTATGTAGGAATTTAAACACAACAATAATTACAAGTGCAACCTAGTACATACAAATTAACAAAGTATAAAGAGGAAATAATATTTATTTATAACTTTAAATATGTTAATTTTAAATACCCCGTTGGTAATCCGGCTCGAAGGACCAAAAATGGTGTCGCGAAGCTGCGACTCCACTATATTTTAGAGGTGGTGCAGAGGCTCTATGAGGCCCTATGCCACACGCCCAAAGGACCAGTCCCAAACTACTCCGAATGATAGGTATGGGACGATATATGCATCCGACAAACCCGATGGACAGTGCAATAATCAAAGGTATAAATCTGGGCTTCTGGAGCACAAGATAAGCCCAGATTGGAATGCAGGAAAGATGGACTCACCCGTTGATGACTATCACACGTCTCCAGGAGTATTGGATGATTTCACTTCACAAAATATATGTATAATCGCCCTGTCTGATATTAATTATCACTCCGAACTCTGATAAGCAACTGACACCACATGTCAGATTTTACATGTGTCGCAACAACATTTTTAATATGGTGACATTTTGGGATGGGTAAAAAGGTAGGTAGGACATTTGCAGGATTTGGTATTGACATTACACTTGTCCTTTAAGCCTGTGGATGCATACCTAACAATCCCATATATATTGCGCGAACACAGATAATCAGTTTGAATGCTCGCTGTTTGAATTTTGAAATGGCGGAGAGATTTTAAGCATTTCTCTTGAAGGTAAAATTTCTTGCACAAGCATTTGGGGACGAAGACGCTGTGTGTGCGATTGGTCCCGCATCTGTTCACAATTGTTCAGAAACAACTCCGAATGGATGTTTCCATCGAAGGTTTTGAGCATTTCAAGAGTAATTCAACTGATTTTTGTATCGTGTCACAATAGTTGACGAGATTTGAATCCATCACTCCATACCACAAACCAAATAAAAAACAATAAGAAACTCCTATTGCTCAACAAACGCTGATTCTAAATATATATATATTTTATTATACGTAGAATTTATAAATCGTCATTTGCAAACGAATAAACGACTGAATCTGCTGATTAATCAAACCAGTCTACGTGAGTAATATACGGCCGGCGTGGTCTAGTGGTATACGCTTTTGACTACAGATCCGAAGGTCGCGGGTTCGAACCCGGCGTGCGCAAATAAATTTTATTTGATTAATTTGTGTTATTTCACAATTAATTAATTTAAAATAATATATAGTATATTTGCGGCACGTTCCAGAGTGGAAGATACTACCAGTATCGCCCTGGTGTAAGACCACCATTCAGAATTGAAACGTTGCTCCAAATGGCTTTAGCCGTGTTTAGTGACTAGATCTGAATAGCCAGGTACTTCCCCACCTTCCTCTTTCCCTCCCCCACTTACCTTCAGCCTCACAACATCCCCCAATTGGGGATGCCATAGTCTCACTGTCTCCAGACGGGAGCAGTTGGGACTCTTGTGCGGTATTACTGTAAAAAAAAAAAAAAAAATGGTCTACAATATAAACATCTGGGTTGCCAATTCCCCAAATTGCCGGGAAATTCAAAAATTTTCAAGATTTGATTTTTTTTCGGGAAGAACCTTCTTGTGGAGAAAATGCTGGGATTCTAAGTATTACTTGATATAATATTTATAATACTTGTGAGAACGTAATATATTTATTTTTTCGAAACAAATTAAAAAAAATATTTATTTTTAAAGTCTGAACAAAACAGAAAATCCGAAAATTACTAGATAATAAAAAAAAAATATTTCAAAAGAATTTAGTTTCACTTTGAAGGTAATTGTGGAGAATTTCGTCATCTCTTGTACACATGCATTGGCAACCATGATTAACATTCACGTTTTTTATTCATTGTTTAATGTTGTAATACGGGTTTTTAAATACCGGTAAATTGTTTATCAGATGCGTTAATGAGTGTATTTTTACACCTTAGTTCAATACAATAACATAAGTGACGAGATGTTAACATTTTACCTTTCTTCAATTCAATGTTATCTTAAGAATAAAAAAACGTCTCGACTCCCTAACAAAATATGGCACCGGTAAAACAAAATAGGACTGTTTTCTGGAAAAAAAAAGAAAAAAAACCACCAACGACGTACGTAACATACTAAGTAGGCGCAACGTTTCGTCCAGGAATACAGGAATTTTCACCAGGGCTGGTTTATTATATGTTCAAATTTTAGTTACTTGTCTAGCTCAGGGAATCTTCGCCCGCCCCTGCTTTTAGCATCGTATATTTGGTATAGCCTATGTCCAGTGCATAGAATAAGGTAAAATGGGTTCTCGCCGACCAGCTTATAACGTGCAATGTTGCTAAATGTCCAATTATTTCATTCACTTACGAGGTGTACATTGTGCTTTGCGTCTACTTTCTTCGTCGCCAGCCGTGGGGACTTGAAAAGATAAGAGGGAATTAAAATGGCCAGACCAAAGATTTATACGCTAATTAAAAAATACCGAGATACATATGGAAGTTCTGATTTAAGGGCTGTATTAAGGATAAATATACAAAAAATCGTACCTATTGAAGTTAATTAAAAGAAATACAAACAATACACTTAAATTTACATAATCTTCGTAATAAAGAGAAAGTAGAAAAAAAGTGAATTCTGCACAGAAGTTTCAACTGCCAAGAGATTCGTATTAGGAATGTTTGAGGAAGTGACAGGCCCTGAGTCAAATGACACCTGGCTTTAGTAAAATCTTCCAGGGTCCTGTATTAATTGTTAGGTAGCATACGCCTGCGCCTGTTGGGGAGTACCTGGCTATTCTGATCTGTTCATAAAACATGGCAAAAGCCATTTCAGGCGGATTTGGAATGGTAGTCTTTCACTAGGACGATACTGAGCGAATGTACCACGTTGAATGGGTATCAAGGATTTTCTGGTAACTTAAACGAAAAGAAACCATATAATCATGAAAAAATATTGCCATGAAACTAAAAAAGAAAAAATACTCTCCTATTGGAGATTGACAAAAATCAGGAACAATTTGATTCGACGTTTTAAATTTAGGCAGTAATTTATTCAATTTATTGCTGGTTAGCAATAATCGACATATATAAAGCATGTGTCATCGCATGATCATCACTGGTCAGATAAGATAATAATGTGGAAAAGTAATACAAACATATATTTTCACCCATTAATTAAGAAAGCAATTCAAAATTGCAAATTTGGTGTCATTGTGAACCCACGATAGCCCTTTATTGGTATACCTGATTGTCAGGGAGCACATTGGTATTCTTATGCAAAATTTGAGGAGAAGACAAAATTTATAGTTTCTGAAATTTTTTTTACATAATCAATATTCTATGTAACATTTCAAAGAAATGGTTTATTGGCTATAAATGACAACATAATTACTGCAATCCACATGTTTCTTGTAATTAAAAAACCTTTAGCGATATAAAATATTATTTCTTGAACGCTTTGTGAGTCATAAACTTCAATAAATGCAAGGCATTATTACTGACAACTCCTACAATTATGATTAATTTGTAAGTGCGCTTTAATTTAAAATTGCTAGACTGTTATTGCTACTGACTAAAGATATTAAAATCGAACTGATGAAAAAACTGGCATCAACTTCGTGTGATATTATTATATGGATATATTTGATAAAGTTTTACGATTAGTTTCGAACATGAACACAAATAAAAAGAACACAAGAAATGCGATGCGGACGATCCAAAAATGCGTCTAAAATTTCCAATATAAAACTGTGTTTCTTCATCTGATGGAATTTAAACACGATGGCGATATACGATGTCAAGCAGGTGTAAGATCCTTTTTCCACGGGGATACATAAATATCCAATATCCATGCTGTGTAGGTACTCACGCTGTTGTTAACATGAGTACCTACAGTCACAGTCCGTACACTTCACTACTTTGAATTCTCGTAAAATCCAAACTAGAATGCCTCCATAACCTCATTAACAACTGATTTGGTAGTTGTCGTTTATATATCATGTCATTCTCGCTGTACTGTTTTGTTCGGCATTGATTGTTTGTTGATTTATGTAAAGCACATGCATTATTACAAAAAATCTGACACAAGTGCCGCCATGTTTAAAGTCTCGACGATATTAGAAGGAACTACCTCGCCTGACTAGTCGCGGTTGACTGATGTCACCGACGAGTAAACTGAATGTCGACAACGTATGCCCATACTGCCTATGTACAAACATCCACGTATGAGCATGGCGGTCGTCAACAGGATACTTGAATCGTCGAGTTTCGGATACTTGCATATCCTAGTGGAAAAATGGAGACAAAGAGAGACAGAACGCGTGCTAAATATGTACATTGGTATATTATATTGCAAAATGGGCAAGAACCAATAGGTGTATTATCTACAGGGTTTTCCAATAAGAGGTGTTATTTTGATATTCAATCGTAAAAGATCAATGGTTTCGTTGCTTGTGTGGCACGTAAAGCCGTTTTGTTAAAAGTAAACGTTTTCCAGACTAATACCATCCAATTTCTGACATAAGAAATCATTAATCATCTCTCGATAGCGCAATCCATTCACCGTAACTGTTGCTCCAGCTTCATTTTCGAAATAGTAAGGTCCAATGACTCCGCTGGACCATAAACCGCACCAAACAGTCACACGTTGAGAAAAAAGAGGCTTTTTAACAATAACTCTTGGATTTTTCCGAGCCCCAGATGCGACGATTTTGCTTGTTGACGAAGCCACTAAGGTGGAAATGGGCCTCATTACTCAAGACGATTTGCATTTGATTCACTCAAGTGAATTTTAATAATTTCAATGCATTGTTGAAGCATGTATCGTTCCATTTTGATCAATAACGTAGTTTCTACTTGTCAAATGTTAAAAAATGACAGCTTTTAAAGTGACATCTACCGAAATAGCGAGCTATTCAAAATAACACCTCTTATTGGAAAATCCTGTATTTAGATGATTGATAGAACAGACTATTTGGAAAACGAATGGAGCAAAATTGTAAGAACTAAAACTTGAAGGAAAATGGATCTATAATAGCGAATAATACATATTTCCCAGGGATAAGATTTTGGCACTACACAATCATGTCCAAAAGTTTAGATTTCCCTACACTCCTTCCTCCTGTAGGTTCACTCCTCTCATCGTTGCAATATGGCATGTAGTACATGTCCTTCCAGGCGGATCCTTCCTAGATTTATAAATCTAGTTTTTCACGGCTCTTCACACTCTTAACACTTTGGGGAATAATTTCTCAGCACTATTGTTTTCTGATTATTCCTCTTGTGACTTTGATCAGTAGACCTCGCGTCAAAAAAAAAATTCTATTTTTCTCTTAGGACGGGTTGTTTCTGAGAATATGAACAATTCATCAAATTTCAACGTTCATTTTCGGGTTCTGTGAAAGTCTTATTCAAGAGTAAATCAAAAACAAATTTCCGTTCAAATCATAAAATTGTAAGTAGTTACCTACTTAAATACCTTCCTTCTTAATTATAAATCATATTTTTTATGCTACACTCTTTCTTATTTCAAGTAAGAAATTATACAACTTGTCCAAAGAAACTTCACTACTTCAATGCCGATTCTTTTTTCAAACTTTCTTCAGGCAGGTTGGAATCATAAAATTGAATAATGTAAATAAGACATTCCAAATAAACACGATGGTTTTACATTTGAAAAAATAATCTTTAATGAACCACTGAAATGGCCTAGCATCTTGAACCGATAACGGAACTTTAAATTTTTTTTGGAAAACCAACACACCTGCCATAGGTCACCCAGGGTGGTTCGTTACGTTTGGTGATTAATAATCCGAGCCTCTTCAAGGCCCGCATTAACAAATCCCTTCCTACAGCCCCTACCTTATTCCGCCTCACAACGCCGCCCAACCGGGTGGTGACATAATTCCCCTGTCTGTACACTGCACAGGCAGGGACACTCTTGTGTGGTGTCACATAAAAAAAAAAATAACAGGGGCGCTCGGGTTCATCAAGTGAGGTTTGTCTAACTGTTTGCGGTGGATCCGTTTACCCACCTACTCCCTTGTGGGTTGGATTGGGAGAGACTGGTTGAGGGAGACCTTTTGACGTCTCCAGCCGTACTCTCTCCCTCTCTCAACCTCTCGGCCTTGCACCGCAATCAGTGGCGGCCGGTGGTCAAAATATGTGGGGGTTCACCGGATTACAACATTAAGTCATAAAATAAATTAAATAAAGGTACATACCTATTTATAAAGAAGTTCTATTCTCTGTTCATTTTGTTTAGCAAAGACCTCTATCAATGCTTAACACTGATAGTGCGTTCAGTCTGTCCTGGATCAACGTGTTAAAAGATTTTATTCTTTTTAACGTTGAGAAACATCTTTAGCTTTCAACTGAGGTCATTCCAAAGGTCACGAATGGTGCACAAAAGTTTTAGTAATTTCACAGTCTCGGGAAAGTCTTCTAATAAACAAGTACTATAAAAAAGTTGTAAAATTGATAAAGCGCCGTTAGCTTTTGAAAAATCGTCGCGGGCGTAAATTGCACAGAGTTTACCTTTTAGGTACTGAACTTTATTTAGGAAGTCATACGTTTTAAGCGTCACATTGAAATCATGTTCTGGGAAATTTGACCTGTATCGATTTTTATTAAATAGCTCATTATGGTGTTTACCTTAGGCACGGTAGCCTGAATCCAATTGCATTCTGATGTCAACTTTTCCTAAAACCTTTAAGCTCAAAACATTTTGTAAATGTAAATGATAAGAATTATGTTTTTTGATTTTTTCAGAAAGGTGAGTTACATCAGTAACACCGCTGATTGTCCAAACTGAATCAACATCGTAAATTAAACACGTAAAACAAAATAAACTATTCAATTGATCACATGCACAGAGCTACAAGCTTTGTTATACATTGTTTTGTTAAATGATCGAGTAAACTTCTTCGATCCAGATTTGCACTCTTATTTTATTATCAGTTCAGGTTTTAGGTGGACCGGCATTTTTTATTATCACTTTGTTTTCAAAACTCGACCTATTATTCTTAATGTATTCCATATTCAAACTCATTCTTAATTTATACGTTGAACAAACACAAAAGTAATCATAAATTAGTATAACATGCAATTGATATGCCTTATTAATAATTGATATAGAAGATCGATATAACCTGCAATTAAACTTCAAAACTTTCTCAGAGTAAGAAAAGTTTTAAATTCAAGAGACAATGCCTGGCAACGGCGAGTACTGACTGAACTGATAATAAGTAATCTGACCATCACTCATCTCTTAATGACAAGTTTTATAGTAATTTAAAGAAAAATAGCAGATGGTAAATTGAAACAACGATATCGACAATAATATCAAACATACGCGTTTTAGTTTAACTTTCTACTGAATAAACCGTTCCTTCTGATGTGGTGGTAAAACTCCGAACGCCGTTCTTGATATGGTATTATTTGCAAAGAATAGTATGTAATGGTATGGACCCACGCTTTCGACTGTTCCACAGAATATGCGACAAAGCAGTTAAATTTTGGATCGCAATCGAAAACAAACTGCTACGAACATAGGCACAAGTCAAAGTCGGTCTGCAAGTTAAGCGCGCTTAATAAGTAGGTACCTTTTGAATGAGATATTATAACCGAACCGAGTTTCGTATTGTGATTAGCCATGTCGGAAATCTTGTTGGTTGTTCGGCGCTCGGGAGCACATATTAGCTGGCCGCCACTGACCGCAATAGAAAGGTTGGATTCATTCGTCCATCACTCCTGGAAATATTGACCCATTAACCTCTCATGCCTTTTTCATATGTTTCTTTCCCATAACTTTCTCTCCTTCCTTTCTTACACCTGGAACGCACACATTGAGATTATTTCAATGATATTTCAGCCGCTTAATTTTTTGAAGTTTTCTAATCGCACTATATTTTTTTAAATCTTGTAGACAATAATAATGTTTCTGTTTTTGAATAATTACGACATCGAGCTTGTTTTTTTCTCTATAGTTATATCTATAAATTAAAGTTTAGGGTATCGATTCTCCAATCCGAGCCGCTCGCAATAGCCAACGAAAGTACATACATTGGTTGACATTCTTATTCTTGAGTCTCGTCGAAGGTACATAATTACATACGCCGAACGTCAAAAAGACTTTGTCGAGAATCGAGGCCCAGATCAAACAACGTGGACCACCAATCGAACCATTTTAGCCACATAGGTAGTCATCTAAGTATGTAAACACTTTGTGATTTTTCAATCTAAAATATTATCGTTACTTCTTTTTACTGCCATAAATTAATTATTTCATTAAATAAATAACGTAATAATGTATCGGAAGCTGAGATGATAATTATACTAACACAAAACTGGTCCAGCAGCTCTTCAAGATGTTATGGGCGAGGCTAAAATAATAATATGAGGCTGCGAGCTCCATTCACCTGCAGAGGTCGAGATTTCTATGTTAATGATAAAGTATTAACTCCTAAATCAAAGAGAACGAATCAGTTCCATAAGGAATTCTCCATCTCTAAGAGTGTAATCAACTCCACAATGAAGGTCTAATAATTCAACAACAAGTATGTTGTGAATAATCATTTCAAAAGTAAAATTAATTTAATTTTTTATGTTTGTTTGTTTGACAGAATTAAATACGTATATAGGAAGTTATTTGCAAACAAACGTATGTAGATACTTACGTAAATATGAAATTTTAATATATCTAATATTTATGCTACAGCACCATGCTGCGACATTGTATAGTTTTTTTTCCAAACAATTTATATTTTTTGGATGAGTCTGCTTTGATTTTTTCACTTTGGTACCTATGGTTAATAATTAATATTGCATCCGAAAATGTTTACGAATTAAAGTTTCGGATGCGTTTGTAAATAATTTAGACAAAACTAGATGAAATGGTGTTTGCTGGAATTGATAAAAGTATGTTTAGGAAAAAACAAGGTATGGAAGGAAAGTGGGATGACCAATCATATTTTCGTTCCACTGTGATACCTCAAATGATCCCCGAGTTATTCTGTCAGAAATATCTGATATTTTAGTAGTATGTTTATCAGAAAGGAAATACAACATAAGAAGGTGTGTACAAAAATACGCGTTCTTTTTTGAAGTGAAACTTATTTACGCGCGTTGGGCATTTTCGAAGACCGGAGTAAAACCGACTCATGACCGTCACGAAAAACGGGGATCATTTCGCTATAGGAGCCTAGCTAATATTATATACCTAGTTTAGGTCACTCTCCAAACTCAGCTTCGCGGTCTAGAGGCAGAGCGCCCGATTGTCGTCGTAAAGAACCGAGGTTCGATTCCCGCTTTAACTAATTTTGAAGTGAAACTTCTTTACGCGCGTTATGCATTATCGAGGACCGGAGTAAAACTGACTCATGACCGTCACGAAAAACGAGGATCATTTCGCTATAGGAGCCTAGCTAATATTATATACCTAGTTTAGGTCACTCTCCAAACTCAGCTTCGCGGTCTAGAGGCAGAGCGCCCGATTGTCGTCGTAAAGAACCGAGGTTCGATCCCCGCTTACTAACTATTTTTTTTTTTTTTGTGATTTTTTTAATACGAGGAAAAGTGATAAAATGCTCGTGCTGCGACTTTGTCAGACATACATATAAGAAAATATATACATTTATTTAAATAATTTTTTTTTAAATTACATAATTTTTTTAATTTTAACCGATAGTCTCCCGAAATGTCTAAATCCATTTCGTGAGACTCTAGACCGGCAGGTGTTTACTCGAGTAATTGGCTAGAATTAACGGTCGGTACCTATATGATATTTTATTCGAAATATAGCTTACAAATCGAGCCGGTAGAGTCGCTCTGTATTTTGATTAATTATTTTTATTTTGAATCATTAAAATTACTAATCAAGGCCGATAACGCGACTAATTATTCTCGCAGACGTGCGTGACAAGTTTTTTTAGTAAAAAACACAACCATTATTAATTAATATACGGACAAATATACGGAAATATTTTTAAAAACGACAGATATGACTTCACACTGCCGATATATCTTCTATTCGACCCTATATAAAGCGTTAGCGAGACGTTATGTGATATTATTCATTTGCCGTGTTTGAAAACGAAAATTTACACGTTAAAAGTCAATTGAGGAGTACACGTTATACGCGGTTCTCGTCGCGGGAGATAACTCTCCTCGTGGTCTAGAGGCAGAGCGTTCGACACTCTTTATGCAGGACCCGGGTTCGAATCCCATATTTTTATAACTTTTAATTTTTTTTTATCACATGCTACTTATAAATATGTCAATATTAGGAATCTAGTTAAACGTTCATTTGTTAACAACACGCCTATAAATAAATTTATGCTTTTAAAAACTATAATGTACAGAATTCTGAATAATAATAATATGAAATGAAAAGAGAGAGAGAGAAGAATAATAAAAGTTTCACTTCCGTAGTGCGTATTTGTACACACGTCCCGGGCCGTGCTTTGCATATTTTTGTACACACCTCACTTACGTCGTTAAGATTCTAATATTATTTTAAGGTATAGAGATTTCACAACTCATGAAATAAGTCCACTCCTTTCTTTAAAATAATTAATGCTTTAATAAAGCTTTAAGAGGAAGCTACAAACCAAAATGTGTATATTATTGGTATACCTTAAATTGTAGGTAAATCGCTTGACAAACGGAGTCTAGAAACGCTCGATTTCAAGTACATAACTGTTTTTTATTTATTTTTTACATAATTTTATGAGAAAGCAAAAAAAATTAATCAAGTGAAACTGACACAGATAATCTTAGCTAAAATACTGTATTTTTTAAAGTTGTTTCAATTGAAAAAATATTTTTTTTAGAAGTTTACATTTATATTTTTTATTGAGTAATTTATATTTTTATTTGTATTCTACTCAAGCGAAACGATAGAAAAACCCTTCAATTTATCTAAGCATATTTTTTTAAATTAACAATGTACACAAATTCGTTATAAAGATTAATCAAAATAGTGATTTACATTGGACAGAACCCAGCCTCTCTCTATTTGACTACTAATTATCGGTGACAATAGAACACTATCCGTACGAAGCATTTTAATGATGCCTGTCACAATTTTAATTTGACGGAGAGATCGACATTAACCAAGAATGAAAATCATTGATATTCTTTCAAAATTTACGGGATAATTGTATTATCCCATAAGTTGTGAATAACTAATGAAGATTGTGATATCTTTACATGAGTAAACATACAGCTGGTAATTTTTAAGTGTATTGATCTTTTAAATGAGTGTTCAAAAGAATATTACAAGTCGTTAAATGTTTTATGTAAATTAAAGTATTGATAATAATAAAAACGATTACCATTCGCACTGTTCGAGCTTTTAGGAAAGCTCAACCATAAATCAGTCACATTAAATTCACATACAACGGATTTTAATTTATATTCGTTATATTTTTATGTCTGAATGGTAACTGTTTTACGATCCGGTTATTGGTACATAGGATATCTTGAAATGAACGGTAACGAAAATAAAATGTTTAATTCGGCTTCAATATATGTCAACGGTTTCAAATAAATAATTTATTATCTTACAGACGTTTGTCGTAATTCTTTCTTTCAACTGGCTGTCATTTTTTTAAAGGAATTGTTACAGTCTAATATTCTAAATGTTATGTTGCGATGAGTGTTTGGGTTTTAAAAGACTCATGTGTATGATACTTAGATATCAAAATGTGTTTTATATGCTAATGTCATACATGTTTTGAATCTTCGGCAACTGAGTCACTCAGTTAATTGGGTTTCGATAGTACTCTTGCGTTCAGCGTTTTTTCTAAGAAAACAAAATTAGAATTTGAACAATTCTTCAAATTTCAAAGTTAATTTGCAAGTTCTGTAAATGTCCTATTATATCATTATAGGCTAGTTACTTGAAAGAATTGAAATAATAACAGAACTTGAAAAGAACTTTCACAGAACTTGAACATTGACTTTGAAATTTTAAGAATTGTTCAAATTCTCTGAAACAACCCGTACTTAGATTCTCTTTGATAATAATGAATTTCGGTTGATTTTGTTAGAAGACGAATTTTCAACATTTTACAAATCAAACTTCGAAATATTTTGTTCATTTGTACAAGAAGAATAAAATATTTCACATCAAATGCTTGTTGATTAATAATTTAGGCACTGTTGTTTCGCAGAAATTCAATTGTAACATTGTCATCAAATGGTCATTCAGGGCCAATTCGATTTTTTTGACATTTGAAACATAACCGTTAAATGATGATTCTAAGTCCTATTCAGCTGTTGAACAAATTGTGATCAGCAGAAGAGGACAACAGTCATGTTTTTAAGCAAAAGACAGCTTATTATAATTTTATAGAAAGCCGAAACCCACCTGAGTACCGCACAAGAGTCCCAACTGCTCGCAACCATCTGGAGTTATTGCATTGCAGCTATTGCTTCCCAAATTAGGGTATGTTGTGAGGCTAAAGGTAGTGGGAAGTGGAAGGAGGTGAGGGAATACCTGGGGGTACTCCTTCCTCCTTCACTCCTTCCTCTCCACAAAAAGACCCTCCACACAGCATCCCCGAAGATGACATAGGCCCTGAGGGAAATTATTTTCTTTAGGGCCTCCTGCGTGAAGTTAATATATAAAAAAAAGTATTTTCCAATCTGTAACGTTAGGCAACTGTACTATATATTATTTTAAATTAATATATTGTAAAAAATCACAAATTCATTAAATAATATTTACTTGTGCACACCGGGATTAGAACCCGCATCCTTCGGATTGCTTGCCGAGAGCCTTAACCTCAACCACGGAAGCCGTCACAAGGGACTCTTATAAATATTCAAAAAACAAAATGGCGCTGAATGCTCATTTGAATTTCTTAGAAACAACTGGGCCTTATTAAATATTCTATAAGTACATCGAAACAATTAGTATCAACAAACTTAGTTTTGATTTTTGCAGTTATCCAGAATAAAAATTAAATGCTATTTTTGAGATCAAATTTATTGAGTTGTATTTTTGGCACACCCCATACATGACAAAGAGGAAAACCAACGAGTTTTTTTACATTCTAGTTTAATAAAAACGAAATCTCAAAGTAATTACCAATGTTGGGCGTAAGGAGGCAATTGTCGTATGTGATTACGCGTAAATCAATTGCTGCAATAAATCTTTTGACACCCAGACGCGTTATATTAAGATTCGAGACGTCAAAGCAACACACTTCTAATGATTCGTATATTATTGAATCTAGTTTCTGAAACTAAACTTTACATATAAATAAGAATATTTAATTGTGGGTATAAGATATTCATGAATTTATTTGATTTATAGGAGCGAGGTACCTAACATTGATTGTTGGAAACACACAGGTGTCTCAATAGTTACTTGCCATTTATAAATTAATTGCAAATTTATGACAGAAAATTTTATTTACATTTTTACAAGAACCTTATATTACAGAACCCACAAACCCAACTATATGTATTTATTTAATCTAGTTTGATCTAAAACTAGACAAATGCCCGTATTATGGTGGTAACAAAAATAAGAACATATAAAAACAATAATACAATGATGTACCTATATCGTAATACAAAAACAAAAATTATAAATATATATGTATACGATAATAGGAGTAAAGTCGGAATGATTTCACGGAAGGGTCTTTCTTCAGTCAAGCAATAATTTCATTCAGGAAGCTCTCCGATTTCGTTCTTTCACTTTCTCATCAGCCATACGGTAATTTGCTTTTGAAAACGGGCCTGTATTAACCTTACTGCATTGCTGCTTGAACCCATTAAACCCCTTAGCAGCCAGGAATACATGGAAAGTTGTCCCAACTATGTATTGATTTTTGGTACTATCATCCTTTGTTGATCTTAGTCTTACTGTGTAATATTTCAACAACACGTTCCATACTCTCAAAACTAGCTACGTAGTGAATTTTAACTTCCAGTAGCAAAACAAAAATAAAAAATCAACCCATAAAAAACATCTGTTTTAAAACTTAGTAATCAAAAAAAAAAGTTTCTAATACTCTTCAAACCTCATCAAATACCAATTTGGTAGGACCGACATTTATTTCATATATTAACCGGTAATGTCATCCGATTTCAGGACAACAAGTCTATCTGTCGAGTTTCAGCCTGATCGGAAGTCGAGAAGTGGGTTGATTATTGTTTCCAAGATTTTCATTCATCTATTACTGAAAACAAAAGTGAAATTGAAATAGATGTTATGAAAATAGTTCATTTAAACATAACAATTGTAATCAGGTACTGATTATCACTTCAATTATTGTCTATGGGTTTTTTTTTGACAACCACATTTGAGCGCAACATAGGACGATAGGAATTATTTTTGCGGGTTTTGGCACTTACCCACAGGGTCCAGTTGGGCTCGGACTCTGTGGGAATGTCAAAGTGCCAAGTTAATTACGATTGTGAATTTTAAAAGTCGAGCGGAGCAAATGCTCGAATAATTTGATCCCGGCATCCGATCCTGAAACGCGGAGTATGGCATTCATGTGCAACACCGCGAGTAAATACGTTTAATGCGCGATTCAAAATCTGAACCTGGGACAGTGAAACGCGGTCAATGGACACCGGGGTGCTAGATTCCGTTTCGAGAGTAATCTTCAAAAAGGGCGGTAATCCTCACTCGCTTCGCGCGTAATACCTGACAGGAGCAGGCGAAAATTGACAATTTATCGGTTGGGTATCATATTTGAGAGCGGAATCGCCTATTTCCCGCCTCACCACACACGCTTTGCGGTCTTCGCTAATACTTGGAGGGATGGTAACCGGAGGCCATTGCGGAGGAACTGATAGTCCCTGGGCTGGGACTGAACGAGAGACGGAGTTGGCGGGCTGGTCGCCCGCGCCGAAGCAGTCGCGGACCCTTGAAGGAAGGCGTCTCCATCCATCCACAGTATAGCTAGATAGATAGGGTTACAATATACGGTCTGTGATGGGGGGTAAGTTTATATAATATCTTTTCTGTAAAAAACCTTATAAATGAAATAGAGGTTATTGTTCCTATTAGAGAAATTGGCTTTCATTAATACTCATCAGATCTGCTTGCGAATAAGCCCCTATGCACATCCCTGAGGGAGGGTTTCATGTATCTACCACAGCGCTCGGCATACTTTGTCACTCAAAGTTTGGCGTCCTAAGTTTCCTACGGAAACAAAGCCGACCACTGTGCTGGTTGTAAATCACTATGTAAGTACCCACGTATCATAAATTTATTTAAAAAAAAAAAAAACGTACTTTAATCCTGAACCCGTAGATTAATAAATCAAAACCAAAAATTTCTCTGATATCATAAAATTTGTAAGTAGGTACAATACCTACCTACTCAATAATAAACCGTTCATTTTATTTAACATTTATTTATTTCAAATATACAATTTGTCTATAGAAAAATATCAATGACAAATCTTTTCAAGCTTTTTTCGGGCAATTAAGTACCATATTATTGAAAAAAATGCGAATAAGAAAGTACAAAAAAATAAGAACGTTTCACACTTGGAAACATTATCTTCACTGAACATTAAAATGATCAGAAACGGAATAATTTTTTTTTCACTATAGTGCTGTAATTCTATCGCCTTCAGCTAATTACTGAAATGAGTTTGTTCCAACACATTGGGAGTAGGTAAGTGTGTTATAAATTGTCTAGTAATGTGCATTCACCTTTACTTTACAAGATTTTTATCCTTCTGTCAAATGAAAAGTCATTCTGAAAGACTTTCATATTAATTCAAGAAGTTCAGGGTCTTGAGACTTTTTTGTCTCCCCATTGTTTTCCTTTTTCATACAAAGAACTCGGAAAATGCAGAAAAAAGCTAAAATTCTCGATACTTCTGTAGCACTACTGAAAAGATACACTCTAGAGAAGCTTTTCATGCAAATTTTAGTGGAAACCTGACACTAACTTAGCGCCTTTTGGTTTTGGGCTATTTAGCCCATTTAAATTTGCCCAACTTGGTTTGCTACGTTTGGTGAGCAGGGGTGCCCAAGTTTCATGGGGTGAGGTTTGTTTAGGTCTGGACGTCTGATGCGTCTGCCCACCTGCTGCGTGCTGGGCCGGATTGAGAGAGTCTGGTTGAGGGAGGCCTTTTGACCTCATCGGCTAGACTCGACACATCGCCTTACACCACAGTTGAAGAGATGGATTCATACGTCCGTCACTCTTGGACACACTCACCTCCAGTTTCCTACGCACCAATCATACCTTTTTCCTTCTCAGACTTCCTCTCCATCCTATCCTTAAAAATACTGTCCACATAGCATCCTTTAAGATGATATAGGTTCGAGAGAAATTATTTTCCTCAGGGCCTCATGTGATAAACTAATGAAAAAAAATTATAGCATTATGAAATTTAAGCTAAAATTGGTCTGACTTTTGGATAATGGAACACGCCCACATGACAATTATTTTGTTCTTATTTGTTTTATTATGCCCAGCACAAAGTCTGGGAATATTATCTGAAAATTATTACTCCACTTGAATATGTTTATTATTTACATAACTAAGTATAAAATTTTAAAATTCTAATACAATAACAGCTTTCATCAATGACCTGTATGGCGTTTTGTTTGTATTTGAAAATTAATTTGCTTCAGACAACAACAACAAAAAAACGTTCGACCGGTGATCTTTGTCATAAACTTTTACAACTTGTCTTCAAGTTAACGCGCTAATTTGAACTATTTTCATGTAGGGAAGATTTTTCAAAATATTTCAAGTAAAGTCCTAGATATCTGAAAAAGTTTGAGACGAAAAAAAACGGCAGAGGGAAAAGAGAGATAAAATCTAGACATTTTCATTTTTTTAGTAGACATTCACAGTACATTTTACTACACTATTTAAGGTTCTAAATATCAAATTATACAAAGTTAATATACCTATTACGTAGGTCCTTTAAATATTCATCAATTTTATTATGAAAATTATTGTACTCAACTAATGATGTAGGTATGAGTAATAATAACAAAAGATACTAAATACGAAGAAAGTGTGCGAAATTTTTTTTTAATAGAATTAAGTATACGAAGCTGAAGAATTGTAATCGGCTATTAATAAAAGTTTAATGTAAAATTAAGTGCAAATAGTTTTATAACGATTTATCACGCCAAAAAAATGTTATATATTTGTTTTATATATTATCAAAGATTCATGAAAAACTTCTACGTGTTGTCGTGATTCCGAAATACTTGAAATCATGTATAGCTATAACCATTTTAAGCGATGATTCATATCAGAGGTGGCCAATCATCGGGTTCTTCCAATTCATTATTGGCATTCCGAATTATCATAAAATTGTAATCATGAAATGCAAATAAATAAACCGGTAGCAGACTTTGTTTTTATCTAATTAATTCAAAATATAATAATCTTTGGGTCGTCATTTTATTTATCATGTTTCTTTATCTCAGTACACATGACAAAATAATCGAATTTACATTTTATAATGCAATTATTCCGGTTCAAATTATATTATAACAATTGATTGATCTGACGACGCAATGCCCGATGGCCTGTGGTAAAGGGGTAAGATACTCTAATGCCGGGATCGCACGAGGACAATACAGAAGACACTACAATAGTGTCTTGTCCCTGCTTCGAGAACAGCCTCGACAGCGCTGGGCAGGACAATGGAACAATATAATAATTTTACCGTAGTTCAAACGTGGAATGCTGTCAAAATGGAAAGTTCACAAAAAACATTAAATCTTTTATACCAATATGTGTTGGAGTGGTTGGAGGACGAAGTAAATAATAAAAAATAACAAACTGTGGATTAGGAATTGGATGGGGCGCAGATTTACACTAGGGTTGTCTTCAATGATCATAAAAGAGTTAGAAGCGGAAGATCCTCATGAGTATAAAATGTGCATGAGAATGTCAACAGACTAATTTGAATTGCTACTCAACCTCGTTTCAAAAATTCAAAAAAGAAAGCATATCTGCACGGGTCAAACTGAAAATAACAACAGGTTTAGTGACGGGTATGAGCAAAATACATTTAGAGTGCCTAAAGCCGCTAAGTTTGTGACGTTATCTACGAATCATTAATTTACAGTACATAATTCTTGTCTCTATAATATGGGATCTTCAGGGTTTAATTTACGCGACATTTTTAAGCCGAAAAACAGCGCGAGAGCGACACATGCGTGCAGAGCGACTGGCTATTAATTATGTCTTTTCAAAACGCGTTTACATACGGACAACACGGCCGGGCGAGATGGTAGGGGTAAGACCATTGGCTTTACATCAATTGGTAAGACACTATTCTGCCAAGATAGCTTGACCGTCTATCTCTGGTAAACTGTCTTGATTCATTGTCCTGTCTTCTAAGCTGGGACAAAACAGTATTGTACTGTCTTCGTGTGATCGCTGCATATGTATCAACTTGATGAAAGACCACCATTTAGAATTGAAACGTAGCTTGAAATGGCTTTAGCAGGTACTTTCCCACCTTCTCTTCCCCATCGCCTTCCTCTCCCCACTATACCTTCAACCTCACAACACATCGTAATTGGGAATGCCATAGTTTCACTGGCTCCATACAGTTGGGATATTTATTCCCATTTTTAAGGAATGTTTTCAAGCTAAATGTTGTAAAAGAGCGAAAGGAAAAGAGAAGGAAAAGTATGGAACATTTCTTGCTATTTGAATGCAGATACTTAACGAAATAAAGCCGTTATAAGGCCGTCTCGATTCTCAGATTATCTCCCAATTTGGAACTAAAAAGCAAAAATATACTTTACTTTGATTCTAAAGTAAAAAAGTTTTTTCATATGAAAATATATTCCTGGGTTTGAGAACCTACAAACACTCGAAGGACTTCGTTTATTCAAAACTAGTGAGTGAATTTTTTGTAAATATTATGTGCCAGTTATTAACTTGTATTATTTATTAGCTCTTCTAAAAAAAGTCTTTTCTCAATACCTTCCAACGTTTAAATCACACACTCCTTAGTGTAACGGACGTAGTTGACCATATTATTTAATTTCATAAAAATTGTTTACTTTTATAAAATGTCCCTACTCCACGCCACTGGCAAAATCACCACTCCCCGCCACTGGTCATTTTGTCCAGTTTTCGGCCCAAGCATTTTTTTTTTTTTTTCATTTTCTAGATTCTTATATTCCATGAAGTGGTGAATCATTTAAATTTACTGAATTTAAAGTTAATGTTCTTTATACAAATAGAACGGCGTCATATGCGCCTCACAATTTTTACCTCATATGGGTTTATTCAAATATTACCTGGCTTTTATAGACTTAGAGGCCTTGTATTTTCTCGGTAGGGAAAAAATTTGTTACCTAAAAACCCTACTAAAATTGCGTGTATCATCATCCAGCATCAGCACCAGCGGCGACCTACAGCGGCCATATACTACATACGTGTCTGTTTGTGTTGTGTTGGGAATGGGAAGGAAATTTTGGCTGCGCCCTTTTGTTGGAGTCCTTCCGCATTTGCCATTGGGAGTAAGGAAAATCGCAGAAAACCTTACCCAGGAAGGAGCGGCCGAACGTCAACTTGAAACGTTTGCGGCCTTCAGTAACATCGGTATATGATGTCCTGCATTTTTGAGATGTGTGTGTGTGTGTCTGTTTTTATGTTAATATATACTTATGGGAAGATAGAAAATAAACATACATATACATACAAATTATAAAATATTATATAAATATATAAATAGATATATAAACGTTATATATTTAGGAAGGGAGTCGGGAGTTCAGGAAATACCTACTGCTCGCTATTCGTCCGCGTCTAATTCTGGTATGTGCCATATGTGGTCATGGTCCATGAGGATGTGTTTCGGTAGTCTATGTGTGTATCTGAATGTCAAGTCGCTCGGAGCATTGTATTGTCCTATGTCTCGTATAAGTTGATTTTTACTAAGTGTGAGTGATTTGTAAAAGCGTTCAGTCAGTCTGTGTGTGAATTCGTATAGAGTTGGAATTTGTTCTCGTTCGTGTAATCTCTTCAAGTTTGTTCTGAGTCTCGTGTTGTATGTGATTTTAATGCAGAGATTTTGAAGTGTCTGTAGATTCTTGTGGTCTGAGTGTGAGATGCTGCTCCATACGGGAATCGCATAAGAGAGTACTGGACGAATGAGCGAGTAGTAGACGAGGAGTTTGGTTTTGGGAAGTAGCGGACTCCGTCTATTGAAAATTGGCTTCATCATGCCGATCGCTTGTCGCGTGCGCGTGTGTATCTTCGCTTGGTGAGATTTCCAGTTGAGGCGGGAGTCCATGGTCAGGCCCAGATATGTCACTTCATCTTTCCATTCTATGCTGTGTCCTCCCATTTCGATGTTAAAGTCAGGTGTTCTGTTTACACGTTTTCTCGTGAACATGATGGCTTCAGTTTTCGCCTCGTTCAGTTTCAGGCGCCATTTTTTGTAGTATTCTACGAGCGCATCGAGCGCCCTCTGTAGGTAAATAGCGGCCATATTCGCTTTCAGCGAGGAAACGTATAGTTTGACGTCATCAGCGTAGATAGACAGATTGCATCTCTCGTCTCGGGGGATGTCGAAGGTAAACAGAATGAAGAGAAATGGTCCAAGTAAACTTCCTTGCGGCACGCCTTTTGGAATCTCACGCATTGAAGATAGCACGTTCCTTATGAACACTCTGAACGATCTATTCTTTAGGTATTCCTGTATCAGTCTCGTTAGGTATATGGGCGTGTTAGTGCGGTGCAGTTTATGCACGAGCCCGTCTATCCATACTGTGTCGAATGCCTTCTCTAGGTCGATGAGCGCAGCGGCGGTGAAGCGATGTTCGTTAAATTTTCTTGCGATAAATTCCGCTACTCTGGTGAGTTGATGGGTCGTGGAGTGCCTCTTTCTGAAGCCGAACTGCTCGTCTGGCAACGTTTTGTTGTCGTCGTGGTGTGGTACAAGCCTGTTGAGTATAATTTGTTCAAATACCTTGCTCAGCGTAGATAATAGGCTAATCGGCCGGTAACTTGTCGGCTGCGTTCTATCTTTATTCGGCTTTGCGAAAGGCAGCACGGTCGCCGATTTCCAAATCTGGGGGAAATGCCCGGTCATGAGGCAGGCATTGAACAATTTTGTTGTGTAGATGATGGCTTTTTGAGGGAGATGTTTGAGTAAAATGTTATGAATTTGATCGCTTCCCGGCGCCTTGTTTGTTCTCAATCGCCTGATTGTGACAGCAATCTCGCTTGGCGTAGCAAAGTGAATATCTTCAGCGTTTGTTTGCTCTGCTTCCCTCAAGTCTCGTAGAGAGTCTTCTACGATCCGGTCTGTAGCCGGGTCGGAAAGGCCGTCTGTAGCGGCGTAGGCTCTCTCGAACCCGTCGGCGAGTGTTTCAGCTTTTTCCTGTAGCGAAAGCGCCGTCCCGGGGCCGTTCAGTTTCTGTAGCGGGGGGATTGTGAAGTCTTTATGTCGCAGCGCGCTTGCCATTTTCCATAGGGAATTATCCTTCGGCGTGAGTGATGCGACTTTTTTGTCCCAAAGTTCGCGCTTGAGTTCTGCGATTTCGGTCTTGATTTCCCTCTGCAGGCAGTTATACGCTGTCTTGAAATATTCGTCGCGTGTGCGGTGAAACATGCGTCGCAGGCGATTTTTCTCCTTGATGAGCGATAGAACGTACTCGGGAAGCTTGATCGTGTATGGGTGTATTTCTTTGAGAGGAATGTGTGTATCTTGTGCTGTTTGAAGAATCTCTGTGAGAGTGCTTGTAGCTGCGTCGATTTCTTGTGGCGTGCGCAGAGTTCCCGAAGTGAGATGAATTCGTTCGTTGACTTCTTTTTTGAATCCTTCCCAGTTCGCATCCTTGTAATTGCGCTGTTTTCTGGGGGTCCTTGAAGTTGTGCCGCCTATAGTAAAGCTCACGGGCAGGTGGTCCGAAGACAGTTCGTCTAGTGTGCGCAGTGGAGATATTGTCTTGACATTTTTCTCGAGTACTATGTCCAGTGTACTCGGATATCTAGATCGTTGCGAGTAGTACGTAGGTCTGTCGGGCGCCATTATCGAATAGGTATTTGTCTGCATGTGTGTAAAGAGCGTATTTCCGTTCGCATTTCCTCTGTAGTTATTCCAATAGTTGTGTTTGGCGTTCAAGTCGCCTCCCATCACAACAATCGG
Organism: Hesperophylax consimilis; assembly: GCF_061612785.1. Classification (NCBI taxonomy): domain Eukaryota; kingdom Metazoa; phylum Arthropoda; class Insecta; order Trichoptera; family Limnephilidae; genus Hesperophylax; species Hesperophylax consimilis. The sequence goes on from NC_142842.1 coordinate 8,276,660, forward strand.
TCCCAGATTGAGCAATTTATTGAGATCTTCTCTCACTAGGTTACTTTGGGTGCAGTATACGGAGATGATGGTATGCGCTCTACCCTCTATGGTGACTTCGATAATCGTGGCTTCAGCGTGCTTCAACTTCGGAGTAGGTATTCTTGTGGACGTCATAGATTGCCGAACGAATATTGCGGTTCCTCCGCCTGATCTTCCTTGTCGATCGTCACGATAAATCTCGAAACCTTGCACTCTCAGCGGTACGCTTGGATTCAAGTGAGATTCTGATAGGAGAATAATGTCGGTGTGTAATTCGTTTGCCAAAGCGAGCAGTTCGTCTGTCTTGTTGCGCACGCTAAATGCGTTCCATACGAGGACTTTCACCGTCTCGGTATTAGGCATCGAGGGTGTCTAGGAGCTCAATCAGGATGACGAGCTTGTCTGCTCTTGTTGCGCAGCGGGCGAGCTGTGATCGCATCCTCAGGAGGCCTTGGAGTAGGGCCATCAAGTCCAGGTTATCTTCAGAAGAGGTGGACGCGCGCACGGGCTCCTGCTGGGGGCGGGGTTGTGGGGGCGGCGCGGTCTCGCGCTGCTCTTGGGCGGGGGCGGTGCCTCCGGCTACGTTGGCCCATGTGCGTCCATCCGTCCTCGGCTGAGGAGGTGGCCTGCTCGGGTTCTGTTCTGCCGGTGGTCGTTGGGCCCTTCTGGCAGGTCGCTGCTGTATTGAGGCGACGTATGCTACCCGCTTGGGGCAGCCTCTGTAGTTGGCGGGATGCGGGCCTGAGCAGTTGCAGCATGCGGCGGGCTCATCTCTCGTCTTCTTGGGGCATTCTGCCGAAGCATGCTCCAGTAAGCATTTTACGCACCTTGCTGTGTGCGAGCAGTTTCGGGACCCATGCCCGAAGTCTTGGCACCTGTAGCACTGGGTGCCGTGCTGTAAATGGTTGCTCCTGTGCTTCTGGAGGCGAATGCGGCAGTGGCACAGGTATTTGACGGCCGCGCGCAGCTGTCCCATGTTAACTTCCTTGTTGAAGTGTGCTAAGTATAAGGGATACTCGATTGAGGCTGTCATCTTGACCACCTTCACAGCTGGGAATCCCTGCGACTCCAGATCCGCCGCGATGTCTTCCACTTCGACGAGCGGCAGGCCCTTGATGACGGCCTTTTTCATCTTTTCTGCTTCGGCCGTGAATGTATGGAAGCCGCGAGCCTCCGCCCGCAGTCCATTGGTGAGGGCGCGATGGTCCTCCATCGTGCGCACGAAGATGTTGGCCGTGCCGCCCCTGTTATACCTGAAAGTAAAATGCTTACCAGCCCCCAGATGTCCTTGCACCGCAGCTGTGATCTGCGCGTGTGTCATGTTCCCCAGGGTCATCACGACCGGGGGAACGCGGTCTCTCCTGCCGGTACCTGCGGGAGAGAAATTATTATTAGTATTGGCACGCTTTATACGCGGCGCGCCGGCGCCTTCGCTTACCTCGGGCAACTCATCAAATCGGTTGCCACACTGGAGCGGTTGTGGTCCCCGTGGGGACATGGGCCTCTTCACGGGGTTGGACGGCCTCGTCCAGCCTCCATCCTGGGGGGCAGCCGTCTCCATCGGCTGCTGCGGTCTCGGGGGCGCCACGTATGCCGACGCTGGGCCTATCGGGGGGCGCGTGGGGGCAGGACTGGGTCCTGCTGCCCAAGAGGGGCCTGCTGCGGGCTCCGTCATCTCGGTGGCGTCGGGCGTCGTGGAAGCCGTGGTGGTGGATGGTCTCCGGGTCCTTGGGTCCTCGGGGCGGGGCTGTGGTGCGGGGACCGTATAGCGCACGGTCCCGGTCTTCTTACGCAGCGCGATTTGATGAGCGCCGGGCGGTACCACGACCGGGGAGTCCTCGTGGTCTTCAGGTAGCATCCTCGTCGGGAACATCTTGACATGCGGAAGTCTGTGTCTCCTCTTAAAAAGAGAGCACGTCTCGGGTGCTTGCAGGCGGTTTGTGGGGGCCAGCGTGGTTCTGTGTTGTTTTGAGTATTTGCGCTAAAAGAAGCTTTGCCTTAAGAAAGGCAGTTGGGGGGCGCGAGCGCCTGCTCAGTGGGCCGGCGGGATTCCTCCGGCCGGCAAAAGTAGCGGGGCCTGGCTGAGTACACAAGCCAGACAAAAACGATTCTGTGGTTGTGTCACAAACCACAAAAAACTCCTCCTATCTATCTATCTAATATCTTATTTTCTTTCCTCTTTCGGCCCAAGCGGCTTGAAAACTTTGACTCCGAATGGCTTCGATACCACATCGCCGGCTTACCTGCCGCGTGGATCAATGTCCAGCATTTTTTCTATGTAAATTTTACATAGAAAAATCAATTTTTAAACATTGCAAATATGTATATTTTACTTGTTCATCCCCTCGGCGGTAGTCAAATAAACACTATTTTCGATATACTACCGCTGAGGAGATATTAAAAAAGCTGTTTTTCACCTATATGTAAACCCATTTTTGAACAATATTTTTTACCCTTTTTGCGTGTACAAAAATCCAGGAACCTCGTAGCATAGTGAATCTTATCTCTTTCTGAGCGCTATGTTACGGGGGACCTCGGAAAAATACTAACTTAACATGTTTTACAAATTTGATCGCTTGAGATCATTTTTACACATTTATTTTACAAACATTTCTTATTTTTTGTCGTATCTTGACAAACAAAAAATCTAGTTGTCAAGATACACATTCCTATAACTACTATGCATTTAAACTATGTAATTATCATTCATGTAAGCGCTCAAAATCTTTTCTAACTCTCAAATTTAAGCGACTACTATCACCAGTACTACCGACAAAATGAATATGCAACAGTTTGTCGGAGGCTATAAACTCATTGTTGGCGCGGGTACAACCCCCCACCACTTTTGGGCTCCTAGCCCAATGTCGGGCGCGAGTCAGGCTAATTAAATATAAGCAGCCACATAATTAAAAATAAATCAGTTCATCTTTACCACCAAAACCAAGCGTTTTATTTATCAACAAGTGACTCCTGCTCAACATCTGCCTCACCTCGCCAAGTCTGCTGCTCCAAGATCTTCTGGTGTTACCTCTTCGAGACCAGCCGGCCCTCCTTTGGAAAACCGCAAACACCAGAAGCGAGCAGAGACGAAAGCACACCCAGTGCCCACCATTCACCAAGCCTGGGTGCGGGAGGCAGATTTCATCACAATATCAACTACAATCATCATCATCGGCCGTAAAGGAGCATTCTCATCGGTTGAAGACACGGTTTGGACCCGGCGCCTAAATCTACAGTCTTGTGCGGACTCCCGTCCAGTACACTTAGTTTATTCGTTATTTTTTTATTAATGATTTTATGCATGCACAGACATACTTGATAAGTATATTATCATTTGATTTATTTACCATTTCAAGTACTATTATTTAAATTCAATAATAATAATACAGTGTTGGTATTTTGCATTATTAATTAGTTTTTTTCTATAGATATAACTGACATGATTTTTCCTTTTTTTAATTCTTAAAGCATGGAAAATTTAATTTTTTCAATGGCTCATACTTAATAATTTAAAGCACAGAATATAAAACAGCTCAAATCCGTACTAGATATTTGCTTTACTTATTACAAAAAAAAAAAATCAGTTAGGTTGGGTATTTTGGTCTCAAATCTAAAATTAGGTTTCATACAAAAAAGGCCGCGTAGCCGTTCATAGTTGATTGTTTATTCATTATGTTACTTTAATTTTCTTCATTATAGTAACGTAAAGCTATATTTCTGCACTGGTTTCATCATTCTAGTACCTGTTTTAATTCTCTTTAATTTACCTTTGCTGGATTTTTACAATGCCATCTTCTAACTTGATACTGTGAATGTGTAGGTACCTACTGGTGTTTTTTTTAATATTTTTTTTTATTTAAATAGACTCATTGGTCGCTAATAAAGAACTTACTCAATGAAATCTCTAAAATAAAGCATACCTTCCAACATTGATTGGAAACGCTTTTTAGTAAATTTACAAAATCTTAAAACTAGTAGGTATAGATATTCCAATAATATAGATAGTTCAAAGAATTCATTTCTTCCTGAATAAAAGAGACTTAGCAGCGGGGTAATAAAATAAACAAGCGACCCTCTCCGACCCGCGCCCTGTGCACCCAACAGTTTACCTGTGTTCTTGGGTACCTGTGTACCTGTTTACCTGTGGGCTCGTCTCCTTAGTAAAACTGGTCCTGTTATTTACGTTCAGGTCACAGTGAAATAAAAGAATTGTGTAATATAGCTGGCTGACCGTAAGTCACTGGTTTACGAGAAGAGAGAAATCTTAGTAGAGATGAGCGAAGAAAACAGACAATATTTATAAAGTTAAAACCAAAACTTTTTTTTCTTATTTAAGCAATCCAGACAGAAAAAAATGTGTGTTTTCTATGACAATTAAGCTCACCATTCGATAGTTTCGACTGCTTCAGATATCACACAAATACTTGATTTTCTCCTTGATACCACCTATTGATATAAAAATTATGTCAGAGAACTTCAATAATTCAGCAAAATAATTTTGTATATTTCTAAGCATTCATAACTGCAATATTCAACCTTTTTATTTATAAAAAAAAACATTGAAATGTAACTTCATTTTAGCAAAAGTTAACTAGTTTCGGGTACAAATGTACTGTTTTGCTTATAAATAAAATAAAACTTTGAACACAGAAATTTGTATTTAATATTATTTATTAATTTTTCATCACAAATTGATGATTTTTGTATCAATAGATCTATTTAAAAAAATAATGTAATTGATTCTTCAAATATATTATTTCTGACTTGCGTTCGTATGACGTTTATCAAGTCACGCAATTATGTCCTTCCATTTATCACTACGACCTTATTCAACAGCGATTGTTCAATACGTCATAATTATATATTTATTTATTACTCCATAATTATTTATTGTTTATCCGAATATAGTGTTGAATCGCTCTTTTATATATCTTGCACTAGTTAGATAATATTATGGATATAGACGCAGGCCTTATGAAATACAGAGTACAATTAATGGTCTGCCCTTTTCGACTCTGTAATAACAGTTGCAAAAAACAACGTTTTAAAATTATTATTCCCTTTCTTTTTACATTTTCAATGAAGTCATGAGCATTGCAGAATAATAACATGTTTATTGCCAATAGGAAACCTAAAAAGGTAGAATTCTATATCTTATAATAATACGAGACAATATAAAGAAAAACATTTTTCTTGGAAAAGGTCTATTTAATGAATCATAGTAGAATAATTTCTTATTCCCGGAGCTGTATTCGTTTTTGTGGTTCGAACTCCCTTAGTTGGGACTGTTTGGGTTTTTAACCCGCAGGTCGTTGGCCCGAGAGCTACCTGTGCGCGCAGCGGTTCACAAGGCCAGCCACATCTTGAGATGTGACCAGTGACCACTGCACTGAGATGCGTAGTAAAATGGATGATGTAAGAACTTTAGAGGACTTATTTAAAAAAAAAAGATTAATAAGATAGAAATGTATATCTTTGAAGAATGTATCAATTCAAAAAAGGACAAATTCTTTATGTTTTTGTACAAAAATTGAACTTTTTAATTAGATGGCGAATGACCGGAGGGTACATTGTATAAAATTAAAACAAGCTCATTGAAGAATACGAGTACCTAAGATATGCAAATATTGCTGTAAAACAGATTGCTAAATTTGGAAATTAATTGCTGATCTCAATACAAAATATAAACTCCCGAAAAATAAAAATTGAAAAAAAAAACAAATGTCGATTCCGTGGCTCTTGATCACCGGAGATATAATCCCCGACAGTAGATCCCCGGACAGTTGATCCCCGGACAGTAGATCCCCTGGATAGTTGAACTCCTTGACAGTTGATCCCCCAACAGTAGATCCCCAACAGTTGATCCCCGGACAGTTATTCTCTCGATAGTAGATACCGGATAATTTATCCCCTGACAGTTGATTCCCGGAGAGTTAATCTCCCCCCAGTACATCCCCGAAGATCCCCCGACAGTAGATTACCCGGACAGTAGATCCCCTGAATTATCCAAAGGATTATTCTGTTGTACGTAAGAAGGAATCCCTGGTAACGTAAGTATTCAGAGAGGATATACAACAGTATAACTAAAGTCGATGCACTTATACGCGCAGATAAGATACACCACCGAATAACAAAAAACGACTTACGTATATACATATGTTGTGGGCTTAGGGAAAATACGAAACTATTAATGAATGGTAAAAAAGTATCAAGAATTTTTGGTTGTTACCAAAGATTTTTTTTAAATGCACCATAACATCAAAAGAATTTTTTTCGCAGGTACTCTGAAGCACACTGTTATATTGATAATCAACTTGGAAATTATTGGGAGGTAGCCTTTTGGCGTTGTATTGCATCCTCTGCTAAATAATAATCAGCTTGAAACTGCCATATTCACCTACAAAAATCAAGTAAAATTAAAAATCTGCAGAGGAACCTCGAGAAACTTTGCTTGAGAGCGAAGGTTATACACAATTAAACTAATGTAATACATAAATAAACGAAGTTAATACATAATTAAATCAAAATTAAATCTGAAAATAATCGAAGCAAACTATTGGAATCTATAATATATCTAATAATTCAAATCTTTTATAACTAAAGGCTCACATTAAAATTTGCTATTAAGCCAGAACAAATACTGTAAGCCTTATCAGATACAAAAAATTGATTAATGGCATTTGAAAATTCAAATTCAAGTTACAATATATATATATTAAAAAAAGTGGGTGTGTCAAGCCTACGCAAGACAGAAGTGAAACTTCTAGTATTCCTCTCTCTCTATTTTCATTTCATCATCTCTATTTTCTCTCTTAGGTTAGTTTGAAAATTAGAGGTTAAATAATTCAACGACGAAGCATGGATTTGCTTTTTCTAATATTTTCTTATAGATGAATGACGTTCGATTAATGTATAGTTCCAAAAATTTTCAATTTATTCACAAGTATACAATATTACATAAATAACAATATTACAATTAAAAATTACAAAGAAATTACAATGACAATGATGTGTTCATCACCTCTATCTCGTCACTACTCATTTTTAACACTGAAATTCTGTACCAAACCGTATGAACCACAATCAATTACGTATTTCACTCGTATTACACTCACGACGCAGTATACTAACCAAGCAGCTGATGCTTGGCGTGGCGCAGTTCGCTGGTGTCTGAGAGAGAGGAAAGAAGAGAAGAGAGAGAACGTTCGTGAGCGGCTCCCCCACCTCAACAAGCGCATATGATGAGAGAGGGACAGTGAACGGTGAGCGGTGGTGGGGGTACCCGCATTTTCGTGTCGATCCTGACTCGGTTTTACTCCGTCCCCGAAAATCCATTACGCGCCTAAAGAAGTTTCACTTCAATATTTAAAATTAAATAGCTTAAATAATCTACCAACGACAATTTGTATGTAAAAAAGTAACACAAAACTGAATGAAGAGCTCCGTCGTCATGAACATTTTAAGTATTTCCGCATTACATTCGATTCCAGAAAAAATCGTCGTCTTTTAACGTCTTTCAAAACATCATGCTGTTTTTGAAAGACTTATAATTATTAATGATTAAAAATATTATAATTCAGAACGCAAACATGGATATAGTTCTTAAAGTCGCAAACCGATAGTTTTTATTGCGGAAACTGTAATTATCACCATACAAGAAACTAAAACTTCATATTTATTTAAACAGATGTATAAAAGTTACTGTGACCTTACTTTTTCATTTATATAAATGTCTTTATTAAAAAAACTGAAAATTTAAAAAAATATAATCTTATATTTATATTTTTATAAATAATACAGTTGTTTTTTCGACATGTTACAATATTTGAAAGTATACAAAACGATACGTAATATAGATCATTGTTATTAGAGAATGCAATCCCGGTATACCGGGATCCCGAAATACCGAGATCCCGCAGACATTTTGCGGGACTAATCTCGGTCGAAAATTTTGCGGGATCCCGCTGGACTGGCGGGATTACAGAGAAGCTTCTACAACTGCATCGACGTCCAGTTCTTCCACATCGGCTCATTGTGAACCTCAACCATCAACTTTGGCAAAGAAGCATAAAATCACTGACCATTTTTCAAGCGAAAAAAATACCGTCAAAAAGAGGGTATCACGAATGGTGTCTAAAGATGGTTTACCATTCCGAGTTTTCTGTACCTCGTCGGATTTGCGAGATATTTTTTAAGCCGGGGGTTTTAACTTACCAACATCGTCTAATTCAATCAAATTAATGGTTATGAATTACGGCAAGACACTAAAAAAGATGATAGGTACGATTAGTCCTTCATTTAACGTAAAACGAGTATTGTAAATGTGGTTCAGTCTATTCATGTATACAGGGCTATTTATTTGTTGAAATAAATGCTAAATGTTATTTCACAGAATTATTTAAAATTATTGTCTACGGTAAGCTTTAAAAGGAAATACAAAGCGTGCTGTTCTCTCTTTTTAACACTGTTTAAATCAAACATCTCACCGTAAAAAAAATTGTATGAATCCGTGTCAAACTGGGAGAAATATCTTCCACAATTCTAAATTGCTGTGGGGGTGAAGTTAGGTACTTCTAACCCGATTAATAAATTATTTACCTTTAAGACATTTCCGTCCAAGTCCTGTAATGTTGCTATACCTACGTTATATCCTAGGGAGAGAGGAGAGGCATCACCAACCCTTTTCGGGTAGGCGCAGCACAAAAAATCTTACCTGGAAAGGAGTTGAAACGGACACCGATGACTCAACGTTCAACGTCCACCAAAGGTATCGTACTTATAATAAACCTATTGGTGTCTCAAAGTTTCTTGGTTAACAATGTAATAAGATTGGAGAAACAATATTTCCTCAAGGAATTCACTAATAAAATGTAATCTAAGAAATGTCTTTCTCTAAGATTTCGCTTGGTAAAATATTTCTCGCAGAATGAATTGATACTCTAGCGATTTGATGTTATGTCTTTTTGGAAATTTTTGAACCGGAGAGCGAAATGCGATACATCTTTTATCGTTGTATTAATTTAGCTATGGTCTGTAACACACACGCACAGAGAAAAATGGGTATTACCAATTTATTAAGAATCTCTTTAAATTATTGATAACTCAACACAGTGACAATTCAACACACCTTCAAAAAGTGATATAGAGTCATTTGAAGGTTAGGTTAGGTTAGGTTTAATTTTTTTTTCATCGCTTCTAACGACTTTATATTACTTTTTAAAGATGTGTTGAATTGTCACTGTGTTGAGTTATCATGGCATGTCATTATCATCAAACCATGTAACTTAATGTATAAACTATTAAAATTTACATGCAATCAAAAACAGTAGTTTGTATTAGAGATAATAGTCTAATATAAACTATTTCTTTAAGCGAGTTTTTTTCCGTGCAATCGAGTTTAAAGGGTTTACTCTACTGCAAACAAATTGTTTATGTCTTAATAAAATCAGTAAGTAATAATATTATGTTTATATTAATTTAAACATATATATTTATCACAACAACAAACTAACTAAGCATTGCGCTGTAATTGCTCACATAGTGCCTTCTTCTGTACTTTCTTAATTCTTACTTCTTTATACACTTCTATATACATTAATTGGACTCCACAATTTTCTATGATAGTGTGTTCATTATCATAGAAAGTACGGTACATTTATGTTTATCCACATATTTATATAGTTCCCACTTGGTACTAAATAGAAGGATCTTACACGGAGAGCCACGGAGGTTGTTTCAAAAATTTAACGACTAAGATCATGATTATAAATATCGCAGCGAGATTTGACGCAAACACTCTTTTTACACAGATGCATTGCTTGCATATAGCTCGTTTAAAACTTATTGTTCGACTTCAGATAAGAAAATTTCAACGAATTTTAAAACTATGAATCTATCAACGTATTCACTTGTTGTATTTTTTTCGCTAAAACAATTAGTAGGCTTGCAATACAAAACCTGTTTCTCTGTAACGTTTTCCAAGGACATCACCGTCGAACGTGTAGGTGTAATTATGTACAATATGCACATATACATAATGCGGGAGGGCGGTCCGCGGTTGACAATCCATTATAACAGAACGAATACCATCTCTAATGTATAAACGCAATGTAGGCATGCTGAGACTGTTCTACGGGTATTTAAATGGAGCCTGCTCTAAGGAGCTAGTAGCATTAATCCCCGGTGCACTGGTGTACGTGCGAAAACTCGTCGTACACGAGCTGAACCGTTCATGGTTGATGCTGTCTTTATGACAACGGGCCGCTTCTTCGACTCGTTTCTGTGTAAGACCTTCATATAATCCGGGCCTCTTCATGACCTGAATCACTTCCTACAGCTCCTACCAATCCCCGTCACAACAGTGTCGTTTAAACTGTGTGACAGTGCCGTTTAAACTGTACCGACTACTTGCAAGGTACCACAAAAAAACGTATTAACGTACATATACATTATTTACGTATTCATAATATGTACAACAAGCACCCAATCCTAAAGCACCCGTTTGTTGGTCGCCTTACTCTTACTGTTTGACCTATGCTACCATTTTCTAAATTAGTGAAATTCGTAACTTATCTTATTCAGTATAAGATTAGAGCTATCTCTAAAAAGCACTCCAAAGAACCAACTCTCCCCTAATAGCCTTGGTTCCATTTCCTCCACTTAATCTATCCCACGTTATGGGACGGTTATGTTTGTCTGTTCTCTTTTATCTATGAAATTTTTAAAAAATATTCTCCCCAAATAGTTCTCTACTAGAGTACATTATAATTGACCACATAGAATATTAAGTTTATAGCGTGATAGCTATTCTAACTGTCCCTTTTGAGAGGTAAACCTTCATTACAGCCAAGCGGGTTATGATAAAATAGAATAGTTTGTATCTAAATGACGCGGTAAAGAATTTTTTGAGTTTTTAGTTGCAACTTTGAAAGTGAAGACATTTTAAATCATTATTTGAATTAAAATACGATAACGTTTCAGATATTTTTTTAACTTATTTCCTAAGGAATGTCGCATTAAAATTTTTAGATATTTTTCGATCGGGAAGCTTTCCTAATTACTGGATTAAATGTGAATTTAAAATAGTGCCAAAGAGAAGCATAAATATTTCTGAAGCGAGAAGTGCTTTCGGCTTTCTTTCAAATGATCGTAATCAGTAACAAAAATTGTATTTATTGCTATTTTCTTTCCCCCATGGAAATCACATGTATTTCACTAAATTATGTAAAATCTTTTGGATATAACAGACTAATTTATTAATATATATCTAAAAGGCGAGTCTTTGCTCTGCGTATATTCGTATGAAACATGTGTTAAGAAAATAAAGATAATGTTTGTAGTTCGTAGTGTGTAACAGTTTTTTTTTTATTTATTCTTAAATATATTTGTATGACAAAGGTGTAGTATATTGTCCTCCACGCTAGGAGTTAACCTAGGAGTTTTTACATAGTTTTAACAAGAACAAATGTAAAATATAACAAAATTCAATATTAAAAGGATTGTAGCCAGTTCAATATGTGTTTTTTGTATTCTGTAAGATTAGATGTTTTATATTGTGTTGGAAGTGAATTTTATAGTTTTTTTGCCTGGAATCTGTAGTGTTTTTGTCTAAGGAATGTGTTGGTTTTTGGTATTAGTAGTTGGTGTACATGTCTTGTTCTAGTATTGCGAGAAATTTTAAATGTGTTTAGATTCTTGCAAAGGAAAGTAAGTATTTGTTTTGAATATAATTTTAGAATCTTCAACACTGGGAATTTTTTGAATATGGTTGAAGTGGGTGTTAGTATAGATACTTTAAGTATTACTTTTAATAAGGTTTTCTGAGCTTTATACAGTGTGTCTATGTATTTTTTACTGGCATAGCCCCAAGCGATAATGCCGTATTCCATTATGGATTGTGCTATTGCGAGGTATATATTCTTTATATCATATATGTTTATTATATTTCTCACGTTTTTAAAAAAGTAAATCAACTTGTTTAGTTTTCCTTCAACCGATTCTTTCTGTCTCATTTTAAATAACGGTCGAAGTATATACCAAGATATTTGATATTTTCCGTTTGAAGTTAAATATCACCGAAGAGGATAGAGTCGAATAGGTTCAGTGGTAGAGCAAATCCCGGCAAGGCTGAGATCTTGGGTTCAATCCCTGGATGCCTGGAATCTTTTTTATGATTTTTAGTTTCAAATTTTTGTTTTGGAGACGTTAATATTGTCTTCAATGAGCAAATATAATGATTAAGAATCTTACAGCCATAAAGGGGTGCTATTTCAACAACCTACTTTTTTAATTAAGACTATCATTGCGTAACATCTCCGCAAAAATTTTAAATGTATTTTTAACCGTTGACCGCATTTGGGAGAAATGCTATCGGCCAGTCTTTACATTAACCAACTTTAAGGTCGTAAAAACAAATCTTATGGTGATATCATTGGACTTAGCTATTAACTTCCGTTGTAAATCACCCTCAGATTAGATGGTGACCGCAAGTCTAACATTTAATTGTTTAAAGCCGGCAATAGCAGGGAGAGGGAATGCAATAAAAATCGGGCGACAAGATAATGTTTAGATAAGGTTTTTCGGTTTCCTACGAAGATATTTCAGAATAAACAATCTGTCTCTGAAGCCTGATCGAGGATTGTGATCTTTTTTTATTGCTGACCACAGCTCACCACGCCTCCTGTACATCATATCTAGTTGTTATTGTGCATTTATTTTATGCATTTTGGACATTAAACGGCCTCCGTGGTCGAGGGGTAATGCTCTCGACTAGTAAGCTGCTGGTTGCGGGTTCAAATCCCGGCGTGCGCAAGTAAATTTTATTTGATTATTTTGTTATTTCACAAATTACTAATTTAAAATAATATATACCCAGCATATCAGCGGCACGTTCAAGATTGGAAGATAATTTATTTATTTTTCGGAATAACTTTATTGAGTAAAACCTCAAATTGTAATATTTAATTATTGAAGACAATATTAGCGATTTCTAAACGAAAATCTGAAACAGTAAAATCAGGACCTAGGACCCTTGTCTTGTGTCCCGGAAAGACAAGGGTCCTGGGTTCGAGTCCTAGATTTGACCGTATCGTTTTCTGATTTTTCTGTTTCAGATTTTCGTTTAGAAATCGCTAATATTGTCTTCAATAATTGATAATTTATTTATTTATTTATACGCTCATTAGGCTTTTACATACATAGTTCTTAAGAAAAATATTCTGAAGATTGTAAGTTCACAATAGTAACAGTAGGTAATAATACATTTAACCATATCCATTTGACATATTATAACAGCAAGTAAATAGTAAATGCATACAACAATTATTTGTAGGTATAAACCTCTTGTACAAAAATAAGAATATGTATTGTTAACAAAATATAGAGCGTTTGACTGGTTATCGTGGCCTAATAATCTCAGTATTGCCCTGGTGTAAGACCACCATTCAGAATTGAAACATTGCTGGACATGGCTTTGGCTCTATTTGGTGAACAGATCTGAATAGCCAGTTACTTTCCCACCATTCTCTTCCTCAACTTCTTTCCTTCACCCGTGCCATCACCCTCACAACGCATCTCAATTGGGGATGCTTAGTGATCCAATTCATGACCTTCTTTCGAGAGCATTTCCTTCCACGATCTGCTTGTGCGGAGATATTTTTTACGTCACCTTCAAGAGGCCCTTAAGAAAATAATGGCCAATGTCATATTTGGTGATGCCGTGCAGATGGTCTTTTATGAAAATAAAGGTTGAAGTGTCAAGTGTTTTTTAAAAAGAGTTTTTTTAGATCATCATAGTCATCATCAGCTTCTGCACATTTCATATTTTATTTATTTGTGGCATGTAGATTCTTACATGCCCGTTGGTTTAAGACCGTTTTACCCAAACAAACGTCATGATAATAAGTCAAAATTTTCACTGTTCTGACCTTACGCGCTGCCTAATATTTACACAACGTTTTTTAGTGAGGCTGATATTATTAAAAAGCATATTTTTTTATTAAATCAATCCTATATTTTCGTAATATAAGTTTAATTTGTTTATATATACTTCTTATTTTATTTCTTCTGTCGATTTGTGTGTATTACTGCTGCCGGTTTTCAATTATTCTTAAAAATTCAATCGATGTAATCTTAGTTCTTCTTGGTGTTACTTATATAATATAATTTAAGAAATTTGCCTACTTATTTAATTGACATTTAAACGTATCAATTTCAAGGTCTACGTAACTATTTTTGGTTCGCAACCTCTTTTTCTTCGTGAGGTATGGGAGCTCCGAATAAATTAAAGCTTTATGCAAGCAATGCATCCGTGTGAGTAGTTGCTTTGTTCGCATAAACATTGGAAGAAATTACTACAACCGCTAACTTATAAAGTTGAATATATTCAAAACCTATAAACTTAAATTCCATAGACAGAAAAATAAACGAAGAAATAGACAAGACAAAATCCAATTCCAAAATACAACTCATGACATACGTCAGATTATCAAACATCTGCCTCGATTCAACTATTACTGCGAGACGATGAAAAAAACTTATGTGTAGTTGTAACTGCTGATTGAACATATGTCGGCATGTTGTTTGCTGGGCCTAATTATGAATATTATTGATTATTTCAACGTAAGTAGGTTCTTGACAGACAGCTAACATAAGGAAATGGATATCTCCCCTGGAGATGACTTAACCCTTCCGGCTCTTACCAGCTGGATATCCGGTGGATACAATGAATATTAGGTAATTAAAAGTTTCAAATGGAAACGTCAAATTAAATTAAATATTAAACATATTATTTTTGGTTGTGAGTTCTTAAGTACCTATTTGGTCGCGTAAATCTTAAACCAATATTTTTTTTTAATTTAAGTTTTAGTGAGAAGCTTTATTCTAAATAATGTGCATGTGTTAACAACTATTTTTTTAGGTATAATTTGAACACATTAGACAATGTTCCTCGGCGTGTAACATTTGAAATCAGGCGAAATAATGCACTCCTTACGCAGATGGCGATAACATCAGCCGCCTGTTTTGATTGATAAAAAAAACATCGAGAAACTACATGTTTCATTTATTTCTGCCGCATTATACAACAAAACCATTTCAGAAAAACGGTTTTTAAGTTAGAGATTTGGCACACGATTCCATTTTTCATAGGCCTAGTACTTTATTTTTTTTCTAGGCTTATAAAAATGCTCGATCACAGCAAATACAAAGATGTGATACTCACAGGACAATCAATCAAATTAAAAACATATGATTTTATCATTACATCGCATTGCATCATCAATAAATCACAACTAAACTTGGTAGAAATCACTACAATCACATTAAATCACGTATATTATTTATGTTTATTTATTTTAGTTTATTTAAGAAACAGACATTTGTACATGTGAATTATTTCACATTTAAGTTGAATATAAGATAAACCAGTTAAGTTCCATTTACAATCGTTTTTTTGGTTACATGTTAGGAAGAAAGTAGATATTTAAAGAGATTGGTAAACAAATAATTATAATAATAGACTAATAATAAAAACCAATCGTTTTGATTAAGGTATATTGTAAGGTTAGTTTGATTTTAAAAGTTTTAAGGACCCAGTGGAAAATATCTGTAAAACATAAATAAGATATCACTAAAATTCCATTTTCATAATAATAATAATAAAAATAATGGTATTGTAAATTATTAATGCGAGTTTGATTTATGTAGACAAACAGTGTGCGATGTAAATTTAACCTCTTACGAGACGTATGATATGCCAAAACTTGATTAAAAGTTATTTTTGTTTACTGGAAGTTATAAGATCAAAGAATAGTTTTAAATTGTGTATGCTACTTAAAAATACTAAACGAGAAAAGAAAAAAGATTATGATTAAATGAGTAATTGAAATAATTGTAGTCATGCTATTTTGTTTATGTCTTCCTTAGAGGAAATTCGAATAACAGGAGAACCGTAATTTTTGCTCATATTGTTAAAATTTATTATTGTTTGAAAATATCTCATTAAATGAGATATTTTCAAAATGCAACTTAGTTTACAATCTGTAGAGTGTAGTTAACTGATACAAAATATTTGAAGGTATGTTTTTTATATCAATAACGCACAAAAGTCCCACTGTCCGGAGCAAGTTGATCTATGGAATTCCCGTTTTAAGACTGATGGTGGTGGGGATGGGAAGGAGATAATGAAGAATAAGAGAAAGACGAGGAAATGTTTGGCTATTAAGATCATTCTATAAACAAGGCAATTTCCATTTAAAGCAACGTTTGACTGAATAGTTGTATTTTACCAGGACAATACTCCGAGTACCAGTCAGTCTATGTTTGTAAGTAATTAAAAAATATAACGTAGGAAAAAAAAAGATTATTAAAGATAACTTAAGTAGGTATTTACGATTTGGGTAAGTCAAAAATCGTAACTTGCCAGATTATGCACTACTAAAGTTTCAAAATACGCGGAAAATATTATAAACATAAAACATAGCGAGTGGATTATAAAAAGGATTTTTTCCGATTTAGCGTATTCATAAACCTACAGTCCCTGACAATTTATCATGGCCATCCCCAAATTTTATTTTATACCATCTTATGTACTTTTTTCTTTATTTATTTACTTAGTTTATTCACTAATTTTTCTAAGAAATAATAATATGGTCTCAACTGCTTGCACCGCTATTATAGCAGCCATTTTGTTTTAGATCAGTTCATACTCTGACACGAACTGTGTTAGATGTTGTAAAGCAAGTAAATATATATTTAAATTGTGATTACAATATATCTATTTTAACATAGCATTATATTATTTTTATTTTTCAAATGATTTTTATAATCTTTCTTTTTTAATTGGTGATAACAGATTTTTTTTTCGTTATTTATCCTTGTGAAACGGTAAAGACCTAATTTCAGGATAAATAGCCAGTGTGAGTACACGAGAAATTAAAAATAGGACTTTAACTAAGATTTAGAGATGAAGTGAGGGTAGCTATAATAAATTGACAGGGGACTGTACACATTAACATGATTTTGAAACAAATGATTTTCTATAACGCAACATTATTCACACATCATGTCGAATTTACCACACTATATAAATTATAGTTATTATAAAATGCCTATATATACACGAGTATTAAATTAAGTACCTACCCACCTAATGCAAAAGTCGTAAATTTTCAATCATAAAATCAGATAAGCGTCCATCTTTATCGGAAGATTTTTTCCATATTCAAAAAAACAGGTTCTAGTGATGTTTACGCGTTTCTTCTTTCTTTAATTATTTTTCGAGACCGGTCCGCGGAGTTTTGGGGCATGAATTTTTCGACTCATTTTACCGGTAAGATATAAAATGCGTAATAAATTAGCTATTCACGTGAAGAGTCAATCTCCCCTCGAACTTGGAGCTCTCAAATTAGGGGTCGACAACCTAAAAATATATGCTCTCTGGAAATAATATAGGCTCTAACATAAAATAAAGAAAATAACTGTGCCTTCCATACAACTTTGAATGAAAATAAATGTTAAATTTAGCCCAAAAGCCCAGCGGTCTGTTTCTCTTCCACTTACCTAACATCGTAGTTCTCCATCCCATTTTAATTTCATAAACATAGTATTGCATTGGAAACTTTAGCCTCAATAAGGCAAATCACTCCAATGACTATAATAAAGACAATTTTTTCACACAGTTTTTTACATATTCATGTATGAATTAGTAGATAGTCCCAGAATGATAATCAAATCCAAAAAGTTAGTTACTTTAAAAGTTTTTGTAATTAGATCTGAAAAATCTTGCGCTCTCTATCCATCATCTTCATCTTCCCCATTTCATTCCCCTCCACACTCCCTTCAGACTCAGAAAAAACTTACGCCAATTGGGTATGCCTAATCACATCGGCTTAGGGCAATTTGAAATGTGGTATTCACACGATTAAATGCATATTTTTTTTAAATTAGCTGTTTATTTTTTTTAATGTAAGTGTTAATTTTGTAAATGATAAGTTCTTAATAATTCTGGATACAGTCGCCATCTATGGATTGTTTGAATAATTGATTATTAGAAATGGTGTGAATCTGCACTAACATTCTAGAGCTCTAACCATGTCGATAAACAGTTGCTTCTTTTTCATTGTGTATGTCCGAATCTGTCAATAAGTGTCAATGGATTAGTATTTTTAACCTATAAAGAGACTGTTCCCAGTGAAAAGGTGTTCTTTCCTTCAGAAATTTATTACAGTTAACAGTGTTTATCTGTACAAGGGTCGGGCCCGTTATCTATAAATTGTTATTGTCAACGTTGATATTATAAAAAGCATGTTTTGTGATTCATAATAAAAAAAAGTTAAAATACGCTCCAAGTGTTTCCAGTAAAGTCCATAAACCAGAAAAATATACAGTAAGTACACATTTTATTAAAATTTCTTTACCATATTATTTGTTCACAGTAATAAAAAATAAGTACTTCAACCATTTGTGGCCTATTCAGGATAAAGCGTATGCAAGTTTCCAATTAATCAACGACGAGCCAGATGGCGAATGGTGGAGGGACCTAACACGCCAGTTTTGATATAAATCAACAACTGCACATGATACCACCTAGGCTTGGGTAGACCTAAGTACCTACTTAACTTACCTGCCCATTTCGTTGATATAATAATGTTTGATTAAATTGTAGAGAATCGTATCGGGTGACCTCTATCTTTTCTTTGAAGAAATATTTTGTCGCATTTGTGATATTGATTTTGACCCAATAAAACAGTTTTAAAATCATTCGAAACAATTTTTTAGTTTAGAGATCTAAAATTTCTTCATTAACCTGTCAACTTATGATGGGACACCGGTGTCCTCCATATAAAAATCAATGAAAGCTTAAGCGATTTTAACCTTTATGTGCAAATGAAATGTATGAATAATAAGTTCAAAATCGCTTGCGATAAATATTTATGAAGAAAATACTTTTTAATTGATGTATGGAGCTTCTTTGATGGCCTTGGAATAAAAATTTTCCGCTATTTTTTGGCGTGTCATTTTTTCTCAAGGTCAGAAACTTTTCCACAGTCAGCTGGTTAAGACCCCACTTTCTGATTTTTACCGATTTATAACATACCTCCCTTGAACACTTAGGACGGGTTGTTTCGGAGAATTTGAACAATTCATCAAATTTCAACGTTCATTTTCGGGTTGTTCAAATTCTCCGAAACAACCCGTCCTTAAAGTTTTTAAACTCTTGAAAAATATGTGTTAATTTTTGAAGATAACCTCAATACATTTGCCGAAAATTCTTCGATACGAAAAAATCGCAAAGTATACTATTATAAAAAACATAAGGGAAGGGAAAGGGAAGGCAAATTTATACATAAATTTTGTTTAAATGGGCAAAATTAAGCTAAGTTGAATAAATTGTACCCAACTTTTATCTTAGAAAGTACCTGACCATTATGATCCAGTTACCAAATATAGAAACATATTTTTATAATTATATGAATGAAAAAATTCACAGTGTATCCTTAAATGCTACTAATTTTATCGAGAGATTTTGAGGTAACCATTTTCACTTATGCCTATTAATTATATATATATTTTTTTATAATATTTCTTGATCCCTCTAACATTCGTTTCTACATATCTCCCTTTCAAACCTACTTCTTTTTTAAAGCCAATTCGAATGTGATCTCACTGATTATTCTGCGAGTACCTACGTACGTCCAATAAAATAACATTTTACAATTTATAAATAAACAACATTACTAAAAAAACATCATTTTAAACTATTTATAGGTGTCTAAAACAATAAGTGAATATTACGAAATTATCTTGTCAAGTCGTTATTCAAACCTCGAGAATATTGTACCTAATCTATGGCCTGAATCGTGTATCAAAAAACGTAACTAGATAAGTACAAAATGTAGTCTCTAATAACTGCTATTTGGCATGTGTTATCTGAGAGCGACTTGCGTTTTTCATATAGATTGGTAAGCACAATAAATATTAATCATTTAAGAAAAAGATAAATCTAAACAAAACATGTAACAGAAAAAGACGCACAAACTAAAAACGTATCGGTCGCAACTACGAATCAAACGCAAGATCACTGTCACACCCGACGGCTCGGTCTCCTCAATACACTCGGTCATTGTGACTTACTTTTTTCCATCATACTCGTATTTGTAAATTTCGTATTTTCGATTGTGAATGAACAATATTATCTTCAATTAATTTTCGCATATTTTTGGCTGATATCCTTTTGAATGATTACAAAGTAGCGAATTTATTTGTAACACAGATAGTTTCTCGGATAAACATATCCGATTTTTATTTATATGCGACACCTATTGAGTTTTTCTACAAGTTTAGAATGAATATTCAATTTTATTGGAACAACTTTTTGAAGAGTACTCGCATAAATGTAGTATAAATTATTGAAGATGAAGAAAATACTAATAAATCTTAACGAAACATGAAACAAAACAAGACAAAGAAAATAAAAAAGGTAACGGTCGCAACTGGAAATCGAACCCAGGATCTTTGTTTTACACACTAGGTACACGATAGCCTAGTACGGTAAGCGAGAGGTTAATAATATCATACATCATAGTAGGAACATTTGTTTATTTGACAGATTATACGGCGATTCTCAAAAGAACAGCAGCTTGCATAAATTAGATATTAAAACATCTTGAATCTTTGATATCATGGTTATTGAACACGGAAAGCTACCTTGATAAACATAAATCATTTATTGAAGTAGTATTTTAAAAGTATGAAAGCTTTTAAATTAATGTATGATCATGCAACATGATACATTGATTTAAATGTATCTTTACAAGTTTTAGGCAGATCATTTTAAAGAGGAAACGTTTGAGGGATATTTTACCACCCTCTTGATAGCTTATCCATAGAATAACGTATGCTAAAAATAAAAAAAAATAAATGCTCCCAATAGGTAGAAAACTAGGTAAACATATTCGATATATGGCCACTATGCATAGGTTTGAGCACCGAATAGTAAACGCAAACATTATAAATAAATATATCGTAAATCGAAACGTACGTCAGTCATCCAATAGATAATTTATCACATACCTATTGAATGAAAAACTTTTTTTAACTAGTTTCTGCATCTGCCCCTCTTACACTGAAAATGCCCAAATAGACTGGTTGCGTAGTGACGCTTGTCAATTCCGTTATTTATACTCGCTATTCAATTCGAAAATGTTATTATTATGTGTTTTGTTTAATTTTTCAGCTTCCTAAATTAGTAACACTCTTTTTTATCCATCCAGTACAAAACTACACAAGCAAGAACTCTCTTTAAAATGATTTACCAGTTTCTACATTGTTCCAGGATGAAAAAGATACAACAGGGATTGAAATTTTTTTAGCTTTGCTTAGTAATCAAATCTGAACAGTTAGGTAGATAATTCTATGCCATCATTATTCCCGAATTATATTCCCTCACAATGTCCTCCGATTGGTGTTACCATAGTTCCACTGGTTTCGTTCATTCCATGAATACTAAACCAACACGTTGCAATAAAGTAATATTATAAATCTAACTATATTGAATTTCTTTTGATTTTATATAACTATCTCTGGACCCGGCATCCGTGTAATGAACAACGGTGAAAAATATATAACAAACACTAAAAAATCCAGTAAAATGGATCTTTTAAAGTTCAACTGCCTAAAAAAGTGACATTGCGAGCTGAAAATTGTTGACCAATAAAATAGACTAAGGAATTTCAGAGAGAAAAGCGGTATCTACACTTTTCATAACACTGTAGCTCACCGTTCGACAGTTTTTGTTGCTTTAGAAAACAGATTTCTGCTATAGTGAAACCTGCATTCAAGACCTAAAAATAATAATGATTGGGTCATTTGTATAGCGCCGTTTACGTGAGAAAATCACATCTAGGGCGCTTAACAACTCAATTCATGCATCCAATCTATTCCCATCACTCGGACATAACTTATTACTTCTGGCTTATAACTAGGTTTCATAGCTAGTGACTTATACATCTATATACGAGTATACTTTGGATGAGATATTTATTGTGTTTACAATCTAGTTGGTTAATACATATGCAATTTACTGAACTGAGATTTCCTAAATATATATATCAACACTAAGTAATATATTATGTATTTGACAATTAAACAGTATATTTAAAACAATCAACATGTATTACACATATACAATTATAACAAGAGATATTCCATAAAAGTCATTACACAATATGTCATTACATTTTATGTAGTTCGTTTTAGTTGGGAGATGAATAATTTTTTTATAGAATTTTTAGATTCATTTTCGTTGCAATTGAATAAATCTACATCAGACAGAACGTTATTATATGTTGAACACAGTCTTATAAGGCAAGCATGTTATATTATTTTATACAAATATATTTTCTGGTTTGAGAAAACATTTTCATTTCTTCAATGAAGATATAAATCTTCAATGGTCGAATGGAAATACGTTCTAAAATCCGTTAAGAAAAGAATATACATTCGATAATAAATTAGAAATTTACATAATCGTCATAAAGGTAATCATGCAAATTTCATCTCAAATTTTCACGAATTCATTCTCATAAACGTCAACGTACTTTTCCACGCGGACTTGATACCAGCCATCAATTACCTTTTAGATTTATGTTATTAAATTTTTATTTGGATATTATGCGATTTAACAACAAAACACATTCAGTGACAAATAAGATGTGTCATCAGATCAAGCCAAGAGTAATTTATTCGAATAAATTAATAATAATACAAGTAAATCTGTTTTTTTCATCTCCGACATTAACAAATCACAACCATCACAAATTTGCAAGTCCATTTAATGCGTGTCTTGCGCTTTATATGCACCTTCTATCGTTTAATTAATAAATATTCAACACTTTAACATTCGAGTTTCAATAATCATTAGTCATTTTTTTTAAAGTGACAGCCGAAATTTTTATTCGATCCAAACACGAAATTACAGGTAATAACCTAAAATATTCCTGCGTGAAGGCTCAAATAGAGACACACATTATGTTCTGAAACCAGTTTTAATAGTTAGTACATATTTTTAATTGGGTCTCCGATCAAATGAAAACAATTTATCTGTACGACTATTTTGTATTTGAAAGTGTTGTACATAAAATAATTAGAACGTGTAAATTTAAAATCTATGTCTAAATTATCCGTTTTATTAAAGCAGTACACTCCCACCTGTGTTTATTTATGTATTACTCGTTTGACAGTTATCACATAATAATATGTTATAAATACTTAAGTACATCCATACAAATAAGCAGTGAATTCGAAGCAAGATATTAAGAATGTTCGTTCGAATTGCTTCACACTGTCTTTATCATTTGTATCGAGAATGACAAAGACAGTGTAAAGTAATTATCATTCCTATCGAGAATAATAAAGACAGTGTAAAATAATTATCATTCGTATCGAGAATGATAAAGACAGTGTAAAGTAATTATCAATTGTATCAAGAATGAAAAAAACAGTGTGAAGTAATTATCATTCGTATCGAGAATGATAGGTTTAAATTAGATAGAGAACGTACACATCAGATAGGTTTACCTGCAAATATCACCCTGATTATTTTATGTGGCTATTATGGCTCGGACTATATGAAGGAGAAAAAACAGATACCGGTAGCTCGTTCCACATACCAACTAAAAAACGAGTCGAAGAAATGACCATTTCTCATTAACCTAACACCAACTGTGAAAGGTTGCACCGGGGATCAATGCTGCTAACTCGTAAGAGCAGACACCTTAAAAAAACTGTAAAACAGACTCAGTATTCACACATTACATCTGTGTATTGGAGATGGCAATCGGTCTATTGACAACAGATTGTCAATCAGACGGACCGCCTTTTTTTGCACGATGATAGCCAACCTCTGATAGGAAAGTGCAACTAAAGAAGCAAAGGCTGGACGAACCGACACCAAGACAATATTATTCAATTATTTTTAGGGGTAGGTTAACGACAACACATTAAAGAACACTAAACAAATTTGCCCTTCACTGGAAAAAAATTTTTTTCTAAAAAATTCATATTTTCTACTAGATTGCCGTAAAAAAATACAATTAATTTTCATAGATACTATCTAAAGGTTAATGCTAAAAATGCTATTTTAATGCTATTAATAGATTCATAATCTACAATTAATAGCATTCAAGAAAAGAGTTGTTGAGAAAAACTGCACAGTTGTTGTGGAATTACATATATGAGGCAAAAAGGTAAAATGGACTGTAAGAAATAGATTGACCAACCAATACAATAAAATGGATAAATACTAACAATTGATTTTCTATTAATGATTTATTTCAGTAGTTTTTAGAGTAATTATTACGTAATAAATAATGAATTTTGATTTATATAATATATTTGACTAGTAGGGATCCATTAGACACTATTTATTTATTTTTTATTTATTGTTTCTCATAATACATAAATATTTTTTTTCTCATAAAAATCAACATCATTAGAACTAAGCCTGTAACTGTTGTTGAAATGATATAAAAATATAGGCAACGTGCGACTGAAGGAGGATTTTATAGTTCGACCTTTACTGGTTAAGGCGAAATAAGACTCTAATAACGAGGTTTGCTCGACACTCACATTTATGATAAACGTATTACTAAAATCTCAAATGTTTCAAAAGGGATTGATTAACGGTAAGCACCAGATTTTAATTTTCTAGACGATGATTAGTAACTTCCCGAGGGATACCTCTAGAAACATTTGAGATTTCTGTAATACGTTCATCAGAAATAATTGAAGTACACCCTACGGAATGATTGATTATCTAGGCCTGCTAGAGCAAAGTCGACCGTAGGTGCGTCCATTACGCCGGGCCGCGGGTCGAATATTTTTTTACACGACTTCGTCACTAAGGTCATTATGATTCCCACTTTATTTTACAGATTTGATAGGGAACATTCAACCGCAGGTCTGTCCAATATCTATGGAATTGTCTATGCCAATATCTATGGAATTGTCTATGCCCATTGTCTATGGAATTGAACTCTGAACATAACAATAAAGTTGTCCTTAAATTATGTTAAAGTGTTGCTATATTGGTGTTTCAAAATAATCAAGCAATATATCGTTTTAAAAAGAAGTGGTAAATGAATGTATTCAAATAATTGGTTTTTCGTTGTCTTGAGTAAACAAGGTGCAATATATCTTTAAAGTTTACATTAAAAGTTTTGACAGAAGAAAACCACAGAAAAACATTAAAATAGACAGGTGATCTGAGATAAACGGACATAAAACTTGATTTTTGCCGTGAATAGTGAAATAAATAAAGTAACTTTTTTTATTTTTTTTTATTTTTTTATTTTTTATTTTTTTTTTTATTTTTTTTTTTTTTATTTTTTTTTTTTTTTTTTTTTTATTGAATAAATAGTTAATACATAATATCAAAAAACAAGTCCTGCTAAGCCGATTGAATTGGCTTGTCAACAGGTGCTTAAAGTTAGTTTCAAATACATTTTTTAAAGTTATAATTTACATCTTATATCTACAGAATTAACAATTTTTTCATACAATATTTCATACATATTAAAATAAATATTTTTTTTCCGATAGCCAATTTTTCACCATATATTTAACCTTATTCATAGATTTACATTGCTTTATAGTGTCAGGTAATAAATTAAATATCTTCGGTATGTTGTATTCAAACGTTCTCTGTCCGTATTTATTATTAAATTTCGGAACTATTAACCCGTCATTGCGCGTGAATCTAGTACTGTATTTATGTTCTAATTTTTCTTTATGCTGCGGGGTAAATATATACTGAATTATGATTTTTCGCCATAGTATAGCCTTAACAGGTAAAATTTTGGCACTCTGAAACAGCAACGGTGTATTATGTCTCTGTTTAAAAATATTAGGGACGACTAGTAATTTTACAATTGCGTTTTGTACAACTTGGACTTGTTTCAGATTGGTTGTACTAGTATTTCCCCATATGGTTAATCCATATCTTATAATAGATTCTGCCATTGACATATAAATTATTTTAAGTGTTTCAATTGATAGGAAAAAATTTAATGTGTACATTCTGCCAGAAATTGATCTGAGTCTTTTACAGGTTTTTTTAATATGTTTGTCCCATTTGAAAAAGCAATCTACTGTAACACCAAGATAGACATATTCTGTAACTAATTTTAAGCTTTCACATTTACAATTAGTCGGGATATTTTTATGGATGCAATTAAAACTATGAGAAATAATATTAGGATTGAATTGAAATCTGGCATTAGGTGATCTTATATGCATAACTTTGGTTTTGTTAGCATTTATTAATAGTCCTGCATCATGTGACCATTTACAAAGTTGATTAAAGTCAATTTGCATGAGTTCAATTGCAATTTTTAGATCTTTATGTGATATGACCAATGCCGTATCATCTGCAAATACAAAATGTTTAACAAAAGAGAAAAGTTTTTTCATTATAGTTACATAAATTATATATAGTGTAGGTCCCAATATGGAACCTTGTGGAACTCCTGCAGATACATTCTTTGTTTTACTAAAAGTATTATTTATTTTGGTACATATTTTTCTATTTCTAAGATAATCTTTAAATAAATTTAACACATTTCCTCTTATTCCAATTTTTTCTAAGGTTTCTAGCAGTTTTTTAGAGTTAATTGTGTCAAAAGCTTTAGAGTTATCGATAAATAACACAATAACATGTAATTTATTATTTAATTGATTATTTATGTAATTGGAAAAATCTTGCAGTAATTTTTCAGTATTTTTTTTTCTTTGAAAGCCATATTGATTTGGATCTATGATAGCGAATTTTTCTATGTAATTATTTAATTTATTTGATAAAAATTTTTCGAGAATTTTTTCTAACGCAGGTAGTATACTAATAGGCCTATAATTTCCCAGTTCAATGTGTTTTCCACCTTTAAATATTGGTATAGTAATGCTACATTTAAATTCTTGTGGAATTTTTGCTTGCTTTATTATCGTATTGATTAAATGAGTAATTATTGGCCCAAGAGTTTTTATATTTCTTTTTAAATCAAACATTCTTATATTGTCAATACCTGTGCTTTTAGAGTTTTTCATTTTTTTAACAATGTTTTCAATATCAGTTATAGTAGCTCTTGGTATAAATAAACTGTGAGGCAGTTCTTCCAGTACAATATTAGTAGCTTTGTGATTGCATTTATGTAACATGTTGCTGATGCTATCCGAGAAGTAATTCACAAAATCATTTGACACAGAATCCTCAGTTCTATCTTTTAACATATATCGTGTTATTGTTTCATCACAATCGTTTTTGGGTTTACGTCCTAAAATATTATTTATCACATCCCAAGTTTTTTTTGTATCATTAAAACAGTTTTTAAATTTATTATTATAGTAGTTAGTTTTATCTTTATTTATAATTTTATTGACAAGGTTTCGTGATTTTTTGTATTCTGTTTCATATGTTTTGTTTGTTGGTGTACTTTTCCATTTTTTATATTGTTTATCCCTTTTATTTATTTGACATAATAATTCACTGCTTACCCATTCATTTATTGCATAAGGTCGTGTTTTCGGGTTTTGCACTATCGTTTTAGAACTACTCTTGTAAAATTTATTAAATAAAGATTTTATTTTTTCATATAATGAAATACAATCCTTATCCTCTATAAGTTTACTCCAGTTATAATCTCTGATATGTCTATCAATATCCTTTTGTGAGATGATTTGAATATACTTATTTGCAAAGTCTACCTGACGTTTATGACATTTTATATTAATAGCAGTGATAAAATGATCGGCAATATTATTTTCACAGACGCAAGCTGTTATTTTCTTGCCTCTAAATTTGACAAATATATGGTCAATACACGTGCGAGTAATTTGTCCATTTGATACAGCTTCTCTGGTTACTACATTGATGCATTTAGTTAAATAATGGTTAGTAAGTAAGTTTTCATACGAAGTTACAATATTATCTTGTTCATCAAGCAAATTAAGATTTATATCTCCAAGTAAGATAATATTTTCCTTACTATTAATTGTCTCAAGATATGATGATAATTCCGTCAGAAATGAAGATTTACTGAAATTAGGAGGTCTATAGATAGCTATTATATTGACTTTAGTTTTGTCCTGGAGTATGAGCTTTCCTGATATATTTTCAAAATGTATTGATTTTAATGTTTTTAGTCTAAATTCAAATTTGTTTCTTATATACAATATAATTCCTCCTCCTGACTTATCAGTCCTGCAGTAGTTATATGCATTATATCCAGGAATATTGTAAATACACATACTTTCAGTTTGAATAGATGTTTCACATAGCATCAGAATGTCAATATGCTTCAAACAATTAATTAAATATATATGCAATACATCCCAATATTTTTGTATAGATCTAATATTTAATTGAATACAAACAAGATTATCAGACGAATTTATGTTTTGTTTTTTTATCCAATCTTCTAAATTATTTACTGTACTACTTTCTATTTCATTATCATTATCTATATAAGAAAAATTATTCTGCGCCATTTAATTCGTGATGGTAATTAATTGTTTTCTTGTTTTGTTTAACAGACATATTTTGAGTATAAATTGAAGAATTTAATGTTAAATATTTAACAAAATAAAAGTGATTGTATTTGAAGCTAATTGGTACAAGTAATTTTTGATAAAGGCTTAATAAATATAAAATAAACTGTATGTTCACATCTAGTGTTATTTCAGAATATTTTTCATATTTAAAAGCTGTTTTTATAATTATAAATGTGAAATATAGTACACAGTGAAAAAATGCATGTATAAGTAAACAAAAAAATGTTTTTGAAGGTGACGTTATGATATTACTATTAAAAAAATAATGTAATATAATAATGTTATTTTTGTTAGTTAATTTGTGATTTTTTATAATTTTTATAACGATATTTATGTAATAAAATGTAATAACACTAAATCTATTTTGAGACAGGTTTAATCTTATTTCTAGTCAATATTCTATTTTTTCTTTTGCTAAAAAGCTCATTTTTTATACACATTACATTTCGTTTTATCGTTTGCAGAATGCCTGATGTCAATATTCCAGTTCATTTTTTTATTTTTTTTATCACAATTTTTACATTTAGGTTCTTTATCTTTGTTAGCACAATCTTTGTAGGAATGATCACCAGCACAGTGTGTACACAATGGTTTGTCCTTTTCTTTATGAAGACACCTGACAGAAGTATGTCCAAAGCCCAGGCAGTGATAGCATTGCACTAGAGGATGGGCATCCTCTACTTGTATTCTCTGGTATCCCACATAGATTTTACCGGTATATACTAGCTTTCTTCTTATTTCAGTACTAACTTCTATTATGTAATTAGATGTGTTATTATATTTGTTTTTCAAGATCTTTTTTAACGTCATCTCAATTTCTGGTTTATCTATCATCACATCCTTGATATCTTCATTCTGTTCGATTATATCTTGTATTATATCATCCTTATTATAGTCATTAGCAATGCCCTTAAGTATTATAGTTGGTCTTTTCTTTTTAATTTCTGTAGCGCTGATGTCTTTGAACTCGTCTCCAATAGCTTTACTCATTTTTTCCGCATCGTACTTTGTCGAACATTTTATAAGTATTCTATTTTTAGATATCGCATTAACACCAATCACTTTTGCACCAATCTTACTTAAGTTAATTTTCTTCCTGATTTTATTTTGTATATTTTCTGAAGATTCGTCAGCATTGTTCGATGAAACTATTAATTTGTAATCACTTTCCAATGTTTTATTTTGGTTTTCAGCTACCTTGCCGTATCCAAATGTTGGTTCGACTATTTTTCCCTTTGCTTCAGATAACTGAAGAGTTAGATGTCCCATCCAGTTAAATATAGCACTTGTTTTTGTTGTAATTAAGTTAATTTGTTCTTTATTAAATTTATTCACTTTATCTTGAACACAATTCAATAAATCATCAATTGCCTCCTTCGCAGAATCCATGAATTGATGTGGATTCATATTTTTTTAAAGTAAAAAACACCGTTTTTTAATAAAAACCTTAATAGGTTCTAGATATTTAGGATAAACTTTAAATTTCGTTATGTTTCACTGTTTGTTAATTGTTTAATTCACTAAATTGTTGTGTCTTATTGTCCTTTTTTCACAAACAATGAAATAGAGCACAGATTCACTTTTTTAAAGTTTGAAAACACACAAACAACACACGATCGTGAAATCAATGTATTCTGCACTTTTTTACTGCTTAAATATAGCTTTATTTGCGTTTATTTCTTTAAATTAGTATGAGCAAGGATGAAACGTCAAGTCTGTAGGTAGATAAAATTATTGATGGATCAAGATGGATCCTAAAAGTTTTATTGATAAAGCCACAGATGCAGTTCTAATTCTACAAAATTGCATTAATGACAGTTCGACAAAACTAAACAAAGAACAAACTAATAAATTAACCCCGAAAACAATTACAATTTTGGGGTTAATAAGCGAAATGGCAGCAAAAATGGCCGATATTTCTGGAGAAAATAGAATACTTAAGGAAATTACCGGTAACAATAAGCAATACCAAAATTTGGGGAAAAAAATTATTATCACTCCGAAAGAAGAGCAGACCACGGAGAAAACCGAAGAGGATATTAAAAAACAAATTGATCCAATTGAAACAGGAGTGATGGGAATAAAAAATGCAAAGGATGGTAAAATAATTGTTACATGTAGAAATAGTCAGCATATTGAAAAACTACAGGAAGACATAAAAATAAAGTTCTGTGAAAAATATACAACGAAGATCCCGGATAAAAGATTCCCATCAATAAAAGTCGTTGGAGTAACACATAAAATGGATGAAAAAGAAATCGTTCAGAACATAAAAATTCAGAACGAGTTTCCAGAAGAACCACAAAAAATGGAAGTAACTGTAATAAAAAACAAGAAATTAAAAACAGGAGAAGAATATATAATATATTTGGAAGTAGATACACAAACACATGGAATAATGTTGCAAATGCAAAAAATAAATATTGGATGGGAAAGGGTCAGAGTATTTGATGCATTTGACATTAAGCGCTGCTATAAATGCTACGGGTTCAACCATAAAGGGAGCGAATGTAAAAAAGACTCCTTTGTATGCCCTAAATGTACAGGTGGTCATAAAAGTGAAGAATGCAAGGCTATTAGAGGAACAGAAAAGTGTAATAATTGTATTAATACTAAAAACAAGTTGAAGATAAACCTAGACTCAAATCATCCAGCGTGGAGCTTCGAATGTCCAGTATACAAAAGGAAATTGGAATTGGAGAAGAAGAAGGTAAATTTTTTATGAAATGCAACCAACTGCAAGGAATTATATACTTAAATATTCAGAGTCTGATATCGAATAATGAAGAAATCCAGATACTAATAGAACGAAATGATCCTGCACTTGTAATGTTAAGCGAGACTCACATAACATGCGATATTGAAGATAGCGAAGTTACTTTTGAAGGATATACAACAATACGCTGTGATTCCTACAGTAGACATACAGGGGGAGCAATAATAATTATCAAAAAAGACATATTATATGAAATTATTTCTAACACACAATATGAAAATAACTGCTGGATACTTGCGATCAGGATAACTTCTGGATATAAGAAAGGAGTATACGGAGTAATTTACCATTCTCCAAATGCAAGTACCAAAGACTTTCTATCATTTATAGAGAACTGGTGCACCCAAAACCTAGAAGAGGAAGAAAATAATATCCTAACTGGTGACTTTAATATAAATTTCAAAAATTTGAATGATACATATACTAAAAGACTTAAAAAAATTATCCAAGCATCGGGAATGAAACAACTTGTTAAAAGTGAGACACGAATAACGGATAAATCCAGGACGTTAATTGACCTTGTCATATCCAACAGATTAGATTTGAATGTAAAAGTTCTAGATGAGCCAAAAATAACCGACCATAACCTTATACACATTACAGATAACACAAAAAGAACTAATGCGAAAACCAGCAAAGAAATAAAATACAGAAATTATAAAAAATATAACAGTGAAAGGTTAATTGAACTTCTGGGTGATATGAATGAACTTCATCAAATGGAATTTAATGAAAAGTCTAAATCATTAATAAATAACCTTCAAGAAGTAATCGACCAGTTAATACCAATCCAAACTACTAAAATAAGAGGAACAAATAAATGGTATAACATAGAACTACAATCAATACAATATGAAAGAGATAGAATGTACAAAATTGCAAAAATCTCAAGAAACTCACAAGACTGGAAAGCATTCAAAAATGCAAGAAATAAATACTCAAAACAACTGAAAGTTTGTAAGAACGATTACTTCAAAAATAAAATTATCTGTGAAAAAGGAGACACTAAAAAAATGTGGAAAACCATAAAAGGATTAATGCAAACTGAAGATAAAGGGATGAAACATGACATTGAATTTCCACATCAGATACAGGGTAGCATACAGAACTGCTTCAACAAATATTTTGTAAACAGCATAACGGAATTACATCAGAGTATACCAATACTGAAGGAAGACAACCGCGTGAGAAATGTTCCCCTAAACCGAGAAAAACTTGTGTTTAAAGAGATTGATGAAACATATCTTTTACAGATTCTAAACAGCACCAAATCAAAAGAGAGTCCAGATGGAATAAGTTTTACAGTTTTAAGGGATGCAATGCCAGTGATAGGACCTCATCTACTGAACATAATAAATGAATCGTTAAGAAGTGGAAAATTTCCAAACACATGGAAAACATCTATTGTGATCCCGATTCCGAAAGTTGTTAATACCAGAAAATGTGAAGAATTTAGACCTATAAATATGTTACCAAAATACGAACAGGTACTAGAAATTGTAATAAAGAAACAACTCGTTGAGTATTTGGAAAAACATCATATATTATGTGACGAACAATCAGGATTCCGTAATAATAACTCTTGTGAAGCTGCAATAAACATTGTGATTGATACATGGAAGAAAGAAACAGATAATAAAAAAATCACCATTGCAGCATTCTTAGATTTTAAAAGAGCATTTGAAACGATAGAAAGGAAAAAACTTTTGGAAAAATTAGAAGATATAGGTCTTTCTGAAGTAGCTCTAAATCTTTTCAAAGAATATCTCCATGAAAGAAAACAGGTAACAAAAGTGGAAAGCTCAGAATCAGAACCGATAGAAAACAACCTCGGTGTTCCACAAGGGTCGGTATTAGGTCCAATTCTATTCATTATTTACATTAATGATATAATTAAAACCATAAAACATTGCAAAATTAGATTATTTGCAGACGATACATTAATCTATATTTCATGTGAAGAGTACACAGATGCAATCAATAAATTAAATGAAGACCTTCAAAATATAGCGAAATGGCTGAAATTAAACAAATTAAAACTGAATGTCAACAAAACAAAATATATGGAAATAGGCAACAAAACGCATAACACAGAGTTAAAATTGACAATTAATGACGAAAAAATTGAAAAAGTAAATGAAATTAAGTACCTAGGTGTGATACTAGATTCAAAACTAACTTTCGCAGCAAATTTTGAATATGTGCTAAAGAAGGTATCTAAAAAAGTCAATTTTCTTAGAAGATTAAGAAATAAACTAAATGGAAACACTACAGAGCTGATTTATAAAACTATAGTTGCTCCACATTTAGATTATTGCTCTACTATGTTATATTTGGCCAATGAAGGAAACTTGAACAAGCTAGATGTTATACAGAATAGAGCTATGAGATGTATACTAGGAAAAGGAAAATACGCAAGCATAGATCAAATGAGAGAACAGCTAAATTGGATTTCTATAAAAAAGAGACTATTATATAATGTGTTAATTTTTGTACATAAAATCATGAACAACCAAATGCCAAAATATTTTAAGGATGAAATTGTTTTTAATAGAGATGTTCATAATTACGAAACCAGAAATGTAAATAGGATTAGATTGCCACATATGAAAAAAACAAAATCACAGAACTGCCTAATGTACAAAGGACTAAAAATGTATGATGAAATGCCTGAAAGTCTGAAGAATGAAGGAAGAATGAATGTATTTAAAAAGAAATGTTATATTTATTGTAAAAATATGTAAAATTACAAAATGAAATATGATCTTGTTTATATTAGTTTATATTCAAATGTATAAACTAACTCAATAAATAATAAAAAAAAATAAAAATAAAAATACACCAGGGGCGCGCCTCGCATATTTTTGTGCACGGCTGCTTTACTTACGTCGTTAAGATTCTGGCTTTATTTTAGGATATTTGTCTTGTCTTAAAACAAAAAATATACAAACTCATAAATTCTGCCATTTTGAAATTAAAGTTGGTCTATTAATGCTATTGTTGATTTTTGGCAGAAACGTCAGTTGTAGGAAATTTAATTGTACCAAAAAAAAACTCTAAAACGTAATTTGCTTGAATGGAATGAATACTTTTTCAGAAGTTCTAGATTAATGAAATTAAAGCTCATCTAAAGTAAAAATCAAAATATTGTTTCAGCGTTTTTTACTCCAAGAAATCGATAAACAAACTTCATTCCTTAGCGATTAATAAATAGGCACTGATATAGGCATTAAGCCCCAAATATGTTTCTGAACACTACGTTACCCTCCATGATAAGATGGATAAGACATAAGTAAATAATATCAATAAGCTTATGTTGTTATGTAGTGATCTATCAGGTATAAAACCTGGTAAGCAACAAAACTAGACTGATTAATAGTTTAGTAATTGCTATTTGCTGTATTAGAAGTTTTAGTCATTAGTTGTAAATAATTAATTGTAAGTCACTAGCCACAAGTTTGTAAACACAAGTCTTAGTTATATGTGGTGAGTTGTAAGATAGATTGAGCAGTGTTTTTTTTGAAGCATAACATAACGAAGACATGGAATAAAAATTATAAATGATCCAAAAAGGAAAATATAAGAGCACTTTAAGTATAACAACGCACGTGCTATGTTATTTATATTGTTACTATTTTTTGCAGATTTTTGGAGAGAGAAGGGTGCATGGGTTCACTTCTCTGATGTGCCATAGAGTAGCCGGGACGAGTCAGTGCCACCAGAAATCGGAAAACACTCTCGTCCAGGCCGTCGCCCAGTGACAGGGCGCCCCCTACACAGTATATGGAAATTTTTCCTCATGCCACCGTGGTACAAGTGCTAAATATGTCTTATATTTAATCTTGCACTCAATTTTATATCAGGTAATTCATTTGTATGGCAGACAAAGTATTGCGCTCACCATTCTGTTCCGCTAAATTAAACAAACATTTTTACTATAAAAATATAAGAAAGTATTAGAAAGTTTAGGCAACTAAATAAAGCAATGGCAAATGTGAAAAATGTATACACGTAATGAATGCATTATGAAGATAATGTTAAAACCTGAATAAGGTGATAATGGAGTCTGTGGTGTACATAATTCATATTCATGCAAAATATTTTTATATCGTTAATTAGAGGACTAATTTGAGACTGACAAAAATCATTTATACTTGCGTCAATGAATTGAAGGCCTTGACTTGAATGTTAGTGGTAAATTAGTTAAGTTAGTTGAAACTTAAATAAATAGTGGGATCCAAAAGATTTTTATTTACATTCGCTCCACACAGGAGGCACTGAGGAAAAAATTCCCTCAGGGTCTATGTCACCTTTGGAGATGCTGTGTGAAGGGTCTTTTTAGGTAAAGGAAGAAGAGGAATTTCAGGGAAAGTAAAAGGTATTAAGAGGCTGTAGGAATTTGGGGGTCAATGTGTCCAGGAGTGATGGACGTATGAATCCATCCCTCCCACTGCGGTGCAAGGAGAGAGTCAACTGGAGAGGTTAAATAATCTCCCTCAACCATTCTCTTGCGATCCAGCCTACCACGCAACAGTTTGGAAAACTCCTTCGCCACCATGACCTGGACAAACCTTACCACACGAATCCGGCACACCTGCTATGTCATCAAACGCAGCGCAAAAGAGGTTTTCTTGGGATGACCTATAGCAGGGGTTTTGGCTATCCAATAAAAGGACCCGGTGCTGCGGTACCCAAACCCGCCTCCCAAATTGAAAGTTATAATTGAGAAAAGCAAGTCTACGAGAACAGATAATTGAACTGGACGAGTGTCAACAAAGAAGGTAACCAAGAACACAGTCAAACGTTTTGATAATGCAATTCTTTGCTGTACAGATTATTGTAATTTTCTGAACTAATATTGTCAATAAGCCTGTTCCTGCAAAATTGATGTATTTTGTAAATTAATTTCTAAAAATTGAGATCAAACCCTTTCTTACGAATTTCTAAAGAAGAAAGGCTTAAAGTTACTTCAATTTCATTATATTACGAGTGATCGCCATTTTTAGCTCTTTCAAACATTTGACTAATGTGGGTATTTCTCCCTCGAGGTAATTTCTCATGTACAAAAAAATAAAATTCTGGAATAAATTATTCATCAAAATGTTTACTAACGACGTCTCATGAGTGAGTCACAGTAACCGGGCACAATAAATGGTAGATTGATGACCCCGCTGAACGGCTATTTTTGCCTCGGCTTCAAAGATATTTAATTATAGGTGGGTATATCTGCAGATGATATATTCAAGAATTATATGTTGCCCAAAGCCGTTTTGTACACCGTTATAAATGGCGGACTTTATCGCGCTTCTATAATGCTCTTACCGATTTAATTCATGTCCAATAAATAAGATTGATTGTAGCTCTTTTAAATTTATAGCGTAAAATTTGTTCCGATATTACTACGGGGAAAATGCGTGACTAAATGATTATGTTTTGAATTGATGAAGTGGACATGTAAAAACAAGCGCTTAGTAATAAATCCAGGTATGAAGTTAGGCAAAACGGGCAGGTAAGTTCTTCATTAAAAATATAAAATCTAAAACAAGATAAAAATGGTAAAGGCTCATATTTTCAATTACATGTTGCATAGCTTTTTAAAATTGAAAATCCGCAAATATTTTATATTAAATGTATTAATCGGAATTTATGGACAGTATTAATTTTGGTGCGGCTTAGTGAAATTTCTACAGCTCGTGCTTCTCATCAGAAATATTTTAGCACCCTACATAATTTCCATCGTGAGTTATAGAGCGTTGAAATATTCGGTTAACGATTGGAATGCAAGAGTATTGTATTGTCTATGATATTGTATTTCTTCATTAGTTAAATAAGAAAAAAATGCTAATATTTGTCTCCGGAAATTAGAAATTTCTATCAAACCATATTGGAAAACTATTTTTTGATATAAGTTAGGTTATGTTGAGTTATGTTATTTGTTATGATATGTTGTATGGTATGTTATGTTGTACGTTATATTATGTTACGTTATGTTATGTTATTTCGTTTATGTTATGTTTAATGTTCTCTTAAATATTATGTTAATGTGCTGAAACTGTTTAGCGGTTAACTTAATAAAAAGGTGTAGTCAATTTGGTAGAAGCTACATTTTTCATTTAGTAATCTGTATATTAAATGCCACATGTTATGTTAAGTGTTATGTTATATGTTGCGTTATATTTTAGGTAATATGTATGTTACGTTATGTTATTTTTTATGTAACACATTATATGTTATTATGTAAGATATATTTTATGTTATGTTATATTTTGTGTTACATTATATTATATGTTACATATGTAATAAACCTTCCAGTATGTATATGTCTATGAGTAATAATTTCCCATGTTATATAGCTATCGATCTATATATTTTATATTTCTGTATTGTAATCACTTACAACATATTTTCTATATTGTAATTTCTTGACATATTTTGTTGACAACGGCTCTGGCAGCTTAGTGGGTTTTCTAATGAAGAATGAACTTTAAAAACGACGAAAGTAGATTATATTCAGTGATTTTTTTCTTAAGCCCGCCCTTAGGCCCAGCACACCCAATTTCTACTGATTTATAACAAGTTTCTGGTGAACTCCTTAAGTTTTTAAGTTCCAAAAAAATAATCTATATATTTTTTTTAATGATAAACTAATGTTTATAAGGCAAGGTATTTTTATGCATAGTGCAAATGATAATTAATTATTCACCAACAAATGTAGATATAGTGGTAAATTTAGCACTAACAAAGCCTTTCCTACTAAAATAAAGTTGGTTGTTTACAGGTAAAAAAAATGATAATCAGTAATTGTTGATTGAAGTACTAGTACATATTGAACTATTTGGCGGGTTGGAAATAAGCCGACGTGGCTCAGTGGTCCAGAGCGTCTGACCGGACATCAGAAGGCGCGAGTTTAATTCCCGTCGGCGGCATTTATTTTTACTCGGATATTTTCAGTTTGTATTGATATTACAGGCGACTAATTATTGCTTATAATAATTTACTATCTATTTCTTATAAAATAATTTTTACCCTTTGTGCTATGCATAAAAAATCTTGTCTTAAACATTAGTTTACCAAAAAAATAATAATTAATTTATTATCTATACATTTGTTTTGCCGAAACTTTGATTATATGAAATTCCCTCGATAGAAAAAATCCGCAAAGTAAGCTGCATACAGAGATTGGAACAAGACTTAGGGCAATTAGCCCGACAGCTGTTCATTCTTCAGACGGCAGTTTGGGGTGATCTACCCCACAAGGGAGAAACGGGACACGGTTCCAGGTCCTACCTCCAAACAGGAACTAATCTGGTTCACAGATGAGTCCAAGAAGGAGAAGGGAAGTCGGAGGCCGGAGTCTGTCTGCAGGGATCCAAGAGGGAACTCAGTATACCTCTAGGAACACACTGTACTGTGTTTCAAGCTGAGATAGAAGCCATCTTGGCATGCGCACAGGAGAATATACGTATCGGGTACAGGAATAAGAACCTAAGCATATGTTGTGATAGCCGGGCAGCCCTAATGCCACTGGGATGCGAAGACTACCACGACAACCGATGAGATTCCAGACTGGTGATGGAATGCAGGACTGTTCTTACAGAACTTGCTACCATCAATAAAATAACCCTTATCTGGGTACCAGGACATAAAGGTATTGAGGGCAACGAGCGGGCTGACGAACTAGCAAGGAAAGGGGCGAAAGCACCACTTGTAGGATCCGAGCAGATAGGTGGGTCAAATCCCAGCACTGCAAAGAGTGAGAGAGGGCACCTGGAATGAGACAATCCAAAGTACTCATAAAAGGACGAACCAAAAAACTACTCGATATGGACAGAAACTCGCTGAGGGAACTGGTAGGACTACTAACGGGACACTACCATCTCAGGAGACACATGCAGATATTGGGAGTGGAAAACACCAATAGATGCAGGAAATGTGAAGAGGATACTCCAATTCACCTATGGTGCCAATGTCCTGCCCTGGTGGGAACTAGACTCAGATACCAGGGGAGACATACAGTAGAACCAGAAGACATAGCCACATACTCAATAACAACCCTGGTGAACTTTATTAAAGGGACTGGGTTGTTGTTAAAGGATTGAGGTAAAATGGGAGATAGCACAATGGGCCTATGGCCTAAATGCTCACGCGAACTACGTGTAAACCGTTTCCGCTAAAAAAATTAAAAAAATAAAGGCATGAAAAAATTCACAGTGTATCCTTAAATGCAACTAAAGTATTTTTCGAGAGATTTTTGATCTTTTTCAAACAAGTCGTGTTTTATTAAATATTTTCACAATATTCGCTTAATTACTATCGTTTTTTTAATATAAGCGCGCTCCCTCTAACATTTGTATTTACATATTTTCCTTTCAAACCATCTTTGAACGCTTACGACAGGGCCTAAATGTGTCGGCCCAGGTTTAAGGGTAGAGGGAGTAGAGAGGAGTGGGGCTAACCTTAGTCGCAGTAATCTCCCGACCGCATCGTAAACAATTTGACAAATTAAAAATGTTTTTCGGGATGCGTGTCGGCATAAATTTGTAATGTACATTTTGGAACCCGTTTTAATGAATGGATAAAAAAAGTACGGACTTCGGGAGCTTCAGATGACTTCCCGTAGGGACACTGTCACGCTAACAGCAAAGAGATAGATTAATATAGATTAGAAGTTTTCAAATGCAATGGCACCGAGTAATAATAATCCGAAAAAATAATCGTGTAAGCAAAAAGAATGGGTTTTTAAAAGTAAATGTTGCATTTTTAGACAGGGTCGTTGTTTTATTTTGTTGTGTTGTTTTAAGAACAAATTTGTGTTAAATGTTTTATGATATTATTTTA
The DNA here is from genome assembly GCF_061612785.1 of Hesperophylax consimilis. Classification (NCBI taxonomy): domain Eukaryota; kingdom Metazoa; phylum Arthropoda; class Insecta; order Trichoptera; family Limnephilidae; genus Hesperophylax; species Hesperophylax consimilis. The sequence continues at coordinate 8,316,897 of NC_142842.1, forward strand.
TCTTTCATCTAGAATAATAAGTATAGGTAATATCACTAAGCAATATTTGGCGAATGGATATATATCGAAAGGCTATCTTTTTACACTAAATCGTTCTATTTTATTTTGTTCATTGCAAAAGTACGTTAGTACCTACCTTGCTTACATTTTCATGTATTGGTTAGTTTCTCAATTTAAAGTGTTAATACAAAATATGGTTTTTTTGATGTTGTAAAAAAGTGACTGCTAAAATATATTTCATAGAAAGAAACTTATTAGATAAATCTTGAGTGAGCAGAATTATTCTAATATAATCTGATGGTAAGTAAAATAATAAAGTAAAATTGAAAATAAATATAAAAAACATTACAAGGACTTAAGTAAAGTTATCTATAAATAGATAAGTTCATGTTTAAATAAATATCATGTTTTTTGACCTAAGTGCTATAAAAATTATATCTATCTGCTACATCTATCTGTTATATGTAACTGCCGAGTAGGACTAAGTGCCGAACTAACTGCATACAACGTATCGATGGAGATGAAGCAAGCAAGTATCAAACGTATTCTCTTTTCAATCATTTTTTTACAGAAATAAAAAAAATAAGTAATGTCTTTGTCATCGCTTTCAACTGATTTCAACTTCTTACAATAATAGTTTTTTGTTATTGCCGATACTTTATTGAGGAATAGCTGTATCCAAAAATTTTAATGGAATTTGTAGCAGAGCTCTCACCAATTTCAAAAGGTCGAGAAAGCTACAATATGGCCGGCTAAATAATAGCATGCACGTAACGTAATGTGGGGATATTTCCTAGCGCGCACTATTGTCTTTATCTCGCCAGGTAAAAATGTGGCTTGCATTAGGAGGTATTACACGGGTCACGACCTCCAGGCTCTGGGCTAGACGCGAGTAATGATTTAACTCGGATAGTTTAACTGTCTAAGATGGAATGCGTTGATGAACTAAATAATGTAGTCAAAGTACAATGTTTAATTTTCCGGCAGTTTAGTTTATTGTTTTAAAATGCTATCCATTGATTGCTTATTTACTAAATAACATATTTAAGAAATTGAACCTTTCTCACCAATAAGTTGTTGATGTTTGTTTTATTGGTTAATTTGATTATATGAGTGAACGTATTTTTGTATTATTACATTTATGTCACTGGATTTTCAAAGAATATTTAGTGACGGAACTCAAACTCTAATTCAGCCCAGATCAGTGTTCTCTGCTTTTGTTGGATTGGGTTTAATTTTTTTTATTATTATTTAACGCCCAGATTGCTTTTACATGTAGGTAGTACAATATTAACATGATAAATAATTTGAAACAGAAGAAAAAAATATATCGATAGTTACGCCTTTCTTATATCGCCTATATTGTAATGGTTAAAGGTTAATGAAATAAATAAAATAAAAATAAAATAAAGGTTCAAGAATATATTTAAAATGTTGTAATGAATCTCTAAATAGTATAAAATAAAGTCGCTATCCGCGTCTGTCTATTTGTACGCTTAGTTCTTTTAAATTACGCAACGGATTTAGGGTTTTTCACTATTATTTAAAGATTTTTTTCCGAATGGTTTGAATATATAATACATTTATAGAAAGTAGAGAAACGTCGATTTTTGTAATTAAGTCGTAAAAAATATATTTTTGCGCCCTTACATTGCTAAGGTTGGTTTAATCTTATCAAAATAATGTACTACGAAATTGTGTACCTTAAAAAGGCCTATAAGTCCGTAATGTCATATGTCTATCTTCTAAGGATAACCCCCAACAACTCCGGGTACACATCAGCCAGTATTTTATAATATGATCCACAAAATTCACCAAGTAAACATTAAATATGTCAATATCACATTAGTATTGGTTTCCCATAGTTTTAAATCTTTGTGTCGGGGAGAGAGCAATGTAGTTGCAAATGGGAATGCTAAATAATGAAGGTAACCAATATGAGTGTTCTCTGTGTCAAATGGGCTAGTTAAAAAAATTACCACAGTGCGTTCAAAACACTTTTAGCGTCCTAAATGGACTCTCGAAATTGTGTTTAAAATATGAAGAGATAATGGCGCCATTGCACATTTCCGGTGGTTTAAAATTGATTCTCAATAGATTACCAACAATAATTGTAACTCTGGATTAACACACCCTCTTCTCCTTACTGTCCTGTGATTATCTTATATTAGAAGGTTTGTGTCGGTTGCAGGCTATAACAGCCCAGCCCACATTGCCTTAAATGGCCACGTTGTCTTTCCTCGGCATTTGGAGAGGCACCGCCGAACGTATCAAACTTCTGCAACGAACCAACCATGTTGTTTATACCGTGGTACAGGAGGAACATGCAACCATAAACATTATATTCAATATCCACCGTAAGGTACTACCTTTCGTGTATGTTCTATAAAGTAGGGTTTCATAACTTCGGTAGTAAAATAGAAATTATTAATGACTTCATTTACCTTAAATACTACCTACTCGATGGAAAGAGCAGGATCTGTGGCTGTTGTGAGTTGTGGACTAAATAAAGTAGAGAGAGAAACGAGATGAGGAAATGATTGTTCATTATATTGAACGCTAAAAGTAAGCGTCCACAGGTTCGCATCGTATGCATCGGACGGATCACATCCAACGGATTTATTAGGCATGGTGTGTAGTACGTTCACTATTCGGATCGCCGATGCGACGGGCATTTGAAATCGGATTTTCAACTTTAGCATTAGGATTTTCGTAGCGAGAGGATGAACTATGTATTTACTGATGGTTCTCTCCAGACTCTCCTAACTGTGGTATATGTATTAACGTTCACCACAATAATTCTAATGATAACTAACTAACCATCACGCCGTTTCCCGAAGGGGTAGGTAGGATAGACCGCCAAACAACTCGGTCTAGGCACACACTTCTTGCCTCATTCACATTCATACATCGTCTCATACATACTCTTCTATTATTCTGACTCTTGACAAGGCCTGACTCGAGTATCTGATTCACTTGATCGTGCCATGTCTTCCTCGGGCGTCCCCGACTTCTGCTACCATTCGCATTTGCATCATATATCCTCCTTACACTCCTATCTTCGCTCATTTGCTCTACATGCCCAAACCATCTAAGCGTCCCTTTCTTAATCTTACTCATTACGCTTACATCAGCCTTGCACTCTTTGCGGATCTCCACACTCCTCACACGATCAAACATGGTTTTACCACACATGTGCCTCAGGGATCTAATTTCAACAGCATTCAATCTACTTTCATCCTTTTTTTACCAGTTCCATGCCTCACTTCCATACATCAAGGTAGGTACCAGCACTCCGTTGTGGACTGCTAAATTCTAATGATAGCTTATTTAATTCATTTTCAAACTAATTTTCAATAATTTCAGCCATTGTGCAGAGTGCATTGCAATAATTTAATCTGTGGTCTAGAAGTGTGAACTATAGATCACATATTTTTTGTTGTTCCTCTCTTATAAAATATCCTCTCTTTTCTATCAAGCCTTATCTAAGAATTGCCTCCCCTACATTCAACATCTCTTCTCTTCGAAGTCTGAATTCGACCCCAATCTTCAATGTAATTTTTAAATTTGTCAATTTTATCAAAATTAATTTGTAAATTCACCTTCCCTCTCTAAAAATTTTAAATGATGGCCTAGTATACCCTTGAAGAGTGAAAATCAGAAACGTTTGGAAAAATTATACGAAACTGTGTATTTGAGCTAAATTTGAAAGGTGGAAGAGCGCGTGGTGCGTCCACTGGATCGACAATTCTTACGATTTCGAAGGCATAGGAAGAGTAAGTTGCCCCTTCGAGAATTCGCATCGGCAATACAGACCGTCCGATGCGGATCAGTGGACTCGTGTTTGTGTGACTAACTGTACAAAGAATTCTAAAATACATTTGATGCGATCCGTCCGATGCGTACGTTGTGGAACTGTGGACGCTTACCTGAACAAGATCAAAATTTTGTGCGTGGTTAGTAAACCATATCGGGGGAAGGTGCATAAAATATTTTCTGTCTTCATCAAAATGTCCGCATAGTAATAAGTACGTTGAATATTTTTTCTCAAAGAAATGTATGATTTTCAAAGTTAAAAAATACATGTAGTTTTCCAAGAAAACTTAGATTACTGGTTGGATATTGAATCGATTCCAGACAGAGCTTTAGTTGAAATATTTAAACACTCTCATCAAATAACCCTCTTTAACTTTTGACATAGAAAAGTTAACTATTATCGTTTGGTGAATTTATCTTTGGTGTAACCGTAATTTATGCAATAATTATTTTATGCAAGGCATCTTTTGGGTAGCCTTTGGGGAGTGGAAAATATTTTTCTGTGAGTATATTTTAATAATAATTTGAAAAAATTGCTTCAGTATTTAAAATATAATGACTTGCTTACTTTCATTTTCACTTCGTTCAATAAAAATAAATTTAAATTAATGAAGACAATATTAGCGATTCCTAATCGAAAATCTGAAACAGGAAAAGGTACGGTCACATCTAGGATATGAATTTAAGACTTTTGCCTTCCAAGGCACAACTCTACCAACTGAGCTAATGGGACCCTATCTCCTTCGACCATATTTAACCGTATCATATTACATGTATCATACTTCAGCATTGTCTTCATTTTCTCACCCTACATTTTTGTTGGCTGCTATCTATATGTATGATCGCAAGATTCAACCCGATCTTAATGCAATCTAGACAGTGTCTTAGATAAATATATATTATTTTAATTTTAGTGTCCGACATCTATTGACTTTTTCTGCAAGTCTAGGATGAATACTTTATTTTTGGAATAACTTAATGAGTAAAACCTCAAATTGTAATATTAAATTATTGAAGACAATATTGGCCATCCCTAAACGACAATTTGAAACAGAACAATCAGAAAAATGTACTGGGTTCATGTCCTAGACGTGACCGTACCTTTTTCTGTTCAAAATTTTTAGGAATCGTTAATATTGTCTTCAATAATTTTTTTATTTTTTATTTATTTTTTTTTTTTTTTAAAAGAAAGACAAACATTCCCAGGTTACGAATAACCCAACAATGTTTGAAAATCTCCTACTACCACCACAGAAAGCCGAAAATGTTGCTTGTGTTGTGATGGAGGACTTAGCCAGCCGAGGAATCGAACACGCGACGCTCGGGTGAGACCCAAGCGCTATGCCCACTCAACCACTGACCGGTCGGTATTTAATATTACAATTTTTTGTTTTACTCATTAAGTTATTAAAAATATTATAATAAAATAAATTTCGTTATTTCACATCTGCAAGGCGTCAAATTTCTGTCAAAAACATTGTGTACAGATGAATCTGTCTATGCAAGCAGCTAAAAGAAGAATAAACTAATAAATTAATTATTTTGCACATATAATAATATCTGTAATCACAAGTTAGTGTGAACGCAACACAAACGATTAAAAATATATTTATAAAAAACTTCGATGCAGAACAAAATATAAAAACGAGTCGACGGATTAGGAACACCTTTAGGAATCAAATTAATTCGTAGACTTAAAATGATCTCGGCACACGGGAGCTTGGAGCAATGAAGCAATAAATCAATCAAAGCCAAGGTTTTTTTATCACCTATCAAATGTAGCATTGTATAAATGGTTGAAGTTTGCCTGTCAAAGTCTGGTGAGATGGAAGAGGCCTTACAACTTACAAATAAATGGAGAGCCCTTGGTTTCTTTTACCTTACCTTTAGAATACCGTTGATACTAGCATCTTCAACATTCTTCATTTAATAAAATCATTTGAGTTAGAGCTAGGGTTATTGTTTTTCATCAGGTTTGGTGGGAACCCTCTTGAGTTGATTAAAAAAATATCTGTTTATGCCTTCACAAATAAACTTATTTAATTTACCCGTCATCGTCCGATAATAAATATTAAAAAATGATGAAACAAACAAAATGGCGTCTTGTCTCATTATTATTTTTGAAAAGAGAATATCATTGGTCACGATGGAAATAATCATTGCGAGCTGAAAGTATGCGTGTTATCCCCAAAATTACAGAGATTGAGAAATCTGTGCAATTTTTAGAATGCCTAAACTCACCGTTCGAGAGTGTTTCCTTATTCATAAAAAAAACAATTCATTTGAGTAGTATGATTATCAATTTTTAAAAGATTATTTCGTGTTTTAACAACTGCAATGTTAAATTGTAAATCCATATTTTATAATATTTAGCGGCAAGGTAATATATCTCCGAATAAGTTATTTTCAATAAGGAAGGTATTAATTAATGGCTTGAAACGTATATAATATATTTACCCTTATGCAGATCATTTGAAATAACATACTGTTGTACACCATCATTGGTTGGTTTATACGTTGTAATTACTATGTAATTTTCTTAATGTTAACCCTCTGTCTGCTGTACACTTACCGATGATATTACTAACTTCTATCAATATGTATTATTTATCATCACACTGTTAAAAAAAAATGAAGTTACAGATTTTTTTTTCAGCTTAAATACTATACCAAAATGAAAAAGATTATATTATTAAATTTGTGGAGACACATTTAAAAAAATGATTGTTTCTAAAAACGAAAGGCTTTTTCTATTTGATAAAATCATAACCGGACAATTCAACACAATCTTGAAAAGTGATGTAAAAAACTACGTTTACTCGGTATCGTTTATAGGCATTTTTCGACACTTTTAATGACTTTATATCATTTTTCAAAGTTGTGTTAAATTAGCTAAACAAAGCATATATATTTTTAAAAAGCTGAAAATACACCTACATCAATACACGATACGTTTTAAAAATCAGCTAGCACATTCATACTATTATTTTTTTTAATAAATATATTTCTCAATCAGGGTGAACACTGTGAGATTAATTTGGTTTTTTAAAGATACTAGAATGATGCTTAATAATTTAGGCGAAGCATAAAATTAATTTCGCAGTGAATTAAGTTTCACTCTGGGTAAAATTAAGAAAATTTAAGTGCATTAAATTATCGTATTCATATGTGTAAAAACCTTGACTTTCTTCAGAAACGAAAATCCTGTTTTATTGGAATATTCCATCAATAACATAGCTTTAGGACGGGTTGTTTCGGAGAATTTGAACAATTCATCAAATTTCAACGTTCATTTTCAAGTTCTGTGAAAGATTTTTTCAAGTTCTGTTTTTATTTCAGTTTTGTCAAGCAACTAGCCTACAATGATATAATAACAGAACTTGAATAGGACTTTCACAGAACCCGAAAATGAACGTTGAAATTTGATGAATTGTTCAAATTCTCCGAAACAACCCGTCCTTAGAAAGAGTCACGGAAATGAGAGATCTTGTTTTCACCAATCATATCCATCAAATTGTGAACAAAGGTATGAAAACACTAGGCTTCGTATTAAGAACAACTAAAAACTTTAATTCTTTACAAGCCATTAAACTATTATACGTATCTCTAGTAAGAAGTCTAATAAATATAACTCAGTAGTGTGGTCTCCATCTTACAAAATTCACATTAACAACATTGAGCGAGTCCAAAAAAAATTCTACGTTTTATAAATTTTAAATTAAATATCCCTGTCGAAGACTTAAAATACAATTTCTTATTAAATACTCTAAAAATACATACATTAGAAGATAGACGTAAAATAAACGATTTAACGTTCTTATTCAAAATACTTAACTATAAATTCGACCGTTGTTAACTCCTGCAACTTATAAACATACATACACCCACAGTAACAACACGACAAAATACAATATTCTACAGCAGCACACATAAGCGTAACTACATTGCCCACTCTCCGATACAACGACTTCACACCATGGGAAATCATTACTTGGGTGATGTTGACATATTAAATACCAACTTGGCAAGTTTTGTGGATCATTTAAAAATTTATTTCAACAATACTCCTAAACACATCATGTAAACCTACAAATAGCTGTAATTTTCTGTTTTTGTTTCTTGTGTTTGTATGACTTGTTGCATAGCTTTTATCAAATGTAATTTTATTCTTATTTTTTATGTTTCAAAGTATCTGTCAAATTAAAATTATACTACCAACCATGTAAAAGCCCTCTGGACGTTAAATAAATAAAAAATAAATGTGTAATCAAGATTTTTGAAAGAGAATAAAGAATATTATAATGATAGGAATTATTCCTTGTGTAGAAAAAACAAAGAATTTAACTAGTTAGAGTTATCGTTATTCCTCACGAAGCAAGAATATTGTTATGCGTTGTATAAATAAATTATTTAAGAAAATTAAAATATCTTGATTTAAGATTTGTTCAAATTATTTCCCGAATAATAATTCAATGTGAGTGAAGGCGATGTCAAAGTTTTGACGGATTAGCAGTAAATAATGTACAGATAATTTTGATTACCGTCATGATTAATTGTTTTATCAATCTCTTAGATGAATTGTGAGATAAATATAACGTGTGTTCCTTTTCACATATATTTTTATTTTATTTATTGGTATTATTAATTATTAGATTTTATTTAGCCACACACGATCCACTTTTGGACCAAGGCTTTACGCAGACTTCGATTCTACCGCCTACAATTGGCGGAAAGAAACAAACTTCTCTGCATATTCGTATATAAACGTAGTGTGAATATTACATTATTAAATGAAAACCTTCACTTATTACCATTACGTTTGTTTGGTTAAAACGGTCTTAAACCAGACACGTTGAACGGGCAGGTAAGTTTAGAACAGTGAATATCTTGACTTATTACCATGTTTTTGTTTGGTTAAAAAGGTCTTACACCAGGCTCAAGGCCGGATTTACATCACCAATGTTGAAAGGGCCTGAAATAATCTAGTTAGTAAGATGGTTGGTGTACAGTCAGGAATTAAATTTAACTACCTGTTGATAATCAAACTTTTACTTACTTATTTTTAAATACTATTTACTTAGAATTATTTAAAGAATACTCTTTGACGACGCTAAAAATTGTTTATTTAAAACCGTGGTTTGCCAAAATGGGAGGTTTAAGATATTTAAAGTGAATGCAATCACAATATCTTCAATAATAAAGTGAATTCAGCAGCAGAATTTCAAAAATTCAAATCAGTCATCTAGTCAGAGTTAGCCATCTATTCAAAATAAGGTATACTCCAATAAAACAGGACTTCGCTGAGCTCACTCAATTAAATTAATTTAATTGATGTGGATTTTTCACACACAGAATCACCAATCAAGAAATTCATACCGGAATTGACGATAGTTAGTTAATACATGATTGAGAATTGCTCTGGTGGATTTATAATTTTAGTGTACATAATACAAACGTTTTTCTTTTCCCCAAATCTACGTTGAAGTATTTTACAATCATCTTGTTGAATTATGGCTCTTATCAATTTTTTTCAATATTTTAAATGAAACCAAATAAATACATTTCTTCAAAGCTTCCCCCAGTTATATTACGTTAGTACACAACTCTAAGTGTTACAAAAAGAATTTGTATTTCAAAACAAGACCTATTAAAACATCCTGTTCCCGTGTGAACTAAAAGTCGTAGGTACTCAAAAGTATCATGTGGAATAACCTTCTAAGAATTTTCAGGGCTTCTGTATTTATAAAACCTTATTTTCGTACCAAAGCAAATTGCTTACACGAGAATTACAAAATTCCCCATAACTCGCCACCTAACGCATTCCTCAGGTAACTTCATTTACAGTAATAAAAGTTTTCCTAAGAAACGACTAAGGGATTTGTAAGAAAATTCCATCGCTTATTGAACATTGTTTTATAAAATTTTATCGCAATAACTTTTTATGATATACCCATCAATTTAATATTTATCATTGAAGAAGAAGAAGATAATACTAATAATTCTAAAAGGAACAGGATACAGATCATGACACACAAAATAAAAATAAAAGGTGACGGTCCCAACTAAGAATCCGAGAGGATTTCTGTTTTACCAGGACAACATCTCAATCCAATAGGGTTGATGATATTATTAGTATTTTTATGTATGTAAGTCAATATTGATAATTCTGAATTTAAAATATGAGACCGACAAAAATTATGTAAAAAAATTGGGTCACTATGGTCTAGTGGATTGAGGCGTTTTCCTCATGAGACAGACATCCTGTGTTCGATTCCCAGTTGCGACCGTTACCTTTTTATTTTCTGTGTCTTATTCTGTATCATGTGTCCGTTTAGATTTACTTTTATTATCTTCTTCTTCAATGATTAATTTATTGATAAAAAATTTAGATCAGAAATATGTTTTTTTATCATTTGAGAGGCGGGTACGGGTACCGCAGCCTCGGAATTATTTTTAAAAGACAAACAATATTTGAAAATCTCCTACTACTATCACAGTAAACGGAAAATGTTGCTTGCGTCGTTATGGAGGACTTAGATAGCCGAAGAATTTAATGCACGACGCTTGGGTGGGACCCAAACGCGATGCCAACTCAGCTACTGATCGGTCATTTATTGGATAAACATCACCTCAGCCATAGGTCAGAAGGAGAAACAGATCGGGAGAGGTCGGGATCCCTACCCAACCCCCCTCATTCTTTCTCCTTCCTTTCCTTAAAAGTTCCTACCACACAGCGTCCCCAAAGATTGCATTATCTTCCTCTAGGCCTCCTGTGTGGGTTTAATGTAAAAATAATAAAAATAGGAGCCTAAATCATATCATAATTTTTTTGTCAAGGGTTCTTAAATTTTTTTAAGCTAAACAACTAACCATCAGGCCTTTTTCCAGGAGGGGTGGGCAGAGACGATCGACCGCCACACAACTTTATCTTGGCTCATACTTCTAGCTTCATTAGCTTACCCCATACAGCGCACGTGATCCGTTTCTACATATCAAGGAAGTCATAATTGATTTGATACGCCATATTTTGCCCTTTCGGCTGCTTAATTATGTATTTGCAATTTGAGAATGGCTCACGTGCATTGTGCGGAGTTTCCGCACGAAGCTATTCATGGATCGTCTCATATATACAGTTAAATTATCATGACTTTATTTTAATGAAGTATCGACAAAGGCCTTATTCGCAGATGTTTTTTGTTAAATGTTATATACATAGCTAAATTTTTTATTTTTTTTCCATTAACTCTACACAGGATTCCCTGAGGTAAACAATTTCCCCCGTTGCCTTTATCATCTTTTGAGATGCTGTTTGGAGATTTTTTTAAAGGAAATAAAGGAGAGAAGGAACCTTCTATGAGGGGTAGGTAGGAATCTAGGGGTCAGTGTGTGCAGGGGTGGTGGACATAAGAATCTATTTCTCCCACTGAGGTGCAGGGTGACGAGTCGATAGAGTCCTGTTGGAGAGGTCAAAGGACCTCCCTCAACCAGTGTCTCCCGATCCGTTCTTCCGTGCGGTAGGTCAGCAGACAAAACCGCCGTCACAACCTAGAGAAACCCGAGAACCCCTGCTAAGTCACCGAATGTAGTAAATCATTTATGCAGGGATATTGGCTAACTAATAAATGGGTCAAAAGAGCAGTGTCAAATAGAATGATTTAATTATAATTAATAATTATTTAACTTCTTGAATTGAAATTCTACCATAGCTACATGGCATTACATTATTGACAAATGGTATTTGTTCAAACTTTATAACTCATAAAATTTTCTAGAAAATTGAGCAGATGAGGATAACCTCAGAGGAAAAACCAGAAAAAAGGGGATCTCTTTAACTTTTGGATGGATGCTTTTGTCATATTAACAATCCAACGATCTTTCATTAGCATTTATTAACAAATTTGGTGACCTCTGGTGACTTAACTCATCGTTACGCAAGCAAAATTATATTTCAGAAAATGAAAGTTAGTTTGTAGGTATTTACCTCTACTTGACACGTCAATAAGGAACTTAACTGAAAAATATTATTGCTGAAAAAACATACATTCATGCATAGATTAACAAACGCTGATTCTGAAAGTACAAGTTTTTTAAATATTATATAATCCTACGCAGAATCAATAAATCGTCACTCAAATTAATTGAAACTGCAAAACACTCAAAAGCCCTGTGATTGGTCGGCGAGTTCTGACGGCACTTAAACCGGTACCTCGCGAGTTGGCCGAATGCGAACAATTTTTTGCCTGCTTCGGCTAGTAAAATTATTTGTACGTACTACATATTATTTCAAAAGAATTTATGTTTTTTTGTTGTAAATCTTGCCAAATATTTATGCATAGTTTATTTTCAAACCGACACGAGTGGAAAAGATTAACCCTAATGATAACCGACAAAACCGAGTTACATATCACGCGTGCCCCACAAAATTTAAATTGTCTTTTCAACTACTAAATCAACATTTAAAAAAAATAAAATATATGTATATATATATATAATAGTAGGTATTTGAGTTAGAATGTGAACATTCGTAAAACAAAAAATGTGAAAAAATTGACTGGAATATTAGATTCTATATATGACCATCAATCACCAGAAACATTAAAAAATTTCACAATATTAGAAATATCAAAGAAACATTATAAATGTTTTCTTCTTAAATCTGCCTACGAAACCAAATCCGCTGCGTTCTTATGCGACAATCTATTATCATTAAATCAAATAAATTAACAGACATTTGTACGCAATTTCAATGCTTTACGCTTCGTTGACATTCGACCAAACATAGATAACATAGATAATTATCACACAATTATCAAGATGCACCTTTCGACATTGGCGCTTTGCATAAGCACAGCTCGGAGTAGGCTCCTATAAAGTCTGACGTTATATGGATTTAACAACTTTCGAATAAAATTATTGTTAAATTATTACCACATATCAGATTCAACCAAAGATCTCAGCTGTAAGGGCAAAAATTGTTGTTAAACTATTAGCACATTGATATCTGATGATTCAACCGAAGATCTAAGCTGTAATGGTAACAATTGTTGTTACATATTGGATGCTTTGCCTGTCCAACCAGGAAAGTTTCCCGTTCTAGGAAATTAAATTATTACAACATATCAGATTCTACCAAAGATCTCAGCTGTAATGGCAAAATTGTTAAATAATTACCACATATCAGATTCAACCGAAGAACTCAGCTGTAATGGCAAAAAATGTTTATTTATTTATTTATTTGCAAAAACAGTACAAAAACCAATACATTGCAAAAGCGGTGAACAAATTGTGGAAGAAAATTTTATACATAAGTATACAGTTAAAACATATGCAAAAGCGGTAAACAAAATATGGAAAAAAAATTATACATACGTTAGTATATATAGTTAAAACAAATACAATATTTCGCGCTTAAAATCGTTGTAGGACATATGGAAAATATCCAAGTTAGCTGGAAGGGAGTTAATTAACCTAGTGAGTCTTCCCAGGGGCATCACCATTGGTAAGTTATTTCTGGACCTGGGAAGAATTAAAAGCCTGTGTTGGCGGCCTCTCGTGAAATCATCCTGGACATAAAGTCCTATTTTTGACAGAATGTCTGGAATTGATAGTAAACCATTCAGAAGCTTGTAAGCCATCAACAATAATGCGACGTCCCGTCTGGAACTAAGGCTGCAGATATTCAGCATTCCCGAGATAATGCTGTTGGAAACAGCCATGGGTAAAAACCAAACTCTCTCATATAGAGGTATCGTAAAATGTATGTTGTTAAATTATTACCACATATCAGAGTCCACCAAAGATGTAATTTTTGCGATTTATAACTTAGATCTCTGATTGAATTTTAAATTATAAAATTCGTAATTCTTTAGAAAAATATTTGGGTCTCAGGTGTGAAGTTCTTTGGAGTGAAATCGCCACCGACATTACGCTGGGAAAGACAGGCAGCGGCCGGCGGTGTCAATTAATGAAAGGTGGGGTCAATAAGTCACTCTCAACGGTCCATTTGCTGGTACTTAGTTCGTGCTGAATGCTGCAATAGAGTACAGTGATATACCGAAGACTGGAAACATCAAGATTTTCGAGATTTTTAAAATTTATTTTTTTATATGTGATATATATTTTAATACCATTTTAGATCGATCGATTGTATTTCTGATGCCAATAAATAGGTAGCCAATATAAAGATACTTTTTTTATGTCCCCAAATTTAGACTTAACCTTGCCTTCTTAATTTAAATAATCGTAACGGTTGAACAAGTTGAACGATGCTGCACCGAGAGATAGATGGTTTTTTAGGTATTCACAATAAAGTCTATCAAAACTAAAATGTTTACATACTTTATTTATATTTTTCTACACATTCCAGTAGTATGCATTAATGGATTAAATAAATTTATGTTAAAATAACAATTATGACACTCACCAAAATAACTATTTTGTATAAAATTAATAAACGAAGGAAATGTTTGCTTTTGACAAAAGTTTTTTATACTGTAAAAATGATTTATTATTTTTTGCTTTAGTCGTGTAAAACTAGAATTACTAAGGACGGTTTGTTTTCTCGGTGACCGGATAAATCATCAAAATGATAATTCATCACATCTTTAAAAAGTTATATAAAGTCATGGAAAGTGATGAAACAAAAACTTTATTAACTGGGTTAAGTAGGTTAGGTTTGGTTAGGTTAGGTTAGGTTTAATTTTTTTTCATCGTTCCTAATGACTTTATATCATTTTTTAAAAGTGTGTTGAATTGTCACTATGTTGAATTATCATGGAACCCTTTTCTCGAAGAAATTAAAATTTAACATTGACGTCAAATGGTCACGTTTTTTCGGTGTCCGTTAAATTCCGATTCTAAAGTCCGTTTCAGCTTTTGAAAAAATTGTGATTAGCAGAAGAGGACAACTATCATGTTGTTAAGCTAAATTACAATTTGATAGAAAGCTGAACCACACCTAGAATCGGCGTTCAACTGGGACCTTTCAAATGTCAAAAAAAAAACAATATAGCGCTGAATGGACATTTGATGACTTTATCACACGTGATTTTAGGCGAAACAAAATTTTTCAAATCAATCGTTTTCGGAATTCAGTTTATCCAAATCGGAATTTAATCATTTGCGTTCACTTATAATATCCATAACTTTTTTTATCGAAAATGGAGGGTTCGAACACCTCGCTGGATTATTCAGTGATTATTTCCTTACAGAAATGCAGGTGTGTATTTGCGATAGTTCACTGGTACAAGTTAGTTTTGAAATACACATTTATTATTACATAAGTCAATTAAAATCAGTGAAGTTTCCAGACAAATGAACATCATTACATTAATAGTAAGCCTTAAGCAGCCTCCACACAAACTACTTTTTCTCCTTTGCAAGGACACGGTAAGACAATGATAGATTTATCATTCACCAACATGACTTCATTCCAGGCTTGTCAATAATAAATGTCGACTTGTTAGGAATTTGTTCTGAATTGTATTCGCGGGCGTTCGTTTGAGTTAATCATTCAAACCTTTCACGGGGCGATACAGATCAATGTTGCCAAA
Organism: Hesperophylax consimilis; assembly: GCF_061612785.1. Lineage (NCBI taxonomy): Eukaryota > Metazoa > Arthropoda > Insecta > Trichoptera > Limnephilidae > Hesperophylax > Hesperophylax consimilis. Next base: position 8,332,265 of record NC_142842.1, read on the forward strand.
CTAGCGACCGCAGAATTTAACGGTGGAAAATATTTTATGGGATAGGAATGTTATCGGTGTAAGTCTCGGCTTTCCTATTTGATTGTGCAAATTCAAACTTCTTAAACCAGATTCTGATAATTAGTAGAGTATTTAATCACTCTGTTTATCGAAAATTGATCATTTTCTGTGTTGTACTAATAATTCCGTCTGTCTCTCTCAATGTAATAAAAACGTGAATCACAGTAATCTCCCTGGGAAAATTATTTCCCTCTGGATAAATTGATTAGAGGCTTATATGGAGTAATTTTATCTTTCGATGTCTATTTTACTAGTTCATTTTTGGTACTGATTTCTTTTCAACGAACCAAACATCTATTTACATCTGACTACCTTTGCAAACTTTTCTTTTGGTGTAATATCTTTCCATATTTTTTAGTTTGTGTCTTAGTTATTAATCGTCTGGATTTCCTTTAAAATAATAGTGGTTCTATTTTCTAAGTCCTTCTCAATATTTTGGGACACTAAGAATTAATTTTTAGGTTTGTTATTTTCGCTGGAGAGAGGCGCCAAATATTGACTCACAATATCTTTCTAGGCCGTGAGAGAAGAGATTATTACATTATGATGTCTTTTTATTTACTTTTTTTATTAATCAATATTGTAGAATTGTGCGTAGGTACATATGAGCGTGACATTTTTTAAATTTTAACTGATGTATTTGTTAAGAAAACTATCAAATCATAAAAACAATCCTTCAAATCCAGACGACCACAAAAGAATCTCCCTACGTCTAACATACTTAACAAGACGATTATTTTAATATTCTTCATTTGAGATATGCAATTATGCAGAAAAAAATCAGTATCTTTGTATGTGCGTTCCAACCTCATCTATTAGAAATAGAGTGAGAACATGCTTTCTATCGAGAATATGCTTTCTATGCCAAAGAACGCCCGATAGAAATATAAACCCAATATTTAAACAACTTGTAATAATTTTTTTCCACTTTCAAACGGTTCGTTCTATGAAATAGATCATAGAATAGATTGAGTGAGATCAAAGTTTTAGTCACGTAACATTCCACGATTTTTTCCTGTTCTCTCATATTCCAATTGTTTCTTTTTATACAGACTATATACCTGATTTTTTGAATTTGTTTGCATTTTTGCTTTTGTTCTTTATTCCCGTTTCCATGCCATATATCAAATCATACTCCTACTGACAAACTACTTCAAGTACCATAACAGGTAGATATATATTTTTAAAACCATTACAGCCGCCTTGTTTATAGTCTGGTCCTCGCGTGATATCATAGATATAAGCTGCACCTTCTGGTGTTGTCTGCGTAATTTGTAGACCTGATATCTTCAGTTTACGGAGCGAGCAGACAGTCGACTATCCGCCGTGGGCAATGTGGTCATCTCATCTCCGTTCCTCTCCTATTAGCGCATTAATGCCACGGGAGCGAGGGGGAAAGCGTAGGAGTCTCGAGACTAAATGTGGTGTCGTGGGTGTCTCACAATTTGTTCTACCGCGCTTACGTATTTACAATCAGGTCTATTTTGAATAATTTGCATGGACGTATTGTATCTTGATAGAAGTACTTACGTACAGTCATGGATTCTTTAAAAAACTGATAAATCAAAATTTACAATGCAACTTTTTAATTCTTTACCGTTGACAGCAATGTTAATGATCATAACCGTTAATAAAAATTAACGTATCCATTATATATCATCATCACTTTTGGCTCTACAACCCCTGGTGGGTCTTGGCCTCCTCAAGAGTCTTCCTCCACTCATCTCGGTCCCGCGCCAGCTCTCTCCAGTTTCGAAGCTCCAAGGCAGATAAATCTTTGAGGACGTTGTCGCTCCATCTTAACCTTGGCCTTCCCAGGCTCCTTCTGCCTATCGGTCTTGAGCTCAGCAGGGACTTTGGTTCTTGATGCGCGGTCATTCTCTCCACATGACCTAGCCACCGAAGTCTTCCCAGTTTTATGAATTTTTCGACGTTTAGCTCCTTAAACAGAGTATAGAGCTCATTGTTATAACGTCTGCGCCAAAATCCATTTTCTAGAACCGGTCCGAAGATGCGCCTCAAAATTTTCCTTTCAAAAACATCCAGTGCTCGCTCATTCTTCTTAGTTAGAACCCACGTCTCGGCTGCGTACGTAAGCACTGGTCTAATTAGTGTTTTGTACACTAATACCTTGGTGGTTCTGGAAAGCAGTCTTGATTTTATTTGTTTTTGTAGGCGGAAATAGCAGCGGTTTGCATTCACGATGCGCTTCTGGATCTCCTCTGTAGTGTTGTTATTGTTTGTTATCAGGGAGCCCAGGTAGGTGAATCTTGGTACCGTTTTAAAATTTTGGCTTTCACATACGAGAGATGGGGTTTGTTGGGTACATCCTACGGCCATCCATTATATAACTAACATTAATATTAACTTGGCCCTTTGTAGCAGTCTTATTTTCGAGTTCCTACCGTAGCGGCTGACAGCATTCTCAATTTGCCGTCTTGATTTGCGAACTACTTGTCTAAAGAGCGCTGTGCATCGTAGGAATTTGTTCTGTCAGTGAGGGCGAGATACTCGGGGACACGGGACGTTTGCGAAGGCTTGCCGACCTTATCCTAGAAATAGAAAACATACAAAAACCAACGAAACCATATCCTATAAATAGAAAACATACAAAAAAAGTTTATGCTTTACCTCTAACAGAGAGAACATACATACTATCCATTACGGTATCCATCCTTGTTCTTAACAGGAATGCTAGATTTCAACATCATAGAAGCCCATTGAAAAATATTTTTAGGTAGACATTTTCTCTCTGTAACTATACATAATCCACCTAATTTGAAAAAGGTTTACTTGTATGTGCCTAACAAGTACACTTGTGAGAGATCCCATGCACTTTTATTTGCTCGATGACTTCTACCTGGCAGAACGCACCAACCAACAGAACGACTCAATTATGAGTAAATGATCAAATTTGACCATCGACATTTTCAACGTCACTTACAGACAGTTCAGTGACTATCTTTTGAGGAATGTCACAAAATAATAAAACTGCCCACCATGACGGTTTATTTTACTTACATGCACCTATGTAAGAAAAAATAAGTACCGGTGTGTTATACTGATATTACTAATGTACCATTTATTGACAACAAAGTTATTTTATTTATTTATTTATTTAACGCCCATAGGGCTTTTACATACTACATACATACATACTATAGAAGACGTGAAGAAATAAATAAATATCATGTATTGAATGTAGTTGTAATGTAATGTATGGAGTTATAAGTCTGTAGTTTTACGTAAATCAATGATGCAAGTCATAAAGCAGTATTATGTAAGACCCACTTGGTCATAAATATGAATTAAATTTTGAGTCACTTGTTCAAGTTATGTTTTAGTTGGAGTCACTAGCTATTTGCCTCTGATAAGTTTTTTAAAAGTTTCCTTTTATATATTCTATGATATTATTTTCAATTTTCAATTCAAAATGAAAAATGTGTTTATTTACAAACAAGTTCTATAATGTAATTATTACTATGCCCCACAGTTTTTTCGCCTTCTGAAGGCATCATCAAACAATTTGGAACATAAATAAACTATTTTTTTGTAAAATTAATAATAGTATTATTGAATACACATAAGAAAAAATAAACTTGGAGTTCTACAAATTATATAGTTCTACAAATGATAACAGTCCCTATAAGTCCCTAAGTCCCTATTTAAATCAGCCTCAGTACTCAGTTGCAAGTTATAAGTCTTAGTTGAAAGTTACTAGTATTAAATCTCTGCTGTAATTTATTTGTTATAAGTTTTAGTTTAAATAATTTGATAATCTAGGTAATGTGTTATATTGCATAGATATATTGTAAGGACTTAATGAAAATTTAGTTCTACGAGTTGATTTATAAGCTAGTGTATTTGATTTTGTGATCGTGTTTTTTTCTGCAAATGTTTTTCTGCATTCCGGTACGGCCTAATTAAGGCTTCAAATAAAATACTAACCTTTCCAGTAGCCATTTTAGAAAACAGTGCAATAAAAAATCCCTTATCCTATTATTTATAATTGGACACCCGTTCTTGATTCATAAATTATTACCTTGTTAAGGAATAACACGCAATCGCAATTATGATTTTAAGCAGTTTTGACGTTACTTTCCTTTTTGTTGCACGCTCACGCCATCTCTCTGAGGGGCTTCTTTACCGCGGTGCACACACGTCCAAATAGCAAACTTAGCTGGTCAAAACTAAAAATAAGAATACCTATTTATTTGGAAAGACGGTCAAATATCATAAATACATACGCTGGTAAATTTGAACAAAAAATCAAAGCGTTACCGTTAATAGGCTTCGAAATACGACGCTTCTTCTATCTTTCAGAAGACGGAAATCTTTTCATTGCTTTCGAAAACAACCACTCCAGTATTTGGCCTGAGTGTGACCTTTTTCCTATAGATTTAGTCTTAAAGATATGTTGCAAAAGTACAATATTTTTCTTGTTTTTAGTGGAAACTTAAAGAACGTTTCTGTAGGTATGAAAATGTGTTTTATTTTCCCACGTTGCAAACAATCTGATAAAATTAAACTTCCTCCTATTACCATTGAATGTTGTTTTTGCAATTATGAAGGACTTGGCTAGCATATTAAACTCGAAACAGCTGCGTGGAAATTTGATACCTAGTTACTTATCTTGCAGACTTTTAATCAAACCATTATTTTGATACTTTTCGCCATTAATAAGTTCATTTCCTTTAAATTATTTTCAAGGAAAAACATACGATAAATTCTTTTTATTCGGAAAATAATGATTTCAAAAATACTGAAAACGGTGAAGTAGATAAATTACAATAAATATGTTTGAAAATCTACTTTTTTTTTGGCAACCTAGATATGCGTTTCGAACCTTTGTGCGATGATGCAGTTTCCGTCGCTTTATAAAGGTAACGTAGTGAGTTGGCGCATAGTCCGATGTGATGACTTTGGTTATTTAATTATAATGAACAACTGGAAATAGCCAATTCAAAATATGAAAGAAACAAAATCATATATAATATAAATCAACAACACATTATTTAAAAATATGTGAGAAAGAAAATCATATATATTATAGATATACAGCACATTATTTAAAAATATGGAAGAAACAAAATGATTTATATTATTGATCACCAACACATTATTTAAAAATATATAAAAAAAACAAAGTCATATCTATTATAGATCAACAACACATTATTTGAAAATATGTAAGAAAAAAATCATATATATCATATAGATCAACAAACGATATGTTAATTGACATTTTGTAATTATGCTTTAGGAACCAAATTAAAGTGAAAATAAAAACCTTTTCAATTTTTTTAAAAATAATATGTGTATTTGTTTAAAAAATATATCATATTATCTATTAGTACATAGTTTGTACATGACTTGCCTTTCTATTATTTCACTAAATTCCTGTTTTTAACAAGCTTTCTTAACAATGTTCATAAATAACATTATTGATTACCGCTGTGATCATTATCAAAAATTCACAATGTACTGAAAAAATATTACTAAGCTATATGGCACTACCGCGATATTTCCTATGTACTGAATAAGCTTTTAAAATATAAACAATTTTGTTCATTTAATTAATGCAACACAAGCGAACGATGATCGTATGTCCTATTTAACGACTGCTCACCTACGCAAACAGTTAGGTTCGACAATACTATACAATATTTTATAACTACATAAGTGTAGTGTGCAAAAATCAATTGTTTATTGTTATTTGTAAGTAAATAAAAAGTTAAGCAAACAAGCAATAAAAAATAACACACTACGCCTTCGAGTCATGAATCACGATGCCTGAGGCCAAAACTCGTTTAGAAAAAAGGTCTTGAGTCGTGTTTGAAGTAAAAAAATTGAAATTGAATTGAAATTTACGATATCAATGCACCGTATGCCATTTCTGGTTGCCGCACAAAACGGCCTTGCATTGTGCAATGAAATGCAGCTCGGCCCACGTTTGTCAGACGTACTTTTAATCATTTTAGTAATCCAGCAGGCGACCTGACAGCAGCCAAGGATATTTAGATACCAGTCTTAAACGCTAACTCAGCATCATATTACATGTCATTTTATTGGCAAACCTAGGACCTTTGTTAAAATATTAAGTTGCTCAGTAAGCGACACCGTGTAATGAATGTATAAAGGCTGTTCCTTTTTTTAAATGTAAATAAATTGTGTCTGACCAACAGTTAGTTTTTTTTTAGAATCACGCCTACATTGACGTGTAGCCATGAAAACTAAAAAAAAAAATAATAATTCAAAGACATTTTACCAAACTTAAGAGCTAATTCTCTTCATTTGAGTAGAAATAATAAAAAACATATTTTTCACTTTTTTGTTCTTAAGCCATTCACTATGTATTTTTGTAACAATATTATTTTTTTGTATGTCATGAATTTTAAAAGAATATATTGTGAAAAAAATAACCATAAAACATATTTACTATTTTAATTTTGAAAGAGTTGATGGAAAAGCTGACCAAGGAACGAACGAGGGAATCAATAAATCATGTCAACATGCTGAAAAAAAATATTATGTAGGTATATAAGGCAAAAGAATGTACGAATGTAAATTTATTAAGGAGTGCAGAGAAATGTTAAAAAATTATTACTTTCTCACTTGGTAAAAAGTAGTCCACCTTGTTTAAAACGGTTCCATGATAAATCAACACAGTGACAATTCTACACACTTTTAAAAAGTGATATAAAGTCATTAGAAACGATGAAAAAAAATTTTAAACCTAACCTAACTTAACCTAACCTACTTAACCCAGTTAATAAAGTTTTTGTTTCATCACTTTCCATGACTTTATATAACTTTTTTAAGATGTGATGAATTATCATTTTGATGATTTATCCGGTCACCGTTTAAAACACCGATTACTTTATTTGTTTAACATTACCTTAAACTACATAGGTATATTCATAATATTTATATTTTTACCCCCTTACTATGGGCGTATTTTGTGTATCAGAGAAACAATCATTACTGTACAATAAGGGTTGGTTATCTGTTGTGTAGGGTTTGAAACACGTTTATTATTAAGGCCATAAATTGTTCATATTGTTTACAATGTATTTAAAATAACGATATTATATTGGCCGCCATGAAACATGCAGTTGCCTAGTATGGTGTTCAATGTATCAATACGTTGTAAATGTCAATTAAATACCATGTAATATATATATTTATATATTTTTTAAATTACAAAAAAAAATGTTTTTTGAATATCTCCGTAGCCTTGTAAATCAATCAGGAGTTCTAATTTTGTGAATTTTCTCTATTAAGTGACAAGATGGTAAACGATTGTATGAATAATCTCATTTTTATGAAACAATGATATTTATAGTACATACTAAATAATAAATTTATATTTTTAACAGTATCGGCATTTAGTCGAAATGAAAAAAAAATCCATCTGTTTGGGTAGTGAGATTACAAGAATTACCATTCCTCGTGTACAGTTATTATTTTTTTAGCGGAAGTTATTTTTTGAAGTGAAACTTCTTTAGGCGCGTAATGAATTTTCTGGGACGGAGTAAAACCGAGTCAGGATCGACACGAAAATGCGGGTACCCCCACCACCGCTCACCGTTCACTGTCCCTCTCTCACCATATGCGCTTGTTGAGGTGGGGGAGCCGCTCACGAACGTTCTCTCCCGACACGGGACAACAATCGATGCAGTTTTTGCACGATTCATTAAGGATTTAAGTGCTCATGTATATATCTCGCACTTTAGTTACCATAACCCAATTATCACGACATTAGGAAATGATATTCATGAAATTGACAATGAAAATGGCACATGATTGGTAAATTGTCATTGTAATTTCTTTGTAATTTTTAATTGTAATATTGTTATTTATGTAATATTGTATACTTGTGAATAAATTGAAAATTTTTGGAACTATACATTAATCGAACGTCATTCATCTATAAGAAAATATTAGAAAAAGCAAATCCATGCTTCGTCGTTGAATTATTTAACCTCTAATTTTCAAACTAACCTAAGAGAGAAAATAGAGATGATGAAATGAAAATAGAGAGAGAGGAATACTAGAAGTTTCACTTCTGTCTTGCGTAGGCTTGACACACCCACTTTTTTAGATTTATTTCGTACTTACATACAGTTACGTCACCTAACTAAGTAGGTAGGTACCTATTTAATAAAATATTATTTCCGTCTCAATTAGGTTCCCGCGCTCTGCCATATCATACACCTATTAGATATGGCTTGCATCATAGGCAGGCCCTATCATAGAAACGATCTATTCTGTATCGAAATCTTGTGATTACCTGGAACAGTATGTAAGAAAGGAACATATAATATCATTAAAATGCTTATTTTAAAGCACACTTAGTTTTTTTACTGTATTCAACATTTTTTGGAACGATTTTCTCAGTCACCAAGTGTTATAAATGGTTCATAATAATAAATAAACCTTCCTCATAACAAAACACTGTGGCTTTATTTATATTAAAAAAAAATTATAATCAGGAACGAGTTCAGCCTGGAGGCTGAATAAATCATAATATCATAGAGGGAAAGAGAGAGGCTCCTCCGATTACCTCTCACCCCAGAAGATAGGTGGAAACCTGAGTGGCAAACGGCCAACGTGGGAAATGCCCATCTCATACAGGACCCCACCAACAGACAGCCTGGGTTCTCATTGCCTCGCAAAACCTGGTCTGCCATCAATAGGTTAAGGTGCTCCCATAGTCGCTGTGCCAACAGGATGCACAGATGGGGCCTTAAAGAGTCGGCGATGTGTGAATGTGGTGCGGTGCAGACCACCAAACATGTGGTCAACGAATGCCCGCTCCATTCATTCCCCGGCGGGATTGATGAGGTCCACATGGCAACGCCTGAGGCCCTAGACTGGCTCGCAGACCTAGATATCCCACTCTGACCCCCCCACCATACAAAAGAAGAAGAATAGCAGAGCGGGCTCTGAGCCAAACGGCGCCTAGCACCAGTACAACCCTCAAAGGTGCCATTTTAGATGTTAGTTATTATATTCTTTAGCGCCCAAAAGGAATCGCTCCAATTGAACCTGCACAGGTCCGGCCCAAAAATCTCTCAGATTCTCGAAACCTCACGTTTAACCTTATCTTGTTACCCACTTTGGATGGAGGGGCGACCCTATATATACTACTGTCATCTGTCGGATAAGTCGATTAGCTCTAAAATCTATCCCCACTAGAGCCATCTATATCTTGTAGCTCGAACTATCATACATGGGATATGAGTTTAAGAGTTAATTCATACAATTTCTCCTCATCTGCGACGTGGAGGAAATCGTAATTGGTATACAATAATAATTATGTACCCAGGAAGCTTAATATAAAATTGAAACAATGGTCAAATAGCTCAATTAGTTTAGAGTTCCAAAGAAACTGGTAAGAACTTGCATTAAATTTTAAATTTACTGATCGCTATCAGGACAAAATTCGTATCGGTTATATGTAATTATTAGTATTTATATACATAATATGATATAGAAATTGCAGGTTGCAGCTAATTCTAAAGATTGAAATCTAAATAAATGTATGACATTTCGATGGGTTGATTACTGCCTTTCTTACGATTTAACCAACTAATAATGTAGACAGTAATATCTCTAGCATACCCACAAGCACAAATAACAAAAGAAATGTGTATCTAAAGACAAAATATATTATTCTGTTGAAAAAATTATAAAGGCATATTGATTTTTTTCTCCATCATACAAATGAGTATAAGGCCATGTTGTTTCTCTCCGGTATAGTTAGTTAATGTGGGGGTTTCAGGGCATTTCATCGCCGCTCAATAAACTGTCGATTATTGCTACTTCGTTTAAAAAAACTACTCTATATTATCGGCTTCACCACCGCTGAGTAACACTACCCATCAAGTAAGTAATCATAAATGTTTAAACCATTCATCAGTTCTCAACACCAAATCGTACCAATTTGGAAGTTCTTGACGGTGGTGAAACTGGGTTTACCGCCATATTCATCACATGGCTAAAGTTACTGCACAAGAATTACCAATAACTCAACATTTTAAGTTGGTGAAACCTCAAATTAATATTTTGCAAAAACTTCGACAGAACAAATCAACCATAGGATGGCTTGAGAAAATGGTTCACTGAGAAGTGAACTGATAAAACCGAGAAAAATGTTTTGTGTATGTTTTAAGAAACAATTGTTAACTGCCTGCTTGAGCAGTTGATTCACCAACTCTGACAGGAGAAAGGCAATTCAATGATAATGATTAAGTTTTTGATTTCATAATCAAATGACTTAATAATCTTACTTCACGAGATGAAACGAATTCATTTACGAGCGTACAATTTCCCATATTACCTCAATAATCCTTAGCGAAGGTTTTAATAGATTCCGTAAAGGTTAGAATAACTCATACGAGCCACACCTCTTGAGAACAGGAACACAACACTGTAGAGTTTATGAAGTAATAAATGGTTGTGCATATACCAACTTGAGTATTATCGTGAGAAAATCGATTAAATTCATTTAAGATTCGTAGGCAAAGTCAATAATATTATTTGAGGCACTCAGGTTTTAAATTTTATCATTTATCAATAACGAATGGTAAGTCATCGAAGAGGGATTAAAAAAAGAATAATCCAATAAACAACCTAATAAATTAATATTGAATTTTTTATAAAATAAAAAATCATATTTAGCAAACAACTAAAACCTGCCAACTTTAGCTTTGTAACAATCTCCGAGCATTTAGTGGCCAGTGATTCCCTACGGGGCGGTTTGTTAACGGGGGGGGGGGGGGTTAAGGGCTAAAAATGGAGTAAAAGGATTTTTTAAAAATTTAATGAAATCAACTAAGTCGTAGGTACATCGTTGCAAGAATCTTGCAGATGAACCGATCAATTTGTGATTAGGTATTACTGATGGATTAACAGCATTTTTTTGCTATGTAAATATATTTTTTAATTAATTTATACCAACTAATCTAGTAGAGAATTGGTCCCGCAAATTCCGGACTTAAATAAATGGGAAAATATATTTTTTTAAACTACCTAGTTAGGTACTAACCGGTTGATCGTGATATTGCCAAACATATGGTAACCCCCTTGCGAACATGCAACTTTCCAAATATTCCAACGTTTACACGATTTAAGCTTAAAAAAGTTGCTTGAATTAACTGCATATTCTTGAACTTTAGAGAAATCTTATTCGCATCATGCAGCCCCTTTCTCAATTTCAGCCTGTTGTCTATCCTCAAATTGGTGATGCCGTAATTTAACTGGTTTCAGATAGTTGGGTGCATATAAGCTCCCGGATTACGAATAACCTGACAATATATTAAAATCTCCTACTATCACCACATTAAGCAGAAAATATTGCTAATATCGTGATGGGAGACTTTGCCAGCCGAGGAATTGAATTCACGATACCTGAGTGGGACCCAGACACGATGCCAACTCAAACATCGACCGATATAAAATATAATAAAATAACTTAGCCACAAAATCCAAAGCGTAATTATTAACATTCTGCAATTCGGCATTGTGATCGAAAATTAAGATAAGTGTTATTACGGTAATAACATGTAATTTTCGCGTAAAAAGGATTTAATATCGATTCCGTTGTTATCGTGTACGATACAAATTATCCTAAATTAATCTTATTAAATAGTAATATTGCCGGGCACTGCCGACCTCTTGAGAGTATAATTATCATTACCTACCTACCTATTTACAGTATGCAGTAGTTGTTTGCAGTGGGTGTAGTTTCTGATTGTTGTAATGTCACGGTTTGGAGCAGGGATGACAAACCCAAGGCGCATTAGGTACATTAAAATGCTCAATTTCTTTGTGATTTGCGAGATAAATTTTTGTTTCTAACTAAACGAACTAACCATCACGCCGTTTCTCCTCACGGGTAGGCAGAGAGGATGAACCGTCACACAATGCTTTCATACCAATCAGTATTTACCACTCTGGAAAGTACTAAAATAACACAAATTAATCTCATAAAATTACCGGATTCGTAGGCAAGGATCGTAACCACTCGACCACGAAGCCGTCAGAGATAATATTAATAATATCATAACATTTGTACAGCGCAGTTTTGTGCTATTTCACTTCAAGCATGCTTTACTAGGATAAACTCAAAAACAATAACTGTGGTCAACTTCTTAAAGTCTCATACACTTCTCCTAACATGAGGGAAAAGATTTTCTGCTCTAGGTACGGCAACAGTAACGCTATTTAAAGTGTAAAACAAGAATTTTTATAATTTAAAAAATGCTAAAAATATATTTTTAAAAAGTTATCATTTTCCGAAAAAAAAATCAAAATGAAAGATAAAATTTGAATAATGAGTGTATTGAACCGAAAAGGAGGGAATTGTTAGGTTTTATCCTGGATATATTATTTCTGATTTTACTAATTTCTTACTGCCCTGTATGACTGTCATGATTTAAATCTGTCCTATACTTATTGTTATTTGCGTACGTATAATATAGTATACGTCCCGTATGTATAGAAAGTAAGCACGTGTCAGGTCGACAGATTAGGCCCTTGGGTACTGGGTAGGAACAACAAAATCTTTATGGTGGGTGTTTTTGTCGAGTATTTAAATAAGTTAGATGAATGACATTGAGATATTCTTAAATTTATTGACAAGTCATTCAGAATAAACACACTGAAATGGAACGGAAATATCAATCTCTTCAATAAAACATTCATTTGTTACTATGAAAAGGAAACAAAAAATGACATTCGTTTAAATATTATAAATATCTTACTGAGTTAGAAGATAACTAACTAACCATCACGCCGTTTTGCCCGTAGGGGTAGGCAGGGAGGACGGACCGCCAAACAACTCGGTCTTGGCACACACTCCTTGCCTCATTCACATTCATACATCGTCCAATACGCACTCTTCTATTATTCTGATTCTAAGGCCCGACGCAAGTATCTGATTCATCACTTACGTCATATATTCTTTACACTCCTTTCTTCGTTCATTCGCTCTACATGCCCAAACCATCTAAGCATCCCTTTCAGCCTTGCAATCTTTGCGGATCTTCACATATCTCACACGAACATACATGGTTTTGCCACACATACAATCTCAAAAATAATCCAGAAATCTGACGGTAAAAATAATGTATTATTATGTACGGTGAGAGTGCGAGGTAAGAGGTCGCGATATCAAGTAGATAAATAATAATAATAATAATAATTGGATGACTTGTATAGCGCCTTTTTTGTGCAAAATCACCTCTAGGGCGCTGTGATATATATATAAACATGTAATTGTTTTTGTACTATTTATTTATTACTACTTGACGTGTACCCGGCGTTGATCGGGTTGTGAATGGTTTGGTGTAAAGTTTTGAGGTTATAAATTCTATTGTGCCTGAAAACTGGATCACTTGATCGTGCCACATCTACTTCAAGAATCCCCGATATCACCATTCACTACTGTATACCATATTATTACTTTTATAAAAACTACATCATATCGATTGCTATTCGATTGCGTATCTCATTCCAGTTGAGAAATAATGCGGTAAGTCTTCTTCCTCGGGTGTCCACAACTTTTTCTACCATTCAAATCACTCTAAAAACCTCTGGAACTAATAAGAACAAACTTTTTCAGCGAAATTGTTCCAATAGTTTTTTTTTTTGGTTTTAGGCATTTCACCCTGAAAAGAGTGCTTTGTGCCGGTAACAGTTAAAAATAACAATTTAATCATTGGACTCATGTTCCAATAGTTGAGTCTATAGGGGACGAAAAAAAATCATTTTTTATTTATATGGTTAAGAAAAACAGTGCTATAGATGGCTTATTCTATAATAATAACATCAGAATAAGCCATCTATACCACTGTTTGGAATCTAAATCTCGAAAGAATATTATTTTTAATTTGCAACTTTCTTCCAAGGTAGCGATGGTTTGTTCATTAAAAATTCGAAAGTAATTTACCTAAAAAATGTTCTTTTAAATTCCAATATAATCCAAACCAGAAGTCATCAACAAAACAGGTGAGTTGGGCCGACAGCTAAAGAGAACCATATACTCTACATGGGTTAAACCAAAACCTCCTAGATCACAAGGCCGGGACACTCGTTGAAAGCAACCTCCTAACTTGTATGGGATTTTACATAAATTATCTTTATTTTTTTTCAATTTATTAAAACATCTTAAAATGTTTTAGTTTATTTAAAAAATAAATTAAAAATACAATTTGAGGTTCCCATACAAGTTAGGAGGCTGTTTTGATTCAGTGTCCCGGCCTTGTGATCTAGGAGGTTTTGGTAAAATCCGTCAATAATCGACAGAATTTGAGACCTTTGAAGGAAGCGAATGTCAAAAGTGACGTGAAAGGTGTCCACTAAGATTGGTGCAATACTTAAATTCTTCTATTGGCATTGTGTGTTGGTAAACAGGCACAGAGATCTAGTGTATCGAAAGAACTGGTGACCTTTGAGGTGCGCATATATCTAAAAATTTTGGTTTAGTAATAAAACTACGCATAATGATTGATAATTGATAAATATTAAATGTCTTTAAAGAACAATAAATTTTATTGTAAAGAGAACACGGTTATTTTTTACATTAGAGTACGAAAATTCTTGTTAGCCAGTTATCAATAACTTTTCACATTTATTTTTGTGTTCCAATATCTTAATTTTTTCTTCACTTCCTTCTTAATTATTAGGTTATGCTGGAATTTATTATCTAAAGATAAGATTTCTAGAAGCACCAAATTGAAAATAACCTCGGGGTTTTAAATATCAATCGTGATCTGACTTTAGTTTCTGAGCTTTGGCTACCGGTGTAAAAGAAATAACCATTGAATGTAAATAAATCAGTTTGATTATATTAACCGTTTAGATATCGTTCATTAGCAGTTAACAATATTCTTGCGGTTCCAAATACATCTATGTAGGCACCTACTTGTATATTTAATATTTATTTCATTCATTGGTCTCTATATTTAAAAGCCACAAAACGGTCAATTAATATGTTAATTTTTAACTTCTGAGTGGCGAAAATCCAGTGGCGGAACTATGTGCTTCAATTTGCCCGGGGCGCGGGACCAACGGGCGCCAATTTTGAAAAAATATTAACTCTCGAATACATTTGCAGTTTTTCCAAAGGAGTTTTTTTAATGGCACTAGATTCATACCCATTATCTTCGAGTGTGTTCGTATAATATTTTTTTAAATTCATATTCTTTTCTCACAAACTTAAATTATGCTGTCTCAGTTAAAGTCACAAGGAGGAAACCCATAATTGGTTTTATTTTACTAAATAACACTTATGTACAAACTGATTTAATGTAAACTGTCGATTTCCCAAAAATGAATAAATAAATAAATAAGTATTGTTAAAACACAGAATACCGAATGTTTACTTTTACTAGTTTTTTTACAATAATACTTAACACCGCGTATGTGATTTCCGAGTAAAATACCACAAATTTTCTTCTTTTCTCTCCCGTAAACAACGTTTTTTATCACATTTGCGGCATTGAATGCCTAACGACTATTTATTTTAAAATAAATTTACTCTAGATACGTTAAGATGATTTAATGGATTATTATATCTAGGAGGATTGACATGCGCAACATAGTGTCACATCTGATGAAACATTGGCTAAATATGCACGAAACGCAAAACTGCGTAATAACTCAAAAATAAGCAGATTTGTACATTTGAAATTCCGCTACTGCGCTAACCCCTCGAAGCTGCTAACACGTTCCTAATGAATACAGATAATATTCTCACTGATTCACATGCAACACCGCAAGGTTTATTCTACCTCGTCGATGGACAAAAAATCGTTATTAGGTCGATTTTTATCGTCGGTCGTATTTCAGTTCTAAGAGCATTGATTTAATTCCCCATCAATTTCATATACGACTGAAATTTTATTCCGTTTCTTGTGATCGAACCACAAACCCGTCATAAGTGATTACTTCTAATCTTAACCTCATCTGATTCTCGGACCAAACTATGTCTACTGAATTATTTATTTTAATTCTATGTGTTAGAATTAAAGAGATTATTTCCATATCGAATATAAATTTGCTAAAATTTCGATGTATCAAGTGTAATAATTAATACCATACTGTAAATTGCGATGAATGAACTTGGAATAAGGTAAATCCGAGAACGTAGGTTGATAAGTTGTAAGTACTCAGGAATATTTTACTAAAATATTATTTAGGTACGCCATTTCAGAAGAGTAACTCGATAAATAGGTAAGTCATAAGTTTCATGATTATTTGATTATTGTTTTATTTTATTTTTTCAAAATTTCCGTTCATGTTTTTTGCACAGCGAAAACTTCCCGTTAAAAATTATTGCTGATTTATTAAAATTTTCATAATACTATTCATTTTCCTGTTAAAAGCGGGATTTTAGACCATTAAGGAATGATTTTATAGGTATCCTTATAGACTTTAAGTAAAATATCAATGTTTTGTCACGGTGTCTAAAAAAAAAAATATATATATTTAAAAAAAATAATTTTAACGATAGCTTTTCCGGTTGTATTGGGTGCGCAGACAACTTTTAGAGCTACACAAGGCCGGAAATTTTATTGTATTATAAATTAACGTTTCACTGCCAAGGGCGATACATTGTTCCTCAATTAGTGTCTGGTTTTATGGTTAAGCAAAAAATGGACAACGACAGTGTATGAAGCATTAGTCAACCAACAATGCAAGTGCATTAGGCTGGGCAGTCAAAGCTCTTTATGGAAATGCAGGGATCCTAGAAGTTACAAATTTAATTAAAATATGAAAGTATAAAAGTTAGTAGAGTATAAGGTTGGTTCCACTGTGTTTCATTGTCGTAAGGTGGCTCGTGAAATTTCTAACTGCCGTATAGAATATTGTACATTTTCTTTGACATATTTATGTATCTGACCGATTTAAAACTATTAATTTTGTGAAAAGTAGACTAAAAATGGATGTTAAATTTTTGTCATTTAATAAATCAAAACCAAAATTTCATCTGAAATCATAAGATTTGTGAGTGATGAAGATTCGTACTGACTCATTTATAAACCAACACAGTGACTATTCAACACACTTTTAAAAAGTGATATAAAGTCATTAAAAACGATGAAATTTTTTTTTAACCTAACCTAACCTAACTTAACCTAACCTACTTAACCCAGTTAATAAAGTTTTTGTTTCATCACTTTTCATGACTTTATTTAACTTTTTAAAGATATGATGATTTATCATTTAGATGATTTATCCGGTCACCTTATAAACCGTGTGCTGTATGTAACATTAAAATAAAACTATCCGTACCCCGCCACGCGTTGCTATGGCACAGTCTGTCTATGCAGATAGAAAAACTATAGCGCGTGTTGCTTTTACATCCAACAGATGGCTCTGTTTTTTTTCTTTGTAAAATCACGTTTGTCCGCTTCCGCTG
Source organism: Hesperophylax consimilis (assembly GCF_061612785.1). NCBI lineage: Eukaryota > Metazoa > Arthropoda > Insecta > Trichoptera > Limnephilidae > Hesperophylax > Hesperophylax consimilis. Next base: position 8,349,756 of record NC_142842.1, read on the forward strand.
TTTTTTAAAAAAAAAAAAACATGTTTATACCTGTTGCAGGAGTCATCTATATAATATAGGTAAAAGTATAAATAACCCGTATAAAAACATACGGGTATTCAAATGCAACGTTGTTTTATTAAAAGCTATTGGTGAAGAACTTTCTAAGATTTAAGATTTAAAAAAAACGAATAATTACATTTTTATTAATACAGATTATACAATTTGTCTAAAGAAATATCACCATATCAATTTAAAAAATTCAAACCTTCTTCAAGCCCGTTGGTACTGTATGATTGATTGTTCCGATTTGACCGCTCTTAGTAAGAATAACAATCTTGCAACATCTTGAACCGGAACTGGAACGTAACAAACAAATTACAGACTGATGAAATGCCAAATTTTCGAGTTAAGAAGGACTTCCACCTATGTAAAGTCAACTATATAAATGTTTCTTGGTCAATGTTGTTTTCATTAAAAGTAACGTAAAAATTTTAAATAAATTATCTTTTTTTGGTATTAATGAAAATATGGAAAGATTTCGTTCTTGGAGAAAAAAAAATAAGCAACAGAATTGTTTCAACTGTACCCGGTTTCCCCTACTTATTATTTGTCATACTCAAATCATCCAGTGGCTGGATCGAGAATTCTTATAAATACGGGTATTTTTATTAATTTTGAATGTTTTCCACCAAATTACTCTACCCAAAATAATTAATAATTAATAACAATGTACAGTTCCAAAAGTAATTTTGGAACTGAAAATGAATGAGGATATAATCGAAACAGTCATAGGTACGCAACTAGAGACCTCTAAGAGAGAAAAGAGTGAAAGAAAAGATTACACGTCTGCCCTGATGATGGACACTGCAATGCTGTCCGAAACGTTGGCTAAAGAAGGAGGTAGCGCAACACGGCATAATACCCCAAAAACAAATCAATTCTTTTGGCCGTAATAATCTCAAAACATAACAGAGTGAAATAACATAATTCAGAATAGAAAATGTTGCTTGAAATAGCTTTACCCGTATTTGGTTACCCAGTCTGAGTAGCTAGGTAGTTCCCAACCTTCTTCTGACCCATCTCTTTCCCTTCCCCACCCTCTTCAGTCTCGCAACATACTCCAATTCGGAATGCCGTAATCCCACCGGACGATAGAGAGGTGATTATGATGTCTCGAAAAAACCTCCCTACATTTACGACCCAGAAGTGACTTGCCAACACTGGATAATTTTTCAAGTTTAGGCATGAATATTGTGTATTGAATATTTTTAAAATTGGAATTCTGTTAACATATATCACTGATTGTGATACAAAATTATGCCTGTTTCTTAGGGCGGGTTGTTTCAAAGAATCTGAACAAATCATCAATTTTCGAAGTTGATTTTCAAGCTCTGTGAAGGTTTTATTCAACTTAGATTATAATTTCAGTTTTGTGAAGCAACTGGTCAGTACTGATTTAGTACTAATAGATGACAGAACTTGAAAATCAACTTTAAGGCGATGCACTACGTTTTGTAATATTTTAAATTGAGCCGCTATCAATAATAACCCTTACGTAGATGGCGATAAGGTTTAAATTCCCGCTTAACACCATCCGCCTGTTTTGATTTATGCAAGAAAAAAACATGGCCAAAAAGTGCCTTTTATTTTATTTTGTGGATGTTCAGGCATACATATTTCTTTTTTTTTCGATCATTTTATAAATAACTTAATTTGCCACATTATACAATAAAATCATAAGCGAAAATGGGTTCGTAAGTAAAAGATTTTGAACTTTAAAGCAGTTTTCATAGGCCTTATACATTATTTTTTTCTGGGCTTATAAAAATACTTATCTAAAAAATACTCGATTATTTCAAAGGCCAAGATGTATTCAATTAAATATTTAATTAAAGCATCTGAAACATTTCTAGGCGACCAAAATTTCGCCTTAATATTTTTGAGAATTGTTCAAATTCTGAGAAACAACCCGTCCTTAGAAATTTGAGGTATTAAAAAAATAGGTTTTATTTTTAATTATTGTTCGTTTCTATTAGGATACCGTTACTGCGGCCCAGCCTATTAGAGATATGCCTACGCGAAATAATTTTTATACAGATAAAGAAGAAAAAAACAAATGAATGATGAACATTCAAACGTGGCTATCGGGGTTGGCGAAGCCACAAATTGTAAACACATTGTTGTTCAAAGTAAAAAGTCATGTTGCAGAGAAATGAGTTTAAAGGTGTACCTACTGCTGGTTTTGTGAACCAGGGGTCAGAGCGCCGTCGTCAGAGTGGAACATCTTTTATTAAAGCCTGTGACAGGCGACGCCATAAGTACGCTATATTTTCGTGGCTTGGTCTATTTCAGCAAATCATTCGCCACACATTCCCATTGATAGTGTATGGCGAGCAATATGCTGAAATATGCCAAGCCATGTGTAATGTGTGGCCTACTTTATGCGGCAAAACAAATATATTGGAATTTAGATACACATACAGGTATGTATAATTTTGTACTAACAGCCAATCTGACTAAGTTGAGTTTAGACTTCAGGCAATTTTTTTTAATTTTACTTTTTTTGTATACTATCAAAAAACAGAACAGGAATATTATAGAAAACACACATACTATTCAAGATAACATTGGAAAAAACAGTAATAGTGTTATGTATAATGGCACAGAAATAAAGAAATGGAAATATATTTATGTTAGACATAACCTGCCTCAGGCATTGTAGTACTTTTAGCAAAAAATAATTGATACACCTTGTCTAGTCATTTTACTGAAGGGGTACTATAATTTTTTATTAAAACACAAATAACATTGTTTACATCACTTTATTTCGATACAAAATCTCAACATGTTTCATGAACCAAGTTCACTTCATCAGGAGCCCAAGTATACTGCGTATACTTGTGCTCCTGTGAACTTGGTTCATGAAACATGTTGAGATTTTGTATCGAAATAAAGTGATGTAAACAATGTTATTTGTGTTTTAATAAAAAATAAATAATGCCATCACAAAGTGAAAAGCAGTTAGAAGAAGTTTTCTTCGAAAAATTATGGGTACTATAAATTTAATATACCTAGTCTAGTCATTTCACTGCAAGGTAGACAGAAATGTTACCTACGAATCTACTTTAAGTTTAATACACCTAATCAAGTAATTTCATTGCAGGGGTAGACAGAAAGAATGGTACTTACGAACCTATTATAAGTTTAATACTCCTATTCTAGACATTCCACTTCAGAGATAGACAGAAAGAATGGTACCTACGAACCTATTATAAGTTTAATACTCCTATTCTATACATTTCACTTCAGGGGTAGACAGAAAGAATGGTACCTACGAACCTTTTATAATTTTAATACTCCTATTCTAGACATTTCTCTGCAGGGGTAGACAGAAAGAATGGTACATACGAACCTATTATAAGTTTAATACTCCTATTCTAGACATTCCACTTCAGAGATAGACAGAAAAAATGGTACCTACGAACCTATTATAAGTTTAATACTCCTATTCTAGACATTTCACTTCAGGGGTAGACAGAAAGAATGGTACCTACGAACCTTTTATAAGTTTAATACTCCTATTTTAGACATTTCTCTGCAGGGGTAGACAGAAAGAATGGTACATACGAACCTATTATAAGTTTAATACTCCTATTCTAGACATTTTTCTGCAGGGGTAGACCGAAAGAATGGTACATACGAACCTACTATAAGTTTAATACACCTATTCTAGTCATTTCACTGAAGGGGTAGACAGAAAGAATGGTACCTACGAACCTATTATAAGTTTAATACTCCTATTCTAGACATTCCACTTCAGAGATAGACAGAAAGAATGGTACCTACGAACCTATTATAAGTTTAATACTCCTATTCTATACATTTCACTTCAGGGGTAGACAGAAAGAATGGTACCTACGAACCTTTTATAATTTTAATACTCCTATTCTAGACATTTCTCTGCAGGGGTAGACAGAAAGAATGGTACATACGAACCTATTATAAGTTTAATACTCCTATTCTAGACATTCCACTTCAGAGATAGACAGAAAAAATGGTACCTACGAACCTATTATAAGTTTAATACTCCTATTCTAGACATTTCACTTCAGGGGTAGACAGAAAGAATGGTACCTACGAACCTTTTATAAGTTTAATACTCCTATTTTAGACATTTCTCTGCAGGGGTAGACAGAAAGAATGGTACATACGAACCTATTATAAGTTTAATACTCCTATTCTAGACATTTTTCTGCAGGGTTAGACCGAAAGAATGGTACATACGAACCTACTATAAGTTTAATACACCTATTCTAGTCATTTCACTGAAGGGGTAGACAGAAAGAATGGTACATACGAACCTATTATAAGTTTAATACTCCTATTCTAAACATTCCACTTCAGGGGTAGACAGAAAGAATGGTACCTACGAACCTTTTATAATTTTAATACTCCTATTCTAGACATTTCTCTGCAGGGGTAGACAGAAAGAATGGTACATACGAACCTATTATAAGTTTAATACTCCTATTCTAGACATTCCACTTCAGAGATAGACAGAAAAAATGGTACCTACGAACCTATTATAAGTTTAATACTCCTATTCTAGACATTTCACTTCAGGGGTAGACAGAAAGAATGGTACCTACGAACCTTTTATAAGTTTAATACTCCTATTTTAGACATTTCTCTGCAGGGGTAGACAGAAAGAATGGTACATACGAACCTATTATAAGTTTAATACTCCTATTCTAGACATTTTTCTGCAGGGTTAGACCGAAAGAATGGTACATACGAACCTACTATAAGTTTAATACACCTATTCTAGTCATTTCACTGAAGGGGTAGACAGAAAGAATGGTACCTACGAACCTATTATAAGTTTAATACTCCTATTCTAGACATTTCACTTCAGGGGTAGAAGGAAAGAATGGTACCTACGAATTTACTATAAATTTCGCCCTTGTGAAAGACCACGAATACCACGAAGACCACGTTATAATCGAAACGTTGGGTTGCTTGAAATAGCCTTGACTGTATTTGGTGACCAAATCTGATTAACCGGGTACTTTTTTCCCCATATACTTCCATTCCCAGTCCTGTCTGTTTCAGAACTACCACAATTGACGATGCCATAGTTCACTGGTTCCAAACAGTTAAGAACAGCTGGGATTTTCGTATCGTATTCCGTTACTCACAATAAAAAAAATAACAAAAAGATCACCACACAACTATACTCTTATATTGGTACTCGTCTCTGGATTTATTAGCATCAATACATAATAATATTATAATTAATTAATTTATCTCAACCCTTGACATAAATCCGATTGAAATATTTGATTCTCGTGTAATAACGATGTTGTATTTTTCAGAAGCATCGTCGACTCCATCAATCATGTTTATTGCGTTTAAGTACATTCTTTTTTTAAATTCATATACCGTAATACGGAAACCTACAGATTTTATCATGTATACATATCATGCCTCATTGATTACTCTTTTCGAGCTTTCACGCTATCTTAATCATTTTTCTGCCAGTATTAACCTAAGTATAACCCAATTTTAGAAAACCAATATTTCAAATAAAACTATTAATATTACAATTAGTATTATTCTCTGTTTTCGGATAAAAAAATCTAACAATACTCCAGCGTAGGCGTTACCGTAACCATTATGTTAGATTCTGTCCCGTTAGGCGGCTAAAGGCGCTGTAGCTTTGAAACAAATAGCGATAACCTGTGGATTTTTTTATGTTCTACACTTAGTCGCTTGACAATGCAACAGTGAAAGCTTGTTCGCGTGTGAGATATAGCGTATGGCATATAGCCCGCTGGCCCCTGTGACACCCATTAAAGTCGATGCGCGATGCGTAGGAATTCAGTAAATATTTACATATTTATCTGTATAAACTAACAGAATCTCCGTATAAACTAACAGAATATCTGTATATTTTGACAATGAATCAGTATCGCCGTCATCCCACACAAAGTGTTGTGATAAACGGCGTAAGTTTAATCCGACAGGTCAGATAAAACACGGAAAATTTATAGCAATCATAAGAATACATTGGTTTCATTCATCTTGGGATTTTGCTGTACCGGTGACTCAGGTTAACGCATGCAGCGTCTGAAATGTGATTAAAAACTGGAGATTTATGCACTAAATTCATTGAATGGTTGCTTGATCATCTGATCCGGCACTCTGCACCTCGCCAAAAAACACTAAATGTATTGGCATAATGTGCATTACATATATTACTCATTTAAATTTTAGTCGGTACCCCCTCAACTTAATTTATATGAACTGTACGAATCATCATGATTCATTTAGAATTTAAGTTTTTTTGTTTTACTCAACTGGTTCTTTATATAGATTTTTAGTTTTTATAAGATGAAGTACTGTTTTTGAACTCAGATGAAGCAATATTTTACATTTTAACATTAAAAACAGTCAAATTCTTAAAAATATATTGGCTATTTTTTTTCGATTATCTTTTCTTGTAAAGCTGTGTAAATACCATTTTATACGAAACAAAAAACAACATATTAAATTCCAAAAACGTATTATAAAGCTTTTTGGCTTCATATAAAAAAAAATATTATGACGTTTTCACATACATTACTAGATATTATTTGACTTCAAAGTGTCTAGAGTATTTTTTTAATACAAATTAAAAGTGTAGTGTTACCTCTTTTTAACACTGCTCAATTATATATCTCTTCATTATATAAAATTATACTTAATTTATTTGGGGCAAATAAAGACACCACTGCCATCGATGCACTATGATATAATTACTTAAGGGCACATAAAGACTCTACGGCTATCGATGTACTATGATATAATTACTTAAGGGCACATAAAGACTCCACTGCTATCGATGTACTATGATATAATTACTTAAGGGCACATAAAGACTCTACGGCTATCGATGCACTATGATATAATTACTTAAGGGCACATAAATACTCTACGGCTATCGAGGTACTATTATATAATTACTTAAGGGCACATAAAGACTCCACTGCTATCGATGTAGTGTGTACTAAAAGGATATAAAAAAAACCCGAGGGGCATAAAAAAGTTGTAAAGGTAATTGCACATTACTGTTTTTTGTGGAAACGTTAGCAATCAGGCAATAGGCCCACTGCAATCTTTTATGGTTCACCATCTTCCATTGACAGAAGCACCCTTTAATAAAGTTTACAGGTATCAGAAGATGTGTTATTTGGCATGTTTAACCAGTATGACGATGTTACTTAGTCCTACAACATGGCTCCACAGGTATCTAAACATTCTTCCCAAGATTGGCACCGTAGATAAATCGATGTTTCTTTATTCTACCAAGGTCTAAAATATCTATTCGTATAATTTCAATCCAACATTACCTGTTTCCTGATAAATGTAACAGTGTTCAAATATTTTATTGTCATGTTTTTAAATAAATAATCTCTGATTTGGAATAGTATATATAAAAATGTCATGTAGCAGTGCTGGCTATATAATGATATCCGAATGGTCGTTAAATGTACATAATTTTGACTAAAGCCGCTAATTTGGTCTGAACATAAATTTGAAATGTGAAAAAGTTTCTTTGAAATGCAAATAAACAAATGTAGATAAAAAACATTCAAACGTTATTGAGGTAAAAATGCTTTTATCGGAGTGTCATCACGAAAAATGGTAAATAACAGTTTTTTTGTTAAAATCAAACCTTTGACTAATAAAACATTGTAAGAAGAAGTTTTTCTTGAGTGTTTTTTTATAACTGTGGCATCCTTGATGTCATCGTAAATAATCAATTATCCAAACAATGGACAATGGAACAATATTAATAAATTAAGCCAGCACCAGCATTTTGCAACAAAATTCAAAAATATTTTTGGTGTGTATGTTGTCCAATTATATTTGATTTATTATACAAGCGTACAGATGTATATTTAGTATAAAAGCGTGCAAATATATATTTATAATACAAGCATGCAAATATACCTAAGATTCTTGTTTACCCTTAATGCTGGAAATTGTTGAAAACATTTATGAAAAGGTATGTAGTTTACTAAAACTGATTAAGATTTACTGGTAACATGCAAAAGCAGCACGCATTTACTCGTAAATGTGGAATTGAGTATTCAATTTATTGACTTATTTTAATGAGATAACGTTCATTATGTTTGATGACTTACCAGGGTAAGACTTACTTCACAGGTGAAGCGACCATATTATTTGTATAATCTTGCTTCAATTAAAGCGAAAGATATTTTTATTTTAGTTATTTTTGAAGGGAAACTTCTTTACGCGCGTTATGCAATTTCGAGGACCGGAGTAAAACCAACTCATGACCGTCATGAAAAACCGTGATCATTTTGCTATAGGAGCCTAGCCAATATTATATACCTACTTTAGGTCACTCTACAAACTCAGCTTCGCGGTCTAGAGGCAGAGCGCCCGATTGTCGTCGTGAAGAACCGAGGTTCGATCCCCGCTTTAACTAATTATTTTTTTCTTTATGTGATTTTTTTTAATAATAATTTTTTTTAAAGTGATAAAATGCTCTCGTGCTGCGACTTTTAGATATTTTGACTATATGATATTTTGGTCGAATACGTAATAACCGCGGTCTAGAGGCAGAGCGTTCGACACTCTTTTTTATAACTTTTAATTTTTTTTTTAACATATGCTTCTGATAAATATGTCATTAGACAGAAAAAAAGAGAGAATGAAATGAAAAGAGAGAGAAGAATAATAAAAGTTTCACTTCCGTCGTACGTAGGCTTGCCACACACTGTATTTTTTCTTTTTTACTTCTATCACCATGTAGAATCACCTCCCGATGTTTGTGCACTTTACACCCGGACAACCTGTATATTGACGTTTAATAAAATAATAGTTTTAATCCGTTACTATGTCGTTCGTTATTAACTTGGTCAAAGATACACAATGGGTTGTTTGGCATAAAAATTTCAACAACATTATATTATATAAATAAATGTAGGTTATAACTAAAAACGCTTTAGGTGTTTTATCTCAGTGTCGCCTGGTTTGGAGTTGTTGGTTTTTCGAACTAAGGTTTCAGTGCCTATTTGACTACTATGTATTATATTAACAAACATGTAAAATCTTATAAATTTTTCAATGTCAACTAATTAACTAACTAACTGACCATCCCGCCGTTTCACCGCAGGGGTAGGCAGAGAGGATGGACCGCCAAACAACTCGGTCTTGGCACACACTCCTTGCCTCATTCACATTCAAAAATCGTCTCATACATACTATTCTATTATTCTGACTCTTGATATGGCCCGACTCAAGTATCTGATTCACTTGGTCGTGCCATGTCTTCCCCCGGCGTCCCCGACTTATGCTATCATTTACATTTGCATCGTATATTCTCTTTGCACTACATTCTTCGTTCATTCACTTTACATGCCCAAACCATCTAAGCGTCCTTTTCTTGATCTTGCTCACTACGCTTACATCAGCCTCGCACTCTTTACGGATCTCCTCATTTCTCACACGATCATACATGGTTTACACATACACCTCAGGGATCTTATTTCTACAGCATTTCATCTACTTTCATCCTTTCTCTGTCAGTTCCATGCCTCACTTCCGTACATCGGGGTAGGTACCAGTCCTCCATTGTGGACTGATAGCTTCGCTTCTTTGACATTTTTTTGTTAGCGGCAACCCTTCTTTCAATATCAATATTTTTTATAATTAATATAGTATCAGGGGGTAAAATAAGCAACTTACTAAATAACCATCACCCGTGTCCCGCAGGAGATGGCAGAGAGGACGGACCGCCAAAAAACTCGGTCTTTGCGCACACTTCTTGCCTCATTCACATTCATACATACTCTTATATTTTTCTGACTCTTGACATGGCCTGACTCAAGTATCTGATGCACTTGGTAGGTGCCTACGAAAAATTACAAACTCTCATCACCGGGATTCATGTAGTCCATTTTTTAAAAATCTCAAACTTCTGACAGTGACGGACATATATATAATGGAGTTATGCCTGTTAGTTCAATCATCTCCAGAGAAGTTCCCACAGAAAAACTCAACACATAAACACGATTCAAGGTTCACAGAAAACTTATTAATCCCAAAAGCAAGCGAAACTTTATATTTCAAAAAGGACCACACTACATGGCCATTAAAGTATATAACAACCTTCCACATAACATCAAACAAATAACCGACATTCTTAAATTTAAATCATCTCTAAAAACATTTATTTTAAACAAATGTCACTACACCTTAAATTAACCTTACATAAATTAAATACCTCTGTTTTTTTATTTGTTATTTACCGACATTTTGTTAACATGTAATTTTTGGGTTATTTAATATAATTTATATTTGTTAGGTTAGCTGGAAGAAATAGGATGTAACCTATAAGCTTTACCCTTTGTACTCTGTATTTTTGTGCAATAAATATTTTTTTGAATTTTTCCATGTCTTGCTCGGGCCTCCCCGACTTTTGCTGTGAAAAAACTAAATATAAAATAAAAGCACTTTCAACTTCTATGCAAAAAATTATGATTTCATTATTATGAAGAAATTGTTTTTCCATAATAGAATAGGTACCTAATGCATAGTCGCAATGTACGAGATATATTCTCGTATATTGATTACCTAACTCTTTGTGCACTACGTTCAAATTATTAAATACCGGCCAAATTCTACGCTGCAAGGCGGAAATTGTCTAGGAATTTTCCTGTGGAATTCCTTCCAACTAGTTACACTTTAAGCGGACACCGAATTAACCTGGAATGTAGTGAAGTATTAAAACTGTACAGATATATTGCTTTCAGCTGACCGGGGAATTATATTCACTAAGTGTTGGCTTTACTTGTAAATATGTGCATAAGGCTATAATTTACAATAATACTCGTAGGTATCAATTTACCCGAGACACACATTAAAAATAATGTTAACTATCTCTTCTAGTCTTTTAGAAACGCCGTACAACATACAACTAATCAACATTAATATGCTTAAGAATTCCTAATACAAGAGAAAACGAATGAAAGGCACCTGCATAAAATAAAACTTGTATTTAATTTACGTTAATTTTTTTGTTTATGTAAAGTGTATTATAGATTTATATAGTCTATCGATTTATATAGTCTGTAGATAGAATCCTTGCCATAAATATCTATTGAAACCTTCAAGGCTGAAGCTGAAAATGTCAAGAGACCTGGATATTTCATTTAGCAGCACCTCTTGTAATGCTATGCAGTGTAATACCTACAGGGTTTTCCAATAAGAGGTGTTATTTTATATTATATTTAATCATAAAAGATCAATGGTTCCGTTGTTTGTGTGGCACGTAGCGCTGTCTTGTTGAAAGTAAACGTTGTTCAAATCAATACCATCTAATTTCGGCCATAAAAAATCATTAATCATATCTAGATAGCGCAATCCATCCACCGTAACTGTTGCTCCAGCCTCATTTTCGAAAAAGTAAGGTCCAATGACTCAGCCGGACCATAAACCGCACCAAACAGACACACATTGAAGATTAAGAGGCTTTTCAACAATAACTCTTGGGTTTTCCGAGCCCCAGATGCGACAATGTTGCTTGTTGACGAAGCCACCGAGGTGGAAATGGGCCTCATCACTCAAGATGATTTGCATTTGATTCACTCAAGTGAATTTTAATAATTTCAATGCGTTGTTGAAGCGTGTATCGTTCCATTTTTATTAATGGCGTAATTTTTACTTATCAAATGTCAAAAATGAAAGCTTCAAAAGTAACATCTACTGAAATAGCGGGCTATTCAAAATAACACCTCTTATTGGAAAACCCTGTATTATGAAACACTTAATTCATGGTGAAATACCATTTAAAAATAAACTTTGTTAACAATAAGTACCATTTTTCCAACTCGTATATTTATCACCGGGCCGGTTTCGCTTTAAGACGAGTAATTTAAGTCTAGTAAAAAATAAACAAATTGAAAAGGATGCACAAAACAAACAAATCGAAAAAAGTTATATTTTATTTTTTCACTTGAAATTGATTCAACTACGATACCAAAGAACCTTCTGTAACAAAGATCATACAAATTAAAAATTCCACTAGGAATAATGGTGCGATATCCAAAAACACATATTTGGGCAGAAGGGACTGAAGAGACTCTTAGTTTTTATCATATGTATTATTAAAACAGATTTATTTAGTCCGTTTTAGCCCATTTTCTGATATTCTTACTTATAAAATTACTCAAAGGATAATTCTTTCCTTGTGCTTGTGCCGTCAGGTCCATCATTAAATGAGATCAAAAATGTATTTTATTTATATTCATGATATTCATATACTTTTAAATGATTGAATAACTTTATGGACTGACCTCAAATGCTATAAATATCAGTGTCCCTGTTAAAACTACTCGACTCCACCGTCTTTCCACCGTGTCGACCATTACACAAGCTATTCATTATTTAACTCACCAGTAGCGCATTTTCACCGAACTGCCAATACCTACACTGACCTTTTCGACATATTCAAAACCTCTACGTAATAAATCAAAGATATCTGTTATGTTTTTTAATGTTAAGTTTCTAACACAATTTTTGTAATGTTTATCTAATCTCTACCCTACCTTCTCTTAATTAACGTTATTATTATTCGAAATGTTTGCAAATTCCCTCCGGGCGTTCAATAAATAAAATAAAATAAAATAACCGTTCAACTTAATATTGGCTTTATCCATTGTATTCAAATCGCTAACATATTTTCGCGTAAATTTATAGTGCTAGCGTTTTTTTTACATTGTTGTCACTAAAAGCATTAACATACTTATCAACCTATTAAAATTCACCAATAAAAACAGAAACTCTTCCTCTTAAATATTTACTTATCATAAATAACTTCGATCGTCCGAATGATAATCAAAGCAAAAAACTTTAAATGGCAGCTCGATATTATTCCTAGTGAACTGGGAACAGGCCACTTCGCGTGATGGTCTGATATTGTACTATTATTATCGTTCACAACTTGGCGTGATGAGCAAAGTAGTAAAGTCGAAGAAGCTAACAACGGGTAGAGAGATAACGGGATGATAACGTTGGTACTTTGATCTGTTCTAGACTTATTAAGTAATTATTCACTGCGGTAAGCGAAGATTAAAAAAATGAGCATGGCTGGATTATTAAAGAACGAAATGATTAATAAATCTGATATTTCTTACTGTCAATCCACCAACACTGAATATAATGTTTCCAAACTAAAAATTCGAACACCTTTCAATATTTTCTTATTGCAAAAAATATATATTCATGTAAATAAGCATTTTCTTAATCTAAACTTCAATATTTTGTATTACACGTGCATAAAATGCATGATGTGTAAATGAAATTTAACAATGCCTCGGAACAAGCTATATGAATATATGAAATTAAAAACCTTTTTGTTGGAAAGCGGTGAATGTATTTTGAATTGTAACAGAACCAACTGAAACACAGTGTCAAATAAATTAAATGAAGTTAGCCTCTAGTTCAGATTGGTAGTTCCCTAGCTCCCTCTTATCCCGAACCTGATGAACTTTATCCGAAATGGTGATGTACATTGAAAACAACAGTGGTGACAGAACAGATCCTTGCGGTACGCCTAAATTTATTCGGTGCGGGAATGAAGCAGCTTGGTTTGATATAGAATGTTAAAAACTAATTCAGAAGTATGTAGGTACTAACTCACGTTTTCTATATCACATGGTTTGTCGAGGAAAGTAATTCGTGAGAGAAATAGAAGAAATCTAACAACTTATCTCCCTTTGCATTATTTAATTAAACCAACTCTTCTTCGAGAGTTTTGCGTTACAATTCGCTTAATCATTGTCCATACTACTTGCCACCTGAAAAAAGACATGAAAACCAAATGATAAATGAAATGTGCAGCTCGTCTGCATGACAGACATTTAAGAACGAATGCGAAATAATTATCATTTAATGAATCCAACCTTGCAATTCCAAAATAAGTTATAAATTTATTAGCTGTATCATTTCGATCAAATAAAGTTAAAAAAACTAACTTATCAACATAAAAAACCATTTAGGTGAGATACATATTTTCCTTTCAAGACCTCAAAATTTTATTAACGTTTACATATTATAAATTACAGAAACAATTCATAGCATGGTGTATTCACGTAAAAATAATATACGATATAAACCCATACATGTTATGTTTCAAACAAAATTTTCTATAAAAAAAAGTCTCAGATACTCTTTTATGGAAAGCAAATATTTTGCTGTGCATTTAGAGTTTACACATTTTTTTAATTAAGACAAGTGAAAATTGAGCACGGATTAAAATGATCCCGTTAAAAAAGTGACAGCATGCAAACTTCCAGATAAAATATTATTCATTCAGAATATATCGAGAATGCGAGTTCTTTTCCGAATAGATATCATGGCGGAATGCTACAATGTAAATATTTCAGTATCAATATCAGTATTTATATGAACACGTGTTTCGCCGTCCTCACAAAACATTTGCTTTTGACTGATACTTAGGAACTCTTTCAATTCGTTCGTTATAGGCCGGCAGTCCTTTTTTAACAAGAAAACGAGTAAGTTGACCAGATTTTTAATAAATTAACGGTATTTCATATCAGTAAGTTTTCTTAGAATTTTGGGAGAATATCAATGTAAATATCCCACTTACCAATTTTTTAAATGTTTCTATCTTCATTTTCCCGAGCAGAGTGAAATTAGTTATTATTTTTTACCACTTAACTAATTATTAAATTAACTAACTTCTCTGGTCCCAGAGAGAGGTCTAACGTCGTACGTACACCATTGACGAAAAGCCTTTCTTCTTGCACGTCTTGCATGAAAACAAAAAAGACTAGAATGATGACATCACATAACGTATGACCTTTTTATGGAACTGCTATACTAACCACTACGCTATTCTTCCCAGAGGTATACAGACAGGATGAAACACCACAAATCTCTGTTTTGGAACACACTTCCAGTCTCACAGATAATACGGGATAAGAACGGGTTAGTTTAAAATGTTACTCATAATACGAATACGAAAATATACCCGCTGTAATATGACACTATTAGTAGCTGGCAGATTTTTAAACCGCCCGGAATAGGAACATATTACGATCTTAGGAGAAGGAGATAGCGCACTCTGTTAACAATCAGGACATTTTGGAGCGAGGAATAGCAAATCTTGACCGGTTTCGTCCACCTCGCGCACGGAAAACGTATAAAAAGCGTTACCACCCATTTGCGGCACTATCGGAGGAAAATTGTAAATATAAATATATTTTTGCTAAAGAAAATGTGAAACTATAGTAGAATATATTCAAAGCTGTATTTTGAATAAACGTGAAGTGGGTAGCTCGCCGCAAAGTGCGAAATTGACCATGTTTTTCAGGTTTGGAGCTGAGTGATGCCAGACTAAAAAATCATAACCCGTAATCCATCGGGTAGAACAATATTGGGAAAAATTATTATAATGGGTAAAGATTTTAACCTGATCAGTATGCGGCCCTCTTCCTTGTATACCTTACCAACGCTGCAGCGGCGTATTAGGGAATATTTATAAGTTAGACTGTTCATGATTATTGTTATTCCGAGAAGACTTATTATTTAATATTTATTAAATAACATGTATATTTAATGTTATTTGATTCGCTTTTCTCGTGTCGTGTCTTCCCGGCGTCTTCTTCCTTTAACTTACGTTTCCTTTATTTTCCTGCACTCCTTCATTCCATCCGCTTCACATAAATATCATAACAATCTAAATGTCCGGTTTTTATTTTCGTTGATCTCGCTTACGTCAGTTTTAGTTTATTTTCGAAACTCATCATTTAAAATAAATTTATTTCAGGTAGGTTCCTGCATGGTTTTACCACATTTTTTTTTCTTCCTTTTCCAATACCATGACACACTACCTTATATCAGTGCCAGTATACGAACTGCATTAAGGACTGCTTAACCTGTCTTACGAAAGTTGTGTCTCTCTTTTGAGTAAGCTATCATCAAGTATTTTTAATTCGTTGTTTTCAAGTTTAGTAAGTAAAAATCCATTTTGATTCTTATGTAATTAATATCATTATTATTCAATTTATAAAAAACAGTTTATTTATAAAGATACGATAGCCGATACGATATTTCGCTTAACCCTTAAATGCATATTGTTGCAAAACGGCAACATACCGTTCAAACTACCTTTAACTCTTTGGTGTATACTTAATGCATGCCGTTTTAGAATAATCAAGTTCACGGTAATGTATTTTATCGAGTGGCATCACCTTTTTTTCTTTTGCGAATGTCGAATGTCACTTTTTCTTTAACAAAGTGAAGATTCTCGAAAATCGGTTGGAGGTTAGAATTACAGTTTTGTTTTGTTGTTATTATTTTGATTTTCTTAGGTAAGTAGATACAATAATATAAGGCTGGCCGCATACATACGTTTTCCGTATTCGATTCCCGAATTCGTTTTCCGTATTCGGACATCCGAATGCACAGAATCAGTAGAAAATACATTAACTGCCGCACACGTTCGTTTTAGTTCCGAACGGAACAAATTCCTTACGCACGTTCCGAATGCAAGCCGGTGCGTTCGGAGAAACCGAATGGAAAAAACCTAATGACGTCATGTAGAACGCAGCTCTCGCATTCATTTTGTCTGTGCCGACGCAAACGTTCGGAAATTTCCGTTCAGTAATTCAGTGTTGCCAACGGATCTTGACCTAATATCGCCGTTTCTCATACATAAGGTAGCGTAAAGTAGCCGAATTTGCTGTTAGGTGGGACATGTTTAAAATTGATGTTTTTACGTGAAAATAAAAATTTCGTGGGGGGGGGTGGCTAGAGAATTTCGAGACATGTTTAAAATTGATGTTTTTGAAGTAGCTTAATTGGCGACCAGTCGCCTTTTACATTTTTTCGGCGCCGATTCTCGCTCTGAGTAGCCTAAATGGCGACATATCGCCCTTGTTGGCAACACTGGTACTGACGTTCATACATTCCGAATGAAGAAAAACGAACGTTTGCGCTAGTCTCACGGAATTCCGAATACGGAAAACGAATTCGGAAATCGAATACGGAAAACGTATGTATGCGGCCAGCCTAATACTTTTATGTAATAACTCGTATTTTTTCCGGTACACTTATTAGTTTAGAGAAATTGTTTTAGGTTTTGTTTATTTTTTATAAGTAAATCGTTCATATTAATTTCTATTAAATACATGGTGTTGTAAATCTGCAACAATTGCTTTTTTTAATAAAATATCATTAAAAAATTATTAAAAAAAAATCTTTATTTTTCCTTGCATATGCATGTATGTACATATCTACCAAATATATTTTTTTCCAAAAAAATTATTAAATCATGCATTTAAAGGTTTGAAGACATTAAAAAATACTGTGATGAGGCCACTTACAGTGTTAATATTATTTCCATTTAAAAAAATAAATTCTATATGCAGTTGACGTTTTCCTTGCTTTTAAATTTGTTTGCTTTTGTTCGTGACTGATTTCTTTTCTTTCGTTGACATTTTGTAAATAATAATCTGGCGGGATCTGAGTGGATGTATCCCAAGAAATTGTCAGATAAATCGGAAAGCAATTATTTCAACCTGGGGTTTGGGTGATTATATCTGTTTCAGGTATGCGTGTCGAGATTATGTTCACAAGGAGGAAATAATATGATATTTTTTAGACACGTGACGACAAGGTTCATGCGTGTTGTTGTTTAAAATCAAAAGATATAGACTTCCGTCTTTTTTATCACACGCGATGGAAATAATATTTAGTACGAAAGTAATTTCCGTCTAAATTATCACCACGAGGTTTTTTATGACGCTGCTGTGTATAGTGGAGTAATTTATATCAGTATTATACAGAATAATTCACCTCCGAAACGCATTTTTTTAATGAACTACCATGTTATTAAAGCAACCTTACTGTTTGTCATGAGTACCTTAACTAATAGTTACTTCTCGGTTACGCCCGAGTTTCAGCACTATTTTTTAATGCAAACGTGCCATTTATGAATTTTAAGTTCATTTGTTCAAAGTCAACCTATTTGATTTTTTCAATTATTACAAAACAATCTGTTTATTTATAGAGATCATACCAAAGATATTAGAAGAACGAGATGTGCTATGAGCAGTTCATACTGTGTGGAATTGTTTTGCCGAGTGTCGCCGGTTTTGTTCACCAATACTACTGCAAACCTTCGCTTACGCTAAGGTATCCGCACTGATACATAGAACAGATTTCTGTACATACACGTCCCGATACCGTTCAAAGTACCCTAATTAGGTAGTACTCCGGCTACGGTCCGGCGGCCAACATAGCATATCTCGTTCTTCTAATATCTTTGGATCATACAATCCTACATATTAGTAGTTAACACGATGTTTTGAGAAGGATAATTTTTTTAGAGAAGACTTTGAGATAATAAAAAAAATATAATATATTATATTAATTGACTCGGTTGAAAACTTTAAAATAAAAAAAAAATTATAAAACCAATTTAAATGGAAAAAAAACATTTTAAACAATTTCAATACGATACTTCTGACTTTTAATTCAAATTATGAAAACAGTTTAGAAGATATATATTTATGTAAAAGATTTAAAAAAATTAACAATTACAAAATGCACTTTTTTACAATTTATTTAAATAATCTATAAAACTGAGGTAATATTGCTTGCTGGTAAAAACAAAATAATTGGAAATTCAGCCATAAAACTCGGCATAGCAACAAAAATGGGAATATTTATGTAATTGTAATAAAATCATTGTGTACCAACCCTGTTAACCTCGTCACCGTAATGGAATTCCACCACGAATTGTCAGTGTCAAAAATAGAAAAACTATAAAATATCACCATTTTTCAAGGTTAAATAAATTGGTTACAGTTAAAGACTTGGAAATTATAATATAAGTTAAACAATAAGTTAAAGTATGGAAAAAATATCATTTAGGAGGATTGCAACCAGCCCATATATGTTTTTTGTATTGTGCAATAGCTAGGTATCTGTAGTGTTTTGTCCAACTGTATGATGTGTTTGTTTTACGAATTTATATTATTTCAAAGGAAAATTCACATATTTGTGTTTTGAATATAATTTTATAAAACAAATTATTATAAGCATTAATTGCTCGCCTGAAATATCAATAAAAACTGAAAATATCTGTAAATAACTTAGGTAAATAAAGCATTAATTACTCATATCATTATAATAATTTAAGTAAGTAACTTACTTAAATTATTATAAGTAAGTAATGCTTTTAATAATTTGTTATCCTTTGTGCTTTGCATAAAAACTTTGTCTTATAAACATTAGTTGGTCATAAAAAAAATAAAATAATTTTAAATTATCAGCACTGGGATTTTTTTTAGTATGGTTGTTGTTCGTGTTTGTAAAAGTATTACTTTTGTTAAGGTTTCCTGAGATTTAAACTATGTGTCAAATAGCCCAAACAATCAAGTCGTATTCAATTACTGATTGTGCTAGCGCAAGTTATATATTTTTAAATAATATATCTTGAGATAATCGCTTAAATTTTTGAAAAAAATCTTTTTAGTTGTATTATTACCAACGTCTACCACATTTTATAAATTGATCCACATATAGTCAAAAATATTTAATGTTATTTGGTAATATTTTTATGCTGAGAGACAGTAATTGTTTAATCAACTATATTCTAAAACTATACTCATTTACATTCATAAGTACAAAACCCAAGAAATAACAACAAACACGTACGTACAATAGAAACACTAGATCTCATGGCCAAAAACTTTCCAACAAATAACTACTAATACAACTTTTTGGCAAAAAAGCTTCTTATATCATAGTATTAAACTCTTTAGTAAAATACCACTCTCACTCAAAAACCTCAACATTATAACATTTAAATCTCAAATAAAAAGCTGGATACTGAAATAGAAAATATACTGATATCACACACAGACTAAAACCGAATCTACTAAACTGAACTATACATATAAACACTATCTTACTTATTTTAAAATTATTTAAAAAAAAAAAATTATATTACATGATATATGTTTATAATTAAATTCATATGTTTGTTTGTTGTTATATTAATTTCTCAAAATTAAATTATAA
Source organism: Hesperophylax consimilis (assembly GCF_061612785.1). Taxonomy (NCBI): domain Eukaryota; kingdom Metazoa; phylum Arthropoda; class Insecta; order Trichoptera; family Limnephilidae; genus Hesperophylax; species Hesperophylax consimilis. Next base: position 8,369,865 of record NC_142842.1, read on the forward strand.
TATGTAAAAGAAATCCTCAGCACGAGAGATCCCAGTGAGGATATCATTATCTATGTATGTTACTAAGAAAGGAAGATAATAAATCATTATTATTATTATTATTAATCTTTGATCCATTTTTTTTTATGGTGGCAACAAACATTTTGTATTTCTAACATTTTGAAGTTATTGTAACAGCATTAAATACGGCCTGTGTATGTGTATGTATGTTTCTGTGAGTTGTGTCCGTCGCACGCGATGGTGCCACGGGTCGCGGAGTCATCGGCGATTATCTAGGAGCCACAGCCGCACGTTGTTACTGCCACACCTCGCGTGACCGCAGATCTCATCTTATACTAGGACTGGTAGCTGAACTTCCAGACTCTAATCCCAAAGACAGCACGATAGTTTTAATAACTTTGATATTTTGTTGAGTAACGATGTTCTTGTAACAACTCATTGGTGTTTATCGTGTTTTAAACGAATGCGCCTAATAACGGAGAGGTCAAATGAGAATGTTAATCAAATAGGAATTTAACAGCAAAATTTTGCTAAAATGTTACAAATAGGAATTTAACAGCAAAATTTTGCTAAAAAATGTCACATGCGATGCACTCAAAGATATTAGAAGAACGAGATATGCTATGTTGGCCGCCGGACCGTAGCCGGAGTACTACCTAATTAGGGTACTTTGAACGGTATTGGGACGTGTACGCACAGAAATACCTTAGCGCAAGCGAAGGTGTGCAGTAGTATTGGTGAACAAAACCGGCGACACTCGGCAAAACAATTCCATTCAGTACGAACTGCTCATAGCACATCTCGTTCTTCTAATATCTTTGGAAGCACTAGACTAAAACGAAACTATCTGAAATTTTTATTTTTCAATAAAAGAAATTTAAAATAAACTCCTTTTTAATGAAGTTATATTATCGCAGTAGGTATCGTGTTCTAACGCGGTCATAAATATGTATAGTTGTAAGTCATTAGTTTTCAATCGTTGTAAGTCATATAACAGCAGTATTGTGTACCCACTCGGTAATAAGTGTGTACAGTTGCAAGTTACTATTTATAAGTCTCGTCACGTTATAGAAGTGTTGTGTACCCACTTGGTCATAAATAGTTATGTAGTAATGAGTTTTCGTTGTAAGTCACTAGTTATTAATCTTCGTAAGTTATAATATAGCAGAAATGTTTACCCATTCGGTCATAAGTATGTATAGTTTTAAGTCTTAGTTATAAGTCACTGGTTATGAGCTGTGTGAGTCATTTTACAGCAGTTTTGTGTAGGTATTTGTGTACCCACTCGGTCATAAATATATTATATAGTTTTTAGTCACTAGTTTTAATATTAGTTGTAAGTCTCCCGTTATTAACCTTCGTATGTCATATTATAGCCGTATTGTGTACCCACTCAGTCATAACGTATAGTTTGAAGTGACTAGTTATAATTCTTAATTGTAAGTCACTAGTTATTAATCTTAGTTGTAAGCCACTAGTAATAAGTCTTAACTAAAAGAAGTTATCAGTTGTAGGTTATAAGTCTAAGTGGTGGGGTGTAGGTTATATATTAATTGAGTGATAAAGAGCACTCGAGGTGTTTCTCACAAAATCGACACAAATTTTTGTTATTGAATTATTTCATTTATATTTTTTTTTTCCATTCATAATTACTATTTATTATTATTATTTTCGTGTTGTAATATTGTAATTTATTATGTAGGTCCTCGTATCGATAATGCTTATTCCGGATGACGGAAAATTTCTTATAAGTTGTCAACGTCCCGAAAACTAAAATCCCAAACAACATCTGAAACTCTATTTCTATATTTTTAAACCCCGATTTTTCTTACTTTCAAATGAGTATAGTTTTTAAATCAAAGAAAGTTGTTATCAAACCAGTTCATTTTGAATAAAAAATTATAAAATCATTGCGTAAGGAGGTTTGGTTTATTTTAAAAACTGTATAAAGTATGCATGCTGTCTTTAACTATCAATGTCAATTTAAGCCCCAGTACTTCCAATTTTTTACCGATTTATAACACATTTCTCTTTAACTCATTCAAATTTTTCAATACATTTGATATGCCGAAACGTTAATTATATGAAATTCATCCTACAGAAAAAATCGTAGAGTAAGCTCCGAAAATTATTAAAAACAAGTTTTGTTCTGTTATTTAATATGTTATAGGTATGAAAAAAATCATAGTGTATCTTTGAATGCATCTAAAGTATCTCGTGAGATTTTTGCTCTACTTCAAACGATTGGTGTTTTATTAAATATATTCACCATTTTCACTTAACTATGATCGTTTATTAATATTAGCGCGCTCGCTCTAACATTCGTATTTACATTTCTCCATTTCAAACCATCTTTGAACGCGTACTACGGGGCCAGACGAAGGAAATTACTCCAAGTATTATCTTCATAGCATGTTACTTTATATACTACAATATCACGTGAATTATTCTTAATTAATGTGGAGCAGACATAATCTCCAACCGGTAATCGTTTGTGGATACAAGTTGCAGGTAATTCGCAGAAAGATCGCAATTAATATTATCGCAACGATTGTGCCCTCGAGGAATACAGATGAAGGTATATTAAGAGATGTTGGTGTGCCTTCATTATGAATAGGCCTCCCAGTAAGTTCCAGCATCATTTGCGTAGAAATAATAATGCTAGACATTGCAAAAGATACTACTGATACGGTAGAGTTCGATGCACAAGAAAAGGCGCTGCAATCTTGTTATGGCGGATGTTTTTTTTAATCATTTTTTTACTGATATATATCAGCTCAGGAAAGAAGACCGAAGATTATAACAACAAACTTCAATTGTAGTTATAAATATTGATAGTTTGCTTATTAAGTAATAACTGCTGTGACTTTCGAAGCAAGAAAGGTGAAAACTGTATTTCTGTGTGTATTCAAAAATAATAAAGACCACGGCGAACTAATAAAGAACCAACTGTTTGAAAGGGATTAATATATGTTACATTTGACTTTGAAGCATTTGCGTTTTAATAACGAATTTTTTGGTTAATTTGATTTTTTTTAAATTTTAATATTCAATTAACGAAATAAAAAGTGTTCTTCAAAACCTTAAGGCCCCGTAGTAAGCGTTTAAAGATTGTTTGCAAGGGAGATATGTAAATGCGAATGTTAGAGGGAGCGCACTATAAACGATAACAATTAAGCGAAAATTATGAAAATATTTAATAAAACACGACTTCTTTGAGATAAAGCAAAAATATCTTGACAAATGCTTTAGTTGCATTTATAGATACACTGTGAATTTTTTCATGCCTATTACATATTAAATAACCGAGCAAAACGTGTTTTTAATAATTTTCGGAGCTTACTTCGCGATTTCTTTCTATCGAGGAAATTTCATGTAATTAAAGTTTCAGCATAACAAATGTATAGATATTATCTTCAAAAATAACATACATTTTTTTAAACTTAAAGAGTTAAATGGAAACTTGTTATAAATCGGTATAAATTGGGAATGCGGGGGCTTACCCCTTCGGTTAAACTCAAACAAAATGATGTGGGGCAAAATACTTTTTTTTTTCAAAATATACTCTTTTTTGTATCCTTAATCGCTGTCGCTATAGAATGTTCAATAATTGAGAATCAAATCAAGAGGTCCGGATATCAAATGAGAAACGTGGTAGAAGATCAATAACCCGTTGAATAAAATGCTAATGAAGACATTTAGCGGTGTAATCAGTCAATATCGAACTGGATAAAACCAGATTAAAAACAATTTAAAGTTAACTGACCGGTGAATATTTCCAAGCAGTTAGATTCCAAATATAATAGGTGTTATTATACCAATGTAACAATTATTTTATACTGTGATACAGTTTAAGTTTTTTAAATATTTTAAACTTGCTATTTAGTGATAATCTCTTCTATGCATGACAAGTAGTACGGTTATTAGAATATTACTCGGTGGAAATTAGAATTATTAGAATGTCTCGCTTGTGTGATAAGAACAAAACAAATCATACTAATTAATGGTTTTGGTATCACGAAACAATCAAAAAAAGATCAATAACTAAAAAATATATGCTAACCTATTATTTCGAACCAATTGTGCTCATTTCATATACATGGTTCGTTTTTTTAATATTAGCTCCACGCAGAAGGCTCCGACGAAAATAAATCACTCAATATATATGTCATCTTTGATGATGCTGTCTCCATGGTCTTTTTAGGAAAAGGAGGGAGAGGAAGTTTTTCGAAGGAAAAATATATGAGTCTGAATAGGAATAGTATAGGTAGGAATCTGGGAAGAATCTCAGAATCCATCTCTCCTGCAGCGGTGCAAGGCGATGGGTTGAGAGAGTCCTGCTGTAGCCCGCCACGCGGTAGTTGAGAATAGCCTCCGCCACCAAGATCTAGACAAACCTCACCCCATGATCCCGGGCACCCCTGGTAAGTCAACAAACGTAACGCAGGGTACTCACCTAACCGTGTAACATGTAACGTATCTGATACTGTATCAAGTGAGTACGTAGGCACGAGTCTACTGCGAGCCGCTCGAGGGTGGAGCGCAGTGTGCTCGCAGTGACCCGGTTTCACTGCGAGCACCATAGCGAGCACTAAAGGCGGATCCGGGAGGTCGTAGCTGGATACGTGGTTACCGTGGACGAGCCGTACCCACTTGCAGATTGATACAGTATCAGATACGTTACATGCTACACTCTTGGTGAGTACCCTGCTTTACGAATCACTTGGGTTCCCGGTTCGGGGTACTCATACTCGACTCCCAATTTGATCGAAGCAACTATTTAGATGCATTATTAAAAAAAAAACTACAATTTGCGTATAATATGCGTATATATTTATATAATTGCGTATAGTATGGCTAAAAATAAAAAAAAAATGAAATGCGAATTATTAGGAACATAATCATTAATGGTTTCTTCCACACAACGCGCTGAGCGGTGAGAACTACCAAGTAAGTTAGTAAATATATGAACAATGATGCGAAGGCCCGTATCTACACTTAATTTGCTAGTTGGGAGCGGCTCGGCGCGTTGTGCAGGCTTCACGTGGACCGAATCAAAGATCAAGTGGTCGATGGCACGGTGGGTGCGACGCTCAACTAAAACTCGAACGGATCCTGTTCAAAACTCCCTTTTCACAATGTGGTTTGTTCCCAGATATCTACCATATATTTCTGTTTTTTTTTTTAAAATGTGAATACCGCACAAGAGTCCTAACTGCTCCCATCAGTATGCAGCCAGTGAGACTATGGCATCATCAATAGAAGTATATTGTGAGGCTGAAGGTAGTGAGGAGGGGAAGACGATGGGGAAGAGGAATATGGTGGAGTACCTACCCATTTCAAGCAATGTTCTAATTCTGAATGGTGGTCTAATACTGATAGTATCTTCCACTCTGTAACGTACCCCAATTAAAACATATATTTAAACGAATAAATTGTGAAAATAAAACAAATTCAAATAATCCATCAAATAAAATGTAGGTACTTACCCACGCCGAGATTTGAACCCGCGACCTTCGGATTGCTAGTCGAGAGCTTTATAAGGTCTGATAATTGAATAGGATAATAGGAAATTGATAGCATACACTAAAAAGTTAGATAACAAAAAAAATATACAGTTTATAATAACACGCCCTACATAAGCAATAAGAGCAAAAAAGAAAAATTTGCTGTTTTTTAATTTGATTATATTTAGGAATCTAACACTTATACATGTAAATGAATTTTGCATTTAAGATGTTTAGTATAAAATAAACTATAAACCAATAATAAAATAAAAGTTAAGTTAAATTTACAATCTTTTTTATGATTACAGGTTAGGAAGAAAGTAGATATTTAAAGTTATAAGTAGAAAAAAAAATATGAAAAGGATAGACAATCAATAAAAAAGAAACTGTTATGAAAAAAAAATTACTCAAAATTTTTGTATGCATTTTATCGAATAAATTCAAGCTTCAGAAGTACTGTCAATGCCAGTTATACTGGCCAGATTGTACGTTGATTCTAAGCATTATTTACTTTCATCGATTTTCAAAGTCACCTCCCATAATAACACCCACATCCGCAGCCGCCTTGATTGCGACTAATAAATTGACTATTGGCATTTTAGCATTTTAATATGGCGTAAAAAGATTTACGAACAAAATTAAATACGGACCTGAACGTGTTGTATTGATATAAATATTATAATCCTACGATTCACCGATTTAGAAGATATCAAAACAACCAGGAATGGAAACTTGTTAACCAGCCTATTTATTAGTAAAATATCTTATATATATTTATAATAAAAACGATGCATCGATCGTAATCGTAAATCGAGTTTTCGATTAGATAGAGTTTGATATTCTTTTATGGCAACATTATTCAAGGAATGGGCTTATTTGATACCCAATCATTGTTTTCTTAATGTGGATACGTAATTAATGTCATGTAAAAAGAATAAAAATAAATTATTGTCGACATTAAAAAAATATGGGCTTAGTAATTTAAATATTTTACAGTTATGTAGGTATCAGTTGGAGACAACCAATTTCAAAGTTAGTGGCGGATGCTAAAATTTTTGGAGTTCAATCGATGTTGGTCGTATTGAAGATTTTTTTTTTTCGTTAGTTGAGGAGCGGACAATGCAGCATAGTTTTTCAATGATTTAGTTTATAAAATGCTACAAGATTATATGTTAAAAAGTGTTAGTATTAATAGTACGGCCCATTGCTTTGGTATGAGAATCTTCAACGATTTTAGGCTTCCTATGACAAATTTATCGGCAACACAAAATAATTTTTTTTTTTACAAAATTTTTAAAATGTTCAATGGACTACTCGTTAAGAGAGCTAAAAGTTTTGCAATTTTTCGTGGGTTACGTCTCAATGTTGTGAAGTCCAAAAATTAGTAAGTAGGTAATAGAATAGTTTTATAAAAAACATTACATTATAGAAAATGTTAAATTTTTAAGCTAAATAAAATATGCTTTAAAAAAATGATAACGAAAATAAATACTAAACATAGTCCATGAAAACAAGGAGTCGTTTTTGTCGTATTTCACTAACTATTCATCACTATATAATGGAACCCCGCACAATTCTCTAGGCACTCACTGCTTACTGGATTCATATTCACACATTTTTTCACGAAGACTCTACTGGTATCCGACTTTTACGTAAGTACAAGAGTCCCAACTGCTCACAGCCATCCGGAGCCAGTGAGTCTGGGATCCCAAATTTGGGGATGTTGTAGGCTGAAGGTAGGGGGGAGGGGAAGGAAAGATGAAGGCGGGGAAGTATCTGACTATTCAGATCTGGTCACCAACATTTTGATTCTGAATGGTGATCTTTCACCCCAGTGATACCGGACTACCACGCTGGAACGTTCAGTAAATATACTAAGTTTATATTATTGTAAATGAATAAATTGTGAAATAAGGTAAATGAAACAAATAAATTTTACTTGCGCATAGCGGGATTTGTAACTGCGACCTCCGGATCCGTAGCCAATGATTGTGACCATTGAACAATGGAGACCGTGACTGTTGAAATAATCCAAATGAAGTAACAAACGAAGCATGTCCTTCATGCCATTTCTTCCTGCATCATCCACGACTTACTTATCCATCCACTTTCGCGTAGTATACATTATTTAATTCAACAAAACATTGGATGAAAAAACGTTGTCAAGCCCTGATATTAAATTTATTTAGCATTCCAAAGATATATTGTTGAACATTCAGCATTCTTCAGTCCAACAAGCAGAGCTCTTGTCAGTTGGCATTCTTGAAATAATAATCTCAAACACTTGCCTTATCTCGAATGAAGTAAGTAAGGCAGCTGGCTGGTATATCCCCCTGAGCGACCGCGAGAAGGGCCCGCATTGAATCGCGTCGAGAACGCCTCCCGGTGTTTTCCGCCTGTAATTTGCATCATCCAACGTGATGTGTTACAACAATTTCATTCTAATTTCACTTAATAACCGTGTATCTAGCGGGGAATAAATCTTTCCGATTTACGGCAACTACTACTGCCGATCCGCTTTGAGGGGCTAATAAACAGGGAATTGAGTCTTCAGCGCCCGGTAAGGGCCAGTTTTATACACGCCAGTTAAATAAAGTCACTATCAATACAATTATGACGAATTTTTTTGAGGGGTGTATACATGTGTACAAGCAGATATATCATCAAGAAAAAAAATCAACGAATCTTAATTTTCATTACGTAATCACGAAAAATCAATTTACTCCCACGACCGTGTAGATAAAGTAATGGATGGTAATTTAAAAGATGATGACGTCACAAAATATTGTGATTTCTGTAAAAATAGCATTTGGTAAACTGCCTAACTGGATAGCCAACACGTATACCATAAGTTACGCTAAGTGGTTGGCAAAGTTTGGTGATAACAGGATTTCCAGGGGTCATGGGATGAGGTTTGTCCAGATCTTGGAGGCATACGCTTCTCCAACCACTGCGTGGCGGACTGGACCGAGAGAGACTGGTTGAGAGACTTTTTGATATCTCCAGTAGGACTCTCTTGACCCATTGCTTTGCACTGCAGTAGGAGGAATTGATTCATACGGATAGTCACTTCTGGACACACTAATCCTCAGATTCCTACTTAATCCTCATACCTCTTTCCTTCCCAGAACTTCATCTTCTTTCTTTTCTTAAAAAGATCCTCCACGGGAGATCGGCCTTGAGGGAAAGTATTTTCCCTCAGGGGAATGTTGACTTTCGGACGAGGCGTTTAAACGAGAAGATGTGAATTTTCGTTATTTTTCTGATAATAATTAGTAGCAAATATGTATTCACAGTAAAACAAGACATAAATGATAACTTACATTTAAAAGCTCTTAAATTTTATGGAAGTGTGATACATTGTTTAGAAAACGGACCCTAAGTGGCCAGATGGAACTATATTGGAAAATGATCACCCTGAGTCTTTCAACGATGCCGTATCTACGATGCTGATCTCGGTTTTATTGTTGTGGTTAAACCGTCTAACTTGTGGTTATTACTGTGAAAGGAGGTATTAACTGGCCGATTTTAAAGCAACCGATGTTTTAGGCGATCCCTTGCAATTTATAGCTTAATCTGAAGTATGTAGAGATTTAGATAATACCGCGAAATGATGAATGTGTTTGAAGACGTTATTTGGAAAGGCAAAGTGCAAGAGATCAAACCTTTTCGTGAAGATAAATGAGACAGCTTCGTTTGTGGGAATTATGCTTGGAGTTGGATCGTGCTTCGTTTAATATGCCATTATTTAGAGTAGTTTTTGAGGGGGCGGGAGGAAGAAAACGAAAAATGTTGAATTCGTTAACTGACCGCTTGGGTTCAAACCAAATATTTTGCATAAATAAATATTAGTGGATATGTATATTAAAGAAATATTGAAAACATCAATTAACCTTTCTTACAAAAGTTATTTTCGTTCATGACCAGATTATTTAAAAGAAACATCTATGAAATAATAATTGTTGTTGACAGTCCTCTACACAGCTAACAACCCAATGAAAAATGCTGTTGTCGATGATATCCTAGGTGTATGAATATCCATAGTTCCAAGGTGATATCCTTCACCTTGTCGTCCGTCTGATAGGTAATCTTACTCATTGCTCTTCATTCTTATTTTTTTAACTACAGTGTACTTCTCCAGTCTCTAATCTTCAATTTGCGATGTGACGAAAGCATTGAGGGATTTCTTGGCCACAGAAGGAAGAGAAGTCGTGTGGTTATTGTTAGGTATTGTAGGATTGATGATCTAAGATGTCCAAGGCTTTGCAGCGTTCATCTTCACCACATGATCGATTATCTTCTGTCTCTGATTTGTATTACTATTTTCAGGATTATCGCTACCTACTCAAAAAATGCGGTACTTATAATTTTTTAAATTATTTGTGGCTGAGACGATGAGATCGGTGCACAGTAACAACCTATCATCTTCTTGAATCTTTTAATTTTCTCCACTGCCTACGCAAACGAAATTCCAAACCAACATTTAATTGCATTAAACCACTATTCTGATTATTAAAACTGAATATTCATATTCTACTGGGGTTATTATAGTCCGCGAGTTGGGTTAGCGCTTCATTTTGGTAAGCTTTATCTTGTTGATTAACTATTAAGTGGGGAGTGAGAGTATGCAGTTGTCAGAAATCCAGTCGTTTTGTCATTTAGTTTAGGTTAATTTAGACGATAAGCGAGCCTATACCGGGATCTCGGGGAAAAACTGGTTCCACTTCCTATATGGCGTCCCTTGCGACCCTGGTATCGCTGGCTCCTATAATATAAGTATACTAATTACAGAGACAAATAATTATTTGCGATATTTTGTCTCGAGTTAATAGTGCAGTTAATGGGTTGGGTGTCCATTTAAAGCGGGGAGAAGCATGACTCATATGGTGAAACGTAATTAGTTAACCCCCTCTCGGCTGCTCTCCTGGTACTTTGCTCCTTGCGGCTATGATATTGCATGGAAGATTATGTTAAACATTTTAGTACAGCTTATTTGGACACAAACTTCCGCCAGTAATTCAAACATTGTAAGCCTCACTAAAATTGAATATTGCATATCTAAACTAAATAACTAAATAAATACTGGAACTTCGCCTACCACGTGAGGCGAAATCCGTTAAATATCAAATCACTGATAATGAGCATTATAAAAATACATCGGGTTCATTTTGTAAAAGATAAATTTAATTTAATGAAATTAAATAACTTTGTAATCACTGTTATTAATCATCACCAAAATAATCTAAATTTTTCGAAACAAATGGTTTTTTCGTCAGGATAAGCGTGTAATGAAAAATTAACATATAAAAATAGACAAACAAGTATAGATAAATAATTGCATGGATTCAAACATATTACAATGAGCGTTGATTAATTATTTAATATTATTAAAAAAAAATAATTAAGTAAAGTAAATAAAAAAATTATAAAGTTGTTAATTATTGCATTTATGTTTTCGTATATACTTGTTTGTCCATTCTCATATTTAATTTTCATTTTAAGTTTATCCAGACGAAGAAAAAAGTCAATAATTTTGAATTAATGGTGCTAAATGCAAAGTTATTTATTTCATTAAATAAACATATATTTTTAACTACACGATATTTTTAATATTGTATTAAAGCAAGCCAATCCGAAATCCGAAATAGTACTTGATAAACGAAGGGTTAATATAGGTTTTGTCATAAAGCACAACTTTGCAAGAAGTTTGCTATCCCCTGATGCAGTGTTACCACTGCCTTGGTTTCGGACATACATCACTAAAATGCCTGAAAAAATGAACAAGCCCAGAAGCAAGCAAAAAACTTATTATAAAATGCTACAACTGCGAAAAAACAACGCATCGTTTGGGACTAAAATAACACAGTGCAGACAGCATAAAATGTTTTATTACCGAAAAAGAATGTCCATTTTAGCGCAACAGAGAATCGACTTTGAATAAATCATGGATGACTTTCTGACCAAGGAAGTAGATATAGGTACCTAATAAATAAGTGTTTACTTTCGTCCCACAATAAAAGCTGCAATATATTATTTACCTTCGTTTACTTGTGTATACAAAGTCTAAAATGTTAACAACAATTTTGCAATAATCATCTTCACCGTCAAATTACAGCCTACAACGTAACAATATGCAAACTTGCAGAAATAGTACCTATTGTTATTATAAAATTACATGCCTTCGCAATATTCCTTTGGCCACCGCTTAACCTTTCCAGCCATAAGCCATGATGACCATCTTCGTCAGGGAAGATCAGGCCATAAGATAATCTTTGTTTATGGTTAGCAAACAAAGGGTTTTTCCCTGTTAATGCCAAATTCCTGACCAAAATCAAATGTCCAATTATTTCTGAATGGGCGACAATCACGATGAAGCCTGCTGGGATTTAAATTCATTTTTAGTTATTTTGTTAAAGGTCTCAATGTATTGAATGGAACGGTACTTTCAAATTTATATTTAGTATTATGGCTTTCCGTAAGTAAGATTGTCTGAAAAATATCTTCAAGGGAAACAAAACAATGTAAGTAACACGGAGAAAAATTATAATTGCTGATTTATTAGAATCCGGTTGAAAACGGAATTTCAGGCCGTTTGAACTGCCGAACTGAACGTCAACTGATGCAAAAGGAACGAAGCAAGCACACATAGCGCGAAACGCCGCTTGCGGTTGATTCGGTCCTTTCCCGTAATTCGTGGCTCGGTTTATTTATTTATTTTTACTGGGTTTTACAGATGTTCTCACTTATGTGAGAACTATCCAGTTACAAAATCTCAGGTTCGCGTTTAAGTTCGCAAATGTATACGTACCATTATATATCGGAACACGAGTTCATGCACCTGCATTTGCTCTATCAATATATGATGACGAAATGCAAAAATATAATGATTTTTATGTGTTGCGACATCTCGCTTTTTTATTAAAAGTTTAATATGATTCAATTCATTCGTTAAGGGCCTGCAGTCCCGTTTTTAACCAAATTACGAATAATTTGAAGAGATTTTTAACAAATTAGCAATATTTTAAATCGGTAAGTTTTTTAAATTACTTGGTCAAATGAAGATCTATTATTCGACAACTTAGGACGGGTTGTTTCGGAGTATTTGAACAATTCATCAAATTTCAACATTCATTTTCAAGTTCTGTGAAAGATTTTTCCAAGTTCTGTTTTTATTTCGGTTTTGTCAAGCAACTAGCCTATAATTATATAATAACAGAACTTGAATTGGACTTTCACAGATCCCAGAAATGAACGTTGAAATTTGATGAATTGTTCAAATACTCCGAAACAACCCGTCCTTAATATTTTAATCGCAATAAATATTTTGAAATTTGATTCATTTGTTTTGTATTTCGTTTCTTTTATTTATGATCTTCACAAAAAACAGAAAATACCCTACATCGGTGAGCTTTGACGTTAAGAAAACTGCACGCCTTTTTCTGTCATGAATTTTTAGGCTAACCCACGTTTTCAGCTAACAATCTCATTTCCACCATGAGCTTTAAAACTTTGAAAAACAATTTAAGTATCACAAAATAAAACTATGTAAAACTTTGAAAAACAATTTAAGTATCACAAAATAAAACCATGTAAAACTTTGAAAAATAACTTAAGTATCACGAAATAAAACCATGCAAAACTTTGAATAACAACTTAAGTATCACGAAATAAAACCATGTAAAACTTTGAAAAACAATTTAAGTATCACAAAATAAAACCATGTAAAACTTTGAAAAATAACTTAAGTATCACGAAATAAAACCATGCAAAACTTTGAATAACAACTTAAGTATCACGAAATAAAACCATGTAAAACTTTGAAAAACAATTTAAGTATCACAAAATAAAACCATGTAAAACTTTGAAAAACAACTTAAGTATCATTATTGTGTGATATATATTTTTCAAATATATTCATACGAAAAAAGGGTTATAAAATCAGACAGTATATTGGGTAGTCGCTACCCAATAAAGTAAAAACGTGCACCATTATTTTCATGTCCTTTCTTCATCACGGTTCAGATATTTTCTAAGAAATAATAATGACAGAGATTACAAACAATTATTTTACTTAGGTACTCAACATAATAAAAAATAATCACCAACACATTCACTATCACAGCATCCTTACTGAGAAATAATAATGTTAAGTAAACATCGCAAGTAGGTACTTGTACATTACAACTGCCTACATTGTTCCTCGGATGAAATTAATTCTCCTCTTGAGATTTATGTTTCAGAATTATTACGGGTGAAAAACGTTTCCCGTGCAATAAAAAGCATTTGGAATCAAAGGCAATGCATTTGTAACTCTTGATGGCCAAGAAATTAGTGTTGCGAGATAATCAATGAGTCGAGAAGACGTGGAAAACTGGTTTCCAGATTCCACCACGCAGGTGTATCGTCGGATACAGCCGAAGATAATATTATAGAATTATAGACACTACAAGACTTTGACGCACCTGATAAAGATCGCAATAATTTGTCTATTTTAGCAGCGGCAAAATCAGAATCCATCATTTTGATTTCATTTTGTGGTGATAGCCAATTCATCGGGTAATCTGTAATCATCAATAATCCAAAACAAAGATCGGACATTATGATTAAAACTTAACAACTCACTCAGACGTTTAAAATATATGTTTTAAAACTTGGGCAACGAATTTTTGCAATGATTACGATTACAGCTGAATTATTGGATCACCGGTGTTAACATGACAGCCTCCGTAGTCTGGGGATATGGCTCTCGACTAGCAATCTGGAGGTTGCGGGTTCAAATACCGGAGTTTGAAAATACCTAAATTTTAACAAATTATTATCCATAAGTTGGTTGTTTACAGGTAAAAAAATAAAATAAACAGTAATTATTGATTGAAGTAGTAGTACATATCGAATTATTTGGCAGGTTGGGAATAAGCCGACATAGCTCAGTGGTCCAGAGCACCTGGATATTGCTTATAATAACTTGTTATCCTTTGTGCTATGAATAAAAACCTTGTCTTATAAACATTAGTTTATCATTAAAAATAACCTATATTTTAGTTAATTATTCATTGATGAAGAAGACACAGAACATAAAAAAGGTAGCTGTCGCAACGAATCGAACCCAGGATATCTGTCTTACCAGAACAACGCCTCTAACCACTGAGCCATTGTGACATGAATTTTCTCCGTTCATGTTTGTCGATATCGTATTCAATCTCAGAAATAACTATTTTATCCTCAACTAATTTACATATATTTTTTTCGCTTACTTTTATAATTCGTGTTGTTTCAAAATTAATTCATAAAAAATATATATTACAGTACCTGACTATATTTGCGGCAAGTTTTAGTATGGAAGATAGTATCATTTATAGCCCTGGTGAAAGACCACCATACACAATTGAAATATTGCTTGTAATTGCTTTACATGGCTCAGAACATACAGCAATTGGGGATGCCATTGTCTCACTGACCGTTGAGAGCAATTGGTACTTTAGTGCGGTATTCACATAAAAAATATCTTGAAACATAAATTCTTCTGTACGCATTGGATTGATGACTAACATCTCACATTTCGTCTGTGTATTTGAAAAGGGTTGATCGATGTGTTAACAATGACTTGCCAAGATGAATTGCCCTTGACTAGACAGAGTCAATTAAAATTTTCTCTCTTGATGAAGATAAATCTAAGGCACTTCCTTACTAGAGATAGGTCATGACTTATTTTATTAAAAGCGGGAGTCACGCTACCAGCTTAATGCTTTTGTACGTCTCGAAGAGTCGACTCAACTGTACAACGCGACGGCTCAATTGAACGGGAGCCGTGAGCTCAGAGCATATGATCAATGAGAATTAATCCTTGGATAATTTAACTGGCACTATTTTTCTAAAATGTCTCCTAAAAAAGAGTTACCGTTCAATTGAGGCGTGGTACGGTTTCGTACGGATGAGCAGCATTCGTACGGGAGTCGTACGAATACGAATCCTCAAAAAGAGCTAGCTCAATTTGATTCATGTTGGTTCGGCTTTATGATGGCTCGTTCGTGAACGACTCATCGCTATTCCTTACACCAAGCAACCATCGGACATGATTAATATCTACTCGCCAGTTTTCAAATAATTCAACCTTTGAAAGCTTCTTTGCATTATTTGACCCGAAGACACGAAGAAATATTAATTTTTTGAAGCAGACGCATTTTTCATGTGGTATGGTCCTGTCGTAAAGATGTCGGTTGTAACATCTCATTCCGTTGCTTGCGTCATTTATGAGTAAAAGGAAGAAGTTACAACGGAGCTAACAGTGGTCAGTGTTCCTATATCACATCTTCTGACTGAATGCTAGATCGGAGGAAGCGTCTAATATGTCGCTGGGTTCATCCTGTGATTGGATGATGACATTTGACAGTGATTGAGCGCCTGCGCAGCAACTGCTTATAAAGGTTCATTACAGGTTGGCAAGCAAGCCTGCATACTGCATGGTTTAGCCATTTATCTCAGTCAAAGTCGAATAATCTCAATCACCCCATTCAATCCGTCTCTTCACGCTCTGCCCAGCGTAAGCCGCCTTCCAGAAGGGCAAGAGCATTATTATTAAATTTTATTGGATTTTTTAATTGATATTTTTTTAGTAAGAAACCATCAATGTACTAATACATAAATGAAACATGAAACAGAACAAGAAACGGTCGAAACTGGGAATTGAACCCAGGATCTTTGTATTCCCACTCGGCCATTGC
Source organism: Hesperophylax consimilis (assembly GCF_061612785.1). Taxonomy (NCBI): domain Eukaryota; kingdom Metazoa; phylum Arthropoda; class Insecta; order Trichoptera; family Limnephilidae; genus Hesperophylax; species Hesperophylax consimilis. The sequence continues at coordinate 8,386,093 of NC_142842.1, forward strand.
TACCTGATTTTTACGTCATTTGTGTCGATCTGATATTTCAATGTTAAAATTAACAGTATTTTCCTCGACTAATTTTTACATATTTTTTACTGCTTTTTATATGATTTCAAAGTTCTACACGAATCTATCTGTAACCTAAATAATTTATCATTCAATGAAAGAGAAAAAAATTATTCTGCGTTTTTTTTAAATTCTCTCAAGCGTTTCGTAATATCCAGAGATATTATTATAATCAATCATTTTAGTATGACGTGTATTACAATGACGCAGAAGACAATTTTGCAATTTCCTTTTGCTCCGAGCACTTCCTACACCACGAGAACAACAGGTTACCTTCCTACCTACAACTTACTTCGTGTTACCTGTGAATAAATATAGTATTGTTTAAACGCCCTAATACATGTTGTAAGATTGATTTATTTTGGACATTTTTTAGCTATAACATGCGATGCAACTGGGAGTTGAGTCAGGTGAGTAGATATCACATATATGTAATGTGATACAGCACTTCACCATTTTGACGATGTATTGTTAAATTAATAATTAAAAGTTTTGACACAGATTTAGAAATCTTAGGAGGATTGGGTATTCATGCCCAGGGTGTCCAGCAAGCTATGGATCAAACAAAGTGGGGTGATAAGGGAGGTTATTTGCAATCAATAGGACAAAATATATTTGGTGGTTCCAGGGCCGACCCTGAGCCAACAATTATTAAATACAATTTTAACGCACCTTTTCAAAAACAGTAAACTGTTATTCATAATATTCGGTTGATTTGTATTTTTGTGAAGCGTCGTTTCTGTGAAAAATAATCTCAAGGGCGATATGTTAAGACTTCCAGGTGTTAGGTTAGGTTAGGCCCCGGGTGGTTCAATTCGAAACCTTTTCAATATTTGTATTTTTTTAAAATACCAAGTAATCGATCTAAAAATAATTTCATAAAAAAATTATAGTACTTACATGCATTTTTTTTTCTAATGATATTGCTAAATCTATCTGATGAAAGTATTTTATTCTAATGATGCTGCTAAATCTATCTAATGAAAGTATTTTCTTCTAATGATGTTGATTTTACTAAATTACTAATATATGTCTGAGATTAATTAATTAAAGAGTCCCAAGCTTTAAAACTAGAGATAAATCACTTTTTCAACTTCAAAAAAGTTCTACTAATCTCAGACAAAGCCCTTTTATATTTAGATAATGTCTACCCTATACAAAATGAATTTTAATGATATTGACAAATTTTCGTGTAGTTTAGGAGCATTTAAAAAATATACCTTAGCTATTATGAAATAATTATTAATAACATAATGCAAGTTATCATATTGTTGATATAAACCATGTCCAGTTGCATGTGATTCATTTTATAAACATTTGTTGAGTTTAGTTGTAGGTATAAACGAATACATATATTAGTGATTATTGGTGTTCAGTGTGGATAAAATTGATATATTGTAATTTATTTGTGTTCCTATATCCGATGTTATTTTTATTTTATTTAATATTTTGTAAATATTTTTTGCCCACGGGTACTGGAACCTCAATTTCTTATTATAATTTTATGTTTAATTGAAAACCTATCATTTTATATTATTTATAAGTTGATTATTTAAGGATGTAGAAAATCTGTTGGTTTTCCCAAATAAATAAAAAAATATTATGACGATGCCGGAACGCGTGGGCGTGAAAATCCAAATACTTTCATAAAATCGGTTTAGGCCTGCAATCTCGTTTGTAACCGGGTTACCAATAATTTAAACAGATTCTTAATAAATTTGCAATACCATTTTCTCCGTGTACCTTTCTGTTAGTTTTATCCGAATGCTAAGTTATTATTATGTAATGAGCAGGCAGCATTCTGCTGATGCGCTCATGTCTGATTTCACTACAAGTTTGACAGTAATGGAGTTATACTTATAAAAATATATTTCTCGAAAAATTAAGTAACATGGAAAGAGTTGAAGCACCACAAATCTCGTCATTCTGATTGCAAATAACCTCCCATTTCACCACACTTCGTTTTATTCATAGCTTAAGGGCCACCTGTATATTTTCGGATCGCATTGGTGGGAGACCACCATTCGGGGATCATTCACAATACTTTCAGCATCACCCTAGTAAGATACCACCATTCTGAATCGAAACATTTCAATAATATACAAGTAAGATCAGAGTATCTAGCACGGTCGATCGATATAGATTTTATCGATAATGTCGGTAACGTGGCTTCGTTACTGATCATGTTTGCAGATCGCTAATTAATAAATAACAGTTAAACAACGACTAAGTGTTCTTAATTTATCCTAAGTAAACTGTTGTTTGTACGTTAGCGATCCGCAGTCGTGCTCGGGAACAATGACAAGTTATCTGCACTATCGATAAATTAAATACCGATAAATAATACCCTGAATAACATTCTACTTTCCCAATTATACCGAATCCATTAAATTTCATAATTTTAACTCCCTCCAAACACGACGTCTAATTTTTGATCAAATCTTATTGTTTAAAATCCTAAATAATGGTCTGGACTCACCAGAACTTACCAATTTAATAAATCTTCATATTCCGTCTAGATCATCCCGACAATCTGATTTATTTTATCTACCCTCGTGCAGAACAAACATTCGAAAAAATTCCCCATTTCCCCGTATATGTGGACAATATAATACAAAATTTTACAGCATTGACATTTTTGGTAATAACCTAAAGAAATATCGATATGAAGTAATGAGTACGATTGATTATTAATATGAGAGTATGTTATGTATCCGGAGCATCTCCTATCCTCTTCTTATTTTCCTCTTCCTCTCCCCTTCCTTTAACACCAAATTAATTTTAAGATATTAAAACTTCATTTCCAATGAACTTTAACATAAGAAACTTCTGTGGCTTGACTTTAGTTAACTTGTATATTTATATCTATCATTGTATATTATATAAAAGCTGTTTGTTTCTTACAAAATAAATAAATAAATAAAAACTCCCTTCAGCGCAACAACATTCCCTACATGGGGCTGTAATAATTTCACTGGCTCCTGGCTATTGGGAATATTTTAGGATATTTTTTGTGTTTTTCAGATTTTCCTGATATTTTGCTAACAGTATTTTCGTGGTGATCTACACAAAGTGGAACAATTATGTATTATGTAAAACTTAAGCTTACATTGAATAAAATAACGGGCTTTTTCGTTGCCAACCGGTGTCATTTCGCTAGATTCTTTACACTGTTCTACGTCGATAATAATTATAGCCGGGACATAGGTGCAATTAAAATTGCGGCCACGTCCGTCCAGCGTGACAGACAATCGCCATATTGGAACGTCATTCACTGCATCCGGTAAACTGAATGCAGTTGTTGCTAGCTGGATTAGCTACAGGAAATATTTACAGCCGCTGGCTCGATACACAAGGAAAAAGTCGAAGGATTTATTTATTATTCTTGTTACACATTGTGCAATCTGGACTTTGCATCAATTGAGATAAAACATTGGTGTTAGATTTAAAAGTGTTTGATAAATAATTATAATTTCTCAACTACTGTTCAACGCGTTAAAAAAGTGTGAATATAATTTTTTTTTATATCCCAGCATTGTGTCTTCTCTTGGTGGCATTTGAAAAGAAGGATATATAAGAATTACAATAGGTAAGTACATCAATTATTAATAAAGTCTACTAAAACCATTTTTTTACTTTATTCCATCATCTTTCCAGAATCAATTTAAATATATTTTTCAATGCCCAAAATTAAATGCTTAATTTGTGTATAATTATTATTCTTGGAATAATAATCTAATACGGAAGTACTTTTTAAGAAAAAAAATCCAAAAAATTAACACCGTGAAAAATATTATAAAAAAAAACTGTTCCTACATGAATTGATCTTGAAAAATATATATATCATTTATTTTCCAAAAGTGACAATTAATTTTCAAATACACATTTAAAGCTATGTATTATTACTAATTACATTATTTTAGATACGTTATATCATGTATACTACTTACATTTGTATAACATTTACCAAACATTTAAGATAATATTTTTTTTACTTTCTCAATGCAATTTAATTACAACCGCTCATAATACATGTACCTATAATATTATAAATAACTACAATAATGTACCGCACACTCCTTCCTATCAGAAGCTAATGCTTCCATGAGAAGTATAAAAAACCTAATATAAATACTATTTAATACTAATATCTTAGACTCACTGTATTTCATGAATGTATATTTATATATTTTTTAATGATAAACTAATGTTTATAAGACAGGGTTTTTATTCATAGCACAAACGATAACAAATTATTATAAGCAATAATTAGTCGCCTGAAATATCCATACGAATTGAAAATATCTCCCTAGTAAAAATAAATGCCGCCGACGGGAATTCAACCCCGACCTTCTGATGTCCGGTCAGGTGCTCTGGACCACTGAGCTACGTCGACTTATTCCTAACCCACCAAATAATTCAATATGTACAAGTACTTCAATCGACAATATATTTTTTATATTTTCTTTATTTTATTCATTAAAATGAGTAATAGTTTACATACCTAAATTTAAATAATTGTAAATATTTAGTTAATAATACTAGTAATAAATAAATTAAGCAGAATAAAATAAAAGTGGAGTAGAAAAACTGGCTTTATTATACTTTATTGAAAGATGGAGATCCACCAATTTACCGTTAAAAAAATACATTAAAAACCTAAATAACTCCATGATATGAATACAAATATTTTTTTACATGTGATGCTGTGTAGAAGGTCTTTTCGAGGAGAGGAAGGAGTGAACATGGGTCTTGAAGAGACGTATGTTGTAGGAGAAAGAAAACACAGAGGACGGCAAATTGTTCGAGAGCCGAGCTGTTGAACTCAAGTGCATGTCGTGGAAACGACCCGTTCTCATGTGACAAATCTCAACAGTTTGCTCGCGTTTGCCGTAACCAACTATGCGCCGGTGCCGAAGGGATCAATGGCGATAGTTCCTCGGAGCATCTTCCATTGTTATACCGGTAGAACAAGGGCACCATGCTTACCTGACGCTTGTGCTCTAAATATTGCCTACACCCCACAATGATTTTACGTACTTGTAGCGATATTGTTCAATTTATTTTCGGTTCATCTTACTAAGGCCTTTTGAAGGTTTTAGGTTTATTTACGGCCTTAACTAGTTGGATTATTACATTCAAATTAAGCAAAATGGGTAATTGACGGGGTCTGCTATCGAGGGGTAAGGCTCTCGACTAGCAAGCTGGAGGGCGCGGGTTCAAATCCCAGCGCGCGCAACTAAATTTTACCGGATTAATTTGTGTTGTTTCACAAATTACTCACTACGTCGTGTAATATTTTAAATTGAGCCGCTATCAACAACAACCCTTACGTAGATGGCGATAAGGTTTAAACTTCCGCTTAACACCATCCGCATGTTTTGATTTATGCAAGAAAAAAAAATGGCCAAAAAGTGCCTTTTATTTTATTTTGAGGATGTTCAGGCATAAATATTTAATTTTTTTTCGATCATTTTTTAAATAACTTAATTTGCCACACTATACAATAAAATCATAACCGAAAATGGGTTCGTAAGTAGGAGATTTTGAACTTTAAAGCAGTTTTCATAGGCCTTTACATTATTTTTTCTGGGCTTGTAAAAAGACTTACCTATCTAAAAAATACTCGATTATTTCAAAGGCCAAGATGTATTCTACTCGCAGTATTTGATTAAAGCATCTAACACATTTCTAGGCGACCAAATTTTCAAACCAAAAAAACACGTGATTTTGAATTACTACGTATGGCATCGCCTTAAAAATAATATCTAGTATGTTTGCGGCATGTTCCAGAGTGGAAGATACTCTCCAGATAATCCAGATATCTCTGATAAGCAAAGAAATGCATTTTTGTCAATCTCCCAAACATCTTCTGCCAACCATTCTCACCCGTTCTCCTCCCCCCCCCAACATTACCAAAATAAAGGATCCATTGTCCTGCTGACATTTTGTAGTTTAAAAAAACATATCCGGGTAGATGTAAGAAATAAAAACACTTAGGTAAATGAGTGCAATAAGCTGACAATGCAACAAATATGTTTTATGCAATTCAAATTTACATACATTTTCTTTTGATTATGCATGTTCCAAAATATAATAAAAAATACGGACAGCGAAATCTAGAATATAACGTGTCCAAAATGTTCAACATGTTAACAAGTAACATAAATAATTCTAAATTATTAAATAGATTCAGATATATACTGAAAACATGGCTCACAAGTAAAAACACTTAATACTAATCAACACTATCAATCAATAATTGTTATTTATTAGCATGTAGATTTAGTATTATTTTAGATTATATGGGCCAATAATAATAATCTGAATATTTTATAAGTAGAAACAATATTATGTTTATTTATAATTATTAGAAGTTAGAAGTTCTACCGAGCCGAACCCTCTGATATGAAAATATCTGGAGTCGGTGAATTATTTTCCCATTTCATCTCTGGTGAGTTGACGTGTTGTTCTTGTGTTGTTTTGTATTTATTTTGCTTATATAATTCACTTGCATAATGTTGATTGACTAGATGATCATTTGTGGAAAAGTGTGTGGGAGGGTTTAGTTTTTCCTGTGGGGAAGATTTAACCCGGACAATAAAATCGGAAGTTTAAAATTAGTAATAATATTATGTGTACATATTTACATTGTAATTGAATATGTACCTCAGTGGGACGAAACTTAAAATAACAAAAATAAATAATAAAATAATATTACCACATTTTCTTAATTCTAAGTACTTGTTGTTTAAATAGTATATATTATATATTTAGTCGTAGTTAAAATAAATGAGAAGAAATGATATAATATGATACATTCCTTCGCAGAGTGTATTAGTCCGCAGCATCCAAGACGGGAGAATACTTCTCTTTGAGATCTCATGTTACAATTCCAAATTGGAACTGTTGGTATTGCTCTGAGAAACAATTTGTTTCTTGTTTCTTCCATTTGTTTTAGTTCCGCTTCTGGTTTTAGTGTAGACACGGCCATCGCTCATTGCTGTGATCTCTGACGTATAATACCTAGATATTATATTTATATTTGTAATAAGACGATTGAACCACGTTTGTTGAAGCAGTTCTTCAGGAAGTATTTTTTTATTGTGTAGAGTTGTTTTCAATTTCAATTAAGCAATCTGACTCCTCCGTGGTTGAGGGGTATTTATCAATTTAAAATAATATATAGTATGCTTGCAGCACGTTCCGGAGTCGAAGATACTCTCAGTATCGCCCTAGTGTTAGACCACAATTCAGAATTGAAACGTTGCTTGAAATGGCTTCCGCCGTGTTTGGTGACCAGATCAGAATTGCTAGGTACTCCACCACTCTTCCTCTTCTACATCTCTTTTCCACCCTCACTACCTTCAGACCCACAACATACCCCGATTGGGGATGCGATAGTCTCACTGGCTCCAAACAGATTTTTTTTTAAATATTATGTCCTCGGATGTTATTAGAAAAAAAGTGATGGGATTATTTATTATTTCATTTATCTGTTTATTTTATTAAAACGCCCAACGTGCTTTGACTGCACCTTTTTTGAAAAAAAAATAATGAAAATTAAGAGTTCAAAACATAAGTACCTAACATAAATATAAATAAGTATCATAAAATAGAATGATAATATTCTTAAAACAAATGGTTTCTTTCATCTAAGATAATATTAATAAAAATGCATAATATTGTTGTTAACAATAATTTATACACTAGGTAGAAATAGACCGCACACCCGACGTTTGAAGTTTGCCAATTTCAAATACATCCAGTTTTTATGTTTCAGTATGTATATTTGTTTGTTACCTAGACTATATCATTGTAAATGTTTTATTGGCGAATGCAAACTATAGTTGGAATTAGATGTACATGTATCCATAAAATGTTAATGTTTTTCAAGTTGTTTTTAATCGCATTTAAATTTATTAAATGCAGGAGTTTAATATGGTTACCAATATAATAGATGAAAAATTAACTTTTTTGGAAGGACATATTACAAAATATTAGGAAAATACATAGCTTGAAACATACAAAAACTTTGTTCTATTTATAATTCAAACCCACCGAATGCCAAATTTCGGACCAAAGATTGCAAACGTATGGACGCCATTCCTTGTGCATTTTTTTAAAGTTTCATAGGCACCTAACTTTGTACTTCACATAAACATCGAACAGTTATTCCCTCTATGGTAAAGAAATAATGGAAGAGTATAAGTCTCTTGTCACGCACTCCTTGTTTCATAAATCTTCTAATTCATACTCATGTATTGTTCCTCCTTGTCTGGAAATAATACATATGAGAAATAAACGAATATACAAAACACCCCTGCTGCAGATCCATGATCAACACTTATTAAGTCAAGTTTTTATCCTTGTTAAGTCATTTTGCACATCCCAGAAATTAAAAATTCTTACATGACGTTAGGCACCTAATACAGTGAAGTTAAACCACAAATTTTACTCCGTGAAATATATTATGTTACTCATGTCCATGGAAGTGTGATTTTGTACCTACTGATGTGTGTACCATTTATCTTGTATCCTGCACCTACATGAACATGTATGATTGTGTACGTATGTTTCAGCCTCAACTCATAACGCCAAATCGACTTCATCTTAAAAACTGGTTCTTGCGGTACGTATCGTTCCAAGTCGCCGAATAGGAACAATGCGAACAGAAGCAGCTGTAAAACAATCCGGCACACATGTCAATAACTTGGTAATCGTTCGCCACCCGCTGCAGCCCGTCCCCGGGCCAGCGACCTCTTCGTTCTTCTGTTCTTCTGCTGTATGTGCTCCTGTTACTGCCGCTTTGTACTGCCGTCTTTATTCGTAGAAAATCCCTCAGTTGACGAGATCATTTCTTGCAACTCGCAATGCAACGGCGGGCTTTGAATTAATCAGGAATTTATAGAACTGGAGGACTGTTGTGTTATGTCTTCTGATTGTAAGTGTTTAGTTTTAGTGTAATGTATGTGTTCATGTATAGGAATGCAGGCCCGGTCTTATGTAGGCGCTATGGGAGCAAGCTGCTCCGAGAGGAATTTCGCTGAGGCACTGTAATTGTTTGTGTCACTGTAATGTCGCCTACATACTAACTCAAATACTACTCAAATGAAAAAGCTGAAAATCTCAAAACCTAATGCTCTTCAACCTTCCATTGCCTTTCAAAAAATACTTTCATATTCCCACGATGTAACGCAGGGTTACTGTCATAGTTTTGCAACATAAATCACAACTATGTATGTAGAAATAATGTACTGAAGAAGATTATATGAAAGCTTATAAAATATAAAACTTTTTGTTTTAAAACCACGATTTTTTAATAATTTTTAGAACCGACCCGTTTTGCTTTACCCAAGCATCTTCAGGGTATAAATTATTACTAGACAAGAAGTACAAAGTGTGAGCTTATATATATAAAAAAATTTGAGGGAAACAACATGATATAAATATAACAAACACAGAGAAATCATACAATACATTTACACAAGTACAAAAGACATTATTTACTTACTTCTAGTACTTCTTGTCTAGAAATAATTTGTGCCGTGAAGATGCTTGAGTAAAGCGAAACCGGTCTGTTCTAAAAATTATTAAAAAATCGTGGTTTTAAAACAAAAAGTATTTTATTTTATTAAATATGTCAACCCACAAAGTGATTGCTTTCTACAATAATAATTTTATAAAATATGTTTGTTAAGGAATGTATTACTTGAAATATTGATTTTGTATTAAACACGGGTTGTTTTTAAAAGAATTTTAACAATTCATCAAAATTTCAAAGTCAATTTTCAAGTTTTTTGAAGGTTCTGTTGTTCTATATATATATCGAATTTTGTTCCATAAAACTGAAATAATAATTGCATGAAACTTCGATCATGTGAAGACCCAATGGAACTCTGCATTACTTTTATTTTGTATAATAGCACATCACAATGTATTTCAAAAACATAAAAAAAATTCAACCAATACGCAGTTAATGAAATATTTAGTTCTGCGTTCTGCGTTATGCGGGCGAGCGTGCGACCATTGAGCGTTCGCTGCAAGGTCTTACCTTAAATTCTAAGTATTATTGCTAATTCTTTCCACACCTTTTTGATTATATTTTTAAATAAGTGTTATTTTAATTAAATTCTCAATTTTTTTCTTTATTTCACTCTGACCTTTCTTAAACAATAAATCAAACTTTTGAAATAAATTTTCTTACAAATACATATCTATGATATCATTTGAAGCCATGACAGTTTTAATTACGGCCGTTTTCCTCGACCACTTTCTATTAACTGATAATAGACGCCAAAAAGCAAAATCTATGGTCTAAAGATTAAAGCAAAGTAATGATTAAGATGAAGAATATTCCACAATAAACATTTATTGACTAATTAAACCATTTTAAGAGATACTTTACGAAGGCGGTAATTGTATTTACATAAAATTGCACTTAAAATATTTGTGCACGAGGCGTTCGAGATTTTTCTTTGTTCAAATAGATATTAATTCCACTATCCAACGAACAACGTACGATTGGAAACACTAGATTTTTTTTATCAACGAATGATGGTATATTTTATAACTCATACATTTTCCAGCGTATCGCAATAAATCTCGAAGTCAGTCATCAAGACCTAGTAGTTTGTTTTGTCGAAACTAGGAAGGTTCTGTGTTCTGTTCTGATCAATATAATTTCTCGATGATTGTCAGCAAACACATTAGAAATAAATAACCCTGATTGATAGTGGCAAGTCACACAATTGATTGTAGTTGTCAGTTTACCCACGGTTCTGTGTTGTGACTTGTTATGACAAGCAATATTATTGCTTTCTCGAGATGGCTACGCACTGTACATTTGTATTTTTCATGGTAATATTTGCAACATGACAACTATAGATCATTGTGTTTTAATATCTCACAAATTTTGGAGACAATAAACAATATTAAAATGTTACAATATTAATTGACGGAATGGAATTTATTCGTTGCGAGAATTTAGAAAGCCAAAATAAGTTTATCTCGACGCAAATTTTGACTGAATCTGAAACAGCAAAAACTTTAGAACGGTAATCTCTGACGTCATGAATTTTACGCGGCTTTTGTACTAGAATAGTAAACTTTTTTATTTTCAGCAAACTAGGAAGAAATGTTGAGAATGTACGAAGAGAAACTGCAGTCGCATTATAAACGGCTGTAAGCACCGTAAATATTACATGGAAATATGCATTTTCGGAATTTGTTATTTTGTTCCTAAGTAATTCTAGAAAATAAAATAAAAAAGGTATCATCGACTAATTTTAAGTGTATTGGATGTAGTACCCACCTGGAACCGTTGATATATAAAAAACATCAAAAAGATCAATACAAAACCTTATTCATTATAATGAAATGTATATATGAGGCTGTGTCCATGAAGTTAAAGCCTACCATAGTAGGCACAAATGTTATGATCAAAGTAGCACATTTTTAGTAAGAAGAAGAAGATCGGATATTACTTTAAGCCGTCACTATTTTATCCCCATAATACTCTATAATTATATAATTCATGTGACACTTTAATATTTCACGACGAGTAAAATTAAAATGATTTTTTTTTAAGAATAACTTATTTTAATAACTTCTGAAGGTTATACCTTTGGTTATACCCATCGATGTAATATACCATCGAAGGAGAAGATGTTACCAATAAATCTATACGATACATGAAAGAGAACGAGATATAGAAAAATAATCAGGTAACGGTCTCAACTGAAAATCGAACTCAGGATCTCCGTCTTCGGCCATTGGGACTTAATTATTTTACGTCATCATTGTCGATCTCATATTTCAAATTCATAAACAACAATATTACCTTCAACTAATTTCTCCCATATTTTTGACTGCTATCTTTTTGAATGATTCTTCTTCCTAGGACTATCCCAACTCATTGCCTAGGTAGGCTGTTGGGGTCGGCTCTTCTCGTTCTCAGGTTATAGCTTCTTCGGTTCTGAGTGTCGCTTTCATCTAGGCCGTTTCTTTGTAGGATTTTGGAGCATTGGGTCATCCAGGAGTTCTTTGGTCTACCTCTGGATGACTGTCTTTGAAGCTCTATAGACATTGCCTGCTTCACTGTGTGGTCTGGTGGTCTCCGTCTTATGTGCCCATACCATCTTAACTGTCGTTCCTCTAGCTTACTGTTTATGTCAGTGACACCCAGGCTACCACGAATGCGTGAGCTTTTAATTTTATCTTTTAATGATACCCCTGCCGTCCATCTAAGCATTCGCATTTCTGCTGATTCGAGTTGCCTAGAGTAGGAGTTGTACATAGTCCAGCAGTCCAGCATCCAGCATCTTTTTGAATGATTACAAAGTTCAAATGAATTTATTTGTAATCTAGACAATATCTCGAATATTTAGTCACGGCATGTACGTTTGTCTCTATTGTGAAGAATTTGGAATTTAATATTGCTGTAAGCATGGCGGGTTTGATAATCGTAGATACCTGTCTCGAGTGCTCAAACGCCTGTTCAAAATTCATATGAAATTGATCAAGTGCACATTTTAATACCGGTTTAAAATCAATTGGTTTTAGCAGATTATATTGCAGTCAAAAGATTTATCTAAGCCGCAGAAATACCCCGGCACTTTATCGTAATATTCAAAGAACCGAAGGAATTACGCTTTTATTTTGGCATCTGCGTGAATATTGTTTCCTAAAGAAATATAAATTGTACATCAAATCTATGTTTAACGATTTTTTAAAACCTCTTTAACCAATAATGCTAAGCATAATGTTTTATTACCTCTATCACAATGTACAATGTTAATTGACTTTTTTATTACTTATTATATTACATTGTAAACTATCCTCGAATTTATTTTAATAATATGTATATATATGTTCTTTAATGAACATGTTTAGGAAAGGAAAGGCAAATTTTTAAATGTGCGGTACAAGGATTTTATTAGAATTTATTTTCCTAAAAGTGATTAGTTCCTCGATATGAGACAGATTAAGGTGTATAATGTTAATCTAATAAGATAGTGTGATTATGATATAATTATAGGCACAACAATATATTCTTAGGTAGGTATATTTAATTTAAGGGCATGAGAACCAAAAAAGTTTTTAGTATGGATCTAAATTCTGTTGCGCTTTTTATGCACCTTAGTTCCGTAAGGAGTTTATTCCAAGCCTTAGGCCACTTCGAAAGCGCGATCTTCAAACATAATATTTGGCTTGCACTTAGGTTCAGTGTGAGTGTAACTAACGATCTTGCTGACCAGATTTGCCTGCCTCAGACAATTCAGATATTTAAGGTGGGGCCATTTCATTAAGGGATTTAAACGTGTTTTATGTATATGTATTTCTCATTCCAACTATAGTTTGCACTCCCCAATACATCGTTTGTATAGTCTCGATAACAAATATATAAACGATATGGATGTGTTTGACAATAATTTGAACTCGGCAAACTTCAAACGCCGTATGTGCGGACTATTTCTACCTTGTTTATATTTTTTTATCAAAAATAATGATTTATGGATATTTGGCATATTATCCATCTTTATCTTACATGTTTATATTTTGTTAACTCTTGTATATTTCAAAGGTACTAAATTCTACGTAAAAGCCCTATGGGTGTATAAAATTAGTAATAACTTTCAGAATTTCACGTAATTCATCAAATACATTATTCTTCCTCGTCGATCGTCTAAGACAAGTTTTGAACATAACCGGCACGTGATATCTACTGACGAACCGATGAATGCTTGCATGATTGTTATTCACGTAATGATTTGAACTATGTGGGTGGTAGGTGTGTGATTAATTTCTTCCACACGAGTTTCATTAAATGCGAGTTATATGATGGAAAACGTGTATGTAAGAGGTTTTATTTTGAGAGTGTTTTTTTAATGAGTTGGAAATGAATACAAATTACATAACGATATTCACAGAAATCATTTATAAAGCGCTTCATTCCTTGCGGCTAGGCGCTTGAATCTGACGCTTTGTTTCATAATAATTAAGGTATTAATAATCAGCCAAAGGAATCACCAAACAATGAGACTCGTATATGTCAGTTAAGTCCACATAGTTACGGACGGAACGGGTTGCTCATTTCAATATATGAAACAATGGACACAGATTTGTGTGACGTCGTAAAAATTAATGACGGAGGATCATTGAAATATATTATCTTATTTATAATACATTAAGGCCATCATTGCGGTCGTGGCTGCTTTTGGGGGCCTGGAGCCTACTACTGGCAAAGGATGGGCCAAGAATTAAATATTTATTTATTATATTATGGTAGTATAGTAAACCATTTACATATTATATTGAGCGATTAAGCGTTCACGAAAAAAAAATTTACTTGATCTGATTAGATGGAAATTTTAAGATTTCCATTTAAAAATCGGATTTATCACGTATATAATATAATAATAATAATAATAATAATAATTGGACAATTTTTGTAGCGCCGCTTTTGTGAGTTATCACCTCAGGGGCGCTTTACAGTTGATGCAGGTATTACAAAAATTATAAATATTAGCAAAATAAAGTGAAGTTAAGTAAAGTAGAATGAAGAACAGGAACAGGTGACATGAAGATAGAAGATGGATACTCTGCAGCAAGAATCCTAGGTGGTGAAGAAACTGGACCAGCTGCTTCAGCGAGAGAGTCCACCAACAGTGCCAGCACGAGGTTCGTCATCCGTTCAGGTATGTGTCTGCTGCTAATAAAGCGCTGACACAATATCCTCACGTAGATAACAGACCTTGGCAGCACCGCTGTGACGTTCGACGAAGATAGAAAATGGAGACTCTGCAGCAAGAATCCTAGGTGGTGAAGAAACTGGACCAGCAGCTGCAGGGAGAGAGTCCACCACGTCCACCAACAGTGCTAGCACGAGGTTCGTCATCCGTCCAGGTATGTGTCTGCTGCTATTAAAGAGCGCTGACATAATATCCTCACATAGATAACAGACCTTGGCAGCACCGATGTGACGTTCGGCTCCTGTGCAAAATCACCTCATCTCTCCTAGTCTATTTTAGTCTCTTCTAGTCACTTCTAAGCTATTCATGCCAATTACTGCATCTTCTTAACCCTTTAAGATCCTTTCCTGGCTCTAATACCTAAATAAATACCAACATTTTTTTTAAATCACAATTTCTTCTATTGTGTCGTGATCCAACGATTTCTTACCTCTGTCTTAGACCTATAGGGCTCGCTTATTGCAGGCTATCATAAAAAAAATCTTGAACCAAAATCAAAGTGAAGTGTATTTGTGTCATCTGAAACAAAAAACATAAACAAAAACAAAAATTTTAAACAAAATATGGCTTATCTGTTGTCTAGGTAGATATCCTCGGTTTACCATATTTTACTCATATAATATCACCATATTATACTTATATAATATCACAATACTATACTAATATAATATCACCATACTATACTAATATAATATCACCGTACTATACAAATATGATATCACCATACTATACTAATATAATATCACCATACTATACTAATATAATATCACCGTACTATACAAATATGATATCACCATACTATACTAATATAATATCACCGTACTATACAAATATGATATCACCATACTATACTAATATAATATCACCGTACTATACAAATATGATTTCACCATACTATACTAATATAATATCACCGTACTATACAAATATGATATCACCATACTATACTTATATAATATCACCATACTATACTAATATAATATCACCATACTTTACTATTGTAATATCACCATACTAAATTCGGCAAATTTCCAAAATGCTTATAGTACGAGAGCCCACGACCAAAACCATGTCTCATAGCAATACGGCAAAAACCCTATAAAATCGTTAGATTGTATGATTCTGAACCCGACTAGGTGTGTAGTAACGGTCGAAAGTGTAGCAACTGCGTGGGAGGCCATTTCTGCTGTGTCAAAAAAAGGACAGTCGGTATTATAGCAATACGTCTGATAGTGAAAATGTAAATAGATTTTATAATTGTATTACGAAAAAGTTTGTTTTCAGACATTTTGCGCGTAGCATATAGCCTGAGCGCATTTTTGAAAATGTCAACAAATTTAGCCGACCTGTATCATAGCAATATGGATAATTTTTTTTTCAACTTTTCGTATTGCTACCATGATTACCAAAAACCTGTTTTCAGACACTTTAAGTGTAGCATATACTCCCAAAAACGAAAATAACGTTTCGGAGTCGCCTGGCCGACGCCTCTGTTAAATGTTTTTTTAAATTTACAGCCTTCATAGATATTCAAGAATCTCCCTTGTCTATTATATGTACTTTGACAGGTGACAGATGTCATTACTTATTTCTTTTGTAAAAGTTACTCAAGTGTGCTTTAAATAAAACCAAAACTATCAAATCAATCAGTATTTAATTTCAATTCTTTGTTAATTATCATCTAATAAATTCAGGGTCGCAACGTATTCATTGGTTTGTAACAGAAAATTCAAGATGCCTCAATACGATTTTTAAATGATATCTGAGTATCGAAAAGTTGTCTGATAGAGAAGGTGCTACACTTAATTTGTCTGATATAAATTTTTTGCACATGTGGACAACTTATTTTATCATGTCCAACAATTTTCAGACATATTGCTATGATACCGATCGGTAAAATTTGTTAACATTTTCAAAACGGTCTCAAAATTTAATGCGTTCACATTTCCGTCTGAAAATTGTTTTGTTCGCATCAAATAACCAAAATTTACTAATAAAAAAGATTTTCAGACGTATTGCTATGAGACATTTTTTTTGTCTCATTTTTAATTTTTTTAAGTGATTTTACGGGTTTGCGCTACACCACTAACGTCTGAAAAATATGTTTCCGGTATCTCAGAACTATCATTCAACTACAGTCTGCAAATCAGACATATTGCTATAATGCAGTTCGGTAAAATTCTTTGACAATTTTGAAAATTCGGTCAGATCAAACGCTACGCGGAAAATGTCTGATATTGGTATTTTCGAGTTCAGAATAATCGTATCTATCGATTTGATGCGGTTTTGGCCGTATTGCTATGAGACAAAAATTTTGGTCGTGGGCTCTCGTACTATTAGGTACAATTTACAGGTAAATTTTCTAGCTAACGGGTGAAAAAAATCAACTCAGAAATATTGTATTTGTCAGATAATACCTAAGTACCTACAAATGCAGAAAAAACCTAAAAAATTGTAATAAGTCATCTCGTGGTACACGGTGTCTGGAAACTAGTGGTACATAATAAATACTAGTAACTAGTGGTACATAATATGTACCACTAATAGGCGGGGACCTGGTGAATCCACATCATGTAAAGAACACAAAAAACTTATTTTTTCGTTCTGAGCATTTCGTTTCTTTTTGTTGCTTTTTCCGTTTTTTCGCCAAGTAAAGCATTAAAAAACCCATTCACGCCTGGTCTATGCTTCAACGCATTTTAAAAGACAGTTGATAGTAACTCCGTAGCGACCGATTTTTTTTTTCAAATTATACCTAAAAAAATATAACTTTGGACACGAGAAAATAAAAAAAAACGTTATTCCATAATAACGATTCTTGCTTGTGCCACTAAGTTCCGGACACTATTTATAAACTGAAAAATTGCACGGTGTCATATAAAAGCTGTTTTATAACGGTGGATAGTGATTAAAGATTTAATTCCACTGATTCTGATCAAGTTATGCTTCAAGAAGATCTTTACACACTACATAGCTGGTGTACTCAAAATGATATGTTTCTAAATATTGATAAATGTTACATTATAACCTTCACTCGTAACAGAAGACGAAAGAATCGTGCATATTTCATTTATAATGTTCAATTAAATGCAGTCACCACTATTAGAGATCTAGGAATCACACTTGATTCAACATTTAAGTTTGATGTGCATATCAGTGATATCACTAGTAAATCCTTGAAAATGATTGGATTTATACATAGAATATAGAAACCATTCAAAAATATCCAATCCATTATAACCTTGTACCACTCGTTGGTCAGAAGCAAATTGGAATATAGTAGTGTTATCTGGAACCCACACTACTTGAAATATTCAAAAACTATTGAATCTGTACAAAAAAAAATTCTAAGATTGCTATCATTTAAACTTGGACTAAGTGCCGTACTGCAATCTTATGAGCAACGACTCCAATACTTTAACTTTACGACCCTGGATAAAAGAAGACTATTTTTGCTGACTTAATATGTCTACACAAAATTATTCATGACAAGCTTGAAGCAACTCATTGTGTGAGCAATATTCTTATTAAAGTTCCTAATAGACGCAATCTAAGGAATCAGAATATATTCCATCTAGAATTATTTAAGAAAAATATTGCATACTTCAATCCATTGTCTAGAATGTGTCGTCTGTACAATTCTATTGAGTGTAACTACATAGATATATTTGCAAATAGTCTCGCTTATTTTAAAAAGCAAATTAGCAATAGATTCTGAATGTTTGTTTGTTTGTTTTTTTTTATTTACTCTATTTGTTTTCTGTTTTATTTTTGTTGCTTTTGTTTTTTGGATCATATATTTATCTGTATGTTTTGTTTTTGATATCTCTTTTTTGCCTTTGCTCACGTTTTGCTGTTTATATTTTTTGTTAATACATGGTGTATAATGACACTTAAACTGTGCATGATGTGAACATTTTTAAGTGGACTGTTGACATATACATTTTTTTGAAGCGCTTATCTAATAATTTTTTTTTCATGTTTAATAGTCTGTAAATGTTCCTAAACAATAAATAAATAAATAATAAACTGCTTCTTCGGAGTACCCCTATGAGAAGTGATATTTAATATGGAGGTGGCTTAGTTTATTGTATGATAATTTATGTAGTACCTGTGTTAAGCATATTATCGTTATATCCGAGACGTTTTAAGCCTCAGATTCCTGTCAGTGGAACTTTCTCGGTATCTAGTTATTTTACATTATAATATGCTAATACTTTTTCACCTTTTCGATGGTGTATTTCTCGGAAACGGCTTTTATGATCGTTTAATCGTAGACAATCGTTGGTTTGGTATTCCGTTCGACTGATGATCATGATGCAACCAACGTATGCAATATGAACAAAGAGATATTGCATCGTGTTTGAGTATCATATCAGAATTAGAATGCTTACTCGTAGATATGAATACAGTGTCTATACGATTTATTTACTTAGGTGGCTTTGGCTAAGCATACGTGAACACATCTCTATTTTACCACTTGATTTTTTCTTCTGGTGCCTATAGAACGTTGGATATCATCAAAGCATTCTTCATTCTACAAACTACAGCCCGAACCAGGTCATGAGTTACTATATTTATAGTTCTTATTTATTTATTTATTTATGAACGTCTTTTTTAGGCGCTTTTACATATGAATAGTAACAATTATAGAGTATTTATTATACTTAACTAAACTGCCTTAATCTTATATATTTTACTAAAATATATGATGAATATCATAGTAAAATATATAAGATTATCATATAGCCTATATTATATTTGTCGCTCCCATGGTCGTTTCTATGATATTACCAATATTTTATTTGATTCGATAACTTTATATATTTTGAAAGATTGTTTGATAATTGTACGGGACGTGTTTGCCTGCACAAGAAAAAACTGTAAAATATAAGCACCGGCACACATTTACCTTTGTCCTGTGTAATGATTCAAATAAAGCACTTGAGGTATTTCATTTGAACCATTACAGAGTTATTTAAAATATCATAAAAATGCAGGGAATATCGACTATTGTAATATGTTTGCCTCAATGAATGCGTCTTGAGAAAGACGATATATTCGAAATTTGTAATTTGCTTTTGAAAAGAACGCTTTTATAAAAGCGGTTGGTTTTTATTGCGGGTGCAACTTCTTGTATCCCTCCAGGCTCAGTCAGTAACGGCTCTGTGACATCGGGGCCAGTGAGCAGGACCGCACGCTGGAGGGAAGGCTCTCCGGGACTGGCTGGCAGGCGGGCTGGCAGGCGGGCTGGCAGGCGGGCTGGCAGGCGGGCTGGCAGGCGGGCTGGCAGGCGGGCTGGCTCAGTCGGCAACGTTCAGTCCCCTCGATCCAGGGAATATCGACTCTTGTATGTTTGCATAAATGAATGCGTCTTGAGAAAGACGATATATTCGACATTTGTAATTTGCATATTGAAAAGAACGCTTTTATAAAAGCGGTTGGTTTTTATTGCGGGTGCAACTTCTTGTATCCTTCCAGGCTCAGTCGGTAACGGCTCTGCGGGGCGCTGGCTGGTTCAGTAGGCAGTGGCAGATCCCCTCTCCGAGGCTGGCTGTTGGGAAGGCTCAGTGAAGCCCGAGGCAGAGGCGCCGCGACGTCGGGGCGTCGTTGGCTTGTCGGTGAGCAGCGAGCTCAGCAGCAGGCAGTTGCAGTAGACAGCGGAAGTGGAGCGGGGGGGGGGAACCGGGTTGAAATCAAACGCAGCGTGTTGGTCTCAGGTAGCGAAGCGGGTCAGGCAGAGCGGACAGCGGTAGGTGTTGCTCGGTCCAGGGCTTATGGCGGAATGGTGAAGGGACCGGTTTTTGCGGCGCTTTTATAAGATTCTATAGGACCGCGCCTCCGACCCTTGATTGTATTATGAAATTCCCGTAACGAGCTTGCTTTTTTCTTGCTATGAAGCTCGCCACGTTTGTAGGATTAAATCTGTTTATCTCAGAAATATAGGAATATTTTATAATATTAGACCTTATCTGCCTCTGTCGCCCTGCCAAAACCACATCGTCGCAATATTGTTTATTTAGTTATAATAAGACATATTCTACAAGATAAGTGGTCAAATCTCTGTAACATTTTCAGAGTTTCGCTGATTACATAATTATCTTACGTGTAAAATATTTTATTTCTATTCGAGCTTATTTAATTAACATATAAGTATCTTTGTATATAATTATTTAGTTAACATTGTTTCCTATTATTACAGGAAGGGCTTGCAAATTTGTATTTTTTTACAAATCTCTTGGATACACGTGAGTCGCTCAAGCAGGTTTTGTGCTTAGCCAATCAGCGGCTGCCTAGCCAGAGTAAGATGGTTGCTTGAGTTGAAGCGAGACAACTGCCTTTTAGGTCCGAGCGATAAAATTTACCGTTAAACGGCAGGGCAGGTTTTTAAACATGAGTTACCTATATGTAAGGCAGGTTTATCAACATTAGTTTTATGGAAGGTTTTACATAGTTTTCGACAGTGGTAAATATGATGGCATTTTGTTGTGTTTTTTTATAATTGATGTACATTTTATATTGATGATGCTGATGACGTTCGATACACTCCTTCCCGTGCAGTAGTGGCTGCACCGAGCTATTTTTTCGAACGTGTCAGTCTTCGGTGGTGGTTGATGCATCCAAATCCAGTGATTGAGTGCGTGGTCACTCCTCCCATCTGGCCGTGGTGATTACTCTTGGGGCTTGCTTGTTAGTTCTCGGTTCCGGGGAGCGGCTGCAATAAAAATGGGTGATGCGCGTGGGATTTGGGCGCGCTCGCAGGTTTTGAATGGCGGTGAACTGGTATCCTTTTGTGTCGGGGTATCGGTCGTGCATTTTTGAGTTGTTGCGTATCCGGGGGAGGGGGGCATTTCAGGCCGGATGTGCGCTTAGGTGCGCGCTGGAACTGTGAAGGGGCCAGAGTTGAATCCGGCTAGCTTGCTGCTGCAAATTTGATGACAAGCCGGACATCATGTAGTCACGGGGATTACTTTGCGGCATATCCAGAGCCGGCATTCGAAGCCGGTACGGTCACTACAAACTTGTGGGTGACAGGCTAGCCATCATGTAGTCACGGTTCACTGCATATCCGGGACCGGCATTCGAGGCCGGGACGGTCGCAGCAAACACGTGATTGACAGGATGGCCAACATTTAGTCACAGTATGCAGCATATCCGCAACGATTCGAGGCCGGGACGGTCGCCGCAAACTTGTGAGTGACCATTATATAGTCGCGGTTTGCTGCATATCCGGGACCGGCATTCGAGGCCGGGACGGTCGCAGCAAACACGTAGGTGACTGGCTGGCCGCAGTCGAATCGGGCTGCGCTCCGGATGGTGTCGGCTCTCGAGATGTTACGTATCCGGGGGGCCGGCATTCGAGGTCGGGCCGGTCGCTTCAAGCTCGTGGGTAGACGTAGCCATCATACGCGCATCAGGGGGCTCTGGCTGGTGATGGTGGCCCAGTGTAGTAGGGGGCCTATCCAACAAGGCGGGCTGCGGTACTGCGAACTTGGCAGCTTGGCGACGAGATGTTTATTTTTATAGGTCTGCAATCTGTTTTGCGTGCCAGTTAGCATTCATCCCCCGGCAAAGCGCACGTAATGATCCCCAGTGTACTCGAATTGTATTGTCGTCATCTTATCGGAGTCCTGGGGGTGCGGGTCACTGTACGGCTGGCACATCGTATAAGGTAGTAGGGTACTCCGTCTGTAGGCGGTGTCACTGGTTGCATAGGTTTCTGGCCGCCAGCGCGCTCGGGGTGCATGTTATACCCCGGCTGAGTAGATATTCTGGCTGTCTGGCGGGCAGGCTGACACCTCTCACGGCTCTGCGGGCTAGTGCATGCAGTGTGAGCGTTGTTTGGTTGCTCACCCGGGCAATGTCACCGGCAATGTTACTGATTATCACCGGCGGTGTCACCGGTTGCGCAGGACCCATGCGCATTGTACCGCGGCTGGTTAGATATACTGGTTGGCTGTCGGGCTGTCCACTGTAGAATTTGAGTAGGTACGACACCGCATCCGGGATGTCACCGGCAATGTCACTGGTTGGCACTGGCGATGTACTGGTTGTCACCGGCGATGTACTGTTTGTCACCGGCGCACAGGACTCGTTCGCATTGTAGCTCGGCTATTTAGGTATACTGGTTGGCTGTCGGGCTGTCTACTGTAGAATTTTAGTATGTAAGGCACCGCATCCGGGATGTCACCGGCAATGTCACTGGTGATGTACTGGTTGTCACCGGCAATGGATGGTTGTCACCGGCTACACAGGACTTGTGCGCATTATATCTCGGCTGTTTATGTATACTGGTTGGCTGTCCGATGTAGAGTTTGACAGGCAGTGGCTCATCGTGCCGCTCTGAGTATGTAAGACACTGCATCCGGGATGTCACCGGCAATGTCACTGGTTGTCACCGGCAATGTACTGGTTGTCACCGGCGGCGTCACTGGTTGCGCAGGCCTCGTGCGCGTTATACATTGGCTGAGTTTGTATACTGGCTGGCTGTTGGGCTGTCCACTGTAGAGTTTGACAGGCAGTGGCTCATCGTGTGGCTCTGAGTATGTAAGACATTGCATCCGGGATGTCACCGGCAATGTCACTGGTCGTCACCGGTGTTGTACAGGTTGTCACCGGCGACGTCACTGGTTGCGCAGGCCTCGTGCGCGTTATACATTGGCTGAGTTGGTATACTGGCTGGCTGTCCAATGTAGAGTTTGACAGGCAGTGGCAAGCCGTGTGGGCGTTGTTTGCTCACTGGAGCGGTGACTGTGTGTAATCACCGCCGCCGGGATGTCACTGGTTGCGCAGGCCTCTGCTCTATATACCTCGGTAAGCGACAGCAAGCTCAAATAAACCCGAGCCATGTGGGGCCCGGGGCCGAGGTGCTGCGACATCGGGAGCAGCGAGCACAGGAAAGCACGTGAGCCCGGGGTAGAGGCGCTGCGACAACGGGGCCTTGGTCTCCGGCAAGCCCGGTGAAGAGGTGCCGCGACGTTGGGGCGTCGGTCACCGGCAAGCTCAGAGAAGCCCGGGGGTAGAGGCGCCGCGACGTCAGGGCGTCGTTGGCCTGTCGGTGGAGCCCGAGCCAAGAGGGCTCAGGGCATGAGGGAGCCCGAGCCGAGAGGGCTCAGGGCTCGGTGGGAGGGGGGTGCCCCTGGACTGCTCTGACATCGGCTGGTGTTCCAGCGAGCAGAACCGCACGCTGGCGGGAAGGCGGTCGGGAGCCGGCGTGTGTCTGCTTTCAGGGCGGGAAACCGGCATCTTAGATGACTTCCGGGTCTCTCAGCCACTGCAAGGTGATGACATCTCCACCGGGGTAGGACTGAAGGCGTGATGTGTGGTTCCGGCTCGAATGGACCACTTTGTACGGGACGTGTTTGCCTGCACAAGAAAAAACTGTAAAATATAAGCACCGGCACACATTTACCTTTGTCCTGTGTAATGATTCAAATAAAGCACTTGAGGTATTTCATTTGAACCATTACAGAGTTATTTAAAATATCATAAAAATGCAGGGAATATCGACTATTGTAATATGTTTGCCTCAATGAATGCGTCTTGAGAAAGACGATATATTCGAAATTTGTAATTTGCTTTTGAAAAGAACGCTTTTATAAAAGCGGTTGGTTTTTATTGCGGGTGCAACTTCTTGTATCCCTCCAGGCTCAGTCAGTAACGGCTCTGTGACATCGGGGCCAGTGAGCAGGACCGCACGCTGGAGGGAAGGCTCTCCGGGACTGGCTGGCAGGCGGGCTGGCAGGCGGGCTGGCAGGCGGGCTGGCAGGCGGGCTGGCAGGCGGGCTGGCTCAGTCGGCAACGTTCAGTCCCCTCGATCCAGGGAATATCGACTCTTGTATGTTTGCATAAATGAATGCGTCTTGAGAAAGACGATATATTCGACATTTGTAATTTGCATATTGAAAAGAACGCTTTTATAAAAGCGGTTGGTTTTTATTGCGGGTGCAACTTCTTGTATCCTTCCAGGCTCAGTCGGTAACGGCTCTGCGGGGCGCTGGCTGGTTCAGTAGGCAGTGGCAGATCCCCTCTCCGAGGCTGGCTGTTGGGAAGGCTCAGTGAAGCCCGAGGCAGAGGCGCCGCGACGTCGGGGCGTCGTTGGCTTGTCGGTGAGCAGCGAGCTCAGCAGCAGGCAGTTGCAGTAGACAGCGGAAGTGGAGCGGGGGGGGGGAACCGGGTTGAAATCAAACGCAGCGTGTTGGTCTCAGGTAGCGAAGCGGGTCAGGCAGAGCGGACAGCGGTAGGTGTTGCTCGGTCCAGGGCTTATGGCGGAATGGTGAAGGGACCGGTTTTTGCGGCGCTTTTATAAGATTCTATAGGACCGCGCCTCCGACCCTTGATTGTATTATGAAATTCCCGTAACGAGCTTGCTTTTTTCTTGCTATGAAGCTCGCCACGTTTGTAGGATTAAATCTGTTTATCTCAGAAATATAGGAATATTTTATAATATTAGACCTTATCTGCCTCTGTCGCCCTGCCAAAACCACATCGTCGCAATATTGTTTATTTAGTTATAATAAGACATATTCTACAAGATAAGTGGTCAAATCTCTGTAACATTTTCAGAGTTTCGCTGATTACATAATTATCTTACGTGTAAAATATTTTATTTCTATTCGAGCTTATTTAATTAACATATAAGTATCTTTGTATATAATTATTTAGTTAACATTGTTTCCTATTATTACAGGAAGGGCTTGCAAATTTGTATTTTTTTACAAATCTCTTGGATACACGTGAGTCGCTCAAGCAGGTTTTGTGCTTAGCCAATCAGCGGCTGCCTAGCCAGAGTAAGATGGTTGCTTGAGTTGAAGCGAGACAACTGCCTTTTAGGTCCGAGCGATAAAATTTACCGTTAAACGGCAGGGCAGGTTTTTAAACATGAGTTACCTATATGTAAGGCAGGTTTATCAACATTAGTTTTATGGAAGGTTTTACATAGTTTTCGACAGTGGTAAATATGATGGCATTTTGTTGTGTTTTTTTATAATTGATGTACATTTTATATTAATGATGCTGATGACGTTCGATACAATAATAATATTATTTAAGTGATGCGATGTGAGCATGTCTTATAATAAAATATATAACTCTTATTATTTCCAGTGAATACTAGCGCAGACACGTGGAAAATCAAGGGATATCAAAATATTTATAGGATTTTTGAATTTGAAAGTAGATATTTATAAAGAAAAAAATTGTGTCAGGATCATAGCCTTTTAAAAGAAGAAACCTTAACCTTGTTAGTAAATTTGAAACATAACAAACAAACGACATCCATGCATCTGCAAAACATTTGAACTGAGCCAATACACATTTCAAATAATTAATAATTAGTAATTAATTCTTTATTTGAATTAATTATTCAAAAACTATTTTGTTTCCTATCCTATTGATTACCTGATATGATTTAATATTACGTATCAGTACTAATGTTAAAAATTAAAATTTCGTC
Organism: Hesperophylax consimilis; assembly: GCF_061612785.1. Lineage (NCBI taxonomy): Eukaryota > Metazoa > Arthropoda > Insecta > Trichoptera > Limnephilidae > Hesperophylax > Hesperophylax consimilis. Next base: position 8,412,361 of record NC_142842.1, read on the forward strand.
GAATTTGAATAATTTTACGCAATACGCTGGAATACGCAGAAATATATAAATAATTTTCAGTGTTTGCGTTTTGCGAAGCCTGCCAAAATGATTGAAACATGGCGGGGTACGCGTGATGTCATAAGTAACTTGGTTTTGTCAGTAAGAGCAATCCCCTCGGGTCGGCATGAAATCATGAAATCCGTATTTAAATATTCAACAAAATTTCGAAAAAACATTAATTATTTTGAAATAATTTGTATACCAGAGTGGTGAACCACGTGTGAGTCTACGCAGCACAATATTGCACAAAATTTGCCGCTTTCTCACGCACACGGCAGGCCAACAGGTTAGGTAGCGGTGTAAGTTCTGTCATTACCCGCCGACCAATCACAGAGCGTTTAAATCTCTTACGTTTTTAAATGAAAATTTATTAATTTTACTTAAAATAATACATAAGAAAACTTATCTATTCAGAATCAGCCTTTTTTGATCTGTTTGTTAGCGTTGTTTGGTGAATAAATGTTTTTAAAGGGAAAATATTTTTCTCTTGTCTGCGGCAGTATTCAATAAAGAGCTTAAGTTATTTTTTACTCTATTTATCCGCGGCTTAAAATTCATCATTTCAAAGGAGATAAACTGAATTCCTTAAAATCGATTATTAGGCGTACTATTTTTCCGCTGTTACACGAAAGCTTCCAAAAGATGTTTATTTTTCTCTCAGTTGATCCAACAACTTTTAGAACTTTCTTAGCCTTTTACGATTTTTAAATAAATCAAGTCATTGATGACGAGTTTCTGTTTTCTAAATCTTTAACGGCAACTTTTCACATTATTTTACTTTGCTGTTCATTGTATTTATCTAGAATTTCACAGAAAACTGTTATTAAATCAGTCAAACATATTATGCGGCGTCTTGTACCGCATTGTATGCAGCGTCCCGAAGAAGTTATTGTATGCATAAAGAACACACTGTAAAACGTGTAACTTTATACCAACGTTATATTCCGGTAAAGAAGACGTACGGAAAGAGCATGACATGTCGATTGTCGGCATCACATTAAGGCAGAAGTTACCCCTCGCGCCGGAGGCAAGTTCCGCGTGGCATACCGATGCGTGGGTAAACTTACTCTGTGCTGTTGGTCACGGCAGAAATAATTATGCAATTTACTGGTTATTTTATTATAATGAACTCTATTAAAACTGTTTAATTTAACTGAATAATCTGGAAATAAAATCATCGTAGATTATGAACGATGAAAAACAATATCACCGTCTTATAAGGAACCTCGAAACTTTCCATATTCCTTTTCAAAGAACGAAAGAACCAATTTAACCTTCTCCTAAATCATTGTACGAACGTTTCTGTTATTATAACATCCACTATGGTACTAAGACTCCGGACATATTTAGCGATATACATTAGAACCTTACAAAATATCTCAAATCTTTTGTTTTCACTTGAACTAAATTTCATTTTTTAATGTTGTTTTTGTTGATTTACACACTGATTATTTTATTCTTACAAATTGTTGTAGATCATTATTGGACGGTTTGTATTTATTCTTTTTTTAAATTTTTTTTTTTTAAATTTTTACCCTCTGTCAGTTGTGAACATTCAAAATAAAATAAAATAAAAATTATGGGAAACGCCTTATTGAAGATATATAAATTATGGGAGACGTCAATGTTAATTTTCAACAATATATTAGAGTTGACAGACTCGATAACTTTAATATGCTAGAATGACCAGCGTTTACCATGCAGTCGGAAAGGCTTTACTAGAAATTTGAGTCATCCATAGTAGCGACCAAATTGCGAAAAAAACGCTCTACTGTAATACTACATACATAAATATTTTGAATCAACTGAACTAACTGTATTAAAATTACATTTAAGTATTTACCAAATGCAAAATTTAAAATTAATACACTTGAAAGGATAGAATTTGCAATAAAATATATAAATTTGTTTTAGACCACTTTAATTTTTATCGCACTCTACCGGTTTCGGAAGAACCCTTACTTCGTCAGGAGAATATTAAAACTAACCTATGATACAAAATATTGACAGATATATACTCAAAAAAATTGGATATAATTTGTTTTCATTTACGTTAGGGTAGCGGAAAGTCATCTTAGATTTTATGCGATTAATAAATTGTTGATTTTATCTAAGAAATCGTAATACTAAGCATTTGGTTACTAATGTGGAGGGCGGTTAATTCAAAAATGGAATGCACTGGCATGGCGTCTCGACGGAAGAACAGTCGCGACAGAACATCCGTCTATATGGCGCCGGCCATTGCGCGTGTCTCCGATGATTTCAACAAAATAAAGGTACAGTCCGTAAAAAAGTGTACAAATTGTCATGGCAATACTGATTTTAGAACAAATTACAGTAGACTTAGATGTGAAGTTATGTTTGATTTCTGAATCTGACAGTGTGATATTGGAAAAAATGTTTAATATTGATGTGAAAAACATTCACTTAGACCAGTTAAATTATTTTTCATCTCAGCCATCTCAGTGTTTCCTTCCATTAGAGTGCTGATACCTACCTTGATGTATGGAAGTGCGGCATGCAACTGGCAGAGAAAACATGAAAATAGATTGAATGATGTTGAAATGAGATCCCTGAGGCGTATGTGTGGTAAAACCATGTATGATCGTTTGAGAAATGTTTATATCCGCAAAGAGTGCAAGGCTGATCTAAGCGTAATGAGTAACATTAATAAAGGGACGCTTAGATGGTTTGGGCATGTAGAGCGAATGAACGGAGAAAGTAGTGTAAGGAGGATATATGATGCAAATGTGAATAGTAGCAGAAGTCGGGGACGCCCGAAGAAGATATGGCACGATCAAGTGAATCAAATTCTCGAGTCGGGCTATGTCAAGAGTCAGAACAATAGAAGAGTATGTACGAGACGATGTATGAACGTGAATGAGGCAAGAAGTGTGTGTCCTCTCTGCTTACCCCTGCGGGGAAACGGCGTGATGATTAGTTAGTTAGTTAGCGCACACCGATATTTTTAAGAATTTACCTGATTTTTCAAACGTAAACAATAAAATGTTTTCTTGGAGGGATGGTTTAAAACTTCTGCCTTCTATTCAAAATAATATTCAGCTGTTCCGTGAAGAAGGCGAATGGGCGAGCAATTATCTGATCAGTTGCAACAAGCACGCAGTCCGCTACAATACCCATTCGGGCTATGGTTTATGTCTGCCTCGGGTCTAACAGAAAGACACTTCCTGTTTCCTTTACCTTCTTGGACTACCATAGATTCTGGGGAATCTTGCGGGGAAGCTTTCAACAGAACAGTATATATACGGGTTGGGTTAGGTTTTTTCTTTAAGTAACCAGTGCGGTAAATAAGTGGGGTAAATAATGTATAAATATTCATACACAATTTACATTTAGACTATATATTTAATAGTAAACTAATAAAAGTGGCCGATTTGAAATCGCGCTTGGGTCCCACCCAGGCGTAGTGTGTTCAATTCCTCGGCTGGCTAAGTCATAACAATCACAACACAAGCAACATTTTCAGCTTACTGTTGTGGTAGTAGGAGATTTTCAAATATTGTCAGGTTATTCGTAACCCGGGAATGTTTGTCTTTCTTTTTAAAATTAAAAAATTAAATTAAAAAATAACATATTAATTTTAAGTAAAAATTATTAGCCTGAAACACCTATATAAATGGAAAATTTTTCATTATATTTTTTCGCCGTTAGTTTTAAAATTTTTTCAATTTATCTAGGTGTTTCAGGATAATAATCATTGCTTAAAAATAATATGTTATATTTAAACGTTTAAATAATATAATTTGTCTCATAAAAACAGATTCTTTAAGAAACATGGTACCGTTCCCAAAACTTAACTTACCGATTACTTAATGATTATTGAAGTGCTGGTGAAATAAATCTGATAGCCGCTGTAAATTCTAACAATAGATTATCTATAGTTAGCAGTAGGACAGTGCCTTTGGAAATAAATATATACGTACAGCGCCATTGAGGTGATTTTTCGTTTATTAGTTTTTGATTTATAAATTATCCAAATATAATTATTATTGATCTGACTTGACCTAACCATCCTCATAAATTAATCTGACTTGACCTAACAATCCTCATCTATTGATCTGACTTGACCTAACCATCCTCATCAATTAATCTGACTTGACCTAACAATCCTCATCTATTGATCTGACTTGACCTAACCATCCTTATCTACTCGTCAATTAATTTTTCCTAGACATTCATCTTTCTTCCACTTCCATATCCGGTTAGTCCAACTGACTCCAAAGAGTGTATGTGAGGCAGTTACACATAAACGCGAGGCCACCAACAGATGTATGAATCTTCCTATGTGCAGAATTAAATTAGGGAGATGGGGAAGACTTACTTGGCTAATTAATTGCCTCGTCAGAAATATTTGTAATTTGTAATCTTAATGTATTTTCTGTAATCTAGAGTTAGGAACTTAAGATCAATTTTTTTTCTCTAAACAAATATCCTCTCTTCTATCAAATCTAATCTAAAATTGCCTCCCCTCCATTCAACATCTCATCTCTTCTAAGTCTGAATTTGGCTCCAATCTTTCACGTAATTACGATTTAAATAAAATTAATAGATGAATCCATAATTTGAAATGATGGTCTAGAATACCCTTGGTACCCCCAAAAGGCTGAAAGGAGACCCAAAAAATATATTCGTAAATCATCGATACTTGGTTGATGCCGTGATATGCTTAATATAACATACCTACCTACATAAAAAATAACAATTTTAGTCAACCCAAGATTACTTTAAAACAACGTCATTGCCACGCGAGATCAGCTGCACGAGTTGAACCGATTCATGCTTCAAACACTTCAAACATTTACAGTACGATTAAGAGCAAGCTGCAAGCCAAAAATGTGTATATTCTTGGTATAACTTATTCTGTAGGTAATACGTATTAAAATCGCTTGACAAATGGAGTCTAGAAAGGTTCGATTTCAAGCACATAATAGTTTATTTATTTATTTTGTAAATAACTTAATAAGAAAGCAAAAAAGTTGATCAAGTGAAACTGTCACAGATAATCTTAGCTGTAATACTGTATTTTTTTAAAGCTATTTCCATTGTGCGTTCATACATTTCTATTGGAAAAATATATTTTTTTGTATTTTACATTTATATTTTTCATTGAGTAATTTATTTTTTTATTTGTATTTTACTCAAGCGAAACGATTGGAAAACCTTCAATTTATCTAAAGCATATTTTTTGGTGTTCATATTGGACACCAATTCGTTAAAAAGATTAATCAAAATAGTGATTTAGCATCAAGTTTCGCCTTAAGTACAAATATTCTTCTAAAATGTGAATCGTTAGTTTATATGCCGTGAACGCTACAGTGACTATCCCACCGTGTCACCTTTTCCTTCTACGGGATAATGAAATATTAGCAAGCAACGTAAAAAATTCATTTGAAAGGGTAATATGTTTTTCTCTTAACGGACGCAAAAGGTCAACGTTGGAAATAATTAACCAGCGTCCTCTGTAAGCGACCATATTCAAGTCCACGTTTACTACAGCAGAGGTAATGAACTATCCTGACTATTTTATGGCGTAGCGTGTTGCTAAAACATTGCTTCCTGGATCGTAGACCTAGTAGATTGGCTACATCCTACATCCTTAACATTTATTACAAATTAGTAATAATCCTTTATTTATAAATTAAAAGAAAATTATGTACCAGACATTACAATAATAATAAAGGTAATTTTTTTATAACAATATATTTTTATTATTAGATTGACAGTTCTTACATAAAATTAACTCTAAAACAATGCCATCAAAAACAGGGAGTATTTGAACTGATCAAATAAAATTAATTTACCTTTAAATTATTGGTGAATAGACTAACATAACCAAACATATTAATTTAATGCTTAAATTTAAAAAATATCCCAAATATTTTTTTCATACAAATTAATTTTAATTGTTTAATAATCGCGAATTCCAATTTATAACGATCGACTGGTTTCGCTTAACACAAGCATCATCAGTGTACAAATTAAACTCGTTTCGTTCAGTTTAATTTGTACCACGATGATGTTTTTTACATTAGTTACACACAGGAGGCTCTGAGGAAAGAACTTTTCCCTCAGGGCCTATGTCATCTTTGGGGGTGCTGTTTGGAGGGTATTTTTATGGATAGGAAGGAGAAAAAGTTCTGGGAAGGAAAAATGTATTGTTGGGTAGGAATCTGGGGGCCAATGTGTCCAGAAGTGACGGACATATGAATCCATCCCTCCCACTGCGGTGCAAGGCGTTGGATCGAGAGCGTCCAGCAAAAGGTCTCCCTCAACCAGTCTCTCCTGATACTTCACGCAGTAGTTGGACAAACGCATCCGCCGCCAACACCTAAATAGACATACGTCACACCCGTTGATCCGGGCACCCCTGCTAAGTCACCAATCGTGGCGAACCACTTGGGGTGACCTATAGCAGGGGTGTTGGTTTCCTCCCAAATTCAGTTAAGCGAATGCTTATGTTAAGCGAAACCGGTCGGTCGTAATAAAGAAAAAATCGTGGTTACAAACAAGTTATTGTTATTTTATTTCAAAACCACAAAGCGACAACTTTCTAAAAAAATTAAAATTTTAACTACATACATATAATTTCGGTTCTTATTTATAAATTTGCATAGCGGAAACATAAATTTCTTTAATACTATTGGTTTCAATTGGTCTGATAAATACTTTAAACAAATCGTCATTTTTAACGCTGTCGGTAGGAGGTCGCTCACTGTGAGTCCCATTTCGCGGGACGGTTATTTTATGTCTCGCATTTTGCGACACACTACCCATCCCGTTTAAATACTTAAAATTAGTTTGTAAGTTAAATTAATAGTATTTATCCTTTGTTTGAAAGGAGTCTTATCCATTCCGTCTGTTACCCGTCTTCTCGACAATTGGTCTGTGATCTTACGTTTGACGGTCGCTCCTGCTCTTATAATAAACACTTCACATTCTTAAATGGAATTACAGCCATATTTAACGTGGGTTTCTGCTGCACCATCTCTGCCTCTGCTTGCATTTGTAAGTTGCTTGCTGAACGTGGTATGACTACCAAGAACAGAGTAACGACATAATATTTTCAATACCAGTTCTTTATTGCCTCGGAACGATATTTTTTTACCCCTCCGTGTTTCAAGGAGTAAAGAACTGTTACCTTTTATTCAGAGACCAAGTACCTTTAAACATCAGAAAATCTAATTGCCACACTTTGCGTGAAGTTGAACTATAGAACGAGTTCTGGCGTAATTAAATCAACACAGTTTTTTTAACGGTTCATGTTTCATCCAAAACAAAACTGCTGTCACCGTTTATTCAGAGACTTGTCATTACAATACAGGAGAAGATCAATATATCATGCACACATGCACCGACACCCGCCAAAAGTATTTTTAATGAATTTTCACAGCGTTTGACACGAAGATATCAAATTCACAATTTTTAAGCCTTCGTAGTTTGGCTTTTTCAATCTTGAGCCATGCTTTTCTCCTTCTTCAAGCGTAAACTTTTGTAACGCCTCGCAGTGTCCATCATCAGGGCAAATTCAAAGACGGAGGAGTAGGAAGCACAACATATCCCAATCAATACCCAAAAGTCAAACAATATGATATGAATCATGCTTGGGAGTATTTTTATGTAGACCGGCTTCGGCAAGCTCAGTAAGTTTGATAATGTGGTTATTTGATTCGTGAATGCTACTTTGCCATCGTTGGATTTGTGTGAGAGTCTCAGATTTTTTTTTGTGATGGACATACTGCACAAGAATTCCAAATGTATATACCAAATATTTGAGCCAGAGTCTCACACTGAGAGAAGTCCCCACAACATATTGTACTGTCGAGCTAGTTGCACAATTTTGTACCCGAATTTGCTCGTGGTAAGAGAGCGACCTGCTATTTGAACACGATGGACGTAAAATTCGATGTATCCTTCGAAACCTACAATAAGTTTGTAATGTTTTTCGCACTTCATTACTCCCTGTATGTGTTATTTTTACAATGTTTTAGGTTAATATCTATAATGCGGTAATTTTATTTTGTACAAAAATTAAAAAGTAAATACGGCTGAGGAGTAGGTACCTGGTTATTTAGATCTGGTCACTTCCAACATGGCTAAAGCCATTTCTTTTCGATGGGCCGTAAATATTAACGTTTTGACGGCCTATAATTTCCAAAAAATTCTAAAGTTCTATCCTGAGCACGCTCTAATTAATATGCCACATTTATAAAAATGTTAAATTTCGTTGTAGGAGACGATCTTATAATTGACAACACAGTACCAATTTTTAAAATGGAAAACATAAAAATTTTCTGTTAAAAATGTTATACACGGTGTCCGGAAACTCGTAGTACAAGCGGGAAACTGGAGAATCTACACCACACGGGGAACCCAAAAAAACATATAAAAAGTTTTTTGATTTGAGCATTTTCACAAAAAAAAAAAAAAACCAAAAAAAAATATTTTTCGGCTATTTTAGGGTTAAAGTTTTTTTTGGTGTTTAGGGTTGAACAACAGATGTTTTAACCCTGCAGAGCAGAAATATTTTATGATTACACCGGGCTAAATGAAGGGTGATTTCAAAATAATGCTTCAAATCCGAGTTTCTTCCTTTGTTTTACTTTCAAATAGTTTTAATTAGTTGGGTACTTTGATCTTCAGTAATAATTTATAAGAATTTGATTAAAAAAAAAAAAAAAAAAATCAACTTCAAACTCAATTTACTCGATAACAAAAGCTCAAATCAAAAAAAAATATACTACAAAATCGACTCCAAATGTGATGTAAATTCACCAGTTTCCCGCTTTTACTACGAGTTTCCGGACACCCTGTACAATCGGTAGGTACGGTAGGTAGGTAACCATCTAATGCTTTATTTATTAAAATCAGTTCCAAATTTAAAAATGATACTACATTGAAAGCAAATTCTAAAGTTAATCGGACCCGAGTTACAGACAGATACACAGCCTAAATTAGTGTTTTTGATCATTAGTGTGTAGCTAATACCGTATGTCCACTCCAAAAAGTGGAGATAAGATATCTGTGCGCTAAGCTATAATTATTCGAATAGTTGATCAACTTTTCCTTTTCGTTATTAGTTGGACGGTTAATACTCAATTTATACAATTTTAAATAGCATAAATAATCCGGGACCTCATTGCGACGGTTTGGCCACTCCCGCATAAACTAAAATACGTCCAGCTATGAAAATAAACTCGTTCGCATCGAAAGTAATTGGCCCTCAGATATGTATGCAAAATAAATTGTTTCGTTACAATCCGGCAGATAAGTCCGCTCCAGAAACCGCCCAGTAAAATAAGTCGTGTTTGCAAATAAATTGAACCAATTCATAAAAAGGTAAATTACAATCAAATCTCAAAGTTCACGTAGTTATATTTTTTCAACAATTGTACAAATTATTAATAAATATTTTTGTGATCTTTGAAAGCATAATACGATTTTTACTTGGTGATGGAAAAAGAAACAAAGGAAGACACTGTACTTAACAGCTTCATTATCTACGTGACTGGTACGAGTGAAGTTCCGCAAGCTTGTTACGGGCTGCAGCATGCAGGGTGAAGACATACACGGACACAGACACAGACGGCCGGCGTGGTCTAGTGGTATACGCTTTTGACTACAGATCCGAAGGTCGCGGGTTCGAACCCGGCGTGCGCAAATAAATTTTATTTGATTAATTTGTGTTATTTCACAATTAATTAATTTAAAAATAATATATAGTATATTTGCGGCACGTTCCAGAGTGGAAGATACTCTCAGTATCGCCCTGGTGTAAGACCACCATTCAGAATTGAAACGTTGCTTGAAATGGCTTTAGCCGTGTTTGGTGACCAGATCTGAATAGCCAGGTACTTCCCCACCTTCCTCTTCCCCATCTCCCTCCCCTCCCCAATACCCTCAGCCTCACAACATACCCCAATTGGGGATGCCATAGTCTCACTGGCTCCAGACGGGAGCAGTTGGGACTCTTGTGCGGTAATACTGTAAAAAAAAAAAAAAAAAAAAAAAAAAAAAAAAAAAAAAAAAAAAAAAAAAAAAAAAAAAAAAAAAAAAAAAAAAAATACACGATGAAAGCCAACCTTCTATAGTAGAAGACAACGGAAGAAGATGAATATTACAAGAAGGGCTGGGGGCTCACATTCAAAGCGCGCAGCCGATAGGTTTTTATTTTTTATCTAAACGTCGAGTTGGAACGTCATAAAAAACAAAGTGAGTGTGCGATTGGATGTAGCAATGACTCATTAATGAACGAGCCGCACAATTGAGTTACCTCTTTTTGAAGCTGTATTCGTACGACTCCCTGTAAACACTACCACGGCTCAATCGAACGGTTGTCCTTTTGTACCAAGAGATATTTTAGAAAAATAGAACCATTACAATTATCAATGTATTACTTGTTATTTCATACTATATCTTATTCGGTACCAAGAATAATACGATCATACATACGCTAGCGTAAGCGTAATACGTAATACGCGCTGGGAGCCCGGGAGCCGTATCGTGGGAGCCGTAGCCGGGGAGCCGTACCGGGGAGCGCAGTAAGAGCTAACAGCTTCCGTTCAATTGAATCGACTCTTTGAGCAGTACAAAAATATTAAGCTAGTACCGTGGCACTCGCTCTTAATAAAATGAGTCATCACTAGATATGAGTCATGGAGAAAGTAATAATAACACTTATTATAAAAATATTTGGATAATTTTAATGGCGCTATTTTTCTACAATATCTCCTGATAAATAGGGTAACCGTTCAATTGAGCCGTGGTTCGGTTTACCGGGAGTCGTACGAATAAGGCTCATCGAAAAGAGCTAGCTCAATTCTGGCGCTCGCTCGTGATCGACTCATCTCTAGTCATGACCAATCGCAAATTGGATGGGAATTCTAATTTGTTAAACTTTTTGAAGACGGTTCTTCAAACTAACGCCCACACTTCCGCCAGTGAGAGTTCCGTAGTGACCTCTCGCTCTGTTTCATGCGTCGTTTATGTGAAAGACGGAGTAGTTAGAATGGATCTATCAGCAATATGCTTATTTTGTAATTATTTGTTTTAAGATTCAACGCTGAGATAAGTGTTTATTTACAAGAGTTTAAAGTTCGTGACGTGACCCGTTAAAGGGATTAGATCATGCTTGTGTAATTGTACGCTTTCCCGTCGGAATCGCCGAGGTACAAAGTAGTCTTTAGACCTTTAGATCAACAGGTTGGTGGTTCGATTACCGAATTGTTTGTTTTGATTCCTATATATTTATTTATAATAGTTCATCCACTTAATAATAAATTTTACATAGATGATAAACCTGCCTGCCTACATACAAACTTACATTGTACTATAATTAGGTAGTAGATATTATGGCCTTTCCCGTTCTTTTTTTTCTTGCTTAATAATAGAGAAAGATTTGTATGTTTGAGCGGTACACTTATGTGAAAATATCTATGGATATGTAACGTAAACCTGGAAACTAAAGCCAGCTTTTCGCAGGATGATAAAAGTTTTGGATATTTTAATTCTTGGGCACATTCTCTAAAACTACCCTAGACAGATTCAGAGATTATCGTAGAAATTCGTCATAAAATCACCAAAAAATAGAAGAAAATTAACAAAATAAATATTTCAGAGTTGTAAAAATCTACAGCAAAGGTGCTTTTTACAACCATAAAATTTAGATCGTCGTTGTAAAAAAATGGTGAGCACAGTAATTTTATCTAAAACAGCGAAAACTTTCAAGCGGTGAGCTTTGGCATCATGGTTAACGGGACTATAGCTTTCAAACGGTTCCATGATAACTCAACACAGTGACAATTCAACACACTTTTAGAAAGTGCTATAAAGTCATAAGAAAAGATGAATAAAAAAATTAAACCTAACCTAACCTACTTAACCAAGTTAATAAAGTTTTTGTTTCATCACTTTCCATGAGTTTTTAAAGATGTGATGAATTATCATTTTGATGAGTTATTCAGTCACCCTTTCAAACACACGTGGAAAAAAATAACAAGCGACAATTTTTTTTCTCATGTTAAAGTATCAATAAAAAATAATATTTCTAAAGTCTTCTATGTGTTTAATTTCTGGCAGAGCCAGCTATGCAGTTAGTAATCTCATAAAAAATAATCGATCCAATCCGAAAGTGAAAATGAATGTACGAACCGAATATTTCCAAAGTAAATGTTTGTTGTTGTTTGGTTGTGCGCAATTGCTTGACCTGATTATATCGTAACTAACATTTCTCTCACACGTGAATCCAAAACATGGGCCACTTATAAATCAAAATAAACGTCAGCCTAAAAAAACACCACGTAAAATTGATCTCGATTTGTGTGCTTTGTGTACAAGACAAAAATATCAGTCAGGTGAGTAAACCGGATAACGTTCATTCAATAAATATACGACCTCAATATTTTTTCATCGAATATAAAAGGACCACTTGCACTTGATTTTAAAACATTTTTATCGTAGATATTATATAAAGAAAGGTGTTCTATTTTTGACGTTTGAACAGTCATATTATTTTGAAATCCTATTTGACTTACAGCCGCTAGCGAACTGTGAAAAACGTAAATAATATCATTCGGGATCAAAACACTGTTTGAAATAGCTTTAGCCGTATTTTTTTTACCAGGTCTGAAGATTCAGGTACTTTTCAACCTTCCATTTTTCCATATTCTTACCTTCCCAACTTCCATCAGCCTCACAAAATACCCCAAATGGAGATGTCATAATCGAAAGGCGCAAGCTTAAATCGTCAATAAAATTTTCACTGTCAGTTTTGAAACGTTAAATGTCAAAATTAAAAAGGTGAACCTAGTGTTGAACATTTCTGAAAAAAAATATAGCGTTTTGTTTTACTGATTTCGATTTTTTATTTGGTGCATAGTTTTATAAAAATATGTAAAAGTGTAAAAAATCAGAAGAAACCACTAACTTAAAATAAGGATTTCTTTAATTTTATAAAAATTATAAATAGGATCGAAAGCTATAATAGCCAAAAAGACGCAACAACAAGGCATACACAAGGAAAAAAATAACGCTCAATCAACGCTCAAATCATACCTCAATCAATTAATTTATTCCTGCACATCCCAAAATCCAATATTGGCTTATTATCTTGCCATATATATCGGTCGATTGAACTCGTACATCCTTCCTATCCTACCAAATCAGTGCCCCCTGTTATCCCGGTTGCACCGGGACAGGGGTGCTCCTTGCTGGGGTGGTATATTTGAATCGTATCGTACAGTGGCATTTCCATATTTTCCGTAGAAACATCTATTGAGATTTTTATTGAGAATTAGTTTGACCGGTCAGTGGCTGAGTTGGCATCGCGTTTGGGTCAAACCCGGTCGTCGTACGTTCAATACCCAGACTGATTAAGTCCTCCACCATAACACAAACAACATTTTCCGCTTACTGTGGTGGTAATACGAGACTTTCAAATATTGCCAAGTTATTCGTAACCCGGGAATGTTTGTATTTCTTTTATTAATAATATAAAATAATAAGTATGCATGCAAGTGGCTCACCGACATGTGTATAAAACAACAGCAACTAATGACGCTCTCAATAACCTCAAAGTGCGGAGTGTCTACTATAACGAAGCAAACGGCATTTTTATTCTCCACGGCGCGGCGCGGCAATTTACACCATAGATAATTCCACAGCCAGTTTGGGCATTGTAAATTTATGGAGATAATTGTAAAATATTTCACGTGGAGCGATGCGGGGTACGCCCACCCGCGGGCCCTAGGCACGATGTGGCAACATCACACACTCGTAAATAAATAACTGTACATGCGTACTTATGTTTCAGCACCCAAAAACGGCCCTGAACATCACTAACTTTGTAGTTTGCAGCACATAATTAGTGATGTTTGAAACTCAAACAATTATACTACACCTTCAATAATTGCAAAATCAATTTTCGGCATAATTATAATTTAAAATAACACCACTATTTATTCAAAAAGGATTAACATGTTTCAAAACCAATGGTTTCTTCATTTTTCATCAGAATAAACGTACAATATATATTACTTGGACTCCTGTATTTTTAATAACGATGTATGGTTAGTATCAATTTTACGTTCCAAGAACGTATAATATACTCGTATGTGTCTGAAGATAATTCCGAACAGTTGAAGCAAATCATGATTAGAACTTGATTAGCTTCGACCTTAATAATAATAATAATTGGATGACTTGTATAGCGCCGTTTTTGTGCAAAATCACCTCAAGGGCGCTGTACAAACTAATAATACATTTCTACAGTGATCTATGTTATTACTTAACTATTTATGGAGATAATATACAGTACAATACTTACCTGGTAGGTCACTTGAGATTAACACTTAATTAACATTATCTAATTGTTTATTAGCGAAATTTAGATACAGGATTTAGGACATAATTGGAAGATTGAATATAACTGGACTTTCTCTTAGGATTGGTATATTTAATTTAATATAATAGATACTCATTTTATTTAAATTATTAACTTATCTGTAAATTTAACACGGGCATTCATAAGGTTTTCAGACACAACAATCGAACTGCTGTCTTCTAAATTCTAAAAAATACATTTCAAAATGACCGTTAACACTGCAGTTTGAAAACCAGTAAACGCATTTTAGATTTTTTTACTTAAATTCCAGAATGCTAGACCTATGGCAGATGTGTTGGTTATCAAATTAATGGTTCCCAGGGCTGCGGTACCTATTCTAACCTTACAGAATGTACCTGTTCAAATGCCAAATAAAGTTCATGTTATGAGATGTTGCATTAAAAGCAAATTTTACGTGGTATTGTGGAAATTAAAATAAGTGATTACGATAACGCAGTATTTTCATGTCGATATGGTAATAAAAATGCTTTACATGATAATAAGGTAATAAAAATAAACTCAACATGATAATGCGACTGTTAAATAAATTTAACATACTGATTCGGTAATAAAAATAAGCTTTATATTTTATGCTTTCTGGGATAATATTATACAGGATTTTCCAATAAGAGGTGTTATTTTGATATTCAATCGTAAAAGATAAATGGTTTCGTTGCTTGTGTGGCACGTGGCGCCGTTTTCTTGAAATTAAACGTTGTCCAAATCAATACAATCCAATTCCGGCCATAAAAAATCATTATTCATCTCTCGATAGCGCAATCTATTCACCGTAACTGTTGCTCCAGCCTCATTTTCGAAAAAGTAAGGTCCAATGACTCCGCCATACCATAAACCGCACCAAACAGTCACAAGTTGAGGATAAAGGGGCTTTTCAACAATAACTCTTGGGTTTTCCGAGCCCCAGTTACAACAATTTTGCTTGTTGACGAAGCCACCGAGGTGGAAATGGGCCTCATCACTCTAGATGATTTGAATTTGTTTCACTCAAGTGAATTTTAATAATTTTAATACGTTGTTGAAGCGTGTATCGTTCCATTTTTATTAATGTCGTAGATTCTACTTGTCAAATGTCAAAAAATGTTAGCTTCAAAAGTAACATCTACCGATATAGCGGGCTATTCAAAATAACACCTCTTATTGGAAAACCCTATAGTTTAACAAATAATTTGTGCGTGTGCGCAAAAATGAAAGAGTAAATTTCGTTCGCCTGGTCTAAGTTTACGTGACATATTTTTGTGGGGACATCTCAAGCACCGAGTATATGCTGACAAACCAGACTGCCTTGAAGATCTCAAGATGAAAATCCAGGGGAAATCAGGGGACTCTAATCAAAGTTTTCGAGTGATGGCAACATGATCTTCAAAACATAAACTTCCAAGAAAAAATTTCCAACCAACACTATGTTTTGTCATAAATAAAAATTCCTAAAATACACTATGTTTTTTCATAAATAAAAATTCCCAACTTACACTATGTTTTGTCATAAGGTACAATTCCCAATTTACACTATGTTTTGTCGTAAATAAAAATTCCAACTTGCACCATGTTTTGTCATAAATACAAAAAACTTTTTTAAGCAAAACCGACCGAGTACAACTTGCTTGAAAACCATTCGATTCCCATGACGGACTCTGTATTACATGGTCTTTTCAGTGCATTTGAGTGGTGTCAATTTCAGTCTGTATTTCTGATCTACCTGCGTTTTGTATCCAGATTTTTTTAATTTGTGATTTAAATGTTATAATATTTTTGTGAGTGTTGAAAGAGACTGAGATTTTGTTGTAGAGTGTAGTTGCATAGTATGGGAAGCTTTTTTGCCTAAATTTTGTATTTTTAGTTGCCTGACGGATACGTGTTTAACCTTGAGATATAGTGTTTCTAATATGTACGTGCTAGTTGTTATTAATTATGTTTTGTATTCATGAATATAAAGGAGTCTCGTGTAAAGATTAAATTTTATTTTTTTTATTTTTTTTTATTTATTGTTTGTTTTTAAATATTACATAATACAATTAATGAACTTAAAATGTCCAACTAGGCGATTGCCCGTTTTAGGACATTCCAATATGATAATGTTTTTACATGTAAAATTATAGTAAATTATAGTGTTGACTATTCTGTTGTTAAAAAAAATACATACGTATATTCATATTCTAGAATACTTTCAGTTATATCACGACATATTTTACTGTTGTTTAGCTGACATAATAAACTAAAGAAATATTAATAGATAAAAACAAAAAAATGAATTTGAAAATGAAACTGAATTGAAGAAATTCTGTTGGTAAAGTAATACAAATGTATATTCATAATCTAGTATACTTTCAGTTATACCACGACATTTTTTTTTTTTTTTACTATTGTTTAGCTGATATAATAAACTAAAGAAATATTAAAAGATAAAACAAGGAAATGAAAAATAACAAAAAATAAAAAATGAAAGTAAAGAAGGAACTTTTCCTTTAAGGAAAAATATCACGAAGAATTGAACAATTTTCGAACTTTCTTTATGTAAAAATACAGTTCCTGTAATGCTAATATAATACCAATATAAGTTAAAATGTAAAGAAGAATGTAAAGAAAAAAAATTTACAATTTAATTACTGTTTTTTAGCATATTCTCGCATTCAGCTCTCCCCAAGACCAGAAGCCAATTGTTTACCTGCATACGCAGAATATTAGTACTCTTTGCCTTCCATGCATCAGGTATGAGATTGAGCAGTTTAGGGCCTAAGTATGAGAATTGTCTCTGTGCTAAAGATGAGGAAGTGGTGGGCGGAACTGTTGGTTTTTTTTTGCATGTCTTGTATTATGACAGTGGTTTACGGAAGCTAAGTAGTGCCTCTGTTTTTGAGTATGTAATATGATTTTCCTCATATATAATTGTCTTACATCAAGAACACGAAACTCTGCGAACAATGAATCGCTGGGGTACCTGAAAGGTTTTTTCAGTATGACTCTTATAAGCGATTTCTGGGATTTAGCTAAGGGATCGAGTTATCGAGTATGGTTTTAGCACAACCTCCCCAACCTAAGGAAGCATAGTCTAGTATGGAATTGCACATTGCAAAGTAAATTCGTTTCAAATCATTTAGACATAGAATATTTCTTATTGCTATAAACAGATGTGTAAGTTTCCTGACCTTTGTGGAAGTAAAGGCTATGTGTTTGTCCCATCTCAGAAATTTATCAATGATAATTCCTAGGTATCTTATATTGTCCACACATTCTAAGGTATTGCATTTACATGTAATAGTGTCGTAACAATGGTGTATTCTAATGTTAATAATTTCTTGTGGTTGACCCGCTTGAGTTGAACTGAAGCAGATGAATTTCGTTTTATCCGAGTTTAGAGTGAGGAGATTACTATCTAGCCACTGTTTAACTTTGTTTATGCCAAATTCAGCTTTAATGCAAGACTCATTCCAGGTTTTGCCTTCGAATAAAAGTACTGTATCGTCAGCAAATGTAATAATGTGGTCTGCAAATGAAGTATTACATAAGTAATTTATATAAACATTAAACAATATGGGACCTAGTGTACTTCCTTGCGGTACGCCATATTTAATATTGGCTGGATCACTTAGAGTACCGTTAATATCCACTCTTTGGCTCCTGTTTTCTAGGTAACTAACAAACCACTTGAAAATTTGACCCTGTATCCCAATTCGCTGTAGTTTATTCAGCAGAATTTTGTGCGAGATAGTGTCGAACGCTTTAGCTAGATCTAAAAAAAGTGCAATGCATTTATTACCTTTATCTAGATTATTAGAGATGATTTTTGTCAAATTAGCGATGGCGTTTTCAGTGCTTAAACCTTTGCGAAAGCCGAATTGTCTACTAGAAAGGATGTTGTTATTTTCGAGATAGAGGATGAGACGGTTCTTTACAATTTTCTCCATAATTTTAGAGACAGAGTTGAGCAAGGAAACAGGCCGGTAATTATGTATCAGTGATTTGTCCCCACTTTTATGCAGTAAAATGACGATTGACTGCTTTAAATGGTTAGGGAATTTCCCTGATTTAAAGCTTAGATTCGCAATGAACGCAATCGGTATGGCTATGTATACTTTAATGATTTTTAGAAGATTTGATGAAATCTTATCGGGACCACATGCATTTGATGACTTAAGGTCGTCAATTATCTTCATGACTTCGTTAGTTGAAGTTGTGATTGAGTCTATTTTGTGACCGATCCTAGGGATAGTTAAATTGGCGAGAGCGGTTTCTGATTTCTTACACTTATCGAGAATTTTTTTCGCAAGTGTGTCACCCACAGATGAAAAGTAACTGTTTGCAAAGTTTGCCATATCTTTGGGGACTTCAGAGTTTGATGTGTTAATGTATAGCGATTTTATTTCAGAAGATTTATTGATTTTGGATTTGGTTATGTTGCGAAAGGTATCCCAAAAACGTTTTGGATTGCAGTTGTTTTCGTAAATGAGTTTTTTATAATAATTTTCTTTCGCCGATGTAATTAATTTCTTACACAAATTCCTATATTTTTTATAATAACATTGTAATATCAAATTCTCAGGATATGTTTTTGCCTTTTCATCAAGATGATTTCTTCTGTGAATCGATTTAACTAGCCCCAGGGTGATCCATGGTGTGAATTTAATTTGTTTATTAGATACGGTTATATTACTTGTGTGTTTTGATATATACTCGTGTAGTTTGATAATAAATTCTTTCATTGCTAAGTCAGTGTCTGATTTATCTAGAACATTTAGCCAGTTTTCTGCGCTCAAGTCCTCAATTAACTTGTTGAAATTAGTTTTAGCAACGTATTTAATTTTCGAAGAAGTGGGAAGCTTGTTTTTAAGACAAAGAGATGTTGTATAGTGGTCTGAAATAGTTGAGTGTATAACAAAAGTGTCAATAAAGTTAATATTTTTTACATTGATGTGATCAAGACAGGATTTACTCGATTAAAGATCGAATTCAAATATATTTTACAAATTTCTACATAAATATATCAATTTTTTTTTTTATGTGACACCTCACAAGAGTGTCGCTGCCTGTGCAGTGTACAGACAGGTGAGCTATGTCACCACCCGGTTGGGCGGCGTTGTGAGGCGGAATAAGGTAGGGGCTGTAGGAAGGGATTTGTTAATGCGGGCCTTGAAGAGGCTCGGATTATAGGAGGGAGGAAAAACAGATGCCGGTAGCTCGTTCCACATACGAGCCGACTTACACAAAAACGAGTCGTAAAAACGGCCCGTTCTCATGAAGCCAACGTCAATCGTGAACGGGTGTTCAGTTCGTGTCCGTCGAGTTTCGCGCACGTGCACCGGTGCATCAGGAATCAATGCTGCTAGCTCCTTGGAGCAGGCTCCATTGAAATACCTGTAGAACAGACACAGCATGCCTACATTGCGTCTATGCATTAGAGAAGGCAATCGGTCTGTTGACAACGGATTGTCAATCAGACGGATCGCTCTCCTTTGCACAGATTCAAGCAGGTTTATCAAGTATTTTGGGGCACCAGCCCAAAGGTGGCTCCCAAATTCAATAGTTGGGCGGACTTGAGACTTGTACAGGGTCAGCAGCTGGTCACTGTTGAAGAATCTCCTAGCCCTGTACAAGACGCCCAACTTTTTGGAGGCTTGATTTACTCGGGCTTCTATGGATCCCCGATACTTGAGCTGGTCTGATATAGTAACTCCAAGCATTTCAATGGAGTCTTTATTGGGGAGAGTGCTCCCATCAAATTGCACCAGACAGTCATTGATCTCCCTCTTTGCCGAAATCATTGAATTGGGACTACCGAAAAAAGACAGCGCCTTTGAGATGATTTTGCACAAAAGCGGCGCTATGCACATTATCCAAATACTTCTATTATTATTATTAATAATACGCGTACGTCTGCCGTACATACTCGCACGGAGACTAAGGAGTATTGCTAATTTTCAAATTACTGATAATCCGGTACAGTAGCAGTATTGCAGGCCGTTATTCCTGATAAACTTTTAGTGAAATCTTAATATATCGGAACACGTGTTCATGCACCTGTATTTGCTTTGATAATATATAATGACGAAATGCAAAAAATAAGTGTTTTTATGAACATGTGTTCACCGACATCGTGATAATATATTCGTTTATTACTAAAAGTTTATCAGGAAACCTATCAGTTCTTATTTTTGAAATAACTTAATGAGTAAAACCTCAAATTGTAGTATTGAATTATTCAAAACAATATTACCGATTCTTAAACAAAAATTTGAATCAGAAAAAGATACGGTCGCATCTAGGACTATTGATGAAACCTATCATTTCATTAGTTAAGTGCCTGCAATCCCATTTTTAAACGGATTACGAATAATCTTAAGAGGTTCTTAAAAAAATAGCACTACTCCTTTTTTTCCATGCGTTTGTATAATTAATCTTAATGGATTTGCTACAAAGAAAGATTAACCGGTTCATGCGAAACCGTAAATTGTACGCTATTAGTAATGACAAACAATTACCTTTCTTTCTGGAAATGTAATAATAATCATTGCTTGATATACAACACGATATTATGTACTTATATTGGCCACAACAACTCTGCATTCAATTAAATGTACAAGCCCCAATAAAATACAAGTAATTACTAATGTAATTGATACAAACGCGTATCGTACAGTAGCCGAAGCATCCACCGTTAAAAATTATCCTGTTAAAAATGAGATATCATGCCAATTTCTTAATAAAATTTTCGTCTTTCAGAATATATCTTGAACACATGTTGTTTTCCTAATAAGTAACATGGTGGAATGTGACAGTATCAGTATATCAAAATCTGTATTTGCATGGATACTTGTTCCGCCGTCCTTATAAAACATTCACATTTAACTGATACTTTGTCAATTCATTCGTTAAAGGCCTGCAGTCCCGTTTTTAACAAGGAAACGAATAATTTGACTTCACTTTTAATTAATTTTAAGTCAGCAAGTTTTTTCCATGGATTATTGACTTTTTTACAATAACCTCAAAATATTTTCTTTCGGATTTCTTCGATTTTTTTAATGACAGCCGTACCTACTAATCGAAAAACTCTTTCAAAAGTGACGCCTATAATATTATTATCCTAATATATATACTGGAGGTTTTAAAAATAAGAAGTTACTTTGAAAACCTATGAACACTAACAATAACGACAGCGTGCAAGGAAGCATTTCAAGGATTTCATAAAAATGATTATTTTTAAAATACTGTATTAAATTTTAAAATTCAGTTTACATTTTTCGTTGTTTAAAGTAATCCATGTACACGGATTTATCATGAACTGGTGTCTCCGATGCAAAGTTATCTGTGTCAAGCTTTACCAGCCAATATTAGAATTTATTTTATCTTTTTCATCTTTTTTAATATTTTGTACAACGTAAAATTAAGATGGAGACTATAATAAAGTGTTATGTTTCCAAAAGAAAGAGGTTTTATCTACATATCACCCCGCTACGCGAAATTATATCCAATTCGATTTACGATTTAATAACCATGTGGCTGTTAACTCCACTAAATTCAACATGTTTTTGAGATACATGTATTTGAGAATGCACGGAGAGTACCCGCGATTCATGCATCACGAAAAACTGCTTGCCGAAACGCGCTACCAAAGTCTCCACTCGAGGAGGAGTGGGGCCCTTGCAGTAACGGCGTACAAAACTCTTAATAATTTAATAGATAGCCCATACCTTCTGGAATGCTATAAGTTATACGTACCGAACAACTACAGCCAGGGACGGCACCATGATCTGCTATGTATCCCACGTGGCAGAACGGACGTACTGGCTCGGCATAGCATGACACGAGGTATGGCGCTGTTAAACAACGCCTCCAAGACTATCGATATTTTTAATAGTAGCCTTGAAGAATTCAAGAGGCATATGAATGCAAAAAATCACTATTTATAACTTGTTATTTCTATTATTTTTCTTTCATTGTTTCGTATCATTTATTTATTATTCTTTACATTGTGTAGTTAATGTTACATGTGTATTGTAAATGGACACACAGTCTGTAATACACAAATTTAAAAAAAAAAAAAAAAAAAAAAAAAAAAAAATGTGGCAATTTACTGAACGTTTTATTAACCGAGGTATTTTATGAATCGATTCTTCTCCCACGTGCAATACAAAACTAAGTGGATTAATCAAAATCAATGTGCTTCGGATCTCGGTTGATCAAAAGCCACACAATATATTATTTTAATGGCTTGAATAATTCAATAAAAATAAAGAAATCACGTTTTCCTAATAAATTTTATTGTGTAAAAACATGCGTTTGTGAGATAGTTATTACATGGTTACCACCTGAGAATTAATTTATTAGGCATTTAAATTAACTTATGAGCGAAAAAGTTCGATTAGATATAAAATGATCTGCATTATTATATGAAACATTATTGGTTAACCAACGCACTTAAAGAACTCAGCATAGGTTCTCCTAGGGAGGTGTTCACAAACACTATAATGTATATATCTAAAGATTCAACCATGTACAGTCTGTATATAGGTACTATTGTTTGGATGTAACATGGAATATTGTTTGGATTACTTATCCTTGCCCGTTACTTTATTTGTCCGTGTGAAAATAAAAATAATATTATTAATTTAAGGCGATATTACGGGGTTTGGTCGACGCACACTTTTTGATTGTTTCTGAAAAACGTATTACTAAAAGCTTAAATGTTTCTAGAGGGATTCCTACGGATGTAAGCTATTTATATTAATTTAAGATTAATAAAAACATACAGTGAAAATATTTTAGGTAAAATGGTTTGAAAATTTTATAAAACGTTTTTTAAATATAAATTTAGCGGCAAGCAAGAGATTTTATTTTTCTAGACGATGAATTAGTAATTTTTCAAGGTACTTCTCTAGAAACATTTAAGATTTTAGTTATAAGTTCATCTGAAATAATTAAAATAAACCACACGGAAATACCGATTTTCTAGGCCTGCTAGAGCAAAGTCTATAATATTTTTTACACGATTTCATCACTTATGTCGTTAAGGTTACCACTTTATTTTTGAGATTTGATAAGGCAAATTCAAACGCAGGTCTGTCCAACACACCAGGGCCGCGCGTCGCAAATTTTTATGCACGGCTGCTTCACTTACGTCGTTTAGATTCTGGCTTTATTTTGGGGTATTGTCTCATCTTAATTTGGTTCGGGGATTATTTACGCATGTGTTTTTAAAATACTACACATCGTCGACTATTATTTAAAACTGTAGTATTCTTTAAAAGTGACTTCATAGATATGATTACAGATTTAAAGAAAATTACAAACTGTTCATCTTGAGGTTGGTATTAACTGAAAGGTAATAATTAATATTGGGTTCTGGCGATAGGTCTAACGGTAGCCTCAATTATTTTGATGCTGACCATACAAATTAAACATTAGTTCCACTTGCTGGGCGTTCTCGGCTTTTGCTCTCGCAAACTTATTCTTAAGTCCGCAATTACCACTTCTTCATAACACTCCTTGTTGTATCATTAGCTTTTGATTATTGCTGTAGTAAAAGTTGCGTTTCATTACCAGAGAGAGAGTGAATTTAATATATTACATATCTTCAGATGTTGTTAGACATTTGTCCATAAATAATAAAAATTAGATCAGCGCACACGCGAAGCTTGGTTGTGTTTCTTAATATGTTTACAACAATCTAGGTATATGTTATATAAAATCGTGTAAGGTCTTTCATCTAAGATAGTGTATTTCTTTAAATTTAGTAATATATTTTTAAATTTACTATTATTCCGTCATCCTAATAATTTAGTAAAATCTTAACCTTTTCAGACCTGAATTAAGTCTGGCAGTGATAAAGCAATGGGAGTTATTTATAAAAAAACTTGATCTCTGAATTAAAGTCATCTCATTGCCTTGAAGACCGTGTATTTTAACATATTTTAATGTATAAAGCATGAGCTTCAAAGATATTTAATTTATTATGACTTTAGGGACAATTTTTTTTGTTAATAGTATTAAAAAAAGTAATCTTGCCCAATCTGCTAAGTTCACATAATAAGATATAAATTAATTCAAACAAATTAAACCATGGTGAAATTTGTGTTCCAATATAAGTAAAAAATAAAACCCATCAAAATGCTTTTCGTATATTTTTATTATTATTTAATATTTCACTATATCTATTCACAGGAGGTGGAGAAAAATAAATGTTTTTTTTCAATAATTATCATTACCTCTCAATAATTGCCGAATTTGTTTCTAAAATAATGAATACATTAATTACGTCGGATTGTTGAATCAATTGCATCTAATTGTGTCAGACCTGGTTGTGTTATACAGAGTCATTAACAATTTAATTAACAGTTCTGCCATCATTGCCACTAATAAATTCCATGTGCCGACTAGAAATACAAGACAAAATATAACATTCTTAATAAATACATACACAAGCAATTTCAGACACACTCACTAACCTATAGGATGCCCGATCTGGGCAACAAGTTTGAGGGTCCTATTGATATATTTATTGACTCCACTTATAGAACCAAGCGTAATCTATACCTGCACTTTGTTGAATCCTGCAAACTAGATTATTGTTAGTAATGTAGTTTTAGTGATTTTTTATTATATCATTATTTATTATTATATTATAGCAGCCGTGCCTTTTAAGTAATTTTTACTTTTGATTAACCTATAAACATACATAGGCGTGCTAATTAATAACTGTAGATTTTGATTGCACATATCAATTACGCGTCATCTGTTGAACATGTTAATTATAATAATATTCATTATATAATTTAAGTGGCCTAGCCCGAAGTAAAATCAAAAAAATGCAGCCAATAATTTCAGATCAATTAATTCAACCTAGTACCTACACACAGTTTCCGATATTTCAATATAATAAATAAGATTGGTTTAGCTTATGCAAAGATAAGTTAAAATAATTACCTCGATTTGGTAGTGGGCAGAAAATTTATTTGAAACTTTGATCAACTTATGAAGTAAATTATGAAGGTAATATCTTGATTGAGTTGTAATTCAAATTCACGGTTAGCCAGATATTATTTAAATCGACTTTTATAAGCAAGTTTCTATAGCTTTGGTAGCTCAAAGAAAATTTGTATTCCGGAGATCGAACCCAAGACAAAGTTATTACAAGTCAAGCGTATAACTCTTTCATCCTCATCCATAAAAGATTTATAAATGTGTCTGAAAATACTTTTTACGTCGGAATAATTTGGAGATATGTCCTCTTGTCGGATATTATGTATGTCATTAAAGGGGTACTCAAACCAGCTGACCATCAAATTGTTCTTTAAATACATATATTCTAAGGGTCGGTTTTGGTTGCTGATGACGAATAACATACAGTGATACGTTTTCTCGTGTCATCTAAAAAGGAATGTAAGATTAGAAGCCTTCCGTGTATGGGTTTTCAATGGCTATCACAAACATTTAAAAGACATAAACTATTCTATACATGGGATTCCTTTTTACGAGGTAACCGGTAAAATGCCGTAAATTAACCATAAAACCCCGTCCTCGGTTGTAATAATGGAAGAATGAACAGTAAAGCACATAGTCAAAAGGGTTTGGGAGGTTTTATGAACTTTATTCTTTTTTTATTCTTCATTATAAACACCCCTCAAGCCGCCAAAACAGTTTGTCAGCAGGTCAATTTGTCAATTACAAACAATAATTATAACACTAATGCATAAATATAACGAGAAATCATAACACAGAAACTGGAGATCGAAGAATAACACAACATGTGACTACAATACAATACTAAGAAGGATACATATAACGCAGACAACTTATTCAAAAGAATATACACACTCTTACAAGCCACAAAACATACTCAAACACACTCATAGACGTATATATACATTATAAGATTATCTGCATAAAATACTGATGTGTAGGTGCTTAGAGACAATATCAACATAAAAAAAAATTTGATCATTAACCACATTTTCAGAATTTTTTCAAATGGAACTGTTGATAGAGGTTTGTAGGAATACTACCAATATTCGAAATTTGAAAGAATTAATTAATGATTCCGTTCTAGGGAGAAAGATGGGTACTCTCAGTTTCACCCTGGTTAAAGACAAACATATCAAAACGGTGCGTTGCTTGAAGTGGCTTTACTGTGTTTAGTGACCATAGTTAAACTGGGTCCAGGCAGAACTTTGAAAATATTATCTCGAAGTCTTTAAGGTTAAGATTCTGTGGTAATTATTACAATCAAATGAATGCATTAATCGTAATAGCTGAAATACAGAGATTATTTAACATATTATAAAGGATTTCGTTTGTCAAAATAAATAAGCTTCTTTAAATCACTCACAGATTTCGTACAGGAATTTTAGGAACTTCGACGCTTAATTACGAGACAAGCTTAGCGTTCACTATTTTCACGTAAAAGTAATTTCGTACTTCGATACCCGGATTTCACGACGATTAAAATACTATAACTGCCAAGCGCAAATTGCTAAACCAA
Source organism: Hesperophylax consimilis (assembly GCF_061612785.1). Classification (NCBI taxonomy): domain Eukaryota; kingdom Metazoa; phylum Arthropoda; class Insecta; order Trichoptera; family Limnephilidae; genus Hesperophylax; species Hesperophylax consimilis. The sequence continues at coordinate 8,439,291 of NC_142842.1, forward strand.
TTAAATGGAGATTGACTACTTAACGAGTACCTATCGATGATCGTGTCTAAATTACAAATTTACGGAACTCACGAAACTGCGAGTGTGAAAAGTTGATGTGCCACACGTGGTATTTTTTTAAATCTTTAGAACAATTTATGGCAAAGTAAAACATTCACAGTCTTACTTTAAAAGATTCCCAAATACGCCACTCTTATACCTGTACGGTGAGAAGGGCCCTATGCTGCTCGGGTTAAAATATTTACTCATAATAATATTATTCAAGAATTTTTAAGACTGGCACCACTTTTTTCCAATCCTTAAAAACATGGCATTTTTTCATTTCGCGTTTAGTTGTTAACTTTACGTTTCTTCAGAAGACATTTGCGATGTCATTAACCTGGTCTGGAGGAGGCCCACCACTTCCCCGCCCTGTTTTAGGTACTGATTCACTGTTTTAGGTACTGTTTTAGGTACCCCTTCAGAGCTTTCGCAAGGACGCTAATTTTTTTTATATAACGAGTCTACATTTAAAATTTCAAAACAAGACCTCCAAAATGTCCATGCATACAATGTTATTCGCAGTATGCAAGTGCTGCGTATTGGTAACTTGTTAGTAAGATCTATTCTATTTTGTTAGTTTAAACAAATCATATGTACAAAGTATCAACAAGTCAAATAATAATTCACAGCCACCTGCAACATTGGTAAAGTGTGCGCCTCTTCGTGTGGTAGGGGGGTGTCGTCTCCCACTCACAGGCAGACCTAGGGAGAGAAAACAGGACATTGGATAGGTTTCACGGGGACCAGGTTCCGCGCCCTGGACTTGATTAACCTGGTCTGCTTTGAATTGTTTTGGCAATTTGATTACGCGTCACGTTGTGGTAAATCGATATTTTGACTAAAAATATTTCTCTGATAGTGCTGCCAATGGGTATTACTGCTTTTTTTTACATTTTCATTGCGCTTCCGATCTATGTTTGTCAAATCAACCAGATTTTTGACTGATACAGTACGATTATGTGTAACGTTTTCTACTAACCTGTTCCTATCCCTCCGTATTATCTATTATGATTAAGACGGTCAGTATATTATTCGACTCTTCCACTAAGCTCTACCAATGGCTAATTGCCACCCAGGTATGACTATTACGACCATCGAGCTGCTTTTTACAGATTACCGATCAAGATTAGAAAATTACAACTTACCGAGAAATTTAAAGGTCAAAGGAACAAAGAGGCTCATATTGTTCGTGAATGCTTTATATTTTATTTCCCACCTACGTACATTTTAAATCACTATCTATTTCACCTGGAGAACATTATTGTTCGAAATGTCAGGAATATTGTAGCATTTAATATCCCAAAGCGTAGGATGCGGATTATTTAAATGATCTGATATATATTTCCAATATACAGAAAAAAATATTTCTTTGTATCGGACGTAAATAGGACGACCGAACACGTGTTCATAAAAATACTGATGTTGATATTAACATACTGATTTTGTTGTATTTTGTTAAGATATGCATTAGGAAAAGAACACGTGTTTTCAATATTCCTCGAATTATTACTCGAATTCTACAATTCATAAAATTTGAACAATTCATAAAATTTCAACGTTCATTTTCGGGTTTTGTGAGTCCTATTCATGTTCTGCTATTACATCATTATAGGTTAGTTTCTTGACAAAACTGTAATAATAACAGAACTTGACAATGACTACCTTCGCAAAAATGTTAATTTCCACTGTCCAGTTCGAAACACGGTCAAACGAACTATTCAACAGCCCAAACTCAAAAACTACACACTACATTAATTTTTCAGAAGAACATTCACAAACAATATATTTTCAGACACCGATATTTTCCATTTGTTTTAAGTTCAGTTTACTTAAAGCAAATTGGAGAAGATTAAATCGATTGTTAATTACGTACCCCCCCCCCCCCTTCTGTGTGTAAGATATCTAAGATATCTCAGTTATTTTCACTAAGGTGTTTTTTATGTTTTTCTGTTTATTTATATTTTTTCTGTCTGTAACATGAATTATATGTGAAAACATCACCGGTTAATGCAACATGTAAAATTTAATTATTTTATAAAATTGTAAAACTGTTTCTTCAATACACCAAACTGTCTACTGTCAACCACTGTCTGTTTTGCCGCACCCTGTAGCTTGTGCCTACAATAAATTCAGCTAGCGCAAGTGTTAACGACCAAGATTTAATTAGATTTTAACTGATCCAATGGAATTTACAATGAAAAATGTATTTTAAATGATAATCGATTGAGCTTTAACGTCTAAAATAAATTGAGAGCAGTAAAATAGTTTTTCATAAATGATACATTTATAAAAAATATGGTTGGCCCGCAATAAATTAAGCCAGGGCAAGTGCTAACGACTTAATTTAATTAGTTTTGATACTGGTCTTTTTCACATAAATTTTATTTTTTTGTCATGGCACACCTGAGCCTTATGCGATAATATCGCTGGGTAACACTTTTTATTTTATAGTTTTAATAAATATCAATACAGATTTCGTTTCTATAAAAGAAAACAACTGTTTTTATTTAAACATTGGAGTAACAATGCATAAGGTACCACCGACTAGCCAGCTTCTGGGGCAGTACACGTAAGTCAACCAACATCATTGTAGTGGCAGCTTTAGAGTAATCCGAATGGCTCAGCTCTCTACTAAATGAGCGATGAGGCGTTGACCTCCCTGATGGGCCTTTAATTTTAATTTAATTAAATTTTAATTCTATTTTTTATTTTACTTTTATGATATCAGTAGGTCTACCTTTTATGTTGTTTTTTTTGTAGTATTATATTTATAATTAAATATTTTAAATTTATTTTTTAATGCAATATTTGTATATATATATATATCAACATGGTGGACTGTGCTTTCACTATCCTCCCAGTCTTGCTGGATAACAAAACTTAATAAAAATAACGAATCCCTTGCCCAGAACAGTGTTGTATCCCACAAAACTATCAATGTTGACTTGCTGATGGAAATCAAATTTTAGTTTTCAAAGTTTATTGTAATTTAAATATATAAAATGAAACATGGTTTCGTTTTTAACATCTTTCGTAAAACGATAATGTTTTAGTTTAAATGTAATTCCAGTCAACTATTCCTCAACTATTAAAATTAAGAGATTTTTTTTACTTTTCTGTTTTCTACAAACAACGCATTAAACAGAAAAGAGAGAATACCAGTGGTCTCATTCACACAGGTAACTTTACAACCATAGATATTGTTAACAAAAAATGTGCTTTTAATGAAGAATAGGTTTGAAATGAAAAATGTTCGGTAAAGAAAAATGTATTTAATTCGACTAGACTTCACTTTAAATTGTACGTATTTGTAATTTATAGGCAATGAAACAATTTAAGATTTATGTATCGGTGTAAGTAAAAGGTTACATTGTCACAATCCCAATAATGCCATAGACTCGGTATGATGCTCTTTGATCTTTAGAAGGTACTGCAGTATTTTTTTCTCATTTATTAATGACTTGACCCCCGACTGCAAGGTTCTCCATCAATGCCTGTCACATAACGTTATAAATCTCAGTTCCAGAACATTAATTAAGTTGTTCGGCAAACTAATGGCTAAACGTTCTATCAGTTCACCATTTATCAAAGTAATATCACGCTTCATTGATATTTTGTGGAAGTGTAGAGAAACATTTAGACAATTAAATAAAAGAAACTCATAATTTAAAGCCATTACTCATCCGAGCACTTCGCATTCGAAGACAATTCGTTTCGTTGTTTTTTTAGATTTCATACTTCATAGAGAAGATGAGATGAGTGTTAGATAACAAAAGGTAGAATAGAAGAAACATTCCGAGGAGAATGGGAACATATTGTTCAATGGGTACGTGATTATTATAAACATTAATTCAAAGTTACTAATAGCCATACCGTCTTACTCTTAATAGATAATTAATGGATATTTAATAAAACTTTACTCATAATAACGCTCATGCGTATTGGGTATACCGGCCGAAATACGACAGTATTAGTAGTTGACAGATTTTAAAACCGCCCGATCCCTAGGAATAACAACTTATTACGATCTACAACGATCGGAGATGGAGGACTTCGTTAAGCCACCGCGAACCCGATTTTACCGATTATTAAAATTATTAAAAACACGTTTTGTTCTGTTATTTAATATGTTATAGGCACGAAAAAAGTCACAGTGAATTATTAAATGCAACTAAAGCATTTATATAGAGGTTTTTGCTATATTTCAAACGAGTCGTATTTTATTAAATATTTTCACTATTTCCGCATAAATATTATCGTTTTTTGATATCGGCGCGCTCCCTCTAACATTCGTATTTACATATCTCCCTTTCAAACTTTCTTTGAACACTTGGGGCCTTAACAATCTATTGATTTGACTGAAACTGTAAAAAAGCAGTAATACCCATTAGCAGCACTATCAGAGGAATATTTCAATACGAAATATCTATTTACCAAAGCAACTACGGAACGCATAATCGAATTGGTCGGATTTCAATGCAATTCAAAACAGACCGGGTCAATGACATTACAAAAATCATCTGAAGAAACGTGATATTAACAACAAAAGGTGAAATGCGTAAGTGACCGTGTTTTTGAGGTTTGAAACAAATTGGTACCAGTCTAAAAAATCTTGCATGAATTTTCTTATGAATAAAAATTTTAACCTGAGCAGTTAACGGCACTCTTCCTCGTATAGAAATACCAGCACTGCAGCAAAGTATCATGGAATCGTTAAAAGTAAGACTGATATTGGTTAATAGCATTGAACAGATATTCCCTAAGTAAATATATGATCAATACCTACCAATTTGAAAGAAAAATGATGTTGTCAATTTATATCAGACTTTTCCACTCAAGCCCCAGATGGGTCAACGATATTGATTGTCGGTTGAAAGAAGAAATTGGATGTATGAAAATGTTGATAAATTTCACGAGAATAAAGGAAACTTTGTGCTTACTTCACAGCACATCAATCGGTTGACATCTTCACTGGCTTTTTTGACTAACTTCTCTTTTGTATCGAATTTATAACTTCGTCCGCCATAAAACAGGGACATCCATAGCATGGCGGGCGAAACAATACGTACCTAGGTTACGATATATTTGTACCACCCTAGCCAGAAGCACTCCTGTCCCGGTAAGACCAGTTCACCAACGGGCACTGATTTGTTAGGACTTAGAACATGTTCTCTAAGGATGGGAAGGAGGTTGAAGTTTTATCTACCGGTATACATGGCGATCTAATAAACTAATATTGAAATATAGGATGGACAGGTATACTGAGCTTTGGTTTTCGTTTCTCGCCTGTCGCTTATTTTTGCTTCCAGCTTCCCACACCCAGCCTCCCGCGAATATATTTTTTGGGTCTTGCTTCCCGCTGCTTCTTGCTTCTCGTTTCCAGCTTCCCGTAATGTTGTGCTTTCCGCTACATGCTTCCACCTTCCCTCTGCTTCTTCCCACCTGTTTTCCGTTGCTTTATGCATTCCGCTTCAGCTGCTTATTGTTTCCTATTTCCAGCTTCCCGCTTACTGTTTCGTGATTTATTTTTCGTTTCCCTCTTTACGCTGCTTCTTACTTCCTGCTTCTTGCTACCTGTTTCCCACTTAGAGTTCCTAGCGTCCCACTGCTTATCACTTTACGTTTCTCGCTGCTTCTTGCTTCCGTCTTTCCTCACTCGCTGCTTCGCGTTTCCTGCTTCTTACTTCCCGGTATTCGCCGTATCCACACCGGGATTTCTCCATTTTCCAGTCTATCGTGACCAGATCCGCCATACCTAAGTATTTGAAGTTGAAGCATGGCGGACTCATCAATACAAAAAAATTAAACATACTTACATACTCTTTTTTCATCCCGAATCTTAACATGATCGATAGCAAGTTAGTATATGACTCGCTGGATTGTGCCGTGCCTCTTTGAGCACCTCAGACTTCTTCCTAAGTTATCTAATCATTATTATATTATTCTGAAATCCCTTTTCCGGCTATTCACTCTACATTTCCAATATCTGTACGTATATATATATACTGATAGAAAACTATAGTATACTTATACGTTATCCTGTGAATAAGCTATCAAGAGGATGTTGAAATACCCCTATATCGCTTATCTTTACCACAAATCATTTCATATCGTGTAATGATGTACTGACCCTGCCCGGTAAAATTTATATAACCGCAAGGCGAAAAATGAGTATTGCTGATTTATTAAAAATCTCTTCAAATTATTCGTAATCCGGTTAAAATCGAATTGCACGCCGTTTCCTGAAAAACTTTATGTATATTCCTAATACATCGGAACACCTTTTTGTGTAATATTTAATTTTTGTGTCAATATTTATTTTTTATGAACACGTGTTCCAACATCATGATAATAAATTCCTCTCTTACTAAAATTTTAACAGGTAACCTAAAAATTAATTCATTAAGATCGATCCTGTTTTTAACCGGATTACAAATAGTAATGAATTTTAAGAATTTCTAAATTACACAAAAGTAATATTTTATATCGGTATATTTTTTCCGTGCCAATACTTTATGGCGACGATATGTCGTTAACACGTATTATTGTAATAATTTCTCAAACCTGTCTACCAATCATTTTGTCTATGTGATGTATTTGTTTCTAAAATAATTTACATTAATATTCGAAACAAGTATCTCCAAGTGTAAGTATCTCCGTTGAAAGGCAGTATAATACCCAAGTGTCTTCGATGAATGACAAAATTAAGTTGATGAAATAAACTAAATTATTTATTCATTAGTATTTTTCAAAAAATAAATATGACAATAATCTGCTCTTCCCACGCGTATAAAATAATTATCTCTATTTGAAGAACAAACTTTTAAACGTAATGAGACGTTGAAACTAGATATGGTTCAACGAAATCTTTTTATTTCGCCAATTACATTGTAAACAACGGAGTCTAAAACAGATATATAACCATGGAAAAATAACCCTAGGGCAATTATGCCCAGGAGAATTAAATTTAATAGAACTCATACCGAAAGATAATGATCACAACTCTATATTCGACTCCCACTAAACCAATTAAGTAACTCTGTACATTTATAACGAAAAGAACGAGTATTTCTTAAACGCAAGTGGGAAATATATTGCACAAGATTATTTAGTGACGTGTATGGAATAATCAGTTATCTGGTCAACTTGTGACAATTGATACTGTGTCAAGCAAATGCTGATGGATGATATTTCACATTACGGCAATGTCACTATTGACAAACGATGCACTTATATTACTGACAATCATTCATCAATCAATGTGAAAACCGAAGAAATTCATTAAGAAAAATTAAATATAATATTATATGCACTATATATAGAGCATCAATTAGAGGTGCTACTGCGTACCATATCGTCAAAACTTTCATTAGATCGCGATAAGCGGTTCGCATAGACCGAATATGGTATTTTTCGTTGGGTTGGAGTTGGAAGTAAAAAATCGAAACCTATTTTTTCGCTTCATGTCTATAATAGTTAATAATAATATTAATATAAAATCCTTTCAGTAAGATATTGGCAGTATTTACTTATATGTATTGGCTGGCAACTCTGGCCGCTAGAGGCACTAGTGTAGCATGGCATAGTCACGCATAAAATCCAAGAGAGTATGACGTAAAACCATTCCCCACAACTCATGCCACTAGGAGGCACTATTGTAGTGTCGAAATGTTACTAATGTAGCCTAATGCAATCAAAGTGTATGGGAAATGTCACTAGTGTAGCCTAATGCCATCAGAGTGTATGGTAAATGTCACTGGTGTAGCCTAATGCCATCAAAGTGTATGGGAAATGTCACTAGTGTAGCCTAATGCCATCAGAATATATGGTAAATGTCAGAAGTTGGAGGTATAATAACTATTATACCTCCAACTATATACCACCGTAAATTCAAAGTATGAAACAGAAGACGCAGAGTATAATAATTTAAAATATCAACCCACAAAAAACAAAGTATTTTTACTCTAATACGTCTCATTATAGATGCATTTAAAAATATATACATATATTTTTGGTTTGACTAAGGATTGAACCTTCCTCTCCAAGGACATGCTTTTAACTGCCGCGAACTTAAAAAAATATATAACAAAAAGGTTTAACTGAGAATTGAACATTCCTCCATAGGGATTGTAGTCAACCGCGCTAACAACTGAGCCAAATCCCGATTAGAGAGGACCGACATTTATTTCGTATATTAACTGCTGTCATTCAATTTCTGAGAAAAGCGCGAATGTCCGCGTGTGCATGCATGATTGCCATTGCATAATTAATGACAACGAGTCTATCTGCCGTGTTTCAGCTCTATCGAATATAGGAAGCATGTTAATTTCCACTTTTTGTAGTAGTGGATATTTTCAGTGAAAGAATACCGTTCAGAAGCTTGAAATGGCTTTAGCTATGTTTAGTGACCAGATCTGAACAGTCAGGTACCAATCTTCTCTTTCCAAATTTCCCTCCATCCCCACTACCTATGGCCTCAAAATATTCTCAAATTGAAGATTTTTATTTTATTTTTATTTTATTTTATTAGGAACATTAACAGGTTTATCACATAACATGCATAGAGAGAGAGAAAAAAAAAGTAAAAGAATTAGGTTACAACCCAATAACCAATGTTCACATCATGCAATAAAGATAAAGAAGGTTAAAAAGCAATAAACTAACAAAGAAAACAAAGAAAGGTTAAAAACAAAGAAATGTTAAAAACAAGGAAATAATAAGAGAAAATGTATATATATATATATATATATATACACGTATAAACACATACATACATATATATACATACACATGCATATACACATATAAATACATACGTACACACATACATATACATAGTTGCATACATAGGTACATACGCATACATACATGCACACATACATACATACACACACGTACATTTGATATTAAATACAAATAATATGTAAGAGTGATAATGAATAAATGATGAATGTAATGTATTAAATTTAGAAAAGGGTTAATTATTACAATACTCTGTTAACAATTTTTTTAAAAGCTCCTAAGGTACACGACAGGATATCAGCATCAAAATAAGTTTTATTATAATGATTGCAAGTTCTTAGTAAGAAAGAATTTTGCCTGAGACTCGTTGAAGCAATTTCGATATGAAACAATGATGCCATAGTTCTACTGCTCCTGGTAGTTAAAACGCTTCCTCCGTATACACATTAAACAAATATTACTTACGTGTACATGAAGATATTTTAAACCATACTTTCCAATCATTAATATTAAAAGAGAAAAGTAATTCCGATGCTCAGTTCATTTAAACCGTCGATTAGTCTTAAGCCCTCGATATACTCGTATTAAGTATGTACACATATTGACATGTTTTGAATGATGATACGCAATGTAATACTTATCTTGCTTCTCGTACGTGCCCGAACACAAAGCTTGTACATTTATTTAAAATGCCAAAGATTTAAAAGCTGCTACTGTGTGCCTGCTGCCATGATGTATACATTGCATACGCATACTGAGACGTTAACATATCGTTAAAGTATATAGTAATATTATGAAGAATGCTTAAATCGAGCCGACAAGAGCACTCATTAACCTTTTCAGTGCGGTTAGCGCGAGATTTAAAAAATATATATTCATTTTAATATTCTAATTTTGATTGTGTCTGTAATCCCGTATTTATGAACTCTAAAACGTTTGCTTTGAATTAAATTGTGTGACATCATTTTCAAATTTGGAAGCTTTTGTTTGAGAAAGTTTGTTCAATCAGCTGTAGGCAGACTGATGGAACCTAAGCGCAAACCAAATACTAAATTTGGTGATCGCGCTTTTGAAGCATCTGGGCCGAAGGATTGGAATAAACTTCCTCAAATAAATAAAAAACTTAAACTTCCTAAATGTTTTATTAATAATAAACTAATGTTTTATGCATATGTTTTATGCTTAATTTTTTATGCTAATGCTTTAACACAAGGTTTTATGCATAGCATAAAGTATAACAAATAATTATTTATATTTTCATTTTAAAATCCACGTGCTTGACTCCTTAGATTGTACATTCTGTTGTCTATTGTCTAGAAGTGGGAACTTTAGATCACATATTTTTTGATTGTCTCTCTCTAAACAAATTTTCTCTCTTCTATTAATCGTCATCTAAAACTGCCATCTCATCCGTTCTAAGTCTGAATTCGACTCCAATCTATTGTTGCCAGTTTCAGCGGGGGAATCGAACCCACGATCCCTGTGCGGGAATAACAACCTATCCCAATTCTGCTACTGATTGGTCGCGATGAAAATAATATAAATTTTTGATAATAATATTAAATTTAATGTCGCTAAATAAATATAATTATATACTAAGACCAGTGCGACCGCTCGCCAGCGGTTAAGTCGGGCAGTCTGGCATGAGATTAAGCTCTTTTCTCGTCTACTGCACGCGGCGTACAAACAGATTTTTTCGGAGATATAATATTGAAACAGGAGGGCTTTTAAACTCTGACCTTTGTGTGAGGACTTGCACTGAAGAATTACAGGCCGTACTATGCAGACCTGGACCTATCTAAACTTACCTTAAATAGTTTAACTCTCATTTTTAAAGCAGATTTATTTCAAGTTTAAGAGACATCTCATTTTTTATCAAACACAGCAAACCTATTATATTAAAAAAAGCACTTAATTTTAACCACTTTTATTGTTCAGATGCACCGACATGAGGTGAGCATTGCTCATATGACATTTCGGTTGTTTCTAACTAATAAAAGTGGTTACAACTGAGTAGTTGTATTTTTTTGCATTTATATGTACATTAGATACATCTGCATTTGCATACGTTAACCATAAGTTATACATTATGCTTATAATTGTCTTTTAGGAACATATATTTTGCTACCATTACCTTTGCCTGATCGATAGAAAATTCATCTGTTTTAAGGAATTAAATATGTGGTTGGCATCAGAATATAAAGGTTTGACAAGTTTTGTTTTTAATTAAACATTTTTTAATTTGTAAATTTATTGTTGAATATGGTACCTACTTATCTGAAGGCGAAGCTTAATGCCAAATCACTATTATGATTAATCTTTATAACGAATTGGTGTTCATTATGAATACCACAAAATATGCTTCAGATAAATTGAAGGTTTTCCCATCGCTTTGCTTGAGTAGAATATAAATAAAAAAATAAACTACTAAAAAAAATTTTTTTTCAATAGAAATGTATGAACGCATAAAGGAAACAACTTTTTTAAAAATACAGTATTATCTGTGACAGTTTCACTTGATTAACGTTTTTACTTTCTTATAAAATTATTCACAAAATAAATAAAAAACCAGTTTTTTGCTTGAAATCAATCGTTTCATGTGATTTTAATGCCTATTACCTACGATATGAGGTATACCAAAAATATACACATTTTTGGCTTGTACTTCTTCTTAACTGTAAACACAGCATGTCATAACATCTGAATCATCTTACACACTCGTGGCTCACTATTATTCACCTCACTGCATTTATTATTTTTTTAACTGTTAATTAATGGGTTGTTAGTTGAAATTAGCTAGTACAAGTCATTAGTAAAAGTCGAGTTGTTGATAAATAGGTTATAGGTAAATGATTAATAAGTTTTCTTTGCAGAACAAACAGATTTTTCATAAAGTATCTACATCATCTACGTCATATTGTAACAAATGTTTGCTTACATTGTGAAAATATTACATCTTTGACTGAAAAGATTGTTATTTTATAAATTTAAATCAATAAAACTTACTGAATTTTTGATGAGGACACTTTCCTTGGTTTAACTGTTTTCTCTGATTTGGGCAAATAATTAGGGTGCTTTAATTTTATTTCAAGATATTTAATTAATTTCTCTTTGTTCGTGGGTTAGTAAAATCGTAATAACGTTATATTCAAAACTCTAACTGGAACCCACCAACAGTAACTTAGGTTCATTTTGTAGTGTAAGGGTGCAATAACAGTAACGAGAAGATTAGCAAAAAGGAATAAGGAGTCCTCGCATGCAATGCTGCATTTATACGTAGGTGCCCGGCATTAGCCCGGGCTGTTTGCACGATTTCCCAAAATAAATTAATAAAACAAACTACCATTAAGCTAACTACATACTTGGAATGCAGATAATTATTTATATTGTGATTAATGCATTTCGTCACGAATGTGGGCGGCTTTCCATTGTTTGGCCGGAATAATGAAGCATATAATATTTATAAATTCCTACGCCATATTACTTTAGGTTTTAAGAGGACAGTCTTCTATTACAAATTCTTATTGTTATTTGTTTTTTTTTAAGTTAGGTACACTAGAGACATTGTATTGCAGCATATCTTATATTAATTAACAAATACTCAACCACGAAAAAACCCGCATACTTCAATTATTCGAAATAAAAAATCTTTTTTTGATGATGAAAGAATAGATTTCATAAATTACAATTTTATAAAGTACAATAATTATCACGTATTTTAGTCTTTAGACTTCGGCCAGACAAACACAACTATATAAGCATCAGAAATGTCAAAATGTTGAGCTCAACAGCTTAGTTATGGAACGTTTTACAGGCCACTGTATTTCCTCCTTCGTACAACCCGTGTTTAGTACTTCCTCTCCTAAAAAAGAGCCTCCACACATAATCCCTAAAGTTGAGATTATTTTTCAAAGTGGAGTAAATTGAAAAAAAAACATTTTTTTCGAGAAATAATTGTCGTTTGTAAATTGACTGTCACAATTTCGGCTTTCAAGAAATCAACCTTAGTGATACTTTCTACTGTCCAACAGATTTAATAGACAAAGCGTCCTAATGGAAAGACAGTCCCCTTAGGGTTACTCACATTCGGTAGGTATGCATTTAGTAGCAACTATACGACCTATTATCTTCTACGTCCTAGGAAATAACAATGTAACCTCTCATAGGAGTCTAGCAAGGAATTGTATTTCTAAAAGAAAACTCACCGCTGATCTAGTAAGAAAACAGGTTTTCGGATTAGACTCTAAGAAGTCACTATATAATATGTAGTCACGAAGACCGTTAAAAAATCACGGGATATAATAATTATTGCAGGATTTCTGAAGCTAAATTACTTATAAAACATTTTCCTCCAGATCCATCCCTTCGAAGAACTAATATTGTCATTTTTCTTCATATTATTTTTTTTATTGACAAATAAGCCTTTAGATAGGAATCTTACGTATCTAATTAACACCTTTAGTAATTCTAGTTGGTTACTTATTAGCACTTAGAAATTTGAACACAAGAAAATAATTTTCATTTTCGGTAGGTACTTTGTTATCAGTTGAAGAATGAATTTTAAATTCAAATCAAATTTACGTTCATTGAATCAGATTTTACGCATTACTAACTACGTACAGACATCCAAAATTAGTATGTTTGCTGATTCGTTTCTTTTTTTTCAAACTAATTGACGGCCACACAGTATGCATAGGCCATATTCTAGCGCAAATTATTCTTTTTGTTTCAAAATCTCACTTTGAAAAATTCACCATAACATCTTCTACCAATTATAGTCGAGTGATTTGCAAAAATCTGTAGGTGATTGAATTCGCCGTGGGAAGTGCGACCCGAATTGGTTCGAAATTCATGAAAAGACTATATTTTCTGCACTGGTTCAACGATATTTTAAAACGATTCTGATCTTATTATATGTAGTATATTATTATGTAATAATATGTAGTATGTAAATAAATAATGTTAGTATTGGGTAACGAAATAGGATAGGACCATATGAAAATACTTTCCGCCATTTTAAGAGTTTCCGAGTACGCTCTTAGCCAAGGTAGAGCGTACAAAGTGTTTTTCCTTTTATATTTCGTTGAGAAAAAGGTCTAAGAGTACTTTCAAATTGCACCGCTTTGCAAATTGCCTTGCAAATAGGGCCTCTTGTGAAACCTTTTTTTTCTTAGCATGTGGTTTACAAACACGATAGAGGATAGAGTAAAAGCTAAACAACTGCTTTGTTAAACTTATAGATAGAGTAAAAGCTTTCAAACAATGTGAAGAAAATGTTTCTTCTCGGAATCAAAAAGTGTATCTTTTTTATAATGCATAATACGCCTTCCATGTAAATTTGAATAGAAACCAATGTCACCACTGACTTAATACCTTTTGGTTCTAGTCCATTTATATATTTATTTGGTTCTCCTTAAGTCTCTATTATAAATAGACTACACACCGTCGGTAACTCTTATGCTGTGTTAGCTGATGCTTTTGTGCCTCTATTGAAGTGAAAAGCTGTACTAATTTTCGCAGTGTATATTGAACGAGGTCAATGCAAAACAAGTTTTTGTTTTTTTTCCATTTCTTTCACTAACTATGTACTAATGTATATTCTTGTTTATTTAAATAATCTTAGATTTGTTCATCTTTCTATATTGTACTATGGCTGTTTACAACTATCATGTATGTAAATGACGCTTGTGCCGTTAATTCTAAATAAATAAAATAATGGTTATGCACCAATCTATTACGAAGAAGATTACAAATTTGATGTACATGTAAGTATAAAAGATAGTTTCACTATTTTGCGACACAGTGAAAAGATAATTGCTGAACTGTTACTAATGTATATTCTTGTTTATTTAAATAATCTTAGATTTGTTCATCTTTCTATATTGTACTATGGCTGTTTACAACTATCATGTATGTAAATGACGCTTGTGCCGTTAATTCTAAATAAATAAAATAATGGTTATGCACTAATCTATTACGAAGAAGATTACAAATTTCATGTACATGTAAGTATAAAAGATAGTTTCACTATTTTGCGACACAGTGAAAAGATAATTGCTGAACTGTTTGCGAGTGATGTTGAAAATTATGATGGTCCATGATCAGATGAGTCGCTCTGTTGATTTGCCTCGAAGTCCTCGCTTTCGGAGTGTAAAAAGGTACATGACCTCTTCCACGAGTCGGCTTGTTTGGCAAATATAAGTTAACCTCTTTCAGTATAGTTCGATTAAATATAGTTCCAGAGATTAATTTTTAAAAATTGTTACATGGGAAGCTTCAACAGACAGCTCACAATTTAAAACTATTATCCACTTTTTTCGACAGTCTTCGGTTTCAGTCTATGACGGCCATCCTCAGGCTTGTACATTTTTCCTTAAATAATGGTTTATATACACAAGTTTTGGAGTATCTGGGATGGTAAAAAACGATTTTTTTAAATTTATGTTTTACACTAGAATTGTTATATCCCGATTTTACATATTGTAGGATATATTTTAAGGTTAAATTGTTACAGTCTGAAGATGGTTACAATATGCTGAACAGGCAACAGTCAAAAAATAATGATATATTGATAAAAGTAATAAATTGTTTAAATAAATCATTATAATGGAATTCCACCACAAATTGTCACTATAAAAAATAAAGTGACACACAGCTGTGTGAAGTGAAAAATTCACGACGTATGGCTTAGATTTATGTGCCTCTAAACAAGAAAAAAGATTTATCATTACCTTGTAGCGCACTTTGCTAAGTAACTATTGATGTAGTCATGCAACTATTTGACCCTTCACCGGGGAAAAGGTACAATAGGTAAATTAGTTGAATGATTGCTTTTCACGGTGACCACAACATGACACGACTCATGACTCTTTTCCCGTTGGCTCTGTAACCTTTAAGTGACCGGTGTTGTGACTCAACGTTAAGCCGAACAACATTAATTATATGTCACAACACTGTGTCAAAGCACAGCGACAATGCAATAAAACCGCAAACTAAACAATGCAATGGAAAATGAGTTCCTAAGAATTAACTCTTTGAGACACGATAACCATTAACTAAATATTCGCTTTGTCGCTTGACAGTTCCCGTTAATAAAATATAGCGATTACTAAGAATATGACTCGTACTAACTAACAATCATTCCATTTCATCACAAGGGCGGGCAATGGTTATGTTCCTGCAATAATATGCTAGACCACTCTGTTTTGACCACTGAAAATCTATTCTCTCAACGAGTGATCTATACAGATTTGATAGAAAACTGATGTCGGAAATTTATTTTAGAGGAAGCACAATATGGCAAAATAACTCAAAAGTTAAACACGATAATCAAGTTGTATTTTTTAACACTAGCCCCATACAGCAGGCCCCGGGGAAAATAATATCGGCAAATGGTTCCCTGGGTGGCGGTACCCAAAACCGTCTCCCTAATGGTACTGTTTAATTTCTCAAACCTAAATGAAATGGTTGTCAAACCCGATTTTGATTTTATTTGGTCTATAGACAAAGATAGGCATTGCTTTAAAATGACCGATAAGAATAACCAAATTAGAGAACAGTCGTTTCCTTATAGCGCGGAATTAAAAAAAAACACTCGAATCTAGCAGGTTACATTTTAAAATGATGAGTTAATAAGCGTAATGACGTACAATTTTAAATCAAAACGCTACGTAAGTGTACGCATTTTTCGTTTCATTAATGAACGAACGTTCCAGAAAGAATGATGAGATCAAAAAATAATCAGGTCATTCATTAATAATTGAAGTAAAAACAACATTATCACACTTTGTATGAGCAAACTCTGCATCAAACTTCGTGCATCTTCTGCAGTGATTTGCTTCTAATTTAGTTTAGAATAATGAAAACATTCAAAGTAAAAATTCAAATATGTGAAAGTTCTATTCAACTTCTGTAATTATCTTGTTATGGGCCAGCTGCTTCTCAGAACTGAAATAATAACAGAACTTGAATGAAACTTTTACAGAACTAGAAAATTAACTTCGCAATTTGATGATTCGTTCAAATTCTGTGGAACAACGGGCTCTTAGTAAAACTAGACAGGGGTGCATGGCTCGCTCAGATGTCACAATTCAATTATCATATTACAAATTTGAAAGCCTTATTATTAATTAATTAAATTATTTTTATCATATTCACTAATAATTTATGCCTCAAACACTACCAACTTAGGAAAAAAACTAACATTAACTTTATAAATTAAAGACCTCTCTGCACAGAAACCCCAAAGTTTATACAGTATCTGACTACATACAGATCTAACTCCTCTTTACGACCTGTCACGAACGGGCGACTGACGTCTTGAATGAGAGAGGAACAAAAATGTAGATATATAAGAGGTTGGAAGGTTGTCTAGTCTTTCTTCGGCAACACCTTTTCATCCGCTATAATACATTGTAATAATTACAGTAAATTGACTATTATTCCACAATCCCAATACAACACAACACCCCAATAAATGCATTAAGTAATATTTGTTTATTTGTACTGTAACATAAAAAAATTGTCATGTTTAACCCCCCAGGCTAATTTGTTCGCTTTTAGGAACAACTTATATTGTCCCATAAAAATCGTTGTCTCCCTTACTGTCATGGTAAGAAATATGATTTAAACGGTATTGGAAAGAAAAAACTCCATAATTTATATTCAAATCTAGCAATTAAGCACAGAATAAATAAAATTTGCACCTTCATGAAACCAAAGATCCGACCGCAATTTAAAAAAAAAATGAGACTTCGTTAATTTTTTATCGATTACTTTTATATGAAACGATAAAAAAATTAAGATTACCATAACGTTTTGTATTACATTTGTCCAATAAAATGTCTAGGTTTTACGTACTATCAATAATTATCGTTGCAAAAAAGTAAATCAACCATTTTTTTTTCATGTTTGCAATGAAAATTTTAATTTTTCGAAAAATTTAAATTAATTTTAAACAATACAAATTGAAAGCGCATTTCATCACCCTTCAAAAACAATTTTTAGTTATCTGAAATGTTCAGAAATATTCCATTTATATGGATTTTATTGCAAAGCGGAAATATTCTTTTGACAGAATGTGCCAAACTTCTGACACAATGTGCCGACTGAATGACGCCTGAGAGGTTAATGTAAATATAACAGTTTTACATGTAAGAAAGTCAGGTGAACCATCCTGGTAACTTTTTCCTGTTTCTTGTCGGGACATTAATTGTTTTCTGAGAAATGGATCCAAGAAAGTTGTTACGGGAATCTGTGGAGACCGGGCTTAAGTCGGCGAAAGGAGTTATTATTGCTTGAAGCACTTCAATAACAATTTTATTAACCATTACATTACGAATGCTTGGAAGAAACCATGCAATGAACTCGTAAATAAATAGTAGGTTCAGCTAAGAAACTAATATTGCAGAGGATATGCTCCACAGTTTCCTTAAAACTGTTTTGAGCGAAGATTTTTGTTAATAATTGACAATGTTTTTAATAGCTTTCAGACCGGTATAGGGTCAATGTAATATCTTCCAGGTTTCACCTCATTGCTTGGACAGAACGTCATTCCCATTCCCTTTAACAAATCATTAGTTTTCATCGTAATTTGTCATTGGGTGTTGGCAATGTTTCCCGGTTCCATGGCTCCATTCTACGGGGGTTTCCTTCGCATTTCCTGTAGTTATTGGTATTTTCCACTCCTAACAGTTATCGTATGTATCTCCTGAGCAGTATCCTAATAGTCCTGCTAGATCCCTCAATGAGTTTATATAACAGAAAATAACTTTACTTAATACCAGGTTAAATGAGAAGCAAATAAACTACAATTTTGTAGAATTTAATAGTGACTTAACTTAACATTTCATACGTCGAAGATAAAATAAACCATATTTATTTTCCGTTTAAAATCTTTTTTATGGTTACATATTAGGAAGCCAGAGGATATTAAAAGTTATAATATCACATAATATAAGTTAAAAATGAATTAAAATAATATACTAACAATACAGAAATAGCTGTATTGATTTAAGAACACTGTAAGGTTAATTTAGTTTTAAACGTTTTAAGGATACAGTGGAAAATATCAATATCTCTTAGAGTATTGTAAGATTAGCAGATACGTCCGAGTAAATAGTTTTGTGCGTATTTCAATATGGTAGCGTTCGAGTTAAAGAGTAATGGGTTAACTCTGATGATTTTCAAAACGATACGACATGTGTTTTAATTCGGTTAATATATGTTATTCTAAATGACCGATGCAAATTCGAGATGTGATCTTACATATGCCACACTCACTAACCAATGATCTGCTGATCTGGACAACAAGTTTGGTGGTACTATCGATATATTTATTGAGTCCATTTATAGAATGAAGCGTAATCTATACCAGCACTTTATTGATCGGACAAAATCAGAGAAGGGTTGATAATGTAGTTTTATTGATTTGTCTTATATTATATAGTATTGTTCTAGTTTCTTTGTTATTTTATGTTACTGTTACATGTTTTACTAATATTATGTTTTATATTCAGTTTATCAGTTTACTGTTATATCACGCTTTAATTTTCTTTGTAAAATTTTCGATAGCTCACTAGATATATTCTGTTTTTAAAATCCATGCAAAAGCACGGCTGAGCACAAAACTAAATAAAATAAAAATGTATAGTTGTTCAAGTGTAAAGGTTTATTGATGATTTTTAATGAATCCCATATTTTTGTAGGCTTTTTCTAAGATGTGTGTAATATTATCTTCAAATAGAAGTCAAGCAATACTCCAAGGACTCTGATTTTTATAATTATAATAATTCATCGAAAGAAATATTGTTCGTACAAAATAAATCGTCTTCTACATATTTGGCATGGTTTAACTCACAACTCTTTATTGATAAGAAAAATAAATAAAAACTTAACGTACCTAAGCACGATCATCATTGTACTTTTACCAATAAATGTACATTTATGTAATTCAAGATAGAGCATGATTCTTCCTGTGATCAATCAGACGCAGACTGTCCGACACAATAATATAATTTAACTGATTATGCTGGTGTAATTTTAAATTATTTACCCTGGCATTAAGGCATTAAAGGAAGCATTCTGGTAACTCGGAGCATTTAACTGCCGAGACGATGTCGGCTTAAATAATAAAGAATGATTGCGGGCGTGTTTTGACGTGAGCATGTAGATCATTCCTTATATCAGATAGTCAGAAGTTTTTTTTTGTCGGAGTGACAGCTTAATTGAAGGAGTTACCGTTTATAATAAACGACGTGCTAAGGTGGTCGTACAAATATGTGGTGCACTCGTTTAGCTAATTATCATCATCAGGTGCAAAGTCGTGTTTCGTGTTATAATTAGACTCCTTTCTGGCAACTGATGCAGGTTTTATGTGTGTTTGATTCATATATTTAAGTTCAGTTCTGTATCCGTTAACATCTGATGCCTTCACTTTAAGAAAACAAAATAGGGAGCCATTCAAAATTGAAATGTTTTGACATATATTTTTACGTGATACGTGGAGAAAATTCTTTATTGTTACATATTGAAACCAGTGGCGGCCAGCTAATATGTGCTCCCGAGCGCCGAACAACCAACAAGATTTCCGACATGGCTAATCACAATACGAAACTCGGTTCGGTTATAATATCTCATTCAAAAGGTACCTACTTATTAAGCGCGCTTAACTTGCAGATCGACTTTGACTTGTGCCTATGTTCGTAGCAGTTCGTTTTCGATTGCGATCCAAAATTTAACTGCTTTGTCGCATATTCTGTGGAACAGTCGAAAGCGTGGGTACATACCAGTTCATACTATTCTTTGCAAATAATATCATATCAAGGACGGCGTTCGGGGTTTTACCACCACTGCAGGAAAATCTGCGGTGTTACTGATGTAACTCACCTTTCTGAAAAAATCAAAAAACATAATTCTTGTTAAAGGTTTTAGGAAAAGATGACATCAGAAAGCAATTGGATTCAGGCTACCGTGCCTAAGTTAAACACCATAATGAGCTATTTAATAAAAATCGATACAGGTCAAATTTCCCAGAACATGATTTCAATGTGACGCTTAAAACGTATGACTTCCTAAATAAAGTTCAGTAAAAGGTGAACTTTGTGCAATTTACGCCCGCGACGATTTTTCAAAAGCTAACGGCGCTTTATCAATTTTACAACTTTTTTATAGTACTTGTTTATTAGAAGACTTTCCCGAGACTGTGAAATTACTAAAACTTTTGTGCACCATTCATGACCTTTGGAATGACCTCAGTTGAAAGCTAAAGATGTTTCTCAACGTTAAAAATAATAAAAAAAATTTAAACACGTTGAGCCAGGACAGACTGAACGCACTATCAGTGTTAAGCATTGATAGAGGTCTTCGCTAAACAAAAGGAGCAGAGAATAGAACTTCTTTATAAATAGGTATATACCTTTATTTAATTTATTTTATGACTTAATGTTGTAATCCGGTGAACCCCCACATATTTTGACCACCGGCCGCCACTGATTGAAACACTTCACACAACGTTTTTGAACTTTTTTAAATTTACTGACCGTTACCGGTTTCAGTCTATCACGGCAATCTTCAAAATTGTACATTTTTCCTTAAATAATGGTTATGCTCACAAGTTTTTGAAGAATCACTGGTGGTAAAGAACGTTTTTATTTAAATTAAATTCATGAGTATTTTTACATCCTTATATTATATATTATAGGGTTACTTAGTAGTGGTACATATTGTAGGGTATATTGAAACGTTAATTTTTACCGGTCTGAAGTCTGAATATGGTACATATATTTGTATCATCAATGTGGAATTACTGGAAACAGTATGTCGGATGCGAGAATCGTCGATTTGGATGTCGGAAAAAATAGAAAACAATTTGTAGTTTAATTTTTTTTTATTTATTAATCTCAAGCGCGTTTACATCATCGCATATGCTATTAATTTTACAATTAACAATATTTGAGAAACATATTTAAAAAAAATTAAATTATATTTAATCACACACTGAACATCAATGATAACCGGGTTCATGATTTTTTCCTTGTTGGCAATCTAATTTGATTTTCATTCTTGTCCGTTTATCTAGAATTACAAGTATTTTTTTAAATTACTTAAATAAATATTAATTAAAAGAGAAATTTCGATGTCTATATCTGATAATTTCCATTTCTTAAATGTAATTCAAATAATCAATCAAGTGATTTTTTTTATTGTATTGCCGGCAACCCGGGTGAATATTTTTTTATATTTTTTCCTTGTATATAAATATACGTTACCCGCCTCGCCAGAAAATGTCTCGTCTGAGTTTGAAAACAAACCGCCAAATGGTGATTTAACTTTCTCAATTCTGGAAAAATTATTTTTGAGATCAATACATACTCAATCCAGATGATGAAACATATTTTAAATTAAAAAATTTAATATCTGATGCATTAAGACGTCGATTCTTTCGGTAGATTTTTTTGTTTACATTACCGTAGCAATGAGGTCGGATTCTAATGTTTTACTTGTAATGAAATTGTATTATTACTTAAAGAATGAATTGACGACCGTAAAATTAGTTTATCGGTATCCCCAAAAATGACGAAGTTATAAGTTTTCAAAGTGAACTTGGATAAAACATGTTGAAAAGTGACTCGGGGCGTCACACGAGACAGGATTCAATACAATTAATAATTCGAATGATAGTGCTGCAGTACTGCCGCGTATGTACCGTGATATCACAAGCTATCGACTGGTCGCAAATAATATCAAATTTTGACAGCCTATCTAATACTTGGGTACTATTAGATATTTTCCAAAAAAACTAAAATTCATAGCCACATTAATACAATACATTTGTAAAATAAAGTAGACATCACGGGACGTCTGGCTGATGTGAGACTTCGAAATTGATTTTCATTGAAAGAAGTAAAAATAGAAGTAAAAAAAGAAGTAAACAAACCTTTTTTTTATTTTTGAAGTGAAACTTCTTTAGGCGCGTAATGGATTTTCGGGGACGGAGTAAAACCGAGTCAGGATCGACACGAAAATGCGGGTACCCCCACCACCGCTCACCGTTCACCGTTCACTGTTTTCAGTAAAAGCAACAAATCATTAGCATGCGCATAAAAGTTTTTATGTGTTTTATTTAAGTACTTTTTTACTCGGTAGTATAATTTTGTTTGGCGCATGCCTTAGCTGTGGTACAGACGTGGACAGGGCTTTCCTGTACCGTCCGTCCGCCGTTCAGTCTGGTTTAGTCGTCCGTCGAGAGCGCTCGCGTCGCGCGCTTTGCCGTTCCATTCGTATTCCAGTATATAAATATTGTTTACTGTCGAGGAAGTTGTTATAAACTTTAAAAAATATGTTTAAAATGCCGTGTAAATATACGTGTTGTGCGTTCAGCTTGCTGCTGCTGGTTTTAGTGAGTAGTGCTGCCTCCAAAAATGTGGATAATTCCGATAGAACCTTCGAGGAAAGCAATTGCAGTAAGGTGAGACAGTTCCTCGAGACCAGGAACATCTCGGCTGTACCGGCTCGAGGCGCAGACGACAAAGGTAAGAAACCGACAAACCAACAGAACCCACATTCATAAATTGTGGTTCATACGGTTTGGTACAGAATTTCAGTGTTAAAAATGAGTAGTGACGAGATATTTAATTGTAATATTGTTATTTATGTAATATTGTATACTTGTGAATAAATTGAAAATTTTTGGAACTATACATTAATCGAACGTCATTCATCTATAAGAAAATATTAGAAAAAGCAAATCCATGCTTCGTCGTTGAATTATTTAACCTCTAATTTTCAAACTAACCTAAGAGAGAAAATAGAGATGATGAAATGAAAATAGAGAGAGAGGAATACTAGAAGTTTCACTTCTGTCTTGCGTAGGCTTGACACACCCACTTTTTTTATTTAGAATAAAAAATTCATCATCATTTAGAATAGATCTGTTGCCGATTTTAGTGAAAATAGAAGTAAATACACCGCACAGAGTTTTGGCGGCCGGGCAAAAAGAGCCGAATTACTAGGCTGACCGAATGAAGCGTCGTTCTTTGCAAGTACGTTGTTTGGGAATGGAAAAGCACCGTCGCACCGCGGAATACAATAGGAATGGAAACTTCGGATATGCCGACTTACCCTTTTTCTATTCTTCCGCGTTTTCTCTCCTTTGCGCTGGTTCAAACACAATACACTAATTTTCACACAATGCGTGAGCTCACGATGGCTTTTCAAGTTTCAACACAGTTGAGAAAGGGGCTCTGTAATCAGACACAGCTTAAGTGTTGACAGAACGATTTTTTTCAACTGAACTGAAGTTACACTAAGTCGGCAAAGGAAAGGTAGGAATTGGGAAGGTGGGCAACAATAAGATTCATCAAGGAAATCAAAGGAAAGGTGCAGGTAATACGATGCTAGGTACCACCATACGTCGTCCCATTTCCTTACAAGAGCGTCGTCCCGTCTCGCCACGCTTGCTACGCAAGAGTCGGGTTTACGCCGCTAGATGCGTCAAAAGATGTTTCACATCAAAAATATGAAATCTCATTGTATAAGACGACCGTATTAGATCGTCCAGAACGTAAGTCATTCCAGTTTGGGAGTCCGATGGCGCATGTGTCATCCAAATGTCAATAAAATCAATCAACATCATGATCATCATCCACCTTGTTGCATTGTGAGTGTATGACATCAGTCACAAACGAAATAACCCATCAAATAAATGAATGACTCTCCGCATAGGGGTACACAAATTGTTTTAAATAGGGTAACGGATCGTAAAATACAATCCCCATCCAG
Organism: Hesperophylax consimilis; assembly: GCF_061612785.1. Lineage (NCBI taxonomy): Eukaryota > Metazoa > Arthropoda > Insecta > Trichoptera > Limnephilidae > Hesperophylax > Hesperophylax consimilis. The sequence goes on from NC_142842.1 coordinate 8,463,855, forward strand.
GAATTTTATTCGTAATGTTTTAGTGCATCATTTTGTAAGATATCGTTTTATTCGACACTCGGTAAAGCGAATAACCGGATAACACGTATTTTTGTAGATCAACTTGGTGGTTTGCGTCTTTACTTGAATTTCGGTCTTTGGTTTCATTTTCTAAATTTGAATAATACTAGATGTATCTACCTGCTATCTGACTTCGCCTAAGTTTCAAAATTCTCTTTAGAAAATCTGTTGTTTTGTAATTGAGCAATACAAAAAATATCTCTTAAATTGATTGAATTTGTCAACTGAAATAAGTTGCGTTAGCCGAAATATTCCAGACAGGTTTTTTTTCCAAATGTCATAACAGCAGAAGTCAATTTATTTTTAAAAAATTATTTAGAGATATTTTTATCTCAAAAGAGAGATTCATTAATATAATTTGTAATTTTTTAATAACCCAGATCTATTTAAGATCAACTTAATTTTACTTACTTGTTTTTTTCTTAGATAAAATTTATAAACGCTTTCTCGATACTAAACAGCGCAAAAATATCTACTCATAAATTACGCTGAACAAGACTTTTAAAAAATAACTCGATGGTGACTGGATAAATCATCAAAGTGACAATTCATCACATCTTTAAAAATTTATATAAAGTCATGGAAAGTGATTAAACAAAAACTTTATTAAGTGGGTTAAGTAGGTTAGGTTAGGTTAGGTTTAATTTTTTAATTTTTTTTTTCGTTTTTAATGACTTTATTTCACTTTTTAAAAGTGTTTTGAATAGTCACTGTGTTGAGTTAGCATGGAACCCATCTTAAAAGCTTCTTGAAAATTATTTATAAATAGTTTCGTTGTAACGATTAGGTACCACGAATTAAACGAATGCACTTTTGTGTGTCATTTGATTGTACATAGTATGTGGACTGTAACTAAATGATGGGGAGGGACTGACTAGACTGATTGAGATCACTCATTATCTAATTACAGTTCTTTTCAATGTTAATAAATGAATGAATTAAGTTTATTAAATGGATCGTTGAATAATATTCTTTGAGCATTTTTTGTTAGATAAAATTTTTGAAATAATAGTTATATTGACATATAAGATTATTAATATTTTTGAAAATATAATAATAAATTAATATTGTCTATTTTAGGGACGATCTGAAATTTACCCTTCGAATATACTTGTACACCATTGTAAGTAAACTTGAAAAATCATGAATTCTGTTAAATATTTAAACAAAAGAAATACATATTTAAATTTTTTTAATACAAATATAGGTAGGTACCTGTTTTATCGCTTCTCTGAATTATTATTCTTCACACAATCAGTTACAATTTTGAAAATTTCAAAGCATAATTTGAATTCATTAAACGTCAAAATTTTCGCGCAGGAATAACATTTCTCGCACATACAACCGAAATTAGTACATTATTTGATGAATTCGATTTGTGAAAAAACACACCAAAAAGGTTCGGTGTGTTTTTTCACAAATCTGAACATTTTTGAAAACATTGACATCACTAAAAAATGTCCCGTATTTACACAAAATATTTCTTATTTTTGTCCGGTTAGTTATGCAAAGCTAGCTAGTAAAGTTTTGTAAGAGCTGCACATCTCATGATGGTACATAGATATTTCATTCGGAAAACACTATTCGAATTTCATGATGTCAGAGCCCACTGTTCAATTATTTTGCTACTTCAGAAAAAAAATATTATTTGTTTCCTACAGTTTCTATGTGCGACATAAGTTCTAACAATTCAAATAGCATACGATAAAAAAGCATAACATTAATTCACACCCCAACATAAATACTTAACTAGCAATTAGCTAAAATATACTTTTTTTTTTTATTGATTTTTTTTTTATACATACATGGTTACATAAAATATTGAAAAATGTATAAAAAATATTGAAATAAATGTACATAATTTAAAAAAATCCCACGAAGGCGAAGCCTGAGTGTGGGTATTATAAGTATTTTTATCTTATTTCTATGGTTTAAGTGAAGATACAATATTAAATATAAATTTAAGTTATTTTAAAAGAGTTACTGTAGAGATGCAATACAAGAAACTAAATCATGAAACATGTAAAAGTTTTAAAATAACATAAAAAATAAGGTAAATACTAGTTTTTGAAGACATCTTAAAAAGTGAATTAGCAGACAAAGCATTACAAACAATAAAATATATCCGCTGTTTTGTATGTATGTGAAATAATAAAAAATAATGTATACATTGATATAAATGTTACAGATAGCTTTGCTAAAACTTATAAGAAAAAAATATCTAGTTCAGTGTTTTTTAGCCAGGATTTGATGTACTTTTTAAAAGATTGAAGGTTTACACACGTGTCCCTTTTAAAGGTTGTACATAAAGAATTATACATTTTTGGAGCAATAAAACTAATATGCCTTTGGGCCAACCTGGTTTTGCAGTGAGGCACAGCATATTCACAAGCGCAATGTCTTTGGCTGGCACGATTTGAATTTTTAATAAAGTTGTTTGGTCGCGTATAAATAAATTTAAGACATTGAGCACTATAGGTCTGCTTAAGGTCCAAAATTTCAGTTTCTTGGAACAATTGTTTAGAGGGATAGGATTTAGTCTTTTGGTACATTATCTTAATAATTGATTTTTGTGCAATTTCTAGTGGTTTTACATGATTGTTGAAAGTTCCGCCCCAGCCAATTATTCCATAGGAAAGAGATGAATGAACTAGTGAGTCATAAACTAGTTTCATGGTTTTTATATTTACTACATTACTCATTCTTTTAAAAATATATTTTAGGTATCTCAATTTGTTAACAGTTTTTTCAATATGGCTGGTCCATTTAAGTTGACAATCTATAGTTACACCTAAATACTTAATAAGTTTTCCAGATTTCATCTCCTCACAGTTACAGAATGTGTTTGGGTTACAATTTACGTTATGAAACTTCAAATTATGATTGGTTTTAGGAGCCGACTTCTGTGTGTTATAGAAAGGAATACAAATAGTTTTATCATAATTTAGGGTAAGTAGGTTTCTATCTAGCCACTCTTTGACAATAGTAATACATTTGTTGGCTTTATTAGTAGTATCTTCCCATGATTTTCCTTGGACTGTTATTGCAGTATCGTCAGCAAATGAGAAAATTTTACCAGGTATTTTAATATTACATAAGTCATTTATATATATTAGAAAGAGTAACGGCCCCAATACAGTTCCTTGTGGTACACCATGTTTTACTAAATCAAAATTGCTCAAATATGTTCCAATTTTTGTGCATTGTTGGCGATTCAATATATAATTTTGTAACAGCATGAGACATTTGTGTTTAATTCCAATGTTGGATATTTTCTTTAAGAGAGTTCTATGGTTGACTGTTTCAAAGGCTTTCTTTAAATCTAAAAAAATGGTCAAAGTTTTGATTTTTGAGTCCAGGTTAGAATAAATGTTTTTGGTTAAATTAAATATAGCATCATCAGTACCTAGTTTAGTTCTAAAGCCATATTGGTTAGGTGAAAGGAGTGAGTTTGATTCCAGAAAATCGACGATACGTTTTTTAATGCATTTTTCTAATATCTTAGACAATTGAGAAGTTAATGTGATTGGTCTGTAGTTGTCTGTTTTACATCTAGGTCCTGATTTGTGTATTGGGATGATGTTAGCTAGTTTGAATTTATTCGGAAAAATACTATCTCTGATGCATGCGTTAAATATATGGTGTAATGGTTTGATTATATGTTTTTTTATAGATTTAATTGTAGTGTTACTTAAGTTGTCTGGGCCATTTGCAGACCTAGCGTTTAGATTGTCAATGTGGTTTGTGATTTCAAGTTCAGTTATTTCGGGAAATTCGGATAGTTCGAAGGTAGAATTTTTAGTCTTCAGAAAGTCTAGGGGTACATGCTCAGAGTGCAAGCTAAGAAAAGGATTATTGTCAATTAGGGTAGAGGCGATGTTTGTAAAAAAGTGGTTGAAATTGGTTGCAATATCTTTAGGATTATCAAAGATTATATTATTTTCAGTTATAATTTTTTGAGGAATTTTGTGTTCTTTTTGATTCCTGTTTGAGATCTCATTTATGATGTTCCATGTTTTTCGTGAGTCGTTTTGTGCTTTTTGTAGTTGTTCAGAGTAATACTGGTGTTTGCATTTTTTATAAGAGTATTTAGATAATTTCTATATATAATATAATGGTTACGTTTGTTGTAATTTTGTGCTTCATTTGTGGATAGGCAATGCTTTTCATGAGTTTTATAAGATTTGAACAGTTTATTTCTATGCTGAATTGAGATTATTAATCCACGTGTAATCCATGGTTTTATGTGTCTGTGTTTACTTTTTGGTGCTGCTAATGGTTCATAACATTTTTCAATATGGTTTTGGATTATATCATAAAAGTTATTTAGAGATATATTTGTGTCATCATTAGAAAGCACTGAGACCCATGTTTCGGCTGTTAGTGAGATGTCTAGAGATATGTAATTAATTTTGGTTTTGATTTGCTGACCGTTAATGTGATCTGTGTAGTTAGGTAATTTTTCAGTACAATGACCATAGAAGGTCGGATAGTGGTCTGTTATGTCAATTTTGAAGGTAGCAGATCTATGTGGGTAACTTTTATTTGATTTGAGGAATATGTGATCTAAACATGAATCATTTGGATGATTAGGCCTAGTGGTACTGTTCACGTAAGATAGATAACCTTTGGTATACAGTATGTTCAAGTATTCATTTGCAGTTGGATTTAATATTGCGTTTTGTATGTTTATGTTGATATCTCCTACAATGAAGGAAAAATCGAATTGGTTCACATTAACTTCATTTATGAATGATTCAATTTCGAGAATGAATAGATTTGTGGATAAAGAGGGAGATCGATATATAGCCGATATATATATACTTGTTACTACCAGTTTGAAAACATCTTCTTGGACAGAGAAATATTTAATTCTATGCTACGAAATTATACAATGCTCTACCAAATCAAACAATTAAAAATAACGGAAATGAATATGTTTAAAACAAAAGTAAAAACATGGCTGAGAGAAAAGAGTGATATTCAACTTATAAACATTATGAGGACGGTGTAAAAACAACTTGAAACTAAATATAAAAGCTTAAAAACTACAGGCCGCCTCAGAACAGGAAACCCTAGTGAGGACTGTGAAAAAAAATTGAATTTATACTTATACCGACATCATGTACAAACTATGCAATTCAAACTACATTTTCACTAATATTTTTTAAACTAGTACATTCAAGATTTCAGCAATTTTGAGCCACATTTCAGAGCATTTCAAAGATCTTCACTGGAATAAATGTTCTGAAAGAATCCGGTTAAAGCTCTACAGGCTGGTATCGCAATGGCTCCGGCTAACTTATCGGAACTGCTTATTCCTGAAAATGCCAATTCACTGCAGTCAACTTTTAGGTCAGCAGCGTCATCAGCTATCAGAAGGTTGAAGGAACCAAAGATAATCTCGTAGTTCAGTGAGCACGCTTTTGGAGTGTCAGGACCTAGCCTGGAAAGGTCTGCCACATGATTTAAGAATGATTACAGACTCGACAGAATTTAGAGCTAAACTTAATACTTACCTTTTCTGACAGTCTATATAAGTCAGAAACCTTTCACCTTCACAGTCCGCGATATTGTAAATAATTAAATAACAAAATTATTTTAAGCAATAATTACTCGCCTGAAATATCCATTCAATAAAAAGCAGTAATTTTTTATTGAAGTACTAGTACATATAGCATTATTTGGCTTGTTGGAAATAAGCCGACGTAGCTCAGGGGTCCAGAGCACCTGACCGGATATCAGAAGATGCGGGTTCAATTCCAGGAGATATTTTCAATTTGTATGGATATTTCAGGCGACCAATTATTGATTATAATAATTTGTTATCGTTTGTGCTATACATAAAAACCTTGTTTTATAAACATTAGTTTATCATTAAAAAAAAATAATAATTAAGTATGTAGAAAGTTTATTCAACTAAGAATTAGGTGGTAATTAGGTAATTTCATTAAAATTTTCCATTCCTAAATTCTTCAGTCTTTTCATAAATAGCAACTCTATATTTACTAATCTTCTAATAAATGTAATATCAATTTGGAGGTGGGTTTCTGTATCGCCGCCCCTGGAACAACTTATTTGATAACCAACACTTCTGCCATGGGTCACCCGAAGTGGTTCGGGAACGGCTGGCTTGGGGAGACCCTTTGACCTCTCCAACTGGTCTCTCATGACCCATCGCCTTGCACCGCAGTGCGACGTATATATCATTCGTCTATCACACCTGGACACACTGATAACTAGATTCCTACTTATCCCTTATACCTTTTTTCTTCCCAGAAATTGCTGTCCTTCCTTTACTTCAAAAGACCGGTAGTTATTCGGGATCGCTGGCTACGTATAAACGATTTTTTTTAAATTAAACAGTTTTAAATACTTTAATTACTGTAAAAGGAAACTGCATGAATGGGACAGCATTTGTAAATTTTTAAATTTTGGCATTTTAATTTTGAATTACGTCAAACGAAAAATCGCTTTCGTCATATGACAGCCAAAATAATTTCTGTTGATGACATTTTCTTATGTTAGCATTTCTAATACCATACCAGTGGCTAGAGTTACCATTTACACTATGCAAATTAGGTAGGTAGGTACTATATTGGCCGAACTCTGAAAACAAAATAAAGGTATTTAGGTATGTTTTTTAAATAAACAAATATTTTTTAAAAAGGTTGGGTTATTATAAGTTAGGTTATGTTAGGTTAGGTTAGGTTATTTTAGGTAAGGTACCATATGTTAGGTTAGGTTAGGTTAGGCTAGGTTAAGTTAGATTAGGTTAGGATAGGTTAAATAAAATAATAATATTAGTACCTAAATAAATAATTTATGCTTTTTAGTTAGGCCCTATTTTTTTAATTTACGTTATTCAACTGTCTCTATACGGGCTTTTTCTGGCCACTTATGTAGAATTTGAAATATCGATTGGGAATCAAAATGTTTTATTTAAAAAAATGTAATAAGCGTGGCCAGAGATCCCGAATATTTACTAAATCTCATCCACATAGCATCCCCAAATTTCAAATCGTATTTTACTATAAGGGTTAGCAACAAACACCCCGTGCCGCCATCAAAATTGCGAATGGCGTTACCTATACCTACCCTTCAGCGAGCCGACCAGATAGCACGCGGCGACCGGGTAATTGACACGCACCCTTCGAGTGCATTCCAAGGGCCGGCGCGGTGGGTCCCGATGGGTCCCGGTAGGCCCGGTAGGTCCGGTGGGTTCTTAAGTCTGATAGGTGCTTTAGTCCCCGGACCGTTAAAGCGCAGCCAAAGCTCGCCGGGTAATTTGATACGAATCGTTCCCTCAGAATTCAGAATGTCCGTCCGTCAGTCAGTTCCCAAAAGGGAGATGGAATATCTTAAATTTTTAAAGAGTGGTTGCCATTGAACTTTTTTATCTGAATGGATAATTTGTAAGAGGTTCGTTGTAAAAATTGGAGTTCCACTCCCAAAAACAAATGATGGTGTAAAATATTTTTTTACATGATCTAGCGCCACTGCCCGGATCGTGTGGAACTGTGATATTATTTTGTAAGGATGAAGGAAGTAAATAGTGGGGAAGGAGCGATAATATCTTCCAATCTGGATCGAGATGAATATAAAGAAAACTGTTGTAGGTACTGTTAAAGCCATCGGTATTCCTCGTTAACAAATTCACCTTCCACTAACAAGTAATATTATTCCCGATAGAACCATGTTAGCGATAGATAACGATACCCGCATGTTAGAATATAGCAGATTGGGTCATTCGGGATCTAATCTCTGGTCTTCAGTTGTTGATAAAATCTTGCACTGTAAAGTAACACAACAACCAACATTCTCATTTAAAACAATTGCAATTGCACCTTAGGTGTGGTGATTCAACACAAAGCTGCCAAGCAGTCCAAGGTAGGTACCTATTATTCGAATTCGCGATATATTACAAGCATTTGTGTTGTGATTAAAGAAAGTAATTTTTATTTGAGAGAATATTGATGAAAGGAGACATTATGCGCCATACGGTGGAAATTTGATATTTATTGATGAGACCACGTTTCAGAAAAATTTATAGAGGTGTGAGAACATTTCTTTGCTTTTTTGATAAAATAAATATATCTGCACAAATGTAAAGAAGAAAATTTAGGTGAAAAGCAAACCATTTAATTAAAAATCATCACTGGTTTGTTTCGATAACAATGTGACTATTCTTTAAATTTATTGTTTCATTAAATAAAATAAAAAACGTTAAAAATTTTACCACTATTTTAATAATAAATATCAACAATTTTTTTTACAATTATTTTATATTTTATTGTCTATTTAAACATCTACTAACACTTATTGTTATAATTTTGTCTAACCACTCGAGTGATGAAGATTTCCGGTTGTTCAGTTTTCGATTCAGCCATTCGATTTAATTTTTATCAGAATCTTTGGCGGTTAAAAGCTAATGAATCCACTTAGATTTCACCGTTCATCCAATACTTTTTAGGTTTAAAAAATGAATAAAATCGCCAATTTATAATTCAGTACAATTCTAAAAAAATCACCTACCTAAATTTAGGTAGCTATCGCTCGAGTGGTTGTCAATTAAATTTTTGGTATACTTTGTATTCCGATGAAGGAACCATTATTATTATTTGTTCTGTAACACATTGATATTTAACATTTAGTATTAGTTAAAACAGAGTAATATATTCTCATTTAATGAACCTAGCCAGCGTTCATAAGTCACCAAACGTAGCATACCACTTGGCGTGACTTAGGGCAGATGTGTTAGTTATCCAATATATGATCTTTACACCATGAAGTAGTAAAATGGATACTCCTAGCAAAGTCTTCACGTGCCTGAACATTTTCAACAGATTTTTACAACTGTTTCGACAGCATTTTTCATAATTTGTATTGGAAAGTCTAAACACACAACACAACCGCATTTTTACCAATAAACAGATGGTTAGGCCCAAACGTCTACTCATCTAACTTCGGCAGTTTCCGCCGATGTTCGGATTTGATCGAGATTAATGATCGGATAGTTTATATTTATGTTGCTGGCGTCATCTCTCAAGGGTTAGGAGTTGATACCTCCTTCGCCCACGCACGTCACGTTTGTGAATCTGAGCCATTCGGTTCAAAAGGTCTGGAAGGTTATTTTTTTAAGTGTTTTTGTTTTATGACACGGATATAGACAATTATTATGATATAGTGTGTTTTAAACGTGACATCATTTAAAAATGTTTTTTTTTTTATTATCCTAGAAAGCACTCATTTTGTGGCAGATGTTGATGAATTATTAATGTTGATTTTGTACCGGTCCTAAGGAAGCTAAGGTTCAAGAACATTATTATTGTCAAATTTTGTTAAAGTTCTTGTATTAGTCAATTACTGTGAAACAACTGACCCATAGTGGAAGAAAAACCGAACTTGACCAGAACTTTCAGGGAACTTCAATATTAACTTTGTAATTTTAATAATTGTTTAAATCCGGTGAAACAACTGGGCCTAAAATTCCAACGAATCTAATTGGTGACAAAAAAATCAGCGGAATGTTAAAAAAGTGACAGCGGAAATCTGAATTCCGAAGCAGCAAAATCTCTCGAATAGTGAGCTCGGACTTCATGATATTAAAACATTCTTTTCTAACTGAAATTCATAGTTCGATGAAATTATTTTGAGATCTTTCAGTAAACTTCATCAATATTTCTGTAAAAAACGCCACAATGTTCGTCTTATTTTTTTAAATTTATTATTAAATATTGTTACACCGTGCATTTGTTTGTAGTATGTATATAAAGCTTTATAAATATACTCACACATACGTACACGGATATATACTTTGTTTCCATATATACAAAATCTCGGACCAAGTCAGGAAGGTAGTAAAAATAGCACTTAGCTCACATCACGAGAAAATTCATTATTTTATTATAATTAATAATTAAAATAAGATAAACTTTAAAATAGAAGTTTTTGTAAAATGTATCGTCGTTCACATTATAATACCGCGTATCTCAAAAAACCCTAAAGTATGTCTTTCTTTTAAAACTACACATGCACATTACATAGGTAATGTAGGTAAGGTTTATAGGTTAGTTTTTTATCATCGCTTTTAATGACACTATATCACTTTTTAAATGTGTGTTGAATTGTCATTGTGTTGAGTTATCATGGAACCATTTGAACATCTGATCTGAACAGTTTCCACCGCAGAATATCGTCGAAAGGATCAGGATAAAATTTTGCAGAGTAGCTAAAATAATTGGCCGTGCATCAAAATAATCTATGACTACGGATCTTGTCTTCAATCTACAAAATTGCCGCATTTGTAGGCCTTTCCTTGGATTCATTCGCAACCGATACGCTGAAGTTATCAAACAGATCTCCGACGTCTTCTTTATGCATACGACTAGCTGACTAAATAAATAGACATACCAAGCTGGCAGTTTACCCTCTATCTATGTAAAATGCATTTAAAAATAGAAAATAATATATTTACATTGTACAGTCTGTCATGAAATTATATGTGGATTATTTATGGCTTTAAATGGTCATATTAGGATGGCTAAAAAAAAACGTGAAAATTAGTGTTTTTTAAATATCTTTATTTTTTTTAAATTGGTTTCGCTGAGGATTGACTTACCCAAAAACTGGACAGTTATACCAATCTAGCCAATTGCTGATCGGGTAGGACCGACATTTATTTTAGTGCTTTAATGTCTTCGAATTTCAGAGAAATTCGCATATGTCCGCGTGGGTATACGTGATTGCCACCAAAAGTTTATAGAATGTATTGTCATTGACAACGAGTCTATCTGCCTAATTTCAGTTTGATTTTTTTTATTTCTTTTTAAGACATAGTGAGACAGAAAAGAAGCCATTAATTAGTGTGTAAATTTAAAAAAAAAAATTTTGGAAAAAAAAAAAAATTTACGTTAAAAAAACGTTATGTAATGTTGATGTTAATATTAATAGTTGTTGCAAGCTCTCTTATGCTTTTCGAAATCTAAAAAATATCCTTACCACCTCAATTCTTAAAACTGTATACTACGCTCTCTGCCAATCCCCACTAGCTTACGGCATTATAATCTGACTAAAAGCCCAAAAAATGGTAATACGTGTCATTAATAAGCGACCGACAAGATACCCCTCCACTTGACTCCTCATAGAGTATAAGGTCTTAAACATACGACAACTCGTATCCTTTATCCCAGCGTTTCCCAATTTTTTTTCGCCCCGGAACCCTTATCGATCATACTTTTCTAGGCGGAACCCTATTTTTATAAGAAAAAGATAAACTTGTAGTTTGAATACTTTCATGTTTACCATAAAAAGAAAGATCAAAAGTTTTGTGTAAAACTTAATTTAATGTGAAGAGTGATATCTTTTTACATTTTTTGTTAAAATAGCATTGAAATCAGGCTTTATGTCAGACAGCTGAATACGAAGATCTGGAGCTGCATCCAGTCTGTTTCTGTATTTGTTTTTTGTGTAAGCGTAAGCCGAAAAACCAGTTTCACATCGGTAAGTGGTCACAAACGGTAACAAAACTGTGATAGCCTTCTCGACGACTTCTGGATATTCGTTTTTAAGTCCAATCCAAAACTCATCCAGATTAGTTTTTTTCTGAATTAAACTTTTGTTGTAAGGAAGAAGAACACATGATATCAATCAAAGCCTCGTTCTCTGTTGCTGTAAGAGTCGACGGTGTCCTGTGAACTAGGAATGGATTCTGTACCCAGTCAATGTCCTGCAGGTTTTTTTCAGGAAAACACTCTTCCAGAGATTTGTTGAGGGCCATCAAATGTTCGTAAATGCATTTTTCAAGATCTGAGGTTACTTGCAACTCATTTTTTTCCAGAAACTCGTTTAAAAGAGTAAAAAATTTGTACTGTTTCTGTTCAACACATTCTATCCAGAAGACAAGTTTCTTTCTAAGAGAAGAGATTTTGTCGTTTACTGTAAAAGTATTTGTGTTTCTTCCTTGCAATGACTTGCAAATTACATTCAGTTTATCAAATATGTCTGCCAAATACGCCAGTTTCATTAGCCATTGCTCGTCGTGCAATAGTTGAACAAGACCACTCAAAGATGAAGAAAGCGATTCTTTGGAAAAAAATACCACTAGTTCGTTGCGCAATTCAAACAATCTTGATAATACTTTTCCTTTGGAAAGCCATTTTACTTCCGTGTGAAGAAGAAGGGATTGATGCTGACTTCCTATATCTTCACACACTTTTAAAAAAAGTCTCAATTGGAGCGGACGTGATTTAACGTAATTCACAATTTGTACGGCTTGATCGAGAACTTTCTTTACCTCTTGTGGTATTTTTTTTACGACAAGGGCATGTCAATGTAAAACGCAGTGACTGCTGCTGCATTTAGGTGAAAAATTCTTAATTCTTGTTACAGTACCTTTTATTTTGCCAGTCAAAGCGGCAGCTCCATCGCTACATACATCGACCCATTTGTTCCAATGAATGTTATGTACATTCATGTAATTATCAATGACTTTGAAAATTTCTTCCCCAGTGGTGTTGGTCTCCAAAGGAGCACAAATAAACAAATCCTCCTCAATAGATCCCCCGAAGGGGTATCTTACGAAAACAAGCAGTATTGATAGTCCAGCGACATCTGTACTTTCGTCGAGTTGCATTGCAAACATTTCACTACTTTTCAATCTACAAATCAATTCATCTTCAATGTGGTCAGATATTTTATGGATTCGATCAGATATGACATTATTGGAACTCTGAACTGCTGCAACTTTCTTCGCTGCGTCTTCGCCAAGTACACACTTGACAATTTCTGTCATACAGGGTTTTATTAAAGTCTCTGCAATTGTGTGTGGTTTGCCAGCACGAGCAATCCTGTAACTTAACAGGAATGATGCTTCGGTGGCATTCTCTTTATCAGTTTTAACATATTTATATAAAGCAGCCACACTGGTTTTATGTGCATCTTTGTATCTTTTAAAAAAGTCTAAGCTTTTGTCTTTTAATTGCGGGTGGTTGGTATTAAGATGTCGTTTTAGCTTTGCAGGTGCCAAAGAGCTATTACATATGATTTTGTTGCAGATAACGCATTGACCATCCGGATTCTCAAGCATTCCTACAGAAATAAATCCAAAGGAAAAGTAAGATTCGTCATATTTTCTCTTTTTTGAAGTAGTGTTGTCCTGAGATTGCCCAGCCCTTCTAGTCGTTGGTGTATTTTGTCTATCCTGCTCAGGACAATATCCTTCAATATTTACGATTTCCTGGAATGAAATAAAAAACATTAGTAATGTGACGGCAAGATGCAGTTTGGTGTTGGCTAAAAAGAACAGTCCCACCCCAAATCTTCCTTTGGCACAGTCTGGAATTTGACCCCTTTTTCGGGCGTGATTCATTTATATCAAAATTAGATGGCATTTGCTGTTTAAAAGGCTAGAGTCGAACACCCATGCGTCAGTTATACTACATTAAAGTTATTTGTCAGGGTTGTCACGGTTCTCACCAATCAAAATATGTTTATGAACTGGGCCTAAATGATTACTATTGCTAGGTAAGTATAATTTACTTACGGATAAATACTTTCATTATTTGCTGACGATGAACTTGATGAAGCACTTACGCCACTTTGTAAGCGCCCTGTTTTGAGCCAGTTATTCATTTTTTGATAAAGGCTGAAATAAAAAAGAAAATAACATGAATATGAATAAATCGTTTTTATTTATTTTGGCACTATATGCAATTGGTAACAAATAAAAAAAATACTTACCTAAAACGGATATCGTAAGTACAAGATTATAAGAACAGGAATAACAATATCACTGGAATGTCACCTTTGTAAGTTCACACGAATTAACAAAGAACGAGAACACACACGTTCTCTCATGTCACAGTCATAGACTCGACCAGGGGGGTATAACTCCGAGAAAAAAGTGGGTCAGAAAAAAAGACACGGTAATCTCTATGGGTGACTTGTGACGTATATTTTCCACAAACCAATACGAACTTCATGCATGTTTATAGGCCGCTGTCATTGGCCGATTTTAGGCTAGCCAATGGGTTGGCTCCGAATGAGAATTATATTGTCTATGGTTACGCCTTTTTTATAGTTTCTATCCTAGTCGATGGTGAGTATGTGTAGTAGTGACGTATATTTTTCAGTTACAGACTTTTATCTATGGCAAACATTAGGACCCATGGGCTCAGTACTAAAAACCCGAAGATATTGATCTAGTGAGTGGTTCATTTATGGACTCGACTGAGCTTGCGGCGGGCGATACGGGTCGCGGGTGGCGGGAGGAGGCGACTGCGGTCAAGCGCGTTGGATCTAGCTCCCGTGCGCATTTTTTTTTTTGTTAAATACATAGTACGTTAAATGCGGACGGAACGCGGAACCCTTGTGATGCTTCTACGGAACCCCAGGGTTCCGCGGAACACCTTTTGGGAAACGCTGCTTTATTTTTTTTTTTTTTTTTTTTGGAATTATTTTTTATTTTTAATAATAAGTTTACATGGTACATAATTCATTTTACATCTTGGGTTTTTTTACTACTCTTCCATTGAAAGCATTTGCTTGTGTATGGAAGGGGAGTGTACATAAATGTTGTTGTTATTTAGTACTTAGATAATTCATTGTACATAAATGTATGTTTGCTGTAGTATTTTTTTTTGATAGTAGTGAAGGATAATATATTAATATAATAAATTTTAATAAAGAAAGAAAGTTATGGAAAACTAAGGATATTTGTGAGATTAATTAAGTGAGAGTAGTTTTTTTTTTCAGAATATTTTTAAAGTGTCTCTTGACAGAGAGCAGTATTTGGGTTTTATCATTAATGCTTCTGATTTCTTCTGGTAGACGATTGAAAAAAGTTCTTCCCTGGTAAGTATAATGATGTTGTGCAAAAGACGTATTTAGTTTTGGGCATAGAAAAACATGTCTAAGTCGCGTTCTGTTTTCATTTCAAAATTGATATTTATCTTTTTCTTTTATAATTTGGATTAATGAGTTTTTAATATATAGGTCTTTAAATGTAGGTACTTGAAATTCTTCAAACAGGCGTTCTGTTGGGTAGTCAAAGGATTTTTTTAATATAATTTTAATAATTGTTCTTTGTATAATTTCAATTGGAAGAAGGTTACATTTATACGCGGATCCCCAACTAATAATAGCGTATTGTAAAGTGGATTGAACTAAGGCATAGTAAATTAAATATAGATTTTTTATCGACAGAAAGTTTCTAATTCTTAAAAATATATATATTAATTTTCTAATTTTTTTTACTACTTGACATATTTGTTCCTTCCATTTCAGATTTTTATCAATAATTACTCCTAGATATTTAATTTCATTTGTTGTTTTTAGTACTGTACAGTTTGATTTGCAATAGTTTTGGTTGTGAATTTTAGTATTATTATGTATGACAATGTTAAAATTTTTAGGAGTATCATTTGTATGGATTGCAAATGGAATTACAAATGTCTTTTCATTATTAAGTGACAGTAAATTGGTGTCGAAAAAATTCTTGAGCGTGTTGATGTCTTCTGTGGCCTTTAATTCTACTTTTTCCCAAGTCTTATCACTTATTATTAATACTGTATCATCGGCGTATGACGTGATTTGACCATGTAAAGGTTGAAAAAAAATATCGTTTACATATATAGTAAATAGAATTGGTCCAAGCACTGTACCTTGGGGGATTCCAAAGCTTGTAATCTCTTGATCACTTTTAACACGATTGATTTTTACCACTTGAGGACGGTTTTTTAAGTAGTCGGTGATCCATTTAATCACGTTGCCTTTTATGCCGATATTATTCAATTTTTTTAATAGCATCTCATGGGATATGCTATCGAATGCCTTTCTAAGGTCAATAAATATACCCGCACATTTTTTACCTTTATCTAATGATTCGTGAATGTATGAAGTTACGTTAGCAATAGCATCTTGTGTGCTGAGTGATTTTATAAAGCCAAACTGGTTTTTGTGTAATATTTTATTATTATCTAGAAAATTTACCAATTGTTTTTTTACTATTTTTTCAAAGATCTTTCCTATATTAGAAATTAGACATATTGGGCGATAGTTCGTTGCTTGATGTGGATCTCCAGATTTGTAAATAGGTGAGATTATTGTGGTTTTGTAGTTCATTGGAAAAATTCCATTTGTTAAACTTAAGTTTATTAAATGAGTGATAGGTTTTATTATGTGAGGTTTCATAGTTTTTAACATGTGTGTCGTAATAGAATCAAAACCGGGAGACGAACCTCCTTTCATATTTTCTATTATTTTCGAGATTTCACATTCTGTTGTTGTTTCAAACATTGAAAGTATATTATGTTTCTGTATATTTTTATTTTTATGGTTTTCTTGGTTTGAAGGCTTATGGATATTTTTCGCAAGATTTTTCCCAACATTTGCAAAGAAGGAATTAAGTATGTTTGCACATTGTTTAGGCTGTATATTGGCATCTATAATTTTTTTATCATGTTCAATGTACTTAATGTTTTGTGTTTTTTTTGTATTTTCTATGGCGAAATTAACAGTTTTCCACATTTGTTTATGGTTATTTTCTGAAGATAATATTTTATTTTTAAAATACTCTTCCTTACTTTTTTTAATATAAGATGTTAATTTATTTTTATATTTTTTATAGAAAATATATGCTGTTTCATCTTGGGGATTTTTTAAAGTTATTTTGTAAAGTTTTTCTTTATTTCTGATAGATATAATAAGCCCTTTGGTAATCCAAGGCTTTAAACATCTTAATTTTGATTTTATGTGTGTTGTTATCTCAGTTGTCGAATTTTTAATGTGTTGTGACATAATATTTTCGAAGTTAGTCGAACAAATTTCAGTATCATCACTGTTTAAAACATTATTCCAACTCTCCTTTTTTAATTTTTCAGAGAGAATAGTCATATCTATTGTTGATTTTTTGGTTATTAAATTATGTTTTTTATGTTTAATATTATTATTATACAGAAGTAAGCATGAGTGATGATCAGTTATGTTAGTTTTCCAAACAATTGATTTTATTTTGTGAAGATCTTTAATGTTTACATTTGTCCAAATGTGGTCTAAACAAGATGGAGTATGTTCTTTTATTTCCCTAGTATTTTTATTTATGCAAGATATAAAATTTTGTTCAGTCATACAATTGATGTATTCATTTTTGTTATTATTTTCTATTTTTTCATTAATATTAACGTTAAAATCTCCTACGACGAAGCTAAGTTTATTTTTTAATTTTAATAATATGTATTTGAGGTCATTAATAAATGTAATAATATTCGAGCCATGCGTTCTATAGATAGCTATTAGATGGTATATTGATTTGCCGAGTTTGAAATGTACTTCGATGCAGTTTACTAAGTGTATTGGATGTTCTATTATGTTAACAATACTAAATTTATTGCTTGCAAATATTATTATTCCCGAATTTTTATTGATGTCTAATTTGGTAGAAATATAGTTGTACTCAGGTAAGTGATAAGACGGTGACTCATCGTTTGTAAATGTTTCGGATAACACTATAAAGTCCGGTTTTTTAATTAAATTATTTATTTTTAGAATTAATTCATCTAAATTTTTTTGAGCGCTACGGATGTTTATGTGCATAATAATTATATCATTGATGTTTTTAGAAATAATTTTGTTACACGAATCGGTACATATACATTCATATTCTTGAATTTTAATATTTAACTCTAATTCGTTATTTGAGAAATCATCCATTTAATGCATTTTCGGTTGTATTTTACAAAATTATTTATAAGATTTTTGTTCAATGTCGTAGTTAATTCTTTCTTTGGCTAATTTAAGCATGTAAGATCGGAACTTACATGTTTCGCTGTTTGTTCGGTGGTCTACTTCATTCATTTTACTGTTCAAGGAGTTTATTTCTTTCTTCTTGTTAGCTGAGTTGCAGTTAGCGCATTTGGGTGGCAGTTCCAGGGATTTACACTCGGAGATGGGATGATCTTCTGAACAGTGCTTGCATGTTGGTTTATTCATTCTATTGTAGCATTTTTGTGCTGTGTGTCCAAATCTTTGACAGTGGAAACATTGGGTAAGAGGACTGCAGTCTTCTACATAGATTCTCATGAATCCTAGATGAATTTTTTTTTTATTAATAAGATGTAGTCTCATTTCGGGATTTGTTTGTAGTATTAAGTTTTTGCTGTTAGTTTTTTTGTTTGTAATGATGGCCTTAACTTGTAATATTTCTTTGTCTTGGTATTTTTCACATATCATTTTGATGTCGTTGTTTTGTTCAATGATGTCTTCTAAGAATTCTTTTTCGGTATAGTCTTTGTCAAGACCTTTGAATATTACGCATGGATCCGTTTTCAGAAGTACCTCCGCTATTATGGTTTTGTCGACTTCATTTATCTTATCTTTTAATTTTTTTGCGTCTTCTTTTTCGGGGCATGTTATTATAAGGTTTTTTTTTGTTTTTTTAATTTCGCATACTCGAATTCCCAACTGTGAAATTTTAATCTTTTGTATTTTCTCTTTTATTTTTTCAGTGTCTTCTTCTTTTAAGCTTTTAATTATTATAGGAAATCGTTTTTCTTGCGTTTGTGATATTAAGTTTTTTACTGCAGAAGAGTATGAAAATGGGTATTTTTGTGCTTGGTTTTTTTCTTGAATATCACACTTTTCTTGTAATTTAGCTAATTCTATTGCCATGTGCGATATCATTTCCATGATGTTATTTATTTCTTTCATCATTTTTGATTTGGTTTCTTTGGTAAGTTTATTTTCTTCTATGATTGTATGTAGGTCACTTATGTTTTGTTTCGCCTTTGTTATGAAGGCATGCGGATCAACCGCTTCCTCCATTTTTCCAGGTTAAAAATATATTTTCCGTAAATTTATGTATTTATATAATTTGTCTTGGATTGAAGGTGTTATTTTATTTATTTACCGCTTACGGCGCTCACTCGCGTCCAACACCGTTGGAGGTTTGGGCGACACTGAATATCACTTTATCCTATATACATTTCCTGTTCAAATATAAAAACAAAACTCTCTTACAACACAACTACACCACCAGAACAATAAACCAACGGTCACTACAAAATACCTTCATTACATACCACATCAGCTCAAAGACAATTTTTCTTCAAACCTTTAAAATCTTTAACCTTAACCCTGAAAACCTAAAAACCGTGCGTCAACCCCATTCCTTTATAAAAACAAATTATGAAATGGATCCTTACACACGGAATACATTACAACTACAATACCCATTCATTCTACACTCTATCAATTTAATCACCTTTCAGACAAAACATAATATATCTTTATTCCCTAACTTAGCGGTATATAGTATGTACATAATTAATTAGTGTGATCTATTTACTAATAATTTCTCAAATTTTTCATCTTATAATTCTCTAACTTCTCCATCCTCTTCTTGCAACCCAAACTAGCTATACATCATTTTTCTTTTTTATATTATAGTAATGTATAGATTCTATGTCCGCATACTGTAAAATTCACAGTGCAGTCATAGTCATAACACAGGGTCATCATGGAGAGTGAAATATCGCAAAAAACCGCACGTACTCTCTAAATCATTTATCAATAAAATAAAATAAAATAAATAAAATATTCCTGACCAAGTTCATCTATCAGATTTGAAATAAAGAAAAACTCAAATTTGAATCTTCTTTCATTTATTTAAAATTCGGTTACACTCGGTGTTGCCATAGTGCGGAAAATGTTTATTTTATTTTATTAATTTGTTGACAGACTGCACTTCTCGTGCCAACATTTCAAGGTTGCACCTCTAATTGCGTTCGTTATAAGTGTCGGTGCTTGTTTATGTATTTATTTTGCTAATTCACTTACCTATTTGAAGGCGGCTTGGGCGCAACGCTAGCGCAATTATCGGCAATTATCAAACCAATCTCGGAACACCTTTGAATCTGATTAAGTCGTATGATGTTGGCGAAGAATCCTGAATATAAAACAGGGCGCCGCACCGCGGGAAAGGAAACGCAATGGCTAAAAAAAATAAAAAAATAAAAACTAAAAAAATCAATGATTTCAAATTGATTTAATTAACGTGCATTCCGTACAATTTAAAATTAACTAAATATTTTTTTTAAAGAATCCTATCTGTGCTGAACGCAAAGTAAGACCTACAATATCCGGGAAAATATGTGTCCCAGATGCAACCAAAACCTCATAGATCACAAGGCCGGGACACTCATTCAATGCAGCCTCCTAACTTATATGGGATTTTATAAAAATGTGTATATATATATATATTTTTTCAATTTTTTTTTTTTTATTAAATCATCTTAAAAAGTTTCAGCTAATTAAAAAAACTATTTTTTTTCAGGTTCTATAAGTTAGGAGGTTAATTTCATTCAGTATACCGGCCTTGTGATCTAGGCGGATTTGATGCAACACGATGCCCACATATCTACGAATACATGGGTCCGAAACTATTTTACGATTTACGGGATGCAATAAAAAGTGTGAAGGGATTTTTCAAATTTAAAAACAAACTAATTCTATATTTTTATACGAAAAATGATTGCTATGTTGCCGGTTATTTTCATATATATGATTTTACTGTTCTATTGCTATTTTGTGTGTATTTTTACTGATTCTTTTCCTGTTCAATATTTGTAATATTTCCGAAAATAGTAGGTATATCCGATTAAATTTTTTTAATAAGATATACATACTATTTTGAACATGCATATGTCTCTATTAACTCGTAATTGTATCCTTTCTTTAAAATTTCAATAAAAGAAATAAAAAATCTAAATTATATATAATTTTCATATCAAACATGAAAAATGTTGTCGAAATCGCCTTTGTTTACTCCAAACGGAGAAAAATTTTTCATTTTTTGACAAAAATGCTTTTCTTGTGTTTAGGAAATTTGCAATAAAACTTTCACTTCACTTTTTATCTCATTCATTCATTAAAAATAAGGAGTCATTCTTAAGGATTTTTTATACTGTAATGTAAAGAATATGGGAATGCATATTTTAAAAACATGATATTAAAGGTCATGTATACCTTATCAAAAAATAGGATCTCTTGTGCATGATAAGGGAGCCACGATTCTTGCTTTGGTTAATCGAGTGTCATGTTATGAAATGTGAATTTTCACTTCACGTATAAATTTTATTATAAATAAATATATATTTGAGCTAAATTGAGAAGAATTGTTTTTTTCTCTTTCTAACGTCGATAAAATTATTATGATAGAAAAAGACAAAAAATATTTTTACAAAATATAGACGCCCGGTCATATCGCACTAAAACGCGCGAGGGTTTAAGTAGAAGAGAACATTTTATTTCTGGTTTTCAAGACACAGGAGTTTTGGAGTTTCCCGTAGAAGTTTATAATCAATCAATTAACGGTGATATCGTATTTTTTGTTCTAAGTAGGGTCCTGTGCGCGGGAGCCATTAGGTTCTATTTCTTTCCTGAGGCAGGTAACCGTTTCAGGAAGTGTCCCCACAAAGGACAATGCACAGAGGGCCAGCGCACAGTACAGTCATGAATAATGGGCGTGCTTTGCTCATGTAGCGCTATCAATCCGCTTCCTCCATATGTCAATCAGAAGGAACAAAGCATTGTTTGAGTTCAATTTCAAAACCATAGCAGAACATCAGATCCGTAAAATAAATAACCAGGCGTGTCCACGATTTCTGATAATAAATGTACAATGTAGGTACTACCTGACAAAACAACACAATCAAAAAATCTAAACAATTTTGAAATCTTGACCAAACATTGTATCATCAACAAATATACAAATATACAAAATACACGGAGAAAACTTACTGATGTTAAATACTTTTAAATTATTAAAAATCTGGTCAAATTATTCGTTTTCCTGTTAAAAACGGGACTGCCGGTCTTTTACGAATGAATTCACAAAGCTCCTAGCATAGTATCATAGTAGAAAAAAAATTGTAATATTCCGAATGACTAATATTTTATCAGGAAATTGGTATGCTATCACTTTTTAACAGGATATTTTTTCTCCGTGTCAACTCGCCCAAAACCCAAATTAATAGTTCTCTAATCCCATTATTGTTACAAATAACAATACAAACCCGATTTAATTTTGTTTAGTTTACTGTCTTCAACAACGAGTTTATCAGCTGAGTTTCACCCCGATCGGATGTCGGGAAATGGGTTACTTTCCACTACCAAGTTCATTTTTTTTCATAATTTGCAGTCGTTCATTCCCAAAAAGTGAAATTCAAATTGATATTTAAAAATCACAATGGAATAATCTTACTAATAATTTATCAAATTTACTAAAAAACGTGCCCTTTGAGAAATTAAGCTTATCGAAAAATGTACATATTGAATTTAAAATATTTGTAAACCAACCTACCTCGACACAAGATATTCCTAGTAAGATATGCACTGTATCTATGTAAGAAGATACGTAAGAAAGCTTACTCGTAGAGTTGTACGAGTATCTAATAAACAAATAAAATAAATAACTAATAAAAAAATCATAGTTGGGTTTTTGAGAAATGTTTGGAATGAAAGTGTTATTAATGGTTTCATAAATATTTTGTTTAATTTGTTAATTCTGGTGTTGATGATGGTTAACTAAACAGATAGGTTTATCAAATAATTATAAGCACTAATTATTCGCCTGAAATATCAATACACATTGAAAATATCTAGTAAAAATAAATGCCGCCAACGGGAATTGAACTCGTACCTTCTGATGGTTCAATTCCTGTTGGTGGCATTTATTTTTACTCGGGGGATATTTTCAATTTATATTGATATTTCAGGCGGATAATTATTGCTTATATATTATTTGTTATCCTTTATGCTATGCATAAAACCTTGTCTTATAAACATTAGTTTATCATTAAAAAAATAATAAATATATGTTTATATTTTCAATCTAATATATGTAAGGTATATCAATGTTACTAAAAAAAATTATTGATTTCTAATTAATTTGTTAATTCTGGTGATAATGGTGACTAAACTAATTAAACTCCTCATATCATTAAACTTCGAGAGGACCTCAATCGTCTCTTTGTCTATTGCGAATTAAACAAACTTGTTATTAACATCGCAAAATGCAATAAATTAACATTTACACGTAATAAAAATAAAATATCCTTTGTATACACACTAAACGGCACACACATCAATGAAGTAAAATATATCAGGAACCTTGGGGTAACACTGGATGTTAAATTAAACTTTATCCATCACACTGATGACATCATTAACAAAGCCAATAAAATGCTGGGATTTATAATTCGCATAGCAAAACCCTTCCACAACATAAACACTCTATATTCCCTTTACACCTCATATATTCGCCCGCACCTGGAACACTGTACACCGATCTGGACTCCTTTTACCAATCCCATATCGAAAGAATAGAAAGCATTCAACAAAAAAATTTTAAACACATAAATTATAAACTAAACTTACACTTCTCAAATTATACCGAATCCATTAAATTTCATAATTTTAACTCCCTCCAAACACGACGTCTAATTTTTGATCAAATCTTATTATTTAAAATCCTAAATAATTGTCTGGACTCACCAGAACTTACCAATTTAATAAATCTTCATATTCCGTCTAGATCAACCCGACAATCTGATTTATTTTATCTACCCTTGTGTAGAACAAACTTTCGAAAAAAATCCTCAATTCCTCGTATATGTGTACAATATAATACAAATTTTACAGCATTGACATTTTTGGTAATAACCTAAAGAAATATCGATATGAAGTAATGCGTACGATCGATTATTAATATGAGAGTATGGAATGTATCGGCAGCATCTCCTATCCTCTTCCTTATTTCCCTATTTTCCTCTTCCTCTCCCCTTCCTTTAACACCAAATTAATTTTAAGATACTAAAACTTCATTTCTAATGCACTTTAACATAAGAAACTTCTGTGGCTTGACTTCAGTTAACTTGTATATTTATCTCGTATATTATAAATATAAAAGCTGTTTGTTTCTTACAAAATAAATAAATTAACTGAACAGTGACGTATATATTTTTCAATTTCTACCTAAATTTGTGATTTAGCAGAGTACTGACAACATAATGTGTAAGGTAAATCAATGTTACTAAAAAAATGTATTCATTTATAAACAAATTAAGTCTAATCATTTCTAGGTTATACTCACATATAAAGGAAGTCTTTTGTAGTGTCCTTTTCCATGGAGAATTTTCCTTCTGAAAATTTGACAAGTTCTTAGAAAAAAGTGTTAGATAGGTAAACATACAAATCAATTATTTTGAAATGATCTATTCGTCTGGTGTTTGGCCATATGAAGTACATAATAATAAAATATTTTGTTATAATTGAAGTAGAAGATAATACTAATAAATATAAATGAAAAGTGACAAAGAAACATAAAGAAGTAACGTTCTCAAATGGAAACCGAACCCAGGATCTGTGTCATAGCGGGACAAAGCCTCAACGCTACGTTTTACCTTACCTTTTGATTTCTTGGATACGTGATATCTTTTTTTTAAATAAGTGATCAATATCGGTATGAACTATTTAGTTATATGGATTGTGAGATATTTTTATACACATTTCATAATTTTTCTTCTTTAGCCTAAACACAAACAATTCAACACGTTTCTAAAAAAACTTGTCAGTCCTGCATACGATTTTGTAATTTCACCCTAACTTTTTCAGAACAATGGACCGGTTACGCAAGTACGTTTACCTGTTTAGTGATTCGTAGATCGCAGGTACAAAACGCTGCTCAGATCGAGTCTCAATGATCAGCCTAACTAATAGCACGGAATGACAACTCCGAGATGGCCGATAAAGTCGCTGGCAGGATTGAGTAATAAAGTTAGATTCAACAAGGAGATTTTTGCAGCGCCCGGGCAACCTGCTTCATATTGCATTCCTTCCAAATCAGCTGATTGCGAATTAAGATTTGTGAATTCCGACATACCTTTTGCCTGGGCTCTTTCAGGAAATACACAATCAGATTCGCGCTAGAGTTTGCGTCGTCCATTCAACAGGGTGTTGTTTAAAGACAAAGGATATAAAATAGTACTGCTGATAAACTAAGCATGTAACAAAAAGAGGGTTCCATGCTAACTCAACACAGTGACTATTCAACACACTTTTAAAAAGTGATATAAAGTCATTAAAAACGATGAAAAAAAAATTTTTTTCAACCTAACCTAAGCTAACCTAACCTACTCAACCGAGTTATTAATGTTTCTGTTTCATTACTTTTCATGACTTTATATAACTTTTTTAAGATGTGATGAATTATCATTTTGATGACTTATCCGGTCACCCTAAAAGAGTGACAATGCAGATCCGGACTTATGCAGGCACAGATGGCACAGGCAGATTCGGGCGGCTAGTGGTGGGGTGCTTTGTTTGTCAAGCAATTTCCTATTATATCTGTGGAAGTTTTTTAACAACATTTACCATGAAGGCCATGATATAATGCCTGGGGAATATTGATGTATTATATTTAGATGAGACATGAAGTGAAAAAATACGTTCTGCTTTTTTGCCTCCAACTGACCTCCAACTCCCCAAACGCTCTAACTAAAACTCTAACTCTGGTCGCGTTAAAATTTAGTACGCAGTATCGACTCTAATTGTAGCTCTTTGGCGGGGTACTATCGCGCACTTCAGTGCCTCTCACAATATACAATCTTATTCATTGCGCGATTGCAAATTAAACGCCACTTTGTTAACCCTTTCAGACAGCGTGTATATTTGGAACTGAATCGATTAAATTGATTTTTTCGTTTTTTTCTGATGTAACTGTCGTTTCAAACTATTTTTTTAATTGAAATTTAGCTACTGGTTCAGGCGGTAGCCATTTTTATATTTTGAAAGACGATTTTTGAATTTAATCACGACAGAATTTTTTCTCCCAATCTTTCCCATAATTTTACACAAAAATGAATCAACTATGAACAGGTGTTCACAGTTGATTGCACTCATAAATGCTGCTAGGCCTTCGAGCAAGCTTCATTGAAACACGTGTAGAACAAACGCACGATACCTACATTGCGTCTGTGCATTGGAGATGGAAAAGATAATTATTTTATAAGATCCCTGAGGCGTATTTGTGGTTGAACCATGAAGGACCGTGTGAGAAATGTGGAGATCCATAAATAATGCACTGCTGGTGTAAGCCAAATGAGTAGGATTAAGAAAGTGACGCTCAGCTGGTTTGGGCATGTAGAGCAATGAACAAAGAAAGGAGTGTAATAATAATACATGACGCAAATGTGAATGGCAGAAGAAGTCATGAACGCCCAATGAAGACATTGCACGATCAAGGGAATCAGATACTTGAGTCAGACAATGTCAAGAATCAGAATAATAGAAGAGCATGTATGAGACGATGTATGAATGTGAATGAGGCGAGGATTGTGTCCCAAGACAGAGTTATTTGACGGTACATCCTCTCTGTGTACCCCTGCGGAAACGGTATAATAGTTAGTTAGTTTTTCGCTAAGTACCGACTAAAAGAATAATTTTTTTTAGTAACTTATTTTCCTTTTCAAAAACGCCTTTTTATTATAAATGAAAATAAAATTTTACGTTGGTAAAATCTCATGGAACAGCGATATGGTAGGATATTTATAACAATAATTGCAATAATTAACTCTTTGTTTTGCATATTTCTGTAAGACCATTTAATACGTACGCGTATCAGCAATAATTATTAATTGCTTTTAATAATCGCTATAATGAACCCTTTCGCATGCAAATAAATTTCTCAGGTAAGTTTAATCAAACCATGCAATTAAAATAAGCCGGTATTAGGTTAATATAATTATAATTTATGATTGCAACAATTGCATTCACATCTGAATTAACTTCTTTGCGTGATCTACACTACTTTTTACGATATTTTTTTTCTACATCTATGAAAGGTAATGTAGTAGGTTGCGCCACGTAGTGTCAGATAAATGGCTCCTCTCTCTGCCAAATGAAAATCTGTGATCCCTGCAGGAATGCACTGCCCAAACCAAAATACAAAGTATTAAGCACTATTGTACTTACGAGCTTTTTTACCTTGATGTGTTGATGGAAGTGAGGCCCGCACTCTGACGATTTCGATAAAACACTTATCACAAAACACAAACACGGCGATCGACACTTATGCTTATGTTTTTTCCACAGCGTTTACGTCGGATTATATCAGTAGTTATTGATACAGAGCATTAAATATATTAATTAAACGGTTTTTGACAGCGATACGTACTCGAATTATCACGTCGTGATAAGGTGTAACCTGCTGACCAACTGCTCTGGCAGTGGCAATTTCAAAGTTTGTTCTTTTTAGTATCATGTGTGTTTAGTGGAAAAAGAAGTCGGGGTTGTCCGAGGAAGATTTAACGGATTATGTCTGCACTGGAATAAGGTACAGAGTCAAATAAAATTCAAAATTATGTATTTTTTAAATATAAACATTGTAATATACAGAAGTGAAAGGTAGAAATGGTAGGGGATGCCCGAGGAAGACTTAACGCATTATTTTTGCACTGTAATGAGATACGGAGTCGAATAAAATTGAATAAAAGTTTTTTTTTAATATTAACAAAGTGGTTTAGTGTATTGTGGAATTCAATTCTTTGGAATAATATTAATTCCACCTAAAAAAATAGAATCAGTTTTCAGGTACTCTAGAATTCACAACCTCAAAACCTTACTCCGAACCATTCATGACCACAAGCAAATTTGGGAACACGTCAGCTAGTAAAAAATAAAAATGGAATTATTATTTAAGAAATATAAGGCAAAATACGAGTACAATGGGTCGCTTGTGCACTCCATTAATGCACACCAGTTTTGCACAACACTATTACACGTACACTGGAGTGGTGTGGTTTAATCAACTAACGTTAGAAATAAGGTTAGAACCGGACTATAATAAATTCAAAAATAAAATAAACTTCACTGCCTTAAATAATTTAGCGAATCAGAATGACGATGCCACCTCACTATATTATTGCAATATGGAATTGTTGGCTGAGGTGGTTTATTAAAAACCTCTCTCTTGCCTGTAGAAATCAGCCAGAGAATATTAATAAAAATAATTTTAAATAAGACATATTACCCCACCATCAGATTATTTATATTTTCTAAATCCCTTCTCTGCTAATCATTTTAAAAAACATCACTTTTACAATTTCATAAAGATTCTTTCAACAAGGAAAACCAAATACTTTTTTCAAACAGCAACAATCCAAATGTGCAAGGTTATATAACCTCCCCGTGCTGCAAAACCACCACAGCTCAAACATTTGAATCATTGAAATGGCTTAACGAATTACCTCTAGATGTAAGATTACAAAAAAAATGTTGAAATCCTAAAACACAATTAAAAATATAATTCAGCAGTATTTCTTTAATTATTACAATTTTAAAATAATATCATAATTCTCTAAAATAATATTAGATATCCTTTTTTCTGCTTTCTTCTTTTTTTCTCTCCTCCTTTTTTCTATTATTTTTTTACAACAATTGTCTGTATTAATTACGTTTCTCCACCTTTTTAACACGAGCGTTTGCTCAAAGAAAAGGTGTGTTACTTTACTCTTTCTGATATTTAAAAAAAAAAAAACTTTGTAATATGTATACATTATAAATGTACCTATTTAATCCAATAAAAAAATATATATATATTTATATATATTAATAAAGAAAAAGGGATATCTGGAACGCAGTCTTCAATGTTTCGTGTTAAATACGTATTATTTAATAGTGCTTATTAATAATTATTATTGAGATAAAAGTTGCGCACTTATTCAAAGACACGTGTAAAGCCAGTTGTAGGCGAGGCCAGTTAATACGACTTGCTAAAACTGCTTTTAACAGGTGATTATATCTCAACAGTTGTTGAGAATTGACACTCATATATGGATTGTTTTACTTGTACATGTCTCCTTATCCACGTCCGTCAATGCGTGACTTGTTACACCCTCCATTTAAACATATATTACTTTTCATAAATAATTTACGTAATACGAAACTTTTCAAATTTTTTTTTTTTTTTTTAATTTCATTCAAATCTAAAACTTGTTGACATTAAAAAATAATTAGTCTCCTGCAATATTAATACAAATTGAAAATATCTCCAAAGTAAAAATAAATGCCGCCAACGGGAATCGAACCCCTGCCTTCTGATGTCCGGTCAGGTGCTCTGAATCCACTGAGCTATGTCGGCTTATTTCCAACCCGCCAAATGAATCAATATGTACTAGTACCTCAATCAACAATTACTGCTTAATATATTTTTTCCACCTGTAAACAACCAACTTTATTTCTGTAAGAAAGGCTTTGTAAGTGCTAAATTTCTCACCAGATGGCGTCGAGACATATTATATCTTCATTTATTGGTGAAATTTATTGGCTTGTCAAATATTATTATTTTTTAATGATAAAGCAATGTTTATAAGACAAGGTTTTATGCGTAACATAAAGGATAACAAATAATTATCAGCAGTCAGAAGACTAATTATTGCTTATAATTATTTGTTATCCTTTATGCTATGCATAAAACCTTGTCTTATAAACATTAGTTTATCATTAAAAAATAATTGTTGACTTTAGTAAGAATTATTCCATGGACTGTGGAAAAATCCAATGAACCCAATGAAGGTAGAAAATAACCCTATTGCATCTTTCCCTGCCAATGGATAATATACATGTAATGTCAAACGAAACACGATACCAAAATTAAATCGGGAAAAACTTAAATTATACTTTATCGGATAATGTTTTTTATCTCCATAAGGATGTTGTAAAAATATCCGTCAAAAGTAAAAAGGAAGTTGTGAACTGCCTGGTCGTTATTTTTCGGCCTTAACGGTTCATTAAACGAGATTGATTAACCTTCCGCTGTATTTATTCAAAGTGTTTATTTTGGGAGATAAATATTCAAGTGCCGATATTTAATACTTCCAAAGAGCTAATGAAAAACAACGACGATGATGTTATATTTTATTACCAAACGGTACTGTGATAATTGTGCAGAGGCGATCATAGAAATATTTTTATCATTATGCAACTGTACACCAGCTACTTTTATTTTTTTTAATGTTTTTTCTACCCATATATGTCTCGGCGTTGCTACTTTATCCGGTTACTTGATTATTATCATATAATGTAATGTAATATCAATATAATGATTATCCCCTTTCTGCTGGTTCAGGCCGGCCTTGGACCATTTAATCCATATATCTGGGCTCCACTGAATGACTTCATTTAAATATTAATTTGCTTCGTTTGTGCATGTAGTTATGTGGGTAACAATAAACTCACTACTGACTATTATCATAGGCACCTCAAATAATTTTACTTATGACAGGTCTTATACAAACTTAGTATTAACTAGTTTAACTATTGTTACACTGGTATATGTTTCTTTTGAATTATGCATTGTCTTACAGCACTTATATTAATAACTGCATCACTTGCAATAGTGTTTTTGTTTACACATTAATTGTTCTTTAATTTATTGCTATTATTATTCTGTTTACCACTGTACGCTTGCAATTCGATTATCACTGTATCCTAAAAGCCATTACATGGCGTTTGAAAAATTTCATTTGAGATTTTCCCGGCCAAAAGAATTATAGTGATTTTATTTTGGGGTACTATGCCGTGTTGCGCTACCTCATAATATATCCATCGTTTTGGATAGCATTACAGTGTTCATCATCAGGGCAGATGTGTAAATGATGTATGTGATGATGGATACTGTATATAATGCTCTCCGAAACCGTTAGAGCGTAGTGTAATTCTGCATAATTATTTAGTCACATTTAATATTTAACCATTCCAGGTCGCTTTCGAAGACCTTGGGTCCAATATTACTCTTATCTGTGAACAATTTCAGTAATCATAATATGAGGATATACTACTATAACCAATCTGAAACAAGTCCAAGTTGTACAAAACGCAATTGTGACATTGCTAGCCGTCCCTGATATTTTCAAACAGAGACATCGATTGCTGAGACACCGTTGCTATTTCAGAGTGCCAAAATTTTAACTGTTAAGGCTATGCTATGGCAAAAAATTATGATTCAGCATATATTAACCCCGCAGCATAAAAATAAATTAGAACATAAATACAGCACTAGATTCACGCGCAACGACGGGTTAATAGTTCCGAAAAATTAGGTCCGGACAGAGAACGTTTGAATACAACATACCGAAGGTATTTAATTTATTACCTGACACTATAAAGCAATGTAAATCTATGAATAAGGTTAAATATATGGTGAAAAATCGGCTATCGGAAAAAATATTTACTTTAATATGTATGAAAACTTTTATGAAAAAATGTTGAATCTGTAAATTATAAGATGTAATTATAAGATATAAGATGTACATTATAACTTCTAAAATTTATATGTAACTAAACTTTAAGAACCTGTTGACTAGACAATTCAATTGGATTAGTAGGACTTGTTTGTTAATATGTATTAACTATTCATTCAATTAAAAAAATAAAATTTAAAAAAAACGTAGTTTCTCCGTAGGTAGGGGTCGGCAGAAAGAATTATGTATCATAACATGTAAATGTATGTTTTTATCAATTATATTTCGGACCGGTAATTCTAACAGGAGTATATGGTTTAATATATTGGTATTTGTGTTGATGACTGATTCAGGTTTCTATTTTTGTAATGTTTTGTATGTGAAACTTATAATTTTTATATCAAAATACCAATGTAAGATTGTACTTAATACCTCCCCCCTATCTGTTGTAAGTTATTCCCGTTCTTAAATGAGTTTTGTAACTCACCGGGATTGCTCTAGCAAAAAATAAAAATAATAAAATAAAATATAAATTAGTGAAATTAAATTAGACAATCTTCCAATATCACCCAAATCAAATAATATAAATAAAAAAATTATCCTAAAACTTTCAAATATTAATATGGTTTACTTTACTCTTGTACATCAGTATTTCAGCATGGTGTAATTGCATGGGGCAGCATTTATAAGACTAACTTGTATCCGATAATATAACACAAAAAATGATTACTAACATTATTCTTAAAAAACCGAGAGATTTTCGAGGTTCGAGGTTCTACCGGTTTTAAAATATTTGAAAGATGTGTTATTTTTTGAAGAATCTGAACTGTCCTCAACGGGAAGCTTAAGACCTAGAACATTTGGGAATAAAATATTCATAAAATATTCAAAATATTTTTTTTTTTTTTTTTGTAATTATTTTTTATTTTTAATAATAAGTTTACATGGTATATAATTCATTTTACATCTTGTATTTTTTTACTACTCTTCCATTGAAAGCATTTGCTTGTGTATGGAAGGGGAGTGTACATAAATGTTGTTGTTAGTTAGTACTTAATATAATTCTTTTTACATAAATGTATGTTTGCTGTAGTATTTTTGTTGATAGTAGTGATGGATAATATATTAATTTATTAAATTTAAAAAAGAAAGGAAGTTATGGAAAACTAAGGATATTTGTGAGATTAATTAAATGACAGTAGTTTTTTTTTCAGAATATTTTTAAAGTGTCTTTTGACAGAGAGCAGTATTCGGGTTTTATCATTAATGCT
Source organism: Hesperophylax consimilis (assembly GCF_061612785.1). Lineage (NCBI taxonomy): Eukaryota > Metazoa > Arthropoda > Insecta > Trichoptera > Limnephilidae > Hesperophylax > Hesperophylax consimilis. The sequence continues at coordinate 8,496,481 of NC_142842.1, forward strand.
TCTGATTTCTTCTGGTAGACGATTGAAAAAAGTTCTTCCCTGGTAAGTATAATGATGTTGTGCAAAAGACGTATTTAGTTTTGGGCATAGAAAAACATGTCTAAGTCGCGTTCTGCTTTCATTTAAAAATTGATATTTATCTTTTTCTTTTATAATTTGGATTAATGAGTTTTTGATATATAGGTCTTTAAATGTAGGTACTTGAAATTCTTCAAACAGGCGTTCTGTTGGGTAGTCAAAGGATTTTTTTAATATAATTTTAATAATTGTTCTTTGTATAATTTCAATTGGAAGAAGGTTACATTTATACGCGGATCCCCAACTAATAATAGCGTATTGTAAAGTGGATTGAACTAAGGCATAGTAAATTAAATATAGATTTTTTATCGACAGAAAGTTTCTAATTCTTAAAAATATATATATTAATTTTCTAATTTTGTTTACTACTTGACATATTTGTTCCTTCCATTTCAGATTTTTATCAATAATTACTCCTAGATATTTAATTTTATTTGTTGTTTTTAGTACTGTACAGTTTGATTTGCAATCGTTTTGGCTGTGAATTTTAGTTTTATTATGTATGACAATGTTTAACTTTTTAGGAGTATCATTTGTATGGATTGCAAATGGAATTACAAATGTCTTTTCATTATTAAGTGACAGTAAATTAGTGTCGAAAAAATTCTTGAGCGTGTTGATGTCTTCTGTGGCCTTTAATTCTACATTTTCCCAAGTCTTATCACTTATTATTAATACTGTATCATCGGCGTATGACGTAATTTGACCGTGTAAAGGTTGAAAAAAAATATCGTTTACATATATAGTAAATAGAATTGGTCCAAGCACTGTACCTTGGGGGATTCCAAAGCTTGTAATCTCTTGATCACTATTAACACCATTGATTTTTACTACTTGAGGACGGTTTTTTAAGTAGTCGGTGATCCATTTAATCGCGTTGCCTTTTATGCCGATATTATTCAATTTTTTTAATAGCATCTCATGGGATATGCTATCGAATGCCTTTCTAAGGTCAATAAATATACCCGCACATTTTTTACCTTTATCTAATGATTCGTAAATGTATGAAGTTACGTTAGCAATAGCATCTTGTGTGCTGAGTGATTTTATAAAGCCAAACTGGTTTTTGTGTAATATTTTATTATTATCTAGAAAATTTACCAATTGTTTTTTTACTATTTTTTCAAAGATCTTTCCTATATTAGAAATAAGACATATTGGGCGATAATTCGTTGCTTGATGTGGATCTCCAGATTTGTAAATAGGTGAGATTATTGTGGTTTTGTAGTTCATTGGAAAAATTCCATTTGTTAAGCTTAAGTTTATTAAATGAGTGATAGGTTTTATTAAGTGAGGTTTCATAGTTTTTAACATGTGTGTCGTAATAGAATCAAAACCGGGGGACGAACCTCCTTTCATATTTTCTATTATTTTCGAGATTTCACATTCTGTTGTTATTTCAAACATTGAAAGTATATTACGTTTCTGTATATTTTTATTTTTATGGTTTTCTTGGTTTGAAGGTTTATGAATATTTTTCGCAAGATTTTTCCCAACATTTGCAAAGAAGGAATTAAATATGTTTGCACATTGTTTAGGCTGTATATGGGCATCTATAATTTTTTTATCATGTTCAATGTACTTAATGTTTTGTGTTTTTTTTGTATTTTCTATGGCGAAATTAACAGTTTTCCACATTTGTTTATGGTTATTTTCTGAAGATAATATTTTATTTTTAAAATACTCTTCTTTACTCTTTTTAATATAAGATGTTAATTTATTTTTATATTTTTTATAGAAAATATATGCTTTTTCATCTTGGGGATTTTTTAAAGTTATTTTGTAAAGTTTTTCTTTATTTCTGATAGATATAATAAGTCCTTTGGTAATCCAAGGTTTTAAACATCTTAATTTTGATTTTATGTGTGTTGTTATCTCAGTTGTCGAATTTTTAATGTGTTGTGACATAATATTTTCGAAGTTAGTCGAACAAATTTCAGTATCATCACTGTTTAAAACATTATTCCAATCTTCCTTTTTTAATTTTTCAGAGAGAATAGTCATATCTATTGTTGATTTTTTGGTTATTAAATTATATTTTTTATGTTTAATATTATTATTATACAGAAGTAAGCATGAGTGATGATCAGTTATGTTAGTTTTCCAAACAATTGATTTTATTTTGTGAAGATCTTTAATGTTTACATTTGTCCAAATGTGGTCTAAACAAGATGGAGTATGTTCTTTTATTTCCCTAGTATTTTTATTTATGCAAGATATAAAATTTTGTTCAGTCATACAATTGATGTATTCATTTTTGTTATTATTTTCTATTTTTTCATTAATATTAACGTTAAAATCTCCTACGACGAAGCAAAGTTTATTTTTTAATTTTAATAATATGTATTTGAGGTCATTAATAAATGTAATAATACTCGAGCCATGCGTTCTATAGATAGCTATTAGATGGTATATGGATTTGCCGAGTTTGAAATGTACTTCGATGCAGTTTACTAAGTGTATTGGATGTTCTATTATGTTAACAATACTAAATTTATTGCTTGCAAATATTATTATTCCGGAATTTTTATTGATGTCTACTTTGGTAGAAATATAGTTGTACTCAGGTAAGTTATAAGACGGTGACTCAGCGTTCGTAAATGTTTCGGATAACACTATAAAGTCCGGTTTTTTAATTAAATTATTTATTTTTAGAATTAATTCATCTAAATTTTTTTGAATGCTACGGATGTTTATGTGCATAATAATAATATCATTGATGTTTTTAGAAATAATTTTGTTACACGAATCGGTACATATACATTCATATTCTTGAATTTTAATATTTAACTCTAATTCGTTACTTAAGAAATCATCCATTTAATGCATTTTCGGTTGTATTATACAAAATTATTTATAAGATTTTTATTCAATGTCGTAGTTAATTCTTTCTTTGGCTAATTTAAGCATGTAAGATCGGAACTTACATGTTTCGCTGTTTGTTCGGTGGTCTACTTCATTCATTTTACTGTTCAAGGAGTTTATTTCTTTCTTCTTGTTAGCTGAGTTGCAGTTAGCGCATTTGGGTGGCAGTTCCAGGGATTTACACTCGGAGATGGGATGATCTTCTGAACAGTGCTTGCATGTTGGTTTATTCATTCTATTGTAGCATTTTTGTGCTGTGTGTCCAAATCTTTGACAGTGGAAACATTGGGTAAGAGGATTGCAGTCTTCTACATAGATTCTCATGAATCCTAGATGAATTTTTTTTTTTATTAATAAGATGTAGTCTCATTTCGGGATTTGTTTGTAGTATTAAGTTTTTGCTGTTAGTTTTTTTGTTTGTAATGATGGCCTTAACTTGTAATATTTCTTTGTCTTGGTATTTTTCACATATCATTTTGATGTCGTTGTTTTGTTCAATGATGTCTTCTAAGAATTCTTTTTCGGTATAGTCTTTGTCAAGACCTTTGAATATTACGCATGGATCCGTTTTCAGAAGTACCTCCGCTATTATGGTTTTGTCGACTTCATTTATCTTATCTTTTAATTTTTTTGCGTCTTCTTTTTCTGGGCATGTTATTATAAGGTTTTTTTTTGTTTTTTTAATTTCGCATACTCGAATTCCCAACTGCGATATTTTAATCTTTTGTATTTTCTCTTTTATTTTTTCAGTGTCTTCTTCTTTTAAGCTTTTAATTATTATAGGAAATCGTTTTTCTTGCGTTTGTGATATTAAGTTTTTTACTGCAGAAGAGTATGAAAATGGGTATTTTTGTGCTTGGTTTTTTTCTTGAATATCACACTTTTCTTGTAATTTAGCTAATTCTATTGCCATGTGCGATATCATTTCCATGATGTTATTTATTTCTTTCATCATTTTTGATTTGGTTTCTTTGGTAAGTTTATTTTCTTCTATGATTGTATGTAAGTCACTTATGTTTTGTTTCGCCTTTGTTATGAAGGCATGCGGATCAACCGCTTCCTCCATTTTTCCAGGTTAAAAAAATATATTTTCCGTAAATTTATGTATTTGTATAATTTGTCTTGGGTTGAAGGTGTTATTTTATTTATTCACCGCTTACGGCGCTCACTCGCGTCCAACACCGTTGGAGGTTTGGGCGACACTGTTCAAATGTCCAAAAATTATTCATTTCAAATGTCCAAAAAGAGTTACTCGATCTCTGGATACGTTCTATATTCCTAAAAGCAATACAAATTACCTTGAAAATGTATTTATAAGAAGAAGCTGTAGCACATTTAATAGATTATGCCCAAACATCGATGTGTTTAACACGAACCTAGCTAAATTCACAGCATTCGTAAAAAAGTGATACTGCATCTTTTTTAACCAAAAAACTTAATATTTCATTGATTTTTTTTTAATATTTCAATTGATTAATAATTTTTTGATAATTGATGTACTTTAGTTATGTATTTTTCTGTTATGGTTTTTTTTGTCGTTATTTTATTGGTCAATGACGTAAATACTCTGATCACTGTCATATATGCATGTATAAAGACTGTTTATAACGCTAATAAATAAAATAAAAAATTCATATATGTACCTAGATGCAACACGACAGGTGCACATCACCATTATAATTAGGCCTTAAGCTATTTAACGATTTACCCGATATAATAAAAAGTGAAAAAAAAATATTTAAATTTTAAAAAAACAACCGAGTTTATTTTTTTTACAGAAAACCTACACAATGATAGATGATTTTCAGAGATACACTGTTTCAATTTATTTATGTATTGTTATTTTTTTTACTTTTGTCCTTTTAATACTTAGATACTGTATTTTTGTTGTAATAACGATGCCTACTATTTATGACCACCTTATAACACTATTTATAAATAGTATGTATATAATTCGTAACTAGACTAACTCCCCAGTTAGACCCGATATTTCTCTACTAACTGGGTAATTGAAATGTTCAACGAATATCATGTATAATAAAAATTATCGTGTTTTTACTTTATTTATGTAAATAAAAAAAAATAAAAAACGTTCGAAATCGTTGTTAATAATAATTTTTACCAGGTGGAAATAGTTTGCACATACAGCTTTTGCAGTTTTACATATTTACATTTTTGTAAAATATATCAATAGCATTTAAATATATGTTACCGAGACTATCTAATCTCTAAATAATATAAAATAAAGACCGTTTGTGGGCTTATTTCTTCTAAACTACGCAACAGATTTTGATAAGGTTTTCACTGTCATTTAGAGAATTTCTTCTGAAAAGTTTATATTTTAAAAAAATGAATCGATGTTTTGTAAACAAGTCGTAAATAAAATATGTTCGGTCGTTTACATTGCTAATGCTGGCTAAACCTTATGAGATGCATCAAAATGACATACTACGGAATTGTTTATCTTAAAAAGGACTACAAAAATGTTTAGCGATAGTATATATCTCCTGAGAATAACTCCCAGCAACGCCTTTTTAATTAATATATCAACTGTATTGCGAATTGACGACTTACTTAATGCACCACGACCGACAAGTGGTTTCCGCTCTAGGATTCGAACCATGATCGGAAGTTGGAGGAATAAACCAAGTCCATTCCAAGAACAGACCATCGCTTAAATATTCCGATCATATGATGGAAAAGGCGTTTGAATTCGAAATAGGCAGTCTAGATGCTTGTATGTAGATTCAGATACGATCACACTTACAGACCATCACGTAGGACACTTCTTACAACGATATTTTTTTATGTAAATATTTTTAATTCGGTTTATCGTGTGTCTTATCACGGAAACTCTTTTTCGTTTTCGAGAAGCATGGCATAATATAATGTTCTTCGCATATAAATTAATAATTGTATTGATGAATCATCATTCTTACTAGTAGTTTAGGGCTGTGATTTCCATTTTATTTTTTTACATATATCCGCACATCAGGAAAATAATTTCCCGCAGAGCATAATTCATATATGGGGATACTCTTTGTAAGGTATTTTTAAGAAAAAGGAGAAGATAATGTTCTGCGAAGGAAAGGGGTAAGTTGTGGATAGGATTCTGTAGGGGTCAGTATGTCCAGGAGAGACGGATTAATCCACCATACGATAACGACATACAGTTAATTTTTTTTTGTACTTTCACACTACGATATATCTCAAAATAGTATAAAACAAAGTTACTATCCACGTCTGTCTGCGTGTGTGCTTATTATTTCATCTAAACTACGCAACGTATTATGATAGGGTTTTCATTATCACTTAGAGAATTTCTTTTGAAAGGTTTATAAATATAATGTATGCATATTACATCTTTTGAAAGTACAGAAATGTGTCCGAGCAGGGCCGGGTACACGTCAGCAAGTTAACATATTAAAAAACGAAGTTATTCCATCTTTAAAATGACTTTTTAAAAAGTAAATACCTTCAGCCATCGAGCGTGAAATTGAAAAATAATTTATAAGAATATTAAAATTTATCCTATCTAGAATTTGTTTCCTTCCTCTCTATATATCTCCTTCCTTTATCCTACCTATCTACCCCCCCACCCCCCAAACCCTGATGCTCTCTCCTCCTCTCATATGATGTCACTCTGTTTCTTTCTTTATTTTCCCTTACTGTATGTACTAAAGTTAGTTAATGATAATACTGTCATGAAGAAACTGTTAGATTATAGGTTTCCACGGAATCGAACCGCGTAAGGAAATGAAATATACAATATTCAAGAATACCGGGCTAGCTCAAGCAGGTTCTGTGTCTTTGTATAGTTATGTAGTTCGTTTGTATGAAGAGAGGACAGCCTCTTTCTATAGGTGGATAGGACAAAGGGGTTTCTTGGAAATAAAACAATATTATTATGGTGCTACAAAATGCCTTCAAGAAGACCTATATTACAGCACTTAAATCTACGCGTGGGAAAAGCTTAAATCTCTTTGTGGACGGTTAAAAGAATGAAAAATGATCATCACATCTTCGGATCTACCGGATCTGTCCGAAACGTCGGCTAAAGAAGGAGTTAGCGCAACACGGCATAACACCCCAAAAACAAACAACAAAAATGAAAAATGATGTTTAATTTATAGGAAGAGAGCAGAGACAGAAATAAATAGAATAAAAGATGGAACGATACCGCAGGGCGATGATTTTGCAGAGGTCCAGGGTGGCAGCAGAGGAAAAAATGATTCGAAATATACTAGTACTTAATTTTTGGTGGCAAACACTTTCAAAACACTGTTTTTTAAAGCAAATCTCGAATTCCAAGCGGAAAAGCTAAACAATCTGTTTTTAAGAGAGCTAGAAATAAAGAGCGCCTCTGCCCTCGATCGGAGCTGGGGACTGGGGCCTCGCCCAGCCTCCCCTGATAGTGGTCAATGCCTCCAGGGGGTTACCATATGAAAATATATAAATATACAAAGTACTTGATTTTAAGAAAATATTGCTGGGTTGAATGTTTTAATTGTAAGAAAGTTCATTTCATGACACAACTTAGTATAACAGAAAGTGACAAAATTTATAAATTCAAATAAAGTGGTTGAATACAAAATATATGTGTTTTTTTTACTAAAACATAAAGATTATTTGTCATAGCTGTCTCTCCTGAACAATAAAATTATGTGATGTTCGAATCTTCAATGCGTACTGGTCAGTGTTAACCTCGTTTATAATGCTTTCTCTTCTAATTTTATTTCTGGGATATATTTTCATTCAACCTCCGTTTTTCCATGTATATCCATCATTAAATTATCCAATAATACCCGCTTATTATTATTCCCTGTGTGTCTGCAAAAAAATTTTGGAATCCTATCCCAGTAGGCTGGGTACGAGAGTCCTGCCATAATCGATACACTTTATCCCTCGAGCGGTGTCGAAACATTGCCAACCATAAATGACTTGAAACATGATACTATCGTTCTTCAAATTCACGGAGAGATGGGTTTCCACAATATTCTTGGTTATCACCTTCAGCCCGCATTGTTTATACGAATTTGGTTGATGCTTAATGAATAACTAAAAAAAATATTTAAAAAAACTCTCTCGTGTGAACATGAACAGGTATTTAATTAGAAGTAAAATTATAAATAAAAATATTTACAAACATTGAGAGAGTCCGATAATTTTTTAAGGGGAAGGAGAACAATTTAACAAAAGCTTACAATATTTATAAAATTTTACAAATCTCAAGCTCTGTCGGTGCCTTAGTTTCCCTCTGATAAATGGCATAAATGAATAAGTAGATTTGTTGTTTTTCTTTGATATGGTCATTTGGCCTGTGAAACCACACTGCCGTGTCAGGCAGCTTGTGTGTTTAATTGCGTTTCCAGCGTGAATGGCGGACTATACGAATCTAATTGTGGACTCTAATGCGTCCGACCATTTTCCACCCATTCGTTTCCACAGAAGTCATGCAAAATAACGACCACATGCATTGTTTGCTCATGAATAAATCAATTTGGACGCCATTTGCCGCCGTTTGAACCATTGTAAGACCGTATCTGATCCGACAATTCAATGCATGCGATATTTTTTTATTTAAAAAAAATAACAGTGAGTTTTACACGTAGCGCTTTGAATAATGATAGAAAATCAGGCGAATACCTGAAGCCTAGTATTAACGTCCTTTGTACTCTGGACAGATTAAATAATTGAATTACCTTTGCTTTATCATTTGCTTTTATAAGTATTTATACGAAAAGCTGCTAATTATTCAGTTACCGACATGAAAAATTCAAATAAGGGATAATTAGATAAATTCAATTAACCGTTCTTTACGGTTATGCATTAACTATTACAAAGTTATATCGCACAAGAGCATGATTGCACGGAACACTGTGTAACTAACTAACTAAGCATCACGCCGTTTCTCCGCAGAGGTAGACAGAGAGGAATGACCGCCAAACAACTCGGTCTTAGCACACATTCCTTGCCTCATTCACATTCATACATCGTCTCATGGATACTCTTCTATTTTTCTGACTCTTTACATGGATCATGACTCAAGTTTTTGATTCACTTGAAGGTGCCATGTATTCTTCGGGCGTCCCCAACTTCTCCTACCATTCACATTTGTGTCATACATTCCTTTTTTCGTACATTTGCTCAAATGCGCTGAACAATCTGACCGTTCCTCTCTTAATCTTACTCATTACGCTTACCTTGAATTATTTGCGGATCTCCACAATTTTCACATACATGGCTTTACGGGATCTCATTTCAATAGCATTCAGTTTAATTTTATCTTTCCTCTGTCAGTCCCATGCCTTACTGCCATACATCAAGGTAGGTACTGGCGTAACTACGGAATCCAAAAAATTTAATATAGAAGAGGAAATTTAGTTCATTATTAAGAATTAACGGCACAAGTACCATTTACATACATGAAAGTTATTAACAGTCAAAGTACAATTTAAAAAGAAAAGAAAATTATAAGATTATGTAAGTTAATGTGAAAAAATAATACGCAGTCGTACAACGTTATTATTAGAAACAAAACAAAAAACCTGTTATGCAGCGATCTCGTTAAAATATGATATGCTAAACGTTTAATCAGTATATATTTATATTTTGATAGAGGCATATTACAAACATCCGCTAACATGGCATACTAGTTACCAGTGGTGTGTAATCTATTTATAACAGAATTGTAGCCTGAATCTGTAGTAAAATTGTTACAATAATCCATACTAAGGAAACTTGATATAATGGTAGGAACATGAAAATAAATTTTTAAATTATCAGTGCTTTAGAACTGATAAGTTACAATTTTATATAAAAAATATAAGATTAAAAAAATTTCTTCTATCTTTAACTTCAACAATTACAATTATTGTAATAAAAACTCATTATCTATTGATTCTAAAAGAATTTCAAGTCTTAAACTAATTCTTCTCAAAAATTAGCGTTCGACCCTTTCAATGATATTAATAATATAATTATTTAAGACAAAAATAAATTATTAAATATATTTTTTTAGTTATATTCTAGAATGCTTCTAACGAAGTTATATGAGATTCTATACTATATATTCTAGAGTATTGAGTCAGATCGAATGCAAAGACAGCATAATTTAACTATTATTTATTTTTTTAACGTTTAGTTCTGTAAAAATTGCAACCTTATTAAAATACAAGGTGTCCAGGGTGAAGTGCACAAAATTCGGGAAGTGATTCTATATGATGGTAGTGGCTTCAATCCTTTTAATATTTAATTTTGCTATTTTTCACATTTTTTTTTGTTAAAACTTTGTAATAATCGATTTTATATATTATTTTTTATTGTTTCTCTGTGTAACTAACCTCCACTGTATTGTTTACTATTATATAACTTTACAATTTAAAAAGTCCGCCACAACACAGGTGAACTTCTATCGTGGAGGACAATATACTATACCTTTGTGATAATAATATATTTAAGAATAAATAAAAATAAAAGAAGTAAAAAACATGAATAACTTTTTTCGAAATTCCATTTTCAAATAATTCAATCTTTTACATGAAAACTGCCTTAAAACGTTGGAATTTTTTGAATAAAGTTATTTTTTGTTTACTTCCACCATAATTTAGAAACATCTCCCGAGGTTTATGCACTTTACCCCCGGACACCCTGTATAATCAAACCGAGTAACTAAAATTTTTAAAAACTTGCTTGCCAATGGGAGAGGATGGGATAGAATGAGAAGTAAAAAGCAATGTATCGTCAAAAAGAAAATAGCACTACTAAAGTATGTAAATCGGTATCTATTAAAATTGAGAATTTTTATTTTTTTAAAGCGTATTTACCTACGGGCAAATTACTTTGAAGAGCGTACGTTATAATGTGAAGTGGTTCAAAATTGATTCCATTTTTTTTACGATTCAGTAATCTTAATAATCCGTATTAATCTTAGGTTACAGTACACCACTACATACTACGACATTACACAAGCAAAAATCTCTTTAAAATGATTCTCTTGCAAAATCATGCTTGTAACATAATGTTTAGTTAATTTTAAAAATAATGTTGATGCCTTCATGATGATGTTTACAATATTGCCATACAATAAATACAAATAAACAATATTGAACGGATCAATGCCCTGAAAGACATTTCTTTAGATCTGTTGCAATCGACATCAATTGGAAAAAACTTTTAAAATGTTGATTTTTCTATGTAACATTTTTTACGTCTATTTGAGTTGTTTTTAAATAACACTACAATTTAATATAAAGAGTCTCCCATTCGCTACATTAATGGCATTGTGTGAATTTGAATCACTCTGTAAATAATCGCAGACAATCAATATTATATACCTGTTGCATCCGAAACTGCTTATGAAGCTTTAGTTGAACGTGAAAGAGTGCTGTAAATATATTCGAACGAGACGAAATGAAATGGTTTTTGTTGGAATTAGATGATAGTATGTGTAGGAATGAACAAGATATGGAAAAAAGAAGAATATGAAGACCATTCACTTACTACTTTATCTCTGCGAAAATCACACAACACAATCACAATATAGTGAGTTCATCGAGGTAATTATCGCCACAGCAAAATAATTGAGTACCTAAATGATATTAAGCACTTCCGAGATAGTCCATTTCGTTCTTTTCGGTTTTCAACAAAATTATATTCACAAAAAAAGCCAACAGCTTGCTTCTAAGGTAGTTAAATCCTTCTTCTGTTTTCAAAATAAAATGCACTCGGCTTTACACTGTGTTCTTACCATTGTTCCAAATTTTAAATACTTTTCCAGCAATGTGATGGTTATAGGAATAGGTAAGAACTGGATAAATGACATTCCGGTAGGAACTAAACGGTTCCATGATAACTCTACACAGTGACAATTCAACACACCTTTAAAAAGTGATATAAAGTCATTAAAAACGATGAAAAAAAAAATTTTAAACCTAACCTAACCTACTTAACCCAGTTAATAAAATTTTTGTTACATCACTTTCCATGACTTTATATAACTTTTTAAAGATGGGATGAATTATCATTTTAATGAATTATCCGGTCACCGAACTAAACATATTCTCAATTTCAAAACCTAATAATACCTATAGTTGTTTTAAAATAACACAGACCCGTGAAAAATAGCGTGATTTCTGAAGTATTAATAAAATATTTGCTTCGGGCAATGCATATTAAAATATAGTTCCACGACAACTCAGTACAATGACAAATCAAAACACTTGTTAAAAGTGATAAACCTTACCTAGTATAATCTACTTGTTTTTGATTTGTCAATGTCCTGAGTTGCGCGGTTGCCAAAAAAATAGTTAGAGACGATCTGAAATTTACCATTCGAATGAACTCGAATGTGAACTTTAAAAATAATTATAGAAATCTGTCAAAAATTTAGGTATGTCGAGAATGTAAAAAATCAATTGCATTTCAAACAAAGATTTATTATAATAATCAATTAAAATAGAATAATGTTGGTACCTACTTTATTGCTAGCTTGATATACTTATCAAACTAACTAACTACTTTATTGCTAGTGTGACAAGTATATATAAATTATATAATTAATGATAAGTATATCAAACTAGCAATAATGTTAATTAAAATTATCAGTTACAATTTTCAAAATTAACAAAATAAGTATAACTCCAGCATGTTTCTAAGCATTCTAATTACTTTTACCAGAAAATGGTCATTTCGCAAATAACTCTGTTTAGTTAGGCATCAGTTTAATGGGTTAATTTTTGATTAGATTACTATTTTAAGCAATATAGGGAAAGATACGACCTACGATGTTTACACACCAAAGCAAGTATTGTTGACTTGCACTAACCTTGTGTACGTAATAAGGAACTCCAGTGAAAAATATTGTTGCTAAAAAATAAATATAGTCATATAGATTATAGATCAACAAACCCGATTATATAAATCGTCATTTAAAAACAACTAAAACATTACACAAATTAAACATTATTACACAAATTAAAACACACCGTTTGGTTGGTATGACAGAATTCCCTTATGCTGACACATTCTTTAATCACAACCAGTCTACGTGAATAATATATCTTTGCTCTACAATGTATTTTTTTCTTAATAATGGAAGTTTTGAAACACCAGTTATATATTTATGTGGTGCGGTCATGAATGTATTTTTGCACTTTGATTCAATAACATAAATATTAAAATAATATTAAATTAATACCAGTGTCACAAATTTGTGACTTGGGTGTAATATTCGATGAAAACTTGTCATTCATTGCACACATCAACTTTATAACTAATAAGGCTTTAAAAATGCTTGGCTTCCTTTGCAGAACGTTAACTGATTTTAAGTCCATAGATTGTATAAGAACCCTTTATATTTCATTAGTCAGAAGTCAATTGGAGTATAATTCACCTATTTGGTCCCCTTTATATAAAGTTCACTCCAATGACATAGAAAGCGTTCAACACAAATTTCTAAAGTACGTTAATTTTATGCTCAGAATTCCTATTCATTACTGTACTGGACGGGAGTCCGCACAAGACTGTAGATTTAGGCGCCGGGTCCAAACCGTGTCTTCAACCGATGAGATGCTCCTTTACGGCCGATGATGATGATTGTAGTTGATATTGGTGATGAAATCTGCCTTCCGCACCCAGGCTTGGTGAATGGTGGGCACTGGGTGTGCTTTCGTCTCTGCTCGCTTCTGGTGTTGGCGGTTTTCCAAAGGAGGGCCGGCTGGTCTCGAAGAGGTAACACCAGAAGATCTTGGAGCAGAAGACTCGGCGAGGTGAGGCAGATGTTGAGCAGGAGTCACTTGTTGATAAATAAAACGCTTGGTTTTGGTGGTAAAGATGAACTGATTTATTTTGAATTATGGGCTGTTTATATTTAATTAGCCTGACTCGTGCCCGACATTGGGCTAGGAGCCCAAAAGTGGTGGGGGGTTGTACCCGCGCCAACAATGCGTTTATAGCCTCCGACAAACTGTTGCATATTCATTTTGTCGGTAGCAATGGTGAGAGTAGTCGCTTAAATTTGAGAGTTACAAAAGATTTTGAGCGCTTACATGAATGATAATTACATAGTTTAAAAGCATAGTAGTTATAGGAATGTGTATCTTGACAACTAGATTTTTTGTTTGTCAAGATACGACAAAAAATAAGAAATGTTTGTAAAATAATTGTGTAAAAATGATCTCAAGCGATCAAATTTGTAAAACATGTTAAGTTAGTATTTTTCCGAGGTCCCCCGTAACATAGCGCTCAGAAAGAGATAAGATTCACTATGCTACGAGGTTCCTGGATTTTTGTACACGCAAAAAAGGTAAAAATATTGTTCAAAAAATGGGTTTACATATGGGTGAAAAACAGCTTTTTTAATATCTCCTCAGCGGTAGTATATCGAAAATAGTGTTTATTTGACTACCGCCGAGGGGATGAACAAGTAAAATATACATATTTGCAATGTTTAAAAATTGATTTTTCTATGTAAAATTTACATAGAAAAAATGCTGGACATTGATCCATGCGGCAGGTAAGCCGGCGATGTGGTATCGAAGCCATTCGGAGTCAAAGTTTTCAAGCCGCTTTGGCCGAAACAGAGAGATAGGAGATAGATAGATTGATTGATAGGAGTTTTTGTGGTTTGTGACACAACCACAGAATCGTTTTTGTCTGGCTTGTGTACTCAGCCAGGCCCCGCTACTTTTGCCGGCCGGAGGAATCCCGCCGGCCCACTGAGCAGGCGCTCGCGCCCCCCAACTGCCTTTCTCAAGGCAACACTTCTTCACGCAAAGTATTACTCAACATAAAAATCCACGCTGGCCCCTACAAACCGCCCGCAAGCACCCGAGACGTGCTCTCTTTTTAAGAGGAGACACAGACTTCCGCATGTCAAGATGTTCCCGACGAGGATGCTACCTGAAGACCACGAGGACTCCCCGGTCGTGGTACCGCCCGGCGCTCATCAAATCGCGCTGCGTAAGAAGACCGGGACCGTGCGCTATACGGTCCCCGCACCACAGCCCCGCCCCGAGGACCCAAGGACCCGGAGACCATCCACCACCACGGCTCCCACGACGCCCGACGCCACCGAGATGACGGAGCCCGCAGCAGGCCCCTCTTGGGCAGCATGACCCAGTTCTGCCCCCACGCGCCCCCCGATAGGCCCAGCGTCGGCCTACGTGGCGCCCCCGAGACCGCAGCAGCCGATGGAGACGGCTGCCCCCCAGGATGGAGGCTGGACGAGGCCGTCCAACCCCGTGAAGAGGCCCATGTCCCCACGGGGACCACAACCGCTCCAATGTGGCAACCGTTTTGAAGAGTTGCCCGAGGTAAGCGAAGGCGCCGGCGCGCCGCGTATAAAGCGTGCCAATACTAATAATAATTTCTCTCCCGCAGGTACCGGCAGGAGAGACCGCGTTCCCCCGGTTGTGATGACCCTGGGGAACATGACGCACGCGCAGATCACAGCTGCGGTGCAAGGACATCTGGGGGCTGGTAAGCATTTTACTTTCAGGTATAACAGGGGCGGCACGGCCAACATCTTCGTGCGCACGATGGAGGACCATCGCGCCCTCACCAATGGACTGCGGGCGGAGGCTCGCGGCTTCCATACATTCACGGCCGAAGCAGAAAAGATGAAAAAGGCCGTCATCAAGGGCCTGCCGCTCGTCGAAGTGGAAGACATCGCGGCGGATCTGGAGTCGCAGGGATTCCCAGCTGTGAAGGTGGTCAAGATGACAGCCTCAATCGAGTATCCCTTATACTTAGCACACTTCAACAAGGAAGTTAACATGGGACAGCTGCGCGCGGCCGTCAAATACCTGTGCCACTGCCGCATTCGCCTCCAGAAGCACAGGAGCAACCATTTACAGCACGGCACCCAGTGCTACAGGTGCCAAGACTTCGGGCATGGGTCCCGAAACTGCTCGCACACAGCAAGGTGCGTAAAATGCTTACTGGAGCATGCTTCGGCAGAATGCCCCAAGAAGACGAGAGATGAGCCCGCCGCATGCTGCAACTGCTCAGGCCCGCATCCCGCCAACTACAGAGGCTGCCCCAAGCGGGTAGCGTACGTCGCCTCAATACAGCAGCGACCTGCCAGAAGGGCCCAACGACCGCCGGCAGAACAGAACCCGAGCAGGCCACCTCCTCAGCCGAGGACGGATGGACGCACATGGGCCAACGTAGCCGGAGGCACCGCCCCCGCCCAAGAGCAGCGCGAGACCGCGCCGCCCCCACAACCCCGCCCACAGCAGGAGCCCGTGCGCGCGTCCACCTCTTCTGAAGATAACCTGGACTTGATGGCCCTACTCCAAGGCCTCCTGAGGATGCGATCACAGCTCGCCCGCTGCGCAACAAGAGCAGACAAGCTCGTCATCCTGATTGAGCTCCTAGACACCCTCGATGCCTAATACCGAGACGGTGAAAGTCCTCGTATGGAACGCATTTAGCGTGCGCAACAAGACAGACGAACTGCTCGCTTTGGCAAACGAATTACACACCGACATTATTCTCCTATCAGAATCTCACTTGAATCCAAGCGTACCGCTGAGAGTGCAAGGTTTCGAGATTTATCGTGACGATCGACAAGGAAGATCAGGCGGAGGAACCGCAATATTCGTTCGGCAATCTATGACGTCCACAAGAATACCTACTCCGAAGTTGAAGCACGCTGAAGCCACGATTATCGAAGTCACCATAGAGGGTAGAGCGCATACCATCATCTCCGTATACTGCACCCAAAGTAACCTAGTGAGAGAAGATCTCAATAAATTGCTCAATCTGGGACCGATTGTTGTGATGGGAGGCGACTTGAACGCCAAACACAACTATTGGAATAACTACAGAGGAAATGCGAACGGAAATACGCTCTTTACACACATGCAGACAAATACCTATTCGATAATGGCGCCCGACAGACCTACGTACTACTCGCAACGATCTAGATATCCGAGTACACTGGACATAGTACTCGAGAAAAATGTCAAGACAATATCTCCACTGCGCACACTAGACGAACTGTCTTCGGACCACCTGCCCGTGAGCTTTACTATAGGCGGCACAACTTCAAGGACCCCCAGAAAACAGCGCAATTACAAGGATGCGAACTGGGAAGGATTCAAAAAAGAAGTCAACGAACGAATTCATCTCACTTCGGGAACTCTGCGCACGCCACAAGAAATCGACGCAGCTACAAGCACTCTCACAGAGATTCTTCAAACAGCACAAGACACACACATTCCTCTCAAAGAAATACATTCATACACGATCAAGCTTCCCGAACACGTTTTATCGCTCATCAAGGACAAAAATCGCCTGCGACGCATGTACCACCGCACGCGTGACGAATACTTCAAGACAGCGTACAACTGCCTGCAGAGGGAAATCAAGACCGAAATCGCAGAACTCAAGCGCGAACTTTGGGACAAAAAAGTTGCGTCGCTCACGCCGAAGGATAATTCCCTATGGAAAATGGCGAGCGCGCTGAGACATAAAGATTACACAATTCCCCCGCTACAGAAATTGAACGGCCCCGGGACGGCGCTATCGCTACAAGAAAAAGCTGAAACACTCGCCGACGGGTTCGAGAGAGCTTACGCCGCTACAGACGGCCTTTCCGACCCGGCTACGGACCGGATCGTAGCTGACTCTCTACGAGATTTGAACGAAGCGGAGCAGACAAACGCTGAAGATATTCATTTCACAACGCCGAGCGAGATTGCGGTCACAATCAAGCGACTCAGAACGAACAAGGCGCCGGGAAGCGATCAAATACACAACATTCTACTCAAACATCTTCCTCAAAAAGCCATCATCTACACAACAAAATTGTTCAATGCCTGCCTCACGACCGGGCATTTCCCCCAGATTTGGAAATCGGCGACCGTGCTGCCTTTCGCAAAGCCGAATAAAGATAGAACGCAACCGACAAGTTACCGGCCGATTAGCCTATTATCTACGCTGAGCAAGGTATTTGAACAAATTATACTCAACAGGCTTGTACCACACCACGACGACAACAAGACTTTGCCAGACGAGCAGTTCGGCTTCAGAAAGAGGCACTCCACGACCCATCAACTCACCAGAGTAGCGGAATTTATCGCAAGAAAATTTAACGAACATCGCTTCACCGCCGCTGCGCTCATCGACCTAGAGAAGGCATTCGACACCGTATGGATTGACGGGCTCGTGCATAAGCTGCACCGCACTAACACGCCCATATACCTAACGAGACTGATACAGGAATACCTAAAGAATAGATCGTTCAGAGTGTTCATAAGGAACGTGCTATCTTCAATGCGTGAGATTCCAAAAGGCGTGCCGCAAGGAAGTTTACTGGGACCATTTCTCTTCATTCTATTCACCTACGACATCCCCCGAGACGAGAGATGCAATCTGTCTATCTACGCAGATGACGTCAAACTATACGTTTCTTCGCTGAAAGCGAACATGGCCGCGATTTACCTACAGAGAGCGCTCGACGCGCTCGTAGAGTATTACAAGAAATGGCGCCTGAAACTGAACGAGGCGAAAACCGAAGCCATCATGTTTACGAGAAAACGTATAAATAGAAAACCTGACTTCAACATCGAAATGGGAGGACACAGCATTGAATGGAAAGATGAAGTTACATATCTCGGCCTGACCATGGACTCCCGCCTCAACTGGAAATCTCACCAAGCGAAAATGCACGCGCGCACGCGACAAGCGATCGGCATGATGAAGCCAATTTTCAATAGACGGAGTCCGCTACTTCCCAAAACCAAACTCCTCATCTACTACTCGCTCATTCGTCCGGTACTCTCTTATGCGATTCCCGTATGGAGCAGCATCTCACACACAGACCACAAGAATCTACAGACACTTCAAAATCTCTGCATTAAAATCACATACAACACGAGACTCAGAACAAACTTGAAGAGATTACACGAACGAGAACAAATTCCAACTCTATACGAATTCACACACAGACTGACTGAACGCTTTTACAAATCACTCACACTTAGTAAAAATCAACTAATACGAGACATAGGACAATACAATGCTCCGAGCGACTTGACATTCAGATACACACATAGACTACCAAAACACATCCTCATGGACCATGACCACATATGGCACATACCAGAACTAGACGCGGACGAATAGCGAGCAGTAGGTATTTCCTAAACTCCCGACCTTCTTCCCAAATATATAATGTTTATATATCTATTTATATAATATTTTATAATTTGTATGTATATGTATGTTTATTTTCTATCTTCCCATAAGTATATATTAACATAAAAACAGACACACACACACACATCTCAAAAATGCAGGACATCATATACCGATGTTACTGAAGGCCGCAAACGTTTCAAGTTGACGTTCGGCCGCTCCTTCCTGGGTAAGGTTTTCTGCGATTTTCCTTACTCCCACCGGCAAATGCGGAAGGACTCCAACAAAAGGGCGCAGCCAAAATTTCCTCCCCATTCCCAACACAACACAAACAGACACGTATGTAGTATATGGCCGCTGTAGGTCGCCGCTGGTGCTGATGCTGGATGATGATACATGCAATTTTAGTAGGGTTTTTAGGTAACAAATTTTTTCCCTACCGAGAAAATACAAGGCCTCTAAGTCTATAAAAGCCAGGTAATATTTGAATAAACCCATATGAGGTAAAAATTGTGAGGCGCATATGACGCCGTTCTATTTGTATAAAGAACATTAACTTTAAATTCAGTAAATTTAAATGATTCACCACTTCATGGAATATAAGAATCTAGAAAATGAAAAAAAAAAAAAAAAAATGCTTTGGCCGAAAATTGGACAAAATGACCAGTGGCGGGGAGTGGTGATTTTGCCAGTGGCGTGGAGTAGGGACATTTTATAAAAGTAAACAATTTTTATGAAATTAAATAATATGGTCAACTACGTCCGTTACAATTACATTAATTATGTCAGTTTGATGAATCAATTGCATCTAATAACACTGTCTGACAGAAGAATTATTTCAGACCTGGTGTGTTACACAGAGTCATTAACAACTTAATCGATAGTCCTGCCATCGTTGCCACTATTAAATTCCATGTGCCGACTAGGAATACAAGACAAAATATAACATTCTTCTGAAATACATACACTATACCATACACATTACTATTATTGCTTCATATTTAGTTATCTTTTTTTTTAATTATTTCGTAATATTTTCTCAGTATACTTGTAATCACAATTTTATAATTGTGTATTTTTTACCTACTTACAATGGATTACATCTATTTACCGTCTGTATCTCCTGGATAATACATATATTCTTTTATGTACACTGCATCATGTATCACCTTTATGTAAAAACCTTTTTAGGCGTATATATATAAATAAACAATAAAATTAGACACGAGATGCTAACATTTTACCATTTGATGCTATATGTTAAAAACGGATAATCTTAATTATAAAAAACGTCTTGACTCCCATACAAAAGACTGTAGACTAGGAACTTCACACATCACGTCCATACATTTGGTGCAATTTCGGGAGACTCGAAAAAATGTGAACTTTGAAAACTATTTTGACTATTAAAAGTAACTATAGCAATAAAAAATACTGGTATTTAAGTTGGAAGGTCATTAATGATAAACATAAAATAAAAAAGGGACTGGATTTCCTTATTGGCAAGGACCTACACATTTTGTTCGATATTTGCCTTGCATTGTGCCATCCACTGCAATCTATATCACAGCGCCAAACTATAATATCCAATAATATCCAATAAAACACTCCTTTGTCATGATTTAATTATGAATGCTAAACCGCACAAAGGTTACGCCGAATTCAAATTCGAACAATAATAAATATAGTCACAAAAACGAAAAAGAGGAACAAACAGTCGGCTGTCGATATGAAAAATTACACAAACACGCCCTTATCTTTAACAATGCCGACTTACTAAAGTGCTGCCATAATTCATTATTAAATCCGCAAATAAAACGAGAATTATTAACGTTCTTTTGTTTATGATTAAGCATGCACATATAAATCTCCCTGTATTTAAATAAATCGTAGATCAATATCGCCTTATTTACGACGTGTTGGGCAGGCGCTTCCACTTTATACCATACGAAGGGGTATACCCATAAAGGAAGAGAAGGATGCAACCAAATAGTATTTTTTGATTTTTATTGTGAAAATAATTATGTGATTTATGTGAATTATTTGATACACCGTCTCGAATGTATTGCATATTGTTAAAGTGTGTTTTAAAACAGCATAATATGTGTATCTATATAAGCTGCAAATACACTTTGTTGAAATGTGAAATATACTATTTTTAGCTGATTTTATATTATTATAAACTTATATCGCATACACCGATGAAATGAAATATAGTGCAAGCAAAATGTATATTTTGTTACATTATTTCACTCACACTTATTTTTATTATTAACGTACTTACGTAATTGTTATTTTTAATTATAAATTAATGTTGGTTATAGTTTTTTATGCATGGCACAAAGGATAACATCCTATTTTTAAGCAATAATTATTAGCCTCAAACAACTATATAAATTGAAAAAATCTTACAAGAAAAAACTTACCGGTACATACTGAATAATTTGGCGGTTTTGGGTACCGCCGCCCCGGGAACCATTTATTGGATAACCAACACCTTAGTCATAGGTGTTGGTTATCATCCCAAGTGGTTAGCTACGTTTGGCGATTTAGCAGTGGTGCCTGGGTTCATCGGGTGAGGTGTGTTCAGGATGCGCCTGCCCACCATTTGCGTGGGGTGCCAGATCGGGAGAGGTCAGTTGGGGAAACCCTTTGACTTCTTCAACCGGTCTCTCTTGACCCATCGGTTGCGCCGCAGCAGGAGAGATAGATTCATATGTCCGTCACTTCTGGATACAATGATCCCAAGATTCCTACCCACCCCTCATACCTTTTTCCTTGCCAGAACTTATTCTCCTTCCTTTCCTTAAAATTATTTAGAAAACCACACTGTAAAGCCAAATATCCACAAAACTCTTTAATATGACGTATCTGTAAAACTCATAATGCCTTACGAGATGTAGACATTTTCAAGTGTAACTTGAAAACATATAAAATGCAACTTAATAAACTGATAACTTAATTTTTTATTTTGTGAAATAATCCAATCATCTTAGTTTATTTTATTGTTTTTGTTATAATAATGCGAAAATTATTGCTACTAACTGTTTTTAATTGTTTTTATAACATTTTGTAATTCCTTATAATGTTTATTCTCTGTCATTTGTAAATATATTGTATAGGTGAAATATTGAATCAACGACTAGAATTAATTGAACATTATTGGTCTAATATTTTAAATTATTACTGTTTATGCTAAATATATAAATGACTGTTTATTTCCTAAATAAAATAAATAAATTAAAAAACCCTCCCAAAAAACCCAAATATGATATAGAACCTTAAGGAGATTATTTTTCTGAAGGCATTCTGATGGATGAATGAAGAAAGGTAGACTGGAATGTGGAAGTTAATGGTAGAAGGGGTCGAGGACGCCCGAGAAAGACGTGGCACAACCAAGTGAAACAAATACTTAAAATGTGAACTTATTAATTCCGTGGAATAATTTTATTTTCAATTTAAAATTACACCCAGTTTTCAGATTCACTAGAATTTTCAACTTTGAAACTTTACTACAAATACATAACAATATAAGTATTAAAATAAAACGTTAAATTTGTTGAATTCATTCCCTTATTTGATGAATTAGAAGACAAACTTTTGAATAATCGCAAAATAATGAAAATATTTATTCAAACTACAATTAACAACAACATAACATAAATTACACGTACAATGTGAATAAATCAAAGTTCATTCTTGTAACTGAACAAGCAAGCACCGAAGTACAAAAGTAGCTACGTAGGGAAGGGTAAACTTACCTTAACAGTTTATTACCAATAATCAAAAGTTAACACCTGATAAATTGCAACTCATTTATCACCCCATTGTAAGTGCACTGCTATTGAAAATATATTGCTGCAAACTGCATCCAGCGGTGTATATTCTTGGTATGGGCGTGGAGATGAGATATAACAATCAGTTAACTTGTATTCTGCTACAAAGTTAAATAACAATAAAATATACATTTACTTAAACTAGGGGTGCCCAACCCGAATCGTTTGGTGAGCCAAAAAAATATTGCTGAGCTTAGGTGGGTCACACAGTGAATATGGCAAGATTTTGATTAATATTACTGAGCTTCGATGTGTCATATAGTGAATAAGGCCAGATTGTGAATAGTAATATTACTGAGCTTAGATGGGTCACTCAGTGAATAAGGCCAGATTGTGAACAATATTACTGAGCTTGGATGGGTCATACAGTGATTAAGGCCAGATTGTGAATAATTCGCGAAGAGAATTTCCGCAACGATTTCTTCACAATATGTCGCATCTTAGGATGGGGGGGACGGTTACCTATTGGACTTGATTGTGAAAATAAATTTGTAATGCGGTCATGCGCCTCGCACTTTTCAAGCAATAAATCAAAACCCTCATCGAGAGTCCGAGGTCTAATATAAAGAATGTTTTAATTTATCAAAATAAATTTACTTTAACAATTTTTTTTGTATGACTACCAAAAACATAGAAAGCTGAAAACTTCAATTCGGGCCGCAAAAGTTCTTCGATTGGGCCGTAGGTTGGGCATACCTGACTTAGAATTACAAGCCTTTGATATGATAATTGTTTGTTGTATGAAAAGCAGAAAATGTTGCACCATTTAGAAATAATAATAAAAGCATATTTGAAAGATTTATGGCTCATAAACATACGTTATGAATTTAGAACGGTTATTGCTATGGCTTTAGTTATTTACCCAATAAATATGAGTAAACTTGTGGACATTTATATAGTTTTTAATTTTACCCGTACAATTTTCTTTTCATAAATGTACATATGAGTAAAAACTTCACGAAAATTTTTAAAACATTTTTCTGAATGTTTAAAAATATCTCCTTATTTCTTTCCTCCACATAACTAATGTTTGATGTAGAATATCATGCCCTGGCAAGGACGAATGACAATAAAAAAAACACTATTAGTAAATAAATTAATTGGAGCAAAAAGCACAGTAGAACTTGGTTAATGCAAAATCCACAGGTACTTAAAAACCAAATTTCAATATATTAACTTTATTTTTTTGCTAAAATTGCATTTTTCTTTCACATTCAATTTTCATTTAGTATCTAATAAAGGAATTCTAAAACGTGTTCCTACATTTAAAAAATACAAGAATAAAACTTAAATGCAATCATCTTGCCAATGATAATTTGAATATGTATTAAATTTCCTATGAATAATATAATATGATGTAGAATATATAAGTACCTACCATTAATTTCTGAACACAGTTTTTAGAATATTTTTCATTTGACCTGTGGATATTGACCTGACCAAAGATGCCTGCACCCAATAGCCAAATAGACGGGTGGTAGATTTTCTCAGTTCGGTCTTGATGAGAGTTAACCATTCTGAATCTAATAGTTTGTGTTTAGTAACCATATCCAGGTACTTCCAAACCTCCCCCTTCCTCATCACCTTCCCTTCTCAAAAGCATCTCAAATCATACCATGGTCTCACTGACTCCGAGCAATTTGGACTCTTATTTTTGAATAATAATAAATGTTTTGCTATCCTCCTTTTTTATAACAAATGGAGAGATGATAATATCCTCACTAGGAGCTGCCGTGCTTGGGATTTCATGGTGAATATTTAAATTTAATAGTACCTTTAAATAATATGACGTAATTATAAATATATTCTTTATTACATTCAAGTGTTTTGGTTTTGGTCTGTATTTGGTGTAAGTATACAGGGTGTCCTAACTTCGGGAGTTAATTCTACACGATGGTAGAAGTAAAAGAGACAAATAACATTTCGAGAATTTCCAATATTTATTTTACCATACAAACATTTTAACTTATTTAACTTTTTTACTTGTACTATCACGTAGAATCACCCCCTAAGTCAGCGCACTTTACCGCCAGACACCCTGTATTTGTCATTTCTGATATCCCAATATTTTGTATTCAGCTTTTTATTCGAGATTTAACCAGTTGACTGTGGTGATGTTATTTGTGATTTTTTAATGAAAGTTAGATTTTGTTGCAGAATTTTGTACTATGGTATAAGAAACTTTTTGTCTAAATGTCGTATTTAAATTTGCTTGTAGAATATATTTTGACCGTGGATCTAGTGTTTCCAATACGTTTTATACGTTCACTAATCACATAGAAGAATAAAAAAGTATCGTTTAAATCCCAATGTGAATTAAAAAATATTCCCGTACTTTGTTCCTACTTTCAGATTCTATAGGTTTAGGTATTTTCTAAGACTCGCTTTCTTTAACAGGTGAATATCATATTATCTTGGAAAATATAAATGGTCTTGCCACTGAGAGCTCCATTGTGAGCACTCTTTCTGTTACGCTATCCTTTTACAAGAAAGAGGGAGAGGTTACAAAGCATCTATCACCGGTACTGCTATACAAAGTGGTTGCGTTTCGCAGATATTCATTATTTTGAAGGCAGTGTGGATTTCGCCCTTGGCGGTCAATAATTCATATTCAGTGTAAGAGTTATTTCTACTAACAGAAACTGATCGCGCAGTCTCCACTGAACAAGTGAATCGCCAAGGGGTTGTGTTGAATTAATGGTAACGATTTGTTTTCGTGGCGATTTTACATTAAAAGGCTAATAAATATATCAAAATTATTACTTGCACACTAAAAAATATATATATTAAGTTCTGACAGCAATGGATATAGCGTGACAATTATTTGTTTATGTGAAAGCTTGTCTCATTGCCCGGAGTGAGTGGAATTGTGACAACTCCAATTGGGAAATATTGATGGGCTTTAGAAACGAAGTGCAAGAACGAAAAGTGGCTAGCTTTTCAGATTTGGCTTCTAAACACAACAATACAAATATGAAGTAATTTTTATGTTCTAATTTGCTGGCACTAACCCGTTACCGAGAAAATTTCTTACTCAGATTTTGTGAGCAAATAATATCGAAACATGTCGGTTATATTCACAACTTCTTCTTTTTGCTCTGATGTATGACGGAGAGGTATTGAATATATCGAAAAGGTCTGTATTTGTATGACGGAGAGGTATTGACCATATCGAAAAGGTATGTATGTTTATGACGGAGAGGTATTGAACATATTGACAAGGTCTTTTTATGTATTACGGAGAGGTATTGAACACATATAAAAGGTCTGTATATGTATGACGGAGAGGTAATGAACATATCGAAACGGTTTGTGTATGTATGCATGTATGCAGTTCGGTCATATCGCGCTAGTGGTGAGTGATATGAAGAGTTAGTGCTACAGTTATTACAGTGGAAATATGTTGTAGTCGAGTAAATTTAGTTTAGTTTAGTTTAGTAAGGTACACGGATATTTATAACACTTAACATTTGAGGGCAGTCCATACAGTTATTCAATAAAAGTATGAGAATATCTATTTTATTGGAATAACTTAATGATTAAAACCTCAAATTATAATATTTAATTATTGAAAACAATATTGGCGATTCACAAAAATTTGAAACAGAAAATCAAAAAAAGATACGGTCACATCTAAGACTTGAACCCGGGACGCTTGTCTTGGCGAGACGTCTCCAGGGTAGAAAGTAGGGATAATTTTGTATACGACATCAATGTTTTGTAGCATGTATCAATTACAGGTTGTCTCAACTATTAAACATATCTAAGAAACTTTCTCCGAGTGGTGTACGTTAGAAGTATAAAAAGGATACCATACAGGAAATGCGTATTCTTGCAGCGATCTCACAAAGAAGCAGTTATGCAGTTTCATTTTACTGAAACTGAATCAGTGAACATCTCTGAAAGCAACCTTAGGTGGAAATTCTGGGTCAACGCCAATCTCATCAGCTCACTTCTTCAAACCAAACTTGATTAATGGCGTTTGAAAATAACTGTCAGATATAATATCTGTAAAAGAGAGGCTACATATTTAATCGTTCCAAATTATTCAAAAATCTGGTGATCAATGTATTCAGTTGAAACTCGCTGAATTTGAAACAAATAAAAGCCCACTATTTTATTTTAACTCAAGGTTACAATGAAAGAAGATTAGGAATTTCTTTGTTTTACGCATTTTACAAAAAAAAGGTGCATGACCATTTAATACGATGAGACACTACCTTTTCTTCGTTGGCAGGAGTATATCTTTAATGGCTGCTGATGTTTTCCTAATGCTACATAAATTGAAGGGTACCATAACTTGTATTCAATTATTTTCGGGTTAAGCATGCTTTAAGGAAAATCAAAACTATTTTTTACACGTACCTGCCTAATGATGATTACTAATCCCGCAACTTATCAAGGAGATATGAAAAATATTTTCAAATACATGAAATGTAACAGCCGAAAGGTGTTATGATAACTATAATTAAATTACATTCAGCATGAAAAAAAATTGTATTTATTAATATGAGAACTTTATTTCTGAGAAACAAAAATATTTCTTCAATAGTTGTAAAATTACTTTGTGGCGTCATTTTGACTATATATAAATGAAACGCTTTGTTAATGAAGTCAATGGCTTCTTAGTCAGGATAATTTAAAAATAATTATCCTGACGAAGAAGCCATTGGCTTTGAAACATGCAAATATGTAGTATTATTAATTTTAAGTGGTTTAATCCTCTCCCCATGGCTATAAATGTATTGTTTTGAAATATTTTCGTTTTATATAATCTTTGTTTTGTATAATTTATTTAAATAACTTATTCCATATTATGCTGTCTCAGTTAAAGTCACAAGGAGGAAATCCATAATTGGTTTTATTTTACTATATAATACTTATGTACAAACTGATTAAATGTAAACTGTCAATTTCCCGAAAATTAATAAATAAATAAATATTTTATTTATTCTTGTTAAATTAGGCTTATCAATTAGTTAAAAAAATAAAGAGACTATTATTATAAAAGTAATTTAAATGTGCCTTAAAATAAGCCATTATTAATATGTTTACAACAATAATCTTCAAACGTCAAGTGTGCAGATATTTTATAGTATATTGAGTCTCCTGATCTCGGATAATCCGCCAAAATAGCGTATTCAAACACATCCTCGATACAAAGCCGAGAGGAGTCGATCGCAGTAGAGCAATACTTACTGGGGCCACTCGAAAACCGATTCAATAATGAAATGGCCCATCAATACCCATCGATAAGGTCCTAATACCCGCTGTAAAGGGCCCGGCTTAGCCCTAAGCCCCTGCAGGGCCCTCGCTCATTGTTCAGCTCCCGGTCATCAGAATTAAGCACTCGCCAATAGTTGAATAGTGCCCTTGTTCCCTAAACGGGCGTTGAGACGTGCAAAAAATTCAAGAGGGATCGATTTTATTGATGCTTTGTGGACGGCTGTTGCGGTATTTGAAAACATAACAAATTGATAGGGTGATCGGGAAAAGGTTTATTTTTTTATGTTTATGATGCGCATACCAATTTCTACTGTAAAAAATATTGAATGGAATGTTACGAATCTGTACGTAGTCACTGTAGGATGTGTTAGAGTGGACGAGAGAGTGAATAACGAAATTTGATCAGTACCTGGCTAACCGTTCAAACGATTTTTGTCATATTACGGCAAGTTTGTAAAACATCTTGAACGACCGCATGCCATAATATACCAAATTATTGAGAACCTAAAAATATGAGAAAAACAGTGAAATCTAGGGTGGATTGATTGGCATTAAAACGCAGTAAGCAGTTCATATGTTTCCATATTAATATTTTATATATAATATTAATTAAATCGAAAGGCCAAATCGAAAACTTAACTACCATTGCACGATTAGTATCAAAGCTGATCACTAAATACATTATTATTACGCCATTTCAAAGAGGATAAATTTCTATTAAATGCCTTATATTTTTATTTAATTTGTAAAAACACACCGTTGCATACATATTTTGACATATTTCGACGCACGTAAATACCGCTAATAATATTTTTTTACAAAAATGTGGAAAATGGAAACCAACAATTTGATAGTGAAATAGTGATAACTGGTCTCCAAGCAACGCCAATTAAAACAAATTTAAAATGTAAACGTAGTTTTGAACAGATTTTAACAAATTTAAAATATGAACGAGTTGGGATGCAGGTTTGTGTACAGCCACCTCGGGAACCATTTATTGGATAACCAATACCTTTGCTATAGGTCACCCCAGGTGGTTCGCTTCGTTTGGGGACTTAGTAGTGGTGCCCGGGTTGATGGGGTGAGGCTTTTCATCTGCCCACCAACTGCGTGGCAGGCCAGAGGAGATATTGGTTGAGGAAGACCTTTTCACCTCTCTAGCAGGACCATATCACTATCGAATATCACTGCGCCACAGGAAGAGCAAAGGATTCATACGCCTTCCTAAAAAGACTCTCCACACATAATCCCCAAAGGTGAGAAGGCCCTGAGGGGAATTAGTTTCCGCAGGGCCTCTTGTGTAGAATAAAAATTGAAAAAAATATTAATTTAATATTTTTTTAACACTAAGAATGTTTTTTAACCCCCTGCATTTAATTTTATATTATTGATCACCTGTAAAAGGACATATTTTTTTCTACCCTACATTTCAAGTGAGCAGTTCGATTAGCTTCCGTTACAATATGGGGAATACACGAGGGACGCTCAATAATAATTGTTCATCCATATTATCTATTGAGTGGTATTTATTACGTATAATATTAGTTAACTTAAGGGAGCTAACCATTAAACCCTGCTTTATACTTTTGGTTTTTTTAATTCCAATTACCAAAATAACTTTGCGAAATTCAGGTTAGTAAGCTTAGTAGACCTCTTTCAAACAAATAATAATTTTGAATTTGAAGTCAAAATACCCAAAGAAAATGAATGTTTTTTTAAACAAAAGCTAAAGCAAATATCTAGGGCGAATGTGAGATATGTGATTTTTTTAAATTTTATATTTCATTATATTATCAGAGCAGATTGGCAAGATTATTTTTTTATACGACCAATTAACTCTAAAATCAAAATCTCTTGAAATCATGAAAAGTCGTTTTCTTTAACGGCATATATTTTATAATTTAAAACACAAATAAAAAAGCCCATATCAAACTTTATATTTATTATATATTTTTTTTATTAAAAGCCATCTTCCAGTTCGGTTGGGTATTTTGACTTAAAATTTAAATTAAGTGTTATATTAAAATGGCCGCGCTGCTATTCCTTATAAATAAATGAGTAATTTATTTGACTTCTTCAATGGTAATTAAATGAAAATGAATAATTTGTACACACCACTTTTAATTAATAATAATGTATATGTTTCAAAGCCACTTATTCGTCAGGATAACGAAAATAAACAAATAATAATTAATAATATATAATATTCAAAAATTTATTTCTCAAAAAATTTGAAAATACACAGATTTAGGAAATTAAATTAAAAGAATTTGGCATTCTCAGACTATAAAAATATTACCATTTGTTATTTCGGTTACTGGCATTATACCTAGTTCTCTCATTCTCAAATTTAGGCGTATTAGATATTAGATCTATCAAAGAATTTATACATAAAAATGCAAAAATCAGTCATTTTTAATACCACATGTAGGATTACGAAAGATTTTTAAAATATTTATATAGAGGGATCAGTAGGATTTATAGGTCCAATTAGGAGTTCTACCGAGCCGAACCCTCTAATATGAAAATATATGGAGTCGGTGAATTATTTTCCCACTAGATGATCATTTGTGGAAAAGTGTTTAAAAGGGTTTAGTTTTTGTAGGGAAGATTTAACCCGGTCGGAAAAAATTTTTTTTTTTTTTTTATCATTATTATTTTTTTATTATTAATAACAAAACACAATTGGCATAAAACATATATTTAGACAATAGATATGTTGTACCGCGAAGCTGCCACATGGCTGCTTTTCTGCAGGTTCTACCTCAATATAAATATTTTATATTTATATATACAGATGCACATACTTAATTATCACTATCCTGACGAAGAAGACATTGTCTTTGAAACATGTAGATTATTATTAATCAAAAGAGGTGTATACAAAGTATTTAATTTTCACGTAATTTATTCTAATTGAATGCCAGTTAAATTTGATTTTTAAACTTAATTTGTGAACTCAATACCGAAAAGCTTACATTTTCAAGTGGATACTACAGTACATTTTCAAAACTCTTCGCAAAATCAAAGGGATACCAATTTTGGGTAAATGAATTTAAACGTTTTTCTGAACTCGTCAAAACATTTTGGTCTGACCGGAGTAAAAAAAAACGCAAACACTCCAAACGAGTTTGTATGAAAATATGGCCCCGGTTAATATCCAACTCGGCGGCGCATTATTCAACTTTGCAGGAAGGCAGGACCGCTTCCAAACTTCAAGTTTTATGTACAGTTTCTCAGAATCTCCCCGATTTGCCAAAATTAGTTAATTGTACTTACATCACAATTGTGTAGCAGATTTTCAAATCTAGGCATTTGAAGAGAGTTTAAAAAGTTTTAAAATCACTTGTGAAGCGCATGAAACATGAATCGTATATGGAGAAAATTATCACGAGTTCCAGATCTTAACAGATGCATTATCCTACCGGCTGCGCCAATACTATATAATATTTTGTTTAAAGTACGTTACTTGGTTTATAAACAGTTCTTCAATGTATCATTGAAGAAGAAGATTAGATTAGACTAATAAATCTAAACGAAACATGAAACAGAACAAGACACAGAAAATAAAAAGATAACGCTCTCAACATGGAATCTAACGATATTTGACTTACCAGTACAACGTATTTTTCCACTCAACCATTGGATCTAATTATCATACGTCATATTTGCCCAATGTTATTTGAGATTTTCTCGGCCAAAAGCTCTATAGTAATTTATTTTTGGGGTATTATGTCGTGTTGGGCAAACTCCTTATTTAGCCAACGGACAGAATAGCTGTGTCAATCATCAGGGCAGATGTCACTGTAGGATGATATGGTGATGATGAACTCTATAATGTCATTTTTATCGATCTCATATTTCAAATTCAGAATTAACAACTATCGTGCAACTAATTTTTCCCATATTTTTTGCAGATGTCTTTTTGAATAATCATAAAGTTCTAAAGAATTGGTTCGTAATCTAGATAGTGTATTGGATAAACATATCCGAATTTTATTGAGTACAAATTTTGTTGAGTTTTCTAAAAGTTTAAATGAATATTTAATTTTTATTGAAACAAATTTTCTTTAACTTTTGAAGATCATATTTATCAGTGTAATATCTGATAATATTATTACTCCAGCGTCTGGACGGTGTAGGCCCTGTGATTGGTCAAATTCAAATTGTGTTTAAATAAGACTTTAAAGATTAAGACACCATTTCATACTGAAATAGAATCGCCACATGTAATACGATATTTCTTAAAAAATATCGTTTCTGCTCATACAATTTTTGGATAATATCGAAGAAAATATGTCTTAGAAAGTTCATAATCCATTGGATTAATTACATTACAGTGAAAATTATCCACAATTACGTGATTACGTTTGACGTTTGACGAAAAAAGCAGGCGTTAATTCAATATGGCCGATTCCCGATACGCATCGCGGCTAGGTGGCCGACAGAGCGCCCCTCTGGCGGTGAAGAAACGAATCAAATGACTGGCGCGTATATTTAAATATGCAAAATTACTTGAACATCAAGCATTTAATAATAAGATTTCTTCTGGAAGTTTAGTTCTACTTTGCAATGGCATTTTTCATTATTATTTATAATTTTTTTTTTGCTTATTAATTACATCTGATTTTATATTGACATGTTTTCTAATTTCTAAAATTTCTAAATTATTTATTTGCGATGCTTTAATCCTGAGTGAAGTATTTTAAGACCTGAATTTTTATCGAAAGTGTGATTCAAAAGATGATTTGCAAACTCATATTCACTATTTCCATTTAGAACCCTGAGATATTTTTTAGTTCTGACTTCAAAGTTTCTATTGGTTCTACCTTTGTAAAATAAATTACAAATCCAGCCCAATTGAGTTTATAAACTCCTGATTTTTTTATTTGATTTTCGCAATCTATATTATTAAGAATATATTTATTCATTCTGTTATTAGTGTAAAACGCCGGTTGAATAGTACCAGGAATGTTTATATATATAATTTTAGAAGTGTCGTTATCCACAAACAGAATTCTACGCCATTGTTTATTTATATCTTAAGAACTAGGGTAAAAATACCGTTTGAAGATAATATGTTTAATTATTTTATTTAGTATTTCAACTATCAATTTATTAGAATAACCGTTATTAAATGTTATTTGTCTTATGAATATATTGTTTTATGGTTATATGCAAAAAAAAAATTCAGGTCTTAAAATACTTCACACAGGATATAAAGCATCACAAATAAATAATTTCGAAATTTTAGAAATAAGAGAACATGCTTAACTGGTCTTTCATATTGTAATTCATAATTCTTATAAACCCAGCCTACTCTTACCCCTCCCCCCTCCTTCCACTTCTTTTTTCCAATTGTAATCTATATTTAATTTTTGAGTTCGGTGTATACTTCGTTCATGAAACATGTATTGGTTGTATATAATAAAGGGAAGTTAAAAAAGTTATTTGTTTTTTAATAAAATAAAGTTTAATCGGATAACATTATTTTATCTATTTCCATTGTATATCAATGCATACGTACATAATAAAATGTAAACATTATATTTATTTATTAATTGGACAATTTGCATGGCGCCGCTTTTGTGAGATATTACCTCAGGGGCGCTATATTGTAATAATCTACCTTTATATATAGATTTTTACTCTCCTGATGAAGGTGTATATATAATCTAACTTTAAACTTTATTAGATACAGTAACAGTTTTAGGAAAAGAATTACCACCAGTTGGAGTAAAATTCACACCTTTTAATTAAACCGACTGCTAATCACATTGCACCATTACCCTCCTTTTATCCATAAACACGGGTACAATTAATCAATACGTAATAATGTATTATTTCAGTCAACTTTGTTGTAACTATCTTTAATTGTTGTGACAAACTATACGATATTGATTCAACTTATAGACATTGACGGTTGTAACACATATTTAAGCACTGCAAGTCTCCTATGAGCAAATTATATTAGGTACCATAACAGTTAATATCAGTTGTAGACATGTAGTCAATAATAGTGTTTCATTTGAAATAATCCATCACAAATACGTAAAATTTCATTTATTCAAACAACTGTCATTCTTATTATGCCTAAATTGAGCATGTTATTATTCATTAACTCCTTCCTGTTCCGTGTTTTAACAATATATACTCACCCTCTCTCTGTGAATGACCTAATATCTATCTATTAAATGTAACTGTTGTTAGTATCACTTAAACTGGGCGCAGCCCAACCAAGTGCCGCCCGCAGGGCCTAGCAGCAAAAACCCGCGGAGCGGGTTTTTAACTGCTAGTATTTTTATTAGTTCTTCAATGATTCAATAGACCGACTGAACGAAGAAAGTGAGTGCAAGAATATATGAAAAAAATGTGAATGGTAGAAGGAGTCTGGGATGCCCGAGAAAGACACGGCACGATCAAGTGAACCAAATACTAAAGTTGGACCATGTCAAGAGTCAAGAAGACTAATATTTATGTCCTCTCTGCCTACCCCAGCGAGGAAACTATTTAACTAACTAACGTGATGGTTAGTTAGTTAAATAGCTTCAGCTTATAAATGCTAGAAATTTTGAACTGTTTGCAGTTTAAGCGGTGATTAAAACCAATAGATCAACTTTATGTTATTTAAGTATTGTGGAAAATATTATAAAAACCTGCTAATTACATCAAATATCTAAAAACTGCACATTTATATATCGTGTTTCTAGTCCGATACTGTTTTCCAACATAACAGTTTCAACAGTTAGCATGATGGGTAGGCCGGGGAAGGTAGGTACTCCAGTATGGTGTGACATGTTTCCGTATCGGGTACATTTACCTCTAGAGGGCTTCATAAATACAACAGGAAGACTTTGCACAAAAACGGAACAAGTCAACGTGATCACTGTCCCGACTGTTGGGTATTCGGTACCTTCGTGTTGAACCACTAGCCTTCCACTTGAACTCACTAGATTTTTCGCAGATATCTTAAAAAAATTGTTATTTTTGATGATGTTGGGACT
This sequence comes from Hesperophylax consimilis, assembly GCF_061612785.1. Taxonomy (NCBI): domain Eukaryota; kingdom Metazoa; phylum Arthropoda; class Insecta; order Trichoptera; family Limnephilidae; genus Hesperophylax; species Hesperophylax consimilis. The sequence continues at coordinate 8,531,636 of NC_142842.1, forward strand.
GAAAAATGAAGGAATGATGACATGTTTTTATGCATTGAAACCCAACCATTTGTTTATAAATAAATTTTACTTATGATGAATTTAAAATAATTTTCGGATTTTTTAGGTTAGCACTAACTTGCGAATCTATCAAACGCTAAATAAACACACGCCATCGGAAAACAAATTCTTGCAAACAAAACTGTGAACATTTATAAAATATTTTATCTTCGTTGAACCAAATTGTGAGAATGCGCACAGAACGTATGAGTCTGTTAGTCTAACCAAATTGTGAGAATGCGCACTAATCGTATTAGTCGGTTAGTCTAACCAAATTGTGAGAATGCGCACTAATCGTATTAGTCGGATAGTCTTACCAAATTGTGAGAATGCGCACTGATCATATGAGTCGGATAGTCTTACCAAATTGTGAGAATGCGCACTGATCATATGAGTCAGTTAGCCTAACCAAATTGTGAGAATGCGCATTGATCGTATAGTCCAGAACAAAATTTCGAAGGAAGTAAAAAGGGAAGTAAGCAAGTCTGTTATTGTATTATTATTAAAATATTCACAAAAAAATTATTAATAAAAAATCATCGTCGTTCCGAATAGATCCATAATTGCCAATTCTATTGAAAATATATATGAGCGTCGTCCCGTCTTGCCACTCTTGCTAAGCAAGTCGGTTTTAACCTCTAGGCACGATCAAAGATGTTTCACATCGAAAATACACACGTTTCTGAATTGCAAAATCATTATTATTGAAAAAATTATTTTTATGAAATCAGTTGGGTGTGTTAGATTAGATTAGATTATTAAATTAGATTTTAATATTAGTCCGTTCGTTCGTTGGTTCTTCTTTTGGTTGCTTCTAAAGTTGTGCCCGTAATATGAAAACACAGTTCTTTTTAAAGACGTGAAACACGATACTATCAATTGAATTATTCAAGAAACTACTTTATCTCGTTATTTAAATAGGATTTGTTACAATTTAGACTCGGCTGTTCAATACTTGGAGAAGCAGTAGACTTATAATTAGTTTGAAATAAAATTTTAAAATTAAAAATAGTGGACAGAAGAGACATCTTTGGTCAGTTTGTATAGATTTTGCTCTGCAGGTGAGTGATAATGAATTACAGTCATCTTTGCATTAAGCAGATGGATTCATCCGAGTTATATCATTTGACAAAAGAGGGCACCACTCTGTTTGGTGGATTTAAGACAAAAGGATGACCACTTTAGAATTACAGTGTGTTAATTCTTTATTATTCTAAATTCCACTCTCTTGAGAGCTGTTGGTGACAGATTATAGCTTCATAGTGCGAATGCAAATATTATTGTGCCGATCACCAGTCCGCTGCCGAATTTGAAGATTAAGGAGCTACACTCAATGCGAGTGATATTTCTGGTGAGTCTTCTGTTTTTATGTATTTGGTGGCTGGTTTATAAGTTGTTACTTCTCCTGCAGAGTGAATTTAATAATCAATCCATTTTTTCATAGGGAATTAAATTCCCTGATGGTCTGTGTGACTACAAGCCAGATCATCACCAATACTATTGTTCTAACAAACTGAACTTGTGCCATTTACGTGTGGAACGCTATTGAAATGTTTTGTTTTTATGTCGTAATGTTTTTGTTCTGCTTAACTCTTAAAATATGGAACTCCAGTTCCTTTTTTAATTTTTTAACAATTTTTTATTTTTAATTTAAATACTAGTATATATTTTTTATTGACATACTCAGTTTTATATTTTAAAATTATTTTCAAAGTTTTAATTTTTCGGGTGTCCCGAAATCCCACCAATCTGTGGTTGTCTGTGTGACTTCACCAGTCACAAAAAGCCTCCGTTGTATTCCAACAGGCATAATATTTTGTGTGGTGTTTTTCATAGCAAACTATCAATTTACACAAGTAATAATGATTTTCTTACTTGGAAAATTTTATTCTGTACTTACGTATTATACGAGAAGAATAAAATTATCATCTCCAAAATTTAAAAAATTCAAATTCAAAATTCAAAAAAACATTTATTGCACAAAAATACAGAGTACAAAGGGTATAGCTTATAGGTTACATTCTATTTCTTCCAGCTAACCCAACAAATACACATTATATTAAATAACCCAACAATTACATGTTAGCAAATGTATGTAAATAAAAAATAAAAAAAACAAAGGTATTTAATTTGTCTAAGGTATTCATTTAAAGTGTAGTGACATTTGTTTAAAAGAAATATTTTTAGTGATGATTTAAATTTGAGTATGTCGGATATTTGTTTGATGCTACGTGGAAGGTTGTTATATACTTTAATGGCCATGTAGTGTGGTCCTTTTTGAAATATAGGTTTTGTTTGCTTTTGGGATTAATAAGTCTTCTGTGAACCTTGTTGCGTATTTATGTGTTGAGTTTTTTCCGTTTTTGGACATGATCGAACTAACAGGCATAACTCCATTATATATGTCCGTCATTGTAAGAAGTTTGAGATTTAAAAAATTGGTCTACATGAATCCAGGTGATCAGAGTTTGTTATTTTTGGTAGGCACCTTTTTTGGATGATAAAAACATCTTTGACGTTTACTGAGTTTCCCCAAAAAATTACTCCGTATTTTATCATTAAGTATACGTATCCATAGTATGCGGTGATTACGGACTTAATGTTTAAGATATTTTTAAGGGTGCCTAGAACAAAAGAAAAGCTAAGTACTGATTTTTGCTACAACTTTAGATACATGTTCTTTCCAGTTTATATTTGCATCTAGTTGTATTCCCAGCAGTGAACAAGTTTAGGAAGGTTCGATATGATTATTATTAAAGTTGTTTATAGGTGTAACTTGTATTGGACAAAATTTTAGAAATTCAGTTTTGTTTGTGTTAAGCGACAGATTTTGTGACAACAGCCAGTTTACTATTGATTGACAAGTCTCGTTAACATGTTTATTAAACTCGTCAATGTCTCTAGTACATTCAAATAACAGAGCAGTGTCATCAGCAAACATTGAAATTCTGTGCCAGCAATTATTGGATTCAACTATGCGAAGATTATACGAACGTAACAGTTTTCCGTCATGTTCTTCTTTTTCTGTGTGAAAAAACAAAGAAATCTTTTAATTTCAAACAAAACCTGAGTTCCATTGGCTCAAAACACAATGAAATGTTGACTTGTGGGCTGAGTTCCGTAACTGGTGACGTCAGCATAAACATATATTATCAGAACCAAACAGTGCATTTCAATGTAGTGGTGTTTTATCCTTTTTAAATGACGATTTATTAATTTTACATTTAATAATATACGTCACAACTTTTATATTCAGAATCAGCGTTATTAAGCCATAATATTTTTCACTGGAATTACTTATTGTTATTGTGTTAAACACTCAGTTATCAAGGAATGACAATAGAAATCTACTTATAGGAGTTTATAGTTCATATTCACTGTCTTACTTACCAAGTATAATGTATTAAAAAAATATATAATCCTAACTGTATTATTATTATTATTATGTTCAAATTCAAACGATAAAGAAAGGTAACTGATTAAACATCTTTAATAAATAACAGATGGGCTATTCATTAACACTTCTTGGTAACTGTCCGCTATAATTTCTCACCCAATTATGTATCGCCCCAAGAGAGGTACTTTCACTATCGCCCAGGTGAAAGGCCACCATGGCTTTAACGAAAAAAAAACCACAACATACCCCTAATTGGGGATGCTATTGTCTCGCTGGTTTCAGATTTGTGAGAAGCAGTTTAGACTCTTGAGCGGTATTCATATTTAAAAAAACTTTACTTTAAAATAGATTCCTTAATATTGAAATGTAAAAACCTTTTTAACCTTCTTATTTTCAAAATACAGTTAACAGTTATAAAACTAATAATGTGGGTGGGTACCTTCCTAAAATTCATTTAATATATTTTGAAAACCTTGTTTAATGAGTAAAACCGGAATAGTGGGCTATTTTTAAGATAAAACCTTCTTCTTTCCCTTCCACATATCTTTCCACATTTTTTTGTGCCATACTCCCAATAGTTCCAATAGATTCGGACACGAAATGTGTTCTGTTGTATACGGAGAAGAATGAATATTGCTAATTTAAAAAGGGATTGTAGACCCTTAACGAATGAATTTATAGGTTTCTTGATAAAGTTTTAGTAAAATACGAATATATAATCACGATTTCGAAACACGTGTTAGTCAAATGCAAGTGCATGAACACATGTTCCGATATTTCAGGAATTTACTAAAATTTCAATAGAAAATTTATAGGAATTATTTCAAAAGCTTCAGAGCGTTGAAATCTTCGATTGATCATAAAACTAACTAATTAATTTCATACTTTAATAAAAGTTGTCTCGTATCTCTTTCGACTTATTTGTTATTGTCATTCCATGAACTGAAATTATTGAAATATTTTTCTTTCAAATCATTGATCACGTGTTTACATATTAAAAAAATCATGTTAGAATTTAAATTTATAGAATTCCTTATCAACTAGGCTATAGGCAATATGCCAAAACCATAATATTGAATATTTTTTTAAGCAGGCAATTCACAAACGGCAATTTTAAAGTGAATAAGAGCAGAATTCACGCTTTACAAATTCAACGAATTTTTAATATTTTTTTCCCGAATCCTAAAAATATGCGATAAACGATTAAATGTAGATGAATTCAATGGCTTTTTAGCACTATAAGTAATTCAGATGACTACATATTAAAATTAGGAGATATAATAATTTTTTGAAAGAGGGCGTAAAATTTCCAAAACAAACACGGTCATGGCTGAAATTGATTATATAGCAGAACGCTCCAGTGCTTAATTAATTGTCTAAGCTTATTTTCTCAGTGTGTACCTAAATTTTTTAATATTAAAAGGTTTTGAAGTTATTTTTCATGAGTATGTTACAAGTTAATAACTAGTAATATAATATGTCGTTGCGGGTAGGAAGGTACTGTAAATTGCATAAATGCCATAGTGTAAGAAGACTGCACGACAAATAATAATTTATAGGTAATTTCATACATTCATACACCGATGCAACGGGTTGTTACAAGTCGAATTGAAATTCAGTATAAATAGTACAGGATTTCGCATCTTACTCACACTATTGGAATAATTTATAGTGAAATATTTATTTATTGCAGACAGATTGTCGTTTAGATCTAGGATTCATGCTTACCCGGTTTCATGCAATATCTTTGAGAAATTTCACACTAACGAGCTTCCCTAGAAATCGGCAAAGAACTTTAGAATTTACAGTTGCCATTTTCTAAAATGACCCGTTATAACATGTCAAAATATTAAAATGTAACTAATTTTCATTTTGTTTGTTATTTTATCATACAATGGTAAACTTTGAAATAATGTAGATACCACAGACATAGGAATTAATAGACGAGAAGATAATGGCGAGGGGTAAAATTAACTGTTGAAGAGCGAAGGGAGTAAAGGTGACTGTGATTCGTCAATAAATCAATCTGACAGTAAATAGGCATCTCGCATTATAATATCACCATTTACTTCTTAAAAGTAAAATCTGCTTTTGAATGAATAGACATTTTTACATGGGAGAGCAAATTACTCGCCACGTTATGAACAAATTTGCGAAGTCCAAATTCAGCAAAAAAATTCGGTTCTATTTTCAGAGTCGAATATTTCGTTTAAGTATTTAGTTAAGACACTTTTATAAATGTTCATAATTTACTTCCCAGCAACCAACCAGCTTTGTGTTTCGCGTCCAGACGTTTCTCGATGTGATAGTAACAACTGATTCATATTATACGATGTGAATATGCTTAAAATAAAGTAAAATAATGCTTAAATATGGAATGTAATACGACAATTGGGTTTATTCTCTTTTTCACATCTATTTTTACAAGTTTTCATAGTACAAGTCAACATTTTGCCGTGTTATTTCGTAAAATGAACCGATGATGCCTCGACCATAGTTTGCACAAGAATGATGACGTCACGTTTTCAAATTTCACTTGAGGCCATACGCAAGCACAGCCGGCTCCAATGGAACCGGTATGGGGAGTGGGGATAATACGCTTTTAATCACTTAGGGCAGGTCTGCTAATATTCATATGTCTATGGTAGACACCTACTCGGATTTAAGATGCGCGCAAATTTTAAAGAGATTAGAATTTTTTTAAATATGTCATTATGGCATTTAAACTTTGGTCAAAATGAAATAACACATGATAAATTTGAACAAAGTTTAAAAAATTACAAAAAATAATACTAATATTCATTAATAATAAATTGAAAATCGACTACTTATATAATTAGTCAAAAAAATAATATGTTTACATGACATACTGTTTTCTTTCTCCAAAATTTGCACACTATTATCTGATTTTACAAAAGTGTTTGTAATAACTCAATAATAATAATCAACTCTGTGAACAGTATACCTCGCGTTTGTAAAAAGCATGCTTTCCATTTTCTCTTAGGAATTTAATCAAAACCAAGGTTTCCTCTGACATCATAAGATTTGTAACTAGCCCTCTTAAATACCCACCTAATTAATTGCTAAACCATATATTTTATACAGTTTTTTTTTTCAAATAAAAGTAAAATAAGGATCTATACAATCTGTCCAAAGAAACTTAACCATCTCAAAGAAAAAAAAAATCAAATATCGTTGGGATAATATATAGGTACCATAATATTGATTATTTCTCGTAGGAGGAACAAACTCTGGCAGGATAAAAAGGCAGTCTCTAACATGGCCACCATCTTGAACGTTCGGAAAAACGTTCAGAAACGGAACGTTCAGACAAATTTACGCACAGACGAAATGCCAATCTTTCGAGTTCAAACAGAACTTCACTACGCTCAGTCGACAATCAATAAAAAAAATTCCATCATTTTGCAAGGTTTTATTTTCAATTAGAAATTGGATTCAAAATCCAGAAACTTCTATCCTTTAGAAATCAAACATGTTTTCGTATAAATGAATGGCTATAATAATGTATCCCACGTAGAAGTACATATTATATTATGGGCTGCTTCTTGCTTTAGCAAATAACAACCTGAGTTCTCAGAACATAAATATCGTAATGCTAGAGATTTTACATGTGAATGCGATATGTTTCACGTGAAAAGTAGGCAATATTTTCTATGAAATTGCCGTAGGTATAAATTCAAGTATTTCTCCTTGCATTTAACCTAGGAATTTGTTTATCATTGCAGGTGTATTTTATTACCGAACAGCCGTTGCTAATAACCAATAGAAATTAATATTGCATATCATTGTCAATACCACGCTGAGTTGCGTATTAATTTATCCTATTTATGCTGGTACTTGAGAAATATTTTTTATATATTTTGTTCGTCGGGTTTATATTTTTAATAGTTTTTTTGAAGTGAAACTTCTTTACGCGCGTTATGCATTTTCGAGGACCGGAGTAAAACCGACTCATGACCGTCACGAAAAACCGTGATCATTTCGCTATAGGAGCCTAGCTAATATTATATACCTAGTTTAGGTCACTCTCCAAACTTAGCTTCGCGGTCAAGAGGCAGAGCGCCCGACTGTCGTCGTGAAGAACCGAGGTTCGATGCCCGCTTTTTATTATCACCTATTATGTAATGTCTTTACTGCACTAGAGTCGCAATTGATCCCAACCGTCTGGAGCCAGTTAGGGCATGGCTATGGCATGTACAGTTTATTGGGGTTTGTTGTTTGGCTGAAGTTAGTAGGGAAGGGAAGGTATTGAAGTATCTGACTATTCATATCTGTCCACCAAATACGGCTAAAGCCATTTCAAGCAAGTTTTCAATTTCGAATGGTTTTCTTACACCAGGACGATAGTGAAAGTATTTTCCACTCTAAAAAGTGCAGCAACCCTGTGTTATTTTTGATGATTTATTTGTGCACGCCGGGATTTGAACCCGCGACCTCCGGATTGCTAATCAAAGGTCACTGTGTGTGACGCAAGTATTTAGAAAGTACTGTATTTTTGATATTATTAGGATTGTTATTTGAATACCGTACATGATATCCAACTGACCGGAATCAGAGAGACAATGCCACCCGCAATTGGGGTATTTTGTGATATTGGAAGGAGTGGGAAGTTGAAGGGGAGTCTGAGGAGAGGGAGGGAAAAGGAGATGGTTTGGAAAAAAATGTCTATTCAGGTTTTGTCGCTAAACAATAAAGCCTCGACGAAATTACACAGATAGATAGGTACAGGTAAATTGAAAAATATATTCCTTCTGAAATAACGGAAATAAATGAAGTGTATAATATTGAAGGTAATGTATTAATTTTATTATTAACTACTATAATGTATTAATATTTATTAACTATTATAATGAGATACATGAAAACGTAATTTTCTCTATTCTGGAATAAGGAACTTGAGTGAAAAGTATTATTGCGTAAAACCATATATTCATATAGATCAACAAACGCTGATTCTAACTGTATAAGTTCTACTTATAATTATATTTTTTTATATATAATTATAAGTAGAATTAATAAATCGTCATTAAACTATTAAAATCGCAAGGGCCGTAAACGTTCGGTTATTGGTAGGCGTGTTCTGACAAAACTTACACTGTAACCTCAAGGGTCGAATTTGCGCTGCGTAGAATTACACATGGGTTACCACTGCGGTATACAAATTATTTCAAAATAATTACAAAATATATTTTTGGAAATCTTAAATTGTGAAGCCAAACATTTAAATTGGGATTTCATGATCTCCCGGGAGGGATAGTCCTTACTATCAACCTAGAAAACCGAGGTTCCTATGACGTCACGCGTACCTTATCAGATTTCGATTGTTTTGGCGGGCTTCGAAGAAAACAAACTTTGAAAATAATTTAAAATATGAAAATATAAGATAAATAACTGAAAATTAAGTTAAAAGATGAACCTTCACAAAATAAATATTTCAAATATTGAATTCCTTATTTTAAAAATTTTTTTTTGGTCGTCGTTTTGCCAAGGCGATACTGAGAGTATCAACCACTTCTTTGTTTTCATTATTGATTAAGAATAGAATTTCCAAGGCATTTTTGAACGCTGGTAAACACTGGTAATATATTTCGCAATGAAATAAGAAATGAAATTTTTAACATTTTAGGCATTTTTTATCGAAACAACTTCATTCGTTCTCGACTTCACAGCAGATAAATACTTACTGTAGCCATATAAATCGAAAACCATGTTAATTCACGCACATTCTAACATCTCGCTCGATTATTGTATATTACAAATTCACAATCCTTAACAAAACATGATAATATTCTACATCCAAGTAAACGCTCCGATAAAGTTCTTGCGCAATTCTATTGAAGTCAAAATGGGTATTACATTCGCGTATATACAAGTAGTATAACAAAGTTAGTGTTTACCCTCCATTTAGCAAAGTTATTTGGACAAGTCAGAGCTGAGGGGAGTTGCAGATGCAGATGTATTATCGGCGAAGTAAGAGCCGAAGCACGGATGAAGTGATGGACGCATAATGCCTTTGGCTGGACATGCCCATAGACACAGGCAGACACTTTACAGATTACCAGCTTCATTCGTTTGTCTATTTATGATGAGAATGAGACGAGTGAGGAGCTTAAGTGAATAGCAGAATAAGTCAAATTTTGAAAGTTTTGATTTTATTAAGGGAAGAAATAAAAAAGGTTAAGTTTTAATTTTACTAATCATCTTTGATACCGAAAAGAAGATGGTATTCTTATTTAATTTCTACCATCCGATTGTATATAATTTAAAATTGATTATTTTTATATTAAGGATAGAGATGAGATATGATGATGATGAACTTCATATTATTACTAACGCAGACCCGCGAAAAATCAAAGGATATTGTAATTGTAGGTTTTGTATTTAGTTTAAAAAACCTCAGTCCTCAACCTTTCAAAAACGAACATTGCCAATTTTAGAGACTATTTCTCCTTTGGAATTAACAACGATATTACACTTGAAAAATTACAACATCTGTCAAAAATTTTAACCAATTAAATACACATTTCAAATTTAGAATTATTAATTAATTAACTCAAATAAAACATGTTTAGGTTTCGCTGTTGGAATTGCTGGAATTCCCATAATCAATTTCAATTTTGAAAATGACACTTAATTTCAAAGCAAATCCTTGTTCGTAGTTCATTGAACCATAGTTACAGGAAGAATAATACCCGAAATAAGTATTTTTATGTAATTAATTTGAAGAGCTAGTGAGGATTTCAGGTTTAAAAATGTGGTTTGGATAATAATAATATTTTCTGTGAACGGTTCCATGATAACTCAACACAGTGACAATTCAACACACTTTTAAAAAGTGATATAAAGTCATTAGAAATGATGAAAAAAAATTTTTAAACCAAACCTAACCTAACCTACTTAACCGAGTTAAAAAAGTTTTTGTTTCATCACTTTCCATGACTTTATATAACTTTTTAAAGATGTGATGAATTGTCATTGTGATGATTTATCCGGTCACCGTGCAATTAAAGACTTACTTGAAAGAACATCTTTATTGAGTACGTGTTTTCTCCAAAGACTTACTTTTAACATTGTGTTTATTTGTGCGTAATTTTAATAACTGTGAAAATGTCTAACTTCACTCACGAAGAATGGGCAGACATTCATTAGGTTTGCAGGCTACATGATGTAAATTTTACAAAAGTGGACATTTTGAAAATTCGTTTAATTAGTCAAAAACAATGACGTTAATAAGTGATTTATAGTAAAACAATTTTATTGTTCAAAGTGTTACTACATTTTGTTAATTTTATGAATTTGGTAAACATACGAATTGTAGCATAATTGAAAGCATCAAACACTCGGCTTGTTTACTTGCGTTTCAATTGATACGGGTCATTTACAACGTTGCCACCTCGTTCTCGGCAACTTCACAGCGAATTTATCGGGTAAGTTTGTCTTTACATTAAAGATTTTTAGTAGGTATGTCTTTTTCTAAGAGAAAAAAAAAGTTTCAATTTCGGAAAAATTAATTTATCTTTTTTACTCCTTAATCACTTAGAATCACCTAACGAAGTTATTGCACTTTATCCCCGGACACCCTGTATATTAATTGGATTTCCTTTCAAATCAATAGATTGTGATTTTTTACTACATTTATTGAAACTGTTGAATTTCGGTTAGAGAAGAATTTTTTTTCATCTTATACAAATTTTTATATCAAATTGTAAATCATTCAGTTGGATAGCCTTAATATATTAATGGTCAACCACTTTCATGTTCCTACCATTAGGTAAAGGTTCCCTAGTGTGAATTAATTTGACAATTATATTTCGGTTTCAGGCTACAATTCTGTTAGAAATAGATTACACACCATCGGTAACTCTATGCTACGTTAGCTGATGTTTTTAATATGAATCTTGTAAAGTATAAGTTGTACTAATTTAACATTTTGGCACTGTATATTTTAACGAGTTTTTTGTTTTTGTTTCTTCTTCATCTAACTTTGTACTAATGTATTTTCTTTTGTCTTGTTAACCAATAAAATCATAAAATTTGTCTAAATAAATAAAACCTTTTACTTTTGGTATTTTTAATAGATCTCCATTTATAAATTCCAAGAAAAATTTAACATAAGCTAATTGAGAAAACAGTCATCCAATGTCGTCACCAAGCTCAGTAGAGCTACATTAATAACCGAAGAATTTAAAAATATTTCATTAAATAACATATTATGTATGCTGGGTCCCATTATATTAAATTATAAAATGCGGCCCGTACTCGTTAAGGAATTTTTAATCATTTTCCTCGATATATTGGCGATGTGGAATTAATTCTGGTTGAAGAATGTTGTGTAATCGTTGTCCAATATATTATCGGCGAACCGTCGTTATTTTAACCGTTCAGTACACGAAACGATAAATAATCAAACCAAGCTTTTGATTTTATCAAAGCTCGCGGGCTTTGATTAATTGATTTAAATATTGAAAAAAATATTAATAATCGTTCGCATTTTTTTAATATTCTAATGGACTCGTTCTTCTTATATTTTTATTGCCTCTTACAAATATTTTCTGTCAGGAAAATTACAAAATATGGTCGCGCAATTAGAGTTGACCAAAACAACACATAATAGTGAATATGTTTATACCTAGGACGGTGATGTTTCTTGCGAAGTGTCACTTAAAAATAGCATTGTATTCATAAAATGTTATAGAAATAATTTTCCACTTTTATTTCTCTCCGATCGGACCGGTTTCTGATTGTTTCATCTTCAGATTGGGGACACCAGAGTTTAAAAAACTTGTTTTCTTGTGTATGTATTTTATTTTGTGAAATTTCTTTTTTATTATTTCAAAGTATAGAAAGTATCGTTGTTCTACCCTCGCGTACATTATGGAATAAAATGTTATTTTAGTACAGTATTAACATTTTGAAATTCCGTAAAACAGTAAAAATATATACATTCCAAACAACATTTTGCATTTATTCATTAATTTGTTGATTGTTTTTAAAAGGACAATTTGCGTAATATAACTTTTATGTTTTATGATGTCATTAGATAGATATTGTAATTTGAGATTAGAAATGTAAATTTCTTCATTAGAAATGCAAATATATATTTTTTTAAATACTCTCAACTTCACAGATGCATTGTAATATATCGTGATTTTTCACGGGTCTGCGCCGCTATCATATATTTTTCAAAATATTTTAAGTCAGAAAATATTATTTTTATTTTTTATCAAAATCAGCTTCGCGAGGGTTAGGTACAAATTTCTAGTGTTCCGTTATAAAGCGACGCGAACGCAGACCGGTAGTATGGGAGGAAATATCATTACATTATGATATGCAATATGCCGGCAGCCCGCGGCAGATGGCTCCGATTACTGCCGAAGATTGCCTCGTAAATTGAAATATTTGGGAAATACGTCACTGAAATAAAGCACCAGCACCGGTCTAAAGCTGCGATTGCCAGAAAACACTCTTGTTTATAGACGGAGCAAAAATGTGCAATGAAATAAATTTTTGCTAACTGCTTTTAGGGAAGTTTTGCTTAAAAATAATCAATAATACGTACATAATATAGTTGTGTTACATAACTATTTGTTATATTAGCAATGGTGGAGCAGGTGTTTGGCATTGATTCATATAATAAGTTACATAGCACAACGCATGAGTTAATCCAAATACCCTATAAAAATTAATAACACGTCCAATTCCAGTGGAAAATGTGGCAATATCAACAAGATTAGCCGCTGGAGGGAGCTAGTTTAGCATATTTATAATTATTATTATTTTTTGCTAGAGAGATCCCGATGAGTTACAAAACTCATTGTAGGATGAGAGGAACTTACAATACCTAGGCGGGAGTCAATAGGTACAATTCCACTTTGGTATTTTGATATCAAAATTAAAAATTTATCATACAAAACAGAACAAAAACAGAAAACATCATAATTATAAGTGTCACATACAAACCAGTACACAAATAGAAAAGAGGAGGTTATCTAGAATAAATAAAAATACACAAAAAAGGAAACAGACAGCGATACGCACATAATAACAGAGCCAAGGTAGGAATTTAGAAGGTACTTACCCATTAATACGTTGGTAAAAATAGATTCTGTTTGATTACCTACAAATACAGGGGATAGACAAAGAGAGAAAAAGATACAAAACAAAGTACAACACGACAAGAATTACGTATTTTCGTTTTTATATGTTTTAAAAAATATTCTTTTAAAGCCTTACTTTGATTTTTTGGAAAATGCTTTTTATTTTTATACATATCTGGAAGAGAGTTGTAGAGTGTGTAGGCAATAGAGTTAAGATATTTGATTCCATAATTTTTAGTATGTGTTAGAGGAATGCGGATTTTATTGTTACTACGAGTATTGTGGTTGTGGATATCTGATTTTGATTTGATTTATTTTATAACTTAATATTGATATAAAATATATAATGTCACAAAAAATCGATTTTGTTTGTGAAGTTTACGGATGTAATAATAACAAGCAACAACAACGTTTTTTGGGGTGCCGAAAAACGTCGACAGATTAGTTGCTGAAATATAATATGACTTCGTTAAATCCTACCAAATAAAAACGTAAAAAGTGGATAACACTCGTACCTTACAAAATATAAACTCTAATGTTTTAGTTTCATTTAGCATTCTGTGTTCATTTTGAAGTTATAAATCATCAATTGTGATGTTCAAAACATATTTTTCTCTATCACAGTTATCGAATATATTAATGTTTAATGTTAATTTATACATAAATATATTTTTATATATCATATCAACATTATAAAATGTATTGAAAACTATTTGCGAAAATTCTGGTAATTATTTAAGTATATTAATTCTGCAAAAAAAGCAATGAGAACAATACTAAAACGCAATTTATACACACGGATAAGAGTCATGTTAAAGTAGCTTATTTTTATCACAATGAAGCAAACTACATATTTGCATGTATTTATTTTTATACATTAGATAAACATAGGGATGATGTCTAAGGAAATGAAAGAAAGAATTACTTACAATCACGAGATACGTGGACACGAGATGAGAAATGCAAAACAAATTAGATTGCCTACAAATGAAGAAATCAAGCAGCTAGATATATCTGATGTACAAGGCCGTCCAATTTTAGAACAAAATCTCGAATGACATTATTGAGATTGAAAATATGTTTCATTTTAAAAAGAAATTAAGAAAGTATGTCCAGCTCACATTGGTGTTTTGTTTGGGATTTAATATGTTTAAAACATTTAAAATGTACCTATGTATTATGTTTGCCAATTAATGTATTTTTTTATATTTAAAAAAGTTTTTAGAATTATTAGCACACACGATGACGTGAGCTAACTTTAGATAAAACAAATAAATATTTTGAATATTTTAGGGTATTTGGTTGAACACATGGAATAACACAGAAAACACTTCCATTCCGGAACAAGGCGCACTTATTGATCTTTGCACATATAATTAATATACTGTATAAATTCGAACTTTTTTATATTCTACAAAAAACTTTTACGAACACTTTATATTTTTTAAATATTGGAACTGATTAAATTATACATAGCACAGCCCAGTAAAGTGCCTACATATATATTCATAAGTACCTACTTAACCATTTTGAAAAAAACTCATAAAACAAAACTCATAAAGAATGGCAAAAATGTCACATGAAAATTAAATGTATTGTTTTGGTGAATATAACACAAGATATTTAAAAAATTCTTTAATAAATTTACAAAATTATCTTCAATATCTAAACAAAGAAGCATGTTCTCAGGAATACGATTTTATGTACTTTTCGTTTTATTGCTTTAGGAAAATGTAAGACACAGAATTATTTGTTCCTCATAGAAGCGTGCCCTGGCTTTTATGAAGTATGTTCCGTGTACCTATCTGGAATCTACACTTTGCTCGTAAAAAATGTGTAGGCAACTGTTTCTAAAATTTATGATTTGCTATAAAAATATTGAAGAAGACATTTAGTTTTTTTACGACTTTTAAAAATAAAATTTTGGTTTACGCTCATTAATGAGACCGTTTTTAGAGTTAATTTATGACATATTTGTCTCTAAAATATTTAGCTATAAAATATACCAACAAACAAGAACATTTTAATGATGAAGCAAGTCAGACGTACGCGGTGTTCAAGTTTTAATTCTGAAAGTGCACATTTCTGTATCTTTATCGTACTCGCTCTAATTTTTCATAATATTACCTACGAAAATAATGATAATATGGTTGTATGTTATTACTCTATGGCTATATGAACACTTTGCCAATGTTGTACTATTATTTATTCGAAAAAATATTAATTAATATTTTTTAACGGTTGCGAAGGTCGTAAGTTCAAATCCCGGCGTGGTACATTTTATTTTAGGGACTCCCCCACCTTTCTCTTCTCCATCTCTTTCCTCTCATCAATTACAACATACCCCAATCGGGGATACCATAGTTTCACTGGCTCCAGACGGTTGGGAGCAGTCGTGTTACATACTGTAACTTTAAAATAATTATTCAAAGAATTTTCAAATAACATTAAACAGTTTGGATAAATTAGTAAAATACTTTGAATGTGAATACCGCACAAAATAGTATATGTACTGTGTCATACCAAATTAGGATAGGTTATGAGGCTAAGGGGAGAATGAGGTGGGGAAGAATAAGGTTGGGTTAGGTTAGGTGACTGACTATTTAGATCCGATCACTAAACATGATAAATGCACGGAGAAAAAATAATATCGTAGATTTGTTACAATAGTGTTACAAAAGGGATAGCATGACGTTTCCTTATAAACTTTTAGTACATTCATAATAAATCGGAATACGTGTTTATCCACCTGCGTTTGTCTTGATAATACACGCGACGGCGAAATGCGAAAATATTAGAATTTTTACAAACACGTGTTCTGAAATCGCCATAACACATTCGTATTTTACTGATAGTTTTTTAGGAAACCTGTCATTTCATTTGTTAAAGATCTACCAAATTCTTCATAAATTAGCAATATTTTATATCGGTAATTTTTTTCTGTGACATTTCAAGCAACGCTTCTATTGTGAATAGTGGTATTCCGCCAGAGCGATACTGAGAGTATAATCATTCTGCAAGCTTTTTGACTCTTCCTTTACACCTAGTTTTACGCATTAAATGATTATCTTCGATTTTTGGATTACAATTCAACATCAATTGAACTTTTCGAATGCCTCCGCACAAAGCTTACTCCCCTTGCATGATCCCAAACAAAGCGAACTATTAAAGCTATAGAGGTTTGTAGTTGATAAATATGTGAATGGTTTGACAATGCGCTTTGACGTGAAGCTGTTTGTATGTTGGGTTTGCTCTTTGCGGCAGTTCATTGTAGGGGCGGTTAGTAATCCTACCTACAAACAAGCCACCCTAATACACCCATTCTAAATATTTTACGATGTTAATAAAAAATAGTTTTCTGCATGCACTACTATCCACACAAAAATTCTAATCTTTAAATGTTTGTTGATATTTATATACATTACAAGTTATTCATCGGCGTAACAGATTTGAAACATAATTTTTCGCTGCAGGAAGTGTACTAACTACTCAGATAGACAAAAAAAAAACTGTACATGAAAAGATTAATACACAAGATGTTAATTTGATTATGAGCTTCGAGAGTGAACTTGGATAAACTTATGTAATGGTGTCTGGTTACATAGGACTAGACACAATTCAGTATAATTATTCATAATTCGAAAGGCAGTGCAGCAGTATTACCGACCATGTATTTATTCTAAGGAACATAAACAGTCTTCATATTAATTTAATATACGGCTTTGGATGGAAAAGAAACAGACCAATTTCAAATTTTCACAGGGAACGAAAATTTTTTTTTCCCTATTAATGACTTATTAATTCCCTATTATTTACCCGTTGTTCTAACCAGAATTTCAAATTAAATCAGACACACCCTGGTTACAACAACAATTAACAATTGATATTTGTGCTTTGAAATAGCATGTCTCTTCAAACCTTTTTTCTAACCGGTCTTCTTCCTCTTTTAAATAGCATATACCATTGATGTATTATACAACAGTCAATGGCATGCACACACTGACTCTGTCATCTTAAGCACTTGTATATAATGTAAAGTCATCACATAAAAATGATTTAATAGCTTATTAAAGTAAAATATCCTAATATAATCATTGTTTGCTGTCTCGGGGTTCAAATCGCGTGGTATTACATTTAACTGCCCATTTGGTTCTAATTTACAATAGAGTACCTCGACTCCAGCAGTAAATTCCCCTTAAAATTATAATGAATATTATTCATATAACACGTGTTTATCCGAACGCTTCAACATAAATATTAACGACTTCATTTCTCGTGCGTTATATGACGTTAATGCTTAACAGGTTGTGAATGTCATCACGAGTATTTTCGTTTATTATAGCAGACCAAAAAAATAATACAATCGTGGGATTCGGAGGGTCGTATTAATATAAGTGAATTCCCCACACAATGCCAAATCGGAACAACGGAGTTGGGATCATTGATTATCTCACATAAAACCACTGGGTTTATGCATCTTGCAAGTATTTCGTGCATTACACGATACCCGCATAGCTGGAACAGTCATTTCATTATATTAAGATGCTTTGTACAGGACCGGACCTGCAAAAGTTTATGTCCAGTGCAGAAAGTGCCCTCCCTAAATCTCCGATGAAAACAAATTTTGCACTCGTTAAGTTTTCGTAAATCAATACAATCACTTTAGTCCTAAAACTATCTTAAAACTGTACTGGTATTACATATGCATGGGTCAAAATAGACCCGGACTATATCGGACCTACGATCGACTTTAATATTCACACACCTCGTGCTCAGTATTCAACAGAACACTGCAATGCAATGCACGCTAGTCCGGTGTTAAGGTTAAATGCAACGCTTGTTATATTCTACGTGTTCATAGATGGCGTTAATTAAATAATTTTATTAAAATACGCTTTTGCAAAGTATTTCTTTACAATATTAAGAAAAATCATTTGTTTGCGCCCGTATATACGCAATATGAATATGAATAAATAGTTTTGTCTATATAAAAACTCAATTCTATCGAGAAAGGCATGCAAATACAATATTGGATTCAATAATCGGTACAATATTGAATTCGTATGCCTTTCTCGAAAGAATTGAGTTTTTAAACGAACAAAACTATGTATTCATATTCATATTGCGTATATACGGGCGCAAACAAATGATTTTTCTTAATATTGTAAAGAAATACTTTGCAAAAGCGTATTTTAATAAAAGTATTTAATTAACGCCATATATGAACACGTAGAATATAACAAGCGTTGCGTTTAACCTTAAATGTTATTTTCAGATTTACTTTCTTTCTCAAGTCGTATTTGACCCACCTCAAGTGTAACTTTTTCCCTCAAACACAGGACAAAAAAACTTACATTATCTGTACAAAAATTTAATTATAATTTAAAGTTAACTGCAGTATGATTGCAACTTCCAAAAATTGTTTATAACTTTCTAAATATTTTTTAAAATATTGGGCTCATATTCAAAAAATGTTTACTTATATTTAGTATGAAAAAATTACGAAAAAGGATGATTGTTATTTTTTCACTACTTTTATTTACATTAAAATTATACCAGTTAGTGTTAATCTAAGATATGTTAATGACTTCGATAATAATCAGAACTTTGGAGAGTTGAAGATTATATGTAGATCACTAAACCTATATTATTCTTTGTTTTTTTTAAATTATATATTATTACTGTATTTTGTATTCGCAGCTCTCAAACTTGCAACAATATCCATTGAAATATATATATCCCGTTGATTTTTCACACAAATACAAATTAAGCAATTATTATTTACATAAAATGTTTTTTAATAGCTTTCTTTGGGTATAGACTAAATAATTGTATTCACATTACACTTAAACATTTAAACGAGCGAAATGCAACACTATTTGCATTTGCAATGTCATCACGCGTTAAACATATTTGTACAGTAACAAAGGGAGATTTAAATCCCTGATTTGCCAATTTGGTATTTACGAACAGATGCATAAAGATGCAAGAAAGGTTTTATATTTATTTGCAGTTTTTAATTAGGTACATAGTTACCTATGTCCTAATACAATCATAGACATATTTTATTTAAAAAAATAATATTATAAATCAATCCATTGATTTTGATGTGTGATTGTTATAGTGTTAGTAGCCTATTCCAAGTACTCAGATAGAGATGTATATATTGTTTATATGCGTGAGGATGCGTCATATGGGTGTATGTATACATGTGTTTTATATGTATGTAGGTATGTCCGCTGCTATATACACATGTGTGCTTGCATGCACACATATTAAAAATTATATATATAATTGTGTACATTTTTACAATCTAATGCTAATTTACTTCTTTCTCCTTTCTAATTTCTATCTTCTACTTTTTATAACAATTTTTCCAAAATTTTAGTTTCATCTATAGTTACTAATTTCATATGTTTACACTAGATTTCATATTTCATACAAAGTAATTACACTCAATTGGTCACCATGAAACAGGCAGCCGCCTAGTATGGTGATTCATTATATCTACTTTATGTAAATTTCAAAATAATGTAACATGTATTAAATAAATAAATAAAATAAATCACACATTCGCCCAATTAAAGAAGAATTTTTTTTAAATTTCCTTGTTTGATTCGCCAAATATCTTAATTTCTTCGTACATCATGGACTTTTGACTCCCGGTTTTATTTTATTTATTTTCGTCAAAGTGTGTGGTTGTGCTGTAGGTTTTCAATTTTCAGATGTCTTCAATTTCTTGGAAATGCAATTGATGTATGGCGAAAATATGTTAAAGATTAAAAATATGGAATCGAATTAAATAATTCGTTGAAATGATAAGATATTTAACTCTTTAAACTATTTCTGTATTTGTTTATATTTATGCGCCCGTTTTTGGTAGATAACATTAAAAATTTAACTATACTCTTAAGACGATGAATGTGCATTAATGCATATTACGATATTCTGCCCCTGTCAGAAATCCCATCAGCTATTATTTTTGTAATGATAAACCAATATTTTTAATAATAAATTCTGTTATCCATCCAACCTACTTTATAAGGAATGTAATGTTATGTGCATAAAACAGCTATATATCACTTAAATACTTTGTCGATTTTTTATCAATATTAAATTTGCTGAAAGAACACAACAAATGCGGACAACTAGAATTAGCTCTACATTGAACTTTGTGGCGGTACATACTAAAACTTCTTTTGGTCAAAGAAATTATTTATATCAGGCACCACTTATGCTTAATATTCTTCCAAATCATATTAAGTATACCAATTCCTTAGTTCAATTTAAAAAGTTAATTAATTGTACCGGACGTACCTCCACCGACTTAAATTAATTTTAATAAATCTGAATTTACGCAGAGGCAGTTCCTTTACAAACTCACCTCTGCGCATATTCGAATTTAGGCAACAAAATTCTCTCTATAAAAATCTGTAATCTTATCTGCACTTGTGTAAAACTGTAAATCTTATATGAAAAACTGATCAATAAATAAAACCACGGGGTCAAGCAGTCATCATTATAGACAAAAAACAAAGGCTTGACCCCCCAACACCCTCTTATAAATTAAATACCTATCATCTGTACAAAACATGGAAGATTTGCATGAAATTTTGAAATTGTGCAAACGCAGTTTCCTTTACAAAACTTGCCGTTTGCACAAAATTGAATATTGTGCAAATCTTCCCCTTTTAAATATATGTTTTCTCTCTTTAATATGTAAATTTGCACAAATTAAATATTGTGCAAAGCTGCCTTGTAAAAAATATTTTCTCTCTGTAATATGTGCAAACTCACAAAATATAATTGAATAAAAATGACACGGGCAAAGTGGTTTGAAGAACAGTCAGGACCTAGTCAAAATCGTCCCCTTCCAAGTTACGCAACAACGGCGCTCTCTCCTGTGACAAATTCCGGGAACCCAAAAATAATTCTCGGAATTTGTCGCTAACAAAGGGAGAGCTAGGTCCGTTGGTCCTTTAAAAGGCGGACAACTTGTGCAATTCGGCAGAGAGCCAGCAACGATCGGACCATCAACATCTCTCCTGGACTGCCCTGACTGCCTTCTTCAAGCCTCTCCTGCCCTGGACCTTCACTGCAACCTGGCCTTCTTCTTTCTCCCGGCTCCCTGGTGCTCATCAAGAAGAAAACATTTTCACAATAGTCGAAGCGTCCCTAGTCAGGGCGCAGGTTCCCCCCTACCTTCCTTCCCCCTGCCTTATACCTTTCTCCCACATTTTCCCCATTTCTCCCTTTTCCCTATATTTATCCCCACTTTTCCCACATTTTTTCCCCAATTTTCCCTATCCTAATTTTCCCCATTTTTACCACATTTTTCCCCATTTTTTCCTTTTCCCCATATTTTTCCCCATTTTTTCCATTTTTTCAACATTCTCCCTACTTTTTCCCGACCTTCCCTTCCAAGGCGTCGAAGCGGCCAGCCGGCCACTCCCGCTATATCGTCTGTGCGGCCGGCGACTACAGTGCCGTCCCGTACATTAAGGTTTTTGTATTGACAGTCGATTGTTTTAATATCAAAGACCCAATCCTGTCTAAAAAGGATCCAAATGACAATCTAGTCTCCTTTAACGGAAGCAATCTTCCGAACAGGCCTTCGATTGATATGCTTGGTATAACTATAAGTGACCAGCTCAGGTACGGGGGCTCCATCGAAGCCAGAGTAAAGTTGGCCTCTCAGAAGCTGGGCGTACTGTACAGGGCCCGCAGATACTTTAATAATACACAACTGCTGACCCTGTACAAATCGCAAGTGCGCCCTACTGTCGAATTTGGCAGCCATCTCTGGTCCGGAGCCCCTAAATACCTGAAAAAAACCCTTGACTCTGTGCAAAAACGGGCGGTCCGTTTGATAGATTCCCCAATTTTAACAAACGGACTGCAATCTTTAGAGCACAGGCGTCAGGTAGGTATGCTGTCCTTGTTCTATCGGTATTACAATGGAAGATGCTCTGAGGAACTAGCGTCATTGATCCCTTCGGCACCGGTGCGTAGTCGGGATACACGCCAAACGCGCGCCCAACATTTGTACACAGTTGACACTTGTCACATGAGAACGGGTCGCTTCTACGATTCGTTCTTAAGTTCAACAGCTCGGCTGTGGAACGAACTGCCGGCCTCTGTGTTTCCTCCCTCCTACAACATGGGACTCTTCAAGACCCACGTTCACTCCTTCCTCTCCACAAAAAGACCCTCCACACAGCATCCCCAAAGATGACATAGGCCCTGAGGGAAATTATTTTCTTCAGGGCCTCCTGTTTGGAGTAAATATTAAAAAAATTATATATATATAAATTATTTTTTTTCATCGTTGTCCTTTCTTAAATAATAAGATTTTATATAAGTCCCATTTGCTAAAAACTGAATGTCACCCTATCTGTTGTAAGAAGGGGCAGTTTTACTAACGTGGGCGACAGTGTGAAAAGGTGCCTTTGTACGGAGACTTACCAGTGTACATTTCGGTTTTAGCTCAGGTGGTAGAGAATTGAGTTCCGTATCTTCAGGTGTTAGGTCAGCCAATGGGCTTTTACCCTGGGGACGAATGCCAATTCGACCACTGCATATCCGTCAAAAGAAACACAAAATGGGAGTATCAGAGTATATTCACAAAGCACACTTACATTACAGATACACAGATGAAAAGGGTTAATTACATCCTAAATATTTCTAGCTGTTTGTTAGGAACAATCTCTCTCTGTATTTAAGGTTCTGGCTGGCAAGCCTGAATGTTAACACGATTCAAATCATAAAAGGCACATAAGGAGAAATGGTTATTAATCAGCTTACATGAATTTGCAGGAGGAAACAACCGTGCATCTTGAATCACTAATATGGCGGGATATCTTCTGTACTGTACGCGCCAATGCGCGTGCAGTTCTCCATGTAAATTGGCACTGAATTAGATATTGGTTATTTAAAGTATTGGCACAAAAATAGCTGTTAATTTAGGCGCGCTACAGGGAGCGTCTTTGTTAATTGCAAGGCACACATGTTGTCAAGGCCGAGGTTAAATTGTAAGTGACCGTTGATTTCGTCAGCCAGCGTGCGCGCGCATTGTGCAGTGCCAACTTGACCCTGCGCAATGCGACGCATGCGTACAGCGAACAAAGGTGACAACTGATGGCTAGGTAATTTGAATTCGCGGGAGTTTTGAACGTGTCGATTTGTTACGTGACACTGTCTTTATTATCTACTATGCTTCTTCTTTTGAATAGTGATTAATGATTAGTTATGGTTCAAATATTGTTGCAATATACTGTCAAATTACCAATCTGGTAACACATCTAATACTTATTTTTTCTTTAATTTTGAAATATTTTGTGTTTGTATGTAGAAATACTTTATGTTTGTCATACTCTTATGTTTGCTTCACTCAAATGTAAATTGTTAACTTCGATACTCGCTTAGTCCTAGTGAGGTTGATTTTTATGTGAAAAAAAAGTGTTTTATGTATAGTGAGATGCAATAAATAAAAAAATAAAAAAAATGGTTATAACACAAGATTTTATGCATAGCATAAGGATAACAAATAATTATTACTTATAATTATTTGTCCCTTCAGCTGCTGATCCGATACTGTTTTCATCCGCCTTGTAACTCAACACGACGACTACCTAATAGTAGGTAGGTTGTTCTTATTAAACGCCCGTTGAAAACTCTAAATAAGTTTTAAGTATCCCGAAAGATGTCCACCAATTCATAAAACTCCAAAATTGCATCTTAACTAATTAAAGTTTACATTCATGCACAGGATATTTCAAACAATGTGGGGGTTTCCCATAAAATCCGCATGTAAAATTTTCATAATATCTCGAATAAAAATCAAATTTAAATCCTTGACGTCCTCGAACTGAAGCCTTTCGAGATTTTAAAGTGTATCTGTAGCGATACACACGATTACTTCGATGCTTTGATGCAATCTTGCCAAAGTAAAAACAATTCTTTCAGATGAATAAAATTAGTACTAACAATCAATTGAAGAGTAAATCTGTGGTAGTTTAGCGGGGAACGTATAACACTAAAGCTGGGAACTAATGCGATTATGTAACGGATCTTATGGAAAGACGATATCGGAATTTCGTGTGGTTGAACATATTGTATCGGTGATATTCTTAAGAAGATTCCTTCTCGATAAAACTCGTCAGTTAATTATTGATATTGATAAATAAATGCATAACTGGGCATTAGTACACACACAAATGTGTCTTTGCACAACTTTATACACGATTGTATCTGGCGTATGATTGTATCTATTCGTTGCAGTATGCGGATTGGCCCTGAGCCCAGATGTCGAATTTCGGACCCTCAAAAACAGACACGTAGGTACATGAAATACTTTTGTAAAACTTGTTTTACGTCCAAGGGTGTTAACACAGTCGTATAATCTCAGTAAGAAAAGAAAACTGTTATGTTTATATTCATGTAACTACTTTCCTAACTCCTTCGTCCCGCCCGTTCACCTTCCATTAACACATTGACTATTGCCCCCATAGACATCCAAATTTATAGACTTGCCCTAACATGAAATCTTGTAATCATCTCGACGAACTGGAGGCAATCCTCGTGACCTTATTTTCGGCAGCAGGAGGTCTAGCACGGACGATCGATGAAGCCCTATGTCAATACGATATTGACCGAGTTCGTGATCTATGGTCAGTTTGCGTTGTTCTCGAGCATGGTCAAAATATGAGTTACTCCTATCGACCCGACATTGTAAAGTTATCGATCTCACTAAGCTAAACCCTCAGGGGGGTTCGAGATCTAGAATGCTTTAAATAAACTACCACATCAGTGGTACATTGACCACCAAAGAGCGCCTATTGTAATAACAAGACACTGTGCAAAAACGTAACGTTCTGTTATAAAGGAAAGATTTTTCTACGCAGATTCTGAATGTTCGTTTTTAAACGAACTCACTGGCTTAGCGACGCTTAAAATTAATGAGTTGGGAAAAGTATTTAGTTTTGGAAACAAGTCTAAGGTTTTGTTTACCCGATTTGGAATTTGTGCTTAAGTTCTTTAAGCAGCCAGCAATTTGCGCGTCATTGTAAAAAAGGCATAATAATTCGTAAACTGATTTTATTCTCGACGACATTTCAGATTCGTTTTTTGACAATCACGGAAAAGGAAACGGTCACGCCGCCTCCCGCGCTCCTCGCAACTTGGTTTGTTCCCTTTTCTCTTATTGGCTGATCTATCAATTTGAATATCTATGATTGCCTTATTTTTTTTCACTGGCAACCCTAGAACTCATGATTGGTGATCACTTAAAATTGATTAAAAGGACCAAAATTTTAAAAGAATAGTTTTGAAATTCGTTTAAAAACACGGAATAAAAGACAGCTAACGACAACACTAATTACACAACATATTGCTTTTTGAAATTGAGTTAATTTCTATAGTGAAAAAAACTGTTATCACGACATTTTACGAGATTTTTTTGTGTGCTAATTTCTTAATATCTAACTTACACTTCATGGTGCATTTTTTACCATATTGCGTATAATATCTTGTAACTGGTTCCACTAACAGTTTGTTTTGTTTGCCGGTCTTTCGCCCTTAGAGCGTTAGGTACTCATCTCCAACTAGTAGAATTTTTTCTCTACGTGTATTACCTGAAAATAATTCATCAATGTCATGCATACCACGAAATGTACTTTTTTAATACGTTGATAATCATTGGTTTGAAATAATTTAATTTATAAAAAAACTGAAATAATGGTTTTATCTTTGACTTCTTATTATATCTCTTAAACTATTACGAACCATATATTTTTCACTAATTCAATCTGTATTGCAATATGGAATTGTTGGCTGGGGTGTTGCATTCAAAACCTCTCTCTTGCCTTTAGAAATCATCCAGAGAACATTAATGTAGTATATCATATAGGCGTTCATGCTCACCGGAGATAGCCGAGGGTTGTCGAACGTTTCCGACTCTGCTGGACAGCGGGCGGTCGGGCAACGCGGGAGCGCATTCTCGTAAATTCCTTCCTAGCAGTTAGACTGCATTGTACTTTATAAACAACTGAATTATTAATAAACTTAACTTCGTATAAAAGAACCTATTTATTTAATACAGTAATGAACATTACAATTAATAAAAATAATTTCAAATAAGCCATGCGATTATCCTACCATCAGATTATTTAAATAATTTAAATTCCCTTCTCTGCCTATCATTTCAAAGATTCTTTCAACAACGAAAACCAAACATTTTTTTCAAACAGCAACAGACCAAATGTGCATGGTTCTATAACCACCCCATGATGCAACACGACCACAGCTCAACAATTTTTTTTTTTTTTTTTTGGTTTTAGGCATTTCACCCTTTATAAATATAATGGAGTGAAATGGTTTATCCAATTACTTCTAGATGTAAGATTACAAAAAAATGACGTTAATTTCAAAAACACTACTAAAAATATAATTTAGTAGAATTTCTTCATTTATTACACTTTTTAAATAATATTATAATTCTCTAAAATAATATTAGATAAACTTTTTTTTTCTGCTTTCTTCTTTTTTTCTCCGCCTTTTTTCTATTAATTTTCACAACAATTGTTTGTAAATTTTATTTTATTTTTCTTTGCTTAAAATAATAATTTGTTAAAATAGTAATTAATTACGTTTCTCCACTGTTTTAACACGAGTTTTGCTCATGAAAAATGTGTTTTACGATACTGTTTCCAATATTTTAAAAAAAATTGTAATATGTATAAATTTTTACCGTGCATCTTTAAACCAATAAAGAAATAAAAAATAAACAAAAAAAATATTGTTTTCTGGATTAAATGAATGAATATAGTGGCATCTTTGCAGAGGAAATTAACCCACTTTACGACATCTGATCGAGCTTTCAATGACAATGCATTGTATCAACTTTTGGTGTACATCACGCACACACACGCTCGCACACGAGCACTTTTCTGAAATCGAATGACATTATATTTATGAAATACAATTTTACAGAAGTTAAAGTGACGGTTCTATCCAAATAGAATTTGGCTTAGGCGTTATTGACTCCCTGGGGAGAAAGATTTAATCCTCAGTCAAAATAAAAACAAAAAAGTTTTTTTAGGTTTTAAGATATATTCAAAGTTTACAGCAATTTAAGAGCCAATCCCTGAGGAGGAAGGTTCAATCCTCATTCAAACCGATAAAAAAATTGAAATTGACTTCTAGCCTGCCCAAGAAATCATACCCAGCAACTCTTTCTAAAATCGAAAATAGATGTTTTATAGTGAAAAAAAATGTTTTTTAGTTTGATTTTTTTAAATATATTATATTAATACTAACATTTCGAGAACATAAATTTTCAATGCTTACCTTTCATAATATCATACAGGTAAGCTCTATCACTCCATCTCCCCCTCTTCCATTTCATCCCCCACCCTACCCCTCCCCACCATTGTTCCGCAACACCCCTCGCAGTTCGAAGGTGAATCGGCACCCCTAACTTCAGGATTGAAAACCGAGCTGGTACCTGCTTAAAGTTTAAATTGAAAGCATTTAAGATGATTAAGTGCGAACGTACCCTAACTGCCATCTGATACAATGAGCGAATGAACTAGGGAACATTACAATAGGTGCAACTCTTACAAGTTTCATGTATAATTTAAATTTACTGCAAAAAATGTTGTTATTACCGATGCATGTTTTTTTTGTTTGATTATCGTGAATTTTCTTGCCATACTATTAATTATTTCTATAGATGTACCTACTTGTGCTGTGAAAATTACTACAGTAAAAAATCTTAGGTTTTAAATTGAGATTTAATTGTGTTGACAATTTAAATTCATGTATATTTAAGAATTAGATTTTAATAGGCGTTTATAATTTATTGTATTTTTATGTGCGTACTGCATAAGAGTCACAACTTCTCCCAATGCCAGCATGCGAAATTATGTTTCCGGTTTCTCGCAACACTGCGAAACCGTTGTGTTCTGAAATTTTATTGAATTTAAGTAAAATTAATTACTGTGTTCACCACTATTCAATTATATTTGATATTTTTGATTAAATAGTGGTAGGTACGCAAAGTTATTTATTTTATTTTAATTAAAATAAAGACACAATGTGAATTTGCAATTATTGGAGAAGTAATTAAATTCCTTTTAACACTAGAAATAACGTAAAGAAGTTGAAGTGTTAATTGGATTTTTTTTTTCATGATTCTTGATTTAAGGCGATGCACTACGTAGTAATTTAAAATCATGTGTTTTTGGTTTGAAAATTTGGTCGTCTAGAATTTTTTCAGATGCTTCATTTAAATGCTGCGAGTAGAATACATCCTGGTCTTTGAAATTATCGAGTATTTTTTAGATAAGTCTTTTTATAAGCCCAGAAAAAAATAATGTATAAGGCTTATGAAAACTGCTTTAAAGTTCAAAATCTCCTACTTACAACCCGATTTTCGGTTATGGTTTTATTGTATTATGTGGCAAATTAAGTTATTTATAAAATGATCGAAAAACATTTAAATATTTGTGCCTGAACATCCACAAAATAAAATAAAAGGCACTTTTTGGGCTATATTTTTTTCTTGCATAAATCAAAACAGGTGGATGGTGTGAAGCGGGAATTTAAGCCTTATCGACATCTACGTAAGGTTTGTTATTGATAGCTGCTCGATTCAAAATATTACACGACGTAGTACATCGCCTTAACAAGTTCAGTGAAAAAAGGATGCGCATCTTATTTACTTTTTTTTTTAAATATAATGATTTAAAACTAAAAAGGTCGCTGCCGTCAATGTGACGATTAGGGCCACTAAGCTAAGTTTCGCTTGTGTTTTATAGATTATATTCTACCAAATGCTTAGAATTGGTTAAATTTTAACCAAATTAAATTAAGTAAGAAATTACATTAATTATTGTCATATTTATTTTATATGGCAAAAATTAAACTCACATGCGATCAATATGACGGTCGCAGGCTCTAAGAGTATGGAGCAGTATCCGGTCGTTTTAGAGTTAATGCTTACAAAAATTATCCACATAAAAAGAGTTTAGTATTAATATTGAAACGTTTGTAGATTTCATCACTGCATTTTGTGAAATAAGAATTAACGGTTATCAAACTAATTGACGGTTGAAAAAAATTGCGGGGTCCTATTAAATTTGTGGTGTCGTCTTTATTTTATTTTATTTTTTTTTATTTTTTATATTTACTCCACACAGGAGGCCCTGAAGAAAATAATTTCCCTCGGGGCCTATGTCATCTTTGGGGATGCTGTGTGGAGGGTCTTTTTTTGGAGAGGAAGGAGTGAACATGGGTCTTGAAGAGTCCCATGTTGTAGGAGGGAGGAAACACAGAGGCCGGCAGTTCGTTCCACAGCCGGGCTGTTGAACTTAAGAACGAATCGTAGAAGCGACCCGTTCTCATGTGACAAGTGTCAACTGTGTACAAATGTTGGGCGCGCGTTTGGCGTGTATCCCGACTACGCACCGGTGCCGAAGGGATCAATGACGCTAGTTCCTCAGAGCATCTTCCATTGTAATACCGATAGAACAAGGACAGCATACCTACCTGACGCCTGTGCTCTAAAGATTGCAGTCCGTTTGTTAAGATTGGGGAATCTATCAAACGGACCGCCCGTTTCTGCACAGAGTCAAGGGTTTTTTTCAGGTATTTTGGGGCTCCAGACCAGAGATGGCTGCCAAATTCGACAGTAGGGCGCACTTGCGATTTGTACAGGGTGAGCAGTTGTGTACTATTAAAGTATCTGCGGGCCCTGTACAGTACGCCCAGCTTCTGAGAGGCCAACTTTACTCTGGCTTCGATGGAGCCCCCGTACCTGAGCTGGTCACTTATAGTTACACCAAGCATATAAATGGAAGGCCTGTTCGGAAGATTGCTTCCGTTGAAGGAGACTAGATTATCATTTGGATCCCTTTTAGACGTAATCAGACAGGATTGGGTCTTTGAAACATTAAATTCGACGAGATTATTTTTACCCCAGGAGGAAATACTCTCAAGATAACCGTCCATTCTCTGCTTCAAAGCCCTCCGAGCCGTTGGAGTTTGTGTGCCCTTTGGGGGCTTGTCAAACAAAAAGCTATCATGAACTGTACTGTCATCCGCGTAACAATGAATCGGTGCACATGTCAAAAGGTCATTGATGTGCAACAAAAACAAAGTCGGAGACAGAACCGATCCCTGTGGGACGCCAGCATTTATGGAGTGCGAGGAAGAGGTGAAACCGTCAGCAACCGCCTGAATCGACCTATCCCTTAAAAAGTCAGCAATCCACGTACACAGGGATGCGGGAAGTCCGTAAGAATGCAATTTGTTGACAAGTCCTCGGTGCCAGACCCGGTCAAAGGCCTTGGATATGTCTAGTGCGACCGTTTGCGTCTCACCGTGACGTTCCAGGCACCGCCCCCAAACATGCGTCACATACGCGAGAAGATCACCGCACGAGCGGTTCCACCGGAATCCGTATTGACGGTCGTTGATAATTTTGTTCTTCTCGAGGTATGTGAGCAGTTTGTCGTTGATCACACGTTCCATCACTTTGGACAGAACTGATGTGATCGCTATGGGGCGGTAGTTGGCCGGGTTGGAGCGGTCACCTTTCTTGGGAATAGGGTGAATTACCGCTTTTTTCCAACCAGAGGGCACAGTGCCACACTTCAGGGACATTTTGAAGAGCTTTGTAAAAACTGGAACTATTTCTGCAGCACACCTCTGCAATACCAGGGCAGGTATTCCATCAGGTCCACTAGCTTTGTTAAGATCGAGCCCACGTATGACGTGGAGTACATCCCGATGCCGGATCCTCAGCTTTTTCATATAGAAGCCGCAGTGAGGAACCGACGGCGGAACAGCACCCCCGTCGTTGAGGGTCGAGTTTTCCGCAAACACTTTCCCTAATAAGTTAGCCTTTTCGGTGGCGGTGTTTGCTAGTGAGCCGTCAGGTCTGGTAAGAGGTGGCAAACTGGGTTTGCAAAAATTTCGACCTATTGAGCCCGCAAGCGACCAGAATGCTCTGCTGCCATGCGGGCAGGCAGCCAGCTTTTTGCTGATCTGCAGGTCGTGTTCGAATTTTGACCTATTGATGATGATATTGCAATCCTTTGCCGATTTGTTGTATGCTGATCTGCTTTCGGGCGTTCGAGATGTGTTGTAGGCTCGGTAAGCCGCGTTTTTTCGTCGGACTGCTTCGGAGCATTGTCGACTGAACCGCGGCTTTGAGCCCACACCAGTTTCTTTAGTAGTCGATTGTATGAAGCCATCCATCGCCGATTTGATGACTTCACCAATCTCCTGGGCACATCTTGAAGGGTCCGAAGTCCGAAAACAAACAGCTGACCACGGAAAAGCGTTGAAATGGGCCCGCATACCGAACCAATCTGCTGACCTATAGTGCCACACTTTTCTCCTCAGCCTCTCATTGGTTGGTCTGAGGCTAACGGGGATTGATGTCGTCACTAGGCAGTGGTCAGATGATCCCAGAGGCGCTGTGACGTCAATCTTATAACCGTGTGGCACAGTAGTTAAGAATAGGTCTAACAGATTGGAGCGGTGAGTCTGGACATCAGGAACCCTTGTAGGCTCCTGAACCAATTGCTCTAATCCGTAGCAAATGGCAAAGGATTCCGCCTGTCGGCCAGCCGAGTCCGTTGGGCCTGAGAACTTCAACCATGGTTCGTTATGAACGTTGAAGTCCCCCAGAACAACAAACTCGGCCGAAGGGTAGCGGGGCAAGAGATCATCAATAGTATCGCTCAAATGTTTGAAGAGCTCGGAAGTGTCTGATTCGCTATGGTTCGGTGAGCGGTATAGACATGCGTAGAATCTTGCCGTACTGGCAAGATTGACGCGCATCCACATTACGTCGAATCTGGAGTTTTCCAGACTCAATAGTCGCACACAGTTGACGTCAGCTCGACTATAGAGGCAGACTCCTCCTTTCAATCGGAATTTGCTTGCGAGGGTAAAGCCCGGGCAGTCCAGATAGGAGGAGTCTGGCGGCTCGGCTATCTGAGTTTCGGATAGGAAAAGAAGGTTGGGACGTTGGGACAAAAGATGGTGATGGACGGAATTTAAATTTGTGTGCAGGCCGCGAATGTTGGCAAAATTTACCAACAGTT
This sequence comes from Hesperophylax consimilis, assembly GCF_061612785.1. Taxonomy (NCBI): domain Eukaryota; kingdom Metazoa; phylum Arthropoda; class Insecta; order Trichoptera; family Limnephilidae; genus Hesperophylax; species Hesperophylax consimilis. Next base: position 8,564,305 of record NC_142842.1, read on the forward strand.
TTGGCCCGCACCGGGGACGCCTGCTACTCGCCGCTGTAACGATGTTAAAATTGTTGTGTTGTATGTTCATGATTTTTTTTTTTTTTTTATAAGGGTAGGAGGTGAAAGGAAAGGTCTGGAAAGGAAAGGTATGAGGGGTGGGTAGGAATCTGGGGTTCAGGCTGTCCAGGAGTGATGAGCGTTTGGTTCCACCCCACCCACTGCGGTGCTAGGTGATAGGCTGGGAGAGTCCGGCTGGAGAGGGCATCCAATGCGCCCCAAACGCTGCTGCTGGGTCCCCTCCGGTCACGAACCGGCACAACAGCAGTGGCGGGGTTTTTTCACTCGCTGATGGGGCAGCCCACCCTTAGTCGTGAGCCTGAGGGTCGGGCCCCTGTACTATCGAGCGGCCCGGTTATTTATTATTATAGTTATTTATTATTATTATTAATTAAATAGTATAAAATAAAGTCACTATCCGCGTCCATCTGTTTAAGCGATTAGTTCTTATCAACTACACAACGAATTTTAATAATATTTTTACTAACACTTCTTCCGAGAATTTCTTCCGGAATATACAGGTTATATTTATAATACATCAAAATAATGTACTACGAAATTGTATATCTTAAAAAGGCCACACAACCTCAAAACTTTAACCCAAACCATTTCCCGAGTAACGCCGGGACACGTTAGCTAGTTTTTAGTATAAATTAATCAATTAACTTATCTGCCAATTCCATCTGAATCTCTTCACAGTCGGCAATAAGATATATTTGATTAGATAGGTACATTACATTGTCTGTATAAAGCTCAGAAAACCTTAATAAAAGTAATACTAAAAAGTACTTTACTAACACCCACTTCAACCATATTCAAAAAATTCCCAGTGTTGAAGATTCAAAAATTATATTCAAAACAAATACTTACGTTCCTTTACAAGAACCTAAACACTTTTAAAACTTCACAAACTTCTCGCAATACCAGAACAAGACATGTACACCAACTACTAATACCAAAAACCAACACATCCTTTGGACAAAAACACTACAGATTCCAGGCTATAAAACTATACAATTCAACACAAAATAAAACATCTAATCTTACAGAATGCAAAAAACACATATAAAACTGGCTACAATCATTTCAAATATTATATTTCGCATTTATTTTTTTAAAACCATGTAAAAATCGATATTTTATTTTAATTTATATTGTTTCTCTGTGTAACTAATCTCCACTGTATTGTTTACTATTATATAACTTTACAATTTAAAAAGTCCTCCACAACACAGGTGAACTCCTAGCGTGGAGGACAATGTTGAAATTTAAAAAATATTGTAGTTTGACGTAACACATTCGCACAATAAATACAATATCTTGAGGGATTAAGTTCGCAAATAATTACTTAATCCCCCTCATGTATCCATCATACTGCACACTGTTCAGTGTAGAGCGTCATGCTACGGTGTCGTACATTTCCCGAAAAGCGAGACTGATTTTCCCTACGCTTTGTCTCCCGGCACTTGCGATTTTTTACTCTCAATTTTTTACCCCACCCCCTCCCCCTCCCTATCACCCCAAACCCCTCGGGAACAGCTTCACCTCCCACTAATAATACTTTTCGGGTGCCCACTTGGCGATGAAATCGATATTGTGAACCCCCTTTCCAACAATTCTACCACCCCCTATGCCTTGTGAGCACCCTTCCCACCCGTGAAGCATATCACACAGGGCGGACAATTATTAAAATTTGATGCATTTGCTTATTTATGAAATTCCTGTAATGTGAAGAGTATATGCATAGATTGCGTGCAATTTATTGATTAAAATATGTTTAGTTTTGACAAAATTCTAAAAAATTGAAAATCAGCGTAGAAATGCGATTTTTCTCTCTAACTACGTATTGATTTTTGTAATAATACAAGTTTAAAAGAAAAATGCCTATTTTCGGTAGTTTTTAGGTAAATAAGTTGTGTGTTTGTATGAAAAAAAAAATTTCTTCTATTGAAAAAAAAGCAATCAAAATTCTGAAAAGTTATTTATCTATTTTAATTCATGTAGAATCACCTCCCGAAGTTTGTGCCCTTTGCCCCGGGGACAACCTGTATGTCCGACAATACGTAATGCGACATTCTTATACAAAATCTATAAAAAATAAATTAAATTAATAATTCCGTTTACGTATGAGTTGTTTTTAACACATACACTGAAAAACAATAGCATGACTACAATTGCATATAGTAATAAGGTAAGTGCATATAGGTAATAACAATATTTAATACCTCATACCTTATATTTTTAACACCAACGCACCCTTTACGTGAACACAACATCCCGACGCATATTAATAACAAAAAATATGTCCTTATCGCTGGGAACTTCCATTCTTGTTCGTATATTCTATGCCGTAGTACATACATAGAACCCAAAGGCAAATATTACAAATGCCTCACCCTAGGCATACATACGACATACCGACTTATATATAATCAGAATGTAGATATGTCACAATGAAAATGTATAATTTTCTTTTGTCAGGGAAATACTCTTGTATCTTCGCGAGTAGGTAGGTACTGCGACGTATTCTGCTTTGGTTACGACGGTATTTTTTCTGCGCTCGACGAATATAAATTCGAGTGAAAAGATTTCGAGTTGTGTGTTTTAGACAACGTGCAAAAAATATTAACGCTGTCTGCCCGCGACACGGTGCCGAGTGCTATTGTGTGCTAAGTGTTATTTGTTTCTTATTACAACCTATGCATTTCTACAGGGACGAAATAAAAGTGTTTGGCTCTTCCCCACAGCTATTTAAGTAATGTGAAAATGTGGTAGACGCCAGTTATTGTGATCGAAATAAATTGTATTTATATTTCGGAATAACTTTAGTGAGTAAATACCTCAAATTGTAATATTTAATTATTGAAGACAATATTAGCGATTTCTAAACGAAAATCTGAAACAGAAAAATCAGAAAAGGATACGGTCACAGTCCTAGATGTCATCTAGGACTGTGATCGTATCCTTTTCTGATTTTTCTGTTTCAGATTTTCGTTTAGAAATCGCTAATATTGTCTTCAATAATGAAATTAATTGTTTTGATCACAATAACCGGCGTCTACCATATTTGAGTAATGTGAAAATGTGGTAGACGCCGGTTATTTTGATCAAAATAAATTGTTTTGATCACAATAACCGGCGTCTACCATATTTGAGTAATGTGAAAATGTGGTAGACGCCGGTTATTATGATCGAAATAAACTGTTTAAATCACAATAACCGGCGTCTACCATATTTGAGTAATGTGAAAATGTGGTAAACGCCGGTTATTGTGATCGAAATAAATTGTATTGATCACAATAACCGGCGTCTACCATATTTGAGTAACGTGAAAATATTGTAGACGCCGGTTATTTTGATCAAAATAAATTGTTAAATTTCTATTTTCGAACTACTATTTAAGTAACTGCGATCTTACTATCCACTCACAATTGGAGAGAAAAAGGTACTATGTAATTTATTGCTTATGGGAGGATTTTGAAAAAAGAATGTTGGGTGAGGTTAAAAAAAATCTTTTTTCATTAAATTAAAGTAATTCTAGGGACAGAGATAACTGATTGGGGTAAATGAGAAGACATTTTAATGTAACCTATATGTTCTCGAAATATGTTTCAATTATGTATAAATATTTAAGCCAAATGAAATGATTTCTATGAAAAATAGGCAAATTAAGGGCTGATTCATTGAACTTGTGAACACATTAGCAAGCACCTACCACAATCAATATCAATGCAATCGCGGTGCATTTAAAATCTAAAGCTCAGTCATTAAAATAATTAACTAGAGGTTTTGAAATAACAGAGTTCTATGTTTCGAAGTAACAAATCCGCCAAAGTTACACAAAAAGGATATTTTCAATTGGCGTTTAGACTAAATACCAATAGGTATTCAAGGTGTGAAGGAGCTCTTCCGGCTTGCCGACCTTTGAAAGAAATTTAATAGAATATTTCTCAGAAAAGTTTTAAATCTCAAAGAAGAAGAAGAAGAATGATTACTTTAACGCTTTTATAGGACTCTACCCGCCTCATAGATTCTAGTCGGCGACATAGCTCCCCTCTCTTTACACTGAATGGCACTCTTATAAGGTGTCACATAAAAGTGAAAAAATAAATTAAGCCTGCATGTAGGAACTATCAGGATTAATTCCAGTATTTGGAACTGTTACCGATGCATTTCTTCTGCTCGTTTTTTCTTTAAAATGATCTCATGTGGAGATACTGACATATAACCTTCATCATTGACAAAGCGTAGCGAAGTTCTTTTTAACTCGACCATTTGAAGTTTCATCTGCCAGTTTTTTTTGTTAGGTTCCGGTTCAAGATGGTGGCCGTGTTGGATACTATATTTTTATCCCGCTAGGGTTCGCATGATCGTGGTTCCTACTACCAGCAATCAATTCATAATAATTAAATAAAAAATCGACCTCCAAAAAACACTATTTCCAAACTTAATATTTTTGTTTGAATTAGAATTAAACCTTCCTACTTCCTACTACTCTATCAAACTCGTTAAATGCCGATCGCGTAGGAATAATATTTATTTTGTATATTAACTGCTAGAATATCATGCAATTTCATAAAAATTAATATATATATTCATGTTTGTACGTGATAACCACCAAAAAAATGGTGGAGTGCATGGTCATCGAGCCTATCTGCCGAGTTTTAGCTCGATCAGATGTCGGGAAGTGGTTAATTTCCACTTTCAAGATTTGCATTAATTCATTGCCGAAAACAGAAGTGAAATTCAAGTGGATTTGTCATTGAGATTGTGACATTTCTTTGGACAAACTGTATAATTCCAACATTTGAAATTTAAAAAAAAACATTGTATAAGATTTTGGGTTTATAATCAAATAGATAAGTATTTAAGTACCTACTTAAAAATCTTTTAATTTAAGGAAATTTTGGTTGTGATTTATTAAATAAGAGAAAATTATAAAAAACAATTTTGGATCCAAATTCTACTATTCACCGAACTATAGTTTATTCCAGGCATTTACAAACAATAAACCTATCACTTCAACTCACCGACTAAGCCCATATGACAACATCACCCAATCGGTTGGCGAAATATTTTCCCTTACTAGGTACAAGTACTCGTAAATCTTGAGAATATCTTGTGCGATAAACGATAATGAAATTACGTTTCATCGACAAGAACACATTAAAATTACATGCGCGATACAAATAAAAATTCTCGCCAAGATGTGGAAGATGTTTATCTTCATTGTCTGTAGTGAATCCTTTGCTCTCTTGGACTATGGAACCCGTTCTTCGCGGTTGAATAAGGTGTTCATAAAAAAATATAGTATTTTTATGTGTTGTAGGTATGGTCGTCAACATTTATACAGGCCTCCTTGCGGTGCACGGTATTTTAATACTACATTCTTTCTCCGAATCCGATACCGCCGCAAAGCCCTGGCAGCAAACTTCAAAATTCCATCAAAAGTTCAGAGTTGTGATTATCGTAAAGGGAGGACGCTTGTTGAGTTACCGCGTAAAACAAAAACGAAGAAATGTTATTATTTCTGGATAGAATATGAAGCTTGCATTTGTCGTATGAAAAAATGTATGATATTCAATCAGATAGTGTATGAAGTCACCCATAGATGGCACTAGATAAGTCTATTGGGTTTCCTATATATGGCGTTAGCTGTCGAGAATAAGAGGTTTATAAATAAGGTAATAACCTCAAGGTCGGGGTTCATATTATTCCGACCGCCTGCTAAGTAAGACTGGTGCACCAAGGAGCACTTCTTTGTTTTGACTTAGAAAACGTGCTCTGAGGAGAGGAAAGAAGTTCAATCGCGTCGGGTATAAATGGCAGCATTCGGATTTAGATTTTATCATACGGCAGGAATAAAGAATTGATTGAGCGTCATTTTTTTTCTTTGTCTTGATTCTTCGTGCCTCTTTTTGGCTGTTCTTGGCTCTGCTTGACTCTTCTTGCATCTTCTTGCCCCTTCTTGGCTCTTCTTGACTCTTCTTACATCTTATCGCCCCTTTTTGTCTCTTTTTCGCTCTTCTTGGCTCTTTTTGACTATTCTTGCATCTTCTCGCTTCTTCTTGTCTCTTTTTAGCTCTTCTTGACTGTTCTTGGCTCTTCTTGCATCTGCTCGCCCCTTCTTGTCTCTTTTTGGCTGTTATTGGTTCTTCTTGACTCTTCTTGGCTCTTCTTTGCTTTTCTTGTCTTAATATATTCGTATTTTACTAAAACGTTTATGAGGAAACATATTAATTCAATCGTTAAGGGCCTGAATTCCCGCTTTAACCGGATTACCACTAATTTGAAGAGATTCTTAATAAACTTGTATTACACATTTTTCTCAGTGTCCTGTTTGCCTTTATCTTACAATTATGTCAATAAAAGCCTTACCTTACTTGTATTGTGTAGTTATTGCTTTCTGCTTATCTCTTGTTTATAATCAATATTTAGCTCAATCATACCTCATAGTAAAAATATAAACATGAACCTCATTTGTCCATGCTGCCTCATCCGTCCATGATGAAAAGCAACAACCAAAAGCACCCGATATAAAATGTCAAGTACCTCAAAAAAATATGAAGCCTCCAAGCTTATATTTACATATATGCACATCGTTAGGGTACGGGGTCTCGAGGACCTTTGTACTAGGGTTTTTCTTCCTCATCCCCACTTCACATGTCTACTTGGCGGGTATTATGTGCCTGCGCCACCCGTCTCCAGTCACCCGCCACCCGCACCGCCACCCGTCACCCGTCAACCGTCACCCGACCCCCGAACAACAAAACCAACCAAAACCTCGTACTCTACACGTGGAGCTTTGTATGACCCCTTATGTACGTATCTGCACGTACAGTCAGTGCACAACTTTTTGGGGAGATTCATAACCATCGTCATCAGTAAATTTAAAAAAAGTAAAGATTAGATGAGGAATTATTTAAATTTATATATGTTTTGTTCAAACGATATTATAGAAGTGATGTTATGTGAAAAATGAATTGTATGTATGGTAATCGATTTATAAATAGAAAAATGAAATAAATACTTTTTTTTTTGAACTTTTTATTTAATATATTTGTAAAAATCAGAGTGTCTTTGAAATGCGTATGAGTTGCAAATGATCATTTACGAAAAGCGCAACTTCAAAAGTTGGTAATGTGAATATACATGTTTAGTGATCGATTGTGAAAAATATATTATGATATACGAGTTTGTGAGAAGAGTATGTAATGCACAATATTAAATAAATTCATTGTTTGTGAATGTATTATACGCGAAAGGCAAAGACTCGTTTCCGACTTGACTTTTATTTTTACAATTGTTAATGGAATTCTAGACTTCTTTTTTTAATTACAACAACAATATCAGGTCTAAGCCATTTAGATACACACTTGTATCTGGATTACGTGTGGATGTCAATAATTTGGCAGAAATTGTAGATGTTTTCAACTGCACGGAATATAGTTACAAGAAGGCTATAGTAACATACCTTAATAATATTATTAACTGATGTAAGCATAATACTATTCTTCTGCATTGAATTTCTATTCATTAATAGCAAGCTTTTATTTCTTGATTGCTGTAAACTATAACGAATATCAAATGTTCGTGAAAGCTCGTATGGACGTAGAATGTATAAATAAATATATTGGTAAGTGTAGGTATGTATAATTTAATATACATAGGCTATACATGTACTGTTCAAAGCTTAAAATATTTAAAATGGCATAAAGTTGCATCCGATCTACTCTTTATAATTACACTTTCAAAAAACTTTTAAAAAATGGAAACCTATCGACATTATGCAATGATTTCTATAAAATTCGTATTAACGTACCACGAATCTATCGAAATTCAGTCCACCGAACGCCGACTGTATCCCTTGTTAAGTACCTTCCTATTTTAATACCTACATCCTCGAGGCCGAAAATCCCCGCGCTCTCCGCAGAGATGCGCGCGAGATTAAGCGCGTCCCGCCCGCTCTCAGCATTCAAGATGTGACGAAGTCGCTTGTTTCACTTCCTTGTTTTCTCCTCCCCGTGGCATGAACCCTGTTCGTCAAATCTAATAGGGAAATATCTCCTTTATTTTATGAATACGGGAGACGGCGCCGCGGCGCGGTGAGGAAAGGCGAAGGATTGATAAAGGATGCGTCGTTGTTTTTTGCCACAGTTTGGTGATTTTTTCGATATAAATATAAACCAATGGACACCGGCAAGTCCGGCCCTGTTCTTGCCAAGGTGCCAATGAGGCAAGATGCCAAGGAGCCAAGCTGCTGATAATACCTGATAATACCCAAAACACCGCCTTTGAGGTTTTTACTTGTGTCAGGCGCCGCGGCCGTTTGGCTCACGGCTGACCTCGCCTTTCATTTTCACAAACTATGATTACCATTTAAAATTTGTGTTCAAACTATGATTACCATTTAAAATTTGTGAAAGATTTAAATTTTATTTTCGTGATTTTGAACATCATACTGAAGGTGTTATTTAAATATTTTCGCTCATAATAATTATTGATTTTAACAATCTAAAACCGCATATTCCGAAATGGTTCCAAATGACTGCTACATCATTACGACGAACAAAAAGCTACTGGCTGGTAAGACTGTAACCGACGATGGCTGGTGTGATGCCAACAATGCGATATTCACGAACATGTCGTTTTGGCGGAAAATCTTAAAACGCATATTTTAAATAGTAGTAGAAAATTTATTCGTCAATATACTATAAAATAAAATGTTTTCTCTGTCAAATTTTTTTCGAGATTAATAAAATCAGTTAAAGTACCCTATTTTTGACTTATTCTAAGATCAATCAGTGCTGATAAACATTTCCGAAATAGTCGTATCGCATACAATAATGCAGCTTGGTTCCGTGGAACTGAATTATATTATTTAAAGTCATGTTTCCGAGAAGTTGCCAAGCACCATGACCCGATTTTTTTTCCATCGGCTTGTTTTTCTCTATGTCGATGATTGAGTCTCGTAGTATCTATATTTTAGTTCATTCGTTACTTGAATTCTCGATATCATAATTCTTATAAATATAATGGATACTAGTAGTTAAGAATTATTTCAAAGAGGCAGTCGCAGCACTTCGGGGTTCCTTAATCTACGTGACGATATGAGTGCAGTTATGGATAGTTGTTCCGGGCTGCTGCCTGCAGGATGAATACAATCATGATGATTAGGTACTATAATATCTATACCCTGTACCTGGATACGGACTGGAGAAATCTGTTTCTATAAAGCATCAGAAATTCTCGAAAGTTTACTTTGTTAATATAACATAAATTATAAATGTAAAATATAATATTATAACTCGCGATATAGTCAAATCCCATATTGCCACAGTGTTAAGACAGGGGAACTATATCGCTTCCCGGTTGGGCAACGTTATGAGGCGGGTTAAGTTAGAGGGTTGTCAGAATGGATTTATTAATGCGGGTCTTGAAGATATAATATGAAAGAAAAAATGCGATCCACATGAAAGGCGAAGAATGGATACACAAGAAGCCAACATCAAGTGAAGCAAATTTTGTACAAACAATGCTTTAATGCATATTAAAACGGGTAAAGTATGGCATTTTATTTCCTGAATCCTTCAAGGCTACTGTTAAAAATATCAACAGTCTTGGAAATGTTATTTAACAGCGCCATTCATCGTGTCATGCTTTGCACATCCGTTCTGCTATGTGGGATACATAGCAGATCATGATGCTGTGTCTGGTTTTTTTGTTCAGTACGAACAACTTATAGCATTCCATAAAGTAAAGGCAATCTATTTAATTATTAATAATGTTATACGCCGTTACTACAAGGGTCCCATTCCTCCTCAAGGTTGAAGATGTTGGTAGTGCGTCTCGGCAAGAAATTCTTTGCAATACATGAATCACAAGTATCTTCATGCATTCTCATATACAATAATTAAAGGAACTCTTTTTGAATTTGTTCTAATTTTTCAACGTGTTTTCTCTGGCCGGCGTTCTCTCCAGTTATATGATCTGCGGGTTGGCGTTATTAGAGAAAGCCGCGTAATGAGGCAAAGAATGTGGGTATCCTCCAGTGAGTGTGTAGTGGCCTAAGAGTGGGAGAGGAAACGAGGTATGAATAGAGATGTGATTATGCTACCAGCGAGGCTTGTTTGACATCAAATAATTTGCGATTTTATGTAACGAATCCGGGCTCGAATTCCACTTTGAATGTAAATACCGAGGATGTTTGTTTCTCAGAATTTGAACAATTCATTAAATTTCAAAGTTAATTTTCAAGTTCTGTAAAAGTTCTATTCAAAATATTTTATTGTTTCAGTTTTTTGAAGCAACTGGCCTTTATTGATAAAATAAAAGAACTTGAATAGAACATTCACAGAACCTGAAAATTAACGTTCAAAATCTGTGAAATAATCTTTCCTAAAAAAATTTTGCTTAGCGTTTTCTTCACTCCGACATATTTTCTCTTATTTACTATAAACATCATTATTTTTTTTAGAACCAGCGGGCTCGTTAGGCGAATTAAATGAGAGATTGGAAAGAGGAATTTTGAGTGACTTATTTGTCCAGATCTAGTAACTCAACTTTAAGCCGTCGAGAGTTTTAAAGTTTTGAAGTAGCATCACTGATCTTATCAGCAGCGGTGTACAATCTAGAGATACTCCAAAAGCGTGTCCAACACTCGAACATGTCGTTTGATGTATCTTTCTTATATGCTCAACATCTCTGTTAAGTTAATTCTTACTTACAAGGCAGGTCTTTTCAAGACTTAGGTTGATCCCCGTTTCTACTTTAAAGGTTACTACTTTTTGTCTTGTATTTAGTGTATTCTGCGAAACTTCTGTTTAAGGGTTTGTAATCATATACTGCATTGCAAGAGTATGTGTGTCCTCCGCCACGTATCTACATTTGTTCACTTTTAAAGGGTACTCGTACAAACCCAATATGTTTGAAATTTTTTTTCCGAAAAATAGGTGCTATTAATAATAACTCACAAAACCAACAAAATAATGTAAATGTAATTAAATATTATACAGGTTTTAGACCGGTAGATGCCATCAGTATCGCCCTGGTTAAATAACACCAATCACCATCGAAACTTAGCTAGAAATGGCTTTAGTCGTGTTTGATGATCAGATTTGAATATCCAGGTATCTTCTTTATACCCATCTTCTCCTCTTCCCTTATGTTTTCATTTTGTTTATTTAAAAAAATATCTTTTTCTCTTAATTGTAATCTTATCTCTTAATTGGCAGAATGAGATTGCATTATCTTCCCAGTCCTGCAGCTTAAAAGCTTTAATTAAATAATGAACAACACACCATAATTGGGGATACCATAGTCTCACCGGCCCGAGTTTGCAGGGAGCAGTTGGGACTCTTGTACAGTGTTCACAAAAACAAAAAAATTATTCATAAAACTGGTTAAATGCAGTCACCAAATCAACAAGAATCCACGAACAAGAAATAACTATTATTCTTTTCAAAGAAATCACAGCAATTCCTGATAAATTACAAGGCAAATAATCCATCGTATAAATTCTTAATTCAAACGCCTGATCCGGATAGTGGATGATTGACGCCGTATCACATGGACCCCTGAGGGAGGAGTCATTAACGTGTAATTTTTAACTTCATTTTTACGACGCGTATCAATCACCGTAACGGCTTTTTTAAATAACTTCAAATTCTTCCAGTGAGCCGTTCGCTGAATTCCCAATGATTCGTACCTTTGAAAAATCTGTATTACCCCGGGATGACAAACAACTTCCTCGATTCACAGGCGCACAGAGGAGGAAAGGAGGAAGAGAGGTTCGAATAAGATGCTGACTTGCAGCTTTGATGCAATCAATATCCTCACAAAAGAAAGGGAAAGAAACGGAGCAAAAAAAACCTTGGCAACTTAAGTTTTTAAATGACGAAGCTCTTATTAAAATATATTATATTACGAGTATCGATTAATATACATGGCGTCTGGTCAAAAGTGCAGTAATTTCAAGAGATCATTTTACACGATGGTACATTCATAAAATATTAATCAACTGTGATCGAAATGCTAACGTTTTCAGATACTTTTCAGACAGAGTTAATTAAGGCGATGCACCACGTCGTTTAACATTAGGAATCGGGCAGCTAACAATAATACACCTTATGTAGATGGCGATAAGATTTAAATTCCCGCTTAGTACCAGCCGCCTGTTTTGATTTATGCTACAAGAAAATATCGCCAAAAAGGGTTTATTTTATGTTGCGAAGTTAGGACACAAATATTTAAGTCTTTTACGATAATTTTCCTAAAAACTTAATTTGCAACATTATACAACAAAACCATAACCGAAGAGGGGTTTGTAGATAGGAGATTTTGAGCTTTTTTGTCATAAAAAGACTTTGTTTTAAACAATTACTTAAAAATTTAAAAAATTTGATCTTTTTACAGTGTTTTTTTTTAAAGAAAGACAAACATCCAGGGTTACGAAAAAGTTTGAAAATCTTCTACTACCACCGCAGCAAGCGGAAAATGTTGCTTGTGTTGTGTTGAATAATGAATAATAGTTAATCCTTAAATAAATACCTCACATAAATTCAATACCTCTAATTTTTATTTTTTATTTACAATCATTTGTTAACATGAAACTGTTGGGTTATGTAATATAATGTGTATTTGTTGGGTTAGCTGGAAGAAATAGGATGTAACCTATAAGCTATAACCTTTGTACTCTGTATTTTTGTGCAGTAAATATATTTTTTTAATTTGAATTTGATGGGGGACTTGAATTTGAATACAATGGAATACGCTACGCCTGGGTGGGACCCAAACGCGATGTCAACTCAGCCACCGACCGGTTGGTGTTTAATTAAAGCATCTAAAAATTCTCTAGATGTATACACTAAAAACACATGATTTTGCTATGTTTTTGTAGTGCTTTGCAATTGTTTAAACGTCTCACTGTTCGTTATTGTTCTTGTGCGATTTCCATGGAAAAAGATCAGTCATAGATGTGCGACGTTGCTACGTTGCACTCGCAGCATATTTATCGGGTAAGATCAATTTTACACAATAGATTTTAAGCAGACGAGTACGAGTTCTTTTTAGAGAAAAATAACATTCGGCAAAATTCATATTTTTATTTACTTGTAGGTACATACTATCTTGTGGAAAATTGATTCTTAATGTCGGCAAAATCGCCCACCAGTGGGCGATTTAGGTGTTTAAATTTGCTTCGGGGGGCGATTTTAAATGATTTAGTGTGCGATAGGCATAATTCGTACACTTAAACTTTATTGTAAACACTGTAGATAGTTGAGATATACGTTTGATGCAATTTAAGGCTTCTGTTGAAAAAAAAATACACAAAAAGGTTGGAAACCTTTGATATAGAATTCCTTCCCGAAGTTATTGCATTTATCCCCAGATACCTTGTAACTCTCTGTATATTTAACATGTGATACGTTTACTAGATCTTTTATTGTTTCCCTGTTTCAAGAGGAATACAGTTCTCAGTATTATTAATATAAGCTGAAGATCTTAAACGCTAGAAACCTTTTGGTAGTGTGTTAGAATAGGTCATACTCGTGACGTTCAGGTAATGTTTTCATGATTCATGCAACGTAAAGCTCCTGACCTGCGTGTGATTATACTGGTTATGTTTGTGGTCAACGAATTCATTACAATTTTTGCGATAGACGAACTTCCTGGATGATAATACAATCACAGTACGCAGTCCACTCATATCCTACAAATGAATAAATTAATTTTATTAATACAACATCTAAAATATGAGTCTTGTTGTCATGTCATGTCATATATAGTAAGATTTATATTTGTAAAACTAATTTAACGAAAAAAGGTTGCATATATTTTTGATTAATCATTTTGATTATTTTCGTATTATCTCCATTTAGTTCAATGATTTTACGATTGTGTTTAGCAAAGTCATCTAACCTAAGTCAGATTATTTTAGGCTTGCCCCAGTCAGGTTAACTTCTTCTTTCGTATGGTGGGGGGTCAGAGGGGGACATCTAGATCTGCGAGCCATTTTAGGGCCTCAGGCGTCGCCATGTGGACCTCATCAATCCCGCCGGGGAATGAATGGAGCGGGCATTCGTTGACCACATGTTCGGTAGTCTGCACCGCACCACATTCACACATCGCCGACTCTTTAAGGCCCCATCTGTGCATCATGTGGGCACAGCGGCTATGGGAGCACCTTAACCTATTGATGGCGGACCAGGTTTTGCGAGGCAGTGAGAACCCAGGCTGTCTCTCGGTGGGGTCCTGTATGAGATGGGCATTTCCCACGTTGGCCGTTTGCCACTCAAGTTTCCACCTATCTTCTGGGGTGAGAGGTAGTTGGAGGAGCCTCTCTCCTTCCGCCCAGAAGGGCTTTCGGGACTTCAAGCGGCATGCCGGGTGGGAGACGACATCTTCGTGTAGAGGTATTGCGCTTTTTTGCAGCGCCTTCTTGTATTCCCTCAGTGTTGCAATTTCTCGCCTGATGTTTGGCGGGGTTATGTTTGCAAGTACGGGGAGCCAAGGGAGAGGAGTAGATTTTAAAGTCCCGCTGATGGTTCGCATTGTGGCATTAAGCTGAACGTCTACCATGGAAGTGTGGGCGCTTCTAGCCCATACTGGAGCACAGTATTCAGCCGTTGAGAAAACCAGGGCAATGGATGCTGTTCTGAGCGTGTTGGCGTCGCATCCCCAGCTAGTTCCAGCTAGCTTATTAACTAAGTTAAGCCTTGTCCTGGTTTTTTTACCCACTGTTTCCATGTGTTGCCGGTAGTTCAAGCTCCTGTCCAAAGTAACTCCGAGATAGCGGGGGTGGGGGTCATGGTAAATATTTTTTCCATCAAACTGAACACAGAGTTTGGCATCCGCTTGTGAATTGCTAAGATGAAAAGCTGTCGCAACTGTTTTCGACCCATTTGGCTTTAGTCGCCAATTGAAGAAATATTCTTCCAAAGCCTTTAGGTCAGAATTGAGGATATCTTCTGCTGCTTTAAGGGTTTTGGCTTGAGCTGTGACGGCGATGTCATCTGCGTAAGCAAATTTTCTGCCTTCAGTGTGAGGGAGGTCTCGAGTGTAGATGTTAAATAGCGATGGGGCCAGCACTGAGCCCTGGGCAAGGCCATTATTGAGGGGTATTTTTTTTGCTTTTTCGCCCTCCTAGAAAAACCCTGAAGGTACGGCCAGTTAGCAGTTGCTCAATGAGTCGTACTGTGTTGCCATCCTCTATGGTGTCGTACAGTTTAACAAGGAGGCCTTTGTGCCACACCGTGTCGTAGGCCGCAGAGAGATCAATGAACGCTGCCGCAGTCTTCAGCCGTTTCTGGAAACCAGATTCAATGTGTGTTGTCAGTGCTAACACCTGATCGCAGCAGTTACGGCCTGGTCTGAAGCCAGCTTGCTCTTGTGGGACCACTTTCTCCAAAATTGGAGTAAGTCTGCGGAGCACAACTCGCTCAAGAAGTTTGTACATGGTACTTAAAAGTGAAATTGGCCGGTAGCTGTTCGGATCCTCTGCTGGCTTGTTAGGTTTGAGGATCGCAATAACTTTAGACTTTCTCCAGGTATTTGGTATTTCTCCAGTTTTGAAAATTTCAGTAAATAGTTTTGCGATCCATATTTTTGTCCATGGTCCAGCATGTTTCAGAAAGTCTGGGAGAACTCCATCACATCTAGCTGCTTTCCCAGCTTTTGTTGAAGTGAGGGCGATATCTACATCGTCAGCTGTAACGGCGACCACAGTGTTGGGGTTCACCGGCCATTTTAGCCGCGCCGCCTTCAGAGATTTTTGGACCTGGTGGTTTATGTTAGACCTTGTTGTCGTTTTTGAACTACGGAGTAGTTGCTGAGCAACAGCATTTGGTGACACTTTGGGCATTGTTTTAGTTGGCTGATCTGCAGCTCCAAGTCGCCTTAGTGTTTGCCATGCTTTTCTGCTCGAGTGCTCGAAATTCATTTCCTCCATTAATTCATTCCACCGTTTCATACGCCCGTCGTCCAGAGACTGGAGAAGGTCAGAGGCAGTGTCTGGGTCATTCGTCCTCTCGAATTCGGCTAGAAGCTGTTCACTTTCTGAGCTCCATGTTGGAATATACACTTTTCTGTAGCCTCTAGGTATAAATTTCTTTGCGGCTATAAATAAAAGGTTTGAAAAACGGTCGTAGGAATTCGGCTTTGGTGGTATGTTATCCACAACCCTGTCAACATATTCCGAGAAGTCTCGCCATTTTGCCTTTCTTAGATTCCATCGCGGCAACGGATTGCTGGAAATACACGGAATCTGTATGCCTATGCTTAGCATGACTGGCCTGTGTTGGCTATGTGGGAAACTGTTCAATATAGTTCTCGAAGCCCTCATAGGTTTTCCGTCCGGCGCTGTAGAGACAAAACACAAGTCTGGCGTATATTCACGTCGCCATCGCGCAGAGAAAAATGTTCCCTTTTGCTTAGCATCGTAAATAAGTTGGCAATCCTGTGCTGACGCCCAATCCGTGATCTGCTCTCCAGCTTTATCGGTCGTCGAGTAGCCCCATAGGAAGTGGTGGCTGTTGAAATCTCCCACATACACCGCCGGGTGATTGTATGCAGGAAGAGCTGGTGACTGCCATAGTTCATTGGGAGGTTTGTAGATATTAAATACAGCGAGTTTTCCAACCTGAATTCCGATCGCGTGATATCCATCAGTGATTTTTCGGGTGATATTCTGCAACTCCGGCTTGATGTAGGTTGCAAGCCCATGTTTTGGGTGTCCCCGCACTGCCGCTAGAAGGTAGCCGGGAATATCCAAGCGTGGTGAGTCGGTTTCTACGATATGAGTTTCCTGGAGTAGCAAAATATCGATATTTCTGTCAGTGAGTATTTTTAATAAAAAATCCACCTTTGATCGAGAGGTTCCCTCAATATTCAGGGACAATATTTTTAATTGTTCCTCGATATTTTTTGACTCCCCTTGGCCGGGAGACCTATCGGTCTTCGGCCCCTTAAATAGCGGCATAGTTTGTAGTTGGAGGCCCACTTAATTTGGTATCCGCTTCACTCACTGCACTACCTGCACGCGCGGTAACAATAACGAGCCGGTGGCAACGCGAACATCGCGGCGGACACAACCGTTGCGTGCGGTAGTTGGCACACAGGTTAACTTATGTTAGTTAGGTGCTCGTACCTAATCACAAAGATTGAATGTCTCCAATGTTCAGATGTTTAATCTGCCTGACTTTCATTATTCGAGAACGACTAATTTAAACATTGTTATTGTACTGTGTACAACCTGTGTTTTTTTCTTTAATTGTGAATTAATTTGTATATTGTACATTCAGGGGCTGCTCTATGCAGGCACAAAATGAACAGTCCGCTCCAGGCGTCGAATTGCCAAGGCGCTGATAATAGCTCACCTAACAAATCACCCTTGAGATTATTTTTCATAAAAACGGTGCTATATAAAAACACAAATCATCCAAATATAATTTATTGCAATTATAATTATTTTACTAAAGCTTAATCGAATGTAATATTTATTTATCAATAAATTATTGGTTTGTAACGATTTTTACATCGTATTTAGTTTAAAAATATTCTCCAAAAGTTCACTACTCAGCTGTACATTCTGCACCCGGAATGAGGTGATTACTTCGTAACGAAAGTCTTATCTCCTCAAAAATTAACAACGAAAAGCGAAGATTTGATTTGAATCATGTTTCTTTAAATTTACATATTCTTTTTAAATGTTGTTTGTAAAAAAAAATTTTTTTTTCGGGATTTTTGTGAAGTGTCTCAAATAAACAAAACTCAATCAGTTTTCTGTAAAAAAAAACATTTATTTAATATTTTCAAAAAAATAATAATTCATCTTAAATACAGTAAAAATAAAAATAATTAACTTTTTTATTCCAAATAATCTCTCCATGGTTGCAAAGGTGAAATTTAATCAAGACAGAATTCTTATTTGATAAAAAAAATGTTTTGGTGCGGTTTATTTTTATTTCATTTCGAGCAGGAAAATAATGGAAGAAAATTACTTGGAACATTTTACGAGAAGCTTTCCATGAATAAATTTCCCCCTAGAGGCACACTTTAATTAAGAATGTCGAAGAGGAACAGAGCATCCGATGGACTGTTTAAGCGAAAGGGACAGCATGATAGGAATGAATAATAATGGAGGTGAACTTGTATACAGCAAGTCGGAAGAAGCTTTAAAACGTCTGCTGCGGAGGCAGAACATCCTAACTCCGAAATTTAATTAGTGTTATATTATATTATTGGACAAATTGCTTACGAAAAAAATACAATTTGCGTTTTTTTTTTAATATTATTAAAAAAAAATTTCATTGTCATCAAAAAAATGTTTGAAATGCATTTTAATAATAATGATCTGTGAGATGTACCTCATAATTAAGCTAAGCTTGTGTGCATGGGATTGTGTTTTTTTTTATTATTTATTTTTATGTTATGTTATTCAGTTTATATTTTTAGTGTGAGAAAAAATAAAATATTTAAAAATTGTACTAAATTTTTTCATTCTTTCTGTAAATATATTTCCCCCTTTTTTAACATTTTGGAAATGGAAGAATTTTAACACGGTTTCTATTATTATTAAATGGTTATTTTTGTGAACTCGTGACTTTGAATAGTAGAAATATAATGCTTTAAGTTTTCTGACTTTAAAAATCTTTCAGAGTTCTTATGAATATGTATATAAATTGTAGTTTTTTAAATGTTTTTAAAAGAAAGACTTTAATTTGAAAACCTTCTCTTACCACCAAATATAATACATACTAAATGGAAAATATTGCTTGTGTCGTAACGTAATGGAGGATTTAGCCAGCCGAGGATTTGAACGATGGGACCCAGACGCAATGTAAACTCAACCACTAACTTGTCGTACTTGGATTATTTAGATTTTTTTGTTTCTAATTGTACCATTTAAAGTGATTGTGTTTTTCATAACTTCTACCCCATTCCATAATGCCATATTGTAGTATTGATGACTGCATTCAAGGTTAGGATTGAGAAAATCAAAATGAAAAAAAAATTTCGAATTGTTGTAAAATATTTTAATTTTGTCCATATTTGATCTGCTAGTAATTTCAAATCATGTTTGGCGATTAAACATCACAAATAAGCTCTGAACGGCAGGATTAAATTAATTTTAAGTTAAGTATAGCACTTCTTCTTTCTTCCAAAATTAATCAATTGATGTAAACCATTAAGTAAAATAAAGCTTTCATAGTATTAACCGGAAAAATAAAAGAAGAAGATATATCTGCTTCTACATTCATGTTTATGTTTAATCCAAAAAAAATCTATTAAAACATTTGTTTTCAACTAACTTTTCAAAATCTTTCAAATAAACCATTTGCCGATGACATCCTAAATCGGCATGTTAAAAAAATATTGTTAATATTTTATCAAAATTCGGTTATAATAACGATACCTAATATATAAATTACACTTTTTCTCCAGTTGACTGCAGATTTACATAAAATCCATAATTAAATATTACTGTTACCTAATGCAATCGTGTAAAATAAGGCGATAAAAATTAGGTATTTTGGTGATCAATACGGTAGGCGTTAAATCTTTAATTAAATTATCCATTTTAAAATTACAGCCGCATTCCAGTGGACCGGCAGAATCAGACGCCTGTAATTATCGCGTTACAACCACCCCCTCCCCATTTAAAGGGAGTCAATGTACTCCGGCTTACTTTACATACCTCTCCCTCCCCCCTCACCGTGAAAGATCAATCGATTTTACATCATCCTAATGAACTTGAACTGTCCCTAATTTGTTGAGGCAGGTCGGGACGGCCTTAGTTCGTTTCATTACCACCAGAGCGTGGCACGGCGCGGTTTTTAGAATGATTTGAATGTGGTCTGATTTGAAACTTGGCTAATGCACGCCTGCTTTTTCTGATCTTTGATCATTTATAATTAATGATTTTGACATAAAATATACTATTTTTTGTTTAATTTGTAGCATTTATCCGTCCATGAAAGAAACCCCCTATCGTGTGCATTTTAAACTGCTGTAATATTTAATACATTACAGAAAAATCACACCACAAACACAACAAACGCAGAACACATGCAAGACACAATTTTCTTTTTGTTCACTGTATGTTAACATTACGAAAACTATATGAATATAATACATGTATCCTTATATACAAAATAAATAATACACTCATACATACAAATACAGAATTAATTAGAACGTCACAAGTACACACACACTTTACACGGCACAACACGATAACAAACATTTAAACACCATATATATATATATATATATATATATATATATATATATATATATATATATATATATATATATATATGGCAAGCAATCCATTGGTTGCGAGGGGGCAACAGATATAATTGTCTTCCAGACAACATTAAAAATGAAAAAAAGGGTAAATTAAAAAAAAATTACTTTTATGCTGAATCAGCAAAACACTGAAAGTGAATAATATTGTCGTGTTATGTATTTAAATAAGTTAAATAAGTAAAAATGTAATTATCTTTTATCTGGAATAAAAAACTTCAAATCTTTAGTTGTTTATAGTAGATACCTGCTTTATATTTACAAATTGATATATAAATATTTTAAATTTTACAAGTACATAATACAGGGTGTCCGGGAGTAAATTGCACTAACTTCGGGAGGTGATTCTATACGATGCTAATATTATTATACTTTATTTTCACATACTAAAATATTTTTTTCATTTAAGACATTTTTTCCCCATGCAAACAATTCAATTTTTTTCCCTAAAAACCACCTTAAAATGTTTTAATTTCGAAAAAAGTCATTTATCTTTTCTACTTTTAAAATAATGTTTAATCACTCCCCGATGTTAGTACTCTTTACCACCGGACACCCTGTATATTTAAAAAATAATTCTATCGGGAAAATCAAATCATCAAATTTAGGTTCCTAATTTCAAGACTATTTATTTTTTATAGCTAATAAATGAATTGATGGCCTTACTTTTATTTTTTACAGCTTATAAATGAATGATGACCTTACTTTTTATTTTTTACAGCTAATAAATGAATTGATGACCTTACTTTCATTTTTACTAATAAATGAATTGATGACTTTTATTTTATTGTTTCTATGAATATGTATTACTTTTGTTATCACTCTGTGAAATGTTCTAGATGAACAATAAAATAATTAGAAAACATAAAACCATCAACATTAGAAGGAATTAAATTAGTTTACTACCGTTTTAGTTGGTACTCATATGGTTAGAACTGGCTTACCTGTGTTTTTTTTACGTCGTGATGTTTGTTTATGTTCAGAATTTTCTGCCAATATTTAACCTAAATAAAAAATGATGCAGCGATCGGAGTGAGAAATATATCAACTGTAATTTGTAAAATAATATCTGCTTTGCTGGAATGTAAATACTCAGAATAAATACTAGAATGTTGTAGCGCATGAAAGATTCCTATGATATCTTATTCATTCCCACAATTTCCACAGCAGCATTATAATTTGTAATGGGATATTTTAAAGCTCCTCTACACCCCTAACCTACCCACCCTCCCTCGCCCGGGCACAGTGCACTTAGCATTATTACCGGCTGAAATATTTCAGGCGTTGTGTTATGTTAAGGCGTTACAACTTCACGTTTATGAAAATTATACCCCCTTTAAATAATAAGGAAAACTGTGTTTTTTATTCTTCTTTCTAACCTTTTTATTTTCGTGACGGAGATTTAGATAATAATATTAAATATATAGCTATTGAGTTTCTATCACTTTGGACCACATGAACCTGAGAAGCCATGAGTTTATAAAAAATCTTTTCACCAAAAGGCGATTTTAAAACCGTAACATAATTCTTATAAAAAAGTACTGAAATGGTAAAATATCAATAAAATATTTCATTTTACTTTCTTACCAACAGAAAAAATCTCAAGTCGAAAAACAATGTTTGTATATAAAATCTCATACAAATGCAAATCCATGCCGAATCATCCGTCCATTTTTCTCTCGTAGAATTGAAGTCATAAAATCCATTTAGTTCGTAAACAGACCGCGATCGGCGCTCTCGTCGAATCCCTTTTACAGGGGTTAAGAAAACCCACCCTCGAGTTCCTCCACATGTGGTTCTGATATGTGAAAACCTCACCAGGGAAAACTCGCCTTTCGATCTTACTGCAACAAATCTTAGTTTTCCCTGGCAGTTTTCTCGATCGGGAGATTTCCCGCGAACGGGATACTGATGATAGTAATGTATAGACGCCCCCGGTTGGCTGGAGAAGCTCCGTATATAAAGAAAAAGGCGGAATAAATAAAATAAGAATCGGTGGAACTGGTTCGCTCTCTACGGGGGCGTGGGAGGAATCTCTATACGAAAAGCAAATAGAAAGAATTGTAATATTTATTTTCCATTACCTACAAGGTAGTGTTATTTCTTTCAATCGGATGTTAAAAACCTTTGTTCTCAGTCTGTTCAGTAAAAGGTTTAGGAGGGAATGAAACGCGCTTATAAAATTACTAGCTGACGTGTACCCTGCTGCGGCTATCATTAGGAGATAGACAAATGTTATCGCGCACTTTTTTGTATTCCTTTTTGAGATATACAATTGCCTAGAAAATTATTTTGATGTATCTCATAAGGTTCAGCTAGCCTTAGCGATGAAAGCGCCCGAAAACATTTTTTTTACGACTTGATTACAAAACATCAACTTTTCTCTACTTTTCATAAGCATGTATAAAAAAAATTCTAAATGATAGTGAAAATTCTATCGAAATCCGTTGCGTAGTTTAGAAGAACTAAACGCACAAACAGACAGACGCGAATGACGACTTCATTTTATACTTTTTATTTACAAATCAGATATTTTAAAGGGAAGAGAGCATAATTAATTAATATCTCCATTCATTTTCATTTATTTAAAACAACCATAAACAAATTTCATTCTGGATCTGAATAAAAGTAACATTATAAGCTTTACATAAATCAATAAACGACCAGTTTCACGCACATGCAGAGAAATTCCCATTCATTCAAACACTGGTCTGAGGCAATCAACTCTTAGATCAGCAACATCATAAGCTGTAGGCAGACTGATGGAACCTAAGCGCAAGCCAAATACTAAGTTTGGTGATCGCGCTTTCGGAGTATGTGGCCGAAGGCTTGGAATAAACTCCCTCCGGAGCCAAGATCCGTAACAAGTCCAACAGAATTCAGGTCTAAACTAAAAACTTTTCTTTTTACGCTGTCATATCCTTAAATTAAGTATACCATTCCTGAGAGAAAGTCCACTTATTTTCAATTTTCTAATTATGTCCTAAATCCTGTATCTAAATTTCGCTAATAAACAATTAGATAATTTTAATTAAGTCTTAATCCCAAGTGACCTACCAGGTAAGTATTGTACTGTATATTATCTCCATAAATAGTTATTAATAACATAGATCACTGTAGAAATGCGTTATAAATTTGTACAGCGCCCTTGAGGTGATTTTGCACAAAAACGGCGGTATACAAGTCATCCAATTATGATTATTATTATTATTAAAATCTTTTAAATGTAAAATTATGAAGAGAAAAAACATTTTTGTAAGCGTCAGGTTAGTTTCAACGTACGCCGAAACTCCGCGAGTTTAGAGAACACGAACTAGTATGATGGATATGCGTAACCTTAGCAAGTAAAAATTTAAATATAGAATTTTGGATTTAGAATAAGTAACTACAATTGACTCATTTTGAAAATCTTAAGTGTGTTTTTTTTTTAAAAACACCCTCTAAGGTTCGGCGGTTATTCATTTATTAAAATAGCTTCATGTGAATCAATACTAGATCAATTAGATCGTTAAATTGAATATTAATTCGTATTAAAAGCTATATAAATAAATTCATATTACGTTAACGTCGAACATTAAAAATAAGCGAATATAAATTAAAATCATCTCACATAAATAATTTATTAAGTGTATTTAATTTTAATATGTTTGTGTTAGCACACTTCCGTTGCGCAAAGAAGCCTTTTCCAATGGAGGAAATTTATTTTCTCCACGCGAAAAGCTTAGCAACTTTTTTCCTTTTAAATTCAATTCCACAAAGAGATTATCTTAATATTTGAACACGTGCCTTGAAATATACAAAGCGAAGAGTTGCCTGCCCATGACAAACTTACGAGCTTAAATACTCCAAAACCTTTCCTTGCGAAAACTTCACTTATGGGAAAATAGCGGGCGAGCCAGTGGCGCCTTGCCTAACATTAAAGCTTTATTTTGAAATGCCATCTAAATTTCAATCGATTTATTTGTATCAGTTTTAACTTTCCCTATTCCTAATTTCGAATTCGTCGAGGGTGACAGGATAACCTTAAAAATTGTACGAAATAATAAAAAACACATCCAAAGCCCAATATTAAACGAAAGTCCGAAAACTAACTGCTGACATTTTTTAAAAATTAACTCCACACAGGAGGCCCTAAGGAAAAGATTTCCCTTAGGGCCAATCTCATTTCTGGGGATGCTGTGTGGAGGGTCTTTTTTTAAGAGAGGAAGGAGTGGACATGAGTCTTGAACAGACCCATGCTGTAGGAGAGAGGAAACACAGAGACCGGCAAATCGTTCCACAGTCAAGCTGTTGAACCCAAGAACGAGTCGTAGAAGCGACCCGTTCTTATGTGACAAATGTCAACCGTGTACAAATGTCCAATTAGCATGTTTCCCGATTATGCACCTCGTTTGAGTCTTAACTTGCCAGGGCAGTCCAGATAGGAGGCATCTAGAGACTTGGCTATCTACGTTTCAGAAAGGAAAACAAGATTAGGACGTTGTGAGTGAAGGTGAGAGGAAATGAAGTTATGTCAAGGAAGGGTATCAAGGGTGGATAGGAAGCTGGAGATGAGTGTTTCCAGGACTGATTAACATGTGAATCCAATCCACCCACTGCGATGCAAGGCGATAGGCTGGGATAGTCCAGCTGAAGAAGTCGCCCAATGCGTTCCAATATCTCCTAATCCGGCCTGCCACCCGCCACCAAGACCCGGACAAACATTACCCCGTGAGCCCAGGCACCTTTGCTAAGTTATCGAACGTAGCGAACCTCTTGGGATCATCTATGATGGCGGTGTTGGTCATCCAATAAATGGATACCCGCCTATCAAATAATGATATGACCTTATCGATGTTCAAACTGTTTGTCGAACTGAGCTTAAGGCGACAGCAAAACGCAAATAACATTAATTATTGTCAATGGCTTTTGACTTTTGACTTTTTTTAATGCATTACTATATATATACTCCACCGTTTAAGTCATATTATTGCATTTTTGTTTAATACCCACCCGGTCATGTATATGTTTATTCTTCTTAAGTCAATAAGTGGAAGTCTTAGTTGTAAGTAGCGATGGGTCATGACTCATTTTATCAAGAGCGGGAGCCACGGTACCAGCTCAATATTTTCGTACGGCTCAAAGAATCGACTCAATTGAACGACGGCTCAATTGAACACGAGCCGCGAGCTCAGAGCGTATGAGAATACCCCGTTCACCCGATACGACTCGCTCGATACAGCTGTATCGTAGGTACGTACAGCTGCCCCGCTACATTATCGGTACCTGATTATTGTTTTCGTTTCATACAAAAATAATTAATAAAAAAAACCTTTCCATCTTATAGGTAACTGTACATAATATAATATATTACCACATTGTAGAAAGAGACTTTATGTACGTACTATCATACTTATATACACACTAATAAATATTAGACAGTTTTACAACCGTTTCGTACTGTTGGGTAAAATCATTTAAAAGTACTTAAACATTTCTACTTTTATTTTAAATCAATTTCAATCATTAACCGCCACTGCGCGAGTCCTTTGAAGTGAAAAAATTGAAAATGTTTACATCGACCTTTCACAAACTGAAATGTTCGTCCTTGTGCGAAGAGCGTTCCTGTTTGTGAAGGAAAAGTAAAGGAAAAAGTACAGGAAAGAAACATAATTGAAGTTATATTACATTTTTCGTTACGAATGAAAGAATGTGCCTTTCGCAGAATGGATTGGGTACGTGAACGAAGCGTATTGAATTTTTTTGTCCCGTTTGGAGTTAGCTGAGGAATCTGTTATTAGAAATATTTAATACATATTTTTCGTAAGTTGAAAAGATGTTCGTTTTATGTGCTGGAGAAATTTTCTTTGTGACTCATTTCTGATGTTAATAAAAATACATTATTATTATTCAAATTAAAAATGTTGGGGGCTGTATGGCACGTATTCGATTTAACTTTTGAAAATTATAAATTCTGTATTATGTTATAATGTGTGTTGGAAAATCACTCGTGTGTGATGGAAATGGATATATTTGTAACATAATTTTAAGACCTGGCATGATTAAAAAAAGCTTCTTTTTTATTTTTATTTTATATTAACTCCACACAGGAGGCCCTGAAGAAAATAATTTCCCTCAGGGCCTATGTCATCTTTGGGGATGCTGTGTGAAAGGTCGTTTTGTGGAGAGGAAGGAGTGAACATGGGTCTTGAAGAGTCCCATGTTGTAGGAGGGAGGAAACACAGAGGCCGTCAGTTCGTTCCACAGCCGAGCTGTTGAACTTAAGAACGAATCGTAGAAGCGACTCGTTCTCATGTGACAAGTGTCAACTGTGTGCAAATGTTGGGCGCGCGTTTGGCGTGTATCCCGACTACGCACCGGTGCCGAAGGGATCAATGACGCTAGTTCCTCAGAGCATCTTCCATTGTAATACCGATAGAACAAGGACAGCATACCTACCTGACGCCTGTGCTCTAAAGATTGCAGTCCGTCTGTTAAGATTGGGGAATCTATCAAACGGCTTTTGCACAGAGTCTAGGGTTTTTTGCAGGTATTTAGGGGCTCCGGACCAGAGATGGCTGCCAAATTCGACAGTAGGGCGCACTTGCGATTTGTACAGGGTCAGCAGTTGTGTATTATTAAAGTATCTGCGGGCCCTGTACAGTACGCCCAGCTTCTGAGAGGCCAACTTTACTCTGGCTTCGATGGAGCCCCCGTAACTGAGCTGGTCACTTATAGTTATACTAAGCATATCGATGGAAGGCCTGTTCGGAAGATTACTTCCGATGAAAGAGACTAGATTATCATTTGGATCCCTTTTAGACGTAATCAGACAGGATTGGGTCTTTGAAACATTAAATTCGACGAGATTATTTTTACCCCAGGAGGAAATACTCTCGAGATCCGTCCATTCTCTGCTTCAAAGCCCTCCGAGCCGTTGGAGTTTGTGTGCCCTTTGGGGACTTGTCAAACAAAAAGCTATCATGAACTATACTGTCATCCGCGTAGCAATAAATCGGTGCACATGTCAAAAGGTCATTGATGTGCAACAAAAAGAAAGTCGGAGACAGAACCGATCCCTGTGGGACGCCAGCATTTATGGAGTGCGAGGAAGAGGTGAAACCGTCAGCAACCGCCTGAATCGACCTATCCCTTAAAAAGTCAGCAATCCACGTACACAGGGATGCGGGAAGTCCGTAAGAATGCAATTTGTTGACAAGTCCTCGGTGCCAGACCCGGTCAAAGGCCTTGGATATGTCTAGTACGACCGTTTGGGTCTCACCGTGACGTTCCAGGCACCGCCCCCAAACATGCGTCACATACGCGAGAAGATCACCGCACGAGCGGTTCCGCCGGAATCCGTATTGACGGTCATTGATAATTTTGTTCTTCTCGAGGTATGTGAGCAGTTTGTCGTTGATCACACGTTCCATCACTTTGGACAGAACTGATGTGATCGCTATGGGGCGGTAGTTGGCCGGGTTGGAGCGGTCACCTTTCTTGGGAATAGGGTGAATGACCGCTTTTTTCCAACCAGAGGGCACAGTGCCACACTTCAGGGACATTTTGAAGAGCTTTGTCAAAACTGGAACTATTTCCGCAGCACACCTCTGCAATACCAGGGCAGTTATTCCATCAGGTCCACTAGCTTTGTTAACATCGAGCCCCCGTATGACGTGGAGTACATCCCGATGCCGGATCCTCAGCTTTTTCATATAGAAGCCGCAGTGAGGAACCGACGGCGGAACAGCACCTCCGTCGTCGAGGGTCGAGTTTTCCGCAAACATTTTACCTAATAGGTTAGCCTTTTCGGTGGCGGTGTTTTCTAGTGAGCCGTCAGGTCTGGTAAGAGGTGGCAAACTGGGTTCGCAAAAATTTCGACCTATTGAGCCCGCAAGCGACCAGAATGCTCTGCTGCCATGCGGGCAGGCAGCCAGCTTTTTGCTGATCTGCAGGTCGTGTTCGAATTTTGACCTATTAATGATTCTCTTTATTTTGATCTATTAATGATTTTCTCTATGTCAATGTAATTGAAAAAAAAAATTAAATCAAAATATTATTAAGACGAGACAATACCCTAAAATAAAGCCAGAATCTGAACGACGTAAGTGAAGCCGCCGTGCACAAAAATATACGACACGCGGGCCTAATGTAATGGAGAGACTTGTAGTTGAGTTTGCCCTATCAAATCTCTAAAATAAATTTGGAATCTTAACGACATAAGTGATGAAATCGTGTAAAAACAATATTCGTTTCTAAAAGGATCCCTCGGAAAGTTACTAATTCATCGTCAAGAAAAATAAAATTTGGTGCTTACCGATAATTTTATAGTTGAAAAACATTTTATAAATTATTCAAACCGTTTTACATAAAACTTCCTGTTTTTATTAATCTTAAATATAAATATCTTACTTATTCCTGTAGGAACATTTCAGATTTTAGTAACACGTTCATCACAAATTATTCAACTGTGAGAAACAAGCAAACCCCCGTTATTAGAGTTTAATATCACATTAATTTTATATCCTATTCCCATATTCGTGATTTTATCATGTGTCGCTAATAGTTACAATAGTTACAAAACAAAGAGCCTGCCCAATACTGCCATTTTCACTGATGTGTGTCTGAGGGGACATTTCACTATCCTCTCGATAGCTTATCTATAGGATATCGTGCTTAAACAAATAAACAAATAAATACTCCCAATAGGTAGAAAACTCGGGTAACTTATTCAATATACAATAATAATAATTACCGCAGAATGCATAAGCGCAACTACATTTATAATTCTCGGATACAGTGATTTAACATCTATGGGTAATCAATCCTAAGGTGATATGTTAACATGGTGAATTTTGTGGATCATATTGAAAACCTATTCCAACCCTATTCTTGAACCTTTGGTTGTTCTTATGTAAATCTATCTAATCACTTTAATCTGAAAAAATATAAAATCTTTTTTTTTATTTCGTGTGTTTTTGTCTATTGTCATTATATTTTTATTATTTATTTATCATATTCTAAATTATTCATCATCTCAAAAATATACCTCATAAACTTATGTAAAACCCTACGGGCATAAAATGAATTAACTATTTTTTTGTGTTATTAGTTCAGTTAAGACGCTTCTATTTTTTGGGATATTTGATGAGATAAGGAATGAAAAGAATTAAAAAAAATTTAGTATGTTTCGACATTTTTCATACATCTTCCCCCTCACCATGCGGCTTCAAATTGTTCTCGAACACTCCTTTTAGGGTTTTTTTAGTTCATGCTTCATATCAGTATTAAAAAAATTACACTTTTGTCTTTGTTTTATTTGTCTATGACGTGTTTTACCAATTTTTATTACTTATAAACACTAAAAAAACGTAAGCCACGTTTTATTAAATACAATGCAATTATAAGAAATATTTTTTTAAATCAGCCTATAAGATATAGCACTGACGAAATCTTCAATAATCTAACATCATGTAACTAAACAACTGTAATCTAAAACAATAATACTTTAGATTCACAAATACAAAATTGAAGAATTAACAACTAACACATATGTGTTAGTTGTTATTTCTTATTTAGTGTTTCTAATATATATTAGAAACACTAAATCTCAAGGTCAAATACATATCCAACAAGCAACTACAAATATAAAATTTGTGCAAAAAAGCTTCTATCCCATGATACTTAAACTCTACAACCAAATCATACTTTCCATTGAAAACTCACATCAAAATAATAACGTTTAAATCTCAAATAAAAAGCTGATACAAAATTTAGGGAGATCAAACATTAAACAACAAAACACTGAATAATACAGATTAAAACCGAAACCACTCAATTGCACTAAAAATCACCACGCAATAAATTTAGAATTATTTCAGAAAAACAGTAAATAATATATTATTTAATTACTTCATATCATTCTTACCACTAAATTGTAATAATATGTAAATGATATCCGCAGCACGTCCGATTCCAGTGAGGATAGCATTGACTTTATTTGTTACAAAAAAATGAAGATAAATAATAAGAATTTATTCCAGAATGTATGCAGAGGTAGTGCAATGCAATACATTCCATATTTGAAATAATATACATAATTAGAGTAAGACAAATAATAATAATACATCGGTGATGGGAATTTAAAAGATAAAATATAAACACAAAAATGCAGGGTAAGCAGCCGTTTGTGGAGGATATTTCGATATCTCCCGTCTCCAGAGAGCCATCAGAGGGGACTCCATCCAGGCAACCATGACAGTGATGATTTTGTTACTTGATTGGCGCAGTCTGCGCCATAAGCTTCACATGTGATAGCGGAGAAGCGCTCTGAAAGAGTGTACTCGTTCCTCCAGGAACATTTCCGTGGCGCTGCAGTATCTCATAATAGTTGGCGATAAACATTATTGTAAGCGACTTTTAGCTTATGCCATTGGGATGCAGTGTAATCCACCCACAGTTCTGACGTGTACAGCGAAGTGCAAAATGCGTTGAAAAGTATCTTAAAAAAGCACTTATTATTATTCTAAACTTGTTTTTTTATAACAGTACAAGGTTGAATTTAATATTGTTTCAGTAATATACACCTGAATTACTCACTAAATGTGACCACTGTCAACATCTACACCAATACAATAAACACACTAATATATTTCAATAAAGATAAAATTTTATGTCACTCTTGTGCATGTGGGAATCAAATAAAAGTCTGTATTCTACAATCAAGTACCCAACGCCCACGCGGAAGAGAACACAGCACTCTTTCAAAATTACAAAATGTCTTGAATTTCCAACGCCTTGTTATTTACCATTCGTATCTCAAATATCAATGTGGCAACCCCACACAACAAACGTACTCTTACTTCGCCTCCATCCATCACTCTTTAAAAGCTTCGGTTAAAGTAAACTTTGATGAAGTGCTCTTAATAGCAGCAGTTAAAAAATCTAGAAGACCTATTTAGATTATTTTTTATTTATTATACTACTTTACTACTACG
This sequence comes from Hesperophylax consimilis, assembly GCF_061612785.1. Classification (NCBI taxonomy): domain Eukaryota; kingdom Metazoa; phylum Arthropoda; class Insecta; order Trichoptera; family Limnephilidae; genus Hesperophylax; species Hesperophylax consimilis. The sequence continues at coordinate 8,595,627 of NC_142842.1, forward strand.
ATTAAATTAACTACTTATTATACTATTTTCTTTGATGGAGAGATACATTTTTTTATGAATTAGAATACATAACTACCTACCATAAATTTGAAATGTAACGAACGTCATTTCTAATCCAGTGATATTTTATAACAACGTTGTTAAAAATGCTTCTGAGATATTTATATCACTTTTCAATCAAATCTTTCTTAGATGACACCCCAGTAAAAACCTTGTAGATAGGTTTAATAAAAAACATTATTTTACAACATATTGCATTTTTGCAAGTTTTTGGTACCTAAGACCAGGCAATCTGCCTAGTTGAGAAATAATATCGACCTGACAAGACATAATAACACATGTACACATTTAATTAAAATAAATTAAATTGCTTTGTATGCGATATTAATTTTTTTTGCTTTGGATTGAAAAATTAGAATTCTGACATTCATCAGTGCCGGACTACACTGTATCTATCTGTCATTGCATTATTCTGGTTGAATGTACTACCATTTTCTTCATGTATTGCTATTGTTTTCTAGTTCGTATTATGTGCTTTTTACTTTGTTATTATTGAATAATGGTCTGCAAACAAATTTAATTAATAAATCAAAATAAAACATACAATTTGTTAACCACACAACGGAAAGCATCAACAACGGTTTGGGATTTATAAGTAGGTTAAGTAGAAATTTCAATAATATTAAGTGTATTAAATTGTTATATTTTTGCGTTAGAAGTCAACTTAAGTACAATTCTCCCATCTGGAATCCACATGATAATATTTATGTACAAGCTATCGAAATAATATATAAAATAAATTAGCAAGATTTAAGATATTCCAGTAAACTTTGTCGAACTACAACACTCTTTTGAATTATATGAATATGCTTAAATTGTCGGACAAATGGATTTAAACTGACTTGGTACATCTATGTAAAGTTCAGTGATGCATTTGATATTCCAGAATTGCTTACATTGATAAACTTTCGGATTTCATTACGTAATACTAGAAGCCGGGATTTTTTTTTTTATGTGACACCTCACAAGAGTGTCCCTGCCTGTGCAGTGTACAGACAGGGGAACTATGTCACCACCCGGTTGGGCGGCGTTGTGAGGCGGAATAAGGTAGGGGCTGTAGGAAGGGATTTGTTAATGCGGGCCTTGAAGAGGCTCGGATTATAGGAGGGAGGAAAAACAGATGCCGGTAGCTCGTTCCACATACGAGCCGACTTACACAAAAACGAGTAGTAAAAACGGCCCGTTCTCATGAAGCCAACGTCAACCGTGAACGGGTGTTCAGTTCGTGTCCGTCGAGTTTCGCGCACGTGCACCGGTGCATCAGAAATCAATGCTGCTAGCTCCTTGGAGCAGGCTCCATTGAAATACTTGTAGAACAGACACAGCATGCCTACATTGCGTCTATGCATTAGAGAAGGTAATCGGTCTGTTAACAACGGATTGTCAATCAGACGGATCGCTCTCCTTTGCACAGATTCAAGCAGGTTTATTAAGTATTTAGGGGCATGAGCCCAAAGGTGGCTCCCAAATTCAATAGTTGGGCGGACTTGAGACTTGTACAGGGTCAGCAGCTGGTCACTGTTGAAGAATCTCCTAGCCCTGTACAAGACGCCCAACTTTTTGGAGGCCTGATTTACTCGGGCTTCTATGGATCCCCGATACTTGAGCCGGTCTGATATAGTAACTCCAAGCATTTCAATGGAGTCTTTATTGGGGAGAGTGCTCCCATCAAATTGCACCAGACAGTCGTTGATCTCCCTCTTTGCCGAAATCAGACACGCTTGGGTTTTTGAGACGTTGAAACTGACCAAGTTGGCCTTACCCCAGGCACGAACCATCTCGAGGTGGTGGTCAATTTTTTACTTCAAAACTTCCCGAGCTGTTCGGACATCATAGGTGGAAGGGGGCCTGTCAAAAAGAAAACCCTCGTGAACGGTGCTGTCATCAGCGTAGCAGTGAATTGGTGCACATTTAACGAGATCGTTGATGTGCAATAAATTGCATTGATTTATTTCAGTGCAGAAATTCTGCGACCAACTATCTTAAAATGTATTCCTAATTATCTTAAAATGACAGCTTCAATTTATCACTAAATAAATACAAAAGATTTTTGTTGCGGAAGTACAGATATGTATAATGTTTTATGTTTTTATGTAAAAGCCCCTAAAAAGGGCGTCAATAAATAAATAAATAGTTAAACTACTTCTTGTACTTTCGTTTTGTAATATATCTTATAAAATTGATACCAAATCGATTATCAAAATATGTATTGATTGAGTTCTGATTCAATTTTGTAGTATCATCCCACTTGATCAAAATCTGAAATATTTTGGTCCATTTAATAATAATAATATTTGTTTTACAACCTCATTTTGTAACGAATAGATATAATAATACATTCACTGTTATCTCCCGTGCTTAGTATTTCATTTACATATGATAAAAATTTATTATTATGGATATTAAAGTAATTATAAATATATTGAATAGAATTTTTTATGAAATAATTATAAATATATTGAAAGGTGTTTTTTTGTTTAGTTGGGTGGCTTCGGTTTCAGTCTGTATTTGGTGTCAGTATATAATCTATTTCTGATCTCCCTATGTTTTCTATCCAGCTTTTTATTTGAGATTTAAATGTTAAAATATTGTTTTGAGTTTGGAATGAGTGTGGGATATTGTTGTAGAAATTAGCACCATATAGAAAGCATATTTTCCCAAATGTCGTATTTGAAGTTGCTTGTTGGATATGTTTTTGACACTTAGATCTAGTATATCTAATATATGTGTTAGTTGTTATTTTTGTGTTTGGTATTTATGAATATGAAGAAGTATTGTTTTAGAATAAATTTATTTAAGTGACTTGATGTTATGATGTTGACATTTTAATATATGTACAAATATAGTTAATTTATTGGGAAATACAATGTTGTTTTAAAATGACGTAATAATAAATTTACACCTGCACGGCAAAGAAAGGCTTAAAGAAAATTGTAGGTTTATAAGTATGTAAAATACTACCACAAAGGTGTAGTATTTTGAAACCTTGACTAGCAATATTGTCTTACATGATGGAGATGATTCAATTTGTGCAAGGTGCTCTGATAAATTAACACATTAATATATTTTTAAGATTTTCGACTAAATATTACTAGGTACGATTATTTTTTGGGTTATGCGTCATGTGATAAGCAATTCTAAAAATCTTTAACATTTTTTTATGCACAAAACATACCACAGACTATCTAAATATATAAAAATAATCAAAGATCAATAATGACGCCCTGAAAAATAATTTGGTACCTCTGAATCTGAAAATTTTGGCACCAAACTCGGCTCGATTTCATACACTTTTGTGAGAGTAGGATAGGGATGAAAAGACGTTGCTTCAAGAGAGGCCTTAACAAGGCGTCAAAACCCCCTCCTCCTCCCCATCCCAACGGGTGGACCACCCACCCTCTCAAAGTACAAGTGGGGGTTGTTCAGTCAACATGACGTAGACAATTTTTGTTTTCCACGAAAAGCGAAAATGTTTCAGAACTGAATTGTGAATTGTTCTCCCTTCAGGCGAAATCAGGATCAAACTCGCGGCAATGGAGAGCTCTTCAAAGGGCTGGTGTTTTTAAAATAAGTATCTATGTGATATAGTTTGCACATCATTGAATATTGATAATTACGATTCTCAGTAATCATGATTTTTAAACAATAAAAATATTGTGAGCACCTGCACTCAACAGTGATTGTTTTTTAAATCACTCTTTGAAATGTTCGTACAAAAGTGTAAATAAACTTGTTTGGAAAATGAACGAAAGGGAAATCGCGTCTAATATTACTATATAACGTAATTAGATTAAAATTTGTGCTAGAGCTGGTTTCAGGGGTAATATTTAGTTAGTCAAACAGCTCAACTTGAAGTGGATTGTGGAGGTGCACAAGTAATCAAATAACCAGATGATGTCAGAACTCGTTCTTTACATTTATATGTTAGGTGTTTAGTTATGTTGGTTATTGAGCTTTTCGTGAACGATTTATTGTTCCTGTGTATAAGATAAACTTATATTTACTTCATAACTAGTGCAATATACATCCACTTACTGTGGGCAAAAAAAAATGTTGATAGGAGTTGATGTAATTATATATATTTATGATATTGCTGCAGCATCACTAGATCATCGTCAACATCATTTAAAGAATAAAAACACTTAAAAAATTATTATTTAAACACTGGAAATTATTAAAAACGAGCATATTTTCCTTAACGCTTTGACTGTATTAGGACTTCCGCCACTTCTTTCCGCACTTTCGCATCTCGTCTAGATACATCACACCATCCACATCCGCTCCCTTTCCCCACCCACTTCAAGGTGTTGTGGGGGGGGCATAAAGGGGGAAGGGGGGAAAGGGGGAGGAGTGGGTATCCGGGAAGGTGAAAATGCTGAAAATATAGAGGAAGGGTAGAAATTTCCGGAAGTGGCGCTGGAGACGGGCGTGATCGTCGTCATCATCATCAGCAACTCATATCCTCCCCCCTCCACATTACCCCAACTTCCCCTTTCTGTCGCTTCGCCTAATATTTTCGATATAAGGAACATTTTGATAGCGGTACAAGAACCCATCAAGATGGGTTATCGTATCTTACCTATATTATCGTGTTTAATAATGTGCAAACATTTTTTCTTTGATAAAGTAATATTTTGTATAAAATTAGTAATTAATATCCAGGTTGACCTAAGTTTCCACAATCTCTTATCTTGTTGTATTTTCGAAAAAAACAATATTTCACGTTCAGGCGATGCACCACGTCGTATAACATTTGGAATTGGGCCGCTAGCAATAACACTCCTTATGTAGATAGCGATAAAATTTAAATTCCCGCTTAGCATCAATCCAAGAAATCCAAGAGAAAATCGTCAAAATATATATTTTTTAATATTATATTTTGCGTTTTATTAATTTTTTTATTTTATTTTGTGAATTTCAGGAACAAATGTTTAAATTTTTTTGCATCATTTTCTAATGAACTTAATACTTTATTTTTAAAATTCTCGATTTTTCAAAGGCTACGATATATTAAAGAATTAAAATATTTAAGCGATCAAATTTTCAATTCAAAAACACACGAGTTTGCATTACTTCATAGTGCTTCGCCTTAACTTAAAGTATATTTCAACAGTAACGTGAAATCTTCAAGGCCCAATCTATTAATATTACTGCAAACCGAAAAAACCCCAGCAAAGAAATTCCGGACAGATGCAAATTCCATTACGACTGAGCTCATCGCTTTTTTGTGAAACGAACAATTTCTTAATATTATGTGAGTTCGTTTTTTACCTGGTAGAAACATAAATAATAGACAAGCAATTAATAAAAAAAAGTACTTCCTCTTTATTTTGACAGACATCGCTTTGTTACATAGGTACCAACGTAAACACAATAAGCCCATGTATTAAATACAAAGTTGTTTGCGTGGTGCATACGTTTGTGATACTAGAAAAAACAAGACTCATCCCAAATAATTATTAATATTTCCACGATAGACTATGGTATACCTATACCGCGTAACGATGGTAATTAAACGCTGGCCAACGAGCCCGAACCGAGTGTTTCAATCCTTTAATATTCACTAAAAAGAAATCGTTTTCAAAAAGGATATAAAGAAACAAACACGATGATTGCTTAGCATTTTTTAGTCACTTATTGAAGAAGTTTTTTTCTTAAATGTACGTTGAATATTCTATTAAAGAGAACGTCTTACCACGAATTGAATGAAATACACTTTATACTGAAGTAATTGCAGTGGAGTTTTCTCGCGAACACCCGCACAACAGAAGCGGCTATTTCCGTGAACTCTTACAAGTGAAGGATTCGTTCGAACAAAAAAAATTAAGAACCTTGGAATACTTGAACGCCTACAATAGGATAAAAAAGCTGTGTGTTTTTTAAATAACACATCTGCCCTGATGATGGACACTGCAATGCTGTCCGAAACGTTGGCTAAAGAAGGAGTTAGCGCAACACGGCATAATACCCCAAAAACAAATAACAAAAATACTTTTGGCCGTGAAAATCTTAAATCATATATTGGCACGCATTTCTCTTTAAAATACAGAGACAACAAAAATACGAGATGTAATTTTAAGCCATCATTCTTTTAAAGGGAAATGTTAAGGTTTCAATTAATTAGAATAAATTCCTTTGGGGACGAGGAAGGCGCGCGGGGTCCAGGGGACTCCGGCATTGTTTACCCACTTCTTAGCTAAGTACAAAAAAACGTGGACCTACATTTGATACGTATTTAAATATAAATGCTGGTTTGACATTCCTTCGGATCGTTTTGACTTTCATTTAAATTCCTCAGCAGCGCGGGTATTCACGAGAATGCGAAGGAATAGATATAAAACCAACGGATCCATTCTATGGGGCAGATTTATTAGTGTTTATAAAAAAAACATTCTGGGATACTCGATTTATGTTTACAAATAAAATTGCTCCTGAAACAATTTATTTATTTATTGCATCTCACTATACATAAAACACTTTTTTTCTCATAAAAATCCACCTCACTAGGACTGAGCCTGTATCGAGGTTAACAATTTACCTTAGAGTGAAGCAAACATAAGAGTAATCACAAACATAAAGTAGTTCTACATACAAACACAAAATATTTCAAAATTAAAGAAGAAATAAGTATTAGATGTGTTACCAGATGGGTAATTTGACAGTATATTGTAACAATATTTGAACCATAACTAATCATTAATCATTATTCAAAAGAAGAAGCAAAGTAGATAATAAAGATAGATAGGGTGACATTCAGTTGTTAGTAAATGGGACTTATATAAAATCTGATTATTTAAGAAAGGACAAAGATGAAAAAATATTAAGACAATCGTCTGTCAATACAAAAATCTTAATTAAATTTTTTAATTTAACTAAGGAATTTGTAGACTTAATATTATTTGGAAGAATATTAAACATAAGTGGTGCCTGATATAAATAATTTCTTTGACCAAAATAAGTTTTAGTATGTACAGCCACAAAGTTCAATGTAGAGCTAATTCTAGTTGTCCGCATTTGTTTCGAATGATGATGAACAATCAACAAATCGCAACTTGCTATGAAAGTTAAGCAAGAATAAGCTGGCTTTAATATTTTTATTCGATAATTATGTTGTACTATTTAATATTTCAGCGACACAAACTATCAAATCCTAATACTACTGCGATAATCAAATATATGTTTTGTGCAAACACTAGATTTACTACGCATTAACAAAATATGTAATTAAATAAATAGAAATATGTTCCCTAAAACATTATTTTAAAAACTGCATAGCTCACGTTGAAATGCGTTGCAAGCTACAAAATTGTGGCATTGAAATAGGAATTCTGGATGTTGTTGTCACAACAAAAGTTGTGAAAAATTTATGACGCAAGAGTTCTCCGTTTGTGAGTTCTCTACTTCTTACATGCAAAATTTACATCAGTGTTCCTAACGGTGGAAATCGAACCAGCAACCTCCCTACGCACTAGACCACTACGATTTAGTACCCTAGAATATTGGATTAAATATTTTCCAAAAAATATTTACATATTTTCTTCACGAATGTATGACATTTTTCTTCGCTTCATGAATTAACGTCATTACATACGCTTGAACGATTACCCTACGTATTGTATTTTCTTATTTTCTTTTGCACTATCCAAAAATAAAATGAAAACATACCTACCCTTAATACGTTATAAATACCCTTATACGTAGGCTTTGCATATGAGGGTATTTAAAAAAATACCATTTTTACATGTTTCATTAAACATTGTCAAATAATCCCGTGATGCGCGAGTCTTCGCCAAAAAGTCAAATCATATCACCTTTATCACAAAAAAGTGTTGTTAATAATGTTCACTTTTCTATTAGGAACCATTAATTTGCCAATGTTTATAGAAAATCATATTTGCTTGCGTCTTACGCATGCGTCATAGAATTTCGTCGACCGTGAAGTTATTACACACTTTTCCGGCAAAACGGGGAAGATATTTCGGAGTGTGCTTTAAGTTTCACCCCCACGCTGCCTTATTTTCCCCCGCGTCGCAGGGTGAAACTTATTCGCTCGACAAGGCAAATGGTTCTTGTGAATATCAATTATTAGAAGGCAGAAATTTTGCGAGAAAATTATTGCTCCGTCGATTAAGCTTGACGATCACTTGGTCCGAACACATTCAGAAGGGTAAGTCTTGTTGTGGGGTTGTTAAGGAATTTAAATTGGTCAAGAATCGGACAAAATGAGGACGTTTTTGTATTTTTTAGGTAAATGCGATGTTGTAAACAATAAAATATGGGGCGAAAATATGGTACAAACTTACAAAGTTCTGATGTACCAATTGAATAATAAAATTATTTATTTTCTAACGGTATACCCATTGTATTTAAAACGTATACGAAATCAAATGAGACAATTTTCTGTATATAGTGTGCAGAAAAGGTAAAAGCTTTCTGAAAATCGTTAAGGGTTCCGTTATTAAGGCAATTAAAAAGATAACTAGCAGAGACCCGTGATAAATCACGTGAATGTTTGAATTTTTGATTATTGACAAATCAGTTCCTTTTTTTTAAAGATTAAAATATTATAATATGGGTAGGATCTGTATCGTCGCTCGTCTGAATTTTTAACACAACAGTGATTTTAAAGCGACTTTAAATTCATAGAAAATGTATGAACTAGATATCACGTAGGACTAATTAACTAACAGTACAAACAGCACGCACAGCCAACTGAATACGGGCCTTTTCAAGACCCGCAGTAATATATCCATTCATACAATCCATACCTTATTCACATTGTTGCCCAATCGTTCGAAAGTTTTAGTTCTGTAGCACATAGGTGAACTTTAAAATTTATATCTTAACTGAAGTGTAAAGTACAAAGAAAATGTAAGATTTATCGCTTCCCGAAGACTCCTGAGTAATTCTTTATTGCTGTTCCTCAATCAACACTCTCCTAATTTTTCTTTCATAAAATAATTTCACTCCGAACCTATGTCATCTTCAGGGATGCTTGTGGAGGGTCTATTGGGGAGAGGAAAGAGTAAACATGGCTCTAAAAGACACCCATGCTGTAGGATGGAGGAAACACAGAGGCCAGCAAATAGTTCCACAGTCAAACTGTTGAACTCATAAACGAGTCGTAAAACGACCCGTTTTCGTGTGACGAAAATCTACCGCGTACAAATGTTAGGCACGCGTTTTGTGTATTTCCCGACTGTACACTGGTGCCGAGGGGTTCAAAGGCACTAGTTCCTTGGAGCATCTCCATTAAAATAACGGTAGAATAAGAACAATCTTCCCACCCAACGCCTGTCAAAGATAGTAATCTTTTTTTAAAGATAGTACGTCTTATAAAATCTTAAGTCAAATCGTTGGTTGTTTTGTGTGAGTCTAATGTTTAAATGATTAATGATTTATCTCAGGCTTTACACAAATCTCAAGACTCAATTCTTGGATTTATTGAAACTCGAGCTCTGACTTAACATTGTCTTATTTATGAAGGTACCTACATTACGTTTAATACAAAAACGTGTTATGAAGGTACCTAAATTTCATGAAAAGGATATGGTCCTGTAGGCGTGATCGTGGTGGTCATTTGACAAATATAATTTTTTACTATTAACGGCATATCTTCTTCTTTATAATGAAATAAACATTTGATCATTTATATTAAAAAATAGCATTTTTCTTTGAATATAAAAATAACACCTCTTATTGGAAAACCCTGTATAAGAAGTTGTTCTGCCACAGACCACCTTATATGTAGGATAGTTAAAATAAAAGTAAGATTTTTTTATGTATCGACAACAGCGCCACCGATCGCGTCTAAAACTATTACCTACATATTTCAAGCTGGAACCAACCATACACATTCACAAAATTTCATTTAAATCGGTTGGGCGGTGTCGGAGATTAGCGTGTACGAACACAGTGACACGTGATTTTTGTACATTTAATTTAACTAAAGTCTACTTATAAGTTTTGTATTTACTTGTATCTCTTATTTTTTATCATTTAAGATTATATTCATTTTATATTTCTGTTTCTTTCATACTTTCTGATGTCATATGTGTATGATTTATTGTATATGGTATATTTATATTATTGATTTATTTATTGTTTTTCATTCGTTTGATGTTAAATTTTTGAACATTTTGTGCAAAATAATATATTAACTAATAAGATTTTGTATACCTAAAATTTCAATCTCCTACTTTGTATCCTGATGAAGAAACTTTTGGTTTTGAAACAAGTTGATATTTTTTTATTAAATAGTAGAATAAACAAACTTTATTATTTTCAATTTAATTTATTTTTAAAATAATTAATTTTATAGTTTTGTATTTTATAAGTATTACTTTCGAATATATTGAAGAATGAAAAATGTTGGCACTCACATCGGTGGCACATACAAAGAAGACAGCAGGCATGGGGGGTGCTCAGGAGGCTCTTGATATTTTCTTTGGCACAATAACAGTCGTTTGAGTTGAGAAATATGTCTACTCTCCTCCGTGCTTATAATTTGAGCGGAACTTCTGCCTAAAATATGTTTTCTTACAACGGAAAAGGGAAAACTTTGGAAGCGCGTAGGAAAATAAAGTAAGCGTAGTCTGTTCGCTTACGAAATGGCTGACTTTATTTGTTGATACTAATACTAATTGAATTTTTATTTACCTCATAGTTTTCTTAATTTTATTACAGATTTAAAAAAGATTTACAGACAAATGCGAAAAAACAAATTTAATTAAATAAAAACTTTAAAAAAATAATAAAAAATACAAGAATAATATTATTGATTAAAATTAGTATATTAACAGCAGGTAAAACATAATACATACAAGTACCTACAACTTTTATTTAAAACATCGTTAAATTTCAATATTTATAATCATCGAAGGTCAGATCATAAAAATAAAAAAATATATAGTATACCATGTATACAAAAGATTTCTATCTGATTAGACCATATCAAATTATGAAAGATGTTTGAGACAGCATGATCAAGTACAATCAAAGATATTAGAAGAACACAATATCTTTGAGTACAATACAATTGAAATTTCTCACCATCAAACTGATGGTCGATTTTATAAAATAAAAATAAAGTTATTCAAAAAAGTGAGAGTGCGATCCATTATGTATGTCTATCTATCAGTGTTAATAAATTAATTTTTACTTTAGCTCTACGCGGGAGTCCCTTAGAAAAATTATTTCCATCAGGGCCTCATTTTAGTGATGCGCAGCATGAAGGTCCTTTTAATGAAAGGAGGATAGAGGTAGTGAGAACTGAACCTAGGACCTAAGTCTTGCCGGGGCTTTGCCCTACCACTGAGCTAATCCAACCCTATCCCCTTCGGTCATATTTAAGTTTATCAAGCTGAGAACTTCCAAAATTATTCTTAACACATTTTTGGTTGCTATCTTTATACATGGTTGAAAAATTCAAGTCAAAAGGATAAATATACAGATTTTTATTTTAATATGCAACATCTATTGACTTACTGACTAACTCATGAAATATTCAATATATTATATGGTGAAATAACTTATTGATTAACACCTCAAATTATAATATTTAATCATTAAAGATACCTTATATTTACAACCCTCAAACGAAAAACGTGAAATAAAAAAATCATAAAAAGATTCGGTCGCATCTAGGAACTTAAGTATTTTTGAATATTATTTACATTGTATAAACGAAATATTAATTTTCAAAACTTTCAGTGAACGCACTCCCGCCCAGACCGGAAACTGGCAAGCAAAGAAGGGTGCGTTTTATTTACGCAGGGCCGTAGCCGTGCCCGGCATAATTGCGGGTCGGTGTCTCGTTACGGGGGATCTGTCCCGCCCGCGGCGCTCCGCCCCTGGCCAGAGGAATTTAATTACCCCGTGGGGGCAAGACGCCCCCTAGCGGGGTGGGTGGTAGGCTATAGGGTGGGAAGGATGCTTTCTTTGGAATAGCAATAAGTTTTGTACAGTTTTGGCTTGTTGTCAAATATTGGTGATTTGGCAAAGAATCTTTTAACTTTCAGCGTGTACCTAAGTCAAACAAGATGTTTACATGTTAGGGTGGTTATATTTATAGATGCTCTCTCTGATTAAACATTAAACCTATGATAATTTAACTACACATTAATAATAATTTAAATACACAAGAAAGAGGCTTTAATGAAGGAGAAAATCTGTTTATCAGAAGCTGCACAAAGCTGAGACATTGTGTAAACTTCCCTCATTTTATAACAGGGTTTTCTAGGTATGTTTAAATGCTTTTAAATTTCCACTTAAGTGTCAAAATAATATGTATAAACTATTATAAAACAATGTCGCTATCCGCGTCTGTCTGTTTGTGCACTTAGTTCCTCTAAATTACGTAACGGATTTTGATGAAGGTTTCACTATCATATAGATAATTTCTCCGGATGCCTATTATATTTATAAAAAGTAGAGAAACGTCTCCGAGCAATCTCGGGTACACGACAGATAGAATAATATAAGAAGGAAGCCATTTGTTTGTTGAGGTCCTACCACCAAAAAAACTTTTTATCCAGGAATAATCATCAGCAAAATTGTCTGCGCGTCCAGGTGCAATGATCTCAAATTTGCTCCGAATTTAAATGTCACATTTTAAAAATCGGAACTGATTATTTAAAGAGTTCAGGCAAGCGATAAAATACCTACCTCTTATTAATCTATTCCGCTGCCAAGTCGGGGAGTAGGTAGTACCCAAAATTACTATCCTCCTTATATTAGCTTAAATACTTGACATATCATTTTAGTATTTTACGTATTTCTGCACAAATACATAAGTTACCATTAATAATTGGGATTTCTATAGTTTAAAAGCCCACAAGACAGAAAAATACATGGGGTCGTCGGAAGACCCCCTCGGTTACAGACGTTTTGTTTGACATCTTGTCCTGTCAAGAGAGAAGAGCGTAATATTTATTTAAATATCATTTTCTAAATTGGAACTAACCTTTCAAGAATTCAGACTATCTTTCACGGGACTGTAATAGTTAATTATAATAAATAATGTCATATTGCACCACTGATGCATATTGTATAACGGTAGAATTGGTTAGCTAGGTTGAATTAGTTAGCGAGATTCGAACAATGAAGAAGCGCATCCTGAGGGGGGGGGAAGTAAAAAAAACTCTCGTTTGGGGTAAGTGTATACCTCCATTTGTAACGGGAGTGTTAATGTGATATTAAGTCGATCTTGTGACTTGGGTAGATTTAAAACAGTATTAAATATATAAGCGGTAAAATGTTAACTGATTGATTGCTAATTTATGTATTCCGATAACTAGTGGCTTTAATTTTAGTTTTTATAATATGGACATACATAATTTTCTTCCTGTTATTCCAAATACAGGTAGGTAATCATTTGTAATAACAAAGAGATAAATCTATGGAAGTGTATTGTGGGTGCGTCTGTCGGGTGGTGACCATATGCCAATGACCATGTTCTTACCAACTTTCCTTTTCTCCAAATACATCCCCTCCCCACTTTCTTATGCCTCACACACCCCGATGGGGATGCCATAATCCCACTGCCTCTGGAGAGTTTGGAGTAGATGGTACGGATGCGCGTTGATCACTTTTTTTTAAATAATCAACTTTTTTAACAGATAATTAATGTATAACTTGTATAATTGACGATATCAATATTCAGATTACAATTCTAGAATTTTGGTGTTCAGTGGTTTGAAAGTAAAATTTTCAAATCGTCCCCTTAAGTTCAAGACACTTTCAGAACACCCAGCTGGAAAAGTAGCGGGAAAACGTAAATGGAGAAATAAAGAGGGGGGTGCTTAAAAAAATCGGGGGGCAAAGGTCGTCGACCCCGTCGCGCCGCGGTAATTTTAAGTTCTAGGTTAAAAATTTTAAGTTTGTAATGAAACTGGGCGTAAAAGTAAATTGGGTCATTCCTTGCAAGGTCGGCCGGTCGATATCTGCCGGCCGAAGAAAGAAGATTAGGGGCTGTTTTCCTCTTTATTTTTCATTTCCAGCCGGGGGTTAATTGGCGCCGCGTAATGTAAGGTTACGCGACCGTTCTAAATTTAAACTTGAATTATTTTTTGTTTGTGTTTTGTTTGGGGTCGCGTGGGAGACGAGGTGAATTTTTAATGAATCGCCACTTTTACACTTTTTGTATTACGCGACCGTGAAATTTTTTTGGGTCGTTTTAATTTGAGTATTTCGTTTTTGTGCGGCCTTTATTAAGTTTTTTGTGCAGTTTTTTTTTTTAATTGAGGTTATGTTAGCTGCTACATCTTTTATCGTCCATTTGCTTTAGCTATTTAAAAATGAAAATAATGATTGTGTCATTTAATTAAATGTACCTATTTTAACAAATTAATGTGACTTAATTTATATATGAAACTATGTACAATATTGCATTAGTATGGGATACCCCAGTAACAACACTTTTATTGATTTATAAAAATAAATAATATTTGTATGACTCTCGAAAACACCGTTTAATTATGATATCAGTAGCTAAGTGCTACTAGAGTGTCAATTATCTTTTAAAGTATGGAATACTATTATTATGTGAATAACATGGACATCGTCCAAAGCTTCATAGTTTATGATAGAAATTGAAGTTGTCATCTGAAAAAATTAAATTTACTTGAAAATGAAAAATTTTGTAACGTTTTTAAATTAATAAATAAATTGAATTGAACTTGCGAAAAGTTTTTCCAATTTTATCAGAGGTTTTCAAAATTATCAAGTAAAACATGCGTAGATATCTGAACAATAAAACCCATTTGTTTAGATGTACATTTTATACATTTTAAACAGTCAGTGTGGTTCATGTGATAGTAGTTAATTTAAAAATTAGATTAACAAGGTTATCAGTGTAGTTGTCAAATTCTAAAAAGCAATTATAATTAAGTATTGTAAATACTTTCTTAAATATGAATAGCATTCATTTGGCTGGGCGGCCTTTTTCATACAAAATTTTGGATTTTTACGCCATATTAATTAATTTTATTTTTATCAAAAGGTATAGTAAACATACAGCATGGATGGGAGCTGTTAAATTTATGTGTATTTTTAATTATAAAACAAAGCAGATTTTTAAAGATTTTAGAGGCAACTTTAGCAGTTTTTATTATCATACAATATTCATTTAAAACAAAAATTTTTGGTCGAAATGTTAACTTATATACGACAAACTGTGTTCCTACGTAAATTGGCCGATTGTAAGTAATTTGAATTTAATCCCTTCTAAATGTGTTATTTTGGTTCCATGAAAACTCAACACAGTGAATATTCAACATACTTTTAAAAAGTGATATAAAGTCATTAAAAACGATGAAAAAATAAATTTTAAACCTAATCTAACCTACTTAATCCAGTTAGTAAAGTTTTAATTTCATCACTTTCCATGATATTTATATAACTTTTTAAAGATGTGATGAATTATTATTTTGATGATTTATCCGGTCACCGTTATTTTAAATGGTTCATCATATTTACACAGGGCAAATGATTGTTTTATAATTATCATTACAGCGGAAATTATTGCCAGAGATGCCTCCAAAATAACGAAAAACCGAATTCTTTAATGTTTCATTTTTTTTATTATGTTATAACACCGATAAACAAAAAAAAATTGATCGCATAATTTGGCCTCATATCCAATTTCAATCAGTTTTGCATAATAAAGGCCGCGCAGCAGTTTCTCTTAAAGTACATATTAT
Organism: Hesperophylax consimilis; assembly: GCF_061612785.1. Lineage (NCBI taxonomy): Eukaryota > Metazoa > Arthropoda > Insecta > Trichoptera > Limnephilidae > Hesperophylax > Hesperophylax consimilis. The sequence continues at coordinate 8,611,388 of NC_142842.1, forward strand.
ATTTATTTCAATAACAACATGTATAAGAATCTACTCATCCGTTTCACAAATCTATTATTTTAATCTTAAAAGCCACAAGTTATCGAAAACAAAAAAACCTTTCCAAAGGTTATTGCGAGTTCACTAGATATAAATTGTTTCTGTCATAAAGCACTTACGAATACTTTATAACAATTACGACCATGTTAATTTCCCTCCACATGCCCACTATCGACTTTAACTATCACTTTATCTGCCGCTATATACGTTTTTATTAATACGCCTTCGAATACTGTTATTATTTCCCTACTTGTGATATATGGCATTAAGCGAACGCTATAAAGAAATTGATCGCCATTTTTGTGTTATAAACGATTCCGTGAACACCCATTTCCTTACATTAAAATTCAATAAAAGACACCTACACTCGGAATAAGAGATAAGCGACCATTTTATTTCTACTGTTGAAACAACACACATTTATTCACAATTTGTAATGCTTAACCTTCAAAGAAATGCTCTTTCCGAAGTTATTATAGCACTTTTATTTATTATTGTGCTGTAAGCCATTGATAAGAAATCAGATAATTCAGTGATGACAGAACATTATTTATTAAACTTATTTATGACCTTATATTGATACTATGCTTATCATATATACTTTTCCACTTTATAATTCAAGTATGTGCCTAGATTGGTGGACGTGCGTAACTATTTCCGACATTGGCGTCTGCGATAATTTGTCCATTTGGTATTTCGAATTGAAAAATAAAACTTTAGTACTTTCCACAACTTTTACAATTTACCCAAGAAGGCTGCTTTTTTATTAGTTTTTTGTATGAAGTCTATTTCTTTCATGAAGCAATATTTATGACTTGTGTAATTCTGAACACAAGGAGGGATGTTGTATACAGCGTGCAACTGCAAACCATTATTAAAATGTCTTTCTCCGTTCAGCAGCCTTCATAATTAAGGTCTTGCTTGTGACAATGAAAATACATAAAAAAATACCACAAAAAAATTATATCATTATATGGACATTGTTTCCAAAATAACACCTATAAGCAATCAAATATGAAAATATGAGACCATAAGTCGACTAAGTTATACTAGACGTTAAAACCAACGAACTAATACCTTAAACAAATACAACATTTAGTCACTAAAATTATACATTTTGCATTGCGACTAAAATACAATTATTAAAAATGCAACAAATTTATAATCATGGCTTCACATTGGATCATCAACAAAGTTCTTGCAATAGTTAATCAACTCACAAAAATCTAAATTATAGTTCTCTAATCCCATTATTATTACCAAATACCAATACCAACCTGAATTACATAATTTTACTAAATATTTTTACTTCAAACATACCAAAAAATGTACCTACCTGTCAAAATAATGTAAATACGTTTTGTTAAAAAAAATGCAGGCGCAGTAAAAAATATACCTAATTTTTTTAATATTAACCCCACAGGAGGCCTTGATGTCTGATGGTGAATCCCTCAGGGCCTATGTCATCTTTTGGGGTGCTGTATGGAGGTTCTTTTTTGAGGAAAGGAAAGAGAGGAAGTTCTGGGAAGGTAAAGGTACGAATATTCCCCTCTCACTGCGGCGCAGGACGATGGGTAGAGAGCATTTAGAGAGGTCGAAGGGTCTCCGCAAATCAGCCTTTGATTGATTTTTATTGTGATTATGATTATGATTTTTGGTAATTGTAATTCAATAGGAAAGTGGAAACTTGAGAAAGTTTCTTAACCCACCAACCCTTTATATCCAGCAGAGTACAGGTGGACTTGTGTAGATTGGTCATTTTTGACGAACATATGAGGTAACTGGTATCAGGACGATTGGCACCAACCTATGTAGATAGCACTTTGTGATCATCATTTTGATCTAAATGAAGAGGTAGGTTAAAACCCAACACATTTGTTAACTCAGCTTTTTATTTTTTTTATTTTTGATGTGAGTCCCAACTGCTTTGTACCGTCTGGAGCTAGTAAGACTATGGCATCTCCAATTGCAAGTAATAGGGAGGGAAGAAAATGGTAAAAAGGAAGTTGAAAAAGTACCTGGCTATTCTGATCTAGTCACCAAACACGGCAAAAGCCATTTCAATCCAAATTTCCATTCAGAATGGACTTTCACCAGCGTGATTCTGAAAGTATCTATGACTATGTACGTGCCGCAAATATACTACAAATTATTTTTAATTAATCCATTGTGAGACATCACAAATTAATCAGTCGAGGAGACCCTTTGCTTTCCCGCCCTGTTCGAAGTTATAATAAATTTACTTACTATCAGGCCTCTCACAAGGACTCATATTTTTTTAGTAAATGATACTGGTTTTAGTAACTAGATCCTTAAGAGTCCCAGAACAGCAAAATGTTAGAAGCTTATTGATGAATAGGTTAGTATTGTACAAATGTAACACAAATGTGAAACACAACTGTAAAAGAAAAGAAAGAAAAACTGTGCGGTTAATAACATAAGAAATAAATGAGGTGAGTGCAAATAAAAAGACGTGGATAATTGTCATTCAAGAAAAAAAGGCACAATGATTGAAAGAAAATCACCTTGCATAGTACAGGAACTACGATCTGTCCTTAATTATTATAAGGTAGGTCACAGCGCATTTATGTAATTGTTTAATGTAGTTCAAATTTAAATAAAATTTACTTGCCAACTCAGGATTTTAACCACGGAGGCCGTCAAAGTTTCTAAAAGCTTCTGACCACTCAATGTTAATAACGATGGATGCCACCATGGATACTATAGTTTAGATCCACCTGAACTATAGGAGTATACCTTCAAAACCATGAAGATTGCATTTCTTTGAAAAATAAGTAAATCAGCTAAACAAACTCTAAAAATACGCTTTACGATAGTACTGTTAACCCCTCAAGCTAATTTGTTCGGTTTTGAGAACACACAGCTATTACCTGTAGAGTTAATATGTTCGCTCTGGGAACAGTTAGTACGGTCTCATAGAATCTCCCATTGTGTTCAAATCTAGAACTTAACCACAGAAGAATTAAAATGTACAGCTCTATAAAACCAAAGGTTCTTACTTTTATTAATTATTAATTATAAAAACCTTTATTAATTATTATTAAATGAATCGATAAAAAGTGAAGTGACAGTAATGTTTGCAATACATTACTTATTTACTTAATACTTACTTAATACTGATAAATTACTTAATACTGATAAATTACTTATTACTGATAAATTAATACTGATAAATTACTTACTTAATACTGATAAATTACTTAATACTGATAAATTACTTAATACTGATAAATTACTTAATACTGATAAATTACTTATTTCTTTATTCCGTTATCAGCTTTTTAGTTCATTGTTTATACGTAAAAACGTAAGGTGAGGTATTTTTAAAACTTTTTATGTTTGCATTCAAAAATTTTATTTAAAAAATTATATGTTTGTTTGTAATAAAAAAAAACGTTTTAAACCTATTTCATCACCTTTCAAAAACATTGATTATTTTTCGGATACATTCAGATATATTGCATTTGTTTGGATTATTACAAATATGACAGAGGCTTGACGGGTTAATGGTATATCGATAAATATCTAGTCGTCTATAGTGAAGTCAATTCAAGAAACAAAACTCATGAATTACGCGACCCCTGCACTGCAAACCCCTGTACACTATCTTTTCTGGGTAAAGGCGGGGTAGATCAAGCCGCGAGGCTTTTAATCGATTAATAAGTCTTATTAATCTATTCAATTAAATTTTGTCAGTTTTTTTCTTAATTTTATTAGTACATTTGCAGTACTTTTTGGAAACATTATTTGCTAATGTGGACCTTACTTGGTGCTTGTTCTGAGGCTCCCGTTATACAATTTTATAACATATGATATAAGTATATATATGTATTTTTTTGTTTATTTATTACATTTAATATAATTACATTTAATACAATATAAGATATGGGTAGTCCCACAAAGCTGTGACAATCAGCTTGTCTGTAGGTTCTACCATTTAATGTTATAACATAATACACATTAGCTTAAGTTTAAATATTAATACCAAATATAATGTTTAGGATAGATAAACGTTTTGTTCATTTATTAACCACTTTTTTGTCAGTTTAGGGCAAGGTTCCTCATTATTTTTCAAGTTAAAGTTTTCGTTAAATTTGTTATAAATCACAGGTATCAAATAGTCAAGTGTTCTGCTACCATACTTATTTGATGTTAGTGGAATTTTTAGGCCTTTTTTTTCAGTAAATCTTGTTTTGTGACTATGCACCAATTGCTTTTTGTACGCATTTTCTCCCGCATTATCCATAATTATAATAAACCAAAGAAGCCCTTTAATTGGGAGTAGGCCCCTGAGGGCCATGGCTCTGAAGCCATACAGTAATTTTAAGTTGTTTCTTTGTTTGTAAATGCTAGGTTTAACAATTTTTTTTAATTATAGCAGTTTGTAGATTTTGAATGTATTTAATATTAATATTACTCGAGTGTCCCCAAGTTCGAATTCCATATCTAAGTATTGATTCGACCATAGAATGATATATAAGTTTGAGAGTACATCGAGGCAATACAAATATTAATTTATAAAAATTACTCGCCAAACATCGGAGCTGGTTACAAATTTTGATCACACTTTTGTCCCATTTAAAGTACTGTCTACGATTATGCCAAGGTAAGTATATTCGTTTGCAAAATCAATTTTTTTATGTATACAATCAAAATTATGTGCAGTTATTTTAGTTAAGTTCCACATTTTCAAGCTCGGTGATCTTATATACATGCCTTTAGTTTTTTTGACATTAATAATTAATCCTACATCATGAGACCATTTAAGTAGCTCGTTAAAGTCAATTTGTAATTCTTGAATAGCTATTTCAGGGTTTTCATTAAAGACAACTAGTGCAGTATCATCAGCAAAAATAAATCTACGGGCTATTTTAAAAAGTTTAGACATGGCAATTACACATATAATGTATAATTTTGGTCCTAAAATTGATCATTGTGGCACCCCTGATTTAATAAATCTAAAATTACTCATTACATTCAAAATCTTTACATACATTTTTCTATTTGTTAAATAGTTTTTGAAAAATGATAGGAGTTTACCACGTTACTCTGTCACGTTTAGTTTACCATATAATTAAAATACATAAACTGGACTATATTGAAATTTAAATAAATTAAATTCAACTAAATTAACTGAAGGTAAATGAAATTAAATTACAATAAACTAAATCAAATGAAATATCAAGGCGTAAAATAATAATAAAATCAATTTATAAAATAAAATCTTAAGGGCAGTATTACAAAATCTGGAAAAACGTATATAATTATGAGGTGTTTTTGTATATAATATGTGTACTACGCAGGGCTGGATTAAGAACATCTCATTTTTTTCAGTGGTTGAGTTATGTGGCAGTTTAAGAGCTTTTCCTTTACCTTACAATGTAATTTAATGGAACTTGAATAATTCGTTGAAGAGAGAAATAAAATTAATACATTAATGTTAAATTGTATATGTAATCCTTTTTCCATCCTATTTTTAACAACCATCTGCCTTAAAGCTTCAATCTCGTACACCAAGTACTAAATAATATCCACACTCGTAAATAACTTGGACATCAATGGAATGGTGCATAAATGTTCTGTTTTACATAACACATTTATTACGATATTTTATTAGTAATTAAATGTTTCACGTGATGTTCACATTACCTTGAATGCATTAAAGTCGATATAAATATTAAAAATTGAATTGCTTTAATCCATATAGCAAATAACTTGCAGTAAACTTCAAACATTTCAGCAATAGCATACCATCGATATTGCCCTTTAAAAAATCACCTATAGCATGTCAAAATTTCAACAGTCGAAATTACGTAAGTTCATAATGTAATTTCATGTTTCTAACATAGTTTCCAAACCATTGTACAAAGTTACAAATTTCGTTCCCTACACGTGTGGCACGAACACACCCAAAAATACAAAAATGGCCGTTTCCTTTAGGTGAACACACGCATATATCTTGATTATTCTTCTCGCGGGAGATAGTCGCTACTCGCTACTACCTCTCTATGTATATTTGTGCGCAGGCGTCCACAATATTATCAATACAGGCCACACGCACACATCTACACGCGAATAAAAGGTACACACACGCAAGTTTTTCGTGTTTTCTTATTTGCTTACGGTTTTCGTCTCCCATTTTCCGTGGAATATACGGAGACATCTGCGCGAACGACGCGTCCATTTGGAGCTAACGGGTGGGTATGCGAGAAGCGATTTGCCCCCACTTCAAGGCGAGCGGAGAGGTCCTAAGTTCATAACCATTTTATATCCGTAGTACCCTGTACCTACCAAGTCCCTATATCTGCATCTCGTTTAAGCAATCGAAAGATTTCAACAAATAATGATAGAACATATAGAATCTTCAATGCTACTCGTAACATGAAAACTACTTATTGATATGGGTTTATAATATGCAGGATATACATCTAATGGGCTGTAAATTATTGTATAGTAGACATGTCGCAACAGATTGGAAAAACCACAAATAATTCAATAAGACAAAATGACAGAACGGCATGTTCATTGCGGGAACCAGAAGATAACGGGGATTCATATCTCCACTTAGGCAAATTAAAATTGATTAAGTTATTTTGTTTTTCACATTCACAATTCAATGTATATGTTTATTGCCCAGAACTGAATATCCGGGAATTCCAACATTTCAAAACAAATTTTTGCCCATCCCCTTTCCAACATCCTTCAGAATCACAACACTCCTGAAAATAGGGACACCTTAGTCGCATTAATTTAAGTTCAATGATTTTTTTTAATAATTATGAATTTTGAAACCTAACAAAAGCATCCAAGTATATTACTTTTTTATATATCTCCGTAACACATAACTACAATACGCTTATCTCTTATACTTTTATATCTCCGTAACACATAATTACAACACGCTTCTCTCATATATATCTCCGTAACACATATTTACAAGACGCTTCTCTCATATATATCTCCGTAAAACAACACGCTTCTCTCATACATCGCACATGATATGAAAAGGTTCTGTGCGAGTGAAATTGTTATTACGCGATTTTATTATCATCTCTACTCCAATAATGGAAAAAGTTCCACTCACGCCTGGAAATATGACAAAAGTAAGAACATCTTCGCATCGTATTACAAAGGAAAAGCTTCTTCCTCTCACATGCTCTTATCTCCTCTCCTCCTCCTGCTGTCCTGGTGCTCGTCCTTATACTCCTTGTACCCGTAGGATATATTATAACCCCGGAGTGCCAGTAGAAGGTTTCATTTCATTCGAAAAACGTAGAATACATTAAGGGCGATGGAATAAAAAAACGTAGCACAATATAATATCTCGCCGGCATAATGGAGGCAGAGCGGGAAGCCTTTCTTGTGCGGCTGAGTCGGTGGCGCGAAATGGCATATTATTTTATAAAAGTTTGTAACATATTAATTAAAAAGCCATAATTATAATTGCTAAACATTTTAATTCAGAGCACTGACTACGCTCGTTTTTTTCTTCTGGAAAATTAAATTTAACTTAATATGATCTTAAATTAGGATAAAAAGGAGTCTTATTTCCACGAAAGATTTCTTTTTAAATTTAGATCCACACAAGTGGCAGGTAGGAAAATAATTTCACTCAGGGTCTATATCATCTTAAAGGATGCTGTGTAGTGGGTCTTTTTAATAAAATGAAGGAGATGAAGTTCTGAGAAGGAAAAAGATGTGATGGATGATGAAGCACCAGTTGGGTAAATACATCGGTGGCCCAGACCTAGATAAACCTCACTCGCATTAACTCGGACACTCCTGCTAAGTAACCAAACGTAGCGAACTACTTTGATGACCTATGGCAGAGGTATTGGTTATCCAATAAATTGTTCCCGGGGTTCCGCGTCTCATAAATTATAAACTAAACATTATTTGTCTTTTTTATTGGCCTGTGTAACCATTGTTGTGCATTCGAATTAAGTTTTAGTGGAAATCATTTGCAACTGTCAAATTCAATATGATTTGATATTTTGTGAATTCTCTGAAACTTGTAAAAATCAGAAACCTTTCAACCATTTTTTTCACAATCTTTGAAAGTTCTTAGCAAAATATACCTAAATATCCCACGAATGTGTAATTATAAAAAAACCTAAACATACTTATATTTAATATATTTTTGGCGGAAACGACTAAATGAATAGACCAAATAATCCATATATTATGTTTATTTGAGCGAAAGATCTATTTAACCAAAGTGTTAGCAATCGTTGTCAAACCACAGCCCCCTTACTTATAAACGCGGTGTAAATATTACGTAGCGCGTAAGATCAAAACAGTGAAAAGCTTGACTTATTTACCATGGCGTTAGTTTGGTTAAAACGGTCATAAACCAGGCTCAAGGACGGCTTTACCACACCAACGTTGAACCGGCGCGTAAGAATCTAATAAGTTTTTTCAAGTAAAAGTTTTTGAAGGCATAATGAATGCGCTAGGAGCGTTCAATATTTGAAATGGTTTTAAGATCATTTTGAAGGTGTTCACACTTTTTAATAAACATTTTTTTGTGAATTTATTTTGAATACTGAGCCTTGTCTTTTCCGCTTTGCCCTAAGCGCGCACGGAGACGTCATCCGGAATATGAAATATGAGATTTAGATAGATTGCCTGTCGCGAGCCGAGCTGCCTCTGCCTGCTCTAATGGAGGAATCCTGAACCAGTCGAATGGAAAAATATATATTTCATTTCGTATTTTCCATCCTTTGTCTCTACTTGCAAATTTTCAGCTAACTCGCTGAAAGTGTTTGCTGAAATGCAATATTACTATCGTGATTTATTTTTGGGTTATTACGCCGATCCGCGTTTCTTTCTTCGTTAGCCAACATCCTGGACAGCGTTATAGGATCCATCATCAGGGCAAATCAGACATCAGTCGCTGTAAGAAACATCTAACCTTTATTTTTAAACTTCTACTAAGTCATCAGCCAGACTTTTGTACTCACATAAATTTTAACATATATCTTCCACTTATCCTCAAACTAAAGCGTACAAACGAAGTTTTAAAACAATTTTTATACGCTCAGGCCTTACAAATAAACGTGTTTTAAATTTTCCACAACTGATTTATATTAATATATTCCGTTAATTCATCATTCTATTTGTGGAATGTTGTCGAAGAATTGAAATTAAAAGCAGGTATATTAGGGAAAATTGCTGATTTCCCATCTGTTCACTAAAAAGACGTATCAAAAAACTTTTTGATTCTGAATGGTGGTGTATCGATGGGGTTATACTGAGGTCCTAAGCGTTTAATGCCTATAATTTGAAGCTCCGTTGTGGAAATTTTCTGTGCAGGATGTAAATGTTCGTTTTTAAACGAACCGCCTAGCGCATCTAAGCTGAAAATAAGTGAGGTGGGTAAATTATAACACATTTGTAAAAGTGTCTAGTGTGACAAAATATACAATTTTGGAAACAAGACCAATTTTTTTTAATCAGATTAGTATTTGTATTTAAGTTTTTTACCCGCTTTTGTAAAAAGGATTAGTATTTCGTTGGCAGATTTTATTTAGGAGGACTGAATAGTGATTTTACACTGCGAGTTGCCTGTATACTATCAGATTCATTTATCAACAAATGACAGAAACATCCCGCGCTCAACTCAACTTGTTTGTTACCTTTGTTATGTTGTAGATTGGCTGGTCTGTCAATTTGAATGTTTATGCACATAAAAACTCATAAAAAAGACAGCAATATTGCAACATAAATAAGGGTCTGAAATATCGGGAGTAGAAATAAAGTAATTAATTAAATATATTATAGTAATTGATTAATTACTTTACTATCTTCTCCCGAGATTTCAGACAGAAGATAGTAAAGTAATTAATCAATTACTATTATATATTTAATTAATTACTTTATTTCTACTCCCGAGATTTCAGACCCTTTATTTAGCAACATTGATTAATTTTAATGAACAACACAAGTCTATATGTTAAACATACAAAGTTTAGGTACATATAAATATTATTATATTTGGACAGCAAACGATTATCTCCTGACTGTCTGATTTAATGCTTACTCCCTTACACTTTTAAATTTTACACAACTGATTCATCATTTACCATTCATTAATGGTGGTTTATCAGTTACGTACAATTTAAAACACGTTTATTAGTGGGGCCCTTACTAAGGGCCCCTTAGTGTCATTCGACTCTATCGCAAGTCATTTAATATGAAATATGCCCACATCAAGCGCCTGCGACTGAAAATATCAACTATAAACCAAGTACATAATATCGTAACGCTCGAAGTTCTCTGTTCATTGCTTATTATCGTGGTGGTTTGATATAACCAGGACACACAATGTTTAGATTTGCAATATCAAGTTTAGTACCTGAAATATATTCTAATATGACAATTTACGATGTAGAAATCTGATTTTGGCGTGTGATATGGCACATAAATAGGCGTTCGTGTTGCATTAGTGTCAATTTCCTCTTTAGCAATAGGGTATAATAATAGGGCCTCATCGCTTTCACCAATAAAAACTCTGCAAATTTGATGAAATTACTAAGATTTACATTCGGCATAAGCAAATGATCACTTCAATTATTTTTCACTAATATTTATGAACTCTTTTGATTTTAACCTGCGAAAATAACAGGATGTCACATTAAAATATCAATATGTGGCTGAGATTGTTCCATTCATATAGGTAGCATATTTAACGCTCAGTTTCGTTGGAGACAGTGAAATTGTGACTTTGCTTAAGCCACCTAAAAAGTTACCGTATATGTATTGTGTATTTTGTAGAAAAATCAATAATTAATTTTATAAATAAATTACGTCATAATATTTTTTCATAAGATTCGACATTTTTTAAAAACACTTTAACTACGACAATATAATCAATATTAAAGATTTCAGTTCAAATTCTACACAACCGCGTACACCTAGCTGAGATCAAAAGATCATTTAACATACTTACCTACTCGTTCTCATAGGCGCGACTTTCTACAAAGTTTAGTAGGTAAACAATGCCATCTCGGGTCATAAGTTGGGTACAATCGCTGCCACCAATCTCCGCCGTATTGCTCAAGCCAGCACTCTCGATTCAAAGGCGTTGTTCAGTCCCATTCAATAAACACAATCAGAAAGCCTTTTACATCTAAGTGGGGCCTTGGGTCTCAACGCGTACGCATTCACGTTCAATTACGTTAATCCTACACGAATGTGACTGTAGCATTGCCTTTACCTATTAAGACAGGGCGGGTCAATGTGCCGGGGATATTAAACCTTTTCGATACGACAATACCGAGCCTGGGCATGAGTAAAATATGTTATATCATACCCACAAGATTTCTAAGACATTTCGATTTACTGTACTTATTAGATTCTATGACATGTTTGTAGAGAGGTTTATTATTGGCGTATTGTTTGTCCGTGTATCCAAAAGTATGGTGACGTGATTTTTAAAATGTAAGCCCCAAATAACATTTCTTCAATGTTTTTAAAGAGGTATAAATTATTGAGTAAAACCTCAAATTTTAATATTTAATCATTGAAGACAATATTAACCACAAGTATTATGGTGATTTGTTTTTGTGGTATTATGCCGTATTGCACTACCTCCTTCTTTAGCCAATGATCAATCTGATTAAACATCTGCCCTGATGAAGGACACTGCAATGCTGTCCGAAACTTTGGCTAAAGAAGGAGGTAGCGCAATACGGAATAATACCTCAAAAAAAGCACTATAATACTAAACACTTTCAAACGAAAAATGTGAAAAAGATAACACAGAAAAGATTCGATCGCATCTGGTAATTGAACCCAGGACCTCTACCTTGCCGGGGTAGTGCTTTGACCACTGAGCTAATTCGACCATATCCCCAAGTGAGGCTGAAGGTAGTGGGGAGGGAAGGGGATGGGAAAGAGGAACGTTGGAAAGTAACTCGCTATTAAGATCTGGTCACCAAACACGTCTAAAACCATTTCGAATAGAACAACAGAAGCCTTTCACCATCGATATACTGAGAGTACCTTCCAATCTGGAACGTGGCACAAATATATTGTGAAATAACACAAATTAATCAAACAAAGTTTAACAAATAATTATAAGCAATAATTAGTCCCCTGAAATATCAATACAAATTGAAAATATCTCCCGAGTAAAAATAAATGCCGCCAACGGGAATTGAACCCGTGCCTTCTGATGTCCGGTCAGGTGCTCTGAAACCACTGAGCTATGTCGGCTTATTTCCAACTGCCAAATGATTCAATATGTACTAGTACCTCAAACAACAATTACTGCTTATTATTTTTTTTCCATCTGTATGCTATGCATAAAACCTTGTCTTATAAACATTAGTTTATCATTAAAAAAATAAAGTTTACTTTCGCCCAATGGGATTTGAACCTACGGCCTTCTGATTCATAGTAAGGATAGTAACCATGACCTAACCATAGATACCGTCGATCGGTATCAGTATGAACATACTTCCATATTTAATGTTAACATTTCGAATTTTATGGGTCGCATAAAATATGTATTCGAACACTTCTGTTATATTTTTGTAAATCTATTGATCACTGTTTTTTATTTTTGTTTGTTGGATTTTTATCTTTTATGGTTTTATTTTTGTTATTTCTTTTTATGTTTCAAAATTATTTGTCACCTTAAAGTTGTACGACCTACATGTAAAAGCCCTACTAGTTAAATAAATAAATAATATATCATTGAATAAGAAGATAATAATGAACTAATAAGTTAAAAGAAAAATTTGTTCCTAAATAAATAATAATTCAAGTTTGCTGCTTTTGCAAGGCTTTCGGAGACGACAATTTTGTTTTAATATTCTGGTAAAAACATGTAATATATACTAGTACCAGTGAAAAATCGTGCTGGTACTTGTTGTAGTATCTTCTGTATTTATCGTTTTCATACCAGACGTGTGAGAAGGAAGAGGACGATCATCAGTGACGTACGTACAAGCTCTCGCTGGGACTAGTTTAATCTAGTTCCTTTCATTTGCAGACATCCAATATTAATAATTTCCCATTACACTTGCAATGTAAACTTTCGATATCTTATTTACGTTATTTATATCGTTAAGAGCTCCATAAATTATTCCCCAAGGATTATCATCATTACTTACTAAACTCATTACGGCGTGGTGGCATTTACGATTCTGTTGGTAATATCTAAGTTGTTCTTTGTTTCTCCTGCAACGGCTCACTGTTTCACCAACTGTTCAAACAAATTTCTTAATCCTGTTGTATACACCTAATTCCAAGTTACAGTTCTAATTAATGACAGGTTATCAAGGTTTGCAAATAATAAAATTTAAGATCGGCAGCTTAACCTGCTAATTTATTTAATTTAATTAGTTATTTTTTATGCCCATCGTAAAGCATGTAGTCGCATCTAATGGTATACTACGTGCAACAAAGTCAATTTTTCTCACAAGGGCGTTGACTCGAAGTCAAATATACATTGACAAAGTGGAAAACGTCTATTTTATGTAAAAGATAAATTTTGTAAGTCTATATTGTGATTGCCACACCCCCTTATGCAGAAATCCCCATTTGCAAGGACGGTGGAAATCCTTGGAAGGTCTTCATCTGGCACTAGGTCGAGTGTGACAGATAAACAAAATAGTATGTAAATACCAGATACAACACAACTTTTTTGAACGGCAAGGAATAAATTTGAAATAAATAGAATTGAAAAAACTAATTAATTTGATTATTCTTTTTTTATGTTGGTATTAATATTTTTCAGCGAAATAATCAATGAAATATAATGTTTTTTTACACTCCTTCCCAGTGCAGTATCACCCTATCCTTCACTTAACTACTTGAATGTTAGTAACATTGAATGGTTGTCACCCTCCCCTCAGCACAAAGAGATATTTATCTTTCCGAGGAAACGCCCTTCTCCAGGAAAACTTTCTATACGTTGAAAAATCTTATGGGGTTTCTTCTCCATGGGAAAAAGAGCACACACCAACGCATACATATATACACTCGCCCACACGTATGAAACATATAACTTATGTGAGTTGGTTGTAGTATATTCGGTACTCACATGGTAGATGTTTGCTGAAATCATTTATCGGCTTATCAAAAATTATTAAGCAGGTGGTTAAGGGACTTAGTTGACTTACTTTAACCAATGATTCCAGGCATTATCTGAAGTAAAAATAAAATTGAAATTTTGGTCTTCGATTACTTTTTTAATTTTTTTCTTGGAAATCAAACCAAAAAAAATCTTCCGCACATCATCACTGGTAACTCAGCCGAGTAACCACCCAATCCTTCACCCGACCCTAACTACCCAATGCCTACTCATTTTTTTATGTTTTGATTACAAAAAAAAACATCTAAAATCCCGGATACCAAAATTCCTATTATTTTTTTTACTTCAAATAATGTCAGGAATCACTGGTTAAAGAAAGTCAAGTACATCCCTAAACACTCTGTATACACTTTTACCACATTAAATCAAAACATGCATAACGATGATATGAGCTTTTAATATATTTAATATATTTCCTATAAGCCTTTAGTTAGTGAAATACACTAGTGAGGAATGAACCATTGCCCGTCAAACATTTTGATTGCATCAATAAAGTGTTTTTAAAGCAAACCGCCCTTGAGGTGTTTTTGCACAAAAACGGCGCTATACAAGTTATCCAAGTATTATTATTATTATATATTTATTGTATGAAACATTTTGTGAGTTGTATACTAAACTCTTGATAAATTTAATTCTGTGGTGTTTTTTACTGTTTTTGGTAGTATATATAGTACATATATATAGTTTATCAAATTTAATAATGTTATTACGAAGTCCTGCAACTATTTTATTTGTAATAAAACTGACTAAGTTACTTACTACCAGTGATTCCTGACATTTGGAGTAAAAAATGTTAATGAAATTTTGGAGTCCAGTGACTTTATTGATTTTTTTGATTACTCAGCCTAGTAATTAATTAACATCTCAACCCGATTCTGACTGTCTAATACCTACTGATTTTTGAAAGCTGAAAAAAAAACCAAAAAATCACAAGACACGACGAACATTCTCAGGTCACGAATAACCTTACAATATTTGATAATCTCCTACTACCATCACAATAAGCGGAAAATATTGCTTGTGACGTGATGGAGGACTTAACCAGCCGAGGAATTGAACTAACTACACCTAAGTGGGACCAAACGCGATGCCAACTTAGCCACTGACCGGTCTAAGTTTCCCTTAAGCAAGGTATAGAAATTGAACACGATTTGAATTATATAATTTTATTTATTCTTAATGAAAGCCCGTAAAACTTATATGCAGATACTTTAATAAAAATACTAATATTTGGATGATTTCATATAAATATTTATATTTGTTTTTTTGCAAAATCACCCCAAGGCCGCTTTATAAACTTTATCTATAATTAGCTTTTATACGGATTAAAAATAGTACAGGTATACAAATGAACATGTTTTTTAACATTTCCCAGTCAGCTCGGAGATCAATTAGAATATTAATTATAGAATACGAGAAATAGAAATAATTATAGAGGAGAAATGTAAAAAAAAAATTTTTCAATTTTATGTCTGTAATGATATACCTACATTCGATTTTACGTCTGTAATTATATACCTACATTTGATTTTACGTCTGTAATGATATACCTATATTCGATTTTACGTCTGTAATTATATACCTACATTCGATTTTACATCTGTAATTATATACCTACATTCGATTTTACGTCTGTAATTATATACCTACATTCGATTTTACGTCTGTAATGATATACCTACATTCGACTTTACGTCTGTAATGATATACCTACATTCGATATTACGTCTGTAATTATATACCTACATTCGATTTTACGTCTGTAATGATATACCTACATTCGACTTTACGTCTGTAATGATATACCTACATTCGATTTTACGTCTGTAATTATATACCTACATTCGATTTTACGTCTGTAATTATATACCTACATTCGATTTTACGTCTGTATTGATATGCCTACGTTCGATTTTATGTCTGTACTGATATACTTACATTAGATTTTTCTAAAAAAATCAGATATTATTTATTCAGAATTTATTCCGGACCATTTCACCTGGCTTTTCCTTAGAAAATGTAATTTACATTTGTATAATAAATATAACTACAATGTTCCTACTCCTTTTACAGAAGTCACAAATAAAAAAATCTTCGTGACTTACAGAAAAATTACAATTTCTATGAAACGCTCCGTCACACTCCGATAAAATCGCTTTTCCCGCTCCTTTGATAAATAATAATTTGGACCTTTTTTGGTCCATTCCGTCCCGATATTTTCTCGTGAAAAACTCCCACCGCGTCGTGCCTGGCGTTCAATCAATATATATGATTACTAAATCAAATAAATTCCGCTCAATAAGCACCAATCCCGATTTACCCGAGTCGGCGAATGTATATAGGATATTTCTACCTAGGGAGCTCCAGCCTCACTTCTTTTAGACGCCCGGAAAATGGGATTGGAAAATATCAAGTATAGTGACTACTAATACTGTTACATCTCAAAGGCGCCAATGCTAGGCCGCCATTTTGAATTGGATTTGACTCTTTTCAGTTTTCTGAAAAGAAATTTCTGATTTCATAAATAATAGCTCTACGTTCGCGGTGGATTCGTGGAACGTTATTAAAACTAGGTAGGGACTTGTTATTTTGTCAAATGATAGAAGGTCGATACTTAACGAATGATTATCACCGTTGTTTAGTTGCTAATTAAAAAAGGGGAAGTTTAATAAGCATTACAATTATTTCAAGTAATTGAAACAATAAAGTATAATTAGTTAAATTTCATCAAAATTAATGATCTTGCGTAGACGCGTCAATTTCTATATTTATTGCCAATTTTTTTTTAAAAGCTATTTTTATATTTTTTACATTAGCTTCACACAGGAGGCCCTAAAAAATTAACTCAGGGTCTCTTTGTGTGGATATTTTTGGGAATTTGTTAATAATTCCATGTCATCTTTGAGGATGATTTGTGGAGGGTCTTTTTAGGAAAGGAAGGAGGGGAAGTTCTGGAAAGGAAAAAGGTATGAGAGTTTGGTAGGAATCTGGGAGTCAGTGTGTCCAGTATTGACGGATATATGAATCCATCCCCCCATATAAGGTCTCTCTCAACTAGTCCCTCCCGATCCGGCCTGCCACGCAGTTATTACAGACATTATAAACTAACACAACAGAATCAAGGAATATCTAAGATGTCTAAATTACAAAAAAAATACGAAACTATTTTCAATATAGGTATCAATGTGATTACACACTTAAGACATCTTTAAATTAAATATTTTAATTCATTTTTGTAAATTAAATTAATCGTTTTCTATTAATCGTTTTCTATTAAATATTTCAATTTTCATTATACGTTTATCCTGACCAAGACACCATTGGTTTTGAAACATGTCAATCATTTTCGATTAAATCGTTACAATGTTATTTATTTTATTCAAATTGAAATGATGCCACAAAGTGAATTTGCAATTATTGAAGAAGAAATGTTTAGTTATGCTTAGATTATCCGGGAAAAGAGTTTAACCGTTTTTATTTTATTTTACCATCTATCTTGGTAGATCGAGAGCCTACTGCACAACTTGAGTTACGAACTGTAAAAGTTATGGATTTAATGAAATTGGGTTGTAAATAATAATTCCCCGCTATAATTGGCACCACGGACATTAAAATCCTTGTTCATGGTTCAATAAAATAATGCACTTTCAACATTCAACGTTATTACTGAAATGATGCCCCGGGTTGAGAAATGTTTTAAACAGGAACTGTGAGTATACATACCAACGGAATTACACGTGGAATAAATTACATGTAATTAAACAGTTACACGATGAATAAATTACATGTAATTAAACTAAAATTAAAATTAAAATTAAAATTAAAATTAAAATTAAAATTAAAATTAAAATTAAAATTAAAATTAAAATTAAAATTAAAATTAAAATTAAAATTAAAATTAAAATTAAAATTAAAATTAAAATTAAAATTAAAATTAAAATTAAAATTAAAATTAAAATTAAAATTAAAATTAAAATTAAAATTAAAATTAAAATTAAAATTAAAATTAAAATTAAAATTAAAATTAAAATTAAAATTAAAATTAAAATTAAAATTAAAATTAAAATTAAAATTAAAATTAAAATTAAAATTAAAATTAAAATTAAAATTAAAATTCCAATTACAATTAAAATTATACTATTTTAATATCAATATTTTTTATATCAATTTTATTTAGCAGACACTCACACAATACACTGTAGGTAATTCTCTTCAAGTTTAATTTCGTTCAAACATAATGAGGTCGTCTCCTGGATGCTGAGGTTAGAACTGTAGGTACCGAAGATATTATAAGCTGTCAAAAGCTTTACGTCACGGTACGTAAGCTCCCTTGTTGCAGCGCTGTCATTAGAATTACGAACTGTACTGTATCGTCTCCCATGTGTCGTGACGAGACATCATTGCATTCGTTTTAGGCAATGCTTTTGTGGGTGAATTAACTTACCTTTTTTCATAGTTTATATGTATGTTATTTGTGTTCTAAAATTTATTGTACTAAAATAAATGGAAAAAAAATATAGTTGTGAATGATGAATACTTGGAACAGGTGGATGAGTTTGTGTATCCAAGAAGTATGTTTAAGTAGAAGTATGGGAAGGCTGATAGAGATATTGAAAGAAGGGTAAATGCAGGTACCTTCATTAATGCAATTTGAGGTCTGAACGCAGTTAGCGCTGACAAAAAAACTGTCCAAAGATGCGAAGCTAGCAGTCCACAATGGAGTGCTGGTACTCACCACGATGTATGGCGGTGAGGCATGGAACTGGCGGATGAAGGAAGAAAATAGACTTAATGCCGTAGAAATCAGTTCCCTCAGGCGTATTTTTGGTAAAACCACGTATGATGGTGTAAGAAATGTGGAGATCCGCAAAGAATGCAAGGCTGATGTGAGCGTAATGATTAAGTTAAAGAAAGGGACTTTCAGATGGTTTGGGCATGTAAAGCGAATGAAGGAAGAAAGGAGTGTAAGCAGAATATATGACGCAAATGTGAATATTAGAAAAAGTCAAGGACGCCGAGGAAGACATGGCACGATCAAGTGAATCAAATACTGGGGTCGGGCCATGTCAAGAGTCAGAATAATAAAAGAGTACGTATGAGAAGATTTATGAATGTGAATGAAGCAAGGAGTGTTTGCCAAGACAGAATTGTTTGGAGGTCCGTCCTCTCAACCTACCCCTGCGGGGAAACAGTGCGGTTGTTAGTTGGTTAGCTAGTTAGTTAAATCAATAAAAAAAATATTTCCCTTTAAGTTAGAGGCATCACTCCAGATTTAACTGGAGGGGATTGAAGAGGAATCAGGGGGCTAAATTGCGGCAAGTCAGAAGTTTGTACTCGACATATTTTCGTTTTGTTTCTCTGGGTTCCAGGTAACCATAACAAATAAAACCTTTTAAATTATTTTCGTGGAGAGATACAATAATATTTTATTTTTACAGTTATTTTATTAGCCTTGCCAATGTTACACAAATTCCAACTTTGACATTTTGACGTCCTTTTCACATGCGCTCCGACATGAGAAAAACTAATTCTATTTTCCTCGTAAAATTCCGATCGTGCAAAAGTTTCTCAATAAGCCCAGGTTCATATTAATATCGCGGGCACCGAACTTTTGACGGCTGTATATATTAAATTGCATATTAAGTTGAACCTTTCATATCAGAAGAGTAATAAGGCGAAAGTTTTGCACCAGAATAAAGCATCCCGAGTCACCCTTTGTTCAGGCTCTTCATTGGTTATGAGATCCTGGCAAAGCAATAATATTAGTGACTTTTACATAAGAATATTAGCTATTAGCCTTCAGGGAAATAATGAAATTTGTACTGTGGAAAGAAAGGTTATACGTTATACGAAAGCTCTGACCACAAGTCATTTATGTCAGCTTAGCTGTTTTATGAGATTATAAAAACATGTTTTTATCAAATATTTTCGTTTCTTTCACATATGAACAGTTTTGACTATTTATAAAATGAATGAATTCTTGTTCAAATTTATTTTATTACATAAATGAGAAGACATTGTGGACTGCAAAAATCCCAACTCAATAACATATTACCACTAAGCATATTATCTATTAATAGTATAAAACAAAGTCACTATCCACGTCTGTTTGTTTGAGCGCTTAGTTCTTCTAAACTATGCAGCGGAGTTTGATAGGGTTTTCACTAAAGTTTAAAGTAGCGTTTTTAAATTGCCTTAAAGACTCATGAAATATAAAATTAAAATAAATTAATTACAAAAACCATCTATTTTGATGGGCTTAATTTTAAATTACAAATGACACATTTACGTCGAAACACAAAATTGTCGTATACAAATTTTAAATTACCCAAAAAACCATTCTTTAGAGTGTATATACTATTTTTCGTATTTTATTCAAATATTAGGTTGAGTAAGATATATTTTTAATTATCACTTTAGCTCACTAAAAATTGCCAAGGTTGCGTCTAAAATCATTAACCCATTTACGCCTGCCGTGCCCAAACGAGGACGCCTTCAAATCTACCCACCATTTTGTTATTAATGTGGTAAGTTTTGCTAACAGTGCATTATTGTCGAGTTAATTGATGTGTCTTACATTTTATATCAAACATTTTGGATAACACCATTTATAAAAAGTATTTTAGTGTCATAAATAAAGTGAATCTCAGAGTCGCAGTGATTACCAAATGTAAGTATTTTTTTTTATATGTTTACGTTCGTAAATTTTTAATTTTTCTACATAACCTTATTGAACACTTTGTTTACTTTGGAATAAAAATTTGATAAGGTAAAATATATAATTTACTGAACTGTGAACTACTTTTTTTTGTTGGTGTCCCCAAATGGGGACAGTGGGCACATAAAGAGTAAAATATTCTTTTTTTTTTACAGAGTTTTGACTGCACATAAATATGTCGAAACGGCAATTTGAAGTAAGCGATAACTATCATGGACTCCAGGAGGCCCTTGATGCTATTATGGCAGAAGAGGACTCAGATGTTGAATTTGATATCGTTGCTCTTCCCCCAGAAACAAGTATCCTCACTGACGAAGAAGAAGGCAATGAAGACAATATTATTACCAATGACATGCCAAGAGATATTCCTGGAAATATCGAAGTTTTTGTAAACAGAAACGAAGAAGATTGGGACAGTTCTGATGAAGAGCCTTTGTCGAATTCCACTAGAAGGCAACGATGCAATGTTGGGCCCCGTTGGCGTAAATGCGAGCCTAGCTACGATCACATGTCTTTTGATGAGAATAATGTACAACAACGATGCAAAAACCTAATTATATATATATTCTGATTTGTATGCATCCCAAAACAATAAACATGATATCAATATTACCGTTGGTGAGTTGAAAACATTTTTGGGCATTCTATCTCTATCTGGTTATCACACTTTGCCTCGCGAACGTCTATTTTGGTCTTTAGAAGAGGACTGTAATGTACCTGTTGTTTCTAAGGCAATGACGAGAAACAGATTTTTAGATATCAAAAAGTACAAACATTTTTGTGATAATACTGTAGCTGCTGAAACATCAGATAAAATGTTCAAGATGCGAACCCTTGCTGAGGTTCTCATGAAGAAATTTATGCAATGGGGAGTGTTTCACACAAATCTGTCAATAGATGAATCCATGGTGAAATATTTTGGACGTCATCCATCGAAACAATTTATTCGAGGAAAGCCTGTACGCTTCGGTTATAAAAATTGGATGCTCGCTAGTGCTGATGGCTACTGCTACAATTTTGATATTTATTGCGGCAAGTCGCAAATACCTACCAATGAGCCGTTGAGTACACGAGTTGTGAAAAACCTGTTGAACAAGCTAAACACAGATCCTAGAGACCATGTTGTGTTCTTCGATAATTTTTTCACTAGCTATGCATTGCTGCGGGATTTATGGGAATCTGGCTACAGGAACTGTACGTGAGGGTAGGACCTGCAAATTTCCTCTCACACCCGTCAAGGAGATGAAAAAGAAAAGTCGTGCTGACTTTGACTACCGGTTCAACACGGTCAATAAAATATTGTTTTTTCGCTGGCTGGATAACAGCGTTTGTACAATGGGAACAAACTACGATAATTTTCTTCTGAGCTCAATCGAAAAGATGAAAATCGATGAAAATATTCCTCAAGTATTTGTGAATTACAACAGAGGCATGGGCGGTGTCGATCAAGCTGATCAGTCGATTTCAACGTATCGAACTTCAATACGAGGCAAGAAGTGGTGGTGGGTGTTATTTACATACATGTTCGATCTACACATACTTAGTAACGACGTGAAGATGGACCAGCCACAATTTCACCCATCAGCCTCTGTAGTGCTCAATTTACAGTTTGATGATTTTGGCCACTTTCCGGAGAAGTTGACAAAACAGTTGCGATGCACTATTTGCCATAGTAAGGCACGGTAGGAGTGCAAAAAATGCAAAAAAACTTTGTGTATTGAAAAATCATCCTTCGAGAAATACCATACTGAATGTGCCCAGTGTCCCCATTTGAGCACGGCACTTTTTTTTCTAGTAAATAAAAAAAAAATGATTTTCTTTTTTTTATTTTTGTTAAAAAACTCTATTTCCTACTACATAAAATGAATTTATTCTTTTTTCTACGATTACTTTAGTCTTGGGCGTAAATGGGTTAAAGATTAAATTCTTTAATAGCATATATTTTATAATTTAAAACACAAATTAATAAAATAACACATAATCATACTAGATATTTGCTATACCTTTTAATTAAAAAAATAATTATTCCGTTTGGTCAAGTATTTTAGTCTCAAACCCAAATTTAAGTTTTGTATAATATAGTTTTGTATGAAAAGGGCCTCACTGCTGTTCCACTTAATAGAATTTTGTTTAGAATTTGGCTTCGCTTTCGGTCCTCTTAATAAGTGAAGTAGAATACCTTTTGGTCTTCAGTGGAAAGGATATGAGGAATAATTATTTATTTTTTTCGTATTGATTAAGTTTAAAGGCAAAAAAGCAAAAAAGCAACTTAATTAAATAATTTTTTGGAAATGAAATTATGCATATTAATATTAAAAAGGCGAAAGACAATTTATTTGTAATAAACGATCGAACATTATTATCGAGCAATATTCTAATGAATATTACAAAAAATCTACAGTTATGTAATTAATGATAGTAGAAATTACTAATGATCCATGTTTTAACAACACATCAAAACAGCATGCTATAATTAAAAGCAATACCTACGTCTCACTGCAATATCGTTTATTTATTCTGACGGAATGTTCCTGCATAGTTCGTGCTTAACACGTGTTATAAAAACACCGAAATGCTCTTATGAGCTAATGAATACTGCGTCGAGGGACAATAGGTCGTTAATTAAACAGTATGTTGGCCAGGATGGTCCATTATAAATGGGCCGTGTATAATTATTTCTAGATGATAATATTTCGACTTTGTGAAGCGTGATATTATTTAATGTGGAGATCGGTCTCAATACGAGAAAACATAGAAAAAATATTTCCAAAAATCTGGAGAAATATACGAATCGGAGAAATAAACTCATCGGATTAATTGACGTTTGGATAGATTAATGAGGCTGACGAACTAACGAAGATGATTTAAACGAATCTGGTAGATTAACGAATACATTAACGAATCGGCGAAATATCTATTTGGGTGCATGAATATTGGAGAAAAACGATTCTGGCAGATACATCAGGTTGATGCGTGCACGGAAAAAATGAGAATGGCTGATTTATTTAAATACTGTTAAAAACGTGATGGCAAGCCATTTCCTAATAAAATTTATTTATGTCTATTCTTAAATACACATTTTACAAATTATTACAGTGGTTTATATTGTAGTACAGAGAAAAAGTACAGAAAAAAGCTATAAAAAATAAAGAACATAGGTTGATATAGGTAAAACTGTGTGTGGGTGATATTGTATGTTACGTGAACATCTCACAACGACAACCTGTGCTGAGGTGTTAACGTGTTTGTGATTAAGTGTGACAGGTATTTATGTGTTGTAGTAGAAAGTTAATTTTTTTTCCCAGACATATATTGAAACATGAAAACACACATTTATATGTGAGTGTATGTATTTTTGGATAATTCTTGAAGAACGTTTATAATATTTTGTATGAAAAAGGCTTCGCTGCCGCTCCTCTTAATAAGTGAAGTAGAATACCTTTTGGTCTTCAGTGGAAAGGATATGAGGAATAATAATTTATTTTTTCCGTATTGATTAATTTTAAAAAGCAAAAAGGCAACTTAATTAAATAAATTTGTCGAAATGAAATTATGCATATTACGAATTTATTAATAATATTATACTAGCAATATTCTAATATTCAATTTAATTTAATATCACTCCATTTAGAATATATCGGAATACTCTTTAATGCAGCTCGCTTTCTTGATAAATATAATGACGATATGCAACAATATTCGTGTTTTACAGATTGTTTGTTAGGATATCTGTCAATTCATTCATTAAAGGCCCGTTTTTAACAGTAATAGAAATAATTTGACCAGATTTTTAATGAATCAGCAATATTATACAGGGTGTTCCTATAAGAGGTATTATTTTTATATTCAATGGTAAAAGATCATGGTTTGTTGCTAGTGTGGCACGTAGCGTGGCGTAACGTTCCGGCCATAAAAAATCATTAATCATCTCTCGATAGCGATCCATTCACCGTAACTGTTGCTCCAGCCTCATTTTTGAAAAAGTAAGGTCCAATGTCTCCGCCGGACCATAAACCGCACCAAACAGTCACACGTTTAGGATAGAGAGGCGCTTCAACAATAACTCTTGGGTTTTCCGAGCCCCAGATGCGACAATTTTGCTTGTTGACGAAGCCACCGAGGTGGGAATGGGCCTTATCACTCAAGATGATTTGCATTTGATTCACTCAAGTGAATTGTAATAATTTCAATGCGTTGAAACAGCGGGCTTTTCAAAATAACACCAGGAAAACCCTGTATATCAGTAAGTTTTCTCCGTGTAAATCTGCCAGAACACATCGAATAGATATACGAAACTAAGATATAAAGAAATGGGATAAGTAAAGGAGACACAAATAAATGAATCAGCTTGAAAGATATCCGTTAGATAAACATAACTCAGATACATACTAATTAGAGCAATAAATCAGTCGAAAAGATGAAGAATAGAATAGATAAATTAACGAATCTTACACTTAAACTATTCATTTTCACAAATCAGAGAGAAACAAATCTAGAGTACATATAAACGAATTATGGAGATCAAACAGTCGTAGTGGAAAACTAGTTCGAGTTTTAGTTGGAGTGTGGGAGAGTTAGAGGTCAGTTGGAGGTAAAAAAGAAGAATAAATTTTTTCGCTTCATATCTCTTCTAAATATAATAGATCAATGGATGAAGAACGGATTCAGAGAGTTGAACATATCTACGAAATAATAAATCGGACGGGTGAATGAATCGAAGAAATAAACAAATTAGTGAAATAGCAATGATAAAAGTATATACACCTTACTTAAAATATATATTTATAAATGTATGTAGATGTTACTTAATAATAATAATTAAATTGAGTAAGTATTAATTAGAACATTCTTACTATTTTATTATGTAAACTGGAGTTACGTAAGTAAGGTAACTAATAATTTGGCATTAGGAAAAAGTTTTCTACGTTATTAATTGTCTGTGTAATATGTTAGAACGCTAAATTATATTTGCTTTTTGGTAGCCTCAGTAGGTTTAGATGAGACACATTTAGACGAACAGATCATTTAAATAATAAATAAAAAACTTTGTGTACACCACTATTTAAGCAAAAGGGATTGCCATGTTTCGAAACAAATGCTTTCTTCCTCGGGACAAACGTATGGCGAAAATTAACAAATTTATGAATGAATGAGAAACAAGTATCGATAAATACGTACCTTTACCCAAAATATTACAATAAATATTATTCGATTGTTTTATTTTCATTTAAAGATAGCATATCTTTAAATAGTTTCTCCATACGAGTAGCATGCCTATCTATATGTTATTGTTTTTCTTATTCTAATTATTTTATATATTATTTCATAATATGAAATGTATTGCATTGCACTATCACTGCATACATTCTGGAATATTATTATTATTATTAAGATTAAAATCTTAATATTTTAAATATATTAATAATTAATTAATTCAATTAAATTAAATTAATTGAAAGTTTTGACATTGCAAACACATTCATTAAAGGCTTCTTAATGGACTTAATATAACGTTGTGATTTAAACTCTAACCTATTTCACTCGTCGTTGTCGTAACTGTGGTAAATTTTTTATTACTCGTTATTATTATTACAAATGAAAAGGCTGGTAATTAATAACCTCGCTATTCAGATCTGGTCATAGTAACAAGCAATAAATAAATAAAATCTCGGTTGGCTCTGCAACGGAGGACATATTAATAAGATTTTAGCTTTTGTGCACGCGGAAAAATGTCTTGCATAAAATATTGTTAATTTATTAAAAAAATATTCCTATTCCGGTTAAGAACGGGACTGCGGGCCTTTACCGAATGGATTGACAGGTTTTCTAAAGAACTGTTAGTAAAACACAAATTTATTATGGCGATGTCGGAACACGTGTTCATAAAAATTCTTATATATCAGGACAAACACAGGTGCATGAATACGTTTTCCGATATATTATGAATGTACTAAAAGTTTATTAGGAATTGGCATACTATCCCGTTTTCCATTTGACTAGTTTTATTATATAAGGTGGCACAGTTTGACTACCCTGACTAGAAGGGATATTTAACATATTAGCTGCAAAGGCGATAATAGTAATAACTCTAGGGTAATAACTAAAGATATTGCAATTCAACCGAGAACTTATTTATCACCAGCACCAGTTCAATCGATTGTTTAATGACCTTATTAAAGTTATTAAAAAAATACCCGTTAGTCTACCGCCAAAGTACGGTAATACGATCTCGGAATACAGTTAAAGGTAATTTTATTACTTCAGTAATAAGGAAAATCGCATGTATCGCGTCATGTATTACTGCTGTAGAACTAGTTTGAACCCATGAAACGGGAAATAGTTAAATTTTGATGACAAACGATGTAATGGGTATTATGGGCTAATACAAAATTTACTCAAAAAACTTGCCTACTTTTTTTGTGTCAGTTAGGCATAAATACAATCGCAAATAAGGTAACATTACTTATTTAGATCTAATTATAATTTATGCTTGTCCCCTGACTACTTAGAACGGGTGACAAAAAGATGTTATCCCATGAATGGTTCCCGTGGAGGTGGGTTTGACATACCAAATTGCATTTCAAGTGGCCACAATATATTTGTTTAATCTACTGTTAAAGTAACGTTTAAAATATACCTATTTCCTAAACATGTTAATAGAATTTATTATTTAAAGCCCCGTAGTAAGCGTTCAAAGATGGTTTGAAAGGGAGATATGTAAATACAAATGTTGGAGAGAGCGCACTAATATTAAAAAACGGTAGTAATTAAAATAGTGAAAAGATTTTTTTCTATCGGGGGAATATCATATAATTAACGTTTCGGCTTAAAAAATGTAAACATATTATCTTAAAAAATAACATATATTTGTATTGGAACTTAAAAAGTTAAAGAGTTGACGAAAAACTTTTATAAATCGGTAGAATTTGGGTATGCTATTAATTAGGTGGTCGGTAGCCTTAAGGGCTGACAGATCACTAGACTAGTAGATGGACAAAGTCACAGCGAATAGCTGGCCTATTCCCCTCTCTACACTGTTGTAGTGAAGAGCTCTGTACAATTTGTACAATACCATAAATCTTTGATATCGGCTTTTGGTCGGATTTTGATCAGTATTTACGTACACCGCACTTAACTGCCAATTGCTGTCTAGAACCAGTAGGTAATGAAAAGGGGATGGAGATGTGGTAGAGGAAGGTGAATAAGTACCTGGCTATTCAGAATTTGAGAGAAAAGACTTGAGCCAAAGACGGCTCAAGTCTTTTCATGTGATTGTAGTTTGAAAGACTACAACCATCGTATTTATGGCTTTTTTATTTTTTAACTATCTGTTCAGGGTCACCACAATTTTATTTAAATTTAATTTATATTTACCTTTAATTGGTTCTGTACTCTGAAGCGCTGAAGCGATTAAAATGCGGGATGCCCCTCCGTACACGGTATTCTATAAATCTGCTGAACATAAGCGCGCCTATGGCGGTCTTTATTTGCTAACCTACTTTCTGAAAATACATTATTCCCCTGTGTGGAAAATTTAATAATTGCTGCAGGATGTACCTACGGGAACTGGGTGGTCGACTTCAGGGCTGGATTAGACATTTGGAAATATAAATATGTGCCTCGGGCTTCAAGGACGTAGGGGTCGCCATAAGTTTTTTTTTTTTCAATAAAAGCTAAGAATCTACATAACAAACCACTGTTTTTACCCGGTAATAATGAAATTCTTTTTTTTTTCTTAATTACTGAATATCTTCATCGACTGCCCTAAAATGTTAATATTCGTATTCTTTATTTATTGTTATCCAGTTTAATTTGTAGAACTATATTTTTATTTTTTAGATATTTAATAATATTATTATTAGATTTATAGAAAGTGTTTATTTTTAAACAAGTTCTGCTGTGTAATTATTGTTACGCGTGACAGCTGTTTCGCCCTCTGAATGCATTATCAAACTGTCTGATAGTCTGTCTGACAGTTTGATAATGGCTTCAGAGGTCGTAACAGCTGTCACCCATAATAATAATTACACAACAGACCTTGTTTAAAAATAAACTGTTTTTATAAATCTAATAATAATATTTATGAATATATAAAAAATAGAAATAAATCGTTTTCCTGTTAAATCTACTCAACTCTACCATATTTTCTACTGTGACAACCATAGCACTAACTAACTAGTATTCATATCAATCACCACTGGCGCGATTTCACTGAATTGCCTTACCCTAACTGCTATACATTAAACATTAAATGTAAACCTTGGAAATATATCATTAAAACACTTTTCGTCATTTAAATATGCACTTTATTAGAATTGTTTGTATTAGGTATGTTGTTATGTATTCTTCTGTTATGGTTTGTTTTGTAGTCATTTTATTGGTAAATGACATAAATACTCTTATCACTGTCATATATGCATGTATAAAGACTTTTTTTGTTGTTTGCTTTTGGGGTGTTATGCCGTGTTGCGCTAACTCCTTCTTTAGCCGACGTTTCGGACAGCGTTGCAGTGTCCATCATCAGGGCAGATCCGGTAGATCCGAAGATGTGTAATTACTATAAGACTGTTTATAACGCTAATAAATAAATAAACACCTTTTCAATATATTCAAAACATTTCCGTTCTTTTGAAACAAAACTTCTTTGCATCAAAGTAAAAGCAATTAATTGTGAAAGAAACTGATATGTATTTCTGTATTAGGCTTGTAACATGATAAGTATTTATTTGTACTGATATACATTATATTTTTGCATACTGTAGAAGCCATACAGCCGTTCAATAAAGAAATGCAATATTTACCATATGTCATAATAATTTTTAAATGTAAAATGATTGTAGCTTCATAAAATAGCTTTAACCATGTCTGATTACCATATTATGCCTTCCTTTCCCCACTACCTTCAGTCGCACAACATGTTCCATTTCAGTATGTCATGGATTAAGATTGGGACTCGGTAACTCTCAAAAAATCGGTGTAAATGTTTTAAAGTTGCAAATGATGCAAAACTGATTAATAGTGCAAAATTTCATTAGGTGCAAAATTACAAGTGATTTTAAATTATGACAGTCTACGGCACTTAACTATGTTTCCTAAAACGGGAAACTTCCTAGTTGGACAGTCAAAGCTTCCTTTTATATTTGTATATCTTGTATGTAATAAATGTAAAAATAAATAAATAAATAAATACATATTATCGGGTTTTAAATTGTACTATAGTACTCAGTATTTTCTTATCGGGATTCTTCACTAGCCATACCCCTTGAAAATGTCATTTTAAGACCCCGCATTCCGAATTTTAAGTTCATAAAAAATGTATGTTATTTTTTAAGATACAAGATCTGTACATTTGTTATAAAAGAAAATATAGCAAATTATGTTCCTAAAATTATTAAAACCCAATTTATTCTGATATTTAACATGTTATAGGTATGAAAAAATTCGCAGTAAATCTTTAACCACGTTGCAAAAACGTTTGGAGCGATCGTTTGCCATAATGTGCCTAATTTATAGAACCAAAAAATATGGGATTAATAATTAAATCTAGGTGGATTCATTGGCTTTAAGCCCCAGTAAGCAGTTTCATACATTTCCATTGAAATATTGTGAGGAATGGTATTAATTAAATAATATGGTAAATGTATATTTATAACAATCGCTCAAGTGGTTAAATTACATTTTTCGCAAAATTATTATCTTTTTTTTTAATATTAGCGCCCTCCCTCTAACATTCATATTTATATATCTCTATTTCAAACCATATTATTCTTATTTTTTAATGCTTACTACGAATTTCATATATATTATTTCCCATACACACAAGCAATTGCTTATTATGGGAGAACATTGAAAAATAATAAATATTAATTACATCATAATATCTTTTATCTTATTACTAGTGAAATATATATATGTTTATCACAAAAAAAAAAAAAATAATAAAATAAAAAAAAAATTAAATTAAAAAAAAAATTGTTCGTAGATGGCGGTAATTAAATTATTTTATTAAAATAAATTATTTGTTTACGCCCGTACGTACGCAATATGAATATTCATACATAGTTCTGTTTGTTTAAAAACTCAATTCTTTCGAGAAAGGCATACAAATACAATATTGTACCGATGGTTCGATCCAATAATGTATTTGTATGCTAAATGATTAATGTTTTAACGAATATTTCACAGCTCACTTAACTATGTATTTTATTGTAACATTTTTATTTAATTCATTACAACTACATTTATGTTTTTACTTACTTCCCGGCCCCACCTGAAGCTGGATCATATGTTTCCTAAATAACACTTACCTTATTGAATAAGTGGATGATATGAAACAGACAACAATAAGAGAGGCCTTCAGGCTTCTGGCATATTGACCATTATATTTCGAAGAATTTGTGAGTATTTCCGCTTCTCAATTAAATCCAAATAAATAAGATATATCGAACACTGTTAGTTAGGTTTTTTCTAACTAACAATTTAAATTGATCTAAACTTTTTTTAAATGGTGATATAATATAGATACTTTAAAATTTAATTATTATTGATAAACTTGTAATTTTTGAAATTATTAAATTTTTAAATAAAACATAAACAGGTGTTGAAAATACTGTTTAAAATTAATAAAAACTAAAAATATATAAATATTTTATTTGACCTTAAAAAATATGTACATATTACTGCCACCTCACTTTTTTGTCGTTTCATATAAAAATGTTAATAAAATTTTACAAAGTTTTATATTTTTTTCTCTAATTGCAGTTAAACTTTTTGCTTCCTAGATGTGTACATTTTAATTATTCTGAATATAAAGCTTGGTCTTAACTCGTTCTAACACTGTTTACTCGATATTTAAAACTATGACGGTAAGGGAGACGAAACGATTTCTACGAGACCGTTCCGAAAAGCGAACAAATTGACTCTACTGGTAATAGCAGTTTGTTCCCAAAACCGAACAAATTAGCCTCAGGAGTAAATGGATGCTAAAAATTCAAATCACCTAGAATTTATAGAGAGAAAAAGAACTGTGCAATTTGCATTAATTCTGAGCTCAGTTTTACAAAGATTTTCTTTCCGATGAATTTAACCACACAAACAGATTTTCTGATTTTTTACTTTAACTTCAACTTTAACTTTAACTGAACCTGATTTTATTAACACTATGTACTATTTTTTTAGATGAAATTAATGATTATTTATACAATTTTATACAACTTCCCAAGCTTTCATTTGAAAGTATCTCATAAAGACCACTCTCCTTCATACTAAAATAAGGTTATAAATGAAATTCTGTGTGTGGATAAAGACATCTTCTATTGATAAATATTTTTGAACCGGACAAAATGGATTTAAAAAAAAAAATTACTCACCTTGAAGTTAGTGCACTTTACCCCCGGACACCCTGTATACTGAAACCTTTTCCCAAGCGACTATGCAAAAATTAATCAATCAATAGAAGAGCCAACTTTGATTCCGATGAAAAAGAGTGTGCAACGGATATAATGTGTTCATTTTTATGCAAAAAATTATGAATAACCAAACGCCAAAAACAAATTGTGGTTGAAATTTTTTTTTTTTTAAATACATATAGTTATGAAACCAGAAATGTCATGTAATTAGGTTGTCGCATATGAGTCACAGAACATGCCTAAAAGCCCATCAATTAATGAATTTAATAATAGTTAATATTTGTTAAGATTTAATATTATAAACAATGAATTTTAACCATGAATATATTAGTCTATATGCAAAATTAAATATAAACTAACTCAAAAAATTAAAAACACAAAAATCAAAATATCACGAGGCATTTTATTTTGTTCATCTCTAAAAATACTCCATAATACTATTCTTCCTACATACCTTCTACCAATTTAGTTACTCCAACATACATCAAATATGCATACACAATTCACACAGAATGTCATGTGATGTAATGTGATGTAATGTGATGTAATGTGATGTTTTTACTTTTAAAATAACAACTAGTTGACGTATACCTGGTGTTGCTGGGGAATATCCTTAGAAGAAAGACATACCACATCCTAACATTCCTAACTACAAGCGTCAGCTGTTATAGGAGAGTGTATAAAATATGTAAGCTATGATATGTTATATTTTGTTTAAATTAAATAAATATTTCAACAAAAAAAAAAAAAAAAATACCATCTCGAACTTTTCTGTAGGCCTTTTTAAGATATACAATTCCATAGTACATTATTTTGATGTATTTTATAAAGTTTAGCCAGCGTTAGCAATGTTAGCGCCCAAAAGTATTTTTAAGGCTTAATTACAAAAAATCGACTTTTCTTTGCATTCTATAATATAATATGCATTTATTACGTATATAAATCTTCTGGAAAAAAATTCCTAAGCGAAAATGAAAACTCTTTCAAAATCCGTTATGTAGTTTAGAAGAACTAAGCGCACAAACAGACAGATACGGATAGCGACTTTATTTTATACTATTTAATTAATTAAAGATAATTATAATATCTACTTTCCGGTTCACAGCTAATAATTCGCAAACGCGTTCTAGCCATTTATACTATAACCACTTTTGTCCCTCGCTTTGTAGGCAGTCTCTTGCACACATTATCCTAGACACACGTTCGTTAAAATAAAGTATGTAAAGAATGGAGGAAGAGTAACCATTGCTGCACGAATTTCCCGCATGCCCTTTTCTTTACGAGACATTATATAAAGAAGACATGTCGTATTATGGGAGAATACGTATAAGGAATATAAAACTTAAGAAGAAGATTGGATTCCGCGCAAACCCCTTACCCCACCCCCTCTCGTGTCCCGGTTCAACTCCTTCCGCCAATGGGCGACGAGGACGAATGGAAAACGCGGGAAACCAAATGTATTCCCTATTCAAATGTATCTTGAGGTCGATTATTTGAGTACCTATCTATATGCTGTTTAAAGCAATTTAGCGAGAAACTGTTTTTATATGGCTACCAATTTGAAAAATCTAACAGTTAGTTTAATAAATTAAGTTAGGGTAAGTTAAAAAAAAAACAATGTGAAAACCGGGGAAATATTAATTTATTAGAAAATAACACAGTTCTTACGATTCCATTACAGTTGATCCCACAAAATTTGGGCCCCCGACAATTGACCCCCCGGACAATTGATCCCCTAAAGATTACGTCCTCATCGGTAAAGTAAGTATAGATGATATACGGCCGTATAACAAAAGTCGACATACTTATGTTTGAAGGCATCTTGAGTAGAAATCTACTATCCAAATATTTGTACTAACAATAATGCTGTATCTCCGAAAAAGTATGCAGTGAGAATATACGACCGAAGAACAAAATACAGCATATATAAGCCGCTTGCAGATATAAGTATATCGACTTTTGCCATACGGTCGTATATCTTCTCTGCATACTTACTTTACCGATGAGGACGTACAGAAGAAATAATCCTTTAGGGGATCAACTATCCGAGGGATCAACTGCCGGGAGGTTTAACTCTCGGTGGGCCAACTTTCGGGGGATCAACTGTTGGGTCACCGTTCTTACATACTTATAGTAGCTACCTACATAAAATTAATTCGTTAACTATTTTCTCACTTAAAGTGTTAATATAATTATATGCATTTTATGACAAAATCTATTTCATAATATTAAAGCTACATAAATTATTTTATTGCGGATGAATATATATTTTTTTAGTACTTGACTTCATTATAAGCTAAATTAATCTTACAATAAAAGGTCGGCGGTTTTCTAAGAATCTTGATCTGCGATGAAAAAGGTACTGTAATTACTTTTTTTGTTTCCATTGAAATGTGAAAACCAGTCAAGTAACAAATATGGTTAAAACAATGCGTTTTATATTCATTATATGTTCAACCTAAAAATAGGTTTAATATTACAAAAAAAACTTCACCTTATTTGTGATTCATTCACAAAACCATGTACAATGTAACCTTAAAATACCAGTAAAGTATAAATAAACAATTAATAAAATTGCAACATAATGTGTTGCTTACTGTACCTACATTTTTGTTAAAATATCATTATTTTATGTTGATTTGAAATCTTTGTGACAATTTTATTTATTAAAAAGTTTTTAAATCAATTGGTTAGTTAATGTTTTGTTCTAAAAAGTATTTTTTTAAGTACAACAGCTGTACTAAAATGATCACAGTGCCTTCAACATTAACATTATTATTGTCAGAATATTTTTATTTCTCTTCTATCCATTGAAAATTTTCTGTATTTTATGTGTCCATTTTTATTACTTTTGTAATAGACATTTTCCAACACAATATCCTTTAGAGTTTCTGCTCATAAATGTAAACACAATAAAGGAATACGAAGGAAATGAAAAATCTATAGATAGGTATCCTAAATATTACATTCGAAGCCCATTCGATTAACCCTGTGTACGTGACGGTAGATACAGAATTCAGACTATCCTCAAAGTGTTGCAACTTATAAAAATCTAAATGTTTACAGCCTTTTCTATACAATTTAATGTACAAATTTGGAACCAAATAATACATAGGTACTACATTAACGACCAATGCAGATACTTTACATTACTTTAATTGAGTTATTTACCGTGCTTTGTTTAACCCTTTCAGCCTCGAATTATGAAAGCATCGTTGAAAAAAATAGCTTTTTATAGATACGTTTTACCATGTGATTTTTTTAAATTTTTTAATGATCTCTAATTTACTTGAGTTGTGGCTCAGAGGGACTAAAATGAAACAATTCGATAAAAATAAATACAAAATTATCTTTTCTTTTACTCCAAAATTATACAATAGTTCACTTCAGTTACATTTGAGTAATGATTAAAATACCTATTTTTCTAGCGGGATCATTGTGCAATTAGTATTTCATGTTGTATACTTATATGTTGCACTACTCGCATTTTACATGCGGCTTTGCCTTGCAGTTAATATTTTTTATCTACCTGCCTTTTTTGCGTCATCAAGAACGAATCACATGGCTTCAAAAGGAAGAAATTCCTTTTTCGCTTAGGCATTCGCGGTCACATCTCTGTTCTCCGCAATCCAGTCATCGGACTTCTTTCTATACCATCGTCCATAGAAAACAATTCGCGTGGTTTCTATATTGTGTCTCCAACACAATTTTTCCTCTCTACAGGACAGATGTTCACGTGACGATTTAACTAAAAGTAAAAATAGTCACTAAAATCACGGCGTAGTTGATCTCACTTTTCCAGTCAGACAACAACTATAAAGATTTATCTACAGTGAGCTAAAAATTTTCGCGGGTGCTGACAACTTCTTGTTACCGCGGAAACTAATTCAGTATACAGGATACATGTGGAATGCTCCATTTGACCCCTACCTACTGAAATGGCATGGCATTTTCCGTTTCTGCATAGGAGCAGGCCTTCTCATGTCTGAAAGGGTTAAATATTTTTGTCCAAATTGTGTAACGGTGAGCTTTGCGGCGATGAAAGTTGCACAGCCATTTTGCCTCGAAATTTTAAACAACAGAACATTTTTTTCCGACGGATGCCGTTTTACTTGTCAAAAAATAATCATTTCCCTTATTACAAAATACACTACTTTGCACACTTAAAAAAAAGTGTTGGAACTATTAGTATGTTATATTTTTTGGCTGCTGTTACTACAATTTTATACTTCCGATTCGCTTTTCTTTGATTT
Source organism: Hesperophylax consimilis (assembly GCF_061612785.1). Classification (NCBI taxonomy): domain Eukaryota; kingdom Metazoa; phylum Arthropoda; class Insecta; order Trichoptera; family Limnephilidae; genus Hesperophylax; species Hesperophylax consimilis. The sequence continues at coordinate 8,647,931 of NC_142842.1, forward strand.
GATGGCTGCAAGACTCCGAGGCAAGATTCAATTCAAATATTAATATTGTGATGATTATGAGAAACTACAATTACTTCATCTTGTTTTTTTATATTTTAGTTACTAGTCGCTAACTGGGTTTACGTTGGCAAATATACCTGCGCTTTAAAGTTAATTGGAGTTATTTTTTTCATGTGATCTTTAGTCTTTATATTAAACACTTGGCACTGTTTAACTGCCATGTCTTCCTCGGGCGTCCCCGACTTCTGCTACCATTAACATTTGCATCGTATATTCTCCTTACACTCCTTTCTTCGCTCATTAGCTCTACATGCCCAAACTTTACGCTTACATCAGCCTTGCACTCTTTGCGGATCTTCACATTCCTCACACGATCATACATGGTTTTACCACACATACGCCTCAGGGATCTCATTTGGCACTGTTTGATTACTTTATTTAGACTTGTTATATAGGCGACATTTGAGACATGCGAACTTGCTTGCTGACAATTCACACAGAGATTTACTATAGACACTTGACAATAATAATAGTGATGGCATTAACATACTGATGTGATATTATTTAGAGGTAAATTCCCTACATTGCAACATTCCTTGTAGACGCTTGTAGATAGATTATATTTTATTTATTTGTTAGATAGATCATCCATTGGAAAAGTTGCTAAACCAATGATTTTTCGTAATACATTTCAATTAACATGTATTAATACTAATATCGGACATCACCTTTTGAGAACCGCTATTCCATGACTCAGGGGATGCCCCCATCCTCCCAAATCCAGCGTTCGCATTTTCATCTTACGTTTCTTCTTTCTTTTTATTTTTCTCCAACCTTACACTTATTATATTCCATCCTCGCGCTTCGCAGGCTACCCCTATCCCCTCCCTCAACCCGAACCTAACCCTGCTCCGTGCTTCCCCGCACTCCTCTCCACCCTTCACCCAGCACGATCCTGTCAACCCTGAAACCCGTTTAACCCTCTCTGGTCAGTAAATGTATTTTATTTATTCTTTTTTTATCGATTGCAATGGTGAATAAGGACTTAGTGGTAGATATAAAAACCTAGACATAAGGTTCTGAAATTTCGAGTAGCCTGGGTTTAGGAGGATTAGGTTTCAAGTTGAAGCATATGTTAGTCCTGACGAAGCTTGAAATAAACACAACCTGGTTGACTATCATGGATTGATTCATGATGATGCTGTATTGCAAAATGTGGTTTTTATTTAATATATAATGTCATACCCCCAAATATTGGCTTTTTAAAAAAAACAAATATTTTTGATTTCATAAACTTGCTTCTAAGTTAATCAGTACATTTAAGTTTATAACGCGTGTATTCAAAGTAATTCATTCTAAAATTTACCTAAAAGGAATGAAAGTTTTTCTCCACATTTTACTAGACATAAAACGAATCAAAGAAACAAAAAAATCCTGATCAGCGCGGTTCACCTTAAGTTTCTGCATACATGGTTATAAATATCTTTATAAATAATAGTCTCGTAGATTTTAAAGAACATGTGCCAATTTTATTAGCTATAAGCTAATATTATGTTATTGTAAATAGAAGTACTTAAACACAAAATATGTAATTGCTTAAATTTTTCCGACTTTATGTCCGAGTTAAATCTTCCCCGCACGAAAAACTAAACCCTTCCACACACTTTTCCATAAATGATCATCTAGTCAATCCACACTATGCAAGTGCATTATATAAGCATAATAATTACAAAACAATACAAGAACAACACGTCAACTCACCAGAGATCAAATGGGAAAATAATTCACCAACTCCAGATATTTTCATATCAGAGGGTTCGGCTCGGTAGAACTCCTAACTGAACCTATAAATCCTACTGATCCCTCAATATAAATATTTTAAAAATCTTTCATTAATCCTACATGAATTTAAAATTACTTATTTTTTCATTTTTATGTATAAATTCTTTGACAGATCTAAATCGCCTAAATTTTGAATGAGAGAGCTAGGTATAATGCAAGTAGCCGAAATAACAAATGCTAATATTTTTATAGTCTGAGAATGCTAAATTCATTTAATCTCATTTTCTAAATCTGTGTATTTTCTTATTTTTTCAGAACCCGAATAGAATAGCGACATCAATGGTAAAAGTTTTTTTTATTTTTTAATTTAATTTTACTTGCATTATTATTATTATTTGTCTCTCTTTCTTCTGTTTCTCTGTACTTGCCATGTTTTATATTTTATTTTACTTATTATTATTTATTTTATTCCACTAGTAGCATCTCCTCCTAGTAACAACAAACCTTTATTTACGCTATGAACTTTTTAAAATTGGACTGTTAATATCTAATACCACACAGTGGCAATTTAATAATCGTTATCACTTCGTAAATGTTTCAAACAATAAATAAATTTTAAAATATTTAAATATTCACATACTTCGCAATGTCTTTAAAATCATTACCTTCACAATTAATTACAAATTTAAATGGTCTTTTTTCGGAATCATTTTACTTATTTTTTTTTCTTAAAAAATAATATCATTTCTTGTCTTGATTTAGGTGAAAAGATTAATTTCTTATTTTGGAAAAATCTTTGCACATTTCAAAATCATTGAATTTTCGGATAGATTTTCAAGCGATGCATAAATCTAATGATCTCACCGATCGAGATTTTTAATGATTTAGAATTTATTTTTTGTGGCTTGGCTTGGGACTACATAACATAACTAATGACTAATGACATATTCATGTTCAAAATATAAACCACCGAAACATCCAAAATAACTTATCACTTAGCCGATGAACCACCTACCACATATCTAATTAATTCAAAGTCAGGACCATTAATATGATTAGTTGGGATCAAAGTTTTTGATAGACCCTCCAGAGTCTTACTTCAGAAGTTCCATCCCTTCAGGGTTAAAACATCTGAGGCGCCAGAACCACCTACCGGCACCGGCTTACCCTCACACCCCGCAAGATCCCTCCATTCCCTTACTGTGGCCTTATTCGGAACGACAAAGTAAATTTAAGAAATCTACTTTTTTATATATTTTTTAACAGAAGGATGACTATAATTTTGGTAAGTAGGATTTACCAATTTTCCCGGCCCGGGTTCATGGGGTGAGGTTTGTTCAGTTTTTGGCAGTGGATGCGCCTGTTCATCATTTGCGTGGCGGGCCGGATCGTGAGATACCCTTTGACCTCTCTACGGGAGGGATGAATACATACGTCTGTCACTCCTCGTCTCACTGGCCCCCTAGATTCAACCACCCCTCATATCTTTTTCCTTCCTAACTTCCTCCTCCTTCCTCGAGAATACCCTTCACACAGCATTTCCAACGATGACATAAGCCCTGAGGGAAATTATTTTCATGAGAACCTCCTGTATAGAGTTAATGTAAAAAAAATTAGCCACGCAGAACAAGAAATAAGAGAATGCATACGCATTTAATTTTTATTAGATTAATTTGTGTTATTTCACAATGTATTAATTTAAATTAACATATAGTATATTTGACGCACATTCCACAGTGGAAGATACTCTCAGTATCGCCCTACTATAAGACCACCATTCGGAATTTAAACTTTGCTTGAAATAGCTTTAGACGTGTTTGGTGACCAGAACTGAATAGCCAGGTACTTCCATACATTTGTCTTTCCTATCCCCTTCCTTTCACCATCATCTTCAGCCTTACAACATACCCCTATTAAGGATCCCATAGCTTTACTGGCTCCAAACAGTTGAGAGCAGTTTGGACTCTTGTGGAGTGTACAGTTCACAAAGTGTGAAAGCAAATATCTTCAGGTCTTGAAAGAAAACTCTTCAGGTGTGTGGAGTCGAATTTACCGATTTTCCAAACAATTAAACTACACAATTTTTCTACGTGATATGTGTCTCTGAACATTGAGTGCTTATAAACCATGTTTTCTTGCCATTTTTGTGTATTTCTGTCATATTTGTCTTCTTACAACAGGATTAATAAAGTTCGCACAATTATTTTATACGTTGATAACTTTTTTAAAGTAATTATATCAAAAACCCAAAAGAAATTATATTAAGATCAATACACAAGCCAAACGGTTCCATGATAACTCAACACAGTGATAATTCAACACACTTTTAAAAAGAGATATAAAAAATATTTTTTTAACCGAACCTAACCTAACCTACTTAACCCAGTTAGTAAAGTTTCTGTTTCATCACTTTCCATGATTTTATATAACTTTTTAAAGATGTGGTGAATTATCAATGTGATGATTTATCCGGTCACCAAGCCAAACATGTGTATACTGTATTCTTAGTGTGTCTTATGTCCCCATAAATAAAGGCAATAACTAGACATAAAAATTGCTGTGACCGGATAAATCATCACATCTTTCAAAAGTTATATTAAGTCATGGAAAGTGATGAAACAAAAACTTTATTAACTGGGTAAGTAGGTTAGGTTAGGTTAAAAAAAAAAATTTCATCGTTTCTAATGACTTTATATCACGTTTTAAAAGTGTGTTGAATTGTCACTGTGTTGAGTTATCATGGTACCAAAAATTGCTTCGTTTTTATTAATTTTGTGAATAAGTTTACGAAAAAGGAAATCAGTGCAAACTTTCACAGCTTAAATTAGCCAAGAAATTTTATTTTTTAAAGTTATTTTTAATGCGTTAATAAACTTCTAAAGAAAAGGATGTAGTTTCTTTTTTTTAAATTAACAAAAAAATTATTACATTTTAATTTTACTCAAGCGTAACGATAGTAAAATCAATTTATCTAAAGCATATTTTTGGTATTAATAATGTAAACCGATTCGTAGTTAAGATTAATCAAAATAGTGATTCGCATTAAGCTTCGCCTCAAACCCCCGTATTACGTCTAACTCCCGATAGAAATCTGCTTATCGCTCCGTTCAGAATCAGACCGCATCGTTCTACTTCGCGTTTCTCAGGAATCCTCCCTTTCACGGGTTTCTTTCCGGCGGGCTTCGTTCGTCTTTCCTCCTGGTGGCTGGGTTCTTCGCTCTCCGTTCGTCTTCTCTCACTCCTGGGAAATAAGCAAGAGTGGCGGAATATAACGGCACCGGATTTGCGGGGCAGACCTAAAGAGTTAGAGTTAGGGGTACGTAACTACCCCCACCCCTCTAAGGCCGGTAATGGATTGATGAAATATGCAAAATTGTTTCGCTTATCGATTCTGTTGGAGGCGACTCGAGGATGGAGCGAATAAAATGACATCAAAATTTTTACACGTAAATAAATTAAGGTTTATCAAACTCGAAATTACTCGCGTTTAAAAAAATCTGTACTTTAAAAATAAATCAGTTAGTAATTATCACCACATTTTTTAGTTAGACCTTTAGTGTATTAACATTTAATTGAATTTACATTTAAAGATTATCATAAAATTTTGACCCCGAGTGATTCAATTAAAACTGCCCCACACAAATGTACAGAAAATAGGGACACGCTAAGCATTACTTTATAAAAAAAACGAATATATTGAGAAGTAAGTAATAATTATTTTTATTTTTTGGAATAACTTTATTGAGTAAAACCTCAAATTGTGATATTTAATTATTGAAGACAATATAAGCGATTTCTAAACGAAAATCTGAAACAGAAAAATCAGAAAAGGTCATTTCTAGGATGATATCTAAAAATAGTTGCCAATAAATAATGTGCGGTGAAAAAATGAAGACATTGTTGGTAGTTCTTATTCGAAGTATGATACATTTAAAAATGACCGAATCGGATAGGGTCCCATTAGCTCAGTGGTAGAGCGGTGCCCCGGCAAGGCAAGGGTCCTGGGTTCGAGTCCTAGATGTGACCGTATCCTTTTCTGATTTTTCTGTACAAGTTAGTAATGGATTATGGGATTGATCATGACCATCCTAAAAGAAAACATAAAATAAGGGCACATTCATATTACACTGTTTAGAATTGAAACGCTGTTCAGTACAGTTTTAGCTATGTTTCATGATCAGATCTTAATAGCCAGGTACTTCTTTAATCTCTCATCCTCTCCTCCAATACTTATTTCAGCCTAACAACATTCCCTACTTGTTATATCCTTGATATTAGTGTTTAAGCTTACCCATAGATGGCACCAGATTATTCTATTAGGTTACCCATATATTTCGTTAGCTGTCGAGAACGATAGGGTAATAAATAAGGTGAGAACCTCAATGTCCAGATTATTCTATTAAGTTACCCATACGTCGTTAGCTGTCGAGAATGATAGGATAATAAATAAGATGAGAACCTCAATGTGCAGATTATTCCAACAGCCTGCTAAGATATCAGAGCCATTGTCAACCTCTCAGAATAAAAGTCCGAGTGTTTCGTTGAAGCCGGAGTTTTATTGAACAGAGAGTTTGTGAGAAAACCTTGGAAACATAACATACACTAAAACAAGAGATGTTACAAGAATGAATATGGCATAGATTGATACAAACTTGACATTCATTGCACACATTAACGATTTAACTAATAAGGCTAAGTAAGATGCTTTGTTTCCTTTGCATAACTTTAACTGATTTTAAGTCTTTAGATTCTATGAAAATCCTCTATATTGCATTAATTAGAAGTCAAGTGGAATAAAATTAACTTATTTGGTCATTTTTGTATAAAGTTTACTCTAACAATATGAAAAGAGTTCAGCACAAATCTCACAAACAGCAGGTACGTAAATTTTAAGCTCAAAATTCCAATTGAATATATTGATTATGTCCGTTTGATGAATCAATTTCATCTAATAACACTGTCTGTCAGGAGAATTATGTCAGACCTGGTTGTGTTGCACAGAGTCATTAACAATTTAATTGACAGTACTGCCATCGTTGCCACTATTAAACTCCATGTGCCGGTACGGACACAAGACAAAATTTAACATTCTTCTGCAATACATACACTACCAACTATCAGACACACTCACTAACCAATAGGATGCATGGCCAACAAGTTTGGGGGTACTATTGACATTTATGCTGATTTGAAGTGATTTTATTATTTGGGCTAGAATTCCCTCACCGAACACAAGAGCCTTGTCTCTATTGTTTTTGTCCTTTTTAACACTGCGTGACTCGAAAAAAAATATATTCACTGTGAAAAATATAAATATTAAATATTTAAAAAAATTAAATGTTGAATACTTACTTTCAAATAATTGTAATATTTAATCTTTTATAAATAATGGATGAAATGTAATAACTCAAAGATTAAAAAAAAATATATGAAAACATATTCAGAATTCATTTGCAAAATTAACAGCTGCGGAATTGCGTACAAATAAAACGGTAAATTGCTCTTTAGCCTTGTTCTAGATCCGCATTATTGTTCGAGTATGCAAATGGGGAATTTTAAAAACGTTAAAACAAAGCGAACAAAACAATGGGAAACGCAGCGTGATGTAAACGCAGCTAGGAACAAAACGCACTCAGATGCGTTGAAAAGAGTTACGGAACAATGGATGTCGATTTTGGTCGCATTGCGTGTTGATTACATATACCTACCCATGGTTTTTAATTAGAACCACAAAGCGTAATTTTTTGTTATTATGATTGTTTTTACATTTAATTGTTGATTTGCAAGTTGTTTCCGTCTAGAGAAATCCGGAAGTAATTTATTTAATCAGATAATGTTAATTTGTTTAAAATCATTTGTATTTATCTCGCATTGTGATTAATTTTTAATTTCATGTTTACTCATGTAATATGGCAGAATACTAGGTAATTTGCCATCCACCCAGTCCTGCTGGAAAAAAACATAAGTAAATAATAACACTTATATCAGAGAAGAATCTCGCAGACATCGTTAAAAATTGGTTTCTCGTACTTTATTTTACGTTTTGCATAGTAGCATTGTCGCACTTTCAAAATATATGCGAACGGGAAAAAACTTTATTTTTTAACATCGCATAGCAAGAGTTCCAACAATCCGGAGCCAGGGAAACTATGCACGGAGAAAAATGAATACTGCTGATTTATTAAAATCCTGTTAAAAACGTGATTGCACACCATTTCCCAACAAAATATTTCCCAGCAAATTCAGAAAATATCAGAACATGTGTTTTTGCAGTTGCGCTTATCCGAATAAATATAAGGACGAAATGCGAAAATATTTTTTTACGAAAACGTGTTTCGACATCATAATAATAGTTTCGTATTTAACTGACACTTTTTGTCGGGAAACTTATCAATTCATTCGTTATAGGCCTGCAGTCCCGTTTTCAACAGGAATACGATTAATTTGACCAGATTTTCAATAAAGTAGCAATATTTTACATCAGCTCCATTTTATGTCCAGTTTTCTCCGTGTGTAATTTTTTTTAATTTGAAGAATTGGAAGAGTAGATGGAAAAGTGTAGAGTTTAAATGGAGATGAAGGGAAGTAGTTGGCCATTGAAATCTAATCACTAAACATAACTTGAGTCATTTGATGGAATGTTTCTATATATTTTTTATTTATTGAAAAAAAAATCATTTTTACATCTAGTAGAATTAACCTTTAGAATTACAACTTGTATGCATCACATTAAAGCACACTTTACATCAAAAATTTATTCTTTTAATATTTAGGAATAACCCACTAAAAGCTGCAAGGCTTTTAACTTCTTTAACATACGTCGGTAGTTCAATAAATATCTTGAATCCTTTAAAATAGAGATTATTTTGGGTTCTCGAAAAATTTGTAATCGGTTATCTAAAATCTTCACAGCTTCTCGAGTGGTAGCCATATATCTCGAATTTAAAATATACATTCTTAAACAGATATTTCGGGAGCATTTTTTTAGCTTAAATATAAATATTAAATACTGGATGTTGATCTCTCTACATAATGAGATTATCTTCCATTCTGGAACGGGGTGCAAATAGGCCATTAACAGTACAGTAACCTACCGGGTTTCTAACCTGCGATATCTGAACCCAGAACCAAGTTACTATTCAAATCAACCGATCTTCGTAGATTCGACCGACGATTCATAGCAGGATGCAAAAATATTTCATAAATTGGAACCCATTTCACACGGAATGCAAATCCATTCACACGGGCACCCCGGGGTAGCCCCTCCCTCCCCCCCTCCTAAGGGGTTCCCGGGGGTGCCCGGGATCCTGGGGAGCGACACACGGGATAATAAATAAAGTGTACGCCGGGCGGGTAACGATTTCCGCCAGAACTTGGGAAGTGCGGCAACTGCTCAAGATGGCCGCCGAGGCACTTCCTGATCCACGGGAACGATGTGTCTGAGAAACAAAAAACTGATTTACATATTGTCAAAATTAAATATAATTGGTTAATGACTACGCTAAACGACGCAATAAAGGTGTTGAAATTTCAGGTATGCCGTACTAATGACCAATTTAGTATATCCAGCACCTGTTTAACGTGTGTGAATTATTTTCAGTTTGGTATGAAGTCCCATTTAAAATAATAATTACCTCATCGTTAGCGTAATAGTTTACTTTAATTGTTTTTTCCACGTCTACAGATAAAAACTATTACGTTAATTAACTATATTTTGCTAAATATTAACGACTCGATTACTAATTCTGTCATTAACATTTATATCATCCTATTTTACCGAATTGTCCACACTGCTTACCTACCATTAGAAACGCTTAGAATAATTGAAATGGAGACACTGTTTAAAAAATTGCAACCATCGAAAGAATACCCATAATTTACATCGTGACAAAAATGACATAAAAATTTCTTTTCAAAAGTATAAATAACCACGATCTTCGAGAATCTTTTCTCTCGGCCACAATCAATCACCTTCTACTAAGAAATCCAGAAACTTTCCATATTCCTTTCCAAAGAACCAACATAAGTATATCCCAACCTCTTTTGCGAATGTGTGGATTAAATAACGTCCACTGTAGTGGCAAAATTCAGGACGTTCGTATCTAGCGGTAGCCCCCAGAATTTTACTAAATTTCGAATGTTTTGTTTTCACTTCACTTGATTTCACTTAACCCAAACTTTAGTTATCTCTTGTTTTTGTTGCAGTTGTTGTTTTGATTATAACATGTTTTTGTAAACTGTTACTGGTATTTATTCTTTGTTATTTCTGTGTAATTCTTTATGTTAACCCTCTGTTGTGTACCTTCATTATATAAATATATATATTCATATCAGTAAATTAAAGAAACAAGCATATATATGCACCAACTCACACTAGGAAAGAGTATAATAATTTGCAAAACACAAATATATAATAAGAAGTTATGTAGTACAAAACTAGAATCTGTCTTTAATGCATTACCAAAGGGAACAATCTTTTTATGGGTTCGTCAATATAAAAGAGGTATGTACACATTTTAAAGAACTGTTATCCATTATAATTGGGGATGGAAAGGAAAAACGTTAGAGAAAGAATCTAAATTTCTATATTTAATAATCAATGAAATTTTTTACTGTAGTATGTAGATTTTGTGAATTCCGTCTTTTCGCACGTCAAAAATACGTTATTTTAGAAAACATGCGAATTCGTCAGTGGGGCATTGACCAGATGGATTCCCGATGCACGTTGAACAATGGCCGCGCATGTGAATGCAGCACCGTGCAGAGAGAGAAATAAAAGAAAAATGTTTACGGCAAAACAATAAAAACAAAGGAGCGAGATTAATGTGGGAAGGGAAACGGAATACCCTTCCTTTGTGCAAGTGTTGGGGCCACCCTGTAGTCGGAGAGGGATGGAAATAGGGGTTAAATGGGTGATTCGTAGCTTCGTCCCTCTCCGCCATCTCATTTCGTATCATGACGTGGGATATAAAGCGTCATGAGTGGGAATAGAAATTTTCCATTGAAAAACGTCGTAAAATGTTTTAAAACAAATTTACGACGAGGAGGTTTGGTTATAAACTTTTCCCGGAAGAAGTATTGTCGAAAGTTGAAGACGTGTGCTCCAAAAGGATAAAGAAAAAATAGTTCAGTAGGTATACCAAATTGCTTATGCAGATTCGAGTAAATCTTCAATTCTGTATGTATTTATTTAGGATTTATTACATTTGATTTTAAGTATAAATAGAAAGAAAGAACCATGAAAAGATACATTTATTGAAAATAGTGAAATCCGTTTAGAATAAATAAAATAAGTGATTTTAATCCAAATTCTCCCTAAGAATAAGTTTAAGTTTATAAGTATTTTTATAATTAAATACAGTAGCTGACTTGGTTAAACAATTTTTTACGTTTGGCTTAAAACATTAGAATTACACTGTTTTAGATGCATCATATATATACTTTTTTATTTTTTTTTATTTGGTACAATATTTTTTACATTTCAAAGTTTTCCAGTAATGTTGGCCTCACTGGGTGGCTTGCCCGTGCTGAGGCCTTCATTTTATAATATGAAAATATAATCTACTAATACATTTAAAATATAATCTTGGGTGTTTGTGAGTGATGTGTGTTTATGTTGGTTTTGTGTGTTACGTGTAGGTTTTATTTTTATTTTATGCTATGACATTTTGGTAATATTGTCTTTTTTGTTCTTTAATCCATTCTGTAATTTTGTGTGTTAATTTACTTTTATTTCCTCAATTTTAATTTTAATTTTAATACTAATTTCAATATTTCTTCGTTTTGTATATTTTTGATTAAAATTATCAAGCGACATTTAGCAGTTTAAAAAATAAGTTTTTTTTATCTTAATACCGCACAAAAGTCCTAAAACTATCCGGAGCCAGAGGGACTATGGATCTCCAATTGGGTTATTTTGTGAGGCTGAAGGAAGTGGGGAAAGGAAGGAGATTTATTTATTTATTTGGGATTTCAGATTACATTTTACTACAAATTATATGGTTCTAAATTGAATTATATATATCTATATATGTACATCTTGTTAATTTCTTAGGTGTGAGTAACAAAGAATACTAAATAGGAAGATAGTATGTGGAGTTTTAGCTTTTTTTAAAATCAATAAGTACCCTAAACTTACGAAATGTAATCGATTATTCATATTGGAAGTTGAGTGCAGATCGTTTTTAAATGGGGAAGAGAAAGGTTGAAAATCACCGAACTATTCAGATCTGGTCACCAAACACGGCTAAAGCCATTTCAAGCAACATTTTAACTCTGAATAGTGTTTGAAACCTATTTTAGTGAATCTACCACAATTATTTTTAATCCATCAATGAAATAATGCCTGTAATCAGGGGCGATCCACTCCTTAAGTCAATTGGTCTTTGAACGCCTGAATTATAAGACAACAAATAAATTGTTCACCGTGTAATATAATTACATGTATCAAAATTACTGTTCATATTATTAATTTATTTGAAACTAGCTGGCGTGTACCCGGCATTGCTCAGGACCTTATAAATTGTTTGGGATAAGTTTTGAGATTGTGAAACCTTTTCAGGATATATAATTCCGAAGTAAATTATTTTGATGTCTCTCGTAAGGTTTAGCTCGTGTTCGAAATGTAAGCGCCCGAAAATATCTATTTTACAACCTTATTATAAAACATCCACTTATCTGTTCACTCAATAATAATTTGATTATTGCATATATAAACTTTCAGGAATGAATTCTCTAACTAAATGATAGTGAAAAATCAAAATCAGTTGGGTAGTTTAGACGGGAATAATGACTTTGTTTCATACTATTTACAGATAATAATAATAAAGATGTACCACGAAATGTTTAAACGTTTAAGTACCTACGTACTGTTACAGGAAAGCTATTATTGGACGGTTGGTATTTTTTTTATATGTAGCTCTCTGTTGTGTACAAAATTTATAATATTCTGATAACCCTTATGCTGAGTTATGAAAATAAATCGTTAATTTTTTTTTTAAATGTGAAAAGCTTATGATTCTGTCTACAGACCAGAAATAATTCTAATATTGTGTATCGCATCATACGACTCAGTGAGTTGACATGATTCTTATGACATAGCGGCGACCCTGCTGCGCTAACCGCCCTTGATGTTACTTGAAGCCATATCGCTTCTCGTCGATACAACAGTCTATAGTATCTATCCTAAGCTGCGTACATTGTTGCCATAATCATATTATGGAAATCGATTTAAGTAATAACTAGGTTAGACGTCTGTGTGACATAAGAGTTGTATTGCACAGGGCTTGTGGGACTAAACCATTAAAAATTTAAACAAAATTTCAAAATCCATTTTACATTTTTTAAAAGAAATATAGGAATTCCCATTGAAACTATACTATCCTGAATTTCTTTGTTTGGTTGATTTTCATGTCCCAAGTACAATGGTTCGATAGAAGGTAACTGACAATAATTGTAACAATCTATTTCTGTGGAGAATCTATTGCTTAATTTAGGTATTGAGAGTTTTTTGATTTATTAAAATATTTTATATTTTTGATAATGACAAATTCTTTCTTTAATTTCATTACAATGGAGCATTGAAACAATCTTTACCTTTTTTATTTTTGACTGTTACCAGTTTCATAGCCATCTTCATACTAATACAATATTCCTTAAACCATGGATTGTATACACAAAATTCGTTGGAGGCGGGTAACAAAGTTAGTACACAATGCTATCTTCGTAGTATAACTTAGCAACGAAGATGTGAAACTCCATAATAAATGACTATAAAACCATTGAAAAGGGGGTTGGCATAAAATGTAACGGGACTGACTATATATTTGACTATTCGCTTATACATACGACTTCCCCACTCTAAATATATTTCGGGAATTTAATGAATCATCTATCACAGAATTGCGCTAAAGAAACGACCTTTATCAAATTTCCAAAAAGACAACATTAATATATATTTTAAATACATTATTTTGAAAAACACGAAATCAACGTAAACCAAACTTTAATATACAAATTATTCAAACTGCAAATTGACTAAATGAACTTGGATAATAATTACTGGAATATATCATTCATAGAATATGAACAATTCATATGAAATTTCAGAGTTTAAATTCAAGTTCTATTAATTTTGGGCCGGTTGATTTAAAGTACTTGGATACTAACAGAACTTGAAGAAGACTCTCACAAAACTATCTAACATAAAAATAACTCTTTGGTTAGTATTTATTATTTATTTTTTATTAATTTGCGGGAAATCGACAGTTTACATTTAATCAGTTTGTACATAAGTATTATATATAGCCAAAATAAAACCGATTACGGATTTCTTCCTTGTGACTTACTCTACTGAGACAGCATAATATGGAATAAGTAAATTAAATTTGTGGAAAAGGAATATGAATTAAAAAAATGTATACGAAACAAAAGATTATGTAAAACGAAAAATTTACAAAACAATACATTTATGGCCATTTATTATTATATACTGCTTTTTTAAACTATGTTTTTTGAATTACGTTTGAAGTCATTGAATATTGTTTACATAATATTACCTACTGAGCATTATTTTCAGTTATGTTTATGATGCTCCTTCCTGAACCCATTTCAAACAATTTTACAATTCTTTGTGGTGATTTTACACCAGGGTACGCCAGAATTTGAACCCGCGACCTCCGTATTGATCCTTACCCCTCGACCACGGAGGCCGTCTTTTGGATGACTTTGTTCAGAGTTGCCGCTGATGGTGCCTGGAATTGATGTCAATCTCAAGAAATAACCATAAAACATCACTTATCTTCTTCTTAAACCTTTCTTATCTCATATCGGTCACCATCATAGCATACATCGCTATTTCTCCTCTCTCAGCATCTTCCACCTTGGTGCATATGGAGAAAGTGGGCAAAACGTGTTACGCTGCCAAAATTAAATTAAAATTATAACATAACATCTTGTAAAAAACCCTGACAATAAATAAAATTTCTTTAAATAACATTCCTTAAAATAACACGTCATAAAATAACATGTCGTTAAATAACATTTCATAAAATAACATGCTATAAAATAATGTTTCAAATTATAACATGCCATAAAATAGCATATCGTAAAATAACATGTCATAAAATAACCTGTCGTAAAATAACATGTCATCAAATAACATGTCATAAAATAACATGCAATAAATTAATTTGTCATAAAATAACAATAATTTTATATTTCAGAATATCATACTTTTAATAGTTAATTTCGCTTCTGTTTTGATTCGACAAACAAATCAGACATATAATATTTTTATTACAAATCGCTAAAATAAAATAAATTTAAAAAAAATAATAATAAAATAAATTTGAGATTATGATAAAAATAAATTTATTATAACATGTGTTACGTTAAAAATGTTGTTATTCCCGCCGCCGTTTTCATGCATCAATTTTCGGTTTTAATGTACCTATCTAGTGGGTAGGTACTTTATAACCATTGCATAGATCATTTTTGTTATCTAATTGATGCTTATATGAAAATATAAATACATAATCCACTAGCGCAATCAGTCGATTAATTAAGCTGTCTGTTTGTTAGTAAATGAGTTTTCAAAAAAATTACACATAAATCTTTTAGGTATCACTAAGAGGTTCGGGACAGCTCACATTACGTATTTATAAGTTATCAGTTTTATCCGTTTGACAGCAGTAAGAAATAATAATATTAACATTATTGCCAGCTCTCAGTGCCTTGGTAAGAATTTCACGACTCTACGATAATGTGAAATCGTTTATAAAACGGTAAATCATGGCCCAATAGTTACTTCTTAAAAGCATTCACATTCAAGTATGTTATTATAATGTTCGAATGAAGTATATTTTATCTCAACAGAAGGTTCTTAATAAGTGCATCATGAATAGACTTTACTCTCGCTGTAAGTAACCGATAGTTCAACATCATTTTTCTTTAATTAGGTACCGATCATGCATCATATTGGTTAGTAAGTGTGTGTGATTATTTGTTGTGTATGTATTGCAGAAGAATGTAAAATTTTGTCTTGTATTCCTAGTCGACACATGGAATTTAATAGTGGCAACGATGGCAGGATAATCTAAATACTCTTGGCATTAATAATACTCTTGTGAAATACCGAAACGAAGTCAAGCGTACGACCACAAATGTTAATTAAATTAATGCACAATTATAGAAAAGGTACAACATGAGCATCTCCTGTCCCCATCCCATCTTCCTCTGCCTCTTGCCCTTTTCTATTCCTTCTTCCTTCTAATATATTTATATGATTTTTTTTTCTTTTTTGTTAATTTCATTTTCAGTTAATGGTTATAACCAATTACAATTTTGTATTATATCATATTAACCAACATTAGCATAAGAAACTATTTTGGCTTACCTCATATTTAACCTCTTGTATAACTCATCTTGTATAAAATTGCTGTTTGTTTCTTACAATAAATAAATAAATAAGTTAACAAAAATAACCTCTAAAATTTTCAACGATATCGGTCAAGTAGTTTTTTCAGTCCATAGAGCGCCAACAAAGAATATATGTACTTCTTTTGTTATTCACTAATAATAAAATTGTCAGGAACAAAATCCGGTCACAATGACGCCTTAAAAGTCACGACGAAATAAATAAACACGATTATATTCAGGAAAAACTCAAACAAAAATGTAGCTCCAATTGTATCATATTTACCAATATTCCCCACAAAGAGCTAAACAAGTTTGAAATGGGAAAATATGAAAACCTGTCATACGGTGATTGGTTGGTAATTGAGATTGGCATCTCGCTCCCCTCCGATATGGTTTTATCCCCCTATCTCCCTCCACCTACCCCAGATTTACGGAATGGAATCCATTTTATCTCCGTTCGATCCCTTTATTATTATTTGATTCAATGATTGACGTGATTGCGTTTTAAATGAGGTGATAAATCCCTCAATGTATGGGATTTTTTACGATTTTTAAATATTAAAAATGGTTTTTGGCTGTCTACCATACATACAATTAGAGACGCTATTTATACTAAGACGATATCTTGTCGAAACATATTCCACCACTAGAAGGCGATAAACGATTCAGTAGTTTTAGTTAGAGCGTTGGAGGTCACTTGGAGGTAAAAAAGCGGAACATATATTTTCGCTTCATGTCTCATCTAAATAAACATCAATGTTTTCTACCCACTTTGAAATTTTATGTGCAGCTTTACAGAACTAGAAAACACCTTTATATAAAATTAAATATGTTTCTCTTCTTATGCTACGTATACCTCCGCGAGCCGAACTGCCGAACTGAACCTCAACTTACAGGAAAGAAACGAAGCATCCGCAAATGGCTTTTTTCAAATGATTCGTTCCTTTCCCGTAATTCGTGGTACTGTTCGCGTTTCGGTTCGCCAATGTTAACGTACCCTTAAACAAACAATTAATGGTATTTAACGTAGACGAGGGCTGTGAAAGAGTCGTGCTGATAATATTATGTTGGTCAAAAACAAAAAATAAGTAAAACACTAAAAAAAATTAACAACAGAGCCACAAAACGTTTCATTGTTCATTTGTGGAGTTGATTGAGGTTGGAGATAATTACACACTAAATAACCGAGGCATGTGTAAAATGTGTTTCGCTTTTGGGTAGACATTTGCATTACCGCAAAAACTATACAAATGTCAAAATTTTGAACGAATGGAATGGCAGAAGTTATTTAAAAAATTAGATAGCTTTAGTTTTAAAAAATTTATTCGTGTTTATAGTTTATTTATGAGATTTTACTTGGGTTGCGAACTAAGACGGGTTAAACAATGCCAGAACTCCACGTCACACTCGGAAGAAAACGATTGACTCACTGAAGTTCAATTTAAAATTAAAAGCGAACTTTCTTACGGAAAAGCTCTCGGGTGGTTAGTGCCCCGAGGGGGAGGGGGTAACAGAGAGAAAAGGGGAGAGAAGTTCGTTAGGGGTCCGAGGATTAATTTCTACATGAGAAAGTGAAGTGAATTCCCCTCACTAGGTATTATGTAATGGTGCCCGCAACAGGCTGTGATTTTGTAGTCGTTATTGATATCTACAAGACGTGATTATATTGTCGAAAGCTTGATTTGTTTGTTCATAGCACTTCAACTTTTTAACTTTCATTTATGTAGGTGGGTACGGGTACCGCCGCCCCTGGAATTATTAATTGGATAACCAACACCTCTGCCATAGGTCACCCCAAGTGGTTTGCTACTTTTGGTGACTGAGCAGGGATGCCTGGGTTCACGAAGGTGAGGTTTGTCCAGGCCATACGCCAGCGCATACATCTGCCTACCAACTGCGTGGCGGGCCAGATTAGGAGAGGTCGGTTAAGGGAGACCCTTTGAACTCTTCAGCCGGACTCTTTCTAAACATCACCTTACAACGCAGTGGGAGGGGTGGATTCAAAAGTCCGTCACTCCTGGACACACTGACTCCCAGAACTTCCTCTCTTTCTTTATCTTAAAATGATCCTCCTCGCGGAACCCCCAAAAATTACATAAACCCTGAGGGAAAATAATATTCCTATGTAGAGAAAATTAACGTTTCTTTAATCTTGTTTAAAGACTCAGGGTTAGAGAACAAAGTCAGGTGAAGTTCAAATAATTATGTTAGTTTGGTTAAAAATAATACATACTATCTGAATGGTCCTGTGCCTCGAAAGTCATACCTCGTTCGAATCACTCGTTGTTCGAGTGGAATGACTTTTGACGTTTAAGCATGTACCTTCAACGAGACTCAAGAATAAGAAAGTCGACCAATGTATGTACTTTCGACGTCGATTGCGAGCGGCCTGGATTGGAATATCTATACCCGTCGTAACCATCTGTAGCAAAACGATGATAAACGGCTTAGCTAAATGTTTAATGAATTATAGGCAACGTAACTATTCTAACTTGACATATTCACCAATAAATTAAATCGATATCTTAGATTCAGAAGACGAATAATATAAGAACCTGTACATTACAGTGCAATGCATCGCTTCATATTACAGCGCCTTGAGGTGATTTTTCACCTAAACGGCGCTATACAAATCATCTTTATAATTGTAGTATATCCTGATAACGTGATAAGTATAAGATTAGTCAATATTTTTTAAATTTACGCCTGTGTGCCAAATTATCTAAAAAAACTAACTAACCATCACGCCGTTTCCCCGCAGGGGTAGGCAGAGAGGACGGACCGCCAAACAACTCGGTCTTGGCATACACTTCTTGCCTCATTCACATTTATACATCGTCTCATACATACTCTTCTATTATTCTGACTCTTGACATGGCCCGACTCGAGTATCTGATTCACTTGATCGTGCCATGTCTTCCTCGGGCGTTCCCGACTTCTGCTACCATTCGCATTTGCATCGTATATCCTCCTTACACTCCTATCTTCGCTCATTTGCTCTACATGCCCAAACCATCTAATCTTAATCTTTAGTCCCTTTTTTAATCTTACTCATTACGCTTACATCAGCCTTGCACTCTTTGCGGATCTCCACATTCCTCAAACGATCAAACATGGTTTTACAACACATACGCCTCAGGGATCTCATTTCAACAGCATTTAATCTACTTTCATCCTTTCTTTGCCAGTTCCATGCCTCACTTCCATACATCAAGGTAGGTACCAGCACTCCGTCGTGGACTGCTAACTTCGCTTCTTTGGACATTTTTTTGATAGCGCCAACGGCGTTCAGCCTCCATTAACGGAATTACCTGCATTTACCCTTCTTCCAAATTATCAATTCTTATAATATCCACTAGTAGTTGAAAATTTGTTATATAATAGTGGATATTATAAGAATTGATAATTTTCTAACTTTGTTTGAACTTTTTTTCTAAGCGACGTTAGTGAATCACTCCGCCTGGAAAAACATTTGATTTCACTTAGCTAAGTGGGGAAAAAAGAAATTCCAAGTACAGACTATTTAGTCTAATGGCAGCTTTGCAAAAGTAGACTGTAGACCTCTCCCAACAAACCAGCAATTGAAAATATTCTTACTTTCTTACTAATTTCATCGCTTTTTTGTGTATCATGGTCTGATGTGTTTATCATATAATATTTTACAACCATGCTTTACTTAATAAGTTTTGAAAAGCACAACCTTGAAATTGTGGGAAATGCATTTTAAGTCGAGTACCATCTTCTGGTTGGTACATTTTAAACTTATGCCAGTACTTTTCAATGTGGCGTCATATCTTTTTTACAATTCAACTTTAATAAATTAAAACTCCATGATTCAAAGTGGCTCAAAACACTGCGAGCAGAATGTTTTTACATTTTGGAAGGTGGTTATGGGTACCGCCGCCCCGGGAATTATTGTAACCAACACATTTGCCGTGATCACCTGTCACAGGTTTGTTGACTTAGCAGGTGTGTAAGGATTTATGGGGTGAATCAAATGCATCAAATGCGAGGTGGGCCTGATCGTGAGAGGCCGGTTGCGGGAGACACTTTGACCTCTCCAGCCTTACTCTCTAGACCCATCCCCTTGCACCATAGTGGGAGAGATGAATTCGTACGTCTATCACTCCTAGACACACTGACCTCCAGACTCCTTCCTACCAATCTGTCATACCTTTTTCCTTCCAAGAAGCTCCTTTTCTTAATTTAAATAAAATATCTTCCACACCCATCCCCAAAGACGACGTGGGGATATATTTGATATATATAGATATTTGACTGCACTACGCAATACGCATACAGGTTTTCTGCAATACATAGTTAATACCTATATTACGATAGTTTGATAATTGCGCAATGATAGAAAACTAAAATACTTGCAGACCTTAATAATAACATTTATATAATTCTCTTAAAATTATTTAAATTTAGTTCTACAAATTCATTAACATTAAATAATTTTATACGTTACTATATATTAAGGCGATGCACTACGTCGTGTAATATTTTAAATCGAGCCGCTATCAATAACATCCCTTACGTAGATGTCGATAAGGTTTAAATTCCCGCTTAACACCGTTCGCCTGTTTTGAGTTGTGCAAGAAAAAAAAGTGGCCAAAAAGTGCTTTTTATTTTATTTTGTGGATGTTTTTATAAATAACTTAATTTGCCACATTATACAATAAAATTAAACCGAAAATGGGTTCGTAAGTAGGAGTTTTTGAACTTTAAAGCAGTTTTCATAGGCCTTTACATTCTTTTTTTCTGGGCTTATAAAAAGACTTATCTAAAATATACTCCATTGTTTCAAAGGCTAAGATGTATTCTACTCGCATTATTTAATTAAAGCATCTGAAACATTTCTAGGCGAGCAAATTTTCAAACCAAAAACACATGATTTTGCATTACTACGTAGTGCATCGCCTTAAGCGAAACCGTAACTTAATAAAAATGTCAATGAAAATATTAAGGATTTTAAAAAATCAGTTTATTCTAATTTTCCATTCTATGTCATAAAATTATCCAAATTATAATTTATTTTTCAAATCATTTAATAAATCATTACCGCAGTCAAAACAAATCTTCAATATGTTGAAAAAGCAAGGAATCTTCTTTCCCTTGTTCCAACAAAGCACCTAACAAAGCTCCCGCACCCCACCAAAGTATAATAGCATTTAATTGCTTACGGCCGCGCGAAGAGAAGAAAGTTTCATTTTCATTGCAAATACTACGGAGCTTTCCTCATTTAAAAAGGTCTCGAGCGATGAACTTGAACTGATTCTACTTTTAATTCAAGAAATTCAACTCGGCCAATCGATAATACTCTGAAGTATTTGTTTTTGTACGACTTTGAAAAATTCGTTTGTTTCTTTGAATGTCTTTGCATTATTTTTTGAAAAGTTTTGAAAGAACTTGTTTTAAATCGTATGTTGATACATAATTTCATATGAGTAGGTATGTGGGATATATTCACATTTTGTGTATGAAATTTTTTTCGCTGTTCAACCATCAACTTAGTTAATTTTAGTGGTTTTTCTATACGGAGTGGAATCGATTATTGCCCTCGCGCGATAAATTAAAAGTCCTTATTATTAAAATATAGATTTAAGAATGTTTTATCGATTTGCCTTGATTTATATATCATGCCGATACGAAGAATTTTCACTGTAATGTAAAAATATTTGTAATTTCATAAACACGTGTTCCGGCATCATGGTAATATTTTCGTATTAGGCCCACTCCTCTTTTCCATATTTATAAACGATATTTCAGAAGTAATTCTGCATTCTAGGTTCAACTCAACTTTCTGTCTGTTCTGTCAACTCCAGTCAGACATTAATAGAATTGTTGAATGGAGTAAAATAAATCGGATTGAGTTTAATGTCTCTAAATGCTTAATTTTGTCATTCACTAGGGCGAGTCATACCTGGTATTACCGGTATACAATGGACGCCCGAAGTTTAAAACGTGTCTCGACAATGAAGGATCTTGGAATCATGTTTGATAGTAGACTGACATTTCATGCTCATATTGAGGCGGCATGTTGCACTTCACTTAGAATTCTGGGCTTTGTTCTACGCACTGCAAGGAATTTCAGAGATAACCGGGTGCTTATAGTTTTATTTAATTCCTTAGTAAGGAGTAGACTTGAAAGCGGGTCGGTGATTTGGAGTCCACACCAGGTAAAGTATTCTCTCATGTTGGAGAGAGTTCAGAAGAAATTCTTGAGATTTCTCTACATGAGGGAGTATGGCTACTACCCGTGGCTCTATCCCACTGACTTTCTTTTGGGTATGCTCGGAATGAACTATCTACGGGTCAGGAGAGATTTGCGCATTGCTACACATTTCTTTAGACTGATTCGTGGATGGTTTGAAAACTCGGTCATCATGGAGAACATTCATTTCTATGTTCCCGATGGTTATCTACGTCACCGACAACAAAGACTATTTTATCTCCCGGCCTGCAGAACTAACTTGCCAATGGTCATGCCTGTGGGGAGAGCAATCTTGCTGTTGAACAGAATCAATTCGGATATCGACATGTTTGCCATCAATGAAGCTTCCTTTAAAAGGCAAGCTTTATTATCACTGGTATAGTGATATACACACTGTAAATATTAATCTTTTAATTCTTATTATAAAAATTATTTTAAAAACGCTTTGAAATGAACAATTTTGTAATGTTTTTGAAATTAATAAACAAATTGAATTGAATTGAATTGAATTGAATTGTAATTTACTAAAACTTTATCAGGATACCTGCAATTTCGTTTTCAACTGAAATTACCAATAATTTGAAGAGATTCTTAATTGCTGCATCAAAGTGTTAACCTTATTTCAATAAACCTGTTTTCATAATGAAAAATATCGCCTATCGTGTTATTTTTGCAGGTTTTTTTAATATTAATATCGCACAAGAGTCCCAACGGATGGCTATGGCATTCCTAATTGGGGTGTGTTGTGAGTTTAAAGGTAGAGGGGAGGGGAAGGAGATAGGAAGTGGAAGGTGGGGAAATACCCCATTTCTAGAAACGTATCGATTGTGAATAGTAATCTTTCACTAGGGTGATAATGATAATATTTACCAAACGAAGAAAAATGAGTATTGCTGATTTATTAAAAACCTCTTCAAATTGTTGTTAATCCGGTTAAAAATTGGTCCGCAGGCCGCTTGTTGATAAACTTTTAGTGAATTCGTAATAATATCGGAACAGGGGTTCATGCACCTGCGTTGTCAATAATATATAATGACGAAATAGAAAAATTTAAGGATTTTTGTGAACATGTATTTTACAAAAAGGTTATCAGGAAATCCAAACGATTCATTCGCTAAAGGCCTGCAATCCCGTTTTTAACCGGGATAAAAAGACCAATGTTTTTTATAAGTAAGATTTTTCCGTGCACTATTAATATTATAGGATATTATTATAAGAATATAAATAAATAAGTTCATTATTTTTAAATGTTAATTAAAATGAATTAATCTTTCCTGATAATCAATTAAATATGGAATACGCTATCTAATATGTCATATCTAATTTGCAGTTTCTAATATCTAATCTGCATTTGTCGAGATATTTTTGCTTTATTTCAAACGAGTCGTCTTTTATGGAATATTTTCACCTTTTTCGCTTAGTTATTATATTAGCGCGCTCCTTCTAACATTCGTATTTACATATCTCGTATTTGCATTTCGTATGTCTGTAAATTTGTTTGTACGTTCCATATCCATTTGTCTCCGTAAATGTATTATCATTGAGATAGTGACGTTTCTTTGGTCAATTTGTATAATGATTACTTATTTGAAATTAAAAAATGTTACATAAAATACATGGTAAATAATAAAGTAGACAACTAGCTATTTAAGTACCTACTTACAAAACAAATTATTTCGGAGGAAAATTCTACATATATCTACAAGTTTAAAACAATTAAATATATTCTGATTACTTTACTTTTTAATAATAGTGCTTCACTCCGCTTTAATAAAGTTGTCTAAAAGCTTAGATATATTTCCATAAGTTCATTGTCGATATATGCCTCCAAAATTGTTTTCAAAAATGTCCATACATTAACGTATGGACATTTATTAAGGCGGAGTGAAATAATAGTGTTTCACTTCGCCTTAATAAAGTTGTCTAAAAGCTTAGATATATTTCCATAAGTTCATTGTCGATATATGTCTCCAAAATTGTTTTCAAAAATGTCCATACATTAACGGCCCACCCGTTGCATAGGTCGCTGTAAATCGGAGTTTCGCAGTATGCAACATACGTACCTGCAATCTGTTCACGTGTAGAATAATGATGTATGGCTGATAGTACTGGTTGTAAGTAGATGAATGAAAGCAACTACACCTGACCCTGTGTAATTTCCTTCGGCTTAATTAAAACGTTGCAGCAGTCAGTAAATTCTTTAGCTAGAAGCAATCTGATTACGAGAATCGGTCGAATTACAAAAGCTCACAGGGAATGCCAAAGTCGTAAAATCCCTTTTCAACAAAATTATTCCATTTAAATCATTTTACTGGTTTATGAAATGTTGTAGAGTGGTACATACTCTCAGTATCACCCTGGTGAAAGACCACCATTTAGAATCAAAACGTTGCTTGAAATGGCCTAAGAGGAATACACAAGCTAAAAATGAGTATATTCTCCATGATAAAAAATCGCTTGGCAAACGGAGTCCAGAAACGTTCGTTTTTATCGAAGAAAAATTGGTTTTTATTTATTTTTTTAATACTTTTATGAGAAAAATAAAAAAGTCAATCAAAGGAAACTGTCACAGATAATCTTAGCCATAAAATTTATTCTTTTTGATTTGTTTTCTTATATGCGTTCATACATTTCAAATGAAAAAATACATTTGTTAGTAATATGCGCTTATATTATTTATAAAGGAACTAACAATTTTATTTTTACTCTTCTTAAGCGAAACTATAGAAAAATCTTCAATTTATCGAAAGCATATTTTTTGGTGTTCATAATGTAAGCCGATTCGTGGTAAGGATTAATTGAAAATAGTGGTTTCACGTTAAGCTTCGCCTTAAGCTTTCTTTGGTGACCAGATCCGAATAGGCAGATACTTATTAATCTTCCTTTTCACATCTCCTTCTCTTCCCCACTCCCTCCAGTCACACAATCATATCCTGATTAGGGGTTCTATAGTTCCACTGACTCTAAATAGGGGGATCACTTAGGTCTCTTGTTTGGTATTCACATAAAAAACAAAGAAGATTCAGAGATAAGTTACTTACAACCACTTAAAATTTCCTAAAATTTGTAGGAAAAAATCAATCGGACAATGAATATCGATTCTATCGATTGTGGACACTTTGCTGTATCCTTTTATGATATTATGTATTGGGTAGGGTTCTGTATTTCCACATTTTCAGCAGCAGTATATCACTGTTAAACGCTTCCTAATTGAATGCTGAGTAAAGTCTTGATTATTGATTGGTATTCAGGCTTAGACTAATCTAAACATTTCGCATTGAGGTGAATACAATCTAAATCTATTAAATAACAACTAAGATAACAAACACATACCATCAAACTGAATACTCAGGTTTGTAAGACTTTTATTAATTTAAATAAATAAAAATATGGTAATAATCCAGAATCGCTGGATAATTCCACATCGTTAATATGCACTAATTGTTTTTTTATAATTCATATCTGTTAAATTTCTACAATGTGCATATATTTTACTATGCAAAATTGTGCATTTTAATAGCCATTTCATTAAAATTAAACTTGATTAATTGGTCTATTTTCATTGTGTACTGTGGATGTGACATACAATATGATTTTTTTACTGTTATTTAACCTACCCAAAGAACCTAAGATCCTTAAATAAGTATTTAGTTGGAGTTTTATTAAATACGAAAGAAAAAACCTATCTCTACATATGTCGAAAAGATGGTTGACGCAGATGCATCTCGATAGATAACAAAATAATAGGTGGTAAACACATATTTACTAAACATTTGATATAATACTGATAAATAACAATGTAATGAAAGTTCTACCGAAGCTATTGATGTCTAGTAAAATTTTCGAAGAAGAGATAAACAAATTTCATGTTTTTGGGTTTTTTATTGCTCGAAAACTATGGAAAAAGTACAAACATGACTTGCATATTTGTCTATTTTTATAGCGTTTCCTGCTGACTTTTTAGGTTCATGTTTCCTGCACTGAATTAAGAACCACTGATTTTCTATAAGAGCGTAGCCACGTGATAAATTAAACTGAAATGGTGAAAAAACCAATAATAATAATAATTAAATAATCTTGTTGTGAAACTAAACAACATTGCATAATGTATATATCATGTTTTTGCATAGCTTGTTGCTACCGTCAACCTTGATTGACGTGATTACTAAATAACTTTCACATGAGACAAAAATGTGTTACCGAATAAGTGTCCCTACTAGCCAGAGCCATTGGAACTATGGAATTCCTAATGGGGTAATGTTTAGATCATAATAATAATAATAATTGACCGAACGATTAGTCATAATAGACCCGATATAGTTTTACATGACAAAATTAAAAAAATAACTTAAATCATTGATGTCGCTATTCCAAATTCCTGTAATATTCAAAAATCTGTTAATGAAAAAATAAGAAAATACACAGATTTAGGAAATGAGATAAAAAGAATTTGGCATTCTCAGACTATAAAAATATTACCATTCGTTATTTCGGCTACTGGCATTATACCTAGCTCTCTCATTAAAAATTTAGGCGTATTAGACTATCAAAAAAATTATATATAAAAATGCAAAAATCAGTCATTTTAAATACACGTAGGATAACGAAAGATTTTTCAAATATTTATGTTGAGGGATCAGTAGGATTTATATGCCCTGTTAGGAGTTCTACCGAGCCGAACCCTCTGATATGAAAATATCTGGAGTCGGTAAATTATTTTCCCATTTGATCTCTGTTGAATTGACGTGTTGTTCTTGTATTTATTTTGCTTAGGTATATAATGCACTTGTATAATGTTGATTGACTGGATGATCATTTGTGGAAAAGTGTGTGGAAGGGTTTAGTTTTTCCTATGGGGAAGATTTAACCCGGACATAAAATAATAATAACATGGCACTTATATAGCGCAGTTTAGTGTCTTTTCACTTCAAGTGCGCATTATCGAAAGAGTGGAGAGGGACAAGAAATGGTTATATATAAAGATGATTAGAATACATGATATATTAAGATCACGAAATAAAGCAATTTAAAGCGATTTTTATATGTGGCCTCTCACCGGGGAGAAACGGGAAGTACATAGGGTCATAAATCTTCCATCCACGGGCCTACTTACGACGTGCGTATATAAGAGGCGGGTTTCCTAAAAAAATACAATAATATAATTTGCAAGTATCTCTTTTCGCAACATTATTTAATTAGTAAATTTCAGTGAATAGATCACAAAAAACTATCTAAAAAATGTTCCCCCATAACTATCTTATATAGCTACGCCACTGTTTGTTAATATAATTCCATCTGCCGGAACATGATCACCCAGGGTGGTCCTTTCACTATTGCCAACATAACCTAAAAAATGACTAACATATTATTCCAATTTGGGGGGCTTATTCGAGTAATTAATCTTTCCAAAACAGCCAATTTCACGCGCTTTTTCAGGGTCTTATCCCGGTACCCCGACCAGGTTTAATGAGGTCTTTTACGCTATCTTATCCGGTCATGATTCTGTTACGTTTCTTTCCAATGCTGTATTTATACGTTACAGATCGTCACATTTAACTTTGTAGTAGATGGTGTCACCACTGGTGATATTGGGATTCCAGTACAAAATAAAACCCTGGACTGTTTAATTTAACCCCTAAAGCCTCACTGTTATTTTGAAATGTAGTTCTCACATGAAAACTGCGGATTATGCGGAAAATATTTTCACATTACATTCAACAACATTAAACTCGCTGTTTTGGACATATTTCATAGTAAAATATTGTTCTTAAAAGCAGATGAAATACCGATATCAAAATTTTGAACGCAAACAAAATATAGAGTTTTTTAAGTTGCTTACCGATGGTATTTATCGTGTAAACTTTAACTATCACGAAATTTAAAAAATATATATATTTATATTGACAAATCTTTATTATACAAGTTTTTATGACTTCGCGTTTTTTGGTTCAACATTAAACTGTTTACTAAAAAAATTGCAAACCTTGAAAATATTTTTTAAAATGACACAAGTTAAATGTAGTTTTTGGGAGAGTTTCAATGGTTTCAATTATAATAGTCTTCAGACCTTCAGAGTACAATACGGTAAAGTAATTTTTGCTGATTATGATTTATAATACTAAAAACGAAGGATGATTTGTTTCGAAGATTTTGAAGAATTCGTCAAATTTCAATGTTTATTTTCGGGTTCTGTGATAGTCCTATTCAAGTTCTGTTATAATGTCATTTTATGCTAGTTGCTTGACAACATAACTGAATAACAGAACTTGAAAAAATCATTCACAGAACTTGAAAATTAACATTGAAATTTGAAGAATTGTTCAATTTCTCCAAAATAACCCGTCCTAAATGTATGTCTATTTTTTTAGGTTTTCGGGAAAACTGTAAATAAAATTTCTCAACCCTCAAATCTACCTCAACCTCAATCTACTCAACCCTCATAACTATAAATAGAATTTCTATATTGCAGTTCAATTATTTGAAAAACAAATGGTCACTTTCCCGTAAACTTCACGTTGTATTTGGTTTTAAAACTTGTAAACATTCGTTTTTATCGCCTGTTGTAAAGTTTTCATTTTATGGCTTGAAGGGTTTTACAAAACCACAGTCGACAATATGTTGTCAGCCGAATGACAAAAATTTGTATTTTTTTTTGGCCAACTGCATAGTTTATTATATCAAGCTGTTACGTTAGTTTAATGTGGAATATTAACACAATTATTTATGTGACTAGTATAGATGTTGTGAGTACAAAGATATATGGATGGGTTTGATAAAAAAAATCATGTGTCCGTTAGTTCCGCCTGCAAAGTTAAGTGTGTTAAATTGCAGGTATGTGTGTGATACGTTACAATTCGGTTAGTATGGATGGCGACTACCGCCGGTAAGTTTGCCCGCTGCATTTAATCGGACACGCCTAGTTCTGCATTTCGGAATTCTATGTCTGGTCGTGCCAATGTCTTGCTTCGTCATTCACTGGGGCCTATTCAGCTAAGAGCCAAAATAAAATATTCAAAAATAAAAAAATTTCATATCACTACTATTTAATAGATCACCAATATTCAATACGTGACCAACATTCAAAACATCACAAACATTTTACACATTGTTAACGTTCAATACAGCTTCACGAATATGCAATACATCACCAACATTAAAAACGTCACCAACATTCAAATACATCATCGATGTTCAATACATCGCCAACATTAAAAACATTATAAACACTAAATACATCACCAACCTTCAATACAGCATCACAAACATCCAACACATCGCTAACGTGCAATACATCACCAACATTCAATATGACAGCAACATTCAAATACTTCATCAATATTCAAATCGTCACTAACTTTAAAAACATTACAAACATTCAATACATCACCAACATTAAATACAGCATCACAAACATCCAACACATCGCTAACGTGCAATACATCACCAACATTCAATATGACAGCAACATTAAAATACTTCATCAATATTCAAATCTTCACTAACTTTAAAAACATTACAAACATTCAATACATCACCAACATTCAATACAGCATCACAAACATTCAACACATCGCAAACGTGCAATACATTACCAACATTCAATATGACAGCAACATTCAAATACTTCATCAATATTCAAATCATCACTAACTTTAAAAATATTGCAATCATTCAAACATCACCAACGTTCAATACATCACCAACCGTGCAATACATTACTAACATTCAAATACATCATCAATATTCAATACATCACCAACTTTAAAAACATTACAATCATTCAATACATCACCGAAGTTCAATCTTGGAAAATACTCATAATCTGAACTATTCATTAATTTGAGTACCTAACTCCAATCTGCAAATAGGTATTAACTTATAGATACTCGATCGGACTAATTCGTCCAAGTAATATATTTTGTGATCTAAAATCCTCATTCATAAAAACCGCAATATTTTTACAGTAAAGATTAAACAAAAGTAGTCAACATTTAAAAGAAATTAACAAAAAATTCATTCATAAAATACTAATTTCTGATGTCAGTGCATAGGTGCATGCGTGATTTGAAATTGTTATTCTGCGTAATGCAATAAATTATCCAAGTTCAATAACCTTATAATTTTCAACTGATGAGGATAAATCATATCAGACAAGCGGTAAAGTAGGAACCAAAATTATTTTATGAATTAATAATATTTCATTTAAAATTGTATTTATTTTGTTTAATCGTTTGATCGCTAAATTGAAAGATAAAGATAAATCACTAATGATTTTTTAAATTTATTAAGGTTACTTTGGTCGTCTCTCCAATTACATTGTGACTGCAAAAAATATAATATACAGGGTTTTCCAATAAGAGTCGTTATTTTGATATTCAATCGTAAAAGATCAATGGTTTTGTTGCTTGTGTGACACGTAGCGCCGTTTTGTTGAATGTAAACGTTGTCCAGATCAATACCATCCAATTTCGGTCACAAAAAATCATTAATCATCTCTCGATAGCGCAATCCATTCACCGTAACTGTTGCTCCAGCATCATTTTCGAAAAAGTAAGGTCCAATGACTCCGCCGGACCATAAACCGTACCAAACAGTCACACGTTGAAGATAAAGAGGCTTTTCAACAATTCTTGGGTTTTCCGAGCCCCAGATGCGACAATTTTACTTGTTGACGAAGCCACTCAAGATGATTTGCATTTGATTCACTCAAGTGAATTTTAATAATTTCAATGCGTTGTTGAAGCGTGTATCGTTCCATTTTTAATAATGACATAGTTTTTACTTGTCGAATGTCCAAAAATTACAGCTTCAAAAGTAACATCTACCGAAATAGCGGGCTATTTAAAATAACAACTCTTATTGGAAAACCCTGTATTAGTAAATTATAAGTAAAATTGACGTTATTTGTTTTCGATACGCAATAATCCTTATGCATATATTTAATAAATACTTTAAACTTCACAAATCCCACAATTCTAATATACTGTGATTTTTCATAGGTTGGCGCTACAATTATACAAAAAAAAAAACCATGAAAAAATGATTGTTTATTCCTTTATGTTTTAAGGGAATAGACCCTAGTGCGCGGAAGAAACGCACCTTACGTAAGGACGAGAAGGTCTCATCACCTGCCTACTAATCAAGATGACCGCGGGCAGGTAGCCGCAGCCAGGGCGTTGCAAGGCAGGCTCGGGGACGGCGGACAGGAGCGGGCAAGTCAGGGCCCGCAGCGGTCGCCATTATTTACCGTTGCGTCGTTGATCTCCAAATTGAAAAGCCAACAAGCCCCGAATATTGATCGGCTGATCTTCCGATACGGGAATATATTGATCGGTTGATGGTCTGATAAGGCGATGAACGCTCGGGAGACATTGAAAATATGTGAGAAATGGAAGGATGCAGTTAATATGCAAGAGATCAAATTTATTCAAATGCATTCAAATTAGCTACTATGATTCCTAATAAATTATTTAAAATAAGGTGATTCGCCCATTCTACGACCTTAAGACGTTACGGGTTCAAATTCCAGCGTCCGGCTAAAATTTATTTATTATTATGTTGCAAGAATCAATACAAACTTTCAAAATTACGCGCGAAGTTCCAAGCTATGACCCGCAGCGCCGCGCGCGCGTCTGCGACCACCCTACTATAACGTGTCAAAAGCAGGAACCAAGTATGAAAAATGACGCAAATGACATAATTCAAATGTTGACATAATTTAAATGTTTATGTTAGATGCGCATTCAAAGTAAGACAGTGTTAATGCCGAAAAAGGCGTGTTTTTCCGTGCAAATTACAAATATATTAAATAAGTAAAAAAAAGTTACATCGACTTTCTTTCATCAATTGAGCGTTAGAAAAAAAAAGATTTGTATATATTGTATGTATGTTTGTGATGTGAATAAATGAAGCAGTTATATGTTACGTGAATATTTGATAGGTAATCCTAACCAGCATCGGCTAAAATTTGCGGCTTAGCCATTCTTAGTAATAAAACTCTGCGCACGCTACTGGGTACATCATATTTCATACAGTTAACCCAATAAGCAATAACTTAAATACTTATATTAATTTGGACATTCTGAAGAAAATAAACCAATATTGCGAGTTTAAATTGAAACGGTTTACTTCTGTGAATACTTGAAAAGGTAAAATAATTATTTTTAATTAATTATTATTTTTTTAATGAACATATTAATTAATAAACTTAGTATCTTTTGGAATTTACGGGGTAAGAGGGGACTGCTGGCGGGTGTTCTAAACTAGTTTGAAAAAAATTTTTGAATCTGTCAATACTGTCGGTGTGCACAAATACATTAAAAAAAATAGATGCAAGACGATGTATGAATGTTAATGAGGCAAATAGTGTTTAGTTAGTCTCTCTCTAATCTTCCTCTTAATCATATTCTCTCTCCAGCGTCACAACATATCCCCATTGAGGATTCCATCAGTCGGGAGCAGTTGGTAATCATATAGAAAAGCGGTTCAGCTCGTCTAGTAGTTGATGCCAAAATAATATTTCAAACATCCAAACCTACACTCTTATAGAACATATCCTCATAAATATTTCACCCTCGAGATTAAATGATTGAGATATCAAATAAATTTTAATCGAAAACTGGACTTCAAGGGATCGGCAGCCTCGGTGGAGTGTTGATGGATTCCTGAAAGCCAATCGGTTCGATCAGCTCTCCTTATAACGATGTGATTCTCGCTTTATGGTTCATCATTCCCGCAGTAATGTTGACGATTCGAGAGTTTGTGGCGTTTATGTCTTCCAACTTAATAATAATTACATTATAGTTTGCCTGTAAGCCTTGCAGGTTTACAACATATTCTAGGCAACAGATAAGTGATTTTGTATGTATGAGATGTGCTTCACGCTCGTACTGCGAAACTTCATGTGATTCATTTTTTTTTTAATTTTCAATAAAAATAGTTAATTGATTACAACACTAAATAATATATTTTTTTAATACACATAATTTTTCCTTGGTTAACAAAGACCAAATAAAAAATGTGTTTTTATAATTTTTATTTTGGGCCGGTTGACAAGGGGTTGATACAAACGTGTAGTTTAACCTTTTCAGCATCGCACTTTTGTTTCCACATATAAACCCTATTTTATACTTGATATAACACCTTGGAAAATATTTTTAATATTTTTTTGTGTACTTATTCTGATTTGATTTTTATTATTTTTAGGCCCAAAGGGGTTATTTTTAATTAGTAAGAAAAATTCTATCACACAAACAATTGCTTCATTTAAAATAAATTCATAGTGTATCATGCATAAATATAAAGATAACATAAAAATAATAATGGATTCCGGTCCCAGCCAAAGAGTCTAAACGGGAATTATCGTTGCATGTACGGTATTTGTCGCTGGAAAAAAAAGGATTGCAACCTGACGACCTGAAAAATAGACGCCATGAGAAATATCCTTCACAAGCAATACGTACAATATCGGCCTGTTTGTTTAACAAAATCAAGAGATTTTTTTTCTTCACGTTCTTGAAATAGAACTCTGGTACTGAAAGGGTTATCTTGTGACTAACTAAAATACTGATATTCATCACGCCGTTTCTCGGGGGAGGTGGGCCCTACTTGCTTCATTCACAGTCACGCATCGTCTCATACATATTCGACTCACGTATTTGATTCACTTGGTATTGTATTATATTTATTGCCTTTCACGGGCATCATTGACAAACTAGAAGCGACAAAGTAGGTACCAAAATAAAATTATTCCATATTTGAAATGTGTTAAAACTTTTCACAGATATCGTAATTTTCAAGCAAATTTAATTTTATTTTCAGCTTCACAAATCCACCAATTATTATATGGGTTTTCACGGGTCTGCGCTTGTTGAAAAATAATGCATTAAAATAATAAAAATCTTTTAAAAATTGGCAGAAATCTGTAAATGTCGATTTATTTTTTCTTAGTTTTCATAATCACACCATAAGCTGGGTATATATTTACAAGAACAATTTGTTTATTTTTCTTAGGGAAAAAAACGGAAAAAAGTTTATTTTTACTAATATTTTTTTCTGTTTATGTCTAATTATGATGATTTTTAATTATTATTTCTCGATTTCGAAACTATTAAGGCATGCATATAAAATTAAGGCTTTTTATACTATTTTCGGAGCTTTTGCTTGTTTAAAACCAACATTTTACAAAATACATTTGATAATTGTGACATTTTTCATTGTTTTTAAAGAGAGAATAAATAATAGTTTAAGGTTTCCCCGCAGAAATATTTTGGCAGCACCAACCGGCAAGCTTTTGTGAACTAACCCCACTGCAACTAGCGACATCTAACAAAGTCTGCTAGAAGGAGATTAGATTTTATGCTTAGCAAAGTACTAAACCAATTTACGTATTCAAGCACCAGGGTTGACACAAGATATCAAAATATTTACTGTAACAATTCATTTTTTTACTAAAATCATTAAGTATTTTGAATAATCGTCAAATTGTATTTAAATATGATCTTGAACTTGAAGTAAAAAAAGTGCTAGTTTCTCAATATAGTGACAAGTAAACACGCCTTTAAAAAGTGATGTAAAGTCATTAGAAGCGAAGAAAAAACTAACATTTAAAACTAATTTACGTAACCTATTTAACCTTGTTTTCGTTTCATCACTTTTCATGACTCTATTTCACTTTTTAAAGGTATTTATAATTATTATTTTGATGAATTATACGGTCACCGTATAAACCTATCTTACATCCAAATACCACTTAGAAGAAAGAAACCTAACTTGAAATGGCATTAGCTCTGTTGAGTTACTAGATCAGATAAATAGTTAGGGTCTTACCAACCTTCCTCCTCTCATCTCCTTTCTCTCGCTACGACCCGCCTTACAATATACCACAAATATGGATTCCGTAGTCTTACTTGCACCGGTCAACTCTAGTGCGGTAATCGGATTTTAAAACTATGTGAACGTCTTCATCAGTGTAGTGCTATGAAAATTACAGGGAAATTAAAAAAAAACATATTTGTATTTGAATAAGATTATCTTCATTTCAATTTCACTGAAATTTTTCTTTTCCGAAGTTGAATTAAATTTTTGATAACTGCTGTAAGGAAGCAACGCATTTAAGTGACTACCTACTGTGCTTAAGACGAAACATTATCACAAAATAAAGCCAGAATCTTAACGACGTAAGTGAAGCACCCGTGCACAGAAATATGCGATGCGTGGCCCTGAGTATTAGACAGACCTGAGGTTAAATGTGCCCCACCAAATCTCGAAAATAATGTAAGAATCTTAAAGATATAAGTGATGAACTCGTGTAAAAACAATATTCAGCGCGCGGCCCGGCGTAATGGATGGACCTATGGTCGACTTTGCCCTGGCAGGCATATAAATTCAGTCTTTCCGTGGGGTTTATTTTAATTATTTCTGATAAACGTATTACTAAAATCTCAAATGTTTCCAGAAGGATCCCTCGGGAAGTTACTAATTCATCGTCTAGAAGAATAAAATTTGATACCTACCGTAGGCAAGGTATTTGAAATATATATTTTTTTAATGCATTCCTTAAATAAAATGTAATGCAGTCATGCTTTACCTACCGCTAATTTTATAGTTTGTAAAAACGTTTGATAAAATGTTTAAACTGTTTTACATAAAATATCTTAAAGGTAAGGTCCTGTTTTTATTATCTAAATAACTGGCATCCGAAGGGATCCCTCTAGAAACATTTGAGTTTTAGTAATATGTTCATTCAAAATAATTCAAATGTGAGCGTTGAGCAAACCCGCGTTATTAGATAGAGTCTTCTCGTAGTAATGGCACCATCAATCTCTATTATTACCGACAACATCGTCTGATATTATTAGAGCTGCTCAACTTAATTATTGCAAAATGTCATAAGTCCCTTTTGAACATAAATGCGTTAAATGCATCGTATTTCATACAAATGTCAAACAGAAATACTGTTCATCCATAATACGTAAAGTTAAATAAAATCGCCAATAGTTGCCTTCTCCAATTTGGAGATAATTCTGAAAATTTTATTTTTGGAGATTATTCCCGAAAGGGGGAATATTGCGGGAGAAAGATATAAGCAGCCAAACTGTTGATATTTCCGGCCGATCAGCGTGTGTCGTTATTAACTTTTTAAATATACATAATTCATCTTCATCAAAAAGCAACCTCATTCAGAATAACTTTCTTAGCTAAAAATATTCCCGACTTTTTGGGAATTTATACTAGACCGTGAAATATTCCCGTGTGAACATCACTTTGCATACCTTCATCTAATGTCTAGATAAAATACCTCAGAGAGAATGGAGAAAAATGAGTATTGCTAATTTGTTAAGAATCTCTTAATAAATTAGCAATACTTATTTAGTGGTTTCCTGATAAACTTTTCTGATCACGACGTCGGAACACGTGTTCATAAAAATCCTAATATTTTCACTTTTTGTCATTATATAATATCAAGGCAAATGCTGGTGCATGAAAACGTGTTTCGAAATATTAAGAATTTTCTAAAAGTTTATCAGGAATTGTATAATTAATCCCATTTTAACCGGATTACCAATAATTTAAAGAAGTTCTTAATAAATTAGCAATGCTCATATTTCTCCGTGTAGCCATATTGGTAGATTTTATTTATACACGAAGAAAAATAAATACGGATTTTTTTATTAAGATAATGTAAAAATGTGACTGCATGACCGATTCCTGGTAAAATATTAGTCATTCAGAATATATCTGAACACGTGTTCACGCAGGTGCCCAGAACGAATGATTGTAATGGAATATTATTGTTTTGAAGAACACGTCGGAACTTCCTCATAACATATTCGTGATTTACTGATTATTATTAAATTTGTCAAATCAATCGTTATAGGCCTCCAGTCCCGTTTTTAACGGTAAAAAGGACTAATTTAACCAGATTGGAAATAAATTAACAATATTTCATATCAGTTAGTTACACGGACGGGTAAACGGCATTAATGTCGAATTCACATAATTCTATAATATTTACTACACTCCCACTGTCAAATTAATTACCTACTAAAGAGAGCTGCATGTGTTTGGTTCTTTTACGAGTTAATTATGCAGTTTCCATATTCATGGGCAATTCAACATGTCTGGAAACGGAATGTGGGATTGGCAAAATGTGAATTGTGCGTACAACTACATAACTAATGTAACAACGTCATGGTACATCTCCTTTTTGTCGCCACATATTGAATAAATTATAATGGCGGTGTAAATATTCTGCGAAAAGGTTGAACGTTTTAATGCAGTTAATTAATTATGCAATCATTGCTAATCTAAAATTCATTATAATCATCAGCGATATATTTCTTGGAGGTTATGGTCAGCTGCCTGTGGAAAACGCCTCTACTCATTTAAGCCAACGGTTTCCATCCAGTTGCTAATGTCCAACCACTGAAGAGTTAAATCAATTGAATTTTGTACTCCCACACACGAGGCCCTGAGGAAAATGTTTCCCTTCAGGGCCTTCGTCATTTTTTGGGATGCTGTTTCGAGGAAGGAAGGAGAGAAAGTTCTGGGAAGGTATAAGGTGTAAGGGTTGGATAGGAATCTAGGGATCATTGTGTTCAGGAGTGACGGAGTTATGACTATATCCCTCCCACTGCGGCACAAGACACACTAGTTGGAGATGTCAAAGTATCTCCCGAAATCAGCCTCTTCCGATCTGGCACACCACGCAACTGGTGGGAAGACGCATCCTGAAAAGGGCTCCCCTGCTAAATCACCAAACAAAGCGAAACACTTGGAGTGACCTATGGCAGTAGTTTTGGATATCCAATAAATGGTTCCCGTTGCGGTGGAACCAAACCCCGCCCCTGGAGCTAATGTTAAAAAATAAAAATAAACATTCATATTGATCGCCTCCGGCGCGAATTACACGTCTTATTATGAAGAGTGGTGTTATTTTATCTTCCATTTATGTAATATACCTAGCGGATCCTTCCCAGTTTTGTAAATATCGTTGTCAATGGCTGTGTAAATAGTTGTATTGGCTCCTGCGGCTTGTCCAACGCACACCATTTTCTTTTACGACTCCAAGTATGGAAAAAAGAGTGGGATTCACTTTACAGGTATTCATGTTCAAGCTGACGACTTACATATAAACATTACGATATTTTCTTTCGTATCTTGCCTTAGGTATTCTTTTGTATAATGATATGTAAAATGTATAATATACATATTCATACAATACATAATATAATACTAATTACAAATGGGCATTTGTAATACTAATTACAAATGCCCAGCATATAGGAGTATGCTGGGCATTTGTAATTAGCTC
The DNA here is from genome assembly GCF_061612785.1 of Hesperophylax consimilis. Classification (NCBI taxonomy): domain Eukaryota; kingdom Metazoa; phylum Arthropoda; class Insecta; order Trichoptera; family Limnephilidae; genus Hesperophylax; species Hesperophylax consimilis. The sequence continues at coordinate 8,686,663 of NC_142842.1, forward strand.
AGTTTACTAATTGCATATTGGAGAAAATTAAATCAAATTATTGATGGAACGATGTACACTGCAAAGCAGAAAGTGAAATAAAACAGCTTAAACTTTGGTTGGACTATAATCTGTTGACACTCAATTCGGAAAAAAACTAAATTTATACGATTTAGTGCGACAGAAGCGGGCCAACCCAAGGAAGCATATAATATTTTTATACATAAATGCATTGACTCCACTACCTGTAATTGCTATAAATTGGAATGCGTAGACAGTATAAAATACCTTGGTGTTATATTAGACAAATATCTTAGATGGGACGGACACATAGATCTAGTTGCCACAAAGGTTAAAAAGCTTACGTATCTACATGTTTATCACAATCAGAAATATCTTACGTAAAAAAGAATTGAAACTCATCTATGATGCTATGTGTGGGTCACTTCTAGACTATGCATCCTTATGTTGGGGTGGGTTTGCAAAAACTAATGGACAAATTAGCAAAAGCTCAAAAATCACTACTAAGGGTAATCCTCAAAAAACCATTTAGATATCATAGCGATGCACTATTTGAAGAGTTCCGAGTTCTGGATGTTAGACAACTACACGAGAAAATTAATTTTAAACACATATCAACAACGCCACCTCTACCCATCTATTAACCACTCTCACGACACCCGCCACTCACGGAGAAATCCAATTGTACCACTCACAACTAAAAAATCTCTCGCTCAAAGACACTTCTCATTCTTAGGTCCAAAACTGTACAACCTCATGCCTGATGCTTGGAAAAAGGAAAACACAGCTATTCTTCATAAATTGACCACTAATTGGTTTCATCAATTAGGTAGAAAGGAGGGTGAACTTTTACTACACAAAAAATGAAAAAAAAACACAAACCAAAAACAACAACAAAAACTCCAACAAAAAAAAACATGTAAAAGATACCTTTATGTTCTAATCTATATCATTATGTGTATATATGTACCTACCTAGTACTTTAACTTACTACCAAGCAGCAGTTAATCTTATCTTTAATTGGATATTTTATTTTATTCTTTTTCTTCTCTTTGTTATTCATAATTATACAAAATATGTTAGCAGGCTAAGGCACCAGTTAAAAGTAAATATACCTATTATTTCATTATTATTTTAATACTATACTTATCAAACAACTTATCAAAATGTTAATACTCATCCTAATTTGACTGTCCTAAAACGGGAATCCTCCTAGTTGGGGAGTCAAAATATTTCTTAAATAATTTATATAAATGTATAATCTTTTACCAAATAAAAAAATAATAATAATAAATTACGTACCCTCTCCCACTGCTGTGTGTAAGATATCTCAGTTATTTTCATTACGGTGTGTAAGATATCTAAGTTATCTTAGTTATTTTCATTGAAGGTTTCTTATGTTTGTCTGTATATTTATGTTTTTTAGTGTATGTAACATGAATTTTATGTGGAAACTTCGCTGGTTAATGCTGTTTTCCCAATAAATAAATAAAATACATGTTTTTTTGTTTCATGAACAACACTTCTATTCTATTGTGTTCATTGCTTTTTTTCCATGCCGGATTCGATTTTTTTATATAATTCACTTTAACATAATTTATCTCGCTAATGCCTTGGCGCACAGTCATTTTTAGAATTTAATTATAAAAATATATTTTTATTTTGACGTAGATACCCTACATCCTAATTTTTTGTATTTATTTCTTAAAAAAAAATTTACAGTAGATTAATATTATTATTATTATTTCAACAATTAAACATACAAAATTCGGCTGTCGGTGCTTGCAAGCGTGATGTAAATATGCATTCGTATTCCTGGGTAATGCTTAAAATTATTCATTAACTTTTAAATTTTCAAAATTGGACTTGATAATTAATAAATCACAAATCACATTGAGCATGCGATAAAGTAGGTACAAAGATGATTATATTTTAATAATTATTATGTATTTAAGACGTGTATTTCTTTTGCTTACATTTTTTATAATCTAAATATGAACAGTGATTTTTAAAGTTTACCGTATTAATTCGAAATGTAACTATTAACTACTATTATTCAAATTTCAATTTTTTTAAATTCAACGATCCTAATACTATAAGGAAAATATTTTGTAAACACTTTCAGCTTCACAAATCCTACAATTATAAAATCATGTGATTTTTCACGCATCTTCGCTAGTATAAATAAATAAAAAATGTGATTCACAAAATCGGAATTTTATATCCGAGACACTATCTAGGTTGCAAACCATTTTTTTATATTTAAAAAAAAAGAAAAACTTCTCAAAATATGAGAAAAATTAATTGCAAGATAATACTTTTATTTTTGAATTTGAAATATTAGAATTGGGGTGGTCGAGTGGTAAAAGACGTTGTCCCGGAAGGAGAGATATCCTGGGTTAGATTCACATATGAGACCGTTATCTTTTTTCTGTGTCTTGTTCGTTTTCATGTTTCGTTTAGCCAGTACTATATTCTTTTTCAATGACATATTTATTCATTAGATATAGGTATTATAGAGTTTATAAAATTGAAACCAACGGTCTTATTTTGGTCGGATTTTTGCACAATAATAATCATAGGTGAACTTCAGAAGCAAAAAAAAAATTAAAAAAAAAAAAAAATAAACTTATAAAATATAAACTATAAACTTATTCAGCTTTAATGCTTAAAGCTCGTCGAATTCAATGTTTCAAAGACCCAATCCTGTCTGATTACGTCTAAAAGGGATCTAAATGATAATCTAGTCTCCTTCAACGGAAGCAATCTTCCGAACAGGCCTTCCATTGATATGCTTGGTGTAACTATAAGTGACCAGCTCAGGTATGGGGGCTCCATCGAAGCCAGAGTAAAGCTGGCCTCTCAGAAGCTGGGCGTACTGTACAGGGCCCGCAGATACTTTAATAGTACACAACTGCTGACCCTGTACAAATCACAAGTGCGCCCTACTGTCGAATTTGGCAGCCATCTCTGGTCCGGAGCCCCTAAATACCTGAAAAAACCCTTGACTCTGTGCAAAAACGGGCGGTCCGTTTGATAGATTCCCCAATCTTAACAAACGGACTGCAATCTTTAGAGCACAGGCGTCGGGTAGGTATGCTGTCCTTATTCTATAGGTATTACAATGGAAGATGCTCTGAGGAACTAGCGTCATTGATCCCTTCCGCACCGGTGCGTAGTCGGGATACACGCCAAACGCGCGCCCAACATTTGTACACGGTTGACATTTGTCACATGAGAACGGGTCGCTTCTACGATTCGTTCTTGAGTTCAACAGCTCGGCTGTGGAACGAACTGCCGGCCTCTGTGTTTCCTCCCTCCTACAACATGGGACTCTTCAAGACCCATGTTCACTCCTTCCTCTCCACAAAAAGACCCTCCACACAGCACCCCCAAAGATGACATAGGCCCTGAGGGAAATTATTTTCTTCAGGGCCTCCTGTGTGGAGTTAATATAAAAAAAAAAATTAAAAAAAATGCGCAAGTATTTCTTCCAAAAAATGAGACCTGCCCAAAATGTCGGAAAAACCAAAAATAAATATTCAACATACCTATTTAATTATTTTCGCTCATCCTTTAGCGCAAGGAAGTATTTAAACAACCTCTTAACAACCACTTAAAATGCGTCCTTTTTAGCGCCTCTCAAATTACCGGATGCCATAGCGATTCTGCCGATAACTAATGACAAATTCGCAATTCGACCGTACGCAACAAACAATATTTAAAAAGTTCCAATGAAGAACATTTTAAAAGTTGCCCGTTACAAATTGCTTAAAAGTTGCCAGATGCAATGAAGTTGCCAGTTGTATTGCCACCGCACTCGGCAGCTGTGGGAGAGTCAGCTGGAGTCACGTGACGATGGATGGGGTTGCCAGTAAGCGGAGAATTCGATATTACCCGCGCGCGTAGGCACTCGCCTCTTAAATTATGAAGCCATAAATAATACATTGCCAATGGTAGGTACCTGTTGCATACGTATTTCGCAGATAATGTTAAATTATTGTTGGGTTCCATTGCATTCCGCTGCAAGAATTTATAATTTAAATAATATAAATATAATTGATGGAGTATGTCGGCCTCCGTGGTGTAATGGATAAGATAAATGAGGATACGATTTCCCCTGCAGGGCAAACATATATTGATAGTCATGGGTCATGATAAAGGTAAACGAAATTCGTGAAACTTTACTCATACATTCTTCTTAGCAGCACGAATGAATGACAAAAAAGTGGACCCCTAGTAAACCCCTCTAGGGGGATGAGGGGGGTAATGTTTACAAGCTATGGCGAGGGAGATATCAAATAATTATAAGCATTAATTACTCGCCTGAAATATCCATCCAAATTGAAAATATCTAACGAGCAAAAATAAATGCCGCCGACGGGAATTGAACCCGCACCTTCTGATGTCCGGTCAAAGTAAATAATGTAACCAAATATTAAATTTTGGAAACAAGCCCAAACTTTACTTTACTTGATTTGGGATATGTAGTTAAGTTTTTTATGTAGCCAGCAATTTACTCATGGAGCAAATTTTATTTTTGAGGATCGAATGGTGATATAACAATGCGAGTTGCCTGTATACTGTCAGATTCATATATTGACAAATCACCGAAAATGGGAATGTCACGCCGCCACTCCCACCCCGAGCAACTTGATTTGTTTCCCTTTCACTGATTGGCTCGACTGTTAATATTTATTTATTTTTTCATGTTCTCCATAAAACGGTTATACACCAATATATCATGGAGAAGATAACAAATTAAAAAGTTTACAGAGGCAGTTTTACTATTTTGTGTCATATGTTAAAAGATAGTTACTGAATTGTCTGTAGGTGACATTGAAAATGTCGATGGCTAATGCAGAATCGTTAAGCAGTTGAGTCGCTCTGTTTATTGGCGCGTTCTGATAGGCAGAAGTCCTCGCTTTCGGAGCATATAGGAGTGCATGGGATCTCCCTCGAGTATAATTGTTAGGGACTATAATATGAATGTCTATGCATTCGACCATCGTAATTAATGTCACTGTTATAATATACCCTTTTCAATAATTATCCATGCTTTCATTTACGTCATCGATAACCATCGATTCAGCTATAAAATAAGTATAAAAAAAATATCTACAACTACCGAGCATTAAACTAGGAACATGTACAAAACACGCCTAACTCAACACCGTTACACCTGAAATTGTCAATTTTCATTAAATATATATTTAAATTCATGCCTAAATACACTATTTTCATGCGTACGTGCATACGCATCATGTGCATGTAAATTAACTAGTTCCTGTCTGGCTGTTATGATATTAAGTCCGCACGAGGGGGCTGAAAACGCGCTGTTGGGAATAATTACCAGTACGCTTATGCATATTGCAAATTAATACAATACTTCCGAGTCACTTGATGTCTTGATTGTGTCGTCACCCGGGGCCATCCGAGGGCATATTCCGAAGGCGGCGCTAGCTGTAAAGCCTGAAAAACACATCTATTAACAACGTCGAGACGTTGAGCGATGTTTGTATGCAACTCCTTGAACAGCGGACACAAAGTTTTCTGAAATAAATTTATTTCCTTGTACGTACGTAATAGAACATGAGATGCAACGCCTTGTAAAGGTTCTCGTACTTTTTGACGTTGCGATCGTAAACATCCATACCTGCATGTTTAACGTTTGTGAACGTAAATTTCTTTTTTCTTTCGAAACTTAATAAACGAATATGCACGTAACTGGTAATATAGCCATGATTTTTTAAATATGAATAACGCACAAGAGTTCTAACTGCGCCGATCCGTCTGGAACCAGTAAGAGTAATACATCCACAATTGGGGTATATTGTGAGGCTGAAGATAGTAGTATATGAAAGGAGGTGGGGAAGAGGATGGTTAGAAATATTATATGGCTATCCAGATCCTCAAATCTCCAAATGGGCGAATCTTCCATAGTTCTACTGGCTCCGAACAATTTTAATAAAAAAACAAACAGTTACGAGTAAGTACGCAATATAAATACTTAAAATTTTTGACTAATTGTTCAAGTTGATAACCACTTTTGCACCGGTTTTATTAAATCGCTAACGAAAGTAACTGATATCAAATCATTTTCCTTCTACAACGGGCTAACCTGATATAATAATATACATTACTGCTATAATGATAAAACCTTGCAGAATAAAATCTATGGTTCTTAGTAACTTTTTTTCACATACAAAATAAATAAAAACCTTTGTTTTAAACCACTTTATTTGAGTTATAGAGGTCGACCGGTTTTGGTTGATCTCAAACTTCCTGAGGACAATTAACATTTATTGTTCTGAGGAAAATTGAGATCAACCGAAACTGGTCGACCTGTATAACTCAAATAAAATGGTTTAAAATAAAGAACTTCTTTCATTTATATAACGTCAAGCAACATAGTACCAAAGGTGTATTATAGTCTGATGACACAGTAAAATATCAATTATATGTTCGACATTCGATAACCCATCATGCAAACAGTCTCAGATTTCCTCTAAGACGTGGCAATAGCGCCGTGGCACGCGTGGCAGCGCCGCCGTGACAATACCCTGGCCATGGCATAGCCATGACATGGCATGGCATTCGAGACCAAGAGTAATTTGCATTCAGTCCTGCGAACTTAATCTGTTTAGCCACGAGGGTTCATGATACATCATGACTTGATGAGGCTGGGGCTGGCCAGCCCGAAAAATGGCCAACAATTTATGTAATTCATACAAAGCTGTCTATATATAAATGTGGATAATGTTTACAGGCAGGGGTAGAAAATAAACCACTAAAGATTTTTCAGTAAATGATAAAAAAACATGTGTTCTTATGTTTGAAGATAAACATTTAGACATCTTACTAGAAAATGCGCAAAGAGACCTTGAAAAAATTAACAGTTGGCTCCAATCAAATATCCTAACTATAAATGTTAAAAAAAACAGGATACATTATTTTAAGCTCAACCCGTAAAATCATTCCTCTTCATTTACCCTTAAAAATTGTTCATTAAACAACCTGCAAATCTTTATACAAGAGAAATAACTTGGGATGTACATTGATAAACACCAAAAATGAAAAAGTATGGGTAAATTGAAAAAAAATTGTTAACTTTCATGCTCAATCAACAAAACACTGAAAATGAATAATATTATTATCGAATGTACCTACTTATGTGTAATGTATTAGTTATTTGTAATTAAATAATTGAAATTGTAATTTTCTTTTATCTAGAATAAAAACTTTAAAAAAATACATTTTTTTACATTAACTCAACATAGAAGGCCCTGAGGAAAATAGTTTCCCTCAGGTCCTATATCATCTTTAGGATATTGTGTGGGTGGTGTTTTTGAGGAGAGGAATGAGTGAAGAAGTGTCTTGAAAAGACTCATGTTGTGGGAGGGAGGAAACGCGGAAGCCGACAAATCGTTCAACAACCGAGCTGTTAAACTCAAGAACGAGAAGTAGAAACGACCCGTTCTCACATAACAAATATTAACTGTGTACAAATGTTAGGCGCGCTTTTTTTGTTGAAGAAAAAACATTTGTTTATTTTATATGAAGTACTAAGTCAACAATATAAAATGAGCCTGCACGAGACAAGTAACAGAAGCAACACACTAAGATATACTGTTTGTTAATTTTTATATACATTAAAGGATCAAATCACCATAGAAGAGTAACGTCAAGCAATAATATTTTAATATGTAGACCTCAGATCAGGTGAGATCTATTTAACAAGAGTAAATGATTTGTAACTCTTCATTAAAGTATTCAATAAATAAAAAATAGTGGTGACAACATTGTGTTATTTTACATTGGTACAATTATAAAAGGTTGATAGCAAAGTAGAAGTATGAAAATGTTATGGAGGCAGCATAACTATTTTGTGACTTGCATCAAAAGATAGATGCAAAACTGTCTGTAAGTGACGTTGAAAACGTCAATTGTCAATGCAACATCGAGTCGCTCTTTTGCAATCTGCGCCAATGCGCGTTCTAGTAGACAGAAGTCCTCATTGTCATATATATTTCAAAGTGATTGTCCTTTTTGTGGACCACGAAGTTCAAGGCAATGTGTCAAAGGGATATGTTTTCTTTTTTTAAATGGTGTTAAAATCATCAATTTGTTTTGCAAGAAATTTAAGTATAAATGTTAGAATAAAACTAAGCCAATTTAAGGACTGGGCGTTTATTTTGACTAGTCTTCTTCTCTCCTTTGGTAGTACTAATAAAGAAGTAGGATAGAACTGTAATGGTTGAGAAAAGAAGACCTCGATTTTCGACGAAGTCAATCCACTCTAACAACTAGTGGTTCGATCCACTCGTTGTTCGAATAGAATAACTTTTGACGTTTGGCGTATGCAAGTGTGTACCTTCGACAAGACTCAAGAATAAGAATTTCGTCCAATGTATGTACTTCCGACGGCGATGGCGAGCGTCCTGGATTGTATAGGGTTTTCCAATAAGAGGTGTTATTTTGATATTCAAAGAAAGTTTTCTCGTATAAGATCAATGGTTTCGTTGCTTGTGTGGCACGTAGCGCCGTTTTGTTAATATTAAACGTTGTCTAGATCAATAGCATCCGATTCCGGCATAAAAAATCATTAATATGCTAGCGCAATCCATTCACCGTAACTGTTGCTCCAGACTCATTTTCGAAAAATTAAGGTCCAATGACTCCGCCGGACCATAAACTGCACCAAACAGTCATACGTTGAGGATAAAGAGGCTTTTCAACAATAACTCTTGGGTTTTCCGAGCCCCAGATGCGACAATTTTGCTTGTTGACGAAGCCACCGAGTTGGAAATGGGCCTCATCACTCAAGATGATTTTTCGATGGAATTTTAATAATTAATAATAGTGACACCTCTTATTTGAAAATCCTATAGAATCGATACCCTAGCTCTCTTCTCTGCTAATACAAATGACGGTCGGTTAATTCTACACATGTTATTTATGTTATGTGTTGTGTTTAAAAATAGCTGACCATGAACTGAACATTGTTTAACCCTAAGGGTCAGAGAATAATTTGTATTTAATATATTTAACCCCCTCTTACCTAACTCAACCATTCCAATGAATTCAACAACGAAAATATCATTTAAAATACGTTCTGTTTTGATAGATAAGGCATATTAACAGGATTTATATAGATTCACTTGCAAACTGGAAAATTACTTTTCTCGTAAGTGAGAGTAATCTTGATTTGAATTGAATAAATTGGTACGAATTACTACATTTAACTTGAGCTATTCCACGAGCTATGATTTACAGCCCTCATCGATTTAACCACTACCTGACATCATTTAATTTTGACAAGAGATAACAATCCATAAAAAAAACATCGATAAATGATTGCCCACCTCTGAAAGCAGGCACAGGGTTAATAAAAAATATTTTTTAATTATTTATTCTTAAAAATGACTTACTTGTTTTTAAATTAATTATTAGGAATTATGAAGGAAGTGAAAATGAAAATGAACAAGTTTTTATAAAAAACCATTTTTTTAATTATTATTAAAATATACACATAGAAAAATTATTACAATATAAAAAATCAACATCGTTTAGAATAGTGAGATAGTGAATTTTAGTGAGAATAGAAACAAATAAATCGCTTCATAGAAAGAGCTGGCGATTCACGAGGCTAAAAGAAGCGTTGGTCCGTGCAAGAACTTCGTCCTCGTTTCGGTGCAAGAGCGTCGCCCCGTCTTGCCACGCTTGCTACGAAAGAGTTGATTTTACCCCGGTAGGTGCGCCATATGATGTTTCACATCAAAAAATCTTCAAAAATAAATTCCTTAATTTCCGTGACTTGTTCACAAAATTAGTATTTACCTATTATATTATAATTTTACATCTAAAAATCCAACGCTATCGAATTGTAGCTCGAAGTCTTATTAACTACGTATACCTATGACTAGATATGATATATGACTAGGTGAAGTTCCTCTATTTTCTTCACTTTTTATTTACTGCTCTTTTTTGCACTCAAGATATTATCCCTTTCCATGTTTTTGAGGCAATTTGTACCTCCATTTTTTTTTTGAAAAACCTAAAAATTTTTTAAAAATATGTACTTTGAGATGCGATTTTTTAGTATCTATGGGTCGCGTGGGGGAAATTCCTAATCCAGGAATGTAGTTCTTGAACTTAACTTACAGGTTCACAATTCACAATTACTATTTATGTCAATATAGATTATGAAAACATTGGTCCGGTTTTGTTTCTCATTTTCATTAACGATATAACAAATTGCTTCGACGATGTCGAGGTATTGCTCTTTGCTGATGACATCAAGCTATACAAAAAAATAGCTGATGTATATCATTGCCAACTCTGGGAGTTAAATAAATAAATAAAAGAATACATCATGTAATTTTAATGAGGTAACTATTTTTAATTATGAGTTATGGGAGAATGTCCTTTCATTGATCCGAAAAAACTTTTTCTTTTTTTTTAAGTCGCTTATATTTAATTATTATTATTCAAAATAAAATTTTGATCAAAATTTATGATTTAATTGGAATGATGTTTTTTTGAAACATATTTTTTTCCTGTTATCCAAAGTAAATAATAAAATCCTTGTTATAATTAAGCTTTATAACAATAGTACGCTTGGGTACCGTTGTTTTCTTTACTTAAATGCGCACTAAAAACTTACTAAAAACATTTGTTTGTCCTTCAAAACATGGTTTTTTAACCCCTGAAACATGTTTGATTGTTTTTTTTGGGATATGACATCACTGGGAAGAACGCTGGAGCAAGGATTTGTGCTGTATTCCATAGTTTTAAAGAGGCACACATCGAAAATAAATAAATGAAGATTCATTTCAAATAAGACTTTCCTCAATTACGAGTCTATTGCTTTAAGTCTAAGATATTTCAATCAACTTAACCCACGACACTGCTTTGTGAGCCAAGATTAGGTACATTGAGCCATTTGATTTAATGTGCGCGATCACTTATGCAAAGTGTATCGTTAAACGCTTGCCATTCTAATTAATTGATCCGGTATCAATCATTTGACAAGAACGAATGATAGAATTCCTGTAAACCTACATACTTGATGTGCATGCCAAAACAATCGTGCGGATTTCCCGCTTATTTGCATGCACTACCTTTGCAAGATTACAAGATTAACTGCATTTTGGCAGGAGTAATGCAAATCTACAAATTTTTTTTTTTTGTTTTTATTTATTATAAGAACTTTTTGAACATTTATACATATTTTTGATAATTCATCCGCCATGCTAGGGATGTCCCTGTGTTATTCAGGTTCAGATCATTGTTGACTCTAAAGGCGTAGGATTTGATTAAATGTCTAGCCAAGAACGATACTTATTTTCACAAGGATCCTAACATTGCTCAATCATTCAACAAATAGTTTCACTTTTGTGGGCTATCATTTTATTCATCTCAAATGCCAAAAAAGGTGTTTTAAATGTGTTTTACTCCCTACCAAAAAGGAATGCTGGCTTCATGATGTTTATTCATACCTTGAATGGCCGTCCCAAAACACTTTTAGCAATAAAGATTTTTTTGGATTTTCGGTAGAAAATGGAACGTACAGAGAAAATTGTCACCAAACCGCGTATATATAATATGTCAACATTAAACTACCATAAGATTTTCAGTCCCAAGAGTCGCAAAAACTGCAATGGACTGAAATGGACGCGGAAGAATGCCAGATGATAAGATACTAAAAATTATAATCCAGAGTGTGAACAAGAGAAGCTACCAAAGAAAAGATGAACTGAATGCGTGAAAAAATAGATGAAAAGATTTGAGAACTAATGACGTGTAAAACGTTGTAAAAAAGGTAAGACTTTCATTTTCAATTAGAAAAAAAAACACATGATTCGGAAGCAGATCAGATTTTTGTGAAGGTCTGAAGGAAGGAAGAAGTGTGCTTTCTGAATCACTACGACCACGCTGTAGTTTTGCTGGTACTACCGTTCTCGTGATCCATTAAAACAACATAAATTTTTCAGCCATTATAAATTACCTTTATTACATGTTAGGCCGAACTTTTTGCCCGCAGCGGCGCGGGCAGAAAATTGACGGATGCAATCTCCCGACTCCGTTCACCATCTCCATACCTCCCTTCAACAGCTCTGTACACTCATGATCTGCGCGGCCTCTCCCAGGCACGACTCGGCCGCGGACGCCAGAATCTCTTCAACAAATGATCCGTAAGAAAATCCGCTTAAGTAAAACCCAACACGTGTATGTGAGTTAATTAAATTAAATTGTAATTTCATTTGGTAGAACTATCAACTTGCGAGAATTAATTTACCTTCCCGTTAAATTTGCAAGATCCAATCTCTTCATTAAGTGAAATGAAGAGATTGTATCTTAATGTTATTATTTCTTGATGCGTTTCTGCAAAATCTACCATCGCAGGTAAATCCATACATTGTGATCAAGGGCGTACCGTTTATATCCCTCCAACTAATCAATTATCCAAAAAAACTGTATCAGATGTAAACACGTCAGTAAAAGGAGATTAATAAAAGTCAATTGTCGCTCTAAATCGCCCCATTGTTAAATGGAAAATTAAAAAAGAAAATAAAAGACAGACAACAATAAAAAAACAAAGACTTTTCGGGTTATTGCTGCGACCAGGATTTGAATGCCGGAATCTTCTACTAACCTAGCAACTAATTTGCGAAAAATACATTTTTTGGTATGCAAATTTTTTTTTGTCGAAATTCTCGAAAACGTAAAAATGTAACGGTACGTCCCTGACGTAAGTTCATCCAACAACTCGTTTCGCCTTGCGGCATTTAAGATACCTAACTAATGGACATTATGTAAGTAGCATTAAATGTATTGTTTATACCTAAGATAATAGCTTCTATATAAACTCACTATGGAAATAGGCAACGCTTGTTTATAGTGATCTTGCAAGATATTATCTGCAATAATAATAATCTGATAACGTTTCTACAGCAGTTTGACTAATGGCACATGCTAAATATTATGTTAATGATTTATCTGGATATCTTAATCATAGGGATGAGCTTATTAATGTGTTAATAAATTTCAAATCATTCGAGAATCTTTAAAGTATATTTTAATTACTTAAAAAAGACAAAGAAAAAGAATACGTCATTTTTATTTTCAAAGATAATACTTTCCAACTCACAATTCAGCCATTTTATTTTACATCAGAACATATTTAAAAAAAACAACAGTACATAATTATGTTCCAGAATAAATCAACAAAAACAATTTATTTTCTTTTTTTGTTATTTGTTTTTGGGGTATTATGCCGTGTTGCGCTAACTCCTTCTTTAGCCAACGTTTTGGACAGCATTGCAGTGTCCATCATCAGGGCAGATGTGTTATTTACAAATAACACATCTGCCCTGATGATGGACACTGCAATGCTGTCCAAAACGTTGGCTAAAGAAGGAGTTAGCGCAACACGGCATAATACCCCAAAAACAAATAACAAAAATACTTTTGGCCGTGAAAATCTTAAATCAAATTTATTTTCTGTCCGTTACAAAATTTTTTAATCGAAACATTCAATATAATTACATTTTATTATAATACTAGCGCAAACCTATGAAAAATCACGGGATGTTATTATTAAAGGATTTGTGAAACTAAAAGTCTATAAAAAAATTGCGTCACAATCTAATCATTGCCGACCAAAAAAAATTTAATTTCTTTATAATGTAATCGTATTTTTTTTGACAATAATAAGAGAGACGACCATAATTTCCTTTCGAATGAACACCGTAAGAAAACATTAAAAAATATTGGTTTTCAGATTTCGTTCTGTAAAAAATTTTTCTTACTTCCTTCTAATAAATTATTATTATTTAATACAATAATTTTTAAACCTACTTTATCGCTGGTCTCACACGATTTACACAAGATCCAATTTGAAAATTTAGAATGGGTTGTTTTACAGAATTTGAACAATTCATCAAATTTAAACATTCATTTTAGGGTTTTGTGAAAGTCCCTTTCAAGTTCTGTTATTATATCACTATAGGCTAGGTGCTTGATAAAACTTAAATAAGGGAGGAACTAGAAAAAATCTTTCACGGAACTTGAAATTTGAAGAATTGTTCAAATTCTCTTAAACAACCTGTCCTTGAGTTCACTGAACTTGAATAATTCCAGGAATACAATTTCAAATCAAGCGTGCACCAATACACCGACAACTGAAATTTTCGCTTACCAATAATCACTTTATAAATGGACGACCCGTAAAAACAAACTTGAATATATTTATTTTAAATATAAATATTATCATTTTAGCCAAAAAATCTCTATTCTAACCAGTTCGATCGAACATATTACATCGTAGACGAAAGGAAAATAAAATCTATTTTATTTCGGTAATTTTACAATAGTCATGCAAGTGGCAAGATATGATTGGATTTTTCAAGTAAATAACACTTTTTTGTTTATTTTTCAACAATACTGCGTTTATTTTCCCCGCATCAATCCTCACTTCCCCTTTACTCAACAGCACCGACAGTGGGTACCCGGTCAACCCCGCCCTCCCCGTCCGCCCGGGGAGTCCGCCATTTTGATTTATGACGTGACCGCGATAGCCTCCAACCCGCCCCCACCCCTCCCACTAATAATCAATCGCTTCATTGCTCCCCTCTACTTACTTTCAGCTCTGTGCTGCAGATAGGTGAGGTACCTGCTTCGAACCTTGTGGGTACCCACGATTTCGCAGCTTCACAAACGAGAAAAGGAAAATATAGAGCGCCGTTTTGTGATCAGTGATTGTAGCATTAAAAGCTGAAATTTTACATAATCTGAGGAATTCCTGCATTCATTTGCGGCATTCTTCCATTGCAGGCAAGTCCCCGCGCACTGCCTCTGGAGTTGCTTTCCCAAAATGCACATCTTCCCTTTCTTTAAAAGCGATATTTCTTTACTCTGTATTTCTTACGAAATCTTGAACAAACCTGACACTGTGCCAATTCAACAACTCTATTCGAAAACATTACTCTTTTACATTAATAAATGCAAAACACAAGAAATAACAACTAACACGATCCTATAATAGAAACACAGGGTCAAAAACATTTTCAGCAAGCAACTACAATTACAATATTTGGGAAAAAAAGCTTCCTATACTATGGTACTAATCTGTACACCAAAATCCTACTCTCATTCAAAGATCACAACAATATTATAACATTTAAATCTTATACAAAACATGTGCAGATCAGAAATATATAATATATTGACACCAAATACAGAAACCAATAAAAAAACACGTTGTAATATATTTATAATTATTTCAGAAACAAAACGAAATTCAATATATTTATAATTTTTTACATAATCTATACTACTAGATTTTAATAATATTTAAAATGAAATCCTCAGCACGGGAGATCCCAGTGAGGATATCTCTCTTAAAACCTTTCTGGAGTGCCACTTTTCCACTGGTTTCAGTCAGTGTGGTCATCATATTAATATACTCCATTATATAAACCGATTACCATTTAATAATCTGATATATCTTATTCTAGGTTTCTTTCACGCTTCTAACCCGTTTTTACCGGCACATAAGCAGCCATTATAGTAAATATTGATTATAGCAGCCAGGCCATAAATAACACGTTCAGCTTCTTGCAAAGTTAACTCACAGCTCGCTGTTTCCGTTTCAGTTTTTGATATTAAATTACAGTATTTTGGGTAATCAGCAAAAAACGTTGGTGCAAATTGCACTTAAAGCGATTCCGTCCTTTTTATTATACAGATGTAGAGTATATTGCTCCTACTATAAGGTGTAAGGGATATCTTTCTTTTAACCCAGAACTAAAATATCTCAGTTCTAGACTCCTTTCCTTACTGTGAATTGCTGAATATTTTTCTAAGAGACCACAGATCACAGTACTTCGAAAGACTGATAATTTATATTCGTAGAAATGTTCTTAAACTGTTCTTCTTCTTAAAGTGTTCTTTTTGTTATCATTTTTCATTCTTGTTAGATTGATTGACAAATTCACATTGACAAATTTGCTTGAAGAAACTAGAATACTCAATAATATATTTTTGTATTTTATATAATTTGTTGTATATAGACAGTGATGATCGCGTCAAATAGGAATAAGCGTCAATAGGATCAGTCAGGAATAGGTCAAAAATTTTCACTGACGTAATATATATCGATATCGGTAGAGATTTGGTTTAGGACCAACACTCATCCACAACAGGAGAACCATTGGCAGGTTGGTCCTGCAGCCAGATATCGATATTGAGCATATATCAAAGTGAACAGTTTTCTCGATGTATTCACAGAATCTATGAACCGAATTTCTCTACTACCGTACTACGATAATGGGCAGAAACAAAATAAATGTATTTACGATAGACGGTAGAGTAAAATAAGGCTTTCAAAACGTATGCATTTCCGAGAGTTGATTTTTACTGTGCTTCAAAATCAGAAAAAATTGAAAAATAAACTTCATTCACTGCAAGAATAAACGTACATAAACATTGTGGAATTATGCAAGTGCAACCATGTACTTTTCGTCTCACAAAACAAAGGATCCACATTACACATTCTCTTTAGTTTTACTGTTGCAGATTTCGTAGTATTCGACTCCGCGCCGTGCACTCTTACAATAATTACCCTCTATCTGTAATCTTCCTAATACCTGTTATTTCAAAGTCCTTTTCGCGAAAGGCTCATTTGTATTTTATGCTAATTTGCGATTAATTACTGTGCGAAATGCAAATATGATTTATAAAGAATAATGAGTCGTAATAAAGTATCACTAACGAGAAGAAAATAATGTGCACACCTAAAAAAATAATTGGTTATCCTTTTATAATCGCGTTTCCTCAATTATAACCAAATGCCTTAATTCGCAATGTTTATTTTTTAACCTCTTTCTTAAGTCTTGATACAGGTATCGTAGACACACAGTAAATGCTCGTACCTTTATGAATGCATTGTTTTGTATTAGATAGTACATATTTGGTATATACATTCGTATCCGAATATCTCTAAGGAATATCCAACCCGCGTATGTTTAATGGTTTGCATTTGCAAAATGCACGAATATGTTCCATTTCGACATTTATGCCAGGCGCAGGTAAATTTTGTCGTGACAACAGTTTATTCACTGTTTCAACATCCATTACATTATTATATATCTGATTTTTTATAACCAGTGATTCTTCAGTGATTCTTGATTCATATTATTTGTCTCCGGTGACATTTTTTGTTGATTTTTTTTGTTGATTACAAAAAACAACAACAACTTTCACCTAACTAAACTATTACTAGTCACCTAACTAAACTTTCACTTGTCGTCACTAGTCACTAAGGCGAATAACCACCCGAGCCCCAAACCGAACCTAACTAAACTTTCAAATGTCGTCACAAGTCACTTAACCGAATAACCACCCGAGCCCCAAACCGAACCTAACTAAAACAATACCTAGTAATTTTTAATGTTTTTTTTATTTAACCAATGTTACCCGAAAACCTAAATTTCATGTATATTATTTTTACTCGTAATATTGTCAGGAATTACTGGTTAAAGTAAGTCAAGTACATCTTTTCACACCTGTATACTCGTATGCAGGTGCGCGCACATGGCGACGCGCAAAGTAATATTAGTGTGACTTTTTATGAATTTGTGTATGGATTTTGAAACAGTGACACAGTGTAAATTAAATAAAAATGTTTAATAAAACACGACTCGTTTGACGATATAACATATTGAATAACAGAACAAAACGTGTTTTTAATAATTTTCGGAGCTTTCTTTGCAATTTCTTTTGTATAGAGGGAATTTCAAATAATTAACGTTTCGGCGTAACAAATATATGGATATTATCTTCAAAAATTAAAAAAAATTTAGAACCTAATAACTTAAAGAGAAACTTATTATAAATCGGTAGAAATTGGGAATGCGGGGGTAAAATAATACTATTATAACTCATAACTCTTTTGAAAACTCGTCTTGGACAAGACGGAACGGTCGGTCTATGAAGGTCTGCCTGGCACAAATATCAACTAAGTATGGCGTATACAAACCATTCGGGATCGTATACGTTGTAGGTATTACAAATAATAAACTAAACTCTTTCCGGGACTCGAACACCTACAATGTACGAATTAGTGGGCGGAGTGGGAATTTATATTATTTAACAGCAAAGCAAACATCCTTCTACTCCAGCATTTAATTATTTTTATTTCATTATTTTATTACCGGTATTTGCTGTTTATAATCATCATTAATAAAACAACTGACATTGAAATAACAATGCTGTATGAAAGTTGTTTAGTGCCAATCCATTTATTGTAGCTATAAACAATTATTTTTAACGTTTATAGCTATAACTTTGTAGTTTTCCATTTTAATGAAATGAAACAATATTACTTAGTTTTGAACCACTTTTTATATTAATGCCCCCCTAATTTAAAAATATGTAATAGTTTAACCTCTCAAGCCTCAGAAGAACATT
This sequence comes from Hesperophylax consimilis, assembly GCF_061612785.1. Lineage (NCBI taxonomy): Eukaryota > Metazoa > Arthropoda > Insecta > Trichoptera > Limnephilidae > Hesperophylax > Hesperophylax consimilis. The sequence goes on from NC_142842.1 coordinate 8,705,137, forward strand.
ACTAGCCACAAATATATTCATATTCCATTTGAGCCTCTGAAGGACAGATCTGACCGGGGCGTCCATACATTATTTTTTTTTTTTTTAAACAAATTCAATTTATTCAATAAACAAATTTACAATGTGTGATATACATATATATATTTCACTAGTAATAAGATAAGATATTATGATATGATTAAAATTTTTTATTTTTCAATGTTCTCCCATAAAAAGCAATTGCTTGTGTGTATGGGATGAGGTATTATTTATTTAGTTTCTTAGATTTTTATTAAATTTTTTAATTTTTTGTTTTTGTTTTTCTTTTATTTATTATTTTTTTTTAATTTAGTTTAGGTTTTCAGTATATTTTTTTAATTGTGTTTTGAATTCTTTGAAACTATCATTTAGTGATCTTATATTTTCTGGCAATTTATTGAAGAAATTTGTTCCTAAGTATTTGTAGTTTTGCTGACCCAAAGTTTTTTTGTTATTTAATTATAAAACATCACATTCCATTATAGGCTCTGAAGGACAAATCTGACCGGGGCGTCCATACATTATAAAACATCACATTCCATTATAGACTCTGAAGGACAAATCTGACCGGGGCGTCCATACATTATAAAACATCACATTCCATTATAGGCTCTGAAGGACAAATCTGACCGGGGCGTCCATACATTATAAAACATCACATTCCATTATAGGCTCTGAAGGACAAATCTGACCGGGGCGTCCATACATTATAAAACATCACATTCCATTATAGACTCTGAAGGACAAATCTGACCGGGGCGTCTATACATTATAAAACATCACATTCCATTATAGACTCTGAAGGACAAATTTGACCGGGGCGTCCATACATTATAAAACATCACATTCCATTATAGACTCTGAAGGACAAATCTGACCGGGGCGTCCATACATTATAAAACATCACATTCCATTATAGACTCTGAAGGACAGATCTGACCGGGGCGTCCATACATTAAAAAACATCACATTCCATTATAGACTCTGAAGGACAGATCTGACCGGGGCGTCCATACTTTATAAAACATCACATTCCATTATAGACTCTGAAGGACAGATCTGACCGGGGCGTCCATACATTATAAAACATCACATTCAATTATGGGCTCTGAAGGACAAATCTGACCGGGGCATCCATACATTATAAAACAACACATTCCATTATAGACTCTGAAGGACAGATCTGAACGGGGCGTCCATGCATTATAAAACATGACATTCCATTATGGGCTCTGAAGGACAAATCTGACCGGGGCGTCCATACTTTATAAAACATCACATTCCATTATAGACTCTGAAGGACAGATCTGACCGGGGCGTCCATACATTATAAAACATCACATTCAATTATGGTCTCTGAAGGACAAATCTGACCGGGGCATCCATACATTATAAAACAACACATTCCATTATAGACTCTGAAGGACAGATCTGACCGGGGCGTCCATACATTATAAAACATCACATTCAATTATGGGCTCTGAAGGACAAATCTGACCGGGGCATCCATACATTATAAAACAACACATTCCATTATAGACTCTGAAGGACAGATCTGAACGGGGCGTCCATGCATTATAAAACATTACATTCCATTATGGGCTCTGAAGGACAAATCTGACCGGGGCATACATTATGAAAGTATTTTTTTATCTTTTTCCTATAATTTGATTTGTTCGTCGTTGGAAAGAGAAATCATTGGTTTTCTCAGTTTGTTTAAAATATGTTTGCTTGATTCCATTGATAAAATTGTCCTAAAAGTGTGCGATTACATTTTTTTCACAGTTTGGATGTATTATATTATACAATTTGTCGTTTTAAGATTCGTCCCGCAAATGCGCATTGGTAAGTTTCATGAGAAAACGTACAGTAACAATAACAACGTAAAAAAAGATTGGACGGTCATGTTTTAAGTCAAACTCTTCATGCTAGAGGAGGCAGGGCTAGAATAACCTTTGCATTAATATTTACACACTTAAATTGTCATCTAGAAAGCCTTTTTTCTTTTAAACATTCCTTTTTAAAACTGGTCCAGCTCACGGGAGGTTCAGAGTGTATGTTAAAAAAAATATTATTTTTCCGAAAATTAGTAAGTTTATCTTTCCGGTGATATTTTTTTAAATTTTATTTCTACGGGGTTTTCTTAAAGGTCAGCATTCGAAAGTACACACTTTATAGTCTGCTAACTTAAGAAATTCTATGAATGATTTAACTATAAATTCTATACCTACGTTCTTTGACTGTATGCTTTAAAGATCTATAACAAACGATCGAAAATTTCTTCGCTAGTTTTCGAACTGCACCTAATGTCAAATATTTTTGTCTGCAGGTATTCAGTATTTTTGTCCCATAGACATTTTACTATACGAATAGAATTTCCACGTAAATCATATATAGTAACTGATGTTTAGGGCCAATTTTTCTGTAAAAATTAGTTATGAACCTTAAGATAAGTTTTTTTTAAATTTGAAAAATTAAAGCAGATTTTAGTATAATAAGAAAAAAAATTAATGCTATGAATATACACGAATGTAAGTAAGGAAACATACTCGCTTTAGCTTTTCTTTGTCACTATTGTTTCAACGAATTAAAGATTATTGGTGCAAATATCTTTTTCCAATTTACTTCAATACTCGAACTGGAACTTTGACGGGATTCCATGATGAGGACGTTTGTGGATTTATTGATCCTTTTCTTCGTTCCTGCAACCCTTTTTCTAATTAAGGCTGCAAATCTGGGAACTCGTCCTTCCACAAACATTTAGAAGGTACTGCTGTGCCTGAGAAGTAAGAACAGTATGCGGTATGCATTATTATATTGCACTCGAAACCTTTCCGTGGTTTTCTTTGTGTAGTTGGTCTAGAGTTCGCATGTGCATGGTTTAGTACAGGGTATCGATTATCCGACCCTGGCCGATCGCATTCGCCGTTGAAAGTTCATACATTGGTCGATATTCTTATTCTCGAGTCTCGTCGGAGGTACATACTTAGATACGCCAAACGTCAAAAGACATTCCACTCGAACAACGAGTGGTTCGACCACTCGTTGATCGAGTAGAATGACCTCATTGAGAATCGAGGCCTAGAAGACTGAGAAGAGCTTCCTTTTCACCTGGGAGCTGCATAACCGAAATCCTCTGCTTTATTTCTCCGCACTGTTTATTGATTCTGACATTATTATTCGTTTGTTTTTGTTTTAGTAAATGTTTAAAAAATGTAAGAGGAGCGAGTACCAATAAAACTGCTGTGTGTTTGCATTTTATTTGGTATTAGTTTGAGTGTTATAAAACACATCATCTGTCCTTTATGATATTCCACATTATATTATATTATTTTCGATATTCCAGTATTCGAAAAATGTATTTTCAAATGTATACCTAAGCCCTTAATATTGATACTCATTATTGCCTGTACGGGGAAATCAATGAAAAATCTACGATTACTTATTTTGGCGACTCAAGACTCAAATTGGGGGGGTTTGCTCTAGGCTCACATTTTAATTAATTCCGACGAATTTGTAACGATGCATATACATATACTTAGACTGATACCTACGGATGTAATTTATTTAGATTAAAGATGAATAAAAACTGAGTCTACCTTACCATTAAAATATTTTATGTAAAAAGCATCGAAAATTTTATAAAAGGTTTTTCAAATATAAAATCAGCGGTAAGCAAAAGATTTCTATTTTTCTAGACGACGTATTAGTAACTTCTCGGGGTATTCGTCTAGGAATATCAGAGGTTTTATTAATACGTTCATCAAAATTGAATAAAATCCCTCCGAAAGATCAATTTTCTAGTCCTGCTATGGCAAATTTGATCGTAGGTCCGTCCACTTCTTCACTTATGTCGTTAAGATTCGCACTTTATTTTAGAGATTTGCTAGGGCAAATTCAACCTTAGGTCTATCTAATACACCAGCGCCGCGCGTCGTATATTTTTGTGCAAGGCTTCTTCACTTACGTCGTTAAAATTCCGACTTGATTTTAGGTTATTGCCCCATCTTAACGATTCTTTACCTGAGTACGCTCTACAATCTGTGTATGTGCGAACTCTAATACTATTTAAGAACCCAAAACATTTGCCAACCACTGCTGCAGTCTCCCGATACTGCCTTTCATCATTCAATCTTCGTTTTAGGGGTAAGATTGTATTCGTAGTCGTTCACAGTTCACACGCCGCGCCCCGGACGCTCCGCATCACGCTCGCCGCTCGCGGCAAAAACCCGCAGCGGACTTGGACGGTTCACAAAACAATTAGGAGTGGACTGGACTTAATAAAATATACCACACTGACCGTCTTGCTAGTCTCGCTGCGGAGTAACTAACTCTGACAGAGCGGCTACTATTCACCGGGACGTGAGAGGATTTATGTAATGAAAGAAGCTGTATTCAGACGGTAGTGGAAATCCACCCATTTTTTCAAAAAATATTAGAAGAACGAGATATGCTAAGTTGGCCGCCGGACCGTAGGCGGAGTACCTACTACCTAATTAGGGTACTTTGAATACTATCGGGACGTGTACGCACATAAATCTGTTCTATGTATTAGTGCGGATACCTTAGCGTAAGCGAAGGTGTGCAGTAGTATTGGTGAACAAAACCGGCGACACTGGCCAAAACAATTCCACACAGTATGAACTGCTCATAGCACATCTCGTTCTTCTAATATCTTTGCATTTTTTAATGTAAATACCGCACAAGAGTCCGACCTGCTCTCAACCGTCTGAAGCCAGTGAACTATGACATCCCTAATTGGTGTAGTTTGTGAGGCTGAAGGTAGTGGGGAGGAGAAGGAACCCAGGATGTCTGTCTTACCGGGACAACATCTCTAACCATTCGACCACTGGGACCTAATTATTTTAACAAAATTCAATACTAACAATTTTTTCTTCTTTGAATTTTTCCCATATTTTTGGCTGCCATCTTTTTTAATGATTACAAAGTTTCAAAGAATTAATATTAGTTTTATCTTCTACTTTAATTTATTTTTATTACCTTATCTTTTACGTTAATATAACTTTACTCAATACAAATCATAGCGATAATGTGTTTCATAGCCTCTATCTATACTCAAGACAAATCATAGCGATAAAGTGTTTCAGAGCCTTTAACTTTACGCAAGACAAATCATGGCGATAATGTGTTTCAGAGCCTCTATCTATACTCAAGACAAATCATAGCGATAAAGTGTTTCAGAGCCTCTAACTTTACTCAAGACAAATTGTAGCGTTAATGTGTTTCAGAGCCTCTATCTATACTCAAGACAAATCATAGCGATAAAGTGTTTCAGAGCCTCTAACTTTACTCAAGACAAATTGTAGCGTTAATGTGTTTCAGAGCCTCTAACTTTACTCAAGACAAATCGTAGCGTTTATGTGTTTCAGAACCTCTAACTTTACTCAACACAAATCGTAGCGATAATGTGTTTCAGAGCCTTTAACTTTATGGAAGAAAAATCATAGCGATAATGTGTTTCAGAGCCTTTAACATTACGCAAGACAAATCATAGCGGTAATGTGTTTCAGAGCCTCTATCTTTACTCCAAACAAATCATAGCGATAATGTGTTTCAGAGCCTTTAACTTTACGCAAGTCAAATCATAGCGATAATGTGTTTCAGAGCCTTTAACTTCACGCAAGACAGCGATAATGTGTTTCAGAGTTTCTAACTTTAGTGCATATTTGATATTTAATTACATTAATTAATTTGTCAGTTGAATAATATTCTATTAAAACATACAAAGTATTATCTGAATTTCATTCTTTGGATGCATAACGTACCATGTACGCTAAACGTTTGATTATTTTAACACCTCATTATATTTATTACTTAAAATATACTTATTCAAATAGAAATAATTTTATGTTAAGTGCTACTTTTACATAACAAATACTCATTAAAAAGATTTCAAAGAAGAATAATTTAAATTTTAAATTTCTTTCATCAAAAAAATTACAGAATATATAATTTATCATTAGTAAGTAAAATACCTATATGTAATAGTTGCGCGTGAGGTTTAAAATTGAATAGCCTTAAATGTGTACCCTTCACCCCCCTTTGCCCCTTGTCCCCTTTCCTTGATCCGGGCCCAGAGACAAGGAGTATTGTTATCAGTTGTTATCGTTGCATCTTACCCGCGAACATTTCGTGTCATATTGAAACCCGCATATGTTGAACTCGGCCGTGACTATTTTGGAGCACACATCGTCCAGTGAAACGTTTTACCCGCCGCAGTGAATTTCACTGTCTTGTTTTGTTTTGTGTTAAGTGTTAATGTTAATTGTATCCAAACTGATAAGAGAACAGAACCAGCGGCTTAAGGAGAACGAGACCAGGGTAAGTCTTTGGCCTTTCCCACTCATTTTCCTCTTGCAAACACTAAGGCAATTCAATTCGTTTTTTGTTTGTCTTAGTCTATATCGCATCCGCAATACCGCAACCCCCCGCACAATTGCGTACGAAAGATTTCCGCACAACCATCAAATTGGTCCAATTTCGAACCGGGTTGTATTGTATTACTTTCGTTCGCAATTGCAATCTATAATCATTATTTGTACCAAAATCATGGCATTTGCATTATAAATGGGTTAAAATTTAGTCCGTCAAATAGTTATATTAAAAACGAATTACATTTAATTCCTCGTGGCAAATTATAGGTTGACAATAATTTAATCGTGTATGTAGGTACCTGGTTTAACGCAAGGAATCGTATTGTGTAAGTAGGTACTTGTATTCAATACTGAATTCTAATAATACGAGTACATACTTCGCTAGCGTTAAGTACGTAGGTATGTATTAACGACCGCTAATAATAGTTGGTAAACAAGAATAATAATAATTCAGTTGTTATTGAGTTTAATTTGGAAACACTTATCAGAAGAATTGTTTACTTTAATCAATTACGTTAGCGTTAATTAAATTATAGCGTTATTTAAATTATAATTAATTATTTGGGTTAATTATTTATTGCTAAATACATAATGGCTACTAAAGAAAAAAAAGTTGAAACTACTGACGGCTCAGCGAGATGCGTTAGATGCACGTCTTACTAAGTTATTTGAACTATCAAATAAAATTTCCGACTTGAGTATTCTAGAGGAGTTTCTTTCGTTAGTTGAAACTCTAGACTTGACTAGAAGTAAGTATGAGGACATATCTCAACAAATAAATATATTAAATTTGGAAATCGATTCAAACTTTGAACCTGATTTTGAAAGATGGTTCAAGTTCGACGATATGTACGGACATATCAAAAGAAAAATATCATTAAATCGGGAAAACACTTCGCGGGTGGTTAGTAAACAGAAAAAATGTAGTGTAAAACTCCCACCGATTGAATTGGCATATTTCGATGGGGAAATAAAAAATTGGCCCATATTTTATTCAAGTTTTATTAACACCGTACACAATAACGATACACTTTCGAATTCAGAAAAGTTATATTATTTGTTGGGAAAAATCAGTAACCGTGTTAAATCAACGTTCGCCGGGATCATTTTATCGCCGGAAAATTACGAAATTATTTTTAACTCGTTGATCGATAAATATAACGACAAAAGAGTAATATCTTCTGCATACATCGATCAAATTTTGGATTTTAAATCCTTTGCTGTTGCAAATATTAATAATCTGGAATCCTTTATTGATCATTTTGCGTCAGCTGTGGCAGCCGTTAAAAATGTAAATTTAGATAATTTGTGTGACTTTATTTTCTTACACATTGCATTGAAAAAACTTGATATGGACTCGGTGAAAGGATTCGAAACATACAATAGGGAAAATGAATTCCCCTCGTTTGAAGACTTTGTGAAATTTGTTCGGGAACAAGTTAAGATCTTGCAAAGAACCGGTTCTTCAAGAAAATCGGTGGAAAATAAAAGTGAAACGTCAAAACGGTCACAAAAATCGACGCATGCCTATATGAGCGCTGGTAGTGAGGAAAATCGTCAGCCTATTAAATGTTTACTTTGCAATAATTTATCGCATGGAAATTTGTTTAAATGTTCAGAATTTAAAAAATTGACTGTAAGGGAACGGTTCAATTTTATCAAAAGAAAGGGATTCTGTTTTAGATGCCTTAGTGATAGACATAAGGCTAGGGCTTGCAATTCAAATCAAAATTGTCATAAGTGTAATGACAAGTTTCATCATACAATGTTACATTTTGAAGAACAGGGTGCATCACACAAGGGGCAGTCAGACTCTCAAAATGCCCAAAGAATTGAAAACCAGAAAGCTGATCAATCGAATGATCCAAAACCGGGCTGCTCCAATTCTGATGTAGCTTTGTGTACTTTTTCAACTGTTCGATCTCATAATCTAAAGACTCATTGTACTGTATTGCTGGCTACCGCACGAGTGGGAATAATAGACGCACAGGGAAATGAACATCTCGTTAGGTGTTTATTGGACAGCGCATCTCAGAGCAATTTTATTACTCGGGATTGTTGTAGAAAATTAGGATTTTTTGAATATCAACGCCCGTCTTGTTCCACCGTTAAGGGTATTGGAGGATCGTCTAAGCCCATTACAGGCTCCATACAGACCGAAATTTACTCTCGTTTCAATCGATCAATAAATTATAACATTACTTCATTGATTGTGAATAAAGTTACAGAGCGCTTACCTACCGCCAAAGTTGATGTACCTTCATTGTCATATTTGAATGACTTACCGTTGGCGGATGAGTCATATGGAGAACCAGGAGAAATCGACATGTTGCTAGGAGCCCAGCTCTTCCCGCATCTCCTGTTGTCAAAAAGGGTTCAAGACCCTTTTCAGAGGCATAATCTGCATGCTTTAGAAACAGTTCTAGGATACGTTATTTTGGGATCAGCACCAACTCGGGTTGAGGATAATGTTAGCGTATCTTGTTGTGCCATGCTAGAAGAACCAGATGATATTTGTCTCAAAAGATTTTGGGAATTAGAAGAGGTAAACGTACCGTCTATTAAAAGTCCTGAAGATCGTGAATGTGAGGAAATATATCAAAGAACAACCACAAGAGATCCTGAAAATGGAAGATATATAGTAACTTTGCCATTTAAAGGGGATGTTTCAACCCTTGGGGATTCATTTGCAATGGCAAAGAAACGTTTTTTATGCCTTGAACGTAAATTGGAAGCTTCTCCAAAATTAAGAGAAGCTTATAATAATATTATCAATGAATATTTAGAGAAGGATTATTTGACTCTCAGCACTTCAAATGAAGGAAATGAGATGCCTTCATACATAATTCCGCACCATGGAGTTGTACGAGAGGATAAAATCACGACCAGTTTGAGAATAGTCCTGGACGCTAGCGCAAAAACAAGCACTTCCGTGTCATTGAATAATATTTTATATAGTGGGGAAAATTTACAGGGAAATTTATTTAATATAATTATGAATTTTCGTGTATTCCCAATAGCTCTTTCAGCTGATATACGCAAAATGTTTTTGTGTATAGGAGTGAAAGATAGTGATCGGAGATATCAACGAATCTTGTATCGCTTCTCGCCCAGCGAAGATATTAAAACTTATGAGTTTAACCGCGTTTGTTTTGGTCTTACATCCAGCCCATTTCAAGCTTTACGCACTATCAGGCAATTGGCCTCCGATGAAGGAGAAGCTTTTCCTGAGGCTATGAAAATTATTGAAGAATTTTTATATATGGATGATTTTGTATATAGTATGGAAACTGAAGAGGGTGCAAAGGAAACGTCCTCTCAGTTAATCGCATTATTGAAGACTGGCCAATTTGACCTTGTCAAGTGGACCAGCAATTCGCAAGATGTTCTGGAATCTATTCCAGATTCGCATCGCTTATCAGCGATAAAGGAATTTGATGAAGTAAGCATGCATAAAATATTGGGCTTATACTGGTCACCAAATTCCGATTTATTCTCGTTCGTCACTTCTACACCTAAAACAGGTTGTACAAAACGAAATATATTGTCTTGTGTCGCAAAAATATGGGATATTATGGGCTTCATCGCGCCTGTCGTTTTATATGCCAAGCTTTTAATTAAACAATTGTGGCTACACAAATGCGATTGGGATGATGAGCCTCCCGACGATATTGTAAGGATATGGACGCAATTCTGTGAGGAACTTTCCTCACTAAATAGAATACAAATTCCGCGCCATACTGGCATCACGTCCAGTAGCATCGTAACCATTGTTGGTTTCGCAGATGCCAGCGAAAAGGCATATGGAGGTATTGTGTATTTCCATGTCCAAAATCATGAAGCAATTTCAGTACATGTTGCTTGTGCAAAATCGAAGGTTTCTCCTGTAAAAATTGTTTCTCTCGCACGATTAGAACTTTGCGCTGCATTAATACTTGCAAAATTAATGCATAACGTAATAGAAACCTTAGAAAAACGCTTGAAAATTGAAAATATATACGCATTTACTGATTCCACTGTAGCACTTTGTTGGATTCAGTCTTCTCCGCACCGTTGGGGGACATTCGTGGCTAATAGAGTTGCTAAAATTCAATCTGAATTATCAGCTACCTGTTTTAATCATATCGCAGGCACAGATAATCCCGCTGATTGTCTGTCACGAGGGCTTACCCCCAATCAGATTTTAGATCACCCGCTATGGTTTCATGGCCCACCGTGGATGAAATTTAGGCCTGAACGGTGGCCCATTACCACATTTGATGTCAACATAGTCACAGAACCACCCGAACAGAAGTCTATTTCGTTAGTAATGACTTCTGGTTTAGAAGAATATGATATTCTAACCCTGTCAAAGCGCTTTTCCTCGTGGAATAAATTATTACGATGTTTGGTTTACGTATTTCGTTTTCTTAAGGTGTTGCCATATCGAAAATATATACGTGGGTCAGATTTAGAGTTCGTTGAGCTTAAAATATTGCGCGAAATACAACGAGCGTACTTTCCCGGGGAATTGATAAATCTACAACAAGGAAAGACGTGTAAACCCGTATTTCAACGTTTGAGACCGTTCTTGAATGACGGAATCATAAGGTTGGGAGGTCGTTTAGTTAATTCGGATTTAAATTATTATCAAAAGCACCCCATAGTTCTCCCGCGAAAGGATCACGTTTTAAATTTGTTGGTTGATCATTATCATAAAATTCATTGTCACTCGGGTCCCGCATTATTAATGTCTATTTTGAGGCAAAAATATTGGATACTGTCAGCCCGTAGTTTAATTCGAAATCGAGTACATAAATGCAATTCGTGTTTTCGGCTACGCCCTAAAACAATTGCACCTTTAATGGCGGATCATAGAGATTGTCGTGTCATTCAGTCTATAAAACCATTTACGCATGTGGGTATAGACTTTTCCGGGCCTTTAAGGGTAACTGTATCACGCGGACGTGGAATTCGTTCTCAAAAGGCGTATATTTGTTTATTTGTGTGTTTGACAACAAGAGCTATACACCTTGAATTGGCATCAAGTTTGAGCACCGAATGTTTTCTGAACGCATTCAAACGATTTCTTTCTAGGCGTGGTCCTGTGTCAAATTTATACTCAGACAACGGAACTAACTTTGTAGGAGCCAAGAGAAAATTGAATGAATTGCACGCATTTTCGTCATCTTCACATTTTGGTGAAGAATTCGCAAGTATTTTGGCCAATAATAGAATAAGCTGGCATTTGAATGCGCCAATAGCACCCCACTTTGGAGGAAATTGGGAATCCAATATTAAAAGTATGAAGACTCATCTTTTTCGGGTAATAGGAGATCAGATTCTATCGTTTGAAGAGGCAACTACAGTACTTGCACAAGTAGAAACCATTCTGAATACGAGGCCATTGTGTAGAACGCTCTCTTCAGACCCCTCCGAGCCCCTTGCGTTAACGCCAGCTCACTTCTTGACGACAACTCCCTTAAAACACCTGCCCGCCATGGAAATCGAGAAGGATAATTTGAACCTTCTATCGCGTCATGATTTACTCGATAAATTAATTCAATCATTCTGGAAGCGATGGAGATTAGATTACTTGCATACTTTGCAAGTACGTCCAAAATGGAATACTCCTACTAATCCAGTAAAGGTCGGCTTAGTAGTAATAGTGGGAACTGAAAACGCCCCACCATTACATTGGCCGTTAGCTATTATTGATGAAGTTTTCCCCGCAAAAGATGGAGTAATTCGTGTTGCTCGTGTCAGAACAGTGCTGGGATCTTATATTCGCCCAGTAATACGGCTATACCCTTTGCCAACTCAATAGTAGTCTAGTAGCATTAGGTTTAGTCAATGTAGGTTAGGAAATTTAGGATAACTGTAGGTTATGTTAATTTGTTTATATGATAAATGCCATGACAATGCGGTTTTAAAAGGGGTGATTTCGCACCCTTTCAAGGCGGGGGGGATAGTTGCGCGTGAGGTTTAAAATTGAATAGCCTTAAATGTGTACCCTTCACCCCCCTTTGCCCCTTGTCCCCTTTCCTTGATCCGGGCCCAGAGACAAGGAGTATTGTTATCAGTTGTTATCGTTGCATCTTACCCGCGAACATTTCGTGTCATATTGAAACCCGCATATGTTGAACTCGGCCGTGACTATTTTGGAGCACACATCGTCCAGTGAAACGTTTTACCCGCCGCAGTGAATTTCACTGTCTTGTTTTGTTTTGTGTTAAGTGTTAATGTTAATTGTATGCAAACTGATAAGAGAACAGAACCAGCGGCTTAAGGAGAACGAGACCAGGGTAAGTCTTTGGCCTTTCCCACTCATTTTCCTCTTGCAAACACTAAGGCAATTCAATTCGTTTTTTTGTTTGTCTTAGTCTATATCGCATCCGCAATACCGCAACCCCCCGCACAATTTCGTACGAAAGATTTCCGCACAACCATGTAAGTTAGTAACAATGACATTGTTGAAAAACTAATGTTACAATAATAGAACGGTTTCTAATAGAAGAAAAAGTAAATATGTATAGCCACATTTATTTCCCCATTCAAATAGGTATAGGCCAGTAGAAATTTTATTTTGGGATAAACTGTTGTCATTTGTTTACTTCAATTTTAATAATATGACCAAAAAAATTATTATCCATTTTAAGCGATGAATCTCTCAATTGATTTCATAATATGCCCAATGTACTCATGTATGCATAGAAAAGTAGCTATCGTTTTTGTGCTGATGTACGTAAAAAAATGTTTGCATTGGATTAAAATTGGCACATCTAATTCATCCTCATCCCATCCATCATTTCCTTTCACCCTATGAAATTTATATTTCAAATTTTCTTCGAACACTTGCCACTTTAGTAGATTCAATTACCTATCACTTTTTTAAACTGTATTTGTTCTAGTTCGATTTTATAGACCCAGTGGAAACACAACATTGTCCCTTCATAACATGAGCCAAAGCCCTGAGCAGTTCGTGCTTCCTCTAGTACTCTAGTATTCTAGCCGCACAGCCTCTGGCCAGTGACCAGCACCTTGCAAACCTTACTTCCAGGAAAAGGCTGCTAGCAGCCGACCAAGAAATAAACTATTACCGTAAGAAGTAAAGTTGGACACGGTAGAGCCAACGGGCCAACACTCATCGTGTTTAGGGAAATTCAGATGACTCGGCTTGGCTCGACTGGGTCCGCTTGATTTTCGGCGAGTCCAAAATCCACGAGACTTGCTTAAAAGCCGCGGTTTGGCTCACACACCGTCCCACGGTGATGGCTCGCCGGCTTGCGTATTCGTAAATACCAGACGCATTATCCATTCTTGATATTTTGACAGGCGACACGTTCGTAAATACCAGACGCGTTATCCATTCTTTCCGTTAAAAACAATGCACGACATTTCAACTTCAAATGTAAATAGCTGACATATAATCAAGAGACGTCGAGCATTTACCGAGAACGCGTCTAATATTTAAGAATATGCCGCCGATTCCTCCGTGTGTGTTAGATCCCCTAGCCAAATCCGTTCATAACGTGATTTTGTTCTGGATTTAATAAAAATGTATTTTATGTATCAGTCGATATTATTTCTTATTACTTCATTTTAAATAAACCTTTGTAGATATTTGTGAAAAAATAACCAATTATATGTACTACTTTTAGTTCGCAAGTTCGAGTTATTCACTCGATTATGACATGTTGGTATCATGGGTAATGATATTGCGGATGCCTTGGCAAAACAAGGAGCGTCCAACCCTGTTGTTACCCTCGTAAACCACATTCCCCTATCTGACATTTTTTCCATCATCAAAGATAGATCCCGCAATGTTTGGTCGAGTATTGGCACATTGCTAGTCAATCCAAGGGAGCCTGCTATGCCTCAATACAAAGGACTATTCCATCAAAACCTTGGTTTCAGCAATTCCCTCATTTTTCCAAAAAAGAAATTTCTTCACTCATTCGAATGAGGATCGGACATTGTTCCGTTCCTTCCCATCTTTTTAAAATTCACGTCGTTGACTCCTCAGATTGTACATTCTGTGGTCTAGAAGTGGGAACTTTAGATCACATATTTTTTGGTTGTCCCTCTCTAAACAAATATCCTCTCTTCTATCAAGCCTTATCTAAAATTGCCTCCCCTCCATTCAACATCTCATCTCTTCTAAGTCTGAACTCGACTCCGATTTTCATTATAATTTTGAAATTTGCCCATTTAAATAAAATTAATATTTAAATTCACCTTTCATTTCTCAATAATTTTAAATGATGGCCAAGAACACCCTTGAAGGGTGAAAGCCAGAAATAATGTTTAAAAAAAAATGACGTAGATCAAAATCGCAAGAATCGGCATGACTCGCCTCTGTCAAATGTTTCCTCCTAATTTTGACCGTGTCTAAATGCTCGGGGTCAAATGATTCCGCCGTGTGTGTCCAGCTTTTGAACACGCCTCGGTAGGATCTGCAGATAGGGTATTGTGGTATAATTATTGTGCGTAGGTAGGCACCAACTAGATCTAAGCACCTACAAAAGCGCTGATGGGAAAGTTCGCAATTTCATCACATTTTGTTTATTTTTACTAAATCTTTACTGGCTTTTTGGGTAACGGAGAAAAGATTTTGTGTGAGGTTAGTGTTGATATTCGCACTCTCTTAAGCAATAGATGTCCTATTCGTTACTTGTCATTAACTTTTTAAATTAATATTTTATAAGAATGCCAGAAGAAGCATTGATAGCAATCGATTTTTTGTAACATTAACTCCACACAAAAACATTATTATGTCATCTTGGGGTTAGGAGGTTCGGGGTTGGTGTGTGAAGGGTTTGGAGAGGAAAAAGTGAAAATGGGTATATATAATATTAATATCGTAGGAGGGAGGAAAAAAAGGGTTTATATTAATGAACACATCAATTTAAAAAAAGTTATGGCTTGTAGGTGTGCCTATGATTTAATAAATCCAAGTAAATTAAATACATTTTTATTTTATACTTATTTATTTTTGAAGTATTATGCCATGTTGCGCTACCTCCTTCTTTAGCCAACGTTTTGGACAGCATTACAGTGTCCATCATAAGGACAGATGTGTGATAATAAATCACCGTAATACTTTTGGCCGTGAAAACCTCAAATCACATTTTTATTTGTTCATCGTCGAGATTCGAACCTGCCGAAAGTGTCCAAAGCCGAAGATCTTACCGCTTTCCCGCGGGGGACGTCAAAGGAAAATCGACGACGTTTTATAGTGTGAAAACCATAAAATTTTGTTACTTTCATTATGGACCTGATGTTGCACAGAACAGAAATAATAACAAAACTGAAATATGATGAATTGTTCAATTTCTGTGCAACAACTTATGTTATTTGACCGGTCGGTGGCCGAGTTGACATCGCGCTTGGGTCCCACTCGGGCGTAGTGTGTTCAATTCCTCGGCTGGCTAAGTCCTCCATCACAACACAAGCAAAATTTTCAGCTTACTGTGGTGGTAGTAGGAGATTTTCAAATATTGTCAGGTTATTCGTAACCCGGGAATGTTTGTCTTTCTTTTTAATAAAAAAAAAAAAAAAAAAAAAAAAAATACTTCTTATAAATGTATTCCATCCTGTTGTTTTTCATAAAACAATCAACCGTCGTGAAGAATGTGCCACCAAGCCACGATTAGAGACGTAACGCATGGCTCCCCGTTACGCCTACGACAGTCAATAGAACCGTGGCAGATTGCCGAGGGAAAGACGACTGATCGCTGAATAGAGGCGATTGACACGCGAGATAGATGGCCTGTCGCAGGTGAGCCGGCTACAAATTGACGGATGCGGAAGGTGGAAATAGAAGAGTACACGATATGTATCGTTGGCCGCTAGAAGCGCCCTATCAGGTATTGCTCGCGTCTTAAGCGAGGTGAGATCGTAAAGTAGACGAAAATGGCATTGTGAGATTGCATATAAGGCTAGGTAAAGGAAACGATTATGCTGAAGTGGTCCCATATGGCTTCCTAACAAATCGGGTGGTGCCTCGTTGGTTCCGATAGTATTGTTTCAAAGGTAAATAAGTTACTCTCGGATCGCTCATGGGTACATTGACGGATTAAGAGTAAGTTACAAATTTACTTGGCATAAATTGTGTATAAATTGTTTTAGAAAGGAAAATTGATATACATATCGCAATCCCCTATTTGAGGTTTATTGAGAAAGAAAAAGGTTTTTTTCTGGGAAAAAACTAGCGTCAAAATTAAGGCTTATTGTTTCGCAGAAATTTAAATGTTACATTGTTATCAAATGGCCATTCAGCGCCATTTTATTTTTTTGACATTTGAAAGGTCCCTGTTAAACGTTTAGATTCTGGACTAAATTGTAATAAGCGGACAACGTGATAGTTGTCCTATTATACTGATCACAATTTGTTGAAAACTGAAACGGACTTAGAATTGTAAATCGTAACACAAAAAAACACGTATGACAAAGTCATAAAATTAATAGCCATTTAGCACCATTTTTTTTTGACGGTTGAAAGATCGCCACAATGGTGCTAAATGGCTATTTTATGACTTTGTCGTACATGTTTTTTTGCTAAGCAACTAGGCCTTAGACAGGTTCTTAAACCTTTCAATGTTATAAATTAGCATTACATACATATAGTGGAAACGATTAAAAATATTTCAAAAAGAACCGCGCTTGTAATAAATTATTAATCGAATAAATAAATTTATTTCTACAGTAATTAAAACACTTACAAAAAATTACAATGAAAATATGTTTTAGATTTGTGAAGGGTTATTCACAAAATTAATTTGATTATTAATAATATTTCAATTTGTATTGACATTTTTCCTAATTTCATTAATAAAATGTCAATAAAAAATTTAAATATTATTAATAATCAATTAATTTTGTGAATAACCCTATCTTAAACATATTTCAATTGTAATTTTTTGGCTTTGATCTTCTGAGCAATTCCCCTTTCCACCTCTCTCCCCTTCCCCCCCTCCCACCACTTCCATTTCTACCCACGCCTGTTTTTCTATACTTGATAATTTAGTTTTTAGTAAATTTGATTTTCTGTGAAGAGAACATCGTTCTCAAAACATGTTGATTTAAAAACAAATTATTTGGGGATGCTGTGTGGTGGATCTTTTTAAGGAATGGAAAGAGGTAAAGTTCTGGGAAGGAAAAGGTATGAGGGATGGGTAGACATATAGGGTTCAGTGTGTCCAGGAGTGACGGACGTATGATTTATCCCTCGCGCTGCGGTGAAAGATGATGGGTCGAGTGAGACCAGTTAGAGAGGTCAAAGGGCCTCCCCAAACCAGCCTCTCTCGATCCGGCTGGTAGGCAGGCGCATCTTGAACACACCTCTCCCGATGAACCCCCGCACCCCTGCTAAATCATTAACCGTATCCCATCACTTGGGGTGACTTATGGCAGAGGTGTTGATTATTCAATAATTTTTTTCTGGGGCGGCGGTACCCAAACCCGCCTCCCAAATTAAAAATATTAAACAATGAATTTATCTTTTTCTGTATATTTATTTATTGGACAATTTGTATAGCGCTGCTTTTGTGAGATATCATCTCAAGGGCGCCTTACAGTTGATGCAGGTATTACAAAAAATATAAATATTACAAAAACAAAATGAAGTTAAGTTAAGTAAAATGAATTACAGGTTACAGGAACAGGTTATACGAAAATAGAAGATGGAGACTCTGGAGCAAGAATCCTAGGTGGTGAAGAAACTGGACCAGCTGCTGCAGCGAGAGAGTCCACCGCGTCCACCAACAGTGCCATCACGAGGTTCGTCTTCCGTCCAGGTATGTCTGCTGCTAATAAAGCGCTGACACAAGGTCGGAGGGTGCGTACACAGTGCCGTCTTAAACTAGGCTGGGGCCCTTGGGCACACAAGAATTCGGGGCCCTTTTCCTATCAGACTGAAAGTTTAACCTGTCATGGGTCGGGCCTGATGGGGCCCCCTTCCCTTCCCTTTCCCTAACAAAGCACCACTTTGAATTTTAAATTGAATGTTTTGTGGATTAATTTTGAGCTATCATATATTTTATTGACCGAAATACATTCCTAGAACAATAAAATATGTACCAAAACAACATTAATTGCGTTAATTTGATAAATTGATAGGTTTTACGATGTTTTCGTCAAGTATCACGCATCAGATTTGCATCGCGGCAAATTTGACATTTCGATTCCAAAGATAAATTATTTAAAAATATTCTGGTGTTGCCAGGTGAAAGAAACTAGTTGCTATATCATCAATGATGTTGGCGCAAGCGATTCTGACCTTGTTCTTTATACAAATTCTGTACACAGAAGGGTCAAAATCGCATTAAAAAATTTTTCCGCGCGCATGCGCACACACCGCCCGCATTATCGCGTTTCGCGAGAGAAATTGTCAGTCCTTCGGGGCCACCTGAGAATGGGGGCCCTGGGCACGGGCCCCGTGTGCCCTTATGGTGTAGATGGTATTGTGCGTACGCTGAAGCTATCCGCTGTGGAAAAAAATATTTTATTTTAGCCATGTTTACGTACATCCAAGTTCATATGTATCTAATTTATTATAACGTACAAACGTACATTATTTAATTTTCTTTTGATTTATACGGCTCCTATAATCGAGCTTGAATATATCAATCCATGCAAAATGTATAGTTTATTTATATTTATAGTTACATATTTCAATAAATAACCTTAATCATAAAGCAAGGCAATGCGTGCACTCTCGAAAAGACTATTTCAGTCAAAAAAACATTGGTCTATGAAGCTTTGAAATATATTGTTTTTGATTTAATGTAACCCAAGAGTTTCATCATTTGTTTTTGATTTGATATAACACAAGAGTCTCATAATTTGTTTTTGATTTAATGTAACACAAGAATCTTATATTATGGCGTATAAGCTTCTAAACGGTTTAGTATCAATACCAGACATTCTGGATAAAGTAGGATTCTATGTCCCGGATAATTTTGCGCGAGGCCGCCAACACAGGCTTTTGATTCTTCCTAGGTACAGAACTAACTTACCAATGGTGATGCCCTTGGTAAGAATCACTAGGTTAATTTATTGCCTCATGTGTATCAAAATGATATTTTCCACATGTCCTACAACGTATTTAAACGTGAAATATTATTATTCAAGACTTAACATTGTAAACCTAAATTTGAAACTTTTGTCTTTGTCACACTGGTAAATGTATTTGTTATTCACTTTTTTGTAAATTTTAATTATCGATATTGCAATGTTCTGGTTTATACTGTTTTTGCAAATAAACAAATAAATAAATTTATTTTTGATTAAATGTAACACAATAGTCTCATAATTTGTTTTTGATTTAATGTAACACAAGAGTCTCACAATTTGTTTTTGATTTAATGTAACACAAGAGTCTCATAATTTGTTTTTGATTTGATGTAACACAAGAGTCTCATAATTTGTTTTTCATTTGATGTAACACAAGAATCTCATAATTTTTTTCGTATTTTTCACACGTTTAATAAGAAATGGGAGTGAATAAACTCATGTGAAGCCAGGTAGTAAGTAACTATGGATAAATTAGTTTAAAATATTTTTATTGCCTTTTAATTCATAAAATAATAATCACAGATGATTTATATAGCAGGAAAATGTACCGCAAGATAAAAAACTACCGTTATAACTAAATGGCATCCGGTCAGATTAAAATCACAAATTTTATATCGTTAAGTTTTATAACTCTATTAATATTCAAATACCTGTGACTGAATAGTTTGTTTATAAAATACCTATTTACGGTTTGTATTAAACACTCCACAATGTTTCCCAAACTGTTACAAAAAATCTTATATTTTCTCTAACATCATCGACGAAAAATCTTTTTTCTCATACATCTTGCACAAAAACGAAAATGACCAAAGATACTAGAACGATGAAATTACGTACGACCACTCTCTGTGATACTTTTCATTATATTTGTGTACCGAAGTGATAAATTTATGAACAGTAAGTAATAAAAATATAAATATTTTGTAAACTTCAATGCCTACAGCCTGTAATATAAATACTGTGTATATAAAGCCAGGAGATCTTTATCGCCCGCCCAGCATTGTGAGGCGGGTTAAGGAATGGGTGTAGGAAGGAATTAGGCATCCTGTGAATACCCAAAAAAAAAAAAATAGGAAAAGGCTAGCTGTTCGTAACCGTAATATACGCAATTGCGTTTAACAAAAAAACATGGTGGAGAAAATCTTTCTGATGCTGCCGACATCGACTGAAAATGGGTGTACTACCCTTGTCCACTGAAATCCTCCTTGCTGCACCAGTGCCACTTATATTAATGCTATTTTTTAGTAAGAAACAGCCTTCTCTGAAATACTTTTAAAATGGGCTCAACACGCCGAGATCATTTTTTTAACAAGAGAATCGCTTTCCTCCGCGCAAATTCAAACAGGCTAATCAAGATTTTTTGAGAATCCAGCCCAAATGTGGCTCCAAAATTCAGCTCTCAGACACGTAAAGGTTCAGCAAATGTTGCTCTTGACTAAGGTAATTTATCTTATAACTGAAACACCTTCAAAAATTTTCAGAAAATTTTCTGCTTTTATGTCTTATTTTCAAGGAATGTATTAAATCTACCATTCAGCATGCAAAATTTTAAACAAATCACGGATGATTTCTGATATTTTTTATCGACCCCAAAATACCTATACCCTCAATCTTAAAATATAACAATTTCGTTAATACTTTTTGTGTGGAAAGTTTCTGTGAACTGAAAACGTCTATTTTACCAAGCTTTTTACTGTAAAATTTTTGTAAAATGAAACATTTGTTTTTACCAATTTAAAAACTTTTGTTCAAAAAAATCTCTGCAAACCACTGCTTGCAAGTTAGCTAATTTATTACCACAGGACGTAACCAAACATAATAAACGAGGATGAAATCTACTTTGGTGTGATTACAAGATAGTGAAGCTGGTTTTATGGAAACTACACTCATAATAATCTACACATGCAGTTATCAGGATGTTACAAAGTGTTAACCATTTATATTGAAAGCATAGTTAGTTTACCGTCAATCTTGTACAATAATAATTAATGAAAGAACTACTACGTACACGGCCAGTGGATACTGTCAATATGACAGAGATTTATAGACAGCTTTATTATTGATCATGATGTAAAAGTTCTGTTTCAAAATTAATAACACTTGTATTTGACGGTGACTTTTGACAGTTGTAAGATTAATTTTAAAACTTGTCCGAATCAGTACTTTGATTCACTAACGGCCGTTGTTCCCAATCCTACTGATCAACTGTTGAGCCGAAATTTCTTCTCAACACTGCTCAAATGCACAACTACGCTCTATTCAACAGAAATGTGACGACTGAGAGATCCACCAATTTAAGGAGGCCAAACTACTGGATTAAGTTTCTCTCAGCAAATGACTAGTTATAAAAAGTGTCCACAGGGTGAAAATAATTCGACACGGTGGCATTAAAGTCAAGCAAACACTTTATTTTTCACATATCACGCGCGTTTGTTTAAAAACACAAATATATATCGGATTATGTATTAAAGGATTTAAAAAATATGTATGCATTAACAATAAATACAATAATTAGTTCGTCAATATTAATTTAACATTGAAAGTTTTTACTTTGATGTCATTTTATTTTTTATGAAAGTGGGCGGGGCCACTAAAGGTAATCAACGGTAAAGATGATTGGAAACAGGCGAATCGAACGTTACTGAACAAAACACTTGACTGATCGGAGCCTGAGATTGATCCCTCGAAAAGTTGGGAACAACGGCTGTTAGTATCACATCAGTACTTTGATCAGGACTCGTTCATGATTAACGTTATCTCAATAACAGCAAAGTCCTGTTTTAACTCAACCGTTTTTCATTTATTCTGTCTGTAAATTTGTTTATACGTTCCGTGCAATTCCATTCAAGCAAGCCTTACTTTGACTAAATGGTTAACTTTGCTAGGTGGCCAACTTTGACTGAGCTTTTCAATATTATAGTACCTATCTACCTGAAGAAATTTTTGAAAAAATAATTGTCACTACGATAGTGTCGTTTCTCTGGATAAATTATATAATTTCTTATTTTAAATAAATATTTTGTACGGAAAATTTTATATGGTTTATAATTAAGAAGTTGTGTATTTAAATACCTCCTAACAAATCTTATGATATCAGAGGAAACATTGGTTTTAATTCAATAAATAATGGAAAATTAGGAACATACTTTTTTGGACGCGAGGTCTACTGTTCACAGAACTATTAGTTTGAATAAATGCGTACGTCAGTGCAATTTTACTGGTTAGAGATTTTCCTCCTGTAGATTGACAGAGCAATTATTATAAAACTTATATAACAACGACAACGTGTCAAGACTCATTCGGTTATACCCGTAATACGTGTAAGTTTTAATGCCCTCCTAAGCGCAATATCGATAACTTGCAATAACTCTACACTCTACAAAACTCAAACTTTACTTATACTTTACCCAAACTTTATCAAAACTCTACCTATTTTACTTAAATTTTACAGAAACTTTACTTAAATTCGACATAAACTTTGGAATAAATTCGGTTTAGGGGAGTCACTCGAATAACCGAAATTGAACTTGATTTAGACTAATTTAGGGCTGGGGAATCCGAATCTGTAAGAATGGTTTCTATGTATCGCGTACACAATTTCAAGACCCTATAACTCAGTTAATAGTGCCGACCCCTACCTAATTTTTACAGATTCGGATACGCCAGCCCAAAATTAGTCTAAATCAAGTTCAATTTCGGTTATTCGAGTGACTCCCCTAAACCGAATTTTACCCTAAACTTTAATTAAACTTCACTTAAACTTTTCTTAAACTCAAGTTAAGCATTAATTAAATTATTGGTAAATTTCATTCATTAATATTTGTCATTCCTCAATTTATTATTTAAAAATAATATATAGTATATTTGCAACACGTTCCAGAGTGGAAGATACTCTCAGTATCGCCCTGGTGTAAGACCATCATTCAGAATTGAAACGTTGCTTGAAATGGCTTTGGTCGTGTTTGGTGACCAGATATGAATAGCCAGGTACTTTCCCGCCTTACCCGCCTACCCCAATTGAGGATACCATAGTCTCACTGGCCCCAGGCGTTTGGGAGCTATTGGAACTCCTGTTTGGTATCCACAAAAAAAAAAAAAAAATTTACGACTCGTTCATGTGTTCAACAGCTTGGCTGTGGAAGGATTTGCCAGCTCTAGTGCTTCTTCCCTCCTACAATACAAGCGTCTTCAAGGCCAATGTTTGCACAGAATCACACTAACCTACGCATTTCCATTGAAAAATTTGTTCCACCTTAAATGTGTTTAATATCACAAGTCAACTATTCTAACAAATTTTCCAACAATATGGCAACTAATTAAGGTAAATCTAAAAGTAAATTTATAAAACTACTACCAAACAGTTAAAATACCTTTGCAATATAACAATGCCCAATAGTGAAATCATATTACGGCGCTGTAATGGAAAACAAAACGTGAAATATCGCCTAATATGGAACGCCCACGAGTAATAATTATTATTATTACACGTACAAATGGCTTCACCGCCCTTCAGATACCATCTTTCACGCCCTTTTTATTAAAACCACCTCGATCACGGATATTATTACTGGTTACCAACCAATATGGCCACATGGCAACACTGATAACTTAGTGCGTATTGTACTTCAAACGTATTTAGCTATAAATTAAAGTTATTTAATGGAATTGTATATTTATGATGTTGCTTTACGTGGGAAAATGAAGAAATGTTCTTTCAATCACGAGATTACATTAAACTTAAGCAATAACTATTAGTCTGAAACATAAATATAAATTGAAAAAATAAATTCAACAAGGTTCAATTCCCGTCGGCTTTTCAAGATTTTTTCAATTCATATATGTGTTTCAGGTTAATGATTAACGCTTATAATAATTTGTTGTCCTTTCTGCTTTGCATAAAACCTTGTTTTGTAAACATATGTTTACCTTTAATAAATATTAATAAATTAAACGTTTTTGCAGTCCTCCTCACTAGGGTTGCCTCTTCTGGTCGGCCTGTAGCTTTTTCTGTTTTTGTTTTTAGTGTCTAGTTGTCTTTGTTTTGTCTTCATATCATAAGTTTGCAAATTAATTATCACACTATTTTTTCAGCGATATTTTTAATTTTGTTTTAAATATGTTCAATTCAGTTATTTTTTGTTTGTTTTGGTATTATATAGTTTCGTAGCATGAGATTTAATATTTCTTATTTTCCTGTACGTTCCTATTCAAAATTTTAAACTTATTCATATGACACCACTGACAATATAATAAATGGCATTTTAATAATAATTTGTCAACGTTTTACCACAAAAATGTAATTAAAATGTTCGCTCTGTCTGATTCTAAATTCTGTAGAGGGAAAAACAATCGAACGATAAGCTCTAGCGTTATGAAATCCACATACTTGTCCATTTCTCTGCCTATTATCGTTACCTTGTTTGGACGGGGTTCTAACGTTCTCTTTTTTTTCTAAAATTACTTTTAAAAGCGGAATTTTTTTTTGCTCATTTCTATAGCCAAAAAAATCGAAGAAATCTGTTTTGTATTTCCGTAGATACTTATATTACAAAGTTGTAAGAACTTAATTATCATTTATTTTATATGGTTCTAACACACTTTTGAAAGATGTGATATCGACATTTTAAATGTATCATATGACAGTTGATGGTTATTACGAGCCACAGTGCAGTTCGTCACAAAAAGTTTTACAGTTTGATCTTTTTACCATATTAAAAATGAACTATTTTTCAATTTCACTGACATATTTTTTTCTGAAGTCGAATAACTGGTTTGAAATACGTTGTACACAAGAGAATGCATAGGTATTAATACTGTATTCACATCAGCCACGTAAATCTTTGGTTTTATTTTGATAATCGATCGTGTTTAAGCAACTTTATAAGTACAAAATTATATTCAACAGCTTGGCATAATATTCGAAAAGTTTGTACTAAAAAAATTACTTATTACGATAACACCCAGCTACTCAATTTTTATTTAAAAGATTGTTCTTCACTTTTATATTTAAGTTTGACATTTCGTTTTAAATCATCATCGCCTAAAGGGAAAAAACAACAGAACAAAGTTTTTTTTAATAATTTGAATATGTGTTTTCGATTTTGTCTTATTTCGATCCATTAAATGGCTATTTCTATTCATAAAACACACGTAATGAAATATTTTTCTCGACAAAGGATTTCCCTACTGAGACAAGCACAATAAAAACATATGTGTTAACCTTTTATTATCAGATGTACCTAAAAAATAACATTCCATTTAATTATAAAAATAATTTTTGAAAAGTTTTTGAATAAAGTTGACTTAGAATATGACATTGAATCATCTCCTTTTGGAAATTACCACACTTTTTTGAACATCGTTTGGTTAATGTAAAAAATATGCATTTGGATCATTGTGCTTTTTTAAACTAATTATTTTTCTCCATTTAAAATCTTTTAAGTGATCCCAACTCCAACATTTATTTATCTACTATTAAATGTCAGACTGTAAACGTACGAATATTTGTTATTTAATTGTGTTTATTGAAGTGAAACTTCTTTAGGCGCGTAATGGATTTTCGGGGACGGAGTAAAACCGAGTCAGGATCGACACGAAAATGCGGGTACCCCCACCACCGCTCACCGTTCACTGTCCCTCTCTCACCATATGCGCTTGTTGAGGTGGGGGAGCCGCTCACGAACGTTCTCTCTCTTCTCTTCTTTCCTCTCTCTCAGACACCAGCGAACTGCGCCACGCCAAGCATCAGCTGCTTGGTTAGTATACTGCGTCGTGAGTGTAATACGAGTGAAATACGTAATTGATTGTGGTTCATACGGTTTGGTACAGAATTTCAGTGTTAAAAATGAGTAGTGACGAGATAGAGGTGATGAACACATCATTGTCATTGTAATTTCTTTGTAATTTTTAATTGTAATATTGTTATTTATGTAATATTGTATACTTGTGAATAAATTGAAAATTTTTGGAACTATACATTAATCGAACGTCATTCATCTATAAGAAAATATTAGAAAAAGCAAATCCATGCTTCGTCGTTGAATTATTTAACCTCTAATTTTCAAACTAACCTAAGAGAGAAAATAGAGATGATGAAATGAAAATAGAGAGAGAGGAATACTAGAAGTTTCACTTCTGTCTTGCGTAGGCTTGACACACCCACTTTTTTATCTCATAGGCACTTCCACCCATATGTCAATTAATAATTACCAATAATAAATCGCTATGATTTTTTAAATTTTAATTGGCAATTACATTCCTCGATCAATTAATAAAATTAATCGTTCTTGTCAACTGCCAGATAAATAATTAAACATTTACGTGCAATTTTATTATAAAACATGTAATGGAGTCCCGGGGTCAGCGGGATCATGATGTCGCTTTTGATTTATGTGTTAATTTTATAAATGATATCCAAATGAAAATGATTATTTTCATGTTAACGAAGATAATTCATTAAAATTTTGTGAAGTTGGAAGACATATTCTGCCTTCCGATAATTTCTTGGAAAATATTTAACAAACATGAATATATTATAAGATATTAGCGTAACAGAAACGGAACCTTTCCAGGTTGTGGTATAAATACAAGATTGGCGTAACATTACATACTATAACTTACTTACACCGGATAATAAAATACTCGTAGACGTAACAGGTTAACGATATCTGGGATAATAATATAATATATAGTACATTAACATTTAATAATATATTTGCTTAACATAAACGGAACATTTTTAGTGCGTGGGAAAATTACTAAATTGTCATGACATTACATAATGTAACTTACACAGGATGTAAAATAGACGTAAGAAGCTAATGCTTACATTAACATTATAACATTATTGTACAATATTATAGAGTTATTTATATTTTCCGAAAAGTCATATAAAAATATAGTGTGCGAGGTTTATTATTTGTTATTGTGTTTAATTCGTATAAATCATTATTTTTTTTAAATTTTTTAAATTAAAATTAATAATGTTTTTATTAAGTTCTGCAAGTATTTTAGTTTTTTTTATTATTATGACAGCTGTTTCGGCACTCGAGTCATTTCCAAATTATGGTGAGGTCACGTCGAGACAAAGTATGTAAACACTAAAATATTGGCAATACATTAGCGTACCATAAATACTCGTAGAGCCTTTACAAGATGTTTTTAACCTCATTTTTTAACCTTTCAGGCCTCTGACATATTGACCGTTACATTTCTAAAAGATGCTGTCAGAAAGTCTGAAAATTTTTGCATCAACAAAATCCAAATAAATGGAATATTTCTGAACGTATCCGATAACAAAAGACTGCATTTGAAAGGTGATTAAAATTGATTTTTTTATCTGAAGTCGCACAAGAGTCCCAACAGCTCCCAACCGTCTGGAGCCATTGAGACTATGGCATCCTCAATTGGGATGTGTTGTCAGGCTGGAGGTAGTTAGGAGGGGAAGGATATGGGAAGGGGGAAGGTGGGGAAGTACCTGGCTATTCAAATCTGGTCACCAAACACGACCAAAGCCATTTCAAGCAACGTTTCAATTATGAATGGTGGTCTTACACCAGGGCGATACTCAGTGTATCTTCCGCTCTGGAACACCGCAAACATACTATATATCATTTCAAAATGAGTAATTTGAGAAATAACACATATTAATCAAATAAAATTTACTTGCGCACGCCAGGATTTGAACCCGTGACCTCCAGCTTGCCAGTCGAAAGCCTTACCCCTCGACCACGGAGGCCGTCAATCTCGATATGAAAGATTTTTAACTGTGAAAATATTTTTGATTTTACACATCACTAATATTTTACGAATACTATTCTAGTATAATATCGAACCGCGCGCGGTTTACAAACATATTAAATCTTCCAAAATCATTGTTTAACGTAGAATATCGCACTATGTATGCATCACACAAATTTATTTTTGCCAGGGTCAGAACTTGCTCAGAGCTGCAGCTACCATATTTCAATTACTGTGACTGTAATGTGTGACCCTATTTAATTTTATTAATAAATCTGCGTATTGTACCAAGTCTCAGATTTAAACCACAAACCGTAAATCCTCAGAAAACGGCACTTATGTCGTATGATTTGCGACCGTTCGAACAGATAAATTATACTTCTTCATAATATAATGCTTCATTGATGCGATCATCTATGCAATGGAACATTATTTATTTTACATGAAATTAATGTAAAAATACAGTTGTTAATTATTTGTTTTACATAATAACAATGGTATAAAAAGTTTACACTTTTTATTTATATAACATGAACACGTGTTCCAATGTGTGATAATATATTAGTAATTTACTAAAATTTCATCAGGAAACCTGTTAATTCATTCGTCAAGGCCTGCAATAACGTTTTCAACCGGAGATTTTTTAATAAATTAGCAATAGGTACTCATTTTTCTCCGTGTCAAACTAATGTAAAAAAAAGAATATTACATCGGCCACCATATTGAAATGGAGACGGAACGTAAAACAAGATTGAGGTAATGGAATACGGTCAATGAAAAACAGGACTTAGCTAATTCAAGTCAATTAATAGTTAATTATTACTGGTCAACGTCGCCAGTAATCAAATATTTTGTTTGTCAATATTACCTGTGTAATCAAGTTGACATTCCGCTCGAATGATTTGTGTGCGTTATTAATTCGCCCATACGCCTTGCAGCACCTTCGGTACTGATTGCCTTTTGCACAATGCAACACGTGCTCGTTTATGATAGCCGTAGCGACTGTAGCGAGTGATAGTGCACAAGCCGGCACGCCACGGGTCGGGGGTCATCTGGTGGGAAGCGTCCGTCCCGGGTCCCGCTGGACTCACCGTTACAGATCGACATACTTATGTTTGCAGTCGATGCTGAGGTACAAGTGAATTGTAATGTAATGAACCTATACTTTTCTTTTAAAGCCCTTTTTCGACCGCAATGCTAGGGATTTCCCTGTGTTATGAAAGTCAGTACGTTAGTACATTAGTTGAACCAATATCTGAATATTCGAATTCAATTTACAGTTTTCATAAAAAATATTATGATTAAATCATTCAGTTTGATTGACAAAAATTGGTAAAATTTGTATACTCCACATTCTTCTTAATACGCACTCACAAAATAAACAACTCTTTGCGTCTGGACAGACGGAAAAAAAACATACACTTAAATTCAAGTAGGTATATTTTATTAAATACATCGATTCGAATTTCACTTTTGTCCTCTTGAATGAATGTGATACAAACTGATGTATTCTATATAATACATGGATGAAGGCGATTTCTGTAGTTTTCGGCTTAATTTTGGCACAGTTCTTGATGTTTATAAATATTTTCCTTCAGGTTGCCACACAGGAAGAAGTCGCAAATTGCAGCTGAGTGTCAATGAAATAATGGCCATTTTTAAGAAACGTGAGGACGACGAAACCCCGGTATTGTCTGGACCCAAACATTGTAACGACTGAAAACAGCACGACCCTCCTGACACAATGAGACTCCTCCCAGGTTCTTACTACCACCACAAGGAGTGTACCGGCCCATCAAAACTGAACAGTCTGTTTTGCTGCAACCTGTATGAATGAATTGAAATCTTGGAATTGGAAATTAACCACTTTCCGACATCCCAGTGAGCTGAATCAGCCGAGTTTCAGCTCACTGGGGTGTCGGAAAGTGGTTAATTTCCAATTCCAAGATTGGAAATTAACCACTTTCCGATCTTGGAATTGGAAATTAACCACTCTCCGACATCCCAGTGAGCTGAAACTCGGCAGATTCAGATTGGTTGTCGTTGTCAATGCATTCTATCAATGAATTTTGATGGCGATGACCGACATACGCCCGTCAATAAACGAAATAGATGTCGGTCCTACCCAATCGGCATTTGGCTCAGTTGTTAGCGCGGTTGACTCCAGTTCCTGGGGAGGAAGAATCATTCCTTAGTAAAACCAAAAAAAGTGTTTAGGCGAAATCGCAAAACACACATGTATTTTGAAAATTTGGTCCTTTTAGAAGTAAACTACAGATTTATGTACGAAACCCAACTTTAATCGGTGACAAGTTTTTTTAACACATTAACTCCACACAGGAGTTCCCTTTTCACAGTTTTCCTTCAGACCGAAGATTTTGTTTTGGGGATGCTGTGTGGAGGGACTTTTGGAGGAGAGGAAGATATGAACATAGGTCTAGAAGATATCTAATTAGAGACTCATCCTAATACAAGTAGAGGAGATTTTGATGGGTTTTACGTTAATGAATGACAAAAACCTTCAGAATAATAAGATAGGTTTTCCTATTTGCCGTTCCAAAAAACAAAAACAAAATATCTATCATGCAGCAACTTAAAACTTTTTAACAGCCGAAAAAAGCCACTTTTGGCTCCCTGAATAATTAAGCATGTCCAATAGTAGTCGATAATCTGTTTTCATTTGAGAAAATGTAAAAAAAATATGTTTAAAAAAACGCAATAACCATTATTTTTTTCATATTTATTGATGTACTAGCGTACACGCGTCAAAAATCACGTGATGGTCTGAATTCTTTATTAATCAGTTCCAACTTTGAAAATGACAATTAAAATAATTTTCTGTCAAAATATTATAAGTAGGTACTTTAATCGCTTCTCTGAATTCTTCACACAACTAGTTAATTTTTTTAAATCCCTTTGAAGCAGTTTAACAGGATAATACTTTTGAAGAAGGATAAATAAATTTTAAAAAGCTTTAATCCCAGTGGATCTATGGTAATCCAACTATCCAGTGGCCAGAGATATTCAAGTAATCCCAGTGGATCCATGGTAATCCAGTTATCCAGCGGCTAGAGAGATGCAAGTAATCCCAGAGGATCCGTGGCAATCCAGTTATCCGGCGGCCAGAGAGATTCAAGTAATCCCACTGGATCCATGGTAATCCAGTTATCCAGCGGTCAGATGCAAATAATCCCAGTAGATGCATGGTAATCCAGTTATCCAGGAATGCGCAATATAAATACTAAGCGGCATTAATTGATCATTAATATTTCTTATCGGCAATAAAAGTAGCTTTTGATGGACCTTTTGAAACCTTAGAGCTCCATAAATAAAATATCTAGCCGTGAAACACACGGAGAAAAGTGAATACGGATGATTTAATAAAATACTGTTAAAATATGATTGCTTGCCCATTTCCTTGTAAAACATTAGTTTTTCAGAATATTTCTGGACACGTGTTCACGCAGGTGGCTTTTTCCTAATAAACATAAAGGACAAAATGCGAAAACATTACATTTTTTAGAACACGTGTTTCGACATCCTCATAACATATTCGTGCTGTACTGATAGTTTCTTATGAAACTGTCTATTCATTTGTTAAGGACATGCAGTCCCGTTTTTAACAGGAAAACGAATAATTTGACCAAATTTTTCAGAAATTAACAATATTTTACATCAGTAAGTTTTCTTCGTGCATTTTTAATGACATAGCAGCCGGCGAAAACATTATCTGGATAACCTATTATTTGCATTCAGTTATCTATAAATAGAGTCTACATTCCTTGCAATATCAGTGTGAAATATTGTTCCCGTGCGGGAAGTAAGGAAGGTGTGGCGGCTGTCGATGTCGGTCGAATACTTTCGACCGCGAACGAACTCAACGAACGAGTCGAAGGTGACCGGCGGCAGCGCGTCTACGCGCAAATGCTCCACGAGTTTTTAACATCAATAAGTCAATTTACACGACTACTGATTATGGTAGAACCCTACTTGCCGATGAAAGGTTATACTCACAAATGTTATACCCTTGCTTGCATGTCGGCATTTTGAAGTTATCGCCGGAGACCTGTGCCCGGCGAGCGCTTGTAACCTACTGATGCCCGTGATATTTCATATCGGACATTGCCGATATGCGTGGCCCGTACTTCGAACGCCAAAGCTGGCTCTATCACACTGTTTAAATGTGAAAAAAATACAGTGTGTGGCAAGCCTACGCACGACGGAAGTGAAACTTTTAGTATTCTTCTCTCTCTCTTTTCATTTCATATTATTATTATTCAGAATGCTGTACATTATAGTTTTAAAAAGCATAAATTTATTTGTAGGCGTGTTGTTAACAAATGAACGTTTAACTAGATTCCTAATATTGACATATTTATAAGTAGCATGTGATAAAAAAAATTAAAAGTTATAAAAATATGGGATTCGAACCCGGGTCCTGCATAACGAGTGTCGAACGCTCTGCCTCTAGACCGCGAGGAGAGGTATTTCGCGCGACGAGAACCGCGTATACAACGTGTACAAAATTCGCTTCCTTCAATCGATCGTTTCAAACAGAATTAGAAGGTTCGATCGCAAAAATTCAAAAAATAAATTACTCAATAAAAAAATATAAATGTGCCTTTTTGACAACAATCATGTGGATATCTTCTTATATGTATGCCTGACAAAGTCGCAGCACGAGAGCATTTTATCACTTTTCCTCTTATTAAAAAAATCACAAATTAGTTAAAGCTGGGATCGAACCTCGGTTCTTCACGACGAGAGTCGGGCGCTCTGCCTCTAGACCGCGAAGCTGAGTTTGGAGAGTGACCTATATAATATTAGCTAGGCTCCTATAGCGAAATGATCACGGTTTTTCGTGACGGTCATGAGTCGGTTTTACTCCGGTCATCGAAAATGCATAACGCGCGTAAAGAAGTTTCACTTCAATAACAAACCCTAAAATTGCCTTAAATAGGATAGTATCTATTGGACACATATAATTAAATATTCAAATTATAATAATATCAATGCGCGGTTTCTATGATACTGATTTATTTGGTGAAATGTAAACCATTATAAACCAAACATACTCTGGATGTGCAAAATTTAGTTGGTCGATTTATTGTATCTAATGATTTTACTATATGTACTAAGGTAACAAATTGCTGCGTTATTAAATAAATATTTTAAAAAGTAAAACGTTCCATCTAGTGTACACAGACGGAACTTTTTTACGAATATTTTATAAGTTTAATTAATGAACTTAAATTGACGTAATCATCAAAAATACTAATTTCAGTTGTGTTTCTGGCTACGGTTCAATGAAGTTTTGTATTGTAATATATAACTGTTATTTTCAAAATTGGAACGGAATGTGTGAAGGATTTTAACAGATTAATTGTCATTGACTGATAAAGTACATACCAATAATATAATATTTTTAACAGATTAATTGTCATTGACTGATAAATTACCCACCTATAATATAATTTTTTAACAGATTAATCGTCACTGATAAAGATACCTACCTATTACATAATATTTTAACACATTAACTGTCATTGACTGAAGTACCTACCCATAATATTATATTTTCAACAGATTAATTTTCATTGACTGATAAATTACTTACCTATAATATAATAGTTTTAACAGATTAATTGTCGCTTATAAAGATACCTACCTATAACATAATATTTTACCATATTAACTCTCATTGACTGAAGTACCTACCTATAATATAATATTTTTAATAGATTAAATGTCATTGACTGATAAATTACCTACCTATAATATAATATAATATTTTTAACAGATTAATTGTCATTGACTGATAAATTACCTACCTATAATACAATAGTTTTAACAGATTAATAATCACTGATAAAGATACCTACCTATTTTATAATATTTTAACACATTAACTGTCATTGACTGAAGTACCTACCTATAATATTATATTTTCAACAGATTAATTTTCATTGACTCATAAATTACTTATCTATAATATAATATTTTTAACAGATTAATTGTCACTGATAAAGATACCTACCTATTACATAATATTTTAACATATTAACTGTCATTGACTGAAGTATCTACCTATAATATAATATTTTTAACAGATTAATTGTCATTGACTGATTTGTCAAGAATTCAGAATATCCCATGATTTTACACGGTGTCGCTCTAGTTGACCCCATAAACTTATGTAACCCAACTGACTTTACCATACTTTCGCAATATATTACTAAAATTGGAAAAAATCGTACGGCTTAGATCGATATATCATATAATATATCTATTCAATATTACATAACTATCTAATACTGAATAGATATAATATTATGTTACGTAGTTTATAATGACGTCTGTTCTAAGTATCTAATATCTAACTTCTATTTAACCCTTCATTATTCAATTATCAAGGCAAGTACAATATATTATTTACGTTTCAACATATTTAATAAATATGAACGATTTATAACAAGATAATATTTAATTACACCAAGTGTCGGTGTGATGCATGTTGTGGTACATCGATCTGCCATTTATATCCTGATTTATAATGTTTGTCGTATGAAGGCGTGGTGGTATACAGTAAACTTACTTATAAATTATTCTATATTGTGCATATTAAATTTAACGTAATAATTACTTTACAGGCTGCATTCACGTTATCAATCTTGACCCTTTGCTTGCTTACATTATTTAAACTTAGTTATAAGCCACAAGTAATAAATTATAAGTCTAAGTCATAGGAATACATTAAGAGGAAGCTACAAGCCAAAAATGTGTATATTATTTGTATACCTTATATTGTAGGTAATAGGCATTAAAATCGCTTGACAAATGGAGTCTAGAAACGTTCGATTTCAAGCACAAAACTGGTTTTTATTTATTTTGTTGATAATTTTATAAGAAAGCAAAAAAGTTAATCAAGTGAAACTGTCACAGATAATCTTAGCTATAATACTGTATTTTTTTAAGTTGTTTCCTTTTTGCGTTCATACATTTCTGTTGAAAAAATATTTTTTTTAGTAGTTTACATTAATATTTTTTATTGAGTAATTTATTTTTTATTTGTATTCTACTCAAGCGAAACGAAAGGAAAACCTTCAATTTATCTAAAGCATATTTTTGGGATTCATAATGTACACCAATTCGTTATAAAGATAAATCAAAATAGTGATTTGGAACTAAGCTTCGCCTTAATGATAAAAACGGGACTGGAGTTCCTTATTGGAAAGGATCTACGTATTTTGTTCGATATCTGCCTTGCATTGGGCCATCCACTGCAATCTATATCACAGCACCAAACTATGTGATTTTCTCACGAAAATGGCGCTATTCAAATAATCCTATCATTATTATTGTTATTGGCTAAAATAAGCTTCTAGGCTTTTTTCCTTTCAGTCTGAAAAACACGGTCCCAAAGCAATACACGAACACTCCTAACTACTCGAAACTTGGAACGAGCTGTAAGTAATACCACAAAAAATGATATAGAGAAGGTTAAGACAACAAAAGTTTCTCATGCTAATGTCGGTCAGAGGCGGGAGATTTATTGTGTGTTTAGGCCCCGTAGTAAACGTTCAAAGATAATTTGAAAAGGAGATATGTAAATACGAATGTTAGAGGGAGCGTGCTAATATTAAAAAACTATAACAATTAAGCAAAAATGGTGAGAACATTTAATAAAACACGACTCATTTGAAATAGACCAAAAATTTCTCGACAAATTTTTAGTTACTTTTAAAGATACACTGTGATTTTTTTTCATACATATAACATATTAAATAACAGAACAAAACGTGTTTTTAATATTTTTCGAAAGCTTACTTTGCGATTTTTTTATATCGAGTTAATTTCATATAATTAACGTTTCTGCATAATAAATGTATTGATATTATCTTCAAAAATAACATTTATTCTAGTGGGAACTTAAAAACTTAGTTAACGAGAAGCTTGATATAAATCAGTAGAAATTGGGTATGCGGGGGCTTAAACAAGAAGGTTAAGGGAAGAAGAAGATAGGATGAGGATAGGAGATGCTCAATATGCATTCTAAACTAATGCATTCATTTGTGATCGTACGACGTAATGTCTTTCCACCTTCTAATACGTGCTTGATTGAAAGATGTCCAAATCGATTTGCAATGTTACACGTAGGTAGGGGAGAATATATATATATAGGCGGTGTGAAGGAGGTTCATAGTATTTATGTTGCGGAAAGGTTTTTATATGCGAATTGTAAATCCCTGCAATTTTTGGAATTATTGATTACTTCCTTAGTTTGTTTAGTAAGTTTTTCTTAAAGTTGTTAGTCTAAAGGGAGTGGGGTAGGGTGAGAGGGAGGTTAGTAAATTCCTGGCTATTTGGTTCTAGTTACTTAGCGTTATAGTTCTAGTTACTTAGCTTAGTTTTTTGACGGCCGGCATAGTCCAGTGGTAACGCATTGGACTGCCATTCCGAAGGTCGCGGGTTCGAACCCGGCGTGCGCAAATAAATTTTATTTGATTAATTTGTGTTATTTCACAATTAATTAATTAAAATAATATATAGTATATTTGCGGCACGTTCCAGAGTGGAAGATATTACCAGTATCGCCCTGGTGTAAGACCACCATTCAGAATTGAAACGTTGCTCCAAATGGCTTTAGCCGTGTTTAGTGACTAGATCTGAATAGCCAGGTACTTCCCCACCTTCCACTTTCCCTTCCCCACTTACCTTCAGCCTCACCCCCCCCCCCCCCCAATTGGGGATACCATAGTCTCACTGGCTCCAGACGGGAGCAGTTGGGACTCTTGTGAGGTATTCACTTTAAAAAATATATATATATATAAATATATATTCAAACATTTTAAAAATTACAGCCAAAGATATATAGTAGGTACTGGGGTACCCTGTTCTTAGGTCATATTCTACATTGTATTGTGTCGTTCATCTTTCATGCACAAAACTATCTGAAATGTGATTTTAGAACACGGTACCCCAGTAAGGTCACATTCTTTTCGACTTTTGTAAAAAATTATAAAAAAAAAAACAAAAATATAATTTAAATTACATGACAGTAAAATAAAAATATGATCATATATAATCAAGTGTGTACGTCGATACTCGATATCCGCTGTACTCAATAGCAACTCTATACCTGTATCGACCGACTTATAATTGAACTCCCTACCTACCCCACCAAGTTATCGAACGCCCCCTAATTACAACCAAATTTAAAAAAAATAACATCATTTAATTAAATAGTAATTATAAATGTATTTTCTTTAATTAATTAAAAATGTATGTACATAAATTTTTTTTAATTAATTAATTTATTACATTTTTTCTCGATTGTCAAAGATATTATATTACCCCTTCATTATATTGAAACAATACGTGCAAGGGTAATTTAATAATAATTTACCCGTCGCTAATTCAAATATCAACTCCTTATCTCTCAGATCAAGTAGACTCACATCCTAATGGCGGAAAGGTCAGTAAATGCTCCATCATTCCCCGTTGACTTAACGCTCGGTTCAGGGGTCGCCAATCTCGGATCTAGTATTCAATGAGCAGTTGGCGCATGCGCGTTTGACCCGAGGACAGCACCGCCCTTTTTCGATCTTCAACAATCTAAAACTTTGATATCGCCGTCGCAACTAAATTAGTTATGCAAAAGCGCACACAAAAACAGCCCATAAATTATATAAACGTCACCCATAAATGAAGATTTTTGTGTGCAGTTTTGTTAGCATTTGGTCCCTTTTGGAGCTGTTATAGATAACCACGAGTCGTGACTCCTCCTTCATTGTTACTAGCGTGAATAATTGAATTTTAATACGTAAAGTAACACTGAGGCATATTAAGTTTGCGATTGCAAATGAGTTGCGAGCGCCAAAGCGAATCGAGGCCCTTCCCTCTTGTAATCCTGCATACTTACATGATTTCGCATCAACGATTAAAGGTAAATTTAAATAAAATGAAAACTTGAAGGTAGATCGTTAATGTTTTAAGTTTCAAATTTCAGTTCTAAAAGAAGATAAGTGGCGGATGTTTTTTTTTATTTCAATGAATTCATTACCTTATGATTAGTTTTTTTTAATTTTTTATTTCAATGAATTCACTAGCTTATGACTAACATAGTTTTTATTTTTTTATTTCAACGAATTCATTACCTTATGATTAAAACATAGTTTTTATTTTTATTTCAATGAATTCATTACCTTATGATTAAAACATAGTTTTTTATTTCAATGAATTCACTAGCTTATGACTAAAACATAGTTTTTTTTTTTATTTCAATGAATTCATTACCTTATATACCTATGTTTTAATAAACATAGTTTTTTGTATTAATGAATTCATTACCTTATGATTAAAACATCTTTTTTTATTTCAATGAATTCATTACTTTATGATTACAAAATAATTTTATTTTATTTCAATAAATTCATTACTTCATCATTAAAACATGGTTTTTTTATTTCAATGAATTTATTACCTTATGATGAAAGCATAGTTTTTTTTTATTTCAATGAATTAACTAGCTTATGACTAAAACAATGTTTTTTTTTTTATTTCAATGAATTCATTACCTTATGATTAAAACATAGTTTTTATATCAATGAATTCATAACATTATGATTAAAACATGTTTTTTTTAATTTCAATGAATTTATTACCTTATGATTAAAGCATAGTTTTTTTTTTTATTTCAATGAATTCATTACCTTATGATTAAAACATAGTTTTTTTTTACATTTGATTCTTCTTCGTTTCATGTCCGATTAATAGCCAGTGAAAATAAGTGGATCCTTGTATTTAGATGGTATTGTTTTCTCACGGTCCTGATTTTCAAGCAAAAATCTGTATTTTAAAAACTCTTAAGTCATGCATTTTGAACTGTCTTGCTTGATAATTTTCAACTACAGACAAATAGTAGTGTTTTTTGTCGGGCGAAGCCAGCTAGTAACTGCTACTCTGCTACTGACAAACTTTCCATTATTATTTTAGCAGCTTTTTTAAATGGCATGCCATACCATTCGTAAGTATTTATCTAAATATAAAAAGGTATCCCATTTAAATAAAAAAATATATAATCCGAAACACTATCTACGTTACAAAAAAAAATTTACAAAAATTTACATAAATTTAAAAACTTTGTAATCATTCAAAAATATAGCAACCATAAACATGTGAAAAATTTGTTAAAAATAATATCTTTAATTCTGAATTTGAAATATGAGATCGATAATAACGACGTAAAATAAGTATGTCCCAATGGCCTAGTGGTTAGAGGAATTGTCCCGGTAAGACAGACATCCAGTTGAGACCGTTACCTTTTTATATGTCTTTGTCTTGTTCTATTTCATGTTTCGTTTAGATATATTATTCTTCTTTTTCCATGATTTATCTAAATACTTTCAGGTTTGTTCATTATGTTCTAAAGTTTAATGTTTTCCATTGATAAAACTTTCTAGAAAAAATAAACGTCGTCGTTAAAATCATTATTGCAATCAAAAGCATCCAAAAGGCGTAAGCTAAACCTATAATATTGAAATATTTTAAGGATGAAATTGTTTTTGATAGAGATGTTCACAATTACAAAACCAGAAATGTTAATATAATTAGATTGCCACATATGAAGAATTCAAAATCACAGAACTGCCTAATGTACAAATGACTAAAGATGTATGATGAAATGCCTGAAAGTCTGAAGAATGAATGTATTTAAAAAGAAATGTTATGTTTATTGTAAAAACATTTAAAGTTTCAAAATGAAATATTATCTTGTTTATATTCAAATTTTGTATAAACTAACTCAATAAATAAAATAATAATAATAATGCATGTCGCACACTACCGATATACTGCAACGCCATGGAAATGTTGCTGGAGGGACCAATGTACTCTTCGGAATACTTCTCAAGACGCCAATCCCAGAATACGTTCATCACTGTCATGAAAGCCTGGATGGAGTGCCCCCTGAACGCCCGGAAGGAGACTGGAGACTAATATCCTCCAAACACAACTATATGCAATTCTTTCTGTTTTTATTCTGTGTATTGTATTATTATTTTGTGTTACTCTGAATTACCTACGCATACCCACAAGAACAACACGACAAAATACGCTACTTTACTGCAACATACCTAAGCAGAATTACATTGCTCATTTCCCGATTGTAAATTATTATTTATCAGAGAAAACACAGATAATGACAGCTAATAACAAGACAACATCCTAACAATTTCTCGCGGATCAACTTGAACAGTAAATAAATAAACAGATATGTTTATATGTATATTTAAATGAAAAAATATATAAGGAAATTGCATATAGAAAAATGAGAGATTTGCACATTGTTTATAAATAAAAGTTTACATATATTTATTAGAAAAGTTTAAAGGGTAAAAAAAATAAAAATTGTGTCATGGGTATTTTTTTTAAGTTCATAAAAAATATAAACAAAGTATGTCCAAGTTAGTTTAATTTTTAAATAGGAAAATAGCTTTCAATTATCTACCAAAATTACTAAAAATCTTAATTTCCTCTATGGGATGTGTGGGATTGCACTAACCTCCCCACATCCTGGAATAAAGAATTTATTATTATTATTATTAATTAATGTATGTCAGTATGAGTAATAATAATAATAATGAATTGGAAGAAAGTATGTGTTTAGATAAAGAAATTTGTAAATTATAATATGCTAACGAATTGTAATTAACTATTGTTAATTAAGTTTAATGATAAATTAAGTGGGAGCAGTTTTAAATTATTCTATATCATGCTAAAAATTATTAATAGTGTGTTCAATTCCTCGGCTGACTAATTCATCCATCACAACATAAGCAACATTTTCCGCTTACTGTGGTAGTAGTAGGAGATTAAAATTGATCAAACATTGTCAGGTTATTCGCAACTAGAGAATGTTTGTCATTCTTTTAAAAAAAAAATTAAATCAAAAAACAACCAAAAAAGGCATCATGAAAAAAAAGTCACGTAATTGTTCATAGTGGGTTTGTCTTGATCGTTTTCATGGTAATAAGATGAGAAATCTAATAGCACTTGTATGTTCTTACCTGCCTTATGAATGAAAAAATAATTAATCGAGAAATACTTTCGTAATTCGTCATAAACATTCATAAGGCAGATAAGAACACACAAGTGCCATTAGATTTCTCATCTTATTACCATGAAAACGATCAAGACCAACCCACTATGAACAATTACGTCACTTTTTTTTCATGATGCCTTTTTTTTGTTTTTTGATTTAATTTTTTTTTCAATAATTTTTTTTTTTTTTTTTTAACATTTTTTATAAAGTTCACATATTGTTATAATATTCAATTATTTGCACGCTTTTTAATATAATGTATAATAATATACCCACGCCCTTTTAAATGACATAAATTCAAATAAAAGGCAATGTCTGTATGTACATGACCTGTATAACTGTATACTCCAAAACTACTAGACTGAATTCGCAGAAAATTTCAAAATTTTGTTCTTATTAGTGCCAGGAGTGTTTAGAGAGTGATTTGATTAGTAGAAGAAGAAGACTTAGCGCATTATCTATTCACTGGAATGAGATACGGAATCGAATTAAAGTCGATATAATGTAGTAACAATATGGTACACAGTAGTGAGTGGTAGGAAAAGTCGGGGACGCTCGAGGAAGACTTAACGCATTATGTCTGCATTGGAATAAAATACGTAGTCCAATTAAAGTTGGTGTAATGTATTTTTTTAACGGTAACAACCACAGACATAGGAATTAATAGACGAGAAGATAATGGCGAGGGGTAAAATCAACTGTTGAAGAACGAAGGGAGTAAGGCTGACTGTGATTCGTCAATAAATCAATCTGACAGTAAATAGGCATCTCGCATTATAATATCACCATTTACTTCTTAAAAGTAAAATCTGCTTTTGAATGAATAGACATTTTTACATGGGAGCGCAAATTACTCGCCACGTTATGAACAAATTTGCGAAGTCCAAATTCGGCAAAAAAATTCGGTTCTATTTTCAGAGTCGAATATTTCGTTTAAGTATTTAGTTAAGACACTTTTATAAATGTTCATAATTTACTTCCCAGCAACCAACCAGCTTTGTGTTTCGCGTCCAGACGTTTCTCGATGTGATAGTAACAACTGATTCATATTATACGATGTGAATATGCTTAAAATAAAGTAAAATAATGCTTATATATGGAATGTAATACGACAATTGGGTTTATTCTCTTTTTCACATCTATTTTTACAAGTTTTCATAGTACAAGTCAACATTTTGCCGTGTTATTTCGTAAAATGAACCGATGATGCCTCGACCATAGTTCGCACAAGAATGATGACGTCACGTTTTCAAATTTCACTTGAGGCCATACGCGAGCACAGCCGGCTCCAATGGAACCGGT
The DNA here is from genome assembly GCF_061612785.1 of Hesperophylax consimilis. Taxonomy (NCBI): domain Eukaryota; kingdom Metazoa; phylum Arthropoda; class Insecta; order Trichoptera; family Limnephilidae; genus Hesperophylax; species Hesperophylax consimilis. The sequence continues at coordinate 8,747,749 of NC_142842.1, forward strand.
ATGGGGAGTGGGGATAATACGCTTTTAATCACATAGGGCAGGTCTACTAATATTCATATGTCTATGGTTATTCCACTGTAATTTTATAGGTTTGCCATGCCCCTGCGCGAAGCATTGACATAAGAAATCATTGCATTCTCTCGAATCGCTTTGCATGAGAAGTAATAACATTGAATTAATTTTATCCATCACCTGGTTGATTTAGATATCGCTGATAATGTACATTCTTCGATTAAAAGCAAACTACGATTTACATTTAAATGGATAAGGTTTATTTCTTTTTTAATCTTCTTTACGACAGCCGTAAAAACAACTTTGTAAGGTTTGCCAAGCTAAGCAAATACTACCAAGTACACTACCAAGCGCGACATCAAATCGGTGGCGTATATAATGGCGGTGTACTGGAAAAATATCATAATAAGCCTTTTTAGATTTTTTTTAATCAGTTTTCCATTTTTTTTTTAAATATCCTTTATTGTAGAAATTTATTAACTTCGTTAAATATGATTTACTACTGTGGAAAATGCTTTAAGTGTAAAAAAAAATATTGAGGAACAGAAACTTTTTCATTAAAAAAACTGCGCTGCCTTTTTATATAAAACCTCACAAGAGTTCCAACAGTCTGTGAGACAATGGCAACCCCAATTGGGGTATGTTGTGAGGCTGAAAGTATTAGGGAGGCGAAGGAGACGGGGAAGAGGAAGGTGGGGATTTTTTATTTCTTTTGCATTGGCTCCACACAAGAGGCCCTGAAGAAATATTTCCCCACAGGGCCTATGTCATATTTGTGGATGCTGTGTGATGGTCTTTTTAGGAAAAGAAGAGGAGGAAGTTCTGGGAATGAAAAAGGTTTCAGGATTGGGTAGAAATCTGGGAGTCAGTGTGTCTATGTGTGATGCATATATGAATCCATCTTTCCGTGAGGAAATAAGGTCTTCCTCAACCATTCTCTCCCGATCCGGCCTACGCATAAGCAGACGCATTTGTCGCCAAGAATCCCATGAACCCGGGCAACCCTGCTAAGTCACCAAACGTGGCGAACCTCTTGGGGTGACCCAATGCAGAAGTGTTGGTTATCCATTAAATGGTTCCTACTACCCATCACCCACAGCGAATATTTTTTACAGGTAAATAATTTACAAACAAAAAAATGTTAACCAACATAATAAAACTTAAATTTTGTAGTAAGCATCAATATACCATATAACTGCGCATTCTCCCTTTTTTTAACACTGGGTAAGACTCACCTTCCACCCACCTGACTATCGATTACGACTGACGACAATAAAAAGTTGTATCGATTATAGTTATCACTTCTAGCGTTATTATTCAGTCTTGTACGTTTATTACAATTCACCCACTACATTATTATTAAACTTTTATTTTATCGTAGGTTAGAAACATGGTTGTACGCTATTACTCAATATCTGATTTTTTTGTATTTCACATTGATTAACATTTTAATTAAAATCTAGATTTAAATTAATCAACGACACCAGTAACATCCTTCTTGTAGCGTGTTCTACACCGTAATTATACATCGAGCGAATAATATATTACACCAGTTAAACAGCGAGTAAACTTGCATATAAACAGTGTTTGACAATTCTAGGATATAAATCTTATCATAAATAATAATATTATGTAAACATAGTTCCTTCAAGTCTGAGTTCTGAACACGCAGGACAAAACAGGAAATCCTACCTAGGAAATCCTCGTAAAATATTGATATGTTCTTATAAATATATTGCCACTTGCTTGTCATGCATTTGATGAAAATGTTTAGGTTTTTAGGTAACAATTTTTTCTCTTCTCTTTTTCTTACCTCTAAAAAACACAAGGCCTCAAGTTTAAAATAGCCAGGTAACATTTTAAACACGCATATGAGGTAAAAATTGTCAGGCGCATATGACGCCGTTCTATTTGTATAAAGAACATTAATTCTAAATTCAGTAAATTTAAATGATTCACCACTTCATAGAAAATAAGAATCCAGAAAATGAAAAAAACATATGAATGCCCTAGTGAGATGTGCAGAGTATGTTTTTTATGTTAAAAACTGTTTTTTTGAATAAATAAATAAATAAAATATTATACTATCCCAATTATTCAAAATGATTTTGCAAAATGTTACACGTTTTGGTTATTTATTTTCACTGTGTTTTGACAGCAAGCGAGCCGAAGGTCGCGGGTTCAAATCCCTTTTAAAATAATATATAGTATATTTGCGGCACGTTCCAGAGTGGAAGATACTATCATTATTGCCCTGGTGTAAGACCACCATTCGGAATTGATTCACCACTGAACAGTTGCTTGAAATGGCTTTGGCCGAGTTTGGTGACGAGATCTGAATAGTTAGATACTTCCCTAATACTTACTTACTTCCCCACCTTTCGCCTACCCATCTTCCCACACCCACTTCCTTCAGCCTCACAGCATTTCCCAGTTTTTATTGAATTAAAAAATTATTTTTTTACAGGTGTTTTTCGATATCTATCTCACTAGGATGTACCTGTGTCGAGACAGACGTATTGGATACATATATGGGTATTTACATATTATTTGATACATGCATAACGATAACTAAAATATAAATTGTAAAGTTGTATACATTTTAAACCGTGAAGACATAATAGAAAGTGTAGGTTATCCTACAGGGATAACAATATTATAAATGTATATGGAAAAGTTAAGATAAAATAGTTAATGAAATAATAAATGGAAGTTAATATAAACGGTATGTTATTTTTGTTAATATGTCAAATAAAATATGATAATTTTTGCTTAAGAGGAAGCTACAAGCCAAAAATGTGTATATTCTTGGTATACCTTATATCGTACGTAATAGGCATTCAAATCGCTTGACAAACGGAGTCTAGAAACGTTCGATTTCAAGCAAAAAACTGTTTTTTTATTTATTTTGTAAATAATTTTATAAGAAAAAAAAAATTTAATCAAGTGAAACTGTCACAGATAATCTTAGCTGTAATACTGTATTTTTTAAAGTTGTTTTCTTTATGTGCTCATGCATTTCTATTGAAAAATATTTGTTTTAGTAGTTAGCATTTATATTTTTTATTGAGTAATTTATATTTTAATTTGTATTCTACTCAAGCAAAGCGATAGGAAAACCTTCAATTTATCTAAAGCATATTTTTGGTATTCATAATGTACACCAATTCGTTATAAAGATTAATCAAAATAGTGATTTGGCATTAAGCTTCGCCTTAATTGAGTTCCGCCTCTTGTCTAATCTTGTAACGTTCAATTAATTAATTCAATCTGACTAGCAATACATTCATATTTTATTTATTTATATTCTGAATTTGAAATACGAGATCGACAAATATGACGTTTAATAATAATCGTCCTATATCATATCACTATGTAATATATCATTGAAGTAGAAGACAATACTAATAAATCTAAACGTAACATGAAACATCGACATATATGATGTATAATGGTCGAGTGGTTAAGACGCTGTCCCGGTAAGACGAGAGATCCTGGCTTCGATTCCTAGTTTTAGCCGTTATCTTTTTTTCTCTTTCTTCTTTTTTTTTCTTCTTCTTCAATGATATATTACATTGACGGGTGAAACCTTCAAAAATTAAAGAAGAGTTGTTCCAATAATAATTGAATATTAATATTAAGTTCATCTCTTGACAAAAAATTAACTATACTTATTTAACTAAATACCTTAAAAATATACAGTTGAGGATGGGCGTAGGATAATCGACCTTTGCTTCTTTTTAAAAATAGTAAATTCAGATCTCACAACTCTTTTGTACATTATGTATGTAATTGCAAACATTTCAATGTACTTGTAAATGTAGAAGCCCCGTGGGCGAAAAAAGAGTAAATTAAATGAAACTATTGAGAGGAAAATCAGTTGAAAAACTCAAAACAAATTCGAATGGCTTTTTCTGAAATTCTACTTCAACCTACGTTCATCTAGTGATATATAAAATATAATTTACGATTTATTTACTGTTTATGATTTATTTGATAATAACGAAAATTACCCGACTAAGATATGTTAGTAGTACGATATATATAAGATAATTAATTAATAAGGTTAAGGCGCTAGATGGAGCTTTAAAATATACATTTAGCTGTCGAAAATCATACAAAATGCCAAATTTTTTATCATGTTTTTTTAGAATCTTGATTGATTGAATTGATCTAGAATCTTAATTGAACATTTTATCTAAGAGTATAAGTACAATAGACTTGAATCATCAAAGTGCTGCTTTAACGAATTTCATTTATTCGAATACATTTTTTCGGATTCACTGCCCAATTTAAAACGTCGCATCGTGTCAATAATATAACTATTCAATGCGGCACAGACACACATACATTACACACACACCTACATACTACACACGTCACCTGGTAAGTAAGGAATAAACATACCACTTGGCAGACATTACAAGGAAACATATCATAGGTACCCAACCCAACACGAAGTATCTAATTCCTGTATATTGGTTCATCACTGTAAATGATGTACTGTTCGTTTCTATTATATAAAATGAAATAAAAATATAAAAATCTAAACGCAACTCTTATGGGTTGGTATGTTAGGTCAGATAATTGTGACAGATTCGAGATAAATTATGTGCATGTTAGTTTCCTGCGATGTCGGTGTAATGAGGGACGGCCAACTGCCGGCGATCCTCGTTACTCGTTATGTGACAACTTCTGCAATTCCGCGAGAGTAAAATTGTCTTGAATTATTGCGTGCAATTTGTTTACGTTGGCGCAGGCGGCAAATTAAAAGTGACAATTCCAGCCATTTGACGCGGTCACTAAACTGCGGTGATTATCTCTCCAATGGGAAAATCGAAAGGCGGAATGCGAAGCCATATTAAATTATAGGTACCTACCTACCTACATTCCCACATATATATAATACTAGCTGATCGCGGGGGTTGCCCGGGTTTTGAATTTTTCAAAATCAGATGCGGACAGCAATTTTCTTCTTGTTTTGAATATCAAGTGTGCAAAATTTCATCAGGAAATAGCAAGCTTCTGCTTTAATGGGTGGAAAAGGGTGGGTTGGGATTTATCGTTACGCCACTGTAGATACTGAAGCAACTGACCGGTCTGTGGCTAAGTTGACATCGCGTTTGGGTCCTACCCAGGATTAGTGTGTTCAATTCCTCGGCTGGCCAAGTCCTCCATCACAACACAAGCAATATTTTCCGTAATAGGAGGTTTTCAAATATTGCCAGGTTATTCATAATCCGGGAATGTATGTCTTTCTTTAAAAAAAAAATAAAACAAAAAGATGGGTATATTCATGCTTTGAAAGGGTGAGAGAACATATAACAGACGAGATTTAATATTCTTCTCATCACCTCCTGTGTGCATGAAACAGCAAAAATATCCAAATTAAAAATAATAAACTAATGATAATGATGAGCGGCGGCCAAATTGAAATGATGCCGTTTGAGATCAAGATAGAAAAAAATTTAAGCCCCTTTATGTTCTGAGAATAAGCTGACATTATGTTAATCAACCCCAAATTGGAGCACATTGAAAATTATCCATGGTACCGACAAACGGGAAAAGGCGAATTACGTTTAAAGTTTTTATCGGGTAATGTAATAATACTAATAATGGCGGACCACAGTGCAGCCAGGAACAATGTTCGTTCTCTTTTATTCCCTCGTTAACATCAATCATCATCCAATTATCTTCCGCAGCCGAACACGGAAAGCTGTGTCCCGGATTCAGAGGAGATGCACCACCATTACGGCTAATATCCCACAGTCGATCATGTGATGAATTTATAATACGTATTATTCTGTCGGATCAAACCTCGGAGGTCGAGCGGGGCGCGGACACGGCACTCTGGCTCATAACTCTCCGCCGGGCCTACTGGACTTTGAGGTAACCTCTACAGAACCTTTTCATTTGTACGTTTTATTGGGATATTCTTTGCTCCGCTGGGCTCTGTTTTGTACCAGACTTAAATAGTAATAGAAAGCATAGGCAGTTATCTTCAGTCTTCACAAAACTTACATTGACATCTGTGCCCCAATTTTGATATGATATACGAAAGTACGCTCCAGTCATAATTCCCGCCAGGCCATTATTTGAGCTGTCTTCTAGTTCTAGTACAAGGCTCCCGCGCAAGCGCAAACGAGTCGTGCACATTTCGCTATGCACAAAACTTTACAGCATCGGGTGGTATTGAGATAGCTCTGCCTGCTGCGCTAGTCACGTGTTGGAGCAGTGCAGATATATAACTCATCACTTGCACTATTGAACATTGAAGGCAAGAGAATTTTTAACGACTAGGATCATGCGTAATCCAATGAGCCTGGAATGGATTCGTTTAGGAATACTAATCTACCATGTTAGCGCTACAACATTCACACGGTTAACACAACGTGAATTTTAAAGGTTTCGCGACATTTTCCACGACATTATCAACGTGTTTTTCACTCTCGAAAAACTTTTACGATCGCTGACGGAGCAACGGAGAAGCGAATGAATTGCAGTACCCCCATTAATTAATTTTTTACAAGTGTAATAAAACTCTATGCACGTTTTAAAAATGAAATGCACTGCTGGCAGTTTCAGTCACGAGCAGCCTTTGATAGAAAGCCCATTTTTTTTCAAACGTCTTCATCACACGTAACAAACACTCAAAAAGTTTTAGCGTACTAAAGCACTTAAGACTCCAGTGGTGGGTGAAAACGACTCAGAACTTGCAAAAATAATTATTACTCCTTAAATATTTCGTTAAGGCATTTCTTTTAGTATTAATCTTTTATCAAGTATTTAGCCGTAATTTTAGGCAAATATAATCGGAAAAGGTTAAAGTAAGTTATTTGTAATTTGTTTGTTATACAATTGTATAACAAACAAATTTATCGGTTATAGTTATTTATTTTTGAGTATAATGCCATGTTATGCCACCTCCTTCTTTCACCAGCATTACAGTGTCCATCATAAGGGCAATTGTGAAAAGATTTAACCTGATCGGTAGTAATCTTTGCAAGGCATAATATAGACACCAGTCGCCTAAAGGTGTGTTTTCCAACGCTCTTCCTCTTGTATGCTTTATAAGGAAGCCTTTTCGGGGGTGAGCTGTCTACCATCCTTGAAACACTCCCAATTTCATAAATCTTGATAATAATTGACGGCTCAACTAACATTTTAATACATTTTTAATAGAATTTTGTTGTGGTTTTTTCGCCAAGTATAAAAATCTTATAAGAATGTCTTCAATGATGATTATTGTAATGCTTATGCACATGCTTACGCAATTAGTTAAGGTTTTAAATTAATAATAGAGTTGTAATTTTCCTAAAATCGTAGTTAAAATTACAGTTTTCCTTTTTTCCCAATGTTAACCCTTCGGGCTGATTGATCGCTTTTGGGAACAACTCATATGATCTCACGAGAGTCGTTGTACCTCCCTCACTCTTGTGGTGAGCAATATTATCTTACCGATGTTAGAAGGAAACAACACCACGCTTTATAATTAAATCTAGTAGTTAATTATAGTAGAATAAAAATGAACATGTTTATGAAACCAAATGTAGGGAACGCAAATTGAAAAAAACTTTTATCAATTATTTTTTTTATATTGAACGACAGAAAAATGAGGTGACATTAATAAACATTTGTGTAATACTTTAAGTGTGTTTTTATTTATTTTTTTGCTATCAGTAATTTTAGTTACAAAATACGTAAAGTGAACTACAGGGTTTTCCAATAAGAGGTGTTATTTTGATATTCAATCGTAAAAGATCAATGGTTCGGTTGCTTGCGTGGCCATCCAATTCCGGCCATAAAAATCATTAATAATGTCTCGATAGCGCAATCCATTCATCGTAACTGTTGCTCCAGCCTCATTTTCGAAAAAGTAAGGTCCAATGACTCCGCTGGACGATAAACCGCACCAAACAGTCACACGTTGAGAATAGAGAGGCTTTTCAACAATAACTGGTTTTTCCGAGCCCCAGATGCGAAAAATTTGCTTGTTGACGAAGCCACCGACTTGGAAATGATTTGCATTTGATTCACTCAAGTGAATTTTAATAATTTCAATGCGTTGTTGAAGCGTGTATCGTTCCATTTTTATTAATGACGTAATTTCTACTTGTCAAATGTCAAAAAATGACAGCTTCAAAAGTAACATCTACCAAAATAGCAGGCTATTTAAAATAACACCTTTTATTGGAAAACCCTGTATTTATTTTTTTTGTGTTTGCTTTCAAAATTTTAACATTTCATAAAATATATATTTATTTTTAATAGTAAAATTAGAAAACGTATTTTATCTCCTTTGTAAAATAGTTTTCAGTTTTCAGATTCGGTCAGAAATATTGTATTTATTTAGATTTTATTGCAAAGCAGAAAGACCTTCTGACAGAATTGGCCTGAGGCCTGAGTTAGAAGAAAAAAACAAAGAGGCGAAGTTATCAAACCTAGAGATGGATATTTTTTCAACAAAAACAATATTTAAAGTAGCATTCCAAGACGTGCAGTACTTAGACTAGTCTTACCTACAGCGTTTTAATAATTTATAAATCATTTTAATTTTACAGCATAGAAATAGGTTACAGATGCCAAACCTAGTTAGTTTCATACTAAATCAGTAACCATGGTAATTTTTTATTTATTCCACTTGTCCATAAATCAGGCGGTTCATAAACAACCGGCAAACTCATAAACAATTACTTTAATTATCCATCTGTAAGGCTTTTATGCGGTAACCCGATAATTTATAACAATTTGACTTTCGCACCGTCAGTTTTAAGTCCATGATAAGCGCTTGGCGTTATTATGCCTTATTTATGGCGGGACCTCCAACCTCTGGTAAGTTACCTGAGGGAGCTTGCACTGTGCAGAAATAGTGAACCGTTTTCATGTGTTTTTTTTTTATAAAGTAATGTTTTCCACTTTTAAAAAGTTATGATAGTAAAATAAGAAAATGAAAATAAGTTTAAAATTCTTTCAATTTATCGTTATGATGGAATTCCACCACAAAATGTCAGTATCAAAAATTGAAATTTTAAGCAGCAGCAATTTAAAATAAAATTACTATTGAATTCATAATTTTTTGAAATCGAAGCCAATGTATGATATATCAAGTGTTATTTCGATCAAAAACATAAATTTACAAAATACAGCTAGGAACTACGTAAATGTTATCAAGTGATTTAGTATTTTTTAAATGAATTCACCTCACTATATTATTTAACTATTGGGAGGCCGTTGTGGATACCGCCGCCCTGGGAACCATTCGTGGGATAACCCCAAGTGATTTGCTGCGTTTGGGGTGCCCGGTTTCATGCGGAGAGGTTTGTATATATAAATCTTGGCGGCAGATGCGTCTGCCCACCAACTGCGTGGCGAATTGGGACAGGACGGTTGAGAGAGACCCTTTGACCTCTCCTGCCGGAGTCTCTCGCCTTGCACCGCAGTGGAAGGGATGGATTCATATGTGATTCCTACAAATCCCTCATTACTTTTTCCTTCCCAGAACCTCCTCTCCTCCATTTACTTAAAAGACCCTCCACACTATATACACAAAGATAAGCCCTGAGATAGTGTCTCTACACTTGCTCTCCAATGTAAAATTTAAAAAAAAAACTGTTTTCTGGCTCGATACCAAGCAAGAAGAAGTATTAAATATTACAAGAACATGTTAAAATTGTAAATATCGTTGTCGGTTTTAAAATTTCAATGATTAATAATAATAATAATTTATATTCCAGGATGTGGGGAGGTTGGTGCAATCCCACACGTCCCATATATGTATACATATTTTTTGTACAGTAGGCATGTAAAATTGAAAAAATATATGACAGAGAATAAATTAACAACAAAGTAATTAACAACTATGCAGGGCGTGGTCTTGAGTGAGCTTGGGCCCAGCGCTCACTCAGTAGTGGCGCTTGGTGCTGGTAGGCTGCGGTCACCAACGTATTGGCGGAGGACATTAGCCGCATCCTGGCTCCAGTGACCCGGTGTCTCATCAGGCCAGCAAATCCATTCAGTCCTAGTTCCGGGAACATTGTCGATGCGCTGCTGTATCTTCGCTATCCAAATATGACTCTACCGGAGTCATTATATTGAATTCGGAGTCGTTCCATCGAGCAAATTCGGTAGTGACACCATGTCTCACACGTATACAGGCCAGTACAGAATGCGTTGAACAGTATTTTTTAACGGTATTGCTGCATTTGAAAAATCTGCGGGCAATCATGTTAGACACTATGCTTAGGCTTCTCCTTTGTCGTTCGATATGGCCATCGTCCGATAGGTCTTCATTAATAATGTGCCCCAAGTATTTCACGTTCGAACATGTATTTATTTTTGCCTCGTTAAGGTATACGGGGAGCATCTTACTTGTATCTTGACTTTTTCCGTGGTGGAACGCAATCAATTCCGTCTTCTTCGAGTTGTACATCATATTATGCTGTTTTCCATATTCTTCACAAGTGTTTAGGAGTAATCTTAATCCCTTGATCGACGGAGCTAGGAGGATCATGTCGTCCGCGTAGCTTATATGATTCATACATATACTGTTAACACGACAGCCCGCTCTGATATCCAGGAGACTTGATAACTCGTCCATGTATACATTAAATAGAATGGGGGACATACACATTGTTGCCAAGTTAGCATATTATATGCTAAATTTGGCATAAATACTCCATGTTTAGCATAACTAATATGCTTTTAGCATATAGCATATTTATTTGGCTTATTTTTACAGAAACATGAAAATAATAAAAACCAATTTTTTAACTAACAAAAATGATATCGATTGAAAAACTGGTTGAATGGAGAAACATAGTTCACATTAAATGGGAATCCTTGACTTCCACTGTAGAGTTTTGGAATGAAGTCATGCAATATAAATATGCAGCTAACAATAACCCCTTCGGTGATTTATGTCAGTTTGCAATGTCTATTTTAACATTGCCGCATTCAAATGCGGACATTGAACTTGTATTCAGCCAAATGAGTATGGTCAAAACAAAACTCCGAAATCGTTTGGCGGTGAGAACCCTAAATACCATTTTGTACGTGAGATTTGGCCTAAAGAGAGAGGAGGAAAGTGCTGTTATTCTTACACTGTTCCTGACGAAGTACTACGCTGCATTGGGACCAAAGAAAGTTACGACTCCGTCTCTCAGCCTTCCACTACAGTCGCTGTTAATGAAGAAGATGAAGATGAAGATATTGATATTTTATCTCACTGATTTTATTTCTAAGTTAAATTTATGTTAGCTTTTATTTTGGCATTTTTTAAAGTAATTTAGCATATTTCTGGCATATTTTTCCCATCACTCTAGCATATTTTGAAGTAGTTGAGTTGGCAACACTGGACATACACCCTCCTTGCCTTACTCCTGACCGCAAATATATTGGCTAACAACGTACGTAAGCGTACAACATTTTCCTGCTGGGAGTGCCATCGGGATAGTATGTTTATAAATAAGGTAGGTATATTCCTAGCTTTCAATTTATCCCATAATGTTTTATGACAGACCCTGTCGAAGGCTTTATTAGGTCTAAGAAGCACCCGTATACGGTAGTTTTTCGTTTCTTGTAGAATTCTATAATTTGCTCTGCAGTATATATTGCCATATTAGTGGATAATCTCCATTTAAATCCCATCTGGTTATCTTAAGAAAGATTAAGAAATACCCCTCTTTGTCAGTTTAAAAAATATCTTTTTCGTGACAGTGCAGTAACATCGATAGTTATAATTTATTTATTTTTTAACTAAAGTACTTTTTTCCGGTTTTTCCGTATTCTTTAGTAGAAAAATTAATTTACATACTATTTTGTAACCCAGTTAACGCATGCTCTTGGCTCATTTCTAAATCCCAACTTCAAACAACTTTTCTTAGCTCTGCTAAAAAATATGTTACTTGCAAGCAAGTCGATTTCCGGCCATTCTAAGTGCCTACCTATTGAAACCAAAAATATTTATGATTAACTGCGACTACTGTAGGCATTTCAATTACTTTGTTTAATGATTTTGTTTGTAATAAATTATTTTATGCAGATTGAACAATATTTGTTATTATATCACCATAAATATAGACGAAAAATATTTTGGAAAGTTCCCCGGGTAATTCTTGAAAATACTTTCGTTAGTAAACAGCAATAATTGTTTTCGTAATGTATGCGGTTAGTAGCCGAGTGGATCAAAGCGTTAGTTTCCCGCCAAGCGTCGCTGATTAAAACCTCTGCTATCTGAGTCCTCTATCATTCCACACGCAACACATTTTCTGTGAGCAATTAAAGAGGAAGTCACAAACCAAACATGTGTACATTCTTAGTATGGCTTATATATATAAGTTTAAATAGGCATAAAAATCGCTTGGCAAACGTAGTCTAGAAGCACCCGCTTTCAAGCGCAAAATCTTTTTTATTTATTTTGTGAATAATTTGTATAAAACTGAACCTTGTATTTTTTATATTTTTTTAATTTTATAAGTAAAATTTTATTTTTTTGTAGTTTATGTTTATAGTTAATTAATTAATTCTAATCAATAGAAACTATGAGAAAAACTTCAATTTATCCAAAGAATAATTTTTGGTATTCATAATGTAAACCAATTCAGTAAATATTAATCTAAAATAGTAATTTAGCGTAAAGCTTTGCCATTATGTCCTACATCACTAAAATATTAAATTACGATTTTTCGAAAGCGATGCAGCCAAAATATATGCATATGTAGTTATTGCACTCGGAAAATCTAAAATTGCGCAATATTACAAAGTAGTTCACCTGTGTAAAGCGCCCTTGCGGTGATTTGTTTGACATCTATATATATAAAATAATGAAAGAATGAAGCAATATTGTTCGCATGAATTAGGTTCTGGTTCTAGCTAGAGCCTGTTCTGCGGTACAAATCTTGGACAATGGACACTGGACAGTACCTAAAGAGTAGACAGTGGAGACAGTGAACAGCGGACGTGTAGACGAATGAGGGTTCCGCCTCAATCGATTGACCAATAGATAGAATACTCAGTGAATGTGAGAAGATTCTTTGAGAGGCCGACTCACATGTGGGAAAGTCGGGAATGTCCGCAGATCTGCAACGAGATTACAGGGAACAATGCGTGTATAAAGTAGATCCAGCATTCTAAACCGAACTGAGTCACAATGCATTCTGCAAACCACGACGATAAGGTTAAATAAACGGCGCGTTTGATATAGAGATATGCGAACAGTTCTTAGGAGTAAAGTTCCTGCCTGCCGAACGCCACGGGTAAAAAGATATTACACTACGTTAGACACAAATATTGTGACCAAAGATCGAGGTATGTACCTACTAGAAATCTAAGGAAGGAATGAATTCTCTTTGTATTAGGTATAATTTATGGCAAACGCACTTTAGGGGAAATATCACAAGTTCTTATGTTTGTATGTTCTGTATTACGTAGCCTAACTACTGTTGTTAAGTGGATACTCTAGAGTCTAGACTCTAGATAATAACCACAAAGAACACAGGTGCTACTTGAATGATGTATTACTACAGACCCGGAAATATAATATTATCAAAAAACTAATATCGATTTTTCTGACACGATGACTCATTTCAGTTGACCGTTTTTATTAAATAGTTCTATGAGCAAGAGTAAAGCAATATATTCAAAATTATTAGATACTTATTATTCAGCAGGATGGCAAACAAAAAATATGGAATCAACGAACACGAGAGAAAGCTTGTTTATTATTTTTGTAAGAATTTATATTTCCAAATTTGCAACAGTTGGGAAGTACGAGATTACAGAAAATAGCAGTTAAATGTATATTAATGATGGGTTTAAATTGTTTTCGAGTTAATAATAATAACCTTCGGGTGTCTTCTTTATCAACATTATTCCGTATCTTGTAGGTCACATTTCCAGACGCTTTTTTTTGCTGCAACATCTGCGCGAATTCGACAAATTGACAGAAATTTCGCAAATATTCGACAACTTGTTACTTAACTATTTATTATGGGAAAAAAGTATAATTTGCACATCAATTGCCCTTACTTGGATTCTTTCGTAATCTCCAATCGAAATAGCATGTTTAACTTAGCGTAAAAAATTCATGAAGATGTTAATGAATACCTACAATGTATTTCATGATTTTAAAAAAGGAATTCCTGCTCGTCCGTTACGCGGCCTTTTTGATAAAAGATATAAATTTCGATTTAAGGCCAAAATACTTGACCAAACCGAATATTTCTTTAATCAAAAGGCGTAGTAAATACCTAGTATGGATATGTGTTACTTTATTTATTTTTGTTTAAAATAATGAAATATAGACCATTAAAGAATTAAATTATTTAAATATTGAAGACAATATTAGTGATTTCTAAACGAAAATCTGAAACAGAAAAATCAGAAAAGGAAACGGTCACATCTGGGACTCGAACCCAGGACCCTTGTCTTTCCGTGACAGTGCTCTACCAACTGAGCTAATGGGACCCTATTCCCCTCGGTCACTTTTAACTGTATCATACTTCGAATAAGAACTACTAACATTGTCTTCATTTTTTTCACCGCACATTTTTATTGGCAACTATCTTTATGTATGATCGCAAGATTCAACCCGAACTAAATGCAATCCAGACAGCGTCTTAGATAAACCTATCTTATTTATATTTTTAATGTGCGACATCTGTTGACTTTTCTGCAAGTCTAGAATGAATAATTATTTTTCGGAATAACTTTATTGAGTAAAACCTCAAATTGTAATATTTAAATATTGAAGACAATATTAGTGACAAATTATTCGTGATTTTAGAGGCAACCTCAAATTTTTTTTTGTGAGTGAATGGTAATTAATAAAAAAATAATCTTTACCAACCTACTATACAAATAATATAAAATAATTAAAAAAATATCATTAAGAAGCTTAAGGCCCCGTAGTAAGCGTTCAAAGATGGTTCGAAAGGGAAATAATTAAATACGAACGTTAGAGGGAGCGCGCCAATATTAAAAAACGATAATAATTAAGTGGAAATTTGTCTCGTCAAATGCTTTAGTTTTATTTAAAGATACACTGTGAATTTTTTCATGCCATAACATAGTAAATAATAGAAAAAAAACGTGTTATTAATCATTTTCGGAGCTAGTATTGCAATTTTTTTAATATTCTTCTATCGAGGGAATTTCATATAATTAATGTTTCGGGATAGTTGTCATCGCGTTTGGGTCCCACCCAGGCGTAGTGTGTTCAATTCCTCGGCTGGCTAAGTTCTACATCACAACACAAACAACATTTTCCGCTTACTGTGGTGGTGGTAGGAGATTTTCAAATATTGCCAGGTTATTCGTAACCCGGGAATGTTTGTCTGTCTTTTAAAAAAAATTTAAAAAAATAAAAGAAATAACAAATGTTAAGACATTATCTTCAAAAATAACTTTTTTTAACTAAAAACTTAAAGAGTTGACGAGAAACTTGTTATAAATCTGTAGAAATTGGGTGTGCGGGTGGGTTAATTTGCACGCAAATTTGAGTTTTAACGTAAATCAGTAATTTGTAATTTAAATTTTAACCCATCAAAATGCTTTTTAAATTAATAAAATTTTATATTTACATAGCAGGTAGTGCAAAATTATTTTTTTATTGTTTACCATTGACTGACAAATAATTTCCAAAGTCGTCTCTAAATTATATCTACTGTCTCTAATGGCCTATATTTTATAATTTGCATCACAAATAAGTAAAGTAGCGTATATCTGTACTAGATATTTGCTACACCTTTCGAAGTTATTCAGTTTGGTCAAGTATTTTGGCCCCAAAATCGAATTTAAGTTTTGTATGAAAAAGGCCACGCAGCCGTTCCCCTTATTCAATTATTATGTTGCTTTATTTTCATAAATCTTTATGAACGACAATCACTAAATAATAACGACACCCCTCTTAAAATTGGATTGATTAGTTCTTTATTTCCACATCATCAAATTTCCCTTCTTCATTTATTTCATGCGCGGACTCGACAAAGTCAATCGTAAACAATTCAATGTTCATTTTAAAACTTGGAATGCCTTAAATATATATTTTTTTAAACAATTATTGCTCGTATTGGGCAAAGTGATATTTGGGGTCATTATTTGCTGCGATTATCCCAATAAATTGATGTATTAAATAAATAAATATTTAACAAATAATTATAAGCAATAATTAGTCCCCTGAAATATCAATACAAATTGAAAATATCTCCCGAGTAAAAATAAATGCCGCCAACGGGAATTGAACCCGTGCCTTCTGATGTCCGGTGAGGTGCTCTGAAACCACTGAGCTACCTTTGTCTTATTTTAGTATTTCACGGCACATTTTCAAGGCACGGGTTCTATTCCCGTTGGAGGCATTTATTTTTAATTATTTAAGTTTAATGGACTTATAATTTTTAAAATAGGAACTGATTATGTGAATAATTCAGAAAAACGACAAAAAAGTACTAAAATTACTTTATTGTAACTATTAAAGTAATAATTATATGATTGAAGTGTGTATTTTTTTTTTATTAGTGCCAGGTGATTTTTTTTAATTTTGAGATAGCGGTGTTCATTCCTATAAAAAATTAAATGTTAGGTATTTTGTTATTTATACAAATCTACAATTTTATTCCGAAATTGGTGAAATTTTGCAAACATGATGTTAAATTAAGAGGAAAATTACCGTCCATATCTAATTTGATAAACTCTTCAAATAACCCTATGACTTTTCTGTGCTCCTGGTATTCTGTTCCTGTTGACATATCCAAGAGTTGACGTTTATTTTATTATTGTATTACCAGCGCAGACTTGGAAAATCAATTCAGTTCAAATTTCGAAAATGGTGATTAAAATTATTTCCTATTAAAAATACTATATTATATGTACGTACTTTACCGCTTGTCTGTTTCTATTTAATTTAATTACAGCATTTAAAGCCCCGTAGTAAGCGTTCAAAGATGGTTTGAAAGGAAGAAATGTAAATCCGAATGACATGGGAAGCATCTGTCGAAAATGCTTTAGTTGCATTTAAAGATGCACTGTGATTTTTTTCATGTCTATAACATATTAAATAACAGGACAAAACGTGTTTGTAATCATTTTCGTAGCTTACTTTGCGATTTTTTTATGTCGAGGGAATTTCATATAATTAACGTTTCTTCATTACAAATGTATAGATATTAACTTCAAAAATATACATTTTTTTAACTTTAATACTTAAATAATTAATGATAAACTTGGGAATGCGGGAGCTTGACACTAAGTAGAACTGTTCAACTTAACTATCAGAAAATGTCAATCAGTACGATTACAGTATTCGATAAGTTTGATATAGTCGACCTTATTAAAATTATTGGTAAGAATGTTCGTGAAAGTAGGTATTTCAGAATTATATACGTTTGCTTGTTTTGTTCGGTCGACAGGTAGCAGTTGTTCAACCGATTGTTCGACTATAGTTTTGGGATCAGTTGATAAAACGTGTCTTTGATTTCAGTTGATAACTTTGAAGAATGCGTTACATTGAACATATTATAAACTATACAAAAATATATAAGGTCATATTTGGTCATGTACTGTACACCTAATCAGAGAAGAGGAACTCTTGTGCCTAATAACATGTTATGTATAAAATAATATTTTTTTTAAATTATGTAATTTAAGGACAATTCAGAGGGGAGATGATTGTAATTTTTATTGCTTGATAGTGGTTTATAAAAATATGGTGGTTTTGCATTTGCAAGATGTCGTCGACATTTGGTACTAAACAGTTGTGATTTTGTTTGAGAAGGTGAGATAAGAGAGAAGAGAATGAGAGATTTTGCGATATTTTAAAAATAAACATTTGTGTTTCTCTATGCCTAGTAGGGTAGTTATGGTTTACAGGTTTTTTGTATTCGGTGTTCCAGAATTCATCTAGCGTTAGTTGGTAATCTACCCTACTATGTATAGAGAGCACATTACACAAAGAGAACATTTTTTTATAATCGCCTTCACACTGTTGTATTTTTTTTGCCTGATATCAATTTTAGGAAACGGATTTGTAATTGTTCTATTGTATTTAAGTACGTTTCATACGTTAATCCGTAACTATTTACCCCGTATCCTATAATTGATTCCGCTAATGCATTATATATACAGTATAATATATTTTTATTAACAAAGTTTTTTAGGTGGTAAAATTTCCCTAATATGGATCTTAATCTATTACATACATTTTCAATGTGATTTGACCAGTTAAAATAGACATCTATTGTAAGACCAAGGTATGTATATTGGTACACTTTTTCTATGTTTGGGCATTTACATGGCAGAGATTAGTTGATTATTGTTTTATAATAACTGATTAGATTTGTGATAAACCTTGTCGTTTGTCGTTTGCAGGGTGTTAAGAAATCTACCTGACTTACTTTAATTAGTGATTCCTGACAATAATTTGGTGCAAAAAATTGTAAACGAAATTTTGTTCTCGGGGACGCTATTTATCGTTTTCTTTTTTTTCAAAAATAATTAAAGTTTTCTTTCACGTGTCGTCACTCGTCACGCGTTCGAGAGACCACCCAATCCTCGATCCCGACTCTAAAGGATTGTTTCACAGAATATTAACAATATTCATCAAATTTCATTCAAAGTTAATTATCAATATGTGGGATAGTTCTATCTAAACTCTGTTATTATCTCAGATCTGTGAAGCAACTGGCCCATGATGATATAATAACAGAACTTGAAAATTAACTTTTAAATTTGATGATAAGTACAAACTACATCAAACAACCGGCCTCAACTGTCCAATACCAACTGATATTTAAAATGTTTTTAATAGAAAAAAAAGAGACCGAAATGCCACCTACATTTTTTAACTCCAAATATGATCATAAATAACTGGTATGTAAGTCAGGTACGTCTCTTCACCCTGTACAGTAATTATTATTTAAAAAAAAATAGATAATTATTATTGATAAATATCTTAATTATTATGATCAATGTTGAAAATGCCAATTGATTTTGGCTTTCATTCTGAAACACGTGCAATTTTTATGTCAGAAACTCAAAAATCAAACGTGACATTTACTAAATTCACATTCTGTTTAACGGAGATAAAATAATGATAATTATTGTGGTTTATGGATAGTGTTATTTATTTTGTTTACCTAAATATTTATGAGTGTTGTTAGATTTATCGGTGATTTATCTAATAACTGATCAGCTAACATAATATTGAGGTAGCAATGGCGTGCCATGTTTTTTTTGTTTCAATTCTTAGAAAAAAATTGCTTTCGGTTGTTATTTTAACTTATTCCATTCTATGATTTTACTACATATTTTAATTAGTATTATTTCTTCTTGTTTGAATAAATCCAAAAAGTAACCTCATTGCTAAATTTTCATCTCCTAGTACCTTTTTTTCATACGATAAGTTTTTGCAAATGAAAATACAACCATTTTCTTTTAACATTGATTGATTTTTAAGTAAATAATTTAAGGTCATTCTTTAGACTACGTTTTGGGTAACCTTAATGTCTCTAACATCATGACATCTACCAGAGTTGAGGAACAGAAAATCAAGCAGCGATACTGGCCGCGAGAAAAGTAAAACACTTCCACACACTTTTGGTAGGTAGGTAAAAAAATAATAATCAATTTAAAGGTCATGGTAAGTATTTAAATGCTAGGCAACTTCAAAAATAAAATCCAGTCCGAACCTACAAACCATAGATTTTGTGTTCTGTAAAAACATGGAAATCAAGTCACTACGCGCTACTGCGTGGTGTATATAATGTGGATACGAGTCGTATAAAATTATAAAAAAACATCCCAGATCGTGAGCAGTATATGATAGATCGGCAGAATTACAGGAGATGACCCTAAAAGGGCAATGAATCGATCATTAATCCTTTCACGATACGTCCACTACTTCTGCAAGGCGATACGACCAACATCCAACAACCAACAAGCAACGTGGAAAAGCCGTAAATCTCACCAGACGTAGTCGTTTCGCCAACCATTCGCAACACATTACTTTACTTTATTAGCTGAATTCTAAACTGCAACAGCCTGCGTATTATCTATAACAGCTTAGAATTATTTTAATCAATTCCGGCAGGTAGGTAGATCCAATGCAGGTATTTGTGGGAAGCTAATGGATAATGCAGCGAGCATTCGAGTTTCGTTTCACGTTTCAGGGATAGTTGAAATGCAGTTGTTCTCAAGATAGCTTTCCTTGAAAGATCTCCAAGTATTTACGAGTAAACTGGTATTTGTATCTTAATTGTAAATGACCTATCGAATAGTTAAGGGATACAGAGTTCAAGTAGAAGCGCGCTGTGATGTCCGCTTTCTTCGTCTCATGTTAGTATGTTATGAGACGCTTACTGTAAACAATTCACTTGCTTACGTAAGACAAATCTTTATTTTTTAATACCACCCAAGTAGTAAGAAATACAACGTACTAACATGTCTCTGTATGATGATGTAATCAATTCGCGACATAATGTAAGATGATTGTATCTAAAGTAGCTACTAATTCTTACAAAAAACGTATTCATTTAACTTGAGCAATAAAAATTATGATGCGTCCATTTCTAGGACCTATTAGGAAGAAAATTTATGCGATTTTCAGTTAATTGGTAACAGGGAAGCGATAAAGGAAATTTTTACATAAAATTATTGATCGATATGGACACGGACTGCCTCATTTCTTGACGTCGTTTTGACGTCTTTACATTCCCCGTGTACGTGCGGTATGCCAATTACAGAATCTAAGAATCTCGAGACTAAAACCGTACTTATTATAATCATAGGGGGAATTCGAGCGATGTCGTAACACGCGCTCCAACTCGAGCCGAAAAAAGCTCAAAATGCGCTCGTTCGCTTTCCGGTGGCATGTTTGAATGCGCAACGATCGCCAATCCTCCTTTTGGAGAGGCTGCAAAATCTCGCAGAAGGTAAAAAATACGAGCATGAGTACTGAATGGTAACCGAACCGTCCGATCCTCAGCAACCAATGGAACTCCTCGGAACGTGAAACCCAAATAAGGATCGCTATCGGAAACAACCTGTGGAACGGTTACGGAGAGATGAATACGCCGCACGCCAGTGCCGTGGGCAGCCGTTTTTTATTCAATCCTACTGTTTATTTGGTTTCTGCATTCATCCACACGTTAATAGCTGTAGGTACTTTTATAACGCCTTATCAATAAAAGCTATATTGTTTTAATATATTAGCCCATTAACGGAAAACTTACGATAAGATTTGGGGATATAATAGAAACAAAGAGAGTTGTTATTGTTTTTGATTGTCCTTAAATAATAACTCAGCTCAATTAATAATCAAGTTGACCTCCGAATTCTCCTGGTTCTTCAGAGTCATTTTAAAATTGACAATGCACAAAAAATATTTTTTGGGTATGGTCCAATAAGCTAAATTGCTTCTTACGTCTTCAATTATTAATCAAAATTCCTTGTACACGTTGGGCCAATGTTGACGTCAACCCGCCACGTGTGAACGCTGTTGGTGGGTTGGCATTAAAATCCTTTGATGTGTGCACGAAAAAACGGCAATAATTGGGTTGGCCGGCTAAAGTATATAAAGCTATACGCCAAGTGATCCCAACTGGCCCATTGGCCAAAGCATAAATATACCACTCTCTAGATCGATATCTTCCGGCTTTTTGTATCCAACAGAATTATACAGTACTTAACCACAGATATACAAGCAGTACCTACCGTGCGGAGCAGAGCAGTAGACAAGGTAGAGGAAACTCAAGGCCATTTAAAAAAAGATGCGACCATAGACAACATAATTGCTCTCAGCCTACTCTATTCACTCACTAGCCCAAAAAAACTATTATAAAAATAAAAATGTCCTTGAAGCAGAAAAATGTCGAAATGTTTTCCAAGGGCAAGGTTCATCTGACTAAGAAAATAAACTTTTACAGTGCATTTCCTTAAGATGAAACTTGTTAATCTGAGAAGAAGACACCCAAAATGACAAGAAATTTGCAAAAACACTGAAGAAAATTTCCAAAACATGATTGTCCGACAGTACGACGAAAAATTCCGACATTTTTCAGCCTCATGAACTCATGGTTACATATGTTTAAAAATCTTTAATTTCACCAAAACAATAAGATAATACAGGATAACACTAATCAATAACATGAATAAGTTTATCGATATAATAAATAACATTTATACGTTGTGGAGGAAGACATATGTCAAGTATCAAGCATTGTTAAAAAAACCGAACGAATAACCTAAAACTGTTAATTCACTTTAAACTTGAACTTACGTAGGTAGGTTGAATATAATATGTTTATAACTCGCTAACACTATACTGGCTTATATTGTATTTTTATCACGAACAACTTTAACACGCAATATTTTCGACGGAAATGATAGTATTTCGGCAGCAAATGACAACCCGCGTGTATAAATAAACCACTGTCATTTTGTTTGAATGATTTGAAAACTGTCAAACGGCATAATTCCGTCATCTCTTTCTGTTACACGAGTCATTATGGTAGAGAGCGAGAGATCAAACCAATCCTTCTGTTCTCACCAATGAGATCTGAGCTTTTAGCCATATTATTCGTTTTCTATAAGAATTTTGAGGTGGGCGTGGCGGTTTCAAATGAGTTTCAAGGCCAAAGCTTAGTTAAATGCCCCTGGTGTACTGGCAGCATTAAAAATGTATGCTGACCAAATCCTATACCTCGGAATAAATTTGAAACCATTGAAAAAAATTGTGTAGGTACTAACCTTTTTGGTAGGTACAAAAAAATACAAACTTATATGTTTTTCCGTACAAAAAAAAATTGCACATCTGCATTACTGTTTTTTTTAACATCGGGTTGCAGCATCCGTAAGAAAAGGTTCTGTTTAAATCAAATCATAAATGAACATAAATAATAATTCATTATACCGCCTCCACCACTGACTCTGCCAGAGACATGTGAAACGTTGGCTGATGCTTTCAGGAGAATAAGGAAGAGATGTCCTTAAAAACTTGCACTCTCGGTTAAATTTAATATTTCACAGCATGACCACAGAATCTCAAACATAATGAATGAAAAAAATCATGTTTCATTGGGTAGGTGCGTACTGCTCTTTAATGAAAGCAGCAAAATTTCGTGTTTTATTTCATGACATCGGAATTACAAAGAGGAAAAATAATTAATCTTCAACAATACTTTTTCACGTTCACTCACATAATACTCACACTTCAAACAAATTTAATGTTACCGCTGAAATTACTGAAATTATATTTTCAATAACTTTTTGGGAGAATTATATCATTGTCATTTTATGAACTGTTTCCGTCACAGGATATTCCCATCATTGAATTAAAAAATTACAAACATCATCTCCTACCAAAATCCAATACTCTTTTAAGTACTTTTACCCAGTTGTAACAAAATACGCTAATGAGTTTTGGTAAGAAAATTATTGTGAAGTGAATGCATAAATTGAGATTCTTAAATATAGATTTTGAAAAATATATAAAAATATAAATTTATGTGTTACCTCCATGTTCGGCCCTAGAATCCGTTTGTGCCCCAAAAAATAATGGTTTTTAAATATCAAAATGCATGGAGGCGGAAACATAAACCATATTTAAAAATACTTATATAAAAATAAATATTTTACTTTTATATCCTTTGCTTGTTGAAACTGCCCGTTGGATGAGAGTCGCCAATAATGGAGTGGAAGATTATTTTTATGAAAGACATCCACAACCACAATACTCGGAATAACAATAAATCCGCTTTCCTCTAACACACACTACGAAATATGGAATAAAATCTCTTGAAATATTGCCTACACACTCTATAACTATCTTCCAGAAATCTTTAAAATCAGCCAGCATAATCTGAAAATTCAAAGTAAGGCTTTAAAAGAATATATTTTTACCAATGCATTAGTGGATAAGTACCTTCTTCTAAATTCCTACCTTGGCTCTGTGCTTATGTGTATATCCATGTCTATTTCCTTTTTTGTTTCTTCTTGTTTGTTCTACTTAACCTTCCTTTTTCGATTTGTATATCTACTGTTTCGTATGTGAAAGTTATAATTTTGATATCAAAATACCAATGTAAAACACTACAATGAGTTTTTGTAACTCATCGGGATTGCTCTATCAAGAAATAAAAAAATAAAATAAAATATCCAAAGATGGATGCTAGAAGACTAATGGATAAGAAAAAGACAAACGATACAATAAACCACTGTAATAATATTACGTTGGAAACTGTCGCATCGATAAAATTCGTAGAATTTGCTGATCGTACACAAAATGCCGGAATCACGTAATTACAATAATCGCACTTATCGTCACGTTTTATGATTTGCTGTTACCCTGTAGAAAAGACAACAGGGCAGAAAACATGTCAAAATCTTGTCAATAATTTATGATATCGTATCATAAGTCCTTTCAGCCACGTTCAGTCCAGATATCAGACATTATAAAGGGTGAAAGGAGAGAGCTCTAGGGAATCCAGATCTTCAGTTTGGAAAGATGGTCGTCTTCAGGAACAGCAGGCTTCATTGTCTGGTGGCTGTGGTGCTCTTGCAGGTAATTTATATTATCATGATAATATACTACTAGATAGGAATTTGCCGATGTAGATATAGGTTTGTATTAGTAATAATTATAAAAATCTTTGTTCCAGGGTGTTTATTCTGCTTGCCTCCGTTTCCCTTCCCCATTGGAAAGTAACGCACTTTCACCATGCGACCAGCAACCAACCTCATTCAACACACCGCTGCCTCCACCCTCTAACCCACAACCACCTCAATGCAATCCACTATCACCCCCCTCATGCAACCCGCAGCCAGCTCTACGCAATACTCCACCACCACAGCCCTCTCCACGCAACCCACAGTCAGCTCCATGCAATCCTCCACCACCATGCAACCCTCAGCCAGTTCCAGGCAACCCTCAGTCAGCTCCATGCTATCCTCCACCACCATTCAACCCTCAGCCAAAACCATGCCATCCTCAGCCAGCTCCACGCAATCCTCCACCACCATGCAACCCTCAGCCAAAACCATGCCATCCTCAGCCAGCTCCATGCAATCCTCCACCACCATGCAACCCTCAGCCAAAACCATGCCATCCTCAGCCAGCTCCACGCAATCCTCCACCACCATGCAACCCTCAGCCAAAACCATGCCATCCTCAGCCAGCTCCATGCAATCCTCCACCACCATGCAACACTCAGCCAAAACCATGCCATCCTCAGCCAGCTCCATGCAATCCTCCACCACCATGCAACCCTCAGCCAAAACCATGCCATCCTCAGCCAGCTCCATGCAATCCTCCACCACCATGCAACCCTCAGCCAAAACCATGCCATCCTCCGCCAGTTCCATACAATCCTTCACCAGCTTCCTGCAATCCACCACCACCACCACCTTGCAACTCTCAACCAACTCCATGCAATCCTCCTCCATCACCACCACTATGCCATCCTCAGCCAGTTCCATGTTATCCCCAGCCTGCTCCCTGCAGTCCACCACCACCACCATGCAACTCACAGCAAACTCCATGCAATCCTCTTCCACCAACACCATGCAACCCTCAACCAGCCTCATGCAACCCTCAGCCAGCTCCCTGCTGTACTCTTCCAGCTCCCTGCAATCCACCACCACCACCACCACCACCACCACCATGCCATCCTCAGCCAGTTCCATGCAATCCACCACCACCACCACCATGCAACCCTCAGCCAACACCATGCCATCCTCAGCCAGCTCCCTGCAATCCACCACTACCACCACCACCACCACCACCACCACCACCATGCCATCCTCAGCCAGTTCCATGCAATCCACCACCACCACCACCATGCAACCCTCAGCCAACATCATGCCATCCTCAGCCAGTTCCATGCAATCTACCACCACCACCACCATGCAACCCTCAGCCAACACCATGCCATCCTCAGCCTGTTCCATGCAATCCTCAGCCAGCTCCTTGCAATCCACCACCACCACCACCACCACCACCATGCAACCCTAAGCCAACACCATTCCATCCTCAGCCAGCTCCCTGCAATCCACCACCACCACCACCATGCAACCCTCAGCTAACATCATGCCATCCTCAGCCAGTTCCATGCAATCCACCACCACCATGCAACCCTCAGCCAACACCATGCCATCCTCAGCCAGTTCCATGCAATCCTCAGCCAGCTCCCTGTAATCTTTAGGCAGCTCCCTGCAATCCATCACCAGCTCCATGCAATCCTCCATACAATTTGCTGCAATCCCATTGCATTCCATGTGCTTATTAATTATTTTCTTATTAATTAATCTTCGTTGTTTGCTCTGCCATTAAATAATTTTTAAATTTTACTTAATTGAACAAATCTTGCATTCTTAAATTCTAAAATCGACGTAATGTAAACATAGTCGCAATCCAAAAATCTTAACTGGTAATACCTTAGTAACTACCAACATAGTAAAAATTATTCCAATCAATAAAGATATTTTTTAAAGTATCGGATATTATTATTTTCATCAGTAAAATCGTACTTCGGGGTTGTGGAGATCAGAGGGGATAAAAGTGCTAGGAAAAATATCGTAAATGCAAATCTCAGATTACACGAGTAAAAAATTATTTACACCTGTGCAACAAGCCAAAAGAGAAATAGAGTAACAAACATGTCTAAACATATATAATTTGAGATTTTCACGGCCGAAAGTATTACAGTGTCTATGATCGGGGCAGATGTGTAAACATTGTGGTGAATGCGTCCGAAACTGGAAAGAAGGAGTTGCGCAACACGCCATAATGCACCAAAAATAAATTACTATATCGTCTAATCATAAATACATTTGCGATCATGTTCATAAAATAAAACTGCACGTTGTGCGTCGCTGGCGCTGTATCGATATGCTCACGATCGCATTGCGATTGTAAATGCCTGGTAACCTGGTAAAGGCCTTCAACACAATACATATTATCTTACGGAGTACCCCAAGGCAGCGTGCTTGGTCCAATCCTATTACTTTTTCTTGTTTTTAACTTTAACTCCACACAGGAGATCCATAGGAAAATAACTTTATTAACTGGGTTAAGTAGGTTTAGTTAGGTTAGGTTAGGTTAAGTTAAAAAAAATTATATCACTTTTTAAAGGTGTGTAGAAGACTAAACAGATTGATCTACTTTCTAAACATCTATGATATAAAAATATATACCTCGCACTAGCGCAATCAATAAAAAAATCAGCATCATTTCCCGGAACTGTGTCGGTAAAACATTAGTTTTAAAGTTCAGAAAACCTAATACTTCAAGTAACAATACAATCCCACATTAACCACGTTTAGGAAAAATTCCCAGTGCTGATAATACATAAGTTATAATCATAACATTTACTAAATGTCCTCTAAAATTTTACATCTACCTAAATACATTTGTTAACATCTCGCAATACAAACTACACAGATATGGACTTCAGCTACGAAATCCTATGACAAAAAACAAAAACACTTCAGATACCAGGCTATTAGCTTTACAATTTACTTCCTACACTTCTTACACAATACAAAAACATAATAAGTAAATTATTATTTTCTTGGTAAACTAATATTTTAAGGCAAGATTTTTTATGCATAAGCACAAAGGGTAACAATTATTTTATAAGCAATAATTATTAGCCTGAAACAAATTGAAAAATCTCCTGATAAAAGATACATGACTCCAACGGGACTGGCGTTTCAGGCTAATAATTATTGCTTATAAAATAATACATAATAAGTAGGTATATGTAACTGGCTACGATCCTCCTAATTTATCTTTTTTTTCTTACTGAAACATTTAAAATAGATTTCATATTTAAAAAAAAATATATGTATATATTTTTAGGTCTATTCTGTTCATATCTATGTTTCTACTATGGATAGGTACGGAATCAATTTAACTTGATAAATAATATCAAAATTTTAAATGTATTCAATTCGCATTTACTTTTTTATTGTTTTTTTTATATTTTTATTTTCTCCCCTGAAGTCTATCACTGAAATGAATCAATTTACCCTTGAAAAAATCCGTTTTTTGGGTTGAAATTGTTAAATTTAATCTTAAATTTTCAATTTTAAATTGTTTTTTTAATTATTTTTAAGTCGTCTGTAATGAATCAATTAAACCTTTATAAATATCGAAATTTTACTGTGCTGAGATTGTATGAGGATCTCCTCTATTTTATATGTTTTTGGTTTTCAAATTTTAAATTGTTTTTATTATTATGAAAGTCTTCCACTAAACATCGGTTATTAGTTCAGTCAGATGCACAATGCGTTTGTGTCGACACATTGTATTATCGATTGTATTTTGCTTCTGCCAGTCATTTAGGTACTAGGTAGTACGTACTTACCCTATTTTAAAGGTTCTCACGCCTGTCACACCACGAGCGTGCGATCTATATTAAACCATTCCTTGTTTTTATTCTCCATATATTTCGAGCACGATCCACGACCTGGGAACGACCCCCCCAAGCGAGAAGTTCAGGATCTCAAATAGGCACAATTCTACCGTAAATGGGAAAAAAATATTGTGACGCCTTACAGAGTATTTTTAGAGCATGACTAGGTGTACTTGTATCTGTACTGCAGGCGGCCAGAATAGAAACTAACTTCAAGTTTTTTTGTATCTTCACAAGATCCCCCCTCAATTGCAGAGGTAAGAAAGACGAACTGTACAGAAGTGCTTATAGTCCAGTCAGTGGGGAGTGTTACCTTGCAAAAGGTTAGGTAGTAGCGATTTTAATATATGTTGTTAAGATTGGGACTCTAAGGAAAAAAAAAAGTTTTCGACCTTGGGAGGGTCGAGCTCGACCCGCCATCTTGGATTGAAGGTGCCAAAATTTATTTTTTTCAAAATAATGGTGAAGTGGTCGTTTTTACAACCAAATGGAACAGGGCAAACTTAAATACAACTAAATTACCTACATTTTTTGTGGAAAGTTTTTTTTTGTAAGTCTAATAGGTAACGAGTTACAGTTGCGGAAATGTGAATATTTATCTAAAAAATGATGAAATTCCCAACTTTGTAATTTTTTCGGGTTATTCATTACATAATTATAATAATTTTGTTGACTCATTTCCACACCACCATGAGGTAGAGAACATGGCGCATTTTTTACTGTGGTATCCCCAGTAGGCAAAAAATGCTTAAGTATATTCATTGACCTCAGTAAAGCTTTTGATAGTGTCTCACATTCAAAATTAATTAATAAAGTAAATAATATAGGAATTACTGGCAAAGCTAAAACATGGTTAAAAAGTTATCTCTATCAAAGAACTCAACAGGTTAAAGTAAACAACGAATTAAGTGAAAAGGAAAATATAGATTTTGGAATTCCACAAGGAACTGTTTTGGGACCTTTACTTTTTATATTATATGTTAATGAACTTTTTCAACTCCCAATCATTGGAAACATCATATCTTACGTAGATGATACAGTTATAACTATTGAAGGAAATTCATGGAATGAGGTCGTAGTATCAGCTAATAATGCAATAAATATCGTTAAACTATGGTTTGACGAAAATTTATTGACACTGAATGTCGAAAAAACCCATTTTATACCTTATAGCCTAACAGGGAATAACTCAAATGTAAATCTAAACATAAAAATTCACGAAAGAAATTGCCTCCTTAAATTCGCACCCTGTAATTCAAACTGTATAAACATTAGTAGTAAAAAAGAAATAAAATATCTTGGAATAATTATTGATAATAACATTAAATGGAAAAGTCAAATAAATTCCACAGTAGACAGAATGAGAAAACTAATCTATATATTTTTTAGACTAAGAAATATTGTATCATTAAAAATACTAAAAGATATTTATTATGCATTGGCGCACTCTGTCCTACAATATGGAATCGTGGCTTGGGGGGGTGCATATAAATCATCCCTACTCCCACTGGAAACTATTCAAAAAATACTAATAAAAATCATCTTAAAAAAGCCATATTACCACCCAACTATAAATGTTTTTCAAGATTTCCCGGTTCCCCCACTTACAAAAATTTATGACAAAATTGCACTTCTACAAATACATAAAGATTTCTTTAGTAAAAATAATTTACCACAATTGAATATTAGCAAAAGAATAATATCTGTTGGAGGACTAACCGTGCCACTAGCACGAACCACAACAGCACAACATCACTATATATTCAAGGGTGTAAAATTATTTAATAAATTACCCCTTGATATACGATCGGAAGAAAACTACGAAAAATATAAAAAAAAAATTAAATTAAAATACTCTTGTACCACCTCATAACTTTACTTATTGTTTAGAAATATGTTTTTGCCTTTTAAATTCTTTGAATCATTTATTAACTAACCTATATTTTTATTACTTTTATTGTTATTTTTGTGTTATTTTTTGTTTTATTACTAATGTTTTTTGTTTAATTTAAACAAATGTAAAAATATTTTTGTTGTCCTCTCCTAAACACAAGCAGCTGCTTTATTAGGAGAGTGATTGATATATTGGTGTTTATATTGTTAAAAAAATTGTAACCTTGTTTATATGTTTCAATAAATAAAAAAAAAATAATAAAAAAATAAAAAAAAAAAAAAAAGGTCTACTCCACAGATATACCAGCGATGGTAGATTTCGAAATTATGTTACATTACTATGAATTATGTTAGGTACTATAAATTATGTTACTTAATAACAGTCTTCGTCATCAATGTCATCATCTAACTCATTGCCTGTGATACTGAGATTCTGGGCTTCCATTGACAAAATCTCTTCTTCTTCGTCCTCGACATCGATGTGAACCTCTGGCGAATTTCGGCATGTTTGACCATTACAGCACCCACATACAATAGAACACTTCAATTCAGCTTTCCTGCAGCTACATGCAACGCCGCATCCTTTTTTACAATTGCATGAAATAAATTTTAATAAAGTCTCGGGTGCTGGTTTCTTTGTCATTCTTACTGGAACAAGCCCGTTGGTGTCACGTTTCCAGCCCCAATTTTTTGATTTTTTTTTTGTTTCCATACCATTTTTGGACTTGATGGTACGTTCTAAATGCATGGTACCGTGCAGCGTCGTTCGTTGGTGGCAAAGAGGCAAGATTGAATTTGCTTTTTGCTGTTGACTTTGCGAAACGTTTGTAGCGGACTTCTTCCAAGGTTTCCTTATCCATGTCACCCCCGTACAAAGCAACAAGAAAGCGTGTTCCTGCAACTGCTATGTCTTCTGGTGTTGCATCATGTTGTTTGAAGATTCCTATCGTGGCATTGAGTCTTGTGTCGTTTTGCACAAGCGAACAAAATTTTGTTTTTCCTTGGTTGAAGAAGGACGATGTTGTATCGCAGCCGCTAAAGGTATGAAGGAACAGAATATTCTCAGCCGCCTCTTTGTATTTCACACTATTCGCGGAATACAGTTTTTCAAAAGTTTTGCCTCTCCCGGGTTTGCGAAGATATATACTACTTTTGGGTGGTGCTAATGCTGTCAGCAGAACTAGGAGATCAACGTCTTCGCCAATAATGAAAACAGCGTCATATGATGAACACAAGGAAATCGCAGTATTAACAATCAACTCATCAGCATCTTCTTTAGCCTGCAACTGTAAAATCATCCTGTATAAATTGCTTTGTAAGCATCGAAATCAGACGGACTTTGTTATTTTCATTGGCTAAAAATCGTTCTTGTGAAACTTGAACTGGCATTGTTTCATCGAAAAGAACATCTGCAGACATGTGCTTCTTCGATCGGCGAAGTCTTTCTGCGGTTTTCGTATTTTTTTCACCATCATCAAGCGGATATCCATCGAAAACAATGACTGCATGTGATCCATAGTGATTTCTTACATAGTGAACGTACTTCTCGCAAATTGACCCAAAATAATCATTCCGATTCCATACAACTTTATGTAAAAGATATCCTCCATCCACAACATTAATTTTGCTACCTTCAAGTTGCACGCCTTCTGGAAGTTGTTCGAAAACACCATAAAATGATGATTTCGTACCTTTGCGCACAAACACACTGAGTGACCGAGCATCCAGGCAACGTCCTGTAACCAGGACTCAGTGTTGCCAAGTCAGCTGTAGACTAGAATCCCACTATAACAAATCAACGTCACCGAGCACTCGGATGATGCTATATAAGTATATTGTAACGTAAAAATACGTTAAAATGATATTGTGTAATATGTTCGTACAAAATTTATCAAGAAAACTGGAGTTTTACAATTTTTTGTCAAAATTTTCTTCTTTCAACCGCTGTAACTCGTTACCTATTAGACTTACAAAAAAAAAACATCCACAAAAATGTAGGTAATTTAGTTGTCTTTAAGTTTGAGTTCAACAATTTGGTTTTAAAATCAACCACTTCATAATTATTTTGAAAAAAACAAATTTTGGCACCTTCAATCCAAGATGGCGGGTCGAGCTCGACCCCCCCCAAGGTCGAAAACTTTTTTTTTTCTTTAGAGTCCCAATCTTAACAACATATGTGAAAATCGCTACTACCTAACCTTTTGCAAGGTGGAGCCCTTTTTTATCCCCCACTGACTGGACTATTATGGAATTTTTTATTTATTATTTTTTTTTATTTACGCCCTAATGGGCTTTTACATGAAAATATACATTTACATTGATTACAATAATTGAACATAAGAAGATAAATGGAGTTAATTGTAAGAAAGCAACACATATAATAAAATTTTGTGCAAATTAGCAAAACACTAATAAGATGGATTCAATATAAAATATACCCAAGCATGAAATAGTAAGTAAAAGAAAGTTCAACATAAAAAGTAAGTAAGTGGGTGTGTTTAAACCCAGTATTAATTGTCGGAATTTTTACGTACAACCGAAAATCGTATGAGGTCACGGCAAACGCACAGCAGTTATGTATTCGAATTATTAAATTATATTGGGTGTGACTTCACGGGACACCATTGCATACATTTTAACAATGTCCCATCCAGGACCGGCCCTATGCGGGCGCAACTGGAGCAGTTCGCTTCAGGCGCCAAATTGAGAAGGCCCCAAGGCGCTGATAATACCTCACATCTAACAGTCCTAACACATCGCCCTTGGGATTTTTTTTCACCAAATCAGCGCTACACAAAAATATGAAATCATCCGAATATTATTGATTACAGTGATCACCTAGGCGTCTACTGGTTTTGACAAGAGGCGTCAAAATTTTACTCGCCCAGGCGCCATTTGGCTCAGGGCAGGCCCTGGCTTCATCGAAAGCTCCACCGAAGCTAGAGTCAAGTTAGCATATCAGAAGCTGGACATACTGATAGGGCCCGCAGATACTGCTGATAGTTCACAACTGCTGACCCACTTTTTAATTTGGTAGCTACCTCTGGTCTGTGGCCCCGAAATACCTGAAAAAACCCCTTACTCACTCGCTGAGCGGTCCGTTTTATAGATTTCCCTATCTTGACAAAAGGATTGCTATCTTTAGAGCTTATACGACACGTAGGTATACTGTTGTGGTCCTACCGATATTACAATGGAAGGTGCTCCGAGGAACTAGCGTCATTGATCCGTTCGACACCGGTACATAGTTGTGAAACACGACGAACTTGCGCCCAACATATGTATACAGTTGACATTTGTCACATGAGAACGAGTCGTTCTTGAGTTCAACAGCTAGGCAGTAGAACGATTTGCCGGCGTCTGTGTTTTCGCCTTCCTTCAACGTGGATCTCTTCAAGACCCATGTTCACTCCTTCCTCTCCTCAAAAAGACTCTTCACACAGCGTTCCCAAAGATGATATAGGCCCTGGGGGAAATTATTTTCCTCAGGGTCTGTGTGGAATTAATGTTAAAAAAAACCTTGTCATTTTTGGAGATATCTATATATATTACTAACCCTACGATGGGCAATGTACTTTTACCACTTTGGAAGGCAGGTGTGCAAATAGTGTGTATGAATGTGTCAATAGGTTGTTTATCGTACCAACGATGAAGAGTCCTTTTTTCCAGCAGAATTCTGGCCAAGTCGAGTGATACAAAAAAATATACTATTCGGCAGAGTTTGTATTAGTTGGTATCCAAATACATTGGTACTTTGACCCTGATACCATATGCGGTGACCTATCCAGACTATGTGGTAGAGTCGTTGAAGTTTTTCTTTAAAATATATATATTTTACTAACTCATCGGCAATAGCACTATTCGACGCAACTCGCCGAGTTGTATAGTGTATTAATGCCACTTCCCAAAAAGTCAACGGAAAATAAAGAAAATCAAAATGGCCTAGCCAGGCCACATTGCCCATCGGAGGGTTAACTCCTTAAATATTTTACATTTTCAAATTAACAAAATTATGAGACATTTTTTATAAAAGTTATCTGACTTAATTTATTTATTTATTTATTCAGACAAATTGACATGTTTAGTTCATATTATTACTGAAATGTATATAATTACATAACAAAAACCAAAAAAAAGTTTCATTTTTCTCTGAAACTAAGTTGTGTAATAAAGAAAATGTATATAATAAATATAAGTACACATACATTGTTTTGTGAGAAGTAGAAAAAATTAATCTGGTAGCATATATTATAATCGGATTTACCGAATTAACCTGGTAACATAAAATATTAAAATTTACAGAGTATGAGGTAAGCGTTGTAACTAGAATGTGTAATAAATTATGTGCATGATTGTTTTCACTGAATTAAAACATGAATTCAGAACAAATTATATTATACGGCAATACGAATATATACCGCGCTCATTTCTTGAACTACTGCTAAAATGTAAAAAAAATAACTATATATATAGATAGAAATATAAACTATGAAACATAAACTATGAATATAAATACATAGTACCTGATTTAGTGCTACTTTGGTGAAATTGGTGCATTACTTCGTACGCCATATTGTGTTATGTATTTATTATAAATCATTACCGTAGTAGGTACCAAGTTTCACACAGAGTTAGTGTGCGACGTACAAATGTGATACGCTTTACAGTAGTGATGTACCTAATGAGCAGACAGGCTTCAGGGGCGCATAACCATAAATCTTAGGTTGAAAAACATCAGAAGTTTGGTGATTTTGTTTAACAGTTATACAGCATACGTTCACTTTCGACTCTCCCTAAGTTTAGAATCCAATCATTGACTAATTTACGCAGGACGCTTCCACTTTTCAATTTCCAAGAACCGGGTATAAGGTTGAACATTTTTGGACCTAGGTAAGAATATTGTCTTTGAGCAAGGGATGTCATAGTAGCAAGTGGAACTATTGGATTCCTCCCTGCATGTCGGGTGTTGTGATATAATGTTCTACGGAGGGGAAGAGGTGACGATATTTTTGTGTGTATAATATAACTTTTCTTATAAATAGTTGCCTCACATCCAGAACTCCTATCTCTTTGAATAAATCATTACTGGGGTATCTAAATGGTTTTTTAAGTATGACCCTTAGTAGAGATTTCTGTGCTTTGGCTAAGGGGTCCAGAATTGATTTGGTACATCCTCCCCATCCTAAAGATGCATATTCAAGTAAAGAGTTGCACATGGCATAGTACATTAGTTTTAGATCTTTTGCGCATAGAATATTTCTAATCGCCATGAAAAGATGCGTGAGTTTTCTGACCTTTGTGGAGATTGAATAGATATGTTCATTCCATCTCAGATTCTTGTCTACAATAATTCCTAGATATTTTATGCTATCCACATACTCTAAGGTATTGCAATTGCAAGTGTTTGGGTCATTGCAATGGTGTATAATAATTCTTTGAGTTTCTCTTGGTTGTCCCGCTTGAGTTGCACTGAAGCAAATGAATTTAGTTTTGTCAGTATTGAGAGTGAGAAGATTATTATCTAGCCATTGTTTTACCTTGTTAATACCAATTTCTGCATTACTATGAACTTCATTCCAATTTTTGCCTTCAAATAATAATACTGTGTCATCGGCAAAGGTGATAATATGATCGGCAAATGAACTGTTACATAATTCATTTATATAGATATTGAATAAAAGTGGTCCTAGAGTGCTTCCTTGAGGTACACCAAAGTTTATATCAGCCGGATCGCTTAGAGTATCGTTAATATTCACTCTTTGGCTCCTATTTTCTATATAACTACCTAACCACTTAAGTAGCTGACCCTGAATGCCGATGCGCTGTAGTTTTTTCAAGAGAATTTTGTGTGAGATAGTATCGAACGCTTTGGCTAGATCCAAGAAGAGCGCAATGCATTTTCTTCCTTTATCTATATTGTTGGAGATGATTTTCGTCAGGTTTGTAATGGCATTTTCAGTGCTCAATCCTGGTCTGAAGCCATACTGTCTATTGGAAAGGATATTGTTTTTTTCAAGGTAATGACTTAGACGATTCTTTACAATTTTCTCAATAATTTTCGAGATTGAATTGAGCAAAGAAATTGGCCGGTAATTGTGTATCTGCGATTTATCTCCATTTTTGCGAAGCAGTATAACAATAGAGTGTTTTAAATGATTTGGAAATTTTCCTGAATTGAAGCTTAGATTGGAAATATACGCGATTGGAGTTGCTATGAAGGATTTAGTAATTTTTAGCAGAATTGATGAAACGTTATCAGGACCACAAGCATTCGATGACTTAAGTTCGTCAATTATATTTATGACTTCGTTTGAAGTTGTTTGGATGTTGTCTAATTTATGACCGAAATTAGAGATTTTTAACTTAGCGAGATCGGATTCTGTTGTATTAAGATTGTTGAGAATTTTTTTAGCAAGTGTGACTCCCACTGACGTGAAATAATTATTGGCAAAATTCGCAATGATTTTTGGGTCTGAGGTGTTCGCGTTATTGATGTTCAGTGATTTAATATCGGAAGATTTATTTATTTTTGTTTTAGTTATATTGCGAAATGCTTCCCATAAACGTTTTGGAGTACAGTTATTTTCGTAAATTATTTTTTTATAATAATTTCCTTTGGCCGATTTTATTAGTTTTTTGCAAAAGTTCCTATAATTTTTGTAATGAGCTTGTACTAAAATATTTTCAGGGCACCTATTTGCCTTTTTATGAAGTTGGTTCCTAATGTTAATCGATTTGATAAGGCCAGGGGTGATCCATGGCGTAAGTTTTATTTGTTTATGTGGTATGAGTTTATTGCTTGTATGTTTTGAAATATATGAATGTAATTTAGTGATAAATTCATTCATCGATGAGTCGGCATCAGTTTGGTCTAGAACATTTTGCCAGTTTTCTGAGCTCAAGTCTTCAATTAAGTTATTATAGTTTATTCTTGCAACATGTTTAATTTTAGCAGGATTAGGAGGTTTGTTTTTAAGGCAGAGTGCTGTTGTATAGTGATCTGAGATTGTAGAGTGAATGACAAATGAGTAAAGAAAAAAAAATCGAGTAAAGATTATTATATGAATCTCATACCTTTCATGATTTTTGAAGAATCTAATATTTTTGAAAACCATATCAATCATTCGAAAATACCTACATCAGTACATGTACATCATTTTAACCCTCTGACGTTGATGCTCGTCTGTCAGACACCGCAAAATCTATGTGCATTTGCAATGCCGTCTATGCACTACTGGGCATTTGCTAAAAGTTGCATAGTTACAATTTCGCTCAGTGCCTTCCTGAGCCTGTTCCAGCCACCATCAGCAGTGAGTGGTCTATTTATGCACTACCGTAGCCGCGGTGGCGCGGTGGTTGCAAGTGAGGAGTTACAGCAGGTGTCTACGGGACGTAAGGTAATCCTAATAATCTGGTAGACATATTATTGTCTACCAGATTTAAAACTACTATAAAGAATTTTTATAATTTTTTAAGGTGGTTGTGCCAAAAGTGTCAATATATCGTAAACATTGATAAATACTATATTTTATTTAAATTTGTTTTACAAGGCCGTTTCCTGCAATAACTATTTTAGTTAATTATTAAATATTTATAAAAACAATACCCAAAAACAAAAACACATTTTTAAATAATAGTACTTGTTTGTCAGACTTCTCCTCAGCAGAATGAAAACAAAAAAGTCACCTCAGAGGCAGAGGGTTAAAGATAGCCTTGCTTGTGTAGTGGTGTAAGAATCAAAAAATTAGGTAGCTGAAGAATGAAACCAAAAAAAACGTGAAAAGAAAATGGTCGAATTGAACCGCGAGACTAAATTTAAACGAAATTGATCCCACCTACCATTTTTGGTCATTTACAGGGTAAGAGGGAACTGCGGGCGGTACGCGGTCAAACTTGTCCTCTGATTTGCCTTTAGTTACAACATTTCCGAAACACATAGTAATTATGATTTTCTTTTCCAAAAAAACTACTTTCCAAATTATGCGACCGAAATCCGATAAAAAAGCGTATTGAGATACAACAGCCCTCAAGGTGTGGGGCGCAAAAACAGTGAAAAAAGGTTGTTAAAACTTTAAAATCTTTAGAAAGCAGTTTCCGTGTTTAGCATAAGCTCATAAATGATACTCCCCACCAGTGGGCGATGAAGAGATTCAGGAGGGCTGGTGGTGGCCTAAAGAGTGACAGGAAAGGTTTTGAATATCAATAAAGGAGCTACTTTGGAAATCAGTGATTCCCGGGATTGGACGATATTCCCAGCATTCATCCCATTCATGACGGACTCCGTGGTCGAGGGGTGAGGCTCTAAGGCAGTGGTTCTTAACCTTTGTGGAGGTACCGAACCCTACCAGTTACAAATGCGCATTCACCGAACCCCTCCTAATTTGAAAAATAAAATTAGATTTTTACAAATTCAAAACAGGGTATATATTTATATATAGGTGTACAAAATAGAAAAAAAAATAATGAAACAAAGATCAAAACATTAAATTTTAATGGTTATATCAAAACATGAAACATATTAATTATTATTTACTTTAAATCAGTGTGACTTCTGCTGTTGCCTTTCAGAAACCAATTCAGATTTTCGCGGCTTTACCTTGGCAAGTACCACTCTCATGTCATTTTCACAACAAAGTCTATTCCTCTTCTTCGTTTTTATATCCAGCATCTTCGAAAAGGATTGCTCGCAAAGATATGTTGTAACAAATGGTATAAAAATCTCCAGAGCTTTCTTAGCAATAACAGGGTATGTTTCCACTTGTTGACACCAAAACTTTGAGAGCAATGTTGTTCTGAAGAGTTGCTGTTGAACCTGGCTCTGCTGAATTTCAATGATTTCATCAAATATAAGTCGTGGGTCTTGACCTCCACCGAACCCCCGAGACTGACTCACCGAACCCCTGGGGTTCGATCGAACCCAGGTTAAGAACCACTGCTCTAAGGATTTGGCGATATTCCCAACTGGGGGCGATGGAGATATTCAGGAGGGGCGGTAGTAGCCTCAGGAGTAACAGGAAGAGATTTAAAAAGCAGTAAAGGATCGATTTTGTAAAGCAGAGATTTCCGGGATTGGACAATATCCCCAACTAGGGGGCGATGTAGGTACTGATTCAAGAGGGGCAGAGGTGGCCTCGGGAGTAACAAGAAGGGTCTTGAATAACAGTAAACGAACGGCGATGGCGATAAGTTGGCGCTGAATAAATTTGGTTATTTTTTTACTGTGATTATCGCACGAGAGTCCCAACCGCCCGGAACCAGTAGGATATGCCATCCCCAATTTAGGGAATATTATAAAGATGCAAATATATTTGAGGAAAACCGTTGAGAATTTTCAAAATGCCTTTATAATGACAAACGAACAAACAAATATTAAGAAACTTGGATCAAATTGCTATCACAGTTCTTAAAATTAAAAGAAAAATCAAATACGTCAATAAATAAAGTCAGTTACTTACATTATTTACACCGGGAAACATATACTGGTAAACCAAAAGTAAATCTTTGATGTTTGACGAGCTCAACATCAATAAAAAGAAGACAAGCCGAAGAGACCAGTGACCACCATACTTGTCTGTAACATAGTTGTGTGATGGTGACAACTTGTCCATTCCTAGTACTCGTATGTGACTGTCATAAAAAGAGGATTTTCTATTTTTGCCCATAATTTTACTTGTTTTTTACTCAAGTCGTGCCATACTTATAGGGGAGAATGACAACAAACTAAATGAGAGATGTCAATCACAGCATTGATGTATTTTCCCATATTAAATATACATAATGAATATCGTTGAATAAAATGTTCATTTTTTCCTGAAAAAACAGGGTGATGTCAAGGAGATTGGAAGCTCTGCTTCGTGGAAGTAGTTATGGTCATTTTACTTCAACGGAAATGTTACCGATTTTGATCCGACTTTTTGATGTTTTATTAGGTTTGATCAGGGCCAAACTCACTATCCGCAAAACAAAGCAATGCTAAGGATTTTATAAGGCAATAATCAGGGTTATTCATTAAATATTATTACTCTCTCATGGAGTTAATTCCTATGGGAAACCTTGGGGTTTATGTGTCATATTTAGAGATGTTGACAATGTTGTGTAGCATCTTTTTAAGGAAACTGAGCCTAAGACCCGTATTATAGAATAATACACAAAAGTTCCCTTAAGAAAAATGGCAGTACACAAATCATCCAAATATTATTATTATCAATTAAGAATCATTCCATAGCCGTGACGACGGACACAAGAATGAGTCCAAAAGCTGGCCAATCATATACCAATATAATACGACATATTATAATATAAAAGGTTTTATTAATCGTTGATTTGGAGCAATATTGATTGAAGGTGTGATATTGTCAATGATTAATTAGATTTTCACTTCATAAATACCTGTGTGGGATATATGCATTGGTTTTATAAATAATATAATAAATCCATAAAATACAACCACTTGATGAAAGAATTAAAATTATTAAAACTCTCAGATAGAATAATTGTTTCACGCTTAACTATTATTTTTAAATTGTTAATGGTATTATAGATAGCCTTGATTTACTTAGCTTATTACCTTCCATATACCAACTAGAAATAGTCAATAAAAAATTATTTTTAATTAGAACAACAATATCAGGATGGAGTCGATTAGATACTCACTTAGATTGCATGCAGTTGACAATACTTTCTCAGAAATAGTAGATCTGTTCAACTGCACGAAATGTTGTTAAAGAAGGCTATGATAACATACCTCATAAATAAATATCAATTTTAACTTTTATTATACTTTTGCATGTGTTCTATTTTATAATTTCTTTGTTAAACTAAAATATTATATACTAGCTGTACAGCGCCATATACAGGGTTTTCCAATAAGAGGTGTTATTTTGATATTCAATCGAAAAAGATCAATGGTTTCGTTGCTTGTGTGGCACGTAGCGCCGTCTTGTTGAAAGCAAACGTTGTCCAGATCAATACCATCCAATTCCGACCATAAAAAAATGATGAGTCATCTCTCGATAGCGCAATCCATTCACCGTAAATGTTGCTCCAGCCTCATTTTCAAAAAAGTAAGGTCCAATGACTCCGCCGGACCATAAACCGCACCAAACAGTCACACGTTGAGGATAGAGAGGCTTTTTAACAATAACTCTTGGGTTTTCCGAGCTCCAGATGCAAAAATTTTGCTTGCTAACGAAGCCACCGAGGTGGAAATGGGCCTCATCACTCAAAATGATTTGCATTTGATTCACTCAAGTGAATTTCAATAATTTCAATGCGTTGTTAAAGCGTGTATCGTACCATTTTTATTAATGGCGTAGTTTTTACTTGTCAAATGTCAAAAATGACAGCTTTAAATGTAACATCTACCGAAATAGCGGGCTATTCAAAATAAACCTCTTATTGGAAAACCCTGTATAATATTTATATACTATTGCTGTGGCTCCTTCCAGAACTTTCAAGAGCATTCTCGAACTTTTCGGTACCTTCTAGACTCATCGACACACTCCGGCACTCAGTTTGGAACCTTATAGAACCTTCTTGTAATTTCTACTTCCTGAACCCTCTAGAACATTTGAGCACCTTCATGAACTTTCTGGAACCTTCCAGATACACCAACAGTCGGCGGGCCCATTCTGAAATAATCTGAAGCATTCGCAGCCTTCCCATAACAAAGTACATTTTCTTCTCCCACTCCCACCCACGCTCAGCCACCCCCACCAAACTCTCTTACTTTCGATGTGATACCAAGAGCTATCTACCACCATAATCACCGGTGGGTGGCAGTGGCTGATTGTGGAGAAAATTAGGCAGGTAGGGAAAAACAGGTTTCTTTTTATAATATATACTAGTAGATCCCCCGCAATGCTCCCTATTGCTAATGTCTTTCTCGGGCGTCTCCGACTTCTTCCACCATTCACTACTGTATACCATAAATGTTACTGTCAAAATACTACATCACATCGACTTCAATTCGACTCCGTATCTCATTACAGTGCAGAGATATTGCACCCTATATAAGTAATAAGTATTCGTTGGGCGTCCCCGACTTCTTCTAAAACATCTCTAAACTCCTGGTACTTTATAACAACAAACTTTCAATGATATCGGTCAACTACTTTTCGAGTTTTGCGAGCACAAATATATGCAGGCTGAATAGAAACCAGTTAGAATTCAATTCAATCATTTGGAATGCATTTTATAACGTAATATATACGTTGTCCTGCCACAGACCTTCTATGTAGGGAAATTATTTGTGGTTGTATGTTTTTTTGGATGCCTTATATGAAGGAAAAGCAAAATTTGTGGTTGTATGTATTTTTTAATGAGAATTCTGAAAAAAATTAAAATTAAAATTTTCATTCATTAAATTTTTAGATCTCGATAACAGCGCCGCCACCTCTTGGGTCCAAAACTATCTTATATTTCAAGCTGGAACCAACGATACACATTTAAAAAATTTCATTGAAATCAGTTGGACAGTTTCGGAGATTAGCGTGTGCGAACAGAGTGACACGTGATTAAGATATTAGATGTCATGCTTCTAAAGGCCCTTACAGGCGTATAATATAAATATACTGGCTGACGTGTACGCGGCGTTGCTGGGGGTTACCCTTACCATCGCGGACTTTTCTGCAGGCCGTTTTAAGATTTACAATACCATAGTACATTATTTTGATGTAACTCTAAGGTTTAGCCAGCGTTAGCAATATAGTGACCGAAAATATATTTTTTACAGCATTATTATGAAATATCGATTTTTCTCTACTTTCTATAAATACAATATTCACATATTATACATGTAAACCTTCAGAAAGAAATTCTCTAAATGATAGTGAAAACCCTATCAAAATCCGGTGCGTAATTTAGAAGAACTAAGCGCACAAACAGACAGAGGCGGATAGCAACTTCATTTTATACTATTTATTATAGATAAATAATAATAATATGTATTGTCGGCTCCATTACTGAGTACGGACCCTTGTCTGCTGCAATCTTTGTTTATATCTAGGGCTCAAGTGAGTTTTTGTGCAAATTGACTGACTCTATCAGCGATGTGTAGTTTACAACCTCCTTTTGTGGAAACGTGTAAATGTAATAATTTTTAATTAATGCAATAAATTAACAAGTATGGTGACTGCCATGCAGGGGAGTGTTGTAATGCATTTTTAAAAAGACACATAAAATGTGTCTATTTAAAGGTTATTTAAACATACTAATTTTCGGTCGTCAGTGTACACGTGATATGAAATTGTATTCCTGTGTAATATATAAAATTATTCAAGTTCAATGAACTTTTGATTTTCAAAATTGCAACTGATGAGTAAAAATCATATCAGAATAGTGATAAAGTAGGTATCAAATTAATTAATAATTCCTTATTGTGTATTTATTTTGTTTAAACGTTTGACAGATCTAAATCTGAATCACTAATGATTTTTAAAGTTTACTAATGGTGTTCATTTGAAAGGTAATTCTGGTTGACTCTCTAATTATTTATATTTCTATCAAATAAAAAAATATAATAAAGAAAATTTGATGAATTGTTTTTTATATGCGGTAATCCTGAGGCAAATATTTTGTAAATACTTTCAGCTCATAGAGAGTTTCAGTTCGACAAATCCTACAATTTCACAAGTTTGCACCAGTTTTATATAAGTACTTTCAGCTCATAGAGTTTCAGCTTCACAAATCCTACTTTTTCACAGGTTTGCACCAGTTTTATATAAATATGAAAGAGATTTCCGTGCGTTCGGTTTTGGATTCGGAAGCACTCGTTCCAAAAATCAGACCTCCGAATATTAATGCGAAAACATAAAAACTGCTTATTAAAGTTTATAGCCAATGAATCCACCAATATCACCGTTTATCTCATATTTTTAAGGTTTATTAAAAAAGAATTAATTGTTAAATTTATAAATGCATGCATTCTGTATATTAGTTACCAAAACTACCTGTACTTATTTAGGGCAACATTAAATATTTCTGCTGTATGATGTATGATGGTGTGAGAAATGTCGAAAGGGACGCTTAGATGGTTTGCGCGTGTAGAGCAAATGAGCAAAGAAAGGAGTGTAAGGAGAATATATTATGCAAATGTGAATGGTAGCAGAAGTCGAGGACCCCTGAGGAAGACATGGCACAATCAAGTGAATCAGATACTTGAGTCAGGCCATGTTAAGAGTTAGAATAATAGAAGAGTATGCATGAGACAATGTATGAAT
Organism: Hesperophylax consimilis; assembly: GCF_061612785.1. Classification (NCBI taxonomy): domain Eukaryota; kingdom Metazoa; phylum Arthropoda; class Insecta; order Trichoptera; family Limnephilidae; genus Hesperophylax; species Hesperophylax consimilis. Next base: position 8,792,276 of record NC_142842.1, read on the forward strand.
GTCAATGAGGCAAGGAGTGTGTGTCAAGACCGAGTTGTTTGGTGGTCCATCCTCTCTGCCTACCCCTGTGGAGAAACGGCGTTATGGTTGGTTAGTTAGTTATTTCTGTATGTTATACTTTCTGTATGTCTCCTGAAAATGTCTAGACATAAAAAAAAAATTTTAACATGTAACAGGTGTTCAATTTTTAGAAAACAATTTAATGTGATGTCTACACACAGACTGCACCATATAAAACATAATGTAGAGTATTCCGTGACAGGAACTTTAGTGACATCTTTTGATATTTGATAGAAGCTTAATCAAGCTAATGAGGTTCAAAATAAAATTATAAAAATCACCTACCTACAGCTACCCAAATTTGGGTAGCTATTGCTCGAGAGGCTGTGCCAATGAAATTGGATTTTGATGTAAAATATCACAAACATGTCCATTGGATATCAATGTAAAAAATATTTCCCAGATGATTAGCGTTTATTGTTGCATCTAGAATAAAGAACAGAAGATGTCAAAACATAGTGAAAAATGCTTTCATGTTGTCAGTAACTTTATTAAAGCTTTCAAACTAAAACCTGGTTAAAAGGAAATATAACTAAAATCATCAAATATTATAAAACTGGTAACACATTGTAATATAACTTTGACATGAAGAACTACATATACAATACATATTACGAAACAATACAGGATTCACACAATCAACATTTCCTTTCAGATAAACCTAAGAAATATTCATTTACAAGGTGGAATAAGATTAATATGTTTGTATGTACATTGCAGATGGAAATCTTGGCAAAATGTGAATAATTGAGGAAAAGGAAAGCATGTTAACATTAAAACATACATAAAATAAAAAAATAAAAAATTGTTTGGTACCAATTTCATAAAGCACCGGCATTAAAATATTAAAGATTATTTTTTTTAAATTGAGCAATACGAACAAGATCATCAACAGATCTTAAAATTAAAATAATACAATAATTAATAAAATAATCATTATACAGTGTTCACTCTGCCTTAATATGTGTTACTGAGAACTAAAAAAAATAACTTGTTCAACAAACTATGATCACATTGAGAACCGATTTTGAAGTGACGTAAATACTTGTGTCCACTATTCGTCATTACAAAATGTGTTCATCAAACCTCAACGATTGTATTTGAATATAATAATACTGTATTCATCCCACGGAGCCCAGACGGAGTTGTCACAAACTTCTCACAAAGCTAGCCAATTTAAATGCTAAAAAACTTAGCAGTAAAAATAAACTTAAAATATTTGATCTTGGTCAAGTAAGCATTCTTCATTGGTTTAAATGCCTCCATGCTTGGTGTGATCATCCTTCAGCAGGACAAGCTGTGGACTCAGCCACGCATTTGGTAAAGTTATTGGTAGGTCTTCAGGAGTTCGGTGGTGGACTCGAGGTCTCTCTTGAGCCAGGCAGCATTCAGTCGAATGGTCTCCAAGGTCTGTTGGACGGTTCTCTCCGTGCCGGGGGAGTTGTGGGTCTTGAAGAACTCTTCAACTTCGAGGGCGGATTCTTCCGACGCAAAGTTCTCGGTGGCACATTTGACGAGGCGTGAAAGCAGGAAGCCTCCCTGTAAAACAACACAATTCGGTTGATAAATTATTGCATTGCTTTCGAATAAATATTTACATAAATTAAAATTTTATAGCACTCCTAGCATATTATGCTTGTTCCAAATGTATGCCTTTGGAGCGCATCGCGAGATGGTTTTATAAAGTTCGTTAGCGTAAGTTTGTTAGAGTTAAATTCAAGAGCAGTAAAGCACTGCACAAAAATTGACATCATGATTTAGTATGTGGAATCTGTCGGGCGTTTTGCACACTGCAAGTTGCCGCATGTGTGATTTTGTGATCGAGGCTATTAAAAGCAGTTGCTGAAGTAAGTTACAGACAGAGCAAGCAACTAACGACTTATATTCATATTTTATTAATACTAAACTACTAAGCGCCCTTGAGGTGATTTTTCACAAAAACGGCGCTCTACAAATTATCCAATTATTATTATTATTATTATTATTATTATTAAACAGTATTTAAAAATTATCTTTGCCCGAATAATTCAGACTTTTAGATTTCAGTAATTATTACTTTTACCAACATGTATTTTTTGAAATCTCTACTTGACTATTCAATAAATCCATGAGTGCATCTTAAGAGGTTGTATGTAATGCATATCTCAAACTGGTAAAATGACAGCTGCTCAAATTAACATATTATCAAGTTGCAATAAAATGCAAAATACTCGGCGTGGATACCGCTAACTACATATACAGTAGAACCCCGTTAATTCGAACCCCGATAATTCTAAAAAACGCGTAATTCGAAATTTTCGCCAAAAAAATTTCCGCAGAAAAATTTTTTCATACTAAATTTTTTTTAATTCGAAATTCGTTAATTCGTAATTCGAAATTTATTTTTGTCCGCGCACGAAAATTTGTTCGTGTAATTCGAAAAAATTTGATTTTTGCCAAAATAAATCATAATATTTCGTAAATCTGAATCTAAAAGTCAGCCGTGGCGGTAAAACGCCGAAAAATGTATTTTTACGTGGTTATACATCGTCCTAATAAGTATTATTATTTTGTAAATCTGAATCGATTTACACTGGAATGTCGTACTCTTTCAAATTTATTTCGAATATCTGAGTTTGAAGGGCCGAGAAAATACGTTTTACGCGGATATATGTCGTAGTTTTACGAGTTTACACCAAATATCTGAATTTAAAGGGTCGGCCGCGACGAAACTCGGCCGCGAAATTTCGATTCACGCGTAAATGTATCGTATATTTACGAATTTATTTCGAATATTTGAATTTAAATGGCCCGCTGCGACGGAAATCGGCCGCGAAATCTCGATTTACGCGTAGATATATCGTATTTTTACGAATTTATTTCGAATATCTGAATTTTAAAGGGCCCGCCGCGACGGAAATCGGATGCGAAATTTCAATTTACGCGGAAATATATCGTATTTTTATTAACTTTACTTTGAATATCCGAGTTAAAAAATACGGCGCGATGGAAATCGGCCGAAAAATTTCGATTGACGCCGAAATATGACATATTTTACGAATTTACTTCAAATATCTGAACTTAAAAGGCCGGGCGCGACAAAAAACTACCGATAAAATTCGATTTACGCGGAAATATATCATATTTTTACGAATTCACATAAAATATCTGAATTTAAAGGGTCGGCCGCGACGGAAATAGGCCGCGCATTCTCGATTTACACGGAAATATATCGTATTTTTGCGAATTTATTTCGAATATCTGAATTTAAAGAGCCGGCCGCGACGAAATACGGCCGCGAATTCTCGTTTTACGCGGATATATATCGTATTTTTACGAATTTAAATTCAGATATTTGAAATAATGGGCCGGCCGCGACGGAAAATTACCGCGAAATCTCGATTTACGCGGAAATATATCGTATTTTTACGAATATCTCAATTTAAAGGGTAGGCCGCGACCGAAATCGGCAGCGAAATCTCGATTTACGCGTAAATATATAGCATTTTTACGAATTTATTGCGAATATCTGAATTTAAAGGGCCTGCCGCTACGGTAATCGGCCGCGAAAATAAAGAAATAATTGGTATTAATACGAATTTACAGCTAAAATACCACCCGGATTTGAAGAGGCGGCCGAGAAAATCGATTTTCGGCGTTTTTTTTTTTCATAAAATTTCGAATTACGTGGGAATTTGTTAATTCGAAATTTGATTTTTGATGTCTCGTGGATTTCGAATTAACGAGGTTCTGCTGTACATATATATATTTTTATGATTTTTTTAAAGAAAGACTGACATTCCTGGTTTGCAAATATCATGACAATATTTGAAAATCTCCTACTACCACCACAGTAAGCGGAAAATGTTGCTTGTGTTGTGATTGAGGACTTAGCCAGCCGAGGAATTGAACACACTACGCCTGGGTAGGACCCAAACACAATGTCAACTCAGCTACCGACCAGTCAAACTCCATATGCATATATTATTATAATTCAACAAAACTAGAACTTTTATAGAAATGTACTTTCACCATTTCCTAAGAAGAAAGCAATTAAAAAACACAATAATCTTGTGGAAAACCTAAACGCAGCTAGCTTATTTATAAGAACATAGAAGCCAATTTGGTCGAAAGCTTCTTCAAGGTCAAAATAAGTAACATCAACTTGACCACCTTTGTCAAGAGTTTTTTCTTTGGATATCCGATATATAGTAATAATATTTTACCTGGTAACGGTCAATTAGCATCTTCCAGTTCTTCTTGAAGAAGTCCCACACCAGGTCCCTTCCAACCCGACTGTTAGCTACAGACATTATTACAAACACTGTGTCTTGGGATCTAACATCATCCTGCAAGAATAATAACAAATTATTAATAGATGTACTTTCATTCATAATGCACTAAAAACCAAACAACAATTTAGGAGGGAAAAAGACAAGTGATCACTGGGCTAACCCCGTGATCTAATATCCCGTAACCCTAGGCTACTCCCTAAGAATATCTTTTTCAAATGAGGGCTTGTAAAGCACACTTAAAGCTCCGCAGACAACAGATTAAACGATCGGCCGATAGTTCAGTCGGATCGGACTGCATCTTCGCACACTATACAAATAAAACTATCTGATTGGAGGTGCCACACTGACCAATAGTCTGCAGATTGCTACAAGGGCATAAGCTGCTCTTCTTGAAAATTTCAGTAGTCTGTGTTAAGTCATTTGTGTAGTACGCTATACTAATTGCAGTCGGCCGATAGTTGGCAGTCACTTTAATTGAAAGGTATCTTATGTCTCGGTGCTAATTAAGCAACCGACTAAACAGTAAGCCGATCAAAAATGTATGGTCTGCGGGGTCTAGCAGGGTATTTTTGCATTTCATATCAGAGACACTCCCAAAAAATATGAGAGACAGAGACACTCACCGACATGGCGAATGCCAACACCTTCTCCAGTAGCTTGACATCCTTGATGGCACCGAGAGCACGGCTGATACGGTCCTTCTCCTCGTGTAGTTCGGCACCGCGGTACATCTCTAGGAAGTCCAGGAAGGTGGACTCCTCCGCGTCCAGCAGTACGGCGCGGTAGCAAGCGGAACGCAGATCGGCGGGAACCTGTGCGCCTCCGGCTTTGTGGACAGCGAACCTAAAACCAGATTGGGTTTATTTGTGTGCAAACAAAATGATGAAGAGCTAGCAATCTTTAAGTATAAAATTCTACGAAAAATCTTTGGACCTAGAAAATGGATCTTACAGGATAAAGATGAATCATGAACTTCAAAATCTTTCAGATCAAGTGACCATTGTAAGGTTCTATAGGACCCAAAGACTGAACCAAAAATATGCAATTGAAAATAATTAAATTTGGTACCCAAAGATACATAAACTTTTATGAGTCCATCTCAGTTGGTTCCATAAAGGGAACAAATTGACTCTACTGCTATTGAAGTATGGTGTAATAAAAGGAACAATTCGACTTTAAGGTTTAAGAGACATATAATAAAAGTGAAAGGAGTGTACCTGTTCTTAGCCTCGGCGAGGGTGTCGGGGTCCTGGAAGGTTATCATCCTGTTGAGGGCGAGGCTCCGCAGTAGCGTGTGCAGGTGTGTCTCCTCGGGCTGCGCGTCCCAGCCGCTGCGGCGTGCCACCTGGCGGAACAGACGGCGACAGTACACTCGCCACGACTCTTCCAGCTCCGTGTGCGACAGCAACACTGACAGCTTCGACAGGCAGTTGGCGATGGACGACCACACTGTGAAGTTGGTCTCCTCGGAGAAGGCCTCCATCAGCTTGAGGGACTGAAACATGAAAGTTATATTATAAAACTTTGACAAAACAGAAGTTGAAAACCTTGACAGTTGTTCTTGATAATACAGAAGGTTCCATGACAAAACAGAATATTGAAGAAAAGTAATGAAAGCGATGAAAATAAAAACTATTCCAACCTAACCTATTATTTTTAGCTTCAACAAAACAGTTGAAGCTAAAATTTATTTTTTTCAGTTACCAATACTGAGATGTTTCTTGAATGCTATTCATATGTCATTCGATAATCTCCTCATACATGCTTTAAGATTCACCACTCAAACTGGCCCTAAAGGTCACACTGTAGTTTGCTAACTAAAGCAATACTAGTAATGATTTGACTGTAAAATCTATACAGGTAATTAGAAAAATATCTAAGGTATCCTTTGAATGAAATCCTTAAACAATTTTCTTTTAAATTCTCTGAGATAGATACCATAACTCCCGTAATGTTTTGTGACCAGCCTGCACCATGGCCTAGGCGGTCAAGTGTAAGGGAGTGGCTGGCGCAAGGCAGACACCAGCTTGTTGAAGTCCCAGCTGGTGTAGCGAGTGTGGTAGTAGCCCACTGCTCCGGTGTTCACCTATTTGTTGAACCACTGATAGTTACCTCAACAGTGGGCGTGTGTCCAGCCTGCACCATGGCGAACAAGTCGTCCAGAAGTCCCAGGCGGTCCAGTGGGGGGAGAGACTGGTTGCGCACGGCAGACACCAGCTTGTTGAGGTCCACGCTGGTGTAGCGCGTGCGGTAGTAGCCCACTGCTCCGGGGTTCACCTACAACCATCATACATTGCATTTTAATACAAATGTTTTATTAAATGATAGCTTAAAGGTGGGCTTATTGCCAGGTACATAATGTAAATGTACTTTTCATGCATTAAATCTTTCGTTTTTTGCAATTTTGAGTTTTTTTGTAATTAATATGGTAACGGATTTGCATTAACAATATTGCGAATTGTAGGAACAATGTGTGAGTCAATATTAGCAAAGCTGTTATTGACTATCATTACAATTCACTTCAGCGCTCAGTGATTCATGCTTATTCAGAATTAATCTGTCAGCAGAATTAATTAAACATTAAATATGAATGAAGATAACAAATGCACCGCGTTCCAAAACATTAGCAATTAATTAAAATTAAAACAAATAAACAAGACGAAGAAATGCAAAATAAGATACATTAAAATTAGCTTAGCGGAAATTTTGGTTTAATCCTCTTAAAAAAACAAAGTATTATTTTTGACCTTCAATTAAGATTATATAATACATAGTGTAGAACTTTTATTAACCTCGCAACTGATTTCATTTTTACCTTTGACCTTTATTCTTAGTTTTGCAGTTCAAATAACAATTCGGACAGGCAAAAAATTGTTTTGTAATGAATTTATACTTCAAAGGTTAATTAACCCTTAAATGCATGATTTATTAAATTTTCTGGAAAAAAAAATATTTTGTAGATATTTACATGCATATGCAAGGAAATATAAAGAATTTATTTTATTTGTAATTTTTTAATGATATTTGATTAAAAAAAACCCTCTGACGTTGATGCTCGTCTGTCAGACACCGCAAAATCTATGTGCATTTGCAATGCCGTCTATGCACTACTGGGCATTTGCTAAAAGTTGCATAGTTACAATTTCGCTCAGTGCCTTCCTGAGCCTGTTCCAGCCACCATCAGCAGTGAGTGGTCTATTTATGCACTACCGTAGCCGCGGTGGCGCGGTGGTTGCAAGTGAGGAGTTACAGCAGGTGTCTACGGGACGTAAGGTAATCCTAATAATCTGGTAGACATATTGTCTACCAGATTTAAAACTACTATAAAGAATTTTTATAATTTTTTAAGGTGGTTGTGCCAAAAGTGTCAATATATCGTAAACATTGATAAATACTATATTTTATTTAAATTTGTTTTACAAGGCCGTTTCCTGCAATAACTATTTTAGTTAATTATTAAATATTTATAAAAACAATACCCAAAAACAAAAACACATTTTTAAATAATAGTACTTGTTTGTCAGACTTCTCCTCAGCAGAATGAAAACAAAAAAGTCACCTCAGAGGCAGAGGGTTAAAGATAGCCTTGCTTGTGTAGTGGTGTAAGAATCAAAAAATTAGGTAGCTGAAGAATGAAACCAAAAAAAACGTGAAAAGAAAATGGTCGAATTGAACCGCGAGACTAAATTTAAACGAAATTGATCCCACCTACCATTTTTGGTCATTTACAGGGTAAGAGGGAACTGCGGGCGGTACGCGGTCAAACTTGTCCTCTGATTTGCCTTTAGTTACAACATTTCCGAAACACATAGTAATTATGATTTTCTTTTCCAAAAAAACTACTTTCCAAATTATGCGACCGAAATCCGATAAAAAAGCGTATTGAGATACAACAGCCCTCAAGGTGTGGGGCGCAAAAACAGTGAAAAAAGGTTGTTAAAACTTTAAAATCTTTAGAAAGCAGTTTCCGTGTTTAGCATAAGCTCATAAATGATACTCCCCACCAGTGGGCGATGAAGAGATTCAGGAGGGCTGGTGGTGGCCTAAAGAGTGACAGGAAAGGTTTTGAATATCAATAAAGGAGCTACTTTGGAAATCAGTGATTCCCGGGATTGGACGATATTCCCAGCATTCATCCCATTCATGACGGACTCCGTGGTCGAGGGGTGAGGCTCTAAGGCAGTGGTTCTTAACCTTTGTGGAGGTACCGAACCCTACCAGTTACAAATGCGCATTCACCGAACCCCTCCTAATTTGAAAAATAAAATTAGATTTTTACAAATTCAAAACAGGGTATATATTTATATATAGGTGTACAAAATAGAAAAAAAAATAATGAAACAAAGATCAAAACATTAAATTTTAATGGTTATATCAAAACATGAAACATATTAATTATTATTTACTTTAAATCAGTGTGACTTCTGCTGTTGCCTTTCAGAAACCAATTCAGATTTTCGCGGCTTTACCTTGGCAAGTACCACTCTCATGTCATTTTCACAACAAAGTCTATTCCTCTTCTTCGTTTTTATATCCAGCATCTTCGAAAAGGATTGCTCGCAAAGATATGTTGTAACAAATGGTATAAAAATCTCCAGAGCTTTCTTAGCAATAACAGGGTATGTTTCCACTTGTTGACACCAAAACTTTGAGAGCAATGTTGTTCTGAAGAGTTGCTGTTGAACCTGGCTCTGCTGAATTTCAATGATTTCATCAAATATAAGTCGTGGGTCTTGACCTCCACCGAACCCCCGAGACTGACTCACCGAACCCCTGGGGTTCGATCGAACCCAGGTTAAGAACCACTGCTCTAAGGATTTGGCGATATTCCCAACTGGGGGCGATGGAGATATTCAGGAGGGGCGGTAGTAGCCTCAGGAGTAACAGGAAGAGATTTAAAAAGCAGTAAAGGATCGATTTTGTAAAGCAGAGATTTCCGGGATTGGACAATATCCCCAACTAGGGGGCGATGTAGGTACTGATTCAAGAGGGGCAGAGGTGGCCTCGGGAGTAACAAGAAGGGTCTTGAATAACAGTAAACGAACGGCGATGGCGATAAGTTGGCGCTGAATAAATTTGGTTATTTTTTTACTGTGATTATCGCACGAGAGTCCCAACCGCCCGGAACCAGTAGGATATGCCATCCCCAATTTAGGGAATATTATAAAGATGCAAATATATTTGAGGAAAACCGTTGAGAATTTTCAAAATGCCTTTATAATGACAAACGAACAAACAAATATTAAGAAACTTGGATCAAATTGCTATCACAGTTCTTAAAATTAAAAGAAAAATCAAATACGTCAATAAATAAAGTCAGTTACTTACATTATTTACACCGGGAAACATATACTGGTAAACCAAAAGTAAATCTTTGATGTTTGACGAGCTCAACATCAATAAAAAGAAGACAAGCCGAAGAGACCAGTGACCACCATACTTGTCTGTAACATAGTTGTGTGATGGTGACAACTTGTCCATTCCTAGTACTCGTATGTGACTGTCATAAAAAGAGGATTTTCTATTTTTGCCCATAATTTTACTTGTTTTTTACTCAAGTCGTGCCATACTTATAGGGGAGAATGACAACAAACTAAATGAGAGATGTCAATCACAGCATTGATGTATTTTCCCATATTAAATATACATAATGAATATCGTTGAATAAAATGTTCATTTTTTCCTGAAAAAACAGGGTGATGTCAAGGAGATTGGAAGCTCTGCTTCGTGGAAGTAGTTATGGTCATTTTACTTCAACGGAAATGTTACCGATTTTGATCCGACTTTTTGATGTTTTATTAGGTTTGATCAGGGCCAAACTCACTATCCGCAAAACAAAGCAATGCTAAGGATTTTATAAGGCAATAATCAGGGTTATTCATTAAATATTATTACTCTCTCATGGAGTTAATTCCTATGGGAAACCTTGGGGTTTATGTGTCATATTTAGAGATGTTGACAATGTTGTGTAGCATCTTTTTAAGGAAACTGAGCCTAAGACCCGTATTATAGAATAATACACAAAAGTTCCCTTAAGAAAAATGGCAGTACACAAATCATCCAAATATTATTATTATCAATTAAGAATCATTCCATAGCCGTGACGACGGACACAAGAATGAGTCCAAAAGCTGGCCAATCATATACCAATATAATACGACATATTATAATATAAAAGGTTTTATTAATCGTTGATTTGGAGCAATATTGATTGAAGGTGTGATATTGTCAATGATTAATTAGATTTTCACTTCATAAATACCTGTGTGGGATATATGCATTGGTTTTATAAATAATATAATAAATCCATAAAATACAACCACTTGATGAAAGAATTAAAATTATTAAAACTCTCAGATAGAATAATTGTTTCACGCTTAACTATTATTTTTAAATTGTTAATGGTATTATAGATAGCCTTGATTTACTTAGCTTATTACCTTCCATATACCAACTAGAAATAGTCAATAAAAAATTATTTTTAATTAGAACAACAATATCAGGATGGAGTCGATTAGATACTCACTTAGATTGCATGCAGTTGACAATACTTTCTCAGAAATAGTAGATCTGTTCAACTGCACGAAATGTTGTTAAAGAAGGCTATGATAACATACCTCATAAATAAATATCAATTTTAACTTTTATTATACTTTTGCATGTGTTCTATTTTATAATTTCTTTGTTAAACTAAAATATTATATACTAGCTGTACAGCGCCATATACAGGGTTTTCCAATAAGAGGTGTTATTTTGATATTCAATCGAAAAAGATCAATGGTTTCGTTGCTTGTGTGGCACGTAGCGCCGTCTTGTTGAAAGCAAACGTTGTCCAGATCAATACCATCCAATTCCGACCATAAAAAAATGATGAGTCATCTCTCGATAGCGCAATCCATTCACCGTAAATGTTGCTCCAGCCTCATTTTCAAAAAAGTAAGGTCCAATGACTCCGCCGGACCATAAACCGCACCAAACAGTCACACGTTGAGGATAGAGAGGCTTTTTAACAATAACTCTTGGGTTTTCCGAGCTCCAGATGCAAAAATTTTGCTTGCTAACGAAGCCACCGAGGTGGAAATGGGCCTCATCACTCAAAATGATTTGCATTTGATTCACTCAAGTGAATTTCAATAATTTCAATGCGTTGTTAAAGCGTGTATCGTACCATTTTTATTAATGGCGTAGTTTTTACTTGTCAAATGTCAAAAATGACAGCTTTAAATGTAACATCTACCGAAATAGCGGGCTATTCAAAATAAACCTCTTATTGGAAAACCCTGTATAATATTTATATACTATTGCTGTGGCTCCTTCCAGAACTTTCAAGAGCATTCTCGAACTTTTCGGTACCTTCTAGACTCATCGACACACTCCGGCACTCAGTTTGGAACCTTATAGAACCTTCTTGTAATTTCTACTTCCTGAACCCTCTAGAACATTTGAGCACCTTCATGAACTTTCTGGAACCTTCCAGATACACCAACAGTCGGCGGGCCCATTCTGAAATAATCTGAAGCATTCGCAGCCTTCCCATAACAAAGTACATTTTCTTCTCCCACTCCCACCCACGCTCAGCCACCCCCACCAAACTCTCTTACTTTCGATGTGATACCAAGAGCTATCTACCACCATAATCACCGGTGGGTGGCAGTGGCTGATTGTGGAGAAAATTAGGCAGGTAGGGAAAAACAGGTTTCTTTTTATAATATATACTAGTAGATCCCCCGCAATGCTCCCTATTGCTAATGTCTTTCTCGGGCGTCTCCGACTTCTTCCACCATTCACTACTGTATACCATAAATGTTACTGTCAAAATACTACATCACATCGACTTCAATTCGACTCCGTATCTCATTACAGTGCAGAGATATTGCACCCTATATAAGTAATAAGTATTCGTTGGGCGTCCCCGACTTCTTCTAAAACATCTCTAAACTCCTGGTACTTTATAACAACAAACTTTCAATGATATCGGTCAACTACTTTTCGAGTTTTGCGAGCACAAATATATGCAGGCTGAATAGAAACCAGTTAGAATTCAATTCAATCATTTGGAATGCATTTTATAACGTAATATATACGTTGTCCTGCCACAGACCTTCTATGTAGGGAAATTATTTGTGGTTGTATGTTTTTTTGGATGCCTTATATGAAGGAAAAGCAAAATTTGTGGTTGTATGTATTTTTTAATGAGAATTCTGAAAAAAATTAAAATTAAAATTTTCATTCATTAAATTTTTAGATCTCGATAACAGCGCCGCCACCTCTTGGGTCCAAAACTATCTTATATTTCAAGCTGGAACCAACGATACACATTTAAAAAATTTCATTGAAATCAGTTGGACAGTTTCGGAGATTAGCGTGTGCGAACAGAGTGACACGTGATTAAGATATTAGATGTCATGCTTCTAAAGGCCCTTACAGGCGTATAATATAAATATACTGGCTGACGTGTACGCGGCGTTGCTGGGGGTTACCCTTACCATCGCGGACTTTTCTGCAGGCCGTTTTAAGATTTACAATACCATAGTACATTATTTTGATGTAACTCTAAGGTTTAGCCAGCGTTAGCAATATAGTGACCGAAAATATATTTTTTACAGCATTATTATGAAATATCGATTTTTCTCTACTTTCTATAAATACAATATTCACATATTATACATGTAAACCTTCAGAAAGAAATTCTCTAAATGATAGTGAAAACCCTATCAAAATCCGGTGCGTAATTTAGAAGAACTAAGCGCACAAACAGACAGAGGCGGATAGCAACTTCATTTTATACTATTTATTATAGATAAATAATAATAATATGTATTGTCGGCTCCATTACTGAGTACGGACCCTTGTCTGCTGCAATCTTTGTTTATATCTAGGGCTCAAGTGAGTTTTTGTGCAAATTGACTGACTCTATCAGCGATGTGTAGTTTACAACCTCCTTTTGTGGAAACGTGTAAATGTAATAATTTTTAATTAATGCAATAAATTAACAAGTATGGTGACTGCCATGCAGGGGAGTGTTGTAATGCATTTTTAAAAAGACACATAAAATGTGTCTATTTAAAGGTTATTTAAACATACTAATTTTCGGTCGTCAGTGTACACGTGATATGAAATTGTATTCCTGTGTAATATATAAAATTATTCAAGTTCAATGAACTTTTGATTTTCAAAATTGCAACTGATGAGTAAAAATCATATCAGAATAGTGATAAAGTAGGTATCAAATTAATTAATAATTCCTTATTGTGTATTTATTTTGTTTAAACGTTTGACAGATCTAAATCTGAATCACTAATGATTTTTAAAGTTTACTAATGGTGTTCATTTGAAAGGTAATTCTGGTTGACTCTCTAATTATTTATATTTCTATCAAATAAAAAAATATAATAAAGAAAATTTGATGAATTGTTTTTTATATGCGGTAATCCTGAGGCAAATATTTTGTAAATACTTTCAGCTCATAGAGAGTTTCAGTTCGACAAATCCTACAATTTCACAAGTTTGCACCAGTTTTATATAAGTACTTTCAGCTCATAGAGTTTCAGCTTCACAAATCCTACTTTTTCACAGGTTTGCACCAGTTTTATATAAATATGAAAGAGATTTCCGTGCGTTCGGTTTTGGATTCGGAAGCACTCGTTCCAAAAATCAGACCTCCGAATATTAATGCGAAAACATAAAAACTGCTTATTAAAGTTTATAGCCAATGAATCCACCAATATCACCGTTTATCTCATATTTTTAAGGTTTATTAAAAAAGAATTAATTGTTAAATTTATAAATGCATGCATTCTGTATATTAGTTACCAAAACTACCTGTACTTATTTAGGGCAACATTAAATATTTCTGCTGTATGATGTATGATGGTGTGAGAAATGTCGAAAGGGACGCTTAGATGGTTTGCGCGTGTAGAGCAAATGAGCAAAGAAAGGAGTGTAAGGAGAATATATTATGCAAATGTGAATGGTAGCAGAAGTCGAGGACCCCTGAGGAAGACATGGCACAATCAAGTGAATCAGATACTTGAGTCAGGCCATGTTAAGAGTTAGAATAATAGAAGAGTATGCATGAGACAATGTATGAATGTCAATGAGGCAAGGAGTGTGTGTCAAGACCGAGTTGTTTGGTGGTCCATCCTCTCTGCCTACCCCTGTGGAGAAACGGCGTTATGGTTGGTTAGTTAGTTATTTCTGTATGTTATACTTTCTGTATGTCTCCTAAAAATGTCTAGACATAAAAAAAAAATTTTAACATGTAACAGGTGTTCAATTTTTAGAAAACAATTTAATGTGATGTCTACACACAGACTGCACCATATAAAACATAATGTAGAGTATTCCGTGACAGGAACTTTAGTGACATCTTTTGATATTTGATAGAAGCTTAATCAAGCTAATGAGGTTCAAAATAAAATTATAAAAATCACCTACCTACAGCTACCCAAATTTGGGTAGCTATTGCTCGAGAGGCTGTGCCAATGAAATTGGATTTTGATGTAAAATATCACAAACATGTCCATTGGATATCAATGTAAAAAATATTTCCCAGATGATTAGCGTTTATTGTTGCATCTAGAATAAAGAACAGAAGATGTCAAAACATAGTGAAAAATGCTTTCATGTTGTCAGTAACTTTATTAAAGCTTTCAAACTAAAACCTGGTTAAAAGGAAATATAACTAAAATCATCAAATATTATAAAACTGGTAACACATTGTAATATAACTTTGACATGAAGAACTACATATACAATACATATTACGAAACAATACAGGATTCACACAATCAACATTTCCTTTCAGATAAACCTAAGAAATATTCATTTACAAGGTGGAATAAGATTAATATGTTTGTATGTACATTGCAGATGGAAATCTTGGCAAAATGTGAATAATTGAGGAAAAGGAAAGCATGTTAACATTAAAACATACATAAAATAAAAAAATAAAAAATTGTTTGGTACCAATTTCATAAAGCACCGGCATTAAAATATTAAAGATTATTTTTTTTAAATTGAGCAATACGAACAAGATCATCAACAGATCTTAAAATTAAAATAATACAATAATTAATAAAATAATCATTATACAGTGTTCACTCTGCCTTAATATGTGTTACTGAGAACTAAAAAAAATAACTTGTTCAACAAACTATGATCACATTGAGAACCGATTTTGAAGTGACGTAAATACTTGTGTCCACTATTCGTCATTACAAAATGTGTTCATCAAACCTCAACGATTGTATTTGAATATAATAATACTGTATTCATCCCACGGAGCCCAGACGGAGTTGTCACAAACTTCTCACAAAGCTAGCCAATTTAAATGCTAAAAAACTTAGCAGTAAAAATAAACTTAAAATATTTGATCTTGGTCAAGTAAGCATTCTTCATTGGTTTAAATGCCTCCATGCTTGGTGTGATCATCCTTCAGCAGGACAAGCTGTGGACTCAGCCACGCATTTGGTAAAGTTATTGGTAGGTCTTCAGGAGTTCGGTGGTGGACTCGAGGTCTCTCTTGAGCCAGGCAGCATTCAGTCGAATGGTCTCCAAGGTCTGTTGGACGGTTCTCTCCGTGCCGGGGGAGTTGTGGGTCTTGAAGAACTCTTCAACTTCGAGGGCGGATTCTTCCGACGCAAAGTTCTCGGTGGCACATTTGACGAGGCGTGAAAGCAGGAAGCCTCCCTGTAAAACAACACAATTCGGTTGATAAATTATTGCATTGCTTTCGAATAAATATTTACATAAATTAAAATTTTATAGCACTCCTAGCATATTATGCTTGTTCCAAATGTATGCCTTTGGAGCGCATCGCGAGATGGTTTTATAAAGTTCGTTAGCGTAAGTTTGTTAGAGTTAAATTCAAGAGCAGTAAAGCACTGCACAAAAATTGACATCATGATTTAGTATGTGGAATCTGTCGGGCGTTTTGCACACTGCAAGTTGCCGCATGTGTGATTTTGTGATCGAGGCTATTAAAAGCAGTTGCTGAAGTAAGTTACAGACAGAGCAAGCAACTAACGACTTATATTCATATTTTATTAATACTAAACTACTAAGCGCCCTTGAGGTGATTTTTCACAAAAACGGCGCTCTACAAATTATCCAATTATTATTATTATTATTATTATTATTATTAAACAGTATTTAAAAATTATCTTTGCCCGAATAATTCAGACTTTTAGATTTCAGTAATTATTACTTTTACCAACATGTATTTTTTGAAATCTCTACTTGACTATTCAATAAATCCATGAGTGCATCTTAAGAGGTTGTATGTAATGCATATCTCAAACTGGTAAAATGACAGCTGCTCAAATTAACATATTATCAAGTTGCAATAAAATGCAAAATACTCGGCGTGGATACCGCTAACTACATATACAGTAGAACCCCGTTAATTCGAACCCCGATAATTCTAAAAAACGCGTAATTCGAAATTTTCGCCAAAAAAATTTCCGCAGAAAAATTTTTTCATACTAAATTTTTTTTAATTCGAAATTCGTTAATTCGTAATTCGAAATTTATTTTTGTCCGCGCACGAAAATTTGTTCGTGTAATTCGAAAAAATTTGATTTTTGCCAAAATAAATCATAATATTTCGTAAATCTGAATCTAAAAGTCAGCCGTGGCGGTAAAACGCCGAAAAATGTATTTTTACGTGGTTATACATCGTCCTAATAAGTATTATTATTTTGTAAATCTGAATCGATTTACACTGGAATGTCGTACTCTTTCAAATTTATTTCGAATATCTGAGTTTGAAGGGCCGAGAAAATACGTTTTACGCGGATATATGTCGTAGTTTTACGAGTTTACACCAAATATCTGAATTTAAAGGGTCGGCCGCGACGAAACTCGGCCGCGAAATTTCGATTCACGCGTAAATGTATCGTATATTTACGAATTTATTTCGAATATTTGAATTTAAATGGCCCGCTGCGACGGAAATCGGCCGCGAAATCTCGATTTACGCGTAGATATATCGTATTTTTACGAATTTATTTCGAATATCTGAATTTTAAAGGGCCCGCCGCGACGGAAATCGGATGCGAAATTTCAATTTACGCGGAAATATATCGTATTTTTATTAACTTTACTTTGAATATCCGAGTTAAAAAATACGGCGCGATGGAAATCGGCCGAAAAATTTCGATTGACGCCGAAATATGACATATTTTACGAATTTACTTCAAATATCTGAACTTAAAAGGCCGGGCGCGACAAAAAACTACCGATAAAATTCGATTTACGCGGAAATATATCATATTTTTACGAATTCACATAAAATATCTGAATTTAAAGGGTCGGCCGCGACGGAAATAGGCCGCGCATTCTCGATTTACACGGAAATATATCGTATTTTTGCGAATTTATTTCGAATATCTGAATTTAAAGAGCCGGCCGCGACGAAATACGGCCGCGAATTCTCGTTTTACGCGGATATATATCGTATTTTTACGAATTTAAATTCAGATATTTGAAATAATGGGCCGGCCGCGACGGAAAATTACCGCGAAATCTCGATTTACGCGGAAATATATCGTATTTTTACGAATATCTCAATTTAAAGGGTAGGCCGCGACCGAAATCGGCAGCGAAATCTCGATTTACGCGTAAATATATAGCATTTTTACGAATTTATTGCGAATATCTGAATTTAAAGGGCCTGCCGCTACGGTAATCGGCCGCGAAAATAAAGAAATAATTGGTATTAATACGAATTTACAGCTAAAATACCACCCGGATTTGAAGAGGCGGCCGAGAAAATCGATTTTCGGCGTTTTTTTTTTTCATAAAATTTCGAATTACGTGGGAATTTGTTAATTCGAAATTTGATTTTTGATGTCTCGTGGATTTCGAATTAACGAGGTTCTGCTGTACATATATATATTTTTATGATTTTTTTAAAGAAAGACTGACATTCCTGGTTTGCAAATATCATGACAATATTTGAAAATCTCCTACTACCACCACAGTAAGCGGAAAATGTTGCTTGTGTTGTGATTGAGGACTTAGCCAGCCGAGGAATTGAACACACTACGCCTGGGTAGGACCCAAACACAATGTCAACTCAGCTACCGACCAGTCAAACTCCATATGCATATATTATTATAATTCAACAAAACTAGAACTTTTATAGAAATGTACTTTCACCATTTCCTAAGAAGAAAGCAATTAAAAAACACAATAATCTTGTGGAAAACCTAAACGCAGCTAGCTTATTTATAAGAACATAGAAGCCAATTTGGTCGAAAGCTTCTTCAAGGTCAAAATAAGTAACATCAACTTGACCACCTTTGTCAAGAGTTTTTTCTTTGGATATCCGATATATAGTAATAATATTTTACCTGGTAACGGTCAATTAGCATCTTCCAGTTCTTCTTGAAGAAGTCCCACACCAGGTCCCTTCCAACCCGACTGTTAGCTACAGACATTATTACAAACACTGTGTCTTGGGATCTAACATCATCCTGCAAGAATAATAACAAATTATTAATAGATGTACTTTCATTCATAATGCACTAAAAACCAAACAACAATTTAGGAGGGAAAAAGACAAGTGATCACTGGGCTAACCCCGTGATCTAATATCCCGTAACCCTAGGCTACTCCCTAAGAATATCTTTTTCAAATGAGGGCTTGTAAAGCACACTTAAAGCTCCGCAGACAACAGATTAAACGATCGGCCGATAGTTCAGTCGGATCGGACTGCATCTTCGCACACTATACAAATAAAACTATCTGATTGGAGGTGCCACACTGACCAATAGTCTGCAGATTGCTACAAGGGCATAAGCTGCTCTTCTTGAAAATTTCAGTAGTCTGTGTTAAGTCATTTGTGTAGTACGCTATACTAATTGCAGTCGGCCGATAGTTGGCAGTCACTTTAATTGAAAGGTATCTTATGTCTCGGTGCTAATTAAGCAACCGACTAAACAGTAAGCCGATCAAAAATGTATGGTCTGCGGGGTCTAGCAGGGTATTTTTGCATTTCATATCAGAGACACTCCCAAAAAATATGAGAGACAGAGACACTCACCGACATGGCGAATGCCAACACCTTCTCCAGTAGCTTGACATCCTTGATGGCACCGAGAGCACGGCTGATACGGTCCTTCTCCTCGTGTAGTTCGGCACCGCGGTACATCTCTAGGAAGTCCAGGAAGGTGGACTCCTCCGCGTCCAGCAGTACGGCGCGGTAGCAAGCGGAACGCAGATCGGCGGGAACCTGTGCGCCTCCGGCTTTGTGGACAGCGAACCTAAAACCAGATTGGGTTTATTTGTGTGCAAACAAAATGATGAAGAGCTAGCAATCTTTAAGTATAAAATTCTACGAAAAATCTTTGGACCTAGAAAATGGATCTTACAGGATAAAGATGAATCATGAACTTCAAAATCTTTCAGATCAAGTGACCATTGTAAGGTTCTATAGGACCCAAAGACTGAACCAAAAATATGCAATTGAAAATAATTAAATTTGGTACCCAAAGATACATAAACTTTTATGAGTCCATCTCAGTTGGTTCCATAAAGGGAACAAATTGACTCTACTGCTATTGAAGTATGGTGTAATAAAAGGAACAATTCGACTTTAAGGTTTAAGAGACATATAATAAAAGTGAAAGGAGTGTACCTGTTCTTAGCCTCGGCGAGGGTGTCGGGGTCCTGGAAGGTTATCATCCTGTTGAGGGCGAGGCTCCGCAGTAGCGTGTGCAGGTGTGTCTCCTCGGGCTGCGCGTCCCAGCCGCTGCGGCGTGCCACCTGGCGGAACAGACGGCGACAGTACACTCGCCACGACTCTTCCAGCTCCGTGTGCGACAGCAACACTGACAGCTTCGACAGGCAGTTGGCGATGGACGACCACACTGTGAAGTTGGTCTCCTCGGAGAAGGCCTCCATCAGCTTGAGGGACTGAAACATGAAAGTTATATTATAAAACTTTGACAAAACAGAAGTTGAAAACCTTGACAGTTGTTCTTGATAATACAGAAGGTTCCATGACAAAACAGAATATTGAAGAAAAGTAATGAAAGCGATGAAAATAAAAACTATTCCAACCTAACCTATTATTTTTAGCTTCAACAAAACAGTTGAAGCTAAAATTTATTTTTTTCAGTTACCAATACTGAGATGTTTCTTGAATGCTATTCATATGTCATTCGATAATCTCCTCATACATGCTTTAAGATTCACCACTCAAACTGGCCCTAAAGGTCACACTGTAGTTTGCTAACTAAAGCAATACTAGTAATGATTTGACTGTAAAATCTATACAGGTAATTAGAAAAATATCTAAGGTATCCTTTGAATGAAATCCTTAAACAATTTTCTTTTAAATTCTCTGAGATAGATACCATAACTCCCGTAATGTTTTGTGACCAGCCTGCACCATGGCCTAGGCGGTCAAGTGTAAGGGAGTGGCTGGCGCAAGGCAGACACCAGCTTGTTGAAGTCCCAGCTGGTGTAGCGAGTGTGGTAGTAGCCCACTGCTCCGGTGTTCACCTATTTGTTGAACCACTGATAGTTACCTCAACAGTGGGCGTGTGTCCAGCCTGCACCATGGCGAACAAGTCGTCCAGAAGTCCCAGGCGGTCCAGTGGGGGGAGAGACTGGTTGCGCACGGCAGACACCAGCTTGTTGAGGTCCACGCTGGTGTAGCGCGTGCGGTAGTAGCCCACTGCTCCGGGGTTCACCTACAACCATCATACATTGCATTTTAATACAAATGTTTTATTAAATGATAGCTTAAAGGTGGGCTTATTGCCAGGTACATAATGTAAATGTACTTTTCATGCATTAAATCTTTCGTTTTTTGCAATTTTGAGTTTTTTTGTAATTAATATGGTAACGGATTTGCATTAACAATATTGCGAATTGTAGGAACAATGTGTGAGTCAATATTAGCAAAGCTGTTATTGACTATCATTACAATTCACTTCAGCGCTCAGTGATTCATGCTTATTCAGAATTAATCTGTCAGCAGAATTAATTAAACATTAAATATGAATGAAGATAACAAATGCACCGCGTTCCAAAACATTAGCAATTAATTAAAATTAAAACAAATAAACAAGACGAAGAAATGCAAAATAAGATACATTAAAATTAGCTTAGCGGAAATTTTGGTTTAATCCTCTTAAAAAAACAAAGTATTATTTTTGACCTTCAATTAAGATTATATAATACATAGTGTAGAACTTTTATTAACCTCGCAACTGATTTCATTTTTACCTTTGACCTTTATTCTTAGTTTTGCAGTTCAAATAACAATTCGGACAGGCAAAAAATTGTTTTGTAATGAATTTATACTTCAAAGGTTAATTAACCCTTAAATGCATGATTTATTAAATTTTCTGGAAAAAAAAATATTTTGTAGATATTTACATGCATATGCAAGGAAATATAAAGAATTTATTTTATTTGTAATTTTTTAATGATATTTGATTAAAAAAAACCCTCTGACGTTGATGCTCGTCTGTCAGACACCGCAAAATCTATGTGCATTTGCAATGCCGTCTATGCACTACTGGGCATTTGCTAAAAGTTGCATAGTTACAATTTCGCTCAGTGCCTTCCTGAGCCTGTTCCAGCCACCATCAGCAGTGAGTGGTCTATTTATGCACTACCGTAGCCGCGGTGGCGCGGTGGTTGCAAGTGAGGAGTTACAGCAGGTGTCTACGGGACGTAAGGTAATCCTAATAATCTGGTAGACATATTGTCTACCAGATTTAAAACTACTATAAAGAATTTTTATAATTTTTTAAGGTGGTTGTGCCAAAAGTGTCAATATATCGTAAACATTGATAAATACTATATTTTATTTAAATTTGTTTTACAAGGCCGTTTCCTGCAATAACTATTTTAGTTAATTATTAAATATTTATAAAAACAATACCCAAAAACAAAAACACATTTTTAAATAATAGTACTTGTTTGTCAGACTTCTCCTCAGCAGAATGAAAACAAAAAAGTCACCTCAGAGGCAGAGGGTTAAAGATAGCCTTGCTTGTGTAGTGGTGTAAGAATCAAAAAATTAGGTAGCTGAAGAATGAAACCAAAAAAAACGTGAAAAGAAAATGGTCGAATTGAACCGCGAGACTAAATTTAAACGAAATTGATCCCACCTACCATTTTTGGTCATTTACAGGGTAAGAGGGAACTGCGGGCGGTACGCGGTCAAACTTGTCCTCTGATTTGCCTTTAGTTACAACATTTCCGAAACACATAGTAATTATGATTTTCTTTTCCAAAAAAACTACTTTCCAAATTATGCGACCGAAATCCGATAAAAAAGCGTATTGAGATACAACAGCCCTCAAGGTGTGGGGCGCAAAAACAGTGAAAAAAGGTTGTTAAAACTTTAAAATCTTTAGAAAGCAGTTTCCGTGTTTAGCATAAGCTCATAAATGATACTCCCCACCAGTGGGCGATGAAGAGATTCAGGAGGGCTGGTGGTGGCCTAAAGAGTGACAGGAAAGGTTTTGAATATCAATAAAGGAGCTACTTTGGAAATCAGTGATTCCCGGGATTGGACGATATTCCCAGCATTCATCCCATTCATGACGGACTCCGTGGTCGAGGGGTGAGGCTCTAAGGCAGTGGTTCTTAACCTTTGTGGAGGTACCGAACCCTACCAGTTACAAATGCGCATTCACCGAACCCCTCCTAATTTGAAAAATAAAATTAGATTTTTACAAATTCAAAACAGGGTATATATTTATATATAGGTGTACAAAATAGAAAAAAAAATAATGAAACAAAGATCAAAACATTAAATTTTAATGGTTATATCAAAACATGAAACATATTAATTATTATTTACTTTAAATCAGTGTGACTTCTGCTGTTGCCTTTCAGAAACCAATTCAGATTTTCGCGGCTTTACCTTGGCAAGTACCACTCTCATGTCATTTTCACAACAAAGTCTATTCCTCTTCTTCGTTTTTATATCCAGCATCTTCGAAAAGGATTGCTCGCAAAGATATGTTGTAACAAATGGTATAAAAATCTCCAGAGCTTTCTTAGCAATAACAGGGTATGTTTCCACTTGTTGACACCAAAACTTTGAGAGCAATGTTGTTCTGAAGAGTTGCTGTTGAACCTGGCTCTGCTGAATTTCAATGATTTCATCAAATATAAGTCGTGGGTCTTGACCTCCACCGAACCCCCGAGACTGACTCACCGAACCCCTGGGGTTCGATCGAACCCAGGTTAAGAACCACTGCTCTAAGGATTTGGCGATATTCCCAACTGGGGGCGATGGAGATATTCAGGAGGGGCGGTAGTAGCCTCAGGAGTAACAGGAAGAGATTTAAAAAGCAGTAAAGGATCGATTTTGTAAAGCAGAGATTTCCGGGATTGGACAATATCCCCAACTAGGGGGCGATGTAGGTACTGATTCAAGAGGGGCAGAGGTGGCCTCGGGAGTAACAAGAAGGGTCTTGAATAACAGTAAACGAACGGCGATGGCGATAAGTTGGCGCTGAATAAATTTGGTTATTTTTTTACTGTGATTATCGCACGAGAGTCCCAACCGCCCGGAACCAGTACGATATGCCATCCCCAATTTAGGGAATATTATAAAGATGCAAATATATTTGAGGAAAACCGTTGAGAATTTTCAAAATGCCTTTATAATGACAAACGAACAAACAAATATTAAGAAACTTGGATCAAATTGCTATCACAGTTCTTAAAATTAAAAGAAAAATCAAATACGTCAATAAATAAAGTCAGTTACTTACATTATTTACACCGGGAAACATATACTGGTAAACCAAAAGTAAATCTTTGATGTTTGACGAGCTCAACATCAATAAAAAGAAGACAAGCCGAAGAGACCAGTGACCACCATACTTGTCTGTAACATAGTTGTGTGATGGTGACAACTTGTCCATTCCTAGTACTCGTATGTGACTGTCATAAAAAGAGGATTTTCTATTTTTGCCCATAATTTTACTTGTTTTTTACTCAAGTCGTGCCATACTTATAGGGGAGAATGACAACAAACTAAATGAGAGATGTCAATCACAGCATTGATGTATTTTCCCATATTAAATATACATAATGAATATCGTTGAATAAAATGTTCATTTTTTCCTGAAAAAACAGGGTGATGTCAAGGAGATTGGAAGCTCTGCTTCGTGGAAGTAGTTATGGTCATTTTACTTCAACGGAAATGTTACCGATTTTGATCCGACTTTTTGATGTTTTATTAGGTTTGATCAGGGCCAAACTCACTATCCGCAAAACAAAGCAATGCTAAGGATTTTATAAGGCAATAATCAGGGTTATTCATTAAATATTATTACTCTCTCATGGAGTTAATTCCTATGGGAAACCTTGGGGTTTATGTGTCATATTTAGAGATGTTGACAATGTTGTGTAGCATCTTTTTAAGGAAACTGAGCCTAAGACCCGTATTATAGAATAATACACAAAAGTTCCCTTAAGAAAAATGGCAGTACACAAATCATCCAAATATTATTATTATCAATTAAGAATCATTCCATAGCCGTGACGACGGACACAAGAATGAGTCCAAAAGCTGGCCAATCATATACCAATATAATACGACATATTATAATATAAAAGGTTTTATTAATCGTTGATTTGGAGCAATATTGATTGAAGGTGTGATATTGTCAATGATTAATTAGATTTTCACTTCATAAATACCTGTGTGGGATATATGCATTGGTTTTATAAATAATATAATAAATCCATAAAATACAACCACTTGATGAAAGAATTAAAATTATTAAAACTCTCAGATAGAATAATTGTTTCACGCTTAACTATTATTTTTAAATTGTTAATGGTATTATAGATAGCCTTGATTTACTTAGCTTATTACCTTCCATATACCAACTAGAAATAGTCAATAAAAAATTATTTTTAATTAGAACAACAATATCAGGATGGAGTCGATTAGATACTCACTTAGATTGCATGCAGTTGACAATACTTTCTCAGAAATAGTAGATCTGTTCAACTGCACGAAATGTTGTTAAAGAAGGCTATGATAACATACCTCATAAATAAATATCAATTTTAACTTTTATTATACTTTTGCATGTGTTCTATTTTATAATTTCTTTGTTAAACTAAAATATTATATACTAGCTGTACAGCGCCATATACAGGGTTTTCCAATAAGAGGTGTTATTTTGATATTCAATCGAAAAAGATCAATGGTTTCGTTGCTTGTGTGGCACGTAGCGCCGTCTTGTTGAAAGCAAACGTTGTCCAGATCAATACCATCCAATTCCGACCATAAAAAAATGATGAGTCATCTCTCGATAGCGCAATCCATTCACCGTAAATGTTGCTCCAGCCTCATTTTCAAAAAAGTAAGGTCCAATGACTCCGCCGGACCATAAACCGCACCAAACAGTCACACGTTGAGGATAGAGAGGCTTTTTAACAATAACTCTTGGGTTTTCCGAGCTCCAGATGCAAAAATTTTGCTTGCTAACGAAGCCACCGAGGTGGAAATGGGCCTCATCACTCAAAATGATTTGCATTTGATTCACTCAAGTGAATTTCAATAATTTCAATGCGTTGTTAAAGCGTGTATCGTACCATTTTTATTAATGGCGTAGTTTTTACTTGTCAAATGTCAAAAATGACAGCTTTAAATGTAACATCTACCGAAATAGCGGGCTATTCAAAATAAACCTCTTATTGGAAAACCCTGTATAATATTTATATACTATTGCTGTGGCTCCTTCCAGAACTTTCAAGAGCATTCTCGAACTTTTCGGTACCTTCTAGACTCATCGACACACTCCGGCACTCAGTTTGGAACCTTATAGAACCTTCTTGTAATTTCTACTTCCTGAACCCTCTAGAACATTTGAGCACCTTCATGAACTTTCTGGAACCTTCCAGATACACCAACAGTCGGCGGGCCCATTCTGAAATAATCTGAAGCATTCGCAGCCTTCCCATAACAAAGTACATTTTCTTCTCCCACTCCCACCCACGCTCAGCCACCCCCACCAAACTCTCTTACTTTCGATGTGATACCAAGAGCTATCTACCACCATAATCACCGGTGGGTGGCAGTGGCTGATTGTGGAGAAAATTAGGCAGGTAGGGAAAAACAGGTTTCTTTTTATAATATATACTAGTAGATCCCCCGCAATGCTCCCTATTGCTAATGTCTTTCTCGGGCGTCTCCGACTTCTTCCACCATTCACTACTGTATACCATAAATGTTACTGTCAAAATACTACATCACATCGACTTCAATTCGACTCCGTATCTCATTACAGTGCAGAGATATTGCACCCTATATAAGTAATAAGTATTCGTTGGGCGTCCCCGACTTCTTCTAAAACATCTCTAAACTCCTGGTACTTTATAACAACAAACTTTCAATGATATCGGTCAACTACTTTTCGAGTTTTGCGAGCACAAATATATGCAGGCTGAATAGAAACCAGTTAGAATTCAATTCAATCATTTGGAATGCATTTTATAACGTAATATATACGTTGTCCTGCCACAGACCTTCTATGTAGGGAAATTATTTGTGGTTGTATGTTTTTTTGGATGCCTTATATGAAGGAAAAGCAAAATTTGTGGTTGTATGTATTTTTTAATGAGAATTCTGAAAAAAATTAAAATTAAAATTTTCATTCATTAAATTTTTAGATCTCGATAACAGCGCCGCCACCTCTTGGGTCCAAAACTATCTTATATTTCAAGCTGGAACCAACGATACACATTTAAAAAATTTCATTGAAATCAGTTGGACAGTTTCGGAGATTAGCGTGTGCGAACAGAGTGACACGTGATTAAGATATTAGATGTCATGCTTCTAAAGGCCCTTACAGGCGTATAATATAAATATACTGGCTGACGTGTACGCGGCGTTGCTGGGGGTTACCCTTACCATCGCGGACTTTTCTGCAGGCCGTTTTAAGATTTACAATACCATAGTACATTATTTTGATGTAACTCTAAGGTTTAGCCAGCGTTAGCAATATAGTGACCGAAAATATATTTTTTACAGCATTATTATGAAATATCGATTTTTCTCTACTTTCTATAAATACAATATTCACATATTATACATGTAAACCTTCAGAAAGAAATTCTCTAAATGATAGTGAAAACCCTATCAAAATCCGGTGCGTAATTTAGAAGAACTAAGCGCACAAACAGACAGAGGCGGATAGCAACTTCATTTTATACTATTTATTATAGATAAATAATAATAATATGTATTGTCGGCTCCATTACTGAGTACGGACCCTTGTCTGCTGCAATCTTTGTTTATATCTAGGGCTCAAGTGAGTTTTTGTGCAAATTGACTGACTCTATCAGCGATGTGTAGTTTACAACCTCCTTTTGTGGAAACGTGTAAATGTAATAATTTTTAATTAATGCAATAAATTAACAAGTATGGTGACTGCCATGCAGGGGAGTGTTGTAATGCATTTTTAAAAAGACACATAAAATGTGTCTATTTAAAGGTTATTTAAACATACTAATTTTCGGTCGTCAGTGTACACGTGATATGAAATTGTATTCCTGTGTAATATATAAAATTATTCAAGTTCAATGAACTTTTGATTTTCAAAATTGCAACTGATGAGTAAAAATCATATCAGAATAGTGATAAAGTAGGTATCAAATTAATTAATAATTCCTTATTGTGTATTTATTTTGTTTAAACGTTTGACAGATCTAAATCTGAATCACTAATGATTTTTAAAGTTTACTAATGGTGTTCATTTGAAAGGTAATTCTGGTTGACTCTCTAATTATTTATATTTCTATCAAATAAAAAAATATAATAAAGAAAATTTGATGAATTGTTTTTTATATGCGGTAATCCTGAGGCAAATATTTTGTAAATACTTTCAGCTCATAGAGAGTTTCAGTTCGACAAATCCTACAATTTCACAAGTTTGCACCAGTTTTATATAAGTACTTTCAGCTCATAGAGTTTCAGCTTCACAAATCCTACTTTTTCACAGGTTTGCACCAGTTTTATATAAATATGAAAGAGATTTCCGTGCGTTCGGTTTTGGATTCGGAAGCACTCGTTCCAAAAATCAGACCTCCGAATATTAATGCGAAAACATAAAAACTGCTTATTAAAGTTTATAGCCAATGAATCCACCAATATCACCGTTTATCTCATATTTTTAAGGTTTATTAAAAAAGAATTAATTGTTAAATTTATAAATGCATGCATTCTGTATATTAGTTACCAAAACTACCTGTACTTATTTAGGGCAACATTAAATATTTCTGCTGTATGATGTATGATGGTGTGAGAAATGTCGAAAGGGACGCTTAGATGGTTTGCGCGTGTAGAGCAAATGAGCAAAGAAAGGAGTGTAAGGAGAATATATTATGCAAATGTGAATGGTAGCAGAAGTCGAGGACCCCTGAGGAAGACATGGCACAATCAAGTGAATCAGATACTTGAGTCAGGCCATGTTAAGAGTTAGAATAATAGAAGAGTATGCATGAGACAATGTATGAATGTCAATGAGGCAAGGAGTGTGTGTCAAGACCGAGTTGTTTGGTGGTCCATCCTCTCTGCCTACCCCTGTGGAGAAACGGCGTTATGGTTGGTTAGTTAGTTATTTCTGTATGTTATACTTTCTGTATGTCTCCTGAAAATGTCTAGACATAAAAAAAAAATTTTAACATGTAACAGGTGTTCAATTTTTAGAAAACAATTTAATGTGATGTCTACACACAGACTGCACCATATAAAACATAATGTAGAGTATTCCGTGACAGAAACTTTAGTGACATCTTTTGATATTTGATAGAAGCTTAATCAAGCTAATGAGGTTCAAAATAAAATTATAAAAATCACCTACCTACAGCTACCCAAATTTGGGTAGCTATTGCTCGAGAGGCTGTGCCAATGAAATTGGATTTTGATGTAAAATATCACAAACATGTCCATTGGATATCAATGTAAAAAATATTTCCCAGATGATTAGCGTTTATTGTTGCATCTAGAATAAAGAACAGAAGATGTCAAAACATAGTGAAAAATGCTTTCATGTTGTCAGTAACTTTATTAAAGCTTTCAAACTAAAACCTGGTTAAAAGGAAATATAACTAAAATCATCAAATATTATAAAACTGGTAACACATTGTAATATAACTTTGACATGAAGAACTACATATACAATACATATTACGAAACAATACAGGATTCACACAATCAACATTTCCTTTCAGATAAACCTAAGAAATATTCATTTACAAGGTGGAATAAGATTAATATGTTTGTATGTACATTGCAGATGGAAATCTTGGCAAAATGTGAATAATTGAGGAAAAGGAAAGCATGTTAACATTAAAACATACATAAAATAAAAAAATAAAAAATTGTTTGGTACCAATTTCATAAAGCACCGGCATTAAAATATTAAAGATTATTTTTTTTAAATTGAGCAATACGAACAAGATCATCAACAGATCTTAAAATTAAAATAATACAATAATTAATAAAATAATCATTATACAGTGTTCACTCTGCCTTAATATGTGTTACTGAGAACTAAAAAAAATAACTTGTTCAACAAACTATGATCACATTGAGAACCGATTTTGAAGTGACGTAAATACTTGTGTCCACTATTCGTCATTACAAAATGTGTTCATCAAACCTCAACGATTGTATTTGAATATAATAATACTGTATTCATCCCACGGAGCCCAGACGGAGTTGTCACAAACTTCTCACAAAGCTAGCCAATTTAAATGCTAAAAAACTTAGCAGTAAAAATAAACTTAAAATATTTGATCTTGGTCAAGTAAGCATTCTTCATTGGTTTAAATGCCTCCATGCTTGGTGTGATCATCCTTCAGCAGGACAAGCTGTGGACTCAGCCACGCATTTGGTAAAGTTATTGGTAGGTCTTCAGGAGTTCGGTGGTGGACTCGAGGTCTCTCTTGAGCCAGGCAGCATTCAGTCGAATGGTCTCCAAGGTCTGTTGGACGGTTCTCTCCGTGCCGGGGGAGTTGTGGGTCTTGAAGAACTCTTCAACTTCGAGGGCGGATTCTTCCGACGCAAAGTTCTCGGTGGCACATTTGACGAGGCGTGAAAGCAGGAAGCCTCCCTGTAAAACAACACAATTCGGTTGATAAATTATTGCATTGCTTTCGAATAAATATTTACATAAATTAAAATTTTATAGCACTCCTAGCATATTATGCTTGTTCCAAATGTATGCCTTTGGAGCGCATCGCGAGATGGTTTTATAAAGTTCGTTAGCGTAAGTTTGTTAGAGTTAAATTCAAGAGCAGTAAAGCACTGCACAAAAATTGACATCATGATTTAGTATGTGGAATCTGTCGGGCGTTTTGCACACTGCAAGTTGCCGCATGTGTGATTTTGTGATCGAGGCTATTAAAAGCAGTTGCTGAAGTAAGTTACAGACAGAGCAAGCAACTAACGACTTATATTCATATTTTATTAATACTAAACTACTAAGCGCCCTTGAGGTGATTTTTCACAAAAACGGCGCTCTACAAATTATCCAATTATTATTATTATTATTATTATTATTATTAAACAGTATTTAAAAATTATCTTTGCCCGAATAATTCAGACTTTTAGATTTCAGTAATTATTACTTTTACCAACATGTATTTTTTGAAATCTCTACTTGACTATTCAATAAATCCATGAGTGCATCTTAACCTCTCAGAAAAGGACTTTTATTTACTTTGTGTTCCTTTGCGAACTGTCAAAACGCGAAAATTTTTGTGTTATTCACGAGTTTTGTTAAAAGCTTCATAACTCACGTTTTGGGAAACGTAGCCTCATTCTAAAAAATGTTTTGGAAAGATTATGAAATTCACTATCGTATTGTTTTGTTATACGTAAATATTTGCGTGTCTAAATATACATTTTCTGAAAACGTCAAAAATATGTAAAAATCGCTGACCATTATTTCAAAGCTGTGAAAAATGTACTTTTTTCTGAGTATCATAAAGAAATAACACTTTATATATTGAAGAAATATAATTAAAAACTATTAGTCACCTCAAAATATTAACCGTCCAAACTAAAATATTTTTAATAAATTATTTAAAAACGCAATAAATTATGAACGAACAAGATGACAGATTCAATCGACTCAGATAATGCACCTCTACATTCCATAGATATTCTTGAATGCAGACGCGTAGCGTTATTCATTATCGATACTCTGTTTTTTAAATCATGGCAATCCGTATACTAGTGATGGAAATAAATCGATTTTTGTAAAATCTCGCGCGTTTACGTGAAAAGACGTACTAATGTCTTGACCGCTATTATCATATTTACGTCTTTTGACGTTCTAATGTTCCGAGTGGTTAAGAGGTTGTATGTAATGCATATCTCAAACTGGTAAAATGACAGCTGCTCAAATTAACATATTATCAAGTTGCAATAAAATGCAAAATACTCGGCGTGGATACCGCTAACTACATATACAGTAGAACCCCGTTAATTCGAACCCCGATAATTCTAAAAAACGCGTAATTCGAAATTTTCGCCAAAAAAATTTCCGCAGAAAAATTTTTTCATACTAAATTTTTTTTAATTCGAAATTCGTTAATTCGTAATTCGAAATTTATTTTTGTCCGCGCACGAAAATTTGTTCGTGTAATTCGAAAAAATTTGATTTTTGCCAAAATAAATCATAATATTTCGTAAATCTGAATCTAAAAGTCAGCCGTGGCGGTAAAACGCCGAAAAATGTATTTTTACGTGGTTATACATCGTCCTAATAAGTATTATTATTTTGTAAATCTGAATCGATTTACACTGGAATGTCGTACTCTTTCAAATTTATTTCGAATATCTGAGTTTGAAGGGCCGAGAAAATACGTTTTACGCGGATATATGTCGTAGTTTTACGAGTTTACACCAAATATCTGAATTTAAAGGGTCGGCCGCGACGAAACTCGGCCGCGAAATTTCGATTCACGCGTAAATGTATCGTATATTTACGAATTTATTTCGAATATTTGAATTTAAATGGCCCGCTGCGACGGAAATCGGCCGCGAAATCTCGATTTACGCGTAGATATATCGTATTTTTACGAATTTATTTCGAATATCTGAATTTTAAAGGGCCCGCCGCGACGGAAATCGGATGCGAAATTTCAATTTACGCGGAAATATATCGTATTTTTATTAACTTTACTTTGAATATCCGAGTTAAAAAATACGGCGCGATGGAAATCGGCCGAAAAATTTCGATTGACGCCGAAATATGACATATTTTACGAATTTACTTCAAATATCTGAACTTAAAAGGCCGGGCGCGACAAAAAACTACCGATAAAATTCGATTTACGCGGAAATATATCATATTTTTACGAATTCACATAAAATATCTGAATTTAAAGGGTCGGCCGCGACGGAAATAGGCCGCGCATTCTCGATTTACACGGAAATATATCGTATTTTTGCGAATTTATTTCGAATATCTGAATTTAAAGAGCCGGCCGCGACGAAATACGGCCGCGAATTCTCGTTTTACGCGGATATATATCGTATTTTTACGAATTTAAATTCAGATATTTGAAATAATGGGCCGGCCGCGACGGAAAATTACCGCGAAATCTCGATTTACGCGGAAATATATCGTATTTTTACGAATATCTCAATTTAAAGGGTAGGCCGCGACCGAAATCGGCAGCGAAATCTCGATTTACGCGTAAATATATAGCATTTTTACGAATTTATTGCGAATATCTGAATTTAAAGGGCCTGCCGCTACGGTAATCGGCCGCGAAAATAAAGAAATAATTGGTATTAATACGAATTTACAGCTAAAATACCACCCGGATTTGAAGAGGCGGCCGAGAAAATCGATTTTCGGCGTTTTTTTTTTTCATAAAATTTCGAATTACGTGGGAATTTGTTAATTCGAAATTTGATTTTTGATGTCTCGTGGATTTCGAATTAACGAGGTTCTGCTGTACATATATATATTTTTATGATTTTTTTAAAGAAAGACTGACATTCCTGGTTTGCAAATATCATGACAATATTTGAAAATCTCCTACTACCACCACAGTAAGCGGAAAATGTTGCTTGTGTTGTGATTGAGGACTTAGCCAGCCGAGGAATTGAACACACTACGCCTGGGTAGGACCCAAACACAATGTCAACTCAGCTACCGACCAGTCAAACTCCATATGCATATATTATTATAATTCAACAAAACTAGAACTTTTATAGAAATGTACTTTCACCATTTCCTAAGAAGAAAGCAATTAAAAAACACAATAATCTTGTGGAAAACCTAAACGCAGCTAGCTTATTTATAAGAACATAGAAGCCAATTTGGTCGAAAGCTTCTTCAAGGTCAAAATAAGTAACATCAACTTGACCACCTTTGTCAAGAGTTTTTTCTTTGGATATCCGATATATAGTAATAATATTTTACCTGGTAACGGTCAATTAGCATCTTCCAGTTCTTCTTGAAGAAGTCCCACACCAGGTCCCTTCCAACCCGACTGTTAGCTACAGACATTATTACAAACACTGTGTCTTGGGATCTAACATCATCCTGCAAGAATAATAACAAATTATTAATAGATGTACTTTCATTCATAATGCACTAAAAACCAAACAACAATTTAGGAGGGAAAAAGACAAGTGATCACTGGGCTAACCCCGTGATCTAATATCCCGTAACCCTAGGCTACTCCCTAAGAATATCTTTTTCAAATGAGGGCTTGTAAAGCACACTTAAAGCTCCGCAGACAACAGATTAAACGATCGGCCGATAGTTCAGTCGGATCGGACTGCATCTTCGCACACTATACAAATAAAACTATCTGATTGGAGGTGCCACACTGACCAATAGTCTGCAGATTGCTACAAGGGCATAAGCTGCTCTTCTTGAAAATTTCAGTAGTCTGTGTTAAGTCATTTGTGTAGTACGCTATACTAATTGCAGTCGGCCGATAGTTGGCAGTCACTTTAATTGAAAGGTATCTTATGTCTCGGTGCTAATTAAGCAACCGACTAAACAGTAAGCCGATCAAAAATGTATGGTCTGCGGGGTCTAGCAGGGTATTTTTGCATTTCATATCAGAGACACTCCCAAAAAATATGAGAGACAGAGACACTCACCGACATGGCGAATGCCAACACCTTCTCCAGTAGCTTGACATCCTTGATGGCACCGAGAGCACGGCTGATACGGTCCTTCTCCTCGTGTAGTTCGGCACCGCGGTACATCTCTAGGAAGTCCAGGAAGGTGGACTCCTCCGCGTCCAGCAGTACGGCGCGGTAGCAAGCGGAACGCAGATCGGCGGGAACCTGTGCGCCTCCGGCTTTGTGGACAGCGAACCTAAAACCAGATTGGGTTTATTTGTGTGCAAACAAAATGATGAAGAGCTAGCAATCTTTAAGTATAAAATTCTACGAAAAATCTTTGGACCTAGAAAATGGATCTTACAGGATAAAGATGAATCATGAACTTCAAAATCTTTCAGATCAAGTGACCATTGTAAGGTTCTATAGGACCCAAAGACTGAACCAAAAATATGCAATTGAAAATAATTAAATTTGGTACCCAAAGATACATAAACTTTTATGAGTCCATCTCAGTTGGTTCCATAAAGGGAACAAATTGACTCTACTGCTATTGAAGTATGGTGTAATAAAAGGAACAATTCGACTTTAAGGTTTAAGAGACATATAATAAAAGTGAAAGGAGTGTACCTGTTCTTAGCCTCGGCGAGGGTGTCGGGGTCCTGGAAGGTTATCATCCTGTTGAGGGCGAGGCTCCGCAGTAGCGTGTGCAGGTGTGTCTCCTCGGGCTGCGCGTCCCAGCCGCTGCGGCGTGCCACCTGGCGGAACAGACGGCGACAGTACACTCGCCACGACTCTTCCAGCTCCGTGTGCGACAGCAACACTGACAGCTTCGACAGGCAGTTGGCGATGGACGACCACACTGTGAAGTTGGTCTCCTCGGAGAAGGCCTCCATCAGCTTGAGGGACTGAAACATGAAAGTTATATTATAAAACTTTGACAAAACAGAAGTTGAAAACCTTGACAGTTGTTCTTGATAATACAGAAGGTTCCATGACAAAACAGAATATTGAAGAAAAGTAATGAAAGCGATGAAAATAAAAACTATTCCAACCTAACCTATTATTTTTAGCTTCAACAAAACAGTTGAAGCTAAAATTTATTTTTTTCAGTTACCAATACTGAGATGTTTCTTGAATGCTATTCATATGTCATTCGATAATCTCCTCATACATGCTTTAAGATTCACCACTCAAACTGGCCCTAAAGGTCACACTGTAGTTTGCTAACTAAAGCAATACTAGTAATGATTTGACTGTAAAATCTATACAGGTAATTAGAAAAATATCTAAGGTATCCTTTGAATGAAATCCTTAAACAATTTTCTTTTAAATTCTCTGAGATAGATACCATAACTCCCGTAATGTTTTGTGACCAGCCTGCACCATGGCCTAGGCGGTCAAGTGTAAGGGAGTGGCTGGCGCAAGGCAGACACCAGCTTGTTGAAGTCCCAGCTGGTGTAGCGAGTGTGGTAGTAGCCCACTGCTCCGGTGTTCACCTATTTGTTGAACCACTGATAGTTACCTCAACAGTGGGCGTGTGTCCAGCCTGCACCATGGCGAACAAGTCGTCCAGAAGTCCCAGGCGGTCCAGTGGGGGGAGAGACTGGTTGCGCACGGCAGACACCAGCTTGTTGAGGTCCACGCTGGTGTAGCGCGTGCGGTAGTAGCCCACTGCTCCGGGGTTCACCTACAACCATCATACATTGCATTTTAATACAAATGTTTTATTAAATGATAGCTTAAAGGTGGGCTTATTGCCAGGTACATAATGTAAATGTACTTTTCATGCATTAAATCTTTCGTTTTTTGCAATTTTGAGTTTTTTTGTAATTAATATGGTAACGGATTTGCATTAACAATATTGCGAATTGTAGGAACAATGTGTGAGTCAATATTAGCAAAGCTGTTATTGACTATCATTACAATTCACTTCAGCGCTCAGTGATTCATGCTTATTCAGAATTAATCTGTCAGCAGAATTAATTAAACATTAAATATGAATGAAGATAACAAATGCACCGCGTTCCAAAACATTAGCAATTAATTAAAATTAAAACAAATAAACAAGACGAAGAAATGCAAAATAAGATACATTAAAATTAGCTTAGCGGAAATTTTGGTTTAATCCTCTTAAAAAAACAAAGTATTATTTTTGACCTTCAATTAAGATTATATAATACATAGTGTAGAACTTTTATTAACCTCGCAACTGATTTCATTTTTACCTTTGACCTTTATTCTTAGTTTTGCAGTTCAAATAACAATTCGGACAGGCAAAAAATTGTTTTGTAATGAATTTATACTTCAAAGGTTAATTAACCCTTAAATGCATGATTTATTAAATTTTCTGGAAAAAAAAATATTTTGTAGATATTTACATGCATATGCAAGGAAATATAAAGAATTTATTTTATTTGTAATTTTTTAATGATATTTGATTAAAAAAAAATTGTTGCAAATTTACAACACCATGTTTTTAATAAAAAATAATATGAACAATTTACGTATGAAAAAAAAAATAAAAAACCTAAAAAAAATCTCAAAACTAATAAGTGTACCGGAAAAATATGAGTTATTACATATAAGTATTGTATTATTGTATCTACTTACCTAAGAAAATCAAAATAATAACAGCAAAACCAAACTGTAATTCTAACCTCCAACCAATTTTCGAGAATCTTCACTTTGTTGAAGAAAAAGTGACATTTGACATTCGCGAAAGAAAAAAAAGGTGATGCCACTCGATAAAATATATTACCGTGAACTTGATAATTCTAAAACGGCATGCATTAAGTATACACCAAAGAGTTAAAGGTGGTTTGAACGATATGTTGCAGTTTTACAACAGTATGCATTTAAGGGTTAAGACATTAAAAAAAATGTTATTTTCAATGATTGCATATTAAATTACCTTGACCCATTCGTCTTCAGAAACTCCTTTTAGCACCACTTCTTGTGTCTTCTTCTCGAGCACCGTTGTTAGTGCCACCTACAAAAAAACATTGATAAATTATAATCAGTGTCGCGTAGCAACATATTCAATTATTATTATTATTATCTGTCAATCATATGTCAATCACAGAAATGTAATTATGTAATTACATAATAATAAATTATGATATTACAAAAAAAATGGTTGTGTGTTCAAAAGAGGCACAATTTTTTTATGTTGTTTAGTTAAATAATCAATTCGATATTGAAGATACTAACAGTGAACCCTCCTTTAAAATAGATGTAACTATAGCCTTTCTGATTTTGCATGAAATCTGATAAAAGCGATTCTGTCAAAAAATGTTTGCCTTTGTGCATACTAAAAACCTAAAGGCCAATAATTTACTCACATGTAAAAAAAAAGCCTGTGAAAATCCTATTTTATCTAGTGCCTATTTTACTTTGTCTGGCTGCATGTTGAAATTTTTCAAAGCAAGTTGTTAATATAATTTATTAATTACATTGATTTGAATAATTTATATTGTTCATTACAACAGCTATAGAGCAATTTTTGAAGGCTCACCAAACTCTACAATCAACATAGCAAAATTTGATTTAGTTAAAGTTGGATTTAATCCAACATCTATGTCAAAGCCCACATTTATATGCACAGAAAAAATCAAAATATGTTTGCCTTTGTTACAATGAAGCAAAATAGAATCTGTTACCTTACATACTACGTACTGTTACAAATGAATGTTTAGACAATCATGCTAGAGATACCGTATAGACGTAAAACTTTGTTTCTGCCCTGAGAAATTAACCTCTCAGACAAAGACATTTATTTACTATGTGTTCCTTTGAGAACTGTCAAAACGTGATAATTTTTGTGTTATTTACGAGTTTTGCTAAAAGCTTCATAACTCACGTTTTGGGAAACGTAGCCTCATTCTAAAATATGTTTTGGAAAGATTATGAAATCCACTATCGCATTGTGTTGTAATACGTAAATATTTGCGTTTCTAAATATACATTTTATGAAAACGTCAAAAATATGTAAGAATCGCTTAGCATTATTTCAAAGCCGTGAAAAATGTACTTTTTTCTGAGTATCATAAAGAAATAACACTTTATATATTGAAGAAATATAATTAAAAACTATTAGTCACCTCAAAATATTAACCGTCCAAACTAAAATATTTTTAATAAATTATTTAGAAATGCAATAAATTATGAACGAATAAGATGACAGATCCAATCGGCTTAGATAATGCACCTCTACGTTTCATAGATATTCTTGAATACAGACGCGTAGCGTTATTCATTATCGATACTCTGTTTTTTAAATCATGGCAATCCGTATACTAGTGATGAAAATAAATCGATTTTTGTAAAATCTCGCGCGTTTACGTGAAAAGACGTTCTAATGTCTTGTGACCGCTATTATCATATTTACGTCTTTTGACGTTCTAATGTTCTGAGTGGTTAAAGTAATAAATCAGTTTATAGAAATCAATGAATCAATCAAATGAATGAGATATATCGCATTTGGCATTCAATCTCATCAAGTAAACCCTAAATAGTATAAAATAAAGTCGCTATGTGTCTGTCTATTTGTGCGCTTGGTTCTTCTAAACTACGCAACGATAGGGTTTTCACTATCATTCAGAGAATTTCTTCCGGAAGAAATATATACAAATATATTTTACTTATAGACAGTAGAGAAAAGTCGATGTTTTGTCAAGTTTGATCAAGTCTAAGCCTAACGCTGGCTAAACCTTATGAGATACATCAAAACAATGTACTACGGATTTGTATATCTTGAACAGGCCTACATAAAATCCGCTATGGTATATGTCTATCTCCTAAGGATAACCCCCAGCAACGCCGGCTACACGTCAGCTAGTCTTAGGACGGGTTGTTTCGGAGAATCTGAACAATTCATCAAATTTAAACGTTCATTTTCAAGTTCTGTGAAAGATTTTTTCAAGTTCTGTTTTTATTTCAGTTTTGTCAAGCAACTAGCCTACAATGATATAAAAACAGAACTTGAATAAGTCTTTCACAGAACCCGAAAATGAACGTTGAAACAGAAACAACCCGTCCTAAATATATACAAATTCAGCCAGCGTATGTTTGTGAGCGCAAAACTCGAAAAGTAGTCGACTAAACACGGAGTGTTTAGAGAGTGGTCTGAATGGTACAAGAAGTCGGGGACGCCCGAGGAATACTTAACGCAATATCTCTCTGCACTGGAATGAGATATGTAATGTTTTTTTTCAATACGCAATTGGTGATTTCTATTTGCCCAAAATCAAAAGGTTACCTGACACTTCATTAAAAAATAATTTTCTTTCCCTTCTAATTGTCAGCCTTTCATAAATTTGTAATTTGTATCAATTCACTTATGTACTGAATAGAAATGAAAATTTATTACACCTTGTTTTATCTGATAAAATTAACATAGATATACAAACGAGTATAGCACCAAGCTTAACTAAATTAGCTTAACCCATAGGCATACCTGACGCCAAGATTGTCGGGCTGCACTTCTTTCGCATCGGCATATTGCCCGCCCCATAGGGGCCACTAAAACTTTTCCCGCATACTTAGATACAATAAAATTATAATCTATATAAAAGCATAAAAAGTGTTTCATTTGGGGAAATATGGGGTGCAATACTGCCCAGTAATAATCCTTCTCAAGTATGCACAGATGATGTCAAATAAAAATTGGTATGCCGATGATGGGTTAATCATTATATTTCCGCAAATAGTGGAGAACACATAGCAAACATATTCTCTAAATATTTCTCATCTGTTTGTACCAAGTCGGAATCACCTACCAATTATTCAATGCCTAACATAACTGAACACAACCGAAGCAATCTAGGTAAAATACATATTAGTGCAGATGAAATAAAATGCTTTTTGAGTAAAATAGATTCCAGTATCAGCATCAGGTCCTGGACCTGATAAAATTCCTCCTTTCTTTGTCAGTTGCTGTTGCAGATTCTTTATGTTTACCGCTTTTTATTATTTTTAATGAATCTTTAACCACGAGAACTTTTCCTGACTTGTGGAAAGAGGCACATGTGGTACCAGTATTCAAATCAGGTGATTAATAAAAAATTATGGACTAATTCAATTGAATCTCTGATATATAAAAATAATTTTTCACACTTTGAACCTTTCCTCTGCGCCAAGCAACATGAATTTCTTCCTCACGGATCTATCGATTCAAATCTTTTGGAATTTTGTTATTATGTGTGTAATTCTTTTAATGAAAGATTACAAGTAGATGCAATTTATACCGATTTCCAAAAAAACTTTTGATAAAGTTAACTACTCCATCTTACTAAATTATCAAATTGGAATACATGGCTATTTCGCTGGGTGAAATCATATTTATGTAACAGAAATTAATGGATACAAATCATCCCCCGTATTTGTAACTTCTGGTGTACTACAGGGGTCAAATCTTGGCCCCTGCTTTTTATAATATTCATAAATGACCTTGGTTCAAAATTAAACTGTGATTATGCTTTT
This sequence comes from Hesperophylax consimilis, assembly GCF_061612785.1. Lineage (NCBI taxonomy): Eukaryota > Metazoa > Arthropoda > Insecta > Trichoptera > Limnephilidae > Hesperophylax > Hesperophylax consimilis. The sequence goes on from NC_142842.1 coordinate 8,833,196, forward strand.
TTTTGCCATTCATCTTAAAAATTATCGTAAAATTAAGTCTGTTTCCGATCTCCAGCTGCTTCAAAATGACCTCGTCACACTCAATAACTGGTGTACCGTCAATGATATGTACTTATATGTTGAAAAATGTTACACTTTAAACTTCACTCAAAATACGATAATAAATGATTTTTCCTATGTTATTAACAATTATTCTATTCTTAAAAAGTGTCTTCCGTAAGAGATCTAGGAATCACTCTTGATCATAAATTAATATTTGATGTACACATTAATGACATTAAGTGCAAATCACTTAAAATGATCAACCTTTCAAAGACCCACAATCAATTTTAACCCTTTACTGTGCCTTAATTAGAAGTAAACTTGAATGCGAAAGCATTATTTGGAATTCACATTAGAAGTAAACTTGAATGTGAAAGCATTATTTGGAATTCACATTAGAAGTAAACTTGAATGTGAAAGCATTATTTGGAATCCACATTAGAAGTAAACTTGAATGTGAAAGCATTATTTGGAGTCCACATTATGTAAATATAAAAACATTGTAGAATCTGTTAAAAAAAATGCTAAGAAAACAACGTACATCTTGAATACTTCAAGATGAATACACTTAAAATTAGAAGGCAACTGACTGATCTAATATATTCACACAAAATAATTCACGGCCATCTTGATACTGCATTATGTCTTAGCAATATTGAAATAAATGTTTCCAATTCCCATTGTTTAAGATGCCATAGCATGTTTTACCTGAATACATTAAAAAATAATATAGCCTATTGTGTCGACCATATCAGTGGTCTCCAACCTTTTTGTCTCCGCGGACCAGTCAACGTCTGAAAATTTTACCGCGGCCCGCTGAGGGTGGTAAAATTAAATGTTAATATTCTAGAACGTCATGTGTCAGCACAGGTCGTGCGGAGTTTTTTTACTTCAACGGTATTGTGTCGGCAGTTACTTAGCGTAAATATGTTTTAACAGAATAAGTTTTTTTTCACGGCCCGGTACCATTTGCTCCACAGACCGGTACAGGTCCGCGGACCGGGGGTTGGGGACCACTGGACTATATAATAAGATAAAAGTGTGCTGAATTAGACATTTTCATCAATAGTTTATATGGATTCAGAAAAAATTTCTACTATTGCTAAAAAATATGTTGCACAGATTATAGTATCTATTACTTGAGTCTTTATTTATGTCTCTTTTTTCTCTTCATTTTTTGTACTATTTGACAATTGAGTGAGCTTTCATATAATTTTGTATTTTTATTTCTTTTATATTTAAAACTTTATTTAGATCTATGAAAATTAATGTTTCCTATGTCTGAGTAGATATTTGTAATTGTTGTACCTATTTGTGTATTAACTGAGTTTTTATAACTGGATTGTTCTCACGTAAGTGAGACCGTCTGTAAAACCCCAGTATAAATAAATAAATAATGTAGTTTCTTATCACTAAAATTGTGGAATACAGAAGTGAATGGTGGAAGAAGTCGGAGATGACGGAGAAAGACATTAGCAATAGTGAAGAATTGCACGGTCCACTATTAATAATTATAACTTAGCTATTTTTCTCAATTAGTCACAGAAATAATTTTGAATAAACTTCATTTAAAATAATTGTGCGATTACATATTTCTTTTTTTTTATTGTTATCAAGTTTAATTTGCAGAAAATTTAAATTTAATTTTTTAATTTATATGTTCAGAAATATTATTATTCAATTTATATTTTTTTTATTTATAAACTAGTTAACACAAAACACTGCAGAACTTGTTTATAAATAATAAAAAATATAATTATTTTATAATAATGTTATGGAATATATAAAAGAAAAACTTGAAATTAAAATGGGATTAATTCTTTGAAAATATTCATCCAACAACGCAGACATTGAAATATTTTGTTCTTGGTGGTATTATTAGACAATTTGTTGTGTTATTATTAGACAAGTCGACAGCTGTTTTAATAAGAGAGCATTATAAAGGTATAAAAAATATTCCGATCGGTTAATAAAGTGTTGATAAACACGAGGGAACGCCAATGAGTAAGCTTTGAATAAAAATAATTAATCTTCACAGCGAAAAAAGATAAGATTGTGTTAATTTATCATTGTAAAATATGATCTTAAAATTGAAATTGAATGCAATGTGATAAGGATTGATGCATTTACTGGAACCAATAAGCCAATATCGGAAATTAAACTATTGAATATTTTAAGAAATCAATTTTATTGGAATAACTTTGGAAGGTTATACCCTAATATCCTTTTCTTCAATGATATTTAAAAAATTATTTACGTTCATAGACATATGAATATTAGTAGACCTGCCCTAAATGATTAAAAGCGTATTATCCCCACTCCCCATACCGGTTCCATTGGAGCCGGCTGGGCTCGCGTATGGCCTCAAGTGAAATTTGAAAACGTGACGTCATCATTCTTGTGCGAACTATGGTCGAGGCATCATCGGTTCATTTTACGAAATAACACGGCAAAATGTTGACTTGTGCTATGAAAACTTGTAAAAATAGATGTGAAAAAGAGAATAAACCCAATTGTCGTATTACATTCCATATATAAGCATTATTTTACTTTATTTTAAGCATATTCACATCGTATAATATAGATCAGTTTTAGAAACATATACTATCACATCGAGAAACGTCTGGACGCGAAACACAAAGCTGGTTGGTTGCTGGGAAGTAAATTATGAACATTTATAAAAGTGTCTTAACTAAATACAAACGAAATATTCGACTCTGAAAATAGAACCGAATTTTTTTGCCGAATTTGGACTTGGCAAATTTGTTCATAACGTGGCGAGTAATTTGCGCTCCCATGTAAAAATGTCTATTCATTCAAAAGCAGATTTTACTTTTAAGAAGTAAATGGTGATATTATAATGCGAGATGCCTATTTACTGTCAGATTGATTTATTGACGAATCACAGTCAGCCTTACGCCCTTCGTTCTTCAACAGTTGATTTTACCCCTCGCCATTATCTTCTCGTCTATTAATTCCTATGTCTGTGTTTACGTTGCACAACCAGCCAAAAAAAAGCAGGTGAATTTTTCATTCGGTGAATATATGTATTGGGGGCCACTGCTTTTCAAGCTTTCACTTGTTGAATCTACAGTTTCAGTGCAGTTTCAGTGCCGGCAACCCGGGCGTTTATTTAAGGTTGGTTCTGTACAGATGTTTTTTTTTTTTCACTTCTCTCCTCACTAGACATAGTCTGTTCTGAGGCTGGTAATTAACAATTTATATATAAACCAAATATTTAGAAAAAAATAGTAAAATAAAAATAATAAGAAAAAATAGAAGTAAAAAAAAGAGTAATATAAAAATAAGTGTAGTACTATATGTGTTGAAGAATTATGTATAAAAATATGAAATGAGTATTTCGTATTATAATTAATTGTAAAATTTTGTAATTTTGCTAGAATTTGTGTGCAGTATGGTTTGTAAAATGCATTAGATGTTTAGAATATTTCTAATATCTGTTCTTTGTTTTACCATCAACCAGTTTACAAATCTTTTGAACACCCAATTCAAATTATTTGGTAAGACATAAGTTTTAGTTTGGGTTAGGAACATGTTGAATATGTGAGGTGCCAGGTAAGATTCATGTCTTTTAGCGAAATTTGATTTGATATACGGTACTTGTAATTGTTTGTGTGTAATTGCTCTCGTGTTTTGCGAGTGAGTTATGTGATGTGGTAATTTTTTTATGCAGTTTTTGTAGATGATCTTCTTTATGAACAGTTTATCTATGTCTAATAAGTTATTTTCAATCATTAGCTGTTCTGTCGGATGTTGATAAGGCTTTCTAAACATAATTCGAATTATTGATTTATGATTAATTTTAAGGGATTTGAGATGAGTGTCTGCTGCTACTCCCCATACTGAAATACCATACATTAGAATACTTTGACAAAGTGCAAAGTATATATTTTTTAGCTGATTTAATGACATAATATTTCGTATTGTTTTGAAGATGTATGATAGTTTCCGGATTTTTTTTGTTATTAGGTTAATTTGGAGATCCCATTTTAGATTATGGTCAACAGTTAAGACGAGATATTTGATATTATCCGCATAATCTATTTTGTCACAAGTACAGCGTGTGTTATTTGTGGAAGTATTGGTGCAGGGGTGAAGATGTAATTGTGGGCGACTATCTGGCTGACCAGCTTTTGTTTTACTAAAAGTCAAGTATTTTGTTTTCATAAGTCTAAAGTCATAATTTTTAAGTCCTCGGTACTAAATCAAATAAATATAAGAGTATGCACGAATTCTGCTCTGTAATTATTTAGATAGATACTTATGATTAAAAAAACATTATATTTACAGATATAAATATGAAAATGTCATATTGTGTTTTTGAATTCAACTGCATTTTTTTTTAAATAAAAATTATTTCCACAAGCTGTCAATGTTAATGTCCGTATTTATTACATTGAATGTGAGTAAATCAAATAAAGATGCAGTGAATAAGTCAAATAAGGATACAGTGAGTAACTCAAAGATAAAGTCAGTAAAGTGATGAAACCACAAGAGTGAAAAAACAAAAATAATAATAACAAGATTGTGATATGACTTTATACATGTACTTAGTGTCAGGATAATCAAAATAAAATAAGGTAATCATTACTTAGTTTAATAACTATCACATAATGTTCAATTGAGAATTAATTTGAAATTAAGGTTTTTTTAGTAAAAATTAATAATACATTACATCATATACATAGATAATGATATACAGAATGTACCAGTTATTTTGCTGTCCAATGATTTTTTTTTTTCAATTAAAAACAAAAAAATATATTTTTATCACATGTCGTCACTGATCGGTTTCTAGCGGATCACGTGCTACCAACGTAAAAAAATGTTATTAATATAAACATGAATATCACCTCATCAGGGTTTTGCTGTGTGGAGATTGAAACAGGGATCATCCAGAGGTCGTCCCCGTGGCTGTCGGAGCCGTCTGCGCAGAACTTCTCCTGACTGAGGGTCAGGATCCTGTCGTTACCCAGCTGCGAGGAGGTGACCTTCACCACTGGGAAGCCCATCTGCTTGGTCCAGGTAGACATAACGGCCCCAACGGGCTTGTTGGACGACTCCTCCAGGGCGGCCCACAGGTCTTCGGTGAAGGTGTTGCCGTACTGCAAAACGACACATTTTAAAATTATTATTCATATTTATTCCATATGATAGAGCTTGTCTAACTCAAGAATGCACGCCATGTACTACACAGCTTTTTCAAAGCTGTTTGGAATCGCTGTTTGCCACTAAATGATCCGCCTTCCAAATTACGTTTCTGAGCATCAACTATCGGGCGCATTCTCTCGTTTGCCGGGCTTTACTTTGATATTATGAGGCTTCTAATAAATAAATCTGCAATAGACCTAAAAGCATAGGTGGATGGATGGTATACAGGCAAACAACACAGCTAAAGGAATTAAGTTGTTATGTTGGAAAATTTTTACTCTTCTTATTTATGTGAACCTTGGTTATATCCGTCAAATTTTATTCTTCGTATGACAAACTACCTTTCACTTAAAACTCGCAGATCCTTTGCATTGCGAAAATATCTATAATTTAATTAACATCCACTTTTTGAACCCAAAGATTATGGCACAAATCAACATATTTCATATTATAGTCCACACTTGTTATATTGTCAAGCAAGTCATATAAATCTGTTCCCGATTCACCCATGGAGAGAGAGTCCAACTATCTGAACACGGTGAATATGAAATTCGACGCACTCTTCAAATCCTACAAGTTTGGAAGGCTTATGGCATTACATACTCAATGTATAAAGAGTATCTTGGTAACAAATTAGACGTAATTATCTGTAATGTCATATAAAATACAATGTAGACGAATTAAATAAATAAATATGATAAGAAACTGGAGGTAAATAACAGGTAGAATGAATGAATATTTCCTAAACGTGGCCAAACTCTAGATATATACATAATGATATTATGTGGAACTATGGCATCCCCCTTGGAGATATTGTAGATAGATAGCGACGTTTCTTTGGACAAATTGTATAATTCCTTATTTGAAATTTAAGTTGTGATTTATTAAATAAGAGAAAATTAGAAATACATATACTTTTTTCTAAGCGAGGTTTACTGTTCATAGAACAAGTTATGTAAATTAATCAATCATACTTGAGATTCTACTTATGTAAAAATGTGGTGATCAAATTTTTTGTAATTCTTTTTATTTATTTTAGTGGGTACTTACTCAATGCTAGTCATACTTTTTCTACAAAAGAATAATATTCGAAGTAATGTAGTGACAGTGACAGCCATGCAGTGTAGTGCATCAACCTTGAGTTGTGAATTGCAATTATTGGAACAGTGCAAACATAGCATTAACAAGGACCTTTGGTTTCTTTCTAGGTCGCACGGTGTAGAGATTGTTTGGTTTGATGAAACATTTGCAAACATTATTTTAGAGATATCATAAGGCACATATAAAAAAATGAATTGCTTGAGAAGTGTTATCTCATGACTGTTTATCAGTACTAATATGCATAAATTTAAAAAATCCACATGAAATGATAAAGTTGTCAATTTCGTCATATCAAACATGTTTTAAAATTAGATTGTCACACCACGTTTTTTGCACATTAATATAATATTTTATTATTATTTTAGTTGAGAAATTTTGCAACTATAACTAAGAATACATGTTAAGAGTTCATAATATATAAGTATCTTCTATATGAATAAAAATGTAAATGTTTGTTTGTTCAAAATGTTAAAATTTAGACACAATGCATTCGAATACGTATGTGTTTTTATATACCTATATTATATAGATGTCATCTGTGACAGGTAAAAACAGCGCCATGTTTTTGTTAAAAGTAAAACGCGCTATTGTTTCTCTATCTGCATAGACAGACTGAGCCACAGCTACGCAAGGTGGTGTACAGCTAGTTCGTTTATAAATTAGGTAGTAAATAAAATTAACAACAGAAAACATTAATCGTGTTGTATTCCGCGACACGCTTAATACGCAAAAAATATAATATATAAATAGCACTTGTTTTCAACTTAATTTCTACAAAAAATAACTAATTATGTGGTGGGAGATGGCAAAAGATGTAGAAAGGTTCCATTTTTTCTCAATCAAAGTTTGGAGGTTAAGAAATACGCACAAATTATTAAAATAACCCAAACTAAACCTTAAAAACCTATGCTGTTGTGCATGTTTACTTAAACCCACGACTTAAATAATTGTCTCCATTAGATATTCAAGTTAAAATCAAGTGTTGTTTTGTCAAAGAGCCTTTGCATGCAGCGGATTTCGACAAGTTTACCCAGAAAATAATAATATAAAAACAATAGGTAGTATGTATATAACAAATAGAAAAGCTGAGGTTTCTCAAAACCCACCTCACTAGGCTAGCCTGTGTTGAGGCAGTCATTTTGTAACTTAATTTAAATACATATGGATATACGTGCACTTATATTACCATATAATTGCTCAATAGTTTTGTTAGATCAATAATATCGAATAAGGATGAGGGCATCGGTAGAGACCCTATTATTACTTTTGATTCAAATTATAATGTTCTTCTCGAAATTTGTTTGTGTATCACATATTTTTATGTTCTCTGGAAGAGTATTGTACAATTTTGTTGCAATGTACCTAAAATTTCTTTGACCTTAGTATGCATTACAGGAATTTGGAGAAAATCTTTGTTATTGTTTCGAATACAGCGAGTATTTAATGTTTTTGCGTAATATTTATGTATGTTTGTATATAGGTGCACGAGGATTGGTTTTGCGTATATCCGCCGAATGTCAAACACGTTCATAATGTTAAAGATTAAGTTCGAGTCTGTAATTAGAGGTAGCCTAAGGATTATTCTGTGCCTTTATTATGTGGGTCTAGTGCAGATGAAGTACCACCTCCCCTTACTATGGATTCCATACTCAATGATAGATTGACAGACAACAAAATAAATCATTTGCAAATGTTGTAAGTCGAGAATGTTTCATATAGTTCTGAAAAAGTGCATGGTTTTTCTTATTTTGTTTGCAATAATTTGGGGGCAAAGATTCCATTTTAAGTATGGATCAGTGGTGAGGCCGAGGTAACTGAGTAGTGCGCTGAATGATGGGGCACTGATAGCATTCATAGAAATTCAGTCACTAGTAAATTCTATACACTTATATATACTTCAGAGTATATTTTAATAGAGGCACCGTCGTGAGGTTAACCTGTAATATTTATACTTGATGTGATATATTTAGTTTTCTCGGAATTCAGTGTGAGCATATTTCTATCCAACCATTTTTTTACAATGCTTATATTCATTTCAGCTTTTTTGTAAGCAGCTAACCAAGTGTCAGCTTCAAACAGTAAGACAGTGTCATCGGCAAAATTAACAATTATCCCCTCAATATTAATGTTGCATAAGTCTTTAATATACAACAGGAACAAAGATAGTACTGATATGCTTCCTTGTTATATACCGTAGGTAGTTGAGCACTGGTTGGCTAAGTATGTTATTTATTTTAACTTGTTGCTTGAATTCATAATGAGTATAATGACAATTAAAGGGGGTCAGCTGATAATACAATAAAAATACATGTGCATAACAAGTGAATGAATTCGTTACAATGGAAATAATAGTGATACATCCCAATTTTTATAATTACATACATATTTGAATAAGGATTTTTCTTTAAAACCAATGGAAACGGAATTATTGTGAAACTGCACACAATTTAATTTAAAAGATATGAATTCTAGCTGTGTTCTAACAAGCAAAAAACTAGTAGTTCTGTAAACAACAGACCTCACGTCCAAAAAAGTGTGTTTCTAATTTTCTCATATTTAATAAATCAAAAACAAAATTTCTTCTGAAATCATAAGATTCGTAAGTAGGTACATAATTACAAACCATAAATTTTATTTAACATTTTTCATGTCAAATAGGGAATTATACAATTTATTTGTCCAAAGAAACGTTATTGTCTCAATGACAATTCTTTTTTCAAACTTTCTTCATGCAGGTAGTTACTACAACATTGAAAAAATGCAAATAAGAAAGTCCTAAGAAACACAATAATTTCACATTTGAAAAAAGAATCTTTACTGAACTATTAAAATGGCCACCATTTTAAACCGCAAACGAAATGTACGAAATTTACAGACAGACGAAATGCAAAACGATTAAGTTAAAACAAAACTTCGCTTGCTCCAGTCAATAAAACTTGGATTTATATAAAAATAACATCTTTCAAATAGCATCAGGTGGACATGTAACTAGTTTTAAAAGGGGCTCACACATAGACATATGAATATTAGTAGACCTGCCCTAAGTGATTAAAAGCGTATTATCCCCACTCCCCATACCGGTTCCATTGGAGCCGGCTGGGCTCGCGTATGGCCTGAAGTGAATTTAGAAAACGTGACGTCATCATTCTTGTGCGAACTATGGTCGAGGCATCATCGGTTCATTTTACGAAATAAGACGGCAAAATGGTGACTTGTGCTATGAAAACTTGTAAAAATAGATGTGAAAAAGAGAATAAACCCAATTGTCGTATTACATTCCATATATAAGCATTATTTTACTTTATTTTAAGCATATTCACATCGTATAATATGGATCAGTTGTAGAAACATATACTATCGACGTGAAACACAAAGCTGGTTGGTTGCTGGGAAGTAAATTATGAACATTTATAAAAGTGTCTTACTAAATACATAAACGAAATATTCGACTCTGAAAATAGAACCGAATTTTTTTGCCGAATTTGGACTTGGCAAATTTGTTCATAACGTGGCGAGTAATTTGCGCTCCCATGTAAAAATGTCTATTCATTCAAAAGCAGATTTTACTTTTAAGAAGTAAATGGTGATATTATAATGCGAGATGCCTATTTACTGTCAGATTGATTTATTGACGAATCACAGTCAGCCTTACGCCCTTCGTTCTTCAACAGTTGATTTTACCCCTCGCCATTATCTTCTCGTCTATTAATTCCTATGTCTGTGTTTACGTTGCACAACCAGCCAAAAAAAAGCAGGTGAATTTTTCATTCGGTGAATATATGTATTGGGGGCCACTGCTTTTCAAGCTTTCACTTGTTGAATCTACAGTTTCAGTGCAGTTTCAGTGCCGGCAACCCGGGCGTTTATTTAAGGTTGGTTCTGTACAGATGTTTTTTTTTTTTCACTTCTCTCCTCACTAGACATAGTCTGTTCTGAGGCTGGTAATTAACAATTTATATATAAACCAAATATTTAGAAAAAAATAGTAAAATAAAAATAATAAATTTATTTTGCCGAATTTGGACTTCGCAAATTTGTTCATAACGTGGCGAGTAATTTGCGCTCCCATGTAAAAATAGCTATTCATTCAAAATCAGATTTTACTTTTAAGAACTAAATGGTGATATTATAAGGCGAGATGCCTATATACTATCAGATTGATTTATTGACGAATCACAGTCAGCTTTACCCTCTTCGTTCTTCAACAGTTGATTTTACCCCTCATCCTTAATTTCTATTCATATGTCTGTGGGCTCACATAAAATATTACAAACCTGATGCCTTGTAAGGTAGAGGTTCATTCCCTTTCTAAAATCTTCATCGCCAATGTAACGATGTAGCATTCTGATGACAGAGGCTCCCTTGTTGTAGGAAATGTCATCGAATATTTCATCAATTTCATCGGGGTGACCCACAGGCACTTCAATGGGGTGGGAGTTCTTCAAGCAGTCCAGTTCCAGGGCCCTGAGAAAGAATGATTACATTTTAGTGACATTTTCTATCCACTGCTAAAAGATCTATTGCAGCTATAGACCATGGACGTCAAGTGGGAACGCTATCCTGGTTCTTTTTATACCCCACAAGAGTCCCAACTGCTCTCTGCTAACCGGAGCCAGTGAGACCATGAAAATACCAATTAGGGTATGTTGTAAGGCTGAAGGGTGTGGGGAGGGGAAGGATATGGGAGAAGCGGAAGGTAGAGAAGTACCTGGCTATTCAGATATGGTCACCAAACATGGCTAAAGTCATTTCAAACAATTTTTAATTCTCAATGGTGATCTTTCACTAGGTGATACTGAGAGTATCTACCACTCTTGAATGTGTCACAAGTAAACTATAATATGTTTTATATTAATTAAATGTAATAACACAATTTAATTAAATAAAATTCTCTGGATTCAGTCGAGTAAAATTATGTGTTCCTAACAAGTATACTCATGGGAGATCCCATACACTTTTTAATACTCCGAAAGTGAGGACTTATACCTATCAAAATGTGCCAATCAACTGCTTGACAATACCGAACTGACCGTTGACATTTTCAATGTCACTTAAAGACAGTTTAGCGACTATATTTTGACACGTGTCACAAAATAGTAAAGCTGCCCCCATTACCTTTTTACACTTTTACTTCGCTGCGTTCCCCATCAACCTTTTCTAATTCAAACGTTACATAATGTAATGTCCCAGAACTTCCTTTCCATAAAAAGACCCTCCACATAGCAACCCCAAAGATAACATAGGCCCAGAGGAAAAAAAGTCCTCAGGGCCTCCTGTGTGAGCTAATGTAAAAAAGGGTACTTGTTTATATATATACTATACCTCTGTGTTCTACATCTGTAATATATATTGGTATACAAGTGTTTTAATCCTGTGACAGACCACGCTATAAGCGCGCTATATTTGCGTGGCTTGGCCCATTTCTCCTCATCTCCTCATTGGCCTCATCGGTAGCTATCGCAAGCGATATGCTGAAATAGGCTAAGCCATGATGCGTATAGTGTAATGTGTCGCTATTAGTAGACTATTGAAAAAATAAATAATAATATTTGGCTAATTTATATACCGCCTTCTCATGAATTAATGAAAATGTAAATAGTAATATTATTATTGAAATTAATATTCATAGCAAGCCAAAGGTCCATCTGAAGATGTCTTACTTTCTATTTATTATTAATGTTTTTTAGACATATAAATAAATAAATCTCTTCAACTCGTTAAAAAAAACACACACACAAAAGTCCCAAGTGCTACCAGTCTGGAATTCAGTAAGGAACTTGTATGTTCATCATCTGTCCACAAAAATCAGCGTAAAATGATTATAAATGGTCATTTTTAAATATTCAATGAACAACAATTCATACCTGAACTTGAAAAACTACACAGAGCCTGCCTTTGGTCATAGAGCAATGCACGCCACTGCCAAAAACATAACAAAGAATAATTTGGATGGTATCCAACACAAAAGAAAAAAAAACTTTTGGCCCTGTCATTTGCATGAGTTTTTGGTTCACAGCCTTTGTTTATAATTTAAGCAAGAAATGGCTTTGTTTGAAAATACTACATACATATTATTATTAAAACTGTTTTAAGATAAGGTAGACGTGCAAGCACAATGGACTTCATGTCTTTTTACGAGAATTTTAATCAATAATTATAACCGTGCGAAATTATAAAACCTTGCCATAACGGAGCTGCAAACAATCTATTACAACAGAAATAATGGATGAAAAGAATAATGGCGATATGTCACATGAATGAAAAACAGTTCACCAATCATATATAGTATATAATAACAATCAATCAATAATTGCTTTGAATCTTTAATAAAATAGGTATACAGGTACTCCTCACTTATGATCAGCTCTCCAGCGCCTAGATGCACTTAACTAGTCAAGTTTTCTGTAGGCATCTCTAAACCCATTACATTTTTTTAAATGAAAATTTTTTTTAAAATTGGTGTATCATTTTTTGTTTGCTGATGGCATTTTTATATTGCCTAATTCATTTTGTTCATCCCTATTCAGAATAAACTAAAATGGTTAAGTTAAAAAAACTCAGTCATTAAATGAGGAGTACCCGTGTTAAATTAGAAAAAACTTACCGAACATATGTTTCCGTTACGAATTGTGTCCAAATATCATACTCGGGGAACAGATGGTTGACACAAAGGAACTCCACGAAAGTGGCGTAGCCCTCATTGAGCCACAAGTGTGTCCACCACTCCATGGTCACCAGGTTCCCAAACCACTGGTGGGCCAGCTCGTGTCCCACCACCAGCGCTATCCACTGCTTGCTAACGGCCGACGTGTTCTGCGGATCCACCAGCAGGCACGTCTCCCGGTATGTCACCAGGCCCCAGTTCTCCATGGCCCCAGCCGAAAAGTCCGCAATCGCAATCAGATCAATCTTAGGCAGCGGGTAGGCAATGTTAAAGTACTGCTTATAATACGGTAACACTTTGGAAGCCACTTCCAACGCAAACACACCCTGATCCTTCTTGCCCACGGGAGTGTACACTCTCACTAACACTCCATCCTTGGATGTGTCTTCCACATAGTCGTACTCTCCTACAACAATCGCTACCAGATATGTGGACATAACGGGAGTGGTGGCAAACTTGACAGTCTTGGTGTCTCCGTGGGTGGTCTCCACGGTGACGGGCATGTTGGAAAGGGCTACTCGGTCCGCTGGCACCTGGAGGGTGATGTCGAATGTGGCCTTGATGGCTGGCTCATCCCAGCAAGGGAAGCACCTCCTGGCGTCTGTCGCCTCGAACTGTGTCACACCGGCGAAGCGCTCCTCACCATTCGGACCCTGATACCTGCTGCGGTAAAATCCTTTCATCTTGTCATTGATCTCGCCTGAAAACTCGATAAATAGAGTGCTCTCTCCCGAGGGGATTACTTCCGCGAAAATTAAAGACACTGTCTCATCGTCAAGCGAAAGCTTCGTCTCCACGGGGGAAACGGAGACTCCATCGGAACGTTTTAACTCGACTTTTTGAATATCCAAGTCGAGCGCGTGTAAAGTAATCTGTCGCAGTTCATCTTTAACCTGAAAATTAAAAAAAAAATGATTATTAGTGCTTTGATTTTAGCCGAATTAATTCGTCACTGTACACAAAACTTGGAGCGTGACCGAGCGATTCCAAACAAACGAAGTTCGTGAAATTAATTGCAATCTCTTACCACTAATTTAACGAAAGTTTTGCCGTCGAATTTGAAGGTGTCCAGATTGGGTTTTAGCTCGAGATCGTAATGTTCCGGCACAACATTTTTGGGGAGCCTTTGGAAGGGTTTCTTTTCCGGCATGTTTGCTTTGTTTTGTTTATAAGATAGCACCGGTTGCAAGACAGGCAAACTGCTAGCACAGGTACCGTAACGACCGACTGACAGAGTGAACCGATGCACCGCTGACACGTATCGCCGCGCGCCGCTGCTACCACTACCACAGCGATAGCCCCCAGTCATAGGCACACTCACCCAATAACGGGACTCGTCGTGAATAAATCCACACGCGGTGGTAAACTTTCGGATGGAATTCTTCCAAACATTCGAAAGGATAGATATTTTTAAACTTAAAAAAGCCATTGCATTGTCAACAACTATCAAAACTACTTCTTGAAGTTTGTTACAATCATAGATATAGACATTAATGAGCTCGATAAAGCTGACAAGTAGGTAGTTAACTGAATGATTTTTCAAGGAACAAGTAATTTATGACTTTGTATTAGTTTACTACATTATTATGTGTTTATCGGAATGGTCCATAATATGTTCATAAATCTTATTTTTGTTATTGGTAAATATCTTTGATAAATCTATCCATAGCAAATTCGTAGGGACTAACTTTATTTGATTATTATCGAATAATGGCTGGGAAACTGTCAAAAAGTCTGATTGATTGCGAAATAAACTTATATGCACGATATTTGTTCAAATGGAATATTTTTAAACTATTTCTACAGCAATGAACGAGATTTTAAAATAAAAATACCAAGCCTCGAGAATTCAAATTATCGCGCCTTCCTTTTTGGTGTTGTCATTGACAATAATGATTTAAGAAGTACCTATGCTGACAGGTGAACTTTCTTTCAACGCAATTTTCAATGGCATTAAATTCGTCGCCGTTTTCATATTGTGAATAGTTTTAACATTAAGCTGAATAATTCTTATAAATATAATGCATTCGGTATGAAAAAAAAAATCCGGCAGGAAGACAGAACCGATTTCTAATGCAATTTGATACATCCAAATCGTGATTTTTGCTGTGAGAAAAAAGAAAAGATTAGAACAAATTATTTCTACCAAATTATTTGAACAAAAGATAACTCAAGAATAGAAAAAAACGTACAAATTAAAATATTTTGATTTTTATGCATTCGAAAGCATTGGGTTAGCATCATTATAATGTTTCCATTAGTAAAAATGTTAATTATTTCGAAAAACAATTTCGATTTTGCTCACTCTAACCCAGCACCTTCTCACTTTCTTGGATGACGTTTCAAAACGATAGTCTCGGACTGTGTGATGATTTTTGACAGAATCGATTTGTCCATTACAATGAATCGAAATATTTCGATGATCAAAACGATCGAGTAAATTGGAGTAAATCATCGGTTGCTCCCATCGCCACCAGTTGATTTATGATCGCTTGCATAAATCAACTATCATCTATCGCTTGCATAAACCTCTCGTCGCTACTACATGTGCTACCATAAATAAACCATTCTGGTGCTAATGGCCAGCGCTGGGCTTGCTGGGCATAAATAAACAACTCTCGTGCTGGGCGTTTTAGGAAGAGTGGCACCATGCACATAAATATACCACTCTCTAGATCGATATCTTCCGGCTTTTTGTATCCAACAGAATTATACAGTACTTAACCACAGATATACAAGCAGTACCTACCGTGCGGAGCAGAGCAGTAGACAAGGTAGAGGAAACTCAAGGCCATTTAAAAAAAGATGCGACCATAGACAACATAATTGCTCTCAGCCTACTCTATTCATTCACTAGCCCAAAAAAACTATTATAAAAATAAAAATCTCCTTGAAGCAGAAAAATGTCGAAATGTTTTCCAAGGGCAAGGTTCATCTGACTAAGAAAATAAACTTTTACAGTGCATTTCCTTAAGATGAAACTTGTTAATCTGAGAAGAAGTAACCCAAAATGACAAGAAATTTGCAAAAACACTGAAGAAAATTTCCAAAACATGATTGTCCGACAGTACGACGAAAAATTCCGACATTTTTCAGCCTCATGAACTCATGGTTACATATGTTTAAAAATCTTTAATTTCACCAAAACAATAAGATAATACAGGATAACACTAATCAATAACATGAATAAGTTTATCGATATAATAAATAACATTTATACGTTGTGGAGGAAGACATATGTCAAGTATGAAGCATTGTTCAAAAAACCGAACGAATAACCTAAAACTGTTAATTCACTTTAAACTTGAACTTACGTAGGTAGGTTGAATATAATATGTTTGTAACTCGCTAACACTATACTGGCTTATATTGTATTTTTATCACGAACAACTTTAACACGCAATATTTTCGACGGAAATGATAGTATTTCGGCAGAAAATGACAACCCGCGTGTATAAATAAACCACTCTCATTTTGTTTGAATGATTTGAAACTGATAAACGGCAAAATTCCGTCATCTCTTTCTGTTACACGAGTCATTATGGTAGAGAGCGAGAGATCAAACCAATCGTTCTGTTCTCACCAATGAGATCTGAGCTTTTAGCCATATTATTCGTTTTCTATAAGAATTTTGAGGTGGGCGTGGCGGTTTCAAATGAGTTTCAAGGCCAAAGCTTAGTTAAATGCCCCTGACCATGCATAAATCAACTATCTAGCACCATGGTGGTATCATAATTCATAGTGGCCATATAATATTATAGTGGAATCAGTGGCATAAGAGTGGTATGTGGTATATCTATGGATATATCTATGCGAAAGACCATAGACATCAAATTAAAAAGTCACAAATTTTTGCTGTAAACAAAATGACAGTTCATAAGTTCTGTATTTAGAAATAAATATTATTCCCAACTTATCTGGTTTCATAGTACGTATTTCTATTAAATAAATCTTCTATTATATGTTATTCTTATTAACTACTTGGGTTAGTTTTTTTATCACATAAAGTTAACTTTTCCAATATGATTCAAAGTATGAGAAACGGACACAATTTCAATTATTGAATTCATGTGGGCAATAATGCAATAATTGTCTTTGTGTTACACTGCTACAGAGCTGATCTTTTTTTTTATCTACTTCCAGGTTTCGCAACATGTAATACGGCGAGAAGGTATTACCGTCTCTTTGTTCCTTATTATAATAATTTGAATCAGTACATCACTATCTAACATGCATCCAGTCCACAACATTAAACGAGAGAGAAAGGATGCCGACTGTACAGATCCAGTTCGTAGGAATCATAATAAACATAGAGTGAGTACAAATTCTACTTCTTCAAAGTGGAACTTCAATTACAGTCAAACTTGGTTACAACGAGCATGAGGGGACCGACTAAATTTGCTTCTTATAGCCATTACTCGTTACATCAAAAATCGTTATTTTAAAATTCGTATGTATATAAATATTAGTATATTTTCAAAATATGAGTTAATTTATATATTTATAAAAAAATATTAGAAAAATTCACTTTTATTAATAAAATTTAAAATCAATGATTATTTTAAAGATTTCGCTATCATGCTCCTCAATTTTCTCCTCAAAACAATCAACACATTATAACTGCCGTCGCCTGGTTCGAGGCTCCTAAGAAAAATATCACAAAATTATCTTTCTTATTATCACTAGCTAGTGCGTATCACCCCGCTTGTTAAAACTCACTTGTCATAAATAACTAGCTTGCGGGATTGTTGTGGTTTTCGGCTGTAAAATTTTGTTTGTCGCAAACTTGTGATGCACAACCCGCGGCCCTACTCGTGCTGCCCTCATGTCAATTTGTACGGCCCACATGGCTGAAGATAAAAATCAAAATGTTTGGAGTAATTCTTGAAAACCCTGGCTGAGAACATTTTTTATAGAGATTAATTTGCGCTGCATGTCCTAAATGGAACAAAATTTGAAGAAATGGTTTGCAGAATACGAAATTCAAAAAAATCAACAGAAACATTAAGGACGGGTTGTTTCGGAGAATTTGAACAATTCATGAAATTTCAACGTTCATTTCCGGGTTCTGTGAAAGTCCTATTCAAGTTATGTTATTATATCATTATAGGCTGGTTGCTTGACAAAACTGAAATTAAAACAGAACTTGAAAAAATCTTTCACAGAACTGGAAAATGAATGTTGAAATTTGATGAATTATTCAAATTCTCCGAAACAACCCGTCCTTAACCTTTCCGGGAGTAAGTTACGTAATTCTGGCTGTGCTCTGGGGAGTGAGTTTTTTTTACATTAATAAAGATATATATTTTTTGATTAAATTTTATGATTGTATGCAAAATAAATAACAGCCGATATCTCTGTCGATAATGATGTAAAATGTTTAAAATTGGTGTAAAGTCACAGGAATATGCCCATAGATGGCAATACGATGCATATTTACAGAATATGCATCGAATATGAATATGCGACCCCTGTCGTCCATAGCCGTCCATACTTCTTTGGCGAAAGTGTGTACCGTCGTTCATTCGCGTCCATACTCCCGGAAAGGTTAATCTTGAATGTTTCTGTCAACCCCCTCCCCCTTAATAATCCACTTGTAAAAATAGCTAAAGCGGCCCCTCTGCTGAAAAGGCTGCTTTTGCATCACTATCATAAGTTTACACCTATGTGTAGTTATGTAGTTACCTTCATGAACATATTTATTGGTTTTTGAAACAAAATTTACGATGAGTTCTAATACAAAAGAAGACTAAAAAGGGAACAAATTTCAAATAACTTTTCGCAGATTTTATGATAATTTAACATAGTGCCTGATGGATAGAAATGTTTTACTTAGCCGACAATCATACACAGGTAGCGCCATAAAAATATGAATCCCTCCCTCACTGGATAGGAAATTCCCGCCAGCCGCCGTCGTGCGCCCGGCAGCTAACCGCCGCGCTGTGCCGCCCCTTTGTTTGTTATTTTATTACTTACTGCAAAGAATTCTTGAATAATTCCCAATTAATGGATTTTTATCAAACACACCGATCCATTCATTTATTTAGAAATTGTGTGTGCAAAATTATTTGCACGGTATATCAGTGAATCATCCTCGTTATAACAGACAACAATTATATGAAGATATGCCTGAACTAAAGTATCATTTGGTAATTGCTCATTATATCCGTGATCCTTGTAACCAAGTTCGACGGTATTTGAAATTATTGTCGATTATTTACTTTTCAAGCATGAAATCTCCGCTCCCGTGTGATCTTAAGCGATTACTGAATTGATTATTATTATTGTGTACTCGTTTATGTGGTTAATAATTATAAATTTTATATGAATTTCTTCTTTAGAAATACTCTGATGTTCCTTCTGAAGTTGCTCGAAGTACGACGGTGAAAGAGGAGTATGGGGATATATTGCCTTTTGATGCTTCTGATGACGAGTCCAGGTAAAAGAATTAATCCGAGAATACTTCTCACATAATTTTCCCTCTTTAATGTCATTCCCATGCATGACTTTGTACAACCATGAGACCTAGAAAGATTAATGTAAAAACTCTTACACAAAGTAACGTACATTTTGTGCATTGAAAGAGTTCACAATAAGTTTATAAGATTTTTATTTTTGCGTCTCTACGGATATTACCCCTGGCTAACCCATCTACTTATATCCTCGGTATGACCAATTACCACTCAGAGATGCGTAGAGGTATTGCTCTGATTAAATATTTGTATCTCTTAATTAACGGTTACATATCTAACAATGAGATTTTGGCTCAAATAAATTTCTTTGTACCAAAGTCTCACTCCCAGGGAAGTCGTCATAACCTCCTTTATTGTAGAGCAAGTCGCACTAATTTGTTCAGGAACTCACCAGTGGAGAGAGTCACGTACTTTCTAAATGTAGTTTATCAAAAGATCGATTTAATTTCCGACAGCTCTCTTACAAGATTTTTGTCACTGCAAATACATTGTATAAACGGTACAATTATAACGACCTGGACGGACCCCAACCTGTATTGTTAAAAAAAATTGTTCAAATTGACTTAAATAAATAAATAACATTCGTAGGTAGTAGTCCCCAGACATATGAATATTAATAGACTAGAACAAAAGGGTGAGGGGTAAAATCAACTGTTGAAGAACGAAGAGGGTAAAGCTGACTGTGATTCGTCAATAAATCAATCTGATAGTATATAGGCATCTCGCCTTATAATATCACCATTTAGTTCTTAAAAGTAAAATCTGCTTTTGAATGAATAGACATTTTTACATGGGAGCGCACATTACTCGCCACGTTATGAACAAATTTGCGAAGTCCAAATTCGGCAAAAAAAATTCTTCTATTTTCAGAGTCGAATATTTAGTTTACGTATTTAGTTAAGACACTTTTATAAATGTTCATAATTTACTTCCTAGTAACAACGATGCGCACACTTGAGAATCGCTACATTCGACCAATGTTGGAGGATTGTCACAACCGCTCTGTACCTATTAATAATAAAATATTGAAATCTTTAAGAAAGTATATAACATTTCACTTTTAAGAAAATATATAACATTTCACTTGAAGATAATAGAAAAGTAAAACAACTAAAAAACAAATGAAATTATATACACACAGCTTTTACCAGCGATTCCTAAGAGTATTTGGAGTAAAAATTTGGACATCATTTTGCCGATGACACTTTTTCAATTAAAAACAAAAAACATCTAGCGTATTACTGATATGCACTCCTTCTCGTTCCAGCAGTACCGTACATACGAAACAAGCGCGTACCTAACACGTGGTCCGTTGCGATGTGTGATATTATGAAAGATAATATGTGATCGGTGGCGACGTGCGATAGAAAAATATAATATTTTAAATTTTAATAGATAAAAAATGTCATCGGACAGCAAAATGACACATACATTTTTCATTCCAAACATGATCACTGTATCTACATTTTACTTCCAAACATACCAATTTTTCACAATTGATAACCAACCATTTATCCTATATTAAGTGTTGTTTATGAGTTGTGTAAAGTTCAAAACTCGTTTAGTAATAACGCCATTAAAGTGGAATAAATTTAAAAATTATTGGTTTATTATCCTTTATGAATACGACGGAGTTCCAAATGATACTATAATGTATTTTATCAAAGCGCAAAAGGCGAAGGCACATCCCTGATTCTTGTGCACGGCTTTGTGTTTCGCGTCCATCGCGTGATAGTATATGTTTCTAAAACTGATCCATATTATACGATGTGAATAAGGTTAAAACAAAGTAAAATAATGCTTACCTATGGAATGTAATACGACAATTGGGTTTATTCTCTTTTTACAAGTTTTCATAGCGCAAGCCGCCATTTTGCCGTGTTATTTCGTAAAATGAACTCGACCATAGCTTGACGCTAGTTCGCACAAGAATGATGATGTCACATTCTCAAGATTCAAGGGAGGCCATACGCGAGCCCAGCCGGCTCCAATGGAACCGGTATGAGGAGTGGGGAATAATACGCTTTTAATCACTTAGGGCAGGTCTACTAATATTCATATGTCTATGGTAGTAGTGGTTAAAGCAGTATTACTTTCCTGTGACTTTATTTACATTGTAACACAAAAGTAGTTAATGAAGAATGTTTGAAATAATCATTTAAATACTTCCAGAGAAGCAGCTAACCTGCAGAAAACAATTATTTTTGGGCGTATTGATGTATTTTTATGTATTATGACTTCCAGTGATTCGGACACTGGGCCCACACCGTCCAGCTATCTTCATGATAAAATTGGAATCTATGTACAAGATGATACTGGTACTTCTGTAGATAAATCGCAGGTAAGATTTTTTATCTAACGTTTGAGGTCTCGTGGCAAATAAAATAAAATAATTTATTAATTGGTTATATCCTTATTATAGCTAGTCAGGCTACTCCCAGTGGATTTTGGAGTAGTGATAGTATCCTACGTTGGGGAAGAGAGCATAGACAACCGACCATGCTTTTCTTGCTCACTGAGACTGAACATCACAGACAAAGATACTATTCTTAGATGGTTGAAATTATTTGAGCAAAAAACCTTCACCGTTTACCGAGTGGACTCCACATTTAAGTGTGAAAAATCTAAGAAACTGGTATTCAAAGTAAGTTTTTTCTTTCTTCTTTAGTCATTTCCCCATTGCTGAAAACGTGAACCCCCCCCCCAAATAATTTGTTTAATATATCTTTATTCAATACTTACCCAAGAAAAATCACAGGATGACAAATCAGTTCCAATTTTGAATTATTCTAGCAGTAATTCAAAATTGTAGTTAATACTAGCGCAGACTCGAGAAAAATTACGGGATGGTCTGAATTGTTGACAAATCAATTCCAATTTTGAATTAAAATTAAAATAATTTTCTGATGAAAAAATATATTGTTTTAAAGGTAGGTACTTACTTACTTTATTGCTTGTCTGAATTCTTCAGTTCCAGTTTTGAAAATGACACTTAAATTCAAAACAAATTTGAGTTCTTTGAACCAGAGTTATGCAGGACACACTGATAACTGAAATTAGTATGTTTGATGAAGTAAACTATTTTGTTTTGTAAATGTACTGAATAGTTTGTGTTTTCCTTACAGAAAAATTTCAGATGCCAACATAACCAGTACGTTCATCAGAATAGAAAAAAGGAGAACACCAGAAAGAAACGCATAGAACATACGGGATGCCCTGCTAAAGTTTCTCTGACTATCAAGCAACAAGACATGCTGAGGTGCGCCCCTTTTCCTTATACATCCATCCTACTCACATTGACGTTGATTTGTCTAATTTAATAAATATTATAAAACTTTTACATTATTCGTTCCCAGGACAACTGATCTGTACCTAAAGGAATACCCCGCAGTCATTAATATTCGATTTACTCACAACCATGATTCTAGAACCGAAAGGGAAATGCACAAAATAATTTTGAAATCTACTATTAGGGTGAGAACAACATTTATGTAATATGTATAATTTATATTTTACCAGCATTATATGACCTTATTCTGCACAAGTATTATTAATTCTGACTAAATAAATATGTCCACCAGATCTTTGACAAGCATATATAAAGTGTGTTTGTGCATGCATTTGCTGTTTATTAGTAAAATTTTATATTATAATTGGAGCATAGCGAAGTTCTGTTTCAACTCGACCACTTTGCATTTCGCCTGTCTGAAAATTTGTTTGTTTGTTCCGAGTACGGTCAATTTTGTCAAGGTAGCAGTATTTGATAGTATCTTTTTATTTCGCTATAGTGCGCGTTCTTGCCCTCCGGCCCACGCGCTGTCAAATCGGAATAATCAACATTATTCCAACTTTACTGTTCACAAAATCACTAGTAGTGATTATAATATATTATCAAGTCGGTGTAAATAATAATTTTTTTACAGATATTGGATGAAAAGCCAAAAATGCAGCAGATTAGAATAATTGAAGGCAATAATTTGATTGGAGAAATATTGGAGAACAAGCGAATAGAAGACATGACGATTGAACAGAGAGTTGGATTGGACGAGGAAAAAAAAGTAGCTTTAATGAACACTGATTGGAACGACGTACTCTGTGATGATGTCTTCTTGGAACGATCCAATCATTCTATCTGCATGGAGAAAGATAATCAAGCTTCGCCTTATGAAGATGCTCTGCTGGAGATGGATAGATGTTTTAATGTTTTGAAACAAAAAACTTTAGAAAAGCCGGAAATGTTTCACCTGCCGCTAATGAATTTCTTGGAAGCTTTTAATACATTCAAATCAGATGCCGATATGGCGACTGCGCTGGCTTCTTTTGGTAGGTACAACGACACCGTCATAGCCTATAAAAAGGAGGATGTCGCTCTTCACAGTAATATTATAGGAGTGCAAGGCATACAAGGAACTGAAGGACGAAGGAAACTTTACACGGGAGGTTACAAAATGATGTTATCTTCTGAAGATTACAATAAATTGAATTCTTACACATAGTCCTGGGAGAAACAAAATACTTTATGTATCCATGTCTGAACAACCTACATTTTCGGTTTTCCTAGTTACGTATAAGATTGAATTATTATATTAATAATTATAATCTATCTTTGCAATCAACGTAGGAAGCATGATGGTCTGATAATTTATTGTTTATAATAATGAAATTGTGTTTTCTATATTATTACATAATATCGTGTGTAATTCTTATATCATTATTATTTGTACGAAATATTTATGAAATAAAAACAATATTAGCAGTTTAGAAATAAATTTATTTATCAGTTCAAAATTTGTATTTACACAATATTTTTATATAAAAAGATCATAATATTAATATTATTTCCTATTTGAATTACATTACTAACAATAGATTTACATTTGGAAAATAATAAGATCAAATCACATAGTGTATGATACATTGGAAACAATTCATTCATGTGATAAAATACATATAATAATAATAATAATTAATTGCCTTAACCGTTGATTATTGGAGTTTCCCAAATGGATTAATGTAGATGAAGAGGTTGAAATCAAACAAACTGGTGATCCATTCTTCGGACTGTCCATCAAGTGCATGGGTGTGTGTGGGAATCCTTTATTCTGCTAAATCAGGATAAAGAACCAGACAACATTGGACAGAATAAAACAGATTTAGTTTCAGGCCTACAAATAATCTGAACCGTAAAAAGTGATAATAATTTGTAAATCATCTATAACTTTGTAGAAAGTACTAATCCACGTCTACATTATTTACTGATCTACTGTTCTACAGTCAAATACAAATACATTTTTTGAAATTTGGTGTAAAATCCAGAAACACCCCATTATATTCTACTCATAAGTTTGTCCGTTTACAACAATCAGAATGTATTTAATTGTATTGCTCAGTACCATCTAAAATTTAAAAATACTCGGCACAACTTGTCTAATCAGGTTAAGGTACGTTTATTTGCACATTTTGAATAATTGCTGTTTAACCAACTAGTTTCTTGTTGCTAAATGTCTCTACAGACCAAGACACGATTTCTAAATATGTGAATATCTCCTGTTCCAAAACTCTAACAAATCTGTCTTTATTACTTTACTTAATGGCACACATATTTACTGAATATTAGTAACAGACCTAAACAATATGGTATCTTGTCATGAGTGTAATGATTGTGATTTTAACTGTAAAATAGTAATCTATTGGGAAAACACTGTTTTTTAGGAATAATAACCTAACTGTAAGAACAGTTGTAATCCTATCTCTGTGATGGAGTATTATTTGTTCAATCGGCAATTTACTTTCACTTTTCATAATCATTTATGTATTGGAACCATTTCCAATTTGGCTTACGATTGCATTGCACAAATTAGTAAAATGGTTAATAGCAATAGCAGTTGGTGACCCATATAAGTACTTAAGCCTGATTTCTGATAACACATGTCGGCTGTATGAACATAATTATAAGGAACTTCCACAGATGAATTCAAATAAATTAGTTAATGTAGTTTATGGTCAACAAAGCTACAGTTGTTAAGAAAGAGATGCTGTTATCTAGCGGCAGTAATGTATCAGTGGATGATGTCACTAAAACTTTGTCAATACAAACCAGATGGAGTTGAATGTAAGTGGAATGTTAAATAGCAGTGCCGCCTTTTGCATGATGGCTGTCATAGCGGTGACAAAACAGGAGTAGCGCTGTTTCTAGTATTCTCCGCCACAGTATGTCATTCTAACCTGACATCTCTGGTCCCCACCATTAAGACAGCCGTCTTACGCCTTCTACATCATGAATATCAAGGCCGAAATGAACAGCACCACTTTCTTAGGAAACCATAGCTTTAGTGCTATTATTTATAAATAACTGCACAATGTTTTGTTAAAAAATAATATTATAATGTGCATAATGTTCTTACATTCTGTTTTTTGTTTGTGTAAATAGAATAATATGTTTGTTTAATTAGAAATTGTTTCATAAAATTGAACTTATAGAGAATAATATATTCTACAAAATATAAACATGAATTTATATTCACAAAATGAATATGGCAAAATAAGACTAAAATTGCTGCATTAAATACTAGTTTTTAATGCAAAAACACAAAATAGTTCCAGTAAATATTACATTCTTATGTCCGTAAGATTAATTTACACTCCTCCAAATTGACAAATGCAAAGTCAAAAGCAAGATGTGAGTTTCTACAAAGGACACATTGAAAGGATAAGAATAGTGGTGTGGGGTAGGAAAGGGGGTCTGCAGTAAATACAGGATCATGAGGTGGCTACTCAACTCTACACAACTTTACACATTATTAGGCTAGACAATACATACTGAACATAAAATTGTGTCTACATATTTAACTGACTATTACTTATATTGAGCACCATGGAAGGAATTTGAGTGCGTAAAACTTTAATTTTAAGTGTAATTCCTTCAATATAGACTTTCTAGATCGTACTTGAAGCCTTTCTATGAAATTCAAATATAAAGCTAACAGATGAATTTATCTTTATGTCAATAAACTCATTCAATTTATACACTAAATGAAGTTATATTGGTAATTGGCGCCGATGACTATGTGAATTTAATATTCTGTCTCATTTCATATCACAATATGCAAATTATCACAATTTACTATGAATCGAAACCAACCTTGTTACAAGTCTCATATAATATATAGAGTCAACTGTCTTGAAGTATATCTATGAGCCCCAAGGTTATTCAAAAGACAACAAACAAGCCTTAGATAAACAAAATTGCATATTGGGTAAGCTAGAGGAACAAAATTTAGCTGGGTTCAAAAGTTTTCCTGCCTAAACTGACAACATTTCAAAAATTTCACATTGTAAAAAAAATGATGAACCTAGATGGGATGGGTATTCAGAATATATTTAAAGTTCAAACATGGGTGATGTTGTCTTCTGATAATTACGATAAATTCAATTATTCTTACACATAGTCCACTGCCAAATAATTTACTGCATAATAAAATTGAATGGCTCCTCAAATATCTTATTTTTAACGGACGGCTGACTAAAGATATGAGATATTGGTGCATACAATAATATATTATAATCTATGCATTGGAGTTGGATGTTTAAAACATTATTTTTGTAGTTTTTTTTTAGAGAAATAAGCTATATAAGAATTGGCATATAAAATTGTATTATTTAATACATATTATGTTCGACTGATGTAATCTAGTTAGGAATTTTTGTAGCATCAATTCGTTTCATTGATGGTGTCAAATTCTTATAAAGTATATTTCCCTAAGAGAATGGACATTTTATATATGCGGTGCATATTTATAATTTAAAACTAAGATTACATACTTTGGGTAGCCTATTCTGTGATTTTTAATAAAATGATGAGGCAATTAATATACCAATCTCTTCACATTGTTTGGTCAAAATATGGTTTTCAATTCAATGAATGAGGAAAAAATGAAGTTACGTAATGCATATTTGATTGTTAGAATGATTTTGTAGGACAGTAAAAAATTTTCACCAGTTACAAGTTGCTAGAATATTTTATGTGTGGTTTCTGTTATAAACCAGATTGCATTTGAATCATTTTGTATATTTGTTGCAAGAAATATTTTTATAATTTATGAATATTCCATAATATTTAATTATATGAATATCCCAACTGGTAATATCTTTTGTATAAAAATAAAGTGATGTATATAAGGAAATGGATAGGTAATAAAAGCTGTTGGCACTTGAAACAGTTTGGGAACAATGGTTTGGTTGGCAGAGATATATACTCGACTGAGGGAATTTTCATTATCAATTTTGTATGGTTAATAATATTTAGATGATTCAAAAAATATACATGTATTTTATAATAAACTGCTATTTATTCATGAAATAAAACAATGTATGTATATTCAGTGAAAAATTTTACATTTACAATAAATTTGAAACAAATTGCTCGACAAACATTACATAATATTATATAATAATTATAATATGCTCTCTTTGTAAATAAAATTAAAGCTTTCGAAAGGATAAATAAAAGATAATCATTGGTCAAGTGGCAATATTGTTTTGATTGTAACCACAGAAATTGAAAAGAGCTGTAATTTGTCAAATCAAAAAATTATCAATGATAAAAATATATGGCATTAAATTATGTCAATCAAATATTGCAGGATTTCCTCAACAAGTTATTTAGCATTTTACAAAAACACTCGCTTCTTTAACCAACCCATTCGCTTAACTTTTAATTCATGAGAATTATGACTAGCATTGGAGGTGTCATTTCAATGGGAGTGAATTGATATGAAAATATTAAAATGGCATCCAACGTCTGTTCTGAAGGAGTGAAATCTGTTTATTTACTAGATTACAAACTAAGAAAAATAAAACAGATCATTCTGTCTTGTAACCGAGATGAAGAGCTCATGTCTTTTGAACAATATTCAATAAAAATGCAATTAAATGAACATAAAATAAGTAGCAAATGAATCGGCCTAGTAGTAATGCAATGAAGGATTCTAACCATGAAGAAATGATGAACAATGTCAATGGGAAAGTAAAAAGAAATTACTCTAGTAGAAGAAAATAATTGAATAATTTAAATGGTAATTCATTTGTTAAATCTAAACATCAGATGACAACAAAACAATCAATTTGAATTAGAGTGAATAAATAGAGAAATCATGAATTTTACTATATCAGTTCATTGAATACAATCATACTGGATAAAATCAATGTCCACCTGCGCATTTCCTTGGAACGCCTATTCTTAGCATATTATCTTCCTATTAAAAAAGAGACCGTATGGAACAGGTATTTTTCTTGGCGTTTCGTTTCCTCTCACTGTGACGTGCTTTCGCAATTGTTTATACGTAAATTTTACTTAAAAAATTATCTACACTCGACCGCGGCGGGTCGACACATTGCTTTGAAGGCAGGGCAGTCTGACGTGGTGTCGTTCCATCCTCACTTTATGCCCGCCTGACGGTGTTCCGGGTGGAGGTTTACTCCTTCAACGCTGAATATTGACACTTCTGCAATAAACAAAGCAACAAACAAAGTTAAATAAACTAATATATACAATACACAATGTCTTACAAAGAATTTATAAAGTTTAATCTGTTGTAAGACAGGGGGTTAGAACAAATGGTTCTTTTTCACGAGTTTAACATGTCTCTGTACTGGTTAGAATGCAGCAAATGTCAAGCATATACAAATGTTAGGAACGTGTTTAATAGTTTTCATAGTTATCCAGTAATGTTGGCCTCACTGTGTGGCTTACCCGTGCTGAGGCCTGATGTTGTAAAGATTGCATATCTGTTACATTGCTATCTGTTGATATATAAGATAGAAGAATCTCAAGAAAATGCAGTTTCAATTTACCATCGGGCAGGTCGTAGAGCCGCCTGGGCAGGCCCGCGAAGTAGGGGTGGTGCAGGGCATCAGGCGCGGGTGCGCGGGCACCGGGATCTGGCTGCAGTAGGCGTGCCGCCAGAGCCTCTGCCTCGCGTGCGTCGTGCAGGCGCGGGAACACGGTGCCGAGGCGGCGTGCGCGGTGCGGTCCGCTGCGATGCGCCCGGTAGCCCGGCAGGCGCGACACACCCGGCCACGTCTCGTCCGTGGGCGTGCCCAGCACCTGCAATCACCAATAACAATCAGTACTATTGACTACTCCTTTTTTAAAACATTAAATCTATTTTTAGTACACTTTTACTTTTAAAAACCGTGGTAGTTGGTTATATCAGATTTTATTCAGCAACCAGTATGGACAACATGAAATATATATTTATAATTTTTATATTAATAGAAGCGGGAGACAATAAGAATTTAACCTATTTATAATGTTATTAAAAAAAATTAGAAATGTATTAAATTTCAAACTTACAAATTTTTGGAAACACGGAAGAAAATCAGTGTTGGCACTCTGAAATTTTATTTATAAAGGAGAATTCAATGCCTACACGGGGCAAGAAGTTTAATTTCCATAGAGCTAGCTCTAAATGAAAATACAAAAAATAAATGGGCGAATTACTCAGAACGCTTTTTACAGGCCATCACCGGTTTTCCGTACTTGACTGCTTGTCAATTCTCGCGCTTACTCAGTAACTGAGTGGATATGACATCTGAAGTTGGATGGTGCGTACCTTGAATATTTTGTCTAGTTGGTCGTAAGTATCTCTAACTCCAGGGAAGGTGGGGACTCCAGTCACCATTTCAACAAATATACAACCAACTCCCCACATGTCCAGGGAAGTTGAGTATTCCGTACTGCCCAGCAGAACATCTACAAAAAAAACATGAAATTATAGTTTACAAGTAAACATAAGTTTATGTTACAGAAAGCCATTTTCATGACGTCGAAAACGGAGGTACAATTCAACGATATCAACATTTGAATTGAAGAAATGCAATTTATTCATAATTTTTTTCGAAATTCGGTGATGAGATTTTAATTCCACCAACGTTTTAGGATATGACTGGGCATCTAAATTTTATAACAGTATTTTTATCTTTTTTTCTACCATGCGGAAATACGTAATTTTTTAGAGGTTAGAAAGAGAAATAATAATTCTCTCCAGTTTGCCTCAAATGTGGATAATTATGGATGCCTAAAAATAGCCAAAATCAATAATTCATATTTAGCGCCGCTATCAGTTTAACTTTCAAAATTATTTCTTATTTTTTATTATTTGAACAAGATAAAAGTTAAGTTACAGTTTTCTTCCAAATTCCCCAACTAATGTGTTTTGGAAATCTTGAGTTCTCTCAATTTTTCTACGATTGGATTAAAAAATTATATAAAAATGTGGTTAGAAATTTTGACAACATTTTTCACGTATGATATTAAAATTTTATTATTTAGAAATAGTAATGTTTATTTTAAATGCGTACACCAGAAAGATAATTTTATCTAGTTTCTAAAACAGTATTTGTTTTTACGGAAAATTAAAAAATAACATTGCAAACTGAACAAAAGTGTCGAAAGTACTGAAGAGTTAAGTAAATTTTATTTATATGACACCTCCCAAGAACTCTCCTTTCATTACTATGTATAACCAGGGGAACTATAGTGAGGCGAGTTAAGGAAGGGATTTGTTAAGTCGAGTTTCCAGAAAGCGCTCAGATTGCATCGGGAATGAGACACTGATTCTAATTACTAATTTTTTTAAAGAAAGAAACATCAAAATAACCTGACAATATTTGAAAAAAAACTCCTACTACCATAATTATAAGAGAAAAATTATGTTGGGGCCAAGATGGAAGACTTGACCAACAGAGGAATTGAACTCATATCACCTGGGTGGGAACATGATATATTTGTGAAGTCAGCCACTAACCAGTCCGACGATTGTCGGTGAAAACTGATTTAATAAGATCAGAAGAACAATATGATGAAGGAGGACAGTTGTATGGGATAATGATAGTGACTCACCCGGAGGCCTGTACCACAGGGTGACCACCTCGTGGGAGTAGGTGTGGCTGGGCACGCTCTTGGCGCGTGCCAGGCCGAAGTCGGCCAACTTGAGCTCGCCGGCGCAGCTGATGAGCAGGTTCTGCGGCTTGACGTCACGGTGGAGGACGCGGCGCCGGTGGCAGTATGCAAGTCCGCGCAGCAGCTGGAACAGGAAGAGGCGCGTGTTGCGCGCCTCCAGCCCGCCCGGGTGCCGCTCCATGTACTGGGACAGGTCCGTGTCCTACATAAATAAATAATACCAACATAAATATAATATATGTATTACTCAAAATAGCCACCATCTTAAAAAAAAACATGGAAGTGAAACTGAATATTTATTTTGTCAAAGTTTGCCCATAGGTGAGGTTAGTTAATTACCTAATCCGGCGATTAATTGCGACACACATCCAATGTCAGAAGACTTTTAAAAAAAGAAGAAGTAACCAACTCCGGCAGGGGTGGGCATAGAGGATACAGACACAACTTGATCGTGCCACGTATTACTGACTTCTTTTACTATTAACTTCCGCATCATATATTCTCCTTAACCTCTCAGGCTAATTTGTTCACTTTTGGGAACAGCTCATATGGTCTCATGGAAATTGTTGTCTCCCTTACTATCATAGTGAGAAATATTATCTAAACGGTGTTAGAAAGAGAAAAATTAAAATCTAGACAAATTAAAATGTACACCTCTATGAAACCAAAAGGTTTGACTGCAATTTGAGGAAAAATTATCAAACTTTGTGAATTTTTTTATTAATTATTTTTTATATAAAATAAAGACAAGACAAAGTGACAGTAATGTTTATAATACATTTGTGTAATGAAATATGATTTTTTTTATCATCAATTTCGGTTTAGTGTTTAAACGAAAAAACGTAAAGTGAGCCATTTTTAAAACATTTCTATGTTTGCATTAAAATTTTTAATATTTAATAAATTATATGGTTATTTCTAATAATAAAATTTGAATGCGTATTTAAGCACCTTTCAAAAATAGTTTTTAGTTTTCGGATATGTTAAGAAAGATTCCATTTATTTGGATTTTATTGCAAAGCGGAAGTACACACACAAATTCGGACAGAATATCCCAGTAGCCTAAAAAGGGTTAAACTCTTATCTTTGTCCTTCCGCTCTACATGCCTAAACCATATAGGCATTCCTTTCTTAATCTTAACCACTATGCATACATCATTCTTTCCAAATCTCCTCATTTTTGACATGGTCACATAAAGTTTTTTCACCATCCATTTATCAAGTATTTAAGCAAAATCACCATTAGGTAATAAGATTCAAGATGACTCAATGGCTGATACCATTATATCACCAATCCACACTTCCAAGCATCAATCCAACTCCTCATTCTGAAAACATTGAGAATTCACCAGTCATGTAGCCATGATTTTAGCATTGAAAAATACCTGTAGTGTCGAGAAGAATCCATTGAATAATTAATAATAAACCGCTCGACCTACTTAGTACCTACTCCTGAGCTACTCAGCCGGAATCGTAAACAAAACAAGCAA
This sequence comes from Hesperophylax consimilis, assembly GCF_061612785.1. NCBI lineage: Eukaryota > Metazoa > Arthropoda > Insecta > Trichoptera > Limnephilidae > Hesperophylax > Hesperophylax consimilis. The sequence continues at coordinate 8,866,100 of NC_142842.1, forward strand.
CCTACTACAAGCACCTACTTGTCTATCGACGACAATAATATTGCAAGTCCGTCTTTCACATTAGAGACATTTCACTAGAGAACTCGCCAGAAGGTTCGAGTCTACCGCCTAGGCATAATTGCCGCGCCGCCAAAACTTCGGGAAAGGCCCAGACCGAGCGAGTGGCCTCGATTTAGTTGCCATTTAACTACCTGCTGTTGCCACCGGCCGAACAGTATAAATAAGCCCGACGCAGCGAGTCAGTCAGTCAGTCATCAGTCCGCCGTCATTTAACGTGTAAAGTGGTAAAAATTCTCGAATCATGGCACCGTCAACAGGAAAACCTTGTAAAGTGGAAAGATGGATTCTCAGAACCCTATTTCTTGAAAAGCGGGGTCAGACAGGGAGGATGTATGTCCCCAGTACTGTTTAACTTATACATGGACGAATTAACCCACAGATTAAACAATGCTGGAGTGGGCTGCCACATCGGAGGTCTATGTGTTAACAATATGAGCTATGCAGATGATATGGTTCTGATGGCACCGTCAATACGGGGATTAAGAATTCTCCTGAAAATCTGTGAAGAATTTGCTCACGAAACCAACATGATATATAATGCGAAAAAAACAGCACTGTTGGTCATAAAACACGGGGAAGCCCCAAAAAACATTCCCCCAGTCTTTTTGAATGGTGAGATTCTGAAAACAGTAGAAACCACAAAATATCTAGGACATATCATCAACAACAAGTTAACGGATGATGAAGATATTGACAGGCAGAGGCGTGTACTGAGTATAAAATGTAACATGCTCAGTAGAAGATTTCGGCTCTGTAGTCCACGAGTGAAAAGGACGCTCTTCTTAGCCTTTTGCACCACCCTGTACACATGCGAGCTCTGGGCTAATTTCAAGAAAAGAACAATGGAAAGGCTTCGGGTGCAATATAACAACGCTTACCGATTGATGTTCGGACTCCCCAGGCACTGCAGTGCCTCCTCAATGTTTGCAGAAGGGCGAGTTCCAGAATTTACAGCTCTGTTAAGAACCAGGATTGCAGGACTGAGGGAAAGGATAAACCATTCCAGAAACATTATTATCATAGAATCCCGTCTGACTTTAGGATCGAGCATTGAAGACCATTGGAGAAAGATACTTGCTCCCACAATCTCAGATCCGATGGATTCCCGTGCTTCTCTGCTTTAACTTAATTTCATTTTCTATTTAATTTTTTAATTTATTAATCTCTTTTTATTTATTTTACTGTATGTAAATATTATTTGTACTTATATCCTCTATGGGATGTGTGGGATTGCACTAACCTCCCCACATCCTGGAATAAAGAATTTATTATTATTATTATTATTAACAAGAATCAACGAGTGATAATTCGCGCTCCTCTTACTAGCGCAAAGGACAATATTCCCGGTTTCGCCCGTACCATCATGGACTCCATCGGGACATCATCATAGCGCCTTGTCCAGATCGCCGTCCCTGGCGAGCGCTACTCGGATTACAAGCGCCCTGGTTCCAGTGTCTCTGACCAGCGCTTCTTCCACGCCACCATGACCACCACGAGGACATGCAGCATCCTCACTGGTCTACGCCGCTCCCGCTCAACCGCCTACAAGGTCCGCCGCACCTTCGGCCTTCCGTCAGCGCTGGAGTATTGATTCCCCAGATCGCCAGTGCCTGACAGTCATCGAGTCCGGTCTCAGCGCGCCGTCGCCAACTACCGCCTAGACCACATCACCGCAGCAACCGGAGTATTCAACATTTGTCCTACATCATCTCCTCGTCACGGCAACTGACTCAATAAACACAATGACCTTCACGACACGCCTTTTATTTTGTGCCTCACACCACTGATCCCCAAATACCCAAAGCACAGAAATAATCACACTAAATCAGAATAGTGAGACCTGAAAGTTAGGTGAAAGTCCTGGTGAAACTAATACTATCGGAAAACCAATTGGTTTCACTAATGGAGGCTCACAAAAGACAGGCGTTAAATGTACATTTATTTAAATTATAGACTCACCACAAACTCAAAGACGAAGGTGAGTGTCTCCCGAGTGTGCACGATGTCATGCAGCGTGACAATGTTGGTATGTTTTAGCTCCTTCAGCAGCGAGGCCTCTCGGATGGCCGTGAAGGGAGCACCTTCCTCCTCCTGCAGTCGGATCTCCTTCAGTGCCACCACTTGGTTCGTCAGGCTGAAAACAAAACAAAATTGAAATTAGTGATGCTGGATAGCTTTTGTTAAAACACATTTTCTATGCATTCTTGGTTTCTCTCGAAAATGATTATTCTTCAATTTGCAAATAACATTTTACTCCAATTTTGAGGGAGTCTGATTGATACCAACACTTATGCCTTGATTTATAAAATAAGCGTCGCCTGGGCTTCATGAAGAGTTTTTAGAAATCAGATAGATATAGACAGTAATTTTCCTCTTATTTTGAATGACAAGTGTGCAAAATTTCATCAAGAAGTACGAAAATTCTCCTAAGGGATGGGAAAAGGGGATGGGGTGGTTTTTCGAAATCTAACGCAGACAGTTAGTGACCTTCCTCATGTTTTGAAAGTCAAATGTTAAAAATTTCATTAATCCCAGAACAAAAATGTAGATTTGTAGAAAAAACAAAGCAAGGCCCGCCATTGACACACAGATTATTAATATATTATGTAATAGGTGCGTTCAACTGTCAATTCTATTTGGCGTTTTTTTTAACAAGGATTTAAAGCTAATAATTTTAAAATAAATTATTGTTCAACTTAAAAATACTTCTCACACCGCCCCACGCTCTAAGTTTTACAAAAAAACTTATTATGGATGTAATAAAAATAACACTATTTTATTTGCTTTTCATTTATTTAAATAACCCCAAGTAAAAATGTTCAAAAACTTCGAAATAAGATATCGTCGTCCACAGCGAGGGAACTCATTTTTTCGTAAATCAAAATCATTGGAATCAAAATCCGAATCCGAATCCATATCAATTTTTTTTTCTATATATGACACGTATTTTTGGGATCGATGTAGTGGCAAAAATAAAATAGCTATAAAACTCGCGGAGGCAGCAAAAAACGGAAGCCCTAAAAATGTACAGCAATAAGTGTAAAAGCTCATAAAATGCACGGTTTAATTCTTTCCAATTTATTTTAGCATTGTGTGTTCCGTTTTTATCGCGAACTGCCACCAGGTACCGGGTTTCTATTTTATTTTTACCTTGTAGTTTACGGAATTAGTCGTAGAGCTGTTGCATCCGAGTTTACCTTTGCAGGAAAAAATAAAATTCTCGCTTAACGCCGCGACGCGCGACCCCGATAAAGGCGTCCCGGCGCGAGTATGAAATAATAAGACAGCTTTCCGGGAAAGCGGATGTGGCTTGTGGAAATGTCGCAGCCGCCCAGGGCTCCACCAGAGACCAGGGACCACGGACCAGGGATCAGGCGAGCAGGAGGTGAGGGAGGTGGCGGGAAGCCGCGATACGGCTTTAACAAGTTCGGGCCTTCCGGTGCACGTTCTGCGCTCTTTCTAGGATCAGTGTACCAAAGAGACACAACATTTTAAGAAGAGAAAAACGCTATTATTATTATTTTACGAAGAGAAATGAAAACCAATTTGTTTACAGATTCAATATCAATTTGAAAATTTTAATATTATGCATTGGTTTTCGGAGTACGGGAAAGAACAAAATAAATATTCCAGATATGTATAAAAACAGCCAGCATAATCCAAAAATTCAAAGTAAGGCTTTAAAATAATATTTTTTTAAAACATATAAAAACGAAAATTCGTAATTCTTGTCGAGTTGTACTTTACTTTGTTTCTTTCTCTCTCCTTTTCTATCCCCTGTATTTGTAATAGAGCATAATCTATTGTTACCAATGTATTAGTGGGTAAATACCTTCTTCTAACTTCCTACCTTGGCTCTGTGCTTATGTGTATAATATCCCTGTCTGTTTCCTTTTTTGTTTCTTCTTGTTTGTTCTACTTAACCTACATTTTTCTATTTGTGTACTGTTTTGCATGTGACACTTATAATTATGATATTTTTCTATATTTTTACAATTTCATATGTGAAACTAATAATTTTGATATCGAAATACCAATTTAAAATTGTACGTATTAACTCCTACAATGAGTTTTGTAACTCGTCGGGGTTATCGTCCAAGAAATTATCGTCGTCCAAGAAACAAAAATAATTAAAAAACAAAAAAACTTACTTATTAAATAATAAAAAAAAAATAAATAAAAAAAATAGTTAAGTCTTATTTGTAAGTCACTAGCCACTAATCTGAGTTATAAACCACTAACAATAAATAGAAGTTATAAATCTAAGTGATATGGTATCGGTTAAATGTATAAATGAAGTTGCTAAGCGCTCTTGTGGTTATTTTCTCACGAAAATGATCCAAACATTATTATTATAACCGAAATGTTATTAACGTTAAGAGAGTTATTATGTTAACAGGGATGTATAAAATATAACATGTTTGGAAAAAACTTAACCTACACTTTCTAACGATAAAAAGCAATCTCACATTTTTTTAATATATTCGCGCAAGAGGTCCTTGTAAGAAAAAAAAAACTCGGCGAGCAGCGTTTTATCTACAATGTATTCATTACAGAAACTTTTAAAAGAAAATGACAAAAAATGGCGACGTTAAACTGCGCGATTCTTGGGCATTTTACTGCGTAATGAAAATATTTGCATCTACGTACAGAAACTTTTAAATTTCGGCAACGGGCGGCTCTGCATACCGAATAACAAAGAAAACTTTTCTGGAGAAGTCGAGAAAGTACCGGGAAAAAAAGTCTCGTGAAACTTTGTGCGGTCGCCATAAAAAGACGAATACAAAGGCGGGACTGAATTATCTGTGGCGCACAGCCTCCTGCTTCCTTTCCTTGCGAGAGTGCCTTCAATTCTAATAAATTTCCAACGGGTCTTATAGCTGTAAGCCCTTCTGTGTATTAATCTCGCGTATAACTGCGCCACGCCACCATTACACGCTAATGTCAAAAATATTCCAGACGGAAGAACATCTCGTCTTGTTTCCCGTACCGCCACCCGGGCGGGAAAATCTCATTAATACTTCTAATAGTGGTAGTTTTGTGAAGGGATCCGGTCATAGTAAGCATCAAACGAATATAATACCGACAAAAACTAACATGCCTTCATTACACATTATAAAAAGGGTCGAGTGTAATCAGCTTACTATTTCTTAAACCCTCGGTTTGTTTTGTTGTACGAATACCTCGTGCAAAGCTTTATACATCAAACACGCAATTGATTCTATTCAAATTAAAAAAAAAAACAGTGAAAACATTTTTATCAAAGCAATATAATAGAATAAAGGAAACAATTCATTTTAAATTAAAGATCAAAACAGAGGCTATTGAAACGATCCGTTTTTGTAAGGACTTCAAACGCAGATGAGTTATAATAATTCTCTTTTTGTTTTCTTCACACCTCGGTGCAGCCTTTTAGTCCTTGTCAATTTCGCGCTCGTTTGTCAAGTGCACAGTGGAATTCAAGCAAACCTTCGGCACGCGAATCTCATTTCTCCCCCGGTGCGGGTCGGATCGGGGTTAATGTGTCCGCGGGGTCTGCAGGCTCCCCCAACCACCCTCCGCGTAGCGTGTTAATGATGCCAGTGTTCACACCACTGTGTCGGTACTGTGGGCTATCTACAGCAGTGGACACACTACCCAATACACAGTTCAGAATGGCTTCCCAGTTCCACAAGCACTATACGGCAGCCGCAGGGCTTCCAGAAAGGATTTGCGGCAGATACGATTACGCAACCACACAAACAAATACGAAACACGCCATTTCATTAGCATCGAGCATGTATCATATTGTATTCTGAGCACTTCCACTAAACTGATAACCGAATGCGTGAATAATCAATTGATTGATTTAATTACGAGCCAAACCCAATACGTTATTAAAATAACAGAGGAATGACGATCATTGCTATTACCCACATATTATCATATTATTATGAGTGAGATTTTATTTTTTTAAATTTTTTAAAAGAAAGACAAACATTCCCGGGTCACGGATAACCCAACAATGTTTGAAAATCTCCTACTACCACCACAGAAAGCCGAAAATGTTGCTTGTGTTGTGATGGAGGACTTAGCCAGCCGAGGAATCGAACACGCGACGCTCGGGTGAGACCCAAGCGCTATGCCCACTCAACCACTGACCGATCACCGATCATACTCATATACTATTGAGTAATAGTATATGAGTAAATAATAGTATACAACAGAGAGGGATATACTCATATACTATTAGTTTCTACACCAAAGAAGGAATATATACTCATAAACTATTAGTTTTATACCAAATAAAGAATATACTTATATACTATTAGTTTCTAAACCAAAGAAGGAATATACTATTAGTTTCTACACTAAAAAAATATTATTTTTTAGATCATGACAAAATCCGAGTCATTTTCTGAATAACATTGCGCCATTAGCAACACTGAGTCGTAATAGAATGATTGAAAAATTATTATATTTTAGAATTTTTTAAATTAGTTAACATTTATGTTAGTTAGCATGCCTTGCTAATTATAAAGCAATCGATTCACTGCAGTACCTACGACCGTATTATGGACATCGATTATTTATAACGGGCAGATGAAAATCTTAATTGACTGACGATCTATGAAGCCTTTGAAGTGTCTAAAGTACAAGCAAAAACACCGTTAACTTAACCAATAAATACCGATTTATTCTAATTTGTCGATTAGGCGGCAATCGACGGGTTTTTATCAACTTGGCAGAATCAGATAAAGAAAAACTTCATAGATAGATTTAATGTTAACGCAATATTGTTGAAACGAGCTGTTTGCACCTCGGAAAATGTTTTAATTAAGAAAACAATAATAATTAGCAGGAAAAAACGGTAACCGAGCAACTAAGGACAGTGGCAATTCAACACACTCTTGAAAAAGTGATATAAAATCATGAAAAATGATTAAAAAAGTGATTTGTGATTAGGTTTATAGGCACTTTTTAATCAATTTTAATGACTAATATGACTTATCAAAAATATGTTGAATTTCCACTGTTCTGAGTTGCCATGGAAACGGAGAAAACATGCGAAGGTAAACATCGGTTTAAAACTGTAAAATCTCCTTTAGTTGAAAAGGGTTGAGCTTTTTTATAAATCACGAATAGGAATAGAAAAGAGTTGTGAAAAATGTGCTCCGTCTGAAAGTAGAGTTAAAATAAATTGCAAGTTTAAAGAGTCAGCCAGGATGCCAGGAATTGTGAGAGTGGACCTCGAGTACTCGAGACGGGAAGTAATGTCTGTTGAGTTGCAGAGCGGAGTACTGATTGCCAATAGAAGAGGCAGCGCCGCACTCTCTCCTCTCTTTCTACATAACGTTATTACTCCAATGTAAACAGGATGTTGTTCAAGGGAAATAATCCGCTTTTAGATTGCTGCAGGGAAAACACGTCAAACACGCGAATGCGAGCAGTGTGCGGAAAGCACGAAGAGTTTTTACTTTCACGCGGGAAATACCGTGTTTTATGAGACACAAGAGTTTCATTGCTGGCAGCTAGTGGGACTGCGGCATCCCAATCAGGGAATTACGGGATGCGTAAAACAGAATCAGGATAAGGGGATGAACTCTGCCCACGTGAAAAGAGGAATGTTGCGACATCTGACTATTTAGAAAAAAAAATAATTACCAAAGGTTTTGTTTTAATGTGAAACCGCACAAGGGTCTCAACTGCTCCCAACCGTCTAGAGCCAGTAAGACTATGGCATCCCCAATTGGGTATGTTGTGAGGCTCAAGGTAGTGAGAAGGGGAAGGAGATGGGGAAGAGAAAGGTGGGGAAGTACCTGGCTATTCAGATCTGGTCACCAAACACGGCTAAAGCTATTTCAAGACATGTTTCAATTCTGAATGGTGGACACCAGGGCGATACTGAGAGTATAATGCACTCTGCAGTGCCGCAAATATACCATATATTATTTTAAATAAATAAATTAAATTTACTTGCGCACGGCGGGACTTGAACCCGCGACTTCCAGCTAGCTAGTCGAGACTTACCCCTCGGCCGCGGTGCCGTTATTCTATCAATTCTACACAGAATGACTGAATGGTGTCTTCTTACCAGAAGATACAGCAAGTATTGCATTCTGTGATAAGAACAAACATTTTAATCATTATTTATAAATAAAATGAAATAGTGAAAATAATACGAAAAAATATGTACAAACATTTGCGATACAAACTTTGTTACGATGTTTTTAAGAGGAAATCATGTATGATGCTAAAATGATATAATGCCATTATTTGCGCATGAAATAGTCGAAAGACTAATAATTCAAGTTGTTTATATTATTGATTAGAAGCATAAAATCTTTTGATGAAAAATGTACAAATTTATCGTACCTAACAAGATCAGAAGCCGTCAGACAATTTCTCGATTGACAGACGGTGAAAGATTTTGAAGAATATTGCTGTCCACAGTGCCCAGTATAAATTGTGGTGAAATTCTCTTTGACAAGCGCAGTTTGGCCGCGCTCGAGCACATTAATCAAAGGAATTTCACAAGTCGCTTGATCTTTTCATGTTTTAATGCGAAGTCGCGCCGCTCTATGTTTCCCAGAATCCAATAAAGGAATAATAAAAATGTATCAATGAGGAAAAGGCTTTCAGTCCGTGCTTCAACAAACACGACACCAAAAAATAATTGCTTATTCACACGACACGTTAGTTTCATTTTGTGGTAAATATTTTCACGGATATTTAAAAAAAAAAAAATTAAACAATTATTGACGGCCTCCGTGGTCGAGGGGTAAGGCTCTCGACTAGCAAGCTTTAGGTTGCGGGTTAAAATCCCGGCGTGTGCAAGAAAATTTTATCTGATTAATTTGTGTTATTTCACAAATTACTCATTTGCGGCACATTCCAGAGTGCAAGATACTCTCAGTATCGTTTTGGTAAAACACCACCATTCATAATAATTGAAACGTTGCTTGAAATGGCTTTGGCCGTGTTTGGTGACCAGTATCAGAAAAGCCCTGTACTTCGCCATCTTCCTCTTCCCCATCTCTACCTCTACCCTCAGCCTCACAACACAATTGGGGATGCCATAGTCTAACTGGCTCTAGACGGTTGGGAAAGAGGAATGACATATACGAGTATTATTATAACCAACTGCTGCCTGCAAAATATCAGGGGAAAACTGTTTTGAATGAAATGAGATTTTGAAATATGCTGCGTGGGATCTACTTTACTCTTTCCAGCCTCTTTTACGAGACAATTGGCTGCATGATTTTAAATACCTACCAAGAATAATACGAACTCACCTTCGCAGGAAACATCACGGTAGAACATGCGTTTTACAAATCATTATAAAATGAATACACATCAGGGTTTAATTTCGAATGTTAAATTTGAGTAGCTGTTATTTTGAATGTCGACTATGCTTAGCTCCCTTGGCGATTTCCCCGTTTTCAATCTCATTGATTTTGAAAACACAGTCTGCGAAGAAGTTTGATAATAAATTAGCAGTTCGTGTATCGGTTTGAATTTGATTTAAAACAATTATGTTTTGAAATATTGAAAATGTTTAAAAATAAATAGGTATACCTATTGAATCTATTGCAAACACCCTGCATATTCACTAGCGCCAGAATAAGCCGAGCGTCTTTAGACGGTGGAAACATTTTGAAGTATACATTTCCATTGGAAGCTTTAGGCAAACCTCTAGTCTATTTCCCCTGCAAACATATTTACAAATAAAATAAGATCATTTCCAAGCGTCGTGATCACTGTCGTTTTTGAGCTTTCGAATCAAATAAATAATAATTAACGAGAAATAAATAAATAATTACGGAAATATTGTTTTATAAATAACCTTGTAAGACGGGGACTAAGGAATAGCATCGTAGGAAACGGAGACATTTCCATTAAAAGCTCTCGTCTATTTACACAGTAAATACCTATATCTTAAATAAAGGAAGATCCTTCCCAGGTATCGAGATCACAATACGTATTTCAGATTCCAAATCAAACAAAGTAGAATACATACCCACTCCTATAACAACAAAAATATCCTCGACATGTTGTTTTGTAAGACCTACAAAAGTAGCAATGTCAAACAATACAAAGGACGAAATATTCAAAATGGGGAGATACAAAAATTATACACAGCTTTTTCTGGGATAACACTACAATTTTCAGCTAGCAACATCAACATTCAAACATCGGGTAAAATGGGGTGGTAAAGATAGTAGTTTGAAAAATAATTACAAAGAACAGTTTTTATAATGATAAGAATACAACATTACTCCAAAAAAAAATTACAAATATATTACTATTACTACGTAAAAAAAGCGAAGGCGAATACGTGCCCTAGGGGGACCAAATAATAATGAAAATACACTGAAAAGTACAGGACACAAATAAATCACTAATCGATGAGGGGAAGAAAAATGTGCCCACTTAATAGGAAAACCGCTTCCCTCGTTTCATTAGAGAAACGGCCCACACAATCTGGGGGTCGTAGCAAAAAAACCCCAGGAAACTTCAGAGGTAAAAGGTGGGGGTGTTGATTTTCGATGACCTGAGATTACTCACCTTTGGGTTCGCGGGATGCTGTATATAATATTTGATACTTCATAAAGTGTACAAAATATTACGTAAGTTATTATAATATAATACAGACAGTTAAGTGACTAAACAGTAACCGACCACGGCTTTTACCTTTCACAATGTAGGTGGGTACGGCTGCCATGGAAAATTTTTCGATGGATTGCTCGATTGCATTTTGACTCGTCGAGCACATTTTTCGACATTTTTTGGTCGAGCGTTCCCCCAATACCAGACATTTCAATAAATGTCAAAATAAAACCTTTAAATGCATAAGTCACAGAAAATGTGTTAGTACATATTGAATACGTTTTTGATTTAAAATCCTTTAAAGCTTAAATCTGAATTTTTACCGTATTGGTTATCACGACTCCGCTGTTAGTGCGGTCAACTGCAAAAAAACTTGGAGGTCACGTTGTTAGTTCAACGGAATTCGTTCAATTAACTTACCGGAGGTAAATTAACGCATATAAATGATTTAGCTGTAAAATACTATAACAACGGCTAAATTATTGTGCCTATGAATCATTTTATTTAGTATTAGCTCAGTTCGGTGTACCATAAAAATACTAATACAACTTACAGGAATAAACGACCGAGGCATATTCCTGTCGATTAGTTAGATGTGTCCTTTGTCCGCATGTCTCGTTTGTACTGTCACTGTAGTGCCCTCAATATCAGCTTGCTGAACCTATTATTCCGAAGAGGCTGGGACAGTTATTGAGGGAATCGAAGGTCGCAGCCGACAGCAATAAGGTGATCCGGAGGAATTTATGGAACGCGACGTGCCCTGTTTGGTGGCAATTCAGTTTCGTGAAGAATATGTCTGAGAATTTGCAGATTAGGCGTCTTATAATACGTCTAAAGTACCTATAGAGCTTCGGGAAAATTTTGGTATGCCATTGCAAATTTCAACGTGGGTTCAGAACAATACAATTCAACCGCATTTCTTGACAATTATTTAAGATAGGTACATTTACATTGAATGTGTTTAATTTTAATTTCGTACGTACCAAATCAATGCAAAGTTAAAGATAAACCATATTAGATACTAAAGTAATACTACCAATAAATCATATGTATTAGAAAAAAAATCATAAGAAAACAGGTTATAAGCACCACCGGGATTTAAACTCCGGAGCTTCTTCTATTCAGTCATCTGTTTTAACTACTGAGCTATCTCGAGATGTAGTCATGTCTATTTTAATTCAAGAGTGATTAAATCACTAACTCGCCGTTAAGTTAGGTTATGTCGGAGAAAACGTTCATGGAGTTACCTACTTGCCCGATTTATTCAAATTTAAAAAAATTTTTTAAATATGTTACAGAAAAACGCAAAAGGAAAAAGGTTATTGGTCGCGCCAAAAATTATATAAAAATATCATCATGGAGCGGTGTTCGATTTAAAAAAAGCTTGCTTTAAAAACATTTAAAATTTTAAATAAATCAGTTTTTTAGGTGAATTGAAACGGAATGCCGAAAAGATTAAAGGAATCTTGGCAGATCATTATATTTATTAAGTCATGTAGATGACAAGTCTTAGAAAAAAATATCAAAAGACGTTTACCAATCTGATGTCTTATAAAATTTATCATAACTTAACGTTGATCATTTAGTATACATAGTTTATTCCGGTAGTATGACCATCACAGTTTTAATTAATCATCAGCCTTTGATATATGAGCCGTAAATCACTTTTCACTTCCAGGCGCGTACGTGCTACATTAGTATTTCAGGAGGTGCCTGCAACTAATAGGAACACGGGAAGACGGTGTGAATACTGGAATACAACAATTTGTGGAGATTTTTGTTACGTCGTATCTATGGTAGCAGTTGTTTAAGCGATAAACTGAATTAATGGAGGATGGAAACATTCACACAAATGAACGTTAAACAGACAATGCAGTTTTGAAGAGCCAGTACATCTCGTGTGGTGGGGGTAGAAACCTAGGAGTGTGTCGGGGAGGGGTCGCGCCGTTTTCAGTCGTTACCATGGTTTGGTCCGGACAACCAACAACAAAATTGCCGTTTTTCGTCACCACTCAGCGGGCCTTCCGGCTGACTTCTTGAGACTTCTTCCTGTGGGGCTACTATCTGAAGGAAAATGTTTTTAGACATAGGCCACACACCTTGAAAGAACTTAAGGGTCGAATTCTGGAGGAAATCGCCGCTATACCCGTCGAGATGTGCCTAAAACTTCAGAAAGCCTTCACCAATGTATCGCTGCTGGGGGCGATCATATTTCTGATGTCGTCTTCAGGACTTGATGCATAAAACGGCATGATATAGCAAATAAAATAAAATAAACTCTATTTCTATAAGTTGGGTCTTTTTTTAATAGTCCTTCAAAACTGTGCTGTTCGTTTTTGCACTGTCTGTTTTGCCGAGCCTGTAATACCCAAAACTATCTTCCAAAAACGACCTCATTACACGATAATAAAATATACGATAACCTACAGCAAACTATCAAAAACATAAATGATCAGTTGATAACATCAAATTCAAAACTTCATTATAAATATTATTGAAAGCGTTAATAATTCAAGAAGGAATTCAATTTTAATGATTTAATTAAAAAAATAATAAAAACTTTTCCATATTTCATTATTAACCCTTACAGATTTCCGGCATTCACGGCTACTTAACACGGCTGCTAAAAATAAATCAACATCCTTGCTTATGACTGATATGAATTCGACAGTGACAGGCTGAAATCGGTGCAGTGTAATAATATATTAAGGAAAAAAGTTGGCTTATTATATTTCTTTTAAATAAATCATCATTGAACACATTTTATTTAAATGTCACCGTACTTGAAAAGCGTAAAGGTACTTAGGAATAACAAACACGACTTTAACAAAGGCATTCGAAAGACTAACAAAGATTTAATTCAATTCCTCGTAAATAACTCGTGCTACTTTTGGTCAACAAGACTTTAGGTGCCTTGCGACAAGAATTTTTAACATTTTTCCAGATAGCATAGCAAAAAAAGCGATTCACAAAAAAAATTTCAAACATAATGTAAAAATTTCGATCAAAAGTAATGTTCGGGCTTTTACCGGTCGAAATGATAATAATCGAAATTCTAAGTTATGTTATTATAAGTACATAGTCGTAGGTACTTCTCCAACCCAGGCTAGCCTAGTGAGGCGGGTTATGAGAAAATCTCAAATTATAACTATGCATATCTTATCTTTACATATTACCTTATTATTTTCTATTGTTTATTTCATTTCATTTATAAACCACTGTACTATTTTCTGTATTTCTTATTCTATGAATTTAACCTATTTAACTTGTGTAAGTAAATAATAATAATAATAATGGATGAATAAGCTGCTTATTCGGTGGTCATAGTTCCTAATGCGAGGGTGTAACGTGCATTATTTAAGTTGCGTACAAAAGTTTGCGCGTTACATAGCCCCACATTACCGTAAGGATAGGTTTTTACGGGAGGAAATTGCCAACAGCCTCCATTTCGTCTTCTTTATCCACCTTTTATGGACCACTAAGAAGACTTTTGACAGTCAGGAACAAGGAGCCGGCGTTGTACTTTGGATTTTATGATTAAGCTCAGGTAATATTTTATCAACTATTTCTAAGGAGCTTTCACTGAAAGGATCAAATCTCGACATTATTATCCGCTAGTTTGATGAAATAATTACACTATAATGTGGTATTTATACAAACAATACCGTTGAAAATGTGTGGAAACTTTTAAGATTACTTTGGTGATTATGATTATCGTACTAAATGTGTGTAATTTTCATTAATAATTAATTATTAACGATCTAAATCGTCACATTCGGAAACGGTTCCAACTGGCAACAACGTCATCATTCACGCCAAAACTGGTAAGGCTATCACCAAAGTCGCCCGGCGTGACGTCAACGCCGCCGAATTCACGAATAAAAACCAACATTACGTTTTGGCGGCGAATCGAAAATGGCACATTTTAAATCTTTATATAAAACCTATTCGTAATTTTTTTCTAACTAACTAACCATCACGCCGTTTTCCCGCAGGGGTAGGCAGATAGGCCGGACCGCCAAACAACTCGGTCTTAGCACACATTCCTTGCATCATTCAGATTCATACATCGTCTCATACATACTCTTCTATTATTCTGACTCTTGACATGGCCCGACTCAAGTATCTGATTCACTTGGTCGTGCCATGTCTTCCTCGGGCGTCCTCGACTTCTGCTACCATTCACATTTGAGAGTAAAAAAAACAGTGAAAATACACTTTTGTGTTTTTTTTACATTCAACATACATAATTATCTACTTGTCAAGAATGTATGGTAGTTACCGATCAATGTGATAATTCGAATCCCTATGCGGTATGCACATTGCACACTTGTATGCCAAAATATACCCAACTGAGTTAGTGGACTTTAAAATTAAAAGTAATAATCTGAAATTAAAAGTAATAAAATTTAGGTATATTGTTAATTTAATTACACTGTTGTCTCGTTTTTAAAGCTCTGCATTCTGAAATTCAGCAGAAATCAACAGAAAATTACGTCCAAAGGAACTGAAGTTTATTGTAGTATCCACATAGTAGGTATCAAGGTAAGTCAAAACACGTGATTTTTTTTACTTATGGCAGGCAGTCTAGTTGCGGGAGTACGAATTAAAACCAGGAGTGGATGGAGGTGTCATAACACAAAATACATATACCCATACTTTTTAGGAGCATTAAAAAGAAAATTTTGGTTTTTGCATGGATGAACGCGTTTTGTACCCACATTTTACTTAGCACAAATAGTAGGTATTAATTGCCTAATTACACAAAACCAACATTGATATCGATTAACTGAAAACATAGATTTTTTAGTTTTTGAATACGTGATGTTTTCGATTGGCCTAGTTAATTTAGTCTAACAGACTAACATCAGCATAATATCTATGTGGAAACTTTTCCACTGCTAAACTGTTCAGAACACCGAGTAATTGGCGATGGTTTCACATGATCCATTCCGCGCTCAACTGAAGCCATATAACAAAATGCCTCCCCATACACGCTAAGTAATCCCCCGAGATTAGCATGTCTACAATGGCCGCGAACCATTCATTTAAACTTGTAAGATCCATTAAATTACCACCGAAACCTGAACCACAACCCTAAAAGTGCCAGTCGGACCTTCCAGGGAAAAGGACTAAAGTAGAACTCAGATTCAAAGAAGAAGATAGCAAACACAAGAGTATATAACTGTGTTGATGTAGAAAAGTGCAGGGTATTTAAACGTCCTAACTTGGCAATCTTTGGTTTCAAATGCCAGAATTGACTCTGTGGTAAAGTTTTCCCCCTCGGAAGTCTGCGTCCCGGATATCCCGGCAGAGTGTAATTCCAAAAAGCGGAAGGCTAACCGCCAAGGGAAAGCGGTCTCGCATACAATAAATAACACCCAAATCCAAAGAAAATCCCCGAATCACGGAACAACCCATATTAGCTCACAGAGAAAAATGGCTTACTTTGAGAACTAGCGCGGCTTCAGAACCCTTTGACTAAAAACATAATGCTATCGCAAAGTGATAAACATACCCGATTGAAAATAGCTAGTAAGTTTTGAACATTTTGTCCATCAAATGCTTGAAAACAACCATAAAAGTGAAGAAAAAACGAATTATAATATCTTTAACCGAACTACTTTTTTTTGGGATAACTTAAAAAGTAAAAGCTCAAATTTAATTTTTGAAGACAATATTAGCGATTCTTAAACGAAAACATGAAACAGAAAAATCAGGAAAGTCCTAGATAAGACCTATCTTTTTCTGATTTATCTGTTTCAAACTTTCGTTGAAGAATCGCCAATAATCAAACTACTTTTATTCATCCAATTTCCTACAGCTTAAATCCTTGCATTTCATGTTAACAGCGTATCAAAAACGTCTTTTGCCTATTGGTGCGTGAAGCCTATTCTCGAAAATTCTACGTTTAGATATTTTAATAGTTGGATATTTTGTTTGGGTTTGCTATGAAAAGTTTGTGTCAACCTACAAGTATCTATTAAATAATATGATATTAATGAATACACCAGCAGTGTGCAATGTTAATGACTAGCAGAAGTGCAAGAAGCACCTTGGTAATATTTGATTTAGCAACCCAGCTCTTTGCTATAATAACACATAACACCCCTCGGAAACAGTTTCGGTAGCGTAACAAGTTTCAGACAACCTTTCACCGTGTAAACGAAGCAATATCTCTTCTGGCGTACATTAGGGCTCGATTTAAGATCTTCGAGGATGCAGAGCGACGACGAAATTACATACAAATAATACACCACTATAACACGCCCTCTTATTTTAACTTATTTTTTCTTCAATTAATTATTACAATTAATACTGTCATCTTAATTTAGTGATATTTTACGCATAACAAAAAAGCAAACTTATTTAGAAAATCTACCCGGAGGAACGTTAAACAACCTAATATATTAATATTAGTCATTCACCTAGTGCCGTTTTGTGAAAAAAATTACTTCAACAGTTACATATAACGATTTACTAACACACGGAGAAGAATGGGTATTGCTTATCTATTAAGAATCTCTCTTTAAATTATTCGTAATCCGGTTAAAAGTGGGATTAAAGACCCTTAAGGAATGGAGTGATAGGTTTCCTGATAAACTTTTATTATATTATAAAATACGAATATATTATCAGTATCACGATTTCGGAACCCGTATTCATAAAAATTCTAATATTTCTACCATTTGTCAACCAAATGCAGGTGCATGAACACGTGTTCCGATATATTAGGAATTTACTAAAAGTTTATCAAGAAACGGTCTGCAATCCCTTTTTAACTGGATTACCTATAATTTGAAGAGATTCTTTCGCAGAAATGATTGAAAATAACTAGTGGTAGTGGTAAAAAAAAAAAAAAAAAGATTCTGTAAACCTTTAAGAGATTAACAAACAAAATTATAACTGTTCTTCTTCAATCGCAACCAGGAATAAAAGCGTAACGGGACTACGGCGGTTGAAAGTCGTAGAGAATACGAAGTGGGGGCGAGTATACACAGCGACTAATTCAATTATAAACGTTGGAAAGTATTTATTCCTCACTTATAACTCGGAAGACAGCGCGATTCAATAATTCAGGGCCTAATAGCACATGATAACATTAGAAGCACCCGGACGTATAATGGACGACGGCTGTATGTTTAAATATTAAACATTAATTGCAGCAACAGACAATAACCTAGTTTTATAGAGTGATGGTTATGATCGCTTGGCTTTATTAATAGTCAGTCTTTATTAATCGGGTATCTTCTTTTAAACAAGACAGTAAAACAAAAAAAAAAATAGATATTTATTTTCTTTTGACTTTCCACGTGTTTTGTGGACGCAATTAAATACGATTGTTGCGGGTGTGAAAAAGGGAATGATTGACACTATATTTTCATAAGATTTGTTTTTATTTATATTAAAAAAAATACTATATAGTCTTGTTCGAAGATTTTACAAAAATCGCCCCCAAAATCTTTGCGGAATGTATGAGCGGTGCATATTCACAATGAAAAAAAAAACACTTTCCTTGCATATGAAAGTGTTTTTCTAGGTAGATACATATAATTACGATACTCGACCACCATAACACGGGCATGTGCCTCGCATGGTGGTCGAAAAATCCTCAATACATGTGTGGGACTACTTTATTTCCCCCCACATGTGGCAATACTATCGCGAATTAATCCGCTGCTATACGTAAGCGAGCATGAGAAGAGGAATCTTCATTCCTGTTTTAGCGTTCGATTCAACCGCCAGTACTACCACTCTTTCTGCCACCGTCACCGCGTTCTGTATAAATTATAATATTCGTCCTCACGAATAAACTAAATCAATTGTGCAGACACTCGTTTCAATCTCCCATATCCTGAACACAATTTACGGTTTGGGCAGGCCGTAAATAACAGCTCTATATAAAACACGCAGCTACACATGTAACAAACAATTCAATGAATAAAGAAACTTTAAAAAAAAATTCGAGAGCCTTCAACAAATAAAAGTTGTCAATAACCCACAAAAAGGAGAGAAAAATCTAGAACATTCTCAAAAGAAAGACATCCAATAAAGCAAGGACAATTCGATATTTATGGAAATAGTAATACAAATTGTCGGGACACTCACTTGCTGAATCCCTTGTAGACAGTCGCATAGGAACCTTCTCCGAGCTGCTCCAGTTTGATGTAGGCCTCCGACTTTCCGAATGGAGAATCTCCCTGGAAAAAAAAAACAAGAGCGGGTAAGTAATCAGATTCAAGATATTCCATCAATAATTCAACGCGGGGAAAATTCGGCCGGGAGCGGGAACAATTTAGTATTGTTTTAAACTAGGCGTTCGGCTGCTGGAACTGTGCACTGTGCATTCTATCCAAGGCAAGCGGCCAACTCTGAAAGGGAAAATTCGAATCATATTCAAAAATAAGTAGGTACCCACGTTATTTCATTATTCCCTTACGGAAGAACAAAGGTAAACGTTGATAGATTAGTACACATTATTCACTAGACACAGGGACGGATAATGAATAATATTCAATAAAATTTATTAGTTTTATTACCCGACTGAAAGGAGTTTGAAAAGCACACGTATCTCAATACTACTCCTTGTGTTCTTTAAAATTACAATTAAACAGTCAACCTATTTAATTCGTCTCAGCAGATTTCTTATCTCACATAACTTGACAGATAAATCTGTTAATATTTCATAATGCCAGACCTCACCGTTTTTGCTGCTTCAGAAATACCTTTTAGTAACGAATGCGTATAGTTGGGTTATACTAAAGAACACATATTTTATTAGGCATAATATGTAATATAATATGACGTTAATGCTTCAATTTCATGACGTAGCAGTGGCATCGTGTTAGCATTATTTCAATGCAGCAAAATATATTTTCCACTCCCAATACTCTTTATAATTATTATACATAAACAAAATAATATCATTGAAATTTTGAACGAGGAAAATAAATGTTTTATACACACGTTTACGTTCAGAAATTTCAGAAAATCTCATACATCGTCAGTTCCTTTGATCTACTGAGACCTTTCAATATCCGAAATATGATTTAATAAGCATTTGAATTGAAAGAATCTGCCCATCATCAAATATTCCAGAATCCAAACAAATCCTCGGGAATCTGTCCTTCATCGATGACAATAAAGAGATGTTTCTGAAGCCTTGATTGAAATGTCATAAGCGGTGAGAATAATAATTTTGAGACGGTAATTTCATATTTTTTGAACCGCATAAAAATATACCAAAATAAATATTGCGCAGATTGAGAACAACGTTGAACAAAATAAATTTCTTGTTCTAAATCGAAAAGGTGGAATTTAGTCTTACTTTCAATTACATACATTTAATTGCTAAGGGTTGTTCTGTGGTGCGAGAGTGCTTTTTAACTTTGATGGTGAAACTTCAGAGACCAGTTGAGTATTTCCAGTTTTTGGAAATAAGGCTTTTCGGACCGTACAAATACAGGGGCTTTTAACAGGTTGGAAACTAGAACAATTCAAATAATACCAGTTATAAATTTATTTTTAACCGTAATTATATAGTAAGGCCAGGTACATTACAGCGACGTTCGTTGGGCTGAATAAATAATACGTTGATGGGATCTATGAATCACGCGAGATTAAGTTCACAGATGTGTGTAATATACACGCGATCTATATCAAAACCACAACCTTAAGCTGACCAACCCAAAGGAATAGAATAACGGAACGATACACTGGCGAGTCAAAGTATTATTGTTCGAGTGGAAGCAACAACGTATGTGAAATGAACAGAAAACCAATTCTGTAAACCAAGACCAATTTATGAAGAAAATATAACTTTCCCCACTTAGAAATTATAAGAAAAAAGGTAAACGGAAGAACAAAACTTCCTTTGAAGATTGTATTGCTTAAATGTTTTATATTGTCATTTCCGTTAAGTAATTGAGCCTTAACAAACATTTAAATAAATTTATAATGAGTTTCGTGAAAGCGGCTTTGACATAAAATCTATAATTATTATTCTGGAGACCAAAAAGACAAGACGTACACAAGACAAGCTCAGGAGAATACCGAACTTATTATAGCCTTGTTCGAAAAATAAACACCTGTTTCGGAGATATATTTACGTAATAATCTGGATCATCAACCCCAGAATATTGAGATGTTTATCCGATCAAAGAGAGGTAAAAATTGTGAAACGTTTTCCACATTTATTTACGTAACGGATAACAGTAAGGGTCAGTTGTTTCACAGAAATTGAACGATAAATTGATCAAATATCAAAGCTCTCAACCGTCTGGAGCCAGTGAGTCTATGAAAATTGGGGTAGATGGGGAAGAGGAAGGTGGCGGAGTACCTGGCTATTCAGATCTGGTCACCAAACATGACTGAAGCCATTTAAAGCAACGTTTCAATTCTTAATGGTAGTCTTCAAACACAAAACTACTTTTAACAATATCCAAACTGCTCGTGATACTAGAACCAAAGGACATAATTTCTTACAAATCCCTTTCGCTAAAACAACTTTTGGCCAGAGAAATTTTAGATATTTTGCAACAAGGCTATATAATGCTCTCCCACTAGCCATTAGACTGAACGATTTTAAAAAAATATATAAAACAGACATCAAGTCTTGGATCATCAGCCAAGACAGATCCAAGATCAAAAATTTTATAAAAATCCCTTCATAAGTATGTACTCCAACTAGATGCTGATTAACAAATTTATCATTTATTATTATTTTTTATCTTTTTCACAATGTCATTTAATGTAATGAAATATTTTATGTACCAAAAAATATGTAAACATTAATTTATGTATCAAATACGTCTGTCTCGACACAGGTTTATCCTAGCGAGACAGACATCGAAAAAAAAAACCTGTAAAAAAACTTTATATTGATAATAAAAAATAAATAAATAAAAAGTCTTACACCAGAGCGATACTGAGAGTGTCCTTCATTATGGAACTTGTCGGAAGTAGACTACACATTATTTTAAATGAATAAATTGTGAAATAACACAAATCCATCAAATAAAATTTACATGTGTTTGTCGGGATTTGAACGCGCGACCTTCGAATTGCTAGTCGAGAGACTTACCTCAACCACGGAGGCCGTGGTCGAGGGTTAAGGCTATTTAATATAACTGTAATTCTTGAAATATATTAGGTAAGTTCGTAGAGTTTAAAAAATATATATATATTTTAAGAACAAAATACATAATTATGTTCTAAACTAAAAAATACTACATAATATTCTCCTGCGTTGTACGATTGACTTGTTCAGTAATAATTTATTGTTCATTCTCTCTCGTTCTCGTTAATTTGCCAGAATAAATTCGGTGGTTTGGATATTGGATGTAAAGAAGTCGTTAAGTGCAGCGTCATCAGTAGATTCCTCTTAAATTGTCGGAAAGAGAAAGGAGAATATGGAGCAAGATCAAGAGAACAGGATGTAAACAATAGTGATGCAACAGTGGTTTAGAACATAATTATATATTTTGTTCTAAACCACTGTTGCATCACTATTGTTTAGATCAGTAGATTCCTCTTAAATTGTCGGAAAGAGAAAGGAGAATATGGAGCAAGATCAAGAGAACAGGATGTAAACAATAGTGATGCAACAGTGGTTTAGAAACGAATAACTTTAGACCACTCTGTATTTGCTCATTTTAGAGAAGTGAAGTTTCCACTTAAAATTCATGTTACATACAGACAAAACATAAATAAACAGAAAACATAAAAACATCTTAATGAAAATAACTGAGATATCTCAGATATCCTACACACCTTAGTGAAAATAACTGAGATATCTCAGATATCCTACACACCTTAGTGAAAATAACTGAGATATCTTAGATATCTCACACACAGCACCCGGGGAGGTTACGCAATTAACAATTTGATTTAGGACGGGTTGTTTCGGAGTATTTGAACAATTCATCAAATTTCAACGTTCATTTCTGGGATCTGTGAAAGTCCAATTCAAGTTCTGTTATTATATCATTATAGGCTAGTTGCTTGACAGAACTGAAATAAAAACAGAACTTGAAAAAATCTTTCACAGAACTTGAAAATGAACGTTGAAATTTGATGAATTGTTCAAATACTCCGAAACAACCCGTCCTTTAAATCTTCTCCAATATGAATTTGGTAAACTGAACTAAGAAAAAATGGAAAATACCGGCTTCCGAAAATATATTATTGTATTTCGAGCGTGTCCTTCTGTAAAATGTAGTGTGTAGTCAGTTTTTTAGTGTGGGATGTGCAATAATTTTTTTAGTCGTGTGTTTCGAACTGGACAGTGGAAATGAACATTTTCCAGAAGGTAGTCTAAGTCAACGGCGTTGTGGATAATTTTGAATAAAAATTTTTGGTCGGATATATCTCTTCTATCTTTTAATGTTGATAGTTTGTGGAGTGCTAGTGAGTCTTTTTGAATTCATTCTAACCTTTCAATATTAACTTTTTATTGGGGATTCCATATTACTGATCCAAATTCTAATATTGAGCGAACGAAAAAAGAGACACATGGTATTTTTATTACATGAGGTGATCTGAATGGTTTCGTCAATCTTATGATGAATCCTAGAATTTTGTAGGTCCTGTCACAGATGAAATGTATATGTGATCGGAAAGACAATCCTGGGTCCATTATTATACCTAAGTCCCTGACTTCACTACAATATATAGTATAATTTTATAATTTCAACACGAGTAGTTGGAGGTTTGCAATGAATACTAATCTCCTAGGCCTAGAGAGGGTAGAGTGCGGCGGAGATCTCGCGTGTCATGGAGGGGATTAGGAGGGAATTGGCGCCAGCGCACAGTGGATCGATTAGAACATACTAGCTAGACAAAATTATGTTTAAGTTTTTTTTATTCATAAAAGAGTGTCACCAACCAAAAAATATACTTATTTTTTTCAGCTATATATTAGGTCACACGTAGTACAATATGTCAATAATGTGACCCAAAACATACGAACACTACATAGACAATATTATATAATATACATTTAAGTTTGCAGCTTTAAAAATACGCATTAAGGGTCAATTCCTTTAAATCATGCTTAGCTTAAGCTTAGGCTTCCCTGAAATTCATGCCAATTTTCGAGAAACATTTTAAAAATTTTGTCTAACTAATAATTTTAAACACTATGTACATATTGTACATAGCTATACGTAATCCTAAACAAAATATGAATCCATAATTAATTAGAATAAACGTAATAGAGCGGTACACGGAGAAAAATGAGTACGGCTTTATTATCAAGATACTGTTAAAAATGTGACTGCGTGAACATTATCCTAATAAAATATTAGTCATTCAGAATATATCTGTTCACGAAGGTGGCCTTGTCCGAATAAATATAATGGACGAGATGCGAACATATTATTATTTTTAAGAACACGTGTTCCGACATACGCGTAACATATTCGTGCTTTACTGATAGTTTGTTATGAAATTTGTCAAATCATTCATTATTGGCCTCCAGTCCCGTTTTTAACAGGAAAACGAATAATCGCCAATAAACAGGGCATCTGAAGAAGAAAGAGAAAGTAAACTGTTAATATATAAAAACCGATTTACATTACTCATGGTTGTGTAGAGTTTCTACAAAAAAATTCAACTTCTTCATTGATATATCTACTCCATTATTGTGTCTAGCTAGATTGTTTGAATCAATTATTCACTGTGCAGCGGGAAGCCTTACCGGCTCTAATTTCTAGGCCAGACAAGCACATACAAAAACACATAACAATACATAAAGCTAGTGGTACTCATACTTTTACCTGAACAATACAAACTAATAGTGTTATTATATTATATACTATTAAACCGGAAAACAAAAGTCCAGAAATCCAAACATTTACTATATTAAAGTCATTAAATT
Source organism: Hesperophylax consimilis (assembly GCF_061612785.1). NCBI lineage: Eukaryota > Metazoa > Arthropoda > Insecta > Trichoptera > Limnephilidae > Hesperophylax > Hesperophylax consimilis. The sequence continues at coordinate 8,890,629 of NC_142842.1, forward strand.
TAACTCAAATTTTTTCGAAGCAACCTGAAAACATTATCCACCAAATAATTTTAATTAGCAAGTTAAGTACCCTACGTTATAAATCTTTGTTAAAAAAAACCCTGAGAGAAAGCAGTACGCGTACGTAACGCCGACAAGTTTGCAATAGGGAAATCAAATGAATTAAGTAGTAACAGATCAGCTATCTTATTTATCACAACAAATACAGGATTGATCATTTCACACGAACTTATACAACAAGTAAACACAAATGAACGGTGTACAGTTTTGAATTTCCAAGTAACTTATCAAGAAAAGGGAAGGTTTCGGTGACAGAACAAAGTGATATGGATTGTCCTTGATACTACCATCAAAGTCAGTCAAATGCGAAATAAAGGTTAAATAAACAAAGATGCTTTCGGGTTTATTTTGGTGTTTACAGTGATGACAATACGTGAGTTTAGAAATTTAAGAAAATGTCTTTACCCTCTTTAATGAAGTACTCGTAAATCAAGATGTAAGAGGCAGGAGGTAATGCTCGTAAATAACAGCGCACAAGTCATTTGTAATTTCATACTCATACTTTTTTTAAACCTAATATAATTATATAAATACTATCTGTGTACAAAAATTTTGATTTCCCAACATTGAGCTTTTTTTAAACCTACTATAATTATATAAATACTACCTACGTACAAAAAAATTGATTTCCCAACATTGAGCTTTTTTAAATCTACTATTACTATATAAATACTACCTACGTACTAAAATTTAGATTTCCCAACATTGAGCTTTTTTTAAAACCTACAATAGGTATAAAAATACTAACTATGTACTAAAATTTTGATTTTCCAATATTGAGCTTTTTTAAACCTACTATAACTATACAAATACTACATATGTACTAAAATTTTGATTTCCCAACATTGAGCTTTTTTTAAACCTACTGCAACTAAATAAATACTACCTGTGAAATATTAGATTTCTCAACATTGAGCTTTTTTTAAACTTACTATAACTATACAAATACTACATATGTACTAAAATTTTGATTTCCCAACATTGAGCTTTTTTAAACCTACTACAACTATATAAATACTACCTGTGAACTATTAGATTTCTCAACATTGAGCTTTTTTTAAACCTACTATAACTATACAAATACTACATATGTACTAAAATTTTGATTTCCCAACATTGAGCTTTTTTTAAACCTGCTACAACTATATAAATACTACCTGTGAACTATTAGATTTCTCAACATTGAGCTTTTTTAACCTACATTAACTATATAAATACTACATATGTACTAAAATTTTGATTTCCCAACATTGAGCTTTTTTTAAACCTACTATAACTGAGACATTGAGACATAACCCTCGAAAATATGCAAGGCTTTAGCTTCCTTTATATTTAAAATGAGTTAATTGAACATTTTAAAACCATTTTAATAAATACCATGTTGTATTCCCGATAAATTTGTTTTCGGCGTCTTAAAACTTCTCGTGGGGTAGAGCCATGAACAGCAATATTAATACTTTTTAACATATACTCGGTTTATCAAAATGTTTGTTACTGTTCAACCGTGTGAGAAGAAACAGTTATTCTAGAACTATTTTAAGAGATTTGAGAGAAGTTTTTAACCATTGTAACATTCACAAAGTTGAATTTTGGTTTCAAAATATCAAATGAACGATTTTAATAGTAAAATAACACACACCCCTTTAGCCTTTAGATACTACAAAAATTTACATTAACACACTTACATACAACAAAGCACTGTTTACACGAACAAAAATATCATTACAACTTAACTCATTACATAACAATAACAGTAAATAGTGTGATAGTATACAATAAACAATAACCGATCACAATTACGATGCGTGACGCACTTAAATGATACAATTTAACTTAAAACAATCTAATGAGTGAGTAGATACTAGCCAAACGTCACTGCATTTATAGCAAATAGTTAGGTACTCACCAAAATTCAGCATGTATTATTTTATTTATTATTTATTTTAAGGTTATATGGAATTATATTTTTCTTCTCAATGTGCCTTTTTATCTGTTAGATTTATATAATTTTCCTTGTTTTCTGTAAGCAATGGGAAAATAGTATAATCGGGACCGCTGTACAGGTTTTAGTATATTTTTTAGGTACACATGGAATAAGTGCCCGTTATAAGATAAAACCGGGTTCCGTCATTAATAATAGGTGGAAGAAAATTAAGGTGTTTTATAATCAATAAAAATTCAAAATACAATAAAGAGGTTTAGAATTTTTAACTATGACAGGATTAAACAACAACAAAAACTTGGCGTGATCGAGGCATATCATGAAGTCAGTTCTCAACCAGGAAAAGCGAACTAACAAAATCAAACAATTAGTTTTAGGGAGTTTTAAACGCGACAATGTGAGTGAGAGGATATCTCGCAAGGGTCCATCCATTGCTCAAGTAGGAGACATTATCAGTGACGGGAGTCTCGCAGAGGCTGCGCGAGGGGAGGACTGGTTACAGGCTACCAGCTACATCCATCTTTCATACAACGCGCTTATTCTGCCTGCCAACCAACCCCCAACCCTCAACCTTCAACCCCCGGAGCGCAGAGGGGCGGGTGATGAATGGCGTCAGTCGCCGTTACACATATCGGAAAATGTGAACACGGACGTGATTGATAAATATCGATATCTTCACAACTGAAAGAGTACATTACTGAAGCATGATTGAACCCGCTAGATTAGTGTTGAAAGGAGCCGGACTAAACGGAAAGTGGGTTTCGTTGGGGAACAAGATTTTTTGTTTATCAATGATATATTTACCGGTTCCATGATAACTCAACACAGTGACAATTCAACACACTTTTAAAAAGTGATATAAAGTCATTAGAAACGATGAAAAAAAAATAACCAAAATAACCTAACATACATAACCCAGTTAATAAAGTTTTTGTTTCATCACTTTCCATGACTTTATATAACTTTTTAAAGATGATGATCAGTGATGAATTATCATTGTGACGATTTATCCGGTTACCATATTTACCATATATGGCTGTGTAAATACATTACCAACAGAAGTAAAAAAAATACACATTTGAGCTGAATATTAGAATAACTCTACTTTCATCTTTTTAATTTCTGGAACTCGAAATATAATAAGAATCAAATATAAGATAAATGAATGATTTCAACGAACTCAGCATATAATAAGAATCTAATTTAAGATGAATGTATGCTTTCAATGAACTCGAAATATAATAAGAATCAAATATAAGATAAATGTATGATTTCAATGCCAACACAACAAGGACTGTGCGCATAATATTTATTTTTAAAAAAAAGTAAAAATATCAGTCATTATACCAACACCCTTTGAAAAAAAAAAGTTAAATTTTTATCTTAAAACTTTGTACATTGGACCAGTATTGCTTTCACGCATTCACACAGGAACATAAGCATTGCGGTGGTAATCTGCATATTTAATTAAATGCTAATTCATGGTGGAATTTAAATGTGATTCAATGAACACTAAATTTTCCCTCTTTTGAATTTTCCAAAGTGAATCATAAATCGTTGAAATTTGGAATACTTTCAATCCCTTGTCAAAATGATGGACATTCATTGTGAGGAGCAGAGATAAGCGTCCGCGCTATGACACTTCACAGAATCACATCGGAAACGAGGTTATCCCGGTGAAAGATTATAGCATTAGGTAACCATACACCCACTTCCGGGATAACACGAGCAGGAAATAGATTTATCTAGAAGGTGTTCGTCGGAAAATAATCTGAATCTGAAACTGACACAGGGAAAATGCGTTTCGGATTCAGCATTCCTTATACCGAAAACCAATTCTGACTAAAATTATAGTGAGTGTTTTAGTTATGACTAAATTAGAACAACATCAATTGACCACATACAAGAAACGAATATTACGCAAATTAATTACAATTACTAAAGAAAACGACATAGTTCGCTTTGGTTCATTTCAACTTAGAAATTCGCTGTTGTTTTCAGCTAGATCTAAATGAAAAGCCGCTCAACGGAACCTTCATACTGTAGAGATCTACGCAGTTTCGTGCAGCGCAAAATATAATATTAACAGTTTAATTTTTATTTAACTGATGGGCACTGTCAGGTCGGAACGTTGTGGTGTGTAAAGATGAGATTGATGGACCTTGCCAACATGGCTTTACATGGCTGTCGCCAGTGGCGTGCACAGGGTTCTAATAAGGGTAGGCAGTAAGAAAAACAGTGAATTAATTGATTAAGAAAACTTACCACAGAAGTGGTAATTTTTCGCTAAGAATGGCTAAGCCGCTGGCTTTAGGCGATGTTGATTGGGATTACCTGTCACATCAAAATATCGAAAATTAGATTTTTTTAAATATTTTTTTGGTAAAATTATACTAATTAATAGAGGTACCAACAGATGGCAATGATTGCTATATTTGTGATTTGTATCAAAAAGCACGGCATTTTTCGACACTAACACAAACGAGTCTTACCTTGAATGCGCCTTACTCACATATGTACTTTTGTGTAGAATACAGTCAACATTTGAATATGACATGTGTGTCATTTTGCGTACTTAGTTTCTGCTTTTGACAAGTAGGGCGGTCGGTAGGACGCGTGCGGCACTGCGATTCAACTTCGCGCGTATTTTTTAAAGTGTAGATTGATTTCTTGCAATAATTTCCAAACATTATTTATACATATTTTTATGTGAGTACGGTAGAGTAGGCAGTGCTTATGTGCCTATATGAAATGCATGCCTCTGGCTGTCGCAAAGACCATAAAAAAACACATCCCGATAAACGTATCTTGTCTTAACGAATTTTCGCTTGAAGTAAGATGGTGCCTTCACGTATTTAATGTTCGTTTCAGTTCAAATTGGATTTCCCGAAATAAATTTCCATCGGATACAAAGCGTTCTGTACACTTTCATACGAGTTCTGACAATTGGGTGGGTGGTAAGTGAGGTGGGTGATCTGATCAACGTCCGACAAGAAGGTTCAAAAAGCTGGTCTTTCAGCGTGTATTAGAAAAACATTTCGGAAAATGTGTACAGACCATAGACATTCTTATCGGTAAGGGAAATACTATCTTTTCAGCGATCGTTACAATAACGAAAATGATATCTTCGCATGAAAAAGAAAAGAAATAGAAAGGAAAAGCTTTTATTATTGTTACTTTGAAAATTGAAATACTTGCGTGATCTTTTTCTCAGTAGTTGATTTCACTGAATTTAGATTTATTTGTGCTCTTCATTGAAGTAAGTACTTGTGTTTGCCAAGAAAGCGTAATTTCAGCATTAACTTTCCACGAAAGTAATCTACCTGTTCCTTATAAATAAATAACCAGAATTATTATTATACTGCCGAGATAAAAATACGTTAATCATAATAAATATATGACAGTATTGATAACGCTGCGTCAATAAGATTACGTGAGAACTGATATAAAAATAGCCATAAACAATTCAGACGAAACAGCTAAACAGACTCAAACGGCAGAGCAAATAACATTGGAAATTGGAGCAAAATGATACGTGTACTGTGACTTTAACACGTGCGTATACGTAAATAATATGTGTAACAGAACCTAACATGGTTGATTTCAGTTTGTCCGCAAACAATACTGATCCACCACAAGTCAATCCGACAGAGAATGGCATAATATATAGCAACGAATCGAGTGTATTTCCTCGATTCTGACATATTAACGTACGTTTGTTTGTTGGTGGAGATTATTCGATGACAAATTGAATAGCTTAGAAAACACACGTAATTTTAATGAAATCTTACAAAAATACATTCGTTACAAAACAATACAGAAATAGCTCTAAAAGAAGATTTTATTTATACGACACCTTCCAAGAACTCCCCTTTCATTACTGTGTATAAATAACCAGGGGAACTATAGTGATTGCTAACTGAACAAATTTGTTGAATGTATTGAAGGGTTAACCTAACTATGCGTAATTAATGTATTTGTACAGCGCTCTTGAGGGGATTTTGCATAAACACGGAGCTATACAAATCATCCAAATATTATTATTATTAATCGTTTTGCTAGCATTAACCTCAGTACAGTTTTGTCGAAATGAGTATTAATAATGAAAAAATCAAGTTAAAAAAATAGTGTTACTGAAAGTACTGTAACAGGCAATTGGGTGATTGAATTACGTCCAATTACAGCAATGCCCAAAAAGAGATACAATAGGACTTAATTGGAAAAAATTAAAAATTCGAGGTCGGATATTGTTCCTCGGTGGTATGACAACGTTCAAAGTCCCAAAGCCATGGAGTTATTATGAAAATTTTAAATAAGCAACAATGTTCAAAGCAATCTTAAAATTGCGGAATATTTCGGTTTCATATTTTCGCACAAAACAACGACTATTTGTGTAAAATGAGGCTTATCAGTTGTAATATGGTAACAATATCAAGTAAGTTTTGTTTAGTTTAACATCGTGGAAGCCCCAAACTCCGCTAAAAGGTTTCTGGCTATTGATTATGTAAGCATATCCAACGAGGCGCACACTAAATTAATACCCTCCATCCCCTGAGCTCCTCGGCTCTGCTCCCACCGAACTCTCCAGTTCACCCTATTGGAGCTGGACTGGTAATGGACCGGAGGCGGAATTTGATGAACTTCTCGAGGGAGCATCAACGGACTTCCTAACTTATAATGACAATCTTGAAATGTGACCATAGACACGCAAAACATATTTATTTATTTACGCCCCAAAGGAATTTACATAAAACAAGCCTTAATTTACATTACTTTGTAAAAATTTTCATAATTATTATTATAGTTTTATTATATTATATATTTAGTATCATAACAAACAAAAGAATATAAAACATAAAATACAACAAATACAAAAAAATATATATTTAAAAAAGTCAACAGCAAAAATAAACATTAAAAGAAAAAGTAAAGGGTAAAAATCAACATAAAAAATTAGTTACAGATTATATTAGTGAAACAAAATTTTAGTAATTTCTGATGAAATAGTGTTATGAAGGGTGTGCTGAAAGAAAGATCATTGTCAATAAAACAGTTGGGAGATAAATGAGAAAAAAATATCTGACTTTATTAAGGTCAAACTCAGAAGTAACGTTAGTTTACCTAAAGTACATTGCCACGTTAGTTAAGGATTCCTAAAAATATATAATAGACAAAAGAGCTTAGAGTCAAAGATTGTCTATGGATTCTCTGTAAAATGTTTGTGAATGTGAACTTTCATAATACGAATTTCGGTGTTTTTCAGTGCATACTTGCATAATGATTACAAATTCAAATTAGTTTTTAGAAACAAGCATCCTAATAATCCAAATGATTTGCTACAAGATGAGTTATTTCTTTCGGATCTTCATTCATATAATATGGTATTTGTTCCTTGTTTTCTTTATGGGGTCCATAGAAATAAAACACAAACATTAGTTATTCATACCATACTATAAAATAAATGTACTTTAAATATCATGCCAATTAAAGTAACTACTTCGCACCGCACGCATTTTCGCCAAAAAAGCATGTTAAGAAAAATTGGATTAATCTCGAAAATTTGCACGATGGCGTGTACCTTATCAGTAACGATAAAACCGAATCCCGTACTAAATAAGCCGAGTGTGGGGATAAGCCGAAAGAAAAGACACAAAGGCTCGAAAAGGCGATGAGTGCGAGTAACATGAAAGCTTATGTGAGCAGAGTAGACAGTTTACATCGCACGGAACATTAGCCGCGATGGATAGAGACGCAATATTGGCCGGAGTGCAACACTTCACACTTCGCAGTCTTCCCGCCTCATCCTCTCACTTTCAGATGTGAAGTTATTTATACAAAGTGGATTCATTCCGCACGAAGATCTCATACAATGGTTCAAGTGGCGTCGGAAAGCTGAAAGTTTGCGCCGTACTGACATGCAGTCTGCGCTGTCTGCAGTGAGACAGTGAGTCGGGGTGCACCAACTTTGTCAGCACGAAGATGATCTTTACACGTTACACGGCTTGCGCGAGCTTTGTTGTTCGATAATCTGAGTGTCGGAAACGTGTTTAAGTGCTTAAATGAACGTTCCCGGAGGGTGTTTACTAATGGATTATTAAACTTTATTCCAATCTATCGCGTACTAACTCCAAGTGCTTGAGTACTAACAATTAATAATTTAATGTCAATATTCAGCAAACACAAGCGGTCGGTAATTATCGGTAATCACTTAATTAATTGTAGTCTAATTAGTACCGTTGAATTACGTTTGATATACATTATAATACCAATACTGTTTACGTTTACATTGCATAGACATTCAGCTCTTGAAAGATAAGAATGCATTTTATGCAAAATTAACATAACTAACAAATTTGTTTTTCCTCCCTCCTGCAAAACGGATCTATTCAAGACCGAGATTCAATGTTTCTCATGAATAGTTAAATATATATTGGGATTTTATTTTTTTATCAATTAAAAGAATGTCAAACATTCCCCTGTTACGACTAACTTGACTATTAATATTTGAAAATCTCCTACTGTCACCACAGTAAACGGAACCTGTTGCTTGTGTTATGATGGAGGAATTGAAAACACTACTCCTAGGTGGGATCCAAACGCGATGACAACTCAGCCACTGACCGGTAGCTTTAAATACAATTATTGTATTAAAAACACCATTCAGCACGGAGAAAAATGACTATTACTAATTTATTAACAATCTCTTCAAATTATTGGTAATCCTGTTAAAAAACGGGATTGCAGGAATTTAACGAATGAATTAACAAGTTTCCTGATAAACTTTTAGTAAATTTCGAAAGCTAAATTAAATTCAGGTTGAAGGAACACATGTTCGAAGATGTGTTCCGACATCGTGATAATGTATTCGAAATTTACTAAAAGTTTATCAGGAAACCTGTTAATTCATTCGTTAAAGGTCTACAATCCCGTTCTAACCGGATTACCAAAAAATTAAAGAGATTCTTAATAACTAACTAACTATCACGCCGTTTCCACGCAGGGGTAGACAGAGAGGACGGAACGCCAAACAACTCGATCTTAACACACACTTCTTGCCTTATTCACATTCATACATCGTCTCATACTATGCTGACTCTTGACATGGCCCGACTTAAGTATCTGATTCACTTGATCGTGTCGTGTCTTCCTCGGACGTCCCCGACTTCTGCTACCATTCGCATTTGTGTCATATATTCCCCTTACACTCCTTTCTTCGCTCGTTCGCTCTACATGCCCATTTTTGTCAACTTTCAGTAAATTACGAATACATTTATTGTCGTGATGTCCGAACACGTGTTCATGAAAATCAGAATATTTTTTAGATTACAAAGAAAATTATTTGCATCATGATCTATAATCAAGGCAAATCGATAAAACATTCCTAAATTTATATTTTATTAATAAGGCCTGTTAAATTATTGTGAGGGCAAACATCATATGGAGGCGGAGGCGCAAGGGTTTCATCGGGATCGGGACATCTTGGGCGGAGTTAATATAAAACAATATTATGTATTCTCAGAAATGTAATAATCCGAAATTAATATAAAATAGCATTTAAACATCGAAATAAGCAAACAACATTAAATGTTTTAATTACCAATCATTTTACAATTATAAATTGTTGTTGTGAAGCTCTGGCGTTAATTATTTTCTAAAAACGTGAATAATTATTATTTTGAGTTTCGTTACACTGACAATTCAGGAAAAATATTTTCGTTTGAACCGACATATGAATTGGTTTGCTGTGAAAATTTCGAAATTTGATATTATTTGAACAATTCATCAAATTTCAACGTTCATTTTCAAGTTCTGAGAAGGTTCTATCAAGTTCTATTAACATTACAGTTTTGTAAAGCAACCGGTCAATAATGATATAATAATAGAACCTTCACAGAACTTGAAAAACAACTTTGAAATTTGATGAACTGTTCAAATTCTGTGTCCTTGATAAAAGCGGAGAGAGTTTTGGTTTCGGTTCAGTAATCGATCGGGCATTGGCTTTTTAAGGCACGTAATAATACTACATAGTCTTCGGAATTAAAACATGCTGAAATTATCACTACTCGCGCAATTAAAAATTCATGTCAATATAATAAAAAAAACTCTTAGGGCCAGTAGTTTCACAGAATTTGAAAAATTCATCAAATTTCAAAGGTATTTTTCAAAGTTCTGTTTATATACAACTGGCACATAATGATGTAATAACAGAACTTTAACAGAACTTAACTTTGAAATTTTATAAATCGTTCAAATTCTGTGAAACAACTGGCCCTTAAACAAGTATAGGTACAATTATATTTTAATGATAAACTAATGTTTTTAAGACAAGTTTTACACGAAGCATAAAGTATAACAAATAATTAAAAGCAATAAATTAGTCACCTGAAACAATACAAATTTAAAACATCTTCCGAGTAAAAATAAATGCCGTGTTTGTTGGTTATTTACAGGTGGAAAAAATATAATAAGCAGTAATTATTGATTGAGGTACTAGTACATATTGCATTAGTTGGCGGGTTGGAAATAAGCCGACATAGCTCAGTGGTTTCAGAGCACCTGACCGGACATCAGAAGGCACGGGTTCAATTCCCGTTGGCAGCATTTATTTTTACTCGGGAGATTTCTCAATTTGAATTCCTATTTCAGGCGACTAATTTTTGCTTATAATTATTTAACTATAGGTAAAAGTTCACAAACTCTTTTATAGCACCGTTTTACATTAAAAAAGTATTTTCACGAAAAGTTGCATAATAAATACTTAACTATTAGCAAAGATTACTAAATTATTTATTTATTTAGACATTCACAGATTTTGCCGTGGTTACCAGGTTCTTGGGGAGATGTTTGTCGGGTCTTGGTGGCGAATGTATCCACCGACTGCGTGGCAGGATAAAATCAGAGACAAAATTTCTAGTTTTTCCATAAAATAAAAATAATCACCAGTAAATATTGCAAATAAAAACAAGAATAATACTTTAAACGTAATATCTACCTATCCTTAATATCATAATCATCTTAACTTATTTGTAAGATGTATGCCTACAAATGTTAATTTTTTATGTTGAGCTATTCTTAAATTTGTATACAGAAAAAATATATAATTATGTTCGTTGATAAAGGTTATTTCTAATGCAGTAATTACTAGTATTTAAGCTTTGCTTTACGGCGGGTCCACGGAATCAGAGTCCAGGGCCCCAATACGGGCCACTCGCAATCGCAGTACACAGATTGGTCGACTTTCTTATTCTTGAGTCTACCTAAGCCCAAATGTCAAAAGTTATTCCACACGAAAAAAAGAGTGGGCCGAACCCGTCGACACCGACTTGTCTTCGACAATCGAAAAATCTAGTATCCTAACCTAAGATCATTTACTGCACACTCTTCGAAGGGCAAGTTTGGTTTCATATAACGGCTGATTTATCGGTAATGTTGGCTGCAATACATAGTTTACTCAAACTTATTTCGGCCACAACCCACTTTGAGATATATCTTTTATTACAAATATAATTTTAAAACATGCATTATTATATGGATAGGATAGATTGGGTGCGACCCTTATCCTATTTCCGAGATCAAATAATGTTTCAATGAAAGGAAATACAAATCATACTTAATCATATTTAGAAGTGTCTTTGTTAACAATAAAAGAAGGCTTTGAATTTAAAACTCACATAATAAACAAAACAAAAACTTGATTGCCACAAATTTGGCATGAACTGAAGATGGATAAATACGAAGATAGATAGTCTAGATAGAGTTTTCCATACAAACTTTGAGGAAACTGATAGAAAAGATCTAATTACATTATTAGTGTTTTGTTTAAATTATATTTTTTTAAACTAACGAGCAAAGTGGCGAATACCAAGTTTTGTTATAAGGAAGTAAAACCAACTAGGTATTATTATTATTACTCTAAATTTCCTTAACGCCCCCTAATTTTCTCCGAGCCTTCTACTGCCCCCCCCTGAAAGCCTTCAGCGCTCACAAGAGGGCGTTATCGCCTACTCTGAGAAAGACTGATTTAAAGCAAGCTGAAGCAGCTGCTTTGAGACCAATAAGAATGTTTCGCCAGAGGGTCGATTCTTTCGCTAATTTGACTTATTAGACTCAAACTAACAGCAACACCTGTATTTGGTTTGTAGTTATATACCCGCCAGCCATATAGAACAAAGTGCGGTAGTAAATGACAGGGTGACAGACATTTTGTTCTTGAATTTTCAAAATCACATCATAGAAAATAGAAACATCAGAAACATAGACGATATTCACAAGGCTCTCATATAAACATCTCTTCAACCCTTCGACATTCGAGAATACGTATAAATGAAACATTCGACAAAAAGTTCATGAAGACGACGAGTAATTTTTCATTCGTAGTTGGCGCTTAACGAATAACTTTTGATCGCCGTTAGAGAACTGGGGACCTGCAAACTGACAAGGGAAAGTCAAAAGCAACTAACGGGACGTATGTTTCCGAAATCATCTCACCACCAGAGATGTGTGGAAGGAAAACGAATAGATTGTTACAGTTATTTAAAATAAAAGTGAACTGTATTTCTTTAACCTACACACTCCACACAAAAGAACTATGTGATGAGTCTGATATACTGGGTGACTTTCAAATTATTTTAATTAATTGCCGATCTAACACCTGTGTTACTATCACTACAAACCTAACACTTAAAAAAAGCAATAGTATACAATAACAACCATGTAAGGCGTCATTGATGTGATTTAGTGTGTAAACGGCGCGATACAAGAATATCCAATAATTATAACACATTACAAATAATTGCTATTGTTAACGATTGCCATATATTGTCGAACAACTAGTCCAAACTTTTTGTATGTGTCAATATAATAAGTTACTACTAAACATAAACAAATATAAAATGATGAAGTTTTCTCGAATAATGAATCCAATATTTTTTGATTATTCCATTAGTAATATTTGGTTAGCTTCTGTCTAAATGTAAATGAATTAATTCGGTTTATGGTTTCATAAGAAACACAATTTTATCAATCATGTAGAAATCATATCCAACAAAGCTTTGCAAATGTCAGCCTTTATTAGTCTGTGTAGCCTTGAGTTGATATTATAGATTGTCTAGGCTATACTTAGTAAAAAGTTAAAGCATTTACTGTACAGCGCTCTTCACAAAAACAGCGCTACTACTACATGAGGATTTAATTTTTGGTGGCGATATTAATTTATGTCCTGTAGTCAATTTGCTTTGAAAGTATCAGCACGTTTTCGTTACGGACAGTTTCTGCAACTTAGCGTTTAAAATTCTACACTAGTCACTAGTCACTTACAACTTACAACAGGAAAGTACGGGTATACAATAAAACTTTATCTAAAATATGTTTTATTTAAACATTTAAGAACATTACTGAATACTATAAACCATATTAATGCCCTACCAAATCAAACTAAAAAAAATACAGAAACGAATATATTTAAAACTAAAGTATATGGCTATGAGAACACAGTGATAATACACATGCGAACATTATGAAAACAATGTCAACACAACTACAGGCTAATAACAGACATAAAAACTACAACAGGCTGCATCAAAACAGGAAATCCAAGGAAGTACTGCAAACATTGTGACATTATTCTTATACTCGTACTATGCTCATGTTTGCAACATTTCATCAAGAAGTATCAAAATTCGACTCTAGACTGTATGCAATGTTGGAAAAGAATAGATGATTGTCCCAAAGCAGGAGGATAAATATTCCGCCGCCAGAGTTCCTCAAATTTTTGCCGACATCTTTCCACGAACGAATCCGGTCTAGTTTCTTCGATTTTCCACTATTCCGAAATGTTTGGAAAGTACTAACATTTTACTAGGAAATGATACTTATATCATGTTCAAACTTTGCCATAAAAACTAATACATAACATTATTATTATTTTATTTTTTATTGACTAGATATTTATTAGAATCAAAGTTTTGTGATGAAGCATTTAATATGAATTATTACTTATTACTCATGTTGTTTTTTTTACACTTTACTTCCTTGTGCAACAAAGGGTAATCAGAAAAGGATACACATTTGACAATGTTTTGATAAACAACCGCGGAATAAAATTAATAACAAACTCAGTGACTAAGCTTTCCCTCGGGAGTCCGTGACCGCACGACCAGTGGCCACAAACCACTGAAGAGAAGAACCGACAGACGTGTTTTGTGGGCATGTCCGTGTGCTCGAAGAATGCTAAAGTTTTCCTTACTTCTGGTGAAATTCTTAAAATATTTTGAAATATCGAAATTATTTTTTCAAACAATTTTCAATTCATTCTTGATGAATCAATTTTATTGTACTGTATGGGAAGTTGACGTCGAAATGTCTTATGTAAATCGGTATAGAATTATAGACCACACTTCTAGAGGTTTTCTGGTCAGGGCGGCACACCATAAAATCGCATGGCACATGGCGCATGGCGGGGGCAATGAATCATGCCGCTGATATTTCCATTAAAAATAATTTAGACGGACGATCTTTAGAGTGATTCACATGTCCGAGGGCGGGAAGTATTATTCAACGGTGACATAATGTATTTAGATGTAGATATGAGCGATGGGAGGATGGGGGGAATGCTCCCGCCGAGGAATGCGCTCAAACAATGTCACTTTCCTCAATTGACGTGCCAGACATACTAAGTAAGCATTGTGTAATGTGCACTGCATTGTGCCGCATTAGAGAAGAGTAAAGATCATATTTGTTGTGTTAAATAAGTCACTCATTTTCATCAAAATTAACAAATGCCGACAACTCATATAAATTATGCTATTAAGTATACACTATATATGATGTTCAAACTAGTAGATCGCGGGATCGACACTAGGAGGGAGTAAAGTACAGAATTGAGCCGATAAAAGTAAAGCATTAACTTTTTTTATAAGTATGTATGTATGTAAATGCATTTGTGCATGTACGTATTTAGGTGTGTATGTATGTATATGTGTGTGTATGTATGTATGAATATATGTGGGTATAGGAAAAATATTTAAAATAAATATGTATATAATAATAATAATTGGATTACTTGTACAGCGCCGTTTTTGTGGAAAATCACCTCAAGGGCGCTGTACAAATTTTTGTTGTGAGTGACGTATGTAATCTAATACTTATGCAGGTTATACATTTAATCCATATGTTTACACTAGACCTCATACAAAATAACTATGTTCCATTGCTCACCATCAAACAGGCAGCCAGCTAGTATGGTGATTTAACATATCTGTTCTCTATAAATGTCTTAATTAAAAATCATGTATTTTATAATTTTAATAAAGACGTAAAGTGATCGGATCTGAATACATGGGAACTTCAAACCTTCCTCTTCCTCCTCCCCTGCCTCTTATAAACTTTTTCAGTCTCTAAATTCCCCAAAATGAGGAGACCATAGTTCCACCGATTTCAGGCAGTTAGAATTCTAGTGCGGAAAAATAAAATATTAATGTTTTCACCATACACTCGTAACTGTAAAAGTGGGAACATTAACTTTTGTTTGTTTATAGAGTACTTAGCATTATTTATATTTGATTCGGAGTGTCTGTTCAGAGGGGTAGAATTCCATCACAAAACATTACACTTTTTAAACCCGGTTGTCATAAAAAGTAGTCACAAGGTCGAGGAAGCTCGCGACAGTCACTTGGGTCTCCCAGTGAAAACAAACGGCGCGTGTTATTTTAATATTTAGTGGAAAATAAAAACCAGCGCCAGCACAGCGGAGTTGTTCAAACATTAATTTATATAACTGAATTTGTTGTAGGAATAATAAAAATATAGTAAAAAATTGTTCAAAAGCATTCTGTCTTAAATTTCGGATTCAAAAATTCTACTTTTTCCTAATTACAAAACTCTCTGTCCAAAAATCCCACTTCTTCCGAATTACAACACTCTCTGTCCAAATATTTTTTCTTGTTGAAAAAATTAAGAAAATGAAACACAGAGCAAGGCGTCTTGTATATATATTTATAGTTAATTCATGGTTAAATGGTTATTTCAAAGCTAAATACTCCTCATGGAAATGACGTTGCGTACTGAAAGCTCCTACTTTGACCTATAAAATCTAGATAGAAAAAGATGTGCGAATTTAATGACGCCAGATATCCTTTCGAAAAATCCTCTCATTTACATTTTTTTTTTCAATTTGCCGTCTTTCCATAATTAAAATTGATGAATTGAATCAGAGACACGTCTCTTTTAAATTGAATGAAAATTAAAAACGACGCCGCTAATTCCTCCATTGTTTTATTAAAACGAGTCGTCTGGAATTATTAAATTCACCGCGCGCAAACCCCCAGCCGAGAAGCCTTCGCTTCCTCAAACGAAGCTTTCATAGTCTGTCAGAATAAGGTAGACAAAAATGGAGGGCGTTGCGATCGAACAATAAGATACTAGAAAGGAAAAATAATATATCGTTAAAAAGACATTATGGTTGAAATTAATACTTTTCACGTCGATGTCAAACGGTGTTCAGGAATTAGTTGTAATTCCTGAATGGAGTTGATTCCACATCGCATTACAAGGAAATTCAATATCCGTAAATGTCGTTATTTAACATGTGATTTTTTTAGGTGACCGGATAAATCATCACAATGATAATTCATCACATCTTTAAAACGTTATATAAAGTTATGGAAAGTGATGAAACAAAAACTTTATTAACTGGGTGAAGTAGGTTAGGTTAGGTTTAATTTTTTTGTCATCGTTTCTAATGACTTTATATCACTTTTTAAAGGTGTGTTGAGTTATCATGGTACCATTTTTGAATGTAGTTATGTACATAACTACATTAATTTTTGATTTAATAAATCTAAATAATAATAAAATAAAAACAACCTAGAAGAGCGCATATTTAGCATTAAACACAAAAAAACTTCATATTTGTTATTCATAACAAGTCAACGTGTCAAATTCAGATTCGGAAGTAAAACATAACCTCACATACGAAACTATATTTGTTTACACAGTGTTTGCAGAGCAATAAAAAATTTGCGTTCCATTTTTTTAGTTTCCAAATTTTGTTGACACACTGTACTTCTACGGTGCTACGGCGTTATCGCAGGCGATCGTAGCCTTGCTCCGACGCGCGTGATTGTGGGTCAATTTTCCGAACGATTTTCCAAACAATTTCCCGGAAACAGATCAATTGATGCGCTTGACTCGCAGGCGAATGGCCTTAAGGCAGCCGTTTGAAAAATTATACCTGCAGGAAAGAGAGATGTGAATAATATTTAATTGTCAAGAAAATTTAAGGGATGAATTATTTAATAATTGAAAACAATATATCTCAAACGAAAAGTGTGAAAGAGCAAAGACCGAAAAAGATACGTCGCGTCGGGGAATTGAACCCAGGGGATGTGCTTTGACCACTGAGTTAATTCGAACATATCAACTTGCGTCATTTATACTTGCACTTTATAGATATAACCGGTCAGTGGCTGAGTTGGCATCGCGTTTGGGTCCCACCCAGGCGTAGTGTGTTCAATTCCTCGGCTGGCTAAGTCCTCCATCATAACACATGCAACATTTTCCGCTTACTGTAGTGGCAGTAGGAGATTTTCAAATATTTTCAGTTTATTCGTAACCCGAGAATGTTTGTCTTTTCAAACAATTTCTTTTAATATATATATTTATAAAGTTATATTTAAATATGTATATATGTATAATACTTCCCCAGCAATTCGCTCTTCGTATTCAAAATATCTAAGAGCGCCTATTAGAATAATCCTACGAATAAAATTCTAGTTCTGTGAAAAGTTTTATTCAAGTTATATGTTTTCACCTATTGGACTCCACAATGCTTCGCTATTGCCAACGTCTTCACTATTACCAATCAGTACTGTACCACAATGTAACTGTTAAAAAACTACATTACATCTACTTTGATTAAACTCCGTATCTAATTCCGTGGTAGTGTATTCCTCGGGCGTTCCCGACTTCTTTTACCATTCAAACACTATCTAAATATACGACGTCCGAAAAAGATAGACATTAGTGGAGTATACCAGAACGTTCGAAGTCTGAATAATAAAATTATCGACTTCATGACAAACGTAATGTGCCAGAAACCACTTCTGATTGCTCTTACCGAAACTTGGCTAACTTCAAGCACCTTTTCGTCGGAGCTATTCGAAAACCTATACCACGTCTACAGGAAGGATAGAGGCAGTCGCGGAGGAGGGACTCTCCTAGCCCTCCGAGCTGACAGCCACTCACACGCGGAAAGAATGGACTGCATAGAAACCCAAGGTGAAGACTTGTGGGTGAAAGTATCGCATAGAAATGTCATCATTTATATATGTGTTGTATATTTTCCTCCAAATACAACATCTGAACAGTATCAATTATTTTACGACAAAACTATAAGTGAAAGTGTAAAGTTACAATCAAAAAATATTATTATTTTCGGTGATTTTAACTTTCCCTCAGGGAAAAACCCAATTGACGTTTTCGATTACTATTTAATTTAACACAATTCAACACTGTTTATAACATAAATGCACACATGTTAGACCTAGTATTAAGTAATGTAAATTCTAAAAATGCTGTTATCTGCCGCCATGACTCCCCATTAGTCAGAGAGGATATTCATCACCCTTCACTTTCATTCACATTCGATTACACACATTTTTCTCGTGTCTAGGATGAACGAAGTATGCATGAAGAATGAGTTAATGATGAATGTAAGTAAGTCTAAAGTAATGGTGTTTGAAAGAGAGAGTACGAAAACAGTGTGCAATATAATTGTGAATGGGGAATACTTGGAGCAGGTGGATGAGTTTGTGTATTTAGGAAGTATGTTTACGAGAGATGGGAAGGCTGACAGAGATATTGAAAGAAGGGTAAATGCAGGTAATTCCGTTAATGGAGGACTAAACGCCGTAGGCGCTAACAAAAAATTGTCCAAAAAAGCGAAGTTAGCAGTCCACAACGGAGTGCTGGTACCTACCTTGATGTATGGAAGTGAGGCATGGAACTGGCAAAGAAAGGATGAAAGTAGATTAAATGCTGTTGAAATGAGATCCCTGAGGCGTATGTGTGGTAAAACCATGTTTGATCGTGTGAGGAATGTGGAGATCCGCAAAGAGTGCAAGGCTGATGTAAGCGTAATGAGTAAGATTAAGAAAGGGACGCTTAGATGGTTTGGGCATGTAGAGCAAATGAGCGAAGATAGGAGTGTAAGGAGGATATATGATGCAAATGTGAATGGTAGCAGAAGTCGGGGACGCCCGAGGAAGACATGGCACGATCAAGTGAATCAGATACTCGAGTCGGGCCATGTCAAGAGTCAGAATAATAGAAGAGTATGTATGAGACGATGTATGAATGTGAATGAGGCAAGGAGTGTGTGCCAAGACCGAGTTGTTTGGCGGTCCGTCCTCTCTGCCTACCCCTGCGGGGAAACGGCGTGATGGTTAGTTAGTTAGTTAGTCGATTACACAACTCAATCACATATACAAACAGACACATTGCCTCCAGACATAAACATGGGTTGGATTTTCCACGAAAGCTCAGATAACACACTTAAGAATGCCTTAGAACAACATCACTGGAATCATTACGATTGCCTTGACGTAAATCTAGCTGTCGAAATGTTTTATGAACAGCTCAATAATATTTTCAACATTTGTTTTAAGAAAAGATCTACACGTATGCTCAAAGATGTTAGACAATATCCGAAATGGTTTAATGGGAAAATCATTCACCTCATACGAGAAAAAAACTAAAATGCACTATCTTTGGAAAAAAACAAAATCCGAACATGCCTGAGCTAACTTTAAAACATTGCGAAAATCAATCAAACGGTTAATTGGTCAGGCCTACACTGACTTTACACGTGAGGCCGAGAACAGTATAATAACAGACCCAACTCGATTTTGGTCTTACACTAACGATAAACGCCGCGGCTGTGACAAACTTAACCACATGGACTACAAAGACAATAAATATGATGGATCGTCTGAGATCGCCGCAGGTTTCGCACACTATTTTCAATCAGTATTTAGCGACAATATCCCCAAACTTGACATATCCTCTATAGCTTCATCGTCATTTAACTCTTTACCTGTACAAATTCATGAAATTAACGATGACGATATTATTACAGCTTTCCATAAGCTAAAACCTAAATACTCCGTCGGCCCAGATTGTATTCCACGTATAATCCTCAAAAGATATGCAAGTTATTTTGTTCAACCTCTAAAACATATTTTTAACCTATCACTTCGCAAAAATATCTTTCCGGAAATGTGGAAACTAAGGAAAGTAACGCCTATACATAAAAAAGGAAAAAAGTCAGAAATAGATAATTACAGACCTGTAGCTGTGTTGTCAGCACCCGCAAAACTTTTAGAAACCATAATTTATTCACAGATATATAACCAAACAAAACACGCACTCACCGAAAATCAGCACGGATTTCGTCCCACACTGTCACCTTCAACGAATCTTATGAATCTCATTACCTATATTAATAATTCATTTGAAAATTTTGTACCTGTTGATGTGATTTATACAGACTTCGAGAAAGCATTTGATAAAGTCGACCATGATATTTTATTAAAAAAATTAAGTGACATTGGATTCTCTCAGAATTTCCTCGCTTTTGTGGCTAGCTACTTACTTACTTACTTACTTACAATCGTCGTCAGTATGTCAGTTACGGACACCATATCTCTCACGAATACAAAACTAACTCCGGGATTCCCCAGGGATCGAATCTAGGACCCCTTCTCTTTCTCTTATTCATCAATGACATTGGCAACACTATAAACCACTCAAAATATCTCCTTTTTGCTGACGATATAAAACTTTTCAAAGCAATCAAAAGTTACATCGATTCCATTCTTCTGCAGAACGATCTTGATTCTCTTGTCAAATGGTCGGAACTGAACAACTTACCCTTCAGTATTCAGAAATGCAGTGTCGTTACATTTACAAGGTCCAAAGATACATTCCTGTTCCCCTACCACATTAATAAACATGAATTAACACGTAAAAATGAGATTCGAGACCTTGGCGTAATTTTTGAAGCAAATCTCTCTTTCAAATCCCATATATCTGATATTGTCTCCCGTGCCAACAAAATGCTTGGATTTGTTCTTCGTAATTCAAGATCATTTACCAACGGAATCGCAATCCGAAGAACGTATGAAGCACTTGTTCGCAGTATCTTGGAATATAGCTCCATTATTTGGGCCCCTTCTGAGCAAAACCATATTCTCGAAATAGAAAAAGTACAAAAGAGATTCATGCGTTACCTATATATGAGGGAATATATGTACTACCCTTTCCTGTATCCATCCTTATTCTTAGCAGGAATGCTCGATCTTAATACATTAGAAGCCCGCCGAAAAATATTTTTAGGAAAACATTTTTTTAAGATAATCTCTGGAACTATACATAATCCACCTATTTTGAAAGAGATTAACTTATATGTCCCAGACAAGTATACTCGTGGAAGGTCCCATACCCTTTTTTATGCTCCAAAAGCGAGGACTTCTGCCTATCAGAACGCCCCAGTCAACAGAGCGACTGAACTGCTCAACGAGTCTGCATTGACCATCGACATTTTTAACGTAACCTACAGGCAGTTTAACAATTATCTTTTGACGTATGTCACAAAGTAGTGAAACTGACCTTTTTATGTGTTTGCTATACTTTTTGTCTAATTTGTAATCTTCTCCATAATGTATTGGTGAATAACCGTTTTACGGAGAACATGAAAAATAAATAAATAAATACTCCTGGCACAAATAAGAACAAATAGCAAGCACAAACATTCGCAGGCTGAATTTTTATAAATTAATAGCTGACGTACCCGGCGTTGCTCTACTTTTCTCTACTTTCAATAAATATAATATCCATGTATTATACAGGGTGTATCGGCACTAACCCGACAAACTTAAACCAGCTATTCCTTAGCATATTTGGAGTAAAAAATCTTATGTGCACTTTGCTGTCCGGTAACTTTTTTTTTAATAAAAATTTACCATTCATATTTTCACCATATGTCACCACTGTTTTATCCCTTGTCAAAGTTTGAAAACCCATCTGGCAATATTTTATTCGAATTCCGTTGAATAATGCACGTGTGTACCTATATTGGCGCACTTTTACAATCACAACGAAATGGCACGGCACCATTCGTCTCATTTTTAACTATTATTATTTAGTGTGTGCGAAAGAGCGAAGACGCTTTTCGACATACTTGCTTATAACAGCTGTTGAACACGAAAAGCAATGCCAATGACAGTGATGTAGTGAGGAAATTTTTAATTTTTTTGTTTTTAATTGAAAAAAAATGCTACCGGACAAAAAATGCTAAGGAATAGCTGGTTAAAGTTTGACGGGTTAGTGCCGATACACCCTGTATATATTGTAAACCTTCCGGAAGAAATTCTCTAAATGATAGTGAAAACCCTATCAAACTCCGTTGCATAGTTTACAAGAATTAAGCGCACAAACAGACAGACGCGGATAGTGATTTTGTTTTATGCTATTTAGAGATTATGATCCAGTTGTTTCTCAGAACTGAAATATCAAACAGAACTTAAATAAAACTTTCATAGACTTTGAAAATTAACTTTGAAATTTGATGAATTGTCCAAATTGAAACAACTGGCCCTAAGAACTTTTCTGTATGCTCATCAGTAAAAAGAAAATAAAATCTGAAAGGGGTAACATGAAAACGGGGTGGTTTGGAATCGGCCGAGTACCAAAACACAATTTCGCTGGGCGTTTTATGTTTCAAATAACATAAGTGATAACAACAAAAAATCACGAGCAATCAAACCAGCCAGAACACGACACTAAAATACTTGGGCCAAAATAGGTTAATTAAAACAGCGAAACAGGTGCTATTATGGTGGATTAGTGTAAGTGATGATGGCCATAACAATGCCGTAAGAATTAACCCCAATCCGAGGCGTCCATCCCCCCTATAACAATATAGCGCACTAACGTGGTAGGGTGTGGGGGGGGGGGGGTGTAATGGCGGCCCATATCAAGCACCGGCACGTGGGGATGTTGGATGTTGGATGTTGTTGCTGGGAAGTGAGAATCCGATGAGAAAATTTATTAAATTAATCCTCGGCAGGTAAACAGGCCTCATGATTGAATGGATGTGTACGATATCCTTGTGTATCCAACGTAGGTTACTACAAGTAGATTTGTTTTCCTTTGCTTGCCAAAACAAGTTACGTCAACAGATGGTGTGGAAAAAAATAAATGGTAAAATTGTTTAAGGTGGAAGTAGATGTAAGGAGCCGGGGACAGGCAAACTTGGATTTAATGGAGTGGAAATTATACCCCTGAGCCATGTGGTAAAATAATGTACGACCATTATTACGTGTCAGCACTGAAAACAATGCAAGACCTATGTAGGTGTAATAAACAAGATTTTAAAAATTATACTCATAATATGTTTTGAACGTGTAGAGCACATGGACGGGGAAGAGTGTTGGGAGTATACATGATACTCCCAACCTATCCTATCAAGTAGAACAAATACTTCAGATCTATAAGTCAAATCGATTATAGAGTACATATGAGTGAATTTCAATGAAGGAATTAGCTCCAACGCAGAGTGATGTGGCGTTCCATCATCTCTGTCAACCCCTACAGTAAAATTGCATACTGGATAGGTTAGTTTACTACTCATGACAATAAAAGAAACTGTGTCAGTCATATTTTTTTACAAAATAACGTAATAAAAAGTGATCGGTGCGGTTTTCTCGGGGTGTTTAGCATACATCCTATCATAACCCGCCTATCCATAAATAATGCGTAGGTAGTTACAGGTACTAGCTACTGCTTTGGGTACTGGAGGACTGAGGGCGCAGCCGTATCGTGTTACTTGTCCCGGGCAAGGCCACCGCGGGTAGAAACCCTTTAATGTAACAGATAAAACCGGAGCGAGAGTAAAGGTGGGAAAGGTTCCCGAAAAGCTTTATCGTTAAATTGTGATTTGTGGTAATGTACAGCGGGTCAGCCGAACGGAAAGGAAGACAACACGTATAGGATTAAAGAGATAAGGGAAGACGCGAGGAAAATAATTCGGAGCAGTTTAATGATCACTTCAAATGTATCAGAATCCTTTGTTCTGATTTTCAGTTCTGTACCAGGAGTACGAGTATATAGGGTAAAACAATACGTTCCCGACAGATTTTACCCAGCGATTCTTGAGCTAAATTAGAATAAAAAACGTAATACATTCTGAACTCTTGGTAATTTTTTAAATAAAAATCACTTATTTCGCTTGTCGCCGCAAGAAGCCCACTAGGCCAGTCCACTAAACACTCGTCCAGCGCATCATCCCTTACTGTCGAATAAGGAAAGGGATGTAGTACAAACAAAATGTCATCGGAGACCAAAACACATTTTTTACACCAAATCAGATCAGGTTAAAGTCTGTCGGAAAAATCCTGTTACACCCCTAAATGGGTTAATTTATTTACAAGCACATTGCTTGTGTTCTGTGACATTTTGCTATCAAAAGATAGAAAGACTCGGATTCTCATATAAATCAATAAGCTTGATAGTGTCATTTACAGGAATGATACAAGAACAGCTAATTTGATTCACATGATGATACGGTTTTGTATTTTGGCTTCGTTTTTTGACGCGACTTTCACGGAACTATGTTAGGCAGCGTAATCTCACATATCTCAGTATCCTCATTAATCCGTCTGTGCTCAAAGTAATAAAATTTACACTAAAAAAAACTTGAAGAGATGAGTACAGGTAATCATTTTCATGGCAGTAACTAACAATAATGTTTATATAATTATGACGGCATTGTTTAATCAACAGTCTACTTCTGTGTAGACTATTTGTGTTAATTATAATTACATTCATTACAAACGATTGGGTAAATATCACAATATATATAACTACGTTAGGTACAATTAAATGTTGGCAGGATAGTGCGATGTTTCGGAATTCACGTTGTGACTATTGTATTCTTCTTCAACGTTTAGCTTACCGAAAATATACTAAAAAAGCAGCCCTCGAGGGGTAAAAAGTTGCGTATTTGAGTTTGACTTGAAGATTATGGATAGCCAGATAGATTTCCGATAACAGTTCCAGATCGTTAAGTTCATACATGTTAGTCCCTATTTGAGCCGCGTGGGAACCGAACCCACAACTCCAAACGATGCTATCTATGGACACTTCCAGCCTAGATATTACCAGATGATATAACATAAATTGCAAAGTTTTAATGTTTTATAAAAATAACTTGAAGCTAACCCGAAGAAGAAAATATCTACATTTATTTTGCAGAATAAATCAGTCACAAAATTACAACCTTCCAACCGTTTCGGGTACGTATCGAGTTCGGAAGCGGCAACCAGACACCCCGTTGAATAAATTTACTTGGATAAAACTATAAACACATCATAGCATCCTCAGCCTTACAAACTCATTATTAATGAATTCTGTGAATCTAAAACCTGAAATTCAGAATTCTCACGTGAACTTGATCCTACATAAATAATAATAGTTATCGTCATCATAATAAATACTACATAAACCGCTACTAGGTACCGACCTTTCATTTCAAAGTTAAAAGTCTCTTTTCTAATACGTGATTAATAATAACCCAGTCGTTATCCTTTTAGAGGTGTATTTTCTCGATTGGTTGTTTATTACGAGCAAGACCAGGTGATGTCATTATGGTTTATGGTTTTGTTCAAAGCAAAGTAAATCAACAAAAAGCCAGAGTCTGAATGGTTTCAGGAAGTCTCATCTAAGCTGAAATCTTTCAGTGAAAGCCACAAAAGTTTTCCTTTTCAAAGACATGATTATAGCTTTAATATTTCGCCGGTATAGAGCGGGGTTAATCCCGGTTGATAATTAATTTTATGATTACATTATTCTAATTATATTCACGAAAAACGTTTCATAAAGGCACGGCGAATTGCTTTGTGTTTTTGTTTAGAATAACACAACTCAAAAGTTTATCTCTACGACTGGGCGCCAAAGGACGCTTCCCTATATTCAACAGTAGAAGTTAATCATGGTTTTTTTCAATGCCGATAAATCGGCGTATATTGAAATACAATTCTTACATGTTCATACAAAATAAAAGATTAACATTATTAGAAGTTACATAAGTAATTATCTATATAATCTAATTGCATGTTTTACATTGCCTACCTCACTTGGTGTGACCTGTTCTAATGTAGGTGACAGGAATGTACCAGTAAACATATTTCATTTCCATGTTATTGACAGAAAATTAGGAAATGTTAAATTTAGATAAATGATGATGGAGAAGAATTAACAAAGTGGGTAGTGTCTAAAAGAAGATGAAAAAAAGTACGTTTTTAGACACTTGGTCAAAAACTCAACAATTAGGTTGTATAAATAGAAGTAAAATAATGTAAAATGAAAACTCTACATATATAAGCAATGCAGAAAATAATAATACCAATAATTTAATTAATTAATATTTATAACAGAGTATCTTAATGTAAACTAAAAATTATTCATAAATTATTTGTTTGAATCGAAATAATGTCGGTCCTACCCAATCGGGATTTGGCACAGTTGTTAGCGCGGTTGACTTCAGGACCTGGGGAGGAAAGTTTAATCTTCAACCAAAACATTTTTTTCTTTGAAATTAACTACTGCCGGCCCACTAGGCCGAAATTGAAAATAGATGAATTATAGTAAAAAATTATTCTTTTTTTTCGGGTTGATTTTTATTTTACTTAGGTGTATACTTTTGGCTGTTTAGCAATACCGCTTTCTTGTGAAGATGATAGGGACTGAATCCAAAAAAGATCAGATTTTACAACAAATTAAAGTAATACTTAGTACAGTTAATACACTACTTGTTCGACCAAAAAGAGAAATATTTTATCTCAAAATACAAAAACGTAAATAATTTGAATATAACGTTATTACACAATTTCGATTTTCGCGACTGTTTTTGACAGAGGAGCGGGTGCTATAACATTTTTCTTCGTTGGATTTAAGCATAAAGGAACCGTTTTTACATCTAATTGGATCGCCGGTTACTAATCTTAGTCAGCGAGGTGTACCACCATCATTTCCTTAACGAACACTTTCCCGGGCAGTCGCTGTTAGCGCTGGGAATATCGTATTTTAGACAGACCATTATACAAATAAATATATCGTTTCAGAGGAAACCCCATTAATAACTTTCCGAAAAGGCCTTCAAATAGTATATAAGTACATAAAAAATACGAGAAAGTTAAAGAAATTCTAACAAAGTATATTTTGTATATTAGGTAAAGTGTCTGCTGCAAACGGATTACATAATATTAGGTTTTATCACGCGTCGTTCTTATAAATTGTAACTGGGTTCATAAAATTTGATATATATCAAGGTTATTTATTGGAAATGTAATGTGCTTTTACGTCTGATGTAGACATTTTATAGCCTGCTCTTTATCCCAATGGACTTGAAAGAAAAGCGCGCTAATAAAAGCTATTTATGTGAATTTAGGATATATATTTATATTTGAGGTAATCACTACTAGGCTTTATTTGAGGCTTAAGGAACCAGTTTCGGAAGATTTAATGGGAAAATTAATCTAAACGAAGAAATATAAACAGAAGAAAAAAATACTTGGTTAGTTGAAACATTTTTTTACATTAACACCACACAGGAGGTGCTGAGGAAAAAAAATCCGCAGGGCCTATGTCATCTTTGGGGATGCTGAATGCTGTATTAAGGGTATTTTTAAAGAAAAGAAGGGGAGTAAGTTCTGGGAAGGAAAAGGTATGAGGGGTGGGTAGGAATCAAGGGGTTAGTGTGTTCAGGAGTGACGGACGTATGAATTCATTCCACGCACTGCGGTGCAAGAATATGGGTCCATAGACACTAGCTGGATAGGTCAATAGGTCAAGGTCACCCGCAACTGTCTCCAAGATCTGAACACATCTCGCCCAATGATCGCGGGCATCCCTGCTAAGTCACAAACCGTAGCTAACCACTTGGCAAAGGTGTTGGTTATCAAATAAATGGTTCTCGGGGCGGCGGCACCCCTACCCGCCTCCCTTATTTAACGCGTTCATATCGCAAGGTTAGGGATTTATAAAAATGATGGCAACCTTACTATTAATAACAGGCAGATGAATATTCAATTTAACAAAATAAAAGCGACAAAAAAAAAATTAGACGTTATGAAGAAAAATGTAACCTTTTCCCTAAACTCTAAATGAACGTTATATTTTGTGGGTAAAAAGGCGCAAATAACTGTAAATGATTTCTCAAAGGCGCAGAGGCCGTTGCAGAAAAATGAACACAATACATCTCGTTGTTTAGAAGAAACTGTCCAAGTTTCCCGGCACAGAGGGGATACGTTTTTGTTAAGGGGATGTTTATCGTTTGCCCTAAATAAATCATTATAACTCCAAAGGCATGCCGTGGACTGGCTATTTCGTATTTTATGCTTAAATCTAGAGTGTTGCTAAACAATGATAAATTTCAGATAAAAATCATACAGAGATGGCATTTGAGTACCTGAAAATCAAAAGATTCTAACTCCAAAAACCTTATATCCGGCAAAAGTGAGAAAACTGCAAATCTAACAGGTTTAAATTTCGTTCACAAGTTTTGAAATTAAAGCTGATTTTTAGCAATCAATAACTTTGGAATTGATAATTTTAATTTTTCACATAGATATTATCGTAACTAATATAAGAATATCAAAATGTATCTAAAGCCAAAAACCCAATATTCAGGAAACGTGAGAAAACCGCAGGCTTAAATATCATTAGTATATTTTGAAATTAAGGATTTTTAACAAGCAATAACTTCCGAATTAATATTTTTTAAACTAATTGTCCGCATTGAAATTATCATAGTTGCATTCAAAGTTGAAAAAGTGAAAATGGTGGTTAAGTACCTTTCTTTCTTATTTTCAGGTACTCATTTTAGACTCAAATAAAACCCACATTTGTCAAAAGGAAAATTTATCATT
The DNA here is from genome assembly GCF_061612785.1 of Hesperophylax consimilis. Taxonomy (NCBI): domain Eukaryota; kingdom Metazoa; phylum Arthropoda; class Insecta; order Trichoptera; family Limnephilidae; genus Hesperophylax; species Hesperophylax consimilis. Next base: position 8,919,615 of record NC_142842.1, read on the forward strand.
TCAACTTAAATGCTCTAGAAGCATTATCTTATTCACATAAAAGACTACTGTAAGGCAATTTATTCACCGCCATGAAGTTTTCCGACGGCTGCATAAAGTGAACACTAGCCATTGCAAACGGAACAGTATCTGGTAACGTCAGAGTTATTTGAAGTTATTTTCAAAGAAAACCAAGTATCTGACAGTGCGGTTACAAAATCGCAAACCTCTTGATGAATATTATAATATTTTTGTTTGACGTGGAGCTTCTGAAAGGATCAGAAATTCATTATTCACTCGGTGGATGAAGTAGCTGCTCTCCCGCCGCGGATACGTACTTTGTCCTTCAAATCCACTCACTCATTTTGAATGAAATGTTAACCCTTCTTCCCAACTATTTGATAACTATCTACATTTAACTGCTCCCCTAACACTTTCAATTTATTGTTGTTTTAAGTGTTTGCACATCGTGCATTTGCAAATACTCGCAATTTGTAACACCAATTAATTCATTTCAGCAATTCTAACGCCAATGGAAAATTTGACAATGCCTTACGTTCAGTGGAGTGCAGTGCATAATGTCTGAAAAGCTTTGCCTAACCTTATAAAAAGAAATTAAATAATAATTAAATTGGTTTTAAATGCGAAAATTTTCCAAACAAAATTAATTTTTCCATGAATTATAAAACTAATTTGTGGGCTCGTTTTTTTCAGGTGAATATGAATCAACGGAATATATATATTTTTTAATAATATATTATATTTTTTAAATGCTATACACGCTTATTTATACCCGAACACACACAGCCTACCTTTGATCATAGAGCAATTCACGCCATTGACCGTGATATTTATAAAAAAATTATTTATAAACAAGTTCTGCCGTGTAATTATTATTACGCGTGAGAGGTGTTTCGCCTTCTGAAGGCATTATAAAACTGACACTATCACACAGTATGAAAATGCCTTCGGAAAACTGGTAGGCGTAAAAATAATTGGTTATTTTTGCTTGTTATTTAACTTGTTTACAAATAAACTTTTTTATAAATTGATTAAAAAAATATTGAACACCAGCGCCCTTGAGGTGATTTTTCACGAAAACGGCGCTATATAAATTAGGCAAATATTATTATATGACAAAAACTTAAGAAAAGCGAAAAAATTAGTTGGTATTTTTATACAAGAACGTATTCTAAAAACTCAAAAGCATCCTTGTTCAGAGTATAAAAAATATTTTTTTAACTTTATTATAAAAGAACGAGTAAAGGCGCAAATAAACCCCACTCATTATTTCATGTTATCAAATAGGTACAATTGGAAGAAAAGGCGGAGGCGCCAGCTTCTCAGTTTAAGGCGAGACATGAGATAAGTCGATGACACGTTACTTGAACTTTGAACAAATTTCGACATAAAACACATATAAAACCAGGGACCGACCATCTGCTTCATAAAAAGAAATCTATCTGAAACAAGGAGAGAATCCCATCGCGGGCGGGCGCTTGTCTCTAATAAATAGTATAAAACAAGTCACTATCCGCGTCTGTCTGTTTGTGCGCTTAGTTCTTCTAAACTACGCAACGGATTTTGAATGGGTTTTCACTACCGTTTAGAGAATTTCTTCCGGAAGGTTCATATATATAATATCCATATTGAATTTATATGAACTAGAGAAAAGTCGATGTTTATCTTAAAATCAAAACTTTACTCTAATTCATTCACAACCCCGAGCAAAGCCGGGTGCACGTAGTTTAGTTTTCAATAAAGGCTGTGATCGAGAATGAAATCTGTTTTTTTTTCTACAGAATTTTATACAAACGACTTTTATTAAAATAGAAAAGATTTAAAAGGAACAGCTGCGAGGCCTTTAAAATAAAAACAAATTTTGATTCGAAGCCAAAATACTCAAACCAAACTGAAAATTACCTTTTTTAAACAAAGGTATAGAAAATATATACGAATAAGTACAAATTCATTTATTTGTGTTTTAAATTATGACATACGCCATTAAGTTCAATTTTGCGTGACTTTTTAAGGCAGCTTAGGTATTTTTTTGTGAGTTAATTAAACAATAATCTTTCAATACATACTGCTTTAATATAACGAAAATAAAATAAAACATTTTAAAAGGCGTGTTTTGGGTAAAAATTTTAATTCATATACGACCAATATGTGTTTCATAGTAAATAAATCGTTTGCAATAAAAATAATAATAAAAAATTACGTCCATTAAAATACTTTGTTTAATCATTTTATTTTATTTTTCATCATATTTATACAGGGTGTTAAGGGACGTATTTCAATTGCTTTAACCAGTAATTCTTGTCATTATTTGGAGTAAAAATTTAAATAACATTTTGGTCTACGGTGATTTTTTACACAACATTTTTTCGTATCAATTCCTATTGATTTTATATATTTTTGTAAAAAAAATCAAATATGTCACCGGAGACCAACTAATGTCAGTAATTTATTCCAAATAATGTCAGGAATCAATGGTTAAATTAATTCAAGCATCCTGTATATCGGTTATAGACACAACTCTGGAACTCTACAACAGCCCAAGTTGGAATGTAGGTAGGTACTCACCCCAAAGGCGCTGAACCGCTTGGTCCTCCTGGGGTGCGGGTTGTTGAGGAACACCTCCGACTTGGGCCTGGGCGGTTTCTTGGGCCGCAGGATGACGCGCGCCTCCTCCCGGATGTCCTCGTCCAGCAGCTTTGAGTCCGAGGACACGGACAGCTGCCGTCGTACCCGGTCATGGTCGCCGGCCCAATCTGGAACAAACAAGCAAACAAACCTACAATTAATATTTTTACCAGGAACCATAACCAGCGTAACCAAAGAGGCTGTGCACATTGTTGGGCCAAAACCTTAAATGGCCGGATGGTTTAGACATAAGCAACAAAGGGATAGCAAAAGGAGACAGGCTGGAGCAAAGGAATTTCCTACAGGCGGCCTAGATCCTCCAAGTATGAAGTATCTTTGTATGATTGCTTATAAATATTGGGTTAGTTCTGATCTTAACTTGATGTAATATAAAGCGACTTAAAAAAAATGAACCCTCTGTTCAGTTTTTTTTTTATTTCTTATAGAATTCTTTGATACACTTGGAGATCACTGTTTCAAATAGATTCTAGATTAATTATTAGTAGCCATTTGACACCTAAAGTGGTTGGTTTCTTTAAAATGATCAATTAAAATTGTCGATGCTACAAAAAAACTTTATTGGAAACAAGCGTATATTTTATAACCTTCATATTGCAAGCCTCAGGCGCTGCAACTGTTGAGCAATTGGGTTCAATATTAAAACCTCGTGCGACACTGGGATCTGGGAAGTCTCTCAATATGCATGTATTGTGTGGGAAGAGAATCATATTGGAGATGAAAGTAATGATTCATAAATAATGTGGCTTTATTATTAAGATGGTGCCACCCATTAAGTTTTCCTCTAGATAAAAATAGATTAACATTTTTAAGCATTGCATTCAATACTATCTAATTTGTAAAAAACAGAAAATATTTTTTCATGGCATGATGAAATCATATACGCCAAATTTAGATCTCGTAATATTATATTCACTCCTTTAAACTCCCACGTGTATCTTGAAAAATGAGGTAAGAAAATTATTTGAAAAGCGCTTTCCATTTATTCCGGGAGTTCCGTAGCAATAAGTTAGAGTAACGTCTCCCGCGGTACCGGAGCTCGTGCCATGCTCGGAAGGAAAACCCGTAGCGACCGCCGCGTCACCTCTCCCGGCAAATCATTTTCAGGTGAGCCATTTACCCCGTTCTGTATTCAGGAATGCGGGGGGAGGTGAGGGGAGATTTATGTTACGTTTGAGATGCGGCACCGCGCCGCCCCCACAACTCACTGCCAGACACCTCGACTTGGCGGAGGATTCAAGATTCCAGCATCCAGCTCCATGAAGCTGTGATTGAAGCCCGAGCTATAAACGAGGCTCTTCATCGTATCACCGCGAACTTAGCGCGATACACTTTCAAGTGTTGCTTCGTAAGTGATTTAAAATAATATGACTTTCTCTTGGGGGGGGGGGAAGTTATATTGAGCATTTGGGAGGGTATTTACATTTCTGCAATAAATAGTTGACATTTTATTTTATGTTTGTATTTAGGCTATTAGCAGGGGTGACCGACCGGTCTATTTTTTATTTTATTTTAGTTTATTTAGGAAACATACAGTTTTACAAAAAAAAAAATTAAACATAAAATATAGAACATGATTTAAACCAGTTAAGTTCCATTTATAATATTTATAAAAGCAAGAAATTAATTAAAAGTAATAAAGTACATAGTGTGTGTGAAAAATTATTAAAAAGAAAATACTAAACAATACAGAAGTAATATTTTTAACTTAGGTAAATAGTAAGGTTAATTTGATTTTAAACGATTTAAGGGTACAGTGGAAAACGTCAATATCGCTTAAGGCATTATAAGATTTGCAGATACGCCAGAGCAAGGAGTTTTGTGCGTATTTCTATTTGAAATGTTGTATATAAAATAAGGTATTTGATCTGGTATTGCGTTCAGGACAATGAAATGCAATCCTTTCTAACAGGGCTGGGGAGTCAATAAGGCAGTTCACAATTTTGTACAGAAACAGAACGTCAAAAATTTTCTTCGTTTGTAAAGAGTAATAGGATTACATTGATGATTTTCAAAACGATACGACAGGTGTTTCGGGAATTTTGTTTAAATATTATTTGAATATATTGTTTAATTTAACCAATTATATTCACACACAAATATAAATTTAGTTAATGTACGTATATGTTTCCCATGCTAATAATAAATAATGTGGAAGCAAGATGGAAGAGTGTGCGCCATCGTTTGAATTTAAGACGCCTACCGAGTGCAATGAAATAACGCATTTCTAGAGTTGGTGGAGTTTGTACTCACGTAGACTCCAAGGTTTCAGAACAAGTTATAACTGAAAAGAAATCTCATTGAAATATATCTATAAACTAGACACCGTGAACATGATACCAGGAAAAAAATTAAACTTATAAGTATAGATATTAAAACTTGAATTGTTTTCAACCCGGAAGGAAAACAGGTTAAGCCGCTACCGAAAGGATCCAAATCCATTAATAAATCGACCTAGCATCATGTTTAATTAACCAGCCAAACACTAGGAGCCTGGTGACCGAAAAGGCTAACTTTTTAATGAAATCAGCCGCAAAGGCGAGTTCGAGTCCAGGGGTAAACACGACAGGGCGGGGGTCCGTCCGTGTCGGGCGGCGGGCGGCGGGAAGTAGTCCCCGAAGATCCCCCACACCGCCCACGACCAGCTCCAACTAAACAATTGTGTCTGTGCGCCATTTGTGGAAATAATAAAACAGAACCGGACACACTCGAAGGAAAACCGAACAGAGCGTGACCGGAATTGGCCAGGTAGACACTGATGGGATCTGAGAATGTGTGTGTTGGGGAATTTATCTATCTGCAAAGTGTATGAAACGTGAAAATAATGTTTTTCTCTTAACAATATTGAACAATGGATTTAGATAAACGAGATAAAGAACAACATTAGACCAATGTTATTGTATTATAAAAATCAAGAGTTTTTATTTCAATAAAAACACATTCAGTATTGTGGAATTTGACGCATTCAAGACAATATTATGTATTATGATATGTGATGGGTCCAAGATTGTAAAGACTACAGTACATTCTAAATGGTCGTCGCCACTATAGGCATTATAATAATTACTAAGTCTCCCACCACACTCTATTTTTGTGTTTAGTTCATAATATTTTCAATTCATTTAAAGAAAAACTCTTTTTCTCAAGTATTGTTGTGTACGTACAGGCGTAGGTACTTAACTATTATCTCATTATTATTTTTTCCTCCCACATATTTAAATTTTCTTCCCATAAATAATAATAATCCTATTATGGATTATTACTAATGTTAATAAATAAATGTGTTAATACCCACTCCAGCGATTCTTGGCATATTATGGCAAGTTTGCAAAATCGTTTTGAGCGATCGCTTGTCATAATATGCCAAATTTATAGAACCTAAAAATATGGGATAAACGGCGAAATATAGGAGGATTCATTGGCTTTAAGCCGCAGCGAGCAGTTCATATTTTCATATTAATATTTTAAATGATATTAATTAAATAATATGATTAATATGGCCGAAAGAATTTAGAGATTTATTTTTGGGGTACTATGCCGCGCAGTGCTACCACCTTCTTTAGCCAACGTTTCGGACAGCATTACAGTGTACAAAACTTTAGCTAAAGGAGATAGCGCAATACGGCATAATACCCCAAAAATAAATAACCATAATATATTATCTATATCAAAAAAAAATATATATATACATACATATTCACAATATACATATACACATAAAACTTGATGAAGCCATTTGTCACAAAATCAAAATGAACAGGAGCAAAGAAGTTCCTTAGCCAGATGCGTGCTTTTGGAATAGCAATAAAATATGCAACATTAAAAATGGGACTCAATAATAATTCGTCCCGGGAAAGAAAAGCGGCGGAAATCGTTTCTATAAACGTGTCAACGGTTTGACACTTCTGTACACCAAAGTGACTATAATGCGGGTGAATTTTCTCAACTATAACTTTAAAACGCTTGTCCCTGGCAGAAGGTAAACTTCGCCTCCAGCGAGCGAGGAAAGTGATCGTATTACTAGCTATATTAATATTTTCCGACGTTACTATTTAGTGAATGTATGCTTCAAATAGCACTGTTTAAGGCAATTAATGTTAAAATTAATTCAAAACGTTAGTTATTCAAGTACACAATAACAGGCTGCGATTATTTTTAGTTATCATAAATTACTAGACGCATAAATCATTGGAATAAATGTAGCTGCTTTCTTGTAAAGTAAATAAACATTATTTTATGCTAAAAGCTACAACTCATAAACACTTCTAAGCGACTGAAAGAAACAGAAAGACAAAGTTTATAGAATTGCCAAGAAAGGATGGCCTATTTCATTTTGTGAAATATTCATTTATGGTTTCAACATAGGTTGTACCATTATATGCACTATAATTTAACCGTTTGCTTTACATTACATGCATCATTAGGTTCTGTTCTGAGGTAGGTGACAGGAATGTACAATAAATATTTCAGTGCAATGTTGTTGACAGATTAGGTAAAGTTAAACATAAGTAAATACTAAAATTAAGTAGTTATGTGCAGCATAAATAAATGAGAAATATCGATATCTCAAACAGATTCCCAAATAATAATATTCACACTGCTTGACATCACTTAAAAATAGGAAACAGATTAAGATTCTAGAAAGATATAAAAATTACACAAAAACATCCAACAAAGTGGAAAGTTTTTTTTAATACAACACAAAAGTACCGACTGACTGAATTTAGTGTTTCAATGGCATCCCCATTTTGGGGAAAGTTGCGATAATGAAGGAAGCGAGAGAGAGAGGAAACTGAGGTTTGAGAAATACGTTGTTACTCATATCACCTGATCACTAAACAACAATAAAGTCTTTTCTTTGAAGGAACCCACAAATAATTAAAAAAGTTAAACGTACCACATTTTGATTCGCAGTTAGGAGCTCATGTCTCTACCACGAAAACAAGATAACCTCTAAAACGATTCATATTAGATTAAAAGTAATTGTCTTATGCAAATTCAATTCACACAAAATAAATAGGATTAGACAAATAGTAAGATAGTATGGAGTATATATAATAGTAAAATGGATAGTCCCGAATTGCTATCCGTCATCGATTTAAATGTTCCAACGAGGCGTACTGAAGGGCCTCGATTCTCTACGAAGTCATTCCACACGTACGAGTTGTTAGACCCACTCGTTGTTCGAGAGGAATGACTTATGACGTTTGGCGTATGTACCTTCGACGAGACTCAAGAATAAGAACGTCGATCAATGTATGTCCTTTGGACGGCGATTGCGAGCGGACTGGATTGGAGAATCGATACCGAGGCCCACTACACTTCTTCATACAGAAGACAACAACACTAACGCAGCAAATAACTCACCAATTACTCGCGCGATCACTACATACCCACTACGAAAAATTACTTGACATATTTCACAATTCTCTGCTGACATGTGATAGTAATAATATGTACCACTACAATAAAGCTAAGCCAAAATGACAATTTATTTATTTATTATTAAACACACCAAAAACTATGATAAATAGTTATCTATGTAACCTAGTTCTTGTTTCATCTCTTTTCATGACTTTATATCACTTTTAGTACGTGTGTTGAACTGTCATTTTGATGAGATACCCCGTCACCAAAATAAATACATACAAAACTAATTTACATTTTTTTAGCATGATACAGATTATTTTAAAACTACTTCACATTACACATAATTTCTCATTAAACTTTTAGTAACAGTCAAATCCAATTCGTGAACATATAATATTTTATTTTAAGTTTTCACACATTTTTCTACCATTACTCAAATATTCATTAGTTAAGATTAAGAGCCGTTCTCATCGCGGGCGAAATCAAAAAGATATTGTATGAACATACGTAATAGATACTTTAAACATGTATAATTTTATATATCTTACAACTTGTATCACAATAAATATGCATGTGTTGTGCAATGCCTATTGATGCGGTGCCCGAGTCGGGGGGACGAGGAGCCAGGGGGCCAAAGGGCCAGGGGGCCAGGGGGCAGCTTTAGATAATAATTGGGCACAAAGGGCGGCGCAGTTAATTATATCCGTTACCGCCGCCGCTGCCGCATTCATAGTGAGCAAGTGTTGCGGAAACGGGATCGCTACGACATCCTTATTCTCGACTGGCTGTGAAAACTACCCTTTGCAGTCACATTTCACAAATAAATGACTAATAGAAGACACACTAATGGTGAACGGATAAATCATCAAAATGATAATTCATCACATCTTTAAAAAGTTATATAAAGTCATGGAAAGTGATGAACCGAAAACTTTATTAACTAGGTTAAGTAGGTTAAAAAAAAAAAATTTCATCGTTTTTAATGACTTTATATCACTTTTTAAAAGTGTGTTGAGTTAGCATGGAACCATCTACAATATGTACATATCACTAATCAAATTTGAATAACCCTTTACTGTACCAAAAACACTAATTTCGGTTGTGTGACGGTCCTGCGAAACGCTGGAACTGAATTTAAGTGTCATTGTCTAAATTGGAACTGATTGTATGAAAAACTCAGATAATATAATTTATAACAGAAAATTAGTGTCTTTATTTAAATTGGAATTATATTATATCAATTTAGGAATCTTAATCATGAATAATCATGAAATCTTTTGTGTGAAGCTGCAAGAACACTCAAAAACGCAAATATTTTTGGCTCGCATCTTCCAAACATTCAATTAAAAGTTTAAAAAAATAAGACGCCATATTTTAGTTTTTCAATTATTAGTGACATAAAATTTTGATGATGGGAGCTGTAATATTGTTTTATTATTGACTGGAAAAGCTACCCTCGTTTAGTATAAGCACCGATTGAAAGACAATTAAAATAATAAAAAATAGTAATAAACTTTAAAGTTGTGTTCAGAATGATACGCCTGATGTTATTGCCCAAGCTATCTGTACCGTAATAGCGGCGGTTGGTTGGTGGGAGGGTTGTAAGGGGATGGGGGGGCCGGAACTAGGGCACCGGGCTGCCTGCGCGCGTGCTCTGAACCCAAAACACGGGCCCCGACTCCCCAGGGCCTATTCCCTGGGGTCCGCTGCCTGCTGTCTTCCGTCTTGTGTCACATAGCCCGGAATGTCATGATGCATGTGCCCGTTACTTTAAAGTGAAAATACACTAAAATATTTTTCTACATGTTTTATACCCAAGAAAGTAAAAAAAAAATTAACAGAGCTTTAAAACGCATAAGGAAACATAACATGGAGCTTTTAAACTGTTATTAAATCCTATTGTAATTCTTAAATACAGTTTTACATTTAATATCACAAAAAATTCAACCCGTTAAAAACATTTTTTTAAAGTATAACACTCGTATTTTTACAATTTTTTATTAGGCGTATTTAAAAAGTATACAACTTTTGTTTTGTTTGATCAACGATTGAACGTTCCTCCCCAGGACTGGAGACAAACGCGCTAACAAGTAAGCAAAATCCCGTTTGGATAGGACCGATATTTATTTCGCATATTAACGGCTGTAACGTCATCCAATTTAAGATAATTTCAGATAACAATTAAATGTCCGCGTGGATGCGTTGTCATTGACAACAAATCTATCTGCCGAGTTTGATTTCGGGAAGTCGGTTAATTTCTACTTCCAAGATTTTCAAGATAATATTTAAATCAGCCAATTTTATAAAAGAGTCTCCTTCAAATAATAAAAGATTTTGTCCCGGAGACGAAATAAAGACTTTAATCAAATTTCGATTCTGGTCACTTGTAGGCTCTTTTCAAACATAAAGATTTTAAAGTGTATAGTTTAAAGTGTACCTACCATTATGAAGTTACCCACAGTCTGATGAAACAGGCACGTATGGTTAAAAAATTGTTTAAAAAGGGATACTGTGAAATGCTTGGGCATCGTTATTTCAATGTTCGTGAACTTTTTTCTAAAAGACTGAAGATCAAAAAACTTAATTTGTGTATGTAGCACGTTATTTTAATCAAAGTACGTAATTCACGGAAATTTCGCCATAAAATACATTAAACAAATCCTATCGAGACATGCAAATAATTAAATGAATACGGCGCTCTTTTCATTGAATCAAAAGAGAGTGGACTTCTTTTAGTCCTCTCATTCCGCAAAATATCTGTCTCGTACTTGAATTGAAATTAGTAGCCACGGTACTTGGCATAAGGCCTAAAACAGTTACATTAAGGACTGGCTGGCGGAAGCCTCACAAAAATTATTTGCTAATGTGTGCTGCACGTGATAAGGCATGGGAATAAAAGAAAACCAAGTAACATTTTAATATTAGAGATGGAAAATCAATTTAATTTTATTGAGGCTTTCGAACAAAATGAGAAAAGATATTAATAAGATTATAATAATTATAATAACAAAACATTTATATAGCGCAGTTTTGTGTTATTTCACTTCAATTGCGCTTTACTATAATAAACTTAAAAATAATAATAGTGCAAACAATAAGATTTTTTGAAGAAGCAAAAAAACTTGATCTGTTTTTTTTTTTATTTCGTTTAATTTTTTTTACATTTTTATAGATAGTATAAATCTTTTAACTTATTTCTGTTACATTAAGGACACTTTACAATACATCTAAAATGTATTCTTCATCGTATTTAGGCATAACCCATGAAAAGCAGCAAGTCTTTTAACTTCTTTAACATCTGTCGGTAATTCATTAAAAATCTTAAATCCTTTAAAATAGAGATTATTTTGGGTTCCCGACAAATTTGTTTTTGGAAGTCTAAAATCTCCACAGTTTCTCGTGGGGGAGGTATGTATACCGAAAGTAAAATTAACATTCTCAAAATGTATTTTGGGAGCATCTATTTTTTTAGCTTAAATTTAAATATAGCGTATTGTAAATTATTCGCTATCTCACACTTAACATTCTTTTTTTTTTGCATAATAATTATCTTAGAATACATACTACAATTCAATACTGCTCGCATACCTCCATTTTGAAGTATTTTCAATTTTTATTTTTCGGAATAACTTTATTGAGTAAAACCTCAAATTGTATCATTTTTTTTATTTTCAATTTCTTTATCTGTGTTTGATTGCACAAGAAAAGGACACTAGAGCAGTAATTTAAATGAGATGCTACTATACTATTATAAACTAATTTACTTGTATTTACATCTAGTTTATTCCATATTCTTCTTAAAAAATTAACCTTATTGAGTCATGAAAAATGCACAACTTTGCTGTCAAATGTAATTGTAATTCCGAGGACAACTATTTTCAGTTCACAGCATGACAGAATTTTAAACATGGGCTTTGAGGACGATTGGTATCAAAAGAGGTCACCTCCAAAAGGTAATTATTGAGATATTGGCAAAAAAAAACAGAGGTTTTTTGGGTGTTTTTCATACTGGGGTTATATTTTAAATATATTTTTAAAGCATTTATTTCAATAGGTCTGGATTTTTTTTGCCAGTTTTAAAGGTAGGATGTAATGAGTATACATATGGAATAAATTGCTAGTGTTTTTTAACTGCCAAAATACGAGACAAGCTCCTAATTTGTGTGTTTTTATGTACATACCTGTCTACACATGTTTCATAACAAATCTCAGACGAAGCCGGGTAATACAGAAAAAAATAATAGAATAAAAATATAATATTTAATGCCACCTCGAGCAAAAAATATTGAAAACATGTGGATTACCGAATCACAAGGATAAAATTCAATCGGTTATCGAAAGGCAATGGCACCATTTTCCATTTCCTTCTTTGTTCTGAGGGATAAACCCACAGAGTCGATAGTTATATCCTTATAGCATAATAAGACTTTTAGAAAAGCTGGAGTAAAGGAAAGGGTGTGAGAGATAAGATAACAAAACTGAGTGATTTGCTCATGATTATTTTTCAGGTTTGTGCCTATTATCTCACGATGTAATGACGAACGACAAAAAATGGAAAGAATGCGAGGGCCAAACGTTATTATTTTTTGTGATCATCAAATCAAACCAGATCTAGAATATTGATACGCTTGTATAACTTTTCAAAGAGAACCTCCTAGTATAAAGGGTAGCATTTTTTACACACGCTTTATTCTATATATTCTTCATATACCTATTTTTTTTCTTTTTAACCCCTCCAGTGTTTGAGGGTTATGTATGACCGGGCGTTCATATTTTATAAAAATAATTACATATTTTTTTCTATCACGCGGAAATACATAATTTTTTGACGCTAGAAAGAATAATAATAATTCATATCCATTAATAAAATCCTAAAAATAGCCAAAATTAATGATTGATATTTTGCGCCGCTGTCATAACAATCGGTTTAACTTTAAAAATTATGTCTTATTTTTAATTATACGAACGAGATAAAAGTGAAGGTACGGTTTTCTTACAAATTCCCCAAAAAAATCGAACGTGTTTTCGAAATATCGAGTTACCTTAATTTTTCTATAATTGGAGTCAAAATTTAAGTTAAAATGTGGTTAGCGGTTTTGACAACATTTTTCACGTTTGATATTAAAATTTTATTATTTAGAAATGGTAATATTTATTTTAATTACCAAACACCGGAAAGATAATTTTATCTTGTTTCTAAAAAAGTATTTGTTTTTACGGACAATTAAAAAATAATATGTATATAGCACATTTGAAATACACAGAAAACATGCAAATTGTACAAAAGTAATGAAGGGTTAAGGAAATCTGGTAAAAACTTAAAATACAAATACAGAACAGTGATTCACTGGTAGAGAACAACCAATTAGCTACAAATACAGAACAGTGATTCACTGGTAGAGAACAACCAATTAGCTACAAATACAGAACAGTGATTCACTGGTAGAGAACAACCAATTAGCTACAAATACAGAACAGTGATTCACTGGTAGAGAACAACCAATTAGCTACAAATACAGGACAGTGATTCACTGGTAGAGAACGACCAATTAGCTACAAATACAGAACAGTGATTCACTGGTAGAGAACGACCTATTAGCTACAAATACAGTTCAGTGATTCACTGGTAGAGAACGACCTATTAGCTACAAATACAGTTCAGTGATTCACTGGTAGAGAACGACCTATTAGCTACAAATATAGTTCAGTGATTCACCTGTAGAGAACGACCTATTAGCTACAAATACAGTTCAGTGATTCACTGGTAGAGAACGACATATTAGCTACAAATACAGTTCAGTGATTCACCTGTAGAGAACGACCTATTTGCTACAAATATAGAACAGTGATTCACTTCTAGAGAACGACCTATTAGCTACAAAGGGCAAGTTATTTTTTAGAAAACACTCTATTTATTTAACTTTTTAAATTGCTAAAAGTGCGATTTTATTTTATTTCTTCAATTCCTTAGAGGCAAAGAAGGTTCTCCAATCGCATTGATGTCTCCATTGAATAAATAAACAAGATGACGCACTAAGCTGTGAGTCGTAGGGATGAAATTTGTGTGCGATAAAAAGGCGCGATAACACGCATCCCCCTTTCCAACTCTCTCCCCTCTACATCCCCTCAATCCGCAATCCCGCGGGGGCGCCATTATGTAATCCGCTTCTTAAGGGCAGGAACATGATTCGGCGAGATAAGGGATGAACAGTGAATAAAAACCTATTTTTCTGGATGGAATATTTAAATGTAGCTGAGAAGTACTGCTTTTCCTTCATCCCCGTTTCGCACTGGGGCATGAAGCACGAGGCTTCGCTGAAATGATGACTTATTTTTTGGGGTGATGGGGTTGGATAAATCAAAATCGGCTTTTATATGTAAGATTTTAGTAACGTGTTTTAGACAAAACTAACACGCGACGCAAAATTGTTTGTTCCACAGCTTTTAATTGTTCAATCTGGAAAAATATCAATGATGGAAAATATAAGGATGGGTTGTTTCAGAAAATTTTACAATTCATCAAATTTATAAATTGATTTTTAAGTTCTGTTATTATTATATCATTATTAGCCAGTTGTTCCACAAAACTTAAATAATAACAGAACTGAACAAAGCTTCTCAGAACTTGAAAATCAACTTTGAAATTTTATGAATTGTTCAAATTTCAACGTTCATTTTCGGCTACTGTGAAAGTCCTATTCAAGTTCTGTTATTATATCGTTATAGGCTAGAAGCTTGACAGAACTCTAGATATTTTAAAATTTATATTCATAAAATACGATTTTTTTTTATAAATTGCCAAAAATTTCTTCTGAAATAACTGTGACTTTTCTATGGATATCAGCCTTCAACATAGATTCTTTCCGGTAGTCACCCCTTCCGCGTCGTTGACTTTCCAATCTATCATGTACATATTTATGTACATTTGTTAAGACGGATTGTTTCAGAGAATTTGAACAATTCTTCAAATTTCAAAGTTATTTTTCAAGTTCTGTTATTATTTCAGTTGTCTGACTCATAACTGGCCCATAATGATACAAAAAAAACTGAACTAGAAAAAATCTTTCACAGAACTAAAAATTAACTTTGAAATTTGAAGAATTGCTCAAATTTCAACGTTTATTTTCAGATTCTGTGAAAGTCCTATTCAAGTTCTGTTATAATATTGTTATAGGCTAACTTGAAAAAATCTTTCACAGAACTTGAAAATTAACCTTTTGAAGAATTGTTTAAAGTCTCCGAAACAACCCATCCTAAGAGTCGGGGTCAATGAAATTCTCTTCAACGCTGAAATGAGGTGACAACGAAAGCGTTGTAATTATTAAAACCCACTCTTCTGAGATAATTAAGATTTAATAAAATGGGGTAAAAGTCTGCTCTTATTTTTATTTAGGACGAACATTACAGAACGCGAAAATAGATATTTATTAAAAAAGTAATAAAATGGGAAGGCTTTGTAAAAAAAACGATTGAATTAACGCGAAATATTAAAAACAAAATGAAAGAATACATTTTTCTTTCGAAAATGTTTTCCACATTTTCCTCCTATTCATTTCAAAGGGATTTTTTTTCCTTTTCCTTAATTTGTAATTAATTCTTATTTTCTTGCGTTAGTGCTTCTATTGCGCCCATTATGTTAAAAGCAGATGTTTTATATTATATTCAGAGTAAGTTCGACGTGGTAATTTCGGACGCATAAAAATCGCCGAAATAATTTTATTTCACATTATATGCGTGCTTCATAAAGTTAAGTGCGCTAATCTCAACTCATAAATTAAACGTAAAAACCATTCACAAGATTAAGGGAAAGGCATGAAATAATTCATCATTTCGGCGAAAGCCCAGAAAAGTTTAGTTGCAGAGTTTGTAAGTGATGTCGGTTGGGGAGAGAGAATGAAGCCGGCGAATGCCTTTAGCAAGGCCCAGAAGGTAACTTGAATTGGAAATGTAAATAAGGATGGTATCTTAAAGTATGGGCTTTCCGTGTTTTCAATAAGGCGGTGCGGTACGGTGCGGTGCGGTGCGGTGCGGTGCGGTACGGGTAGGGGCTATACGAGTATTCACTACTTTCGGTCCAGGCCGGAAACTTTAGACTGAGACGAACAAAACTGAAATCATCTAAGTATTACACTGTTGAATTGTTAAAGCCTCAATTTTCCAAACATGGAATATTATTTAGAAAAATCACTGTAGGGTTTAAGAATCGACAAATTATTTATAAAAATATTATTAAACGATTAGATAACAAATATTACTCAAAAAGTCAGGTATAATGTTGTTAAAACAATTTGTACAGTAAATACATTTTTTTAAAATATTATTTCACCCGCCACGCTGGAGATGTTCCGATGTTATGACGGGTTGCATATTTCATATTTGTCCAATTATCACATTGTGGTTTTTCACATTATTAAACACTTTGCTTCTACTTTGCACAACTATTTTATTAAATGGTTCAACTTTCATCAGGGTAAAAATTTAAAACGTTTTTAATTTTTTTTTCTATTAATACTTTCACATCAATTTACTCGAAACTTATCTTGTCTTCAATGACAGTTTTATGCGATAACAGGTCATCAATTTCTCGGTAAATAAAATATAAACCCACGGACACATTATATAAAATGCAACGGAAACTGAAAGCGATACTGCGAGAAAAGCGATCGCCGATAAAGTCGTACGGTCGAGCGAGGTACCTGACAACCACAAACGGCGACCAAAACAATGCCAATGTGGCAAAGAGAGTTAGAAGCTTTTCATACAATATTCATGATCCGTGGGGAAACTTAGTTGTTTTAATTAGCCACGACAGTGACATGCCTCTTCACCGCGGGCACAAACAAACGCGCTCGCCCAGTTCTTCCTCTTGTGAAACGGAAGGACACAATAAATTTGTAACCACCGCGGTACCAGAAACTTCAACGGGGGAACAATACCCCGCGTCAGAATTATTAATATAATTAATGGGGGGCTTACAAATGCCCCGAAGAAGAACAAAGGTACAATGCGCCCAGGGTATTTTGTCTCACTTTGCAATGGTTCGCAACATTTTACAGCGTAATTTACAAACTTTGCAAGTGAAAGGAAACGAGGTGAAGTTAATACAAATCTATTCACCGAAAACGTCACGTATCCATCTGTTTGTTGCGAGACAGCGTTAATCCCTTCAGGCGTTGAGCGGAATAACCATTTTATGTAAAAACTGAAAAGCGTTCGCACTCTTGTTTTCGTTCAAACGGGGGCGACTGTGAAATTATTTTTAAATGCTTACCATTTACTTAACTTTTAAGAAATTTAATTAAAAGATTTTCTTCGATCACTTTGAAACTCAAGTAATATACAGGGTGTCCGGGTGTAAAATGCACAAACTTCGGGAAGTGATTCTACATGATGGTCGAAGTAAAAGAAATAAATAACTTCGAAATTCCGTTTTGGTTTTCATTTCCAACAAAAATATTTATCCACAGATTTTCATTATAATTTTGAAATTTGCCTATTTAAATTCACCTTACATTTCTCCATAATTTTATAAGATGGCCAAGAGCACCCTTGAAAGGTGAAAGCCAGAAATGATGGGGAAAAAAAAATATTTTTTCCATACAAACAATTTAACTGTTGTACCTGAAAATTACCTTAAAACGTTGAAATTTTTATTTAACAGTTATTCGGCCTTCTTACTTTTTTTGTAGAATCCACCTCCCGAAGTTTGTGCACACCCCATAACACCTGTATTTAAAAGTAATAAATGAAAGCAATACAATCACTTTATAAGCGGG
The DNA here is from genome assembly GCF_061612785.1 of Hesperophylax consimilis. Classification (NCBI taxonomy): domain Eukaryota; kingdom Metazoa; phylum Arthropoda; class Insecta; order Trichoptera; family Limnephilidae; genus Hesperophylax; species Hesperophylax consimilis. The sequence continues at coordinate 8,937,404 of NC_142842.1, forward strand.
AGATCTGTTTAGGCGCTCCACCAAAACAACACGAAGATCTCTAGCTGTCGTAATGAAATTTGCACGTAATATTCTGTGTGGATTTCCTAGGTGTATTTTTAGCTCGCAGCGCCAAAAAATAACCCATGACGCCACATTGTTTGTTCCATACAACTGTTCAATAAGAAAAATAGTTTTTTTCATAGAAAGCAATCCCTTTGTGGTTTCACATATTATTAAATGAAACTAAACACTATTTTTAACCGCTATTGTATTCTCCAACCGGTTTCGCCTCGCTCAAGTTTCACCAGTGTAAACATTTGAAAGGTTGTCGCACATATATCAACTCGATTCGATCAGATTTCTTTGTATGAAACTCCATACTGCAACGCACACTAATCAGCATCGGCTCACCTCGGACAAGCAAACAAAATTGAACAAAATAAGGCGAGGCGGTGTCCACCCGATACCGGGCTGATATGTGTGCGGTAACCTTAAAAAGTAAACGGTAAAAGTTTTAAAAATTAATTTGATGAAGCTTAGCCACTCGAAACCGGTTGGTGAATAAATTAAAATAAATTAGTGGTTAAAAACAAGCTTTTGTTTTTGTTTCAATTATTACGAAAAGGGAGTGTTGAAATGAGTGCGAATGAGAAGCTGGGCAAACTAGACCAACAAAATGTACCGGGAAAAATTTCAGCTGAAAGCCAGAAGTGATTATTTCACGCGTGGGATAATATTTCAGCCAAATCGGAAGGGGAATTCGGTAATGTTTGACAAAGGAAAACGCAATGGTTGAGGGCTGCGACGCGGAATGGAACTATAAATATGAAGATTCAGAAAGATTGCGTCACCAGGTCACCGAACATTCATAACTAAAAATGGTGCGAGTGTTGTCAAATATTCGCCATTCTCCGACACGTAAGGAACGTTATCCCTAATACAGCTTCAAATAGGAATAAATTTTCAGGAAAATTGTAAAAACGCTTTACAGATTTCGACCCGCAAGCTGAATACGATAAATTACGTCACGTAGTTACCGAAAAAATAAAACAGATATGAGATAATTTAAACCCTATAAAAAGATACATTCACACAATAAATAATAGAAATTCCCACAAAAGGCAGTTTCACGCAAGTGTGTTTGTTTTGTCAAATGATTTTCTAAACACGTTTCTTTATTTATTATGTTTATAAACGTTAAAAAATTTAAAATTTTGTGTATTCCATCCATGGTTTTTGAACGCCCTCCGATAATATCAGAAAATTCAATGTTTTTTTTCTGAAGCTATACTGCTTGTATTATAATAACATAAGAAATGATATTGAAAGGGGAGAAGGGTGGTAATGATGGAAATAGAAAATGTAGATTCCGCTTGCCAATATCAAAACTTTGCCAGAACAAGGTACAGAGCCAAATAAATTAGACTAGTTTGAGAACTTCAGAAACAAGCAAAAGTATATTGTGGCCACTCTAATAAAATATTCCAGAATATACCTAAAATATTTGTGTGGCAAATTTGAGCATACTAAATAATATAATAATAATATTTTGTTAGTTTAAATAGCGCCGTTTTCGTGAAATATTACCTCAAGGGCGCTGTATCAATACCTTTATTAAATACCTGGCTTACGACTAGGATGTATAATAACTAGTGATTTATTTACATGTAATACTTATTTCTAGTGACTTACGACTAAGGCTCATAACTACAGAACCAAATATAAATGATGATAGATAGGTATGTCTAAAATGCAATTTACTACGGAAAAGTTGCCTTTTCTTCTCCTTCTTCTTCATATGAGCCTTCCAGCGTTTAGCTAGGCCTCCTTCAAAAGTGTTTTGGCGATTCTTAACGTCTCCCACCTATCTCTGATGATGGTTGGCATTGTTGCCAGCATAGTCCCACTTGAGTATGAAGATTATGACTGTAATGTTGGCTAATGTAAGCAATCTACATAATAATTATTGAATATTAATGAAATCGACTTAAAAACAAGCAATAAAAAACTAAATTAAATCTGTGGCTTTCAGTAGACCCTTGCAAGTCTCGTAAACCAAACTGAAATATATTACCGAGGCTAAAATATGCGTTGATGCCCCCCATTAAAATGAATAATATGGGTGTTAAGTGACTAATTAATGAGATATACCTTCGTTAGGCATGCCCGTTGGACGCAGACATGAAGGTAGGCAATTCGTTGGTCGACCCGGGCCCGGGAGAGTCATACATAAATGATTTTGATAAATAAAGTCAGTAGGGAGATATCGGTGGCTACCTAACTTCGCAGCTCCTTTTGCTGACGTCACTGGGCCACGCGACCCCAGTTATGTAATAAGTGTTGGAGATCGGGCAAGGCGGCGCGGCGCGAAGGGGAAAACGAGATGAACAAAGGAAATAATAGAAAGACGTGCTATAATAACGTTATGTACGTCTTTGTTTTAATCGGGAACACAAAGTTATGAAAGTAGACAAGCTCACGTGTAAGTTAAGATAGTTCAGTAAATTAAGATAAAAAAAACCCTTATACTTGGCTAATTTGGTTTTTATTTTATTTAAATGATAGTAGAAAACTTTGTTTTAATCACGTTTTCTATTGAATTTATTTATTTGGTATGTACAAAAAAAACATTACAGTATCAAAAATAAAGTTGGGTGTCAATTACAGCGTGAAATACCGCCACAAAGGCGCCTCATAAATAACAAACTGTACATAAGTAGTAAAAATTACATTCGCAAAAGAAAATGCTGGATGTGAAAAGATACAGATTTATTAAAAGCACAAATCCAAATTTGCACAAAAGGGAATTACGATTTATAAATTAAAAAGCACATAAGATCCAAATTTGCTAAAAAAGAAGAGTAGAAGAAATTTCTTAAAGCTGTTCTAAAGTCATGTGGAAGTCCACAACAACGAGGAAGTATGTGTCAAGTACAATCTGCGCGTGTATCGTAACGTCAACATTTCATTGCACGAATGAGAGACACTAATAATGTTACACGAAAAGGTAGTGCAATCGTAACTAGGTCATTCATATAAAAAGCTACCTTGTGTAAAAGGCAAGACACTAAAAATGCATACTTTTCCCGTCGTCATAAAGGGGCTTAACGTGTTAAATAAAAATGTATGACACTTAGCTCGCGAGGATATACCATAAACCCTTTCAGTATACGACGCCCAAACAAGAACTACGAAAGAACAAACATATCTACTTGGAAAATCTAGACGTGTGAAAATTAACATTCATAAAAATAAACATAATAAGAACAAGGTAACTAGTACTTGTTAGAAAAGACATGAAAGATATGAAAACAAGGGGTGTTCAAAATGGAAACAGTGTAAATTTTAAACAGTTGTTCAGATTAAGGAAGTACACTGAAAATGTTAAAAAACGAAACATTCGCTGACGATAGTCCCGAATACAAATGGTCGGAGCTTGGAGGAATGACAAGTACAGTTGCTTCGACTATATATCTACATTTTATGCTGTCAATAACAATAAAAAGAATAATTATTAATATTAATGAACACTTAAGATTTCATAAGAAAAACACCACCGACTCGACCAAACGACTATGCGCTTACTGAAAACCCCGACCCCTAACATCGCTTTTCGCAGCGATAAGGTGAATTATTCCATTGTCATATTGAATATTTATGCACCTGTTATTATCAGAGTTGACAAAATGTTCACATTATTTTTTTTGCTTGAACATGTCTATTTTATTATGTCATTAAATATTTCACACCGAGCACCAGTCACCTCGCGTATAATAATTCACACAAAAATACACGTCGTAACGCCTTTTGTTTATTTATATGATATTTCTTGTACAGCGCTCGGAGGTGGGTAGGTACCTGATCCGCGACGTTTGAGACGGTCGGGAGCTTTTAAATAAAAACAACTCTGAGTTATGGGGAGTGCGCAAACAAAGGGCGAGCGGTAAGACACAGTGGTAACTGGTAACACTCGTAAAGCACCTCGAATACACGGGAAAATGTACAAAACCTTTGCAAATTTACAGCCGGTGGTCGAAAGGCACTTTGCGGCTTTGTGGGGTGAACATGGAAACGGGTGTTCCACAGAAAAATACTATGAATTATTCAAATCTAAGACATGTATATCCATGTAAAAATAAAGGTTGGTGCTCTCGGGTTTGCATCGTTCCCATAAACAACCTATCAGAAATGCAATGCTTTTTCCATACTATCTCCGTTGTACGGCAGTACAACATCAAACTTGCGGGGTGCATGGGCAGAGAGGGTGAACAGAATTATTCAAACCTTTTTTATCAACACCACGGTTTTTAAAATTTTATAGGCATAGGTAGTATTGAACTGATTTAGAAAAAAAAATCGTCGTATACATCTCATAACTTAAAATAAAATTAACTAGTAGTTCTGCGAACAGTAGAATTCGCGTCAAAGGCAAGTTTCTAATTTTCTCTTATTTAATAAATCAAACCAAAATTTCTAACATATTATGTAAGTAAGTTCTCAAATGCCTACATACATAATCATAAACCATAAATTTTATACAACATTTTTATTTATGTCTCATAAGGAATTATACAATTGCCAAAGAAACGTCGCTATCTCAATGACAATTTTTTTTTCAAACTTTCTTCACGCAAGTAATAATATCGAAAAAAATTCTGACAAGACAATCCAAATAAACACGATGATTACACTTTAAAAAAAATTAAAACGGCCACTTTCTTAAAACGGAACGTACAAACAAATTTACTAACAGATGAAATGCAAAACAGTCGAGTTAAACAGGTCTTCACTACGCTCAGTCAATAAAATAAATAAGTAGAAAGAGCTCATTATTGTCATCATTAAATAATTTATGTCAGGAGAGGAATTACGCGGGAAAGAGGAGCTGAGATACGCCGAGTATGAGAACGGAAGAACAGGAGTACAGAAGAGCGGCAGAGGACGTGACCTGAACAGGTAATGAATGAAGCATCTCAGGCGAACAGTGGAGGGGGGGAGGAGAGGGCGTCAGGACACAATTGTCGCAACCGCTTGCTTCGGTTAGCGGCCGGGACGTGCAGCGGGGGTCGCCCATTCTTCCCGGGAAAAGTACAGATACTTTGAATATCAACGAGCCCTAAATGCTGTATCGAATTCTCAACTCTTACCGGAATAGATTTATGTTTGCATTTCGATGTAAATCAATATCACAATGCCAATGGGTTGAAATTAAACGGGAACAATTCCTTTTACAAAGATACAGCACAGACCTGTGAAAGATCACGATATAGTCTTATTATAATCTTGATCAGTTTTAATTTTGAAATGTGTTATTAAAAATATTATATTACAAGTAGGTTACCTACCAGTGGCGGACCATGACTTTTCCAAAATACGAACGGTATGCTGCACTTACCCAAACTGAAAGCATCCTTAAAATCTTCATACAAAAAATTTAAATTTTGAAAAAATATATTTTCAGCTACAATTCAATTCAATTTATTTACTATTTTTAAAAACATTACAAAATTGTTCATTTGAATTCGTTTTTAAATACATTTATTATGTGGGTATATCAACTATACAATTAAAAAAAGAGCTTGTCTTTTAAAGGCAGCTTCATTGATGCTAAAACTATCGATATCCGAATTAATTCTGTTCAACAGCAAGATTGCTCTCCCCACCGGCATGACCATTGGCAAGTTAGTCCTGCAGGCTGAGAGATAGAACAGTTTATGTTGTCCGTGACGCAGAACATCGGGAACATAGAAATTAATGCTCACCGTGATGACCGAGTTTTCAAACCATCCACGAATCAGTCTGAAGAAAAGTGTAGCAAAAAAATGTAGATGGTTCATTCCGAGCATACCCGAAAGAAAGTCGGCAGGATAGAGCCAAGGGTAGTGGCCATACTCCATCATGTAGAGAAATCTCAAGAATTTCTTCTAAATTCTCTCCAACATGAGAGAATACTTTACCTGGCGTGGACTCCAAATTTCCGACCGACCCACTTTCAAGTCTACTCCTTACTAAGGAATTAAATAAAACTATGATAACCCGGGTCTCTCAAAAATTTCTTGCAGTGCGTAGAACAAAGCCCAGTATTCTCAGTGAAGTGCTACAAGCCATCTCAAAATGGGCATGAAATGTCAGCCTACTATCAAACATGAATGTAAGATCCCTCGCGGTCGAGACACGTTTTAAACTTCGGGCGTCCTTTGTATACCGGTAATACCAGGTATAATTCGCCCTAGCGAATGACAACATTAAACATTAAGCTCAATCTGATTCATTTTACTACAGTCAACAATTCTATCAACAATGTCATTAATGTCATATTTTTTAATCTTACTACTCAAGCTCATTGCAGTCACGAACCGCCAGTGAACCCTTATTGCTTGACTGAATTATTTACATAATCAAAGCAAATTTGAGCAGAAAATACGAAATAATTATTACAGAGAATTCTGTTCTTACACGGTTTTGGTACACGGTTAACAAAACATAATGGAATCTTATTAGTTAAATTCTTTAATTGGATTCCTACCCAGGCGTCGCGAATCCAATCCTCGGAAACCTAAATTCCCCATAATTGCACAAGCAATATTTTCCGCTTAAAACGACGGTAATAAAATGAATTCAAATATTGTCAAATCATTTGTAACAGGGGGAATATTCGGCATTTTTATTTTTAAATAAAACAACAATATAAGTATTTACGATTTGACCCACAAATATGATATTATACTTACTTACTAACTAAATGATTAATTTATTTTCAGAAATAAGTTTAGATATCAGTAAAATGGTTTAACTTGATGTTTTTATTATTACCTTTGAAGCTGCAAGAACCTAATTATGTCCAATCAAAAAAATACCTTCACATAGAAAATGTATGTGGACCCTCCCAATTGAACATAAAGGATCCAATTTAGAATTTCCTTTAGTCAAAATTGAAAGGTTTTCCCCGAGCGCACGAGTCGGCGGGCGGCCCACAGGAACTTATTTTCGGCTTCATGAATATGAGGCAACATTTGGGCAAACAAGTATTAAAACCTGAATTGCTGCTAACCAAATGTAATAAATGTCACGTACCAGGTGAAGGGTTTGTGAATTTATATTGGTTATGAATTTTCTCCAAGACTCCGGATGATGAAAACCCGGTAACCACTTGTTTGGTAATAAACCCGAGAGGGTACAGTGAGAAAAAACAACATAAAAATTAATGTAAAAAGCTTTTTAAAATCAAATAAATCTTTGTGTCTCTTTTAGATTCCTTGAAAAGGAGGTGTAGCAGATAACCTTACGTAATATTTAGGACATTCGAAATATCCACTATGCTGATACATTACGCTATGTTTTGATATGTGGATATTTAGGCGCATTTTCAAAATACTCTGGACAGATATGATAACTAATCTAGCAGTTGACCGGTCGGTGGCTGAGTTGACATTGCGTTTGGGTCCCACCCAGGCGTAGGGTATTCCATTCCTCGTCTGGCTAAGTCCTCCATAACAACACAAGCAACATGTTCCGCTTACTGTAGTGGCAGTAGGAGATTTTCAAACATATTCAGGTTATTCGTAACCCGGTTGTATTTCACAAAACAAAAATTGTTAATAGAATGGCTAACTCAATGGCGAAATTAAAAATTAAACAGTTTTAATATCTAGGTCACATCATGCGCGATGAATTCTCAACTGATAACCCAAGGGGAAGATCGATGGAAACAGTACTTGACAAAGACTCTGCCCCCACGGCTTCGAAACCTACATAGTTACAAGTGCACTTCCGCTTTGTTACTGGTTGCAGCCTGCAGGGCTGTATATCCGATGTTAGCCAAACTTTAATAGGAGAGGCACAAGAACTAGGAGAATTTCTTTGGAAACAATATTAAAAAAAAAAAATAACTAAAATAATACATGATAAAATATGAAAATACAAGCGGGAGAGCTCAAATCTGTAGAACGTATCTATTTAAGAAAGAGCTTACTATCAAAGTCACCCCACGCTTCGAAGAAAATAACCATTTGCAAATGATCGAATCGTAAAATAAAGTATTGTTGGTGGAGTGAATCCGTCACTAGGCACTATAATAATGTATACAGTAGTTTGGAGGCCTGATGGTTGAGGACCAATAAAACAAGACGAGTGCAGAACACCAATTTATCTGATGGGAACCGCTATTCCTAGACCGGAGCCTATAAAAGAACTAACAGCAGAGGGATAAATTTACAAAGTTACCCAATTAGTAGAATACCATCGTGGACTCTCTCAGATAGTTACATCTGCAATATGCTTAAGGTGAGTGCTTTAATTACTGCAGCTTTAGACTAGAGCTTTCACAGTTGGATAAAACAAGGCCGCAGTGAAAGAGGCAGAACAAGTTTGTAACATCATCTTTTTTCGGATAGTTTCAAAGGTGAAAAGTACTCTAATATGTTCTGTGAATACAGGATGTCCGGGGATAATGTTCAAAAACTTTGGGAGGTGATTCTATATGATATCACAAATAAAAATAAATAAATAACTAAATTCGAAAACTCAAAGTTTTAATGTAGTTTTCGGGTAAAAAATTGATTTTTTTTGTATTTGCATGGAGAAAATAATAAACTTCAATTTCGAAAAAAGTAAAGATTCGTGGTATACGTCCAATAGAAACGGTAAATTTTTCTAGTAATAATTAATTAACAAAGCTTAAAGAGTCAATCCTTACGCAATTAATTACTAACAAACAATACAAATATAAAGTAGGCACATTTTTACAATTGCCTCCTTCCATAATGCTACACGAAATAAAGTCTGATAGTTATAAAAAAAATTAAATTACTGAAAATGACATTATTCAGACAACATAATGTTCAAATTTATGACAATCAAAAAAGATAGCTTTCGAAAATGGGATGACACCGCGCCGTCATTTAAACGAGGTCATACTGAATACAACATGGAAGTGGAAAAGAGGTCAAGCCGTATTGAAAACGATGTTTTTCCACCACCAAGCCGAGTTTTCCGGGTGCAATATGGATACTGTAAGTCCAAAATAAACTTGGGCAGATGAAAAATAATCCACCATGTTGGATGTAGGTCACAAGTAGCATCCTGCAGACGGCGCTAATTTAATTATTTTAGAATAAACACGTTTTGCAAGTCATACTTCCAAATATTAAGTTTTTATACGAACAAAACTATTTATTAACTCGGAAAACTTACTGATTTAAAATATTACCAATTTATAAAAAAATCGTGTCAAATTATTAACCTGTTAACCGGGGAGTTCAGTTTTGAATTACGCAGCATACAACGGGCGCGAACTCCTTCACTAGGACGTATCAATACGTCACGCCCGGTGGACGTTAATTTTATTTTTATATTTTTTTATTTATGCATCAAAAAAGTGAAAACGGCGAATTAAAAAAATAGAATATTACAAACAATTATAAAGATTACAAAAAATATAAAAAAGGTTAAAATTTCAGAACAATAAATAAAATAACACAGATAAAAGAAAAACATTTAGTTTAAAAAATTAAAATATGTAAAAATCAAAAACTCAATTTCCGTGTGATATGTTCGGAAATATACGTCCCGCTCGTTGCTCCAGGGCGCAACATATATTTCAAGGACGTATTTATACGTCCCACCCGTACCCGATACTGTTTACGTTTGACGTATTTATACGTCCCGCCCGGTTAACAGGTTAATATCCCTGCTAAAAACGGGACAGAATGAATCGACAGGTTTCCTAACAAACTGTCGGTAAAACACGAATATGTTATGGGGATATCAGAACACGTGTTCATAAAAATTATGATATTTTCGCATTTCATATAAAGAAAGGAGAAAGGATTGTAAGGATTATATATGACGCAAATGTGAATGGTAGGAAAAGTCGGGGACGCCCGAGGAAGACATGGCACTATCGAGTGGATCAGATACTTGAGTCGGGCTACGTCAAGAGTCAGAATAATAGAAGAGTATGTATGAGACGGTGTATGAATGTGTGAGGCAAGGAGTGTGTATCAACACCGAACTGTTTGGCAGTCCGTCCTCTCTGCCCATCCCTGGGGGGAAACGGCGTGATGGTTAGTTAGTTAGTTCATATAAAAATATTTATTAGGGTAAGCGCAGCTACGTGAATATGTGTTCAGATATATTCTGAATGTACTAATATTTTGTTAGAAAATGGCGTGCCATCACGATGTTAACAGAATTTTAATAAATCAGCCATACTCATTTATCTCCGTCCATATTCATGTATCGTATGTTCAGGCGCCAACAAACAATTCAGCTTAATATTTTGAAGCATAACTTGCAATTTTCCTAAAAAGATTAAATTAGAGCCAACTATGGACGAACAGTTGATGAATACCCTTTACCCTTAAATCTAATACAATTGCTTTCTAAAAATGGGAGGCAAAGAGCTGCCACGCGTTTAAATAAATCGGTAGCGTCATATAGCGTAAGCTGTCACACAAGTCAACTTTTTACTTTTAACACGGAATAACTTTTACGTGGAAAGAAAGACATATCCAAATTCCAAGTTGTTTCACAGAATTTGAACAATTCACCAAATCTCAAACTTAATTTTAAAGCTCTTTGAAGTTTCTATTCACGATGTGTTATCATACCTTTATTGGCCAGTTGTTTCATGTAACTGAAATAATAACAGAACTCAAATAGAACCTTCACAGAACTTAGAAATTACCTTTTAAATCTGATAAATTGATCCAATTCTGTGAATATACATATCCCAAACGACGAGAATGTATTGTGATAGTGAAACCTGGACCCTCCCCACTCCCCGTATTATTTGTATGGCATGATATAGACAAATAGGCCATGTCATGAGTAATTCCCTCGGAGGCTTCCAGGGGACAATAATAATAGTCCCTGGCATGCGAGCTTATGTCCCAAATAATTATACCAACGAGGATATTGAACTGTACGACCGAATTCGAAACATTCAAACACGGTGGGATTATTATTTTGCCTTAAATATTTATATTAATGATTCGTTTCTTCGTGTAGAGATCTTAATTTCAACCCCTATCGGAAACTATACACTAGTGTATATTAAGGTTAAACGCAACGCTCGTTGTATTCTACGTGTTCACAGATGGCGTTAATTAATTAATTTTGTTTAAATACGCTTTTGCAAGGTATTGCTTTACAATATTAAGACAAATCATTTGTTTGCGCCCGTATATACGTAATATGAATATGAATCAATAGTTTTGTTCGTTTAAAGACTTAATTCTTTCGAGAAAGGCACACAAATACAATATTTTACCGATGATTCAATCCAATATTGTATTTGTATGCCTTTCTCGATAGAATTGAGTTTTTATATGGACAAAACTATTTATTCATATTCATATTGCGTATATGAGGGCGCAAACAAATAATTTGTCTTAATACTGTAAAGCAATACCTTGCAAAAAGCGAATTTTGATCAAATTAACTAATTAACGCCATCTGTGAACACGTAGAATACAACGAGCGTTGCGTTTAACCTTAAAAGAAAAAATAATGTGTTTAAAATATGTAATGAATACACCATGCATATTGGGCCTTTTTTATTATATGGACACCGGGTGATGTTATTGCTGAAAATTGCGTTTTGTAATGTTATAAAAATTCTGACATTCTATTTTGCATTAATTTTTTTCGTTATAATAAATGTTTATGTAAAAAAAAATTTAGACGATTTTCGACTGCCAGAAAGGTCCAATCAAATACCCAATTTATGGTGGTCGATTCGATTAAGGCTCTGTCATATGCGTTCAAAAAGAAGAGAAAGATTACTGAAGATGGTTTGAAAGGGAAATATGTCAATAAGAAAGATAGAGGAAGCACGATAATATTAAAATCGATTATAAGCAAATGTTGTGAAAATATTTATTAAAACACGACTGAATTTTTAAAAAATCTCTCGACATCTGAGTTAAGAATTTAATGAAACCCTTAACTTTTTAATACCTCTATCATGTTAAATAACATAACCAGATGTTTTTTTAATAATTTTTGGAGCACACTTCGCGATTTTTTTATGTCCAGGTGATTTCATACAAATACTTTCTAACTCCTCTACGTAGAGATTATTTTAAAAATAACATATTTTTAAGAGCTTAAAAAGTAAAAGTGTTCAAGGGCCTTAACGATTAAGTTTGAAAGCAATAATTTTTTTTTATACATTTTTACGTGGAAGTCGAACCTACAAATAACATCACAATTTAAAGGAAAACGCGTATGAAGATTGTTATTTCCAAATCAAAAGTAATATAATTTGATTTGGAAATAACAATCTTCATACGCGTTTTCTTTTATACGTTTTTGCGTGGAAGTCAAACCCACAAATAACATCACGATTTAAAGGAAAACGCGTATGAAGATTGTTATTTCCAAATCAAAAGTAATTTGATTTTATAAATAATGTATTATTATATACATTCACCAGATCTTCAACAGTATCATCAATAATATAACAATAAAAAGTTCCTGCAATGTCAATGAATTTATATCTAATAATATAAAAAGTCATAAATGATGAAAATCCAATAATATGAAATGGTTACGTTGTTACGTAGTAACAATATTAATCTGAAAGTGGTTATTTAGGTGTACAGAGTGCCCAATTGGGTACACGTATCAAAGTTCTGAAGATTTTATAGCTCCGTGCGGCCGAGGGCTTAAACTGATTAAAAGTAATTGGACCCTTCTAAACGTGATACAGGCGCTTTGAAGGCCGATCCGTATCTTTCTTTGATCTAATGTGAATGATGGTGCCTAGCTACTTACTGCCTAGGCTTGATATGATCGCCTTTTTTTGGTCCGGCTCAGCATAAAACCAAGTGGGAGGGGTGACGCAGAAAAGCACCTTTGAGATATGAAAGCATGTTCGGATTAATATTAAGTGTTTCATTTTGCAAAATATGTATACATTTTTTAAGCCAAAAAGTTTAATATAATTCATGGTATCTATGAAATAGTTTTCGCTCCCAGTAACAACAAAATAAAAATTTAATTTAATTGCAAAACAAAATATGACATAAGAACATTAATTAGCTTTAAAGTATTTAAAGCTAATTAATTACTTTAATGAAAATAAATCACTTTGTATAAATTTAACCAAAATAATCGACATGTTACGAAACCAATGGTTTCTTCAGCAGGATAAACGTAAAATACATATAAACACTACAAAGTGAATTTGCGATCATTAAAGAAATAATAAATTACTCTTCGCCTATCACTTGGGCAGTCAACTTTATATATTTATTATAGTAACTATAGCAGCAAAACTCTCAGACGACCTATGGCGTTATGAAAATTGCAAAGATTTTGTTGTCTGGAATTGTATAAGTTATAGCAACTACAGGGTTTTCCAATAAGAGGTGTTATTTTGATATTCAATCGTAAAAGATCAATGGTTTCGTTGCTTGTGTGGCACGTAGCGCCGTCTTGTTGAAAGTAAACGTTGTCCAGATCAATACAATCATTAATCATCTCTCGATAGCGCAATCCATTCACCGTAACTGTTGCTCCAGCCTCATTTTCGAAAAAGTAAGGTCCAATGACTCCGCCGGACCATAAACTTCACTAAAAAGTCACACGTTGAAGATAGAGAGGCTTTTCAACAATAACTCTTGGGTTTTCCGAGCCCCAGATGCGACAATTTTGTTTGTTGACGAAGCCACCGAGGTGGAAATGGGCCTCATCACTCAAGATGATTTGCATTTGATTCACTCAAGGGAATTTTAATAATTTCAATGCGTTGTTGAAGCGTGTATCGTTCCATTTCTATTAATGGCGTAGTTTCTACTTGTCAAAAGTAAAAAAAATGACAGCTTTAAAAGTAACATCTACTGAAATAGCGGGCTATTCAAAATAACACCTCTTATTGGAAAACCCTGTATATTAAACATCGTCAAAAGACAAGATGTTATATTAGACCTTATTTTAATATCCAAAAACGGAGCGAAGTCGGCTGTATTTCATAAGTAATAAATTGTATTTTAAAATGCCAGAGGGTATATTTATATTTCAGCACAATAAAATGAATAGTTATTAGATATATAAATTATACAATTCTTATTTGTACATGTTTTCAATATACCCTCACGTAAGCATTTACCGTGTACCTCATCTTCATATTTAGTTACTTACATATATATTTTTATACATAAGTACATGATATTTTTTGGCATTCTAATATTGTATTAATTAAACAGGATCTCATTTTGATTTGTTATTTACACATTATGTTCTTAACTTCTATTTACTACTATCCTTACACGCTCACTAGGGCTCTTTATTACTTGCGCAATTCTAATTTCATGTTATAGTTTATGTCTATATTCAATTCAATTCAATTTGTTTATTAATTTCAAAAACATTACAAAATGGTTAATTTCAATGCGTTTTTAAAATAATTTTATAATAAGAATTCTAGGATTAATATTTACAGTGTGTATATCAACTATACCAGTGATAATAGAGCTTGCCTTTTTAAAGGAAGCTTCATTGATGCAAAACATGTCGATATCCGAATTGATTCTGTTCAACAGCAAGATTGCTCTCCCCACAGACATGACCATTGGCAAGTTAGTTCTGCAGGCTGGGAGATAAAATAGTCTATGTTGTCGGTGACGTAGATAACCATCGGGAACATAGAAATGAATGCTCTCCATGATGACCGAGTTTATATATGTTATATTATGCAAAAGCCGAAAGGCAAATAATTAATTAAACAAATATTATCAATAATTAAAAATATTATGTGTGCCCCGGCAAGACAAGGGTCCTAGATGTGACCGTATTCTTTTCTGATTTTTCTGTTTCAGATTTTCGCTTAGAAATCCCTAATATTGTCTTCAATAATTAAATATTATGAAGTTTACATTATTAAGAACACGTTTTAATACGGTCCCCGACTAGATTTCAAGGGACCCATCTAAAAAGTGACTTAACCCAACCCCGTTCATCACTGGGGTCCCATAGGTTACAGGCCGGGTCTCTCAAATTTCAAAGGCAGTACCTACCTATCGTCCACGCAGTCACTACTAACTGTAGTAGTACTGTGCGCTTATCAAATGTCGTTAGTGTAACCCAAAGGGCCCGGGAGACCTCCTAACAGCCCTCTCGAAGCAAGTCTGCCACCCGTCAGTCCGGGATAATACACTTATTCCCACGTAGAGGAGTCATAGGGCCACACTGTGTCAATTATTTAATCTATCAGCCACTCATGGGCTCAGCGTATAATGGAAGGGTTTTTCTATTTTGGATTTTTTTTCAATCAAATATATAGTTTTGACCACTACGTCAATACGTAGTAAGTATTGTTAGTCACGGTTTTTACTTGTAAACGAACGATAAGTCGTTTCAGAACGGACGATACGATGAATTACATCCTAGTCAGAATCGAAAATTTGCTGTGTTAAGTAACAAGATACTTTCCAACCTTAATGGTCACCATCTCTTCCCCGCTCTCCTCTGTTTCGCTGAGCCTGGCGTTTGGAATTGTTGTGCGGTATCGCATCAGCCGTAGTCGTCAAGGTACCACACGGCAGAACAGATGTTCTAGCACAGCATAGCATGACAATAGAAATTATGCTATTGAATGATATTTCTGAAACTGTGAATATATTTAATTTCTCTTTAAATAACCTTCAAACTTTTTTGATTATCTTCCTAAATGTTAAGAATGTCAAAATATGTAATCCTTTCTTTTTTTATATATGGGTGTGTATATTTTTGTAGGTACACCAGAATATTTGAATAGCGAATTTAAAAAGTTGTGGAAGACAATCACATGTACTTATTCGAAAGAGCAATTTATCAATTCCGACATGACAACATATTTTTTAACCTTTTTATCGCGGAATAGTAGACAAGTCCTCTGTGTTCATTTTAGAAAAAAGACAGCAGTCTAAGGAGTCACGATTTGGCCGGCACTACCATTATTTATGGCATTCACCGCCCAACAACAATTAAATTTATCACCCCCGCGGTACGGGCACATGCGCCAGTGTCTGAGAAATAATACGACATAATAAATTCAACGTTCAATGCACGTACGAAACAATCGACACACGAGAGGCCGGGCTTCACGTCATGCCACGCCGACACCACGCCAAGCCACTACACGGCTCCACGCTGGGGCCGGCGTGTTGCAAATAAGACTACAGCAAGTCCTTAGTCCTTAGCGGATGAAGATTTTATTTTTTCCACTTGCACGAGCCAGCAACAATGTCCGAAGTTATCGAGATCCGAAATCTAATAATTTCAAAACGTGTGCAAGTTCAACATTGTTGTCTTTAGTTTAAGTACTTTATTGCAGAAATTTTATCATTCCCTTTCCAAACTGGTACAAACGTTATTATTAAAAGCAAGATAAAATTATATGACCGCTAACACGATGTTACCGCTGATATTGTATAAAGCATGCAGCCTGTGGCACTTATAGCTTTATATAACTTTACAAATCATGGATATAAAAATTAACATCTTCATTATGTACTCAACTGAAATCAACTTCAGTCGAAATTCTTTATTTTTCTTCCCTCGACTATGCAAAATATATGGCATAAACAAGTTTATATATTTTCTAATAAAAAAGGTTCATCAATTAGATAGATCATCTTTCTTGTCTCTTGCATAAACATTGTTTAGTGGTAAGTTGACATTACTTAGAAAGTACGTATTACACAAATCTTCTAGTTGAGTTTATTCTCATAAATAGTTTGTCTTGGAAAACCTACATCACTAGGAAGGAGAAATCAAAATAATATCATTAATAATTAATGCCCAATATGTATTATGTCCCCAGAGCCCTTCAGCTTCCACTCATAATTCCAGACAATATGTCAAATTGAGAGATCGTCTCTTGATTCCTGACATTAATAATATATTAATGCTGACTTTCACATTATTAACGACGCAGTGAATTAATAAAAGCTACAATCAAAATTGCTTAACAGATTCAAAATGTTACTATTCAGATTTCAATGAAAATTTTTGGCATTATAAGGCCATATTTAAAATACGTATATTTAATAGAATTCCTACTTATATTATTTATTGATCACCCTTTTTATGGTTATCACATTTATGTACCTACACAGTGCAAATAATTATTAATAATCCAATATTAATATTATATTTGTTGTCAAGCGCAATATTAACCCCATGGACAATTTTGGGAGATACTCTTCACTGTCAACGCACAACCATTGAGTCTTTTTAGATATATGTTGATTCAAACTATCTCATTTTGTATTACGGTGAAATATATTATTAGAAATATGATGCACTTTTAGTTGACATTAAAAAAAATACCGAAAAAAACTCTTTGAAAGAACATTTACCATTATTTGAAAGATATTGACCAAGGTTTGCAAATTTTAAATAAATATTTTTACAACAAACGAAAAGAGTGAAGTGACAATCACAATATGATTGTCTAATTAAAAATGTTTTTTTTTACTTCGTGTAAAGTACTAATTACAGTTTACACGACAGAAACCATCGGCAGTGGACTTTAAAAACTTTATCCTAGTTTATAATGCGAAAATAAATATTCTGACAGCTCTCCTGAGCGAAGTACATTGCTAAATATCAGAAGCTCTAGGGGTTTAACTTTTGATTGAAATTTGCTGCACACCACTAATTCTAAACTAATTAAGAGTTGGCTTATTATAGAAACTAAACGGCGGAATAGTGTGTAAGCGAAAGTTGCAAACAAGTGAAAATTGATTGCTCATACGAAAAGTGTATCCCGCCTCTCTTGTTTGAAGTATCCATGGCTTCATTTCCTGCGTAAACGAGCCAAATAAAGTAGGAATGAAAGGAGATTATGTATATATAATTTTATTTAGTAATAAAATTTTACATCTTTTATCTAGTATATTCTTTTCTAGGACCAGGACTATAATATTATTTACTACTTGCATACTAAAATTTGGAGTTCACAACATTGAGACATAATCCACGTAAAACTGCAAGACTTTTAGCTTCCTTAACAATTACCGGGAGTTCAACATTTCAACATTCAACAATTCAACATTTTAAAACCTTTATAATAAACATTGTTTTGTGTTCCCGATAAACTTGTTTTTTTTTAAATATATTCTTTACCTAAGTGGTACCTTTTTATTCTCAAACGATAAAACAGTAACTCTTTGGGTGAGAAATAAAAGCTTTCCGTGAATCGCTTTAAGACCACCAAAAACACCATTACCAGCGAAAATACTGTAAACAGTGATTAGGTACCTGCAAAAAATATTTTATAAAAACCTCCGGTCCGAAATCGGCGGTTAGTACTAATTACATACGTTTTTAAGGCAACGCGAGTTATCATAAAACGCGTACGGAGCATAACGACTTTTCGTGTTTTTCATATAACTGCCTTCCTTCTCAAAAAAACTGGTTTGGCTATATACAAGAATGTCTGAAAAAAAAATTTTAAAAAAAGATATATGATGGCGACAAACTGGCAAGCGGCTGCCGCAACCGGAGAGAATGAAGTAAGGAGTAGGGAAGGTTTCAGGATTGTTTTGCTTCGGGAGCAGTGGCGCAGAACGCTTATGGCCCACAATCTAGGGAGGGAGTGAAGTTTTCCTAAATAATAAAGTGATAAAGAACGAGGAAGAGATATAACGACAATGCGAATGCGAGTTCCTCCCGCTTGAGATGTCTCCCGTTTTATCCCGCGCTATTCGCAAAAACCACGATTTATTGTTTTACTAAGTCGAAAGGAATTGATTATTTTATATCCGAACGAGAGAATATAGAACCTATGACAGTAAAAGTATACTAAAATACTTCACCAAATAAATATTATTTGACCGATATTTTGATTTATTAAAGTATCCATAAATAACGTTGAATAAATAACTCGTCATAAAAACGGGATTTATTGATAAATTGTGAGCACAAAAAGCTCGCTGACGATAGCACATAAAAAGTTTGTGAAATATTACACGAATAAATCGTTCATATCCAGCAAATATCAAATACATTTGCGTACATTAACCCTCAATAATGTGTAGAGGCAAAGGTAATTAAGATTTTTTTAAATCTGCGGAATTGTCTCATATTTTGGAGAAATTATGAAAAATTATTAAAATTACTCAGAAATAATGAACTGATCTTCATCAACCATCATTCGACAAATTTTGGATATTATTCACCATTGTCCAGAATGTGTAGACTGGTCAACTCAAGTCAAAACCTTAACTTTTTTGGGATAAGTCTGAATGATTTTTGCCGGTCGCTAAACAAGTGACGGAATATTATAAGTATCCTGTGGTCCTGACCCACGGCGTAGTCTTGACTTGATTCGACTTGTCACTTTATTTTCTTATATTATATCTGCCTTGTTTCTTTGCTTTCATGTACCTTTGTCTAACTCTGTATTTTTCATTTTATTGTATTCGTGTTATTATTGTGTGATTTGGACGATGTCCGTTAATAAATAAATAAATAAATTGCGTACGCAACTTCTGACGGGCGGAGAACACAAGATAGAGTTGGGGAACAATGGAGGGTATGAGAAGCGCACGCTTTATTTCTTCTTCAGGTAATTAAAAGGTCCCTGACTTACTTCTCTAGACTCTCGATTAGATAGTCTAGAACCCCAGTCTAGGTGATTAGCATAATACTTAATGCTGCACCATTCTACATATCGATGTGACCAATTCATTGAACGTGCGCGATGCTCTCACATTCTAAATACGTATAGGTATTGTTTGCGAAACATGGTAATAAGGCTTTAATTGGCTAAACGCAGCACGCGAACAGCAGTTTTTACAAGTCCTCGTTTCACATGGTTCAGTGTTATCTGTACAAATATTAAAATGTAGTATTACTTGGATGTACTAGTATTAATACCAACTGTTTCAAGGTGAGATGAAGTAACTATACACCTGCGCCTTAGTAGAAGACATTAGGTATAAGTGAAATGTATCTAGCATATCAAAATTGGTATTTGATATCGGATTTTCTTCAGTTTAGAATCAGCACTGTATCAAATGATTTGTTATACATAATAAATTAATGTTTTGGTTCCCACCGTCGATGTAAATGCTGTATGATGTATGATACACCGGAGTTGATAGAAGTATGTACCGTTTAATTAGAGTAGCAAACGAGAGTTGATTAGCGGCGCCCACAGTACCGGGCGATGATGGGTCGCTAATAAACCGCCGACATAAACCACACGGCCGAGTGTGCTGCACGCCTGGGATGCCTGGTACGCCTGGTATGCCTGGGATTCCTGACAAAGCTCGCGACTCGTGTTCCCTCTTCCCTGTTCCGAAGTACAAGCATACACTAACACTCACACACCGGGCACACTCCGGAATAAACGGCTTAAAGCTCGAATTTACAGCGGACATTGAACGTCGGCTCTGCGGAAATTCATACGAGCATGTGTTAATTTTCTGAAACAATTTGTTCACATACTGAAATAAATACGGTTTGTCGGAACTATTGCAAGTTGTAGTTCGAAATGAAACATGCGTTTTGTCATTTTCGTCACACCACGCTTTGGTTTTGAAAATTCACGCTACAGGAATTACACAAGTCGCAATTCAACGATCAACACTGAAAAGCGGAATGGAAAAATGTTTTGAATTTCAGGTCAAAGATAAAGACCGCTTTACTAGCGAGGAAACTGGGTAATTCAATTATATAATACCTGCTTTTCACCATAGTCGTTAAAAGATCAAGGATAAAATGAAAACTGCCGCTAATTATATTTTTAAACAACTAAACGAAACAGTTGTATACATAACACTAAAGATAGAAAGGGTAAAAGATCTCGTCGAAAAGGGTAAAAATTATTCGTCATAACAAACGAGACATTTTCAGTTCGGCGATAAAAAATTGTGTGATTATGATTAAACAAATTTTCCAAAACAATATACCCACCGACGAGTAGATATTGTTGTATGTAATCAAGAACAAAGCAGACCACAGGACTCTCCAGCCATGGGAAGTGAGGGATTACTGGAAGCACGTGTGAGCGACATTATTTGCCGACAATAACATTGCTGCCAATTTTGGTCCAATGTGTCCCATCCAATAATTGCATTAACTTTTTACCCGAACGATAACGAAGCGGCAAACATTGACGTGAGTTTTTCTGCGGAACTCCCTGTGGTTATAATGAAAATTCTGTAAAAAAAAGAGGGGAGATGACCAACATCATTTTTAATATTTTTTAGGATACTTCATTTTTCGACCAAAACGTGACGTGAAATTTAAAAAGATTGTAAAACCTGTAAAATATTATATTTGTGTTAATTTGAAAGGCGTGCCGAAGAACATAGTATAAAAATGAATGAAGAGTTGATATTTTGACGTAAATGTAAACAATAATTTGCTACGGCATTGCAATGAACAAGGAAGTATACCAGCCAGCTGCATTGTATAAAAATGCGAAACAATCTCGAGTAAAGATCAAGGTCACGGCGAGAACAAAAACAGAGCACGTGATACTGTTTCAGAAACATTATTTGCAAACAATTTTGAGTTGACACACTTTAAACATTTGAAAATATGTGAAAAGGCAAGAATAATATAGCAAAGGTATAGTAATAAATCAAAATTGAGGAGACAATACTCTGCTGTGTAATGTTAATGACAGATGGGGCGTTGTTTGCAGAATGCAACCGAACGCACTGTGTACATAGGTATATTTATACAATATTCAAGCAATCTCTTCTATCATTTTTCTACGTTAGTAGAACGCTCTCCGTATCTGCTCCGTAAAGCGACTATTACGAGTTATTTGCACTGAAACATGAACTCTGAATAAGCTAATTTAAAAGCGAGTGCTTTTTCTTTTTCCGTACCAAGAAGTGAGTGCAATGGCTGCCCGAAATTTAAGCAGAGAGAGCCCTCCTGTTGTTTTATTTTGAAATGTATTTTTTCTATTTAAACAGGCCTCTGCGGGGAGAAGTGTTTTGGGAGAAGGATTCCTGTTAAACCGAAGTATACGCTTAAAACACCGCACAATTTCAACAATCTTAACCGCTCGAAATGTTTTGCGGCGATATTAAACTCTACCTCTTTTTAATTAACACAAACATTACTTTTAACCAATTTCTTTATTGAATTAAGACTACTGATAAGAGACTGCAGGCAATGAACTGTGGGTTTAGTTTTTTAAAGAAGCAAATTTACTTATTAGAGTTCTTGGTGATACCGAGAAATAAAAACAGCGCTAAGTAGGTATATCCAAAAACAAGCGTGTCCAGCCCGCAGCGCTGGATAAAGTAACGTGGGTGTAAAACTTACAATGGTTAGATGACGTTTTGAGAACGTACATTAATTTGTCGGCGATTTCAAGGATACAGCACACGAAGAGTAAAATCTGACGGGCACCTTGAGAATTTGGGAACTCACTGAGAATTTCAACCACTTCCGTCAAACCGGAATTCGATGAATTAGTTTCACATCACAAGGTAAAATAAATAGCCCATTAGTTTTACGCTGACCTTTTTTCTATTAATTTTATTAGACCAAGACATTTCCTTTTCACACCATGTGGCCCAGAAAAGCCTAAAGAATCATCCCACTATCACAATTCCAATTATTAAAACCAAATATCAACTTCCGTTGACTTCCTGAGATTAACCATAGATACATTACATCTCAATTCATCCTAAATCTGCACAGCAGTCAGAGTGATAGAAAGAGAGTGTCAGGTTTGTACAAAATGTCAAATCCGACGTGTGTCAAACCAACCGCGACGTTGACACTCTAGTAATAATGTGATCGAGGTCCTGTCGAGGCAGCTGCGAACTGACGGAGACCCTGCCCAGGGTGATCTGCCCGCATTATCATCAACTCGCGCGCCCACGTGTTCCCAAATTACACACCCACATCATAAAAACGCGGGGTAATTAAAAACAGTACAATTACATGATGAGGCCTTTTTCGCTCTTCCATGAATTACATTCAAGGCTAATAAACGCAGAACGATGACAAAACGAATTACTGAGAGGATTATGATCGTGGGCCGGGGTATTTGTAAAGCTCAAAATATTCAAGGCAGTGGGTATTTGGACGTTTATTTTGTAAGGGAAATTGTGAAATTTTCAGGAAAAGTAAATATTAGAAATTATTATAGAAGGAAGCATGAAAGAAATATAGTTAAGTTGAGAGATGATTTGAAATTTTCACGGCCAAAAGTATTGTAGAGATTGATTTTTAGGGTATTATGCCGTGAAGCGCTACCTCCTTCTTTAGCCGAAGTCTACATCTGACCTGATGATGGACACTGTAATGCTGCCTGAAACGTTGGCTAAAGAAGAAAAATAAATCAATAGCTGCGTTAATTTAAGCTTTTCTAATCACGTTAAATGTCTGACAATTGGGTTGTTTATTATAATTGTTGATTGGTATGAAGACGATCTACATAACTCCCATGCTTCACTTTGAAGCTTTTTTTTTTTTTTTTTTTTACAATATTACCGCACAAGAGTCCCAACTGCTCCCGTCTGGAGCCAGTGAGACTATGGCATCCCCAATTGGGGTATGTTGTGAGGCTGAGGGTATTGGGGAGGGGAGGGAGATGGGGAAGAGGAAGGTGGGGAAGTACCTGGCTATTCAGATCTGGTCACCAAACACGGCTAAAGCCATTTCAAGCAACGTTTCAATTCTGAATGGTGGTCTTACACCAGGGCGATACTGAGAGTATCTTCCACTCTGGAACGTGCCGCAAATATACTATATATTATTTTAAATTAATTAATTGTGAAATAACACAAATTAATCAAATAAAATTTATTTGCGCACGCCGGGTTCGAACCCGCGACCTTCGGATCTGTAGTCAAAAGCGTATACCACTAGACCACGCCGGCCGTCGAAATAGGCAACTTTGAGATAGTATTTACAATCCCGTAAAAAAAGGTTATCGATGTTTGTCAATGTCTCCTGATTCCACTAGGAATTATCCTCTTCAAACGAATCGGTATTTCTTGACCCTCTTCGTATTTCATGTTGTAGCTACTATTGGTGCTTTCCACTCTCAACAAATCAGGGTATCCTATAGTGTCCTGTTAATAGTCTTACTAGCGCCTTCAGTGAGAATCCATCCTTATTGAGAAGTTGCCTAGCTCGTTTAAGGTAGAGAACGCCTATTAAAACTTCAGATTTTCTCATTACATTACCTGTTAAATGTTCTGAATACCAATTTTCGGTACAAAAATACAACCAATTAAAGAAGCTGAAAATGAAAAACGAAATTTACGGAATAAATTCAACGGGAATCGGCTTTATATGGAACAACTGCCAAACCCAATAAATACAAATTGTAACGCGTTCATAAAAATACTCTACCATGAATATTGCAAACAAAAATACGGAAAATTTTCAAACGGAAATAATTTAGGAACGTAGAGTTCTCGAGTAAGGAAAACATTATTTACGAAATAAAACTTGTATCGTAATATTTGAACAGAAACATTAATATTGAAGGTAGTTATTATACCTCGCTTTATTTTGTACCTCGAGATATTTGCAAATTTACAAAGCCAGAAGTACTGGTATGAATAAATAAAGATAACATAAACATAGGAAAAAAAAGTGCTAAACAAGCCAACATATAAGTAATTCAAAAGGAATATTTTACAAGAATAATGAGCACGCAAAGAAAGACTTTATATCGATAGGTAGGTACCACCTACCTAATTGCACGAAGGTAGGTGGTACCCAATCAAATTAGATATTTGCCCGGAGTTTTTTGAAATTGTAAGTTTTTTGAAATTCCGTCATATTATGATTATGCGATTTTATTATTTAAATCACAATCTTTTAAAAATAACCACAAGTTGATTTCAGAAAAACTGGCCTCTCATTGGTAGTTATCAAATTACAGGAAATTTCGAATTGAAATCAATATTTGCGAATTTAAAAAAGGAAAATGCTTCAGTAAAATTCAGTACCAATTCATTTTATTCAAGACATGTAATAAATTACTACCCAGCTTCGCTCGGCTTTTGACACTTTTTCTTATTGAAGATTTAAAATGTATAGAAGAAATTTAATAATATGACATCTCTAATTATTTTTTGACAGTGGATATTACAAAACTCCCCATGTAAAATACTCCGCGAAATGAAAACATGAAAATGTTAGAGCTTTCCGCTCGTCAATTTTTACTTATTCAGTATACTTTTGACGGCCTCCGTGGTCGAGGGGTAAGGATCTCGACTAGCAAGCCGAAGGTCGCGGGTTCAAATTCCGGCGTGCGCAAGTAAATTTTATTTGATTAATTTGTGTAATTTCACAGTGTATTAATTTAAAACATATATATAGTATACTTGCGGCACGTTCCAGAGTGGAAGATACTCTCAGTATCGCCCTGGTGTGAGACCATCATTCATTGTTGAAACGTTGCTTGGAATGGCTTTAGCCGTGTTTGGTGACCAGATCTAAATAGCCAGGTACTCTCCCACCTTCCTATTCCCCATCTCCTTTACCTCACTACCTTCAGCCTCGCAACATACCCCAATTGGGAATGCCATGGTCGCACTGGCTCCAGACGGTTGGGAGCAGTTGGGACTCTTGTGTGGTGTGGACATTGAAAAACATAGTTTTTTGTTTTATACAATGTTGCTTGGCTTGGCGCGCCGCCCGACCCGGGGTCAACTTAAATGTTTTGGGGGGCAATGCGAAAAACATTCAATATTAATTTTAGTCAATTTTTTGTTAAAAAATAGCATTTCTTCAAAAAAATTGTATTGCAACCCTGACATTCCGGGAAAAACTTCAACACTAGCGCAAGCAAATGTCATCGCGACGCGTGTTGTTACTATACTGACTGTAGTGTTGTGTCTATAGTGACTAAAATTATTATGAAATATTATAAAGAATGCCTTACATCTTAAAACTATTCTTATTTTTTCATATTTCTCGAGTTAAAATTTTATCTCTAAATTATCTTTCAGCAAAAACTTTATATTACGCTGATGCGATTATTCTTATTTTTATTTCTATTATCCCTAACATTATCTATTATTTTTATTTGTATCCTACTTTATTTTTATTTTTACAAGATTCACATACTTCAACTCCTTTCCTGTATGTGATCATACTGATCATGTACCTGATGTTATATTTATTACATTTATATTTAATTTATCTTATTAAAATCAACAGTTTGCAATACGGTTGGTTTATTCTTGTGAAATCTATTTAACTAGAAAACTAGTTAAATCATTACCCATTTTACAAATACATTGCATTTAACAAAATAATATATTAACAAATGAACATGTATTACATTTATATAATTATATACAAATTTCGACTACCATAATACGGACATGTGTCTAGTGTGGTAGTCGAAAAGCATGTAAAAAAAACTGTATCAAATATATTTTACGAATAAAGGAAAGAAAAAAAAAAGTCTAATTAATGAAAGTCGTGGTGAGCTTTTCCTTTCAAACAGCAACTTTCAGATTAAAAATTTTTTAACACTGAAAGAAGGCAAATTTAAAACGCTTTTACAGTTTGTGATAAAAATCGTATTTTCCAAACAACAGGTATGTATTTAAAAGAAGCAATCGAAAAGATGAATTTCGTATAGTGTAACTACATACTAAGTGTTCGCGTCGTTTTGTTTGTAATGCTTGTACGGGGGGCAATAAAAAAAGACAAAAAGCCAGTGCAAAAGCAAGGGCGACTTGATACCGATATCCGATCCGGAGCGAAGGTAAACAACGTGACAACGACCGGATAATAAATCCCTCAAGCAGCAGCCAGCATCCAGAATCTCCCCGCAGATAAACTCACGGACGATGTCATCAAATATCTTTGTCACCGACAAAGGCCGTTCTGGCGGATAGACCCTAGGCGGCCTAGACGCAGACATATAGGCCATTGTAGATTATTGTACTAGACGCAGACGTATAGCCCATTGTAGTGGTTATTCTTCAATTTTCTTTCAGCGACTGTCTGCGCGCGCACGGGCGGGCGGTAGACAGCCGATCCAGATGCCGAGATTATGAAGATTTATAGCCGGCCGCAATCTTATTAATTGGAAGTTATATTTGTATTAAACGACACTTTTGTGTATTTTTAGACTTAAAGTCATTTTTGTTGACACAATCACGTAAGCACCTACAGTTTATTATTTCAGTTTAAAAGAATTGTTCATTTTTGTTAAACTTGCACATTAAAAGTGAAACACTTAAAAGAATCTAACATTGAAAGTATTGTGATTGCAAATGTAACGTTTTTATATGAAACTAAGTTTGCCTCCCGGCTTCCCCGAGATTTGGATTGAAAAATATAAATATAAGTAAAAATATATCTTATTATTCTTATTGTGGAAAAATATTTTTTGACAATAAAAATAAAAATTATAAGCTCTTGTAGCTCATGCTTCGACCTATAAATTCCAGATTGAAAAACACAAATTTCCGGTAGGTAATTGAAAATTAAAAGGCAAACGCCCAAACGTTGTTAAAGTTACTCCACTTTTTCTAACAATTATAATTAAAGGGTATAATTTTCCTCACTGGAAACAATGAATTCTCAAATATCAATGGTTTAATTGTTGTCAGAAATAATCCACCCCACAATGAGCAGGGAGCGTCCGGAGGGTCGTCTGACCCGCTGCTGGCTGGTCTGGCTGCAGCCGGCGAGTTGAGAGTACAAGCGGGCGCTTCCGTCACATTGTGTCGCGGGCTTAACGAATTCATTTCCATGGAACAATTTGCGCGGAGTAAGGCCGGGTGTAAACAAAATATTATTTATTCTCAGGTTCGAGTTTTTCCGCGGCCGGAGGAGCAATTCATTATTCTTATCAAATTCAAGCGGCGGCACCCCTCGACGCGACGGACGGCGTGGAACAGGAGAACGAACTTCCGCCAAATTACGGCGGAGCTCTTTATCTGCTGTCACCAATGAAAGACTAATTCCTAGATATTTAATATGTTTACATGATTTTTTTCATGATAAGCTTGAAACCACTCATTGTCTGAAGAATATTCACATTAAAGTTCTTAATAGACTGAATCATTATATATTCCATCTTGAATCATTTAATAACAATATTGCCTACTTAATCGACTGTCTCAGATGTTTCATATAATATATAGTATAGAACAGACTATTGAATTTGACTACATAAGATATCCGACCTTTATTATTGTAAACATCCCTACATAGTGAAAAACCAATCGTAAACTGCGCATTCTGTGAACATTTTGAAGTAGATTATTGACATTTAGGCTTTTTCCAAAGTTAATCGTATAATTTTTTTTAATTTTAATACTTTTTAAGTGTTCCTAAAACAATAAATCACGCTTCTATAATTGAAAGAAAAGTGATACCGCTAATTTACTGAAGACTTTTCAAGTTCAAGAGTAGTATTTACTCTAAGTATCACCCTCTTATTTACTGTAAGATCACCATTAACAATCAAAATGATGCATGAAATTGCTTTAGCCGTGGTACTTCTTAATCGTAACCTCACATTTCCCCACCTCATTCCCTTTCCCACTCCCTTAATCCTCAAAACATACAACAATAATTGTGTCAGTCATAGACCGTGAGAGTCGGGATCAGTTGCAAAACTTGCGTTGAGTTCACATAAAAAATACTGAATATTGTTCATCTGCTCACGAAAGAATTTCGATATTTGATATTTTTACTTCAGGCACACGGATACGCCCCCTACACACTTCGATCAGTGTTTCTCTTCAGTGGCTTGTCACAAGAAACCATTATAACCGCGCCGCTAAATTAATTCACCATCATTTTATTTACACGAAAGGAAGGTGTGAGAGGTAAACAACGATGACCCATAAAAGCTACAACTTTGTATAGTCTACCTGTCGACTTTTTTTTTGTTTTTTTTTAGCCGCTAAAGAAGGAGTTAGCGCAACACGGCATAACACCCCAAAAACATATAACAAAAATACTTTTGGCCGTGAAAATCTTAAATCATATTTACCTGTCGACTGTTTTATCGAATGATAAACTAGAAGTTTTTTTTAAACAACGTTAATAATATATTTTTTAAAACACGTAATAAAAATACGGTAATTGCGACTGCGACAATTTCCAATAAGGCCATGCAAATTTTAGGTTTCCTAATACGTAATAAAAGGACTTTTCATAATGTTGAGGCAATTAAACTACTTTCCTTGTGAGACGAAGCTAGAATAGGCGTATCCTGTACGGTAACCTATTTATACTTGTAACTTACACCGCTTGGAGAAAGTACAAATGAAGTTTCTTGGATATCTTCAATATAAGTTAAGACAACCTGTGATTGATGTCTGTTATAAAACATTAATTTCTAATCTGAAACTACCAACACTTTTTACGCGGAGAACGATTAATTACATTCTTATACTTTTTAAATTACTGAATAACTCTTCATCGACTGAAGTTTTATAAATATCAGTATCCCTGTTAATCTACTAAACTCCATCACCTTTTCCACTGTGACAACCATAGCACTAGAGCGATTGCGTTTCGATATATTTAAATCTTCTCTGTCCTGCATCAAAGCAAAAATAATTAGTTGTGAAAGAAAGTGATATTTTCTGTATTATGTTGATAACATGACAAGTATTTATTGTACCTATTGATGTGTATTATATTTCTGCATTATGTAAAATTTCGACGGTATTATGATTGTAAAAAGTCGGGCGTTCAATAAATAAATAAATAGTTACATCTAGAACTGAGAATCTGGGCTAGAGCCTCACAATACTTGATAGACCTACTTGATAGACCTACATGGTCAGCCCCATTCACAAAGCTGATGAAAAGACTGACGTCAGAAATTATAGACCAGTTGCAGTACTGTCAACAATTCCAAAAATTTTTGAAATGATTATCTGTGATAAAATCAGTCCACAAATCACGCCTTTCTTAAGAGGTAATCAACATGGCTTCTTACCGAAGAAATCAACGGTAACCAACTTACTCTCTTTCTCTCGACGGGTAGCACAAGGCCTAGACTGTAGGCATCAGACGGACGTAATTTACACGGACTTCGCAAAGGCATTTGACCGAGTAGATCACGATATTCTAATAAAAAAGATGCATAAAATAGGTTTTAATCAACCCTTACTGACATTTTTTGCGTCATATTTAAAAGATAGAAGTCAGTATGTAAATATAAATGGATACGACTCCCATAAGTTCGCAGCTCTGTCAGGAATTCCTCAAGGATCGAATCTCGGTCCCATGTTATTCCTCATTCTGATTGATGACATTCAGGATTGCATACGTCACAGCTCATGTCTACTATTCGCAGATGACATGAAACTGATGAAGGAAATCGAATCAGATTATGATTATTCGAAACTGCAGGCCGACCTCGATTCAATCATGATATGGTCGGTAGAAAATAAACTTAACTTCAATATTAAAAAATGCGTTGTTATGACTTATAGTCGTTCACAAAATCCGGTATTCTGCCAGTATAGAATGAATGGTGAAGTACTTACACGCGTAAACATCATCAAGGACCTTGGGGTGATCTTTGATCCCAAGCTGACATTTTCAAACCACATAGTCCAGCTTACCTCGGCTTGCTCCAAAACTCTTGGTTTTGTAATTAGAACTTGCAAACAATTCAATAACAAAGAAGCAATGACCTCCGTGTTCAACGGAGTGGTCAGAAGCAAGCTGGAGTACGCCAGTACTGTCTGGATACCTTATCAACTTAAATACATAAATATGATTGAACAAATTCAAAAAAAATTCCTAAGGTATGTTTACATGCGATTATACGGAATATATCCGAAATTCATGCATCACGTGGAACTGCTAAAGGAGACAAATTACCAAAGCCTGGAGACTAGGCGTAATACCGGACTCATGGTATTTGAATTAAAGTTACTAAAAAACCTCATCGATTGCCCATATCTCCTGTCATGTTGTGGATTATTCGTTCCTGATAAATACTGTCGAAATCGTAGCCACGACCTATTCTGTATACCGCAGGGTCGGACAGATGTCATTGCCCGACATAGCATGACAAGAGGTATGACCTTACTAAATGCCCTACCAGCGGATATAGATGTGTTTAATATCACTATACCATGTTTTAAAAAATATATGTACATGTATTGTTAGTTTTAATAAAATTGTACCATAATTGGACTTACCTGTCTGTCGTACAATAATAGAAAAAAAAAAAAAAAAGATTTTGTGCAAAGGAGGGCAGTTCGTCGGATTGACAATCCATTTTTAACAGACCGATTGCCATCTCAAACACAATGTGGGCATGCTGAGTCTGTTCTACAGGTATTTTAATGGAGCCTACCTAAGGAGCTAGCAGCATTCATCGCCGGTGCACGTGGGTGCAACTCGACGAACGGGTGGTTTCTTCGACTTATTTTTGTGCACGAGCTTACGGCATCTGTTTTTCCTACTTCAAATAATCCAGGCCTCCTCAAGACCCGCATAAATAAATCTCTTCCTACAGCCCCCTACTTCGACCCACCTGCCCAAGCGGGTGGCGACACAGTTCCCCTGCCTTTCACTGTACAGACAGGGGTGCACTTGTGAGGTGTCACATTTTTTTTTTTAAGGATGCAAGAAATAG
This sequence comes from Hesperophylax consimilis, assembly GCF_061612785.1. Classification (NCBI taxonomy): domain Eukaryota; kingdom Metazoa; phylum Arthropoda; class Insecta; order Trichoptera; family Limnephilidae; genus Hesperophylax; species Hesperophylax consimilis. The sequence goes on from NC_142842.1 coordinate 8,968,953, forward strand.
GCCAGGCATGAAGGTTGACGCGACAGCTAATAACATTTTTTGTTTAGTGATTTATAATACAATATTATCATGCAGAGATTTGCGATAAAAAATCTTACGTAAAACATTTTGACGATATTCAAAATGTTGTTAAACCTTTTCGACGGATAGAAGAAGGGGTAGGTTGCAAAAGAAAGACATAAAGGACACATACATAAATATTTAAGCGTAAAAATTTCAAGCTGGGGGATAGATTTATTTCCTAGGGCCGTATATAATCGGTGCAAATCCTGTCAGAAGCCGGTTATACAAGTTTGCCAAACTTTACACTTGAAGTTCGTCCCAAATATTCGGCGTAGTGAACAGGAAGAGGCCGCTCAGATAGGGCCAGAACTTTTACAGCACCGTATCTATAAAGACGAACCGCTGACATACCTACTGTAACCTCTCCTTCGTTCTCACGACCGATGAATGTCAAGGAAAGAGATGTTAGAAATAAGTTATCAGCGGTAGGATGATAACACACCCGCACCTGGGGGCCATGTACATTTGTACATGTTCGAGGGCTATATCGCGCGATCGTTTATTTCAATTCCTTCAAGTCCTGGAAAAGGGATGTTCGGAGGGGCAGATCGCCTGGTAGTAGGGCGTTAGGAGCGATGAGTTGACAGCTTAAGGGACCCTTATCCCCAGACATATGAATGGCCCAGGGGCCCGGGCCCGGAGGGGACAAGTGCGCTCACTTAATATCGAGAAAATCTGATTTCCCATCGCCAAAATCTACCGTCATTTTAATCAAAGTACGGAATTTTTTTAAACATTTTTAAAGACGCATAATTAGTTTTCAAAATGATTTCATTTCCATGGTTGAAGCAATGAAAATAGGATTTGCGCAAAACTTGTTAGAGACTTTTTAATGATTACAAATAAATAATTTGTAATCATTAAAAAGTCTCTAAGTACATTTTATTTCGTATACTATTACACTCTATTATCTACGAAGATTATTAGAAAAATATGTTTTTTAACAAGTTTAGAAAACATATTTTCTAAACTTGTTTTCTAAATATGTTTTCGTACTTGTTTGTTAAATATTGTTTACAAAACGCGAAATGGAAATTATAACGTAACAAGCAAATAGCAGTTCACATAATTTCAATCCATAGGCTGAATAATTTTCCATTATTTTCGGATTCCCTAAATGGTGGAAAATCCACCTTCTGCATTGCGCGAAAATAAAATTTTATCATTAGTTTTAAAGAGAATTTAAGTCAATTTAGAACGTCGTTAGAATTAACATGACTGGCTTTGCGATTGTTCAAGAATTTACATTAAAAAACATGACGACCCCATTAAAACATAAAATATGTAATAATAATAATAATAATAATTGGATAATTTGTAGAGCGCCGTTTTTGTGAAAAATCACCTCAAGGGCGCTGTACAATTTATTTCCTAGGATCTACATTTGTTATTTAGAAATGATACCAAAACAAACTTACCTGGCAAGTCACTTCCAACAAACACACTTATATTAAAAAGTTTATGCTTATAAAAGAATCAAATATAAAAACAGTAATCAAATCAAATATAAAAACAGTACATTAAACGTAACACATTCTAGGAAAAATATTTGCCACGGTTATTTTTACGATACTGTGGAAAATAGTTTGGTGTTAAAATAAATTTAAAAAATCACGACGTGTGGAATGTTCAATACGTGTTATTATTTGTGTGAAGAGTAACACAGGCGCAAATTCCTAAGACGTAAAAAATATAATTTATTAAACAGCAACAAATAACTTGGCTATAAATCAAGTTCGCAAAGCCTTAAACGGCTTCAATATTTGCAATGAATATACCACCGCGGTCACCGGCCGTGGTAAGAACAAACCAATAAAACAAAAAGAATTATATACTACGGTAACAAAGCTCAGGCCATACCAAAAGCTTCGTCGAACGGTTCTGTGCAGAATGGAGTCATTAAATTAGCCGTCTAACCACTCAGGGGAGAAATGGACCGTTTCGTCAAAAGCATAATGGTTAGCGAGGGCCCTTTGACAAACTCTAGGAATATAAATTTGATAATGCAATCCACTGCAAAGCTTTAAAAGTTTGAGACTTGTGAAAGTCAAATAATCACTGTAAATAAAGCGTACTTACATGAAGTGGGTAAGTTAACTTTTAATTATACGAGGATGATACACAAATAATCTAGTTCTCAGAATTATTAAAAATGAGTTAGTTTATTAGTCACTCTAAACAATATCAGCTATCGCAGTTGTTCAACCTCACCAAAATTCCACCAAAATTTTACGAACGGCCCAAACCTCGAGACACTTAAGTTTTTTTGAAAATTTATCGTACCGTTCTAAAAATAGTTAGAACATTCAAAAGTCGTACATTCTAACAGAACCGAGCCGAAGCGAAAACTTCACCAAATAAATCTTATGAATATACGACCTCGCTTATGAAAAATGTAAACACTGTAAAATATATTTCGTTGAATGTGTTTATGATGATCTTAAACGCTTATAAGTCCATACTATATAACTCTCATAAATGCGTTCATGGGATGCTGTTTCATCTGAAAATGTATATATATATCTACTTGGGGAAATAAAAGCTCTCTGGCGATGTCAGAGAACTAATAAATAGTTTGGAAAGTTCTGGGTTTCGTCGAAACCAAACTTTTAAAAGGATTCTATGATATTTTTTCTGCAAAATATGGTGGAATATAATGGGACAAACAAAGTTAAATGGATATTCTATGAACAAAGAGTTTCAATACGCAGTCCGTTAAACTTGTTTATTGCTGTTTTATTTCTTCCAAAGTAATTACGATCAAAATAATGTATAAAAAAACTCTCCATTGCCATTAATTCAAACGACAATAATGAAGAACCTACGCGGATTAAATTAATAATTGGAGGTAAGAAGGTTAGGTTTAACACCAAATGATTAGTAAAAATATAACAACAATATATAGGAGCTTTTAAATAATTAAACTGCTGAAGCTCGTGTATTTATCTTTGCTGTAATTGCTGTCGAGTTTAGTGAAGACGACATTTTTAATTAAACCAAAGATTAAAAACTTAATCACAGAGATTTGACGCGGAAGATTTAAGCTTTTAGCGGATGTTGTATTTTCTACAGAGTATCTGTAGCGTTACCATTTTAATTTTGGTATCCTAGCAGAGTTGGTTGTGGATCGAAAATTAGGTATGAAATATTTGAGTTATAAAAAGTAAGATTCACTTAGTATTGAAAAATAGGCAGTATTCAGTAAAAAAAAAGAAAAGAAAATCTTAGATAATAAACGATAACGCAGGAGTGAAGATTCAATTCAAACAACATGCAGATTTGAACAAAAAAGTTTAATTATTGACACATATAATTTTTTTTTTTTAGAGTTGTTTAGTTTTTCCGGTTCGGACAGTAAAGATTACATTTATGCTAGTTATCTCCAGAAGAAGAAGTTGATACATATTTAGCACCAGAAGAAAAATAAATAAATATTGCACACCTCAAGTCGAACAGGATCGTTTTCGCAATATTACCACTAAGAACTTAATGTTCCCCACTTCACGTGGCATGATTTATTGAAGTATATTATTGCTGCAGAGATTGTTTGGCGCCCACTCCAGCCGCGCTGGCCGATAAACAATCAGAATCCGGGAAACGTGAGATAACTGACTCCGCAGTATAATATTATCATGACATATTATGAAACATCTGGGGTTAAGGACCCAAATGAACGCTGAACGCTATTACAGTTGGCCTGCTATGTAGATTATGAGATGTCGTTGATAGAAGAGGCATAAGCTTATTACAAAAGTTCTTAATGAATATTAACATTTTAGGAAATAACTAGCATGTTAACTGCGTATTGCTAATTTATTTAGAATCTCTTCAACTTACTGGTGATCCGGTTAAAAACGGGATTGCAGGCCTTTAATGAATTAATTACCAGGTTCCCTGAAAACAGATTTGGTAAAAGATGAATGTATGATCACGATGTCGCAACACGTATTCATAAACAATTATAGTAATCGAAATTTACTGAAAGTAAATCAGGAAACCTGTTAATTCATTAAAGGCCTGCCATTCCGTTTTTAACCGGATTAAAAATAATTTTAATAAATTAGCAATATTAATTTTTCTCCGTGTGTCATAAATGCACAGCATTAACTACAAAAAATTAATATTCATAACAAAATTACCTATCATCTTTCTGAAGAAATTTTTACTATTGGTTAGACAAAATTGTGTTAGAGGAGAGTAATATTATTTCAAATCGGAATATTTTTGTTTCATAAGCAGCAAAAATAAGGAGTTCATGAAATTTGCGTAAGAAATTGTAAGTTGATGTGATTATTTTCAACTCCCATTGCTTTGTTATGAGCTATGGAACTTCGAAACATTGCAATTATCAAAAATAAAATAAGAGGGCATACGGTTTATTCCATCCATATAAATTATTGTACAATAAGAAAACTGAATGGTGAAGTGGGATAACAATTTGATTAATAAAAACTGAACAAAATTACAAATTAACCTGACATATAGGACATATATTATACTATAATGATGTTATGAAAAAAATTACAAATCCATAATGTGAAATTCGTAACATTAAAAAAATCAATAGAAGCTACGTGTTTATGGGAAAAAAATCCCACTAATTCGGGATAAAAATGCACTTAACGGAATTACCCAATCCCTCAATTATTATTTATTACGAAGGAAAAAAGTTCGGCAAGGCAAAAGTGGACCGAAAAGCGGATGTCTAGAAGTATTAGGCGTAATTGGATTTGATTTTTCCAAAAGCCCATAAAAATCTTAGGGCCGAATTAAGATTCGAATCTGTAATGGAAAGCGACGGGAAAGCTACAGGCATGACAAAGCGAGCCCGGGAAATCACATTAACTTAGTTTTTTATAAATAAAAAGCAGCAAAGGAAGACAAGATTAATGATATTCAAGGAACAGGAATTAAATTACGATATTTGGGCTTTACTAACGATTGCCGAGAGATGAGGACCAATGAAAAAATATGTATTGTGTTATGAGGAAATGCAATAAGTTTTTAATTCAGAAAAAATATCATTTTTTGAATATCACAACGCAATTCATTGAAGAAATCTCAATAATTAATCGCAATATCGGTTTGTATGAAGCAGTGAATCTCTAGATACGTAAACTCTGAAGTTATTAATTTTGCACAATCTTTTCTGTGTACAATTACTAGGTCCACGCTACTATTTTTAGTTCACGTAGTAATTACCAGCATGAGCCATAAAGTTTTTAAAAATCCGTTTAACTAAGTTTTTAAAAATCCGTTTAACTGTGATAAAATACGACGAAAGATGCCAAATTAGTCGTTGCATATTTAATGCGTGTTGAAAGCTCGGACAGAGTCGGGTATTAAACACTAATTATTATATAAACTATGTTTTTTCAGTATGAAAAGGGGATGAACCACTCTCACGTAGTGGCGTATTCGCCACGAAACATTAATAGCTTTTGAGTGACGTTGTGTCATATCTGACACCGAATGACACGTTATCATAAAACTCGTTGGATCTTATTTTCTGTTATTGTCAAAATAGGATTTTAAAAGTTTTAGAAAGAGAAAATACCAAGCTCTTTCTTTGAATTTAAAAGATCATCATATATTTATATTAAAAAAAAATTAATTGAACGTCAAGAGGGAATATTTCTAAATAAATCTCTTATCTGTCAGATTTTGTTACTAACACGATATTATGTATGTATTATATTGTCTAGACCCGAGGGATTAAAATATAACAAGACCGTGATGTCAATTAGTCTCGGCTTTTTTTTTTGCAGGTAGCAATACATTGTTTGCATTTTTTTGTGAGATATATAAGGGTATATGAAATTACAACACGGTAAAATGTGGGTAGTAAAACCAGCATGTCATAATTAAACCACCCGGGGCGCTCTAAAGTAACATTGCCTTTGACTTTGTTTCCAACGTAAATGGACATAAACCATTCGCTCAAAAGAATAACATGAATATATCCGCCTTGATTAAAAATATATAAAAACAAGAGAGAAATCGAACAAACTTCGCATCTAAAAGCCACATTATAAAAGTCCAATATTATTTTTCCGAAATTAAATTCACGAACCCCTAACGAGGAAAATACGATTCTGCGCAGTGATGTGAATAATTAATTAGACATATTGTTATGGCAGACAGATGAAATAAAATTTCTACGCAAATGTAATTAATCAGTGAAACTGAATTATTGCTCAAAAAGCGAACATTATATTGTGATTCCGCCAGCAAACTGTTATTGGATTCTCATTTGTCAATGAACATAAAAAATAAAATGTTTTCATCAATATTATTCATGTTGATTGTCATTTTATCATATCAATGTTATTCAGCTTATGCATTATTTATGTCTAACAGGGAATGAGTATACAAAAACTGTATAAAACTGTGAAAGTTGTAAAAGCTTTTTTAGGCGTATAAATAAGTTAAATTAAAATGAAGTTTAAGATTGGAGGGATTTACAGATAGCTACACATTTTTTCATACTAATTCGTGGATGATTTGAAAACTCGGCTTTCATGGAGAGTATTCATTTCTATGGATATCTCCGTGACCGAGAGCATAGACTGTTCTCCCAGCCTGCAGGACTAACTTGTCAATGGTCGGCGGGGAGAGCAATCTTGCCATAGAACAGAATCAATTTGGATATCGACATATTTAGCATCAACGAAATAGCCTTAAAAAGGCAAGCTCTGTTACTATTTACTAGTATAGTTGACATGCCCATTGTTTGTATCTCTAAATAATATAAAACAAGCAACGATATTTTCACCACGGATATTGAAAAAGCCATAAAGCTTACCTAATGATTATTTAAGATAAGTGATGAACTTGTCAAAAAACGAGGTGTCATGTTGTTTGTCAACATGCTATTTTGGGCTCGTGGTGTAATTTCCATTGTGTACAATGGAGCTTTGAGCCACATTTAACTACCATGAAATAGACGCATCTCTAAATAGTATAAAACAAAGTCTGTTTGTGCGCTTAGTTCTTCTAAACCACGCAGTAGATTTTGATAGGGTTTTACTATCATTTAGAGAATATCTTCCGGAAGGTTTACATATATAATAAATTACAAAAGTAGAGAAAATTCGATGTTTTGTAATCAAGTCATCTTATGAGATACATCAAATTAATGTAGTACAGAAATGTATATCTTAAAAAGGCATACAGATTAGTCCGCGTTGGTATAAGTCTATATTCTAAGGATAACCCCTAGCAACGCTGGGTACACGTCAGTTGGTTTATGTAATAATTCTACTTTACAAATTTATTTAAAAACGCGCTAAAAAGAATAGTTTGTAATGAATTTCAACAACAAAGATCCAAATATATGACTCGTTTAAAGACACTGAATACGTGAAAACAATGTATTTGGAACAATATTCATTTTTAATTTATAAAACAGATACTAATAATATTATGACATACATAATAGATGAATATTTGCATTTTATAGCGAGATAAATCATACTGATTACAACCATCATCATTAATTAATACTTCCAGCACGATGATAACTAATTTCGATTATAACCAACGAAAGCTATATTCAAATGAGTCGGGTACAAAAAGTATCGAATATTTAATGGGATTGGATATTCGTAATACCGCAAAATTCTTTTATTCCACTGTAAATTTGACTCGACTACCAATATAACTGAGCACCGAGTACCAAGCAGTGGCGGTAATCGCAGCACATACCTACTACTCTATTACTGAAGTGCCCGGGAATTTGTTGAATCCCACTACAGTTATCTTTATTATAACCAAAACGCGGCTACGGGCAATCTCCGCAAAGCCGAGATCACGGAGTATGCGAGAAGCTAGTGTTCGAACCGAACATAAATTTCTACCTCCAGAGCAAATTGAGAAACACCAACACCAGCTAGGCCATAGCGAGGCGTATTTCGAAATAGGCAAATAGATGTATCTGGCTCTATTTTCGTGAACGCGTGGGGTAATACCTAATAGTAATCAAGTAATCACTTTGTCACCGCAAACGGGATTCCCGTAAATGAGGTTTGAGAATATAGGATGCGAACATTTGCCGTATTGCCTGATGAGGTGGAAAATTATTATTAGACACCCTTTCAAGAAGCGTGTTTGGATTCAAACATTAATCATCCAATTAACCAATGATGGCATAATTATACATGTACATAGGATTACCAAAACATACCCACTGCAAATACTAGCAAAACCGATCATCTGGGTATTTAATGAGCATGTAACAATATAAAATACGTAGGTTGTGTAATATTGTTTTACAACTAAAAACTAAAAACTGACCTTTTTAAGCTGTCATACCCTTAAATTAAATATACTATTCCTGAGAGAAAGTCCAATTATATCCAATAATGTATGAAATCCTGTATCTTCGCTAATAAACAATTAGTTAATGTTAATTAAGTGTTAATCTTAAGTGACCTACCAGGTAAGCATGGTACTGTATATTATCTCCAAATATAGTAAGTAATAAGATAGATCATTGTAGAAATGTATTATATATTTGTACAGTGCCCTTGAGGTGCTTTGCACAAAATCAGCGCTATAGAAATCATCCAAATATTATTATTATTCAAGTAACATTCAATTCAATCTAAATCAGCGATTGAATAAAACGTGTTCATTTATAGTACATTTTAAGATTAAATTGTAGTTTCAATGTTATATACCAAAAATAGTATTATTCCGGCGGTCAATGTTAGTCTGGTAAAGTTTATGTTTGCCCCGGGGTTACTTGAACCATAAGAAGTACAAGCACACGATAAGATACACGTACTAAATATCCCAAGTGTACTTGGATGATAAATTGTGCACTCTTGTGGTAGCACCGACCATGCAAAACAAACTTAAAAGCTCAACTATGATTATGTAGAAGAAATTATTCAATGACTTCATAGCCAAACCCACCGCAGTCTGGCATTACCCACCGGTAATGCCAGACCGGTGGGTAACTTTTTGAGCAAGGAAATAAAATTGAAACATTAGAAAAATTCAAAAGAAAAAAAGTTAGAAACAAAATCAGTATCCAGTGTCAGATTCATTCGGTTTACTTATAAGTAACGTACCTACTGAAGATTAAGTGAAATTAAACTACCACATAATTAAACAATATACATTCTATTTTCTTCTTATCGTTGAGGCGTCTTTAAAGAATGTTCAATAAGCCATTACAATTAAATAGAAAGAATGCTATAAAATGCTCTTACATAGTTGCGGCCCAAGTAGGTCAGATAACTTACGCCGTAAATCAATGTAAAAACATGCATTTCCCTTGCCCACATTTTTCCAGTTTGTGCAATAACCGGTGCAACGGGAACTTCATCTGAACGGCCTTATGATCCAGTTTCTATTTTCGCAAATTCAGCCAAGTGCACGCGGTAGATTGTACCAAGTCTACCAGACTACCGGGAATTTACCTGATCCCGCAGCACTTCCTAATAACAATTTCTCTCAAGATGATTTTATGTAAATATGAGCATGTTACGAATTTGCAACCTTACAAGGTCGGTGACATGCAAAAAAGTGAAATATTCTCTTGAATGTGAAATATGTATTTGGCTCCCTTGGGTTGGTGTTAATTTTCTCATTCAAAATTCCAACATACGAGTCATGACATAACTCTCGTACATAACATAACTCCTCAGGTCTCAGCCATATTGTCAGAATAGAATATATCTGAACGAATCCGAAAATGAAAAACTGTTTTAGAAAGGTGATAAAATACGCTCTTTTATTATTAGAAATTTTAAAAAAATTATTGTAAAGATTATAAAAAAATTAAAATGGTTTTTTTTGGACTCCTTTTTGTAACTAAAATTAACATAAAAAAAAATAAAATAAAAAAACACTTATCTTATTAGACAAATGTATTACTAACGTTACAGACACAGCATTCTTTTGAAGTCTCATAATTTAAAAAAATTAATTAATTGCGGTCGGTACCTAAAAGAGCACATTTTAATTATTGTGTGGTTAACTTCTTTGAATATAAAGCGTGGTGTTTTTTTCTTTCTAACACCATTTATATCATATTTCTCACAACGGTAAGGAAGTTACAACGATTTCATTGAGACCATATGAGTTAAAAAAACGTACATGTAATACACATAAACCCTTGAAGCATTCATAATATTACAAAGGTAATCCCCTTTATCCTGAAAATGTAAAGACAATCATGTAGTGTTAGGTAAGTAAGGTAATATTATTATTTAATAAGGGTTATCTTGCGTCTAGAATAATCTACGAAGAAGATTTATGAAGGGCAATAACACTTAATCGTTCTTGAATTATATCGAGATCCTTTCAATAGTTTGGGCACCTAGATCTAGTCTAGACCGAGGGGATGAGAGCTTCTGAAAATGACAATCTACCACGAGACACGAGAGGCGGGACAGGGGGAAAGGGCGGGACCAGATATTTAACTTTAGTTATGAATACGTAAATTGGTTTACGTGTTGCCGCCAACGGGAAACTTATTTCATTACACGGTCCATCGTTAAGCTGGCTCCAGCAACCCGTAGAACCCCGTTGCTCGGTGCACGGGGCCAAGCGAAACGGTCTCCAAATGAATTCATTACTTACCTACTCTAGTTAAGTGCATGAAATGATAAAAGCCGAATTCTTAACGATATTCCGGCAGTGGAAACTTTTAAAGCGATAAGCGAATTTGCTTTAGCTATTAAACATAGCTAACCAATTAGCGGTAAGCTTTCTTGAGGAAGGGATTTCCTTAAAGGCTGAAATACGATATCGCATTTAGGGAAGGGTTCTATTAAAATCGACTGTTTAAAAGTCGGCGTAACATTTTAGAGGGAATATAAAAATAAGCCAACTTTAAGTGACTGCCTAAGTTTGCGATCCAAGGATAAATAGAAATGGGAACTTCAAAAACTTTATAGATGGTGTTACAATGTTCAGATAAATACTTCGAACAGCTACTGAACTCTTACGAGATAACATAATAATGTGAACCGGTTTATCATGACAATGGACGGCACGAATATCCTCTGTGCTATCTTGATAAAAATAAAATACAAATATCACACAAATATCAACACGTAATACTTCAAGATAAAAAAACCGTTGAAAGAGTTAGGTCCTTATATTTTTATTCACATAAGTGTCCATAAAGGTCTTGGATTTTTTGATCTATTAAAATATATACGTACTGTTTTCTCATATAAAAAAGGGTTTTAGAAACATTGATAACAAGTGATACGTTTCAAAGTATGTACGGAAACTATACAACTGGACCATATGCAATATCCTTTTCCGATAAAAACTTCTCAGAAATACCATGTGCCCAGGATTTGATATCCTGGTTGCGTGGTATCGCCTCTGAGCTCAGCCCCGGGCGTACTGGGGCGGAAGGAACGCACGATAGGAGCTCTGTTTGCGCAGACGGCATGTAATGGAGAGATTGCGCTTTTATTGCATGCAAGCCATAGTGCCGAGATCCCCGCAGAATATTACTGCAGATTTCGCCAATATGTATTCGGATATTGGAATTGAACTATGACATTTCCGGAACCACGAAACAATGTTTGAACAAGAATAGAACGTCTGGAGCTTAAATAGAATGATACTAAATAATCTCAATTGCAAATAATTGATGTGAAATGTTTAAGATAGACAAGAATGTTCCCTTCCTCCCTCTGGTTGTACTAACATACATTACTTCTGCCTGCGTTACTTTCCACCCCGACATTTGACACTTTTTATTCCCATTTGTTAGTAAAACTATCGTCCTGACGAAGGCTTAACATTTCCGTTTGAAGTAGTCAGACAAAACAAGGAAGATAGCCTAGAACGAAAATAAAACAGATAAAATCTCAACATTTCTGTCGTAGGAAGGTGCAATAGATTATAATCCCTTAGTCGCCGGAGTGGGTACGAAAGGAAAAACAAGAAGATGGCGAGAGCAAACAAGCGGCCGACAGCACGCAATGTCAATACGGATGCTGGCCGAGGGTTCCAATAAATCACCACCCTTGCAGGCTTAGGGGGGTGGGGAAAATAAGACACAAAGGAAGGCACCCGATAAGACCAAACACAAGACGGGCAGGAAAATCAACCCTTCAGTCGCAGGGGCGAGAATACGACGCACTCCGCAAACATTATGATTAGTTTAATGCGCAATTTTAGAGGGTAATGGTCAATCGTCATAATGAAGTGAGGGACATAAAATGTATTATAATGGCGGTTGAGCGAACACAACGATTGTTTTAATTATTCGCCGAGATACATGATTCATTCCAGGGCTCACAAATCATTGAAACAATTCGAATATGGTAATCTAGCGAGATTGATACGAGAAACGACGGAAAGCCCGATACACGCCGCATTGGGAATTATTAATGTATGTACGCACGACAAGCAACACACAGTACACACGACAATCAGCTGTGGCAACAGAGCTGGCTTGGATGTCACAGATACGCCACTCACGTACAAATCACAGATACACACAAATAATTTTACCAGCTGTCAAGTGAATGGTTAGGAAACCAAATCACGCCTGAATAAAAATTATCGTCAAAACAATAACGAAACACGCATACAACTTGGTTAGTTCAAATTACTTATTAATTACACCCAACGCGCAATACAATCAACATTGTAGAAACTGACATGATTGAAGATGAAAATGTAATTAATAAAAAAAATATTATTTAACAATGTTAAATAATAAAAAAGTTTGAATTATTTATATAGCGCCGTTATCGTAAGAAAAACCAGAAGGGCGCTTTAAACCTTTCTTTTATTGTTTAAAAAAAAAATTGACAGTGGAAATAATTTTTTTGTCTTATTTTATTTATTTAATCTTTAAACTTCATACGCCTGTCCTTTTGCTATGGCGGGTAAAGTTTGTAGATTGAACATTTTCATAATAATTGTTGGTAAATTATACAATTCCGATTTAGTTAATATTTTATATGACAATTTATAAGTTAATAATTGATAAGTTTTATATTTCATATGATAATTTAAGACAATTGGATAAGGATTGAGAGAGATATATGAAAGGAGATTAGGTGCTTAGAGTGTAGAATGTATGGGTGTTATGATTGTAATGTAATGCAAATGTAAGGATCCATAGTTATTTGTGTTTTGAAAGTATAGAGTTGGGTTTCGATTTTTCTGGTAGGAGGTTGAATTAATTTATATGTATATATTAATTAATAATGTTCATTGCAAAGATTTATTACTTTTCTTCGCATATTTTTGGGACCAGTTTTACCCTGGTACATCTATTGAAGATATGAAGACTCCGTGAAAAGCAGATCTGTGGCTTTCTTTACATACCCGTTTTTATTTATTTCTTCAACAGTTGCAGCAGTGGAGATGTTACAGCTTCCGCGGTTAATGGTGCAGCCACACGCAAAGCTCACATCAACAGATAATATAAAGCACAATAGCGCTCGCCATACAATCCCATACAGACCCGACACACATAAAAAGATAACGCGCTATAAGTGTGGTTCTGAACTTCGCTAACCGAATTTATTTTACGTAACCGCTCCCGACGCGATATTTGAAAAGTTATGCGTCCCCCTCTCCGCCGTAAAAAGGAGAGGGGGTCATTTTAATTGCGGAGCTACCAACTAAGTTCCGTGCTCCCTTTGACAGCCATGACATAAGCAGCCTAATAATGCATTTCTTATTTATTATGTTAGCTCATATCGTCATGTGTGCTAGTAAATTTAGAAACATAAAAAAACTTTATTTGGCAAACATACTTAACATATATTTAAAATATAAATATAATCAATATTTGAATTTGAAGTAAACAAATTTTCGCCCTTTCAAAATTAATCATATTTTTAACTCAGTATGTTTATTTGGTAATATCATTCGGTTTTTTGATAAAGTTGGACGGCCCGAAACCTACATAGAGAAGCTTCTAGTTTGTTCGTTTGTTGATTGTTTTCAATTGTTTTACTGGGTAATCTGGTTTGCTCTCGTCAGCTCTCGTGCTCTCTTCTCGTTCCCTGCCCTGGTGTTGGTCCTTGCCGCCTTTGCCTTCGACATTTTTAGAAATCGACGTGAGCTTATTTTACAATAATTTATTATATGTCGCTTTCGTCGATCGGCATGCGAACTGCGAATTTCCTGATTCGACGGAGAGGTTATGTCAGGTTATGTGAAAATGCGCTATTTACGCGCAGATTGTTTAAAATCTAAACAGTTTATAAATAGCATTTATAATTATATAGTTGGCGGCATCATCATCTGAGGATGAGCTGTCCAACAGATCCAGCAATAGGCGACAAGTATCATCCATTTCGAAAACGTGCTCAAGCTGTCAGTAAGTAAAGTTGTCACTTTGACAGATGAAATTATGTTCCTCGGCCGCTCTCGAATTCAACTGACCCCCTCTCCTACCATAGGAAGAAATATTTGATAGCGTCGTGTGTCGGTAGAAAAGATGATGCGCTGTACATTAACTTTTGATGTGAGCTTTGCGTCTGGCAGCACCATAAATGTGAATTACGGAGAATTTCCATTAGTGGTTGAGAGGGGAAGCCCAAATAGTCACCCACGTCAAAGGATTACCTAACGAGGAGGTAATGGAGGGCTGCAGATCGTTAGGTAGGTACTACTAAATGTCAAAGGTTGCGAAACGAGAAAACTTGTAAATAAGTCGGCAATACTAAATGAAGACAGTTGTATTATGGGCGAGGAATCTAAATTATTTATTTCTTATATTAATTATCTTATACCTTATACAGGGTGTCTGGGGTAAACTGCGCTAACTTCGGGAGGTGAATCTACGTAATGGTAGAAGTAAAAAAGATCAATAACTTTTTTCGAAATTTCAATGTTCATTTTCCAATACAAAAATATTTATTATTCCATACAAACTATTCATATTTTTTGCATAAAAACTACCTTAAAACATTAGAATTTCGAAAAAAGTTATGTACCTTTTTTATTTCTAAAATCATGTAGAATAATCCCCCGGGGTTAGCGCACTTTACGCCCGGACCCCTGTATGTATTAAATATGTTATATTAAAATTATTTTATTTTTTTATTTCTTTTAATTTTACTTATTTCCATACTCGTAGATAAATTGATGATAAGTGAAAGTAATACAAGGAATGTTCCTAATAAAAAATATGGTTGTAGAGTGTAAAATAATCAGTAACTGTATGCAAATGGTTAAGCAGTAATTTAATACCTTTTAATACCTCACTAGGAGAATCTGTACTGAGGCTAACTAATTATTAATATGGTATTTCACAAATGTGCGAACGTGTTAAATATATCAAGATTACTTTTATTATACCAATCGTCGCACTAAAATATGTATATTGTTATAATTTTCATTACTAAGTCTGTTAATTTCTAAAGTAGTATTATGACGAACATTCCGCCTAGGCAGTTTACTGGTCAATAACAAATGTCACCGGGACCGCCTAGAAAGGTTAGCGGGCGTGACGTCATAGAAGTCTACCGCACAAAGATATCGTTTTGACAGTAATTTTAAATCTTCAATATAAAACAACCGTTTTTAATTTAATTATATGAGAGCGTTTCACATTTATTTCACTAAAATCAATCTCATGCTATGTAGCGATGTGTCATGACAAATTTTATTAAGAGCAGAAGTCACGGTACCAGCTCAATATGTCGACTCAAATGAACGATGGCTTAATTTAACGGGAGCCAACTCAGAGCTCAAAGCGTATGAGCAATGAGAACACTGTGCTCCCCCTGAACGGCTCCTCCGATACGGCTCCAGCTTCCAAAGAAAACGAATGGCTCTTGGTACCGGTACGCCGCCTCGTACCACGAGTAAAATAAGATGCTAGGTAGTTAGTAGGTATATATTCAAGACCATATGTCGGAGTGTCAGGCGCCGTTCACGTCTCTGAGTATGTAATAACAATGAACACTTTAATATTAATAATAAATGGCTCTATTTTTCTAAAATATCTCCTGATAAAAAGGAGTAACCGTTCAATTGAGCCTTAATAGGTTTTCTGGGAGTCGTAAGAATACGGCTCATCAAAATGTGCTAGCTCAATTGTACGGCTCGTTCATGAACGACTCATCGCTAATGCTTTGATATTTGATAACATAGTACATATACCGATACAATACTGAACGTCTGCAACAAGATATTGACTAATTTATATTAATTATACGCAGAGCACTCGAGTAATGAAAACCCGCTCTTAACAATTGACATTTCAATGAATCACATTAATAACCCTCATTGAATAAAGCCTGCCTCTGAGTATCAAAATCAAGACAACCTTGTTTTAACGGATTACAGATTGTGAGTATTACGTATACGTACTTCCCCCCAAACGATCAATCACAAGCGCACGAATGCTACGAAATATCGTAGTACAAGTTCAATGTAATATACCCTTTCTTTCACAACATACATACAGTAAAGCACAATTGATCTATGGTAGGCGTAGACTTACATTAGGGAATGGCGCAAAGTGGCCACAAAAAAAAGATTTCAAAATTCTTGGTTTATTCGTTTTTCCAGGTTTTCCAATTTACAGTTTTTTTTTTACTTTATGCGTGATATTATATTTGCCCGATTTACACATTTTAACAGTACAAATCGTGGGTTCCATATTATAACAAGATAATATTTAATCTTTATATTAATCGTGCGCAGAGCACTGGAGTAGAGAAAACTCGCTCTAACAATTTATATTTCAATACATTATAAATATTAATAACCCTTCTTCCGAGTATCAAAAATAAAGAGAACGTTGTTTTAATATCTCTCAATGGTATAAAATAAAGTCACTATCCGCATCTATCTGTCATTATTTAGATATTTTTTCCGGAAGGTTTACATATTTCATACATGGAAAGTATAAAAAAGTCGATACAGAGTTTTGTAATTAAGTCGTAAAATTTTTATTTTCGGGTGCTTATATTGCTAGCGCAGGCTAAACCTTATGAGATACATACAAAGAATATTCTATGGAATTGTATATCTTGAAAAGGCCTATAGAAAAGTCCACGATGGTATATGTCTATCTCCTAGGATAACCCCCAGCAACAATGCCGCGTACAAGTCAGCTAGTATTATATTTTTAATTACTTCAATGTATCAATATCCATGTTCCCAAAAAATCATGCCGACATTTCTTACCTTTTTACTTCAATAACACCAGGACACTAGCTTACCAAAATTCTACGATTCCGAGACTTCACAATCTCGGAAACAAATATTCTGATCTGGGTGATATATTTCATTTGAAAACTAATCAGTATAAATGTTGTATATTCTATCACTTTTATTCTTCTAGAAACAAATAGACCTATGTAGGTACCCATATAACTTCTCCGCTTCTACTATTTTGTTTTGTTGAATCTTTTAGATTCAATTATATGCGTGAGGATTCATTTTTGCCATTATGTTTACATTCTTCTTTATTGTATTAATTTTTAAGTGTTTACTCTGATACAAAATGCTTGTATTTTTTTAAAAAGAAAAGCCCACTAGGGCGTGTAATAAATAAATGAATAAATATAAAAGATTATAATATAAGAATAAATAATAAGAATTTGGGAATCGAGTAAAATACGGACAAAAAAAGAATTGCAGGTAGGTACTTATTTATAAACGTCGTTTATACCGCACCAAATGACAGAACATGTAATATATTAACTCATTAAAAAGATAACCTGAAAGTTTAGAAAGGTGCTGTAAGCTCTGACATAACTACATTTTTTTCTGAATGGGATTTCTAGGTCAACGCAACTTTTTAATACTCATTTATTTATTATTTATTTATTTATTAGGTACAATATTTTTTACAATTCAAGTTTTCCAGTAATGTAGGCCTCACTGGGTGGCTTGCCCGTGCTGAGGCCTTCATTTTATAATATGAAATATAAACTACATAATACATTTTATGAGAAAAATTATACATTTAAAATTAAAAATACATAATAATAAATTTAAAATTAAAAAAAAAATAGTACATTGAAAATAATCTTGTGTGTTTGTGAGTGATGTGTGTTTATATTGATTTTGTGTGTTACGTGTAGGTTTTATTTTTATTTTATGCTATGAAATTTTGGTAATATTGTCTTTTTTGTTCTTTAATCCATTTTGTAATTTTGTGTGTGAATTTATTTTTATTTTCCTCAATTTTAATTTCAAGTTTCAAACTGTTGAAAGCTTTTATTGCATGGTATTGGTAGTGTCTTTGTCCAAAGCTTGAATTTACTGTCGGAGTTTTTATGTTTTCTTTGTACGCTTGTCTAACTGGTCTGTTAGTGTTATTTTGTGTATGTTGAAATTTATTTTTTTGTCAAAAATGTAGTTTAGTAGTGTTTTAATGTATAATTGGCGTATATCTAGTAATAATCATTTCATTTATATCGAGAGCTATGAAGCTTTGAAGCATTCAACAACTGCAATAATGTTTCAAAACGACAAAAAAGCATTGTCTGTTTTACAAATAAGATATTTATCCTAGTTTTAAAGTCTGCACACACCCTGCATCACCTTGGCTGAGTGACGTTATAATGAGGCGGAAAATTGTGTCATCCGACTGGCACTCTTTTATCCGCGATTTAACGATCGGAACCGGAGATTTAAACGTCTGAGCTCGGTCTACAGTCTCCAGTCTCCACCTCCAGTCTACACGCTGCGGTCGGGCACAGAGTCGCGCAGGAGACTTGCGAGCAAAGCGAGGAGCTAGTAGCTAGTAGCTATTGTAGCTAGGAGAATGGAAACCACTCTACGATACTAAATATGAACATGTGCAACAAGCGTTGAAAGGGTGCATATTTCTACTTTACGAATAATAAACCAAAATATTAAAACCTATAGCAAGGTAACTAACACAACGTAACTTCACGTATCTATAGTAAAAAGGCACATTTTCTAGATTTTGTGACGCTTTTGCCATTTTTCATTATTGCCTGCCAAAGGGGCAATTTTTCTTTGTTTTTCGTATTTATATGTTGTTCTTTATGTCTTTGTAGTAATTTCTTATTTTGGGAAGAATCATATTTTCTTCCAATGATTTTTAATGTAAGAGGAACGGCTGCGCTACCTTTTTAATAAAAAAAAAAACTAAATTTGGATTCGTTGTCAAAATACCCAAAGTGAAAAAAATATTTTTTTATCAAAAGCATAGCAAATATATAGTACGGATATGTGCTACTTTATTACATTATAACATATGGGCAATTAAAGGATTCAAATTATCATGATTTTAGAGGCAACTTTGACACAGTAGTTTAGTACAGTAGTTTTGGAATAGATATACATCTACACCCTACACTAGATATAAAATGTTAAAATTTTATAGCTAAATACATTATACTTTTAAAAAATATTTTTGTGGATTAAAGATGATAGTTAAATAAAAAATATTTTGCTTTATTTGGTGTACAATATGATGAAACATAAAGTAAAATGATAAAAAGCATAGTTGTTGCTATACCTATTGATTAAATAATAATTATTCAGTTTATAAACATACATAAAAAATACAATTTTAATACTGGCTGAATGATAAGTGTTTTTTTTTTTAAATTGATAACATACATGTTAGTTCGTTGTTTATAACATGTAACTAATAAGAGAACCTCTGCATAGGCAATATAAGTACATGTGTTGATGCACATACATTATTGGTTAAGCTACAAGAAGAAAGCTCATGAGGTATAATTTTACTTAGGTATAATTACAATGTATTAAAGCATAACAATGTTATTAGTTACTATTCTATCGAATTGAGATTTAAAGCGGTAACTGTAATACGAATGTTATAGATTCAATATTAAAAAAGATACTTTGGCAAGGAATTAACGAATAATTTTTATCGATCACTAATTTTACTAAAAACATAATATTATCTTTCCCATTAGATCTCGCAAAATAAATAAATAAGCCAGCGTATCAGCAAGTTTCGTCGAAATGTCAGATACGAAATAAGTGCTACCCACAATTTCAGATAAATCCATCATAAATCCAAAAATAGATACAAAACGAATTTCTAAGGTCAAATATTTGCATAACCTATTTTTTACGACTCACTTTTCACGCCCTTGTTTTCACTTAATGGTTAATGGAGAATTAACCGAAATTCGCCATCAAGCCCGCATTACACGGGACAACTAGCGGCTTAGAACCTTGACCTGAAAATTATATGACGCGACATTGTTATGTTCCTAATGTTCGCGTGATAATTTATTACAAATGTTCAAAACAGTTTTGTAAAATAATTCAGAATTTATTTATTGAATACATTAGATTCGCTCACTCGGCTCCAAGGGTGAATTTTTGATAAAAACAATACCTAAACATACAACGTAAATTTGGCAATTTTGGATAGAAAAATAACATTTGATAACTTTAAATTTGAAAACTTAAATTTTTTAAGAATTTCGTTTAGCTAGTACCTACCCATCTGATTGTTTCTTAAATAAATAATCGGATAGGAAAGAGTGTGTGCTTTAGTTAGAATTAAAAGTGCAGTGAAATTTTGTCCAATTGGTCGAGTTTGCACTCGTAAGTTCCAAAAGTTCACAAAAACCGAATTTTGCCTTTTTTTTATTTTGTACATTATTTTGTTACAATTTATGTTTTCCAGTAATGTAGGCCCCACTGGGTGGCTTGCCCGTGCTGAGGCCTTCATGTTTATTTTGTTTCATTTTTTTTCTACTTTAGGTATGCGTCATTCCTTAAAAAAAGAGTACGTACTTTAAGCAGCCTAGACCGATATCAACATGTTTTTTTAATGAGAATTTTGTAATAAAATAAAAATGGGATAGCGCACTGCGGAATTATGTCATGTAGAATGTCCTTAAACATCAGTGGGCTGGCCGCCGGAAGACGTCATGCGTCCCGCCCAGAGGTGGAATGAGTCAGCGAGTCAATTAACCAAAGTGAATAAAGCGATGAACGGTGGGCTAGTAGACAGTAGGTACTTACCTACCACTAAGGTACAGCCGGTACAAATTTAAGTAGGTACAGACGGTAAGTACCTACCATCTTTAACTACAGCAAAGCAGTAGGATAAATTTAGCTGTCGAAGTTTATCTATATAGGTATGCCCTGGGCATTAATGTCGGGAAAAAACACCCTACAAATATACGAAATAATTTTACAAAACTCAATACAATATTATTATTTAATGCAGTAGCAAGATAATTCTTTCAGCAACTTCATATTATTCCAATAATATAATTTGAATCAATAGGCAATGAACTCCCCAGCACGGGAGATCTCAGAGTGGATATTATTACCTAAAATTGTTAGAAAAAAAGGAAATATAAATAAAGCAATGAAATATAATACTTAAAACATACATTTAACACTCATACTTAACACTTACATTTATTTATTGACTATTAACCGTTGATATATCGTGATATATCCGTTTCCTCAAGTTCAAAAACTCTCGCGCCAAATTTTAGCTGCTTTGTTTTTTGACAAGTTTGGTAGACGAGCTTATATGGGGTCGATAAACTAACGATATCAACTGTCAGATGTAAATGTCGAGCTCGAGAATAAACAATATACTAATAAAGACTTTTATAATGTTGATGTTGGATTTCATGCTATGGCCCCCCCCGGTAGGTGTCTAGAGTCAGTAGGTATTGACCGTAAATCAATATCGGCCGACCGTTAAGCGGACAACAGCTAACACTGCTGAAGATTAAACACCAATCATCGTTTGGAGGCAACGTTATGACACATTAATGGGAATTCCTCGGCGTGTTGAGAGCTTTTACGAGAATTCAACCGTGCGAATGTTACTCGCGCTACTTAATCTTCGGGGGGTACTTTTAAAAACCCAACTTGAAGAATTGCTTCATTATTTGGCGGTTTTGGTATGAAGAAGAAGTCGGGGATGTCCCAGTAAACCAAATACTTGGGTTTGAGAGAGTTGATAGAAAAGTGGTGTAAGAAACAAGGTCTTCTGCCTAGTCCTGCGTGTTTTTGGTTCGCGTGATAATAATTACCAGTTACGTGATATATCATTTAAGTAGGTAGGAGCAAACGAATCTGATTTACCGGAATACGCTCATTAAAGATTTTAAGGCGATAACATAATTTAAATTCCAGTAAAAAAATTTTTTTCAAAGTTTCAAATAACTCGTAGTAATTAAACAGATGATCCCTAGTAGGGTAAGCTATACGGATTTGAAAGAACATATATACCGCCAATGTATGACCATCCGATTCCGAGGCCTCGGATAGGCGGCCAATGAAAATGATTATCTGATCAAGAACGAAGTTTGATATTTGCAAATGATTGTCTGTTCAAGAAATAAATTCGATATTTAAAAAAAAAAGTATATCTGTTAAAGAAAGAAGTTTGACATTTGAAAATGATTACCTGTTCAAGAAAGAAGTTCGATATGTGAAAATGTTTGAACAATTTCTCCAGTAGAAATGAAAATGTATTCTACTCCAGGCGCAGGACACTGCCACAGTGCACTTCTATTAGTTTATCTCTTCAGTGCTATTAGTAATGTAATCAGAATTTTTTAACGTGTTTAGAGCTTTCGACACGCGACGTCCGGAAAATTAGCGCGTCAAATTCATAATGGAACATCGCAAAGATAAACATGAATTATTTCGTTAAAGGTTACATACCTACCCACTTAGTTACGCATATGAGTGTTACACCTCAAAAAACCAGCGCTAACAAACTGTCATGTAACAAATCATTTTATAATATTCATACCCAGTGAAAAAAATTATTAATTTAATAAAATTGATGTCAAGTAAATTTATGAAATTTTCCCGAAAGCAAATTCTTTTTCGATCAACTCACGTCATGCACTCACTGCCTGGCTGCGATTTATTCTTTCACGTGATGCAGTTACGGTGAAGGGTTCGCAGAATTGAAAGGAACAACGTCAAACTAAAAGTTATTATTTACTTTGGGGGGCTGAGAGCAGTTTAATGCGAATGTTTTGAAAATATTGTGCCCCGCGGCGTTCAAGGAGAGGGCTCTGGCGGAGGATCTTCGAGAGTCCTCGAGAGGTCCTGGCCCCCCCCTACCCCACCCCTTTCCAGCTCAGGGCGCCCCCCGCAAAGCCTTTGTCCCGGAATGATTTATAACGACAGCTAAACTTTTAAAGGACCTAAATTCACAGCCGAGGATTTACGTGCATGGAATGTGATGGGTTTTTAATCCTTGGCTCATTCAGCCGTTTCCTCGTAGCTCGGCGAAATATACCACCCATTAAACGGATTATAACAACTAATCTATCTCCGTCAAATTCGCTCTGTAGCGAGCACATGAAATCGTATGGAGCTAGGACAAAATTTCCTTTTTTTCGAATTCGATTTTTCACAATAATAATCGTCCAAATATGTCCGCACGATAAAACTCAGGATAGGTTATTTCGGAGAATTTTAAAAATTCGTCAAATTTCAATGTTCCTTTTCGGGTTCTGTGAAAGTACTATTCAAGTTCTGTTATTATATCAGTATAGGCTAGTTGCCTGATAGAACTGAATAATAACAGAACATGTTCAAATTCTGCGAAACAACCGTCGCGAACCTTAATTTGTCGCCGTACGTACTAAACGGTCGCTGTTTTTAACATCGTTGTACAGCGAGAAACGTAAAAAATAGTGACTTCTAGTTTCTAGTTAGGTGTTTCAAAAGGTTCCATGCTAACTCAACACAGTGACTATTCAACACACTTTTAAAAAGTGATATAAAGTCATTAAAAACAGTGAAAAATTTTTTTTTTTAACCTAACCTACTAAACCCAGTTAATAAAGTTTTTGTTTCATCACTTTCCATGACTTTATATAACTTTTTAAAGATGTGATGAATTATCATTTTGATGTTTTATCCGGTCACCGTTTTAAAAAGACTCAACACTAGAAAATATATTTCACAGATTCCTTGGTTGAAGAGGCTATATTTATGTCAAAAAAGTAGTACGTCGAAAAAACATTTATTTCTGATCAAATCATCATTTATAGTTTTTTCAGTAAATTTACAAAAAGATAGAGAAAATACATTGCATATCCGCCACCACTCCTATTAACAACATTCAATTGAATCCCAAGTGATTCACCGTTCGAGAAAGCCGGCAACTAGAACCACCGTAGAGCTCGAATCCGCAAGCAGTGTTCCCTAACTCGAGTCTCCAATTACTATTATTTCCCCGAGGCAACACGAGGTACGACTGAGTAAAACCTAAGTACAACCCGAGGCTTCGATGCCTTCTACTTTCGGCGTGGAAATCTTCATCCATTAGAGCGATATTGCATCTAAGTGCGCGGATTAAGATTAATCAAACAGCAAATTATGCGCCGGAGAAACGCTAGCGAGTGTATTAAACAACGGTAGTAATAGCATGCACCGATTTATCTTCCGCGTTTCTTGTAACGCTTATATCGTTGAAGTTATTTTGCATTATATTTTCTGAAAATCAATAATGTTCTGCGAGTCATAAAGAAGAGTGAAATAATTGCGGAAATAATTATGTGGTTGATTGCACAGCGTATGCTATAAACGGAAAATCGTAACAATATTTAAAAAATCGTATTGATACTATTCCGAGAAATTATATTAAAAACAAAAAATAAAGAATTGCTGCTGATTTTTCTTACTATAAGTAAATTGCAGGACCATAATATGACATCATTGTTATCTCTTTAATAATTATAACTGTATTAATTATGGGCTTACTTAACTATAATATTTAAGTATGATTTATGTATGTGTGTATGTACTTACGTACCTGGTCTGGCTTCACACAGGAGACAGGCATCGAAAAATTCCTTATAATCAAATTTAATCATGATAAAAAAAAGAAGAAAAGCTTAGTTTCAAGTAGGACTTAAACTCAGATAAAGTGGTACATACAAAGATATATACATGTAAAGGTCAAATATTCCCGGGTTACGAATAACCTGACAATATTTGAAAATCTCAGATCACATTCAGGGGAAAATGTAGCTTGTTTCGTGGTGGAGGACTTGCCAGCCGAAGAATTGAACTCACGAAGTTTTTTATCGCATTTTAAATTGGCTATTGAACTAAAGCCTTCAAAACTGTAATGCAAACGAATAGTGTTCCGCCTACAATTACAAGAAAATTTGAATTTGATAACATCAAGAAAAAATACAAATAACAATTTCTATGAAAAAGGTCCTGAAATAACAGTAAAATAGAATAAATGGCAGTTTGAGTGCACTGTATCGTAGCAGACTGAGCAGACGAGGGGCTAGGTGCAAGGGGTTAAAAACTCACCGTATCTGTGGTCCTTGTCTGCGGGAATGTTGCCGTTGGGTTCTAGCCTGTCGAGGAACTCCTCCGAGTAGCCGTTGTAGGCCAACTTCCCGTCACAGTTGTGTGAAGCGGCGTGGAAATTGTGGCGGTGGTGCTCGCTCTCGGGCTCGTCTTTTGTTGCTGCAAATTAAACAAAATAACACCATTATTCACTTTTCATTTTAAGGATACAAAGAAAACACACATAAATATGAAAAGCCAGTTGTACTGTAATATTTATCATAAGTGACAATAAGATGATAATAGTGCTAAGAATGCTCTAATCTTTCGTAGGAAAATATATCAAATATGATTGCACGCCTTTTTGGCACGTATTTTTTACCAAATGTCGTAACAAAACCCAACACCAGAAGGTTTTCAGATACACGCAAAATTAACAGTGGTTTACTATTATAGTTTACAGTATGAGCTCTGTACGCTTTTGAGTAGATAACCTTCTCATTTTGAGCGCGGCAATATAAGGCTTGTTTGGAGGATTGCTTCTGTAGGATACTACATTTCCATGTTGATCCCTTTTTATCTCTAATCAGAAGTTGGCTCTTTAAAACGTAAAACTGCCATCCATGTTCTGTTTCAAAGCCTCTCGAGGAATAAGTGCTTCACTGCCCTTTGTAAAAATTGACCAATAAAAAACAATCATGGATATAACAATGTGAAGATGCAGATTGAAATTATCATGGACGCCAGCATTTAGCAACAGTCAACGTCCTTTTAAAAGTTCGCTATCCACGTACTTGTTTGCCGACAAGCCATCGGTAACATATCCGGTGAAAGGCCTTAGAAATGTCGACTGCCGCAATTGTGTCTCGGTAGTATTTCAAGACAGTGAGAAAGGCAGCGAAGATAGATAAACATTTGATTTATTGAACTTAAATTCATGAAACATTCTACGACCAGTTATAAAATAAACTACTATGTGTATATTGATGTAAGGTGGGCGGATTAAATTGAAATGAAAGACATAATACTGTAAAAGCATCAACCGCCAACGGAAGGACCGTCCGACGGAAGAATTGCTGACATAAAGTACTCGTACCATCTGAGTCGAGATCTAATGTGAACGCTCACTTTATAGACCATAGAACGAGCGCAAGGCGGTTTTTCGATGCATGGACTCAAATAAAAAAATATGTATACGAGAATATCGTCGACGAAGGTTCTCGTTTAACATAAAATATTTTTGTTTGTTACGCATTATTTACGTGATGCAGGGACTCCCTCTTCCGGAAAGTTTCAATAAATCAGATCAAAATTGTATATTTATGCTGTTGGCTCTCCATGTTAAATTTGAATGGCAGAGCGTGGTTTTCCACAGAGGATCAGCTGGATTATGCATCGCTGACATGTGGTAAAGTACTGACTGATTTACTAATTGCCACATTTGAATGTTTTTTCTCCCTATTTGCACTGCACAGCTTGACAGCTATAATAGTGTTAATAATACTCATGTAGAAAACCTTCCGTCTTAATCCGGCAGCTATATAGATCATTTGACAAAGTAAAATAAAAACATTTTGAGAATGGAGAAATAATTTTGCAATAAATAAGGTCAAATTATATTACATCTCGGTATTCGATAATTTATCCAATATGCTCAGTTCCAAGTATTGGGATAAAAACAATTTGAACAAAATCCCAGAAACCGTAGAAGATTTGCGGCCTGCGTCGGTAATGTAAAGAAACGGCTGCTCTGGGGACATAAGCGGATGGCTCACAACAAATTAATTTATCTTTCTTAAAAATGCCGTGGAAAACATTTGGAATTTATGATGTCATGAAAATTCGCCTTGGGGTCTACTGTACACAGAGGTTGTAAGTATTTATTACGTAATATAAAATATTACGATGTTTAGTGATATTACTGCGAATATATGCTTTTATAACTCACATAAACCAGGGGATAGGCAGGTACAACTTGACATGGATAACGTTGCAGTCATACCTCAGTTATAAAGGATGCCTTGCTAAAGAGATCCCTAGACGTACTTAGAGTGTATTTGAAACAAATAATTATTACCTAAATATTAAAATTAAAGATAGAGTTTTAAACATAAAAATTATAATAAAAGCATAAGTTTTTAAAGTTTAGGGATGTCAAAACCATGACGATAATATTTCGTTTATTCCGTTTCCCATGTGAATTTTGACAGTCGAATAACAACAAAAATGGCGTATTAACTACTTCTTCTAGCCGACTGCAAATTTAATCGTTTAAAGCTGTACACTAGCGCAAAATTTACTCACCGAAATAAATTTATTTATCGAAATGTAAATGCCATGAATAATATATATATTTTTCTGGCAGTAAAATTTAATAGTTCGATATGCGGATGATCCACCGTGTGAGTGGGTAAATTAAATGGGACATCGTCTGACGGTCCAAATACGGAAAATTGCCTGATCCGTACATATTACTGCCTCCCCGTAGGCACAAATTATTAAAAGCTTTTCTAATGGAACCCATAAAATCGAACAGCCGGTTTTAAAATGATTACCTGTAAAATTGAAGGAATACCAATATTAGAATTGAATACGTTCTACTGACGATAATAATGTCTAGAGAAGTTTATTTTCATATATACAGGTTGGTACTCGTAAGTATGGACATAAAACGAACAAAAAGCGTAGGTATGGCTCTTGCTATATTGTAGGGAACTTGTGGAGATTAACGTATCGATAGAAACGGCCTGCAATATCACTATGCAAGATGAACTACAGGGAAACAGTAAAGCTTGTCAAAACACTCACGTATCGGGCCATGCAATTTTATAATGATTATTTCAGTAAAAATTACGCGAGTAGAAAAATAGAAAGAATAAGAAATAAAAAAATTTAAAATTAATTAATAACCAAAATAAATACATGCTTACGTAATATAATAAAGATTATGGACACTCTGTTTGCACCCCGTTGAAAGTGGAAAATACTTTAATCATCCCCCTGGTGAAACCTTTCAGAATTAAAACGTTACCCTAAATGACTTTATATATAGTATGTGACTAGATTTGAATAACTAGGTACTTCCAAACCTTCCTCTTAAACATATTTCCCTTACCACTTCCTTCACCCAGCGTTCCCCTTGATCGAGATGCCATCCCCTCTAGCTCAGGGCTTACTATTTAGCTTTCTCACTTAGATAAAAAAAAGCTTTGTGTTGTAAACGATAATTGGTTTGGACTGTGCGGTGCTTGCATAGAAATAGCGATGGATAAATATAATTCACAAAATTATGTGATATAACAAAATATTAAAACATAAATAAAATAGATGAAAGAAGTTGGAAACCTACGATGGTTAGGCGGTATGTAGGTAGCTTGCGGAAATGTGTAGGTGAATGAGGACCATTGGTCCAGCTCGTCAGAGCTACGTCATCGGTTGACCGCCGATACGCGTGGAACGATTTCCAGCCTTAGTCTCTACGTACGTACCTACATTCGCGCCAATTTCCATAAGCCCTTGGTGAAATCTTCCAAATAAACTGTAGATTCAATAATCGGATTCCCAATCGGCAAGCACCGAAAGCCAAACACCAACTGATTAAGCTTGACGTATTGCTATTGCTGGGCCGTTTTCAGCGGGAAGCGTCTAATCCAATTTTCAGTCCAGACTCAGCGTGAGTATTTTTACGTACGAATATAATTGTAACAAAGCACCCCAAAGAGGAAGTTGCCAATTTATTCGGATTATCGTGAGTATTGATTTCGTTCGGTGGCTTCATATACCTTCTAATCTTATATCATTAGGTGTAAGTTGTAAGTTGTAAGCTGTAAACAAGAGTTAAACTTTAATCAAGCGATAAGGTGGTGAAACTACTAAAATTATAAGTTTATAATCAGAAAGTTAAAACGAATGTTCAATTAAATTTTACACAACTGATAAACAACCATTTAGCATACATTAATGTTATGCGTTATTAGTAAGGTGGGGGGTAAATGTTTATTTCTAGCGTATTGTAAAAGAAACAATACACGTTAACTTTTCGAACTTCCAAAACCGAAGTAATAGATGGACATATCAGCGTATTTTTAGTGTTATTATAAATTAATAATAAGGATAAAAATTTGCCTTGTTAAATTAGTTCGATGTATCAGAGCAATTGATTTTAAAACCCCTGAATAAACCTAAGTCATATTTCTGATTGCTCGAGTCTAAATACCTAACCCCTATGGGGAACTGGCCCCAGGTGAGCATGCTCTCCGGATATTAGGGGCGGGTGGTCACGAGACGTCTGTATTGATTGGGGCGCAGGATAAGTCGGTCTCAGCAGCCACCAAAATTCACTGCAGATTGAAGACGTAAATCACACTAGAAAATCAGAGTTTCCCTACTGGCGGAATGCAATTTTTGAAACATAAACTAATTTTATACCAAGGCAAAAAAAAATCTTAAACTGTAGAATCTGGCGTCATGAAATTTGCACAGCTTTTCTCTTGAATTTTAAGGTCACTATACAATGCATTTCAGCATATAACTTCATTTACAGCATCAGCTTCAAAATATTATGGTTTCAGAGTTTTTCAAACGTAACTAAAAATTAAATTATTTAACCTAACAAACTTTGTCCGCTATCACACAGGGATATCCCTAAGCATGACGGACAAAACGATACAAACATGTTATTTTATTTTTTATTAAATGAAAGAAAAAAATTGAATATAAACGCGTGTAGTAAAAGCAATAAAAAAATAAAAAGCGAAATTATTTTAAAGCTTTGATTATAAAAAACAAGTTTTCCCTTACAACAGCTCGCTTACGGCTCCAACCGTAAGTAATGCTCTATTGAAATAATTTCCTGTCACGAGAGGGGAACTTTACAGTTTACAGCTTTAAAGCTTTCAATCGATATTGTAATTAGTTTTATTAGATGCGCCAAAGTTTGGTCTATAACCGTCGCTCATAATAGACGCAAAGTTGGCTTCTCAGAAATGTAAAACAAAATCGGTCTAAACGGGCAGCTTAGCTGATGTTATGGTGGTATGAAAGCTTAGTAGCAGCACTCCAAAGCGTATTTTGATAGATAATTAAATTGGGAACACTGTTGACGTTATCATAAACGCATTTACGATGCAATTGAGCAAATTATATTGTCAAGGGTAGCCAGAAACATTTCCCACATCAATGGGTAATTGAAAAAAAATGGCATTCGCGAAATTGACGCGATGAGTACGGCGCGATTAATACTTGAACCGAACGTTCATATGCGTGCTGGCTTGACAGTGTGGTGGCGGATTCAATTTTACTTTTAATTACTCTGCGTGTAAAATAAATATGGAATCCAATTGAAAAACAGGAAATGCGCAATAAGGAAACGGGAAAATGAGTCCATTAGGTTTTCAAATAAAAAAGGCCATAGCTTTTATTTATTTATTATTTGACCCCCTATTGAGCTTTTAAGTACACAACAATTACAAATTTCATTTTTAACAACAGTATAAAACAAACAATAGAAAATCGAAATAAAATATAATGATTTCTCATACATTATTTACATTTAAAAAGTGGTGGACTAATTTAGCTTTATGTATTGAATTTTAAATTAAATATGTCAGCGACATCTTTTAGTTCATTGCCCAACCTATGTATTCTTTCTAACACAGAATTCGTATCGAAGTTATTGTTGTAGAATAAAATATTTCGTCTAGTTTATTTTGGAGGTATATGTAAAGATAGCCAATTTATAGTGTCAGGGCAGTTCAACCTTGAATGAACAATTTTAAATAATAAAAAAAAATTTAATCCGGAGGAGACTCTTTTAGCTCAAAAGTCAAAAATAGCTACAACAGAATATATAACAATCAAAAGGAACGCTGTGATTTTATGTACATTTAACACACTTTTAAAACACCTTATGTAATTCACTTAATATAAATATGTAATAATAGCACTTTTTTACATTTTTCCACCCAGAAGGCAGAAAATAATTTCCATCATGGCCGGCGTCATCTTTGGGGTGTGGATAGACTCTTTGAGGAAAGGAATTAGGGGAAGTTATGGTAAGGAAAAAAGGTGTGAGGGGTAAGTAGGGATTTGGAGTGGTATAGAAGTGACGGACCTATGAATTCGTTCCCCCACAGCGGTGCAAGGCAATGGGTAGAGAGAGTCCTGCTGGAGAGGTAAAAAGGTCTCCTACAACTAGTCCTTCTCGATCCGGCCCGCCACGCAGCAGGTTGCCTCACCCCATGAACCCGGGAACTCATGCTAAGTCACGAACCGTAGCAAACTACCAATGGCAGAGGTGTTGGTTATTCAATAAATTGTTTCCGGGGCGGCGGTATCTATATCCGCATACAAAATAATAAGCATTATTATTATTGTTAGTGAAATGAAATTACTGCCAAAACATTAAAAAATATATATGGCACAAGGAAACTTTGATTATTCTTTTAATTTAATGTTGATTCTAAGGTAGGTATTTTGTTCATCTTCAAGCATTTCTAATCGTTAGCAAAGTTCCCCAAACACCAAGAAGTTATAGTGTTCGATAAAGTAGATCGCGGCGAGAATTACTTCTCACAGGGATAAAAAGCTTCCCAGTAGAGATTTCCTGCTTAGCCCGCGCAGGTGGAAGGGATCAATCGTCAGGCTAATCGTGTGGAATAATGAGGAGCTTTGGTATCAGATGAGACCCCGTGTACCTTGGACCGATTCCAGTACGTAACTGGCTTGTTAAATGAGATATTTCCACCGACTAATTGGGGAAAACACCATTATTTTTAATAAGAACACCGTACGTGTGCCAAGTTATAATTTCAGCTTGATTTTTGATATTATGGTAATATTACTTGATTAATAATAAAGGTAAACGAGGAAACACAAGCTTATGATGGCTAACTGTATCTGGGTTAGGGGTGAAATTGATATCAAACAAAAGTATTATTTTTAATAATACTGTGTACACGAGCGAAATTAAGATATCGCGTTGACTGTTAGGGTTATGTTCATTTTAAAATTTGTATATGGACTGCCAACCCTATGTACGTATTATTTTATGTGAATATCGCACAAGAGTCCCAACTGCTCCTAACCGTCTGGAGCCAGTGAGATTATGAAGAATATAGGTTTGGGGTAGATTTCGGATCAAACGTTGTAATCTTAATGAACACCAAACCTTTAATGGTAGGCTACAACAATATTTATCGATGTGGCGTTGTCCCACAGCAGTTCTTGTAGGACAATTTATCCTGCAACTTATAAGAAAACCGTTTTTGTACCTTTTTGTTGACACAGAAACAACGAAAAGGGCCTCATACATATATAATTCCTTTACACAAAAAACCTACCTTTGATTTTTGAGGTATACAGAATTTAACTTTGGCCGCAATGATGCAAATATATTCGAAATTCAAATTAGCAGCCAGCAAAGCGTTTAGTTCATTGAATATTTGAGAGGGTGGAATAGACAATTTAGTTTCATCCCTCGGCGGTGGACCTTCCAAGACGTCTGCGGTAGTGTCGTGTTCGCCCGCCGTGAAATGCGGGCACCGTATGCGTCAAACACAAGTTAGCCCATAGCACCTGCAAGTACCATGCAAGTGAACTAACCGTGTGATTAGACATGACCTGGTGCTCCTCGGTTCGGATAATACATTAATGTACTACGTAACAAACTTCACAGTGACCAGAAATACGATTACGATTAAGAGAAACTTACGAATGAACTATCATTTTTTTAAAATCCTTATTATATTTAATATCCATAAAATCTCTACACTGACCACGCCACCGAGAGCAAAGTTCAGATGTTTACCTGATTTTTATGTACACACTCGTATAAATATTATACCGCACAAGACTCTAAATGTCCGAAGCAAGTGAAACTACAGTTGGATATCGACAAATTTTGCAGCAGTGCTGCGGCATTCAAACGGCAAACGTTGTTTCTGCTGGAAAAATAATACATAATATTATCTTTGATCTTTCCATAAAGCATTTCCTTTTATATTCATCGTGTTCGTGGTTTTTACTCTCTTTGATAATATTCTGAAGTTTTTGGTTTCCATGAAATTAGTTCTTCGTTCTCACTGTACATATAAGTGGCGATTATATCAAAATTGGACTTTCTGTTCTTACCGTATGTATAAGTTTTTTTATATTATTTTTATTTTTATTCTAGATAAAAGAAAATGACATTTTCACTTATTTAACTAGAAATAACAAATACATTACACATAAATATATTGCACAACGATATTATTCACTTTCATTATTTTGTTGATTGAACATAAAACTGAACAATTTTTTTTAAATGTATCTACACTTTTTTCATTTTTAATTTCGTCTGGGAGGCAATTATATATGTTGCTCCCCTCGTAACCAATGGATTGCTTAAGTGACGATTATTATCAAAATTGGTCAAATACAAAAAAAAAACACAAATTTAACTTAACACCGGCTATTAATTATTTATTAAAAAACAATCATAAAAGACCGGTCAAAAAAAATCAAAGCAGAGTTAAATAAAATAAAAGTTTTTATTACTATAATCTATCTTTATTTAAATGTCTTTTAATACGTAAAAAAAAATTTTTTTTGGTTTGACTGAGGATTGAACCTTCCTTGACAGGAATTGCAGTCGAGAACTCTACGAACCTCGACAAATGCTAATCGGATGGGACCGACATTTATTACGTATATTAACTGAGAAATACGCATATGTCCGCGTGTGTGTGCGTGATTGCCACCAAAATATGATAGAATGCTTTGTCATCAACAAAAAGTCTATCTGCTGAGTTTCAGTTCAATCGGACGTCGGGAAGTGGGTTGATTTCCGCTTCCTAGATTTGCAGTCATTCATGACTTTAGTGAAATATTTAAAGAAAGATTATGTTTGCCAAACAATGTACATGTTTATATGTTTATAAAACTATTAGCACACACGAAGATGTGAGCTAACTTAAGATTAATAAATAAATTACCGAAAACGAAAATGAAAAATTCAAAATATACGAAAATATGAAAAATTGCCATTTACATCTTAGATTTTAAACGCTTTTCTGTTATTTTTTACGTCAATGTTATTTATTATTTTTAATTTGCAATGTTTTATTTTATAGATGTATATATTTTTAGATAGATATTCAATTATTAATTTTCAATTTTTGAATTGCAATTATATAATATATGTGTCATGTTACCTTGTCTAGTATGTGTGTTAATATTTCTGTTTGTGATAATAATAAATTCGTAAAGTTGAGAGGCTGAAAGAAGATAAAGGAAGGGTAAGGGCTGAGAGGACGGTTGAGAAGTAGCTGGCAGTTAAAAGCTGATCACTTCACATATCTAAACCCATTAAAGCAAAGTTTTTATTCTGAATGGTGGTCACTCAATAGGACGATAAAGAAAGTATCTTTCACTCTCGCTAAAAAAACGAAATCATCTATTCACGTATCATGGCACAAAGAGGTGCTCAAATACATTTATGCGTAAAATTAATAGTTAAATCGAAGAAGGTTTCGTTTTCATACAGAATGGTCGATTACGTTCACGCGATTTATATATCACAGGTAAAATACAGGTACGTTTTATTGAGCCCCAAACCGTTATACGTTATTTTTGTATACACAGAGGCTCGCGCATCTCCTTGGAGCCCATCAAATAAGCATTAACGTAAGAAGTGAATTGGTCCGCAGGTACTCGTGGGCAATGTAGGCTGTGAGGAAGGTATTCCCAGCGGGCCGGGGAAGCAATGATCCATGAAGACAAGTGGGCTGATATTATGTGACGGGATAGGGGACGGGCGGGCCCCGGGACGGGTTATCCGTGGCCCAGAACGCCGTAAAAACGTACCAAACTTCAGACAAACTTATTACATTAGAATAAACAACGAGACTCTTAAATAAATCAAATAAATTTCAGGGTAAAATAAGTTATATCCTAGGTAAATGCAATGATATTACAATACAAAAAGACACGTTATTATCTCACAAAATTAACCCAAAATGTGGCTAGTAACAAACACTCAATTCAATTGGGAGGCGGGTTTGGGTACCGCCGCCCCGGGAACCATTTATTGGATAACCAACACATATGCCATAGGTCACCCCGAGTGGTTCTATACTTTGGTGATTTAGCAGAGGTGCCCGAGTTCATCGGGTTAGGTGTGCCTGCCCGCCAGATGCGTGGCGTGCCAGATCGGGGGAGGCTGGTTTGTGGAGAGCTTTTGACTTCTCCAACTCGTCTCTCGACCCATCGCCTTGATCTTTCCAAAAAAATCTTTCCACTAAATTCTCAATTCGAAGTTTTTCACATGGAGAAAACTCAATGATATGAAATACTGTTTTTTACTTTTTTGTTTTGTTCACTTTTTAAAAGCATCATTTTTCTCCGTGCATTCATGATAGGACATTCAAAGAATATGCGTGTATGAACGAAATATTTGTAGGACCAGGCAGCATCACCTACTGAAAAGATGCGGCAAAATTACTACATTCTAAATGACGGGTGTGACTGAGATGACAAGATATGCTTACTGACTAAATACGGAAGGTTGTGAGAGACGACCCACTGTCGATAGGCTGTCCTTATACTTGTTGCTACGTTCGATTTCTTACTTTATTTTATTTCGACATTTACCGTTTTCGTTTAGCTAAAACTCTTGTGAATAATTGTACTTGAAATAAAAGTGTGGATTTACGAATAGAAAGAAACTCAATGGGATCAATTTTTTGGTCGTACACGATTTTTGCACCTCTCAAAAGCACACGAAGGCTAGAGTCTAGAGCGACGTGTTTGTGACAGCTGGTGACAGCTTGTCTGACAAACGAACTTATGTGCGACACTAAGCGCAGTGAATCTAGAGTATGTCCACTGGACCTAGTTCAGTGAATACCACGCGCGTTGTCTCAGTAACCTATCTTCACTTTTTAATTCATCTAAGGGTAAGTGGCGTAAAGCTAAGTATACAAAGTTCCCGATTTCACTTTAAATTGTTTGCGCTCATATGTTACGTTAGTAATGTTCCGTTTCTTCATATATTTCAGAATAACCAAGGAGTCTGTAGTCTAAATGAAACATTGAAAATTAGGTAAACCGAATTTTATTTCCATACACCAAAAAGAAATTAAATTATATTCATTCCGTTGAAAATGTAATTTTTTTCTACTGTGAGGACATAGAGAAGTCGTTGCGATTCTTAAGTCGATTTATATTGTAATAAAACTGAACAATATCTTCAGTAAACCGCCCGTAGGAAAACAGAATGAAATATAATAAATCCTTAGAATACGAGAAACTTCGTCCGTAGAGGAAAAAAAGAACGGAAAACAACAACTTTTAATGAAGAAAACATACAATTTCTAACAAATAGGAATCCGGCCAGAAATCGCTTTATAACTCGGTGAGAAGTTTTAACTGTTAAATATATCGTGTGATAGAACTACAACATACCATTTTATTTCATTTAAAAAATTATCTTGATTCAAAATATCCCCAAACTGCAATATATTTGCAGAAAAAAAAACTACGATGAAGAAAATGTTTTTAATTTATTATAATGTGTTTTTAAATATCACAAATCACATAATTATCGAAACTTTTAAAATGTTGTTTTTTTTTGTTGTTGTTTGCCTGCTAGTATTTCTTTCCATTTATTAAAACAAATATTATAAATTGTACAATACAATAACTCTTGAAAAAAAATTTTTTTTGCTATTGTTTATTAATTATTTCATTATTATATTTTTATGAAAAACGGAAAATAGTAGTGTTTTCAAATATAAGTAGTCATGCATTTAAGGGTTGGTGAAATGATGAAAGCTGTTTTTTAAGTACTAAAGTCGTATAATATTAATTGAAACATTTGAAAACAAAAAAGACAGAAAATGAAAAGACCTACAGAAATAGTGTAAATGAATGTTTGGTATTGTTTTTCTATCTATATCAACGAAAATTTTCAACACCTAAATGTGTCTAACATCGGCAGGACTACCTCTGGGGGACGAGACGATGTGTTTGGTGGTGAATCCTCATCTCGCATCTTCTATTCACGAGTGGATAAGTCGTCGTACCTGTGCGAACAGAGCCATCCGGAAGACGGATTCGAACGTGAATGGCATGCTTTAGAAATAACAACAAAAATCGAGACTTGCGTTAGAAATGTGTCCATATTCTTTACCAACTCTAATTTTCATTAGCGAATATTGATATCCGGAAAAACTCAAGAAACTAAATAATAAAAGAGAAGCGTTTCCAGAGAAGCTTTTCAAAACTGGACATGTTAAACTGTCACAGCATAACAGTTTTCTATCTACTTTGAATACATTACTGTCGTTCCGGGTCTACATCAATGTTCCGGGTATTATTAAATGTCCCACGACCGCGGACGGACCGAGCCATCGATATCCTCTCAACGGCCGGTGAATATAATAAATCGTCCGGAACACACGATCTATCAGGGGCTATTATTGGATCCGACCCACGTGCTTTCTCTCGATAGGCGCACAAAAACAACAAACCGCCCGTAGCCGTTCCTATTCTCCGCTACTCTGGCAGGGCGAGAGAGAAACGGGCGTTATTTTCTGATCCTGGCCCGGCGCATCAATCGCAACAGATGACACGTTCCCGTTTTTTACGCGCGTGTGAATAAAAAAAACCCCAGCGTAAAATGTATTAGTATAAGATTACTCCGGCGTCGTAAATATGAATATGTGCCACGGGCGCCTCTAAGCGAAGTAAGCTGACGCTAATTAACGTCTTGTCAACATAGCAGAAGAATGCATACTGATGTGTTCAAAGTTTAAATCAATGTTTCCACAACATATTTGGCTCACCGCCCTCCTTTCCAAATATTTTTTTTTTCAAAACACTCCTTATGTATGAGAGATCACTTATTGTTTTTAGATATGTTTGGCACTTGCACTGCATCAAATTATTTTTCTTCTCAGGATTTCGACATATTGTACAGTGAAAGAGCTAAAATCTTAATAGATTCCAGGCTAATAATTAATTAACACATTGTCAAGAGTTATAATATCTATAAGGCGTGGTGAAACACATTTTACGATTCATAGTTAGTATACTGAAAAATGTGTTAGCTAAATTTTATTTATTATTATTATTATAGACCAGGACTTTGATACCCTCCTGCATATCTCCAATGCCCCAGGGGCCAATATTGCAAACATTGGGAATCACTGGCATAAATAATCACTTCTTGCAAAAAGTATAAAATTAGGAAGAGTGTGATGAGAAAAAAATAGAAGAAAATGACGTGATTTCAAGGTTATTCATAAATCTCTTACATTTTAAATAGGTTAGGGTCCATCGAAAAGTGACCCAGATTTAACCCCTTAGGATACTGGAGAATTCCTTACGATAGGAGTTCTTAAGAGCATTCATTTTGCATGCACATTAATTTAGTAGTTATACTGGGATTACGAATATAATCTTACAAAAATATTTTGATAGGAATACCGAAATGCAAAGAGATAAGATTCAAAATTAAAAATGATTAATTAATTATTTATATTGCGCATTTACATGGTGTGTCGCGTAGTACAAGTGGAAACTGGTGAAGCTTCATCACATAGATCAACCCAAAAACCTTTTTCTTTACCATTTATTTTCGACAACTAAAGAGTTAAAAAAAAATTGTAGCTAGATTTACTTTAACGCATTTTAAAAGACATTAAAAATTTGATATTGACCCCCTAGAGACCGATTTTATTCAAATTTGATATAAAAATTCGGACTCGATTTACTGGAAAACCAAAGCTCAAATAAAAAATTGATACAACAAAATCGACTCCAAATTTAATACATCGTATTTTGGGTAGTCGATTCACCAGTTCCCCGCTTGTACTACGAGTTTCCGAACACCGTATATGATAAAATGAGAAATTTTATATAGGCTTTGCAACAAACAAATAACGTCCCGAACGAAGGATAATGCGAATGAATATGATTTAATATAATCATTTCATAAAGTCATTGTCCTCATTCATAGAAGCATGATGGAGACGTAATTAATAATTAAAATATAAAGCTGACACGCTGTCAGAACGACGATGTGATAAATTAATACTATTAACACTACATAAAATAAGAAAACCGAGAATAAACCATTCTTCTCTATTCACTAAACCATTCATAAAATTTTCAAAGAAATAAAATTTAAAAAATACCGACATGATATCGCTACTAGGAAGACTTTCTATTTTTTTTAAAATTATATTTGTTTATACACTAGAACACACTAATAATAACACAGCATATAACATGAGTAAAGAAAAATTTGAAAATTAAATAAAGAGAGTACCTATAAACTAAATACTCTTGAATACAGAAATGAAAATTTGGACAAAAACGTACACTAGGAAGATTATTTACGAACATGATTTAAGCAATATTATAAGTTTCTCTAGTTACATTGTAGAACCAATGAAGGCAAGGCTATTAGTATACAAAAGTAGTTATATATTAATTTTTCTAATGTTTTCGATTAAAAGAAACAAATTTTCAATATCTGAGGTTCTTCCTACCACAGCATTACTAAACAAAAACAGAAAATATATATTTTTTTAACCAACCTAAGAAGTAACCTAATGAGTGACATACCGCTGATAGATTATTCGTAACCTCTGCATCTTACTCATAAACCAGAAATAGTAGTTACATAGGACGATAACATTATTAACAAAACATCTTTAATATCATATTTTTGTGGTTAGTTTGTAAACATTGATATCATCACTTGTTTGCCCTTCGAAGAAATTAACAAGACATGGTCACGTACAGTCAAATCTATATTTAAAAAAATCTCTAACGGGATGCAGTTTGAACTTTGTTTTTGATGTTAGTATAATTAAATTCTTCACTAATAGAATTGTGTACCGTAAAAGGCGTACGTAATTTAGCTATAAATATATCGGTGGTACAAAAATCACTGACTTATGATATAATGTGTTTAACAATTTGGGAGGCGTGTTTTTGTACCCGCGCCGGGAACCAATTATTGGATAAACAACACTTCTGCTATTGGTCACTCCGAGTGGTTGGCTTCGTTTGGTGCGCATAGATGCATTCAGGATGCGCGTGCCCACACGCCCATACCGTGTCATGCCAGATAAGGAGAGGCTAGTTTTGGGAGACCCTTTGACCTCTAATAATGATTGGATTATTTGTATAGCGCCGTTTACGTGAAAAAATCACCTCAAGGGCGCTTAAAACGCTTGAACTGGTATCTCGACCCATCGACTTGCGCCGCAGTAGGAGGGATATGTACAAATGTCCGTCACTCCTAGACAAACTGATCCCTAGATTCTTACACAATTCTCATATCTTTTACCTTTCCAGAACTCCCTCTCCTTAAAAAAGACCTTCCACAAGCCATCCCAAAAGATGACACAGGTCATTAATTTCCTCAGGGCCTCCTGTGACCTGTGTGGGGTTAATGTAAAAAAATATATATTTTTTGGTTCGAGCACTCGACGAGTAGTGACGGTGTACTTCGGCCGTGTTCAGCTACCGTGCAGCGCCCGAATAGCGAAGAGTCCACTCGCCTCTAGCCTCTACCAAATCCAAGTGATCATTGAATCTGCCCACCGCCAAATTGCCGGCTAATTGATTACTTGCAGGCTAACCATATCGGGAAACTGGGCGGTGTGTAACGGGCGAAATAAGTATTTACGCGAGAAATAAAGAAAATAAAGGCAAGGTCCAAAGTAAATATTTTAGAAGACTCCTGTCTTCTAACTCATGTTAAACATATTTCAGATATCCGACTAACCAAATCAGGAAAATGAGCCATGAGCAATTTGTGACAGAAGTATTTCCAGGGGAAAAAAAGTAAAATAAAAGTAGGAATCTAAAGGGGAAAAGACTATTTTTTAATGATAAACTAATGTTTATAAGACAAGGTTTTTATGCATAGCACAAAGGATAATAAATTATTATAAGCAATAGTTAGTCGCCTGCAATTTCAATACAAATTGAAAATATCTCCCAAGTAAAAATAAATGCCGCCGACGGGATTTATTTATACAAGGGAGATATTTTCAATTTATATTGATATTACAGGCGACTAATTATTGCTTATAATAAGGAAAAGACTATATGACTGAGCTATTTCCTTTTGGGCTTATGCCAAGAATTTTAACAATGTTGTTCCTATACAAAGACTCTTATGAATATAGATAAACGAAGTTTATAATCACCTGTGTTACTTTAAACAAGCAGTATTGAAATTAGAATTGAATTCAAAATATTATACCACTTGATATTATTTAAAAAAAAAACACACACACACACACAAAGATAAACTAAGCGAAGTATCGTGCGTAGACTTTCAATGATAATACAATTCAATATCAAAACAAATTCTCGTGTTTTACTATTTATTTCTCGCATACAAATTCTTCCATGTGTTACATTGGCGTGTTTTTAAAATGGGATAAATTCGGTGTTTCAGTGCATTTCTCTCGACACAGAACGGCTAGATTCTAGACATGTTAATTTACTATTTAGATGTCCCCACAGCACACCGGCCACTTTTACAGGAAAGCTGACGCGGGGTGAACACAAATTGTATTTACCGCTTGTAAATTGACTATACGAGAGCACTCTATGAACTGATAATGTTACTTGTGAGGGAATTTGCCAGTCCTGAATTCTAATAGAATTTATAGAGAAAAGCTTCCGCTGTCTCGAATAAACCTCAGCAGAGACGCAAGGTATGCAAACACACTCCTGCAGACGAGCTGAGCTACTAAATTTACGGGAATTTGATTATGCGGGCCAGCATGCATAGTGCAGTGAGGCCTTCACATAAACAAAATGGAATACGGACTCGAGGCCAAAACACGATATGTTCAGGAGAGCCGAAACATGATGTGTTTTTAGCGAATCTGTCGTACTTTCCACAAATATTAAGACAGATAATTGCAAAAAACAATATTCATTTCTATTATCTATCAAACATTTCTTGTTTTGAACTTGAGTCCGTATGCTTCTCAGATATAAATATTTTTTTTTAATTTTTTTTATAGTGAATACCTCACAAGAGTCCCAACTGCTCCCGTCTGGAGCCAGTGAGACTATGGCATCCCCAATTGGGGGATGTTGTGAGGCTGAAGGTAAGTGGGTAAGGGAAAGAGGAAGGTGGGGAAGTACCTGGCTATTCAGATCTAGTCACTAAACACGGCTAAAGCCATTTGGAGCAACGTTTCAATTCTGAATGGTGGTCTTACACCAGGGCGATACTGGTAGTATCTTCCACTCTGGAACGTGCCGCAAATATACTATATATTATTTTAATTAATTATTTGTGAAATAACACAAATTAATCAAATAAAATGTATTTGCGCACGCCGGGTTCGAACCCGCGACCTTCGGAATGGCAGTCCAATGCGTTACCACTGGACTATGCCGGCCGTCAAATATGTGATGTAGATTCAATATTTCCCGCTAGTACTATGCTTTTCAGGACACTGTGTATATTAGATATACTAATTTGGGTAAATGACTGAAAGTAGACCTTCTGATGTGATGACAAATATTTTCACAAATAAATACCCAAACGGCTTGTATTAAATGTATCGCATGTCTGTCTAGGCAATAATACTACGACCGCAGACGCAGACGTTCCGAAAGGTGATGTGGGTATGTACCTTTACTGCTAACACTATTTTATTGCTAAGTCTTTCAGAGAGACCATCTAATCGAAGTTCACTGGGAACTCGGAACATGGTCTGCCTATATTATTGAAGTGAAGTGTGAAGTTTAGATATTTATCTACGATATCCATAGGTTAAAAAATATATTTATACACAGTTTAACTTTTTTCTCGGTATTTTAGAAGCGAGGCTGGCAGTTCAAGCTCACTGTACAGATCTGATACCAAAGCCTGATGTATGGCAGCGATAAATTGAACTGACAGAGGAAGAACTAATGTAGACTGACTAACTAACTAAGTAACCATTACGTCGTTTATCCGCAGGGGTAGGCAGAGAGGAAGGACCGCTAAGCAGATGAACGGAAGAAGATGCGTGTATTCGGACTCTAAAGCCTGACAAAGCTACAGACGGAATACCCTCTAGTATAATTACTTATATGTCAAGGACCATTAGTCATCCAGGAGCCAGGAGCGGATGAAAATGGAACGAAGAAACCGCTAAGGGGCGCGAAACGCCGCTTACTGTTGCTTTGTTATTTTTCCATAATTCGTGGCTCGGCTCGTGGAAATGTTGTCCTGTTTATACGCACCCTTATAGTTCACCCATTATGCTGTTATGCAAGTCAGCTAAAGGCAAGACATCATCATCGATTGAATCTTCCTGTGAGAGAGTGCAGCGAAGGAGAAGGATCGATTAATTAATGATATAATGCATCAGGAGACCCGAGCCCGGGAGGAATAAGGGGGGGGGGCTTAGACCTTAACGTAGGCGGATGGTCGCTCGTCACATGGAATTATAATGGGACCCAGCGACCGGAGAATCAGGCACCGGGGTAACCAGGCCAGGGGGTAAACTCGGTAATCTGTGGGGTGTTTTGTCCCCGTCGACAGTACTACTTAGTATCAATAGCCGGTGTTTAAAGCCCGCTAAAAGCGCTGAATGATGTGATAATTGGATGAAGTGAATTATTGAAACCCGATTTGCAATTGAAACGTACAAAGGGTGGCCAAATTATCGATTACACCAGAGTTTCTTATTATTATTTAATAATTAATAGCTTTTACGGCACATATAAATTTATTGCTAATTTTATTAATGAATCTGATCGAAAAATACCTATAGTAATTCAGAGAACTAGAAAATAAGGAAGAAAGCAATTCACTGCGACTCGAACTGATCGACAAATTCGTGGCATTTGCCTGGAAAATGTACGAAGGAGTTGCGCTAGTTATGAGTGCGAAGGACGAAAATTATAAATGAAGCCGGAATTACTACTTCTGCTAGAACTACCAGCCGTCGAGTCTCTATTATAAATAAAATATCTCTATTGAAAAATTTTATACAGCTTCAAACTAATAATTATGTAATTTTTGCACGTTTAACTAATATTTTTGGCACCCATTGTATTGTCGAGATTAAAATAAATATTTTCTTGGAAATTAGTAAATCTGTGGTGAAACATAATTGAATAAAACACCGCAACTTTGTATTAATTACTTTATTTATAATACGACAACCGGTTTCAGCACAACACTTCCCAAACAAGGGTTTTTACATCTGCCCTGAAGAAGGTACGGTTATGTCGAAACCGGTTGGCGTGCTATAAACG
Organism: Hesperophylax consimilis; assembly: GCF_061612785.1. Lineage (NCBI taxonomy): Eukaryota > Metazoa > Arthropoda > Insecta > Trichoptera > Limnephilidae > Hesperophylax > Hesperophylax consimilis. The sequence continues at coordinate 9,013,515 of NC_142842.1, forward strand.
AATGCGACGTAAACAAAAGAAGAGCGTTCCTATTTTATTTTCAAGATGGAGAATTATTAATTAAAATGAGTAGTATATTATGTTAATTACCATTAGTAACTTTAAATTTAATAAATTTACTTAAAATTACCTAAAGAAGACATATTTGTATATCGATATTCATGGACCTTAATCAATTAAGTTGTTATGAAGATAATTGTTACGCTAAATAATAATATACATTGCAATAACCATGTAAAAAAAAAACAGAATTACAAATAACCAATTTATATTTTAACTAAAAAAAATGAACTATTTTTTATTTTTGTATAAAGATTACATACAATATTATTTATACCCGCTAAGCTACTGCAAGTAGCTTGTCAGCAGGAGATTAGTTGCACCTATAATAATAGTATAGTACATTAATTAAAATAATCATCAACGCTTTAGCGTAGTAATACATACACTAATAATAATTAATAATTTCTCTTGTCATATTTTTCTTTATTTAACAGACTTTTCCAATTATTGGTCCTTATTCAGAGTTCAAAAAGTTTTCCTCGGAGATCGTAATTTCATCGTTAAGCAAAAGATGATTCTGTGATCAGACGGCAAAATATATAACCTAACATGAAACATGAATAAAAACACTACTAAAATTGTTTTATCATTTTAATTTCGTTAATTTAATTATGTATCATCAAGCTAGCCAAAAAAATAACGTTCCCAACCCTTGAGGTGATCGGCCAAGAAAGCCGGAGAGGGGAGATATGACGGGATTGATTGCCCCATTACGGTCAATTGTAGGGACAGCGCACTCACCACAGCACACTACGCTGTCACTGTGGATCAATCTGAAAGAAAATACTACGTGACGTAGATTATGTTTAATGCTGTTGGTTGTGAGGACTAGTGAAAAGAGCAACATCTATAAATAGTAAAAAATAAAATCGCTATCCGTGTCTGTCTGTGGGCTTAGTTCTTCTAAGCTACGCAACAGATTTTGATAGGGTTTTCACTATCATTGAGAGAATTGTTTCCGGAAGCTTTTGTATATATATAGAGAAAAGTCGATTTTTATCCTAGAATCCAAATTTTACTCCAAATCATTCACAATCCGGAGTAACGCTGGGTATACGTCTTCTAGTGATGTTATAAATTTTAAATCGTAATATTTATCATGTCAGTCAGCTGAACTTTTTATGGATAGTAATTGTAAACCTTTCAAATAGTGTGACGTTAGAGCCAGCAATTACGAACATAACTGTAGAAATTAACCTGTATCCATTAGATTAACGCATAGTTCTTAATTATCGTGGGGTTGGCGGTAAATGGTTTTATAAAATACTTTAACTAACCATCGTCGATTCTCCGAATGGATAGGCAGAGGGCTTGGAACGGCACACAAGTCTGTCTGTGCATACACTGCATTACTTGATTCACGTTACTACGATTTCTCGAAGATACTATTTTATCAAACTAACTCTTGATAAGATCCAACTATTTGATTAACTCGATCGTGCCGTGTCCTACTGGAGCGAGCCCGACATCTCATTCCATTCACTTGTGCGTTACATATTCTAAAGCCACTCGTTCGAGATGTCCAAACCATCGTCCTTTCTTCTTAAACTTGTTGTAAAAGTGCGCTTAGATCGGCATTGCATTCTTTTCGAATCTCTTCGTAATTGGTCGTACATGCCACACACAACCCGAAATAACTTATTGCTACTACGATTGGTCTACTTTTGCACCACCACATCTATATATGCCTGTATAGGTTCTGAAATACATCTATCTTTATAAATAAAAAAAATGTAAACGTTCGTTTATTCAAAATTTTAAATCTCCGAAAGTTTATCACCGATTGCTTTGAAAGTTTGCCTGTGTTTTTAAATACATATATTATTTAGATGTTACCTATAAAAGGTAAAAACATGTTTTTTTTAAACAGCGCCATCTGTTGGACGTTAAAGCAACACGCGCTATTGTTTCTATATCTGCAAGGACAGTTTGAGCCATAGCAACGCGTGGCGGGGTACAGTTAGTCAGGTAATAAATAGTAATTACCGTAGGCGAAAAGTGTTATCTTCAAAACTCTCTAAATAAACAAATAATACAATACTAATTAGATTTGTCTCAAGACCAGATAAAACCTTAACAAACATTGTGAGAATCAGGTTCTCCGAGCTAATTAACGACTTTCCCAGACGGCTATATTTGTATAAAAGAAAACAATATTATTGAAATCAAAGCATTCAAATTAGTTTTTGTTTGTTGTTCTCAATTTCGCTTGACGGAAATACTCAATTTAAGGCAAGTCAAAAATCCCATTTAACCTCCGCGAAAATAATTTTAATTCAAAGTTGAAAAAGCTTGTTATGAAAACTCAATAGAAAGTCAAAACTTTTTCTCTGGAGTAAAAAGTGACAGCCGAAATAAAATCAACAAATTTGCCGCCAACCGCTGATACGATCATCAGACGGGGGACCCACGTACGGTATAATGGTCCGTTCATTCAATACCTATTAATTTGCTCCAGATATCAGATGTAACATTAGCATGATTAATTTATTGAGCCCGAGCCAAGAGCACGCCGCAAACAATGCCACGCATATTAAGAGGAGAGATAAAAACATAAGTAATTTAGTATGAAAAAATGGCGCTTGAGCGCATCGTTACGAAACGCGTCATTACGCGGAGTAATAATAATTATATCTGGCAGCAAAAGAAACTACCGCGATTTATGACGCCCCAGAGACGACATTTTTTTGGTTTCGCCCATTTCGCCCTATAGTTTGGGTAGTTTCATATTTTCTATTCTACTCACAAAAACTACAGAGAAGAACATAACAATATATCGCTTATCACATAATTTTCGAGAAAAACGCCAATTCCAAAGGAAAACATAAATAAATGGGAATAAAATTGTATATTTGGGCAGACGAAAACCGTGACGCTTTGTGTGCGTATGTTTCTGTACCTCAGAAGTCAAGGTTGGTTGTCCATTTTTTTTTTGTAAAAATGGACAACCGACAATGGAAAAAAAATTCGCTATCCTCGTCTGGTTGTTTGTGCGCTTAGTTCTTTTAAACTACGCAACGGATTTTGACAGCGTATTCACTATCATTTAAAGAATTTATTTCGGTTTATATACAGAATATATGCATATTATATTTTTAGAAAGTAGTAGTTTTAGAAGTCAGCTAGTATGGAATAATTTAAAAAATGTGACAATTGACCTTAGACTTCTGAGGTACAGGTTTGATCGCGTAAAGAAAGATACAATGATAAAAAATACCAAAAGTTATAATTATTGTAATGCAAGAGAAAAATGGCTAATGCGAAAATTTTATAAACCCGGAATAAATAATGAGAGGAAGATCAGAAAGTTCCTATATACCCATTAGTGACAGCTTTCTCCACGTTTTTCGGAAAGTTCAGCAACTCAACTACAATATCACGTAAAAAGTTTGATTTCCAGGGCATACCGTCTCGTGTCTCATTCCAGACGCCAACCGCCGAATGAGAAGAGTGAAAGTGAAAGACTCACGCGATATACGCGCTTGCCAAAGTTACGAAAGCCAACAAAAACTCCGGAGGCTGGGAAACCTGAAAATACCTTTTATTCTACCAATGAAATAAAAGCCGATTGGGGAACCCACGCCATGTTCAATTAATCACGGGGAAGAAAGGGAGATAGTAAACACAATATATTCTGATGGCCCGGGGGTAGATCGACGCAGCTGTGGGGAGGGGAGGGAAATCCCCCCACTTCCACCTCCCACCAACACCCCTTCAGGACGAACTTCAGAAAAGCACACAGATAACTAACAATTCAGCGGCGATCACTACAAACTTAATGGGGCTTTCGTTTCTCTATTCCCAAGCTTTAGCTTTCCTTTCATTAACCACTCGGAAAATATATTTGTATGTCGTGTAGATTTAAATATCGTGTTGTTTGTTTTTTGTAGAACAAATATACAGTGGGATATGATTTTAGATTTTAGCCGTTTCCATCACATCTACCCTGAAGACGGACACCGTAACGCTGTCCGAAATTTTGGCTAAAGAAAGAGGTAGCGTAACACGGCATAACAACCAAAAAATTAATTAGGTTAATGGGGCTGACTTGAATGCTATACGCATTATGGCTTGGACTATTTCAGCATATCGATCCCAATGGGAATGTATGGCGGGCGATAAGCTGAAATAGGCCAAGCCACAAGAATATAGCGTGGCCTGTCACAGGCTTCATATACAAAGTGGTTTACGCTCATACCGTGAACATTTTGTCGGAAAAATGATTACGAAAATCTATGGAAAAAGGGCATATTTTTTCATATGTATATCAGAATGCTATTTGTGTCCGGCTGATGAAAACTTCATATAAATGTAATCACCATTCAGTTGTTTCAAAAACATTAGCTAGTACGTTCAACCCTGATAATTAAAAAGGAAATCTAGGCTCTAACAATCTATTTAGAAATGTCCTGAATTATAAACAATTATCGGGTGTCTTTCTAATCTTGAATAATTACTCCACGGAAACCACTAAACATCAAGATGGTACGAACGCATTTTAAAAACAGGCGTATGAATGCTTTATAAATAATTCTGGTTGAAAACAAGGGTCCCATCACCGAGCGCTTGACCTGCGGGCGCATGCGCCAGATCGTGACGTAAATCCATTCAACTCTCCTCGGAAATCGCGGCTGATACAGTTCTTGGCACCAACATTGTTTTAAAGATAAATATAAATACCTACTGCTTTTAGCACTGATACAGTTTAACTAAGACCCCATAGTAGCAATCAAAGATGGTTTGAAAGGGAGATATGTAAATACGAATGTTAGAGCGAGCGCGCTAGTATCAAAAAACAATAATAATTCAGCGAAAATGGTGAAAATATTTAATAAAACACGACTCGTTTGAAATAGAGCAAAAATCTTTCGAAAATGCTTTAGTTGCATTTAAGGATACAATTTGAATTTTTTCATGCATTTAACATATTAAATAACAGAACAAAATGTGTTCTTAATAATTTTCGGAGCTTACTTTGCGATTTTTTTAATCGAGGGAATTATATATAAATAACGTTTCGGCATAACAAATGTATAGATATTGTCTTCAAAAATAACACCTTTTTGTTGGAACTTAAAAACTTTCAAAGTTTCAAAATGAAAAAGTTTTTGTTTTAAACAACTTTATTTTATTATATACGTTGACCGGTTTCGGCTGTTCGGCGATAGGTTGGGAACAACCGAAACCGGTCGACGTATATAATAAAATTAAGTGGTTTAAAACAAAAAACTTTTTCATTTTTTATAACGTCAAGCCACAAAGTGTTTGCTTTCTTCGATAATTTAAAGAGTTTCGTTATAAATCGGTAGAAATTTGGGGCTTAAGGTCGTCCGGAGTTGAAAGACAATATTATACTATTTTTATTAGTGTTTGATATTGAATTAGATATGTAGTTTTAAGTCCGTGTGCTAATATTAACAACATTACTATTGGACTACCACCCAATTTATAAGTATGTTTTCATTGAGCAAACATTAATTTGAAAAACGTATTGATTTAAATTTACGTTTTTGTTAAATCAACGATGATTTTACATAAATGATTTATTTCTAGAATATATTCAGGCAAAAGATTATTATGATATTCTTAAAAATTTTAACATAATATTGAAATATGACATTATCAAAGAGATGTATTTAAATCGAAGTTTGAAATAACGACATTTGATACCGTCAAATTTCTTAAACACAAACAAACCCATAATTTTTAGAAAAGTTTTAAATAAGAAATAATTTTTATAATGAATTTAAACTAATAAAAAATATATCATGAAAAATTTTACAGTCAAAATAACAGTGTAAAAAGAATACATCATTTTTCATGCCATAAACAATAGTGGAATTCCAGAAGTTAAATACCTAAGTAAAATAATGATTTTAATATGGTTGCCATTTCGAGAACAGTGGGTCAGTTAGCAGTTACGCAGACGTTGTCCATGCCACTTCCATTGCGTCACACGGGGTTAGCGGCGGATGACGCCGGCTGGTCTGGCGCCGGCCTTTCCCCCTCAAGGGGAAACTTGCCCTCGACACGCCAACCTGCCATCCAACCAGCCACTCGCATACCCTCTACAATTCTACAGCCTACAACTGTCAACTGTTAATATAAATGTTATTATTGTTGTTTCCAATTTCACAACTCTCCCGGCAGGAAACTTTCAACTTTAGAAGTTAGTGGTCGTTCTGGGTGCAATAGAAGACAAGATATAGTAAGGAATGTTCTTTACTTTGAGATGAATCTTCACGATAAAAAATAAGATTTACAAAAAACCAAAGCAAACCAAAATATCTTCGAAAAAGGATCTCATTACATGACAATTGAAGTTACCACAGCGAACTTTAATATCTTCGAAAGGGGATCTCATTACATGACAATTGAAATTACCACAGCGAACAAAAATATCTTCGAAAAGGGATCTCATTACCTGACAAATTAAGTTACTACAGCGAACTTCAATATCTTCGAAAAGGGATCTCATTACCTGACAAATGAAGTTACTACAGGGAACTTCAATATCTTCGAAAAGGGATCTCATTACCTGACAAATGAAGTTACTACAGCGAACTTCAATATCTTCGAAAAGGGATCTCATTACATGACAATTGAAGTTACCACAGCGAACCAAAATATCTTCGAAAAAGGATCTCATTACATGACAATTGAAGTTACCACAGCAAACTTTCATAATTACGAAACACCTGAAACGAACAAGAAACTCAAATTCAGAAGCACTATATTGTGTTTTTCCTTTGTGAATATGTTTGTTTTACATATTTCAGTATTAGTAAACACCTATTATATTTCCAATCGTATAATTATCTAGATTAATTGTAAGAAATAATCAAATAATTTAATCTTATTCGCTAGAAGCTTTATGTATTTTTTTATACTTAATTGTATATTTAAAAAATTCTAAAAATATCTACGTAAATATAAATTAATTAAATGTAGACTTATGGACAGATTCATTCAAGAAAATAATAATATGATGGTATTGTCGAATTACTACAATAAACGGAACGTCGAGATTCTTGTCCATTTCTTCCCAGTGGCATGTGAGCATCGACTCCAAAGAAAATGGAAAGTCTTCAACCCGCAGTAAATGTGGCTCTCATGCGCGGGCTGCGGCACTTCACGACCACGTGAGCCTTTTCACACCCCCCGGGCGGGCATGCTTACCCCAACCATCCGTTCTTCAATATAGGGGAGTATAACGTCATGCTGATATTATGTAATCATCTAACATCGGTTTATAAGAATCCAGCATAATAATGAGAATTTGAAGATCAAGAGGATTCACAGTTCAAGAAACATTGAAAATTTAAAGTTCGTGGATAAGCATCAAGTAACTAGTAGGGACCTAGTATTGTAACTGTTAATAGGACACCAAAACCTCGGGAGGCACGTGCAGATGTTAAAAGTGAAAAAAGCAATAGCTGTAAGTCTATAAGAAATGTGAAGAAACGATGGTATGAATGAACTTTCACGGGAAGGATGCCCGGGGACAACTTTGTAGACCCAGGAGACATCGCCAAATACTCAATAAAAACCCTGGTGAACTGCAACATCAAGTCACTGGGCTACTGTCAATATGAAAAGGTTAAAGATGGGATATGGTCAAAATGCTTAAAGGGGCGACGTAGACCGACTCCGTAAAAATCAATTTCAAATTATTGTCTGAATTCAATTCCACGGAAAGTAGGTACTACACTACAAAGGGTTATTATTTGGAACTAAGCTTAACCCAACAAATATATCTTTATTTGAGAGAAAAGTCTTTTGAAAGTAATTGAATGGGAATAAAAACATGTTTGATAGAAGGATAGTTGATTTAATAAAAGCTTTCGTACGAAAGTTCTTTATGAAAGCGAAATCTAAGAGTGATCTGATTCCGAAATAGTTTTTATCCCTGTCACTTAGGCACGTACACCTTTCATCGTAAATGCGGTTACAAGTCGGCTAGCAAAAGTGATTTCCTACCAATTTCCTGATTTAAGAATGAAGGGCAAAGTTCACAATCGAATATGGCCCCCTCCTCCATTCTTGGAAGCCGCCGAACCGACCTTAGCGAAGGAATTCGCGGCTGATGGGAGATAGAAACGACAGTTCCTGGGGTTTACAAATGACACTCATATAAAACAATGTTACAGAGTGAACTATTCGGACTAGGAGACACCCTTGACGCCGAGGTATTAAGTCATTCACAGCGGGTTCCTGAATATTTCACTATTCACATTTAAAGGACGACCTTCAGAGTGAAAATATACCAAGAACTAAATTTGAAATGAAATGAGATTTACATGGTTGAGAAGATACTCAGTCGAGCATTTTCAAAATTTAGGTTTAATAATAAAACATTCAACCAGCGCAATTTTGTGAATATGCCGAAGTATCGTTCACTTAGAAAACTTAACCAATTATTTTTTCATGGTACCTACATACTCTGCAAGTTTCAAATGACTTAATGTTTAAAATAAAATTCTACACGATTATTAAGATTAATTAAATCATGCAAATGCAAAATAAGCTAATATAACGGAACGCCATTTAAAAATATGTTAAATCTACAAAAAGATAAACATATTAAACGTTACACCTAAGAAAAAAAATTCTCGACTATTGGCATTTACAATATTTGTGCAATTAATAATGGTTCTTACCAGAAGAAATCAATGGTTATTTATTTATTTATATATATATACGCCTAAAAAGGCTTTTACATAGAAGTGATACATGATGCAGTGTACATAGGAGAATATGTATTATACAGGAGATATTGACAGTAAATAGATGTAATCCATTTTAAAGAAGGTAAAAAATACACACTTGTAAAATTGTGATTACAAGTATAATGAGAAAACATTAAAAAAAATATGAAGCAATAAAACGTAAGAGTAACATAAAGTAAAAAAGAAATTACAACAACACTACATATAAGACAAATCATAAAAACTAATTTACCAACGCTACTCTAATTTGTAGGATTCAACAAAGTGTTGGTGTAGATTATGCTTAATTATATATATGGAGTTAATAAATAAATCAATAGCACTCCCATACTTGTTACCCAGATCATGCATCCTATTGGTCAGTGAGTGTGTCTGATAGTTGGTTGAGTATGTATTACAGAAGAATGTTATATTTTGTCTTGTATTCCTAGTCGGCACATGTAGTTTAATAGTGGCAAGGATGGCAGGACTATCAATTGAGTTGTTAATGACTCTGTGTAACACAACCAGGTCTGAAATAATTCTCCTGTCAGACAGTGTTATTAGATGTAATTGATTCATCAAACTGACATAATTAATGTAATCAATAGGAATTCCGAGCTTAAAATTTACGTACTTAAGAAATTTGTGCTAAACTCTTTCTATATTTGGTTCTTGCAATAAAAAAGAGAATAGAACAAAAGAACGAGATACAAACAAGAGATAAGCTTTGCAATAATTACATGTTTTTAAGTACGGCAAAGGTACGGAAAATCTAACCTAAACAATTCGCAGAGCCTTTATTTTATTACACATAATAAATTAAGTTAGATGTTTCCATCGGTGATGAAGTTTCAATCGACACGAAACATCTTAATAAAAATTCAACCTGCTTATGTTTGTGCTCGCAAACCTCGAAAAGTATTCGATATCGCTGAAAATTTCAAGGACGCCCGAATAATAATAATAATAATAATTGGATAATTTGTATAGCGCCGTTTTTGTGAAAAATCACCTCAAGGGCGCTGTACAATTTATTTCCTAGGATCTACATTTGTTATTTAGACCAACTGTGCCAGCACGAGGTTCGTCATCCGTTCAGGCATGTGTCTGCCGCCAATATAGCGCTGACATGTGTCTGCTGCCAATAAAGAGCGCTGACACAACATCCTCACATAGACAACAAACCTTGGCAGCACCGCTGTGACGCTCGACGAAGACAGAAGATGGAGACTCTGCTGCAAGAGTCCTAGGTAGCGAAGGAACTGTACCAGCTGCTGCAGGGAGAGAGACTACCCCGTCCACCAACTGTGCCAGCACGAGGCTCGTCATCCGTTCAGGCATGTGTCCGCCGCTAATATAGCGCTGACATGTGTCTGCTGCCAATAAAGAGCGCCGACACAATATCCTCACATAGATAACAGACCTTGGCAGCACCGCTGTGCAAAATCACCTCATCCTAGTTTACCTTAGTCTCTCCAGTCACCTCCCAGCCTTTCATGCCACCTAGTGCATCCTCTCGACCATTTCAGACTCCTTCCTGGCTCCAATACATTCTTTCTATTGTCGTGATCCGACGATTTCACACCTCTGTCTCAGACCCTTAGGGCTCGCTTATCGCAGGCTATCATAAGCAAAATCTTGAACCAAAGATAAAGTGAAGTTTATGAGTGTCATCTGTAACAAAATACATAAACAAAAACAGGAAATAAAAACAAAGACAAAAACTTTAAACAAAATATGGCTTATCTGTCCTCCATGCAGACATCCTCGGTTGAAAAGGTCCCGTAAATCCCAACACCACTTGACACTTGAGTCAGGTATAAGGAATACTTAACGCAATATCTCTGCAACGGAATGAGATACAGAGTCAAATTAAAGTTGACGTAATGTGGTTTTTTGACAGTAACATTGTGGTATACAGTTGTGAATGGTGGAAGAAGTCAGAGGCGCGCGAGAAAGACTTTAGCAATAGCGAAGCATTGCGGGGTCCACTAGTAAATGATAAAAAAATATATTATAGCAGAAAAAACCTTCTAACATAATACGAATATGAAATGTATTTTAAGGTAATCTTTATTGAAATCTACCAGTACTTTGACGTCCATTATAAGCAATCAAATCAATCGAGGTGTAATATTAATTATACGACTGGCTGAATATTTACTCAACGATAAAAAATCTTCATTGAATGAAAGCGTAATTTCACTTAACAAAACTTATGGAAAAACAAAAAAGGCATATTTGCCCACTTTAACTGTCTTTATTACATACATTACTTGAATATATGCAAAGCAACCATAATAACGCTACCTTACATTCATAAAGAATCAGTTGTTGAGATGCTAAACAAAAAACCGTATGGTACCCGTGGTACATTTCTCCGTGTATTGTTATGAGTTGTAAGCTAGATGGGATTTAGTGCACGTCTAACATCTGGTGTTCGCTCGAGTGATCAGTGAGAAGACAATGTATGTATCTAGGTATCTGAATTTTCTCAATGGAAAACATCGCCTCTAATAACATGGGAAGCCGGGAGAAGAATGATACAAGCTAGAAACATGCCAAATGCCGACTTCACAGAGTGACAAAACAATAATTATTATCAAATTTAAAATTCGATAATAGAAAGATGTCAGAAATATAATTAGAAAAATCCGTTCGCAATTACTGCAAGTTTTTAATAATAACTTTTAAGTAACTTCCTTCTGTAGAAACTTTCAATCAGATTCGATACAGCCTTGAAATTATTGGCGACTTATTTATTGCAGAAAGCTTTCAGGAATTTTGTTCCGAAACTTTTCCATTTTTATCAAATTTCCCCAAACCACACGCCGGCAATCTTATAGAGCGAATCGCTTCTTTGAATAAATAATTAAGTATTTTCATTACATACGTTCACCAAATCCCAAGCGGTTACATTATGTTCATGCAAAACTATTATTATTTCAACGGAGCGTTGGATTAAACATTACCATTATTTTAAATTATCATTGATATTATTAATATTGTTATGTTTAACTTAACTTAACTGATAATGATAATGATTGATTGATAATGTTTTTTCGTACCCATTTCGTCAAAGTTTGTATTGTAAATACCAAAACATTCAATAAATCAACCATAACAATAAATATTAATTTAGTTATAGCTAAAAATCGTTATTGTAAAATGCCGAAATTTTACTACTTTAATGTTTTTTTAGAAATATAAAAATCTATTTATACAAATCTATAGTTTTATTCCGAGACTTGAGTGAAATTTGGCACAACAAGAGGAAGGTCAATGTCTAAGCCTGACTTCGAAAACACTGTGCCCGAGAAACGCCGGGGACTTCAGTTAGTATAGTATAAGATTTCCAAGAAAGAAAGCTGACCAACCTTTAATAGAAAGAAAAACAATTAATAAGTCACTACCAGAAATAAATTAATACGCAATGTAAAGTATCTACAGCGGGGAATATGATTTATTTGAAAATTAAATGAAGTAAGAGAATTTAGAGATATATTAATACGATTTATTTTTGGGTAAATAATATACATTAAATAGGTTCTCTCCATTGTAGAATCCTGATTAGCGGGAAAAGTTTTGTGTTCAGGTTCACGTATAGTGTAGGTAAATGTACGAGTGTGTGGGGGGAAGACGGAAGACGGAAGAGTGGTTATCTCGCGTAAGAGAGCCGAGCTTGTAAAACGAATAAACAAGATAAAGCTCTACAAACTGGGAAATGCAAACACGGAACAGTCCTTTGCTCCACTCTACAGCCAGATGCTTCCGGCTCAACTCAAATATTTGTCGGCACCTACAAGACGCGCTAATAACCTGTATGATACGAAGCTGAACTGGGAAAATTTCCAAGAGGAAACTCGTGTCAAATAAGGCTCACGTCGGAGAAGCGGCTCGATACAAAATGTTGACCCGAAAACAATGCCTTTCAAATAAACGGAAAATGGGAACTTCAGATTCTGGTTATATTAAGATTTGACAGCAAAACAATAATAATCATGAATTACATACTTTAAAATACTGACTTAAAAAAAGGATCGTTACTTTATTTTATGTGGAAACAATATTTTACTTCGTGTTCCACGATCATTTTGTAGTGGAATCTCGAGTCAAATAAGATTTACTTTAATGGATAACCGAGAATTACATTCAAATTCTGATGCAAATCAAATTATGATCTTGTGAGGAAGGAAAGCAAATCAACTCTGTGTATCTATAAACTAGTCTAGAATTTGAAAGTGACACATTTGATAAACCAGTCACAACAACAAAACAACGCAAAAGCTCCGAGCTGGAGTGTTGAACAATTACCCGGATTCTCCCTCGGCTTGTTAAAAATTCCGTGCGCATTTGGGTGCGACATAAAAAGCGTAAAATCTGAATGAAAATGTTCGTGAAACGGGGAAAGAGTGGCGTTTAATAAAATGTTCCGCTGATGCTGGAATAGTGACACAAAGCCTCAAAGCGATGCCTTGCTGCTCGCTGAGACGCCGCGGGCTGTCAATGGAGCCAGAGAGGCGCTTGTCGTCAACTTCGTCTCGTTTCCGTTTCACCATCACCATCACCATCACCATACTTCATTAGCGGAAAGATTAAACACACCAAGTCATTTCTTCCTTTGTCAAAAGATTTCAACAGTTAATTAAAGACAGGCTACACACAATAACTTATTCACATCTCTAAAAATATGAAAACCATTTTTTTTTAATTTTCACAAGGACATATAATTTGAATAAAAATGTTTTGTTTTAACACCATTTTATTTTAAATAAAACCAATCGGTTTCGGTTCATTTTGATCAGGGTTATATAATATATGCAATGAAAATAAATCACTTTGTATACACCACACTATTAAAAAATAATCTAACGCCACAAAGTGAATTTGCGATAATTGAAGAACATAATATATACCGAGAACGGTGAGTATTGCTGATTTATTAAAATCCTGTTAAAAATGGGACAGCAGGCCGCTTCCTAATAAAATGTTAGTACTTTCCGTATATATTGGAACACGTGTTCATACACCTGCGTTTGTCCAGTTAATATACAATGACGAAATGCGGAAATATGATTTTTATGAACACGTGTTCCGATGTCGTGCTAATACATTAATTTTGTACTAAAAGTTAAACATGAAAAGTATCAATTCATTTCGGTAATGGGAGGAAATTTTTAATAAATTAATTTATTTATTAATTAAATACAGATTTCTCTTAAGATGTGTTAAATTGTATACCTTCCCACTAGTCCCACACACGCTTTGAAAATACCTCCCTTCCCAAATTAGTTGTATAACACATCCATAGCAAGAAATAAAATAATACAAAAATATTTTTTTAAATTACATCTCTTTTGGAGCTTAAATAATTTGATTGCGACAAAAGTAAAAGGTTTAGTCGCCAAATCACAATTATTTTGGTGCTGTGACTGTGTGAGAGTTAAATACATAAAATGAATCGGCACAGGCTTGTTTTGACGGCAAAAGATTCACCCGCCTGCTTTTTGAACAAAAACTTTACTGCCTTCTACAATTTTGTATTTAAATAAATAAGGTCTTTTACCTTTTCGTTTGTTTTAACTTTATAATACAAGCTTGATTGAAATTCAAGCAACAGTTTGAAGTCAATTGAAAAGCGCCCTGCACAAAATTAAGAAAAAAACATGATAGAGGAACCGCCACGAAAGTCTGAGTTTGGTTTTGAATATAAAAAGCGGTTAAACAAGTCCATTCTTCCCCCTCGAAATTTGCTTCTTTGAAGTAAGGCCTCACTTTGCAATGCTAAGCAGTCTTTATGTTAAACCAGAGCAGAATCGTAGGATTGCCCGGGGCTTAAATCAAATTCTTATCTATGAGAATGTGCATCCTTCAACCCAGCGGATCGGAGAGAAAGTGGATCTTTATTTCACTTTGTTTTGATCTTGGGATATGAAAGTAATAGGGATACGTTCACATAACTGGAAAGATTGATTTGAATGGGTATAATAAATAAGTATAGCATCTAGATATAAACAAACCCACACTAGCTAGCCAGAACGGCTTTGGAAATGTAGATTTATTTGCATAATCTCCAAGTAGATGACCGGCCGTTACATCACCCAAGGACGTAATATCTAACACCGTAATAACGGCTCGCAGTCGATTCCATTTACCATTACAAAAACTTGTCCCACCTACACGCTATCTAAATGAACAGAATTTAATAGTTTTAGGTTTAGATAGCGTACAACTGTTCATTGCTTGCAATAGATGTTTCTTTGTCCAAAACGTGCCGTAGCCCTTAGGGCACGGTGGGCGGAAAATTGTTACCCTGCTGCCAACGAAGTTTCGAAAACGACTCGTTTGGATAAGCCGTTCTCGCAAGTCGGCTGAGACTGTTCCGAGAACACAAATGGCAAATCAATTCGTAAACTGTAGTGAAACTGAACTAATCGCATTGGAATCTGAAGTAATACTGTCGTTATATCGAATTGCCGAACAAGGTTGCAAATTTGGCAAATGTTTAGGTAATTCTTCTCTAATATTAATAAAATTGGCCTAAAAGGTCACAAAATACATCACTTCGTCTGATATTTTAAATTAGTCCCGAATTATTTAAATCTAATGTTTACAGATATACTAATATATTTGGCGTGAGGCAAGGTTAGGTCTAAATCTTTCCAAATAAAAGATGAAGGAAAGCAGAATAGAATCCATAGGTTGCTGTACCTTGAAACATTGTCGCGTACCGTATTCATCACGTACCACCGATACGGCCACGTTCTAAGCCTCCCAACTTTAAAACCCTAGGGAATTTTCACCGCCCTTCGCTGCGTCTGAAACTTTAAACACCTGCAGCAAAACGCCAAAGTGAAAAGTAGCCCGCAATATAATGCCATTATAAGGAGAACTGTGAACTCTCCCACAAGGTCCCTGTCCCATCACTTCACTATTCGGTTCAAATATTCAGAGTCGCATCGAGTATGAATCGAAAACGTGACGAGAAAGGCTGCGTCCCAAGGGAAGAATTGGAACCGAGAGTCACCGTGCATAGCCAAACTCTTCCTTCACCAAACATTACAATTTCCTAGTAGTAAACCATGCAGTGTATTAGAACTGAATAAATATCTACAAACTAATGATTTCTACAAACAATGTTTATCACTGAAGAAGAAGATAATACTAATAAATCAAAACGAAACATGAAAAAAATAACAGTCTCAACTGAGAATCGAATACAGGATCTATCTTACCGGGACAGCGTCTTTATCCACTAGACCATTGGGATCTAATTATGTTGGTACATACTCGTTGTCCCGGTAAAACACAGATTCTGGTTCGTAACCTGCAGGCGTAACCATGTTCAATTTTTCGTAATGCAATTCAATTATGAAACAAATAGTAGTGCCCACATTTATGGTAAATTAATGTGGCAGTTCCTGGTAATGTTTAGTATTAGTACTTCTGTACGCAGTATCATCAAAGCCTTTTGTGTCTAGCCTGTTTATTTTGAATTCTAAAACTGAAAGCGTTTTCGAATACACTTTCAATGGAAATAAATTGAATAGAACGTATTAATTCATGGCCTTTTTAACTGAAATACTTACGCTAGAAATAAATTGGCTACACACTTTTGCACCGCAGTGAATACGTACTGTTAGAAGCCACAAGCCGCAATTGCTACAAGTACATTCCAATAATTGAAAACATAGGTTTATATTCTTAAAGCTCTAGTCCCAATGGAATAGACACAAAGCAATACTCATGATCGAGAAGAGGATAGTTGCAATGTAGAAAATTATAGTAATAATAATAAATATTTTCGCCCAAAGTATTACTGTTTGCGCCAGGTTGCAGAGTTTTAGATACTGTCAATATGGTACAATTTTCTATAAACTTCCATAGAAAAGGCTATAATAAAAATAAGGTTATTTTTCCTATACCACTATATAAATATATTCAAATACAATTTACTGCCAAAAAGATACTCCATGGTTTTTGTGGTTCCATGATCACTCAACACAGTGACAATTCAACACACTTTTAAAAAGTGATATAAAGTCATTAGAAACGATAAAAAAAAAAATTATCCTAACCTACATAACCACTTTCCATGACTTTATATAACTTTTTAAAGATGTGATGATTTATCCGGTTACCGGTTTTTGTATCGTGACCCAAACTCAAATGAGTCACAATGCCTACTGAATACTGATGCATCATACACGCGAGATATTGTCTTTCCTCGCTCGTATCATCTAATGGCATGATGAACGAAGCTAATGACTTGTTACCGCATACAGCTTTTCAGTGCGCCCGTATTGATGTTCCCTCGGGTGTGAATGCACCCTGATTATGACCACGGCTCAGCGGCAATGCCCCGCGATCGGACGGATGCCGACGGACGGATGCTGACGGACGGCGTCCGACAAGCGAGAGGAACTAACTACCTACCAACTACGATGTATACTACTATAATATGTAGACTAAGCATGGGAGAGTTTTCACATTTCAATGTCGCCATCGTCTCTGTAAGTTCCGCGCCGGGACCATAGAGCCAGTAGCACGTGATTACGGACCGTTCGATGGAAATAGCGCCCCGTATTTAGACTAGCCGAGACCGCGTGCTGAGAGTAATGCGCACCGTGCAGCCGGTTCAGAATTTGCAACTAAATGCCGCATATTATTATTTATAACTGAGAATGTTAAGTGAAGAACAAGCATCTATTTTTAGGATGTCTAGAGAATAAGGCGAAGAAAGAATTATTTTTAGAGCTTCAGTTTGAAGGTTGGAAAATTTCGAAGTTAAACAGGATTGGCATTCAATAACTACTCAAAAATAAGGAATGAAAATAAATCTGAGGCTTGCTTCTAAAAGATTCAATGACAGTTTATTGATATAATTTTATATTTTCGTTTAGTTTCAGCATTAGCGTTTCTTTTAAATGCTAATAGGGCCAACGTCAAAGTCCCCATAAAATATGTAATGTGTTATTTTATTATTAGTCTAAAGCTTATGTCAATGAAGCTACATCCGATAAACCATTAGATCTGTACTGCACAGAAATAATGAAGCAAATTTTCTATTATGTATATTAAGAATGTGCATGTGTTTGAATGCAACATTTTCCGAGTTATTCAATACTAACATGGAAATCTCAAGCTTTTCGCTTAAAGTTGAGAACCCGATGTAAATTAAGTTGCAGCATGAAAATTTCCAGTTGAAAAGCTGCCCAATCGCAATTGCAGTTTGTTTACAGAAACGTCATAAGACTCTAATCTCATTACACAACGAATGAAAGTTTTAACGAAAACTGAAATAGAGTCCCGCGGCTTGCGGAAATTCAAATGTCTTATTAACCCACTGAGACACGCCGGCCATATTTAATTAAATTCCTCAACGAGCAGCCCCTTTAATAAAATCATCTCTGCGGGGGGGATAATTAAGTTTTAACTTTAGAGCGCGGTAATATTTTAATAATTAAACATTTTTCAGCGCGAATCACTCCAAAGCTTAAAGCGTTATAATTAATAATTGACTTGAATTGAGATAAAAAATGTATTAAATTGAGAAATCCTTGTAATAATATTGAAGTTTTCGGTATGAATTTATTCCATTTTGATCAAAGAAATGAAAGAATCATTCTTCCAAAGCAAATATATATATATATATATATATAGTAACTTAATACATTATAACCTTTTATACATTTAGTCATTGCAAAGTACTTCGAATCTAAATGACAAGAATAAAAGTTATTTTTGTGAAATAAAGTGACAATGTCAATTTGTTGATTCCGAAATATAAAACAAAATAAAACAGTAGCTTCAAAAACGTGTAAAGAAAAATATATAATACAATGTAGATGTTTCTACGATAGGATGTCAGGATTTTACATTTTCAAAAACTAGATTTAGAAGCATTCAAAATAGTGTATAATAACTGCCTTAAAATATAACATTAATCAAGAAAAAATCTATATTAAAAAAATATATTATAAAAATATTAAAATATGGGTAAACCTTTCGTAAATTATGAACAAGTTCGAAAATTAAAAACGTGTAGATTTCTTTCATAGTCTACGTTGTTTGTAAATGAAAACACACTTTGTTCGTAGGTACAAGATGTTTAAAGAAATGAATTAATTTAGGTGTAAAAAAATATCGACCAAATTCAACTCAAGACCATCTAACATCTGTAGCAATGAACATTACCATATATCAGCATTATTTTATGTCTATTTCCATGTTTCAATGCTTGAATTAGAACCACCGTCCTCCATCACTAGACGTGATTTAAATAGAAACAAATAACATTAGAGATCTAACTACTGAGGCTGGATACAGGCGAGGAGAGCGGGGAATCCAAGGGGCGCCTATGCAGGGCTGCCGCGAGGTATAAAAAACCCCTGTTTGAAATAATCTATTAACCCTTGGAATGCCATCCTCCCACCACCTAGTACTCCATAGTGTGCCAGAGGTAAAATGTCAATCAATGTATGCACATCTACTCCCCAGGAAGCTCATTCCACTGCATTCAGTCATATTTCATCCTTCCTCTATCTCACTGCCACACAGCAGGGTTGGAATCAGTAATCCGTTATAGACTGCTACCCTCGAGTCCTTTGACGACTTTTTATAGCGTTTACTGCATTAAGTCCTCTTTTCAAGTTCCTTATCACCTTTCTTCGAGTTACTGAAGGGTTTTCCAATAAGAGGTGTTGATAGAATATAGATAGTTGAAGAGGTGATATTCAATCGTAAAAGATCAATGGTTTCGTTGCTTGTGTGGCACGTAGCGCCGTCTTGTTGAAAGTAAACGTTGTACAGATCAATATCATCCAATTCCGGCCATAAAAAATCATTAATCATCTCTCGATAGCGCAATCCATTCACCGTAACTGTTGCTCCAGCCTCATTTTCGAAAAAGTAAGGTCCAATGACTCCGCCGGACCATAAACCGCACCAAACAGTCACACGTTGGGGATATAGAGGCTTTTCAACAATAAATCTTGGGTTTTCCGAGCCCCAGATGCGAAAATTTTGCTTGTTGACGAAGCCACCGAGGTGGAAATGGGCTTCATCACTCAAGATGATTTGCATTTGATTCACTCAAGCGAATTTTAACAATTTCAATGCGTTGTTGAAGCGTGTATCGTTCCTATTTTATTAATGACGTAGTTTCTATCAGAGTGGAAGATACTACCAGTATCGCCCTGGTGTAAGACCACCATTCAGAATTGAAACGTTGCTCCAAATGGCTTTAGCCGTGTTTAGTGACTAGATCTGAATAGCCAGGTACTTCCCCACCTTACTCTTTCCCTTCCCCACTTACCTTCAGCCTCACAACATCCCCCAATTGGGGATGCCATAGTCTCACTGGCTCCAGACGGGAGCAGTTGGGACTCTTGTGAGGTATTCACTATAAAAAAATTAAAAAATTAAAAAAAGTTTCTACTTGTCAAATGTCAAAAGATGAAAGCTTCAAAAGTAACATCTACTGAAATAGCGGGCTATTCAAAATAACACCTCTTATATCCCTGTATTTGAACATCATATCTTTCTCAAGAAAACCGTCGAATCAAGTAGTGACAGAGCGAAATGAAAAATTAAAGGCCGCCCCTTGGATCAACCGCCTGCGTGCACCGAACACAGTTCTTCGCACTCCTATGAATGTGTCAGCGTTATCCGAATAACATTATCTGCACGGGAACATCTGTAAGAGCGGCCTATCTGCGAGTTATGCACGTACCGTACACGGTTTACTTGGTAATCTTATTGCCAAGCAATCAAAGCGAGTGCTTCTAGCTGGAGATTAACGATGTTCATACTTACCACTAGTCCTAGAGGGCAGAAAGCGCAGATCATTTTCCATTTCACAAATTACACTGCGTCTGACGCCCCTGCTAAACGAGTCAAATGTACCGCACTGAATGCATTTTGATACACAAACAAATCTATTGTAAAATGCTTAAAGTATGATATTAAAGAAGAAAAAGGAGAAATATAAACAGTGACCGTTTTCACCATAATAATATACAGGGTGATCGGGGGTAAAGTGCGTTAACTTCGGGAGATGATTCTGTATGATAGTAGAAGTAAAAAAGTTAAATAACTTTATTCGAAATTCCAATGTTTATTTTCCAATACAAAAATATGTTTGCATAGAAAAAATATTTATTTTCCCATACAGCGAATTCAACTTCTTAACGTAAAAACTACCTTAAGTTTTTAATCTTTTTTACTTGTTACTAGCATGTAGAATCTCCCCCCGAAGATAGTGCACTTTACCACCGGACACCCTGTATAATACAAAACAAAGCGTTACGTTGAGAAACTAAATTAACAAAATTACTGGAGCACTTTTAACACAAGGCCACAGAAATAGCAGAATTTAGTTTTCAGAAGTAGAAAAATCACTGGAACTGGTGTCTGTCTTGAATTTCTACATTAACGCAAATATGTATTATCTGTCCGCAGCTTCATAAAGCTTAATTATTTGAATGAAATGTTTATTTATTTATTTTTACGCCTATTAAGGCTTTTACATACATATATAACAATATTTAAGAAATTATACTCGTAAATAGTGCAGGAAATTACTGTTTAAAACACATATATAACAAAAAAATATTGTTGAATTTGATCCACAGTATGTAGGTACAAAATATAAATATAAAATATCCAAAATATTTTTTTTGTTTCAGCCGACAAAATACTGTTTACGTGCAAAATACTGTAATACTGTCAATTAAAGAGTAGCTTTATCAAAATATTCCCCTACTTGATGAAAAAAACTTCAATAAAGTATGCTTATATAAAGAAATTGATGTACTAAATATATCAACAACATTGGAGTATTTGTTTCCTAGCTGTTGAATCCGTCGCACAGGAGTGTGATATTGGGACGTTGATATAGAATTGCTACAACAATATGGTAGGTACTGTCTTGTAACTGACCTGCTTGGAGTATGAAAAGAGAGCGTATGTTATAAAAATAAGCAATTTTTATTTATTCGACAGTTCAGTATTGAGGAAAAAATAAATTGTTTGTGTGGGAGAATTAATTGTTTTCAGAGAAATGTGAAAATCTAAAACCCGGGCGAAGTCGGGTTGCAAAACCAGTTAATCAATAAAATACGTTTCCTTGTAAAGTTGCAATGGTCCAACATCTCATATAAATGTTTCAATGGCAGACAGCCATTTATCACTGCATAGGTCGCATTCGCTCGTGGTCAAGGAACTGTTCAATTAAAAGGGGAGGCGGAAAAAACCAATACCTACACAAAACCAATGAACGAGTTTTGTAAGGTTGACCGGGTAGGTACGTAGAACCAGATAAGGATATTAATAATATTTTGTATAATTTCAACGTTGTTTGCTTTTTTTAGTATGATGACTACAAACCATAATTCTAGTTAAACTCGTGGAACTGAAATGATGTCAGTCTTGTAATTTTATTCGTGATAAACAAATTATAATAAAAATGATAAAACTGTATGTACTGCACCAGAATATAAACACTGTGGTACACAAGTAGGATATCTAGAAGGTCAGTTTACAACAATGTTATATTATAAATTATATAGGCAAGTCAAAAATAGATAATCCTATTCACTACGAAATGTCGCACGGTATCGCGAAGTTGTGTTTTTTGGACGTGATCTGTGTATGAGAAAACTGTTAGCTATTTTTCATGAAACTTTTTACCTTTTTCTAGAAGATAAACGAAGCTTTAAGAAAAACGTAATTGGGTTCCTGAAATCCAGGTTAAGGTACTAAACAAAAAATCTAAAATATAGGTGTATTATTATTTTTATTTTATAGGTTTTCCATATTTTTTATGAACGTTTAAGATTATTGTAGCACAAAAAAAGTTTTTGAAATTAAGGTTTAAATACTGTAAAAAAATTTTGAAGAACACTGAAATACGGTAAATATGAATGTTTTTACACATCATGTTCTGGATGGAATAGCGTGGGTAAAAATAAGATATAGGCACTAAATTCAGAAACATCTCTCTCGGAAACAAAGTTCTTTTATCATAAGAATATTTTGTTCTCTCCCGGGAATATGGTATTATTATATTTAAAGGAAGAGAAATTGAAACATTGAATTAATTTTTCGGTATGCAGGTACCTAGGTACTAAATACAAATCTTGGGAAATTGAAAATTTGTTGTGTTCAAATTTAATTTAATGCTTCGATACCAATATTGTTTCTTGTTTGAGTATTTATAAGAAATGGTATCTTGATTATAGAAAATACGACAATAATTGAGCAATAAAATCATAAACGGTTAATATTACAGCCTTCACTACAAGATTTTCTCATAGTTCCTGATCCTTTACTCGGTGTTATAATATTTTAATGAGTGAAAGAGTCAACGCCATGACTCGACGTATTAATTAATGCATTTGATAGGAATTGTACTTTTCACTCAGTGCCTTAAATTTCCCCACAGTTTTCCCCGGGGCGTAGCCCGCGATCCGGCTCGCGATGGGCGCGCGGGCGGCGGCCAACCGGTCCGAGGTAAACGGCCTTGAGGCCGCGCCGCAGCGTCACCGCGAGTCCGGCCAGGCGGACGCGGACGGGCCCGCTGCCCGCTGGTGGCTGGTGGCTGCACCCGACTGCATTACGCGAGGCGGTCGATGTATATGACCGTACAAGGCGATACGGCCACATTTAGCACACCTTGGTTCCACTGGTGACGCTAGGAGAATGCAAGATGTCGGTATTCGGAGTTCCAAACGCTTGAAAATCGCTGTCTCACTATTCGAATTCATAAAAATTATTGGTTTAGCTTTAATTTACGTTCTACCAACAATAACTTGCAGATATACGGGAGTATTTGATGTTCCAAAGGCATCAACCAGCGTAGGGAGCTTATTCGCAATAATCGAATGACAAAAAGTTCCTTTACTGTAGCTGAAAAGTAAATTCTACCGCAAGAAAACCAGCAGGAAGTTTGCTATTCGGAGTTCCAAAAGCGTAAAAAGGCAATGAGCGAGTGCAAAAAACATACCACCGGCAAAATCCAGCAACAATTTTGCTGCTGCTGCTGCTGCTGCTGCGTTCACAAAACCTCTTATGTTCATAATTTTTAGGCATGCCATTTTTTTTCTTGAATTTAGTAAAACGAAAATGCATACCGCTGATAAACTACGAAATTACGAAAAAGATACAGATCTTTCATCGGAGCTCTCGGTAGAGGGACCATAACCAAAATTGAAGTCCCATCGTCAGCAACTAGCCAGGAATTGGCTGATGTATTCTAAATTCTAAAAACATGGTTTTTTGTATGAACATCATAACAAAAACAAACAAGTGCAACTTCTTCAGTTGTAAATTATATTTTAGACGACCTTCTCTTATCCATATACAACACAGGTCTCGTGTGAAAACACATCACGAATACTTCAGTGCGAGTGCTTTATCTAGATTCTAGATAGCATTACATTCAAGTCTAAGAATGTTAGAAAAAATACCAACAAAATAATAATGTAAGAAGGATGACTCAGATTCACCATCTGCGCTCGCAAGCAGACAGATTGTCATTATCTCTAACTAAACTACCTCTGCATATTCCTGGCAGTAAGCATCAAAAGATGAATGAAAAATAATTCACTATGTTTTCATCTGTATATTAACTATTTGTATATATAGGTCTCCCTATCCCCCACGACGAGTATGGGTGTTAAAATCACGTTCGACCGAATTTCAAATGAGAAGATCCGAAAACAATTTATACAAAGCTAAGTTTAGCGAAATTTACCAGATTAAGAAAAGGAAGCTAAGATGGTTTATTAAAATAGTCGGACACCCCATCAGAAGACATCCAACGATCAAATCAATCCAATAGTTGAAAAAAAAAACAGAAAAGTATAATATACTTGAGATCATGCATTTAACCAGGAGTGTACCAAGACAGAGTCGGGTGGAATCCATTAATTCTGTCTACCCCTAAAGAAAAGTGATGGTAAATACGTTAGTCAAAAGTATTTAGCAAAATATTACACATTAGCAAAAACAAAAATGTACCGCAAACAGCACGATAATCGTCAATTAACTAAACATTAAGATAATAAAAAACAGGTTAATTTCTGCAGTTGCGTTCGGAAATGGTGGCTTTAACCGCATATTATTTGAGAGGTTTACAGTTGAACGATATATCTGAAGAAAGTTCCGCTATATTATACCGAAAGATAGTATTATGATCTTTAGACGTGACATGATAAATATACCAAAATATAAGTAATTTAATTTGCTTGTTTCTGGTCCACCGCCAGCTGCTCTCATTCTGTTGAAGAACACCTAAACAGTTAGGAGTTATTGTTTTAACTCTCTCGGTACAGATCATAACATTGATTTAAGAGATTTTTGAGATAGTAACTATCTACTTCTACGAATCGAGTGTAGTGGAATAATTAGAAGACTTGGTACCAGAATCAAACGCGAAATGAAACAAATTGGAACGAAGCGAGCCAATGTTTTTCTGCGAAAGAGGAAAATTAATGAGGCTTTAATTCATGCTAATCCAAATTTATTAAGGAATGAATTTATGGAATTGTCAAAAATCAGGGTTCGAGAAATCGAGGTTATAAATGGGATTAAAAATTATTCAATAAGAAAGGATAATAAGGAAGTTGAGTGAAAAATATTTTGACTTATAAAAAATATGTTCATGTAGATCAAAAAATATCGATTCTAAATATATAAATATATTTCTATATTATTATTCTTAGAATTAGTTAAACGTTCTTGAAAAAGCATTCAATAGCAATATACTGTATACGCTCCACGATTGGTCGAAAGAATTCTGTCGTCACATGTGTCGTGACTTGTACGTACAACGGAACACCTATGGTGCATCTCTTTCTATTACATGAGAGATGATCGATTTAGATGAGAGAGGTGTATAGGCCAAAGGTTTATTTGGGTTTGTCAAATATATGTACGTATTTGTTATTATTATTATATGAAATGGATTTCTAAAGATACATATTCGTATAGTGCTTTATAATAATATGTTGTTTATTGCATAACTTAGATGTTTTTATTATTATACATGTCACATGGCATGTGATACACTTCAGGCCGCCGGCCGCTCAGAAAAGTCTCACAGTGAACTGGGCTGTAAACCGTTATTTTACTTTTGGTCTTTACTTTTCTGCGCGGTGGTCCTGAATTCGCGCGGGGAACGTCAACAAGTAACGACGGCGATACCGTATAAGTACCGTATCGGGCGTGAAAAGCAAATATTCTAACTTAAAATATTAATTTAACTATGAAATCTTAATCAATTTTCTTTTTTTTTTTAATAACATCAATTATAATAGACGGTTAACATTGGTAAAAAAATTACTGGAATTCCTTGTTGAAGAATTAAATTTTTTTCCATACATAATGCTTAAGCGACGTGGTTTTCACAGTTCTAATGACGTCACACTACACCCCGCCTGTTACCGCTCGGATTCCGCTCGTTTTGGCGGGCTTAATAAAATTTAAACTTTGAGAATTAATTTAACTATGAAAACAAACTTTAAAAAAAAAAAAAAAAATACCAGTATTTAAGTTTGAATGCGAACATTGATAAAAAAAAATAAAAAAAATGGACTCAACTTCCTTATTTCTAGGGCATAATATAACGGGATACTAACATATTATTTTTAAGTAAAAAAAAAGTTCATCCGCTCTATATAAATGCTCAAAAATAACATAAAAACGCAGATAAATAAAATCAAATTAACACAATGCTTTTTTAATCATTCTTAGTCGCAACATAATATACACAAATCTAAATTTAAGTGCGTTTTCAACGCAAAAGTTAAAGTAATATTTTCAGTGCCAGCCACACACTCTTTTATGATTATTTTCGCCCGGTAGATTTTAGGGTAAATCTGCATAACAAAGGGCACTCATTCGAGAGAATACGTTCTCTTCCCGCATTGGCAGAATGTGGGAAATGGAAATATCTGTGCAAGGAAAACTTTCGACACCCGGTACATGTCGCGTTATCAAAATATAATAATATGGAGATACGGAGCAAGAACCATTTAATGTTGTCCATTGGTTCAGTAAAATTATTCGTACGAGTTTTAGAAATAAAACCAAAATATACTCTGTCTCGGAATAAAACTGTAGGTGTGCATAGATGTATGAAAATCAAAACCACGCCGCACCACCCGCCAAGAAACTCTTCGTTATATCTAGTAGTTGTTAAGGCCCCGTAGTAAGCGTTCAAAGATGTTTTGAAACGGAGATATGTAAATACGAATGATGGAGGGAGCGCGCTAATATTAAAATGGAGCAAAAATCCCTCGTCAAATGCTATAGTTGCATTTAAAGATACAGGGTGATTTTTTCATGCCTATAACATATTAAATAATAAAACAAAACGTGTTGAATTTAAAAAATACAAGTGTGGCAAGCCTACGCACGACGGATGTGAAACTTTTAGTATTCTTCTCTCTCTCTTTTCATTTCATTCTCTCTTTTTTTCTGTCTATTGACATATTTATAAGTAGCATGTGATAAAAAAAATTAAAAGTTATAAAAATATTTGAGTCGAACCCGGGTCCTGCATAACGAGTGTCGAACGCTCTGCCTCTAGACCGCGAGGAGAGGTATCTCGCGCGACGAGAACCGCGTATACAACGTGTACTCCTCAATTGACTTGTCCCGCGCAAATTTTTTTTTTCAATCACGGCAAATGAATAATATCACATAACGTCTCGTTAACGCTTTATATAGGGTCGAATCGAAGATATATCGGCAGTTTGAAGTCATATCTGTCGTTTTTTCAAAATATTTTCGTATATTTGTCCGTTTTGGAAAAGATCTATCGTGTTTCCCGTATGGAGTCTGAATTTGAAAAACATTTCTAAATTTTGAAAAACTCACTTACGGCTGTGTTTTTTACTAAAAAAACTTGTCACGCACGTCTGCGAGGGTAATTAGTCGCGTCATCGGTCTTGATTAGAAATTTTAATGATTCAAAATAAAAATAATTAATCAAAATACCGATCGACTCTACCGGCTCGATTTGTAAGCTATATTTCGACCAAAATATCATATAGTCAAAATATCTAAAAGTCGCAGCACGAGAGCATTTTATCACTTTTCCTCGTATTAAAAAAATCACAAAAAGAAAAAGAAAAATTAGTTAAAGCGGGGATCGAACCTCGGTTCTTCACGACTACAGTCGGGCGCTCTGCCTCTAGACCGCGAAGCTGAGTTTGGAGAATGACCTAAACTAGGTAGGTATATAATATTAGCTAGGCTTCTATAGCGAAATGATCACGGTTTTTCGTGACGGTCATGAGTCGGTTTTACTCCGGTCCTCGAAAATGCATAACGCGCGTAAAGAAGTTTCACTTCAAAAACTTAAAGAGTTAACTAGAAACTTATTATAAATCGGTAGAAATTGGGTATGCTGGGGCTTAATAAGCTTGTCTTTTGTACATTTAAATTAATATTTTTAAGATCCTTGGTTCATGATGGAAATGGCGTAACGACCTGAAAATAATTGATTTAGAAAATACACTAAGAAAATTCTTCGCAAATTAAATTTGAAAGTTTGAGTTCGAGAGTTGTTGCATACCTGCAATATGCGATACTTAGTGACCGACATTCAGAATGATATCGCATAATATTTAATTAATTAAAGATTGAGGACACAATATGTGATAAGGATTTAAAATTTAACTAATGATTCAATAATATAATTACAGTTAATCGGAGTGACGCCGGGCTGGCTGCGCTGTCTAGATTATTTTAATAATTGTGATAAGATGACCTGAATAATTATTAATATTTCCACCGCAAGTGGTTAGCGGGGCGTTATCAAATCGGCAATAGGTAGTTCGATACATTTATTCATAAATAAAAGCATTCTCAGCGCGGTAGAAAGTGGGCCCCATAGACATATGAATATTAGTAGACCTGCCCTAAGTGATTAAAAGCGTATTATTCCCCACTCCCCATACCGGTTCCATTGGAGCCGGCTGTGCTCGCGTATGGCCTCCCATGTATTTAGAAAACGTGACGTCATCATTCTTGTGCGAACTATGGTCGAGGCATCATCGGTTCATTTTACGAAATAACACGGCAAAATGGTGGCTTGTGGTATGAAAACTTGTAAAAATAGATGTGAAAAAGAGAATAAACACAATTGTCGTATTACATTCCATATATAAGCATTATTTTACTTTATTTTAAGCATATTCACATCGTATAATATGGATCAGTTGTAGAAACATATACTATCACATCGAGATAATTTTGGACGCGAAACACAAAGCTGGTTGGTTGCTGGGAAGTAAATTATGAACATTTATAAAAGTGTCTTAACTAAATACGTAAACAAAATATTCGACTCTGAAAATAGAAGAAATTCTTTTTGCCGAATTTGGACTTCGCAAATTTGTTCATAACGTGGCGAGTAATTTGCGCTCCCATGTAAAAATGTCTATTCATTCAAAAGCAGATTTTACTTTTAAGAACTAAATGGTGATATTATAATGCGAGATGCCTATATACTGTCAGATTGATTTATTGACGAATCACAGTCAGCTTTACCCCCTTCGTTCTTCAACAGTTGATCTTACCCCTCATCTTTAATTTCTAGTCTATATATTCATATGTCTGTGGTGGGCCCGAACGTGTGTGAAATATTATCTGTAACTGTGACCGCTGCATAATACATAATAATATCTACGTATCCTATTAGACATTAGACCGTGTACAGACTACAGACAGAGCGTGATGTATTCAATTAATTATTTACTTACAATCATCGTGGGTGGAAAAATTGCATACATTAAATGAAGTTAATTATTTCAAGTGCCTAAAGCCATGACCGAGTTATTTTTTTGATGAATTTATGGGAGTTGTTAATTTAAAGATGACGATCTGGTCTGGTGGCCTTGAACAAAGGTGCGGAGGTTGTTGTTCTGTACTAATGTTTTCAATTGCAAAAAAAGTTCATGGGAACAAATAATTTACACATATTGACTGTGCGGATTTTGCGCCATGTTCCGCTTCCTCGTCAGTCTTGAGCTCATGTTTCGGACAGCCTTGCCGCATCCATCATCAGGGCAGTTTATTTGTGAAATAGTAATACCGTGTCATTCCTCGTTACTGTTGGCTACACATATCACTTCGTGGAAATAACCCCAAAGTCGGATACCAAGAAGTGTTAACCCGGTATGGTATCCCTAAATGTTGATCGGGTGCTTGTCGATTACAATCGCCCCTGTAATTAGGCAAATTAGACAGGTTTACGACCTTCCCAGTATTTGAAGCACACTGTGAAACACGAAAATATGGCCAGTGCTAAGGAAATGCTCACCTATCGTGGATTTGTCCGGATAGTTAAGTTTTGCATTCCACGGTCCACACATGCCCATATCCATTTTTTTTATTGTCTGTGCTCTTTTGCCCTAATACACACAAATGGCATATCTGAATGATTATTTTTGAAGACTTCATCACGTTAAGGGTCAACATAAAATTATTCATAATCTGCTCGTTCATAAATGTCGGTAATTTCAATATTTTTTAGGAAAAACACAATTCGTCATGTTTAAAAATATTTTAAGACGAATTATATATTTGCGTCTCTACGTACGAAATATTAATATGTAAAAATAGTTTTGTCCATATAAAAATTCAGTTCTTTCAAGAAAGGCATACAAATACAATATTATATTGAATAAGAAATACAATATTGTATTTGTATGCCTTTCTTGAAAGAATTGTGTTTTTACATGGACAAGACTATTTATTCATATTCATTATTGCAAATTTAAAAGCGCAAAATAACAATTCATTATAATATTTTAAAGCATAACTTGCAAAAAGTGTTTTTTGTAAGAGCAGATGATCAATTCTTTTAAGTATAACCTTAAAAGTAAATACTCAAGGAAGCGAACCACGGCTCAACAGACCAAAGGTCAACAAACATCCAAATTGTTCATGAGAAATTTAAATCACAACCTTAAATAATTTACCAATTTTTTACCACTTAGAAAATTAATCGTCGATACAAAATGCAAATAAACCATGATGAATGTTTAAGTAATTTTCTGTTTTGTTAAACAAAGCTAATATTGGAAGAAACCGTTCTTCTCTAAGGTGAACTAACCGGTGCTAATTGAAGGTGATATTATTTTAATACATGACTTAGATTTACAGTGCGCATGGTCATGTACAGATTTCTAAGAAACAGGATGCAGGATGGAAAACATTCATACGCGCAAAAATTGTGGTTTATAATAATTATATACGTATATATATATATAAAAATATTAGCGCCATAATAGCGAGTGAGACGGCAAAATAATAAGTAGGAAAGTAGTAATAATACCGTATATTTTAATATTCGTTACAATGCTCTCGATCGCGGTGTGATTAAAAACAAATAAGTGTGGCTTTCGTAATAAAAGCGTTAAATATGGGGAAAATAATAATAATTCACAGAATCTACTTGACGATAAAATTTAAAGTGATAAATAGAAACTAAAAAATCTTCTTCCCATATAAGCATTAACAGATAGATATCTGTTGGTTCTGATCTGCAATAAGACTTTTATTAATAAAGATACATAGAGTCTGAAAGTGTAAAAAAATGTATGCTATGTTACGGCAATTAGAGTGTTATATCATTTGGACTACGAAAGCATAAGTAACTGTCAAGACCAAGTCAGCCGTATTTAAGTCATATATCATCCCACCCTTACTTACATATTTTTTTATCAGCAGAAAGAGGGTTAACACTAAGAAAATTACTAATTTTAGTAATAACAAAGTATATAATATACACGTATATTATACCAACTGTTAAGTAACGTTATGTTATTTCAAATGATCTGCTTAAGGGTAAATATATAATATATTGTTCATGCTGTTAATTAATTTCTCCCTAATTAGAGAATAACTGTGTGTCGTTTTGAGTTTTATATATTATGTGGCGAGAGTCACATTATGAGACAAAGTGAGAAATTATAGTATTGCAGAAGAGTTTGGCAAGGAACCCCTGCTACCATTTTTAGACAAATTCCAGGTGGCTTGGGCATGTCGTACTTAAGGTTGCCAGCAGAATGACTAACAAATAAAATTCTATTGGCTATTAGAGAAAGCTAGGGAAAACTAATAAAGATATGCGGAGGTCACCGAAGTAGCGCAGGATAAGGACGTCTGGAGATGCCTTGTCTAAGCAATTATTGGCCTCGATCCGAGTAGGAAAAGGGAATGCAAAATATCACTTTAATTATAATGAGAATCTTTAATTAAAACAGTAAATTAAATCGACTTTATCAAGTGGCAGTTTTTTTAATGAATTCCCAACTTGTGATGTAGCAGGTACATTTCCAAAAGCAAACTTTAAAAACAATCTCAGTGACACGTACAAACATACAAAGGAAGTAATAAAACAAATATTATAACTAATTACAAATTCTAAACAGTCTCCGATCGTAAAACGTACTAAAGCGCGTGGTATGTGTCAAGGTGTCTGAGTAAACGTAGTAATACTATAGGAATAAAACGATAAGCGTCGTTTGCGTTGAAGGTTTTTAAAGACATAAATAATAAGAAATTAATTTTTTTATTAAAACACAAATAACATTGTATACATCACTTTATTTCGATACAAAATCTCAACATGTTTCATGAACCAAGTTCACTTCATCAGGAGCACAAGTATACTCAAAGTATCACAAAGTGAAAAGCAGTTAGAAGAAGTTTTCTTCGAAAAATTAGAAATTAAATGTTTTCACACAAAGCACGATATTTTTATGCTTAACTAGATGTACCCCGCCACACGTTGCTGTGGCTCAGTCTGTCTGTGCAGATAGAGAAACAATAGAGCGGGTTGCTTTTACGTCCAATAGTAGGCGCTGTTTAAAAAAAATGTTTTTACCTGTCACAGGTGACATCAAATATAAAAACACATTCGTATTCGAATGCAACCAAAGATATTAGAAGAACGAGATATGCTATGTTGGCCGCCGGACCGTAGCCGGAGTACTACCTAATTAGGGTACTTTGAACGGTATCGGGACGTGTACGCACAGAAATCTGTTCTATGTATTAGTGCGGATACCTTAGCGCAAGCGAAGGTGTGCAGTAGTATTGGTGAACAAAACCGGCGACACTCGGCAAAACAATTCCACACAGTATGAACTGCGCATAGCACATCTCGTTCTTCTAATATCTTTGAATGTAACGTTGTGTCAAAATTTCAAAGCAATCAATTGGTAAAGAACTTTCGGAGATTTAAGATTTTGAATTAATTGATTGATAGATTTACAAGTCAGATGAAGCATTCATATCTTATATTATTTATGTTTGCTTGAAATACAATGAATAACGTTTAGTGATAAGTTTTGAAGAGCCATGTCTTAATTCAGGTTCTAATCGGTGTTGAAGTAAAAAAAAACAATTAAAATCATGTCTAGCATGTTTAACATATAATACGTTGTAAAACCTTCAGGCTAGATGACCTATGTAAGGCCGTTCGTGTTAATAATCTTCTCAGTGAATTCTAAAGGAACCAAAATGTTATATAATACACTGGAGGCCTTCCCGATTGAGATCAAAGCAAATGACAATAATAATTATCTACACACGATGATAATTGTTATTCTGTCGTTATAATCATCAACACAGCGGATGTTGAAGAGTAAAACGATTTCCCAAGAGATTTCGGTGCAAGATAAAATTTCCACAGAATTATTTTTTTTATGACAAACTTTCCCGCGTTACGAATAACCTGACAATATTTTGAAAATCTCCTACTACCACCACAGTAAGCGGAAAATGTTGCTTGTGTTGTGATGGAGGACTTAGCAACCCGAGGAATTGACACACTACGCCTGGTGGGACCCAAACGCGATGTCAACTCAGCCACGGACCGGTCTAAAACCGTTTTTAAAATAAGTGTGTCTGTACTTTTGGCCACATTGTGTTTAACTAGAACTAGATGAATTATTGTATTACTAGAACGAACCCTGATAATAAATAATGGTATTCAATTAATAATGCTTCCGAATTTAAAAACTCTTCATATTTTTTATAGGCGTAGAAAACTTTGAGGAAAAATTAATGTTTGAACAAAGTTTTCAAACAATACTCGAGTGCCTCCCGGCAATTCCATTAATTAAGGAAAACAATGATTGTGTAATCTGTAACCAAATAATGTTTTTAAAGCTTGTAAAAGCGGAATCTATGGATAATCGACAGCGGCATAATTGAGGAGCGTTTTCACAAAGATAAATATCTACAAAAACTTTTTTTCGCGAGACAGTTTTAGGGGATAATATGTTGTGATAATCTATAAGTATAATAGTAATTAAAACACTAGAAACGTTTATAAAGAACAATTTTATTGTATATTTTCAATATATAAATATATATTCACCCTGAACCTTCATCAGGGTTATATAAAAACATATTAAATCAATAACAGAGTAACAGTGTATGTTACTTGTTTGTGGCCAGGGGGAGGTGGTGGTAAAAGCAGGCGAAGGGTAGGGTAATACGTTTAAAATGGTTTAAACCGGTTGGTTTTATATATTAAAAATATAAGCAATAAAGAGGTATTAAAAACAATTTCATTCTAATTATTAAAATTATATATACCTATTCACAAAGTGTCTGCTAGATGTGAAAACTTAGGACGGGTTGTTTCGGAGAATTTGAACAATTCATCAAATTTCAACGTTCATTTTCGGGTTCTGTGAAAGTCCTATTCAAGTTCTGTTACTATATTATTGTAGGCTAGTTGCTTGACAAAACTGAAATAAAAACAGAACTTGAAATAATCTTTCACAGAGCTTACAAATGAACGTTGAAATTTGATGAATTGTTCAAATTCTCCGAAACAACCCGTCCTTAATCTTTGTGTAAATTCAATTAACCGTTCGATATGATCAATAATAAGAAAACTCAACTCATATGTGAAAATCTATCGTTATTTAAAAAGAAGTCGAAAATGATAATTTTACAATAAAAATATATCTACGTTTTAGAAAAAAAAATGTTTTGACAGTTCGAAATATCAGTACATTTTAGTTCTACAATAAAAACATTTTTTAATTAAAAAAACAATCATTCATCTCTTTATCATTCAAAGTACCTAATTCCACAAAAAAACACCTACTGTTGATACGTCCATACAAAAAATGCATAATACCTTGGCAAAAAAAAATAGGGAATCAAAAATAAAGTTTATTTTGTTATATGTATAACTGGGGGCCTACTCAGATCCATTGAGATGAGATAAAGATGTTTTGTTTTACATTATATACCTACCTAGTTATTTCGTTTTCCTAGGAAGGTGTGTAAATATTTCACTTTGTGAAAATTTATCATTTTCTATTTATTACACATAAATAGAAAATTATATTGATTTTTTTTTAAATCTGAAATAGCCATTTCGTGGACACCTAATAAAGGATAAGGAATAAAAATTAAATTAAAAAAAAAAAAACAGTTAAAGGGTACTTAGATATTTCTTTGTGAAAACGCTCCTCAATTTCTCTCTATACAAATAGGAATCGAGAAAGTAAAACAGAAATTGTGGGCATTATGTTAAGCTGAGAACAATAATGCATACAACTTATCGTAGAACTTATCTACCGCACGAAAGGCAAGCGAACACATAAAAGTCTTAATTATTACACTCGTAAGTCACAAAGGCGTTGGAGCTTTAACTATGGTCTTTTTAATTGCATGGGAACAAAATCACTCGGATGGCACAATCATCGTATTATTCTCTTCTGTGAGAAATGCATTCCACCACTGCAATGGGAATAGAGAATAATGCCAGATTCAAATTTATTGCTTCCTTTCACTTGACATATATAATTTTTATCGAAAAAACATTAAAATGAACAATACTAATTCAAGATTCTAGAATAATATTGATAAGATAAATAATAGTTACAGATATAAAATTACATCGAGATAAACCGAGATAAAAATTATTACACTTAAGCTGCTGCCACACGCAAAGCTCACATCAACAGATAATATAAAGCACAATAGCGCTCGCCATACAATCCCATACAGACCCGACACACGTAAAAAGATAACGCGCTATAAGTGTGGTTCTGAACTTCGCTAACCGAATTTATTTTACGTAACCGCTCCCGACGCGATATTTGAAAAGTTATGCGTCCCCCTCTCCGCCGTAAAAAGGAGAGGGGGTCATTTTAATTGCGGAGCTACCGACTAAGGCGACTAAGTTCCGTGTTCCCTTTGACAGCCATGACATAAGCAGCCTAATAATGCATTTCTTATTTATTATGTTAGCTCATATCGTCATGTGTGCTAGTAAATTTAGAAACATAAAAAAAAACTTTATTTGGCAAACATACTTAACATATATTTAAAATATAAATATAATCAATATTTGAATTTGAAGTAAACAAATTTTCGCACTTTCAAAATTAATCATATTTTTAACTCAATATGTTTATATGGGAATATCATTCGGTTTTTTGATAAAGTTGGACGGCCTGATACGTACATAGAGAAGCTTCTAGTTTGTTCGTTTGTTGATTGTTTTCCTGGGTAATCTGGTTTGCTCTCGTCAGCTCTCGTGCTCTCTTCTCGTTCCCTGCCCTGGTGTTGGTCCTTGCCGCCTTTGCCTTCGACATTTTTGGAAATCGACTTGAGCTTATTTTACAATAATTTATTATATGTCGCTTTCGTCGATCGGCGTGCGAACTGCGAATTTCCTGATTCGACGGAGAGGTTATGTCAGGTTATGTGAAAATGCGCTATTTACGCGCAGATTGTTTAAAATCTAAAAAGTTTATAAATGGCATTTATAATTATATAGTTGGCGGCATCATCATCTGAGGATGAGCTGTCCAACAGATCCAGCAATAGGCGACAAGTATCATCCATTTCGAAAACGTGCTCAAGCTGTCAGTAAGTAAAGTTGTCACTTTGACAGATGAAATTATGTTCCTCGGCCGCTCTCGAATTCAACTGACCCCCTCTCCTACCATAGGAAGAAATATTTGATAGCGTCGTGTGTCGGTAGAAAAGATGATGCGCTGTACATTAACTTTTGATGTGAGCTTTGCGTGTGGCAGCACCTTTAGGGTGACGTATGGCAGATGTGTTGTTTATCCAATAAATGGTTCTTGGGGAGGCAGTACTCAAACCAGCCTCCCAAATTAGTATTATGGCTAACATCCGGTTTCACAACAACAAAAAAGTTGATCTTGCGTAGATTAGTTTTATAATATTATACTAAACGAATTATAATCAATCGAGCGCCTCGTCCACACATCGGGCCGGAGACGTTTGTTTGTCTACGGTATGTTCGTCCGTTTAAATCTGGTCACGGCAGAGGGCGGAAGTGGTGCGGATGCTGGCTTTGGTCCCACGATAGTAACGTATTCATATCACGCCGCCGCACTGTCACCCACCAGCCACCGGCACCGGCCAGAGACCCGAAACGCCACGGTCCTCAGGTGGAAGGGGGGGAGTGCAGACCGCATTGAGACACTCAATCTTTATGACCACAAACAAAACAGTATTTTGAGTGATCTTATGAACTAACTATTCTAATTGTTAACAAGTGGGAGACATCAGCCACCAGACTACCATGCAGAATCGAAAAGTTGCTTATAAATGACCTAATGATAATACTTTCATGATATTAAAAACAAATGTGGATTTAGACGTGTTTAGTGATGTCGGTGTTATGGTAGGTGAACTTTCTTGACAAAACAATATACATCGTTTATTCAATTATTGACAAAATAAACCAAGAAAATTTAAAAAAAAAATAATATGTACCTACTACACAATAAGTAGGATGGAAAAGTATGTTTCAACTCTAATTTTTATTTATTTTCTAATAATAATAACATTTCGACCGTTTTTATAGAGCCGTTTTTGTGAAAAATCACCTTAAGGCGATGCACTAGGTCGTGTAATATTTTAAATTGAGCCGCTATCAATAACAACCCTTACATAGATGGCGATAAGGTTTAAATTCCCGCTTAACACCATCCGCCTGTTTTGATTTATGCAAGAAAAAAACATGGCCAAAAAGTGCCTCTTATTTTATTTTGGGGATGTTCAGGCATAAATTTTTTTTTTTCAATCATTTTATAAATAACTTAAATTGCCACATTATACAATAAAATCATAACCGAAAATGGGTTCGTAAGTAGGAGATTTTGAACTTTAAAGCAGTTTTCATAGGCCTATTATTATTATAAGAATAGGGAGGAAAAACAAGAATAATAATTTTATTTATTTATTTTTGCATCTCACTTTACATAAATCACGTTTTTTCTCATAAAAATTAACCTCACTAGTACTATTTGCATTTGTGTGAAGGAAACATAGAGTAATCACAAACATAAAGTATACTACATACAAACACAAAATACTTCAAAAAGAAAGAAAAAAAAGTATTTGATCAGATACCAGATGGGTAATTTTACAGTATATTGTAACAATATTTGAACCATAACTATAATTAATCATTAAACAATTTGGTAAGTTTTTAGATTCTCACGGCCAAAAGCATTTTTGTTGTTTGTTTTTGGGGTGTTATGCCGTGTTGCGCTAACTCCTTCTTTAGCCAGGCTAAAGAAGGAGTTAGCGCAACACGGCATAACACCCCAAAAACAAACAACAAAAAAATTAAACAATTTATTAATCATTATTTCCGAGAAGAAACAAGTAGATAATAAAGACAGCTAGGCTGACATTCAGTTTTTAGCAAATGGGACTAATATAAAATATTATTATTTAAGAAAGGACAAAGATGAAAAAATATTAATAAATAATATTTATTAATATTTTTAAATATATGATTTAAGATTTTCACGGCCAAAAGTATTTTTGTTATTTGTTTTTGTGGTGTTATGCCGTGTTGCGCTAATTCCTTCTTTAGCCAACGTTTCGGACAGCATTGCAGTGTCTATCATCAGGGCATATGTGTTATTGGGCATTAATTACACATCTGCCCTGATGATGGACACTGCAGTGCTGTCCGAAACGTTGGCTAAAGAAGGAGTTAGCGCAACACGGCATAACACCACAAAAACTAACTAAAAAATTTTTTAAGACAATCGTTTGTCAATACAAACATCTTAGTTAATTTTTTTTTAAATTTAACTAAGGACGGGTTGTTTCGGAGAATTTGAACAATTCATCAAATTTCAACGTTCATTTTCAAGTTCTGTGAAAGATTTTTTAAAGTTCTGTTTTTATATCAGTTTTGTCAAGCAACTAGCCTATAATGATATAATAACAGAACTTGAATAGGACTTTCACAGAACCCGAAAATGAACGTTGAAATTTGATGAATTGTTCAAATTCTCCGAAACAACCCATCCTAAGGAATTGGTAGACTTAATATGGTATTTTGGAAGAATATTAAACATAAGTGGTGCCTGATATAAATAGTTTATTTGACCAAAAGAAGTTTAAGTACGTACCGCCACAAAGTTCAATTGCAATTGCACTTGTCCGTTATTTTTCAATAATGCAAATACATTCATACATAAAATAAAAATAAAAGTAGCAGCAGAAGAATTGAGATATACCTAAATAGCAAGATGAGTCGAAAGTACTCGGCGAAATTCAGCAATTCTAAACAACCGCTTTTTATTCCTGAATGCATTTCCTGCCGAGGAGTAATTATTATTTCCAAATATATACAAGAACCTGTTTTTAATAATGCAACATTTTATGACGGAATATTTTCAAAGGCCGTTCAAATAATAATATGCAATCCACACAGCTGATACAACTTTCAAATAATACATGACATTATTAATATATTTGTGCTTACCATTTCCAACGATCTGCTTTCTTCCCAACATGATAATAAACGCGTATCACCTTGTTAACAGTTTACATAGCACTTTTCAGGTAATATCCCAACACCAGGGACAAATCTCGGAGGGTTTGTTTGACTGGTAAATTATTGTTTCTTTAGGTGTTGAACCCATGAAGCAGAAATTTCCATTGGTACAGCGTAGAAGAGAGAATACCGGAGAACCTACGAAACTGAAATATGCCGCGAGTACTTATTTGTTTAACAGGTGTTTGTTTTTGATAGCATAACCGATTCGAGCCGGCTACGAAGCAAATGAACGACGAACGAATCACAAAACACAATGGAAATGAAACGGGGTCCTCTGGCAACTGAGATAAAGTAACAATTTCACACAAATATAAGTACATTTTATATTGTGTTGACTTTTGGTGTATTGGGCCGTTTCGCGCTTCTTCAGTCCAATGTGTCCGACGCCTTCGGTGCCCGTTGAACTGAACCTTAGCTCAAAAAGAATTGTTAAGTTAATAGTTAAATTTCTTAAAAGTCAATCAACTATTAAGGGTAAACGTAACGTACGTATAATCTACGCGTTCATAGATGGCGTTAATTTAAATATTTTATTAAAATGCACTAGGTATTTGCAAAGTTATGTATTAAAACATTAAGATGCATTATTTATTTGAGCCCGTACATACGTAATATGAATAGATAATTTTGTAGTGCATCGGTGATTCAATCCAATATTGTAGTTGTATGCCTTTCTTGAAAGAATTAAGTTTTTATACGGACAAAACTATCTATTCACATTCATATTACGTATGTACGGGCGCAAATTAATAGTTGATCTTAATATTTTAAAGCACAACTTGCAAATAGTGCATTTTAATAAAATAATTATATTAATGCCATCTAGGAACGTGTATATTATAACGTAAATTACATTTAACCTAAATAATTTACCAGTGAGAATCTGTAAAGATATTAGAGCAGCTTAAAGATTGAGTCAGATGTTTACTTGTTACTTCTTAATATTCTTTAAAGCAACCGTAGTTTTTTAATGTTAGGTGCACCAAACTCAAGAATCAACATAAGCAGATTAGAAAAGTGATGGATATGAAACGAAAATAAGTATTTTGATATATTTTTGGGTTGTAGTGGGAATCCAGTATGCATCCTCTCGATTAAAGACAATCATTATTGCGGAGAGTAATACGAGTATGACGCCCCGGAAGCTTTCATAGTAGGTACCTAAATTTCGTGCTAATTATTGAAAAGTAAACACGAAAATTTCCTGATATTGGGGGTAAGTACCCAATACTCATAAATAAAACCATACTTCTCATCAGTACTGAACTAATTAAACTAAACTTATCATTACTAATAATGTGGATTTGTGGTACGCTCGAAGCGCACATGTTATTATCATAACGATTGTATTAACACTAAATGGTCGGGCATTTTACCGCCAAATTGGGGGCGAAGCGGGGGTGTTTTTTTTTTAAATTTTAGCACCAAAATTAGACTTTCCGCAAAATATTCATATCTTATGATCTATTTGATATTTTTCGATGAAACTTTCAGCGCTTTACTTTAAAAAGATGTCTCTATTTATTTATTTAGCAATGTATGTGTAATTCCTTTTTTTATGAACAAAAACTTTCTACTTTCTTGGGAATCATAGAAAAAACAGTATTTCACAATCGAAATAACATATCGAAATTTATTCATACAAAATTACAAGATTATTTAGAAATTTTCAATACATGTAAAAAAAAACTATAACCTAATAGTGCTTCAATGTGTGATAGCGTTCGAAACACTTTCCTTTATGCAGGGGCATATTGCAAAACTTGCACATGTACCGTGTTTCACTGCGTAGTTTGTGAGCGGAACATACGCGACGGTATTTTTTATTTTTTTTATATTTTTTTGTTGTGCTTCAAACTCATTGTATTGACAGGTAGATAGATCGGATACCGCCGACAATAGAAAACACATGACCCCGCACCCATTTAGAACCCCTTGTTTACAAGTTTCCCGCTCCTTACCGCTTTGCGCAAAAAAACGAGTAAACTCGTCTCCCGCGTCTTACTGTAAAAAGGCGTATGACGAGTTTTCTCGTTTTCGAAGAAAATAAAAATAGCACTTGAAAGCTGTTTATTTGATTTAGTAATTTTAGATGATTAACAGTAGAATTCTTAACTCCAAACAAACTTTCATCTCAATCATTATAATTCGCTCCTGAAGATCATCTCAAAGAACATCTATAAACATACTTTGCAGCAAGTCTAAGGGCAACTTCACAACAAGTTAATCTCAAACTGATAAAATGGGCCTCTTTGATGATTTTAGATGAATAAACATTTCTGGCGCTACAATTCGAATCGTCATTTTCGTATCAAATGATCAAACTCGTCATTTAAAAGAATAACTTGAATTACCAGAGTTACGATCATTCTTTGAACTGAGAATTTTGACGTTGTGAAGAAAACGGTGACTGGATAACTCATCAAAATGACAATTCAACACACCTATAAAAAGTGCTATAAAATCATGAAAAGTGATGACATAAAAACTAGGTTAGGTTAATAGGTTACACATGTAAGTATTTAAACTAGTTTTGGTTTCATCACTTTTAATAACTTTATAACACTTTTTATGGTGTGTTGAATTGTCATTTTGAGGAGTTATCATGGAACCGAAGAAAACAACACCCAGAACTAAAGTGTTTATACATGCACTTCGATAGGGAATCACTCACTATATACAAAGTAAAGTACTGGTGTACCTATTAATCATTACGTCACAGAGGCTGTGAGCCATTTGCATGGTTATGCATCTAATAGACACTATCTAACACCTGCATCTCTGAAATTGAACATTCACTCAGCGCGAGCTATTAACTATTTTTTTACTATTATCTGGTTGATTTAAGCTACTCATGGCCTAGGTACCTAGATACATCACGTATATAATACTTGTATGTATGTGTGTATCATATTAGTGAACTATGTTGCATTGACTAAAGTTGAGCGAAATAGCAAATTGGTGGATTCTGTGGAAAGTAAGTATTTCAAATCTTGAAACAGATTCGGATTTAATATTAAGCTGTTAGAACAATGACGTAAGTACTCAGCCCGTGAAAGGTCAAAAATCAGTATTCGTCTGAATGTTAAACGTAATGGGGAAATTAAAACGAAGAGGGGGAATTACCTTTAATGGAGGCGCAGCTTAAGCCATAAAGCATTATTATTTTCAGCATTATTTTTCACATCACAAAGGGCCGAATGGTTATGATAATGCGTGATTCAATTCGGTCCGGGAGCGCACCCATAAAAGATACTGGAAACCCCATAAAGGAACATTTAAACATTTCAGCACGCAGAGCCACGCCCAATTCGGAAAACAGTATTATCAAGAAAACGCCCTGAACAGTTTTCATGGAATTATTATACAAATTGGTCGACACTCGAAAATCTTTGAGTAGGAGCGCGCCGAATCGCATAAATATTAGCAATATTCGTTACCTACGCACGTGTAGGTAATGCCTGCTTACGGAGAATTTTTCCCTGGATGAGGTAGCCTGAATGCAACCTTTTCACGTATCGCATAGTTGATGCTTGGATTATTATTGGTTGCGTTCGCCAATTACTCCTAAATATTACTACGCTGGCACCCCTTCACGTTGATGAGTCTCGAACCTAATTTGACTAAGGACGCGAAGTACGGTGAGGCGAGGCGAGCGTGTCAACTACGCTCTAGCGCTCAGGCTCATTCGGGTATTTTCGCCGATATGTTTTTTTAAAATAATAAATACACTTCCAGAAACCAGCAGGAATTATTGTTAAACCTCACTGTTAAACGTTATGACTTATGACGTTTGATTTATGCTGGCACCACTTCAGTGGAACAATTAATGATTTAAATTAAGGGTTACCAGAATTCGTATCATTTTATTTAATTGCAAACCACGGTTAAATAAATAAGTTATGACAATCCAAAACGTTCCAGTAATTTTAATTATACCTGTAGTACATCTACCGAAT
The DNA here is from genome assembly GCF_061612785.1 of Hesperophylax consimilis. Taxonomy (NCBI): domain Eukaryota; kingdom Metazoa; phylum Arthropoda; class Insecta; order Trichoptera; family Limnephilidae; genus Hesperophylax; species Hesperophylax consimilis. Next base: position 9,057,140 of record NC_142842.1, read on the forward strand.
AATTTACATGCAGACTCGTTGAAATGCCAACATTATTTTTGTAGCGAGGAGGATGTTTCAATTTAATATGAAGTGACTAATATAAATGGCCGTGAACTCCTAAAAAAATAAAATTGGGTGTGTTTACGACACGGTGATTAATTACTTTTTTTATAATGATAGTCATCAACCTTGCCGTTTTGTAGGGTCAATCGAGTATAATAAAGGCATTTTTTGCAGTATAATACTATTTTTAATTACTATTTCCTCCAGTTAAACTTACAAATCTGAAACCTGCGTGGCCTTTATCATACAAAACTTAATTTTAGATTTGAGGCCAAAACAAAAACCGAACTGATTTTTTTAATGAAAAGGGCCGCACCCACGACATCACTTTTTTTTCAAAAATCAAAGTTTTTTTAACTACAGTTTTGAATTGGTTACTTGCTCTGTACGTGACTATAAGTTAAAATATCACAAGAAAGGCGCTATAAAATGGCCAAGAATTATCTGTGTTAATTGAACACAATGGAATTACAAACTTAATCATAGTTTCAATCTTAACAAGTGCATAAAACAATATTATTAATTTAGGTGGCTTAACAATGAGATATAGCAAGAAAGAGCAAATGAGTTGTATAAATTTTATTGCAGTGAATCACAAAAAATAGTAATTATTGTAACTTCGGTCAATATTGATAGTTGTCATTTGTCTGCGTAATGGGCATAATTCATAATATTATTACAATAGACATAACAAATTATGAAGAGAACAAACAATAGATTCCATCACTAGATAACATTCTGTAAATCGATTCATTAATTTTATCTATCAAATAGAATATTGGAAGGAAATTTTGGAAATCAACCCGTATTTTTCACGAGGGCAGTGCTAAAAAAAATTGACATCCCAAACAGGTGTTTCAAATTTCGTTCGGGAATGTGAAGCATTCAAAATACTTGAGGAAAACTGTATGCTTTTGGTGCGGTACCAAATTAGGAGCACACCTATTTGAAGGCACGCGAGGCGTAGTCAGACCATCAAAATATTAATTTAGCTAACAGGTACACTAAATGGAAAATTAGTGCCTTCCCATCTCACACTTTCAGACCACCACCCCTCTCACCACCCCCAATTCACCCGGCTCACGCTCTGCCACCCAGCTGAAAGGCGGTATACGGTGAATTATTTATACGAGTAACGAAAAAATCATTGAAAAACACCAGATATAGAATTACCCGGGCGAGCTGAAAAAAAATTGGAAAAATGGATGGGATTTTAATTATTTAAGTACCCTGGACATAATGTACCTTTGTTTTGCACGTTTTTCACAATTTGCAAAGAATTATTCCAACCAATCGATCACTCCGAAATCATGAATGCTCTTTTTGTATGAAAATTGTTGCCGATTTTGAACGGTTTGCTTTGAGTGCCGTATACACTGTTTGTTATGCGATGCATCTGCGAAATTCTCAATGGAGTGTTGTTCGCAAACAATGGAATAAAAATGCACAAGATGGAAAAGTAAGTGTTCTCATCTTGTCAGGCTATCTGCATATTGAGCACGCTATTGTCTGCTGGAAATAGTCATCCAATCGCTTCGACTAACGTTTCCACGCCTTTCCCGAAGGGTGACGTCACCCAACACAAAGGATCCACCGTAGTAATGTGGACAATTGCAGCTGATTTACAATTGCGAACACAAATCACTCGACCCGGGACAATGTCACTCGGAAATAATTGAGGCGACGAATCTAATCGACAGCTCTCGTCACACTAAGCTGATTTTCGCCATGCTTTGATAGGCAAAAACATACGTAACACTTGGCTTTTTTTCAAACAAAAAACCGTTTATCTTTTCTGCGGAGAGAAATATTGTTGTTTTATATTGTGACAATGCATAGTGAATAGGATTTATCGTGAATTTACGAAATTATCATTAATCTGTACAATATGCTAATCAGTCTCACGCTTTGAATATCGTACCATAAGTTTCCCACGCGTTTTTTGTTGTTTTTTTCATAATATTGAGATAAATGTATGCACTTAGTTGTGAAAGAAGATATAAAATATATATTCAAATGTATGCACTTAGTTGTGAAAGAAGATATAAAATATATATTCAAATGTATGCACTAAGTTGTGAAAGAAGATATAAAATATATTTTCAAATGTTCTCCACGACAACAAACTGTAAACGGATTTTGGTAATGTTCATCAAACCTTATCATGAAGTAGGTACTCGACAAGAAAATCTGAATAAAATGTATTCGAATCGAACCACAAATCAGTAAAACACAAGGCGCATCACGATACGGAGACATACCACTGTAATAATTAATCAATGGTGTGGTGAGGAGATGAATGAATCATTAAAGTCTTGCTAGTAATTATCAATTCATGGAATGAATCATAAAGTGTACATTTAAACGATTTAAATTAACGAGTTGTAGCCGGCGAAATAACTGACAAAGGAAGAATGCAAACATATTTGCAATTTTTACAATAGTAGATCTCGGCTAAGAGACATTCAAATATATTTTTACATTGCAAAAATTTACATAGAAAAAAAACATGTTATTTATAAAAAAGAAAACGGAAAACAAACTCGTAAAGGAAAATAGACGCACCGCCAGGGATGCAATTCACAACAGGCAGGGATTCTTTTTACTTGCAAGTATGTGCAGACAAGTAGTGAAAGGGGAAAATCTTACGAAGTTCAAATATTTTCATGTATCAAGAATATTGACAAATTTCCACTTGGTGCCCGGAAATTATAGTAGTAGTTGAATCGTCAAAATCGGGCCACAGAAAGGAAAAATAAATAAAACGGGCCAGGGAAACTGAAGGGCCTAAATACATTGAAGGTGTTATTACTCCGCGCAAGGTATTTGGTTGGTTTGGGTTGCAGCTTCGAGGGTATAAATAATCCCTTTGCATTAACAAACTTACTTATCAAAATCCCGGGTGGAAAGTGATACGCAATCACTAAAATGGGGTGGGTTATTTAGGTTAATTGATCCATACAAGAAATTATTGAAAATGGCTTACAGTTTCTATTTATGCACACTATGGGTTGGTATTTCACGGCCTGCGCGCCTTGCACACTTACGATTAACTCTTACCAGGCCAAGATGCCAAACAAAACGTCTGTAACCAAGTGGGTCTTCCTACGACCCCATGCATTTTTCGGTCTTATTGGCTTTTAAACTATAGAAATCCCAATTATTCAGTCAATTATTAATGTTAACTTATGTATTTGCGCAGAAATACGTAAAATACTGATATGATAAGTCAAGTATTTAAGCTAATATAAGGAGGATAGTAATTTAGGGTACTACCTACTACCCCACTTGGCTGCGGGATAGTTAAAAGTAAATAGAAAGCCTGTTTTGTGACGGCAAATTGGGAAAAAAACTAGAAAGAACAGTTCTTTAAAAATATTAATGAATTACTAAAAATATTTTTATGGTGCCCTTTGTGAAATAGTTTAATATCACCTCAAAGGTGCCTAAGCTAAACTATAGTTAAACCTACCTTAAGCTACCCGACTTTGCGAAATGATCGAAAATATATTGGTATTTTGCTTGATTGTTGGAGGTAATAAGCCTTGCTATCCTTATTATTGCCAATGTTTCGAACATACTTTAAGTGTCTATTATCAGCATATATGTGTGAAAAGATGATAGAAAGGGTGGATCCGAAACCGGTCGGCGATACAAATATAAAGTGGTTCTAAAGCAAGTAAATTTATTTTATTAGTTACTAGCTGAACTCCCCTTGTTTTGAAGGTTATGTGTGACGTTCCTCTTGTTTTGAAGGTCAAGTGTGAAAATTTTCATCAACCTCGGAATAAAACTGTAGATGTTTATACAAATCAAATCCACGTCGCCCGTGTCACAAACAATGAACTTTATATATTAGAAGATGTAGAAAGTATGAAAGTAGAAAGTGGACCGGTCAGTGGCATGGTGTTAGGTTCCAGGTTACACAGGCGTCATGAGTTCAATTCCTCGGCTGGCTAAATACTCCATCACGACACAAGCTAAATCTTCCGCTTACTATGATGGTAGTAGGAGATTTTTAAATATTGTCAGGTTATTGGGAGACCGTGAGTTTGTACTTACTTGTAAAAATGTATATAAATTAAGTTTAAATGTGGCCGGTAAATCGTATTAAAAATACAGTTTCATTATTCATCATTAGATCCAAATATTGTATTTATTTCTCAGAAATTAAAAAAAAAACGCACAACAATTTCCATTATTGAACCCCACCGCTTTCGCCCGAGTGTTTCATTTTTGTTTCACCCATTGAAAAAAAATGGCATTCAATTTCCTTTATACGAGCGGCGAGTAATGAAAACTGCCCAATGGAGAAAATGACAACGTAGCTAATATTGATTGGGAGGGTGAAAGACCAAACACCATTGATCATTTTAACTAAGTGGAAACGCCATACAGAAAATGTTCAACGTAACCGGTTTTTTGGTGTCAAAAGACAGAAATCTGAAAACAAATTATTATAAGTAATAATTAGTCGCCTGAAATATCCATGAAAATATCTATGGCGTAAAAAATTGTATGGATATTCCAGGCGACTAATTATTGCTTATAATAATTTGTTATCCTTTGTGCTATGCATAAAAAACCTTGTCTTATAAACATTAGTTTATCATAAAAAATATAAAATGACACAGAGTAGTCTTTCGAGCGTTGAGTTTTGGCATCATGAAGTTTTTACAGCCCCTTTTCTCTGAAATTTCTAGACCTGCGGGTGGGTGAATTGACATCGCGTTTGGGTCCCACCCAGGCGTAGTGTGTTCAATTCCTCGGCTAGTTAAGTCCTCCATCACAACACAAGAAACATTTTCCGCTTACTGTGGAGGTAGTAGGAGATTTTAGTCAGATTATTCGTAACCCGGGAGTGTTTGTCTTTCTTTAAAAAAAAACGATATTTCCATCACAATTTTTTTTAAATCCATACAACTCATTTTTGTTATTTGTTTTGGGGTGTTATGCCGTGTTGCGCTAACTCCTTCTTTAGCCAACGTTTCGGACAACATTGCAGTGTCCATCATCAGGGCAGATGTGTCTAACACCCCAAAAACAAATAACAAAAATACTTTTGGCCGTGAAAATCTTAAATCATACTTTTGGGGTGTTATGCCGTGTTGCGCTAACTCCTTCTTTAGCCAACGTTTCGGACAACATTGCAGTGTCCATCATCAGGGCAGATGTGTCTTACACCCCAAAAACAAATAACAAAAATACTTTTGGCCGTGAAAATCTTAAATCATACCATACAACTCAGTTAATGGATATTTTAAATAGAGTCTTAACTTATTTACTAGATTTGTAAAGCACCCTAACGACTTTAAGAACAAGTCAAAAAACGAGGTGTCATGTTGTCTGTCAACATGCTATTTTGGGCTCGTGGTGTAATTTCCATCATGTGCAATGGAGCTTTGAGCCCCATTTAACTACCAAGAAATGTCGCTTCTCTAAATAGTATAAAACAAAGTCTGTTTGTGCGCTTAGTTCTTCTAAACTATGCAACGGAGTTTGATGGGGAATTTCTTCCGGAAGGTTTATATATTTATATACATGGATATTATATTTATTGAAAGTAGAGAAAAGTCGGGCAACGCCGGGTACGTCAGCTAGTTATTGCATAAATCACATTTTCAACGGATCAATTAGAAATAGGTTTCGAAAAAGAGTTTTTAAGCAAAGAAATAAGTACTAAGAGCACAAAGCACTCTTTACGGTGAATTGCCTTATTCAAAAAAAGAACTACCAACAGAAATATTGTTTGTTTATCAGAGATGTATGAAATGAAAACAAAACTTTAACCACGAAAGTAAATACTACTACGTACATATTATAACATAGCAATATGTCCTTTGACCTCTAACATATTCCTGTAACTATTTCGGTAGTCACGTATCGTGAATCGGTCGCAGCGGTACTCTTTCGGGTGACCCGGTGACCCTTTCATACATTTTAGATACGGGCAGGAATTATGAGACAGCTTTCTACTCCTTTCTACTCTCGGGTTCCCCACTTCTCTTCGGGAGTCTGCGTGGAAAACAAAATAAAATGAATTTACAACCCCCGGCGGACTTATGAATACATCGCGTTTTTACTTTCAAATAAAGATGGCTCAAAGAAAATAGAATTAAATTTGCTTGGCCCACGAAACGATTGAGAAATATTCTTCCGAGTCTTATGTACATGTACTATCAACTGAAGTTCTTTTCGTGTATTTTGACAACGTTCTTGAGTTGTATATTCTCTCAGTATTGCCCTGGTGATTTGCTCGATTGAATGGCATTAGCCATGTTAAAGTACTACCCAACCTTCATCTTTCTCATATTTTCCATTTTCATCCTCACAAGATACCCCAAACACTTTTAAAAATGCATAGTTTCAGTTTTCAGTTCAAAAAGACGAATCATTATTTATTTATTAAAGTTAAACCAACCCATAAGATTTTTTGTATTAAAGTTACTATACACTTAACAGAATAATCTATGTTTAATCTTAAGATTATTGAGCAAAATCAAATCGTATTATGTTATTTATTTAAGTAGTAAACAATATAAAGAAATTTTTAATGTGTACTTAAATAAAGAAAAGTTAAATATATTTTTTTTTCTTTTAACTTAATAAATAAATACAAAAAATTAAATGTAGGTGAAAACGTAGATAAACTATGAAATAAATTTCCCAGAACTCATTTCCGATAGAACGGAAAATATGCTAAACGGAGAACGTTAACTACGTTACAGTCAAATTAATAAACGTAATCGAAAATAAGGGGAGAGGAGAGACGTATTCAGACTGTCTACCTTTCACAAAATGTATAGACTCTAGTCTACTAGAGTAGGCTATGAACAATCATACCTCGCAGTTTGAATAATTCAAACAACTACACAGTATTAAATCTATCGAAAACGTGGAAACAAAGGAAAATTGTATGGCATTTATTACAGCAAGCATATCACATAATTTCTGTAAATATGCCACCAGAATAATAAACACGTCCTTGAAATTCAGAACAATTTTCTCCTGTAGTATTAGTATTAATAAGTTCGCATTCTTGTTTCCTGTGGGAGAAATATACAGCTTAGAACATTTGTAGGATCCTAAACATGATATTTTGGGTTAAATCCCGGGAGACATCAAACAGAGTGAATTTCTGGATGGTTCACGAATTGACTATTCTTGTTCGTAAAATGTTGATCTCTCCGAAATAAAGTAAAGACTTTACGAGACGTGCGTGTGCCGCAAAGCTACCATCTGAGCTACCATCTCAAGCATTCATTAGAAACGAGAGACGCTCGTCTGGTCTACCGTACAAAGATGCTACTTTTATTCACACATAAATCCTGCGTTTGATAGTGGAGAAACATTAATTCATAAATTTGAAATCGTAGACCGTCTATAAATACTGCATAATATATTATATTACATGCCTAGGTTTATTATGACTTGGTGGTCAATATAGCTGCACAAACACAGGAAACGACGATTTCGTAGTAAAGGTATTTCCGTTGTAAATGCATTTAGAAATATGTACAAACGTAATGAATAATAATAACAATCACGATTTTATTCCAACGTATAAATAAATAAACAGTAAAACAAAACGGGGATTTTCGCTGACAATGCGGAAGAGTTGCTGATTAATGCAATAATTGATAAATGATGAATACACATACGGAACATATTTCGTTAATGCACGATCAATAAAAACGTATTAACATTTTTTTTATTTAATTAAAATCAAATTTAATAATATAATTATGTATTAAGTTCTGCAAGCATTTTTTGGTTTTTTGTTATTGTTACAGCTGTTTCGGCTTTCAAGGCCATCTAAACTGTGGTTTAGCCACGTTTAGACGACTTATTAATATGATTCTATTTAACCCCCTCCCAATTTAAAATGATTTATTACCGTGGTGCGGTAATAGTTTGAAAATGGCCTTGAAAGCCGAAACAGCTGTAACAATAACAAAAAACCAAAAAATACTTGCAGAACTTAATAATTATATTACTAAATTTGATTTCAATTAAATAAAAAAAAAATGGAGTTCTACGAATTAAACACAAAAACAATAAATAACATTTTTATTGATCAACGGTCCGGAAATTTGGGGAACGGTTAATAAGCTATGCCCAAGCTATTGTAAGTGAAGAATTTGCTTCAGTAAACATAAGTACCTACATGTATATTTGTAGTTATTACGTTATTAGTAGTTGTTAGCGTTCTGTTAGATCAAAATTATAACAGTGTGGCTTCTGAAATAATAACATGTAATTGGATTCCGACAATAGAAAATTGCTTGGCCCTAGAGAGAAACCAAATCTCCGAACTGTGATGTCGTAACATTTGTCGTTCCTTTCGTCACTCGGTGGCCCTGTTTTGTATGCAACATCTGATTAATGACCGTTTTGGGCCTCACAATAGAAGCAGCGTGGTAATGCAGTCGGCCGTCACCCTTGACAGTGATTAAAGAGCCAAAGGTCGACTCAGAACTTCGATTTCGACTATCAGCTGCGGAGTGTTGTTCACTGGAACGTGAAGCAAATAAAATAGTCTGATTACTCTGCGCATTGTGCGTCCTCAGTGCTCACGATCGGACAACGAACATCGGACCCTATGCTTCCAAATAATATACAATTCGTTTATGAAACTGTCAGCCACTAACCTCGAATATAAAGGATAAGACAAAAATTCATGATAATTGTAAACAAACGGTTGGCAATCACAATGAAACCTGTATTATAAAGATGGGTACAAACAATCGACTAAAAGCGAGAGAGGAAGTCATAAGAAATATTAGTATTCAAGCTGATGTTTGCCGAGTGCCTGTCCACGGAGAAACTCGATTAGAATATCAAATAAACGTAAAGGCTGGGTTGGCTATTGACTTAAAATAATTGCGGAAAATCAAATATATTTCGGTTTTCATTGTCGTCTTATCAAATCACAACTTTCTACCGTCTTAATTAACAATTATTCGCACCGCGCTACGAGAAATTCAAATAAAATAATTGGCAAAAAATCATCAAAGCATTGCAAAGAGCATTTCCGGAATTGAAATGTGTAATTAATTATTATGATCATTGAACTTGAGAATTCAATAATCAAAACCTTGAGTACTAAATACATTATTTATTTATATAATAAGGAAGGAATTCCGAAACTCTACACAGCACACCCGAACGAGAACTAATGAAAACTGATAAACTAGAATTAAATACAAAATAAACGTAGATAATAATTATAAATTAATTTAGTACATAATCTACTAGACTTAGGTTGTGAAATTTTTTACTAATCACTACTAATTTCTATGCCTAGCATTAATCCTTTCGCGGCGGAGGGGGGTAATACACATCCCCCAAAGGAGAGTTATGTGCGATATCTGAGTTGTGTTTTACAGCAAATACTCAGTGGGATGGATGGGTTCGTATGTCTATCACTCCTGGACACATTTACCCCAAATTCCTACCCACCCCTCATACCTTTTTCCTTCCCAGAACTTCATTTCCTTCCTTTCCTTTAAAAGCACAGCATCTCCAAAGATGACATAGACCCTGAGGGGAAAAAATCCTCAGGGCCTTCTGTGTAGCAGCTAATGTAGAAAAAACTCAATCATTATTACTATTGATTTGCATTAAATTTAAAAAGTATATCCACCCAACTCTCGCCCCTCTGGATCGCCATTACTTCTTTTTTTTATTTCTCGCAGCAAACAAATTACTGGAAAGGGCTAAAATAATATGTATTTGAGTCACACTAGATTTTATAAAAGACAATATTTTTACTATTTGCATTACGTAATAATTGACTGCTGGGCGAATATAGGAGAAGACGATCAAATGGTAGGTTTAAAAACAGGATACAATTAGGAATATTGGGACACAATCGCTCCGTGATATATGGGGGACCCTAATGACCCATTCGTGTGATACGTAATTTAATTTTTTACACGTTAAGGTTAAGAAACCTAGGTTGTCATTTAAGCACGTGGTCAGCATAACATGCATAAACTTACATACATACGTTACAGCTCCATAAACCAGACAAGTGCGTCGTTAACTAACCGCAAATTGAAAATGTTACTACTACCCAGTGTTCAGAAGATCAAAGGCCACGGAGCAACGTTGCGCAAAGACAAGAAACTTATGATAATTAATGTCTTAATTATCTCGACGCGTGAATCTAGTATTAAAATTTAGAAATTAATTACGCGGTCCGATGGAGACACGCAGTTTTTGTGACGTTGCGTGTGTGCAGCGCCACTAGCGGGTCAAGGGCGTCACAATCAATGCAAAAGAGCACGTGAATGACATACAGTGGGTTGCCATATTAATAGGGACAGTTCCAATATTTCCTGATTTTTATGTTTACGTTGTCTCTACTTCTAAATAACTTGGATATGATGGCCATTCCTTCGTTATTTTTGTTACTAGTATCACCACTGACACTTTTAAGAAGTGGCAACACTCGCAAATTGCCACATCCCTCGAAAATTTATGGTTTTTTCCACGTGGCCAGCATTTTTGTGAAAATGCGTGATTGAAGTTCTGGTAAATAAATATACATTTTAATTATATTTACGAGTTTTAACAGTTTAGCTATACAAAAATGTAATTAATTATTAATTATCTATTAATTTCTGTAATTTTTTTTCATATGTTATTTCAGTGAATATTTTTTCAATATTGAGTCCAATGTTCTGTTTTTTTCAGTATGGCTAGGTCTTCAGACACGTCCCCAAGAAAATTTCCGGAAGTGAAGACACTATTGTTAAACACTCAACATTTCCAAAGGGATATAGCAGCCATTACAGGTGTTTTAAAGTATGTGGTTAACAGGATAAATTAGAAAATCAATCAAAACCTGCCCCTTAAATTGGATCACATTGGGAAATGTGGCAGAAAACGAATCACCACACCTCATACTGGCTGCAAAATCAAAGAAGTCTGTCTCCAGACCAAAAGAGTGTGGCTCGTCTGACTTCGATAATCAATGAAGAAGATATCGAAGTCTCCCAAAGGAGAGTTCAGAGGATATTGGCTGAGGAGAACCTCATTGGTCATCGGCCAGCTAAAAAACCTCGCCTCACAGTAGATATTAGGAAAAAACTACTAGAATGGGCCAACGCGCACCAAAACATGACTATAGAGAACTGTAATATGTTAATTAACATTTTTGTGGTTTTCAAGTTTTCAAAAAATTCCATTCGTTTGATTATGGCCCTTTTTTAAGGTGTGCTTCTCTGACGAGTCCATATTCCAAATTTTGTTGGATTAATCATCGTTCGTCCGACGACGCCCAGGAGAGAAATTTCATCCGGACTGCCTTGTAGAGACTACCAAACACCCTACCAGTATCATGGAGTGGTCAATCATCTCTTGCAAAGGGATGGGGCGCCTCCACATCGTGCAAGGGACTATGAGGCAGGATCAGTACAGACAAATACTGGAAAATCGATTACTGCCTCAAGTCGGAGAATGGTTTCCTGATGGCCAGGAATACGTCTGTATGCACAACTCCGCACCCTGTCATAAAGCCAGGACTGTCACTGCATTCCTGGCTGAAAAAAATGGGCAGGTTTTACCTTGACCGGGGACTTCCCCTAACATGAACCCTATTAAAAACCTGTAGGAGCTCACCAAGAGGGAGATTGCCAAGGAGATGATCACAACGAAGCAGCAGCTCATCGAAACCCTCATCCGGGTGTGGCATCATTCTCCTGACCTAAAGATTATTGCAAAATTGTGTATTGAGAGTATACCACGGCGTGTACAAGCTGTTATTGCGGCTAAAGGCGAAATTACGACATATTGACGTTTTGTTCAATAATGTTTAAAAATAATAAAAAAAATAAAATAATCATAGATTAAGGACAAATATGGTGTTTAATTTTTCTAAATTCAAAAATAATAATAACCGCACCTAAAATCATACACATCTGTGTTTTATGAACACAAAGTGTAAAAAACACATTTTCCATAGGTGTCCCTATTAATATGGCAACCCACTGTACGTGCGTAGTGTGTTCCGATGTTGATAATAAATATATCACATGTCTGCATATTTTGAATCATATAAATTGATGTGATATTTATTATAACTTGACAAATTTTTAATGGTCAATCAATGGTGTAATGTATAACTTCACACAGGCTAGTTAAAAAATTATTTACCTCAGGGCCTATGTCATCTTTGGGGATGCTGTGTAGAGGGGCTTTATGCGGAGAGGAAGGAGTAAACGTGGATTTTGGAAGAGAGAGGCCGGCATATGAATTCCATAGCCGAGATGTTGAACTCAAGAACGAGTCGTAAAAACGTCCCGTTCTCATGTGACAAACGAGTCTGTGCGCAACTAGCGACAAACGCAACTGAAGCCTGTGTTCCAAAGATTGCAATACGTTTGATAAGAGAGGGGTAGCTATCTAACTAAATTTATTTACTAGATGTATATAACCGCCTGAAATAAAATAAGTTTGAATTCCGTGGAATCTTACATAGTAACTTAACACATACATTGATTTTTGTATGAAGGTGGGCTGTCGGGTGAAAATCTTTTCCAATTTTAATTGACACATCGACCCCCAAATTCCTATCCACTCATCATACATTTTTCCTCCCCAGAACTTTCTCTCGATAAAAAGACCCTCCACACAGCTTCCCAAAAGATGGCATAGGCCCTGAGGGATATTATTTTCCTTAGAACCTCCTATGTGGAACTATTGCAACAAAACCAACCCGTACTTTAAGTAGGAATAAAATTGTGAAGGGTATTTTCAACATTGTATATATGCATTAGCTGTACCCCGCCACGCGTTGCTGTGACTCCTTCCAAAACATTCAAGAACATTCTCGAACTTTCCGGAACCTTCTGGACTCACCCGCCACTTAGTTTGGAACCTTATAAAACCTTTTTGAACTTTCTCCTCCCAGAATCTTCTACAGCACTCGAGAACCATCATGAACTTTCTGAAACCTTCCAGACTCAACGACACAGTCGGCGGGCCCATTCTAAAATAATCTGAAGCATTTGCTAACATCCCATAACAAAGCAAATTTTCGTCACCTACTCTAGCCTCTACCTCTACTCTACCCACGCTAGCCACCCCCACCAAACTCTATGGCCACGTCCGCACAGGCAAGCGGCTTGCTTAGCGCCTAGAGCCTAGTGGCTTGCATTCTGGCTACTTGCTAAGATACACGGTGTCCGCACTGAAGGTGGTTTACGTGGTGGGTCGCTAGGTATCTTGGTCATTTGCTTGTCGTCTAGTTGACGAGATGTCACTTTCAAAAATAGCTCTAAAACTGCTACTTACAGAAAATTCATCTTTAAAATATACCATTTCACGGCCTTATCCATCATGTTGGGTTCATGACATAAATAAGTCACGGTCAAGTCACGGGCAGTTTAATGTTCTGTATAAACAATTGCGTAATTTAGACCAAAAATTTTACCAGTCCAGCCCAGAGAATCATTTGATATACGTCTTAGTATACATAATCCAACGCCATAACCATAATTAACGTCTCATTGTAAAAAAAATTATGACATAATTATTATTATTTTTTTTTTAAGACAACTACATTTTTATGTAGTTCATTAGCTGGATTCCACAGAGGTTCTCTTTTAAAAACAGATGCAATTAATATTTCGTCCATTTTTCTCTAAATGCCTCGCGCCTAGTGACAAAAAACCAACACGTTCGTTCACTTCGATACCCTCAAAGCGACTAGCATAGCGACTAGATAGACGCCAAGCGCGCAGTGCGGCCAGTCGCGAGTGTTCTAGAACGTTTGTTTTACTAAGCTACTCGCTAGGTGACTCGCTAGACTCTAGGCGCTAAGCAAGCCGCCTGCCTGTGCGTACGTGGCCTATTACTTTCGATGTGACACCAAGGGCTGCCTACCACCATAACCACCAGTGGGTGGCAGTGGGTAGTTGTGAAGAAAATTAGGCGGGTAAGGAAACACGGGTTTCTTTTTATAATTTATATTATGTAAGTTGTTTAGGGAGTTCGTTTCCAGTAGTCAGATTTGTCCTCTACGTATTACGGCTATTACTATGGTACTTGCTGACTGTGTTACCCGAATAATATTATTTTGTCATTTGCATCATCTGTTTTAGTAATTTGGTTCTGCCTGTCAACTTAACTCGATATTTTGTGTGCAATTGTTTGTATTTGTACCGCATTAATTTAAATAAATTTGCTAAACGAGCAATCATTCGCGTGACTGACGGGCGCAATTACAGGTACTATGAAGGTAGCAGTGTACACGGCGCGGGCGGTAATATCTAGACATAGGCAAAAAGCAAACATGGCTCAGGTGGTGAAAGGATTTTACTTGGAATTAACGCAATAATCTGGCGGTGACTCCGACACCCACAATACTGAAGTCAACGTCCTTGAAGGCTAACGCACGGCTGAAGCCACTTCGACAAAGATAATATAAGTTCAAATGAGATTTATTATTGAAGAACAAAGATTTATTATTGAAAAACATTGCTAGATTTAATGGTGAGTTGCTGTGTTTAAGAAGTGGTAATTAAAATAATATTAGGTAAGGTTTGATTACATATTTAATACTGAAAAATTAGAAATAATTAAAAAAGACATATTTGTAGTAAGCATTTACTTTGTGGCTCGTCATAATTTACAATAAAAGATATAAATTTGTTTTAGACCACTTTAATTTTAATTGTACTCTACCGGTTTCGGAAGCACCCTTACTTCGTCAGGAGAATATTAAAACTAACCTGTGTCATAGGTTAGTTTTAATATTCTCCTGACGAAGTAAGGGTGCTTCCGAAACCGGTAGAGTACAATTAAAATTAAAGTGGTCTAAAACAAATTTATATCTTTTATTGTAAATTAAAAAAGAGGTCTAAGGTCAACATCAATATAATATGTGCAAAATGATAAATTTGTATTTCATTTGCTAAATGATAATTGATATTTGATATAACCAAGAAAGCTCCATCATAATGATTCATCAAAATTTTCTTTGTCCTGAACCGTTGAAAGTTTCAAACTGCTTTCTTGAGGTGTTTCATATTTAACCCAAACCACAAACATGTTTTGCAAAAATACGCTAAAGGGGATATAGAAAAGGGCCGCCAGAATTCTATCCAGGAATCAACTTCGCCTGTTGAACTATAGCGTGAATTTTCAGATTTGCCATGTTTCTTCAATACATCACATTGTTTCAAGTTTCATCCGCCAAAGGCATCCTTAATTTAAGGCAAGCAAGGTAGGAAAACCTTTCATTGAGCGAATCTATTAAATCCAGATTATTTATTCAGTTGCGGCAACATCGATCGATCTGCACACACCGGATGTGAAATTACGAAGGAAGGCATTGATTGCATTGACATAATAATTAATATAGCATGGAGCTGGAAGGTTGTAGTACCGCGCACCAATCATTATAATGTAGTCTGATGAGGGATTTAATTATAATGTACTTACAATAGGCTGGACCGCGAAAAGATTTTTTTAGAATTATGATATTCCAGGGGTCTTATAAGTTGCGCATTGAAATATTGAAAAAAAAAAAAAATGTACCAGAGTTCAAAATAAAATATAGTTTGATTTTTACCGATTGATGAGACTGGTTCGTGGGTGAGTTGAGAAATGCGTCGACTTACCACCCAGTTGTCATGATTTCAAACATTGTCGGGTTATTCATAAACCGAGAACGATTTTCTTAGTTTTTCAAACACGTTTTTTTTAAAATTGGGTTTTCGCAAGTTCAATAATGATTTACTGACAAAACTACATAAACGAAACACACACTCGGTGTACTTAGACGCAGAGGCGGCCCGTGACTGTAATTACCAGCAGTGCATTTCACTTTTAAAATGTACCTAGTCTGTAATTTAGGTGGAGCAAATTAATGAATGGGAACACCTACTGCAATTCATTCTATCTTCTAAGTTATATTTGTAAAATAACTGATTAAATAATACAAAAATACAAAATTATCTCGAAAATAAAGGACACTCAATTCATCGTTGAAAATATAGCGAAACCGTTTGATTTCACCGCGAACGAGTTCCAATGTGTTAATGTTGTTGCGTTAACATTGAACATTAGTATTTCTAAGCGAATCCATTCCAAACGCATTGGATTACGCATGATCAAAGTGATGCAAAATTCACTCGCCGTCAAAGCACTTCGATAATGCACGGATGGGTTATGTATCTGCACTGCTCTAACACGTAATTTGACGTCAAGAGTGTAATCTGTCTCGCTCATGTCACCGTTTCGGCTACTTCGGGCTGTCTCGATACCGCCCGATGCTGTTTTAGTAGTATGGTAAAAGTTGGTTCTGTGCATATCTGGGTATGCACGACCGCTTGCTCTTGTGCGGGATTTTTTTACTAGAAGATAGCTCAAATAATGACCCGACGGGAATTACGAATTTCTTACATCGATCACTGGGGCACAGATGTCTTTGTAATTTATTATATGGAGATTGAAGACAAGCAGTGCAATGCACAAATGCACGTACCAAGGAACCGCCTCTGCTTAGACGTACCAGACAGACTTTAATATGAGTTCATTAGAAGTAAAAAAATGTTTGTCATTTTGATCACCGGTTATATTTTTTCAATTAAAAACAAAATAAACATGGTCACATGTTCCACATGGTGACCGGATAAATCATCAAAATGATAATTCATCACATCTTCAAAAAGTTATATAAAGTCATGGAAAGTGATGAAACACAAAAATTATTAACTGGGTTATGTAGGTTAGGTTAGGTTTAATTTTTTTTTTCATTGTTTCTAATTACTTTATATCACTTTTTAAAGGTGTGTTGAATTGTCACTGTGTTGAGTTATCATGGAACCGTTCCACATATCTAAAATACATTAGTTTTAATAGTTTTGTGTCTTAAGACACAAGAAAGCATTTTTCACTATAAACCTATATTGTCACACACTAGTCGTCACAATACTGAAAAGTTAACTGTCACACACTAGTCGTCAAAATACTGAACATTTAGGACGAGTTGTTTCGGAGAATTTGAACAATTCATCAAATTTCAACGTTCATTTCTGGGTACTGTGAAAGTCTTATTCAAGTTCTGTTATTATATCATCATAGGCTAGTTGCATGACAAAACTTAAATAATAACAGAACATGAAAAAATATTTCACTGAACTGGAAAATTAACTTTGAAATTCGAAGAATTGTTCAAATTCTCCGAAACAACCCGTGCTTAATATTATAAATGTTATTCATAAGTTTTTCGTTAAATCATTCTGCCTCTATTCAAAACTTCGAACAAGGCCAGAAGTGCTAACGAATCTGATGATTAAAAATGATCTATATGAATTGAATGGTCATATAAATATGTAACTTTTGATACCCTTCTGCGAAACTTCTATACGTACACATTGACGGTCCATCCTAATATACTCGTAGATGGCGCGATCCAATGCAACATTGCCGGTTGGTTATACGGTTTAATGCAGTGACTCGCCTAGACGTCGCCATCCTGCGGTGAAATGCACCGCGAGATGACTGCAGACTGCAAGGATGCGATCAACGAATGCAAATATAAACCCGGTTTACCGACTCTGGCGGTCGCAATCGAATTGAACGATTTATTAACTTAGAAACGGTTATTTCATGCAAGGAACTCTGAGAAAGTTGTGCCAAAGATGATAAATAATTGGTTCGGGAATGCTTGCAGCCAGCTGAATTTTAAATTCGATTTGCGATGACGTCGCCAGACGCTAGCATCCAATTCAATTCACACGGATAGAAATCTTATACAGCAATCGCAAAATTTAAAAAAAAGTTGAATAAAAGAAGAGCAAACACAATTTTACAAGTTATGACGTACAGAAAAAAATCTGAATTAATCATCAATTGAACTGAAAAAAGTTAATCGAATTGTTAAATAAAATACGCGTTAAACCAAAACCTTCCGATATAAATGCCTACACACTGACAGCCAAGATGGCATCAGATTGCTAAATCGTAATTTCCGAGATGGTGGATGCTTATTTATTAACTCAAGAACTTCTTATCCCTAATAACAAACAAAAACACAAGGAAATCCAAGTGTATGAATTCGAACGAGATTCTAGTCATCTGCTGTTAGAGGCGCTGTCTAGTGTCTAAGCATTAATATGGGATGATTTTGCTAAAACAACCAAATATAATTAAATCGCTTTAGAATATCAATGAAAGCAACACGCTGTCAGAGGAGTGGTATGCCCGACACAGCCTGATTTAAATGCGATCAGTGTGAACTTTTTAAGTCAACCAAAACGACGCGCGACGGTTAAAAACAGCCAACAGTCATTTTTGTATTTTTTGTTTGGTTTCTCTTCTCCCTGGTGCGATTCGGGTACAGCGACCTGTTATCCGGCGACAGGTTACGTAACATAAATACAATAAAACTGCATTCAATTTTGTCAAGATTCAGAAACTCTTACGTTAGTATAT
Source organism: Hesperophylax consimilis (assembly GCF_061612785.1). Lineage (NCBI taxonomy): Eukaryota > Metazoa > Arthropoda > Insecta > Trichoptera > Limnephilidae > Hesperophylax > Hesperophylax consimilis. Next base: position 9,075,635 of record NC_142842.1, read on the forward strand.
TGGAAATGGAATTTTTATCTACCGATTGGTGGATATAAATAAATTCAAATTGAACTCACAATATTCTAGACCAAGATACTTAAATAAAATCACACTTTGTGGGAAATACGGTGGGATATACGATGCGATATATCTGAAATGAGATATTTAAGTTAAAATTTACACACGTATCGGAATAAAACAATCATATTGCTACCAAGATGCGGTTTATGTTGGGAAACAAAAATATCATTAGAATCGACGAAGCTTGGAAATAAAATGAGATAATTCTTATTCGCAATCACTCTTCCCTATGGGATTTAAAAATGCAATTAACAAAACTAAATAATTTGTCACGAACTTCTATTTTATAATAAACGTACGATAACTGACAACATACAATAACTTATTATGAAAATAATATATAATTATACAATAAGATAAATGGTAACCGGATAAATCATCACAATGATAATTCATCACATCTTTAAAAAGTTATATAAAGTCATGAAAAGTGATGAAACAAAAACTTTATTAACTGGGTTATGTAGGTTAGGTTAGGTTAAAAAAAAAATTTTCATCGTTTCTAATCACTTTATATCACTTTTTTTAAATGTGTTGAATTGTCACTGTGTTGAGTTATCATGGAACCAAGATAAATATGTGTTACAAAACAAAAACAAATGCAAATAAACTTACATAATCTGCCAAAGCTCAAAGACAGCCGCTTTTTAAGCTTTTGCATTTTACTCATTGCACCTCCTTTCTTTTCTCGCATTGTTACTCCTGAAAAAATAAGAAAAAATGTACATTAAAAACCAGTTAGAGGGATCATCGCACTGTAATAGTTGACGCCATCAGTGTTTTCCTTGTCGAAACACTTGTTTATTTACGTGGGTTAAAGTGCTTCCTACGACAGTTGTGGAAACATCTTGGAAAGGTTGAAAATAAATAAACGTCACAAACCCCACATATAGTTTATAAAATTGTAACAAATAAAATAATTCAAACACGAATAAACTAACTAAATGATCGTTGTTTTTTTACATTCACAAAAAATCTAAATACATTCATCAGGACAGTATAATACATTCTGTCCTGATGAAGCTACGGTTGTAGCGAAACCCGGTCGACATTAAGTATTTACCTATAAGTGATGTTTACAAAGTTATTGTTTAATTTTAAAAAAGTATTTCTTATAAAACCAAACAAACTAGAGGGGAAATATTGTTTCATCCATTCACATAACAATTTCAATACAATTTGATTTGTTTGTTATTAAAAACCTCATTTCCCTATCTCGGCCAACAATGCGTGTGTATAAATATGCAGAATTAGCAAGATTACATGGTGAGATAACGAAGAACAACCAAAACTGCCCCGTAAAGTGTGCAGGTAACATGCAAGTAGGCAGGTGAAACTGGCACGTGAGCCACCTGTTACATCATTATTCCCATCTCACTGCGGCCCTTCACCACTCCACCACTGGGGAGTACATAATACCTTACCTACAGAACACACAGCTAGAGCCCAATGCGCATCTGCTCCCCGCATTGTGTTAGAAATTGAGATGCTAACAATGCGAGACAACAAACACTGCGTCTGACAAATGAATATGAAAGAAGCTATTGAAAATCTGCCATAAAAATGTTGTTGGAGCGTAGAAAAATCTGCGGCGTCACAAATTACTAGTTTAATATTATATTCTCACTTTTTATTGAAAACCCTTCTAGAAATATTGCGATTTTGGTACTCGTACATCAGTCGTCCGAACAAGTTATTTATGTGATAACTTTTCTGAATTTATTAAGGTAAATATTGGCTCATGTTTAAACACGGAGAAAAATGAGTATGGCTGATATATTAAAATCCTGTAAAAAAACGTGATTGCAAGCAGTGGCGGCCAGCTAATATGTGCTCCCGAGCGCCGAACAACCAACAAGATTTCCGACATGACTAATCACAATACGAAACTCGGTTCGGTTATAATATCTCATTCAAAAGGTACCTACTTATTAAGCGCGCTTAACTTGCAGACCGACTTTGACTTGTGCCTATGTTCGTAGCGGTTCGTTTTCGATTGCGATCCAAAATTTAACTGCTTTGTCGCATATTCTGTGGAACAGTCGAAAGCGTGGGTACATACCAGTTCATACTATTCTTTGCAAATAATACCATATCATGGACGGCGTTCGGGGTTTTACCACCACATCAGAAGGAACGGTTTATTCAGTAGAAAGTTAAACTAAAACGCGTATGTTTAATGTTATTGTCGATATCGTGGTTTCAATTTACCATCTGCTATTTTCAGCGAATGTTTCGCTTCTTGGATACAAGCATTTAAGATAAAACATGTCATTAAGAGATGAGTGATGGTCAGATTACTTCTTATCAGTTTAGTCAGTACTCGCCGTTGCCGGGCACGGTCTGTTGAATTAAAAAATGTTCTTACTCTGCGAAAGTTTTTAAGTTTAATTGCAGGTTATATCGATCTTGTATATCAATTATTAATAGGGTTATCAATTGCAGGTTATACTAATTTATGATTACTTTTGTGTTTGTTCAAAGTATAAATTAAGAATGAGTTTGAATGTGGAATACATTAAGAACAATAGGTCGAGTTTTGAAAACAAAGTGATAATAAAAAATGCCTGTCCACCTAAAATCTGAACTGATAATAAAACAAGAGTGAAAATCTGGATCGAAGAAGTTTACTCGATCATTTAACAAAACAATGTATAACAAAGCTTCGTAGCTCTGTGCATGTGATCAATTGAATAGTTTATTTTGTTTTACGTGTTTAATTTACGATGTTGATTCAGTTTGGACAATCAGCGGTGTTACTGATGTAACTCACCTTTCTTAAAAAATCAAAAAACATAATTCTTATCATTTACATTTACAAAAAGTTTTGAGCTTAAAGGTTTTAGGAAAAGTTGACATCAGAATGCAATTGGATTCTGGCTACCGTGCCTAAGTTAAACACCATAATGAGCTATTTAATAAAAATCGATAAAGGTCAAATTTCCCAGAACATGATTTCAATGTTACGTTTAAAACGTATGACTTCCTAAATAAAGTTCAGTAAAAGTGAACTCTGTAGAATTTACGCCCGCGACGATTTTTCAAAAGCTAACGGCCCTTTATCAATTTTACAATTTTTTTATAGTACTTGTTTATTAGAAGACTTTCCCGAGACTGTGAAATTACTAAAACTTTTGTGCACCATTCATGACCTTTGGAATGACCTCAGTTGAAAGCTAAAGATGTTTCTCAACGTCAAAAAGAATAAAATCTTTTTTAAACACGTTGAACCAGGACAGACTGATCGCACTATCAGTGTTAAGCATTGATAGAGGTCTTCGCTAAACAAAAGGAGCAGAGAATAGAACTTCTTTATAAATAGGTATGTACCTTTATTTAATTTATTTTATGACTTAATGTTGTAATCCGGTGAACCCCCATATATTTTGACCACCGGCCGCCACTGATTGCAAGCCATTACCTAATAAAATATATTAGTCCATTCAGAATATATCGGAACAGGTGTTCATGCCTTTCGTGATAAACATGATGATGAAATGTATTTATTTATTAATTTATTAATCTTAAGTTAGCTCACATCTTCGTGTGTGCTAATAGTTTTATAAACATATAAACATGTACATTGTTTGGCAAACATAATCTTTCTTTAAATATTTCAATAAAGTCACAAAAAAAGAAACATTAATAATTGAGATAGACATATTTTCTTAATTCATTTTTGAACTTATTAATATTTTCTATCACAGCAATTTCCTTCGGGATTTTGTTTTAGAGTTGAACGGCCTGGTACATCAGAGATTTTTGGGTGCTTGTTTTTTTTCTTGTTGGCAATCTAATTTGCTTAGAATTTCTCGTCCCGTGTCCGTGTATCTCGTTATTGTAATTTATTTTTCTTTTCAGTTCCTTAGACATCATCCCTATGTTAATTTTATGTATAAAAATAAGTACATTCAAATACACAGTTTGCTTCACCGTCAAAATATTCAGCTCCTTTAACATGTCTCTTATCCGTGTGTATATGTTGCGCTTAAGTATTATTCGCATTGCTTTATTTTGCAGTATTTGCATTTTTTTCATTTTCTCTTTATTGCAGAGAAAAAGAATACTTGAACAGTAATTAAAGTGTGGTGATATAATTGTATTGTATATTATCTGGCATGTTTCTTTATTTACTTTGTTTCTGATTCTACCAAGAAATGATATTTTTTTGCAATTTTTTTTAATTGTATAGTCTGCATTTTTTGAGATGTTCAATTTTGAGTCTATAATAACACCTAGATATTTAATTTCTTCCACTTTTTTATGATTTCTCCATTTATAGAAACCTTTGGTTCCTCATGCGTATTTGTTCTGCCTATATGCATGTATTTTGTCTTATTTACATTTAGTTTTAATTTATTTAGTTCGAGCCATTTTGACAATGTTTCTAAGTCACTATATATCTTTTTGATTGCTTTCTCATAATTATCTTATATTTCAATATTTTAATTTTTATGAACACTTATTCCGACATCCTCATAACACGTTCGTGTTTTACTGATAATTTTTAAGTAAATCTGTCAATTCATCCGTTAAAGGCCTGCAGTCCCGTTTTTTAACAGGAATACGAATAATTTGACCAGATTTTTAATGAATTAGCAAATTTTATCCGTGAACTTACAAGAAACCGACATTCTAAAGGTTTAAAGGTTGTAAAGTGTAACCTATATTTCGGTTGCAAACTCGAAAGGTTAGGGTGGAATAAAATATGTATATTTTTTAAGTTTCACATAAAGAGGCGTTTTTATATTATTTTTTTCATTTGGTTGATGGAAATCTACATTAACCTTGGATATGTTAACTTTGTATGCTGCCTGCTGTCATTATTTGCTTTGCTATTCTTGTTACATGTGAAATTCGTTAAGTATTTGACCCTTATGAACTACTGTGGAAAAGCCAAGTTTATGAACTACTAAGATCGCTGACTGAGATTAAGGCATAGCAAATTACAGTGAAAACATTGTAGGGTCCATACATGTATCCAACTTGAATACCCGCTTCTGGGGGCGTGATCCTTTCACTGGGTACTTTATTTAACTGCCAAGTAAGCCTACAACTAGCGACTTGAGTTAAGCTTCAAAAATAACAACAGCTCTAATAAATACAGCCCTGTTCGCGGTGTTTGATGTCACTTCGATAAGGAAACTTTATATAGTCGGAAAAGGGATTTCCTGAAAATCTACCAGTACCTTTGAAATTGTCGAATTCCGAAGTACCCACCATTTAACTAGAATGGGGTCTATTTTTCTTACAATAGTCGCCCTCTTCGTGGATTTTTGGCTTTCTAGTAATGTCCCTAATGATCTTTGCAGCTGAGAAAACTCCAGAACAAAGGCAATGTTGAATTCATAATGGATAAAATGGGAGCTGTATCCTGCTATTGCTGGTCGTAAAGATAATTACAGCAAGTAGTGGCTATCTTCTGTTTTCTGATAACATTATCATTATATGTCAAGTGGTTTAAGACACCTGTCCCGGAAAGACAAGAGATCTTGGGTTCAATTCCTAGTTAAGGCCTTTATCTTTTTATTTTTCTGTGTCTTGTTCTGTTTCGTTTAGATTTATTAGTATTATCTTATTCTTCAGTGATATATTACATTGGTGGGTATAACCTTCAAAATACGTTCAAAAGAAAAAAGTTGTTACTGAATTTTATTTTCATTTTACCCAAGCGAAACGAAAGTAAAAGCTTCAATTTATTCAAATCATATTTTTGGTATTCATAATGTAAACCGATTCGTGGTAAAAAATAATCTGAAGAGTGATTTCACTTAAAGAGTGGGTTGTTTAAAAAAATTTGAACAATTCATCAAATTTCAAAGTTGACTTTCAAGTTCTGTTATTATATCATAATTGACCAGTTGTTTAACAAAGCCGAAATAATAACAGAACTTGAATAGAACCTTCACAGAACTTGAAAATCAACTTTGGAATTTGATGAATTGTTCACATTGTTTCACAGAACCCGTCCTTAGTGAAGCTTCGCTTTAAGGCGATGCCATACGAAGTAATGGAAAATCATGTGTTTTTGGTTTGAAAATTTGGTCGTCTAGAAATGTTTTAGATGCTTTAATTAAATACTGCGAGTAGAATACATCTTGGCCTTTGAAATAATCGAATATTTTTTAGATAAGTCTTTTTATAAGCCCAGAAAAAAATAGTGTAAAGGCCTATGAAAACTGCTTTAAAGTTCAAAATCTCCTACTTATGAACCCATTTTCGGTTATGATTTTATTGTATAATGTGGCAAATTAAGTTATTTGTAAAATGATCGAAAAAAATTAAATATTTATGCCTAAACATCCACAAAATAAAATAAAAGGCACTTTTTGGCCATGTTTTTTTCTTGCATAAATCAGAACAGGCGGATGGTGTTAAGCGGGAATTTAAACCTTATCGCCATCTACGTAAGGGTTGTAATTGATAGCGGCTCAATTTAAAATATTACACGACGTAGTGCATCGCCTTAATGTTGCAAAAAGAAGAAATTCAAACGTTGTTAAAGATGACAAAAGATTTATTACACCTCCGTAACCATTCAAAATGCATTCATAATACAGCGCAGTTTGCCCAATGCAAATTAAATTCAAAGCTGCATCACAAACATTGGATTAAGAATTTATATTGGTATATGTACTTAAACAAATAAACCTGTATTAGCACATATTGCTCGCCATAATTTTAGGTAGTAAAAAATTCTACTCATATCATTGTAATCTTTTCATTATATCAGTACTAAATATTATATAAACAATGACAAAAGTCTACAAACACGGGTTACCTTGGTACGTATACACACACAAATTACGCATGCGCAATTTTCTAGGCGGTTACACGATGATATCATTACCAAGCCTTTTACGCCGATATTTCCGTCTGGTAAGTAAGTCCGTATTAAATAAAATACATTATATTATTATTATGGAGTCCAAATGAGGGTTAGTCATCACAATGGAATCTACGTAATAGAAATGTGCGCATTTTAAACTAATGTGACAGAACAGTACCTAATCATATCATGAATATATATTAAATGTCATAAGTATATAAACAATGACAAAAGTCTACAAACACGGGTTACCTTGGTACGTATACACACACAAATTACGCATGCGCAATTTTCTAGGCGGTTACACGATGATATCATTACCAAGCCTTTTACGCCGATATTTCCGTCTGGTAAGTAAGTCCGTATTAAATAAAATACATTATATTATTATTATGGAGTCCAAATGAGGGTTAGTCATCACAATGGAATCTACGTAATAGAAATGTGCGCATTTTAAACTAATGTGACAGAACAGTACCTAATCATATCATGAATATATATTAAATGTCATTACTTAGGACCGGTTGTTTCGGAGAATTTGAACAATTCATCAAATTTCAACGTTAATTTGCGAGTTCTGTGAAAGTCCTATTCAAGTTCTGATATTATATCATTAAAGGCTAGTTGCTTGACAGAACTGAAATAATAACAGAACTAGAAAATATCTTTCACAGAACTCGCAAATTAACGTTGAAATTTGAAGAGTTGTTCAAATTCTCCGAAGCAACCCGTCCTTATATTTTATCGGTCATAAAAACAACAATTGAATTGCGTACCAAATACACATTTTAAAAATAATTCAAAATAACTGAACACCGACGGAATATTCCATACTTATATAAAATAATGGACTACTCCGTATATCGAGCACGAAAATACAAATGACCATGAAAAAGATCGACAAAATCTTTGGTACGTGCACCCCATAATACTGAGGAAAAAAAGTTATATTATACGTGGCCAAAATAATTTACGTAGAAATTATAAAGTGCAATCACTCTTTGGCAGCCTCTAATAACGACCAGCTGATGACTTTGCAGAATTCAATTTCGCATGACAATTGAATTTGATAGCCACCTCCGGACTGGAACCTCACAACACTTGACCAGCTTGGCGTTGAGCACAGGAGGGCGGTTCGTATATTTGAGAAATCGCTTTTAATAGATTTAATAACATTATACTTATTTATACATAGTTTTAAAGTGCTGATATGGAATTAATATAAATAGTTGAATGAACCCCTAGAATCCAGTAAGAAGTTCAAGACTAAAGCAGAGTAACGTTGTTGTCGGCAGCATAAGAACAAGGCGTTCCGGCTTGTATGTGGTCACCTTTGTCTTTTCTCATTCAATTAAGACCGCATTAACAAATTCCCCTCCCTTAACCCGTCACGCAACATCTCCCAATCGTCTACAAAGAGTCACATAAAGGTTTATTAGTTCGAAAGCTATTGCCACTCGGTCACACCAATCCGTCTTCATTTGTCTTGATAATTTCAATTCGTGCGAACATTTAACCTGTCAAAAAAACAAGTCGACCAATTTCAATCAGAGTGATGTTAAAAAACTACCGAAATTATTATCTAATAGCCCGAAAAAACCGCAATACAGTCGGTTCCCACAGCGGGAGTTAGATACGGCTAGGGTTACCAGATGGTATCCAAAAAAATGTCCTCCATTTACAATTAAATAATAATAATGATTGGATTATTTATATAGCCCCGTTTTCGTAAGAAAATCACCTCAATGTACTCCATCCATTTTTAAATCGTCTTATGATTTTCTAAAGCCGTTAAACTTACGGGTAAAGGGGTAATATAATAGAGTAGGTTAATTTTTTATGTTCAATTTTGCAATTTTGTCATTTTTCAAAACAAAAATAATTTTTCAAAAATTAGGTACTGCACAAAAATATATTTTTTAATTCATATAAATTGTTTTCGATAGCAAATATCTCCCCGGAAGAACGATCTATATGGATCATCAGGTCAAAGAGCGGTTTTTTTATCAATCTACCTATAGCATCAGGGGAGGTCCTGGAGAATTTATCTCTCTTTTTTTAAACTGCTGTTATTAATATCTGTGGTTGAATTTTTTTCTACGCGTATAATTAATTAACTATACTAATTTTTCCAAGAAAGTTTCTTGTAGCCCGTTATCACTTTGTGACGTCATTATTTATTTTATTAAAAAGACAAATAACTTTTTACATCGCTTAATTTTTATATACACAAAATACATGTTACGCATGTTACATGTTACGGTCTATTCCACGGCACATAAATCCTTTAAATATAACATATACACTGCTTTACCACCGCACAAACACCCTTTAAATCTAACATATACACCGTTATTCCACCGCACATACATCCTTTAAATGTAACATGTACACCACTATTCCACCGCACATAGATCCTTTAAATGTAACATATACACCGTTATTCCACCGCATATAAATCCTTTTTCCAGAAATTTTGTTTTTTTTTATTGTTCTTACTTATTTATTTTAAAAAAGAATGACAAACATTCCCGGGTTACGAATAACCTGACAATATTTGAAAATCTCCTACTACCACCACAGTAAGCGGAAAATGTTGCTTGTGTTGTGATGGAGGACTTAGCCAGCCGAGGAATTGGACACACTACGCCTGGGTGGGACCCAAACGCGATGTCAACTCGGCCACCGACCGGTCAATTATGTATCACAATTTTTATTTTTATTTATTTTAAATACATAGTAAATATTAGTAAATGATTTCTGCGCTGTTATTTTTTTAATATTTTTTTGACGAACGTGTGAAACTGTTTTTTGCCTCACCTGAATAAAATTGATTTTTCATATAGATCGATCTTCCGGGGACGTATTCATTATTGCTTTCATTTAAAATATACCAAAATATTCTCAATTTCATTTGTCATCCAATGATTCATCTGGTAACCCTACATTAAATACGGATAAATTACATCAACACTGATAACTCGATGCCCAGGATGCATTTAAAACAAGGACGCGGAGAAAATTATCAGCAGAGATTGTGTGGTGTCGAAGGGATGTGTTTCTGCACGAACGGTGCGATTATTGCTAACACATTCTTGTTGGATGGACTCATTCTACCGTAACAGAACTAAGTGCAGGACCCTTACATGGAACGACGAAGGCTAGGAAGTGGCGATCTTCCACAGGCTAGCTGATTGTGATTAATAAGACGGTTTGCTTAATATAATCAGAGCCTGAATCTAAATTTGGCAATAAATATACTGAAAAAAACTAAGTCATAAATATACAAGTAGTGTTCGTACCTTCTGGGATTCGACTGTTTTTATTGAAACGGCGCTAAGTATAGATTGTTCAAGCATCAGCTTTTAAATTCGTTTAAGTACCGAAAATCATCCCAGGACGTAACAAACAAGAAACTATGTTTTAAAATGTTTTATACAGTATAATAGAGTTCGAAAACATCAAGATAGTTTTTAGAAAAAATATCCGATATCTCTCAAAAGTGATTTGTATTTTCTGAAGGGATGTCTATTTTATCTATCTATTTATATAAAGAAGAGTATGTGGGCCGGGTTGGCGGTGTGGATTTAATTGATATATAAATCTAGTTTTACTCTGAGGTTGGTGAAATTTTGTACACTCGACCCTCAAATTAAGAGGAAGTTCACTGTTTACATCTGATTTAGAAAAACTCTGGGTCAACATGGGGGACAACAGCTAGTAGATTAAAAATATAATCTAAATTAGGATGAAAAGTATCTTTTTAGAGCTCTCTAATGGCTAACAGGTGTTGTCATCAATGGTCAAAGATTCCCACCGTGCCAAGGGCAATGTATTTTGAAAATGAGTTCTAACCATACAATAACGCGACGAGATGGTGTTCAAGTGATCCCAGTAAAGATAAACACGTAGAAACGCAAGAATATCCGTTAAAATTAGACACTTACTAAATTGTTAAATGTCGTTAATATCAATCAAACCTTGCTCAGGATTTGAATTAACTAAAAAATATATATTGTGTCGTTAAAATAGTAAAAAATATAGTAATAACGTTGTTGTACTGAATATAAATGATATGCACGTGTTGACATAGAAATTGTTGATGAAGAAGTTGTACATTAAAGAAGGTATAGATATTCATCTTATGACGCCAGAGCTAACCATTCAAGAGTTATCTGCAAATTGCATATAATTTTTCTGCTTTGTTGTTAAGATGATGGTTAATAGGTTCTAGTTCATCCACTATACGTGTATTCAGTTCAATTCAAAAGTCTTCTGAAAGAATTCGACATGCTCCGCCGAACAAAGTTCACGTAGTTACACAACTACAATAAAGAGACTTAAAGAGGTATCTAAAAAACACTGACAAAAACCTATATTCCTCATGTTACATACGTTATGAACGACTGGTTAAATAACGTAAAGAAATGTTTAAATGTGGTAATACAACTGAACATGACAAAAAAACCATGTAAACTTTGCTTGATGCGCTCAGATGGATCCCGGGAAGTGAGCAAGTTAGGCGAATGGTGACCACCGTATCAACTCACCAACACCCGGACGCCGAGCCCGCAGCCACCAGCCACCAGCCACCATCCAGCAGTCAGGTATCAGTTGAGCAGGCCACTCGAGGCAATGCGGTGATTCAATCAAGCGTCACACACATTGTAATGCTAATCATATGAAACGGCATCAATCGTGTGGAAATTACTATTAATTCAATGACACTGTTCCGTTCGCTTCTATATACGGACAGGCCTGGATAAAAAAACTTTGCGTATTGTGTTAGGACTGAGACAATATGAGGGGGATTTAATTTGTCCTAGAATTTAAATTGGTACGTATGAGCAAAGAGAACGCCGTCATTAGCGTACTGAAACAGGGTGCAAAGTTTGAAAAATCAATCACTTTACCACTTAACCAAGATAAGATTTTTTAAACAAACATAACAAAACATGTTCTGTCTTTGAATCATAATATTAACATGTGCCCAGAACAGAAGAGGATAAATTCGATAAAATTGTAAAAATAAGTTAGTCATCACTCATCACATGTCTTAGATCTCTTTTGAATGGCATGTTATGGTTCAATCTTGAGTCTGACAATTGAAGAGAATCCCACGGCATTCTTGTGTTGGAATTAATCCTGGATCCGTTCCTGGAACCATGTATAATTCAGTGGAGTGTAGCGAGGCATCCGGTCGGTGATTCACCTTGAAACATCGCGATGGATTGACTGATTTGGCTCACAATAATTTCATCAGATAATTTTTACTGAGAATTATCGTTAGAAAAATTGTTTGATCCAAGCTAAGAGCTATACACACACGAGTGCATTATTCAAAGTATTTTCAGTACGTTTTAAAAGAAGGAAAAAACCTACACTAACTTGTTAAATATTATGAATCAGCCTAACTTTTACTTTAAAACCTTTTAAATGTTATGCAAAACTGAAAACGAAAATGCATTACATTTGGTGACCTGGTTTTGTCGGGTAATTGCAGTCCAGACGGTCATGCAAATATTATTTTCATGCGGTAAACACACGGTCGAACCTTTTCCGGGTACAGGTCGACCTTTTGGTGGCGCAATTAATTATAAGTAACGACGCGCGATGGTAGTTGTGAGTAATACATCTGTGGGAGGCATGACTAAGCCGAGAGCAAAACCTGTATCGATAGAAACCTATGGCGGTCGAGTCGCGCAGGTGACGGCCGACCAACAACAGCAGCCAGCCAACCAACTTACTATCGCACAATGGGCCGTGTGCTTCCTAATGGCAACATTGCAACACCGGCTCAGACTTTAAACAAAATTTAACTAAAGTAGCACATGCATTACTCTCTAGTATTGCGCCTGATCTTTGATAATATTTTGATACTGTACATTTGCATGCATTTCTAATTGATTGGGGCTAGACGTATTATTATTTTATTAATTGATATAATTCATTTTGTTTATCCTTACCCTTGTCGATTTTGAGCGTGTTGTCAATAATAACGTCAATTATTTCAGTACTGCAAACGTTGCAAAATAACTGTAAAATAAATTGCAAAACACAAACACAAGTCGAGACAGCGGCAAAAGCTATTTAGACTAAATAAATTGGCGCAGCCTTTGGCAATTAGCGTTCCGCAAGTCCGAAATATCGGATTAGCACTCGAAGAGTAACAGAGAGAGGACAACAACAATAACAGATCGCTGCAGATACAGACGAGTGCACTGGACACCGAAACTTCTCGCAATGAGATCACTTATTGGGACAACTTGAACTACCGAGTCTCGGGAACAAAGGTAGTACACACTTGACACTAGACTGAAAACTGGAGGAATGGAGTCTCGGATTTTTCACCACTATATAAATGGATAAATAAATAAAATTTATTGAAGTATCGTTTTAACGACCACGATATGTGCTCTTGACGCTATTTTGTATGCAATTTCCTCGTCTAAAAAACAAATCAGGAGCTCCGGTGTGAGTTAGGCAGTTATTTTTTTAATTAAAGTGAATCAGAATTTGAACGGTTTGCTCGGCAGGTGCAATTATTAGATAGTTTGTTTGGAGCAAGAGCTACTGTTTGCGGGAGAGCTGATGGCGCGTGCAGCGGGCGAGCCGACTGCGCGGCTGACTGGTGCCGGCCGCCGCCTCGACAGGGAGGGGGAGGGGGGGGGGGGGGGGTGACCTCCCAACTCCCAACTACATCACCGACGCGAGATGCATGAACCACGATCGCCCGGGTTCAGATCCTGAGGCCGGGACTGCGAAACAATACCACAACTTGTTTAAACTGGAACAAGTAATAGACGAGATTTCGATAAGCCGAATAATGACTTTTTATTAGAATTTGTCTGTCCTAAAACGGGAATTCCTCCTAGTTGGATAGACAAAACATTTTTCAAATGATGTACTGAAAAAAAATTTGTTCGAGAAAAAATCTAAATAAGATTTGAAAGAATACGAATTATTTACTGGCTAATCATTTTTTTTAAAGAGGACGCGTTTGAGTGTATTTGTGAACACCGATAGTATCGAATGTTAAAAAAGCTTTTCGAACTAGTTTAGCAAAAGTACTTGCAAGCAGTTTTATAAAAATAAAATAGACTACGAACAGACACCCTTGGGAACGTAGTGTAACCCCATTTGACGGTACCTATGTTTTAATTTTTAGAAAGTTATAACCTACCTATCTAAAAAACGATCAAGATAACATTTTGAGGTCTGGCGCGTCTTCCGGGATAACCCAAGCGTGACTTTTCTCGAGCGATTAATCTTCCCAGAAAGTTACCTAACATTATTTTACGATGCTTCAAAACAAACTAATTACAGAATGGATGAAAATATAGCTTGGATGTGATTGATTACTCAAGTCTTAAAAAGAGAACTTAATAGCTAAAAAGAAAATCGAAGGATATTGAGCAGTAAAAAAAAATGAGACAATATTTTGATGCGTAATATTTGATCGTGAGCAAAATTGATGTGATCTCGAACGTCTTAAAGATTGAAGCTAGACCTTGTACCGAGTGTCAATTAGATTAAATCTACTACTAAAGACTTAAGGTTAATCTCAATTTTAACCTTCACCATTGAGAGTAGGTACTCCTGAGAATTGTTCTGTGATTCCGGCCTTGTATATATACAGAGGTACCCGCTCCAAACTCCAACAGCTGTTGAGTTTAGTGTTTATAGGCGCGCGGAACCTTTCTTCTCGCATTTCTTCCTCCGCACTGACCTTTACCCTCGTCACGGTCACCGGTGAAATATCTATCAACTTCCGATCTGACTACAAATCGTCGGTTTTATAAAAACGCCGGCGAAAAAGCAGCCTTGATTTTTTAACACAATTTAAAAAATGTCCGTCAAACGGCGAAAAACGGCAAGTTTTAATGAAAAATCCGTAGAATTAGTTAAAATTCCAATGAATAATAAATACTATTTTAAGACTTTTTTGAGATTCTCATTTTTTCTTGGCCCTTTTTGGCTTTTCTGACATCTTCTACTATTTCTAAGACTATCATCTAATAAACGTAAACAAAACTTTAATAGAGGAAAAATATTATTAACAAAGCTGTGTGCAAAGAGGAGTTATTACTTAAAGTGAAAAAAGGGGAGTTATTACGGGTATTCAAAGTTAGTAACATTTATTTTTTTTAAATATATAAATTTAATGTTTAATAATTTAAAATGAAACGATAACTTCGTACATGATTTCATGTCACAACACAAAAATGTTATATTTAACCAAAGATATTAGAAGAACGAGATATGCTATGTTGGCCGCCGGACCGTAGGCGGAGTACTACCTAATTAGGGTACGTTGAATACTATCGGGACGTGTACGCACAGAAATCTGTTCTATGTATTAGTGCGGATGTGTGCAATAGTATTGGTGAAGAAAACCGGCGACACTGGGCAAAACAGTTCCACACAGTATGAACTGCTCATAGCACATCTCGTTCTTCTAATATCTTTGTATTTAACTAATAAAAAATTATATGAAAAAATATTTGAAAAACAGAGGAAGGACAAGAGGATGAGTTTTCTCTTTTCGTTAGAACTTATTTTGACTCGTCCCCTTTCGTACACTAAAATAAGATTATTCCCTTGCATATTTTCCAGGGATAAACAATAACACTTTTTTATTATTATTCTCATAAGTTAACACAACACACATACGTTTAGTATTGAACAGAATGTCATCAGTACTTTATGTAAAATAAACAAGTGTGCTGTATTACGATTGAGTAAAATGCCTATAATCCACCGGAAAAAAATATTATGAGGCACACATTTTTAGCGAGTTCGTATTTCTATAATAACGGTGGCATTTGTTGACATTCAAATTTTGGTGACGGCAAACATGGACACAAACATGTTGTAATTTTTTAGTCATCTATAGGAATTCGTATAGATATTTTATGGTAATAAATAATGAACTAATGCACTGCGTAGGCTCATGCCTCAAAGCTATTGAAGATATTATATGCGAAGAGCGCATTATTCATAATATGGCAAAACGTGGGTAGGGGGGAATTGTCGTGTCACATTACCAGCCTTCTTTAATAACAGCATATTACGTAAAACATGTTTTGTAGTGATTCAAAAGATGCTTAACAATATAAGGAAATTTTGTCAAAACCTTTTTCATTAAAAATAAAATCAGACAAGTCGATCAGTCGGTGACAAAGCGGGGAGAACTTTTACCGAAAAATCCAAATAAAAAAAAATGTATTATAATTTTTTTTTAAAGCAGAGATTTAGTGAAACCACCTAGAAGCGACACATAAAAAGGTGGATTCTGCAGAGATTTAGTGAAATCACCCAGCAGCTTGCAAACATATGGTGAATTTCGCGAACGGGTAAAACCTGAAATAATAATTGGATAATTTGAATAGCGCCGTTTTCGCGAAAAATCGCCACCGTGTGTAAAGGTAGTTCAATAAATAGAGCAGACGTCAGGACAGTGGAAACTCAAATTTCGAGAACACCACACAAGAATCTGAACTCCGAAACCAGTGGAACTATGGTATCCACAATTGGGTTATATTGTGAGGCTAGATGGAATAGCAAATGGAGAAAAGAATGGTAGGGAAGTACTCCATATCTCAATGAATACATACCATGATTTTATTAATATTGTTTCAATCCTTAATAATATTACGAAAGGTTAAATATTTAATAATAATTTTTACTCGAGATATTCTAGGTATCATTAATTATTTTTTACATCACGGGACAACGGTAAGCGGGCAATTCATCACATTTTTGAAAAGTAAAATAAAAGTCATGAAAAGTGATGAAATATTAAGTTAAATAGGTTAGGTTAGGATAGGTTTACAGGCCAGATTTCATCACGTTTATGCCTTTGTATCAAGTCCCAAAAGTGTTTTGAATTGCCACTGTCCTGAGTTGTCATGGAACCGGGAAATCATACGTAAAGGAAACTTTCTTAGAACAAAAGTTCGTATGGTTTTTAAAATTGCGGGGCATGAATATCTAAAACATGACTGAAGCAAGATTTCGCGGTTGCTTTTTTGTTAGTAAATTGGGTTCAGTTTCGAGGGTATTTATTAATAATAATTAATATCGGAATTTGGAAGGGAGGGAGATCAGAAGCTGCGGAAGGTGTTAGCGGCCGGCGCGAGGACAGGCGTTGGAATTTTACTAGCCGTTATTGTTTTGTATACAAATAAACACTAACTTTTTTAACTTTTAAAGCGCAGGGTTGCGAAACAAATAAATCGTTATTCTAAAATTTAAAATTTTGTATACACCGAAAAATAGTGTATAGCAATGCAAAATAACATTGCTGGGTGTACTATTGGACCTAGACAAGCAAAAAAATCTTTAAATAACTTGATTACCTTTAATTAATTTATTATTTTTATTATAAAACATTTATATTACTACAATTTTAATAACGATACAAAAGTAGTCACGCTGTACTGCCACAAGCAGCTTATCTGCAGGTTCTGCCATTTTTCTTTAATTTAATAAACATAACACAATATAATCATTTTGTTAGTAAATTTAGTCAAATTTAATTTCACACAATGTCTATCCGCAATGCACTGGACTCTTCTTATGATTGTAGCTGCTTCCTTTATCATGTTTCCAGTAATTCTCCCCCAGATTATTTTTTGGGTAAAATTTGTAGAAATGCATCTCAAATTCAAGCACACTTGGGTGAGTCCATTTTAATGAATTCTTCCAAGTCAGTTTGTACAGTTTTTATAATAATTCTAGTAGTTACGTACTACTCGGTTTTCGCTGAGTTTCTATATTTTTCGGTGACCGGATAAATCATCACAATGATAATTCATCACATCTTTAAAAAGTTATATAAGGTCATGGAAAGTGATGAAACAAAAACTTTATTAACTCGGTTAAGTAGGTTAGGTTAGGTTAAAAAAAAAAAATTTCATCGTTTCTAATGACTTTATATCACTTTTTAAAGGTGTGTTGAATTGTCACTGTGTTGAGTTATTATGGAACCATTTTTCCTATTGAAAAAGTTACAGAAAATACGGCATCTTGTCTTATTTTTTGACAGTTAAATTATTATTTCAAAGCTCCATAGCTCATGATGAAAATTACGCTACGAACTGAAGAAGGAAATTTCTGACAGAGAAGGATTTGTGTTTATACAGGTGACGCAAAAAGACCTCTGTGGTTTAAATTCGTTATAACTATTTTATTTCAATCGAAAAGACTTTTGGGGTATTTGGGGAAACGGTCAATTCGACGAGAGAATTAATTCACGCAGTAGCTGGCGACTTAATAGCCCCCGATTGTTTTCTTTGGGCCTATTTAAAAGTGTGAGTGTACGTCAATAAGCCAGCGACCATTCCCTAATTGAAATCAATATTCACCATGAAATAAATCCGTGCCACCACACCTGAAATTTTGCGAAAGATGGTGGTAAATGTGTTGGAATGAGCAGGAAGATGCGAAGCAGAAAATGGCCACCATTTGCGAGACGTAATCTTTCACATTTAGGTCAATAAAATTCCCTATTTGTATACATAGAGCTACAATTAGAGGCGCTACTGCGTACTAATATCTCGTTGAAACTTATTCCACTATTAGAACGCGATAAGCGGTGCGTAGAACGGATAGGGTAGTTTTAGTAAGAATGTTGGGAGAGTTCGAGGTCAGTTGTAGGTAAAAAAGCGGAACCTTTTTTTTCGCTTCATGTCTCATCTAAATATAATACATCAATACGGTCGGTGTCCCACTGTTGATGTTCAATTCCTCGGCTGGCTCCATCACAACACAAGCAACATGTTCCGCTTACTGTGGTGGTAGTAGTAGTATTTCAATTATTTTCAGGTTATTCGTAACCCGGGAATGTTTGGCTTTCTTTAAAAAAAATGTTTTTACAAAAATATGGCAAAATTTACTCGGAAAAAAATTTCAAACCATAAAGGTCATTTTGCGCCAACATGTACAATTTGACGGCAGGAAACACCATTCGAGAGATTGTAACACAAATTGTCAGAATTTAAGTAGAGATTGTGCAAAATCGACGGCCGGCATAGTCCAGTGGTAACGCATTGGACTGCCATTCCGAAGGTCGCGGGTTCAAACCCGGCGTGCGCAAATAAATTTTATTTGATTAATTTGTGTTATTTCACAATTAATTAATTAAAATAATATATAGAATATTTGCGGCACGTTCCAGAGTGGAAGATACTACCAGTATCGCCCTGGTGTAAGACCACCATTCAGAATTGAAACGTTGCTCCAAATGGCTTTAGCCGTGTTTAGTGACTAGATCTGAATAGCCAGGTACTTCCCAACTTTCCTCTTTCCCTTCCCCACTTACCTTCAGCCTCACAACATCCCCCAATTGGGGATGCCATAGTCTCACTGGCTCCAGACGGGAGCAGTTGGGACTCTTGTGAGGTATGCACTATAAAAAAAATATATAAAAAATCTAAGGGTCCGTATAAATATAACTCTCTCTCTCTCTCTGGTTTCAATCCTGGGATTGGTTTGCAGCAATTTCGTCTAATCTCCTCTTCCATTCTTCCCTGTCTTGTGCGGCTCTTTTGACTTCTGCATATGATGAGCAGCGCATATAACTATAATATAATATATATATAATATAACTATACGTAGCATAATGCTGCATTTAAACAGGACAACATTTCCGCGAGCCAAGCCACGAATTAATTATGGGAAAGGAACGAAGCAACCGCAAACCTTTTATACGTAGCATAACACGAATAACAATACAATCGATTATTGTAAAATGCTAATGGACCGAAACGAAAACAAGACATGTGTTGATAGTTTTGAAATAGTTAAAACAGAGGGTTTTAGTGATCATAATAATAATATACAATGGGAAAACAGAATAAACAGAGCGTCGCGTCGCTAGCCATATGGCATGCTGCGCGGCTTCCAAATGTGACACCATACTCCAGAAACATAATTTAGAAAGCATCTCTCGAATCCGTTCGTTTAACGATCTATGCGGCGCGGGCTGGAAAACAAATTAATTTGTGTAAACATTCGCATAATAATTATTCGTCTCAAGGACGTACTACTTCAAATATTCACATCATAAGCGAGGGGTGGAATAATAACGCGGATGCCTGTTTGGTTCCACGCTCAAAACAAAGTGAAGCACATACGTTAAGTTCAAAGTTCGCAGTACCAATATTAATAGAAATTTTATTTATGTATATTCTAGAAATAAACAGTATATTGGATACAGCGATGAAATTATTTACAGAAATTAAATATTCCATAGTGGGTACCTATACTACATAATAATATGTTATATTTCCTTGTAATATCTTATTGCGGTAGGTACCTTTAGTAATTACCAGAGCACCTAATTGAGTATATAACTTATGTGTAAAAAAATATTGGGAAAAAATAAAGGAAAAATGAAGTGCTGCCGAACGACCAACAAAATTTCGGAGACGGCGAATCATAATACGAAACTCGGTTCGGTTATAACATCTCACAAAGATCTTATACGATGGGTACCTACTAAGCGTGCAAAATTTGCATTGTGACTGTGCCTATGTTCGTAGCAGTTCGTTTTTGACTGTAGTGTGACATGCGTACATAGTGCATAAGTGTGAGTGTGTTTGTAGGTGTGAGAAGTGATATAACGCATTGAATAGTTTATACCATTGCCATAATGCTCATTTTAAATGTGGGCACACGGAGAAAACTTACCGATATAATATATTACTAATTTATTAAAAAGCTGGTCAAATTATTCGTATTTCTGTTAAAAACGGGACTGCAGGCCTTTAAATAATGAATTGAAGAAATTACTAACAAAGACTCAGTTAGTGTTCATAAAAAACCAATATTGTCGCATTTGGTTATTATATTTATCAGGAAAAGAACACCTGCATGAGCTCGTTTTCCGTTATATTTTTATACTGGATTTAAATAAATAAGCTTTGCTCTATGCAGTGAATCCAAATAAATATAAATAAAATCTATGTTAGGGTTGAGCAGAGGCAAATATGATTGAAGGTATGAAGAGCACGGTGCGAAATTACTGATGAATTGAATTGCTTTTTAAGCTAGAATAAATATTTGCTGTATGGCGTGTACGTCTTGAAGGTGTATTAACTTTTTGCACTCCTAATTTTTTTTTAATTACCTACTACCAACTCCTTAATTAATTTACAAAAAAGGGATAAAAAGTGGCCTCGATAAAAAGTTAAACAAAAAATTTTAAAATATGTAATTTTTATTACTCTTTCTTTACATAGAGTACAAAAAACATAGAAATATATAAAATTAACAACTTAATATGCCCTTATTCACTTAAACTTTTTCAGTGCTTTCTCGGCCACGAAATATTTGCTACTAAAAACAGTAAAAACAAATGTAAATACACAAACAGAACAAAATATTATGTGATAACAAGTGAATAGGTATAAGAATCCTTTGTTATGTGTTGGGAGAAATCCCTCAGCGCTTCCTATTGTTACGCAGGTAGACAGGCAAGTACCTACCTACTTACATGCGTCGCAACCAAATAACTGCGCAGTGCATTTACAAGGTTAAAAATAATATGATTTTAAAAATTATCTAAAACCGAAACTTGACGAGATATATGTATTTTGCGTATTCGGAATATTCAGAATGAGATATAAAGTGTTTAAAAGAAAAAAAAATACATTTGATAATTTAAATTATTTTTCGAAATTGCGTTACTATAATGTCGAGTATGACTCGACATAGGAGTTGGTGTAAAAAATATAATGTCGAGCCACACTCGACAAAGGAGTGGTAAGGGTTAAAATGCATAATGAATAACTGACTCAACGGTAATACTGGCAGGTTATCTTCAACGTCAGCTTGTCAGCTTAAATAAGAGCGTAGATAGATTATAACTAGATGCAGAATGCAGAAGGTATGACTAGGCAACTAAATGTACTAAATAAGATCGAATTTTATTCACATGAATATTTAAAAAAAAATCATTTGATTAAATTCGGCTGACGTCTGCGGTCTCCCGACGGGTCTACTGTGTTTTGTACGCACTGTCGATGTTGGGACATGAATAATAAAATGCACATGTTGCCGTTGCCGACGTCATAAAGTCGATGCGAATCTCCGAGCTGTTTCATCTCCGGCATGTGGACTGCGGATGCACATTGGATGGGCCAGGCGATATGGATGCGATTTGTGAAAATACTGTACACTTAACGGTTCCTATTCTATAACTGAAGATTGTTCCGTAATGTTCTGTGTGAACATTTTAAACATAGAACATCCGGAAAAGATAAAACACAGGTCGATAAATTATACACTTTAGTAAATTGGAGAGACTTGCAAGAAATTAGAATAATCGAGAGGCGCGCCTCGTTGATATGCACAAATTATTTAAAAAAAAAACACTTCGTATTAGTTTAATTACAATGAAATGAATATACATTAATACTGTCAAATTCTTCGTGTTCATTTCGCAGCCATTTTCTATTAATGTGACTTATGACAAGTTGGTTTTTAGGTCAGTTTTTTTTCCTTTTTTTAATAAAACCCAAACTAAGAATCTAAGAACATTTTGTGAAGTAATTTAACTTAAAAAATTTGATTAAGAACCTATTTTAATGTTTTTTTTTTTAATTTGTATGAATTGGATGAGGCTCGTATCTGAATGTTTACCGAAATTGGGTAGGAGATCGAATTCGGATAAGGACATTAAAGAAGGACTGAGTTGAATAAGAATTGAAGGAGGCGAATTGAAGTTCGGTACGAAATCTCGTGTATGGAAATGAAGCATGGAACTGACAGTGGAAGGATGTAAGTCAATGAGATTCCTGATTCGTATGTTCATAAAACAATTTATGACAGAATGTGGAGATTAAAAATTAATTCAAAGACAAATGATGTAAGGAATAAAGAACTACAAAGTGACCAGGTACGAAAGATTACATCAAATACTTATCAAGACGTTGTCATTCTCATTCACTTCTTGCTCCATCAACATTATGAATGTGGATGGAGCAAGAAGTGTGTACCAAGACAGATTTGAATAGTATTTAATCATATCTGCCGCGAGAAAATGGCGTGATGACTAGTGAAAAAAATTTGGATCGATTTGACTAAGCAATAAGTACATTCTCGGAAACATCATCATCGATTAGTTGAAACGGACGAAGGCAGGAATGTCGTGGTTTCCGTTCGGTCCAATATTATTTGAGAGATGATACCGGGAACGTAATAACACTCGACTGATTCTGACACCAAATTGACTCACCTGCTATTTGGGTTGAAACAATATTTCATAAATTGAACACCTTTGGATCTCACTGATGCTGAATATCTCTCCAGAAATGGGAAAATGACAGGGATGCCACATGAGATAAAACTAAATTAACAACAACTTACCAACTAAGTGAAATCATTATTTTTAGATTTCATTAAATACATATCCCTTACGGCCCCGTAGTAAGCGTTCAAAGATGGCTTGAAAGAGAGATGTTAATACGAATGTTAGAGGGAGCGCGCTAATATTAAAAAGGGTGAAAATTAAGCGAAAATTGTGAAAATATCTAATAAAACGCGACTCGTTGAAATAGAGCAAAAATCTCTTGACAAATGCTTTAGTTGCATTTAAAGAGACACTTTAAATTTTTTCGTGCATATGACGGTTCCAAGATATTTCATCAAAATGATAATTAAACACACCTTTAAAAAGTGATGAAACAAAAACTAGATTAAATATTTATCTACGTAACCTAGTTTTGTTTCACCACTTTTCATGGCTTTATATCACTTTTTGTATTGGTTTGGTGTGTTGTAATTGTGATGAGATGGACCGGGTGGTCGCCAGAAAAAACGAATGTAGATTTTTTATACTTAAATGTATGACGGTTTGTTTCGTCAATATATATTTTTAAATACGTATCTATACATTAAACCTACTTAGGTACGCAACCAAATTTTCTCTAAAATCACAAGATTTTTATAATTTGATACTTAAATGCTTACATCCTTAATTTAAAAAAAACGTATATTTTATATAACATTTTTTTTAAAGTAAAAAAAGTAATTATACAATTTGTCCAAAGCAAAGTCAATATCTCAGTGACAATTATTTTTTCTCTCTAACTCTCTTCAGGCAGCCAGGCACCATAACATAGAAAAGATATGAATAATAATAATACTACTATAAGTCCAATCAAACACGCTGATTTCACATTTGAAAAAATAACCTCTACTGAAAACTGAAAGTTAGGCATTTAGTCAAAGTAAGGCTTTCTTGAAGTGGATGCAGCAGATTTTCAGAACGGAAACGGAACACGCAAATAAATATACAGCCATATGAAATGGCAAACGGTCGAGTTAAAACAGATGTTCGAAACGCTCAGTCAACTACTGAACAGTTCTAATCATACACACTTATACCAACCATTACCGTTTCTCTTAAATTCCTGGTGATCGAAAAAAATGTACCCTGTATCCAGAAATTCAAAAAACGTGGAAATATCAATATCTCCACGTACAATACACACATGCAAACAATAAAAATGTTTAGAAGAATGAATCCACAGCGCGAGAGGTACTTAACACCATCCTTGATAAGAAAAAATATAATAACATACCCGTATATAACCTTGTACCACTCGTTGGTCAGAAGCAAATTGGAATATGGTAGTGTTATCTGGAACCCACACTACTTGAAATATTCAAAAACTATTGAATCTGTACAAAAAAAAATTCTAAGATTGTTATCATTTAAACTTGGACTAAGTTCCGTACTGCAGTCTTATGAGGAACGACTTAACTTTACGACCCTGGACAAAAGAAGACAAATTGCTGACTTAATATGTCTACACAAAATTATTCATGACAAGCTTGAAGCAACTCATTGTGTGAGCAATATTCTTATAAAGTTTCTAATAGACGCAATCTAAGGAATCAGAATATATTCCATCTATAATTATTTAAGAACAATATTGCATACTTCAATCCATTGTCTAGAATGTGTGGTCTGTACAATTTTATTGAGTATAACTACATCGATATATATGCAAATAGTCTCGCTTATTTTAAAAAGCAAATTAGCAATAGATTGTGAATGTTTGTTTGTTTTTTTTATTTCCTCTATTTGTTTTCTGTTTTATTTTTTCTATCATATATTTATCTGTATGTTTTGTTTTTGATATCTCTTTTTTTTGCCTTTGCTCACGTTTTGCTGTTTATATTTTTTTGTTAATACGTAGTGTATAATGACACTTAAACTGTGCATGATGTGAACATTTTTAAGTGGACTGTTGACATATACGTTTTTTGTGCAGCGCTTATCTAATGATTTTTTGTCATGTTAATAGTCTGTAAATGTTCCTAAACAATAAATAAAAGTATTCAATACCTACATAGTATCAAGGAAACAAAAACAGTAGCGGATATGATAATATATTTCAGCTCTAAACCTATTTTATGATTACATATTCAGACTTCTTGAGAGAGTTCATGCGGTTCATCATTGTCTCAGAAATAGAAAGGAACAGTCCGCCATGGTTGGAGAGCTATCATCAGCTCGCGTGTTGTCGTTTATCGCGAGACAAAAGAAAAATGAGTTCATTAGAAACAACCGAAGTCTTATCGCAATGATTAGACCTAATTAGATGGGCCAAGGTGTATTGTGGTGACATTATCTACATTCAATATTATTGATTTCTTGGGAGGATTAACACATTTCATTGAAATATGTACATAAAAAAGCGAAAAAACTGCAACACTAAAAATAACTGTTATAATATGTAAATATCAACTGTCACGACAATGGAGCTGAGAATTTAGTTGAGTAATAAATAATCAACCACTAATGAATAAGCACTATGATAAAACTACTAAAATATTTATTACAACCATTATTTAATGAAGCATTTCGAAACGAAAACTACGAGACGATAACCGCATAAAACAATAAAAGATTTTGTTAAGTATTCTGCTTTACTTATACTCGTAATAAGCTCACAGAACATATAGTTGTTTAAAGGCAAAAGTAAAACATTATAAATAAAAACACATAAAGGCCCATGCATTTAATAAAATAAACGTATAATTTTCCCACCTTCCGAGGTAAACACTTTGACACAGTAAGTCACCTGTTCACAAGAAAATGCAGCGGTCGCGGGAAGCGACAGCCCAACTTCTCTCACAACAGTAGGTAGGATCACAACCTTTTTTATATCATCCGTAAAAACATGAAATAACAATAACGCGGGTGTTATGAAAATTACAGAAGCACAGATTACAACATTCGGAAGATTTTAATAAAAACAACACAAAGAAATCACTTGTCAAGGTAAATTAATGATAAAAAATGCGCATGTCAAATGTGATTTTTGCACGGTCAAATTATTTTGAGATCTTAAACATTTTAGTTATTGTCGTAGCCAGGACTGACTTGTCGTAGGCGAGAGGCAGTGTTTTGCTAGGAAGCGAACGACTACGTGCGATCGGTCCGGTGGGGCGGGGACGAATGGCGCGCTACGGGCTGAGGGCTGTAGCTGTAGGGTGGTTGCAGAGTATTAGGGCGGGGGAGAGGGAGTCAGGGCGGCGTGGGCGGCAGCGGGGTGTCGAAACGACAGGGAGGGAGGCCGCCCGGGTCAGCGCTGGATGAGCTCTATTATTCTTATCCCGATAAACAATTAACGAGAGGTTATGGAACATGCAAATGTAAGGCCGTTACGCGGGGCGAAATGAAAGCGGAAAAACATTTTAATTTTATAATAAGTCAACATTTACTTTGTAAAAGTCCATTACGGGGTTGTAATTTAACAATAATAAGGCTGAACTGGGCTCCAAACTAATCCAAGCGAGAATTACCTACTAATAACCTTAGGTCTAGTCAAATACGCGAACGAACAATAAACGGTTAGCAACTTTCAATAGCAATTTATTGCCCCTTGACTCTTTGCTAACATAAATAACCATCATGCCGTTAGTACGAAGGGGTAGGCCAGAGAGACAATTCAGTCTTGCTTTATTCAAATTCATAAAACGTATTTTTTCGCATTTTTTATGTTTTATTAGAATACAGTCGCGTTAAACGCTAAATAGCGGTTTTTCAACGGGTTATTTAACAACTTAATTTTTACATTAAGGATCGGTACATAATTCTGTATTACATTTTTATTTTAAAAGATATTTATAGAAAAAAAAATATAAATAAATATAGGATCGGAAAAACCACAACAATAATGTCTACACAAAATACAGAGGAAATCAGAAAATATTAGTACACAAATTCTCTTTTACATAACCATTTTTTTTGCATGCATCTACTCGTATTGCCTTTTGAAAAATAGTTATATTTCTTTAATACGTTTGGTAGCATGTTTTTAATTTGTGGGATATTGCTATCTAAGGTTAGTATTTAGATATCTGGGAATTAAAAGTCCATCATCCATCGTTTGATATATATACAATTAATCAAATATTTGGTTCAGTTGATCGCGCCATTCTTCCTGGAAAGTCCCTTATTCCTTCTCCCACAAACTTGTATCGTGTTCTGTACATTTTAAATGATATTAAATTGAGCCACGGGGAATTAGGTATATTGATATTGATGAATGCATTTAATGACATCTTAATGATTTCATTTACTAAAAAAATAGGAAATAATGTCATGATGCAGAAGTTCTAAACACAGTCATCAATCGGTATGTCAAATGAACTTTTAAGGAAACTTGTCTGAACCGAGTAAAATAGCATGCAGTGCAATTAACATTTTTAAGTCGCAACAATGTTGCCAATGCATGCAGAGAAGGAATGTTCAAGACACCGTGGAAATATTTCTTTCGCCAGCCTCGGCTTTTTCTCACACTACAAATTTTACTACCAATACAGGGTGACCGGGGGTAAAGTGCGGTAACTTCGGGAGGTGATTCTACATGATAGTAGAAGTAAAAAAAGATTCATAATTTTTTTTAATATTTTTTCGTAGAAGAATATTTATTTTCCCTTACAAACAATTCATCTTTTTTACCTGAAAACTAACAACGTTGGAATTTCGAAAAAGTTCATTTTCTTTTTTATTTGTACTATCATGTAGAATCACCCCCCGAAGTTAGCGCACTTTACCCCTAGACACCCTGTGTAATGAATGCAGTGCACACAATAAACTCACATAACATTCTACGCTGTCACGAAGCCTCAACCAAACCGAAATATTAATATGTATTAGATACATTCTATATCAAGCCCTTTCTTAATATTATTGTCTTACTCTTTTCAACATGGGAAGTAAGAGCTTCATACATGCACGCACAGATGGCAGTGCTTAGAGATTGCGTGGAAGTCCGCAAGATGGAGCCAGTGGCCAGTAGTCGCCAGGGCCAGTGGGAAGGCTCCCAGATAAACTTACTGTTTCAGATTTCAATTAGCCAGCTTCTAGTTAGGTCGACTATCGAGTCACCATTATTATACGCGGAGTATTAATAAATCCCTGATTAATCAAGAACCAATTATTTTTACACTCCTTCCAAGACGAGTTGGAGACCTGTTTGGACGAACACAATACAACATAATATCTTTATTTAGTTCTCACTTGATATTGGATCCACATAATATATGTTGAATGTGAGTATCCTTAGTTTGTAATGTTTATAGTACAGTACAATACTTACCTGGTAGGTCACTTGAGATTAACACTTAATAACATCAACTAATTGTTTATTAGCGAAATTTAGATTCAGGATTTAGGACGTAATTGGAAAATTGGATATAACTGGACTTTCTCTCAGGAATGGTATATTTAATTTAAAGGTAAGACAGCTATAATACCTATAGTATGTAACTATAAATTAGCACATTTTAGTCAATATTTTTTCTTGATAATTCTGCAACAATTGTTTTTGTTTTGACGCGTTCTCTACATAAACATTCAGCTTCACAAATATTCAAATCCCAAAATAAATTATAATATCGCGTGATTTTTCACAGGTCTGCGTAGTTTTCTTAAAAATTGTGGGCAAATCGGATGTGTGTGTAGATAGGGCTTTACTTTGTTTTCAACAGTCAACAAAAAATTTTTTTTACCACGTGTTTGGAATTTTTAAAAACTCTAACTGCTTTTTTTGAAGCAGCATAAACACTTGAACGGTGAATTCTGGCGAAATGAAATTAGCACAGGTTTTTGTGTCGAAACTTCTCGAATTTTCTACAAACCTAATTTATAAAATGGATAAAGCTTCGAAATAAATTATTTAAACGTTAAAAAAGGCAAAAAGCTATCGTTTGTTCAATATTCTCTGTTTTCAATTATTCAATAAGAAAAAAGATTTTTCAATTGGGTGCTGATATCTCGATCGTAGCCGGCTACTAAAATGTGTGTTAGATTAGTTGGGAAACATTGATAAAAAATAAATAAAATATGGAATTCAATCAATTTGTATTAATGATGCAGTACATTCACCACAACTTATATTGACACAAAATTTCGTAAATTTAAAAAAATAAAAATAACAAGAAAAATGAGATAACTTATAATACTTTAACACCTATCGATGAAGATTCATATAAAAAGATAACATTTATTATCGCATTTCATCGTAATCGGTCGAAGGAAAACACGATTAGTCAATCTCGATAGGTAGCTAGTTGCTACCGATATCAAATTTAAAATACACATTTGCAGGATAATTACATGACATATGCATATGATCATGTTTATTTTAGCACGGTAACCTAATTAATAATCGTCTCGCGTCTCTCAGCGAACACGTACGGTGTAAACCATAGTGCGAGCAATAAAACTTGTAAAAGTAAAATAAATAAACGGGCAGCGCTCAAAGTGATCAAAAATGGTGCAGTGCAAAAAATGCAAAAAATATCTCGCTAAAGACAGTGAAACAAGTAAGTGCAACGTCTGTAGTGGAACATTTCATAAATTATGTATAAATTCAAACAACACCACTGTCGGTAAGGAATTTATTTGCGAAATATGTGAAACACAACGATCGATAAACGTGAACGCAGGTGATAACGCAGCCGTGAACATACGAGCCGAGGGCAGCGGGTCACAAGGTTCAAACCAAGAAAATATCCCAGAAATGAAGAATATTCTAAATGAAATAAATCAAAAAATTAGTATTATGTACAGTATGAAAAAAGATATGGAGACCCTCACACAGTCTACTGAATTTCTATCCAAAAAATACGACGAGCTAATATCGCTACACTTGGAATTGGGTAAAAAACTAAAAGAAAACGAAAACAAACTTAATGAAGTTATAAACAAAAATACATACCTAGAAAAATGTAACAAAGCACTGGAATATAGGATTCAAGAGATTGAACAAGCAGAAAAAAACTGTAATATTGAATTGTTTGGTCTGGAAATGAAAAAAAATGAAAACATTGAAATACCCATTCAAAAAATTGCGGAAAAACTAAACACCAATTGCGACAACATTGAAAAAATTTGGAGACTTCCGAATAGAACAGACTCCAAACCGGCTAATGTAATAGTGAAGTTCTTACGTCAAAAATACCGAGACGAGTGGTTACAAAAAAAGAAAATCATACTGACAAACAATGATATATACGAAAATGGAAATAATGGCCGAATTTACATCAACGAAAATCTCACTAAAGAAAAAAAAGACCTCCTGTACATCACAAAACAAAAAATGAAAACAAAATTTAAATATATATGGGTTCAAAATGCAAAAATATTAGTAAGAAGTGAAGGTGAAGGCAAAATCATCCACATCAAAAATGAGAGTGATATAAACAGATATATTTAACAATAAAATAAAAACACCTTTTGACCCGGAACACTTATTTTATCAGTTATAAATTCACGTCATGGAAGATTCAACACTATTTCAAACTCATAAATTTATAAAATGCTATAATTTGGATAGCTGGATAAATGATACAAAGATCAAAATGAGGTTTGTGGCTATTCACCTAAATATAAGATCACTAAAAAAGAATTTTAATTCATTTATTGCACAAATTAATGACGTTCTGCAGTTTATTGACGTAATCTTTCTAACGGAAATAAATACTAAAAACGAAACAATATCTATGTTCAATATTCCAAACTTCATCGCGATTGCAAATACTCGAGAAAAAAGAAGAGGAGGAGGACTTATCATGTACTTAAAAAACCATCATACTTTTAAAGAAACAAACAATTCTTTTAAAAGCTGCGAGACAATCTGCGGGGAAATAACCACTGTTTGTCAAGATATCATAAACATCCTTGCAGTATATCGTCCGCCGAGCAGCAACAAGAATATATATCTGAAGGAACTAAAGCAAATATTACAAATGACCTCATCTGATTCAAATTACTTGTACTGTGGTGACATTAACTTGAACTTATTGGATACCAAAAATAGTGTAATTACAGAATATCAAAATCTACTCAGTGAAAATGGTTTAGAAAGTGTAATATTAGATGTGACCCGGGATGAAATATTAAACGGTAAAAATGTTTATTCATGTATCGACCATATTGCAATACGTAACCGTTGTAACACTGTATTTTCATGTATTGTAACTAACAAAATATCCGACCATTATATAACAGGAGTAGCAATCGGGAAAGAGGTACTTACAAAGGATTTAAATAAAAAAAGGGAAATCATTGATAGTAAAATGGTATATTCTAAATTAAAACTAGTAAATTGGGGAAAACTATTACAAACTGAATGTCCCTCAGAACTGTACTATAGTTTGAAAAATAAATTTGATAATATTTATTCGTCCTCGAAGAAAGAAATATCATTTGTAAATAATCTTAGGCACAGCAATCCGTGGGTTACTGAAGAAATCAAGAACATGATTAAAAAAAGAGATTATCTTTACCGAAAATGTAAGAATAGCCCAAATAACCCGGTATTTCGTTTGGAATATACTAGACATAGAAACAAAACAAACAAACATATTAATATTACTAAAAACGCATTCCACAAAAATGTAATAAATAGCTTAAACGGAAACCCGAGGAAACTCTGGGACGAAATAAACAAACTAATAGGAAAACCTAAACAAAATTTAGATAAAATAATCCTTCAACATATGGGAAATCAAGGAGACACAAAATTTTTATGCGATAAATTTGCTACAACATTCGTAAATGAAATAAAAGACATTAGACACAATTGTACTACAAAATTTTTAGATCGTAACATGTATACAACTCCTGCTATTATGTCAATGAGATTTAGACCTGTAACAGAAAAAGATATAAAAAAAATAATTAATGATATGGATGTTAAAAAGTCAGAAGGCAACGACCAAATAAGAATTAAAGACCTGAAGTTAATTGCTGATAATATAATTCCAGTCCTTACTAAATTAATTAACCTTTGTGTAAATAAAAGCATCATGCCTGACGAACTTAAAACATCCATCATCAGACCTATTTATAAATCAGGAAATCACAAAGATTTCACAAACTATCGACCAATTGCGATTCTCTCGTGTATTGATAAAATTATTGAAAGAGCTATTTTTAACCAAATACAATTTTTTATAGAAAAAAACAGAATCATAAATCCCATACAGTACGGATTTCAAAAAGAAAAAAGTACTACACAATTACTTTCTAATTTCACTGACCACATAAATTGTCATTTAAATGAAAAATATTACGTTGGAATAATTTTTATAGACTTTAAAAAGGCCTTTGACACATTGGACCATCAAACATTACTAAAGGCAATGGAAGAATGTGGTATTAGAGGTCCTTTAAATAAAATGTTTAAAAATTATCTGTTAAATAGAAAAATTAAAGTTAAAATTGACGGAATTTACAGTGATGAAATGTTAACAGACACTGGAGTAGCAACAGGGTCGATATCGGGACCTACGTGTTATTTAATGCAAGTAAACAGTTTACCTAACGTAATAAAACGTTGTAAATGTTACATGTTTGCAGATGATACTTGCATCATATGTGCTGACAGAAATCTACAAAAAATTGAGGAATTTTTACAAACAGACCTAAATAACATAATTAAATGGTCCCACGACAATGGAATTATTATTAACGCAAAAAAAACAAAATATATGCTTATACACTCTCCATATGCAAGTTGTCAGGATAAAGAACTGCATATAAAAAGTCATTCATACGATTGTTTTCACACAAAAAACCAATCTCTGCCATGTAAATGCCCAAACATAGAAAAAGTTTACCAATATACATACCTTGGTCTTACAATAGATGTCAATTTTAACTGGTCAAATCACATTGAAAATGTATGTAATAGATTAAGATCCATATTAGGGAAATTTTATCACCTAAAAAACTTTGTCAATAAAAATATATTATACTGTATATATAATGCATTAGCGGAATCAATTATAGTATACGGAGTAAATAGTTACGGATTAACGTATAAAACGTACTTAAATAAAATAGAACAATTACAAATCCGTTTCCTAAAATTGATATCGGGCAAAAAAAAAATACAATTATGTGTAGGCGATTATAAAAAAATGTTTTCTTTGTGTAATGTGCTCTCTATACATAGTAGGATAGATTACCAACTAACGCTAGATGAATTCTGGAATACAGAATTCAAAAAACCTGTAAACCATAACTACCCTACTAGGCATAGAGAAGCACAAATGTTTATTATTAAAATATCGCAAAATGTATACGGAGATAGAACAAAAAGACATAAAATTCCGGAACTGTTTAACTCATTACCAGAAGATATTAAAAATGAGACATGTCATTCAAAAATAAAAACGAAAATTAGATCGTTCTACCTCCGTCAAACATAAAAACAATTAATATTGTGGTACCAAGATATCAAGTTGAAATTAAATATATTGCTATAAGCTAATAAATAGAAAAAGTGAGAGATTTCTTACAATTAAACTGATTGATCAGTTTTGTAAGATCTAAGTAAGAGAAAATAATGTACAAATAAAAAAAACTGAATAAACACATAAAAATTTGTCGAATACGGAATTAGGTTTAAATCCGGATTAAAGTGGTGAAGTTGATGTATGTTTTTATAGGTGAAAAGTGGATATACAAATAAGTATGTACGTCAAGGATGGAACAAGTGGGTCAAATCTCCGGTTACTCGCGAAATAAGAGTACCTGCCTCAATTCGCCGAGTCAAAGGAAATTATGCATTCAAAGAACTTTATAAATAAGAGATTTGAGTTTATAAATGTTCTGCCATCCATACAGCTGGCAGATCTCAAAAGGAGAGCTAACCATTCATGTATTATATTTAACGAAATATGAAGCGAAAAAATACGTTCCACTTTTTTACCTCCAAGTGACCTCCAACGCTCCCAACACTATAACTAAAACTACCGAATCCGATCTACGCGCATCGCTTATTGCGTCATAATAGTGGAGATATTAGTACTTAATTACACCTCTAATTATATTGCTCTGTAGAGCTAACACAGTATACATTTTCAATTACTGAATCAGAGGAAATACGAAAAACGCAAATTAGGCTTTTTAAAGGATTTGTAACTAGGTGTGTGGATCCTTCTATATATTTTATTTCTACGGTTTCTGTGTGTGGCACCTCCAGCAATATGGACCTAAAAAGCCCTGGACGGAGGGATTTTGTATGAATGGCATTGAAGCCAAATCTATGGTGAGGGGAAATTGCATCTTGTACGACCACTTATGAACTGATTTGTATGCAAAGTGGTGCATAACGAACAATTATTATTTTATTTTTTACTATTAATGCAGTTATACCGACCGGCTTAAGATTTTTGGAATATTTGATGGCGCAAGGATGAAATATGTCAATAAAAATTTAAGTAGGATTGTCATTTCCATACATCTTCCTCCTCACCCCGCAACTTTAAATTGTTCTCCAATTGATCCGTCCAGGGCTTTTGTGGTCCATATCCAGCATTTACGCATTGACCATTGTTCATTGATCAGATTGACAGCCCTGGAATTTTTGGGACACATCGGTTGCCAAACCTGGGATCCAATCACAAAACCTGGGAGTTGAAATCAAAGCAGGAAACCATTCCTTGTTAAGCCGGATAATATTTTGTGAATATCTCAAAGCCAAATATAATATTGTGAATTATGGTTCCATGATAACTCAGCACAGTGACAATTCAACACACTTTTAAAAAGTGATATAAAGTCATTAGAAACGATGAACAAAAACGGGTTATAAATGCTATTTCATTAAAAATATGCATAAATTTATAATATCATTACGGTTTGATAATGGGCAGTAAAGATCTGAAACATGTTGTATGACATCGAAAAGTAATATTTGTAGAATATTTATTTATTATTGGATAATTTGTATAGCGCCGCTTTTGAGATATCACCTCAGGGGCGCTGTTAATAAATCTCTGAATTTCAGATAATAGTGATTGACTGGCGCAAACCCGTGAAAAAATCACGGGATAGTTTGAATTCTTTACAAATCAGCTTCAATTTAAAAAATCACAATTAAAATTATTTTCTGTTCAAAAATTATATTTTAGGTACTAGGTATACACATACTTTATCGCTTGTCTGAATTCTTCGCACAGTAAGTTCCAATTTTGAAAATGACAAATCAAATTAAATTCAAAACAAAGAGTAGGAGTTTGTTGAACAAGATTTTACGCAGGGCTAACGTACAGAAAACCTAAATTAGTACATTTATTATTATTATTATTAGTTATTAGTTATGTACATACATGATTTTTCTCCTTACCCTCCTCACTAGACAAAGTCTGTTCTGAGGCTGGTAACTAACAATTTCTAATTACATAAAAACAAATAAGTGGTTAAAAAAGAAAAAAAAGAAATATAAATATTATAGTAAAAATAATAATAATAAAATAAGAGGAAAATCAGAAATTAGAAACAGAGTAG
Source organism: Hesperophylax consimilis (assembly GCF_061612785.1). NCBI lineage: Eukaryota > Metazoa > Arthropoda > Insecta > Trichoptera > Limnephilidae > Hesperophylax > Hesperophylax consimilis. Next base: position 9,111,358 of record NC_142842.1, read on the forward strand.
AAAAAAGAAAATATATAATTTTAGATATTAAGAATATTACTTATCTCTCTTCTTTCTTTGACATTCAACCAGTTTAAAAATCTTTTGAATACCCAATTCAAATTATTAGATGCGACATAGGTCTTTGTTTGGGCTACAAACTTATTGAATATATGTGGTGCCAAGTAAGATTCATGTTTTTTGGCAAAATTTGATTTGATATATGGTACTTGTAATTGATTGTGTGTGTTTGCTCTTGTGTTTTGCGAGTGAGTTATGAAGTGTGGTGATATTTTTATGCAGTTTTTGTAGATGATCTTCTTTATGAATAGTTTATTTATGTCTAATAGGTTATTGTTGATCATTAGCTGTTCTGTCGGATGTTGATAAGGCTTTCTGAACATAATTCTGATTATTGTTTTATGATTAATTTTAAGTGATTTGAGATGAGTCTCTGCTGCTGCTCCCCATACTGAAATACCATACATAAGAATACTTTGACAGAGTGCAAAATATATATTTTTTAGCTGAGGTAGTGACATAATGTTTCGAATTGTTTTGAAGATGTAAGAGAGTTTCCGTATTTTTTTTGTAATTAGGTTGATTTGGAGATCCCATTTTAAGTTATTGTCAACAGTTATTAAATCATTTAGCATCCCACACAACGTAAAATAATAGATACATAAGTACACCTCCACTGTTTTACTATTGCAATAAGTGGGTTTTGAAACAATCTTACGACATGATAAAGCAGGCGCTATCGGTATCGAGGATTAGACACTTTTGAACAAATACCTATCAGTGACGTTTTTCGATAAAGTGATTAGAAATGAATCACCGACAAGTCACACACGCACCCTTATCAGATTAGATTAGATTAAGGATTCTGATAAAGGAAAGCACCAACAATCAAACAGACGTTGGTGTATTTCCTTACTAAAATGATTACAAAAATATTTTAAATTACTATTTACACTATTACTTGACATTTCGGCCCAATATACTTTTCAGGTACTCAACTCTCGATAATCTTGTTGTAATTTTAGGTGTACGACTTACGCGATATTTGTTTCTATTATATAAGAGTCATCGATTACTAATATTTAGAAACTTTAAATAGATAAAACCATTCAACACGTTAAAATTAACCATTTAAGTAAAAAATAAAATATCATTGAAGAAGAAAATAATACTAACATATCTAAACGAAACATGAAACAGAAAAGTAAAACGGTAATGGTCTCAACTGGAAATCCAACCCAGGATCTATAAAAATATGAGATCGACAAAAATGTGTCTTGTTCTGTTTCATGTTTCGTTCAGATTTGCTAGTATTATCTTCTTTTTCAATGATATCGGTATAGCCTTCAAAACTTATAAAAAGAAAACACATTTCAATAAAAATTGTAAAAATAAAGTACATAATTAAATACAAATATTGATAAGCCAATGAATTACATAACGGTTAGGATTAACCTTTTTTGAAAGACAAATTAACTTATTATTTTTTTTTTAAATAATGAATTAATTAACATAATCACTCAATCAGTGTTTAATGCAGCAGCACGGCTAGTAACCGTTTTTTTTAAAATATTCGCACATTTCAGAACACCTTCGTAACCTTCACTGGCTCAAGTGCCCCGAAAGAATCCAGTACAAATTGTGCTGGATGGTGTTTAAATCCATCAATGAAATGGCCCAACCCTACATCTCTGAACAACTATCCGCCCGGAAAACACTGCTCTGAGGCAGTCAACTCTTAAATCAGCTGTATACAGACTGATGGAACCAAAGCGCAAGCCAAATACTAAGTTTGGTGATGGCGCTTTCGGAGCATCTGGGCCGAAGGCTTGGAATAAAGTCCCTCCGGAACTAAGATCCTTAACAAGTCCAACAGAATTCAGGTCTAAACTAAAAACTTACCTTTTTAAGCTGTCATACTCTTAAATTAAATATACTATTCCTGAGAGAAAGTCCAATTATATCCAATTTTCCAATTATTTCCTAAATTCCGCTAATAAACAATTAGTTAATGTTAGTAAAAGAGAGAGTACGAAAACAGTGTGCAATATAATTGTGAATGAGGAATACTTGGAGCAGGTGGATGAGTTTGTGTATTTAGGAAGTATGTTTACGAGAGATGGGAAGGCTGACAGAGATATTGAAAGAAGGGTAAATGCAGGTAACTCCGTTAATGGAGGACTGAACGCCGTTGGCGCTAACAAAAAATTGTCCAAAGAAGCGAAGTTAGCAGTCCACAACGGAGTGCTGGTACCTACCTTGATGTATGGAAGTGAGGCATGGAACTGGCAAAGAAAGGATGAAAGTAGATTGAATGCTGTTGAAATGAGATCCCTGAGGCGTATGTGTGGTAAAACCATGTTTGATCGTGTGAGGAATGTGGAGATCCGCAAAGAGTGCAAGGCTGATGTAAGCGTAATAAGTAAGATTAAGAAAGGGACGCTTAGATGGTTTGGGCATGTAGAGCGAATGAGCGAAGATAGGAGTGTAAGGAGGATATATGATGCAAATGCGAATGGTAGCAGAAGTGGGGGACGCTCGAGGAAGACATGGCACGATCAAGTAAATCAAATACTCGAGTCGGGCCATGTCAAGAGTCAGAATAATAGAAGAGTATGTATGAGACGATGTATGAATGTGAATGAGGCAAGGAGTGTGTGCCAAGACAGAGTTGTTTGGCGGTCCGTCCTCTCTGCCTACCCCTGCGGGGAAACGGCGTGATGGTTAGTTAGTTAGACCTACCAGGTAAGTATGTTACTTATATTATCTCCATATATAGTTAGTAATAACGTAGATCATTGTAGAAATGTATTATATATTTGTACAGCGCCCTTGAGGTGATTTTGCACAAAAACGGCGCTATACAAAACATCCAAATATTATTATAATAAATATGTACAAAATTCTTCGTCTTTGTATGATTGGAGAAAGTTTATGGAGGTCAAAGGGGGATGCTGAGATAATTCAACCCGCCAACGGCATTGGAACTTACTTGGTTCAGCACAGATAAGCCTCCGGGTAACTGAAGAAAAGGGCTAATAAGATGTGTTGAATCATTCTAATATGTCCACATTCACACTATTCAGAATCCTTCAGGCCTCATTTATGCATCATATATGCACAACGGCTGTGACTGCATGCGATGCGGATGAGGAGACCCTGGCAATTTAATAGTAGGAGCCACAACAAAGTGCTTGTTTGTCACTTAGTTAGGCCACAATATGTACAAAGATTCAGAAATTCCAAAATAGATACCTACAATTAAAAATTATATTAAAAATTAATGGAAATTTTCGATATAATAATGTTTATCAATTTTAAGAATGATTTAACCTTATTTACATACCATTAAACAAATAAACATCAAAAGAAAATTTTAATGACAACTCATTAGAAGATTACCAAACCTAAAATGAACAAAGGAATCTTTACAATACAAAGAGCTAATGTTTTATTACCAGATTTACACGTACACGTAAATCATTACAGAGACCATTGCTTGTTTAGCGGTGTACATGATGGTTCAAAAAAAATATTATATTTTTGTTTTTGTTAGGAAGCTGAAGAACGAAACAAACAAAAAAACATGAACATTTATCGAATTGAATCGCTAGTCTAAGTAAAAGGAATTGATAAAAATCGCTATTTACCAAGTGTCAATATCTTTTGAGCTTTTGTGGGTTAAGAGGTAATTACGGACGATTGTTCAAAAACTACTTCGATGTATATTTTTTAAACTTTCGATATTATCGGTGTATACAAATACATTCAAACGTGTCCTCTTTAAAGTGATTTTCCGGTACCTACAAGTATTTTGTTGAATCAAAAATAATTCAAAGAAATTAATTTATTTACAAATGCAATCGGTGGGAAAATAAAAACACAAATAGTAAATAACCTTAATTTGTATTTTATAAGTGACTGTCACTTCCGAAAGCGTGGCGCTAAGTGCGAATTAAAAAAAACATCAATTTATTGTAAGTGAAAAAATCAACCTCGCAATTAAATATTTAAGTTGTCGAATATTTCCCATATTTTGTACCCTCCAAAGGGCATGAACAACTCCCCCCGCGCCGAGAGGGCGATTGTCCTTTGTATCATCCCATTTAAATCGTGACAATGGCATCCGTGATTGCGCGGATAAATCAAACGTAACGAGGGTGGGAAATAAAATAAAGATTCACGAGGCTATTCTGCAAACATTGAGGACAAATAATAATAACAATAATTGATGCCAAACGGGTTACAGTAACTTCAAAGCTAGTTGTACGAATGTGGAAAATGATGTATCGTATTTCTAATGCGTCTATGAGGTTCCCTCATTAAAGAACGATAACAATAATAAAGGGTGCTGTATTTTTATTCAACAAAATTAAACAGAATTATATTTTTAAGTAATGCTCTGCGGTAAGTAATGCTATGCAGTAAGTAATGATATGCAGTAAGTAATGCTATGCAGTAAGTAATGCTATGCAGTAAGTAATGCTATGCAGTAAGTAATCCTATGGCCTGATAATCTTACGCGCTTTATGAATATGGTGGATGGAAAATTCAACACATTTTATTTATTTGTTATGTTAAGGCGATGCCATACGTAGTAATTCAAAATCATGTGTTTTTTGTTTGAAAATTTGGTCGCCTAGAAATGTTTCAGATGCTTTAATTAAATACTGCGAGTAGAATACATCTAGGCCTTTGAAATAATCGAGTATTTTTCAGATAAGTCTTTTTATAAGCCCAGAAAAAAATAATGTAAAGGCCTATGAAAACTGCTTTAAAGTTCGAAATCTCCTACTTACGAACCCATTTTCGGTTATGATTTTATTGTATAATGTGGCAAATTAAGTTATTTATAAAATGATCGAAAAAAAATTAAATATTTATGCCTGAACATCCACAAAATAAAATAAAAGGCACTTTTTGGCCATGTTTTTTTCATGCATAAATCAAAACAGGCGGATGGTGTTAAGCGGGAATTTAAACCTTATCGCCATCTACGTAAGAGTTGTTTTTGATAGCGGCTCAATTTAAAATATTACACGACGTGGTACATCGCCTTAATGTCGATAGCTCGGTTGGAAGGACCAAAACCTGCTAGATCAGAAGGCCGGGACACTCATTCAAAGCAGCCTCCTAACTTGTATGGGATTTTACAAAAATTATCGTTTTAATTTTTTTTTTTATAATTTTTATTTATTAAAACATCTTAACATGTTCGTTGATTTAAAAAGATAAATAAAAATACATTTTGAAGGTTCTCATACGTTAAGTATATAAATTAGGAGGTAAATATAAGTTAGGAGGCTGATTTGATTCAGTGTCCCGGCTTTGTGATCTAGGAGGTTTTGGTAGGACGCACGGTTTCCAGTCAAAATGGGCAAGTTCGATACTCATAGCGGAAAACAACTTACTCCATTCTGAAAAAAAGATATTATGCTCCTTGTTTTTCTATTTTTTTTATAAATACCCAAATTTATGCACAATTCGGTAATCAAATGGGCTAGAACGTGGTCATAAATTGAAAGCACAGTAAAAGTAATAACCTTAAAAAATTATAACATTGATATAATCAGTAATTATTTTGTTCCTTTTATAACACTTAGGACGGGTTGTTTCACAGAATTTGAACAATTCATCAAATTTAAACGTTAATTATCAAGTTCTATGAAAGTCCCATTAAATTTCTGTTATTATATATTTATAGAACAGTTTCTTCACAGACCTGAAATAATAATAGCACTTGAATGGAAAGGTCACAGAACTTAAATTGTTCTAATTCTATGAAACAACCCTTCCTTAACTTACTTATGAAAAAATGAACATACTTAAAAAAACCTAATTTACAATTAACAAACAAAATCATGTATAATGTGACCTTTGAACGGGGTACCCCAGTAAGGTCACATTATTCTCAACAAATGTAAAATATTAAAAAATAAAAACAACCTCGTAAAAATGGCGAACCATTACGAACGCCAACCAAAACCAATTTTCCACACTATAATTACGTATGTGATAATATCAAAAATAATTGGGTGATTTATCAATCGGGTTACATTTTCAAACCGAAAAGTACCTACGCAATGAGGGTTTGCGTTTAAAAGAGTTTCTGTACAATGAAAACTTAGTTCAGGGAGTAAAATAAATCTTACTAATATTATTATACACCGGTACTGCACAATGCCAAGTAATTTCTTAACACGATGACTTCCATCACACAAGCAGAACGCTAAATATTAAATGTAATATGGATAAAAAGAAGAGTGTAAACTCAACTATGCAAATATTTTTGACAAGTACCCATTTTCCTTGTAGGAAGGAAAATAAATAACCCGACAGGAAAACCATTTCAAATCGAAAAGTTGCTTGTGCAAAAATATAATAAGCAGAAATTGTTGATTGAAGTACTAGTACCTACATATTGAATTATTTGGCGGGTTGGGAATAAGCCGACGTAGCTCAGTGGCTCGGGAGATATTTTCAATTTGTATTGATATTTCAGGCGACTAATTACTTGCTTATAATAATTTGCTAATGCAATGATGAATGCGATACACATGTATGAAACAATAGTATTACTAGTCGTTGCTTCGCGGTTTTGCCCGAGTTTAAATTACGTATTCAAATTAAATAATTTATTAAACTTCTACTACTACTTGAACACATTAAATTGTGCAGGAGAACTCATTCACAAGATATGACAGCTTAAATGAGCTTTGTATGAAAAGGGTGTTCCGAACTGTATTACGAAAACAGACGCGTTGGCCTAGAAATTCCAGACAGAAGAAGCCGTGCAAACTTCAAAACGTCAGATTTCACCGATCGAGAGATTTACTGTTTCATGAAAAACGAAATATTTACTAAATAAAATGTTAAAGCTACGCCACTGCAAAATAAACACTGATTTCAGGTTTAGAGCGATCGTACGCATAACAAATCTATGAGTATCGACGAAATATCATTACGGATATTACATCAAATATCAATGACGATGAATGTAAAACGCCACCGTAAAACCATTACATTGATTGCAGATTCGGAATCATATTTTAAATGGATCGCGATGAAAACTCCAACGAAGTATAATAATATACGAGTATATAAACAAAAATGTAAATGTTCTTTTGTTCAAAATCAAATCTCCGATAGTTCTTCACCGATTGCTTTGAAATTTTGACAAAAGTTGCATTCGAATATGCGTGTGTTTTTATATACCTATAAATAGTATAAAATAAAGTCGCTATCCGCATCTGTCTGTGCGCTTAGTTCTTCTAAACTACGCAACGGATTTTAATAGAATTTTCACTATCATTTAGAGAATTTCTTCCGGAAGGTTTACACATATTAAACATGCATATTATATTTATTGAAAGAAGAGAAAAGTCGATGTTTTATAATCAAGTCGTAAAAATATATTTTCTGGCACTATATTGATAACGCTGTCTAAACCATAAGAGATAATGTACAACGGAATTGTATATCTTAAAAAGGCCTACAGAAAAATCCGCGATGGTATATATCTATCTCGTTAGGATAAACCCAACATCGCCGGGTACACGCCAACTAGTCACTAAATAAATACAAAAGATTGTTGCTGGGACAGTTCAGTCATGTAATTTTGTTTTTTACTTAACAATAGTAATATATTGTTTATAATTTTATAAGCTTTTTCTTATCTAAAAGCCTCTAAAAAGAGCGTTAAAAATACATAAATATGGTCACCACCACCGTATTTTACTAAATGCAATAGAGAAAACCTTTCTGCCTTCAAACCTACATCCCTAGAAGAAGTAAGGAAATTAATTCTTACTTCACCGAACAAGCAGTGTTCGCTCGACCCTATTCCAACGTGGCTACTGAAAAAGTGTTGCAATGAAATTGCTCCCTTTTTAGTTCATCTTTTCAATAAGTCACTTAGCACGGGTGACTTTCCAAAATCCCTTATATCAGCTATCGTAACTCCATTATTAAAAAAACCACAACTGGACGCTGAAGATCTTTCAAATTACCGACCCGTTTCAAATCTGCCTTTTATATCAAAAATATTTAAAAAAAAACGCTGCCTCACAGGTCATATGTCACTTAAATTCAAATGAATTATTAACTAAATACCAATCTGCATATAGACGGTTCCACTCCACAGAAACCGGGTTACTACGTATTTTGTCGGACATAACTACTGCCATTGAGTCGGGTAAACTGGCACTTCTTTCAGTCTTGGACATGAGTGCTGCATTTGACACGATTGACCATGACTTTCTTATTAAACGATTAGATGAATCATTTGGTTTAAACTGTGATGTTAAGACCTGGCTGACATCGTACCTGGCCAACCGTTTACAAGCCGTAAAATTTGGAAAAAACCAATCAAATTATGCAACCCTTTCATCTGGAGTACCCCAAGGTTCCGTTCTGGGCCCACTACTCTTCATCCTCTTCACAAATGATGTCGCTAAAATAATATAATCATTCGGCCTTCTATCTCACTGCTACGCTGATGACCAGCAAGTTTATTTTTACTGCTTACCAGAAGAAATAAACAGTCTAAAAATTCGTATAACTGAGTGTATAGAAGCAATTACTCGCTGGATGACCTCAAATAGATTGAAACTGAATCCCACAAAGACTGAGTTTCTGTGGACTGCTACAAGCAGACGTCAGCATAACATTGAAAACTCCCCAATAACCATTTCTGGAAGTGACATCACTCCAAAAACGTGTATCAAATTACTGGGTGTCAATCTGGACGCTAATTTTTCCCTTAAAACTCAGGTGAACAGAACTGTAAGCACGGGGTTCTTTCAATTAAGGCAAATTAAAGCAGTGCGGAGAAACCTGCCAACAGAGGCGACTAAATTGCTAGTCAATTCCTATGTTGTTTCACGTCTAGATTATTGCAACGGAATATATGCAAGTCTCCCCAAATGTCAAATCAACAAATTACAATCCGTTTTCAACGCCGCGGCAAGGCTTATCACCGGAGTATCTAAATACTCCCACATTTCAGAGCATCTCAAAAATCTGCACTGGCTCAAATGTCCTGAAAGAATCCAGTTCAAGGTATGCTGGATGGTATTTAAGTCACTTAACGGAATGGCTCCGGCTTATTTATCAGAATTGTGTATTCCAGAAGATTCCAATTCCCGACAGTCAACCCTTAGGTCAGCAACGTCATCAGCTATCGGAAGGTTTTTTTTTATATTTACAGGAGGCCCTGAAGAAAATAATTTCCCTCAGGACCTATGTCATCTTTGGGGATGCTGTGTGGAGGGTCTTTTTGTGGAGAGGAAGGAGTGAACATGGGTCTTGAAGAGTCCCATGTTGTAGGAGGGAGGAAACACAGAGGCCGCCAGTTCGTTCCACAGCCGAGCTGTTGAACTTAAGAACGAATCGTAGAAGCGACCCGTTCTCATGTGACAAGTGTCAACTGTGTACAAATGTTGGGCGCGGGTTTGGCGTGTATCCCGACTACGCACCGGTGCCGAAGGGATCAATGACGCTAGTTCCTCAGAGCATCTTCCATTTAATACCGATAGAACAAGGACAGCATACCTACCTGACGCCTGTGCTCTAAAGATTGCAGTCCGTTTGTTAAGATTGGGGAATCTATCAAACGGACCGCCCGTTTCTGCACAGAGTCAAGGGTTTTTTTCAGGTATTTTGGGGCTCCAGACCAGAGATGGCTGCCAAATTCAACAGTAGGGCGCACTTGCGATTTGTACAGGGTGAGCAGTTGTGTACTAGTAAAGTATCTGCGGGCCCTGTACAGTACGCCCAGCTTCTGAGAGGCCAACTTTACTCTGGCTTCGATGGAGCCCCCGTACCTGAGCTGGTCACTTATAGTTACACCAAGCATATCAATGGAAGGCCTGTTCGGAAGATTGCTTCCGTTGAAGGAGACTAGATTATCATTTGGATCCCTTTTAGACGTAATCAGACAGGATTGGGTCTTTGAAACATTAAATTCGACGAGATTATTTTTACCCCAGGAGGAAATACTCTCGAGATAACCGTCCATTCTCTGCTTCAAAGCCCTCCGAGCCGTTGGAGTTTGTGTGCCCTTTGGGGGCTTGTCAAACAAAAAGCTATCATGAACTGTACTGTCATCCGCGTAACAATGAATCGGTGCACATGTCAAAAGGTCATTGATGTGCAACAAAAACAAAGTCGGAGACAGAACGGATCCCTGTGGGACGCCAGCATTTATGGAGTGCGAGGAAGAGGTGAAATCGTCAGCAACCGCCTGAATCGACCTATCCCTTAAAAAGTCAGCAATCCACGTACACAGGGATGCGGGAAGTCCGTAAGAATGCAATTTGTTGACAAGTCTTCGGTGCCAGACCCGGTCAAAGGCCTTGGATATGTCTAGTGCGACCGTTTGGGTCTCACCGTGACGTTCCAGGCACCGCCCCCAAACATGCGTCACATACGCGAGAAGATCACCGCACGAGCGGTTCCGCCGGAATCCGTATTGACGGTCGTTGATAATTTTGTTCTTCTCGAGGTATGTGAGCAGTTTGTCGTTGATCACACGTTCCATCACTTTGGACAGAACTGATGTGATCGCTATGGGGCGGTAGTTGGCCGGGTTGGAGCGGTCACCTTTCTTGGGAATAGGGTGAATGACCGCTTTTTTCCAACCAGAGGGCACAGTGCCACACTTCAGGGACATTTTGAAGAGCTTTGTCAAAACTGGAACTATTTCCGCAGCACACCTCTGCAATACCAGGGCAGGTATTCCATCAGGTCCACTAGCTTTGTTAACATCGAGCCCCCGTATGACGTGGAGTACATCCCGATGCCGGATCCTCAGCTTTTTCATATAGAAGCCGCAGTGAGGAACCGACGGCGGAACAGCATCTCCGTCGTCGAGGGTCGAGTTTTCCGCAAACATTTTCCCTAATAGGTTAGCCTTTTCGGTGGCGGTGTTTGCTAGTGAGCCGTCAGGTCTGGTAAGAGGTAGCAAACTGGGTTTGCAAAAATTTCGACCTATTGAGCCCGCAAGCGACCAGAATGCTCTGCTGCCATGCGGGCAAAATGTTGAAGGAACCAAAGCGCACACCAGATACTAAGTTCCGTGAGCGTGCTTTTGCCGTGTCAGGACCTAAAGCCTGGAATGGACTGCCACATGATTTGAGAATGATCGCAGATTCGACAGAATTTAGGTCTAAACTTAAAACGCACCTTTTCAGACAGTCGTATCCATAATTTCAGAAACCTCCACTTTCACAGTTGACGGCAATTTAAATTAACAAAATGTAAAAAATACTAAAAATAAAATAAAATAAATAAGAATAATAATTAAAAATAAATAAATAAAAATGATAACAACTAACAATTTTTAGGCTTTTAAGACAGTTAAAATACATTTAAATTAAAATAAAAACTATAGCAGACTTAAGATCATGCGACGACCAGTGTTTTTTGATATAGTGTCCTCTGCGTGCAGTTCTATCTTTTATAAGCATAAACTTTTTAATATAAGTGTGTTTGTTGGAAGTGACTTGCCAGGTAAGTATGTTTTGGTATCTTTTCTAAATAACAAATGTAGATCCTAGGAAATAAATTGTACAGCGCCCTTGAGGTGATTTTTCACAAAAACGGCGCTCTACAAATTATCCAATTATTATTATTATTACGGGATGGAACTAACGCATTCTAGACCAGAAACGATGAACGTGATTTTATTCAATGTTAGTCAAAATTTACATAAAAACTGTATATTTTCCAAAAATATATTACGTAAGCTATTTAAGAAATCACCATACCTATTAATCGTACACACCTAAAATGAATTACAAAATCAGACTTCATCATTGAATGTAGAAATGGACAAGATAAAAAAAAAACTACCTTTTGATCAAAATTATTCATTAAAAATGTATGCAGGTACGTATTATGGAATATTGGAAAATTATATATATTTTTAAATACAATTTTTTAAAATTTATCTAACCTGTTAAATACAACTGTCGTATTTACAGTTGTATTTAACAGGTTAGATAAATAAAATAAATTAATAAATTTGCATTTAAAAATATATATAAATTTGCATTTAAAAATATATATAAATTTGCATTTAAAAATATATATAAATTTGCATTTAAAAATATATATAATTTTCCAAAATTCCATTATACTTAACGATGAAAAAGCCAATCAATCGTGGCACATGACAAAAACGCAATGTACAGACTTTGGCGAAAATGCCTGATTACAAAAACATGCAATAAGCGTTCTCGAATACAGAAACCACACATACATTCAATGTTAAACCAATAACAAAACACTCGAATTGCAAAGGTGCAGCCACAATTCTGAACAGTACTGGGCGAATTGTCAAAGCTTCGTTTTAGTGATATATCACCTCGAAGCAGTGGCGGCTAGCTCTAAGGAGCGTTGAAGCAACGCAGTCCCAAAATTTCAGTCAATCTAAAAATATGATATTATTATCGGTGACCGGATAAATCATCAAAATTATAATTCATCACATCTTTAAAAAGTTATATAAAGTAAAGTTATAAGGGTTAAGTAGGTTAGGTTTAAATTAATTTTTTTCATCGTTTTTAATGACTTTATATCACCTTTTAAAAGTGTGTTGAATTGTCACTGTGTTGAGTTATCATGAAACCATTATTATCAACCGATAATAATATCATCGAAAATCAAAGCAAATAGGATTAATAAAATTATTAAGTTAAATTCAACCGGCTCAAATTTTTGTTCTTTGTAGGACGTGTCATAAAGTCACTCAATCCATATCGCTCATCGAGAAACGTCACCCGGGAATATCAATTATGTATACGCGCAGAGCGTGGATGTCGACCACAGTACCTATTGAAATTTCGGTTCTATGATAACTCCTCAAAATGACAATTCAACACACCTATAAAAAGTGCTATAAAGTTATGAAAAGTGATGAAACAAAAACTGGGTTTGATAAGTTACATATCTAACTATTCAACTTAGTTTTTGTTTCCTCTGATTTTTATAACTTTATAGCACTTTTTATAGGTGTGTTGAATTGTCGTTTTGATGAGTTATCCGGTTAGCGAAATTTCTCAGAAACATGAACGGCGCTCGCCAATGCCAACTCTTCGGTGAGATGGCGCCACTTTAGTTTACAGTTCACAAGCAAGCAACCACTGCCTCAAAGGTGCTGTTCAAAACCTCAATAAATTACCTTAAACAAAAGAACTTTGGTATTTTAAACGTTATGAAAGACTGAATGCTGTAGAAATGAGATCCCTGCGACGCAAGTGTGGTAAAACCATGTATGATCGTGTGAGAAATGTGGAGATTCGCAAATAATAAAAGGCTGATGAAACAGTAATGAGTAATATTAATATAGGGTCGCTTTGATGGTTTGGGCATGTAGAGCGAATGAGCGAAGAAAAGAGTGTAAGGAAAATATATGACGGAAATGTGAATGGTAGCTGGGAGGTCGGGGACGCTGGAGGAAGACATGGCACGATCAAGTGAATCAGATACTTGAGTCGGGCCATGTCAAGAGTCAGAATAATAGAAGAATATTTATGAGAAGATGTATGAATGAGAATGAGGCAAGGAGTGTGTGTCAAGATCGAGTTGTTTGGTGGTCCGTCCTCTCTGCCTACCCCTGCGGAGAGACGGCGTGGTAGTTAGTTATGAATTTTTTTCAAAGTATGTGAAATTAAGAGTCCATGCAAAAAACCTTATTCTATTGAAAGTGACGGCACTGCAAAGGGAACCCTTTGATTGTAGTTCCGGAGTCACAGCTCGTCCGTGAAAGGTTTGAAAGGAAAAGCAGATTTATGGTAATGACCGAGTATTCAAAATAACTGTGCTCATAAATAACATGAAGCAACTCGCAAATCCCTATTGTTTTAAGGGTTAGCCCTTCTCGAGGATAACCGATTTATGTACGCATAATCGGGGAAATAAAATACTCGCTAGGGGAAGATTGGGGGATGAAAGCAAATAATGCCATAGACCTAGCCTCACCTGCAACCCTTAGGTAGGGTCATTCATTATTAGAATATTGCTGCCCATTTTCGGGGCATCCATTGAAATAACAAGTTTCCGACAAAGCCCCTAAATGATTAATCAAACATGCATTCAAAATACATAAAATCAAGCAAAAGGTTGGGGGTCATAATATCATGTGCATAAAATTACAAAAAATAGATATAGATATATATATATATAAATTAATAATTTGATATATTGTACCTGTACTTGTATTGTATTGGTACAATATATCATATTATTAATTTATTTGATACTAGCTTTTTTTATTTTTTTTATGTGACACCTCGCAAGAGTGTCCCTGCCTGTGCAGTGTACAGACAGGGGAACTATGTCACCACCCGGTTGGGCGGCATTGTGAGGCGGAATAAGGTAGGGGCTGTAGGAAGGGATTTGTTAATGCGGGCCTTGAAGAAGCTCGGATTATAGGAGGGAGGAAAAACAAATGCCGGTAGCTCGTTCCACATACGAGCCGACTTACACAAAAACGAGTCGTAAAAACGGCCCGTTCTCATGAAGCCAACGTCAACCATGAACGGGTGTTCAGTTCGTGTCCGTCGAGTTTCGCGCACGTGCACCGGTGCATCAGGAATCAATGCTGCTAGCTCCTTGGAGCAGGCTCCATTGAAATACCTGTAGAACAGACACAACATGCCTACATTGCGTCTATGCATTAGAGAAGGTAATCGGTCTGTTAACAACGGATTGTCAATCAGACGGATCGCTCTCCTTTGCACAGATTCAAGCAGGTTTATCAAGTATTTTGGGGCACCAGCCCAAAGGTGGCACCCAAATTCAATAGTTGGACGGACTTGAGACTTGTAGAGGGTCAGCAGCTGGTTGTACCCCGACACGCTTCACTGTGGCTCAGTATGTCTGTGCAGATACATAAACAATGGCGCGTTTTGCTTTTACGTCCAACAGATGGCGCTGTTTAAGAAAAACATGTTTTTACCTGTCACAGATAACATCTATATAATAAAGGTATATAAAAACACACGCGTATTCGAACACAACGTTGCAAGGTGATCAATTTTCAACGAACATTCACATTTTTATTTATATAGATTATTATACTTCGTTGGAGTTTTCATCGCGATCCATTTCAAATGTGATTCCGAATCTGCTATCAATATAATGGTTTTACATTCATCGTTTTGAATTAGTATCTGTATCTATTAGAATCATCTTTTGAATTATAAACCTGAAATCAGTGTTTATTTTTCAGTGGCGTAGCTTTAACATTTTATTTAGTAAATATTTCGTTTTTCATGAAACAGTAAATCTCTCGATCGGTGAAATCTGAAGTTTTGAAGTTTGCACGGCTTCTTCTGTCTGGAATTTCTAGGCCAACGCGTATGTTTGCTCAAAAGACTCAACTTTCAAAAGCCAGTGGTAAAAATAATAATGATTGGATCATTTTTATAGCGCTGTTTTCGTGAGAAAATCACCTCAAGGGTGTTTAAATTTATATGTGCTAATATATAGTAATGTGGCATCCCCAATTTGGGGATACATAATTATGAAGCTAAAGTAAAGGTAAAGTGGAAGTACAGGGTTTTCCAATAAGAGGTGTTATTTTGATATTCAATCGTAAAAGATCAATGGTTTCGTTGCTTGTGTAGCATGTAGCGCAGCCTTATTGAAAGTAAACGTTATCCAGATCAATACCATCCAATTCCGGCCATAAAAAATCATTAATCATCTCGCGATAGCGCAATCCATTCACCGTAACTGTTGCTCCAGCCTCATTTTAGAAAAATTAAGGTCCAATGACTCCGCCGGACCATAAACCGCACTAAACAGTCACACGTTGAGGATAGAGAGACTTTTCGACAGTAACTCTTGGGTTTTCCGAGCCTCAGATGCGACAATTTTGATTGTTGACGAAGCCACCAAGGTGGAAATGGGCCTCATCACTCAAGATGATTTGCATTTGATTCACTCAAGTGAATTTTAATAATTTCAATGCGTTGTTGAAGCGTGTATTGTTCCATTTTTTTATAAATGGCGTAGTTTCTACTTGCGTCAAATGTCAAAAAATGACAGCTTCAAAATTAACATCTACCGAAATAGCGGGCTATTCAGAATAACACCTCTTATTGTAAAACCCAGTACATATGGAGCCCAAGGGTTAACTCCTCAAAATGACAATTCAACACACCTTTAAAAGGTGATATAGTCATTAAAAGTGATGAAACAAAAACTAGGTTAAATAGTTACATATATGTAACCTATTTAACCTAGTTTTTGTTTCATCACTTTTCATGACTTTATAACACTTCTTTATAGGTGTGTTGAATTGTCATTTTTAAGAATTATCCGGTCACCAGGTATTAATATTCACACAATAAAAGTTGATAATAATAATACTTGGCTAATTGTTAGAACGTCATTCTTTGAATTATCAAGGGCACTCACTCGATAGTGATTAATTGAGCTCTATTCAGCAGTTTGATAGCAATAAATAATGATGATGTGACGAATTCCACAATCAAATCCAAACAGATAAAAGGGTTGAGAAATATAATATTAGCCAATAATGAAATACCCACATGGCACCAGTGCATCAATGAATTATTTAGTAGGTATCTATCCTAGTAAATAAAAATAAATAAGTAATAATAATGATAAATGTTTTATTATATTTTGTATAAATATTTTTTTATTGTGTTTGTGTTTAATTCGTAGAAAAGGTATTTTATGTTTTTTTTTGTTATTGTTACAGCTGTTTCGGCTTTCAAGGCCATTTTCAAACTGACAGTTTGAAAATGTCTTAATAATTATATTATTAAATTTGATTTTAATTCAATTAAAAACAAAGAAATAATGATATCCTGACTGGGATCTCCCGTGCTGAGGATTTCATTTACGTATTACAAAAATTTAGTAGTATGAATAATATGATGTAATTATAAATATACATATTATGTATTTATGATGATTTATTTTTGGGGTATTATGCCGTGTTGCGCTACCTCCTTCTTTAATCAACTTTTAGGAGAGCATTACAGTTTCCATCATCAGGGCAAATGTGTAAAGATTGTGGTGAAGTGTGTGCTTATGTATGTTGAAGTGATATCGTGTCGCCAACTCCAATCCTCTAAGAGCTGATAATACATTATAATTTAAGGTGGTTTACTGTGTTTAGTTTTGGTGTAGCCGTCAATATTTAATTTACATTCTTCACTCCGAAAAGTTTAGGAATTCTCGCTTAAAATTAGTCAGGTAAAGGTTTGTCCTGTATTGAGTAAATACTGAAAGGGCAATGTGACAGACCTGGGGGAATTAGCCATAGGGCCTCCTGTGCAGAGTCCATAATTATATAAAATTGTCGGCATATTCTGTAACGGTAAAGTAGGTATTATAGGTAATATTATATTATGATACAGGTACTTTGTTATGATCTAGGATCTAGGCCAGCTAGTGTTACTTTACCAGAGGTGGTTTATAATACGTATTATAATAGTGATGTGCAATAAAAATATCGGAAAATACCTGGGTAAATTATACGATAATTATACGAAAGATTAAGATTATTTGCAGTCGAATTGGTAAAACGATGAATCGGCCTCATAAGTATGAATCCTTTTATCACAACGTTGATGAGGCAGACTTCTTGGTATCGAAGAGGATTGTCGGATTTTCTCAAACATGCACACCGCGAGATTGTTGATTGTCAGATTACATTGTTTTGACTCAATGTGCATAATCAAAATTAATAATACGAGATAGTCATCATTCCAAACTCATTAAAATCTCTCAATCGTGGAAATAATTCATGAAATAAGCATCTTAACAGTCGAAAATTACATGTCTCGAAGGTTCCATATCGGAGGTTACTACAAAAACTATATTTTAGCACCTAATTATGTATGTGGAATATTACCAATTCAAAATAATTTTGTATATAACATAGTTATATTTTAGCATATTATTTATAAATATTATGTTATAATAATTAGACAAACAGCATTGAGGAGGTGGCACAAAACTTACTTTATAAACCAGCATTACGTACTTTTTTATTAACTACCATTGTCATCACACTCGTATCTATATTCTATGTCTGCGTCCACTAATAGATTATGTACATATATTATAATACATATAATAATTTAGACACAAAAATATTTTCTTACATTTTTCAATAAACAACACTGTTTGTTTGTGTGTCAATTGTCATAAAAAATAAGTAGGGAGTAATTAAATCAAAACAACAATTGATAGCATTTAAATGACAGCATT
Source organism: Hesperophylax consimilis (assembly GCF_061612785.1). Lineage (NCBI taxonomy): Eukaryota > Metazoa > Arthropoda > Insecta > Trichoptera > Limnephilidae > Hesperophylax > Hesperophylax consimilis. Next base: position 9,129,613 of record NC_142842.1, read on the forward strand.
ATCTCTAAAGGTGCCTGCCATGGGTTAGTGACCTGAAGAAACTTTGAAACTAAACTAACTCATTTCTGGAGAAATGGAGAACCAGCCTCATAAAGCATAAAAAATTTAACTAAATAATAATGCTAAATTTAAAGCAGTGTCTTGCAAAGTACGATACCAAATTTCACCCATACTTAAAGTAAAATCATAACATTAAAATTAATACAACTAGATGGAGAAAACACGGTAAGGACGTTAAAAGATAAATATTTATTACATTAAAACAAGCAATAGCGCAAAAAATAGCGTACATCAAATTGCCAAAAACCATTGGAATTATACACAAATAATTATTTTATTATCAAGAATGTGATTGATGAGAAATCTGACTTACCATCTTTCACAACGCTTTTCGAATTATTAGAATTCCCACCACTCGGCAAACTTTTATCCGTGGCACAATACATGGTTTAATTCTTTGTTTTAAAATAAAAACCACCCTCACCGAATCATCGAAAACATAGTTTTTTAATATTAACTCAAGCACAAACGAACCAAACACACGATAACAGACACGGCGGCCATTCCGGTAGTAAATATTTGGCATAGACAAACTACCATAAAGTAAAGAGAAGATTGATATGAAAAGATTATTTATTATTATTATAATATTCCATTAATAAAACTTGATTTAGTGAATGGAGAGAGATTGAAGTTAAGCAAAGTCCAAAAAATGTCAGAAAAATTCTTCATTTATGGATTGAGAGCTTAAGTGTATTGATACCTCATGAAAATTATTTGCGAATGTTAAAATAAAATTCATGCCCCAATAAGGTTGGGTGTTAAGGAGCATTTTATTGAGTTACATTTCATCGATTAATTCGTACACACGACTTATTTTCTAATGAAAAATTCATTAATGATGACTTATATCATTTTATTCTTCTGTTGTAATAATATTCGACAAATAAAAATAATGAAAAGAGGAAATATTTTTTCAATTCATAATTTATAGATTTATATTTTTTTCAACCACATTTTAATATGCTTAAGTATGACTAAGCTTTTGGCAATCAAAAGTATTTATGCACAAAGTAGAGATATTAAATTACTATCCGAGTCAGTTAATATATTACCTGTCTGAGAGATATTACATTTTAAAATTGTATTCCAAAATCTATTTTCGGATTCCATATATAAACAAAAGGCAGATCACACCCACAACATAAGAATTAATCAAATTGAAGGTATGTTCATTCCAAAAATTAATAATAAATACGGCCAACGGACATTCACTTATCTTTGACTTCTACATTTAGTAAGATACCAATGGATGTAAAAAGCGAATCAACCTGCACAACTGAACTAATATAGTGGTTAATGGATCAAGAATTTCTAAATTAATATTGTTTACAAATACACTAGTATCCATTGATTCTATGCATGTAATTGTATGAATATGCCTATGAGAGTGTTTTAAGTATGCTATGCGCCTTTTAGCGTGTGTATGCTTATGAGTATGTTGACTGTCTTATATCTCTCTTATGTATTTTGTATCTTTGTATTGTAGTTCCTTAAAATGTTTTTCTTCTGTATCCATTTGATTGTGGCTTCTCGTTATATGTGAGCTTTTGTTTTATAATTAATATTGTGAACATGACCTGCTGACAGACTGCTTTGGCAGTTTAGAGGGTGGTTAGCAGTTTATATTGAAGAATAAAAAAAAGTTATTCTAAAATAATGTGCTTTTCAGTGTAAAATACTCCAAACAGACAGTATTGAAATTTTGTTTATGTTTTTTATTGAAAAATCTAAGGCAATTGTTCTTTTGAAAGCTACAGATTTCATGGGTAAAAAATCGGTATATTCCGTCATACCTAATAATTTGAACCGACCGCCTATCTTACAATATTTTTATATTATTGTTTATTGTCTACGTCTATTGTCTCTCGTCTCTTCTCTCTTCCTACATGCTTCCTACTAACCAAACTGCTAATCAGAGATGGTATGTCTGGGGCAAAGTCCCCACATCTGGGGGATTTTGAATTTCAAAGAAAGAAAGGGAGTTTTTCGGATAGAACAAGAAATCTGAGGGGATTTTGAGGATGAGGAATTTGTGTAATCATGAATTTTGTTGAGTGGCTATCTGTGAGTGATGTGTTAAATGTCGATGAGAAGAAACGTAGTTTGTCTAGAATGGTTTTTGTTTATGAAATTATATGTGTTGATGAGGGTATTTGCATTGTTTTCAAAAATTAATTAAGCTATCTGGCTTGTGCCTGGTATGTCAGTAATTTTTAGTAATGGTATTACTAGGCTTATCTTGCCAGGGCTCCTACCAGAGAGCAACTTGACGGGTTGAAAATATCTCTTATCTTTATCGAGTGTCATTATTTTCTTTGCTCCTTTTAGATTTATTTTTTGTGGAAAACAGATTTTATTTATTACGACAAGGTTATTTATTTATTACAAAATCCAATGTTTTGTGGAAGTATCATTAAATATTATTGTTTTGCCAAAATATTAGGAAAGAAAACAATATTTTAGACAGAAGAATTTTGCATTTTTGCCCATTTCTCAAGGCTTAAGTACCGATTTTTTTTAATCTGGGGAGTTTTTATGAAATCTTAGGACTTTGGGCGAAAAAGCTGGGGAGATTTATTTTTTCGGCATACCATCACATGACTGCTACCAACTGCTACTAATGACAGTTGACGCATGCGAACTGTTGTTTACGGGAAAGGACGATAAGCAAATGTTGAATAATTATTTCCCTTTTTTTGACGATTTTTTGTTGATATAAAATAATATCAAAAATGCAACATCAGTACTGGGTTACAAAAAAAACAGTTTTAAGGAAATTAGGTTCAAAGGAAGATGAGTGTGTTGTGTCTTCCGATGCAGAGTTAGACGCAAAGCTTGAACTTTTTCGATCAATTTCTGACAGCTGCATTTTATTGCAACGTGTCATCGATCAGTATCAAGAACGTGTGTGTGTTTTAGCTCAAGAAGAGAATGCATTGGGCAGATTCCTCAAGGATGCCGGTAAAGGGGGGAATGGGGCCGGGAAGTTAATGATTGCAGCTGGAAAAGGGATATCGTATTCTGGTCAACAAAGAATGAATATGAGGAATCCACTTCTGCGATTGTATCACGAGGTAGAAACATTCCGAGGCAGAGCGGTGACCGATACGCGCATGACTATAAATGCGATGGAGCGAGCGCGAACGGAGTATCGTGCTGCACTTAGTTGGATGAAGGCTGCGAGTGCTCAGCTGGATCCTGACACGGGGAAAGGTGTTCACAAGTTTAGAAAGGCCCAAGCTCAAGTCCGTGAAAGCAAACAAGCTTTTGATAAACTTACATTGGACTGTTTGCAGAAGGTAACAAATAATATACTTCTGTGGTGAATTACCTTACCTCAACTTTCTAATCATAAATAGTATGTAAACTTCTTCTAATGATTTTAGGTGGATTTATTGGCTGCTGCCAGGTGCAATATGTTCTCACACGCATTGGTCAACTACCAGAATTCTTTGCTGAATTTCTCCTCTAAAGCCTCTCAGACATTAAAGACAACAGCGCAAGGGTTGTCAGGACCTCCACAGTATGACTTTTGCATACTCAAGGAACTGTCGCAGAATCCACCAGAAGAGGAGGAAGAAGAAAACTCCAACCAGGACCAAAAAGACCAAATGCTGTTCTTCCAGGTGAAAACATTTTTCTAGTGCTAATTTGTAAGTTCATTTATTTTATAACTACCAAAAAGATACAAATTTAAGTAGCTACTCAACTTCAATTGTTAATATGAAATATAAAACTATAAAATTAATACACTTACAATTGGCCACATTTCATGTACATAATGTAATTTCAAACCACCAAATGATTGCATTTTTTGAAAATATATCGAGCCTTGATCGCCAAAAATATAACCAACAGTTTTGTTCAATTTGTGATTTTTTAACATCTCCGTCCTAAAGGGCTAGGCGCACCTCCTCAATATTTGAGAATTTCTGTGCCCCTCTATATATTTCGTCAAATTTAGTTTAGGCAAAACATCGTAAGGATCTGTAAAAGGTTGTAAATGTCTATTGTGGCGCTTACGATACACAGTAAATCTATTTATTTCATATAATTTTTATTCAATAATCAGACCGGTGCAAAATGCTTTTTCGATTTACCTGTTTATACATGGCAACCTGAGAGTTGTGACCGGAAAAGAGTAGGCAACCTAACGTTTGCATATTCTATGGGTTTCATACTTTCGATTGGTATAGAATTTGTATAATAATCAAACCGGTGAAATGTTTAAAAAAAAATTATTTTTAAATTATTAATTAATCATACCCTGGACTAAAATTTGCTAGGCAACCGATATGCAATATATTTATTGACATATTAAATTAAATATAAAATACGTTTCATCAAATAAACATCTCGGTGACGGTCGTTCTTTAAGGGATCCTATACTATAAGCAAAAAATCACTTTTTAACATATTTGTCACTAGATGCTACTACGTTAAATAATCGTTTATTTCTTGAAATTGTATCTTTAAATCCAGTGCAACTCACATTTAAATTGAAGAAAACACATAATTCGCTTTTTACAGTATTCACACCTAGTCGATTTCTTTCGTCAGTCTATACATTACACATTACACTAAAAACTCTTTCTACGAAGGCATTGGAGACGGGAATACTGGACACATATTGTACCATTTTAAACAGATTTGTGCAAGTCTTGCTACCACCCGCCTATTTTCCCGCTATTTTGGGGGCCTCCATGGTCAAGTTGTAAGACTCGACTAGCAAGCCGAAGGTGGTGAGTTAAAATCCCGGCATGCGCAGTATGAGTTTGTAGTTTTGACTCAATTCTTCCGTAATTATAGTAGAGCCACCGTGGTTGCCGGATGTGCTTAGCACACGAAACTAAAAACAACTTGAGTTATTGACTCAATTCTTCCATAATGGTAGTGGAGCCACCGTTGCTGCCGGATGAGCTTAGTACAAGACAGTAAAAACAACTTGAGTTTTTGACTCAATTCTTCTATAGTGTAGTGGAGCCTCCGTGGCTGCCGGATGTGAAGCCAAGACAGTAATAACACCTTGAGCTTTTGAAGTATTTTATATCATATCAAATAATAATATTATGCAATACATCGTAAATAACAATTAATAAATGTGTTTTTCTAAATTGCCAGGCAAAACAACATATCCGTCATTTATTCCCAAAGCAGTGCAAATTTAACATTTTTCCTAATGTAAGGTAGACAGTATTCAATAAAATAAAAATTCCCTATAAAGTTTGATACTCTAAGAGGGTATTTCACCAGTCTCTTGGTAACTTATTCTTAGGATAAGGTATATTAACACATTTTGATCGGGCAGTTTTCGGCCGCATACTAGTGCTGGTAACGGGTGATTTTTCGCGTAATTTCGCGCTAACGTAGACCTCTAGAAAAATTGCGATAACTTCAAAAATATTTGTTTGATTTCAATAATTCTTTTTGCAAATTATTTATTTTAATTTATTTTATTTTATTATATTTAGAAATGTATTCTTCATCGTTAAACTAGTGCAGAATTTCACATAAAGTAGGAAAGTTTTGAAAAAAATAATATTTTTTTTACATAACATCCTTTATTTTACAAATTATACACAAAAATTATTTCTAAATGTAAAATAAAAATTATTATTGCATGGCTACAACCAAAGATATTAGAAGAACAAGATGTGCTATGCGCAGTTCGTACTGAGTGGAATTGTTTTGCCCAGTGTCGCCGGTTTTGTTCACCAATACTACTGCACACCTTCGCTTGCGCTAAGGTATCCGCACTAATATATAGAACAGATTTCTGTGCGTACACGTCCCGATACCGTTCAAAGTACCCGAATTAGGTAGTACTCCGGCTACGGTCCGGCGGCCAACATAGCATATCTCGTTCTTCTAATATCTTTGGCTACAACCCTACAGATGCTATATAGCGAAAACTCAAGTATATTGGAACCCGTATTTTAACGTGACCCGCGCTCCACTAACAATCTATCAAAAACGTATAAATACGTGACCCGCTCTCTAGCATTAATTTGCTAAAAACGTATTAATACGTGATCTGATTACAATGTGTTAACACACTTTCGGCAGGAAGGGTAATTCTACTTTTTACGCTGGTCCTACTTGAATGGCGGGAAAAGCATTGCTGTCCTATGATTTTATATCAATGAAATGTGAAGCAACTCTACCCCATCTTTAATTTCTTGTCTTTTGGGTGGTAGAATATTTTATCTAAATAAAACTCTATTTAAACCCGTAGAGCGGGTACTACATCCTTACATTTATCGCACCGGAGATGGTGAAGTTTTTATTTGTTTTGTAATGATTTGTGTAAAATAAAAATTGTAAGGTAATAAAATACATACATTTTTTACACCTAATATATCACTAAATGGCTCAACACTCACTTTAACTTCAATTTATGGAGTATCACAAAAGTAGGCTTTAATTTCAGACAATAATTTTATTATAGGGGTGTGGTGGGAACCATGTAAAAAATTTCATAAAAATATATAGCTGTTTAAAACAAAATCCAATTTTGTCAAATGGGGCCCTTGTTCTTGCCCGCATGAAGTGTGTTAATAAATAAACAAATAAATACTCGTAATAGACCGGTCAGTGGCTGAGTTGACATCTCATTGGGCGTAGTGTGTTCAATTCCTCGGCTGGCTAAGTCCTCTATCACAACACAAGAAAAATTTTCCACTTATTGCGGTGGTAGTAGGAGATTTTCAAATATTGTCGGGTATTCGTAACCTGAGAATGTTTGTCTTTCTTTTACAGAAAGATAGAAAAAAACTTATCTGAAACATATCCACTATTCATAGGTGCGAGTACCGAATAGTAATTACCGACTTTTAAAATAAAAAATCGAGAATATACATTATCCTATGGATAAGCTATCAATAGGATGGTGAAATACCCTTAACCTGTCCGGTGGTGAGTTTCTGGAAATAAAACGGTCCCGCTGGAGGGAGTTTTTTCAACAATCAAAATATAGAAAAAAATAAATGCCACCTCGTAGAGTATAAAAAAATAATAAAAAAATCCTTAGAAACTAGCACGAAAAAACAAATACTAAGCCATTTAGAAGGAAAAAATAAAAACTATTTTGCAGAAATCGCCAACCATCGAAATCGCAGCAGATTTTTGTTTTAACTTAATAAAAATCAGATTCTCTTACCACAATTTTAATGATGCCAAGGGGATCAAGGGGGGAAGAACAACTTTTTCACACACTTACATATACATATTATTATTTACATTTATACTATTGTATTTTCATTATAAAAATTCAAGATAGGTACACAATGTATATGCAGTCAATAATTACGATAACAAAAACACTAATCTAATTATTATGTACACTATCTTAGGAATAAAATTGTCTTCACTAACTTATACTGCTTTTTCGTATGGTAGTCTTCGAAACATGGATATACGCAAAATGCAAGATTGAAGTCAGTGCACATATACATATTTCGTGTCACTTCTATTTTGAGCTCGAACTGCTGTATGTCTACACACATGGCGTTGTCGTTGAGTTCGCTTTCCTCGGGCTGCAGTTTCTGGAATAAGACGGAGAAAATGTTTTCCTGAAAGGCGAGTTGGTTGATCCACTACTCTCCTTCCTTCAGATGATGCCGGCCTTGGCGTGTGATATTTTTCGATCATTTGAGACACTAAGTTTTCCCGGAATTCGTTAAATGATAAAACCTTTTGCGTTTTCAAACGATGCAAAAAGAAAGCATTTAGTGTTCCAATGTCTATCAATCTGAAGAAAAAAAATTTATACCATTTTAGAGACTTCCTGAAACTGCTTGCGAAGCCCAATATGCGGTCCACTTTGTCCACAGCTCCCATATTCTTGTTATAATCTAAAACTACCTCTGGTTTTTATTTTATTTTCTCCCGTGGGGAAGTCAATTTTATCAGTAACAATTATTGCATCTGTAGTATGTTACTAAGCATAAGTACATTCCCTTTATCGTGCCATTTCAGCGCCATGAGATTGTTCGAATTCAAAGACTTCATTTCAGTTAGTTGAATCGAATTCATGAATAATGGGCGTAAACTTACCCTGATCCCATTTACGATGATCAACTTTTCTCTTTTTGGATGTTGAACAACTAGGGAGAGTTTCATCCTCATCAGATGTATCAGATTCGTCGGATGAGCTATCGGAATGCATTGGCAAATCATGAAGATCCTTGTAAACATCTTCATCTTCACTTTCGATTAAAATATCAGCAATGTCTTGTTCATTCAAAGGGTTAACCATTTTTTTTAAAGGAAAATATTTAAATTGAACAAGTTATCAATACGAATCACAAGGTCAAATCACGGTAAAACACTGTCCAAATTATTAATAACCTAAAACAATAAAATGTCAATGATAATAACAGTATAACGATATAATAATATTTCAAATATTTCACAGCACTCAGATTCACTATTGAATTTTGTTCAAACTGTCAAAAACTGTATTCAAACTAAAACAAACACTAACGGTACAATATATGTAATAAATATTCACATCCAAACACGTGAGGTAATTTTTAATGCAAGATGATTAGGTTATTCAGTGTAAAAACAAACAAAGACCACAAATTTCACTTCACAAAAGACGTCGCTCGCAATAAAAATGTTGTTTACCCCCAACTAACAGACGGTGACGTCACGGAATATTTTAATTGTGAATAACTCCGTTGGTAATGTACCTAAATCGCTAAAAACTTTTGCAAGTTATGACAAATTGTCCCTAGATGGCAGTCATTATCAGTTTTCCGGAAGAAATTCAATAATTAATTAATTTTAGGCGCAACCGTACGGGTACGGTCATACTCCTTACGAGGATTTTTTTTCTCACCGTACCTGTACGGTCATACCACCGGACAGGTTAAGTATTTATTTTTTGTCGCTTATGATCTTTTGGTGATTAAGGAGCGATATACAGACCAACACTTTTGGAGGGGACTAACTCCTCCAAAAGTGTTTTCTAGCCATGTATGCATTCACGCCAAGTCCTCAGGCCTTCCCAATCTTCTTGTAGAAAATGAATACCAAGGTTTCTTTATTTTCAGGATGAATTTAAGGATTTAGGTGTACTTGGAAAAGAAAAGAGCGACACTGATACCGGTGTGCCAAAGAAAGAAGCCAGCAGCAACAGCGACTTGCTGAATATCGCCACAGATCTGACCGATTTCGGTGAACCAGCTAACCAGAAGGATGGATCCACACAGAATAATAAGCATTTGAGTTCGGATCTTGCCGGCCTTTCCATGAATTGCGATCTATTTGATCAATTGGGATCATTCATGCCATCGCAACTGATGCAGGTAAAAATTTGAATCGCTTAACACAATTTTTCAATAAAAATTTATCAAATGTTATTATTAAATTCTGCTTGCTCGTGTAAAGCTTTATTGTGATAGCTGTTTTGGCATTCAAAGCCATTTTCAAACTGTCTTAATATACTAAGTTGTTTACACATCCTTCCAAACCTTATTTTTGTACCGTATCATGTCCGATGGTATTTTTATTCTAAACCTTCAGATTTCCTTACATTTCCTTTGCTTTTCTTTCCTCAATACTGAGCGGATTATCACATATTTGTCATATTACAAGACAAAGTAACCTAACATTGCATTATTTTTCAGGATTTGCATACAGACCAACTCAAAGCATCGTCAGATCTGAATTCTCTTTTATTGAATAATACCAAGGAAAATGGCAATGCAAACAAACTATCCAGCTTGCTGAATCAAGAAAAATCATCAGCCGGTACTTCTTCAGAAAATGGCCCCGTGAAAAAGCAGGATATCCAAAGAAAAGATATGTCCGCGTGGTTCAAACTGTTTGCCGAATTGGATCCTTTGGCAAACCCTGATGCCATGCCGGGTGCTAATGCCAACCAAAGCCACGCAGCTTAGTTTGTATCTGTATTTAATTATTTGGGTAATGAAGTTGCCTTACAATCCCACCCATTTAACCAAATATATAAGTTCTTACTGATAAGTATGTATAAGTTGCATAATATTAAGGAATTATTGGTTAATTTGATAATATTATAAAAGGATTGTCTATAAACAGTTGCGTCAGTAATAAATAATGTAGTATCAATGGGAACCTAATTTGACTGTTGGGTTTTTTCTTTATCTTTAATTTGCTGATTTGATGATCTTAATAATAATCCTTATGGTAGAAATTAGTATGAACTGGCCTCTATTGTTTCAAAAAAGGCCCTATACACTACAAATAAATAAATATATATAATATTATGTAGTCACAAAAACCATTTTATTCCAAGTTTGCTGTGATTCATACAGATATACTTTTGTAGTGATACCGATGCAAGAAAACATACATAACAAAGTTGCTTCTTATATATTTAAAATAATTCTAACTACATGCTTTCCATTTTGAGATATAGAATAAATGTACGTTGCTTAAAATATACCAGAGATATAATGTGTTCGCAGAAGACTTGAAAAATATATACCAAACTTTACCAGTGTCATTTAAAATATTATGCTTTTAACAAACATTATAATGTTTGTATTATAAAATAATGTGTGTATAATACATTCTAATCTCTTTGGCTATACCTACCTAGTCATAACTAGTCAAAAATAAGACCATATTTTACCTAAGAGCCTGCGTTCAATATTTAATATTATTTATATGTTTTTTTTTTTTTTTTAAAAAAGAAAGGCAAACATTCCCGGGTTACGAATAACCTGACAATATTTGAAAATCTCCTACTACCACCACATTAAGCTGAAAATGTTGCTTGTGTTGTGATGGAGGACTTAGCCAGCCGAGGAATTGAACACACTACGCCTGGGTGGGACCCAAACGCGATGTCAACTCGGCCACCGACCGGTCAACCGATATGTTATTTACTTTTAAACGAAAGACAAACATTCCCGAGTTATCAATAACCTGACAATATTTAAAAATCTTCTACCTACTATTATCACAGTAAGCAGAAAATGTTGCTTTGTGTCGTGTTAGAGGACAGTGGCCAACCGAGGAATTGAACTCACGATGCCTGGGGAGGAACCATACTCGATGTCAACTTAGCCACTGAACCTACTGTAATACCTCGATTAGTGGTAGATTTTGGAAAACACTAAACTTTAGTATACAAAAATGTCAACAATAATAAATAAAACTATTTTATTTTTTCATGATTTTTCACATAGATATTTATTAAATTCTATTTATATTTATTATAATTTGGTGAAAGGGTAACCTTAGTAATTATAATTTTTAAACACCCCTTTTACACAGGGCACCTTTTGAAATGACGATAATTTGCATGATACTTAAACTAAAAATTCTCCCAAATAATCAATTTTCTTGATCGACATTACACATTTCCTCTTCTCTCTTCTACCCACACAAATGAGCCAATTTTAACATCTTTTTAATTTTTTTTAGGCTGAAAATTAATCAATGTAATTGTAACTGTATTATGAATAATTTTTATTTTTTTAAAGAAAGACGAACATTCCCGGGTTACGAATAACCTGACAATGAAACATTATTTACCTAATTAAAATAATACAATGTGAAGACCTTGTTTAATTAACTTGCTCTTCTGAAGTATTTTAATTTTACATTAATAAATAAAAAGAATTTACTAGTAGAATGGAATCTACTGCACATATTTTTATTAAAAAAAATAAGCTAGTAAATCTCAATTCAGAATTATGACACTCCTTCAGATTATGCCGTACAATGCAATTTGAATACCAATAGGGTACTTAACCCGTAGGAGCCGGCAAGAATATTCAATAAATAAGAATACATTTTTGTCTGGACCAACATGTAGATAAAGTGAAATTTTGATTTTTGTGTTTAACAAACCCAATAGAAGTAATATCCAAAGGCAAAATGAATATATGAGGTCGACACTGCAATTGGAGTGCTTCATGACGTGCGTGGGCATAATTCTTCAACACTGCAAATGCAGGGCTCTGGCTCCTAGGGGTTAAATAACTATTTGTTTATTTTATATTATACAGCTTGTCCGGTAAAGTGGGGTAAAGTGCACTAACTTCGGAAAGGTGATCCTGCATGATAGTTACAAGTATCGGCGGCCGGCATAGTCCAGTGGTAACGCATTGGACTGCCATTCCGAAGGTCGCGGGTTCGAACCCGGCGTGCGCAAATAAATTTTATTTGATTGATTTGTGTTATTTCACAATTAATTAATTAAAATAATATATAGTATATTTGCGGCACGTTCCAGAGTGGAAGATACTACCAGTATCGCCCTGGTGTAAGACCACCATTCAGAATTGAAACGTTGCTCCAAATGGCTTTAGCCGTGTTTAGTGACTAGATCTGAATAGCCAGGTACTTCCCCACCTTCCTCTTTCCCTTCCCCACTTACCTTCAGCCTCACAACATCCCCCAATTGGGGATGCCATAGTCTCACTGGCTCCAGACGGGAGCAGTTGGGACTCTTGTGAGGTATTCACTATAAAAAAAAAAAAAAAAGTAACAAAGATAAATTACTTTTTTCGAAATTCCCACTTTTAAAACGGTTAAATTGGTCCGCCGTGTGCCGCCGGCATTATTATTTTGCTTTGTTGCCAAATCTACCATCCCGCGTGAGTCAGTGTTAAATTTGAATGCAACTTTCCTTGCCGTGCGTCGTGTCAATAACTTTTATTTTATTCACTAAGTAGATCTGATAATTTAATGAACTTGATAACAGTGTTTGACATTAAAAACTCGATTGTTAAAATCAAAATTTGTTAATGTAGTGTGTGTATATTAAGATTTACTGAAAAGAACATCTTTATTTAGTGTCTGTTTTCTCCTAAGACTTACTTTTAACATTGCATTTATTTAGTTGTAGACTTACCTAACTATTAAAATTGTTTCATTTGTGTGTAAGTTTGTTATTTAATTATTATGCAATGCCTGTCCTTACCCACAAAGAACGAGCAGACATTCATAATGTTTGCGGGCTACATGATGGAAATGCTCACGCCGCATTCTGGCAACAGAAAGTTTAACCACAATTGTTATTTTAGTGCAGTTCTCTTTTGAATTTGATTTAAAACACATAACTTTGTAGCACATTGTAAACGTCAAACTATTGGTCTTATGTTATTGTTTACTTGCGATTTCCATGGATACAGTCCAATCCCATATAAGGAATGATGCCACACTCACTCTCGGCAAGCTCCCAGAGAATTTATCAGGTATGTTTGTACCTCACATTAAAGATTTTTAGTAGGTATGCTTTTTTGTATGGAAAAAAGTAGGAATTTCGGAAAAAAGTTATTTATCTTTTTTACTCCTACCATCATATAGAATCACCTTATGAAAATAGTGCACTTTACCCCCCGGACACCCTGTATTTTTATGAAGTTTCCTTTCGCTAACTAACTAACCATCACGCCGTTTCACTGCAGGGGTAGGCAGAGAGGACGGACCGCCAAACAACTTGTTCTTGATTTCCTTTTATCTGTTTATAATAATTGTATGTACATACATACTTACTTAATCAAGTGATGTATAGTCAAATCATTTTAAGAGGACACATTTGAATGTATTTGTGTAACTAAAGAAAAAAAAATTCAAACTAGTTTGGAACACCCACTCGCAGAACCCTCTTACCTCGCAAATGCCCAAAGATAATGGGTGCATAGCGACATTCATCAACTGCTTTTAAACTTAGGATGGGTTGTTTCGGAGAATTTGAACAATTCATCAAATTTCAACGTTCATTTTCAAGTTGTGTGAAAGATTTTTTCAAGTTCTGTTTTTATTTCAGTTTTGTCAAGCAACTAGCCTATAATGATATAATAACAGAACTTGAATAGGACTTTCACAGAACCCGGAAATGAACGTTGAAATTTGATGAATTGTTCAAATTCTCCGAAACAACCCGTCCTTAGACTCGCGATTCAATTTGATAATGTTCTTTTGTTTTATTATTTAGCTTCGAAACAAAAACAAAATTATTATGAAAAAAAAATTGATCGAGCCAGTACACCACTACTCAAGCAAGGGTATCTTTAAAATGATTTACCTGTATTTTTCTTCCTAACTTTTTTATGTATTCCTACAAACGAATTAACATATTATTTAGGTATTTGTTGGACATTACTTAGTCAGCACTAACCCTCATACAGTCAAACAGTCAATAGGGTGTATAAAATATATAAATATTACGAGTTTTTCAGGGTATAATGCCGATTATACCAAATGAAATATCTTCTCCTTTCTCCTGTGTTTTTTTTTTGTATGCTACACATTTCAGTATGCATTATGAAATAAGATTATTTATCACATTACTTTAAAAGACCCTCCACACGGCATCCCTAAAGATGACATAGGCCCAGAGGGAAATTATTTTTTTCATGGCCTCCCGTGTGGAGTTAATGTAAAAAAAAATATAGAATATTTATATCCCTCTCCAAATATTTTATTCCCCATTTGACGATTTTACAACAGGGGACTTTGGAAATCTGGAGACCATGTCCATGTAACCAGTGTCCTTAGCTGAATTTACAAATATTTGTTATTTTTACTTAGCATAGTTGTGCCACTTAAAGATCTATGTATTATTAGCATTTGTACAACTATTGTGTTATGAGAGAAACATATTGGACGCTTATTAGAAATTCAATTGTTTGAAAAGCCATTGCATTTATGTATAAATTTCCGTTTGCAAATGTGTATGTAGCATAATACAGCACCCTGGAGGTTTTTACTAGCGCTAGGCTTTTGGCTCAGGGCCGACCCTGATTCTGATGGGGAGTTTACATTACTTCATTGTGAATTCAGTACCTACATGGTACTGTGTGATTTATTCTAGAAAAACCAAAGATTTTTAATTTAGGGTATGAAATACTTCTGAGAAACTTATTGCTAGCCGAGCTGTCTGGTTGAGTCCTAGGATTTAATACTTACTCTTTATTTAATTTTAAATTTGAAAATCGAATATAAGTTGCCTTCGTAATGTCAGGTTTTTAAATAATCAACTTGTTAGTCTGGCAAACAAGAAAATGCACCTGATTGTTGATGCGTACAAATCAATTTTGGTAGGAGGCGGGGTCAACTGGAAAAAATCACCATTCTGGTTTCCCGGCTAACTTCGGCAAAGCTGCGCAGTAAGCAAAGCACTTTCTTTAGTTTGCCAATGAAAATGGTTTCTACATATGAGTCGTGTAATTTCTATACCCGCTATATCAACTTTCATTGATTTGGAGAAAACCGCAAAAAACTGTCACATCTCTAGCGTACATAAGTAAATGCATTACAATTTTTTATATAATGAATTGGAGTAATAAAATTTCGAAAAGCATTTATTTTTCTATACATGTCTAGCAATAATTAAGTAATTTCGATAAATAAAATGGATATAGCGGATTTTGATACTCACTTCGTGATCTTGATACTCACTTCGTGATTTTGAAAGTCAACTGAGCCGACATGGCGGGTTTAGAAACTCACTCGTAGATCATTTTGACACACGAGCGTGGCGTCAGAGCGGCGGCCATATTGTATTTTGGCAAAATAACTGCTTGTGATTCGTTGAATCCGATATAGCGGGTTTTGATAGTAACTTTCTGTATGATATAGCGGATTTGGTTTCTCACTCGCAGTTTAAACATGGTTTTTGGTCGCGATAAGGAGGGTTTTGAAACTCAATTTTAGGCTCCTCTTGTTGCTCGCAAAAATGTGAACAAGATGTCATACTCAGATCATTTTGTCAAAAAATCGGATATAGCGGGTATAGAAATTATAGGATTCATATCTGTGACATCGAACATAGTTAGACATACCTGTGATTTACAAGCATTTTTTTATTGTTTGATTCAGTATCAAAATGCCCTCTCTGACTTCTGCTTTCTGTCCATGACCAAACCAATTTTAATTCTAATTACCAAAAAAATAAAAATCATGACTCTGCTCCCAAGCCCTAATTTTATAACAATGTATTATTGTTAGTACTTAAAATATGTTCACCGAGGAGAAAGATGTTGTTTGTTCACTTTTAAAATATATCTGTATTTCATGTGACATAAACATAATAATATGGTGTCAGGATAAAATTACACAGATGTGAATTTTATGTACATACCAATATTACACTGCCAGAATTATACATGGAGACAATTTCGCCTACCGGAATTACGCACATAAAAAATAGTTTTTAAAATTTTAGGATGTTTTAACTTCTTGATGCTTAATTTTCACCATCGGCCAGCTGATTCTATTTTCGTAATAACTTACACGATGACTTAAAAGATGTTATTGTCTTACTAGATGATTTGTTTATATATTTATAAAAATAGTATATGGTCTACCATAAGTAGCTTCCTCAGAATAGCTAGTTATATTCAGAGAAATGATTTTTAAAATGTATCCTTAAGGATTCGTTAGCTTGGGACGGTTTGTTTCACAGAATTTGAACAATTCATCAAATTTTAAATTCTGTGGAAGTCATCGTTATGGGCCAGTTACTTCACAGAGCTGAAATAATTAACAGAACTTTATGATCGACTAAAAGTGTGTGTAAAATAAATTTCACTTTTGAAAACAAAATTAAGTTAGGTTTTTTTGACCCGTGTAATTACAGTAGGTGTAATTCTCTCTATATGTAGTTTTGTCCTTGTGTATTTCCTCTCATATGTAATTCTGGCATTGGTACGTGAAATTCACGCCTGTGTTATTTCGTTGTGTAACCACATATAATATATTATAATAAGACATAGTAGTCATATTTTGGAAACCACTGGTGAAGTGTGTATAGATAAAATTGTGCTGTAATAAAATAAAATATTTGTCAAAAAATGTTTAATAAATAAATCACTGATATACATTCATTTTGTTTCTATTTTTAACAGAAAAAAGGTGAAGAGTTTACAAAATAGAACCGGACAAAGCAAAAATTGGTTTTGAAATAGATTTATTTTAAATTTTGTACATTGAATTGTATTTTTTTTAAACTTTATATCTCTGCTTTTCAATATAGTCATCAATGTAACATGTTCAAGGAGGAGGCCCAGAAGAAATCTGGTATGAATGTCATTAATACGGAAAACTTATAAAACTATTACTAATGGGTTATAATTATTTTCTTCACTGAAGGTAACCATCATTTTTATTAGTATTATTCAGTATGAATTGAATTTCAAATTGATTGTATGTGATTCAATGGGTGCTTCTTTTTTAGTGTTAGTATTATAATAAAAAATCTATTCTGAATGCATGCATATATTTTTAACCCCTCAAGCTAATTTTTTCACTTTTGAGAACAGTTCATATTACAGTCTCATAGAAATTGTTGTTTCTTGCTTACTCTCATGGTGAGAAAGATGATCTAAACAGTGTTAGAAAGAGAAAACACCATGTTTTATAGTAAAATCTAGATGTTTACCACAGAATAATTAAAATGTACAGCTCTATGAAACCAGAGGTTTTGGCATCGTAAAGTTTTTATCTGAAATGATGAAAAAGTGAGGTAACAATAATGTATATAATACAATTTGCCTAACAAATATGTGTTTTCGCCATCAGTAATTTTAGTTCAGTGTTCAAACGTAAGATGAGCCATTTTTAAAACTTGCGTAGAAAATTTTTATATTTTTAATTATATATATTTCTAACAATAAAATTTGAAAGTGTGTTTCATCACCTTTTAAAATCAGTTTTTAGTTTGAGGATTCATTCAGAAATTTTCCATTTATTTGGATTTTATTGCAAAGCGGAAATAATCCGATCTTTTAACAGAATATGCCAGAAGCTTGAGGGGTTAAAATTGAATATGCAACAATTCTTTATTAAAAAGTTCACTGCCAACTCTTATCAGTTTGAATGTTTTGAGAAACTCCTCACCCTTCAAATGGTGTTGTATGTCAATTTAACTTTTCATTGCTCAGTGTTCCGGCAACATTAGTGACGTGTTGTTTTACGCTAGCCTTGTGCTTGAATGAAACAAACACAAGAAAATTGAAATAATATTTTGGACTTATTTTATAATTAAAAACAACCAAAATAATAATAAAAAACATTGAAGTTTTTCAAGCCTTCACTGTTCAAAGCCGGCAGTGAACCTGTTAAATGATATACTCTTATGTATTAAATAAGCTTTGAAGCATGTCTTTGATTAATTTATTATTTAAGTTATCAAGTGCATCAATAAAAAGAAGAACTAATGGTAAATTGTAAAATAAAGCAATTATTACTGAATTTAAGTTAGATTTATCAGATTATTTCATACAAACAATTCGGTGAAGTAATCTAAGTTAGATTTATCAGATTATTTCATACTAACGATTGGCTGAAGTGGGTGATGAGAGAGTGTTAGGCCATTTCAAATTATTGTTTTTTAGATCCATACTTTATACATACACTTTATGTAAATTCTCTTTCTCTACTCTATTAAGTAAATGTGATTTAAATATGCATTATATTGTTTATTTGTCTATACAGGAAGGGAAGCATGATTATCTATTTTATTTTAGATTTTTTTGGTGTGACATATTTAACTTATTAGTAAGTGACTATTAAATAACATGTATATAAAATTCATCAAACAAGTTCATGTTAACCAATCACAGCTTTGATATTATTTAAGTAAAATAAAAACACATTTTGTGAAAAAATAAATACATAATATTACATTTAATGTAATTTTAACATCAGCAGTGGGACTGATTCTGAAGAATGCTGGCAATCCAACCCAAGAAATGGAAGCTTGGATAGAAGATAATATGCGATTTTATATTACGACTATTTACAGAGTAACAATAGATATTATTTCACAAAATATACATGATTATAAGAGAGCAAATGAGTTCAACTTAACAAAATAAAGAACTTTGTTGCCAACTTAATTAAATAATAATATTAAGTGTCACTGGGTGATCGTGGTACATTCATAAAGATTTGATTCTGTTATTAATATAGCCTCAAATTCTTAATGGTGTGAGTATTATAATAGTGTGTATTACTTTTAACACAAGAATTATTTTGTCATTGATAGTTATAACTAGACTTTACTGTGATGTGATTTTTGAAAAATAATTAGTAGGTACTTTAAAATGCTAGAAATATTAAGCTTATTATAGAGCATCTTTTTATATGTATAATGATTTACAGCAGGATTGTATTCTTTCTTACAGTAATTTACAAATAGCATTTGTATATTTATCTACAGAAATATTTTGGCTAATACATATACAAATAATAAGAGTAGGTATGTATAATATGTGAAATTCATAATGTACTAAGTCAGTCCAACATCAAGAGGATGCCTTTAACGATTATTTATATACATGTGACGTGACAGAAAAACCCTTTGTGATAATAATTCCAAGATCCTTCACTCGTGATCGGTGAATTGTGACAGCGCCGTTTTTACTCTGCAAAAAAACAAAATACAGTTATTTAGATATAGGTGCTTAATATTATAGCGACTATCATAAGCCATAAAAGTAAGGAGACACTTGGCTCATGTAGGCAATGCATTAAGACATCTGGACAACTTGCAATCTATACATTTTCTATGAAAATAGATGCTTTAGAAACACATTTGTCACACGCAATGCAATCCTACATTACTCATCAGTAGCGGCCAGTTAATAATTGATGCCGAGCGCCGAAAAACCAACAAAACTTCTGACATGGCTAATCACAGTACGAAACTCGGTTCGGTTATAACATTGGGTACGTGGGCTCAATGTGTCCTTACCTTAAAACTCATTCAAAATCAAATGCATAGACAATTACGGAACATAGATAGATAACACTGCAATTGGTTTTTATTTATAGTAATGTGGTACCTACTTGTCTAGAAGCGCGCTGTCCGCTGTGGAGACAAGCTGGCGCAGCAGGGATAAGGCTCCAAGGTCAGCGAGACGGGCCTGGCGCTCCGCGGCCCCCGCCTCCCCTCTCCACACAAGGTTGCCTAGGGCAAACAGTGCCGCTTCCTGGAGTTTGGACTCAGGGTGCACCTGGAAACAATAAGTTTTTAAGAATTTTAAAAGTGAAACTCTCTTCTCGAAAACAACTCCACAAGTGGTATCCACCACAAGATTTGAGAATGCATAAGAAAAATTATCATGGCCAATCAAGAGTGATGTCATAAGACTAAATACTGAATGTTATCCAAGATTCAAAAACTTTCCATACTTCTATACAGCGCAATAAATATAACGTACCCCAAAATGATGACCCGTATCCTGTATCCCAAGAACTGAAAAATAATGTGCAGTCAACAAAAAGCTGCCAATAAAAATAAGATATTCCCATGACCCAAGGTCTTGAAACCAACAAAAATCCCCTATTCCCGGATTAGGACAAGTGAAGCACCGGGATTACGATGCCGACAAAGGTCTGGGATTCCTGGGATCCCGGTTCTCGAATTGCCGGGATTGAAAGTTCCTATACCAACTTTGTAGGTACCTAATCTAAAATAAATCATAGGTATAAAAGTTATTTTTTATTTACTCACCAAATAATCTACTAGTTTTCTTAATACGTCTTCATTCGCCATGATGTGATCTTTCGCTCTTTCTCCATCTCCGATATTGCCTAGTATACAGAGGGCTTGTTCCTTCACTTCTGCAGGATAGTTTCCTTCCAAAACAACTATAACAGCCTGAAAACCAAGATTATGTGTATCAAAATAAAAACTTGCACATTTATTTATTTACTACACTTTACACAGATCAAATTACGGAAAATTCAATATGTATAACTTCTGCATCTTGAAATTGATCTCCATTGCACTCACCGCCTTTCATTCATAGTCAAAACATACACGCCTCGCCCCGCAGTAGGGGGGATGAACTCAAATGTCCATCACTCCTGGACATACTGATCCCCAGGTTCCTACTCACTCCTCAAACCTTTTTCCTTCCCAGTTATCCTTTACTTAAAAAAACCCTCCACACAGCATCCCCTAAGATTACGTAGGGAAAAAGGCCTATGTCATTTGGGCATTTTGGCCAATGTTTGTACATTGCGTTTTTGTCATGTCCCACGATTTTGATTGGTTTTTTCATGGAAAGTTATAATTTTTAACATGCAAATTAATTAATTTAGTCGGTTAAGTACAACTGTTGAACTTGTATATATTTTTAATTAATTATTTAGATTAAAAGATATTGTATTTTTACCGGTAACCTGACAAATCAACACAATGCCAATTCAAAACACCTTTAAAAGTTATACAGTAGAACTCCTTTAATTCAAACCCCGATAATTCGAAAAGACGCGTAATTCGAAATACTCGACAAAAAATTTTTTTTCATGCAAAATGGTTTTTTAATTCGAAATTCGTTAATTCGTAATTCGAAATTTATTTTTGTCCGCACACGAAAATTGGTTCGTGTAATTCGAAAAACTTCGATATTTTGCGAAAATAAATCATAAAATTTCGTAAATCTGAAACTTGTGAAAAGTGATGAAACCAAAACTAGGGTGAATTGCCTAATACAAAAAAAAAAAATATAGTTTACATAGGTTAGATTTTTTTCATTGCTTTTAATAATTTTATATCACTTTTTAAAGGTGTGTTGAATTTTCATTGTGTTGAGTTATGATGGAACCGTTTTACCATGTCCCATTTCTACATTTAATGAAACAAATTCTGCTTTCGTAATTCATTTTAGGTGTTCAAGATTCATTTTGTGGTGCCTTTAGAGGAACGGCTGTGCGGCCTTCTTCATGCAAAACTTTAATTTGGATTCGAGGCCAAAATACATGACCAAACTCAATAAATTATATTTTTAATCAAAAGGTAGAGCAAATATCTAGTATGGATATGTGCTGCTTTATGCAATTGTGTTTTAAATTATAAAGTATAGGCCATAAATTAATTCAATTTTTCACCATTTTAGAAGCAACCTTGACATTTTTTTGTGAGTTAATGATAATTATTAAAAAAAAAAACTAGATGTACCATGCTACGCGTTTTGTTGCTGTGTCTCAGTCTATCTGTGCAGATAGAGAAACAATAGCGCGTGTTGCTTTTACATCTTCAGATGGCACTGTTTTTCAAAAAAAGTCATTTTTTTACCTGTCCCAGGTGACATCTATATAATATAGGTATATACAAAACACACGAGTATTCGAATGCTGTGTCAAAACAATCGGTAAAGAACTTTTGGAGATTTAACATTTTGAACAAACAAACATTTACATTTTTATTTATATAGATAATCTTTCCCACCTTACTATGCAAATACAATAAAATATAAATTAAAAAATAAAACATGGTAAAAAAGGTGTTTTTTTTAGTTCGAATTTAAAATTCTTTATGACAAATTGGTGTTTGAACGTAAATAGGTTGTTTTAAAATTAAAATAATGTTTTTTGTAATTTGTTTTATTTTACATTTCATTATATTTGCGTAGTCAAACTTACCTCTAAAATTGTGAAAAATCGATTTCTTTAATGGCCTATATTTTATAATTTGAAACACAAATAAATAAAGTAGTATCTGTACTAGATTTTTGCTACACCCTTTTAATAAAAAAAATAATGATTCAGTTTGGTTGGATAGAATCCGTTTCAATTTGTTTTTTTAATGGCCTTTTTACATAAAAATAAATGTAAAATTATAAAAAAAGTATTTTACTATTGTACAAGTTTTTATTTATTATCTTTTGTAGATAACTGAACTGCCCCAGCTGCAATCTTATGTAATTTTGAATAGATGAATTGAAGATGTTCACTGAAGAATTCACTTGATTACCCTCCAGGAGTACATGGTAGTCAGTCCCAGGATTTTGAACTTAAAACAAAAACCGAACTTCTCATCTGGTATTGGTGGAAAAATAAAATGTTAAAGTAAAGAAACGGAAAGCATAAAAAATGACAAAAACGTGTACAAACTTTGGCGAAAATGCCCATTTACCCATTGTAACCTATCTGTCTGTTACAAGCATCGTTTACGAGAAAGGGTGAGAGTTTAGAAAAGAGTTATTAGTGATATACCTTTACATTACAAATTGTTTTTACAAAATCCAAGTGAGTCAGCCTATAATAAGTGTGTGTAACATGTTGTGACACAACTTACCTGCATAACTTGCGAAGAATAATCATTCATGATGGTGTCGATGTGTGCACGGGAGCTCAGAAGATTCCGCAAGAGGCCTAGAGTTTTCATTATGATACGGGTGTCAGAGTCTCCGAGTAGTCTAAACATTTGTTCTGTTCCGAGGCATGATAGTATCCGACTTTTCACCCTTTGCTCCGCCTACAATATTAAATATAATTTATAGAAAACAAAGGAATAGTGTTGCAAGAAAGACAATGTGAAAATACGTTGATTAATTTCTGCTCCATAGATGGAGCCACAAAACTCCTACATAATTAAAAATTATGAGGCACTTACTTGAAAAGCCATGTTCATTAGGGCCCAAATACCATTTAACCTAAGAGCTGGTTCCGACCTTCTTGTCAAACCGCACAACATTTCAACAGCACCTAACCAAAATGAGATAAAATAAATTAAAAACAAAGTAATGGCACCGTTAGTATGCAAATGTAGAATAAAGGTATAATATTATTGAAGTGTGAATTACTAACACAACATTTTAATATACGCATTTGCAATGGTTAAAAGTAAACCCATAATTAAGATAAATAACTACATAACTTTTACTTTCTAATAAATTAATGTTGCATCAATGCATTTGCATTTTTTTTAGCAAAGCAACTGCTGTGCTAAATGTTGCAAGTGTGTAACATAATTTTATGATAATAACAAGGAAGCCAGTAATTAAAACTGATACATAGTAATGACACATAGTTGATGCTTGAATCATTTTATTTATTTGAAAAACTTTTGATGTCCCTAGAATTTTTTTTCAATACATTAGGAGGCGTAATTTAGTTAACCCCTCAGGCCTCTGGCATATTCTGTCAGAAGGTCAGAGTATTTAAACTTTGCAATAAAATCAAAATATATGGAATAATTCAAAACGTATCCGAACCAAAACTATTTTCGAAAGGTGATGAAATACGCTTATTTATTATTATTAGAAATAAACATAAATTTTTTTAAATATCCTAATTATGAATGCAAAGATAAAAAAGTTTAAAAAATGCTACACGTACATTTTTTCATCTAAACTTTGAACTAAAATTATTGGTAACGAAAAAACACACATTTTATTAGACAAATGTATTATAAACATTATTGTTAAATAATTTCATATAAAAATAATTAGTAAAAAATCCACAAGGTTTCATAAATTTTTCTCAAAATGCAGTCGGAACCTCATGGAGGTAGGTCTACATTTTAATTCTTCTGTAATTAACTTCTAGATTTTAATATAAATCAGGGACTTTCTCCTTCGAACACCGTATAGATTACACTCTAACCAAGATAGTAGAGGAGACGATTTGAAACTGAGACCATATGAACTGTTCCCAAAAGTAAATAAATTAGCCTAAGGGGTTAACATACAACACTTTGTTAATTAAAAAATAATTATATACAAATTAGATACAAATTACGTCGAAATTAAACACAAAAATCCCCTTTCAAAATGTAAAAATGGCTACCGCCTGAATGAGCAGCTAAAATCCAATGAAAAAAACACGCAAAGCCGGTAATGCCAGCAATTGTAAAATGAAAACCATCATTTTTTTATTTATTCAGGGAGGAAAAAAATTGAAATCTATGTACATATTTTCAAATATATGTACAGTGGTGACCGGATAAATCATCAAAATGATAATTCATCACATTTTTAAAAAGTTATATGAAGTCATGGAAAGTGATGAAACAAAAACTTTATTAACCACTCAGAACATTAGAACGTCAAAAGACGTAAATATAATAATAGCGGTCAAGACATTAGAACATCTTTTCACGTAAACGTGCGAGATTTTACAAAAATTGATTTATTTCCATCACTAGTATACGGATTGCCATGATAAAACAGAGTATCGATTATGAATAACGCTACGCGTCTGTATTCAACAATATCTATGGAACGTAGAGGTGCATTATCTAAGCCGATTGAAACTGTCAAGATGTTCGTTAATAATTTATTGCGTTTCTAAATAATTTATTAAAAATATTTTAGTTTGGACGGTTAATATTTTGAGGTGACTAATAGTTTTTAAATATATTTCTTCAATATATAAAGTGTTATTCCTTTATGCTACTCAGAAAAAAGTACATTTTTCAAGGCTTTGAAATAATGGTAAGCGATTTTTACATATTTTTGATGTTTTCATAAAATGTATATTTAGAAACGCAAATATTTATGTATAACAACACAATGCGATAGTGGATTTCATAATCTTTCCAAAACATTTTTTAGAATGAGGCTATGTTTCCCAAAATGTGAGTTATGAAGATTTTAGTAAAACTCGTAAATAACACAAAAATTATCACGTTCTGACAGTTCTCAAAGGGACACATAATAAATAAAATTCTATGTCTGAGAGGTTAACTGGGTTAAGTAGGTTAGGTTTAATTTTTTTTTTTTTCATCGATCTAATGACTTTATACCACTTTTTAAAGGTGTGTTGAATTGTCACTATGTTGAGTTATCATGGAACCACGGACAGTACGAAAGGATTAATAATAAAATCAACATACCTTGATCAAGCATTGGTTCTTTAGCAGGAGAAAATTCTAATAAGAGATTACACAATGTGGATGAACCAACAGTTAATAATTCCGCTCCCGGGGATCCGTTCAATAAAGACATCAACGGTCTCCAAACAGAATGATCCTGAAAACAATGTGGTTATATTCATTTACTAACATCTTATCAATGAATTAATTTTCTTTACATAGAAAATATACATTTAAAGTGTCCCGGACGCTGTCAATGATACACATTGATGCAACCATCTGATCGTTTACTGAGGCAACGAAGAGATTTAAAATTTTATTGACAATTTATGTTGACCATCTCCGAGGCGCTTAAGATTCATCACTGTCCTATGGATTGACTGAACATGGAAATCTTTTAGGCCTAGTCTAGAAGAACCCCATTTATTTACATCAGGCCAGGTCAAGTTTTTATTTTTATGCCTGACAAGAAGTAGTTTCATTTGAACGATTTCATGTGGTGACTTTAAAAAACTTTATTGCGAGAAAAAATAATGACAGAAGTTTTATAGGTTTACGAGAATAGTTAAGTAATGTTACCTACCTGAAATGTTGTTCTTAATTGTTGTACAGATCTAGACAAGGAATGCAAACACCTAACTGCGGCCAATCTAACCTAAAAGAAGAAACTCACAATCATCAATCAACTTTAATAAAATTCAACGACAAACGATGAATTCAATTATGAAAAAAACACAATGGTCATAAATGTAAAGCTAGTCACAGACGAGAGATATAAACTCATAATTTATGTGGTAAAGGCCAAGCTCACATAATTATGAGGTTATATCTCTTGTGTGCTACTGGCTTAATGATGAAAAATCACAAGGACTTGTAACCCTTCGGCTCTTTTTGTTGAATCCAAATCATAAACGAATTGGGAACTCTTGTTTTAGTTTTATGGATCCCTTCATCACCAGGCAAATACGGAGAAAGTAAAAAAAAAGGCCATAGCCGATCTTCTCACACTTAACATAAAGACAATTCACTAACAAGTACAATACTGATTGAAATCTCAGTAAAACATTAGCATTGTATGTTCCTAACAAGCAAGACGGAAAAATAAATTTATTAGTATTATATAAGTTTGTTAATCGAATTGGTTGATTTCATAGATAACAGAAACAAGGGAGATGGGTCGTGAACCATTATTAGTATGAAATCAGACACAAATGTGTCGCCAACATCGTTCACTCATATTACTGCAGATTGTATCTGCGCACAGCGATGCACAGCTTCCTGCCTCTGTTTCTACCTATTGAATAAATTTCATTGGCCCCGCTGCTTTGATAGTGCTTGCAGTTTGGCCATAGCTCGGTGACAGTCGGCATGCTTCCGTGCCATATCTCCATTGGTTTCTATTATCTATGGTTAAAATATGAAATATATGTGAGGATTTGATTGAATGTTGAAATTTAAATAGGGATAAAAAAATAAAATAATAATATGGATCATCATTACATTACTTGCCTCTGGCTCGGGGTTGGCCATCCCAGCCACAACTTGCACCATCAAACCGTCAATTTCAATAATCCTTTTCCTAATATCCTCGTCGTTGGCACCCAACGAGGCAAAGCACTTGAAGGCCCCCTGCTTTGAGGCTGCCGATTCACAGGACACTAATTCTGCTAAGGCTGTTATTAGATGGTTTGATATCGCTGCTAGCCTTTGTAATGATGTGTCAACCTGGAAAATTATATTATTATGGTAATTGTACAATGTTATATGCAGAGTGTTATAAACATTAGAATCCTCTTAATCTTTACAATGCTGGCCTTATCAATGCAATCTACCTTATCATGCGGCACGTTTTGTCCAAATGTATGTTATGTGTTGAAATTTATGCGACATTTGCTTACGGGGATGGCCACCGACGGATCATATATGTGACAGCCGTATAGAAAAGGTTAAACTCTTCAATCGAAGGAGATTTGGTTTAAGATTTTCGTAGTCAATAGGATTATGTTGTTTGACTTCGGAGATTGCTTCTCTTAAGTAAAAGCTCTTCAAGTCTTCAAACAATCTTCCATTTTATGATTTAAACGGTGTTAGAAAGAGAAAATACCACGCTTTATATTCAAATCTAGGAGTTAACTACAGTAGAAATTAAATATGCACCTTTATGAAACCAAAGGTTCTGACCGCAATTTGAAAAAAACTTATAGGACTTAGTGAATTTTTTATATGAAACAACAAAATAGTGACGTGATATTAACGTTTATAATACATATTGTCTAATAAAATAAGTGTTTTTTTTGTATATATTTTTTCTTAGTAATTTTAGTAGCAAAAATGTGAAGTGAACCATTTTCATTTTTTTTATTTTGTACATTCAAGAAAATCTACGTCTCTCGTGTCTAGGATGAACGAAGTATGTATGAAGAATGAATTAATGATGATAGGGAATTCTCTTCACACCAAAAAATCACTTATTATTAATTATTCACATGTAGAAACACTTCAGACACAAGAATACATAGTTTTTATAATTTTCAAAAATCATTTATTAAAGTTATAATGACTTTAAAAACAGGCGCGAACGAAATATTTCAATGCAGCTAAAAACGCCCGGTGATTGATCAAGCGTTCAAGGGCGAACGATGACGTCACTGTTGACCGGCCTGAGTAGATCCTGCCTACCGATGGCGTCGGCGGCGGCAAAGGTGTGACGTAGCACTTGTGACGTAGCGGTCAAAATGGCGCATGACCGTTTTCAGAGCCGAAATAGCACGCAATTTTTAAAACAACTACAAAAAATTGAAAATGCATTTAAAAAAAAAGAAAAAAAAGAGGCACATAATAAAATAATTATCTTCATTGAAATAAATTATTTACAAAATGCACGAGAATTCCCTATTGTAAGTAAGTGTAAAGTCTCAAAAGAGAGAGTTTTCAAAACAGTGTGCAAATTAGTTGTGAATGATGAATACTTGGAGCAGGTGGATGAGTTTGTATATTTGGGAAATATATTTACGAGAGATGGGAAGGCTGACAGAGATATTGAAAGAAGGGTAAATGCAGGTAACTCCATTAATGAAGGGCTGAACGCAATTGGCTCAAACAAAAAATTGTCCAATGAAGTGAAGCTAGCAGTCCACAATGGAGTGCTGGTACCTACCCTAATGTATGTGAGGCATGGAGCTGGCAGAGAAAGGATTAAAGTAAACTGAATGCTGTAGAAATGATATCCCTGAGGCGTGTGTTAAAACCATGAATGATCGCTTGAGAAATGAGTAAGATTAAGAAAGGGACGCTTATATGGTTTGGGCATGTAGAGCGAATGAGCGAAGAAAGGAGTGTAAAGAGAATATATGACGCATAGGTAGCAGAAGTCGGGGACGCCCGAGGAAGACATGGCACAATCAAGTGAATCTGACGATGTATGAATGAGAATGAGGCAAGGAGTGTGTGCCAAGACTGAGTTGTTTGGCGGTCTGTCTTCTGTGCCTACCCCTGCAGGAAACGGCGTGATGGTTGGTTAGTTAGCATTCAAAATATTAACATTTAAAAAAATATGTTTATTTCTAACAATAAAATTTGAAAGCGTATTTCATCACATATTTAAAACAGTTTACGGATGCGTCCATAAATATTCCATTTATTTGGATTTTATTGCAAATCGGAAATACTCCGACCTTCTGACAAAACAGGCCCGAGGTCTGAGGAGTTTAGAAATAAATATACAATTTCTGCATGAATGGAGTAAAACAAAGTAAAACCATACCTCGGCTAAATAAGCTAATGTTTCTGCGGCCGTTGCTCTAATTTCATCCGGCATATCTTTAGTACACAGTCGAGCTAAGCAGGGTAACGCCCCAAACACAACTCTGCAAATAAAAATATATATTCATTACAAAATTGTTCAATTTCGTGCATTTTTAGATACATTTGGAAAGAATTATTATATAAATATAAAAAGTGGGTCTACATATCAACTGCACTAGTAGTAACAGAGCTTGCCTTTTAAAGGCAGCTTCATTGATACTACATATATGTCGATATGTTTATGTTCAATAGCAAGATTGCTCTCCCCACAGGCATGACTATTGGCAAGTTAGTCCTGCAGTCTGGGAGACAGAACAGTCTTTGCTGTCGGTGATGGAGATAACCACCGGGAACATAGAAATGAATGTTCTCCATGATAGTCGAATTTTCTAATCATCCATGAATAGGTCTGAAGAAATGCTTGGCAATGTGTACATCCCATCTGACCCGTAGATGGTTCATTCCGAGCATACCCAAAAGAAATTCGGTAGGATAGGGCCACGGGTAGTTAACAACGGAATCAGTATCAGAGAATCTGAAAAGCTACCGGCCCATCTCGCTTTTAAGTACCACGTACATGTACTCCTAGAGAACAATTCTGGAGAATGTGGTTCCACAAAAACAAGTTTCAGTCCGCAACTGCTGCGACTAGGTGTCGGCACTGACAAGACATATTGAATCTGGTTTCCAGAAAAGGCTTAAGACTGCGGCAGTGTTCATTGACACGTTGTGGCATAAAGGCCTCCTTGTTAAATTCTACAACACAATAGAGGATGGCAACACATTGCAACTTATTAAGAAACTGCTAACTGGTCGCACATTCAGGGTATAAGGGAAAAAAAGCAAAAAAAAATACCTCGCCTCACACTGAGGGCAGAAAATTTGTCTACACAGATGACATTGCCATCACAGCCCAATCCAAAACCCTTAAAGTAGCAGAAGAGACTCTTAATTCTGACCTTAAGGCTATGGAAGAATATTTCCTTAATTGGCGACTAAAGCCAAATGAGTCGAAAACAGTTGCGACAGCTTTCCATCTTAGAAACCTCACAGGAGATAACCAAAATCTGTATTTAGTTTAATGGAAAAAAAATTATCATGACCCCCACCCTCGCTACCTGGGAGTTACTTTGAACTACCGGCAACACACGCAAACAGTTATCAAAAAAACCAGGACAAAGCTCAACTTAGTCAATAAGATAGCTGGAACTAGCTGGGGATGCAACGCCAACACCCTAAGAACAGCATCCTTTGCCCTGGTTTTCTCAACAGATGAATGCTGTGCTCCAGTATGGGCTAGAGGAGCCCACACTTCCATGCTCAACTAAATGCCACAATGCGAACCATCAGCGGGACTACACCTCTCCCTTGGCTCCCCATATTTGCAAATATAACCCCACCAAATATCAGGAGAGAGATTGCAACACATATATAAAATAAATTTTCACACCAATGTCGTCTCTCCTGCATGCCACTTGAAGTCCTGAAAACCATTCTGGGTGGAAGGAGAGAGGCTCCTCCGAATTCCTCTCACTCCAGAAGATAGATGGAAACTTAGTGGCGATCGGCCGGGGTGAGAAATGCCCATCTCGTGCACGACCCCACTAAGCCTGGATTCTCACTGCCTCGTAAACTCTGGCCCGCCATCAATAGGAAAAAGTACTACCACAGCCGCTGTTCCCATATGCACAGATCCAGATGCACAGGTGGGGCCTTAAAGAGTCAGCGATGTGTGAATGCGGTGCGGTGCGACCACCGAACATGCGGTCAGTGAAAGCCCGCTGCATTCATTTCCACAGCGTGACACCTGAGGCCCTAGACTGACCCACTAACCAAGATGTTCCCCTCTGACCAGGGGGGAAAGAAGAAGACTATCAGGGATGACAGACCAAATAAAATTGGTAATAAATAAATAAATAATTTACCTGGTATCATCAGGTGGCAATGCCCCCGCTCTGTGTATAAATGTAATACATCTAGAGGCACCCATGGCAACAGCCAGGGGTTTATCTCTCGATAGTAGGACGGCCAATAGCTCTGGAATTGTCTTATCACCGTACCTATTAACATTATTGAAAACAAATATCAATGAAATGATAATCATATCTACTAAATGCAAATTACATCAGAAGGCATTCTGTAGAATATACATACAATTGTTTACAAATTGATGTTCATAATTTACTGATTACTCATAAAAATATTGCGTTCTTTTAAAGCATTTTTATGGACAGATTTTTAGTTATGACAGGGTAAATATGGTTTTACATTATGACTGTAGGCTATTTTTATTATATAGTCAAGCTGGCTGGAGATTACCCCATCAGAACAGGGAGTTTTTTTCAATGTTCAAAAAATATATAATTTCATCCATCGAAATCATTTACATCAATACAAAGACGCGGTATATTCATAATAATCGAACAAAAAATATAGCCTGTTCCTGTTTCCAGATTGAAATAACAAAACGAATAAGAAAAGAATAGCCACAATGAATATGTGTGAATGAATGAAATGGCCCCAAATAACATCATTCGTGGCGAAATGGAACGGAACGCATTAGAAAGAGATAGCAATTCAAATCTGTGTACGGGTGAGACAGCTATGTTATTATGAACGCCCCTTGTTTCTATTGCGTTCCTCACGACACCAGTTGCGAGCCCACTGACGGGCGAGCATGTCCGCGGCAAGCGTGACATCACAGGCGAGCGATTTTTATATGGATGTCTGCCGGATAAATCACGTGATGTTAGGCTGATTTTAGTGTCACGCCGACCGCACGCGCACCGTCGGCGCTGATGGTCGAGATATATGAACTTCTAGGAAGCGTTTTTGAATGACGCGTAGCTATCAGCGCGCAAGGTGGTCAGCGCTGATGGCTACGCGGCCATACGCGTCGCGCGTCAGCGCCGCGTAGCTGTCAGCGCTGACCATCGCACGAGCGCCTCTGTTTTCAGTGAACGTTCTAGTGTCGAGCGGAGCAGATGTCATCGCGTGTACAGTCATGGCGAATCGTGAAGTGGATACAGGTCGAGTTATCGATGAGGTTCGCCTGAGGAAGAAATTGTGGGATGCATCCGATCCACTCTACAAACATAAAGATGCAAGAAACAAAGCCTGGGAGGATATTGCCGACACATTGTTCGAAAATATTTCAGGAGAAGAAAAACAACAACTAGGTTTGTTTACTTTCTTATTTTATTATCTGAATGCCTACACTACAGGACGTAACAAAGCCTTTTTAAGTTAAAATATACACGAATCTTGCCAGGGCACGCTTCCAATAGGGCTCACAAAGTACTCAGCAAAATGTTCTCGCAGAGCGTGTCCAGACCTGTTTGTAGGTACAGTTGACAAGTCTACCATACCCTCAATTGTAAGTGTGTCTTCAATACGATAACCATCGCGAATTCTTATAAAGTTGTGCAAAACGCAGCATGCTTTAACTATATTCTTTGTAACATCAAAACTCACATTAATAGGCGTATGAAATACTCTGAACTTGTTTGACATTATACCAAATGTCGATTCTATGTATCGTCTACTGCGACTCAGTCTATAGTTAAATACTTTTTTCTTGTGGGTTATATTGGATCGTGCATATGGTTTCTATTTGATATTCCAAATGCACCATCACCCACAATTATATGTGCAACTGGAGTATTTGTTCCAGGCAGTGGCTTCGGTCCTGGAATATTTAAAGTATTTTGTTCGAGGCTCCTGTATAGTGTACTATTTTGGAATATAGTCGAGTCCGAGTTTTTCCCATATGTTCCAATGTTAACATATGTAAAACAATAATCTGCATCGCACATAGCTAGGAGAACTATGGAGTAAAAATTTTTATAGTTGTAGAATATTGATCCACCACCAGTTGGATTTACGATTCGGATGTGCTTGCCATCAATAGCTCCGATGCAATTTGGAAAGTTGGTCTTTTGCAGAAAACCGTTAGCAATATTTTGCCACATATCAGGTATAATTGTTGGTATGCATTCATCGTGTAGTGTTTCCCATATTACTTTACACACTTCCTTCACGATCTTACTGATTGTTGCGATTCCCATCCTAAATGAGTACTGCAAATCTGTATATGTTCGACCCGTAGCAAGAAATCTGAAAATAAAAAGTTTTTATTATTTCAGGAAAACTGGTCCAACAAAGGTGGAAAACAGCCCGGGATGCGTATTTTCGAACCAAAAACGCAATGAAAAAAACGCCTTCTGGAAGTGCTGCACGAAAATTCAAAAAGTACATATATTATGACGAACTAAGCTTCCTAGCTCCAACAATTGACAATGAAGTTGATGAATCACTAAATGAAACCATGCCCTCTCGTCCCCTTCCCTCACCCTCAGTAAATATAGATAATACGGAATCATTGGATGGTATGGTATCTTCAGAAAATACTCAAGATTCTGATATGTTAATGCAGCAAGTTTTTTCAAACACGCAACAGGGTGAGCAGAATGACCGTGATGTTGATTCAGCATCAACACAAAGACCTTGGCTGGAAAAGAGAAAAAGAAGGGCCCCGAAAACTAATCCAGAAAATTCTCCATTTGAAAGAGAGTTATTAACTTTACTAAGTAATCAAACACCAGATCTTGCCGCTGATGACCTGGCTTTTTTTGCTTCTTTAGGTCCAATTTTAAAAATGTTTGATGTAGGACAAAAGCTAGAGTTTAGATCGAGAGTGTTGCGCGAAGCCATGGATATTCGAAATTGCAACAGATCAAATAGCTCTTACTCCAATGACGAAGGGTTTACACGCGACTCGTATGCATCATCATACAATTATCAGATTATGGATTATTAATCAAATTATGGTGGCCCAGGGTACGAAATCAACGATGCGAATCCAGGTTACTCGGGTTATCAAACAGCTAGAGACACTGATGAATAATAATATTACCTATGTTAAATTACTAATAATAATTTGTTTGTTTTTTTTCTTTCTCCTTACCTTTAATATGAAACATTATAATAATAAACAGTAGTTTAACAATAAATATGTTTTTTCTTACCTATACCAGAGATAATATATAGTTTAATACTATAATGTATGTGTGGTAAAACAATGTATAATCATGTGAGAAATGTGTATATCCGCAAAGAATGTAAGGCTGATGTAAGCATAATGAGTAAGATCAAGAAAGGGACCCTCAGATGGTTTGGGCATGTAGAGCGAATGAGCGAAGAAAGTAGTGTAAGAAGAATATACGACGCAAATGTGAATGGCAGAAGAAGTCGGGGACGCCCGAGGAAGACATGGTACGATCAAGTGAATCAGATACTTGAATCGGGCCATGTCAGAAGTCGGAATAATAGAAGAGAATGTATGAGACGATGTATGAATGTGAGTGAAGCAAAGAGTGTGTGCCAAGACCGAGTTGTTTGGCGGTCCGTCCTCTCTGCCTACCCCTGCGGGGAAACGGCGTGATGGTTAGTTAATTAATAATATTATATCTCTGCCTATACTTTACTATGATTAAACATTATGATAATAAATAAGTTTTTTTCCTACCTTAAAGTCACCATTAGTCGTTCAATCGGTGGTATAGGCACGCGTCGTAAGCTGCAATGGACCAGTTTATCCTGTATCTTTGCCAGTAATTCGTCAAAAGTTCTCGTTGACATTCGAAAGTAATTAAAGAATTTGCTTTCGTCAGCCCTTAAAGTGCCATATAACAAGACAAAGTCTCCAGCAACGGCTCTCTGCTCAATCAATGGATGAACATGGAGTCTTCGTCGTCGCCGGTTTTTATTTTTTTGGGATAGGTAGTACAAAGCAGCAATAACTAATACACTCCGCATTTTGGTCTTCGACTGTACAGTAAGGCGGTCAGTACGACACTGAAACGAGCCACGCTGAGCCTCAGCGCTGACGAACTACGCGCTGAGCTATGAGCGCTGACGGTGAGCGTGACACTAAAATCAGCCTTAGACTGTTCGCCGCGGACAAGCTTGCCCGTCAGTGGGCAGCTTCTATCTACTTCTCGAAGTAGAATACAAAGTACGTACTGTCACTAGGTTGTGATTCTGCGTTCGCTATCTCAAGCTAAATTAATAAAATTTATTTTATTTGATGTTTAACATTTTATTGAAATAATAAGTGAGTACACGCGAATGGAAAGAAACTCCATCAGATTTAGTTTTTACTCGAGAATGATTTGTGCACATCTTAAAAGTACAGGAAGGCATTTTTTTCACAAAAAAGAGCCTAGAGCGACATGTTTGTGGCAGCCATTGATAGCTTGTCTAACGGATGGAATTTTATGCGAAACTAAAAATAACAAGTTTTTCCACTGGACGCAGTTCAGTGAAACCATGTGCGTTGTCTCAGTAACCCATTTTCCCTTTTAATTCATCCAAGATCGAAAACGTAAATTCAAGATAGCAAGATTAATACATTTGCTGGCAACTCGTAATATTGAAATAAAATAATTATTGTTACCACATGCGTAGGTAGGTTGGGTAGTGAGCAATAAAAATTGTATTCAAAAAGTTGATCCCCAAATTGCTAATAAATAAATTTCACTATCAAACAGGTCGAAGATTTACTGGTCTGCCGGCCAGACGTAATCAACACTACACAATAGCAGAAAAACAAGGAAAAAAATTTCAACGGAATTTAATAAATAATAACAAAAAGGCTAACAATAAATTAATAATAATAAAAATTTAGACCTGGTTGTTTGAACTTCTGTCACTTTATTTGACATCATCACAACATCCACAAATTACTGCTAATTTAAAATTAAACAATTAACGCCAATTAAGGGTAAGAAAAACAAATTACCAAGTTTCTACGGCCATCTGCGATACGTGCGCATTCTCAAAGCACATGGCCGCCAGCCAGTCGAGTGTGGGGAGGGTGAGAGAGGAAGGGTCGGCGGGGGGCGGGCGAGCGAGCAACGCGGCGATGGCATCGCAGGCGCCCCCCGCCGCCAGCGCCCCCTGCTCTCCGGGGCCCGCACACCATACCGACAGCAGGCGGGCCACGCACGACTTGCCCACTAGGGTACCGCCCTTGGCCACACCTGGAATTTATATGAAAATTAGATGATATACAAAGAATGGAAGAAAATAACTAAAACAACTAACTTATTTATTTTTTAAAGTGAAACCATATAAGAGTCCCAACTGCTCCCAACCATTTGGAGCCAGTGCGACTACAGCATCCCCAATGGGGGAATGTTGTGAGGCTGAAGGTAGTGGGGAGGGAAAGGAGATGGAGAGGAGGAAGGGGGGAAGTACCTGGCTATTTAGATCTGGTCACCAAACACGGCCAAATCCATTTCATGCAATGTTTCAATTCTGAATGGTGGTCTTACACCAAGGCGATACCTAGAGAATCTTCCACTCTGGAATGTGCCGCAACATACTATATATTATTTTAAATGAGTGATTTGTGAACAACACAAATTAATCATATAAAATTAACTTGTGCACCCTCGATTTTAAAACCGCGACCTCTAGCTTGTTGATCAGGAGCCTTACCTCTCGCCCAGGGATGTACATATCATTTTTTGTTTCGTCATTGTTTTGTTTTATCTGGTTATCAAAAGGAATGATAGTTGGTTTGTCAAATTTATAGCTGTTATCCAGTATCAGCTGTTTGTACGGGTCAGGTTTTCAAATAAATTTATAAATTACGTAACTAATTTAATAATAATTAGTAATTTGAGAGAGCCCTACTAGGTCGATACAAAGTTGTATGACCCATTTTGTAGGAGGGAGGAAACATAGAGGCCAGCAATAACAGATTTAAAATTGCCAAAAGTTAATGTGTGCACCCAAAAGCGATCCATAAAATGTTCAATTTTGTACTATTGAGAATATCCATAGATAATATAGACAAATGGAGATATGGCATGAAAGCATACCAACAGTCGCCGAGCTACGACCAACCTGCAAGAACTATCAAAGCGGTGGTGCCAATAAAAGTAACACATTAAAAAACAAAAGTGAAAAATATTATGTCTTAAAAAACATATATTTATATCTATAGATCATCAAACGCTGATTCTGAATTTATAAGTTTTATTATTTATAAACATACATAAAATTAATAAATCGTCATTAAAAAATGATTAAAACCGTAAGAGACATAAACGCCCTGTGATTGGTCGGCGGGTTCTGACAGATCTTACATCGCTACCTCACAGGTCGGTCGGCTGCGTGCATTAGAATGCAGACAATTTCGTGCAAATTTGCGCTGCGTAGATTCGCACACGGGTGAGCCACAACTGTGGTGGACAAATTATTTCAAAAGAATTCATGTTTTTTGGAAATCTTGTTAATATTTAAATTGGGATTTACTTATTTCATACCGACCCGAGTGGGATTGACCTTACTGTTAACCGACAAAACCATTGCAAACCTTGAAAAATATTTTAACTATAAATAAAATACTGGTAATTTATGTTAGAAGGTGAGCTTTCATACATATATTTTTTTAATTTGACTGTAATTCCTTATTGTATACGTTTTACCCAAGTTCAATTTGAAAGTTCATAACTTCGTCATTTTTGGAGATATCTAAAAACTCATTAAATAAGATGCATTTTCATGTAAAATGTAAGCAATAAGGAAACAACTAGATTTAGAAAAAATTTCCAACTTTGGCGAAATTAGGTCGGGGAATATTCCCGAGGAAATTTTTCATAACTCCATTGTTTCTATTATGTATAGGATTATCTGTTAGTGTACATATAAAAGAAAGAAATCCTCACTGAGCAGATGCGCCAACAGCTGGGGGTCCCTGTGTATGAGGCTGGAGGGGGCTGGTGGGTGCAGGAAGACTGAGCGCAGGGCGCACAGGCAGGCCTCGGACAGGCGCGCAGGCGGGGGTGGTGCGGGGGCGCAAGGCCGCAGCACCTCCACCAGCACGCCCACTACGTTCAGGGACACCAGGGAGCCCACATGTTCCGCGGTGCCTTTGGCCAGGGAACCTGCAAATTAAATTACACTTACTTTTGACACACATACATATACAGGTATATCAGCACACACCCAAAGGATTTTTACCACCGATTCCCGAGCATATTGCTGTCTGATGATATATTTTTTAAATAAAATTAACTGATGAACAATGCTAGATGAAAAGTATTTGTTTTTAATTGAAAAAAGCCTTGGACAGTAAAATTACATCTACATTTTTAACTCCAAATATTTATGCTCAGGAATCGATGGCTAAAATCATGTATGTGCGTGTTGATAAACCCTATATACATGTATGTGAATGTAAATATATACTCTATGGTGATTTGTGAGATCTAACATTCCAGTATTCTGAAAAAAAAAATATATATATATTATTACACACTTAATTTTATCTTTACACGGTGGATAAGTATAAGTTTTACACAGAATACCGTGTAATAAAAGACAGTATGTTATGTACAGGAAAATGGGAGATAGATTCCATTGTATAGTGCATATGTCGCTGTCGAACTTATCATCACTTATCTGTTTTCACATCTTTGGTACAAAATCATTTTCATCCTTGAAATTCTCAATTCGATTCTTTTATTAGAATACTTTTAAAAAATTTTATGTGGTTGCACGCCTCAATAGACAATGTTTTTTCTGAGACAGGAGAATATAGATATTTTGAATATGATAAGAAAATTGAGGAAACAATCAAGATGCTTCATTAGACTAAATACCCTCTACGCCGGCGATGCATAACTGCGACAACATAAAATTCAAAGAAAATGAAGAAACAAAAGAAAAATAATAACGAGCTAAACAGATAATATAAAATATAATATAAAAATCAGATACATATAAAAAAAGCTGTTTTTTTTACTTAACACAATTAATTAAGTACAGATCGCAGCGACCTTAAGGTGATTTTCACAAAAATGGCGCTGTACAAATCATCCAAATATTATTAACCTGTTAACCGGGCGGGACGTATAAATACGTCAAACGTAAACAGTATCTGGTACGGGTAGGACGTATATATACGTCCTTGAAATATATGTTGCGCCCTGCAACGAATGGGACATATCACACGGAAATTGAGTTTTTAATTTATTGTTCTGTATTTATAACCTTTTTTATATTTTTTGTAATCTTTATAATTGTTTGTAAATATTCAATTTTTTTAATTCGATGTTTTCACTTTTTTTGATGCATAAATAAAAAAAATTAAAATATGAAATTACGTTCACCGGGCGTGACGTATTGATACGTCCTAGTGAAGGAGTTCGCGCCCGTTATATACTGCGTAATTCAAAACTGAACTCCCCGGTTAACAGGTTAATATTATCGTTGTTTCACATTACAGCTCTATAATAAGTCGGCATTTTTCTAAAGAAAAATAAACAATGGATATTTATTAAGTTAACGGTACAAGTAACAAATTATTCTCTAATAAATAACTAGCTAAAAATTTCTGATATTTCCCAGTAACATACATTAAATGATACCAAAAGACAGCAATCTCATAAAAAAATTATGATTCACTATGTTTTACGAAATACTTATATTTGTTATCAATAGATAAGTGAAATCTCATGAAAAGTATAAGTTTTGTCAATTAGAATATTAAAAACATAATAAAATCGGTTTTTATTGTTTGCTTGATTTACTAATTAGGCTAAAGGTCACTAAACACCAAAAGCACAATAATCAAATTGATTAATAAATAAAAATTTACTTTAGATAAAAGTTATCATTTCTCTAATGACAAATTAAATGCATTCATTTTATAAAATATAAATGATAAAGCGGCCGCTACACTACTCGCTTCGGCGCTTCGACGAAGTCCTCGACGAAGTTAGCCGAAGTCCGAAGTGCGTGCCCACACACTCGTGCAACTTCGCGAGTAGCTCAGTCTCTCGGAGTCCGTGCACTAGGCAACATGGACGTTCAAGTGGCAAATAAAGGATGAAAGTAGATTAAATGCTGTTGAAATGAGATCCCTGAGGCGTATAATAATAATAATAATAATAATTGGATAATTTGTAAAGCGCCGTTTTTGTGAAAAATCACCTCAAGGGCGTATGTGTGGTAAAACCATGTTTGATCGTGTGAGGAATGTGGAGATCCGCAAAGAGTGCAAGGCTGATGTAAGCGTAATGAGTAAGATTAAGTAAGGGACGCTTAGATGGTTTGGGCATGTAGAGCGAATGAGCGAAGATAGGAGTGTGACGGCCGGCATAGTCCAGTGGTAACGCATTGGACTGCCATTCCGAAGGTCGCGGGTTCGAACCCGGCGTGCGCAAATAAATTTTATTTGATTAATTTGTGTTATTTCACAATTAATTAATTAAAATAATATAGAGTATATTTACGGCACGTTCCAGAGTGGAAGATACTATCAGTATCGCCCTGGTGTAAGACCACCATTCAGAATTGAAACGTTGCTCCAAATGGCTTTAGCCGTGTTTAGTGACTAGATCTGAATAGCCAGGTACTTCCCCACCTTCCTCTTTCCCTTCCCCACTTACCTTCAGCCTCACAACATCCCCCAATTGGGGATGCCATAGTCTCACTGGCTCCAGACGGGAGCAGTTGGGACTCTTGTGAGGTATTCACTATAAAAAAAATATAAAAAAAAGGAGGATATATGATGCAAATGTGAATGGTAGCAGAAGTCGGGGACGCCCGAGGAAGACATGGCACGATCAAGTGAATCAGATACTCGAGTCGGGCCATGTCAAGAGTCAGAATAATAGAAGAGTATGTATGAGACGATGTATGAATGTGAATGAGGCAAGGAGTGTGTGCCAAGACCGAGTTGTTTGGCGGTCCGTCCTCTCTGCCTACCCCTGCGGGGAAACGGCGTGATGGTTAGTTAGTTATCTTTATAGTCCCTTTCCCTATCCCTTTTTTATGTCCCTTTCTTTTCTTTATGGTCCCAAATAACCGCCTCGGATTGGAGTGTTTCTAGAAACAAAAAAATTAGGTCCTGTGACCACAGTGTAGAAGCCATATTTTATTACGTATAGTCACTATGACTCTGCGCACGCACAACCACCAAACACGACGTCTCGAAGCGAACTGAAGTGAACCGAGTAGTGTGGGCAGACACTTCGTGTTCGAACTTCGAGTCCTTTGACTCGGGCGCATTTACCGACAACAATCGGAAGTCGGGCCAAGCGAAGCGAAGATGCCCGAAGCGAAGCGAAGTTCGTGCCCACACTATCGTATTAGGTCAACTTCGATCAACTTCGCGAGTAGTGTAGCTGGGCTTTATGGTTTAGCTCCATAATTCAGTTAAAGCCATTTGCTCTGTTGCCAGATCTCAAGTGAAATGAAGATAGTTAACCCCTCAGGACTCTGGCATGTTGACTGTTATATTTATTAAGGACATTGGAAAATTACTGAGAAAGTCAAAGAATTTGTGTGAATTTTAGCCTTGCAATAAAATCCAAATGAATGGAATATTTCTGAACATATCCGAAAACTAAAAACTGTTTTTGAGATGACTCTTAATTTTTGTTATTAGAAATAAACGCATAATTTTTTAAATATTAAAATTTTGAAATCAACCATAAAAACTTTTAAAAATGGCTGATTTTAAGTTTTTTCATCTAAACTTAAATTACTGATAACGAAAGAAACAAATTACATAAACTAGACAAATATATTATAAATATTAGCCATTAATTGATAATAGTTCGACTAGTCTATAGTAATAATAATAACATATACCATTGTAGAAATGTATCATATTTTCCATAGCCCTTGAGGTGATTTTGCACAAAAATGGCGCTATACTAATCATCGAAATATTATTAATATTACTATGGCCACCTCAAATTTTGGCAATTCATATAAAAAATAATTAATAAAAAAATCACAAAACATCATCATTTTTTTTATCAAACTGCGGTCGGAACCTTTGGTTTCATAGGGGTACACGTGTTAATTCTTCTATGGTTAACTTCTGGATTTTAATATAAAGCGTAGTTTTTTCATATTTCAACATTGTTTAGTTCATATTTCTCACCATGACAGTAAGGGAGATACAACCATTGCTATTAGACCATATGAGCTGTTCCTAAAAGCAAACAAATTATCTCTTCGGGTAATAGCTATTTGTTCGCAAAACCTAACAAGTTAGCCTGAGGGGTTAATGATCAAGCTTGATAATGATTTAGCTAGAATGGAACATTGTTATCACTTCATATTTGAAAAACAAAGGAAAAATTGTATTTCTTAGGATATAATGTGCTGTAATTAATTGACGATTTGCTCCGTTAATTTTGAAAGTGCGAAGCAATTCAATTAAACAGAGAGTTGCTCAACATTATTGTGTCGGAAAACACTAAATAATGTGCACTGTCAAAATGTGTATGCTGTAACGAATAATGTTATGGTGAAAGGTAGGTACCAATTAAAAAAACGACTTTTCTAGGAGGAAAATGTTAACATTTAACGCAATTTTCACATTGCGAAACACAAAATTTTGATATAATTTGATTTGAGTATTTTATGGTTACTAATATAATATAACAATAATGGTACTAGACAATTTAAAAAACTTGATGGGATACAGCAAAATATGTATTTACCT
Source organism: Hesperophylax consimilis (assembly GCF_061612785.1). NCBI lineage: Eukaryota > Metazoa > Arthropoda > Insecta > Trichoptera > Limnephilidae > Hesperophylax > Hesperophylax consimilis. Next base: position 9,172,575 of record NC_142842.1, read on the forward strand.
ATTGTGACAGCACATTCCAATCGGATGGAAATATCAACAGATTGGTCTGACAGAAGCTGGAGCAGGCGGGGAACTATTCCTTGTTGAATTACCGAACCCTTTTGTCGATTGCTTCCAATCACAGAATTCTTCAGGGACACTAATGCTTGAGAACATGTTTCCAAATCAGACGAGTAAATTTCATCGACGTAAGAGCGGGAATTCTCAATATCCTGCCGGTTAACAAGTATTTAAGGTTATCACCATATATTACAAAAAATAAGCTATGTATTCACAACATTTCGCACAAATAACTTACCATGAAACTTGCAATAGGTTGCATTAGGGATATCATGGGATATTTGATCTAATTACAAATGTATCCTTAATTTTGCGTAATACGCGGAAGGGCTGTCACGAAAGTTTCGAAGATTCAGGATATTTTCCACAATTTGGCAGGAGCATGAAATGTGACGCAGTTGGCACCGTGCGATTTTGCGCGTTTCATTTGAAGCTTAGAATAAACCAATGAGCTAATTCATAAAATGTATACATAAAAATGGGGCTTGATGTTGTTTGTGATTCAATTTTTTTTTTGTTTATAATAATACGTACTTAGAATTAAAACAAAAAAAACAAGGTAAGTATTTATCTAACCGTCGCAATTTTAACAGGCAACGATTATGGAAATTGCACTTTTTTTCAACGTAATTACTACAAGAAACAACTATTTACGTCGGGAGAGATGGTAAAAGATTCATTAAAAATCCATTTTATTCGATCAATGTTCAAAATTTCACTTATAAAACGATCTTGTGATGCCGTTTTGGATTTTTTATTGTGGATTAATGTTTACGAAAGTTTAATTTCAATCTAAATATGCACAAAATCATTTAAATAACCAAAACTAATAACCTGTTTTGTGCTTGTAAATTGTTGTTTCGAAAATATGAGTGATTTCCATAATCTGTGGCTAAAAATGCGGCGGTTAGGTAAATAATATTGAACAAAAACAATAAAGCATTTAAAATGGTCTTTCAATTAAAATCGAAATTAATGTGGGTGCCATACGTGGTGCTATGAAATAAAAATGACGAATTTCGGTTTTTATAGCAACGATATAGTGATATTTTTTAAAGCCTATGAGTTCCGTGAAATGCCACCGATACAACAATTTTTTTTAAAATTTGCGTTCCTATCCAGACACAGCATATACCTATAGGATTCGAATCTACGTAAAAATCTGTTTTGGAAATAGTGATACCGACACAAATCACCAAGCATTTGCATTCAATCCCACAAATGTATACTCTTCAAATTTCACTCCTACTCATTTTTTTTTTTTCATTCGCGTTTGCCTTCAACATTTACCACCGTCGCTTATGGTTAAACTAACTAACCATCATGCCGTTTCCCCGCAGGGGTAGGCACAGAGAACGGACCGCCAAACAACTCGGTCTTGGTACACACTCCTTGCCTCATTCACATTCATACATCGTCTCATGCACACTCCTATTATTCTGAATCTTGATAATGCCCGACTCAAGTATCTGATTAATTTGATCGTGCCATGTCTTCCTCGGGCGTCCCGACTTCTACTACAATTCACATTCGCGTCATATATTATCCTTACACTCCTTTCTTCACTTTTTCGCTCTCGTGTAGTCAGTTATAAAATTTGTAAAAAACAGCAACACTCTTTTTTATATAGCTCTTTGTAATAATTATTTGTCTATGCCTAACAGTTGAAGAAGAACAAGAAGCCCATGAGAGGTGTCTATGGATTTATTTATGCCCAAAACTTTGCCAAGTGAAGTGACAGCTGATGCTTGGGTTTGTTTTCGTTGTACGGGAAAAATACTTTTTTTGTGTTTAGATTGAAATGGTTTGTACTTTTGCAGATGTTGTAAAAGCGTTGTTTATTATTGCTTGAACTGAAATACTTCTAATATGGCTGATTCTGGCGTAGAAACTGGAAATGATAGTGATAATTCTATCACCTTCGACTCGCACAAGGGCGAAATGAGATTCGTTCCTCCACCAACACCTTTGAGTCAAACTGGCGAAGTTTTCCTGTTTGACTGGCAAGACCCTAAAGTGTCGCGCCATAAACTGAAATTGAAGCATTCGTGTCAGATGAAAGAGGCTAGATTATCTCCGTACGGTAGCGTGCTGAACAGCTCGAAAAACAAGAAATTAAGATTCGCCGCTGCGACCAATAACCTAGAATTGGTGCAGAAGTTGTTAGAAGACGGTGCCGATCCCAACACTTCTGACGAACATAGAAGGAGTCCTTTACATATAGCAGCTTGCCGTGGATACAAGGAAATCATCCACTGTTTAGTGACACATGGAGCAGACCCTAATATAAGGGACTCTCTAGGCAACACTCCACTACACTTGGCTGCTTGTACCAGTCATATTCCTGTTGTGATTGAACTTTTGGATGCCGGGACTGATGTCTCTTCGCATGATAAACACGGTAGGAACCCTATCCAGCTTGCCCAAAGCAAATTAAAGCTCATTCAGCTTCGTCCTCCGGGAGTAGGTGCCCCCGCCGAGACTGGGAAACTGAAGTTTGAGATCCAGATGGTGGTTCAGATGATGCTCAAGTTCCTACACGTGCAGAGAGCAGATATCAGTGACATTGAAGCAGTCCGTGAAAGACTGGAGAGTGTTAGTACGAGGGAACAGGTCGACAGTGAAGTGCAGTGCTTACTCAATAGTCTGAACAGTCTCAACTTGTCGCATTGATGCACCAGCTCACTTTCTTTTATAACGCTCTTAAACCAATTATTCTCGGTGAGGTTTGTATGTTGTGATATTCTTGTGCATTCAATAGGTAAATAAGTTCATAAAGTAAATCATACAAATGCCAGTTTCCATTAACGCATTTACATCAGGCATCTAAAATGGCAGTTAAAATGTTGGCCTTTTTCGTTTAACAGCAATTTGTGAACATCATACCGCTGTGAAGGAACTTTTATTCCTGCAGTTGAAGATTCAAACAAAACTTCTTTCTCTTGTATCCGGTTTGTTCAGAGCACCATTATTATAGAAGGCTTCAAGTTTACTTCGTATAATTAATGGTAAACTAGAGCGTTTATAAATCTTAAACCTATCATTTCTTTAAGTAGAAACATTCATCTTTTAAAATAGATCCTACTTACCATTTTAAGTAGGTAAATCATTGATTTTGTCAACAATCTTATTTTTAGTATTTTTTTGTGCATAAAAAACAATGTTAACTGTATTATGGTTTTATAATAACGTTTCATTTTGGTAAAGTTGTCGAATTCCGCATCAAGCTTCATACGAGAAAAAGAAACAACTATTTATGTCAGAGGAGTTGGTAAAAGATGCATTAAATTTCTATTTATTCCTAAAAGTTCAAAATTTCATGTGCGACCACCATGTTTTTTCTTATTTGTATCATATCTGACATTTGTGGTAAGTTTAGTTTGAGGTTTGGGAAATATGAATAAATTATTAAAATAACCCAAACTATGATCCTAATGACTTATTTTGTGTATGTTTTTCTTCTCCCCCGTTGTAAATAATTGTTTCTTGTAGTAATGAAGTTGAAATCAAGTGTTATTTAAAAAAAAATTGCTTGCTAAGCGTGAGGCGGAATTCGGCAACTTAACCTATATTTTTATTTAAGTAATTCATTCTTGTTTTGAGAAATTTTTTTCCAGAAATTTAATTTAACTTCTTTGTATATTTATGGCAAATTATAGTTTTACACCTCCCATTATTTAAAAATAAAAAATGTAAGACTAAAAATGTACAAAATTTCTTCCGTAAGACGTTGCTGAATCAAATTCTATGTGTTTAGTAATACCATATTGTAGGTGTGAATAAGTTTTTAGTTGCTCTCTTTCAACTTTTTAAAGTGACTATAATTTTAAATGAATTTTATATAACACAATGTTACAAACACCCAAAATTATATCATATTAATTTATATTTCTTTTGATAATTATTATTAAAAAGAAGGTTTAAATTCGTAATAAATTACTAATCTCTTATAAAACAACTTTTGTTGATTAAGTGATGTAATAACAATATACATAATATTTTTTCGGTTATGTATTTTTAATGTTTCTTAATTTTTTTATCTGATTTGTGATGTTTTGTATATTATTATATTGTAGTATGTGCTTAATGTAAATAAAAACTGTTTAAAGAAAATTATATTTTTATTTACATAGCAGGTTAGACTCCTAAAAGTCCAATAACAAATGAGTTTAAATAATATTGAATCCAATGACATTACAATATATTTTAAGACTTGACCCACAAAATTATGTAAGAAACACTCTTGTTTCCAGTAAATTCTTAATTCAAAGAATATACAGGGTGTATCGGCACGTACCTGACAAACTTTAACCAGCTATTCCTTGGCACATTTGGAGTAAAAAATGTTATGGGCACTTTGCTGTCCGGTAACATTTTTTTTTTAATATGTGGAATATTGCTTTCAGAATGTATGGGAAATGTCGAAATTGGAGGTATTATAATGATTCTACAGTATTTGCTAACACTATGACGAATACGGATCGCTGTATGAGACAACCTACTGCCAGTAGATTGTACTTATACTATGTGATGCTATCTTGCTTTCTCTAATGGCGCTTAAAATCTTCAGGAAACAATTGTATTGTTTGTATTAGTAACTAGCTGTACCCCACCATGCATTGTTGTGGCTCAGTTTGTCCGTGTAGATAGAAAAACAATAGCGCATGTTGCTTTTACGTCCAACATATTGAGCTGTTTTTTCAAAAAAGCATGTTTGTCCAACAGATTACGCTGTTTTTCAAAAAGCATGTTTTTACCGGTCACAGGTGACATCTATATTAATATAGGTATATAAAAATCCATGCGTATTTGAATGCAACGTTGTGTCAAAATTTCAAAACAATCGTTGAAGAACTTTCGGAGATTTAAGATTTTGAAAAAAACTAACATTTACATTTTTATTTATAAAGATAAATTATGCATGTATTTATGAAAGAAAAGTTATTATCACACATCAGGGCATTTTGGCACTTTTTATTTATTTTCCTGAGAGAGAGCACAAGTCCTTACGCGGCACATGAAAGTTTAGTACTAAAACTAGGAAATCGAAATTACGACAATTAGCGTTTCTTTTGCTCGTCACTTTAGGAGCTCTACAAATTGTATTGTAATTTCGTTGATTGAATCCCTATTTTCTGTACAAATAGTTACTAAAATCTTTAGGAGTTTCAATATCAATAAAAAAAATAATATTATTTTTTATCCAATATCAATGGATATATACCCCAATGGACCGGTCTCATGGAAAAAGTCCCAATAGCCTGCATGATCATTGGTCAGTTCAACCTCTAATTGTAGTTCAATGGTTGAATGATTGGCTTTGACAATTCTTCTTGGAAATAAATAAAACAAATTAAAAATTAGTTCATTAGGTACACATTTATTATATTAGGTGTTTTAATTATTAGAAAATTATTCATTTAATGAAAGCGAACAATAAAATAATGAAAATACATTCATAAAGTGAAATCTGGACACATGTTGTTGAATATTTTGTCTAAAATGGTAGAGTAGATAGATGATAGGCCAAAATCCGGCATTGATCGCAGTAAATTTTTTTTTAATAGTCGATCAAACCGTTTCTCTTTGACGAAGTATATCATTGAAAACCCCTTGCAATTATTGCTAACTCGTGTTAGGTTTTTCCGCGGGTTACGCCGCTTCCCAGCTGACCGCCTCAATAACGAACCAGAATTTATCATTCATTTGTTTTTGCCCACATTCAACAAGCAAATTATCCTCCGCTTGGCCAGGATTACTTTATTACGGTGCACAAGTGATGTTACTTTGTTCGGTCAATTTTATACTAAGATTTGGTATTACTAAATTATTTTACATATTCATTTATTTTATGAGCATACTAAAATATATATATACAGGGTGTATCGGCAAGTACCCGACAAACTTTAACCAGCTATTCCTCAGCACATTTGGAGTAAAAAATGTTATGGGCGCTTTGCTGTCCGGTAACATTTTTTTTATCTGATTTTTTTTCCATTAAAAACAAAAAATAAATAAAAAAATCCACACTCCGTCACTGTCATTTGCATTGTTTCTCGTGTTCAACAGCTGTTATTAGCAAGTGTGTCCTCGCTCTTTCGTACACACTAAATAATAATAGCTAAAAATGAGACGAATGGTGCCGTGCCATTTCGTTGTGATTGTAAAAGCGCGCCAACGTAGGTACGTACGTACATTATTCAACGAAACTCGAACAAAATATTGCCAGATGGGTTTTCAAACTTTGACAATGGATAAAACATTGGTGACATGTGGTGAAAATATGAATAATAAATTTTTTATTAAAAAAAAATGTTACCGGACAGCAGTGCCCATAACATTTTTTACTCCAAATGTGCTAAGGAATAGCTGGTAAAAGTTTGTCGGTACGTGCCGATACACCCTGTATATTATAAAATATTCAATCTTGAATATTCTTCTTGTAGGCTTTGCCCAAATTAAAGATACATGTCAATTATACGCATCTCCTAAATATATTGAAGACATTTTTTTTTTCAAACAAACTTTATTCAATAAAATACAATTACTCATTCAAATGTATACAATACTGCTTTCATAAAATGGAACATTTAAATATATGAAGATCTCTGTAACCTATGATAAAGGGAGGCTACAGGTTTCATTTCAATTTTAGCACAAAAATATAATGACACAAATATATTCTGTGCACATTATTGGTACTGTCAATCAGAAGGGTGATTCTGAATCTTTTGCGTTAAGTTTTGTGTTAAGTCGCCATTAGGTGGACTAAAGGATAAAAAGGCAAAATCAATGCGTTACGTCTGGTTAGCCGTCGAGATTCGGTAGGCGTCCGCCGAGTGTTAACGGCTGTCAAATTTCTGTGATTTTCTATGCCTGTCGCGTGTTGATTGATGATTGTTGCTGGATTCATTACTTGAAAATACGAATTACTGAAGTATACATGATTATTAATTCATTTAATGTATATTTTATGTTGTACACCATCGTTAAAACATAATTCAGATGTTCAATTGAGAATTTACAAGATATTTTGCTGTGTAAAATATCTTGGTTTCAACTTAATTACTCAAGAAACAACTATTTATGTCGGGAGATTGGTAAAAGACGCATTAAAGTTCAAATTTTTCTCAATCAATTAAATTTGAAGGTTAGGAAATATGCATAAGTGGAATTTGACAACTTTCCTAATAGCTTACCGGGCGAAATACATAAAGGATTGCCGTATAGCAACAATATTAAATTATAACTACTTACATATTTCATAATATAAGCCTAATAGGCGTTCAAAAATTACTATCCTTTTGTAGTGGGACTCTTGTGAGGCATTCACTATAAAAAATTTAAAAAAAGTATTATTTTGATTTTTGAACGTAATGACGTTCGAAAAGAAAATTTTCCTGCGACTAACAACTCTTAACACGGATTATACGGCAAATGCACCGTCATCTAGCATTAGCATAACTTCTTGTAAGATATTATATAACGCAAACAAAGTATTTAGCTCGTTAGCACGATATAGAATACTGCCTTTAAGAAAACTGTCAAAACGTGTCATATACAGCCGATTCAACACGTGTTAGGTTAACGCAAAAGATACAGAACCATGCATTATATAGAATTGTACATTTATTGAAAAGAAAACTGATAAATAAATCACGTTTAAACGAACAACACAAATTAAACATAAAATTTAATTCCTCGATTAAAATAAATAATTACATACATTATTGCACAACAGTATTTAACCCTAATGGACTCTCACAACTCATATAATTAAAACAACTTAATTAAGATTAGTTGTGGTAACCTTTAGGCCATATTGCATTTAGCCGACATTTATTTTTTGTACACTATTTGATAAAATGGATAATTTAGTACGGTATCTATTCTATTATTGAATGGAATGTTCTGTTATCACAGCCTCCTAAATCAGTGAGCAATGTTTTTCATTTTTTCTACATAATAATAACCAAACACATTTTGCAAAGAAGGGAACAAGTCAACTGCAAACGTTGGAATAAATTAGAATTTTAATAAAAATATAACTACCACCCAATACTGAAGAATAGTTATAATACCTCCAACTTCTGTCATCTCCCATACATTCTGATGGCAGTATGCTACACTAGCGCAACCTAAAGGCACGCGTTGTGGGGCTTGGTTTACTTTCATACACTTTAACGGATTTTATGCATGATTATGCCATGCCACACTAGAGCCTCTAGCGGCCAGAGTTGCCAGACAGTGCAAGTTAATACTGTCAATATTTTACTGGAGTTGAGCGTATTATTAATATTCTAGGGTATTTGCTACCACCCACCAGCTAAAAATTATATTCCTTCGCCCATCATAACAATAACAATTATAATTATTACATTATTTGAGCCAATCACCCATGCATTTCGTGGTCATTATTAATATTGATTAGTGAATGGAATATCAGAAGGTAACAAGTAACATTAAAAATATTTCAAACTTAAAATATCTACATATTATTATATACATAACCTACAAAAGAGGTCTGCTAGGGTGGAATTTATTGGTGAAAAATAATTTGTTGGTACTTAACAAAAATATAATAATGTGTGAAAATAAATAATACAAATTTTTGATAGTTCCTGAAATTCTTTTTTCATAAACAGTTTTATGAAAATAAATACAAAGAAAATACCATCTCCTTAGAAATTAGAATAATATAATGTTTTATAACCCTGTTCTTGCAGACCTCTCACTTACCACTAAAATAAAACATTATTATTCCTATTGTCTTTAAAACCAAGAACAATTATAATTCTCAGCATTCACAACATATATGGCATAAAACACCAATATGCTACTGACCAAAAGCTGCACATGACAATAATGCCCACTTTTTAGTGGCTGTCATCAACTCCTTTGACCTTAGCCATCTTTACGTTTAAAAAATAACCAAATGCTTAGAAACAATTTTGACAAATGAATTTATTTGAATGACAAAAGGATAGAACTTTTTGTTTCACGATATAACATGATGACACGGTCTTTTATAACATAATATGGTACATCAATGTATGCGCCGATAGATCAGCACTGTAAGGCTCTCTTCCGAGGAGTCAAGATTCAACTCTGTGTTGCCAAAACGCCCAAGATAATAACTGCGTTAGAAACTCCGCTATTCATAGCATTACTAATGATGTACCCACTCCATTGCAATGCAAAAAGCTGCATAAAAACTGGATAGAAATGCATTTATCATTCTTTTTTTGTTGCCAAAAAAACTGACAACCAACAGAACACTGCAATAAAACATATAATGTTACACACATGAACGTAACAAGTTGCATTACAACCGTATAAACAATTGACAAAACACAAACATTATAATATGTAATGTATAGTATGTACACACGTAAATTCATGCCCAACCGTTTATTCAACATGCTCAACGAATCATTCTCGCCGTTGCGTCCACACGTCGACACAAGACGCCATAGATGTACCACCAAGACGCTCAGTCGAATCGTAAATTTCTGCCGAACATGGAGCAAGGATTATGTTGAATCTTTATCGTATCTAGCCGTTCGCTCGATATCAACAAGGCATACGAGAAGGTATGCACTTTGAGACATGTTCGAAGGAGAGTAAAACCATCGAGCATGAACAAGCGTGGGTTTTATTTTCAAGCTTATCATTGAAGAAAATAATACTAATAAATTCAAACTAAACATGAAACGAACCCCGCATTGAGGCAATGTCCTGGTAAGATAGAGATACATACTGGGTTTGATTCCCAGTTGAGACTGTAACCTTTTTATTTTTCTATCTTGTTCTGTTTCATGTTTTGTTTAATTTTATTAGTATTATCTTCTTCTTCAAAGATATTGAAAATTGAATAAAATATGTAGTACCAAGAGGTACTTATTTGGTTAGTTAAACTACCTACCCTCGCTAAAATATTTTCTAACAAAAACTAAACTAAATGCTCCAAATTGGAAGATCAATGTGCTTTGCATAGTGCATGTCTTTTGGAGAGTCTTACGGTGCATGTCTCTAAAGATAAGTATCAAATTATATCAATCTATCAATGAAGTCTCTAATGCAGGCTAGCATTATTTCAATTGTTCGATTAGTACCATAGAATAATGCAACTTCGGACAGGCCGACTGACTACGGACATGCGCCTATCTTCATGTATCACGCACCCTTCAGAAGAAAGGGTTGGAAGGGACATGTGTTGTTGTCATCACTGTCATCAGTTGGAGTGAGTGGCATAGACCAATCTTGGACAGAAGCCTTCATATCTCTTCAACTAAGCTAGTACAATGGAAAATAAACCTCGAGGAAAAGAGATTGAAGTTCCAATTGGACATTTTTTTTCTTCATATTTTTATTTTGTTATAAACGTGTTTTAAATATCAAATTTGAACCACCTCCCATAAATAAGTAATTTTTTTAATAAAAAATAAAAGCTTGAATATGGAATGTCAGTTTTCCGAATCCATCACATCTGATGTTTACAGTTTATAGAGTTGTCCGAGTCACCACTCTAGACATGGTGACAATATTTAATCTTATTTATTGAAAAATTTACTACATTTAAATAAATATCATTCGGATGCCAAGGTTCAAACATATTGTAAGAATATTTAAAGATTTTTCTCAGAGCTAATTTTCCAGAAAACACATGAAAAAGGTCCGAAGCACATCATTCTACGGTACATTCCAGGAAATATCAATACATATATATAATATAACAGGAATGATAGTTTGTTTGTTTTGGAATCAATTTGGGAACCAAGCTATAATACTTTCAAAATGTATGGCATCGGGCTGTTGCCAAATTACGAATATGGCCAGAATCAATCAATAATTGGTTCACTACGACCTGCTGGTCATCTCTGTTGTATAATAATATATAATTTTAATAGGTTATCTAAGTATTTTCAACAAAAATAATAAATTTCCATATTATTTAACTTGCAAAAATTTCTAAATAACTCTAATTAAAGTTTGTTTTGGCGTAATAACATGCATTATGGTATTATAATATTATATACATCTTGAAAACTATTATTTCCTAAGCAGATACAAGCTCTGAAGGAGGCTTAAAGATCAGGAATAATGGCATTCATTTTTTAGTAGCGGCATAAAATATAAATTTAAAAAATAAATAATAAACGTAATCCATAAAATTTCACGAAACCTAAAAGAAACTTCAAACATCTTTATAATGCAGATGTAATAAATTTATTGTTGTTAGCTTGAGTTTTAAATATTATGAATAAGTATGATTGCTCAAGTCAAACTGTAAATATTATTGAATTTACCAACAGCACTCTTACATTAGTAAGCTTGGAAAAATTAGTTTGCCTTGATTCAGCTAACAGATGTTTTGATTCCTTTATAATTAGCCTTGATCAGCGATGCATTAAACCAACATATCCCATCAGAGATTATAAATGTTATTTGCGAAACCCACTATAATATCAATTTAAAACACCTAAATATTTCTACAATGAGAAGATAATATATTGAATTTTTTGGCAACGGAAGTCGGCAAGATATGATGAGATACGTTTTGGAGATAGGATCAGCGAGCTGGTACCAGAAGACGAACTTTAGACGGACAAACTTCAGCCTGCACGGGGCCATATGCCACCAGCTCTCCGTCTACTGTGAGATGCGCCGGGTGGGAAGGGGAGGGTTCTGGTTCAATCCGGAAGGCGCTCACTGCCAGAAGTTGGATGGACCTGTCTCCCACAGCTGGATCTATAGCATGTGCCCCCGTGCCCAATCCCAACAGGAAAGCGAGGAGCTGCGCTCGAGTTGTGTTTCCCCGAATGACCAAGAGCCAAATGACTCCGTCATCGAGGCGCGATTCGGGAGTAAAGAAGAAATCTTCACCGAGGTGGGATTGATAGCCCGCGTGCACCATGATGAACTCTCCCTCGATACACTTCCAGTCGGGTGGAACCGGGGCTGTGAGTGCCGGTAGACGCGATGCAGGTCCGTACACGCGTACGGGATCACTGTTCTCGCCCTTACTGTCGGTCACGCTCATGTAATCCGAGCCGGCGCTGCTAAAATAAGCGCTCTTTCTTGAAGTGGCCGAGTACCAGGAGTCCAGCCTCTGCCGAGACTCTCTGGTTGGGGACTCCATGTTGTTGGTGTCCAGATTGATGGCGCTGTTGTTCCGGCAGACTTTGCACTCGTCCCCGAGGCGGAAGCATTCCTCGCAGTCTAGCATGGAGCCGGTGCTGAGGCTGTGCTGCAGGGCGGGCTGGAAGTGGGGAGTGACAGGGCGGGGTGAGGTGTCCAGGGGTTGATAGTGCACCTTGCCGCGGTAGGTGCGCAGCCCTATGAGGCGCGCGAGGGACCACACGGTGAAGCGCTGGCCACCAATGGCCCGAAGACGCTCGCTCTCTATGTCTATGTCCGACAGCAGACCCCAGCCAACTGACAGGAAGGAGAACATTATCTGTAATAGAAGAAAAAGAAACATTTATTTTAAATAGTATAAGGAGCACAGACGTTCAAAATGATAGACCAGCCAATCAGGGAGGGCAACAAATCAAATTGCGTACAGAGCGGAAGGTGGTGTGACCGTCTCCCTTTCTATGATTTGTCAATAAATGAATCTGATGTATACTGTCAGCATAATGCAACTCGTATTGTATTATCACTATTCAGCCCTCGAAAATTAAAACTGCTTACAACTTACAAGTCGTTTTTTCAATTCGCCGGTTGCTTAAAAAAATTAACGACATATCCCAAAACGTGTAAACAAAAGTTCAGAGTTGTTTTCAAAATTGAATATTATGTTAAACTATTTAGTTAGACACTTTTACAAATGTGTTATAATTTACCCACCTCACTTAACTTTAGCGCCGCTACGCCAGGCGGTTCGGATCCTACGAACAGATTCAGAACATTCAGATCCTGCGCAGAAAAGTCCCAAAATGGACTGCGCTACAAACTTCCGCCTTACTTTGAAGAACTTTAGTTTTCTGCGCAGGGTCTAGTTAATTCAATGTGCGCTTATAGACACTCTTCTTTATAAATGCAATACTTCTAAATATAATAGACAGATAGATTAATAATTAGGAATATAATAGACCTAAATGCTATAAATCATAAACATTTGGTGAACTTTTATCGTAAAGTATTCGTTTTTTATCAGATGTATATTTCAAAAACACATTTATAATACATATCAGATAAGATAAGAGAAATATATATAAAATGGCAAATGATATTATAATAAATTATTGATAACATTATAAATACACTTTGTACACCTATAAGTTCAGATCTGTCCTAAAAAATGTTAACACTACAGCAAAAACGAACTGAGCGAATATGAGCAAATTTTTGTATGATGAACAAAAACAAATTTAAAACTAAAATTATTGATAACCAAAAAAACACCTTTATTTTATTAGACAAATAATAATATTGGACAATTTGTATAGCGCCGCTTTTGTGAGATATCACCTCAAGTAAAATGAAGAACAGGAATAGGTGACATGAAGATAGAAGATGGAGACTGCAGCAAGAATCCTAGGTGATGAAGAAACTGGACCAGCTGCTGCAGCAAGAGACGCAACCTCGTCCACCAACAGTGCCAGCATGAGGTTCGTCATCCGTCCAGGTATGTGTCTGCTGCTAATAAGTATTATAAGCGCTAATCTTCACTTCACTTTTTTATCGTTTCCTTTCAATAATTAAAAAAAAAATCACAAAGTTTCATAAATTTGTCACAAATTATGGTGTATATTCTGTTGTTAACTTATGGATTTGAATATAAAGCGTGGTGTTTTTCCTTTCTAACACCGTTTGGATCATATTTCTCACCATGACAGCAAGGAAGACACAGTGATTTCTGTGAGACCATATGAGTTATTCTCAAAAGCGAACTCCCCCTCTCTGCCTCTCTCATCCTATTCACTACTGAGCCCCGCGCGTCTCAGTACCTTCGTACATTATGACCGAGATAGCGCAGGAGGATAGACCCTCCCTCACATAAGTACAAAGTCTATTTACGATCCCCGGGATCCACGACGTCACTCACGTTTATTTTTTTCAGTTTAATTGTCAAGATGGCGAGTCAAAACCCCAACCAAGTACTTTAAATACTATATTTATTTACAGGCACTATCGAGCGTTGGCTATTATTTGAGGAACTGTAAAACGAAGTATAAATTGAATATTCAATCCCAGATCGTGCAAAAATACTTATATGTATTGTCATTATTTGTATATATATATGTATTTTTTTTAAAATTTATTCTTAAATATATTTGTATTACAAAGGTATAGTATATTGTCCTCCACGCTAGGAGTTCAACTGTGTTGTGGAGGACTTTTTCAATTGTAAAGTTATATAATACTAAAACAATACAGTGGAGTTAGTTACACAGAGTAACAATAAAAATTAAAATACAAAATCGATTTTTCCATAGTTATAACAAAAAATAAATAAAAATATGTGAAATAAAATAATTAAACATTAAAAAGATTGTAGCCAGTTCCATATGTGTTTTTTGTATTCTGTAAGATTAGATGTTTTATATTGTGTTGGAAGTGAATTGTATAGTTTTATAGCCTGGAATCTGTAGTGTTTTTGTCCAAAGGATGTGTTGGTTTTTGGTATTAGTAGTTGGTGTTATAAAAGTTAGTATATTAAAAGTTAGTATATTAAAAGTTATGATTGTTTCGTGTACACAAGTTTTAAAATTTGTTATTTTATTATATGGAAACATCATTTTTAGTAACAAAGATGTCATATTTTTGTAGATGTATTTTTTTGTCGGATGTTTTGAAAACATTTTCTGGTGGGAGACGCGCCTTAACAAAAGCAACTGTCGCACATCACAATAAAAAGGGTTCGTGTTTTTACAATAATAAATGTACTTGACATTTATGTACTTTTTTTACATTAACCTGAGGCCCTGAAGAAAATAATTTCCCTCAAGGTCTGTCATCTTTGGGGAGTATTTATAAGGAAAGGAAGGAGAGGAATTTCTGGTAAGGAAAAAGGTATGAGGGGTGGGTAGGAATCTAGGGATCAGTATGTTCAGGAGTGACGGACGTATGAATCTATCTCTCCTGCTGCGGCGCAAGGCGATGGGTCAAGAGAGACCAGGTGGAGAGGTTAAAGGGTCTCCCCAAACCAGCCACTCCCGATCTGGCACGCCACGCACCTGGTGTGCAGGGGCATGAACACACCTCCCCCGATGAACCCGGGCACCCCTGCTAAGTCACCAAACGTAGCGAACCACATGGGGTGACCTGTGGCAGAGGTGTTGGTTCTCCAATAAATGGTTCCCGGGGCGGCGGTACCCAAACTCGCCTCCCAAATTGAAAATGTGCGTATTTGCGTCAAAGTACGTACGTACGTATTTATGTCAAATTACGTAAGTAACCTTAGGGCCCATTCAACTATTTTATTCAGTTGATCCCACCATAACCTCTACAAGACCCATCTTCATTCCTTCTCCTCCAATAGACCCTCCAAACAGCATCCCCAAATGTTAAATAAATTGTGAGGATAAACACAAGTTAATACAACAAAATAATATAATGTATACCTCTGGGACGTTACCGCTATTTTTTATTACGCCTCTAAGGCCCGGTATATCAGTCAGTCAGTATCCTCGCTATGTGCGACATTCCTCGAACAAATTTAAGCAGGCTAAATCAATACCTCGAGCGATGAGGTATGTTGACGTTATTAATTGATAATCAATCTAAAATAGACAAATGATCCGATATTATAAAATAAAATTTTCAACGCCACGACAGTGTTTTCAGCGATTTGTTTGTCATAATTTCATGAATAGTGCATTGACTCCAGCAAAACAAATTAGCATCCTCGCATATAGCACCATGCTGATTGAAGTGGGGAACTTTATCAAAAATCAACTCGTAAATTACACCCACCAAAGTTTTTTGAAAGTTCGCAATCTCGCGGTGACATTAGAAAGTATAGATACACCACCAACGTAGATAGTTGTTTGATTTTACAAAGGAAAAGCAAACACGTCTAATGATGGGCAGGATCGTAACATTTACACGAATAAATATTTTAATCGAAACATCAAAATAATCGACTTAATCGCTCGGAGTTCAGCGTGGGAGCAGTAGCTGCGGACAGAGGCAGAGTTTTTTTTCTCGGGAGGGGATGGGGGGGGGCACATATGGTACTTTGGTATGGCAACATTTTGATAGGTAAGTAGTGCAGTTGCAATAAATGGGCAAAACCAAGTCAGTATGCCATTATTTACACACTAAATGTACGGGCGTCGTAAATTCCAACCTAAAATATGAATGCATTGTTCTCACACTAGTAGCTTCTTCGTTTGGTAATAATTAGAGATGTGCCGATTATGACTTTCGCCGACTAGCCGACTAGCCGATTAGTCGGTTGTAATAAGACCGACTAGTCGGCCGACTAGTCGGCTAAGCCGATTACGGTTTCGGGGATAGTTCTAGGTACCCTGAAATGTCGCGCATGGCCAAAGTGTACCTCTGCTGTCCCGCAAGTTCTGTTTACAGTGAGAAGCTGTTCTCAGAGGCCGGAAACATATTATATGAAACAAAAAGAAATCGATTGCCACCAGAAAGGGCAGAAGCTTTAGTCTTCTTACATCATAATTTACCCTTAATTAAAAAATATAAGTAAGTTATAAAAAATATAAGGAGATTATGATATTTTTGGTTGTCACAATTGTGACTTTGATTTGATTAGATTATGTAGGTATGGTTATAAGAAATATGTTTTTTTCATTTTTTTTTGTTTTTATCAAACAGTTCATGTTTAGAATTTTTGGATATATATATATATATATAATATATACATATATTACTGTGCAATTTGTACATACAATCTTGATTTAATACATATAACTGAGTTTGTTAATTTAAAAAATCTACTTTTTATTTTAATAATAAGAAATACTTATAAATGTTCATTGAAGATAAGAAGATATTATGTTGTTTTTTATGTTAATTAGGATAGATACTAATTTTGTTCAATAAATGTCATAATTATATTTTCTTATAAGCAAGTAATTTTAAAAAGTGATTACCAAAGGAAAGATTGCTTTACATTTTTTAATGTATAAGACTGATTATAAAAATAAAATATATATAATCAAGGTTTTTATTTCATGTAGTTCCCCCGCATTCATATTATTGAGAAATACATACAACGTAAGAAGCCGGATAGTCGGCGCTCTTTGCCGATTAGTCGCCGACTAATCGCCGACTACAATAGTGGCCGGATAGTCGGCTTTACCGACTAGTCGCCGACTAGTCGGAACATCTCTAGTAATAATATACTATTTAAACACCTAAAATTACCAACACTTGACAATATCAAATCATATTAGGTAGTACGTAACACAATGTACCCACGAGAATAATATCTCGTTTGTCAAGCAATCCGAGATATTTCTGACGTATCTCGATATAATATTTCGATGGTCAAAGAGATCGAGTAAATAAGCGATGATTCATCGATTGTGCCCATTGCTAAACATGTCTCTCTGTTGAAATCATAGACAATAGAGTAATATTGCTAATGTCTAGGCTTCCGGCCTATATACGGATTATGTGCCAAGCCGTGCTAAGCTCGACATTCCAACCAAGCCGAGCTTAAAATCAAATGATATAGCGGGCCTAAGCAAGACGACTTCAAAATACCATAAGATATGGATAAGAAATATAATTCAACAAGTACCAAGCAGATAAATTATACAAGTTGATTAACTATTTAATAATTATTTTTAACGGCGAGTTGACATTTACAAAAAAACGTGCTGGGTAGTTAGCATGTTTCTAACATTGATTTTTGTATTGCACAACTTACCTTGGCCTTTCATTGATTTTCTATGTCCGTACCATACCTACATTACATAGGTTACAAAAACGTTAGATCGCAATACCGAAATTTAGAGATTTATAAATGATCTATTTTTGAACGAACGTTTTAAATAATAATGATTTCTTTTATCTACATAATTCCGCGAAGCAAGTCTAAGAAAAGACAAGTAGACAATGCACTTATTTGAATAACTGCCAGGGCTATACGCAAAGTTTTCTGAAATATCATGTAGTCAGTGACCTGTTGTTTTGAAGTTCAAGTGGGCAAAATTTTGGCAATATCGGAATACAACCGTAGAATTGTATAAAATCTAATCCCGTCCGCCCGCCACAGGCACTCACACTTTATATAAATTCAATATTAAAGTTAATAAACAACTACGAGGAAACGTTAGGATTACGAGCCGAGAAGTAGAAATAATTTAGCCTATTAACATAAATTTGCCTTTTAAGCAGTGCAAAACGAAGCTATACGAGTGTCAGAAACGACTTCGTCGGCACTTCACTGGCTTCAGTTGAATTTTTGTAGATGCCTGTAACACTATTCACTTTATGAACTAAAGCAATGGTTCCCAAACAATTGTTTACCCTAGGTTCATGGGATCCACTTCTCACAAGAATCTTACAAGAGCTCTTACGAATCTTACATTATTGCTAGAACTATTAGTTCTTCAAAACTTTGACCAAACCCGCTTCATTTAGATCAAAACTAATGTGTCCTACGACCAGGATATATGTAATGTTTTTTCTTTTATAATAATTGGGACCGACCAAAATTTGATCCGCGATCGACCGGTTGGGAAACCTTGAAGTAAAGGATTTATTTGACTCAATACAATATTATTTTTAGATGATTGATCAAGAGTCTCTACAAGGAGAAACATAAACATTGCTAATTTATTATGAATCTCTTCAAATTATTGGTGATCCGGTTAAAAACGGGATTGCAGGCTGTTTCCTGATGAACCTTTAGATTGTAATTTCCCTGATATACGATACCATCTGTATACAAATTAAGTGAGGGCTTGCTGTTGAAACGATCTTCTAGATACAAAAATGGTAATAATCAGATTATTCGTTACTATTCTACAGCTAAATGAACAAGATTGCAATATTTAGTGAAATGGTACGGGAATGTTTTCTTCTTTTTCACAATGGACATGCGAATGCGAGTGGTTATTGAATTATTGATAATATTCTTTACAGGTTTTGAGACTCCGGTCCTATAGAGGTGGAGGTCGGTGAGACCACCCGGTACATGCTGGGGGGCAAGCAAGGGCGGATCCAGCTTTGGCGCCAGGGGGGGGTCACGTAGTCGGGGTCAAGTTTTTTTTTTTTTTTAAAGAAAGACAAATTTTCCCGGGTTACGAATAACCCAACAATAACTCCTACCACCACCACAGAAAGCCGAAAATGCTTGCTTGTGTTGTGATGGAGGACTTAGGTCCGGTCAGTTACAGTTACAAGAAGTTATAATTTAATTTTGATAATAATATATACAAGTAAAAAGTAGGTATTGTTGGATATGGTTATCATTAAGATTGTCTTTTGCTCCGCAAGCCCGGGCAGCGTAGGCTCGTGTAATGTCAATTGTCAACCAATACAGTACAGATTACAATTATTAATCGTGTTCTTATTTCACCACAATATAACATGGTGTCAGGTGTGTCTTCAACATAGTATTGTGTGTAGGAATCTTGCAACTTTTTGAATTTCCTTTTCCTCGTTGTAGTTATTCGCCATCATATATAAAAGAAATGATTGCTTAAAACGTTTCCACTCGCCAACCATATCCGTAGCATTCTGCATTTGCAGAATTTGACTCGACATTATTATTGTAACACTTTGCTTGTCACGACAAAATAGACAAATAATAACAGCTTGTTGGCCGTTATTTCTTTGCTTCCTGGTAAAGAATTTGAATCGTTCCACTGTAATATTCACTGTAGGTATGAAGTGTCTATCCAGTCTATCGAAGAGTAGAATAATGCCTTCCAGCGTGCTCTTCTCAATAGTGAGGCCGAATGAATTAAAAATTTGAACTCCTTTAGGACCAATCGTGTGCAGCAAATAAAATTTATATTGTGACAAAAAATATATAAAAACATTATGTTTAACAATTTTAATTAGTGGTCCACCTAGGTCCTGGATGGGCCCAGGACCTAGGTAGTCATGACCCCCCCTGGGCTGGGGCCCAGGGGGGGGTCATGACCACCGTGACCCCCCCCCTGGATCCGCCACTGGGGGCAAGGCGCGCCCCCTGCAGCTGGCCCAGGGGCCATATTTTCTATTAACATGTATCTTCTTTTTCAAGGTTTTCCCAAAACACTATATTTTAATAATAGCTTTGTAAATGTCTTTAAAAAATATGTGAACACCTCAACACAAGTTCTCCTGGTGATGTGCTCGCGAAACTATATTTTAAATCAGGTAGGCGACACATTACGCTATATCCATCATGGCTTGGTCTATTTCAGCATATCGCTCGCCATACACTACCAATGGTATTGTAATGTAAGGTGAGCGATATGCTGAAATAGACCAAGCATGAAAATATAGCGCGCTTATAGGGTGGTCTGTCACAGGCTTTATTTACAGTACCCACACATCAGAATCTGTTTTTTTTTGTCTTTATTATAATTTTCTTTAACTTAAAAATATAATCAATGCAGGACAATATTACCTAAAAAAACACAGAGAACACCTCAGCTTAGGTTCTCCTAATGAGGTGATCACGAAACAATATAATACAGTACGTATATATATTCTACTTCTTACTAAATTATATATGATTAATTGGATTTACATTGTAATTGAATGAATGTAACTGTAAAATAAATATATGATCACAAACATCACAGATATCCACTGAATTACAATTTCAATATTGATGTTGGTGTTATGGTTGGTGTCTATAATGGCATAGTTCTCTACCCCTATGCTACCACACTGTCAAACCAAAATAAAATTTACCACAACATAAATAAATAATAAATAAAAACTTGCTTGAAAACCTACTGGCATTGGATTGAATCCGCGACGCCTGTGGGAACCCGACGCTTTGGTAGCTCTACCGACCTAAGTAATGTTGGTAATAACTTGCTCCCATGGCGCGCCTAGTCGATCACTGCCCAGAGCTAGTAATTAATATCTACGTTATCAATACATTTTACCAGTAGGAATGTTGTTTACATTATTACAAAGACTGAGCCTTTGTACCGTAACCGAGTGTGTGTCATTGCACAATAGGGTGTATCGATTTTTAACTTTTTTGTTTGTTTTCAAATTCCAAGTTGAAATAAAGTTGCTACTAGGTACCACAACTTACCACAATTTTTTTTGGATTTTTAAAAAAATGTTTAGGTCTCCCGCACAAGGCCTAAAGTTTTAATTTTTTTCAAAAAATATCAATTTTTTTTTTAATTTAAAAAAATAAATTCATAACTTTTTTGTTTATTCCAAGTTAAAAAACAGTAATATTAGGGCATAAAAATAAGTACGAAACGGTTTTTTTTAATAAAATATGGTATTTTGGTCTCCCGCACAAGCCCTAAAGTTTGTTAATTTTGATGAAATTTTGTAATTTTGTGTACATATATGAACCATGTTTTTTTTAAGTTTAAGCCACCGGAATTAATTGTACTTTTCTTACAGAAGGCATAAAATGAGACAATATATATATATATACATAATTCTTATATACATACAGTAAAAATATATACCACATATATACTATATATATATAATATGTTTTATACCTGAAAAAAGATAGTTGGACGGTGTAAATTGTATGAGAAAGGTGTTGAAAGAAACTAATGTTATTTGCTATTACTGTTGTTTATTACAAAAGTATAAAAGGTTATAACATGTCATAAAATGTAGTATAAAAACTAAGTACAAAATGTTGCTGATTACTTTCCATACGACATGAGTGGCAGTTTTCTTGTTCTACTGCAAATTTACTGACTTGTTTAAGTATTCGTCCTTTCATCTTGGCTTCAAAACCTTAAATCAAAGTTATGTATAGTATTTACATAGGCCTAGTGAAAATTTTATAAATGTTATTACAGTTCCCAAATGAAATTTCAATTTAATATAGAAGACAGTATGATAAAGACGTTATTTAGAAACATTATAACTACAAAATAGTCGAAAAAACTTACTTAAATTCTAATCCTTTGCAGAGGTTTTGTACTGGCTCTTGGTCTCGAACGTTGGTAGCTCTTTACGGTCTTCCAGTCTGGCACGGATAAAACCATCTCTTTCGATCAGCCCACATACTCGCTTTAAAGCTTCTGTGACTTTCTTGACAATTCGTTCCACCGCTTGAGTGTGAGAAGGAATTCTAAATTCAACCCTTCCACTTTTGCCAGTTTCCGCAATTGACTCCAACTCTTCTAGGCTCATATCAGTAACAAGAAGGGGTTCGGTTACTGAAGTGGATCGCCAGTCAATCATATCTATATAATCTTCGGCATCAAAATTGATCTGAGGGGGTTTAAATACCCTTACCCCTTTCCTTTCGGTTGCGCGAGCTTTCTGGATTCCCTTATAAGCCAAGGCTCTGATATGTTTTCGTTCATCGAACAGCATAGCTATCAAAACATGCTCTGGGTGAGCCATGAAAGCATTTCTCTGTAACGTTGCATGGGCGACTTTTCTTAGCTCATCTTCCAAGTAATTGCGGAAAAGAATCCTTTTTAAAAAATGAATGGAAGCTTGCGGGATTTGGGGATTGCACTTAATTGAGAACCATGATGGTATGTAGACCTTCATTATGAACTCTGCAAGCTTTCTTAGCTGAGGGGTCGGATCATCGGTGGCTACATACAAACGAAGGACTCGATTTGCCAGAGTAAGCCACCTGGCGTGCGAGATGTTGCCGGGGTTTCGTTTGGCCAACTCTTCAGCAATATAATTGTCTTCCATATTAAATTGAAATTTCATTTGGGAACTGTAATAACATTTATAAAATTTTCACTAGGCCTATGTAAATACTATACATAACTTTGATTTAAGGTTTTGAAGCCAAGATGAAAGGACGAATACTTAAACAAGTCAGTAAATTTGCAGTAGAACAAGAAAACTGCCACTCATGTCGTATGGAAAGTAATCAGCAACATTTTGTACTTAGTTTTTATACTACATTTTATGACATGTTATAACCTTTTATACTTTTGTAATAAACAACAGTAATAGCAAATAACATTAGTTTCTTTCAACACCTTTCTCATACAATTTACACCGTCCAACTATCTTTTTTCAGGTATAAAACATATTATATATATAGTATATATGTGGTATATATTTTTACTGTATGTATATAAGAATTATGTATATATATATTGTCTCATTTTATGCCTTCTGTAAGAAAAGTACAATTAATTCCGGTGGCTTAAACTTAAAAAAAACATGGTTCATATATGTACACAAAATTACAAAATTTCATCAAAATTAACAAACTTTAGGGCTTGTGCGGGAGACCAAAATACCATATTTTATTAAAAAAAACCGTTTCGTACTTATTTTTATGCCCTAATATTACTGTTTTTTAACTTGGAATAAACAAAAAAGTTATGAATTTATTTTTTTAAATTAAAAAAAAAATTGATATTTTTTGAAAAAAATTAAAACTTTAGGCCTTGTGCGGGAGACCTAAACATTTTTTTAAAAATCCAAAAAAAATTGTGGTAAGTTGTGGTACCTAGTAGCAACTTTATTTCAACTTGGAATTAGAAAACAAAAAAAAAGTTAAAAATCGATACACCCTATTGCACAATTGCACATGAGTAGTTTTCCAGGCAATTAGTCGATCAAAGAACTAAACTCCCACGGTCAACGTCAACCGTGTCATTTGTCTAGCTTGGAAAATCGTGGAAAAATAAAACTTTGGTACAAGAGGCATAAGTAGGATATCCAAGGAATAAAATAAGAAAATTCTATGAAGCCGGGAAATCAAATTGTTAATTACGTACCCTCTCCCCTGCTGTGTGTAAGATATGTGAGAAATCTCAGTTATTTTCATTAAGGTGTTTTTTTGTTTTTCTGTTTATTTATGTTTTTTTTCTGTACGTAACATGAATTTTATGTGGAAACTTCACCGGTTAATGCAAACATGTAAAATGTAATTATTTATATAAAATTGTAAAACTATTTGTTTCCCCAATAAACTAAAATAAAATAAAAAGTATACAGCGAGGTGTAACTCTAATGAGTTGTCACCATAGTGCAATGTTTCCCAAACTTTATTTTCCGCGGCCCGAGTATTTCTGTACGTAACTTTCGTAATCCACTAATGAATGGTTGGGGGGGGGGGGGTGTTTACACAAAAATTATCGAACGAGTTCATAATATTTTGATTCCTGTAGCTTTTATTTATTTATGCATACCTTTAGGTTCATGTTGGAACTAACAACCAACAGAATAGTTCGCTGGAAAGAAACCATCCCTATGTTTCGAACGTATTTATTAATGTTCTAACAAATTTGTTCATAAATAATTACGTTCGTGAACACTCTAGGAAGAAGCCATTTCCCTCTGATGTCAAAATAAACTATTAAAATGCACGAAGGCGGTCGGGAGGGAAACTGTTCATGTTAAGAATGCAACTATTGACTCTCTCAAAAATACCGAAAATACAATCTCAGAGATACCATTCATGGTCCGTATGCGACTGTTTATTATAAACCAATCAAATAAATAATCGCCCAAGTGTGTTTGAATTTGAGATAACTATCTACAAAATTTACCCAAATGATTATCCAGGGGAGGATAACTGGAAACATGATAAAGGAAGCAGCTACAATCAGAAGAAGAGACTAGACATTGTGTGAAATTACCAACTATTCAATTTTTCAACAAAATGATTATATTGTGTTGTTTATTAAATTTAAGAAAAAATGTAGAACCTGCAGACAAGCTGCCTTGTGGCAGCACAGCGTGACTACTTTTTTGTCTTTGTGAAAATTGTAGTTATATCAATGTTCTAAAACAAATTATTCCTATGTTCAGATTAAGTGTTTATTGGATATCCGTAGATCGATAGATTTAGACCGTCGTTCGTGACGGAATGTACGAGACCCGGCATTTTTCTTTCATGGCCCGGTGCCTTGTAGCGAAGAGCGACCCGTAGTTTGGGAAACAATTGCATAGAGCATTATGTAAAAAGAGTTGCAACTGTTCAGATTCTGAGGGACTATAATATCAACCCCAATTAGGGTAATGTTGTGAGACTAAACGAAGTGAGAAGGAAATGATGGAGGAAGGTTGCGCGATACATGGCTATTCATATCTGGTCACTAAACAATTCAAAGCCATTTTAAGGGAAGGTGATCTCTCACGAAGGCGATATACTGGAAGCATTTTCACTGGAAAGAGGTGCACGTAAATTTTTACCGAACCGCCGCATTTTTATTACTCGAAGAGACAAATATTTACGTCGGGGGATACGCACAAAATAGGTTACATAGTTTGGCTTATTTAAATAATTTGTGCGTATTTAGATTGAAACGAAACCTTTGGCAAATGTTCCTCCATACTAAAAAAAAACAAAATGGCGGCACAAGATCTATTTATTTATTTATTATCAACGGTATAAATATACAAAAAACAATAATTAGCAGCACAAAAAAAAATAACAATCAAATACGGCATTAGATCGTACAATTGCATCAGAAAGCATAAAATTAAGGTTAAATAAGGGAAACTTTGATTGAATAAAAATAGATTATTAATGGGTTTTTTGCTGTTTCTTCTAGTTATCAACCCTTTCACTAACGCATTTTTATTTTCACATATATTTAGACCATATTTAAAGCTTGACAACTCCTTTAACAATTATTTGAAAATATTGAGTGCATAATTTTTTTTTGCTTACTAATTAAGATTTTTTTTCTAATTTGATATTTATTATTTTTAGGTCTATAAGGGTTATTTTATATTAGTTAGGAAAACAACATACCGCACAAACAATAGTTAAATTTGAAAAAAATATTAATTTACAGTGTAACGCATAATGTAATGCATAAATATAAAATAAAAAATAATAATGGATCCCAGTCGAAGCAAAACAGCCAAAACGGGATCTGTCATTATATTTACAGTATTTCTTGCTAGACTAAGGGTTGGAACCTAGCATAAAAAGTTGACGCCATGAGGAATATCCTTCACAAGCGACATGCAAAATACGGGGAGATTGTTTTCACAAAATCGAGATATATTAAAAAAATTTTCATGGTCCTCAGGAGGAACTCTGGTATTGAAAGGGTCAAGTTGGAATGAAATATAATCTTTATAAATATTTACCCCCTAATCAAATCATATTACATTTAAATTAATTTCAGTTTTAAAAGGTAGCATTATAAGACATGATATAGGTAGATCTAGAATACTAAAATAGATTTTAATTGGCTTAGGTACCTACTTTGAGCAGCAACGCAATAAAATATTTTCACAAAGGTGTGAACGTTTAACCACGTAAACAAAGAAGATGAGAATAGTATATGAATTACGACACTTTCATACTAGTCACGAGTGATCACTAATCAGTATCACTAACCGACTCCATTACAAAGGCATCACGCAGTTGCAAGTAACGCGACAACTAGGAATAATTATGATTCGTTGCTGACTCGGAAAGTACCATTTGCGATAGAGTGAGTCTCTTGGTAATTGTATTGTTACCTGGGTCATTTGTAATAGGAGGAGACCACAGACCAAAAAAGGTCTCTTTTACCGATTCTGGTAAAAATCCTTGAAAAAATAATCAGAACTCGCCTAGATCTGACAGTATGGCTTTGTTCTGAAAAAGTCTTGTTGTCTCATTCCCTCGTAATTATTCTCCTTTCCAGAAATATTATTGGCACAGAGCAGCCACTCTAAGACTGCACGAACGTAAGTACAATTCCGAGTAGACACTTGTGAAGAGAAAAATGCTCCTCAGTTTCCAGTCAAGTGACACCTACCACCGGATTAAAAAAAGCTTTCTGAACTTTGGATTCTGAGATCACCGTATTTACGAGTTAAATTTCACAATATCAAAGTTGAATTCAGACATTTGAGACAAAAATTTTCCACAGATGTTCTCAGTTATCACTTATCACAGATTTTCTAATTATTTATAAGTGCGCAGAAAATAAATATGTAGGTACATGTGTCCCACATAGAATAAATAAGAACACTAGATATACCTTCCAATTAGATTTGATTGGAAGCCAATGTCGCCACTCACTTGGTTCTAGCCCATTGTACCCTCCGTCTGGAGCCAGCCACAATAAGGAAGTTGAGTGAAAAATATTTTGACTTATAAAAAATATGTTCATGTAGATCAAAAAATATCGATTCTAAATATATAAATATATTTCTATATTATTATTCTTACAATTAGTTAAACGTTCTTGAAAAAGCATTCAATAGCAATATACTGTATACGCTCCACGATTGGTCGAAAGAATTCTGTCGTCACATGTGTCGTGACTTGTACGTACAACGGAACACCTATGGTGCATCTCTTTCTATTACATGAGAGATGGTCGATTTAGACGAGAGAGGTGTATAGGCCAAAGGTTTATTTGGGTTTGTCAAATATATGTACGTATTTGTTATTATTATTATATGAAATGGATTTCTAAAGATACATATTCGTATAGTGCTTTATAATAATATGTTGTTTATTGCATAACTTAGATGTTTTTATTATTATACATGTCACAAAGCATGTGATACACTTCAGGCCGCCGGCCGCTCAGAAAAGTCTCACAGTGAACTGGGCTGTAAACCGTTATTTTACTTTTGGTCTTTACTTTTCTGCGCGGTGGTCCTGAATTCGCGCGGGGAACGTCAACAAGTAGCGACGGCGATACCGTACAAGTACCGTATCGGGCGTGAAAAGCAAATATTCTAACTTAAAATATTAATTTAACTATGAAATCTTAATCAATTTTCTTTTTTTTTTTAATAACATCAATTATAATAGACGGTTAACATTGGTAAAAAAATTACTGGAATTCCTTGTTGAAGAATTAAATTTTTTTCCATACATAATGCTTAAGCGACGTGGTTTTCACAGTTCTAATGACGTCACACTACACCCCGCCTGTTACCGCTCGGATTCCGCTCGTTTTGGCGGGCTTAATAAAATTTAAACTTTGAGAATTAATTTAACTATGAAAACAAACTTAAAAAAAAAAAAAAAAAATACCAGTATTTAAGTTTGAATGCGAACATTGATAAAAAAAAATAAAAAAAATGGACTCAACTTCCTTATTGGGGTATGTTGTGAGACTGATGGTAGTGGGGAGGGGAAGGGATGGGAAAGAGGAAGGTGGGGGATTACCTGGCTATTCAGATCTGGTCACCAAATACGGCTAAATCCATTTCAAGAAACTTTTCAATTCTAAATGGTGGTTTTACACCAGGGCGATAATGAGAGTATATTCGACTCTGGATCGTGCACCAAGTATACTTTATATCATTTTTTAATTAATAAATTGCGAAATAACACAAATTCATCAAATAAAATTTTCTTGCGCATGCCGGGATTTGCTAGTTGAGAGCCTTACCAATCGACCACAGAGGCAGTCATATTGTTGCCTGACAAATCCTTTTAGTCGGAGACTGAGATATTTAAACGATAATAATCGAAGTTGTGTCAATTAGTTATGCATGAATTTCTAAATGTATGTCAATTTCAAAATGTGTGGCATTTTAATTCATCTTGCCCCATAGATGCAGCGATTGTTAACTTAACTGAAACCAACGTACAAATATTGTTATTTTAAGTACAATATACCAATTATTATTATTTTATGAAAGCTTTGTGAGGACATAAGTCAGTCAACGCTTAACTCTTGACAGGCCAAGATGTCAAGCAAAACGTCTGTAACCAAGTGGGTCTTCCGACGACCCCATGCATTTTTCTGACTTATGGGCTTTAAATTATAGAAATCCCAATAATTCAGTCAATTATTAATTGTAAGTTATGTATTTGCGCAGGAATACGTAAAATACTAAAATAATATGTCAAGTATTTAAGCTAATACAAGGAGGATAATAATTTTGGGTACTACCTACTCCCCCACTTGGCTGCGGGATAGTTAAGCACTCAGTGGCCTTAGTGCACCGTATTGCCTTGATCCGGAATAAACAATTCCAACACAGAATCAGTTCTATAAAAATTCTTTCAGGAAATTAACATTGAAATGCATTTCCGAGGTGAGAAAACATCCATGATTTGGGATAGGGATAATAAATTATCATTTATCATAAATAAACTAGTTTTGCTTGAATTACATTAAATATAATAATTATGACGGCATTGGTGACGAAGAACATTCGCCTACCTATTTGTTGTTATTAAGGCGATGCACTACGTCGTGTAATATTTTAAATTAAGCCGCTATCAATAACAACCCTTACGTAGATGGCGATAAGGTTTAAATTCCCGCTTAACACCATCCGCCTGTTTTGATTTATGCAAGAAAAAAACATGGCCAAAAAGTGCCTTTTATTTTATTTTGTGGATGTTCAGGCATAAATATTTAATTTTTTCCGATCATTTTATAAATAACTTAATTTGCCACATTATACAATAAAATCATAACCGAAAATGGGTTCGTAAGTAGGAGATTTTGAACTTTAAAGCAGTTTTCATTATTTTTTTCTGGGCTTATAAAAAGACTTATGTAAAAAACACTCGATTATTTCAAAGGTCAAGATGTATTCTACTCGCAGTATTTAATTAAAGCATCTGAAACATTTCGGCGACCAAATTTTCAAACCATTCGCCTTAATATTAATATACGAGGGTATTCTGAAAAGTTTCTGACCTAACAAAGAAATAAACTTTATAAAGAAATACTCGTATACTCTTCTTGTAAGTATGCATATACTTCTCCCAGTGATGCTCCCATTTCTATAACCTGACCAAATAAGTCCACCATTAGAATTTAACATTATCATTCTGGTGACATCGGCGATGATAGTTAATTCAAAAATTTCCCCGAGAGCTTACATTTGCTACTGTGCGTGTTTATCAAGAATTAACGAAAATTTCGTGTTCAGTAACAATATTACAAAATATTAATTTTAGATGTCCACTCAATTACTCGAGCAATACTAATTATGTTGAAAGTGTATTTATTTATAAGAGCAATACTAATTACGTTGAAAGTGTATTTATAAGAGCAATACTAATTATGTTGAAAGTGTATTTATAAGAGCAATACTAATTATGTTGAAAGTGTATTTATAAGAGCAATACTAATTATGTTGAAAGTTTATTTATAAGATCAATACTAATTATGTTGAAAATGTATTTATAAGAATTTGTAGCACGTTTAATAGATTATGCACAGACATTGATGTGTACCTCACTAAATTTATTTTATTATTTCATTGATGTTTTTTCATCAGATTTCCTTTTTAAATAAGATTACCTACATCTTTTTGAAATTCTCTTTTGTTAGGTATCGGTAATGAATGAATGCAAATCTTGGTAGCGGAAATTAACCCACTTCCCGACATCCGATAGAGCTGAAACTCGGCAGATTGACTAGTTTTCGTTTTTTGGTGGCAATCACGCACACACGCGCATAATTGATGACTTTACAACAGTTAATATACGAAATAAATGTCGGTCCTAATGAAACATTGAAACAAGAAACGCTGGTGCAGGGCCATAATTTTGTATTCCGTGGAAAACCAAAACTTGTCCCCGACCCAATATTTTTGTCCGATGTCTTGACATTTGGTCGCTGGAGACCCGACTTTAGTATATGGACCTTATCAGAACTGTTCATATTATATTATCATATATTATCTTTTTAATTTTAGTATTTGAATATTGCCCTTTAAATATTAAGAAATTATAAATAAAATTAACATAAAATTATTAGACCCTTTAAATATTAGGAAACCATACCTATTCATATGATGTTTGGAACCAAATTTGGTCTCCTAATAATTAACGGGTTGAATTTTTAATGTCGTTAATTTATTAAAAAATAAAAATAATAATAAAGAAATAACACGTTAAAACACTCTTTTAAACTAAAAATAAAACGGGGACACAATACGCATGTAAACCTACACTACCATCAATATTCGAGGATGCTTAAAAAATCACTAGTTTACGGAAAAACCTACATGTTTTAGCAAACATGTAAGTGT
This sequence comes from Hesperophylax consimilis, assembly GCF_061612785.1. Lineage (NCBI taxonomy): Eukaryota > Metazoa > Arthropoda > Insecta > Trichoptera > Limnephilidae > Hesperophylax > Hesperophylax consimilis. Next base: position 9,203,670 of record NC_142842.1, read on the forward strand.
AATGTTATTCAAGGTTCTAGGTACTTACCTATTTAATTTTGCTGGTGTTATTAGATTACATGTTTGCACGTATCGCACAGGTTCATAGTGCATATATTTTACAATAATAAGTAACCAACTCACGTTTTATTGCAGAACCGAGTATATTATAAAGAAGCTTTATTATAGGATTTTAACGACGTGGTAGAAAAAACTAGCTCATGTGGATTAAGGTCCAAGTTGCGGTGAGCAAGGCTTAACATTTTTTTATTGCAATCTGGTACATAATATGCCATACGTCATGTCCTACGTTTTTGCTAATATTTTTAATAATTATTGATATACATATAAATAATATTATCCCTCTGAAAGCAAATCAGCATTGTCCAATGCTGAAAGTTGTGGTGAGTGGCTGGCAGAACTTTCAAATCGTACTTGATTTAATCGAATATGTTTAGGTAATGTATTATGAGGTTGGGGGTGTAATTTATTTTTTAAAACAAATAATGCAAAGTTATTATATTATATTTTAACTTTATTTGGAAAAAAAATAAAAATATATATATACTTATTGTTGACGGAGTTATCAAGTAATCAAAAAACCACTGGACGGTGAGTTTATTGAAAGCATAAAACACTAGTGCCTGATACAAGGATTTTTTAAACCAGCGCTTTTTTCCTTGAAAATCACGAGTAAATTAGCAGAGGCCGCCATTTTGTTAATTTCCAAAAAAAGCTTCGATCAGGCACTAGATTAACCACTAAACTAACGATTTTAGATAAACCAGTAAAATGTTATGATGTTCACCGCAAAGCCAACTTGTGTGACGGTGTCTGACAAATATGGCGATACTTCACAATAAATGTATATTTTCAAATTTCGGTAAAATAAAGTCTAAACATAACGTAATAACTATATTTAAACAATTTCACGACGCTGACTACCTCTAACCCCTTAATATAATACTCGTATCTTACTTATATGTTTGACTAGCTTTTACCCGCGGCTTTTCCCACGGGAATTTAATGTTTCTCCGAAATGAAAAGCAGCTTGTGCAAATGTCACTTCCCAGTATCACTATCCCACTAGCACTAGCCCTACGAAAAAAAAAATGTCGATTGGTGGCTCCGTAGCTACTTGAAAGAAAAAAACAATTTCGAAATTATAATATTAGTTAGGATAATGTCGTAATAAGTTCGACAAATGAGTGTTTTAAATCTACATCAGGTACAATTCCTTAGGAATTTTAGCTCCGCATTCCTTTTTTATTGCGATATGGCAGACATTTTTAACATCGGCCTTTAATCAAGTTTTGTTTCCGCGTGGATGGAGTACCTTTTCTGCGTCGTGTTTTCGCAGTGGTTACCAAAGGTTCAGCATCGGTCATTGGTCAAGTGTTTGAAATATTCAGCGGTGATGGTGATCTATACGGTACATAAAATGTCCCATCCATAACCGAGTCACATGCGGAAAAGTCATCATCACTAGAACTACTGTAATCTACTATGCGACTCATTTTTGCCTATTCCAAAGCCCGCACAGCTGTAGTAGGTTCTTCCATTTCTTTATCAAGAGAAGCGTTTTCACAAAGAGAAATATCTATCACAAACGGGTTTTTTTTAATTCTCTATGAAGGTGCCTACGAAACGGCTAATTCAGATTTTCAAAAGTCAATATATTTGTCCACCTGCTTTATGTTATTGCCCTGTTTATGCCAGATCGGGAGAGGCTGGTTTGAGGAGACCCTTTGACCTCTCCAACAGGTCTCTCGACCCATCGCCTTGTGCCGCCGTGGGAAGGATATATTCATATGTCCGTCAATCCTGAACAGGCTTGATCCCTAGATTCCTACCCAACCCTCATAACCCTTACCTTTCCAGAACGTCCTATCCTTCCTTTCCTTAAAAAAACTCTTCACTCGGCATCCCAAAATATGATATAGGCCCTGAGGGAAATGATTTTCCTCAGGGCTTCCTGTGTGGGGTTAGTGTAATTTTTTTAATATATATTTTTGTAAGGTAGGTAATTCGAAAGATAAGCAAACGTTTATTTATATTAAAAACAATTATTTTATTTTGGAACTAAAATGTGAGATATTTCGCTGTGTGAAAACGTTTTTTTTTTCAAATGTGTAGTATATATTTCGCTTTCGTCAAAATTGGCCCTTTTCCACTTCCTTTTAAAAAATATGTGTTGTTTTACAAAATTTTAACTGTTTCTTATCATTTAAATATAATATAAAAAAGCCCAGTTAGTGGCATTTTGTTGAAAAATTACTTATTTAAATTAAAATTACTTTGGAATTTATGTAAATAGATGTACCATCATTAATTAAAATTGTGCCACAAAGTCATTTTAAAATTGTTGAAGAAATATTATTTCTTATTTCTTATTCAGAGTAAAAAAACGATTGAATGACATGACATAAGGAAATCCATAATTGGTTTTATTTTACTATATCGTTGCTTCCACCGCAAAATTACCTAACTGCAAAAATGTACTTTTTCAGGAAAGCGAAAAAACCTTCCCATTTTATAATTAGACTGATTTTTTTATTTTAATAAAAGACGTATCTAATGAATATTTTTCTCATTATATTTTATTTGGACAAAATATTTTTTTTTAAACAGTGTAGTGGCAGTGTTAGATAAGTATTTTTGCATTGAAAAATTTTGTCACTTATGGAATTTTGCACGTAAAATTTACTACCTAGTAGTACTTCCAGAATATTTACATAATTTTCGTTTTATAACACTAAAGTGACGAAAATAAAATAAATCAACAACAAGATGAACAAAAATTAAGAAATTAGACGTCTTCGGTCTATCAAATAATAATGATTTTTGATAAAATAATATAAAAATTAACACTGTTCTATGACACTTAAAATAATATTTAATGAAAAAGTTTATCATAAAACTCCCAACAGAATTTCGGAAGGACACTTTTCAAATCCTGGAGGTGGTTGAATTTTTCAATTTTGTTTAATTTTTATCTGTCTCTTATTCAGCTGTGCTGGTTGAGCGTAGTCGTTTAAGGTTGAAACTGGTGGCTTTAATAATAGCTTCCACGAATCATTATAATTAAGTTTAAAGTTAAGTCTACCAGCCAAATATTGCAAGCATCTTAAATCTGCTACTGTTGGGTCAACTCGTCTATGTCCTGGACGAATTGAACTATAGACATTAACATTGTCATAATTCAAAAAATATTCGTAACTTAAATACTGAAGTGGGTTGAGAAATTCTAGCTTCTCTGCATACTCCCAGATAATCGGTTGGGAAGTAGATTTAGTTATTTTTAAGTTTTCGTTCAATTAAACTATGGCAGCTATGTTCTTCCATTTGGGTATGACCCTTTTCTAAATAGTTATGCTCTATTTCTATATTAATGTGAGTTAAACTTAATCTAAGTAGTGCGTTTGAAAGAGTTGTGTTTTTGTTTTGATAACCACAACCATCTGTGTACAAAACTAAATTTTTGTTTGGGTGTTTGCTGCTATGTATGATTCTAAAACTTTCATAAGTATTGTAGAAAATATATTGGCAATCAAACCCCCTTCACACTCATCCCATAGGTAGCAATCCTTTGTTACCATGTTATAAATCGTATAATTGTGGACACAAAGTTTTGTTTTATAATAAAATGCACTTGCTTTCAAAACAGGGGGCAAGTTTTACAGCTTGCATATCAATAGTGAATGTATGCCCTGCAATAATGTGACGGAAGCTTCGGTAGATTCTTTTAAAAAAATTATCATTACATTTCGCCCTTCTTCCATAATTGTATTATTATTGCGTCTGCGTAGTGGGACTTTCGAATTGGATTTGAGTGTGTGCATACCACTTTTGAAGGCTGTAATCCAATTTGTGACAGTAGATGGATCTAAATCAAAAATACTGTCAAATATTTTCTTACAAACATGCTTTTTTTCTTCACCATTTTTCAAGTAGTAAACGTGAGAATATTGCCTTCTTGACTCTCACAGGCAGAAGGCCGCTTTGTAGGAATACTATCTGTTAAAGAGCTGATATATATTTTTTTCATATCCCGGTTCATATTTTATCAAAAATAAGTAAACATTTGTTGCCTCTGAATATCATTAAATTCGTGACAATGTTTGTTTTTAGAAGTCAGGAAGAAGTCAGGAAGAACAAATAGGTGCCTGGGATTCACTCAACAAGTATTTTCCATCATTTTGTTTTTTAAACCCATATAATCCTTTCCCTGCATTCTCATTCTTTTGTTAGTTTCTCTTGTAGATATTGTTACTATGTTAGTATCATTTTCCAAACTAACATTTTCAATATTGTCAACACTCGTACTCGGAGGAAATTGTTTTCCTTGGGACATCGCCATCAGAATTTGAATCATCTGAGCTACTGCATTCTAATGCAGCCTTGTTATCAGAATCCAGGTTAACAGATACATCTTTCTCTATTATTTTCAGAATTATATGAAATATTGCATTCTGGTACAGCTTCGTTATCCGGATCTAGATTTTCAGAGACTTTTTCCTCAGTGATAATCATTTCATTAGTATTTAATTCATTCCCAAGATCATCGTAAGGAAATGTAATAATATCATCCATCAGCAGAAGTTGCTCAATATCAACGGCATACAAGTTATTCTCATTCATTATGTATGATGCAAAATTAGATAACTGCTAAAAAAATGGCGGTAACAAAAATATTCTAACTTGCAAAAATCTATAACAGACAAGTTCAATAAATTGTTATATTTAAACATAACTGACTAGTTATAAGTGTATTTCATGTATAAAATGGATTTATAAATATCTTATATATTTGTCACAGTTCACTTTGCATGGTAAATTCTATTTAAAATTACAATTTTGGAGTTTGAATGCAGCGCAACACAATGCGTGAAATCTCTCAAGTTAAAATGGCAGTTAGATAATTTTGCAGGCACAAATGAGAAGCTGTCAGATAGGTAATTTAGTATTTGAATTATGTTTTAAAAACCATATTTTTGTTTATTATATAATTTTGTATGGACGTAAGGGTCATAATTGCAGACAAATTTGCATCATTAGTCCAAGAAGTGAAAATTGTCAGTTAGGTAATTTTGCGGTGGAAGCAACGATATAATACTTATGTACAAACTGATTAAATGTAGAAGAAGGAATCCAACATCACTTATTTATTACCCTGAATATAAGTAACTAACAAATTCAGAGAGATCCCTCATCCCAAATTCCTACCCAACCTACATACCTTTTTTCTTTGTGGGAATTAAATTTATTATATTTATTTATTTATTTTATTTTATTTATTAATCTTAAGTTAGCTCACATCTTCGTGTGTGCTAATAGTTTTATAAACATATAAACATGTACATTGTTTGGCAAACATAATCTTTCTTTAAATATTTCAATAAAGTCACAAAAAAAAGAAACATTAATAATTGAGATAGACATATTTTCTTAATTCATTTTTGAACTTATTAATATTTTCTATCACAGCAATTTCCTTTGGGATTTTGTTGTAGAGTTGAACGGCCTGGTACATCAGAGATTTTTGGGTGCTTGTTTTTTTTCTTGTTGGCAATCTAATTTGCTTAGAATTTCTCGTCCCGTGTCCGTGTATCTCGTTATTGTAATTTATTTTTATTTTCAGTTCCTTAGACATCATCCTAGACATAATATTTATTTAATAAAGTTAAATAAATATTTTGGAAGGTCACTTTGAATTCTTGCTTCAATAATTCATGGATTCAATAACGAAATCTAGATAATTTTGAATTGTGTTTGTGTATTTCATCACGTAAGTTCTCGTAGGTTCATTTTCATATTTAGATTTTTTGTTAGTGTGATATTTAGTGAACAAATGTATTTCTAATAATATATTTCATAGATTTTAGGACTGATTTGTCAAATACAGGCTCAATTACTCCTTCTTACATGTTACGTACTTATACTCACTTTTATATGCCCGCGTCGGGATTTTAATCCCCGACCTCCGGATTGCAAGTCGAGAGACCTCGACCTCGGCATCGCATATTATATTGCTCGTTTTATGGAAGTTGTATTGAGAAGTTAATGATATGTTTCAAGAAACAAGGTTAAACATTGACAAGTGATGTCAAATGGTGAAGATTATTTTTTAAAATGATAAACTAATGTTTTTATGCATAGCACAAAGGGATGTCAGAACACGTGTTCATTATCTCCCCACACAGCCTTTGGAGTTGCTTTCCCCAACTATTTCTGAGAGACCTTTTGATCTCAAACTATATATATTTTATAATTGTAAAAAGCATTCACTTTGTGGCTCATCATAATTTATAATAAAAACACATAAATTTGTTTTTGACCACGATAGTTTTATTTTCACTCTACCGGTTTCGGAAGATCCCTTCCTTCGTCAGGAGAATATTTAAAACTGATCTACTACACAAAATATTGACACATAAATACAAAAATGTTAAGTGTTTGAGGGAGTGAGATGTGTGTTTGAGGGAGGTAAGACAACTAGAAATATAAATATTAGAATCACGGAACATTTAAGATGTTTAAATAACAATAATTTTTCGGAGTTTGCCAATCATCTCATTTCCACCGATCATACTTTTAGTAAAGATACAGGGGTTAAAATTCTTCACCGTAGTAATAAAGGCAAAAAATTAGATAATTTAGAAGCACTTGAAATCAGAAAAGCCCTCAATAATAACTCCAGTAATTAATTAATTAAATAACATAATTTTACCAAAAATCATATTTGACGAAATTAGTTTTTTAGATCTTCATACAATAGTATACGCTAGTGCGATTACTGTTTGTAATAAGTTAGGAATTAAATTATCATCCTCTGACGATAGATCATATAGTTATAGTAAACCAGAATGGCAGATCAGATTAGAAAATGATGTAGTATTTTTAAGAAGTAACATAGCTAGAGTAATAGAATATAAAAATGGAAATAGAAGTAGGAAAATTTTGAGACATGTAGATGAAATTTGTAGAAAATTTGGTTATAACATTGATAGTCATAATAATGAAAATATAATCAATGATTTATTGGATTTATTAAAACAAAAATTAGGCGTAAAAGCTAGTAGATTAAAAAGATATAATTATACGTATAATAAAAAAAATAATAATAGATTATTTCAGAAAAATGAAAAAATATATTATTCCAAACTTGACGATAAACAAAATATTATTTCGAATAATAATATTCCGTTACCATCTGAATCAGATATGCGCGATTTTTGGACTAAAATTTGGAGTAAAGATATAAAACATAACGAGTCAACTCCATGGATAGAAAATGAAGAACTCAATTTTTCAGGAATTGAACTAATGAGTTTTTCTAATATATCGGTTGAATTGTTAACCAAAATTATTAAAAATACTCATAATTGGAAAGCCACGGGTTGCGATTGGATACATAATTTTTGGTACAAACGTCTGACTACTTTACATCCTCTTTTGGCAAAAAATCTTTCAAAATTTGTCAGTCAACCTCAAAATTTTCCAAATTTTCTAACTAAGGGTATTACTTATATGTTACCCAAAAGCGAAAATATTAATAATCCTTCTCAGTACAGACCCATTACATGTTTACCGACAATATACAAAATTTTAACCTCTTGTTTAACAGATTTAATATATACTCATTTAGATGAAAAAAATATTTTATCTGAACAACAAAAAGGCTGTCGCAGAAAACATATGGGATGTAAAGAACAATTAGTTATCGATTCTGTAATTCTAAAACAGATTCAAACTCGAAAACGTAATTTACATACTTGCTATATAGACTACCAAAAGGCTTTCGATAGTGTCCCGCACTCGTGGCTGATCAAAGTATTAAAAATATATAAAATTAACTCCATTATTATTAGCTTTTTGGAAAATATTATGTCCTTTTGGAATATCAATTTACTTATCAATTTAAAAGGTAAGAAAATAGTAATACCGGGCATTTCAATTAAAAGAGGGATTTTTCAAGGAGACTCATTGAGTCCTCTTTGGTTTTGCTTAGCATTGAATCCTCTATCTAAAATGTTAATTAAAAGCAAGTTTGGAATAAAAGTTAAGGGTAATACAAGGGAGAGTAGTACAATTTCGCATTTATTATTTATGGATGATATAAAATTATTTTCGAATTCTGAACAAAATTTAGAGAAAATGATCGAGGTAGTTAAAAACTTTTCAGATGATATCAAAATGACATTTGGTTTAGATAAATGTAGAACGATCCATATAGAGAAAGGCAAAATTGTAGATGGGGACGAGAGTATATTTAGAAATTTCCAAATTACTAGTATGAAAAGGGATGAGGTTTATAAGTATTTAGGATACCCACAATCAAATAGATTAGACCATAGTAGTATTAAAAATGATATTAGGATTAAATTTCAAACTAGGATAAGGAAAATTTTAAAATGCAATCTATCTGCTAAAAATTTAGTAAAAGCAATAAATACTTGGGCAATACCTCTATTAACGTACTCATTTGGCATAATTAAATGGTTTAATACAGATTTAGATAACTTAGAAAGATTAATTAGAACTACGCTAACAAAGTTTAATTGCCATCATCCAAATTCAGCTATAGAACGAGTTAATTTACCTAGAAATTTAGGAGGTAGAGGTATAGTCAAAATAACTTCTTTGAAACATAATCAGGTAGAAATGCTAAGAACTTTTTTCCATAGGAAAGCTCATAGCTCAGAAATGCACAAAATAATTTGCAAGGCAGATAGAAATATTACACCTTTAAATTTATACGATGAGAATGCCAACATTTTTATAAATCCCAACCAGGAATTATTAGATTCCTGGTCAAATAAAATTTTACACGCAAAACACTTCAATTATCTCAACCAAACGTATGTTGACAAAATTAAGTCAAACAAATGGTTGAGTATTGGAGAGTTGAGCGCAGAAATAGAAGGATTTATGCTTGCAATTCAGGATAGAGTCATTAATACTAAAAATTATAGAAAGCATATAATCAAAGATACAAATCAAATTGATGATTTGTGTAGAAAATGTTTGGCTTTTCCGGAAACTATAGAACATATTATATCGGGATGTTCTATATTAGCACCGTCCGAGTATACATTTAGGCACAATCAAGTTTTAAAAATAATTCACCAAAATTTGGTAATTAAACATAACTTGATTGACTGCCGTAATGTAGTACCATATTATGAATACGAACCAAATTCATTTTTAGAAAACGAATTTTATAAAATATATTATGATAAAACTATACTAACAGACCGAGCGATTAGTCATAATAGACCCGATATAGTTTTACATGACAAAATTAAAAAAACAACTTATATCATTGATGTTGCTATTCCAAATTCCTGTAATATTCAAAAATCTGTTAGTGAAAAAATAAGAAAATACACAGATTTAGGAAATGAAATAAAAAGAATTTGGCATTCTCAGACTATAAAAATATTACCATTCGTTATTTCGGCTACTGGCATTATACCTAGCTCTCTAATTAAAAATTTAGGCGTATTAGATCTATCAAAAAATTTATATATAAAGATGCAAAAGTCGGTCATTTTGAATACATGTAGGATAACAAAAGATTTTTTAAATATTTATGTTGAGGGATCAGTAGGATTTATAGGCCCTGTTAGAAGTTCTACCGAGCCGAACCCTCTGATATGAAAATATCTGGAGACGGTGAATTTTTTTTCCCATTTGATATCTGGTGATTTGACGTGTTGTTGTTCTTGTATTGTTTTGTATTTATTTTACTTATATAATGCACTTACATAGTGTTGATTGACTAGCTGATCATTTGTGGAAAAGTGAGTGGAAGGGTTAAGTTTTTCCTTTGGGGAAGACTTAACCCGGACAACTAAATCGGAAGTTTAAAAAAAAAAAAAAATAACCAAATTAATCTGTCTTATAGTCCTATTCTTGACATATTTCCAGTTAACCGCTCTGTTCTTCCTGGAATTCCCGTAATTACCCCTTCCACTTTGTCCACATCTCCCTCAAACACTTAACATTTTTGTATTTATGTGTCAATATTTTGTGTAGTAGATCAGTTTTAAATATTCTCCTGACGAGGGAAGGGATCTTCCGAAACCGGTAGAGTGAAAATAAAACTATCGTGGTCAAAAACAAATTTATGTGTTTTTATTATATATATATTTTTCTGTTTTTTTTATTTTTTATTTCAAAATATGGAATGTAGTGCAATTGCCTTTTTAATGAATCCTTTTGTTTTTTGTTATTTGTTTTTAGAGGGAATCACCAGATTTTATTATTGTAAACTGTCGATTTCCCGAAAATGAATAAATAAATAAATATTAAAAACAAAAATTTAAAAATAAAAACTAACATATAATTATCATTCACCTACATATGATTGCGTTATTTGTCCTTAGTTCAATCGTTGTTTATTGATATAACTAATATTAAAAAGTGGGGAAATTTTTCAAACCACTTGGTGATGACAATGATAGATGACAAAATATACTCGTATATAGAATATGTATATAACGGACGGGAATCGATAATAACACTATCGACAAGTTAGTATACAATATAACAAAGAATAATACAAAGTGCTTTATGTAGGCATATTTGGATGACATTATTACGCCGTGTGATACTTTATATACCTGTCAATTATACATATGACAAGACGTTACTTCACGACAGCCACTTCTCATCGAGATTCTCACAAAGTACATAATATGTCATTATTTATATCCGTAATGCCCCACTGACAAAGTGGTGTTGGTTCAGGTAGACTCTTTAAGATTTTGTTAAGTATTATAAGAGAGGTAAGGTAAATAATAATTGAGATGGGCAAGGAATAATATGAAGTATCCACGCTATTAACTGACCTTGTATGAGACAAAATAATCATTCTTTTCCGAGGAGCCCGCGGTAACTAGCAGTACAATGATATTTACCAACTAGCTGACGTGTACCCAGCGTTGGTGGGGGTTTATCCTTAGGAGATAGACTTATACTATGTCGGACTTTTCTGTATGCCTTTTTAAGATGTACAATTCAATAGCATATTATTTTGATGTATCTTAGAAGGTTTAGCCAGCGTTAGCAATGTAAACTCCCGAAAATATTTTTACGATTTGATTACAAAACATAGGTTTTTCTGGAGTTTCTATAAATATAATACGCACGTATTATATATATAAACCTTCCGAAAAATTTTTTCTAAATTATAGTCAAAACCCTATCAAAATCCGTTGCGTAGTTTATAAGAACTAAGCGCACAAACGATTTTAAACAAGACGATGATAGCGACTTTATTTTATACTATTTAGAGATGCGCAAATTTGAAATATGTGCCGATAATTTGTTCATTCCTGAACGTTTATCATAAAAAAGGAAAAGTGAAAATAGGAAAATATGAATTTTCAAGTAAAAATAAAAGGAATTTACAAGGAATGTTTTTTGTTTTGTTTTCTGGCTTTGTTAACCCTTTAACCCTTGGAATGCCAGGAGTAAAATACCAATCGCTCGCCGTACGCCGGCTGAAATTATTTTCGTATTAACTTACTTGTTTTTCACAACATTATATTTTGTAAATTGTAGAGTCTTGCCAGATAATATGTTAGTATTTTTTTTAAAATATCTATCCTATGTAGCTCTTGCAGGATAGCTATTTATATAATTAAGACATAGGTACAAAAATATTTCTGAATTTAATTATATTTTCCAGCTAAATAAGAGTTATTTCCCGTAAATAAATACAGTGCTACACTTTTTCAAAGATAAAATAAACATACTTGCAAGTTTTTATTTTTTTTTTAATTTAATTAAAATCAAACTTAATATAATTATTAAGTTCTGCAAGTGTTTTCGGTTTTAGTTATTGTTAAAGCTGTTTCGGCTTTCAAAGCCATTTCAAACTGTGGTTTTAGCCACGTTTAGACGACTTATTTATATGATTCTATTTTACCCCCTCCCAATTTAAAATGATTTTTACCGGTTAAACCGATTTACTGATAAAATGATTGTGACAATAGATTTCATACACTGTGGGGGTATTTTGGAAAATTAAATTTAAAAAAAAATGGAGTTCTACGAATTAAACACAAAAAAATAAATATACTTGCAAGTGACGAAACGACAAGATAGAATAAAATTAAGATACATATTTTCCTTGCCAAGCGAAATTAGTAAGCTAGGAGCATATTTTTTAAGGTTCAAAATACCATATAATAGAGTCAAGTGCGGTGAGCTACCAGCAAAACCACGGTGGATTTCTTGGCAATCTAGGGGTTAAGACTGGTGATATTTTACAAAAAAAGGGAAATACCTTTTTTGGGAGTGGATCAGGATATGGAAAACGAGCAGGTAGAGCTAAATGTTTGCAGTTTCACGATTTTCTTCTCTGGCCACATTGATACCTACAACATTTCCAGGCAACCTGCGCAATATTTCTTATCTGGTCACATTGATACCTACAACATTTCCAGGCAACCTGCACCATATTTCTTATCTGGTCACATTGATACCTACAACAATTCCAGGCAACCTGCACAATATTTCTTATCTGGTCACATTGATACCTACAACAATTCCAGGCAACCTGCACAATATTTCTTATCTGGTCACATTGATACCTACAACAATTCCAGGCAACCTGCACAATATTTCTTATATGGTCACATTGATACCTACAACATTTCCAGGCAACCTGCACAATATTTCTTATCTGGTCACATTGGTACCTACAACATTTCCAGGCAACCTTCACAATATCTCAATTGCTATCTTTTCGCAGGGTCTTGCTGTGACCTTACACTGCGTAAGCATAAATAACAACTATAATTTATTATTAAATGGCGACGTACGTCATCGCTAAAACTGAAACAATAATTGAAAAACTCTCCTAAAATATAAGTAGGCATACAAACGTAAGTACATACGAGATTACTACAAACAGGTAAAATTATGCGAAAATTATTCGTTTATCTATAAATAAGCCTAAGTAGAAACTGTGTTTGATTTTTTAATCAAACATGAATTTATCATAACATAATATATACTAGCAAATAGTGAGTATTTGATTAAAACCGGATTTATTTTTCTTTAACGATGTTTTCGTTTTCAGAAGCAAAGAAAATACTTGGAAATTCAAGCGGTCGTAAAAATTGTAAGATTAAAAAAATATATGTGTAAAAACTAATCCGTATGCTAAAATAGTTCAAATTACTTTGTGGGTAAAATAATTATAAATAGTTCGAAGGCTTTATCGAGGTATGAGTATGAAAGTTTAGATTTTAATTTTTTATGTTAGCTTCAATAAACAATAATAAAATAGTGTAAAGTGATGCGCACGCCGGCGCTTGATTTATATCGCAAATAATATGTACGAGTATGTATAGCTTTAAACTGTTATGGACACTTAGAAATGATAACACTGCCATGCACCTTTAAGTAATAAAAATAAATAAATCTAGGTTGCATGTAGATGACATTTTAAGGATCAATATAATTTAATCTTCGCATTTAAAAATGATGATAGAACTTAATCTTCATACTATATTTACAATATATTATACAACTTAATTTTTACACTATGAATACAGGGTATTTAAATTATTACATTTAAACTGGTTCTATACCATACAAGACGTTGATTTTGGAAAACCTCCACTGGGTGACAAATCGGTCCAAGATACGTATCATTAAAATGTTTCTAGAGCTTTATAAAAAAGTTCGATAAATACTTTTTTGAATTCTCCATGTGAATACCGCGTAAGAGTCCTAACTGCCAGTCGAACTATGGAATACCCAATTGGGTTTATGAGGCTAAAGGGAGTCGGAAGGAGACTGAGAAAGGACGACCAAACACTTCTAAAGTCATTTCAAGGAACGTTTCGATTCTAAATAGTGGTCTTTCACTTATCTAGCAAGTGTATTTTGCTGAGTAGTCGCTTGACTAAAAGTACGTGTGTAAAGCTGGGTCCAGACATGTTCTTTTGTCCGTACCGTACCTCCGTTTCGTATCAGCGTCGCGATCAAGAACGCTAGTTTGGACGCCCGTTCGGTACGGTACGGTGGTACGGTGTCTCGATACGGATAGAGGTACGCTCCGATCCATCGCGAGTCGGTTTTTCGACCCGTTCAAAGGCGATACGGTACGGGTCGGCGCCAGTCTGGACGTGTTCGCGGCGTCTTACATCTTTCTCTGTTTTTGAACAATTCTAACTCCCACCAACGTCGCCTTTTTTGTTTTTTTTTCGTTATATTATTGTGAATAACAATGAAGGACGCGCAAGCAATCGTCAAATTCTCAAACACTTCCGCAGTCGACGACATGGTGGGAGGAAATGAACACGCGATGATCGCAGCGACGTTACGGAGATACGGGCTCTTGATCGCGACGCGGATACGAAACGGAGGTACGGTACAGACAAAAGATGATGCGTCCAGAGTTTTTGGATCGCGACGCTGGTACGAAACGGAGGTACGGTACGGACAAAAGAACATGTCTGGACCCAGCTTAAGTTCCAAGTGAATGATAATTGCAAGGCAAGTGCCAAAGAATTGAAGTTCAATGTTCAGCTGATTCAGCATGGTATCGAGGAATTGTCCTCACCTCAGCACGTTGCAACTTCCTGGCTTCTCAATTAAGCAGTTGAGTACACGTAGCCCTTTACTTTACGTGATCAAAATGAACTTCGTTTCTATTCTTGTTGCAATGCTGGCGAGGCAGCTCAAAGCGAAGCTATCATTGAACGTGTTATTATTACCAGACGTGATAAGTTTGAGTTAATACTCGTATAACCGATTGTTCAAGAATTAACCTCCGTAATGAACCACTAATTGAGTTTAATCTACCAGTCATCAATTATTATACTGTGTAGGTACCTTTATTAAACATCTTTACATCCGCTTTATCTTGGAATAATGGAACATGAACACCAATAATGGAAATAAGAAGAACCTTTATTCCTTAGTGATCCTCTTCTTAATTTTCCAATTTTCCTAAAGTGTTATTGTTCGGAATTTTAATTAGGCCGAGATTAATATTAAGTTATGCATCATTTTTGGCGGAAAAAAATGGCGAAGCATTTTTTCTGATAATTTTTGTCAAGTTCAAGTAAAAATCTACTTGTTATTAAAAAAAAACACGCAAATCGGAAAAGCACCACCACACTCGTCCGGCGTTCGACATTTTTTAAACAATTTTTCTGACGTACATATTATACAAAACAGGCGTCAGTGGGTACAAATTCCACCATATCAGGAATAATAAAATGGGTACAGAAAAGATTAAATAAAAAATCTATTAGTAAACAATTAATCACAACTCATCATAGTTTTATCAGTGTTTTCAATAACACGACAATTCCAAAAGTATTATACACGTTGAATTGAAACGAAAAAAAAACATAAAAGAGACGTTCACCAAACAAAAACAACAGTTTCGAATCATAAAAATCGACCGACATATTCTTTTTAGAAGAGCTCACTTACGGGTATGTTAAGTCTGAATGATTGTGAGAATTGAACAAAGATTCATTTGATAAACCATTATCAACTTACCAATCGCATTTTTTTAAAAATTTATTCACAAACCTTTTTTAATCAAGATACCTTTTCTTACATATGATAAAGGGTGCGATTGTCAATATACCCCACTGTTAAGCCCCCGCATACCCGATTAGTACCGATTTATAAAAAATTTCTCGATATAAAAAAATCGCAAAGTAAGCTCTGAAAATTATTAACGTTTTTTTATATTAGAGAGCTCCCTCTAGCATTTGTATTTACATGTCTCCCTTTCAAACCATCTTTGAATGCTTACTATGGGGCCTTAAATAATTTATTTAAAAGAATCGCAAAATCCCAAGCGCAAACTCATTGTTTTAGGCATTTCATCAAAAAATCTTGTTTTATCGCAACAGTTGAAGAATTATATTAATCTTTGTTTATCTCATATTTAAAATTATCTGGAGTTAACTTTTGTAACGACTGGAACAAATGATAAGATTACTAGTATAAACCGAATGTAGTTACGTGTAACAAAGGGTTAATATTAATACGCCTAGTTCGTATCCGTAGAGAAAGATAACACGGAAGAGGTATTGAAAGCGAATCCAAAATGCTAATAAAATTGTCGTTTTTTTAATTATAGTAGTAGTCTTTGTATTGATAGCCAATGAGATACTTTTAATTGACATATTACCAGCACGATGACAAAGCATAATACACACCTGATGAATACATTTTAAATGCTTAAAATGTATTCACAGCAAGACTATTTTGTATTCCATCATAATTAACACTGTGGTCGCCGTTACACCTGATGATGTAGACATCGCTGACACTTCAACATGTCGACTTTCAGTTTAATTCCACAATGCAGACCATCATTGGGACTCTAATATCTATTCCTCTCTCTTGGTCCTCCGTACTTGCAAATATCAGGCAAGAAGTTGCAACACTGAGGAAACCTAAGAAGCCGTTGCAAAATAGCCAAATAACTTTGTCCGAAGATGTCGTATCTCCTTCTGATAGCTCTCACTCTAGAAGATAGGTGGAAACTTGAGTGGCAATTGGCTGACGTGAAAAACGCCCATCTCGTACATGACCCCACTGAAATATAGCCTGGGTTCTCACTGTCTAGCAAACTCTGGTCCTTCATTAATATGATAAGGTGCTTATCCTATTGATAGGATAAGGTACTCCAAAAGCCGTTGTGATTTTATGATAGGTGGGGCCTTAAAAGAATCGGCGATGTGTGTATGTGGTACGATGCAGACCACCAAAGACCATGAAATGTGGTCAACGAATGCATGCTCTATTCATTCTCCTGCGAGATTGATGCTATTTACAGGGGTTCCTGTAAATAGCATCAAACTGATCCCGCTCCCATCGCAATACGATAAGAAGAAGATTAACCCTGTATATTTTAATAAGAAAAACGAATGTCAAAAGAATGCCTATTGAGAAGTGTTTTAAATAATATTACGAGGCAAATATTAATTTTTCGTTCTCTCCTTATGACCTCTTGAGAAAATATTGAAGAAATTGATACTTGAAAACGGGGAACGACCTTCATAAAAGGTTTTTCGAAGAAAAAAATAATAGAATATAAATATACTGTATTTTATGTACAGGTTGGTGCGAAAGTGCTCACTCGATCTCTTGACAGGAACTTTGTTACTAAATAAAAATAATTGGTTGTTTGTTGATTATGCTTACTTAGAAATTTTCATTTTTGTCCATCGAGTGGCGAAGATAATATACTAGTCCCAGCGAGATCTCGTGCGTAAGTCATCGTCGATAGTCCTCTTCCTTCTCACGCGTCTTGTACCAAATCGAAAGAGAGAGAATATATCACAAGATGACGTCACGTATGACCTCTTGCTGTGACTAGAATATTGACCAACGTGGCCGCCGCCAGAGTTGGTGCACGTTCAGGCTCATTTCATAGCATTTTACGAGATTATTCTCAACACTTCTGGCGATAAATTCTCCACTTCTTGTCTGATGCCTCCTTCAGGGCCGCCAAGGTCTGCGGCTTGTTCGTATAGACCCGTAACTTAAAGTACAAATCGCTGAAGGCGGAAAACGATTGCTTCAGAAGGTTCACTTCACTGTCGCGTAGCACGTGTTGTATGTGCGGTTACATCGTCCTGCTGGAACCACATGTTCCCCGAACCAAAAGTTCTGGAAAATGTTCATTTCCACTGTCCAGTTCGAAACACACGGTCAAACAAACTATTCCACACTCAAAAACTAACTACACACAACATTAATTTTTCAGAAGGACATGCACAAAATACAATAATATATTTTCAGACGCCGATATTTTCCATTTGTCCTTAGTTCAGTTTACTAAATGCATATTGGAGAAAATTAAATCAAATTGTTACTAACGTACGCTCTCCCCTGCTGTGAGTAAGATTTGAGTTATTTTCATTAAGGTGTTATTATGTTTTTCTGTTAATTTATGTTTTTTTCTATATGTAACATAAATTCGTCAATTTGTGGCAGAACGAAGTTGTTGATCATTAGGACACGGCAAAGCTATGCCGTACTCTAGGGTAAAATAACTTTTTTTAACACAAACAAACCATATGTATTAAAAACTTATGTTTAGATCGCTTGTCGGTTTTAGCTTAGTCGAGCATGTTGTCAACAACAAAAGTTTATTGACTAAGAAAAGTGAAAGTTATCTCTGAGCCAAAGATATTAGAACTCTGAGCAGTCTATATTTGTTAATCAGATGGCTTTGATCGAAACAATAATTTACAAAACTACAAGGGCAACGCGAATTACGAAAATCGTTTTTATCATTTTTAATAAGATACCTTTTGGTTTGAGTTTCATCAATATTCATGGATATTTGGAATTTCAATTGATACGTCAACAACAGATTTGTTCTCATTTAGGTATACTCGACGGCCTCCGTGGTTGAGGGTTAAGGCTCTCGACTAGCAATCCGAAGGTCGCGGGTTCAAATTCCTGCGTGTCCAAGTAAACTTTATTAGATGAATTTATGTTATTTCACAATTTATTCATTTTAAATAATTTGTAGTATAGGCCGCGACAGGTTCCAGAGTGGAAGATACTCTAAGTATCGCCATTGTGTGAGACCACCATTCAGAATTGAATTCCACACAGCATCCCCAAAGATGACATAGGACCCGATGTAAATTATTTTCGCTTCAACCCTTACAAAACCTGACTTTATTGGTCAAGATTAACCCTAAGAAATTTAAACAAAAAAAAACACATTTCAAATAGAGAATAGAAAATTAAAATAATTTTCTTGTAAAAATACTATATTACAGGTAGGTAGGTACTTGTCTGAATTCTTCACACAGTAAGTTCAAAATTTTTTTAAATGACAATTAAATTCAAAGCAAATTTGAGTTCATTATTACTACTATAGCCTACATATGATTAAACTGGACCTAAGGCCAGCTTAACTATACCAACGCAAAAACGGCGCGTAAACATCTGATAAGGCGGAAAATGAATAGGAAGGAGCTTGGAGGAGTATTTTTAGAGATCCAATGTGAACAGTGCCTAACTACATCAAACGAATACGCAACAGACAGGCAAGTACCTACTTCCTTATAATAAATTGATCTAATCATAATGTTATGAATCCAATATCAACGTGATCGTGCATCGTCACTACCCATTGCCTTTCTGTTTTTTATAATTTTGACAATTCTTCCTAAAAATTCTAACTTCATCACAACCCGCGACATCAGTAAATTCCAATACATTGCTCATCTCTTATTTCATAAGTCTCGGTAGATCTGCATAAGTTAAATGGTTGGGAATGATTTTTTTATGAATTTGAGAGGTAACTTTAACTACAGTATTTTTAACAAATAATTATAAGCAATAATTGGTCGCCTGAAATATCAATACAAATTGAAAATATCTCCCGAGTAAAAATAAATGCCGCCAACGGGAACTGAACCCGTGCCTTCTGATGTCCGGTCAGGTGCTCTGAAACCACTGAGCTATTCGGCTTATTTCACATTTGGCGGGTTGTTATCCTTTATGCTATGCATAAAAACTTGTCTTATAAACATTAGTTTATCATTAAATAATAATACAGTATTTTTCTTTATAACCTTTCATCTATAGCGGTATTTCTCAAAGTGGGCGATAACGCCCCCTTGTGAGCGCTGGAGGCTTACAGGGAGGCAGTAGAAGGGTTAAAGAAAACTAGGGGGCGTTAAGGAAATCTAGAGGGACGACGGCTGACAAATTATATTTATAAAGGTCCGACGGAATCTGTATTAAATAATAATAGTTTATTTTACCAAATCGTAGGTTACTGAACGGGGCGACTTATGGGTTACTTTTAAATATGATTAAGTGTAAGTCTTATTTCCTCTAATTGACCCATTCTTTGATCTCAGAAATAGGATATGGGTCTCATAATAATGTATGTTTAAAAATTATATTTGCAATAACTGTTTTTTTTAAGATACGCAACCGATGGTAATCTAAAAAGATAAGTTAATAAATATGGGGGCAAAAGATTTTTTTAAATACCTAAAGTGGGCAGTGGTCGAAATAAGTTTGAGAACCTTTGATCTATTGCATCAAATTAGTACTTCTAAACAATTATTACTTTTTTATTTATTGTTTCAATTTGTAGAAATCAATTTATTTATTTTTAAATTTTAATTAAAATCAAATTTTATTATATATAATTATTAAGTTCTGCAAGTATGTTTTGGTTTTTCAAAAATGCCTAAAATGTTTAACAAAAACCAAAAAATACTTTCAGAACTTGATAATTATATTATTAAATTTGATTTTAATTAAAATTAAAATAAAAAAAATAATTATTACATTGACACAATTTTAATTTAGATTTTGTAGTGAAAAGCATCACAAAACACGCGTTCTAGAGAGTATTGGAATGTGTCCTCAAAGGAAAATGTTGATATTGTAAATGTCTTAATCATAATTAATTAATAAATAATTCAAAATAACGGGTTTGGTGCTGTAAAAGGTACAAATCTTTTTTTATCTATGACTCGTAGTTTGATTAACTGTGAAAATGTACATTCCAATAAATACGTGGAAGACAAAACTTAAAAAATTCAAGGTGAAATATTATATTATATTTCTGATAATCAAGCGACGGAGAACGTCTAATCTTGAAATAAGTTGTTTTTCTTTAGAATTATTAGTACGATGGTGTTAATTTTTAGAACCATGAATAAAGTGCTTACAAAAACGATTACTGAACGTGACGAATTGTCTATTATACTAAAATAACTTGTGTAAAGTTTAAAACTAGCATTAAAGATACTATTAGTTAGGTCATATTGCGTTTGGTGTGAGGGAGCCACGCGTTTGATGTTGGAAATAACAAATTATACTTACGTAAATGTTTTCACAGTTCTATAACACAGAGAGGTACTTGAATCATTAGTATCATTACGAAATATTCACGCATAAACAATAAATAAGCACACGGAGAAAACTTACTAATAAATATTACTAATTTATTCAAAATCTCTTCAAATTATTCGTTATAATAATAATAATAATAATTGGATAATTTGTAGAGCGCCGTTTTTGTGAAAAATCACCTCTACTGCTGGCCCTAAACGAATGAATTGATTGATAGGTTTCATTTTAAGCTTTTAGTAAAAAAAAAAAGAATGTATTAACGAGACGACGGAACACGTGTTCATAAAAATCATTATATTTTCGCATTTCGTCATTACATCTTAACAGAGCAAGCGCAGGTGTATGAACACGTGTTCCGATATATTTTTAAAGTACTAACATTTCATTAGGAGTCGGCCTGTCATCCCGTTATTAACAGGATTTTAATAAGTCAGCAATACTCACTTTTCTCCGTGCATCCACACACCTAAATACGATGATGCAAATATATATATATATTTTTTTAAATTATATTTATTCAATAAAAAAATTTACAATGTGTGATATACATATATATATATATATTTCACTAGTAATAAGATGAAAGATATTATGATTTTTTAAACTTCCGATTTAGTTGTCCGGGTTAAATCTTCCCCAAAGGAAAAACTTAACCCTTCCACTCACTTTTCCACAAATGATCATCTAGTCAATCAACATTATGTAAGTGCATTATATAAGCAAAATAAATACAAAACAATACAAGAACAGCACGTCAACTCACCAGAGATCAAATGGGAAAATAATTCACCGACTCCAGATATTTTCATATCAGAGGGTTCGGCTCGGTAGAACTTCTAACAGGGCCTATAAATCCTACTGATCCCTCAACATAAATATTTAAAAAATCTTTTGTTATCCTACATGTATTCAAAATGACCGACTTTTGCATCTTTATATATAATTTTTTTGATAGATCTAATACGCCTAAATTTTTAATTAGAGAGCTAGGTATAATGCCAGTAGCCGAAATAACGAATGGTAATATTTTTATATTTTTGTTGTTTGTTTTTGGGGTGTTATGCCGTGTTGCGCTAACTCCTTCTTTAGCCGACGTTTCGGACAGCGTTGCAGTGTCCATCATCAGGGCAGATCCGGTAGATCCGAAGATGTGCTCTACCATCTTCGGATCTACCGGATCTGCCCTGATGATGGACACTGCAACGCTGTCCGAAACGTCGGCTAAAGAAGGAGTTAGCGCAACACGGCATAACACCCCAAAAACAAACAACAAAAATGCTTTTGGCGGTGAGAATCTAAAAAAAAAATATATTTTTATAGTCTGAGAATGCCAAATTCTTTTTATTTCTTTTCCTAAATCTGTGTATTTTCTTATTTTTTCACTAACAGATTTTTGAATATTACAGGAATTTGGAATAGCGACATCAATGATATAAGTTATTTTTTTAATTTTGTCATGTAAAACTATATCGGGTCTATTATGACTAATCGCTCGGTCTGTTAGTATAGTTTTATCATAATATATTTTATAAAATTCGTTTTCTAAAAATGAATTTGGTTCGTATTCATAATATGGTACTACATTACGGCAGTCAATCAAGTTATGTTTAATTACCAAATTTTGGTGAATTATTTTTAAAACTTGATTGTGCCTAAATGTATACTCGGACGGTGCTAATATAGAACATCCCGATATAATATGTTCTATAGTTTCCGGAAAAGCCAAACATTTTCTACACAAATCATCAATTTGATTTGTATCTTTGATTATATTATGCTTTCTATAATTTTTAGTATTAATGACTCTATCCTGAATGGCAAGCATAAATCATTCTATTTCTGCGCTGTTTTAATGTTTTTTTTCTTTCTTTTAATGTTTATTATTTTTCAATAATAATAATTGGATAAGTTCTCCCATAATAAGCAATTGCTTATTATATGAATAATAATAACAATATGAACCAATAAAACTGTATTATAAATTATATCTTTCTTATCTTTCTTCACAACGACCCTTCTCACAGCATCCTTACAGATTACAGATGGTGTACTCTGCCGAGTCGTCCCCATCCAGCAGAATATGACTACTGCCATGGGATAACAAATTAGGCTCTGCCACACGTACACTTCGGAGCGGCGCACAGTGGCCAATTTTGATGATTTGGCGCGACATCGCTCTCGGCGTTCGACTATTTGGCACCATTGATGTTTTCTTAAGTATTAATAAGAAATACCACTTATTTTTTGTTAATTCTTATTAGTTGAAATGTTGATAATAATTTTAATGCTTTTATAAAAAGTAGCGTGTAACTTGGGCGCTAAGTTTGTATTTTATGAAAATTAAGTACAATAATTTCTTAAAAATGCAATTACTGGAGTGGCTGGCTTAAGTTGGTGGTGATTTTTTTTTCGTGAACAATAAAAACACAGCAATAATATCCTATTAAAATTAGCGTGAAGACTAGTGAAGATTTTTATTCCTACTCCATTAAAGGAAAAAAATTGGAAAAAAGCTAAACTTTGAACCAAGGCAACAGTTATAATTTATGAAAAAAAAACTTTTTTTCTGGTAATTAAATAAAGCAAGTATCTTAAAGAATATCTCAAGTGATTTTTAAAAGTACTTTTTTGTATAATAAGTTCACAAACAACCCGATTTCGAACGCCTTTAAACTCGCCTAGATACAGCAGCATAGTTGCGCGCCCGAATATCAGTGTACCCCTGTTCTGCGACTAATTACATAATAATTGAGTTTCAGATGTTAATTTAAATTGACAGTGAATAGTTGGGAATAACTTAAATTTTATTCTAACGGTACGAAGAACTAAATATTACATACAGTTAATCTTTCTTTGACATATCGGAGTCAAATATAGGATTCTGAAAAAAAATTGACGAAAATTAAGTACAATCATTTCTTAAAAATGCAATTACTGGAGTGGCTGGCTAAAGTTGGTGGTGATTTTTTTAGTCCGTGTACAAAAAAGACACAGTAATAATATACTATTAAAATTAGCGTGAAGACTTGTGAAGATTTTTATTCCTACTCCATTAAAGGCAAAACTTTGGTAAAAAAAATTGTAAAAAAAGGTAAACTTTGAACCAAGGCAACAGTTATAATTTATGAAAAAAAAAATTTTTTCAGTTATTTAAATAAAGCACGTATCTTAAAAAATATGTCGAGTAATTTTTAAAAATACTTTTTTTGTGAAACAAGTACACAAACAACCTGATTCCGCACGCCTTCAAACTCGCCTAGATACAGCAGCATAGTTGCGCGCCCCAACATCTCAGTTCTGTGCGTAATTACCGAGTAAGTAAGCTTCGAATGTTATTTTCAATGTTTTTTTTTAATGTCAGTGATTAACTGAGAACACATTGGTAAAAAAAAATTCATTTCGGGAACATGCCGATCTGGGGTCAATGTCGCGCCAGCGCTCAAATTTAAGCCACTGTGCGGCGGTACCACGCGCCACTCCAGGCCGCCGCGCAGAAAAGTAAGGTCCGAAAGTCAGGTAACGATTTACAGCGCAGTCCATTGTGAGACTTTTCTGCGCGGCGGCCTGGAGCGACGCGTGGGATCACCGCTCCGAAGTGTACGTGCGGCAGAGCGTGTTTACGAGTAGGAGAGCGGAGTAAAGTAAAAAGAGTAAGAATTATATTAAGTAATATAATTCCGATATTAATTTTCTTATTCAGCTCTATGTAATTTTCACCAATCTGATTTTACCGAGCGGTTTACTTGCTAAATAGTAGCTCAGTGAATTTTGAGAGCATCGTTTCCTAAGGCCCAGTAGTAAGCGTTCAAAGATGGGTTGAAAGGGAGATATGTAAATACGAATGTTAGAGGAAGCACTCTAATATTAAAAAAACTATAACATTTAAGTGAAAATGGTGAAAATATTTAATAAAACACGACACGTTTGAAATAGATACACTGTGAAATTTTTCATGTATATAACATATTAAATAACAGAACAAAACGTATTTTTAATAATTTTAACATCTTTATAAAAATGCTCTGTCCTGGAGGCCAACCCCTTGTATTCTGATACCACTTTTTTCTATCGAGGGAATTTCATATAATTAACGTTTCGGCATAAAAAATGTAGATATATTTTCTTCAAAAATAACTTTTTTTGGAACTTAAAAACTTAAAGAGTTAACGAGAAACTTGTTATAAATCGGTAGAAATTGGGAATGCGAGGGCTAAACCTGGGGGTTGCGACCTCTCGAGAGTTAGTCAGCTAGTATGGGGATCGCAATATGTCAAAATAATAAGTTACATACACACCCAAATCATTTTATGTCAGGTTTTATATATTCCTATTTCCCAATTAACTAATAAATAAAGATGTGATGATTAATTAATGCGTGACATTTAAAACACACAAGAGTAAATTGTTTTCAAGCGAAAATAGACGATTTCTGTTTTTAGTCTTTAAGCCACAATAGACGAGAAGCCTTTTCGCACAAGTAACAAACGGGATAAATAGTTTCAATACATCCGTTACAAATGTATTCAAATCTTCGTAGAAGCCAAAACTTATCTAAATCTTGAGATAAATATTCTAATCGTGGAGTTTTGTCAGCCGATATTATTTAAATATATTTTATTAAAATAATTATTTATAACCAAATATGTAGATATATTTTTTTTTGCACAAACCACCTCGCTAGCTGGTAATGAGATTTCACATTCAACCCATTCTTTTCAGGTTAGTAAGGTAAAACATTGATAAACGTTAAAGTATGCAGTGAGGGAGTCATACGATTTTTTTTGTTTTATTTTTTTTTTTTACTTTTAAGGGGGTCGCGACACTAAAAAGGTTGAGACAATGCTCTAGGGCAGGGGTGGGGAACCTTTTAGCCGTCGGGGCCATTTGGATGCTTGTACTATCACCCGCAGGCCACACTTAGAGAGAGTAGGAAGAAGGGAGGAGTGTCGGAATTCTCGATATATAATTATAACCGCATTTTAACGAGAACCGATTTTCTTTTATTTTTATATCACACCTGACAAAAAGTCTTCGAATAAAAACACGGAAAATGCGTGACCAAATGTCATATTCACATATGAGTCCACTACTAGAAATTTATAACAGCACTCGGAATCGGAAGTTGCGTTCAAAACACAAGACTTAAGATTAATTATGCATAATTCTTAGTAAAATACAAAAAAAAAAAATTGATGTTGGATCGCTTATTTATTTGTGTCTAAACTGCTATTTAAGTAACGTAGGTGCATACGCAAGTACCTATGTTATACCTTTATCTGACTTTTGTAAAAAAGTTTTTAAAACGTATCCGAAACACAAGAAAAGTGCTCTAGCGTTCTGAAAGTATTTTTATGGTCTCGCGGGCCGCAGGATCTCCACCCCTGCTCTAAAGGTCGAATAAATGTAAAAACTAGTTAGATTTCATATTTGAACAGCAAGAAAATAAAAAACGAAATTAAAATAATTTGTTTTTTATTTTTAATAAAGTGACACTCGAAATCCCAACGCCAAAACAACAAAAAGCGCATAGGCCTAAAGGGAATTGCGCAGTGCCAACTCCCCCGCCGCGCCATGCGCCATAAGAATAGACGCCCGATATTAATTTACCTCCCAGCTTTATTTACAAAATAAACGCATCGATCAAATTTGAAACGTATTATTACGGAAAACGGACGTCCGAAAAATAGCCCGTCAGCTAATTTAATGCTCATTTTAATAATTAAACGCTGGATCTACCAAGTGCTCGGCTTACATGAGACAAGGTCGTAGGCCGAGATGACCAAAAATATTATAACAAGTTGTAATTATGTCCTCGATTATTTATTAACTAAAGTGAACCATAAAAAAACATAGAAACCCATTTAAATTAATTGATTTAGCAATTATATGTTTCGCGGAACAAAATTTGGTGAGTCAAAAGATAAATTAAATTTTATTGAGATTTTCAGTATTTAGGCCACGCAGCCGTCTCTTCTGCGCTGACCGCATCAATTCAGAATTTGTAAATGATCAGTTGCAGTTCCGGGCACACTTTGTGTTTATCTAATTACAGAAGATAATATTAAAACTATTTCCAAATGAAACCAACAGTTAAATAACTTAATCGATCGATACGTTAGTACCCACAAGAGTAAGCATGTAAGATTGTGCTCTATTTTTTGAGGTCGTTCCTAGTAATATGCACGACTTTTGTTTAATCAGTATCTTATCATTCAAACGAACAGGGCTTCTTATGGTGGGAGTAGGTAAAATAAAATAAAATGTCACATGGGCCTCGATTCTCGACGAAGTCATTCCACTCGAACATCGAGTGGAACGACTTTTGATGTTTGGCGTATGTAAGTATGTACCTTCAAAGAGACTCAAGAATGAGAAATGTATGTACTTTCGACGGCGATTGAGATCGGCCTGGATTGGAGCATCGGTACCCTGGTACATGTATGTCACGACCGCATTTTGCATATCGCTAATAATCTAATCTAACCCAACACTGGCCAGCAGATGACTGTGTGGGATCGGCCAAAATTGGGAATAAGAAATAAAAAAATCAAAATAAAACTGTAGATTTGTATAAAAATGAAATTCGCGACGCCCGCCCGCCGTCCGCCACGCGGCCATCTGACCGCCACAGACTCTTCTTTATAAATAGTATATGGTAATTATATGAATACATAGATTGTGTTTTGCGTTTGTATACCTAAAATTCAAGTGTCTTTCTTTAAAAAAATTATTATATCAGTATTTACCTGAGTTTTGGTTTCAACTCTGATGATGTCCATCGGGTTGGTTTGACCCCTCGCTACGGCCAGGGTGCTTGCCAGCACAGGATTTGCAGCATACGGTTCACTGCAACATTCAATTACAACCATTACCCACAAGAAAATGTACCAAAAGACAAAAATATATACATAGCTGGGTGCGAGGTGAAATTATAATTCCTTTTTCTTTTCCGATAGCTAACCGCTAAGAGCTAACAGATTCATTAGAGCGATACGGTTACTCTGCAAGACAGATCATAAGACACCAAATCTACCCCAAACGAAGACACAATTGGACAAGAGTCCAAAGGCTGCGCTTTCTTACCTCATTTTCATAAGGTTATTGAAAGGATTGCCAGGATACTGAGGAAAGAAAACTTCAAGACTGTCTTCGGAAAAAAAGATTAAAAACCAAGAACTTCTGAAACCTGCAAAAACAAAGATTTGTCTTGAGAAAGGTGGAGTTTATAAAATCAACTACTCCGATATGACACTGACAAGGTGTATGTAATCCAGACAGATCGGATCATCGCCAAAAGATCTCAGAACACTTTCGAACGTGCAAACTCGGCCATCCCGAGAAATCCAAAATTGGCCATTACTTTACATTTATTCCTGAAGTCCCGGAAAAACTCAAAACGCATAAAGCACGCATAATTACGGAGGCAATTTAAATCCAGATTAATATAGACGACGGGGCTAATACGCTTAGTAGTTATTGGTATCCGGTACTTGATGGCTACACCAAAACGAAACGCCGAAAACCATATTAATTTTCACTAATTATACTGAAATACGCGCTCCGGATTGGACCGCGCAATACGGCTTTGCTTTTACATAACATAAGCACACACTTCACCACAATCTGCACGTCTGCTCTGATGTCATATTATTATTTTTTTAGTTTTTTTTTATGAAATACAATTCTCACATTTTCATACAAAAAAGAGATTAAGTTTATTAGAAGTTACCATAAGTAATTATCTATATAATTTAATTGTATATTTTACATTGCCTACCTCATTTGGTGTGACCTGTTCTAAGGTAGGTGACATAAATGTAAAGTAAACACATTTCATTGCCATGTTGAGAGAAAATTAGGAAATGCTAAATTTAGATAAATATTGATGAAGAAGAATTAATAAAATATGTAGTGTCTAAAAGAAGATGAAAAGCGGTACGTTTTTAGACAAAAACTCAACGATTAGGTTATGTAAAAAGAAAGAAAATAATATTTAATGAAAATGCAAGACATTAAAGCAATGCAAAAAATAACAAATTCTAAGCTATTAATTTAATTAACACCTCCCTAATTGAGAATAACTTGTGTTTAGGTAGAGAAGGTCATAATATACATACATACACATTGTAACGCTGTCCGAAACGTTGTTAAAGAAAGAGGAAAAGCAACACGGCATAATACCCCAAAAATAATTCGTGATAGTACTTTTGGTTATGAACATCTCAAAACGTACCCAGAATATATATTTAAATATAGAAGACATTATTATTGTGTTGTATTTGAAAAGTTTATTAAACTCGTGATGGGGAACAAATGTGTTTGCGCATTGCCTTACCTACGATTGAAAAGCATAGACTGTTGATAACGTTAAATTTTCATTTAAATTACAAAAATAATTTTTATCAATTATAAGGAACGCATTAGGTATCTAGGTTTTCCGGTTACTAAGCTCTATGTCGTATAGTAATGGAATAATTTTATAGCCTTATTTTCTTTGTTAAAAAAGAACTGCGTTTATATAACAATCTGTGAAGGAAAATTCTTGACATAAAGAATATAACTTTTTTATTTTAAAACCGAATAATATTAACTAAAGAAAATGTCATTTTCTTTGAGTATAGTAATAAGTTATCTGTAAAAAAATGTCTTTACATAATATTATTTATACATAAAAAGACTTTACAAGATTGTATTATTCATCAAGGTGCAAAGGATTATACAGAGCCAAACCAAGTTTTTAAATTATTAAATGTAAAAAAAGGTAAGGACACTTCTATGCGTAAATGGTGCAAAAACGAAGCCACGAGGATTTATAACTTTGGGTGACTTTGGACAAGTACAAGCCGCAGAACGTATTGTTATATTTCAATTACCTCAGCGTCCCAAGGTTACCATCACGAGAGCACGAGACTCCCAACCGTATGAATAATAAACATGTTTTCAGTTGATTCATTGAATAAGTGCAGGTCAATTCAGAATTCCATAATATTAACAAAAACGGCTAAAACAGTACAAATAGTTAGCAAACTTTTTTAAAAAGTCAGCTTAAGAACGCTGTACAAAGCTAAAACAATAAATAAAATACTGAGCTATCTTAAATCTACATAAATAAAAGTGTAAATGTTCGTTAGTTCAAAAACTTAAATCTCCAAACGTTCTTCACCGATTACTTTGAAATTTTGACAGCGTTTCATTCGAATACGCGTTGGTTTTTATATACCTATATTATATAGCTGTCTCAACACAGGCTAAGCCTAGTGAGGCGGGCTATGATAAACCTTAACACATAACTACATTAACATTTCTATTATTTACATTTATTTTACCTACTGTTTATATATTACTTTCCAAGTGAAGTAAGTGAAACAACACAAAACTGCGCTATATAAATACTATGTTATTATTATTATTTCCGTTGATAAAATTATATGTATAGTCATCTAATTTATAAACCAATGTAATGTATATACTCATCTAATTTATAAATCAATGTATCTAATTTAGTAACAGCTATTGTAGTCTATTTTCATTATCTATACTTTTGTTATCATGCTTTATACATTTTGTTTATTTCTTACTTTGTAAATAAAAACTTTCTTTCTATTCTTTACCCAATATAATATATTGTAATGGCACTACTCGCCAAATCAAACACGAGAAACGTTTTTCTCTATTGAATTGGGTAGTTACATTAAAAAGAAAACATTTTTATTGTAATTAGTTTTATTTTTAGTTTAACATATTTATGTTTTTTATAAAAAAAAATATATTTTTAAATAAAAAAAAAAAAATTAAAAAAATGTACACAAAACAGTCTTTCATGTATTTTTATAGTTATAGTTTGAAAATTTGTCACAATAAAGATATTATATTATTATTATTATTATTATATAGATGTCACCTGCGACAGGTAAAAACATGACTTTTTAGAAAAAAAGCTGTTGGGCAAACAAAAAAATATATATATTTTCAACTACAACAACATCATTAATGTCGCATTTTCACTCTAGCTCCCTGAAAATTCACGGACTACCACTGCTATGTACCTACATTTATTATGAACTAGCCATAGACATATGAATATTAGTAGACCTGCCCTAAGTGATTAAAAGCGTATTATCCCCACTCCCCATACCGGTTCCATTGGAGCCGGCTGTGCTCGCGTATGGCCTCAAGTGAAATTTGAAAACGTGACGTCATCATTCTTGTGAGAACTATGGTCGAGGCATCATCGGTTCATTTTACGAAATAACACGGCAAAATGTTGACTTGTACTATGAAAACTTGTAAAAATAGATGTGAAAAAGAGAATAAACCCAATTGTCGTATTACATTCCATATATAAGCATTATTTTACTTTATTTTAAGCATATTCACATCGTATAATATGAATCAGTTGTTACTATCACATCGAGAAACGTCTGGACGCGAAACACAAAGCTGGTTGGTTGCTGGGAAGTAAATTATGAACATTTATAAAAGTGTCTTAACTAAATACTTAAACAAAATATTCGACTCTGAAAATAGAACCGAATTTTTTTGCCGAATTTGGACTTCGCAAATTTGTTCATAACGTGGCGAGTAATTTGCGCTCCCATATAAAAATGTCTATTCATTCAAAAGCAGATTTTACTTTTAAGAAGTAAATGGTGATATTATAATGCGAGATGCCTATTTACTGTCAGATTGATTTATTGACGAATCACAGTCAGCTTCACTCCCTTCGTTCTTCAACAGTTGATTTTACCCCTCGCCATTATCTTCTCGTCTATTAATTCCTATGTCTGTGGAACTAGCTGTACCCATAGACTAAATACAACACATCAATGGCTGTACCCCTCCACGCGTTGCTGCGGTTCAGTCTGTCTGTGATAGAGAAACAATAGTGCGTGTTGCCTTTACGTCCACCAAATGGAGCTGTTTGAACATGTTTGAAAAAAAATTTTTTAATTTAATTAAAATCAAATTTAATATATAATTATTAAGTTCTGCAAGTATTATTTATATAATACTTGCAGAATAATACTTTATTATTATTATTAGTTTGAAAATGACCTTGAAAGCCGAAACAGCTGTAACAATAACAAAAACCATAAAAAATAATAATAATACTTGCAGAACTTAATAATTATATTATTAAATTTGATTTTAATTAAATTAAAAAAAAAAATTAAATGGAGTTCTACGAATTAAACACAAAAACAATAAATTAATAATGTTTGACAAACATGAAAAAACATGTGTGTCCCACAGATGGCGCTGTTTTTTTTAAATCATGTTTTTCGCTGTTACAGGATATATCTATATAATATAGGTATATAAAAACACACACACATTTGAATGTAACGTTGTGTCAAAATTTCAAAGAAATCGGTGAAGAATTTTCGGAGATTTTCCGAATTAATTAATACATGTTATCATATGAATAAGCTATGGAAGGAATGGTGATAGATCCCATATATATAAGTATATGTGTGAGGTTGAAGAAAAGAAAACAGAGACTAAAAAAACTGGAATACAGGGCAGAGCAGCTGTTGTAAATGTTCATTGGAAAACACAAGTAATAAGGCGAGTTTTCTTCGAGTAAGAAGAAGAAACAAAGGGAAGGGTGGAAAAAAGCAATGGAAATGTTGACTTGGCAGAGATTCCAGTTGAAATTTTCCAGAAAAATAAGGACCCGTTTACACGAAGAAAACTACTGCGAATAGAAAAGTATGTACATCTAAATATCAAATTATATTTTTTATACTTCTGCTTTGCTCTATTTTCTATCAACATTTTCTAGTAGTACCAACGTAGCATAAAACAATAATGTCACCTCTTGTATGTTTATTTGGTTTTGTTGTCTATAGTGTTGTGTCAAATCTTCAATGTACAAAATTCAAGGTACTTACTTCTACTATTTGTTATTACTACTACTTGTTTATATATTTTAAGCAAATTACATTTAATCTACGATGGGTTCTTAATCTTTTGTAATATTTGTAGTAATATATTGGTGTACAACTGTTTTAAGGAGAGTATGAAAATAAATAAATATAAATGAAAGATGAACTTGCGAAGGTGAAAAAGTTTTAAATCTGGCAAGTACCTACCTCAAGTAAAATATAATATATGTAGGTATAAATACAGTAACAAAATTTATACAACGGATGATCATAGGACCTTGATAGGACCGGTACATATTATGCTCGCTAAGTACGTGAATGCTAATGCTGATATGTAAGCATGCTAATTTTGCTAGCCGCACACGAGGAATTCCAGAAACACATCCTATCAAATTTGACATTTACGCAAATAATTTCAAACTTTGTCTCGCCGAAATTTACGTAAATTGACCATATTTATCAGTATGAACTTCGATGATTCATCGAGCATTGAAGAATGTCGATGATATTAATTTATTTATAAAGGTTGATATGAAATCTAAAACAGTATATGGTTTAGCAAGGATACAGGTTCCTCTATTAAAAACATAGACGAAACGTGTATTATTGGTGATAATAGGTACTATGCTTACGACCCAGTGTACGGATTAAGGTGATGTAAGTGCTAACCCTTAGCGGTATCGTTAGGCTCGTCATAACTAGCATGTGAGAATAAAGTGATACACCGGCCCATGGTAGGTATTTTGAAAAAAGTCGTAACCTTATTATAATACGTCGGAATCAATCGCTAACCCTTTGCAACCGGCTTCATACGAGCGTGAATTAGTCTTTGAAAAAAATCCTGACAGAAAATAAATCTGTTTTTGGGGAACCGGCACAGACATAGGAATTAATAGACGAGAATATAATGGCGAGGGGTAAAATCAACTGTTGAAGAACGAAGGGAGTAAGGCTGACTGTGATTCGTCAATAAATCAATCTGACAGTAAATAGGCATCTCGCATTATAATATCACCATTTACTTCTTAAAAGTAAAATCTGCTTTAGAATGAATAGACATTTTTACATGGGAGCGCAAATTACTCGCCACGTTATGAACAAATTTGCGAAGTCCAAATTCGGCAAAAAAATTCGGTTGCATTTTCAGAGTCGAATATTTCGTTTAAGTATTTAGTTAAGACACTTTTATAAATGTTCATAATTTACTTCCCAGCAACCAACCAGCTTTGTGTTTCGCGTCCAGACGTTTCTCGATGTGATAGTATATGTTTCTAAAACTGATCTATATTATACGATGTGAATATGCTTAAAATAAAGTAAAATAATGCTTATATATGGAATGTAATACGACAATTGGGTTTATTCTCTTTTTCAAATCTATTTTTACAAGTTTTCATAGTACAAGTCAACATTTTGCCGTGTTATTTCGTAAAATGAACCGATGATGCCTCGACCATAGTTCGCACAAGAATGATGACGTCACGTTTTCAAATTTCACTTGAGGCCATATGCGAGCCCAGCCGGCTCAATGGAACCGGTATGGGGAGTGGGGATAATACGCTTTTAATCACTTAGGGCAGGTCTACTAATATTCATATGTCTATGGGAACCGGTGACGAACGACTTGGACACGGATATTATTTATTGACAGAATTCCTAAACAATGAGTTTACTGACTAGCATATTTGCAAATTTGGATTTTCTATTGAAACTTTACATGGAACTTAAAATGTTTTTATTGTGATGTGAAATGAAACTTAAAACTATACTGCGGCATGGAACAGGATTTATTTATTTTTATGTACTTAATTGCCTACTCCTTGCGGAGGATTACTTTAGGTATTTTATATTTGGTCATTTTATTCTCGCTGTATTGAGCGAGAACGCTAATGGTTAGATTTTAATGTCCTGCTAGGTCGGCGTAGAATTTTTCCGAGTGTGAAACAATCAACTCCTTTATCAGAGGAATGTTTGTGTCTTTATGGAGAGGTTAATATTGATCCACTTCGGCGCTATCAACCTAATCGAATGACTTTGTTTTGTAGGGTTTGTAATTTATTTGATTGTGTGTGAGCTGCGCGTCCCCAAATGGGTGCAGCGTATTTAAAGACCGACCGTATAGTCGTCTTGTATACGAGTAATGTATTGTCTGCTGATAGTCGACTATTTCTACCTAGCATGGGGTAGAGTGCTGATATTGACTTATTTGCTGATTTTACTTTTTCATTCATGTGCTTGGCCTAAGTTAATTTAGAATCTAATGTTACTCCGAGGTATTCAATTGATTTTTCCCATGGAACCTTTTCCTTAAACAGTATTATGTTCGGGGGCTGTTTGGGAAGTCTTCGTGAAAAAGCACAGCAGCACTTTTAGTGGGATTTATTGTAATTCTTTTTTCAATAATCTTCGATTAGAGTAGCTTGGAGCTGTACGCGGCATGTAGCAGTGGTTGCGACAGTTGAATTTGAAATTACATTTGTATCGTCTGCGAAATGAGAAATTTTTACGTTGTCATTCATTGGTGTGGGAATATCGCTAGAATATTGGTTAAACAGGTTAGGAGACAGTGATCCGTCTTGAGGGACACCGGCTTTTAGTGGACGGGTGTCGAACGAACGTGCGGTACCTTAACGCGCAACCGTTACCTTCAACCAGTACGCCCAGCCCTAGGAAACCATAACTAAGAGTTTTACTAGTGTGGCCCATCACAATTCAGATTTCTTTTGCCGGTTGCAAAGGGTTGGTTTTTAAATGTAAAAATGAATTCATGTAAACACCCACAGTACCTATGGCAAGACGGAAGGAAAATTAATATTAGTCGCAGCGTAAAATACTTGTGACATATTAGCACAGAAGACCTGAAAGACATCGAGGATGCCGCAAGACAAAGACGAGCATATATACCCGGTAGAGCAGGAATGCTGTGAATGTCTGTTTTGTAACATTTGGAATCGGGCCGCTAACAATAACACTCCTTATGTAAATGGGGATAAGGTTTAAATTCCCGCTTAACACTAATCGCTTTTTTTATATTAGCAGGAAAATAATTTCCCTCAGGGCCTATATCATCTTAAAGGATGCTGTGTGGAGGGTTTTTTAGGGAAAAGAAGGAGAGAAAGTTCTGAGAAGGAAAAAGTTATGATGGGTGGGGTGACCGGATAAATCATCAAAATGATAATTCATCACATCTTTAAAAAGTTATATAAAGTGATGGAAAGTGATGAAGAAAAAACTTTATTAACTGGGTTAAGTAGACTAGGTAAGGTTAGGTTCATTTTTTTTTCATCGTTTTTAATGACTTTATATCACTTTTTAAAGGTGTGTTGAATAGTCACTGTGTTGAGTTAGCATGGAACCGATGGGTGGGTAGGAAACTTGGGGTCAGTGTGTCCAGGAATGACGGACGTATGAATCTATCCCTTCAATTGCGGTGCAAGGCGATGGGACGAGAGTCCGACCGATGAGGTCAAAAGGCCTCCCTCAACCAGTCCGGCCCGCCATGCAGCAGGTGGGCAGACGCATCCGCCGCCCAGACCTAGACAAACCTCACCCTATGAACCCGGGCACCCCTGCTAAGTCACCAAACGTAGCGAACATTCCGGGTAACCTATGACAGAGGTGTTGGTTATCCAATAAATGGTTCCCGGGGTGGCGGTACGCATACCCGCCTCTGAAATTGTATAATTGCCTGTCTTGATTTATGCAAGAAGAAAACCTCGCCAATGAGTGTGTTTTAGTGTATTTAATTGTATTTTATTGTGTAAGTTTTAAGTTCAGGGATACATATTTAAATGTTTTACGATCAAATGATTTCTAAAGAACTTAATTTGCCGCATTACACGATGAAACCTTAACCGAAAAGGTGTTCGTAAGTAGAGGATTTTGAACTTAAAGTTGTTTTATAGGCCTGATACTTTATTGTTAAGGAATAAATTATTAATATTTTCCTACTTTATAACCGGGTTAAATCTTCCCATAGAAAAAACTAAACCCTTCCACACACTTTTCCACAAATGATCATCTAGTCAATTCACATTATGCAAGTGCATTATATAAGCAAAATAAATACAAAACAATACAAGAACAACACGTCAACTCACCAGAGATCAAATGGGAAAATAATTCACCGACTCCAGATATTTTCATGTCAGAGGGTTCGGCTCGGTAGAACTCCTAACAGGGCCTATAAATCCTACTGTATTTAAAATGATTGATTTTCGCATTTTTATATATAAATTTTTTGATAGATCTAATACGCCTAAATTTTAATGAGTGAGCTAGGTATAATGCCAGTAGCCGAAATAACGAATGGTAATATTTTTATAGTCTGAGAATGCCAAATTCTTTTTATTTATTTTCCTAAATCTGTGTATTTTCTTATTTTTTCATTAACAGATTTTTGAATATTACAGGAATTTGGAATAGCGACATCAATGATATAAGTTTTTTTTTTTAATTTTGTCATGTAAAACTATATCGGGTCTATTATGACTAATCGTTCGATCTGTTAGTATAGTTTTATCATAATATATTTAAAAAAAATCGTTTTCTAAAAATGAATTTGGTTCGTATTCATAATATGGTATTATATTACGGCAGTCAATCAAGTTATGTTTAATTACCAAACTAATTAATGAATTATTTTTAAAACTTGATTGTGCCTAAATGTATACTCGGACGGTGCTAATATAGAACATCCCGATATAATATGTTCTATAGTTTCCGGAAAAGCCAAACATTTTCTACACAAATCGTTAATTTGATTTGTATCTTTGATTATATGCTTCCTATAATTTTTAGTATTAATGACTCTATCCTGAATGGCAAGCATAAATCCTTCTATTTCTGCGCTCAACTCTCCAATACTCAACCATTTGTTTGACGAAAATTTTTCAACATACGTTTGGTTGAGATAATTGAAGTGTTTTGCGTGTAAAATTTTATTTGACCAGGAATCTAATAATTCCTGGTTGGGATTTATAAACATGTTGGCATTCTCATCGTATAAATTTAAAGGTGTAATATCTCTATCTGCCTTGCAAATTATTTTGTGCATTTCTGAGCTATGAGCTTTCCTATGGAAAAAAGTTCTTAGCATTTTTGTAATACTATAATAATTTTAATAATGTAATACTTGTTTTTGTAATACTTGATTTTTTAATTATATTTTTTATGCATGTAACAAAAGAAAATTATTAATAAAAAATAAAATTCTACCTGATTATGTTTCAAAGAAGTTATTTTGACTATACCTCTACCTCCTAAATTTCTAGGTAAATTTATTCGTTATTTTTATCATTACTATTATGGTGTGGAACATGATAATAATTTAATCACAATCACGTTATTTCTACTTTGAATAATAACAATGTAATATAAAGCGATAAAAGACGATAAGAGTATGACGTACCTACTCAAATCCCAACGATGTTATTGATGGCGGTGCTCAGTACTCACTCACGCCTTCGATATTTTGCAAACTCAATATGAAGATATGCGATTATGAAGCATTTATTTTTTTATGTTATCAACGTCAAGAGTCCCAACTAAAAGACCCAGTACCTGGTTATTTAGATCTTATAATTAACCACAGCTAAAATCCTTTCAAACAACACTTCGATTCTTAAATGGTGGTATTTCACCACACGGAAAAAATTTGTATTGCTAATTTATTAAAAATCTCTTCAAATTTATAAAAAAATTGGTAAAAACGGGATTGAAGGCCATTTACTGATATTTTTTTAGTAAATTCGTAATACTATCGGAACACGTGTTCATGTACCTGCGTTTGTTTTGATAATATATGATGACGAAAAGCGACATAGTAAGGATTTTTTATGAACACGTGTTCCGAAATCGTGAAAACACATTGGTATTTTACTAAAAAAATTATCAGAAAATCTATCAAATCATTCTTTAAGGGCCTGCAATTCAGTATTTGAAGTATAAGAATAATTTGAAAAGATTCTTAATAAATTAGCAAAATTTATATAAGTAATTTTTCTCCGTGCAGGAAGTATCTAGGACCGTGGAAACCTATTCATATTCAAATATTAATTTAGGATGTTGGTTTCATGTAAAACGTAATAACAATCTATTTATATAAAGAAAATTGTCTGTGGCAGGCGAGTGTAGGTAGGAGTTTGTTTGAATTTTATACAAATCTACAGTTTTATACCGAGATTGATGAAATTTGCACACTAGATCTTCAAAACAATAGTAAGTTCCCTGTCGTGAGATTTCGAAAAACCAATCCCATCGCCTATTCCCCCTTAAAGCAGTATTTCGATACTTCTTGATGAAATTTTGCAAACTTGAAGTTCAAATTAAGAGGAAAATTACTGTCTACATCTGATTTTTAAAAACGTAAAGCCCGGGTAATGCCGGGGACTTCAGCTAGTAAGAATATAATGTCATTTGAGTGTTCAAATCGTGGTACGCTATGCATTTTGGATTCGTCTATATAAACGTAAACAATATTTACATACATATAGTATAATTATTTAAGTGGTGAGTCTAGAATGCATTTGCTTAGGTACTATTGCTATAAAATCAGACTGCATTACGTTTTCCGCGCTCGCTTTTAATATTAAGACGAGACAATACCCTAAAATAAAGCCAGCATCTCAACGAGCGGCTTTAGTGTATTGGATAGACCTGTGGTTGAATTCGCCCTATCAAATCTCTAAAATAAAGTGGGAATCTTAACGACATAAGTGATGAAGTCGTGTAAACACAATATTCGGCGAGCGGCCCGGCGCAATGGACGGACTTACAGTCGACTTTTCCCTAGAAGGCCTAGAAAATCGTATTTCCGTAGGGTTTCTTTTAATTATTTCCGATGAACGTATTACTAAATTCTTAAATGTTTCTAGAGGCATCCCTTGAGAAGTTACTAATTCATCACCTAGAAAAATAAAATCTGGTGCTTACCGCTAATTTTATAATTGAAAAACGTTTTATAAAATTTAAAAAATCGTTTTATTAGTTTATTATTCTTAAAGCGATGCACTACTTCGTGTAATATTTTAAATTGAGCCGCTATCAATAACAACCCTTACGTAGATGGCGATAAGGTTTAAATTCCCGATTAAACACCATCCGCCTGTTTTGATTTATGCAAGAAAAATACATGGCCAAAAAATGCCTTTTTTTTAATAGATTATTTTTTTCGATCATTTTATAAATAACTTAATTTGCCACATTATACAATAAAATAGTAACCGAAAATGGGTTCGTAAGTAGGATATTTTGAACTTTAAAGCAGTTTTCATAGACCTTTATATTTTTTTTTCTGGGCTTATAAAAAGACTCGATTATTTCAAAGGCCAAGATGTATTTTACTGGCAGTATTTAATTAAAGCATCTGAAACATTTCTAGGCGACCAAATTTTCAAACCAAAAACACTAAACAAAAAATCACTTACATCTGTAGGGCTCTAGAAACATTTGAGATGTTAATAATACGTTCATCAGAAATAATTAAAATGTGAGCTTCGAGCAAACCCCCGTTATTAGAGTCTTTTGTCGCCTTAACAGTATTATTGTAAATAAACCTACAACGATATAGAGAATGCTGCTTTGTTGGTGAGCTATGTGCATACTGTACTTCCTGCTTCAAACCAGTAGGTTACTTAAACAGATACATACTAAATTAGGTTTCTCTTTCTGGTATCGACCAAGCTTATCATAGATCCAGGTGAAGTAAATTTATATTATTTGTAGTTAATATAATATTACTAAATGTTTTATTATCTAATGATATTTTATGAATTACAAATAGACAAAATTGAATCGAATCAGAAAAAATCATAAAATACATTTCTTATAAATCGCACAATCGATTTAATAATTATGTGGATGCAACTTTATTTTTCGAAATTGATGCATTGAGTGTACGTGGACAATATTCAAACGCGATGTTGCTATAAAAAATCGTAAGCAACATTACTGACTGTCCGGATTTATTAAACGGAATTGATTTGAAAGTACCTACACGCCACGTACGCTCGTACATCTTTTTAGTGAAAAACAATGTAAAAGTAATTCAAAGCAAAATGGTTGCCTTAAAAGACTGTATCTTCAATTGCAATAAAAATAAATATAAAAATTCTATTATTATAATTGTTGATTTTATATTTTTTATTAACTTTTCAACTAACAGAATTATTTTTTTGTTATAATATCAACATTATTTTTTACGATGAATGGACTACTGATTAATACCATTGTCGGCTTCATAAATTTACAAAAAAATGATCCAATCTGCAAAAATAAAAAAATAATCTTGTAAAAATAATGTAGTAGTTATAGTCTGAATATAGTTTTGGCGAAGGCATTACATTATATCTGGCGTGTGGAGATCTTATATGCATAGTTTTAGTTTATTGCGAGGCCTGCGTCATGACATCGTTTCAGCATGGCAGGTCAGGCAAGCATCAGGTCTTCTTGTGATATTACGAGTGCCGTATCGTCTGCATACACAGTGCGTCCAATGAATGAAAACCATTAACTTATAATTGAAACTTATATAATATACTAGTAAAAGGTTGTTCCTAAAAATGACCCCTGTGCGACACATGTTGAGTTTTTTTTTGCTAAATATTTGTCGATCAATTGGTAAATTTTTAAATAAAATTATCGGCTTTCTTCCGATTTCTATTGCCTCCATTATTTCACTTAAAAAAACCAACACGTTTTAAAAAAAATAATTCGTAATTTATTTCCGTACTTTTTTCTATCGAAATCCATGTTAGTTGGGATCTAATAGAGAGAAATATTGTAAATATTTTTTTAAGTTTAATGGAAATGTATTTTTTGCAGGGCTGGCAATATTCTTATTGGTCTATAATTATGCACATCTATATGTTTGCCACCTTTGTAAATTCGTCTAATGATGCTAACTTTAAGTTCATCTGGTATGTAACTGCTTGTGCTAAAATTAAATTGATCAGATGAGTTACAAGAGGTCCTTAAGGTTAAACGCAACGCTCGTTGTATTCTACGTGTTCACAGATGGCGTTAATTAATTAATTTTGTTTAAATACGCTTTTGCAAGGTATTGCTTTACAGTATTAAGACAAATTATTTGTTTGCGCCCTCATATACGCAATATGAATATGAATAAATAGTTTTGTCCATATATAAACTCAATTCTATCGAGAAAGGCATACAAATACAATATTGGATTGAATCATCGGTAAAATATTGTATTTGTGTGCCTTTCTCGAAAGAATTAAGTCTTTAAACGAACAAAACTATTGATTCATATTCATATTGCGTATATACGGGCGCAAACAAATGATTTGTCTTAATATTGTAAAGCAATACCTTGCAAAAGCGTATTTAAACAAAATTAATTAATTAACGCCATCTGTGAACACGTAGAATACAACGAGCGTTGCGTTTAACCTTAATTATCAATTATTTTTTTAATTCAAACATTCCAACGTTGTCGATCTCTGATAACTTTTAAGTGTTTAGTTTGCTAACAATAATATTGATTTCTTCGCAGGTAGCTCTAAGTAGGTACATTCTATGTTGCACTTCTATTGGTCGATGCTAAATTGCATTTATGTACCATAGAACTGACACTGTTTGTGAAATAGTCGACAAAGTTATTTGCCACGATTTCTTTAGTATGCGTGTTTAATTTTTTTTTCGTCACAACTGACTTGCGTCTCAATAATTTATTTATTTCATCCCAGGTTATTTGCATCCATGAAATAATTTTTGAATTTATTGTTAAAAAAGATGGACTTCTATTGAATATTTTTTGTAACATTTTTTTTGAACGTTTTATATTCTAATTCAAATGATTGATTGGTTGGTGAATTCTTCCACCTTCTGTATAGTTAATATTTTTTATGTTTTCTAAGATATCAGGAGTTATCCAGGATTTCATTACGCGAGGCCTTTTGGATATAAAATACACAACGATTTTATTTTGTTCATACAATTCCGTAAAATTATTTTAATTTTACAGTATAACATATTACAATCTTGTTCTTCAAGCAATGGATGCCTCTCAATTGAATATTTTTGTCGATTTTGTTTTGAGATAATATCGAAATTCTTTCCCGCGTTCTGCAACTTTTTACTTTGCACTATATTTAATGAAAATAAATAACGTGTACACCACTATTTATTTTCATTACATTAAAATGACGCCACAAAATGAATTTGCGATTATTAAAAAGTGATAATATGACGTTCAAAGCTGTTGGTTGACCCTGATAAAATAAAGATTAATAACGGGTTTCATACAATTATGTTTTTTGTTTGAAAGAAAATAATTAATTTATTCAGATGTTGTAAAAAGTATGCAAATTAGTACCCGACGTTGAAGAGATAACTAATGATACTTAGGATGGGTTG
The DNA here is from genome assembly GCF_061612785.1 of Hesperophylax consimilis. Lineage (NCBI taxonomy): Eukaryota > Metazoa > Arthropoda > Insecta > Trichoptera > Limnephilidae > Hesperophylax > Hesperophylax consimilis. The sequence continues at coordinate 9,246,809 of NC_142842.1, forward strand.
TTTCGGAGAATTTGAACAATTCATCAAATTTCAACGTTATTTTTCGGGTTCTGTGAAAGTCCTATTCAAGTTTTTTTTGTTATATTATTATAGGCTAGTTGCTTGACAGAACTGAAATAATAACAGAATTTGAAAAAATCTTTCACAGAACTTGAAAATGAACGTTGAAATTTGATGAATTGTTCAAATTCTCCAAAGCAACCCGTCCTTAGTAAATATTATGTTGGTGTGTTGTTGACCCCTAGGTAATCTTTTAATAAGATAATCTGGCACAACGCCAAAGGTTGGATAAGAATGTAATACTTTTGCGTAGTTTAATTAGATAAATATAAGAAAAATAAGTATGTATATTACAATAAATCATTTGGCTCTAAAATAATTCCAATCAATCAGATCATATCTCGTCTTGTTGTGATAAATGTGATTTTTTTGTCATTAATAATTGCATATTTTAGTGTACCTATTTTCTTTTGTACTTGTTTTATTGTCTTGGATACAGTCTTATTTATAAAATAGTGTTCAGTTAATTGAAAATACGTAAAAATCTGCCAGTACCGATGACATAGGCCCTGAGGGAAATTAGATTCTTCAGGGCCTCCTGTGTGGAGTTTATATAAAAAAAAAAAAAAAAAGTACCATAAGAAAACGCCGATAGATAGTGTGTTGAATTTTTTTTCTTTATTAGCATTTAAACTTGCTGAACTAATTTTGTAGTTTGTTAGCAGGTACATATTGACAACATTTTAAGTAATAACATGGTACATTTGAAAACGGTATATACTCGTATGTTTAATAATGACGACGATAAGTTAACAGTTAAATATCAGAATTATATGTATAAAAAACAAGTACAAATGAACGGTTATTTATTACTCTTAACATAAAACTATTTATAGGTGTAATTAAATACATACTAAACTTCCCCCACAATTTTCTCTTCAAAAGTTCATTCATTGACCCATGGCCTTAGTAAATGGATCTGATAATAATATTGCTACCGCGATGATAGATTGTTTCGACCATAGAATAAAGAAGAAAACAAGAAATGAGATGTGGGCGTGTTTCGTAATCCAAAAGCCTGACATTATTTGCTTAAATTAAAAATTATTTTTAATATTCTGTGTGTCATCATCATTGTGAAATTTTTATTTCGATCAAATAGGATAGCGATATACGATGTCCGGTAAGTGTAGGAGAGACAGATCGCTTGATAAATGGGAAAGAACCAAACGTCAATGGCGATATTGGTTTCCATCCAAATCTACATGGAAGGCATTTCTAGTGTGTATTGAACATTTTTATGTGTGCAATTCTAGTGCATATATTCAGTGGTTTCGACAGAGAATAATTAAAGCGCTGTGGTAATCATTAGAATAATAAGCATCAACGAAAAACGAAACGTCGATTATTCCTATATTGCTACATTATTTTATTTGTTGACTCTTGGGGTTGTACCTACCTAAATTAATTTGTAGTTGAATAATAAGTGAAAAAACTATTGATGTAGGAATACAATATATTTTCCTCCAACTGTTACTGCCAGAAGTTGGTAACTACATTTTTTGGTTGTTTGAGCGATGATTTTGATGTTTATGTTTTATAATCTACGTCTGGAATAAGTTTTGTCACCTCTTACGTCGTTAAGTAAAACATTGTAACTTAATTATTTCATAAGCTTCCGGATTTCACAACGTAATACTAGAAATCAGGATTTATTTCAGTGCAGAAATTCTGGCACTAACTACCACATGTATTCCTCTTTTCCCAGAATACTAATGGAGGGAAACAATTATACCAAGTCAGTGGACATCCTGAATTTATCTTTAAAACAAATATAAAATGTTGTTAATGAAGCTATTCAGTTATGTACAATAAATAATGTATATTTCTTAATATTCATATGTAAAAGCTCTGAAAAAGGACGTTAATTTATAAATAAATAATTAATAGAAAAGAAAAAATATTTTTAAAGCACCTACAAAAATTTGCATGTTTGTTTAAAAAACAACACTAATGAATTTTTTAACAAAAGTTTGTCATACAAGATGGCTGCCAGGCAATTTTCCCTCACCCTAGATTTGGCTTCAATGCCGCTCATACAAAATCGCAGTAATGCTCTGTCCAGGGCTTTGCAAGTCCAAGCACTGTGTTGCCCGTGTGTTGCACAGTGTGCCGATCTAAAACATTTTTACATAAATTTTCAATCTATAGTTTTGGATTTTTATTTTTAAAGGAACAAAATAGACCATAATTATTATTACGGTACATTTTTTATAGATCGGATATTTTAATCATTATATCAACTAACATAGGGGTAACTAAGATAATACAGGGTGCGTTTTATGCTCCATAACGATTTTGTTTAGCCGCCATTTTGGTTTAGATGACAATTGTCAGTTGAAATTTGAAAGTTGTAGAGAGTAGTCGATAAAAATTTATTATTGAGCATTATCAAACATTTTAATTAAATAATTGATCAATTGCGAATGCGGAGAAAATTACGTGACCAATCGAATAATGTCTAAAAGTGGTGATATCAACTAGCCCCCACGACCCCTGATTTGATCCCTCCCGATTTCTTTCTATGGGGTATTTGAAGGAAAAGGTGTACACCAATAAATTAAAAATAGAAGTTGCTAAAATAACGCCAGAAGTCTGCGAAAATGTTATGAAAAATGTGCTTAAGGCGATGCCATACGTAGTAATGCAAAATCATGTGTTTTTGGTTTGAAAATTTGGTCGCCTAGAAATGTTTCAGATGCTTTAATTAAATACTAAGAGTAGAATACATCTTGACCTTTGAAATAATCGAGTATTTTTTATATAAGTCTTTTTATAAGCCCAGAAAAAAATAATGTATAGGCCTATGAAAACTGCTTTAAAGTTCAAAATCTCCTACTTACGAACCCATTTTCGGTTATGATTTTATTGTATAATGTGGCAAATTAAGTTATTTAAAAAATGATCGGAAAAAAATTAAATATTTATGCCTGAACATACACAAAATAAAATAAAAGGCACTTTTTGGCCATGTTTTTTTCTTGCATAAATCAAAACAGGCGGATGGTGTTAAGCGGGAATTTAAACCTTATCGCCATCTACGTAAGGGCTGTTATTGATAGCGGCTCAATTTAAAATATTACACGGCGTAGTGCATCGCCTTAAAAGAGCTCGCCTTTGCGCCACGACCAGAGGCGGCCACTTGACCGTCACCATATTCCATACATAATGTTAAAGACCATTATAATCAATCAATAAAATATAAAATTCATTAAAAAAAACATCGACCTGGAACATAAAACCCATCCTCTATTACCAAAGTGCTTTATTGTAGATATACTCCTCGTTAGCAATATTACAAAATTATCGATTTTACACCAGCAATTTATTATAAAGGGTTTTCCAATAAGAGGTGTTATTTTGATATTCAATCGTAAAAGATCAATGGTTTCGTTGCTTGTGTGGCACGTAGCGCCGTCTTGTTGAAAGTACACGTTGTCCAGATCAATACCATCCAATTCCGGCCATAAAAAATCATTAATCATCTCTCGATAGCGCAATCCATTCACCGTAACTGTTGCTATAGCCTCATTTTCGAAAAAGTAAGGTCCAATGACTCCGCCGGACAATAAACCGCACCAAACAGTCACACGTTGAAGATAGAGAGGCTTTTCAACCATAACTCTTGGGTTTTCCTAGCCCCAGATGCGACAATTTTGCTTGTTGACGAAGCCACCGAGGTGGAAATGGGCCTCATCACTCAAGATGATTTGCATTTGATTCACTCAAGTGAATTATAATAATTTCAATGCGTTGTTGAAGCGTGTATCGTTCCATTTTTATTAATGGCGTAGTTTCTACTTGTCAAATTTAAAAAAATGACAGCTTCAAAAGTAACATCTACCGAAATAGCGGGCTATTCAAAATAACACCTCTTATAGGAAAACCAAAGATATTAGAAGAACGAGATGTGCTATGAGCAGTTCATACTGTGTGGAATTGGTTTGCCCAGTGTCGCCGGTTTTGTTCACCAATACTACTGCACACTTTCGCTTACGCTAAGGTATCCGCACTAATACATAGAACAGATTTCTGTGCGTACACGTCCCAATAGTATTCAAAGTACCCTAATTAGGTAGTACTCCGCCTACGGTCCGGCGGCCAACATAGCATATCTCGTTCTTCTAATATCTTTGAGGAAAACCCTGTAGATGTATATTTATTTCCAGTGGTAGGTCATCATCAGCGTTACGAGCATCATTGAGTGTATTATTAACAACTACCGTTTTGTTATGAGTTATGACGCATGCGCACACCATTATAGACAAATTATGTAGAATTAACTTCATCCTCAGCAATCAGCTTAGCAAACCATGTATTTACTGCTTAAAACTAACATCACTTATTTACCTACATATTATTATACTTGAACCCACGTACATTGTTTCGGTTACAGAAAATAAAATTAAATACATCAATTTAAATTTAGATTTTTTTTTCTTGGTTGAATGATGTAAAAATGTACCCACACTCGTTGTCGATGTCAATTAATCAACTATTGGTGGCACTCATACACACACGCGCGCGCGCAAAGAATCGCATGTTTTAAAATTTGGATGATATTATTTTTTTTTTATTTATATTTTTTTTTTTTTTTTTTTTTTTTTATTATTTTTTTTTATTATTTTTTATTACATTTATTATATAAGTACATTTTTGTTTGTTTGTTACAATATAAGATAAAATATTTCAGGACCCCTCTTCCATAGAAGCATTAGCTTGTGGCTGGAAGAGGAGTGTACATTGTTTTATTGCAATAAGTAAGTAATTAAAAATTAAATGATTTTAAACTTATTTAAATGAAGTGAGTTATTTTTCATGAAGTGAGTTATTCTAAAGATTAATTCAATTGGAAACATTTTTATTTTTTGTGAGTTTGTCTTTAAAATATTTTTTTACAGTGTTTATTATTTTGATGTTATCATTAATGTTTCTAATTTCTTCAGGTAGTCGATTGAAAAAAATTCTTGCCCGGTAAGTGTAATAATTTTGTGCAAAGGAAGTGTTTAATTTTGGGCATGGAAAAATATATTTAGGTAAGTCTAGTACGGTTTTCAGTTAGAAATTGATACTTGTCTTTTTCTTTTATGATTTGAATTAGTGCATTTTTAATATAAAGATCTTTAAATGAAGGCACTTGAAATTCTTCGAATAATCGATCCGTTGGGTAATCGGAAGGTTATGTTATTATGTTTAGTAAACAAAAATTTACAGCTGTTAATGTACCAAATAAATGTCGGTATTATCATATTAGAATTTGGCTTAGTTGTTAGCGTTGTTGACCAGTCCCTGGATATTAAAAAAATATGGTTCTCGACAAAAAATGTTTTTACTGTCTTACAGTAAATATCACTGTCTTTCAAGCTTGGAACACTGACAAAAGAGAGGAACTCGTAAGTTATCTTCAGAAAGCCATATCCATAATTAGATGTTTACACTGCTTTTCAGATTTGGATCTTCCGTGTCTTAATAATCTTTTTTGTAAATTTCGACGGAAGTTGGATCTGAGTATAAATTATTTATAAGGTAATTTTGAAATTAAGATCAGATGGAGTAAATGCGTCTTATTTATTTGTACCTTCATTTTTTATTATATATTATTGCAATCATTTTCTGCAACTCCCGGATAATCCTTTTTGTGGACTACCTTGAAAAATGACATCAAGTTATTGTGCAGGTTTTTTGCAAAGTTGGAGCGACGAACCCAAGGTAAAAATACCATATTTGGTCAAGGAAAAGGCGACGTTCCAACAAGGCACACAGAGCCGGTTAAGACGGCATAATATTTTATGTTGGGCAAATGTCCACAATCCTCGAATTTAGATTTGGATTCTGTTTATGTTTTATACTTACATATTTTTTAATATGCTATATTCATACAACTTAATGTAATTTTCACTTAACCTCTAGTGTGCCAAGAAATCCACCGTGTTTTCCTGACGCTTGTACTCGTGTGCCGGCGAATCCACCGTGGATTTGCTATAATTCACCGCACCGCACTTGCCTCGATTATAAGGTTGTTTGAATCTTGTGCTCCTAGGATACCAAAATATATTGTATTCGCTTGGTAAGGAAATAATGTAATGTTAATATTATTATAGTTTGCCTTTTCGCCACTTGCAAATATGATTATTTTATCTGTGAAAATGTGCGTCGCAAAATCCCATGTCAAATGTCATAATTCCATTTTTCATAAATATAAACACATTATCTCGCGAGACGGTACAATTTATAAAAATATTATTTTGCAAAAAGACTGTCAGCCGGTGTACGGTGGAAGATTGCCATTTTAAGGCAACTAAACCAGGCACACTAAAGAGTACTAGGTCGCGGGAGAATGGCATTCAAAGGGTTAACCACTCAGACTAATTTGTTCACTTTTGGGAACATCTCATGTGGTCTCGTTGTGTCTCCCTTACTGACGTGGTGATAAATATGATCTAAATGGTGTTTAAGATAAGGGTGGAGACACATTACGCTGTACAAATCATGCCTTGGCCTGTTTTAGCATATCGCTCGCCATACACTACCGATGGGAATGTATGGCGAGAGATATGCTGAAATAGGCCAAGCCACGAGAATATGGCGTGGTCCGTCACAGGGTTTAGGGTGGTAATTTATTCGACTATGACTAAGATAAATTATTTTTATATTTTCTCTAGGGATAAATATGAACTATTCACAATCGAAAAAAAAGCTTTTAATTATTATTTTTTTGGTTTAGTTTACCAAAAAAATAATAATTAATATTTGACAAGTTCTAGTATCTTCACCAAAAAATGTGGACAATTTGTCTCGACGCCATCTAGTGAGAGAGTTAGCACTTACAATGCCTTTCTCATACAAAATAAAGTTGGTTGTTTCAGGTGAAAAAATGTAACAAGCAGTAATTGTTGAATGAAACACTAGTATATATTGAATTATTTCGCGGATAAGAGATAAGCCGCCATAGCTCAGTGGTCAGAGCTGTCGACCGGAAATCGAAAGGACACGGGTTCAAGTCCCGTTGGCGTCATGTATCTTTTATCAGGAGATTTTTCAATGTGGATGTGTTTCAGGCTAATAATTATTGCTTATAAAAATAAAAAGCTTTTATTTTGGGAACTTCACGTATCGCCGAAAGGGCATCATTCACTAATCATTAATTTGGTACTTTTGCCAAGAACAAAAACAAAAACAAACAAGAAACTGGAGTAATATAATGTATAACAGTAATTTTAATTAATGGACGTTGCGGATTGCATGCGGATATAATTCAATAGTAAAATAATCACATCAATCTAAATGATCAATGAGCACCTACATAAAGAATAATCCTAATTATCGTTACTCTGTGTGGAGATAACTCAAGACAAGACACGCTCACTCTCACTCAGTGATTAGATGTCTAGGGAAATTTCCCTAGATCTAGGGAAGAGAAAAATACTTTTTAGGGTAAAGTAAAAGAACACAACAATCAAGTAAATTCTGAAATTTTAAGAAAATGAGGTCAAATTCTGGGTAATAATAGGGAAAATTTTGAAATATTCTGGGGAATTTTTGGTCCGAAATTCTCCCCCCCCCTTCCAATTTTACTGTCGAACATCATACATGTTACTTAGAAGTAAGCTACTGGTAAAAATACTATAGACAAACCCATTTATACCAGTCGGCATAATCATGGCTATCTCTTTCATACACGAATGTCTCTTTCTATATTTAGACATACGTTCATTACAGGAATTATGCTTGTCTGTCAATCTGAAATGTAGGGAAAAAAATGGGTATCCCATCACTGCTCTCACTGCTCACCAAATAGTGAAAGGGGACACAGATTTCTAAATGCAATGAACATAATAAGACAAATCATCATGTTTATGAAATTTTAGAGCTAGAAAAGAGATGTGTAAAGTTCATGAAGCCAGAGTTTACCGGTCGCGACACGAACAGGTGTTCCTGCTTTGTTTTAATATTTTCCAATTAGTTAAGATCATACGGTTGCTAGATAAAAGCATATTGGGAATCAAATTGAAATAATAGAATAAAATATGGACCTTGTAATTATGTACTCTAGTCTAGACGTCGCAAAACTTTAAGACAAAAGATTCAAAACTGTAGGTAGAAATACAATGGCTTGAAAGGTTTTCAGTAGCATTGGCTAAGTTAATTTTTATGGAATCGATATGAAAATTTAATCGAGTTTAAAGAATGGCTTCCTATTATTGAAAAAGATTTTCATAAATTAAAAGAAAGTAAGTACCTACATAAGTACTTTAAAAATATATATAAATTATGTATTTTATAGTATCTGTATAAAACATAACGGGATTCAAATCTGCTAACATAGATGGTGGAGAGATGAAAGAATAACAACTAAAATGTAAATAATATCACATTTAACTAAACAATTTAATAAGTACAACATAAGGATGCATAGACATTCAAATTGATAGATCAGCCAATCAGGGAAAGAGGAACAAACCAAGTGCTTTTAGCTCGGGAGGCGGCGTGACCGTCTTCCTTTCTGTGATATGCCAATAAATGAATCTGACAGTATACAGGCAACTCGCATTATAATACCATTAATCAGTCCTCGAAAATAAAATTTGCTCACGAACTACTGGTCATTTTTACAATGGCGCGCAAATTGCTGGCTGCGTCGGGTCGACCCAATCGGGTAAAAAGAAAAGTTCAAGATTGTTTCTAAAATTAAATATTTTGTTACACTATTTAATTACACACTTTTACATCTGTGTTATAATTTGCCCACCGCAGTCATTTTAGCGTCGCTATGCCAGGCGGTTCGTTTAAAAACGAACATTCAGATCCTGCATAGAAAAGTCCTACAATTACTTTAGCAAATTTTAATTTTCTTCGCGGGGTCTGGTTATATCCATGTGCGCTGTTCAGCGGTCAGTGTACGACTGATGTCGTAGTTTATTCAAAGCTTTCTCAAAACCTCCTAGTGTCAAAAATATGGTCATGTAGTTTGCCTACAGCTCAACGAAATGATTTCATGTTAGGGCAAGTCAATTGAGATGTCTATGAAAGGATGATATTTCTTTGGAAAACGTCAGCATGCACAATCTATGCAGCTGCATTGCTTATACCATCGATTTTTGTGTGATTGATGTTTCGGCATTTGAAGCCATTATCAAACTGCTCAGAAGGCAGGAATCATGTTAGAAAATGATTTCTCTCAGGAATATTGAGCCGATAATAGAAATTAATAAGAATATCAAAAATTGCACACAAAAGAACCTATATACTAATTTCCTTAATTTAGGCGATGTGAAATATTGTTTGTGCGTTGGTGATCTGCAGTCATGCTCGGGAACTATTGCGAACTAACCGTCAAAAAACCTTTACCGATGTGCTTGTGATAGAGCGCGCAAGCGGTCAAAACGAATATCGTAATATTATTGGACCAAGGAGTTCGTTTTGGAAAAATAAAATAAATGCCTTCATAACGTTTTAAAAAAAAAAAGGTTTTCTGATGTTTTTCAACAACGGAGTTCGTATTGTTGATAAATCGACATCATTTTTAGATAATTAGTAATTACCAACATCTTTTTGAGTACTTGATCGACGTTGATTGGTAAATTAGAGGCATGTAATTATGTACTTCAATTTAAGTTTCTAATTGCCATGTTACAAATTATTCAAGGCGAGTCGGTATACGCGCTGTGCAATCGTAAACGATACCTTTAATATAATTTCTCAATTGGAATCGGTTGATCGATGTACAAATTATATTAGAAAATAAAAATCTTGCTTACACATATATTTTACTCCATATTGCTTACATTTTGTTTTAATTAATTTCAATTTAAGCAATGTTTGTACACGATTATTACTTAAGGTGATAATTACATAAGTTATTGGTCAATGTACAAATTATATCAGATAATAAAAATCTTGCTTACAAATATATTTTACTCCATTATGCTTACATTTTATAAAATTATTTTTTTTATTTAAGCAATGTTTGTACACGATTATGACTTAAGTTATTAATTACATAAGTTATTGGTCGATGTAAAAATTATATCAGAAAATAAAAATCTTGCTTACATAATATATATTTTTCTCCATATTGCTTACATTTTTCAAAATTTATTTCTATTTAAGCAACGTTTGTGAACGATTATGACTTAAGTGATGATTACAGTAAGTTATACCTATGTATAAAGTAAATTAAGGAATATGTAAGTATAATGGGCCCTACAGACGACTCAATTAGTTAGAGCGTTGAGTCTGGTTGAGTTTGAATATAAAGTTGAATTGCATGGAAATGATGTTGGGCGTGACTATCAAGTTGAATGGTTGTACCACCAGAGAATCCAACAACTATCCAACCCCAAGTTGAATCGTCTGTAGCGCGGTTGAACCGATGCATTGAATCAACTTTACTCAGTCTGCCTAAGAAGCGGTCGTACGTAGAAGTGTATGAACGAATAAAAATAAATAAAATGCCAGACAATGAAATGGAAATTTGAAGAAAAATTTAAGTTTAGATTGAGGATTTAGTATCTTCTGGGATACTAAGATCATATTAAATTCCTATTTAATGCTTTTAGAATCATCATACGACTGGATTTTTTCGTTCCGTGGACACTGTTGGCCCTCGTTTATCTTTGTCTTTCAAACATGGTTTGAAAGGGAGATATGTAAATAGGAATGTTAGAGGGAGCACGCTAATATTAAAAAACGATAATAATTCAGCGAAAATGGTGAAAATATTTAATAAAACACGACTCGTTTGAAATAGAGTAAAAATCTCTCGAAAAATGCTTGTTGCATTTATAGATACACTGTGAATTTTTTCATACCTATAATAAAAGAAAAAAACGTGTGTTTAGTAATTTTCTGAGCATGTTTGTTAGAAAAATACTTCGTAAACAACAAACCAGCGCCATTTGTTGGACTTGTTTTATTGTTTATCTATCTGCACAAACAGACTGAGCCACGGCAACGCGAAACGGGGAACAGCTAGTCAACTTTATATATTAAAGCCCAGCTACACTACTCGCGAAGTTGATCGAAGTTGACCGAATACGTTAGTGTGGGCACGAACTTCACTTCGCTTCGGGCAACTTCGCTTCGCTTCGCCCGACTTCCGATTGTTGTCGGTAAATGCGCCCGAGTCAAAGGACTCGAGTCCGAGAGACTGAGTTGGACTGAGTTACTCGCGAAGTTGCACGAGTGTGTGGGCACGCACTTCGAACTTCGGCTAACTTCGTCGAGGACTTCGTCGAAGCGTCGAAGCGAGTAGTGTAGCTGACACTTTAGATTATATTGTTCACTAAATCGCTTACTTGAGTGAGCGTTTCAGTTGGTGACATTTTCGAACTCGCTAAATATCGACTAATCATTATATCAACTCAACATTATTTCAATATTAAACACGTGTAAAAGGTAAAGATTTTGTCAGATTAACATTGACATTAACCTTTATCGGTCTTCACAGTCGATATATATATATCGACTTTTTTTAAAGTTACTTTCCATCGGTTTTATACAAAATAGTCTTCAAAGTATAATATGGCAGTAATTTTTGATGGGCATTTTTAAATCTAAAAACTAAATAGGTTTGCGTAAATTATTTTTTTAGGTTATTTCAAGCAACCGTATATGAAATTACTCAACCATCAATTTTTTCATTATCATAAATAGAATTGCAATATTTAAGAATACGTAAATATTCGTTTTTATCGCCTCCTGTAATGTTTTCATTTTGTGTATTGAAGGGTTTTAGCAAAACACAGTCGATATATTAGTGGTGGGATTAAAAATACGATTGCAGTTTGATAATGCCTCGCGTAATGATAATTACACAGCAGAACTTGTTTGTAAAAAAATAATAATCTTTTTTTTAAATAAATTCAATGATGATACTAATGAATGAATAACAAAAATTAACGTGATAACAATAAAAAATAAATGTGAAAAATACTACATTATTAATGTTGTAGCTGAAAACATTTTTTTTCAATATTTCAATTTTTGAAACTATTTTTTTTTCAACTTACGCGTACGAGTAATGTCGTATTTTTGCAATCTTATCACTTTAGCTTACTGAAAAGCCACGGACCACCACTGAATATATTATATAATCATTTACACTTTTTAATATGAAAATAAAATACATTTCAAATTCTTTGATAAAAAATCTGTGAAACCTCTGAAAATAAACATACTTAAATAATATGAAGGTATACGAGACGAGAAATTTATAATATAATCTTAATATATAAAAATCACGTGTCACTGTGTTCGTACACGCTAATCTCCGAAACCGCCAAACCGATTTCAACGAAATTTTGTAAATGTGTATGGTTGGTTTCAGCTTGAAATATAGGATAGTTTTGGACCCGAAAGTTGGCGATATTGTAGAGATCTAAAAAAAAATAACTTTTTTAATATTTTCCCATGCAAAAATACATACAACCACAAAGTTTACATAAAAGGCGGTCTGTGGCAGGACAACGAATTATTATAAAATGCATTAAACTAACTGGTTTCTAATCTAAATATATAAAATTCAGCCTGCGTATGTTTGTGCTAGCACAACTCGAAAAGTAGTCGAGCGATATCGCAAAAAATTCAAAGTTTGTTGTTATTAGTGCCAGGAGTGTTTAGAGACTTTTAAATTTGAGAAGAAGTCGGGGACGTCCGAGGAATACTTAACGCAATATCTCTGCATTGTAATGAGATACGGAGTCGAATAAAGTCGATATAATGTAGTTTTTTGACAGTAGTGTAATGTAACAGTATACAGTAGTGAATGGTGGAAGAAGTCGGAGGCGCCCGAGAAAAACATTAGCAATAGCGAAGCATTGCGGGGGATCCACTAGTACGTATATACTATAATATACTTTTCTTCAGTTATGGTGCCGACAGACGTAGCTATAAAAGATCAAAAGATATTTGGCTTGGCGTATTTCGGCATATCGCTCGCCGTACATTTCCAATTGAAATGTATGGCGAGCGATATGCCGAAATACGCCAAGCCAAATAACTTTTGATCTTTTATAGCTACGTCTGTCGGCCCCCTTAGCCATATAACCAAAGATATTAGAAGAACGAGATATGCTATGTTGGCCGCCGGACCGTAGGCGGAGTGCTACCTAATTAGGGTACTTTGAACGGTATCGGGACGTGTACGCACAGAAATCTGTTCTATGTATTAGTGCGGATACCTAACCGGATACCTAACCGGATACCGGATATCGCAGTGTCATAATCCACACTATTATTCTCCATTCTGATATTATTTCATCATGGGCCAGTTGTTTCACAGTAATGGATAGTAAATAACTGATCTTAAATATTAACTTAATGAATTGTTCAAATTCCGTGAAACAACCCGTCCATAGAGCATTACTTACATATTATATTTAATACTTTTTGTATGTACTTTTTATACGTTTTTTAGTTATTTTTACATTTACATTTATACATGTTACTTTCTTTATGCTGCTGTATTCATACTTTTGTTAATAGGACATGTTATGCAGTATACAAGAAAATAAATAGTAGCCATTATAGGAATAACGTTGACAATTTCATTTAGCGATAGATGGTATTATTATTATTTTGTATTTTTTACAAAAAATTGTTTGTTCTGTAATTTTAAGATAATATATTTTATTAAGCATTAATCTATATTCTATATTCATAAACAATTATAATGTTACACCTTACTAACCTATACAAGAAATGATAAAGTGCACTAACTTCGGGGGGTGATTCTAATGATTTTAGAAGTAGAAAAGATAAAATAACTTTTATCGAAATTCCAACGTTTTTAAAAAAAAAAGATGAATTGTTTGTATGTATGGGAAATTAAATATTTTAGTATGGGAAAAAACGTTGGAATTTCGAAATAAGCTAGTTATTTTTTTTACTTCTACCATCATGTAGAATCACCTCCCGAAGTTAGTACACTTTACCCCGGACACCCTGTATATTAATTAGTACCGAGGAAAATGACTGATTAGTTAAGAGCTACTGGATCGGCCATGTAATTATAAATAAGTAAAGCTCAATGTTGGTGTTGGAACCTAAGAAAGATTTACAGGAGCAACTTACTCGTAAAGGTGGCAGACGGTCCGAGCTAAACCATTCCCTGAGCCGCACGGCATGATGCCCAGGGGCACTTCGTCCAGCACCTGCTGCCAGTCGGGGCGCTCGAAGATCCCATTGATCACCTCGAAGAATATCCCATCCCCTCCCACGGCGATGATTCCTCGCCAGTTGTAAACATTGCGCTGCCTGATAAAATCCTTGGCGTAGTTGGCATGCTTTGTGACCTGGAGATCATACGGCAACTCCGCTTCCACCAAGATAGGAGCCACTCTTTGCTGGAAGCACTCCCGGGCCTTTCCTGCACCAGACTTGGGATTCAACAAGACTAACAGCTTCCGCTCGTTGGCAGGCGGTGCTAAGGCATTTATTGGGAGATTACTTATCAGACATTTTATTGCGATTCTCCATTTTTGAGCTTCTTTATTGTTATCGTCGTATTTATCAAATGATCTAAATCTGAGGGTAATCGTTGTTCTCTCCCGCTTGCCTCCGCGTCTATTTCGCTTGAGAATATAAGCGTAAATATACAAATATGCACTGACATCGTTCTCATCTTGTTCCCCGCTGTTTTCGTCGACGACCTTTAACGTCGGAGGGCCTGGAAGGGAACTGCACACACATGAAGAGGCTCCGGCGTGTCTCCGTTTACTTCTCATACATCTGCAACCCACAATATCGTTTATGGCAATAGTTTGTTCCTTGGTAGAACCATTGCATTCTTTCCGCAAACTTAAACCTTTTTCCGAAAGCCTAACTCGAAAAACCGTATTTTTTTTAGATAATATATAAAACGTTTCTTCTAAATAAACTTCAGGTTTCGTATCACCACTTTCATTAGGATTCATGTGAAAAATACCATTACTTTTACTCATGACGACCACTGAGGCGCGTATTGACGGCCGCACCAACTACTCAAAACTCAAACTCAAAACTGACAGTAGCGGACAGTAGAACGCAGAACCCAGAGAGCATAAATATACCACTCTCTAGATCGATATCTTCGGGCTTTTTGTATACAACAGAATTATACAGTACTTAACCACAGATATACAAGCAGTACCTACCGTGCGGAAAAGAGCAGTAGACAAGATAGAAAAAACTCAAGGTCATCTAAAAGTAAGATGCAACCATAGACAATATAATTGCTCTCGGCCTACTCCATTCATTCACTAGCCCAAAAAAAATATTTTAAAAATAAAAATGTCCTTGAAGCAGAAAAATGTCGAAATGTTTTACAAGGGCCTGACTAAGAAAATAAACTTTTACAGTGCATTTCCTTGAGATGAAACTTGTAAATCTGAGAAGAAGAAACCCAAAATGACAAGAAATTTGCAAAAACACTGAAGAAAATTTCCAAAACATGATTGTCCGACAGTATGACGAAGAATTCCGACATTTTTCAGCCTCATGAACTCATGGTTACATATGTTAAAAAATCTTTAATTTCACCAAAACAATAAGATAATACAGGATAACACTAATCAATAACATGAATAAGTTTATCGATATAATAAATAACATTTATACGTTGTGGAGGAAGACATAATGTCAAGTATGAAGCATTGTTCAAAAAACCGAACGAATAACCTAAAACTGTTAATTCACTTTAAACTTGAACTTACGTAGGTAGGTTGAATATAATATGTTTGTAACTCGCTAACACTATACTGGCTTATATTGTATTTTTATCACGAACAACATTAACACGCAATATTTTCGACGGAAATGATAGTATTTCGGCAGAAAATGACAACCCGCGTGTATAAATAAACCACTGTCATTTTGTTTGAATGATTTGAAACTGTCAAAATTCCGTCATCTCTTTCTGTTACACGAGTCATTATGGTAGAGAGCGAGAGATCAAACCAATCCTTCTGTTCTCACCAATGAGATCTGAGCTTTTAGCCATATTATTCGTTTTCTATAAGAATTTTGAGGTGGGCGTGGCGGTTTCAAATGAGTTTCGAGGCCAAAGCTTAGTTAAATGCCCCTGCCAGAGAGAAACACGGCGCTCACCACTTGGTGCTCGCTCAGTGATGCCATAATATCACAAAAATGAAAAACCATGTTTCAGGGGTAAAAAAAAATAATTTTTAATTTAAATAAAACTCCACTTAGAAGGATAAAAAACAATGCAAAAATCGTGTTTTATGTAAGCTTTAAGAATAGAATTTGAAAAAGGAAACAACGGTACCTACCTGTATTTAACTACATTAAAAAGAATAATTTTCCTTTCAAAAATGAGAAAAAAATGTGAAAAAACGAACCATTCAAAAAAAGAAGGAGTTAGCGCAACACGGCATAACACCCCAAAAACAAACAACAAAAAAATTTTAAAAAACATTAAAATTGTTTTTATTGTTGTCAATTAAAATTTCAAGAAATCCAATTTAAATTAAATAGTAATGTTATTAAATATTTAAAAAAAAAAAATAATTTTAAGGTTTTTCGGGTTCTTAAGATGAGGACAAAAAATTCTCCTATTACTTAGTTAGTTTTTTTCTACATTTTACATTAGTTAGTGAAGGTACGTAATTGATGTAACACGATATAATAATTTCTGTGGCGGTTTCTCCCAAAACTGAAAAATCTTCAAAAAAAATTCATCTACAACAACATCGATAATGCCGTATTTTTACCTCTAACTTTCGAAAAGAACCGCCACTGTTAATTTAATTTTGTACACATAATATAGGGAAAAAGATAATTTTAGATTGATTTCTTTTTAGTTTAATTTTCAGTGGTGGTAACCGGGGCGTAAATTTTATTGTGATTTTTTTTTATTACATAGTTTTTTTTACCCGACTCACTAAACAAATCCTGTTCTGAGCCGGTTATAGAGACATTGTGTACTGTACTGAAGTTTTAAGAACTACATTCATGAATTCTGGATTTCCCCTGTGATCCATGTTAAAAATCGTACCTTCTTTGTATTTTTATACGTTTGCATTTTGGTGGGCGATGAAAAACCATGTCTTGGAACTATGGAGGTATAAATTACCAAAAAAACATGCACGTAAGGTAAAAACCATGCACCTGGCAACACTGATCGTGCTTATGCTTGTCGCTACTTGACAGATGAAAATCTATAAACATACTATTTACCATAGACTATATATTATAAATAAATTTATTCAGCTGCGGCATGGCTGCGGCATTAAGACAAAACGATTTTATTGTAACGGTAAAAACGGTTTATTGTCGCTGCACGCTCAGCTTAAAAAAATTAAATTACATTTGATTTCTACAAGAAACAACTGTTTATGTTCGGGAACAACTTTTTATTTTTGACTTATTTAATAATCAATGTAATATATCATTGAAGAAGAAGATGATAGTAATAAATCTAAACGAAACATTAAACAGAAAAATAAAAAGAAAACGGTCACAACTAGGAATTGACCCCAGGATCTCTTGTCTTCCCGGGACAGGTGTCTTAAACCAATCGACCATAGTTAAGAAGACCTAATTATAAAACATCATATTAGTAGATAACACATTTAAAATTCAGAATTAACATCTGTTTCATGTTTCGTTTTAGTTAGTTAGTTTTTATTAGTATTATCTTTTTCTCCAATGAACTATTTAAAACTAGTGACTTACATATGGGACTTTCATCTAGTGACTTACGTCTAAGGCTTATAATTACTGACTTAAAACAAGTAATTTAATGACATAAATATTCACAACTGTGGCTTAAAGTTAGAGACTTTCAACTAATAACGTATGTTGTGAATAGTTGTTTCTTGTAGTAATTAAGTTGAAACCACGTGTTATTTAAAAAAAAATATATTTTTGCATATTCTGGAGCACAGGCATTAATCATAACTTAGTGTTCTTTTTTAAATGTAAATGTAAAATATATAATTGATTAATTGACTCTTGAAATTATTGGCGTCCGACAGCTGATTCTATTTTCGCTATAAATTATTGGTTTTTTAAAAATAATATTTCTGAAAATTGTACTTTCTTACCGGATGATGTGCTTATATATTGATATATATAGTAAATAATTTACCATAAGTATCTAGTTTCCCCAGAATGACTGAGAGAAATGTTTTTTTTACTATGCCCCGTATTCGGCGTATATATGGATACGGCGATCTCGAGCAAAACATACCTTTGAATAATTTTCATTTTTATCCAATGTTTTTATCTCCTCATTTCATCAACTTCAAAATACCTATGGTATCGTAAAATTTTCTACATTATGGCGTCATGTTTGCCCGGATATGCTTTCCAGTGAACAATAGGCTTTTCATACCTAACAAAATATATTTGAATAAAAAAATAAATTATTGTAGAAAGCAATCACTTTGTGGTTTGACATATTTAATAAAATAAAATAATTTTTTGTTTTAAAACCACGATATTTATTAATTTAAGAACCGACCGGTTTCGCTTTACTTAAGCATCATCAGGGTACAAATTAATACTAAACAAGAAGTAAATAATGTGTGTATATATATAACAAAATATAGAGGGAGACAACATGATACAAATATAAGTTCTCCAGTTCTCCTTACCTCCTTACCACCATGCCAGTTGATGCTTTGTTTCTCCCGATTTATTGATATAACCCGTCTAGTCTACATAATTATCTAGCGGTTTTTCCATTACTTGTGCACTTATGTTAATGTATTTTATGACCGTCTTTGTGTTGCTTATATTTGTATCATGTTGTCTCCCTCTATATTTTGTTATATATATACACACATTATGTACTTCTTGTTTAGTATTAATTTTTACCCAGATGATGCTTAAGTAAAGCGAAACCGGTCGGTTCTTAAATTAATAAATATCGTGGTTTTAAAACAAAAAGTATTTTATTTTATTAAAAAAATAAATATTTATTTTTAAGAACATTTAATAACATTGAACAAAAAGTTTAATAATGTTCATGCATTAGAGATAATGATCTAATACATATTATTTCTTACAAAAAGAAAATTCTTCGCAAGATATTCGATATTAAATTTTTAAATTTCGATTGTTTCTCTTTTGCAAACATAAGGGAGTGATAGTTTTGCACGATTTCTTCCAAAAATAAAATACTTAAAATTCTCGCTTGGTTCCTTTGCATAACATCACCCAACTTGTCTATGAACTTTTTGAACCTACGTCACGTCACATACACAAACGCAGCGTTTTTATTTTCTTTATCCATGGTAATTCCTTTTTGTGCAATTTGCCGAAAATAGCGCATGGCGTTAGTTCTGTCGTCAAAAGTTAATTTAAAACGCGCTAAAATACAGTGATTCGCGTCTTATGTGATAGTATTTACCAATTACGAAATGGATTTCAACATTAAAAAGAATTTTCCGGTGTATATGACTCACGTCGAAAGCGAAGGCCCGTATCTGAAATTGTTTGGACAAGCCGACAAACAGGGAGCTCTTGTAATAGAAAGCGTCATCAACAACGAACGTGCACGATTAGAACATGGAGTTGGAATTGTTCCACCGTCTTCATTACGGTGTGGTCTGATGTGTATAGCGCAGTATAACGATGAGAAGTACTACAGAGCCAGAATTAACAGTCTCCATAATATTGAAGCAGGTTTTGTATCTGTTTATTTCATAGACTTCGGAAACATAGACTCGATCCCCGCGGCTTCCATTCGGCTCCTCGATGCCTATCCCGATGTTCTACAGAAATTACCACCTCAGGCTTCCGACTACTTATTATCGTCTATAATAAACCTTGGCGTATGGGAAGAACCAGCTCTAACCAATATCCGAAACTTGCTATACTACCAAGAAGTATCGTGCACCGTGGAGCTCTCCATTTACAACAAATCTTTCGTCAGAATAAAATTCAGGGATCAAGATTTGGCAGATTATCTTGTTTCCTGTAACTATGGAACTAAATGTTCACTACAAGATCAGCAATATCTTCTTCAGAACATGTTAAGTGGAACAAAAGGGGGCAGTCAAGTAGTCGTCCAGCCGCAACCATTTACGAAAGCCAAAAACACAGCCAGGTTCTCGTCAGAAATATATAACGCTCCCAATGAAAACACTAGTCAAGCCTACCGAATTCACATGGCTCAGAACTCTCCTCACCATGACCCCACCAGCAGAAGTGTACTGCCAGAACCCAGCAACCGTAATAAAATGCGAAGTGTTAATGCGCCAAGGCCACTAAATAGACCCACGGAGGAGATGAAAGCTCATTACCAAAAGCCTGAATCAACAAAAATGATGCAAGCTAACAATAATGTGCCAATAAACAATCCTACTTTACAGAAGAATCCGTCCACCTATAAGAGTCGATTCTTGGAACTGAATTCGCAGCACCAAGTTCATGTTTCATTTGCTAAAGATGGCCCTAAGCTGTTTGCGATACAGCTACAGAGTGACGAGAACTTTCTGACATCTATAGTCTCTCAGATAAACAGTCAGCCCCCCAAGTGCCTGTCGGAGCCCCCCATGATTGGATCCGTGTGTTTGGGACGCTTCTCAGAAGACAATACCTTGTGCCGAGCTGTTATTATGGGACTGACTCCCTCACAATGCAAATTGTTTTTCATAGATTTTGGGATGACCGAATCAGTTTCTCACTCTAATATCTTTGATATTCCTGAAGAATTTGTTACTCCCTGTGTTTTTGCCCTGAGATTTAGTTTGTCTGGAATAATGGGATTGCAGATAACGGAGGAAATCAAAAATGAGTTCTACGAAATAGTCAATAATAAAGTTCTCACGTTGAGAGTTGTACCTCCGGAAGGCCCACCGCTGATACAGTATTGCGAACTCTCTCTAAATGGGGAAAGTGTCAGGGACATGCTGTTACAGAAACAAAACCCCAGTTTCTTAAAAATTGATCCTTCTTCTATAACTGGGGAGCATTCCGTTTTAGTATCTTATGTGGATAGTTGCACCAAATTCTTTATCCAGCTCTCGGATAACATAGATGCTCTCAACACTGTGATGGAAGCTGTGGAAGTTTACTGCCAAAATGCCCAACCCTTACTGTACCACCAAGTCAAGTATGGAATGGTGTGCTGCGCTCTATTTCCCGATGATCAGAATTGGTATCGAGCCTCCGTAACTAATATCAAGAAAGACAAGATAACTGTCAACTACATAGATTATGGCAATGATCAAGAGGTTACCTGCGATTCATTGCGGCCAATTACTCCAGAGTTAGTTAAAATGAGAGCACAGGCCATTCATTGTGCTTTAAAAGAGTTTGAAGTAAAACCATTCGACCAGCTGACATCGGACAACCTAGAGGCATTAACTTTAGAGAAGATTCTGTGCATGCGAGTTCAGGGTTTACTGGAAGGAGGTGTTTTACTGGTAGAGCTGCTGGATCAGTCTACTAATCCCCCCATCCACATCGCTCGCGCCATCAAGGAGGCCGTTGCTGCTTCCCTTACTCCGCCTACCTCCGCTCCTCAGAAGGTTTATTATCTATCTAACATACTCATAATCCCTTCTATTAATCTTATATTTAACATACTGTTAATCGAATCATGTTCTTTTTTTCATTTCAGGAATTCAATGAGTCTCCTGGAAGTGTTGAAAACTCTCCTGACTTTACCAAAAATAATTATAAAGGTGGCAAGCCGTCGTATAGTGATAGATCTTTGGGCAATAAGGACAATGAGAACCACTTTAGGTCAAATAGGCAGTATGACCGAGGGGACGGAAACCATTCTCAAGGGGGGCGCACTTATGACAGACAACCAGAATGTGAACAGTAAGTTGCAATTTGTAACAATTCCTTATCAAAATAATATCTTATCTCAAATATGGTGATGACCCTAAAATAGATAGATATTGTGTTTGTTCTGCAAAATTACACAAAATATTCTATACTTGTTTATAAATATAATATCATACTTGTTTTTAAATCTAGACTAAAGTGAAAAGAAGTGGCTTATCTTAGAAAAGATATATATATATACAGATGTATATTAATTATCATCAAAATATTATATTTTCTAATCTCCCTGCTCTGTATAGAATTGATATTATTTACTGGCTACAGTTAAGTTTTGAAGTATTACCTGAAAATAGGAAAAAATGCTGGCAGGCAATGCAACACATTCAAGCAATCTTAACAAATCTTACAGGAGAATGTATGAAAATCAACGGGAACAAGAACACAGGAAGTTGGCACACCAACAGTGGGGAATTCCTGATCCCTCGTATAACTCCAAATCTAGATATCAGAAACTGTTTGGTAGAGCTGAAAAAACCAATTCGCCCAGTGGTGTTGTTTCACAATGTCACCGGTACCTTATTACTTGAGATATTGCTTTCGCTTTATTACTATATCATAGCTCATAGCCGTCTGCACGTTGCTTTAGGTATAAGTGTCTTGCTTTTCCTATTCTAAAATCATGTGACATTTCTATTGTGATTACCATCTTTTGATCTAACATTGAAAAAATATTATTGTTTTGCAATAACATATGTTTTGCGTTCATAGTAACTCAACATGCATTTTTTAACATTTTTAGTCCATCACGTTTTAAGATATATATTTTTTTACCTTATCTCCACACAGGAGGCCCTGAGGAAAATAATTTCCCTCAGGGCCTATGTCATCTGAAGGGATGCTGTGTGGAGGGTTTTTTTAAAGAAAGGGAGAGGAATTTCTGGAAAGGAAAAGGTTATTGGAGGTGGATATGAATTTGGGGGTCAGTGTGTCCAGGAGTGGCCAATGTGTGAATCCATCCCTCCAGCTGGCCTTCAGTCAAAAGCGACAAGTTGGAGAGGTCAAAGGGTCCCAAAACAGCCTCTCCCCATCTGGCACGCCATGCAGCTGGTGGGCAGGCGCATCCTGAACACCCTCCCCTGCTAAGTCACCAAACGTAGCGAACCACCTTGGGGTGACCTATGGCAGAGGTGTTGGTTATCAACTAAATGGTTCCCGGGGCCGAATGTGAACATTGATGAATGAATTGTGTTATCACCCCTACCAGAATATGTACTTTGGTATAGGAATTGACTCTTCATTTTTTTATAATACACTGATGTTTTGAGGCAATCAAATAAAAATTATATGACAAAATTTTTGGCTGCATTTGATTTCCGAAATTATTACAAATTAAATAATTAGTGTCGTACACCCATTTAAATTTTTTTTTTTTTTTTTTAATCTTTGTTGGTTTGGTAATGTTTCATTTGAGTGTTTTTTAAATGCATTATTTTAGTTTTTATAGTGTATTCATTTTGTTCTTTTTTTTAGTCTGCACTAGATTTACATTGTAAAATGAGAAATGTAATAAAATTGTCCCATATTGCACAACCCATTTTCCGAATGATAAAATCTAAAATCAACATTTTTAAGCATTTTATAACCATTTGGTTATAATTCGACTTTTTCACATTGTTCTAGTATGTGGCTGATGAATTTTAGGTTCAGGTTCAGATGGGTTTAGGTTCTCCTCTAATATTTGTTGTTTGTTGTTAACAGTCAAGAAACAACATTAACTTTTTCATTACAAAAATATGTTCTATTTGCCCCTGTCCATTTTTTTTCTTATATGTAGTATGAGTAGAAGGTGGTGCATGAACCAGATCATCTCATTGCGGATGCTCAATGAGAAGTTTCTGGCAAAAAAAACCAGAAACTTTTATGTGCCTTTGTAGATCTACAGAAAGCATACAACCTAGTTGACAGGAAAAGCTATGGAAGGTGTTATCCAAGTATGGAGTGAATATGAATCTCACTCAGGCTATTGCGTCTCTGTATGAGGGAAACGTTGCATGTGTTAGGGTGAACGGTGGTTTTACGGGGTGGTTTGATATCACAAAAGGTGTTAAACAAGGCTGTGTAATGTCACCGTGGTTATTCATTCTATACATACATGGATAATTGTATGCAAGAATTGAAAGAGGTGGGATTGGGTGCGAATATGAGTAATCTGAAAGTATGTTGCCTGTTGTATGCTGAGAATGTGGTGCTGATTGCTAATAATATGGAAGATCTACAGTCTCTCGTGTCTAGGATGTATGAAGAATGAGTTAATGATGAATGTACGTCAAGTCTAAAGTCATGGTGTTTGAAAGAGAGAGTACGAAAACAGTGTGCAATATAGCTGTGAATGATAAATACTTGGAGCAGGTGGATAAGTTTGTGTATTAAGGAAGTATGTTTACGAGAGATGGGAAGGCTGAGATAGATATTGAAAGAAGGGTAAATGCAGGTAACTCCATTAACCCTCAGGATCCGACCAACTACAATAGCAGTTCAGTGAAATCATGACTTCCTTCAGGTGCACTGCAATGTGCAGTGTGCACTAGGTTTTAGAAGTTTTGAACGCATTTTAATACTGTCTATGAAAATTCCTAATTAAAATATTGATATTGTAGATGTCTGTCAATTATTTCATATATAATTTTCAATATTATATTTGTCTTTGAGATATTATAAAATATTACCCGGCTTTTAAGGGTTAATGGAGGACTAAACGCAGTTGGCGCTGACAAAAAATTGTCCAAAGAATGGAGTGCTGATACCTATCCTTATGCGAGGCATGGAACTGGTAGAGAAAGGATGAAAGTAGACTGAATGCTGTAGAAATGAGATCTTTGTAACACTTACTTTCCCAATAAAATACCCATCGCCCAATTTAGTTTAATGTGTTCATCCTTTAACACATTAAATTACGCCACAATAAACCAAAAACTTATTTAGAGGTTAATTTTTTTTTTGTAAAATACTTGATTTGAAAATTCTAATTATTTTTGATATTTTTCAGGGAAAGTTCTAAGTCTGATAGATTCTACAAAGCCCAGATTGGTGATAGGAAACCATATTCTGAAAGGAAGGAATATGACAGTGAAAAGAAACCATATTCTGAAAGAAAGGAATATGACAGTGAAAGGAAACCATATCCGGAAAGGAAGGAATATGACGGTGAAAGGAAACCATATTCTGAAAGGAAGGAATATGACAGTGAAAGGAAACCATATTCTGACAGGAAGGAATATGACACAGAAAGGAAACCATATACTGAAAGAAGGGAATATGATGGAGAAAGGAAACCATATTCTGAAAGAAAGGAATATGACACTGAAAGGAAACCTTATTCGGAAAGAAAACCATACTCTGAAAGGAAGCCTTATTTAGATAGGAACACAGAAGAGAGCTCTTGGGAAAATAAGCCCTCTGACACATATTCCAGCCCGCCAGCT
This sequence comes from Hesperophylax consimilis, assembly GCF_061612785.1. Lineage (NCBI taxonomy): Eukaryota > Metazoa > Arthropoda > Insecta > Trichoptera > Limnephilidae > Hesperophylax > Hesperophylax consimilis. The sequence goes on from NC_142842.1 coordinate 9,272,095, forward strand.
AAGACCCTCTCCAACCCCGTGGCATTTGAAACGCCTTTTGGAAAACACAATTTGGATGACCAAGTCCAGGATGTCAGAGTTTCCTGGTTCATTAACCCTGATGACTTTTATGTTCAAATTCTGGCTCAAGAAGAGCAATTCAAGAATATGATGATTAGAATACCGAGCCTCTATTCTGGTGTGAAAGCCACCAGCAATGACATCCCTACCGGGGCTTCTGTCCTGGCTCGCTTCCCAGAGGATAAGGTCCTATACAGAGCTGTGGTGCTGGACAATAGTTGGGGGAAGATCATAGTGCAGTTTGTTGATTTCGGAAATAAATGTCAAGTTACTGCCAGCGACGTCTGGCAGTTGGAAAGTGAACTGATGACCCTACCAGCACAGGCTATCCATTGCTCCTTGAAAGGCATACTGCCTCTTGATAAAACCTGGAAAAAGAATACTCAGGTTGATGAATATTTTAATTCCCATTTGCACAAGTGCACCTTTCACCAACACAAACCCCAACACGAAGATTTGTACTCTGTGTCTTTAACTAAAGAAGATGGAACAGATGTGGGCCAGAAACTAGTTGCTAACAACTTGGCACTTAATGATTCAGAATCCACTGGTAAGTAATAAGTAGTGCTACTCTTGTTATTTACACACTGCAAGCGACTTTCATCAGTGACTCTTTTTGCTGCATGGTTTACGAAATAAAACAAACCATGATGCCCGTTACAATTAAGAAGATGTTTCATTGAAGAAGAAGATAATACTAACAAATCTAAAGGAAACAGTCTCAAATAGGAATCGAACCCAGGATCTCTGTCTTATCGGGACTACGTCTTTACCTTTATCTACTCCATTTGAGACCGTTATCTTTTTATTTTCTGTGTCTTCTAAATTGTATAACCTTAACAGTTAAAGAAAAGTAATTCCAATAAAAATTGAAGTAGATGTTTGTTTACATATTTTATTATGAAAATATTTGTTGTTTTAGGTGAGGTTCCTGAATCAGCCATTACGGTATTCGTAACCCATATAGACACACCGGGACAATTTTGGTTGCAGTTGGAAACTGATTCTGAAAAAATCGACACTCTTCAAGAAAGCTTACAGGCTGCTGATACTTTTGAAGACTACGTAGATTATGAAGTGGGAACATTGTGTGTTGCTAAATATTCCGCAGATGAGCAATTTTACAGAACAATCATTTTGGATTCTGATAATGACATAATAACTGTGAGATTCATTGATTATGGCAATACTGATGTCCTTGATAACACTGCTGGTGTCCTGAAGTGGTTGCCAACTGATATGCAGGACATTGAGCCATACGCCATCAAATGCAGCGTTAATGCCACTCCCACCGGTACAGGACAGTGGACAGAACAAGCTTCTGAGCACTTCACGCACTTGCTTGGTAACACTGAAAATCCTGTTGATGCTGTCTTTATCTTGAAAGGTGCCATGACTTATGTCAATTTATACATCGAAGGTCAAAATACAACAGATAAATTAATAGAAGCCGGCCACGCTGCCCGCGCAGTCAAATCTGATGGTGATGACTTGCCAACTTGTTTCGCAAGCCATGTGAATTCTCCATCAGAGTTTTGGATTCAACTGGAAAGTTCAATTCTCGATCTGGAGGCTATTTCCGAAGAGTTGGTTGCTGCTGACGAATTTCCAATTCTTAATGAAATAGCTGAAGAAGCCATTTGCGCTGCCAAGTTTCCAGAAGATGATTTGTGGTACAGAGCGCAAGTCATCATTCATGGAAATGATGGCACTGAAGTGTTGTTCATGGATTATGGCAATGCTTCCTTGACCAATGAATTAAGAAGTCTTCCAGATAACCTCAAGAATCTTCCTGCTTTATCCAGAAAATGCGCTTTGCAAAAGCCTGGTAACATCAAAAATTGGTCAAAAGAAGCTGAAATGAAATTCGCAGAACTCGCAGCGGACGGAGCAACTATATTTCACATCACCTTTATAGCTTCAGGTGACATATCCATAGTGGAGTTATTTGTTGACAATAAGTCTGTAACTGATGAATTAATCTCCCTGTGCGATCTCTCCGCTAATACACCCACACCCTCACCCGATAGACTCCCACTGATTGGGGAGGACAAGATATCTCCTGTCTGCATATGTTACAGTAATTGTCCTGAAGATTTCTGGGTTCACTACATGTCATCTACAACAAATTTGGATATTATCACAGAAGCCCTGGAAGATGCTGAAAACTTTGAACCTTTCAATGATATTGTAGAAGGTGCCCTTTGCGTGAGCGTATTTCCCGAAGATAGCCTGTGGTACAGGTCCAAAGTAATAGATCATGGCGAAAATGGTATACAAGTTTTCCATATCGATTTTGGATCAACGGCGGTGACCACCGAGCTAAGAGTTTTGCCCAAATCTCTGCGTGAATTGCCGCCATTGGCAAAACATTGCAGTCTTCTAATACCCCACGAAAGGACCAAAGGCAATCAAAAGTTTCACGAAAACTTTGCGCAATGGGCCCTAGATGATTCCCAGGAGTACCACATGGACATTATAGATTCAAGCGTTGATCCAATGTCTGTGAAACTATTCTTGAATGGACAAGATATAGTTGAACTATTGATTGATACCGAGGAAATAGTTTCCCAAGACAATATGGATGAAACTGGTGATGACACAGTTGTGGAAAAACTGGATGATGCTATTGAACCGCTGCCCACTGAGCCTTGTGATGACAGTCCAGTGGATAAACAAGTCAACACTGATGAAGCCACTGAACTTCTTTATAAACAAGTCAACACTGATGAAGCCACTGAACTTCCTTATAAACAAGTCAACACTGATGAAGCCACTGAACTTCCTTATAAACAAGTCAACACTGATGAAGCCACTGAACTTCCTTATAAACAAGTCAACACTGATGAAGCCACTGAACTTCCTTATAAACAAGTCAACACTGATGAAGCCACTGAACTTCCTTATAAACAAGTCAACACTGATGAAGCCACTGAGTCTTATGGTGATAAACCAGTGGACAAACAAGAAGAAACCGCCATCGAGGCTTGCGATGACATAGTCATGGAAAAACAGGAAAATGTTGAACTTACTGAATCTAACGTCATTGTTACGCAAATTATTAAACAATCTGTGGATCTTACTAAATTGTCCAATGAAGATCCAGGAAGCGTGAAGAGTGAAGCAGGCGTAACGGAACTAGAAGCTAAGGAAGAAAATGGTGATAAAGCTCTTAAGACATCAGATGATAGTTTGGACAATCTATATGAGGGTGTAACTGATATGAACATTGAAGAACATTGTCCCGCTGAAACCATTTCAGAAAATGAGGAAACAAATTCTGGGGACATATTTAAATCTCCTGTTGTTGAAATGGATTATTGTGAAAGTGAAGTTTCTCCAGAAACAGAAACTGGGTCTGAATGCCAAAATCACATTACTGAAGAAAAATATTTAGATTTATCTAAGGAATTAGAAATAAGTGATAATATTACAGAAAAAGCCAAATCTGATGATGAATCTCTAGTGGAGCCTGAACTTACTGATGATTCTACAAGAGTATTAAAAACTCATGACAATTTACTAGATAACTCAAAGACTGATATTGACGTTTTGGAAGAGTCAAAAACAAGCTACAAATCATTGGATATCTCCAAATCTGAGAGTGATACATTGGAAGTCTCCAAAGATGAGAAGGATTTCTTAGAGATTTCAACAAATGACGAGTCTTTTGAAGATGGTGAATCTGAGAATGAATCTGAAGACGCTTCTAGTTCTGAAGACAAGTCAGAAGCAGACCCTAAAGCTCACGTTACACACCCTGAAGTTTCACAAAATAAGAATGAAAAAATAAAAAATGATAAATAATGATTCCTGTTTTATCCAAAACACATTCTGTTGATAAGCAAGTAAAATACTCACAAATATATTATATTAAGTGATTTTTACTAATTTTTTTAACGTTTAATGCTACGGTGTAAAGAATGTTAAGTTTGTGTTATGTGTATTGTATTTTTTCCTCAAAAATATTTAACAAACTTAAGAAGAACGGCTGTGCGGCCTTTTTCATACAAAACTTAAATCTGGATTTGAGGCCAAAATATATAATTATTTTTTTGTATCTAGTTATGTGTTATTTTTTTTTTTGTGTTTCAAATTATGATTTATGGGTCATTGAAGAATTCAAATTTCCATGATTTTAGAGGTAACTTCGGCATTTTTTGTGAGTTATGTAATTTTTATTGAATAACCCACTGTCTCAATATAATGAAAAATAAAATTTAAAACGAAAACATGTTATAAAAATCGTTTTTTTTTTTTTGTAGAAATTTTATATTATGTGACAATTTTTTTGTTTCAATGTAAATCGGTTGTTTATAATTTGAATTTAGGTCCATGAAAATGCTTTTTTTTTAAATTCAAATTTTCATATTTAAATCATATTTACACAGTACATAGATTTTTTTTAAAATTATCATTAAACTTACAAATAATTGAGCCAAAGTTACCTCTAAAATCATGAAAAATCAATTCTTTAATATTTTATAATTTAAAACATAAATAAATAAAGTAGCACAAGCCATACGAGATATTTTGATTTAAAAAATAATTATATAGTTTGGTTGTATACTTAGGCCTCAAATACAAATTTAAGTTTTGTATGAAAAAGGCCGCGCAGCCATTCCCCTTAACGGCTGTAAGTTTTGAGTGAAATGTCCATAACTTGTAAATATTTTTTTTCATACATTTATTACTGTACTAGATTTTAGGAATACCATTATGTATTTAGTGATTTCATTGAGGGTCTTATTTTTTATAAAAATAGTGACATAATATTGCGATTGCCTTTTGATACAAAACAATTATTTGCCATGTTTTCTTTCCTTTTTTTATGCCATGTTGGGAGGGCATATCTATATGTTTTAAAATAATAACACAAATATCCTAATTGTACTATTAAAATTTATGCTTCAAAATCTGAAGATCCTAAAAAAATATTATTACAGCAAAATAATGAATACGTTATAGTTTTTTTTAACACCAATCAAGAAAATTGTGTGTGTGCAGTGGGGTCAAAAAAACCTTTATGATTTCCATGTGCAAGGTTTCTGGAGGTAAAGTGCACTAGCTTTAGGTGGTTCTACACGATAGTACAAGACGTAAAAATAAAAGTGTTTTAAGGTAATTTTCAGGTAGAAATAAATCTTCTATGGAACAATATTATTGTACGGGAAAAACAATTGATTTTAGAAAAAATAAGTAATTTATTTTTTTACTTGTATAGAATAACCGCCAAAGTTACTGCACTTTACCTCCCGACACCTGTATAATTTTTAATAATGTTTATGCTATAAGAGGCAACTTTTTATTTACTTTAAAAACTTTACCAAGAAACTGTTACAATATAATAATTGGATTATAAATAACCTAAATCTAGGCGTATTAATATTAAATACCAGGCAACTGATCTGTTTTTTTGTTTACTAGATTTCTTATCCACTCGACCGATGGAGATTTCCGGATGTTCGGTTCGGCCATTTGATTTAATTAATATACCTCCAAATATGAATATGGAACCATATGAACTGCTTACTGCGGTTTAAATATGTTTCACGTTCCGGAATAAACTCATTATTATTATTATGTATTGCCAATGAATCCACCTTGATTTCAATGTTTTTTTTCATGACATATTTTTAGGTAATAAAAAAAAAGATGTTTATAATTCATAATAAAAATCACCTACCTAAATCTAGGTAGCTATCGCTCGAGTGGTTAGATGTTTGCACAATGGTCAACGAAAACTATACATTAAACATTATTGTTTCACTATTAAAATTATTTTATTGAAGAATTTATCTTGTTTTTTTGTAATTACTTGAAAGCTGATGTTACGGTTTTTTTTAAGTTTTTTTTTTTTAATGTAAAGCAACATTAAAATATTATTTTCATTTAAGAAAATCAGTCAGTGGATTAATTTTATTTGTTTAACATGCTTTTACTTTATCACGAAATGTTATAATATTTGTGTTACAATAAATAAAAACAACAATTAAAACATTCCAAGTATGAGTTTATTTAATAAATAATTTTGTCTTACCACAACAATATAAAATGTTAGCAACCCATGCGTGGGCCTTTTTTACATTTTATTTTTTCTCAACTAGAGGGCGGCCCGTTACTTGACAAAAAAATGGTAACATATGCAAATAAATTAACACCTCAGGTTAATTTATTTATTTATATGTATATACCATGTTCGCTTTTGAGAACAGCTCAAATGGTCTCATAAAAATCGTTGCATCTCCCTTATCGTCATGGAGAGAAATATGATCTAAACAGTGTTAGAAAGAGAAAACCTTTATATTCAAATATAGAAGTTTACCACAGAATAATTAAAATGTACGGCTCTGCAAAACCAAAAGTTCCGACCGAGATTTCAAAAAAAATTATGAAACTTAATTTTTTTATTCATTATTTTCATTTGAAATGACAAAATTTACATTTGTCTAATAGTAATTTTATTTTATTTTTTTATGTTTGCATTTAAAAAATTTGATGTTTATTTCTAATTTTATAATAAAAATTTGAAAGCGCATTTCATCACCTTTCCAGAACAGTTTAAGTTTACGAATAAGTTCAGAAATATTAAATTTTTTTTGATTTCACTGCAAAGTGGAAATACTCCGACTTTCTGACAGAATATGCCAGAGGCATGAGCGTTTAGTGACAACGGGAGCTGCATAACCATAATTCCCTTTTTTTCAGTATGTAAAACGAGCCATATCCGTTATTCCACGATTGTACGGGACGGCACTGTAGTCGCCGGCCGCACAGACGATGTAGCGGGAATGGCCGGCTGGCCGCTTCGACGCCTTAGAAGGAAAAAGGAGGGAGAATGTGGAAAAATGTGGGAGAAATTGGGAAAAATATGAGGAAAGGGAGAAATGGGGAAAATGTGGGAGATTATGGGAGAAAGGTGTATGGCAGGGGGGAGGAAGGTAGGGGGGAACCTGCGCCCTGACAAAGGGCGTTTCGACTATTGCAAAAAATGTTTCTTCTTGGTGAGCACCAGGGAGCCGGGAGAAAGAAGAAGGCCAGGTTGAAGTGAAGATCCCGGGGCAGAAGAGGCAGTCAGGGGCAGTCCAGGAGAGATGTTGATGGTTCGATGGTTGCTGGATCTCTGCCGAATTGCGCAAGTTTTCCGCCTTTTAAAGGACCAACGGGCTCAGCTCTCCCTTTGTTAGCGAGAAATCACGAGAATTATTTTGGGTTCCCGGAATTTTCACAGGGCAGAGCGCCGTTGTTGCGCAACTCGATAGCGGACGACATTGCCTGGGTCCCTGACTGTTTCTTTAATCCGCTTGCCCGGGACATATTTTATTTTTAAATAGTTTGCACAAATTTACGTATTAAAAAGGGAATTGATATTTAAAGGGAAGCTTTGCACAATATTCGATTTTGTGCAAACGGCGAGTTTTGTAAAGGAAACTGCGCATTCATTCATTCATGTTTTGTACAAATTTAATTTATAAGAGGGTATTTGGGGGGTCAAGCCTTTGTTTTTTGTCTATAATGATGACTGCTTGACCCCGTGGTTTTATTTATTAATCAGTTTTGCAGTTTTTATACAAGAGAGAGAATTTGTTGCATAAATTCGAAGATGCGCAGAGGTAAGTTTGTAAAGGAACTACCTCTGCGTAAATTCAATTTTATGCAAATTAATTTAAGTCGGTGTACAACGTCCGGTACAACGATATATATTGACTTCGAAAATTGTACACAGCAAACTAACGATCACATCAACAATACCATGATAATGTAGAAAAGTCATTTTTTTAAATACCTGGTTCACAGTTTTTGCCTTTTAACCCTACAAACCAATATTATATTTTCAACAATAGTTTTACCAGTTATTATTTTTCAAAAACAATTTAATCGCGAGAATTTGATTACTATTAATGTTTAAACTAGTTTTCAACAAAGAAAACTGGGCGAAAGTGCTAATAACGAATTCATAGCATCAAGTTTGTATCTAGATTTGTAGTGCTCAACATCTAACATTGTTAATTAGTTCCAAATTTGTTAATCCTAACTAATTCATTCCAAACGTTTGGTATATGCATGTGTAACGAATACGTTGACAATAGTCAACGACCAAGGATGATGATGACAGACGATGCGTCTGCGCTGCTATTATCCTTTTTTTCTATTACTTATATAAAATCTTATATTACGGTGAATGTGCGGCAGTGTATTGCACTAAGGCAGGTACCGCATCTCGTCCCAACTGCTCCCAACCATCTGGAGCCAGTGAAACTATGGCATCCCCAATTGGGGTATGTTGTGAGGCTGAAGGTAACGGGGAGGGGAAGGAGATGGGGTAGAGGAAGGTGGGGATATACCTCTGGTCACCAAACACAGCTGAAGCCATTTCAAGCAATGTTTCTATTCTGAATGGTTGTCTTACACCAGGGCGATACTGAGAGTATCTTCCACTCTGATACGTGCTGCAAATCTTTATACAGGGTGTCCGGAAACTCGTAGTACAAGCGGGAAACTGGTGAATCTACATCACATTTGGAGTCGATTTTGTAGTATATTTTTTTTTTATTTGAGCTTTCGTTGGTATCGAGTAAATCGAGTTTGAAGTTGATTTTTTTTTTTTTTTTTTTTTAATCAAATTCTTATAAATTATTACTGAAGATCAAAGTACCCAACTAATTAAAACTATTTGAAAGTAAAACAAATGAAGAAACTCGGATTTGAAGCATTATTTTGAAATCACCCTTCATTTAACCCGGTGTAATCATAAAATATTTCTGCTCTGCAGGGTTAAAACATCTGTTATTCAACCCTTAACACCAGAAAAAACTTTAACCCTAAAATAGCCGAAAAATATTTTTTTTTGGTTTTTTTTTTTTTTTGAAAATGCTCAAATCAAAAAACTTTATGTTTTTTTGGGTTCCCCATGTGGTGTAGATTCTCCAGTTTCCCGCTTGTACTACGAGTTTCCGGACACCGTGTATATAAAAACCTGCGTATGTTTACCCTCGCAAAACTCGAAAAGTAGTCGACCAATATTTCTGAAAATATCAAATAGAAACAGTTAGTTCTTATTATTGATAGAAGTAGTCAGGGACGCCCGAGGAAAACTTCATGCAATATGTCTACACCGGAACAAGATACGGAGTCGGATTTTGTCGGATGTGTAGTTTTTTAACAGTACTAGAATAATATCTGGTACTTTCTCGATCAGATCAGAAAGATATAGAACATTGATACATGCAACACGCATCACATTGGAACGTAAGAGACACGCGGCGAATGTACATCGAGCGCCCAAGATCTACGAGACCTAGCGTAGTACCTAGAATAATAGCGAAGCCGCCAGCCTACCTACTTAGAAAAGTTCTAGACATTAATAGGCGTATGTGACTACTATAAGGGTGTATCGGCACGTACCCGACACACTTTAACCATCTATTCCTTAGCACATTTGGAGAAAAAAATGTTATGGGCACTTTGCTGTCCGGTAACATTTTTTTTTCATTTAAAAAAAAAAACAATTTCTACACTCCGTCACTGTCATTGCTTCTCATGTTCAACAGCTATTATTAGCAAGTATGTCGAAAAGCGTCTTCGCTCTTTCGTACACACTAAATAATAATAGTTAAAAATAAGACGAATGGTGCCGTGCCATTTCGTTGTGATTGTATAAGCGCGCCAATGTAGGTACATACGTACATTATTCAACAAAACTCGAATAAAATATTGCCAGATGGGTTTTGAAACTTTGACAAAAATATAACAGTGGTGACATGTGGTGAAAGAATTATTAAAAAAAATGGCAAAGTGGCTTACCATTTTTTACTCCATATATGCTCAGGAATCGTTGGTTAAAATATGTATTTGGGTACGTGCCGATACACCCTGTATAAACACAGCAACATCGCGGTACATAGGGCAGTCAGTTTTAAGCGGCTACAGAGTATTCAGTAAGTGAGTCCCAGGAAGTGCCAGTCGCCTACTGAGCGGTCATTCCGTTCTGCCGCCCCGCGCCATGCATGCACATCAACTACTATGACGATATCGTCGTTCGTCGTCAGCAACAACTGTGACTATTCTGGCTCCTAAGTAGTATTCGACAACCTCAATAAAGACGCTGCTAGGATACCTGTTAAGATTTCAGGTACTGAAATCTTAATATTGGTGCTTGTCACCCTAATGGGTGTGGCAACATTTATTTTGTGTTAGCGATTGCCGGGGCAATTTCGTATTGCCACGGATTTTTAATCCTTCTTCTCTTGTTACCATCCGTCTTGGGCGGGTCGTTTTTGGCAAAACGGCAGAGCTGCCAGGTTTTCACTTACATGTGGTTTATAAAACCGCGGAGAGAGATAGCAATATTGGGCTCACCGTACATGAGCTGTCCTACGGGTCTTTTTTATTGTTTAAATAAAGACCAATATTCAAGAGCTGGAGTTATTATTGAAGAGTTACTCCAGTCACACTTTCCTTTGGAATCTGGTGGTACCACGCCGGATTGCTCTGTCAGGAGAGTGAAGTTGAGATCCTGAACAATACCACACACATCTTTCATTCGTCTCCCTACCACATCCCCAAAGTAGTATTCAGTAGTGAATGATGGAAGAAGTCAGAGACGCCTGAGAAAGACATTAGCAATAGTGAAGCATTGCGGGGTCCACTATCTGCTTCAAATATATAAAGTTGTTTGTGGCGGGCGGCATGGATTTCATTTTTACAAATCTACAGTTTTATTTCGAGGTTAATGAAAATTTGCACACTTGACCTTCAAAACAAGAGAGAGGTCACTGTTTACATGAGATTTTGAAAATCACCCCTTTTCCCACCCCTTAAAGCAGTATTTTGAAACTTTTCTGTCTGATTTTGAACATTTGACGTTCAAAATTAGAGGAAAATTTCGGTGAACAAGATGCAACTCATTTTCGAAAAATTCTACATAACTCCCGGGCAATGCTGGGGACTTCAGCTATGTAGCTATCTATATATGTAAAGAAAAGTGGTCTGTTGAGGCTTGGTGTTTTACATAAATCTACAGTTTTTTTCCGGGATTGATGAAACTTTGCACACTTGACATTCAAAACGAGAGGAAAGTCACTGTTTACATAAGATTTCTAAAAACCACCCCCATCCCCTTTTTTTGATACATCGTGATGAAATTTTGCATTTGCCGTTCAAGATAAGAGGACCTTACAGTTGCACTTTCGCTTTTCATCTGAATTGTCTCTTGTGCCCATTAGTAAGTTCGTGTAGTTAAGTATTCATTGATAAACAAATACTTAAGTACGGCGCCAACTCTGTTCTCAGTGTAATGACAAACCTGAAATGCGAAGTGTACCTAAACGTGAGATTTTTATGGACTCCAAAGGAGACTAATTCTACTCATGTGATCTATGTCAATCAATGCAACTCCTTGAATGCTTATCCAAGTTCAGAAAGATTTTCTTGCAAGCCATGTATGCAAAGTCTAGCAAACTGAAACAGACATGAAATCTTTGAGAAAATTAAAAAATATGAGTAATACTCTGTTGTGACGATTGTTAAATTACTCGTTGCAAACAATTGACTTTGCAATAAGGCACCATGGAAACCCGTACTATGTCTCGTAGTCCAACGGTTACCCCTGTTGTAAGATAAACAAAAATATTTAACCGATAAACAAGGGAATATGCCTTATCTTAATGGTGTGATGCAATCCTTCTTCTTATTGACACTTGAAGTTGTAGCAGACTGTCTGATTATAAATTCACATACAGGAATTGGGTTATTTTTAAAACGAATCGAGCATAGCTTCTTTTCCGAGAGATAAAATAATTTCACTATTAATTTTTGTTTTACAGAATTTACAAATTGTTACATGTGTGTATGACAAATTTCAGATAAGTAGCTTGAATAAAAAACTAGTTATTTTAAAAGCAAGCCCGGAGCAATATAGACACGTCCCGTTCAAACCTCACACTAGTCTACTTCAAATAAAACCATAAATAGTTAGCAAAACAGCATTTAATTCAAATATGTAGGTATAATTGTTTTTTCAAATGGAGGTCACAAATGGATATATTTTTTATTTATTGTTATCAAGTTTAATTTGTAGAACTCCATTTTAATTTATTTAAATATTATTGAATATATAAAAAATATTAAAAAAAAGATATATTTTTTCCTCATATTTCATCCAAAATGCATTGTAGCATCTCTGGCTGGTAATTTCAGACGTAGTGGTCAGATTTATTGCTATCTATGACCTTCAACCCAGGGCCTGAAAGTAGTGACAACGAGGCATTCTGAAATAAATATGAATTTTCCATTAAATCTCCTCATAACCTTGTTCTGAAGAACAATGTGGCACTAGTTTTCAATCATTTCTAAACAAATATACATTTGCAACACAATTTTGTCGCTTTTATGACCAAATTAAATTAAGAAACAAAATAACTTACCTGTGTGTAAATAGATTTGTCTGGCCGGCACAAATTTGTCAGATATGCTTAGACATGCTTACTGTTTGTAAAACTGTCAAGTGAATTACATCAGTACTAAATTAGCATGGTTGTTGCATTTAGTAGTTCACACTATGCTCAAGAGATAGTGTTACTAGTACCCATCATTATTGGAAAAAATATGCAAAGTTGAACAGTGCCAACACAAAGCTGGCAAATTTAAATAACCGGTAAAATTTCCATTGGGACATTCACACCTCATTTTACAGTATCTCATCTTTTTTTATATGATTACTGACTACCACACAGGAGTCAATTACCCATGGAGCCAGTGGGACTCTATGTCATCCCTAAATTGAGGAATGTTGAGGGCGAAGGGTAATGAAGTATCTGGTGATTCAGATCAGTTCACCAAACAGTGCTAGAGTTATAAGCGACGTTGCGATCTGAATGGTGCTCTTCTACCGGGGCGAAGCTGAGAGTATCTAACACTTTGGGGAATGGTACTTTAGAAAATGTTACAAGAATTATTTAATTGTAAATAGCAATACAGGGTGTATCGGCAAGTACCCGAGAAACTTTAACCAGCTATTCCTTAGCACATTTGGAGTAAAAAATGTTATGGGCACTTTGCTGTCCGGTAACATTTTTTTTAATAAAAAAATTATTATTCATATTTTCACCACATGTCACCATTGTTTTATCCTTTGTCAAAGTTTGAAAACCCGTCTGGCAATATTTTGTTCGAGTTTCGTTGAATAATGTACGTACGTACCTACGTTGGCGCGCTTTTACAATCACAACGAAATGGCACGGCACCATTCGTCTCATTTTTAACTATTATTATTTAGTGTGTACGAAAGAGCGAGGACACTTTTTGACACACTTGCTAATAACAGCCGTTGAACACGAGACACAATGCAAATGACAGTGACGGAGTGTGGATTTTTTATTTATTTTTTGTTTTTAATGGAAAAAAAATGTTACCGGACAGCAAAGTGACCATAACATTTTTTACTCCAAATGTGCTGAGGAATAGCTGGTTAAAGTTTGTCGGGTACTTGCCGATACACCCTGTATATTATTACATAAACTGTGTCGTTACAATCCAACAAAACAAAGAAATAGACATGTCTAAGTTGGAACTTGGTGGTTTAAAAAATATCAACCTATAAAACCCATGTTTTTTTCATATACATTTATTTTCAATTTTCGGCCCAGTTGCGACATCTCCTTAATTTTATTTTTGGTTTGACTCAGACAACTGCGCTAAACCCCGATTGGTTGCATGACCTACATTTATTTCGAATATAGACGGCTGTAATGTCATCCAATTTCAGAGAAATGCGTATATGTCCGCGTGAAATGATGAACATGAAAAAATGCATTGTCATCAACAAGTCTATCTGCTGAGTTTCAGCTCGATCGGATGTCAGGAAGTGGGCTAAGTTCCGTTTACAAGATTTGCATTAATTCATTCATGAAAACAAAGTCAAAATTCAGACAGACATATTTAAAAATGTGTTTTTAATTAAATGTTTCTCAACAACGTGCCCATGCACTTCCTGCGCAGTACCTACAAAGTACATACTCGCAGGTTTTGCTAAACACAATTTTCATGAAATACAATATACAAACCAATATTCAAAAGATTTGTATTATGGCTGAATGAAAAGGAAAGAACAGATATTCAAAATATTCTAAATAAATAACATTTCATACAATTTCTCACGAAATTATATAAATTTCTCACGAAATTATATAATATTCAAATAAAACAAATGCGAGAAACTGCAATTTTGCAATACTAATTATCATGTAACCGCTATACCTATATTCAATTGTCACAAAATTTAATTTACTTTTATCTATGTTACATAGGCAATCTTCTCATGGAATGTAACTAATAAAAAAAAATAAAAAAAGTATGTATGTAAATATTTAATATACCACCACATAATTGTATCTTTTTGTCTTTTTACAACATACATATATATATATTTTTTTAAATACATACATTTCTTTTGGAACAAATATAATATGTGATTTACCCGCCTCGGAACAGACTTTGTCTAGTGAGGCGGGTAAAAGAAAAGAAAACAATGTAAACAACCATGAAATTAAATAAACGCCCGGGTTGCCGGCACTGAAACTGAAAAAAAACTGAAACCTACTTACATAAATAACATTATAAAATATGTTAAGTTAATATTTCTTCTAATAATGATTCTAAAGCATGACTGAAAACTACTGCTCTCGGAGTACTAGCCAAACAACCTTATGTATTTTATTTTCTTTTCATTACTTACTTTATTTTCTTGTATAACTTTCTAGCTTGAAGTAGTTTATACATAATATCATAATAACTGCTATTAAAACAGCATAATACAACTAGTTTTCGCATTGGATGTATAAATACACAATATTGTGTGGGTAAATGTGCTAAATGAAATTGAGGAGAGGAAGGGGCAGGATCACTTAAATAGATTATGTACGCACATGAAATTTACAACATAACTCAACTTGTAATATATTATTTATATATTTGCATACATCATTTTTTTAAACAATATTTTGTTGCTAAAATACATGTGTTATCATGTTCGAATCATACAAAATAAACATCAAGGCCTTAATAATTACCTTATTTTTTTAGTTCAAAATGCAAACAAATTATAGATAAAGACCACTTCAAATTAACCCGTCCTAAAATAGTTAACAAATCAAAAGTTATGTGCAAAATAGAATTGAAAATAAAAGTAGTTATTTGTGTGGCTGTATCGATGTGCTCACAATTATGGCGTAGTATTTTTCCTTTTAACCTAACCTAACCCAATAGATAGGCGTATGTGGCAGTGGTGTGAATTTCTCTATGAACAAAGGTGGACTGTTTAAAGTTTTGATACAAATTATCATGAATTGAGTATTGAAAATGGCTATTTTATTATTACCTCCCGCCATTGGAGGGAGGGGCCAAGTTAAACTTGGCGTAGTTTTGTCTCTTAGTATCTGGTGTATATTAATCAACATTATCAAAAAAAAAATTTCATTTCGTCTCTTAGGGCCGAGGTTCTCGAACTTTTTCAGCCACGTGACCCTAAACAGCTGCTTGATGTTGGCAGAATCGCAGTTCCTCCGAAAAAAATATTTTTTCTGTACCCCCTTCTAAATAAATATTTTTAAAGTAGGTTATTAGAAATATTTTTCAATCCCAATATCGCACAATATTCTCAAATTCCCAGAGCTAATGGGACTATGGCATCCTCAATTGGGGTATGTTGAGAGGCAGAATGGCGTGGCATATTATAATATATAATGAATAACATTGTTTTCTAAGGTAGGATGCGCCACAGTCGAAAATTTAGCAATTTTTCTATTTCTTCAAATCGATAAATGCCGTCAATTTTTATCATTCGGAAAGCCCATAGACATGCAAATTGATAAAATTGCCATAACAAGAAATCTGGGTACCATTTAAACGAACTGGAGGCAAACCACATGACCACAATATGTTTGGCACCAGAAGGGTTCGAGAATGCTCTGAATAAAGTACAAAATCAGTCGTAAACTGACCGCCGAAGAGCGTGCGTCGTAATAACCATAGCCTGCGCAAAGTTTTGCGGCGCAGTACGCTGTGAACTTTTTATGCAGGATTTTAATGTTTATTTTTAAACGAACTGTCTGGCGTGGAGACGGTAAAAAATGAGCGAGGTCGGAAAAATTATAACACATTTGTAAAAGTGTCTAACTAAATAGTGTAATAAAATCATAAGACTAAATAAATTCAATGACAGGTTATAGCTAATCAAACAAAAAATATGGCATATTCTTGTTTTATCTTTCATAGCCAAAATGATGTGAATAAGAAAAGGATGGCAATTCAGAGAATATGTGTGTGCGGATGAAATAGCAATATAAAGGCGGGCACATTTCTCGGTGTCACTATCAAGCGAGAAACGAAACGAATGAGAAAAGGAAAGCAATTCGAAGAATGTGTGCGCACTCCGCGCAAACTTGCTTTGTTCCCCTTTCCATGATTTGCTGGTCTATCAATTTGAATGTCTATGGGAAAGTCAGATTTTTTCAGTGCTTGTTTCAGGAACAAATTGTAATAATTGTTCACGAAGCCTGTGGTCATTTTCTTGCAAGAAATATCATGAAAAAAGTGCAAGAAATATCACGTCGTTTCATTATGCAAGGTTTGTAAAACATTTAGCCGAGTTTATTTTTTTGATCAAGCTGTTCAAAATTATATGTTTTTGCATTTACGAAACTAATGCATGACTAAAATGTAGGCAGCATTTTTGCCAGAATACTCAAAATGGTTAGTGATTTGAATAAAAACAACTTCAAGCATCAAATTCTATGTGACTTTTTGGAAAAACTTCTCTTCTTCTGATTTGTACTATGTATATTGTTTTGTGGTCAACTGAATAAATTAGCGTCCAAGTTTATTACCAAATTCATGGAAAAAATATACATAATATTTATTACATATATTATGCATTTTGATCAGAGATATGCAACATCTAAAAAAAATTCTATTGTTTAATTTATGAAAATTAAAAAAATAAAATGCTTGTTTTTCTTAGGGTAGACACAGCTTTTCAACTTTTATGGACTGCACGTCACTGGGATAAGGAGATCGGCGATAAATTTAAAAAAAAAACACACTTTTGGGTTGGGTTAGTTAAATGGTCAAAATGGGTGGTTGTGTGCATGTTGATATGTCCACATGAAAATATAATATTATGCGTGACATTTTATGAAAACATATTTAATTTTTTTCTTCCGGGCATATCATAAAATCTGTAAAATCCGAGTTCTTCTTCAGGAGTAGTCCCTTTTCATTGGCTAAATGTAGTACTGCGAGTAAGGACAGGGACACACTGAGGGCGTCCTTCATGTGCGTGGACAGCTTCAGGGGCAGCTTCTTGTAGAAGTTGCGGAAGTTTGTTTCCCGTACGCACTCTACTTGGCAGCCGTTGGGGTCGTTCTCCTTGTCCGCCCCGACCTCGTTGGAGGTCAACAAGCGCCAGGAGACTTGCTTCAGCTGTTTCATATCCACTTTTTTGGATCTCATCGCGTACGGTATGAATATTTTAGCAACCTAAAATTAAGTTTCGTATAAAATGAAGTAAAGTCAATGCACATTTATAATTACATATTATATCTAGTATCTCTTGTCTCTTACTCGCTTTTAACATAAATATTACCTTAGCCGGTGGCTCTACCATGTCTCCATTATTCTGGTCAGGTAATTTGTTCTGATTGTGGACATCGCCAGCTAACAAGTCTTCATTGCCCTCTTCTCCTTGCCAAGCTCCTCCCTCATCCTGAACAGATAACAAAAGTATTGTACTTGAAGCAAAAGGTTCAATTAACTGCCCAACTAAATATGATAAAAACATCCATTTTGATATATTATAATAAAACAAATAAAAAACTTTATTCCACTTAATTTTTTTTAATTTTTTTTTTTTTTTTTTTGGAATAAAGTTTTTTATTTGTTTTATTATAATATATTATAATGGAATTCAACCACGAATTATCGGTCTCAAAAATAGAAACATCCATTTTGATCCCATGTGTAACATGGTATGTAATGAACAAGGGACAAGTTAAATGGTTTGGTCATGTACAATCGATGGATGAAAAAAGGAATATGAGATCAATATTAATATTTATTTCAAACAAGCTGAAGCTGAATCCATCTAAGACTGAGTTTCTCTGAGCGGCCACAAACAAACGTCAACATTTCATAGACGATTCACCTATTTCTTATTATTATTTTTTTTGGTAAACTATTGTTTAAGACAAGATTTTTTATGCATAGCACAAAGGGTAACAATTATTTTACAAGCAATAATTATTAGCCTGAAACACTCATCCACATTGAAAAATCTCCTGATAAAAGATACATGACGCCAACGGGACATGAACCCGTGTCCTTTCGATTTCCGGTCGACAGCTCTGACCACTGAGCTATGGCGGCTTATCTCTTATCCGCGAAATAATTCAATATATACTAGTGTTTCATTCAACAATTACTGCTTGTTACATTTTTTTTCCACCTATTTCTATTTCCAGCAGAGATATCATCCCAAAAAAAAACAATCAAACTTCTCGGTGTCAATTTAGATTCGGACTTTTCGTTTAAAAGTGAAATAAATAAGACGGTAAGCACCGGTTTTTTTCACCTAATACATTTCAAGTCTATCCGAAGAAACCTTCCTACAGAGGCAACAAAACTACTTATCAATCATTACATAGTCTCACGTCTCGATTACTGCATCAGCATTTATGCCAGCCTTCCAAAATAAATATTTTAACAAACTTCAATTCGTGTTTAATGCAGCAGCACGGCTCATAACCGGGGTCTCTAAATATTCGCACATTTAAGAACACCTTTGTAACCTTCACTGGCTCAAGTGCCCTGAAAGAATCCAGTACAAATTGTGCTGGATGGTGTTTAAATCCATCAATGAAATGGCCCAACCCTGCATCTCTGAACTATGCGTCCCGGAAAACACTGGTCTGAGGCAGTCAACTCTTAGATCAGCCATAGGCAGACTGATGGAACCTAAGCGCAAGCCAAACACTAAGTTTGGTGATCGCGCTTTCGGAGCATTTGGGCCGAAGGCTTGGAATAAACTCCCTCCGGAAGTAAGATCCATAACAAATCCAACAGAATTCAGGTCAAAACTAAAAACTTACATTTTTAAGCTGTCATACCCTTAAATTAAATATACCATTCCTGAGAGTAGCATTCTTGTATGGTCGATCCAATAACGATCGAATACATCCTAATCACACTTTTCTTATTGGATTTACATTATTCGAAATCTGTCTTACACCGAGGGACGAATCACATTAAGGAAAGTGAACTCTGATCAAAACCTTGTACTGTAGTACCGCCCAGCATAAAATTTTCCTTTCCTAAACTCGCTCATTAAAGAACATAAATATATATTATTAAAATAAATACGGGAAAGTCCAATTGTGTCCAATTTTCCAATTACGTCCTGTGCGTGCGAACCATATCTATATTTCTCTAATAAAAAGTGTTAATCTCAAGTGACCTACCAGGTAAGTATGGTACTGTATATTATCTGCCTGTACAAAATATAAATAAATAAGAATAATAACATATGTACATTCTTGCATCACGTTCATCAATCAAATGCATTGTAAATATAGCTTTGTATTAGTGATCGACGAATCGGTGGATGCAATCTGTTAGTCATAAATTGATAATAGTCTGACTAGTCTATAGTTAGTAATAACATAGATCACTGTAGAAATGTATTATATATTTGTAGAGCGCCCTTGAAGTGATTTTGCACAAAAACGACGCTATACAAATCATCCAAATATTATTATTATAATATGAAGAAATCAGTCCCAACTGCTTAAGAGTCAATGGGAGTATATCATCGTCAATCGCCAGCCATCGGAGTATGTTGAGAAGCTGAATGAGTGGGGAGAGGACTTACGTTAGGTTGACTGTTAGGGCAGTAAGAGTTGTCATTATCATTATTGTAATCATAGTCATTGATATCACTGAGGCTGTGACTGTCTTCTTTCTGATTCTGGCTTTCCACTTCTCGTGCGGTCTTGAGTACAAAACTCTGCTTGAGGTTAAACTTGCGCAGGTGCATCAGGTTGAAGCCGCGGTCGATGGGAGTCTTGAAGTTGTTCTCGCTCCAAGTGTTGCCCTGGGAGAGCGTCTTGCGGCCGATCATGATCCTTGCGGGCACTATGGAGGAATACTCGGGGCACTCTTTGCACAGCTTGTTGAAGCCCATCCCCTCGCCGCTGTAGTCCAACTGTTTCTTTTTCCTCGATACCACCTTCTTGACGATGACATTTGTTATCATTTGACTTTTTTCGGCTATTCTTGAATCTGGAATTAAGTTTATATAATTTATCAATAATTTCAAGTGTTTAATTTTATTTAAACATGCCTGCGCGCTGGTTAATATAGTAGTGAGAAACTTACATCTATTGATATTGTTCTTCAGTTTCCAGTGGGAAGGGCCGGCCCAAGAGCCGATGACGGCACTACAGTAGGAATATTCCAAGAAAGCATCGGCATGGGAAGACGGTCGCATGTCCACTAGATGCGCTACTGCCCGAGTTTTATCTGAAACAAATTCAAAATACATAATCACAGCCTAAAGGTTCCAATAATTTGCTTTTCCACACAATGTCACAAGTCAAATTATCCTTCTGCTCATCTGAAAAATGTAATTAATGTGTTTTTATAATGTTCTTCTCGTCTGATAAATGTAAATGATATATATTTTTACCTTGCTAATTGCGTGCCTCATCACTTTCTGTTATGATATGTTTTTACCTTGTCTAATTGCATGCCACATTACTTCCTCTTCGTCACTTTCTACTCCTCTCTATGCATCATCGTCATCTGCAAATTATCCTGCTTCTCGTCTGATTAATGTTAATGATATGTTTTTACCTCGTCTAATTGCGTGCCTCATTACTTCCACTTCGTCTTCGTCACTTTCTACTCCTCTCTGTGCGTCATCGTCATCTGTAAATGAATTAAAAACAAAACGTAAGGAAGAAAAAATATATAAAACAGTAATAATTTGACCGGTCAGTGGTTGAGTGGGCATAGCGCTTGGGTCTCACCCGAGCGTCGCGTGTTCGATTCCTCGGCTGGCTAAGTCCTCCATCACAACACAAGCAACATTTTCGGCTTTCTGTGGTGGTAGTAGGAGATTTTCAAACATTGTTGGGTTATTCGTAACCTGGGAATGTTTGTCTTTCTTTTAAAAAAAATTTTTTTTTTTTAAATTGATCAAAATTAAATTACGAAGTGATTGTATTTAGGTCCTGTACTATTCTTATGTCTTCTTTCTTCGGTAGCAGTCATGCTCATGTATTGCTCTTTCGCATCGACTCGCCGTCTTTCACGATGATTTCGCATTCTTTCTGTTTCTTTCATTTTGTATTAGCAGTTGTTAGCTTCTTTCCGATCTTTTCTTGCTCTATCATGATTTCTAATATCTTCAACTCTTTTCTTTTGTATTCGTTGAAACTTTTATCGTCCCCAAACCAAACGTCTTTCTCTATCTGCTTCGGTTTCGTTTCTCCAGGCTGCCTTTTCTCTTTTCGATTTTGTTTGGAATTGAGTAAATACTTTCTTTCTTTTTGGCATTTCAAACACAAAAAATTACAAACAAAGAAATTCAAAAAAAAAATTATACGTAACAAATGTACATTGTGAATAATAAAAACTCATTAAAGAAAAAAAAAAAAAAAAAAAAAAAAAAAAAAAAAAAAAAAAAAAAAAAAAAAAAGAAATTCATGTTAACTTTTAAAAAATTTCACTTGGATATTCAAAAAGATTATTCGAGTTCACTTTTAAAAACTTTCACTTGCATATTCATTTAGACTTTTGCAATACTGACCCTGGCGCGCCAAATTTCGCCTTATATGTGTAACACTCTAAGAGAGAAAGTTCTGGAAGGAGCCACAGCAACACAGCTAGTAATACATATTAGTTTTTTTTTTATCCAATTATAAACCAATGTAAGATTTTTTTGCAACCATTGTTTACTACCCTTATGTACAAAATTGTAAACATTTCAATGTACCCAATGGGCATATAAAAAAGGGTAAATAAAAATAAAATTACCATAGTTGAAGTGATCACCGATTTCATTGGGCAACGGTTCTACATCTGCATTCAAATCAAAAGCCATAGCCTGTTGTGACAGATTTAAATTATTTTCAATCCACTTATTCGTGTTAGTTTTCCTGTAAATTAAGATATTGAATTAATCAAAGGCTATAACTTTAACTACCTATATACTTTTTAACCATATCGGTCTCATGCCAACCGCTGATGTGAGTGCCTTAGAAAGCCTGTACTTCTAAAAAACTCTATATTATTAACTTTGTATTAGTGACAGTAAATTCCCAGTTTAGACAGCCAGCATTAAAAATTTCATTAAACTTAACTCATATTTTATTTATCATGGTTGAACACTTGGTCTATCATGAATAAATGATACCACATGAGGGGCCAAATATTGAGAGATCTCGAGGACACGGAAAGACTAAATTTGAGGCTAATCAGTTCTGGACTACAGTTTCACGGTATCCTACGGTATCGGATGCGCAAATTTTTTGTATTGCAGTAGGGCTGTTTAATGTTTCGTTCCTGCATTTTTACTGTTTTTGAAATCAAGAAATATAGTGTGGTGTTATTTTGATTTAACCCCTATTTATTTAATTGGAAAAATATATTATCAAAAACAGTAGAAATGCAGAAAGGAAACATTAAACAGCTCTACTGCAAAACTACAAAATTTGCACATCCGAGATTGTTCTTCGGGACAGTCAAATTAATTATTCTGTCAGAGATTACAAAATGCAATTTGAAAATGTTAATCTCATTATTATTTGAATGAAAACACTCACAAATTGGCTTCTTCATCTTCAGGATCCCAATTGGTCAGGGAGAAGCCGTGGAATGGTCCACAGATCTGGTTATTTTTTTCAGTGATAATTGGGAAGGAACTTTTTTTCATTTCAAAGCATTCCAACTGTTTTGGATCTAGCTCCTTCTCCTTGGATACATTGTCAATGTCCAAAAATAAAACATCAGATCTGAAAAACAATACATTAAACAATAAAACAATACATAATGTAATAACAATAATTAACTAATAATTAATTTACAAAAGTATAAACTGTTTTTTCTCAACAGCAAACAGAAAATGTAATTCTATTTTCTTATTGATTTGCAAGTTGTTACCGTAAAATAAGTCCAAGACTTTTATCATCCACAGGTAAGGTAGCATTGAAGGCGCGATTAGAGGAAGTCATGTCACCCGTAGTGGCTGCCAATTGGGCAAAGAAGGGATCCATGCATTCATTGATTTCCACCTGAAATATTCATGTTTTCATTTAATGACATAAGGCAGCATCGGAGTCACGATTAGAGGAAGTCATGTCGCCCACAGTGCCAGCCAATTGGGCCAAGAAGGGATCCATGCATTTTGATTTCCACTTGAAATATTCATCTTTCAATTTAATGATATTATTAAAAAATATGTCAACACACACCACATGGAAATCAAAACTGTGAGGACCCATAAAAGTATTTAGTTTTTCGTATACATATAAATATACCTCTCCGTTGAGTTGATGCTCCACGTTGGTAGATAAGGATCCTTTAGAAGATTTCTTCTTTTTATTTTTTTTCTGCTGTGTACCTCCTTCACCATCTTCATTTTCCCCCGCATTAATCTCATCTTCTTCTCCGTCTGGCTTCTTGCCTCTGCGAACCTGAAGTCATTATTTATTTATATGAAAATATATAATTTTTTTTCACAAAATATATAAAAAAATAATAATATATCTTATTTTGGAACTAAAAATTTTTAAATTTAAAAAATGTATTTGGTAACTTTGGATGATTGTGTTGCACATGAACATAGAATTTTCTAAAATCAAATAATTATGTTCTGGAATTTCCAGATTTTTGCTGATTCCCGCAGGAGTGGGCAGAAAGGATGGACTGTCACACAACTCTGTATTGGCCCACACTCCTGGCTTCATTCACAAATTCTAAATTTCTCTCTCGATTTCTTAAAAAAAAGTTCAATATTAGGGACTGGTTGTTTCACGGAATGTATTTGTTCATTTATGTCCGTCAGGCTTTTACATAAAACAAGTTTAAATTTATTATATTAAATAGTGCATTCAAACTGACAAAAAAAGAGATAAGAGAGGAAAAAAGGTATTAATACCTGCCTGGAATAAATAACAAAAATCCACATAAAAGAAATAGTTAATTATAAGTTATTATAATATTTACATAAAGTAAGTTACAGATTATATAATACAATAATGTTAGTGAAACCAAAGGTTAGAAATTTCGTATTTAAATTTTAGTAAGGAATAAATGAAAATATCAACAGAACTGAATTTATTTCCAAGCCTAGGTAGCCTTTGGACTGGGGAATTAATAAAATAGTTGGTTTTAGATGAATGAACAAAGAACAACTCGGGAAGTCTCGTGTTACGATTTGGTACTCGGAATGTTATTATTAGCTTAGTTAAGTTAGACGCATTCACTAAACCATTAACTAATTTGAATAAAATTACCAAATCACTCATGGTTCTTCTGTAAGATAAGTTGGTTAAATCAAGAAAATTCATTAAATCAACTTAATTAATTTGGTCAGTGGGTATGGATAGTTTGAAATTGATGAACCTTAAAAATATGTCTTGAACTCTTTCAATTTTAATTTGATGTGCTTTATAGTATGGGGACCAGATGGTTGAATTGTATTCTAAATTACTTCTTACCAAGGCAGCGAAGAGAATCTTAAAAGAATAGAGTGACATAAAATCATTTACTTTTCTTAAAATAAATCTTAAACATTTCATAGCCTTGTTTGTTACTTCATTGATGTGTGGGACAAATGTAAAATTTTCATCAAATAAGTTACTTAGATACATCTTTGATATAAGACATTTTTCTAAGAGGAACATTGTTGATGCTATAATGAGACATAATAGGAATTTTATTTCTAGAGAATGATATAAATTGACATTTATATTATTTTGAACAATTCATCAAATCCTAGAACTATCCAAGAACTGTGAAACAACCTGATGAAATATTAACAGAACTTCAATAGAATGTTCACACAACTTGAATTTTAACCTTAAAATTCAGTGAATTGTTCAAATTCTGTGAAACATCCCGTCCTAAAATAATATAATAATCACCTGTAATTATTGCATGATAACATTATTATCTTTAAATTGATAAAAAGATAATTACCTGCGCAGCTTTTGACATGCCCCCCGCCATTTTGAGAACGTCATGATGAACTGCATCCACCCGGAAGGAGTATATTCTGGTGGAGGCGTCAAGTGTTGTGGAAGCCATTTGCAAATTTTCCATTCTCGAGTCATGTTTTTGTAACATGGATGTCATGAAATCTATCAACTGCAAGTTCCACGCATTGTCCTTGTTGATTTTCTATGAGAATATTAAGAAAAATTATCAAACTCTCAGAAAATAAAATAAAGTAACACGTAAGTACTCAGGAAGGATATTTATTTAAATATAAAGAAAATGGAAAGAAAAATAAAATTGTCCATTGAAGATGGCATTCTAAGTATTTGATTGTCTATTTATTAATATGAACTCCACAATGGAAGCATTGGGACATCAGACAAGTCAATTTTGGGAATGCTGTGGGGAGGGTTCTATAATATTTTAAAAATTTGGGCATGCGTTTAGCTTGTCTCCAGCGAAGACATCAATGACGCTAGTTTTCCAAAATTACCATTTTCTGTATAGATCTTGCATTTTATTTCAGGTGTCAAGAGGCGCCAGGCCTAGGAACTAGAAAACCTAGGAACCTGAACAGTGGGACGCACTCACAATTTGTACAGGGTGAACAGTTTTGTACTATTAAACAACAGGTACCAAATTTAATACCATACAAATAAAAACTTACGTTTTCTGCAAAGAGTTTCAAACATCCCTGGAAGTGTTCCTTCTGCGGAGAACCAACCGTAGATACGCTACTCCTTGTATTGCTCTGAGGAGTACTGAACTGGCTGGTGGCCTTCGTCCTGTCCTCCGCCAAAAGGGCCGCCCTTTCGGCTTCGTCGTCATTTTGTTCCTGAATCATGGATATGAATTAAAAATGAAAACAATAAGATGCTATAATATTATTTGACCGAAAGGTTTAACTACGAAAACCATTGTTTCCTTGTGTCGAGTAGCAACTGCGAAATTACTTGATTGTATGTAAACATGGGCAGTACTGTCAAAATGACAGCAATAACAATTAATTTACAACACAATTATTGATAAGTAGTTTTTATATAACCACAGTGGTGTTCATATTGAATTTGTATGTAATAAATAATGGAAACCTCATTTTTCCGAGAGACGTGAGATGTCCTGTTGACAAGACTTCTCCTGAGAGGGCTTCCGTCATTAACTATCGAGGACCTCATGACCATATCGCTATGGAGATTTGTTCAAAATAACTTGTTGGATTTTATTTACTATCTGTATGTTTTAAATCAGCAACTCAACGATTATTAACAATATTTCTCCACAAACTGTTGGACAACGGCAAACGAAGCTTGTTTTCAATTTGAATTTGATTTTTCTTTTGTCTATGGTTCTTCGTTAGCTATTCAACCGATTCAATAACAAGCCTGTCACACAAAAATATCTTTAATTTTTCTTTCATGTCATTTGACAGCTGTCACACCAGCGACAAGAAACTATGTTTTCATGACGGCTTTATTGTTATTCTGTAAAAAGAACCGAATAATTTTATATAGTTATGTGAGTGGTTTATTTGTGATAGTTATTTGACGAAAATGAATGCGGTGGTTGCGTTATGTCATTTTTGCGAATCTCACGGTCCTCGTGTGGTATTTTGTACTCAAGTGTTCAAAGAAAATAAAATAACGACAAGAGAAAATCCGACCGAAACAGATTGTCCTGCCTGCACGTCAATTGGAGTAGTTAAGACGTTCATAACAAAAGATAAAAATGGAATTGTGTATTGTAGTAAGCAAATATCGTCAACGGAAACTCTGGAAGCATTGTTGAAGCAAGCCTGCATAAGAAGCCTCAGTTGTGAAGTATGCACGGTGACAACTTCTAATCACACAAAAAATCACTGGAACATATATGAACCCCTAATTTATTGTCACTAACCATTATTAATAATAGCTCATACTCACAAGACAATGCATGAACTTGTGAGAAACATACTGATTACTTACCAAAGTCCATTGTGATAGTACCCAGGAAAATATTTACTTTAAATACGTCATGTGATCAAGTCAGGTTATCACTGAATATTATGTGCAAATTTTGTTCACAATTATATATCTCCAATTTTTACTATCATTTAACCCGCCATTAATAAAAATAAATTAAATATATTTTTTATTTTTAGGTCAGCACATCAAAAGAAAATGCTTTGGTATTTTTCGGGGATGAGACCCAGGGCTATGTTCTGAGTTATTCCTTCCAATTGAAAGACACACAAGCCCGAGGCCTAAAACGATTATTTTCTATTATCATACTGATGAGAGACAAGATGTTTTTGCTTAATTTGACCACTCATTTTTCTAGTGAAATACAGGTAAATAAATACGCGTAAAAAATGCACTGCTTTAATTTAGTTTTGAATAAATCCTTTTCTATAAAATACTGCAATGATTATTAGTATTGATAAATAGACAGTCTATATGTCCCCCACATGCACTCAGGCCCAATTCGGAATGCCATAGTCTCACTGGCTCCAGACAGTTGGCACTTTTGTGTGGTATTTAGATGAAAAAGGCCATAGGCTCATTGTACTATCTCACACGTTTTATCTTATTCCCTTAACAGTTAGCTCAGTCTATTTACTAAAGTTCATGAGAGTTTTTTTGGGTATTACTCGTACATTACACTCGAAGTTTTCCACATTCAACATGTGTGTGTTTCCTGAGGTGGCAGTGTCCTATTTATTTTTACTACTAGCGCCCTCTGTGACTTTGTGCCTATATTGCAATTGTAATGATAATCGAGAACATACAATAAAGAAGAAAATTAGAAGTGCCTTCTATACAAATTAGAATAAAAAGAAATGTGCCACTGACTTAGAACCTTTTTTATTTCAGGTAACAACCAAAGAACTTGAGAATTTAGCAAATGACGTATTTAATAAAGAACAAGCAACCTGTTCACAGAGGGCTTTTAGATTAAGGAGAGGTAAAATGGGTGTTGAACCTCCCCGTTCTTTAGAACAGTTGACAGGTTTGTTAAATTATCAATTTTTGTTACATTATTTACAACTGAAAGAATATTTTACTAATAGTGCTGTCATGAGAGATGGAGTCTCAGTGAAACCAGGAGCAATGTTACAGTACTTTAAGTTTTTCTTTGCACATTGAATGTAGTGGATGTCAATATTCTACCGCTGGAAATGTGGTAAAAGTTTTAAAATGCCACAGATTCGATGTTCAATCACTTCTGAAAACTGTGACATTATATCATACGAGATTATTTGTTAGTTGGAGTTCATAATAAGCATCCTACAAACTTTTGTATTTATTTTTACCAGGAAAAACCAATGTATTTGGCTACGTACACATCAGATCAAGCAGTATGCTCTCATCTGCAAGTAAAATTTATACAGAAGTATCTTGTAACAATCTACTACCTGCAGTATCATCACTAAAAATTGAGAATTGTAAATCTGAAAACCCAAATCAGTTTTCCTTGAGGCAACTAGAGGAATACCTAACTGGCGATATCTTTCAGAAAATTATTTACTGTACGTTGATAGGTTTACAGGTACCTATACTTTAATTCATTTAAGTACTAAGTTAATTTACAATACTTTCTCTCAAGCATTCATTTATTTCAACGCAGGGGCTTCAATCTGTGTATTAACTTGGGTTAGCTGGAAGAAATAGGATGTAACCTATAAGCTATACCCTTTGTACTCTGTATTTTTGTGCAATAAATATTTTTTTGAATTTAACTGTTTGTTTTTTGTTTTTGTTTAGGTTGTTGTGCGGGGAGACTCGGAGAAATGCAGTGCAATAATATCAACTTTAGAATCTCTCTTGCCCAAATCAAGTTGTTCCGTATATCCAGATTATGTTCCGTCTACAGTTTCCCGATTATTCAGTTGTAAATCTCATGTTGCAGTTCCGCAACCTTGCTCTGGCGTTTGTCGAATAGATATTGTGGACGAGTCAGCGGTCATTCATTGGATGGGAGAATTACCCTCAAAATGTGAGACATTTTTATGAAATTGAATGTAAGAAATCCATTGGCAGAATTATTTCAGCTCACTAGGGGGTCGCAATTAATGGCCTTGACACTAGCGAGTAGCGACCAAATTCTTGTATGGAATATTACGAATTTTGAGATAACTGTAAATCGTAACAAAAATCTAAACCTGCTAACCCTAGCAAATTTATTTCTCTATCACTTTCAATGTTTTATTTCCAATTTATATTCGCCAATCATCTATAATGAACATCTTAACAATTCCCGGCTACCTCTGACTGAATTAAGGACCTGGGGGGCCTAGTCTGTATCTTTCAAAACGTTCATGCCGCAGGTTTAGCCACGTCACAAACCCGTATTAATCCTTTCCTTATGGTATTAAAAACTCCTCATACTCTGGTGCTATGTAAAAATTAATATATTGTAATTATTTCATGCAATTTGAACTTAAATATGAACTCTGTGTTTATTATATTTACAGAGATATTTTAGTAATTAGGGACGGTGTTCACTCAGTTGACAGCACCGGCAAGGGAAGGTTAAACCACAAACTTACTGGTTTATTGACCTGAAAGATACAGAGTAGCCCCCCTCTTGAGTGTAAACATTTAAAAGTGGGTGTGTAAATTTAATAATTGCAGGGCCAACTCTTATGAAAAACATTTTAAAGGGAATTCATGAAAATGGATTCAATGATGCCACTCTACATCTACATATTTTAGCTCTGTGCGAGGAATGGAAAAAGTAAGAATTAGCTTTTCACCCATTTTATGATGAAATTCGTTTAAATATATAAAAGTGGGCCATTTAATTATTTTTTTGTATTATTTTCAGCAACGCCATGGCACTGAAGTGTATTCAACATTCATCTCCAGTAGTTATATCAGCCATGAAGCAGTCACTAGGAGTCAAAGGACAGGACGAGTCATTATTGAATTATTGGATGTCAAATTTTGTGATATAATAAAAAAGAATATATTAAGCTTTTGGTTTGATTTGAACATGTTTCTCAATATAAATATGGACGAAGGAATGGATTCATCTCAAGAAGCAAGGGTTTGCATTCAGGAACAAGACTAAATTTAGAAATCAGAATGGTAGGCATGTTTTCCTTCGTACGGTATGGAAACCAGCACACTGAACTAAGCATTCAATTACAGACGCCAGGACATTAAACTAACTAACTAACCATCAAATCACGTCCGGGTCACCAATATGGCTATTATGATCGGTACTTACCTTCAGCAATCTTGCCATTAGTTAATGTAATATGTGTAAAGAAATGAAAATAAATAAAGAAAAAAAAAAAAAAAAAAAGTGACTCCAAATTAGAAATGAGAACTCCGATTGATTGAAATATTTGAATTTATTGCTATCAAGTTTAATTTGTAGAACTCAATTTTAATTTTTTTATATATTCAATAATATTGTTATTGGGTTTATAAAAACAGATTATTTTTAAACAAGTTCTGCTGTGTAATTATTACTGTTTTTATAAAACCAATAACAATATTATTGAATATTTAAAAAAATAAATATTTGAACTTTATTGTTAATATAGAATTACACACATGATCAAAGTAAATTCATCAGAAAGATTAGGAATTATAAGAAAAATAAATATAAATTATAAGAACCGAACGAACTGTCCCAGAATTATATCAAAATGGCCTTTCGGACAGCGCTCGGCTCTTAGAAGCAGTGTGGCGATCCGCTTAATATTGCCAACGGCAAAAGGGAATATTTCGCATAAATTATTATTGTTAGTTCTTATTCCCTACACGCCGTAGACAGAGAGGACGGACCAGAACAACTCAGTCTTGGCACACACCCCTTCCCTTGCCTTATTCTCATTCATACATACTCTTCTATTAATCTGACTCTTGATATGGCCCGACTAAATTATCTGATTCACTTGATCGTACAATGTCTTCCTCGGGTTTCCCCGACTTCTGGTACCATTCGCATTTGCATCCTTACCACTCCTTTCTTCGCTCTACATGCCCAAACTATCTAAGCATCCCTTTCTGAACCTTACTCATTACGCTTTCATCAGCCTTGCACTCTTTGCGGATCTCCACATTTCTCACATGATCATACATGGTTTTACCACACGTACGCCTCAGGGATCTCATTTCTACAGCATTAAGTCTACTTTCATCTTTTCTCTGCTAGTTCCATGCCTCACATCAGGGTAGGTACCAGCACTCTGTTGTGGACTGCTAGCTTGGACAATTTTTTGTCAGTGCCAACTGCGTTCAGTCCTACATTAATGGAGTTACCTGCTTTTACCCTTCTTTCAATATCTCTGTCAGCCTTCCCATCTCTCGTAAACATACTTCCTTAACTCTTTGCACGCGGCCGTATCAACTGTTGTTACGGCAAAAAGTCTATACTCACACGCGGCTGTATCAACAGTTGATACGGCAACTTTGACGGCCGATATTCCCGCTCTCTTTCGTCATAAATGTATTTCTTGCTCACTTGGACATTTGTAGAACTATCACGATGCTGACATCTACAAGAATTTCTCAAAAATAAAATTGTATTTCATAAAAAAAGATCGATAACCAAGTGCGCCTCTTCGCGCCTTTTAGTCATTTAGTTTACATTTTTGTCAACGGATGGCGTTAGTACTAGTTTGTCATTCACAACTTTTCATAACTAAGAATGATAAGTGATCATGGTGTCCCACTTGTGCCTATAAACACAGTGGCCTAAGTACACACACACCGAGAGTGGTTTATTTATGACACCGAGTGAATGGCGGGACCACATTCAAAAGATACGGTATGTCTTTGTATGAAATTTTATGTTTTTGTTTTTATAAACATCTAAGAGTGTTGACACACGAGGATTTGTTTTCATATTGTGGAGAATAATCTGTTCTGTCTATAAAGTCCAATAAATCATGCCAGAATAATCTGTTCTGTCTATAAAGTCCAATAAATCATGCCAGAATACTATAATTTGACATTTAATTGCATGCATAGGTATTTGAAAATATGTACCGCGTACGGGTATAGATAAAACGGAGCAAATTAACGCGTTCAAAAGGTTAATACACAAACTCATCCACCTGCTCCAAGTATTCCTCATTCACACCTATATTGCACACTGTTCGTACTCTCTTTCAAACACCATGACTTTAGTCTTGCTTACATACATACTTCGTTCATCCTAGACACAAGACTGTAGATCAGTCATACTCAACCTGCGGCCCGCGGGCCGCATGCGGCCCGCCGAGCTATTTTGTGCGGCCCTCGATACTTTTAATATCGGGAACATTTACAAAATCTGGCATTCTATATCACGTTAATTTGAGATTAATTGCGACTTTGATGTACAGACATTGAAACCCGAAGAGGATAGTATAAGTATAATATTACTGCACACAAAGACAAAATGACAGACAAATATGCGCGCAAATAATTTTGCTCGTGGCAATACATAAATTTTTGACAGTAGGAAATTTTCGAAAAAATGGAATTCCGTAGCTACCCCCCCCCCCCATGAATTCCGAAAAATTGCTGTGGGGAATTACACATTATGTTTTTGGCTGTATTTTTTTTCAGCGAAGTTCTGTAACCCCCCCCCCCCCCAATGGATTTCAAATATTTTGTGGGGAGCACTCATTTTGAACTTTTATCGTGGGGAATTATTATATTATATTTACAGAAATTCTCTAACAACCCCCCCCCCCCCATGGATTTCGAATAATAAAAGGGGGAATCAAGCTCACACCGTTTTGGCAACACCGACCAGTAGCGGCCCGCGTAGCTTTATAATCATATGAATGTGGCCCGCAGAAGAAAAAGGTTGAGTATCACTGCTGTAGATCATCCATACTGTTAGCAATCAGCACCGCATCGTCAGCATACAACAGGCAATCCCACCTCTTTCAATTCTTGCACACAATTATCCATGTATAGATTGAATAACCACGGTGAGATTAAACTAAGCATTCAAATACAGACCCTTTTTATATGGCATGGAAGCCAACACACTAAACTGAGCCTTCAAACACAAATACCTTTTTAAATTTAAATTCTAAATCCCATTCAGGTGTTAAGTTCTATGAAAAGGTGAGTTACTAAAATAGAGTTGCGGGAATATTCCCCGGGCTCATATTAAAACCCCGAAATTTTTTAACTTAACAAGTTATTCTGAATAAAGTATATTTGTGATGAAAATGTATTATACATATAACAGTTAGTAAGAAAGTAAAATTAGTTTTTCAATATCTCCAAAAATGACGATGTTAACATTCAAAGTGAACTTGGGTAAAACATATACAATTGTGTCTCGTGACAATTCGAATGGCAGTACTGCTGTCCCAGGCCAGTATTTGTATGTACCGTGACAACACACGTTTATCGGCCAGCTGCAAAAATCAATATTTTCCTTGCTGTTACTTTTATCAGTTGAAAGCACAAAATCAAGCTCTATAATTCGCCAGTACTCATGACAAATTCAGTATTCACCACGTGCCTCGACTCTAGCACTAATGCCCCTAGTTCACGCTGGCCCAACATGTACAGGACCACTTGGCGTTATTATTATTATTGTCGGTTTTCATGAACACGTCAAAGGATCTTGGCGCCAACAGTGTTTAGATGTGGACTAGGGGCTTTAGATACATACACCGACTGGTTACGCTATCCTTACTATTCCGCCGTCTAACATGCTCTTGCTAGCTATTTTACCAGTCACCAGGGTTAATACAGTTGTTTTAGAACATTTCGGCTAGTCCTCCGTGCATTCTAGTAACTGTCGCTTGTGTTTCCATTTGAAAAAGTTTACAAAACGGAGTCTTCTAGCAAGCATTAACATAAAAATCTTAATGTTAATCCAAAAATTGGAAATTTTGTGAAAGATAAAATCCACCGCTTTCACTAATTGTATAGTTGCCCGGTTTTTGGGGTAGAAAATTAGTGAGAAAGTACTGTACTCAAATAATTTTTACAGGGGTTATTAAGAGAAACGAAGAAATGGTCTTAGGCGTTTATTCCAAGATTCTATTAAGCGGAGAAATAGAGTCAAATTGAATTACAATAAAAGTATAGTAATAAAACAGGCCACAGGTTGCTGGCGACGGTCTCTACTTCTTGTATCCACAGCTGCGCCTGCGACCGCGAGCCTTCTCGAACTTGCGGCCCTTGGAGCGGATGTACGGCTTGGAGTGCGAGCCGGGGACACCGGGGGCGGCGCCGAAGTGCTTGACAGACTCACGAGCCTTGCGGCAACCCTGCAGCAGCACTGTCTTGCGGCCCACGGGGGAGCGCAGAGCCAGCTGGTCGAAAGTCAGAATCTCACCTGGAATTAAAATTCAATTATTGCAGATTATAATGCATATCACTTTGAAAAAGAGATATTTATCAGCATTCACTTTAAAGTAGAAATGCAGCAGATGGCGAAAGTGCCAAATTATTGGAAAAATCTTGATATCTGTTCACTAGTTGAAAAGGTTAATTTGATGAACTATCTTTTCTGCCAATTAACTCACGCTAATTAACTAATAAAACCAGATATTCAATGCACTTTAAAATAATAAGATGTTAACGACCTTTTGGCACTTGATAAAATATTTACAAACTGATTTTGCATTTGAAGTCTCAAAATCTACTTAATCTAATCTTAACTAGTCCCAGACGTAATTAAACAATTTGTCTATTATTTCCAATTTATGTTTGATTATAGCAAAAAAACCAACAAACCACAAGGAGTTACTTATGTAGTTATGTCAGCTATCGATGGTGATCTGGCAATGGGTGTGTCTTATCTTATTTTTAATAGCGATTTGAAGCAGTAAATTGACCTCGCCTGAAAGAAATTATATATTTCCTAAGGGAAACATTTTGAGTATCGGGAGGTATTATTACTTCAAATCACTGTTAAAAAAGGGAAAATGTACATAATGCCAGATCAACATTGATATTGCAAATGGTTTCCCATTTAACATTGAATTAAAATCATGTGCACTGCGGGAGAGTTTATATTAATATCACTGCATACAGGAATAGGAATAATAATAATACCAACATTTATATAGCGCAGTTTTGTGTTATTTCACTTCAAGTGCGCTTTACAATAGTACAAAACTGCTAGTAGTTAACGATAACTATTATTTTTTGCCCTGAAGATGTTACAGTAGTTAGTTGTCAGTTTGTATTTGTTAATTAGCCTAAAAAATAAAAATAAAACATAAGTTGATAATGGCTGAATCAACAATATGGGGTCAAACAAAAGTTAAGAGAAAAAAAAAAGGCAGATGAATGAACTAGATACTAGATGGATTGAAAAAGTTTTTTGGGTTCTCTGTAATTTAGATTAAGCTTTTTCCCGCTAGTTGACGGAGACCGTATACAACTGAAGTCCGTGTAAAAGATTTGCATTACTGCATGTATCACAGCCACTGCCTGTCACTTTTGTTAGAAATAGGAACTGAAATTTGCTACCCGAAATAAAGTAAAAATGAACAATAATTTAATCCATGCTTTCAAGATATTCAACATTTTATTTAAGTAAGAACATCAGTAAGTGTACAGCAGACAGAGGGTTAATATTAACACATTTCGGCCAGGTATTTTTTGCACTGGCGCTACCCTGTCTCCGGGCGAAAATAAAGTATATATACCAACTGTCCAATGACGGTATACACTAGTGTGTTAATTTCAAATGATCTGCATAAGGGTAAGTATATAGTTTATGTTCCAAGCTGTTAATTAATACCTCTCTAATGAGAATAACTCGTGTTTAGGGAGGGACATAACTGAACAGTTACAGTAAATGGACGACTTTTAAAGGTTTTATGAAAAATTACACTAAGAGTGCTCATTACAAGTAATTTAGGAACACTAGCAATTTTAGTTTGCACACAGGATTATCTGGAAAAGTATCAAGGACAACCGGGCGAAACTTCACTCAAATTATTCACAATACAAGCACATGTTCAGAGGTTAATATTTTCATACTTACAACTATTGTGGTACATATAAATTATAATGGTGTATTTTGTGCAAATGCTTTTAATCACAATATCACATAGTAAATTATAGTTTAATGCTTTTGTATTAAACAATAATTTAACAAACAGTATATTTTGACAGTTGTCATGAAATAACTCTGGGTTTCGAATATTTACCTCCGGCCTTCAGGATCCTTGCTCTGGCCTTCTCGGAAACATGAAGAGCGCAGATTGTCATCTTGGGGATGTCGTAGATCCTAGCATCATCAGTGACAGTTCCGACAATCACAGCAATCAAGTTCTCGCGTGTTGGCTTTTTCATGTTACGGGCAATCCTTGCGAGG
The DNA here is from genome assembly GCF_061612785.1 of Hesperophylax consimilis. Classification (NCBI taxonomy): domain Eukaryota; kingdom Metazoa; phylum Arthropoda; class Insecta; order Trichoptera; family Limnephilidae; genus Hesperophylax; species Hesperophylax consimilis. The sequence goes on from NC_142842.1 coordinate 9,308,707, forward strand.
GATATCGGAGGACGGTTGATCCTGCTCATGAACAACCTCCTCAACACGATCTTGTTAAACTTAGCCCTGGTCCTACGGGCCAAGAACCTGTAGAGCTAAAATAAACAATTCCATTAGGATACTAAGAAAATACTTACAACATAACAAAATAAGTAAATAAATTGATCATGGGTCGTACCTTGACAAGAAGACGAAGATATACATCTTGCGATTTTGGCTCCGTACGCCGAACTATGCGGTCGTACTTATGGTTAATGTCGATACCCTGGAAAAATAATGACAGAAATTACTTTCAAATACTTCCCTTCATCCATTTTGCACAATTTCATCACAAGAATATCACATTTAATGGCAGATGATTGAAGATTTTAAAATTATTTTCACGGCAAATAAACTCACCATGGTGACAACCGGATAAAGAAAGGCTGAGAAATTTTAGGTTAGAAATAGACAACACACAACATTACCCCGAAGCCACAAAGTATGAAGCTATCAACAATGAAATTTTATCTATGGTAAACGAATTCCGGGGCAAATTGTGGGATAATTTTTATGTCACGGTCGCAATTATTTTCGGATTATTTCTACAAATTATCAATCTCGCTAAGATAAAGTAAGAAAGCACGAAGATTGAATTTCAGTGCTTTGGAAATCATATAAAAAAGAAGAGTGAATACGCTAACTCAGCACACTGGTGTTTAATCATTCGACCATTCCCAGATTAATAAAATAATTTGTGACTCAATGAGGTGAATTGGACATCCATCCATTTCCCTACGCCTTCTCTCATCGTGTGTTTCCATTTCATTGGACGTGCCTAAATATCTTTTCAAAAAATGATAAATATTCTGAAATACATAAAATTTGATTAAGTTACGATGATTAATTTGTTAATTATGTCTTAGTGTGATATAACTCCTTACAAATTCCTATTAGAATTATTTTTTTTTGGCTTTCCAACAATAAATAAAAAGGCATCAGGTTCACAATCACCCCACGAAATAAAAACAAAGAAGTGATTCATATGTGATGATCATATTCAAGTAACTACTTAACGATGTAAATTAAAATATAAATACGACAGTTGAAAGAGTTTATACACGGAACAATTTGTCAGAAAAAATAAACAAAAGCCTCAATAACCAACACACATACAAACGAATAATTTGCAACTATTTGCACGAAAATGAGTAAAAGGAAATTGACAAATAAGAGAAGAAATTGTGTTTGTCAGCCGGAGAACTATAAATTGGAAGCATTTTCTCCTAAATTGAATGAATTCCGAATTGAAGGAATACTTTGTGATGGTGTTATTCACTGTGCCGATAACAAATCAATTCTAATTCATCGCGCGATATTATCCACGGCTAGTCCATATTTTCAAAATGTGTTTGTCAACACTTTGAATCGAAGTGAAAACGAAAAAAAAGAAACGTCGGTTGACATATCGAGTTATTATTTTAATTTACTACTTGATTATGCGTATACTGGCAGCTGTAAAATAACAGCAGCTAATGTAGAAGAACTTTTAATTTATGCTGATAGATTTGAATTGATGGGAGTTATTCAATTATGTTGCCAAAATTTGATAGAAAAATTAAACCCTAAAAATTGTTTTAATATTTTGAAATTTGCCAAGGAATACTTTTGTCAAGGGCTTGAAAAACGTGGGAAACTTTATATCCGACATAACTTCATGGAAATAATAACAAATCCCGAAGAGTTTAATAAACTCTCCATAGAGGAAGTGAAGGAAATATTGGACGACAATGAACTGAATGTCAGACGTGAAAAGGTCGTCTTTAAAGCAATAAAAAGCTGGGTGAACCACGACCCCGATAATAGGGCTAACCGCGTTTTTTCTTTGCTCTGTTGCATTAGAATTCGTGAAGAAAATAAAGAAAGCTTATTAAAAAGAGTTCTAAAGTGGGAATGGGTTAATTGTAACCAGGTGAATAAAATAAAATGTTGTACTTAATTATAAGTGTATTTTGTGACAAGTTGCGATGGGTCACCTTTTGTATTTAATAACATTCAGTCTAAATTGAAATGTATAATTTTTTCTAGCAAAGCTGTCAAAGGATAAAGAGTTTAGAACAGTTTTCCCAACCAAGATATCCCTACGAAGTTTTGTTCGCTATCGGAGGATGGGGGGTGGGATGTCCTACGAACTATATTGAAACGTATGATGTCAGGTAAAAAAAGTTTTAATTTTTTAAGACATTCTTTGAGGGAAACGAGAAAACTCGTCATACGCCTTTTTACAGTAAGACGCGGGAGACGAGTTTACTCGTTTTGTTGCGCAAAGCGGTAAGGAGCGGGAAACTTGTAAAAAATGGGTTCTAAAAGGATGCGGGGTCATGTGTTTTCTATTGTCGGCGGTACCCGATCTATCTACCTGTCAGTACAATGAGTTTGAAACACAACAAAAAAATAAAATCGTTGTCGCGTATGTTCCGGTCACAAACTACGCAGTACAAACTACAAACTACGCAAACTAACGCGGTACATGTGCAAGTTTTGAAATGTGCCCCTGCATAAAGGAAAGTGTTTCGAACGCTATCACACATTGAAGCACTATTAGGTTATAGTTTTTTTTGTATTGTATGGTATGTATTGAAAATTTCTAAATAATCTTGTAATTTTGTATGAATAAATTTCGACATGTTATTTCGATTGTGAAATACTGTTTTTTCTATGATTCCCAAGAAAGTAGAGAGTTTTTGTTCATAAAAAAGGAATTACACATACATTGCTAAGTAAATAAATAGATACATCTTTTTAAAGTAAAACACTGAAAGTTTTATCTAAAAATATCAAATAGATCATAAGATATGAATATTTTGCGGAAAGTCTAATTTTGGCGCTAAAATTAAAAAAAAAAACACCAGCGCTACGCCGTGATTTGGCGGTAAAATGCCCGACCATATAGTGTTAATATGACAAACGTTTATTGTGTTAATTTAAGTAAAAAAAATATTTTGTGCATATTTTCCAGGGCCGACAGGTGGAGCGCAACATGTAGTTTGGATCAGCCGCCCAGAGCTTACCACGGAGTGTGCGCCCTCGGCCTGCTGGTGTACGTCATCGGAGGGTTCGACGGCAGCAACCACTTCAACACCATGCGGTGCTTCGACCCCGTAACCAAGGTCTGGAAGGAGAGGGCGTGCATGTACCAAGCAAGATGCTATGTCAGCGTTGCTGTTCAAGGTTGGTGGAATTCCCGTTTGCTCACCCCTAATTCCGTTGCCGGATTGGCCCCAACTTCGGTCTAAAAATTTCACTGGACTATGTGACCCTTTTAAACGATGACCACAAACTTAGCATAAGCTTATCGGCAAATCCGTCACTGCCTATAATGCTAATTAAAAACATCTTAAAGTATTTTGATTTATACGTTTTGTACCCAGATTTTCATAATGTACTGCACTTGAAGTGAATCAGATAGATGTAATATAATAGATAGAATGGGGGATACAATTATCAACACATTTGGAAATATACACAGACAATATCACGATTACCTGTGCGCCATGGCAGAAAACAACTTCACAATAAATATTAAATTTCCTACCCGGGTTCAAGAGAATAGCGAGACATGTTTAGATCACATAAATACCAGATATATTACGGCCTCCAATACATTTATTGTACACAATACAATAACTGATAACTAATACAACCACAATTAGCAAGTAAAAACTAACCAGTTCACATCATCCATCTGATATGAGGGATTAATTAAGGATCTAAATGATGAAACATGGCAGGATGTATATAAAGAGACTGAAGTTAATAATGCACTCGACTTATTTATTAACAAAATCAACATGCAAATAACAAAAAATTCAAAAGATAAACTCATTGCACATAAAAAAAGCAGTGATATTGTAAATGCTATACACAAAAGAAACACAAACACGAAGTGGCAACAAAATACCCACAAAACAACAGAATTACCTTAGGTATCGTAACATTTGTAAAGATGTTATGCGTGATGCAAAATAAAAGTACCTACTATAAGCATCAACTCGACCAAGATCCATCTATGTATATTAATACATGTGGAAAATAGTTAAACAAATTACCAACAAAAACTAAACATACAATTGACTCTAATATTAACAGAGGTGTGCAAAATGGGTACCCAAAACCATTTGAAACGCAAAATGGAAATGGGTCGAAACTTTTCCATTTGAAAATGCAAAATGCAAAATTGTTTTTAGAAAAGCATTTCAAATGCAAAATGCAAAATACCTATTTACAAAATGCATTGAAAATGCAAAATGGTTTCTCATTCAAACAATTAAAATAATTATAGAATTTTTAAACAATTTTTTCTTTTAATAATGGACATCAATGTAGAACAAATATATTATGATGGTAAATCATTTACATGATGGTAAATCCAAAACACCACGACTACAGATTATGAAACCACAAAAAATTGCGCGGGACTAATGTTGCCAACGTAAAAACATAGAAACTGCTATCTAACATTTAATATTTCAGCGTCATGGCCGAGGCCCCATGTTCAGTATTTGAATCAGTATTTTTTGTAATGGGATCACTCAATTGCCAGGGCTCCTACCAGGGAGCAACTTGACAAATGTAAATTATCTCTCATAGCGAGGTTGACGACCGACTAATATTTGGGGCTTATGAAAAAAAGATGAGTGGAGATAGTAGGAAGAATGTTGCAAAAAAGCATTTAAAATGGAAAATGCACTGAGAAAGGCATTTAAAATGCAAAATGGTTTTTAGAAAAACATTTAAAATGCAAAATGGAAAATACCCATTTTGCATTTCCATTTGAAATGGATTTATTTGAAATAAAGCACATCTCTGACTATTAACGAACTTCTGATTGGAAACACAGCCTCCACCAATCCGGGTATAAAAGCTTGCCACACTAACCAATTATTTTCGACGGTAGGGTCCAACCTTGCGGAAAACATCCTAATTGTCAGAAACTGAAGATTCATTGGCATCTGCAATAGAACAAAAACACAACTCTTTTTCATTTAAATTCTCACCTACGACAAATGAAGAGGTTTTAACAATTATTGACAATCTTAACAGTACACATTCGAAAGGTCCCGATGGTCTTAACACTCGTATACTAAAAATCATCAAACACAATATTGCACCACCTTTATCGAAGATTTTCAATAAAAGTTTTTCTTCAGGGGTTTTTCCCGACCATCTTAAAAAGTCTTTAGTACCTAGTACCAATTTACAAAAGCGGACCCAAAAACGAAGTGGGCAATTAATTCAATATCCCTATTGAGTGCTATCTCAAAAATTATAGAAAAAAATCTTTAAAAATAGATAAAAATAGAGTAACTTTGGGGATCTGGTGAGGAGACAATGAAAGATGTATGTTGCATTGCGACTAGAGTGTTCCCGCTACAATGCATTTTAACTTGGAATCTAGCTAGCTAGGAACTGATATCGACCTAAAATTCATAATAACACTTGTACTTATTTTTAATATACTTACACAGTTATTACAATATTATTATCTTATCATTTTTGCTATATACATGTATCTAATGTAATGTAATAAATAAATTAGTCGGGCCATGTTAAGAATTAGAATAACAGAAGAGTATGTATGAATGTGAATGAGGCAAGGTATGTGTTCAGGGTCAGTTGTGTAAGCACTGTTTAAATATTCTAGACTATTTTTACAGAACCTCAATAATTGTAAAAATTGGGGAAAACTGCGATAAATTGTATTTTTTCGAAATTTTGTTTGTCAGATGGAAAGATTTATGCCCTCGGAGGATACAACGGCTTATCCCGACTGAGCTCTGTGGAGAGGTACTCCCCGGAACAAAACCAGTGGGAGATGATGGCCCCCATGAACAAGCACAGGTCAGATGCCAGCGCAGCTTCTTTAGAGGGAAAGGTAAATTACGCATCTTCTTTATATATTTTTCTTTCCTATAATGTTTTCCATTTTCGTGTTCACTTAGTTTGTATTTCATCAGGTTTACATCATTGGAGGCCTCAACGGTCTAGAGATTCTAGCATCGGGCGAAGTGTTCGACCCCGAGAGCAACCAGTGGACCTTCATCATGCCCATGATGAGCCCCCGCTCCGGGGTCAGCCTGGTGGCGTACCGCGGCTTCCTGTACGCCTTGGGGGGCTACAATGGCTCAGCTCGACTAAACACATGTATGTTAAATCACTTTAGTTTATCTCTATAGTTTAGGCGTAATGCAATCTCTAAATTATAACAACCAACTTGTTCAACTATTAACTAAAATATATTAATACTGATAAAGACAGACTTTTTTCATCTTTCATTCATAGGCCCGGTATATCAGTCGGTCTGTATCTTCGCTAGGCGCGACTTTCCTCGCTTAATTTTAAGCTGGCTAAATCGGCCGCTTAAGACTTTGTAAGGCGCAGAATAGTTCACTTTTTAGACGCCGATGCTCTAGCAGTAACAAATATTAACTATGATGTTTACGTAAGTAATTAATTATCTCACCGAAATTTACGACCTCAGATGTAGTGTTGAAAATTGCTTTTGCGATAGCGCGAATTTTCACGAGAATAACGCCATTTGACTTACTTTTTCCGCGATTTTCAAGTAATTTAATTTTTAGGAAGTAATATTACACCATTCCAAATGTTTCTTTGTCTACGTGTTTACAAGAATATGGAACGCAGCTAATTTTAAGTCAAAAACTCTACCCTGTTATAATTTTTTTTAATTAAATGTAAAAAATCGCCTTCCGCCACTTTTTTTTGCTGCTAAAACCAAAACCAAATTAATAACATAACATTTGATGCTACATACCACCGGTTTTGCTAAAAAAAATTAAAGTAAATGAAGATAAAAAATATGCGAATTTCACCGAAAATAACGCGAAATTTTCAGGTCCCTAGTAATCGGGGCGTTGCCAGCTTCTAAACTAGGGCGTGGAAACAAGGGATTAGTCAGAATAAACTAGAAATATATATTTACAGCCTCCGAGGTTGAGGGGTAGGCTCTCGACTAGCAATCCGGAGATCGCGGGTTCAAATCCCGACGCACGCAAGTAAATTTTATTTGACTGATTTGAGCTATTTTAAAATGTATTTAAAATAATTTAAGTATATTTGCGGCACGTTCGAGAGTGAATTGAGAGATACTCTCGGTATCGCCATGGTGTAAGACCACTATTCAGAATTGAAACATTGTTTGAAGTGGCTTTAGCAATGTTTGGTGACCAAATACTTCACCAACTTCCTTTTCTCCTTCCCATTATCTCCGGCTTCACAACATACCCCAATTGGGGATACCATAGTCACAGAACGTAATAAAACATTATTACATTTGATTTACTTTATTTTAAAATCAGGTGAAAAGATCGACCCTGCTCAGTTGACAGGCTGGGAGGCGGTGGCCGACATGGGTGTCACTAGGAGTAACTTCGCAGCAGTCGTTCTGGACGGGATGATATTTGCCATCGGTGGATTTAATGGTAAGTACAAAAATAATTTACCTACTTTACATTATTTACATCACTTTCGTGTCCTTGCGGAGCTAAGGCGTAGTCAACACATTAATATATTATCCCTTTTCAGTAGGGACGTACATAAAATGCATCGGTGCGTAGTGTACCTAATTCCCCATCATGAAACAGATTCCATTTATCTATATACAGGGTGTATCGGCACGTACCCGACAAACTTTAACCAGCTATTCCTTAGCACATTTGGAGTAAAAAATGTTATGGGCACTTTGCTCTCCGGTAACATTTTTTTTAATAAAAAATTTATTATTAATATTTTCACCCCATGTCACCAATGTTTTATCCTTTGTCAAAGTTTGAAAACCCATCTGGCAATATTTTGTTCGAGTTTCGTTGAATAATGTACGTACGTACCTACGTTGGCGCGCTTTTACAATCACAACGAAATGGCACGGCACCATTCGTCTCATTTTTAACTATTATTATTTAGTGTGTACGAAAGAGCGAGGACACTTTTTGACACACTTGCTAATAACAGCTGTTGAACGCGAGAAACGATGCAAATGACAGTGACGGAGTGTGGATTTTTTATTTATTTTTTGTTTTTAATGGTAAAAAAATGTTACCGGACAGCAAAGCGCCCAAATCATTTTTTACTCCAAATGTGCTAAGGAATAGCTGGTTAAAGTTTGTCGGGTACTTGCCGATACACCCTGTATATAATTAAAAATGGAAATGTTCGTTTGTTCAAAATCTTAAATCTAGTAAAGTTCTTCGCCGATTGCTTTGAATTTTTGACACAACATTGCATTTGAATAAGCGTGTGTAATACCTATATTATGTAGATGTCACCTGTGATAGGTAAAAATGTGTTTTTCTGGCCACATATTTCCTAAAATAGCTATGTTCAAGGCCGGTCCTGTGCTGGCCTAATTGGAGCAGTTAATTTTTTCTTTTAATAATGGACATCAATGTAGAACAAATATATTATGATGGTAAATCATTTACATGATGGTAAATCCAAAACACCACGACTACAGATTATGAAACCACAAAAAATTGCGCGGGACTAATGTTGCCAACGTAAAAACATAGAAACTGCTATCTAACATTTAATATTTCAGCGTCATGGCCGAGGCCCCATGTTCAGTATTTGAATCAGTATTTTTTGTAATGGGATCACTCAATTGCCAGGGCTCCTACCAGGGAGCAACTTGACAAATGTAAATTATCTCTCATAGCGAGGTTGACGACCGACTAATATTTGGGGCTTATGAAAAAAAGATGAGTGGAGATAGTAGGAAGAATGTTGCAAAAAAGCATTTAAAATGGAAAATGCACTGAGAAAGGCATTTAAAATGCAAAATGGTTTTTAGAAAAACATTTAAAATGCAAAATGGAAAATACCCATTTTGCATTTCCATTTGAAATGGATTTATTTGAAATAAAGCACATCTCTGACTATTAACGAACTTCTGATTGGAAACACAGCCTCCACCAATCCGGGTATAAAAGCTTGCCACACTAACCAATTATTTTCGACGGTAGGGTCCAACCTTGCGGAAAACATCCTAATTGTCAGAAACTGAAGATTCATTGGCATCTGCAATAGAACAAAAACACAACTCTTTTTCATTTAAATTCTCACCTACGACAAATGAAGAGGTTTTAACAATTATTGACAATCTTAACAGTACACATTCGAAAGGTCCCGATGGTCTTAACACTCGTATACTAAAAATCATCAAACACAATATTGCACCACCTTTATCGAAGATTTTCAATAAAAGTTTTTCTTCAGGGGTTTTTCCCGACCATCTTAAAAAGTCTTTAGTACCTAGTACCAATTTACAAAAGCGGACCCAAAAACGAAGTGGGCAATTAATTCAATATCCCTATTGAGTGCTATCTCAAAAATTATAGAAAAAAATCTTTAAAAATAGATAAAAATAGAGTAACTTTGGGGATCTGGTGAGGAGACAATGAAAGATGTATGTTGCATGTAAAAAAATGTTACCGGACAGCAAAGCGCCCAAATCATTTTTTACTCCAAATGTGCTAAGGAATAGCTGGTTAAAGTTTGTCGGGTACTTGCCGATACACCCTGTATATAATTAAAAATGGAAATGTTCGTTTGTTCAAAATCTTAAATCTAGTAAAGTTCTTCGCCGATTGCTTTGAATTTTTGACACAACATTGCATTTGAATAAGCGTGTGTAATACCTATATTATGTAGATGTCACCTGTGATAGGTAAAAATGTGTTTTTCTGGCCACATATTTCCTAAAATAGCTATGTTCAAGGCCGGTCCTGTGCTGGCCTAATTGGAGCAGTTCGCTCCCGGCGCCGACTTGGCAAGGCGCACAAGGAGCCGAGGCACTGAATATAACCTAACACAGCGCCCGTGAGGTTTTTACTAGCGCCAGTAGTCTAAGGTTTAGTCAAAGGGGACAGGTGTCCCCGCGGAGCCCGCAAAAAGCACCTTCCAATACGATTAACTTCATGCTAAAATATATTGCCTCAGTAGGTGCTACGACCATCCCCACTGTGGAGTACTACAACGGCAGGAAGAACCGCTGGAAGCAGGTGGCCCCCATGAACCTGAACAGGTCGGCGCTCAGTGCCTGCGTCATCCCCGGGCTGCCCAACGCGCGCGACTTCGCCTGGTTCCACCGCTGTACCCCCTGGGAGGGGGACCACTCCCACTCTGCTACTTAGCTCCACACCCGCAGTCCTCACAGAACTTTACACTTTCATTTAGTTTTAATTTATTTTAAGATGGCGGGTCAGTTGTGTAACAGTCAATTTCAATATAATTCATAAATATCGTTCGATTTTAAAATTATAAACTAATGTTGGAAATGAAATAACTTTTACTAAAACTTGATTGGCATCTAAATTTGAAACAACATTTAAAAAGGGTAGTTTAGAAATTATAAAAATTTACTTTTACCCAACTTCTACCTGGAAAAATTCTGATCCCAGAAGATCATTTAAATGGTACCATGACCACCGATTAGTTACCTCTTGCCTTGGATTGTAAAAACAAAACATTACACTTTTCGCAATCTTTGATTTCCCTTTTTTAACAATTATTACTATAATTATTTACCTCATTCTAGCAGATATTATTTCCAATTGCAATGATAATGTGCAATACTTTCTTAATTTCTTCTTCCAAAGACTGATGTAATTTGTGATGCTCTTATTTTTTGTAATAATAGTTTTTTTACAACATTGGTTATTATTTTATCGTTTGACAAACGATTTATTTGAATGCACTGAAATTAAAATTTAATTGGGTAAGTAGCAATGTTTGAAATCGTCGACGGTTACTTGAAAAATATATTTTTTTATAAAAATGCTTTATGTAAGATGTGAAATAATCAGACAATTTATTTTCGGACGTTAATAGTTTATTGCTACCCAAAGAAATTAGATTTTAATTATTTTGGAGTAAAACATTTTGTCTTTACATATTACTGTGATAATTTTTTCTAAATGTCTGTGATATTTTTTTTCGTATTTAGTACAATGGCGGTTTTTCTGCTAATGTCAATATGTATATATAAATATGTAAATAAATGTAATATTTCATTTGACAATAATTTTGAAACCGATTTATGTATAGACATTGTACAAAATAACTTGTGATATATCGATGTTTTTTTATGAAAAAGTTTTTTATTTTTAAACGCAAGATTTATTTAAAAAAATGACATGAATTAATCTAAACTTTATATTATTAATTTGTAGTCAACGAAATGTAAATCCCACCCCTTTTACGAGAATAAAATTAAACGTTTTTAACTAGGTAAGCGACTGTACCTATTGCAATAATATACATGTTATTTAATTGGCAAGATTCTGTTGTAATATCGAATACATTTATTAATAATTTATTACTTAGGTAATTGGTTTTATTTAAATCATATCTTTTTTAACATCGATTTTACTTGTAAAGTATGGCTAGTATAATATTGTAATAAGCAATCTGACAAATACATAAAGCAAGCCTGCACACTTTCCTAGATGTAAGTTTTATTCGATAACTCGGATGGCGCATGCTCCACACCCACATCCCCCCGGTAGTTCCCGTTCCCTCCCATTGAAGACGCTTTCACTTGAACCGATTCCAAAGGAAAATGAAACGAGGGTGGAATAACACAGTACCAAAAAAGACAACCACAGATCTAACATTTCCACTTTGGAATGGACCAAATTAAGATCACAAATTCACAAAAAGAAGTGCTACGCGGTACCTACTAGAGTAGCTACGTGCTACGTGGTTTATCGTAAGATTCAATCTCTTCTGTTTACTGCCATCTAAGAACACCGTTTCACACATTAACCGCTTGTTTATTTAAATTTTGTACATAAATGAGTGAGAAAATAAAAATCATTTCACCGAATGATTTTCTGGGGAAACTACTTATGATAGATATTAACATTTTTTATAAATATATAAACACATTATCTCGTAAGACGATAAATTTACAAAAAACATAATTTTGCAAAAAAAGTAAGTTATTATGAAAATAGAATCAGGCGATGCACGGCGGGCTGCACGCAATTTTACGTTTTAGACACGAATTACGAAAGGATCGTTTGAAAATTTCCTTTTTTACAAGTTTTACTATTTGATTTTTTACAGATTTTTCATGACCTTTAATTTGACGTAGGTTACTTGTACCTGGTTACCCAGGTAGCAACTGTCCTCTGTAGTGGGCATTGTGGCTCCAAGGGCCTCAAAGAAAAATACAAAAATGGTTTATTCTTTTCTTTTACATTAACGCATACATTACTACAATGATTAAAAAAAGTATTTTTTAGGTTAGAATGTTTAGAATTATTTCAAATGAAATGTCCAAATGGAATTGTTACTTCGTTTTCTACAAAATTGTATGTTGTGCTTCCTGCTTTTAACATACTTTTTTGCCTTGCAGCCCATAATTACGTCATCAAATAAAGTTTATTTATCAAGCCCGTTAAAGCGCATGGGTTCAACAGAAGTTAATTTTTCGCTCAGATATTCGTGGTGACATCTCCGTTTTCAGTATTCCAATATTCGTCCACAATCATCTCCATCATCGATATCTAATAAGTCGGACACATCTCCAACGACGAAAATATTGTAGATTTTCAGCAAAATCGTCAATAGAAAATAATACGCGCAGCTTGCCCATTGTATCTCCAAGACACGATGTCCTCTGTACGGGGCAGATATTCTGATTTACCTAAAAGTACACTATCTACTTTGTCAAAAAAAAATTATAGTTATTCAATGTACCCAACCTAATTCTGATTTTAAAAATACTGCGTACCTACTCCGAAACAATGCAAAACATAACAATAATAAACACCAAAACCACGACGCAGTAGCACTCAATTTTTTAGTCCAATACCAACTACTATAAATATTAGTCTACAGTGAACTACAAGTTTTCCCGGGTGCTGTATATCTCTTGGTTACCGAGGAACTAGTTCAGCATAGAGGACAATAAAATATGCATGTGGAACTCTCCATTTGACCCAATGACTAAATAAAATACCCAAATTTGACCACTACCTACTGAAACGGCATTACATTTGCCATACTCTCCATAGGGTCTCGTGTATGAAAGAGTTAGGGTTGAGAGGCCTCGGCGTTCCAAAGGTTAAGTTCCAAATCTGGCAAGTCCCACTGTTTTTCCCTCCAATAAAAATAACAAAACAGCTGCTTATTTTGTTAGGTAGGTACCTACCTAAGCTTGAATAAAGTAATACATGAAAATAATATGAACAAACCATACCACTCACAAACGAAAACAAATACTTTTCTGAGAGGGTTGTTAATAAGAAACATTTTATTGTTATTAGGAAAAGAGGTGGGAAATGGAAAAGACACAGGATTTGAGAAGTAGTTGCCCTCAAGTTGTAAGTGAGTTGTATATTTATGGTTGCCCTCTGCTGGCCCAAAATGCACCCCGCATGCGCAACACACTCTAAACATCGCACAGGCTCGCAATGGGTTTTAGTACCGTTATAAATAAAGTTTAATTGAATATACGGAAAAGGGGTAAAAATGGAATTTCCGCTTTTACAAAAAAAAAACATTCGTAGTACGGAAAGCCCCTTCTTTTAATAAGTAAATAAACACTGTACGGGACGGCACTGTAGTCGCCGGCCGCACAGACGATATAGCGGGAGTGGCCGGCTGGCCGCTTCGACGCCTTGGAAGGGAAGGTCGGGAAAAGGTAGGGAGAATGTTGAAAAAATGGAAAAAATGGGGAAAAATATGGGGAAAATGCAAAAATGGGGAAAAATGTGGTAAAAAATGGGGAAAAATTACGAAAGGGAAAAATGGGGAAAATGTGGGGGAAAATGGGGAAAAATTTAGGGAAAAGGGAGAAATGGGGAAAATGTGGGAGAAAGGTATAAGGCAGGGGGGAGGAGGTAGGGGGGAACCTGCGCCCTGACTAGGGACGCTTCGACTATTGTGAAAGTTTCTTCTTGATGAACACCAGGGAGCCGGAAGAAAGAAGAAGGCCAGGTTGAAGTGAAGGTCCAGGGCAGAAGAGGCTTGAAGGCAGTCAGGGCAGTCCAGGAGAGGTGTTGATGGTCCGATCGTTGCTGGCTCTCTGCCGAATTGCACAAGTTGTCCGCCTTTTAAAGGACCAACGGGCCTAGCTCTCCCTTTGTTAGCGACAAATTCCGAGAATTATTTTTGGGTTCCCGGAATTTGTCACAGGAATGAGCGCCGTTGTTGCGTAACTTGGAAGGGGACGAATTTGACTTGGCCCCTGACTGTTCTTCAAACCACTTTGCCCGGTCATTTTTATTTAAATACATTTTTGTGAGTTTGCACAAATTACATATTAAAAAAGGGGAATTGACATCATACATATTAAAAGGGGAATTGAGTTTTGCACAATATTCAATTTTGTGCAAACGGCGAGTTTTGTAAAGGAAACTGCGTTTGCACAATTTCAAACCTTGTGCAAATTTACATATTAGAGAGAAAACATTTATTTAAAGGGGAAGATTTGCACAATATTCAATTTTGTGCAAACGGCGAGTTTTGTAAAGGAAACCGCGTTTGCACAATTTCAAATCTTCATGCAAATCTTCCATGTTTTGTACAGATGATAGGTATTTAATTTATAAGACGGTGTCGGGGGGTCAAGCCTTTGTTTTTTGTCTATAATGATGACTGCTTGACCCCGTGGTTTTATTTATTAATCAGCAGATAAGATTTATAGTTCTACAAGTTTTACACAGATAAGATTAGGTACAGATTTTGTATAGAGAAATTTGTTGCATAAATTCGAATATGCGCAGAGGTGAGTTTGTAATTGAACTGCCTCTGCGTAAATTCAGATTTATGCAAATTAATTCAAGTCAGTGGAGGTACGTCCGGTACAATTCTCCCCCCGGTGCAGTCACGGCTGCGCCTAGCGGTCCGGACGTGTAGGTCGGCGGCGTCCTCGACGTCCGGTTCCCCTGGGCCGCTGGGGGTTGTGGCTCCCATGCGGCATCCGTGGTCCGGGTGCTGTAGAGGGCGGCGCTGGTGCTGGTGCCGGTGCGGGCGCTGGTGCTGGTGCGGGGAGGATGAGGGCGAGTTTTACAGCCGGGCGGGTGTACGTCCCTGTGGCTGTTTGGACCCGGGCTGTCCTCACTTGGCCATCGGCAGCTGGGATGGCTTCGACGATACGTCCGCGCGGCCAGCTGTTGCGTGGCAGCGCGGGGTCCAAGATGACCACCAAGTCACCAGCTCTGAGGGGGTCAGTCGGGTGGTGCCACTTCTGTCGGGCGCCCAGGGTGGGGAGGTACTCACGGAGCCACCGCCTCCAGAACATATCGGCGAGTTGTTGGCTGATACGCCACTGGCGACGGAGACATACCTCCTCCTCCTTGCTGTCGTAGAGTGACAGATGCGGGCGGTTCCCGGCAGACCCCATGAGAAAGTGATTTGGGGTGAGGGGCTCTTCGTCCCGCGGGTCGACAGAGACATGAGTCAGTGGCCGATTGTTGACCACAAACTCAGCCTCTGCCAATGCTGTGCGCAGGGTTTCCTCCCTTGGCGCCCTCTCTTTTAAGGTGGCGCTCAGGGCTCTTTTCACCGAGCGCACCAACCTTTCCCAGGCTCCCCCCATGTGGGGACTGAGGGGGGTGATGAATCGCCACTCGATGCCCTTGGTAGCCATGGCGTCCGTCATCCTGTCATCCTGCTGCAGGGCTGCCGTGGCATCCCGAATTTCCGCGTCCGCACCACGGAAGTTCGTCCCGTTGTCTGAGTACAACACCTTGGGCTGACCTCTTCGGGCGGTCATCCGTTGTAAGGCCATAATCGCCGAGTCGGCAGACAGCGAGACCGCTAGCTCCAGATGGATGGCGCGGGTGGAGAGGCAGGTAAATAGGGCTCCATAGCGCTTCTCCCGATGTCTGCCGACGGTGACCTCCATCGGCCCGAAGTAGTCCAGTCCGCAGTGTGTAAAGGGGCGGACGTGGTGCGCCAGGCGGGTCGGCGGGAGAACCCCCATCAGTGGAGGAGAGGGCTTGCTCCGTCGTAAGCGGCAGGTGGGGCAGTCGTGGCTGATCTTCCTGCTGATGGTACGGAGGCGCAGGATGAAGAAGCTGCACCGGATCTCGGCCACAGTTTTCTCCGTGCTTGGATGGTCCGCCTTTTCGTGGTAGTGGCGGATCAGCAGTCGGGCGTATGGATCGGTGCCATCCAAGATCACGGGAGTCTTCGCCACGCTCGTGCTTCCGGTGAACTCCCTCAGCCGTGAGCCCATCCGCAAAACGTCATCAGGTCCGAGGGAGGGGGCCAAACTGACGAGACGACTGGCGGAAGGTAGCGCCTGGCTGAGACGAATGGTGTGCAGGTCAGTGGAGAAGGCGTCTTCTTGGGACCTTCTCACCCATCTGCGCTCAGCCTCCGTTAGCTCGTCTGCTCGTAAAGAGTTTTCGGGGGGACGGTTTGGGCCCGTCCGACAGCGCCTGATGAAGCGTAGCATCCACGCTGTAGCCCGGATCAGCCGGTGCCATGACGAGAACCTCTCGACCAGAGGTAGGGCCTCTCCGGCTGTGGCGATGTGCCCGACGTAGTGTCGGGGCCGGGTCTCGAGGGTCTTGTCGTCTGGCTTCGTGAGGGTGCGCTCCTTTGGCCAGTCGCTCTCCGGTGTGGTGAGGAAGGCGGGGCCGTTGAACCATCTTCCTTGGAGAGACAGGTCGGGCAGCTCCAAGTCCCGGGTGCCGATGTCGGCCGGGTTCTGCTTGGTGGGGACCCACCTCCAATTGGCTATGGAGGTGAGTTCATCTATCTCGCCCAACCTGTTGGACACGAACGCAGAGTATGTGCGTGGATCGGTGCGTAACCAGCACAGCACTGTGGTCGAGTCCGTCCAGAAGATGGTTGACGCTATCTTCGCTTGGCTCTCCAACCGGATGGTTCTGGCCAATCTAGCCGCCATGAGTGCGGACTGCAGCTCAAGGCGGGGTATGGATAGCGGCTTGAGAGGTGCCACCTTACATTTGCTGGCGATGAAGGTGGCTTTAAGGGTGCCCTGCACTTCCTCCACGAAGTAGGCGACGGCACAGCAAGCTTGCTCCGAGGCGTCGCAGAAGAGGTGCAGGGTCACGCTGCTTGACCTCTGTCGGAGCGACCGTCGTGGGATGGAGACGCTGCTTTCCTGGAGCAGGCTCATCCAGTCCCTCCAGCGTTCAGCGTGCTCCGAGGTGATGTGGTCGTCCCATCCAACGCTCGAACGCCACACGGCTTGCAGTAGGATCTTCGACCGTATGGTGAGGCAGGAGACGAAGCCCACCGGGTCGAAGATCTTCATGACGATGGAGAGGAGCTGCCGCTTTGTAGGCCGTGTGGCTTCCTCTAGACTGGCCGCTTCCAGGAAAGTGTAGATGAAGCGGTCGGTAGATGGGTCCCACACCAGTCCCAGGACCCTCTCGGTCTCGCTGCTCCCGCTGCTGATAGCTACCGTGGAGGTGGCGCGGTCTTCAGGGGGCACATCGGCGATGGCGTCCAGGCTGTTTGAGGCCCAGTTCGTAAGGTGGAACCCTCCCTTTGCAAGGAGGGCTCTTACGTCTCGGACTAGGGCAGCAGCTTCGTCAGGGTTGTCCACTGCGTCCAGGTAATCGTCCATGTAAAACCGTGAACGAATGGCTGCTGCGGCGGCCGGGTACTGGTGCTCGTACTGACCGGCCACCCTGTCCCGCACGTACTGGGCACTGCTGGGCGAGCAGGTAGCCCCAAACATCATGGACGCCAGCTGGTAGGTGTCCGGCTGTTGCCGGTCCGGCGACCTCCACAGGTAAAGTTGCGAAGACTGGTCCTCTTTCCTGATTTGGATCCTCAGGAACATCTCCTGGATGTCGGCGGCAATGGCTATACCGCCTTCCCGGAATCGGAGGATGTTCCCCAGGAGAGAGGACAGCAGGTCAGGGCCAGTGAGTAGTTGGTCGTTAAGTGACGTCCCTCGGCATCGGCTGGCGGCGTCGAACACAACCCTTATCTTCCCTGGCTTGTTCGGGTTGGTGACGGCGAAGTGGGGAAGATACCACTTCCGTGGGGCAGGGAGCGACGCCTCATTGGGGGAGAGGCGTCTGGCGTAGCCTTTGGTGACAAGCTGCGTCATTTTGTCATTGTACGCCGCTGCCAGGGTTGCGTCCGCTGCGAGCTTTTTCTCGAGGGACTGGAGCCGCTTCAGCGCACACTGCCGGTTGTCGGGTAGTGTGGCGTCAGGGTGTCTCCACAGGAGGCCAGTTTCCCACCGCCCAGAAGGTAGGGGGCGGGTGGTTTCTGCCATTAATGCCATGGCCTTTGTGTCCATGGCATTGACTCTCGCCGCAGACGTGACGCCGAGGGAGTCGACGGCAAAGTTGGATGTTACCAACTCCCTCAGGCGGGCATCTGCAGCGGTCTCCGACTGGAGGGCCAGTGTGGTAGCTGGCCCGTCATTGCTGAGGCTCGAGCCTCCGTGGGCGATCCACCCCAAAGCGGTCCGTGACACTATTCGAGTAGTGCTATTCTCACGGACCTCTCTTGACACGATAAGGTGGGCATTATCCTGCCCGATCAAGAGTTTTGGGGTGACGCGTCTTCCAGGAACGCGCTGCTCCGGCAGGCTCAGGTCAGCTACTGTGTGGGCGGTGATGTTGAAGGTGGGCTCCAATCCAGCGCCCCGGATCGTCAGCTTCACGCGTTGGGAGCGGGCGTCGGAGGTACACATCCCCTTCGCTCCGTGCAGCCGCAGACTGTGGACTGGGCCGCGTGCGCCGATCTGCGTTGCGGTGTCAGCGTCGATGAGGGTGACGGTGGATCCCTCATCCAGAAGAGCGAACGTTGACAATTCCCCGTCCGTGGGGCCCCGCAACACAACCGGCACTATTTTTAGCAGCACGCGGCTGTCCACTGTCTGGCGTCACAGGTTCACCTCCGCGACCGTCTCCCGGTGGAGCAGCCGATGATGCGGGTAGCGGCACTCACCCACACCACACCACACTGTCTCCTTGCAGTCCCTGGAGTGGTGCGCCTCCAGGCACTTGCGGCACAGATTGTTAGTGCGGACTGTCTCCCACCGGAGGGAGAGCGGTTTGGCAATAAACTCGCGGCACTCCCGAGTTCTGTGTGGCTCACCGCACTGAGCGCACGCACTTTTCACTTTGTTTTTGTTTATTGTTCTCACTACGGGTGGTGGTGGGCGGTTGGCCTTCCCCTCTGGCGGTGTGGCCACAGCGTTGGCCAGCACGTGCTCCCGGCGCCCTTTGCCGGATCTCAAGGGATCCACCATCCCGCTGACCGGGATCACGCCGGCGACGCCCCTCAAAAATGCTGCCAACTGGAGGATGGTGGACTGGGTTGTTTGCCCCAGCATCCGCAGCTCCAGCAGCCAGGCCATCCTTAATGTGCATGGCATCTTGGCAGTGATGTCGGCCAGCAGGGCGGGGTTGGTGAGGTAGCCTCCCGTCCTCAAGTCCCGCAGGGAAGCCACCAGGTTCTGAATTGTCCCGGAGAAGTCCGCAATCTCCTCCAAGGTGGCTTCGGCAGACAGAAAGGGCAGCTTCCTCACCTTATCCAGCATAAGGTTGGCTATTGAGCCCGATCCGCCGTACCGCTCCTCCAGGGTCGAAATAATTTCGGGCACTCGGTCCGGGTTCAGTAGGAGCGAGTACACGTTTTCCCTCGCCTTCCCCTTAAGCGCACGCTGCAACCTTATAAGGTTCTCGCTCAGCGTGAGCTTGCAGGTCGAGGTGGACTGCTCGTATTGCGCAATCCAGGCCGGCCATTCGAGGGGGTCGCCTGAGAATATGGGGAGGTCTTTGGCGGTGGACTGTCGGGCAATGAGGGCGGTCATCCGGAGGTCCTCCTCTACTGAGGGACGAGGGCTGTCCTGGGCGCGCGTGGAGCGGATGGCGTCAGCCAGCAGGGTGCCCAGCTGTGCCAGGAACGGGTCGGCGCCTTGTCGGACCCACTCGCTGGTGTGATGGGCAGTCTCATCGGCGGTCGGCTGCGGGGGGAACAGCGGCGAGAAGCTCTGAGATGAGGCACCCGGGTAACCGGCAGGAGGTGCGCCAGGGTGCTCGCCAGGGTAGGCACCAGGATGCGCTGCAGCGGGCGCAGCAGGGGACCCGCCCCCAGGGTAGGCGCCAGGATGCGCAACAGCGGGCGCAGCAGGGGGCCCGCCAGGGTGCTCAGCAGGGTAGGCGGCGGGATGCGCACCGGGGGGCGCGCCAGGGTGCTCGCCAGGGCAGGCGCCAGGATGCGCAGCAGCGGGCGCAGCAGGGGGCGCAGCAGGGGGCCCGCCAGGGTGCTCGCCAGGGCAGGCGCCAGGATGCGCAGCAGCGGGCCCGCCAGGGTAGGCGGCAGGGTGCGCACCAGGGGCCGCGCCAGGGTAGGCGGCAGGGTGCGCACCAGGGGCCGCACCAGGGTAGGCGGCAGGGTGCGCACCAGGGGCCGCACCAGGGTAGGCGGCAGGGTGCGCACCAGGGGCCGCACCAGGGTAGGCGGCAGGATGCGCACCAGGGGCCGCACCAGGGTAGGCGGCAGGGTGCGCACCAGGGGCCTCACCAGGGTAGGCGGCAGGGTGCGCACCAGGGGCCGCACCAGGGTAGGCGGCAGGGTGCGCACCAGGGGCCGCACCAGGGTAGGCGGCAGGGTGCGCACCAGGGGCCGCACCAGGGTAGGCGGCAGGATGCGCACCAGGGGCCGCACCAGGGTAGGCGGCCGGGTGCGCACCAGGGGCCGCACCAGGGTAGGCGGAAGGGTGCGCACCAGGGGCCGCACCAGGGTAGGCGGCAGGGTGCGCACCAGGGGCCGCACCAGGGTAGGCGGCAGGGTGCGCACCAGGGGCCGCACCAGGGTACGCGGCTGGGTGCGCACCAGGGGCCGCACCAGGGTAGGCGGCAGGGTGCGCACCAGGGGCCGCACCAGGGTAGGCGGCAGGATGCGCACCAGGGGCCGCACCAGGGTACGCGGCTGGGTGCGCACCAGGGGCCGCACCAGGGTAGGCGGCAGGGTGCGCACCAGGGGCCGCACCAGGGTAGGCGGCAGGGTGCGCACCAGGGGCTGCACCAGGGTAGGCGGCCAGGTGGGTGCCAGGGGGGTCCGCCCCTGGCAGGTACTGCGTCGCGGTGGAGAGGGCTGCGAGCAGCTGAGCGAGCTGCCTGCTCATTGTCCGGTTCGCCTTCCGGAGCTGCCTGACCGTGTCTTCTGTTGTGGTTGAATCCTCCTCTGCATCGGAGGATGGTGCGCTGTCAGGGCCGGCAAAGTGAGTGTCGGCAGGGCTGGCAGCGCGTGGGGCGGCAGGTCCGGCAGGGTCAGGGCCGGCAGGGGGGGCAGGGTGAGGGCCGGCAGGGCCGGCGGGGTGAGGGCCGGCAGGGCCGGCGGGGTGAGGGCCTGTCACCAGCTCCACGTCGGGTTGTGAATCTGGGGTGGAGGCCTCGCGGCCGCTCCGCAGGGACGGCATCTCGGGACGTCACTGGAAGGCGCGAAGTAGTGAAGGCGTGAAGAGGCGATCGCGGCTCGAAGGACCATGTACGGGACGGCACTGTAGTCGCCGGCCGCACAGACGATATAGCGGGAGTGGCCGGCTGGCCGCTTCGACGCCTTGGAAGGGAAGGTCGGGAAAAGGTAGGGAGAATGTTGAAAAAATGGAAAAAATGGGGAAAAATATGGGGAAAATGCAAAAATGGGGGAAAATGTGGTAAAAAATGGGGAAAAATTACGAAAGGGAAAAATGGGGAAAATGTGGGGGGAAATGGGGAAAAATTTAGGGAAAAGGGAGAAATGGGGAAAATGTGGGAGAAAGGTATAAGGCAGGGGGGAGGAAGGTAGGGGGGAACCTGCGCCCTGACTAGGGACGCTTCGACTATTGTGAAAGTTTCTTCTTGATGAACACCAGGGAGCCGGAAGAAAGAAGAAGGCCAGGTTGAAGTGAAGGTCCAGGGCAGAAGAGGCTTGAAGGCAGTCAGGGCAGTCCAGGAGAGGTGTTGATGGTCCGATCGTTGCTGGCTCTCTGCCGAATTGCACAAGTTGTCCGCCTTTTAAAGGACCAACGGGCCTAGCTCTCCCTTTGTTAGCGACAAATTCCGAGAATTATTTTTGGGTTCCCGGAATTTGTCACAGGAATGAGCGCCGTTGTTGCGTAACTTGGAAGGGGACGAATTTGACTTGGCCCCTGACTGTTCTTCAAACCACTTTGCCCGGTCATTTTTATTTAAATACATTTTTGTGAGTTTGCACAAATTACATATTAAAAAAGGGGAATTGACATCATACATATTAAAAGGGGAATTGAGTTTTGCACAATATTCAATTTTGTGCAAACGGCGAGTTTTGTAAAGGAAACTGCGTTTGCACAATTTCAAACCTTGTGCAAATTTACATATTAGAGAGAAAACATTTATTTAAAGGGGAAGATTTGCACAATATTCAATTTTGTGCAAACGGCGAGTTTTGTAAAGGAAACCGCGTTTGCACAATTTCAAATCTTCATGCAAATCTTCCATGTTTTGTACAGATGATAGGTATTTAATTTATAAGACGGTGTCGGGGGGTCAAGCCTTTGTTTTTTGTCTATAATGATGACTGCTTGACCCCGTGGTTTTATTTATTAATCAGCAGATAAGATTTATAGTTCTACAAGTTTTACACAGATAAGATTAGGTACAGATTTTGTATAGAGAAATTTGTTGCATAAATTCGAATATGCGCAGAGGTGAGTTTGTAAATGAACTGCCTCTGCGTAAATTCAGATTTATGCAAATTAATTCAAGTCAGTGGAGGTACGTCCGGTACAAACACCTTAAGTACGACAGAATTATTTTTAGGATTCTTTCTTGTGTAGTGTAGGACTACTGCGCGGTAAGAGGGGACTGCGGGCGGGCATTCCAAACTTCAACCATTTAAATTAGGTATCGGTGTGCACAAATTCATTCAAACGTACGCTCTTCAAAATGATTTGCTTGTACCTACAGGCCGGATTCTCACCTCATCTATTCCATAGAATGAAAACTGAAGTCGATTTCTATCGGGCATTCTATCGCGTAGAAAGCATGTTCTCAGTGTTCTATTTTACAGATTTGGAGAATTAGATCATGGAAAATATGAGGTGGGAACCCAGAACCCAGGAAAGACATATTATGCTCGGACGCTTGGAAGTGTGGTTATATTATGATAGAAGGCACTGATTTCCAGCAGACAAAAAGTTTTAGTGCACTCAGGGCCGGTCCTGTGCTGGCGCAATTGGAGCAGTCCACTGCGGGCGCCGACTTGCCAAGGAGCCAAGACGCTGGTATACCTAACACAGCGCCCTCGAGGTTTTTACTAGCGCCAGGCGCCGTTTGGTTCAGAGCCGGCCCTGGGTAGCACTGCTAAATAATAAGTATAGATATTATGCACACTTAAATAGATTGCCTTCCATTTTTTGGTCTGGGTCTACGGACTGCATAAAACGGCTTATGAAGTAAAATTAGTCATCTATCTAAACTAAATAATGCTTTTATATATCGTGAGCAGTTGCGAGTGATTTAATTTACTATGCATTTTTCTTACACCCGCAAGTGAGCTTGAAACGAATAAGCTTAATAGTATCCTGCACTTCTATTGAGGGACAGAGGTTATCACTTATATCAATACGTTTCCATGTATTCCTGGCTCCTAAGGTGTTTGATTGGTTCAAGCAGCAATGCAGTGAGGTTAAAACAGGCCCTCTTCAAAAGCAAATTACCGTATGGCTCATAGAAAGTGGCAGAACGAAATCGGAAAGCTTCCTGAAAGAAATTATTGTCTGACTGAAGAAATACCATTAGGTAAGTGAATTCATTCAAACTTTATCCCTATTATCGTATATATATTTATTATTTTGGTTTTTGTTTTACCATTTGTATAACGATATATAAACAACATTGTATTATTGTTTTTATATTTTCTTATTTATGTTACCACCATAATACGGGCATTTGCCTAGTTTGGAGTATGAATAAATAAAAAAAATATATACAGGGTGTATCGGCACGTACCCGACAAACTTTAACCAGCTATTCCTTAGCACAAACTTGGAGTAAAAAATGTTATGGGCACTTTGCTGTCCGGTAACATTTTTTTTTAATAAAAAAATTATTATTCATATTTTCACCACATGTCACCATTGTTTTATCCTTTGTCAAAGTTTGAAAACCCGTCTGGCAATATTTCGTTCGAGTTTCTTCGAATAATGTACACGTACGTACCTACGTTGGCGCGCTTTTACAATCACAACAAAATGGCACGGCACCATTCGTCTCATTTTTAACTATTATTATTTAGTGTGTACGAAAGAGCGAGGACACTTTTTGACACACTTGCTAATAACAGCTGTTGGACACGAGAAACAATGCAAATGACAGTGACGGAGTGTGGATTTTTTATTTATTTTTTGTTTTTAATGGAAAAAAAATGTTACCGGACAGCAAAGTGACCATAACATTTTTTACTCCAAATGTGCTGAGGAATAGCTGGTTAAAGTTTGTCGTGTACTTGCCGATACACCCTGTACCTATATTAATTCTCAATGCAAATTTGCTTTGCCCAAGTTTCAAAACTATTTTCGTAATGAACTGTGAAAAGAACAATATTATGGCGTCTTGGTTTATGAAGGGTATAACTTTTCTAGCTAAAAATAATTTCGTTTTCCGTACAAATTTCATGACGTCAGCTTCCATTCGAGAAATTTAAGTGGGACCCACGCATAGAGTAAGTATTCTGATTTAAGCCTGTGACATACCACGCTATATTCTCGCGGCTTGGCCTATTTCAGCATATGCGTATAGCGTAATGTGTCTGAACCTTTATAGATGATAAATAAAATTCAAACAAAAAGTGCGTCATCGACAAAAATAACTGAAGTCAGTAGGTACAACACAACATAAACAAGTAATTTCACACCGGTTAAGCGAAGTTCGGGAAAAGGGGGGAAGTGGGGAAAAGCGAGGCAATCGGGGTCTGTGAAACCCAATCCACCCCCTTGTGCGCAGGGCGCGGCCGTCGGGTGTGAGTCTGCCGGCACCAAAACACACCCGCACCTCCGCGCTACCCTCAGCCTGTAGGCGAGAAGTCTCTAGGCGAGAACCCCTAACTTCACGTCGGCACACCTCGTCTCTTGAATGCTACATTCATCCATTGAATCAACACTCTCCTCCGTTGTGTTTCGGAATTAATCTGACAGACTGAGCTGCGAGCGTTCCGGAAAATGGACATGAAAGGGAAAGTGGCTCTCGTGACGGGAGGAGCGGCGGGTATCGGCCTCAGTTGCTGTGAAGAATTACTGAAGCATGGTGTCAAGGTGCGTCAACACTCTTTCTATTTGCATAAATGAATCATTTTATTCAATTAAACTCTTCTTAAAAATATGCACTTTTACTCCAACGCGGTGCGAAACTATTGTCTAATTAGATATTTATATTGAATATAGTAATTATGATTGTTTACAATAATAATTAGTAAAAATAATAATTTTAAGCAAATCATCAATTTGTTACGCATGTGAAGTTAACATACAGAGGCAGACTTTTGTGAAAACAATTGTTCTCCTTTATAATATTTTCACACCTTTAACCCAAATTTATCTCCATGAACTCAGAGTAGGTGCTATTGTATTTTTAATTAGGAAACTCCAATTTCTTCTGCTCAATGATTTTATAACGCTGAAATAAATGGCAGGTAGTTTTTTTTTTAATATTCAGTATAATTTTTAGGTGTCCATTTGCGATATTGATTCAGAGGTAGGAGAGCAGGTTGCAGATGAGTTAGCTGCAAAGTACGGGAAGAAAAGTGTTCTTTTCTGTCAATGTGATGTCACTGATTATCCACAATTTGAAGGTAAACCAGAAATTTTCATTAATTAATTTATTTTTCATAGCCTATTTCAGTTAGATGTAAATACGTTCTCGTAAAATAATAAGTACGTATTTTTGCGCCCATGGCCTTAGCATTTTAAAAGACCCAACTTATATAAAAATAGGATGGAAGTTTGTTTACGTGGCGTAAAAGTGCTACGCATTTTCTTCGTATTTTTGCGTTGTCCCACTATTCCCAATGGACGAAATCAGCGGAACTTTAGGTTTTTGAACCGGAAGAAGAAGAGAGAAGTTCCTGCTTATTCTTAAAAGTTAGTTACCGAACTTAAATAAAGTCATTTCAAACAACGCGTTATTGAGAGTATCTTCCACTCTGGAAATAAGTGCAAATAATATGCTTAATATTTTTAGCTTTTTGTATTAAAAAAAAGTAAATATTTAAAATAAAATTTATTGAATCATGTTCTTGTCCCCATGATAAGTGTGTAGGTACTTGACAATATTTTTTGCCATTTTGAAAAATTACACAACTATGTATTTTAGTACAGTTCGAGGAATTAGGGTTGAAAAGTAGGATAGATTTTAAATTCTATAAAAAAATATATTTTAGGGTTGCTTTAGTTAGCTTCATTATTAAATTTTATGACTGGACGAAAATTTTAATTCGATAAAAAACTTAATAATGACAGAACTCGATGAATTGTTCCAAGATCTGTGAAACAACTAGCCCTTAATGAAATGACGAAGATGCACTGTTTAATTTTCCAGAATCATTTGTGATGACTATGAAAGTTTTCGGAGGACTAGATATAGTCATAAACAATGCAGGAGTAATGAATGACAGATTCTGGGAACTAGAAGTCGATGTTAACTTGGTAAATATTATTTTTTATCTTACCCGTCTAGTTGGCAATTTAAAATTGTATATATTTTACAGAATATAACTGCCTGCAAAGATAAATTTGTCAAGATTTAATTTTTGAATCCATAGTATTATTGCATTCACAAAATCTGTACAAGCAACTCCCCGACTGCAGAGGTAGACTGGTAAGGTTAAGTTTTGTATTTCCTTCCTTTTTAGAAGTTTATATTATAGCGCCCTTAAGCCCTTTTCGCGTAAGCGGTGCTATATAAATTAGCCAAATATTTAAACTTTTTTAATGTTACACCCTTCACAAGAGCGTCCCTGTCTGTACAGTGTAAAGACAGGAGAACTATATCGCTACAGCACGCAAATACATAGGCAGCACTATGTGGGGCTCTAGAAAGCGATTTATTAATGCGGGTCTTGAAGAGATAGATATGAAGGAAGAAAAACAGAAGTCGGTAGCTTGTTCCACCTGCGACCCGACTTACACAAAAATGAGTTGAAGAAACAAACCATTCTCATGAAGCCAACATCAAGTGTTAACGGGTGTTCAATTTGTCTGTTGACTTTTGCGTACGTACACATATGTACAGGGTATCAATGCTGCTAGCTCCTTCGAGTAGGCTCCAATGAAATACCTGTAGAGCATGCCTACACTGCGTATGTGCATTACAGATAGCTATAATTGGTCTTTTAACAACGGATTGTCAGTCAAACAGACCGCCCTCCTTCCGAATCAAGTAGCTTCATCAGTTATTTTGGGACCCCAGCCCAGAGGTGACTCATGAATAACAAATATAATCATCCAAAAACAATGAAATAAATATTAGTATTTATGATTTAAAAAATCACTTTACAGAAAAGATTACCTTATATCTTCCGCACTTGTTGATTCCATTGTCCTGATACGATTAAACACTTTATGTCAATATGGCACAAGAGTCCCAACTGCTCCCAACCGTATGGAGTTAGTAGGACTATGGCATCTCCAATTGGGATATATTGTGAGGCTGAAGGTAATGGAGGGGGAGGAGATGAGCACGAGAGTGATGGGCTGACTCGTAACCGGTCACAAAAACATAGTTAAGGCAACATTTTGATTCTCGTTTGGGTTGGTGGTTTTTAACCAAGCGTGTCTGATTTCGGCAAAGACGGAGATCATTGACTGTCTGGTGCAATTTGATGGAAGCACCCTCCCCTATAAAGACTATGTTGAAATGCTTGGAGTAAGTATATCAGACCAGCTCAAGTATCGAGGCTCTATAGAGAAGCCCTAGTAAATCTGGCTCCCAAGAAACAGCGCTATCAGATTCTTCAATAGTAACCTGCTGCTACCCCCATACAAATCTAAACAATTGAATTAGGGAGCCACCTCTGGGCTGGAGCCCCACAATACTTGATTCTGTACAAAGGAGGGCAGTCCCGTTGATTGACAATCAATTGTTAACAGACCTATTGCCATCTCTAATGCACAGATGCAAAGTGGGCATGCTAGGTCTGTTCTACAAGTATTTTAATAGAGCTTGCTCTAAGGAGCTAGCAGCATTAATCCCTGGTGCACCAGTACAAGTGTGTGAAAATCAACGTACACCTATTCACAGTTGATGTTGGATAACGGGCCACTTTTCATGTAAGACAGCTCCTATTTTTTGGTTACCGGCATCTGTTTTTCCTCTTTCATATGATCCGGGCCTGTTCAAAACAATTTTTTTTTTTTTAAATAACGCGAAGACAGTTTACGTAGTTCCCGTGAGCACTTAGGCCATAGGCCCATTGTGCTATCTCCCATTTTACCTCAATCCTTTACCAGTCACACGGTTCCTTTTACAAAGTTCACCAGGGTTGTCATTCGGTATGTGGCTATGTCTTCTGGTTCCACAATGTGTCTTCCCAGGTCTCATCTCTCCTGTCCACTCCTCCTTGGTTCCCTAAAGGCCCCACAGTGGAAGGGGACTTTGTCTCTCCTTGGTTCCCCGTAGGCCCCGCAAGGAAAGAGTCCACTCCTCATTGGTTCCCTGAAGGCCCCATGACGGAAGAGTCCACTCCCCATTGGTTCCCTAAGACCCGCATTAATAAATCCCTCCCTGCAGCCCCCATCTTAACCCGCCTCACAACGCTGCCCAACCGGGTGGCGACATACCTCCCCTGCCTTTACACTGTACAGTCAGGGACCCTCTTGTGGGGTGTCGCATGCGATGCTGAGAGTATCTTTCAATTTATCAATATTGATTAAAAATCAATTGTTATTATTTTGCAGAATGGGGTAATCCGGGGCACCCTACTAGCCTACCGCTTCATGGGGCGGGACAGAGGGGGCCGCGGAGGTACCGTTGTCAACGTGGCAGGCACAGCCTATGCGCGCCCCCAAGTGGCCACCCCTATCTACACAGCCACACAATACGCCATTGTTGGACTCACCAGATCTTACGGGGTAATAATCGAGTTGATAAAGTGTTTGAAATACATTGATAGTAAATATTATGTTTGTCGGTAAATACTAAAAGAATATTATTTTTACTCGGATATTTGGCATAAAATGTAAATTCATTTTATTTTGAAGGTATTCCAAACAGTTTTAATATCTCCCGATTTCCGAAACATCCAGAGCAGGTTTTACAACTCAACTACCTACTCACGTGTATTGTTGCTTAGTGCTTTCACACAAACCATGTATTGATTTCTGCAAGTCTAATTTTAAACTCAATAATATCCTTAAGGGTGTTTTCTCAAAACATATTTAGAAACTTCACACCGATAGATGGTGTTATTTTCAATATTGTTGTTCTTTTGAATATTGAGATGAATTATTGATTTGCGCTCGTACATAAGATATATTAATCTGTAAAATTGTTTTTTTCTACCTACAAAGCTCAGGTTTTAGAGAAAGGCATAAAAACACACAATTTGATCGCAAAAGAACACATAAACGTACAAAAAAATATTATCCAACTAAATTATAGAAGAGTGTGTATACGAGAAGGGGGAAAACATTGCACAATCGAGTGAATCAAATATTCTAGTCAGGTCACGTCAAGAATCGGACGTATGTGAATAAAGCAAATATTTGTGAAAAATTTCATAACTAACTAAGCGAATGCGTCACTTTTTTAGAATAACACGAAACTGTGTTGTAGAAAATTATTATTGCTATAGATTTCTTGTAGTGACTTCCAAGTTAAAACCGCTGACTGCACATGCAATTTCTGAGATATCTAAGTAGATACATAAACTGAATTACGAATTTTATTCATAATAATGTATGAACAAAAAACGCATGTTTTTTATCTGCTCTGTTGGTTTAAATCTAGCATTATGAAATTTGTAGCGTTCCTTTTTTGATTTTAGTCCCAATTTATAGGCAAAAACAACTATTTTTAACTTGCAATTTCATTCCATCACGAGCTACGAAGCACTGAAATGGCCATTACACTGGTAAATTAGGACAAAAGTCCCACTAGCCGACCCACGAAAGGAACAAAGCAACCGCAAGCGGCATTTCTCACCTTCGTTCCTTTCCCATAATTTTAAGCTCGGCTGGCGGAAATTGTGTCCTGTTTATATGCGGCAATAAGTTTTGCAACAATAACCAATAAGTTTTTCATGAAGATATGTATCTAATAAAATATTTTGTTTAAGGATTCGTACCATGTAGGGCTGACTGGTGTGCGCACCATCGCCCTGTGCCCCTCTGTGACAGACACAAGCCTGGTGAAGGATATAAGGAAACAACTCATGTCTTCGGAATTTGAAACAGCATGGCAGAGAGATAACGCCAACTGCAAGTTGCAAACGTAATTAATTTATTCTAATAAGTTACCTATTAATGAATATCACATAACCGATAAAACATAACAGGCAAAAGTCATCAAGCCACAACAATTTTTTTTGGGATACGACAAATTTGAGCGCAAAAATGTAACATTTTAATTTTTGAGCATGAATTTTATAAGTAAAAACTATTTTTATTTATCACAGTGTAACATGTAATAATTTGAATATTTATTGTAAAAAATACATAAATAAACATTAAAATAGTTTAAAAGTTTATGCAAAGGAAAATTTCAAAGTTTTATCTACGCATAATAGAAAATAATTAAAAACCATCAGTCGGTGACCTTTGCCTGACTAGCAACCATAATGCATGTTGACACGATATTACGTTATATCAATATGCATTATTACAAATGACTAGTTATGTTTATTGACCAAATACTACTCTTTCCGCCACTTTCTTCAACCTCACAACATTTCTTTGAAAGGAGGATGCCATAGACCCACTGGCCCCTAGCAGTTGAGACTCCTGGAGTGTCAAGTCTAAAGAATCCCATAAATTCAAAGACGTGAGTTTCAAACCGATAACTCAGAATTTTGATTTGTACCCTTGTAAAAAATGGTTTATGTTGTTCTAATCTCCCTCTCCTGAAAGTCCTAAGTCCAGGGAGAAACACTTAATGGTACGTTTACAGTTAGAAACCGAAACGCGAACCGAGCCACGAATTACAGGAAAGGAACGAAGCAACTGCAAGCGGCGTTTTGCAGTTTGTTTCCAATAAGTTGAGGTTCAGTTCGGCAGTTCGGCTCGCGTATGTATATGTAGCATAACATGTCTATATGTAGAGAGTTATTTCACCTGTCATTTTATTCAATTTCAGCCCTGCTCATGTTGGAAAATCGCTGTCAGAAATTCTTTCCAAAGCCAAAAGTGGATCTGTATGGATTGTAGAAAATGGCCAGCCACCCAGAGAACATCATTCATAGATTGGAGTCGTTTACTGTACATAGACTTTTAGTGGCCCTAGCTTTTATATTATAATGAATTGTCAAATGGCAATTTAAAAAAAACCATAACATAAACGCTCAATATGAATTTTATAATTGGACGCTTGTTTTGTTATTAGTTAAGTGTAAATTAATGAATAATAATATATTATTATACGCAAGTTTGTATTGGACAAATTACGAGAATAACTGTACCTTCTAAAGGCATTTGCATTGATGAACAAAATAAAATGAAATTAAAAAATATTTAAATACGTATTATGTACATAATTGTATTGTATTTTAACCCTATTCTTGTAGACCCACCCTTTGAACTGGTAACAACACACAGAACATCTTTGGCACTATAATATAATGATTCTCTAGGAGGGGGTGACATCAAAGCTATGCAATGTGTTTAATAAAAGTCCTTTATTTAATTGATTTTGTATTTCTGCAGCGTTCCTGACAGAAGTGCTATAGATCACATTTTATAACTTATTTATCACATCATACTCCATGCACTTTACCGCATCATAAATTATGAATAGAAAATAATTTCAAACATGTGTACCAATGTAAGGCAGCAAGCTCACAAAGAAAATCAATAAAGTGCGGGTGAACTGAGGACATCGATGCGACGCAAAATAATTATAACGTTATAGTACTTGACATTATCTTTTTATAAAACAATGTTCACTATGCAGAAAAATACATTTTCCTCATATATATGTACTAAACGTACATCATCTGGTGTTTGGTATTTTATAAAACAACAAAATACAAGCAGTTAGTTAACACAAACATGGTTGTCCAAAGCTTCTAACGTCTAGATTGGTGGTGGAATAAAGGGAATTCTTTCAGCATACGATTTATATAATGTTAATTCAGTGATAGCAAATCTCCATGATGTTTTATTGTCAATTATTATCAGGCCAATGACAGGAGCTAGCTGCTAGCTATAAGCTATACAGGTATCACCACTTCTAACAGAGATACTCCACAAGCCCACACCAATACATACATGATATATTATATCTCAGTGGGGATTCACTGCACCTTCATTTGTTTATGTTATATATAAGCTGTTAGCTTTAGAAATAAAAATAATTTAAATAGTGTTACATAAATATAGTGATTTCCCCGAGCAGTGGGAGAGTACTGTTAGAGCAGCTGCTGCGTGGCCGGGAGATGTTCCCCTTATGTACAATGCCCTGCCCTTGCCCTTTCCCATCCTCACAGACCCTGATAACTTCCACGTGGCTCCTAGAGTACAACAAGCAAACAAACTGTACTCAACTTAACTTTATATTAGAATCTCTAATTGTGTTCCGGTACAAGTTTCATTCAAACAAATACCATACATAATGTTACAGGAAAAATCATACACCATATTTAACAAAACATCCTTACATACTAAAATATGTCAACTCTTCAAAATTTGACGAATGTGAAAGACTTACAAATAAAATAATAGAAAAAATGTCGAGATGCTTACATGGAAAATTTCACAGCATATTATTTCAAAACCGATAATTATCACTGGTACTCTTAACACTCAACCACCCGCACCTATGGGAAGCAAACACAGAGTGATTCCAGACACACTATCAATACATTGGACGTCATGACATTACTTGATCGCTTTCTTTACCCCAACCAACACTGGATAGAAGACTGCAAAGTACTAATATTATACTCGCTTAGCTTAATTATATTTCTACACCTATAAGTTTATTAAAAATGTAATTAGGTTAAACTTACAATAATTATAGTCAGAACTCAATGAAATGAAATGTTCACATTATCCATCTAATGTTACGCCAACAAATAATATGTATAATTTAGTTACAACATTTTGTCTCGATCCGAAGCACCCCATTGATGACCCAGCGGGTCCAAGAATCATTTATACTTTACATAGAGGATTTAACTAATATTCATACACCACATAACAAGCTAACACGACACGACACGGTATGTCTGTCTGTGTAGCCCATGATTCACTATTCACTTACTCAGATCTCTAGTTACCTGAAATTAAATACCCAATCAATTGAACTGACCGCCCGCACAAATCCTGCGCTTCCTTAGCACAGCACTCACTCGTGTAGTCCGGGCCCGGGAGTGCTTTCAACACACTCTATATACACCAATGTTCATTTTTGTAACCACACAACATTTATTATTAAAACAATACATTTCGGAAATTCTAAAAAGGATCGCAGCGAGAATGACAAATTGAATTTTGAAATTAATCAACCTGATCCACCGAAATGCAGGTTTAAAACAAAGTGTTGTTTTATTTAGGGTTTTAGAATCTTTAGAGCTAACGGAAAGCTTGTGGGTCTGTTGGATTGATTAGACACCGGCAACAACGGGTTGCGGCTGCTGCTGCCGGTTGTTGTTACGGTGCTGCTGGGGGCGATGCTGCGAACCCCGGTTGGAGGGTCCGCGCCAGCCTCCTCGGCCCCAGCCCCCGCCCTGGCCGCCCCCCCAGCCGCCACCCTGGCCCCCGCCGCCACCCCAGTAGCCTCTCCCGCGGTAGCCTCCGCGCCGCGCCATGGCCACTCCAAACGTCTCAGAGTTCAGCTTGCGCTCCGTGCGCCAGTCTGTACGCTGGGACCTGCCCTTTGATCTGCAATCAATAAAATATTGTCTTAGAAATCATATTTTATATTCTACAAACATTATACATAAATTTCATACGGAAAAATGTAGGAAAAGTAACTGACTAGTCTTAAATTCATGTAAACCATTAACTACAGTATCTTTATGTAGAAAAAGGGAGAAATTGTTTTAAAAATCAGGAAATATTAGACAATTTTCACATACAACAGATTGTACAAAGTATTAATTAACCCACATAAATTGTGATTTAGTTGAGGCTCTAGGTTAAGAAATAAAGACCACCAGTAACAATAATGAAATAGATTTTTTTTTTTCTTCAATAATGGCAATTTTTAAGTATTTATACATAGTATCCTGATAAAGAAACCATTGTTTTTGAAACATGTTGATAATTTTTATTATTACTTTTGAAAGCGTTAATTTGCTCCGTTTTATCTATAACCGTATGCAGTACATATTTTCAAATACCTATGCACGCAATTAAATGTCAAATTATAGCATTCTGGCATGATTTATTGGACTATATAGACAGAACAGAATATTCTCCACAGTATGAAAACAAATCCTCGTGTGTCAACACTCTTAGATGTTTATAAAAACAAAAACATCAAATTTCATACAAAGACGTACCGTATCTTTTGAATGTGGTCCCACCCAGTGGCGGCCGGTGGTCAAAATATGTGGGGGTTCACCGGAGTACAACATTAAGTCATAAAATAAAAGAAATAAAGGTACTTAGCTATTAATAAAAAAAGTTCTATTTTCCGCTCCTTTTATTATATTTAATTCTTTTTAACGTTGAGAAACCTCTTTCAATTTCAACTGAGTTCATTGGAATGGTGCAAACAAGTCTTAGTAATTTGGCAGTCTCGGAAAAGTCTTCTAATAAACAAGTACTATAAAAAGTTGTAAATTTGACAAAGCGCCGTCAGCTTTTGAAAAATTTATGCAGGGCGAAAATTTCACAGAGTTCACCTTTTAACTTAACTTTATTTAGGAAGTCTCTCTACTCGACCTATTGTTCTTAATATATTCCACATTCAAACACATTTTTAATTTATACGATGAACAAACACAAAAGTAATCAGATGTCGGTATAATCTGCAATTGACATACCTAATTAACAATTGATATATACGATCGATATAACTTGCAATTAAACTTCAAAACTTTCGCAGAGCAAGAAAGGTTTTAAATTCAACAGACAGTGCCCGGAAACGGCGACAACTGAATAAACTGATAACAGCTAATCTGAACATCATTCATCTCTTAATGACATGGTATTATCTTGTATGCTTATATCGAAGGAAGCTGTAAGCGGAATATTCGCTGAAAAAGAGCAGATGGTAAATTGAAGACACGATATCGACAAGAATATCACACAATTTTAGTTTAACTTTCTACTGAACAAACCGTTCCTTATGATGTGGTGGCTCCGGACGCCGTCCTTGATATGGTAATATTTGCAAAGAATTGTATTTACCCACGCTTCCGAATGTTTCACAGAATATGCGATCAAAGCAGTCAAATTTTGGATCGCAATCGAAAACGAACTGCTACAAACATAGGCACAAGTCACAGTCGGTCTGCAAGTTAAGCGCGCTTAATAAGTAGGTACCTTTTATATGAGATATTATAACCGAACCGATTTTCGTATTGTGATTAGCTATGTCGGAACATTTGTTGGTTGTTCGGCGCTCGGGAGCACATATTAGCTGGCCGCCACTGGTACCACCATTCACTCGGCGTGTGTGTACTTAGGTGATAGACACAAGTGGGACACCATGATCACTTATCGTTTTTAGTTATGAAAAGTTGTGAATGGCATACTAGTACTAACGCCATCCGTTGACAAAAATGTAAACTAAAGGACTAAAAGGCGCGAAGAGGCGCACTTGATTATCCATCTTTTTTTTATGAAATACAATTTTATTTTTGAGAAATTCTTGTAAATGTCAGCATCGTGATAGTTCTACGAATGTCCAAGTGAGCAAGAAATACATTTATGACGAAAGAGCGCTAGAATATCGGCCGTCAAAGTTTCCGTATCAACTGTTGATACAGCCGCGTGTGAGTATAGACTTTTTGCCGTAACAACAGTTGATACGGCAGAGTGCAAAGAGTTAATTAGATGTACGTTTGGTTGTTTGCTTTACCTCTCCACAGCCTCGCAGGAGATATTATCGAAGAAGCTCTTGGTCTTATTGATCTTCGATAACATCTCTTGGCACTTGGCTGAGTCATCATCCTCAGGATCAGACTCCACAGCGCTCGTCTTGTTCCCCGAGTTCTCTTCTCCGCCTCCACTTGATCAATGAATAAATACTTATTTGCTTTACCTCTCCACAGCCTCGCAGGAGATGTTATCGAAGAAGCTCTTGGTCTTGTTGTAGCAGTCGGCTGAGACATCATTCTTAGGTTCGGGCTCCCCGAATCCCCCTCTCTACCTCCACCTGTACCAATGAATAGATGTTTGTTTGCTTTACCTCTCCACAGCCTCGCAGGAGATGTTATCGAAGAAGCTCTTGGTCTTGTTGTAGCGGTCGGCTGAGACATCATTCTTAGGTTCGGGCTCCCCGAATCCCCCTCTCTGCCTCCACCTGTACCAATGAATAGATGTTTGTTTGCTTTACCTCTCCACAGCCTCGCAGGAGATGTTATCGAAGAAGCTCTTGGTCTTGTCATAGCAGTTGGCCGAGTCATCATCCTCGGGTTCAGGCTCCCCGGCGCCCGTCTCGTTCCCTGAATCCTCCTTCTTCTCCGCCTCCACCTGTACCACCAGGATTGGCTATTACACATTAGATTACACAGGATTAAATAAATAAGACCAATAAACATGGGGTTTTATAAAAAAAAAATATGTGGAAATATTTTTAGTGCATTCTTTCAAAACTATTTTTTTTTAAACATTTGAATCATATTTTAATCTCCCCCAAACATCTAATAATATATATGAAGAGTCAAAATCGTCTACCATTGTATTATTTTGTTGAATATTCAAAAGAAAAGGAGACATAAGGTCTGAGTATTTTCGATTATAATAAAATCCAAATAAATGAAGTTTTTCTGAACATATCTAAAACTAAAAACTGTTTTTGAGAGGTGATGAAATTACACTTTCGAATATTATTAGAAATAAACATATATTTTTTGAAATGTTGTTATTTGGAATGCAAACATAAAAAATAAATAAAAATGGCACGCTTGTTTTTGTAAATAAAATTACTGATAACAAAAAATTAAAAAAAAAAAAAACATACACATTTTAATAGACAAATATATCACTATTTCTGTCACCCCATTTTTTTTGTCTTTTGAGTAAACATTTAATGGAGACTACCGCACATTAAATGCATAATTACAAAAAACAATATTTCTTTTTAATAACACCAAACTGGCAACATAAAAACCTATTTTGTAAAATAGATTCTTTGATTGGATAATTAAAAAAGATAGGCCTTAAAAGTACTAAAGCTGTAAAATATTAATTTTGAATTGAATAAAATAGCACTATTTTCCATAAAGACACATGCTATATTATGCGCGCATAATTTGGGCATGGCATATACCTATTATATGTTGGGGTGACACACTTCACAATCTTCCTCAGGAGAGGGGGGTCAGATCAATTGGGGTACTGCCGCGGAATATAATTTCTTTGCATGGGATCTGTCACTTTGACAGATGACAGCCGCGTAATTACGGCACTCCGTAAATTGTTCTGACCCTTTCTTCCGCCGTAGGTGAATAGGGGATGCATAATTTTAAAATATAGCTAACAACGGTAGTCTTAAGTAAAAACTATTTTACAAAGTTTGTTTTAATCTAAAAGCAGATTAAATGTTAACACTGACACTGGGATTGTCACATTTAAAATATTGGATTTGATTAATAATTTCTTATTTTTGATTGAAACAACATAATTACTTTCATAAATGAATTTAAAAAAAATATGTAATGCAAATTACCTCTGGTTTTGGAGCCGGTTCGCTGCCGTCCAGAATCTTCACTTTGGCCAGTTGACTCCTCAACTCTTCGAACTCTGTGTTGGCCTGCTCGAAATCGTAATCATTGTCAAACTTCAGGGTGTTCTTGGTTCTGTTGCCTCCCCTGCCACCGAAGTTTCCTCCTCTCGGGTTGCCGCGCCCGCCCCGGCCACCCCTGCCGCCCCGAATCCAGCCCTGGTTGTTGTTCTGGTTGTTCTGCCTCATGCCGTTGGGTCCATTGGGCCCCTGATTGCTGTGGAGTTGCTGGTTGCTGTGCTGCATCTGGTTGTTGTGCTGCATCTGCTGGTTAGTAAGCTGCATCTGCTGGTTGTTATGCTGCATCTGGTTGTTATGCTGCGGCTGGTGCTGCTGGTTTTGATTCTGGTGGTTCTGATGGTGCTGCTGCTGCTGGTTGGGCTGCTGATGGTGCTGCTGCTGATTTTGCTGATTCATGTTTTGGTTCAGGTTCTGGAATACAGACTTTAAATAACACTTATTAATGACATGGTCGTTAAGATTGTTGATAATTAAAAAGAAGTTCAGGAAAATCATTGTGTACTCTTCCTATGCCAGACTAGAATGCTAGAAAGCAATGCAAGAAAATCTAGGTGCAACAATGGTTATTTGCTTAGTTACGTTAGGCTAGTACACAGACAGCTGTTTTCAGTCATACTTTAGAAATGTTATTTAAAAACAAACAAAATATGTACGTATTACATTTACTATTGTACATTTTTTTTTTTCAAATCGTTAGTATCTCCCATGACTAAAAAAGTGACCTCTATTTATACCAATAATGACAATTAGAAAGGACATCCACGTCAAACACTAAGCATAACGGCGGCTTTCTGTATTCACTTTCTTAGTAAGAGACTGCTCACCCTGTTCTGAGAGCGGGGTCTCTGTTGCTGGGGCTGCTGGTTGTTCCTGTTGTGCTGGCCCTTGCTCTGCTGCGGCTGTGGCCCCTTGCCCCCCGCTTGCTGCTGCTGCTGCATCTGCTGTTGCATCTGCTGCTGGTTGGGGCCACCCACCTGCGTGCCCTGCTCCACCGTGGGGCTCTTGCGTTGCAGGCCCAGGGGCGTCTCCGAGCGGGAGGCGCCGCTTATCATCTCCAGCATCGAACCTTCAAATAATAACTATACATAAGCC
Source organism: Hesperophylax consimilis (assembly GCF_061612785.1). Taxonomy (NCBI): domain Eukaryota; kingdom Metazoa; phylum Arthropoda; class Insecta; order Trichoptera; family Limnephilidae; genus Hesperophylax; species Hesperophylax consimilis. The sequence goes on from NC_142842.1 coordinate 9,347,904, forward strand.
CCTTTACTTATAATCGCCATGTGAAATTTGGCTTATTACCACGGTATAGATATGGTTAAACCAGACTTAAGACCGGTTTAACTATACCAACACTGATCCGGCATGTAAGAATCTAATAAGATAGAAGAAACAATCATGGGTGGCATGGTCACCAGCACTATCACAAATATATTCAGATAAAATCTGATCTGATCATTTTGTTTTAGATGGCAATAAAATGGCAGATAACAAAAATGACAGTATTGAAGTAGGTGACTTTTGACTGCAAGCCAAGCGTGGGGTTACACATTCAATAATACATTTATACATCGGTTGCCAAACATTTTATAACACACACATCCTCAAATCACATTCATAGAACAGTACTAAAGCACCCTTATACCAGTCCCAGAGAGAGCTTGTACGCTTGTCATCTATGATCGTCCTTTTCCTTCTCACTAGTCTTTTATGAAAACGTAAAAGACAAGATTCTAGAACAATGACATGAAAAAGACATTTTTCCAAGGATGCTTAAACATTAGAGAAGCAAATAAATAAAGAAGGTTCCAATTGCCTTCAAAGTACTAGTAATATATTACATAATCAATTATGCAGCAATATTATTTATATCGAGATAATTCAGGCATTGTACCCAAGCACCTTTAACATGTGTCAAATTCAATTTGATGGATAATTATGATAATTTAAATGTCTATGAAAAAATCTCGAGCAGATTCTTTCAATAATGATAAATAAGCCATTTATATAGTTTATAAACATAAAGCAATGAAAAGATTGATCATCATTAATTTTGGATTAGTATACTGTGTTACGCTTCCTCCTTCTTTAGCCAATGTTTCGTACTGTGTTACATTGTCCATCATCATGGTAGATGTGTAGATTGTGGTGAAAGCTTAATAGTTTGTGGAATCCAGTACTTGACGGTTACACCAAAACCAAATGCCGAAAACCACATTAATTTCACTAATAATTATACTAAAATACCAGCCCTAAGAGGATAAACACGCGCAACTCTGTATCACTTCTACATATATAAACGGACACTGTAACGCTGTCTGAAATGTTGGCTAAAAAGGAGGAAGCGCAACACGGCATAGTAAATCCAAAATTAATCATTATAATATTTTAGGCTGTGAAAATCTCCAATCGTGTCCAATGAGAAGATTATTCATAACCAGCCGAAGCAAGCAAGAGACCAGGTAGTGAATGTATAATTTATTATTATTTGCGATTGGTTTTTGAAAGTAAAAACACAACATGGACGGCACTTATGGAAAAAATGGGAAAATAAATAGTGGGCTTCTACTTTACAGGACAGGAGACAAAACACTAGTAGCCTTTTTAATATATAAATATTTTTTTTAACACTATCCAACCATTAGAACTGTGCAAGTTCTGATTGTAATAAATGCATGTGCGTTTGGTTGTGCGTCAATTAACGAAAGGATGATATACTTATTTGTTAAAATACGCATCGCGGAGATCGAATGCATTTAGGGATTTTTTACATATTTCAGAGTCAATTCCATTATATTATTAACGACTATAATATTGAAAAAATCGCCCACTTTCTGAAATATTATTTGAAATTATAATTTTTTTTTTTGTATTTTATGGCAAAAATCTGTTTGGTCAAAAGGCATTCAGTTTGTGAATTGACAAAATACTAGAAATATGTAGATACATTAAGTTCTGATATCATCTTTTTTCAAGATTGAGTAAATTTTAATAAGCACCAATCACAATACATTGATCACAAAAATTATTTGAAAGTCATTTGTCTTCCGTTGTGCAGGCAATGTGTAACTTTCCGTGAACTCTATACGGCTGTTAAACATTGCTTCCATAAATGGTATTGGCTTGTTTTTTGAGTGATATGGTAAAATAAGCCATTTCCACATATATTATGGGTGTAGGGCTCATGCAAGACTAGCTTCAGTGTTTAAATTCTTAACACATTGTCGTCGGAACACGGCATTTGCCGTTTTTCACGGACTGTCGGTCAACTGCGGGACACGGCAAATGCCGTTTTTGTCGACTGTCGGTTTTTGGCGGGAAACGGCACTATACGGGTTTGTTATCAGCGTGAAATAAAACGTCTTGAAGGGTAATTTGCTACCTGGCTGCTAGGCGACACTCTGTCCACGTTATTTGAGATGCCTTGTCCGGATTGGCTAGTGTGCCGCTTTTAAAGGCGTCGCCATAAATCTAGAGCTTTTATGCGATCTCAATCTCCAGTTTAGTTTGAGTCATTTCACGTATTGGACTATTTTTCATACCGCTCGCACTGTTTTGTTTACTGTTTGGTATTTTATTATTTGAATATATTTTCATTCAAATAAATCAGCCAATGATACATGCACTTATGGTGTGTGATGGATTATCAACATATGAAGTGTACTGATTCCTTGAAAGAATAAATACTATCATTCATAGATGGAATGGGCTCTTCAATTCTTCATTAGGCGGGGCAACCGCAAAAGACTCTTTTTTGACAAGAAGCAATTAAAACTTATGAGTTATTGAGTGTTCGCCTTCGGCCTTAGGCGACACTATTCAATATTTACGCGATCAGATTTCACACATCCAGCGATTGTAAAATTGCGGGCATGGCAAATGTATATTATTATTTATTATATAACTATATGATATAAATAAACATGTTATCTTTTACATGGAATTTTCAAATATTGAATGCTATTTACTGAATTAATATCAGGTTTTTATATTCAGCTTTGAAATGTAGTGTAATTATGATTTAATCAAAGCAATTATAATTTATTTTTGATGATCAAATGTCATATATGATTTCTTTGAAAATTTCAATCGAAAATATTATTTGGTTTAGAAATTGTATCAATTTTAAGAAAGCGATATATTTTTGCGCTAATCGCGAAAAACACCCGCTATAGGCTAGAGTCTATTGTTTGAAGCGCCCGACTACAATGTGTTAACAGCATAAAGAACCAACATCAAATGAAAGATTTGATATCGCATGACTTGAAAGAAATATGATGAATAAATTGTACATTTACAAAATGGCACCCTAAACTAGAACAGATGAATAACCATAACCCAAAACCATAATGACACCAGACAAAAGGGGTGAAACATCTCCCAGTCTTCCAAATATGTAGTTGTCAATTAATTACATACTGTGAATCTGAGGAGAAACATGCATTTTAAATTCAATAAACACAATTTTTAACTAAATTAATAATAATGCCAAATGTAAGCAAATATGTACAACATAATCAAATCTAATTAACATGAATAAGGCAGCAATAAAATATAAAAAGGATTATGATAAGAGATTCAGGGATTCAGATTATCAGGTACTTCCCTGATATATGTAGAATTATTTGCGTACTCAAGTAATACACAGGCTTGTCCTAGTGAGGTTAAAAATTCTAACGTAAAAAAAGATACAATGTAAAGAAACAATAAATAAAATACAAATGGAAAATAAGGTTAGTAAACATTGATGTAACTACTAGATGTATTATTAAAATATTCTAGTAAAAAAATACACAAGCTTGTAAGAGAACATATTTACATCTTACACATACATAAAATTATAATATGCAATTGTATACCTACTGTTAAAATTTATCAAAATATGATTAAAATTAATTGCGTGTGAGTCATGCAAATGAGATATGCCTTAACGAAGCTGATAAAGCCAGCCTGTAAAAATACACATACAATCATACCAGTAATAAAATATAAGCAAAACAAACAAAGTGCAAAGTCAAAGGAAGCATGCAACTCAATTGGGTGTGTCTTGAACTCTGTAATTTGTACAGTTTTGAGGGAAACACATCAGAATAAATAAGTTTATTTCATTCAAGTTATTGAATGTTGTAATGATTTTCAAAATATCCACCGGTGAGATAATTTATTTGCCTTGTTCATCGTAGGTCAAGAATTTAATTTTGTACCACAAAAACAAAGAATTTGTTTTTGTCTTTAGAAGGGTCACAACAGAGCTCAAAAAACACAAATCGAAAGGAATTTCAACAAATCGCAAACAAAATTTATAAAGCAATAAAATGATGCAAAGCGGCATTGAAGGAGCTGTTCTCTTCTGAACCTTGGTCTTTGACTTGCTGCGGGGGCAATTGAGCGGGCAGGCCGGGCGGGGGCCCGCTTAACTCACTGGGCTGCTTGGCCATGGGGGCGGGGCGCATGGCCCCCATGGGGTGGTACACGGGGTATTGGGCGGGGCCCACCACGGGGTGGCTGAACTGCGGCTGCTGGTAGGGGCCCACCACACCTCCTCCACCTGGAATATACACAAATTATTATATGAATATAGCATTTATAAACAATTCATTCCAAAATCAGAACATATCCGTTATAAAATCAAAAAGAGATATTTATTTTCTAAAGGGAAATCAGTGGTAAAAATACAGTTTATATGTATCTCTCTAGAGTTACTGTATGAACAGTTGCATACAAAATAAAATTTTGTGTGCAACTGCAATTTTTTTTTTCTTCAATGGGGTGAATTTTCACCTTACCAAGGGCAACGTATTTAGAAAATGAGTTTCAAACATACAAGAATGCTACTTGACAGTGCCCAGGGAATTCTAGTAAAGTTAAACACGGAGAAATGCGGGAATATCCTGGAAAAAAAGATTCCTACTAAATTATAAATATCATTGACACATATTAGGGTGTCCCAAAAAAATTAAAGTTGTTATTTTTGAACGCATACCCTCTAATTTTGTTAATAATGACAAAACACTTATACAAAAAATTTGTTTACTTTGGACAACTGCCACCCGTGCCGACTTGCATCGAAAGATGTCAGTACTTGTACATTAAGACGCCAGCGAGCAAACGTGTTGATGAGCTTGTAGTAACTTGCTATTTTGTTAACGAAAGTTGTAGTAAACGAAAATCACTCGTTCAGGCAAGATGTTGTTAGATTTACGCATTTCTAAAAAGAGTATATTTTTAATAGGAGTCGTAAAACACCAAATATCGGGTTCTAAAATGCCATCTAATGGACAAGTTCTTGAAGTTTTGTTCTACAATATCTGGAAAGTGAATTTAACTGTCAATATATACCAAATATAGCCATAGTTGGTTTTTTAAAGCTCTGTTTGAAGTAAAAAATCAGTCAAATGACTACAAGCCCTGACATACCACTCTTCAAAAAGGTTCAAGATAACTGTAAAAATGTTGATCCCGATAAAATTCAATGCTACAGAGAAAATCTCACATTGCACCTAACCGCTTCCGAAATCAATGATTTGCTTGACTTTTACCGTACTGCACTGACAACAAAAATACTTTTAGATGACTATTGAGAGTTTTTAGAGCTCTGTGTGATATTTTAGAAAATTTAAGATTCGGCCTCCAGGTGCTCGATGGATGGCAAAGGCGCTTTATTCCTTGAAAATATCATTAATTTGTGCGCAATTTAAAATTACCGGTAAGGATAAGGCGGCACTTTTAGACGTTTGCCTGTTCATAGTAACATCCTATGTCAAGCCATGGTTACAGTGTATTATAGCAGTTAAAGCTCCTAACCAGGACTTGTGCTTTTTGAAATCGACGAAGGCTTAAGAAAAAATTGATGAAAACATCTCAATGGCAGCTTTATTTCTGTTCAGTAAGCAGTTATGGTATTTGACCGATGAAGGATCTATTTTATAGCTGTTTGACGACGCTGTGGATCAAACAACTAAAATAAAAATGCTCAAAATATCAAAAAAAAAAAAATTATCAACCCATGACAAACTTTACATCCCATCGAAGGAAGATCTTTTATAAAGTAGTTTAAATTATGTTTTGTATTGAGGTTTTTGTTCATATCATAATTTAGTGACTTTTGTTTCAGAGAAAAATATTTACGACTTCATTTCAGTTAAGAGCAAGTATTTGTTTGATCGTCTGTACACAGATGCCAGTTTTCTTAACGAATTCCCTACGATGTGGTCAAATAATGCTTCGTATCAAGAAGTCAGAAAGAAGGTGTCGCCGCTGAGGGTAGTGAATGATACAGCTGAAAGAACTGTTAAGTTAATGCAAGATTTTCATGGCTTAATATCACGGTCAAAGAGGAACAAAAATTATTTTTGTTACGATGCGTTCAGGAACACCGGAAGATTTATCCTGACTGTAAAAAACAAAGTATGAAGAAAAAATTTAATCAATAAACCATTTTAAATATAAAATACTACATAATTGAACATTAGTGCATTTTTAAATTTTATTTATCCGACAAAAATGAAAGTTGAAAATCCTTCCATATTAACTCTGTACCATATGTTTGGCATCAAGTCGGCACAGGTTGCCGGTGTTTAATCAAAATAATATTTATTATATGAGTTATTGGAATCAAATGGAATAAAATAAGAGGGTATGCATATTTAAATTCATGAAAAAAAAATTCTTCCTTATGTCCTGGGACACCCTAACACATATATATCATTCGAACCCTGTCCAAAATAGATTTTTTAAATATATCTCTTTGAGAATGCAAAGGGAGAATATTTGGAGCAAGATGGTCATATTGGCATACAACCAGAATTGGTTCATGTTAATAGAAATCTTCTGCATTAGTTTATCAACAGGTACATCACACAACATAGCTTAGACAGCAGATGCCATACAAACACACATATACAAAATAACCTAACAAATTATAAAGGTAGAAGAATAATATAGCAAATCGGTATAAGAAAGCATAATTATAAAGGTTTAATATTTAAAAAGGTAGCATAATAAGACATATAGGTCTTATTACTTCACAAAAACCACTTTATATAAACATCAAATAATAATTATTGTAATAATTAATGGTTTGTATAATGGGCAAATGAAAAAAAAACAAAAATGTATTGTTACATCGTATTTACATTTGAAACTCTGTTTGAATGAGTAGAGCAGGTCTACTGCTGAGTACAGCTTCCTATGCAAATAATAAATAAAAGAATAATTGAATTAGATTGTATGCAGGATAAATGTATTTACCTGGTCCCAGGGAGGGTGGGACCGACAGCTGCATGATGGCGGGGTCATTGGGCAGCGAGGGGACATTGTTGACCACGCGGATATCCTTGATGTCGGATCCTCTGAACAGAATGTAGTCATACACCTGGTTCTGTGGAGCCACAGGGTACTGCGTTTCCCTGTCCTCCGTACCAAACGAACGTACTGAAATTAAATTTAATAAATTAGAATGGGCAATTTAAACTAGGAAGACAAAGGGATATTTTGTCACTTGTTTGATAATTTCTAAGGTTACTCTTTGAAAGGTGGCAAAAAATGAAATTGCGAGTGACATAAGATGACTCTATTTATTAATTTCTTGTCGTCCTTCCAAAAATAATTAATTACATTGTTATTCAATATTAACCAACTAATTATGAATTTTTACCATTCAAGTAGTGTTTTAATAATAATTTTACCATTCAAATCAACAATATTTGGAAGGTTTTGGTTATTATTTATCGAAATTTAATATTAACACATTTTGATCGGGCAGTTTTCGGCCGCGTACTAGTGCTGGTAACGGGTGATTTTTCGCGTAATTTCGCGCTAACGTAGACCTCTAGAAAAATTGCGATAACTTCAAAAATATTTGTTTGATTTCAATAATTCTGTTTGCAAATTATTTATTTTATTTCATTTTATTTTATTATATTTAGAAATGTATTCTTCATCGTTAAACTAGTGCAGAATTTCACATAAAGTGGGAAAGTTTGGAAAAAAAAAAAATTTTTTTTACATAACATCCTTTATTTTACAAATTACACACAAAAATTATTTCTAAATGTAAATAAAAATTATTATTGCATGGCTACAACCCTACAGACGCTATATAGCGAAAACTCAAGTAAATTGGAACCCGTATTTTAACGTGACCCGCGCTCCACTAACAATCTATCAAAAACGTATAAATACGTGACCCGCTCTCTAGCATTAATTTGCTAAAAACGTATTAATACGTGATCCGATTACAATGTGTTAACACAAATGTACAAGGTAGGCAACACATTACGCTATACCCATCACGGCTTGGCCTATTTCAGCATATTACTCGCTATACACTGCCAATGGGAATGTATGGCGAGCGATATGCTGAATGTACCAAGCCACGAAAATTTAGGCACTTATAGCGTGGTCTGTCACAGGCATAAATGAAAACTGTGATTTAGACACCAGAAATAAATGCAACCAGTAAATCGAAATTCATATATAAGGGGTTGGTTTTAAATCATTTTGATTTGTTTATCAAATCTCACTTCTTATTCATAAAATAATAAAAATATATGTTTTGATTGAATACACAAAAAATATATATATTTAAAAAATCTTTTGATGAAAGAAATACGAGTGTTTAATATTTCGTGAAACTTAATTGGCAACTGAAATTAAAAGTTTTTTCTAGTCATACACTACCCAGAAAAGGTTTGTTATGCACACTACTAGGAGGTATTATTACAACTAATGTAATGTTTAGCAGCTTCAAGTATTGCATGTTGGATTTATAAGCGGGGGTCAAGCTAATATTTATGACTAAGCATATTATTATCATACATTTATTTCTCCGTATGACTAATAAAGTATTATAGTGCGTGGGTTATCCAGTTTATGCAGAACTGTCCCAGTAAACAGTGTGCCTGTTTGCACTCTTCACTTGAAGTTAAGTTCATTGAACTCAAGAATTGTAATGTTATTTAAAACACTTTCTGCTTGCTTATTTAAATTGCATGTGTCATTTGAAACTGTACACTTATTCACTGCATATTTGAGATTAAGGTAGGAAAAACTTTTAAACATATTAGGTCATTTATAATGACAATGTCCCATAAGAATATTGAATGCTTCAAGTATAAATATGCATTTGTGGCATTCTTCATTCATGAACTAAGATAAAATTTTGCCAAATATGCAAAAAAAATTGCATACACCGAAATGTCGACTTGCATCACAGATACATTCGCCCAAATTACATACCCAAGGTACACAGCTGCAAAAGACAAACTATTATCATGAATGTAACAATAATAAATTGTTTCACTGGCCCAAATTACAGCCGAAATGAGAACCGTAAGTAGCTTTGTTTGGCAAATATATTCACTATTGCGACAATGACATTACGATATTAGAATGCATCTAGCGCGAGTATAGCAATGATAAGAGATCCTGCTGAAGCCGGCAAAGGATAAGTAATAACAATATAAGTATACAGTACATCCATACAGTGTTATTTATCAAAACCGGGTAAATAATATTGTTCCGATACGAAAAGTATTGTTTCCACAAAAACAAAAATCGTAAAGGTAAGTAAATCGAAAGTTGGCATCAACACGTATGTAAACTGATTCTGATTTCACTCCAACAAAGATAATACATACGTAGTGAATATGATACAGATGCAGTTTCGGAAGGAAAACCCGCCAAACGTATTTTTATAATTACCCTACCAAAAGCGACAATAAACAATCTTATTTAAATAAATAATCTAAGTGAGAACGGTTTTGTGCAATTTTGATTAAAAAAAAATAAAGAAAACATCTTGTAATTACAATCCAATGAGCACTAACGGAAATCGGAAAAAATATATAGATATACCGGAATCCATTGTAAACTTACCGCTAGCCAAAGCGATGGTACATTCTTGAGGATCAACCGTAAAAAGTCGGCCCTCGTATCGGATATCGGCCTTTGATATAAGGCTTATTTTGGAGCCCAGCTCCGGCATTCCCGAACTCATAATGAAATGATGACGAAGCTCCTCGGATTGATGAGATTTTGCAAGATAATTTTCAGCATCGAAAGACGAATTGAACCAGAATTGAACGGCGTACACAAACAGCTGAGTTTAGTGATGTCATATGAAACAATTTAACCAAAGAGAAGAAAAATAATCCATAATGTCTATGAAAATGAGTAAGCAGATAAGTACTAGTCAAACCGCACCTCAGCGGCGCGGCGCGGCGCGGCGGCGGGGCGGCACGGCACGGCAAATATTATTTCAATTAATTACAAGGACGTGGCCGAGTTGGCGCCGAACAATATTTTGTTCAGTTCAATATGAGGCTTTAAAATTTGCAAAAAAATATAGAACTTCTCGTTTGAAATTCTCTAATTAGTGTGAAATCGAACAGGGTCCTTAAAGAGTCTTTGAGAGAGGTTAAGAGAGTTGGTAAAAATGTTTGTGGTACTCTCCCTCTTCATTACGAGAATTTGGAATATCGTGCACCCATATATAACGCTTTTTATTTCTTTCAAAATTTTCCGCCTCTTCGCACAGTGAAGCCACCACGATCACTTCTTCATTTAATTCGTAGATCTCTTCAGATAACCAATGCCGCATGCCTTCGCGCCGTTGCAGTACAGTGCGTTTAGGAAGTGCCGCGTCGCGCCTCTAGTGTGGTTTGACCTTTGAGATTTGATAATGGGAAAGCACCAGGGCCGGCCCTATGCGGGCATAATTGGAGCAGTCCGCTCCGGGCCCCAAATTACCAAGGTGCTGATAATCCCTAACAGTTAAAGTGATCACCTACCTAAGTGCCCACTGGTTTTGGGGTGCCAAAATTTTACTCTCGCCATGCGCCGTTCGACGGCCCTGGAAAGCACTACACAGATTTTAATAATGTTGGGGTTGAAATACTCATCTGCGTACAATGACGTGAGATTATGCTGTTTATACGATAGGTTTTAGTTACATATGTACACCTAGTAGTCCAAGCGATGACCGTAAAATTCCCACCCCATAGACCACATGAACCAAATTAGTACTGGACTTTAACCCCAAATAAGATTAGTTAAAAAAACGCATTCATCCAGATTTCGGCCCGGGAGGAGTCCTGGAAAGCGACGACTTCCGGTGTCATTTATGGGATGAAAATATCCGACGTGCCACATTACCAAAACTAACGGCAAAAGTTGATTGCAAATTTGTTATGAAAAAAAAATCGTTCGGCCAACTTTTGTGTGGGGAGAAGTACCTAACAAATGACATTGTAGGTATTCTCCAGATAAACAGAAATCTGGATGTGTTGAGGTGTTTTTGCACAAAAACGGCGCTATACAAGTCATCCAAGTATTATTATTATTATTTTTTATTATTAATGCGTTTTTTAACTAATCTTATTTGGGGTTAAAGCCCAGTACTAATTTGGTTCATGTGGCCTATGGGATGGGATTTTTACGGTCATCGCTTGGACTATAGTGACAATGACCAGTTATTTGCCAACCTTCACACCACCTATTCAGTTTGGAGTAAGTCGTGTGAAGTCTCTTGGTCATTATGTGTGAATGGTAACGACCGATTCCGTACACACAACCTAACAGCGCGTTTACTTTGTGTGTACCCAGACTTACAATTAATTTGATTTAAGTGAATAATCTAAAATCAAAATAATTTTTTAGGAAATACGTCAAAAATATATAATAATTTACAAACATTATTAAATACTCACGTGAAATAAAGCCATTTACAGCTTTTAAATAACAAAATAAACCACCGGCAGTGCTATTATAATAAAGTCGACTCTACATACTTGTATTAATTAACGTAAATATACTAAATATGAAAAGTAAAATAAAGTTTAAAAAAATCTAAATTTGTTTATTTCTGCTTTCCTTCATTATTCACATCTGTTTTTCCTTCTTCATATAGTCCGAGCCTATTGAAGAACCTACAGCGCCTACCTTAACCCTCCTCACAACAACGCTACCCAACTGAAATGCTTCTCCTGCCTTTACATTATTTAATCTTTTTTTATAATTAACTCCACACAGGAGGCCCTGAAGAAAATAATTTCCCTCAGGGCCTATGTCATCTTTGGGGATGCTGTGTGGAGGGTCTTTTTGTGGAGAGGAAGGAGTGAACATGGGTCTTGAAGAGTCCCATGTTGTAGGAGGGAGGAAACACAGAGGCCGGCAGTTCGTTCCACAGCCGAGCTGTTGAACTTAAGAACGAATCGTAGAAGCGACCCGTTCTCATGTGACAAGTGTCAACTGTGTACAAATGTTGGGCGCGCGTTTGGCGTGTATCCCGACTACGCACCGGTGCAAAAGGGATCAATGACGCTAGTTCCTCAGAGCATCTTCCATTGTAATACCGATAGAACAAGGACAGCATACCTACCTGACGCCTGTGCTCTAAAGATTGCAGTCCGTTTGTTAAGATTGGGGAATCTATCAAACGGACCGCCCGTTTTTGCACAGAGTCGAGGGTTTTTTTCAGGTATTTAGGGGCTCCGGACCAGAGGTGGCTGCCAAATTCGACAGTAGGGCGCACTTGCGATTTGTACAGGGTCAGCAGTTGTGTGCTATTAAAGTATCTGCGGGCCCTGTACAGTACGCCCAGCTTCTGAGAGGCCAGCTTTACTCTGGCTTCGATGGAGCCCCCGTACCTGAGCTGCTCACTTATAGTTACACCAAGCATATCAATGGAAGGCCTGTTCGGAAGATTGCTTCCGTTTAAGGAGACTAGATTATCATTTAGATCCCTTTTAGACGTAATCAGAAAGGATTGGGTCTTTGAAACATTAAATTCGACGAGATTATTTTTACCCCAGGAGGAAATACTCTCGAGATAACCGTCCATTCTCTGCTTCAAAGCCCTCCGAGCCGTTGGAGTTTGTGTGCCCTTTGGGGGCTTGTCAAACAAAAAGCTATCATGAACTGTACTGTCATCCGCGTGACAATGAATCGATGCACATGTCAAAAGGTCATTGATGTGCAACAAAAACAAAGTCGGAGACAGAACCGATCCCTGTGGGACGCCAGCATTTATAGAGTGTGAGGAAGAGGTGAAACCGTCAGCAACTGCCTGAATCGACCTATCCCTTAAAAAGTCAGCAATCCACGTACACAGGGATGCGGGAAGTCCGTAAGAAGGCAATTTGTTGACAAGTCCTCGGTGCCAGACCCGGTCAAAGGCCTTGGATATGTCTAGTGCGACCGTTTGGGTCTCACCGTGACGTTCCAGGCACCGCCCCCAAACATGCGTCGCATACGCGAGAAGATCACTGCACGAGCGGTTCCGCCGGAATCCGTATTGACGGTCGTTGATAATTTTGTTCTTCTCGAGGTATGTGAGCAGTTTGTCGTTGATCACACGTTCCATCACTTTGGACAGAACTGATGTGATCGCTATGGGGCGGTAGTTGGCCGGGTTGGAGCGGTCACCTTTCTTGGGAATAGGGTGAATGACCGCTTTTTTCCAACCAGAGGGCACAGTGCCACACTTCAGGGACATTTTGAAGAGCTTTGTCAAAACTGGAACTATTTCCGCAGCACACCTCTGCAATACCAGGGCAGGTATTCCATCAGGTCCACTAGCTTTGTTAACATCGAGCCCCGTATAACGTGGAGTACATCCCGATGCACCTCCGTCATCGAGGGTCGAGTTTTCCGCAAACATTTTCCCTAATAAGTTAGCCTTTTCGGTGGCGGTGTTTGCTAGTGAGCCGTCAGGTCTAGTAAGAGGTGGCAAACTGGGTTTGCAAAAATTCCGACCTATTGAGCCCGCAAGCGACCAGAATGCTCTGCTGCCATGCGGGCAGGCAGCCAGCTTTTTGCTGATCTGCAGGTCGTGTTCGAATTTTGACCTATTAATGATTCTCTTGCATTCCTTTGCCGATTTGTTGTATGCTGATCTGCTTTCGGGCGTTCGAGATGTGTTGTAGGCTCGGTAAGCCGCGTTTTTTCGTCTAACTGCTTCGGAGCATTTTCGACTGAACCACGGCTTTGAGCCCACACCAGTTTCTTTAGTAGTCGATTGTATGAAGTGTACAGACAGTGTACATAATCTGTACAGACAGGGCGCTCTTGTGGAGTGTAACATAAATAAAGCAATAGAGAGAAGTGCAGTGCATATTCAGTCATTTCAAGTATTGGAAGATAGGTAGGCACCTGCTTACATTATTTGTATTTGACGGAAAACTTCTTCATTTGCAAGTGAACAACCACGTAACATTAAAAATCAATGTTACCAACATTGTAGAGTTCATTTCTAAGGTAATGTCCATTGGAATTTGAAAAGTGATTCGATTTGTAGACTTTTGTGTCAATTTTTAAGAAGTTCGTATATTTAGTGTACAAAATATTGAACTTTACTGTGGTGAAAACTTTTTAGTTGATATAATTATTTCGTTTACACTTTAGACCACTTCCACATCCTCTGCCCATCATGGCGGCCGCGGTCGGTAGGATTTGCGGAGCTGGACTTCTGAAAAGTAATAGCTCCTCGATTAAACAAGTAAGCCTGTCATTTGGTTAAAAAAAACATTTTAAAACGCTCCAATAAATGAAAGCAACCATTCTCTCGAATTGCCATCTCGCCATTTAAAATTACGATTGGACGTGTATCTACATATTGCTGTAATTTCTTATTTATACGCAATAATCTACAATCCGCGAAGAAATAGACTTAAATTTACATAATATACCGTGCTATCATTATGATTCCATCGAAGGATGGTAGATTTTCATTCAAGTTTGTTTTTCTTCTAACCTCTTTATTATGTAACAAGCTCCTTACCTAATTCTAACCAACCGCAACTTTACTTGCAGATCGGTAAGCTGTCAACTGCTACCGGAGGATGGACCAAGGGGCACAAATTCGTACGTATTATTTTTATTTTTTATGCTTTCATTTTTTATATAGGAGGAATATTATATTCCTTTGATGTTTATTTTCATTTTTGCTCCAGACTTTTGACAGATGAAAACTGAGTCTCTTACGAACACGAACATCCCTTATTGTTGTGTTAAAATATTTGGTAAACTTGTCGAATTCCGCTGCATTCAAAGGCTCTTTGAAAAAACAACACTTGATCTCAACTTAAATATCGAATGGAGACAACTATTTGAATTGGGGGTTTAAGATAACATTCACAAAATAGGTATTTTGGGCTTAGTTTAGGTTACTATAATGTGTGCGTATTTCCTAACCTAACTTTGATTGAGAAAAAATGAAAATTTAATGCATTTACCATCTCCCAACACATAAATAGTTACTTCTTGTAGTAATTAAGTTGAAACCAAGTACTGTTTATAATTTTTTTGCATATTAATCGTGCAGCCGAATTCGACAAGATTAATATATATTTTTGTTTCTAAAACAATTAAATTTAAAAAAAAAAACATATAAGCCAAGTAAGAATTTGACGACAATTTATTACTGTGTTTAATTTATTTATTAAGAAGCTTTAAGTGGCGTTAAGTACAAATAACATTAGATTAGACATATTTATTAAAACAAACCACTGTCATTTTTATTGACTACAGCAGGAATAACACTTATTTTACAGTATCAAATTTTATTTTTGTTAAAGTTGCCGATTTCCATGTCGAGCACGGAACTAATGCAACTTTTATCTCCCCAGTTTGCTGTTTATTCCATATTTTTAGGATTATTATAAAATCATAAACTTTATAAATATGCGAGTTCATTTAAAATTGCCGTACTTGTCTAATCATAAATTCTAGAACAGATTCCACTTCAGGATTTAAACGGCGAATTTAGACATCTATTGATAAAATAGGAAAGCATTATATCAGCTTTCTACCAATGATAATGCAATATAAAATTCAAATAAATGTTTTACAAAATGTAAAGAAAAATGGTAAAATATGACGTGCGATCACTATAGACCTTTTGCAAAACTTGACATAATATGCCGAAAATCACTCGAGTGGATAATTAGCTGGTTAAGCATATTTAGCCCAAAACAGATTTAATATTGATTATTTTTGGGGAAATTATTGTGAAAAAATTAAACGTAAATAAATTCAGTAAATCTTTTTGCTTTCTATCGAAAGAAAGACATACCAGATGTGAAAATATTGCTGTTTTTGCTAAAGGTCGAACATATTTTATAGACTTAAGAGAGTACTCAATATTGACCAACTGAAAATGATCTATTTTTCTCTGGTACAAACTTCAATCATTTATGGCATTATAAGATAGGGTGGTGCGTTTGATACATTGATTAATTTTTACAAATAACTCAAAACCACATTATTAAAGTTAAATACATAATAGAAATAGAACATTCTCGACTAACTTATTCAAAAAAACTAAAATGTTTAATATCTGTAAATTCTTTATTCTGCAAACTATGAAATATGTATTTAAAAGCAAACATTTCGAAAAGAAATGAAAATAGAATAAGCAAAAGGGCTAATAATGTATTTTACACTCCCAAATCAATACCAAATTAATGCAAACACATGACAGAATTATTGGTCCTTGTACATTGAATCTTCTACCAAAACAAATTCAAATGACTAGTAAAATATCACTATCTCTAAATAGTATAAAACAATGTCGCTATCCTCTTCTGTCTGTTGTGCTCTTAGTTCTTCTAAACTACGCAACAAATGTTGATTGGGTTTTCACTCATTTAGATAATTTTATTATGTTTATATATATAATCATACATGCACCTTATATTTATAGAAAGTACAGAAAAGTCTGGGAACAACGGCAGGTACACTTCAGCTAGTGTAAAATAATGGCTAGTACACTATAACTATAAATTCTTTGTAAACCTTTACTTTTCACTACAGTAAAACATTACATGACCATAACTTCAAAATTTACATTATATGCTTGTTTGTTATTGTCTTTAAAAAATAAATAATGAAACTTTTATGTTTCACTTTTTCACTACAATTTATATTGTATACTTGATTGTTGTATTTTATTTGAAAAGTATATAAGTAATTTTGTATTTTAACTTAGCTTACTTTAATTCTACTTATAAGTACATTGAAACTAGATATGATTTGAGATTTTCATTCCATTGCAATTTGACGGCCAGCATAGTCCAGTGGTAAAGCATTGGACTGCCATTCCGAAGGTCGCGGGTTCGAACCCGGCGTGCGCAAATAAATTTTATTTGATTAATTTGTGTTATTTCACAATTAATTAATTAAAATAATATATAGTATATTTGCGGCACGTTCCAGAGTGGAAGATACTACCAGTATCGCCCTGGTGTAAGACCACCATTCAGAATTGAAACGTTGCTCCAAATGGCTTTAGCCGTGTTTAGTGACTAGATCTGAATAGCCAGGTACTTCCCAACCTTCCTCTTTCCCTTCCCCACTTACCTTCAGCCTCACAACATCCCCCAATTGGGGATGCCATAGTCTCACTGGCTCCAGACTGGAGCAGTTGGGACTCTTGTGAGGTATTCACTATAAAAAAAAAAAAAAAAAAAATTGCCAAAATTATTATAGTGATTTATTTTTGGGGTATTATGTTGCATTACCTCGTTCTTTAGCCAACTTTTCCATCATCATTACAGTGTGTACATCTTCCCTGATGATGGACACTGTCTTGCTGTCTGAAATGTTGGCTCAGTGTTTAACAGTGCACATATCGTCCCATAGCTTACAACACCGCTCAAGTCGAAAATTGGCGGTTTTCACATTTTAATGCCGATAGATAGAGCTGCTCATTGCGCGTCTAACCATTGGTCACATGATATAGATTTCAGTCAATTAGAAGCCTTCATTCAAAAAGTAGTAACAGCGCGCAAGTCGGATAGCCTCTCAACACCGCACAAGTCGTTAGTCTGTCATACATTTCTCGTAAGAGTACTTCGCGCTCCGTGATTATTATATTTTTATGTGAGTTTTATCGCTGAAAGGTCTTTGCAAGATGTTTTAATAGAAGATTAAGAGGTAAGCTATATAATACAGTAATGTTTATTGATTATCACATAATATTCATATAGAAAGAAATCATTATTGAATATCTTCATTTACTTAAGCGGTGTTTACTAACCAGCTTTTTTAACTTGGGCGGTGTTTCAAAATGTATTTTATTTCTTTGAGGAAGCTCAATAATTGAAATACACTATGGATGGAGAAGAAATTGATTCATGGAGTTCAGGTGATGATGGTGTTTTGCAAGAAATCTAAACTCAGATCATGTGACAACATAACGAACAAAAGCGGCAATATTTATTTGAAAATTTCTGGAAGAACATGAACTGGGAGCAGCAAAGATCATTTATAACTTCTCATGTTAATAAAGTACCAAAGAAAATTACAAAAAATCCAGAAATCATCCAAAAGAACTGATAGTCGAACTTACGTTTTCAAGATTGATAATGTACGTCACCAAGTCTTTAAAAAAATGTTCTTGGCCACTCTTGGCATTAAAGATTCATTTATAAGATATTGGCTGACAAAAACAGACTTGTCTTGACAGATGGTAATACAGATTTGTCCACTTCAACCAGTAACCGCAGAAATCCAGAGAAAATTGAAGACCACAAATATGTTGAAAAGTTTTTAGCAGGTCTTCCAAATATTCCGTAGCATTACTGTCGTGCTAAAACATCACGAGAATACTTAGAACCAATTTTCTCGAACATGACACAGCTCTACCACACATATCAAGAGAATTGTGAGTTAGAGGGTAGAGAATGCCTTGGTCGTAAATTATTCGACAAATTATTTTTGAAACTCAATCTGAGCCTATTCTACCCGAAGAAAGATCAATGTAACGATTGTTGCAGTCATAACACTGGAAACATTACGGATGAAGAATACGCACAACATGTTTTGAAGAAAGATCGAGCCAGGAGAGAGAAAGATACTGACAAAGATATTGCAAAGTCCGGAGCTTGTCATGTATTCACACAGGATGTTGAATCGGTAAAATTGGCTCCGTATCTTCAAGCTAAAGCAATTTATTATAAAACTAAATTATGCATCCATAATTTTACATTATACAATTTAGCAACTAAAGAAGTAATGTGTTATTGGTTCGATGAGTCAAATAGCACACTTGAAGCCTTTGTTTTTGCTTCATGCTTAGTAGACTATCTAGAGAAAGTTTTGAGCCAGAAATTATTGCCTGTGATTTTATATTCCGATGGCTGTTGTGCTCAAAATTGCTATGATACCTTAAGCAATGCTTTATTACGTTTAGCGATTGAAAAAAAAATTGTAATTACTCAAAAGTACCTGGTAAAAGGCCATACCCACATGGAATGTGATTCCGTACACAGTGCAATAGAGTGTAAATTAAAAGGTAAAGAAATTTACCTTCTTAAAATAGAAAATAAAACATTTTTTAACTTATTTCCACTTTTTTATTTTACCACTACCGGTTTCATCCTATTATGGACATCTTCAGGCTGGCAATTGAAATTCTTTTGTTACAGAATTTATACAAAATTAGGTACACAATGTCAAGGTAGGTACATATTGTTGTAATTGTAATTTAATAACCCAATAATATGTACCTAACTTGACATTGTGTAACTAATTTTGTATAAATTCTGTAACAAAAGAATTTCAATTGCCAGCCTGAAGATGTCCATAATAGGATGAAACCGGTAGTGGTAAAATAAAAAAGTGGAAATAAGTTAAAAAATGTTTTATTTTCTATTTTAATAATATATAATTCCACCAAGTATAACAGTATAATAAATAAAGTCATAAATTTACCTTCCACAACAATACATGGCTATTACTAAAACCGCTAGGAGTGATCCTATGACTTACGAAGCTCGTTATTTGGACTATACCTTTTTTACCGACTTTTCGAAAGAATTAATTTATAAATATATACGGCCTTGTAAAAAAGCAGGTGACCCAGTCGTCACAGATGTACGTATGCTAGAATACAGACCAAATAGCACAATTTGGTAAAAAATTGGTTTTGATGACGAGCTTCAGCCGTTACCACATCGTCCCACGCCAATTAACAGCATTAAACAAATAAATCACCTGCAGAAATTGTATGCAGCTAGAATACCAATTACAAATCGGAAGTATAAAGATTTGTAAGACCTAAAAAGTGTATTACCATCTAGTTGCCACTCTTTTTATGATGACCTTCCGCACAGCAATCGCTAAAGACTGCAACTAACTATTAGACTAGAGATTTCGAGTATATTTTTTTATTTTTATAATTTTATTACTATTTTATCTTGTTTAGTTGGAGTTTATTAAAGACTATGTTTTAAATATTTTCATGGTAAAATAAAAAAAATAATAATAATAATTGCACTTAGGTACGCTCTAAAGGTTCGTATGTCACCAAATAACTTTAAGCAATTGATCTCAACAATGTTATTCTTAAGATTTAGGTTATAAATACCTATTTATAACGATTGTTAATTATTTTTGAAATATTTCTTGATAAAAACTTTTCTTTGTAAATCATCTTTAATACCTTATTCCCTAACATTTCCGCAAGCAACACCGCCTAAATCTAATAAAATATCAGTCAACACAGCTCAAGTCATAAAATAAAAGTTAAAATAAAGTAAATTGTCAAAGTAAGTATAAATAATTATTTTTTAACCTCTAACTAGGGTATTTATTAAGTAATAACAGAAAAAATCCACCGAGTTTTTAAAATAAACAGTTTTTTTCGTCTCCTGTAAAGTTGGTAAAAATGACTTATGCGGTGTTGTTAGCTAAGGGACGATATATAGTTCCTCTTTTGATCATGTGTACAGATTTGTAAATTATTATCCACATCGTTGAATGTTTCCACTAATAATAATATTTGCTATAATATCGCGGGGTAATTACTCCAACTAGGTAACTCCGAAATCAGTTTTATCACGTAACCCCAAAAAACCATACCGTTTTTTCTGGCCATGTATGCCACAAACTTAAATTCGAGGGGGGGTAATTAAGTTCGCGGAATGGGTAGGTAGGTGATTAGTGGGGGTGTCGCTAAATTAGGTACTAATTGAGCAACTCATTATTAGTATAAATACTGGGTTTTATCATAATTAGGTCATTAGTCTTAGCTATCGTCAACCGAACAAGTCGATCAAGGGTAGAATAAGGAAGTTGAGTGAAAAATATTTTGACTTATAAAAAATATGTTCATGTAGATCAAAAAATATCGATTCTAAATATATAAATATATTTCTATATTATTATTCTTAGAATTAGTTAAACGTTCTTGAAAAAGCATTCAATAGCAATAGACTGTATACGCTCCACGATTGGTCGAAAGAATTCTGTCGTCACATGTGTCGTGACTCGTACGTACAACGGAACACCTATGGTGCATCTCTTTCTATTACATGAGAGATGGTCAGTTTAGATGAGAGAGGTGTATAGGCCAAAGGTTTATTTGAGTTTGTCAAATATATGTACGTATTTGTTATTATTATTATATGAAATGGATTTCTAAAGATACATATTCGTATAGTGCTTTATAATAATATGTTGTTTATTGCATAACTTAGATGTTTTTATTATTATACAGGTCACATAGCATATGATACACTTCAGGCCGCCGGCCGCTCAGAAAAGTCTCACAGTGAACTGGGCTGTAAACCGTTATTTTACTTTTGGTCTCTACTTTTCTGCGCGGTGGTCCTGAATTCGCGCGGGGAACGTCAACAAGTAGCGACGGCAATACCGTACCGGGCGTGAAAAGCAAATATTCTAACTTAAAATATTAATTTAACTATCAAATCTTAATCAATTTTCTTTTTTTTTAATAACATCAATTATAATAGACGGTTAACATTGGTAAAAAAATTACTGGAATTCCTTGTTGAAGAATTAAAATTTTTTCCATACATAATGCTTAAGCGACGTGGTTTTCACAGTTCTAATGACGTCACACTACACCCCGCCTGTTACCGCTCGGATTCCGCTCGTTTTGGCGGGCTTAATAAAATTTAAACTTTGAGAATTAATTTAACTATGAAAACAAACTTTAAAAAAAAAAAAAAAAATACCAGTATTTAAGTTTGAATGCGAACATTGATAAAAAAAAATAAAAAAAATGGACTCAACTTCCTTATTGTGAATATTGAGAAAATCGTGAATATGGAGAAAATCGAGTTCCGCACTGCCAAGCAAGGAAAATCAGTTCAGATCATACTGGAAGAGATGTCATCCGTTTACGGGGACTCTTGCCCAAGTAAAACTATGGTTTACAAGTGGCATACCCTCTTTAAACAAGTCAGGGAGTCGCTTGAAGACGACCCACGGCCAGGAAGGCCTATCGATGTGACCACTCCGGAAATTATTCAAAAAGTCGAAATATTAATAATACAAGATGCCTGACTAAAGAAGAAACAGCTCGCAGAAATGGTTGGAGTATCAGATATAACTATTTTCAAAATTATTCAGGACCATCTTGGCATGACTAAAGTCAGCGCAAGATGGGTGCCCAGAATGCTCACGCCGCCTCCAAAACAACAGTGCGTGGAGTATTCTCATGCATTGAAGGATGCAGTTTCGGCGTATATTTTAGACAAAGACAAATCTTTTTTTTTTGAGGGTATACATAAGTTAATTGAAAGATCCGAAAATGTATTAGGGTAGCTGGTGAATATATTGAAAAGGAAAAATAAATTTGAATTTTTATATCCACTCCTTTCCGCGAACTTAAAAACGTTCCCTCGTATGTGTTTTTGGAATACATTGGAAGGGAATAGGCATGTGTTTGTGTTTGACGTGGAAAAAACCCATTTTCGAGTTATATAGTTTTAATAATTAACTCATGATATTATACGCCTAGGTTAATTTTGCACTTAATAAGGAACTGCAGTGAAAAATATTACGGCTTAAAAAAAAAATACCGATCAACGAACGCTGTTTCTGAATATCTAAGTTTTATTATGTATTATTTATTATATGTAGAATTTATAAATTGTCTTTTAAAAGAAAAAAACACCTCATTAAATCACACCGTTTGGTTGATACGTCTGAACTGCTGATTGATCACAACCAGTCTAAGTGAGTAATATATCTATGGCCTGTAAAATCCACATCAATTGCTAATTAGTGGAGAATTCCCCCAAATTGCCGGGAATTTCTAAGATTTTCAAGAATTGAGTTTTTTTGCGGGGAGAACATTTTGTGGGGAAAATGCAGGGATTCTAGGCATTTCTTGATTATTCAATCATTTTCAAAAATAATATTTACAATAATTGTGATAACACACTATATTTCGTTTTTGTTTGCAGCAAATTTAAAAAAAAAATCTATTTTTAACCCTTTCTCTGCCGGAAGGTATTTGGTGTGGATGTTCCGGTAGGCCGCAAAATCGAATCGTCTCACAGAACAACGTGTTAACGCGTTAATTTTGTAAGGCCAGTCTTGTGAGCACGGCTACTTAGAGCGTGTACACGCGCTTAAGGCACACAACCGGTTAGAGCTTCAACGAAAGCGAAAATGACTATACAATAAAAAAAACAAGTGCTAATTTCAATAGAATTTTGTTTCATTTTGGAGATAAAGGACCTTGTGGAGAATTTGAAATTCTCTTCTTCTCTTGTGGGTATTTTAGAATGCATGCATTGGCAACTCAAATGTTTATAGGAAAAGGAATTAACAAACGAAAGAATTGTTTTTTTAAAACTATTTTTTTCTTTATAATCTACACTAGCATCACCACCAACTGCAAAGTTAAGCATGCTGAGTTGTGCTTGCTTACTGACCGTGCAATGCAAATAAAAATATATTTTGGTTCATCTGTGCTCATTTTTGATTATGCATTTCTCAAATCGTTAAGAAAGAGATACAAATGAATTTGTAAAAAATATTTATTTAAACAATGCATTTACTGACTTAGGATGGGTTGTTTCATAGAATTTGAACAATTCATCAAATTTCAACGTTCATTTGCGAGTTCTGTGAATGTCCTATTCAAGTTCTGTTATTATATCATTATAGGCCAGTTACTTGACAGAACTGAAATAATAACAAAACTTGAAAATTAACTTTGAAATTTGAAGAATTGTTCAAATTCTCTGAAACAACCCGTCCTTAAACAATAATTATTAACAGTAAATATTTGTGTTGATAGATGAGCCACGGAATAAATAATAAGAACAATCAGTTCCTTTTATCAAATCATTTAATCACATTCATCAATCAGTTATGAAATTGATTAGATAAGGACATTGTGTATCAGACTGTCGTATTAAAATTAATTAGTGATATCATGTTGTACATAATAGTTGCTTCTCTGAATTCCGAGTGTTCCAGACTTATCAAAATATTAAATTGATGCCATGTATGTATTTTTGTATTTTAAAATAATTTGATGTATTACTACATTGCTAATATTTGCTGGTGCATTTGTTAAATCCTCCAATTTGACAAGAATGAAACAACAACATTTTGGTAGGAGATTCACTTGACTGCTGCTTGTTTATATTATTAAGTAATTTTGATACATAACACATTCGGCAATTTGCAAATAGCTAATGAAATAAAATTTTGAGCTAGGCAAATGCAAACCTAAATGAATGGGTATAACTAATTCGAAGATCAAATGCGATTCCTGGTGTTAATTGATTGGTTCTGTATAATTGGAGGTACAGCTGCTGCTGCGCTACGTCAAACGAATAACCTTCTGTGGAACGGCAATATTATAATGATAAAGTCACTATCCCCGTCTGTCTGTTTGTGCGCTTAGTTCTTCTAAACTATGCAACGGAGTTTGATAGGATTTTACTGTCATTTAGAGAATTTCTTCCGGAAGGTTTATATATATATAATAGATGGATATTATATTTATTGAAAGTAGAGAAAAGTTGAGGAACACCGGGTACACATCAGCTAGTATATTTATAATTATTTTATATTTACACCAGAGTGGAAGATACTACCAGTATCGCCCTGGTGTAAGACCACCATTCAGAATTGAAACGTTGCTCCAAATGGCTTTAGCCGTGTTTAGTGACTAGATCTGAATAGCCAGGTACTTCCCCACCTTCCTCTTTCCCTTCCCCACTTACCTTCAGCCTCACAACATCCCCCAATTGGGGATGCCATAGTCTCACTGGCTCCAGACGGGAGCAGTTGGGACTCTTGTGAGGTATTCACTATAAAAAAAAAAAAAAAAAAAAAAAATATTATCCATACAACTGAATTTTAATCATATGTAAATGAAATCCTCAGCATGGGAGATCTCGAAAGAAAATTAGGTATGTTTAGTGATCAGATTTGAGAAGCTTCAGGAATTTCCCTTTCTTCAGTCTCACAAGACAGTTGGGGCTGTTATTATGTGGTATTACATAAAATAATTATGGCCAAGATACATTTTAAAGTTTAGCTCTGCGTTTGACCACTTTACCTAGTGTATTATTTAGTTCGGAAGTGTGTATGTCACCTGCCACCTCGAATGATTTAGATGTCCTAATTATATTAATTATGTAAATATAAATTCAAGAGTAACCTTTTGATCAACCTGTATTTTGTTGTTTTTGCAGATGCTGACGACCCTCGGAGTGGTGGGAGGTGGGGTGGGCACCTTGTGGTTTGCTCTCGAGCAATCGGTGAAGGCCTCTGGAACCGAGGTTCACCCTCCAGCTAATCCATGGACCCACGATGGAGTACTGAAGTCTTATGATCACGATGGGTAAGAGAATAATATGTCCCTAATTTGCCCAGCTTCCGTGGCCTCGGACCATTGAAGCCTTGGTCTCCACTTTTCTTGAGTTTTATGGGGGGCTATGCAGGGTTAATTTTAAAATTATGACTATGCGTTTGTCGACGATTACAACACTCAAATTAGTGACCAGATAATAGCCACTACCTTCAACCCCATAACATTCCACAGATTGGGGATGCCATAGTTCCACTAGCTCCATATAGTTGAGGTTTTTGAATTGTGATGACATAAAAAAATATGTGCAAAAAATTGTATTTTAGAGCTTGCCCTTTTTGCAATTTCAGTTTTCATTTTTTCCAACATCATTCGTGATCAGTGAATCTCAAATTGGTCTGGAGATTTACGACGATTGAAAACATTTATAATTCATCTCTATAAAGTAACTGTCATCATGTAACACTTTTGTTCTCAACCATGTTCACTCACCTATATTTGTGATACGTTTGTTTGTAGTATTCGCCGTGGATATGAGGTCTACAAGCAAGTGTGCGCAGCGTGTCACTCCCTGAAATACATTGCCTACCGTAACTTGGTTGGAGTTTCCCACACCGAAGAGGAGGCCAAGGCTGAAGCAGCAGAGGTGACTAAACCAATCATTTAGCCTCATTATATTCAAGACCTCCCCTCTATTATGTAGTTACAATTTTAGGTTAAAAAACTATGGTGAAAAAAATAGCAAAACCTTTCCCATGGACAATCTCTAACTAATAATCACGCCGTTTTCACCGCAGGGGACTGTCACACAATTCTGTCTCGGCGCACACTCCTTGCTTCATTCACATTCATAAATTGTCTCATGCATAATCTTCTGCTATTTTGACTCTTGTCATGACCCTGTCTTGTCATGATTTATTTGTTTGCAGCGTGACTTCTTCTATCATTAACTTCCGCATCATAATATTTGTCAAAAGCTAACCCTTACTAATCTGAAATTCTTTTTATAGAGTAATTAATTGTTTGGCAAAACGTAATGTTGGAGCAAAATCTAGAGTTGCGGATAAAATAAAAAGCGTTCAAACTTTTCCTGTGTTTAGAACCAATAAAATTGTACAAAAATTATGACTTTAAAGTCTTTGCAAAACGGTATCATTGAATGAAACATTTGCCCAATTGCTTGAACTCGTTTATTTGGGCCTGAAACTTATGTGTTTCAGACCCGATTGATAAACATCCAACATACTGGAGAAAAAAAAAATCAATTAAAATCAAAAGTGTTACTAAGGAAGGTTACAGTTACAGATAAAACATTATCCGTCAGTCCATGTCCTCGCTATGTGCCACATTCCTCATTCAAATTTAAGCGGGCTAAATCGGCCACTGGTGAGAATAGTTCCTATTTTAGACGTCGAGGTGCTAGCAGCAACAAATGTCAAATATGACATTATTAGATGTTTACATTTTTAATTATGGATTTCCTCTCTCCGAAATACAGGTAATTGCCTGATTTTATCAGTATGAATTATTATATTCACCGAGCGATTAGGGATAATCAATCTAAAATAGACAAATAGTCTGGTAACTTTATTATAAGAGGGATTTTTCAACGTTCTGACAGTGTTTTCAGCAGTTTGTTCGTCATATTTGCATTGACTAGCAAATATATACTGATTATTGAAGACAATATTAACGATT
Organism: Hesperophylax consimilis; assembly: GCF_061612785.1. Taxonomy (NCBI): domain Eukaryota; kingdom Metazoa; phylum Arthropoda; class Insecta; order Trichoptera; family Limnephilidae; genus Hesperophylax; species Hesperophylax consimilis. Next base: position 9,374,926 of record NC_142842.1, read on the forward strand.
CCTAAACGAAAATTCAAAACAGAAAAAGATACGGTCACATCTAGGACTTGAACCCTTGCCTTGCCTTGTCTTCAATAATTAAATATTACAATTTGAGGTTTTACTCGTAAAGTTATTCCAAAAATAAAATAAATACTATTTAAAATTAGTATCCTTGCTGATTGAAGTGGGGAACTTCACCAAATAATCAACTCGTAAATTAGCCCGCCTAAAATATTTGACATTTTGAAAGCTCCCGATCTCCCGATGCGTAAGAGCATAGATGTACCGCTCATGCTGCATAGAAAATCAAGTACTCTAATAAAATCATAGACAATATGTGTAATATTGTTGATATTTAGGTTTCCGACCTATATACAGATTATGTTCCAAGCTGCGCTAAGCTCGACATTCCAACTAAGCCTAGATTTAAATCAACCGATATTCCGGGCCTATGTGATTCAATTCGATAAGTTGAGATTAATTTTCCATTCAGCAATTTACTTTTTGCCATTTTATTGAATAAACATTACGTTGTTTATGTCATGTTGCGCTTCCTCCCCCTGTGGTCAAAGCTTCAGGTAGCATTACGGGGTCCATCATCAGGGCAGATTTAACGCTGTCCGAAATATTGACTAAAGGAGGAGGAAGAGCAACACGGCATACTCAAAAAATCAATCACGTTAAAACTTCTGAGCGTGAAAATCTCAAATCATATCATGTTTTTCTGTTTTGTAATAGGCTATGATCCAAGATGGTCCCAATGATGTAGGAGATTACTACCAGAGGCCTGGAAAGCTGGCTGATTACTTCCCGTCTCCCTACGCCAATGAGGAGGCTGCCAGAACAGCCAACAACGGTATGTTCTTCTACTTTATTTGTTAGAGCTGTTCTTATGAAAATCTAACAACAGTATGTGCTCCCGCTTTATTCATTAAAGCTGTTCTTATAAACATCTATCAATGCTTAGTACTCTGCCGTAGACATCCAAATTGATAGACTAGCTCATCGGGGAATGGTGCACGGAGGAGGCATGAACGTCTCCCTTTCTGTAATTTGTTATAAATGAATCTGACTCTATAGAGGCAACTCGCATTTTAATATCACCATTTAATCTGTCCTTTTTACAATGGCATGCAAATTGCTTGCTGCGTAAAAAACTACAAATCTAACATAACAAAATATTTGGGCATATTTCCAAGACTGAATGTTTTGTTACACTATTTAGTTACAGTAGAACCCCGTTAATTCGAACCCCGATAATTCGAAAAAACGCGTAATTCGAAATTTTCGCCAAAAAAATTTCCGCAGAAAATTTTTTTCATACAAAATGGTTTTTAATTCGAAATTCGTTAATTCGTAATTCGAAATTTATTTTTGTCCGCGCACGAAAATTTGTTTGTGTAATTCGAAATAATTTTATTTTTGCGAAAATAAATCATAATATTTCTTAAATCTGAATCTAAAAGTCAGCCGTGGCAGTAAAACGCCGAAAAATTTATTTTTACGTGGTTATACATCGTCCTAATTAGTATTATTATTTTGTAAATCTGAATCGATTTACACTGGAATGTCGTATTTTTTCAAATTTATTTCCAATATCCAAGTTTGAAGGGCCGAGAAAATACGTTTTACGCAGATATATATCGTAGTTTTACGACTTTACACCAAATATCTGAATTTAAAGGGTCGGCCGCGACGAAACTCGACCGCGAAATTTCGATTTACGCGTAAATGTATCGTATATGTACGAATTTATTTCGAATATTTGAATTTCAAATGGCCCACCGCGACGTAAATCTGCCACGAAATCTCAATTTACGCGTAAATATATCGTATTTTTACGAATTTATTTCGAATATCTGAATTTTAAAGGGCCCGCCGCAACGGAAATCGGACGCGAAATTCAATTTCAATTTACGCGGAAATATATCGTATTAACTTTACTGTAACTTTACTTCGAATATCCGAGTTAAAAAATACGGCGCGACGAAAATCGGTCGAAAAATTTCGATTCACGCCGAAATATGACATAATTTTACGAATTTACTTCAAATATCTGAACTTAAAAACTGCCGATAATATTCGATTAACGCGGAAATATTGCATATTTTTACGAATTTACATCAAATATCTGAATTTAAAGGGTCGGCCGCGACGGAAATCGGCCGCGCTTACTCGATTTACACGGAAATATATCGTATTTTTGCGAATTTATTTCGAATATCTGAATTTAAAGAGCTGGCCGCGACGGAATACGGCCGCGAATTCTCGATTTACACGGAAATATATCGTATTTTTGCGAATTTATTTCGAATATCTGAATTTAAAGAGCCGGCCGCGAATTCTCGATTTACACGGAAATATATCGTATTTTTGCGAATTTATTTCGAATATCTGAATTTAAAAAGCCGGCCGCGACGGAATACTGCCGCGAATTCTCGATTTACGCGGAAACATATCGTATTTTTGCGAATTTATTTCGAATATCTGAATTTAAAGAGCCGGCCGCGACGGAATACGGCCGCAAATTCTCGATTTACGCGGAAATATATCGTATTTTTGCGAATTTATTTCGAATATCTGAATTTAAAGAGCCGGCCGCGACGGAATACGGCCGCGAATTCTCGATTTACGCGGAAATACATCGTATTTTTACGAATTTAAATTCAGATGTTCGCAATAAAGGGCCGGCCGCTACGGAAATCTACCGCGAAATCTCGATTTACGCGGAAATATATCGTATTTTTGCGAATATCTCAATTTAAAGGGTAGGCCGCGACGCGTAAATATTTAGCATTTTTACGAATTTATTGCGAAAATCTAAATTTAAAGGGCCGGCCACTACGGTAATCGGCCGCGAAAATAAAGAAAAAATTGGTATTAATACGAATTTACTCCTAAAATACCACCCGGATTTGAAGAGGCGGCCGAGAAAATCGATTTTTGGCGTATTTATTTTTTTTTTTCATAAAATTTCGAATTACGTGGGAATTCGTTAATTCGAAATTTGATTTTTGATGTCCCGTGGATTTCGAATTAACGAGGTTCTACTGTATTGACTTTTACAAATGTGTTGTAATTTACCCAGCTCACTCATTTTTAGCTTTGCTACTATACTACAGAAGCGCTTACCATTCGAATATTGAGTTACATTGGCGATACATTTTTTTTATCTTAGTATATCTGCTGCAGCACAATACAGACTTCATGCCTCTGTTCTGAATTATTTCCATTCTTTTGACTTGTGCTTTATTACTCAGAAAAATTACACTTGTGCAGTATTCAGGGGGATGATTATTATGATGAATTATTCACTAGAGCAATTCTTATAAACATCTGACAACGGTTAGTACTCCCTCTTTATTAATTAGAGTTGTTCTTATAAACATCTAACAATGGTTAGTATGCCCTCTTTATTCATTATAGCTGTTCTTATAAAAAATCTTCCAATGGTATGTACTCCTGCTTTATTCACTACAGCTGTTTTTACAAAAATCTAACAACGGTATGTACGCCCGCTAAAAAAATGATAGCCAGAAAAAAAATGTAGTTTTGAAGAGTATGTATCAGAGAAGCCATTTATTACTCTTTATATTAATTGTTGAAGACTGCAAGTTCCGCATAACTGTAAGCAAATGATAATTTAAAACATAAAATAAAATGTTACATCGCTTTTACTGTAAAATTCAGAAGTCAACATAACCTCACCTGAATGTACTATAATTTTAACAAAGTCGGTGTTGCCAAAGTAATGAAAAAATTTAGTTTCGCTTTATTAAATATGTATTATGATATAAAATGTATTGTTTCAGGTTCCTACCCACCAGACCTGTCATACATTGTTGGTGCCAGGAAGGGAGGAGAGGACTATATCTTCGCGCTCCTGACCGGTTACTACGACGCCCCGGCTGGCGTTGACCTGAAGGAGGGACAGTATTACAATCCCTACTTCGCCGGTGGAGCTATCTCCATGGCCAAGGCACTCTACGATGAGGTACGCAGTGCGCATGCTGCATATTATTTATAATAACCTATGGGTCGCTGTGTGCAAATTATTTGTGTCTGCAACACTACGTGCATACAGGAGAATCATTTTAAAGAGACTCTTGGTTGTGTAGTGGTGTACTGTATCGTCGGACTATTCGGGACTGCAGGTGTTACAAAACTATTTAGAATCAATTTGAACCACTATCATTGTGTACAAATTCATTCAAATGTGTGCTCTTTAAAATGATTTGCCTGTACGTGTACGCATCGGGAATGTGGTGAAATTGTTGTAGAATATGATTATTCCGATATAGATGAGGATAGGAGACGTACTATATTATATTTCACCTCTTCAGCGATGACAGTTCTTTGCAACGTCCTGTGTTCTATGGATTAGGCTACCTTTACACTTGGAAATTTTTTCCTGTAAGTTGCTCACGTAAGCGACTTACGACAAATTTACCAATGTAAACGACACCATAAGTCACTTACCGTAATTTTTACCAAGTTACGGAAGTTTTTTTTACGTAAGTTTTTGACAGGTCTAATCGCTCACGCGGGAATTTACGGCTCTCTCACAGCTTATCAAAACAGATTGATAAGTTGAGACGCTTACAGTAAGTTTTGACGTCACTGTCTGGATGGTAAAACAGAAATCTGACAGGTCTTTCTGCCGATGCTCCTCGGGACTTGTTTATTTGTCGCCATGAACAGCTTTATGAAATAATACACTGCAATAATCTATGGAGACTAACATAACATTATTTATCATTAACACAATGTCATGTTTAAATGCCTGTGTAAATGTGTGATAATGATTCTAGTATTCGACTTCACGAACTGATGGATCAGCTATCAAACTTCACAACAAATTAATATTTCCAATGAATACATACACAAATGCAATATGAATACACAGAATACATTACCTGACGCAAAAAATCGAAGAGTCACCATTATTTTTTTTAACTAACTAACTAACCATCACGCCGTTTCCCCGCAGGGGTAGGCTGAGAGGACGGACAGCCAAACAACTCGGTCTTGGCACACACTTATTGCCTCATTCACATTCATACATCGTCTAATACATACTCTTCTATTATTATGACTGTTGACATGGCCCGATTCAAGTATCTGATTCACTTGGTCGTGCCATGTCTTCCTTGGGCGTCCCCGACTTCTGCTACCATTCACATTTGCATCGTATATTCTCCTTACACTCCTTTCTTTGCTCATTCGCTCTACATGCCCAAACCATCTAAGCGTCCCTTTCTTGATCTTACTCATTACGCTTACATCAGCCTTGTACTCTTTGCGGATCTCCGCATTTCTCACACGATCGTACATGGTGTTACACACATACGCCTCAGGAATCTCATTAATTTTTCAGCTGGTGAAATAGCATTCCGAAAACGAGTATCATTCTTTTTAATTAGCGGTCCAACCATTTCCAATATGTATTAGAAGTCAGTTTCTCTAATTTGGATAAAATTAAGTAATTTTCGTTGATCCTCAATTCTTAATTCTGCCGTTAAACGAACGAAATCCCCATCAGTACTTTTTCTTTGAAGCCAACTCCTAGTTCAATACTCTGCGGGCCCTTACGTTTTTGTTTGACAAAATTGTGCATATTATCGCAGCGGCAATCCGTTGTGTGCGGAAATGGGTACTATATGGGGATCCATGATCTAACCGTAAATAAACAAATCCCTTATCAAATATTACTAACTGACAGCTGTCAAAGTCGGCGGCAACGCGTTGTTGTCAGGAAGCCATCTTACCAAAAATAGAATTATTGGTGTAGCGGTCTCTGTGAGAAGCTCGTAAGTTAAACTTCCAAACAACTTCCGTGAGCATTATTTACGATAAGTTGGATGCATATGTAATCGCTCCCGTGAGTAACTTATCAAAAATTTACGAAAGTCGTAAATTTTACTTACAAGTGTAAACCTAGCCTTATAAAAGATCCGTAAGTTTTTTTGGTTTTCCCACTAAAGGGTGATAAATTCCACAGTAAATAAATTATACTGCCTCTAAATATTGACATCTTACAAAATGTTGTCTTTTTATGCCAATGAAGCTTTTTTATCTAATAACAATTCATCATCATCACGGCGCTACATCCCAGGGTGGAATTAGTCCTACCCCGCAAATGTCCTCTGTCCTCCAATTCTCTTCCACGCAGTCTACCCGCCTCTTCCTCGGCCTGCCTCTGGGCCGCTTCCACCGAGGCACTCTCTTTATAATAACTTTGGGGGTATAACTGGCCTATCATCTGGCATTCTTTCCTCATGACTAGACCTACAGAACCTTACAATGGTCTCATGACCTATAAGGTTTACAGTTCATGATTCATCTTTATCTGATAATATTAATTTATTTTAACTTATCATTTATGAATATTTTTAGGCCATTGAATACTCTGACGGAACACCCCCGACGGCCAGTCAGCTTGCTAAAGACGTCACCACATTCCTGAAGTGGGCTTCAGAACCGGAGCACGACGACAGGAAGCGCGCCATCGTCAAGCTGTTTGGAATATCCACTGTCGTGGGGCTATCCCTCTATTACCTCTACCGCCACAAGTGGACATCCATGAAGTCAAGAAAGATCGCATTCAAGCCGCGATCATAATATGCTACCGATACACATTATGTGTAACCTTAAATCAATTCTGTTGTAGTATAATACCCGGTCCTTAATCACGAGAAGAGAATTTTGAAAGAATCTATTAATGCATATGCCATCGACTATAGATTGATCTATTTCTTTTAAGATTAAAGAACTCAGGACTTAACACATTCTTAATCTGTGTACCATACAACTGGTTAAATTGTCAAATTATTTTTTGTAAAATAATGTTTCTCGCTAACCGACACTAGAGAGAAGTTTGTATAAAAGTCTAATTATAACATCTGTCAAGTCTCAATGTAACATCTGTATTTAATTAGTATAGTATTTAAAATGTGATAAGTACATTAATGATTTTTTTTATTTAATTTGGATTGTAAATATTGTTGGACACCATCTAAGGACCATTAAATAAATGAGTATTATGTTTATAAGATATTCTTCACTCCATAACACAATACCCAGAGTCATCTCTTTTACCACCGGACACCCTATACTCGACACTGTTATTTATTGTATTCAATTACTGATGTTGAATAAAACGAAAAATAAAATTAAAAAATAATTATTGTTCATTATTTTAGTAAAATCCAAAAAAAATGTTAATCCAAGCGGGTTGTGTGTCCACTGATGAGTTAATCCAAGTGGGTTGTGGCCGTGTCTGTGTCCTGAAGTAAGCTCAATTTTTCCTTACTCTTAAATTGTTCACATTTTCAAATGTGGAAATTCTTTACCGAGCAGATAAATTAGTAGCTCTGCAAACAAACCTCGCATCCAAAAAAGCATGTTTCTAATTTTAAAATTACAAGTGAAAAAGTAAACCTCCAATCAAATATGGGTGTACCGCAAGGAAGTGTCTTAGAACCTCACTTAAATATTTAATGCTAACAAAACTAAATATTTTTACGTTTTCTATAACGGCCAGAGGATGGACGATCGGTGATCATGCTCGCAAATTACATAGGCTTCAAGGGAAATGTTTTACACAATCTTCTCTGATCAAGATTTCCTCTGAAATCATGAGATTTATAAGTAGATACTTAATTATTATAAACTCTACGAGTGGTCGACTTGCAAAACCCTCTCTGGAATTTTTCAGAAATCTGTAGATGTCATGAAAAACTGTTTAGAAAACTTAGGAATAACATACCTTTTATACTAAATATCAACATTATTCTTTTGATATTTGTCAAAAAATATTAATAACTAGCTGTGCAGAGAGAGAAACAATAGTGCGTGTTGCTTTTAAGTCCAACAGATGGTGCTGTTTTCAAAGACAGCATGTTTGTCCAACAGATTGCGTTGTTTTTCTAAAAAAAGCATATTTTTACCTGTCACAGGTGACATCTATATAATATAGGTATATAAAAAACACGTATTCGGATGCAACATTATGCCAAAATTTCAAAGCAATCTGTGAAGAGCTTTCAGAGATTTAAGATTTTGAACAAACAAACATTTTTTATTTATTTTCAATTTACTTTAAGTACCTTTTGTGAATGTATCAGAACCAGCAGAAATTTCCAGAGCGGGTTTTGCAAGTCGACGACTCGTATATCTTATGTAAATTGAATGAGGAATTTCGAATACACTTTGTCCAAAGAAACATCACTCATTGAGAGTTCTTTTTTCAAACTATCTTCAGGCAGGTAGGTACCTTAATGTTGAAACAAGGCGAATAAGAAAGTCCTAATAAACACCGACGATTTCCCATTTAAAAGGGATCTTTACTAAACCATTAAAACGGCCACCAACCAAATCCAAAATGGTCGAGTTGAAACAGGACTTCGCCACACTCAGTCAACAATTTTATTATCCTGGGAGTCGAATGATCTTGTGAAAATTTCAAATTAACCATCAGATTTGTTTCAAATCAGTTCAAAGTGAAAACTCTATAATATTAATAATACTTCCAACTTCAGTAAAATATTAGCAATATCAACAACTCTGGCCGCTAGAGGTGCTAGTGTAGCATATTGACTTTGACATTCCTTTTAATGACGGCAAATTTAATTTATTTAGTACTTGATAAAAATGTCCCAAAAGTAGGTTCTGTGTGTGCAGTTTAGGGATGTAATGATTACAAAAACACTCCAAATCGTTTTTTAGGATGCCAAAAAAACGTTAACAGGTTACATAGTTATAATTGTGGGAATTCAATTGAATTAATAATTATTTATTTATTTGCAACACATAATATAACTGTGCGCAATAAAGTTTAAGTTTAGACTTAAGGGATTCAATATACCGATTACTAAAGAAAATTTATTCCTTATTCAATGATTTAATTTTAATTCTACCAAAAATATGTTTAAACTAGACTTAAATTCAAACTAACTATCCTCCATTGGTCACCATGAAACAGGCAGCTGCCTAGTATGGTGCTCTAATGTATTTTCTCTAAATAAATGTATTAATTCATGTAACATGTACTTATAAATAAATAAAAAATATACAGGATGTCCGGGGGTAAAGTGCACTAACTTCCAGAGGTGATTCTACATGATGGTAGGAGTAAAAAAATATTTTTCCGAAATTCAAACTTTTTTTTCCCATACAAAAAAAATACCTACTAAAAATCTTTAGTGTGAGAACAAACTTACCTGATAATTCGCTGTGAAGTTGCGAGAACGGGGTGGCAACGTTGTAAATAGCCCGTATCCATTGAAACGCAAGTAAACAATAACATTACGCCTAGTGTTTGACGTTTACAATTATGCTACAATTTGTATGTTTTAAACCAAATTCAAAAAGAACTGTACTAAAATTAACAAAATGTAGTAACACTTTGAATGATAAAATTATTTAACTATTAATCACTTAGGACGGGTTGTTTCGGAGAATTTGAACAATTCATCAAATTTCAACGTTCATTTCCGGGTTCTGTGAAAGTCCTATTAAAGTTCTGTTATTATATCATTATAGGCTAGTTGCTTGACAAAACTGAAATTAAAACAGAACTTTAAAAAATCTTTCACAGAACTTGAAAATGAACGTTGAAATTTGATGAATTGTTCAAATTCTCCGAAACAACCCGTCCTTAATAATGTCATTGCTTTTGACTAATTAAACGAATTTTAAAAATGTCCACTTTCCATGTGTAATTTACATCATGTAGTCTGTAAACCTAATGAATGTCTGCTCATTCTTCGTGGGTGAAGCCAAACATTGTCACAGTGTTAAGTCTTTGGAGAAAACACGCACTGAATAAAGATGTTCTTTCAAGTGAGTCTTTAAATGCACACTAAAATAAAGACACACTACATTAACCTTTTAACCGCGTTAATTTGCTCCGTTTTATCTATACCCGTACGCGGTACATATTTTAAAATAGCAATTAAATGTCAAATTATAGCATTCTGGCATGATTTATTGGACTATATAGACAGAACAGATTATTCTCCAAAATATGATAACAAATCCTGTCAACACTCTTAGATGTTTATAAAAACAAAAATATAAAATTTCATACAAAGACGTACCGTATCTTTTGAATGTGGTCCCGCCATTCACTCGGCGTGTGTGTACTTAGGTGATAGACACAAGTGGGACACCATGAGCACTTATCATTTTTAGTTACGAAAACTTTTTCTAAAACTGAACACTTAAATTTTATGTCACATAATATAATAACAAAATTGGACTAACGCCATCCGTTGACAAAATTGTAAACTATAGCACTCGAAGGCGCAAAGAGGCTCACTTGATTATCGATGTTTTTTAATGAAATACAATTTTATTTTAGAGAAATTCTTGTAGATGTCAGCATCGTGATAATTCTACGAATGTTCAAGCGAGCGGGAAATAAATTTATGTCGAAAGACCGCTGGAATATCGGCATTCAAAGTTTCCGTATCAACTGTTGATACAGCCGCGTATGAGTATGGACTTTTTGCCGTAACAACAGTTGATACGGCCGCGTGCAAAGAGTTAACAAGTTTGGATTAAAACAATCAAATTTTTAAAGTTAAACACGTATAGATACATTTAATTATCAGATCCTCTGCGAAAAAAATAAAAGTTAAAGGCGGAATGACAGCTCTTGGGCGCGGAACAGTAGATTTAGCAACAGCGCAATGATAATGCAAGAACCACAATGCGGACGAATTTTACATTTGTACTACTAAAAGTATGAATTTCGAAAAGTCATTTATCTTTTTTACTTGTACTTCACATAGAATCACCTCCCGAAGTTAGTGCACTTTACCGCCAGACACTCTGTATACCCTTTAATATTAATTAGCCCGCATTAAAGTTTACATAAATAGAATTTTGCTAATAATTGTCATATTTTATTACCTTTCTAAACCATCAAAGACAGAGTAAATATGTAGTTGCTTTAATATTTTTTTGATGTATGAGCAAAAACAGCAGTGAGGTTGTTATGTAGGTTACCTAATTTTTTTCGTTTTCTATAATTTATTAACGTAAAATAAAGAAATAATATATAAAAATTCAGCCTGTGTATGTTTGCGCTCGCAAAACTCAAAAAGTTTCAACGATATCGCTGAAAATATCTAATTTTGTTCTTATTAGTGCTAGGAGTGCTTAGAGAGTGGTTTGAATGGTAGAATATGTCATGGGCGCCTGGGGAATACTTGACGCAATATCTGTGCACCAGAATGAGATAGAGTCGGATTAAAGTCAATGTAATGTAGTTTTTAAACTGTAACATTGTGGAACACAGTATAGTGGATGGTGGCAGAGTCGGAGACGCCCGAGAAAAACATTAGCAAAAGCGAAGCGTTTTGGAGTCTACTAGTTTCACATAAAATCCATTAAAATGTATGAAAGAAAACCAAGGGGCAAAACTCATGCCGATAGGAGGCGCTAGTGTAGCAAGTTGCCATCAGAATGTATGGGAAATATCAGAAGGTATTATTAATATTTAATGGTGTTGGGTTCAAGATCACACTTCTGGGGATTATCTGTTGCTGGATACATTTAGGGTTAACAAGGGCAAATATACGGGGTTCAAATCTGCCTCACTATTGCCTAGGAAAAAAGAGAATAATGCTTGTAAATCTTTCAGTTTCAGTGCCGGCAATCTACAAGCATTATTCTATGTAATTAACATTATTATGTAATCACATTCCTGAAAAATACAACAATATTTTATGCACCATATCTTTTATCAATTTGATGTAAATAATAAGTTGTGGTAAGTAGAGATCCCAAAATTCCCTTAAAAAAGATCTGAGGATCCGTTACATAAGAAAGGTACCAGCATCTTCATATTCTGTAAGTAGGCTACCTCCTGTGTGTAAATTTGATGATTTGAATAGATTCATAATATGCCATGAGAGGTACTATTCACGGTTATTTTGCTTAGGTAAGTTTTTATATTATGTATGTCATACAAAAATATGAGGACTGTGGTACTATGGCACTACATTGGGGTACTTTGTGAGGATGAAGGGAGCGGGGAGGGGAATTTCGCCATGCACCTAGCTATCCAAATTTGAAAATTAATCTTTAGGAGAGTGACTACTGTGTACGTGCATAAATAAATGTGCATACACCATACCGTAACTGCAGTACTTGTAGAATTCTCCTCATGTAAATTTATTAAATACTTTATTATTATTAATATCTGAATAATTCTGGCTATTTTGATATTATATTAATTAATAATTTTGATGTTTATAATGGGTGCATACTATGAATACAATTTTAAAAATTTTGAGGTAAAAAATCTCACTCTTAAAGAATAAACATACACACAAATTATAATATGTACATCTGATTTACTGAGAAAACTCAATACCTCCTTGTTTGCTGCCAGCTCAACCCATTGAGACCTTCTTTCAGAATCCTTGTGGTAGCTTGGTTAGCTATCAATGGCCATTGATGTATTTTATTTAGATAAGACACAAAGTGAAAAAATTGGTTCCACTTCTTGCGCTCCAATGCTCTAACAATGAACGAGCAGAAACAACCATATCCGGTCCACGCTCACCATTTATTGCATGATAATAGCGGAACATGTTTCAACATATTAATTAGTGTGCAATTTTTTTTTATATGACACCTCACAAGATTTCCCCTGTCTGTACAGTGTAAAGGTAGGGGAGCTATATAAGGATTTATCAATGGGGGTCTTTAAGAGGCTCGAATTATATGAAGTAGGAAAAACAGATGCCAGTAGCTCTTTCCACATACGGTTTTAGCCGTCTTACACAAAAACGGTTTAAAGAAGTCTCATGAAGCCAACATCAACGAGTGTTCAACCGGCGCACCTGGGATCGATGCTGTTAGCTCCTTAGAGCAGGTTCCAATACCTGTAGAACAGACTGAGTATGCCCACATTGAGATATTTATTTATTTATTAATGGACATCGTCCAAATTACAAAATAATAACACGAATAAAGTAAAATGAAAAATATAGGAGTAGACAAAGGTACATGAAAGCAAAGACATATGGTAGATATAAAGCATTAGGTTTTATATTAAGAACAATTAAAAACTTTGAATCTTTACAAATCATAAAACTATTGTACATATCCCTTGTTAGAAGCCTGATAGAACATAACTCCATAGTTTGGTCGCCCTTCTACAATGTACATATTCATAATGTTGAAAGAATTCAAAGAAAATTTCTACGCTTCGTCAATTTTAAACTTAACATCCCTTTAGAACACATAAATTACCAGTCATTATTGAATCATTTAAATATTCCGACATTAGAAAACAGAAGAAAAATAAACGACCTAACCTTTTTATTAAAATTATTGAACTCTAAATTCGATTGTTGTGAACTCCTGCATTTAATAAATCTACACATACCTACACGAACAACTAGGCAAATATCAACATTTTACATACATACATCTCATTCCAACTATAGTTTTCACTCTCCAATACAACGTTTACACAGTCTTGGTAACAAATACTTAAATAATATAAATGTATTTGACAATAATTTGAACTTGGCCAACTTTAAACGGAGTATGTGCGAACTATTTTTACCTAATTTGTAAACTATTGTTATATTTTCTTATTATCATTATGGTTGATTTTGTGGATTTTGGCAGATTTTATATTTTTCGTCTCACTTACTCTATCCATACCTATATTTTTAAAATTCTTATATTTTATGTAACATATTTTGTCAACTCTGATATTTTTTTATGTAACCTGTATTTTGTTAAGACTGATTTTTTTTTTTTTATAATTTTTTATATGTAATCTGTATAACTAAAAAATAAAGATGTACATTATTATAGGTAAAAGCCCTATGGGCGTTTAAATAAATAAATAAATAAATATAAGAAAATAAAGTGACAAGTCGAATCAAGTCAAGAATACGCCGTGGGTCAGGACCACAGGACACTTATAATATTCCGTCACTTGTTTAGCGACTGGCAAAAATCATTTAGACTTATCCCAAAAAAGTTATGGTTTTGACTTGAGTTGACCAGTCTACACATTCTGGACAATGGTGAATAATATCCATAATTTGTCGAATGATGGTTGAGGAAGAGCAGTTCATTATTTCTGAGTCTTTGCGAGAGGATATTGAAGGGAATGAGTTGCAGTAGCGTAGGTGAATCAATAATACCATTTATAATTTTGAAGAAGCAAATGAGGTCATTTCTTTCCCGACGGACTTCCAAAGGAGAGAGGTTTAGAGTTAGTTCAATTTCATCATATGAGTATTTGCCTTTTTCTAAACCTAGCCTCCTAGCAACGATGTTGAACAGATTCAATGCGTCGAATGTGGACAGAATAAAAAGGAGACCAAATAACACAAGCATATTCAAGATGGGGGCGAACCAAGGAGCAGTAAAGAGTTCTAAGGGTATTTACGTTTTTGAAGTCCAAAGTGATTCTAGTGATGAAACCAAGTAGCTTGAGGGATTTATTAACGATTGCATATAGATATAATGAGCATTAGAGATAGCAATCGGTCTGTTAACTCATCAAAAGTTATTTTTACTGAAACTCACAGTAACTGAATTAATTTTTTTGCAAATTCGTTCTGAATTTAGTTATGTACTAAATGTGACACATTTTTTTTGTTTTTGTATTTATTTAATACAAATTTATTTTAACAGATGATTTTTTTTAATAATTTAAAAAAAACCGTATGATGACAATGCACACTACAGTGTAAAAATAAATATTTTGTTGAGCAGTATAAATTATGGTGGCCCGGAGGGAAGGCCTTCGGAGATAGCCAACTTTAATTGTGGCGGCTCGGAGGGAATAGGTTAACAATGGATTGTCAATCAGGCAGACTTCCCTCCTTTGCACAGAATCAAGTAGGTTTATCAAGTATTGTGGGGTTCCAGCCCCAGGTGGCTCCCAAATTCAATTATTGGGGTTACTTGAGATTTGTATAGGGTTATGTAAGACTCCCAGTTTCTTGGAAGCCAGATTTACTCGGGCTTCTCTATAGAGCCCCGATACTTGAGTACGTCTGATCGGAGGCAGATCTAAGACTCAAAAGACAGTCAGCAAACATATCCATGGGGCCCTGTTAACAGCTGCATGATTTTTCTATTTTTTTGTGCGCGATGCGTGATGCACAGGGAGTGAAAAATTTGTTATAACTCTTACAAAGACACGGAAAAGCGCTGCAGGCTGCCAATTGGGGTATCTTTATGGTTTGGCCAAACAGAATGGAAAATTTATTATAACTCTCACAAAGACACGTATAGCGCCGCAGACAATTTTTTTACGTGGTATCCCCAGTTTGGGCACCTTTTTGGTGAAGGGGAAGGGAGCGGAATAAGAATTATTACCTTCAAAGGGCACGGAAAAGCACAGGTGGTGAAAAATTTTCTAAGTATGTACATATGTAGAAGGGCAAACCAATTCTTTCGATTTAGTTTTTTAAGTCAGAATCCCAACAATATTTAGATGGAAACCTTTTAGTATTTTATTAAATGGAAATCTTTTAGTATTGTTAAAAACAGAAACCTTTAAAATGTATCTGTATGTATGGCTAGTAGCCGAGTAGACAAATGCTTCGGATTCCCTCCCAGCCGTAGCGAGTTCAATCCAATACTAGCTAAGTCCCCCTGATGGGGAATTACATAAGCAACATTTTCCGCTTATCTAGAAATGTGAAATATTTTTTTCACATTTCTACATTAGTCCTGTGTCCTCAATGAATATCATTTTGGCATCTAGTCAGGGCCCCCTCCAAGGTTAGGACCCTATAGAAGATTTCAATCAGCATTTGCTGAAATTCTGACTGTTAGATCCACCTCTGGGTCTGATATGCTTACTCATAGCATTTCAATGGAGTCTTTATTGGGGAGGGTGCTTCCAGACAATTGCACCAGATTGATTGATCTCCCGCTTTGCCAAAATCAGACACGTCTGAGTTTTTGAGATGTTGAAACTGACCAGGTTGGCCTTACCCTAGGCACGAACCTTTTCGAGGTGGTGGTCAACTTTTTGTCTTAAAAGTTCCCAAGCTGTTCGGACATCATAAGTGGAAGGGGGCTTGTTAAAAAGATAACCCTCATCAACGATGTTGTCATCAGTGCAGCAATGAATGCAACAAAAACAGCGTTGACGACAGCACAGATCCTTGTGCCACCCCCGCATTGATTTGATGCCGAGAGAAAGAAGAGCCGTTAACTACGGTTTGAATTGTTCTTCCTTTGAGAATCTCCGCAATCCAGCTATGCAGTAATACCTCTAATTGTATATCTCTGTCAATGGCACACATTTGATACAAATGTGATTTTTTTAGCCCTTGGCTGGTATGCACAAATACTAGTTGCCTACATCTGCTGGATTTATTTATTCCACTGTTGGGAGGTTGAACCATGCTGACTTCCAACTAGGTGTTTCGGACAGTTTTGCAGTGTTCATCATCAGGGCTCATGTGTAGTATACTTTGTGTAGGTTATAGCATTTCCTTGCAGGCAAAGCTGGGTTTTTATCCATCGTCCTTATAAATGCTTATCTGAGGGGCGATTCCACCTCTACTTAAGGATGAGGAACTGTCCTTAACAACTTTTTTGATAACTGTGCTTTATTATCACCTGCACACCTTAGAGGAAACATTACTAGGGGCATGTCCTCAGTATACCTATCCTCCTCGGTTTGACTTTGGCATAGACTGGAGCGAGTGAGACAGCTGCGTAGTGATTATTTCACTTTGTGCCAAAGTCAAAATGAGGGGTCAGGTACGCTAAGGACATACCTCTAACCAAGGATAAAGCACGGGAATCCTCCAGTTTTCTCAGAATTGTCCTAACCGTTTGATTGCCAATCGTCGATTTGTGTTTTAACGAAGATTGCCGATCGTCGATTTCCGTCGATTGCGTCAGTCGTGTTCTGATTCGCGCGTACGTCGGGTGTGGTGCTGCGGCGTTGGTAAATATTATTCAAATATTATCTTAATAGTTGCACGATCGTAGTAAACCGTTTAAATTTCAGATTCATTTATTATCTTTTTTATTTTAGTTAATTGAAAAAATATAACGTCGAGGGCGTCCTCTGAAATGTCTGACAGCGGGAGCGACGATTTCCACTCCTCTAATTCAAGTTCGAGTAAGAGTAGCTCTGATGAGAGTGATGTCATACCTGTGTTTCCCAACCGCAGGAAGCGAATTTCCAGTAATTCTTCGGATCATGACCAAGAAATGGAGAGTAACACCGGAAATTACTCATTTTCAAATGTACCTCCCGGAACCAATTTTTCTACCGAAAATTCTCATTTTTTCGAAACGCCTGGACTTCGGGATCCTCCTCCGCGTGATTCTAAACCAATATCATATTTTGATTTATCGAAATCCTTGAAAATTCAAAGAATTTATGGGGTTTTAAAAAAATATATAGTTTCATAAAAAATAATGTTTTTTTGGTGGCATTTTACAAGCAAATGTATGAATTTTTTGGCACTCAACGGTTAAACTTAAAATTAACAACTTTTTCGTTAACTGCGATTCCGGTTCTCTCGATTGACAGCAAAAAAGTAGTTAAATTTAAGGTTAATTCCTTATCCTTAAGTAGAACTGCAATCATTTCCAGGTGCTTATAGATCTCAAATGTTTTTGTTACTAGACAAGCTCGATAGAAGTTTTGGACCTTCCCAGTATTTCAAGTTGGGAAGAAATGTTCACCTATTAATTGTGTTGTCTGGTTGACAAAACATTGTATGAGAATCTTCTTTCTTTCAATGCCAGTAGAAGGTAATTATGAATCATAGTTAAAATGAAATAATAAACCAAACCATTTTACAAGTGTATATATTTAAAGTTAAATTATAACCTAATTAGCCACAGCATAACGCATATTGAATAATCAATACATTCATAGTTTACATAAGGCTTTTAATATTTTGATAATGAAGCGTTGTGGTAAAACTAAGATTTAATGTTGTATTATGCAAATTAACATGAAGAGTGCCATTATTTTTGATTGCATTGTCCAGCCATATATATTTCTATTGTTTTCCCTCACCGTTCATTTATTCCTATTACCAAAAAAACTAAATTAATTAACAATTTATTCATTCAAATTGAAAACATTTTTTTTTTTTGCAATTTTGATAAGAGTTAAATTTGGTGACATTTATATTACATTAAATATTAGTATAAAATGCAAGAATCACAAACTATTCATTCTCATTGAATAAGGAATAATATATATTAGTATATAGAAAATAAAAACTTATACCTGAGGTGTATTGCTAAACATAATGTACAATGAACAAAAATAATGAAACAATCAGAATTGATTGAGGAATTAAATCAGCGACGGGTTAGGATTATACATTCTTAACAGATAAGAGAAAATGTGAGGTCAGGTAATCCCGCTAGAATGTGCTCCCTTCTGGGGGTTGGGACAGCTTCATGTTCTCTTTCAGGGTCATGATGCGGCGCAGTTCGTGCAACACGATCTTGATGGTGTAACCGCGCTGCCAACTGGACAGGATCGGCACTTGCCTGTGGTCCACCTGCACATGGGTAAGGTATCCATTTGTCGTTATTTCATTAATGGCATCATATTTAGCTGATTATTCTACAAATAAGTGAAATTATATACGAACCACGCCATTAGAAGTGTTGATACAATTCATATTAATCCTAGACATAAATTTGACTACCGGAGCATCATCAGGGTATCTCGGGCCACACTCAATTTTCAATGAATACATCCTATTTTCATAAGGAGTCTGAAATGATAAAATTACATTATGCATAAAATGTGAAAGTAACATTATTATAAAATTCATGAGTTGACAGAAGTTGAGTAATAAAACACAATGGGACTTCAAGTTGAGCTAACCAGGTTAAGTATGGTTCAATTTGTAGCAGTCTATTTGTGAATGAGCTGATAATCGTTGATAATTTAGAACGGTTCTCCCTGGTATGTTTCACCACTTATCAAAATTATAAAAGAGAAATTAAAATATCATAAGAAATGGAAAAATATTAAAAACAAACCTAGCTGACTACCAAACAGAACTTGAAAATTAACTTTTAAACTTGATGAATTGTTCAAGTTCTGTGAAACAACCCTACAAAACACATGAATAACAAAAAAACTCACTAGCATTCCTTAAGTTATCATCACTAAAACATAGAAGAAATAACTAAAAATTCCTATTCAAAATCATCAACAATGAATACTTTCTAGAAAACATTAATTTCTACTATCCATTATCCCACATTAAAAAACTAACTACACACGATATTCGTTTTTCAAAAGCCCGTGTCGTGATGGAGGACTTGACCAGCAGAGGAATTGTACTGCGATGCCAATTCAGCCGCTGGCCAGTTGTGTTATTTTTATATTTATTTAACTTTATCTATCTATAACATAAAAACTAGCCCCTTACTAATAAACGTGTTTTAAATTTTACACAATGATAAACAACCATTTACCCTACATTAAAGATTGTTTTGTCAGTTGGGTAAAATTTAAAATATGTTTTATTAGTAAGGTCCTTAATTTCTTTTTCAATTTCACTTCCCATTTAATTATTTTGTTTCCATATTTAAAAAAAATATTTTACTAGCGGAAATTTTACTGGTTGATGTAACCATGAAAACATTCCGTGCGTGTAAATGTTAATTCAACTGTATGTTTTCCGCACGTGAAATAGCACAAACCTGCATTATAAAAGTGTTATATAATTATCTTTTCCAATAAAGAAAAACTCTGCGGGTTATGAATTTATCAAATTAATCGTACTGTTAATGGGGAGAGACATCGTTACACAATAATATTGTTTAGAATTCTCATAATCAGTAGAAATAAAGATTCTTAAATAGCAAATATAAAGTTAAAAGTAGAAATAATTTTACAAAGAAGATTTCTCCGATAGTAGGGCAGATGAAGGCTCATGAACCCCAGGCTCCCATAGCTATCATACACCTCAAAATAAACATCAGTTCTCTTGTAAGGCTTCTGCTGTTTATCAATTAATCTCATGTGTTCAATGTATTTCGTATGTATAATAACAGTTGTTGTTTATCAAGAAACAAAAAAATAATAATTTACCCTTGGGGGGCCAATAATCATCCCAGTCCAGTGTGTTAGGGTCATGTCATCATCGTTTTCCAGTCCCCAAGAAATGGTTCCATCTCCAACACCCTTTTGACCTTGCTCTAACTCTTCCAGCAAACGGAAATTGCGAGGAACGACTGTGAAATGAACATTACAAATTAATATCCACAAATTAATGCGAAGCTCCGGCGTTCAATGCATTATGGAATGAAACATGTCACAATAGTAAGGGTGGGGTTATACGGAAAATACTCCTAACTCGAGATGTATACATTCTCAATACTATTATTGAAATGTTATATGTAAATGTATCGAGGTATTTCCTCAAGAAAATGAAAGACTAATGAAATTAAGACGAAGTAATATTGCTTACCAACGCCTGATGACGGCAACGCCATGATATCGCAAAATCTGCGGAAAAAACGAGATATGTTTAAGGAAATAGATAGATTATTGATTTAAACTATGAAATATCTTAAACTGGACACTTTTATTGCAGGAATTTTATATAAAAATCACAATAAAAAGTTATAAAATGTGCGGCTATCTACCTTTTTCGACCTTCTATTAAAGCGAAGTTTCTTCGCAATGTATACCAGCGTACGAAAAAAAATTGTTGTCGAACCTATTTACCCCGGTATTGATTTGTAAACAGAAATA
This sequence comes from Hesperophylax consimilis, assembly GCF_061612785.1. Classification (NCBI taxonomy): domain Eukaryota; kingdom Metazoa; phylum Arthropoda; class Insecta; order Trichoptera; family Limnephilidae; genus Hesperophylax; species Hesperophylax consimilis. Next base: position 9,395,666 of record NC_142842.1, read on the forward strand.
TCACTAGCGTTTTCTACTCATTATTCAAATTGTAAACATTCAACTTTCTTTTATAAATTTGCAAAAAAAAAATCGATTAAGAATAATGAAGTCAGATTGAAACATTCAAAAACGATAGATTTTTCATCGAAGAAACGAGGCTTCCAAGGCTTACAGTCAACCATAAATAAACCAATCACCAGTCAACTGCTACAATGAAGTTTAATCATAATATTTTAAGATACAACATTAATAATAACTGTTATAAATTTAAGATAAGAAAAAAAATTTATAACTCAAAATAAAATCACTTACAAAACATGAAAAGTCGCCTCGGCATAAATAAACCCCCCGGTGTCATAACATTATTATCAGTAAAATAAAACTGATAACTATAAATAACTACTGATGGTGGTGGTTAACTAAAGGCATACTAATGGTAGGTTTTGTAACAAATAACTTATTTTCTTAGTGAGAGAATCTTTAAAGCGGATTAGAAAATATTTGAACACTTTCTTCAAAATATATATATTTTTTCAAAGATTATTACTTCTTGTAAAACATTTTTTTTGTCATTTCAAATAAAATTACAAGTATCGTAACATTATTGGTCATTCAAGCATGGACCTAAAAAGCCTTGGACGGAGCAAATCAAGAATAATTTGAAGCCGCGGGGTGAGGGGGAAGATGTATGAAAAATTCCAAAACCTACTTCATTTTTTAATGACTTATCCCATTGTTTGTCTCATCAAACACCCCCAAAAAATCAAAGCCGTTATAACTGCATTAACAACAACAAGAAATAGTTCATTATGCACCACTTTGCAAACAAATCAGTTCAAAAGTTAGTCATACAAGATGGCTGAAAGGTAATTTCCCCTCACCCTAGATTTTGCTTCAATGCCATTCATACAAAATCACACTAATGCTCTGTCCGGGGCTTTTTAGGTACATGAATTCAAGAAAAATGCTCTATGCTTGAGAGGTTTATTTGCTCTATGCTTAAAATGAAATACGTGTGGCGTTAAGTTGGTATTTAGTGTCTCCGCCGGTTGGATTGATTTGCAACGCTCGTGTCGATTGAGTTTATTGAGATTCCTAGCCTGAGAATTGACTAATATTCAGTGTTACTAGATGCATTGTTTTCTTGTTTTTTGGGCTATTATTTAAACCTCTGGGATGTTTGAAAAAAACATGTCTCCAAGACATGGTATTTTTACCGGTCACCAAATTATGCACTTTTGAGTGAAATACGAGTATTTTTTTTATTTCACCTATTATTTTATGTTATTTTCACACTACCTTATCTATTTTTACAAAGTTATTTCATGCATATATCGTAGTATCTATTAAATTAAACCATTTCACGTTGATAATGCTTAAATCTAATCATTGTAATTCCCGCCACAAGTTTTATTACTATAAATAATCTACAAAAAAGGTTATTGTCTGTTTAAGTAATACTGTTAATTTAATCAAGGTAAAATAATAATAAAAACAGTTAAAATAATAACTAATATCCATAAATAGATAGTTAACACAAACTCTTGAACTTTTTAGCAGAGGTCCACAGTGTTTTTTTTATCTTTGTCATAAAAAAATGTAGGGATAGTAAATTATTAAAATAACGTGTAACTTTAATGATAACTGTAAAATGAACAGAAAAATAGAGTTATGTAAGAACTTCTTCTCACTCTTATGGATCGTTTCCGCATAAAACGACTAAAAAAATTATTTGAATGGTGTTCTTTCTTTTTTTTTTCTTTTAATTAAAGAAAAATTACAAAATGATTGCTTGCATTATATCATTGTACAAATTAACTTGCTTACCGTTGTTTCATCATTGTAGAAATTAACTTACTTGGTACCGTTATTTTCACACTTAAAGAGCTTACGAAAAAATGTTTTTTATATGATTTTCATAACCTTTTTTTACCCCTGAAACATGGTTTTTCATTTTTGGGATATGGCTTGCCCATGTGATTGCCTTATGGTTCTATGCCTCACTTCATGTTGATCATCTTGACTTGCTTGTTGAATTGTGTCTGGCGCTGTCAAAATAAAACCAATTTATCATTTAACCTAAAAATTGCGTCGTGTTTTCTTTTACAGTGAGAACTAACAGCTATAATGGTTGTTTTTACTCAAGAAATCAACGGTGTTATCGGGTGTTCTGAATGGCATGTTCACGAAGATGATTATGACTATCATCAGGAAATTGCAAGATCGGGTTTTGCCGATATGCTTCATGATACAGAGCGCAATCAAAAATACTTTATAGCCCTCAAAGCTGCTATCGACAAAATGCACGAAGCTGGAAAACCTGCTAACGTTTTGGATATCGGTAAGATATTTTCATAATCAAAAATTTGTTATGAATATTAAAAAAAGTTCTTACGGGACAGGGGATGAAGTTTAGTTAGAACGCACATGCAACGCACTATCCACGTGCGCATGCGTCGATAGATCGATGCTAGAATATAAATAATGAAGTTAAAATTTTGTTTACAATGATAATGTAAGCTTTTTTGGTAGGTTTACATGTTTTTAACTAAGTCTCAGAACTGGGTTCAAAACAGTTTAATTAACTCGTATGAGACGTAATGACCCTTGACAACAGGATAACATCTAGTCAGTTGAATGAAACTTTCGGCCGCACACTATCAGTATAAGTATTGACATTATTATTGATGGATTTCAAAGGTCGTTTGAAAACAATCAATAATATATTATTGTCAATTTCAAATGTTAAAAATTCAACAATATTTCTGTCAATCCATCAGTATTAGGTGCATACATTAAACCGCAAGTCAATGCGTCCGAAACAGTTTATGGTCAGCCCGCATGCGACAGAAACACATCGGAATGTAAGGGTAGACAGGCAGGTATATGAAAAGGTAGAAAATTTTACCTCTCTGGGCACTAACTAAAATTCACTAAGCAGAACTACAAAAGAGGTAAAAATCCGCTTACTTGCCGGAAGCGGATGCTTCCATACCTTCAGGGGGCTATTAGAAACGGAGCATTTGTGGAGGACGCCAAATTGCACCTTGGAATGTAACGCCGTGATCATGATGGCAAACACAATAGTATTAAGAGATTGAGGGGGTGTTACACCATCCTCTTGATAGCATATTATATATCCATAGAGATGGGAAGGCTGACAGAGATATTGAAAGAAGGGTAAATGCAGGTAATTCCGTTAATGGAGGACTGAACGCCGTTGGCGCTAACAAAAAACTGTCCAAAGAAGCGAAGTTAGCAGTCCACAACGGAGTGCTGGTACCTACCTTGATGTATGGAAGTGAGGCATGGAACTGGCAAAGAAAGGATGAAAGTAGATTGAATGCTGTTGAAATGAGATCTCTGAGGCGTATGTGTGGTAAAACCATGTTTGATCGTGTGAGGAATGTGGAGATCCGCAAAGAGTGCAAGGCTGATGTAAGCGTAATGAGTAAGATTAAGAAAGGGACGCTTAGATGGTTTGGGCATGTAGAGCGAATGAGCGAAGATAGGAGTGTAAGGAGGATATATGATGCAAATGCGAATGGTAGCAGAAGTCGGGGACGCCCGAGGAAGACATGGCACGATCAAGTGAATCAGATACTAGAGTCGGGCCATGTCAAGAGTCAGAATAATAGAAGAGTATGTATGAGACGATGTATGAATGTGAATGAGGCAAGAAGTGTGTGCCAAGACCGAGTTGTTTGGCGGTCCGTCCTCTCTGCCTACCCCTGCGGGGAAACGGCGTGATGGTTAGTTAGTTAGTTAGTTAGTTAGGATAATGTATATTAATAAATTGACAAATAGATACTCACAAAAGGTAGAAAACTCGGCTAACTTATCTGATATATAGCCACATTTCATAGATTCTAGTGACGTAGTAAACTTGAACTTTATTAATAAATTAAGTAATTGTAAATCGAAAATATACATTATCCTATGATAAGCTATCAAGAGGATGGTGAAATATCCCCTGGAAATATTGATTGGGTAGAGGTACCTGTCAATCCATCTATATTAGAGCACTCACATCATAGCCAATCAGAGAAAGGGGAACAAACCAAGTTGCACCATAATCGTCTCCCTTTCTTTGATTTGACAGTAAATGAATCTGACAGTATACAGGCAACTCACATTGTAATACCACTGTAGAATCCAGAAAAAAATATAATCTTCTTATGAAATACTTGTTCTTCTTACATTGGCGTGCAAATTGCTGGCTGTGCAAAATTTTACTTGATTCTCAAATCGGGTAAACAAAAGTTCAGGCTTCTTTCCAAAATTGAATGTTTAGTTAGACACTGTTACAAATGTGTTAATATTATAATTTCCCCCCCTCACTCACTTTTAGCATGGCTACGCCAGGCGGTTAATTTAAAAACGAACATTCAGATCCTGCATAGAAAAGTCCCACAATGGACTGCGCTGCAAACTTTTGGCTTACTTTGGCGAACTTTTCATTTCTGCATAGGATCTCCTTATTTCAATATGCACTCTTCGGCGGTCAATATACGACTGATGTCGTTGTTTATTCAAAGCGTCCTCGAATATTCCTGGTGCCAAAAATATGGTCACTTGGTTTGTTCCAGCTCGTCGAAGTCTTATCAATTTGGATGTCTATGGGTCACACGCTCAATAGTGTTGTTAATACAAACAATACTAATGATTGTGTCTGCCTGCACCCAGTCGTGAAAATTGCTATGTCGTCAAAAGTCATGTTCTGCCTTATTAACCAACTGGTACATAGTATCATACTTACCATTGTAGTTTTTCCTTCTTTGCCACACTGTATTGCAAAATATGTATAATCTTTTTGAAATTTTAGGTACAGGAACGGGTCTCCTTTCTATAATGGCAGCGCAGTGCGGTGCTGATAGTATTATAGCGTGCGAAGGCTTTCCGGCAATGGCAAGTTGTGCTATAAAAATCATTGAGGACAATGGATTTGCAGACAAAATCACAGTGATTGCTAAAAGGTCGACAGACATAAAAGTTGGCGAAGATAGTGAAATGAAACAGAGGGCAAACATCTTAGTAACTGAGGTCTTTGATACCGAATTGATCGGAGAAGGCGCTCTATTTACCTTTACCCATGCCCATGATGACTTGTTGGAGAAAGATTGCATTGTGGTACCAGATTCTGCTACTATATTTGCTCAGGTTGTAGAATGTCCTATGATGCAGAAATGGAACAAGCTTGTGGATGTTGCGGATGAAGATGGAAATATTCTCATTCACACTCCGCGGGAGGTAATTGAATAGATATTGTATTTTATTAGGTAGCTATTAATATTTTGGTTTAACACAAGGCTGCGGCCCTAACCAATATTATTCATGTAATAAGATGCTCTTATATTTTTGTGTAATGTTATTGGATACACTGTATTTCACTCAATAAGTAACATAAAATAAGTTAACTTATGCAAGATTTCATTTTTAAATTATGATGTTTATTAGTATGTATTGTGTTGTTTGACTTGAGCTGTTATAATGTCCTTTTTATGGATAGATTTAAATATTGTCTATCTGTTTGTCATCAGATGAAAGAATGTAATGGTTCTGCGGCTGTCCACGACATTCAGTTGAGCCAGCACCCTTTGACTTCATTCAAAGAAGTATTACCGCCGTTTGCCGTTCTACAGTATGACTTTTCAGGGAGAACTCGACTGAGGAAACAAAAAACTTTCATGAAGCCGTCGCGGTCTTTGATCACAGGCAATGCCCAGATGGTTTTTATGTGGTGGGATTTGAAGATGGACACAGAAGGTAATATGTAAATGGATTTCAATTGTACAAAACATATAATACATTTGTTGTTTTATTAAGTTTTTGATGTCCTTTGGTTTTAGGGAAAGTCCTTCTGAGTTGTGCTCCGTGGTGGAGCCACCCCGATGTTGATCTAGAGAGCAAGCGGCCTCAGGATACTATTCCTTGGAGGGACCATTGGATGCAAGCAGTTTATTACTTTCCCAAAGAGATACCAGTTACAAAAGATGAGAACGTAGTTTTGGTCGCTTCCCACGATGAATACTCTCTTTGGTTCAGTCTAAAGAAAGAAAAGAGTGAAGTTTCTATGGAAGACGCAAAGCGCCCTGTTTGCGATTGTGGCGCTCACATGAAATTTTCCAGAACCCATATCGCTTGCATGAATGACGGAACCCGAAACAAAAAACTGCTACGAGCTTTGAAAAAGAATGTCAACGAAAATACCGTTTGTCTTTGTCTGAATGGTGCTTCTCTGATGGGCATGGCTGTGGCTAAAATGGGTGCTCAGAAAGTAATTTATATTGAGTCTGGCATGATCACCAAGAGGATATTACAATCCTACATTTCATTCAACAACCTGTGGGACAATGTTGTTGTTTTACCGGACGTGGAATCGGCATTCCAGTTGTGCCCTGGCGACACTATATCCTTGATCCTTGGAGACCCCAATTACAACACTGCCATATATCCCTGGGATAACCTCCACTTGGGGCATATTATTGAAACAAACAAATCTAGGCTCAGAAAAGACATTAAAATACTGCCCGGTGTTTGCAGTGTTTGGGGAATGACAGTAGAGTTTTTGGATCTACACAAAATTAAAGCTCCTTTGGGTATTTGTGAAAATATCAATTTGACGATATTCGACAAACTTGTCAAGGTACACCCTACCTTTAATAATTTATTATTGCTACTGAAAATTGAAAGTGTCTCGTTATTATAGTGATAATAATGACAATAAAATAAAAGCGTTGATTTTGTTGTTTTAGAACTCTAGAGACATCACTGATATGGAGATCGAGCCTCAACCTCTGTGGGAATATCCGGCTATATGCCGTTCGAAGCCTGTTAAATTCGTGGAGGTTGACATGACCAAAACGCAAGAAATAACTCAAGTAGTATCGGGCTCAGTTCCATGTGAATTGTGAGTTTTATCATCTATTTAAGAATATTAAATTTTTAGGTAATTTATAAATAATATAACAAAGCTATGTGAATGTGTAATATCATTATCACAACGTAACTCATTGGCCAGTGGCAGTGTTGGCATCGCGTTTGCCCCCACCCAGGCATAGTGTGTTCAATTCTTCAGCTGGCCATCATTACAACACAAGCAACATTTTCCTCTTACTGTGGTGGTAGTAGGAGATTTTAAAATTTTGTCAGGTTATTCGTAACCCGGAAATGTTTGTCTTTCTCAAAAAAAAAAAAAAAATCACCAGGGGTAGGAAGAAAATATGGACCCCCAAACAACTTGATCTTGGCACACACACTGCTTGATTCATTCACATTCATACATCGTCTCATTCTTCTGTTATTCTGCTTCTTGACATGACCTGACTTGAGTATTTGATTCACTTGATAGGGCCATATCTTCCTCAAGCGTCCCCGCCTTCTACCATTAACTTCTGTGTTATATATTCTCTTTTCTTCGTTCATCCCCTCTACACGCCTAAATCATCTAAGCGTCCCTTTCTTAACCTTAACTATTTCTTCAATACATATACAAAATTGAAATTAAAAGCTTGAAAAACTTTATTACTTTCCTGTTATACCATCAGGTTTAATATTATTATTATTATGTAATGAGCAGGCAGCATTCTGCTGATGCGCTCATATCTGATTTCACAACAAGTTTGACAGTAATTTAGTTGTTTTAAGTTTGAACTAAGTCCTTTCTTTTCTCCAAATGTGAATCCAATAGAGCTTTGAATTGATTTATATTTGTTGCATCGATGACATGTTGTGGGAGTTTGTTCCAAGCATTACTCTATTTGCAAGGAAGTGTTTTCTAGGATTAGATGCAAAAGGCGTTTTGGTAATTTTTTTTGAGTGTCCACGGAGATTTATATTTTTATTAGTAGTGAAGATTTCTTGGATGCTAGGGCAACTGTAATGTCCAGATAAAATTTAGAAAGTCTCGATCAAGTGACCCCTTTCTCTTCTTTCTTGTAAGGTTGGTAATCTTAGTTCTTTGAGTCTATCTTCGTATCGTAGATCTTTCAGAGCTCTTGGTATATAATATGGAGGTTCTACCATAATCCCAGTTTGTTGTGTATATTTAAAGTATTACATATTTAATTATAGTGAGGGGACATACAATGGTTTTGCAATGTGGCTGGAGTGGGAATTAGACGAGGACAAGAAGAATAACATCAGCACAGGACCTATTGTGCCACCAGAATTTAATGAAATAGTGACGTGGGATCCTTATTCGCATCAGGCTGTTCAAATTCTGGTAATGATTGCTTTTGGCTAATGCATAATATCCATAGAAATTCACTAAGGGAGCTAGTTCGTCCACCCCGGGAGACACATGCGGCTGCTGGGGATTGGAAACACCAATATGTGTTGGCAGTGCCGACTAGAGCCCGCCTCAAGACCCATGGCGTGTGTGGCGGCGCGGGAGGCGTTACGTCCGTCTCTGGTACGACAGACGTAAAGTACAGCCCATGCATGACAACAATATATCGAGGGCTGAATGTCAAACAAATTTATCTACAAAAAACATGCAAGCAATTCTAGGGCTTAAAGCCAAGCATTGTTTTTGACAAACCTACCGAAATCAGGGGATAGTCGAATTCGTAACAAATCAGTCCCAACTTTCAAAATGACAGTTAAAATAATTTTCTGTTATTTTGTAGGTATTTATCGCTTGTCTGACTTCTTCACACAATCAGTTAAAACTTTGAAAATTGCACATAAATTCAAAGCAAATTTGAATTAATTGAACCAGAGTTACGCAGGATGCACAGACAGCCCGAATTAGTATTTTGATTGTTTCTTATGATTATAATTCTGTTCATTTCTTACCACAAGGAGGAAATCTATCATTGGTTGTATTTTTGGTGTAATCTAAAAAAAATTTAAAATTGAACTCTTAATTTCTCAAAGATTAATAAATAAAACATGGGAGAACATAGCACAAAGGCCTCTGGCTTCATTATTTGAAACTATGCAAAAGTCTAATCTATCTAAATAAATAAAAATGTTAATTTTCAAAATCTTAAACCTTTGAAAGTTCTTCACTGATTGCTTTGAAATTTTGACACAATGTTGCATTTGAATATGTGTGTGATTTTATATGCCTATATTATATAGATGTCACCCGTGACAGGTAAAACTGCGCCGTATGTTGGACAAACATGCTTTTTTAAACAGCGCCATCTGTTGGACGTAAAAGCAACAGAAGCTATTGTTTCTCCATCTGCACAGACAGACTGACCCACAGCAACGCTAATCAATTAAAATAATCATTGCAAAAATAATAATTATTAATAATAATAATCTTTTTTTTTATTTTTTTAATTATGTTATTGCTGGGCCACTGTCAAAGGAACATAAAAAAGGATAATAATAATCTTCAGCGACTTGTGTTGTATGTTTTTGTAAACATTGCTTAAAATCATTGCCTTATTTCTTTTTGTTTTCAGGAGGAACCGAAGATGCAGCGCACTGAAAATTCATTCCATCACCAAGTGAAATATAATTTATCAAGTGGTTATTTTGTCATCAATGTGTCAATAAAGTAATGATTGCCCACTGACTATTAATTTTATATTTTTCTTCTCATAATTGACTTCCTAAATGGTCTGTAAAGAACAGGAAAAAGCACAGCACAGAGTGAAAATAGAATTCGTATCAAGAACATAGCACAGATCAGCAACTATTGCCATCGTCCTAAGGGTCGTTAAGGAATCGCCATAAATTTTAAGCACAAAGTGTTACGTATTTAACTTTTAACTACATCTACCTACATTATATATTTATTATGTTAACTATGGTTTATGTAACATTGTTTGTCACTTTTACAATGTATTAGTTTTCATACTGCTTTTACAAAATAAATATATAAAGCAAGTGCTGTAAGACCCGCCACAGAAAAGTAACGTTGGCCAAAGTAAGGTGATGGTCTGCAGCACAGTCCATTGTGGGGCTGAACTGCGCAGGGTTTTACTGCACTCAGTTTATCTTGATTCCTCACCGACCCATGGGATAAAGGCCTAAATGTTAGGACAAGAATTAATCCCCTTATAAATATTTGAGAAATATACCTAAAATAGATTGGTGTTGGTATTATGATAATAGATACAAAATATTATATTGTATTAACTTAACTCCTTAAGCTAATATCTGTTCGCTTTTGGGAACAATTCATAATATTAGATTATTATATTATTATATAATATTAATATTAGATATATTAGAAATCGTTGTCTCCCTCACTGCCATGGTGAGAAATATGATCTAAATAGTGTTAGAAAGATGCTAATAAAGAATGCTTTATATTCAAATCTAGACGTTAGCCGCAGAAGAATTAAAATGTTCACCTTTATGAAACCAAAGGTTCCGACCGCAATTTGAAAAAAAATTATGAAACCTTGTGAATTTTAACATAATTAATTTTTACATGAAATGATTAAAAATTGAGGTGACAATAACGTTCATAATACATTTGTCTAAAAAAATTTAAGTGTTTTTATTTTTTTTTCATTATCAGTTTTTAAGTTACGAAAAATATAAGGTGAGCCATTTTATATATCAATATAGAATGTATTGCATTGCACTATTCCTGCATACATTCTGGAACTCTTATTTTTTTTTTGTTCACATTCAAAATTTTAACAATATATAATACATTATTATGTTTGTAATAATAAAATTTTTAAGCATATGTGTATAAAAGAGAACCTTTAAAGAGAGTGAGTTTAATTGTGTACAAAATATAATTTTAATGGGGTTAACATGAGAAAGTAATGTATGTATGTACATTAGATCTAAAATTTTATTCATAGTTTGTTAGTTTTTATAACTATCTTACTGTATTTGGTTCATCAAACCGGAGTTACGGACACACAACCGAAATTAGTATTATTTTTGATTTTGATTGCTTTTTAAGCTTTTAATTTAAAGAATTTGTTTGTTTACAAGAAAATATAATATTTTACGAAATTAAGGTACCTATATAAAAACAACTCAGTTTATGAAATCACAGAGAAGCATGCATTGCATTGAAGAAAAGTTATGGAAAATAATTCACTATTGCTGTTCCTCTCCTAACGTTGCTGATGGTTCCATGGCAACTCAGGACAGTTACAATTTTCAAGAGTGTGTTGAATTGCCACTGTCCTCTTCAATTGCTCGGTTACCGTTACTGATATTGGTCAGTATTATGAGCGGCACTTCTGAAATATCACTGAATTGCGCTGTAAAGGAATACCGCTGACAGCTCCATTGCAACCTGTCCCATTTTCTCGTAAACTATGCATGTAATGGAGAGATTATAATGGGCAGATTAGTAGAAGACTAGGGCAGCATAACTTTGATATTTCATATTATCATTATTCCCCTTTAGCTTGAATTATTATAAACATTTCAATACTCTGGAATTTTTTCCCTGATATGAGCGTACCTACTCAATTTAAAAAATATATTATTGGTATGTTCTTTTGTACATAATGTTGTTTGAATTTAAGCCCTATAATTCATAATGATTTCTCATTCACAAGCTCCAGTTAAATACTTCAGTATGTAGGCTGTTGCAGACTATTATAAGTATACTAACATAAAAAAAATAAATCAAAATGATTTATCTTTCATTATTATTTCCTACCTAATGAATCCTTTTCATGCAGTGATCATTGGAGTCATTCCACTACTTAAAAGGTTTTATATTTTAGTAGTTCAATAGAAATTCATTAGTTCCATAGTAATTCTAATTCCCTCATGGAGAAACATCAGGCGACCCGACAGGGTTGCTATAGGTGGCTATGGGTGGCTAGTTGGGACAGGGGGGAGGGGGGGGGGGGTATGTGAAACAATGTCATTCACACTAACTGAGTTTCCGTCGCCTTGGTCACCCTGGTCGCATGTCACCTCTACTTGCTCGTAGTGAGCACGGTCGCAGAAAATGTTCTTCAGTAAATAGAGTTGCTGCAATGTGCAGGTTTAAATCAGGACAATGCTCTAGACCGAGTGCTCGATAATGGTGATAATCCCGATATACTAGGACATATGGCGACCCAACACATAAGTCATTTTGTGTAAACAAAAATATTTTATCCTGTTTGTTCGTCCTCTTTCGGTTGCCTCTATGTGTATGTCTGTAAACGTTTTTGTCATTTTTTTAATTTATCTATTTTAATCTTTTTGGCATAAACATGACGAACATCGAATATATTACGAATATTACAAAAAGGTTCTAAAAGGTAATTTTTCCGAAAAATTTTTGAAGAAAAATTATTATTGGTTCATCGATTAGCGATGAAATAATCGGCGCCTTCTTTCATAAGAAAAAAAAGATTTCTTTTACTTGCGAAAGTAGGTACTGATTATTTTACATAATAATAAATATAATCCAGATACGGGAAAAATATATAAATAAGGAATGCACTTTTCTCTGTAGGGAATATGGGCAATATGTTTTAGACTTAATGGCAACACTCGTTATAAAGTTTGCCGTGTTGTGTGTTGCGGAATATGTTGTTTCTGTGTTGTGAGTTATAAACAATTCAATTTAGTGATATTCAATCCAAGTATTACAGTGTGATAAATGTGCAAGTGAAGTTATTTGAGAATTTCGCATTTCTTTTACTGGAACCAAACATTCATATTAACGTAAGTAATTGAAATAAGTAGCCATTAAAAATGGCTTCGTTTACAAATTAAACCCTATTTTAACCATAAATCTATTATTTCATTTCAGGTTTCATAATAAGAATATTTTTTTAATAAAATTAAATGTATATCTTTATTTGCTTTTTATACGTGTGCCTTCCTTTTAGTAATTTCTTTTAATTGCTGGTTATTATTTATCCGCGAGAATGGGTGGCAACTGTCAAGAAGTCGCGACGAATGAACTATAAATAATACCATACTACGTGTATCGTTATGCAGTTTTTTCTAATCCGAGCGTATCGTTTTCGCACCTTGAAAATATTTAAGCAAACGTAAAAACCGATTATATTGATTTCAGGTATGTATCCACATTATTGACATCTAATCCACCTGTCAAAAATTATTAATACCTCTCCGGTTTTCTATTATACAGTTTTTCTAGAAATAATATCAGTGACTCCTAAGTTTATATTTGGTTATAAAACGTATTCTTTAGTTTTCACATCAGTAACATTTTCATAAATGTCATGTGAACTAACTAAATATACAATTAAAAAATAACAGAGATTCTTCTGATCCAACTCTAAGCAAATCAACAAAACTGCTCAGCCTTTTCAATTGTTATAAAATTATAATTTATAAAAAATGGTAAAATTCTACTGTTAGTTTCCCAAAGATGTTTTAATCCTTATCTTCAGACAATTGAAATGAGTAATGAAAAGACATTTTGTTTGACTTCTGGGGTACTAAGCCATGTTATTTCTAGTAGTTTCAGTGACACGGTATCATTACTATACAAATAAACATCCTTGTTTTTTCACTACACTTTCTGCCCTGATGCTGGACACCGAAAGGCTGTCCGAATCGTTGGCTCAAAAAGGAAGAAGCGCTTAGACCCAATACCCCAAAAGCACAACAATATGTGCTATGGGGGTATTGGGTCGCTAATAATTAATAACAGCCATAATGTTACTTATAGCTGTGCCAAACAGTTCCACATAACTCATTCAAATTAATAAAATTCATGCTTATTTAAAACTTGTGGATTTTATTTTGTCAGTTATTGATTGATAATTTTTTTTTTAATTTGGTTAGTGAATTATGACAGGGGGTCTCGTATCAATATTTTAAAATTATTTTGAAAGTAAATCTCAACCCTTTCTCTGTACGATTTTAACATCCGAATATGATATAAGTTTTTTTGTTCTGTTCACTGTGTTATTATCACGGTTATCAACAACTTTTAACTATAAATAATGTTTTACTATGGATCATGCCAAACTACTTTTATTTATTTATTAAAGTAGTTAGTTTCCGTCTCTCCTAATTTCTTTCCCATTTGATAAAGTTCACCAGGGTTGTCATTGGATATTCAAATAAGACTCAGATATTTGAGCCTTATTTCCATGAAGACGTGACATTGGCACTAAAGGTGCATTTGAGTCTCTTAATCCTCTTCACATTTCCTGCATCTCTTGAGATGGTAGTGTCTCATTAGTAGTACTCCCAGTTCCCTCAGTGAGTTTCTGACCATGTTGAGTAGTTGCCTGTTCATCTAGGAACTGGTCTGTTTGTGACTACTTTGGATTGTCTAATTCTGGGTGCCATCTCCCATTCCTTCAAGTGCTGGGATTGGATCCTCCCCTCAATATGTAGTTTGGTGTGGAAAGCTGCCACTTCTACGGCCGACTCGTATTCCGCAAGTGGTGCTTCCACCCGTTTACTCGTTAGTTGGTCAGCCTGCTCGTTATCCTCAAATGCTGAAGTACCAAGCAGTTCTGAATTTGGGATGATAAGATTTCTCATGGTCAGTAGTGTAATTGTTGTCTGATCTTTGGGGAGTGCTGTGAGGCCAATTAAGGAAGGATTTATTAATGCGGGTCTTGAAGATGCCCGGATTATATGAAGGAGGAAAAAAATATGTCAGAAGCATACTATACACAAAAACAAGTCGGAGAAGACCCATTCTTATGAAGACAACATCAAATACAGGGGATCAGTGCTGCTAACTCCTTCTAGCAGGCTCCATTGAAAATTGAAAAAATGAAATACCTACCTGTAGAACGAACTCTTCGTGCCTACATTGCACCTTTGCATTAGAGACGGCAATCGGTCTGTCAACAACGGATTGTCAATCAGACGGACCACCCTCCTTTGCACAGAATCAAGTAGGTTTATCAGATATTTTGGGGCTACAGCCCCAGAGGTGTCTCACAAATTCAAATGATATTTGTACAGAGTTAGCAGCAGGTCATTATTGTCATTAAGAATCTGCTAGTCCTATACAAGATGTGCATTTTCTTCTAGGCCAGATTTACTCGGACTTCTATGGAGCCCCGATACTTGAGCCAGTCTGAGAATTTTTTTTCTATAATGGTTCGTTTTTCTTAGGATAGGCACTGCTTTTAGTCTTTTTGGAATGTACGCCTCTAGTGGACATGGTAGCAAGTTTATACAAATCTCGAAGGAAAGAGGACATATCTATAGCTTTTGATTGGACAGCTCAAAAAAAAAAGTGATCTTGCCATTTTTCATTTGCTATCCGCATTCGACAAAAAATAGAGGATTTCATTTTTGTTAATTGAGCTGCTCGAGTGTAGACCATGTTAACTGACAAAACAAGTTTTGAGATATAGTATTTTGATTGTTTGGATGCATGAAAACAATTCGTAAAAAATTAAGAGTCTTATTATTTTTTATAATATGACAATACAAAGTTATGTATATTACAGTAATATGGTTTGAAACAAAATAATAATACTTAAAAAAATATTGATTACCATCCTTTACTTGAACACATGAACCAATTTATGGTATATAACATATTTATATATTCCAAATCTAATGAGTGCAAAAAAGGAAAACATTTCCAGTGAAAAATAGACGGTGGGATAAATGATATAACTTTTTCTCCACGATTATCTGGATCCTCGTGAATCACAGAAGATTTAATAGATTGATAACATGACATGCCATGAAATAATAACATTCAGGTAAACAATGGCACGTGCGTGTAGATACCACTAAAAGCCTTTCACAAATCAATTAAAATTGTAGCTTGAAAACATGTTAAATGAAAACACTTAACATGCTTTACATTAAATAGGTTAGAAATGCATCAAAATCTTATCCTGGTCATATCTTTACTACTTGAGAGTTTGGGTTTTGTTTTCGGCAGAAAACGTGAGATCTGCCGTAATAAAATGTCATCACTGTCAAAATAATCCACAGAACATGGTATGTGTTGGCTATCCGCCATCTTGCATCACTTAACATTCTTTACTTGAAGAGTATGTTGGATACCATAGATTACATATCTCAAATCGTCTGTTAAAGCAGTTCTACCACTACGAGGAAGAAGACATTAAAAAACACCTTTTACACGAAAAGAACGATTTTCGCAAAAATGTCAGTTAACATGGTCTACACCCGAGTGTTTAAATTTTATTTGTCATTAACTAACAATTTAAAATGATTTTTTTCAGCTTTACGTACTCTAAATAAGCAATGAAACTAAATGTATTTTCCCAGAGGAAAACTTACGCTCGTAGATATTAATGCTTCCTGCCTGAAACGCGTACGTCACATATCTGTCCGAAGAAATTATTTTGACTAATACTACTATTAACGGTTTATCCGCTGAAAAATCTTTTAGTGTTCCACGAAAACAAGCTCTTGAACTGTGAGCTCCGTGTTTTTTTTTTCTGTCTAAAACTTCTTGTTCAACTCAATTTTTATTTCGCAGTTAGCTCCTGTGGTGAGATATGAAACTTTGAATTTTAACAATTTATCTGCAAAAAGACAAAAATTTGGTGATCGCAACCGTTTTTGCAAATTTCCCCTCATTTTATCGGTCAATGACTCGATACAATAAGAACTTATCTTACAGGTAACCTACTCAAATGAGCCCACTGACATTGCGCGACTAAAATTGCTAATTTTATCATTCATATTAATATATGACTTTTAACCCATCAGTTTAATTTGTTCGCTTTTGGGAACAGCTCATTATGGTCTCATAGAAATCGTTGTCAGGGTGAGAAATACTGTATAAACCTATAAACGGCGTTAGAAAGAGAAAACACCCTGCTTTATATTCAAATCTAGAAGTTAACCACAGAATAATTAAAATATACACCTCTATCATCTATGAAACCAAAGGTTCGATGCAATTTGAAAAAAAAAAATCATTATTTTTATATGAAATTGCAATAAAGTGAGATGACAATAATGTTAATAATATTTTTTTATAATAGAACGTGTTTTTTGTTGTTGTTAGTATTTTAGTTCAGTAAATATGTAAGGTGAACCATTAAATAGGTTAATAAGATTAATCTAATACTTGTGTCGGGTCATTTCAATAGAATGACAAAATTGTATGAATGAGACGACACATGATGCGAATGAACAAAGGAGTCGATTGTTCTTATACATAGTTGTTTGGCGTTCTATCCTTTCTGCCTTCCTCGAAACGCCTTAATGGCAAGAATATTATGTATTGTCAATATAAGGACAAATCCGTGATGTCAGCTATAAAAAGATCTATTCATTTTCTTATCCCTGAGATTATTTTTTTTTAAATTGTACCTTACCTTGAACCAGGTGATGATAGTTTTAATGCGTTGATTGTTTTGAAGAAGAAATTGAGAAGCATGAAAGCGAAATCTATAAAACAATCATTGATAATAAATTTGAGTAAAACAATTGTATTTTTCTAATAATTTTTTTAATAAGTAATACCTACTCGTATTTTGAAAATATACCGTACTTTTGCGAATATATTGATAGTAGAGGTAGGTAGGTAGGTGGTATATTCGACTTTTAAAAAACGTAGTTTTGAAATAACAATTAACGGCTATAAGGAGCAAATTTAGTCGGTCTCCCTCGTGCTCGTTATAATAGTTTGACTGTATTTGTATTAGGAAAATATATTCACGTGAATATTTCCCAAGGCGATAAAATATCGAAGTAAATAAATGACTATTACCAATAATTTAAGTACCTACGTATTAATTACTATCTTCATAAATTATGTTTATTTATTATCTAGTAACAATCATGTTTTATTTATCATAAACAAGATTTTAGTATATTCATATTCATTAATATTTACACGAGAGGAGATAAAAAATAATATGACGTCTTTATTTAAAAAAATAATTTATATAGCCTTTTTAATTATGTCTGGGTCGCTACTTCCATAAGAATCCTACTTGAATACATTCTACGGAAATAATCTAGATTTATTATTCTTATCTCTTTTAATTTTATTTTTGGCCGATAGTTTATATCTGAATCTTTCGTATGTAGAACTACCCGCTTTGAGTATCTACCTCGGCCCGTACGACTGCCAGTCAACCATCCTACCCACTAGGCCATCGATAACTATTTATATGAAGCAAATTATTAAACGGTGAACTCCGGCGACATGAAATTTGCACAGATATTTTTGTCTGGAATTTATAGGCCAACGGAACTATTTTCGGCGTTTAAGGTCAATTGCACTGTCAGCTATTCGAAATGTCCATTTAACTCGCTAGAAATAAGTAGAAACTGGCTAAAATAACAAGAAGCCTTTGTTTGTTTCTAGTTTTTCTCTGATTCAGATCTTACTTTCCGCAAAACACCACACCACACAGCACCCCCAAAGATTACATATTAAGCCTCGGGAAATTATTTCCGCCAGGGCCTCCTCTGTGAAGTTATGGTATGGACTGTGTTTTTTGTTTCGGTTTTTCATTCAGTGTTTTTCTTGTCACTGAATGAGAGAATATAAAACGAACATAAATAAATATATAAGACTTAAAATCACGGACGAAACCGGGTAGTAAAACTTGTAACCACTGTTAAGGCCTTCATAGAAGGAGCACGCCAATGTTAAAAAAACGATATTAATTAAGGCGATGCCATACGTAGTATTGCAAAATCATGTGTTTTTGGTTTGAAAATTTGGTCGCCTAGAAATGTTTCAGGTGCTTTAATTAAATACTGCGAGTAGAATACATCTTGGCCTTTGAAATAATCGAGTATTTTTTAGATAAGTCTTTTTATAAGCCCAGAAAAAAATAGCATAAAGGCCTATGAAAACTGCTTTAAAGTTCAAAATCTCCTACTTACGAACCCATTTTCGGTTAATGATTTTATTGTATAATGTGGCAAATTAAGTTATTTATAAAATGATCGAAAATAAAAATTTATGCCCGGACATTAACAAAATAAAATAAAAGGCCCTTTTTGGCCATGTTTTTTCTTGCATAAATCAAAACAGGCCGATGGTGTTAAGCGGGAATTTAAACCTTATCGCCTTCTACGTAAGGGTTGTTATTGAAAGCGGCTCAATTTAAAATATTACACGACGTAGTGCATCGCCTTAAGCAAAAATGGTGAAAATACTTAATAAAACACGACTCGTTTCAAATACAGCAAAAATCTCTCGACAAATACTTTAGTTGTATACCCATAAAATATTAAATAACAGAATAAAACGTGATTTTAATAATTTTCTTTGTTTACTTTGCGATTTTTTTTTTGTATCGGCTGAATTTTGTATAATTACCGTTTCGGCATATTATCTTAAATCGGTTTCTATTATCTTAAAAAAATAACATCGTTTGTAACTTAAAGAGTTAAAGAGAAATATTTTATAAATCGATAGAAATTGGGAATGCGAGGTCTTAAATACAGGGTGTTCCAATAAGAGGTGTTATTTTGATATTCAATCGTAAAAGATCAATGGTTTCGTTGCTTGTGTGGCATGTAGCGCCGTCTTGTTGAAAGTAAACGTTGTCCAGATCAATACCATCCGATTCCGCCCATAAAAAATCATTAATCATCTCTCGATAGCGCAATCCATTCACCGTAACTGTTGCTCCAGCCTCATTTTCGAAAAAGTAAGGTCCAATGACTCCGCCGGACCATAAACCGCACCAAACAGTCACACGTTGAGGATAGAGGCATTTCAACAATAACTCTTGGGTTTTCGGAACCCCAGATGCGACAATTTTTCTTGTTGACGAAGCCACCGAGGTGGAAATGGGCCTATCACTCAAAATGATTTCCATTTGATTCACTCAATTGAATTTTAATAATTTCAATGCGTTGTTGAAGCGTGTATCGTTCAATTTTTATTAATGACGTAGTTTCTACTTGTCAAATGTCAAAAATGACTGCTTCAAAAGTAACATCTACCGAAATAGCGGGCTATTCAAAATAACACCTCTTATTGGAAAACCCTGTATTTGTTGGTTACGATGGTATTATTAGATGTCGTAGTATAGATGGAAGTTGCAGGGGGCACAGATGTTGCCTACCGGAACTGAAGGATAAAAACAACAACAAAAAACGTTTATCAACGTAAGTGTAGTTGAAGCGTGCCCAGAAATAACTTAAAGACATTAGGGTGAAATGCAAATGATGTTTGTCGTCCTACCGCTGAGAGCTCCGATGACCCCCCTCCTCAGGGCCGGCCCTGAGCCAAATGCCGCCTGGCGCAAGCAAAATTTTGGCGCCCCTTGTCAAAAACAGTAGACAGACGCCTAGGTAGAAGATCACTGTTATCAATACTATTTTGGCGCTCCTTGTCAAAAGCAGTAGACAGACGCCTAGGTAGGAGATCACTGTTATCAATACTATTTTGGCGCTCCTTGTCAAAAGCAGTAGACAGACGCCTAGGTAGGAGATCACTGTTATCAATAATATTTTGGCGCTCCTTGTCAAAAGCAGTAGACAGACGCCTATGTAGGAGATCACTGTTATCAATACTATTTTGGCGCTCCTTGTCAAAAGCAGTAGACAGACGCCTAGGTAGGAGATCACTGTTATCAATAATATTTTGGCGCTCCCTGTCAAAAGCAGTAGACAGACGCCTAAGTAGGAGATCACTGTTATCAATACTGTTTTGGCGCTCCTTGTCAAAAGCAGTAGACAGACGCCTAGGTAGGAGATCACTGTTATCAATAATATTTTGGCGCTCCTTGTCAAAAGCAGTAGACAGACGCCTAGGTAGAAGATCACTGTTATCAATACTATTTTGGCGCTCCTTGTCAAAAGCAGTAGACAGACGCCTAGGTAGGAGATCACTGTTATCAATACTATTTTGGCGCTCCTTGTCAAAAGCAGTAGACAGACGCCTAGGTAGGAGATCACTGTTATCAATAATATTTTGGCGCTCCCTGTCAAAAGCAGTAGACAGACGCCTAGGTAGGAGATCACTGTTATCAATAATATTTTGGCGCTCCCTGTCAAAAGCAGTAGACAGACGCCTAGGTAGGAGATCACTGTTATCAATAATATTTTGGCGCTCCATGTCAAAAGCAGTAGACAGACGCCTAGGTAGGAGATCACTGTTATCAATACTATTTTGGCGCTCCTTGTCAAAAGCAGTAGACAGACGCCTAAGTAGGAGATCACTGTTATCAATAATATTTTGGCGCTCCTTGTCAAACGCAGTAGACCAAGGCTGCCCAACCCCAGGCCCGCGGGCCACAATGTGGTTCACGCGGGCCACAAAGTGGCCCGCGTGAACCATTTTCAAAAAACCCGCCAATCCGCCAATTTGAAAAAGTGTCGCGGGCCCGCGGTAAAACACACAATGCAGCTAGCGCGCCGTCACCAGTGTTGCCAACGAAGGCGATTTATCGCTATTCAGGCTACTCAGAACGAGAATCAGTGACGAAAAAATCTAACCTGTTGAACTTAGTTTTTAAACAAAAATACACCGGTTTTTGATATAATATTTTTTGCGTCCGAAATGGAATCTTGTAGCCACCCCCCCCCCCCCCATGGAATTCGAAATTTTTTTGTGGGGAATCACATATGATGTTTTTGGGTGCGCGGAATTTTTTCTCAGCGAAGTTCCTTAACAACCCCCCCTCCCACGGATTTCAAATATTTTGTGGGGAGCACTCATTTTGAATTTTTTTTGTGGGGAATTATGTTTTATAGAAATTCTCTAACAACCCCCCCCCCATGGAAATAGGAACCGTCAGGTATTCAGTGGCCCGCCAGTGATTCAAAATCGTCAATTTCGCCCAACTGTTAAAAAGGTTGGGCAGCCTTGCAGTAGACAGACGCCTAGGTAGGAGATCACTGTTATCAATAATATTTTGGCGCTCCTTGTCAAAAGCAGTAGACAGACGCCTAGGTAGAAGATCACTGTTATAAATACTAATTTGATGATTTGTGTTTTCCGTGTAGCGCCGTTTTTTATGTCAGGTGGGGTGTTATCAGCGATTTGGCACATTGGCAATTCGGCGCCCGGAGCGGACTGCTCCAATTGCGCCCGCGTAGGGCCTGCCCTGCCCTTCCTCTTGGTTACATGTGGCATTAACGACCCTCCACATTAACAATCAATTTAATATGTAAATATTTTAACATTAACATATACAAGAGCAGGGCATATGTCATCTTTTGGGATGCTGTGTGGACAGTCTTTTTTTTAAGGAAAGGAGGTAGAGGAAGTTCTGGGCAGGTAAAAAGTATGAGTGTGACGGACATATGAACATATCCCTCCCAATGCGGCGTAAGGTGATGGGTCGTGAGACCAGTTGGAGAAGTATTATAAATTCTAAGATTCAATTCAAGATGTAATCTGTAGATTTAAAATTGTTCGAATACGTAACTCTCTTCAACAGTAATATAAATCCATTTGCTTAACTTTACCATTATGATATGACATTGCAGCAGTTACGAAATAAATGTCGGTCCTACCCGATCGGCATTTGGCGAGGTAGGTAGAGTTGTCGACTCCAGTTACTGGGTAGGAAGTTTTAATCCTCAGTCAAACCTATTTTTTAAATATCAATTAAAGTAGAGGTTCCCAAACTTTTTTGCCCTGTACACCACTAGCCAAATATTTTTTTTCCGTAGACCCCCTGCCTGCCGTATATTGAATTTTCCTAAAACTGTTAACGTGACATGTGATAATCATTTATTTTTTTTCGTAAAAAGATTCCCTTCCCTTGCCTGCCCTACAACCGGGTGGCGATATAGTTCCTCTGTTTTTGCATTGTGCAGACAGGGGCGCCCTTGTGGGGTATTACATCAAATGAAAATGGAGCAGGATAAGCAACGGGAATTTCTTTCTGTAGCTGGCCCTACAGAACTGTCCCTTAAGGGCCTTCCTTACTAGCGATCTCAATCGTTGTATGAAGAATCATGAATTGTCAGATTCAAACGACAATCTAAGTTATTAATCGTCAAAATATCGATAATGTAGCTACGCTAGGCTATCATAAATACATTTTTCTGTCGAGATATATGTTTTTACTAACAATTTATTTTCGTTAAATACTATATAATGAACATCGAAGAATTCTCCTACTCATTCGGCTCTATGAGGTGGCCGTGAATGCACGCTTTCTACGGTCCGTCGTGTCAATATTTTTTCAAAGTTCGAAATTCCGCGTAATTATTACACTTCCATGAGACGTTTCAACAATATTCCACTATATGCGTTGCGCGTAGGGACTATAATAGTGTGTCGCCTTTTTTTATGTTTCATCTGTGCGTTTCCGTCGAAGCTGTGTAGTGTCAAATAGTATTATTAAGAATCAATTTATTGTTAACATTTTTTTGGGTTTCTAGGTAATAAACAATTTAATATTATTAAGAATTAATATATTGTTAACATTTTTTCGGGTTTCTAGGTAATAAACAATTTCATATTATTAAGAATTAATTTATTGTTAACTTTTTTTCGGGTTTCTAATAAATATAGTAATAAACAATTTGATGTTTTTAAAATATAAAAGTATTTAAAATATTCCAGCACTTACAATAAAATAAAAGAAGCACATCGTATAAAAATGTTTCAGTCGAAAAGATCGAATGCCGAAATCACTTACTTCGAAATTATTGCAAAAAACTTAAATCACTGTTAGAAGTATCCCTTAGCATTGAGGAAGATTGTGTCAAGCCGTATTTTACGCCTGAGAACGGCTGTACGTTGTGCAATAACGTACCGGAAGACTTTGAATTAGGAAAAATAAAACAGTTTTATTTGGATATATTGAATGGTCCAAAACATGTATTTGGAGACCACTCACTATGCAAGGAACGGGCATACTTTTGCAAACGGGATACTGGCGACACTAATTACGTACCCAATATGACTTCGAGCTTGATAATGTCAAGAAACGCTTTTACAATTTTTGCATGCTACCCGAATTAATTGATCCTCGACACAATCGCTGCATGCCTATTAGAAATCCTGAGTATTTAGAAAAGTGCATAATAGCGAAAAGAAACAAAGTAAAATTGGTTTCAGCTAAAACCAAAACATGTAAAAAGGAATTGTTTCGAAGAAATCAATAACATTTTATTTCATTGAAGTGTCTTCAGAAGAAATTTCATTTATATTCCTAATGTATGTAGTCCACATTTTTAGAAATAGGGAAAAGGAGGGTTGGAAAGTTCCTGGCTATTCAGATCAAGTCACTAAACAACTAAAGAAACAAACTACCTTAAAAAATTGAAAATTAATAGTATTATTACTTCAATAGAAGAGAGTCCAAATATAATTACTAATCATATAAATTACTTCTTCAGTGACATTGGTCCAAGCTTCGCTAATAATTTGTGCAGTGCTAATAAAACTATTGAGATGTGTCTGGTGAATGATTTTAAATCTGAACTTCACGTTACAGGGGACAATTTTTATTTTAAACCAACTAGCATTTCTGAAGTCACAAATGTGATAAATGATTTAAAAATGTCTTTCTCGTGCGGTATTGATTCTTTAAGTGTTATGGTGTATAAAATGCATGTATCCGAATTAGCTTGTCTCATATCTCACCTTGTAAATACAGGAGTTTTCCAATAAGAGGTGTAATTTTGATATTTAATCGTAAAATATCAATGGTTTCGTTGCTTGTGTGGCACGTAGCGCCGTCTTGTTGAAAGTAAACGTTGTCCAGATTAATACCATCCGATTCCGGCCATAAAACATCATTAATTTTTTTTCAGTAGCGCAGTCCATTCACTGTTGTCCATTCTGTTGCTCCAGCCTCATTTTCAAAAAAGTAAGGTCCAATGACTCCGCCGGACCATAAACCGCACCAAACAGTCACACGTTGAGTGTAAAGAGGCTTTTTAACAATAACTATTGGGTTTTTCGAGCCTCAGATGCGACGATTTTGCGTGTTGACGAAGCCACCGAGGTGGAAATGGGCCTCATCACTCAAAATGATTTGCATTTGATTCACTCAATGCGTTGTTGAAGCGTGTATCGTTCCATTTTATTAATGGCGTTGTTTCTACTTGTCAAATGTAAAAAAATGACAGCTTCAAAAGTAACATCTACCGAAATAGCGGGCTATTCAAAATAACACCTCTTATTGGAAAACACTGTATTAGCTTCGAGAGTGGGATGTTCCCTTCTCATTGTAAGAAAGCTAAAGTAATTCCCCTTTTTAAATATGGAGATCGTCTAGATGTTAATAATTACAGACCTATATTCTTACTCAATACTCTTTCAAAAGTAATAGAGAGATTAGCTATGTCGAGATTGGTATCATTCTTAGAAACATATAATATACTCTCTAGCAATCAGTTTGGTTTCAGAGAGAATACAGGAACAAGTGATGTAGTGTTGAGGGTATTGTCCAAAGTCAAAGTCAAACATGAATACAATGTCCTGAAGGAGCTTGCAGAACTAGAAAGCATTACCATAGAAAAGTGTGGTCTTTTCATACATGAAGAGTATCCGTATATGGGTGCGACACCAGATGGAATTTCTTCTGAATACACCTTGATTGAAATTAAATGTCCTTTCGCAGCACGCAGCATGCTCATATAAGAAGCAGTAAAATCCAAAAAAATTATGTTAGCAAAAATGGAGAAATTCTGGTAAATACATCTCACGATTGGTTTTACCAGGTTTAGGGCCAATTACATGTAACAAAAAAAGCTATTTGTATGTTTGTTGTATGGACTGAACTCGGATAAAAATCGAAAAAATTTTACGGGATGACGAATTTCGGCAGACTAATATGGTTGAACAGCTGAATCGCTTTTACAATTTTTGCATGCTACCCGAATTAATTGATCCTGGACATAATCGCTGCATGCCTATTATAAATCCTGAGTAATTCAAAGTGCATAATACCGAAAAGAAGTAAAGTAAAATTGGTTTCAGTTAAAACCAAAACATGTAAGAATTTTTAAGAAGATCAATAACATTTTCATTGAAGTGTCCTGAAAAGAAATTTCATTTATATTCCTTATGTATGTGGTCTACATTTTTAGAGATAGGGAAGATGGGGGGTTGGAAAGTTCCAGGCTATTCAGATCTAGTCACTAAACATATCTACGCCGTTCTCAAGCAACTTTCAATCCTGAATTATGGTCTCTCACCAGGGTGATACTGAACGTATCTTCCACTTTTGAACGAGGTACAGATTCATTATATGTAACTATATAAAATTTATTTTAATTCTATAATATGACATACTTATATAAATTAAATTAAATTTGTTTTGTCCTCGCCGGCTTTTGAACCCGTGACCTCAAATTAAACTATACAATTTAGTATTAACAGTGCCCCGCCGCACTGCGAAACCAGGCTGGAACAAAGGGAAGCCTTTTGTAACTCTTTATAATTGTATTTATCAAAAAAAAAATCCAAATAAAAAGTTATATTAAATGTTGTTACTGAGAACCTCCTCCATGAATCAAGCTATTGTAATATTGCATTACATTCTAAAATATATTTTAACATAATTTTCATAATCACAATATCTTTAATTAATAATAATTTGTTTTGCTCTGTGCGTGTCTTGTATTGAATGGAACGCACCGGCCAGCTGCCAGGTGCAGCGAGTTAGATATTCGAATTCGCGCTAGAAACATTTAGTAGCGAGGGCCGTTAACTTCTTTGTTTTAGCGCTTATTCCGATCAGTTCTTCTTGTCATACTATATCCGATTCTTCAAAATTCCATTTCCTTAGTCAAAATGTCCTCAAACTTAGTTGGGGAACTAGGAAAATTCGCGGCTTCCAATGTGCAATGTTTTGGTTCAATATATTAATTCTGACGAGAAAAGGAACGTAGACTCTATTTATATACCTCAATAAACAACTTTACGGTATATAAACATACAAATATCAAATAAGTAATTTCTCAGTCTATTATTAGTATGTATTACGTAAACTGTGATATTTGTGTTAGGTGTAGTTTGTCATTTATGGAACTCCTAAATATTGAGTTGAGGTAAATGCGGGTCCGCTCGTATGCACCCCCATTTGAATCTCTTGGACCCTCAAATTTTTTTCTCGCTGACATAGACCCCCAGCAAGCCTATATCGACCCCTGGGGGTCCATATAGACTACTTTGGGAACCTCTGAATTAAAGTAACGCTTTTTTTCGGGTTGATATTTTTGTTGTTAGAAACAGCTTCTTTCACAAAGTATACATCGTACAGGAAGATACACAAATCATAGGAAGCCAAAAAAGTTTTTATTTCTTTGGTTGGTAGTGTGGGGGGAGACAGATGAAAAGGAATAGGTTACGACCAACGGATCTCTCAGCGGGTCGCATAGTGGATTTGTCTTAGACGATGATTCAGTAGCACACGCATGGTTCACGGCCAGAGTGGTATTATAAGTTCTACCCACTTATTATTTTTGGCCTGCGTGTGTCTAAAGTTTCGAGTCTGCGTGCTTTCATTTATCGACACTGGCCTACCCCAAGATAGGTAACGCTTGGTGAGGTCGAAAATAGCTCAACAAGCCGTTTTTGTTGTTTTTATAGAGTTGAAATTTCAAAGCGCCATTGCTCATAACTTATAACTATATATTGAGATCATGAGAGATCACCGTGTGGTAGTTTTTGATTCTCCATACACTTATTCCTAAAATTAACAATGTTTCTCTTTCACTTATGCAAACTGTGCATCAAAATCACACCTTTTTTAAGAATGTATCATATTAATTAGAGCATGCTGAAGATTTATTTAGAATTTTCGGAAAATCAATGTAGTACCGAAGATATAATCCGTCTAAATGTTGACATTTGCTGCCGGCCGAAAAGCTTGTGACATAGTATATGCGCGGCGGTAGTGCTGCACTGTCAACCGAATTATGAATTGTACTGCTTGTGAAGTCACGAGACGCCATTGAATAGGTTTTAGATAGGCGACACATTATGCTACGTATAAATACGCGAGCCGAACTGCCGAGCCGAACCTCAACTTATGGGAAAGAAACTAAGAAACCGCAAATGGCACGAAACGCCGCTTGCAGTTGCTTCGTTACTTTTCCGTAATTCGTGGCTCGGTTCGCGATTCGGTTCGCAAATGTATAAGTACCATTATGCTTCACGCATCATGGCTTGGCCTAATTTAGCATATCGCTCGCTATACATTACCAATGGGAATGTAACGCGACCAATATGCTGAAATAGGCCAAGCCACAATAATATAGCGTGGTCTGTCACATGCACTATCCAAGTTCGTTTTGAAAGCTCATAACTTCGTCATTTTGGAGATATCAAAAAAACTAATTTCACTGTCGTTAAAATTTTTAAGTAATAATATAATACATTTTTATCAAAAACAAAAAATATAATAATTAGGAGGCGTCCCCACGTTCAGTTTCAGGAAACGTTTTTATATATCAATGATGCCATCCGTAAGTTTTTTATATATCAATGATGACATCCGTAAGTTTTTTATATATCAATGATGACATCCGTAAGTTTTTTATATATCAATGATGACATCCGTAAGTTTTTTATATATCAATGATGCCATCCGTAAGTTTTTTATATATCAATGATGACATCCGTAAGTTTTTTTTATATAATCAATGATGCCATCCGTAAGTTTTTTTATATATCTATGATGCCATCCGTAAGTTTTTTAATAGTTGGGTTTGTTTAAAAATTATTTAGCTATCTTATATTCATTTAGATATATTTTTTTGATAACACAAAGTAGACTTTTTGTTTTGTTGAGGTTGGGCTTTGTTGACTGCCTGCTTATCGGCGTCGAAACCTCGATCAGCTGTTTTTCAATGTCGTATTGTAACACATGCTTCGTATTTGGTAGACATGAAGTGAAAGAGTACCGATAACTTTACGAGTAGTATCATTGCGTGTTTTGTAGACCGTACTATTGTGCGTACCGACTATCTCCGTTATGTATTGGTTAGCCATCGTGTCTCGGAACCGAATATTATAGCATGTTCGACTATCGCTGTACATCGACACTATCGACAGTGACCTGAGCAATTTGTACATGCCAAGTTTTTTTCAGTTATTTAGATCGTAAGGTTTGATAAGTCGATAATGAATTCATAGATGTCGTTAGGTTATTATTTATTACATTCATTTATTGACTGTCTCCAGATTAAATTTCTAGGCGTCTCTCGTCGAAGAATAGCAGTGAATCTCGACTTGACACTAACACGACAGCCAAATACCTTTGCTTTTGCGGAGATTCGCAAAGCGATTCCGAGGAACTTGGGGAATTGGTCTCTTCCTTTTGTCGTGAAAACGTCTGCCGGTAAATCGATGCCGGATGTAGGCAATCCCGCTCAAATCAGATTGACAAATGATGACACTTTCTGTCGGGGACTCGGCTAAAAATGGACAACGCCGCCATCTTAGTCTCATTTTAAAGAAGAAGGATGAAATTTTATGTCAATACTGCGCACACGCAACTCCGCACACGCAACTCCGCACACGCAACTGCGGACACGTAAGTGAACCCACGATTTTCGACTTTCGTTGACACATGTCCATAAACGGGATCATATCGCGGAGACTAATTATCTAATTCGAGTGAACCAAGTATTTTGAAGAGGTGTGTAAAATGTGTTATACCGTAGATATACATAATAATAATATTTGGATGATTTATTTAGCGCCGTTTTTGTGTTAAATCACCTCAAGGGCGTTGTACAAATATACAATACACTTCTTCAATGATCTACTAACTATATATGAAGATAATATACAGGACCAACTTACCTGGTAGGTCACTTGATATTAACATTAACTAATTGTTTATTAGCGAAATTTAGATTCAGTATTTAGGACAAATTGGATATAATTCGACTTTCTCTTAGGAATGGTATATTTTATTTAAGGGTACGATAGCTTAAAAAGGCAAGTTTTTAGTTTAGACCTGAATTATGTTGGAATTGTTATGGATCTTAGTCCCGGAGGGAGTTTATTCCAAGCCTTCGGCCCAGATACTCCGAAAACGCGATCACCAAACATAATATTTGGCTTGCGCTTAGGTTCCATCAGTCTGCCTGCATGTGTCGATAGTGTATATATGTGTGTATGTTACAACTTACAACTCATCCTGGGCTCCAAGTTTGTATCTCAAAAACTCAAAAGATACGAGGTTGTATTTTTTGTGTGATTAGTTATTACGGATAAAAGCTTTGGTAAATAAATAATTAGCCATTTGAATTAAATCTGTGGCCATCTTGTGATATATTTCTGATTTTTCATATTATACATGTTAATAACCTATTAGTTGAAGGATAAGAACTTAAATAGTAAACATCCAACGTGTTATGGTACGAATACATTTGCGAACCGAGCCGCGAATTACGGGAAAGGAACGAAGCAATTGCAAGCGGCATTTCGCGCCATTTGCGGTTGCTTCGTTCCTTTCCCATAAGTTGAGGTTCAGTTCGACAGTTCGGCTCGCATACTGTATACGTGAGCCATTTGAACAAGCTCGGCGGCCATCTTGTGAATCCTTTTTCTGAATTAAAATTTTTGGCGGGCATTTTTTGTGGGTTAAATTTAGTAAATATACAAACATCCACCACATAAGAACTTTTTGAACAAGATCGGCCGCCATCTATCAGACAATCTTTAGAGTAGTGTTCTGAAGGCAGGTTTTGTTTGGTTCGCCACTGTGCGCGGTATCTAGCTAAAGAAACTCCGGCAAATCCGCGTGCATCGAGAGTAGGTAGGTCTACCTACCTGAGTTTTGCCTCCACTAATTATAATTCCGTAAAGCTACTCGCTATGGCAGGCGGATGTTTATAGTTATTTTTAAACCCTCGTCTCTAACTTTCGGCAGACGGAATTAGAATAGCACACTTCAAAAAAATAAATTAGATGTAATCGTCAAGAATGTGTGAGCAGTAGCAACAGAAGTATACGAGTCAAATAAACACGAGCCATTAATTATAACGCCTATCACGAGTTAGGAGCCTTCCTAAAGTACTAAAACACGGATCCGTGGACGTGAAGATGATATTAACTTTATTATTTAGCGACATCTCTTTAAATTGTCGGTAAACATCACGTTTTCTTTGCTCACGATTTCAGTAATTTCTAAATTCTGTATCTATCTATTCATGTTTGTTTATTTTTTTATCATAAATTTAATTAATTTTAATCTTAAAAATAATTATCGTTCCTATAAAATCGGTGATTAAAATAATATTGACAACGGGCCGGAGCATGATTTAATAATTCCACATTGTTGAAACATTATTTTGCGTGATTTTAAGCGAAGTACTTACGTACAAACAATATTCCCCGGGAGAGTTATCGTGGCAACACATTTCGAAAAGGTGTCCTGTTGAAAAAAAATTGGGGTGGGTAGTATCTACACTATCGTTATTTTTTGTATGAACAGAGTCCCTCCATCAATGTATTTATTTTATTTTGCGAATCTTACAATGACATTAAATTAAGTGTAGTGAAATATAATTCATGTTTTCTGAAACATGTAATTTAATAACGTTAACCAGCACAGTTTTTCACTCCGCAACTTCAATATTTTTCTGCTCACCTTACTTTTTAGAGCACCCCAAGATTTACACGACGATGCACAATATATTTCGTGTAACCCTTTCCATTGCGATGTTTTAAGTGATTCTTTGGTCGCAACAGAGTGAATTTCAAGGCTCTTATTTGACCCCCCCCCCCCGCTCAGTAACGCAGCGCATTACCAAGCAACGGACAATGGTCTATTTTTCAAACGGTTCTTGACTCATCATACATTCGCCAAATACAAAATTAAACGGGAAATAATATTTATTCAAATTGTTGACAAAGTTCCTACCTATAATAATATGGTACCTACTTATAAGAATATTCGGAATATTGAAGAATCTTTGAAATTCAAACATTCAATAAAGTTCTTTCCAATGATATATTTTACAAGGTGATTATTGTTATTCTGTAGAAAATAAAATTTTAAATGTGAAACATTTTTTGATTCTGTAGAAATGATTTTTCAGTTTTCATCTTGGCAAGTCAACTTACATACCCAGAACAGTGTAAAATACATATTCAGCCTAAAATAAAATGTAGGTTTTTGCGCGGAGGGGTCGATATGCTAACGAACGCATTGTGCATGCCCTTCTCAACGTAAACAGCGTTCGTCTTTCCTTTCATTGTTGGGTTAGGTTAGGTTGGGCATGCACAACGCGACCGTTAGCATGCCGATACAGCCACGCAAAAACTAGCAGTTTAATTATCGCATTGTATTTTGGTTCGGTATAACAGCTATGCACAAAAAAACACTTATTAATATATAATATAGTGTGGATCAGTGCGAAGTTTCCGCATGTTTGCAAAACTAAGTTTTCTGAATGAACAGTCGAAACGGTTTTGTCTTGATATGCTGGCTGCACCGAGGTAGGCAGATAGGTACCCAAATAGCCGGCTCTATGCGTGATGCGCAATGTGTACAGTGTGTCAATAAAATGTAAAAAATTAAGTAAATGAAACTACAATGTTTTCATTGATGTTTTTATGTGCCGTTTTTAGAACAAAAAACATTTTAAAGTTTGACTTCCGAAACAGATATAATTAACTCAATTTTTCTTAACGTTTTAAGTTTGCGCTTCTTCCATATGTTTTTCTTTTTTCAGTAATGTAATGTACGGCTAATTTGATATTATGTAACAGTGGCGGTTTACTTTAATGAGCGATTGTGCAGTGCGCCACGACCAGGAACAACACAAAGCGACGGTCCTTATGTGCAAATCCCAGAACGCACATATTATGAAGCTAAATACCTATCGAATATTATTTCATGCAGCGTAAAAAAGGTTTCGAACTGTGCTGGAACGTGTGTAAGAGCCAATAATCGATATTCCGGTGCGCATCGATTAAGTACATATATAATATACAGGGTGTATCGGAAAGTACCCGACAAACTTTAACCAGCTATTCCTTAGCACATTTGGAGTAAAAAATGTTATGGGCGCTTTGCTGTCCGGTAACATTTAAGTTTAAGTTTGTTTAAGTTTGTCGGGTACGTGCCGATACACCCTGTATATGTTTACTTCCTTTGTATGTTTTTTCTCTTTCATTGCGTGAATGCTTTTAATATTCTTTTAGTAGGTATTTAAAAGTTTTTGTTATTTGTAATTTTGAAACAGTCAATTAATGGTGGAATTTCCACTTAAAAAATATAATATTCTGAACACCGCCGTTTGATAGGAAAAATGTTCACTTGAACCATAGAGCTTTTTAAAAGTGCATAATTTTTCCCTTCAACCATCTTGGTATTGTCATTTAAATGATTGCAGCGCCCTCCATTTTTGTCTACTTTATTTGGACAAACTGTACGGTGTACGGAACAAGAATCTGCTGATCTGTTCGGCGCGGCGGCTCCCGACCGTTTATAATTTGCATGAATGAATGGATTCGCAATAGAGACGAGGTACCTATTCTATTTCGGTAGTCCGTCCGGATGAGGCGAAACGCGGCCGCTTTACAAGACTAACGTAAATACATCTACCGATGCCGGGTAGGCAGTAGTAGGCCCCAGGAACGTTGGAACCATAGCGAAACTACCATCGACCAGGCAAACGCTATGATTCTGATTCGCGACTTCAGATAAGCAGTCTTCTAGAATCTCGATACCTAATTGTAATCTATATAAATAAAAATGTAAATGTTCGTTTATTCAAAATCTTAAATCTCCGAGGTAAAAACATATTTTTTTTAAAACAGCGTTATCTGTTGGACAAAAATGCTTTTTTGAAAAAAAAATATCGCCATCTGTCGGTCGTAAAAGCATCACGCACACAGACATAGGAATTAATAGACGAGAAGATAATGGCGAGGGGTAAAATCAACTGTTGAAGAACGAAGGGAGTGAAGCTGACTGTGATTCGTCAATAAATCAATCTGACAGTAAATAGGCATCTCGCATTATAATATCACCATTTACTTCTTAAAAGTAAAATCTGCTTTTGAATGAATAGACATTTTTACATGGGAGCGCAAATTACTCGCCACGTTATGAACAAATTTGCGAAGTCCAAATTCGGCAAAAAATTCGGTTCTCTTTTCAGAGTCGAATATTTCGTTTAAGTATTTAGTTAAGACACTTTTATAAATGTTCATAATTTACTTCCCAGCAACCAACCAGCTTTGTGTTTCGCGTCCAGACGTTTCTCGATGTGATAGTAACAACTGATTCATATTATACGATGTGAATATGCTTAAAATAAAGTAAAATAATGCTTATAATATATGGAATGTAATACGACAATTGGGTTTATTCTCTTTTTCACATCTATTTTTACAAGTTTTCATAGTACAAGTCAACATTTTGCCGTGTTATTTCGTAAAATGAACCGATGATGCCTCGACCATAGTTCGCACAAGAATGATGACGTCACGTTTTCAAATTTCACTTGAGGCCATACGCGAGCACAACCGGCTCCAATGGAACCGGTATGGGGAGTGGGGATAATACGCTTTTAATCACTTAGGGCAGGTCTACTAATATTCATATGTCTATGATCACGCACTATTGTTACTATATCTGTACAGACAGACTGAACCACAGCAACGCGTGGTGAGGTACAGCTAGTTATTTTATATAAAACTTGCGAACACAGGTTCTCCTAGTGACATTACTGCTTAACCATTTACATAGAGTTACTGATTACTTTGCAATCATCATTTATTTGCCTGTAAACTGTTTGTATGAGGATAGAAATAAATAAATAAAAATAATGTTGCATTGTACACCAGTTGTCAGTGACGTATTTAATGATTACTGTTCATAAAATTTAAAATATTAAATCTTACATGGAACATCTCCCATTTTAGCAAAACGTAGCCTATTAAGGCGATGCTCTACGTCGTGTAATATTTTAAATTGAGCCGCTATCAATAACAACCCTTACGTAGATAGCGATAAGGTTTAAATTCCCGCTTAACACCATCCGCCTGTTTTGATTTATGCAAGAAAAAAACATGGCCAAAAAGTGCCTTTTATTTTATTTTGTGGATGTTCAGGCATAAATATTTAATTTTTTCACGATCATTTTATAAATAACTTAATTTGCCACATTATACAATAAAATCATAACCTAAAATGGGTTCGTAAGTACGAGATTTTGAACTTTAAAGCAGTTTTCATAGGCCTACACATTATTTTTTTCTGGGCTTATAAAAAGACTCGATTATTTCAAAGATCAAGATGTATTCTACTCGCAGTATTTAATTAAAGCGTCTGAAACATTTCTAGGCGACCAAATTTACAAACCAAAAACACATGATTTTGCATTACTACGTATGGCATCGCCTTAAGTTGTAATATACACTCGTAAATCGAGATAAGAACTTTCTCGGTATCTACTAATTTAAGTTGTACATCAGTTGCTAGTTTGATGTCAATGTTGACGAATGTGCGAAAATAAGACATTTCATTACATATTACTGTTTAGTTCCATTGAACTCGGGAGACATAATATTTTCTCTTTGAATTTACAATGTACAACAAAATATTATATTGGTTTCGTATGGGCGTTCGAGTAGGTGTGCCGCATTTTGTATCGTCTATGAAAATGAACATAAGTAATTTCTAGCTAATAAAATTACTTTGATCATCAATTGCTAATGTGACGAATCTCAGAACTTCAATTCATTAAATTTTGTTTACTTCTGAAAACTCGGCATTACGTTTTTTGTTTGAATTTGGACGG
Source organism: Hesperophylax consimilis (assembly GCF_061612785.1). Classification (NCBI taxonomy): domain Eukaryota; kingdom Metazoa; phylum Arthropoda; class Insecta; order Trichoptera; family Limnephilidae; genus Hesperophylax; species Hesperophylax consimilis. The sequence goes on from NC_142842.1 coordinate 9,431,180, forward strand.
CACAACAAATACCTACTGCTTTCATGTAGGGGTTTAGGTAGGCCTTATTTTACACCGTGAAAGTGTTAATTTAATAAAGTTAGTGCGTATTAAAATAATTATTTTTCTAGAATCTTTAACTCCTCAGGCTAATTTGTTCGCTTTTCGGAACAGCTCATGTGGTATCATTGATTAACGGATTTCTTTTGAACGTCAATTGGAACAATTAGCGGAGGAAACACATCTGAGAGACATCTAATCACAATTTATCACGGAGCATATACCGCCGTTGAAATTATTAAAATATTTTATTTAAATTATTCTTCGTTTGTGAACGTCGGGAAAATTACGTGACTAACCAAATAATGTCAAAAAGTAGTGATATCGACTGCTCCACACGATCCCCTGATTTGACTCCTCCTGATTTCCTATGGGGGCACTTGAAGGAAACGGTGTACACCAATAAACCAACCACAACCTCGATGCTTAAAGACAACATTGAAGACAGCTGAAATAACGCCAGAAGTCTGCGAAAATATTATGAAAAATGTGCTTAAAAGAGCTCGCCTTTGCTCCACGGCCAGAGGCGGCCACATGACCTATATCATATTCCACACATAATGTTAAAGACCGTAACATTTCATTTAATAAAATTGTATTGTATTTAAAAGTTATTAAAAAGAAAACATCGACCTAGAACATAAAACACACCCTGTAGTAAATAGAAAGCAATAAGTACAAATAATAAATAATGTTAAATAATCGAATTTGATATAATCATAACCTAAATTAAAACAACGTAAACGAAATTTTTAAAGAACAGAGTAAATAACAGTGTGATAACATAATAGTGAGAACGAATAAATATATATAACAGAATATCTGCGAATAGCATATTGTCAAGCAATGTTTTGGGCGTATTCGGAATTTGGATATACACCCCAAAGTTCGGAAATCCATTCCGAAAATAACACCATATTATTTCATAATAATATCTTATCTAGCAGCATCGTAATAATAAGAAGGTGTAACTAATACTTGAAGATATTATATTATCAATACCGTTATACTAATCACATCTCTAATGCAGACCGCCGAGACAAGCCGGACATCAGTTTGGATGTCCCGAGTCCCGACGTAGCTAGGACACGTAATGAAACAACCCTTCGTGACTCGAATTATAATTGGCCGACTATCTTCCGGACACCGGACTGTGCATACCCGAATGAGCCGAAAACGTGGACAAATCAATAAATCAAAAACATTATGTGCGATTGCTGAAATAATAACGCCTTTTTAATAATTCGTCGGAGGCACAGACATAGTCTATGGTCGGAGGTCTAATTGGATTCGATAGCTGTGATAAGGAATTCACTACACAGATCAATAAAAGCAGACCGAAAGCTAGTTCGAATTCAAATGAAATTGAGGCCACCTGTCTACAGAATGTGTGCGACCTCATACGAAGCCTGACGGCGACATTTTTCGGTTGGTGGCAAATAGAATGGTGATGCGGAAATCACGTTTTCATACTTATTATCTAACTGCTCTAACCGATATCATATACTATGAATATTTTTAATATGAATAATAATATTGAAAAATAAAGTTAGCAAAATATGGCGACTTATTTAGTATTAGAAAGATGGAAGTTTAAAAGCTCAATAGCTCATGGTGGAAATTATGCTTCAAGCTGAAAATGTAGATGCATTAACCCAGTTAATTAAACGTTTTGAAAGTTTTATAATGCGAGAACTCACCGTCCCCGATTTTTTAGCCGGACGTGCAAATGGCTGAAAAAAAAACAAATAAAGATGTTTGTCAGCCGCAACTTCTATCTGTCTAAAGCTGTCTTGAGAATTTTTGCATGTAATTTTTTTTTATCGAACATAAAATTAATATTTTCCAATTGTTTTGTTTGTCAATTCTCGCAGAATTTAACCGCAACATCTGTCTTATCCACGTGTTCGGCCACGTGCAATCCGTCTAACATGTAAATCTAACAGATAAACTCCGTCTACCGAAGATGCAGAGGTCACTAGACATCAAACATCTCTACCTAACTAATAGAAGTGCAGTTATGCAGACGTGGTTCTGTATGTGGCAAGAGCAGTCTGGGAAGCAACTGATATCCTCAACTCGCTTAATGTTCCGCCGTATGATATTCCGACTGGCAATTTGCACGTTCAATTTATCAGTCGTTAATCTCTATCAACGAAGCTAGCGACATTTTCCGTCCCGATTTTCCGGCAATGGTGACCTAAAAAAATTGAAACACTACCTAATGCTACCCAGTTTTAAGAATAACATTTTGTATAAATAAATAATGTCACATGAATCTAACCAAAACCTCCTAGATCGCAAGGCCTTGACACTGAATCAAATCAGCCTCCTAACTTGTATGGCGTAAAATCCAAAAACGTATTTTTATTTATTTTTTAAAAATTAACTATTTTTTTGAGATGTTTAAATAAATAAGAATAAATTGAAAAAAAATGAAAACGAAAATTTTTGTAAGATCCCTTAAAAGTTAGGAGGCTGCTTTGAATGAGTGTCCCGGCCTTGTGATCTAGGAGGTTTTGATCTAACTCACTGGTAAAAAACGATGCATAAATTCGATAAAGGAATGGCCACATGTTCATTGTGCTTGTCACGATAATGTCGAAAATGCTTCGCTGCATTTTGAAACTCCTTCGTCGCGTCGACAACAAGTCACTAATATTGTGTTATTTTTTGGGGGTGTTAAAAATTTTTCATATCAGTATTTTAAGAACAAAATTTATCATAATATTATAAATAAAACAATCAAGCCACTCGTAAAGTAAAGTAAATACCTGTTTTTTTCTAAGCTTATGAAAATAAAATACAACACAAAACGTACAGTATATATTTTTTTTACATTTGCATATTCTTGTAATGGAGGAGGGGTTCTTCCGAAACCGGTTAGTATTTAATCAAATTAAAGTGGTCTAAAACAAATGTATGTGTTTATAACTAAACTATGGAGAGCCACAAAGTTAATGCTTTTTTGCAATAACGAAAAAAAAACTTGCTTGATCAGAATAAATTTAGACTCGAGATGTGTCCAACTCGTAATATTTTGTTTGTATCACTACGTTTAGATTATTTCTGGGTATTATTTTTATTAAAAAAACTAGTGGACCCGGCAATGTTTCGGTATTGCTAATGTCTTTCTCAGGCGTCTCCGACTTCTTCCACCATTCACTACACTATACCACAATGTTAAAAACTACATTACATTGACTTTAATTCAACTACTTTTCGAGTTTTGCGACCGTAAATATACGCAGGCAAAATTTTTATATATTAGGAAGATGATTCAATTTATTTTTCTTGCTGTCAAACGGAGGGCCCCTCTTTACTTGTATAGTGTTCAGTAAATCAATGCCTTCGGTACAAACAAACTTCACTATATTATTATTATTGATGAAGTAGCAGAATAGGCAGTTTGGCAGTTGACGATGAACTCTGGGAGTTGTTGACCCAATTGAAAGTTTCGGTAACGAAGCCTCGCGTATCTGCCCCGAGCCGGTTGAATTTATTGCCCCGGGCATTTTTCACGTTTCCTTTAGCAATCTTCGTTTATCCGGTGGATACTTGTAGCTATAGGTATCGCTTGTCTTTGTTAAGATAACAATACGTTACCCGCCTTTCAAAGACCGGCATACCCTTGAGAGTATAACAGACACTTTTGTGATATAAATTTTCTTTGATTTTGGCCATGTTCTTTATTATGTTTATGTTACAATTTATAACCAAACGCTTTCAGTTTATAAGGAATACCTTATTTTAAATGTTTTAAGGGGGTGACAGACTACGCTATAAGTTCAAAGGGTTTTATATAACTCCATATTTCTCGCCATACAATCCCATACAGACCTGTCACACCTAAAAAGATGATGTGTTATAAGTGTGGGCGTGGCGACGATATGCGCTGTGATCTGCTAACCAGGCTATATTTGAAAAATTAGAACAATTTACGGAGCGCCGTAATTACGCGGCTGTCATCTGTCAAAGTGACAGATCCCATACACAGAAATGATATTCCGCGGCAGTCCCCCAATTGATCTGACCCCCTCTCCTGAGGAAGATTGTCAGCCCAACATATAATACGTACAAGCCACGTCCAATTTATGTACGCGTAATGTGTCTAAGTCCTTATATGTCTTCAAAATGATAGAAAAATAAACGAATCGGCTTTCAGATCACTTGTAAATCTCGAAACCGATATTTCAAAAATAGTTAAACCTGTCGCGTTTTTTGTTTAAGTCTCTATTTATCAGATAAAAGCATATTGTTCAGCATGCGTTTTTACGTAGTCACCGAGAGACATAAAATAAAGAAGAAAACCTATACTATGTCGAGAGTAAAACTATTAAAAATAAATATGTAAAATACAATCTATGAAAAATATTTTGTACGAATATTAATGCCTACCTCATTTAGTAGAGTAGTAATATTGGGGTTGAAGAGATGATTCAACTGATTGATAATATTTTGTAATATCATTAAACACGCTTATCGGATACCCAATTTGAATTTTGAATGGAACTATTACACCTATACTGTCAGGAATATATGCGAGGGTGAACATACAAAAAGCAAAAACAATAGTAATTTCAACATTTATAATTTACATTACTTTCAAATAATGTTAATTTAATTTTGAAAATAAAATTGGCGCACCATTGTGATCGTATGTGATTTTCACCTCGTTTACAGGTTTATAACCTTAATATTTTCTAACACCTGTTTGTGTTTTCTAAAATTCAAGAAAATTATGTTTTCATTGATGCAATAAATTGTGAGTGTATTGTATTTCTTTAATATAATAATAATAAGTGTTTATTCCGGTATGTGGGGAGGTTAGTGCGGTCCCACACATTCCATATAGAGATACAAAAAATATGATCAAAAACAAAAAATAGAACAGAAATAACAAAAAAAAGAGAAATAGAACACAAAACAGAATAAAATGATAAAAATAATAGAAAGTTGAAGCCTTTATGGAGCCGTGACTATATTAGGCGCTAGTATTTTTCTCCAGTGTGCGTCAATGCTGGAGGATGGAGAGAGGCGGGCTTCCATAGTGAGGATATTTCCAGAGCTTCTTATCCTTTCCCTCATTCCTGCCACCCTGGATCTAATAAGGGCTGCATATCCGGAAACTCGCCCCTCCGTGAACATACGGTAAGCGCTGCAGTATCTGGGGAGACAAAACATTGTGCGGAAAATTATTAGACCCGTAGTCTTTCTATACTACTCTTTTTGTAGTTTGCCCATAGTTCGTACGTGTACAACATTGCGCAGAAGGAAAGGAAGAGCGTCCTTTTTACAGCGGTACTGCAATGGCGAAATCTTCTACTGAGCATGTTTGCTTTAACACTGAGAGTTGGTCTTTGTCTATCGATATCATCATCGTCCATCAGATTACTGGTGATTATGTATCTAAGGTATTTAGTTCCTTCGGTCACCTTCAAGTTAACACCATTCAGGGTAGCTGGAGGAATATTTTTCGGGCCTTGCCCATGTCTTATGACCAATAGAGCCGTTTTAGCGGGGTTATACAACATATTATTTGTTTTTTTCAGCATGCTCTTCACAGATTTTCAGAAGAATGCGCAGTTCCCTTACAGATGGTGCCATCAGGACCATATTCGCATAACTGACGTTATTCACTGTCTCCGATCTGGCAGTCTACTCCTGCATTGTTTAGCCTTTCGGTGAGTTCGTCCATGTACAGATTGAACAGTATCGGCGATATGCAACCTCCCTGTCTGACGCCACTCTTTAGGAGGAAAGGTTCGGAAAAACCATCCTTCCATCTTACTAGGTTTTCCTGCTGTCTGTGCCACTAGTCGAGGATATCTATGACCTCCGATGATATGCTTCTTCCTCTGAGTTTAGCCCATAGCAGAGGGTGAGAAACCCCGTCGAAGGCCTTGCTCAGGTCTAAGAAACATGCATATGAGGTGGTCTTTTTATTCCTGTAGTATTCCAGGTTTTTTTTTGCCGTAAATATAGCAGTATCGGTAGCAGTTTGCTTTTTGAATCCCATTTGGTTGTCATAAGTTTCCAAGCTGGGTCTGATCATGTTTAGTAATAGACGTTCTAATAATCGTGCGATGGTGGTGGCAATTGAGATCAGTCTGTAGCTGTCCTGGGAGGTAGAGTCCAACGATTTAAATTTGAGAATGGGCGTTATTATAATTAATATGACGTGTTGTGCATTGACATTGCACATGCACCATTGCACATGCACAATTGCACATACCACACACTACTTGTTGGAATTAAAACATTATAGTATAATAATGCGCAAAAGAATAATGAAAAAATTCTTCAAGTACTTTTATGGTAATTAAACTTTTGTTATTTTCTACCTATACAAATAACGCACACGGAAATATATATGTGCGCAATACAATCAATAAATAAACTGCATGTTTTTGTGACTGTATGTCACGCTCTTGCTGATCGCATTGTGCAAATAATCTAACCTAAAAGATAAAGCGTAACCTAACCCAGTGGTCGGCAGACTTTCATGTGAGAAGAGCCAAGTTGTTAAGGAAACAGGATAACAAATGGATCAGTGAGCCATATAATGATACAATATTAGGGGGGGGTGAATTTTTGAAAAAAAAAATCGTATCCTGTGGTGGTGGTTAATTCTGTGTTAAATTTCAATACACAAATAACCGGTTCCTTTGGCAAATACCTTTTTTCATTTTGCCTGATTATCACACTAAACATTACTCACTTTTATAAGACAGTAAAATACAATTGCTAAAACAAAGAGCCAGAATCTAGAAAAAAATCTGGCTAAGCCAAAGTTCGTTCGGCGGCTCCTGATGTCTAAAGAGCCACAAACGCCTGTACAAAGAGCCGCATGCGGCTCGTGAGCCGTGGTCTGTCGATCCCTGACCTAATCAAACGGGGAATTAAGGCGATGCCATACGTAGTAATGCAAAATCATGTGTTTTTGGTTTGAAAATTTGGGCGCCTAGAAATGTTTCAGATGCTTTAATTAAATACTGCGAGTAGAATACATCTTGGCCTTTGAAATAATCGAGTATTTTTTAGAGTCTTTTTACAAGACCAGAAAAAAATAATGTATAAGGCCTATGAAAATTGCTTTAAGGTTCAAAATCTCCTACTTACTCTTTTTCTGGGTAAAATTTTATTGTATAATGTGGCAAATTAAGTTATTTATAAAATGATCGGGAAAAAAATAAATATTTATGCCTGAACATCCACAAAATAAAATAAAAGGCACTTTTTTTTGTTTGCATGTTTTTTTTCTTGCATAAATCAAAACAGGCGTATGGTGTTAAGCGGGAATTTAAACCTTATCGCCATCTACGTAAGGGTTGTTATTGATAGCGGCTCAATTTAAAATATTACACGACGTAGTGCATCGCCTTAAAAGAGAAACGCTGTTAGGCAGGATTAGGGAAGGGCATAAGAAATCCGATCATACTTATATCGATACATCCTCGCCAACAAACTGGGTTTGTTTTTTTTCGATTGCATTTTATAGCTGTATGTAATCCAGCAATCAGTGGTTATTTATTTTTTGCAAAAATAGACTTTAATTTGGATATGATTTGAGATTTTCACGATTAAAAGTACTATAGCGATTTATTTTTGGGGTATTATGCCGTGTTGCGCTACCTCCTTCTTTAGCCAAAGTTTCGGACAGAGATCTGTAAAATATTTTAATTTGTGTATAATCCATAATAAATGGGACACAACACAGCGTCCATTTTAATCACGTCGTATTATTTTGAATGATCCCATTCTTGCCGTGGAATATTATGTCTATATTATCGCCCCCTCGCGGCACCTATTAATTACCAGGTTAATGAATAGAGGTAAACACCCAGTGAACCAGCGACCACATTAACTATTCATTGCTCAGTTGGTCGGTGTGCCCAGCGGACTCACCTGCCCACGCGGCCCCTATCATGCACGTATCATATCGTCTGATGAGAACATTGATGCGAGATAAATATTAGAGCATGACCCGTTATGAAAGGAAAATGGATCATCCAGCAATCTGGTGTCTACCGGATAGGAGTTTTAAATTATGGGCTTCTATTTTTGAACTCTATTAAAAATTCTCTCGCAGAGTTTAAAAATATCAATTGATAGACAGATTGAGTTTTAGATTTTAGTTATATACTACCTATCATAGTCTTTAATCTATGCAACCTTTGATGTAGGAAGAATCCATCGCCTAGTAAAATATTAGTCCATTCAGAAAGTATCGGAACACGTGTTCATGCAGCTGTGCTTTTCCTCATAAATATAATGACGAAATGCCACAAAATTAGAATTTTTATGAACACGTGTTCCTACATCCTAATAAAATATTCGTGTTTTACCGACAGTTTGTTAGGAAACCTGACAATTCATTCGTTAAAGGCCTGCAGTCCCGTTTTTAACAGGAGTACAAACAATTTGACCTGATTTTTATTAAATTAGCAAAACGTTAAATCAGTAAGTTTTCTCCGTGTGTATCATCTTGTCATTAAATTATTTCTCTGAATATAAAAGTTGTCTCTTTATATACATTGTTTGAATATTAGATTTGCACCCTATAGCAGAAAATCTATTTGTATGATATATTTTCCTGGAAGAGAAACCCACGTAGATTTTGTAGCAGGGATCACTTGCTGCCTGAAAAGGGCACGTGACACATATTAGCTATGTGCTGTAATTTATTTTTAATTTGACTAGCTGTACCCCGCCACGCGTTACTGTGGGTCAGTCTGTCTGCAGATATGTAAACAATAGTGCGTGTTGCATTTATGTCCAACAGATGACGATGTTTAAAAAAAAAAAACATTTTTACCAGTCACAGGTGACATCTTTATAATATAGATATATAAAAACACACTCGTATTCAAATGCAGTGTTGTGTCAAAATTTCAAAGCAATCGGTGGAAGAACTTTCAGAGATTTAAGATTTTGAACAAACGAACATTTACATAGATTTTAATAATTTGTACACTTTATTTCTATTAATTATAACTTATATGCTATATTTTGTCTTGCTTGATGTAAGTCCGATAATACATCTTAAATCTATCAATTGGTGCAGACACCAAAGTTTTCAGTAGCGCATTGTAATACTTCATCCCTTTGTATAGAAAACTATTTTTCGTATTCGCTGTGTCCTTTTTTTGGTAGCCTGATTTCATGGCACGTCCTTGTGTTACGTCTGTGAATATCCTTGTATTTAATTTTGTTTGAAAAGTATTTTGGTAACAGGTTGTTTATTATTTTATGTATAAATATCATCATTTCAAATTAAGTCTACCACCTATGTACAATGTAGGGTATATTATATTGTATTTGTCCGATGTATCTTTACTACATTATAATTCATCGGCATATAAAGCTGAATTATAATACTTTTTTTGTGTTCCACTAAAAACTCTCAAACTATGGGCTCTGGCGTTACGAAATTTTCATTGATCTTTTGTCATTTTCTAGTTCAATCACTTGAACTATTGAAATATCCGTTTGACTAAAACAAATTGACAAGATGTCATATTTTGCAAAAAAGTCGAAATCCATATTATGTGCACGAAATAGGATAGAAGTTACTAGTTGGATTATTTAAACAATCAAAAAACACATATTTAAATAAAAATCATGGAACTCTTGATGATTAATTTATTTCGTCTCGATTTTTTTGATATTCCACCTTGTTTCCTTGACACTTGTTTGTTTTAGGGCCACCTGTTATCCTGCGAATAGCATCCCACTCGTGTTTGATGATTTACTGATTGTAATTTGCAACTCGAAACCGCAGGATAAATGATGTTTTGATTTACACACAAAACACTAACATAAACCTACAAACGGTTTTGTTCGACCTCGGCCAACTACAACATAATAATATTTCTATATCAAGAATAATTTATTATTGTAGACACTTCTTATCAGATTCAGTCATATATTACGTTATGTTATAATTAGGCAATGGTATACAGTCTGAAACAATTCATATCTAGTACCCAAACTTGTAGGCACGTACTTCAGATTTTCGTCTGGTTGAGAGATTATTTCTGTAAACTAATGCTGCAAGTGCCTATATAATTTTATGTGAATTGATCGATAGTTGACGGTCTCTCATTTGGATTTTGCTCGTGGCCCACTATCTGAAAGTGTGGTGCCTTATTTTTTGGAATCGATTGAAGAATGATTTTTCAAAAATCGATTTATAATTAATCGATCTGTGAATATTTTTTATGATCCCAAACCATAACATTTTGTGTAGGTACTGGTTTGGAATAATGATGAACCAAGACAGAGAACCAAAAATCATTACTGTACTGGTAAAAACAGTACGAATGGTCACCTTACACAAGCCAAAATTTCATCAAAGCAGCAAGGGATATTTTATTGACTGAACGCTTGCAGTCCTGTTCTGTTTTAATTCGATTGTTTTGCATTTCGTTGGTCTGTAAATTTGTTTGTTCGTTCCATTACCTATCGAATGTTTGGAAAAAATAATTTTCATTAAGGTAGTCATGTTGCATTGGACAAATTTTATAATTCCTTACTTGAAATAAAAAATAAATTGATTTAAATAAGAAATAAATAGAAACATATCTTTTTGGACGCGAGGTCTACAGTAGACAGTAACTGCTCACAGAACTACTAGTTTCTGATAACTAATTCCAATGACCAAATTCTGACATGCCACATCGTTAACCTCCAAATTCTTACAATCTGGTTCTCTTGATTGCTGATTTCTGGAGTCATGAAATTTACACAGATTTTACTCACCCGTTTCTAGCTCTCAATCTTTGAAATATCCATTAACTTATCTGTCAGAAAAAATAAGACAAGATTTCTATTCTGTTTGTTCCATATTAACCAGAAAATTATTAAATAATAATGTTGATGACTTGATTTGTATCGTCTTATTTACATCGCGCAAGCGTGGGTTTGTTTCAGCGATTTTCAGTGAGATGTAAAATGAATGTACGATACCACAAGAGAATTTATATCGCGGTCGAATCCGGGTAATAAAAATGGTTATTTATAATCATTTGTTTATGAATATTTTCTTATGATCATTATGACAATCATTCCGACAAATAGTTTAGAAAATAATAAACATTAGAATTTAACTCGGCTAATCTATTATGCGTTGATTCACTTATTAATACAAACAGGTGTACCAAAACTAAACGTTATCCTTTGGAGGTCAAACGGATAACACGCCTATTGTTTAAAAGTCGAATTGTCATTGTGTTGAGTTGTCATGAAACTATTTTACTTGACAAAAAGATATTGCTATTTGAATGCAAATAGAGGTCCTGGAATTAATTCAATAATTAATTATACTAAAATCAGCCTATCAGACCCCCAAAGGATATCGTTGAGTTTTGAGACCCCCTATGCAATAGTTTTTACACGAATAATAATGCACTAGCTTGTGTTTTTTTAGAATTACTTTAAGGCAATTAAGTACATAGTCTAGTTTTATACTAACCAGGCATCAGCCGTTGAAGGACATATTTAGTAGCGCTAAAGAGGTTCAAGGGTTATCGCAAGTTATCAGTACCAATGTCATCAATATTATGAAATATAAGTACATAATCAAATTAATTCTAACGGTTATTGTAGTTATAGGCTACGAAATTAGAATTTCTCATGAATGATTTGAATGCTCGAACCTGTTTTGAAATAATTCTGTAATTTTTTCTGCGGATGTTGTGGATAGGCAAAGGAAATAGACAAATATAGTCACCGGAGACTAAAATGCCTCTATACAGGGTGTATCGGCAAGTACCCGACAAACTTAAACCAGTTATTCCTCAGCACATTTGGAGTAAAAAATGTTATGGGCGCTTTGCTGTCCGGTAACATTTTTTTTCCATTAAAAACAAAAAATAAATAAAAAATTCACACTCCGTCACTGTCATTTGCATTGTATCTCGTGTTCAGCAGCTGTTATTAGCAAGTGTGTCAAAAAGTGTCCTCGCTCTTTCGTACACACTAAATAATAATAGTTAAAAATGAGACGAATGGTGCCGTGCCATTTCGTTGTGATTGTAAAAGCGCGCCAACGTAGGTACGTACGTACATTATTCAACGAAACTCGAACAAAATATTTCCAGATGGGTTTTAAAACTTTGACAAAGGATAAAACATTGGTGACATGTGGTGAAAATATGAATAATAAATTTTTTATTAAAAAAAAAATGTTACCGGACAGCAAAGTGCCCATAATATTTTTTACTCCAAATGTGCTAAGGAATAGCTGGTTAAAGTTTGTTGGGTACGTGCCGATACACCCTGTATAATAATAAAAGCCGATTAAAAATGACTATCTGGATTCCCTTTTTATGTTGAAAATCATTTTATGGAGGTGGCCGATTATTTATTCTTAGTGAATAGGGTTGGTTCTCAAATGATAGAAAATCAACATTGAAGAGAGAAAATTATATTATGTTTAAATTAAATCGTCCGAAGTATGTAACCTGATTATTCGATCTCACGCTCTAAATCGTGTTTGTGACAGGTTTTGGTTTTAGGGACGCGATTAATTAATTCAGTATTTGGAAATGATTCATATGCGTCCCACGACTGAACTGATACAATCAATTCTTTCGACCCTTTTCGCCCATGTATCTATGTTATGACTATATTATTATGAATATCATAATATTATTGTTAAGTGTACTATTTGCAGGGGCTCAAAAGTTGTGTATGACTAATCTAATCATAGGTATTTGAGTCGGCTCATGAAACAGAAATCACAATAACAAATGAGCATGTCTGGTAATATGATGTATGCATGTAAATGAAGGAAGGAGTGTGTGCCAAGGTAGAGTTGAGTTTCGGTCTATCCTCTGTGTCTACCCCTGCGACGAAACGGACCTCCGCGATGGTCACATCCACTCTTTTGTGTTTTCTAGAAAAAAAACTTACTTTTTTTTCGTGACAATACTATTATTTTTATAAACTAGCTCTTAAGCAAGCTACTAAGTCCCTGGCGTTGCCCACGATTGAGTTTTTTCAAACTCAGCTATAGACAGTAAACTTCCTCTTCTTTTGAATGTAAAGTGTGCAAAATTTCATCAGTCTTGATATAAAACTGTAGATATGTTTAAAATTCAATTCCACCCCGCCCGCCACAGACACTCTTCTTTACATAAATAAACTTGTGGATCCCCCGCAATGCTTGGCTATTACTAATGTATTTCTCGGGCGCCTCTGACTTCTTCCACCATTCACTTCTGTATACCAATATGTTACTGTTAAAAAACTACATTACATCGACTTTAACCCTAGATTCATAACCATTCGTCCCACAGACCGCGCAAAACGTAAATTTGTTTCTAGTGTCTCGAGTGAAAGAGATAGAATAGTGACCTCTCAAGTACCTTCCTAGATCGCTTGTTCATTAGTAACGCGGGTGCGTTTGCCTTGCAGTGAAGTCTTGTGGACAAGTTATAGACCTTTGAACGTCTGAGAGACGAATGTTTATGAATAGTGTAACTTTTGACGAGACTGCAAGTTATTTTGAAAACATTGTTTTTGATGAGTTCTTGTTATACAGAGTAAAAGTAAGTATATGATATTATTCTATATGAGTTATTATTTATAGTTACATCTTATTTTATCGTTCAAAATGTATTATTGTGTGTATTTTACATCAAATCTTTTTTTTAATTTTAGAATGGATGATCGGCAAATTGATGACTATTTGAATCGTTTATCTGATTCTGGTCATGATGATTTTACCAGTCAGCAAAAGGATGTAGAAATCAGTGATGTCGAAGATTATGTGGAATTAGATTAAATGGTCCCGACAGATTCCGACAGTGATAACGACATGGTTACGTAAAAGACACGAAATGCCAACTTTGAAGAGATGCCTAAAAAGGAAAATCGCCGAAGTTTTAGATAAAATGCCTACCATTGCCACACCTGGTCCAAGTGGTACTCAAAAAAAGGTTTGTGGTTATTGTGATTGTAAAAAACGGCATATGACAAGGTTCCAATGCAAGCAATGTAAAAAGTATATGTACATGGACCATCGCGGCCTCATGTGTGTAGAATGTACCGATGAAATTTAATTTTAACTCGTTTATTATTTTTTTTGTTACCTAATTAAACACATTAAAGAGTGCCATACTTAATTTATTTATTTTATTTACAAGTACCCCAAAACTCGTCACTTAAATTTAGTCGTCTGTGAGATGAATGTTTATGAATAATGTTCCTCTTAGATAAGGTTATGAATCTAGGGTTAATTCGACTCCATATCTCATTACGGTGCAGAGATATTGCATGAAGAATTCCTCGGGCATCCCCAACTTCTTCTACCATTTAAATATCTCTAAACACTCCTGGCACTAATAACAACAAATTTTTAAATTTTCATCGATGTCGGTCGACTACTTTTCGAGTTTTGCAAGCACAAACATAATTAGACTGAATTTTTTTATATTAAGATGTTCCCGAACGTTCCAGATTATTCCCGAACCTTCCAGAATGTTCCGGGAGGTTCTGGAATGTTCTCAAATGTTCTGGACTGCTCTAGAAATTTTTAGATGGCAAAACTTCCAGCCCTTATATCTTCAAAAGCACGCCCTTCAGGTATAAACGGGAACCTTCTTCATGGATGGTAGATAGATGGCTACCACACCATCGGACCGTGACTCGTTTCTGAGATTTAGCGGCACGCACATTGTACATTACTTTTATAATCTATATTGATTACACTCAGTTCACAACCTCAAAACTTTATTTCAAACTATTCATAATCACGATCGAGACCGGGTACACATCACCTGGTAATCTCTTAATAGTAAAGAATAAAGTCTTAGTTCTTCTAAACTACGGAACGGATTTTGGTAGGATTTTCACTATCATTTGGAGAATTTCTTCCGGAAGGTTTAGATATATTTTGAGAGATAAAAAAAATATAAACACTTATAGGAAGTTGCTTAGTGATAAAATAAAATAAAAACATCAGATGAATAAGTAAAATAAAATATAAATTAATTAAGATTAAATTGATTGTAATGTACTAATTAAATTCTAACCTAAAGTATTTTTGGACCTGTTCCGCGGCTTTAATTTGGGACAGTAATTATATTGATATTGCAAAAATTTATGAATTGATAACAAATAATGTTAAGTAGGTATTCATAATGCCACGTATACATCCGCGAGCCGAACTGCCGAACTGAACCTCAACTTATGCGAATGAAACGAAGCAACCGCAAATGACGCGAAACGCCGCTTGCAGTTGATTCGTTCCTTTCCCGTAATTCGTGGTACGGTTCGCAAATGTATACGTACCCTAATATTTACGTTGCAACTGTTTATTGACTCGAGGGTGACAAACAATAGTTTACCTCACACTTTCCACGTCTCTAATCGCCCGCCGCTTTTAATTTCATTATTACAGTGACTATTTAAACATACAAAACATGATAGTGAATATACGTATAGTAATTGTATTTCTTAATCCTCCTCACTAGGGTGATCTGTGCTGAGGCGGACTAAAGTGTTTATTTGTTTTCTATGTCGTAGTTTTTTTTTCATTGATCTCTTTCAGCCAGATTTTTATTTTTGATTTGTAATAATTATTAAATGTTTCTATTGTAATTATTGAAATTCATTTTTAATGTACACGAAAAAATGCTAATATTGAATATTGCTAATTCATTAAGAATCTTCTTTTCATAATCCTGTTAAAAACGGGATTGCAGGCCCTTAACTAAAGCATTGTTATGTTTCCTTATAAACTTTTAGTAAAATACGAATGTATTTCGGTAGATGTTACTTTTGAAGCTATCATTTTTTGACAAGTAGAAACTACGCCATCAATAAAAATGGAACGATACACGCTTCAACAACGCATTGAAATTATTAAAATTCACTTGAGTGAATCAAATGCAAATCATCTTGAGTGATGAGGCCCATTTCCACCTCGGTGGCTTCGTCAACAAGCAAAATTGTCGCATCTGGGGTTCGGAAAACTCAAGAGTTATTGTTGAAAAGCCTCTCTATCCTCAACGTGTGACTGTTTGGTACGGTTTATGATCCGGCGGAGTCATTGGACCTTACTTTTTCGAAAATGAGGCTGGAGCAACAGTTACGGTGAATGGATTGCGCTATCGACAGATTATTAATGATTTTTTTATGGCCGGAATTGGATAGTATCGATCTGGACAACGTTTAATTTCAACAAGACGGCGCTACGTGCCAAACAAGCAACGAAACCATTGATCTTTTACGATTGAATATCAAAATAACACCTCTTATTGGAAAACCTTGTATTACCTATCACAATGCCGGAACACGTTTTCATAAAAATCCTAATATTTCCGCATTTCAGCATTGTATATTATCAAGTCATCATGCAGTTGCATGAACGCGTGTACCGATATATTGAGAATTTACTAAACGTTTATCAAAAAAATGGCCTGCAATCCCTTTTTTGACCGATTTACTATAGTTTGGAGAGATTTTTAATAAATTTGCAATACCCATTTTTCTCTGTATAGGGTATCTACTCAAAAAGGCATTAGAATTAATACAATTTAGGTGTGTGCTGGTTCAGCACACTGAGCAACACAAGAAAAGGACTCTCTCCACTTAGCCAACTGTCATGTTTTGTTTTATATCGATGTAAGTAAATCCAATCTTATCAGCTCAATTGTCTGACATTGATTTATCATTATCTTTTCATTGTCCTCGGTATCCACAATATTTAGGTCTTGGTGTTTTTTAATCTCTTTTTTTGGAAAATAGATACATACGCAGAATTGAGACCTACGTACCTTTTCTCAGATATTGTACCTAATAAAAATAAGTTTGATTCATTGCAAGGTGCGGCGAGAAAGATAAACGGTTTTCAGTACTTACCCACTAAAAGTTCAGTAAATTAACGCAAACAGAATGCGTGGTTACTTACAACTAATCATGAAGGTCGCTTTTCAATCGCTATGTTTTTTTTGAACTCTCAAATGATTATATTTTTAGTTTAATTTTTACACACCTATGTTTTTAACTTTTTAGATACACACTAAGGTACACTCTTACATTGTGTCTCAATGCACATGATAATTGGTTTCCGTACATCCGTGAAATCAAAAGGTCTTCATCATCTCTTCGTTTTTGATTAGAGCACGGTTATGATGAAACCGGTTGGCATGTTCGTAAATAAGGTGATGTACACGAGGTTAACGATTAATTTTCATGTTTTGACCTCGTTCATTGTTGTGTAGTGTATGCCAATCTTATTTTAAGATATAAAATCTTTATTTCTTATAAATTATGTTAATCTGTATTATGATGAATAGTTAGCCAATCACCAACATATAATCGAATATCACGCGCTACATGACTTCGATTCTACAGCTTGGAACGTGAATATGACGTAAAGAAAATCGAAATAGATTTCATAATTCCTTAAATTTTTCGCATTACCAGACAAATTACGTCAACGTTGCTATTCTTGGAGTTGCACGGATTAACACGAAATGCCACCGGCTACCCAATATATGTTATTAGACTCCATATCTGATATTATTTTTGTTTCGTACAGTAATTAGTAATTAGCAATTAATTTCCGCACTAGAGTTGCAATGAAACCTTTCAGTTACTATTTTGTTTACAAGCATTAAAGACAAATTAAAAAAGTTATATTGTATCGATGATTCAGACCAATATTGTATTTGTATGCCTTTTTTGAAAGAATTTAGTTTTCATGCGGACGAAACTATTTATTTATATTCATATTACGTATGTACGGGCGCAAATAAATAATTCGTCTTAATACGTTAAAGCGTTACTTTCAAAAGGTAAGGTGTATTTTAATCAAATCATTAAATTAACGCCATCTATGAACCCGTAGATTATAAAGTACGTTACGTTTACCCTTATTGAAAAATACTGGAATTATTTGATATTGTAGTTTTTTTTTTATTCATTATAGACGTAAGATAATTGATATTGGAATCACTGTTTTTCACAAATAAACAATAAACAATAAATAAATAATAAAATATATATGTATTTACGCTGAAGTATATGAAGTTATCTTAACACAATAATTGTGGCAATATTCCACATTAATCGTTATGGCTTAACCTCTAGAAACGGGGAACGCCCATTCAGAATTGATAAAGTTTGCAAAAAATTCGATTTTTTTATGTAGGTGAGAAAATTCTGTGTAATTCTTGACACGCTATGAACAAGATGCCTAACTTTCTTTCTTTTACTCAATCGACTTTTTTTATTTCAAATAAAAAGAGTTACCGAGAATCGATATTCGATTGGGAAACAGGAATTATTTCTTAAAGCTTTATTTATAGTTGAGATTTAGTTGCGTTTCCGTTTTTCCGCCATACTTTCCCTATTTAAAAATCTCTTGTAACTTCTTTGCGTTGTGTTCATCGTCGTTTATCTGTTGAAATATTAAATTTAGATTAATACGTAGGAGCTTGTCCATAGTGTAGTCCTACAAATATGGGCGTAGGAACTTGTCCAGAGTTGCAGTCGTACAAATATGGCGTTTCCATGAACTGGGGATCCCCTGATCATCGTGCCCTCACATGGAGCCATTTATTCAGAACATTATGTAGATCTGTGATGATCAACCTTTGTAACTGGAGGGCCAATTTATCTGTTTTTAATTTACGCAGGAGGGTAGGGAACCTACAGCTTGCAGTCAGTGGTGTCTCAAACCTTTTATATTTGCTTACACCATAATTTTTAATAAAACCATCAGCAAAAACAAAGCGCTGTTAATTTTTGTCATTGTGCAATATTCAATAACATAAAAAATACTTTCATGTTTGGGCGGCTGATTCAAAATAGAAAGACAAAAGTTGAAGCGAAAACCTTTCGTCTTTATTTTTGAAATACAGATTATGAAAACGTAAAACATTTCTTCCTCCCTAAAAACTCCATCTTTTAATTACATGTTTTCAAAAACGTAATTTTTCCGCGTACCCTTATAAAACTCTTTTAAAATATCACCCAAAGCGTGCACAAAGAAAAAATATATTCATGCCTTCGGCTTGTGTGCAAAATTATGAAAGATTGATTGACATTTGTGTTACTTTACAAAATGATACCAATTGTTGATACAAATGGGAGATTGCTTGTAAAAGTTGATCACTACCTCGAGTAGGTTCGTGCCTGGGGTAAACCAACCTGCTAAAAAACCCAACCGTGTCTGATTTAGGCAAATAGGGATATCAAAGACTGTCTGCTGCAATATGACGGAAGCAACCTCCCCAATAAAGACTCCATTAAAATGTTTGGAGTAAGTATGTCAGACCGACTCAAGTATCGGGGCTTCGTAGAAGCCCACGAAATCTGGCTTCTAAGAAACTGGGCGTCTTGTATAGGGATAGCAGATTCTGATTCTTCAATAGTGACCAGCCGCTAACCCTGTTCAAATCTTAATAAAGCCCAAAAATTGAATTTGGGAGCCACCTCTGGGCTGGAGCTCCACAATACTTGATAAATCTACTTGAATTTTATGCCCCACAATACTTGATAAATCTACTTTGAAAGTTTATACGAACAAAGGCATAATGTTCCATACCTTTATCAGAATCTTAAAATTTTCTCAGTAAGATCAATTCTGTGGTATAAAATTATATTTCAGCATATGAATAGCCCTATATACATAAATAGACTGGACCACACTTACAATACTCGTTTTACGTTAAATGAAGGACTAATTGTACCTAAGCATTTAAACAAATATGGACAAAGAACACTGGACTACATGATACCTAGTTGCTTAAATATGTTACCTGCTGAAATAAAAAAATGTACAAATGTAAAAACAAATATTATGTTGAAAAATTGGCTCGCTGAAAGAAATAGTTTGTATTAAAGTCTAATACAAACTATAGGTAGATACTATAACTATTGTGTATATGTTTTTATATTTTTAAAACAAATTGTTATTTTTTATTGTTATCACTGTTGTCATTAAGTAAAATAAGTTTTTATCTTTTTTAAATATTTTTTATGTGAAAATTTGCAATCGACAAACTACTGAAAAGTAGTTTATTGGAACTTTTCTGTTTTTTCTGTACTTTATTTTATTATTTACTGTAATATATATTTTTGTCTTGCTTTCTTTAAATAAATAAAAAAAAATAATAAAAATAAATCTGTCCGTCCAATTGACAATCCATTGTTAACAGACCGATTGTCATCTCTAATGGTATTTTAATGGAGCCTCCTCTAACGACGTAACAGCGTTGATCCCCGGTGCACCGGTGCATGTGCGTGAAACTCGACGGACACGAGCGGAACACCCGTTCACAGTTGATATTGGCTTCATGAGAACGGGTCGTTTCTTTGACTCGTTTTTGTGTAAGTCGTCTCGAATGTGGCCCCTTCATGGTCCACATTAATAAACCCGCCTCACAACGCTGCCCAACCGGGTGGCGACATAGTTCCCCTGTCTTTACACTACAGACAGGGACGCTCTTGTGAGGTGTCTGTAAACTAGACTGCAGCATCATCCGACACTCGGCAATAACTATTGTATTATTTTGTCGTCGATAATAACGGAATATTTGTTAATTTCGTTGTTCTTGTGCGGATTTTCCTCATGGTAAATATATTAATAAAAAAGAATTTATACATAATTTATTTGGTAAATATTACCTAAGTGCAATAAGCCCATGAAAGCTGTAATACAATGTTGAACGCCCTTGAGGTGATTTTTCACAAAAACGGCGCTCTACAAATTATCCAATTATTATTATTATTGTTGAAAGGATACGATTTGATTCTCAAGGTCAATATTATTATTACGCTGGTTCATTTTGGGGTGCAAAATAAACACTAACAGAAACATCGGGTTATACCAAAACCTCCTAGATCACAAGGCCGAGACACTCATTCAAAGCAGCCTCCTAACTTATAGGGGATTTTACAAAAAGTTTCGTGTTATTTATTTATTTTTTATTCTCATGTATTAAAACATCGTAGAATATTTTAGTTAATTTAAAAAATAAATAAAAATACATTATTTTTAGGTTCTTTAGGATGATTTGATTCAGTGTACCGGCCTTGTTGTCTTTGAGGTTTTGGTCATACTGGACACATTTACGAGAATTTACTGATTATTATACTGATATACTATTAAACTTACTACAATGATGTAGAAACTACAAGACTGACCGAAACATTGACTCAAGAAGTAGAAGGTAGCACAACACGGTTTAGCATTAAAAACAATTCAAACAACACAACAGATTCACTGGGTTTCCCCAAAGAAGAACTCTTTTAGTGCGTTTCCCCAATTTTATTCGCTTAATTTATTGGTAAAGGATTCGACTAATGCAGAGATTAAAACATAGCTTTCTTTATCGCCCCCTAGCCCTCGAATAAAACTTGATCACTACTTACATACGATATTTATATGTTATTGAACCTATTTATTGAAAACATTATATTATTTATCGCAGTGCATTTGTTACCTGTTAGACTATTTGCTACCTTGTAAATTCGATATGGTTTTATATGCATTTCCCTGAAAAAAAAAAACATGTGAAAATATTATGAATTCCCTCTTCCCTGTATTACTGTCTGAGGCGACCTCCGCCCCCCTATTCTCCCCAGCGCCCCCAGGCGGGTGATACCGCACTTAGTTGGGAATCACCGATCTAGCGTATTCTAAGTAGATCAATGACCACTTGAGTCTTCCGACAGCGCCAGGTCGAATCTATTACCAATTCTCGATTGGAGTCACCGCGATAATTAGTCTCTGAATTGTGTCCGCAATCTCAAATTGCCGCCTCTTTGTTTGGCTGGATAGAAAAGCCGCGCTATATGAAAACAGGGTCCGGTGATTATTCCGACCACTGCGTTTCCGAACACGAATATTGCGAACGAATTATTCTCCACATGATGGTTCAGCAAATAGAAAAATTCCGAACACAGATCATTCCGCACAAAAATTATTGCGAAATTGAAAACTCGAAACACAGATAATTTCGCGGACATATTTTTTTCCGCACATTGAACAGAAAAAAAAGTTGAATTTTCAATATATTTTGGGCTGAACCAACTTTTGTATTAAACACTACCGATGTATTGAATACTGATTTCACGCCATTGTATGCGAGTGCTTCCTATGTAATACCTTCTACTACCTTCATTGTTTAATTTTTTAACAACATTCAAGAGATTTTTGTTTAGTTTCTAACATAGTGTTCATAATCAGGTTAGATAGTATATAACATTTTCTCTCTGCTGTAAGGTTGGGTATGTACGTATGCTAGGAAGCCTTGTATATTTGGTAAAGTTACTGAAAATAGGGACACGCCATAGACATCCTGTTTAATGTCTATGGGACACGCTTAATACGCACTAAAACACATACACTTTGAACCCATTACTATTATTGTCTACCTCGTACAATTTAAAAAAAAATAAAGTATGCGTATTGAGTGTGTCCCTATTATCTGTATATTTTCAGTTGGAGCTTGTTTCTTCATATTGTTAGAGATCTAAAAATATTTTACTTTACCGAATAATTTGTGTTCGGAGCTTTTCCTGTGCGGAATCACCGCGTGGGGAATTATCTGTAGCACTGGAAATAGTACCCGCCGACCGGGTGATTCACGTTGCGGTGCCGCGTTTAAATAGACGGCCACACCAGCACCAAGAGTGAGGAGTGAGGGTGACGGTGACGGTGACTAGGTCGTCTGCACCGAGCGCCGCGTCATTAGGAAGGTCGTCTCGAGCCATCACTAATGACAGACTGATGATATTTATAATGCTACATATCGCGGTGTTGAGATGAAACTGGGACATGGAATGCGGGGCCGCCGGATGAAAGGGAAGAGCTCAATCGCCGCTTTTTGGAAAGATATTATTCTCCTTATTTTCTCAATTGATTTTGAGTGAACGAGAACGGATATGAGAGCAAAATTTACCGCGTAATGCAATGTTTTTGTATAATCTCAATCATTCTGTGTCGATTTCGCTTTAATAATAATATTAATTACGCGATCCTCGTTACCTTCTTCGTCTAAGGAATAGGTGTACTTATAAATGGACGCGTTGTTTCTCAGAATTTCAACAATTTATAATTTCAATGTTAATTTTCAAGTTGTGTTATTATATTATTATGGGCCGGTTGCACAGAAGTTGATGAATTGTTCAAATTCTTTGAAACAGCCCGTTCTTAGTTACAACTGTTTTCGCCAAGCGATCTGAAAATAGTTAAGTTGACTGGAAATTCCAGACAGAAAAAGCTGTATAAATTTCATGACGTCGTTTGAGAGTTTTTATTACTTCATACAAACAGGTTTTATGCAAATTTAAAATACGCAGTTAGGTATGCTTTTTTTATAATTTAGTACTGCGAGTTCTGTTAGTAACGTGCTTTTAGATGATTATTATTATATTAAGTTGTTTGTATATTAAATTGAATTCTTGTCAATATGCAATAGAACGTAGAATTCACGAACATTGTTTGAAGTTGGTACATGTTTAGTAGACATTTATCTTCTATTTGTGTGAAAAGCTATTATATAAATCATCTCCTACTGTATGCGAAGGCACTTGAGAGGCATACAAAACTTACATTCTGATTTGAGGCCAAAATACGTAACCAAACTGAATAATGGTTTTTGAATCAAAATGTGTAACAAATGTCTAGTACGGATACGTGCTACTCTGTTTTATTTGTCTTTCAAATTATAAAATATAGGCCAATAAAGAAATTGATTTTTCATGTTTTTAGAAGAAAATTTGGAAATTATTTGTCAGTTAGTGATAATTATTTTTAAAAAAACTGATACCTGCTATGCAAAAGAAATTAACAATAAAATAAAAATGTTCATTATTTAAAAAAATTATTTCGATGCCGTTAAATTTAAAATACGAATGACCTATTTCTGATAGAGCACAAATTATATTATAGATAAGTGGTATTTTAATTTGAAATTTGAAATTTTTTTTTTTTTTATATTGTATTTTATATTTCATTATATTTACATAATAGGCTGTGCAAGATCATTTTTTTAATAACTACCAAAAATTGTGAAAGTTCCCTAAAAAATCATAAAAATGAATTCTTTAATGGCCTATATTTTATAATTTAAAACACAAATACATATAGTAGCACATATGCGTACTGGAGATTTGATATACATTTCGAATAGAAAAATAATTATTCAGTTTTTGTATTAAGTTATTTGGCCGCAAATCCAAATTTAAATGTTGTATGAAAAAGACCGTTCAGTCGTTCCTCTTACTTGCCTCCGCATACTCTTGATCATGGGTGGCTCTAGGGGTCCAGAAGTAAAAGTTCAACGTACACTTGAGGTGAACTGTCAGAGAAACGCGCTTTATTTATTTTATTATTGATTATTGTTATTGTGTTGTGCGTTATAATCATTTGTTGTTACGCTGGTTTCAAAAAAAAATTCGTCCTCTGTTTTTGGAGGGTCAATGTCCATATGAGATTATGATGGCAAGCCGCCACTGCTGTAGATCCTGGCCCGTTCTCAGATTCCACTTGTGTTTTGTCTGGACTATTATTATTATTGACCGCGTTCCCGGATTGTCACTTACTCATTGTCATTGTTGGACGTGGTGACATGTTACGCGGAAAAACGTTTACACGTTACGCGGAAAAAAAAACAACATGTTACGCGAATAAAGTTATGTAACAGGTTCCTTTTTTATGTTATATCGTCACTCGATAATAAGGCGAGACTTTAAAGGTATTGTTTAATTAAAATAATGCTATGGACACAATCAGTTATAAGTAGTCGATCGATGTATGTAATTCAGCATTCTTATTAAGCGTAATGGAAAATATAATAATAATATATGTATAAGACTGTTCATTGCAATGCCATTTTTTGAAAGAGTATATGTATAATATGATACTCATTAATTTGCGAAGTTAAAAATTAAATAATTATTGATGTTTTTATTTTTATGGGATGCCGGATATGAGTACCGACTGATGTGAGGGGGAAGGGTTGAGAATATAAGAGAAGAGGGTAGTTGGAAAGTATTTGGCTATTCACATCAGCTAAAGCTATTTCAAGCGATTATAGATTCTCTTAGTAGAGCGATACCAGGAATTAGCAAACCCGACAATAAAGAAATAGTCACTTAAATTCAGCTTCTATTGAAACTGGTGGTTTTCAGCAGGGCGGTACCAAGTACCCTTTTAGAAACATATAAAAATATACTCTATTTGTTTTATTAATAAAAACAAAAATATCTGTTAAATAAATAATTAGCCTTCGCCGGCTTTAGGACCTGCGATATTCTATCCCGTAGTCAAGGAGCTCGCATCACCTCCAAATATAATGCATAATAACTATGTATGTAGGTGAATTCAATTGAAATAAAGACTCTTTATGTGCCCGGCATAGAATGAAGATGGTATCCGGTCACAGAGACGTCACGCTATACCGTTGCAGCGTCGCCATTTCAGCTGAATGAAATTCTACATTCCTGAAAGAAAATTCGGTATTTCAGGGACGCGTTGTGTACTGTATACTGATGTATTCTCTCACATAGTGACTGAGCGTTTATTTACACAGATCCGGGTTCATAGAATTACTTATACGATTTTACGAATTCCCGCTCACGAACTTCTCACATGTTATTTTGACCTAAAAATCTACTTCAGATTGAAACATTTCACTTTGCAGTGTACGGAGAAAACTTACTGATATAAAATGTTGTAATTTTTTTTTAAATCTTCTAAATTATTCGTAATCTAATTAAAAGCTGGGCTGCCGGCCCTAACGAATGAATTGATAGGTTTCATGTTAAACTTTTAGTAAAAAAAGGAATGTATTAAAGCGACGTCGCAACACGTGTTCATAAAAATCATTATATTATCACATTTCGTCATTATACAGGGTGTATCGGCACTAACCCGACAAACTTTAACCAGCTATTCCTTAGCACATTTGGAGTAAAAAATGTTACGGGCACTTTGCTGTCCGGTAGCATTTTTTTTTCAATTAAAAACAAAAAAATTTAAATTTTCCACACTACATCACTGTCATTGGCATTGCGTTTTGTGTTCAACAGCTGTTATAAGCAAGTATGTCAAAAAGCGTATTCGCTCTTTCGCACACACAAAATAATAATAGTTAAAAATGAAACGAATGGTGCCGTGCTATTTCGTTGTGACTGTAAACGTGCGCCAATATAGGTACACACGTGCATTATTCAACGGAATTCGAATAAAATATTTGCCAGATGGGTTTTCAAACTTTGTCAAAGGGTAAAACAGTGGTGACATGTGGTGAAAATATGAATAATATTTTTTTTATTAAAAAAAAACGTTACCGGACAGCAAAGTGCATATAAGATTTTTTACTCCAAATATGCTAAGGAATAGCTGGTTAAAGTTTGTCGGGTACGTGCCGATACACCCTGTATTAACAGGGCAAACGCAGGTGCGTGTGGGTGGCTTCAATACAAATGAGTATTGTTGATTTATTAAAATCCTGTTAGAAACGGGACCGCAGGCCGTTTCTTAATAAACTTTCAGTACATTCTGAATTTCGATATTCCAATGTCCATTTTCCCACACAAAAAAAAAAAAAAAAAATATATATATATATATATATATAATTTCCCTTACAAAAAATTAATCTTTTTTTACCTTAAAACATTAGTCTTTCGAAAAAAGTCATGAATCTTTTTTACTTCTAAAATCATGTAGAATCTTCTCCCGAAGTTAGCGCACATTACCCCCGGACATCCTGTATAAATCGGAAGAAAAGCCACGGCACGCCACTAAATTGACCTTGCGAGATTATTCATGACCACATAAAATGTGTAGGTATATTTTATAGATTTCTCGTAATCAAATTCTTCGTACGATTAGTCAAATCTCCTTCCTTGAACATTTTAAAGGTTTTGATTCCCCCGTTTTACATAATTAACCATAGTTTCTATCATACTAGATCGAATCAAAATGACATTAAAAACATTCAAAGTTATAAAACCACATTCGGACAAAAAGCTACATTTATTTTATAACAAAACTCCACAACATTCGTCCCCCGGATGTAAAACGAATAGAAAAGTTTAATGAGTACATTAGATAGAGTTAATTAAAAATGTCATAAAATACAAATAAAATGAATGAATTTACTTCAGTCCGTCTTGGCACAGGACACCCTAGAAGTGAGGAGGAATTTAAATACCATTACTAAACTTAAATTCACCATAATATTTTGTATGTACCTACAATCTTCTTTATACGGGTTTTCCAATAAGAGGTGTTATTTTGATATTCAATCGTGAAAGATCAATGGTTTCGTTGCTTGTGTGGCACGTGACGCCGTATTGTTGAAAGTAAACGTTGTCCAGATCAATACCATCCAATTCCGGCCATAAAAAATCATTAACCATCTCTCGATAGCGCAATCCATTCACCGTAACTGTTGCTCCAGCCTCATTTTTGAAAAAGTAAGGTCCAATGACTCCGCCGGATCATAAACCGCACCAAACAGTCACACGTTGAGGATAGAGAGGCTTTTCAATAATAACTCTTGGGTTTTCCGAGCCCCAGATGCGACAATTTTGCTTGTTGACGAAGCCACCGAGGTGGAAATGGGCCTCATCACTCAAGATGATTTGCATTTGATTCACTCAAGTGAATTTTAAAAATTTCAATGCGTTGTTGAAGCGTGTATCGTTCCATTTGTATTAATGGCGTAGTTTCTACTTGTCAAATGTCAAAAAATAACAGCTTCAAAAGTAACATCTACCGAAATAGCGGGCTATTCAAAATAACACCTCTTATTGGAAAACCCTGTGTATAAAAAGCCGGATTATGTTTGTGCTCGCAAAACTCGAAAAGTAGTCGACCGATATCGCAGAAAATTTCTAAGATTATTCTTATTAGTTCCAGGAGTATTTAGAGAGTGGTTTAAATGGTGGAAGAAGTCGGGGACGCCCGAGGAGTACTTAACTCAATATCTCTGCACCGGAATTAGATGCAGTGGCGAATTGAAAAAAATAAAATAGCAATAGCGAAGAATTGCGGGGTCCACTAGTGTTTTATATTGTCGCTAAAATAAAATAATAAACTTTTGGCGATCCACCTCGACGTGTAACATTTGGAATCGGGCGAAATCACGCACTCCTTTCTCAGATGGTGATATGGTTGAAACATCCGCCGTCTATTTTGATTTATACAAAAAACATCCCCAAAATGAATGTTTTATTTTACTCTGTGAAGTTCAGTCACAAATTTCAATTTTTTTCCCGATCATAACCTAAAGAAAACAATTTGCCACATTATAATAATATCGTACCTAATAAGGGAATTTTTATAGGCCTTATACTTAATTTTTTTTAGGCTTATGAAAATATTTAAAAAAAATGTCAATATGTTTTTTACGCACCTTATTTAATGAATGCATCTATAATATTTCTGGCGGTCAAAATTTAAAATCAAAAACACATGTTTTTTCATTATTTCGCATTGCTTTGCCTTAATTAATTAAGTTAACATTTGCCAGTTGGTGTAAAGAGGAAGCTACAAGCCAAAAATGTGTATATTCTTGGTATTCCTTATATTGTAGGTAATAGGCATTGAAATCGCTTGACAAACGGATTCTAGAAACGTTCGATTTCAAGCACAAAACTGATTTTTATTTATTTTGTAAATAATTTTATACGAAAGCAAAAAAGTTAATCAAGTGAAACTGTCACAGATAATCTTAGCTATAATACTGTATTCTTTTAAAGTTGTTTCCTTTACGCGTTCATACATTTCTATTGAAAAAAATATTTTTATTAGTTTACATTTATATATTTTATCGAGTAATTTTTTTTTGTTTCTACTCAAGCGAAACGATAGGAAAACCTTCAATTTATCTAAAGCATATTTTTTGGTATTCATAATGTACACCAATTCGTTTTAAAGATTAATCAAAATAGTGATTTAGAATTAAACTTCACCTTAATATTTGTAATTTTATAACTTCAGTTGCCATGACCAACTTGTGTTACTTGATTAAATAACTTCATATACCATGAACAATCTCTGCTTCTTATTAATTGAATAACTCCAGTCACCAGCTTAAGCTTGTGATATATCATTTAATTACATCGGTTACCATTGTTAAAATGTGTCACATAATTTAATGTCTTCAGTTAACCGTGGCCAACTTGTGTTGCTTAAATAACTACAATTACCGTGATCAGCTTCTGTTACATGATTTAATATCTCCGGTTATCTAAGCCACCTTGAGTTAAATCATTAAATTACTGCATTTACCATTGTCAAGTCTTGTCACATAATTAAATTACTCGAGTTACCATTGCCAGCGTTCATTACCATTCAAACATTTAATATTTTCAATCACCATGACTAGCTTGTGTTACGTAATTGTATAACTCCTGTTACCATGACAAAATTTTAACATATGTTTTTGCATTGTTCACATTGTAATAACATAAATAAAATTACTACCACTTATTTTAAATTTGCATTTCAAATTTATTTTCGTTTTAAAAATGTTATAAGGTAACTAAATTTGCATGCAATCAAGTTGTATAATAGTAGACCCAGAGAGAGGTCGTACGTGATGTGATTGTTCCAGTATCTTCGTATTTTTCGTTTTCATACAAGACGTGTGAGAAGGAAGATTTTTCGCGGATGGCGTAAGTACGACCTCTCTCTAGGATTACTTTACGTCCCAACCAAAGATATTAGAAGAACGAGATGTGCTATGAGCAGTTCATACTGTGTGGAATTGTTTTGCCGAGTGTCGCCGGTTTTGTTCACCAATACTACTGCAAACCTTCGCTTACGCTAAGGTATCCGCACTAATACATAGAACAGATTTCTGTACGTTCACGTCCCGATACCGTTCAAAGTACCCTAATTAGGTAGTACTCCGGCTACGGTCCGGCGGCCAACATAGCATATCTCGTTCTTCTAATATCTTTGGTCCCAACAGTGGCGTGCACAGAGTCTTGAATCAGGGTAGTCAGTGAGAAAACAGCTAATCTCTAAATAGTATAAAAAAGTGCGTTTAGTTTTTCTAAACCACGCAAAGTATTTTGATAGGGTTTTCACTATCATTCAGAGATTTTCTCCCGGAAGGATTATACATATATTATAATCCGTGCATAATATATTTATAGAAAGTACAGAAAAGTCGATGTTTTGTATTCAAGTCGTAAATTTTTTTTTCGGACGCTTACATTGCTAAAGCTGGCTAAACCTTATGAGATACCTTAAAATAATTTACTGCGGAAAAAGTATATCTTAAAAAGGTCTACAGAGTGTACCATTGTGGTATATGTATGTCTATCTTCTAAGGATAACCCCAAGCAACACCAGGTACACGTCAGCTAGCAATTGATATTTAAAAAAAAACTTACCACAGAAGTGCTATGAATGGCTAAGTTGCCGGAGTTTTTTAGCCTGTGTTTGTTGGGATTACCTATCCAAATAAACGCTTCATTTTATGCATATTACAAGTCAATTGATGGATAAAGTGTATATAAAGTTACAATATTTTGTCGACCGCACAATTGCATTTCAAAAAAGTTTATTTTTTTAATGTAAGTAAGTTAGGGTAAGCTGTGCTTATGTGCCTATATGTACGGCACACCCCTGCCTTCCAATATGAATATACAATAGGGTTTTCCAATAAGAGGTGTTATTTTGAATAGCCCGCTATTTCGGTAGATGTTACTTTTGAAGCTGTCATTTTTTGATATTTGACAAGTAGAAACTACGCCATTAATAAAAATGGAACGATGCACCCTTCAACAACGCATTGAAATGATTAAAATTCACTTGAGTGAAACAAATGCAAATCATCTTGAGTGATGAGGCCCATTTCCACCTCGGTGGCATCGTCAACAAGCAAAATTGTCGCATCTGGGGCTAGGAAAACCCAAGAGTTATTGTTGAAAAGCCTCTCTATCCTCAACGTGTGACTTTTTGGTGCGGTTTATGGTCCGGCGGAGTCATTGGACCTTACTTTTTCGAAAATGAGGCTGGAGCAACAGTTACGGTGAATGGATTGCGCTATCGAGAGATGATTAATGATTTTTTATGGGCGGAATTGGATGGTATTGATCTGGACAACGTTTACTTTCAACAAGACGGCGCGGGCGCTACGTGCCACACAAGCAACGAAACCATTGATCTTTTACGATTGAATATCAAAATAACACCTCTTATTGAAAAACCCTGTATAAACAAACAAAAAAGTTAATTTGTTCGGTAAAATATTGTGAGCATATCAAATCTGCCTTTTTTCATGCTTTAAGTATGTCTGAACCTTATGAATATGCAACTAATGTAGCATTGCGGAAAAAACAAGCGGATATTATGTTTGAAAAGGTGAATAGGTATATTACTTGTAGGGGCTTACTACACGAGTATGCAAGACTGTAGATATACCTAGGTACAATCCACGACTTTTATTATTATGGTATCCTCTCGCCATCATTGGTAGGCGATTATTACGTTACTAATTATAATTAAGAATCTATGTATGGATATATGTACACGTATTCCTGATATGTATCAATGTTTTGGTAACTCAACCGGACATAAATATGTTAATTTTATATCGGCTGCTGTTTAAAAAATATGTTCTATGAAAATATCTAGGGAGCAGTGCTTCCTAAACTATGGTAACCGGATAAAATAGAACAGCGTCGAAACAGAACATTTTTTTTTTTGTTATTGGACACTGCAATGCTGTCCGAAACGTTGGCTAGAGAAGGAGTTAGCGCAACACGGCATAACACCCCAAAAACAAATAACAAAAATACTTTTGGCCGTGAAAATCTTAAATCATATTAGAACATTATTTATTTATTAACTCTATTTTTAGGGGCTTTTACATATGAAAAGTAATTGTACATCATGCATAATTAATATTAAATGGAGAAAAATGGCTATTGCTAATTTA
This sequence comes from Hesperophylax consimilis, assembly GCF_061612785.1. Lineage (NCBI taxonomy): Eukaryota > Metazoa > Arthropoda > Insecta > Trichoptera > Limnephilidae > Hesperophylax > Hesperophylax consimilis. Next base: position 9,463,150 of record NC_142842.1, read on the forward strand.
TTAAGAATCTCTTCAAGTTGTTGGTAATTCCGGTTAAAAATGGGACTGCAGGCCTTACGAATAAATTGACAGGTTTCCTGATAAACGCGTGGTAAATTACGAATGTATTACCATGAGGTCCGAACATTCATGAAAATACGAATATGTTTGCATTTCGTCATGATCAAGGCAAATAGATATGTCTTCCGACGCTACTTCAACAAATTTGCTGGAATACAATAAAAAACAAAATAATAGGTTAGGTTTGTTGTTTGTTCTTTTCTTAATTTTTCTTCAATGTTCTGTTTTGTCATGACAACGATTATAATATTTTCGAATGAATGATAATAATATGAGCAGCTTCTGAAGATAAAATGTTTCCAACGAATGAATATTCTGATTACTTCTATCAATGAACAAAACATCAATGCTAGCAATATTAATATAATCTATAAATGTTTTTGTGTCATACGAGGTTCCAAATAAAACAATTTTATTATTATTGTCATTATTCAGCAATGCAAACCGGATTTCTTTGGATCTGCTTATAATTTCCATCATTCATTCGCTTTGGCATTTTGTTCGGGGGCGATTTCCAAAATAGTTCAACACATTCCTAAAATGTCCGCCAGAAGGCGGGAGGGATCCACGCATTACATTAAAATTACATTCTCGAGACTCAATTGTACAGGGTGTTAAGAGACGTACCTGATTTACTAACCAGTGATTCCTAATTTGGAGTAAAAAATGTAGAATTGAAAAAAAAATTTATCAAATTTTGGTCTCCGGTGACTTTTTTTTTCATACGGAAATTAAAAATCTGTAGGTATTGAGTCGGGGTGTGGGATTGGGCGGTTACTCGGCTGAGTGAAAAGTGACAACATGTATTATTTTATTTTTTAAAGAAACAACAACAATGTCCACCGGAGAAAAACATTTCATTATCACTTTTTTTTACTCCAAATAATCTCGGGAATCACTTTAAAGTAAGTCAGGTGCGTCTCTTAACACCATCTAAGTATGAATGTCTCTTAAATTATTAGTTACACCTGGTGGTTTGTAGAACAAAACTATATATTAAAAATGCACGGAGTTGGAAATTTGTTTGCAAACATCTTTCTTCCACCCGGGAAATAATTCAAGGTTTTCTGTGACTTTTGTGATTCTTTTTGTTTTTCTTCGTACTTTTAATACGGCTTATTTTTTTATTTTTTTATATAAACTCCACACAGGAGGCCCTGAAGAAAATAATTTCCCTCAGGGCCTATGTCATCTTTGGGGATGCTGTGTGGAGGGTCTTTTTGTGGAGAGGAAGGAGTGAACATGGGTCTTGAAGAGTCCCATGTTGTAGGAGGGAGGAAACACAGAGGCCGGCAGTTCGTTCCACAGCCGAGCTGTTGAACTTAAGAACGAATCGTAGAAGCGACCCGTTCTCATGTGACAAGTGTCAACTGTGTACAAATGTTGGGCGCGCGTTTGGCGTGTATCCCGACTACGCACCGGTGCCGAAGGGATCAATGACGCTAGTTCCTCAGAGTATCTTCCATTGTAATACCCATAGACATATGAATATTAGTAGACCTGCCCTAAGTGATTAAAAGCGTATTATCCCCACTCCCCATACCGGTTCCATTGGAGCCGGCTGTGCTCGCGTATGGCCTCAAGTGAAATTTGAAAACGTGACGTCATCATTCTTGTGCGAACTATGGTCGAGGCATCATCGGTTCATTTTACGAAATAACACGGCAAAATGTTGACTTGTACTATGAAAACTTGTAAAAATAGATGTGAAAAAGAGAATAAACCCAATTGTCGTATTACATTCCATATATAAGCATTATTTTACTTTATTTTAAGCATATTCACATCGTATAATATGAATCAGTTGTTACTATCACATCGAGAAACGTCTGGACGCGAAACACAAAGCTGGTTGGTTGCTGGGAATTAAATTATGAACATTTATAAAAGTGTCTCAACTAAATACTTAAACGAAATATTCGACTCTGAACATAGAACCGAATTTTTTTGCCGAATTTGGACTTCGCAAATTTGTTCATAACGTGGCGAGTGATTTGCGCTCCCATGTAAAAATGTCTATTCATTCAAAAGCAGATTTTACTTTTAAGAAGTAAATGGTGATATTATAATGCGAGATGCCTATTTACTGTCAGATTGATTTATTGACGAATCACAGTCAGCTTCACTCCCTTCGTTCTTCAACAGTTGATTTTACCCCTCGCCATTATCTTCTCGTCTATTAATTCCTATGTCTGTGGTAATACCGATAGAACAAGGACAGCATACCTACCTGACGCCTGTGCTCTAAAGATTGCAGTCCGTTTGTTAAGATTGGGGAATCTATCAAACGGACCGCCCGTTTTGCACAGAGTCTAGGGTTAAATATGTTATCTATCAAACGTTGGCTAAAGAAGGAGGTAGCGCAACACGGCATAATACCCCAAAAACAAATCACTATAATTAGGTTTTTCCTTTGTTTGACAAGTTTTTGTCCGTGCAGTTCTTTTAAACTTATTTTTTTTGCATAAAGACACATGGACTAACTTTCGCTGGCCATGATGTAAATATATTTTCCACGATAGAAAACATAGTATTAATATTAGTATTTTTGGAACAACTTAATGAGTAAAACCTCAAATTGTAATATTTAATCATTGAAAACATATTACCGATTCTCAAACGAAATTTTGAAACAAAATACCATACCATATCTTTTTCTGAACTTTTCGTTTGAGAATCGCTAACTTTTATTTTTTTATTTTTTTATTTAGTAGCTATATAATACATTTTTTTTCCTTTTTTGATAAGAATATATATATAAAAAATAGATGTTGATTATATTCATAGTCCTCCTCACTAGGAGATCCTGTGCTGAGGGGGACTAGGTTTTGGATAAGTTATTCAGCGACTTCTATGGTATGACTCCAATGATTAAATATTATAGATTCATATTATTTTAATTTATTTTTATATGACTTACTGTGTAATATAATACCTGTAATATCCGTGTAATATGAAAGTTATCTCTGATGGGGAAATAAACTAGATTGATGGCAGTACCTACAGCGCTTTTATAATACCAGGGTACCGTCTCAATCAATACACTAGTATGATTTAAGATTTTCACAGCCAAAAGTATTTTTGTTATTTGTTTTTGGGGTGTTATGCCGTGTTGCGCTAACTCCTTCTTTAGAAACGTTGGCTAAAGAAGGAGTTAGCGCAACACGGCATAACACCCCAAAAACAAATAACAAAAATACACTAGTAGTTATTGAAAGCTCGGTTAAATGAATAGCCTACAATAACTTATTTAGCCATTGACCTTTGAGATGTTGTGTCGCTCGTGTTTCTTGCCCTCACGACGAACTTAAATCTTGACAGACCAAGATGCCAAACAAAACGTCTGTAACCAAGTGGGTCATGCATTTTCTGTCTTATGGGCTTTTAAACTATAGAAATCCCCCAATTATTCATGGTAACTTATCTATTTGCGCAGGAATACGTAAAATACTAAAATGGGTTCCATGTTAACTCAACACAGTGACAATTTAACACACCTTTAAAAAGTGATATAAAGTCGTTAGAAACGATGAATTTTTTTTAAACCTAACCTGACCTCTCCTACATAACCCAGTTAATAAATTCTTTATTTCATCACTTTCCATGATTTTATATAACTTTTTAAAGATGTGATGAATTATCATTTTGATGATTTATCCGGTCATCACTAAAATGATATGTCAAGTATTTAAGCTAATATAAGGAGGATAGTAATTTTGGGTACTACCCATTCCCCCACTTGGCTGCGGGATATTAAATATCGTTATACCACAATAATAATAATTACAGAATGGCACGAAAAATCGGGTTCGTTGAAATCTTTTCAGGCCGGTGAAATTATTCACATAATATGCTAAGAAATTTTCGGTAACAATGTTAGTAATTATTTAGTTCTCCTTTCATCGCATTTACATTCTTTTAAACACATTTTCAATGAAATTCATTTAAAAGGTAGGTACCTGCGTGCCACGTAGATATCCTACGATTTGTAGCCATACAAATGAGTTTTATTTATACACGTTATAGTTAGCATTATTGTATATTGCATTATACACGTTGTTTCGGATAGATTGTAGTGTTGTTCTCTAGGCATTTCAATGGAAGGTGCTCTGAATGTCCCTTATTGATCCCTTATGCACAGCAGATGTACATCAGGGAGATATGCCAAACGCGTGCTAATCATTTGTACACGGTTAATATTATATTGATTGTATAATAACGGGTCGTGCTCTATAGCTGTAGGTACTGTGGAACAATTTTTGGGGTTTCGTGTTTCCTCCTTCCTACAATAATAATAATAATATTTGGCTAATTTATATAGCGCCGTTTTCGTGAGAAATCACCTCAAGGGCGCTGTACAAATATATTTCTTAAATAGTTAATACTAGAACTTCTAAGACTTATATCTAGTGACTTACGACTAAGGCCTATAACTACTATCTTAACGACATATATACGAGTATTTACATATTTAGCAACTTCAATATAAGCGTCTTCAATACCCCGCTCCCTCCTTCATTTTCTTAAAAATTCCCTCAGGACCGAAAGGAAACCTCAGGACCTCCGATGTGGAGTTAATTATTAAAAATACTAATTTCGGTTGTGACGGTGTCTGTAACTCCGGTTCAATCAACAAAACTTTTTGCTTTGGATTTAATTTTCATTTACAAAAGTGTTTGTATGGATTACCTACCTACAATATAATATTTTTAAAAGAAATTTAATAATACCCCAAAACTATAATCCTTTTGGCCGTGAAAATCTCAAATCATTTACAAATTCGTCCACGTTTGTGTCTGCCGAGTTTTAGTTTCGGATGTAGGAAAGTGGTTTAGTTTCCAGAAATAAAGATTTTACATTAATTCATTACCGAAAACAAAAGATAAATTCAAACAGATGTATTTAAAAACTATAAATTAAATAAGAAGTCAGATATTAAATATTACACAAAGCCTACGCCTAGGGATTTATGAGTACTTACTCATTTACTAGCTGACATGTACCCGGTGTTGCTGGGGGTTATCCTAAAGAGATAGACAAATACGACTTTTCTACAGGCCTTTTTAAGGAATATAATTCCGTAGTACCACAGACATAGGAATTAATAGACGAGAAGATAATGGCGAGGGGTAAAATCAACTGTTGAAGAACGAAGGGCGTAAGACTGACTGTGATTCGTCAATAAATCAATCTGACAGTAAATAGGCATCTTGCATTATAATATCACCATTTACTTCTTAAAAGCAAAATCTGCTTTTGAATGAATAGACATTTTTACATGGGAGCGCAAATTACTCGACACGTTATGAACAAATTTGCGAAGTCCAAATTCGGCAAAAAAATTCGGTTCTATTTTCAGAGTCGAATATTTCGTTTAAGTATTTAGTTAAGACACTTTTATAAATGTTCATAATTTACTTCCCAGCAACCAACCAGCTTTGTGTTTCGCGTCCAGACGTTTCTCGATGTGATAGTATATGTTTCTAAAACTGATCTATATTATACGATGTGAATATGCTTAAAATAAAGTAAAATAATGCTTATATATGGAATGTAATACGACAATTGGGTTTATTCTCTTTTTCACATCTATTTTTACAAGTTTTCATAGTACAAGTCAACATTTTGCCGTGTTATTTCGTAAAATGAACCGATGATGCCTCGACCATAGTTCGCACAAGAATGATGACGTCACGTTTTCAAATTTCACTTGAGGCCATACGCGAGCACAGCCGGCTCCAATGGAACCGGTATGGGGAATGGGGATAATACGCTTTTAATCACTTAGGGCAGGTCTACTAATATTCATATGTCTATGCGTAGTACATAATTTTGATGTATCTCATAAGGTTTAGCCAGCATTAACAATGCAGTGCCCAAAAAAGTATTTTTACGACTTGATTATAAAACATCGACTTTTCTCTAATTTCAATAAATATAATATGCATGAATTATACATGTAAGCCTTCCGGAAGAAATTTTCTAAATGGTAGTGAAAACCCTATCAAATTCCGTTCCGTAGTTTAGAAGAACTAAGCGCACAAACAGAGAGATGCGAATAGCGACTTTATTTTACACTATTTAGAGATTAATCTTAAGTTATTACTGATATCCCCAATAACTACAGCGGTTCCGCCACTGACTGCAAAGTTATAACTGCGATAGTAAATAAACTTGATACCTACGTGAAGATTTTTCATAACTTGTCAAAGTTAGTATTTGCTCTCCTGTAAACTAAAAGTTGAAACTGACACCAACTTCTTTTATGTATTCTGGAAGGGCATCGTCCTAATTTTTTTCTTGATAAGTTTACTCGAAATTTAAACACCGCATGTTCCCTGTTTGTAACTTGGAACTTTGGCAAAGTAAAATTTCATCCGTAAACGGGTCGTATAAAATATAAGAGTTTATTTGTTATATATTTTCATTTACAATGCGTAGAAATAAACAAAGTAGCTAGTTATAAATACGCTAAAAGAATCCAGAAATGTATAATGTTGCGTATACATTTGCGAACCGAGCCACGAATTACGGGAACGAAGCAACTGCAAGTTTTCCCTTAAGGCGAAGCTTAATGCATCACTATTTTGATTAATCTTTATAACGAATTGGTGTACATTATGAATACCAAAAATATGCTGTAGATAAATTGAAGGTTTTCCTATCGTTTCGCTTAAGTAGAATACACAAAAAAATAAATTACTCAAAAAAAATATAAATGTAAACAACTAAAAAAAAAATTTTTCATTAGAAATGTATGAACGCATAAAGGAAACAACTTTAAAAAATTACAGTATTATAGCTAAGATTATCTGTGACAGTTTCACTTGATTAACTTTTTTGCTTGTTTATAAAATTATTTACAAAATAAGTAAAAATCAGTTTTTTGCTTGAAATCGAACGTTTTTAGACTCCGTTTGTCAAGCGATTTTAATGCCTATTACCTACAATGTAAGGTATACCAAGAATATACACATTTAGTTGAAACTTTAAGTTGAAGTTCAGTTCGGCAGTTCGGCTCGCGTATGTATAGATAGCATAATATTATCGAGATACGGTTTTGAAAGACCTCGCATTACATTAAACAGCTGCCCAGACTTAGATTCTAGGAATCCAGACATCTTTTCAGGGTCAGATGAGAGGTTTTTAATGTCTTTTTACTACTCACCACAGATTATGAGTTATTAAATATCTACTACCGTTTCGATTATCTTTCGCTTTTGTCTTGTTTATCTGGAACCAGTTTTTCTTCAATCAGTGACTTCAAGAGTTGTGACAGATTGGTCCGCTCGGTGGTGCCATTCCTCCAGCTCATCACCCGTTTCCAATTGCCCACCACCTTTCTTCAAGAGTTGTGGCAGATTGGTCCGCTCGGTGGCGCCATTCCTCCAGCTCATCCCCCGTTTCCAATTGCCCACCACCTTTCTTCAAGAGTTGTGGCAGATTGGTCCGCTCGGTGGCGCCATTCCTCCAGCTCATCCCCCGTTTCCAATTGCCCACCACCTTTCTTCAAGAGTTGTGGCAGATTGGTCCGCTCGGTGGCGCCATTCCTCCAGCTCATCCCCCGTTTCCAATTGCCCACCACCTTTCTTCAAGAGTTGTGGCAGATTGGTCCGCTCGGTGGCGCCATTCCTCCAGCTCATCCCCCGTTTCCAATTGTCCACCACCTTTCTTCAAGAGTTGTGGCAGATTGGTCCGCTCGGTGGCGCCATTCCTCCAGCTCATCCCCCGTTTCCAATTGTCCACCACCTTTCTTCAAGAGTTGTGGCAGATTGGTCCGCTCGGTGGCGCCATTCCTCCAGCTCATCCCCCGTTTCCAATTGCCCACCACCATTCTTCAAGAGTTGTGGCAGATTGGTCCGCTCGGTGGCGCCATTCCTCCAGCTCATCCCCCGTTTCCAATTGCCCACCACCATTCTTCAAGAGTTGTGGCAGATTGGTCCGCTCGGTGGCGCCATTCCTCCAGCTCATCCCCCGTTTCTAATTGCCCACCACCTTTCTTCTTCCTTTCAACAAACTTTAAACCTGCAGCTTGAATTATACTTCGCTTTAGGTACACACCTTTACTGTATTATACTATTTGGCTCAATTGATGAATTTATAAATTATAATGCGGATTGTGAGTACAGTGTGAGATAATCAGAAATGACAATGACCTATTTTGTTTTGTACCAGTTTCTTGAAAACCTTTAAATATATAAATGCTGAGGCACTGATAATAGCCAAAATGGCCGCCGATCACTATAATAATAATTTACTTTTTATTGTATATCTACTGTTGCCTTTCCCGAAATGAGTTTTTTTAAACTCATTAATATATTATCAATAATTATATTGGATGTTTATTTATTTCCCTTTAAGATCTCTTTGTAATTTAGTAACTAAAAACATGACAGTCAAATATGAAAATTCAGAAGATTGATCAAAAATAAAACATGAAATCCGAATATTTGCTTTATTCAAACAAGAGTCTCATGAATCTTCCGCTAGAAGACCTGTCAATATTAGGTATAGTAGTCCCAGGGAGTGGTCTAGTATCTTCTGTATTTTCATACAAGACTTGTGCGAAGGAAGAGGACGATCGTCTATTCAATTCAATTCAATTCAATTTGTTTATTAATTTCAAAAACATTGCAAAATTGTTCATTTCAAAGCGTTTTTTAAATAAATTTTATAATAAGAATTAAAAGATTAATATTTACAGTGTGTATAACAACTATACCAGTGATAATAAAGCTTGCCTTTTAAAGGAAGCTTCATTGATGGCAAACATGTCGATATCCGAATTGATTCTGTTCAACAGCAAGATTGCTCTCCCCACAGGCATGACCATTGGCAAGTAAGTTCTGCAGGCCGGGAGATAAAATAGTCTATGTTGTCGGTGACGTAGATAACCATCGGGAACATAGAAATGAATGCTCTCCATGATGACCGAGTTTTCAAACCATCCACGAATCAGTCTAAAGAAATGTGTAGCAATGCGCACATCTCTCCTGACCCGTAGATAGTTCATTCCGAGCATACCCAAAAGAAAGTCAGTGGGATAGAGCCACGGGTAGTAGCCATACTCCCTCATGTAGAGAAATCTCAAGAATTTCTTCTGAACTCTCTCCAACATGAGAGAATACTTTACCTGGTGTGGACTCCAAATCACCGACCCACATTCAAGTCTACTCCTTACTAAGGAATTAAATAAAACTATAAGCATCCGGTTATCTCTGAAATTCCTTGCAGTGCGTAGAACAAAGCCCAGAATTCTAAGTGAAGTGCTACATGCCGCCTCAATATAAGCATGAAATGTCAGTCTACTATCAAACATGATTCCAAGATCCTTCATTGTCGAGACACGTTTTAAACTTCGGGCGTCCATTGTATACCGGTAATACCAGGTATGACTCGCCCTAGTGAATGACAAAATTAAACATTTAGAAACATTAAACTCAATCCGATTTATTTTACTCCATTCAACAATTCTATTAATGTCTGACTGGAGTTGATTGCAGTCTTCTAAATTTAGTATTTCTAAGAAAAGTTTCAAGTCATCAGCAAAGAGAAGAAACCTAGAATGCAGAATTTCTTCTGAAATGTCTATGACGAACGTACTTCCCCTCTCTGGGACTGCTATGTAGGTTTTTAAAGTTGCTTTGTCGAGAGATTGGTTATTCCCATCTTCATTCCTTTTGCCCTGCCAGATAACCCCAAATCCCATCTCAGAAATAATCACGATATTGTTATATTATTATCATTAAGTTTCGATATTACCCAAGTTGACGAACTGAATTTCGTTAAATGCCCGATGTCTTTGAAATTTTACAGAACTGCTTTAACCACTTCAGCGATTTTTGACATATTATGCCAAGTTTGCTCAAAACTTTGAGCAATCGTTTGCCATAATGTGCCAAATTTACAGAACCTAAAAATATGGGATATACTGTAAAATCTAGGTGGATTCATTGGCTTTAAGTAGCAGTAAGCAGTTTCCATATTTATATTTTGAGGAATGGTATTAATTAAATAATATGGTAAATGTATATATATGACACCAATCGCTCGAGTGGTTAAACTGTATTATTTGCTAGAATTTCGGTACTAACTGAAATAATGGCTGATTTTTTTCTGGGTATAAACTGTTATTGTTTACCTTTGATTACACTCGTTGAATACCTGTCTACTTCTGGAGTTATTGTACAGTAAAATTATAATTACAATTTATTGAATAATAACTTGCAAACATCATTTTAGAGCTGCATAGATAATTTATTGTATACCTACAAAAATATCAGGTCATTGGCTGAAAGCTTATAATATTTATTTTCATCGAAGAAAAAGTGAATGTAAATATTTGTACAGTATATACCTACTTACTTATTGTATTAAAATGATTTTTTATTTTATTTTCCTTACATTTTTGTTTAATTAAAAATCAACGCAAAGAACAGTTTTTTTTAATTATAACACATATATTTTAAAATATTGTTCATTCCCGAAAAAGAAGTGAAATTCAAATAGATTTATTTAAAAAGAAAGTATAGATAGTGAAAAATCTCAAGTTTATGGAAAAATATGAAAATAGTATTCACGGTTTCTCTTGTATAACCCAAGAGCGTTGTTTATAATTCATTAAAATTGTTTATTCGCATTTTGATATTCAGCCGTAGCGCCGCATTCCCTGATCGATTCGTTAATCCGCGGTTAAATAAACCTATGATTAAATCTTGATTAAACTGTGACCAATTGTTTGCATGCCTTTCATCACAGTCCATTAATATCTATTTGATTTGAACCTGCTCCAACACACGCTAAAGTCTGAATATACGTATCACTCAATGAATACGCTTTTTTTAATACATATTGTTATTATGTTACTACCGTTTTTTGCGATCTTAGCAGTGGAAATTTGAAGGACCTTTTAATTACCGGTCCAACGACGTGTAAGGCGATGCACCACTTCGTATAACATTTGTAATCGGGCCGCTAACTATAACACTCCTTTTGTCGATGGCTATAAGGTTTAAATTCCCGCTTAACGCCAGCCACCTGTTTTGATTTATGCAGGAAAAAAAAACATCATTCAGGCGCAAATATTTAAATGTTTTTCAATCATTTTCTGAAGAGCTTAATTTGCCACAGTATACAATAAAACCATAATCGAAAAGGGGTTCGCAAGTGGGAGATTAACTTTAAAGCAGTTTTTATGGGCCTCATTGATTTTTCTTGGTTTATAAAAAGACTTGGTTTTTTTCTAAGGCCGAGATGTGTTCTACTCGCAGTAATTAATTAAAGCATCTGAAATATTTTAAGCGACCAAATTTTGAAAAAAAACACATGATTTTTCATTACTACGTAGTGCTTCGGCACAGGTCGAATAATTTTATATGCTATTCAATGGTCATTTTAATTTTAAAATACATGAGTGAAAACGTGCCCCAATTGGTAGAAATCTTCTTTAAAAGTCATAATTTGGTCAGAGATTACGGTAAAAGTCATAATGTTGTCAGAGACTACGGTAAAAGTTATTATGTGGTCAGAGACTAAGGTAAAAGTTATAATGTGGTCAGAGACTAAGGTAAATACACAATGTGGTCAGAGACTACGGTAAAAGTCATATTGTTGTCAGAGACTAAGGTAAAAGTCATTATGTGGTTAGAGACTACGGTAAAAGTTATAATGTGGTCAGAGACTAAGGTAAAAGTTATAATGTGGTCAGAGACTAAGGTAAATACACAATGCGGTCAGAGACTACGGTAAAAGTCATATTGTAGTCAGAGACTAAGGTAAAAGTCATAATGTGGTTAGAGACTACGGTAAAAGTTATAATGTGGTCAGAGACTAAGGTAAAAGCCATAATGTGGTCAGAGACTACGGTAAAAGTCATAATGTAGTCAGAGACTAAGGTAAAAGTCATAATCTGGTCAGAGACTAAGGTAAAATACCCTAATGTATAGTGAATAAATGCGCCCTAGAGTTCCAACTGCCCGGAACCATTGATATTATAACAATTATTTAGGGACGTTCTGTGGGAAGGGATGGAGAGGGGAAAACTGAATGTTGACTTTTCTAATCTAAGTTACTAATTATAGATAAAGCATTTTATGTCACTTTTCGATACTTTATGGTATTTTAAACCTGAACGATACACTCAACAGGTGCACACTTTATTATGTATATTTGTTTATTTTTATTGTGATAAAATCTATATACTTTTAATATCATGATAAGTTTTATTTGTATCTGCTCACACGATGGTTAATGTAGGCAAATAGTACGACGTACCGTAAGTATCGCGATGAATACACGTTTAATCACATTTCTAGTAGTGTGTCGGCGTACGATCCTTCAGGTGTATTGACGCAACGGTGTGTTCTTAGCAGACTGTACTAACAAGCCGACGGACAAAGCAAAAAACACAAAACGCTTTGCATATTTGATAAGCAGTAAGACATATTTTCAGAATGTACACAGTCCGATGGAAAAACTGATGAGTTGTGTCTGTTTTCTCTCTGGAAGACGCGAATCTTCATGTCGGATAAGTGGAGTACCTACCTACGGACGTAATGATTTTTTTTTTTTTGTGGATTTTTCTTTTTTAACGTTTTCATTTCGAGCATTTTTACTGTGAAAACTTAGGACGACGGGTTTTTTTCACAGAAAATAAACAATAAATCAAATTTCAAAGTTAATATTTAAGTTCTGTGAAAGTTCTGTTCAAGTTCTGTTACTATCCAAGTACTATGTATGTAACAACCAACCCATGATTACATAATAAAACTTGTAAATTTGATGAATTGTTGTGGTCTCAGAAATTCAGGTATATAATAATTTGGTTACGCAAGTTATGCGTACAATTAATAAAACTACCTTGAAAAGTACATAAATAATTAGCAATGAACGCTCCGGCTCGTCTCTGACGTCATATACAGGGTGAAATGGCACGTACCCGACAAACTTTAACCAGCTATTCCTTAGCACATTTGGAGTAAAAAATGTTATGGGCACTTTGCTGTCCGGTAACATTTTTTTTTTAATAAAAAATTTACTATTCATATTTTCACTACATGTCACCAATGTTTTATCCTTTGTCAAAGTTTGAAAACCCATCTGGCAATATTTTGTTCGAGTTTCGTTGAATAATGTACGTACGTACCTACGTTGGCGCGCTTTTACAATCACAACGAAATGGCACCTCACCATTCGTCTCATTTTTAACTATTATTATTTAGTGTGTACGAAAGAGCGAGGACACTTTTTGACACACTTGCTAATAACAGCTGTTGAACACGAGATTCAATGCAAATGACAGTGACGGAGTGTGGATTTTTTTATTTATTTTTTGTTTTTAATGAAAAAAAAATGTTACCGGACAGCAAAGTGCCCATAACATTTTTTACTCCAAATGTGCTGAGGAATAGCTGGTTAAAGTTTGTCGGGTACTTGCCGATACACCCTGTATAACCGCCAGGGGCGCTACCGCGGACGAGATTGACAGCTATGTGACGACATGTGATGCAAAATCCCTTGTGGCCAATAGCCACACTCATTAGAATATTGATGTAAAAATACAGGTGTTGAAAAAAAAATTGAAGATTGTTACTGTTCTTCAAAAGTGTTCGAATAAAGGCACGATCCTGCCGAGGAGAGCTCCGGTGTAACCTGTCTTTCTGATATACCTGCGAATATGTTATGCGTAGGTACTTATATATAGTGGGCTTTATTAATTACTAGCCCAGACCCGTAAAAAAACACATTTTTCCGAAATACGGATTTAAGGATAGTAACTACTCAACCAACTTATTTATATATAAGCATATTAGTGTATACAGGGTGTATCGGCACTAACCCGACAAACTTTAACCAGCTATTCCTTAGCACATTTGGAGTAAAAAATGTTATGGGCACTTTGCTGTCCGGTAGCATTTTTTTTTCAATTAAAAACAAAATTAAAAATTTCCACACTCCATCACTGTCATTGGCATTGCTTTTCGTGTTCAACAGGTGTTATAAGCAAGTATGTCGAAAAGCGTCTTCTCTCTTTCGCACACACTAAATAATAATAGTTAAAAATGAGACGAATGGTGCCGTGCCATTTCGTTGTGATTGTAAAAGCGCGCCAATATAGGTACACACGTACATTATTCAACGGAATTCGAATAAAATATTGCCAGATGGGTTTTCAAACTTTGACAAAGGATAAAACAGTGGTGACATGTGGTGAAAATATGAATAATAATTTTTTTATTAAAAAAAAAGTTAGGGCCCGTTCCCACTTCCGTTTTCAAATCGGAGGCGTGTCCCGTTTTAAAAACGGATGGCCAATGGCCCTGTTCACACTACCGTTTTAAAAACGGACCATACTCTACGAAAAAAAATAATTGTCGATTCAACAAAAACATGTTATTTGCTCATTTTTCAGTAATGGTGCGCAATGAACGACGATGAAGCTCTTGTTGTCATGTTGTACTTATTAAAAAGAAGGAAAAAAGTGAAAAGAAAATTTTGGGTACACCCAATCATAGCCGAATGATTTTCTGTAGGAATTTTCCAAGTGTTAATTGGTGAGCTGAGAAGTGATGAACTAAAGTTCTTTAATTATTTTAGAATAATAATGATTGGATTATTTATATAGCGCCGTTTTCACCATGAAAAATCACCTCAAGGGCGCTTAATGGCTTAAGAGAATGTCTATCACTTCCTTTAACCATCTACTGGAATGAGTTTCAGGGAACTTAACATATCAAAATACAAAATTGAGAAAGTGCATTTGTCCTGAAGAAAGGCTATCGATATTTTAAAGTAAGAAAACAATAACAACTCAAATATTTTTTATTATGTGTTTATTAAAATAATAAGCTCTTCCGTGCATCTCATTAAAGCTTTAAAATTTTAAAAAAGTAAACTTAAAAAAATAAAAATAAAAATTTTGATGTACAAAAGTTGTGTACACCAAGTGTTTTGTTTTTATTTAGTTAAAGATAAAATATTACCACACTCTTTCTTCGACCAGTGGTATTAAATTTTCGGGATTTATTTCCTTATCCATTATTGTAGTTTTGATTTATTTACTTAACAAAATAACCAAATACAAGCACGCAGCGTGCCTGCTTCCTTGCGACAGGGAGCGGGCGGGGAGGGGTCGGGGTTTGGCGGGGACTCTGCCGGAACGACTGGACGACAAGTGTGAACAGCTCCATACAACACTATGAGCGAGCGTGTTCCGACACGATTTGAAAACGGACGCGCTGCGTAGGCGAGCCATCCGACAAAAAATGTCGGATCCGTTTTCAAATCGTGTCGGACAAGTGTGAACAGCTCCATACATCCACTACAGCCACTAGGGCATCCGATTTTAAAACGGGACCCGCCCCCGATTTGAAAACGGAAGTGGGAACGGGCCCTTACCGGACAGCAAAGTGCACATAAGATTTTTTACTCCAAATATGCTAAGGAAATGCTGGTTAAAGTTTGTCGGGTACGTGCCGATACACCCTGTATATGTATAACGTTACTTACAGACAGACTATGACGTATGTCATAAAGTAGTAAAACTTCCCCCATGAACTTTTTTTTTTACTTTCATGTACCTCAAATTTGTAATCTTCTCAGAACGTAAATATATAAAGTCAATGTGATTTTTTGCATTCGTTGAATAAAAATCCGTTTTGCGCTGTGGGCGAAAATTTAAAGTTTCGAGCGCCTTTAAAAAAATGTTTCCAAATCGCATCATGTTTATGTCAAGGTTAACGGAGAACCGTGAACATCACGGGATATAAAATGAAGAGCAAAATGTATTTAAAAAAATATTCATGTAATATTTAATAATTAAACGTACATAAAAAAAATCAATAGTAGTTCAGAATCTAACCTAGATCAACCGACTGCTCGGTACTGACCATAACATCACCAACTATTTTAGTAACGACTGCATAAATTTATTATTAAATACTAGTTGTACCCTGTCCCGTGTTGCTTTGGCTCAGTCTGTCTGTGCAGCCAGAGAAACAACAGATTACGCTGTTTTTCAAAAAGCATGTTTTTACCGGTCACAGGTGACATCTATATAATATAGGTATATAAAAACACGTAACGAAATTCAACGTTGTGTCAAAATTTCAAAGCAATCAGTGATGAACTTTCGGAGATTAAAGACTTTGAAAAAACGAACTTTTAAGAATTGTTGTTTTAAAAATTCAAAGTTAATTTTCTGTTTAAAGTTCTGTGAAATATTTTTCAAGTTCTGTTTTTATTTTAGTTCTGTCAAGCAACTAGCCTATAATGATATAATAACAACTTGAATAGTGAACGTTGAAATTTGATGAATTGTTCAAATTCTCCGAAACAACCCGTCCTTACATTTTCATTTGTATAGAAGATAGATAGATAAGAAATTTAATTTTTACAATTTTACGATTTTCGAATATCACGTCCGAAATGTTATGTAAAAACATTCGAAACTAAATTGTCTTTTAATAAATAAAGATTAAAAAACAAATTATGATATTCCCGGAGTGTACAACGCAATATTTTTTGCTTCTTTCCGTGTAATAAGCAGCAGATTTTTGAAACGATTTGTCTAAATCAGGCAACTCCAAGCCTGAGCGCGAGCCGCAGGTGAATATTTTGATTAGATACATTTCAGATGTATAATATTTATCATTCTTCTAAGATTTCAGATAAAAAATCACATTTTTTGCATCTATATTCTGCATGCATGAGCTACCCAGTTCGACACTATGGCCATCGAAAACCCCCTTGCTAAGGACGGGTTGTTTCGGAGAATTTGAACAATTCATCAAATTTCAACGTTCATTTCCGGGTTCTGTGAAAGTCCTATTCAAGTTCTGTTATTATATCATTATAGGCTAGGTGCTTGACAAAACTGAAATTAAAACAGAACTTTAAAAAATCTTTCACAAAACTTGAAAATGAACGTTGAAATTTGATGAATTGTTCAAATTCTCCGAAACAACCCGTCCTAAGTGTTTCTTAGGTATATTCTTATCAATTTCGTTATTTTTTTGTAAAAAAATGCGCCCTATTTGGTGGTTATAAAAGTTCTCTTTCAGGATTGCTTTCTTACAACCGTCTGAATGCGGCCTCATATTGTCGAAATGCTCCGATGCGTCCAGTTCAAAAGTCGAAATGGTACTGGCGGCCGATTCACGACATTCACGACAGCTCGTTAGAGACCAGCCGTGCGTAATCGAACGAAGGATATCCCTGGTTCAAGTATATCGTTTTTGTTCTATGGACCAATGTTTCAAATAATGTTATGTTTAAATATAAAATTTTAAAGTTTGAACGCAATACATCTCAAACGTTTTATGTGAAATTGTCATTGCTGGTTTCACCCAGATAAGATAAATGTCCATATTATGAATTGTGTTGCTTTGATCAACATAATATGTATTTG
This sequence comes from Hesperophylax consimilis, assembly GCF_061612785.1. NCBI lineage: Eukaryota > Metazoa > Arthropoda > Insecta > Trichoptera > Limnephilidae > Hesperophylax > Hesperophylax consimilis. Next base: position 9,480,617 of record NC_142842.1, read on the forward strand.
CATTGTTGCTGAATATTTTAATATTTCCACGCTCACGTAAACATTGTTGAAGTTAAATAATAATAATCTTCAGGTAATGCGTTAAAAAAATCACGGATTTCACGCCTCTTTGTTCCATCTCCGTATACATTTTGTGATTTGTAAAATTAATTAATATTTTAATGTATCATTAATAACATTAATGATACTGTGGCGATTACGTCCCTTCTCATTCCCCCCACCTAAACACAGTCTGTATGACCAAAGAGCTTCACTCATCAGTACTCTTCACTTCACTCCAGCGATGCCATACCTATAAGAATTTCTGTAGATCTACCGATTTCGGCAAAAATCTACCGATATTATTAGAAAATCTACCGAAATTTTTAAAAATCTGCTGAATTCAGTTAATATCCACAGACAATTTACCGGTGTTTTTGAATTCCGGGATCAAAATTTTTGAAATCTCCAAAATTCTCTTGCCAACCCCCCCACGAATTTGAAGATGTCGTGGGGAATTATTCCTCTCCGAAAAATATTGTAGGAATTAAACTTCTACGAATTTCTCTAACCATGTATATCCCCCCATGGATGGTTTTGAAAATATTGTGGGGAATTATTCTTCTCCGAAATCTCTAGCCACCCTCCACGGATTCCAAATTCGACTCCCGAAATTCTCTAGCAACCCCGCCCCCCATGGATTCGAAAATGTTGGTCCTGTACCAGTTTATTTTTATTTATGTTTTACTCAAATCTACCGATTGTCATTTTGCATGATTGCATGATTCAGATTTTCACACACTAGCTCCTGAACAGACAATTATACTCCTACAGTCCTTTGTATTCTCGTCATATACTAAATATCAAGAACTATGTAGATATGTATATTGGTTCACTTGTCTATGCTCCTTATTACTTATTAACCTGTTGACCGGGCGGGACGTATAAATACGTCATACGTAAACAGTATCGGGTACGGGTAGGACGTATAAATACGTCCTTGAAATATATGTTGCGCCCTGGAACGAGCGGGACGTATATTTCCGAACATAACACACGGAAATTGAGTTTTTAATTTTTACACATTTTAATTTTTTAAACTCAATGTTTCTCTTTTATCTGTGTGCTTTTATTTATTGTTCTGTAATTATAACCTTTTTTATATTTTTTGTAATCTTTATAATTGTTTGTAAATATTCTATTTTTTTAATTCGATGTTTTCACTTTTTTTGATGCATAAATAAAAAATAAATTAACGTCCACCGGGCGTGACGTATTGATACGTACTAGTGAAGGAGTTCGGGCCCGTTATACGCTGCGTAATTCAAAACTGAACTCCCCGGTTAACAGGTTAATTAAAACAAAGTGTGTATTAAGGTAGAACCTGCAGACAAGCAGCTTTGCACGACGACCTTTTTGTATATCCCGTATTATGCATGCCTTATATATATATCTAATGAAATAAAAATACGTATTGTGTAAATACGTAAATCGTGGTTTGAATCTTCCCAAGGGCACAGCAAATTTTCCTTATCAATTTGCTCTTCGTTAAGGAGGAATCGTACAAAACAATTTAATTGAATTTCCACGTGTCGCCTCATCGTGCCCGTATATGCATGCTAACATTAATGCTAGTCTTTAATATTTAACAAGAACAGCTCCTATATGAGGGTACTAGAAGCAAAGGTAGAAATGTGTATCTGTCAAATGATGGACATTTCTACCTTTGCTTCAGTGCCCTTAAATATGCATTTCCTCATAGTTATAAGAAAGAAATGTGCATTTCTCCATAGTAACAAGAAAGAAATGAGCGTAATAGAAGCAAAACATGACAGATTGACATTTCTACCTTTGCTTCTAGTGCCCTCATATAATTAATTATTTACGTAGGTTTGATTATTTAACGTGTTTTTGTTGAAGATTATCAAAAGTCTACTGGGCGATGTTGAAAGTTTTCCGCGGGCTGTCTTTGAGTCTTACCGGTTTGGGAATACCGTACAGAGCCTTCGTAATTTGCGTAAACCATCGTAATTGTTTTACACCGACTTAATCGAATTAATTAACGGAATAATGCAGCAAAATGTTTTCTAATAATTATTTTCCTACTCGCGATATTATTTACCAGAAATTGCGATTTGCGAAGTTGAGAAAATATGACGCAAGTTATTATATACACTTGCTGACGGAGTTGTGAATAAAAAATGAAACCCTTGTTTTCTCGCAATAACGGAAACCTTGATGTTCAGCCATTGTTATCGGCGTACCGGCAGCTGATTCAAGGTTGAGGGCTTTGGAAAAGTAATTTCATTTTTTTTTTGTCTATGCAAAAAGTTGAAATAAACAATCCTTATGTTTTTATTCCGAGGAAATGTTGAGAAACGGTGCGAAGTTCACGACACGCTGCTACCTGTCAAACGGGTGACTCTTTGACAGAGTGGTTTTGTTCTCTGTGTTCACAGGTCACGGGTTCGAAATCGGCGAAGTACAAAAATACTAAATTTAATGAATTAATTCGAATGCTTTCTCGTGTACATTTCAAAGGTTGAAAATATGATCACTTCTTTCCAGAGTGGAATATGCTGTCAGTATGACTCTGGTGTCAAACCACTATTCAGGAATGAAACATTGCTTGAAATAGCTTTAACTATGTTTACTAAGTAGTTTAGAATGACCAGATTCCGCGATATATCAGAGCAGTGGATTCTATGGTGATAAAATAAATTTAAAAATTCTTCAAGACTTTAGTATTAGAACTTTAGTTTTTTCTTTCTTTTTTTCTGAATGTGGGAAACGAAAGTTTTCTTATTTTGGTTCGATTTTCTATGTTATCAGAGGTTGGCTATCATCGCCCTTAAGCTGTTCACTTGACGTTGTTGACACTAAATTTATTCATGAGAACACAAAATGAGTATGGCTGATTTATTAAAATCCCGTTAAAAGCGTGAAAGCATTCCATTTCCTAAGACACTATTAATTGTTTCATAATATATGTTCATGCAGCTGAGCTTATCCTGTTATTATATAATAAAGAAATGGGAAAATATAAATATTTCTTATGAACACGTGTTCCTACATCCTCATACACATTCGTGTTTTACTGATATTTTATTAAAAAATCTTTCAATTAATTTGTTAAAGGCCTGCATTCTCGTTTTTAACAGGAATACGAATAAATAGACCAGATTATTAATAAATTAGCGATATTTTATATCAGCAAGTTTTCTCTGTGAGGGAGAAGAATTATGGAAGAATTTAACATGGGTTCTTTTTGTTATTTGTACAGGTAGTCAGCAGCTGGTATGCACCGCGGGGTTAGCGCCGCCCTGGCGCTGGCCGGCGGGGGCGGGGGCGGGGGCGGCGGGGGCGGGGGCGGCAAGATCGCCGGCCTCTACGACCTGGAGGAGACGCTCGGCAGCGGCCACTTCGCTGTGGTGAAGCTGGCGCGACACGTCTTCACCGGCGAGAAGGTGGCTGTCAAGGTCATCGACAAGACCAAGCTGGACGAGGTGTCCCGTGCGCATCTCTTCCAAGAGGTTACACTATTCTTATTTTTTATGATTGCTATTAATATGGATATACACGTCATACTAACCTAACATATAACTAAACTAACCACCTGGATACTAACCTAACATATCACTAAACTAACCACCTGGATACTAACCTAAAATATAACTAAACTAACTAACTGGATACTAACCTAACATATAACTAAACTAACTACCTGGATACTAACCTAACATATGGTATTTGATCATGTTCTATGTCCTAATATATTATTATTAGACTAACAAATGATTTCATACACTTTTAACAGCTTATTTTGTTTGCACATGTCTTTAGCTCATGCGTCGCACGTGTCTCGTAGTCTGAACGAATTTAATGATTGGAAAAAAATTGCGAAATTGTATGTAGGTACTACAAATAAAAATAAAAATTCAAATGCCTTGATCGTAATATGTATATCACGAGTGACAATGATCCACTTGCATACATTTTTAATTGGTTTACAAAATGTGAATAATTTTTTCTACTGAGAATACAGAAGTTTTACAAAATATAATGAAGTAAAAAAACAATTGTTTTAAGCTTGTTTTGTCAGTATACGAAAACAATATTCTCATGCTCTTTATTATTGCATATATTTTAAACTCAACACAATTTTTTTTATGTAGCCGCACCGTATCGTTTATATGACATGATGATTTTAGATGACTTAACAAATTAATAAATCTTTTATTATTTGATTTATTTTTACAATCTTAAACCCTGTGATAGTGGTTGGTTAAAACCTTAGATGAACTGATTCCAGTGGACATACTTTAGTAGGCGGTTCATATAGTTATTTCATCTCTCTGAATGGCTCTCCTTTTCAAACGCCGTGCTACATTTTTTTGTTAGATTAATATAAATATAACGTGTCTTGTGTTTTTATAATGTTATTGATTGAATTCATATTAGAAAGAACTCGATTTTATTAACGTAATTTGACAGGTGGGGCAGAAAAAAGAGCCCAGACATTGGGTGCTTTTACAATTACTATGGCAGCGACAAGGGGTGACGGCATAAAATATGGGTTTTTTTTTTTAATATTTACTCCACACAGGAGGCCCTGAAGAAAATAATTTCCCAGGTTTGTCTGAAAATGCTTTGAATTTACAATCCATCCGCATTAACGGTAAGCCGTGGACATTTTTATTCCCTGTTATGCCGTCATGCCTTGCTGTTGCCGTGCCGTTGCCATAGTAATTGTAAAAGCGCCCATTACCTAACTGATAATCCAAAGGAATGGAATGATAGAAGACTTAGTTGAAGAAGCTGCCCCACCACCAACAGGGGGTTTAAAAACACTTATGTACTGGTACCATCACGGGTACCAAGGATGAGTGGAGAGGGGAGATGAGACCCCCTTCCCTCGTGGGACCTTGAGGGAACCAAGGGGGATTGGAGAGGAGAGGTGAAACCTGGGAAGACACATTGTGGAACCAGAAGACATAGCCACATATCCAATGACAACCCTGGTGAACTTATAAAAGGGACCGGGTGACTGTTAAAGGAATGAGGTAAAATGGGAGATATCACAATGGGCCTATGGCCTAAGTGCTCACGGGAACTACATGCAAACCGTCTCTGCTCTACAAATAAATAAATAGGCATAGGCATCACACTTTCTATGCTTGTAATATAGACCCGATACAACAATCACTATTTACATCAACACATTTACCTTTTTTGTGATCTTTTTCTTGGAACATGTATTATTGCTGTTTGCTGAACGGGTCCACTCTTTATGTAAATTAATGTGTACATGGAGAGAGTTAATGCATTGTTATTACCCATTGATTACATGCCATGAATATGTCAAAGTTTTTTATTGCATACCTTTCTATTTCATGCTTTTAAATTTAGCATTGTAAATAAATAATAATTTTTTTTTTTTTACATTTAATTAAAAAAAAATTTTTTTAATTTTTCTCCACTGATCATCTCCCTAGGGAATTCCTTTGTCGAGATGAGCAGCTTTACAATTATATGCAATCAAATAAATAAATCACATAACACATATAGAGATGAATCACATTGAATATGGGGCTCCTAAGGTGATTCATGACAGAAGCTACGACATGGGCAATCCAAAATCACCACTCTCAGTCAGTATGGAATTATTTACCATTTTCTTGAATCTAGTAAAATTAAAATTAAAAAAAAATATGTTATCAATTTAAAGTTCAGCCAACATCACATTATTTGAATATTGTTCAGCTACAAAAGTTTTTTTCGCACATTGATTCAAATCCTGAAACGCTGCTTGGAACAGGTTTAGCAAAGTTTAGTGACCAGAACTGAATAGCCAGTTACTTCCCAACCTTCATATTCTTCTTCTCCTTTCCCTCTCCCACTTACTTTAGTCTAACAACATTCCGCAAATAGGGATGATGTTTCACTGCATCAAGGTAGAGCAGTAACCTTATTGGCTCTGGATCCAAAGGTTGTGAGTTATAAACCAGATTATATTTATTTATTTCTTATTTCAAATAATGTAAATAAAATAATACATAAATATTCTCAGTATCACCCCGTTGAAAGACCTCCATTCAGAATCGAAATACTGCTCAAAATGTCATTAGCCGTGTTTAGTAACCAGATCTGAATAGTCAGGTACTTTCGTCTTCCCCCTGTCACTTGCTTCAACTCATAATAATCGTCAAATGGTGATAATTAGTATTATCTTTTCTTTATAAACAAAGTCGCTATCTGTCTACGCTACGCATATGTCTGTTTGTGCACTTATTTCTTCTAACCATGCAACGGATTTTGATTCTGAAGGGTTTTCACCATCATTTAGAGAATTTCTTCCGGAATGTTTGGGTGTATAAAACATGCATATTATATTTATAGAAAGTAGAGAAAAGTCGAGCAACCCCGGGTACAAGCAGTTGAAACTGTTGTTCTTGGCATAACAATAAATATTACAGATATTGTGTGTATTGTGCATACATACATCTTCGTTCTTAACCCCTCAGGCCTCTGGTATATTCTGTCAGAAGGTTGGAGTATTTCCACTTTGCAATAAAATCCAAATAAATGGAACATTTCTGAACGTATCCGGTAACTGTTTTTGAAAGGTGATAAAATACTGATAATATATCCAGAACTTTCAAGAGCATTCTCGAACTTTCTGGAACTTTCTAGACTCACCGACAAACTCCGCCACTCAGTTTGGAACCTTATAGAACCTTCTTGAACTTTCTCCTTCCAGAACCTTCTAGAACATTCGAGAAAATTCTCTTGAACTTTGTGGAACCTTCCCGCTGAACCATAGCACATTTTCGTCACCCACTCCCACCCACACTTAGCCACCCCCACCAAACTCTCTTACTTTCGATGTGACACCGAGGGTGTCACCACTCCAATCTACCACCAAAACCACCGGTGGGTGACAGTGGGTGGTTGTGAAGAAAATTAGGCGGGTAGGGAAACACAGGTTTCTTTTTTCAATATACTAGTGGTCCCGGGCAGACGTTGTCCTGCCACAGACCGCCTTCTATGTAGGGAAGTTAAAATTTATTTATTTTTAGATAAAAAAAAAAGTATTGAAAATTTTTTAATTAAAAAGAGAACAGCGCGACCTATCGGGTCCAAAACTATCCTATATTTCAATCTGGAACCAGCCATACACATATTCACAAAATTTCATTGAAATTGGTTAGGCAGCTAAGATATTAGATAAATAAAACAAAAATCACAAAGGCTCATAATTTTTAATCAGATCCTTTGGTTTCATAAACGTTTGACTCTTCTGTGGTTAACTTCTAGATTTGAATTTGAATTATGGTGTTTTCTCTTTTTAACACTGTTTAGATCATATTTCTAACCATGACAGTAAGAGGGAGTCACTACGATTTCTATGCGTTGTTCCCAAAAGTGAGCAAATTAGCCTGTGGGGTTAAAGTAAATCTCAAAAGGCCGCAGGAGTTAATGCGTGACCAAGCCACTTCATTGCAATATTCTTATGAAGAGGTTTGATGTTTAGCTCATCTCAGATCGTCAGGCTTCTTATTCGTTCCAATTTGCCACTCCTGCCACTCCTTTCAGTAACTTGAATTCTGGTGCGTATTCTCTCATTCATCATTCTGATTTGCTGATGTATTATATTGTAATATGAAATAATTTAAATTGCAGGTGCGTTGCATGAAATTAGTCCAGCACCCTAATGTGGTGCGCCTGTACGAGGTGATCGACACGCAAACCAAACTGTACCTGATCCTGGAGCTGGGCGATGGCGGCGATCTCTACGACTACATCATGCGCCACGAGTCGGGCCTATCGGAGCACCTGGCCAGGGAATACTTCATACAAATTGTCAGAGCCATATCCTACTGCCACAGGTGATAATTTACGCTTGTTGATTCTGTTTATTTACACATTTAGTTATGTTTGACGAGAATATATCAAATGAGATCATGGTCTCGTTTCATTCTGCGTCATAAAGTTAATAATTATTTTATTTTTATTTTTGCCAATGAGATAATGTAGAATGTTTTATGTACCATGAATACAATAAAATTATTTTGTCTCCATATTTAAGTTTAGATTTAGGAATTGAGTACTTCATTTCGAGGGCTTAAAATCAAAAAACGTTGTCTACAAAAACATACAAACAATTCGAGGGCTTAAAGTCAATTAACATTGTTGTCTACAAAATCATATAAATAATCAAAATAGTCAAAAATTCTTATCTAAAAAAAAAAATTCAAATCATGATTATTGTTAGGTTTTTTCTAGATAACGTTGTTTGACTTTAAGCCCTCGAATTACGTTTTGTGTACATAATGTTGTATTTGTATGTTTTTTGTAGATATCGTTTGACATTAAGCCCTTGATATGTGGGAAAACACCATGCTCTTGCCTACAGTCTCCCAAATTGACATAGCGCCATTTAGAATTTTTTTGACAATTGTGCCTCGTTACCTTACCCACAGGTTGTCAAATTTTAGGTTGGATTATTTGATCAGCTGTCAATTAAGCCGTCAAGCATAACAGTCATCAGAATTTGTACACACACCACAGGCCAAGAATCAGTTTGACGTTGATCGGGACCGTTCAAACGTCAAATATTCAAAATGGTGCTCAATGTCAATTTGATTACTACGTCAAATATGACAGTGGTTCAAACAAATAGGCCTTATAAATATATGGGTCCAAAATTAAGACATCTTAAAATTGCAGATTTCAAAGTGTTGAAAACTTTAAAGTTTTTAAGCGTGAAAATTATAATTGTAATTGGTTTTACTGTATTGCAATAAAATTATAACTGTAACTGGTTTTACTGTATTGCAATAAAATTATAACTGTAACTGGTTTTACTGTATTGCAGTAAAATTATAACTGTAACTGGTTTTACTGTATTGCAATAAAAAGAAGATATTTAATTTTCCTACCACGATAATTAATATAAATAATGATTTACAGATTACACGTAGTACACAGAGACCTTAAACCCGAGAATGTGGTTTTCTTTGAGAAGCTTGGAATTGTCAAGCTCACCGACTTTGGATTCAGCAACAAGTTCTGTCCCGGCCAGAAGCTGGAGACATCCTGCGGCAGCCTCGCATACTCCGCCCCCGAGATCCTGCTGGGTGATAGCTATGACGCCCCCGCCGTGGATGTGTGGTCGCTCGGGGTCATCCTGTATATGCTGGTGTGCGGACACGCACCCTTCCACGAAGCCAACGACAGTGAAACTCTGACTATGATTATGGACTGCAAGTATACAATACCTCAACACGTTTCGGCTGAGTGCAAAGCGTGAGTCACCTTTTATTTTTAATTAGATACTATATTATATTTTAAGAATTAAGTTTTTAATGCATAGCATGTCCTTTGTTGATCTTACTTGGTCATTAGTTATTATAGGAAAGTTTGTCCATTAGTGGTGTGTGGCTTGCAACTGATTTGTGTATTAGGAAAATGAATTTGGATAAAAAATCATTCCAGAATAAAAACCGTTTTATCATTCATCTATTTTCAATTTTCGGCCATCTCATGCGTGTGTGTGAGTGCCACCAAAAATCGATAGATTGCATTGTCATCGACAACGAGTCTTTCAGCCGAGTTTCAGCTTGATTGGATGTCGGGAAGTGGGTTAATTTCCACTTCCAAATTTGCATTCATTCATTCATTCACAATAACAAAATCGGAATTCAAATAGATGCATTAAAAATTGCATTAGGCCAAATCACTATTACAATGTGAAACCCGCTGAACCTCATGAAATTGACTGAATATATTTTGTAGAAATTATCAATGAATTCAGAATCCGTAAAAACTGCAACAGTAAATTTTGTTTGACCGTAGATCGATTGCAAGCAAAAAAGAAGGTGCACAGACGCACGTCTCTTGCCATATGCAGAAAGGATGTGATTTACTAGTAGTTCACTAGTGTTTGTTGTGGCCTTCCATGCAGCACTCTTTCCGTACCATGTTCCATTCTGGACGTCGCTAGGGAATGGTGTTTATGGTTGAACTATAAGACGTTGTTTTAATACTGAACAATATATGTTTTTGTTTTAGATTGATAGGCAGAATGCTTCTCCGTCAGCCTGAAAAGCGTGCCACTCTAACCCAAATCTCCGCTGATCCGTGGGTGAAACTGGCTTCCGCCGGAGATCAGTCTGCCGTGGAAGCTGCCGTAGCCTTGGAGGACTCCCTCCCCCTCGTCTCTCGGCAACAGCTCAGCGAGGAGGACCACACCTTTGTGGTGCAGAAAATGGTCAATGGACAGATTGCCAGCAAAGAGCAGATTTTGGAAGCCCTGGAAAGCGATGAATACAATCATATTACCGCTACTTATTACTTGCTGGCTGAGAGAAAACTGAGAGCTCATAGGTTTGTTTTGATTTTATTTATCCTGGTACAAACCTGTGAAAAATCACGATTATAATTGTAGGATTTGTGAAGCTGAAAGTATGTAAAAAAAAATATTTGCTTCAGAACTCTTCAGCCTTTCAAAACAAGAAATTTACCTTTCGAATGTCATCATATGTCAAGCATTTAAATAAAAGAAATACACATTTCAAATAAAGATTATTAATTGCAATAAAATATTTCTGGTACCTACTTTATCGCTTGTTTATGATAAGTAGTTAAAATTTTTAAAGTTCATTGAACTCGAATAATGTTACGCTTTTACGCATGAATATTTCACATTACCCATGCACCAACAACCAAGATTGGTATGTTTAATTTATTGTGACATTTCATTGATACCTTCACTACATTAAAACACACTAACCTGTTTGTGTCACATCTTGTGTTTATAACCTCACTTTGGCGGTGTCAAAATAATCATAAAATTAATTGCTAAATACCATGAGCCATCTAAAATGTTACCTAGCAATCAATTATTAAAAAGATGAACTTATTGAATTGTTTTAATGGTAACCAGACAACTCACGACAGTGACAATTCAACACAGGAAATTAATATGACGTCATGAAAAGTGATTTTACAGGAAGTTAGGTTCATAGGAAACAAAAAAAATTTCATCACTTATTAAATTACTTTTCAAAGGTGTGTTTAGTTGTCCCAGAATCAGTTTTCTTTTTTTTTAAATAACTCTTCTTTTAAAAATATAAAGTTTCAAAATTTCATGCGTTTTGACAGTTCGGTTGTATTTTTTTTTCTTGTTTGATGTACACATTCACATTGAGCTTGTCCAGCAATTCTAAAAGTTTGACCTTTTATTAAATATACTATTACATAATAAATACATAAAATTATTATCCACATGCAGATTAGGCGATAATGCTCCATGCCGGCCAGAGGCGCTGAGCGGCCTGTCGAGTCCCGCGGGGGGCCCCAAGGGGCACTCAGGGACTCTGACGGCGCGGGGAGACGCCCGCTCCGGGGGCCCCAAGCTCCTGGCGCCTCCGTCTCAGGGCTTGCTGCTGTCGGTACCAAGAACACCAACCGATGCTCCTCAGGTATTTATATTAAGAAAGACTTGGCTGAATCTTAAAAAATTATGATTGAATAAATTAATGTTAACTCAAATAATGTAATTTTTTTAATATTGCATTTATTGTAAATATCATCAGTTGTTCAATGGGAGAAACAGCGCTTCAAAAACAATTTGTACAAAACAGTTAGGACGCTTTGTTTCACAGAATTTGAACAATTCATCATATTTCCAAGTTGATTTTTAAGTTCTATAAAGGTTCTATTCAAGTTCTGTTATTATTTCAGTTTTGTGAAACAACTCGCCAATAATGATATAAGAACAGAAATTGAATAGAACCTTCACATATCGTGAAAATCAATTTGATGAATTGTTGAAATTCTTTGAAACAACCCGTCCTCAACGACCGTTAAATTATAATTGAAAAAATCAAACCCCCATAAAAAGCTTTCCGCGATAGCTAAGTGGTTAGATCAGTTGTTTAGTTATTAGAAGATCCCAAAGTTCAAATGCATGTCCCGGCAATATGTAACCTTTTTCAGACATGTGATTTGATAGGTAATAATCTTTCATTATTTAATATTCCTGGTAAGAATCCATCAAAACGAATACTTCACACTTTGCAACCGGGGAAAATTTTTCGAATAGTGATGGGCCACACGAGTAAAGCTCATATTTATGATCCCACAAAGCTTGGTGAAATACATGCTTGTGAAGGTAACCCTATGTAAGCAGCTCCCGCACGTTCATAGAGCTGGGTGAAATACATGCTTGTGAACGTAACCCTATATAAGCAGCTCCCGCACGTTCATAGAGCTGGGTGAAATACATGCTTGTGAAGGTAACCCTATGTAAGCTTCTCCCGCACGTTCATAGAGCTGTGTGAAATACATGCTTGTGAAGGTAACCCTATGTAAGCAGCTCCCGCACGTTCATAGAGCTGGGTGAAATACATGCTTGTGAACGTAACCCTATATAAGCAGCTCCCGCACGTTCATAGAGCTGGGTGAAATACATGCTTGTGAAGGTAACCCTATGTAAGCTTCTCCCGCACGTTCATAGAGCTGTGTGAAATACATGCTTGTGAAGGTAACCCTATGTAAGCAGCTCCCGCACGTTCATAGAGCTGGGTGAAATACATGCTTGTGAACGTAACCCTATGTAAGCAGCTCCCGCACGTTCATAGAGCTGGGCGAAATACATGCTTGTGAAGGTAACCCTATGTAAGCAGCTCCCGCATGTTCATAGAGCTGGGTGAAATACATGCTTGTGAAGGTAACCCTATGTAAGCAGCTCCCGCACATTCAATTGACACCGTTTCTGACCCCAAAAACAGATTTATTTTCTGTCAAGATTTTTTCAAAATCTAATGCACTCTCGTATGAAGTCGGTTGTAAAGGCACAAAGTTATTTGTACATACATTCATAGAGTCAATTATCTGTTGAGATTAGATATTACTTCTTTTTAAAATTTTACTTTATTTATTAGTAGGTACCTTTTTTATTTGTTATAATCTCATTCCATTCTGCGTTTCATTTATGGTCTAGCGTGCGCGCAAGTGCAGCATAGTGCGGGAGGAGGAAGACGACGAGGGGGGAGACAGCACGGGGCGTCGGGGCTCCCGCTCGGAGGGGCGCCTGCACTTGCTGGCCCGCCCCCCGCCCACCGAGCGCCCCGCCGAATGTGATACAGCCAAACTGGTCACCGCCATCACCAAGGTATTTATTAACTAATACTTTGTAAATTAATTACAGGCCTTCTCATATAGCATAATCTAGTCGGAGAAACTGCTGTTGGATTTAAACTCAGTCTATCTGCCGAGCATTGAACCTTCCGGATTATGCAGGAATTTGAACACTGAGCCAAGTCAAGTTTTTACTGATGTTTTAACCAAACCGTTTAGCATTTCGTCTGTCTGTAAATTTGTTTGTACGTTCTGTTTCAAGATGGTGGCCATTTTAATGGTTTAGTAAAGTTTCTTTTTTGAAATGTGAAATCGTCTGGACTTTCTTATTCGCATTTTTTCATTACTATGGTACCTACATGCCTGAAGAAAGTTTGAAAAAAGAATTGACTTTGAGATAGTGACGTTTCTTTGGACAAATTGAATTGTTTATTTGAAATTTTAAAAAAATATATAATTAAGTAGGTAGGTATTTAAGTTCCTACTTACAAAAGATCAAACTTTGTTGTTGATTTAAAATATATAATATAAACCATAGACATATGAATATTAGTAGACCTGCCCTAAGTGATTAAAAGCGTATTATTCCCCACTCCCCATACCGGTTCCATTGGAGCCAGCTGTGCTTGCTTATGGCCTCAAGTGAATTTAGAAAACGTGACGTCATCATTCTTGTGCTAACTATGGTCGAGGCATCATCGGTTCATTTTACGAAATAACACGGCAAAATGCTGGCTTGTGGTATGAAAACTTTTGTAAAAATAGATGTGAAAAAGAGAATAAACCCAATTGTCGTATTACATTCCATATATAAGCATTATTTTACTCACAGACATAGGAATTAATAGACGAGAAGATAATGGCGAGGGGTAAAATCAACTGTTGAAGAACGAAGGGGGTAAAGCTGACTGTGATTCGTCAATAAATCAATCTGAGAGTATATAGGCATCTCGCATTATAATATCACCATTTAGTTCTTAAAAGTAAAATCTGCTTTTGAATGAATAGACATTTTTACATGGGAGCGCAAATTACTCGCTACGTTATGAACAAATTTGCGAAGTCCAAATTCGGCAAAATAAATTTCTTCTATTTTCAGAGTCGAATATTTCGTTTAAGTATTTAGTTAAGACACTTTTATAAATGTTCATAATTTACTTCCCAGCAACCAACCAGCTTTGTGTTTCGCGTCCAAACGTTTCTCGATGTGATAGTAACAACTGATTCATATTATACGATGTGAATATGCTCAAAATAAAGTAAAATAATGCTTATATATGGAATGTAATACGACAATTGGGTTTATTCTCTTTTTCACATCTATTTTTACAAGTTTTCATAGTACAAGTCAACATTTTGCCGTGTTATTTCGTAAAATGAACCGATGATGCCTCGACCATAGTTCGCACAAGAATGATGACGTCACGTTTTCAAATTTCACTTGAGGCCATACGCGAGCACAGCCGGCTCCAATGGAACCGGTATGGGGAGTGGGGATAATACGCTTTTAATCACTTAGGGCAGGTCTACTAATATTCATATGTCTATGATTTTACTTTATTTTAAGCATATTCACATCGTATAATATGGATCAGTTGTAGAAACATATACTATCACATCGAGATACGTCTGAACACAAAGCTGGTTGGTTGCTGGGAAGTAAATTATGAACATTTATAAAAGTGTCTTAACTAAATACGTAAACGAAATATTCGACTCTGAAAATAGAAGAAATTTATTTTGCCGAATTTGGACTTCGCAAATTTTGTTCATAACGTAGCGAGTAATTTGCGCTCCCATGTAAAAATGTCTATTCATTCAAAAGCAGATTTTACTTTTAAGAACTAAATGGTGATATTATAATGCGAGATGCCTATATACTCTCAGATTGATTTATTGACGAATCACAGTCAGCTTTACCCCCTTCGTTCTTCAACAGTTGATTTTACCCCTCATCTTTAATTTCTAGTCTATATATTCATATGTCTGTGATATAAACATACTATTTGGATGCGTGGTCTACTGTTTACAGAACTACTAGCTTCACCCTTAACTTGAAAATATTTTTTCCATGTGCTCCTAGTAAAAATTCAATGCTTGCAAACCATTGGGCTCTGAGCAAAAATCTCTGTTCCTAACGCCTGAGAATTTTCATGCTGGGACCACCTCATAGTTTGTACAATTTGCAAACAAAAAAGCAGGTTCATTAATGGTTATCTATATTTGTTATTTAGGTTAATTTGGAGGATGAGAACACCCGCCTGCGTTTGGGTAATGCTGGAATGGGAACCACTGCCGGATGGATGTCCTCCTTTGGGAAGAAAAATAACTGCTACGGAGAGATGGGAAGACCCAAGTCCGCTGTAGAGTCCGGACTCACCCTCAACACAAACATTGCTGCGCCTACTTACTCCATTCCAAGAATCGTTAAAACTCCCGCTTTGGTGAGAGCAGATACGCTTAAAAGCTCCCTTCCACTTCTTTCCGAAGACGACACCCCGTTGACAACCTCCATAAAGGAGGCCTCCACTATATCCATCCCTATTAGAAGTAGCGTTCATGTCGTAGAAAGTATTCCACCAATATATAAAACCATGCCCTCGCCCATCAGACCCCTGAAGCACTCCATTAATGATAGCCTAATACCCACTAAGCATACTAAGGAGGTGGACGATCTCGCTAAAGCTAGTTTGTATCAGCAAAGAAGAACCAAATATCACAAAAGTCACAGAACAGCCAGTTGTAGTTCCTCAGACGCATCTGATGAAGATTCCGAAGGACGGAAAAAGCGGCCACCAAAACACCTCAACACTCCAACGCATAAACCTATCTCACAGCGGAGGGACTCTCACGATGATTCAAGTGATTCTCAAGAGCAGGGGGCCACCGGGGGCCGAGGGGGAGGAGGCTCCTCAGGCCAAGTGACCGGGGGGGGAAGTGGTGGTGGGGAGGGGCGGAGAGAGAGTGGCGGAGGAGGGGGTGGCGGGGGAGGGGGGCCAGGTGGAGGGGGCAGTCTGAGTCGACGGCACCGCGGGGGCCGACGCGCCGGGGAGACTCGTCTCCGGGAGAGTCAGTCCCTCAACCGGATCACCGAAGTGCAGGAAGCTCAAGACACTCAGCCCGCTGCACTCCAGCCGGCTCAACGCCCCAAAGGATTCTTCCATCCCGCTCGCTTCTTCAGCAGGCGTCCCGTTCAACTCACTCCGGATGTTAGAAAAGAACCTGCCAAATCCCCAACCCCTGAAAAAGTTTCCGCATTGCATTTTTTAAGTTCGCCTTTACGTCCGCAAGTGCGGATGGAAGAAAAGGAAAACTGCCACAAGCTGGTAACAGTGTCAGAAAAACATAGTTTTAAAAAAGTGAGATTGTTAAGTAGGTATTTCCAGGTGCACAAGAAACTATGCTTGCCTCGGCTACCTGGAATACCGGGACTGCTGGGTCGCAGCGGGCGTCTGTACAAGGCACAGTCCTGCGGGAGCATCGTGCGAGACAAGATCACCTCAGCCGGCGCCTCCAGCTTGCTGCTGGTCAACGAACTGTGCAGAGACAAGCCGCTGGTGATGGACTCGCACCGGGCGCGCATCAAGCTCATAGCCGACATGACTCCCGCCCAGCAGTTCAGTATATGCCAAGTACATTTAGGTGATGCCTCAAAGTGTTGCGGTCTATGTTGACCAACAGTGTTACAGGTTTACCTCAAATTGATTACATAAATATATCCCAAATTCTGCCTAGTATGCAGATAGAAGCAGAGTCATTTTATAGATCAATTTTATGGATGTGTTAAATTATTGTCAAATATTTATACTGCGTTGTGTGTTACTATATATGTAAGAATATTTATTATTTATTATGATTAGTCGTAAAATAGTGCATTGTAACGTAGATGAATTCTTGGGTTTTGTGGTGATTTTTATGTTTTTTTGTAAATAATTTTTAGATGGTGCCAAATTGTATTAATTATTATTGTGGCAATCTCTAAATATCCCTATCTGTCTAGGTAATCAAAAGCCAACAAACCTTTCCCATTATTTGATTACATGTTACGTTCAGACGATTTCGACTGATTAGGCGTTAATGTGTTTGGTTTAAGTAAGGTTTGTTTCCCCACTATCCAATAGCAATACACCATGTATTACCAATAACACAAAACTTAATATAACAATTTACTATATCATGTACATATTGAGATGGAAGACTTCTTCATCCTATAGAAGCTTTATACGCTCTTATTACGCTTGTAATTTTATATTGGTACCAACTACCTAACCTTTATACATCACTTATTATTCTCTTCAATCATCTCTCATTATATTCCGCTAAGAAGTGAGAAAGCTTTTGGTAGTGGGTTTGTGTAATAGTGTTGGGTTGAAGTGTTCTCTTGGTGATCATTAGTATTTTTACAATTTAGGTAAGTATGTTAATTTTATATACACAAGTGTAATATTTATTTCAACCTATTGTTCTGATGTTTTTAGTGTCGAAAATGTTGTTTAGTTTTGTGAAAATTTTAGACAATTGATTTTTTAATTTATTTTTGTCTCTTAACAAAAGATGTACAGTC
Source organism: Hesperophylax consimilis (assembly GCF_061612785.1). Taxonomy (NCBI): domain Eukaryota; kingdom Metazoa; phylum Arthropoda; class Insecta; order Trichoptera; family Limnephilidae; genus Hesperophylax; species Hesperophylax consimilis. Next base: position 9,498,306 of record NC_142842.1, read on the forward strand.
TTAGAAAAATTTCTCCTAAACGTGTACATAGTATAATTCAAATAACTTTTTATGTGAAGTTTTAATTTCTTACTATATTTTTTATGTACGGTTCAATTTCCCGCAAGAATAGAATTTATATTTGTAACAGTACATACTTGCTAACCTGATGTTGGAAATGTCCTTTACATTTAAGATTTATACGTGAGCGGTTATTACATGTATCATTATGTATGTCTGTATGTCAAACAAAAGTAAGTATTTGTTATGATACAATTATGTTTTTCTAAAGGTATTTCTTCGACATTAGAGTATGATTTGTTTGAAATCCTTTTAACCAATTTTTTTTAAATATTTTTTTTTTTACTAAATTTAATTTATAAACTAAATAAATTATTTTCGTATATTTCGTAAAAAAATAATAGTACATCGATCATACTAAAGTGCAGAAAAGAGAGGGGCTCCTTTTTGTGCGACTGAAATAAAGTTGTTTTTAACTAAAGATCGACTTGATGAAGATGAAAAGAAAGCAGGCCGAGATGCACCTCATACGTCACTGGACCGAGGGGTATAACTGTAGAAAAATTAATGTCAGCCTTTGACGTTGTGTTAAATGTCCATATTGACATATTGACAGCATCGCTTGGTTTAATCGAGATGTCTTAAATCATCCCTCCAATTTGAATAAAACAACTTACTGTGTAAATTTTGTTGTGCTTTTGTATGTTATGGGTAGAAAAATCTCAATACATTTAGGGAACTAGATAACAAAATTAAATGAATATATGAAATATGAATTTGAAAAATAAAACACAACTGTTTTTTTAAATGATTTAGATGCTCAAATTAAATCATTGAATTATACATAATTTAAAAATCTTATTTTAATACAGTACCCTCTCACAAATCTGCCATGAAAGCGGCGGATTATAGTGCATGTATTCAAAATATGCTAAAAATTAAAACAAATCTAACCTAACCGAAATGTCATAAAAAAACAATAACGAATCCTGGTGATAGGTAGAATAGTCAGCGTCAACAAGCTAGACGACGGTATAGTATGAGTAAGTAAGAGTAAAATAACACAACAGTGTACGTGTTATAGCTTGGCTTCCGCCCGACTACTGAATTTGATATATGAATACTGGCAAATTATGGAACTTGATTTGGTGGTTTCAACTAGTAAAAATATCTGCAGATTATAGCACCTAGTTGTCAAATAATCGAGGGCAGATTACTGAGAGAGTACTGTGTTTTATTTGCAAACAGTGAACTAAAAGTAAAAATGCTGTATTTGAACATAAATTGAAGGTTCGTTTGGAATATGTAGTATAATGTTCCAATAGAATTTAAGCGTACTCAGAACTCTATTAAAAATTATATAATCAAAACCAGCACATAATAAAATGCTTTTTTTATTTTATTAAAATACTATCATTTTATTTTACCATATCATTTGACGAGCAAACCCAAATAAGTTGACAAGAAAACATTACATACCACAGACCAACAAATATATAGACATGTCATAATGCAAAATCTGGGTAGCATTTCGACAAGCAGGGGGCAAATCATGTGACAATAATTTTAGCACCAGGAGGGTTCCAGCATTTCTTGAAATACCACGACATCAGTTGTATTCTGATTGCCGTCAAGAACTCATCGAATAAAAAGTAAAGTTTGTTAAAGAAAGGAAACGGTTTGTAGCTAAGTTCATTGTGGGGTTTTTCTGTGCAGGGTCTAAATGTTCGTTTTTGACTGAACCGTCTAAGGCTCCGTGTAAACAGGACAAAATTTACTCGAGCCGAACCACGAAATATGAGAAAAGAACGAGCAACCGCAAATGGCGTGAAACGCAGCATGCGGTTGCTTCGTTCTTTTCCCGTAATTTGAGGTTCGACTCGCGCAAATTTTGTCCTGTTTATACACACCCTAATATGTACTATCAAATTGGGTTGCGTAGCGATACAAATTGTGTGAGGTGAGTAAATTACAACACATATTGTCTAAATATGTGGAAATAAGCCAGAATTTTTGCTATTTATCTTTTTTGCTAGCAGTTTGCGCCCCATTCTAAAAAGGACTACATAGTAATTTGTAAGCAGATTTTATTTTCGAGGACTAAATAGTGATTATTATGATGCGAGTTGCCAACTTGGTTTGTTCCTTTTACCCTTAAGGGCCCGTCAATGGTTTTCATTTTAAATGGAGAAATTTTATTATCATATCCTTTAAAATTACTTTCAATTTATTATTATTTTAATTATCAACAAAAATTAAGACTCTAAAATATATTATAACTATTTTTTATGGAAAAACACCACATTTGTAAATGGAAAAAGATAATACGCAAAAGTATTTTGAATAGAAAAAAATATGTGTGTAATATGTTAATTTATTGAAACTGGGCTTTCGCAAGCAGTAAAGATTTTTGCATAATTTTTGGGCCTTACAGACCACTCAATTTCGTTGATTGGTTATTATGAATCTGGTTGAGTTAAATGTAAAGTTGAACCGTTGTATGCAATAAAGTTAACACTCAACGGTTGACACAACGGTTGAACCAACCAAATTGAGTGGTGTGTGAGGCCCATTATTTGTGATCTTTACTTTTGGTTCTAGTTACATATTTATTTTTATCACTCCAGCTTGGTTTTTGGGTAAAATTGTTACTGTTGGACTATTAAATAAAGATTTAATGAAAGCAAAAATAAATACTAGGTACATATTTATATCAGTTTATCCAATACTTTGTTAGTAACAGCGATGTGATGAAATAAACTACTTTTACTACATTTGAATCTTTTCCGTTTGTATGTTAATAACAATTATGGTTAGATATTATGCAATGTCTTGTTAATAACCACTCGAGCGATGGAAATTTCCGGGTGTTTGGTTTTCGATTCGGCCATTCGATTTAATTAATAACCTACCTCCAAATATGTATAAGGAAACTTCTGCTTTCTGTGGTTTAAAGCAAATGAATCCAACTAGATGTCACGGTTTAAAGCCAATGAATCCACCTAGATTTCATGGTTTAAAGCCAATGAATCCACCTAGATGTCACGGTTTAAAGCCAATGAATCCACCTAGATTTCATGGTTTAAAGCCAATGAATCCACCTAGATTTAATGGTTTAAAGCCAATGAATCCACGTAGAAGTCATGGTTTAAAGCCAATGAATCCACCTAGATTTCATGGTTTAAAGCCAATGAATCCACCTAGATGTCACGGTTTAAAGCCAATGAATATAGCCAATTTTTAGGGGTTAAAAACAAAATTTTTTTTTCAAATTATCTAAATTTATAATTCATTGTAATTTATATTAAAACATTAACCCCATGAAAAATTTTTTTTTTTTACTATAATTCATTCATTAATTTTCGACCTAGTTGCCGACTAGTGGGCCAGCTAGTAGCCAATTTCAAAGATTTTTGTTGTTGTTCGTTTTTGTTTGACTGTGGATTAAACCTTCCTCCCCTTAAACTGCTGTGAACTTTTAACCCCTATCCATATATTTGCAGTCCAGTGAAATTATGACTACCTTCAGGTACACTGCAGTATGTAGAGCTAAGTTTTACATGTTTTGAATTATTTCGTTACTGTCAATGAAAATTCCAAAGTAAAAAGTTAGGTCCCATAGAAATGTGTCGATTATTTCAATTATAATTTTCAATATTATATTTGGCTTTGAGATATTTACTAATTTCTACCTGTTTTTTTTGGTTTGACTGAGGATTGTACCTTCCTTCCAAGGCTTTAGAGTTAACCACGCTAACAATCTCGCCAAATTCCGGTCGGGTAAGACTGACATTTATTTCCGATTTTGGAGAAATGCGTATATATGTCCGCGTTTGTGTACGTGAATGCCACCTAAAGTTGATAGAGTGCATTGTCATCGACAATGAGTCTATCTGCTGAGTTTCAGCTCGATCGGTTGCCGAGAAGTGGGTTAATTTCCGCATTCAATTAGTTCCTGAAAACAAAAGTGAAATTCAAATAGATGTATTTAAACATCACCCACCTAAATTTGGGTAGCTATCGCTCGATTGGCTAAAAGCTTGTATAATGTTGGTATGTGGACGTTTTACTGTGCGGGCTCCTCTGACAAATCTAGTATTACGAATAGTATTTTTTTAGTGACTTTGTAAAGTGTTTGAAGTACAAAGAGCTGATCACTGCCGAAGGTGAGAAACAAGCACAACACACTTATATTTGACTATAAATCTGAAATTATTGCGACTTTCATCATATTATTAAAGAAAGTCTCAACGCAGTTTCGGAGTACAAAATTCAGTATTAATTTAATAAAACAACCTTGTTTATTATTTATCTATGTATTCAATAAAACAATTTGCATAATTACATAAATGAGAGTTCAATCTTTGTATGCGGTTTATGGTACATTACAGACAAAATGTCATCAGTAGAATAAAGCATTTAAGTACGTAATAATATTTATAATGAAAGAGTGTGCGTTATATTATCTCATGATGTTTAAATTAATTATTTTTTAAATCCTAAAAATTTGCAGAAGAAATCAGTAGAAAAATCTTTCACATATTGACTTATAAAAATTATGTATTAGAACATATTTCATAACAAAGTTCTACCAAAGTTTTTTCATGATCTGCTATTCTTTATTATTCAAATACTCTTGCTAATTATGAGACAGCCTTTTGCTATGCTCCTGTGTATTCAAAATAAATAGGCTGCCTAATCCGCAGCTTTGTAAAAGACTTGTTCTTAAGGCTTTCAAATGGTAAATAAAGTGTCGCTCACGTTTTGTAACTTTCTTGCTCATGCATCACCTGATTCAGTTGTATTTCTATATGGTAACTGATTGTGCTATTATATAATTGGTGACAGCCTTGTTACTTGTAACGTTCCTGTATATTAAAAATAAATATTCTGCCTAGATTAGTCCTGTAAATTTCCTTTCTTGTTATCACGAAAAATCCTCAATTTTGCAGAACATGCCGCATTGTACAATAGAATAAATTTTGAAATTAGAAATTTCTTGTATATTTGGTATAAATTTTTTGATTCGCTCGAAAATTGGGATTCCTACTAATGTTTATTCATAATTTATATACATACATAATGATGAAAGTTACCTACATATTCTAACACAGACATTTTTATAATAGTCTTAGAAGTGTGTCGTTCCGGACGGAACGAATCCAACGAATCTGATTCTGAATCATTTTGCCCACTCCCCTGTCAAATCGTAAGTAAATCTGATAAGTTAGTTTGCTCTTGTAACTCCTATAACTTCTATCGTTACCAAACTCAGTAGCGTTCCACAGGGTTCGGCGAGTCCAGCAGAATGAATCGAACTACACAATGAGTTTGATTCCACCGGATGAGTCCGGCGGAATTATAGGACCGAAAGGAACGAGTCCATTCGGCTGAACTCGGAATCGGACTTAAGTTCGTAAAATATGTGGAATGACTCACTTCTAGTTTGCATGCATGATGTATGGGGATTTATTAAGATATCTGCCGCTTTCTAATTCTGAGTGAGACATTTTTATTTACACCTCCTAATCAGTTCTAGTTTTTAATATTCAAACCTTTTTCATTTATATTTTGGGTATCTAACTGTTACAACAATGTTGTGAACTACAACATGCGGAGTTTGTAATACCTTCTAACTGGAGATTTTCTATTTGTTTTCAAATAATGTGTCCTCCCTTATTTGCAACTCGGTTTCGCAGTTCCATTTCAATGGTAAACAGATTCTGTCATTATAAAGTTTGTGATGTTTAAGTGCTATTTTATAATATACATAGTGTTATACTGAAAGGTGAAATGGAATAAGTTCTTATTTTTAACTCCTTGCTTCAGACCAAGTACCTATTTATTTTTATACCGGCTATAAATATATCTTAAATGTATTATTTGGTGCTATCATGAAATTATCATGTAATGCTGAAAATTTATTATTGCATTTGAATATTCCAAAATCGTTTTTCAAACTTCTACTTGCTTACTACACTGCTCATTTTAGTACTGTTCTAAGGCTCAAATCACTTTACAAAACTTATATACTTGATGTTTTAAATTTTCTTTTGTCAACATCAACATCACCAGATATCACAAGAAATCACACAACGTTCATTGCACTTGAGGAACTTAAAAAAATTCATAATCTGCTCTTTCACAGATGGCGCTAATTTAATTATTTTAAGAAACAAACACTTTTGCAAGTTATGCTTTAAAATATAAAGACAAATTATTTGTTTGCGCCAATACATACGCAATAGTTTTATGAATAAATAGTTTTGTCCATATACAAACTCAATTCTTTCAAGAAAGGCACACAAATACAATAATGTTTCTGTGATTCAATCCAATATTGTATTTGTATGCCTTGAAGGAATTGAGTTTGTACACCGACGAAACTATTTATTCAAATTGCGTATTTACGGGTGCAAACAAATAATTCATCTTAATATTTTAAAGCATAACTTGCAAAAAGTGTGTTTTTGTTAGATAATTAAATTAGCGCCGTCTATGAAAGAGCAGATTATGAATTCTTTTATACAATAAGTATACCTACACTTAAATCATAGCTACCATCGCTGAATGGTATATATAAGTACTAATGGAAAGTACCTATAGAAACAATAATAAGTTAGATTATGAGAATCCATGAAATGAAAGAAAGAGGTTGGCTGTTTTAAACATTCATTTCATAATATAATAGTGGATTTGTGAGACACAATTTAATCTGTAATGATAGCAACAAAGAATCGTCATTGATTGTTTTTGTACCTTTTTTATGGAAGTTTTAATAAAATAATGTATTTATTTGGTAAAAAAAAACTGGTTTAAAATGTTACGTTTTTGATTTACTTAAAGCAGATTAAAAAACTAATCGGCTTAGATAATAGAAAATACTTGTTACGTAACTTTTCATGCTGCATATTTATTTAAAATTTGATCTACAATAAATATTTTTCTAGCTTTTCCATTGGAATAAAAGACATCTTGAATAACAACAATATAACAAAGAACTACATAAAGATAGACATATTAAATATAACACATATTCACATGTTCAGAGTTAATCTTAAACTAAAAACTGTCCAATGTATTTTTAAGAGTGTAGGAGTAATTATTTATTTAACACAATATTATGTAGGTATTTAATAAATTGAGAGCATTCTTGTTACTTTTTCTCTAAGGGGAAGTTGTTTTTTTAGCGACATTTCATATAAATTGAACTATGAGCAATAAATAAATGGATGGTTCCTTCCCCAAATCGAGGGCTTAACTAATTTACACAGAAGTGAACGTTGACTTGGGCAGCCATTGAGCCCTAAAGTGAGATAACTATAAATTATGTTACTTGGACCACTGTTTGTGTAATTTATACATTTATTAATATAAGATTAGATGTTTTACACTGTTTCTTTTAAATGATTTTTGTACAATATAATGTTTTGATGTCGTTCAGAAATTTTTAAGATGGTTTTCACTCCTTTGTATGTGTGGTAAAGCTAAGTTCTCTAGGTGTAGATGTTGCAGTGCAATAATCTCGTAGATCCGTGACCACTCCACTCATTACCACATTACCATTAGGTAACATGTAATTTGGTAACAGTGAATACCACCCGATGTTATTATTTATATTCTTAGTTTGATAAATGTGTAACATGAATGTATATTAATATTTGAGTGTTTTCTCTCGGTGTAATTACTTTAATAGTATTAAATTAAAACACAATATTTGTAAATAGGTAAATGTGTATGAATAAGCAGCGAGCTGGTCTTGCAGATATTATCTCACAAACTGTAACATACATAATATGCTTATTATGTTTGGTGTATTGTTGAATTTATAATCTTAACTCAAATACAGAAAATGTATGGAGCATATTGTGTTCGCCTTTTCACTTTTTATATACACATGATCCCGTGTTTTCATAAAAATATACTCACCAATTGCCAAAGTTAATAATTTTTTATGAGACACTATACTATACAGGGTGTTAAGGGACGTAGTTGACTTACTTTAACCAGTATTCCTGGCATTATTTGGAGTAAAAAATGTTAATTATATTTTGGTCTCGGATATCAGTGTTTTTTTGTTCATCTAAAAACATTAAAAAATCAGTTGGTATTGGACAACTAGGGTCAGGGTGAGAGGTTGGGAATTCACTCGGCTGAGTGACCGGTATTTTTTTTTTTTTTTTTTGCTTTTGAATAACAAAAATTGAAATAGTCACCCGAGGCCAAAATTCTATGAACCTTTTTTACTCCAAATAATATCAGGAATCACTGGTTAAAGTCAGTGGCGGCCAGCTAATATGTGCTCCCGAGCGCCGAACAACCAACAAGATTTCCGACATGGCTAATCACAATACGAAACTCGGCTCGGTTATAATATCTCATTCAAAAGGTACCTACTTATTAAGCGCGCTTAACTTGCAGACCGACTTTGACTTGTGCCTATGTTCGTAGCAGTTCGTTTTCGATTGCGATCCAAAATTTAACTGCTTTGTCGCATATTCTGTGGAACAGTCGAAAGCGTGGGTCCATACCATTACCTACTATTCTTTGCAAATAATACCATATCAAGAACGGCGTTCGGAGTTTTACCACCACATCAGAAGGAACGGTTTATTCAGTAGAAAGTTAAACTAAAACGCGTATGTTTGATATTATTGTCGATATCGTTGTTTCAATTTACCATCTGCTATTTTTCAGCGAATGTTACGCTTCTTCGATACAAGCATACAGGATAAAACTTGTCATTAAGAGATGAGTGATGGTCAGATTACTTATTATCAGTTCAGTCAGTACTCGCCGTTGCCAGGCATTGTCTCTTGAATTTAAAACTTTTCTTACTCTGAGAAAGTTTTGAAGTTTAATTGCAGGTTATATCGATCTTGTATATCAATTATTAATAAGGCATATCAATTGCATGTTATACTAATTTATGATTACTTTTGTGTTTGTTCAACGTATAAATTAAGAATGAGTTTGAATGTGGAATACATTAAGAATAATAGGTCGAGTTTTGAAAACAAAGTGATAATAAAAAATGCCGGTCCACCTAAAACCTGAACTGATAATAAAACAAGAGTGCAAATCTGGATCGAAGAAGTTTACTCGATCATTTAACAAAACAATGTATAACAAAGCTTGTAGCTCTGTGCATGTGATCAATTGAATAGTTTATTTTGTTTTACGTGTTTAATTTACGATGTTGATTCAGTTTGGACAATCAGCGGTGTTACTGATGTAACTCACCTTTCTGAAAAAATCAAAAAACATAATTCTTATCATTTACATTTACAAAAAGTTTTGAGCTTAAAGGTTTTAGGAAAAGTTGACATCAGAATGCAATTGGATTCAGGCTACCGTGCCTAAGGTAAACACCATAATGAGCTATTTAATAAAAATCGATACAGGTCAAATTTCCCAGAACATGATTTCAATGTGACGCTTAAAACGTATGACTTCCTAAATAAAGTTCAGTACCTAAAAGGTAAACTCTGTGCAATTTACGCCCGCGACGATTTTTCAAAAGCTAACGGCGCTTTATCAATTTTGCAACTTTTTTATAGTACTTGTTTATTAGAAGACTTTCCCGAGACTGTGAAATTACTAAAACTTTTGTGCACCATTCATGACCTTTGGAATGACCTCAGTTGAAAGCTAAAGATGTTTCTCAACGTTAAAAAGAATAAAAATTTTAACACGTTGAGCCAGGACAGACTGAACGTACTATCAGTGTTAAGCATTGATAGAGGTCTTTGCTAAACAAAATGAACAGAGAATAGAACTTCTTTATAAATAGGTATGTACCTTTATTTAATTTATTTTATGACTTAATGTTGTAATCCGGTGAACCCCCACATATTTTGACCACCGGCCGCCACTGGTTAAAGTAACTCAAGTACGCCCCTTAACACCCTGTATAGAGTGGTTGATAATCTCAGTATTGCCCTTGTCAAAGGTGAATCGAAATGTTGTTTGAAACGGCTTTAGCCCTGTTTAGTGACCAGATCTGAATAGCCAGATGCTTCCCAGCCTTTCTCTTCCCTGTTTCCTTAATTTCCCCACTTCCTTCAGCCTCATAACATACTCCGATTGGGGATGCCATACTCTTATTTGAGAGGAGTTGGGACTCTTGTGCAGTATTCCACTTTAAAGAGACGATTCACAATAATATGTTTCAGAATGTGAAGAAGTAGTACTTATTGAAAACTTTAGTAAATAAACACGCTAGATAATATATTAAAATAGCACCTGACCTTCTGTGGAAAACAATAATTATTAGTTACATTTTTAGTTTCAATATGTTTTCTCAGGTACATGAAGAATAATGATTTAGTCTACCACAGCCACTATCATCAGTTAAAATAAAAATAAAACAATGTTTAAACTCGGAAATGACTAAAAATATTTATCTATCAACATCAACACCTTTCGAAATGGTTTTTGGTGCAGTCCAGGCTTCTTTAGGGTCAGAGTCTTGTAATACCTCCAGGGCCTTCTTGCTGTTCTGGACAAACTCCATCAGGCCTCTGCTCATGTAGTACGGCCGGGAGATGCCGTCGTTCCTCTCACAGTCCTCACAGAAACAAAGGAATATTGTGTCTATGGCCATCTGCAGACCGACAAGTAAACAATTAATTATTATAATTTTTTTCGAAGGAAGCAAAGACTTAGGGGTGTGACATTATATATTAAATGAAAACACAATTTGTAATATATATATAAGCCCTGACGAAGCTTGAGGTAAGCGAAACTTGGTCGGTTGTCGTGTTTTAATTCAATAAAAGTGGTGTATTACAAAGTTTGTTTTTGCAATAACAACATATATGAACACAAGTCGTTGTCTGCTGTCGCCTTTCTGGTATCTTCAATCTTTTTTTTTCTTTACTAAATAATTAATCAATTTACAGAGTACAATAATGTATGTTAATTAAGATAATCCATAAAACTAGTTTTCACTGCTTTTGTTTGTTTTTTAATGTTTCTCTTCTATAGAAGCTGGTGCTTGTGTTTAAAAGAGTGTTCAGCATCAGGATGAAGAATATTTAATGTTTATAAATAAGATTCAAGAAAATTTGAATATTAAATAATATATGTAATGAACAAAAATTAAAATTTATAATTAATTAAGAAGATAGTTTCATCATTGTGTTATTTTTACACTGAACTTCTCTTTCATTGCTTTTAGTAGGTGTTTATCGTTTTCAGTACTGAGAACTACTATCTGAAGTCAGTGGGACTATAGCACCACTAATTATTTGTTTATTGAGAATCGTTGAGTCACACCATAGGGTTAAAAAAATATTTATTGTACTGAAGTTTAACTGAAAAGTGGGTGTGTCAAGCCTACGCAAGACAGAAGTGAAACTTCTAGTATTCCTCTCTCTCTATTTTCATTTCATCATCTCTATTTTCTCTCTTAGGTTAGTTTGAAAATTAGAGGTTAAATAATTCAACGACGAAGCATGGATTTGCTTTTTCTAATATTTTCTTATAGATGAATGACGTTCGATTAATGTATAGTTCCAAAAATTTTCAATTTATTCACAAGTATACAATATTACATAAATAACAATATTACAATTAAAAATTACAAAGAAATTACAATGACAATGATGTGTTCATCACCTCTATCTCGTCACTACTCATTTTTAACACTGAAATTCTGTACCAAACCGTATGAACCACAATCAATTACGTATTTCACTCGTATTACACTCACGACGCAGTATACTAACCAAGCAGCTGATGCTTGGCGTGGCGCAGTTCGCTGGTGTCTGAGAGAGAGGAAAGAAGAGAAGAGAGAGAACGTTCGTGAGCGGCTCCCCCACCTCAACAAGCGCATATGGTGAGAGAGGGACAGTGAACGGTGAGCGGTGGTGGGGGTACCCGCATTTTCGTGTCGATCCTGACTCGGTTTTACTCCGTCCCCGAAAATCCATTACGCGCCTAAAGAAGTTTCACTTCAAAAATATCTACCTCAGAAGAAAGGTGGTTTAAGAGTGTGGTCATTCTCCCCAAAGGCGTGATCATCGATAGATTGGGAGGCTGAAGGGAGTGCGGAGGGGAAGAGGAGGGTTGGGAAGCACCTGGCTACACAGATCTGGTCACCAAAAACCTTTATGACCATATATGTGGTACACCCTGAATACCACCATTCAGATTAGAAACATTGCTGGAAATGGCTTTAGCCATGTTTGAAGATCAGTTCTGAATTGCCAGGTGCTTCCCAACTTTCCTATTTCCCTTCTACATTCCCTTCAGCCTCACAAAATACCCCAATTGGTTATGTCATATTCCCACAGTCAGGAGCAGTTGGGTCTCTTGTGCCATATTCACAAAAAAAAATGGTTTCAATATGATGTTTCTGTAAAGGGATGTTCACTGCTGTCAACCATCGTTAGTGAAAAGCAGTTAATTGTTGCATGCATTACATACATAAACCTTAATGATTGCGGCACTCACCTCATAAACAGTCATGAAACAGTGTGAAGTGAGATAAGCCACCACTCCCGCTATAGCCAGGGGCACCCACACGTGTTGCACACCTTCTTTTTTCTGTAATAAATTATTCACAAACATTACCAAAAAATTCATCTAGTATAATACTTTTTTATGCCACCGATTAAAAGCTATATTGTTATACGAGGCCACTAGCGCAAGACTGGTCTAACCCCAAATTCCCAGGATGGAAATAATTAGATTGAAAATATCCCATTTTTTTCACTATCAAAAAACAGGAAGCTGGTGAATCCACATCACATAGAGAACCCATTTTAAAGACGGTAAACAGTTGATGTAACAACGCGCGCAGTTCTACTGAACTGAGTCCAGTGGACGTACTTTGACGGGCCGTTCATGTAGCTATTTCATTTGTTCACATGTATTCTTTGAATGACTATCCTTTTCATAAGTGGTGCTACATTTTTAGTTTGATTAGCGTGAAAATAATGTGCCTTATATTTTTATAATGTCAAATAAGTTTTTGACGGTTATGTATTTATGGCGCCATCTGTTTTTCCTTACGGAAATGGGGAGTAATAATTTTTTTCTCATATAATACACACTCATATGTCACAAATACATAGGTGTAGATCAATAACTCAGGTGAGGGTTAAACCACTATGCTGCTGCAGTAACTAAAAACACAGTATCTTCCTTGTGACTCTCAAGGAAGACACTGTGTTTTTGTCACGCAACATGTGACCTCACATGAAAGTGCTTTCTAATTAAATATTGCATAGTTTTACCTGAATAAGCTCAATTCCAATGAGAACAGTAATCATGACAACTAGCGCCTTTCCCAGAAAAAGAATGAAGTCTCCAACAGAGTTGATGGCCGCCACTCTGAGAGCGTTGTTGGCTAAGAGACCAAATGCCTTTTGGCCAGCTCTACAGAAACTGTACCCAAATATTGCTGCAAATTAAAAATCCAATTTGGTCTGTTGGGACAAAAACACATACGGAGATGTTGCTTCAATAAGAAAAACAATGTAAAAAGTTCCATCTTTCATACATAACGTGGACTTTATAGCGTCAATCAACACAATTATTCGCTCCATTTATGAGTTACTATTATCAGTTGAAGTGCTGAATGCAATAATAACTTTACTTTTGATGAAAATTGTAGTTTTTAGTAAAACGCGTTGAAGGCTTTTTGAAATGTGTAATATGCAATAGTAACTGATGTTCAAAATTTTGCGTGTAGCTCCTTCTTTGTAAAACCTACATTAATATTAATATTTAAACAGCAGATAAAGAAGGGATTGGAGATACCAAAAAGGTGATGGCAGCAAAAAACAGTTTATTAGCTTTAAGTTTTTATTGCATTAACCTCAATTGTTATGTGAAAAATAATAAAATTTGGAGGTATTTACCCCAAGTGACCCTTAATCACCTTTTTTTACCTAGAAACGACAAACAATCATATGCCCTGACAGGAATAATACATAAATGGTATTAATTGCTATGTTGATGAATAAATATCTACTATTCTCAAGGGGTAGGAAGTTAGCCCTACCCTAAGTATAGCCCTGCTAGTTAATTATGTAAGTAAAACACACCCACTAGTATTTTCTACTTTAAAGGTACTTACTTATATTCACAATAATTGCCACTCCCAGTGTAAGCCCTGGGGTGTGTCAACAACATAAATTATCAGAGGGCCAGGCTTTAAGGGCTTTTAATTTAGATCATTATTTTAGTGGGCCGGTAAATAAAATATGCAATGCCAAAACTAGTGTGACACAATATAAAGCTTGTTAGCTTCTCACGCCTGTTTATAAGCTCTGGTTTTTTGTGATACATTGGTTCATATGCACATTATTTTTGCTCCCCTAAACAGTAAAGTATGTATGGGTCACTTGAGTGAAAATTAATCATTTTTTATTTGGCTTAGAAAAGATTGCTAAACCATAACTTTTTAAAACATTTTTATTGTATTTTTCTGCATGTTGAATTTTTGAGGAGAGAAAGGAGAGAATTTCGTGTCTTGAAGAGACCCATGCTATAGGAGAGAGGAAACACAGAAGCCTGCAAATTGCCCCACAGCCGAGATGTTGAACTGATGAAGAACGAGTCGTAGAAACGACCCACTCTCAACAAATTTCAACTATTTACAATAAATGGTGGGTGTATGTTTGGCGTATTTCCCGACTATGCACTGATGCCGAAGGGATCAATAACGCAAGTTCCTCAGAAAATCTTACATTGAAATGTAATCAACTTGTAGAACAAGGACAGAATTCCCACAGGACGCCTGTGCTCTAAAGATTTCAATCCGTTTGTTAAGACAGGGGAATCTATCAAACAGACTACCCATTTCTGCAGAGAGTTGAGGGTTTTTTCAAGCAAAGTTAAGTGCGTCAATTTATAACTGTTTGAGTTTTGTCACCTGTTTCAATGTAAGCATTTCTTGACAGGTACTGAAGGAACTTTTCAAAACAGTAGAGACAGCACTGGCAGCATTTAAATATGCATTCCGCCAATCTGTTTGATGATCCCTTCAGTTGTTTCTGGATGATAGTCAGGACTGCTCTCATCATTTGGACGATGGCAATTAATAATGAGCCAAGAGCTACAGTGCCAAGGTGGAATCTCACTAGATTCCAAGAACTTCGGACTATAGGTGAACACATGTTTTTCTTATTTCTGAAAATCAATAAATAGATACCCATATTAAAATGTAACTACAAACAATGAAAGGCATTGTACTGAAAAATGGCAATAAATGTCACAAAATTTGTAATATATCTAAGTTTTATTTATTACCTTGTGAAAAACCAGGAAGCGACAGCCCCGGCTATCAGCATGTGCTGACATCCTATTATGAATTGAGTTATCCAAAATAATGCAAACAGATTATACCACCTACAAACCTGCCAACAATAATTATTAAATATAATATGTAGCTTTACATAAAAAAATTGAATTACAATACATTACAGACAAGGTCAAGATTTTCCCTAAAAGTCAATATTTCGTCGACACCATAAATACCTCAAATGTATCCATTAATGTTTCCTCATAAATGGTTTAGTTAGGGTTTGAATCTTGGCTTACAATATAAATATTGTAAGGAGCGGGAAAAGTTTCTCATTGAAAATGGAAACATTGATGAAAATTAATACATTGAAAGGAGTTTTCACAGTGAAATTGGTATCACGGTCACCGACTAGTTCCCAGTTCTAAGCCTATTTCTTTAATGTGCGTTTTATTTTTATTTTTCCTATGTGAGTCCCAACTATGTGCAGCCAGTGGGACTATAACATTCCCATTTGGGGCATGTAGTTAGGCTGAAGGGTGGGGAAGGCAAGGAAATGATGTAAAGGATATTTGGAAGTACCTGGCTATATAGATCTGGTCACCAAACACAGCTATTTATATTTTGAAAGGTGGTATTTCACCGGGGCGATACTGAGAGTATCTATAACTTTGGAAGTGATACAAATAATTAAGGCTCCGTAGTCAGCTGATTTGAAAGGGAGATGAGTAAATACAAATCTTAAAGGGAGCGTGCTAAGATTTTTTAAACAATCATAATTAATAAGCGGAAGCGAAAATATTTCATAGAGCATGACTTGTTTAAATTAGAGCAAAAATCTCTCGACAAATGTCATAAGTAGCATTTAAAGAAACACTGTTTTTTATAAGTTTCGGAGCATATTAAGATTTTTTCTGTAGAGGAAATGTAATTACTTTTCAGCTCGGAAAATGTATGGAGATTGTCTTTAAGAGCATACAAAAGTGATGTTATTATTCTTACTTTCATTGTGGTATCTTTCCTGTAGTGAAAACTCTGGTTTGTTTCCAGTGTTAGCATTCCCGCACTTTCCACCCAGAGGCTTAGATAAATCCACAAACCAACCGTCAGGGCCAGGGCAGCAAACGTCTTACATTATGAAAAGATAATAATATATTATATCTGAAGGTTTTTCCAAAAATCTTAAGAAACTTTTATAAAACATTACACTGATTCGCACTATTACAGCAAAATTTCAGGGGATGTACAAGTAAATCATTTTAAAGATACCCTAGCTTGTGAAGTGTGTTACCTACTGACTGGATGGATCAAAAACTAATTTGGGGTGGGATCTCCAGCGACCAAATGTTTTCAAAACATCGGACAAAAACAAAAACATTGTGTCGGGGCCGTTTTTTTGTTTTCCGTCGGCCACAGAAACAAAAAAATTGTGGCCATGCCCCAATGTTTCATGTTTGCACAAACATTTAGTTCAGTGTTTTGGTCATATTGACACCAGAAACCCGGCTTCAGGTATCTGAAGAATTATATAAAAAACATAAAAAGAACTTCTTCGAATCAAATCACGAGTTTAAATTTAAAACAAATTCATAAAAATTATTTTTTTAAAAGTGAAATCGTTGTGTTTATTTGGACATTTTCATTCGAATTTTTAAATATTATGGGTTATAGGTGGGTCCTGTGAGTATTTTTCGTTACTGGGTGCAGTGAGTACAGGTACAAAAAATACTTGTGATTTAAGATTTTCACGGCCAAAAGTATTTTTGCTATTTGTTTTTGGGGTGTTATGCCGTGTTGCGCTAACTCCTTCTTTAGCCAACGTTTCGGACAGCATTGCAGTGTCCATCATCAGGGCAGATGTGTTATTATACTGGCAATGCTGTCCGAAACGTAGGCTAAAGAAGGAGTTAGCGCAACACGGCATAACACCCCAAAAACAAATAGTAAAAAAACAAAAAATACTTGTTAAAAATACCAGTTACAAAATATTCACAAGTATTTTATACCTATCTGGGGACTGGGTACAGAAAGTAATAAATACTCAGTCCCAGTATAAAATACTTGTTAGTATTTTGGAGATTTGTCACAAGTACAAAGTACCGAATGAAAATACCCGGTACTTTTACTGGAACGATAAATACTCCTCTCCTCTATTATGGGTATGTATACCTGCCAGAAGAAAGTTTCATAAAAGAATTGTCATTGAGATAGTAAAGTTTCTTTGGGCAATGTATAATTCCTTGTTTGAAAGAATTTTTTTTTTAAAAAGAAAGACAAACATTCCCGGGTTACGAATAACCTGACAATATTTGAAAATCTCCTACTACCACCACAGTAAGCTGAAAATGTTGCTTGTGTTGTGATGGGGGACTTAGCCAGCCGAGGAATTGAACACACTACGCCTGGGTGGGACCCAAACGCGATGTCAACTCGGCCACCTACCGTACATAAAATATATATATTTTTTTTATATTAGGTAGTTTGAGAACCAACTTACAATTTCGGAGGAAATTTTGGTTTTGATTTATTAAATAAGAGAAAATTAGAAACATACTTTTTTGGGAGTGAACAGTTCACAGAACTACTGGTCAAAATTACGT
Organism: Hesperophylax consimilis; assembly: GCF_061612785.1. Classification (NCBI taxonomy): domain Eukaryota; kingdom Metazoa; phylum Arthropoda; class Insecta; order Trichoptera; family Limnephilidae; genus Hesperophylax; species Hesperophylax consimilis. The sequence continues at coordinate 9,516,162 of NC_142842.1, forward strand.
TAGATTAGATTATATTTTTCTAATCTAACCTAATCTTGACCACAGTTTACAGAACTACTAGTCAAGATTAGGTTAGATTAGATTATGTTTTTCTAATATAAACTAATCTTGACTATTGTTCACAGAACTACTAGTCAAGATTAGGTTAGATTAGATTATGTTTTTCTAATCTAACCTAATCTTGACCACAGTTTACAGAACTACTAGTCAAGATTAGGTTAGATTAGATTATGTTTTTCTAATATAACCTAATCTTGACTATTGTTCACAGAACTACTAGTCAAGATTAGGTTAGATTAGATTATGTTTTTCTAATCTAACCTAATCTTGACCACAGTTTACAGAACTACTAGTCAAGATTAGGTTAGATTAGATTATGTTTTTCTAATATAACCCAATCTTGACTATTGTTCACAGAACAACTAGTCAAGAATAGGTTAGATTAGATTATATTTTTGGTTTATTTCACCCTTTTCAATTTTTTTGTTCTGTTTTGTCATGGAACCCCATAAAAATTTGAGTAGTCTAGTAACATTACCACTTACCACAATGGGCTCAAAGAGTAGCACAGGCATACTGGCAATGGCTTTTCCAGCTTCCTTGAACAATTGAATAACCAGAGCGATCCGCTTCCTCATCACAAACAGAACGAGGAGGACCACCGCCGTCACTACTGTGGCTATAATGGCGTAGGCTAAATAACTGTGGACCTTCCTCTTGCTGATTTCGTCCTGGGATTTTTCTGCGATTTCCTTCAGAGCGTTTCTTTCACCTACCCACGTTACCCTGTTGAAATAATAGGTTTAAAATGATTATTTGCTGAAAATAAAATGAAACAGAAAAAAAAATTAAAAGAGTTCGGGGGTATATTTTTATCAATCTCATATTTTCCTTGAAGATTATTGTAGTGATAGTCCAACTTAAAAACTAGCACTTTGTAAGTATGCTTTCATAGTTGAATATTTTTTTTGGAAACCTACCAAATTGGCCCGATTTTGGTGTTTAGCTCATGGGGGTGTATGGCGTCACATGTACTCAAATCAGTTGTCAAATCTGATTTCCGGATGGTACATATGACGTCAGAACTTGTCCAGAGTGTTTAGATTTATTGGCTTTTTAATAATTTTCAAAAGTGATTTATTAACTCTATAGACATAGGTACATACACTATAAAACTTAAATATTGTGAATTCATGTAATTTTTTATCTACGTTATCATTTTACAGAGACCCTTGTAGCTTCAGTACTGGATGGATAAAAAAAATTTGCCAATAATAATCATCATGTTTCGAAACTGATGGTTTTTTCGTTAGGATGAAATTTATTAGTAATAGGAAGCTGAAGAATGATGCTGAATGAAGATGAAGAGGTTGTGGTATTGAATCGCGAGTCTACATTTAAGTGATTGCTAAACGTATAAAAAAACGTCGTTATGCACCCGGTATCTTGGGACATTTGCTGGGTTAGAGGGGACTGCAAACGGGTATTCTAAACTAGTTTGAAAAACGTTTAAATACAAATACATTCAAAATGATCTTTAAAATGATTTGCCTGTACCTCCTTGGAATAAAAAATATTAAATGAGCTGCTCGGGTGTAGACCATTTTAACTGACAAAACTGTGTGTATGCATAGAAATAAAATAATTTGTAAAAAATTAAGAGTCGTTTTATTTATTTTAAACTTTTATTAAATGACAATACTAAGTTATGTTCATTGCAGTAATATGATTTGAAACAAAATAGTAATTAAACTTGAGAAACGAGAAAAAAAATTTGGTTACCATCCTTTGCATGAACACACGAACTAATTTATGGTATATAACATATTTATATGTTCAACATTTAATAAGCGAAAAAAGGAAAATATTACCGGTGTAAAATAGACGGTAAGTGAAGTTAATGTTAATTCAAAAATGGTATAATTTTTCATCCACGATCTGGATCCTCGAGAATCACAGAAGATGTAATCGATTGATAACACGATGTGCTATGAAATAACAACATTTTCAGGTAAACAATGGCATGTGCATGTATATACCGTTAAACGCATTTTAATAATTAATTAAAGTTGTGGCGTGTAAAACATGTTAAATGAAAACACTTTACATGAAACAGGTTAGAAATGCATCAAAATCTTATCGTGGTCATATCTTCACTACCAGATGAGTTTGGGTTATTGTTTTCGGCATACAACGTGAGATCTGCAACACTGTCATCAATGTTAAAATAATCCAGAGAATTAACAATGTTTGCAATCACTTCATACATTAATTGTGATGACAACATGGTATGTGTTGGTCATCCGCCATGTTGCATCACTTACCATTATTTACTTGAACCAGTATATCGGATACCATAGATTACATATCTCAAATCATCCGTTAAAACAGTGCTATCACTACGAGAGTGATCTCCAGCGAAAGAAGACATTAAAAAATACTGTTTACAGAAAAAAAGGATTTTTACAAAAATGTCAGTTAGCATGCTCTACGCGCAACTCAAATAATAATTTTTAATGATAAACTAATATTTATAAGACAAGGTTTTTATTAATAGCACAGATGCCAGTCGGCTGCTCTAATCGACAGCTTGCGGAGGGTTGCGGGTTCGATTCCATGCGGCGGCATTTATTTTATCTCAAGAGTTTTTTTCAATTTGTATGGGCGTTTCAGGCTAATAATTGTTGCTTACAATAATTTGTAACAAAAAATACTTTTTTTAGATTTACTGAGGATTGAACCTTCCTCCCCAGGACAGGGACAGGAGTCAACCATGTTAATAACTGAGCCAAATCCTGAATGGGTAGGACCGACATTTATTTCATATATTAACTGCTGTAATGTCATCTAATTTCAGAGAAATGCGTATATACCCGCGTGTGTATGCGTGATTGCCACCAAAAGTAGATAGAGTGCATTGTCATTGACAACGAGTCTTTTTGCCGAGTTTAAGTTCCTTTTGATGTCGGGAAGTGGGTTAATTTCCACTTCCAATATTTGCAGTAATTCATTCTCGAAAACAAAATCGAAATTAAAATATGCAGATGTATAAGAAAAAAAAACAAGAAATCAATATATTTTTTGTATCTTGCGGCAATAACATTGGTCGACATATCTAGACCATTGCTTGTTTACACGGTAGTTAGTGTAAAAAAATAACTGATGGTTTTATAATTAGGTAAGTTCGTCGTGTTTGAAGAATTATTAAAAAAAGTGTCAACTTACCACAGGAAGATAGTTCCAATGAGAGTAGTTAGAGCAACTCCTATTAGAACCAGCCATATTACAAATCCCACCACGAAACGGAACAAAATCAGAATACCGATGGAAAAAACTGAAAATAAATTACAAGATATCATTAGCAGCGTTATTAATTTAAGTGGTTAGTGGAAATGGATAATTTATTGACATGGTTCTTTTTTTCCTGGTCGGATAATCGATTTTTTTTCTACTATGATAAGTGGTGGTTTTTGGTAGGAACGTGGCAGGTCAATAATTTAACAAAAGAAAAAACGATAAATTTAGGTCGGGGTTTTTCCCTCTTTGGAGTGATTAATTAAACATGACATTCTGAAGACCTATTGAAAATTGGAGTAAGTGCTTGTCAGCAATTTAAGGGTGTATGCACTGCTATCATTTGACGAGTTTCTAAATCGATAGATTAGAGTTAAAATATTGTATCTAACGATTCTGTTGTAATATAAAAATAAGTTTTTACTTCCGTATTATAGTATCTGTTTCTGAAGTAAATACAATATTTTCGCATGGACTTCGCTTAGCATAAATTATATTGTCAAAGATATACAATATCTGTGCGCATAAAAACATTGCTGGGAAGATTAAAAATATATTTTAATAGGAAGAAAACGGTATGTAAGAGGTCCTGGCTTCGGTTCCCAGTTGCGACCTTTTTATTTTCTGCGTCTTGTTCTGTTTCACGTTTCTCCTAGATTTATTAGTATTATCTTCTTCTTTAATGATTTGATAATTTATATTTGTATATATTTGGGACAGATGGTTTAGGATTTGCAATATTTTAACCAAAAAATATAAGCTCTATTTCGATACGATTTGAGATTTTCACGGCCAGTGATTTATTTTTGGGACATACTCTGCCTCCTTCTTTAGCCAACGTTTCGGACAGAATTATATTAGTGTTCATCATCATATTACATATCTACCCTGAAGATGGACACTATAATACTATCCGAAACGTTGGCAAAAGAATAAGGTAGCGCAACTCGGCATAATATCCTTAAAGTGAGCTTTAAACATTTTAGAGCAAACATGGAGATACAACATTTTAACACTAGGCCGTCGAAACATTATTGGAAACTGCCAAATTAAAAATTTCAGAAAAACTGTTTCATTGCTGAAGTAATTAATTTAAAAAAAATATATATTTTTCGGAATAACTTTATTGAGTAAAACCTCAAATTGTAATATTTAAATATTGAAGACAATATTAGTGATTTCTAAACGAAAATCTGAAACAGAAAAATCAGAAAAGGAAACGGTCACATCTGGGACTCGAACCCAGGACCCTTGTCTTTCCGGGACAGTGCTCTACCGACTGAGCTAATGGGACCCTATTCCCCTCGGTCACTTTTAACTGTATCATACTTCGAATAAGAACTACTAACATTGTCTTCATTTTTTCACCGCACATTTTCATTGGCAACTATCTTTATGTATGATCGCAAAATTCAACCCGAACTAATGCAATCCAGACAGCGTCTTTTTAGATAAACCTATCTTATTTTTTTATTTTTAATGTGCGACATCTGTTGACTTTTCTGCAAGTCTAGAATGAATATTTATTTTTCGGAATAACTTTATTGAGTAAAACCTCAAATTGTAATATTTAAATATTGAAGACAATATTAGTGATTTCTAAACGATTTTTTCTGATTTTCTGTTTCAGATTTTCGTTTAGAAATCACTAATATTGTCTTCAATATTAAAAAAAAATATATATGTTAATATAAAGTAATATCTATAATCTATGTTAAGTTATGGCGAAAATGATTAAGTAGATACTTTGTAACATAACCATTTAATGTATATTTTTATAGATAGACGTATAATACTTGAAACCTAAGTTTAATAGCTGCGGCGTGTAATTGATTTTATTGAAACAATTCGTTGTTTCATAAATAGGACAACCTGTGTTGGACTGTACGGTGTACAAATATTGTTTGCGCCAGCACGACGCTCGTACAACGTTATGAGCAACTCCTAACTTGCAAGTAAGTTAATAAATTCTGTTTGCGCCAGCACGACGCTCGCACAACGTTATGAGCAACTCCTAACTTGCAAGTAAGTTAATAAATTCTGTTTGCGCCAGCACGACGCTCGCACAACGTTATGAGCAACTCCTAACTTGCAAGTAAGTTAATAAATTCTGTTTGCGCCAGCACGACGCTCGCACAACGTTATGAGCAACTCCTAACTTGCAAGTAAGTTAATAAATTCTGTTTGCGCCAGCACGACGCTCGCACAACGTTATGAGCAACTCCTAACTTGCAAGTAAGTTAATAAATTCTGTTTGCGCCAGCACGACGCTCGCACAACGTTATGAGCAACTCCTAACTTGCAAGTAAGTTAATAAATTCTGTTTGCGCCAGCACGACGCTCGCACAACGTTATGAGCAACTCCTAACTTGCAAGTAAGTTAATAAATTCTTTATTTTTCAATGATAAACTAATAATAACTGAAACTGTTTATAAGACAAGGTTTCAAAGGATACGAAATTATTATAAACAATTTTAAGCCTTTGTGCTATGCATAAGAAACCTTGTTTTATAAACATTAGTTTATCAAAAAAGAAATGTTATATTTTATGTAAAAACATGTAAAATTACAAAATGAAATATGATCTTGTTTATATTAGTTTATATTGAAATGTATAAACTAACTCAATAAATAATAAAAAAAAATAAAAAAAATAAAAATAATAATATTGGACAAGTCAAAATATTTCACCAACAAATGTAGATATAATATGTCTCGACGCCATCTAGTGGGAAAATTTAGCATTAACAAAGCCTTTCCTACAAAATAATGTTGGTTGTTTACAGGTGAAAAAATATAACGAGCAGTAATTTTTGATTGAATTATTGAATTATTTGGCGTGTTGGAAATAAGTCGACGTATATCAGTGGTCCAGAGCACTTGACCTGACATCAGGCGGCATTTATTTTTACTCGGGAGATATTTTCAATTTGTATGGATAATTCAGGCGACTAATTATTGCTTATAATAATTTAAGAAATACTTATTGATGGGAAGGCCTAAATACACTCAGTAAGTTGTGCATACTTGTGTGTTTTAAATATTGTAACATGCGTTGTTATAATAAATATTTAAACACAATCATTTTATGTAATATATGTAATATATGTTACTTACCGAAAGCAATAAGACACAAGTAAACTATTTCTCTCCAGCAAAGGTTTAAATCTTCAGTGACTTCTTCGAAAAAGTTGGATAATCCAGTTTTAGAAAAAAACGTATTGACAATTTTCTCACTCTTCTCTGGAATGCATCGGTTGAAAAATTCTCGGCTGAAAGGTAACATTTTTTTTTACATAATGTCATAAAAGTTAAGGCATATTATTTCACATTCATACATGTTCTTTTATTCAGACTCTTGAAATGACCAGAGATGTGCTTTATTTCAAATAAATCCATTTCAAATGGAAATGCAAAATGCAAAATGGGTATTTTCCATTTTGCATTTTAAATGCTTTTCTAAAAACCATTTTGCATTTTGCATTTTAAATGCTTTTCTCAATGCATTTTCCATTTTAAATGCTTTTTTGCAACATTCTTCCTACTATCTCCACTCATATTTTTTTCATAAGCCCCAAATCTCAGTCGGTCCTCAACCTCACTATGAGAGATAATTTACATTTGTCAAGTTGCTCCCTGGTAGGAGCCCTGGTAATTGAGTGATATCATTACAAAAAATACTTTTTTTTTTTTTTTTTTTAATATTTACTCCACACAGGAGGCCCTGAAGAAAATAATTTCCCTCAGGGCCTATGTCATCTTTGGGGATGCTGTGTGGAGGGTCTTTTTGTGGAGAGGAAGGAGTGAACATGGGTCTTGAAGAGTCCCATGTTGTAGGAGGGAGGAAACACAGAGGCCGGCAGTTCGTTCCACAGCCGAGCTGTTGAACTTAAGAACGAATCGTAGAAGCGACCCGTTCTCATGTGACAAGTGTCAACTGTGTACAAATGTTGGGCGCGCGTTTGGCGTGTATCCCGACTACGCACCGGTGCCGAAGGGATCAATGACGCTAGTTCTTCAGAGCATCTTCCATTGTAATACCGATAGAACAAGGACAGCATACCTACCTGACGCCTGTGCTCTAAAGATTGCAGTCCGTTTGTTAAGATTGGGGAATCTATCAAACGGACCGCCCGTTTCTGCACAGAGTCAAGGGTTTTTTTCAGGTATTTTGGGGCTTCAGACCAGAGATGGCTGCCAAATTCGACAGTAGGGCGCACTTGCGATTTGTACAGGGTGAGCAGTTGTGTACTATTAAAGTATCTGCGGGCCCTGTACAGTACGCCCAGCTTCTGAGAGGCCAACTTTACTCTAGCTTCGATGGAGCCCCCGTACCTGAGCTGGTGACTTATAGTTACACCAAGCATATCAATGGAAGGCCTGTTCGGAAGATTGCTTCCGTTGAAGGAGACTAGATTATCATTTGGATCCCTTTTAGACGTAATCAGACAGGATTGGGTCTTTGAAACATTAAATTCGACGAGATTATTTTTACCCCAGGAGGAAATACTCTCGAGATAACCGTCCATTCTCTGCTTCAAAGCCCTCCGAGCCGTTGGAGTTTGTGTGCCCTTTGGGGGCTTGTCAAACAAAAAGCTATCATGAACTGTACTGTCATCCGCGTAACAATGAATCGGTGCACATGTCAAAAGGTCATTGATGTGCAACAAAAACAAAGTTGGAGACAGAACCGATCCCTGTGGGACGCCAGCATTTATGGAGTGCGAGGAAGAGGTGAAACCGTCAGCAACCGCCTGAATCGACCTATCCCTTAAAAAGTCAGCAATCCACGTACACAGGGATGCGGGAAGTCCGTAAGAATGCAATTTGTTGACAAGTCCTCGGTGCCAGACCCGGTCAAAGGCCTTGGATATGTCTAGTGCGACCGTTTGGGTCTCACCGTGACGTTCCAGGCACCGCCCCCAAACATGCGTCACATACGCGAGAAGATCACCGCACGAGCGGTTCCGCCGGAATCCGTATTGACGGTCGTTGATAATTTTGTTCTTCTCGAGGTATGTGAGCAGTTTGTCGTTGATCACACGTTCCATCACTTTGGACAGAACTGATGTGATCGCTATGGGGCGGTAGTTGGCCGGGTTGGAGCGGTCACCTTTCTTGGGAATAGGGTGAATTACCGCTTTTTTCCAACCAGAGGGCACAGTGCCACACTTCAGGGACATTTTGAAGAGCTTTGTCAAAACTGGAACTATTTCCGCAGCACACCTCTGCAATACCAGGGCAGGTATTCCATCAGGTCCACTAGCTTTGTTAACATCGAGCCCCCGTATGACGTGGAGTACATCCCGATGCCGGATCCTCAGCTTTTTCATATAGAAGCCGCAGTGAGGAACCGACGGCGGAACAGCACCCCCGTCGTCGAGGGTCGAGTTTTCCGCAAACATTTTCCCTAAAAGGTTTGCCTTTTCGGTGGCGGTGTTTGCTAGTGAGCCGTCAGGTCTGGTAAGAGGTGGCAAACTGGGTTTGCAAAAATTTTTCGACCTATTGAGCCCGCAAGCGACCAGAATGCTCTGCTGCCATGCGGGCAGGCAGCCAGCTTTTTGCTGATCTGCAGGTCGTGTTCGAATTTTGACCTATTGATGATTCTCTTGCATTCCTTTGCCGATTTGTTGTATGCTGATCTGCTTTCGGGCGTTCGAGATGTGTTGTAGGCTCGGTAAGCCGCGTTTTTTCGTCGAACTGCTTCGGAGCATTGTCGACTGAACCACGGCTTTGAGCCCACACCAGTTTCTTTAGTAGTCGATTGTATGAAGCCATCCATCGCCGAATTGATGACTTCACCAATCTCCTGGGCACATCTTGAAGGGTCCGAAGTCCGAAAACAAACAGCTGACCACGGAAAAGCATTGAAATGGGCCCGCATACCGAACCAATCTGCTGACCTATAGTGCCACACTTTTCTCCTCAGCCTCTCATTGGTTGGTCTGAGGCTAACGGGGATTGATGTCGTCACTAGGCAGTGGTCAGATGATCCCAGAGGCGCTGTGACGTCAATCTTATAACCGTGTGGCACAGTAGTTAAGAATAGGTCTAACAGATTGGAGCGGTGAGTCTGGACATCAGGAACCCTTGTAGGCTCCTGAACCAATTGCTCTAATCCGTAGCAAATGGCAAAGGATTCCGCCTGTCGGCCAGCCGAGTCCGTTGGGCCTGAGAACTTCAACCATGGTTCGTTATGAACGTTGAAGTCCCCCAGAACATCAAACTCGGCCGAAGGGTAGCGGGGCAAGAGATCATCAATAGTATCGCTCAAATGTTTGAAGAGCTCGGAAGTGTCTGATTCGCTATGGTTCGGTGAGCGGTATAGACATGCGTAGAATCTTGCCGTACTGGCAAGATTGACGCGCACCCACATTACGTCGAATCTGGAGTTTTCCAGACTCAATAGTCGCACACAGTTGACGTCAGCTCGACTATAGAGGCAGACTCCTCCTTTCAGTCGGAATTTGCTTGCGAGGGTAAAGCCCGGGCAGTCCAGATAAGAGGAGTCTGGCGGCTCGGCTATCTGAGTTCCGGATAGGAAAAGAAGGTTGGGACGTTGGGACAAAAGATGGTGATGGACGGAATTTAAATTTGTGTGCAGGCCGCGAATGTTGGCAAAATTTACCAACAGTTTTGGCCCGCACCGGGGACGCCTGCTACTCGCCGCTGTAAAGATGTTAAGTTTGTTTTTATGTATATTCATGATTTTAATTTATTTATTTATTTATTTTTATTTTTATTTTTTTTTTGTTTTTTTTTTTGTTTTTAAGGGTATGAAGTGAAAGGAAGGTCTGGAATGGAAAGGTATGAGGGGTGGGTAGGAATATGGGGTTCAGGCTGTCCAGGAGTGATGAGCGTTTGGTTCCAGCCCACCCACTGCGGTGCTAGGCGATAGGCTGGGAGAGTCCGGCTGGAGAGGGCATCCAATGCGCCCCAAACGCTGCTGCTGGGTCCCCTCCGGTCACGAACCGGCACAACAGCAGTGGCGGGGTTTTTTCACTCGCTGATGGGGCAGCCCACCCTTAGTCGTGAGCCTGAGGGTCGGGCCCCTGTACTATCGAGCGGCCCGGACAGCGGTAACCGGTTGTAAAGGGTCTCCCTCAACCAGCATCTCCCAACCGGCCCGCCACGCAGAAGGTGGGCCGACGCACCCGCCACCAAGACCTGGGCAAACCTTAACCCATGAACCCGGGCACCCCTGCTAAGTCACCAAACGTAGCGAACCACTTGGGGTGACCTGTGGCAGAGGTGTTGGTCATCCAATAAATGGTTCCCAGGGCGGCGGTACCCATTCCCGCCTACCAAATTAAACACCAAATTAAATACTATTATATATATAATACTATTAAACAACCAAATTAAATACTGATTCAAATACTGAACATGGGGCCATGAAGCTGTAATATTAAATGTTAGATAGCAGTTTCTATGTTTTTACGTTGGCAACATTAGACCCGCGCAAATTTTTTGTGGTTTCATAATCTGTAGTCGTGGTGTTTTTGGATTTACCATCATGTAATATGTTTGTTCTACATTGATGTCCATTATTAAATGAAAAAATTCTATAATTATTTTAATTGTTTGACCTGAGAAACCATTTTGCATTTTCAATGCATTTTGAAAATAGGTATTTTGCATTTTGCATTTGAAATGCTTTTCTAAAAACCATTTTGCATTTTGCATTTTCAAATGGAAAAGTTTTGACCCATTTCCATTTTGCATTTCAAATGGTTTTGGGTACCCATTTTGCACATCTCTGGAAATGACACGCCTCATGTAGATTTTTGATTCACTTGGTCGTGCCATGTCTTTCTCGGGCGTCTTGATTTTCTTCCACCATTCAATTTCGTATCATTTATTCTTCTGGCACCCCTGTCTTCGTTCATTCGCTCCACTCATTCAAACTATTTAAGCATCCCTTTCATAATCCTGTGCACAGCGCTTTCACCAACAAAGCATTTTTTTCTGAACCACAACAGACAAAAACGGTAAAAAATGGTTTTTTTTTTTATTTTTATTTTTTTTTTTTTATTTATTAAAAGTATACAATACAGAATATAGTATATTATATAAAGCATCGTACTCCCAGGAGTTAATAAACTCATTGCGGGAATGATACGCATTACATGAAACATATAGTTGTATGTATTAAATGGACATATGATGGGACATACACAACATTATTATTTCAGATAGTCATTAATAAGTTGAAGTTTGAGCATGTTAGTTTGGATCTTTTTACATTGACTTGCACATTTGATCTCGTTGGGTAGTTGATTATATTTTGTGTGAGCTATGTATTCTAGGGATCTTAGTCCATATTTTGTTGATTTGATTTTTGGTATATGAAGTTTGTTGTGATTTCTTGTGTTGTGTTGGTGTACGTCGCAATTGTAATAGAGTGTAGTGTTGGAATGTGCCGAGTGTTGAATTACTTGTAATATAGTTTTCGTTATTTCAAAAGTGGGAATGGTATTAAAAGGAAGTATTTGGGTGTTTCTGTAGATGTCTTTGACATGTGTGTCCCAAGGTAGACTGAAAATATTTCGCAGGGCTCTATTTTGGACGACTTGGATTTCTGAAATCATTTTTTTTGTAGCAAATCCCCAGATTCCGGCGAGATATATTAGATGTGAGTGAATCATAGCATGGTAAATCGATTTTAATAGAGAGGGAGGAAGTAACCCGCGAAGTCTATATAAAACACCAGTTATAGGAGTAATTTTGGATAGAACATGTTTAAATTGGTGATTCCATGTGAGTTGTGAATCAATGAAAAGGCCAAGATATTTTGTAACATCAACCCTTTCAAGGCGGTTATTATCAAGACTTATATTAAGACTTACATTTTTTTTATTTGCAAACAGTATGTAATGTGTTTTTTTTATGTTTAGGCTAAGTTTGTTTAATCGCAGCCAGTTTGCCAGGCAAGCTATATCCCTTTCCATTTCCTTTTCAAGTTCGTTTAAATCATTATTGTGATAAAGAATCACTGTGTCATCTGCATAGAGTTGTATTGTACCCTTAAGTCCCCATTTAGCAATATCATTAATGTATATTAAAAATAGCAATGGTCCAAGTACGGAGCCCTGAGGCACGCCACATTTTATCGTTCCCATGTTGCTTGTCCCTTTTCCAACAAAGGTCTGACAGTGTCGATTAGAGAGGTAGCTACACAGTAACTTCAGGGGAGTGCCTACTATGCCTAGGTGTTCTAGCTTCTTTAGTAGTATCCCATGGTCAACCGTATCGAATGCCTTTTTTAAATCTATAAATAAGCCTGCAGCATGCTTACCCTGGTCTATATGCTTTTGGAGGGCGTATACAAAATCGAAGGCAGCACATTTTGTGTTAGATTGGTTTCTGAATCCATACTGTTGGGATGCGAGTAAATTGTTTGATAAGAGATATTTAGTGAGCCTAAGCTTAATAACCTTTTCAAAAACTTTAGAGACGACAGATAGGATGGATATAGGACGATAATTAGAAGGATTTTTTTTGCAATCATCTTTGTAAATCGGAATTATTTTTGCTATCTTTAGTTGATCTGGGAAGATTCCACTATCCAGGGATTGATTAATAAGAAAAACAAGGTGGTCAGCTAATATATCTTTACAAAAGTTCAGGTACACTGGTGTAATTCCATCTAAACCTGGAGATGCATTAGACTTTAGTTGAGAGATGATACTGAGAACTTCTGTTTTATTTGTTTTGGCCATGTATAAGGACTGGATTGCTTTTTGATCCGTGTTTATAGTGATAGAATCATCTGGATATGATGCAATTGTGGCTGCTAAGTTTTCCCCAACTGATATAAAGAAGTTGTTAAAAGTTGAAGCTATCTGTGTTGGGCATGTTATTTCTTCATTCTTAATGAGAAGACATTCAATTTCATCTTTCTGGGGTGTCGAGCTATTTGTTAGAATTGCATTTATTATTTTCCATGTCTGTCGCGGATTACGCAGGTTTTCTTTAAATATAGTCGTGTAGTATTTGGTTTTAGCATATCTTCTATAGTTGGTAACTTGATTTCTTGTTTTATTTCTCAGTGCTGTGAATATATCACTTTGCTGATTTTTTTTCCAGAGTTTAAACGCATTGTTGCGCTGTTTGATAAGTGCATTTAATTTTGCATCAAACCATGGAGTATTACCCCTCCGTTGGTCTCCTATGCGTAACTCAGATTTATGTTGGGATGATTTTATTGCTGTTTTGATGTATTCATTAAAATTATTATAGTTTTCATTGGCATTACTGGTGGTTTCGTGTGGAAAGTTGTGGGATTCTAAATATGTTTTTAACATGTTTTTATCGGTTTTGGTGTTGTTTGAAAAAGAGTGTATTCTATTATTAGTGTGATGTTTCAAGCTGTTTTGGTAATCTAATATCAAAATGTTATGATCACTTAGGTAGGCATCTATATTTGCAGTAGTTGAGGAAATATTTTGTCTGTTTGAGATGATATGGTCTATTAGAGAAGTAGAGGTATCTGTTACTCGTGTAGGATAGGATGTGTTACATATGAAACAGTTGTATGAGTCTAGCGTGTTGATGTACTTAAGAGATGTATTATTTTTTTGAAGAATGTCAATGTTGAAGTCACCAAAGATAAGGGTATCATTTCTACAGTTATTTAAAATAGATTCAAGATACATTAAGAATTCGTTAATGTTTGAGGTAGGCTTTCTGTATATAACATAAATATTTAACGGTTTAAAATTTCTATTACGGATATTAATTCCTAAGAAAGAATTTTCACTACAATGTTTTTCGATAGTTGTAGCATTTAGTGAATGGTGTGTGTAGAGAATCACCCCTCCTCCTCTTTCATTGGTGCGAGACGCGAATGTACTTTGGTAGCCGTCGATGTTGAAGAAGCACTCCTCACCATCTTCCAACCAGGTTTCGGATATTGCAAGTACGTGTACAGTGGGTTTGATGCTCTTTAAAGTTTCTTCAATCTCGTCAATTTTATTTCTGATACTTCTCGCGTTAAGATACATTATTCGAAGGCTATTTTTTATTGGCTTATAGTCTTCAATTTTCTCATATTTGTATTCATTTATACTGCCCTGGGTCCCGGATGCTGTAGTTACAGTTGAGTTAGCCATAGTCAAACTCTCTCCATTGTGCGTGACATCATTATGGCACGGTAGGGGCAGTCCCTATCGTTTGATCTGTGTTTTGGTGCCTCAATTTTGCCTTTGGCCATTTTAAAGCAGTTCCAGCAACGGAATTCTTCTTTTTGTTCCTTTTTTGAGCATTCAGATGATTTGTGTTCACCAGCACAGTGTAGACAACGATCTTTTGATTCAGTACATCTCGCGGCGGAGTGACCGTATCCCATGCATTTATAGCACTGCATGATTGGGCAGCTGTCTTCGACTCGGACTCGTTGGAAACCTATATTTATTCTTTCTTGTTTTAACATAGCTGAGTGTACTTCTTTTTTGACGATCAGAATAACGTTTCGTAGCCTATCATTTTTCCTGTTGTTTGTGAATCTTAGAATTTTAATAGCTTCCTTATCATTTCCAGTGGCTTCGTAGATAGTATCATTTTGTTGCACAATCATGTCTAATATTTCGGAATCTTGTGTTTCTTTTTCGATCCCCTTCAAGATAACATTAGGTCTAAGACGTTTGCCCTCATGAGCAACCAAGTTACCATTGGTCAGCCCTGGAATTGCTGTTAGGATCTTCTGTGCATCTGACTTTTTAGGGCAGTTTCGTTTTCTGGAGAGAAATATATTGGGGGATTTTAACAGAAGGCAGAATCGGTTTGGTTTTGAGAGGAGGAATTTTGTCTTCGTTGATAGATGGAAGCGCTGGACTGGACTCGTGTGTTATTGGTGAGGATCTTGTAGTAGAGGAGAATGTTGTTGCGGTGGTGGTAGAAAGAGCAGAGTTGGTGTTAGTGGGGATTGACGCTTGTTTATTAGTCTTAATTTCCTTCTTTTGTCGTTTGTCCATAACTTTTCTGCTTTCGGCTCGGGTTTGTCTTGGGGACTTAACTAGTTCTGGACTGCTAATGCTCCGGATTATCGGTGACCTCGGCGTGGTTCCCGATTTTTTAAATGGATCTTTAGCCCCTGGGGGGGTACACGGGGGATCTGCCATTTAAAGTTTATTTTAATGTTTACATGTCACTAAGAGTTGTATTGTATTTATTGTAATGTCCTGTTTTTTTTTTTCACTTGTATATTTATTTTTATATTTACTAATATTTATGGAAAAAAAAATAGATATAAAACGGTAATTATTTATTTGGAATAAATGGGGTTCGAACTGTCGTTCTTCGAAACTCGGCGCTAACGCGTTCGCCTCTAGTCCAAATTCCACTGTTGTTATACCGTCAAATAATAAATTATTATAATAATAGTGTCAGCACTTGGGATTTTTAAGAATTTATTTAAAATTACTTTAATATGTGTTTTTCGCTTTTGGAATAGATAACGCCTATTTGTCTGCAATCGGACTAGCACTTTATTTGTATAATGGGAATTGGCAGAGATACGCCTGTTTTCCGCAAATCGGCTAGCACTGGTAAAAGGTAAACAAAGTGAGCTCACTTTCAACCAATCGTCATGCAGCTACTTAAACTACCCGGTTTTAACAATATTATTGTTATTCGCTAGAATATCACTTGTAAATATTGCACTTGTAATATTTTCCGATGGAATACCGAGAGGATAAAAGAACACCGTTATAGCCCGCACAAAACTGCACTTATTTTCAAATTTGTATGTTCGAATTCACTTTTTTTACACACTTTCGGTTGATTATCGTAAGAGCATTTAATAGGCCACTTGCATGGATTTTGTACACATTCCTTACTTCAGCTTACTACAGCTTTGCACTGTCACTGTTAATAGCGTTTTATGTCGCATAAATCTGTTTTTTAGCAAATATTTCACTATTTTTAATGGAGCAGTATAAAAGATGATTGAAGATGATATTTGATGATGATGAAGATGATATTTAAAATACATACGTCTGCCTCAGGGATCTCATTTCTATTTTGATTCTTCCTCTACCAGATCCATATCACACTTATTATCATACATCGGAATTTGTATCAACACTCCATTGTGAACTGCTAGACTCGCTTGAAATACATGGTGTCCCGAAACTGGTAGTACAAGAGGGAAACCGGTGAATCTACTTCGTATTTATTTATAGGCTTTTCTATGGCAAAAAATCATAATTCAGTATTTATTTAAAGAAAAATTAGAACATAAATACAGTACTAGATTCACGCGCAATGACGGGTTAATAGTTCCGAAATTTAATAATAAATACGGACAGAGAACGTTTGAATACAACATACCGAAGATATTTAATTTATTACCTGACACTATAAAGCAATGTAAGTCTATGAATAAGGTTAAATACATGGTGAAAAATTGGCTATCGGAAAAAAATATTTACTTTAATATGTATGAAAAATTATATGAAAAAATTGTTGATTCTGTAGTTATAAGATGTAAATTATAACTTATAAAAATGTATATGTAACAAAACTTTAAGCACCTGTTGACAAGCCAATTCAATTGGTTTAGCAGGACTTGTTTGTTGATATGTATTAACTATTTATTCAATAAAAAAAATTATATATATCAATTTGTGTCGATTTCGTGATAAAACTTTTTTGATTTGAGCTTTCGTTTTCGAGTAAATCGGGTACGAAGTTGGAATTTCTCGTTAAAAAAACAGCACTTAGCCAGGGGGTTTAATATCACTTAACACTTTAGTTTCCAAAAAAAATAATCGAAATGTTCAGATTACCATACGGAGAAAAATCGGTTTTTGCCCTTACGATAAATTAACAGGCCTTAATAATAAAACATCGATTTAAGGATGTTTTATCGATTTACCTTGACGTCATGTCATGACAATACAAAGAATTTTCGTCGTAATGCAAAAATACTCAGATTTTCTTTTCATGTCATGCGTTCATCGTGAAACATGACATTTATTTTTAATATTACTGAACATTTGATACAGAAAAACTAATGAGTAACATATTAGGTCAATACGATAGGATATTGGATGTTTGCACAAGACACGTAATAGAGTACAACGTACGTCAAGGATACGCTGCAATACAGGCGTGAATACATTATGGCCTTGTTAATATTTATTTCTAACTAGGCAGTGCCTGTTCTAAGAAACTAATAATAATAAATTGTAATTTACTAAAAGTTTATCAGGAAATCTGTCCATTTATTTGTAATGTCTGCAACCCGTTTTTGACCGGAATTACCAATAATTTGAAGAAATTCTTACTAAATTAGCAGTAGTCATTTTGTGCAGTTCCGTGCAATTTTCCGGTTGTACTACGAGTTTCCGGACACCGTTTATAGTAGCTAACGGTGTTATTGGGTCATAAATAATATTCTAATGCATTTGTTAGGTTTACTGTGACGTTGTAGGTATATCGGATGTACATGCATGCAACCGTCGATATTATCAATTCTCACTTACAATCCAACACTGTTACAGGACTCCACGCAGGCCCTGTGGAGGGTGTTCGGTTCTATGGTAGCTTGTCCAGCTGCATTTATTACAAGCAATCTATAATCAAAATACATTAATGTAACAGATATTGTATTATTCATTTAGTTCATTAGTTTATTCCATTAGTCATGTCAATATACATTTCATATTAGAAAATTAATCAATTTTCTGTTAGATAGGTAGGTACTGCAAGGTCATGAAATTATTTATACTATTTAACCTAATAAATAATAAACAACTTCATGAAATTCACCATTGGCATTTGTAAATTATATAATAATTGCATAAAATAGTTTAATGGGTCGTCATGATATGGTATAGGCTTTGTAAATTAATTTGCATGAACAAAAGCCACTCTATTACAGTCGTCACCATGACACTGAAATGAAATCGTATAGGTTTTGTGAATGAATTCGCACAAACAAAAGCTACACTATTACAGAGGTCACCGTGACTGGAATGTTTTAGGCTTTGTAAATGATTTTTCACAAACAAAAACTGTATAGTACAGTCGTCGCCATGAGTGGAATGGTATAGGCTTTGTAAATGATTTCACACAATCCAAAGCTACTCTGTTACTGAAATAGTATAGGCTTTGTAAATGATTTTGCATAATTAAAAGTTACTCCATTACAATCGTCACCGTGAACTACTGTGACCGAAACATCTGAAACCCGACTTCACGCGACGTATGGGCCATTTAAAAATGAGCTCACCTAAGACAGGGGACTTCTCTCCAGGTCCCAGGTCGGGGAGCGTATTTAAAATATGATCTTATGAAATGAGAAGTACTATTAATTACTAACTTACTTTTTTGTTGTCATGTCTTCCCGCTTACAACTACTCCTGGGGTCGATTTTCTCCACATTAGCCCGACCGCACACATTGGCGCAATCGTCATACCCGTTCACTATCCGGTAGATGTCGCCATAGTAGATGCAGTACCCTATCAGTCCTACCTGAGGGCAAAACATGACACACGACATTACATTCATGACGGTATTGACACGCACGTGTGCACACGTAAGTACAGTCGATACATCGTAGGACGTACTTCGGGGCTCTGAATCACACCTGACCTGACCTCATTCAGGGCGGAAAATAATTAACAATTTGGGAGATGCAATTTTATGTATCTATTTACAATGCGAATGCAGTTTCTTCATTCGATGATTATTGACAATCAGCGACATTTTCATATTACCTTAATCTTCAACTTTTGATCATATTAAAAAATACATGTAGCTCTCACGGAACGCTTGGCAGATGTGAAACATCGACATTGATTTTTATTGAAGGAAGTGAAAATGAAAGTAAACAAGTTTTTTTTAAATATTTTGGTTAAAAAAACAATCATTTTATTGTTATTAAAATATACACAAATAAATATTCATAATAGATCCATTGCCAATTATAGTGGGAATATAAACAAATGTATCGCGCAGAGTTTTGGCGGCCGGTCGGAAAGAGCTGACGTATCAGAAGGCTGACCAAATGAAGCATAGTTACACGCAAGAGCGTCGTCCCGTCTTGCCACGATTGCTATGCAAGAGTCGGTATTACCGCCCCCTAGGCGCGCCAAAAGATGTTTCACATCTTGGAATTATTTAAAAAAATTGAATAAGGCCATTTAAAAAAACATATTTAAAAAAAAACACTTTTTACTGAAACCAACAATCAACAAACGGTCTTACTAAAACACGTGGTGAAAATTTTATTCAATCGTTAAGCGACCGTGTATGTGAAAACAATACTAATGTAGAAACTGACATAAAAGAGTTCATTGAAAGATATACACATTGTTTAAACAGTCAAAGAGGGTTGTAATATTTCCAAAAAATTTAATTGAATTAAATGTGCCATATTTTAAAAGATGTTGTAAAAACAAATAGCATTTTAAGAAACTGGATAAAATTACCTTTTAGATTTTTGTATTTTAAATATACTTTTATATTTATAAATGGGAATATTTTTATTTGAAACTTTAAGAAAAAAAAACAACCATATTTTTACTCCAAACGTCGAAAAATTGAGACAATACCAAATTTTGAAAACACATTCCTTTTGTTTAGGGAACCTGTAGTAAAACTGTCACCTGACTTTTAATCTCGTTTATACAAAAAATGTTACTAACAATAACAAAAAATGAGATTTTGAATTCATTGTTAGCGCAATATAAACGTTGATTACACTTTCATAGAATTCTTATGAAATTCACAGTCAATTGAAGAATAATGTGTCCGAAATAAGTTTACTTTTTCAAGACCAGAATTTCAGAAATTTTAGCCCTGTTAAAGATATTTTTTATTAGTACGACTTGAATCTAAATCTTTACAGTCTTATATAATGTGTAAGAAAAACACCGTTTAACGAATATGAAGTGTTTTTTTTATGGTAAGGCTGATTTTTAAAAGATGCAAAAGTTACATAAATTCTTCAAATTCAAAATATAATATAATAATAATAATAATAGAATATATCTGCACAATACCAGAATCCTAAAATTGAACACAAGGACGGGATGTTTCACAGAATTTTAACAATTCATCAAATTTAAAAGTTACAATTTAAGTTCAGTGAATGTTCTATTCAAGTTCTGTTACAACTGGCAAATAATGATATAGGTAATAACAAGTTGAATAGAACCTATACAAAACCTGAAATTTAACTATGAAATTCGATGAATTGTTCAAATTTTGTGAAACAACTGACCCTAATGATATTCAAAATAACTACCCCTATTTAGGAATAACCTTCCTTTATAAGATAATATAAATGACAGCGGTAATTTATAAGTGCCTGTATTTTAAAAACGTAAATTGGACGGAAGCAGTAGAATGGTATAGTACAATAATAGACCAGTTAGACGAGCGTACATTCGAAACATAAAAACTCCGTCGATAAACAGAAGCGTTGGACAAAGATACTACAAATACTATACTTGAAACAAAAAATTAGGGAAACAAAAAAACATTACACAAACAAAATTAAGAAATGGATTTAAGAACAAAAAGGCCCAACTACAAAATTTATCATAAAAAGAATAAAAAATGTACCCACATAAAAACTTCCGATTTTATGTCCGGGTTAAATCTTCTCCATAGGAAAAACTAAACCCTTACACACACTTTTCCACAAATGATCATCTAGTCAATCAACATTATGCAAGTGCATTATATAAGCAAAATAAATATAAAACAATACAAGAACAACACGTCAACTTTCCAGAGATCAAATGGGAAAATAATTCACCGACTCCAGATATTTTCATATCAGAGGGTTCGGCTCGGTAGAACTTCTAACAGGGTCTATAAATCCTACTGATCCCTCAACATAAATATTTAAAAAATCTTTCGTTATCCTACATGTATTCAAAATGACCGACTTTTGCATCTTTATATATAAATTTTTTGATAGATCTAATACGCCTAAATTTTGAATGAGAGAGCTAGGTATAAAGCAAGTAGCCGAAATAACGAATGGTAATATTTTTATAGTCTGAGAATGCCAAATTTTTTTTATTTCATTTCCTAAATCTGTGTATTTTCTTATTTTTTCATTAACAGATTTTTGAATATTACAGGAATTTAGAATAGCGACATCAATGATATAAGTTATTTTTTTAATTTTGTCATGTAAAACTATATCGGGTCTATTATGACTAATCGTTCGGTTTGTTAGTATAGTTTTATCATATTATATTTTTTTTAATTCGTTTTCTAAAAATGAATTTGGTTCGTATTCATAATATGGTATTATATTACGGCAGTCAATCAAGTTATGTTTAGTTACCAAACCTTGGTGAATTATTTTTAAAACTTGATTATGCCTAAATGTATACTCGGACGGTGCTAATATAGAACATCCCGATATAATATGTTCTATAGTTTCCGGAAAAGCCAAACATTTTCTACACAAATCATCAATTTGATTCGTATCTTTGATTATATGCTTCCTATATTTTTTAATATTAATGACTCTATCCTGAATGGCAAGCATAAATCCTTCTATTTCTGCGCTCAACTCTCCAATACTCAACCATTTGTTTGACGAAAATTTGTCAACATACGTTTGGTTGAGGTAATTGAAATGTTTTGCGTGTAAAATTTTATTTGACCAGGAATCTAATAATTCCTGGTTGGGATTTATAAAAATGTTGGCATTCTCGTCGTATAATATAATAATCACAGACATAGGAATTAATAGACGAGAAGATAAAGGCGAGGGGTAAAATCAACTGTTGAAGAACGAAGGGAGTGAAGATGACTGTGATTCGTCAATAAATCAATCTGACAGTAAATAGGCATCTCGCATTATAATATCACCATTTACTTCTTAAAAGTAAAATCTGCTTTGAATGAATAGACATTTTTACATGGGAGCGCAAATTACTCGCCACGTTATGAACAAATTTGCGAAGTCCAAATTCGGCAAAGTAAGGCAGCTTCTCTATTCAGAGTCGTAGTTAGTTTCAGAGTATTTAGTTAAGACACTTTTATAAATGTTCATAATTTACTTCCCAGCAACCAACCAGCTTTGTGTTTCGCGTCCAGACGTTTCTCGATGTGATAGTAACAACTGATTCATATTATACGATGTGAATATGCTTAAAATAAAATAAAATAATGCTTATATATGGAATGTAATACGACAGTTGGGTTTATTCTCTTTTTTCGCATCTATTTTTACCAGTTTTCATAGTACAAGTAAACATTTTGCCGTGTTATTTCGTAAAATGAACCGATGATGCCTCGACCATAGTTCGCACAAGAATGATGACGTCACGTTTTCAAATATCACTTGAGGCCGTACGCGAGCCCAGCCGGCTCAATGGAACCGGTATGGGGAGTGGGGATAATACGCTTTTAATCACTTAGGGCAGGTCTACCTAATATTCATATGTCTATGATAATAATAATATAATATAATATAGCATTATATAACATAATTAATACAATATAATATAACCTATTATTATTATTATTCGTTACTTTATTTAATTTAAATTGACAATATTTAATTTAAATTCGTTTAATGAACATATTAACTTCAATACAGAACATTTTATTTACCTTCATAATTTATCACATTAAATTGTAAAATGGGGGCCTCAGCACGAGTAAAGCACCCAGTAAGGCTCACATCACCAAATCATATTTTATAAAAAAATTATTCTAATGTATCGATAAAAAAATAAATATAGTCTTATTCATAAAACTTTAATCGAAGCCATTTCGCCATGTTAATGGAATTTCAATGCATAGTGTTGGTGGGCATGAAAAACTTTTAAACCGGAACATGCACATTATTGCACATTCACGATTACTTGGAAAATATGGGTAGGTAGTTACCTAAATAGATTCATAGTACCTACTTAGATATTATATCAAATTTAAATACCTTTCATAGTTGTAAAGGAGAAGTTTGATGGGCAAACAAAGTTTTCTTTGAGAAGCAACTCAAAAGGAAATTAAATTTCTAGGTGAGTACAACTATTTTCAGACCGCAACGTGGATTCAACCACCAGATTTGCAGTTTTTAAATGCCAGTAAAATGACAAAATAATTTTCATTGTTTTTGAAAAATCGATGAAACTGAGAGTGGTAGATAGCTTACTATCAGTGTCGCCCTAGTAGAAGACCACCGTTCAGAATTGTAGAAGGTGTGCTTTAAATGGCATGAGCTGTGTTTGGTAACCAGGTCTTTTTAGTCAGGTGCTTCTCTAACTTCCTCCTCCCATCTCCTTCCCCTCCTGCTTCATTCAGCCTCACACGTGCCCCAATTATTGAGATACCATAGTCCCGCTGGCTTCGATAAGTACTGACTGTTAAGAAGTGTAGTTGGTAAAGTATAAACAGGGTTAATAATAAATAATTATAAGCAATAATTAGTCATCCGAAATACAAATACAAATTGAAAACATCTCCCGAGTAAAAATAAATGCCGCCAACGGGAATTGAACCCGTGCCTCCTGATGTCCGGTCAGGTGCTCTGTATCCACTGAGCTTTGTCGGTATTTCCAACCCGCCAAATGAATCAATATTTAGTAGTACCTCAATCAACAATTACTGCTTATTATATTTTTTCACATGTAAACAACCAACTTTATTTTTGTAGGAAAGGCTTTGTTAGTGCTGAATTTCTCACTAGATGGCGTCGAGACATATTATATCTTCATTTATTGGTGAAATATTTTTTGACGTTTTCAATTTGTATTTGTATTTCGGATAACTAATTATTGCTTATAATTATTTGTTATCCTTTATGCTATGCATAAAAACCTTGTCTTATAAACGTTAGTTTATCATAAAAAAAAAATAATAGGGTTAATAATGTCATCCACAACATGTCATCATATATTATTCTACGAAAAAAATCATTAGATAATAGATATTGCTATTTGCTATCTATATTGGCACGCCAACTAATGGTAAATCAGCATTTTATCGAATGGTTTTATGTGTTTACAGAAATGAACTATAAATTAATATAATGGAATACGGAAATAAAGGAAAAGTAAGTTAAAGCTCTTGCCCCTATTTATACGTAATATTTAAGCTAAGTTGAGTTATGATAAATCGTTTTCTTTCATAGGGCTACATTATATAAAAAATGTATTTACATTATGATCTATTCTCAATATCCACACACCTATCTAACCGTTTCATTTATGATTCATGTTTTTTTGAAGAAGCGCTTTTTGAAGAACTTCCATTGTTACGATATAAGTCATGGAGTTGCAAACTCACTCTGGATTTTATCGCAAATCTGGAGATAGTCACAAAAAACTGTTTGGAACACCTTTGTATATAAACATAATTACATTTTATGCTTAATCGATCTGTAAATATATTTTTTTAAAGAAAGACAAACATTCCCGGGTTACAAATAACCTGACAATATTTGAAAATCTCCTACTACCACCACAGTTAGCGGAAAATATTGCTTGTGTTATACTTAGCCAGCCGAGGAATTGAACACACTCCGCCTGGGTAGGTCTCGACACGATGCCAACTCATATATAAATTAATGTTTCTTTGACAAATGTTGCCTTATGTACTCAAAAACTACCAGACCGATTTTGCTGAAAATTTCAAAGTTTTTTCTTCTTAGTGTCAGGAGTGTTCAGAGTGGTTTGGATGGTAGAAAAAGTCAGGAACGCCCGAGGAAGACTTAACGCATTATCTCTGCACTGAAATGAGACACGAAGTCGAATTAAAGTTGATATAATGTAGTGTTTTAATAGTAACAACGTGGATTTCATGATACCTACTACATAAAGTGAACGGTAGAAAAACTCGGGAACACATGAGTAACATGAGACATGAATCAAATTATTTTTTTATGAAAATTTTAGGCGTACGTAATGAACGAAGAAATAAGGCGTATAAGGAGAAGGTATGACAGAGGAAGATTTGGCAGTTCAAGTGAAACAAATACTTAAAAAAATAACCATTTTCAATTCTTTACGATAATATTATTTCCATCTTAAAAATGCACCCAGTTTTCAGGTGTAAAATAATGACCGGATAAATCAAGTTATATGAAGTCATGGAAAGTGATGTAACAAAAACTTTATTAACTGGGTTAAGTAGGTTAGGTTAAATTTTTTTTCGTTTCTAATGACTTTATATCACTTTTTAAAAGTGTGTTGAATTGTCACTGTGTTGAGTTATCATGGAACCATTCAAAATCTCAACACTTTTCTCCAAACCATTCATGACCCCGAGTAACGCCGGGTACACGTCAACTAGTTTCAACATAGCTATACATTATTCTTTTGATATTTGGAAAAATATTTATTTAATACCAACAAAATAAATATATAATAAAAAATCATTGCTTGTCACAGTTAACCCTTTCAGCACCGCAATTTTATTTCTACATATAGAACATATTTTAAGCTCGATAATACCTTATATAATTATTTGAAAATTTTCAGTGGATAAATTTTTTTTGGTTAACTAATTTAGATTTTTTCTAATTTGATTTTTATTATCTTTAGGTCTCAATAGGTTATTTTTATCAGTCAGGAAAAAAACCTATCGCACAAACTAGTGTTTAATTTTTAAAAATATATTGATTTACATGCATAAATATAAAGATAACATAAACATAATAATTAATCCCAGTACAACTGGATTTGTCATTATATTTACAGTATTTTTAGCTGATATTAGGAGGAACACTGGTATTGAAAGGGTTAAACACAAGCATAAGAAAACGCTAAAAAATAAAAACAACTCTAAAATATGTTGCATTAGATCTTACAATGATTTCAGAAAGTAATTTTATGTGAATGTATCATAACCAGCAGAAATTTCCTAAACGGGAATTTTCTAAGCAGCTTGATCATTGGAAAAGGTATCTTTAGGGAACGCCTGGATGTCCCACTGGCTCTGGTAAATTGGAGTTCTTGTGCGGTATCAAATCATAGAATTGATCTGAATAACAGGTATCCCCATCTCCTCACCTTCCCTACTTCCTTCAGTTGGCAGTTGGGGCGGTGGGACTATTGCACGGTATGAACGAATAAAGAAAGATAGGTACTTTAAAGTAGTTCAATAGCTTGTAAAACAGCACGACTATCCAGATGGCAGCTAGGTATCTACGCCCTTTACAAAAATCGTTTCGCTTAAATATTTTATACGTTCTTTTCGTCAATGTCAATTTCATTTACTTATGAGCCAGTGGCGCGCAGTCGACAAAGGCAAAAAACCTAGCATAAAACAATTCCGATCAATTTATGAATCCATACACCTGCACATTATCATTCTTATTTACAATTGAAAAAAAAATCTGTGTTTTTTTTTCATGGTGGAGAAAGGAAAAGCGAATTTAAATATTATATTATTAAATAAAGAACTTGAGTGGAAAGTATTATGGCTTAAAAAACGTATTAAATTTATACAGATCAACAAATGCTGATTCTGAATATATAAGTTTTATTAAATATAATTAAACGCAGGATTAATAAATAGTAATTTAAAAACGATTAAACCATAACAGACTTAAACGCTCTATAATTGGTCGGTGGGTACTGACATAACTTACACCGCTATCTCGCGGGTCGGCCGGCCGCGTGTAAAGGCGACGTAAGACTAATGTGGGTTTTCTCGAGGTTCACATTTTAATTAATTCCGACGAATTCATAACGATAATACATATATATTTTTAGAGCGATCCTTACGGTTGTAAGTTATTGAAGTGAATTTCGAGGACCGGAGTAAAACCGACTCATGACCGTCACGAAAAACCGTGATCATTTCGCTATAGGAACCTAGCTAATATTATATACCTACTTTAGGTCACTCTACAAAGCTTCGCGGTCTAGTGGCAGAGCGCCCGACTGTCGTCGTGTAGAACCGAGGTTCGATCCCCGCTTTAACTATTTTTTTTTCTTTTTGTGATTTTTTTAATACGAGGAAAAGTGATAAAATGCTCTCGTGCTGCGACTTTTAGATATTTTTACTATATGATATTTTGGTCGAAATATAGCTTACAAATCGAGCCGGTAGAGTCGCTCGGTATTTTGATTAATTATTTTTATTTTGAATCATTAAAATTACTAATCAAGGCCGATAACGCGACTAATTACCCTCGCAGACGTGCGTGACAAGTTTTTTTTAGTAAAAAACACAGCCGTAAGTGAGTTTTTCAAAATTTATAAATGTTTTTCAAATTCAGACTCGATACGGGTATGAGACTGTTAAAACACGATAGATCTTTTCCAAAACGGACAAATATACAGAAATATTTTAAAAAACGACAGATATAACTTCACACTGCCGATATATCTTCGATTCGACCCTATATAAAGCGTTAACGAGACGTTATGTGATATTATTCATTTTCCGTGTTTGAAAACTAAAATTTACGCGGGACAAGTCAATTGAGGAGTACACGTTTAATACGCGGTGCTCGTCGCGCGAGATACCTCTCCTCGCGGTCTAGAGGCAGAGCGTTCGACATTCGTTATGCAGGACCCGGGTTCGAATCCCATATTTTTATAACTTTTAATTTTTTTTATCACATGCTACTTATAAATATGTCAATAGACAGAAAAAAAGAGAGAATGAAATTTTTTTATTTTTTTATTTATTTAATACTTACATTGTTTTGAAATTTACATAAAGTAGATATAATGAATCACCATACTAGGCGGCTGCCTGTTTCATGGTGACCAATTGAGTGTAATTACTTTGTATGAAATATGAAATCTAGTATAAACATATGAAATTAGTAACTATAGATGAAGCTAAAATTTTAGAAAAATTGTAATAAAAAGTAGAAGATAGAAATTAGAAAGGAGAAAGAAGTAAATTAGCATTAGATTGTAAAAATGTACATAATTATATATATAATTTTTAATATGTGTGCATGCAAGCACACATGTGTATATAGCAGCAGACATACCTATATACATATAACAACACAAGTATACATACACCCATATGACGCATCCTCACGAATATAAACAATATATACACCTCTATCTGAGTACTTGGAATAGGCTACTAACACTATAACAATCACACATCAAAAAATCCCCGAGCGCTTTCCTGAAACTGTCGTATTTGGCTATTGATTTTATTTCTAACGTTAAATTATTGAATATTTTTGGAGCAAGAAAGTTAAATTGTCTTTGTGCCATTGAGGTTTTTATTGGGAGAATAGTATAATTGGATTTGTTGGAATATCTTGTATTATGGGTCGATTCAAAAATATTTTTTTTCGTATGTTTGAATTTATAGTCGGAGGATATGTTTTTGACGTATAAGGATTTTATGTTGAGTACTTTGAAGTCGTTAAATAAGTCCTTCGTGGGGTGAATATAGTGTACTTTGTAAATAGTCCGCATTATCAATTTTTGAGCTTTAATTAATGGATCTAATATCGTGTTAGAGCATCCTCCCCAGACTACTATACCGTAAGATATAATTGATTGGCATAAAGAAAAGTATACCGTTTTTAGTGTATTTTTATTTAGAATATTTCGTAATGACCTGAAGATATATGCCAGTTTCCGTGTACGGTTTGTAACATTTATTACGTGATCTTCCCATCGTAGTTTATTGTCAATTATTACACCCAAATATTTAATGGAATCTACTCGTTCTAGTGGATTGCACAGACAACTAGAGTTATCTCTACAAGAATGTATTTTTAGTGTACGATTGATTGAAGGCTGACTCGGAATATTAAGACTAAACGTTATATATTTCGTTTTAGTTATGTTTAGGGTGAGTAGATTATCATCCAACCACTGTTTAATAATTTGCAATGTTAGATCCGCTCTATGAAATGTTTCTTCCCATGTCTTACTTTTTAGTACTAGGGCAGTGTCATCGGCGAAAGTGATTATATTGCCATCAATAATAGATAGTTTACATAAGTCATTGATATAAATGAGAAAAAGTGTGGGACCGAGTACACTGCCCTGTGGCACACCAAAGTTAATGCTAGTTGAATGGGATGGTTTATGCGATGGTAGCTTAACACATGCTTTCTGTCTGTGAGGTACGATTTGAACCAATCAAATGCCTTATTCTTTATTCCGATTTTTTTGAGCTTGGCTAGAAGGATTGGATGAGATACTGTATCAAATGCCTTAGCTAAATCCAGAAATATTGCCAGACATTTATCACCTTTGTCTAAGGCTTGTGTTATATGTGATGTTAGTTCTAAAATAGCTGAATCTTTATTTAGTCCTTCTCTAAAGCCATACTGGTTTGAGGAGAGTATGTTATATTTTGTAAGATGGTCGATAAGTCTTTTTTTTACTATTTTTTCAATAATTTTTGATAGTGATGATAATATAGAAATTGGTCTGTAGTTTGTTATGTCAGTAGGATTTCCGGATTTAAAAATTGGTTGAACTAGGGCAAGTTTGAGTTTGTTTGGGAATTCACCTTTAGTGAGACTGAGGTTAATGATATGTACTAATGGATGGATTATAAAAGGTTCAACTGTTTTTAGTATAGTTGAGGAAATTTTGTCATGATTGCACGAATGAGAGGGCTTTAATTGTCTAATAGTTTGAGAAATTTCATCGTAGTTGGTCGGGTTTAAGGTGAGTATATTATCTGTTTCACTGGCACATTGATTGATAATGTCGGCAAGGGCATTTTCATCGGTTGATGTCTTATTTAAAATCTTTGATGCTAGATTTTTACCGATATTGCAAAAGTATTCATTTATGTGATTGGTCACAGTGTCTGGATGGTCATTTAGGGAGGTGTCTTGGCCGTTGATGTTTAATTTATTGATTGGTTGTACTGGGTGATCAGTGTTAGATATTTCTTTGACGATATTCCAAATTTGTTTGTTATTATTACCGACTCTGGACAGTTTTTCTCTGTAGTAGTTTTCTTTTGTGGTTTTAATGATATTATTACATATATTTCTGTACTTTTTATAAAATATTTTTGCTTGAATGTCTGGATTATTGAGTAAATTTTTGTGAAGCTTGTCCCGTTTTTTAATACAAAAAATTAAAAGAGAGAGAGAAGAATACTAAAAGTTTCACTTCCGTCGTGCGTAGGCTTGCCACACACTGTATTTTTTTATATTTAAGATTAAAACACTACCTTACTGTTAAAATATATTTTATGTAAAACTGTTTGAAAATTTTATAAAACATTATTAACTATAAAATTAGCGGTAAGCATCAAATTTAATTTTTCTAGACGATGAAAAGTAACTTTTCGAGAGATTCCTCTAGAAACATGTAAAATTTTAGTAATACATTCATCAGAAAGCTCGTCAGAAATAATTAAAAGAAACCCAACGGAAAGATCGATTTTATAGGCCTGCTAGGACAAATTCGACCGTAGGTCTGTCGATTGCGCTGGGCCGCGCGCCGAATGTTGCTTTTACACGACTTCATCACTTATGTCGTTAAGATTCCCACTTTTTTTTAGAAATTTGCCAGGACAAATTCAGCCCAGATTTTTCCAATACACCAGAGACGCGCTTCTCCTATTTTTGTGCACGACTTCCGTTAAGATTCCGACTTATTTTAGGGTATTGTCTCGTCTTAAGAATGCGGAAAATTTTATGCCAAATTGCGCTGCATATTCAATACGCGCTGATACAAATAGTTCAAAAGAATTCTTGTTTTTTGGAATTCATGTGTTTTGGCAGGCTTTAAAAATACGAAAATTGAAAATTATTTTAGCTACAAAATCGACAAATTTACGAAATTAATTTGTTAAAAAAATAAATAAATATTTAATTTAGAAGGTATAGCGTATAAAATAAATAAATAAACTTAGAAGGTTAAGAAGAAAATTCATAAAAAGGGAAAAAAAATAGCGGAATTCCTTATTGCAACAACATTGTAAATTTCATAGAATAACATAGAAAATTTAAGTTGAGTTCGGACGAAATATTGAAAGGAGAGAAAGGAGAGGAGAGAATAGGATTATTACTTAGAGATGGACAACCAAAAATATGTGAACTAAACCCACTTTTAGACCAATGCATTTTAGAAAGGAGAACGAAGCAATCCTCCTACCAAGCTGTCCAATTCTCATTCAAATAAGGGAGGCAAACCTTTTGAAAAATGGTTAATAGTGTCACCGTGGTTCGAACTAACATTGCGGTTTTCTTGAGCTCATGATTTATAAGATTAAGGCGATGCCATACGTAGTAATGCAAAATCATGTGTTTTTGGTTTGAAAATTTGGTCGCCTAGAAATGTTTCAGATGCTAATTAAATACTGCGAGTAGAATACATCTTGGCCTTTGAAATAATGGAGTATTTTTTAGATAAGTCTTTTTATAAACCCCGAAAAAAATAATGTAAAGGCCTATGAAAACTGCTTTAAAGTTCAAAATCTCCTACTTACGAACCCATTTTCGGTTATGATTTTATTGTATAATGTGGAAAATTAAGTTATTTATAAAATGATCGAAAAAAAATTAAATATTTATGCCTGAACATCCACAAAATAAAATAAAAGGCACTTTTTGGCCATGTTTTTTTCTTGCATAAATCAAAACAGGCGGATGGTGTTAAGCGGGAATTTAAACCTTATCGCCATCTCCAAAAGGGTTGTTATTGATAGCGGCTCAATTTAAAATATTACACGACGTAGTGCATCGCCTTAACGATTGAGAAGTGGTTTATAACTTATTTTATAAACATAAAAAAAGCACGCCACTGGCACTGCTATGTCCATATTGTTAGTGGAGGGTCTGAAGTTGGAGGTTGGTTGTGGGCTATTCCCGCGATACTTAACATAACTGACGGACGATGGATAGGTACCCAATCGATTATTTTGTTGAATTTATTCATGCATCACCCAGTTAATAATATTATAGTGTCGTCATTAATAATTATAGGAGTGAGTAATACACACTCATATAGATATTTTAGACAGATACGAAAATTCATAAATACACAATATCCTCACGCTTTATGAATTCAATGCAACTAAATTAAACAACCATTTGTTTTGACTCGCTTTACGAATTAAATGCAATTAAAAACAATTTGCGAAAAGCTGATATAAATAAGCCAGCTCCTAAAGCTGGGGGACACGTCATTCACTCTAAGTTTACTTTTTTGTAATCACGCTTGAATAATGTTTTGTTTTTCGATTTTTGCAAGCGATTTAAGTAACCAAACATACATCTATTGTTAAACATAAGCATTCGATACTAATTTTTGTATTTTAAGATATTAATTTTTTCTTTTCGCTTATCCTTGTAAGTACTAATAGCCCAGTCAATGAAGGGAAAAAAAGACCCAATGTCGGAACTAATTCCCCGGAAGCTGAATTTTTCACAGATGTTAGAAGACCTTTAGAAATGTATTTTTACAAAAGTCCCCGACTTTCCCCCTTGTGATTCCTTCCCCACCCCCCCTTGAATATATTTTTCAAAGCCTTTCGGAATACGCTAATATCTCCTTAATGGTTTTATAAAATCAGATTATTTATTTTTTGTTTACTTTCTTATAAGTTATTCTAAAAAATTGTATTCCTTCATTTTTGCAAGAAAAGCTATACAATCTCTACAATTTATTAGTAAAGGAAAAATATCAGTTTTTAAAATAGTATTTCAGAATATATTTGCACATAACTTTTTTCTGAGCCTGTTAACGAAAAAAAATAAATCAACAAAACTTGTAGACAATATTTCTAGCTATAAAATGATGTATATAATGATGGGTTTGAATTTATAATAAGGCACCTAGGTTGTTAATAAGGAGCACGGCGCGCGGCGGCTCGAACGCGCAGCGGTTCGCGGCGCAGCGAGAAATTACAAAAACCTTAGGAAAGTAATGATTAATTCATGTGTTTGCTTTTTTTATAACAAATTCATCTAACGTTGAAGAGTTTTATTGTTATTTACCAGTTTTAGTTCGGAGGGGAGGGGGGGAATATAAATATTTTCCCCTGCCCAATGAAGCGCTTTCATTATCCACCAACCGCCGTGCCCCGGTCTGGCTAAACAGTCATATTATGTTGTATGATTGTTTGTAACTTATTATTTAAATAAAGGTATGTGGGAAATTTATGGGAATCAGTTTACGCGTCCTCAACAGTAACCCAGATGCTCCAGGGACATGAATATTCTCGGGCAAACAGAGCCTACACTTTAACAGCAGCGTCTCTTGTTCACGTAATCAGAGAAGAATACCGAGATATTGATGGGAAATTAAGACAAATAGAAAATATGTATCAAGATGTTACGTGGAAAAAAAAATATGGAGGAGGTTAATAATGATGACAATCTAAAAGAGACGATTTCATATACTGAAGCAAGTGAAGACAGGATTAAGGAATCATCAAGTAGGACTGCCAAGTTGTGGCTTTACCTTCTACATTGCATCGACCTCATGCTTAGATTTATATTTGCAGAGGAGTCCGAGAATCGGAAAATGCACCTAAATACTATTGTTGATATGCTTCCATTTTTCCACCCGGCAGGACATTTACCATACGCAAAATCAGCACATATGTACGTTCAAAGTATGTAACTCGAATCAAGAATAACTAAAGAAGAATATAAACTATTCACTGAAAATGGGTACTTTACAATAAGAAGAAGCGACAGATATTGGTCCGGTACGTGGACGGACATGATCATCGAGCAGTGTCTCATGCGACCAATGAAGTCAGTAGGAGGTTTGACACTTGGACGCGGAATCACTGACAGCGCTTTGTCAAAGTGGAAACTTGGAACCACTTACTGCGTGAAAGTGCAACAGAGCATTGAAGAATTCATCGGTATAGAATGTAATTTTACTGAACAGCATGTTGAGCTGCGCTAATCACGGAAGAAAAGGGATTAGCTAGATATAGGAAAATATATATCATGGCTAAGACAGCACAGCCCGTTCACCAAGCTCTTGGGGGAGCTGGTGTCTTTATCTTCAGAGTTTATTTCGGATAATAGTGTCAATCGTGATAACGCTATGAGGTGGGCCTGGCAGCTATGCAAAAAATGAAAGGATGTAATTTTGGAGATATATGACTGAAAAGGAAAGACATGGTGACTACCCAGCAAGATTCAAATCCGCAACTGTTAGGACGAGACAAGCTGCAGTAAACCCCCAGCAGCTATTTAACAGAATACTGTGCATTAGTTATAGTCCTAGCAAGCTTTAGACCTACTTAGGAAATGAATTGGCTTCAAGACCCCTTCTATTTTTGATGAAGTCTCCCTTCGTAAAGGAACAAAATCATGTATGGCGAAAGTATTTATCGAAAGTATTCATGACGAAGTTGATTTGGAAAATGCTGCAATAGTCATCGATGGGGGATACCTCCTACACTCTGTTGTTTGGCAAACTTAAACTACTTAAACTAGACATCATTAAATCATACTCACGTTTCGTCCATACTAAA
Organism: Hesperophylax consimilis; assembly: GCF_061612785.1. Lineage (NCBI taxonomy): Eukaryota > Metazoa > Arthropoda > Insecta > Trichoptera > Limnephilidae > Hesperophylax > Hesperophylax consimilis. The sequence goes on from NC_142842.1 coordinate 9,550,841, forward strand.
TTTGGCAAACATTCTATTGTCGTTTTCGATGGATACCCTGAAGAACCAACTGTAAAATATGAAGAGCAAAGATGAAGGTCGGCTAACAACTCATCGTGCGATATTGAATTAAACTGCACTACACGTTGTTTCACTAAGAAGGAAGCTTTCTTATCTAATAAGAAAAACAACAAAAATAATGATTGAAGTACTGTGTCATGAATTTAGTGAATCTGGTTTGTAAACAGTCACGGCCGCAGGTGATGCCGATATTGACATTGTACTAACCGGCATCGAACAACTCAACATCTTCTCAAAAGTGATTGTTGTTGGCACGGATAGTGATCTTTTGGTATTACTTGTAAGTCTTGCTCCTGAAGGAAAATCTATCTTTTTCTGTAAAGATGTTGGTGGAAAGCCCCCTTCAAGAACTTTCTACATCATAGAGAAACCTATAATGTTACGTAAAAATATTCAAAAACACATGCTATTTACCCATGCCATTACGGGCTGTGATACGACCCTATCTTTATATGGGTTAGGAAAGATAAAAGTTGTTGACATGATGAAAAAAAATCCCGAAGCAAAACACGCAGCTGAGGCATTTCTGGAAAAAGATACAACTGAAGAGAACTTGTGGCAAAATGGAGAAAAATTCGCTCTCGCCATGTATGGTCTTGGTAGCTACTCTAATTGAAACGAAGCTCGATACTATAAGTTTACCAGACTAACGACAAAATCAGCTTTTAAAACTAAATTTGACTTGGCAAAACTACCACCGACTTCAGAATCGTGTTATCAACATTTGTTGAGAGTTTATTTGCAAGTACAGTTTTGGTTAGGAAACAAACTAAACCCTATAAACTGGGGATGGAGGTATGAAAATTTAAATGAAAATGGTGGAAAGAAGAAATTTTTGAAATCATTTGCTACTGATGACCTTGTTTCTATGGTGTACTGTTACTGCAAGTCTGGATGTGGAAATTATTGTGGCTGCAGAAAATCTGGATTTACCTGCTCTGCCATGTGCTATAACCGTAACGGATTATCATGTCTGAACACACCCCAGTATGACGAATAAATGGAAGACTCTCTTGACTAGAAAATTATTTAAATATTTGCCTAATTTTTTCACAGATAATATTCATAAGTATATAATATAATTTACAAACCGTTTTTTCATTATAATATTTTTTGAGGTATATTTTAAGAAGCTTGTTTGAAAGTAAACCATTTTAGATCTATGCACTATTTTAAGTGATTTGTTGTTTCGGTATTTTATTGTTGATAGGTGCACATAATAAAACAAGTGAGAATTTCCACAAAAGATTTTTCAGAACTTCGCCATAACATAAGGTCTGCAATATTTTAATGTTGTGAAAGGGTAGTCCTACGCTGTTGTAGGTATTTTTGGCTTATTTAAATAATAAGTTACAAACAATCATACAACATAATATGACTGTTTAGCCAGACCGGGGCACGGCGGTTGGTGGATAATGAAAGCGCTTCATTGGGCAGGGGAAAATATTTATATTCCCCCCCTCCCCTCCGAACTAAAACTGGTAAATAACAATAAAACTCTTCAACGTTAGATGAATTTGTTATAAAAAAAGCAAACACATGAATTAATCATTACTTTCCTAAGGTTTTTGTAATTTCTCGCTGCGCCGCGAACCGCTGCGCGTTCGAGCCGCCGCGCGCCGTGCTCCTTATTAACAACCTAGGTGCCTTATTATAAATTCAAACCCATCATTATATACATCATTTTATAGCTAGAAATATTGTCTACAAGTTTTGTTGATTTATTTTTTTTCGTTAACAGGCTCAGAAAAAGTTATGTGCAAATATATTCTGAAATACTATTTTAAAAACTGATATTTTTCCTTTACTAATAAATTGTAGAGATTGTATAGCTTTTCTTGCAAAAATGAAGGAATACAATTTTTTAGAATAACTAATAAGAAAGTAAAAAAAAAAATAATCTGATTTTATAAAACCATTAAGGAGATATTAGCGTATTCCGAAAGGCTTTGAAAAATATATTCAAGGGGGGGTGGGGAAGGAAGCACAAGGGGGAAAGTCGGGGACTTTTGTAAAAATACATGTCTAAAGGTCTTCTAACATCTGTGAAAAATTCAGCTTCCGGGGAATTAGTTCCGACACAAAACCTTCATTGACTGGGCTATAAATTGTATATTTAACTAAAGCTTCTAACAGGAATTCAATCTTAACACTTTTTTACTTCTATAAAATAATATGTTCTATAATTAAACTATGTTATATGAAATTATGATATGAACAAAATTTGTCAATTTGACTGGCCTAAAACAGGATCCATTCCTAGTTGGCTAGTCAAAGTTTCCGCATGTTTTATTTTATACTTTTATGCGGAATATATTATTATTATTATTAAATAAAGTATTTGTACCAATGTCATAATAATATTTACTTACGCAAATCTCGCCATTAAAAAATATTGCATTTGAAAGTCGAGATCTTTTTTAAACGTTTTTATTTTATTTCTAAATGTTACTTCGTATGGACTTCTAGTAATAAAAAAAAATATTTGAAAATGCAGAAAAAATAATATTCAATATTAACGAAGTTGGTAAACGATAACAAAAATTAAAGCAAAAAAGACGTATGTTATTGGCGCTAAAATTAAAATCATTAAAATTTTTTTTTTTAAAATAAATGTGACAATTTTAGTGCCGGATACAGATATTTTTTTTAAATATTAACTCCACACAGGATGGTAAATAAGTTCCTTAACGCATAATATGTCATCTTTGGGAATGCTGTGAAAATGTTAGCATTAAGGATACAGGACTCAGAAAATAATAAATAAAAATTTCAGGACTCGATTTTAGTTTAAATGAAAAATTACTTGTGCATTGATGGAGGACTGCAGTGATTTGTAGTTGCGACGACTGGGTGGGAATCCGACGCATTTGTCCACTCGGCTACTAGCTGGTTAAGCTGATAAATTTTAAAGGTTTCTGTTTTAAGAAATACTAAAATATTTCAGTTTAAGAAAATACTAAAGAAATTTCGTCTAAATATTGTTGGGATACAGACTCTCCGAAAAATAAAAATCGAAAGCTTTTATTTTTTGGTTCGCGCTTTGACCTAGAAATTTTTTCGTCTGCAGCTTTTTCCTGTGTATTTGTGAATGTAATAATTAATATTTCACTCCCTTCATCTTCACCACTTACTTATCTACCCCAATTGGGAATACCATCGAAAAATTTCACCTACGGCGCTTTTTCCACGCGTTTATGTTTATAATCATTCATAATCCACTCCCTTCACCAATCACCACATAATTAAACAGAGGGGTTACTCTTGAAAAAAAATCGCCTGTGGTGCTTCTCTGTGTCTTTGCGCATGTTCCGACTAATTTTCTACTCATTTCGCTCTTGTCACTTACTCTAATTGGGGGTGTCATAGTTCCATAGGCTTTGAGATTATTGGGAAATTACAACTAATGTGCGGTTTTCGCTATTCTTTCTAGGTTACATTAAAATTTAAAAAAATGTACATTTAATTTTTATTTGTCCTTTCCAAATGTAAAAGATTATGTTCACGGCTTAAAACGGCCCTTTTCATAACCCGGAGCAACGCCGGGTACAAGTCAGCTTGTATATAAATATTTCTAGTTTTCTGGCTACTTCTTTGTTTCTTCCCTGTAAACTCTATAAAAAATTAATCTGCCCCCCTAGTTTGGAAACTGGCGACGTCCCTACCTAAGTATGTATGTGTTTAGTATAAAGTATTTTAAGTTCATCATGAAAATGCTGTTGAAGATAGTTATGTATTTTCGAAAGTAAAAAAAATTGTGACGACAGAGCTCACTTTTCTCGCACAGATAAAGTCAGACACAGTTTTTACGTTTTATACTTATAATATTGAGAGACTTTACTAATAAGTATAACCCTACCTTGAGGCTGGGATTAGCCGGAAACAAATTGATAAAAACACATGCAACGTGTGACATTAACCGTTGTTCCGTTCATGGCCACCCCTATATTGCCACCTAGTTTGTGTATATTTATCACCTACATTCTACATTCGTCATGACAATGTCTACTCTTGAAATTTTTAAATTACAAACAGCGTACCTTGTAGCAAACCGACAAAGCGTCAAAACGGAAACATCAACATATTTATACTAGCCAAGGGAAGTTATTTGGTAATAAATATGTGAAGGTTGTATTTAAATGCATTTTACGGTAGCCCCAAGGTCCATAAGTTGTCACATGTAGTGTTACTATAGGTCTAAGGATTAAAATATCCTACGTTGAAGATGTTTTTTGTTTCTTATCTAACAATGGGATATTTTCACAAACCACGAATACAGTTAAATTTGTCCAAGATTTAAAGTTTATTTTGGTGATTATAATTATCGCACAAAAACACGTCATTTTCATTCATAATTATTGATTTAGAAAACGATCTAAACCTTCATTCGGAAACGGTTCCTACTGGCCACAACGTCATAAAAACGTCTAAATAAATGTCTATTAAGACCAAAGCTACCCGCTTTCACGAATAAAAACAAACGTGTCGTTTTGGCATTAAATCGAAAATGGCACATTTTAAATATTATTCGTAAACATGAACATAGTTTTTTTTTCGAGAATTTTGCAGTTTGTTTGTACTGAGCAAAAGTCATGCGATAACAGGTCATTATTATTTCACTGTATTCAAACGTATATTTGTAAAAATATAGACTACGATTTTTTATAAAAAAATAATTCGTTTATAATTTATTATAATCCACAACTATAATAGCAGAAAACATTAATTCACAGATTAAAATTTAAAGAAGAAAAAAAGAGTATTTGAATATAAGTACGTTCGTTTTATTAACAATTTTGGTTTTTTACATCATTAACTTTATTAACAGTTGCAATTAAATTAACCAACTTCCTAACTAGAAATCTGTATATAATATAATAAAAATGATTTATTTGAGGGCTCCTACGCCTAGGCAAAATTCGTAACATGAAACCATGATTCACGTTCAACACAAACAATATTATTATTATGTACAGAACATTATTTACGTTCATATCATTTTCAAAATTTTTTGTTATTTTGTGGAATTTATCAAATACGTAATTGTTTTTGAAATAAAATATGTTTTTCATTGCTTTCCGTTTTGCATAATTCCATCTTTCTTCATCAAACTTAGATAACACGGTACTTATTTAGTGTTATTCTTATTATTTTTTTACACTAATTCCACAGGGCGGAAAATAATTTCTTTTAGGGCCTACGTCATCTTTGAGATGCTGTGTGGAGGGTCTTTTTGAAGAGAGAAAGAGGTGTATATCGATCTTGAAGAGACCCCAGATGGCGGTCAATTGTTCCACAGATAACTCATGTATCAGTTGTAGAAATGTGACAAATATCAACTGTGTACATACAATTTGTATGTTTGGTATGTTTACCGACTATGCACTGATGCCAAAGGGATCAATGATGCTAGCATCATCTATTGAAATATCGGCAGAACAAGGACAACATTCGCATTTGACGATTGTAATGGAAATCTATCAAACGGATCGCCCGTTTCTGCACGGAATCGTTTAATTTCACGTGGTTAAACTAACACAAAAACAGTTTAAAAAAATTAATATTGATGCAAAACATGACACAAATGATTTGTTAATGGGACTTTTAACAATCATTTGTGTTTAATTTGTTAATAGTACACAACTATTGACCCTGTACAAATCGCAAGTGCGCCCTACTGTTGAATTTGGCAGCCACCTCTGGTCTGGAGCCCCAACATACCTGAAAACACATTTGTCCATTTGATAGATTCCCTTATATTAACAAGCGGATTGCAATGTTTAGAGCACAGGCGTCAGGTAGGTATGTTGTCCTTGTTCTACTGGTATTACAATGGAAGATGCTCCGACGAACTAGCGACATCGATCCTTTCGGTAACCGTTCATAATCGGGAAACACGCCAAACGCGGTGGACATTTGTCACATGAGAATGGGTTGCTTCTACGAATCGTTCTTGAGTTCATCAGCTCAACTGTGGAACGAATTGCTGGCCTCTGTTTTTCCTCTCTCCTAAAACATAGGTCTCTTGAAGACCAGTGGTCACTCCTTACTCTCTCCAAAAAGACCCTCTACACAACATCCCCAGAGATGACGTGGGCCCCGAGGGAAATAATTTTCCTCAGGACCTCCTGTGGGGATTTGATGTAAAAACAAAAACTTACCAGTCCAACAATGAAGACGATTAAGATCACCAGGGCTATGATATCGGTACAGGACCGATCCTTCGCTTCCAGGACTTCGTTAGTGTCGGTGCAATTGTTGCCGTTTCTCGAAACATACTGAAAAGGAATTATAAAGTAATATCTCAAAAACTTCTATGGGTAAATTATTATAAAAATCAGCTCTAGCACAGTCGATAATGTCGATAACATCTCATCGTTAATGAGCTTCGAAAAAATTACATTTAGTCAGTTTGAACTGTTGATCGGGATCGATGATAAGTTACCAACATTATCGATAAAACCTGTATCAATCGAACGAGCTAGACAGCGTGGAGTAGGTAGAGAAGATGATAGTTTGCCTAAAAAACTCTATCTTGCTTTATTCATAATCATGTCTTCCTGGGTCATCTCCGACTTGTTTTTCCACTAGATCATTCGCGCGTCAAACACTCATTTTGTTTATTTCTCTTGTATTTATTACCTTGTATTATATGAGTAATACGGTATTATGTATAATATTATTGTGTAATAAATATGATTTGACATTTTTACAGTCATTGCAAACTGTATTTTTACGATAGGAATTATTGGTTTCCGATTTTAATTATTAATTGATTATAACTTGACACACTTCGATTCAACAGTAATTTAGGTACTTATCCAGATAAATTCTAATTACGTACTAAAAATAAATACATGTAGGTAGGTCCCTAATAATTTCAGATATGTTGGTTTCTTCACAGTAGACAATGTTAAATTAATCTAATAACAAAACGCATACCTTTTGTTTCTCATTAGTATCTTCTGGCTCGACACTATTAGAACATAGACACTGCCCCATTTTTAATTACCATCATTAAAGTCGCCCTAGTTTCATAATAACAATTATTATTAAATAACACTAAAACATCATTAGTACAACATCCGAATAAAGATATAGGAAGGTAAAATAAACATAAAATGATAAATTTTGAAGTACCTAAATCAAAAGAGAGTTCCTTTTCTATTTTTTATTACTGGCAATAATGTTTTATACTAAATGCTTCGCAAAAGTTTAAATAGGCACGACGGTAGGTACTTAAATAATTCGATGATATTTAACAAATCACTTTATTTGCTTTTAACTTGTCTTCGGAAAAGTTTGAAAATAACCGAGGAAAGAGGATCTAGGAGAGTTTCGTGCTTATCTAAGCGAGAGCTGACTGCTGACTGCCGACTGCTCACTATTGACTACGGAATGCTAATAATGTATTCTATATTGTCTGTGTTGTCTGCCGTTAGTTGTGGGTTAACAATATTATGATGGGGGGTCGACGTTGGCTGGTTGCCTCGGTAACGTCCCTCCAGGACACACACGACGATACACGGACATTAGGGTGGAGTGAAAACACCTACCTAACTTTTTAATCCCTAAAGTTTATGACGTTTTGCAATGTTCCTATCATATGAGCACTGTAAGAATGGAGATTGCGCGGAAAATATGTTCACATTGCGCTTGATTTCAGATAAATTCGCTGTTTTTGAAAGTATTTCAACACTATTTAAATCAAATTTTTCACCGTAATACAAACTGAGACGGTGTTTGCCACTTGCAGTTTTTAAAATTTCATTACAATTTCGTAGTTTTCTAATTTAACTCTATATATAACTATTTATATAACCTTTTGCCGTACAAAGTAAAAAGTAATAAGGTTATTTTACGCCACCCTAATGGACACAGTAAAGACACTGCGCCGATACAGGGAGGGGTGGAAATATGCAAACTAGTAAGTGTTAATATGTACCTACTCCGTGTTGGGCTTTGTTTGTACTTACTAGTACTGACAGACTAGAATAATAGTCGTAAGCCATGTGGTTGAACTTCTACACCTTCCACGTGTCCAATAAGATGGTTCTAATCACGTGCTTGAGTTTGCACTCAAATCTATCTTATATTTATTTAAAGATGTCTGTAAGTTACAGGCGGACACCGGATGGACACCGGGTGGTCGGCGTGGATTTGATTTGTTTAGAAATCTACAGTTTTATTCAGATACTGATGTAATTTTTCACAATTGACCTTCAAAACAAGATGAACGTCCCTGTCTACTACTGTATCAATTATTTTTCGAAAAACTATAATGCTGAGTGTTAAAGAACGTATTGACTTACTTTAACCAGTGATTTCCTATATCATTTAGAGTTTAAAAAAATAATGAAAGTTTGATTTCCCGTGACAATTTTTTTTTAAAACAAACAAAAAAAGTTTTTTTATCTGTCGTTTGTGGTCACTCAGCTGATTAACAGCTCAATCCCTCACCCCGACCCTAACTGTTCAATACCTACTGATTTAAAAATGTTTTTAATTGAAAAAAAAACATAAAAACCGGGGGCCAAAATTTCATTCTATTTTTTTACTCATAATAATGTCAGGAATCACTAGTAAGATAGTTCCGTCCTTTTATACCCTGTATAAGGTAGGCGACACATCACGCTATATGCATCATGGTTTAGCCTATTTCAGCATATCGATTACCATACACTACCAATGTGAATGTATGGCGAGCGAAATGCTGAAAATAGGCCAAGCAACGAAAATATAGCGTGGTCTGTCACAGGATTAAGGAAGAGTTTCTGCGGGGGGCGGTCAGGCGGGCAGACGGATGGTGTTGCGGGCGGCGTGGCTTGTTTTTCTTTTTAACGAGAGGAAAGTCACTATCTACATTAGATTCTGAATATTTTACATTAAAAAAATCGAAGAACAAATTAACACTTTCACAAATAAGTGGTTATTTGGTTATTTATGAATTATTTTACGAATTTGTAAACATTCGTTTTGAGTTGAGTAATTACCGGATGTAGTGTAAAGAGTGTGTGTATGTGTGAGTTTGTTTGTAGGTGTCAGAAGTGGTAGTATATAAGTCAAACTATATGAATGACCATTGAACAGTTTATATCATTGCCATGATACTCTTTATAAATATGTGGTCGGTGAGTCCGAAAAAAGGCCGATGTTAGAGTTTGGGCAAATATTATTCAAGGTACTAATAGCTAATTTGCTATGAATAATTTGTAATTTGTAATTTGCTATAAATTGCCTTAATTTGTTTGGCTATATAAAGAAAAGTGTCGCACCACATCTTCAGTAGGTGATTGATGAAATTAAAAATCTTTTGACGTCAGTCTAAATTCTTATATAGAGTATTTTGCAAGTTATTCTAAGACCGCCATCCTGAATCAAAACGTTGTATCAGCCAACTAATGGGCAATAGCTAAGCACTTCTCTTTCAACCATGAACCTACAATTTTCTAAATTTGTACGCAAAGTGGTGCACAAAATAGCATTAACGATACAAAAATAAAATTAAAATAGTTCATTATACCCCACTGTGCATACAAATCATTACAAAAGTTTGTCATACAAGATGGCTGCCAGGCAATTTTCCCTCGCCCTAGATTTGGCTTCAATGCCGCTCATACAAAATCGCACTAATGCTCTGTCTAGGGCTTTTTTGTTAATGTTTCAGGTTTCATGCTTTCAACTTATCCAGTAACTGGTCATTTCATAAATCGACCGTCTCTATCATTTGACGTTTAAAACCACAGTTTATCGTTTTTAATATTTTGGTTATGTGGCAACACTAAGATCATAGACAAAAATAATCTAAAAAAATATTATCACTGTATGGCGTATGCAGGCTGTAGCCAGTATGTCTTGGGAGAAGTCCCTAGATCTGGGGAATTTTGAATGTCAAAGAGAGAAAGCGAGTATTTTATTGTATGGATTTTCAAATATTGTGGGGAATTACTTTCCTGATATTCTCTAGCCCCCCCCCAAGGATTTTGAAAATTATTGTGGGGAATCATACTTCGGAATTCTATTTAGAAAATTTTGTTGCAAATTATTCTTGAAATTGAAAATTTAGAAAATTGAAATTTAGGGAAATTGTAGGAAAATTTCGCAGTGAAATTTAGGGAAATAAAAATTTTGGGCATCCCATCACAGTCGCAGCCGTACGCGGAACCGCGAAACGTCAATCTATGTCAGTTTTTCTGTCATACATATTCATGATATTAGTTGAATTGTATTTGACATAAAGCTTTCCGTTTATGTGGTGAAATTGAAACCACAACATGAAGGCTTTTTATATATTTCACATAATTTCCATAGGTATCCATTTCAATTAATTATTTCGAATGTTAAATTACTAGTTCATGTTGGTGTGATAGATGTACGAAACATACATATAAATAAATCGACTATCATTTATCAATATTTCCAGTGGCCTATGTGTCTTGCAATGATGCATCTAGAGTTTTGGAGTTGAGTGACCGTTTTTTGGAGATCCACAATGACGGACACTGGCTGGTGATGTTCTATGCTCCATGGTGCGCCTACTGCCACCGCCTGGTGCCCGTCTGGTCTCATGTGGCACAGGCATTGCACACCTCAAGTGTTAAAGTCGCCCGGCTGGACTGCACCAGATTTACTACCGTTGCAACCCATTACAAGATTCGAGCCTTTCCAACTATCATGTTGTAAGTAAACATTACAATATGTAAACAATTTTGTTAACTAAAAATCGAAAGAGGCCTGCCATACACTCAACATTAAAGTGCGCTGATAGTGTTATACATTAAAATGTGTAACACTATCAGCAGTCTACATTGAATGGTTGTCGATGATTGTGCGAAAATGTTAAACACCTACTGTCTGGCTGACTTTATTTGCAGTTTGGTGAAATTATGATTACCTTGAAGTGCACTGCAGTGTGCGGGGTTTTAGCAGTTTTTAATGCATTTCATTACTGTCCTTGAAAATTGAAAGTAAAAAGTCTAATTTTGCAGAAGCGTGTCTATTATTTCAAATGTATTTTTCAGTATTAAATTTGGTTTTCAGATATTTAAGAAATTTCACCAGGCTCATAAGAGTTAATGGAAGGTTTGCTTTTGATGCGTTGTAATTATCTATTTATTTTTATCGTTGATATTTAGAGTACAGTGTATTTACTTTTAAGCGATGGCTAAAGTTATTTTAGTTACAAAGATGATATGGTCAGTACTTGATTCCTACCACATTAATATATGTTTACACTCTATTAGCACTCAGACGAATCGAGTCCAATACACACAGCCAGTAACCGACTTGCTCCCTTTTGACAAGAAGTTACTCTTAGTAAAAGAACTACTATGTCGTCATAAGCAAAAAGGCAGCTAGTAATTTGCAGAAGTCTGAAGTACTTTATATTATAATAAGTGAAAGGTTTTGTGTATCAGAATGTGACTTTTGCAAATTCCCACCATAAGCTTTTTGCTTATGTCGGTAGTATAAATCTCATATTTGTTTCACATCTTGTTTGTTTTAAGATTATTATGTATTAATCTTGATTTAGCTCACACTATTGTGTGCTGATAACCTACAAAGACAAATACACACAGATCGACATTTGGCAATATATTTCTAAATATTAAAATAATTTAAGTACAGACAAGACAATTGAATTGATAAATGGCTAATGTGCCTTTGATCAGTATGGCACTTTGGTAGTAATTTATTCTTTCCAGTGCTGATACATCCATATTAAAGTTAATATTAATTATTGTGGCAGACATACATATTTTCTTTTTAAGTATTAAACATATTTTCAGTTGCAGTAACTTCTTTACGCATTCTATCATGTATCTAGTTACCATTGATATTTTTTTCTTTTTAGTTTGAAAGGATCATTAAAACATGAGTTTGCTGGGGAACAAACAAAGGAAGAGTTGGTTAACTACGCCCTGCGTATGGCCGGTCCTCCCGTCTCTGTAGTAACTAAACCTGATACTGTCGATATCATCAAAGAAAAAAACCCAATTTTCTTCACATATGTTGGTCAACAGTCAGGACCTTTATGGGTAAGTTACCCATTATTTTAATCCCCCAACTATTAACTGCCACTCATAGTCCCTTAGGATACGACCAACTACAATAGCAGTTCAGTGAAATCATGATTACCTTCAGGTGCACTGCAATGTGTAGTTTATAGAGCTAGGTTTTAGAAGTTTTTAACGCATTAACGTCTAAACTAAAAACTTACCTTTTTAAGCTGTCGTACCCTTAAATTAAATATACCATTCCTAAGAGAAAGTCCAGTTATATTCAATTTTTCAATTAAGTCCTATATCCTGTATCTAAATTTTGCCAATAAACAATTAGATAATGTTAATTAAGTATTAATCTCAAGTGACCTACCAGGTAAGTATTGTACTGTATATTTTCTCCATAAATAGTTAAGTAATAACATAGATCACTGTAGAAATGTATTATAAGTTTGTACAGCGCCCTTGAGGTGATTTTGCACAAAAACGGCGCTATACAAGTCATCCAATTATTATTATTATTATTATTCAATATTGTCCATGAAAATTCCCAAGTAAAATGTTGACATTGTAGATGCCTGTCAATTATTTCAAATATTATTTTCCATATTATATTTACAAAATATTAGCCATCTTCTAAGGGTTAAAGAAAATTACTACACTTGCACTATACAGTTTAATGCAAACTCTCTCGCTATCTGCCACCCCAAAAACAAAGCAAGTTTCCAATTAGCGAAAGCGGCAGATTATAGTGCATGCATACAAAATATGTTACAAAAATCTTTTATAAAATTTCTATTTTTTTGGTTTAAAATTTGAGATATAATTTTTATGCTTACAAAAAGACTCCATTTTGTAAACTTATTCAAACAAAAAACGTGACAGAACGAAAGGAATTGAAACACTTGCCACAGTTGCTAGAATGCACAAAGGCCAAACTGAATTGTCCTAAAACAACAATAATAATTTTTAACAGTGGTAAAATGGTCAGCGAGAGCAATCTAGAAATAACGGCAGATTATAGTAGTTGTTGGATAATCGAGCTGTGGATTACTGAAACGATTACTGTTCTGAGATTTGGTTCATTTTTCCTTGCATATTTTTTTATTCTCCCTTTAAAAATCTACACAATCCATGGTTTATAGTTCTGCCGCTGGTCTGGTTGCAAGGGAACTGTCAGCGGTATGCCTGGACAAGCTTGTTAAAAATTTTAAATCATTAAACTTATCTGTAATTTGTGCAAATCTAGGCCGTTACAAAAGTATCAATTTGAACTCAAAACAACCTTCAACTTTCAAGTCATATTATGTAACCTCCGCTCATTATGCGTAACTTATTATATGGTATATGTATATCTCTCATAATATGGCTTCATTCTTGTTGTTAGTGATTGTCTTAGAATAATTTGTGTTGTATAACTCAAGACTGTTGTTTTAATTTTTCAGGATATGTTCTTTTACATCGCTGAGAAATACCAACCTCTGGCCTCATTCTACGCAACTTCAGAAGAGGTGGCCAGTAAACATGTGCCCTTGGATAATCTCCCGGTCGTTTTTGTATACAAAGATAGTTCTCCATATTACTTCCCAGGTTTGATTGTAATAAATATGTTAAATAGATATTCGATCGGATTTTAACTTCAATGTTTCAAAGACCCAGTCATGTCTGATTACGTCTAAAAGGGATCGAAAGTGACCGGCTCAAGCATCAGGGCTTCATTGAAGACAGAGTTAAGTTAGCATCTCAGAAGCTGGGCGTACTGTACAGGGCCTGCAGATACGTTAATAATACATGACTACTGACCCTGTGCAAATCGCACTGTTCGGCAGTATCTCTGGTCTAGAGCCCCAAAATATTTGACAAAAACTCTTAACCCTTTCACACCCACATTATTGTTTCCACATATATAAAATATGTAATGCTTGATAATACCTCAGAAAATTATTTGAAAATTTTTGGTATTTAATTTTTTTTTTTTTTTTAGAAATTTTTTATGTTAATTTGGTTTAACATTGGGCGTCAGAGGGTATTTTTTAAATAATAACGTAAAATAAACATAACACAAAAGTAATAATCTCTAAGGTACAATAACATTTTAACTAAAATTGATTCAGAAATAAAGAAATAATCCAGGATAATAAATCTTTAAAAATTCACCGTACTAGTCGAAAACATGTCCGTCACTACCAGTGTTAATTTGAATGAACATTGAAATTCATTTACAATATTCTGGCAAATGACTGTGATCAGTGAATTGAACTGATGTTATTATTATAGAACACATCTTAAAAATATTTGTAATTCGAGTATAAAATATTGATATCTCACCTTAAATTAAGTAATCAATGACGGCAGAAATTCGATGAAACTCACAATCAGCAGATGTCAAAATATTTATCGTTGTTTTAGAGGGAATAAGAATTTCGACCGAGCAGAAAAAATAGACGCCACAGAAAAGACTACAAGCTATAAGAAAAAGAAAAAATGGCTTTTCTAAATCGCTACCTTGACGTTAAAAAAATTCACAAAGTTCATGTTAATTTGAATTAACACTGGGACTGAAAGGGTTAACTATGTGCAGAAAAGAGCAGTCCGTTTGATAGATTTCCCTATCTTAACAGAATCGAAATGATTGCAATCTTTAGAGCAGAGGCGTCAGGTGAGAATGCTGTCCTTGTTCTACCGGCATTTCAATGGAAAATGCTTCTAGGACCTAGATCCCCTCGACACCGATGCAGTCAGGAAAATACGCACCAAACATTTTTACATTTGTTACATGAGAATAAGTCATTTCTATGACTCATTCTTGAATTCAACAGCGCCGGCTGTGAAACAATTTGCCTGCCTCTGTATTTCCTCCCTCCTACAACATGGATCTCTTCAAGACCCGACAGGACAAGAGGAGTTAATCTTAAAAAAAAACTCTGATGTGTATATATTGTGCCAAGTTCAATTGAATTTTGAACAACTACTGTGGTAAAGCCTTGCTGTGGACGCTGTTAAGTTGCGTATACATTTGCGAATCGAAATGCGTGGCGAGCCTCGAATTATGGGAAAGGAAAAAAGCAGCAGCGAATAGCGCAAAACAATGGCTTGCGGTTGCTTCATTCCTTTCCCATAATTAGTTCAGCTCACGTTACGGTTCGCAAATGTATAAGCAGCATTATGTGTGCCATCTATTGTCTCTGATTGTGTATCAGACAGAAGTGTGTGACACACAAGACTATAAATGGGGCCGGTGATCCCAATCCGTGGAGGCGGAAGGCGTCGTCCTTCAGTGGCGTCGGGGGGTAGAGCGGGGCGTCTCTATAGCCGTGTTAGCTGGTCCGATGCTGGTTCTCGTCCTTGTCGTAGAGTCCGGGTCTGGTCGTAGAGGCAGAGAGGTCCGGGGTGAGGCGAGGGGCAGAAGAAGAGAAGGCGAGTAGAGGCAGAAGTCGGAGCGAGGTAGAAGGCAGAGCAGAGAGAGTTGTAGAGCTGGTGGAGGTTGCTGGCTATCTGCCTTTCCAAGGGACTGTTGCCCGTTTTATAGGCCGCCGGCGGCCGCGCGACACTCGCACGGGCCCGCTTTCTCTTTGATTCCTGAAATCGAGGGCCGTGTTTGTGACGCGATCGCGGCGCCGCCGGTCTGGTTACCGCCTCTCGGCCGGTAATTTCGGGCCCGTGGTCGAACGCGACCACGGCCTTTCTTTGTTCAGGCACGATCCTCAGAATCGCGCCTGTGGAACGTTCTGACGGCAAATCACCTCGCACGCCATGACGGCGCACGGCCCTTCGCTTCAGGCCGTGGCCGAACGTTCCCTCTCGTATAAGCACGATTCTCATAACCGTGCCCGAATTAAATGCTATTATGATATCCACCAGCTCTCCCAGTATACTTCTCTGCCCGTGTCCCCTAGCCAAGCTCCGACGTTTCATTTATTGTTTTTATATTACATTTTCATTTTTACATAATTTCATACATAGAGATTCATAACAGTTTAATTTTATACATTTACATATTTCTTAATTTAGGATTTTATTTTATAATTTTAACGTGGGTGACTGCGGCCGAGCCCGGAGCAGTACGTCCGTTACAGATTGATTGATATGTTTCATATGCATAGTTAAAATTCTTTTATTATTTCCATTTCAGAGGACCAAAGAATCTTAGAAGACCAAACGCTTCTCAATACCACCATGCACAAATGGATTGATGCAGAAAGGTTTGGAACTTTCCCCAAAATATCTAGGGCCAACATAAACGAATTGCTGGCTTTGGAAAAATTCCTTGTATTGGCTGTTGTCGAAGAAAACAAACTCAATGAGATTTCAACTGAAGAAACTGAATTCAAAAACATGGTAGAGTCAGTTATAAGGTAGATATATTTTTTAATATTCTCTATTCTCAGATGGGAGAAGACCTTACCAACCATTCTGGGTGGGATTTGGCCTCTTTCACAAATATTTTCAATTGGCTACTCCAATCTTTCTTTCACGCATTCACATATTGCATTCTTACCATATTTTCAGCCAATCAAAGAAAGGGACAACAAGTGTATACAATCATCAAATTTGAATGTAATATTTTACTGAGATTTTCTTTTCTGAAGTCAAATAACATCTTTGAAACATGTTGTATGCAAGCAATGCATTTGTGTGAGTTCTGTTATTGACTCAACTCTGGCTGATACAGAGAAGATATACCACCATACAACTCTGTCTCGGCATACACACCTTGCTTCATTTCCATTCATATATCGTCTCATACATACACTTCTGAAAATTCTACCATATTTGTTGTCAACCGAACGTAGGGGGTATTTCACTATCTCTGATTATGTTCTGACTAAGCACTAATTGATTAGTCATTTTTTCGTTTTCACTATATCTGAATAACGCTAACGCTCGGGTTAAAGTTCGATTTGACTAATCAGTGCTGGAACCTCACGTTAGGCGCTATTCCTCGAATCAAAGATGGCGTCAAAACATTCCGAGTTTGACAGCTGAGAAGTGAGTCGAATTTTGTTGAATGAATTTGAATGCTTGTATGATCCATCCTGAATTATTTGATTGTGTTCAAAATAAGAAACAATGTATTAATTCGACACAAATCTATCTAAAATGACCTGATAATCAACATAACATAACCAAAAAATGCACACTTCGCGGTGTGCGGACTGTGACGCATGACAGCCGTGGCAGTAGATGGAGTAACTGCAAACATTTTGCGATGTTGCCAGACTTTGAAGGTACACCCACCCTGTCCCACCCCGGTATAGGTGACTTATGGTCACCCCTTCGGAGCTCTCGCATGAATCTAATTTTTTTGAATAAACGGCTCTACAATTTATATAAATGAAGCTAGGCCTTCAAAGTCCCCGCATACGGTGTTATGAAACGGTATGCAAGCGCTTACAAGTACTAAACTAAGGACAACACAGAAAAATAAACAACAAAACAATCAAGTTCAAGAGTCAGGCAGATAGTTGGTGGAGGGGACCCACACTCCAGTACCTGTAAACACATAAAAGTAAAGTAAACAATAGAGTGACGGGGGAGTTTCGCCGAACCACGACTGGCAGTCCTGTTGAGAAATTGGTGGTGGTTGGGGCGACTGGTGCAGGTCAGGACTTCCACACCCCTTAGCCGACCACCCGGTGGTGCCCTGAAGGTAAGTATTGGAAAAAGAGGGATAAAACCCTAAAGAACCTAGGGGAAAGAAGCGTCAGGAGGTCGGAGGCAGGGTGGAGGTTACCCCAGCCCGCACAGTCACCCCTCTGACCACCAACGCTCATCAGGGGTGGCGCAGGTGACTGGCGGAGTCCCCCGGTAAGAAAGAATAATAAGAAGCTCCAGTCGTGCATGCGGGGACGAGGCCCGTTATCCAACCCCTAATGGGGAAAATAAACAAGACAAAACAGACAACGGAGTTCAGTTCTCGCCTGTAAACTCGTTGCTGTTACTAAAAAAAAAAGAAAAGAAAACCGGAAAAAATACATGTAAAAAGAAGAGAAAATAAGAGGAAAAATGAAAAACAATAATCAATCCAAAAAGTGCCACATAAGGGCAACGGTAAATAAGTAAAAACAAAAGTAAAAGTGTAAAAATAAGATCTGCATGGTCTGTAAAGAGGACAGTAAGTATTGAATAAGATAACAAAGTAAAGTAAGAGAGATAATTAGTAAACACAAATATATAAGAGTGCTTACAGTGTCTGTAAAAAGAAAAACAGTGTGTTAACCTTGACAGGGAAAAAGAAACATATGAAGAGAAAACAGAAAATAAGAATTAAAAAGTACAAGACAAGTTAATTAAAAAAACAAAATATAAACGAATGGAAATCATCTGCAACAGCTGGTACAGTAAGAAAAAGAAATAAGATAAGAATAATAAAATAAGAAAAACAGAATAGCATATACAATAATGAAAGAGTTGCAAAAGAATAAGTCATGGCGCAGGAGCAGTACACCGGGAGTTCCCAATTATTACACTAGTCAACGACTCTAAGCACAGGCCATCTCTCAACCCAGATCCTAGTAAACTTCCTCAAACATTCGAAATTCACACTGTTAGAAACAAGATCGGTGTTCCACACCGGTCTAATGGGGACATTCAGACCTTCTATCATTTCGTCTCTGGCATCCTTCAAAATCTCACAGTGCCACAGAATGTGCTCGGCCGACTGGTAATTATTGCCACAAGCGCAATTGGGGTGGGTGGACAGGGCAAAGCTGTGAAGCCTTCCCCTGAATTCCCCATGTCCTGAAAGGAGCTGCGTAACGTGATGGTCCAGTTTGAGGAAGGCCCCTTCCATTCTGAGTTTAACTGAAGGGAAGAAGGAGAAGGTCCATCTTCCCTTGCTCGACCTATCCCAACGGACCTGCCACTCTTTGAGCGACAGGTCCCTCATCGTTCGGAGCAGTCCTGGGAGAGTTCCTGGTCCACCCGGTGTCAGGACGACACCAAGGTGGTTGGCCGGGGATCCACGGATTAATCGCTGCTTCGCTAACACCTCCCTAATTTCTAGATCGATTGGTAATATACCAGCCAAAATTGGCAAAGCGTCCGAAGCAACGGTTCGATATGCCCCAGATAGTGCCAGCAGGGGAGTGCGCTGACCCCCAGTGAGAGCAAGAAGTATTAAGCAGTTATCCAGGCGATGCTCCCAAACAGAGGCGGCATATGCGACTTGCGCAACATATACCCCCTTGTAGAGAGCGTGCAAAGCCGGTCTGCGAAGTCCCCACTCTGCCGTGGAGATTCTTCGAAGCTTCAGAAACAGCGACTGAGCCCTGCAGGATACATCTTTGACATGAGCCAGAAAGGAGGACGATCGATCTAGAGTGACACCTAAATATTTAACGTTATCCACAAATTTGATATTAGTGTCTCCCATACGGATGGTAGGGTTTCTTGTCTTATTGAAAGAACCCTTCATCAGGAGGCCCATAGTCTTCTGGGGAGCGAAGGTCATTTTATTCCTCTCCCCCCATTTAAGGAGGGTGTCCAAACCTTCACCAGCCTTACGTTCGACTTCTCTTCTACTGTCCCCAGAGACAAGATACATTTTATCATCCGCATAGTCGATCATGATACATCCTTCAGGTAAGGGTAACCTAGAGGAGTCATCGAAGGTTATGTTCCAAAATTTAGGACCTAGTGCGGAGCCTTGAGGACACCCCATATCGGTTTCGCGTTCAATAACAGTGTCACCGTGAGAAATGTTGCCAGACTATTTCGAGTGTTATCTATCCGGAAGCTCGAAACAATGGAGAAACGGTCGCCGTTGAATAACGAAGTTATTCTGATCTTTAAAGCCAGCCAACGGATAGCTAGTCAGATATTTAGCCCGACATAGTGAAATACCCCCTTAATGTCAAACAAAGTTATCTACAAAAAAAACTTACCAATAATAATAATAATTAGTACATATAATCGATAAGGTTATTTGACTTTAAACCCTCAAATCTTCTTACTATATAAAAATTCAGCTTGCTTATGTTTGCGCTCGCAGAACTCAAAAAGTAGTCAACTGATATCAATGAAAATTTCAAAGTTTGTTCTTATTAGTGCCGGGATTGTTTAGAGAGTGGTTTGAATGGTAGACGAATACTTAACGATAAATATCTCTGTACCGTAATGAGATACGAAGTCGAATTAAAGCCGATGTAATGTAGTTTTTTGACAGTAACATTGTATGGTGGAAGAAGTTGGAGACGCCTGAGAAAGACCTTAGCAATAGTGAAGCATTGTGGGTCCACTAGTTATTGGTATGTTTTTTTGAAGATAACGTTGTTTATATTTTATATTTTTCTTGTCTATGAACACTTTTCTGGCGGGTATTTTTTGCGCTGGCTCTACGCTGTCTTCGGACGAAAATAAAGTACTAAATAAAAATCGAATATTATTTGAAATGCAACTCAATTAACCTCGTAATATGTTTATTACAGTCCGCCTATCGGTATTTGCCCATACCTGCTTTCTTTAAATACGCCCGACATCTCTCGCTCGCTTGCACGTAAGAGTTGAGTGGGGCGGAACAGGGATAGAGATTCGAATCGGGTTTCACGGTCATAAAAACCCTCATTCCAGGAATTGAATTATTACAATAACAAATAATATACTATCCTTTAGTTGAAACACCGATGTAAACGAAAGGCATGAATATAAATATAAAATGAAGACTTGCATTACGATTCGTTAATTATATAGTTGGGACCTTTACAAAGAGATTGATGTATAATATTAATATAAAAACATTGAATAATTCCGTCTTTTCTGCCATTGAAATGAGGCCGGCGCAATAGGTAGTGTTACCCTTCCCGGCGTTAAGCATCAATCGACCGAACGGGTAAAACTACCTTTCCCCGCCGAAGTGTGTTAATTATAAAAAAATAAAGTTACAAAGTTTTATAAAAAAAGCTACTACTTTTAAACCTACTTAATGACGTAAAAGGGGACCCAAATTCATTCCGGACATAGATTATAATACATAAACATTAAAATCATTGCTAAATAAAAAAACCAAAAAATGTAGTTACCAACTTGGCAGTCTTCTTCTTCTTTCATATGGTGGGGGGATCAGAGGGGGACATCTAGGTCTGCGAGCCATTCTAGGACCTCAGGCGTCGCCATGTGAACCTCATCAATCCCGCCGGGGAATGAATGGAGCGGGCATTCGTTGACAACATGTTCGGTAGTCTGCATCGTACCACATTCACACATCGCTGACTCTTTAAGGCCCCATCTGTGCTTCATGTGAGCACAGCGGCTATTGATGGCGGACCAGGTTTTGCGAGGCAATGAGAACCCAGGCTGTCTCTCGGTGGGGTCCTGTATGAAATAGGCATTTCCCACGTTGGCTGTTTGCCACTCAAGTTTCCACCTATCTTCTGGGGTGAGAGGTAATCGGAGGAGCCTCTCTCCTTCCGCCCAGAAGGGCTTTCGGGACTTCAAGCGGCATGCCGGGTGGGAGACGATATCTTTTGGCAGTAACCCCACGATATATCAATTGTTAACATTTAGTATTGATGAAATCATAACGTTTCAGACAAAAGCGCGACACTCTCCACAAGCACTTTCAGTTTGGTTGGGTGGGCTCCCCCGAGCTGGCTAACTCCATAGTGATGTCGGTGGTGTCCGTGCCGCACCTCATAGTCATCAACTCCACCACCAAGCATCACCACATCCCCGAGGACGATCCTAGCCAGCTCACTCCGGAGGCTTTGCACTCTTTCTTGGAAACTATATACAACCAGACTGCACCGGTAATTGTACCTTTTTTAATGTAAAAACCTCATAGTTTGACATGAGAAGTTTTCATGCTTACTTACTAAAGTACTCATAAATTAATAAAAAATAATTATTCAGTTTGGTTCAAATTCAAAATTAAGTACATATGCATGTTTTTTTGTTTCTATTTTATCACTCCCTTGAAAAGGGAAATTTAAAAATTGAATAGATATTTTAGAACCAACATGATATTTTTTATGTGAATACTTAGTACAGGAGTCCCAACCAGAGGAGGCCCGTGACTGAATTTGATATCAGTCCATTTCACTGAAAAAATGGTAACATGTAATATAGGTAATTTAAATGAGCTGCATACGGATGTTGCTCACTGAAAAAATGGTTTTTCAGTGAGCAATATCTGTCACTCCAAGATACATCCTCTCCGAAAATTGTAATCACTGCTCTAATGTAATCTCTAAATACAAATGAATTACCGTTATGAGAGTAGTCTGTCTCTCTCATTTCACGGTTTCAGACACTCGAGAGAGTGCCCATAGTGATAGATATGCATAGTAATCTAGTAGAGTTGCTAAGGTTTAAATGATATGGCAGGAATCCTTCATGAGCGGAGCATAAGTTCATATATCGAGCGTAAGTTTGTATATGTTTGGCGCACATATTCTCTCGTTATTACTGTACTATTGTACATTTTGTATTACTGTTCTTACTTATCTAATGTTACCATGAATGTGCGGCAGTGCATTGCACAAATGCACTAAGGCAGGGAACGCCTCTGGTCCCAACTGCTCCTGGAGCAACTGGAGTCAGTGGGACTATGGCATTCATAATTGAAGTATGTTGTAAGGCTGAAGAGAGTGGGGAAGGAAAAAAGATGGGAGAGGAAGGCTAAAGCCATTTATCTTAAATTAGGGTTCTCCGTGATATTACGATAATATGTACATATAAACCTTTCAGAATGGCGAAGACCTTTAGACGTGCTTTTCTTATTTTGTTTTGTTAATTTTCAGGTTTACGGCGGTGACAACATCATGGTCCGCTTTTACAGGATGTATTTCCAGGCGAAGACCTCCCTGGAATACATGTGGCTAGGAAATCCAGTTCTAACTACACTCATATTCGGACTTCCTCTAGGATTTCTTTCTCTGATCTTCTACTCAGTTTGCTGCACGGATATCTTAGATGCGGAAGAAGAAGAAACTGACGGTCAGTTTAAATTCAAACGCATTCTATATTACAGGGGCGGTTAGTGAGCCTCCGAGCTAGGCAAGATACTTTTGAAAACGGCCAATTCCACAGCAGCAGGAATCTTACGTATTCGGTTGTGGCTTCCACTGATTTCTTCTTTTCATTCTCCGCTGGCCATATAAGTGCTTCAGAAGCACCAATGTCTTGCTTGCTTGTTTGCTTCTGTGAATTCCAGTCATAGAGAATTGATTCGAGGAAGATTGCAGAGAGGTGTAGCTGCAGGTGCAAGTTTTAACAAAGCTTAATTTAATAATACTAAAACCTCCAAAGTTCATAACTAATCTATGATATTTCTAATGGTTTACGATTCTAATATGTATTAAGCCTAAAAGAATGTGTTTTATCACTGCCAGTAGACAAGCAGTGGTTTCAATGCTAAAAGAAACCAACCGCCACTGCTGAATTATATTATTTAATAAACGTAAAAGGAAACTGATAAGTGTTTAAAAATTCCAGATGGTGATCACAAGAAAAAAGAATAAGAAATACAAAATAAATATCTGTATCCGATCCATCCCACCGATTTGGATTTTCGAAATGCAATCAAAAGGTAAGGAGTAGTTGAGATTTAATATTTGTGTTTGGTTCACTTATTTTCAATAGTGTTCATTTGAAACGTAACAACTTTAATATTTTAGGTTTTCCCTGACTCCTTAGATAACGGGTGATTATCTAATAAAACAGGAGGTAGATGTTGAAATAATAAGCAGGAAGAAAGATCACATGCCATGACAAGCCCTCTTATAAAGGAGTTTCCCAAAAAAACTAGCGTGATAACAGAAACCTCTGATCAATGTTTACTTCAAAGTCATAAAGCATTGACTGTTCTGGTGGTTGAACAGATGTACCTCTGCCTGTCTTCATTGGTAAGGGTTAAAACCCTGAACTGCACATCAGCATCTATAACGGACCTTTCATTTTCACGGCACAAGCCGCTTAGGCTTAGTGTAGAAACAAGCATTTATTTATATGACATATACTGATATTATATAAAATAGATTTCATTCCATAGTTGAGGGTTCTGGTGTATTGTGACATTGTGAAGTAATTGTGTGCCATTTAGGATCTATGGCGAGGCTGCAATAAACAAATTGTGTTATTCAAGCCTAAAAGTCTATTTACATTTACCGGCACTGTGAGTGGCAGGCACGGCACAGAAGTGAGTAAAATTATGAGAATGTGTGGGCGAATTCAATTAGTTTTAATTTGAATTTCGAAGGAATTGAAAGGACTTCGCCCACAGTGTCATAATCAGCTGTTGATGCGGCATCATTTTACTTTCATATGTGCCGTGTCTGCCGCAAACGGTGCCAGTAGATGTGAATAGACCTTAATTCTCATTTGATGTATTTCACAAGCATGTTTTTTTAGATTCTACCTAAATTAAATTTATCAATGCCTAGGTTCTTAAAACGGGTTGTACTTATTAGCGCACTTCATTTTCCATAATCTTTTCCTGAATGGGTCCCTGATATACAGAGGAAAGATTTTTTTTAAATGATTTGATTCTGTATGCAATTTTCAGGTAAAGAATTATTAGTGGATTATTTCCAGCTAGAGTACAAACTCGTGTGTAAAAATGAGAAACATTGATTAGAAAGATTTTACGGATTATGAACAAAATCATATTAGATTGCTTTCTTAAAGAGTCATGTTAGCACACATCTGTCATGTCCTTAGAATGATTTTCTTTAGTGAATTGAAAAATATTATACAATGTTAATATAATTTTATTTAGTTGACAGTTAATCTAATTATACTTATTCAATTTATTTTATTTTAAGTATCTCTCAGGGTAATAACTGAATTTGGTTTTCAATAAATGTATCTATTCACCTAATTTTTCTACTGTGCGTATTTTTAAGATGGTGTACGTACATACAAATATGTAATCATAATCGGCATAAAAGTGTGCAGAAACTCACATAACCACAAATCCTTGAAATATAACTCTGTGTGTCAACTCTGTCCAAAAAACCAAAAGTCTATAAATTTTAAGAGCGCCAAAGTCCCAACTATCTGAAGCCAGTGGGACTATGACATCCCCAATTATGGTATATTGTGAGGCTGAAGGTAGCAGGATGGGGATGGAAATGGGAAGAGAAAGTACCTGGCTATTCAGATCTGGTCACCATACACTGCTAAAGCCATTTCACGCACTGTTTCAATAATTCTGAATGGTGGCCTTTCACCAGAATGATACTGATATATATAAATATATATATATGTATATACACTACTTGTATATATATCTGCCGCAAATAATACTATTATTATATTATTTACTTTTGCGAAAGCCGGTATTTGAACCCGCGTCTCCCCGATTGTTAGTCGATAGTCTTACCCATCGACAACGGAGGCCGCCTTACTACCAATAAATAATAATAATTTGTCTTTTTGTATGTGAATTATCATCTATCCAAGTTGCCAAAGTTCTCAGAAATCGATCATACTGATTGAAAACATCATTTTCATTTACAAAATTATCAAAGTGATGCTATTTGTAAGTCACGGTTTATAATTATGTAAGCAAAAATGATTAATGCTTCCACAACCAGCGAATTTCAACCGTAACTTAATCAATGAAGACAGAAGACCGAGTTTCTAGCCAAACTTAATAGATTTAAATAATCTCCAGTATTGTTCTAAAAGTCCCATACATTGTATGTACTAATAATTTATCTAAAAAGTTCTTAGCGCTTTCTGTATCATTTGCAATATGTGCTTTATGATTTTATCTGTATGGGTGCATTGCGTTATGTAAACCTAGTCATTTTGTATTTGATATTGAATAAAAATAACTTATTTGTAAATCTTTGTTTATTTTGTTCTTTAACAGTTCTTCACACTACCGACCATATTCTTGTACAGACTAGTAAGAATTGTTGTCAATATTTTACTCTACGATGCCAACCATCAGGTCGTGTGACAGTCAACAATGCTCATGTGATTCTGTAGGCTACTCTACTAGAGGTGAGTTGTTACGGCCGGAACAATTTCAATGAATCTGATTCCGAAAGTGTTTTGACTCACTCCGAGTTCTTAAAATATAATGGAACGATTCTGGGTCCACTCGCACTGGTTCTGAACATACATTCAACCATTGACCAGTAATATCTGAATTGGATCTTAAAATTGAAACATATTGGTTTATTATTGTTTTTAACTCCCATATTATAACAACATACGAATTATAAAGGACAGAATTTGTTTTTAGGTCAAGAATAAGTCACTATTTGAGAGTTTGATAATTTACAATCATTACTTGACACGACACCGATTGATGAACTGATTTCGATTCCACGTCTTAAGTAAATTTGTTGACTCTTACGACTCCTATCGTTCCCGAACCCTGTTGGGTTTGACGAGTCCGGTGAAACGCACATGAGTTTCATTCCAGGAGATCGGTGAGTCTGGCGAAACACACATAATGAGTTTCATTCCACCGGATTCGGCAAATTCAGCAGAACGAATGAAACTAGTCCGAGGAATCGAGTCCTGGTTGAACTCGGAATCAACGGAACTTATTCACTTCTATAATCTACTGAAGAGTACCTGTTATAATATTATTATTTTTTTTTTTAAGAACATTTTCTGGTTACAAATAATCTGAAAATATTTGAAAATCTCCTACTACCGTCATTATAATGATATCTTATGATAGAGGACAAATGTAATAAGACATTTGTCAACTCGGCCACTGACCGTTTAACATACTAATTCCGGCTATGGGTCTGTCACTCAATGAGTGATTGCAACTCTGGCTCAATGAACTCAGATTTGTTTTGAATTTAAGGGGAACGGTAGCGCGGCTTCTTTCATTCAAAAATCAAACCTCATATCCAAATTTAAGTTTTGTAAGAAGGAGGCCGTGCAGCAGGCGTGGTCCGTCCATACATGCTGTGGATACTCCGCATCCCTTGCATTTTAGAGTAAAAAGATTTGGACTTCTAGCCGTAAACAGCAATACTGCACTTTAAATGTGTTAATATTTCTACAGCAACCATAATGTGATTTTTTTTACAAAAACAACACTGTAAAAAATCATAAAAATATTATTATTATAAGACATCATGCATGTTATCATCCTGTGTAGTACGCACATCGAACGACACGATACAAACAGCGCAGGCGAGTCTAAATACACATACATTCTCAAATACTGTGAAACGCGTAAAACAAATGTGGTGTGGAAATGATCTGTAAACCGTATCCAAGAATGCTAGAACGTATGTTCTTTCCGCGCATGCGCACTGAGATCCGCAAGCCAATATCTTCGTCAACTTTATACGATATTAATGACAGCATCCAACGTACAAAAACCGTCTTTAATGCTCATATTTATAATGCACAGAATCGTATACTCTATTACTAATCCATTGGATTGTATGCGCGCGCTGCTTTGACAGTTTACTTTGAGCTTGAATACTGAAGTCGAATTCTTATTGAATATTATTAACCTGCGATTTACTTTTTAATCATAATTTAAATAAATAAAAATGAAATAGATACTTCGCCAACGTGTTCTAAATGATAATAGTGAATTGTATGGTTGTATAATTGAATCATTAATGCAAAAAAGTTTTGTGTCTCGGCCATTTGCAGAAAAAAAAAACTTATTCTGGATAGTGGAAATATTGAGTTATGGAGCTTAATGGATTTATGGAGATAATTTTAGACGGTACCTAATCGTATCTTGTTCGTGGGTTAGCATCTAGGTGTGCATATTAGATATCAAGTACGATTATAAACATTTGATGTCCAGCATCCCTTCTACAAAAAGACACCGACCACCACTGCCGTGTAGCAATTCCTCTTAAGTGTCATTTTCAAAATTGAAAATGATTGTGTCAAGAATTCAGAAAAGTGATAAAGTACCTACCTAAAATATGAAATTTTTTTACTAGTAATATAAATAAATATGCATTTTTACTAATAAAAATGCATATTTTTTTGTTTAAATTTCTTAGGGTAAATCTTGATGAATAGTCAAACTTTGTGATTTCTCTAAGGTTTGAGCTTTTTAGAAATCATAATATCCCGTGATTTGTCATGGGTCTGAGCCAGGATCTTATAATAGCGATGCACTAGAGACTGTTTTCTGTATTTCCATATCTATTATCACAATAATTGTTAGAAATAATAAAAGGCATCTCCGCTGAATGATATGAATAATCAAAGAAAACAAATTTATTAGCATTAAAAACATTAGTAAATTTATTTGTATTATTAATAATTATTATTACTTATACATACAAGTTACTCACTTTTGTTGAGTATACAAAAGAGAGAAGAAAAATAAAGCTTTAACTTTAATGATATAATATAAAATATGCAAAATGAAAATCAGTTCTTATGCGTTAGTTAATTGATAAGCGATATTGATTTTAAGTGGTCATCGATATTAGACCCAAAGATAGCCATCCAGAACTCGGTGAGCCATTGATAATATAAAAAAGGGGCATGAACCATTATTAGTGTACTAAAATATCTTAATCCAATGCTGTTTCAAATCACATCTGCGCACACCGGCACCCAACTTTTATTTATTTCTCCCCTCACCAAATCATTGGCTCCTCCGGTGTCTGTCCTTGTCTGTGCAGTTGGGTCATAGTTCAGCGACAGTTGGCATGCTTCCATGACACATCTCCCTTTGATTGATTCCATTATCTATGAGCGCAGCAAACAGTTGATTGTGAAGCTTGTATCGGGTATTCTGTGATATAAAAGCGGTAATCTATGCTGGTTTGTTGGCAATAGCTGATCCGTGAATTTTCTCAGTGACAATGTTATTTGATGAATATTTTGCGCGTTACAAGTCGTCATCGTCTGAGTCCAGAGCAGCTCTTCTCCGGTCGAATTTGACCGTTGAATTGCTCTTGGGCATCTGCTGGTTGACCGACTCTAGTATTCCTATGAACTCCTGTTCGCTGATCTGCCCCCTAACCTGCCCACTCTGGGCCATCCGGCATATCATGGACTCGACCATTTGTCCCTTTTCAGGCTTTCCTAACTTTATTGTGTTCACTGAAAAGAAAGAAAAACAAGGTTAGGTAATTGAAACTCTAACGCTACGTCCGCACAGACAGGCGGCTTGCTTAGCGCCTAGAGCCTAGTGGGTTGCATTCTGGCTACTTGCTAGGATACATGGTGGCCGCACTGAAGGTGGTTTGCGTGGTGGGTCACTAGGTGCCTTGGTCATTTGCTTGTCGCCATGTTGACGAGATTCAAAAATAACTCTAAAACTGCTACTTACAGAAAATTCATCTTTAAAATATACCATTTAACGACCTTATCCATCATGTTGGGTTCATGACATAAATAAATGTCAAGTCATGGGGAGTTTAATGTTCTGTATAAACAATTGCGTAATTTTGAGGAAAATTTTTACGAATATTTGCGTATGTCCAGAGAAACATTTGATCTACTTCTCAGTAAAGTTAAAGGAAAATTAACTCATTTGGATATCGTCGGCTTAGAGTGTAAACCTGCTAACGGCCAAATAGGTAACTTTACAGGAGACAAAAAACGTTCTTAAAAAAAAATAATAATAATTTTAAGAGACGGTTCTAATACAGTAGTGTGTATTTTTTTATTCTTTATAATATAAATCAAAAGAAGAGTTAGTAAATTCAGTATTCATTTAATAATTAACCCATTTGTGATATAACAGGTTTTCGTAGTGCAGTAACATTATTAATAAAGGATTTGGCAGTTTTTCACTCTTAATATTAAACTACTTCATTTTTTTTTAAATTATAAGTAATGTTTCTAAATACAACATTTTGTTAATATAGATTAGGAACACCTTTTTTCGGTCTCAATATTATAATATTGATAGATTCTATAACTTTGGAAAATTACCACATAATTTAATTCTAAAATTAAATGCTCTATTATAATAGCTTCTGTTAATAACAAAATTTCTCTCTTATCAAAAAAATATTGGAACTCTTAATATTTTACTCTCTAACATAAAGTAACAGTTACACGTTGAAAGTTTGTAACCTGAATATTTCTAAAATAAAATCAAAATAAATCACATTACACACCAGTCAGTCTCAATTATTACTAATACGAGTAGTGACTAGTCATGAAGTAAATTATCATAATAATAACGATAGTCTTCAGGTAAAATGCTTTTTAAATATTGCAAGTCTTCAAACTTCCTTTTTGTAATTTTTATTTTTGTTTGAAAGTGATTTCTAAGGGAATCAAAAGGCTATGCAATTACAGTCAGTGATTTTCTTTGCGGTAGTATTTTCCATACATCAGTGAATCTCAATTTAAAAAATACGTCACCGTTTGTAGTGTACTGAAGAGCTCTAATATCAGTAACTTTAGCGTCACCTCTACCACGTCCAGGACAAATGCTTTTTAAAAAATGTACTTCATCAAAGCTTTTGAAAAAAGTATGGTTTAAGTAAGTTACATCATAAGGTCTAGGGTTTTTCCTTGCCGACCTGCAAATAGATATATACTCCGCAGGAACATTGATGTTTTTAATTTTTCGAAGAAAACTTCTTCGGAAAGGTTTTCACTTTGTGATGGCATTATTTATTATAGTAAAAAGACAAATAACTTTGTTTACATCACTTTATTTGTACACAATCAACATGTTTCGTGAACAATGTTCACTTCTTCAGGATCAAACGTATGCGTATCAGTATACGTTTGATCCTGAAGAAGTGAACATTGTTCACGAAACATGTTGATTGTGTACAAATAAAGTGATGTAAACAAAGTTATTTGTCTTTTTATTGAAATTGATGTTTTTGTCTTTAAGAGGAATGTATGCTGTCCGCTTCCATCTGTGTGTGCCCAACTTCTAGAAACTTTTGTTCTATGATTATGTTGTGGTTTATAGCCGACAATAGCAATGCATTAGACGTTACACAATTCCTGTTTTGATACGTGCAACTCTCTATAAACAATGATTTTATTTGGTTTTGCTTGTCGTAAAACCTTGTTCTCAATTAAACTGACCCATATACTTGCAAACTCTTTCGAGTTTAAACCTCCTTCGGTTTCATTCCATTATTAGCAATAGCCATCTTTGTTCTTCAAATTAAGGCAAGATTGTGTATTTGGAGCTTTGTTCTATAGTATAAACTACTCTTTTTTTTATTTGGGAGCCATCAGAACCGCCTGCAAGTCAACCGTAAACACACTTTCTTCGGCTTTTTCTTTTTCTGCTCGAGCTTCTTCTTTTTAAAAAAAATACGTACCTTTGCAATATCTCAATCCTCAAACCTCCGTTTGCACAAATAACACCGAATTATGTAATTATTTGTAAGAGAACGCGTGCTGTCATCGAAAACTCTATACAGAATGGCGGTTAAGATGGACTTAGCAGCAGACTTTTGACGCCATGGATTTGGCAGTTTTACTTATCACGCATTTTTGTCAATTTAAAGCCAAAACTGACAAAAGCTGTTTTTCCTAGCTTGTGTATTTTTATTATTAGTATTATTTTATTTCTCTTTCGAATGGTATAATAAACGTAAAAATAGTCAAAATGGATTTAGCAGGTTTACACTCTAAGCCGACGATATGCATCTTAGAAAAAGCATATCAGCCGAAGAATGACTAGTCATTACATTGAGGAAAGTAAAACTCCAAATACATATTATTTTCAATTATTAAAAAAACTTAAAAAACACAGTAATTTAAGAAATAAGGAAAAAAAATTCTTCATTTAATTATTTGTAATTGTTTATGTAACTAATTAGAGCCGAATTGTTCTCCATTTGCATGGGTATATTATGAATTAAATTTTGTACAGATAAATTCTGGACGCGCAATTCATATTCCACTGATTGTTCAGTATTTATATTCGGTACAGGAATATGCAGCACTGGTACCGATTGTTGAATATTATTTTCTACAGCTTCAATTTCAGAAAAAATAATTCTTGAATCTTCGATCTTAACCTTAGTTTACGCCAAATTAAAGTTGTTGTCGCTTTTATTTTACCATCTATGCATACTTAGGAGGGGTTATTTCACAGAATTTGAATAATTTATCACATTTTAAGTTAAAATTCAAGTTGAGTTATTATTTCATCATGGACTGGTTGTTTTGAGTACTTGGATAATAACCACTTGAGCGATTATTGGCATATTATGGCAAGTTTGCAAAAACTATATATACACATCCATCGCTCGAGAGGATAAAAGAACTTGAATATTATCTTTGAAATTTGATGAATTGTTCAAATTCTGTAAAACAACTCGTCCTTAATCTTGTTAATTCGGTCTCCACATTAATAAGAAGCTTGTACAAGCCACTGAAGTGATAAATTACAGTAAATTTGCTTCTGCAGGATTAAATGCTTTTTTTTAAATAACACTTTATTTCAGCTTCTTTACTACTAGAACTAGAGATGACTATTTATGTTGGGAGAGATGGTAAACTATGGTAAGAAAAGAGAAATAGACCTTTCTAGTAGTAATTAAGTTGAAAACAGTGTTACTTAAAAAAAAACCGTGTTAAACGCGCAGCGTAATTCAGCAACTTCACCACAAATTAGAGGAGCTCTTTAATCTAACAGGTGTTACTTACATCGTGCCCGGGCATCCTGACTAAGAACTTGTGCAAGTATGGCGTGTTTCGTTTCTTCCATTTGCTTGGCCCGTTCCTCTTGGGCTTTAGGGTCTCGCTGACCTTCACCTTGGCCCTTTACAAAACATTAAAACAATACCAATTATTATAATTTTCTCAAGGAAGGAAAACAAAAATAACCTGACAATATTTGAAAATCTCCTTCTACCACCACAGTAAGCTGAAAATGTTGCTTGTGTTGTGATGGAGGACTTAGCCAGCCGAGGAATTGAACACACTACGCCCGAGTGGGACCAGAGCGGCGATGTCAACTCGGCCACCGACCGGTAATCTCTTGTTGGATTATTCATTAAAATCATAACAACCTTTTCGAGAAATCATCAAATAGGGAGAACTAAAAATATTTTGGATTTGTTGTGAATTCGTCATTTCAAAATAATCATTTAAAATAGAAATATAAGTTTTGCATTTCTAACCCCATGTGACTCATAACATTGAATGTTTACCACAAACAAATCGTTAAGTATTGTATATAAGATACGAAAAACAAATGTACAGTTATAATGTATTCATTGCATTTACCAAAATAGACCCATTGTACTCAAATTACCGCAAATGTACTCAAAATAAAGCGTGAAAATTTTGATATCCAGAAAAATTAACACCGGTACTCGGCATATCTGAACCGAAATGACATAAATACTTTCAGAAACATAAACAAATAAAACTAAACACTTACTCCATATTGGGACTGTAATTGGGACAGCCGCTGCTTTCTTATTTGTTCAAGATCAGCATCACTCATTTTTGCGTTTTATTTTCTAGTGTTTTCTAGCAATTTCCAAGTTTATTGAAAAGAAGTCCATAGACAAAAATGAACATTTAATAAGAAACAAAATCTTAGCCTAAAGTGTCTTTGATGCTGAGAGGGGCATTACTGAATATTGACTCTGAAACGTGCCACAAATATACTATACATTATTTTAAATGAATAAGTTGTGAAACAACACAAATTAATCAAAGAAAATTTACTTATGGACACCGGAATTTTAACCCGCGACCTCCGGCTTGCTAGTCGAGAGTCTTACCCCTCGACCACGGAGGCCGTCAAAGAACACAGGTCGTGGTGTCACATTACGATTTTTCGCAACTGTGGATTCATATACAAGCCTGATACCACTTGGGAGTATGAGAATCTCGAAACAGCAGCAGTCAAAACTTGTTCCCGAGAAATTTGTTGGGCCCTCTGCAATAGACTTAAAATACTTTATTTAAAGGTGAGTTCATGGTAGAAATAATCATCAATTACGACATTATTTATTTATAATTTATTAAGCCCATAACTCATAATTAGTAAGGGGGTGACAAATTACGCTATAATTTTGAAGCGTTTTATATAACTCCATATTAGGGTGTATCGATTTTTAACTTTTTTTTGTTTTCAAATTCCAAGTTGAAAAAAAGTTGCTACTAGGTACCACAACTTACCACAAAAAATTTTGGATTTTTAAAAAAATGTTTAGGTCTCTCGCACAAGGCCTAAAGTTTTAACTTTTTTCAAAAAATATCAATTTTTTTTTAATTTAAAAAAATAAAATCGTAACTTTTGTGTTTATTCCAAGTTAAAAAACAGTAATATTAGGGCATAAAAATAAGTAAGAAACGATTTTTTTTTATAAAAAAATGGATTTTAGGTCTCCCGTACAAGCCCTAAAGTTTTTTAATTTTGATGAAATTTTGTAATTTTGTGTACATATAAAAACCATGTTTTTTTTAAAGTTCAAACTACGTATTTATATTTATTCCCTAATATTACTGTTTTTTAACTTGGAATAAACACAAAAGTTACGATTTTATTTTTTAAAATTTTTAAAAAATTTGAAATTTTTTTGAAAAAAATTAAAACTTTGGGCCTTGTGTGGGAGACCTAAACATTTTTTTAAAAATCCCAAATTTTTTGTGGTAAGTTGTGGTACCTAGTAGCAACTTTTTTTCAACTTGGAATTTGAAAACAAAAAAAAGTTAAAAATCGATACACCCTAATATGGAGTTATATAAAACGCTTCAAAATTATAGCGTAATTTGTCACCCCCTTACTAATTATGAGTTATGGGCTTAATAAATTATAAATAAATAATGTCGTAATTGATGATTATTTCTACCATGAACTCACCTTTAAATAAAGTATTTTAAGTCTATTGCAGTAGTTTTTTTGAAAAAATTTAAAACTTTGGGCCTTGTGCGGGAGACCTAAACATTTTTTTAAAAATCCCAAATTTTTTGTGGTAAGTTGTGGTACCTAGAAGCAACTTTTTTTCAACTTGGAATTTGAAAACAAAAAAAAAGTTAAAATCGATACACCCTACTCCATATTGCTCGCTATACAATCCCATACAGACCTGTCACACTTAAAAAGATGATGTGTTTTAAGTGTGGGCGTGGCGGCGATATGAGCTGTGATCTGCTAGCCAAGCTATATTTGATAATTATGCAACCCCCTCTCCCACCTACGTTATAAGAAGGGGTCAGAACAATTTACGGAGCGCCGTACTTACGCGGCTGTCATATGTCAACGTGACGGATCCCATACAAAGAAATGATAATCCGCGGCAGTCTCCCAATTAATCTGACCCCCCTCTCCTGAGGAAGATTATAGCTTAGTATGTCAGCCCAACATATAATACGCACACGCCACGCTCAATTTATGCGCGCATAATATAGCGTAATATGTCTCTAAGGCTTTATGCCCGCTCATTGTACGTAGCCTCAAAAACTCGTACGATTTATTCCGTGATAGACTGCAAAAAATGAAATAATTCTCTCCCCTGCCTTACTTTTTTGAATGCGCGGAGAATATTTTACATCGGACAAATACGAATTGCGTTTTCGAACAAAATTGCGAATGAGAACGCCCCCTTTTAGAATGTTTGAGGAAATGTTCGTCGTAATGTTTAACATAATGCTGTGGAAACGATCGCTGGAGACGAGGCTTGGAGACGAGGCTAAAAAATGTATGTTATTTTCAGAGATGTGCTTTATTTCAAATAAATCCATTTCAAATGGAAATGCAAAATGCAAAATGGGTATTTTCCATTTTGCATTTTAAATGCTTTTCTAAAAACCATTTTGCATTTTGCATTTTAAATGCTTTTCTCAATGCATTTTCCATTTTAAATGCTTTTTTGCAACATTCTTCCTACTTTCTCCACTCATCTTTTTTTCATAAGCCCCAAATATCAGTCGGTCCTTAACCTCGCTATGAGAGATAATTTACATTTGTCAAGTTGCTCCCTAGTAGGAGCCCTGGCAATTGAGTGATACCATTACAAAA
The DNA here is from genome assembly GCF_061612785.1 of Hesperophylax consimilis. Classification (NCBI taxonomy): domain Eukaryota; kingdom Metazoa; phylum Arthropoda; class Insecta; order Trichoptera; family Limnephilidae; genus Hesperophylax; species Hesperophylax consimilis. The sequence continues at coordinate 9,586,775 of NC_142842.1, forward strand.
AATACTGAATCAAATACTGAACATGGCCATGACGCTGTAATATTAAATGTTAGAAAGCAGTTTCTATGTTTTTACGTTGGCAACATTAGTTCCGCGCAAATTTTTTGTGTTTCATAATCTGTAGTCGTGGTTTTTTTGGATTTACCATCATGTTTGTTCTACATTGATGTCCATTATTAAATGACAAAATTGTTTAAAAATTCTATAATTATTTTAATTGTTTGACCTGAGAAACCATTTTGCATTTTCAATGTTTGTATCTTTACGTGATATCATCTATTCCAATTTATTGCAATGTAACAATAATATGAAAATCTATAAATTTTTTAATTTTGTAAAGCTATAATATCGAAACAGTTTTCTGTAACATTAATTTTTGGTTCAGGAAGATGATAGATTTGGAAAAATCTTTAAAATTTCTTCGCTAGATGGCAGTAGCAGCTGGATTGCGGTGAGAGCACAAAATTATTTTTGACAATCTGATTTTACTTGTGTGAAGTTTTCCCTGAAAGTGAGGTTATTGTTTTGTTTATAAAATATATTTCCGGATTGATTTTCGGTTTTAGTGTAATTTGATGTATTATTTAACGTAGTGGGGAATCAAGTTACTAGGATTAGTTGCTATCTATCGTGAGTAAACAATACATTTCTTACTATATTAAGTTTTGTATATTTATTTTGATTCTGACGTTTGTGGTTTGTATTATTTGTATGGTATTTTGTAACAATATGAAATAAATACAATGACATTATTTTTTTATCCATTTACAGAATATTTTTTGGTAAATTTGATTACATATTTTTAATGTTTGTGATAGTGTTTAAAATGTTTTATAGTTTTGATGACGTTTTGAATATTGTGGTTAATAAGTTCAACGAACAGAAAAGGTAGTCCTACGTATTGAGTTATATCATTGGCTGTATCGGGCTGTACGCTGAAAACTTAGAAAAAACTTAAAACCAATATGATTATTTTATAATCTTTTATCATGTATGCCTGTTTTAGTCCAACGGTATTTTGTCTAGCAAGAAGTTAATTACTTTTATTCTCCACGAATATAACGCCCGTTGAAAACAGGCGCAATAAACAAACGAATTTCTGCGAAATATCATAAATTAAGAAAAAAATTTAACCAATTTGAACTATTATCTACTGTAGCTAGATTAATAGTTTACGATGAAAAATACCTAAATAAATTTGCTTCACTTATTTTTGATTAGTTTTTATATATATTTAGATCATGAATTCGTTCGTTATAATGGAATTTAACTAATTAATACAGTAACCGTAGTTTATGGTATATTTCGGAAACAAGACAATCGTTTAAGTTTAAATGTATTATTAGACAAAATATTTAACATTTTTATTTACTTAACCTCTCGATTGCAGACGTATCCTTAATATGTTCGCTTCACACGGGAGGTTCTGAGGAAAAAAAGGCCTCATGTTATCTTTGGGGGTGCTGTGTGAAGGGTCTTTTTAGGGAAAGGAAGGAAAGGAAGTTCTGGGAAGAAAAACGGTATGAGGGGTGGGTAGAAATCTGGGATCAATGCGTCCAGGAGTGACAAAGAATCCATCCCTCCCACTGCGGTGTAAGGCGATGGGACAAGAGAGAGTCCGGCTGGAGAGGTCAAAAGGTCTCCCACAACCAGTCTCTCCCGATTCGACCCACCACGCAGTAGGTTCTTCTGACAAGACATAGACTAACCTCTCCCCATGAACCCGGACACCCCTGCTTAGCCGCCAAACGTAGCGAAGCACTTGGGAAAACCTATGTCAGGGGTGTTGGTTATCCAATAAATGGTTCCCGGTGCGTGGGTACCCATACCCGCTTCCCAAATTGAATATAACTATATATTATGGGGAAACTACTTATAGTAGATTAAATATTAGGTAATTATTCGGAATCGCTGGACAAGGGTTATATGAAATATTTATATATAAAACCTTCTGATTTACCTTAATTTACTTTAAAAGGAATCTGACTGCATTTGGGATATTTTTAATTTTAGCATTTTAATTTTTAATTACGTAAATCGAAAATTCACTCTCGTTGTATGGGATGACAGATGGAATGGTTTCTGTTGATAAAATTTTCTTTTGTTTGTATTCCTGATACGAGTGGCTATATTTTTTACCATGTGCAAATACTAGGTAGGTACTATTTTAGCCAAACTCGAAAAATAAAATAAAGATATTTAGGTATGTTTTATAAAATAGAAAAATTAAAAAAGGTGATGTTATTATAGGTTAGGTTGGATAATTTTAGGTTAGGTTGGTTTATTATTAGGATTTAGGTTAGGATAGATTGGATATTATAGGTAAGGTTGGATTATTATAGGTTAGGTATGATTATTATTAGGATATAGGTTAGGTTGGATTATTATAGGTTAGGTTAGAATATTGTAGGTTAGGTTCGATTATTATAGGTTAGGTTGGATTATTATTAGGATATAGGTTAGGTTAGGTTAGGTTGGATTAGGTAGAATGAAATCACAAACCAGTCTATACAAACCTAGCGTAGCCCACAAACTACTTGAAAACTGGGATATAACTCTAAAGGGGACGCGAGCAGGCGTTATTAAAGGTTCCCCAACATTTATAGGTTAAGTTAGGTTGGATTATTATAGGTTAGGTTAGGTTGGATTATTTTAGGTTAGGTTAGGTTGGATTATTATAGGTTAGGTTGGATTATTATTAGGATATAGGTTAGGTTAGGTTAGGTTGGATTAGGTAGAATGAAATCACAAACCAGTCTATACAAACCTAGCGTAGCCCACAAACTACTTGAAAACTGGGATATAACTCTAAAGGGGACGCGAGCAGGCGTTATTAAAGGTTCCCCAACATTTATAGGTTAAGTTAGGTTGGATTATTATAGGTTAGGTTAGGTTGGATTATTATAGGTTAGGTTAGGTTGGATTATTTTAGGTTAGGTTAGGTTGGATTATTATAGGTTAGGTTGGATTATTATTAGGATATAGGTTAGGTTAGGTTAGGTTGGATTAGGTAGAATGAAATCACAAACCAGTCTATACAAACCTAGCGTAGCCCACAAACTACTTGAAAACTGGGATATAACTCTAAAGGGGACGCGAGCAGGCGTTATTAAAGGTTCCCCAACATTTATAGGTTAAGTTAGGTTGGATTATTATAGGTTAGGTTAGGTTGGATTATTTTAGGTTAGGTTAGGTTGGATTATTATAGGTTAGGTTGGATTATTATTAGGACATAGGTTAGGTTAGTTTAGGTTGGATTATTATAGGTTAGGTTAGGTTGGATTATTATAGGTTAGGTTAGGTTGGATTATTATAGGTTAGGTTAGGTTGGATTATTATAGGTTAGGTTAGGTTGGATTATTTTAGGTTAGGTTAGGTTGGATTATTATAGGTTAGGTTGGATTATTATTAGGACATAGGTTAGGTTAGTTTAGGTTGGATTATTATTAGGACATAGGTTAGGTTAGTTTAGGTTGGATTATTATAGGTTAGGTTAGGTTGGATTATATTGGGTTAGGTTAGGATATAGGTTAGTTTAGTTTAGGTTTGATTATTATAGGTTAGGTTACTATAGTTTAGGTTAAATAAAACAATAATTATAATAATAACTAAATATAAGTTTTTTAAGTAACATAAAAATATTTTATTTTCGAGTTTGGCCAAAACAGTACCTAACTAGAATTTGCATTCTGAAATGATTCAAATTCTAGCTACTCGTATCAGGAATACAAACAAAAGAAAATTTTATCAACAGAAACCATTCCAGCTGTCATCCCATACAACGAAAGTGAATCTTCGATTTACGTAATTAAATATTAAAATGCTAAAATTAAAAATATCCCAAATGCAGTCAGATTCCTTTTATAGTAAATTAAGGTAAATCAGAAGGTTTTATATATAAATATTTCATATAACCCTTGTCCAGCGATTCCGAATATTTACCAAATATTATTTTCATAAATGATCCTTCGGCAAATATTTTATAACTGCATTCAGTTGCACAATCTTAAAATTATAATATCCCGCGAATTTTCACGGGTCTGCGCTAGTACTATAATAATATCTAATACAGGGTGCGCCAGAGAAACTTACTTATTTGAAAGTTCAATAAAAACAAAAGCACTGTAGTTATTGTTGTAATTCTTTTTTTATTTGAAAATGCAATGTACCAAGTTTTTTTTCATACTGTTTTAAAAATTACATCTTTTAAATGGCGACCCTCATCGCGCATACACTGGTTAAGTCGTTTTTTGAAGTTTTCGTCCACTCTTCTCAGCATATCAATCGGAATATTGGCAATAGCATCAGGAATGTTGTTCTTCAGGTGATCTATGGTCCGTGGTCGATCGACATAAACAAGGGATTTCAAATAACCCCATAAAAAAAATCACATGGAGTCAAATCCGGAGAGCGCGCCGGCCATGGGAGATCGTCTCGGAGAGAGATGAGGCGGTTGGGGAAATGTTGTCGCAGCAAATTCATGCCCGCTGCTCTCTAGACCACAGCATAATGGCAACTGACGAGAATGGGAAACAAACTTGGGGACGTCCTCCTCCAGATGCGCCCCCTCCCGCCCCTCTACTTGCCCAACTCAACGGTCGGGAATTTTTTCAAATAAGTAAGTTTCTCTGGCGCACCCTGTACATAGCTTAGTAAAGCTTGGGTAAATACTTCGATTTCTGCCCTTTAATGTGCTTTCAGACGATGTTAATGACACTTCCAATTAGTAAGAAAATCTCGTGCCCTGTCTTGTTCTAGGGTTGCCACTACAGAAAAATATATATTTGTAGGTAGGTATATATGGATAACATTATGTCCTTGGGTACTTTAACAGTTACTTATACTTCACTCCGCATAAGTGACCGTGTGGTGAGCGATTTGCCAATTTTGGGGTTATTGGGCCTTATTTTGTTGAGGAGAATGGACGAACCGTGACTATCAACGCTCAACGTTATGTTTTCATGTTGGAATTTTTTTTGAACCTCCATTGGGACTATCTGCGAAAACAGATCTGGGAGACATCTGGTTTTAACAGGATGGTGCTACGGCCCGGGGCCGGCCCAATGCGGGCGCAATTGGAACAGTCCGCTCCGGGCGCCGAATTGTCAAGGCGCTGAAAATAACAGTCCTAACAATATGGTTTTGACAAAGGGCGCCAAAATTTTACTCGCGCTAGGGGCCGTTTGGCTCAGGGCCTGCCTTGCTACGGCCATCAGTTTAAATGACGAAACTGCGACAGATGTTCCTTACGCGTCTCGTCTCTCTGAGGGGTGACGTGGTGTGGCCTACGCGCTCACCTGATTCGATAATTTGCGACTTCTTCCTGTGGGGATACCTGAAGGAAAATGTTTTTTGAACATCAGCCTCACACACCTTGGAAAAACTCAAGGATCCAATTCGGGAGGAAATCGCCTCTATACCCGTCGAGATGTGCCAAAATGCGGCCTAAAACTTCAGAAATCGCCTTCATCAATGTATCGCTGCTGGGGGGCATCAACTTTCTGAAGTCATCTTCATGACTTGATGCATAAAACGGCATGATGTACCAAATAAAATAAAATAAACACCATTTCTGTAATTTACTCCGCTAGCCCTTCAAAACTGCACTGTCTGTTTTGCTGCACCCTGTTTAAGAATAAATTTAAAATATTCACAATCCTGCACACTACTGTTTCATCTTCCGAGACGGCCTGTAGTTTTTGTATTTAGTTCCTATTGTCTTTACATGGTTTTCATAATGTTTGCTAGTGGATTATCACTACAGATCATGTTTTTACTTTAGTTTTAAATATGTTCATTTTTATTATTTTTTTTGTTTTATTTGGTGTAGCGTTATATAGTTTCGTAACATGCAATTTAATAAATCTCTGTCCAAAAGATTTAGATATTCAAACTGGAAATAACCAGTATATTTTGGATTATTCCCCTGGTTTAGTATTTATGTTAGGCAGTGGAGTATTCAGATGTTTTTTTAGTTTAAATAAAAAATAAAAAATAAAAATTGAATAATGTGTTTGTACAAATTTAAAGTTATATTCCGTCTGTCGGAGTTCTAACCGGAACTTTCAGAATTGTATTTAGTACTGTTTACCCTAAAATATTATACATTTATTTCTCCCCGTTGCTGCTTTTCGTGTTTTACTATTTACCACTTTTATTCAATTTACTAAACATGATAAAAATATTTTTTAAATTATTATTGATTACGGTAACCCTATATCATACTCGGTAGCATTACAGCATTATGGCTACTCCAAGCATTGCAAGAATCATTATTATTATTATAGTTATAATCGGAAGAACAATAACTAGAAGAATTCCTGGCATGGTTAGAGAATCAGCAGATGCCGTCAATCATCAGTTATCTTGGAGCATCTTCCCCGTTAGTTGGTTCGGTGATACCACTAGATGTACCACCCTACTACTGTGAACAATGTGATATGAGAATTCAATTTGTTGCTGATGGGATCTAAGTAATCTAATCTGCCTGGCCGTTTCTAGGGCTGCATTATCATCAAACTTAAGGCTTTTAACCAAGCGTTTAAAAAAAATAAGAGAATGGTTTGAAACTGAGAAAAAAAAACTTTTATGTATAAGCGAGTGTTTGATTAATTATAATTAATAAACTTAAACGAAAATATTTCATGAAGCATGACTTTTTAAAAATAGACCAAAAATCTCTCGACAAATAATAGTAGCATTTCAAGAACACCGTATAACTGTTTTTTTCATACCTATAATTAAAATAACATAACTACGTAGATGTGTTTTTTATAATTTTCTGTGTGTACATTCCGATTTTTTCCCGATGGAATTTTATATAAGTAATTACTTTTCTTAGCAAATGTACAGAGATTATCTTAAAAAATTACATGTTATATTTAGTGTTTAGGGGAAATATGTTATTTTATGAGGAGTCTTTACAGGAACTTGTTGATTTTTTGACTGATTTTTAAAATATACTTATTTCCATAAAAACATAATCTGAGATAAACAATCAAAACTGTCTTGTTTTCTTCCAGAGATTAAAAAACAGTTTAAATTGAAATTAATACAATTTTTTTTTCAACCTAATAAAAAAATATAAATTACTTAATAATAATATCTGTCGTATCCCTGTTGATTATTTCATTGTAAAAATTGAGTGGCGATGGGTCAATCTATTTTAACAAATTTTTAAGATCATTTAATTTATTCTTTTCTATTGGTACTTATCCTTGTGGATAGGCTTTATAAGTGGCCATTATGAGATTGAAAGAAAAAAATGCACCATACACAGTAAAAAAATCAAACAAACATATTTTACAAAAGGATTTTTTTCTAAATTCATGTGATTTTTCTTTGTTTTAATATTATATCATATGTACAGTAGAAGTTATTTTTATGTCCAATGGTAGATCTGGGTATAAAGAAAAAAAAGTTCCTTTTATACATTGAGTTATATAGAGTCTATATTCCTTGCAAAATCAGTTAAATATATTGTTAATGTGCGGGAAGGGGGATGTGGCGGCTATTGATGTCGCCCGAATCCTTCTGACTTCGAACAAACTCAATGAACGGAGTCGCCGGTAACCGTCCGCCGGGCCACAGCCGGGAACTAAAGAAAAAGCCAATTTACATGACTACTGATTACGGTAAAAGCCTATTTACCGATGAGAGGTTATACCATTTTTTCCTGTCCCGTGTCCTATCCTGTGGTTTCTCTGTCTTTTGCAGTGCGATTTGCACAATATCTCAGCGTACATGTCGGCATTTTTAAGTTATCGCCGGAGACCTATGCCCGGCGAGCGCTTGTAACCGACTGAAGCTCGTGGTATCTCACAGCGGACAATTAACCGATGTTTGTAGCCCATACTTCGAACGCCAATGTTAGCTCTATCTGCATAATGCTTTCTTACTATGTGGCAGTCACGGCGTGTGAATTTGCCGCAAATATACCACGTAAGTGTAATATTTTATTTTTAATATACATATATATGTGAAGTAACAAGAACTCTGGATTCGTACCACGGAGGCTTTCGTTTTATGTCGTGACTTTTTAATCATTTGGAAAGAACTTTAAAAGTGAAAAGCTGATTTCACATTCCTGGTATCCCTGACTCCTCAAGTTAATAACGTAACTTATTATCTAAGTACTATCGCCCTCATCAGTCTAGGTCTTCCTGTTCATCTCTTCTCTTCGCAGCCTCCCAGGCAATTCAGAGTTCATCCAATCTAGTTGGCTGGACCCAATCTCCATTAGTGCCTCCGGCGAGCATATAATATCATCGGGTTATCTTCCAAGTTCACAATTTGTTTCTCATTACAACGATTCTAAATCAGTTGGCATGTTGCGTGATGTCCTTTCAAGATGAGCTACTGGTTCATTTTTATTAGGTTTCTTTGATTAGGCTTTTCGTCCTTTTCTGATATTATAAAAAAATTTAAACAGAAAAATCAATTTACTCTTTAAGAGCAGAATTAACAATCCCAAAAAATGAATCCATGAAAAAGTTTTTTTAACTATACTCTGTTTTAAGAAGTCTTTTAAAACTAAAAAGTTTAAGTTTGGCTAAAGATTGAACCTTCATACCCAAGAATAGGGAATTCTCTTCACACCAAAAAATCACTTATTATTAATTATTCACATGTAGAAACACTTCAGACACAAGAATACATAGTTTTTATAATTTTCAAAAATCATTTATTAAAGTTATAATGACTTTAAAAACAGGCGCGAACGAAATATTTCAATGCAGCTAAAAACGCCCGGTGATTGATCAAGCGTTCAAGGGCGAACGATGACGTCACTGTTGACCGGCCCGAGTAGATCCTGCAAACCGATGGCGGCGGCAGCGGCAAAGGTGTGACGTAGCACTTGTGACGTAGCGATCAAAATGGCGCATGACCGTTTTCAGATCCGAAATAGCACGCAATTTTTAAAACAACTACAAAAAATTGAAAATGCATTTAAAAAAAAAGAAAAAAAAGAGGCACATAATAAAATAATTATCTTTATTGAAATAAATTATTTACAAAATGCACGAGAATTCCCTATTGGAGTCGAAAACTCAACGTCGCCAAATGCCGATCGGATAGAACCGACATTTATTTCGTATTATTAACTGTTTTAATGTCATCCGATTTCAGAGAATAGTGTTTATGCCCGCGTATGTGTATGTGATTGCCATCAGTTGATGACAATGCATTCTATTGTCGTCGACAACGAGTCTATCTACCGATCGGCTGTCGGGAAGTGGTTTAATTTCCGCTTCCAAGATTTTAATTCATTCATTACCGAAAACAAAAGTGAAATTCAATTAGATGTATTAAAAAAGCATCATAGATTTTTATTTTATTTGATTATCACAAAAGACAGGAGCGGGTTAACAAAAAAATACAAAGAATTAATACCGACCTTTCAATAACGGTGTAGAAAGTATGACTGAGTAGAATGTGGCCAAGAACGAAGATTCGATAGATATGTGTTATGTGGCCGAGAAGGAAGATTCGATAGATATGTGTTATGTGGCCAAGAAGGAAGATTCGATAGATATATGCCAATTAGTCAAGTAAAGTCAATTTTACAAGGTACATTTGATAAAAAAAATTTCCAGTATCGAAATTCTTGAGCAGATTATATATTTTATTAACCTGTCTGGGGTCTTAGACAAGAGAGGTCTTGTGTACATTCTCCATCAGTTTTCTTTTAAATCGGCATAGATAATACTTCTAGAGAATGTCTTTCCGATGGTTTGTTACTCAGCTTCGCCTGACCTTCTTTTTTTTGTATTGAACAATATTACAAAAGATTTAAGACAACCAATATTGCGTCTAATCTTATTCATATTATGTAGGTAGAGACACCCATTCAAATGGGTGTCTCTATATATAGGTAATGTCCGTATAGTGTATTTAAAATATTATATTATAGGTACTATGAATTGGGATGGTGAAAAACTAGTCAATAGAGTGTGTTGTATCTCCCGGAATCTACGATTGCTCTTCAATAGAACTCAAGAAATACACAAAACACTTTTGTACATTTATTAGACGTTTTTTATAATACTATATAAGCTCTGTAGACAGCCAGCTAGTATCTATATCAGCTAATATCTGTATTCCATTACGGTAGGAAGCTTTCTCTGCTTGATCTTAAGGAAGGTAGGTATGTATATAAATATAATCCTGTAGTTCTCTGTAATATCGGTAGCTCTGAATTAATACTACTTATGCCAGCTATGTTTGGCACAGCACAAAGCGTTTTATAAAACTCCATAATGATCGCCATACAATCCGGTACAGACCTGTCATACCTAAAGATGATGTGTTATAAGCGTGAGCGTAGCGATGATATGCGCTGTGATCTGCTAGCCAGGCTATATTTGAAAATTATACGACCCCCTCTGCTACCTTCGCAAGAGAAGGGATCAGAACAATTTCAAGTCAGTAAATTGTTCGAGCATTAACGCGCATTAAGTCATCTGTCAGTGACATATCCCATACAAAAAAATGATATTTGCGGCAGCCCCCCAATTGATCTGACCCCATCTCCTGAGAAAGATTATACCATAGTGTGTCAGCCCAACATATAATATGTACATGCCACGTCCAATTTATGCACGCATAATATAATATAGCGTAATGTGTCTAAGGCCTTAACCAATATCTTATATCGCAGACTGTAATAAATACTATGTATTATTATGTCTAGTAACAGGTGATGACAAAGACATTGAACCGTTCACACTTTTACACTCCTTTAATTCCGCTCTCTTACGCCTTACTATTTTAATACTAGACATATTATACACAATCGTTACATATTGTGTTTTCGGAAAATTTGATTTTTAAACGTGTAAAAATCAAATTTAAAAAAATATTAAAATTACTTATTACTTGCCAAAATTCTCCGATTCCGAGACTTCACAATCTCGGAAACAAATATTCTGATCTGGGTGACATATTTCAATTGAAAACTAATCAGTATAAATGTTGTATATTCTATCACTTTTATCCTTCTAGATACAAATAGACCTATGTACCCATATAACTTCTCCGCTTCTACTATTTTGTTTTGTTGAATCTTTTAAACTCAATTATATGCGTGAGGATTAATTTTTGCCATTATGTTTACATTCTTCTTTATTGTATTAATTTTTAAGTGTTTACTCTGATACAAAATGCTTGTATTTTTTTAAAAAGAAAAGCCCACTAGGGCGTGGAATAAATTAATAAATAAATATTATTATAGTTCAATAATTTTGCGGTATTCAATTATCAGAGCAAACGTGTTGTTATTTTGAGAACTACTCGAAATCCAATGACTTTTCGTCAAGAAGATTCTATTATACCTACCACTCTAAGGTAGTTTTTTTTAACCATAATGTATTTTTAGTGTCCTTTTTGGTTGTATGCATCCTTGCATATGTATCAAATACATTGATTAAATTAACAATAAAGTGTTTCCGTTGGAGATACACCCGAACGTTTGCTGCTACGCATTAATTAAACCTTTTTTTTTAAAGGGATGTATTTGTCTTATAACTTATATAATATGCATAATACTTACATCAAATGCGATGCGACAAAAGGGCTTAACCTACATAATGTTTTTGATACCTTGAAAGCCTACATAATCGATTTCCGACGAGGATCGAGTATGCAAATAGTGCTATTTGCATGTAAATTGCTGTATAACAAAGTTGTGCAATACACAAGAGGCACCTTGATACTATCAATTTTGGTGTTTTTCACATTTTGAGACAGTTAATTTGGGTTCCTACTGTAGTTATGCAGCTTTTGAATAGAAAACCAACAATTTCTTCACACGGAGAAAACTTACTGACATGAAATACTGTTAATTTATTAAAAATCAGGCAAAATTATTTTCCTTTCCTGTTAAAACCGAGACTGCAGGCCTTTAACGAATGAATAAACATAGTTTCGAACCAAGTATCAGTCAAAAGCGAATGTTTTAGGAGGACGGCGGAACACGTGCTCATACAAATATTGATATTGACATACTGATATTGTCGTATTCCGTCATGATATTATTTGGGAAAAGAACATGTGTTCTCGATATATTCTGAATGACTAATATTTTATCAGGAAATTGGCATGCTATCACTTTTTTAACAGGATCATTTTTTCTCCGTGCAGGTATTTAAATTAGTAACCTTATAATGTAATATGCGTTCGAAAATTTGTATGTATTTAAAATATATATATGTGTTAATGTCGCACACGATTCCCAACTGCTCCCAACAGTCTGGAGCCAGTGAGACTATAGCATCCCCAATTGGGGTATGTTGTGAGGCTGAAGGTAGTGGGGAGGGGGAGGAGATGTTCCAACAATTCAATTCAGAATGGTGGTCTTACACCAGGGTGCTGATAGTATCTTGCACTCTTGAACGTGCCGCAAGTATTCTATATATTATTTTAAATGAATAAATGGCACTAGACGTGTTTGGTGACCAGATCTGAATAGCCAGGTAGGTACTTCCTCACCTTCCTCTACCCCACATCCTTCCCCCCACTACATTCAACCTCACAACATACTCCAATTGGGGATGCCATAGTGTTACCGGCTACACATTGTTCGGAGCAGTTGGGATTCCTGTACGGTATTGACATAAAAAAAATATATATATCTAGAACGATCCCACCAAACGGTCTTCGTCAGAATGTGCTGATTACGAACCCTTTTTCTGTATTTTTTTTTTTTAATTTTTTTTATTTATTTTTTTTTTTTTATTTTTTTTTTTTATCGTGTATTAATTTCTTTAAATTATGAGCACACATCTACCCACGCTTCACAAAAAAGAGCAAAACACATTTTTTGGTTATATTTTTTGCATAAATCCATACAAGCAGTTAGTGATAAAGTAGTCCCTGAGAGTGTCGTACGTACGTCATCGACAATCGTTCTCTTCCTTCCCGCACGTCTTGTAAAAAAAACAGAATACACTAGAACCATGAAGTCACATATGACTTCTCTCTCTGGGACTACTGTAAAAACATAAAGAGTTAAAAAATAACTTTTTAATGTATCTATAACTTTCTGGATGTTTCAGCTTTAAATAAACTAAAATGTGATGACTGTTCCTCATTTTATACCGAGTAAACAACTCGTAATTTCGACATTAGAATAAAAGAAAATTTAAGATGTCTTAATAATAATATTTTTTCCGATTTCGCCAACCATAACTGAAAAACAATCAATGTTTTAAAAATATACAGGGATAAATATTGTTCAAATTAATAATAAAGGAAAACGATTAGATAACTTAGAAATAACGAAATCCCACCTTAGACATATTCCATTTTACCGTCCGTTCCATATCCTCCCCCATTGTTCACTAATTATTCACACTTGTAATAATAATATATTATGTTAACCCATAATATATTACCAAGTCTAACTCACCTATAATATATACCATTATGTTTTGTAATGTTAAGTTAGTATATCCTGAGTTGCCATGGAAACATATAATTAGATTAGACTTTTTTTTTTTTTTTTTTTTTTTTAACTTTATTTATTTTCATTTCTTTACATATATTATACATATTAATAGACAGTAAATAATAACATAATATATTTCTTGTATATACCAAATTGTATATACAAGAAATGAAAACCCACTAAGGCACTGCCTGAGTGTGGGTAATATAAAACCATTACTATATTTCAAGTAGGTACCTAAGTATAATATATATAAGTAGAAAAAGTTTTTTTAAATTTTTTATTTATAGTTATTATAAAAGTAAAGAGAAAACATTATGTACAATAGTTTATAGTGAGTTGTAGAAAGGATCAATAAATTTATAGAAAAAGCGTTTCAATATCTGCGTCATTCAGCCATAATTTTACCTCTTTAACATATTCTATCGTTTTATTTATCATTTGAGTTTGTAGTGGTAGAAGGTTAATTGCACGAGGACCAATAAAACTGCTATGTGTCTGCATTAATTTAGTATTTGTTTGGGGGGTGTAAAATATATTATTTGTTCTTTTGCTCATTCTGTTTTCATTTATTTTGAAATTATTTTTTTTTTTAAATAAATATTTCATAGTTTGTAATATATATAATTTACGAATGTTAAATAATTTAGTTACTTTGTATAATAGGTTGGTCGATAATGTTTTATTTTTGTTATATATGACTTTAATTATGTGTATTTGAATTATTTGTAGGGGCTTAATAAAAGTATCAGGTGCACCACCCCATCCTATTATTCCATAAGTGATTGCAGATTGCACCATGGAGAAGTAGATCATTTTCAATTTTTCAGCGTTTAAAATTTCCTTGAGTCTATAAAATATGTAGGTAAGATATCTTAGTTTAGAAGTGGTTTGATTAATATGTGATTTCCAATTAAGATTAATATCTATTGATACTCCTAAATATTTTATATTTTGGACATTAGCGAGTTCGTTGCACAGGAAGCACATTTCTTAATTGTAAGTTGTATTATGGATTCTAATTTTAAGGTTGTCTTTTGGTTTGTTTTTTATGTTTTTATAAAAAGGTAAGTAAAATGTTTTGCTGTAGTGTAAGACAAGTTTGTTGTATTTTAACCATTTTGAAACAAGTTGACATTGAACGCCCAAAGTGGCTCCGGTCAAGTGGAGTCCGTGGATCTCATAGTTCATTCGTTCACCACTCTATTCGACTGCCAACTGTCGACGGTTCATCGTATACGAAGTCCGAACGAATAATCTAATAAAATGTCGACTGTAATCCAAACTTTCCGGTATTGTTCTTGCTATTCGCTCGGACGTCGACTGAAGTAGTGAACGAATCCATGAGATCCGTGGACTTCACTTGGCCAGAATCACTTTGGGCGTTTAGTGTCATCTATATGTATCTTTGTCTAAGGGGTAATTTCAACCTTATCGCCATCAGCACAATGAGTGTATGATTTCGTTCGAATTCTAAGGTTACTCAAAGAGCGCTTCGCCTTAATAGTCGTTCGCCAGCCACAATAGATATGAATGTATGTTAGTATGTAATCGTCTATCTCCTAGACTCTCCCAGGCTAACGTGATTGGAAATGCATCCACGGTGTATGTAAGACACGCCAGCCCAGCAGCCAACAGCCAGCAGCAAGGATGAAATCTCTAATGAGGACATTAGCGGAGATAAGGGAAGAACGGTAAACAGACATGAATGGGCCGCACGGTACACGGCACTACCGAAGGCCAACGAACCAGACTCTTTTGAAGATATTTTTACACGTTTTTTTTTGAGAAGGTATTTAAAAAAATAAACAATGAAACACGTTGTGTTTTCGAAAAAGTATTTTCACAATTTATTCTTTTGAAATACATAACATATAAGAAAAATATTATAAGATTGTCACAAAAATACACAGTGAATGGCATAAGAACAAAATATGTTTTTTAGTACAGGGTTTTACAATAAGAGGTGTTATTTTGAATAGCCCGCTATTTCGGTAGATGCTACTTTTGAAGCTGTCATTTTTTGACATTTGACAAGTAGAAACTACGCCATTAATAAAAATGGAATGATACACGCTTCAACAAGGCATTGAAATTGGAATTGGATGGTATTGAATCTGGACAACGTTTACTTTCAACAAGACGGCGCTACGTGCCACACAAGCAACGAAACCATTGATCTTTTACGATTGAATATCAAAATAACACCTCTTATTGGCAAACCCTGTATTTCTACAGTAATGAAGAGAACTAGCTCTTGAGTTTGGTGTAGGGGTAAAAAGTAATATCACAGAGTGTATGATAGTACAGGATGTGATAACATTATAAAATATAAATATGGTTCGAAATGAAGTTACTGCATTTTGTTTATGATGTTACGCGTGTTTAGCTTTTTAAATATAATTTTACTTGTTTCTTGAATAGTATCAAATCTGTTATTTTTTTAATTCTTCGGGTAGACTATTAAAATATTTTATCCCTGTACATTTGTTGTGTAGAAAATAGAGGAATTTGGATGTTATATTTATGTCTTAATGATGAATTAAGTTTTGATTGTTTCAATGTATTATCTTTGAATACTTGTTAATTGCTAATTGTTGCTTGTGCAATACCTAATGGAAGACTTAGGACAGGTTGTTTCACAGAATTTGAAAGTTAATATTCTAGTTCTATGAGAATCCTTTACAAGTTTTGTTATTATCTTAGTACTGCTAAACAACCGACTCATGATGAAATAATAACAAAACTTAAAGAGAACTCGAATTTTAACTTTTAAATTTGATTAATTGTTTAAATTCTGTGAAACAACCCTTCCTCAGGGTGAGTTGAATTTCGACAATTCATTAAATTTCATAGAACTTGAACAAAGTTAAAGTTCTGTGAAAGTTATATTCAAGTTTTGTTATCATTTCAGTTCTGTGAAACATATGACATATAGTGGAATAAAAACAGAACTTTCGTAGAACTAACACAGAACTTGAAAATTAACTTTTAAATTTGATGAATTATTCGAATTCTGTGAAACAACCGGCCCTAGCTTGCAGGAACCTCAATTTGGGAGGCGCGGATTGTGAGTACCGCCGTCCCGGGAACCATCCATTGGATAACCGACACCTTTGCTATAAGCCATATTAAAAGGTTCGCTACGTTTGTTAACTTAGCAGGGGTGCCCGGGTTCAACAACTACGTGGCGGGCCGGATCGGAATAAGTCGGTTGATGGAGACCCTTTGTTCGATCCAACCGGACTCGATCGACACGTCGCATCGCAATGAAAGGGATGGTTTCATACGTTCGATACTACCAGACACACTCAGCGCCAGTTTAAACTTCACATTATTCAAATAATTAAATCTGATAGTATTATTGTCCCAGCGTCTGGACGATGTAGGCCCTCTGATTGGTCAAATTAAAATTGTCTGTTTCGGGTAACTTGAATATTAAGACACGATTCCATACTAAAATAGGATCGCCTCATAATAATACGAGATTTCTTCAAAAGCATCGTTTCTGGTCATATAATTTTTGGATAATATCGAAGAAAATATGTTTTAGAAAGTTCATAATCCATTGGATTAATTACATTACAATGAAAATTCTCCACAGTTACGTGATTATGTTTGACGTTTATAAAAATTCACGCGTTTCTTCAAGATGGCCGACAGAGCGCACCTCTGGCGGTTTAAAAACGAACCAAATGCCTGGCGCGAATATTTAAATATGCAGCTCACAATACTTGACTACTTACCATTAACAAGCGTTTTATAAGAAGATTTCTTCTGGAAGCTTATCACTTTGTAATGGCATTTATCATTATTATTTATATATTTTTTTCTTATTAATTATATCTGATTTTATATTGGCATGTTTTCTAATTTCTAAAATTTCAAAATTATTTATTTACAATGCTTTATATCCTGAGTGAAGTATTTTAAGACCTGAATTTTTATCGAAAGTGTGATCATTATTCAAAAGATTATTTGCAAACTCAGATTCACTATTTCCATTTATAGCCCTGCGATATTCTTTAGTTCTGACTTCAAAGTTTCTATTGGTTCTACCTTTGTAAAAGAAATTAAAATCATCTCAATTGAGTTTTTAAACTCCTGATTTTTTTGTTTGAATTTTGCTATCTTTATTATTAAGAATATATTTCTTCATTGTTATTAGTGTAAAACGCCAGTTGAATGGTACCAGGATTGTTTATATATATAATTTTAGAAGTATCGTTATCCACAAACAGAATTCTACGCCATTGTTTATTTCTATCTTTAGAAAGACCGTTTGAAGAGAATGTGTTTAATTTTTTATTTAGTATTTCAACTATCAATTTATTAGAATAACCGTTATTAAATGCTATTTGTCTTATGAATATATTGTTTTATGGTTATATGCTATTTGTTTTTTTCAGGTCTTAAAATACTTCACTATAAATAATTTTGAAATTTTAGAAATGAGGAAACATATTAATATAAAAGCAGATATAATTAACAAGAATTTTTTTATAAACTCTCTTTTAAATATTTTCCCACTCAACTGGTCTTTCCCGTCTAACGATATTGTAATTCCTAATTATTATAAACCCAGCCTACTCTTACCCCTCCCCTATCCTTCCACTTCTTCTTTCCCAATTGCAATCTATATTTAATTTTTGACTTCGGTGTATACACAATAAAATGTGAACATTATATTTATTTATTTATTGGACAATTTGCATAGCGCCGTTTTTGTGAAATATCACCTCAGGGGCGCTATATTGTAATAATCTACCTTTATATATAGATTTTTACTCTCCTGATGAAGGTGTATATATAATCTAGCTTTAAACTTTATTAGATACAGTAATAGTTGTAGGTAAAGAATTACCACCAGTTGGAGTAAAATTAACACATTTTAATTAAACCGACTGCTAATGTCATCGCACAATTACCCTCCTTTTATTCATAAACACGGGTACAATTAATCAATATGTAATAATCTATTATTTAAGTCAACTTTGTTAAAACTATCTTTAATTGTGACAAACTAAACGATATTGATTCAACTTATAGGCATTGACGGTTGTAACACATATTCAAGCACTGCAAGTCTCCTATGAGCTAATTATATTAGGTACGATAACAGTTAATATCAGTTGTAGACATGTAGTCAATAATAGTGTTTCATTTGAAATAATCCATCACAAATACGTAAAATTTCATTTATTCAAACAACTGTCATTCTTATTATGCGTAAATTTAGCATGTTATTATTAATTAACTCCTTCCTGTTCCGTGTTTTAACAATATATATACCTACTCACCCTCTCTCTGTGAATGTTCTAATATCTATCTATTAAATGTAACTGTTGTTAATATCACTTAAAATGGGCGAAGCCCAACCAAGAGCCGCCCGCAGGGCCTAGCAGAAAAAAACCCGCGGAGCGGGTTTTTAACTGCTAGTTTTAATATAATGTGCAAATGATATTCTTACTCCTGGCGATCCCAGTGAGGATATCATTATTAAAAAAACGAGCGAGTTTAAAAATTGGGTCTTCAATAATTTTTGGAACAATACAAACAAACAGTTGAATGTTCCATGTTAATTTCCGAGTAACATAAATGGAAAGACGAACCCTATAGCCATTGCTAATATCTTCAAGACGCACTTCTCTATTCCAGCACCGTTCACTTCTTCAAACGAAATACCTTTAACCACATATGGAGACATCGATCTCTCGATCTCTGAGAACATGGTAATAGCGGCAATAGGCCATGTTAAAGCCGGAACATCAGCAGGACTTGATGGATTGCGCATTGAGCACGTCAAACACGCTGGGCGAGCCATTGTGCGACTACTGGCGTTGTTGTTTTCCGTCATGATAAAAACATGGATATTTGCCTAAAGAAACGGTAATTTTACCTATCATAAAGTATAAATTGTCAGACATATATCCATTGCCACAACTTTTGCTCGAATATTCGAACGCGTGATACTAGATCAGGTTGGACCCCACCTAATAACAACTAATCACAATCAAATGGGATTTAAAAGGGAGTGATCAGCAAACATAGCGATATTCTGTCTGAAAAAAACGTTGGAATACTATAAAAAAGAGAAGAACTACTACGTACGCCTGTTTCCCGGACCTCAGCAAGGCCTTTGACAGACTTTCTCACCCCTTATTACACACTGAACTCAAGAAAAGGAGGATTCCGTCAAAGGTCGTACACATTCTAGGCACTTGGCACCGGCAGCAAGAAAACATTGTAAAATAGAAAAACGGACTGTCTGAACCATTCCAATTAAAGAGTGGTTTCAGACAGGGAGAATGTATGTCTCCAGTACTATCTAACGTCTAAATGAATGATCTCACTCATAGACTAAATAGTGCTGGGGTAGACTGCTACATCGAAGCACACTGTGCTAATACCGTAAGTTACGCAGATGACATGGTGTTGAGGACGCCAACGATAAGGGGGCTACGAATACTCTTAAAATTTTATGATGAGTTTGCAATAGAAACAAACATGCTGTACAATCTAAAAAAATAGCACTGTTGATTATCAGATACGGACAGGGTCCGAAAAGCATTCCACCAGCTTTCCTGAACGGCAAGCTTCTAAAAGTGGTAGAGGAAATCTAGTATCGAGGCCACATCATCAATATTAAGCTGACTGACGACGATGACATCGACCGGCAAAGACGAGCGCTCAGCATAACGTCGAATATGCTCAGTAAATGGTTCCGGATTTTTGCAGCCTACGTATGAAAATAATGCTATTCCTAACATTTTGTACGTCTTTTTATACGTGCGAGCTCTGGGCCAACTTTAAGAAGAGCAGCAGGGAAAGGCTACGCGTGCAGTATAACAACACCTACCGCATGATGTTTGGTCTTCCCAGATACTGCAGTGCTTCCGACATACTCACAAAAGGGCGAGTATCGGGTTTTGCAGCCCTCATAAGAGTACGGGTTGCAGGTTTAAGGGAGAGGACCAACAACTCCAAAAGTTTCCCTATCGTGAAATCCCGCCAGACCCAAGGATCGCAGTATACTAGAGAAAGGTGTTGGCCCCGTCAATTTAATGTTTAACGTCTTAAAAAAAATTGTTAGTTCCTATTACCTATTGTATATTATTGTAATATTTTTGTATTATTATTGTATATGTTTATGGAATGTGTATAATTGCACAAACCTCCCCAAATTCCGGAATTAAGTCGTTATTATTTTTATTAATAAAAGAAATACAGATCTTCTTCGGTGGTCTGCAACGTAATCAAAAAGTTCCATTCATCTTATTCGATACAATGTGACGAGTGTTGGTAACGCATTATTGATATTTATTTCACGATTTCCTTCTCGTGCTGAAGGTGTCTTTGCGAAGATTCCGCGAGGTGTGATAAATGATCATTATATGGCTGAAGTGTTCGCACTTTGCTAGCACCTGTGTCTATACTATGCTAGCCAAGTAAGTAACTACTTACCTTTGGATATCAGGAAATACTGGGAACTAGCGGCCATTATTTGTGGCAGATGTAATTTCTATGTTTAAAGTTATGGGATGGCTTTGGAGAGGTTTATTTCACTGAACAACTCCTGTATATTGTGAAATGTGTGTTTCTTGCGATGTACAGAGGCCAGACCTGCGGGTTCCGTTACATTACTGATATGCAATGGAAAATAAATCTCTTAAGTTTTAGCGTTACTTTCGACATTGTGTGTGCCTCTCTCCTTAACCTAACCTAATTTTGATAGTCACTCCAAAGTTTGCAGTTTTATTTTAGACTAGTAAGTGCAGATCCGTGAAGAATCATGGGATGTTTTAATTGTAGGATTTATGAATGAAGCTGAAAGTATTTAAAAATATTTACCTTTCAAAAGACGATCAGAAATTTATCTTTCGCACGAACACGGTTCCATGATTCCTCAACATAAAGACAATTAAACACACCTTACACAAGTCATTAAAAGCGATGAAAAAAAACTAACATATGAAACTAACCTACGTAAACTATTTAATCTAGTTTTTGTTTCATCACTTTTCATGACTATATATTACGTTTTAAAGGTGTGTTGAATTGTCATTTTGATGAGTTATCCGGTCACCAAAATTAACATAGTTTATGGGTTTTTAAATACCTACGTCTATGTGAATTTCACTTCTGTTTTCGGTAATGAATGAATGTAAATCTTGGAAGCGGAAAATAACCCACTTCTCGACGTTCGATCGAGCTGAAACTCGGCAGATAGGCTCATGTCGATCGTTGTCGATCATCATTAAATGTACGAAAATAAATGTCGGTCCTACCCAATCAGGATTTGACACAGTTGTTAGCGCGGTTGAATACAAATTTATATACCAAAATAAAATAATTTTTAAATACATATCAATAAAATATGTATATAAAAAGGTTGTTTTTTATGGGTTATTTTTTGTGTACATATTTTCGAATGTTTAGTTGTAAGTGACGCTACCTACCTGTTGTAACAAAGTAAAGACCTCACCGGGAGAAGCCTCTGCAACAACAATTAAAACAAAGTTATAATTTTCCTCTGGCAGATTGAAGGCAGGTGCTATCTTTAATCCGCTGTGTACGAGTCTGTAATTAATTTAAGAAATCTCTATTGTTTCTGCTCATCGTGATAAAGCTTCTTCGTGTATCCCCAGTTTCTTGGATAATAGATATTTTTATTTTTTACAATCCGACTAACTGGTTTGCGTATGGTGTATAATTTGTTGTTTTTTAATGTTTCTTCTGTTCACTTGGAATGGAGAATCGTGTAAACCAATTATTTAATGAAAAAATCAACTGCATTTTTTGTCTATTAAACGTCCAGTGTATAGAATTTTACGGCACCACTCATCTTATTTTATTGTTGATTCTAATCTGATATGCAACATATCGATTAATATCTTTCATGTAGCTAATAATATGATCGTGTCCTCGCAGTGGCGTATGGCCACTTCCATTATTAGTATCGTTATGCTATAAATTTAATCTTATATTTCTTAAGTAGTACTTACCTACACTAAAATTCAATTTTAAATCATTGATGTACATATATATAGAGCTAGCTTTGGCGTTCGAAGTATGGGCCACGCATATCTGTTCATAGTCCACTGTGAGATATCACGGGCATCAGTCGGTTACCAGCGCTCGCTGGGCGCAGGTCTCCTGTGATAACTTAATGCCTACATGCACACTGAGATATTCTACAAGTCGTACTGGAAAATATAGGGAAAGCAATGGTATAACCTTCCATCGGTAAGCAGAGTTTTACCAAGATCAGTAGTCGTGTAAATTAGCTTATTAATGTTAAAAACTCAAGGAGTATTTGCGCGGTGGCACGCGGCCGCCGGTGACCTTCAACTCCGTACGTAGAGTTCGTTCGCGGGCGGAAGGATTCGGCCGACATCGACAGCTGCCGCACTCCCCTTCCTACTTCCCGTACGGGAACATTATTTCACACTGATATTGCAAGAGATATAGACTACTTATATACGAGTATAACCCAATGAAAACCATACAGAGAAGCAATCGCAATCAAAACGTTGGAACATAATTCAAATGCCCATAATCTTTTGTATCTACCATTCTCTAATTAATTATCAATTATTGGATGGTTTCTGAATAATTTGTATTTGTACAATAAATTTTTGTATTTCCTCGTAAAAACGATTTCATATATGAATTTTATTTCATTGATTTTGATTCTAGAACAAGAAAGAGATAGACTTAGTTGTTCTAGTATATTAGATATTTACATATTTATTTGTAACTCAGTATTGTGGAAAAAGAGATGACAAATAAATATAGTTAGATGTTTCGCCCCTCCATTTGGGAAATGCCGTTAGTATCTAAATCGATGCAAATATATAAAATTGAATGCAGAATTTTATTGCATGACCGCAGTACTTTGATCCTCCCGTAACGTAAAAAATATCACGTATTACTCTATAAAGTCACTCATATAAACTTTATTATTGGTTTTAAAAATACTTTTCTTAATGTAATACATACGTATATTTACATACTGAAAAAATACAATAATAGTATTATTATTTTTAATTAGTATTGTTTTTTCTGAGTCAATACGAGTTTTACAGATATGAATCTGGTATTTTGGATCGCACGCCACTGTTCTTTTATATTCCAGTTTCATCGCTTTTAATTTATTGGTTCACATTTCCCCGAGTCAGCAATTCAACTTTAAAGCTATTGAAAAATATTCGGTTACTAAGTAAAGCGATGTAAATTTATGTGTATGTCAATTTATGGAAAAGAGAAATCGACTAACCGAAGAAATAATGAATATTAATAACGCAATATGCAACAAACAATCCTACAATTAAATTATGACTATGAATTCAGTTGTTATTCTTTTTACTGCGTCACGACTAGAAGATAATAGCCGGGTATCTTTGCCTTTGACTATTTATTGCTATTGGAGATACTCTATTCCGCCGATGATTCTGCTGTTGTTGGATGGAATCTCGTCTACTCAATCAATGCCTATAACATTGCCAAACCAATATTTCTGATTTCTTTGACAGCAAAATGAGAAAGTTACGTGCTTTAATATTTTTGAAATTTCTTTACTGGCTTAGTTTATAAGTTTTATAAATTCTTTGTAATTGGATATTTCGTTTCGCATTATATGATTATTTTTTAAAACCTGCAACTAATATGTTTACAGATTATTTTTGATTTTCAATGTTACTTTGATGATGACAAGGATAACATTTTACAGTAATTTTATTTGTCTCGTTTTTAAATGCATCAATTTTTTGCACTTTCCTGCTTCTCGTCACACATTTCACAATGCAGTGACTGTTTTCGCACTTTCCTGCTTCTCGTCACACATTTCACAATGCAGTGACTGTTTTCGCACTTTCCTGCTTCTCGTCACACATTTCACAATGCAGTGACTGTTTTCGCACTTTCCTGCTTCTCTTCACACATTTCACAATGCAGTGACTGTTTTCGCACTTTCCTGCTTCTCGTCACACATTTCACAATGCAGTGACTGTTTTCGCACTTTCCTGCTTCTCGTCACACATTTCACAATGCAGTGACTGTTTTCGCACTTTCCTGCTTCTCGTCACACATTTCACAATGCAGTGACTGTTTTCGCACTTTCCTGCTTCTCGTCACACATTTCACAATGCAGTGACTGTTTTCGCACTTTCCTGCTTCTCGTCACACATTTCACAATGCAGTGACTGTTTTCATACTTTCCTGCTTCTCGTCACACATTTCACAATGCAGTGACTGTTTTCTCACTTTCCTGCTTCTCGTCACACATTTCACAATGCAGTGACTGTTTTCGCACTTTCCTGCTTCTCGTCACACATTTCACAATGCAGTGACTGTTTTCGCACTTTCCTGCTTCTCGTCACACATTTCACAATGCAGTGACTGTTTTCACACTTTCCGGAATCTCGTCACACATTTCACAATGCTGTGACTGTTTTCGCACTTTCCGGAATCTCGTCACACATTTCACAATGCAGTGACTGTTTTCGCACTTTCCTGCTTCTCGTCACACATTTCACAATGCAGTGACTGTTTTCGCACTTTCCTGCTTCTCGTCACACATTTCACAATGCAGTGACTGTTTTCGCACTTTCCTGCTTCTCGTCACACATTTCACAATGCAGTGACTGTTTTCGCACTTTCCTGCTTCTCGTCACACATTTCACAATGCAGTGGCTGTTTTCGCACTTTCCTGCTTCTCGTCACACATTTCACAATGCAGTGACTGTTTTCGCACTTTCCTGCTTCTCGTCACACATTTCACAATGCAGTGACTGTTTTCGCACTTTCCGGAATCTCGTCACACATTTCACAATGCAGTGACTGTTTTCACACTTTCCTGCATCTCGTCACACATTTCACAATGCAGTGACTGTTTTTTGCACTTTTCAGCTTCTCGTCACACATACTATGCAGTGGTTGTTTTTCACACTTTCAGGCATCTCATCATATATTTTCACAATTCGGTTTTTCTATTATTTACACTTTCAGGCTATCACACACTTTCACAATTCGGTGACTGTTTTCGCACTTTCCGGTATCTCATTACACATTCTCACAATTCGGTAACTATTTTTCCCATTTTCCTGTATACCACACTCATTTTCACAATTCGGTGACCATTCATTATACTTTCAAACAAATTTTTCACAATTCGGTGACTCTATTTATTATACTTTCACACAATTTTTTTCACAATTCGTTGACTCTATTCATTATACTTTCAAACAAAATTTTTCACAATTCGGATCTATTCTTTACACGTTCAGTGATTCCGGTGATTTTTTTGTATGCCAAGGTTGTCGAGGCTTATTCTATTCATTATGATTATTTGGTTGCGTACATTTTATCACAATTTGTTTTTAAAATGTTTAAACATTTACTAACCAATCTTTTCATTCTGTTCAATTTGTATTATGTATAAATTCCTAATACCTACAACAACTTTTAATTTGTTCGTTTTATAGTATATGTCCCGGTCACGGAGACGACAGCATCTATCCACAGTCCTGCATGTTTCACTTCGACATTCCCCCTTACCATGAAATTAGTGTCTAAATCTCCGTAATAACTTAATTCACACATATTCTTTGTTCAACGACCAAATTAATGACTTCATACCATGCCTCCAAGCTATTACAATGATTTAGTAGTTCAACCCGGCCAGTTCTATATAGCTCGGTACAGTAATGTAAATATCTCCGGTCTGCTGGTGTAATAACGTATGATCAGGTCACGCCCGATCCACACTTGGCTAATTTAATATAGTCATTCTGGTTCATTAGTGGTCGCACCGCGTACTGGGGATCGGTTTCACGTTATAGAGGCACCACGCTTCCTGCTAACACGGGTTATATGTACCTACTATTCCAATATTATTGATGGTAGAATGTTTAATGTTTGAAAAATCAGCAAAATCACTTTTTTTTCTTTAAAGTGAAATGCACGACATATCCTCTGGAAACCTTACGCTATTTTACAAATTTACAAACTTATTTGGGTATCTAATTCCTGCTTGACTGTTGTAGGTACAGATTTGTTGAATTTTCAGATAGAGAAAGAGCTCGAAAGATGTGCAAAATGCAAGATATTGGAATTCATCGTTGAAAACGTGGTTTCCATGGGAAGATTACATATATCAATGGAATATTTTAGTTTCTGCATTTATAACTAAGACGAAAATAAAATCTACAAACTACAGATTCAAAATACGTAAAGTTTTTGGGTAGCTCTATCAACTTGCTAACAATTTACAACATGCCCCCTTAGCCTTACCTAATCTAACCTAGCAGCATTGTTCTTCTTTTTTTGCACCATTTTTTGACCGAACCACACATACGCTCGTCGAATAAAAATTCGTCTATTTATTTTGCACTAGCTTCCTGAATATCTGAAGTGGCGACACCTCGGAGTACAGAGTTAAGTTTGAAGATTATATAATTACATTTTATACTGGGTTTTTACACATTGTTCAAACGTTAGTGAGAACAATCCAATTACAAAAACTGATGAAAAAGAGATGCAACAGATGTACAAAAGGGATAAAAATATGAATAATACAAAGGAAAGAAAAAAAGCAGAAGAGAGCACAAGAAAAATAGCAGAAATGAATATAAGTAAATGCGAAGACAATAAAAAAAGGAAATGTTTTGTCCATTAAGATTATGGTCACCCCGCTTTTACGCAAAAGCCGTAATCCGATCTAAAAAGCGATCCGTGTGGTGCAGATTGTAAAGAATGTGAAAGGGGGTGGGGGTAGGAAGGAGAAGCGGGTGTATGGGGCGTGTCATTGTGGGAACACGCCCTCCCCCAGGACAATATATTATATTATGAGTCACGCACGCCCACCAGATAAAATATTCGACGCTGAAAATGTTTCAGCGATCGCGAGTACAGATTGCTCCAGATCGACATCACCGGAGCAATCTTCATTTCAATTTGGATCTACTCATGAAGTTTTAGCACTGATTTTAACACTGGAGGGTATATATTATAAAGATTCATAATAATTAAATATAGTTTCGTTTTCTTTAAAAACAAAAATAGAGTCTTGAATAGTAATGTGGGTTCATGTTGAGCATACTTGGTTTAATATACATTATAATATTTCCCCCATTAAATAAAGCTACACCTACTGTTTGAAAATTAAATAACCTTAATGTTTTTTTTACATATGTTTACATATTTTTCTACATGTTTGGAAATTTGTACTGTACTAAGTTTGTTTTAACCTTGCCGATTCTAGTTTTGAATATTCATAAGATAATAATCCTCGTTGTGGAGGAGCGTTATTTAGGGAGGCATACATATACGTGTGTATAGATGCAATGAGTTTTTTTTTTATTATTTCGGAAAAATATTTCACAATTTATTCTTTTAAAATACATAACATGTAAAACATGTTGAAAATGTGTTTTTTTTTTGTATTTGTACACCAATGAAGAGAACTAGCTCTCGACTTTGGTGTAGGAGTATAACCGTATAAATACGGTTCGAAATGAAGTTGCCGCATTTTGTTAGTGATGTTACGCGTGTTCAGTTTTTTTTTAAATAATTTTACTTTTTTTATTGAATAATAAATAATAACAAATCTGTTATTTTTAATTCTTCGGGAAGACTATTAAAATATTTTAACCCTTTGTAAATATAATAATTTTGCATTTGTTGGGTAGAAAATAGAGGAATTTGGATGTTATTATTAAGTTTTAATTTTTTCAATGTATTTATGTTAATTCTTGGAATATTGAGTCTTTTTATAGATATCTTCAATTTTTGCACTTGTAAAATTTTGAACAATGTTCTTGAAGGGAATGTGGGTTGTTTTTCCTAAATTACTTTAGTAATTAGTCTTTGTACCACCTTTACAGGGTTTACAAAATTTTCATATGCACCTTGCCATCCAATAATTCCATACTCAATTAATGACTGGACTAGCTCGTAATATATTTTTGTTTAAACGATCAAACTTGAGAATATTTCTTAATCTAATAAATATATAAAAACTATTTTATTTCATATAAACACCGTACAAGAGTCCAAACTGCTTCCAACCATCTGAGCCGGTGAGACTAATATATCAATTTTTCGATATTCCTCAAATGCTTTACCAGGTTACTTTTTGCGATTAACCTTTACGTACCTGAAGGTATAAATCATATATCACCCGAAAAGGGGTCATAAGGGTACCCCATATATAATACTCAGATATTAGTTACTTATTTTATTTCTACCAATCAAAAATATGCATACGGTAAAAGAGACTCAATGTCGCGGCTGGTTTGCGGCGAAGAATTTTTTAAAGAAGTAATGGGGTCCGGTGGGTACTGTGAGGCCGAAGAAAGCATTTAAAGCAACGTTTATAATATAATTATTAATTCAATCTTTTACTGCGACTGGAATCTAACACGTACGGTTATCATAGATCATAATATAAATAAATGGAGATGTGAGATGGAAGCGTGCCGACTGTCGCCGAACTACGACCAAACTGCACGGAATGTCTAAGCGACTATGCAACGAAAGTTATGCGTTTGGTGTATAGCTAGAAACAGAGGTGGGGCGGCTGTGCACAGACGCGTTTACAGTAGTATGGATGACAAATAAAAACAAAAGTTCAAAGCCCATCTCCCTATTTGTTTTTTCATGAATCGCATTAGAACGCGTCCTAACGCGTCCTACAACCGCTTTGTGTTTTTTTAGTATTTTCAAGGGAAATGAGGCAACATCCCTTTGAAATTATTTTTCAAATCAATCAATCAATATTTGAACTTAAATAAAAATAAACTTTATAATTATTAGAACTTTATAATATGTAATTTGAGTGCAGTGTTTTGAAAGTGAATAATCGGACATTTGCTCAAAAATAGTGGACATTCGAAACGAACGGCGATCGGTAAATGCACTCCAGATGTTTTCAACGTAATTCTCGGAAACTGGGGAAGTTTGGACCCTGGCAAGTTTTTTTACTAAGCCCAGGGTAATTTATTAACTGTCGATTTTTATTGCGGGCAGAATGCTCCACTTCACAAATTACCAGGAACAGGATTACATGGAGGTAAATGATGGACTTGCCGAACGCCACAGCGGTGCTGCCAGGGTCTCTTATCCATGTGAGGTGTCACCGCTTTATTATTAGCAGCAGATACATACCTGGACGCTGTTGTTGGATGCGGTGGACTCTCTTGCTGCAGCAGCTGGTCCAGTTCCTTCACCGCCTAGGATTCTTGCTGCAGAGTCTCCATCTTTTATCTTCGTAGAACGTCACAGCGGTGCTGCCAAGGTCTGGTATCTGTGAGAGGATAGTGTGTCAGCGCTTTATTAGCAGCAGACACATACCTGGACGGATGGCGAACCTCGTGCTGGCACTGTTGGTGGACGCGATGGACTCTTTCGCTGCAGCAGCTGGCCCAGTTTCTTCACCACCTAGGATTCTTGCTGCAGAGTCTCCATCTTCTATCTTCGTGTCACCTGTTCCTATACTTCATTTTACTTAACTTAACTTCACTCTATATTTATAATATTTATTTTTTTTGTAATACCTGCATCAACTGTAAAGCGCACCTGAGGTGATATATCACAAAAGCGGCGCTATACAAATTATCCAATAAATAAATAAATAAACAATAACTCCATGAGTAAAAGGATTCAAACAGGAATGCATACCCTGTAATGATCTGCCCTTTCTACTTCAAACTTTTCCTTCTCTTCTTTCTACGATACATTTTCCTTAAGTCCCGTAGGTAACTTTTCCATAAGGCTTTGGTTATATATATATCCGAGGTAGGAAGGTCCTCCCTGCCGTCTTTTCTTTATTACACACCCCTTCAAGTGTGTACAACCTAGTTTGTCTACGTGACGTACGACCTTGAACGTACTCATTTCACGTGACGGTTCAGTATAAAAAGGCTTCACCGAACGTTGTGTTGGGTTTTTGTTTCTCGGTTTAGAAACCTAGTTATTTATGTTTTGTGTGGTATCCCTTGGTTCTTTTGAGATAGAGTGAGTTGAATCCATTACCGCTGTTTTTCAAAAACCATTTCATAAACCTTATCTTCTAAGTCGCCTGCTCACCCCCCCCTAGCTACTCGATTCTACCTATCGTAGGGTAATGTGAATATAATAAAGTGTTAGATTTTATATATGTGATATACATACGATAAATTTATGGTGTTAGTTGTCGGCGCCATCCATGTATATATTTTGGGAGGGGAAGGAGAGGAAAGGAAATGAATTTTTTTCAAGTTAAGATTGGCTCCTCCGCTTACCAAACAAAACTGATGGATGATAATTTGAGCAAGGCGATCGATATCTGCGTGTCTGGATATCACAACCGGCCGGGTCTCCCCTTGTTCCAAATCGGCAACCTTCACGCCAGAATAAAGAAAACCAGGTCTCTTCACCAATTTCAGAATTGCCCCAATCTCAAACACCTCCAGGATAAACTACTTTACTGAGTGTAGAAGGGGAAAACCATAACATCCCTTTATCACGAATCTAGTCGCGAAAATGTGACACGTAAGGTCCTAAGTTACGTGCCACCTCTAGAAAACGTTGTAACTCCCACGTCGTCGGGGATTTACATCCCTTTCTAGGTCAATACACATATAACACACGACGATCTTGTCGACATTCTGCCTGCTTATTAACGATAGGTTGTGTGCCTACCCATTCAGCCAATTATCATGTGAGATATATGTAAGGTCTACTCGATATGCCAAATTTGGGATGAGGACTGTCTGTATTTTAATATTTGGTTCCAGTATTTATTTTATGAGGTTACTAGCATCCTCGTGTATTAGGTATGGGTAACTTCTACTGAATACCTATCCTCTCAGGTAAGGTATAAACGGATAATTGGTTTGATTTTTTGCATTTAATTTAAAGAGGCCGCCTACCTCTCGAAAGATACCTGTTGAGAAAAGTTGTTCGGTTGGTAGTTTTATTTCGGAGATTACCATCTCCCTCTTTCGACTTTAGATTTGTTTTTGTGCATCCCAATTCGTAACTTAGGAAGTCAAACAATAGATGAAAGGTATTAAATTAGAAAGTCAAATAACAGAAGAAAAGTTTTCATTTTGTTCCGTCTGGTTGCATCCGATCGCTTTCAATTTGGGACGGCATACGCTAGCAAAACTTCCCCCTTTGACTGACTGTACCTGCGTCTTGTCCTATATATGAAAAGGTCGTTGACTCGTCTCTCGCTCACAGCTGATTGACAATGCGTCTAGCATATCCCTTCTTATGGGAAGATTATTTGGGTTGCAGGCGTTGCAAACTCGGTTCCTGTACCTCGGTTGTATCCTATTATTAAAAGGGTCCTCTGAAATTTAATAAATAATATAAAAAAACTCACCCTGTTAGTCACCTCCAAATCCTCGTGTGAAACTTACCTGGTTACACTATATAGCTAAATCACTTTAATTTTCGACCTCCTCCCTACGCTTATAAAAGGGTAATTAAATATTCCTGTAAATAAAATTGTACCTCCCTAATCTGTTAGGATTCGAACCCACAGTTAATAATCTATTTGATTCTCTGGTTTTCGGTCTCCGTGGATAGAATGCCATCTCGCCAAATCAATAACTTAGCCCGATTAAACACTTCCTGCCTTTAAGTACATTCACTCTATTTTAAAACGCAATCAATATTTTTATTATTTTCATGTTTTTAAGACAAGCAATCTAGTTCAAACTGTATACGAAATCACGTTTAAATCAACACAACTTTATAACACAATCGCGATTGCACAACACCTGGCGCCCCTGAGGTGGGTTTTTACAAAACGGCGCTCTACAAATTATCCAATTATTATTATTGTCATTATTATTAATTGTTCTCTCACTGAGTCCAACCACTTTCACTTCGCACAAAACCGGTTCAATAATATTTCACTTTAGTTCAAAATTCCACAATACTATTAACACCAACTGAATCCACTAATTCACTGCAATTTCACACAACACTTCTCATTTGTATAGATTTCATGGAGCTGTCAACGCGCTCAAGTTCCAAACTCGACTGTCCTCCGGTCTCTCCTTTCCCGTGGGAATCTGTTTACTCAAGGCCTGTCTGTCAATAAATCTTCCGTCGTTGTTTAAACAAAAAATTTTTAGAGCACGTTATTTTATTATTTATCGTTTATTTTTGTGGATGTCCAAAACATCACAGCCTCCCTTTAGTTCTAAGCCCAACGGGTAATCTCGCTTCCTCGTGTTAGTCGATGGGATTAGAAATAACTATAGGTAATTTACGTTTCTCGAATACCTCTGTATTTATTTTTTATTTTTATTTTTAAATTTTATTTTAATTCTTCCAAAATGTTGAGCGCCCCTGTTCTTCGTTTCTAACCTAGCATCTGTTTATTTTTTTGGTTCCCGTGATTATCGGCTTGTTCTACTGGTGAGTTTTTTTTCCGCCCTCAGCTTTTCAAGTGTTTTTGTGTCTCTATGGGTAGAAATTCAATATGTCATGTCACACTTGTTTATTTTTAAACTCTGAGTTATTTGTTTAAACAGTGTTGTTTCACCTCAATACGTTATTTGTATTATGTTCGAGTGTTATTTATTTTCATGTTGATTTGTTTTTATTTTGTGTCCTCGGCGGTGATCCGAT
The DNA here is from genome assembly GCF_061612785.1 of Hesperophylax consimilis. Taxonomy (NCBI): domain Eukaryota; kingdom Metazoa; phylum Arthropoda; class Insecta; order Trichoptera; family Limnephilidae; genus Hesperophylax; species Hesperophylax consimilis. The sequence goes on from NC_142842.1 coordinate 9,619,851, forward strand.
GGTTTTGTCTGTCTTTTATTATTTATGTCTTAAACATTCTCTGCCTTTTAGATCTGGAATAAACAATAATTGTTTACATTTATTCAAATATCAACGGTATAAAATATGCCATATACTTCACGATATCTGAATGCAATGTTTATTTTAGATTTGTCCCAGCTATCTTATTCTTGTGTTATAATTAATCCGATTTCGATGTTTGTTTATCCTTTGGCTTCGTTGTTTATGAACATTTTAGATGTTTTTTGTCGTCACAATGAATTCAATGTTTTCCGGGTCTGTCTGTTTATTCTATTTTGCCTTTGAAGTACGATGTCTCTGTTATCATTTTTGACGATAGGTACCATTTCTTTTGCTGTTAATGTGAATTAATAAGGTTTATGAAATCCATTTTTTTTTTTCAACAACAGTAATGAATTCAAACCAGCTTGTATATCTATCTCTCCTGGTTTGCGGCATCAGATGTAATGATCTGCCCTTTCTACTTCAAACTTTTCCTTCTCTTCTTTCTACGATACATTTTCCTTAAGTCCCGTAGGTAACTTTTCCATAAGGCTTTGGTTATATATATATCCGAGGTAGGAAGGTCCTCCCTGCCGTCTTTTCTTTATTACACACCCCTTCAAGTGTGTACAACCTAGTTTGTCTACGTGACGTACGACCTTGAACGTACTCATTTCACGTGACGGTTCAGTATAAAAAGGCTTCACCGAACGTTGTGTTGGGTTTTTGTTTCTCGGTTTAGAAACCTAGTTATTTATGTTTTGTGTGGTATCCCTTGGTTCTTTTGAGATAGAGTGAGTTGAATCCATTACCGCTGTTTTTCAAAAACCATTTCATAAACCTTATCTTCTAAGTCGCCTGCTCACCCCCCCCTAGCTACTCGATTCTACCTATCGTAGGGTAATGTGAATATAATAAAGTGTTAGATTTTATATATGTGATATACATACGATAAATTTATGGTGTTAGTTGTCGGCGCCATCCATGTATATATTTTGGGAGGGGAAGGAGAGGAAAGGAAATGAATTTTTTTCAAGTTAAGATTGGCTCCTCCGCTTACCAAACAAAACTGATGGATGATAATTTGAGCAAGGCGATCGATATCTGCGTGTCTGGATATCACAACCGGCCGGGTCTCCCCTTGTTCCAAATCGGCAACCTTCACGCCAGAATAAAGAAAACCAGGTCTCTTCACCAATTTCAGAATTGCCCCAATCTCAAACACCTCCAGGATAAACTACTTTACTGAGTGTAGAAGGGGAAAACCATAACATCCCTTTATCACGAATCTAGTCGCGAAAATGTGACACGTAAGGTCCTAAGTTACGTGCCACCTCTAGAAAACGTTGTAACTCCCACGTCGTCGGGGATTTACATCCCTTTCTAGGTCAATACACATATAACACACGACGATCTTGTCGACATTCTGCCTGCTTATTAACGATAGGTTGTGTGCCTACCCATTCAGCCAATTATCATGTGAGATATATGTAAGGTCTACTCGATATGCCAAATTTGGGATGAGGACTGTCTGTATTTTAATATTTGGTTCCAGTATTTATTTTATGAGGTTACTAGCATCCTCGTGTATTAGGTATGGGTAACTTCTACTGAATACCTATCCTCTCAGGTAAGGTATAAACGGATAATTGGTTTGATTTTTTGCATTTAATTTAAAGAGGCCGCCTACCTCTCGAAAGATACCTGTTGAGAAAAGTTGTTCGGTTGGTAGTTTTATTTCGGAGATTACCATCTCCCTCTTTCGACTTTAGATTTGTTTTTGTGCATCCCAATTCGTAACTTAGGAAGTCAAACAATAGATGAAAGGTATTAAATTAGAAAGTCAAATAACAGAAGAAAAGTTTTCATTTTGTTCCGTCTGGTTGCATCCGATCGCTTTCAATTTGGGACGGCATACGCTAGCAAAACTTCCCCCTTTGACTGACTGTACCTGCGTCTTGTCCTATATATGAAAAGGTCGTTGACTCGTCTCTCGCTCACAGCTGATTGACAATGCGTCTAGCATATCCCTTCTTATGGGAAGATTATTTGGGTTGCAGGCGTTGCAAACTCGGTTCCTGTACCTCGGTTGTATCCTATTATTAAAAGGGTCCTCTGAAATTTAATAAATAATATAAAAAAACTCACCCTGTTAGTCACCTCCAAATCCTCGTGTGAAACTTACCTGGTTACACTATATAGCTAAATCACTTTAATTTTCGACCTCCTCCCTACGCTTATAAAAGGGTAATTAAATATTCCTGTAAATAAAATTGTACCTCCCTAATCTGTTAGGATTCGAACCCACAGTTAATAATCTATTTGATTCTCTGGTTTTCGGTCTCCGTGGATAGAATGCCATCTCGCCAAATCAATAACTTAGCCCGATTAAACACTTCCTGCCTTTAAGTACATTCACTCTATTTTAAAACGCAATCAATATTTTTATTATTTTCATGTTTTTAAGACAAGCAATCTAGTTCAAACTGTATACGAAATCACGTTTAAATCAACACAACTTTATAACACAATCGCGATTGCACAACACCTGGCGCCCCTGAGGTGGGTTTTTACAAAACGGCGCTCTACAAATTATCCAATTATTATTATTGTCATTATTATTAATTGTTCTCTCACTGAGTCCAACCACTTTCACTTCGCACAAAACCGGTTCAATAATATTTCACTTTAGTTCAAAATTCCACAATACTATTAACACCAACTGAATCCACTAATTCACTGCAATTTCACACAACACTTCTCATTTGTATAGATTTCATGGAGCTGTCAACGCGCTCAAGTTCCAAACTCGACTGTCCTCCGGTCTCTCCTTTCCCGTGGGAATCTGTTTACTCAAGGCCTGTCTGTCAATAAATCTTCCGTCGTTGTTTAAACAAAAAATTTTTAGAGCACGTTATTTTATTATTTATCGTTTATTTTTGTGGATGTCCAAAACATCACAACCCCGATTCTTGAATGAGATATTCCTGCATATTAATCATACTTTTTTAGATTTGTACCTAATTCTAAATAGAGTTAGTTCGTGAGAACCACTCAGAAATGTCTCACCAATGATTCCCCACCTCTGATCAACGCGCAACGGTCAGTTCATGCGATAAAACCTTTTGTTGTTGTCTGCGATGCCTGTCCGGCGTGCATAGTGTATAGCGTCTCGCGGTGAATGGGCTACCCTGACGTCTATCAGAAACATTTCCAGTTCGCCACGGAAACCCTGTCAAGTGTCGAGAAGCTCCGACGGATGAAGGTTGAGTCGTGGACCATCTTGAAGGCTTGTGTCTTGAACGGTGCCACTCAGATCAAGCCATAAACGTACTGCTTATTGTGGACGTCCATGTTGTCCAGGAATCTGTGGTATAATCGGGTTACTAGAGATCTAGTTCATCACAATCGAATCAAAGTTTTTGCGTTAAAGGTATAGAATCTTTCATCGATGGCGTTAATTTAATTATGTTTTAAAATATCAAGATGATTTATTTGTTTGCACCCGTACATTCGCAATGTATTGATTATTCTATCCAATATTTTATTCATTTATTGACTCCCGTCGGTCACATAGTGCATTAAAATTAACATGATAATAATAAAATAAATAATAATTTTTATGGCATCATGAGCATAGAATCAAAATATAGCATCAAAAATTAATAAACGTAATACACATCAATACAACAAATACAAAAAAGAGCGAACAGTGAAAAAAGGCATTAATACCTGCCAGTAAATAATAAAAATCAAAATAAAAGAAAAAGTGAATTATAAGTCAAATATTTTCATAAAAAAGGAGGTTACAGATTAGCCATAGAAATAAAATTTTAATTGTTCGTTTGCTCAAAATCTCAAATCTCCGAAAAATTCACCGATTGCTTTGAAATTTTGACATTCGAATTCGCGTGTATTTTATAGATGTGACAGGTAAAAAATTCATTTTTAAAAAACAGCGCCATCTGTTGCACGTACAATCAACATGCGCTGTTGTTTCTCTATCTGCACCGACAGACTGAGCAACAGCAACGCGTGGCGGGATACAGCTAATATAATATAATAATGTTAGCGAAAAAAAATGTTAGAAATTTCTGATTTAAATTTTAGTATGGAATAAATGAAAATATCAACGAAATTGAATTTATTTCCAAGCCTATCTAGCCTTTGGACTGGGGAATAAATAAAATAGTTGGTTTTAGATGAATGAACAAAGAACAACCCAGGAAGTCTCGAGTTACCATTATTCGGAGAATTTGATATTGTAATAAGCCTCTCTTGAAATAATAGAGTTGTTATACGTACAAAACTATCTATTTATATTTATACACCGTTCGTATAGGCACAAACAAACAATTATTCATCTAAATATTTTCAAGCACAATTTGCAAAAAAGTATTTTTTCTAAAATTATTGAATTAGCACCATCTATGAACGAGCAGTTTATGAACTTTTTATAAACAATTTTAAGTTTACCCTTTTTTAATATTAGCTTAAAATAATTTTTTTAGTAAAAAATTTCCCTTGGGACTTATGTCATGTTTGTGGATTCCGTGTGGAGGTCTTTCTAAGTAAAGGAAGGACAGGAAATTCTGAGAAAGAAAAAGGTATGAGGGGTGGGTAGAAATCTGGGGTTCGATGTGTCCAGGAATATGGAATGTATGTATCCATCCCTCCCACTGCGGTGCAAGGCGTTGGGTCGAGGGAGTCCGGCTGGAGAGGTCAAAGGGTCTCCCTAAATAGGCCTCTACAGATCCGGCCCGCCACACTAAGCCTGGACACTCTGGACAGACCTCACCCTGCTAAGTAACCAAATCGCTTTATTATTTACAATGGATATATTACATCCTATTTCAATCGCCTCTTGGTCAGAAATGACTTCCATTAAGATTAATTACTTAGTAAATTTATTTAAAATAAATTTGGATCTAGCTCATTTAGCAAGCACTCTGTCTCTATTACACTTGCCTGACATCGTATATATTATATCACCATCTATTTCAATTTCATAATAATAATATATATAATAATAATATAATACTACAATCAAATATTAATAAGTTTAAAGATTGGTGCGTACAAAATAATCTGTTTTTAAATGTAGACAAATGCAAAACCCTGACTTTCTGCAGAAATAAAAATCCTGTTTTATTTGAATATTCCATTAACAATACAGCTTTAGAAAGAGTCACGGAAATGAGAGATCTCGGAATTATTTTGGATGAAAAACTAAGTTTCGCCAATCATATCCACCAAATTGTAAACAAAGGCATGAAAACACTAGGCTTCGTATTAAGAACAACTAAAAACTTTAACTCCATACAAGCCATTAAACTGTTATACATATCTCTAGTTAGAAGCATAATTGAATATAACTCAGTAGTTTGGTCTCCCTCTTACAAAATTCACATTAATAACATTGAGCGAATACAAAAAAAATTTCTGCGTTTTATAAATTTTAAATTAAATATCCCACTAGAAGACTTACAATATCATTTCTTATTAAACACTCTAAAAATACACACATTGGAAGACAGGCGTAAAATAAACGATTTAACTTTTTTATTCAAGATTCTAAACTCTAAATTCGACTGTTGCGAACTTCTGCAACTCATAAACTTACGAATACCTACAATAACAACACGACAAAATACACTATTCCACTGCAACACACATAAGCGAAATTACATTGCGAACTCCCCAATACAACGGTTTCACACTATGGGAAACCAATACTTAGGTGATGTCGATATATTTAACATTAACTTTGCGAATTTTGTGGATTATGTAAAAGACCTATTTCAATACTATTCCTAAATGGAAGTTATATTTTTGTAAACCAGTCAAATCGCTGTATTTTTTAATTTATGTTCTTGATATTTTTAATTTTGTTTCTCGCATATACTTATGTAATTTTATTTTTATTATTTCTTTCTTTTCTTTCTTATGTTTCAAAACTGTCATTAAATTTGTACCACCCACATGTAAAAGCCCTCTGGGCGTTAAATAAATAAATAAATAAATAAAAAATAAAATAAATAAATAATGATGGTGAAACACCTTTCTGCGTATAAAATTGAAGCAAAATATGGTCAGATATTTAGTTTACAAAATCGCCCATAATTCTTGTGTTCTTCTTTATTCTATTGTAGCAGAGCAATATTTCCGTTTTATTTATTTTTTTAATTTGTTGTTATATCTTGAATTATATCTCGAGAATTCGTAATACTTTTAAAATGATTTGGTAGCTGGTGTGGATGACTTTTAGCCGTTGACCAGCCGTTTCCGGACACTGTGTACGGCTGCGATGGGCTTAATCCCAAGAAACGGGATATTTCTATTAAATGTAGGTAACTTAATGAAATGTGTTGGCGGTGTTGGTCCACAGAGGTGTCTTTATGTGTTCATCAATACCAAACATCGAACACCCAAATCCATTCGGACAAACTTGTGATGCCAGTGCGAACACTTTGACAGATAAGTGTAATAGAATACTCAATTTCGAACAGTGCACTGAACAAAAAATCCCTAGAAGCGTGATCTAGGCTGGAATTAATAAAACCGAAATTGATTATCCGTTCAAATGATTTTCACCCGAAGTAAGTGAGAATTGACATTGCTTCAGACACAGTCCAACCACATCGCGCTTTTCTCGGTTTATGTTTTCAGCGCGTGTGAGAACGAAGTTGAGTGACACACAAGGATACAAAGATATTAGAAGAACGAGATGTGCTATGCGCAGTTCGTACTGAGTGGAATTGTTTTGCCGAGTGTCGCCGGTTTTGTTCACCAATACTACTGCACACCTTCGCTTGCGCTAAGGTATCCGCACTAATACATAGAACAGATTTCTGTACGTACACGTCCCGATACCGTTCAAAGTACCCTAATTAGGTAGTACTCCGGCTACGGTCCGGCGGCTAACATAGCATATCTCGTTCTTCTAATATCTTTGCAAGGATATGAAGGATAATAGATTTTATTTGATTGACGGTAACCCGGGCGTTTATTTTTTACTAAATATTTGAATTTCACTTTTGTTTTCTTGAACGAATGCAGGAAATGAAAATTAGCCCACTTCCCGATATTCGATCTAACTGAAACTCGGCAGATATACTCGTTGTCGATGATAATTCATTGGTGACAGTCACGCACGTACGCGCGGAGATATTATGCATTTCTCTGAAATTCGATGACATTACAGCAGTTAATATACGCAATAAATGTCGGTCTTATCCAATCAGGATTTGGTTCGGTTCAATCCTCAATTTTTTTTGTTTTAAATTTTCAAAGATTTTTAAAATATTATAGTAAACAAAAATGTTTTTAACGGGTTGATTTTTTAAACATTTGAATGTCTCGGGACCCGTATCCAAATGGCCCAGGCGATTGCTCACTGGTCTAAATATCACATATCTTCATTCACACAATAAGTCTTAATGGTGTTACTATTTTAGGGACCGCAAACCAAATTTATTCAACAATTTTTTTTCTATAAATATTCAAGAGCTAGGTGACAACACTTTCAACAGACAACAGAACATAGAAATTGATGTAAAAATCATTGTGCAATCTTTAATTTTAACAACTTCAGAGCATTGCTTTCAACCAGTGGTGGTGAACCTTTTTGCTGCCAAGCGCCATTTGGATATTTGTAATGTTATCCGGCGGCTAAGGGGGGGGGGGGGATATAAACCGATTTTATTTGATTCAATTCTGTAATGAAGCTTTACAATCTTGGGAGATTTATTTATGTATTTGTAAGAAACAATAAGTATTTACATGTATTTGTAAGAATAATAATACAGAATACATAGTTAATTGAAGTTTGAAATGCTCAAAAAATGCTAAAGTTGCTTTAAGATAGAGTTTTATTGTGTCTTGAAACTAATTTTAGGTAAGTCAGAAGGAAGAGGAATATAGGATAAGGATTAGAGATGCTCACGATATATTTCATACTCAAGTATTAATTTACCATCGTACGCGTTACTTCTGTTCGATATTTCTGAAGGTTATTGTTACATTATGTGTTATATTGCGCACATTACCGGGAATTTGAGAATTTATTCTGATGTTGGTTCTACAAGTGAGCAAATTAAATAAACTGGTAGAATTTTTATTAAATTTGGTAAGCTCTGACGAGTGCAGGCCATTATTCAGAATTTTAAAAAACAAAATTTAATCAAAAATTAATCGTCGTGTATAAAGTGAGTTGATTTTTGAAATTTAATGGATTTGGTGTAATTTGAAGTGTATGTTTAGTTAATAATGTATATGTTTCAAAAATGCTGTGTCATGGGTCTTTTTGGGTTTTAAAAACATATTTTCGTTGAAGCTTACTTAAAAGCTTACGATGCAATCTTAGAATTTTTTGAGCCGCATTTCTGGCCGTCGAGGGCGGTGGGTTTAACACACCTGGTATATACCACAATCTCGAGTAAATCTCCTATAAGATATTATTTTGTTTTTAATACCTGTATACCTAGTTTATTTATAGAAAACGTTTAAGTTTCAAAACATTATCGAAAGCACTTAAACGCTTATCCATTAGGCAAGGAGTACAATATAACTCATGTTTTTTTGCTTACTCATTAACGTGTGTAATAATTAATTAATCGACGATTACTATAATTAAAAGCCTTTTTTATACAACATGTTAATTATAATATTTCATTCTGATATACTAGTATTTCAATTCATAGCAATAATGGACATATATCCAGTGGCGTGCGGTGAATGTTATTTAAGATTTTCAACATTTATGGGTTCCGCTGCCATGGGATCCAATTAAATGATAACCAACACTCCTCAACAGGTCATCCCAAGTGGTTTACTACGTTTGGTAACTTAGCAGGGGGCTTGGTTCATGGGATAAGTTTTGTCTAGATCTTGGCGGTGGATGCGTTTGCCCGCCTGGATCGGGAGAGAATGGTTGAGGGAGACCTTTCGACTTATTCAGCAGGACTCTCTCGACCCATCGCCTTGCACCGCAGTGGGAGGGATGGATTCATACGTCCGCCATTCCTGAACACATTGGGCCTTAGATTCCTACCCACCCTATATACCTTATTCTATTCTCTTTATACCTAGCATGATAGAATCAGTATAATATTTCAAGTACAGCTGGATCACATAACTGAAATCGTTAATAAATCCCTCAAACTATTTGGTTTCGTCTCTAGAATCACTTCGGACTTCAAAAACGTAAATACCCTTAGAACTCTTTACTGCTCCTTGGTTCGCCCCCATCTTGAATATGCTTGTGTTATTTGGTCTCCTTTTATGCTGTCCACATTCGACGCATTGAATGTTGTTCAACATCGGTTCTTAAGAGGGATTGCTAGGAGGCTAGGTTTAGAAAAAGGCAAATACTCATATGATGAAATTGAACTAACTCTAAACCTCTCTCCTTTGGTAGTCCGTCGGGAAAGAAATGACCTCATTTGCCTCTTCAAAATTATAAATGGTATTATTGATTCACCTACTCTACTGCAACTCATTCCCTTCAATATCCCCTCGCAAAGACTCAGAAATAATGAACTGCTCTTCCTCAACCATCATTCGACAAATTATGGATATTATTCACCATTGTCCAGAATGTGTAGACTGGTCAGCTCAAGTCAAAACCTTAACTTTTTTGGGATAAGTCTAAATGATTTTTGCCAGTCGCTAAACAAGTGACGGAATATTATAAGTGTCCTGTGGTCCTGACCCACGGCGTATTCTTGACTTGATTCGACTTGTCACTTTATTTTCTTATATTATATCTACCATATGTCTTTGCTTTCATGTACCTTTGTCTACCCCTGTATTTTTCTTTTTACTTTATTCGTGTTATTATTTTGTAATTTGGACGATGTCCGTTAATAAATAAATAAATAAATAACGGTTAAAATGAAAGAGGCTCTCTTACTTAAACCGTTTATATCCTACGTTTTTTTACAAATGTTTCTGGCTTTCACCCTTCAAGGTTGTTCTAGGCCATCATTTCTAATAATGGAGAGAGGGAGGGTGAATTTATACATAAATTTTCTTTAATTTGGCAAATTTAAAAATTACGAATAAGTATAGCGTTCGTGTTGTACATTCATTAGGGACAGACGTTTAGTATTATTCCATAGCCTCCGACCTACGTTCATTACATTTCATAAATACATTCAGCTTCACAAATCCTACAATAATTATACTATTCAATGATTTTTAAAGGGAAGAACTCTCAATAGGAGAACCTGTACTGATTTATAATTTAATTTAACTTATTACATAATTATAATTCCATTACATGCAATGACAGTACAATATAGACGCCCTGTAGAAATCTTAAAGTAGCAAGCCAAAAGCAAGACAAATGTAGTGCTTTCGATTTCGTAGTTTTACTACCAAACTGCTACGCGTCACGCTAAGGTCGTGTGCTACCTTTAAGTAAATTTCATCATAAACGTCTAACATGCCCTCGTGTGTGATGATTCATTATTTTGCAAACATTAGTAAAAACCAAGAAATAAGATTTCATTCGTAAATACACACAAATTATTTTATAAATTTTTTATTTAAAAAAATATTTAGATTGCTTCCCGAAGATTTCCAGTGCCATTAGACAAAGTGAGATAGCGATCGTAGCAACACATAAGTATAAGAAGTACAATATAATAGCAGTAGGTCGTCTCATATAGTATTTCGTATTTATCTGATAGTGTAAGCGAGTAGGCATATCTTGTTATTTCAGTCACGCCTGTGATTTATAATGTAGTGTTCGACGCAAATACGAAAACGCCAACCGCTATCGTTAATTTCGTTCATACACACATATTCTTTGAATGTCGTCAATATTTGTCATACATGAACAACGTTTGAATTAAGAATTTAATGGAAGTACAGGGTTTTCCAATAAGAGGTGTTATTTTGATATTCAATCGTAAAAGATCAATGGTTTCGTTGCTTGTGTGGCACGTAGCGTCGTCTTGTTGAAAGTAAACGTTGTAGAGATCAATTCAATTCCGGCCATAAAAAATCATTAACCATCTCTCGATAGCGCAATCCATTCTCCGTAACTGTTGTTCCAGCCTCATTTTCTAAAAAGTAAGGTCCAATGACTTCGCCGGACCATAAACCGCACCAAACAGACACACGTTGAGGATAGAGAGGCTTTTCAGCAATAACTCTTGGGTTTTCCGAGCCCCAGATGCGACAATTTTGCTTGTTGACGAAGCCACCGAGGTGGAAATGGGCCTCATCACTCAATATGATTTGCATTTGATTCACTTGTGAATTTTAATAATTTCAATGCGTTGTTGAAGCGTGTATCTTTCCATTTTTATTAATGGCGTAGTTTCTACTTGTCAAATGTCAAAAAATTACAGCTTCAAAAGTAACATCTACCGAAATAGCGGGCTTTTCAAAATAACACCTCTTATTGGAAAACCCTATATAAGAGTGTTTCTTACTTGCCATATTTTATCTTGAGTTTGTGAGACAATAGCAAGCCTAGATGTATTGTAACGTCATTGATTACATGTATTGTATGGAATAGATATATTTATTTTTAAATAAAACATGCTTCACCTTTTTGAATATTTTGTTTTGAAAAATCGGTAAAAAATGCAAATGCATACTACACTTCTTTTATTAGCGCCACCTCGTTTGTTTCTAATGCGGCTTCATTTCAAATTTTAGTCACATTTGTGTGCGGTGACAAGTCATAAATTTCAACCGATTAAAATATTTGTTTGCATTCCTTTGATAGCTAAGCGTGGCTTTACTTTCTATTTTTATTTGTATTTTATTCGAGATTACGATCGGCTGCGAATTCCTAAAACTGCAATTTACATGTTTTATCGATTGATCACAATAAAACAGCTTTGAAAGTTATAATAATGTTATAAATAGGTATGAAATAACGGCATTCTAAAAAATATATTATTGTGTATTAACGCTTTCATTTTTATTTCAGATTTCTGTCAACCACAAAACTCAAAATTAGGTTTGGGTCGTCTTCTGTAATTAACTAAGGTAGGAACCCCATTTTCGATATTTTATTGGTAATTGCTATAAATTTTCTGGAACCGTGTTTTTTTGGAAAGTGGCTTGACTTCTCGATTTCATCTAAGATTTTGATTTGATTAACAAAAAAGGTGACTTTTGATCATGTGGTGTTGATGCCTGAGAATTGGACCAAATTCACCAAATAATACATCGCACTAGCTAAAGTCTCTGAGTTTTTTGGAATCAGATGTAGACATCAATTTTCCTATTGTTTTGAACGTCAAGTGTTTAAAATTTCACCAAGAATTATCAAAATTCTGCTTTGAGGGGGGTGGGAAAAGGGGATGGAGGTGGTTTTCGAAGTCTCTTGTAGATTCCAATTCGTCTTGTTTTGAAAGTAATGTGTGCAAAATTTCATCAATCTCGGAATAAAACTGTAGATTTGAGATCAGAGCACTCTTCTTTATATAAATAGAAATTGTATAATTTGTCATCAGTGGAATTAATATTTCAAAGTTATATGTAGCTCATGATGGAAATGTTTTTAACGTTTTTATATGGCAGACAGAGTATTGCACTCACCGCTATGTTCAGCTGAAATAAACAAAAAATATTATCATTTATTTATTTGCACCGTCATTTAATCAGGCTTTCAAAAAATTGATTTATATTTTTTTATAAAAGATACTTACCCAATTTTAAAATTTTGTAAGTTTTTTAATTTTTTTTTATTTATTTCTTAATCCAAAAAAACTGCATCTTGCCTTATTTTTTGTTACATTTATCAAATCTCCATTGTTCGCGAAGGAAACTACATCACAATCTCTAAGTTGCTGCGTTGAACTAAATAATCAAAATTTGCAAAGTTATGTAAATATTATGATGCCAGAGCTTACGGTTTAATAATTTTTTCACAGCTTCAGACAAACAGATTTCTGTTTATAAGTAAGGATACCAATTATTATGTAAATCTCTGAGTAGTGTTTATCATCACTCTAATCCTAAGTTTACCTGTTTTGCACATTCTGCTTAAATTTATTACCTGTGTTCTTTCTGATTCTTCCGAAATTATGCTTTCTTAAACATTTTTCGAAGTAGAGAGGTGATACTTTTTCTGTTCACTTCTTATCTCTAATATATATATTTTTGAAATTATCATTTTGGTTTTCACTCATTGAGGGATCTTTGCCATATAAAGTTCAGATTTTCTCTTTAATTTTTGTTTGTTTGTTTATTGTTTCTTCACATGCTATCATTATTCAATTTTTCACCTCACCAGGACTAGCCTGTGTTGATGTTAATAACTTTATAAAATAATGAAAATAACCCAAAATAATATATTGAAAGAACAATATTGTTGCATTAATGTTTCTTACAAATAATGTTTACCTTCTAGGTTGAAAGTAGTAGACGTGCAGTTACATCGAAGAAACAAACTAGTTTATAAAAAATACACTAAATGAGAGCAAAGAAACATACAGACGATTCTACAATAGTGACTAACATAAATTTCAAATATTAAAAATGCTTTTTACAATCAATCATAAACTTGGAGGAGATATTGCTGTTCAAAAGTAAAAAAATCTTATTTTGAATTGTGTAAAATCAAAAAATTGTTGAGGCTTCCGCAAAGAACCTTGAAAAAATTCAAAAAATTATTTGTAGGGTCCGGATAAAAGAAAATTAAATATCTTGTACTTTCTGGTTACTTGTATTTATTTATCTTTATCGTTTGGTCATCTATCTTGTATTTACATAATATGTATTTAACTAGCTCTGCTGTGAATTTTCCTTTGTTAAGAGTCCTGAGCATCGCTCTCTCTTCATCTTGCAATCTTGCTTTGCATTATTTAAATTCTTCGACGTGTGTATTTACTGCGAACAAAAATGAATGTGGGGTTTGAACAGGAGATATTGAGACGTCTTCACAATGGAAATCTTTATATATTTCGACCGCGGAATCCCCCCGTAGTAACTTTACTATCTCCTTCGACTATCGCGGATTCCTTTCAACCCGTACCGACCCAATCCAACAATTTTGCAAGCAGGAATCAAATTATGCCATAACGCAGAAAGAACCGAAAATATTTCATAGTCAAACTGAATTATTTCTGTCTTTGTTTATTATTATTCGACGGAGTGTCCAATTGCAGTGTGCATTTTCAAGAACATTATTGCATGTGCAGGAATTTTCTTATTTATTCTCTAGAACATAATTCAGCGGTAGATCGATGTTTTTACATTCACGCGTAGTAAAGGCTCTGCCGATTTTTGATTGGGAAATAAAAAAAATTATACTACTACTGCCATTACCAACTCCCCGTGTATATCACCCACATCACATAATAAATGGCCAGTCTTTTTACTACTTCTCATATGTAGTTTATGGAGTTTCTGACTCCTCAGTTCTTCATCAGCTCTTATCCCTTCAATAACTCTAAGCAATATTATATCTAAGATAGGTTCAATCTTCCACTGTTTTATATCATTTGCAAAGTCTCTCAAACACTTTAAGACTCCCTACATTTCTCTCGCCAATATGATATCTGAAATAGGTACTATAATCATTCCTTTAAATTAGATGATTTGTTTAATAACTCAAACCCATCACCTCGTTACCATCTCTCAACCTCAACTTATTACTCGTAACTTTAACCAATATGGTTTCGAATCGAAAACGAAAACGAAATCGACGTTTGTTACAACCATTTCCCAACCTAATTTGATTTGTCAATCACTTAAACTCTACTAATATATTATAATAACTAGGCTAGGTCCAATTGCCTCACTATTTATATTTTTTCAGTTACTCAAACCTCTCTCAGATACAGTGTCCATTACCTCTCACCTCAATATAATGTCTAGGCTAGGTGCGAACCATAACACTACTTCATTACCTCTCACCAATATATCATCTTGACTAGGTTCAAACCCCACACGGAGTAAACTTACTGGTATGAAATATTGTTAATTTATTAAAAATCTGGTCAAATTATTCGTTTTCCTGTTAAAAATGTGACTGCGGGCCTATTACGAATTAATTCACAATTTTCATAAAAAACTATCAGTAAAGCACGAATGTGTTACGAGGAAGTCGAAACACGTGTAAAAAAAAATAATAATTCTTTCACATCTCGTCCATGATATTTATCTGGACAATCCACCCGCGTTAAACACGTGATCAGATGTATTCTGATTGATTAATATATTATAAGGAAATGGTCTGACAGTCACATTTTTAACAGTATCTTGATAAAACAAGCCTTACTCATTTTTCTCCATGTAAGACTTCTTTATTAACCCTGACCATCTACTAATATACCATCTACTAACACTACTTCATCACCTCTCACCAATATAACATCTCGTCTAGGTTCAAAATCTAACACTCCTTCATTACCCTTGACCAATATACCATCTACTAACACTACTTCATCACCTCTCACCAATATAACATATCCTCTAGGTTCAAACTCTAACACTCCTTCATTACCCCTGACCAATATACCATCTACTAACACTACTTCATCACCTCTCACCAATATAACATCTCGTCTAGGTTCAAACTCTAACACCCCTTCATTACTCCTCACCAATATAATATCTAGGCTAGGTTCGAACCCCGTCACTGCCTCGTATGATTTGATTGGCCTCGATGCGATAAAAAGACACCAGGTACCGATTCCGTTGCATCACCGCGCCGCGTATTTCAGAAGCCGGCACGATTGGTATCACACGGCGCCACATCGGCCATAAGTCAACTCTCGGACATGCCTATTGTTTATGGTAATATTATTATTGTTCTCTGTCCGTGTTCCTGTTCGCGTCTTGTTTATGGTCCCCTGGATACTGAACGCTGGACCAATCGCAGCGGGGCGCAAGAAGAATCGGATCTCAATACAGAAGCATGTTTCATACGATTATTACTCCTTGTACCTACTGGGTAATGCATCGGATAGTATTAAGATAAATAAGTACTTATACTTTTTCAATCGTTTGAAAATATTATGAAATCATAGAGCGGCAAACCAGCGTTACAGGCTTTTTCTCGACAGTGCACACGCACAATGGGAGAAATACCGATTCTAGGAAATAATAAATCAGATTGTATTAAGTTGTTAATTTTAATGCGCCTTTATTAAATTGTTTTCCTTGCATCACTTTTATGTATATTTATTGCATTCAGGTTTCGCTACAACCATAGCTTCCTCAGGGCAGTATAATAGTTGACTTAAATCTTTACATCTGTTATGTGCTACAGATGCGAAACCTGGTCGGCCAGAAGTATCTTTATAAATAAAAATGTAAATGTTCGTTTGTTCAAAATCTTAAATCTCTGAAAGTACTTTACAACGTTTATTCGAATACACGTGTGTTTTTATATACCTATATTATATAGATGTCACCTGTGACAGATAAATTATTTTTAAAAAAAAAAAAACGCCATCTGTTGGACGTAAAAGAAAAACGCGCTAATGTTTCTCTATCTGCACAAGTAGACCGAGTCACGGCAACGCGTGGCGGGGTACAGACAATAAAAAATAAAAGTGATCCAAACAATGTTATTGTTTTATTTTAAACTAACGCAGTCCCGTTTAAATGACGGGTATTATAATTCCAATTTTGAAAAGACAATAAAACAATTTTTTTATTGTATATGTAGGTACGTTAACGCTCGTCTGAATTTGTTCAAACAAAAACCGTTCCAAATTTGAAAATTACACTTAAATTCAAGGCAAATCCTAGTTATATCTAAAGTTTATTAAACCGGTGTTACCGACACATATACATATATGTACTTTTATCCGCCCAAGTACCATAGTACAATAAAGTACCAATTACTTTTGCTATTTTATTGATATTTCCAAGTTTATTAAATAAAATATATTAATTTTTTTATTCATTTCGCACAAGAGTCCCAACTGCTCCCAACCGTCTGGAGACATGGCATCCCCAATTGGGGTATGTTGTGAAGCTGAAGGTAATGGGGAGGGGAAGGAGATGGGGAAAAGGAAGGTGGAAAACCTGGATTTTCAAATCTGATCACCTAAAAATGCTAAATCTATTTCAAGCAACGTTTTCATGGTTCAGCAATTCTGAATGGTATTCATACACCTTACAGCGGGTCGATATTGAGAGTATTTTCCGCTCTGGAATGTGCCCAAGTTTATTGTACATTATTTTTAATTAATAAATTGTGAAATAACACAAATTTATTAAAAAAATTACTTGCGCACGCCTTGGGATTTGAACCCGCGACTTACGGATTGCTAGTCGAAAGCCTCACCTCTCGACCCCGAAGGCCGTCAATTAAAGGTGGAACAAACGATTTAAAAGTATTTTGTCGTCTAAAACTCTTCACCGATTTCTCCCTACATTTGCTAAAATGTCATTTTTTATCTTCTTGGAAATTATGAATACTAAATTTAGCTACATGGCAAATATGGCATTCAGACAAAGGATATTTTTATATTATGAATGATAATTATCAATTTCTGTTCGAATTGCTTCGTTTATTTCTAAATTGTTTGCAAGTTAATAGCTAAAGATAATTTATGAATGCACATGGTTTTATTAAACTTTAATTAGATTCCACAATGACCCGAGGCTTTCGGATACATTGTAAGAATATATGTATAAAGCTATTGCTCGAACTTGCTTCCTTCCTTGTATGGAATCCACACACAGAAATATTAAAAGCAAAATCAAGACCGTACAGGATTTATTATGCTGTATTATTTCATCCGTAGTAGAGCAGGGACTTCCAATCGGGAGCCCTGGCTTTATTGCAATTTCTGTATTATTAATAGCTGTAAAAACATGTTTATAAATGGTTACACAAATTTAACAGTCGCTATCCCCACACCCAAATTCTTAACTACCTTTACTGCCCGGTTTCGTTCGAGGCTTGGATTGAAAATAGCAGTACCAACAATTGCATATTGTATCGTCATTTAATTAAAGTTTAATCGATTTTTTAAGAATAATCTTGAAATTGCAAAGTTTTTTTCGCGATGGAATCTATAGATCTACCCAATATTTCCAGGTCTCAGTTATTCCATTTGATATTACATAGGCCTTGACATTAGTTAAGTAGGCATCTACACATTTTGCTGAAATATGTCAAATGCTTTTTTAATTAATTAATAAGAAACAATTTGAAACTCGGACGAAACCAGTTAGTAAAGCTTGATGATATAAAAGGACTGTTGCTTTTAACTACTAAAAAACGAATTCGCGTTGATATAGGTATAGATTTGTGTTCATGTAAGTACTGAAGATAAATAATTATTGATAGTCATTTCCATTTGTGCTAATCGGCACAATTCAAAATTATGCTTATCATTTTATTTATTTATTTCGGGTTTTCACAGATGATTTCATATACGTGAGATTCGATTACATTATTTGATACCTTTCGTTTATCTTTCGGCACTTAATTTCGAACAAATATAATCATCATAATAAATAATTCCATCGATTGCCGTAATTAAAATCGTTCGAATTTGATATTTTTTTCTTACGTTTCATACTGAAATAGGGTCGACATTAGCCTGCATCCGAATTAGCTCACCCGGCGCTTGGGCTCTTCTGTATATTTTAATTCTCCTCTACAAACTGCTTCATTCATACATTTCCTATTTACTAATCTTGAAATCGTTCGATTCACACATTCACACAATTTGTTCTTGTTTTGGAATCGTTTCATTCACACAATTCATTCTCGTTTTGGAATCGTTATACTCACACGATTCACTCCATTTTTGAATCGCTTCATTCACACAATAAATTCTCGTTTTCAAATCGCTTCATTCAGAAAATTCATTTTAATCCAGTCTCCTATCTTGAATACCAAGCATCATCCCGGCACTATCGTCAGCACTTCTGCTTTGTCGGTTATACGTCCAGGGTATACCGTACCTCTAAGCGTCTCTGGACTCCGGAGACGATATCGCCTTTTGCGATCACGATGGGTCCTTCAGATGCCATTACTCATTCCCTCGCCGCCAGGGTTACATAATATTATTGTTTTGTAATATATAACATAATTAGAGATGTTCCGACTAGTCGGCGACTAGTCGGTAAAGCCGACTATCCGGCCACTATTGTAGTCGTCGATTAGTCGGCGACTAATCGGCAAAGAGCGCCGACTATCCGGCTTCTTACGTTGTATGTATTTCTCAATAATATGAATGCAGGGGAACTACATGAAATAAAAACCTTGATTATATATATATTTTTTTTATAATCAGTCTTATACATTAAAAAATGTAAAGCAATCTTTCCTTTGGTAATCAGTTTTTAAAATTACTTGCTTGTAAAGAAAACATAATTATGACATTTATTGAACAAAATTAGTACCTATCCTAATTAACATAAAAAACAACATAATATCTTCTTATCTTCAATGAACATTTATAAGTATTTCTTATTATTAAAATAAAAAGTAGATTTTTAAAATTAACAAACTCAGTTATATGTATTAAAGCAAGATTGTATGTACAAGATGCACAGTAATATATGTATATATTATATATATATCCAAAAATTCTAAACATGAACTGTTTGATAAAAACAAAAAAAAATGAAAAAACATATTTCTTATAACCATACCTACATATTCTAATCAAATCAAAGTCACAATTGTGACAACCAAAAATATCATAATCTTATATTTTTTATAACTTACTTATATTTTTTAATTAAGGGTAAATTATGATGTAAGAAGACTAAAGCTTCTGCCCTTTCTGGTAGCAATCGATTTCTTTTTGTTTCATATATGTTTCCGGCCTCTGAGAACAGCTTCTAACTGTAAACAGAACTTGCGGGACAGCAGAGGTACACACACTTGGCCATGCGCGACATTTCAGGGTACCTAGAACTATCCCCGAAACCGTAATCGGCTTAGCCGACTAGTCGGCCGACTAGTCGGTCTTATTACAACCGACTAATCGGCTAGTCGGCTAGTCGGCGAAAGTCATGATCGGCACATCTCTAAACATAATATATTATTGGAGATGTCAGAACTGTGGATGTTCCGCGGTCAGCTGATCACAATTAAATGGATACCGATTATCACAAACGGAGTATGGATTCCGGTAAAATTTCCTTACTCCGCTCACTTCTTATAACGCATAAATCATTTCAATAACACATCGTTTCAACTTAATTAATTACCACAAGAAACAACTATTTACGTAAGATAGTAAAAGATGTATAAGGCCGGGAATACATGTCCGATTTCGCTTTACGATTGTCTGATGTCTGATGATGGTCTGATTGTCGATTGTCAAACCATGGTAACGACTGAAAACGGCACGACCCTCACCTGATACAATGAGACACCTCCCAGGTTCTTACCCCCACCACACAGGCTATACCGGCCCTTCAAAACTGCATAGTCTGTTTTGCTGCACTTGTCTATAAATATTTTTTTTTATGTACTCGTATATATGCCAATGCATACTTACTGCAGTGATAAGTAGTTAGGTGTAGATACTCATTTGTAAACTGACGAGCATAGATATTCCATTCATCTGACAAGGTGACGAGTCGGAAGAAAAAGTCGGACGTGTGTTTTATGCAAAAGTAGGAACCGCGCGCCTTTAGACAATCGGATCGAAATAAGCGGAATACTGATATTTTATCAAGATTCCAAGCAGGTCGTCTTTTCATAACGAATTCGCCGTGGAAAATAGAACTTGTTCTATTTTTGATACCGATTTTTGTCCAGTGTAACCCGCTATATTTTTTTCGTATTGTTTATGTGGAAATTTTGTATGTTTATTTCGAAATATTACAGTACAGGCAGTACAGCAATATTTTTTCTCCGTTCGTAAATTGTAATAGAGTTACACTGATGATTTTCAAAACGATACGACAGGTGTTTCAAAAATTTTATTTGAATATTTTCAATTCGGTTATTATAAGTTTGGTTTTGAGGATTCCAAATGACAGATGAAAAGATGAGATCTTAAATGTGACAAATATATAGTAGTTCAAGTGTAAAAGCTTATTGAATGGTTTTGTATTGCGTGGAATGAATCCCCATTTATGAATATACGAAAATATCTTAAAAAAAGATTACAGGTTGACTAGATTGTGTTTATTACTGATTGTTAGCTCGTGTTTCTGTTCATTATTTTGAATTTCGCGGAAGTCTATTTTTTGACATTTTGTGACTCATATTTCCATTTGTGATCTATGGTTATGTTATCAAATTGCACCACCGAATTAAAAAATAAAATTAAAAAATGGTTAATAGATCAAGCTTTTTTTATACTAATATTGTTTATAATCTCATGCATATGTATATATATGAATATAAGTAATTTGCCTGTGTTACAACTGACTGTCTTTGTATTTTATTCTTTTGTATTGTAGTAAGTTAAAAGTTATTCAATTGTACCTTTTTTATATATGTCTCTGTTTTTTAGTTATTTAAGTTATTCTTCTGTATCTATTTTAAATGTTGTGATTTCTCATTATATGTATGCTTAAGTAATATATTAATATTGTTAAACTGACCTGCTGACAAACTGCTTTGGCAGTTTAGCGGGTATAAATAAATAAAAAATTTAAAAAAAGGTTTCGCCATTTTATGACGATTAAGTACCGTCCCAAAAATTATTTCTTCTTTAACCTTTGGAAATCCAGACCCTTTTTGAGGGAAATCAAAAATAGAATAAAAAATTAACTCTAAAGTGTTTCAAGTGCAAGCGATTCTGTTAAAAAAATTGTATGCACGTTCTCATGGCATAAAGCTTTGAATCGCATATCCAATGCCCAGCGCATGAACGGTTTTTCGGCGCGAAAAAATTCTTGTCACTGGTGCACAAACGGTTTTCCAGAGGTTAATGGCAACTATATCTGCAAATCTGTGTGAAAATAATAATCTTGTATATGAAAAAATTCCATATCGGTCCGAATATAGTTTCCATATGGGGATCGGTAAGGAATAAGTATTGTGTAAAACTAGCTTTATATATACGTCAATGACGATATGATAACGTAATATATTTATGGCAACCTGAATGGCCGCTTTCACCAATTAAACCTGAGAGGAACGCTAAGATCATTAAAAATCCTTTTGGTTAAATAATTATAAGGGAATGGATTTAATTTTATTATTTGATCACTCATTTCCTTTTCATAATACCTACAGCCACTTTGGCGATACCGAGATTGTGTATTCTTAGTGGTCGCTCACTCTGATGAAATCAATAAATGTATCTTGAAATCAAAAATATATTCCGTTTTTTTTTCAATAAATGTAAGGTGGGTAGGCGGAGGCGTACATTTCGTATAGGCACATAAGCACTGTCCACTCTACCGTTCTAGGATAAAAAGATAAATAATATTTAATATTATGCAAAAATAATTGCAAAAAATAAATCTATACTTTCAAAAAATACGCGTGAAGTTCCGTTCACGAACAAATGTTCAGAACACTGACCGCCCTCCTATAACGTGTCAAAAGCAAAAACTAAATATGCCCAAATACCGCCAACGTCAGAGTAGATAAGGTATTGGATGTTAAAGACTCGTTTGTGTTAGTATTTTTGTTAGCGTCTAGGCACTGCTTTTCAGAACAAATTCGATGGCAATCGGTGACCTTTATTGGTATTAGATATTGATAGTATTTTTAGTTCACTTTCTTTCCTGCACTTGTAAGACCCAAAATTATCTTTGTTTATTTACCTACACAATAATATAATACATTTACAGAACAATACTTAAAATATGATGTTATGGCTGAAAATCATGTAGAGTGTGTTAGATAATCCCATCTGCTACAGGCAGCAGCCGAAAGCTCGTTTTAATTATTTTTTATCAATTAATTCTATGTTTTTCCTACTACCTACCCCAATTAATAACTCTGTACGCCACTGTAGGGTAGGTACCTAACTACCAACTGGAAAACGGATTCAATAAAGTTCCAAAATATATCCGCGCTTGACTCATCGATAACTGGCAATATACGTACTGTGAGTGTCGCACGTCATTTTGTCTTATTTTTTTATGAGAATTGTTAATAATTCTGTACAACGTGTAAAATTCTCGACACTTAAACGATTTTATTCAAGAAATACGCTTTCCTGGCGGCGGACATGCCATTTATTGATAAATAATACGTAATGTTTATAATATGCCAGTATGTATTTTATCAGTATTTATTACCACAATACCTGGTACTATATATACATTATGCGTCCATTAAAACCTAGTGGCAGACTAAGGAAACGTATTGGATATATTGAAAGTTTTATCATCATGGAATCCATTAGCAAATCAATATATTACAATATATTCTAATTAATTATGATTTAATGTCAATCTAAATTCATCAAGGCGAATTTAGATATTCATCGAGGCTACCAAAGCAAAACATTAACATTCGTTTGTTCTTCGTTCGGCCGCCTGTTCAGGTAACTTCCACAGAGAATAACCATCAGACAGCTTTATCAATACAAAAGCTTATTATTATTTTCAAATGGAAATTCAAAAGCAAGTAATAATATTCCACCATTTTACAAGTAATAGCGCGTACGCGTACCCTTTTCAGCTAGCCCGGCGAGAATACCATTACTGTGCAAATTTAATTAAATGAATTTTGCACAATAGAAGCATTGCGCTGCCATTGTACTTTATACTACATTAAATGATTTCAGAACGTATTGACTTTTTTTTTATTTGGAAAACCAACAGTTTACAATATAATAATATTATAAGGCATGTTAAAATATTTTTAATAACTGAACCATTAAAAGGTTTTCACTGATGTTTCTTTTTTTAATTATTAGAGATTTTACAAGGAAGAACAAAGAGTTACAATAGCCTTTGAGGATGAGATGGTTGGAGGGAGTGGAAGGAGATGGATCTAGTCTGTGTATAGTAATATATATTCTGTGAATGATTTTATTAACTTTAGTTGTGATGTTGTGAGCAAAAAATCAAAAAAGGTAGAATGGTAAAAAAAGCATAGGCCATGATGGGTATGCACATTTACAATCTCCTTCCCGATGGGTTGAAACAGCGAATCAAATAAATAAAATCTTAAATTATTGAAGAAATTTCAGAAAAGGATACGGTCACATCTAGGACTCGAACCCAGGACCCTTGTCTTTCCGGGACACCGCTCTACCACTGAGCTAATGGGACCCTATCCCCCTCGGCCACTTTTAACTGTATCATACTTCGAATAAGAACTACCAACATTGTCTTCATTTTTTCACCGCACATTTTTCCTAGATGTGACCGTATCCTTTTCTGATTTTTCTGTTTCAGATTTCCGTATAGAAATCGCTAATATTGTCTTCAATAATTAAATATTACAATTTGAGGTTTTACTCAATAAAGTTATTCCGAAAAATAAATAAAATATTTAAAAAACTGTTCAAACTCAAGATAGGTGAACACAATTATAATTAATTTTAGTGTGAAATAATTTTTAAGAAAATGTATTATGTGATTATGTAAAATTATTATTTTTTGTTTATTTGGGAAACCAACATTTGTACATGTGAATTAATTTTACATTTAAATTCATAATAAAATAAACCAGTTGAGTTACATTTACAATCTTTTTTATGGTCAGGTTAGAAAGAAAGTATATATTTAAAGTTATTGGTAAAAAAAAAACGAATGAAAAGAAAAGAACAAGAAAAATAATCGTTTTGATTTTAATCTATTGTAAAGTTAATTTGTTTTTTAAATTTTCTTAGGGTACGGGGAAAACATCTCTTAGGGTATTGTAAATTTTTCAAATACGTCCGAGTAAAGAGTTTTTGGCGTATTTTGATTTTAAATTTTATATGTAAAATAAGGTATTGGATCTGGTGTTGCGTTCTGAGCAACGAAAATCAATATTTTCTAATAGAGCTGGTGAGTCAATAATGCAGTTCACAGATCTTGTACACAAAAAGTACGTCAATTTTTTTCTTCGTTTATAAAGGGTAATAGGGTTACGCTGATGATTTTAAAAGCGATACGACAGATATAAGTTTGGTATTGGGGATTCAAGATGACAGATGCAAATTCGAGATGAGATCTATAGTAATTCAAGTTTAAAAGGTTTATTGAATGGTTTTGTTATGCGTACCTATAATAATGCCCATTTGTTTGTAGGCTTTTTTCAAGATGTGTTCAACATGATCTTTAAAAAGCAATTTAGAGTCAAGTAATACTCCAAGGTCTCTAGGTCTCTGATTGTTTTAACTCATCAAAGAGGAATGTGGTTGAGGTTGTAAATATGAATGGTTGTGTATAATATGCTAACTATATTTGAAAGTGTTTTAAAATAAACAATTATACATTTCCATTAAGAAATCTTATTGATAAATAATAATACAGACCTTCAATTTTAAAACCTCGATTAGAGTGGTTTTTAAGCAAACTCAAGAAGCTAGCCATAAATTAACAACACACGTACATCGGTCACGGACGCCAGTATCCAACTGACCGCGAACCCTTTCTTATCAAAGGCACGTGATACATGAATATCATGCACAATGCACATGTCCGGAGTCATTCGCCCTATCCGAAGTCGCCTCATTCTACAGTATCGACAGATTTACACCAATATGACTAGTAATCTGTCGATACTGCTTTATTTGCATTGTAATCATTATGTAATAAGCCATAATTTATTGTCAATAAACTGTGCTTACACAAATTTAACTAAAAAATTCTTGTAAAATTAATATACGAGTACCTACCTACTTTGTCCTTTCTGATAACTCTTAACTATTGAAAACCTATGAATATCTCATTTAATAACAACTTTTATTATCATTTATTAATCAGTAGAAGATTTGATTAATGGGTATTATTATTAAATTATGTCAATATTTTTTTTTCATTTCACTGTGATTGCATTAAATTTGTCGATGAGCGATAAATAAATGATGATAAATCTGAACGGATGACTGTATCCGGGACGCAGAAGAACATGAGGGTTTGATTAGGTTTTAGCCAGGTTAGGCAGTAAAATTATTTGATTTCTTCGTCACTATTGACGCAATCCAGATCAGTATCAGCTCTTCTTGCTGACTGCAGTTGTCGATGAGCAAGTCATACCTCTCTACGGCAGACTGTCACCGGGACACAGAAGAACGTGGCGGTTAGCGACCAGCTCGTGCCGACAGTTCCCCGCTCCTAGATTCTATATCAGTCTCAATCACCCACTACCCATACCAGTACCCAGTACCCACTGACCTTATCTGCTGCACAGCATCTCGGACATTAGCGGATCACATGACTATTGCTTCTAATTCACCTCGTCTGTTTGCGGGCGGTTGCTAAACTTCTACAAAAAGTCGGTGCAATGCAAATATTTTATTTTACGAGGTTAAAACGTTAAACCTTATAACAAATTTCAGTCTTTTGGGTTATTTATTTTGAGCGACGAAATAAATGTCATGCTAAGAGTTACAGCGTTGTTTTCAATGCCTATTAATTTGAACCATGTTCGGAAAAGCATGGATTTTATCAACCGAGGAATGTGGACGAATCTGTCTGCGGATAGTAAATATTTTATTAGTTGTGTGTATTTCCATTTTACACCCAATGTTCCGTTTGACATTCGTTGTTTCAAAGCATCGTTAAATTAATTTATCTTCATTGGGAACGATTCACAGGCGCGGTGGAAGCGACCGGCATTAGAGAAGGAATAGCATTTTGCACACGGAAGCGGGGCAGAATCTACCAGGCGCGCACGAAGCGTCGGGAGGTAAAGAAGACGAATATTTTTGTCTCCATTTCCGCGGCGGCTACCGAACGGCGCTATCTCAGAATGCTGTAATTGGTTGCTAGCACGCCTGCGCTCCTAAGCACTCTAGCCAGGTGCGTGGGCAGATTATACCAAATAATAGTACATGCCTATCTATGTACCTTTTCTAGGGAGCTCAGCGATCACGACTATCATCGTATAGTCATATCATCGTGTAGCGATGTACATTCTCTCACCGTGTTTAATACTCCCCTTTTGCGTGTGGGTGTATTTTACATGGTGTGTTTATTTGAGTGATGATCCTAAGGAAACGTGCGAATGTTTTCGCTTGGCCGCGCGCATTCCTGATGTGCCGTATGAAAATGTCTCGCGACCTCCCTGCATCTTCTGCGCACCGGGTAGCTCCCGGGATCAATTATTACTCCATTGCGTGGTGTTCAAATTAATAGATTTTTCTTCATCGTTCTCTTTCGGTTCGAAGTTTTCGTGTTCGACCTCCACCAAAATGCAAACGCATTTTTGTTATGAAAGAGATATGATTGGTGATGAATAAATTTTTTGAAAATCTGTTTTTTATTGTCAGCTGATCCACATTTTGGCTACCTAGCTGAAACTTTTTTCATGTAAAATTTGAAAGATAATTCAAGAATTTTATTCATAGTTTTCTATTTTCGTGTCACCTGTTCCTATACTTCATTTTACTTAACTTAACTTCACTCTATTTTTGTAATATTTATATTTTCTGTA
Organism: Hesperophylax consimilis; assembly: GCF_061612785.1. Classification (NCBI taxonomy): domain Eukaryota; kingdom Metazoa; phylum Arthropoda; class Insecta; order Trichoptera; family Limnephilidae; genus Hesperophylax; species Hesperophylax consimilis. The sequence continues at coordinate 9,647,314 of NC_142842.1, forward strand.
ATACCTGCATCAACTGTAGAGCACCCCTGAGGTGATATCTCACAAAAGCGGCGCTATAAAAATTATCCAATAAATAATAATAATAATTAAAGAATACAAAAAGGTACAATATTTGCAGTATTGCTTGCTGATCCCGCCTCCGTTATTTTAAAAATACACAGGGTTTTCCAATAAGAGGTGTTATTTTGATATTCAATCGTAAAAGATCAATGGTTTTGTTGCTTGTGTGGCACGTAGCGCCGTCTTGTTGAAAGTAAACGTTGTCCAGATCAATACAATCCAATTCCGGCCATAAAAAAATCTTTAATTATCTCTCGATAGCGATCCATTCACCGTAACTGTTGCTCCAGCCTCATTTTCGAAAAAGTAAGGTCCAATGACTCCGCCGGACCATAAACCGCACCAAACAGTTACACGTTGAGGATAGAGAGGCTCTTCAACAATAACTCTTGGGTTTTCCGAGCCCCAGATGCGACAATTTTGCTTGTTGACGAAGCCACCGAGGTGGAAATGGGCATCATCACTCAAGATGATTTGCATTTGATTCACTCAAGTGAATTTTAATAATTTTAATGCGTTGTTGAAGCGTGTATCGTTCCATTTTTGTTAATGGCGTAGTTTCTACTTGTCAAATGTCAAAAAATGACAGCTTCAAAAGTAACATCTACCGAAATAGTGGGCTATTCAGAATAACACCTTTTATTGGAAAACCCTGTATATACATATTTGATACAATAATAATAATAACTTTACAAACGTATTTTGAAACATTTGATAATGTGGGCCTCACTGGGTTCTTTACCGGTGCCGAGGCCCTCATTTTACAATTCAACAATATCGAATAAAAAGATAGTATGAAATAATAAATTTAAATAAAATAAAATTAAACTGAGTTTAATAAAATATATTCTAATACGTGTTTATAAAATAATAAAGACGGTGTACTAAAAAAATCGCAAATATTGTGAGGTATACGGTTTTAAATAATGATGTTTGTATTGTGTATTACGTATATATATTTTATCTAACATTACAAACTTTTGTTCTTTAATCCATCTTTTAATTTCGTATCTAAAATGTTTTTTTCGTATTTTTTTGTATTATGGGTGACAGATTGTTAAATGTTTTTATAGCGTATTTGTGGTGTCTTTGTCCAAAACGTGTGTTTACCGCCAGAGTTTTATGTTTTTTGTACGCTTGTCGAATTGGTCTATTATTGATAATTTGTGTTTGTCGAAAATGCGGTTTAGTTGTGTTTTTTATGTATAATTGGCGAATGTGTACGTTTAGTACCTGTAATATGGTTTTCTGTGCGGTTTCAATATGACCGATAGCTGAATTTGTTGTTCCTCTTTGAAGAGTTTATTTGTGATTTGCTACATATTTATTTATTTGACGCCTATTAAGGCTTTTACATACATATATAACAATATTTAAGAAATTATACTCGTAAATAGTGCAGGAAATGACTGTTAAAAACACATATAAATAAAAATATTGTTGAATTTGATCCACACAGTATGTAGGTACAAAATATAAAAATAAAAAATTCAAAATATTTTTTTTCTTTCAGCCGACAAAATACTGTTAACGTGCGAAATACTGTCAATTTAAATAGCTTTATCAAAATATTCCCCTACTTGATGAAAAAAACTTCAATAAGGTATGCTTATATAATGAAATTGATTTACTAAATATATCAACAACATCGGAGTATGTTTCCTAGCTGTTGAATCCGTCGCTTAGGAGTGTGATATTGGGACGTTGATATAGAATTGCTACAATAATACAGTAGGTACTGTCTTGTAACTGACCTGATTGGAGTATGAAAAGAGATTAGATATAATAAATCAGGGGTATCAAACATTTAATTATGATGTTCCAATCTGAGGTTATGGTCAATTATGATTCCTAGATATTTTATTTGGTCTGTTTTTTCTAGAGTAGGGCAATCGCAGATGTTGGTGTAAACATCGTGTATTTTTATGCTGTTTTTATTATTTTTTGGCTATTTAAGTATACTGTACTCAAAGGAAAGGATGTTATTTTTATTGTCAAAACGGTATGTTTATTTGTACTTGACGCTTCAATAATAGTGAACAAATAACGCATACAAATTTAAAAGTTAATGACACACTGAAATTGCAACGTAAATAAATGAACCATATCCAAAAGTTCTGCTGTCTTATAAAGAAAACACCCTTACCTTACCTATGAATACTATTATTGATCTCATTTCTAAGAAAATGCTTTTCCAAAACATCCGATAGCGTTAGAAATTCATTCCCGTTATCCTTAAAATCTGAAACGTCAATGTAAATTGAACTCTTCCCCTCGTATTTCTCATTTTGCACTTCAACCCGTGGGCAACCCTCGCCCCGGAGCCGGAGCCGAAGCAAGGGTAGAGGGTAGATACCGGCTTGACCGGTACAAATTCCCCGCCATCCATCTCAGCCAGGGTTCGAGTTTCAATCCCGAGATCGACTGACAAATTGGACGGGAAGACTGGGTTGGGTGTTGGATTTCTGGCTGCTGGAACAAGAGTGTCATGGTATAACTGGAGGATTATTACTAAAAAATATTCTGATCATTACTATTTTATGAGATATTATAACGATGCGTCGGGAGAAATACACTTTTTATGAATAACAAGGAAAAGTCATACTATGGAACTAACTAACCATAATGTCTCTCCTTCTCAGGGATGGGCAGATAGGATGAAATGTCAGTCACACAACAATAAATAACAAACTTCAAAACTTATAAAACACCCACCCATCAACAAAAATACTAATTTTGGTTGTCTGTGATAATGTGCGTGATGTGAAATATTCCTGAAATGTGAAACTGCACAAGAGTCCCAACTGCTCCCAACTATGGCATCTCCAATTGGGTTACGTTCTGAGGCTGAAGGTGGTGGAGAGGAGAGGAAGATGGGGAAGAGGAAGGTGGGGAAGTAGCTAACTGTTCAGATCTGATCACCAACACGGCCAAAGCAATTTTAATTTTTATACCAGGACGATACTGAGAGTACCATCCACTCTGGAATGTGCCGCAAATATACTATATGCGTAAATTGTGAAATAAACACAGCTAATAACATAAATTAATCAATTAAAATTTACTTGTGCACGCCGGGATTTGAACCCGCGACCTCCGGCTTGCTATTCGGGAGCCTTACCCCCGATCATGGAGACCTTCAACCTACGTTATTTTATTTTAACAATAATTCTATATTTTAAATGTGTATTTCTTTTGTTTAAATTTTTGACAGATATAAATTTGAACACTAATGATTTTTAAAGCTTACTAAAGGTGTTCATTCGAAAGGTAAATTTCTGATCGTTTATCTAATATTTTTTTTGATGGTCAATGATCCTGAATCAAACGTTTTTGTTTCAAATACTTTCAGCTTCACAAATCTTACAATAATAATATCCCATGATTTTTCACTGGTCTGCGCTAGTTAGATAATATATATCTAGGATTCAATTGAAATCGATCAACTTAGGATTAGGAGTACATTTATTAGATAGATTTGTCATGGTTACATGTAACCACCCCCATGATCATAAGAGTATGTCTATTCAATTATAGGAAAAGACTTTGACACATCGCGTCGTATGAGCGATGACTCGAATTGTCCCGTGTCCCATATATCAGGAACTCTATTCCATAATTCCAACTATTTTATTTTGGGGTGTGCGTATATGTAACGACCATAATGAAATTATAAACTATGCTATATTTGTATGTCTACATTTGAAGTTTCATATTACATATATATTATGAAAGTAGAAGTAGTAAAATTCACACTTTAATGCAATGTGGATTTTATGTTAAAATCAGAGATGTTCAAAATGGGTACCCAAAACCATTTGAAATGAAAAATGGAAATGGGTCAAAACTTTTCCATTTTAAAATGCAAAATGCAAAATGGTTTTTAGAAAAGCATTTCAAATGCCAAATTCAAAATACCTATTTTCAAAATGCATTCAAAATGCAAAATGGTTTCTCATGTCAAACAATCAAAATAATTATAGAATTTTTAAACAATTTTGTCATTTAATAATGGACATCAATGTAGAACAAACATATTACATAATGGTAAATCCAAAAACACCACGACTACAGATAATGAAACCACAAAAAATTTGCGCGGGACTAATGTTGCCAACGTAAAAACATAGAAACTGCTATCTAACATTTAATATTACAGCGTCATGGCCCCATGTTCAGTATTTGAATCAGTATTTTTTGTAATGGTATCACTCAATTGCCAGGGCTCCTACCAGGGAGCAACTTGACAAATGTAAATTATCTCTCATAGCGAGGTTGAGGACCGACTGATATTTGGAGCTTATGAAAAAAAGATGAGTGGAGATAATAGGAAGAATGTTGCAAAAAAGCATTTAAAATGGAAAATGCATTGAGAACAGCATTTAAAATGCAAAATGTAAAATGGTTTTTAGAAAAGCATTTAAAATGCAAAATGGAAAATACCCGTTTTGCATTTTGCATTTCCATTTGAAATGGATTTATTTGAAATAAAGCACATCTCTGGTTAAAATGCATTTTGTCAGAGTAAACACCATACTTATTTTTTATGCTTATCATGAATGAGTACCATTTTCTTTTCGGAACTCAAGGCGAATTGAAGTAGCTATTTAACAATTTAACAAATCACATTTTCATGATAAAATCTCTCTCCGCATTACCGTTAAAATGTGAACCTATGAATACCGTCAAAAATGTGTGGAAGGTTTAAAGTTTATTTTTCTGATTATGATTATCGTACTAAAAATATGTTATTTTCATTCATAGTTATTGTTTTAAAAACCGCACATTTAGAAACGGTTCCAACTGGCTACAACGTCATTATAACATAGAAGCCGCTGGCCGGTCAGACGGCCGTCACGAATAAAAACGAACATGTCGTTTTGCCGGCAAACCGAAAATGGCACATTTTTAGTCGTAATAGAAAATTTATTCGTCGACATAAAAATACTTAAATTATCGAACTATTTTCGCCAATAAAAAAAACAGTAAAAATACCGTATTGCATCTCGGTATCTCATCAAGTATAAATTTGCATCCCGGCTTCGCCAGAGTTTTGGTTGAAATATACTTATATGATGATTGTCTTATTTTTGTTATGATATGATAAATGGATATTATTTATACTTTTCTTAACATTTAAAAATACTTGAAAATCGTAGCCCTGTACTTATATGTAGGTATTTCCGCTGTTTTCCATCGTTCCCGCTGATTTATTGAAGCTTATGGCCGGTTAGAGGTCCTTTAGCCGTTGATTGCATTCGGGATTTTGGGATGCCTTGGAAAAATGACTCTCGATTTGTTTAGTTGAAACGTTTTACATGAAATTCTCCCTCATCCTAGAGGCGTGAACTTATATATTGGCTGTCATTAGTCTATTCCGTATTATGTTTTCTTGTTCGGTTTCAGCATAGATAATAGAAACAAAGGGAGATATAAAATGGAAGCATGCTGACTGTCGCCGAGCTACGACCACACTGCTTATCAAAGCGGCGAAGCCAATGAAACTTACGCGTTTGGTCTGTAGGTAGAAATTTAAATGTGACGCGTGTCGCTGTACGTAGATGCAGTACCGCTTCATACTATTTATGGCTCACGCATAATCTCTCTTGTTTCTATTATCTAACTATGGATTTTGGAAAAGTTTCTTTTCTGTAAAAAATCCAGTGTTTTACCTACCAATTTCGAAGGCGTCTGTCTTATGTGTTTTTTTATTTTAATTTTATGTATTGTATACATATTATTTTATTATTATAAACGCCCTGATGGTCTTTAACATGATATATATTTTACAAGATTTACTGCATAATACAGTGACAACAGTATACAGTTTTTAATGTTTAAATAACAAAAAAAAACGATTAAAAATGAACATAAAATATGGTACATATAATATTGCATTTAAAAAGGAGAGAAAAACATAATAATACAGGTTTATAATACATAATTCACAAGTAATTTACAATAAGATTATTTAAATATATTTAGTCGCTCCTATGTTATGTATGTTGTATTATGATATTGTATTATGTATGATAGTATTATGCGGCATGAAAACATCATTGAGGTATGTCTTAAATACTGGTAAACTTATAAATATGTTGATGTTTGAGATGAATTTGTTTTTAAGTGTGTGGAGGCAAAACCTCCTAGATCAGGAAGTTTTGATGGAGGCGGGAGATATGTTAGTAGTCCTGGAATTATTATTATTTTTTTTTTAATGCCGGTAACCCGGGCGTTTATTGACATCAATATTTGTTTACAAATTATGTGCGCTACCCGACTCACTAGACAATATCTGTTCTGAGCCGGGTAGCAGTATCTACCATTACAATTTACATTTTGTAGAATAATATATTTTACATATGTCTAGAACTTTATCATTTTTTTATTAGTAGAGTTAGTTAGGTAGGTACTTAGGTATTACCCGGTTTCACCCGAGTTCGAACGTTCGAGATTATATGGATACTATGGATACGTATACTCAATGATAAAATACGGAATAGTTTTTTGGGGAAACTCAATAAACGCCAAATATGTTTTTATCATCCAAAAGAGGTGCCTACGAAAAATTACAAACTCTGATCACCTGGATTCTTGTAGACCAATTTTTAAACATCTCAAACTTCTGACAGTGACGGACATATATACTCGTATAGTGGAGTTATGCTTGTTAGTTCGATTATAGTCCAGTCAGTGGGGGATAAAAAAGGGCTTCACCTTGCAAAAGGTTAGGTAGTAGCGATTTTCACATATGTTGTTAAGATTGGGACTCTAAAGAAAAAAAAAAGTTTTCGACCTTGGGGGGGTCGAGCTCGATCCGCCATCTTGGATTGAAGGTGCCAAAATTTGGTTTTTTCAAAATAATTATGAAGTGGTTGATTTTACAACCAAATTGTTGAGAACAAACTAAAAGACAACTAATTTACCTACATTTTTTGCAAAAAGTTTTTTTTGTAAGTCTAATAGGTAACGAGTTACAGCGGTTGAAAGAAGAAAATTTTGACAAAAAATTGTAAAACTCCAGTTTTCTTGATAAATTTTGTACGAACATATTACACAATATCATTTTAACGTATTTCTACGTTACAATATACTTATATAGCATCATCCGTGTACTCGATGACGTTGATTTGTTATAGTGGGATCCTAGTCTACAGCTGACTTGGCAACACTGATTGAGTCCTGGTTACAGGACGTTGCCTGGATGCTCATGTCTGCAGATGTTCTTTTCGATGAAACAATGCCAGTTCAAGTTTCACAAGAACGATTTTTAGCCAATGAAAATAACAAAGTCCGTCTGATTTCGATGCTTACAAAGCAATTAATACAGGATGATTTTACAGTTAAGCAGGCTGAAGAAGATGCTGATGAGTTGATTGTCAATACTGCGATTTCCTTGTGTTCATCATATGACGCTGTTTTCATTATTGGCGAAGACATTGATCTCCTAGTTCTGCTGACAGCATTAGCACCACCCAAAAGTAGTATATATCTTCGCAAACCCGGGAGAGGCAAAACTTTTGAAAGACTGTGTTCCGCGAATAGTGTGAAATACAAAGAGGCGGCTGAGAATATTCTGTTTCTTCATGGCATTTAAGGCATTTAGCGGCTGCGATACAACATCGTCCTTCTTCAACCAAGGAAAAACAACATTTTGTTCGCTTGTGCAAAACGACACAAGACTCAATGCCATGATAGGAATCTTCAAACAACATGATGCAACACCAGAAGACATAGCAGTTGCAAGAACACGCTTTCTTGTTGCTTTGTACGGGGGTGACATGGATAAGGAAACCTTGGAAGAAGTCCGCTACAAACGTTTCGCAAAGTCGACAACAAAAAGCAAATACAATCTTGCCTCTTTGCCACCAACGAACGACGCTGCACAGTACCATGCATTTAGAACGTACCATGAAGTCCAAAAATGGTATGGAATCCAAAAAAATCCAGAAACTGGGGCTGGAAACGTGACACTAACGGGCTTGTTCCAGTAAGAATGACAAAGAAACCAGCACCCGAGACTTTATTAAAATTTATTTCATGCAATTGTAAAAAAGGATGCGGCGTTGCATGTAGCTGCACGAAAGCTGGATTGAAGTGTTCTATTGTATGTGGGTGCTGTAATGGTCAAACATGCTGAAATTCGCTAGAGGTTCACATCGATGTCGAGGACGAAGAAGAAGAGATTTTGTCAATGAAAGCCCAGAATCTCAGTATCACAGGCAATGAGTTAGATGATGACATTGGTGACAATGGTGCCGAAGACTGTTATTAAGTAACATAATTTATAGTAACATAATTCATAGTAATGTAACATAATTTCGAAATCTACCATCGCTGGTATATCTGTGGAGTAGACCTACTGGAGATACCACAATAAAAAAATGCGCCATGTTCTATACCTCATGGTGGTGTGGAAATGAGTTTACAAAATTATTATAATTATGTAATGAATAACCCGAAAAAATTACAAAGTTGGGAATTTCATCATTTTTTAGAAAAATATTCACATTTCCGCCACTGTAACTCGTTACCTATTAGACTTACAAAAAAATACCATCTACAAAAAATGTAGGTAATTTAGTTGTCTTTAAGTTTGCCTTCAGCAATTTGGTTGTAAAAACGACCACTTCACAATTATTTAGAAAAAAAAAAAATTTGGCACCTTCAATCCAAGATGGCGGGTCGAGCTCGACCCTCCCAAGGTCGAAAACTTTTTTTTTTCCTTAGAGTCCCAATCTTAACAACATATATCAAAATCGCTACTACCTAACCTTTTGCAAGGTAAAACTCCCCACTGACTGGACTATTATCTCCAGAAAACTTCCCTCAAAAAAACTCAACACATAAACACGCTACAAGGTTCACAGAAAACTTATTAATCCCTAAAGCAAACAATTACATGTTAGCAATTATATGTAAATAAATGAAAAATAAAAAAAAGAAGTATTTAATTTATGTAAGGTATTCATTTAAAGTGTGTTAAACTATATTGTGGTCCTTTTTGAAATATAGTTTTAAACTATTCAAAAAAGACCACACTACATGGCAATTAAATTATTATATATATATTTTTTTTTTTAAAGAAAGACAAACATTCCCAGGTTACGAATAACCCAACAATGTTTGAAAATCTCCTACTACCACCACAGAAAGCCGAAAATGTTGCTTGTGTTGTGGTGGAGGACTTAGCCAGCCGAGGAATCGAACACGCGACGCTCGGGTGAGACGCAAGCGCTATGCCCACTCAACCACTGACCGGTCAAAAACATATAATATCATCAAAAACATATATAACAACGTTCCACGTAGCATCAAACAAATAACCGACATACTCAAATTTAAATCATCACTAAAAACATTTCTTTTAAACAAATGTTTCTACACTTTAAATGAATACCTTCAGAAATTAAATACCTCTTTTTTATTTTTCATTTATTTCCATATAATTCCTAACATGTAATTGTTGGGTTTTGTATTATAATGTGTATTTGTTGGGTTAGCTGGAAGAAATACGCTGTAACCTATAAGCTCTCCCCTTTGTACTCTGTATTTTTGTGCAATAAATGTTTTTTTGAATTTGAATTAGGAAAAAAACAATATAATACCCTATCTAAGTACATTTTTCGAAGCTCCACTCAAATTTCATAATTTAAATGACATTGCTAGCTGAAAATTGTTGCGTTGACTTAAAAGTTCCAAGCAGAAATAGCTGCCCAAATTTCATGGCGCTAGACATCATTTTAAACATGTTAGTGGAGTACCCGAAGACATTTTTATATATTTTTTCCTATAAATCTATGCTACGCAAGAGTAATTTTTTAAGTAATATAGTATTTCAATTTTCTATGTCGTCTGCATTATTAATTAATAAATCTAGGTGAAGTATTTGATGCCTTTCTGTGTCCATTGTTTATGAGTTGACATTGAGTAGGTATTTTCACGATAAATGATTATTTATTAATACCCTATATATTTCAATAGCTTCAATATTCGTATTTTCTTTTTCTGAAATATAGACGACCGGCACTAAGTAAAAAGAGTTTCATCAATATCAAATGCATTTATTTAACCTGGGTTATGATGTTGGCACTTTTCTTCTAAGTGCAGTATTTTTCCTGTTGTCTTCGTGCTTACTGGATCGGTCGGTCTTCCTCGAGAATTATTCACATGCAAATTTATTCATGGTTCGCTAACTTACCGAATAATTCGCCGTGTAATGATTGGTTGCTTCGTCCCGACCTCAATAATATTAATTCCGTTTTAGTGCTCGCAATATTCGTTTTTAGTGCTCCCTTCTCGTGCATTTTCCATTATGAGACATTTTGATGGATTTTGAACTAAGATCTTAAAAATGCTATAAAAAGATGAAATCTTATCACTTTTCAGCTTTATCTGATCTGATTTGAGAATGGGACTCGTCGCTTCGATAGAGCAACATTTTTTTTTTTTTTTTGAATAACTTGTGAGTTAAACCGAAATTGTAATATTTGACAATATTAGCGATATCGCTACGCTAATATTGTCTTCAATAAATAAATATTACAATTTGAAGTTTTACTTACAAGTTATTCCAAAAAATAAACATTCATCCTAGCAACATTTAATTTTTTTTTTTGAATAACTTGTGAGTTAAACCTAAATTGTAATATTTGACAATATTAGCGATATCGCTACGCTAATATTGTCTCCAATAATTAAATATTACAATTTGAAGTTTTATTTACAAGTTATTCCAAAAAATAAATATTCATCCTAGACTTGCAGAAAAGTCAATAGATGTCGCACATTAAAAAAAATTAAAATAAGATATGTTTATCTAAAGACGCTGTCTACATTGCATTTAGTTCGTGTTGAATCTTGCGATCATACATAAAGATAAAAAAAATGAAGGCAATGTCGGTAGTTCTTATTCGAAGTATGATACAGTTAAATAAAACCGAAGGAGATAGGGTCCCATTAGCTCAGTTGGTAGAGCGGTGCCCCGGGAAGGCAAGGGTCCTGGATTCGAGTCCTAGATGTGACCGTTACTTTTTCTGATTTTTCTGTTTCAGATTTTTGTTTAGGAATCGCTAATATTGTCTTCAATAATTTAATCCTTTTGTTAAATTATCTAATGTTAAATATATGTATGATTCAAGATTTTAACGGCTAGTATTGTGGTTGTACATTAGTTTTTGGGTAATTATGTCTTGTTTATGCTTTCCGAGCACTTAATTGAAACCGGCCATTACTCTGGATTTGTTCCAGAAATACTAGGAAGACCCAAAACAAAAAGCACGCTTAAATGCGGAGGCAATTGAAAATCACTAAAAATCCTTTTCCATCAGTAAGAACAACGGGGCTACAAGCTCAATAGTTCTTGGTATCCTGTACTTGACGATGACACCAAAACCAAACGCCGAAAACCAGATTAATTTAATAATTATTATACTGAAATAGCGGCCAACACGGCATCACTTCTATATAGATAAATACTCACATCACCAGGATATACACATCTGGCCCGATGATGGACACTCTAACGCTGTGCGAAACGTTGGCTAAAGAAGGAGGAAACACAACACGGCATAGTTACACAAAAACTAATCAGGATTTTATAACATTAGTTGAAAGTATAATGAACGCCTAATCCTTTCATCATCTGCTCGCTTAGTCCATCATTATTGTACAAGCAATATTTTCCGCGTATAATGATGGTAGTACGAGATTTTCAAATATTGTAAAATTATTCGTACCATGAGAATATTTACTTTCTTTTATTTTTTCTAAATAAAATAAAATAAAGCTTGAAAACTCTCGAAAAGAATCTCAAAACCCAAAATACGGCGTAAATTTTTGTTTCAAACAATGTATGCTCGTTACTCCGTGTATTTTTTAAACTGTCGTGCAATTTCGCATTTTTATTAATTTTACGCTTCATTTCACAAAAAATCCGAACCTACGAAACTTTTTTTATACAAGATTTATTTTTATTTATTCCTGCTTATTTTTGCAAATTTTATAATGACTGATGGAACCTAAGCGCAAGCCAAATACCAAGCTTGGTGGTCGCGCTTTCGGAGCATCTGGGCCGAAGGCTTGGAATAAACTCTCTCCGGATCTAAGATCCATAACAAGTCCAACAGAATTCAGGCCTAAACTAAAAACTTACCTTTTTAAGCTGCCATACCCTTAAATTAAATATACCATTCCTGAGAGAAAGTCCAAGTATATCCAATTTTCCAATTACCTATGTCCTAAATCCTGTATCTGAATTTCGCTAATAAGCAATTAGTTAATGTTAATTAAGTGTTAATCTTAAGTGACCTACCAGGTAACTATGGTACTGTATATTATCTTACTTATTTTTCTGTTTTTTTCGTTGACATATTATATTTAGATGAGACAAGAAGCGAAAAAATAGGTTTCACTTTTTTACCTCCAAGTGACCTCAACGCTCTTCGCGCTACTTAAAACTACCGAATCGAAAACTAAATAAAACCAACACGCGCACCGCTTATCGCGTTCTAATAGTGGAATACGTAACGACAAGATATTAGTACGCAATAGCGTCTCTAGTTGTATAGTTTAATGGTTTTCTATGTTATCGTTTTATGCATGTATGCGTGTTATACTGTAAATTAATATTTATTTACTAAACGCTGAAAATATGGTCCATATGTGGAAACAAAAGCTCGGTACTGAAAGGGTTGAATATTAAATTAATGACGAGACCTAATGTAAACACCCTGTTAAAATGATGAGGACATAAACTAGTTAATAAAAGACAATATGGATGACGTTGATCTTCATCAGGCAATAAAATGAAGAACCACCAGGTTAACAGAACCCCATCGGATAGATTCAATGTTGCCACATTATCCACACACATGTTCCTATGATGAGAATTCACCCAACCCATGACATTAAATAATACATATAATAAATTCCTTCATTGACTCCTCTCTTGGCAAATGTAGAGCCCAGCAATCGAGGTCTACTAGCAGATTTATATTTGTCGTAAATCTCTATCGGCTCTTTCTGCGGACCTTTCAATAATATCTCACACCGGGGCAAAACTATTAAACGGATTTTACTGCCAGCTCTTGCGCGAGTTGTATGGACTTTATGGGTGTGGGGCACTATGGGGGAGGGGGTGGCGGGCGGAGGCTATTTGAGATGATTAATGGAAGCCATTAAAATCGCCATGGGATGTTCGCACTAATTGTCATCCCCCCTTTCTTATTGAGAAATTCTGGACCAAATACTGATTAGTAGAATTATACATTATTTTTATAGGTATGTTACCTATGTGAAATAATTTGCGAAGCATTAGATAAGGGTTAAAAATGTGCAGATATATTTATTAACCTCAGAATTACTTTTGATAGCATATCTACTAAGAAAATTGAATAATGTTGGAATAAAAAACAACGCAATTAAATGGATTTCCAACTACTTCAAAAATCGCCCAAAAGTACTAAAAATCAATCAGATTAATAGTGATTAAGATATATCAGATTATGGAATCCCACAAGGTACAGTACTCGGACCAACTCATTTCACCATATATGTTGACGACATTTTTTTTCAACCATTTTACGGAGAAATTACTTCATACGCCGACGACAAAGTTTTAATAATAACCGAAAAAACTTGGGACACCGTAGCTTTAAAAGCAACTGAAGACATAAACACACTAAAGACTTTCTTCCACAATGGGGTGTTTCCACGTTTTTTTTTATTGCTTAAAAAAATTACGATGATTACGGAATTTTTATTTTATTTTTATGTTGACGAATACATTTTCTAGACCGAGTCTAAAATCCAATTTTTGAAATACCGCCAAAACGAAATTTTGGGGCGGGGCTATCGTGTGACGTCATAAGGGTATGGCTATTTTCTAGCCGGCTTCTGACAGTACGTGGTACTTTTTTGTCTGTTTACGAGTGTATTTGCTTGAGTTTTGGTCGTTATATTTCTTAGACCGTCTCCCCATTTGAAATACAAATTTTGAATGGTTCCCATGTGTACAAATTCGACATATAAAACTCAAAATAAATTGTTTTTGTGCTTTCCGAAGAACATCGAAATGAGGAAAAAATGGTGTCATGTTATGAAAAGAGACCCGGTTAAAAACAAAACCATTTCTCTCAAAAGCAAGCTTCATTGTTGCGAAGATCATTTTAATTTAAGTTTCTGTTTTATTAATACTAAGAAAATGATTTAATTCAATATAAAACGCTATTAATATATAACAATTGATTTTAAAATATGACTTTTAATGTTGATTTCTTTATATTATTTTAGCTTGAGGAAGACGTCGCAAATTGTTAGACTAGTTTGTAGTCTCATTAATCTACAAGACAGCGTTATTAAAGTATAGCCTAAATCTATATTATATTAGAAATATCTAAATCTTATTGTGCTCAAACTGTCATTTTGTTGTGCATGTTATGTAATATTATTCTTTTTGCTTAGTATCGACCATCATCAGACTTGGGCGTTGCCTAGTTCTGTGGGTCAAAATATTACATGTAATGTAATAATGTTATTGTATAAATAAATCTGTATCTGTATATAAAAAAACCTTCGGAAACGCTTTTTGTCATCACTACATATGTAAAAATAATATTTGTAATGTTAGTATGTTTTAATGTAAATAAAATTAAATAAATATACACATATTGTTTTATTGTTAAAATGGACAACTATACACTAGTAAGAAATTACTACATTTGTTAGGTCAATACTGTAATTTAAAAATACTAATTATTATGGTGACAGTTGCATAGCGTGTTGTGAGAAACAGGTTATGTGACAGACACTTCGATTGTATTTACGTGAAAAAATGTAAAAAATACTAATATTTTGGGTGCATGTAACTAAAATACTGAAAATTATATATTATTAGAGAGTATACAATATTTTTTCATACCTTGATGCTTTCCAACCTTTAAACTCAGCACTAACAAAATTCGCGTTGTTGGCAAAAAAAGAACCCATCATCAAAACATCGATTCTAGGCAAGTTATCAGCCTGTCCTTTTACAAAACCACTGTCAGTCATAATAATAATGTAAAATATATGAATAAGTTTACAAAATATCACAATTATCTTAAAAAATAAGAAAAAAACGGTAAAAATCACGAGCTTTACATAAACGTCAGTTCTCAAAGTAATGTAGTTTGGTTGAGTTGTGGTCCGCGCGTAGCATACGCATGTGACGTCAAAATACAATCAGCCAATCACGGGCCGTTTTCATTTTGTCAGTATTTGTCTTTAAAATCAATAATTTTGAATGAAAACATAAAAAACAAACATTTTTAGTACGATGTTTAAAATCAGAAAAATGGTCTTTAAATATTCCATACATTTTCAACAGAATCCCTCGTTTGTGGAAATACCCCATTCCGAAACTCACAGTAAAAATTATTGTCTATCAAATTGAACGATATTAAAAACAACAAACACACTAAAATATCAAGGAGTAATTATTGATAAAAATCTGTAATGCAAAGTTGTTTTTACATGCATAAAAGAAACAAAGGGAGATATAATCAGATTTTTTTTTCCGATAAAGAACATATATTTAATATACTGCGCCTTAGTCCAATCAACTTTACGATACGCTATCAATAGTTGGGGTTCCGCTTATAAAACTAACCTTCTCCCAATAGGAGTCGTACAGAGAATAATAATTTAAATCATATTTAAAAAAAAAACCCCCAGCGACTACAGAACAAAGCGCTCATTCGAACAATTTCCTTAAAAATTCTATAATTCAAGACAAGTACCAATTTTTAACTGAAAACAGAACTCGACTTACATATATTTTTCCATGCCCAAAATTAAATACTTAATTTGCCTAAAATTATTATTCTTACCAAGGAAGTGCTTTCTTCAATCGATTACCGGAAGAAACTAGACGCAATAATGACAAAATCTAATCATAGAACACTGTGTAATATTTTAAAGACAAACTTATCAAAAAAAAATTCGCATGAATTACTCTTAAATATATCATATCATCCCATTTTCAGTATAAAGTATCTAATTGAACTACTTACACTTATACCACATCTATCAAACATGTAAAATAACTATTCTTTACTTTCTCACTGTAATATACTTACTACAAGACGTAATACCTATTATATTACTAATTACTTACAAATAACTCCAATAATGTACTGCGTACTCCTCTTCCAAACACAAGCTACTCTTCTAAGGAAGGGTAGTATTCAAATCTCGAAATATGTAAAAACCCAATGTAAATACGATTTTATATGTAATTACTTTATTTCTTTACTAAAAAAATACAAATAACATAAAAATTGGGCTGGTGAAAACACAGCGACTAAGTTTTCCCTGGTGTAGATTCATCGACCAATTGTTGTAGATTTTATCACCATATTTAAAATTATTGTATAAAATAAGGTACAAAATATCATTGGGTGCAAATAAAATGACATATTGTGTTTTTTTTCTGACATATAATTCATATATCATAACTCCATAGCTCACGATAGAAATAAAGCGACAATCGGTTTCGTTGATCTGAAAAATCTATACAAATTTCGTGACCCCAAAGATCACAGTTTTTTTCAGCTTCTGATTCCGACAAACTTTCTGTTTTGTGGTTGCATAAAATGTTACAGGAATGTTAGTATTTACTCTTTGATATGAGATCTGGGTAACGATGGGAAAATCTTCATCGATTCGATCCGCGATAAGCGTTTGTAAACCGTCAAAATTCTCCGTAATGTTGTGCGAGTATTTGCGTCATGATCGCAACATTGTCTTCCGCGTGTCCAGCCCCGGTCCCCAGTTCCCACGACAATCTCCCGGCTTCACCCTCCTTCCTGCTGATCGCGGTCCATCCTCCTCCGAACACTGTTGTTAGTCCGCACTCTGCACTCTACTCTGCAGTCTGCAGGCCAATCTGCCCGCAACTCTCAACACCACGGCCCTTGGTCGCCTCAGCCATAACGTCATAATGACGATAATCATAATAACATAACAACAGTATTATATAACAAAATAACAGCAGTGTAACAAAATCACAGCTCCACGGGGTGACGTTGGGGTAAATAACTGAAAAGAATGCAGCATGACGATGATGTTTTTCATTTTGCTAAGGAATTAGCCGCTATCTGTATCTTTAAAAATAATTTGAGATTTTCTACTACCAGTTTATGTTAAATAGATTATGAATAGAATAATTAATATCGGTCCCAAGTGAGAGCCCTGATGTACACCGCTTAAAGGGTTACATGTATTCGATAAGACCATGTTTATTTTAAGACGTAATTCTCCAATTAATAATATTTAACTAAACAGTGATCAAAAATAAACAACAGAAATTGTCGAATGCCTTGCATAAATCAGTGTTTTGTATAATGTTATATTCAAATTTTTGCACACATTACACAGTTTATTCCTACATAGTTTATGCAAACTTTATAATGACTACCACCCATTAGATGCTGTGCATTTATGAAATCAATATTTAAGTTCACTCTGTTGACATGGCTGGAAATGTACTTCACCTTTTAAATAACAGTGTTCATCCTCAGGAACACGAAGAAAAACATATCTCTTGATTTGGTGAAACACATAGCTTCGTATTTTGCATATAACTTGTGAAGGATATTCCTTATGGCGACTAATTTTTCTGATAGGTTACAATCCTTATTCCATCCATAAATACCGTAAATATACTGACAGATCCCGTTTCGGTTGTTTTGCTTGGGCTGGGTTTTAGATGTTAGATGAGACATTTAGATGCGAAAAAATAGGTTAAGAAGTGTACCATTTCCTAAACATATTTCTTCAACCATCGTAAACATGGATGAAACAACAGCTGAAGGTGATCGATAAAGCGTAGTACCTCCTTACCAATCGAGATCGCTGAGAATTATTATTATTATGCATGGATGCGAAAGCTTGCATGGGATGCAGAATGCAGATGGGAACGCCTCTATGTGGAGGGAGAAATATTATGTGAGAATCATATAGTTATAATAGTATACGGTGGACACGGTTATCGACAATCTATCTGCCGAGATCGATTTTACTTGAATCTTTAATCATGGGATAACGCGTTCAATGCTTGACGACCCGCGTTGAATATAAAATAACAAGATCTCGTCTATTCGCACACGATCGATGGTAGGTCAATAGCTTGATTTAATTTTTTTCGGTGTAGTGAATATAGTTTTTAATAAATAAAAAAAATGTGCCTTAAAAGTTTTGCCTCGAGTACGGAAAGGTTTGGGTAGGGTAACCAGATGAATTGGAGTGAGCGGAACCTCAAGAAAAACAGATTAACGAATAAGGAATTCCAGTCATTTTTTATCATGAATGTTCACCTTCTAACTTAAATACCCGTATTTTTTTTACAAATGTCGATTTCATGGTAAATGCATTTTTAAAAGGCATTTTTCAAAGCCCGCTAAAACGATCGCAATTTGAAAGGGTACACGTGACGTCATACGTTCCTCGGTTTTATCGGTTAACAGTAAGGTCAATCCCACTCGGGTCAGCATTAAAACAAAAAACACAATTTGAATTTGCATGATTTCCAAAAAAAAGAATTCTTTTGAAATAATTTGTAAACCACAGTAGTGACCCATGTGCGAGTATATGCAGCGCAACTTGATACAAAATTGTTCGCATTTTAAATGATGGCGGCCGGCCGACCTGTGAGGTAGCGTTTTAAGTGCTGTCAGAACTCGCCGACCAATCACAGGGCGTTTCAGTGTCTTACGTTTTTAATAGTTTTTAAATCACAATTTATTCATTCGACTTGGAATAACATATAATGAAACTTATATATTCAGATTCAGCGTTTTTTTAACATTACGTTAGGCCCCAAGGAAAATAATTTCCCTCAGGGCCTGTGTCATCTTTTAGAATGCTGTGTGAAGAGTCTTTTTAAAGAAAGGAAGGAGGGGAAGTTCTGCGAAGATGTAAGGTATGAGGGTTGGGTAGGAATCCAGGAATTAGTGTGTCCAGGAGTGACGGAACATATGAATACATCCCTCCCACTGCGGCGCAAGGCGATGCACAGTGGTCCCAAATCCCGATCTAGCTAGGCAAAACTATTTTTTCATGTCATTTGACGCAAAAGGGTCACAATGTAATAAAAAAATACTTAAAAAAATATACATTTATTTTAGCCATTGTTACGGAATTTTAAAAACAAAATTAATTACTATTAAAATGCGTATGGTATAATGGTTCGGTTACGTTATAACGAAGTACTTATTTAAAGTAATTAGTTAAAAATATTTTTTTTACATAATATAAGAACAAAATCAAATGACATTTTTTTGTTAATGAACTACTGGCCGAGTCGCTATCATCACTCTTATTTTATTTTTTTTATTTATTTTTTATTTATTATAAATTTTTAAAGATACAAGTTTTATGCAGTCCCACAAAGCCGTCACACATGACGGCTTGTCTGTAGGTTCTACAAATAATATATATAAACATTTTTAATTTTTAATACATGTATGACACAAAATTATACAATAAACAATATCACAAAATAATATATCTCAAAGTACCTACCTATATACAAATTATTTAGGCAGGTACGTTGAGATGTTCAGGAATACATCAATAATAAAGTTCAGAGATACATTGATTCGTCGCTTATTATTGAATGCTAATGTTCCAACAGTGGCTTTGTTAACAGACTTCTGTATTTTCTTCGCTGGAACCGAAGTTTATTATCGATTCGAAATATTTTGTTGATATTTTGGCAGCATCCCGTTTTCCATGTCACCTCAAGCTGATTTGAGTAGCATGAGATAGTTCTTGTGGACTTCGAAAGTTCAGAAGACATTTATTTTTTCTTGTTTTGCTTTTTGACGAGCATAAACCATATTCTTTTTCTGGTATACCACGTAGTCCTTCGTCACGCGTCACTACATGAAGAATAAAAACTGTGTTAAGCCATTTTGCGTGTTTAAACATCAATTTTAAAGTACTTCTTCCGAATTCAAACCATTTTCAATGAAATATTAATAGAAACGAAGCGATTTTTTCTTAAATAAACTATCCACGAGACTTTTAAAACTGTTTTTCTTCAATAAATATTTTATATGTTCATAAACACACTGCCTTATTGCAGCACAATTCAACTTTGAGGTGCCCTTTACTTCTAGAATCTCCAAAATATCCAAACGATAGATTGTAGGTGCAGGCTCTGTAAATGACAAAAGAGCAAGTTTGAGCAAACAAATTTTATAAGATATTATACATAAAAAATGGTTTTATATGAAACTAGTTTCGTTTGGTGGTACAAATCGGTACACGATTTTGAAAGTTTAATTAAACTTTGGCAAATAATTGTAAATATTGACACTTTTTTCACGATTTTTAATTAATAATTCAAGTAATGTTAAGTAGGCAAATTATAAAACAATTAAATTAATTTGAAAGAACATACCATAGACTTCAATTTCTGTATTTGCGTAATTTCTCTCCGATTTCAAATAACAACACTAACGATCGAACAGGGTGCACACCCGAAAGCGACCGACCGCTGGGCGAACGATTGGCACATCCAAAGTGTCGTGTTTACAACGTTGCCACGTATCGCGCGTATTGTTTTAAAAATTTTATCGATGTGAACATAATACTATGGACATTTTTTAATGTTGTGAGAATATTTTTGTACATAAATAAAAACATCGTTGAAATCTTTTTGTCTAGCTAGTTTCCTCAAAGGGGACCATAGTGCGATGTGTCGAGACACCAGCGTTTGTTGATGTTTGTGAATATTCTGTTTAATAAGCCATTATATTTTTCACTCCTGTTTCTTATTATGCAAATTTAAATTTAAAATTGACAAATAGATGACGTTCTAGAGGACCTCCGTTTATCAGAGAATAGCTTGTTCCAAGTACGGTTTACAAATCCCTCACTCTTTTCTAATCCCGCGGGATTGCGGGATAGAATTTAGAAATCCCGTGGTATCACCTTGATACCAGTAATATTATAAAACGACATTGCGAAGGTACATACTAAGGACGGGTTGTTTCACAGAATTTGAATAATTCATCAAATTTCAAATTATAATCTTAGCTCTGTGCAAGTTCTATTCAAGTTTTGGTAATTAGTTCATCATGGGCTGGTTGCTTCACAGAACACGGATAGTAACAGAATTTATTAGGACTTTCACACAACTTGAATTTTAACTTCGAAATTTGATGAATTGTTCGAATTCTTTGAAACAACACGTCCTAAGTCATTTAAGAAAAGACTTTATCAAAAAAATAAGATAATAAAAAATAAAACCACTGACCAACCAAAACGCTTCCACACTTGTTGGTGTGAGAAGGCTGTGAGTACGCTCACTTCCAATCATCAAATTGTCAAATATTGACCCTGTTAATATTGCAACTTGCAAGTGCATGTAAATTAATACAGACAGTTTGAGTGTAAATTAATGTTTTTTTTTTAAATCCAGCAATCCCGCATATGAAAAAATTCCACAAGATCGAAAATCCACCAGATCGAAAATCCACAAGATCAAAATTGCTGAAATATCGCGGGATTGCGGGATTACAAACCCTAGTTCCAAGGACCTTGCACTGTGAAGTAGTAATATAATTTAGTTATTTAAAAAAATATATTTTTAAATGTTCTCTATATCCAAAGATTTATATCAAACACCTCTTCACTAAACATAAATTCGATTTAAAATTTGCTTAGGTTTTTTTCTAAGTAGCATCAATTTTCTTTCAGCGCTTTTCAGTGAAATAAAAAAGAATTATGAAATCAACATATATCTATTTCATTGGAAGAATTCATATCATCATCGTAATAAACATAGTTTGATTTAAACAAATAAATTATAACAGTCTTATAACGTTGTTTTACTGCAACATAGTACAAGACTGGTAGGACGTGCGTTGTAACCTGAAATCTATGGCAACAGGAGCTCATACGTTAGATAAGATCTACGTGTAGTTATTTAGTTACACTTTATAATTCCAAGGGTTAAATTATATCCTCAATGTAAACTGTCCAGGTACCGGTCGCCGAATCGGGCATTGAGTCCATACAACTATTCCCTATTTTAGGAACTAACATTGGTTAGGGCTTGTTTATAGGAGGTATTGTTAGCGAAGGAATTAAAATAATTGTCAGCCGTGTATTTTAGACTTTAGTGTTTTGGGATGGGGGTCCGCAAAAGTGGATGTTACTGCATGCCCTTATTAGAATATGCTTAATTGCTATCTTTAAATTAACGCTTTTGTGTTATCCCATATCTTTATTTTGAATTAAACACTTCTCGACTTCCCTCCCATATATACACGGTGTCCGGAAACTCGTAGTACAAGCGGGAAACTGGAGAATCTACACCACATGGGGAACCCAAAAAAACATAAAGTTTTTTGATTTGAGCATTTTCAAAAAAAAAAAAACCAAAAAAAAATATTTTTCGGCTATTTTAGGGTTAAAGTTTTTTCTGGTGTTTAGGGTTGAATAACAGATGTTTTAACCCTGCAGAGCAGAAATATTTTATGATTACACCGGGTTAAATGAAGGGTGATTTCAAAATAATGCTTCAAATCCGAGTTTCTTCATTTGTTTTACTTTCAAATAGTTTTAATTAGTTGGGTACTTTGATCTTCAGTAATAATTTATAAGAATTTGATTAAAAAAAAAAAAAAAATCAACTTTAAACTCGATTTACTCGATAACGAAAGCTCAAATAAAAAAAAAATATACTACAAAATCGACTCCAAATGTGATGTAGATTCACCAGTTTCCCGCTTGTACTACGAGTTTCCGGACACCCTGTATAATATTTATATATCTTTTTATGTAATATTTTATAATTTTTATTTATATCTTTGTTTATTCTCTATCTTACCATAGATATATATTAAAATAAAAACAGACACACACACCCACACACTTCAAAATACAGGACATCAAATACCGATGTTACTGAAGGCCGTCTCTGTTTCAAGTTTAAAGATGGCTGTTTCCTCGTGAATAAGGTTTTCTGCGATTTCCCTTATTCCACAGGCGAATGCAGAGGAATTCCCAAATTTCCCTCCCGATCCCAACATAACATGCACAGACACGTGTGTAGTATGGTGACCGAAAAAAGTTATATAAAGTCATGGAAAGTAATGAAACAAAAACTTTATTAACTGGGTTAAGTAGGTTAGGTTAGGTTTAAATTTTTTTTTCATCATTATTAATGTCTTTATATCACTTTTTAAAAGTGTGTTGAATTGTCACTGTGTTGAGTTATCATGGAACCGTGTAGTATATAGCCGCGGTTGTCTGCTGGTGATGCTGAAGATGAAGCATATGATGCTCCAAAACCTGCAATTTTAGTAGGGTTTTTATGTAACAAATTTTTCCCTACCGAGAAAATACAAGGCCTCTAAGTATATAATACCCAGGGAACATTTAAAACACCCATATGAGGTTAAAATTGTGAGGCGCATATGACGCCGTTCTATTTGTATAAATAACAATAACTTCAAATTCAGTAAATTTAAATGATTCACCACTTCATGGCAAATAAGAATCTAGAAAAAAAAAAAAAAAAACATTTGGCTGGACAAAAGTTGAACAATGACAAATACGAAAACAGACGGGTATTCTAGCAATTATGTTGAACTACAACACTCTGTTAAATTATATGAATATGCTCAAATTGTCAGACAGAAGAATTTTAACTGACTTGCTATTTCTATATAAAATTCTAAATGGTTTTGTTGATAGTCCGGTTTTGCTAGAATTGATAAGCTTCCGGATTCCACAACGTAATACTGGAAGTCAGGATTTATTTCAGTGCAGAAATTCTGGGACTAACTACCACATGTACCTATTCCTCTTTGCCCAGAATACTAATGGAGGGAAACAATTATACCAAGTCAGTGGACATCTTCAATTTATCTTTAAACAAATATAAAATATTGTTTATGAAGCAATTCAGATATGTACAATAAATAATGTATATTTATTAATATTCATATGTAAAAAGGGAAAAAGGGCGTTAATTAATAAATAAATAAAAGCGATCGTTTTACGAGGAAGGCGGAACACGTTTTCATATAAATACTCATATTGAAGTTGACATACTGATATTGTCGCGTCATGAAATGTATTAGGAAAATAATTACTAATATTTTATCAGGAAGTTGGCACGCTGTCACTTTTTTAACAAGATCATTTTTATCCGTGCACTTAAATATTCTTACAGAAGTGGGACGCATTTTGAAAGAAAAACTTCAACGTAGACACGAAAACGACCCACAAGTTACAAGATATAATTCAGCAGGTTCAAGTCCATTGGAAACTTAACATCGCGGATAAGAAAAGACAGCTAAAATATTGATTTAAATTTAAAAATAACTAGGTAAAGTAGAATCATTATGAAGAGATTCTTGTTTGTATAGTGGTGAACTGTGGTCCGTGGCCGAGGGGTAAGGCTCTCTACTAGCAAAGCCGATGGTCGCGGGTTCAAATCCCGGCGTGCGCAAGCAAATTTTATTTGATTAATTTGTGTTGCTTCACAATTTATTCAATTAAAATAATATACAATATACTTGCGGCACGTTCCAGAGCGGAAGATACTGGTATCGCCCTGGTGTTAGACCACCATTCAGAATTGAAACGTTGCTTTAAATGGCTTTGGCCGTGTTTGGTGACCAGATCTGAATAGCCAGGTGCTTGCTTACCTTCCTCTTCCCCATCTACTTCCCCACCCCACAACCTTCAGCCTTCACCATACCCAAATTGGGGATGTCATAGTCTCACTGGCTCTAAACGGATGGGAGCAGTTGGGACTCTTGTGCGGTTTCACATAAAAAAGGAATATTCACACATACAATTATTATTAATAATACAACATTTTAAAAATATTTTTTACAATTATTGGTTTGTTGATTACCGATTGCTTTGTACTTATAAACTGTACAATTAGCACTTTATACGAAATAAAAAATACATATTTGGTTAAATGAACGTAATATAGATGTTAGTATCATTTAATTGGTTTCATGTATTGGTATAGTATGTACATATTTAATTAGTGTGATCTATTTACTAATAATTTCTCAAATTTTTCATCTTATAATTCTCTAACTTCTCCATACTCTTCTTGCAACCCAAACTAGCTATACATCATTTTTCTTATTTTTCTTTTTTATATTATAGTAATTTATAGAATCATATTTATTGTTCATAAAAAATAATATTCTGAAGATTGTAAGTTCACAAAAGTAATAGTAAAAATACATATAACTATATCCATTTGACATATTATAACAGCAAGTAAATAGTAAATGCATACAATAATTATTTGTAGGTATAAACCCGTTGTACAAAAATAAGAATAAGAATATTCCTTCTCCTAAGTTATACAGACTTAAATTAGTTGATAAGAAATGTAAAGTTTATATGTAAATGCTAGGTAGTGGTAGTGGCAGCAGTAACATAGATGTAATGTATAGATTCTATGTCCGCAAACTGTAAAATTCACCCGCCATAACACAGGGTCATCCCTAGCATGGAGGGTGAAATATCACAAAAAACCACATGTACTCTCTAAACTAAATCATGTATCAATAAAATAAAATAAATATGTAAAAATAGTTACTTTAAAATTCATAAACTTTGACAAATCTTTCACAACGGCGGTGGATGACTTTTTGAAATAAATTACAATTATTTGGAAGTGTCAATGGTAAACTTTTAAATGCATGTACAAAGCGCAGTGTACATACAGGGTGTCTGGGGGTAAAGTGTACATAAGAATACCTATATACCTTGTACTGAAAGGTGAAAAAATACTCAAGGGGTAAAGAGATATGTCGATAGAACTATGTTGGGGCTTGGGGTCCCCGTGTATTTCAATTTTATCTTACTTGAGATGAAATTGATCAAATATTTTCGAAACTCTTTCTTACGGATAATCAATTTTCTGACTTTGGCAATTTCTTGACCTTGCTTAGGAATAGAAATCTCTCGTGTAATAATATAATAATCGTGTCTTCGAATTAATAATTAATTATCGATGCGTCTACGGATATTGATGTAAATATTTTTTTTAGGCCATCGATCTTATGCGAACCTCACAAAATGTCTTCATACCTGTCGTTTTATTTCAATTAACCACCGCGCCTTTGCTTCATTCAAAAACTCTTTAACCATCTGTCTCATTGGTGGACCAACAGAAATACAGACTTAAAACAATACGGTACATATGCTGTGGAATCTTTGCGTGGGAGTGCACAACCAATTATTCCCAGCGTTCCATCTGTACCGCGCACAGTGTATCCTATGTCTGTTGCCAGCTCTCCCTCTCCATTCTACGCTGACCAGTGCACTGGGATCTGATGCTGGTCTGATATTGCGGGAATGAGAAATTTACCCGTTAGTTAGTTAATTGTTAATTGCACGTGCAAACAAGATGATATTTCACTTAGAAACTTCTTTTTAGCGTTTGCTTTGGACCAAGCGATTGAATGCAAGCTATTTACAATTTTATAAACGGGGGTCGTGCCAATTACCAAAGTCTTCAATGTATTCATTATTGATTTTTTTTGTGATTTATAAATTAGATCTGATTGATCCCGAGAGGTAGATACCCGAGGGCAACTTGGATAATTACAAAACATGAATATGATAACTGAAATTTGATGTCCAATTCCTGTGAATCAACTGCACTGTCGAAAGATCAACATTCAGAATCGAAGAAAGAAAGTGTTGCTCGAATTGGATTTAGCTGTGTTTCGTGATTAGATTTGAATAGCCAGGTACTTCCTAACTTTATCTTAATCTCCTTTCTATTTCCTTAAGCCTCAAAGTACACCAACTTGGGTTTTTAGTGGAGCAGACAAAAATTTAACCCTTAACCTTTATAGTAAAAAAGGGAACGTAACATTACTTAAGAACCTTAAGTGATTAAACCCAATTTGTAACAAAATATTAGGCCTTGATTTTATGTTTATGAAATTTCATATTCTAAAAACTTTTCAGTCTCCTACCTGAGTATTATAGATTTATCTTAGCATATTATAATTCAACCAAATCGACATAATCCCGAAATTTGCATAAATACTAACACACAAATTACTTTTAAAACGTATACCGTTGCACCGTAATGCTGTACCGATGGGATAAGCACATCACACTATGACCTCACGTGTCCGCGGTGGAAGCACTGAAAAGACGCACTGACGACCGACCTCGATCGACCAATTTATTTTCAATTGTATTTTTATTGTTCCTTGAGCGCTCCTTGGCGAGAGCAAATGTCATTCTGTCTCTCAACGAATTAAGAACTGATTGTGTAGGACCGTTATCAGGTTTATCACTTATGACTTGAAAATGGTGTCATTTTCGATAAATTTTGCGTTATTTCTGGGAAAAGTTTTGTTATTATTGAAGAAATTCGCTTAATTTTGGGAAAAGTGGTCTTATTTTGGATGAAATTCGGTTTATTTTTGGGAAAAGTGGTGTTGATTTTTGACAGAATTCGCTTTATTTTTGGGAAAAGTGCTGTTATTTTTGACAAATTTTGCTTTAACTTTGGGAAAAGTGGTGTTATTTTGCAACAAAATGAAATATTGAAATATTTTCAGCGTATGTAAGTGTCGTAAAATTTTTTTAAAATCGTAAAAAGAACAATGATTCGCGTCGTTCAATATGAAGTTAACGGTTCCATGCTAACTCAGCACAGTGACTATTCAACATACTTTTAAAAAGTGATATAAAGTCATTAAAAATGATGAAATTTTTTTTTAACGTAACCTAACCTACTTAACCCAGTTAATAAAGTTTTTGTTTCATCACTTTCCATGACTTTATATAACTTTTTAAAGATGTGATGAATTATCATTTTGTGATTTATCCGGTCACCAAAGTTAACTACGTTCCATTGATTGGTATTCGAGCTTGTCAAAAACATGAACAAAAAATATTTACAACGCATATCATTGTTGTTTTTTTTCGCATACATAAATTCGCGTTATTTACTCACTGTTCAAAACACTAAAAATTTTCAACATATTTTAAAATTACATGTGAATCGTTATACGTAGATAGGTACGAATTTTAAAAAAATGCTTTCGGGAAGGGAGGAGAGTAAATGAAAGACAATAATGTGATGACACATTGATGGTATCAAATAATGCTCTTTTATAATATGCCATGCTATGTATCTTAGCTAATTCATTATCTTATCCAGTACTCCAACTTGCTGTGGTCTGGTTCATCTCGGTTATACCTTTGATACTTCTAGTAAAGATTTAGTAGATGATGTTTCGTAGTATTCAGAATGGGTAGACTTAAGAAAATAGAGTGTAGGTACAGGTGAGTAAAACCTCAAATTGTAATATTTAATTAATGAAGACAATATTAGCGATTCCTAAACGAAAATCTGAAACAGAAAAAAAAGAAGATACGGTCACATCTAGGACTCGAACCCAGGACCCTTGCCTTGCCGGTGCCCCGGAAAGGAAGTAATAATATTGTTTAGGAATCGCTAATATTGTCTGTAATAATTAAATACACTAATTACCGTTTATTGTCGCGCTACTGGTACAAATTACGTCAAGGAAGCTTAGTTGTAAAAATATATAATACGAAAGCAGACATACCCATTTACACGTGTCGGCATAATCATGCTATCTCTTTCATACATGAGTGTCTCTCCTGTGAATTGTCCCTGCTACAAGTTAGTATTAAAGTTTCACTAATAGATACCAGCAAAGTACGTACCGCGTGCATTAAGGCGATGCCATACGTAGTAATGCAAAATCATGTGTTTTTGGTTTGAAAATTTGGTCGCCTAGAAATGTTTCAGATGCTTTAATTAAATACTGCGAGTAGAATATATCTTGGCCTTTGAAACAATCGAGTATTTTTTAGATAAGTCTTTTTATAAGCCCATAAAAAATAATGTATAAGGCCTACGAAAACTGCTTTAAAGTTCAAAATCTCCTACTTACAAACCCATTTTCGGTTATGATTTTATTGTATAATGTGGCAAATTAAGTTATTTATAAAATGATCGAAAATTTTTTAAATATTTATTTTATTTTTTTTATTTATTTATTTATTAGATACAAATAATTACATACATATTAAGGAAGCTTTGGCTGTCCAACTAGGAAATTTTCCCGTTTTAGGACAGCCAAATTGCCTGGTTTAGTTAACATTTGTACACGCTGCTGTTATGAATTATATTACCATACTTTACATTAATTGTTACGCTAGTAATGTAGTCTATATACATATATATTTATCAAAGTAATCAAAATAAAAACTTTTTCAGACATATTTGTACACCCGAATATTAGTTTTTTTTATGAAAACACCTGATAAATTTTATCAAGGTACATGTAATAATATGCAATTAAGGAACACTGTATCAGGGTACATGATAACATATTGGATTAATTCAATTTATAGTTACAATATAAGAAAAATATTAGGTGGGTTTCTTAATTTGATCGCTGTTACTGTGCTGTGTATTAATTTACATAATCAAGGTACATATAATATAATATACATAATCAAGAAAAATATACACAAGGTACATGAAAACATATTGTTATAAACATTATCAATCACAAAAATTATCAATCGCATTGTATAAATCAGATGCATGGTAGGAATTTTTTATTTAACTGCCAATAACAATGAATAAATGTGAGTACAGAACATTTTTGTTTATCTGTTGGTCATCATAAGTTCGCTTTCGACTCTTCCTAAGTCTAGAAGCCAATAATAAACTAATTTACGCATAATGCTTATGCTTTTCGATTTCCATAAATCGGGTAAGAGGTTGAATAATTTTGGACCAAGGTAATAGAATTGTCTTTGGGCAAAGGATGTCATAGTAGTAGGTGGAACAACTGGATTCCTCCTTGAATGTCTAGTGTCGTGATAATGATCAATGGAAGGGTAGTGGTGACGTTGTTTTTGAGTGTGTAATATAATTTTTTTATGTATAGTTGCCTGACATCAAGAACTCGTATCTCTTTGAATAATACATCACTGGGGTACCTAAATGGTTTTTTTAGGATGACCCTTAGCAGTGATTTCTGTGCTTTTGCTAAGGGATCCAGTATTGTTTTGGTACATCCGCCCCATCCCAAAGATGCATATTCAAGTAATGAGTTACACAGAGCATAATATAAACATTTAAGATCTTTTATGCAGAGAATATTTCTAATGCCCAGGAAAAGATGAGTAAGTTTTCTGACTTTTGTGGAAATTGAGTCTATATGTAGGTCCCATCTCAGAAATTTGTCTATCATAATTCCTAGATATTTTATACTATCTACGCATTCTAGGGTGTTACAATTACAAGTAGTTAGGTTATTGCAGTGGTGTATAATAATGTTTTGTGTTTCTTTCGGTTGTCCCGCTTGAGTTGCACTGAAGCGCATGAATTTTGTTTTCTCCGTGTTGAGTGTGAGTAGATTATTATCAAGCCATTGTTTAACACTGTTTATACCAGCTTCTGCTTTACTGTGAACTTCATTCCAGTTTTTACTTTCAAATAACAAGACCGTATCGTCTGCAAAGGTAATAATGTGGTCGGCAAGGGAACTGTTACATAGCTCATTAATATATATATTAAACAAAATTGGCCCTAGAGTACTTCCCTGAGGTACACCAAATTTAATATTTGCTGAATCGCTTAGAGTATCATTAATGTTCACTCTTTGGCTTCTGTTTTCTAAATAACTAACCATCCACTTTAATAGTTGACCCTGTATTCCAACGCACTGTAGTTTTTTCAACAGAATTTTATGTGATATAGTGTCGAACGCTTTGGCTAGATCCAGGAATAGTGCAGTACATTTAATTCCTCCATCGATATTATTAGAGATGATTTTTGTCAGGTTAGCGATAGCGTTTTCTGTGCTTAAACCTGGTCGGAAGCCGTATTGTCTATTAGAAAGAATGTTATTAACTTCCAGATATGTGCTAAGGCGATTTTTTACAATTTTTTCAATAATTTTCGAGACCGAATTTAGCAAAGAAACTGGCCGGTAATTATGTACATGCGATTTGTCACCATTTTTGTGAAGCAATATAACTACTGAATGTTTTAAATGATTGGGGAATATTCCTAATTTAAAGCTTAGATTCGAAATGAACGCGATCGGTATTGCGATTGAGGATTTAATAAGTTTTAACAGATTTGATGAGACTTTATCAGGACCACAAGCATTTGATGACTTAAGATCGTCAATTATTTTCATGACTTCGTTTGTCGTTGTTTGTACATTGTCTATTTTATGACCGAAATTAGAGGTAGTAAACTTAGCGAGATCAATTTCAGTAGTATTAAGTTTATCAAGAATTTTTTTCGCAAGAGTGACTCCCACTGAAGTGAAATAATTATTGGCAAAATTTGCCATAATTTTTGGGTCTGAACAGTTTATATTATTAATGTACAACGATTTAATTTCGGAAGATTTATTAATTTTTGTTTTAGATATATTACGAAAAGTTTCCCACAGACGTTTTGGCGTACAGTTATTTTCGTTAATAATTTTTTTATAATAATTTTCTTTGATCGATTTAATTAAATGTTTACATAAATTCCTATACTTCTTATAATGAGCTTGTACTAAAATATTTTCAGGACATCTTTTCGCCTTTTCGTGTAATTGATTCCTTCTGTGAATAGATTTGACAAGGCCAGGGGAGATCCAAGGTGTGAGTTTTACTTGATTATTTGTTATGTGTATGTGACTAGTGTGTTTAGATATATATGAATGTAATTTTGTGATACATTCATTCATTGCTGAGTCAGTATCAATTTGGTCTAGAACGTTTTGCCAGTTTTCTGATCGCAAGTCTTCGACTAAGTTATTGTAATTTGTTCGAGGGACATATTTAATTTTAGCATCAGTGGGAGGTTTGTTTTTAAGACAGAGAGCTGTGGTGTAGTGGTCTGAAATTGTAGTGTGAAAAACAAATGAGTTGATTAGGTTAACATTTTTAACATTGATATGGTCTAGGCAAGATTTACTCATGCCCTGTTCTCGAGTAGGGCTGTTTATTGTCTGAATGAATCCATTTTCAGTAAGCAGGCATAAATAATCGTTATATTGACGGTGGTATTCGGGAATAGTATTAATATTGAGATCGCCTATGATGATTTGACGTTCTATTTTTTTTGAACTATTGATGATTGCTTGAAGTGAGCTCAAAAAAGTGTCGATGTTTTGGAAAGCGGGTGATCTGTAGATTGCAAAGATACATAAGTTGTTGTTCAAAACAATTTTCAGACAGTTTGCTTGTGATAATAAAATTTCATCTACTTGTGCTTGTATTCCGTCTCTGATGTAAACAACGATTCCACTTGATTTGTTTAAACTTATGTTAGTGTGATATTCAGAGTAATTTTGTATAATTTTGGAGGTGTATTCTTTATTTATCCAACATTCCGACAAAATTATAACATCGAATGAGTAATTAAATTGATCAAGAAATAATAAAAAATCATCGA
This sequence comes from Hesperophylax consimilis, assembly GCF_061612785.1. Classification (NCBI taxonomy): domain Eukaryota; kingdom Metazoa; phylum Arthropoda; class Insecta; order Trichoptera; family Limnephilidae; genus Hesperophylax; species Hesperophylax consimilis. The sequence continues at coordinate 9,679,883 of NC_142842.1, forward strand.
TTTTTGAAATGCTTCTGATATTCTGATGTATGATTTTTAGGCTATATGAGCCCCAATTGTATTTGTTTAGATTATTTAGATCATAAATAACATTTGTGTTATAATTCATATCGGAATCATTATAATTATCATATGGTAAACGAAACATATTTAGTATATTTTAAATAAGTGTAGTATTGCGTAACATAGTTATTATATTTTAGATTAACGTGGTGCTGTGATAAACTTTCGCATAATATAAGTATTAATACAATATCTAATTTAGTTTTATTGACACCTAAAATTACTATGAAGCTGGTGATAATACAAGTTCCTAGCAGGTAGTGGAAAGCAATAGACTTGATGAAGCGGGAACAACGACTAAATATAATAGTAAACAAGCGAGACGAAATATACCTCGAGAGCGAAATTGGTACAATTTTATCACAGTGCTGACAATTTTGATTCATCGGAAATGAGAATAGCATTTGATCCCGCCTCTTTTCTAATATATATGTTCCCTCCTTTAACCCACGCGAATCGAAACACACGTTCCTTGGCATATTGGCGTGTCTTAAACCAGAGCTGCTTTGATCGAAAGGTCAGTTGTTCGGAAACGTAGATAGGCGAGCGAGGACCGGCAATTCCAATGTTCAATGTGTTAAGTTTGTCTTCGGTATTTTGTTGATTTTTATTGTAATTTTTCACATCCGCTAGCAGCTGATCTCTAGCTAGATTCGTCTTTAATTTGATAACTATTTCTCTCGGATGATTCTGTTTATTATTTTTTTTAGCTGACCGATAGATAGAGTCGATATCTTTAGTTTGAATCGAGGATTTTGTAGTCTGGCAGATGTTGAACATTACGTCTTGTAAATTCTCCCCGTTGATTTCAGGAATGCCTCTTATTTCGGCATTATTTGCTTTGAGGGCACGCTCTTGAAATTCTAGACCATTCTCCAGGACCGTAATTCTGGCTTCCAAAACGGCGTTCTTCTTCGTGAGCTCATCATTCCGTTGCTCCATGTTACGAAATCTGGCAAGAAAGTCCTCATACTGCGCACTTATGAATTGGATATTTTCTAGAATTTTATTATTTTGGTCCAAAATATCATTTTGTTTTTTTTTCCAAATTAGTCGTTTTATAAATGACTAACTCTTGCAGTTCTTCTAGATTAGTTGATGGTTGGTAGGTGTGCGTTGAAGCTTTGTTGGTCACTTTTTTTGATGGTTCCAATGTTGCGGTATCACTGGTGGTCTCCGTTAAAATAGTAGCACTTGAGGCGGCTGAACGAGTATCCTTTTTGCACTGCTTGCACTTCTGTTGGGCACGCCTTTCTTGAGTAAATCGACGGTATGTATTCTCATTTATGCCTCCACAGGCTAAATGGTAGGTGCCTTTACACGTCGCACACACAAATATTGATTCGTCTGAAAGGACGGCTTCTGGACATACTCTGCAGTGCATCTTGAATAATATATTTACTTCCAGCCTTATAACGACACTACGATGATAATCGAATTAGGTATATTGGTTGAACTTTATAAATTATAAAATAAAAATAAAATCGCTTTTATTTTATTATTCTGGATTTGGTAAGATTCGATCCTAGGATCATCAAATGTCTGCACCGAATTCAGGTGACGCCTTAGACCACTGAACCAACCAAGGCTTGCGGCGGACTGTGGTTTTAACGGCTTATAATATAACCGAGCACCTGTAAATTAAATAATTTACTGTTCTTTTCAATATTATCAGTTCACTTTTGTAATTTTATTATTTTTAAACACTATCACGGGACCAATAATTATGAACACTTTGATAATTAATTATATATCACCAACAGATTGAATTTCAAATTAAACTGGGAGATAATATGACAAATTCACTGTAAAATGACGCTGATCTGTCACCTCACTTCAATATTTGTTCTTTTTTAATCACTTAATTGAAGAATATTTCTTTGTTAATTAGATGTGACACTATAATCATCTGTGGTAAACAGGGATAAAACTTATACTTTGTTTTATAAGCGTTTTAAACTTTATATTTTAATTGTTTTGTTCGGAGCGATTGATTTGCGTGTACGTTAGTTAGTAGGTGATGCCTGAAAATCCACAAAATAAAATAAAAGGCACTTTTTGGCCATGTTTTTTTCTTGCATAAATCAAAACAGGCGGATGGTGTTAAGCGGGAATTTAAACCTTATCGCTATCTACGTAAGGGTTATTATTGATAGCGGCTCAATTTAAAATAATACACGACGTAGTGCATCGCCTTAATCTGTAGATACGAGTATTCTATTTTACTGTAATGAAACCAATCATTCCCTTACCTTCCAAGATACAGGCAGATAATGGTGCGCAGTGCATTATCCCCTATACAAAGTAAGTGCGTTTTGCAGTTAGTATATACTGAGCGATCTAACGTCCGACAGCGTGCAGAGTAATGTCTAGAATTTCACCGAAATTAAGGTAATTAGATGCACGTTATATACAGGCTCCGCAGAAGCAGAAGGATAATATGCACCAACCGGCAACCACCCAGACACTGATCTGCGCAGATCACCTGAAACGTAGAACAATCTACCTTGCCTTGAGTACTGGTATACTCACTACGAGTAAATAAATCCCTTTTTGGTTGTTTTTTAGATAATTATCTGATTCTTATTTATTTATTAGTACTTTATGACATCGAACTTACTACTTATGGCGGTTGTCGGTGCGTGATATTCCTGCGTGAAATTATTCACTTTAATTAAACATACTGCTCCTACTTATTTAATTTATTTACTGTACCATTCCTAATCTACTATTTTTCCAACTTGAATATTTTGTATTTGTGATGTTATGCTCATTTAAATGTTCTTTTTGAAAAAAAAAAGTTAAAACCCAGCTGGGCGTGAAATTCAACTAACTAACTAACCACCACGCCTTTCGCCGCAGGGCTAGGCAGAGAGGACTGACCGCCAAACAACTCTGTATTCGCACACACTCCTTGCTTCATTCACATTTATACATCGTCTCATACATACTCTTCTATCTTTCTGACTCTTGACATGGCCCGACTGCAGTATCTGATTTACTTGATCGTCCCATGTCTTCCTCGTGCGTCCCCGACTTCTACCATTCACATTTTCGTCATATATTCGCCTTACACTCCTTTTTTTGTTCATTCGCTCTTCATTCCCAAATATAAAGCGTCCCTTTCTTAATCTTTGCTCATTACGTTTACATCAGCCTTGCATTCTTTGCGGATCTCCACATTTCTCACACGATCGTACATGGTTTTACCACATATACGCAGCGGCGTAGCTACCTAGGGGCTACGCGGGGCAGTGCCCCGGGGCCCTCAAGCTCAGGGGGCCCTCGAATCCTTACCAGAAATCTCGATCGAACTGAACTTTTGGAAATTTCACCCATTTTCAAAATAAATATGACAGGTTGCAACTTGCAACCCCACTTTAATCATGACAACTCAGTTGAGAATAAATTCAGCTAAATTCAGGAAACAGCATCAAACGTTGGGATCTACTGTCAAAATTCACTGGCGAATCGGACCCCACTCTAAAAAAACTAAATCCGACTAGATGGTCCAGTAGGGTCAATATATGGATTGTTATGAAAATAACATACGATTATTACTCTAAGTAGGAACCTGTCAAATTTGTGATTTATCTTGTCTATTGTTTATGCTCTGGCAACAAGGAACTTTAACAGGAAGTGAGAAAAAATTCAAGATGGTTTCACTTCCCGGCCGGACAGAGAAGAGAGAGGGTGTCCGGTCGGGGGGTCAATTATTATTTCTGTAGGTCTGAGGATCTAATCGAAAGTTATTTCATGGATTTGTGATTAATACCGAAATGTTCAGTTTGTGCTTCAAGATTAGAAGTCTAGTAATATTTCCCGCGAGTGGAATTCGCCCCGGGTGGCGTGAATAATGAAAACGTTTTTCACCATGTGTGGCCATGGGGGTAATCAGAGTTTATCCAAGCGATCGGTGATTATTTCTGCCGATAAACTGTTTTCGCCGAGTGCATTTTGATTCGGAGCATTTTAAAATCGTACCTCACATCTGATGCCGTCGTCTACTACCTACATGGCTGGACCTCACATTCTGATGCCGTCTACTCCTCTTGGCTGGACCACACTGGGCCGTTGGCCAGCCACATTCTGATGCCGTCTACTCCTCTTGGCTGGACCACACTGGGCCGTCGGCCAGCCACATCCTGATGCTGCCGTCTTCTAGCTACATGGCTGATTCATCTACTCCGCCATTCGCGGCACTCAGTGTTCGTTCCTCATAACTACGTACGTTCATATTATTTTAGACAGGGTAGATAGATTCTACGTTCTGGTCGATGGGGGTAAGTTTTCACCTTTTTGTATTTCTCTGTGAAATTTATCAAATATAACTTGTTACGGCCATTGGAGGGGGACCCACCCTTTCCCGACGGCTGTGTGAGGAAACTGATTGTTTAACCTCCTTAGCCGCACACGTCAGGACTCTAATTTTGTAAAAAGAAGCTACATTTATTTTAAAATGAATCTAGACCCTCCAATGTCCCTGCATGCATGATTGTTAGTACGAAATAATGTATGTATACTTCCATTAATAGTAACACAAAATAAGAACACATATGAAATGTGTTCGCCTGGTGGTTTGGCATCTAAAATTAAATAATAAATAAGGAGCACAAATTTTATAAGTGGAAGTATGATTGAAACATAAAAATATACAAGCCGCGTATCGAGGGCAGTTTACCCCACTATCACGGGGCGGTCCCGGCAAGAATGAGCGTGGCAAGCGGCCTGGCCACAACGATCCCAAGCACCCGCGTCCCTTAGCCAGTTTTCCGAGAGTACCCTCGAAGAAATGTAAATGGGGGGAGGGGGGGGGGGAGATACTCCCAAAGACCCTAGGGAATGAAGTGAGCCTCAGGTCACCGGAGGCAGGACGGAAGGGGACCGGGCTCGCGCAAACATTCCCCAGGCCCGCTCATGATGCCGGGGGAGGCACCCGTGGTTCGTGGGACAGCCGCCCCGGATTAATGTCACCTTACTGGATGCAGGAACAGGGTCTATCCGCCCCCGTGGTGGGGAAATGAACAATACAGTACGATAGAGTTCAGTTCGACAACCTATTCATAAACCAATTTGTTAGTAACAAATAAAAAGGCAAATAACAAACGTAGAAAATAAGTTGTGATCAACAACAAATTGACCGTTCATAATAGAAAAAAAAAGAAGGGAAAAAAAGATTAACATAGTAATAAAGAGCTAAAACACAAAAAGAAACAGTATTATCATTATCAACGCGTTCCTAATAAATAAATAAGGCCTAAATTCAAAAGTAAAAGGAAGAATGTGCATTAAAAAAAAAAACAGTGTAAAGAATTGGCAAAAACGGTGTAAAAAGCCAGTATACACAATAAATGAATAAGAAATAATAAAACAAACAAATAAAATAATAAATGCATTGCGATCATGCCATAAGACAAAGAAAGTAAAACCAATGAGTATATAAAAATAAAAATAAAACATAAAGCAATCGCGCATAAACAATATTAAATTTGTTATAAGAGGAGTAACCGTGGAGTGACAGGAACAATACGCTTGGCACCTGAAACAAAGATGATTTTAATCTAAATCAGCAACTCTAAGCACAGGCCATCTCTCTACCCAGGACTTTACAAACTTTTTGAAGCATTCAAAATTTTCTCTGTTCAACACGAGATCGGCATTCCATGCCGGTCTTGTAATCCCTCTCAAGCCATCCAACATTTCCTCTCGGGCATCCTTCATCAACTCGCAGTGCCACAGAATGTGCTCGGCTGTCTGGTTAGTGTCACCACATGAACAGTTCGGATGAGGAGACAAGGCGAGACTATGTAGCCGCCCCCTGAACTCCCCATGACCGGACACCAATTGCGTCATATAGTGATCCAGTTTTATGTGCGCCCCTTCCATTCTGCTTTTAACTGAAGGGAAGAAAGAGAAAGTCCATCTACCCTTCGTCGACCTATCCCATCGCTCTTGCCATACACTCAGCGTTCTATCTCGCATGGCTTTCAATAAGTCAGGAAGGGACACCGCTCCACCGGGTGTCAGTTCGACTCCCAGGTGGACAGCGGCCTTACCTCTTGTCAATGCCTTTTTTGTCAAAACTTCCCTTATTTCCAAGTCAATCGGCAGTGTACCAGCCAGAACCGGTAATGCATCATTAGCCACAGTCCTATATGCGCCCGAAAGAGCCAACAGGGGAGTCCGTTGGCCCCGCTTGAGGGCCAAGTGGATCAATGCATTATCCAGCCGGTGCTCCCACACAGAAGCTGCATACGAGACATGCGTCACGTAAACACCCCTATATATGAGGCGAAGTGCCGGAGTCCGCAATCCCCACTCAGCCGTTGAGAGCCTTCTCAATTTCAAGAATAGGGCCTGGGCCCTGCTAGAAACGCTCTTGACGTGCGCTAGGAACGAAGAAGATCTATCTAAAGTGACGCCTAAATACCTGGTGCTTTCAACGAAACGAATAGTGGAGCCTCCCATTCTGATGGTAGGGTTTCTGGCACGACTGAGCATACCCTTCATCAAGAGTCCCACGGTCTTATGGGGAGCGAAGTTCAGCCTGTTTCTCTTACCCCATTCAAGAATTTCACGCAGACCCTCTTCTGCTTTACACTCCACTTCCTTTCTGCTGTCCCCTGAGACCAAAAGAAACTTATCATCTGCGTAGTCGACCGATATGCATCCTTCAGGCAAGGGTAACCTAGAGGAGTCGTCAAAAAGGATGTTCCACAGGTCAGGCCCGAGGACTGACCCTTGTGGACAGCCCATGTTAACGTCACGTATGATGAAGAAATCACCATACATCACAATAACCTTTCTGTTACGTAAATAATCACTAATAATATTGAACAGTAAAGGCGGGCAATTACGACTTTTCAACTTAGTTAAAATCATCGGCCACCACGCATGATCGAAGGCACCCGAGATGTCCAAAAATATTCCAATTACATACTTCTTGGTACAAACCCTCACCCATTCAAGCGCATACTTAATGGCGTGCTCAGTGGACTTACCGGGGATGAACCCAAATTGGCGGCCGCAGGGTGGAGACAGGGTGAGACGGAGCCTATGTTTGATGATTTTTTCCAGTATTTTACCTAAGATTGGAAGTAAAGTGATGGGTCTGTAGGCTCCGATATCTGTTCTCGGCTTGTTGTTCCCCTTTGGTATAATCCGGAGCACGCCTTTCTTCCATTCTGTAGGGAATACTCCTCTACGCAAGCACGTTTCCAACACTTGATAAAGCTCCTCTTTAGCGTGGATCCAAACATTCTTCGCTATTATGCCGTTCAATCTGTCAAATCCCGGTGCCTTCTTCGGACCCAAACCCTTAATTATGATTTCAACCTCTGCTCGACTTAATGGTGGTACGCCGTCCCCCTGGGCGAGGTCTCTAGGTGGAAGCCGTGACAGGTTTCTTACCTGTTGATGGTGAACACTTTCCCCATTAACTGAGTCTAGAGGAACTAACTTGCCCAGAAGTGTCTCAAGAGTGGAGACTATGTCAACACTCTCTGCGTTCCCTTCGCTATTACCGAGCACAACGCTCGATAAGTATCGTTCTGATCCTTTTCCCGAGTTTTCAAGAGCGCTGTGGATTTCCCACGGGTTGGCGTTACCCACTTCATCTACCCAACTATGCCATGCAGCTCGTTTTGCTGAGAGGACGGCCGAACGATAGGCGCCACGGGAAGCCCTAAAACGGGCCTGAAGTGCAGCCGCTTCTTCAGGCGAGCATATACTCCGCCTAACCACTACCAGGCCCCTATAGGCTCTTTTGTAGGCCCCTTTCAGCAAAGTCAGCTCTTGTGTCCACCACGGCGTCCTAATTAACTTCTTTGGGTTTGATCTGCCCAAAGAAGTTTCAGCGGCTGATACCACCGCCGCGTTGAAGAAATTCCCCAAGTTGTCCGGTTCCCTAGCGGCTACGTCATGAAAACCCCTTAAAGATTGACGCAGCGCATCCCCAAAGCTATCCCAATTCGCCCTAGTGGTTCTGAAGTTCCAAGATGATTGTGGAGCTTCTGTCTTTGTGATTCCCACTGAAAAAGTTATCAATCTATGATCAGAAACTATCGCACACTCATGAACCGTCCACTTTGATATTTTTGACGCAACAGATCCAGAGCAAAGAGTGAGATCAATGTTGCTTTCGCCACCGGTTCCTGAAAATGTTGAAAACGTACCTGGTTCATTGAGGATGAACAGACCTTGCGCTGAGATAAGATCTTCGACGGCATAGGATCTTTCCGTTCGATTTCCGTTAAAGTCAAACCAGAGAGGCGAGCGCGCATTGAAGTCACCTCCAATAATTATGTTTCGGCCTTTTAATTTATGCAAGGCACGCGTGAGGCTCAAAATATGCGGTTCAACTAAATTACCATATTTAAAATATACTGATATCACGATGATCTCAGTATCGCCAAATTTAAAGGAAACACAGGTTTGGTATTCGTTCGACAGTCCCTCGAGAAGGAGGGGGCTAATCAACGAAGTATTGACCAGAATGTTTACGACCAACTTGTTACGGCCAGTCCAAAGTTTATCCAGATTACTTTCATTCTACAACCTTGCAACTTCTTTTCAAACATCATGTAGATGGGATATATTTTTCCCCGCCCTGAATGGAGAATTATGCTCTACCGTCGGTAGGTCGGTTTGGCGAGCTCTTTTCCAGTTCAACCACTGGAAGGGACTCTGGCGCGTTGGCCTTCAAAGACCAACAAAGTCAAACTTGGCCACCCACTATTCAATCATAATAACAGTCAATAATGTACTTAGAAAAACCACACACAATAACAGCCTATTAACACAACTATGGGCTAAGTAAGTATCATAACATTGTGACAACTATATATCCATAACAGGATATTATCAAAGCATTATCAGAAATAGTTCTAAATAGTCCTACTAAAGATGAGCGTAGTGAAGCAGAGAGTATTAAAACAAAAATGCTAAATTTCGAGTTCGTGTTGCTTTGCAAATTCATGCACAGTGTATTGAACGACATCAATTATGCATCCAAAACTTTACAAAAATGCGACATCAATTTGGGCGAGGCGAGTAAAGTTTTAGCAGAGACCAAAGCAAAGTTGCAAATTTATAGAAATGATTTCGAACTATTCAAGTGCAAAGCTAGTGAAACTGCAAGAAAATATGGTATTGATACCCATTTTCAAGAAATGAGGTAAAGAAAAGTTAAAAAAAACATTTTGATGAATTAGCTGCTGATCACCGATTTCCAAACCAAGAAAAATATTTATAATTGAGATTTTCAATAATGTACTAGACACAGTAATATCTCAATTAGATACACGTTTTATTGGTATGAGTGCAGTCTGTCATATATTCGATTTTCTAACACCAAAGTTTTTATTACATGTTGATGAAGCAACTTTATTACAAAAGTGTGACGAATTCCAAAGAAAATATTCAGATATAATAGGCCCTAGTTTTTCACTTCAATTTATTAATATTTACCATCTAGTTTTACCTCAACTAACTCAAGCATGAACTGTTCACCAATTATGTAAGGAAATAATGAGCAAATATGGAGTGCTAGAATGCGACCTAACGGAAGTATTTACAGCAATGTTATTATTCTTTACAATTCCTGTCACTTCTGCAGCAGCTGAAAGGTCATTTAGCAAATTAAAAATTATTTAAGAAATAAGATGGGCCAAACTCGACTCCGACATTTATCGCTAATAGCAATTGAAAACAAAACCGCATCAAGCCTGGATTTAAACGAAGTCATTGATACTTTTGCGAAAACTAAAGCTAGGAAAAAATTGTAAATATAATTGTTATTTAGTCAGTTGGTAGGCCCGACCTTTATATAATAAACCCTTGAATCTTCTCTATTTCGTTTTATTAGCCAAACCTACACCAAGTATTAATTGTAATTTATGTTGTTACTTGTTCTTGTTACTGTTTATTACCTGCACAAAAAAGAGCTTAAGTAGCTTAGCATTTTTAAAGTGTTTGTATATTTCATATTTTTATTTGATAAAACCTAATCAGTTTACATAGCAGTGGGGCCCCATTTTTTAATTTGCCCCAGGGCCCTTGGTTACCTAGCTACGCCACTGCATATACGCCTCAGGGATCTCATTCTTCATTCTTCCTTTTCCAGTTCCATGCCTCACTGCCATACATCGGGGTAGGTACCAGAAATCCGTTGTGGACTGCTAGCTTCGCTCTTTTGGACAGTTTTTTTTGTTACCGCCAACCGCGCTTAGTCCTCTATTAATGGAGTTACCTGCATTTACACATCTTTCAAAATCTCTATCAGCCTTCCCATCTCTCGTAAACATACTTCTAAAATACACAAATTCATCCATATGCTCCAAGTATTCATCGTAAACTCTTTCAAATACCATTAGACTTACTTACATCATTAACTCATTCTTCATACATACCTACTTCGTTCATTAAAGACACGAGAGATTGTGAGAAAGACTGAAATTCACAATAAATAAATAATTGAAACGTAGAGAGATTAGGCACAAATATTTACTGAATGTAGCCGAGCAACTACTAAACTGTACGGACTATCAAAACGGCTGTGCCACGAAATTTGTGCGTTTTCCGCGTTGTGCCGCTGTGAGTACATATGCGATTTGCATTAACGAATGGAAGAACTATGTTGACAAAACTTTTGTGCGCAGGATTTTATTGTTTTTATTGGTATATAACGAGAAAAAGGTGCCTTTTCCCTTGTAGGCATTCACCCAGATGATGTCTGCTGTCTGTACCAGCACACAGCTCCTAACATAAGACTGCGGCCAATTAACTAGAAATTAACTATTTCTGAGAAAACTGTCAGAAAGTCGGAAAATTTGTGTGCATTTCAGATTCTAATTCAAATAAACGTATTCGAAAACTAAAAACTGCTTTAGAAAGGTGATAAAATACACTTTAAATCTTTATTATTAGAAGTAAACATATCATTTTTGAAATATTAAAATTTTGAATGCAACATAACATTTTTTCAAAAATGGCTCATTGCTCGCCCTACGTTTTTTCGTCTAATAATAATAATAATAATAATTGGATGACTTGTACAGCGCCGTTTTTGTGCAAAATCACCTCAAGGGCGCTGTACAAACTTATAATACATTTCTACAGTGATCTATGTTATTTCTTAACTATTTATGGAGAAAATATACAGTACAATACTTACCCCTTAGGTCACTTGAGATTAAAACTTAATTAACATTATCTAATTGTTTATTGGCGAAATTTAGTTACAGGATTTAGGACTTAATTGAAAACTTGAATATAACTGGACTTTCTCTTAGGAATGATATATTTAATCTAAGGGTACGACAGTTTAAAAAGGTAAGTTTTTAGTTTAGACCTGAATTCTGTTGGACTAAACACAGAAACATAATTACTGATCACAGTAAAAACATCTTTTTTCATAAATGTATTCTTAACATTATAGCCACTTCACTTTTTGTCATTTCATATAAAAATTTACGAAATTTCATATTTTTTTCTCAAATTGCGGTCGGAATATTTGGTTTAATAAAGGTGTACATTTTAATTAATCTTTGGTTAACTTTTATATATGAATTTAAAGCTTCTTGTTTTCTCTTTCGAACACCGTTTAGTACATATTTCTAACTATAACGGTAAGGGAGACAAAACGATTTCTATGGGACCATATTGAGTTGTTCCAAAAAGCGAACAAATTGTTTTTATGGGTATTAACTGTTTGTTCCCAAAACCGAACAAATTACCCTGAGGAGTTAAGTACTGAAATGTTGCGAGAGCAATTTAGCCTGACCGGTGCTTGCTCCGCACTCTCTCATCCTGGTAGACAGGCGGGGCGATCTTGTTGTCAGAACAGTAGACGGGGATTGTCGGGATTGTAGATGGAAGAAAAGAAAGCACATTAAACGACATGTTAAAGATAACATTAAATGATAATAATATATATATATATTTTTTTTTTTTGTTTTTTTTTCTTTATTCATAAAAATATATTTGGATACAGGTTTTTTACATGCCTTTCGACTACCACACTAGACACATGTCCGTATTATGGTAGTCGAAATTTGTGTATAATTATATAAATGTAATACATGATTCATTCAGTTGTAAAATAGATATAGGTTAAATAGCTTTAACTGAAAATAAAGATAAATTAATTAATTATTTTTAAAAGAAATTTTAAAAAGAATTAAAATGAAAAAAAAAGAATAATAAAGCAAATGAACTTAATTTAATCATGTCAGGTATTCTTTAAAATAGTTCTTTCCCTTCATAAATAACCAATTCTGAATATATAATATTATGTACATGATCACATACAGGAAAGGAATTGGAGTAGGTGAATCTTGTAAACATAAAGATAAAAATAAAAATAAGGTAGGATACAAATAAAAATAATAGATAATGCTAGGGATGATAGAAATAAAAATAAGAATTATCGCATCAGCGTAATATAAAGTTTTTATCGAAAGTTAATTTAGAGATAAAATTTTTACTCGAAAAATAAGAACAGTATTAAGTTGTAAGGCATTCTTTATAATATTTCCTTCCCTGAGAAAATAACCAGTTCTGCACATTAATGGCATAAAGATCATCAGTTTTCGATGTCTTAATATCAATACTCAGTAAGTTGAACATTTTAGGCGCTATATAAGAGAACTGTCGTTGGACGAAGGCTGTTTTTGTTAGAGGAATTTAACATTTTTGGTGTGATGAGTAGCGGGTGCAAATATTGTGTTGAGTTTTGAGTGTTAAATCATTTGTCCTTATGTGTATAAGAATTGTCTTAACGTATAATTGTCTAATGTCTAGGATTGCGAATTTTTTAAAAAGGTCACAAAACACGGCTAAAGCCATTTCAAGTAAAGTTTCAATTCTGAATGGTGGTCTTACACCAGAGCGATACTGAGAGTATCTTCCATCTGGAACGTGCCGCAAGTATGCTATTTATTATTTTAATCGATTAAAATTGGGAAGTAACACAAATTAATCAAATAAAATTTGCTTGCGCACCCCGGTATTTGAACCCGCGACATTCGGCTTACCAGTCAAGAGCCTTCCCCTTTAGAACGGACCGTCGTACCCTTACCGTCGATCACAGAGACCGTGGCTCTGGCTCAGGCAATACCTCAAGTAGATAAATCTTCCACTTTAAATCATGATTATTATGTTTTTGGTGGATTGTTGCGTGTACAGATCATAAAATTACCCACTCGAAGTGTGATCTATACCGTTTTTAACACTTACCTTCCGAAGGGGGTAATACACGTACCCCAAAATGAAAATTTTGTGCACCTAATTCCGACGAAATTATTCTGTCTCCCAGAATTACTAATACTTTCAAAAATATTCCTTGTCGTAAACAAGTGCGGTCGTAAAAGGTGCATTTTACTAGAAAGGTTTTGCTTTACTTAATGATTGTTTGCTGGGCGAATAGGTTGGTAGGTCGTAACTAATAGCAGAGTGTAACTGGAAGGGGCAGAAGGAATATTAAAATACACGGTCGCTTCGCGATTTTATGGTGGACCCTAGTGACTCCCCCTTTGGATCGTATGTAATTTTTACCTTCAGTTACGTATAGGTTGAAGGAAACTAATGGCCTCCATTTACGTCAGACCTCTCGACTCCTAGGCCCTAGCAAAAAAATACAAGCCAAAAAAATCGATTCATTTCTGGCACACACCAGCAAAACCCACTATGCAATTTTTAAATTTTTTTTGTAGAAATTAACAAGGAAATCACGATCTACACCTATACAAAAACCTACAGTCCGCCTCGGAACAGGAATACCTAGTGAGGAGGACTGCGAATAATATACTTAACTTTGTAATTATAATTGTCGTTAATAAAAAAATAAAAAAAATTTATACGTTTACGAGTATGTCTTCAATGGTTACATGTTCTATATAATCATTGAAAGCAATGAGTGAACCAGAATATTGTAGAAGAGGAAATCACAATTTCACTGTCACAAATTGATCACAAAGATGATCCGTAATAAACCCGTTCGCATGCGGAAAATATCCGCTCTTTGCAAATGTCGGGTTGCGCTTGGCGCCTCCTGTTGTGCATCGGTGCTTAGTTTGCTCTAGGAGCAACTCTCTTTGTAATATCGATAAAAAAAATATTGGTATAAGTGGATTGCTTTCTAGTCACCAAGTTCAACGGCGGCTGTAGGTACCTGATCTGGTAACAGTATGGAACAGAACATGTTAAAATAAAAGGTTCTGTAAGGTTAGGTATGTTCTTTTTCGTTATGTTCCGTTTTGTCATGGAACCACCTGATTTCTATCGGAAAATTTTGCTGTACATCTAGTCAATCTATTTGCCTATCGTGATTTTAACGTGTAATTAAATACATTTAATAGTCTAGTGAATTCAATCTGTAATAACGGCCGGCCCGAGTTTCCTTACGGCCGGACCTTTCAACTCCACCGCCTAACCTTTCCCGTCTGATATTTAAGCTCTCCACCTGCCGAGGAGGGGATTTACGTAGATAATCTTTAAGTATAAGGCTTTTAATAACCCCACGCCCCTTCTGCTCTCCGGGCAGTGCCTACTCATCTGGCCCAGGGCCGGCTCTGGGAATGGGTTAAAACTAAACGATAGGGTTGATGGCATGATATTATTACATGGCTTTAACGACTGACTATCGATAATACAGCGAACGAATGCCTCGATTCAATCGGACAAGGCTTTTTCGCCATTATAGGCAAAACAGTTAGGAAAGCTCCGTTAAGCTAAACAAGTTCGACGCTAGACTTTTTGACGTGGGCGTTGGCTTTCAGTCAGGCTCATAGATCATTGGTTTTTTTTTTGCTACTACGGGTCAGTTATCCGAGCCTTTAGTATTAATAATGAGTTTTCGAACAGAATGGTTTCAATTTCAGCCTCTATCCCTACAATTGTAGCCATCTAGACACAAGTTGATGGCCTATAACCATCGACCAATAAGTACATCGATAGCCATAACAATAAATTGGGATTGTGATAATTGCATTGCGTTAAAAAACTCTGCAAATGCATATTTTTTTAAGTGTGAAACTACACGAGAGTCCCAACCATCTGGAGCCAGTGAGATTATGGCTACCCCAATTGGGGTATATTTTGAGACTGAAGGTAGTGAGGAAGAGAAGGAGATGGGGAAGAGAAAGGTGGGGGAGTATCTGGCTATTCCGATCTGGTCACCAAACACGGTTAAAGCCATTTCAAGCAACGTTTCAATTCTGAATAGTGGTCCTACGCCACACGGTGGGCTGAAAATCGCCTCTCATAGACATAGAAACTTGAATTTTCAAGGGTATTTTTTTTGGCTAGAAATTGATTCTGCTGATCATTACTATGCTATAAAATGTCGTACGAAGCAATTGCGTGTACAAATGAAGGAGTTATAATTTTTTTAAGAAAAATTTGTATGGCGCTGACATTAAAAATGAGGCTATCTCTGGAATCATAAGGTTGGCCGTTCTATCCTTACATACAGATAATACTACTATTTATTTGTATTTTTTTGACATACTTCATATTGTGGCGCAAGGTGCGATTTTTTTTTTTAAAATCCTAAAGTTGAAAAAAAATCTTTTTTTTGTTGATGATTCATTTTAATGCTTAAATGCTTTACATATGAGTATGCTTTGTCTAGTTTACAATATTTTATTTACACTCCAAGCCAAAACACTGTGCACAGTGAGCTGAAAATCGCCTTTCATAGACATAGTGACTTGAATTTTCAAGTGTATTTTTTTTGGCTAGAAATGGATTCTGCTGATCATTACTATGCTATAAAAATTTGTATGAAGCAATTGCGTGTACAAATGAAGGAGTCATCATTTTTTTAAGAAAAATTTGTATGGAACTGACATTAAAAATGAGGCTATCTCTGGAATCATAAGGTTGACCATTATATCCTTACACACAAATATACTATTATTTATTTGTATTTTTTTGACATACTTCGTATTGTGGCGAAACTTGTGATTTTTTTTTAAAAAATCCTCAAAGTTGAAAAAAAAACTTTTTTATGTTGAAGATTCATTTTAATGCTTAAATGCTTTACATATGAGTATACTTTGTCTAGTTTACAATATTTTATTTACACTGCAAGCCTAAAAGCATTTAAGCATTAAAATGAATCATCAACATTAAAAAGGGTTTTTTTCAACTTTGAGGATTTTTAAAAAAAAAATCGCACCTTGCGCCACAATATGAAGTATGTCAAAAAAATACAAATAAATAGTAGTATTATCTGTATGTAAGGATAGAACGGCCAACCTTATGATTCCAGAGATAGCCTCATTTTTAATGTCAGCGCCATACAATTTTTTCTTAAAAAAATTATAACTCCTTCATTTGTACACGCAATTGCTTCGTACGACATTTTATAGCATAGTAATGATCAGCAGAATCCATTTCTAGCCAAAAAAATACCCTTGAAAATTCAAGTCTCTATGTCTATGAAAGCCGATTTTCAGCCCACTGTGCGCCAGGGCGATACTAGGAGTGTATTCCATTCTGGAACGTGCAGCAAGTATACTACAGGGTTTTACAATAAGAGATGTTATTTTGATATTCAATCGTAAAAGATCAATGGTTTCGTTGCTTGTGTGGCACGTAGCGCTGTCTTGTTGAAAGTAAACGTTGTCCAGATCAATACCATCCAATTCCGGCCACACAAAATCTTTAATTATCTCTCGATAGCGCAATCCATTCACCGTAACTGTTGCTCCAGCCTCATTTTCAAAAAAGTAAGGTCCAATGACTCCGCCGGACCATAAACCGCACCCAACAGTCACACGTTGAGGATAGAGAGACTTTTCAACAATAACTCTTGGGTTTTCCGAGCCCCAGATGCGACAATTTTGCTTGTTGACGAAGCCACCGAGGTGGAAATGGGCCTCATCACTCAAGATGATTTGCATTTGATTTACTCAAGTGAATTTTAATAATTTCAATGCGTTCTTGAAGCGTGTATCGTTCTATTTGTATTAATGGCGTAGTTTCTACTTGTCAAATTTCAAAAAATGACAGCTTCAAAAGTAACATCTACCGAAATAGCGGGCTATTCAAAATAACACCTCTTATTGGAAAACCCTGTATATATCATTTTAAATAAATAAATAGTAAAATAACACAAATTGATCAAATACAATTTATTTGCGCATGTCGGGTTTTGAACACGCGACCTTTGGCTTGCTAGTCGAGAGCCTTACCTCTCGACTAAGTAGGCCGTCTAGCTCTACTTATTGATTGAAAGTTATTCGGGATATATGCTTAGCTCCTTAATTCATTCATCATTATTTCTCCCTGTCTTCGTCTCCCTGCCTGCCGACTTTTTTCCTACTTTTTCGTTACGACGCCTATCGAGAGTGTATAGATTCGCTGTTTTGGGTTAGTCTATGAGTTTCTAAATAAATATTGCATTGAGATCATCAGCGTTCCTACAGAATTCCACGTCCTTAATAGTGATTTAATTGCCATACCGAGTTAGTCAGCTGCGCTATCTAT
The DNA here is from genome assembly GCF_061612785.1 of Hesperophylax consimilis. Taxonomy (NCBI): domain Eukaryota; kingdom Metazoa; phylum Arthropoda; class Insecta; order Trichoptera; family Limnephilidae; genus Hesperophylax; species Hesperophylax consimilis. The sequence goes on from NC_142842.1 coordinate 9,697,439, forward strand.
AAAACTAGAAAGCTCTTATAAGGTTAAATCTCTGCTCAAAACTCTTGAAGAGTAATGCCTCGCAAAGTAATACAATTAATACAAGGAACTGAGATCACCGCCGCCTGGGATGCTGTAAGGTAACAAATGAGATGAAAACATCTTAGAAAAAGCCTCGGCCCAGTCGTGGACAAATTGGTCCCTACACGCGATCTCGTTTCAAGGGAAGTGATCTTGAAATACGCTTCCCTCTTCCGGGAACTAGCCATTACGAAGTGGTCGGTAATTCAACAAATGTATTTCTGTTATTAAAAGTAATTAGATATTTCTACAGCGCCCGCGCCGTTTTTTGAGAAAAATCACCTCAGTGGCGTTTTATAACTCAATTTATAAGTCTTTTAAATAACAAAAAAACTACTATTGTGCACAGGTTCCTATTTTTATAATTTTGTAATTACCTATTATTACCAGCTCTGTATTGTTTTTGTTAAGTTATGTTTATGTTATACCCTATGTTATGTTTATGTATGTTATGTTATGTTTATGTTTATGATATGTTATGTTCATGTTATGTGTATGTTATGTTATTACATGTTTATGATATGTTATGTTCATGTTATCTGTATGTTATGTTATGATATGTTTATGTTGTGTTCATGGTATGTTTGTTTTATGTTAATCTTTATGTTTTATAATCACATTTGTTTACTCCCATGTGCTGTGTTTGTTTATAAGATTGCCAATTTCATAGTTCTGTTTAAAAAAAAACGCTACTAATTTTAGAAAAATCTTTGGTTAAATCACGAAAAGCGCCCACTTATATTGTACACAGGTTCCTATTATTATAATTTTGTGATAACCTTCTGTTACCAGCTCTGTACCGTTTATGTTAAGTATGTTATGTTATAATAATAATAATATTTTATTCCAGGATGTGGGGAGGTTTGTGCAATCCCACACGTCCCATATAGATATACATTTTTTTTTTGTACAATAGATATAATAAATTATCAAATAAGGAAAACTATGCAGGGTGTGGTCTTGAGTGCGCTGTTTATGTGTATGTTTATGTCTATGCAGGGTGTGGTCTTGAGTGTGTGTTTATGAGTGTTATGTTTATGTTATGTTTGGTTTATTTATGTTACATTATGTTATGTTTATGATGATATTGTTAATAAGAAAATGTTAATTGTATATGGCCAAGATCACCCCTAATGGGTGAAAGCCAAAATAAAGAATAATAAAATAAAAATAAAACCTACAACTTATAACTTTTGACGTAATGACGTACCAATTGAGCAGGCTTTCGAAAATAGTGTTGTATTCTCTCTCCAGAGATACTAAATTAGATTTGTTAATGAGTTTTACAATGTTTTCACTGAAAAGATACTTTCTGCAGAATGTTCCTACCAACACTCCTTCTATTTATAATATTGATGACCTTACAATATTTGATTGATAGGCGTAACTACCGATGATTTTATACGCATTTCCCGAGCACGGTCGTGCTGTTGATAGCCAGACCGATATTGATAACTTAACTAATAAGAAGTCGACATACGCTGACAACACTAGTGGTATTATCTATCTGAAATAACATATCGAAATGTCAAACGTCATACAGTTACGTGAAAATATGAATAAATTGGCAATGTTGAATTGAATTACTAACCTAAATATACATCGCAAGTCAGCATTTACTTTTGACACTAAACACGGTGTTAATTAATTACTTGATGAGATTTTTATTCACAGCTTGGTATGTGAACAAATTTCGTTTCTGCAAGCCCGAACCAATGTTGCGTCATTGGGCCGAACGGATTCAACTTGCCCTGTAGAATGCTTCCTTCTTTCAATTCTAAGAGCTTCGTTAGTTCAACTCCGTTCGTTAATAACCCAGTATTTTTGCGTAACGAACAACAATAACGTTTTGACACAGGGCTTTATCGATAGTCTGGCTAGACCTCCAGGTCAACCTACTAGGAGTGCCTCTAGCGGCAGATGTATTAAAAGTAATTTTCGTAAATTTATTTATTTATTTAAACGTCCGTTAGGTTTTATTTCTTTTAAATAAATATTCCGTAATAGTTATCATAATTTTATAATCATAATAACAAGCTGATACAGTTAGGGACTATTGCAAAGCTGCATGTATATTTGCTTTTTGAAGCAAAAAGTGGACAAAGCAAGTTTCATTCCCCATACGATCTCTGAGAACAAGAATTGTACATAAAAATTAGTGCGAGAAGCAACTACATGAAATGGGTCTAGTTTTGTTTTTATTCGGTAAACTATAATCGATCATACTCACCAGGTCAGGGCTGTCAAAATGTTCGTTAATGACTTTAATTAATAATAAAACATCAACATTATTTTTGCTGTGTCAGTACGGATAGTTTAAGTTACTGCATTAAATCAATATAATTTATATTATCAAGAATCATACGACAATATTTCTTTCAATTATCAAGAATCATACGACAATATTTCTTTCAATTATCAATCAAAATATGAGTGGAAATAAGCAGAGATTTGCTAAAAACACATAGGTTTTCGGCTCTTTTGAGCATTCCGTGTTCTGGAGTTGCATTTGTATGCTTCTCGGGTGCAGAATTTATATGCCTTCAAAATGTATGTTATATCCTTTTAATTTTATTGTAATGAATGTTGTATAAAGGTATAAAGGTGACCAGAGAGTGGAATTATATTTAAGAATGCTTCTGACTAGCTTTATGTACAGCGTTTTGAGTGTGTTAGCGTTGTGTTCTGCGGTTGAGTGTATTAGCTTTATCTACAGCATTTTGAGTTTATTAGCGCTATGTACAGCGTTTTGAGTGTGTTAGCGTTATGTACTGCGGTTGAGTGTATTAGTTTTATCTACAGCATTTTGAGTTTATTAGCGTTATACACAGCGTTTTGAGTGTGTTAGCGTTGTGTACAGCGGTTTGAGTGTATTAGCGTTATGTACTGCGTTTTAAATGTAAACAAATGGAAACATTTTCAAGCATTGTTAGCTCTCGAAATAAAAATTAACAAAAATATTACTGAGAAAGGTTTACCATTTTCTTTTTAATCCGTCAAATCCGAAAGTCAAAATTGGGCACCCCTTAAAGTGGGCGATTCCATTATAAAAATAAATAAATAAAACCATCCTGGCTGACAAAGCATTTGTGAAATTTCCACCAAATGATATAACTCAACTCAATGTGATAGTTTTCAAAATATTTTCAGAATGTTTTATTCGTGTTGTGTGCCAAATTTTGACGTTAATTAAATTTATCAAAAGGATCAATGTTCCCACTTTCGGAATCCCATTATAATGCATTGCGGTCTGAGCGCGTACATTTACTGTGAATAATGCATTGCGGTCTGAGCGCGTACATTTACTGTGGATAATGCATTGCGGTTTGAGCGCGTACATTTACTGTGAATAATGCATTGCGGTCTGAGCGCGTACATTTACTGTGAAAATGCATTGCGGTCTGAGCGCGTACATTTACTGTGAATAATGCATTGCGGTCTGAGCGCGTATATTTATTGTGAATAATGCATTGCGGTCTGAGCGCGTACATTTACTGTGAATAATGCATTGCTGTCTGAGCGCGTACATTCACTGTGAATAATGCATTGCGGTCTGAGCGCGTATATGCTCTATGAATAATGATTAAAAAAAAATACTCAAAAATATAAACATAATTGATAACGGAGTAATAATTTAAATGTAAAACTATACGTTATACATATTTAGTTTTTATAATTATGCCGGTATCAAAAGTTTTATTTAAAGATGTATTTATTTAGTTAGAAATTTTTAGTACCGTTATTGTTTTTTTTTATTTTTGACCTTTATTTAAAAAAAAAGTTGTTTAAGCTTAGGTTTTCAACATATTTATTTAGATGTTTTTTTTAATTCTCTACTGTTATTTTATCATTAAGGTATCTCATGTTTTCTGGTAATTTTAAATTTTTTAAGTATTTGTAGTTCTGTTGACATAAAGTTTTATTACATATAGGAATCGGTAACATAATTTTTTCCTGTGATTTGTTGTTGATCAATAAATAAATAACATCATCCATGTAATAAAATGAGCAAGATCGGCTGCCCACTTGACCCTCAGTGTCTTGGTCTTTTATAGAGCTGTTGTTTGGATACTGTGCCAATTATTTTAGTTCATATAATTGCATTAGAATTGTCAGAACACTCTTTCCATTTCCTTTTTTTAATATTTAGCATTGTCAAGTTTGTTTTGCAGAACTTCATTTCAATTTCAAGTTTTTCTTTTATATTCAATAATAATAATACAATTTATAAAAAATCTGTTACTATTAAGCGTGACAACTGTTTCGCCTTCTCAAGGTGAATTTTATGGTAATATATAAACGAAAAACCGTTTATAAATCTTTGACTTTTACTTCTACGATCTCTTTCAAACGCACCTGATATCACTGCTTCAATCATTGATGTTTAGTTTATGACTTCAACTATTCGATCGCTATTACGAACTGACTTCTTCGAATGGAAAAACGTGATAGTACGCCATTTCTTTTGTATTTTAGATCTTACGAATTTTCATGATTTTGTCGACGCCCATATTTCTCAATATTTAAAATCAATGTGTAAGTTTCGCCAACCTGGGGGTCCCCATCCAAGAGAAGCTCTCCGTCCCCGGAGCCCGGGTCCAGAACCAGGTCGGCCCCTGGAAGGGGCCTAGGAAACCAGGGAATCCAGGTGGACCAGGGAGCTCGTGCACGTGCTCGAGCATGTGCACCAAAAAACATATGTTCATGTGGACCAAACACATATGTTCATGTTATCCAAAAAACATATATTCATATAGACCAAAAACCATATGTTCATGACAAAAAAACCAAAAAAACATGTTTGTGTCAACCAAAAACATATATTTATGTGGACCAAAAACATATGTTTATGTGGACCAAAAATATATATTCGTGAAGATCAAAACATGTCATCAAAAAAAATATATATTTACACAAAACATATGTTCATGCGGACTAAAAAACATATTCATGTCAACCAAAATATATATATATTTATGTAGACCAAAATACGTATGTTCGTGTATAATAAAAAACATATGTTTTTATGTGGAACAAAAACATAGGTATGTTCATGCCCAAAACCATACATTCATGTAGACCAAAAAACATTTGTTCATGTGGACCAAAAACATATGATCATGCCAAAAAAACATATTTATACGTTGACACGTTGTTTTTTGACACATATGAACATATGTTTTTTGGTCCACACGAACATATGTTTTCGGTCCACATCAACATAAGTTTTTTGGTCCACATGAATAAATGTTTTTTGGTCCACATGAACATATGTTTTTTGTCCACATAACCATATGTTTTTTGATCCACCGATTATGTTTTGTTCTTTCCGAATGCACCCGCTCTTGCGAGCTTAGAGCGTGGGCACATCCGTCCCGTAATTAGCCATGGAATTAGACGGATATTCTCTCGATTGGCTTTGTAATTCTGCCTTTCGAAATTTATATATCTCTCGTGCCAGTGCGATTATGATATCCCCTGCGTTTCAAATATGTTTGGTCCGCAAAGATAAAGACGTACAAGATGTTCAACACTTAACTTAGGCAACTCATCAAACGGTCCAATCAATTCCCACGTTGATCCATTGTACCTGCGATTTAATTGTGTTGCCCTTTTTGATTTATTGGTCTTTATTCCGGTAAAATTGCTGACTCCAGTTCATGGTTCATTTGGTAAAGTTTGATCCAAATTTGATAAAGTTGTCTGATTTTCTAGAACAGATGATGGTTGGTATATATTGCTGTGGACTTAGATTGGATGAAATAATTACACTGCCTTTATTGGCTTTTCTAATTATTGCTCATATTGTTTCCAACCACAGTACCTATATAGATACAGAATATGTAGTGTTTTAGTAAAGTCTATATCGGGAATATTGCTTTATTAAAATCGATGCCGTGGGAGTCAATCGCGACCAAATGTGTGACAGTTTCTGACGGTAACTTCAAACATTAATCCATTTTAATCTAATTTTTAGGAGGAAGGATGAAAGTTTGTGCTAGTACCTCTACGACGTTCGTGGCGGCCAAAGATATTAGAAGAACGAGATGTGCTATGAGCAGTTCATACTGTGTGGAATTGTTTTGCCGAGTGTCGCCGGTTTTGTTCACCAATACTACTGCACACCTTCGCTTACGCTAAGGTATCCGCACTAATACATAGAACTGATTTCTGTGCGTACACGTCCCGATAGTATTCAAAGTACCCTAATTAGGTAGTACTCCGCCTACGGTCCGACGGCCAACATAGCATATCTCGTTCTTCTAATATCTTTGGTGGCGGCTGTACGTTCCGAACTGCGCACGCGCAATGTGAACCCACAATTCTCGATTATCCGGATTCGACACGTGTCCATTAGGGTGGAGTGACATTGCAAAAATCAAATCTCGGTATTGTAATAGCTGCCAAAAGATGCTTCATGTCATTCATATTCTCGTAAAAATACTTTAAAAAATCTAAACTTATGTCTTCATTCAACAACCTAGCGATTTCGTAACGTAAAAAACGTAAATTTAGCCATTTTTTCCCAAAATCTGAGTACAGTCTCAAAAATATAAAATAATATCCATTACTTTCAATTGCATTTACCTTATTGAACATTACATGTTTTATATAAAAAAAAAAACACTGCATAAATTGCTCTTAAACTAGTGAGTTTGTGAGCGCTGTGGAGGTGGGGGGGATAATTTCGCTCCTATTGTTTCGTCGCAGAAACTAGATGCGACTTGCATCTAGTTTCGTTTCGGCTACCGCTGACCGTAGACGTGTTAGAATCCTTGTCCGATTAAATTTTAACACATATAATTGTTGTGAAAATGAATGCAAATTACACGAGAAGCAAAATTTTATGTCCAATATTCGGGGCACCAACTGAAATGAACTCTCAAGTGTTACCTACTGTCTCAGAAGTGATTAAACATTATTTGTTCTTACGATATGAGCGTAATCTTAACTCTACAAAAAAACCGTCAGTATTCGAAATAAAAAGTGTTATATCTGCAATTGTTGAAGGAATTTGGAAGCGCGCTTCTATTCCCATTGTTTCACACAATCGAGTGATGAAACTGATCCCAGATCATTATAACGAATACTTAAAACTTAAAAATTGGCAAAAAAAAGTGTGCATTATTATGTTAAGTTAAATTCTTATAAAATCAAAATGAATAAACTTTTCGATATTGCTTCATGCAAATGTAACAATCTGAATATGTGTTCCTGCGAAAAGACGCGCAAGGTACCCACCAAAGAACAAGCATTCATTGAAGACCAAAGATCTTCGAGAAAAATGATGCTGGGAGCAATAGACACCGACACAACAAAAAAATTACATCGGAAAATGAGGATGCAAGCTCGTTTATCTGAACTTGTTTCGAAGGTCAGCTCATCTACAGCATCAGCGACAAAACCACGTCAACCCTTTTTTGATGAAAACCAATAATTTTCTTCACATTCTTCGCAACCTCCAGAAAATTCCCGTATGATGTTAAAACTCCCCACTTTGGCCAGAATCTGCGATCAGTATGGTTTGTCAGACAGGTCGGCATCAGCTGTTGCAAGTGCTACATTACAAGATTTTGGCATAGTAACCGAAGACGACTCTAAAATGGTGATTGATAGGAGCAAACTCAGACGAGCTAGACAAACGTGTCGCACTTCTTTAATAAAAACATGGCAGATGTCGTCGGAGTCAACGAAAATTCAAGGTCTATATTTCGATGGAAGGAAGGATAAAACACTGTCTCAGGAAAAAATAGGGGATAGATATAATCGGAGAACGATTTCAGAAGAACATTATTCCATTTTATCTGAGCCGGGGTCTCAATATGTTGGACATGTTACACCATCATCAGGAACTGGCAAAAACATCGCAAAGAGCATGTTACACCATTTAAAAGTGAACGGTTTTAATTTGAATGATTTATCAGCGATTGGATGTGATGGGACTGCTGTCAATACAGGCAAAAGAAATGGAACTATTAGATTCATGGAATTGGAATTAGGTCATCTGTTACAATGGTTTATCTGTCAGCTGCATGCAAACGAACTTCCCCTTCGCCACTTGTTTCAACACTTAGATGGTGCTACAACAGGACCTAAAGGGTTTTCAGGACCTATTGGAAAACTTATTTCAAGCAGCTCTGAAAACACCGTTATAAATTATTCACCAATACACTTTGAGATGCACAAACTCAACGCAGAGGAATTGAAAAATTTGAGCACGGACCAAAAATACTTGTACGAAATATGTTTTGCAGTTACAACAGGTCACTGCCCACCAAATTTAGCAAACCGTCATCCAGGTAGTATTTGTCACTCACGCTGGTTGACGACAGCAAACTCAATACTTCGATTATATATAGAAACAACTAACCCTTCAGTGAACCTAAAAATTCTTGCTGAATATGTTGTTAAAGCATATGCTCCGACATGGTTTGAGATAAAGAGGCACCCGTCGTGTAAAGATGGGGCATTACATGACTATAATAAAACTCACCCGATATTTGAGCACCGATCTACGAGATATAATTAATCCAGTAATTCAAAGAAACGCCTATTTTTCCCACCCGGAAAATCTGCTACTATCCATGATAATGGATGACAACCTTATTGTAAGAGAACCTTATTGGGTTTGAGACGAATATTAAAGGCGCGAGATAGATGTCCGAGTCCATCTGTTGTTAGAGACTTTATTATTCCAACAATAAATTTTTCAGCAAGTAAATATTACGATATTATCAACTGGCAGGAATGCGAAGTTACACCGCCACCGATACTATCCGAAATCAGTAATGATGGCCTAGTTAAAATGATAAATAATTTCGGTGAAGAAAAGGACAGTATTGAATTTCCCAGATTTCCCTGCCACACAAGCAGTCGAGAGGTGCATCAAATTAGTTACCCAGGCATCGTTGTCTACAGTTGGGCCTGAAGCAAGAGATGGATTCATTCGGGCGACAATAAAATCTAGGCATATAATGCCCGAATTTCACACCAAATCTCATTTCAAAACACGATAAATATTATAAAACTTCGATAATGTTTTAAAAAATTCTCTTTGTTAAAGTATTTTATTTAATAAAAAAACATGTTTCTCAAAAACACGAAAAAAACAATAAAAATCAATAATCCTCTTCAAAAAACCAAAAATAGACCCCGCCTTGAAACTATGGTAATTTTATTTTTATTTTCAGATGTGTTATGCACCTTATTAGCTATAAAACCCCTAATAAAATTGTATTTTTGCTATGAATATCGCTTGTTTATAATGCTTGGCAGAGTTTTCAGCGACTTTTTTCATACAATTTTTTTCTAAATATAAATGTGCTGGTTGTTGAATAAAGGAATGTTTCGATCGAGTTGATTTTTTTAGACGAATGAGGTGTTATATAAAGGCAACTTTTTTTTTGCTATTACAGTACTGGCATCTTTTAAAAAAAAAGTCCCATACAACGTCACTCCACCTTAGTGTCCATATGGGATTGAATTAAGTGAATTTAAGGCGATGCACTACGTAGCAATGCACAATCATGTGTATTTGGTTTGAAAATTTGGTCGCCTAGAAATATTTCAGATGCTTTAAATAAAAACCGCGAGTATAATACATCCAAGCCTTTGAAATAATCGAGTATTTTTTACATAAGTTTTTTTATAAGCCTAGAAAAAAATAATTTGTAAGGCCTATGAAACTGCTTTAAAGTTCAAAATTTCATACTTACGAACCTATTTTCGGTTATGGTTTTATTGTATAATGTGGCAAATTAAGTTATTTATAAAATGATCGGAAAACATTTAAATATTTGTGCCTGAACATCCACAAAATAAAATATAAGGCACTTTTTGGCCATGTTCTCGCCTAAATCAAAACAGCTGGATGGTGTTAAGCGGGAATTTAAGCCTTATCGCCATCTACGTAAGGGGTGTTAGTGATGGCGGCTCGATTCAAAATATTACACGACGTAGTGCATCGCCTTAATGTTGTTTTGAAGAGGAGTAGAAGAAAAATATACTTGGAAAGTGGGCGGTGTGCAATATAAGACTCATGGCGATAGTCGCGTATAGGGCATACTGGCAATATCTCAAATTATGATACAGTCGCATAGCTCAGTTCGTACAGGTACTATTTTTTTATCAATTCCATAGCTGGTAACTGAAACACCCACTCTTTTTGTCTTCACTGTTAGTAAATTCTAGGTTCTCATTAAGTTTCTCGTTAAATTTTTAATTTCCAAAAATAATTTATTATTTTAATAACATCTATACATTTGTTATGCCGAAACGTTAATTATATGAAATACCATCGATAGAAAAAAATAACAAAGTAAGCTTAAAAAAATATTATTTCGCTTAATTATTATCGTTTTTTTATATTAGCGCGCTCTCTCTAACATTCATATTTAAATATCTCCCTTTCAAACCATATTTGAATAAAAAAAAATATTGGAAAACCCTTTACTTGGCCTTAAGGAACAAAAGAATATTTCTTATATCTAAAATAAACATAACTCTATGATTAAAACCGAAGTTTTTAATATTTATTTCAATCGATACCGCAGAATTACTTAGGCTTTACACCAAACTTTTATGACTTAACAAGTAATAACGGATTTTTTTCTTACTACCTGCGTGCTAAGAATGCTTAGTACGAATGGCGCAAGATGCAAAGCAATATTACGTGCAAGACTCATTCTCATTAACATGCCAATAACTTGTATTAAATTTATCATCTTTTTGCTTACTGTTTTTGTTAACAAAACTATAAAACAGAATGCTATCCACGTTCCTACCGTTCGCGGTGATCCTCTGAAGATTGTCTAATCCTAGAGACCGTTGAATATACCTACTTCTATGTCATTATAATTACCATACTACTGCTGCTTTTTGTTTGCTGTTTTTATTTAGGTATGTGGAAAACCCTAAATACTCAGTGTAATAAGCTCAGGGATGTGAACTTCTTCGAAGCCTGAATTTGGAGAGCCTCTCAGAAACTGGTCGTAATGTAAAGAGCAAGCATATATTATATACAACAGCCCACAACTGTCATCCCTGTTTGGATCCCCCATTTTGCTGAAAAATTACCCTTGGTAAAAATAAATACTCCGCTCGTGCATAAACGGGCAATCTCTCACTATTTCGATGGGCCTATTCCATTCATACGACCGAAAAAGAAAAATATACTTATCTACTCTAGAAGTGACTTTAAATACAAAATAAAACATTTTTACAAAAAAGGATCGCAAAATAAGCCAGTGTAAACGTAATAACATGATTTAAATTAACTAAATTTTACAGTCAGGCTTTAGGAAACAAAATATTAACTAATAACAACTGTTTAAAAAAAAATGTGAATCGTTTTGTTGTAAAATCTTTCAGTGCTATTGGTTACCAAAGCTGTATTCGTGGTATAAGTGAGTTTATAAAGTAATTAACCAATAACTAATGTAACCAATACTGAAATCAGAAACGCAATTGTATCCCTCAATGTTAATAAATCATCGGGAAATGATATAATCTCAAATAAAACAATAAAACAACTCCAAAATGAACTGACCTTCCCTTTGACATACTTGGTCAATCTGTCTATATCTACAAATGTATTCCCCTCATGCCTTAAAAAAGCAACAGTTATACCTATACATAAAAGTGGTAACAAAAATGATATATATAACTACCGACCCATAAGTCTCTTAAGCTCCTTTTCAAAAATCTTGGAAACTGTAATGAAGAAGCAAATTGTTCATTTTCTTGAACAAAACAAATTATTATCACCATCCCAATATGGCTTTAGGGAAAATCTAAGCACCAATGATGCCATAGAAAATCTAACAAGCATAGCCATAAAAAACATAGATGAAGGGAAAAAGTGTTTGGCTTTATTCATAGATCTTCAAAAAGCTTTTGACACAATAGACCATAAAATATTACTAACTAAGCTAAAAAAAATAGGAATGGCCGAAACAACAATGAACTTATTAGAGTCATATATAACAGGGCGAGAACAACAAGTACAAATTGGCAAACAAAAGAGCAAACTACTATCTTTAAACTATGGCGTCCCTCAAGGAAGTGTACTGGGACCGATCCTATTCATTATCTATATCAACGATTTAACTAACCTTACCATTAAAGGAAACATAATCAGTTTTGCTGATGATACTGTTTTATTATTTCAAGAAGAAAATTGGACGGATACATTTAATGAGGCTGAAAAGGGGCTTAGTGCACTTCAAAATTGGCTTAAAATCAACTCGCTTACCCTTAATATAAGCAAAACAAAATATACAACATTTTCAATAAACGCAAGGAGCCAACCAATAAAATCACTAGAACTAAAACTACACGAATGCCATGGAAATAATATACAATGTTACTGCCCCGTCATCGAAAAAACACAAAACATAAAATATCTCGGAGTAATAATCGACGAAAATCTTAGATGGGACCTACACATCAAAGGTATTACGGAAAAACTCACAAGCCTTATATATTTCTTTAAAAATCTAAGAAACGTATTAAATAAAAAGGATATGAAAAAGGTCTACTACGCATTATGTCATTCTCGAATTGAATATGGAATCATAGGATGGGGATCTGCTACACATAAGTACCTACACAACCTGAATACGATTCAAAAAGGAATCATAAAGACCATATTGAAAGTACCAATTAGAACGCCTTCAATTGAAATATTCAATTCCTTTGACGTACCAAATGTACAGCAAATATATGCCAAAAATATATTATTGAAGCTCTTCAAAAATAACAAATCCTCTACTAGACTGTGTATGCATAACACTAGATCGAACAAAAATGACATAAAAATATTCCAAGTTATAAAACCACATTCGGACAAAGAAACTATACATACTTTGCAACAAAACTCCATAACATCCTTCCCCAAGACATAAAACTAATAAAAAATCCTAATGAATACAAATCATTAATAAAAATATGGCTGAAAGAGGTCAATGAAAAAACCCTAAAGAAAACACTAAAAACGATATAGAAGACACTAAAAACGACATAGAAGACACTAAAAACGACATAGAAGACAAATAAACCATATTTAAATAACTTTAGTCCGCCTCGGCACAGGACCCCCTAGTGAGGAGGACTAAGAAATACAATATTTTATACTTAATTTCACCATTATATTTTGTATGTAACAATTATTTTATATAGTCGCTAAAATAAAAAAAAAAAATAAAAAATTGGTATTGACATTATTGTTGCAGTGAAATATATCCTTAGCTCGTGTAACTCTATTAGGAACATGAAATGAAATCAATCGAAAGGGGCATGAAATCAATTGTAGCGCTTTCAACAAGGTAATAAATGATTTTAAAACTGAAAAGGACATCAGATACATAATAATATTATAAATATGAATGAATCCAGGCTTGTTTTACAGGAAAGAGGCTTAACCCTCCAGGGAAACAGTGTAATGGTTAGTTAGTTAGTTAAACCCGTTTGTTTTAAATGCTAGCATGTCTACCTTTGACATTAAGCACATTGAGATAATCCCATTTCCCACGGTTATCAGCCAATCCGCCTCAGTAGCTGCGGCAGCCACAGTAGTTAATGCGGTACTTGTTATTAATCTGGTTGTCTTCGACATTATCCACTTTCTTTATAGAGCACAGCACAAAGGTGTCGCGAGTCACGACACCGTATTATAAACAAACTCTTCCATTTCTCCGCGCCAGATTCGGCCTGGTAATGTAATAAATGCCGCAGCGTTCGAGGCTCCTAATTAAAGGTGTCTTACCACAGTGGCGGCCGGTGGTCAAAATATCTGGGGTTTCACCAGAGTACAACATTAAGTCTTTCTCCCTTTAAATGTCAAACCCCCCAGATTTAGGGATTTCTCTCCGGACATAGCATCACTGCAAGACAATGCTCGATGACAACTCACGTTGACATGTTGTATCTTGTCATTATGGGGTGTCTGAAAAAAACAGTAGATGTAAAATTGAAGACACATTATCAAAAACAATATCACATATACGCGTTTCCATTTAACATGCTACTGAACAAACCGTTCCTTCCGATGTAGCAGATGTTCGGACGGCGTCCGATATGCTAACATTGGGAAAGAATCGAATGTACCTACGCATTCAACTGTTCACAGAATACGCAAACGAAGTATTAAAATTCTGGATCGCAATCAAAAACGAACTACTACGAACATAGGCACTATCGCTGTGCAAGTTACGCACGCTTATTAGGTACACAATATGAGATCTTTGTGAAATGTTATAACTGAACCGAGTTTCGTATTGTGATTAGCCATGTCGGAAATTTTGTTGGTTGTTCGGTGATCGGGAGCACTTATTAACTGGCCGCTACTGCTTACCACCACTTATAGGTACCTGGCTGAAAAGAAACAAGAGCGACATTATCATTTTCCCACCGTTTGGTATTGTGTCTTGTGTCTCGGTTCTATGCCGAGCAGTTGAAACTATTGCCATGTTCTGTAGAGGAATACAGATGTTGTTGACGTGTTACATCGCGTTACATCGGTTCATGCAGAAGGATTTATGAATATTTTTCCTTTAACTCCATTATTCTCCACTCAGAAATAAACAGTTTACATCTGAATACCAACACACACCACAAGCAAATCAACTGCTTGCAGCCACTTGCTCTATGACATTTCGATTTTCTAAGACTGACGAAAGCGTGGAGAAAAAGAAGATGTGGTTAAAGAGGGTTGACAAGTACCTGGCTATAAAATCTGGTCACTTGAGATTACTATACCCATTTAAAAAAAAGTAACCTCGTAAAATAATTTCCGTCAGGGCCTTTCATTTTTGGGGATGCATGTGGAGGGTCTTTTTGGGGAGAACGTGGGTCTTATGGCGAAGATTAATGCTAAATCACTATTTTGATTTATTTATTTATTTATTAAACGCCATTAAAGGCTTTTACAATAATGTGATACATGAGATTATAAGTACACAGTGGTACATCGGCGAATATTAGTATTACATTTAAGAACACAACAATATGTATACAAAACGACATTGAATGTGATACAATTTTCTTAAGGCATAGAATGCTACAATAATAGAAAACACTTAATTTAAACAGGATAAAATATACAGAAAAGGTGACTTGCCAACAGATATAATCTAGCAAAATATTATAGTAGCGCAAATAGTAGTGAGTTTATTGTTACAATCAAATTTATCTCCACTTGGCCACTACGGCCGGAGGGTATGGCAAAGTAGCTTCAACAATTAATCTTTATAACGAATTGGTGTACATTATGAATACCAAAAATATGCTTTAGATAAATTGGAGGTTTTCCTATCGTTTATTTACAAAATAAATAAAAACCCGTTTTGTGCATGAAATCGAACGTTTCTAGACTCCATTTGTCAAGCGATTTGAATGCCTATTATCTACAATATAAGGTATACAAAGAATATACACATTTTTGGCTTGTAGCGTCCTCTTAAAAGGCCCCATGTTGTAGGAGGGAGGAAACACAGAGGCCGGCAAATCGTTCCAAGCCGAGCTGTTGAACTCGAGAACGAGTCGTACAAACGACCCTCTCTCATGTGACAAATTTCAACCGTGGACATATGTTGGGCGCTAAGCACCGGTGCCGAAGGGATCAATGACGCTAGTTCCTCGGAGTAAATTCCATTGTAATACGGGTAGAAAAATGACAGCATACCTACTTGACGCTTGTGCTTTAAATATTGCATTCCGTTTATCAAGATGGGGGAATCTATCAAACGGACCGCCCGTTTCTGCACAGAGTCAAATGTTTTATTTACTTTTTATACAAGTATTTGGGGCTCTAGACAAGAGATGGCTGTCAAATTCAGCATTTGAACCAAGATGGTCGTCTCTCTTAGTTCATATAATGTGTTCCGATAGTACAGTTGGAATAATTGAGTAGGAACATTCGTGTAGGGGTGCCTAAACTTCAAAAGGAACTATTAACTTCTATTATAAATGTGTTACAGACCACCTGGTGATCAACTGGTGTGAGCCAATTGATAATACTCGTAACATTTACAATAAATTTGAATATTTTTCCAAATTCATTGGGATTCCGGTTTCAAGCCAGAAATCCAGAGCATTATTATAGTCATAATGTTGCGAATCGCACGAAATCAATAAAAATATATGTTTTTATACCGTAACCGTTATTTTGTGTCGTATTGGCTGAATTTAGATAAAGCGTTTATTGTAAGATGCCTGCCATTTAAAAATTATCTTCCCAATAAAACTTACGTAAGTATGTCAAAGATATTACAGATTGGATTTTGGCTCAGCGTCAATTTCAATAAAATTTTCCAATCTTTTAAAATGCACTAAAAATAACAGGCTGCGTTTAAGTTAATTTTAATATATTAAGACCTGCAGCCTAAAATGTCGAGTTCACTGTCTCTGGGGTCGAAACGTAGGTAGGTATATACCAACATATCGGCAGTATTAATTATTGAGTTAATTTATTTCGGAATCAGGTGTTTTTAATGCCAAACACCAAACAAATTCTATTCATTGGTGTCATGGTTTCCGGAAACTCCTAGTATAAGCGAGAAACTCGAGAATCTGAATACAGGGTGTTACGGGACGTTACTTTAACCAGTTATTCCTGAGATTATTTAAAGTAAAAAATGTTAATAATATTTTGGTCCTCTGTGACTTTTTGATTTTTTTTTTCAAGTTTTTTTTAATTCTTCCACATGTCGTCATTGGTAGCTCAGTCGAGTAACCGCCTAACCCCTCATATCGACCCTAGCTGTTTAATTACAAAATTTCATCTGAGACCAAAATTTCACAATATTTTTTACTCCAAATAGTGCCAGGAATCACCGGTTAAAGTTTGTCAAATACGTTTTTATATATATATTTATTCAATAAATAGATTAATACAGTAGAATCAAGCCGTCTCATTTCACTAGAGCATTATTCCCACGTCGAGATGTCCAGCCTTACAATTATAGAAATACAAAGAATGCATAATATAACTTATTAAATATATAAACCTACAAAATTATTACGAAAATTACATATATTTTATAATACACTAAATACAGTTTTTTAAATTAAAATTACAGCTGTGCAGTATGTTTATGTTTAGCAACAACAAAATTCTACTGTAAACTAATTAAGTACCTGTGGTGGCTTTTCAGCCACAATCATGGGGTGACCATACTGATTATGACAAGAGGGATAGTATGAATAATTATTAATATAAAATAACAATAATTAAATGAAAATTAAAATAGATAAATTAAACAGTTAAGTAAATAAATACATATATGTAAATTAAGTAGATAGTAATAAAAATGTTTAATGTAATGAAATTATTTCACACAATACCCATTAATATGTTGGAAAGAAAACCGCATATAACCTCAATGTATGGAGAATGCCTTAAACTAGACGTAGTTCTGTAGTATTCTGTGAAGTAGTAAGTATTTGCAAAGATCAACCCGCATTGTCCACATACCTTGTGGTATTAATTGTTTTCACCTTTTAACCACTTTTTAATTTAATAATAAATAAGTTCATAACTGCCTATCAACAGAATAATAACTTAACAATAATAAAAAAAATAACAAATAAATCTGATGTGTTAGATTTATTTTTAAAAAGACAGTTTGTCTGAAATTTTAAGACCACGCCAATACAATTGTTAAATATAATAATACGAGTAACATGTATTGGTGTTTTGTTACTTTTTGTTATTATCTTACTTGTGTAACAATATGGGTCGTGTGAGATTGCACCAACCTCCCCACATCCTGGAATATATAACTATAAGTTGTATAGCGCCCTTCGTGGCAGCAGGACGCGTCCCAACGCGTCCTCCAACCGCTTTGTGTTTTTTTTGTATTTTCAAGGGAAATGGGGCAAAATCCCTTAAATTATCCTTTCCCTTATTTTTAAAATCTATCAAATAACATTTTAACTTAAATAAAAATAAACATAAAAACCAGTTAATAGAACTTTATAATGTGTGATTTGAGTGCAGTGTTTTAAAAGTGAATATTCTGAAATTTTGCTCAAAAATATTCGATATTCGAAACGAACGTTGATCGGTAAATGCACCCCAGATGTTTTCAACGGAATTCTCGGAAACTCTGAAGGCAAGTGTTTTGCTAAGCCCAGGGTAATTTATTATCCCGTCGCTTTTTATTGCGGGCAGAATGCACCACTTCAACAATCACCAGGAACAGGATTACATGGAGATGAATGATGGACTCGCCGAACGTCACAGCAGTGCTGCCAGGGTCTCTTATCTATCCGAGGTGTCAGCGCTTTATTAGCAGCAGACACACACCTGGACGCATGACGAACCTCGTGCTGGCACTGTTGGTGGACGCGGTGGACTCTTTCGCTGCAGCAGCTGGTCCAGTTTCTTCACCACCTAGGATTCTTGCTGCAGAGTCTCCATCTTCTATATTCATGTCACCTATTCCTGTACTTCATTTTACTTAACTTAACTTCACTTTATTTTTATTTGTATTTATTTATATTTTTTGTAATACTTCCATCAACTGTAAAGCGCCCCTGAGGTGATATCTCACAAAAGTGGCGCTATACAAATTGTCCAATAAATAAATAATAAAATAAATAAACAAATCTTTGTCTAGGAGTACCGCATCTAGACAACCATGGCTTTGCTATGGCCGGAAGAATAGCGAAAGAACGAACTATTTTTTTAAATCTATAGATATTTTTGTATCCACTAAATCTAAACTATCTATGTCACCAACTACCCTACCCCTCACACCGAGTTTCCTTTCCCATTTCGCTGTCACATGAACAATGAACATTATGGATATTATATATTTTTTAAATCTATAATAATCGACCGAACAACATTATATCAATTATTAATATCAGATTTTTTTTTCAGAACTCTGCAAAACAGGCGATTGGTCTTTGGTGAACACAAACTTCAGTTAGATCCTCTTTTGGAACAAACTAAGGTAAGGACGCTAATTATCTTATTATGTTGGTATCCCGGATCTAACCTGATTTGTTTTGACGCTGTGATCATTTTAATGGTTTGTTAAATAATTTGAAATACAACAATATTTAGAGTGAAATTGCGTTTCTAAGGCATTTCTATTTTGCAGACTTCGGGTACCTACACTGGTTATATCCTTCAACCTTCTTATCTAGAATGTGCTTTGCTGATAATGGCCTATATCCTCTTGAACGGTCACACCAGCAACAGAGATTTGAGTTAAAAAAAAAGCCTGATGGGCTCTAAGAGGGAGTTAAGATTTTGCATTCTGAATTTTGATTGACATAACATGCTTCCGTTGAACACTTTATATTATCTCTTAAAGATAATCTCTTCATATGATATTTTGAGATATGAGATAGAAAAAAATCGAACAGTATGCTCCGAAACTTACAACATAAAAAACACATCTGATTCTGTTATCTAAGATGTTATAGGTATGAAAAATTTCACAGTGCTCCTTTAAATTCTATTTACCTCAGATATTTACAGATATATTAAACAAGTCATGTTTTATTAAATATTTTCGCTTACGTCTATTAATTATAACGGTTTATAATGTTTTTTAGCTCACTACCTCCACTATTCCTATTTACACATCTCCATTTCGAACATTCTTAAGTAATCTACTTCTTCTTTTTGAGCGCTTATGACGGAGTTTTAGTACACCATAGCAAGAACGCTTACTTTTCACCCTAGAAAAACTTTTCATAGATCTTCTCTATCGCTATAAGTTTTCTTGCTTGTCCACGTATCAAGTTTTCTACTTTACTCCTAATACCCCTAACGTGGGAAAAACAACTGACTCCAAGCGTTAGACCTATTTTAACTTGCGCCGTTATCTAAACATAGAGGTAGTAATCTTAGTTGGACAATATTAGTGCCGTAAATTGAGCGAATCCTCTATGAAACGAAATGCAAATCCAATAATTCCAAGTAAATTGTGTATCAGAGAGCGGCTGTGTAATTTGGCTTATCACCAGCCATTATGGCGAGATCTTACGTTAACTTTGCAAATGGGAATTTTCCAAAGAACTTTAATCACCAAACGAGATTATAATGACGTAATCGAGACGACTCTTCTTCCCGATGTGCTGTTGTTAGAATAAATGTATATATTTAAAAGTGCATTTTCCGCGCACGGAACGTTATACTTAACTTAACTTAATGCAGTTAATTGTTGAAAATACTCCTAAACTGTATATTATTGTAAAGTTTTCCCAGGTATGGATTTGCAACTTGCAACCAAGTCATAAAAAAACTAGGCAAATTTTTATACCTAGTACAATTTTTTGTGAAATTTCACTTCAAGGCTTATCATACGAGCCTGTTTACTGTATTTTCGCGTCCAAAAAAATATATTTCTAATTTTATCTTGTTTTTTAAATCAAATCCAAAATTTCTTCTCAAATCATACGATTTTTAATAATAATATATGGCTAATTTATATAAAATCACCTCAAGGGCGCTTAGGTAGGTCCTTAATTGAAAAGTATACATATTTTGTGAAACATTATTTTTATATTAAATAAAGAATTATACATTTAGTTATAACGATCATAATCTTGAAACGGAAACGGTATGTACAAACAAATTTACAGACAGACAAATCGCAAAACGGTCGAGTTAGAACATGGCTTCACTAAGCTCAGTTAACTACAGTGAAACTCATCTTTAGTTTTATTTATTTAATTTACTGGGCGACAAATCAATTATCCATTTATAGTACAAGATTTTTTTTTTTGACATTCTTAACATTTGGGATAAGTATAAATCTACAAAAATGTTTTAAGGTTATTTAAAGAGTGATATGATTAGAGATTTTTACAGCCAAAAGTATTATAGTGATTTATTTTTGGGGTATTACGCCGTGTTGCGCCACTTCCTTCTTTTTTTTTATTTGGTACAATATTTTTTTACATTTAAAAGTTTTCCAGTAATGTTGGCCTCACTGGGTGAGACTTTCCTCTCCTCTTTAGCCAATGTTAATGTGTAATGTAATGTATTTTCACATATGCTCTGATGATGATAGACACTGCAATACTGTCCGAAACGTAGGCTGAAGAAGGAGGTAGCTCAACACAGCAAAATACCCCGAAAATAAATCACTATATTTATTTAAAGAGTAGTAAAAATTTACTATTTAGAAATTTAATTCAATGGCACCATTAATTCTGCTATTATGTGCTAGAACATATGTTTTGCCGTGTGGTATCTTGAACAAGTCGTTACGCAAATTTCAGTCTAAAAAATACCGTTTTGAAGTCTTGTTCCCGCTTTTGGCGACACGAAAAAATCATTCAATAATGAACATCACCCACAATTATTTTTATACATCGATAATTTCTAACTGACACGGGTTTTACTATAGATTTTTAATGGTACTGCGTCTCACGAGCATTTTTCCACGGCCCATTATGAAACAAATTTAATTTAGGAATGTCATCGCTCTGCTGTCAATGAGCGCGCGCCAAACCGGTTTGGGTCTCACGGATAATATTATATTAAACGTTTTTAATAACTCATCGGTAATGTTAAATTTATGTAGGTTGTTAACTTTGCTTTAATATGTATTCATTTTTTTATATTTATGTAATACATCGGGCACCTAATTCATGTAAGTCATATTAGGAAAGTTATAGATTATTCACGATAAAAATAAATATACGGATGAGTAAAAAATAATTTTGGCTAGCCAATTGTCAACAGTAACAATATTATTGAGGGGCTATTGAAAATATAAGTACATATAATATTTTTAAAAGACTTAAATAATTCACGGAAGTAAATATCAAATACAATAAACCTTACAAAACATACGGAGATCAGAAATAGCAAATATAATGAAACCAAATACAGATTAAAACCGAAACAACTGAACTGCACTAAAAATACACCATGTAATATATTTATTACATAAAAATACAGATTGAAACCGAAACCACTGAACTGCACTAAAATACACCATGTAATATATTTATTATATAAAAACAAAATACTTTTTATACACGACTATTTAATCAAAAAGGTTCGACATGTTTCCAGGCTTTTTCGTCAGTATAAACATAATATTTATAATGAAAATTAACATATTTTAAAGTTGATTTTGATGAAATAGTGGTAAAAGTATTTTGTTTTCCACGAAGTAATTTTGCAATTATTGGAGAAGTAATATATTTATAATTGTTTCAGAAAACACCCTACACAATATATTTATAATTACTTTACAACGAAATTTTAATAATGTGTAAATGATATATCAACACCAGTGACGATTTCATTATCACTATTTGTTACAAAAAAGGAAAATATATATTTTTTTATTATTATAATGCATTGTACTTGCATTGAGAGTAATTAAGTATTATAATATCTTCCAGCTGTATAAATGGCAACATTGCGCCGTGTTAACAGGGTAGGTAGATACACTAATTGACTTTTTACACGATACTTTTTTTCGTCCAGTTTCGTTACGGGTCGCCTTTTCATGTGGGGTTCGGAGTGACAAAAATAATGGGTTCTATTTTGGTACCAATTTTCGTACAGTTTGAGATGGCGGACATTATTTAATTTTTCATCATCTGTCATTGTTTTAAGTAACTATATTATGTGAAAATATTACATGTTTATTTCGTTTTATATTTAAAATATTGCTAAAATGACTGCAAAATTCTGCTTGTGCACTTCTATCACTGTTCGGTGGGTATTGTGAATTTTGCGTGTATGTTTGATGGCAAAGGAAAATGACAAATATATTATTATCTATGAAATTATTGATAATTTAATTATCTTTGTAATTTAATGAATTGTTTAAGTTCTGTGAAACAAATACTAACCCATAGCTAAATTCCGGACTATTAACGTCAATGATATTATAACTAAAGCACTTCTGGCCAATTACCCTCCACAAATATTGATTTCGAGTATTAATTTAGGAAGATAAGATAATGCAAAGCATCCGGATACTTATACACCAAAGTCATAAAGCTCGTCAAACGAAAACATATTTAATTAAATATTAGGAACTAAAATGTTGTGCATCAATTTGCTTTCAAATCTGCCAGGTTTTTTTCAAATCTGCCAGGCTGCTCCGGTAATATTTTTTTTGTTTTTCTTTTTTTAAATTTTATTTTCCAAAAGAGAGATTGTTGTTGTTGTTTTTTTAAATTTTATTTTCCAAAACAAACAAAAAACTTTTTACATACTCGTTCACTTAGCCGAGTAGATGTTAGAACTCAACTGTCCAATAATATCTACAAAAAATGAAATGTTTTAAATTTTTTTTAAAGTTATAATATACCTTAGTGTCAATCGGTTTAATTGTTGGCAGATGAATCATATAAATGCGTTAAATATCGACGATTAATTTCATTCATTCATTTAGGATATACTAAGGACGGGTTGTTTCGGAGAATTTGAACAATTCATCAAATTTCAACTTTCATTTTCGGGTTCTGTGAAAGTCCTATTCAAGTTCTGTTATTGTATCATTGTAGGCTAGTTGCTTGACAAAACTGAATTAAAAACAGAACTTGAAAAAATCTTTCACAGAATTTGAAAATGAATGTTGAAATTTGATGAATTGTTCAAATTCTCCGAAACAACCCGTCCTTAGAGATACTTGCAGAACTTAATAATTATATTATCAAATTTGATTTTAATTAAATTAAAAAAAAAAAAAATGGATTTCAAGGAATTAAACACAAAAATAATAAATATTTAAGATGTATATCCAGTTTGGCCGCATATTGCACCCGTGTTCTAAAATTAATATAAAAACCCACTAATATTATAGAACTTCCTTCTTCTTCTGGCATTAGTAAAATTAGATTGTTAATGTTAGTTGTAAGTTATATGTCATTAAGATAGTAGTTATAGGCCTTAGTCGTAAGACAGTACTTATAGGCCTTAGACGTAAGTCACTAGATATAAGTCTTATATGTAAGTGACTAGTTTTAAGTCAGTAGTTCCAATATTAATTATTTCATAAATATATTTTTACAGCGTCCTTGAGGTGATTTTTCACGAAAACGGCGCTATATAAATTAGCCAAATATTATTATTATAGTGTCATCTACATTTCTTACTCCAAATATCATCAGAAATCACTGATTAAATTAAGTTAGGTACTTCTCTTAACACCCTTTTAAAGTTTTCATACATTTTCACTCGCCTAACACTCTTACATAAAAAAGTCTATCATAAATATAAACAAATAATAATATGAACGGGTATAGATTAACACCGTTTTACACGCTCCCCTGATTTATTAGACTATTTTTCCAGCCTCGCGCCGTGAAGATCAAAGGCTGTATCTTCGTATGGGAACCGGCGCTATTGGCTGGCAACTTTGATCGTTCCATGTTCCATTGCCTTCAGTAATATCGTATTCAGTATTCGTTCTTCATTCAATTTCAGTTTCGCGTTGCGCGTAGTCCGAGTAGGACGTGTCGACTTTTTGTTTCCTATATTGAGATCCACAATCGTATCGCAAGGTATGCGGCATTACTCTCGTAAACAACTTGTCAAGACTTTCGTGCGATGACAGTGCGCTATTGAATATAAAATAATTTTAACGATTTGCCATGCTCAAATAATTTATTGTAATATTTTTTACGGACGTGGTTTTGGTGTACTTTGATGTGTATTTTTTTACAACTACAATCTTGTACAAATCAATGAGAACATTGATTGATTTCACTGATTTCGTGTAACTTTAAAATTATTGGACTCGTAAAAAATGTATATTGACGTCAAACTGTTATTTGCTTATTAAAAGAGTTTTTTTAGTATTGTTTATGTGGTTATAGAATTCAAATAAATACCCATAGGTAACTAATCCACACAATTTTAATTCTTGAAGTATCAAATTGTAATTCTTAAGTATCAAATTTTTATTCTTGAAGTATCAAATTGTTATTCTTGAAGTATCAAATTGTTATTATTGAAGTATCAAATTGTTATTCTTGAAGTATCAAATTGTTATTCTTGAAGTATCAAATTGTTATTCTTGAAGTATCAAATTGTTATTCTTGAAGTATCAAATTGTTATTCTTGAAGTATCAAATTGTTATTCTTGAAGTATCAAATTGTTATTCTTAAAGTATCAAATTGTTATTCTTGAAGTGTCGAATTGTTAATTTTGAATTATGAAATTTATATAAATGAATATAAACAAAACAATATTTTTCATCAATTTTGTTATTTTACTATGAGCTAGGTTTGATTATTACTCTACGATTATTTTTCCGTTAGTTAAAAATCCTTTCAACTCTCAATAAATTTTAGCTACTCAATTTACTGAGTGCAAAAATTAATAATATGTTAGGATACCAAAATCACCCCTAAACTTGTCAATAAATTCTAAGTGATTTTGCATTTTACACCAAAATCTCTCCACAACGTCGTGATTTTCGTCGAGGACAAATCAATATCGTCCTTTAGTCCTCCACTTTTTTTTATTGATTTTTCAGTTTTTTTATCGACAATCGGTAAGTTTAAGATTTTGCGTTGATTTCTATTATAAATACAGATAGTAGGTACATTAATTGTAGGTGTTTTGCTAACAATCGGTAAAAAAGTGATGAAATTCAAGTGTTCACTCTTCATAACCTGATCTGATCTGGTTTCCACACTACTCAACTTTTCCTGGCTGCTGACAGGACCTGAAGATCTGCATCCATTCCTCAAACTCCCGAATTCTTCCGATAAAGCATTCCTCAAACTTCAGGTGAGATTCTAACATTTAAATAATATGTTAAAACAGTTTTGATACAAAACTATCGTAGACCCTTGAAATTCACGGGTGATGAGAATACGGCTGGTATACGCATTCCCTGCGATTATTATTATTTGGTTTTACGTTAGAGTGAGCTTTTCGAACAAAACTGTGTCCCAGGAGTGATCATTTTTGAAGTACACGAATAAAAAAAAAATTATGTGCATAACCATTGTTTTCTCAAAATCTAGCAATGTAAAAATATCATTATTTATTCAATCATAATAATCAAGGACTTTATAGTACGGCCATACTCCTTGTGGAGTATTTTGTTCTGGCCGTAATAGTACGGCCATACTCGCCGAGAGGTCAACATGGATTATAAGAACAATATACCCAGTGAGCTATTGAAAGCAGGTAAAACAAGTAAAAGTAACATAAAATAAAATAGAAACTAAAACAATAATTATGAGTAACGTTTTCCACTATCAAGACCTTATTCTACCGTATAATATTTATACCGCGATTATAAGTAAGACGGTGAATGTATATTTCTAATAATAAAATTTGAAGGTGTACTTCGCCACCTTTTAAAAACAGTTTTAGTTTTCTTACACATTAAGAAATATTCCATTTATTTGAATTTTATTGCAAAAGAGATGGGAAGTACTCTGACCTTCTGACAGAATATGCCAGAGGCCTGAGGGGTTAAACAATTTGTCCAAACAAACGTAATTCTAGCAGATATCGAAATATAATCTCCCAAATAAACAAAATAACATAATAATATAAAAGCGAATAAGAAAGTTCATATAAATACGACAATTTCACTTTTGAAAAAATTATATTAGTTGAACCATTAAGATGGCCACCATCTTGAACCGGAAACGGAAATTAGAGACAGACAAAATGCAAAAAGATCGCTTTAAAACAGGACTTCGCTACGCTTTGATAATAGGTAGTAAAACGTAAGGACGCTTTTAATGGTTGAGAACCGTAGACATGATTTGGAATGGACTTAAACGTTGTTTTCGCCGTACGATATAAAAAGTTATGAACTTTCTACCCTTTCTCTTCCTTCTTAATTTTCTTTCAACCTACCTATTGCTTGCGCGAATTGACCACCGTCCTGTAAACTCAGTTCCACCTCACGGCGTGTCCATATTCCTGGAGTAAGCTCAATTATTGGTAAAGTTTCCTTACTCCGCTTACTACTAAATACGCCAAAATTTGGGTTATTAAAATAATTTGTGCATATTTAGATTGAAGCAGAACCTTTCGGCAAATGTCACTTCATACTAATAAAATCCAACATGGTGGTTAAAGATGTAGTGAAAAGGGACATATTAAACTTTAAGGCTTCGCTATAAGCGTTCAAAAAGAAGAATAAGATTACCTAAGATTGTTTGAAAGGTTGATATGTTTTGAAAGGGTGATTTGTAAATACGAATGATAGAAGGAGCGCGCTAATATAATGAAAAACTCTTTTGTTAATTGACGAATATTTGAGACATTAAAATAAATTATTTAATAAAACACTGCTTATTTAAAATAAAGCAAAAAATCTTTTGACATCTGAGTTAAGTAACATTTAAAGACACATGGTGAGATTTTTCATACGTATAATGTTAAATAACAGAACCAGATGGTTTTTTTTTTTTAAATTTTTGAAGAATGCTTTGCGATTTTTAACATAAGAATAACATATATTTTTAAGAGCTTAAATATTCTTAAATATTAAATTATTTTTTACTTAACATATTCGCTTTCGTTACCATTGATATTACCGATTGGTCCGCCCATGGGAGTGATAGGCAGTGAACCGGTAAATTTTTTTTTTAATAAGTACCCCGACGTAAATAGTTGTATATTGTAGTAATTCAATAAGTTTGGCGTATTTAGCAGTAAGCCGAGTAATGTAAACTTATCTAGGTACTATTAAATTATATCGTATTGCTCAATTAGACAATACTTACAATTATAACAGATTCTAGAGGCATCGCATTATTAAGAAAAAAAATTATGGCAAATACTAGATTAAAAAAATCAGTTTATTTATTTATTTATTTATTATTCATTAACGCCCTATCGGGCTTTTACAGAGTAAATTGACAGTTTATGTATGTAAGTGTAATATAACACATGGATAATAGCATAACTAAATACAAAAAATAAAAATCAAATGCTAATACTAAGATTAACATAAAATCCAAATAAAATAATATTGTAAATAAAGAAATGTTTCAAGTATAAAGTAAGTATGTACATTGTACATTCATAATATATGCATTTAATTATTCATGTTTGTTGCAAAACCATTAAGACTGAAAAGAGTAAAATAATTTACTCGTCAGGTAAATAGAAAATAAATATAAATAATATACTGATATGTATTATAAAACTAATGTTTTAAAAAAGAAGAAAAATAATGTTTCTATAGAGAAAAAAACTAATAAGTAATGGAAAAATACCAACGCCGTAATTAATATCGAATTTAAATAAAAGTACTTGAATTGGTAAAGTATATCAAAGTATAATATACATATCAAGTATGACTGTACATGCATACAGTCATTAATATGCGTCCAAAAAATTTATAACAAATAAACTAAGGAGTATGTGAGTTCAACGTAAAAAGGTATAGAGACAAGACTTTTTTTAAAGCTAATAAATAATACAAATTAATAACTAGCAAATAAGTCTGAAATAAGTCGCCTTTTGAAACTCACAAAATTATTAACACCAAATCTATCAATAAGTTCACAGTATTTGTTTGCAAGGTGATGAATTCTTGGAATTGGTGAATACATAGAGTAGTTGTTACATTTAACAGTGTCTTTGCTTCTAGTTTGTCTGGCAAGTACATTCATATAAATTAATTCCAATAATTCAGGGCTGTCAATGAGGGATTTGATAATTTTGAATAAAAATAATATATCAGTTAAAACTCTTCTATCTGATAGTTTGAGAAGTCTCTTTTCGGCACGTATGTTATTATAATTTATAAATTCGATGGAAATATTCATTTTAAAATTGATGTACCGAAGAAATTTATTTTGTACCTTTTCTAAGGCTTGAGAATGGACTTTGTAGAACGGTGACCATACTGTTGAATTATATTCTAATTTACTTCGTACTAATGAGCAAAATAGATGTTTTAAAGTTAAAACATTTTTAAACTTTGCCTCCATTCTCAAAATAAAACCGAGCATTCTCATTGCATCGCTTGTAGTTTCATCGATGATATATATATGAAATCACTATTTACATTAATTTTTACTACGAATCGGTTTATATTATGAACACCAAAAAATATGGTTCGGATAATTTGAAGCTTTTCCTAACATTTCGCTTGAGTAGAATTAAAATAAAATAGTTAATTACTTTAAAAAAATATGAGCGTAATATCTATTTTTTTTGTTTTCACTAGAAATGTATGTACGGATATAAGAAACAACTTAAAAATACGATATTATGGTTGAGATTATCTGTGACAGTTTCCCTTTATTAACTTTTTTCTTTCTTATAAAATTATTAACAAAATAAATTAAAACCACTTTTGTACTTGAAATCGAGCGTTTCTAAACTCCGTTTGCCAAGCGATTTTTGTGCATATTGTCTATATTCGTGACGATATAAGGTACACTAATAATATACAACATAACACGGGCATGTGCCATGTGGTCTAAACATGCCTAAAAATTGTAATAACCATGTCAGTGAATAAAGAAAAATTAAAAAATATAAATATACACATTTTTGGCTGGTGGGTTCCTCTTAAAAGCCAAAAGAAATTACTACCGATTTATTAAAAGTATCTTTAAGTTATTGAAGATATCGATACTTTTGTTATACCGAAACGTAAATTATATTAAATTTAAAAAATCGCATAGTAAGCTCCGAAAATGATTTAAAACACGTTTTATTCTGTTCTTTAATATGTTATAGGCATGAATAATTCACAGTGTATTTTTAAATGCAACAAAAGCATTTGTTGAGAGATTTGCTCTATATTTTTTTATTGTTATTAAGTTTAATTTGTAGAACTCCATTTTATTTTTTTATTTTTTATATATACAATAATATTATTATTGGGTTTATAAAAACAGTTTATTTTTAAACAAGTTCTGCTGTGTAATTATTATTACGCGTGACAGCTGTTTCGCCCTCTGAAGGCATTATCAAACTGTTTGATAATGCCTGTTTGATAACAGTTTGATAATGCCTTCAGAGGGCGAAACAGCTGTCACGCGTAATAATAATTACACAGCAGAACTTGTTTAAAAATAAACTGTTTTTATAAACCCAATAATAATATTATTGTATATATAAAAAAAAAAAAAAAAAAAAAAAAAAAAAAAAAAAAAAAAAAAAAAAAAAAAAAAAAAAAGATTTGCTCTATTTCAAACGAGTCGTGTTTTATTAAATATTTTCACAATTTTCGCTTAAGGCGATGCCATACGTAGTAATGCAAAATTATGTGTTTTTTGTTTGAAAATTTCGTCGCCTAGAAATGTTTCAGATGCTTTAATTCAATACTGCGAGTAGAATACATCTTGGCCTTTAATCGAGTATTTTTATAAGCCCAGAAAAAATAATGTAATCCGTACCTAATAATTTCTGATTCTCACCTCCTCGTCCTTGCTAACTATTTTCGAAAGATTACATTCTGTTCGGTAACCATAATTTAGGTGCTTATATACACACATATTTTTTTCTTAATTATTTCCCTATAATATTATAACTTATATTTTTAAACGTTTAAATTACATAGTCGAAATTAAAAGAATGAAATTGGCGTATATGCTGTGGTGCAATCATCAGTATCTTATGGAATTATTGGATGGGGGGCGTGTATAATACGCATGTTAAGCCACTAGAAACAACGCTAAAAATAATAATAAAGATATTGTTGCATACAGATACTACCCCTGCCTGCAATTATTCCAAGAAGCTAAATTGTTTGAGATAAGAAAAATTTACTGTTTACAATGTTCAAAATATATATTTGCTCGAAATATCCTTTTTACAAAAAATGAAAACCGATTTAGTAATAGGTTAAATAATGTTTTTAACACTAAAAATGTATAATGCTCTCTATTCGACTACAGAAGTAAAAATAAATCCTTCTACAAAAAATATAAAAATGTAATAAAGTCTTGGATAAAAACAATTGATACAAACATTTACTTGCTGTAACATCTGAACTGATGCATCTTAACATTTTTCTTCTTTTTTTCTTCATATTTTTCTAATCTTATTAATGTATGTATGTGAGTAAAATTCTCAAGTTTAACAAATGGTTGGTTTTTTGGTTTTGTTGTTTTTTGGTTATTTTGTTAAATGAGTTTTACTTTACTTTTTAACTGTTTGATGAATCATATTGAGTCTTGGATAAATACCATTGATACAAACATTTACTTGCCGTAACATCCGACCTGCTGTAACATCTGACCTGTTGTAACATTTTTATTTTGTTTTTTTTTTTTTTATATTTTTCAATCATGTCTTTTGAATTGTAATTCAGTAAACACTGATTTTTTATTTTTTCAATTTTATTTTCTAATCTTCTACAAAGATAATGTATGTATGTGAGTAAAATTTTAACTGTTAATAAGCACAACTATACCCACGAACTGGCGATACCTATGTGGGATTTTTTTGGTTAATCTGCTAAATGTATTATTCTTTACTTTTTAACTGTTTATATAAAAAAAGTGTTTCCTTTATTGTAAAATTATACCAATGTATGTACCAGAAAAATATTAATAAAAAAATAAAATAAATGCAATATCAAGCAAGTTGTTATGTAAATTTTAATGTTACGGTAAAGTAATGTAATACCCATGAGGTGATTTATTCACAAAAACAATAAAAGTTATCTAATAATAATAATTATTATATAGGTATATTACCTATATCCATCCCGCTGTAAAACTGCGTCCATCTCATAGTTAGCAATAAGCAGTTTCCCGTTGATCTCGCCAGGCGGCTTTCATCTCGTCATGATTCCGGCCCTAAGAGATTCCTTGTCTTATTTATGTTGATGGTTTTAATCGGGGATGCAATGGACCTCGTGCGTTTTTGATGTCTTTCGCTTTAACGACCAAACCCGGTAAGAGTCCCCCCCCCGCCTGCCGCGCATCTCGTTTATAGCGCCTTCTGTTTGCAGTTAAATCTGCAATCTGCGGCCGCTCGCCGATAATTTGCATCTCTCGTGTTTGGTGTTCGGAGGTCGCATGGAGGACTCTGGCTTGGTCCGCTTTGAGTTTTGACCGAATAGTTGTTACTTTAAGGTATAACTTAAATTTCTCTTCAGTCATTGTTTTGATGGATTTACCTTGATTTTGACTACGGCATGCCTTTGAAAGGAAATATGTTCGTTTCGAGCTTTGACTGAGTAGGGTCTCCACGCTACTTTTCAATATACTCAAAAATTCAATGGTCGTGTTTAACCTTCATAGATGAACGTCGTTTGACTTTCTACTTTAGACTTATTTTTAAAATTCAAGCTTTTATTTGAATTTAACTTAATCAAAGATATTAGAAGAACGAGATGTGCTATAAGCAGTTCATACTGTGTGGAATTGTTTTGCTCAGTGTCGCCGGTTTTGTTCACCAATACTACTGCACACCTTCGCTTATGCTAAGGTATCCGCACTAATACATAGAACAGATTTCTGTGCGTACACGTCCCGATAGTATTCAAAGTACCCTAATTAGGTAGTACTCCGCCTACGGTCCGGCGGCCAACATAGCATATCTCGTTCTTCTAATATCTTTGGGTTTAATGAATGAAGTTTGGTTCAGTTACTATTTTTCTTCAATTACTTCCAGTTATTTAAACTTTTACATAAAACCTTTTAAGTTTTGTATTCTACAGTAACTTAGTTTGCCAAGAGACTATTACGATAGAAGGTTTTGATTTCTATTTGACTCTGATGTATCGTTCGCTGGAGTGGGTTGGGTTTTGTGTTTTTAAAATTGATAGAATGGAATGAGCTGGACGCCTGAAATCTTTGAAGCTACGGAGAAGAAAGCACTTGCAATATATATCCCTTGATCCCTACGTCAAAACACAGAAGTTATCCCTGCATCATAGATCCCGTATCAGCATCAGCCCTGTTTTGGCTTCTCGGAACATTCAACCGAGTCTCGGATAGTGTAATAAAACCTCGTCCAGTCGCACTCGGTGTGAAATACGATACTTTAACCGCGACAGGTTAATGGCGAACTAGTTTGGCTGCTCTATGCTCTGAGAAGTTGTGATTTGTGAAGGGATTAAATATAATCTCCGCCCATTAAGAACATTTAATATTGTCTCAGTTTGTGCCGTTAAAATAATAGTTTCGGGAATTAAATGCGCCATTATAAAAGTGCAAAAATTGAGCTTACTCTTTCCGAATGTCGGTAGGTACTCAATAATAATAATAATAAAAATTAAGCTTACTCTTTCCGAATGTCAGTAGGTACTCAATAATAATTATAATAAAAATTGAGCTTACTCTTTCCGAATTTAGGTAGGTACTCAATAATAATAATAATAAAAATTGAGCTTACTCTTTCCGAATATCAGTAGGTACTCAATAATAATTATAATAAAAATTGAGCTTACTCTTTCCGAATGTCAGTAGGTACTCAATAATAATTATAATAAAAATTGAGCTTACTCTTTCCGAATGTCGGTAGGTACTCAATAATAATAGTATAATAATCTATGTTATTACTAAATTATGTTAGACTATGTAATCTCCTTCACATTCTTCTAGAAATGGGAATAACAATTTGTTCCATGTTATTTGAGCTATATTACATGTAAACAACTATGTCACGTGTAAATAGCTATATTTTCTGTAAACAACTATATTACTTGTAAACAGACATATTAGAAGTAAACAGTTAAATTACCTGAAAGCCGCTTTACTACCTGTAAGCATCTATATTACATGTAACAGTTATATTAACTGTACAGACCTGGAAAAGGAATAATTTTCAAAACTATCTATCTTAACTACGAATCAGAAATTTGTTTTAAAAACCAAAAATCTCTCGAATGTGAAATCTGGCATCATGTAGACATCACATCTTTTTGTATCTGTAATTTTTCTAAGTTACTATTTTTTGTAGCAACGTAGTCCAACTTTAAAGCTTTGAAATTGATTTTTTTCTCAGTTGTCCGTGAAAAGTTGTGAAGTCCGTTGATAAAACTTGGAATAAGTTATCTATACTAAATAAATAAATAAAAAGCGAACTATTCCATGGATGCGATTAACCTTCCAACGGCTTTATTATTCATACAATATAGTCGCATTCACTCAATCAATTGACAATCCTGACAATGGACGACTTATAAAAAAATCTAAGATGGCGGCATCGTGTTTTGACAAAATCTTTTCGTGTTTACATTATTGTCTGGCGCCCCGCGCATTTTACATTATTCTAATGATGCCAACAAAAGAAATAATGATTAATGGACCACTCGCACTGACAGCCATTGGAAAATCATAATATATTATTATTGCACCCATTATTTGTCTATGATTTAAAACAGTTGTCAGATTAAAACTAAAAAACTATTTATTAGACTCGCATGGGCAGGCACTGGGAATTAATGTACTACTAAGGTTAAAAAAGTAAAGAGATAGAGTAGGTTCCTACCCGTAGTTTTACATTAACGATTGTTAGGTAGTTAAATAGTCCCAGATTCAGTAAGCAAATCACACCAACATTTATAAATACAAAATAACGATTTGCAACACACTTTTTTTAGAATTTCAGACATTAAAAATTCACGTACTGCGACACTATTTTTAGAATTTAGGTTGGTTTTTGATTTTATTCTGCTGATTTTAAAATTTATTATTATTAAGATTTCTGTCGTCGAGAAATGTGTAATAAGGCCATTCGCCTAAGATACTTACAAGCGACTCAAGATTTGTGCGTGTAGCATATACGGCGCTCTGAGTATCCGCCATAATATTTTGCTAGTATTCGAACATAATGCGACGCGTCGACAACGGGTTTGACGTCTGTTGCACTCTACGCTGGTTGCATACGCATCTACCACTCGTTTGACAGAAATGGGGTTTGAGCATGATTTAAATGTTAAATTTGCTCTGGTGGTGGAAAAATATCCATGTTTATATAGCTACGATTTACCAGAATAAAGAATTTAGCGGAGAAGGCGTGGATTGAGGATGGAAAAGAGTCAATTTGAAATCATTCTCAAGTAGTTCCTTGGCGGCAACGAATGTCCTGAAAATAATATTAATTTAGTTGTGTGGGTGAACCGAAAAACTTATTAACATATTTTTTTATACTTATAATAATGAAGAATAACAATATTGTCTTCATCGCTAGAGTCACTTAACGACGTACTCGTAGTAACTCCACGGCTGCACGTGGAAAAATGATCAAGTTCAGTATAATTCGGAAAGCGCTGTGTACGGAAACCAGCTTTAAAAAGTAGCATATCAGTAAGCGACATGTGGTTGCATCACAGTGACGTAGCTTGTAAGTATATCTGTGTACGAAGGGCCTAAGGGAATGAAACTAAGGGAATTTCATTGCCTTTCCGCGTATCATCAATGTACAATACCGAAGCCATTTTATTTCAAAATTTTAACACCTTACCTACTGTTTGTTATGGTTTTATTACGTGCATTTTCATCATTATTCTGCTTCCACAGCTTCACTATCCACCATTATTAGGTACTGCTCGTTGATAGCTGTCTCCGAGATGCTGGCATGCTAAATAAATAAATAAATAATGTTTTGACACCGGCCTGTCCTGCTTAGGCTAGCAATTAATCACAGAATACTCGAGAGAGCGTATCTTACAATGTACGG
The DNA here is from genome assembly GCF_061612785.1 of Hesperophylax consimilis. Taxonomy (NCBI): domain Eukaryota; kingdom Metazoa; phylum Arthropoda; class Insecta; order Trichoptera; family Limnephilidae; genus Hesperophylax; species Hesperophylax consimilis. The sequence continues at coordinate 9,733,066 of NC_142842.1, forward strand.
GGATGTGGCTTAATCGATGTAGGAAGGTGGGTGGCTCGCATTATCATTTATTTACTCTGAGACCTGAGATCTGAAGAAGAAATGTTTTTTGAAAATTGACATACACGATATACAAGTAGGTGCATAATTTTTATGCCGCTGTTTTTGATAGAGGCGTAAATTTTTTTGGCGAAATAATACTAAGATCTACAATTAAATTTGAGGTTCTACCATTGCAGCGGGATTCACATTATGGGATCGAGTTAAGTCAAGAAGTCTTAACTTCCTGCTGCTCTTGTTTGAAATTTTTCACTTTCGTATTTTCACATATATTCATAGTTGACATAGTGTATTATTATTCACAGTTAAATTGTGGCAGATTTAAAGATTATTTTTCCGATTATAATTACCGTAGGTACTACAAACACGTAATATTAGTATTATCATTCATAGTTATTAATTTTTTGAATAACGATCTAAAACCGCACATTCTGAAACGGTTCCAACTGGCTACAACGTCATTATAACGTATAAAACGCCTGCGTGACGTCAACGCTGCCATATTCACGAACGAAAATGAACATGTTGTTTTGGCGGCATATTTAAAATAGAACATTTTAAATCGTTAAAATGAATTTATTCGTCAAAATAAAGATAAAATAAAAATACTGATTATTTTTATCGTAATTTAAAAAAAAAATGGTAATACCCTATTCAGGTAGTTTGGGCGTGTGCTCAAATAAATGTACCAAGACAAGATAATTCTTCTTGTTCTTGGTGCCCTCTCCTGTAGGAGGTTGGCTATCATTAGGTCCACATTCACCTTACACACGAAGAAAACTTACGGATATAAAATATTGCCAATTTATTAAGAATCTCTCCAAATTATTCGTAATCCGGTAAAAAACCGGATTGCAAGGCTTTAATGAATGAATTGAATTTCAGTAAAATACGAAAGTCTTATCGTGATTCCGGAACCCATGTTCTTAAAAATTCTAATATTTTCGCATTTCGAAATTGTATATTATCAGGACAAACGCATTTACATGAACACGTGTTACTATATATTATGAATTAACTAAAAGTATATTAGGAAACGGCCTGCAAACTCGTTTTTAACAGAATTTCAATAAATTGACAATACTCATTTTTCTTCGTGAAGTCTGCAGTCCGGGACAAATGCGGAACTGCACTCGGAACACGTAGACGAAGAGCGACGTTTTGAAGGCAAGAAATTTACAAAATATATATTTTTTTAATAATAATAATTGGATAATTTATATAGTTTTTTTTTGTGAAAAATCACCTCATCGCGCTGTTTATTAATTATACGCTTCGTAAAATCACGGCGTTTCTTTGCGGCAATAGTTAAGCTGTTTAGAGCAGTCGCACTCTTTAAAATGCGATCGCTGGGATTTATTTTCCTTTGAATAAAATCATAAAAAGTCGAGTTAGCAAACTTGCACGTCCACCATCAATGTGCAACACAAGGCACAAGTAATAGGTCTGTGTGTGACCATGATGTTAAAAGCATCTAATCTTATATTATTCAAGTTATTGTGTGGCTACGATCTTGATAAATCAGCCCTTTGTTGTCAGACCTCAAAGATGTCTCATTCAAAACCAAAACACCAGATAAAGAAACCTACAAATAAAATACAAAGAAACGCTTTGAACAACTTCATTATTCCGGACTGTATAGTAATATAATCAGTAAGTATTGATAATTTCAAAGAAGGCTGGAATAACTTACAATATTTTTTTATATTTTGAATAACTTATAATATTTTATTTTTTAGTATATAATTGGTGGATTTATATAATATTTGTTCAGTGTCGAGTAACATTGTGGTACTGCTTTTTTTAAAACTAGCGCTGGCCCGTAAAAAATCACGTATGCATATAAAATATCAAATAATAAAAACAAAAATCAAAAAATGCCACGAGAATCGATTCCCGATCAACTGCTTGGTAGGAAACTGTGGTCACCATTACACCAACAAAAATTTTACGAACGGCAGCATGAATTTATTATGTGTATAAAGGTACTGAAAGTAATAAGATTTACTATTTTTTAAAATTTTACAACGTTTCGTACTCATTTCGATAACACACAACATATATTATCGCATAAATTATGTTATTTTTACATCAGGCGGGATAATCCAAGATCAATACGAGAAGAACGGGTGACTAAAATCAAATATTAATAATATTTGGATGATTTATACAGCGCCTTTTTTTGTGCAAAATCACCCCAAGGGCGCTGTACAAATCTATAATACATTTCTACAATGATTTATGTTATTACTAACTATATATGCAGTAATATACAGTACAATACTTACCTGGTAGGTCACTTGATATTAACACTTAATTAAAATTAACTAATTGTTTATTATCGAAATTCAGATACAGGATTCAGTTCATAATTGGAAAATTGGATATAATTGGACTTTTCTGGAAAGGTATATTTAATTTAAGGGTATGACATCTTAAAGGGGTAAGTTTTTAGTTTAGGCTTGAATTCCGTTGGACTTCTTCCGGAGGGAGTTTATTCCAAGCCTTCGGCCCAGATGATCACTTATGGTATTATTTTTTACAGTAATTTAAATAAAATATTATGACTATATCAAACAAACTTTGAAAACGCATATACTTCTTTAAAAACTTGGTCAAAAATAAATTATTGAATATATAAAGAAAAATCAAAAAAAAAGAAAAATACATAAATAATAAATGAACAGTATTTCATATCAGTAAGTTTTCTCCGTGTACATGTTTTTTACCCTTTGGAGGAGAATATTTATTAATGTGGTAATTCATGTCGTCTCCCAGCTCGCAGCTGATCGGATCTGCTTCGTCAATTAACCACGTATCTTTACGAGTTTTATCTCGGCTCTCATCTCGCTGGAACTAACGAATCGGAAATAAAATCATGATCTGTCGAATGAATCACTGCCGGTAATAATAATACTAATATTTAATCATCGAAAGAGATAATATCAATAACTCTCAATAAGAAAATAGTATAATATGAAATACATAAAGACACAGAAAATTTAAAGAGTTATTATTAAAATCCAGCGGGTTTCAAACTTTTTAAAGGCGTGACCCCCTTTTAATAATATAAAAAATTACCTCCACTCGGAGAAAATTCACTGATATGAAATACTGTTAATTTATTAATTATTAGGACGGCGAAAGACGTGTTATAAATATTGATATTGTCGCGTTTCGTCATGACATTTATTAGGAAAATAACACGTGTTCTCCATATATTCTGAATGACTAATATTTTAAAAGGAAATTGGAGCGCTATCACTTTTTTAAAACGATCATTTTTCTCCGTGCATGCGACTCCCCAAACAAAAACAAAAAATTTGGAACACGACCCCCTACTCTGTCTAGAACATAGAGCCAAAGTTCAACAAGTTAGTTTACAAGCGCACCCATCGTATTAATTTTGTATTACTTACTTACTTGGGCACAAGTTTCTATATTGAAGTCGCGCGACATTCATTTTGAAAACCACTGCTGTAGTTTTACCGGGACTGGCCTCATTACCCATTGAGCTATTTCCAATTGTAACCTAAGTAAATTTCGTCAATTTTAATTTTATACTTGAATTACTTACATTATCTTCAATAATTTTTTGTACTGGTCTAATTTATATTTTTTGAACAAATTTACCTTGAGACATTACGGCACCTATCCGATGACGTTATAAAAATACAAGTCACGTTATACAGGGTGTATCGGCACGTACCCGACAAACTTTAACCAGCTTTTCCTTAGCACATTTGGAGTAAAAAATGTTATGGGCACTTTGCTGTCCGGTAACATTTTTTCTCAATTAAAAACAAAAAATGATAAAAAAATCCACACTCCGTCTCTGTCATTGGCATTCTTTCTCGTGTTCAACAGCTGTTATTAGCAAGTGTGTCAAAAAGCGTGTTCGCTCTTTCATACACACTAAATAAAAATGAGACGAATGGTGCCATGCCATTTCGTTGTGATCGTAAAAGCGCGCTAATGTAGGTACGTACGTATATTATTCAACGAAACTCGAATAAAATATTGCCAGGTGGGTTTCCAAACTTTGACAAAGGATAAAACAGTGGTGACATGTGGTGAAAATATGAATAGTAAATTTTTTAGTAAAAAAAAATGTTACCGGACAGCAAAGTGCCCATAACATTTTTTACTCTAAATGTGCTAAGGAATAGCTGGTTAAAGTTTGTCGGGTACGTGCCGATACACCCTGTATTAATTCTAATCGAGTAAAATATTCTGATGAAAAATAAAGCCATTCAACAAATATGTATAAGGACGGACCGCTAAAGCATGTCCACTGGACCTAGTTCAGTGAAACCACACGCCTTGTCTCAGTAACGTATCTTCACCATTACATTCATCTGTGAAGCATCGGTGAAATACGTGAACAAAACCAACACACATTTCTAATAAGGAATTATTAAAATTTATTGATAAAATTATTTGGGTACCTACTTTATGGCTTGTCTGATATGATGAGTAGTTCCAATTTTAAAAACTAAAAGTTCCTTTTTTTTATAAATGTTTCCTTCATAGTTTGCATTTTTCGAAACCACTCAAAACAATTGAAATCTGATGGGGGTGTGCATGACGTCATACGTACTTCGGTTTTGTCGGTTATGAAATCAACAAATCCCTATTTAAATATTTAACAGGATTTAAAAAAAAATCTTTTCAAATAATTACGAGTTTACGCTGCGCAACTTTGGACAAAATTGTCTGCATTCTAATGCACGCGGCTGACCGACCCGTGAGGCAGCGGTGTAAGTTTTTTTCACAAGCCGCCGACCAATAACAGGGCATTTTTTACGGTTCTAATCGTTTTGAAATGACGATTTATTATTTCTACATATACAGGTTGTCCGGGGGTAAAGTGCACTAACTTCCGGGGATTCTACATCATTTTAGACGTAAAAAAGATACATAACCTTTTAAAATTCCAAATGTTTTCAAACTGTTGAATAGTTTCTAAAGAAAAACAAAAATTCTTCTATTGAAAAATATTTTTGAATGGGAAAAAACGGAATTTCTTAAAAAGTTATTTTTTTTTACTTCACCCACCTAACGTATATATTTAGAATCAGCGTTTGTTGATCTACATGAATATATGTAGGAATTTTAAGACAACATATTTTTCACACATGTTCCGTATTGCATTAAGCCCAAAATATTTCACAATTCTTACCCATGCACCAACAACCGAAATTAATGTTTAATTTTTCAAATTCACTACAGAAGAAGCCGGGCAAATTAGATATTTATTGAAATTTGGTACTACGTTTGTAATCAGGCTCAAAGTTTTAATCAAAAATCAAAAGCTCTCTTACTGAGTTGGCCACCTCCTTCCTCCTGACATCGAGTGCCGGAACAAATAAATTCTTTTTAGTGTCAACTTGCTCACACGGAGCTGTAAAATAATCAATCACTTTTAATAAATTGAGTTCCTCTGCATTGGTGGTGGTAAGTTTGGTATGCTCCTCGGTTTAATATAATTGAAAGTTGTTTTTTTATCAACGATTTTATCGGATTTTTACATTGCATGTTGCTTCTATATCGAAATGAGTGATTTTTTTTTCATTTTGGAAGCTGTGCATTTATTTAAATACTATTCTCACCCCGCCAATCGTTGCTGTGGTTCAGTCTATCAGTGCAGATAGAGAAACAATAGCGAGTGTTGCTTTTACGTCCAATAGATGGCGCTGTTTTTTTTTTTTTTTAATTTTAAATCATGTTTTTACCTGTTACAAGTGACATCTATATAATATAGGTATATAAAAACACATGCGTATTCAAATGCAACAAAGTTGCGCCATAATTTCAAAGCAATCGATGAAGAACTTTAGGAGATTTAAGATTTTGAACTAAAGAAGGTTTTTATTTATATAGATAGATAGATAATAAAATCGTATAACGCTTCAATACTGCCGATAAATTTATAATATCTATCTATTATTGGTCACTGAATGATAATTCGATAGAAGCGTAGGTACTGTGGGCGTGTCTGATGCAGTTTGGTTAATTTCTCTTACTTCAACTGGAAACGCCTCTGAAATCATAAAAGAATGATTTAATTAATGTTTATTTGTTGTTTTTTTTTATGTTTATCAATTAATTAGTTTACAAAGTACAATAACGTTTGTTATCAATAATTATAAACCATACCTATATATAATATAACGTAACATTTTTTTAGAATTAGGTATTAATAATTTGTCAAAAAAACGGCTTTATCTCAATGAAAATTCTTTTTTCAAATATTCTTCAAGCAGATAGATTCTATAATATTTAAAAAAAAATGCGATTATGAAAATCTAAATAAACACGTCTATTTCTCAATTGAAAAACGAATCTTTACTGAACCATTATAAAGACCACCATCTTGAAATAGAAACGGAAGATACAAACGAATTAACAGACATACGAAATGCAAAAAAGTCCAGTTTATCAGTTTCACAGGATTTCGCTTAGTCAATAAATCGTTCTCAAGTGTTCCTGATAAAATACATATATTCAGTGTGGTTAGGTATTTTGGCCATAATCCATTTTTTGTATGAAAATGGCCGCCTAGCCGTTTCTCTTGAGTTTTCAATATGATTTTTACAAACAACATTACAAAGGTAATAATTAAAAAAAATATATAATTTAGCATGTATTGTACATGAGTATCGTAATTTTTGGCGTCCTGTATTTAATTTGTATCACATCATGAACACCGTACATCGTTAGAAGTAGGCACTTACTAGGTGTGTGTATGATATCATGAAGCCCGCATAATCAGTTATCAGATGAATCTAATAATGTCGTGTGAGGCATGAACAGAACTACCTACCTCCTATACAGGTCCGTATTTAGGATCTATGGACCCCGAGGCTGAAAGTATAGTGCCGGCCCTACTGGGGGAGTCTGAGGGTATTTTATAATCCCCAGTAAAATAAGGGGGTCCGCCTCAGTTCAATTTTTGTAACTATAAACCTTAAAAGAAAAAAAAATAAGTATCATTATTATGATTATTGATATATTAGCAATATTTTTGTAAGAAAATTATTTGTTAATGTGAGCCTCACCCGTGCTGTGGCCTCCGTTTTACAATTTTGTAAGATACAAAATATGTATGTAAATTAAGTGGACTACTATTGAAGTTCTTTTAAATTCAAATATGATTTAAGATTTTCACGGCCAAAAGTATTTTTGCTATTTGTTTTTGGGGTGTTATGCCGTGTTGCGCTAACTCCTTCTTTAGCCAACGTTTCGGACAGCATTGCAGTGTCCATCATCAGGGCAGATGTGTTATTACAATATGCTGATGATGGACACTGCAATGCTGTCCGAAACGTTGGCTAAAGAAGGAGTTAGCGCAACACGGCATAACACCCCAAAAACAAATAGCAAAAATTCTTTTAAATTATATGAAATAAACGAACTTAAATAAATATTGGGAAATAAAATCAAAAAAGTATTTTTTGGCACTGTTGTGAATAATATGTTATAATTAACCATATTTAAAAGTTGAAGATGTGTTGGGATAAAAATTAAAAGATTTGAAAGTCATTAGGTATTCAACACGATTTGTTGACATCGCCACAAACAACTGTATTAAAAAATAACACCAAGTTGATATTCATGTCTCTGTTCGCAAATCTGCAACAATCTGTATATAATTTTTAAATAATTTGTAATAAATTTCGTAAAAATGCATTGATAAGAAATTGTTGTCATTACATAATATAACTTAATTTGGAAATAGCTTAGTAGCTAATTGGTTTGCGCCTACACTTTATACTGATGGTATCTTCACAACTTAACTTTAAACAATTTATGGTGCGGATCCCTTTGTGGTGTGGGCCCATGTGCTGCAGACTTCTGAGCCAGCGCGTAAATACGACCCTGCTTCCATATACCAACACACAATACACAGTACAGTTCTCAGTCTCCTCTATGAATAATAGGAACACGACAATCATTTTTTATGATTACCAAATTATACGTGTCTTCTATCCAATTTGTCGAATTGCCGAATGCACGGGACGATGCTAGTTAAAAAATAATGATTACATTAGAAACTGACTAATAAATAATACTTCTACGTATATTTTTGGCCATTGTGATTTTAAATTGTCGTGTTATTATATGATATTGAATTTTTAAGAAATCTCTCCTTGATTTATGAATTTTTATTGGAAAATAATGTCATACCTAACGATGCAGGTGAATAATAAATGATTAGAAAACATTTGAGTGTTGTTTTAAAAATTTATTTTGTTATAGTGCATATGGAAAGTTTTTTTCTTTTTTATATCTTGAAGAATTCATTCGTTGTACATGTTATAATGTCCAGATGTTTATAAAGTTATGACAGCTGAAAAGCATTTTAAGGTATTTAAAATAATTACTTAGTAGCGTAGTAAAGCATCAGGAATGCCCTAGTTAAAAAAAAACATTCAATCAATGTCTACATGGCCCTCTGCCAATCACTGTTAGAATAAGGTATTATCGGATGGGGCAGCAAAATGAGATTCTAAATCCACTAAAACCCAAATAGCCATCATGAAAGTCCCTGTAAGAACTAGCACTGACGAAATCATCAATAATCTTAAGATCATGTCAATTAAACAACTCTGATTCAAAACAATACTTCTTTGCATTCATAAATACAAAACACAAGCATGACAACTAACACGTATATTGCAAACATTATATCGCAGGGTAAAAAATGTATTTAAACCCGGGAATGATAGTCTTTCTTTAAAAAAAAGAAAGTAAAATACAACATTTTGATAATTTTTTAAATTATGGTACTGAGCTCTATAACAAAATCCCACTCTCTTTAAAAAAAATTATAATATTTAAAGATCAAATTAAAAGCTGGATAGGGAGATCCAAATACAGACTGAAATCGAAACCACACAACTGCACTAGAAAACATACCAAAATGTATTTTTAATTACTTCATATTATTTGTACTTTTAAATTATAATATGTAAATGAAATTCTCAGCACGGCAGATCCGAGTGAGGATATCATTATCTCCATTTTTGTTACAAAAAGGGAAGTTAATAAAACATTTATTATTATATAGGGGATAGGCAATAGGGGAAAAGTACCCGTGATAAAATGGGATGTAGCCCAGTGGCACAGCTCGCCCCTTCATAATATTTGAAGTGTTTCCCTTGAGCCACTGCTTTCGCTCTAGTTCCGCTTAGTTAAACAATATTATTATAATACTCCAAAGAAATGGTACAACCTCAGAACTCCATTGTACCTTTCTATCAAATCAACTGGAATGAAATTAAATTGAAGCTAACTTGAGTCAATTCGTTTGTTTTTATTGTCCAAAGGAGCTTAGAAATTTCTATTTTAGACCAACTTTATTTCAGAAAACCTTAGTGGTGGAATATTCTTATAAAAGCTCAACATACGCCATTACGCCAAAATACATTAATCATTTGAAAAGTTTTATTAGGGCTTTTAAGCAATGTGCGAAATCCCTGAAATGTGTTTCATTCACTACCAAAAGTTGGACAGATCTTTAATCAGACGCGTTTTTTAAATTCTTTGAATTCCGTCAAATTTGACAAGAAATTGGCCTTATTTTGTGAATTGAATTGCTTTGCTCAGGAGCTTTCCCTCGGTTCTTGCCCAAAAGTCTCTACTTCCCAGGTTCTGCATAAAATATAGCGAGTTCCTGACTTCTCCCTTTACCCAAAGTGTCTTTATTTTAAATATACATTTGTCGGAATTTCTCCCGGATTCGTGATGATGGCTCCGGTAAAAGTTCCGCTCACTGCCCGCGGCCTTCCGACTTATGGAGGTCGTGACGTCATGATCTTAAGTAAATCGTCAGGATCACTTGACTGCCGTTGTTCTCGGCTGATGACAATTGCCTGTTGCCTGCAGGTAACGGTTTCACAATTCCACAGTTCCGCTGTGATTGTGGAATCGTGTCAATGCAACTGGTCATCACCAATTCCAGATTTAATGGGACTGCGTGGCGCTGGTTGAGGTATTGGCAGATCCGTGACCGCTGCCAGATGGAATGACAGAACAATCGATCTTTTTACTATAGGCTAAGATTTATTCGTATTATAAGTGGGTTTAATTGAATCATGACGCATAGTGGACAGGTATTTTATAATGCCAAAGGTTTTGCAGAACTCCAAAGTGTAATGGTGTTTTATATTATTTATACTATTTGGTAATTACATTTTTAAAAGACTGAGAAATTTCATGTACAATCTAATCATGTTTTTGTCAAGTCGCTTCCGACGTTTATAGCAGGTATGCTGTTAAGACGTTTTTTACTTTTGCAGTACAAACGCGAAAATATTTTCAACGCATTCCGCATCACTGTACACGTCAGAACTGTGGGTGGAGTACACTGCATCCCAATGTCATAAGCTAAAAGTCGCTTATAATAATGCTTATCGCCAACTATTCCGCTTACCGAGATACTGCAGCGCTACGTAAATGTTCCTGGAGAGACGAGTGTACTTATCATTTAGATCTCGATAACCGATATTTTCGGAATTTTCGGAAGTGTTAAATCGGACAGCTCAAAGCATTTTCTCAGGGCCGATGATTACTTTTCCTACGCTAATGAATTGGTGTATAATTAATATTCAGATATTATTTATTCCGATATGTTTAAGACTTGCCGTATTTTATTTAAAAAATATGAAGTTTTGGAAAAAAACACCCTAGAAATAAATTGTTTTAACTCCAAACCACTTACACCATAGAGATTGTCATATAAACATAAATATTATATTCGTTATTTCAGCTCAATAATTGGTCACTTGGCAAGTGACCACCATAAACGTATATAAGCTTAAACGAAGCAATAAACCTAGCCGCCAAGACCTAGCCTATTAAAGTAATGCGATTGCACGTATCTGTTAATTGAGGTTATGTTTTCAACAGGATTAACGCCATCATCGTCCCTCGAGATGGGATTTGGTGTAATTACTACGAATGAGTAACAATACTTAATAAGCGGACGGAAACAGTGGGCGGGAAGGCTCGCGTGCTTATAGTTTTAATTAATACATTTCTAGGAATTAACTAGTGTCTTAGAGCAGTCAATTTCCACTTTTACAGAGGCAAGCAACGCGTGGTAAACGTGTCTCTTGAGTTCACGACCCATGTAACATCAGTACACTGTATACTATTTTAAAGGTAGGTACTAGGTACCTACCTTTATCGCTTGTATAGAGTTTTCCAATAAGAGGTGTTATTTTGAATAGCCCGCTATTACGGTAGATGTTACTTTTGAAGCTGTCATTTTTTGACATTTAACAAGTAGAAACTACGCCATTAATAAAAATGGAACGATACACGCTTCAACAACGCATTGAAATTATTAAAATTCACTTTAGTGAATCAAATGCAAATCATCTTGAGTGATGAGGCCCATTTCCACCTCGGTGGCTTCGTCAACAAGCAAAATTGTCTCATCTGGGGCTCGGAAAACCCAAGAGTTATTGTTGAAAAGCCTCTCTTTCCTCAACGTGTGACTGTTTGGTGCGGTTTATGGTCCGGCGGAGTCATTGGACCTTACTTTTTTCGAAAATGAGGCTGGAGCAACAGTTACGGTGAATGGATTGCGCTATCGAGAGATGATTAATGATTTTTTATGGGCGGAATTGGATGGTATTGATCTGGACAACGTTTACTTTCAACAAGACGGCGCTACGTGCCATACAAGCAATGAAACCATTGATCTTTTACTATTGAATATCAAAATAACACCTCTTATTGGAAAACCCGTATTATCTTTGTTCTTCACACAATTAGTTGCAATATCTAAAATTAAAGACACTTAAATTCAAAGCATGACTATGAATATGAAGCAAAATTGAACATGATAATTTGACTTCGGAATAACGTACATCACATACAACCGAATTTAGTGTGTTTGATAACATGTACCTATGTATGTATCGTCCTTTTTTAAGGATTTGCCTAAATCACTGTCATCCCTCAATTTACATATTGTGAATAACAGTGAATCCAATTGCATTTCACAAAATTTATAATTAACAACACACACATTTATAACATCAGTTGAGACGCAGCCCTGTGTTAAAAAAAATAATAGTCTTTTTTTATTACTGTTTGAATTTTGAAAAATGTTGTGGTAGACGGAAGAACACATATTTTCTTTAATTATTTAAATAGGAGTTTGTCTGTAGGTAAAATCTTTGATGCTTCTCTGAAAAGTGAATAGAATATTTTTAGAAAAAGTTTGCACGCTTCTGATGAATTTAATTATCATAATAGTAATCTCAATACGTAATAATTAAAATCTTGCATTATTTAATTTGCCTTAACGATGTTTTATTCAATCCTTAATACTATAATGTTTTGTTGAAGTTCCTGGTATAAATTGTCAATGGGAAAAAACAGATGTTGGAATGAACTATTTTTAAATATTTTTCTTGGGTTTTATTTCATGATAATTAATTTGTTTAAGAGATTATAACGCACATCCCGGATGTTCTGCTTTACAATCGTAATATTAAATTGTTCGTCGCCGAGACATAGTTATCAATAAAAAATTACGTCATTGTCAAAATTGATTTAGAATCCAGTGAAGTACTGTTAGAGGAATAAATAGTTTATATTAACGCCCTTGTAGTTGCGATATAGGGGCAAATGCATCGCCTTTAAATCCTCTTTACGTAGATGAGACTTACGCAGGTACTTACAGGTCTTACAGCAAATGCATCGTCCCGAAATACTCCTTACGTAGATGAGACTTACACAGGAACTTACAAGTCGTACAGCAAATGCATCGTCCCGAAAAACTCCTTACGTAGATGAGACTTACACAGGTACTTACAAGTCATACAGCAAATGCATCGTCCCGAAATACTCCTTACATAGATGAGACTTACACAGGTACTTACAGGTCTTACAGAAAATGCATCGTCCCGAAAAACTCCTTACGTAGATGAGACTTACACAGGAACTTACAAGTCGTACAGCAAATGCATCGTCCCGAAAAACTCCTTACGTAGATGAGACTTACACAGGTACTTACAAGTCGTACAGCAAATGCATCGTCCCGAAATATTCCTTACATAGATGAGACTTACACAGGTACTTACAGGTCTTACAGCAAATGCATCGTCCCGAAAAACTCTTTACGTAGATGAGACTTACACAGGAACTTACAAGTCGTACAGCAAATGCATCGTCCCGAAATACTCCTTACATAGATGAGACTTACACAGGTACTTACAGGTCTTACAGCAAATGCATCGTCCCGAAATACTCCTTACGTAGATGAGACTTACACAGGAACTTACAAGTCGTACAGCAAATGCATCGTCCCGAAAATTTCCTTACGTAGATGAGACTTACACAGGTACTTACAAGTCGTACAGCAAATGCATCGTCCCGAAATACTCCTTACGTAGATGAGACTTACACAGGTACTTACAAGTCGTACAGCAAATGCATCGTCCCGAAATACTCCTTACGTAGATGAGACTTACACAGGTACTTACAGGTCTTACAGCAAATGCATCGTCCCGAAATACTCCTTACGTAGATGAGACTTACACAGGTACTTACAGGTCTTACAGCAAATGCATCGTCCCGAAATACTCCTTACGTAGATGAGACTTACACAGGAACTTACAAGTCGTACAGCAAATGCATCGTCCCGAAAATTTCCTTACGTAGATGAGACTTACACAGGTACTTACAAGTCGTACAGCAAATGCATCGTCCCGAAATACTCCTTACGTAGATGAGACTTACACAGGTACTTACAAGTCGTACAGCAAATGCATCGTCCCGAAATACTCCTTACGTAGATGAGACTTACACAGGTACTTACAGGTCTTACAGCAAATGCATCGTCCCGAAATACTCCTTACGTAGATGAGACTTACACAGGTACTTACAGGTCTTACAGCAAATGCATCGTCCCGAAATACTCCTTACGTAGATGAGACTTACACAGGTACTTACAAGTCGTACAGCAAATGCATCTTCCCGAAATACTCCTTACGTAGATGAGACATTCACGGGTACTTACGGTCCCCCACACTTTCGACCATTTTTTTTGTAAAATATGTAATTTGAGTCAATGCTAAAAATCGTTAAAAGTCGGATATTAAACTTTGCTTCCCTGACATCTTGTAAATAGAATTTTCTATACACTTCCATGTTTTAATATCTAATTTATATTCGCTAAACACCTTATAATGAAAGTATTACAATGGTGACTCAGAGTTAGCCGGTGATTTTGGGTTAATCAGTGCGTTGTACTAGCGCAGACCCGTGAAAACTATTGCATACCAATATCTCGACGAAACGTGTTCCACTATTATCATGTGAGTAGCAGTGGGGATCAATAGTTTCCGGTCGTTCGGCGTTAGTGAGCTGGTAGCGTTGCGGGCCAAATTGAACAATTGGAGGTATAAAAATGGATCAATTTTTTCGTATCTGTCTCATCTAGAGAATAGTCTGAATTCTCTACAAATTAGTTCCAATTTTGAAAAGGGCAATTAAAATATTTTTATTTTAAAAATATTATATTATAAGTATGTGCTTTATTGCTTGTCTGAATTCTCAAAACCATTTTTTTTTTAATTTTCAAAACGAATTTCTACCTAATATGAAAAAATTCAAAGCTTCATTTGCATCGTTTATTGAATGATTCAGTTCATTGTACCGGAGTTTCAGACATAGTCACAACCGAAATTAGTATGTTTATAACGGTTCCATGATAACTCAACACAGTGAAAATTCAACACACTTTTAAAAAGTGATATAAAGTCATTAGTAACGATGAAAAAAAAATTTAAACCTAACCTAACCTAACCTACTTAAGGCGATGCCATACGTAGTAATGCAAAATCATGTGTTTTTGGTTTGAACATTTGGTCGCCTATAAATGTTTCAGATGCTTTAAATAAATACTGCGAGTAGAATACATCTTAGGCTTTGAAATAATCGAGTATTTTTTAGATAGGTCTTTTTACTAGCCCAGAAAAAAATAATTTTTGATAACTACTTTAAAGTTCTAAATCTCCTACTTACGAACCCATTTTCGCTTATTATTTTATTGTATAGTGTGGCAAATTAAGTTATTTATAAAACGATCGAAAAAAAATTAAATATTTATGCCTGAACTCCACAAAATAAAATAAAAGGCATTTTTTGCCATGTTTTTTTCTTGCATAAATCAAAACAGGCGGATGGTGTTAAGCGGGAATTTAAACCTTATCGCCATCTACGTAAGGGTTGCTATTGATAGCGGCTCATTTTAAAATATTACACGACGTAGTGTGTCGCCTTAACCCAGTTAATAAAGTTTTTGTTTCATCACTTTCCATGACTTTATATAACTTTTTAAGGATGTGATGAATTATCATTTTGACGATTTATCCGGTCATCGTTTATAACGAACATATTTCTTTTAATAATTTTCACATTAATTATTAGTTTGCCATACTTTTATAAACCTTCTTGTACAAACCTTTCTCGTATTACATTGTTGGACTTTTCCCTGCAGAAGTTTGGGTTAAAACTGCAATTAATCCCGGTGATAAACGACCCTGTCGCTGTATTTACCATATTGTGATTAAATGCATTAAATAAACTCATGAGTGTTCTTGCATAAGGCGCCTTCGTTGCGTGCAAAAATCATTTATCATAAGATTAATGCTCATAAAAAGAACTTTAGACATTTTTACAACTGCGGAACACTGAGAATATTCACGTCCAAACGCATTTTCCTGCCTTGTTTTATCACATTACGTACGTATTATTATTTATGGACCAAAACTTGTCAGTATCGAGCCTTCTACATTATTAGTTTTTACTTTTATGTTATCTTTAGTATTAAAATCGAATATGTAAGTGTTGTACACTTCAAGTGAAGATCGTTTATCCCTTGGGTAAAATGCCAATCGCCAGCTGACACTATTTTCGTAATAACTTGCTTAATCTCTAAATAGTATAAAACAAAGTCGTTATCCGCATCTGTCTGTGCGCTTAGTTCTTCTAAACTACGCGACGGGTTTTGATCAGCTTTTCACTATCATTTAGTGAATTTCTTCCGAAAGGTTTATGTCTTTTATACATGCATATTATATTTATAGAATGTAGAGAAAAGTCAAGAGCAACGCCGGGTACCCGTCAGCTAGTGTGTTTTATATCGAACCTACGTAGTTTCCGCACAATTTATGTTCAGAGAAATGTATTTTTTTTCTCTTGCTATTATTATAAAAAATATGAATATAGATCTTCACAATAAAAATAAGTCATGAACATTTCCTCTGAATAAATAAGTACACTTTTGAAAATCTGAATTATGATTTTTCGCATGAAATTTTTCATTCGTTTTTCATAGATAAAACAAACATGTCTGCAAGTGACGAAACTACAAGCTAGCATAATATTTAGATGCTTTTTTTCTTACAAAGTAATTAAAATATATTTTAGTATGCTAGCACAATGTTTGCGGGGGGTTTTTTAATCAATCTACGCCGTAAAGCGGGCAATTTTTATCATGTTCGCGCGCAAAATTCCGTTTCATGTAAAATAGCTATAACTTCTGAACTATTGATCACATTTAAATAAAATTTTCAGTATTTTACCTTATTCAAATTTTTTTATTATGATCTGGTCACAAATTTTTATATTTTTGAAGAAACAATTACGATATATAAGTTTAAATTTAAAAAAAAACTGCACTTTTGTCGTATTGTCTATTTAGTCATTTTATGCACATTCAACATAGTATATATATATTTTTAAATACACACCACTAAACACTAATATTGTTTGAAAGTATGAAATCGTTGGAAACAATTCCCTTCATGTAAAGGTACATCATAGAATTTACACATGTACCGGGTTTCGCTAAGTATTTTGTGTACCGCGCACACACGACATCGCTTTCGCAGATTCTTATTTTTACCAGGGCCTTCAATCTTTTCCAATATATGTTTTCGCATATCCATCGATAGTCTTCCTGGAGGATCAGATTTTGAAGATTTTTTTTCGGATACCAGATGTTGATGGTGTTGGTTCCGGGTCTTGACTATTATCTGACGAAATCTGATCGGCCACCCAGTGCTCTGCGATTTCCTTAAAAAATTGTTTATATTTTATTTTCCTTTCTTTTACGGAGTTGTACACAACAAATGAGTTGAATAATGCACAATTTATTATATACATCGCTAGCCTTTTTGTCCATTTGGTGGTTTTTCGTAAAAAAGAATAATACGAAAGATATTGGTCTGCTAGGTCAATGCCTTTCTTATATTTATTGTAATCGATTATCATTACCGTAGTCCATTTTATAGGGTATTTTTTATGAAAAAATATCCCTTTATTATGTAACAAATAAATTTTCGAGCACAGCACACAAATACTTTGTACGAAATTTTTAAAGCGGAATGTAGACAGAAAAGAAAATAGAGAACGTCTTGAACGAAACAATATCGCTTTAAAACTGAAGAAATATAAAGATTTAAAAAAAAACGAAACATTTATCTTACAGTTATTTTATTTCAAGTGCATGTTTTATGACCACAGTCGGCCAGCTACCCGACCCAATTCCACGAATTGCCAGGTACCTAGTACACGTGTCACGAGAGCTGACGCATAATTTTTACTTCACAGAGTAACCAACATCATACGTTACTCGTAATATATTGTTACTCTAAGTGTGCCTACAACGCATTTTGGCGTCTCCCGCGCTTTACCAATAGTGTACAAATACGAAAAACGCTTTTAAGCGTCTCCCGCTCTCTACCAACAGTACGCAAAAGACGCTTTTAAGCGTCTCCCGCAAACAATGTGCTAGGAGTATTATTTAAGATTTAAAAAACTTAAAATCTAGGCACGTGCGGTGATCTAATGGCAAATATACGGTGAATTAGTGGCACACTAGGGGTTGTTTATAGATATTACCTAGGTTTCTGTTTTTTGTTTTAAAACGTCAACAAAGCTTGACGTAGTTAAAATACATGAATTCTGATGGTGGTATATTTTTCTTGGTTCCATGATAACTAACTCAACACAGTGAAAATTCAACACACTTTTAAAAAGTGATATAAAGCCATTAGAAACTATGAAAAAAAATAACCTAACCTAACCTAACCTACTTAACCAAGTTAATAAAGTTTTTGTTTCATCACTTTCCATGACTTTATATAACTTTTTAAAGATGTGGTGAATTATCATTGTGATGATTTATCCGGTCACCATTTTTCTTAAATGTTGTTAATAATGTGGTTAAATACTTTTTCTGCATTTTGTTTAAGTGTTTAAGGCGTTTTAATGTATGTAGTAGTAAGTAGAAGTGTCACACCTAATATTGTTTGTTTATATTGTTAACAAGATCGATAAAGACATAAAATATATAAAACCCTTCATTGATAAATGTTTTAGTTTCTAGTAAAATATCTTCGATTTTTCGCATGTCTATGACACTCTCAATTGGGTTATATTATAGGCTGAAGGGAGTGGGAGGGACCGCGGTTGAGGGAGGTTATGAAGTACCTCATCTAACAAACTGGTAACTAAAACAACCATGGCTATTTCATGCTTCATTTCGATTCGATAGAATAGTGATCTTTCAGCAGGGTGATACTGATAGTATAATATACTGCTCTGCATATCATCTGTCCTGAGATAAATGAAAAAGCAAACAGGCAATGGGGTATATAGATAGAGTCAGCTTTCGCGTTCGAAGTGTGGGTCACGCATATCGGATCATTGTCCGATGTACAAGCGCTCGCCGAGCACAGGTTACCTTTCATCGGTAAGTAGGTGTAAATTGACTTATTAATGTTAAAAACTCGTGGAGCATTTGCAAGGCGGCGGGCGGCCGCATGTCACCGTCGACTCGTTCGTTGAGTTCGTTCGCGGTCGGAAGGATTCGGGCGACATCGACAGCCGCCACACCCCCCTTCCTACTTCCCGCACGGCAACAATATTTCACACTGATATTGCAAGGCATGTAGACTCTATTTATATACAGGGTGTATCGGCACTAACCCGACAAACTTTAACCAGCTATTCCTTAGCACATTTGGAGTAAAAAATGTTATGGGCACTTTGCTGTCCGGTAGCATTTTTTATTTAATTAAAAAAAAAAAAAAAAAAAAAAAAAAAAAAAAATTCCACACTACATCACTGTCATTGGCATTGCTTTTCGTGTTCAACAGCTGTTATAAGCAAGTATGTCGAAAAGCGTCTTCGCTCTTTCGCACACACTAAATAATAATAGTTAAAAATGAGACGAATGGTGCCGTGCTATTTCGTTGTAATTGTAAAAGTGCGCCAATATAGGTACACACGTACATTATTCAATGGAATTCGAATAAAATATTGCCAGATGGGTTTCCAAACTTTGACAAAGGATAAAACAGTGGTGCCATGTGGTGAAAATATGAATAGTAAATTTTTTATTAAAAAAAACGTTACCGAACAGCAAAGTGCACATAAGATTTTTTACTCCAAATATGCTAAGGAATAGCTGGTTAAAGTTTGTCGGGTACGTGCCGATACACCCTGTATAACTCAATGCATATAGGCAGATTTTCTGTAACCATACATGCTGCACATATATCATAAAATTTAAACACATAAACTCAACATGACTTCGCGCCTTTTAATATTCCTCAGTGCATCTTTAAAAGGTGAATCTCTATCGATGGCGATTGCATTTTTTATGTCCTGCCCCGGTTCAGTTTTACGAAGAGACTATTATTTGATCGTCTTGTCTTCTCGAGTTTGTTGTTGTAAATGTCAGTCTTATTGAATGAGAAAAAACCGATCGGGAGATAAAGGTACTCTGCTCGAGAGGAGATAGTCAGTGCTTTTTGGATTCCTCCGATTATGTTCTTGGAATCATTATGGCGCGTTTAATGGACAAAGCGTCATTGTTCTGAAAGCTGATCACGATTATTCTTGAGGGGAACGGCTGCGCGGCCTTTTTAGAATAGAAAACTTAAATTTGGATTTTAGGCCAACATACCTAACCAAACTGTTTTTAAATCGAAAGGCATAGCAAATATCTAATACAGATTAGTGCTATATTTTTAATTTGGATTTTTTAACTGTAGAATTTGTGAAGCTGTGGGGTGCGTTGGTCCAACGCTCCTTAGCGATAATAAAAAATTCTAATTTTTGATTTCAGGGGCAACTTTTTTTTTTCCATTTCAGCAACAACGCCTCCAAGACTATCGATATTTTTAATAGTAGCCTTGAAGAATTCAAGAGGCATGTCAATGCCAAAAATCACTATTTATAACTTGTTATTTCTATTATTTTTTCTTTCATTGTTTTGTATCATCTATATGTAGTTAATGTTACATGTGTATTGTAAATGGACACACAGTCTGTAATACACAAAAAAAAACTTTGAAATTTTTTGTGAGTTTATGATAATTATTAAAAATAATGATTTTACTATACTTACCATATAAATATGATAAAATTTAAAATAAATAAAAATGATTGAAATGGATGGTCAAAAAATTTAAATCACAAACGACCGATTTACGGTGGAATACAAATTGGTAGCAGATAAAATTAAATTTCTATCCAAAAAACGCTTTTTTAAGATGTCAATGTTTCATTATATTTACGCAGTAGGTGGGGCAAGATTATTTAAAAAAATATATATTAGAATTAACTCACAAAAATGCCAAGTTTGTCTCCAAAATCCAGTAGCCTATATCAAATTTAAAACACAAATTAACAAAATAGCACATATCCGTACTAGATATTTGCTATAACTTTTGATAAAAACAATAAATATTTAGCTTGGTTGGGTATTTTGGCCTCGAATCCTAATTTATGTTTTGTATGAAAAGGCCGCGCAGCCGTTCCTCCTATATTAATTAATTTATTATAAAGGCATTGCATTAGGTATTTATACAATAACGTTTCAGTGTTCATCGTCAGGGCAGTTAGTTAATAGTAAGTACCTATTCAATCCCGCAATGTTCCTTTGCTAGTAGTTGGGTTGGCTGTCCCGATTGGTCGCGTAACTGACAAACTCCGTTCGGCATTATTGTGAGGGGTCCCATTAATCTCGTCGATTCGGTGTCTCATCAATTATGTTGTTAGTGATAAATATACGGTATAAAGTATTCAGCCCACTGCTGCATTCTCCTTCTCACCTCTCGCTGAATCCGGTACTATAAATATTCCCCTCTCGCCTCGGATGCGTTGAGGTGTCGGGGAAATTGTTACGGCGGCTCATCGAATTATTTTCTCAATAGAAGATAACAAATTGATGATACTTATTTGAGTACTACGTTTGTAAAAGTGACTTTGTTATTTTTAAAATATTTTTTTTATTTGTATACGTGCTTGTAAATTTAAAACTATGTATTCGCAGGCGATACTATGCAAATGTAGATTCATTTAGAGTTAATTAAAAAAAACTCACGGGACGCCTTGCAGATGTATGAACATCGTGATTGATTTTTATTGAAGGAAGTGAAAATGTAAGTAAACAAGTATTTTATTTTGATAGTAAAACAATTATTTGAATAGGTAAACAATGTTATATATTACAAATTAAAAATATTAACATTTATACAATGTGGTTAACTTGTATCGTAAAAGAAATCATTTTTTAATAACGAAATACCAGAGATTATTCAAGAAAATATCGATGATTTCAGTGAGAATATTTGGTTACATGCTAACTCAACACAGTGAATATTCAACACACTTTTAGAAAGTGATATAAAGTCATTAAAAACGATGAATTTTTTTTTAACCTAACCTAACCTACTTAACCCAGTTAATAAAGTTTTTGTTTCATCACTTTCCATGACTTTATATAACTTTTTAAAGATGTGATGAATTATCATTTTGATGATTTATCCGGTCACCAAAATATTTATATTGAAGTTATAGTCGACTTTACCTTAAGGCGCGCCTAAAGATGTTTCACATCAACATTATAATGATTATTTTAAAGAATTACTGAAAACAACTGCATTTTAACATGTCCACTTATCGCCACGATGCAACTCAACTTTAATTTTTATATACTGAAACATTCTCAAGGTCTTATTGATTTACAGTAAATTACCCAATATTCCTGATAATCTAAATATTTCATTTATATGACAGACAAAATATTTTTTTTAATGTATATAATAACAGTACTAAATAAAATAAATAACTAAATAAGAACTAAGATACTCATGGCCAATTATTTTTGACAATTTTTGGGATGTGCTAAAAGTTAACCAATATGTGAATCTAGATAACTCCTTTAAAATGTGTGGCCCCAAGGTAATAGACCATTTCATCCGATTACCCCGTGTTAAGGTGTCAAGGAAATTGCCGGTGATCTCCGAGTTGTCCAGCGACGTTGAAGACAATAGATGAGCACTCGACTAGCGAGCAATCGAATGAAGTTGACTGTGTCAATTAGACACCCGCTCTTTCAAAACGATGAATTTTATAGGTATATATTAATATTACATGCTAAATTCGGGGATAAAAGAGGGCAGGTCTTTCCGGAGTTTTGTTTGGACACATTCATTTGTCATACCGGACAAGGCTAGGATTCATTTTTATGGGTATGGATTATATCTGTATTGATGGATTCCGCGAGATTCGATAAGGGAACTTTCGAATCTCGATGTAATTCAAGGCCTTAAGGCGTATATTTTTTATTCCTTGGTTTGCCCCCATCTTGAATATTCTTGTGTTATCTGGTCTCCTTTTTATGATGTCCACATTCGATGCATTGCATATGTTCAACATCGGTTCTTAAGAGGGATTGCTAGGAGGCTATGATTAGAAAAGGGCAAATACTCATATGATGAAATTGAACTAACTCTAAACCTCTCTCCTTTGGAAGTCCGTCGGGAAAGAAATGACCTCATTTGCTTCTTCAAAATTATAAATGGTATTATTGATTCACCTACTCTACTGCAACTCATTCCCTTCAATATCCCCTCGCACAGACTCAGAAATAATGAACTGCTCTTCCTCAACCATCATTCGACAAATTATGGATATTATTCACAACTGTCCAGAATGTGTAGACTGGTCAACTCAAGTCAAAACCTTAACTTTTTTGGGATAAGTCTGAATGATTTTTGCCGGTCGCTAAACAAGTGACGGATTATTATAAGTGTCCTGTGGTCCTGACCCACGGCGTAGTCTTGACTTGATTCGACTTGTCACTTTATTTTCTTATATTATATCTGCCTTATATCTTTGCTTTTCTGTACCTTTGTCTACTCCTGTATTTTTCATTTTACTGTATTCGTGTTATTATTTTGTAATTTGGACGATGTCCGTTAATAAATGAATAAATAAAATCCAGCGACAAATACCGTAAATATAATGTCAGATCCTGTTTCGTCTGTTTGCTTGGTCTGGGATCCATTATTATTTTTACGTTGTTTAATCTTTGTATGTATGCACGTGACAATTTAAATTAATATTTGTGTGAAAGACTTTTTTCTTACTAATAAAAATAATCCTTTGAGGCCTCAAAATAATCAAAATCAATTTAGAAAAATATCTGAATTACCAATCAAGAAATAAAAATTATACTCCAAGAATTTTAAAATTATTATCTTTATTGTTATCAAGCATAACACGTTGTCTATGTGTCGAAGCAAAATTGAGGTGATGAAGGGATTAAGGTGCACCAATGAGGCTTTCATTTCCTTTTTAAGGTCTTCAGTCAACAAAAATGATATTTCGTAATATCGTTTTTGTTGACTGAAAATTTAGTAAGGAAGCGTTGACATGGGTTTTCTTTTGTACTACGAACTCCAATCTAGTGCATTATTTTTCGATGGAGTTCCTCTTTCTCCTCCATCCGCTTCGCATGATAATAATTAACTGTTGGAATCGATAACCAGCGAGTTAGCGAACATGTCGTTCTATTTGATAGGCCGATTGACCGCGGCAACTGTTATTGGTACTTGTCTGGTTCGTGCCGTTGTCTCGTGTCTTGTTGTCTTGTAGTCACTGTCTTGTTGTGGGATATTCGGATTTAGGTCTTGATAATATTTGCAGCTTCGGCGGCGTTTTACAATCAGTTTGCTGTGTCCATTATCAAGAGAATTTATGTTGATGCTGTAATGTTATTTTATACGTATTTTGTTGTGGCACTATTTGTTTCGTTTTGTGTTTATAGTAAAAATACAAAGACGCCTTTAATTTTATAACACTAGATACAATGATATTCGGATAAATGAGTAAAGACCATAGAGCTATACAATTAGAGCGTGTTCTACTAGAGATAATCGGTGCGTATTGCATGTAGACCGGATTTTGTAGTTTCGGGTCACTCGAACCAGGAACGTTGCACGTTGTACCAAGCAATCTTTACTATAAACTCCTTTAAGAGGAAGTTACAAGCCAAAAATGTGTTTATTCTTGGTATACCTTATATCGTAAGTAATAGGCATTAAAATCGCTTGACAAACGGAGTCTAGAAACGTTCGATGTCAAGCAAAAAACTGGTTTTTATTTATTTTGTAAATAATTTTATAAGAAAGCAAAAAAGTTAATCAAGTTTAACTGTCACAGATAATCTTAGCTATAATACTGTATTTTTAAATTGTTTCCTTTATGCGTTCATACATTTATATTGAAAAAATATTTTTTTAGAAGATTGCATTTATATTTTTTATTAAGTAATTTATTTTTTTATTTGTATTCTACTCCTGCGAAGCGATAGGAAAACCTTCAATTTATCTAAAGTATATTTTTTGGTATTTATAATGTACATATATTCGTTGTAAATATTAATCAAAATAGTGATTTGGCATTAAGCTTCGCCTTAAGCATAAACATCTGTGAGCTCTACGAAAATTTTTCGAACGGTGAACTTTGGCATAAGATAACTCAATGATAAACAAAGTTTTAGATTTATATTAAAAATAACAATAATCTCCCTTCTAAATTGCGCTGTATTATCAAGTAATCAGAACAAATATATAAAATTAA
This sequence comes from Hesperophylax consimilis, assembly GCF_061612785.1. Taxonomy (NCBI): domain Eukaryota; kingdom Metazoa; phylum Arthropoda; class Insecta; order Trichoptera; family Limnephilidae; genus Hesperophylax; species Hesperophylax consimilis. Next base: position 9,758,074 of record NC_142842.1, read on the forward strand.
ACAGTAAGAAAAATAAAAATTACCTTAAAAAATATATTTTTTATACAAAATATAAAATCAAAGTAAGAATCGTGGCTCCCTTACGAAGCACAATTATTTCTCTTTTCTGACATGACCTTAAGTATAATATTTTGTTAAATATATGTGTAAATGTATCACATATTCTTGATATTACAATAAAAAAATAAACAGCCTTTTCTGGTCGATCCAAGTCGGTTTAGTCGCTTCGAAAGGGCGAAACGCAAATCACGTGAATGCGATGGTGGGATCCCTGCTGAAAGCTTTGTTTCAGAAAACTAAACAGAAAAATCGTGGTTTTTGTGAGTTGTTATCGAAACTTAAAGAGTCTGTCACTTACACCACCCATTTCGCATGGAGTCATCTCTGCGATAAAACACCATTACAACCCCATACTGAGTTCGGCGTGCCACTTCCAGGCAATAAAAACGTGTTGCAAACCCAGTATTTGCGTCTTCAGTTAACTCTGTCACATAACTTGTGATAATAGTTTTATCAATCGATGGTTACCAATAATACTACGTGCGCTTTAGCTTGTTAGCGCATAAGAGAAACGGCTGCGTTCCTTTTTTAATACGAAACTTAAATTTGGATTTGAGGTTAAAATACTTGACCAAACGGAATCATTCATTTTTTAATCAGAAGATAATGAAATATCTTGTACGGATATGTGCTACTTTATTTGTTTGTATTTTAAATTATAAAATATGGGCCATTAAATAATTCAATTCTTCACTTTATAATACTTGACAATTAATGTAATTATTAAAAAAATAATCTTGCCCAATCTCCAATTTTAATATAATGAAATATAAAATGGAAAAAAACCATATGAAAGCGTTTTTTTGACCTAAACTTAAAATTTATATGCGAAAAATTTATGTTCCAACATAAATCAGTCTTTTGTAATTTAAATTTAAGCCCATCAAAATACTATTTTTTATTTATTTTACATTTCAATATATTTTTTGTAAATTATTGTCAAGTCACAAATAATTGCCTAAATAACTAAAATCGTGAAAATCGATTCCTACAATAGAAAATATTTTATAATCTGAAATGCTAAAAATAAAGTAATATATATTCCTACAAGATATTGACTTTTTGGCAAAAAAAAAATATTCAGTTTGGTAGAGAATTTTTGCCTCAAGTCCAAATTTAAATTTTGTAAGAAAAGGTCGGGCAGCCGTTCCTCTTAAGCAACTGAATGGTAGAAAAATAAAAAATATATTTTTGGTGTCAGAGGCCGCAGCTTCCTTTTTTAATACAGTAATATAATTTAATAATATTATTTTAAAATGTTTTATTATTGTGACAGCTGTATCGGCGTTAAAGGCTATTTTAAATGTGATTACGCCACATTGAAACGACTTATAATGTGATTTTATTTGCCCCTTCCTATGTTTAAATATTTTATTCATATTTTCAGTAAAAATCGAATTACCAAATTAGGAAATCAATTCTGTGATGCACTTACCTACCTTTAATCATGATGGTAGGTTTTTCTTAATTGTTTTATGATGAAATGAATACTATTAAAATCTAATTTAAATAATATAAATAACTTTGTATTTACAACTATTTACTGAAAAGTGTTTCAAAACTAATGGTTTCTTCGTCAGGATGAACGTATAATGAATGTTAATAAATTTAAGAATATTCAGTATGTATAATATTATTAATTACCGGATATTATTTTTAAAAAGCCATCTCTCAATTTAGGAGGCGGGTATGGGTACCACCGCCTAGGGAACCATTTATTGAATAACCAACACCCCTGCCATAGGTCACCCCAAGTGGTTTTTTACGTTTGCTGAGTTTGCAGTGGTGCCCTGGTTTATGGGGTGAGGTTTATCTAGGCCTTTGGAGGCGGGTGCGGTTGCCCACCTCCTGTCTGGAGGGCCGGATCGGGAGAGACTGATTAAGGGAGACTCTTTTGACTTCTCCAGCCAAACTCTCTCGACCAATCGCATTACTCCACCGAAGAAGGAGGGATGGATTCATACGTCCATCACTCCTGGACACATTGACCGCCAGATTCCTACCCACGTCTCATTCATTTTTCCTTCCCAGAACTCTCTTTCATTTCCTTAAAAATACCCTCCACACAGCATCCCCAAAGATAACATAGGCTCTCAGAGAATTTGTTGTGTGGAGCCAATGTAAATTGCAAGTTATGCTTCAAAATATAAAACGTTTGTTTGCGCCTTTCTTTACGTACGGTATAAATTGTATCGTTGACTCAATTCAATATTGTATTTGCATGCTTTTCTTGAAAGAATTGAGTTTTTGTGCAGGCAACATTTATTCATTTTCATATTACGTATGTTCAGACGCTTACCACTTGTTTATCTTAAGGCAATGCCATACGTAGTAACGCAAAATCATGAGTTTTTGGTTTGAAAATTTGGTCGCCTAGAAATGTTTCAGATGCTTTAATTAAATACTGCGAGTAGAATACATCTTGACCTTTGAAATAATCGAGTATTTTTTAGATAAGTCTTTTTATAAGCCCAAAAAAAATAATGTAAAAGGCCTATCAAAACTGCTTTTAAGTTCAAAATCTCCTACTTACGAACCCATTTTCGGTTATAATTTTACTGTATAATGTGGCAAATTAAGTTATTTATAAAAAGATCGGAAAAAAATTTAATATTTTTTTCTGAACATCCACAAAATAAAATAAAAGGCACTTTTTGCCATGTTTTCTTCTTGCATAAATCAAAACAGGCGGATGGTGTTAAGCGGGAATTTAAACCTTATCGCCATCTACGTAAGGGTTGTTATTGATAGCGGCTCAATTTAAAATATTACACGACGTAGAGCATCGCCTTAAATTTATTAATACTGAAAATAAAAGTTGCGTTGACCTTAATATTTCCATACAAAAGAAGCTGTGGACATTTCAAAAACTAAAAGCTCACCGTTTATGTGTGCGTGATAAATAAACACAACACAAGGTACCGAAGATTAGTTTTTCCACTTTTTGTGTGTATATTATTTTTACACATGGCACCCATTTACCCTTTGCAATAATGCATTTCGAAATGGCACAATTGGATGGCAAACGTTTAAATAATATAAAAAAACAAAACAAATAACCTTTAAAACTGTTCTGTTGTGTATAGTGAAACTGCGTATTTTAAAGGCTATTTTACTAATTTCATTAATGTAAGTTTTTATATACTTAATTTTACCTGGTACGATTATTTATTGAATAGTGAGGTAAAAATAATTGCATCTATTTTATTACTGACCATATCTGATACGTTGAACTGATGCATAAATGCTGCAGCAATTCTGATGGATTCGTTCCCAGAACATAATGTAATAAGCAGATACAGAGATTCGCACGCTGTGTTTCGACTACCGCATCTACTTCGTATATATCAATATGTCTGTCTTTTAAATCTTGAAGATGCGTTGATCAGTTGAAGCGTTAAACAGTTTGCAGCATAGCCTGGGACCTTTCACCGCTCGCTGCTAACTGAATGTGGGAAGAATAGACAGTTCTATTCATGATTTTCAACTTTCCTTTTTTACATTCTCTACTAGGTTCTGGGGAAAATAATTTGCTTCAAGGCTATGTTATCATTGTGACCCATTTTGTAGGAGGGAGGAAACACAGAGGCCGGCAAATCATTCCACATCAGAGCTGTTGAACCCAATAATGAGTTGTAGAAGTTACAGGTTCTCAGGTGACAATCAACTGTATTAAAATACTTGACGCGCGTTTGGTGCAAAATCTCGCAGTACACTTTTTTAGTTTATACGCCGCCTTATGGTACGTATACATTTGCGAACCTGAATGTGAACCGAGCCACGAATTACGGGAAAGGTACGAAGCAACTGCAAGCGGCGTTTCGTGCCCTTTGCAGTTGCTTTGTTCTTTTCCCACAAGTTGAGGTTCAGTTCGGCAGTTCGACTCGCGTATGTATACGTAGCATTACATGTTAGTTTGCATGTTGAATTGCACATGTCTGGGCGTGGCTTAATACTTTAGGTACAGGTATAGTTTGACGTTGGTAGAGCATATATTTTGGCATTAAGAGGAAACCCGGGCGCTGAGAAATTTGAACAATAGGTATTTTAAAAATCACTTGCTATTTCACTCTGCTCAGCGAGCGCGCTATCAATGTGTAGGTACTCACCCAACTAAGAGTGTGTGGGTGCATGTTACGCTCGACTCCCGCCTCTCCCGCATCCCGCCTCCTCCGCCTCCCGCATCTCCCGTCGTCCGTCCTTCGTCATGTATCTGGTGTTTGTGGTTATCTTTCCAACTTATTTCTCCGTTACTGATTTTGTCTCGGCGTATAATCTCGGCGAAATGGATTTTGATAGGATTTTCACTATCATTTAAAGATTTTCTTCCGAAAGGTTTACACACGTAATTTATAAATATGTATTATATTTATAAAAAGTAGAGGAAAGTCATTGTGTAATCAAGTGATTTAAAATATATTTTCGGGCGCTTAAATTGCTAACGCTGGCTAAACCTTGTGAGATACATCAAAATAATGTACTACTAATTGATTTTATTGCTCTTACTTACTTGACCGGTCAGTGGCTGAGTGGGCATCGCGTTTGGGTCCCACCCGGGCGTCCCATGTTCGATTCCTCGGCTGGCTAAGTTCTCCATCACAACACAAGCAATACCTTCCGCTTAGTGTGGTGGTAGTAGGAGTTTTTCAAATGTTAGGTTATTCGTAACCAGGGAATGTTTGTCTTTCTTTTAAAAATTAAAAAAAATCTTACTACCCATATAGGTACACCTACTAAAATATGTAGGTGCGTACATTTGAACTGCCTCCGTGGTTGAAGGGTAAGGCTCTTGGCTACGAATCCGCAGGTCACGGCGTGCGCAAGTAAATTTTATTAAATTAATTTGTGTCGTTTTGCTAAATTAATCCATTAATAATAATATAAAATACTTGTTTGGACAGATAGTTACCTTTTTTGTTTATCAAAACTTAACTAAACCATTCAAGTTGTTTGAGACAGGGAAAAGTATTAAAATAAAATATTTATTTTTTATTTTAGTAAAATTCCTGAAATCAACAGGTTTTAATTCCCTTGCGATGTTTATTTGGCCAAAATGACCAATTTTTACCACATAAACATCGCAAGTGACCAATTTTCGATATAATATTGCAATTTTTTGTTCACTATTTTGTTTTACGAATCTTATTATTGTGGTTTTTTAATAGAGCCAACGCCAATGCCATTCGTGGATGTCTGGAATTCGTGGAAATGACATGAATGCCATAACACCCTTGCCAATCACCACACTGCAAATCGGATGGTGTGGAGGAAACCTCCATTTTTTCCACTCTACCTCCAGACATGTCGGGGTTCTGAAAATCGGATCATGTGTAAAAATGAACTAGTATTTAAATATCCATGTAACTCGAAAATAATAGAAAATGTCATGACTAAACGGCGCAACTTTTCCTACTATGTTTTGTTATAACAGATCACCACGCAAATGGCATCTTTTTAAAAATGTATATTTAAAAAAAAATTATTTATTCATTGTAAGTTGAGGATTTTTTGACTTTCATGCTAGGTACATGTCCGTGTTACGACCAAATTCTGTATCGGGTTGCTACAGGGTTTTGTTATAATACTCGTCCAAATAAGTCGCGTCTCAACTTGAACGCGCACATACAATAGTCAGGTGGCTTCTTGCTGCTAACTCATCTTCAGTCGTGTCGCGCCTTGAGCGTGCGTTTAGACTGGTCTCCCGATCCGGCCTGCCACGCAACTGGCGGACCGATGCATATATCGCCAAGACCCGGACAATCCAATAACAATACAATAGTGCATATTTTGACGTTGATAGTGCATATTTTGGCGTTGGTAGTGCATATTTTGGAATTAGTACTTCATATGTTACATACGTTGTTGAAAGTGTATATTTTCGCATTGATAGTGAATATATTTGCATTGGTGCATATTTTGACTATGATAGTGCGTATAGTCTGTCTACTGATAATATTAGTAAGTTCTTAGTTCCCGAAGTATAAAAAGGTAAGAGAAATTAAAAAAAAATAGCCTGATACCGTACCTATGTCATATCATAAGATCATCAATGCATAAGTACCTACCTACAAAAAAACTATGTAACAGAAACATAGCACTATCCCGTGAGGCACTTATTCCCTCCTTTCGTTTCCTCGCAGACTGCATTGTTCCAATTTCGTATATCCCAGATTAGATATCTATGTGCTATGGCCCGGTTTACAAGCTTGCCCCGAGGCCTAGTAGTTTGTTGTATCGTTCTACGCCACTGGCTGCTTATAAGTTAATTAATCCTTTGGGATATAATTTTAAACCTAATTGCAACACTTTCCATAATGATGATAACGTTAACCTTACAATGTAGGTGCTACGAATAGAGCGACCACATGTCTATACCTTGTACCACTGAACAAAATATCTACAGAAGTGTGTTCTGTACCTATTTGAAAGAAAAATCATGTCGCCAATTTATATGAGACCCTTCGACTCCTTAGCCCCAGACAGGCCAACAGAAATTGATTTTCTGTTCAGGAAAGAATTTAATAATTTTCACCCGAAGTAAGATAACGTTGACCTTACCTACCTACTTACCAGTGAGAAATATCGAGTAATATCTTCATTAAGGTTAAACATATTTTTTTCATAAACTCGTCGTTCATAGATAGCGATAAATTATTTAAGTATAAAAAATCGCAGTGCAAGTTATAAATCAAAATATTAAGATAAATTGTTACAATTGTTATATATACGAGATAAAGTTCTATGAAAAACTCAATTCTTCAAAGAAAAGTATACAAATACAATATTGTATCGGTGATTCTATTTTATTTTAGTTTATCGGGGAAACAAACAGTTCTTCAATTTTTATATAAATAATTACATTTTACATTAACCAGTGAAGTTTCCACATGTTACATACAGAAAAAAAACATAAATTAACAGAAAAACATAAAAACACCTTAATGAAAATAACTGAGATATCCTAGATATCTTACACACCCTATTGAAAATAACTGAGATATTTTAGATATCTTACACACCTTAATTAAAATAACTGAGATATCTTAGATATCTTACTCACATTAATAAACATAACTGAGATATCTTAGATATCTTAGACACCTTAATGAAAATAACTGAGATATCTTAGATATATCACACACCTTAATGAAAATGACTGAGATATCTTACACACAGCAGGGGAGAGGGTACGTAATTAAAAATTTGATTTAATTTTCTCCCTATGCATTTAGTAAACTGAACTAAGGACAAATGGAAAATATCGGCGTCTGAAAATATATTATTGTATTTTGTGCATGTCTTTCTGAAAAATGAATGTTGTGTGTAGTTAGTTTTTGAGTGTGGGATGTGGAATAGTTTGTTTGACTGTGTGTTTCGAGCTGGCCAGTGGAAATGAACATTTTCCAGAAGGTAGTCAATGTCAACAGCTTTATGGATAATTTTGAATTTATTTTTCTGGTCGAATATATCTCTTCTATCTTCTAATGTTGATATTCAATCCAATACTGTATATGTTGGCCTTTCTAGATATAATTGAGTTTTTATACGGTTATACTTATTCATATCGCTTGTGTATCGTGAATGGTAGCAGAAGTCGGGGACGCCCGAGGAAGACATGGCACGACCAAGTGAATCAGATACTTGAGTCGGGCCATGTCAAGAGTCAAAACAATAGAAGAGTATGTATGAGACGATGTATGAATGTGAATGAGGCAAGAAATGTGTGCCAAGACCGAGTTGTTTGGCGGTCCGTCCTCTCTGCCTACCCCTGCGGGGAAACGGCGTGATGGTTAGTTAGTTAGTTAGTTATATCACTTATATACGGGCGCAAAAAATGATAAATCCTAATATTTTAAAGCGTAACTTGCAAAAACTTTCCTAAAAATAATGAAATTAGCGTCATCTATGAGAGAGCAGATAATGAATTCTTTTACAAAACCCACAATTTCACTAGCCTGTCGGACATAGGAGGCAAAGGTTTGTGACTTGTGATATCAGTTTTCTTTCAAATCGGTAAATATAGATCACATTTCTGGCGATTACTTGTTCAGTGGAATTCTGCATGTTGTAACTATGTATGTTGGGATGAAGCAAGGTGCGCCTGGATTCCACACGGCTCTAAATGCTTTCCACTGGAAGATAATAAATATGGAGATTATTGCTTCGTGTTCCCCATAACTTCTCCACCTGACAGACTCTTACAAATGGCTGCCCGGTCCTTATTCTCTTACTAATACTTATCGCTTCTCGTCCCAAGTCTATCGGTTCGCTTTATTATTATTATTATTGTTATTGTGGCGTATTTTGATAGCGAGGTGGTTTATTGCCTCCTTGGCTAGAAAAATCTTATTATTTTAAGATAAGTAGGTTTGAATAAATTTAATATTTATCCCTGTGAGCTTGGAAAGCTTTGAGAAGTTTTCATCTGTAAATTAACATATATTTTACGTATAGTTTTTATTTTTAGGCCCCGCTTCCTGTGTCCATTAATAATAATTTTATTAAATGGCGCTAATTTAATTATTTTAGGAAAAAAATATTTTTGCAAGTTATGCTTCAAAATATTAAACGTTTGTTTGCGCCTTTCTTTACATACGGTATAAATTGTATCGTTGACTCAATTCAATATTGTATTTGCATGCTTTTCTTGAAAGAATTGAGTTTTTGTGCAGGCAACATTTATTCATTTTCATATTACGTATTTTCAGACGCTTACCACTTGTTTATCTTAAGGCAATGCCATACGTAGTAACGCAAAATCATGAGTTTTTGGTTTGAAAATTTGGTCGTCTAGAAATGTTTCAGATGCTATAATTAAATACTGCGAGTAGAATACATCTTGGCCTTTGAAATAATCGAGTATTTTTTAGATAAGTCTTTTTATAAGCCCAGAAAAAAATAGTGTAAAGGCCTATGAAAACTGCTTTAAAGTTCAAAATCTTCTACTTACGAACCAATTTTCGGTTATGATTTTATTGTATAATGTGGAAAATTAAGTTATTTATAACATGATCGAGAAAAATATTAATATTTATGCCTGAACATCCACAAAATAAAATAAAAGGCACTTTTTGGCCATGTTTTTTTCTTGCATAAATCAAAACAGGCGGATGGTGTTAAGCGGGAATTTAAACCTTATCGCCATCTACGTAAGGGTTGTTATTGATAGCGGCTCAATTTAAAATATTACACGACGTAGTGCATCGCTTTAAGGCGAAACACTATGAAGTAATGCAAAATGATGTGTTTTTGGTTTGAAAATTTGATCTCTTAGAAATATTTTTAATGCTTTAATTACACACTGCGAGTAGAACACAACTTGACCTGTACCTGAACTTAAATTAATAATTAAATAAAACAGTATTTTTTACGATACTTTTCCTTGCATAAATCAAAACAGTGTTAAGCGCGAATTTAAGCCTTATCACCATCTGCATAAGTAGTGTTATTGTTAGTGGCCCGATTCCGAATGTTACACGACGTGGTGATTTTAAAGCATAATTTGCAAAAAGTATTTTCAAAAAAAATTCTAAAATAAAAACTCATTTCAGTTTCCACAAATCTCTAAAATAAAGTGGGAATCTAAACGACATAAGTGAAGAAGTTGTGTCAAAAAAAATCTCCGCGCGACCTGACGTAATGGATTAAGCCACGGTCGATTTTGCGCTAGCAGGCCTAAAAAATAATCTTTCCATGGGTTTCATTTTAATTATTTCTGATGAACGTATTAAAATCTCAAATGTTTCTAAAGGAATACCTCGGGAAGTTACTAATTCATATTCTAGAAAAATAAAATTTGGTGCCTACCGCTAATTTTATTAGTGAAAAACGTTTTATAAAATTTTCAGACCGTTTTAGATACAATACTTTAGTAGTAAAGTACTGTTTTTATTAATCTCGAGTATAAATAACATACATCAGTAGGCATCAGTCTAAAAACAAATATACATGTAAATATTATCGTTACGAATTCGTCGGAATTAATTAAAATGTGTGCGTCGAGCAAACCTCGTTATTAGTCTTGTATCGCCTTAAGAATACCTATCAAATTAACTTATTACCTACGAGTATCTTATTAATTTTCAAACGAGGTTACATTAAATTATCTTTGGATAGACTATTGATGCAACGATTATTACGTCTCCGATGCATCGTATCGACCGATTCTGGTCATATTGTAATGATCTCGGTAATCGACTTAATCGTAATCTGTGTTGCAATTTGAATAAACGACAGAATTTTAAAAAAATGTAGACACCTTTCATACTGTAAGTAATAAATATTCACAAAACTGTGTCTATGTAATATTATGTTATACTGCTGTTTAACTGCTACTAACCTAATATACAATACTACCGCCATGAGTGGAATCTCAAAGACGATGCTGTGTTTTTACTTATGACGGCATAATAACACTTTATCCTAATCATCTATAAACAGCTCAGCGCAGGATCTCCTAGTGAGGTTTTCTCAAAACAAATTATGTAAACTGTATGTGGGTAGAAACGAATAAATAAATAAATAAAATAAATAATTCACTTCGTTGAAATCAAATAGAACGAGGACCACGAAATTTCTCCGAATCTAAAAAAAGTATTTAAGCTCATACAAAAGTTATTTTTATAAATAATATCTGTACATTAAATTTTCCGAGCTGAAAATGTTATTATAAGAAAGTCGCATGATAGAAAAAAATCGCAAAGTATGCTCCGAAAATTGAAAAAAAAAGAATTGGTTCTTTTAATTTACATGTTATAGGTATGAAAAAAATCACAGTGTTTATTTAAATGCTACTGAAGACATTAGTCGAAAGATTTTTGTTCTATTTTAAATAAGTTAAGCTTTATTAAATATTTTTGTTTACGCCTATATTTGTATTTACCTATCTCCCTTTACAACTATATTCTTCTTCTATTTGAACGCTTACGATCAAAATTGTATATTATTATTCCGGTCGTAATTAATATATACAACTTAAACAATCTAGTTTTCAAAAACAAATAAAAAAAAACTGGATCAAGTCAACAAAAAGAGATTTAATGAAAAACGAACTGGAATATAAATACATATAAAGAAGAATAGTGTAATACAATAATATTGTAATATATAGGCCTCGGAACTGGAATAACAGCTAGTGAGGTTTCTATATAAAAATAAATTCATATAAAGAAGAATAATGTAAAACAATAATATTGTAATATGTAGGCCTCGGAACTAGCATAACATCTAGTGAGGTTTCTATATAAAAATAAATACATATAAAGAAGAATAGTGTAAAACAATAATATTGTAATATGTAGGCCTCGGAACTAGAATAACAGCTAGTGAGGTTTCTATATAAAAATAAATACATATAAAGAAGAATAATGTAAAACTCTCTTTTGAAGCATTTTTTTAACACATTCGATAACGTTCTGTTAGATTGTTGGAATAAATGTTTATAATAATTTGTATTTTTCATCGTATTCAAATCCTTTTACGACACATAATTAAAACCATTTCAAGAAACGCTTTCGAGTTTGATAGTCGCAGACGGTTTGTTTGCAGAGATACTGATAGTATCTTTGCATGCAATTTATTTATACTGACTTTTGAGCTGCTGTAACCAAGTAATGTAACCTCTAACCATAATGACACAGATTTCATATCGACTAAATAAATAAATATGTTTTATATTTTACCTTATTCTTTAATCGTTTAGGATAATTTATGATTATTTCACTTTCATGTACGCTTTAAACATGTCTGCGTTGAAAGCCTTTCATATAATCAAAAACGCGAAGAAACTGATCGGCGCCCCGAGCTTCAAGTAACCTACGACCATAATCCATAATATTAGCCTATTCCGTAAAATCCGTCCCTGTTTGTAGCTTGTATCAATTTTCTCCTTTTATGGTAGCCAAGTTGTGGCCGCGTGCACCTGTAAGTAATACCTGTTTTATCAAAGTCTAAGATAGGAATCGCGGGTTCGGCTATGGATGAGAATGGAAAGCAATGATTAGTTTCCCATAGCGCGACATCCCAAGGTAATTATCTAACATTGCAGCGGGCGATGCCTCCGATATGCCCAACAAGAGAAAGCCTCGACTAGGTGTTCTAACCCAACCTGCCCAGAAAGTCGGCATTGTAAGCAACTAGGATAGCTGTAAGTATCCCGTACTTGCAAACTTTGATTGTGAATTGCTATTGACTTGTTCATTTCTTTGTTCAATACTATTTGTTTTACATTGATTCAAACTCTTTCTACCATCCATCGTTTCAAAAACATCACAGAAAGCTTGTCCTTTACATAATATAGAAATGTCGTAATATCCTGTAGTTGCACAGTTTGTTTGCCTGTTGACTTTGGGCTGGAAAGTTAGCAGTTTGGTGTGAAATTACCATCATTTCAGCTTTTAAAATTTCATAACCGGCCTCGAATACCAACTTATTCAATTTTAAAACAATCGTTGTTTCATTACTGATTAAGAATTATTAACTGTTACTTGTAATGAGTTACTAAGTATATCAATTCTCTGTTCTCATTTATTCTTAATTCTATATGTTTTTCTTTTTAGTTTCATTGAGAATTCGTCGTTTGACTTTTAATTTAAAAAAAAATGGTTTTATGGACAGCCCTGATTCAATCACACTAATTTAAATTAAATCATACTAATCTAAATTACTTTCCAACAACAACTTTTCAATCGAAAATTAATTTTAATCGAAACAACAAAATCGGGACTGAGTCATTTAAATACTAGCTTGTACCTAAATTGCACGCAGCACTTTTGCAGAAATAGTAGATATGTTCAACTGCACTGAATATAGTTACAAGAATGCTATAATAATATACTCGAATATTAATAATACTATCATAGTACTTTTCTTTTGCTTGAGTTCTATATAATTAAATAACAAATTTTATGTCATGATTATTGTTCCACTAAATTATTATTTATATCACATGTTTATAAAAGCCCGTTTGGGCGTATAATATAAATAAACAAAGATTTGCGTTTGTCATAATTCTTCTGGCATCCAACTTTGGACAATGGCAATTAGGCGTTCCTAATTTGTCTCGAGTTTTGCCGATTCTTGATAGCTATCATAATTCGAAGTTTTCAGTTAGTTATCTTTAGGTAGTCAGCCCATGCCCTCTGAAGTCCTCCGTTTCTCTTTCCCGATCAAGGTCGATAGGTAATAGTCGCAAAATGTTCTTGCTTTAACACAATTAGCCTTGGAATTACATTATAAATGTATAAACCTCAAGTAAACTAATTGCATAAGCATTATAAATTATAACACTACTAGCTGCATGAGTTTTGAGTAGGTATCGTTTTCAATGTCTCCCGCTAAAAGCTAAAATAGCCAAGTAATGGAATACCTGGCCCCGTTGGTCAAGTCTGTCTGATGGATTTATCGATCGTATCAAGGAAGATTTGTTCTTTTCTTTTTAATTTTGTCAGGTGATCAATATGGCTCACATAACATAGGTTATTAAACGGTGGATTATAAAACCAATCTTTATGATATCATGTATTATTAATGGATAATTATGTATATGTATATTTTTTAAATGTTTATATCGTTTTCTAACTAGTTTTAGGTTCATATGTATGTAGATAATAATCAACACGTCTTTGTATATCTAAAATTCTTTTAGAAACAATTATGTAAGTTACCCTAGAAGGTCCAGGGAGATGAACCAGGAGATGATCAATGTAATCATAATAGATAGTTGCGATACCATACTAAAGGTGCATTTGGAATTTATATCTATGAAAATTGAGCCAATTTTATGGTACACGAAGAAAACTTAATGATATAAAATATTATTTTTATAAGCAATAATTGTTCGCCTGAAACACTCATCCACATTGAAAAAATCTCCTGATAAAAAATACATGACGCCAACGGGACTCGAACCCGTGTCCATTCGATTTCCGGTCGAAAGCTCTGACCACTGAGCTATGGAGGCTTATCTCTTACCCGCGAAATTATTCAATATATGCTAGTGTTTCATTCAACAATTACTGCTTGTTACATATATAGCACTTACAATGCCTTTCTCATATAAAATAAAGTTGGTTGTTCTCAGGTGAAAAATGTAAAGCAGTAATTTTTGAATGAAACACTAGCATATATTGAATAATTTCGCGGGTAAGAGATAAGCCTCCATAGCTCAGTGGTCAGAGCATTCGAACGGAAATCGAATGGACACGGGTTCGAGTCCCGTTGGCGTCATGTATTTTTTATCAGGAGATTTTTTCAATGTGGATGAGTGTTTCAGGCGAACAATTATTGCTTATAAAAATAATTGTTATCCTTTGTGCTATGCATAAATAAAATCTTGTCTTATAAACATTAATTTATCAAAAAAATAATAATTAATATAAAATATTGCTAATTTATTAGAAAATCTTTTTAAATTATTCGGAATTCTGATAAAAACGGGACTACAGGCCCTTAAAAAATGAATTAAATAATGATTGGATTATTTATATAGCGCCGTTTTCGTGAGAAAATCACCTCAAGGGCGCTAATTGATAGGTTTCATGTAAAAAAGAAATGTATTAAGGCGACGTTAAAACACGTGTTCTTAAAAATCATTATATTTTAACAGGGCGAACGCAGGTGCATACTTACATTTTATTAGGAAGTGGCCTACTGTCCCGTTTTTAACAGGATTTTAATAAATCAGCAAACTCATTGTTCTCCGTGTAACCGTAGTTTATGGTGAGTTTTTTTACAAATGTTGAGAATGCTCCGGTTACGATATATACCTATAATTGATTCGGACTAACATCGCAAGCTTTTGATACAATGTAACTATCAATTGAATTGTTTTCTCGCTTTATTCTGTTTCTTTAGCTCTTTAAACATTCGCACAGCATCCCATTGGGCCTTATGATGCTTAGCCGTTGTGCTTTTATTCAGTCCCCTTTCTTTTACAAGTAACAAGGCACAGTGTTGTATTATGTTTCTCATAACGTTGTCTTTGAAGATGTGGTCGGGTGGAGGTGGTGGGGTGGGTTGATCGTGATTTGTATGACGTGACTTAATGAGTAATTAATTGTCCGAGCGAGCTGACTTCCTCATTAACGGCAATCAGCGGGATTCGAACCAACACCGCATCAACCCGTTAGACCTTGCACTCAGACTGGAGCTCTCAATTATTATTATGATTTTTTTTAAATTAATTTCACCCACGACCGATTCGTAATATTATGTCGTAATAGTATGCCTGTATATACAGTTGCCCTTTTTAAAGAAATAACTGAATTTGTTGCACGTTTTCGCTAGTGATTTGGGTTATTTTCATTTGTAGACGGCCTCCGTTGTTACGATTCTTGGCAACGAATCCGGGTTCAAATCTCGGCGTGGCGCTAGTTAATTTTATTTGATTAATTTGTGTTATTTCACAATTTATTAATGAAAAATAATATAATACTAGCGGCGTTGCCCGGATTTTAGAGAGTTTTTAGGAATTAGTTATTTTCCTCTCATTTTGAACGTCAAGTGTGAAATTTTATATCAAGAAGTATCTAAATTCTGTTTTAAGGCGATGCCATACGTAGTAATGCAAAATCACGTGTTTTTGGTTTGAAAATTTGGTCGCCTAGAAATGTTTCAGATGCTTTAATTAAGTACTGCGAGTAGAATACATCTTGACCTTTGGAATAATCGAGTATTTTTTATATTAGTCTTTTTATAAGCCCAGAAAAAAATAATGTATAAGGCCTATGAAAACTGCTTTAAAGTTAAAAATCTCCTACTTACAAACCCATTTTCGGTTATGATTTTATTGTATAATGTGGCAAATTAAATTATTTATAAAATGATCGGAAAAATATTAAATATTTATGCCTGAACATCCACAAAATAAAATAAAAGGCACTTTTTGGCCATGTTTTTTTCTTGCATAAATCAAAACAGGCGGATGGTGTTAAGCGGGAATTTAAACCTTATCGCCATCTACGTAAGGGTTGTTATTGATAGCGGCTCAATTTAAAATATTACACGACGTAGTGCATCGCCTTAAGGGGTGAGAAAACGGGGTGGGGGTGATTTTTCGAAATCTCATGTAGACAGTGACCTTTATTCTGTTTTAAAAATCAAGTGTGTAAAATTTCATCAATCTCGGAACAAAACTGTAGATTTGTATAAAAAACACAACTACACTGCTACAGACACTCTTCTTTATATATGTATTCATATATACGATATGAATATGAAATGTGCCGCAAATCTTTCGCTTTGAGTTTCAGTTTACCGAGAAACGTATTTTAGAATACGTTATAGGCAGACAGTTGACTGCCTGTTTTGGATGAGTAACTAACTCTTCCAGAATGGATGGATTGGTGCCCATGACTGCCCATTTGATTTTAGTCTTAACACCAAGTCCTACTTTAACTCGACCTTTTTACATTTCGTCTGTCTCTAATTTTTTTATACGCTCCGTTTCCGTTTCAAGACGTTGGTCGTTTTAATGGTTCATCAAAGATTATTTTTTTTAAATGTGAAATGGTTGTTTATTTGGACATTTTTGTTTCGCATTTTTCCAATATTATGGTAGGTACCTACCTAACTACCCGCTTTGAAAAATAAAATGTCATTTAGGTAGTGAAGTTTCTTTTGCACATAATTAAAACATAAACAGTACATAATTACATATAGGACAATAGTTACAAAGTTATACAAGTTAGTACAATAATTGGTACCAATAACATGTCGCTGACATATATACATATGTGGTATATTATACATTTTACGGTTAAGTTACATTTTTAAGTTAAATTAGTTAGTGTGCTGGGAAAGTAGAGAGGTGTGTGTGAGTGTTTGTGCGTGTGTACGGTGTGCAAGGGTGTGTGTGGATGTGTGTTATGTGTGCGAATTCAGTGAAAAATGTTACCTGAAATATTATGGTAATCTTGTTTTCAGAGTAAGATTTGGTTTTGATTTATTATGTACCCGGCTTTGCTCTGAGACTTTTTTCCACTTTCTGTAAATATAATAAGCATGTATATATAAACCTTCCGGAAGAAATTCTTTAAATGTTAGTGAAAACACTATTAAAATCCGTTACGTAATTTAGAAGAACTAAGCGTACAAACAGACAGACGCGGATAGCGACTTTGTTTAGTACTATTTAGAGAAGAGAAAATTAGGAACGTACCTTTTTGCACTCCAAGTATAAACTGTTCACAGAACTATTAGTTATTTTATTTTGATTTATTTTATCAATGGACGTTACAACAGCTGAAAAGCCATTTTTGTAATCTTGACACACTGACCAGTGGCCGTTTAATGTTCCCAGTTAATTGTAATAATAATGATTAGTAAATCAACTGCCGTATGTAATTTTCCAATACCGCTATGCTGGTTTGTATGCACAAAGTGCACGCGCAATTTATTTTATTAATACAGCAACAAATTACCTGTCGTCTGTAATGTGCTGTCAGTTCTTGTTCCTTGTACTAACGCCAAGTTAATATGTTTATAGTGAACTCGGATTTATCGACGTGTTTTCTAAAACATCTTATCTATGGAATTTATGGTTTCAGCAACCACCTTGCCACACTTCTCAAGCAACTGAAAGTGCTCCTCCCTATCTTAAACTCCTTTATTCTACCTACACGGAGAAAACTTACTGAAATAAAGTATTGTTGCTTTCGTAAAAATCTGGTCAAATTATTCGTTTTCCTGTTAAAACCGAGACTGCAGTCCTTTAACTGATGAATTGACGGAGTTCCTAACAAAGTATCAATTAAAAGCGAATGTTTTATGAGGACGACTGAACGCGTGTTTATGCAAATATTGATATTGATATTGACATACTGATATTGTCGCATTCCGTCATAATGCAGGGTTTTCAAATAAGAGGTGTTATTTTGATATTCAACCGTAAAAGATCAATGGTTTCGTTGCTTGTGTGGCACGTAGCGCCGTCTTGTTGAAAGTAAACGTTGTCCAGATCAATACCATCCAATTCCGGCTATAAAAAAAACATTAATCATCTCTCGACAGCGCAATCCATTCACCGTAACTGTTGCTCCAGCCTCATTTTCGAAATAGTAAGGTCCAGTGACTCCGCCGGACCATAAACCGCACCAAACAGTCATATGTTGAGGATAGAGAGGCTTTTCAACAATAACTCTTGGCTTTTCCGAGCCGCAGATGCGACAATTTTGCTTGTTGACGAAGCCACCGAGGTGGAAATGGGCCTCATCACTCAAGATGATATGCATTTGATTCACTCAAGTGAATTTAAATAATTTCAATGCGTTGATGAAGCGTGTATCATTCCATTTTAATTAATGGCGTAGTTTCTACTTGTCAAATGTTAAAAATGACAGCTTTAAAAGTAATATCTACCAAAATAACGGGCTGTTCAAAATAACACCTCTTATTGGAAAACCTTGTATTTATTAGCTTAAAAACAAGTGTTCTCAATTTATTCTAAATGACTAACATTTTATCGCGAAATTAGCATGCCATCACTTAGCATTATTTAACAGGATCTTTTTTTTAAATATGTTTATTTTCAACCGATCAACATATGCCAACAATGTCTTTGCTTTTCACGATCATTATTTTATTATTCTAGAGAAGAAATAATATTTTGGGACGGTACTAAATCGTCAAGAATGGTACCACCTTGAACATAACCATATTTGCCTTCGTCGTTGTCGTCAATAAATCATTGAAAATACACGCGAATTTCACAATACCGAACACACGACGTTCACAATCAGTAAAAAACATAGTAATTTTATCAAAATTTTACATCTAAAACTAAATAAACATGAAAAATTTCCACATTTATAAAAAAATATATAATACGTAAAACAATGGCAGACGGCACAAGGAGAAAAATGAGTGTCAATTTATGAATGCTTATTTATTAAATACTCGTCTAATTATTCGTGATTCGGTTAAAAACGGGATTGCAGGCCGTTTCCTGGTGAAATTTTAGTAAATTCGTAATATATCGGAACACGTGTTTATGCATCTGCGTTTGTCCTGAAAATATGACGAAATGCGAAAATGTTAAGATTTTTATGAACACGGGTTTCGACATCGTGATAAAACATTACTATTTTACTAATAGTTTATCAGGCAACCTATCAATCCATTCGTTAAGGACCTGCAATACCTTATTCAACCGGATTGCGAATAATTTGGAGATATTCTTAATAAATTAGCAATACTTTTTATTCTCCGTGCAGTTTTGAATTGAAAAGCGTATTTGACGAACCATTTGAAAACTGGACGATAAAAAGCATGTTTTCCTCCTCTCAATACTAATTTTGTTTGTTGTTTAACATTGTTTACGAAAAACTGACATTTATTATAAAATTCTTCCTACTGTCGTCTATAAACATTGATAATTGTTGCTTGCACAATGATGGAGGGCTTTCATAGGATTTAACCCGCAATACCAGGAGACCAACCCCTCACTTTGGACAACTCAGTTACAGACAGGTTTTTAAAATCTATATATTTTTTTTCCTAGATATATGTTTTATGAATATAAAATGAATGACACCTGGAAAAAATAATATTGTGTTGACAAAAACGACGGCAAAGAAATGTGTTTCAGTAGCATAACTGGCTTTGCGTTCTGTTGCATAGAGAATGGTTCCAGTTAGAATCTAGGTCACAACGTCATCTTTTATTTCTCCAAGTATTTAATTTTTTTTGCATATTTTTTGCACTGAGCGTAGCGAAGTCCTGTTTTAACTCGGCCGTTTGAATAACGGATGTTTGTAAATTTGTTTGTGCGTTCCGTTTCTGTTTCACGATGGTGAATAAATATTTTTTCAAATTTGAATTCATCATGATTATGTAGACTTTTTATTCGTATTTTTTTTCAATATTATGGTACCTACCTTAATATTGAAAAAATTGTAAAGAAATTGAGATTATGACGTTTCTTAAAATATATGGTTTACAATTAAATAGGTACATACATTTTCAACGTGGGGTCCACTGTTCACAAAACTACTAATTAAAATTGTTTCAGTAGTAATATCCTTAATAAACGAAGTTTTTAAAAAATATACCCTTGAAAAATCCGGATCTGATTTCACTTGTCAAGATTACCCTAAGAAATTTAAACTAATTTTAAATACAGAATTGAAATAATTTCGTGTTAAAATATTTAGGACGGGTTGTTTCGGAGAATTTGAACAATTCATCAAATTTCAGCGTTCATTTTCGGGTTCTGTGAAATACTTATTCAAGTTCTGTTTTTATATCATTGTAGGCTAGTTGCTTGACAAAACTGAAATAAAAACAGAACTTGAAAAAATCTTTCACAGAACTTGAAAATGAACGTTGAAATTTGATGAATTGTTCAGATTCTCCGAAACAACCCGTCCTAAGTGTGACTGAGCGTAGAGAAGTCCTGTTTTAAATCGACCGTTTTGCATATTGTTCTTTTCCGGTTCGAAAATCTGCTGCATCCGCTTTATTCTTAAAGCAAGCTTTACTTTGAATTGATGGCTAACTTTGAATGAGCTTTAAAATATATATAAGCATACTTTTTTGGACGCGAGGTCTACTGTTCACGAAACTACTAATAGAGGTAGGTACTTAATCGCTTGTAAAAGTGAAATTTAAGTAAATCCAATTTTATTGAACTAAAGTTACATGACAGACAGACCCACAACCGAAATTAGTATGTTTGAAAATATACCAATTTATAAATCGACACCAAGACCAAACATTGAAAAAATGTTTAAACACCAGTTTGTTCACCATTACAGCAGTGAGATTTAATTAACTTATAATAACTAACCAGAATCAGCTTAGACAATTTACATTCGTTAACAAGTGCATGGCTGTTAGCTATTACGCCTGCTGCTTGGTAATGATCAAACACGATTACGGCATTCCTTGTTAATAATGAATGCACATTGGCATAAAGACGCAAAGTTAATGCAGTCGCCACCATTGAAGCAAAATTCATGAGATCAACTCTTGCCATACAAAAATGTTTAAGAGGAACGGCTGCCCGGCCTTTTTCGTACAAAATTTTTATTCGGATTTTAGGCCAAAATACCCAACTAAACTGACTAATTTTATTTGTGTGTTTAAATAATAAAATAAAGGCCATTAAAGGATTCAAATTTCGCGATTTTAGAGGCAACCTTGGCAATTGTCAGTTGAAGATAATTATAAAAAAAATCTATATTTAAAAAATAGATTTCTGAAATAATAAAATATTAAGGCGATGCCATACGTAGTAATGCAAAATCATGTGTTTTTGGTTTGAAAATTTGGTCGCCTAGAAATGTTTCAGATGCTTTAATTAAATACTGCGAGTAGAATACATCTTAGCCTTTGAAATAATCGAGTATTTTTTAGATAAGTCTTTTTATAAGCCCAGAAAAAAATAATGTAAAGGCCTATGAAAACTGCTTTAAAATTCAAAATCTCCTACTTACGAAACCATTTTCGGTTACGATTTTATTGTATAATGTGGCAAATGAAGTTATTTATAAAATGATCGAAAAAAAATTAAATATTTATGCCTGAATATCCACAAAATAAAATAAAAGGCAATTTTTGGCCATGTTTTTTTCTTGCATAAATCAAAACAGGCGGATGGTGTTAAGCGGGAATTTAAACCTTATCGCCATCTACGTAAGGGTTGTTATTGATAGCGGCTCAATTTAAAATATTACACGACGTAGTGCATCGCCTTAAAAACGGCGTTTTGATAGTATGATAATTTGTATATTTAAATTACAAACGAGCTGTTTATATTGGAACACATTTCTTGCCTCATTCTCATTCATACATATTCTTCTATTATTCTGACCCTTGACATGGCCCGACTCAAGTATCTGGTTCACTTGCTCGTGCCATGTCTTCCTCGGGCGTCCCCGACTTCTGCTGCCATTCACATTTGCATCATATATTCTCCTTACACTACTTTCTTCGCTCATTCGCTCTACATGGTCAAAACCATCTAAGCGTCCCTTTCTTGATCTTCCTTATTACGCTTACATCAGCCTTGCACTCTTTGGAGATCTCCACATTTCTCACACGATAATACATGGTTTTACCACACATACGCATCAGGGATCTCAAATTAGTCTTATGAAACAAATTAGTCTTATGTAACAAATTAATCGTATGTAAATTAATATTTCCAATCAAAAAACGCCTTTTTTTACAAGCATTATTATTTTTTTAATAATTACATTTAATTCACAAAAAATTACAAAGTTGCCACTAAAATCATTAAAAACTGAATTCTTTAATGGCCTATATATCAATATTTAAAACGCATTTTTTACACCTTTTGGTAAAAAATAATTATTTAGTTTTCTTGTGTATTTTGGCATCAAATCCAAATTTAAGTTTTATTTGAAAAAGTCCGCGCAGCCATCCCTAATGCATAATACATGAAGTATCATCTCTTATCAGCGCTCCCCAAATGTGTTTTAAACTACTAAATTTGTTGCCATGTCGACTTCGGAATTCCGAAGAACTCGTCCATTTGACAATGACGCACAAAAGAAAAGCACAATAATCCAGGTTTTTGGATTTGATGCGAAATTTTAACAAGTGTGTGCAAAGTTATAGAAAAGTTTGAAAATCATAAATGAATTTCGGAAACACAATTTG
Source organism: Hesperophylax consimilis (assembly GCF_061612785.1). Classification (NCBI taxonomy): domain Eukaryota; kingdom Metazoa; phylum Arthropoda; class Insecta; order Trichoptera; family Limnephilidae; genus Hesperophylax; species Hesperophylax consimilis. The sequence continues at coordinate 9,780,757 of NC_142842.1, forward strand.
TTTTTTTTTTTAAACCGAAGCGAGTAGGTAACATATAAATATAGTAAATATATCGTGTTCCAGGGTCGATATCGGCTTGCTGGGGGTCTATGTCAGCGAGAAAAAAAATTGGGGGTCCACGAGATTCAAATGGGGGTACATACGAGCGGACCCCCATTTACCTCAAGTCAACATTTAGACCTAACACAAATATAATAGACTGAGAAATTACTTATTTGGTAATTGTATTTTTATATTTTTTAAAGTTGTTAATTGAGGTTTATAATTAGAGTCTACGTTCCTTTTCTTGTCAGAATTAATATACTCAAGCAAAACATTGCACATTGGAAGCCGCGAATTTTCCTAGTTATCCAACTTGTTTTTGAAAAATGTCCAGGGTAATAATAACGTTCAACATTTAAAAGCATTTCACACAGACTTGAAAACTAAGTTTGAGGACATTTTGACTATGGAGATGGAACGTTGAATAATCGGTATCATGTGACAAGAAGAACTGACCGGAATAAGCACTGACAAATAACTTAAGGGGCAGTTCTGTAGGGTCAGCTACAGAAAGAAATTCCCGTTGCTTATCCTGCTTAATTTTCATTTGGTGTAATACCTCACAAGGGCGCCCCTGTCTGCACAGTTTAAAGACAGAGGAACTATACCGCCACCCGGTCGTTGGACAGGCAAGGGAAGGGAATCTTCTTACGAAAAAGAGAAATGATTATCACATGGGACGTTAATAGTTTTAGGAAAATCGGCAGGCAGGGGGTCTACGGAAAAAAATATATTTGGCAGGTGGTCTACGGGGCAAAAAAGTTTGGGAACCTCTGCACTAGACTAAGGGTAAAACTAATCGAATAGTGTTTTGGGCGTGTTCGTGTGCCCGAAGTAAAGTTTTATTTTCCTAAGTTACCTTAGTCTGGTGCAATTGACATCGGTATAAATCACACTTGTAATGTTATTCGGTGGTTTTATGCAAGCTAGAATTTTAGTTTAGTATGGACCTCGCAATGCTTCGCTATTGCTAATGTCTTTCTGCGATGTCTGACTTCTTCCACCGTTCAGTACTGTATACCAAAATGTTACTGTTAAACTACATTACGTCGAATTTGATCGTCGAACACTCCTGGCATTAATAAGAACAAACTAAAATTTTCAGCGATATCGGTAGACTACTTTTCGAATTTTTTGAGCGCAAAAATCCGCACACATATTTTTTATTTATTTAGGTTCTTTAATTTTATTTCTTGGTTGATGATTTTTCATAACAAATTTCATTCAATGCTTTCGATATTGTGAATTTACCTAGTTGGATTTGCGTCTATGTCTCGCAACAGATTTTCCTTGTGCCTACTTCGGGAGACTGAAAGCAAATTAATAGTAGTGATTTCTGCACAATAATTATGCCTGTCTGTTTTTGTGTGCATAAATCAAACAGTTTAATCAGTGTAAACTGTAAAGCATTTCACCTACTACTGATATTACGAAATATTACCAACGGAGTCTAAATACTCACCTCGTACTCACTTTGTATTTGAGATTAAAATTCCCAACCCACAAATTAGAAGCATGGCAAATAATAAATAAATTCATGAAATTTATAATAAATATAATAATGTGTGTGGACCGTATTCTATTAAATGAATGGACTGTAAACCAAATCAACAAGGATGCGAAAATATAAAGCACATTCACTTGGGTTTGAAAATCACGTGGAATGATGGAAACAGCTTATCTCGAATTCCCATGAATCCCTGCAGTATGGCTCTCGATGAACTGGCACTGTAACAGGGTGAAAATTTCCTCCAAAACGAGATGATAATTTGCAAAACAGAGCACAAAGCATGTGAATATATATGACTCCAATTCACGACGACACAACGAATGCAACTGCTTGCCACAAATGCGAATAATGTACTAACTTGCGACAATTTACAATGCAACAAAAATCATCCTTTTCTTTCCAATGTGGGGGTAAGGCTGTTTTAAGGAAGGAAATGGATAGTAGGTAGATGGGAAATGATGGTAGGTATTATCCCAAACTGTTTCAATAGTAAACAGTGCGCGTTCATCTTAGAGTGAAATCTTCTTTAATTAGGTAGGAACCTAAATACATATAACGTTTCCCGGCTACCTCGGAGAGCCAATCGAATTAAGATGCTTTTTGTTCTTCAATGCTTCTTTTTTTAAATTGTAAATTTGGGACTCGACTGTTGCGAACTAGTTGGGTCTAGTCAACTTAAGAGTGCCAACGCGATACACTAGATTAGGCATAAGGTTCCTTTTCAATGTCACCGTTCACAAACAAACTATGAAGCAAACTTGACAATTGCATAGTTTAACAAACGAATATACAAAAAATGATTTCGACATTTTTAGATTAACTTCATTTAATTTTATCCTAATATAATAAAAAATATGTGCATTAAAAGGCGTCTAGCGAATTGGGTACATTCGGAATTGAAAATAGAAAGAAAACATGTATTTTTTTACAGTAACCCAGCTGAATTTTCGATTTGTTGTCAATTTGTATCTTAGATCAGTATTTTGTTCATTTCTTCAGTACGCTTCAAAAATAAATTAAAGATTTAAGTAATGGGTATGATTTGAGGCTGAAGTAATTGGGATATGAATAAAAAATCTTCACAAAGAAACGGATTGAAAGAGCTGCAGTTAAAGATGAAACTAATAAAAATATTGTAGATATTTTATCATTCGAATGTTTTCGTTTTCTTCCAAAAAAATACTTTAAGAAGTTTTTTAGTACTTAAAATAATTGAAACCTGTATCAAGCGTAGAATCAAAAGAAATGCGAAAATTATAGGTACAATAATAAAATAATATTAATCATACCAACCTTACTGAAAAACGTGGTGTAAATATTACGCGGTGCATAAGGTCAGAATAGTGAAGAAATTGACTTATTACCATGGTGTTCAAACGGTCTGAAACCAGGCTCAAGCCCGGCTTTACAATACCAACGTTGAACGGACGAAATTGCTTTCCGGTTAGGCGAACACCATACTGTGCGAAACACTGGCTTAGATATTTGATTGAATCATTGAATTAACAAGGCCCTGTAGTAAGCGTTAAAAGATGGTTTGAAAGGGAGATATGTAAATTCGAATGTTAGAGGGAGCGCGCTAATAAGCGAAAATGGTGAAAATATTTAATAAAACACGACTCGTTTGTAGGACAAAAATCTCTCTACAAATGCTTTAGTTGCATTTAAAGATACACTGTGATTTTTTTCATGCCCTTAACTTAATTATTATTAAATAACAGTACAAAACGTGTTTTTAATAATTTTTGGAGCTTACTTTGCAATTTTTTTATATCGAAGGAATTTCATATAATTAGCGTAGAAACTTGTTATAAATCGGTAGTAATTGGGAATCCGGGAGCTTGACAAAATTGTTTTAAAAAATTGTCTATAGTGTGGAGCGCCATCATCATTGCGCACAATAGGTATATAGTATCGCGGTTCACCCTACACACTGTACGGTGTGTGTCGCCGTGTCTGAAGGTGTGAGCTTTGGACCAATAGCACAATATCTTCCCAGTAAATCACTGGGGCCACCCGGTTGCCGATTAATTATTACGGCTTGTGGCTTGTATGTCGGGAGGTGGTGCACACACTGCGCACACTTAGGACGGTGTATCAGTTGATGTTAAAGCTTTTTTCCAAGTTTAAGGCTCCGTTATAAGACTTTCAAAAAGAAGAACATTACTGTGAATGATTTGAAAGAGAGATATTTAAATGCGGACGATAGAGGGATCGCGCTAATATTTTAAAAAACGAATATATTGAACGGGCGTAAGCGACTGCTGTAAAAATATTTTATAAACCACGACTTATTTTAAATAGAGCACAAATCTCTTGATATTTTATTTTATATGTTTCTAGAGCAATCCCGATGAGTTACAAAACTCATTGTAGAACGAGAGGAACTTACAATACATAGGTGGGAGTTATTAGGTACAATTTTACACTGGTAATTTCGCTGTCCGGTATTTTAGTTCAGTGTTGACTTTTTTAAAACTTTTTATGTTTAATTTTAAAATTTTAATTCTTTAAAGTATACTTTTAGAATTATTCCATTTATTTGGATTTTATTGCAAAGCCGAAAGACCTTTTGACAGAGTGCCAGAGGCCTGAGGGCTTAAGATTAAGACATTATCATGAACCGAATGGCATCCGATAAAAATATGATTAAAAATACTGTAAACCTTCTTTTCAATCGTAACGGTTTTATAATGCCATGGTCTTTTTCAGGTTGGTATAATTTTTTTTAACCGCCAATCATTGTTTTTTTTAAAGCCTTAAAACTTGGAATACCAAACATAACTATCTATAAAAGGGCCCACATTTCAACTGATGGACGATTGAATTACATTTTTTTAAATTTTAATAAGGTTTGTAAGTTGAAATTCTGTCGCAGAATATAATAAAGCAGCACACATTTCTATCCTGGCTTTCGTCTCGTTCTCATAACACCTAACGCTTCCACCATTCATCACTTGCACCAATATGTAACATGTCCAGGCCATTAGGTTCGTTTAAAGATGCAGGGAAGTTTAATCCAGGGTCGCGTTCCTTACTGAAAAGAGATCAAGATTAGGACAATTCCTTATCCTTCCTATTACTCTCAAATCCTTGATTTTAAAGGGTAGTAAACCCATCAATTCATATCTGTTCTACCAGTATTTCAATTAAAAACTGCTCGACTGTTCTTAACACAAGATTTGCGAGTGAGACAAGCACAATACATATCGTAACGTAAAGGAAATAAAGTTTTAAATTTCCTCTAAGGACATAAATAAGACATCAGATAGGTACATATTAAAAACTTGTATTACAATGTAACTGGATATTATATTATTTGTATCTGATTAATACCTTTAATACATCAAGCTTTTACTGCAATGTTATTTATGAGGCGATGCATGCACGTGAATGAAGCAAGGAGTGTGTAACGAGACAGAGTTGTGTTGTGGTTAGTTAGTTGCTTTTACTATAGTACTTTCTTACCAAACTTTAGAATGGGTCCCAACATGGTACCTTGCGGAATGCTATAATATGATATCTTCTATGTACATCGATGAAAGCAGGCATGGTGCACGGTGCAGTATGGTATTTAGGGCCGGCCCGCGGTCCGGTTAGGGCCGGTCAGATTGCTCGACGGGCAGGGAAGTGGGAGCGGGGACCGCGGGCGCTGGGGGCGTTGGAGCGTCTACTTCATTAATCGCCGCGAAACCGGGTTTATCACGCTCGGTTTCGACGGGACACGGGTTTCATTCATGAAATTCTATTTACCGATTAATAATTGAACATCCACAGCTTCTTCATCCCAACACAGATCTTCCGGTACTGAAGTTATAAAGAAAAGTTTTTTCACACTTCTTCCCTATGTTATTTTTTGTTTCTTCCTTTTCTACTAGAGTGTGGATATCTTCGCCCCAATTTATGTTTGATAGTAGATTACAATGATCTCAATTGTGGAATCATGCTGCTACTCTCTTCTCGATATTTCTTTATCCAGGAAGGCATTATACTATGCATCAATCTTTTTTTTTTGTAATTGGTCTTTTCTACCAGAGATAAGAAACCAACACCACAGTTTGCTTGGGAGTATAAATACTCTAAATTCCCTGTAATGTTCTTAATCCAGAACATCCTTCTTCTACCACCAGCACTTTGATTTCCTTTGGTTTCACAGTCGCCATCTTTATTTGTCATATTTCACTATATCTAATAATAATAATATTTGGATGATTTGTATAGCTAAAATATTTTTTTCGTTTATGGTCATGAAGTCTTCCCGGACTTAATCATTACTGCTGCAGTGCCATTTACCGTACTTCCTATATTCGACTGGAACTTTTCAAAGGATTGTAGCGCCAATGTTATTCGTTAGTTTGCCAAACTAAGCCAATGTTATGCCTTGGTTTGTGACCTGTGAAGGCATTTGTATAATTAATTGATTGAGCATAGCGAAGTCCCTTTTTAACTCGACTGTTTGTCATTTAATCAATATGTTAATTTGATTGTACGTCCCATTTCCGATTTCAAAAATCTACTGCATCCTCTTTATTATTCAAGCAAGCCTTACATAGATAGACTAGATGGCTAACTTTGACTGAACGTTTCGATATTTTAGTACCTACCAGCCCGAAGAAAGTTAAAAAAAAAATGTCATAAGAGTTTGACGTTTCTTTGGACATAAAATAAGTATTTAAGTACTTACTTAGAAATCTTTTTATTCAGAGAAAATGTTGGTTTTGATTTATTACATAAGAGAAAATTGGAAACAAACTTTTTTGGACGTGAGGTCTATTGGTCACATAACTACTGGTATCGAATAAATTTCCCTTTATCCTGAATATTCATTTTAAATTCCTCTCCACCTTTCATGCAGGTAAGAGCACACTTGCTGCCTCAAACTACTATTACACACTTCTTGTTGCCTCACTCGCTGCCTATTGCCGCTTTCTAAGTTCTCCTTTGAGTTGCTCTCCGTTCTTTGATTATAGGTTAAGTAAGAATGTGTTTGGATTATTTAATTAATTTTGTATCATTTCCCATTCCTGCCTCTATTTTATTGATAGATTAATTTCTATAATTTATTAGACTCCGATAGAAGTGCCAGTCCCTAATAACGCTGGCCCTTATGCTTATGCCTTCTACAATGGTACAACTCGGTATAAGTCTATTTTTGTTCGTTTATTAAACGCCACGGGGATAAATTACAAGGAGACGTGTACTAATATGTCCGTTTAAGGACCGACGATGATAGAGGGCGTTTTTAATGCGATACAAGAGAGAAGAACGCTGGATGAAGGAGGATACAGTATGCAAAATGCAAAAGATACGTTTGCAGAAGAGAGTGGAAACGTCTTGTAACTTAGGGTAGTATATATAATCTCTTTCATACAACTTTTGAAGGGCTAGTGTAGTCACGTAGGGTAACCGTACGCGATTGTTACATTAATATTTTTTGTATTATTAAGATTTAGATCATTTATTCCATTCTTTTCTTTACTTATATGATTGATTATTAACGAATCTCCAAAAACGCAAAAATCTCATACGGTTATAAGTCAAAAAAGTTGTAATATAAAGTTCATATACATGTCGATTGCGTACACTTAATCCATACACCGGATAAGCATACGCATATTGTAGTGTAAGTGTTCGCAGTCTGCTTTCAATCTGCTCTTGAGTGCAAAATGATCTCGCATAAAATGTGATGTCTACTTATGACTATCAAAAGATGTGAACTGTTTCTTGAAATGTAATCGCAAATAATCATTGATTTTTGCTAACTTACCTATGAATATTTTAGTCTACCGGTACCTTATTTTGACACTGTTGAAACTCAGTACTCACAATTGTGAGTATTACTTTTCCCAAGAAAATTTGATAAATAATATTTTTATTAAAAATTCTTATTTTGTTGCCCTTATTCATATTATTATAATTAAAAAAAAACTTTCTGATAAGTGATTAAATATTTGCTTGGTAGATCTTATACACACATAACATATAACCTACCTACCGCAAAGTTCTTTAACCATAAAAACAGTGAGAAAACAGAACATTGAAGAAAAGTGAATAAAACGAAGAAACAATAAACCTAACCTGTTATTTTTTCAAGTTTAGTTTTGTCACTGTTCTTTTTATCCGGTTACCGTTACCGTTACCATATTCATGTAATATTTTTAATTCTTCGTCAATATGGTATTTTTACTGTTCTTTTTTTAGTAAAATATTAAGCTAAAAATTACGAAAACGAAGGTATTTTATTTTGACCAATAAATTTTGTATAAAAATTTAAAATGTGCCATTTTCGTTTGGCGCCAAAACGACATGTTCATTTTTATTCGTGAATTCGGCGGAGTTGACGTCACCCCTGGCAAAGTAGATGACACTCTGTCTTACCAGCCAGTGGCGATTTCTGACGTTGCAGCAAGTTGGAACCGTTTCGGAATATGCGTTTTTTTTCAAGTAAATGATTGGGAATGAAATTTGAACATTTTTAGAACAATGATCAGAATCAGATAAATGAACTTTAAAACTTCCACACATTTTTAACTGTATTCATAGTTTGAAAATACCGAATTCTGTGATATATTCCATTAAGTGTTGACAATTTTCGTGTTTCACACTTCGTTAAGTGAATTAAGCCTCATTCGCCAGGGAGTGAATTGTTCGGCGCTGAGACTTCTTGGCGTGGGAGTCGGCTCTCGGCCATTCACACCGAACGCTTTATTGTTTCAAACGCACTGTCACTTTTGTCAGTTTGACATTTACGCTGTTAGTACATACGATCCTCATGAATTTTCAAGCACATGTGGAATCCAGAGTATCTAAATTCATGTTTGTTTCTTTTTAAATGTAAATTATTTTAAAATTCATCCGTTGATTATAATGAGAATTTTTTGAATTTTCGAAGCTTGAAGTTGAATAACTGATGTTACGACTTGCAAGTTACGACTTGCAAGTCGTAACATCAGTTATTCATGTTTCTTATGCAAGTTACGACTTGCGTGAGTCAGATCTACTCTCCAAACTAACTAAGGTAACATTTCTACGATGGTTTCCGTCTTCTTGAAATTTGAAGATTTTTCTAATTTAAAATATGTCAACATAATTTTTTTCAGTTGACAAAATCCTTTGAAACATCCATTTAATAAATTGTTAACAAAACACGTCAGACTGTTTGTTCATTATTTTTCTATTGTTCGATTTGAAAACAGAAGACGAAGCGCTAACTTCACATGGACATTATCATGTTGGCGATAATTGCGTCACTCAAAAATACTCCCTTTGTGTATAAATCCTATTATTTAAGTGGGATTCGCTTGGAACGCTTTAAGTAAAAACACGTATACTTACATATATGATATGACATTTATTCATACCTTCAATAATATTTTTACTGTCTAAACATCGATATTTTTTTGGAGTCACTGCCCATATTTAAAAGGAGTATCATGTCAATGATATAAACTGTTCAATGCGCACTTACACATACCTACAACTATACACTCCACACGTCACCCGGTAATTAATAAATATATTCAGACATACCATATATTATAAGACATAATAAAGAAACATATCATAGGTATCCGCCTTGAAATATTTAATACCTGTAAATTGTTTCATTACTATATGTGTTTTTTGTTTCTATAATACATACCTATACACATATATATTATCAAACATACTAATTTCGGTTTTCTGTGCGTTGTTTGCTCATGTGAAATCTGGTTCAGTAAATTCAAATTTCCTTTGAATTTTAAGCGTCATTTTCAAAATTGGAATTGATTGTGTAAATGATTCAAACAAGCATTAAAGAATATAGGCAATTTTTTGAAAATTCTCATTATACAATCCTATGATTTGTCAAGGATCTGCGGTGGTTTGACATAATTTTGACGCCAGGAATCTAATATTGTATTTCTTAGAAGTGATACAAACTATTGATCTGATGCACGATACATTCATAATTGTTATTTCACCTAGAATATACTGTACAGGGTGGTGTTAAGGGACATACTTGACTTAATTTAACCAGTGATTCCTGACATAATTTTAAGTAAAAAATGTCACATGAAATTTGGGTCTCCGGTGACTTTTTTTAATGATTTTTTTTCTTCAAACCAAATTACAACGACAATTTTTTTTTCCATCACTGGTCGCTCAACGGAGTAAACGCCTGTCGGCCCTCATATCCAATACCTACTGATTTTTCTGTGTTCAAAAAATATATCAAAATGTCACCGGAGACCAAAATTTCGTCAACATTTTTTTTTCCTAATAATGTCAAGAATCACTGGTATCAAGGAATCACTGGTAAGTCAAGGACGTCCTGTAAGGTGACCGGATAACTCATTAAAATGACAATTTAAAACACCTTTAAAATGTGATATAAAGTCATGAAAAGATATTATGAAAAAAAAACTAAGTTAAATAGAATAGAAATAATTAGTTTTTGTCGCTTTTAATGACTTTATATCACTTATTAAAGGTGTAAGAAATAATTATAAGCAATAATTAGTCGCCTGAAATATCAATACAAATTGAAAATATCTCCCGAGTAAAAATAAATGCCGCCAACGGGAATTAAACCCGTGCCTTTTGATGTCCGGCCAGGTCCTCTGAAACCACTGAGCTATGTCGGCTTATTTAAACATAAAATAAATGAATATAATAAACATTAATTTTTGATTGAAGTAAACGTACATATTGAATTATTTGGCGGGTAATAATTATTTGTTATCCTTTATGCTATGCATACAACCTTGTCTTATAAACATTAGTTCATAAAAATATCATTAAAAAAATAAATAATATTAAAGGTGTGTTGAGTTATCGTGGAACCGTCCCTTAACGTTGTTATTTTGTTGAGTTATCATGGAACCGTCCCATAACGCCCTGCATACGTAATTATCTTGACCGGAAGCTTTTAATCAACAAGTAATGGATCTTATTTATTGATGTTCTCGTGACACATTGTCCTGAATCTATGACATAATAATGTATTTATTACTTAGTAGAATTGGCCTAGATGACGGTGTGTACTTATTGCAAATGACACACATTTGGTCTGGAGATGAATCGCCTACCATTTAATCAATATTGATTACTTCCTTCGTTCGTGTAATTTCAACTGATGAAACAATTTAAATACAATGTTACGTTTTTTTTGCACTTAAATTTGAGGAAAATTTCTTTGATAAGGATCAATGTTGGATTGGTCTAGGTAGGTACGTCACTTCATTATGGAATTATTATATCTGCTGATCATTTAAAAGTCACGACGGCTTTCTACCAATCTAACAATCTACCTTCTACCTTCTACCATATTATGAGATTTAAAAAATATATTTTACAAGAATATTTAAAATGCACTGCATATCAGTAGTAATAAGCGAATGAAATTTGTCATATATTTCGATAATATCAAACATACTAATTTCTGTTGTTAGTTAGTGATGTGAGATTTTCCTGCGTAATGATTTTCCAAAGTGAGACTGATCAATTCAGACAAGACGATAAAGTAGGTATCAAAATTGTAGTAATTTAAATATAAAAAAAAAATCAATGTGTATTTCTTTTGTTTACATTTTTGACAGATCTAAATCTGAATCACAAATGGTTTTTAAAGTTTAACTCACTAACGGTGTTCATTCTAAAGGTTATGCTGATTGTTTGTCAACAAAAAATGGAATGTTGACAATATTTTTATTTATTTGCATTGATTCTGAGGCAAATAGTTTCAGCTTCACAAATCATACAATTATTATAATATCCCGTGATTTTTCACGTGTCTGCGCTAGTCGATGATGATTTTCGTCTCAATAAGTCGGTTGTTTTATAATCAAATGATATTTCGAATTAATCTCTTATCTTCGTGAAATGACGGGTTAATCACGTGCAATGACGGGTTAATAGTTCCAAAATTTAACAATAAGTACGGACAGATATATTAATATAACATACCGAAGATATTTAATTTATTACCTAACACCATAAAGCAATGTAAGTTTATTAATAGGCTAAATATATGGTGATAAATTGGCTATCGGAAAAAAAATTACATTAATATGAATGAAAAAAATGTTGAATCTGTAGATATAAGATGTAAATTTTAACTTCTAAAATGTATATGTAACTAAACTTTAAGCACCTGTTGACAAGCCAATTCAATTGGTTTAGCAGTTGTTGTGTTGATATGTATTAACTATTCATTCAATAAAAAAAGGGATTATTTTAATGGATTTGTATTGAACTTTTAAATGTTGTGTAAATGATTACTTATTTTAATTAAAGCCCCGCATTCCGAATTTCTACCGATTTATTTATTTATTTATTTAAGAGAAAACACAGATACAGACAGTTATTAAAAGATAATCTTGTAAAACAATAACTTGAGAATTCGCCTGCTTCCAAAATATTTCTCACAGATTGACTGGTAGATAATAATTTTAATTTATTTTTTACATGTAAATAATGAGAAATTATAAAAAAGAATTATTTTGTATATAGATAATGCTCAGTGTCAAATAAAAGTGTACAAATATTTTTATACAAGGTTTATAACACATTTCTCATGAACACTCAGTTTAATGTTCCTAAAAAAAATGTTTTGTTTTTGAAAATAATATTTATACATTTGTAGGGTCGAAACGAAAATTATATGAAATTCCCTCGACAGAAAATTATATGAAATTCCCTGGACCGAAAATTATATGAAATTCCCTCGACAGAAAATTATATGAAATTCCCTCGACAGAAAATTATATGAGGTGTTGGAGGTGTTTTTGCACAAAAACGGCGCTATACAAGTCATCAAAGTATTATTATTTTATTATTATTATGAAATTCCCTCGACAGAAAATTATATGAAATTCCCTCGACAGAAAAAGTTTTATTAAAAATTTTTGTTCTGTTATTTAACATATTAAAGAAATAAAAATCAAAGTGTATCTTTAAATTCAACTTTTGTCGATTTCTATTCTAAACTAGTTATGTTTTATTAAATATTTTAACAATTTTCGGTTAATTAATATAGTTTTTAATGTAGGTACCCTCCTCATAGCATTCGTATTTACATACCTCCTTTTCAAACCATCTTTTTTTTATCCTTTTACAATAAGACGATATTTCTGAAATGATTGTAGGTATCTAAAGTTTCACGTATCTTGAAACTAATAAAGAATCTCTCTTCCAGCATAGTTCGCAACTGTTGTGGAATCTAATAACAATAATGAGTATTATTACGTCGATCGATACGCTTTAATTGTCCATTGTGCTCTGCGCTCTCGGATCTGGCTCGTGGTCCATCGCTCATCTTGCACGAAGCTGCCGCACTAATGCTGGTTTAACGGCGCGTATACACGTGCGAGCTGAAACAACGGCGGTTTGTTTCTTTACCATGATTCGTTGTTCGGCTCGCGAGTGTATACGCGCCATAGTGCTACACTTACTGTTCCTTCCGAGAGCTCTTGTGCTTAGCTTTAGCATGATGTAAAGGCAACTATGCAACCTTTTTTTTTCGATTCTTCTTCTTCGATTATCAAGAACAAAAGTACTACTGTGACTAATGTTTTGGGTTATTATGCCTTGTTGCGCTTCCTCCTTCTTTAGCCATCCATCGTTTGGACAGTGTTACAGTGAAAATAAAGGATAACCGTCAAATAAAGGATACAAAAATACGGTTACACCAAAACTGAACGCCGAAAACTAAATTAATTTCACAAATTATTATACTAGATATAAAGGATAAGGATTAACGCTTGCATCACGGTTATCACTTCTTCTTACACAACACACTCTTTACCACAATCTACCCATTTGTCAATCTACCGTAGATTTGTAACAGGCGTTTAACAGATCCCCTTGAAACCAACAACTACAATTTGCCACACACGGGTACCAGAACAAAGTTTTAATCTGTCCATTGTTGCGCTTTTTAATTTAGAAACAGTCATAAAATTTAATATTGCGGCCTGCTAATTAATTCCTTAGATAATAATATTTATGATAGGTAAATTACATGGGTAAGTCCGTCCTCTATACAAACTGGCCCCGCCTCGATTATTTATTAGTTATTTTTTATGGGTTGATAACTCCATTAAATTACTTTTGAATTATTCGACTTACCTGCATTTACTGTTTCATTGATCGAATTAATACGTATCTTTATGATTAAATAAAATACTATGTCTTTATCACACGATGTGATGCTTACCCATTTCCAAGTGCATAAAAAATATTGCTCGAGCTTATTGCTGTTCTATAAATATAACTATGTTGATTTATTGATAATTGCTATCAAATAGTTGTTGTCGTTAGTTTCGTTGCTCTATAAATATGTCTTCATAGCATTCTTGATCTATCGAAGTTGTCTCTCTTGTTTCTCTCATATCTTACCATATAATAGTATGTAACCAACACCTCTGCCATAAGTCAACCCAAGTGGTTCGCTCCGTTTGATAAATTAGCAGGGGTGCCCAGGTTCATGGGGGGTGAGATTTGTTCGGTTTTTTGTGGCGGATGCGTCTGTCTACCAGCTGCGTTGCGGGCCGGTTCGCGTGGGAGACCCTTTGACCTATATAACCGGACTCTCTCGGCCCAAAGCATTGCGCCGTAGTGAGAGGATGGAATCATACGTCACTCCCGGACACATTGACACCCTGATTCCTACCCCTCATATCCCGCTCCTTCCCCGAACTTCCTCTCCTTCCTTCCGCACAGCATCCCAAAAGATGCCGTATGCCCCGTGGGAAATTTTTTTCCTGCTTGGAGTTAATGTTAAAAAACCACAATAATATGGTTTAGTTTGTTATTTTATAATATTGTTTTATAAATTACCTGACGACATCATATGTCTGTGCCTGACGAATACTAATATATTTTACCAATCTACCAGACTGCCCCACGAAGAAAAATGAGTATTGCTAATTTATTAAAAATCTCTTCAAAATTATTGTTAATCCGGTTAAAAACGGGATTGCAGGCCCTGAACGAATGAATTGATTGGTTTCCTTATAAACTTTTAGTAAAATACGAATGTATCTTCATTCTTCACGATGTCGTAACACGTGTTCATAAAAATTCAAATATTTTCGCATTTCGTCATTATATATTATATGGCAAATGTGTTTCGATATATTGGGAATATACTAAAATGTTTATCAAGAAACGGCTTGCAATCCGGATTTTTAACCGGATTACCAATAATTTGAAGAAATTCTTAAATAATTAGCACTAGTCATTTTTATCTGCGCACATAATAAGAGTGCAGGAAACACCATTGCAACATAAATGGCAATATAAATAGAACTATAAAAAGTAACCCATTAGAAAACATCAAACACATGCAAAATAACTCCATCATTATAATAATAATTATATTGTCACTACACATTAAATATTAATATTAAGGTATCATAAACATAACACATTTTTGTGATCTTTCTCTTTTGAGGTTTGTGCTTTTTTTATTCAGGTACTGCGATTTCTTTTACTGAAGTGATTATTATCTAATACATCTAAAAGAAACATGAAACAGAACAAGACACAGAAAAATAAAAAAAGTTCTCAACTGAGAATCAGTGTTTCAGTAATCAATATTATTCATTTATAAACTTTCAGAATTTCGAAAGATGTCCTCCATTAGTGGACATTAAACCAAGCTATTATTATGAAAATGCAACAATTTGAAAACAGTTAATGGGTTTTAATAATTATTAAGCATTGATATTATCTGGCTCCCTTTCTCTTCCACGGAGCAGAATGGCCACGGAGTTTAATAATTATAAGTCTAGAATATTATTATTCATTGCTTTTTCGTTTTATTATACGAATACACGAACTATTGGTAAATTAATATTGTTCAATGCGAAGCCATTGCCATTGTGGGAGGTTCGAACCACGATTTTTATAAATTAAACTTCTCCTAATTAATGGTTATATTCTCGTGAAGATGGTGCCTCTTATTCACTTTTGTTTACCAATGCTAAGAATGTCGTTCTAAGATTTTTAATTATTATAATTAGTTATAATTTTAATGTCCGTTTTTAATTATTACGTCAATTTTCTGTTTATTATTTTAAAGTAGGTATTTGTCATCGTTCTGTATGCGAACGTGATTGAATTCTATTGACAGTCAACACAAAATATTCTTGTATATGTGTTTGATGTAGTGGTGAGAGTTTATGCAAATATAGGCACAAAATACTCAGTATAAGTGCATTTTTTATGTATTTCGATTGCTGCTTCTAATTTGTATAGGTAGGTGGTAGATATATCATCTGCTCTTTGTTTTCGAAATATTTTGTGAAGGTGGGTACATTGATTCTTAATTGTAAAAAGCATTCACTTTGTGGCTTATCATAATTTATAATAAAAACACATACATTTGCTAAATGTTTTAAATATTCTCCTGACGAAGGAAGGGATCTTCCGAAACCGGTAGAGTGAAAATAAAACTATCGTGGTCAAAAACAAATTTATGTGTTTTTATTATACATAGACTCTTATTTGGATACGTAATACTCAGTATAAATTCGACATTCAACACTACGTTGGGGGGACGTAGATGGGGTAGATGAAGGTGAGATGTCACTAAACCTAGCTTAAGCCATTTCCAGCAAATTTTCGATTCTGAACGGTATTTTCCCAAGAGTGTGATATTGGGAATATTTTCCACTCTTAAACGAGCTATAAATTAATGCATTGTACTTTAATACTATTTCTGTTCGAGTTCTAAGCTTAAGCCCCGCATTCCCAATTTCCATCGATTTATAAGAAGTTTATCGTTAAGTCTTTGAGTTTTTAAATAAAAAAATCTTATTTTCGAAGATAATAGCTATACATTTCTTATGCCGAAACGTTAATTATATGAAATACCCTCGATAGAAAAAAATCGGAAAGTAAACTCCGAAAATTATTAAAAGCACGTTTTGTTCTGTTATGTAATATGTTAAAGACATGAAAAAAATCACAGTGTATCTTTAAATGCAATTAAAGCATTTGTCGAGAGATTTTGGCACTATTTCAAACGAGTCGTGTTTTATTAAATATTTTCACCATTATCGCTTAAGAGGAAGCTACAAGCTAAAAATGTGTATATTCTTGGTATAACTTATATCGTAGGTAATAGGCATTAAAATCGCTTGACAATGAGTCTAGAAAGTTCGATTTCAAGCAAATAACTGGTTTTTATTTATTTAATAAATAAATTTATAAGAAAGCAAAAAAGTTAATCAAGTGAAACTGTCACAGATAATCTTGGCTATAATACTGTATTTTTTAAAAGTTGTTGCCTTTACGCGTTCATACATTTCTATTGAAAAAATGTTTTTTTTAGTAGTTTGCATTTATATTTTTTATTGAGTAATTTATTTATTTATTTGTATTCCACTCAAGCGAAGCGATAGTACAACCTTAAATTTATCTAAAGCATATTTTTTTGTATTCATAATGTACACCAATTCGTTATAAAGATGAATCAAAATAGTGATTTGGCATTAAGCTTCGCCTTAGTTGTTATCGTATTTTTATTAATAGCGCGCTCCCTCTAAAACTCGTATTTACATATCTCCCTTTTAAACCATCTTTGAACGCTTACTACGGGGTCTTAAGAGCCAACTCCAACACTCGTGGCACGTTGTTAACGTATTGTATACTGATCCACACCATAATGTTTCTATCTTTTATTTAGAAAAATATATTATCACTATGTACATTCACTGCTAACAAAACTGGTGTAGGTACATGTAAATATTTTCGCTGGCATCGTGCTCCTTCGCTCAGGTCCCCGCCCGGGCGGCACACAGTGGGCTGAAAATCGCCTTTCATAGACATAGAGACAATAGTATGTCAAAAAAATACAAATAAATAGTAGTATATCTGTGTGTAAGGATATAATGGTCAACGTTATGATTCCAGAGATAACCTCATTTTTAATGTCGGTGCCATACAAATTTTTCTTAAAAAAATGATAACTCCTTCATTTGCACACGCAATTGCTTCGTACGAAATTTTATAGCATAGTAATGATCAGCAGAATCCATTTCTAGCCAAAAAAATACCCTGAAAATTCAAGTCTCTATGTCTATGAAAGGCGATTTTCAGCCCACTGTGCGACAGTACCGCTTTGCTCCGTTCCCGTAACAAATTGCGCAACAACGCGTTTATCTTTCATATCAGTATGAATTATCAGGTATTATTAAATCTTTTAGGGCCGCTATATAGTGCCGGATGGTGACCGGATAAATCATCAAAATGATAATTCATCACATTTTTAAAAAGTTATATAAAGTCATGAAAAGTGATGAAACAAAAACTTTATTAGTTGGGTTAAGTAGGTAAGGTTAAAAAAAAATTCATCGTTTTTAATGACTTTATATCACTTTTTAAAAGTGTGTTGAATAGTCACTGCGTTGAGTTAGCATGGAACCGTGCCGGAAATACCATATGCGCAAATGGAACATATTACCAGGGCCCAACATTGTAAAAGGCCCTAGGAATACTTAATTATTATTTGTCCAAAATATCGCAAAAGTGCATCAATTCTCTATGTTAATTATTGCAATCTATCATCACGAACCTTAAAATAATTTTTTTATATGTATTTCTTTAAGTTTTGAATCCAGTAGGACAGCATGATAGGTGGGAAAATGATAAAATAAATAAAATAACACGTAAATAAGTTTAAAAAACATTTGATAATTAAATTATCGTCCATCAGGGAGGTCGCGGCATCATCTGCATCCATTGCTTATTGAGTGGAGAGGGGAGACAAACAGGAGCCAGGGAGGGGATGCAACCACGACAATGACGTCGGTTGACTTCCGTGTCCTGCCCCAGGAAGCTGGCTAGTCGGTGGCGAAGTAATCCGGGGAATGAATGCACCCTTCTGTGAACATCGTAGAGGTTCTGCAGAACCTTGGTAGTTGCATAAATTTACAGTTGAGACAAAACGTTTGTTATATTTTTATTATTTACCAATAATATACCGGCCGCATCGGCATCCATGTAGCCATTGCGTGTTTTGCCTAAGTGGTAAGGGCTGTAACATTATATTACGTATGATATTGATTGCATCGTGAGCTCTCCGAGGAAATTGAAATAGATCGGTGTTTATATAAATTCGTCTGCTCGTTTGTAGCAGAGATGTTTTAAAGCGAAATTATGCAATTTGAAATGCAAGTACCTACGTACCGACTTGATGATATTATTGTTTTACCTCGAAAATCGTCATTTTTAAATGATAAATAATTGATAGTAGGTGTTGTTGAGCAAAACTGTAAAAAAGCCGCTTTGGGAAGCTGGATTTATTGATAATTGTGAGGTAGGTACTTGTTATCTTGTTTTATTATGCCTTCAATATTTTTCTTACTTTTTGTGAGCAATTATTTTTTTTTTTTTTTTTAAAGTATATTTTTACTATAATAATAATAATAATAATACTTGGATGACTTGTATAGCGCCGTTTTTGTGCAAAAACACCTCAAGGGCCCTGTATGTTATTTTATTAGATTTAAAGTCACCATGAGGAAATCCATAATTGGTTTATTTTGGCTATATTACACGTATACAAAGTGATAAACTGTATACAGTTAATTCCCGAAAATCTATCTTCTATGTAAATAAAAAAGTAAATTTTCGTTTGTTCTAAATCTTAAATCTCCGATAGTCCTACTTCGATTGCCTAAAATTTTTGACATTGCATTCGAATGTGCGTGTGTTTTTGTGTCATGTGACGGGTAAAAACAAGTTTTTTTTAAACAGTGCCATCTGTTGGACCAAAATGCTTATAAATATCTCAATCTATATGGACGTAAAGCAACACGCTCTATTGTTTCTGTCTGTGCAGATAGAGAGAGATATTTAGTGGATGAATTTAGTAAATTTCCATGAAGTGTTTTGTAGAAATGTTTAAGGCGATGCCATACGTAGTAATGCAAAATCATGTGTTTTTGGTTTGAAAATTTGGTCGCCTAAAAATGTTTCATATGCTTTACTTAAATACTGCGAGTAGAATACATTTGGAATAATCGAGTATTTTTTAGATAAGTCTTTTTATAAGCCCAGAAAAAAATAATGTAAAAGGCACTTTTTGGCCATGTTTTTTTCTTGCATAAATCAAAACAGACGGATGGTGTTAAGCGGGAATTTAAACCTTATCGCCATCTACGTAAGGGTTGTAATATAGCGGCTCAATTTAAAATATTACACGATGTAGTGCAGCGCCTTAATACGCGATGTCAAGATTTTACAGAAGCTTTTTAACTGAAATTATTTTTAACATCGACGTAAATCGTGACCTCTTTCATCTTAGAGCTTTGACTTGCCCGTACGACGTGAAAAATTAATATTTTATTTTTGTATGTAGGTATTGTAGGTGCCTACATTTTTCACATAAAATGCATTTTTAATCTTTGGGATTTGTCGCTTTAAATCGCAATATTTAATATTTCTTCAGAAATATTTATGTTCCATCCCATTTTAAGGCCATATTGACTTAACTATTCTTTCTGGTGTGTATAGGTACAATATGTATACTGTTTTTTTTCTATTAATATTGTGTTGTATTGACTGAGCGTAGCCAGTTTAATTCGGACCACTGTAGCGTTTTGCATTTTGTCTTTCTATCAAAATTTTTTTACGTCCCGGTTCCGGTTAAAGATGGTGGCCGTTTTAATATGTAACATTTCTCTGCATATAAGTAGCTATATAATCCGCTTATGGTGGATTATATACTGCTTTCATAAAAAGCACTATCCTGTAAGACGGTACAATTTACAAAAACTTAATTTTTTTTATGACGCATGGTGAAAATTTATCGTCAGCACACGACGGGTTAGTGGTAACGATCAGTAGTTCACAGACTAAAAACAACTAATAGAAAATATGGCCTCAGTCTGTGAATACTATATGCATTCCTCCTAATATCATAATAAAGCAAATTTCCCGTTGCTTTTATGAGAAATCAAAAGTTCACCATGGTGCGGCACATACCTATTAGTAATCATTTACAACAACACAACCTGAGGTGGTGTTAATGTGTCCAAAAACAACATAAGGGGCAATAAAAGCAAACACCTGATTTATAAGCAAATTATTCAAATGAGCAATTCAGGAAAATAATATGTACCGGTTGATTGAATTTCTTACTGTTAATAAAATGGTCTCGTCCATAATGCTAAAAACATAAAATAGTTATAACACTTCTTTGTAATTTGAGTGGGTCGAATGGGTTGGTTAAAGGTTGCAGGTACCTTGGGTACCATTGGGTGTGCCGCCCAGTTTTTTCTAAAACGGTATTTAAAAAATGTATTTAAAGAGAGAAAAGCGTCTGTAACTCTCCATCTCAGTGGGACCGTGGTATCCCAAATTTTTCTATATTTTGAGGCTAAAGGGAGTGAGAACGGAAAGAGATTCGGTTGAGAAAGGTTTGGAAGTACCATGCTACTCAGATCTGGTCTCCAAACGCGGTTAAAGCCATTTCAAGTAACGTTTTGATTCTGAATTATGATATTTCACCATGGTGCTAGTGAAAGTACTTTAGCACTTTGGAACGTACCACAAGTATAGTAAACATACACAGACCCTTAAAAAATCACAAGAAATATAGGGTTTTCCAATAAGAGGTGTTATTTTGAATAGTCCGCTATTTCGGTATATGTTACTTTTGAAGCTGTCATTTTTTGACATTTGACAAGTAGAAACTACGCCATTGATAAAAATGGAACGATACACGCTTCAACAACGCATTGAAATTATTAAAATTCACTTGAGTGAATCAAATGCAAATCATCTTGAGTGATGAGGCCCATTTCCACCTCGGTGGCTTCGTCAACAAGCAAAATTGTCGCATCTGGGGCTCGGAAAACCCAAAAGTTATTGTTGAAAAGCCTCTCTATCCTCAACGTGTTACTGTTTGGTGCGGTTTATGGTCCGGCGGAGTCATTGGACCTTACTTTTTCGAAAATGAGGCTTGAGCTATGCGCTATGGAGAAATGATTAATGATTTTTTATGGCCGGAATTGGATGGTATTGATCTGGACAACGTTTACTTTAAACAAGACGGCGCTACGTGCCACACAAGCAACGAAACCATTGATATTTTACGATTGAATATCAAAATAACACCTCTTATTGGAAAACCATGTATAATTCCAATTTTAAAATGACAATTAATAAAATAATTTTCTGTTAAAATATTATATTTTAGGTAGGTACCTTCTTAATTGTTTGTCTGAACTGTTCACACAATCAAGTTCCAATTTAAAAAATGACACTAAATTCAAAGTTATTTGAGTTGAATACCAGATTTCATGCATGATAAAAACACAGACAACCAAAATTAGTAAGTTTGATGATTTGATCACTACGGCGATACTTTTTTTTATTTTTTTTATAGTGAATACCTCACAAGAGTCCCAACTGCTCCCGTCTGGAGCCAGTGAGACTATGGCATCCCCAATTGGGGGATGTTGTGAGGCTGAATGTAAGTGGGGAAGGGAAAGAGGAAGGTGGGGAAGTACCTGGCTATTCAGATCTAGTCACTAAACACGGCTAAAGCCATTTGGAGCAACGTTTCAATTCTGAATGGTGGTCTTACACCAGGGCGATACTGGTAGTATCTTCCACTCTGGAACGTGCCGCAAATATACTATATATTATTTTTAATTAATTAATTGTGAAATAACACAAATTAATCAAATAAAATTTATTTGCGCACCCCGGGTTCGAACCCGCGACCTTCGGAATGGCAGTCGGCATAGTCCAATGCGTTACCACTGGACTATGCCGGCCGTCAAAAGGGCATGTTCAAGAGTAGTCTATTATATACTGAGAGTATATAATAGACTACTCTTGAACATGCCGCAAATACAATAAATACTTTACGTTCCATAAATAATGAAAACAAATTAAAACATATGAATAGATATCTAGACTTTAACTAAAAACTAAAAGGAATCGATTTTTCGGAAAGCCGTGGACTTTTTCTGGGTCTACCGGTATATCACTTTAATCATATAATAATGAAGAACAATAATGTAATCCTTCTGTTTATGACGCCGAATATAAAACACCTAAAACTTACTTGAATTACAACTACCTTTATGGCAGACAATCGCTTGCTATTTAATAAAATAAACACTATTAGTTAAAACCCCGTTAATACACCGATAAAATAAAGAATTGTTCGTACAAAAAAAGATTTCTCAATATTCGTGTACATTAAAAAAAAAAATTTTCAGTGTGTGGCAAGCCTACGCACGACGGAAGTGAAACTTTTAGTATTCTTCTCTCTCTCTTTTCATTCCATTCTCTCTTTTTTTCTGTCTATTGACATATTTATAAGTAGCATGTGATAAAAAAATTAAAAGTTATAAAAATATGGGATTCGAACCCGGGTCCTGCATAACGAGTGTCGAACGCTCTGCCTCTAGACCGCGGTTATTACGTATTCGACCAAAATATCATATAGTCAAAATATCTAAAAGCCTTATATCACTTTTAAAAAAAAGCATTTTATCACTTTAAAAATTATTATTAAAAAAATCACAAAAAGAAAAAAAAATAGTTTAAGCGGGGATCGAACCTCGGTTCTTCACGACGAGAGTCGCGCCCTCTGCCTCTAGACCACGAAGCTGAGTTTAGAGAGTGTCCTAAAAAATGTATATAATATTGGCTAGGCTCCTATAGCAAAATGAAATATACATTTTTTAGGTCACTCTCTAAACTCAGCTTCGCGGTCTAGAGGCAGAGCGCGCGACTCTCGTCGTGAAGAACCGAGGGTCGATCCCCGCTTATACTATTTTTTTTATTGGCTAGGCTCGTATAGCGAAATGATCACGGTTTTTCATGACGGTCATGAGTTGGTTTTACTCCTGTCCTCGAAATTGCATAACGCGCGTAAAGAAGTTTCACTTCAAAAAATTCACTGCGTATGCTTGCGATCACAAAACTCGAAAAGTAGTCATTAAAAAAATGTTACCCTACAGCAAAGTGCCCACAACATTTTTTACTCCAAATGAGCTAAGGAATAGCTGGTTAAAGTTTGTCGGGTACGTGCCGATACACCCTGTATATAAAGTAGCACATATCCGTACTAGATATTTGCTATACTTTTGGATTAAAATAATATTTATTCAGTTCAGTTGGGTATTTTGACCTCAAATCCAAATTTAAGTTTTGCATGAAAGGTGCCGCGCAGCTGTTAATCAACCCTTAATATTGATTATTCCAGGATTTGTCAGGTACGTGCCGATACATCCTGTTTGAATCACATATTTTACAGTAAATTAGAATCGACGTTTGCAGTTCTATCTAAATAACATATTTTTGTATTAATTTAGAATCGACATTTGGAATTCTAACTAAATCACATATTTTTGTAAAAAGTCATCGTATTTTTAATAGGAGTTCCTTATTATGATTTGTGTTGTTTATTTATTTGGGTATTTTCTAGGTACGCACGCTCTTAGCAATTCGGCTGTCATACTCAATATTAATATACGGTGTATATTTTGAGTTGAGGGGCTCGGGTTAAGAATCACTTTAGAGATATCAAATATTACTCATCTTCTTCTGATAGCCCCCATAAAATGTGAAGATAGCTAAAACTTCGTGTATTTATGATACAGTATTTCTGAATTGTTTATTCGACACCTTCGCATTATTATTATGGTGGTTATAAAAAGACAGCAGACAGCGCAAGTTCTAATATTATAAAAGTAGTGGTATTACTAAATCCATAAAATTATGGTTTAAAAAGAAATGGGCTCGGAGGAAATACAAATCTCAAATTATACCGAGAGCATAGACAATATAGACATCCAAATTATTGATAGACCAGCCCATCATTGAAACGGGGAACAAACGAAGTTGCGGGGAGGTGGCGTGACCGTCTACTTTTATGTGATTTGTCAATGAATGAATCTGACAGTATACAGGAAACTCGCATTTTAATAATATCACTGAAGTCCTCGAAAATAAAATCGGCATACGAATTTCAAGTCCTTTTTTACAGTGGCGCGCAAATTGCTGGCTGCGTAAAACACTTGACGTAAAAATCCCAAAGCCCTGAGCATACGGATTGTGGAACAAAACGAGATCTTTCTTCCATATGCAGTACGTAGTATATACGTATTTAAAAGAATGACAAATATTCCGGTGTTATGAATAACCTAACAATATTTGTTAACTTATTTCTTAGTAAGTGGAAAATGTTGCTTGTGTTGTGATGGAGGACTTAGCCAGCCGAGGAATTGAACACACTACGCCTTGGTGGGACCCAAACGCGATGCCAACACAGCCACTGACTGGACATAATATGTAGATACCTGCTTCCTCTTTCGGGAACCTAGTTTGAGATTTTTTTTCAAAAAAACAGTTCATTTGTTAGAAGTTGGTGATGATTGATTTGGAATACAATTACGTTTTTCATTTATTTTAGTTTCACGTACAATGTGTTAATTGACCATTATTATAAATAGGTTTTTCAGTTTTAAATACTCGCTACCCGAAGGATTTTCCAGCGATTGGAGTTAAAAATGTTTCATCACACTGCCACACGTCGCAACAGATCACGTGATAGGCGTTCTGTCTAGTCTGTACGGTGCTGTTGGAAGGAGACGGAATACATATCACGTGACTCGCTAGGCTGTAACCAGTGGCGACGTGTGATGGAAAAGCATGTTTTTGTGTTTTATTGAAAAAAATTAATATCATCGGATAGCAAAATGACATTAATCTACATTTTTTACTTCGAATGTGTTCAGGAATCGCTGATCAAAATACTTCGGGTACGTTCAGACTTATTATATAATAATTTATTGATTTCGCTTGTGATTTGTGATAATGAACTAGTTAGTTTCTTATGTCTGGTAAACAATGTTTAAAAATTGTATCGGTAGATTTTGTTTGTTATGCTTTCTTAGCTTTGCTTTGACCATTTTCCCATCAAACAACTTAGCTTTCCCCATTACTTCCTCCGCTAAACAACGCTTTTGAACAAGGGTCAAGCGATGTTCGGATTATACAAGCATTATTTGTGTGAATGTTATTTCCTCGTTGCGTAACTTATTTCTTATTCTTAATATGTTCCGGCGCCCTGTCCGGCGTGGGAGCCAGATAATCTTCACTTTGCAGTTAATCCGGCAATAAAGGGTGAAGTGTCCAGTACCGGGTACATATAGGTTGTGGAGTCAGAGGCGTGCATTCGTAAGCACTGCCTACTTTACCGTTCTCGCCTAAAAGGATAAATAATTGGGCAATTTAGGAAGCCGTTCTCAACAAACACCCGTAGAATCTTTTTGGGAGATATATCTCCCAGCCTGACACGGTTTCATAAAAATTAATCTCATTTTGTATTACGGTGAGATAAAGATATAGTTTACTACAGACGCTCCCGAAAAATAAAATAATTATTTGAAACAACATTTGAAAAAAATGAGACAATAATTTTTTAAAAACCTTTGTCTAATTATTATTTTTTTTAATTTCGTGTAAAGTGGTAATCAGTAAACGACTATTTTAATAAGTACATATTTTTATTTTTATATGTCGATTTATAATATCTACTAATATCTGAAATAGTCATTCATTTTATTTAAAAAAACTATTTTACTTTGAAGTACGTTAAAAAAATAGAATTTATCCAGAAACTAATGTAATTCGAAAATATTTTCCGTGCAATCTACATTCTGACAGTTCATTTAAGAGAAGTACATTGCAAAATGTCAGAGGCCTTGGGGGTTAAATACTATACCAACATAATTTAAAAAAATAAGTACACTTTCAAAATGCGCGTGAAGTTCCATCTGCGAATAGCACCACGCGCCGGGCGTACCCTTCTGACCGCCCTTAACGTAAGGTTTCAAAAGGAAAGAACTAAATATGCCAGAATGCCGCCAACGTCAAAGTAGATTGGGTAGGTACCTATTCAATGTTTACTTTTATACTTCACAAAGTATATACATACATATGTGTGCTGTGAACGCATTCAAGTAATACTAACACTTACAGCCTTACTGAAGAAAAACCACTTTTTTTTTCACACAGTGTATAAAGATTGTGAAAGTTAAGATTCTGGTTGGTACCAATAAAAAATATTTTTAACTGCGTTTTTTTTTTAATTTAGCAAGAATGTTTTTTGCAACTTCACGCATGCGCATTAAAATATTCTTCGACCGCCAAAGCCGCGGTTGACAGCTCTTTTTATTTCTATTGATATATCATAACAGATCGTGTTTTGTTCATAAAATGATCAATTTACTGTTATATTCGTGTTATTCAACATATTAACTATATACAGGATGTATCGGCACGTACCCGACAAACTTTAACCAGCTATTCCTTAGCATATTTGGAGTAAAAAATCTTATGTGCACTTTGCTGTCGGGTAACGTTTTTTTTTAATAAAAAAAATACTATTCATATTTTCACCACATGAAATTTATCCTTTGTCAAAGTTTGAAAACCCATCTGGCAATATATTATTCGAATTCCGTTGAATAATGCACGTGTGTACCTATATTGGCGCACTTTTACAATCACAACGAAATGGCACGGCACCATTCGTCTCATTTTTAACTATTATTATTTAGTGTGTGCGAAAAAGCGAAGACGCTTTTCGACATACTTGCTTATAACAGCTGTTGAACACGAAAAGCAATGCCAATGACAGTGATGTAGTGTGGAAATTTTTTATTTTTTTGTTTTTAATTGAAAAAAAAATGCTACCGGACAGCAAAGTGCCGATAACATTTTTTACTCCAAATGTGCTAAGGAATAGCTGGTTAAAGTTTGTCGGGTTAGTGCCGATACACCCTGTATTTACCCCCTGTGAATAGAAATGCAATGTACATATCTTATATATCTTTCCATGAACTATTTTATGTCAGTTTCAATTAGTAAGGTTTTCGCATATACGTTCGTTTAGCAATTGACTAAAATTTTCACCACGTTTTTTAGTAAGACCGTTAGTGTCTAGGCACAGCTTTTCAGAACAAATTCAATGGCAATCAGTGACATCTGTTGGTAAAGGTAACCAAAATATTATTAAGTAGTAATTAATCAAGGAAGGCCTTTATTAATTACTACTTAATAATTAATAAAGGCCTATCTTTAATAGTAACTTTCTTTCATACACTTGAGAGGCCAAAATATAATCTTTGTTTATATTTCTACAATTAATATAATAACTTTACACAAGCTACTAAAAATAAAATATCTTTGAAAATCATATAGAGTAGCTTAGGTATTCCCGACCGCTATAGTCAGCAGCCGTAAACTTGTTGTAATTCTTTAACTTAACTTAACTTAACTTGTTGTAATTTTTTAACTTAACTTAACTTAACTTGTTGTAATTTTTTAACTTAAGGCAATGCCATACGTCGTGCGACATTTTGAATCAAGCCGCTAACAATAACACCCCTTATGTAGATGGCGATAAGGTTTAAGTTCCCGTTCAACACCATCCGACTTTTGTGATAAATACAAGAAAAAAACATCGCCAAAAATATGGCTTTTATTTTATTTTGCGGACGTTCAGGCACAAATATTTAATTGTTTTACGATCATTTTATAAAGAACTTAATTTTCCACACTATACAATAAAACCGTAACCGAAAATGCGTTTGTAAGTAGGAGATTTTGAACTTTAAAGCAGTTTTTATAGGCCTGATACATTATTTTTTTCTAGGCTTATTAAAAAACTTATCTAAAAAATACTGGATTATCTAGTAGGCCAAGATGTGTTCTACTCGCAGTATTTAATTAAAGCATCTAAAACATTTTTAAGTGATCAAATTTTCAAACAAAAAAAACATGAATTTGCATTGCTACGTATGGCATCGCCTTAACTTGTTGTAATCATATTCGATATTCGCGGTTTTCGTGCTGAAAAAAACTCTGTTCACGTCACTGTGTAGAGGTAACTGAGTAAACTGAAAAGAGAGTAACTGAAAAAGAGTCACTGGGGTAGATGTATAGAGGTGTCGCATGGGCATGGAGGTAGGTGCACATGTGTCGCGTGTAAACTGTGAGCATATTTAATTAAGTGCAGTGTCAGCGCGACCATTTTAGGAGCGGGACTTGGGTGTAATTCACATTCACACGAGATAAGTGGTGTAGCTCCATGGAACTAGGATTCAATGGAAGCGGCATAATTTGTCGAGATGTATTAGAATACGCAAAACCAATGAAGCTCCCATAATTGTCGACGCCCTTGTGGGAGGGGATAGAGACGGGGAAGAGCGGTAAGCGAGCGCGGAGGGGGTCATGGGTCAGAGATAAGGGCCGAACTGTGAACGGGCTGCACATTATTTTATTTATTTTTTATTAAAAAAACATCCATAATTTTTTATCACATTTTGGGCATACAGCGCATTACGCATTATTTGCCAAACAAAGAATGGTGGTAAAAATATAAAATTAACTAGTGCGGAAAGGGAAGTAACAAAAGACATGCATATTGTTTATTTATTTATTGGACCATACATGTTATTGTAAATTACCTAAATCTGATTTCAGGTAATTTTTTTTTGCCAAATCAAGATCAATCGATAAATCGGTTCAGGGAATGTATCTAACAAGTGCAATTGGGTAAAAAACTAACGTTTTGAACTTGCTGAAACTCGCAGCGCCATTCCTTGGTGCTAACATTGCGCAATTCATCAGTTCATATAGATTTTTTTTCTTTATTAGGTAGAATTATTTTAAATAATCAACAGATTTGCAGAGTACAATTTTGTGCATTTTGGAATTGTATCAGTTGCCGACTGAAAATAAAAAAAATTAACTCTGAACCTATAACCAGCTCATTTCTGAATACTTTGAGAGCGTTATTTCAATAAAATATTAATTACCTGGTCAATAGAAAATGAAGGTACCGCATGTCTGTGCAATTTTATGAATCCTTTCGGAGTTGAATAAAAATAATCTTGCGAAAAGTGATGGGAACAAACGCGGCTTGTGTTGTTTGGGAACCAGTCATCATTCCGATTCAAGGCATCAACCCAACTTCTTTTTCTATTAGAGTCTTATGGAAACTATCAATAAGACTAAATAATATTACATTATATACGCCAATGGGGCTTTTACGTAACAATATACTGATTATATAGTTTGAACTATCTGTACCTAGATCGTACTTAAAAATCGAGGTTTTCTGACAAATTGCGCACGTGCGCGCGTCGGTATCACCAGTTTTGAATCACAATTTTAGGTTTCCGCTGGTTTAATGGTGCGTCCTACAAAAAAAACTCTGGATCTTTTGTAGAGGTTTACTAAATCTACACTAATGCAAGTGAAGACAATTTTTTTTTGTAATACGAACTTTTAAGAGTTATTTATCGAAAACCTAAAATAGTGACACACATCTCGTCTTACCGACGCGCGCCCATGCGCGATTGTTCAAAAAACTAGGATTTAAAGTACGACCTAGGTATATATACAGACGGTTCCCTGATAAATCAACACATCGACAATTCAACACTTATTTTAAAAGTACATTATAAAGTCATTAAAAACGAAGAAAAAAAACCTAACCTAACCTACTGAACCCAGTTAATAAAGTTTTTGTTTCATCACTTTCCATGACTTTATACCACTTTTAAAATTCGTGTTGAATCTTCGATGTGTTGATTTATCAGATCACCATACAAGACAACTCATTATAAACGTGTGTTATAATTAATAAAAAATAAAGGTTTGTTGGTAATTTTTAATTATTATAAAATAAGTTGACTGATTCGGCCCATTGACATTCGTCCGCCGCGTGATTCCGACATGGCCGTGCTGGCCTGATGGCGGTTGAAATGAACTCGTCAAAAAATTAACTATAAAATGTCTAATTGAGCGGTGTTTAAATACTTATATGTGAAAGGTAAGACCGTCTTTCTTCTCAATTTTCTTCACAGAATTGCTTTTACACAATTTTACGGCGCAGTTGACCATTTTTCTATGTTTTATCAACGTTTTACTAGGAGCTCAATACGCGACCGAGGTGTAAAAGCTAATGTCAGCCGTCTTCGTAAAATTCCACAAAATTCACACTTGGAGCGCGCGGGCACACTTCACATGCTGTCTCTCTAGTATCCATACTCTTTGTGTAGCTCTGTCGCCCAGTAAACTGCAGCCGGGAGGTGCTACTGTTCATTGCTCCCACATTCCTTTCTTCTGGGGTTCTTTCTCCTGGTTTCTGCCTTTTTGATAAATGTGCACACAGGGTAACGGGCCGATGCGATGGGGCCAAATGCCCGTTGACCGGTCGGTAGCTGAGTTGACAAATGCGTTATTTCCAACCCAGACGTCGCAGGTTCAATTTCTCTGCTAGCAGGTTCGTCCATCGTTGCACAGTAATTAACTTGTAAACTGAAAATGTTTGTACAATAAATCGCACACCCTTTCATAAGCTTACCTATTACATCAATCGATTGGCGATCGATCACACTGTAAAAATATCTTAAATGATTCATTTGGGAGGTGGGTATGGATACCGCCGCCCCGGTAATTAATTTGATAACCAACACTTCAAATCATCACCCCAAATAGCTACGGCTGGCGACTTATTGTTCATTGGGTGAAGTTTGTCCAGGTCTTCGGGAGAGGCCGGTTGAGGGAAACCCGGGATCTGTCCACCTGGACTCTCTCGACCAATTTACTTGCACGTTGACCCCTAAATTCCTACTCCCTCCTCATACCTTTCTCCTTTTCAGAACTTTCTCTTCTTCCTTTAATTAAAAAAATGCCCCCCACACGGCATCGCCATAGATGAAATAGGCCCCGAGGGAAATTATTTTGCCCAGGAATTAATAAATAAAAGTAATTTGACAAAAAAAGTAATATTTAACCCTGTTCCGAAACCGGTCGGTCAACCTTTTTAGCTGGATGGAATAAAACAATCATAGAACGCTAAAACCAAGCACGGCAGACAATTCTTTCGATCTAACTAATTAATGCTGTTTATCATTCGGAAAGTTAAACTAAATTTAGTCAAGAAAATTTCTGATATTTTATAAAGTGGAAACCTTTAAAATGCATCAAACCATGTTTAGTGACCAGATCTGAATAGCCAGGTACTTCCCCACCTTCCTCTTCCTCATCTCCTTCCCCTCCCCACTACCTTCAGCCTCACAACACACCCAATTGGGGATGCCATAGTCTTACTGGCTCCAAACGGTTGGGACTATTGTGCGGTTTCACTTAATAAAAAAAACATAGTTCTTATAAAAAAGCGTTGTGCTGCCAGTGGCGTAGCTAGGTAACCAAGGGCCCTGGGGCAAATTAAAAAATGGGGCCCCACTGCTATGTAAACTGATTAGGTTTTATCAAATAAAAATATGAAATATACAAACACTTTAAAAATGCTAAGCTACTTAAGCTCTTTTTTGTGCACTGCAGGCTGCAGGGCAGGTAATTAAAATATTAAACAGTAACAACATAAATTACAATACTTGATGTAGGTTTGGCTAATAAAACGAAATAGAGAAGATTCAAGGGTTTATTATATAAAGGTCGGGCCTACCAACTGACTAAATAACAATTATATTTACAATTTTTTCCTAGCTTTAGTTTTCGCAAAAGTATCAATGACTTCGTTTAAATCCGTTAAAATCGTTTAAATCAGAGTGGAAGATACTACCAGTATCGCCCTGGTGTAAGACCACCATTCAGAATTGAAACGTTGCTCCAAATGGCTTTAGTCGTGTTTAGTGACTAGATCTGAATAGCCAGGTACTTCCCCACCTTCCTCTTTCCCTTCCCCACTTACCTTCAGCCTCACAACATCCCCCAATTGGGGATGCCATAGTCTCACTGACTCCAGACGGGAGCAGTTGGGACTCTTGTGAGGTATTCACTATAAAAAAAAATAAAAAAAAATCCAGGCTTGATGCGGTTTTGTTTTCAAGTGCTATTAGCGATAAATGTCGGAGTCAAGTTTGGCCCTTCTTATTTCTTAAATAATTTTTTAAATGACCTTTCAGCTGCTGCAGAAGTGACAGGAATTGTAAAGAATAATAACATTAGCATTCCATATTTGCTCATTATTTCCTTACATAATTGGTGAACAGTCCATGCTTGAGTTAGTTGAGGTAAAACTAGATGGTAAATATTAATAAATTGAAGTGAAAAACTAGGGCCTATTATATCTGAATATTTTCTTTGGAATTCAAAAACACACTTTTGTAATAAAGTTGCTTCATCAACATGTAATAAAAATGTTGGTGTTAGAAAATCGAATATATGACAGACTGCACTCATACCAATAAAACGTGTATCTAATTGCGATATTACTGTGTCTAGTACATTATTGAAAATCTCAATTTTAAATATTTTTTCTCGGTTTGGAAATCGGTGATCAGCAGCTAATTCATCAAAATGTTTTTTAACTTTTCTTTGCCTTTTTTCTTGAAAATGGGTATCAATACCATATTTTTTTGCAGTTTCACTGGCTTTGCACTTGAATAATTCGAAATCATTTCTATAAATTTGCAACTTTGCTTTGGTCTCTGCTAAAACTTTACTTGCCTCGCCCAAATTGATGTCGCATTTTTGTAAAGTTTTGGATGCATAATTGATGCCGTTCAATACACTGTGAATGAATTCGCAAAGCAACAGGAACTCGAAATTTAGCATTTTTGTTTTAATACTCTCTGCTTCACTACGCTCATCTTTATTAGGACTCTTTAGAACTATTTCTGATAATGCTTTGATAATATCAAAATAACGAAGTTTTATTGCAGATATCGTATTGACCCTACTGGACCATCTAGTCGGATTTAGTTTTTAAATGTAGAGGTCTGTGGTTCCTCCAAACCCTCCGCTCTTATGTGTGTCATACAAACATCATCCACGTTCACATGATCGACGGCGGAGGTATCTCAAACTGCAATAATTGTCGAATTTTCTTCAGTAGGCTTCTCAACCAACACTGCAGTTACCACATTATTTGAGTCACTATCAATAGAAATATTTTGGCCAGATGTACTTGCAGAAGGCTGACTAAAAAGCTTGTCAATTTTGGGCAATTTTTGTTTACTATCTTCTCTTTCTTGGCGTTGTTTGCGTTTAAATACACCACTGGGTTTCTTCTTTTTATCCATATTTTAAAACGCTACAAGTGTCGTTGGGAAATGACGCACTATCCGTCAAATTGACAACACTGCCAACCTACAGAAAGAATTTAGGGGAATTCCCTAGGCATTACTATTGAATTTCTCTCAACTGAGTTGTCATGATTAAAGTGGGGTTGCAAGTTGCAGCCTGTCATATTTATTTTGAAAATGGGAGAAATTTCCAAAAGTTCAGTTCGATCGAGATTTCAGGTAAGGATTCGAGGGCCCCCTGAGCTTGAGGGCCCCGGGGCACTGCCCCGCGTAGCCCCTAGGTAGCTACGCCGCTGTGTGCTGCGAAGGTGACAATTTTTCTACAAATAAGGTCGAGCCACGAAATTATCTTTTTAAAAATATGTAAAAAAAGCTTTTTATTTTGAGTGGCTAAACCTTTTTGTAAAACAGAGCAAAACCAAAGAAACCGTTGAATATTTTTATCGAACATTTTTTGATATTTTATTTAGCCATGTCCGCCGTATGAAAAGGTTCGCGGGTCGTACGGAATGGTATTGCGGGCCGCGTTTTGCAAATTACTGCTCAATAAAGTGGTGTTACAGTAAATATTTTTTTTTTTTGTAACACGTAGAATGAATATCATGTAAGAATATAAAAGTTGTGTAAATGTTCAGTTCTCTTTAGCAAAAACGTCGATCTTTCAACAAGAAAACAAAACAGATTACATCAGAAATTGGCCCTAAGATAAGAATGGGTGGTGTGTTATATTTTATCTAGAATTATGATAAGATTGTGTAGTTAAGAATTCAACCGCCATCATCGTAGACCGAAGATTATTAAAATGTAAAAGAAATAAGATTATTATAAATTTATGGGTCGTATTATCTGTTATATGATATTTTTCTACATCCCTTATCTTACCGTGTCGATTGATAAACTGAGGGCAGGGGTTGCTCTAGGGCAGGGGTCGGACAAGTCTTTTGGGTGTTTCCCACAAAAGAACCCATGTTTGGAGGAATTTATTACAAATTGTTCTTTTCTTAAATTCTTTGAATCTCGGAAAACACAAAGGTTTTCAAAAATAAGATAGTCACACAAGCCACAAAGTTACACAGCTGTAAATATAAAAACCTTATTAAATTATGCATTTAAAAAAAAAAAATTACAGTCGGACGTTAAATATTTCACTGGTGTTTGAACTTTACTCCCGAGATTTTCATTTTGATCCAATTTTTTTTTAACATATTATATTTTAAATGTTCAAAGAATATTTATTTATTTATTGAAGGATAATACATTACAGTATAATAACAAAGTTATAATGTATTATTCCCAGTGAGTTTACAAAACTCATTTCGGGGAAGACAACATTAGATTACAATTGCAATTACAATTACGATTGAAAAGTCAACATAAATACATAAAAATAAATAAACGCAGATGTTATTATGGAGTTCCAAAGAAAGATGGTGTTAGTCATTAATAAAACTGCTGAGAAAATAGCTTTTAAGAGCTTTTGCCAATGTTTTTTTGTTCGTTGCCGGAAGTTTTAGATTACTAGGTAATGCGTTGCATTGCTTATGTGCAATATAATTATTTTAATTTTGTCATTTTAAAAGGATGTCATATAAATTTTCAAATATAAATGTGAAAGAGACGTAGAATATATTCTTAGTCTTCCTAACTAGGAGATCCTGTGCCGAGGAATGTATCCTTTAGAGAAATTTATTGTATATTCC
Source organism: Hesperophylax consimilis (assembly GCF_061612785.1). Classification (NCBI taxonomy): domain Eukaryota; kingdom Metazoa; phylum Arthropoda; class Insecta; order Trichoptera; family Limnephilidae; genus Hesperophylax; species Hesperophylax consimilis. The sequence goes on from NC_142842.1 coordinate 9,816,093, forward strand.
GCCACAATGTAATTAATTTAGATATAAATAATATTATTTTTAATTAGACGGACCGTTAAACAACTCGGTCTTGGTATACACTCCTTTGCCTCATTCACATTCACATATACTCTTCTATTATTCTTGACATGGCCCGACCCAAGTATCTGATTTTACCCTCCTTTAAACATCGATTAAAAAGTTTGCCCAACCGGGTAAGAATTATACGGTCTCTCCTTTAAAGTATTTAGCGGCAATGTTGTCGAAACCAACAGCCTTGCCATTCTTCATACATAGAATCGATATTTTTATCTCATCCATGCTGATTTCGGTAACATTCGCCGCTGGAATCACTGTTACTCGGGTCGCTTTCGAAGATTTCCTAGAAATATTTCATCCATCTCTATTTTATTTCTTCCTCATTCGGCAACATTTTTTATACCAACAATAATAAGTATGATTTCAACATTATCTGTAAAATAATGTAAATATATCTACCACACGCTATTCAACATACTCTCTCTATAATTTTTACGACGTTTTCAATTTTATCGACACTTATTCTGAGAAACGAAAGATTGCGTATTGTGTTCACAGTATTATTGTAGGAAATACGATTAAGTTTTATCGTGTAATTTTGCATCTTCAAGTAAAAAGCATTGTAAATGATGATACTTACAAATAAGATAAATAATACTTTTGTGTGCAGTGCGGACTATTAGTAAGATATTGACTATATGTACTTAGGCAATCATTTTTTTGGTTTGTATTAATTTTATACATAGTGTTGAAATGAGACTACACGAAAACGTGTAAATAGAGGTTTTTTTTACTACAACTTGCATTGAAGCATAATGTGTTTACATCTTATATATTTTTTGATAGCGAATTAAATTGTATTGTGATTTTTTTTTAATATTTAGGAATATGGAAATTACATCTTGAAATAAGATAATCCGTTTAAGTTCCTTAAGTCGTTTGTACACAAGGTGTTCCAGGTTTCAGAACAAATTCAATAGCAATCGGTGACATCTTATAAATAAATAGAATACTCCAAATATGTTCATGAATCGCTGGTTAAACTCTTAATACGTGCTGTTACACCCTTTATGCTCTGTTACCAACGAAAACAAAAAAGAAAAAAATAATTAATACAATATTATTCTAAGAGCAGTAAAATAAAATGTTTTAAATTCCGAAAATGGTTTCAGATTTTCACGACCAAAAGTATGTATTTATGTCGAAAATATTTATACATCTTGTAAGGTAGGTATTGTATGTTTTTCAGGTACGACCTTTTGCGTATATTTTCAAACTCACTTTTGGAGTGGATTGTCACGTGCAACTTACCTCTTTACATTACGTTTATTTTCTTAAAAATACCACCTTTGAAAAAAGGTAAATTTATGTATTATTCATTGTATTCTCTCCACCTGTTACGTAATTTTAATATTTTACTCAAAATAATGCAGCTAGGTACTCCAGTAAGTGATCTGGTTACAGCTTGTCACGTTTAAGTGTGTAGTCAGTGGTTGATTCAATAAATGGACGTGATTAAATAATTACAATTCCTACTTATTTTTTATGTCCATGTTATGACCATAGCACACACGATCACTGAAATCGCGTCTCATTACAGGAAACTATATGTTTTATGACCGCTTACATAACGTTAGTGTTTATCTCGGTTTGATGTATCAACATCATCAAAACATGAGCCATTATTCTTTATATCGGTAAAGTAGAAACATATATTTTTCACATAAAGTTTTAATATTCTTCAATAGATGTCTCGTGTGTAATTGGAGCTAGGAAAAAATTCGCAGAATATTATTGAAAATATTGGTTAAATTTGCGAAAACAGTTTTCTTCTATTGCTATACTATGAGGAATGTATTTTATCTTTATCAAATGAATCTAGGTAGTGTTATTATGATAACATTGGTACTAATGATAACTGAGCCGAAATACGTTGGATCGTCTTTAAAACTTTTCTGTTGTGCAATTCTTAATTTATTGGGATATTTATTAATTTATAATTATAATATTGTTACAAAAGTGACTGTAATATGCCAATAAAATAGTGTAATATATTTATTTTTAAAGTATTTTTAAGCCAATTGTGAGTTTTAGGTTTTTTCTAGAGTTTTTTAAGTCAGAATCTAAATATCACTTAATATATAGCTTAACACTTGTGTTCAAGGGTGTATGGTAGAAATTCAGAGTGCAGCAAGTAAGTAGTGTATTAGGAAGTGTGGTAGAATTTCAGAATGCGGCGTCTTCAGCAAATAAATAGTGCATTAGGAAGTGTGGTAGAAATTCAGAATGCGGGTCTTCAGCAAATAAATAGTGTATTAGGAAGTGTGTTAGAATTTCAGAATGCGGGTCTTCAGCAAATAAATAGTGCATTAGGAAGTGTGGTAGAAATTCAGAATGCGGGTCTTCAGCAAATAAATAGTGTATTAGGAAGTGTGTTAGAATTTCAGAATGCGGGTCTTCAGCAAATAAATAGTGCATTAGGAAGTGTGGTAGAAATTCAGAATGCGGGTCTTCAGCAAATAAATAGTGTATTAGGAAGTGTGTTAGAATTTCAGAATGCGGGTCTTCAGTAAATAAATAGTGTATTAGGAAGTGTGTTAGAATTTCAGAATGCGGGTCTTCAGCAAATAAATAGTGTATTAGGAAGTGTGTTAGAATTTCAGAATGCGGGTCTTCAGCAAATAAATAGTGCATTAGGAAGTGTGGTAGAAATTCAGAATGCGGGTCTTCAGCAAATAAATAGTGTATTAGGAAGTGTGGTAGAATTTCAGAATGCGGGTCTTCAGCAAATAAATAGTGTATTAGGAAGTGTGTTAGAATTTCAGAATGCGGGTCTTCAGCAAATAAATAGTGTATTAGGAAGTGTGTTAGAATTTCAGAATGCGGGTCTTCAGCAAATAAATAGTGTATTAGGAAGTGTGTTAGAATTTCAGAATGCGGGTCTTCAGCAAATAAATAGTGTATTAGGAAGTGTGTTAGAATTTCAGAATGCGGGTCTTCAGCAAATAAATAGTGTATTAGGAAGTGTGTTAGAATTTCAGAATGCGGGGTATTCAGCAAATAGTTAGTGTAGAAAGTATGGTAGAAATTCAGATTTCAGAATATATAAAAATCAATCGAAAAGTTTCTTATTATTTGTAATTTTTCTTTAAAATCTTATTATTATGATGTATGAGTATGTGTAACTTAAGATTAATTTGTTTTCTTTACAGGTAAGACAAGTTTGCTGAAACCGATGAAAAATAGAAATTTAAATCACTTTGTGTTTAAAATTCTCATGCACACAGGTAAGTTAACATTTAAAAAAATATATACAATCTACAGTTTAAGGAAGTGATGTTTCTGTTTATTTATTATACCGGACATTATTTTGCGGTAAAATCATTTCTAATTTGCTAATTTAACTATATTTCCCTATCCGGTACCAATTTCCGGAATGTTGTGAGATAAATCCATTTACAGCACAAGATAACGTTTTTGAAATCTTTTTTATCATTGTAGCTTTTTACGTCAAAGAAAAAGCCAAAGACATACTACTTCCTAAAATAATGCTTTACAGCTGCCATTAGAGGCATTCATAAATCTACCTGTCAGTTAGCTATCTAAAACACCGATTAATATCTATCAATTACGTTTTTTTTTGTCGGACGTGACTAGAAAAGCTTCGAAAGAAAACTAAATATTTCTTGGCCTACGCATGTTAAAAAAGGAAATTAAAATATCTTGTAATAATTATGACAAAGTGCCTTTGCTTTATTTATGTTTGAGATGATATTTTTGACCCCGTTAATAGCATTCCTCGACAAACGGCCTGCATATATTATAAAATATCTATATATCACTCGATAATGACGTAGAGACTGTAGAGCTTTTTAAAATGGGCTTTTGCATTATTCAGAAACTATTATTTTATTTGTAATGTTGGTTGTTTTAGTGGTACTAAGCTGCGTTTCGCTTTCTCCCCTTTTAACCTACCTAACCACCTAACCTAACCTAACCCTTTAATTGCCGAAAAAAAAAAAAAAAAACGGAATATTCAAAAATTAAAAAAAAAAGTTTTTTGCTTTAATAGTTTATGTGTTCTATTCCCCTTTACCGCTTGTACCACTAGTTTCCAGACACGGTATAGAAGCGCAATTGTGAGATACCACCATACAGAATCAAAGCGTCTCTTAATCTGATATAATCGTAAACTGATATTTGTATTTGGATGTGGGTAATTGTATCTATCACAATTTTGTGACATTCCTCCTCGAGTGCGGTTTGAAATGACGTTAACCCTGTTTAGCTACCAGATCTGAATAACTCGGTACTTCCCAATCTTCCCGTATCCTTTCAATTTATTTTCTTCTCCCTAGAACTTTAGCCACGCAATGCTTCTCAAAATGGGAATTTCAAAAGCCATTGTTTCCCTGCTTCAGTGAAATTGATTCATTGCGAGTCAAACTGAATATATTACCGTTACGACAAAACTGGCTGTGCAGAGTTAAAAAATATACATTTTAATCTAGTGTTCATCTCAAAGGCGTTTAAGAAAAGTTACTTTTTAAATACATTTATTTGAATTTCACGTTTGTTTTCGGGAATGAATTAATGCAAATCTTGGAAGCGGAAATTAACCCACTTCCTGACATCCGATCCATCTGAAACTAAACAGATATACTTGTTGTCGATGAAAATGCATTCTATCAACTTTTGGTGGCAATTGCGTATACGCAAAGACGTATACGCATTCCTGTGAAATCAGATAACATTACAGCAGTTATTATACGAAATAAATGTCGGTCCTATCCGATCGGAATTCGGTGAGGTTGATAGAGTTGTCGACTCCAGTTTCTGGGTAAGAAGGTTCAATACTCAGTCAAACCATTTTTTAAAGTTTTAAAAAACATTTATTACAGTAAAAAAAATATATATCATTATTTTTTTTTAACATTCATAGAAGAGTTTTAGATGCGCCGAAAGTTGATCCGGTAATTGTTTAAACACGAGTCAATTTTTCAACGTGACCGTGCGCCTTAATGATGCCATCTTTAACATACATAAATAATAAATAATAATAATAACATTTAACACGGCTTTCGCGCGAAATGTCAAATGGGACTTAAGTTGGTGCCCAGCGGGAAGCCTAAGATCGTGAACGCAGTTCGAGACTTTCCAAAAACAATACTTATCTCTCCTATTAGCGACTGTCTCGTTAAATTAGTGAGGCATTAATCATAGCTCGTGGAATATCCTATTCCGGCGTTAATATTAGATATATTGGAAATTATTATTAGTTGATATTATTTATCGATTCTTTTCTAATTAGTGAGGTTATCCATTCGGTTTTGGAGTTTACTGAAATCGTGATTAAAAAGAGTTTCAATGTAATGCAGTTCAATATAAAATTCTGCAGATATAAATGAATTAGCAGGTTTGTTTTTGTTCCCGAACGCCGAAATATCGAAATCTTGAATGGCCTGTTTACAAATATTCGCGAAGAAATCCTGAATGACCTGTTTATAAATATTCGCAAATAAATCCTGAACGACCTGTTTACAAAGAAATCCTGAATGACCTATTTACAAATATTCGCAAATTAATCCTGAATGACCTGTTTACAAATTTTCGCAAAGAAATCCCTAACGACCTGTTTACAAACATTCACAAAAAAATCCTGAATAACCTGTTAACAAATATTAGCAAAGAATTAATAAACCGAAAGTAGAATTTTTAATAATAAATAATGCAGTTTTGAACACAGGCGTTTTTATGAAGAAAATAAAATGTTAATTCAAAACTAAATCTATTCATAATGTTTAAATTTTTACCCCTGACCAATGGGCGTGTTTGTGCAGCTGGGAAACAACCATTTACTCTACATTCATTGTTGGTTATCAGTTGCGTAAGGTTTGAAAAGCGTTTATTAATAAGGTCCAAAATCTTACATTATATTGATTAAATTTTATACAAATTAACTATAATGTATTGGTCACCATGAAATAGGCAGTTGCTTAGTATGGTGATTCAATGAGTCGGTGCTTTGTAAATGTCAATTAAATATCACGTATCTACAGGGTTTTCCAATAAGAGGTGTTATTTTGAGTAGCCCGCTATTTCGGTAGATGTTACTTTTGAAGCTGTCATTTTTTAACATTTGACAAGTAGAAACTACGCCATTAATAAAAATGGAATGATACACGCTTCAACAACGCATTGAAATTATTAAAATTTACTTGAGTGAATCAAATGCAAATCATCTTGAGTGATGAGCCCCATTTCCACCTCGGTGGCTTCGTCAACAAGCAAAATTGTCGCTTTGGGGCTCGGAAAACCCAAGAGTTATTGTTGAAAAGCCACTCTATCCTCAACATGTGACTGTTTAGTGCGGTTGATGGTCCGGCGGAGTCATTGGACCTTACTTTTTCGAAACTGAGGCTGGAGCAACAGTTACGGTGAATGGATTGCGATATCGAGAGATGATTAATGATTTTTTATGGCCGGAATTGGATGGTATTGATCTGGACAACGTTTACTTTCAACAAGACGGCACTACGTGCCACACAAGCAACGAAACCAATGGATTGCGATATCGAGAGATGATTAATGATTTTTTATGGCCGGAATTGGATGGTATTGATCTGGACAACGTTTACTTTCAACAAGACGGCACTACGTGCCACACAAGCAACGAAACCATTGATCTTTTACGATTGAATATCAAAATAACACCTCTTATTGGAAAACCCTGTATTTTATAGATAAATAAATAAAATGAAAATAACATTATTATAGCCCAGTTCAACAAAGTAGGCATAATTTAGTAACCCGACATTTGTTGTCGATTTTAGATTCAGATTCAATTTTTCTTACCTATTCAATTTTAGGCCATTTATACACGGAGAGACTTACAAGCGACTCGAGTTTTGTGCGCGTAGCATTCGCGTCGCTCGTGAGTATCAGCCATATTAATTTATTCGTACATAACGTGACGCGCCGACTACGGATTTCACGTCAGTTGCACGCTACTGACAGCGCTGGTAGCACGCTACGCGAGTTGCATTCGCATCTACTACTCGTATGTCAGAAATTACGTCCGAACATGATTTTAATGTAAAAAAATTTCTGGTGGTGGGAAAGTATCTATATTAACATAACTGTAATTTACCTGAAAACGTTTGAAAGGATTTAGCAATGAAGGCGTCAAGGCAATCTGATGTAGTTCCTTGGCGGCGGCGAATTCCCTACAATTTTATTTTGTTGTTTGATTGAACCCAAAATCTTCTTTTAGATCGTTTTTAATATTTGTAAATATAAAGAAGAACAATTTTACTGTCTTCTTTGCTAGAGTCACTTGATATCGTATTAATTCCACGGCTGCACTTGAAGAAATGGTCAAGTTCAGCATAATTCGGGTAGCGGCGTTTACGGAAACCATCTGTAAAGAGTATCATATCGGTAGGCTACTTGTGGTTTCTTCACAGTCTTCACAGCCTGTAAGTACATATATCTGTGTACGAAGGGCCTTATAGCTTTCCGGAAATTGGTCATTCGGTAAGTTTGCTATTCCAACTCTTTCGACTTGCTCGGGATTGCTTGGTACCTCTTACTACCCCCTTTATCATGTTTGATAATAATGACCTACCTACATAGTGTTTGTGTGAAAATTAACTAAATTGTGTACTCGAATAGTTTATGCTCGTAAAGGACTGAACTGCAGAAGACTTAATTATTAATTAGTTCAATATTACCTAATTAAGTAGTAAAGATTGCTATTTTTTTAAAACCTTTTGTATCCAACTGTTTTGTCTTCCCAACAACAATAATAATTACATGTATTCTCTGTTCTCCAATTTAATACCTTAAAAAAACCACCGATTCAATTAAAAATCGTTTGAAGCGGTCCAGGGCGTGATTAGATCTCTACATTTCTTTTCTTCCGCACGATTGAGAAATTAAACTGTCGAATAATAATATTTGAAGTCATCTCCGGGATTTATGTGCGGCTGCAGATGCGAGATGCCTCGCGTATAACCGTACCGGATGATATTAAAAACAATTTCCCGAGTACCTTGTTCGTGAAGTCCCTTGTTATCGGCTGACACTGAATGCACTATTCCAAGATGTGCCATCCATGCCGATTTGAAATAACACTGATGCCTACTCCAAATCAACAATAACGCCTAAACTAAATATTCAATCCCAATTTGGTCATGGATTTTATGGCGTTATGACACTAGCAACAAAATTTCAAAAATTAAGTCTTCCGGTTGACCCTGGGAGCTTGAAAATTGTTGTTTCCCCGCTTAAATTGAAATCCTGTGGAATCCTTCTACGCTAAAAAGCGTTCATAAATAGCCTCGTTCGGTATGACGAATGTGTCCAAACAAAATATAAGGGTCAATCAAATCCTCTGGAAGGATCAGCCTTTCAATTTTTGTACCATCGTCCAGGGAACTATTCGTTGAATAACCCTTGAATCCAGTTGAGAGGGACATTTTGACCTCTCTTGCTGGACTTTCTCAACCCACCCTTCATACCTTTGTCCTTTCCAGAACCTCTTCTCCTTTCTTTCTTTCCAGTCACAGCATTCCCAATGATGACATAGGTCACATGATAATATAGAGAGATTTTTTCCCTCGAGGCTGGTGCGGAGCTAACGTAAAAAAACCGCCATCTATCAAAAAGTAGGCAGAAGAAACAGGCGAAATGATTTCGATATTCTGTTCATAAACGATTTTCAATATTTGAAAGAGTTTGACCAATTTCATCAGAAGTAAATAAATATTAAGCTTACTTCGGGGAAAATAAAGGACAACATCACACTTCTGTCGCTTTATTAGTTCAGTGTCGTTTGGTTACGGCAACAAATAACTGGCAAAAGGTATCGTTACGGCAACAAATATCCAGCGGGGGGAGGATTTATTGCCCTCTCAACGGATAGCGTTAAATAAATATATTCCAAGTCTTACCGGCCTTACCGTTAGCGGCCAACGTGGACTGTTGTCGGGGCTTATTATAGTGGCTTCCCCTCACTGGACACTGGACACTGGATACACTTCTGTTTCACTGGATCCTCACAATCCGAATGGAGATTGATTAATGCATCGAGAATTGGGTTTTAATTGCGAAAATTCCCAGATATTTCTAATCTTAACTATAAAGCAGAAGACATTTGATTGTCAATCAATAAAAAATATATTCAGCTCAAAATGTTATTTTTATAATGATGTATGAAACCTTGAAATGTCAATTTCTTATTTATAACAAATCTCAGGATCATTGCGTTTCAAAAGAAAAAAATACCCTTCGAATGTTAGTGTACTTGAAAAATTGCAGTATCTATCTAATGACATTTTAAAAATATAAGACACGTTATATTAATTATATAAAAAATGTATTAGAACCGCTAACGGAAAGTATAGCCATTCAAAGAATGTGTGTGCGCGATTGAGATGGCTACGTGAACGGCCCTCTAAAATATGTTCACTGTACATACTTTAGTTGTCACAATAATGTACTTCGCTCTATTAATTCATCTAAGCATCTTTCAAACATTTAAACAAAAGAAATACACATTTCAAATAAAGAATTATTAATTAATAAAATGATGACCAATCGCAGGCTGAGTTGGCATCGCTTCTGTTCGTCGTGAGTTCAATTCCTTGGCTAGCTAAGCCCTCCATCACGAAACAAGCCACATTTTCCGCTAACTGTGGTGGTAGTAGGAGATTTTCAAATTATTGTCAGGTTGTTCGTATCACGGGAATGTTTGTCTTTCTTCAAAAAAAAAAAAATATATATATATATATATTTTTGGTACATTGGTATTTGGTATATTGGTATCTTCTTTATTGCTTGTCATATTTATGATTTAATTTTTATATATGAGTTCCGATTTTGAATATTAAAAGTTTATTGAAATTGTTACTGGTACAGCAAACTCGACCTCTATGTGCAATGCGACAAACTTTATTTTGGACTGGTACAGCAAACTCGACCTCTATGTGCAATGCGACAAACTTTATTTTGGACTGGTACAGCAAACTCGACCTCTATGTGCAATGCGACAAACATTATTTTGGACTGGTACAGCAAACTCGACCTCTATGTGCAATGCGACAAACATTATTTTGGACTGGTACAGCAAACTCGACCTCTATGTGCAATGTGACAAACATTATTTTGGACTGGTACAGCAAACTCGACCTCTATGTGCAATGCGATAAACATTATTTTGGACTGGTACAGCAAACTCGACCTCTATGTGCAATGCCACAAACATTATTTTTGACTGGTACAGCAAACTCGACCTCTATGTGCAATGTGACAAACATCATTTTGGACTGGTTCAGCAAACTCGTGCAATGCGACAAACATTATCTTTTTACACTTTATATGTCTTTCAGTAAATTGAAGAAACCTGCGCGGCCTTTTTCCTTCAAAACTTAAATTAAAGATCTTTTCACGGGAAAAATTAATTGCTAAGAGTGTTTTTTTTAATCTATTAACTAACCCACTACGGATCGATAAATGAATAAATCGTCTTTCGTTCCTAACCGCAAGTATCTCATTGAAATGACGTATATTTTATTGAATTTAATCGTGTACTGGAAACATGTGTCGTGATCACCATTATTATGCAATAAAGGAAACAAAGCGATATGGTACGTTTTAATTTAAAACAATATTATTTGTATATGATACCGGATTGTGATTGTAAAAAAAAGTCTTGAATCGTGTTCCTCAACACTCGCAAATAATATGTTTACCAATCGACTGCGAGATTTATTGTTCTGCGGCGTCGAAACTTCGTTTTATTCACAATAGTAATTATTTTTATTGAATATCTGATAAAAAAGTGCACACTCGTGAACGGAGTGTGTGGTTTACCGTTGTTATTGGTGTTGTTAACATCTCGATTGTATCGATAATTGTGTGGTAAATGTGCAAGTCTTCGTTTAATCATGTAAGTTGGATAAGGCAGATGTGGGTTATTTCATGCCAAATCAGAAAACTGAAAATTACCATGTAGGTAATTTTCAGTTATACTTTCAGTTATATATAGTTATATTTCAGGTATACACGTTTGTAACTATGATGTAGGAAATATCTGGGTCTGAAGCAGCTAAAACTACCGACCGGTGTGCTCTGCAATTTGCACAAATTTTTCTAACTTTTAGAAGAATTTCTAGTTCAAAGCAACTATTTTGTGCTCGCGATTGTCATTTTAACCATGTGTAATGGAGCTTTGAAATATCACTACCTATTAGAGACTTAATGCAGTTTCAGTTAATACAAAGTCAGCATGTGAAGGTAAGCAAGTGAAGGTAAGCAACAGAACTCTGACCAAAACTGACAGCTGACAGTGATGTACGAAACTGGCAGGAGGAACGAAACTACAAAGAAAGTATAAAAAATAAAAAGATGAATTATTTGTTTTGATTTTCATTTCAACATGTTTATCTCTAAGTACATATAAATGAGTATAACATCATAAACGAAAAAAATCTCTACAGTGCAAACATGATAAATACGAGTAGTAGATAAGGAATGGTACAATAAATAAAAATAAATAAGTCGAAGCAGAGATAATACTAGGAACGAATATACTAGGGCAGTTTGTTTGATTTGTTGTTCTGCTTGCCTTGATATTCTACTAAGACCTGTTTTTATTTAGTGATTGATGCTTTAAATATGTCAACAACATCCTTATAATCATTACTCAAATTCTGTATACGGCGAACAATACGGTAGATATATGATATCGATGTTGGTTTGCAAGGTATATGGAAAGAAATCAAGTATAATTACAATCCGGGGCTGTCAATTATTGAATTTATGATTTTATATAAACAAGTCATTAACTTATTCCACGTTCGGATAATTTTAATAGATTTGGTTGACACAGTAGATAATCATAATTGACACATTTTCTTGTAACACCCATTTGCAAGTTGATAATTTATTTTGAATTCTTTGAAATCTAATGAATGGCATAACTTGGTGCCCACGCCGTTGAGATGTACTCGATTTGACTCCTAAAAATTCCGTGTACAATTTTTTATGGTTTGAAAATTTAAAATTTGGCTGCATCTAACCTAATCCAACATTTTCAAACCTTTCTTTGATAAAATTTCAATACGATTACTAAAATTTAGTTTTTGATCTTAGTACACACCTAAATCATTTACCTCGGCTACAGTTAGTACAATTTAGATCCCTGAAACTTATGGCAAAATTATAATTGATCAAATTATTATTAGGCTATCAGCTTGTTAATGACGAGAATGTGAAATGATGGGATTCTCAAATAATGCATGGCCGGTGAAAACTTAATCAACATAAGCTGGTAAATATTCAAACGAAAGTTGTATCTGCGCAATCCCATGAATAGCGCATCAGTATTTGATCAATCACATCCCAAATACATAATTCTTATTTCACTCTCGCAAGTATTCGCCCACAACAATGCCGACACTATTTATTACAATTATCTGAAAAGGAAAGTACCATTAAATGACCAAAGTACCTACCGTCGGTCGATACAATACAATGGATTGAGTTGTGCCATTAATTGCGCCATTTCGGGGTATAAAGAACGGCACAGATGCTGCGTTATTTATATTTTTTGATTTGTATTTATGCTTTCGGGATTCCGCCATAGAAAGTCGGAACCGGGGTCGTTTGTTCATTCATTCAAATTGTTTATTGTTGGTCGGTTCGAGAATTCTTTGATTAATGAGGTTCTTAATCAAAATGATGAATGCACGACGGTAGAAACTGCAAGTAAGAAAACAGGAAGCAGTTAGATGCATGCCGTATTGATGAACAATTTATATTATTGGCCAACAACAAATTGTCTGATTTTACCTATAAAAAGGTGGGTATCTACCTACTACAGAGTCTTCCAAGAAATGGTCAAATTAAATGAAAGACAGTCCAAAACCCAAACGCTCTACTCAAGACAATTACTCAATATTCATAGATTGACATTTGAAACGCACTGCAGGTGCTGTTGGGACTATTAACGGGACACTGTTACCTCCTGAGACAGAGCTTTTGGAAGATGAACACACATAAAGCAATGTGAGTGAGGTGAACAAACACATATTCATCTATGGTGTCAATGTTCCGCCCGGTGGGAAGTAGTCTTAGTAACCTTGGCAGCAATGTTTTGGAAACAGACACCAAATAACAACCCCGGTAACTTTACTAACTGGTCCGGACTACACAGCGGAATAAGAAATATGGGATTCAGCACAATGGGACAGATTGCTTACAGGAACTTTACAGAAAAATAGGTAGATATCATAAAGTTTGCTTTTATTTTTATTTGCCAAACATCTCCTAGATAAAAATCAATCACCCTTATGATAATAATAATAAGCCAACTCCGTTACATATACAAAATAAAGGCCGTAAACTCAATCTTTTAAAGCAGTTGGAAATTAGTGAAAATTTTAATAATCCTAAAGCTGGTTTGATAAATGAATGCAAAATTATAATTCGCTTGCCACTCTGAGATATATTTAAGCCGAGTTCAATTATTGTAAAACACAAAAATACAAGTTAGTATAATAATTATGCAGGGAAAAATTATGATTCGTCCAAATTATTAGTTTGGAAACACATTACTTTAACGACCCTTAGTCTAAGTTAAATAATACAATATGTGAGGAAACTTTGAAGGGTAATTGATAACAATTACTTATTTCAGATATTGATATCATTGAATAAATATGACAATTATTATTTTTAGTTATTTTTTTTTAAACTTTGAATGTCTTATATTAAGAAACATTAACATCTTCTTAAGGTCCCGTAGTAAGCGTTCTCAGATGTTTTGAAAGGAAGATATGTAAATACGAATGTTAGAGGGAGCGCGTTAATATTAAAAAATGATAATTATTGTGAAAATATTTAATAAAACACGACTCGTTTGAAATAGAGTAAAAATCCCTCGTCAAATGCTACAGTTGAACAAAAATACACTGTGTTTTTTTAAATGCCTATAACATATTAAATAACAGAACAAAACGTGTTTTCAATAATTTTTGGAGCTTACTTTGCAATTTTTTCCTATCGAGTCAATTTCATATAATTAACGTTTCGACACCATACAGCTTGCCAACTTTTGATTGAAAGGGTAAGAAAGGAAACAAAGGATAAAATATGGGATGTGCAAGGTGCTTTTATGAGTGGAAGGGGGTGCATGGACCAGATCTTCTCATTGCGTATGCTCACCGAGAAGTTTCTGGCAAAAAACCAGAAACTTTTCTGTGCCTTTGTAGATCTACAAAAAGCATACGACCGAGTCGACAGGAAAAAGCTATGGAAGGTGTTGTCCAAGTATGGAGTGAATACGAATCTGACTCAAGCAATTGCGTCTCTGTATGAGGGAAGAGTTGCATGTGTTAGGGTGAACGGTGATTTTACGGGGTGGTTTGATATCACAAAAGGTGTTAAACAAGGCTGCGTAATGTCACCATGGTTATTCAATCTATACATGGATTTGTATGCAAGAATTGAAAGAGGTGGGATTGGGGGCGAATTTGAGTAATTTGAAAGTATGTTGCCTCTTGTATGCTGATGATGCGGTGCTGATTGCTAATAGTATGGATGATCTGCAGTCTTTCGTGTCTAGGATGAACGAAGTATGCATGAAGAATGAGTTAATGATGAATGTAAGTAAGTCTAAAGTAATGGTGTTTGAAAGAGAGAGTACGAAAACAGTGTGCAATATAGCTGTGAATGAGGAATACTTGGAGCAGGTGGATGAGTTTGTGTATTTAGGAAGCATGTTTACGAGAGATGGGAAGGCTGACAGAGATATTGAAAGAAGAGTAAATGCAGGTAACTCCATTAATGGAGGACTGAACGCAGTTGGCGCTAACAAAAAATTGACCAAAGAAGCGAAGTTAGCAGTCCACAATGGAGTGCTGGTACCTACCCTGATGTATGGAAGTGAGGCATGGAACTGGCAAAGAAAGGATGAAAGTAGATTGAATGCTGTTGAAATGAGGTCCCTGAGGCACATGTGTGGTAAAACCATGTATGATCGTGTGAGGAATGTGGAGATCCGCAAAGAGTGCAAGGCTGATGTAAGCGTAATGAGTAAGATCAAGAAAGGGACGCTTAGATGGTTTGGGCATGTAGAGCAAATGAGCGAAGAAAGGAGTGTAAGGAGAATATAGGATGCAAATGTGAATGGTAGCAGAAGTCGGGGACGCCCGAGGAAGACATGGCACGACCAAGTGAATCAGATACTTGAGTCGGGCCATGTCAAGAGTCAGAACGATAGAAGAGTATGTATGAGACGATGTATGAATGTGAATGAGGCAAGGAGTGTGTGCCAAGACCGAGTTGTTTGGCGGTCCGTCCTCTCTGCCTACCCCTGCGGGGAAACGGCGTGATGGTTAGTTAGTTAGTTAACGTTTCGACACAACAAATGTTTAGATATTATCTTAAAAAATAACGTATAATTTTTTGGTACTTTGACTTAAAGAGTTGACGAGAAACTTGTTATAAATCAGTAGAAATTGGGTACGTGGGTGCTTAAGACACGTGCTATTCTCTTGGACTGCAAGACGCTCCGTATCGGAAGCGCTTGTGCTTGTTTCTTGTTCGCGTGTAGTGTATCCGTTCCCCAACTTGGTTTATTGTATCATTGAACTTGTAGCGTATTATTAAGTCCGTATTACAGCCCCATTACTGCGCCACAATGGAAACTGAATCATGTTACCTGTACGAGTGTACGCGCCATATTAAAATCGTGATTACGTATTTCATTTTTCATTTTGTTTATTAGCCCGTGTTACCATCTTGTATTATGAATATTGCGCTTAGGTATCTCTCTTTTCTTTTGCTCACGTTTTGTGTGTTCTCTGCCTCTGGGCACATCGAATGTTACCGATTTGTTTGCCCTTGTTAGGTGTTTTGTTTTGGATTGGGTTTCTATTCCCGATAGTTGTGCTATAATATATATAACTGCTTCTTGTGAGTGCTATTTTTGGACCAATTTCATTATGAGATTAATTAATAATAATAACAATTACAAGATCCTATTCCCTGCCACTCTCAGTTATGAGGACCAGGCTTTGGATGATTTTTTCGGATCTCCGAGAGAGCTTATAATTTGCCACATCTCATTTTAAATCAATGCTAAATAAATTATGTTTTCTTTGATAATTGCAAAATCACTTTAAATAAAATAAATAACTTTGTATGTAGGTAAGACTTCTAGAAATTTTGGAGCTAGAGTCAAGGAGCACATAAGGTATTTGAATAATAATTACATTCTGAATTTGTCAATTACATTTTGGAAAAAAATAATTCATTTGATAAAAATAAAAGGTTAAAAATATAACATACTAATTCAATGGGTTTACAATTAGATCATTTAATTTTTTTTAAAATTACTAAAAGTGTTAAGGCGATGCCATACGTAGTAATGCAAAATCATGTGTTTTTGGTTTGAAAATTTTGTCGCCTAGAAATGCTTCAGATGCTTTAATTAAATACTGCGAGTAGAATACATCTTGGCCTTTGAAATAATTGAGTATTTTTTAGATATGTCTTTTTATAAGCCCAGAAAAAAATAATGTATAAGGCCTATGAAAACTGCTTTAAAGTTCAAAATCTCCTACTTACGAACCCATTTTCGGTTATGATTTTATTGTATAATGTGGCAAATTAAGTTATTTATAAAATGATCAGAAAAAAATTAAATATTTATGCCTGAACATCCACAAAATAAAAGAAAAGGTACTTTTTGGCCATGTTTTTTTCTTGCATAAATCAAAACAGGCGGATGGTGTTAAGCGGGAATTTAAACCTTATCGCCATTTACGTAAGGGTTGTTATTGATAGCGGCTCAATTTAAAATATTGTACGACGTAGTGCATCGCCTTAAGGGTCAATTAAATATTTTATTGATAATCGACTATTTATCTTAAATTTATTTCCACGTATTGATAATAATTTATATTTTTATCATATTTTTTTATTATTTAGATATCTTAGTTACTCCTTGATTCAGTTCATAACAGATTTATAAACTTGTTAATTTCTAAATGTTTTTAATGCAAACATAAATGTGTTAGTTTATATAATTTTTTTCATGTAAACATAAATGTGTTAGTTTACATAAGTTTTTGATTTATACATAAATGTGTAAGTTTGTATAAGTTTTTGATGTAGACATAAATTTAAGTTTATAAAAAAAAACTTTATAAACTAACACATTTCAGATTAACATTTTCACATCAATGTTTTTGCTATACACTCGTACATAAATGCAATAATTACCTATTTGGGGATAATTTTATTTATTATATGCAATGTTTTTTTTAGTATTATAATGATCGCTCATAGTAATATTTTTGTCCATAGGTACTTATTTTTCTATTCTTAATTTGCTTATTTTCAGTATAAATTTATCCCGCCATAGAAACCATGACGATTATTTTTATTGAATAGAGGTAGGTATATATTTATTTTATTATTATTTTTTATTTTTGTTTATTGCAGAAACAAACAGTACATAATTACGTAGATGACAATAGTTACAAAATTATAAAAGTTAGTACAATAATTGGTACCAATGACATGTCGCTGACATATATGCATATGAGGTATATTATACATTTTACGGTTAAGTTACATTTTAAGTTAAGTTAAATTAGTGTGCTGGGGAAGGAGAGATGTGTGTGTGAGTGTTTGTGTGTATGTGTACGTGTGCATGTGTGTCTGTGTGTGGTTGTATGTGTTATGTGGGCGAATTCAGTGTGCTAAAAAAGTTTTTCTTAAATAGAGGGAGAGAATCAAAAAATATATCGGTATTTGTGCTTGTTTGAATTGAGTTGAATGTTTGAAGGATACGAGAAATAGGGGAATTGGCTGCAGCGTTTGTATTATTACTAGTTGTGTAAAAAAGGTTGGTGTGTCGAGTTCTTTTAGATGGGGTGTTAAAATTTATTTGGGATAGAAGTTCTGAGCAGTCTATTTCGTTGTGTATTATTTTATGGAGAAATGTCATGTCAGCTACCGTTCGCCTGGATTTCAAGGATTGGATATATAAAATAAATTATATGTTAATCGTAACACTGAATCGTTATACCGCAAACCTTTATATTTACAGGTGTTTTGGATACCAAAGCTTTCAAGTTCTACTTATAGCTTCAAAAGTGATTGCAATCTCAGCATTGTTTTATCTGAGTCATGAAATATTATCTTATTTGCTCCTCTGCCAGACCATCTGTGCTTTATCATAACCGGATGCACTTAAATCAAGTTTCACGATCTATTTATTATACTCTCCAGTTCATTTCTAATTAATTTTATCACATTTTCTCTAGGATCTAACTTGATTGATATGTCCACAGTAGAGTCATAGCACGCTATTATTTGATTTCATATTTAATTGACTCAATAAGCACTTAATGCACATAACCGATCAATGATGGGCATAAAAATACATACAGCTTTTTCATATAAATAAAACCCATAAAGTATTTTAGTGTAATTCAATTATCGCTGTTCTCATTTTGTACTACCTGTAACCCGTCATGTGTTTATGTGGCTCAGTCTGTCTGTGCAGATAGAGGAACAATAGCGCTTGTTGCTTTTACGTCCAATAGATAGTCTTTAAAAATTAAGAGTTTTTTCCTGCCACAGGTGACAGGCTTCTTTCCCCTAGGTTCTTTAGGGTTTTATCCCTCTTTTTCCAATACTTATCTTCAGGGCACCACCGGGTGGTCGGCTAAGGGGTGTGGAAGTCCTGACCTGCACCAGTCGCCCCAACCACCACCAATTTCTCAACAGGACTGCCAGTCGTGGTTCGGCAAAACTCCCCCGTCACTCTATTGTTTACTTTACTTTTATGTGTTTACAGGTACTGGAGTGTGGGTCCCCTCCACCAACTATCTGCCTGACACTTGAACTTGATTGTTTTGTTGTTTATTTTTCTGTGTTGTCCTTAGTTTAGTACTTGTAAGCGCTTGCATAACGCTTCATAACACCGTATGTGGGGACATTGAAGGCCTAGCTTCATTTATATAAATTGTAGAGCCGTTTATTCAAAAAAATTAGATTCATGCGAGAGCTCCGAAGGGGTGACCATAAGTCACCTATACCGGGGTGGGACAGGGTGGGTGTACCTTCAATGCCACAGGTGACATCTATATAATAATATACGTGTATAAAAACACACGCTTATTCGAATGCACCGTTGTATCAATATTTCAAAGCAATCGGTGAAGAATTTTCGGAGATTTAAGATTTTGAACAAACGAACATTTTTAATGTTCATTTGTTCATGGTGTTCTGAAAACGGTTTACAGTGTGTTTACTCATAGACCAGCGTTTTACCGATTGCTTTTTCACTATCCTAGGTATTCATGTTGTTTTCCACAAATTTGCATATGATTCAGAAAGTTAGTAGACGATTGAATAATCACGTTGAAGTCCTGTTTCAACTCGATCATTTGGCATTTCGCCTGTATGTAAATGTGTTCCAAAATGGTGGCCGTGTTCGGTACTGTATTTTTAACCAGCCATATAATTCGTGTGATTCTTCTAAGAGCTGTCAAATCGGAATAATCAATATTAAGGGTATCAGCTGCGCTGCACCTTTCATGCAAAACTTAAATTTGGATTTGAAGCCAAAATACCCAACCGAACTGAAAAAATATTATTTTAATCAAAAAGTATAGCAAATATCTAGTACGGATATGTGCTACTTTATATATTTTTGTTTTATATTATAAAATATAGGCCATTGGAGAATTAAATAATAATAAATAAATAAAAAAATACTCTATTTCCTGTGAACATATGATGAAATATAAAATAAAAATGAATAAAAAAGCACTTTACTAGGCGTACATATAAATTACAAACGACTGATTTTCGTTGGAACACGAATTTGTCGTTTATTAATTAAAATTTCAACCGACTGATTTTCGTTGGAACACGAATTTGTCGTTTATAAATTAAAATTTCAACCGACTGATTTTCGTTGGAACACGAATTTTTCGTTTATAAATTAAAATTTCAACCCACAAAACGCATTTTTTACTATTCAAACAGGCAACATTATTATTTTAATACTTACGATTAACTCGCAAAAAAATGCCAAAGTTGCCCCTGAAGTCATGCTAAATTGAATTCTTTAATGGAATTTATATCATAATTGAAAACACAAATAAATAAAATACCACATATTCTTTTTATATAATGTTATATGTTTTGGATTTAAATAAAAAAATCAGTTAATACAGGTATTTAGGCCTCAAATATAAATTTAAGTTTTGTATGAAAAAGGTCGTGCACCCACACCGAGAAAAATGAGTATTGCTAATTATTAAGAATCTCTTCAAATTATTGGTAATCCGATTAAAAACGGGATTCAGATTCCTGATAAACTTTTAGTAAATTCCGAAGATATCGGAACACGTGTTCTTGATAATTCATCATGACAAAATGCGAAAATATTAGCATTTTTATGAACACGTGTTCCGGAATCATGATAATACATTCGTATTTTACTAAAAGTTTATCTGGAAACCTATCGATTTATTCGTTACGATCATAAGTCGTGATTTAACCGGATTGCGAATAATTCAAAGAAATTCTTAATAATGAAAAAATGCCTGAAGAAAGTTTGAAAAAAGAATTGGACAATTTTTTAAAATTATTTATTTGAAATTAAAAAAAGTTTATTGAACTAAACGGTTTTATAATTACGTAGGTAGGTAGGTATTTTAGTACCTACTTACAAAACTTATGATTTTCGATGAAATTTAAGTTTTCATTTATTATATAAGAGAAAATAGGGAACCTAGTTTTTTGGACACGAAGTCTACTGTTCACAGATATATTGGTAGATAATTATTAATTATGCTTCGAGCACATTGTTAAGATATTGGGATGTCTCTCGAGCAATGGGCGCTAGGCTTTAGGCAGCGTAGGACGTTGGTAGTCGGGTCAGCTAATCAGCTAGTCAGCTTGCTGCCCGTGTTCCCATTATGGCTCGGGCGACACGTCAATTTATTGTCTCTGCCCATCCTCTGCACTACATACATTATGCTTATTAAAGTCTCCGGCCGGGCTTGTTAACTGTCGGGCCTGCACGAAGTCACTACAGGCACAGACCACAGACTCCCTAAGAGGAAGAGACTGCGGAAGGGCAGGGTTTGTTTTGTCGTAATGGTCTAGGTGCACAAAACTTGACGGGTTCATTAAACCGATCTCGTGTGATGCCAGAAAACCACATAATTTGAATATAACTTTATTTAGTTATCGAAACAATCAAAAATACCAATTTTAGTTTGAGCTTGTAACTCCGATTCGGTGTTCTCTGAAAAAAATCACAAAGTTCGCGTTAATTTGAATTAACACTGGGGATGAAAGGGTTAATAAACGTTTCTCTCTGGCAATTGAAACAGATGGTGACTGTTAGAGCGTTGAATTAACGTCATTCAAACCCACGCATTGTTTACATGCAATTTTAAAGACGTCATGAATGGTTTTCAATACAAAATAGTAACTTACCTAACTAACTAACTAACTAACTAACCATCACGCCGTTTCCCCGCAGGGGTAGGCAGAGAGGACGGACCGCCAAACAACTCGGTCTTGGCACACACTCCTTGCCTCATTCACATTCATACATCGTCTCATACATACTCTTCTATTATTCTGACTCTTGACATGGCCCGACTCGAGTATCTGATTCACTTGATCGTGCCATGTCTTCCTCGGGCGTCCCCGACTTCTGCTACCATTCACATTTGCATCATATATCCTCCTTACACTCCTATCTTCGCTCATTCGCTCTACATGCCCAAACCATCTAAGCGTCCCTTTCTTAATCTTACTCATTACGCTTACATCAGCCTTGCACTCTTTGCGGATCTCCACATTCCTCACACGATCAAACATGGTTTTACCACACATACGCCTCAGGGATCTCATTTCAACAGCATTTAATCTACTTTCATCCTTTCTTTGCCAGTTCCATGCCTCACTTCCATACATCAAGGTAGGTACCAGCACTCCGTTGTGGACTGCTAACTTCGCTTCTTTGGACAATTTTTTGTTAGCGCCTACGGCGTTTAGTCCTCCATTAACGGAATTACCTGCATTTACCCTTCTTTCGATATCTCTGTCAGCCTTCCCATCTCTCGTAAACATACTTCCTAAATACACAAACTCATCCACCTGCTCCAAGTATTCCCCATTCACAATTATATTGCACACTGTTTTCGTACTCTCTCTTTCAAACACCATTACTTTAGACTTACTTACATTCATCATTAACTCATTCTTCATGCATACTTCGTTCATCCTAGACACGAGAGACTGTAGATCATCTATACTATTAGCAATCAGCACCGCATCATCAGCATACAACAGGCAACATACTTTAAAATTATTCAAATTCGCGCCCAATCCCACCTCTTTCAATTCTTGCATACAATTATCCATGTATAGATTGAATAACCACGGTGACATTACGCAGCCTTGTTTAACACCTTTTGTGATATCAAACCACCCCTTAAAACCACCGTTTACCCTAACACATGCAACGCTTCCCTCATACAGAGACGCAATTGCCTGAATCAGATTCGTATTCACTCCATACTTGGACAACACCTTCCATAGCTTTTTCCTGTCGACTCGGTCGTATGCTTTTTGTAAATCTACAAAGGCACAGAAAAGTTTCTGGTTTTTTGCCAGAAACTTCTCAGTGAGCATACGCAATGAGAAGATCTGGTCCATGCACCCCCTTCCACTCATGAAAGCACCTTGCACATCCCATATTTTATCCTTTGTTTCCTTTCTTACTCTTTCAATCAAAATTCTACCATACAGCTTGCCAACTGAACTAAGCAGGCTAATAGCCCTATGATTCCCACATTCCATACGTGACCCTTTACCTTTGTATAATGGCATGATCACAGCCCTTCTCCAATCTAAAGGCGTGTAACCTTCCTTTAAACATTGGTTAAAAAGATTGCACAACCATGTGAGAATTACACGGCTACCTCCTTTAAAATATTCAGCAGCAATATTGTCAAACCCAACAGCCTTACCATTCTTCAAACATTTAATCGAGCTTTCTATCTCATCCATGCTAATTTCGGTAACATTCACTCCATCGTCATTCATATCTGATTCGCCACTGGAATCACTGTCATTCACTTCGCTTTCGAAGACTTCCTCGAAATAATTCATCCATCTCTCTTTTATTTTTTCCTCATTCGTCAACATTTTTCCATCTTTTGATTTTATCACTTTCATGCTTCCGTTTTCTGGGCCACTCCGGGACCTTTTGACTTCTTTCCAAAACAACTTAATGTTTTCTTGGAAATGGTTTGTCATTTTCATTCCTTCTTCCTCTTCCAGGCGTTTCTTTCGTTCTTTCACTCCAACTCTTACTTTTTTCTTACATTCCTTATATACTTCTTTCGCTCGATACTTCTCTTCGCTGGAAGCACTGCCAGCCGCAATCAGACACAACCATGCTTTCTTCTTTTCTGAGACCAGTGCTTTAATCTCATCATCCCACCATGCATCACCTTTCTTCCTACCTTGCGTACTTATTCCACAAACCTCCCTAGCAGATTCACAAAGACACACTTTTATGTGGTTCCATGTTTCGTCTATGCTTAGACCATCCATTTCCTTCGCATTCAATCTTATCTCTGCACAATTCACATACTTACTTCTCACATTATCGTTTTGCAGTTTTTCTATTTTGACTCTTGTCGGAGCTGGTACCGTTTTCACTTTAGAGCGCCAACCGCGAAAGAGGTTTACTCTCGACACTACAAGAAAGTGGTCAGTTTCGACCTCAGCCCCTCTGAAAACTCTTGTGTCCTCGGTAACAGCTCTCAACCTAGAGTCAATTACTACAAAATCAATAATTGACCTCTCATTTCCTCTTTCCCACGTATATTGGTGGATACCTTTATGATCGAAGAAAGTATTCGACACAAACAGGTTCCACTCTAAACATACTTCAAGCATTCTGTTCCCGTTGTCATTCGTTCTTTTATCCCCAAACATACCTAAGACCGAATCAAATCCGTCACGTCTAATTCCCACCCACCCATTCAAATCGCCTGCCATTATAATCCTTTCGTTCATATTTTTTAGTCTCATTACAACATTCACACCAGTCCAAAAATCATCTTTCACTTCATCGCTTTCAGAATTAACAGGGGCGTAGCAAATAACAAGAAACACCCTTGTCAAACCGATTTTAAATCTGATCCACATTATTCTCGGACTTACACATTCATACTGCAACATACATTCAATCATTCTGGGAGACAGTAGCGCTGCAACACCTTGACAAGCCCTCTCCGTATCTGGTCTCCCAGACCAAATGACGAGCCTATCATTATGCTGCATTGTACCGCTACCTTTTTTCATACTCTCTGTTATACAAAGTACGTCCAAACATTTGCTCACCATAGTATCACACAGTTCGTTCATCTTTCTTTCCATTCCTCCTCTAATGTTCCATGTACCAATTCGACATTGATCACGTTCCGTCCTCCTCTTTGCGCCACCGAAGGGTTGGCGATGTGATGGATAGCGAACCTCATCGACATCTTTGTCGGCCATTCCCTTCCAAGTACTACTTAAACATCTTAATTATACAACTTATCATATCGTTACACACATAAAACAAATAATACATATTTATACGCTTAATATAACATTTAACTTAACAAATAAACTACCACTAAAAATAGTTATTTTATCACTATATAATTGTTTTAAAACACTCCATGTAGACAGCAAACCAAAGAGCGCGGGTTCATTCCGATTTCATCCTTCATTTCCGATGTCATTATTCCACGCGCGGAAGGGCACGAGCGGTGGGGAGCGGAGGTTGCGGCAGGGGTTGCATGAGTCGCCAAATGACTCTTTTCTTGTGCGGGTTCAGGGTAGATTCCGAGAAACGATGATTCTGTGGCCTAAGCAATGTCATATGGCCCACATTCTATAACGGCACTGAATAAGCACTGTATGCGTCGGACAGCGGGGTTTGCAGTATTGGTGCGGGTGGACGAGGGGCAAGGGGCAAGGGCCGAAGGGATGATCACATCTGGTGAATGTTCAAAGCACTGATCTCGTATTATAGGCACAGGAATTCACACATCTTAGGATTAACAAAATTATTTGTCACCTTTCCTTAAAGTCGTTATACGTCCACACTGGTCACAGTAAAATTAGTTTTTAGTACACTTAAGCAACTTAAATACAGTAAGGAACATTTATTGACACTTTTAAGGGCGGAATATATGAAATTTCACTTGTAATTGTCGAAGAAAGACGAGACCGACCAAAACGCGTCAGGCTGCTCCGAGAGAGCCCGACCTAAACTTACCTACTGCGTAGCATATTCAGTTTTAGTCCTTATGCGATGCACTTAGCCAAACAACTTTTGGTTTGGATTTATTAGAAACGTTACACAAAACCCGCGAGAAAGAGATACAGGAATGATAAAGCAATACATCATGTATTGCTTTATCTCTGTATTTAACTCGTTGGAGTACTGATGCTACTTACGACAGGTGGAAACACCGTTTCTGTCTAATGGATGCTGATCCCGAAATGGGGCAATAATAATAATTTGTTTATTTTTCCATTTCGAGATCGGTGTACAGTCGGAAAACACGGCAAAAGAAAGTTGGATATGCACTGCATATTATATGGGCTGCATATTATGCAGCCCCCGAATACAGGTAGGATATCAAATAAAAATCATAATTCGTTTAAGATTAAATGATACATTTCGGTTTCTTTCTACTGCAGCATTGGGCTCTTCTTGGGGTTTGCCCCTTAATTATATTATTGATCCCTTGTCCGGAATAACATTGTATCCAACAATATTCTTGTTTTGAGAAAAATGGAAAAAAACGAAACTAATACAGTAAACATACAATTCTTGTGAAGTGGTGAGAAAATGCAGTTAAATTAAAATACAGTACAAGAATTTATGCTTAATGCGTATGAAAATGTTGTAAATGAAAATTTCTCACACAATATTATTCCACAAAATGTTTTTGTTTGTAATATTTAATGAAAAAATACACTTTTATTGAATTGATAAATGACAGCCAACCAGGTCAAGCTTCATAAAGGAAACCATTTATTGTATAACCAACAACCCTGCCATAAGTCACCCCAAGTAGTTCGCCATGTTTGGTGACTTAGCAGGGGTGCCCGGGTTCATGGGGTGAGGTTTTCTTAGATCTTAGCGGCGGGTCGGATCGGGAGAGACTGGTTGAGGGAGACCTTTTGACCTCTCCAGCCGGACTTTCTCGACCCATCGCCTTGCACCGCAGTGGGAGGGATGGATTCATATGTCCGTCACTCCTGGACACATTGACCCCAGATTCCTTTTTCGTTCCCTAACTTTCTCTACTTATTTCCCTTTCCACACACCATCCCCAAAGTTGACATTTGGATTTTTTCCTCAGGACCTCGAGTGTGGAGCGAATGTTAAACAAAAAATATCTATATTACAATGAGAGAAAGAGGTACATAGA
This sequence comes from Hesperophylax consimilis, assembly GCF_061612785.1. Taxonomy (NCBI): domain Eukaryota; kingdom Metazoa; phylum Arthropoda; class Insecta; order Trichoptera; family Limnephilidae; genus Hesperophylax; species Hesperophylax consimilis. Next base: position 9,842,666 of record NC_142842.1, read on the forward strand.
AAAGAAGACAACTTATTGGTGACAGAAATATACACAAATAGAAAGGAGATAAAAATTATATCAGGTGGGGTAGGTAAGGGTAGACGGAAATAGTTTCAGAAGAGGTGAATGTAACAAATTAACCCATCGGCATACCTGCCGCCAAGATTGGGGGTTGCACTTCTTTCGTATGAGCATATTGCCCGCCCCATTTAAACACGAAATGCCAACTATAGTATAGGCTCTAGCGCATGACCGTCAAATCACGACGTCAGCTAAGTAAACTTCACTATTTAAAATATTCTAAACACTATATATATTTAATATGTTTGTGGTAAAACAACACACAAATTAGCAGTAACAACGAGTATCCTCAACAATCGCCGCCATTTGCAATCTTTTGTTGTTCGATGGCACTGATTTGAACATGTTACAGACACTTCAAAATACATTTACTCTAGTCAGCCTTGTGCAACACGCTACGGTTGTCGTTTTCAATAGCTTTTGATGCAGCGCATATAATGGTTTCTTTAATTGCGACAAATTTCGCATTCGATTAATCGTGGTTTTTCATTACAATCTATAATAATCACTGCTAACGTGCTCACAAAAAGACATAACGTAATAAATAATTAATGAACAATGGCCATGGGATATAGATTTATTATTATTGTGACATCCTTTCACTATTAATGGAAACCCTAGACGTATAGCAGTACCTACATCTTATTATCTACGGTATTAGGTTTTATCGAGTCGAGATTATCAACTTACCTACCAAAATTAATAGATAGGTATGAAGATTCTCACAGCCAAGTCTCATGTTGTTTTTTTGGCTGAACCGAGGATGAAGTGAAATGCTGAATAATCTTTTTTAGTATTTTGTACTTATCTTTAGCTTCTAAAGCTTTTATTAGCCACATAGATAAAAAAAAAACAACTTGGACCGGGTAGTGGCTGAGCTGACTTTGCTTCCGGGTCCCACCCAGGCATCGTGAGTTCAATTCCTCGACTGGCTAAGACCTTCAACACGACACAAGTATAATAAATAACAACTAAGACGCATATTAGAAACACTAGATCTAAGTTATTTATTTTAGGGTATCGTTCTGTGTTGCGCTATCTCATTATTTAGCCAACGTTTCGGACAGCATTACAGTGTTCATATTCAGGGCTGATATGATGATACCCCAAATATAAATCACTATAACACTTTTGGATGTGAAAATCTCAAATCATAAATAGATCTCAGTGTCAAAAACATATCCAAAAAGCAACTATAAATATAACATACGGGCAAAAAAGCATCCTATTCTATGGTACTTTGGGAATGTGGTAAGGAAACGAATGAAAGAGGTTGTGAGTTCACAGCGTTTATTGAGTCAGTGTAATGGCGAGCTGACTCCGAACTGATGCTCACGCAGTTGGTGGATGTAGTCGACGGTGAATTCTCCGGGCCGAAGATCTACACCGCGTCGGTGGATGTAGTCGACGGTGAATTCTCCGGGCCGAAGATCTACACCGCGTCGGTGGATGTAGTCGACGGTGGATTCTCCGGGCCGAAGATCTACACCGCGTCGGTGGATGTAGTCGACGGTGAATTCTCCGGGTCGAAGATCTACACCGCGTCGGTGGATGTTGTCGACGGTGAATACTCCGGGCCGAAGATCTACACCGCGTCGGTGGATGTAGTCGACGGTGAATACTCCGGGCCGAAGATCTACACCGCGTCGGTGGATGTAGTCGACGGTGAATTCTTCGGGCCGAAGATCTACACCGCGTCGGTGGATGTTGTCGACGGTGAATTCTCCGGGCCGAAGATCTACACCGCGTCGGTGGATGTAGTCGAAGGTAAATTCTTCGGGCCGAAGATCTACACCGCGTCGGTGGATGTTGTCGACGGTGAATACTCCGGGCCGAAGATCTACACCGCGTCGGTGGATGTAGTCGACGGTGAATACTCCGGGCCGAAGATCTACACCGCGTCGGTGGATGTAGTCGACGGTGAATTCTTCGGGCCGAAGATCTACACCGCGTCGGTGGATGTAGTCGAAGGTAAATTCTTCGGGCCGAAGATCTACACCGCGTCGGTGGATGTTGTCGACGGTGAATACTCCGGGCCGAAGATCTACACCGCGTCGGTGGATGTAGTCGACGGTGAATACTCCGGGCCGAAGATCTACACCGCGTCGGTGGATGTAGTCGACGGTGAATACTCCGGGCCGAAGATCTACACCGCGTCGGTGGATGTAGTCGACGGTGAATTCTTCGGGCCGAAGATCTACACCGCGTCGGTGGATGTTGTCGACGGTGAATTCTCCGGGCCGAAGATCATACACCGCGTCGCTGGACGTAGTCAGCTGTAAATTCGCCGGGCGTAGTAGGTCTACCTACTTTACGGAAAAACTTTCGGAGATTTAAGATTTTTTACAAACGAACATTTACATTTTTATTTATATAAGATAAAAGAAAGAAGAAGATAGATGCAAGTGTTCAGCAGACAGAGGGTTGAAATTAGGAAGTTTCAAAGTAATGAAAAAGTATATGTATTGATAACAATTATTTTACAAGCAATAATTATTCGCCTGAAACACTCATCCACATTCAAATGTAACAAGCAGTAATTGTTGAATGAAACACTAGTATATATTGAATTATTTCGCGGATAAGAGATAAGCCGTTATAGCTCAGTGGTCAGAGCTGTCGACCGGAAATCGAAAGGACACGGGTTCAAGTCCCGTTGGCGTCATGTATCTTTTATCAGGAGATTTTTCAATGTGGATGAGTGTTTCAGGCTAATAATTACAAACCATAAATAAGTACAACCATAATATGTTCTTTCAAACGATATGCATAAGCTAAAGATACAATATTTATTTATTTTTAACACTGATTTTTTTTAAATGCATACAATATTACATAACCAAATTAGTTTGAGGTAAAGTGTATTTTAAGTTATCTCTATTTGATTATCGAAGGAAGCAAACACTTTGTGGCTTGACATTATTACACAAATGAAAGAATATCTTTGTTTTAAACCACTTTATTACATTTATAGACGTCGACCGGTTTCGGTTGAACTCAACCTTCATCAGGACAGTACAAATATAAACTAAAATATAATACAGAGGAAGATTATTAAGTAAACAATAAAGAAAGAGAAAGTATATAAATGTGAGGGAGAGAGCATCAGGGCAGCGGAGTAGGTAGTGGGGTCGGGGAGGGGTGGGGATTACCCAGGGAGAAAGGAAACATCTTTAAAATAGGGCTTTTAGTGACGAAACCGGTCGACGTCTATAAATGTAATAAAGTGGTTTTAAACAAAGATATTCTTTCATTTGTGTATCTCTATTTGTTCCAAAAAAGGAAGATACTAATACATTTATAATTATAATAATATTATTTTCCGCTTATTGGGGTGGTAGTAGGAGATTTTCAAATATTTATTTATTGATTTATGTGTTATACGCCCATACAGGCCTTTACAAACATTTACTATACATAATAGTTTAGTGCAACAGCAATCAAGAAATAAAATTTTAGATAAGTAAGCAGAAATTCAATGCAGAAGAATATTATAATGCCTAGCTGAGTTATTAATATTATTAAGGCATGTTACTATAGCCTTCTTGTAACTATATTCTTTGCAGTTGAACACATCCACAATTTAGTCCTAATGAATTTTCGATCGAGTACTTCTAGTTGGTGTCTTGAAGGTGGTTAGGCTTAATAAAGCAGGGCCGTCTATAATTCCAATAACAATTTTAAAAATAAAAGTCAAGTCGGAAACGAGTCTTCTTTCTGAGAGTTTTAATAATTTTAATTATTTCATCAAGTTGTTATAATTTTTAGTTTCTACTGTCAGATTATTCGTAACCCGGGAATATTTGTCTTTATTTCAAAAATAGTCTTGTCGATTCTCAAAAAGAATTAGTTTAGTCAAAAAAATTAATAGTTTTTTGATGCGTTTTTAACATTTATTTGCTAAAATGTAAGGACAAGTTTTCGCACAGCGCTCCACATTAATATGTACTTGCTATAAGTAGCTACTTAAACCACCTCGCTGCAAATAAATGAAGGTTGATGCCTCTTACCAGGTCTGATGATTGCTGCGAAAGCTCAATGATTAAGGCAAATAATGTCCCAATTTCAAACTGATCCAACAATACAAACCGTTGTTCTCGGGTGTTATAAGATTTAACATATTGTTTCAGTGAAACAAAGCCAATGAAATTGTGCTTACGAGCATTTCTCTAAATAAAGAACTCTGGAATTATTAAGTGTTTTTAATTTGTTTAGAATCCTGTGGTAGAATATTTCTAAAATAAAAATGAAGATGGATGTGAGCACGAGGGCTCCCCACAAGATAAAGATGAACCTAAAGTTTGTCAAGATGAGAGCAGGGTTCTTTGAGGTGTCTTCATAAGACCTGTTTATCCGTTTCAACGTGAAGCCATATTTCTTGCGCGCCTCCCAGTACTCGAGTAGACCAGCTTCCGTGAGATGTTTGTGAATTTGTTCTAGTCTACCAAGCAAGGGCCATCCACTTCTAACTACTTGAGAGGAATACATCGTGTTTACTGGTTCTTTCATTATGTGGAGTAGCTCCTTCCCATCTGCGGATACAGTATCCACCACCAGGGAATCAGCAACGTCAAGTGGAGCGACTACACAGGTGTCCCTCTCGTAGCCGATCCGATAGGTTATATTTTGAGCTATAGGATTGTAGATAAGAAAGATTCTTTGTGCCAGGATTTGACGCACTGTGAGTTCACCTCCATTCGAAATGCCAGCATCCATTTCTCCACAAGAATCTTTCATACACCCAATCTTCAGTCCAGGGTATCTATTCCAGAGTCTCTACCACGAATTACTCGCTATGCGCCATCTACTAACGAAAATCTCTACGACTTTTGTCATAAGTTCTATATTTATACATTCTTGAGTGTCGCACGGTTGAAGAGATTACTCTGTTGGCAACTCTGTGAATATTGTCTATGTTTCTGATGTGTTTGAGGTAATCGGCGATTTTCTATGGAGTTAATTTGAAATGTCAAAAGCAAACCGTTGCCGCGTCGTTCTGTCAACGTTTTTATTTGCTACCGCACTTTTTCTGAAATGAATGGCGGTGGTGGATACATATCGAAATGCCAGAAAAATGGTTAAAACAACTTTGCAGAACTAAACGAATCCGATACCAACTTCGAAAAGCGCGCGGGAAACGATCTTTTTTTTGTATAAGGCAATTCACCAGGATGCAATGAGATTTTGACAGTTTTGCCGATCTCTACTGCTTTGACCCACTCGTTGTTTAAGTCGAATGAATTTTGACGTATGGCGTGTAGTATGTACTTTCGGTGAGACTCAAGAATAACAAACTCTACCAGTGTATGTACTTTCGGCGGAAATTGCGAGCGATCGAGACTGGGGAATAGATACCCTGATTCTTTGAGTTGTTCTAAAGTTTCGATATCCGTACTCTTACGAACCGCGAGTCTCGTCATGATCGTCCCCGTGTAGATGTTTGTTATCGCCATAGACCAGACGCTTAAGCTGACGTAAAATATATTTTCAGAAAAGTGTTTCGGTAGCTTAAAAGACATGTTGGTCATAAGACAAATGCAGTCCATTATCACTTGCATGAGGTTGTCGGCTATGGTTGTCCGAGAGAAAATTTTTCCTGTCGTTTTTAATTTTTGCATGCGATTTAATTTGACAGTTGTCCACGATAGTATTATGAACACAATAAACGAGAAGGATATAACTGTAACATTTGCATCTAGAACACTGAACTGAGTTCCGATGATGTTGATTTGAGGAACGCCTTTTGGTGCTAAGATTATTAGGGATGTTTGATATACCGTTCTTAGAAATTTTGAATTATTAAATACATCCTCGGTGAGCATCTTCCGATTGCCAAACATCTCTACAACCCCATCTTCTACATCTCTCATTCCGCCGGTCAAGGACCCATTGGCTATGAACCCTCCGTACATGATTCCGTCTCTGGGATAGCTATAGATTGGAGTAAAGTTGAGGAATTTGACATATTCATTAACGATGTCTCCTTCACTTCCTTTAAATGCAACTATTTTTCCCGATGCATCTGTGGTAGCTTCCGACAGCCCTGTGAAGTTCTGCATTACTATTTTAACCGGAAAACCTTTCAGGTCCTTAGTTCTGTCATCGATGTATGAAAGTAACATCTTCCAATTAGTTTTAGAACTTTTGGCAGTAAATAAAAAAGTTCGAAGAGAAGATTCTGACTCCTTGATAGAAATGAAATACGGGTTATCCACGGCAACGCACAAAAGCACAGATGGATTGTCTAATGATATATCAGCAATAAACACATTGAAGTAAAATAGTTGGTTCCAAGCCTTTTTCAGAAAAATGGCAGATTCTATAGTGTTGTGATTTGGTGGGGTAATAACAATGAATGAATCTGTTCCTTCTTGATTCGGAAAGACCGTCCTTACAATCTCCAGAATATTCCAAGCGTCTTTCAAATTCTCCGCATAAATGATAACATTTCCTTTACGTTTTTTGTCCAACGAACTCTTAGAGATTCTGAAATTTTAAACGTTGCGTTGTTTAGTATTCTAGAATCTATCAAAAATGTATACAGTATATCAGAGTAAAGTGTTTCTATAACCCTAGACCTTTTGACTGAGACGTCGCACAATTTTTAATTTTAATTTTTTATCACAGATTTGAAAATGAAGTCAAGAGGAATAGGTGCACGGCCAAGAGTCCGGAGTCCGAGATGAAGTGGTGCTGTTGAGCTAAATGTTGGCGATTTTGGCCTTAAATGTTCTACGGCAAGACTTATTTTGCCTTTCTGCATTTATTTATTTATTTATAAATTCACGCCCGGCTGGGCTTTTACAAGTTATTTTTTTACAAAGAACATCTAAATAAACACAACAAAATCAAAAAACAAAATCAAAAAGAAAATAGAAGACATAATAAAACACAATCTCTTAAACAAAAAGAATGTCAAAACGAAATAAAGTGCAAACTAGACACTCCACCGTGCAAGATGGAAAATATAATACTAGGAAAATTACTATTTAGACATACATCCGTAGAAAACACAGAAACACTTAATATTAAATAAATTTAATTTTTTACCTTCTACCAATAGAGGTTTGCGTAACTTTTAAATTACATTCATTTTCAGATATATTTAGCATCATGTCCACAAGTCTTCCGTTCATTTGACTTGATGTATAAAAATGTAAAATTTTATTTTGATTTCCAAATAAATTACAAATAAAGCTTGACCAAACAAGAAAAAAAAGGTTATAAACTTCCATATTACTATACGGATCAATTCTCAACTCCAGAGATATTAAATTGTCCATGTTTTAATACTGAAAAATACTAAGGCACCCAATTTCGTTAAAGAGCTTTGTTGAACTGAGGCCAAATCAAAAAAAATATCCCTTTATATACCCATCGTGCTGTATCAAACATTTTGCATATTTAATTTTTATAAAATTAAATGGAGTTCTACGAATTAAAAACAAAAACAATTTACAAAGTAAATTAATTCAGGATTTAGGAAAAATGCTGCTATTAAAAGCAACGTACACGCTAACCTAATGAATCGCTGTGCTTTACTTCTGGGAAGGATTATTAATTATTATTGATAATTTAATTAATCACAATCATCGTTTTATAGTGTGTACAACAGTGGCGCAGCGGTCACTTGTAAGGGGCTCCTTCCATGTAATATATATTATTTAAATAATATTTTTTAATATATCTACCTTACGCATTATTTTTTTTTCTTTTATCTTTGATACTCGTTTCTACCTTTATTTTTTTGGTGCTAACTATCTAAATAAAAGTTATCAATTTCTGAAAACTTTTTTTACTAAAACTTTCTTACCCTACAGTTTTCCTCCCTTTTACAGTAGCTTTGCTCTTTAAATAAGGTTGTAACACGATATATTTAAAAAAAATCCTTGCCTCACGCCTCTGGCATACTTTTGGAGCGTGTAAATAGCCCCAACAAAGGCGGGTTTTATACCCTAGAAAATAAAACAAATGATGATAAATATTCGAGATCGCTGTCCACGGCTAATACGAAATATTTTTAAATAAAACCTTTCGATTCACCGTAATTATTATAAAAGGAAACTGACCACATTTTGGAATTTTTGCATTTTAATTTTTAATTATGTAAAATGAAAATTCGCTTTCTTTGTATGCGATGACAGCCAGAATAATTTCTGTTGATGACATTTTATTATGTTGGTATTCCTGATACTATATGAGTGGCTAGAATTTTTTCCATATACTCCATCAACATTAGGTAGGTACTATTTTGGTTGAACTCGGAAAATAAAATAAAAGTGTTTAGACCTCTCTATGGGATTACTATTATAGATCAATGCTAGATCCTTCCTCAAAAACAATATATGAGTAAAAAAAATTCCAAAAGATCACAATATTGGAAAGAAAAGATTGACTTGAGGGAACAAACCCACGACGTCTCTGGAACTCAATAAAGATTTTAATTTCCGAAGTCACTGTTCCAACGAAGATATATATTACCCCGGATGTCTTCTCAAAGATTTTTCGGGAAAAAAAATTATCCATTCGTAGGTACCTCCACGCCCGTCCGCCAATATTCATTCACTGCTAATTCTAATGAAATTTTGTCTTCCTTCAAACCCACAACGCTGAAAGAAGTTAAAAAAAACAAGCTCGCCAAATGAGCAATGCAGTCTTGGTCCTATACCGACATGGTTATTAAAACAATGTTTCATCTTCTTAGCTCCCTTCCTATACGTTTCCGGGACTTTCCAGAATCACTCAAGTCAGCGGTAGTTAGACCAATACTGAAAAAGTCGCAACTAGACGACGATAACTTAATTATTACGATAAGGAAATTATTGACCCGTTTCAAATTTACCTTTCATGTAAAATCCTGGAGAAAATGGCTGCCGCACAAATAACCATCACTTGAATTCAAATAAATTATTCGAAAATCGTCAATTTGCATACAGAAAGCTCCGCTCGGCAGAAATTGGACTACTACGTATGCTGTCAGACATAACTCCGATGAGTTAGCACGTAGACATGAGTAGCATTTGACACGATTGATTATGACTTAATTATTTAGATATTAGATGAAACATTTGGTTAAATTCTGACATCAAAAATTTTCTGGCATCCTAACTATCCAATCGCTTACCAAGCCGTGAAGGTTAAACTGTCTAACTTCGCAACATTTTCTTCAGGGGTACCCCATGGATCCGTTTTCGGTCCACTTTTCTTCATCCTTTTTACAAATGATGTCGCCAAAATACTTGTCTCACTTCTACGCTAACGATCAAAAAGTTTATTGTTACTGCACTCCAAATGAAATTCATAGTCTCGAAATACGTATAGCTGAATGTCTAGAAGCAAAAACTCGTAGGATGTTTTCACACAAGCTGAAACTGAATCCATCTTTGACTGAGTTTCTCTGGGCGGTCACAAACAAACGTCAATATTTCATAGACCATTCACCTATTTCTATTTCCGGCAGCGTTATCATCCCAAAAACAACAGTCAAACTTCTTGGTGCCAATCTAGATTCGGACTTTTCGCTTAAAAATCATATTAATAGGACTGTAAGCACCGAGTTTTTTCTCCCAAGAAAGTCTTTCCGAAGAATCTTCCTACAGAGGTAACAAAACTACTAATCAACTCTTACGTAGTCTCACGTCTCGACTACTGCGACGGTATTTATGCCAGCCTTCTAAAATATCAAACTGACAAACTTCAATCAGTGTTTAATGCAACAGAACGGCTCATAATCGGGGTCTCTAAATATTCGCACGTTTCAGAACACCTTCGTAACCTTCACTGGCTCAAGTGCCCTGAAAGAATCCAGTACAAATTGTGCTGGATGGTATTTAAATCCAGCAATGAAATGGCCCCATGCACCTTACATCTCTGAATCACATGAATCTATGCATCACAGAAAACACTGGTCTGAGGCAGTCAACTCTGGATGGAAATTAAGCGCAAGCCCAATACTAAGCCCAAATAGAATTCAGGTCTAAACTAAAATTTTGCCATTTTAGGCTCTCATACCCTTAAATTAAACATACCTGCCTGAGAGTAGCATTCTTGTATTTCCTAAAATACGTCCTAATCACACTTTTCTTATTGTATTTACATTATTCGAAATCTGTCTTATACCGAGGGACGAATAACATTTAGCAAGATAAATTCTGATTTAAACCTTGTACTGTTTGCTGTACCGTTCAACATAAATTTTGCTTTTCCTCTCCTAAACACGCTTATTAAAGAACATAAATACATATTATTAAAATAAATACCGGAATTAATAATGGCATTTCAAATTGCATGTGTTACATTTATGTCCTCTGCGTGCGAACCGTATCTAAATTTCTGTAATAAATAATATACAGTGTTAATTTCAAGTTATCTACCAGGTAAGTATGGTCCTGTATATGTACAAAATATAAATAAATAATTATAATAATGTTTTTACATTCTAGCATCACGTTCATTTATCAAATGCATTGTACCTACATAAAGTTTTGTATTAGTGATCGACGAACCGGTGGACGCCATAAATTGATAATAGTTTGACTACTCTATTGTGATTAATAATATAAATCATTAAAAACGGCGCTATAAAAATCATCCAAATATTATTGTTCCTTTCTTTTTGATCGTGGCTGTTCTTGCTATAAGTGTTGTGAGTCCTGGAAAACGTGTTTTGAAACTCAATCAAACATATAGTTCTTATTTTTTTCCATACCATCCAAAACTTTATTATTTTTAATTCATTCGTGATATTTTCCTTCTCTGAATGAGCTATTTACGTCTCTTTCGGAGAACAGAACATCTAAAAAAAGAACATGATAGGCTAAAAATTTTAAATTGAAAAGGTCATTGCATTCCCTTACAATTTCCAATCAACGCATTCGTGCAGCTTGCCAAACCGAGTTGTTGAACGTATTAAGTAGACCAGACACAATAACCCTAAGGGCCGTCACGAGGTATTTCAATCATGAGCCATTAACATTACAGCGGCTGTACTGTGCCGGGTCAATTTAATAATATTATATCTCGCGTTATCCGGCATAAGTGTGGACGGCCCTTAACCCCTGAATGCTGAACGGTCGCTTATTGGTAGCATCGCCTCAATTGCTTACATAATATACAGGGTGTATCGGCACTAACCCGACAAACTTTAACCAGCTATTCCTTAGCACATTTGGAGTAAAAAATGTTATGTGCACTTTGCTGTCCGGTAACGTTTTTTTTTAATAAAAAATTAATTAAACATATTTTCACCACATGTCACCACTGTTTTATCCTTTGTCAAAATTTGAAAGCAACATCGCAACTCTCGCGTGTTGCTGCGAACGAAGCCCGTATTACATAATCCAGTACCAGAAAAGAAATATTTTATTTAACAATAATGATTATTCACATTTTTCGTATGCGAATCACTGATTGTCTTCTTGTATTGTACACATCAGTTTTATTTTTGTATCTAAATTGTTTCACCTCTGGAATGCTTTGGTTTCACCTCTTACGCGTTTCACGTATTAAATAGTCTAATTTTGAAACTAAGAAACTAATTAGTAGATTTCCTGAATTTATAATCGAAGTCCAATAATTCTGAGCACTTTTAAAAACAATTTTCCTCACTTAGGTACTTATCAATAATAATAATTGGATTATTTGAACAGCGCCGTTGTTTTTTAAATCACCGTAAGTGCTCTGTCAAAATGTTACTTGCTAGGCTATCCTACAACGTATATTTTTTAATAAATTTAGTTATTTACAACTTCGCGGAATGTGATTTATGAATATTATTGCTTATGTTAAAAGCCTTCCAGAATTACCGGAATATAACGAGCAGCTTGACACACTTAAGTTTATTTCCACTAATTTGAAGGTACAAAGAATGTATAGTTTTAAAAACAATCCCGATGAATCAAAAAACGGTTCATATAAAACTGCTGCGCAACACACTGAGACAAAGGAAAGCACTCACACAAACGTCATGACTGCATTGGATTGACCACCTGCAAATGAATGCTGCCAGATTGCTAATTTATTTAAACAATAATTATTAAATTTTATTTAAAATATCGCAATTTTTTTAAAAAATCGACAATAAATTACAACTATAATTTAAAAAAAATATTCTTAACCCCACGCTTTTTCGTAATTGATTAATTAATTCAGAATTTAAACGTTGCTTGAAATGACTAGCCGTATTTGGTGACCAGATCTGAATATCCAGGTTCAGAATTTAAACGTTGCTTGAAATGACTAGCCGTATTTGGTGACCAGATCTGAATATCCAGGTTTAGAATTTAAACGTTGCTTGAAATGACTAGCCGTATTTGGTGACCAGATCTGAATATCCAGGTTCAGAATTTAAACGTTGCTTGAAATGACTAGCCGTATTTGGTGACCAGATCTGAATATCCAGGTTTAGAATTTAAACGTTGCTTGAAATGACTAGCCGTATTTGGTGACCAGATCTGAATATCCAGGTTCAGAATTTAAACGTTGCTTGAAATGACTAGCCGTATTTGGTGACCAGATCTGAATATCCAGGTTTAGAATTTAAACGTTACTTGAAATGACTAGCCGTATTTGGTGACCAGATCTGAATATCCAGGTTCAGAATTTAAACGTTGCTTGAAATGACTAGCCGTATTTGGTGACCAGATCTGAATATCCAGGTTTAGAATTTAAACGTTGCTTGAAATGACTAGCCGTATTTGGTGACCAGATCTGAATATCCAGGTACTTCCTCACCTTCCACTCCTTCCCTTAGCCATAAAACTTACCCCAATTCAACATAAAAATTGTTTAAATTATCGGATGTAATGAAATGCATAATAATTAGACCCCAAAATACTTAATTATTCAGGGAAATAAACCCCTGAGTCATCAGTTGGAAATACCAACGACATTAAGTGAAATTAACAATGCAATAATCCTATTATTGCATTGTTTAAAATTTCACTTAATTATTAGCATTAGCAAATAATATTGGGATTAGCAAATAATAATTTACGACAATTTACTCGGAAATCAATAAAGCCAGAATAATAAAAAAAGAAAGTTATCACTTACGTCGTCTGTAAGTGGCTTTACCAAAGTTTGATAATGCCGTCAGAAGGTGAAACAGCTGTCACGCGTAATAATAATTACAACTAGCAGAACTTGTTTATAAACACACTGTTTTTATAAATTTTTTAATAAGACTGTTAAAATAAAAAAAATCTCTAAATTGAAATGGAGTTCTACAAACTAAACTTAAAATCAAATAAATTTATTGCGAAGGTTCAAAGTACTGTACTGTAATATTATATTAAATAATTTTTACGTGTTTAATTATTGTTTAAAGTCAGATTAAAGCGATTAAAAAACCCACCTGGCAATTCTTATTCGAGTTTCGTTGTTTTTACGTATTGGCGCGCTTACAAGCATCAGTCGTCTCATTTTTAACCATTAATATTTAGTGTGTAGGAAAGAGAGAAGACGCTTTTCGACACACTTGTCGAAAAACTTGTTGAATGCCGACGGGCATACTCTTCTACAGATTTTATTAAATATTGATATGTAGGTAATATTGATGTGTAAATGAATGACATTGTGAGAATTTTACCAATAAATAATAAATGAAAATGCGGACATGTAGTTTATGTTAATTTTTTTATTGGAGCATTTGTTCGAAGTGACTACCATTATTTTCGATGCAAGCGTGTAGTCTTGTTATATTTTGATTATTTAAGTTTGCAGGATTTGCTTTAATTTCTGCAGCGGCTTCCATCACTCGTTCGAGCAGTTGCTCTCTTGAGGCTATTGGCTTAGCATACACTTTTTCCTTGAGAGCCCCCCACAGGTAGTAATCCAGGGGGGTCAGGTCGGGTGATCTTGGTGGCCAAGCAATGGCCGGACTTCCACGGCCTATCCAACGACCAGGAAACTCGACATCCAAGTAGTTCCGCACGGCAATCGAATAGTGTGGTGGGGCTCCATCGTGCTGGAACCACATTCTCCGTAGTAATTCGAGGTTCACATCTTCCAGAATCTCGCCCAGTTGCACTTGTAAGAACTCCAAATACATCGGTCCATTTAGTCTGGGAGGCAACTCGATTGGACCGAGTATTTGATTTCCCAGGATTCCTGCCCACATGTTGATGGAAAATCTGTCCTGGCTCGACGACTCCCGAACAAGCTTGGGGTTTTGTTCAGCCCAATGGTGCAAGTTGTGCACATTTAGCACTCCTGTTTTAGTGAACTGTGCTTCGTCGGTAAACAATATGTTTTTCATGAAGTCTGCATCTCTTATGACATTATGCAGCATTCTTCTGCAGTACACGACTCTGGAAAAGTGGTCATTCTCCATGAGGCCTTGGCAGCGCCTATAGTGAAAAGGTTTGAGCCCGTGCTTCTTCAGAACTCTCCATACCGCCATGTGTTCCCTGTGTCCTATCATCAGAGCGACCCGACGCACGGACAGCGTGGGGTCTTCGGTAATTAAGTTCAGGATTCTCTCCTCAACTGCCACAGGAACGATGTTGTGTCCTCCGCCGGCGCCTTCAATCCGTCCGATGCCACAGTCACGCAATTGTTGATACATCTGAAACAAAACAACAAATAACAACTGCTTTTATTATTCAGCTCAGTAATAATGTCAAATAAACAATCGCGGGCTTTTTCACTCATTTTATTTTTAAAGAACACTTATTTTAGGCACATATCAGAAAACTTACGTTTTCTCTTCATTTATTTCATTTTTTTATAGTAAAATGTATAACAAAGTGTTTTAAATTATAATTTTCTTAACTAGGTACGGTTGATATCTTGGATTCACAGGGGTGAAATTGAATTCAAGTAATTTAAATAATCCCATGGTGAGAAAGGGAGTGAATTCAATTGCAGTGAATGATGCATTTATTAGAGATTAAAATTAATTAACTTTTTAAAACGCCGTTTAGTGACCACTGAACACAAATCACCTAAAGTACAATTTACATTTTTAAAGTTGGTGGCCCCTTGTTATGTTTTTAATGTTCCCAGTTTAAATTTCAAAAGCGCTTTTTGGCATTATCAATGAATGTAAATAGTTTCAATAAACAATTGATAGGGTACAAACCTGGACAAAGGTAGCATGGTGTGGGACGCGTCTTCCAGGAAACCTCATGCGATACTCCCTTACGGCTGCTCGTGAATTTCCATTGCAAAATCCATAAACAAAAACAATATCTGCTTGCTCGGCAGGTGGATAATTGAGGGGCATATTTCAACAGTAAAAACTTAGATAACAAAACAAAAACGAAACTAGAAACTTGATGACATGCGAACTCCCAAAACAGCACTGACCACTGATACGAGACGGGGTGGCGGGAACCACACGGGACTTGAGACAGAATATGTGTGAAAGAGATGACAGTAGCGCGGCGTTGCCAATTATTTTACCCCTATACTGTGGGCAGTAGCGGAGTGTGGAAATTTTATTTATTTTTTGTTTTTAAAAGAAAAAAAATGTTACCGGACAGCAAAGTGTACATAACATTTTTTACTCCAAATGTGCTAAGGAATAGCTGGTTAAAGTTTGTCGGGTTAGTGCCGATACACCCTGTATATTAAGTACTTACCTAACAAGTACTATTAATTCCTTTCTTGCAATTTCATGTCGAATGTGTGCTGGCACAAAAACTACCTTAAAGCGTTGGAATTGCGAACAAAGTAATTTATCTTTTCTACTTTTAAAATCATGTAGAATCACCCCCTGAAGTTAGTTCACCTTACACTCGGACACCTGTACATTTAATAGTAATATTATTAAATAAGTTCTGCTGTGTAGTTATTATTACGCGTGACAGCTGTTTCGCCCTCTGAAGGCATTATCAAACTACTAACTTCGGGAGGTGATTCTGCATGGTGGTAAAAGTAAAAAATAAAACCTTTTTAGATATTCCAATGTTCATTTTGAAGTCCGTATTTTGTTAGTGGTTAGATACGCCACTGAATTTAATTCTTTTTTAAATATCTTCCAAATATTAAACTCCTCCAAGTTCATTTTGGGGATTTATCAAAAATTGAAGATTTGATAATGTGGAAGTGTTATTTTTATTACTCGTGTAACTTATCACGTTTAATGGTCGAAGTTTATATTTAATTTACAATCTCCTCCTTATATTATTACAATATAATTTCATTGACCGTTATCGCTCTTCCCCAAAGCACAAGTTGAAATAATATTTCTGAAAAAACACTTCGTATCAGTTCCAAGTCGTTAGTGCTCGAGTCCTCAAGTGAGTGTAGTGCTCTGTAAAATCTCCGGGGAATATTTTGCTTTGAATCTTCAAAACATTATTTGAGGTATGTTTTGAGGTTTTATGTAAAAGATTAGATGTTTTTACACCTCTTTTAAATTTTTATATCAATGTGCCCTAAAGTTATCTATCTGTATAGCTCTTAAATTCACAGGAATCTAAATTTAAAGTACCTAATTGAAATTTTCAAGTGTTATAATTTGAGTATCAATACAAAAAACTTGTTAGATTTTTCACTTCTATCAGAATAATGTATTGCAAAAAAAAATAATAAAAGTTCCTATAAAGTACTAGCATTAGTTCGTCTTTTGACCGCCCAAGTAATGCCTTGTTTCTTACTGGGGGTAGAAAATCTCCCGGCGACTTTTGTCTTCCCTGTAACACTTTAATAAGCTTACATTCGTCATAAAAAGATTCTAGTTTGATTTTTTTTAAATATGTTTTAATCTCAGTATAACAGATTTTCGGATGAGTGTTCTACCAATTGGTGAATGTATTTTCTCGTCACATATCGAAATTATTTATCTGCATATAATTAGGTATTTAAAGGAACATACGTAATATTTGTTTTAGTTTCTTTCAATAATATTTATTGTCTAGAGATAAGAAATGTTTTTACCCAAGATTTTAAATATATTTTTACCGCATTCAAGGTCTTTAAGTTTTGTCATTGTTATCATCTTCATTGTCTATAATGTATTCAATATCTTTTCGTTGCTTGTAAACAACTGTGACCCATTTTTTCAATATCTCTAAAATTCAAGAATAATTATTATTGAATTAGGTAATTCTTGCACTGGTCATCATCCGTTTTGGTTTCATTTTAGTGATTGTTATATTAGCATGTTCATGCTATTTTAACATAACAACTGTCTCAATGAACAATGTCGAATCTGCAAACTGGTAACTTTGCATTAAAACTATTTAGTGGTTGTTATGCTAACATAACAACCGTCTCAATGAACAATGTCGAAGTTGCAAACTGGTAACTTTGCATTAGAACTATTTAGTGGTTGTTATGCTAACATAACAACTGTCTCAATGAACAATGACAAATCTGCAAACTGGTAACTTTGCATTAGAACTATTTAATGGTTGTTATGCTGACATAACAACTGTTTCAGTTGAATTTGCAAACTGGTAACTTTGCATTAGAACTATTTAGTGGTATTATGCTAACATAACAACTGCCTCAATGAACAATGTCGGGGGATGCCCACTTCCTTACTGTGTGGCCGGATTTGGAGAGTCTCATTGAGGGAGACCTTTTTACCTCTCCGGATTCTCTCTCTCGCCTGCACCGCAGTGGGAGGAATGAATTTAAACGTCCGTCACTCCTGGACACACTGAACCCCAGATTCCTACCCATCTCTCATAGTTTTTTTTCTTCCCAGATCTTCTTTTCCCTACGTTCCCTAAAAAACCCTCCACACAGCATCCCCAGCATAACATAAGCCCTGCGGGAAATTATTTTCTTCAGGGCCTCTTGCGTAGAGCTGATGTAAAAAAACACATTTCCTATAATTTTTAAATTTATGAATACCTATGTCTTTGTAAATATATAACTTGCACAGGGTGTACGGGGGTAACGTGCGGTAACTTCGGGAGGTGATTCTGCATAATGGTAGGAGTAAAAAAGAAAAATAACTTTTTTAGAAATTATAATTTTCATTTTCCTCTACAAAAATGTTTTTCCTTAGAAGAATATTCATTTTGCCATACGAACAATTCAACGTTTTTTTAAAATACCTTAAAACGTTGGAATTTAGAAAAAGTTAGCGCACTTTACCCCCGGACATCCTGTATATGAAAATGACGTCGTTTAAAATTAACTCATGCTCTCAGAGTGTCAAGTGCACTAGGGAGAGAAATTTTTAAAATATCGCGGGTGCCTACTCCTTGTGAGAAAACAAATTATAGGTATCCGTTGGAGTCTATCTTTTAATTAGTTTTGTAGTGGGTCATTATTGTATTTATTTGTTGGCATCTTTACCATGGACATGAATTTAGCAGCATTCAGACGGAACTGAAATCGCAGCCCGGAGTCTTTTTCGTTTTTGCTCCCGTGTAAACGCAGCTTTGAAATACTGTAAAGTTAACAAATTGCAATAATTCTACCACCTCTACTTTTTTTTCTCATTAATGAATTGCTCATTAATCGCAACTAGTTTCTAATATGTATGCATGGTTGCAACATTCTCCGAGAGAACTCGTGAAATGTGCGGCTAGCTCGGTTCATTTATCAGCTTTTTGCATCCAAAGTGCATTTTCTCAGACCCATTCATCTTATGCTCTAATCTCCAGTTCTTAGAATTAATGGAAAACAAACTGGCGCGATAAGGACCAATCGGTACAGAAAATAATATACCCGGAGTATTTTTTGTCTCAGTCTTATCTATTAGTTGATAAGTCCCACGGCGGAGTAATAAATTATTTAAAGTACGTTTTTCATTAAAATATATTTTTTTGATTATTCAAGTACAAACTTTCAACGTTTATTTTATGGTAGCAAGATTTTTGATACTGCCTTTTTGATGATTTTATTTTTCAGGTTCTCAAGAAAAAATTACTATTACCAATTCTCCGGAATAAAATTCATCAACTTCTAAGTCACGTTTTCGATGATCTGGCGTTAAAGACATTTTAGTGAAATTCAAGCAAATAAATGGTCAATGAAGATAGTGGTAGAAAGGTTGAGATGTTTCGTATTCCGGGGAATTAAATATTCGATTCATGTTGAAGTTTTTTTTTTATTTAGATATCATCAGAAATTTACCTTTCGAATAAAAACCGTTGGTAATTTGAAAAATTACTACATCCGTCAAAAATTTAAACAAAAGAAAAGCTCATTTCAAATATAGAATTATTGATTAAATAATTAAAATAATTTTATCGCTCGTTTGAATTATTCAAAAAAACAATTCCAATTTTGAAAATGACACTAACTTATTTAAAGCAAATCAAAGTTCTAGTAAAGTTCATTGATCGGGAGTTACAGACAGAGGCACAACCAAAATTGGTGTTTTTAATAATGAACATAAACTTTTCGAATTATTACCCAGAGCGCTTTGGGGACGATTTCGCGCCCTTACAAAAATTGGTGACGAGAAGGGTTTGTTTTCTAAAAGCTGAATTCTTATCTCATTTTACAATTAGCCATTTTTTATTTTAAAAAAATAACTTTAGGTACTATACCGTGACGCGTGATCGCTGCGTGTACTAAATTATCAAGTTGATAAGCAGCCACGTTTTTCCCCAGTTCAGGGGCGTATTCGGGATTATTTTTTTGCGTATTTTTTTTGCCTGCTAATTTTGGCACCCTTAAGATAACGTCCTTACGACTATTACCGTGCTGGCCCCACCCTTGTTTCGACTCTGAACTTCAGTTAGCATCTGTGTATTTTGGATATTGAACAATGATGTCTTGCAATATTCTAGACTCGGTCTGTTGAATTTGCAACCAGAAAATTTGATGTGCAACGTAATACATTCATTTAATGGCCCACCAAATATTTTAAGCCAGATGAAGTTTTTTAAACGCATACACCTAACAACCATATATTTTTTGAGTGATTCACTGATATGATCAAGTAAGTATGAGAAGAAATTTAAATTAAATGACTAATAAGATTAGTTTTTTATTACTGGTACCCATGGTATTCATTTGTATAGTAGAATCATTCTTGCAAAAATGCGTTTTTGTAAATTGTTCCGTCCTACCTGATGTTTTTTTTTATATCAGGTAAGAATATTTGTGTGTCTGTCTTATGTATTTTCCCCAAGATAGCTACATACATTCAGAGAAATGTTTTTCTCTCTCTAATATTATGAAAATATATTGTATTTTCCATAAAGTAAATAAGTGAGCTTCACAATAAAACATAAATGAGACTCTCCTGTAAATACATTATATGAGACTATCCTATAAATAAATTTATGAGACTCTCCTGTAAATAAATTATATGAGACTCTCCTGTAAATAAATTGTATGAGACTCTCCTGTAAATAAATTGTATGAGACTCTCCTGTAAATAAATGGCTTTGGAAATCTGAAATATTTTTCAAAACACAAATATGAGATTTCTATGTTAAAATGAATATCTTTGCAATCGACGAAACGAGAGTCTACAATAAATAGTATGGATACATAATTTCCTTCCAGGCGAATAAATCATATTTTATTATGCTATTTATTATATTACAAAATATAAAAAAACCGATGAACTACTAGCGAATCTACGGTAGATAGAATATGGGTACAAAAGTCAAATCCACGGTGAATTCCACATTTAGGCGAAGCTTATTGCTAAATCACTATTTTGATTAATCTTCGAATTGGTGTACATTGTGAATAATAAATTAGATAAATTGAAGGTTTTCCTATCGTTTCGCTTGAATAGAATACAAATAAAAATAAATAAATTAACTACTAAAAAATATAAATGTAAACTACTAAAAAATTTTTTCAATAGAAATGTATGAACGCGTAAAGGAAACAACTTTAAAAAAACAGTATAATAGCTAAGATTATCTGTGACAGTTTCACTTCATTAACTTTTTTGCTTTCTCATGTTTTGTGCTTGAAATCGAACGTTTCTAGACTCCGTTTGTCAAGCGATTTTAATGCCTATTACCTACAATATAAGGTATATTAATAATATAAACATTTTCATAGATTCCTCTTAAGGGTTAATCTATAAAAAAAGGTCACATTAAAATGGAATTCCACCGTGAATTCAAAGGTTTCAAAAATAGACATAATTGAGTTTAATATTTGACTTCTTATATCTTGATTGTTTCGTGTGAATCATTTTTTTTTTTTAATTAAGTTTTGTTACTGTAACTGTTATTTTTTTAGATTATTGGGGAAACTGTATTGTTGCATGTTTCTACATTGCTCTTGTGATTGACACTATTCAGAAATGATATGACTGCAGCTGAGAGATCTGATCAGTCAGGTTTTCCCAACCTTCAAAAAAGCATCCTAACGACCTAAAGCTACACAAAAATTGGCATATTTGCTATTTTTTTTACTTCCATCTGAACGCATTATTTTAATCATGTCAAAAATTACCATCAATATTGGTAAGTTATTTATTATTCCAGTGCCTTAACCTATCGGAGGTTGTCTATCACCAGATCAATCTTCACCCTGCCGGGATAAACCAGTCACGTAAATTACGAACCCACGAAGTTGATAAATTTGAAAAATTCAATGAACACCGAGATGTCTGTGTAGCTATTGCTATTTTTTAAATAATTTAATAGTAGATCCGAAGTTAGCGTAACCCTGCTCGATATAATTTATGGATATCTTTAAAACTTATTTTATAACGTCGTAATCAGTGTTATGAAGTGCGATGAAAAACATGGAAACTCAGTCATTTTATTACTGACACGATGTGTTATGACATCTTATTTATTTATAACTTCATTCACTATTATTGCAAAATGTATCCATTGGAAGTAAATCATAATATTTAATTGCGTTTCTTAGAATGTTGATATTTTAAAATATATAATATCTGAGACTATCAATATTATCATTGAGAATATTTTAATATTGCATTAAATTAGTTAACGCGTTCTGGAATTCCATTGTAAAGATATAATGAAAAAAACTTAATTTATATTATTTTTATATATTCTTCATTATCCGCTAAACTGCCAAAGCAGTTTGTCGGAAGGTTAATTTAAAATAGTATTATAACACTAAAGCAAAAATATAATTAGAAACCACAATATAGAAAATGAAGATAGAAGAATAACATTTCAAGCGGCTACAAAACAAAGACATTGATATAACACAGGCAAATATTTATTTATTTATTAATTAATTAACGGACTTCGTCCAATATATAACAAAGCCACACGAGATTTAGGACAATGTACAATTCAAGCATACAACATACTCAAACACACTGATAGGCATATTATACATAAAATCGATGGATGCTAATGTATAGGTGCTTAGAGACAATATCAATATTAAAAAACGTATAGGTGCTTAGAGACAATATCAATATTGAAAAATATATATGTGCTTAGAGATAATATCAAAATTAAAAAATGTATCGGTGCTTAGAGACAATATCAACATTAAAAAATGTATCGGTGCTTAGAGACAATATCAATATTAAAACATGTATAGGTGCTTAGAGAGAATATCAATATTTAAAAAATCTTGATCTATAAACCACTTTTTCAGTATTTGTTTGAGTTCAGTCGTGTAATTTGATTCACTTTTAATATGCATTGGCTTTGTATTTAATATTGTAGGTACAAGATAAGTTAATGTTCGTTTCCCGTATTTTTTTTGTAATTTTTAGAATGGCTTTTTTATATGGAATCAAATACTTACCACTTTTGAAATTATAGTCAGTTAACCTTAATAGATGAGCTAAAGTATTAATTCAAATTTTTGAAGGTTATCCCGATATGCTTTCTTTATTTTATGTGAGTCAAAAACCTCAACATCCTAAGGGCTTTCTTTGGGAAAGGCTTTCGCAATTTTGAGTATCTGAGGCTGAATCAGGTGGGGAGTGAACGTAATTGGGGAAAGTAAAAATGGTGGTTTTAAAGTAAAGTCTGCCTATTCAGGTTTGTTTAAATGTTAATATATTACATTTTTATGTGATGTTAGAATCCCAACTGCTCCCAACCGTCTGGAGCCATTCCGAGTATGGCATACCCAATTGGGGTATGGTGTGAGTCTGTTGTGGCTTGTGAAAATACCTGTCTATGCATATCTGGTTACCAAAAACGGCTAAAGGCATTTCAATATCAACGTTTCAATTCTGAAAGCATCTTCCACTCTGGTACGTGCCGCAAATATATGTACAACTAACTAACTAACTAACTAACCATCACGCCGTTTCCCCGCAGGGGTAGGCAGAGAGGACGGACCGCCAAACAACTCGGTCTTGGCACACACTCCTTGCCTCATTCACATTCATACATCGTCTCATACATACTCTTCTATTATTCTGACTCTTGACATGGCCCGACTCGAGTATCTGATTCACTTGATCGTGCCATGTCTTCCTCGGGCGTCCCCGACTTCTGCTACCATTCACATTTGCATCATATATCCTCCTTACACTCCTATCTTCGCTCATTCGCTCTACATGCCCAAACCATCTAAGCGTCCCTTTCTTAATCTTACTCATTACGCTTACATCAGCCTTGCACTCTTTGCGGATCTCCACATTCCTCACACGATCAAACATGGTTTTACCACACATACGCCTCAGGGATCTCATTTCAACAGCATTTAATCTACTTTCATCCTTTCTTTGCCAGTTCCATGCCTCACTTCCATACATCAAGGTAGGTACCAGCACTCCGTTGTGGACTGCTAACTTCGCTTCTTTGGACAATTTTTTGTTAGCGCCTACGGCGTTTAGTCCTCCATTAACGGAATTACCTGCATTTACCCTTCTTTCGATATCTCTGTCAGCCTTCCCATCTCTCGTAAACATACTTCCTAAATACACAAACTCATCCACCTGCTCCAAGTATTCCCCATTCACAATTATATTGCACACTGTTTTCGTACTCTCTCTTTCAAACACCATTACTTTAGACTTACTTACATTCATCATTAACTCATTCTTCATGCATACTTCGTTCATCCTAGACACGAGAGACTGTAGATCATCTATACTATTAGCAATCAGCACCGCATCATCAGCATACAACAGGCAACATACTTTCAAATTATTCAAATTCGCGCCCAATCCCACCTCTTTCAATTCTTGCATACAATTATCCATGTATAGATTGAATAACCACGGTGACATTACGCAGCCTTGTTTAACACCTTTTGTGATATCAAACCACCCCGTAAAACCACCGTTTACCCTAACACATGCAACGCTTCCCTCATACAGAGACGCAATTGCCTGAATCAGATTCGTATTCACTCCATACTTGGACAACACCTTCCATAGCTTTTTCCTGTCGACTCGGTCGTATGCTTTTTGTAAATCTACAAAGGCACAGAAAAGTTTCTGGTTTTTTGCCAGAAACTTCTCAGTGAGCATACGCAATGAGAATATCTGGTCCATGCACCCCCTTCCACTCATGAAAGCACCTTGCACATCCCATATTTTATCCTTTGTTTCCTTTCTTACTCTTTCAATCAAAATTCTACCATACAGCTTGCCAACTGAACTAAGCAGGCTAATAGCCCTATGATTCCCACATTCCATACGTGACCCTTTACCTTTGTATAATGGCATGATCACAGCCCTTCTCCAATCTAAAGGCGTGTAACCTTCCTTTAAACATTGGTTAAAAAGATTGCACAACCATGTGAGAATTACACGGCTACCTCCTTTAAAATATTCAGCAGCAATATTGTCAAACCCAACAGCCTTACCATTCTTCAAACATTTAATCGAGCTTTCTATCTCATCCATGCTAATTTCGGTAACATTCACTCCATCGTCATTCATATCTGATTCGCCACTGGAATCACTGTCATTCACTTCGCTTTCGAAGACTTCCTCGAAATAATTCATCCATCTCTCTTTTATTTTTTCCTCATTCGTCAACATTTTTCCATCTTTTGATTTTATCACTTTCATGCTTCCGTTTTCTGGGCCACTCCGGGACCTTTTGACTTCTTTCCAAAACAACTTAATGTTTTCTTGGAAATGGTTTGTCATTTTCATTCCTTCTTCCTCTTCCAGGCGTTTCTTTCGTTCTTTCACTCCAACTCTTACTTTTTTCTTACATTCCTTATATACTTCTTTCGCTCGATACTTCTCTTCGCTGGAAGCACTGCCAGCCGCAATCAGACACAACCATGCTTTCTTCTTTTCTGAGACCAGTGCTTTAATCTCATCATCCCACCATGCATCACCTTTCTTCCTACCTTGCGTACTTATTCCACAAACCTCCCTAGCAGATTCACAAAGACACACTTTTATGTGGTTCCATGTTTCGTCTATGCTTAGACCATCCATTTCCTTCGCATTCAATCTTATCTCTGCACAATTCACATACTTACTTCTCACATTATCGTTTTGCAGTTTTTCTATTTTGACTCTTGTCGGAGCTGGTACCGTTTTCACTTTAGAGCGCCAACCGCGAAAGAGGTTTACTCTCGACACTACAAGAAAGTGGTCAGTTTCGACCTCAGCCCCTCTGAAAACTCTTGTGTCCTCGGTAACAGCTCTCAACCTAGAGTCAATTACTACAAAATCAATAATTGACCTCTCATTTCCTCTTTCCCACGTATATTGGTGGATACCTTTATGATCGAAGAAAGTATTCGACACAAACAGGTTCCACTCTAAACATACTTCAAGCATTCTGTTCCCGTTGTCATTCGTTCTTTTATCCCCAAACATACCTAAGACCGAATCAAATCCGTCACGTCTAATTCCCACCCACCCATTCAAATCGCCTGCCATTATAATCCTTTCGTTCATATTTTTTAGTCTCATTACAACATTCACACCAGTCCAAAAATCATCTTTCACTTCATCGCTTTCAGAATTAACAGGGGCGTAGCAAATAACAAGAAACACCCTTGTCAAACCGATTTTAAATCTGATCCACATTATTCTCGGACTTACACATTCATACTGCAACATACATTCAATCATTCTGGGAGACAGTAGCCCTGCAACACCTTGACAAGCCCTCTCCGTATCTGGTCTCCCAGACCAAATGACGAGCCTATCATTATGCTGCATTGTACCGCTACCTTTTTTCATACTCTCTGTTATACAAAGTACGTCCAAACATTTGCTCACCATAGTATCACACAGTTCGTTCATCTTTCTTTCCATTCCTCCTCTAATGTTCCATGTACCAATTCGACATTGATCACGTTCCGTCCTCCTCTTTGCGCCACCGAAGGGTTGGCGATGTGATGGATAGCGAACCTCATCGACATCTTTGTCGGCCATTCCCTTCCAAGTACTACTTAAACATCTTAATTATACAACTTATCATATCGTTACACACATAAAACAAATAATACATATTTATACGCTTAATATAACATTTAACTTAACAAATAAACTACCACTAAAAATAGTTATTTTATCACTATATAATTGTTTTAAAACACTCCATGTAGACAGCAAACCAAAGAGCGCGGGTTCATTCCGATTTCATCCTTCATTTCCGATGTCATTATTCCACGCGCGGAAGGGCACGAGCGGTGGGGAGCGGAGGTTGCGGCAGGGGTTGCATGAGTCGCCAAATGACTCTTTTCTTGTGCGGGTTCAGGGTAGATTCCGAGAAACGATGATTCTGTGGCCTAAGCAATGTCATATGGCCCACATTCTATAACGGCACTGAATAAGCACTGTATGCGTCGGACAGCGGGGTTTGCAGTATTGGTGCGGGTGGACGAGGGGCAAGGGGCAGGGGCCGAAGGGATGATCACATCTGGTGAATGTTCTAAGCACTGATCTCGTATTATAGGCACAGGAAATCACACATCTTAGGATTAACAATATTATTTGTCATCTTTTCTTAAAGTCGTTATACGTCCACACTGGTCACAGTAAAATTAGTTTTTAGTACACTTAAGCAACTTAAATACAGTAAGGAACATTTATTTATTTACAAAGTCACCTATATTATTTTTAATGAATAAGTTTAAATAAAATTTAAACCCATGACCTCCGAATTACCTCTCGACCACGCAGGCAGTCTTAACGATACTGAGAGTATCTTCATCACCTTTTTATCATCTCCTGTAACGTGTATACCATAGTTAAAAAAAATAATAATCCATATTATAAATCGCCTAGATCCGAGGATATTGGCCCCGAGTCACGGATGTACCTAGTTAGACCTTTAAGATTTTTATCAAATACTATTTATTCCATTTACGGCATGTGTTTGTGTTCTGGTGACAACGTAGTAAGTATTTTTATTTACCTCTGTGGTCTTGTTTCCTGTATTAAGTACTTATTTCACCGATATTTGTTTTAGTAAACCGCAAGAAACGATATCCACATTTTTACCAATAAATGATTCCTACTTTCGCAAAGAATTTAAGGTTGCTGAAAGTCAAATATTGTCATTCTGTTTTATTAAATATCTCTCACTGCCGTACAATGTAGGTTTTATGAAAAAATCACACTCCTTACCGATATTAATTATTTATAGTTAAGATTTTCACTATAAATAAGCAACAAAATATGAGTTATTTTTGGTGTAATTGTTAGAAAATATTATATCAAGGGCTAATTTCCAGCTATGTCCAATTTTGCGAGCAACTGCGGCCAAGCTTAGGCACTACTGTGAAGTTGTAATTGAATAGTAATTATAATTTTTATTTACGTTACGTCTTTGGCAGAGCAGGTGGGCTGTGGTACCTGTTGTAATTTGTTATTTTTATGGCTGATTAATATAGGTTCTTAAATTATTCTGTTGACTGCCTTAGTAACTTCGAAATTCCGATCAACTAAACATTTTACATTTAGCTTGGTAAACCTAAAACTACTGCGTAGGAACCCTGTTGCTTCCAACAATATGTCATAGGAAATATATACCTATAACCTTTATCAAGTAATTTTTTTAAAGAGTTTTCTTTGGTTCCTGGTGGCTGGGACATTTCTGACGTCTTAAGATCAAATCAACGATCAAAGCCATTTTGTTTTTTTGACATTCGAACGATCCCTGTTAAACACATTTTCTCGGTCGTTTCTACTTTTGATCAAATCGAGTTACGCAGGTATGTCTGTCTGTAACTCCGGTTTGACCGAACTCGTATAATATAATATGTTTAACAGAAAATTATTTTAATAGCCATTTTAAATTGGCAATTGAAAATGAACTGATTCGTCGAGAATTCTGACTATCCGTAATTTTTCACAGGTCTGCTAGTAATATTAAAAATATATATTATTAACAACCAGGTACCTACATATAAGCTTTTATGTCGTGTTATATGAACTAAGTCAATAAATAAATGGTTTTATGTTCTATAGGGTAGACCGAGGCTATTCGGATCATTTTTTATGTTTTCTTGAAAAAAATTAAAACTAATGCATTTTCGAAAAAAAAAATTATTTAATATAAAGACATTTTTATATGTTTTAATTTTAATGATCATAACACAAAGTAACTTTAAAAAAACATATGTCTATTACTGTAGACCTCTCCACTGATCCGAATCACCACATATATATGTGGTGATTCGGATCAGTGGTGGGGCTACTCGGATCAAACCCGAAAAAATAGTTAAGTATGAAAAAAAAAACAAAAACCAAAAATAGGTTTTAGAACCCATAACTTTTATGAAAGTATCATGACACTTATTACACTCTTATTGGCTTACCCACCGCACAAATAAAAACTTTATTAAAAACTTTCTTGTCGCAACATTTTTCGTGGCACCATTCTTCGCAAGAAGAACATTGAATCCAATCTTCCTTTGGAGAATGTACAAAAGCTTCATTGCAATAAATGCAAAACTACTTTCTTGAAGCCCCAGCCGATGAAGAAGCTGTTACGGAAGATTTTTAACTTAAGTCCCGGGGTACCTTTTCCTTTGAACTGAAATTTTGGGTGGTTTTTGGCGAGAGATCTTTTGATTTCCTTTGCGTTCGAGGTTTTTATTTTTTCAGTATCTTTACGCAATTTGGAAACGTTTACTGGAGATGTAATATGAAAAATTGGCACCTTTGCAACGCGGGAGTTCTTTTTAGTTCATCCTTTTCAGGAGGATGTGCCAACTAAAA
The DNA here is from genome assembly GCF_061612785.1 of Hesperophylax consimilis. Taxonomy (NCBI): domain Eukaryota; kingdom Metazoa; phylum Arthropoda; class Insecta; order Trichoptera; family Limnephilidae; genus Hesperophylax; species Hesperophylax consimilis. The sequence continues at coordinate 9,871,710 of NC_142842.1, forward strand.
TTGTCGTGTATGGGATTATGTAGCTCACAGCAGCACTGCGTTATCCCATTTCACCGGATTTTACTTTCCTAACGGTTTCATCCATTGCAATTTTCGACCATGATTGATTAGTCGTCTTTTTCACATAGTTGCGCACCATCTGTTTCAAATAAGAATATAAAACAATTAACGCATCGAATTTTAAAAGCATTAAAATATGATCCAAATAGCCCCCCACCGTCGGTCCGTTTAACCTCACATTTATTAATATGATATTTACTCAAAGTAAAGTACAAAAACATACAAAATGCAATTTATTGAGCTTTAATTCTGTTTACTGTGCATTTGATTGATAAATATATAACATATGAACATGACTAAATAGCTTACCTTTTCAGAAAAAAACACTAAGTACGCAGAGAACAATATTACATCAGGCATTTATTTGAGGCGTAACTTGTACGATCTTCACACATATCGATTTTTAGCAGTCAACCCACGCAATCTGTAATATCGGTAATTTTACTATTATGACATACGGTAGATGGGGATGCTATGTCCAAATTCGTTCATTGTAATTTGGTTATAATAGCCGAGATATATCCATATTGCTTAGCTTGATCCGAATAACTCACCTGATCCGAATAGCTTCGGTCTACCCTACTACACCTACATACCTAATATTAACACACAGGTTGTTGTTATACCTGGTTTATCTACTTTTAATAATATTATTATGTTTCTGTGGTCACCTAGTTATATTGTATATAATTACGAGTTCCAATTTACGTCTGGGAATGCACACCGCACTGAACAGAGATAATCCCTAGAAGTGTGATTTATACCGATTTGAAAGAAAAATAACAAGACCTATCGACTGGCGATGTAGCGATGGGTCATGACTTACTTCATTAACTTCGGTACGGCTATCCCGGTACGGCTCCCATGATACCGCTCCCGGTACGTACGACTCTTGGTACCGGAGAAGATGATAAGATGCTAGATAGTTAGGTGCAGGTACATACGTTCAAGTGCAGATGTCGGACTGTCAGACGCTGTTCACATCTCTGAGTATTTTTCTAAAATATCTCCTGATAAACAAAGAGTAACCGTTCAATTGAGCCGTGGTTCGGTTACTGGGAGTCGTACGAATACCGCTCATCAAAAAGAGCTAGCTCAATTGTGCGGCTCGTTTATGAACGACTCATCGCTACTATCGACTCTTATGGTAAGTACCCACGCTAGTTCATGCTCGATTGTATTACGTTCATTCGAACATGTCTCAACGTGTATACCATCTTGCTCGATGCTTTTTTGTTCGATGTCGAGCGAACGGCTCGATTCAAAAAAGATTCAAGGACCGTAATTCTTGCTCGAGATTCGACAGTATTTTACGGTTTGACTGAGCGTCTTGGTAGTATATCTATGGCGTCTTGTTTCGAGCTGCTCGAGCGTGTGGACGCAACTACGATCATAGTTTTAAGTCAACATGTTCGATCAAGCCAAACCGTCGAGTATGAATATACGTGTGTACATAGCTTTAGACTCCAGTCAGCCAACGTAATAATTATTGCAATCAATGTGGTATTTCGATATTTTAAAAATTTTCACCAGAAATAACGAAAAATTTCCCTTACTTCGGGCACACTGTCACCTTCACTACAGATCTTTCGAGTATTTTTTTTTCACGTTGTTGTACGCAAATATAAGCTTTTTGTTTAAAAAAATATAAACGTGTTAAAACTGGGCGTAAATAAGTTCCGTTTCGCACCTAGGAATTAGCACCTGTTATGATAATAAACTCAATAACCAAGAAACAATGTGCATTAATTATTGGCAACCCTGACCAACAAATTCATAAAACACATTAATACGATTTGTGTCAAAGACGCGTTGCGATTGGTTGACGAATGCGTAGTTCTCAGCCAATCACCTTGCGGGGTGATTAGATAAGGAGTCATTACTAGTCGGGAACCAAGACTTGGCGTTTCGTTAGCACCAACAACAGTACAAGACCATTTTCTTGACGATATTATATTGTATTTTACTATATTGGGTCGCGTCGATCACATACACTGATGTTTAACTCACCGAGTGTGTTTATTTTAGTGCTTGCTTTTTGTGCTGTCGATGCGAAGGTTTTGTGCAAAACAGACACCAACTTGATCATATCTCCGAGGTATTTATTTATTATTTACATTTTTTTACTTTCAAAGCGCGTAATTAGTAAAACAGCAGTTCTAAAGCAGACAATATAAAATATTTCCGTCAAAATTACTTATTTATGCGATGCATTAAATGATCGTTTACAGAAGCAAGTTATTGCCATTTGAGACTTATATTGTCGGCGAACTATAAGTTTTGATTAAAACTTTATAGAATTTATTAAATTATCATTAAAAAAACGTGAAATCCTGGGAGACACAAACATTTTTATAGATCAATATTTCATCAAAATGAAATCATTATTACTATGAGGTTCTTTCGCCAAACGTTCGTGGAATTTATCGTTTGATCATGATTGATCACCGCTCACGGTGGGGACAGTGAAAAAAGTTATGTATGCAGGTGTTAACAAAACTGTCTACCAGATGTATTTTCGCCCCGGCTTCGACATTGATCATTATTTCCCCTTACCCTTTAAATGTAAAAGCCTTTTTCACAACTGCCTGTATACGAGTAGCCTTAGCCAGATCAACTTGTCTTTTGGTTTGCACCATCCACTTGGTACTCTGCTCCAACATAGATGAAAAGTGTAAACTATATGCTTGCTGAAGGAAAATTACGGTCAGTTAGAAGGCTGATTCAATTAGAATAATAATTACGTGTGGCGTGGCCAATATTTATTTTTTAATGCGCCTACCTCTATGATAAAGGTCAACAAATTCGCAGTTTGAAACATAGACATCATAAATGGTAGACTTGCCTTAACTTGAAATCTGGGCATCATTTCGACGAGCTGGATGCCAACTACGTGATTATATTTTTGGAACCAGGAGGGTTCGAGAATGTTTTGGAAAGATAAACTACGGCATCTATCGTATGTTGACCGCTGACGAGCGCACATTGAAATAACCAGACCCTGCACAAAAGATAAAGTTCGTTGAAGTACAAAAGTTTTCAGCGCAGTACATACTGTGGATCTGAATGTTCGTTAAAAATGAGTGAGGTGGGTAAATTGTAACACATTTGTAAATATTGTAACACAATATTCAATTTTGGAAACAAGCCCGATGTTTTGTTTACCCTATTTGGGATGTGTAGTTAAGGCGATGCCATACGTAGTAATGCAAAATCATGTGTTTTTGGTTTGAAAATTTGGTCGCCTAGAAATTTTTCAGATGCTTTAATTAAATACTGCGAGTAGAATACATCTTGACCTTTGAAATAGTGGATTATTTTTTAGATAAGTCTTTTTATAAACCCAGAAAAAAATAATGTAAAGGCCTATGAAAACTGCTTTAAAGTTCAAACTCTCCTACTTACAAACCCATTTTCTGTTATGATTTTATTGTATAATGTGGCAAATTAAGTTATTTATAAAATGATCGAAAAAAAAAATATTTATGCCTGAACATCCACAAAATAAAATTAAAGGCACTTTTTGGCCATGTTTTTTTCTTGCATACATCAAAACAGGCGGATGGTGTTAAGCGGGAATTTAAACCTTATCGCCATCTACGTAAGGTGTGTTATTGATAGCGGTTCGATTTAAAATATTACACGACGTAGTGCATCGCCTTAAGTTTTTTAAGTAGCCGGAAATTTACACGCCATTGTAAAAAGGACCAGTAATTCTTAAGCAGTGTATCCCCCTTCCCTCGCTGACTGGTCTATCAATTTTAACGTCTATGGTTGGTATCTGAGAAAACATTGCGGTTTTACACTAGTAGTAGGTATCTACCCACATACGGCCTGACTGCGTGATTGTAAAACTAATTATTATTTTATTTCGACCAATTAATGGCGCTATCAGTGCAGAATAAAGGACTACTCGTGTTCAAACTAAAGTCAAGCTATAATTTAATTATGTTACAAATATTATTGCTTGAATTGATGTCGTCTAGGTCCTTGAAATATTATCGTTTACTAAATTTTTACCGATAATTTAATAAGACTGAAATTTGTTTACTTTTTTGTGGTTGAAACCGGATTTCCGATATTTTATTGAAGTTGGTTTTACGCGTTATCGGACGTTCGTACCTGTTGAAAAATGTCAAATATATCTAGGCTAGGAGTGCAATATATATGGTTTTTATTACTTTAAAGTAAGACTTTTAATTATGGTTCCATGATAACTCGACACAGTGACAATTCAACACGCCTTTAAAAAGTGATAAAGTCATTAGAAACAATGAAAAAAAAATTAAACCTAACCTAACCTAACCTAACTTATTTAACCCAGTTAATAAAGTTTTTGTTTAATCACTTTCCATGACTTTATATAACTTTTTAACGACGTGATGAATTATCATTTTGATGATTTATCCGGTCACTTTAATTACAACATATATAATATATATACCTGTTCTTATTTCTATATACCTCACTAGGTAATATACCTGTTCTGAGGTCTATAGACCTCACTTGATAATTTACCTGTTCTGAGTTCTACAGAACACCTTTTTACTGGGCCTATGTGTGTAAAGAAGAGAGAAAAACAACGACACATGTGCGGTATTACCTACATCAAATTTTCCATGAAATCATTATCACTATTCACATTTTAATATAGAGGTATATATATTATATTTATACTCTAAATATATCACCTGTTTTGAACCTCAGTGGTTTATAATTACATATATAAAGACTCTGTACTTCTTTTATGCCGCGCTTACATTCACCCCAAATTAGAACACCGCACGCAGATCTGGACTCCTTTTATACCGCGCTTATATTCACCCCAAATTAGAACACCGCACGCAGATCTGGACTCCTTTTATACCGCGCTTATATTCACCCCAAATTAGAACACCGCACGCAGATCTGGACTCCTTTTATACCGCGCTTATATTCACCCCAAATTAGAACACCGCACGTAGATCTGGACTCCTTTTATACCGCGCTTACATTCACCCCAAATCAGAACACCGCACGTAGATCTGGACTCCTTTTATACCGCGCTTACATTCACCCCAAATCAGAACACCGCACGTAGATCTGGACTCCTTTTATACCGCGCTTACATTCACCCCAAATCAGAACACCGCACGTAGATCTGGACTCCTTTTTTACCGCGCTTACATTCACCCCAAATCAGAACACCGCACGCAGATCTGGACTCCTTTTGTGCCGCGCTTACATTCACCCAAATTAGAACACCGCACGTAAATCTGGACTCCTTTTAAACCGCGCTTACATTCACCCCAAATTACTTATTTAATTTGGTTTGAGGAAAATCTTTGTGTAAGACATACCTACCTAGCGAAGAAAAAAAAGTAGCTATTCTTCTAAATTCTTCCATATGAATCAATTCTTCGCGAAAATGTGTTTGGCAGTAATTTTCATTTGTTGAATCTCAATAAAGGTAGGTTGTAAAAATAATTGGTCCACTCGCTTTTTTTGCCGAATTTATCATTTGACTAGCTGACGTGTACCCCTATAGTAAATTTTTAAAAATACACACATCTATAGTACTTACTTTATACTTTTTTTTAATAATTCGTACAGACAACACGGCGTCAAAAGTTAATAACAAACAAATTACGTTACTTATAAAATACATACATTTTCCTGAATTTAATTCATTTTAACTAAAGACGAAGTTAGCCTATTTCAATAGTTGATGGACGCTGGAAAATCGGAATCAGGTAAAATATGAAATAGAAATAACCAACTCTCAACTTGAGGTACAGCTCTCAATACCTACTGATTGTTCTGACAAATAGGTAAACAAACCTCACTTGTTAATAATTTTGAAACTTAGACGATGTAAGAGTGTGATTTGTGTCGAATAGAGGTTTACGACATCACTGTTTTCGTATGTTTTTGAAAATTTAAATAACAAATCACATAGGTTTTTATTGCATTTTAACCATGTTATCAATTGAGCAGAGGTTAAATTTTCTCCCGGTTACAGTTTTTCCCGTATTTAAATAACGTTGAGTGCGTCATAATTAATTTGTCAGATTGTTATCACGAATTTCGTAGTAAAATCAAATGAATTTCCCGCCACTAACATATAATTTGTAGATAACGTTATTACAATTTCCTGGAAAAGTATGACTCGGAAATATTAGTACAATTTGCTAACTATTACCGGGTACCTAATATTAACTTCCTAGTGATCCGGTTGTTATCGTAATAACATGACTTACGGAATATCAGTATTTGCATAAAAAATGCGTAATTTTCTCACGCGTTGATCATGATTAAAAACCGTGATTAACCATTTGTCGAAACAAACAGCAAATAATACAAAGATAGGATTACATAAGTTGCTTAGAGATGGGAGTTTCAATGTGTTTTAAAACTAATTGTAGGTACAGTGGAGAGGAAGAGGAATATAGGATAAGGATAAGGATAGGAAATGCTTCCGATACAATTCATACTCACGTAATAATGTATGATCGAACGCTTTACTTCTGTTTGGTATTTCTTAAGGTTGTTGCTATGAATCTTTACATTGTTTATTTTTCTGATTATTACTTTCGTTCTAAAAATATGTTATTTTATTTTTTTAATTCATAATTATCGATTTAAAAAACGATCTGAAACTGCACATTACGAAACGCTTCCAACTGACTACAACGACATTCTGACATAGAAAACGCCACTGGCTGGTTAGACTGCTGTCACCAATGTCGCCCGGCGTGACGTCAACGCCGCCGAATTTCTAATAAAAATAAACCTGTCATTTTGGCGGTAAATCGAAAAGGAACATTTTAAATCATTGTAGATCATTTATTCGTCAACATAAATACAAAATAAAAGTACCTTCTTTCTCGTATTTTTTTCTAATGTTGGCTCTACACGTGGGCAAATGAAAGAAATTGGTTTATCGTGTTTATTTTGACGGTATAGATTTTTTATTAAATTGGTAAGCTCGGGCGATATCGGGCCATTATTCAGAATTTTAAATAACAACATTTGATCAAAAGTTGTTTATTTGTGTTTAAAAAGAATTCTTTAAATTCTTTCGATTCAGAAAGGAGTCCAGATGCAGATCGCACCATAAAGCATACTCCTGCCTGTTCTAATTAACTCGAAGACGATAATCCGCGGAATAACATAATATGCCTAAATGTAAAGTGAATACTGAATAGGAATAGGAAAAGCGAAGTACACGTCCGGACATGACTGTGCGAGTACTGTTAAGAAATGCATCCAGGATCGGGGATCGGGGAGCCATTAAGGAGTAACTCGCCGCCAATTAGCCACTGGTGTAACTCAATCTCCGGGGCGATTAATTATTGCGCCCGCCCGCAGATCCAATCCGCTAATTAACAGTGCCAGTCTCACGATGCGCGATGGGCGATGGGCCCTTCTGTCTTGTTAATCCCCCTGCCTTTCCCTACTTCTTTCACCTTCCACTAGTCCAATCTTCAAGCGACTGCAAGTCTGTCGGTGGTACAAGGTTTAGAGAATGTTTCTTTAAGTATTTGTTTCTATTTATTTGTTTCTGTGTTTCTGTTTCTCTATTTCTCTCTATCTCAGTTTCTTTATTTTTTTGTTTCTCTATTTTTCTGTTTCTCTATTTCTCTGCTTCTTCGTTTATCTGTTTCTTCTTTGTCCATCTCCATTTATTCCTTTCTCCGCTTGAGTTCATGTTGTTACACATCGGATATGTTCATTTTAGAGGCTTTTAAGAAATGTATTTTTTTATTTTTGTACGTATGAGTAGTCTACCCGCTAATATTAAAAAAAAACCCATCATGATAGAAGTGCTAAATTTACGCTTTTATTTAACTTTTTTCTTTACTATTATTAGTCATTCTTACGGACCTCTTTACGGGTTTCTTGTTGTCTCGCAGTTGTAGTGGTTTTATGTCTTATGTTCCGACTCTCGGCCCTATAAATCCTGGCGTTTGATTATCCCGGAGATGCAGAGATAATGCTGCCTTGTTTATGCCGTTTCCAAGGAATTACATTATTTGAGCTGCTGTTAAATGCACCTTGCAACCACTAGGTAGGCACATTTAGACAGCTATTTATATTACATAGATACCTATTCCCCAATAGTCAATACCTATATTTAATTACCAAATACTTGAGAGTCATAATAACAGAAGGTATGTATGCAACGATGTATGGATGCCAATGAAACAAAGAGTGTGTGTCAAGACTGAGTTGTTTGTCGAGTTCTGTCTTCAGCCTACCCCTGCGGAGAAATGGCGTTGATATTAATATTCGTGTATGATTCCTCAATCTTCACATTTACATGTAAACGTTGTTCGATTATCGCTCACCCTCTCAATTCTGCAGGCCACTACATACGCCACGAAAGTTGCCAATAAGAAATTTTCAGGGATCTACTGTGAAAAAAATGATTTATGATTAAGATCAAAACATAATTGACGCAAAAGACAAATGCAATGAACAATTAAGCGCTGTATTCTAACGAATTGGAATTAATTTTTGACATTTTAAAACTTAATTTTCCACTAACATTTTTTTGTCAGTGGCTGTAGTCACTTTCCAAATTTCGAAATTTGATAGTTAAGTAGAAATATTACGCTTGAAGGGCTTAAATTCATAGTGTGACGAAAGCACTACTTAGTAATGCAAAATCATGCATCTTTGATTTCAAAATTTGATCGCTTAGAAACATTATATACTGCGAGTATAGTATTCGAATTTTTATAGGTCTTTTTATGAGTCCAGAAAATAATTTATATCGGGACTATAAAAACTGCTTTAAAGGCTTATGAAAATTATGGTAAAACATTTAAATATTTTTTCAATAGTCAAATAAAACGCACTTTTTCGCGAAGTTTTTTTTTCTTGCAATACTTGGCCTTTTTCATACAAAACTTAAATTTGGATGTGACGCCAAAATACCAAACCAAACTGCAAAATATTTTTTTTATTCGAAAAGTATAGTAAATGGTCGGATATGTGCTACTTTATGTATTTGTGTTTCAAATTATAAAATTTGGTCCATTAAAGAAATATATTTTTCATGATTTGATAGTCAAGTTTGGCAATTATTTGTGACTTAATGGTAATTTCTAAAAAAAATAAGTTTGCCTTACCTAGTATGCAAATATAAAATAAAATAATATATGAAATGTTAAAAAAATATATTTTAATTGGTTAATTTTAATTTTCATCTGCGAAAAAAAATTGTCGTATATAAATCTTAAGTCAGTCAGACAAAAACTTTTTTTTTGCAATTTTTTATTTTTTAATTTATATAGAAATTAATTTACATTGGGAAAGATTATTTTTTAAATAATTACCATTAACTCACAAAAAATTGCAAAAAATTTAATTCTTTAATGGCCTGTATTTTTAAACTTAAAATACAAATAAATAAAGCAACATATATCCGTACTAGATATTTGCTATAAATTTGGTTTGTAAAAATAACTATTCAGTTTGGTCGAGTATTTTCAAATCCAAATTTAAGTTTTGTATGAAGAAGGCCGCGCAGCCGTTCCTCTTAAGCGGGAATTTAAACCTTATCGCCATCTACATAAGGAGTTTTATTGTTAGCGGCCCGATTGCAAATATTACACGACGTGGTGCCTTGAAAATTTAATAATATAATGTAGGTACTTGAGAATGAAATTTCCAATGCTTATCAATCCTTATCTTTTATTTACCTTTATTCTAGAAAACCTTTTTATTCTAAAATTTGTGACACATTTATAATTTACAATGTTTTTACTTCTCCTTGCTTAAATGCATTAAGTACATTTTATAGATTTATAGTTCACATTAAGTATTTAACTATGTTTCTTCTTTTGATGATACAATAACATCTCTAAATAGTATAAAATAAAGTCGCTATCCGCGTCTGTCTGTCTTTGCGCTTAGTTCTTGTAAACTACGCAATGGATTTTGATAGGGTTTTCATTATCATTTAGAGAATTGCTTCCGGAAGGTTTACATATATAATACATGCATATTATATTTTAAGAAAGTAGAAAAAAGTCGATGTTTGTTCGAGTCGTAAAAATATGTTTTCATATAAGGTTTAAATTCTCGCTTAACACCATCCGCCTGTTTTGATTTATGCAAGAAAAAAGAATGGCCAAAAGTGCCTTTTATTTTATTTTGAGGATGTTCAAGCATAAATATTTAAAAAAATTTCGATCATTTTATAAATAACTTAATTTGCCACATTGTACAATAAAATCATAACCGAAAATGGTTTCGTAAGTAGGAGATTTTGAATTTTAAAGCAGTTTTCATAGGCCTTTACATTATTTTTTTCTGGGTTTATAAAAAGACTTATCTAAAAAATACTCGATTATTTCAAAGGCCAAAATGTATTCTACTCGCAGTATTTAATTAAAGCATCTGAAACATTTTTAGGCGACCAAATTTTCAAACCAAAAACACATGATTTTGCATTACTACGTATGGCATCGCGTTAAGACAATTTGTATAAAAGTAACAAATTTATCATGGTTCTTCATTTATTTATTTCGTTTATTTATTCAACGGTATAAAATATACAATGACATCAGAAAATATACAATTAACAGAAACTCTAAATGGATATAAAAAGTTAGAGATACTATCACATGCAAAACTTTTAGGTAGACTAGGTTAGATTAGTATTGATTGAAATATATGATAGTATAAATACATGATATAATATATTACAATAGCTTAAATGTATGCATTTATTTTTAGGTTTTGGTTGAAAGTAGGAAAGTGCCAATCAAGCTGTTGGTTCACCTTATTGACCCAAGTTTCCTCAGTTGCCCCAGGCAGTTCATTTTATATACATATTTATTTGACTTTTTACGTAAGTGTGAGTAGACTTACATTTTATTGGTCATGATTTAAAAGATATGATATTAAAGCCTTTTTGTACCTACCTAGCTTCTGTGCAGTTAAACAGATCCGCTACATCTGCGTACCTATTACTAATTTAATCCATGCAAGATAAGTCGGTTAAAACGAGTAATTTCATTAAATTAACATGATTACTTTGGTCAATGGGTATGAATAGTTAGAAATTGATAACCCTTCAAAACTTGTGTTGAACATGTTATCAGTGTGAAATCACTAATTTTGTACAGCAACAAAGTAAAGTAATTTTTTTTAACCTCCAGAATAAGAAATCAGCAAGTTTTCCCCGGCCATATCAAACAGTAGCTTTTCATCTCGCATAAATCTCGAGATGATGGAATTTTCGTGAGTCCGCGCCGGAACACATCGGTCGTGATCATCGACCGCATGCAGATATGTCCCCCGATCGCTATCTGAATCTCAGATCCCGAAGATAACACCCGTCACGCTCTCGAAACGTTTCTCGGCCGGGCCCGGCATACCAAATAAGACGCTCCCTTACGGCGATCAGTGTTCACTGGGAACTGGTTGCCTCTGATAGACCGGATTTAATGCATCAGCAGACCGATTCTCCTGTAATCCGGCCAATAAATTAAATCGCAAGGTAATTGAATTGAAAGGCTTCTGTTTTGGACTTGCCAGGTTGATAGTTAAGGCTTTGTAGTAAGCGTTCAAAGTGAAGAAGAAGATGGTTTGAAAGGGATGTATGTACATAAATAGGAATGTTAGAGGAAGCGCGCCAATATTCGAAAACCGATTATAATGAATATGCCTAAACGTAAATATTGCATACAAAAAAATAACAAAAATCTCTCTACAAAAATCATAAGTAGCATTTAAAGAAACACTACGTTTTTTCATACTTATACCATGTTAAATAACAGAACCAGTTGTTTTTTTTATAATTTTCGGAGCATACGTTGCGATTTTCTATTGAGGGACTTGTCGTTTTTTTAATCTTGAAAACTTTGTGTTTATAGAAAATATATTATAAATCGGTAGAAATTCAGAATGAAACGTAGTGGAACATTTAAAAAAAATGTTTGTTAGGATTTGATACTATTCACTGATACTGATTAAATAGAATCAATGTTAGCAATCCACAGTGCTGTAATCAAAGATATTAGAAGAACGAGATGTGCTATGAGCAGTTCGTACTGAGTGGAATTGTTTTGCCGAGTGTCGCCGGTTTTGTTCACCAATACTACTGCACACCTTCGCTTGCGCTAAGGTATCCGCACTAATACACAGATTTCTGTGCGTACACGTCCCGATACCGTTCAAAGTACCCTAATTAGGTAGTACTCCGGCTACGGTCCGGCGGCCAACATAGCATATCTCGTTCTTCTAATATCTTTGGCTGTAATGATGCCAACCCTGATGTATGGAAATGATGCATGGAACGTGCATTTGGCAGAGTAAGGATAAAATAGATTAATTTATGCGTTTCGCACAGATATCGAAGTGTTTAACACGAACTTCCAAAAACTCAAAACATAGTTATAAAAATAAAATTCGATCAAATTATATCATAGAAAAGTTATTATTTTATTGTATTTTTTCATATCTTTCCTTGCTTTTTTGCTTTCAGTAGTTTGAATTGATTAAAATAACTGTCTCTTAGGACGGGTTTTTTACGGAATTTTTACAATTCATCAAATTTCAAAGTTGATTTTCAAGTTCTGTGAATATTCTATTCAATTTCTATTATTATATCATTTATGGCCAGCAACTTTACAAAACTTAAATAATAACAGAACTTGAATAGAACCTTCACATAACTTGTTGATCGACTTTGAAATTTGATGAATTGTTCAGTTTCTGTGAAACAACTCGCCCTTATTGTTGATATTAATCTGTTTTTAAATGTAAACAGGGGCATTATTTCATAATTACATTTTTTGTAGCAACTTCATTAAAACTGTTATAAAATGTATATTGTTATTCTATTTTTTTGTCTTCCGTTTTAAATGTTGTTATTTTATTGTTCAATGATTATAACCTCCATAACTGTATAAAAAAGTATTTATAAAGTAAATAAATTAAGTAATGAGATCCTTGAGGTATATGTGTGATAATCGCGACTTGGCCCAAAGCCAAAGGTCCTACCGCTCTGCTCGTCAAAACGTCAAAATGCATTGCACCAATGTAACTTGAATATTCCTCGCATTGTTCGCTGGATGTTTTATTTAGGAAAATACTGGTATTACTGCTTATTGCTGCGGGCATGTTACTTTGCATTCTCATTCAGCCATTTGCAGACTATGAGATGCGTGCCCCGGTGTCGTGAACTTTACTTTTGCATAATTCATAGTATCGCCGAAGCAATTCATATATCCTTGGATAATAACAATCGCTCTGGAATAATAATTTCCCAATAATCATATTGTGCTTCGGTAAACACTGTCACGTGTGCAGGGGTGCCACGAGTTACAACGACTTCACGATACGACAACTTTCCGATCCGACCACTTTTTTCAACAGCTAATGTACCTACAATAGCGAAATCAGAAAAAAATCTCGGTGCCTAACGTAAACTTTATGATGGTATTGATGTTTTAATTGTTTTTTAATCTACCGAAAACAGTGCGAATTTGTGTGTAGGAATATACAAAGAGAATAAATAATATTATTATTATTGGATCATTTCATCACTTCAAAAGTAAAAAGCAAGTTGACTTGTATTTGGCGGTTTACGCGTATAATAGCAGCGTTGTATTATTTTTTCTTAGATTAATTATCTTTTCCCTAATTAACTGTGTTCTTCATACATTCAATTAAATCCATCGACATTTTTTCGAATTCATTGCCTAAAATTAAAAGTAGCATCATGTCAATAATATAAACTGTTCAATGCGCATACACACCTTCACCTATACACTGTACACACACATATAAGACATTACAAGGAAACATATGACAGGTACACCTTGAAATTTTTAATATCTGTAAATTGTTTCATCACTCTAACCAAATTACGTACTGTTTGTTACGATAATATAAAATAAAATGAACAAAAGTTTATTGCCATTTAGATATTAAATATTATGCAATACTATCATGGTAATATAGTAATCTCGCTTATTTGGAAATTATTTCAACTTATTGCTTATAAACGATAATCAATCCTCAATGTCTTACAACTAATCCTTCATTGTTTATAATAAATTGTAACCACCACCAATTGTAAGTTATATTAGTCAAACATATAATATCATATTTACATATATAAATTATAAATGCGACATAATATTATAACATAATTTAAGATTTTACTCAATAAGTTATTAAAAAAAGAATATTCATCCTAGACTTCAGACTAGACTAAAAATCAATCAATATCATTTATTATATCAGCGCCCATGAGGTGATTTCTCACGAAAACGGCGCTATATAAATTAGCCAAATATTATTAAAATAAAAAAGGATGTATCCATCCAAAAACACAATTTAATTCTTGTAAAATCTTGCAGTCATGCATTAAGATTGCAGCCAAAATATATCGTTCAGAAAATTAATATAATGTTGGAGTTCTTAGTCGAAGTATGATACTGTTAAAAATGACGGAAGTTGATAAGGTCGGAATACCCCTGCAAAACAGAGGTACAGGGTTCAATTTCCAGATGCGACCAAATATTTTTCCGTCTTTTTCGTTTGGGAGTTGTTCATATTGTTCGCATCGATTAAATATAATATTTGTATATTATAAACAATTAATCTGTGTGAAATTTTATTTAAGATGGCATTGTAATTAAATTGTGTTAAGTACAAAGAATAAAAAGAGGTGTTTTAAGGTAAGATTACTTACTGACAACACACCATGATTCGTCTGCATTTAGTACAGTATTAACCTGGTCATAACACATGGCACGCCTGGAAATTCTATTTTAACCTGGGTCTTTGTAAACTTAATTATGTACATTTCAAGTAGTTATGCATTATTGAAATTTTGTGTTGAATTATGTTATTAATACACCACTCGTTGTGTTGATTGTCTGCTGTGATGTATTAAGATGTATTTCACCTTTTATTATTAATGAACTTTAGAGCTTGCAATATTATATGATTTAGTAGACAACACTGACATAGTCCATGTATTTTCTACGTTGTTTAGATTCAGTATGATATATTATGCGAGTTTCACTAACACACGGCTAACACGACAACTTTCCTTGTTTGCATACAATACTATTTAGTATGTTAGAGTTGTAAGTTTTGTTTATAATACCAGCTATAAATTGTTTGTTGAACAATAATATACTCGCAATAATAAGGTGTACTCGTAGGTAAGTATATTGGCGTAAATTACGGACTCTGTGCAATATATTTTTGCGTACAGCTAAAAATTATTTTATAAAGGTGATGAGTTTTTTGGGAACTTCATAACCACGAAAATCATGATTTGTTTTTATCTTCCAAAATAATTTTAGTAAAATATAGCGTTAAGTGAGAAAAAATTAGTACTGTTAGTTTATTAAGAATTTCTTCAAATAATTGATAGTCCAGTTAAAAACGGGATTACAGGCCGTTTACTGATAAACTTTTAGTAAATTTCTAATATTTTGGAACACGTGTTCGTGCACCTGCATTTGCCTTGATATTTAACATGACGAAATGCGAAAATATTAGGATTATTACGTACACGTGGTCTAACGTCGTATTTTATTAAATCAGGAAACCGATCAATTCATTCGTTAAGGGCCTGTAATTCCGATTTTAAGCGGATTACGTCATTTTTCTCCGTGCATCTTGCCTGAACGCTAATCGAGTAAATTTTTTATACACCTTTTCATAAGCCTAGAAAATAAATTTATCTAGCAATGAAAATTGAAGGCGATGTCGCATTTTATCAGGATAAGTAATGTTTAGATTAAAATTTTCTAATTCTGATCGGATATTTTTTTTGGGTTTGAGAACGATTTTACACGATTGAATAAAATACAGTTTTGAGCTATATCTTTGCTTAAGGCGATGCCATACGCAGTAATGCAAAATCATATGTTTTTGGTTTGAAAATTTGGTCGCCTAGAAATGTTTCAGATGCAATTAAATACTGCGAGTAGAATACATCTTGACCTTTGAAATAATCGAGTTTTTTTATATAGGTCTTTTTATAAGCCCAGAAAAAAATAATGTATAGGCTTATGAAAACTGCTTTAAAGTTCAAAATCTCCTACTTACGAACCCATTTTCGGTTATGATTTTATTGTATAATGTGGAAAATTAAGTTATTTATAAAATGATCGGAAAAAAATTAAATGTTTATGCCTGAACATCCACAAAATAAAATAAAAGGCATTTTTTGGCCATGTTTTTTTCTTGCATAAATCTAAACAGGCGGATGGTGTTAAGCGGGAATTTAAACCTTATCGCCATCTACGTAAGGATTGTTATTGATAGCGGCTCAATTAAAAATATTACACGCCTTAATTCGAATCAGGTGGTCGATGTGATGATGAAATGTTTGTCTTATCGTAACAGTGCAAAAACTATGTGAGCAGTGTGAGGACTTCCTAAGTGGATGGTCATTTCACTATTAGATTTGTGATATTGGATTGATACTTTATGTCTTGTCAATGTTGTTATATTTTGCGACAAAATAAACCAACTACTGTTTTCTTCTTCAGAATGGTGCTCGTGCTGAACGGCGTCCTGCAGGAGGAGTGTCCGGCAGACACGCGCTCCCTGTTCGCGGCGCACCCCGTGTACCGGGACACGGCGGCACAGCTGCTGGGCACCCCCTCCAAGGTGGTGGGGCCCGTTGGTCTGCTGTACGTACAGCAGCGGGAGATGGCCGCCACGGTGCCTCACGACAGTGAGTACAGCTTTAGATTACTACCCCTATACAGTCCTTTCACTAAATGGTGCTTGTGCTGACTGGTACCTTACTAGTCTACTACTACCCCCATACAGTCCTTTCACTAATTGGTGCTTGTTCTGACTGATACCTTACTAGTCTACTACTACCCCCATACAGTCCTTTCACTAAATGGTGCTTGTTCTGACTGATACCTTACTAGTCTACTACTACCCCCATACAGTCCTTTCACTAAATGGTGCTTGTGCTGACTGTTACCTTATTAGTCTACTACTATCCCCATACAGACCTTTCACTAAATGATGCTTTTGCTGACTGTTACCTTATTAGTCTACTACTATCCCCATACAGACCTTTCACTAAATGATGCTTTTGCTGACTGTTACCTTACTAGTCTACTACCCCCATACAGTTTTTCTGATTAAAGCTCCGTTGAAAGCTATTTTTCTATTATAGATATGCGGTTCCATGACTAAACGGAACATTTAAGAACAGTTAGCGAAAAGAGCAAAAACAACAAACTTAACCTAACCTGACTTAACATAACGCAATCTAACGTACCCTAACGTATCCCAAACTAACCTAACCAAACCCATTAATTTATACCTGTTCTATTTTATCCATTTACTGCGTTGTTTAAATATATTTTAAAGGATATGAAGAGCTTACAACCGAGCTATCAACAACGCGGTTTTTTTGCTGCATTTTGTTAAATCAAATTATTTATTAAACTTAACTAAACCATTCATTGGTAAGTACCAATTAAATATTGTGTTAAATCTGCTTACAGTTTCTTACAGGTACACATATTTTTTATTTGGTACAATATTTTTAACATTTCAAAGTTTTCCAGTAATGTTGGCCTCACTGGGTGGCTTGCCCACTTTAGTGAAGGTTCTCAAGACATAACAACAAAAATACACCTTTATGTAATTATTCACGCCATTTTTAACCGTGTCAGTTAAAATATAAGAGACAATATCAAAGATTCAAGCTATTTCCAGCAACTTTCAAAAGTGAATGGTTGTTCATAAGTCATATGCCGTGAATTTCACTATACTGTGATATTTGTCTTCCGTGTTGTTTAAAAAATACATAGTTATTCTTATTTTTATTGTGAAATAGTTTGAATTCTTATTTAGTTCACAGAATTATAAACTGTTGGCTATGAATGCTATGTTCCTAAAATTATTTTTTGTTTCAGAAAATGTTAATATAATGGGATCCGACGACGCCACATCGTGTATCATCGTCATAGTTCGACATTCCGGTAAGTTTCATTTAATACGAATATTAAATTACTAGCGCACACCCATGGAAAATCACGGGATATTATAATGAAATTGTAATAAAGCTGAGAGTAGTTGTATAAAAAAATATTTGCCTCGGGATTGCCTTTCAAAAGAAGAAATTAAATTTTCGAATGTTAGCAAACTTGAAAATCAATGACATTATTAAAATAGTTACCAAATAAAATTAAAAAAGGTTTATATTATAGCCTCGTACACTCACATTTAAACTACTTGGTTGAAATCTGGGGAAATACATGTGAAACATATATAAACGAACTACAGGTAACACAAAACAAAGTAATCAAAAAACTATTTCACTTCAAATCTAGAACATCAACAAAAAAATTATATATGGAAACAAAACTATTAAAATTAAGAAAATTATATGAATATAATATATGTCTTCTTATTTACAAAATAAATAATAAACTCATACATACAAATACAGAACTCATTAAAACGTCCCAAGTACACACACACTTTACACGGCAACACGATAAAATACATTTAAACACCATACATACTCATTATGGCAAGCAATCCATTGGTTACGAGGGAAGCAACATATACAATTGCCTCCCAGACGAAATTAAAAATGAAAAAAGTATAGGTACATTTAAAAAAAAATTGCTCAGTTTTATGCTCAATCAACAAAACAATGAAAGTGAATAATATCAGTGTGTAATATATTTATGCGTAATATATATGTTATTTCTAGTTAAATAAGTGAAAAATGTAATTTTCTTTTATCTAGAATAAAAAAAAATAAAAAAAATAAAAAGACAACAATACAATCATAAGACACCTTACATTATTACTAATGGAACAAAACATGTAGAACCGCTTATGAAAACGATAGCCATCCCAAGAATGTGTTGAGAACGGACCGCTAAAGTACGTCCACTGGACCTAGTTCAGCGAAACCACGCGCGTTGTCTCAGTAACGTATCTTCAATCTATTAATTCATCTTATCATCTGTTGAAAATTAAAAAAAAAAGAAATACATAATTCAAATAAAGGCTTAATAATTCATAAATTAATTTTGGTAGTTATCTACTCTATTGCTTGTCTGATAGGGTGTACACTTATCAGGTCCAATTTTTAAAAATTAAAATTCGTTTAACTTGAATAATTTTACGCACTACGCAGGAATGCAATTTAAAATCACGCACCCATGCACCGAAAACCGAAATTATTATGTTTTATGAGGTTCTTTGGAAAGATGGAGAAGATCAATTCCCTTAATTTTTTTTCTCCCATTCAACTGGTCTCCATTCCGTTAAATTGATATTTGAGTAATTTATTACATTTTTGGTCAGTTCTTCTCTGGTTGATTTAATTATTTATTGTTGTTAGTTTTTAATATCTTTTCCGATAATGTTTCCTTACGCTAATTTTCTTGGTTCCTCGCAATACACAATAAATTATATCCTTTTAGCGTTTGTTAACGATTGTGTCGGATGGTCGATCATAAATCAAGCGTTAAGTTAATAAATCTGCCTGTTTAGTACTTTAAGTGCGTTTCCCGGTGATGTGCTTACGGAAAAGGCTAGTTGGGCAAGAAAAAAATACACTTTTGCGCGCTCTCTGATGCGGATTTAAAAACAATATTTTTTATTATTCCTCTTTGGAGAAGGGGTTTACTTCTTATGACTGAGCGTAGTGAAGTCCTGTTTTACTCAACCTTTTGCATTTCGCCTGTAAATGTCGTACGTTTTGCCGACATAATGTGGCCGTTTTAACGGATCCATAAAGATTCTTTTTTCAAATGTGAATTCGTCGTGTTTAATTGTACTTACTTATTCACGTATATGCGGTATCTACCTGCCCGAAGAAAGTTTGTAAAAAGAATTTTCAGGCGTTTATTTGAAATTAAAAAAAATTGCATGAAATATATTATGATTTACAATTATGTAGGTAGGTATTTAAGTACCTACTTACAAATCTTATGATTTCAAAAGAAATTTTTGTTGTGATTTATAAAATTAAAGAAAACTACAAACATACTTTTTTGGTCCTTCAAAGAACTACTAGTAATCTATAAAATATGTTTTTTCTTACCCTTCTTATATTTATATTATATTATACTATTATACATAACATAATAATATTTATATTAATATTTATATGCGTTCATACATTTCTAGTGAAAAAATTTTTTTTTTAGTAGTTTGTAATTAAAAATTTTACTGAGCAATTTTATTTTTTGTATTCTACTCCAACGAAGCGATAGGAAAACCTTCAATTTATCTAAAGCATATTTTTTTAGTATCCCTAATGTACACCAATTCGTTAAAAAATTAATCAAAATGGTGATTTGGCATTAAGCTTCGACTTAAAGATGCTACTCATGTGCGTTAATCACATTTAAAAAATATATTAGGTAAGGTTGATACAATATGCAAGATAGAGAGGTATTCACAAACTATGAACAACGTTAAAAATATGTGGAAGATTTAAAGTTTAATTTTCTGATTCTGGTCATCGTAATAAAAATGTATAATTTAAATATTTTCATTCATCATTATTAATTTTAAAAACTGGCTACTATGACGCACAAACCGTCACTGATTGGTAAGACGGCTGTCATCAGCTTTGCCTGGAGTGACGACAACGCCGCCGAATTCACGAATAAAACGAACATGTCGTTTTGGCGGCAAATCTAAAGTGGCACATTTAAAATTGCTATAGAAAATTTATTCGTCAACATAAAAATAAAATTAAAAATACCTTCTCTATCGTAATTTTTAAGGCGATGCCATACGTAGTAATGCAAAATCACGTGTTTTTGGTTTGAAAATTTGGTCGCCTAGAAATGTTTCAGATGCTTTAATTAAATACTGCGAGTAGAATACATCTTGGCCTTTGAAATAATCGAGTTTTTTTGGATAAGTCTTTTTATAAACGCAGAAAAAAATGTATGAGGCCTATGAAAACTGCTTTAAAGTTCAAAATCTCCTACTTACGAAAACATTTTGGGTTATGATTTTACTGTATAATGTGGCAAATTAAGTCATTTATAAAATGATCGAAAAAAATTAAATATTTATGCCTGAACATCCACAAAATAAAATAAAAGGCACTTTTTGGTCATGTTTTTTTCTTGCATAAATCAAAACTGGCGGATAGTGTTAAGCGGGAATTTAAACCTTATCGCCATCTACGTAAGGGTTGTTATTGATAACGGCTCAATTTAAAGTATTACACGACGTAGTGCATCGCCTTAATAAAAAAAAGTAATAATACCCTATTACGTCAATCTTAAGATTATGGAAATACTTCTCGTTACAACCAGTTGAATTCGGCGATGTATAGCTAGCAAAATGATGAATATCTTCACTTTACGACCATTTAAAATACGACTACGTTAAAACCAAATAACAGATTAAGTGAACATTTATTTTCCCCTTTTATGTTATAATATAAATATTATTTGGAAGGCATTCCGTCTTCAAGCAATCAAATCCGCTCTCAAAACTTTCAAAACAAAATTATTTAATATCAGAAAAGAGGAAAATAAATATATGAAATGTACATGTTCTTCACATTTTTCTGAAATAATTATAAATTATTATTTTTACAAACTGAGAGATTCTGTTTTTTTAGATGTTTGCAAGATTTTTCCATACATCTAATAGGGAACAATACATTTCACAATAAATTAACAATACAGTTTTGTAAAAAAAAATTTTTTTTTTCGCTCGAGCATTTAGTTTTTTTTTTAATATCTTTAAATGCTTGGAAGCATAGACCAGGCTCCAAGAGTTTTTTTAAGCTCTTTAGTTGCCGAAAATAAACGGATAAGTAATCACTTTTTAAAGATGTGTTGAATTGTAATTTTGTTGAGTTATCATGGAACCCCAATATGCCTATTTCCGGCTCCAGTCGATGTCATTGTGTTGAGTTATCATGTAACCCCAATATGCATTTTCCCAGCTCTAGAATTGTCATTGTGTCAAGTTATAATGGAACCCCAATATGCCTATTTCCGGCTCTAGTCGATGTCATTGTGTTGAGTTATCATGTAACCCCAATATGCATTTTCCCAGCTCTAGAATTGTCATTGTGTCAAGTTATAATGGAACCCCAATATGCCTATTTCCGGCTCTAGTTGATTTCATTGTGTTGAGTTATCATGTAACCCCAATATGCATTTTCCCAGCTCTAGAATTGTCATTGTGTCGAGTTATCATGGAACCCCAATATGCCTATTTCCGGGTCTAGTCGATGTCATTGTGTTGAGTTATCATGTAACCCCAATATGCATTTTCCCAGCTCTAGAATTGTCATTGTGTCAAGTTATAATGGAACCCCAATATGCCTATTTCCGGCTCTAGTTGATTTCATTGTGTTGAGTTATCATGTAACCCCAATATGCATTTTCCCAGCTCTAGAATTGTCATTGTGTCAAGTTGTAATGGAACCCCAATATGCCTATTTCCGGCTCTAGTTGATTTCATTGTGTTGAGTTATCATGTAACCCCAATATGCCTTTTCCCGGTTCTAGAATTGTCATTGTGTCGAGTTATCATGGAACCCCAATATGCCTATTCCCGCTATAGTCAAAGTAATAAACTTTTATTTTTTGAAAGAGGCTAACTTGTATGTGCCTCACAACTACCTTTTTAGACTCGTAATGTAAATCTTTTGACATGTCGCAAAATAGTAAAACTGCCTCCATGACCTTTTATTCTTACATGTACCTCAAATTTGTAATCTTCTCCCTAATATATTGGTGCAAACCCGTTTTATGGAGAACATGAATAAATTAATAAATACATTATATTACTGCTTATTTGATTAAAAGATGTCCTTGTATTTATATCAATCATAACTTGTTTTAATCCAAGCAAGGAATAGGATTATATTGCGCTGTGAGATTGTATTTATGTAGGACGTCATTGAAAACAAGGTAGAACAAAGTACGAGAATTTCAGTAAATTACGCGTGTATTTGCTTTCAAACGATACTTTCATTGTTGTATCTTCAAGGAAAGCCATTCATTGCGTTCGTGTTGCAAATTTATTGCCGTCATTGATGTGCCTGAGATCATCCTCGCGGGTTAACTGTATTCATGTTATTATAATACACGATAGATAATGAATAGATAGAGCTGTACTAATGCTCAGAATGTGCTTCTACATAAAGTTGTCGTATTTTAAATGGTCGTAAAGTGAAGATATTCATCATTTTGCTAGCTATACATCGCCGAATTCAACTGGTTGTAACGAGAAGTATTTCCGTAATCTCAAGATTGACGTAATAGGGTATTATCACTTTTTTTATTAAGGCGATGCACTACGTCGTGTAATACTTTAAATTGAGCCGCTATCAATAACAACCCTTACGTAGATGGCGATAAGGTTTAAATTCCCGCTTAACACTATCCGCCAGTTTTGATTTATGCAAGAAAAAAAACATGGCCAAAAAGTGCCTTTTATTTTATTTTGTGGATGTTCAGGCATAAATATTTAATTTTTTTTCGATCATTTTATAAATAACTTAATTTGCCACATTATACAATAAAATCATATCCGAAAATGGGTTCGTAAGTAGGAGATTTTGAACTTTAAAACAGTTTTCATAGGCCTTATACATTATTTTTTTTCTGGGCTTATAAAAAGACTTATCTAAAAAATACTCAATTGTTTCAAAGGCCAAGATGTATTCTACTCGCAGTATTTAATTAAAGCATCTGAAACATTTCTAGGCGACCAAATTTTCAAACCAAAAACACATGATTTTGCATTACTACGTATGGCATCGCCTTAAAAATTACGATAGTGAAGGTATTTTTAATTTTATTTTTATGTTGACGAATAAATTTTCTATAACAATTTTAAATGTGCCACTGTAGATTTGCCGCCAAAACAAATCAACGAAAAGTTGATGACAGCCGTCTTACCAATCAGTGGCGGTTTGTGCGTCATAATAGCCAGTTTTTAGAATTAATAATTATGAATGAAAATATTTAAATAATACATTTTTATTACAATGACCAGAATCTGAAAATTAAACTATAAATCTTCCACATACTTTAAACGTTGTTCATAGTTTGTGAAAACCTCTTTATCCTGCATATTATATCAACTTAACCTAATATATTTTTTAAATGTGATTAACGCACATGAGTAGCATCTTTAAGTCGAAGCTTAATGCCAAATCACCATTTTGATTTTTTTTAACGAATTGGTGCACATTAGGAATACCAAAAAATATGCTTTAGATAAATTGAAGGTTTTCCTATCGCTTCGCTTGAGTAGAATACAAATAAAAAAATAAATTACTCAATAAAAAATATAGTTGCAAACTACTAAAAAAAATATTTTTTCACTAGAAATGTATGAACGCATAAAGGAAACAACTTTAAAAAATATAGTATTATATCTAAGATTATTTGTGACAGTTTCACTTGATTAACTTTTTTGTTTTCTTACAAAATTATTTACAAAATAAATAAAAACCAGTTTTTTGCTTGAAATCAAACGTTTCTAGACGACTTTTGTCAAGCGATTTTAATGCCTATTACCTACGATAAAAGGTACACCAAGAATAAACACATTTTTGGCTTGTAGCTTCCTCTTAAGTGGGGTTATGGCCTCCCCAGTTTGGGGTATGTTGTGTGGTTGAAGTGAGTAGGGAGTGGGTAGGGAAGGAGAAGTGAACGAGGAGGGTTGGGAAATACTTTTCTATTCATATATGGTCACTTAACATGTCTAAAGTCAATTCAAGCAACGTTTTTCGCAGGGCGATTCTCAGAGATCTGCCATGCTGGAACGTGCGTAAACATAATACTATAGTATGAATGGTAAGTAGGTAATAATATTTTTTTGCGCACGCCAGGTTTTCCGGTTAACTAAGGGGCTTAACCTCTTGAGCAATTTAGAGAAATATTCTTCGCAGACCACAAATAATTGTAGTCTTTTTGGGAGATACATATCCCAGCATGACACGGTCTGATAAAAGTTATGCTATCTCGTTTTGTATTACGTTGAGAATTATAATTTAAACAGTGTTAGAAACAGAGAATGCCGCGCTTTCAGTTTGTATTTAAAAAATACCATAAACGCTCCCGAAAATTTTAAAATAATTTTATGAAACAGTGTTTGAAAAATATATTTGTTTAGCTTTTAAAATGTTTATTTTAAACGAAGACAAGTGAAGTGACAATAACATTTATAATACCTTTGTCTAATTAAATATATTTTTTTGTTTCGTGTAAAGTAGTAATAATTGCAGTTTACACGATAAAAACCATCTGTAGGCGATTTTGAAAACTTCATAATAGTTTGCGTTCATAATTTTAATATTTTTTAATTGCATACACAAAATTTGTACTACTAAAATCAGAAAAGGTCTTTCATCTGCATTCAAATCAATCTGTAAACTTCATCTGCTATAACGTAGAGACCTCCCTACTAGCATAGCGGGTGAAATTTGAACTACTAAAATCAGAAAGGGTCTTTCATCTGCATTCAAATCAATCTGTAAACTTCATCTGCCATAACGCAGAGACATCCCTACTAACATGGCGGGTGAAATAATAAAATAAATAAAAATATTTGCTTTACATTATTTTTTGCATGAAATAAAAAAAAAAACAGCGAATTTATCCAGAATCAAATGTAATTCAAAAATATTTTCCGCAGAACTGTATTCTGACAGTTCTCCTAAGCGAAGTACTAAAACTTCAGAGGCTCCAGGGGTTAACAGCTCGGTCACTGAGGTCTTCAGTATTGTTAAAATTTTGCTAGCGATATTATCACAAAATTTGCCTGGTTTTATCGTAGAGCATTTATGAAATTGTTGGATTGATGTAGGTAGCTGGAGATTTGTTTATCTCCTTCTTTAGACGCTTAATGGGCCTTTTGTAGAAATGAGATTCCTGAGGCGTATGAGTGGTAAAACATGTATGATAGTGGAAATTTGCAAATAATGCAAGGCTGATGTAAGCGTAATAAGTAAGATTAAGAAAGGGACGCTTAGATGATTCGGGCATGTAGAGCGAATGGACGAAGAGAGGAGTGAAGTAGTGCTCTACCTACCTCTGCGGCGAAACGACTGATGGTTTGTTAGTTAGTTAGATATACACACAAAAAAAGAAAATAAATATCTACGTAATAACTTTAGTTATTATGCAACAATCATGAGTGATTTTGATCAGTTAAGGCGATGCCATACGTAGTAATGCAAAATTATGTGTTTTTGGTTTGAAAATTTGGTCGCCTAGAAATGTTTCAGATGCTTTAATTAAATACTGCGAGTAGAATACATCTTGACCTTTGAAATAATCGAGTATTTTTTATATAAATCTTTTTATAAGCCCAGAAAAAAATAATGTATAGGCCTATGAAAACTGCTTTAAAGTTCAAAATCTCCTACTTACGAACCCATTTTCGGTTATGATTGTATTGTATAATGTGGCAAAATAAGTTATTTATAAAATGATTTAAATTAAATATTTATGCCTGAACATCCACAAAATAAAATAAAAGGCACTTTTTGGCCATGTTTTTTCTTGCATAAATTCAAAACAGGCGGATGGTGTTAAGCGGGAATTTAAACCTTATCGCCATCTACGTAAGGGTTGTTGTTGATAGCGGCTCAATTTAAAATATTACACGACGTAGTGCATCGTCTTAAATCTTATTGCATTTATATTTGCTTTTTAAAGTAAGCAACGTTATTGAAATTAAATATATATCAACGGAGCAAGTTTCATTGCAATTTTGTAATCTCTGTGATTATGAATTATTGTAAGAATTTAAAGTTAGAGCCATAATTGCATCAGCAAATTATTACAAAATCGGGGCCACCCGAAACCGACGCCTGTATAACTGAATATTGCGTATCTCAACCCAACCTAATCCAATTTAGTCCTTAAATTTATTGTGAACTATCATTTTCCCATCTTTATTTCTGAATCGTCTTCGGGTCATATTATTGGCTTAGGCCCATTGTCCACGTAACCGCACGTCATACGCACGCTTTCGTCAATTCACGATTACAAGACGAATGCTTGCGTCTTGCGTAGAAACAATGAAATCTGTGTCCACGAAGCGGCAACGTCACGTCAGCCGCTCGTCGTGCGTTCGTAATGCGGTGCGCGCGGCAACATGTCACTACTCGACCGACCGAATTGCAGTATTTTGTCTTTGTATCCGTGGTCCAACAGTAGAGACTAAATTTTGGTACGTATGTTTAGTCATTCGGTAAAATGATTGAAATACAGAATCATCTTCTGATAGATGCTCTCTGGCAGCAACAAAAAATCTACAATTTATATTTATTTCGATGTATGGATGAATCCAGTACTTTCTTCGCCTGTTTCGTCGTCTTCTAATAAAATTGTATGCTATAATCACTTCATCGTCATCACTTGACATTTTCACAACAAAATACGTGCTTTCTCGATGCTAGTTGAAAGAAAACTGAGACGTTTTGTAACGTGACTGACTATTGCATGAAGCAGCGTGGACACAACAAATATGCAAAATACGCCTATCTTCATTTGTAGGTTACATGCATCCTACCAAAGACGACTGTGTGGACAATGGGCCTTACTTGCGTATCTACAAAATTTCATCCGATTGGACCATCAATGTATGTATGTTGGTTGATAGGTTTGACATATGGGGTTCTTACTTAACCTGACATAAATTCGGTTTTTTATTTTGATTTGGAAAAATATATTCATATTTGTAATTAGTCGCATAATATGTTTAATAAAATAAAATACTTTTTTGTTTTAAAACCACGATATTAAATATCGTGGTTTTAAAACAAAAAAGTATTTTATTTTATTAAATATGTCAAACCACAAAGTGATTGCTTTCTACAATAGCATAATATGTTCCTTAAAAATTATCAACTTTATGTAGCGCCGTTTGGTTATTATTCCATTACACCTACCCAGCTACTTTTTAGACATGTTTGGCCTAAATTGAGTTTTGCTCGTAAATATTATGAATCCGCTTCTTGTAAGTCGAGATAACACGATGTCCGTGTAGTCATTTCGTGCAATAATCATTACTATTACTAAAATTATTTTAAAATTTTAATAATAATATGTTGCTAATAAAACACAATTAATGATATTAAATTATCATTAAATACTATTTTTATATTATTCGATAGCGCCAGAAATTTAACATTTAATTGAACAATTAAATTGAGGAGTGTTTTCACAAAGAGAAATATCTACAAAACATTTTTTTAGTGAGAAGATTTTAAGTGTATAATCTCTCGGGGTTAATATTTTATGATAATTGTTTATGCAAATTTAATTAACTGTTAATTACTAATAAGAAAACTCAATTCGTTTCTGAAGCCGTATTTATTTAAAAAGAAGTTGAAAATTGCGCATTGACAAAAGAGAAATATTTACGTATTTGGAAAAATAATTTTTCCACCAAGCGAAATCCCAATACATTTTATTTTTACACCAAAATTATTGTTTTTTTTTTAATATGATCAAAAATATATTTTTATCGTCGGCAAGCTAAGAGAAGGAAAGTTGCTGTAATTTTGTGATTGCCGTGGTTAATGGCAACTATCGCAAATTTCCCAGTACCGAAACCGACGCGAAGTAAGTAAGAAGCTATGGAATGAAAGTATGTATGGAGAGGATGGTAAGTAGCTTAGTCCACTTTAGACCATACCTGGCTCCAAAGTACAAATGTGGAAAAGCTTGCACAGATGTCATTCTGTTAACTGTTTGTTCATGAGAGGATGCACGAGTTGTCTTCTGTATTTTGTTTCTGTTTGTGAAAAATGATTTTGCGTTCTGTGATTTCATGTTCCAACATAAGCAATGAAAAATCTAAATCGAATAGTGGTATTTGTTTCATAATGGAGTATTTTTTTTGGTAAATTTTACTTACATTCTTAAAAAAAAAATATTTTTAATATGCTCGTAGATTACATTCCTGGAAAATGCAACAATATTATTTGCATTACCTCTTTTATTAATCTTCCCACCTCTTCTTCCTTGCCACCATCAGGAGGGAACCCCCCTCCCCCATGTGAATGCTATAGGTACGCCACTGTTCATGCTAGGCCCCCGTAGGTGTAATTTGTTTGAGCATACCGGCAAACGTCCCGATTCAACGCCCCTGTTACTGCAGCACGCACCGACCAGCAACGGTTGCAAGCAAGATGCAATTCAGACTCCGATGATCTCATGATTTACCGACAAGATAAACACATCTCCCTGTGCGACTGTAATCCTGGTTGGTACCCTCTGCCTGGTGCCCATGCCGTCCGTATGCCGCTGATATTTATGACCGCCGCTGTGTCCGCGGAACGGAACCTTATCCGGCAGGTTATTATATTAAATTTATGAAATGTTTGTCCCTTTCGTGTACCGTTGCCTGTTGACTTATGAGCGCTTTGCTTTCTTGTCTGAATCAACCGTTTGGGAATGAATTTACGCGAAGTTGACAAAACGAAAAGCAATTCTGTACATATCCAGAAATCTATGAAGTAATGTGTAGTTTATAGCTTTGTACCCGGATTTATCCTATGTACACCTTGTTATGCTTGACGACTGACCACAATTTGATCAAAGCTGAAATAGGCCGGGAATCGTCGTTTCGGGTGTTGATCATATGTCAAAATTTCAAAATGGCGCTGATCGTCAAACACATGTGACGGCAGTTGAAACATCCAATCCTAAGCTTTTAAAATTAATGGCAAATGAGAGTGGTTTATTTATGGCATAATGTAATGCATATTTTTTATTCTTTTCATCTTGGTCCTTTTTAACTTAATAGTTTATTATGTTTTTTACAGTCAAAAATCAACACATTGTCAACCTACATGTTTACTACGTTTTATTATAACGAATTGGCTGGAATTAGCTTAGTAGGTACCCAATTAGAAGAAAAAGTAGAAACAATATAGTTCTCTCAGTAAATAATTTTTGAGCCATTTTTTATTATTTTGTAAAATTATTATATAACCTCGACATAAGCTTGTCGTAGTGAGGTTAAAAATTCTAATGTAAACAATGATACAATGTAAAGAAACAATAAGTCAAGATCCCACATAAGTAAGCAATAAATCAAAACCCCCATCGATAGTCCGAGCCTTACTTGTTATGCTTACGCCGGCTAAGCACATATATATATATATATATACAATAGTGAGAGTGAGACGGTTATACTCTGAGCAATGACCAATCGAGTAATCGTACACTATTTAAGAAACTGTTTGTATGGTTTACTCTTGTTAGCATTGATGCCATTCTTACCGAAATTACCGAAAAAAACCGAAAAACCTACCGAATTCAGTTAAAAATTCTCTAACCACCCAGTGTGGCCCAGTTAAGCTCATTTGATTTGGGCACCCCTGCCCTAAACAATCCTGGAACCAATAATAACAAAATTTGAAATTTTAAAAACAATCAATCGGTCTAGTAGTTTTTAAGTCTATAGGGCACACACATAGAAATGTCCTGGAACCATCACTTCCTCTTAGAACTCTGAGGCAACAAGGAGCCAAGGTACTGGTATTACCTAACACTTGATACAATTGAATTTTATGTAGTTAACCTAGGTATTTTATTTCCCTTCCAGGTTCAGGCGCTGTAGCCCTAGCTCACTTGGATGGGTCCGGAACAGAGGAGGCCGCCACGGCTATGTTGAACCGTGTGCAGGAGCTGGGCATGGCATACCCCGGGGGGCGCATCGAACTGCAGCTGGTTGGCGGCTTCTCAGACCCGCACCGCTACTCCGAGGATCTGTTTGCTTCCATCATGCGTGAGTTATACTTACCTAATCACTATATATATACACATATATCTATTCTAAAAGAGATAGGCATCCACTATACGCTATCTACCTATCTCGCTGCCTATTCTGTCTGTATCATCTGTCATCATGCGTATGATATACCTTAAACCGAATTTAGATTACGAAACTACTTTTATGCACGTTGGAATTAATTTCATGACACCAAGCAGTTGGGAAATTGCATAATATTTTTTGTTGTGAAATCTTCAGTATCACAGCAACAATGGCGCCATCAGCATCATAGCTTTTCTTGCA
This sequence comes from Hesperophylax consimilis, assembly GCF_061612785.1. NCBI lineage: Eukaryota > Metazoa > Arthropoda > Insecta > Trichoptera > Limnephilidae > Hesperophylax > Hesperophylax consimilis. The sequence goes on from NC_142842.1 coordinate 9,902,820, forward strand.
ATGCATAACAAAATTAGTTGCACGACACTATGTTGCCAAAAAATCGCGTGGGGGGGTAAAACTAAACTAAAAGAAACCAAACTAATGTTGCAGGGGGCCCAGTTTTTGTATTCTCAGTTCAACTTAAGAATGACCTGTGGGCCGGCATGTCTCCCCCCTGCCGTTACTTAAACGCTCGCTAACACATTCATGCCCACTATTTAAATTATTTTTTTATTTTTTTATTTACCTACCTAGGAATAAAATTTTATAGCATTTTATTTTACAATAAAAATAATGCATTTTATTTTTGGTATCAGATTTATCAAATCGGCTACAACACTAGTTTGCTCAGAAATTGTGCGAATGGCACAAGTTTGCGAGATATCAGGTTCTACAGATATCTATTTTTAAATATATTAATTATCATTGCGGGTTGAGGTTTGTATTCCACCTATAAAAATTTACACCAGATGAATGGACGACTTCTCCAGCACAGCGCTTGGCATACTGACTGGGGAAAGGTAGCTGTACAATGTACACGGTCCTACCGGCAGAACCCGGTACTACAATAAATAAGCCTATCACAACATCAGTTCATTTTCTTTTGGGTACCCCCTATGTATGTTTACAAAACTACCAGTGAAACTATTTGGCGCAACTAGTTTCGTAATGTAAATTCACTAATATGTTTTCATTCTGGAAGACCCAGGATCCTAACATATCTTTACAAGTTTCTCGCCGAACTGAGAAGGCTTTTGTTTTAGGTAGATGTTTGAGTCGATACGGAACAATTTATATTTTTGTGTAATTCAGCTTAATCCTTTTCTTTCTGTTTACAGATGCGTTCCACCGCCAGCCAGTGGAGGTGGACCTGACATTGGCCTGCGTGGGTGAGCTGAACACGGTGGTGCGCGGTGGTGTGCACTGGCCCGCGCTCTACGGCGTGGGAGTCAACGTGCGCACGGGGCACATCTTCCCCGCCACCTTCCCCGACAAGGGGCCCGACACGGCGCTGAGGTACGCTCGCTACCTGGCGGGCGGCTCGCAAGTCAACCAGGTAAACATTAGACATTTGATTATATTGTTCAATCCTGGCAGATTAATAATAATAGTAATAACATTGCATTTATATAGCGCAGTTTAGTGTCATTTCACTTCAAGTGCGCTTAACTACTTGTATAACAAACTTTAAAAAAATTGTAATTCAGTATTAGTGGTTCTTAAAATTATTCCTACAGTGTGCCTTACCCAATACAGATCTAATATTATAACATTAAATACACTGTTTATACAAAGTGATGACAAAACTTAGAATAACAATAACAGCAGGACAGGACAAAACACGAATATTAAAACTAAAACATAATGTAAAACAGGAGGCAGTTTGTGCTCAGAAATGAGAATTTTCTGAGCAGACACTTTAAAAAGGTACAATAAGGAGACAACCGAAACCAAACAATTACCGGAAGTTTTAGTATATGGCTTATTATAAAATATTGAAAAGAAGTTAAAATTTATGAATGGTTAGATTTTTTAAATAATTTTGTTTTTAAAGCCCGTTTAAATTCAGGAGATTAGTAAGAGCTGAGGGAAGTCTATTCCAGATGAGAGGGCCTGTTACACTAAAAGAACGATCATAGTAAACAGCTCGATTTGACCTAGAAAGTTCAATTAGACGATTACTAACATCTAGATCTGCTGACCTTAGAGTAAACTGTCTATTGCTTAAGTTTTGTCGGATACATAGTTCCGATATATAGGCTGGCGCCATTCCTTGCATTACTAGCATTTGTAAAGCACAAAATTTTGTTGTTGTGAAAAATTGGGTAATAACGATATCTTATATTTTCTTTTTAGTGGAATGTGAAGAATGAGATCCAGTGCTGTTGCATTAACATTAATTTGTTTAATAATCTTTTGAAATATTTCAGGTGCTCGACATCTATGACTCGTCCCTGGGGATGCTGCGCATCGGTCCATTCAACTATGATCCTTTGAGGGGAGTAGATCTGTGGCTGGAGCAGTCTGACGACTTCATTCTTCAGCATCTATCCACATCTCCGCAAGTGGAACCGCCACACTTTGTTATGACGGTAAGCTCGTCTAAATATTCCCCCATTAAATGTTCATTGTAATTTTATTTCAATTCTGTTATTCATTTATTTATTTGTGTCAATATCAAGATAATAAATTCTATTTATTGATGGTCTGCTAAGCTCATCAGCGTAAGTATTGAGCCATAGGCCCATTGTACTATTTCCTACTTTTCACCATATTCGTCTGACAGTAACCAAGTTAAACACAACTAACATTAATATACTATTATTTATTAATTTTCTTTCTTATTTACACTTTATCTGACCAATCTGTTTCAGATGATCTTAGATATTGTCATTGATATTATTTAAACTTTATTTGACTATTAACTGTTTCAGATGAGGGCAAAGCTAGCACATTAGATTGTTTTCGATATGAATTTAAGATTTTCTTCTTAACCACTCAAAACATTAGAACGTCAAAAGACGTAAATATGATAATAGCAGTCAAGACATTAGAACGTCTTTTCACGTAAACGCGCGAGATTTTATAAAAATCGATTTATTTCCATCACTAGTAAACGGATTACCATGATTTAAAAAACAGAGTATCGATAATGAATAACGCTACGCGTCTGTATTCAAGGATATCTATGGAACGTAGAGTTGCATTATCTAAGCCGATTGAATCTGTCATCTTGTTCGTTCATAATTTATTGCGTTTCTAAATAATTTATTAAAAATATTTTAGTTTGGACGGTTAATATTTTGAGGTGACTAATAGTTTTTAATTATATTTCTTCAATATATAAAGTGTTATTTCTTTATGATACTCAGTAAAAAGTACATTTTTCAAGGCTTTGAAATAATTGTAAGCGATTTTTACATATTTTTGACGTTTTCATAAAATGTATATTTAGAAACGCAAATATTTACGTATAACACATTACGATAGTGGATTTCATAATCTTTCCAAAACATTTTTTAGAATGAGGCTACGTTTCCCAAAACGTAAGTTATGAAGCTTTTAGCAAAACTCGTAAATAACACAAAAATTATCACGTTTTGACAGTTCTCAAAGGAACACATAGTAGATAAAAGTCTTTGTCTGAGAGGTTAAGGTGATGCCCTACGTATTAATTTAAAATCATGTGTTTTTGGTTTGAAAATTTGGTCGCCTAGAAATGTTTCAGATGCTTTAATTAAATACTGCGAGTAGAATACATCCTGGCCTTTGAAATAATCGAGTATTTTTTAGATAAGTCTTTTTATAAGCACAGAAAAAAATAATGTATAGGCTTCTGAAAACTGCTTTAAAGTTGAAAAACTCCTACTTACGAACCCATTTTCGGTTATGGTTTTATTGTATATTGTGGCAAATTAAGTGATTTATAAAATGATCGAAAAATATTTAAATATTTATGCCAGAACATCCACAAAATAAAATAAAAGGCACTTTTTGGCCATGTTTTTTTCTTGCATAAATCAAAACATGTGGATGGTGTTTAGAGGGAATTTAAGCCTTATCGCCATCTACGTAAGGTGTGTTATTGATAGCAGCTCGATTCAAAATATTACACGACCTAGTGCATCGCCTTAATTTTTATTGTTTCAGATGAGGGCAACGCTAGCACATTAGATTGTCTTTGACAAAATTATTGACATTCATTATTATTATTTGACAAAATTATTATTGAGTTGAGAATTATATTGAGATATCTTCCATTTCACCTCATTCCTTTGTTCCTGTTTTCCCGAGAATGGATCATTTGGAGGATCCTGTAGCGGTAAGGGTTTTCTCATCAGAAGTCCCTCTTTGTTGGGTGGAAAAGTCCACCGAGGTGGTCTCGGCTCTCCTCTCCACTCCCCTTGGTTCCCTGTAGGCCTCAAGAGGGAAGAGTCCACTGAGATGGCCTCAGCTCTCCACTCTCCCTAGTTTCCCCAAAGGCCCCTCATCGATGTTAGTTTTTTTATGTGGATGGTCCATTTTTGGTACCGTGAGTATACAGGGAAATAAAAGTTCCACCCCAGAGGAAGCCCAAATGCTGGGGTAAGATCTAAATACTCTAAATTCCCTAGCTTGTATTTAAAGTTTACTTTACCTTGTTATTTTTACTGTTTCAGATGAGGGCAACACTCAAGTATATTCAGGATAACCAGTTCCCAGCCGTGACAGTGTTCCGGGATAATCGGCCGCATTATTATCGCAGGGATGAGCACACCGGGTACTGGCAACCCGTTAGATATTAATCACTAACTATTATTTTATTATTAAATTTAAAATCATTATTGTTACTGTTTAAAATCTATGGTTGATTTGATGGTTGAATGATCAGTTATGGTCGAAATTATGAAGGAAAATCTATCAGTTTGATTAACTTATACTTCTCGGTATTGTACTGGTGATAGAAGGCCATTGAGCATCCAAGTGGAGTTAGAAATCATTTAAGATTTTTTTAATAACTAGATCTAAATACCGAGGTACTCCAAAACCTTTGTCTTCCTAATTCTCCTTTCCTTCTCATTTCTTTCAAATTCTCCTACTAACCTTACGATGCCAGTTCACGTTGGACCAATGTCTACAGGACCATTTGACGTATATTGGCTGTCGCAACTCGTTGGCCACCAATCTTGGCCGGCCAACCAATTAGTGTCGATTTTTCATGCACACATCAAAGGATCTTGGCGCCAACCTTCGCCCAACATGACCTGGTAGTTTTGAGGTAAAGTTCCGAGGACATCTACACTAACCTTAGTGACGCAGCGACAGTGTTACGCACTATACAAATGTAAGGGAGTATATTCGAATACAGCAGTGGTAGCGTCAGACCTGCGTTTGCGCACGCTACAGTGGTTGATTTATATGTTATGTTTTCATAATTATTATATAAGAAATGGAGGGTTTGAATATGATGAGCTTTTTATAACTTGGGGGTCACAACATCCATTATTGTTTGATTTAAGTACAAAATAATACAAAACAAAACAACACAAAATAGTTTGGAGCAAAATTGCAAATCTATTAGTTTAATTAGATAAAATTTATAAGAGCAAGACAAGACATCTAGGTTGGCGATCACGTAATGACTGATTCCGCCTGCGATAGTTTTGCGGCCCTTGAAAGTGACTAGCGTAAAGTGACACGGCAACACTGACACATTGTCACTGACACTACTATTTGTGCTCGGAATCTTTAGATAAACAAAGTGTTTGTATTCTGCATCATTTTGACCATAACTGAATCTTTTTTAGTCATATTTAAAAGATGTTTGTTTAAGTTATTAAATTTAAATGTTCGATTATCACAACTTTCCACTTCCACTAGAAGAAAAAAACAATATAAGAAAATTAACGTCACAAAAAGCATTATTGTTATTTATCCTAGAATATCGTGCTTTTGAATACATACACATATTTTTTAAACCATCAATATGAAAATAATTTAAATATCAGATTAGAATTAAGTATCTCTTGTGATATGATTTTTTTAATGATGTAAAAACATATTTGAGACATATAAATTAATTATTAATTATTGTTATCTTGCCATATTTGGAAAACTAGCGAGTTATAATATTAACTTTACTCTATTTATATGAATATTGTAAATAAATCAAAAGTAATATTAATTACAATTCTCCAACTAGATGTGTAGACGGATACTTGATTATACAATATTAAACTATTTTTGAAAACTATCTTTTTAATTCATTGCTATGAAAATCTGAAATTGTTATGTTTATTATGATAATATTATGTTGTGTATGTTTTACTCCCATTTGCTCTCTGGATCTGCTTTTATTGAAAAATACATATTTATTTTTTGAAAAATCATTGTTTTATTCTAGCATTCTGACTAACCCTATAATATGATGATAAAAAATATGTCTGTAATAATATTTTTATTATAATAATTAAAATTCATGAGATAATAATTAAAAGAATGACAAATGGAAATGAATTATGTATCATACATAAATCAATAAAAATAATACAGTTAAAAAGTATGGATTTTTACACGAGTTTGATAAAACAATATGAGTATGTAAGTCAATAAAGTGTCAAATAATGGTAATATGTATTTTTAACCCGTGCGTACACGATAAGTCGTGTGAGAATTAGAATGTATGGGAAATGTCAGAAGTTGGAGGGATTTATAACTATTTAATGTATTTACTATGGGTAGTGTAGGAATAAACAAATTTTTTTTTTTTACATTCTGGAGTGATTTTCATACAAAAGAACCAATCTCCCATTTTCATATACATTATGTACTGCATATTTTACACAGTATTCTATGGAACACATTCCCCATGTAAAAACAGAATTAATGTAGGTAATTATGAATTAATCTTTAGCATCAGCTATGCCACCATTGGTGATAGCGAATGTGGCTTCATTCTCCGGCAGGTCGGGGGAATCGTATACCTTAGCGATGCGTGTTTCCCCGCGTCCCTTCTTGAGGGAGATGCGTGTAGTGGATGCGTGTGCGAGGATGTGCCCCCCGATGGGCTTCTTGGGGTCTGCCTGGAAGGACATGGTGGCTCCGGGATCTGACGTCATCTGGTTGGTTATGAACACGCTGACGTTATACTCCTCGGATATCTGAATAATTTTATATTGTTGTAGTTATATACATATCACAAAATTACTCAAGTCAGAAGAGATGCTATCTAAGTCATCAAGAACATCAAATCATAAAAAAAAATCAAGTTTTTAAAAAACAACGTAAATACCGCACAACTGTCCGGAGCTAGTGTGACTATTGCAACTCGAATTGGGGTATGTTGAGATACTAAAGGGATACAAATCCAGTAAAATATTGGCAATACTTGTATTGGCTGGCAACATTGGCTGCCTGAGGCGCAAGTGTAGCACGTTGAATTCCTTCCAGAAAATTGCGGAAAATAATTGAATATACATAGTATTTGTTGGCTGTGGTAGTTTTATACTGTTAATACAAACCTAACTGCCACATTAATGTTTTTTTTATGTATGAGCACAAAAACAGTAAGGTCTCATGTTGGTTACCTAATATATATTTTAAAATAATTTATTAACCTAAAATAAAATAAAAAAAATATTTCACATAAAATCCATTAAAATGTATGAAAGAAAACCATGCATCGTTCGCACGCGCTAGTGTAGCATACTGCCATCAGGATGTCTGGGAAATGTCAGAAGTTGGAGAGATTTTTAATTAACTTATGTATTTGGTATCACCGTGGTGAAAGACCACCATTGAAAATAGACAAGTATTCTCTCTCTCTCAACTCTCCACTGTAGAATAATACCTTATTCTTCTGACATTTCCCATACCTTCTGATGGTTATATGCTACTCTAGTGGTTCCTAGTGGCACGTGTTATGAGGCTTGGTTTCCTTTCATAAATTTGAATGGATTTCATGCATGATTTTGCCATGGTACACTAGCGCCTCTAGCGGCCAGAGTTGCCAGCCAAAACAAGTAAATACTGCCGATATTTTACTGGAGTTGAATGCATTATTATTATTCTGGGTATTTGGTATCACCCAGCGTTGGCTTCACAGTGTCCTCTTTGGTTTGAACTAACCAAACTGTGTTTAAAGACTGTATTTGAAAACCACTTTCAAAAATACCACCTTTACTTTCTCATTCTCTTTTATTGTTGCCTAAAACTCTCAAAATTTATTGTGGCCTAAAAACATTTTTCCGTATTGGAGATGAGTTGACAAATGAAAAAATAGAGTGAGAGCCGAAAAGAAATGCCAATGTAAAAAGCTGAACATAGGAAGGCTCATGAAGAAGAAAAATAAAAATATTGTCTGGCATGGTTTTGGTGAGATTCCTGATAGTAGCGCCACAACACGTAAGCAACCTTTGGAAAGCATAATAGAGATTATCTCACTCAAATAGTTGATGAGATTAACAAACGTTTTACCTTTTGCAAGCGCGACAATACTTGCGCTAGTTTCTGCTGCCTGTCGGCCAATTCTCCCCTTCCGGAGAAATCCACCCGGAAGAGAGCCATGATGGAGTCGACGATCAGTAACTTGAACATTCCTGCTTCCTCATGGAACTTTGCGGCTACGAAATCCAGGAGTTCTGCCTGTTAATGTTAAAATGTATTTTAAGTAATAAATTCAATATTCACTAATTTATATCTTGATTGTGTTTATTGTTCTAAAACAAAACATTTCAATTAGTTATCTTGATTAATATGAAGTTTATTTTGGTAATAAGTATACCCTGTGTTCGGAATCTAGTGGTATACGTGGACAATTGGAGAATCTATATGACAATAGGGGTTTAAAAGGTTTTTGGATTTGAGCCTTTGTTTTCGAGTAAATCGAGTCCGAAGATGGAATTTTTGGAGATATTGAAACACTGATTTTGATGTTGTAATTAAATCTTTAAAAATCATATATTTTACCAATCTCTAGACTATCTCAATCTATATTTGAAATATGTGTAGATTATGGCTTAAGCTGGGATTTTTTTTTACATCCCACGCAGGAGGCCATGGGGAAAATAATTTCCCTCGGGGCCTATGTTATCTTTGGGGATGCTGTGTAGAGGGTATTTTTAAGGAAAGGAAGGAGATGAAGTTCTGGGAAGGGAAAAGGTATGAGGGGTAGGTAGGAAAGGCAATGGGTCAAGAGAGACCAGTTGGAGAGATCAAAGCGTCTCCCCAAACCAGCCTTCCAATATTCATAGGCAGGTGCATCCTGAACACACCTCACCCGATGAACCTAGGCACTCCTGCTAAATCACCAAATATAGCGAACCACACTACCTATGGCAGAGGTGTTGATTATCCAATAAATGGTTTCCAGGTCGGCGGTACCCAAACCCGCCTCCCAAATTGGGAACTATCCCATGGACCTAAAAAGTCCTGGACAGAGCATTAGTGCGATGTTGTATGAATAGCATTGAAAAATGAACTATTATTATTTTATTTTTGTGTTGTTAATGCAGTTGTAACAGCTTATGATTTTTTTTGGGTATTAAATAAGACAAGGAACTTTGGGTTTCTATCCATAGAAAAGCTTGTTCTGTCTGAACTATGTCATAGATTCAGAAGTGATCCCAACTTTACTTTTGTGCAGTTTATTTTTAAAAGTGGAACTATGTAAGTCAAGTTACATCTGTGATTGTTCGCAGTTATCCTACTACATACATACTTTATATGTACGTACAGATTAATGAAGATTATTTTTTGGGGACGATAATAATATTTTGATCAATACAAACAAAATATTGATCTGTCTTTTGATGCTAGATTAGTTATTTTATTCTCACCTGATGTTCGGAAGTGTAGGCTCGAGCGTAAAGAACATTGTCCAATACGGCGTTTTGATCTAGATTGAATCTGTCTGCTATTGGTCGCAGGCGATCAGGACGGCTGGCAAGTGTTTTTAAGGAAATATACCTTTCAGATATTATAATGCTAAAAAACATGTCCTTCAAACTAAAGGCGTATATATATTCCACATTATGAGATTTTACAAGTGTTGTTGTAATTCACACTGATTCACCAACAAGAATCTTGGTGGACAAGAGCGGAAAACCCGTTAACAGTTGATGTCGCCAGCATAAGAACAATTCTGAACCCATTTTCATGTAAAATGGCATGTATGTATAACGAATTACCTGGGACCACCTTCTTTCCCTCAGACAGGGGAGTTCTTGTGCGGTTTCACATAAAAATATTATAGATATTCATAATGTAATCCCCCAAAATATATTACCAAATTAACAATTCAAACAAGTGATTCAAACTAACTACTGCTAAAATTTCAAGCATTATGACTCATGTTTGTTCTATGTGATGAAGTTATGATATAGTATTTAAAGGATACAAGGTGTGCTCCGTGTCCAGAAAGATGACTTTCCCTCCCGTGTAGCCATTGGCTCGTGGTATCTGACTGGTGACGCAGAGGGTGTGGGACAGTTGAGTCTTGCCTGTGCGAAACTCTCCAAACACTTCCGTGATGGCCATGGATTCCACACCTCCTCCCATTAACTTGCTGGAAGAGCAATAAAATAATAATATTATTGCCTATTATTAATCTAAAATTTATGTATTAATAATTCAAGAATAACTTATTAACAAATCTAATTTTCTCAAATATTTCACAGATCAATTGTTAACATTTATTTATGATACAATTATAAGAACTGGATCCGTAAATCATTGAATTTTACCTTTAATCTGTTGAATTTTGACTAGAACTTTATTATCTTTTGGGAAAAAGCATTATCACCAATCAATGAAGTAAAATAATGTAGAAAGGAGGCAGCCATCGCATGATTTTTTTAAATGTCCAATATTTTATTTAACATGTACTCACTCGAGTTCTTCACTTCCTGTGCTAATCTTGAAAACATTTTTACGACGATCACTGACTTCCAGCGCTGTTAAGAAACCAATAGATGATACCTTTTGGCACGCCTCTTTGATTTTATCAACTTTTGCCTCTGAGAATCCTTTTATATTGCAGAGTTTCTTTCTTGTCGTCATCTGAATACCCTTTACAGTGCATATTCCAACACCTTTCAGTTTTTTGATATCTGCTACATTTATGCCATGCTGCTGAAGTATATCCACATCTTGAAAAAAGCTTTCTTCCTCGTCAACTTCTGTTAAATGATCTTCAGTCAATTGATTTTCCATTTTTATTCCTTTACTGTGAGGATAACTTTCAATTTCAATTCAAGTTTTTACCGCGTTCAGGCCATAGACAACAAGCATTTTTTTAAAAATATTAAATAAGGCTGATTACGGAAAATATATTCATTTTCAAAATAAATAAGTTAACATGCGAGTTTTTATGCCAAACATATGGCAATATAATATATTATGAAGGTTATTGTTTGTAAATCATTTTACTCCGATTTCAGACAACCATTTATTTAAATCAATAAAAGTTTAGTTTGTTAATTTAAGAAAAAGTATTTAAAAAATCTAACGAGAAAATAAGTCCGTGATCAATAAATTATGAAATTACACTATACACACATAAAAAATAAATGCGTAAATACATACACTTTTTTATAATATTTCAATTCATGTTGACCGATTTAGATTTATTTGGATTAATAAGGAATTATAATGTAGGGTAATCTGGAAATCTCGAAACAGACGGCGCTTATGTGATCGGCGTTATTCGCACGACTTGCAGGGATAGTCCTGATCCAAATGGCGCCATTTATCAAAACAGTAAACGTTAAGGTTGGTGATTAATGTAATTAATCATATTTGTATAGTTTGTATTTTTGTGTAGCGCCGTTTTTTATAAAAATAATCTAATGGGCGATATGGAAGGTGTAAGGTATTATCAGCATTTGGCGCATCAAAATTAAACGGTATAAAAACGCTTCATTAATGATTAAAAATGCGCCAATGGAAAGGTCCACACCAAAAACATCTTCAATTAGATTTTGTAATTAACGAATTATTTGAATAATTCAGTACCTGATTTTGTAATTTTCAACGAAAAATATGAAATAATTGTTTGAGCATAATAAATATTAAACTTCTGGTAGGTACTGTCTGAAAATTTATATTATCTATGATTTTCCTCTCCAATATGATTTTTCCCAATGATACCAACATTATTTGATTCAACGGTTTGAAATTTGTTTGAAGTTCAGATTTAGTTCGGAATTCTGAGATTTGAAATATGGTTTGTGTTCGTTAGCTGTGATTTGTTATAATTTAGTGCTCATACTAATGGTGTATTATATTAAAAATCAAAAATAATTAATAACTTATTGTGTCGCATACCTTTATGAATTTGATTTAGAATTAAAACGCAAATATTTTCGACAATATATAAGTGATGGCTTTCCAGGGTTACGAAGATTTTGTGAAAAGCGTTTATCAAGATCAACACAAAGCTAAACCAATTAATTTAACATCAGTGGAAGAAGGCAAAAATTTACGCATTAAAAAGCAAGCCAAAGAACGTTCGAGCAGAAGAATAGACACCTTCTATTCGAACAGGGTTATCGAGGACGATAATGACAGTGTTCCGCCGACGCCGAATTTGGAAGGAAAGGCACCGAAGCAAGAAAATGGGCCTTCAGACCTCAGGAAAAGACAAATGCTGCAATGGAAACAAGAGCGTATGAAACGAAAGAAGTTAGAACCTAAAAAACCGCCTCCGTTCAAAGTTGGCGTCGTGAAGCATGCTATTGCACCTTTCCAAGAGGAAATATTCCAAAATTGTAAACATACTGTGAAAGCACCCCAAGCCTCTAACCAGAGAGTCACAAGAGCTACAACCCGAGCCAATACTAGAGTTATACAACAGGCTACTACTCATTCTCACAAGACACAAGTTCAGCAAAAGTCATTTGCTCCAGCAAATGCAATGTTTCACCCACCCAAGGTAAACATTGTTGAAAGGCAAAAACCCAAACTTAAATACACACCTAGGAAAGCAAAGCGCGACAACAGTGCCAGAGTATTCGCTGCTAACCTATTCCAAAGTACCAGCTCGTTAAAAAACATGAAAAAATCACCAGCTAAGGCAAAAACAAATGTAGCTATCGAAAGTAAAAAAACAGTTAATGCCAATGTTCCAATGAAGAATAAGCAAGCTCTGTTCAGAGCTACCCGCAGTAAGGCTGTGGATCTAGATGAATCCTTTAATATCAAACAGGAATCACCCATTAAGAGTTCACCCGGAAGAAGGACCCCCATTAATGTTTCAAAGACGAGTGAAAGTGGAGCATCACAAACAAGCGAAAGTGGTGGAAATTTGTTCTCTAGTCCAGATCCGAATTCAAGCACAGATCTGGTGATTTCCAGCCCCTTTGTCACAGTTGGGAGAGGCAAATCATCTAGGCAACAAGAGTCTATGGTTAAAATTAAATTCGGTAGGTTAACCCTGTTCTCGCAATACACATTTTTACCACCTTTGTCTTTATGGGTTTTTGAACTTGGTTGGTTCTTTTTTTATATACTTTATCTTAATTTCGAAATCTTTAAGATTATGATTGAAAAATTTATCATTTATTAACACATAAGCGCACAACAAAGTTAGCCATGATTTCTTTTATGATGGAATGAAGTGAAAACTGCCAGTGAAGTGAAGTCAGGTATCTCACCAAAAACATTAAATATGAGACTTTCTAAGTAAGATTCTTTCATCAAAAGAGGATTTCGTTAAAAAAAATGGATTCAATGTTACTTTATTCATAACATTTCTCTCTATTACAAGCATTATTAGAAGGGATTGAGGTTACAATGTAGCTTGTAGGGTTATAACATCTCTTTTTACTAGGCTGGTCTTCGGTTACAATCATAAATAAACCACTCACTAGATCGATATCTTCGGGCTTTTTGTATTAAACGAATTGGCCCTAAAAAACGATAGATATGCCAATATATACACAGCAAAATTCTCATTCGGAGCCTACTTATACTATACACCAATGAAAAACTCTGAAAGTTTATTCCATAGACTTTCAGAGTTTTTTATTGGTGGATATTGTTAGGCAATCATATGACGTCACAATATTTCGGTTCCAATTTTCGATCAGAGTTATACTCCCTGGTTACAATGAAGCTTGCAGAGTTTTAACAACTCTTTATATTGCGTACATGCATCATTAGAAGAGGAAGAGGAACTTATAGAGCTGTAACGTCTCTTTCTATTGCACTGCCTTTATTTACATTCATACAGCCCATAGAATAACCGTCGCTATTATTTAGAGATGGTGAATCATTAATTTTTTTTTGTGAAGCTTGCACTGATCACAAGAGTCTCGGAAGTGTTCATTCTGAACAATTTATAGATATTTGCTAAACTGCTTGCGTTGTTTTCATATGATTCCCTTCTGTTGGCAGGCTACTCGCAGATGTCCCCGGAGAAGTCGGCCCAGTATTTCCGGATGCAGCTGGACAGGCAAGTGGCCCGGCTCTCGGAGCTATGCAAAACATGGAGAACTTACGAACAGGAGCATGGGAGTGAGCTGGTTGAGGACTCTACGGTAAGTCCACATATTAATTAAAAAAAAAGTAATTTAATGTGATTTCCGCACTAAACTCCCAACTGCTTCCAATCGTCCGGAGTCTTTGGGACTACGGCATCCCCAATTGGGGTACATCAATTTAAAAGCCACTAAACTAATCAATAAAGGTCCAACAATAACCAGTGAACTCACAAATGTTGAGCCTTATGTACTTTTACTTCCAATAACTTTTATATTATGTCCTTATTACCAATACTCATAATTAACCACTCAGAACATTAGAACGTCAAAAGACGTAAATATGATAATAGCGGTCAAGACATTAGAACGTCTTTTCACGTAAACGCGCGAGATTTTACAAAAATCGATTTATTTCCATCACTAGTATACGGATTGCCATGATTTAAAAAACAGAGTATCGATAATGAATAACGCTACGCGTCTGTATTCAAGAATATCTATGGAATGTAGAGGTGCATTATCTAAGTCGATTGGATCTGTCATCTTGTTCGTTCATAATTTATTGCGTTTCTAAATAATTTATTAAAAATATTTTAGTTTGGACGGTTAATATTTTGAGGTGACTAATAGTTTTTAATTATATTTCTTCAATATATAAAGTGTTATTTCTTTATGATACTCAGAAAAAAGTACATTTTTCACAGCTTTGAAATAATGGTCAGCGATTTTTACATATTTTTGACGTTTTCAGAAAATGTATATTTAAAAACGCAAATATTTACGTATAACAAAACAATACGATAGTGAATTTCATAATCTTTCCAAAACATTTTTTAGAATGAGGCTACGTTTCCCAAAACGTGAGTTATGAAGCTTTTAACAAAACTCGTGAATAACACAAAAATTTTCACGTTTTGACAGTTCGCAAAGGAACACAAAGTAAATTAAAGTCCTTTTCTGAGAGGTTAACTCTTTTTCTGGTTATCATTCAAATGTTATTGAATAAGTTAACATTAAAATTTAAAAAAATACAATTGTAAAGTTGGCTGTCGGAACAGATTCTAAGGAGCGCCCCTGTCTGTACAGTGTAATAACGGGAGGAATATATCGCCACCCCGTTGAGGGGGGTTAACGTAGGGTCTGTAGGAAAACATTTATTAGTGTGGGTCTTGAAGAGGTCCGGATTATATTTATATATACATATATATTTTTTTATTATTAATTATTAAACTTTTGAATATAATATTACAATTCAGGTTTTACATAGCTTCTGTTTTCTATTTATACTACTCTTCCATTAAAAGCATTTGCTTGTGGATAGACATACTTGATGGATACATTTGCGAAAAAATAATGGTACATATAATGCATTAATAAAAATAAAATAATGCAGTAATATAATGCATTATTTTGTGAAATAATTAACATATTTTAAATTAAAGATTTATGTTACATCAAAGTTACGGTTACAAAGTAAAAAAATAATTACTAAAAATTATTAAAATCCATACAAATTGTTGTATTTAGAAAGAAGAAAAAAATATTATGGAGGATAAATAGAGAATTGTAGGATAATTTGTGAGATTTTCAAGTGAAACTAGGGGAAGCAGTTTTTTTGTTAATGATTTCCCTAAAATATTTTTTTATTGAGTTTAATATTTGTTTGTTTATCATTAGACATCGGATTATATGCACTAACAAAGTGCCAAAATATGCATGCAAATATGCACTAAAAAAGGCCGAAATATGCACTAAAAACTCTTGATTTGCCCAAAATATGCACAATCAAAATCAAAAAACAATTTATATTTTTATATATTTTAATTAAAGACCGTACAAAAACAGCGAAATATTCTTAAAATTATGCATAGTTTTTGTAAAAATATACAACTAAGTATTTTTCCAAATTTTCGAGCTCAAATTTGTGACGTTTGTCACCCAGTATTAATTTGTACGCCGAAAACGACGTCTCTACGTCAACTGACGTCATTGGACAAAAATTAAAATTTGGCGCCATTTCTGGAGATATCTGTTTAGGCAGGGTATGACCTGTGTCGTTGATGTAGGCATTAATGTTCTTCATATCTTCAAGACTCGGGTTTTTAAGCAAAATAGAGTTTAACTTTTTACGAATCTTTTCTGATATTGAATTAGGAAGGGCGTTGGCGAATTCGATCATTGTTTCCAGTATTTCTATTGCTTTAATTAGAGGAAGGTTTTTTGTTACCAATTTTTTATGGTATCTGGTAACTTGTGGAAATGTGTTGAGATGAGGGCGATATTCTGTTTAATGGATGCGTCTTCAAATGCTAGCTTGCTTGAATGAATCGCAATGGTCTCAGAACTGTCAATCGGTATAGCTTTTGTAAGGTGATTTATGCATAACAATCCCTACCGCGTTTCAGTCAGTCAGCCACCGCGCTCGTGCCCCTAGCGTCCGAGTCACCTAGCTCCCTATACGTAGATGATACCTCCCGCTATCAAACGAAATATGCACGATTTGGGAAAAAAGGCTGAAATATGCATTAACGTCGTAATTAGAGAGTTATATGCATTTGCATATGCAAATATGCAAATGCATATAATCCGATGTCTATTTATCATTAATGCTTCTGATTTCTTCTGGGAATTTATTAAAGAAATGATTTCCTTGGTGGTTATAATGGTGCAGGGCAAAAGAAGTGTAGTTTAGGGCATGCAAATATATATTTAAGTCTGGTTCGATATTATATGAAGGAGGAAAACAGAAGACAGGAGCTCTTTCCACATGCAAGCCGACTTACACAAAAACAAGTTGAAGAAACGACCCATTCTCAAGAAAGCCAACATCGACTGTGATATATAGAATATCCGTAGTGAGACGGGAACAGTAAAATATATACAGATAAGAAATTTATGAACTAATAAATAAATAAATGAAGTTATCAACAAATGCTAGCGACCTACTAATAAATCATGCCCCTTTTCTTTGGGGCCAGCTATAATGTGCAGTACATTATTTCAGGATCTCATCAGCCTGGCTATCGGGCAGACTCAGCTGCTGATCAGCAAAAAGTTTGAGCAGTTTCGCGGCCTCATCATGCAGTGCGAGAACAAGGATCGGCGAGAGGGGGAGGGAGTGGTCACCGTGCAAGACCTGAGTGGCTTCTGGGACATGGTCTACATGCAGGTAACAAACTTCACACATCATTCAGCCAGAACATGGAACAATCAGAGAACACTCTGTCACTCAATGGCAAAGTGCACCCCTACATCATAGACGGAGAGTTTCTCTCAAGCCACCTTAATACAAGTGCGTAAACTTTTTCATAGCTTTCCTGATAGGACAACGGTTGTACACCACACTTTTTCCAATACTCATATATTTTTTAAGAAAATTAACGCCCAAGTATGTGGGTCGTAAGGGCATAGAGATTAATGCACATATTTATACATTTTTGTATGTATTACTTTTTAAACTTTATTTATTTCTTTTTACATTATGTACTCTCATATATTACTCAGAGTATTACACCCCCCACCCCTCTGTTCCTCTGAAGCCGAAAAATCACAACATTCTGAATTCTCGATGTTTCACTAAAAAAAAATTTGTGATGTAGATTGTCATTGTCGAAAGATACGATTTTTTCCAATTTTCAGAATAAGGAATTCCAGTCAGTAAAATTTTTTTTTCTTTCACTTTCTAACTACATATACCAATTTTTTTATTAAAGTTTGATTTCTTAGTTATTAATTATAAATAATTTTCAAAGATTGCATCGAGATCTGATATCTAATTCAACGGTACACACCCTACACTAACAGAGGAGGAAATTTTAATAGATCTAACAAACGATCCTGTGCACAAAGCCTCGTTTTATGAGCATTGGATATCGCTTTTTAATATCTTCGTTTGGCTACATCAATAATTAAATTGCTGTTGCTGTTTGGATCGTCATATATTTGCGAATTTGGTTTTTTACTCGTAGAAATGAAATTCAAAAAATCAGAGCGGTTACAGATAGTAGATGGGGTGTCTGTTTATCCAATTTAGAGTAGTGTTTTGTCAGAAACTCACTAGTAAAATTATTACCACCTATGTGCATATATGTATGTTGATAAAATAATAATATATTTAAAAAATTTGTTACCCACCCTATGATTTCCTTTATTCCTATTAAAAGTACATTTAGGATACGTTGTTTCATAGAATTTGCAATAATTCATCAAATTTCAACATTCTTTTGCGAATTCTGTGAATGTTCTATTCAAGTTCTGTTATTATATCATTATAGGCCAGTTACTTGACAGAACTGAAATAATAACAGCACTTGAAAATTAACTTTGAAATTTGAAGAATTGTTCAAATTCTCTGAAACAACCCGTCTTTCCTTTTTTTGGAAGACACCGATGCAAATGAAGATATGTTTTTTAAGCTGTAATATTTTTCACTCTTCCCTATTGCAAGTTATTCATTCGCATAAATGATAAATAATATTGGACCTAGAACTGTTCCTTGTTCATGTACCTTTTGTCAAAATGTGTGGCGTTGTTGGGAAAAATAGCCTGCATCGAAAAATATTTTTCTTACTTTAGAAAGCCTGCGTACTATTTTACATGTACAAAACTTGACTGAAGTGTAAGTTATGATGTTTCAGGTGGAGAATGTAGATATTCGATTCAACAGACTGACTGAATTAAAAGCTAAGAATTGGAAGGAGGATGAGGTGGAACTGAAGGTGACCAAGGCCAAGGCTAAGAAGAAGCCTGTGGGAAAGGGCAAAGTTGCGTCTTCCAAATCATCCAGTGGACTGAAGGCGATGATCTTGGGTAACTTCGATTTATTATTATTTTTATGTTAAAATATCATGTTGTCGACTGTGGTTTGGCAAAAAACCCACAAGCCACAAAAAAAAATTTCTGCAGACGTTAAAAACAAAAACTTACAAATTCATAAAAGTTATTAAAAATCTTGAAGATTTTATTTATGAAAATGTTTATGTGTTTTTAAAAATTTTGGAAGTAAAATATTGCAATTATGAGGAAATCCAATAATTTCATACACGGTTTTCTGGAAATAACCTAAAAAGAATTGTACACATATATTTAGTTTTTAGTATTAACCCTTACCACTCCATTATATTTTAATATTTTTTTTCAGCCAACTCTAATTTAAAAAATGGCAAAATACTAATTTATTGATAGGCAGTTACAAAAAAAATCGTTAAAAATTCATTAATTTATTCTTCAAATAAAAAATATTTTACAGAAAACATTATGGACTACTTATATTTTTGCATAGTATGGTACTTTTTCCAACATTCTCCAGGATGGAGACCAGGTTTTCTGGAAGAGGTCTCACAAAACCACACTGTTTCGTGACTTTCGACATTTGTTGTACTGTCATCATTATCATTGTTATTTTCTGTGCTGTTAACACTATCAGCATCAGGATCTTCAAGGCTCGTACTCACTGTCACTTTCATAAGATTCATCTTCCGAAAACACTTAGGACGGGTTGTTTCGGAGAATTTGAACAATTCATCAAATTTCAACGTTCATTTTCAAGTTCTGTGAAAGATTTTTTCAAGTTCTGTTTTTATTTCAGTTCTGTCAAGCAACTAACCTACAATGATATTTAGAACCTAATATATATACATATACAGGGTGTCCGGAAACTCGTAGTACAAGCGGGAAACTGGTGAATCTACATCACATTTGGAGTCGATTTTGTAGTATATTTTTTTTTTATTTGAGCTTTCGTTATCGAGTAAATCGAGTTTGAAGTTGATTTTTTTTTTTTTTTTTTTTTTTTAATCAAATTCTTATAAATTATTACTGAAGATCAAAGTACCCAACTAATTAAAACTATTTGAAAGTAAAACAAATGAAGAAACTCGGATTTGAAGCATTATTTTGAAATCACCCTTCATTTAACCCGGTGTAGTCATAAAATATTTCTGCTCTGCAGGGTTAAAACATCTGTTATTCAACCCTAAACACCAGAAAAAACTTTAACCCTAAAATAGCCGAAAAATATTTTTTTTTGGTTTTTTTTTTTTTTTTTGAAAATGCTCAAATCAAAAAACTTTATGTTTTTTTGGGTTCCCCATGTGGTGTAGATTCTCCAGTTTCCCGCTTGTACTACGAGTTTCCGGACACCGTGTATACATCTAAATACTATATACATCTAAATACTAACCTTAGTATTTAGATGCCATATCACGCGAAGTTCCCGCCATTTTAGGTTATGTGAATTTGCAAAGGTTATTTTATAGCAGAATAAAAACGGAAAACAGTGAGTTTAAATGTTTTTTATCGAATAATCACAAGAAACAAAGTCACGTGTCAAGTTTTGCGCACGAAAATACACCGCACGCTCACGTCTTATCTTGTCGGCCGCCAGCCGACAACTGAGTTGTAGCGTACAAATAGTGATGTTGTTTGGCACCCGACAAATGAGTGGTAAGGGTTAAAAATGAATTAATCAGCAAAAATTACTTTACCATGTAATTTATGTATTTGAATTATTTAATATATTTGAAGACTATTCTATTTACCAAAACACGGTCAATGTGATTTGATTAGAGCGTGAGCACACAGAGAGCGGTCAGGAGTTCCGAGTTCCGCGTTTGGCGTTCATTAGAATGTACTGATACTATAACAACAACGCACACAGCGGGCAGTCAGACCGCGGCGGTCAAAACGGAACGCCGCATTCTAAGAGTTCTTTTGCCGCCGAGGCAGAGAACGCCAGAACGCCGCGATTTTTGAGGTTACAAACACAGAAAAGTTAATTGAATTGGTTAGGGAAAGGAGTTTGTTATACGATTTAAGTGATGTAAATTATAAAAAAATGCGAAAAAAGAGTCGAAGCTTGGTTTGAAATTGCTACTAGTAAATTTAAATTTTAAGTAAATTTTATTATTAGTAAATTCGCCTTGTTCTTCTCGCGTTGTGTTGATTGGGTGCACCCAATACTTTCTTTTCTTTTTAGAAACTGTTAAGCTCCACAAGAGCAATATATTTTCACGGATGATGAACTTTCTAGTGACATGTTGCATATGCAAAGACCCAAACGAAACTAGAACGCGAGAATTTGAACGCCGCTTGTGTGCGTTGGAACTCTTGAGCGGTCAACGGTCACTAGAACGCAGAACTCTGACCGCTCTCTGTGTGCTCACGCCCTTAAGGATTGAGTCAGCGCAGGCTTTTTTTTAAATGCGTTACTTGTTTTAGTTAGTACCTTACAAAAGTACCAACTATCTGGAGACAGTGCGACTATGGTACCCCTAATTTGGATATGTTGTATTGGCCGAAGATAGCGTTGAGTGGAAGGAATGAGGAAGAGTATCTTCCACTCTAGAAATATACTAAATTGTGAATATTATTTTTAAATTAATTAATTGTATCAACACAAGTGCGCACGCCAGAATTCGAACCCAGATTCCTAGTCGAGAGTCTTACCCTTCAACCTTGCAGGCCGTCCATAAAAGTATCATTTACGAAAGCTCGACTAGTAACTGTCCTTTCGGATCTAGTCACTAATAAAGCAACATTTCGATTCTTCTATGGTGTGGTGTTGGCATATACAGTAGAACCCCGTTAATTCGAACCCCGATAATTCGAAAAAACGCGTAATTCGAAATTTTCGCCAAAAAAATTTCCGCAGAAAAATTTTTTCATACAAAATTTTTTTTAATTCGAAATTCGTTAATTCGTAATTCGAAATTTATTTTTGTCCGCGCACGAAAATTTGTTCATGTAATTCGAAAAAAAATTATTTTTGCGAAAATAAATCATAATATTTCGTAAATCTGAATCTAAAAGTCAGCCGTGGCGGTAAAACGCCGAAAAATGTATTTTTACGTGGTTATACATCGTCCTAATTAGTATTATTATTTTGTAAATCTGAATCGATTTACACTGGAATGTCATACTTTTTCAAATTTATTTCGAATATCCGAGTTTGAAGTGCCGAGAAAATACGTTTTACGCGGAAATATGTCGTAGTTTTACGAGTTTACATCAAATATCTGAATTTAAAGGGTCGGCTGCGACGAAACTCAGCCGCGAAATTTCGATTTACGCGTAAATGTATCATATATTTACGAGTTTATTTCGAATATTTGAATTTTAATGGCCTGCTGCGACGGAAATCGGCCGCGAAATCTCGATTTACGCGTAAATATATCGTATTTTTACGAATTTATTTCGAATATCTGGATTTTAAAGGGCCCGCCGCGAAGGAAATCGGACGCGAAATTTCAATTTACGCGGAAATATATCGTATTTTTACTAACATTACTTCGAATATCCGAGTTAAAAAATACGGCGCCGCGGAAATCGGCCGAAAAATTTCGATTCACGCCGAAATATGACATATATTTACGAATTTGCTTCAAATATCTGAACTTAAAAGGCCGGCCGCGACGAAAAACTGCCGATAAAATTCGATTTACGCGAAAATGTATCATATTTTTACAAATTTACATCTAATATCTGAATTTAAAGGGTCGGCCCCGACGGAAATCGGCCGCGCATTCTCGATTTACACGGAAATATATCGTATTTTTGCGAATTTATTTCGAATATCTGAATTTAAAGAGCCGGCCGCGACGGAATAGGGCCGCGAATTCTCGTTTTACGCGGAAATATATCGTATTTTTGCGAATTTATTTCAAATATCTGAATTTAAAGAGCCGGCCGCGACGGAATACGGCCGCGAATTCTCGTTTTACGCGGAAATATATCGTATTTTTACGAATTTAAATTCAGATATTTGAAATAAAAGGCCGGCTGCGACGGAAAATTACCGCGAAATCTCGATTTACGCGGAAATACATCGTATTTTTACGAATATCTCAATTTAAAGGGTAGGCCGCGACCGAAATCGGCAGCGAAATCTCGATTTACGCGTAAATATATAGCATTTTTACGAATATCTGAATTTAAAGGGCCCGCCGCTACGGTAATCGGCCGCGAAAATAAAGAAATAATTGGTATTAATACGAATTTACAACTGAAATACCATCCGGATTTGAAGAGGCCGCCGAGAAAATCGATTTTCGGCATATTTTTTTTCATAAAATTTCGAATTACGTGGGAATTCGTTAATTCGAAATTTGATTTTTGATGTCCCGTGGATTTCGAATTAACGAGGTTCTACTGTATTGTGATATTGTTTATGTGAAATAATGTCTTATAAGTCATTAGCCATAGTAATCTATAAAGTGCATGTTACCAAAATGTTGCAGCTGCCCGTATGAAGTCCAAGGTAGCGACTCCCGTGACTGAAGCTCCGGTGATGACCCACCTCACCCCTAAGGACACCATCACCTTCAACGGGGGCTTCTTCTCTGTCACGTCCCCCGTCAAGAACCGCCACGAAGAGGAGGCGGTCAGGACACCAGGCAGGCGGGTGTCCATGTTGAAGACTGTCATCGCTTCTGAGGCGAAAAAGAGGCTGTCTACCAAGGTATTTTATCTTGAATCTGCTGAAAAGCGCCATTTATCACTGATTTTGGCAACGATCTTTGGTCACTGGGCAACTCAGAAAAGTGGTGATTCAACACACCCTTGAAAAGTGATGAAAAAACTAATATAAATAGTTTCGTTAGATTAGGTTTATAAGACGATTTTTTGTTTTCTTTCATCTCTTTTTAACTGTGGAGAGCCAGATCAGAAAATCTTGGACATACACTCGATTGCCAGATGAATATACGAGGAGTTGTGCAAAAATTATCTTGACGAGTTTTGCTCAAAATTCGGACTAAACACTACTACACATATATTTTTCTATGTTTTTTTTTGTTTATTAGATAATATTTCTTATTATTAAAATATATTTCATGTTTATATCGTAACATGTTTGTACAGAACAGCTAACATTATCTAAAAAAACTCTTGTTTTTTGGAGACAACTACTGTCAAAAACTATATATTTATAGCAATATATAAACTGGTTTTATCATGTGAATACATGCCCTGCATGAAAAACAACAACAAAATTAGTTTTCAAAGAAATAATGACCTTTAACTTTTTTGAAAACTCAACTATTGTCATTTTTGCCACACCATTTTATGTAAACAAATTTTGGACAATCGTAGACAAATTATTTTATAAGCTCTCACAGAGGCCAAACTCATGAAATAAACAGTGACGTTAGTGCAAACGATTCTGATTTTTTCCTTTATACATTTTTCGAAATGTAAGGGTTAAAATTCCATCACAAAAAGCACCAGCGTGGACGGTACTAGAGTTAACACACGTGTGCAAGCGCCAAATACGGTCATGAAAAGTGGAGCGCACATGAGCAACAGTCCACTGAAGTGTCGAAAAACAAAATACTGTCCTGTAAACCTAACCTAAAGTAACCTAGTTTTTTTTCCATCACTTTCGTGACTTTATATCACTTTTGAAGTGTGTGTTGAATTGCCACTGTCCTGAGTTGTCCGTTTACCATATCCTATGCAATTTTTCTGGTTGTACCACTGTGACGTAACACAATACATATTGTCACCTCTTGCATGTTTTTTTAAATACCGATTATCTTCTTTAGTATGTATTACATAATAATAATGATATTTGACTGATTTATACAGTGCCTTTTGAAAAATCAATATTTTAAACCACCAATGTACATATGTTGTGTAGGTACTTACTTCCACTATTTTTCACCACATCTACTTGTTTATTTTTATTTTTTTTACCATTTCTCGTTTACTGTAACATTTATACTATGTATGTTCCACATCACTAACCCATTTTCTCATCTATTTTTCTTTTTGGATGATTTTTAATATTGTTTTAATTACTATTTATCTACCAAGCTGTTATGTAAATTTTGTTAAATGTTCTTTATTTTTATTTCAGACACCTCCCAGTGCTGCTGCCATATTGAGAGCATCTTGTTTATCCAGAAATATTGGCACAAAGAAAATCTACAGTGTGGAGGAAGCTGAGGTATATATCATTTTGTTTTATTTTTACTATGCAGTGGTAATTTACTGAAAACATAATATGTAGTTTGGCTTGAATGTTTTTGAAAATAGTGCATCTAGTATTTTGATTAACGGTTGTTTTCAGTCAAAACCTGATTATTTGGTCTCGCCGGTTGACCTAAACAAAACACCTGGTAAAAGTATCCTCAAAACCCCCGGAACCAACAAGAAATCCACCACACAAAACTCAAAGAAAACAATCAAGGTATTATTCATGGGACAGTCGAGTGATGAAGAAGTGGAAAATACATCCAAGTCCAGACGCTCCAGCAGATTTTCGACCACAAAAGATAACAAAGATAATGAGGTTTACACAGAAATTAAAGGACAAGCAAATGGGATAGATAAAGAGATCAAAGTAAAAGCTAATGAGACAAATGAAGAAATGGAAGAAGTTAGTGTACCAACTCCAGCTAAAAGGTCACGGAGGTCCAGACTGAATGATGAAAACCAATCGCCAGTAATCAATATGGAAGTCTCATCGACAACTAGAAGGAAGACTCCTAAGAGAAGGAGTGGGAAGAATAATGCGGTGGGGGAGGAAGCGGGGGATGTTGCGGTTGGGAATCTGATTGACCTCGGGGAGCCGACCCCTCTGCCCAAACCCGCCAGGTCGCGCAGAACCAGACTGACCCAAGAGTTCAGTCAATTATCAGGTGAGAATTATGTTCATTTTCAGGGGTCACCATTCAAATCCAAATGAGCTGTAGATAATAGAATCAAAAGGAGATATGGCATGGAAGCGTGTCAACTTTCGCCGAGCTACCACCAAACTGCAATGCAGCGCAGCCAATGAAAGTGTGCATTTAGTGATTTAGTGTAGAGAGTATGACGAACCCATTGCACGGGAAGTGGACACACGTCTTGCAAAAGCCATCCCAAGTTGTGAGCTACCGCGCGCAGGGCTGAATGGCAATGGGGAACTTTGTCGTGAACGGTGCCTTTGAAATATAGGGTCGCATTTCGAACTATTTAGACCTTATCCCAGCACTCAGGCCTCTACCGGGGTGGACTTTTTACTTCCCTAGATATTCATGGGACCAAAAATGGACTATTCGATTGAAACTTACATCAATGAGTTTTGATCGATGATGGCCTTTGGCGAACCTAAGGGAAGTGAAGAGAATAGCTGAAAACACTTCGGTGGACTCTTTTCCGTGTGGCTTTTAGGGAACCCAAACAAAGAGGGGCTTCCGATGGGAAAACCTTATCGCTACAGGATCCTCCGGGGGATCCATACTCTTTAAAACAGAGACCCTCATGGGAACTGTAAATAAATTCAAAGGAATGAGGTGAAATGGGAAATAGCATAATTGGCCCAAGGACTGAGAGACTGAGGAACTACCCGTAAACCTTCTCCGCTTTAATAAATAATAATAATTACAATAAAAATAATAATATGGTGTGCAGATTGAAAAAAACACGGGGTGCCGCTGTGAATAGATGGTATTTGCAGTATTATGGGTGAACAATGTTGGCGAGACTTGAGGACACGGTTTTGTTCATGGCCCATCTCCCTTTTTACTATTATCTATATTTTTTTACCAATTAAATCCGAGTGAACGATAAGTTTGAAATCTAATGTCGAATTGATTAAACATCCGTCATATTGGAACAAGGGCAACTGCTGATTCTCGGCCAGTTTCAGCATATAATCAGCCGTCAAGTATAATTATCATGCTGTTACGCTTGAGAGCACAATTTGATCACGAGCTGAAAGGGCCGCGAATCGATGATCGTTCAAATTTCAAAATATCTATAGTGAGATTTCAAACATCCCGGCCTGAACTCTTCATTCTTCTTTTTCACAATAATAATATATGAGTTTATTTATTACACTGTTATACGTGGTGGAATTATATACATAGTATTAAAATAGAAAATAAAACATTTTTTAACTTATTTCCACTTGTTTATTTTACCAGTACCGGTTCGTCCTATTATGGACATGAAGATGACATGACATGCCAGCCTGAAGATGTCCATAATAGGACGAAACCGGTACTGGTAAAATAAACAAGTGGAAATAAGTTAAAAAATGTTTTATTTTCTATTTTAATAATAATATATCTTTATTTAAGAAATTTGCAACTCTAAGGACGGGTTGTATCGGAGAATCTGAACAATTCATCAACTTTCAACGTTCATTTTCAAGTTCTGTGAAAGATTTTTTCATGTTCTGTTTTTATTTCAGTTTTGTCAAGCAACTAGCCTACAATGATATAAAAACAGAACTTGAATAAATCTTTCACAGAACCCGAAAATGAACGTTGAAATTTGATGAATTGTTCAAATTCTCCGAAACAACCCGTCCTAAGAATACATGTTAAGAGTCATTGTGCACATTTTTTTTATAAATTAGGTAGTAAATAGAATTATCAACAGAATATAATAATATCAAAACAATATGTAGTATGTAATAAATAGAAAAAGTTGAGGTTTCTCATAACCTAGCCGCTAGCCTAGTGAGGCAGTCATTTTAAAAGTTAATTTAAATATACAGCTCGACATTTAAGTGTAGAAAACAAATGATGGCGCTGCAATCGTTTTCTAGGTTTTAAATGGCAACACCAAGATGGCTCATAGGACAATGAATGTATGTTAAAAAAAAAACACTTCAGCCAAAATGCATATTTCATAACGTATTTGTATTTTCAAAAATTTTGCACAAAAAACTGTAATTTAAATGGAAGTAAAATAAAACAAAACAAGTCTTAAGTGGGCGTTTATTTCGCTATAAAAACGTAGGTACAAAAGGTATTTAAAAATCTGAGTCTATTAATTCAACACCTGACATGTAATTATTATCTTCGTCCTCATGCGATTCTTCTTCTTCCGTATCTTCATCTTCATCTAAACGTATTATCAGTTCATCGATATCATCATACAGAGTACTGCCTCGTGCATAATATTCTGCCTCAATTTTCATCACGTGTTTGCAACAATTTTTCCAATCATCAGCACTTATGCTATTAAAAGCATTTTCTGTCAGCTCTTTTATATTGACCGTGTTTCCAATATTCTGAGATGCAACTTTTCGTTTGGCCTGTGCCCAAATTAGCTCAATCGGGTTAAGGTCGCAGTGGTAAGGGGGAAGCCTTACAACCGTGTGACCATGCTCTCCTAATACTTCATCAATATCATATACAGGCTCTGGCTTATGCATTTTAACCAGAGCCAACAATGATGGTTTCCTTAATGAATTGTCAAAAACAATGTTGTTATGTAATAACCATGCTTTTATGTCATTAACTCTCGTTGAGGTTGTTGGTGCCTTGTTTCTCACAACACTGTGATAAGGCGCATTATCCATGACAATAATGGAGGGCTCTGCTATATTGGGTATGAGCTTCTCAACAACCCACTTTTTAAAATTATGTGCATTCATTTCAGAATGGTAATCCTCTTTTTTGTTTGTTCCACTAAAATTTAATAGGGCATTAGGGACAAAACCCATTTCACTTCCAGCGTGAACAATGATCCAGCGCTTACCTTTTGAAATATCGTGTTGAACTCCTGTCACATCCATAGATTGCCAGCATTTCTTTAGCTTGTAGGATGAATGGATATAACTTTCATCCAAGTAAATAATATTTTTTTGCAGTTCTTCAGGTAAATTTCGGTTATCCATGATAATTTTTAAGTAATGCTCTCTTTTCGCCGCAATATTTGTTTTTTCAATAAGAGCACTTCTGTTTGTTTTGCACTTTTTATAAACAAAGCCGATGGAATGCAAAATTCTTCTTAAATATTCCCGGCTACCATCAAATCCAATGTCTTCTTTGAGTACAGTTAGTAATGTTCTTAAAGTTGGGACTTCTTTTCGCACTATGTAAAAAAAATGAATTTTTTGTCGAATGGCACAAATATCAAAATCATCCAACTCTTTTTTAGGGCGTCCTATTTTCCGTTTTCCCGGTGTTTCAAATTTTCCGTCTGCCTTTTCCCCTTCCTTGACGATTCGTCTTACCGTTGATTCAGATTTTCCTGTGTGTGAAAAACATCATTAAAATTAGTATTATAGAAAAAAATTATAGTTAAAAAAACACATACTAGATAATATTCATTTAGAAAGAAAGAAAGAAAGATAAAATTAAGAAAAAAGTTACTTTTCTATGAGTTTAAAGAAGTTGCAAATTTTTTTTTTTAATTGAGTTATTCCCTTTTTCCTGTGGCCTCATATGAACTGTCAAAAGGAAATGTCAAATTCGGATTGTTAAGCATAACCTCAAATCAGATTGTAACGGTTATAATCGCTCGAAAATTGGCATAAATCTTCTAATACTAATGAAATTTATTAAAAAAACTATACTACGTACCAGTCATTTCTGCAGTTCGTTTGTAAACATCTTCTAAATTAGATAGGAGCATCTTCGCGCGATATTCGGCTAGGCAGCGTTGAAAAACGCTGTATATAACTTCTCTTGCACCACTACGTATCGGTTTGTTCATTTTAATTAAATTCAAACAATATACAGGCAAACAATGAAAAAATAATTATTAAATGAGCGGATCATACACGGATTTAAGACAGTAAATCGGAGCAACATGACCATAACATGACAGACATACGAAACGTCATAGACAAAGCAACTAATTCGGTGTTGCCATAGTAATGAAAAATTTAGTTCCAATTTAATACATTTCTAGACATGCTGGATTCACTGTATATGAATATACCTACACTTATTATAATATAATCACTCAATATTTTCGTTAGATCAATAATTTCGAATTTGGGTGAGGGCACCACCGTAAAGACCCTATTATTACTTTTGATCCAAATTATAATGTTCTTTTTGAAATTTGTTTGAGTATCACATATTTTATGTTCTCTGGAAGAGTATTGTATAATATTGTTGTGATGTATCTAAAATTTCTTTGACCGAAAGTAGTATACATTACAGGAATTTGGAGATGTCACTTTGGCAGTTCATCTCTAATACTAATAATAACATGGCATTTATATAGCGCAGTTTAGTGTCATTTCACTTCAAGGGCGCTTCTAATAATAATAATAATAAATAATTGGATGACTTGTATAGCGCCGTTTTTGTGCAAAATCACCTCAAGGGCGCTGTACAAACTTATAATACATTTCTACAGTGATCTATGTTATTACTTAACTATTTATGGAGATAATATAAAGTACAATAATTACCTGGTAGGTCACTTGAGATTAACACTTAATTAACATTATCTAATTGTTTATTAGCGAAATTTAGATACAGGATTTAGGACTTAATTGGAATTTAGGACTTAATGCTAACTTAAGTATACGAAACTGAGTGAAGAATACACTCAGCGGCGGTTGTGTCGAATCAATTTTATGTCTCGATTGGTGGAATCGTCCTAACAAACCAACATTGAAATCATTATTTTGGTGTCACAATGAATTAAAATGATATATTTAATTATTTTCAGCACACAACACTCGTTATGCCCTAAAAAGAATGTCAACCAATACACCCAACTGAAGACTACAATTTTTTATGTTTTAAGTTTTTGTTAATAAATACAATTCCAGTGTCAGTTTTGTGTTTTGTCTCTTTTTTTTATAGCATATACTCTCAGTGGTTATGTTTATTTTACCACGGTTGACATTACAAATTATTATACTAATGGCTATTAGAAAATACTATATCAATTTATTATGTAGTTAATTATGTTTGTAGTACGTAAAACTTTTTATGATTATTATTTGTGTGAATTTTATCGGAGTGATTTGATCAGGTATTATGTTATTTAGGGTTATTTATTTTATGTACTGAAATAAAACATGATATTAACGAAATGCACAGATGAAGTTTTATTCAAAAGTGTCTAAGTTCCGCCTTGACGGAAATGTTGTGTAACGAGGAGACATCGCCAAATAGTCGGACACTCTCCCACCTTCCTCTACTCCATCTCCTCCCTTCCTCACTCCATTGGGTCACTCAATTAGCGATCAGCGATCGTAATTATTCCGGCAGTCCCAATTTTTTAATATCTGTTATAAACTAGTCCCCTGATGTAAAATCCAAGTTTTCGACCTTGACTTAAATCACAAATTTTCTAGAATATAAAATTACCTACTACTTTTGTACAAACAATTTTCTTTTATCTCTAATTAGTGTCCTATATAAAGTCATAAAAATGTTGGTTTTTTGTAAGTATCTAGTTTCCAGCTCAATTTTGTGAAAAAATTACTATCATTGTTGTAGAGAATAAAATTTCATAAAAGACTTATATATGTATATGTTTTTTTTTTTAATCTCAGGTATCCAGGTTCTAACCCACCAAAATCAGGTCAAAAATTGAAACCGAGGTGTAGTGTTTTAAGAGTGGGTTATGAGGCAGAATGATGATTTGCTGGAAAACGGCTCTCTAAAACGGCTTAATACACTACATATCGTATGTCATTCTCAGACTTCATATTTTTTGATACCAATTAATGGACTATTATTTTTCAGTCTGCCTATTTTTTTTTGTAGTTGTAGGCATTCGACTATTTCAATTCAATTCAATTTGTTTATTCCTTTAAAAACATTACAAAATTACATTTTATTTCGTTTTTAAGTATATTTGTAAAATGGTATTACATAATAGTTAGCGGTGTATAAACTATACCAGCATCAATAGAGCTTGCCTTTTAAAGGCAGCTTCACCGATGCTAAATATGTCGATATCCGAATTAATTCTGTTCAACAGCAAGACTGCTCTCCCCACCGGCATGACCATTGGCAAGTTAGTCCTGCAGGCTGGGCTATAAAAAATAAAAACATTGATACACCATACAACCCACTTTTAAAACTTCGATCCATGATTATCGCATTAATAACGGTTTTACACAATATTTTTAATTTAAAATATGTATATAATACACACATCTGTAGAAGTACGGCCTCTTATTATCGTTATGATATCTGTGGATATTAACAATTAAATAAATACTTCATCTTGCACCAAATTTTCAACACATTTCAAGGTCTTTAATGATTACGGGAGAGAAGCCCCCGATAACGGTGGTGAAACTATCGCTCCCTGTTTCACGGCGTATATATTTCTAAAATGCCATCAAAATGTTTCATTTCTGGGTCTAAAAGTAGAATACCGACTCACTTAAAGCATTGCAATAATTTAAGGAAGCTACAAAAAAGGTAAGTACTCACAAATACTCTTTTTTCACGTAAATTTGTCGCATTGTATTTTTTGAACTGTCACATTCTTTGAAACGCATAAAATACAATATTCAATGTGCGTTCCTTTTCCTAACGGTTAGCACGAACGTCACAATGTTGATTTGCGTGCCCTTTATGCAAGTGTGTGTGAGAATTCACTGTCGCTCTGATTCAGTTGTGAGAGTGAACATTTTTTCATAAGGCGCGTTTGGTAATCAAACCAAAAATTACCATCTCACGCCAAATCATTTTTAGTTTGGTAAAATCGGCAATTTTAAGTGATAACAAGTCAAGTTTTTTACTGTTCCGACCTTACATGGTAAGGCGCATTAATATAAGGAGTAAACAAGTTTATTACCGTTTTTTTTTATCTTTAGATTAAACAGACAAAAAAACTTTTTAAGTAAATTTACGATTATATCACCTTTCTGCATATACACACGTAACCATTCACACTTTGTCAAATCAAAGGTATTCTATCTATGTATTGTGTTGTAAAGTTCCAAATAATAAGGGTTTTTTAGGAAACAATTTTTTCCCTACCGAGAAAACACAAGGCCTCTAAGTCTATAATAGCCAGGTAACATTTTAAACACCCAAATGAGGCAAAAATTGTGAGGCGCATATGACGCCGTTCTATTTGTATAAAGAACAGTAACTTTAAATTCACTAAATTTAAATGATTCACCATTTCATATATTTATTACGCGTCAATACATCAACAATAGGTCGAATCGTGGATTCGTTGAATAAAATTTGTATTTAGGTATTATATTTCAACCCATTGACGTAATTTTTTTCAATAGCGTTGGTCGTTAAATGAATATAACTATTATTTCCAACGGCTAGTTATATTTTGATACAGTACTAGTATGGCTTGCACGATAGCTACTGCCATGGTTGAAACAGATTATTGTTTAGTTAACACTGAATAATTTAACAAATATATAAATTTAAAAAAAACTTTCTTTTATTTTTCGAGGTCAATATTATTAATATGTATAGATATTCTATCAAATATAAAATTTTTAAATCTATAAAAAATAAATCTATAAAATCTATAAAATAAATCCGCCTTCGATTTTCTCGAAAACGAAAGTTCAAATAAAAATCATAACCCAAAATTGACTTTAAATGAAAGGTAGATTCATTCACAAGTTATACCGTTTATACCACGAGTTTCCGAACACCGTGCAAAACAACCTTTCTTTGTATAGGAAATGTTTCTCAAATGCGATTCGTAAAGCCAAAAGCCGTTCAAATCTAATTAGATTTAACAACAGCAAGTGAATTATAAACATTTATAAAAAATGTCAAAGTAAATGCTTTACCAAGATAGTAGGTTCTGCAAATAAGTCATACCTTTTTACTAATCTGTTTGTTTTACTTAATATTTCCGATTGCTTACGTTGATTAACGCACATTTGACGTTGTATTTTGACAAGTTCATTAATGTACAACTACCGCCCTCTAGCTACAAAAAAATGAAGAGATTTTGACAGTTTGAGAAAATCCGCTGGCATATAACAAGCGCTTAAGGTTAAACGCAATGCTCGTTGTATTCTACATGTTCACAGATGGTGTTAATTAATTAATTTTGTTTAAATACGCTTTTGCAAGGTATTGCTTTACAATATTAAGACTAATTATTTGTTTGCGCCCTCATATACGCAATATGAATATATAGTTTTGTCCATATAAAAACTCAATTCTATCGAGAAAGGCATACAAATACAATATTGGATTGAATCATCGGTAAAATATTGTATTTGTGTGCCTTTCTCGAAAGAATTAAGTCTTTAAACGAACAAAACTATTGATTCATATTCATATTGCGTATATACGGGCGCAAACAAATAATTTGTCTTAATACTGTAAAGCAATACCTTGCAAAAGCGTATTTAAACAAAATTAATTAATAAACACCATCTGTGAACACGTAGAATACAACGAGCGTTGCGTTTAACCTTAAACTTGGCATTCCTTGTTTTTTTTTTTTTTTTTTTTTAAATTATTTTATAATTTTAGGTAATTAAATATATTATAAAATCTTGGACACTTTTGGAAGTTCGTGTATTATTTAAGTTTTACTCTTTGAAAATGGCGGGTGATATCAAGAGATGCGTATTCGTCAGAGATTGCGTCGAGAAGAGACCGCCAACCAAGGATAGAGAACCTAGCTACCCTTCCAGCCGGTCCAGTGTGGCCACCCGCAGCATATTATGAATCTTCCCTTCGCCAATCTGTGTAGTGTGTCTGGAGTCGGTTGTTGCTTTTACAATATATAAAATACACAAACAAGTTCATACACTGAGTAATTCTCGAGAAGAAAATTTCAAAATTTGTATTTGCTTTGACCGAACGGAGCACCAGTTGTATCGCAACCAATTATAGCGTGAAGAAATAAAATGTTTTCAACTATTTCAATGTGTTTTAAACATTAATTGTTGGAGTACAACGCTAGGTGATTTATCAACTTTTTGGTAATATGCGTTGGGAGATGAGAGAACTGTGAGGAGTACCAGTAGGTCGAATTCTGATCAATGATTATGACTGTATTTTAGTTATACGTAATCGTTTAAATGTGGTTCTGGGTAAGGAAATAAAACGAGACTTGTTCTTCTCATTTCCCAGAATGTTGTACAGAAGTTGTAGCTATGACACGCCGCGCTCTTTCCATCAAAGACCACTATTGCATTGGCTCCATAATGATTTTGTACATCCTGACATATTGCTGGAAAATTGCCGAAAAAGGTTGAGCGCCAACATACAACTTTGTGCAGAAAATATACTTCATCAACTATGTGTATTTTACTCTTTCCCAGGTAAGACTTACCTATATAAATACACTAAGGTGACCGGATAACTCATCAAATTGATAATTCATCACATCTTTAAAAAGTTATATAAAATCATGGAAAGTGATGAAACAAAAATTTTATTATCTGGGTTAAGTAGGTTAGGTTAGGCTAGGTTTAATTTTTTTTTTCATTGTTTCTAATGACTTTATATCACTTTTTAAAAGTGTGTTGAATTGTCACTGTGTTGAGTTATCATGGAACCATATACTACATGCTGTCAGAAAAACAATTATTCATTTTTGAAGCCGAGAATCAAACCTTTAAATAGAAGTTTGCGGCATCCATTTCATATATTTTCGCCAGAGGACAGCGCTGTAGCGCTCTGTTTTAAAACCAATGTTATTTTTCGCAGAAATTATTAAATAATTGTTTCTTGTGCATTGTGAATAATTTATAAAGTTCGTCATGAAGTTTAATAATGAATTACTTCTTTACGAATTTCTATTATTGTATTATTACTAAGTTACAAAGAGAAACATTCGGACGTTCCATTGAAAGTCAGCTCCACTGAATATTTTAAAAGTTTGTTTTGAAACATTTTAACTTTCCTTTCAGTACCTCCCAGATGCCTCCCAGCAGACCCCTTGTACCGATGTGGAAGCTAGACATAATTTCAACAACAGCTTCTTTATTGTTTTTAAGGATTATTTTACTTTTAGCATTAGAAACATCGGTGTGCTGGGACAATTTCGACATTTATCAACAGCTTTTTCACTCAACAAGAGTTTTTCTATATTGCATTTACACGGGTCGTCGGAAATCAAAATATTTCATAATCAGATTCAAATGAGAATTAAAATGAAGTTTCTGTCAAATGAGGGTTTCAAAAGTACATCTATTTATACTGTTTATACTTTTACCCCTTATGGGCGTGTTTTAGATTTTTTGCCGGCCCTACGTGGGCGCAATTGGAGCATTTAGCTCCGGGCGTCGAATTGTCAAGGCGCCAAAGCTCTAATACCTAGCACCTAACAGTCTCAACACATCGCCATTGAGATTATATTTCACAAAAATACAAATCATCATATAATTATTGATCACAGTGATAACTTACCTACTACCTATTACCTGGTCACCGGATAAATCGTCACATCTTTAAAAACTTATATAAAGTCATATAAAGTGATGAAACAAAAACTTTATTTACTGGGTTAAGTAGGTTAGGTTAGGTTAATTTTTTTTCATCGTTTCTAATGACTTTATATCACTTTTTAAGAGTGTGTTGAATTGTCACTGTGTTGAGTTATCATGGAACCCTATTACCTAGGGCCCAGGCGTCTACTTGTTTTTACAAGGGTCTCAAGTTGGCTCAGGGCCTTGACCTGAGAAAAATCCATTACTCTACATCAAGGGTTGGTTATCGGTTGTGTAGGATTTGAAACACGTTTATTAGTAAGTCCCAACATCTTACATTATATTGTTTACACTTTATAAAAATTAACTATAATGTATTTGTCACCATGAAACAGGCAGTTGCATAGTATTGTGATTTAATGTATCAGTCTTATAAATATTAAGTAAATACCACGTACTAAGTGAATAAACTTATGATGTTGCGGGCTGAAAATAATTGCGTTGAATATGAAAATCCTAACAGCCTAGTGTCTGTAAACGATTAAATAATTTGTCATATTTTACGTGTTTGTCAAAATATATGGGAGTCTGCGGCTTTGTTTTACGTATTTGTTACATGCAGAGGCGGATTTGCCCTTAGGCCTATGTAGGCCCGGGCCTAGGGCGGCCAGATATTAGGGGCGGCCAATCGTGACAAAAAAGTCACAGATGAAAACAAGAAATTACTTCCTAAGTACCTAAATATTCTACGTACGAAATAGCGATATGCAAGAGCGTGTTCACACACAGCACACAGCGCACGACAATCGACAATTATACAGTAATTGAACTAGCGAATTTAGCAAGCGTATTTTTTTACATTAATTCCACACAGGAGGCTTTGAGGAAAATATTTTCCCTCACGACCTATGTCATCTTAGGTGATGCTGGGTGGAGGGTCTTTTTAAGGAAGGGAAGGATAGGAAGTTCTGAAAAGGAAAATGTATGAGGTGTGGGTAGGAATCTGGGGATTAGTGTGTCCAGGAGTGACATACGTATGAATACATCCCTCCAACTGCGGTGCAAGGCGATGGGTCAAGATAGTCCGGCTGGAAAGGTCAAAAGGCCTCCCTCACCCAGTCTCTCTCCCGCCACGCAGCAGGTGGGCAGACGTATCCGCCGCCAAGACCTGGACAAATCTCACCCCATGAACCATGAATGATAATGGCAGGAAAATTAAAACGGTTTTGACCCTAGGAACTTGAACTGAAAAGTTTGGATACTCCTGGTCAATATGATGGGTACTGAGAAAGGGGCGGCTACATGGTCTGGGGCCTTAGGGCCTAGGGCGGCCAAGACTGCAAATCCGCCTCTGGTTACATGACACAAATTTGACAAAATGTTGATAAACACGTAACATTTGTCAAATTATTTGATCGTTTAGGGAACCCGAGAAAAACTACCGTCGCCAAACAAGAAAAAAATATGGCAGAACTCATAAATCAACTATCTACGAATTGTCACATGAAATTTTTAAAACGCATGAAATTATGAAACTTCGACTGACAATAAATAGGACTTTAATTTAGTGCATTTTTTACAATTTCCCCCGACGTAAATAGTTGTCAGTAATTAAGTTGAATCGAAGTGTTATTTCAAAACTATCATAAAATTTTACCGTTTTTTAAAGTTTTATTTTTCGTGCTCGTTTTTTACGCATAGATTAATTATTGAAAGAATCAATTATTGAATCTCATAATATTACACTAGCGCAGACCCGCAAAAAATCACGAGATATAACATTAAAAATGCATTTGTTTTAATAAAAAAATTGAAATGCCATAGTGCAAAATATATTTATAAAAAAGCCATGGCCGAGAATCGAACCCAGATTAACTGGCTAAAATCACAGGTAGAATACAATTTTGCTGAATGCTGACCATGACATCACCAACTATTGTAAAAACGGCTGAATAAATTCATGATATAACGAAGTACACCTACTTAAATTACACCAAGTATGTAGGTACTGAAAATATAAAAATAATCTATTTTTTAATTTTTGAATTACGTACAATTTTAGAATGATAACCGAAATTTTCTGGTTTAATTTTATTGCCATACATACAGTATTTACCAATTACATTATTATTTATGTATATATTCTGTATTTGAAATGGCTATTAATATGGCTTATTTTCAGGCAATTTTTAAAAGCGGAACAAGTTTGGAACTGCAAGTCTAATTGCATCACGTGATTTTTCATGGATAACAACTAGTATCTAAAAAAGTACCTACCTACATATCTTTCTATAACAATATTATTCGGATTAGGTACATGCCTACTTTGATGTCATTAGTATTTGGCAATCCAAAGCGCCGCATGATAAATCCTCGGTAAACTAATTTCGTTTTGCCGGCAATTTCATGCAGTGGGTAATCTTGTTATGGGTAGGTATCACGAATAAGGAGGAAGTTATCACTTACCCCTGTTTACCCCGCTCACGACTGATCTTCCTACATTAGGTACCTACTTGCCCAAGTGTTAAAGTGCAAAGTTGCCTCACATTACCAAGTTTTGAAGCGGGATAATGGGGTAATAATTTGATTTTAAGCACTAAAAAAAATGTGTGTTTATTTGAAAGTAGGTAGGTACCTAATATATAACCACGAATTAAACTTTTTTTGTGACCCTTTGACTCCTCCAGCCGGACTCTACTCTAAAACCCAATTTGCCTTGCACCGCAGTGGGTGGAATGAATTCATACGTCGTCACTCCTTGACACACTTATCCTCAGATTCTTACCCATCCCTCATACCCTTTTCCTTCCCAGAAATTCCTCTCCTTCTTACATAAAAAGACCCTCCACACAGCATCCCCAAAGATAACAGGCCCTGAATGAAATTATTTTCCTCGAGGCCTTCTGCGTGGAGTTAATGGAACAAATAAACATATCAGAATGGCGAAATCTCACCAGGGTGATACTGAGAGTATATCTTCCACTCTGAGTGTATGGGGCGTTATACAAATTTCACTAATTTCGTTCAAAGTTTTAGTGAAATTAAACTAAACGGTTTACTCAGAAAGTTAAGATGGACGAATTAAGTAAATTTGCAACTTCTTATCTTGATAAATAAAGTTTTTGAAATCTAATTAATTTGGGCTTTGCCGAGCATATTTGATTTGGGGACACCCTTAAATCACCCACTAAGTGTGTCTCTAAGTGATGGTTAGAAGGTTGCAAGCCTTTGTAGATGCAGTTATTATAATTATTATAACTCCCTTGAATATTTTCAAGTACCTGTTACCATGCACGCTTATATAATTATAATCCTAGTACTTACCTACAATAAGAAACTCCAGTCCATTTTATTTGTTTTTTAATCAATAGGTAATGATGACTATTATACAGGGTTTTCCAATAAGAGGTGTTATTTTGAATAGCCCGCTATTTCGGTAGATGTTACTTTTGAAGCTGTCATTTTTTGACATTTGACAAGTAGAAACTACGCCATTAATAAAAATTGAACGATACACGCTTCAACAACGCATTAAAATTATTAAAATTCACTTGAGTGAGTCAAATGCAAATCATCTTGAGTAATGAGGCCCGTTTCCACCTCGGTGGCTTCGTCAACTCGGAAAACCCAAGAGTTATTGTTGAAAAGCCTCTCTATCCTCAACGTGTGACTGTTTGGTGCGGTTTATGGTCCGGCGGAGTCATTGGACCTTACTTTTTCGAAAATGCGGCTGGAGCAACAGTTACGGCGAATGGATTGCGCTATCGAGAGATGATTTTTTATGGCCGGAATTGGATGGTATTGATCTGGACAACGTTTACTTTCAACAAGACTGCGCTACGTGCCACACAAGCAACGAAACCATTGATCTTTTACGATATCAAAATAACACCTCTTATTGGAAAACCCTGTAGTTAGTTTTAATAGTTACAATAATTTTCAAATTATTAATATTTAGATTCTCGACAAAACGCACATTATCTGTGGAATGTCTGAGTGACGTCACCAGTTACAAGCAGCTTACTTTAATATTCGACAGGGTGAATTTAGTAACTAAATAATTTTTATTACTCAGTACCGAGACGTTATTTAATAAAAAAAACGCTTTTAATTGAAGAATTCTTAGTAAAATGTCGGCATCTCGTCACTATTGTTATTGATTTGGACCAATATGTAAAAACTTTTCCGTTCGTCGATTAAATTTTTCCGTTTTGTTAACCCCCATATATTTTTCGCGTATTTTAATGCTCAAACTGAAACCTACTCATAATAGTCGTTTTATCTCCTTTTGTACTCGTGAGATACGAGTATATGTAACACGCTTTGTAATTGTATTCATAAGTTTATTTCCAAATTGTAATATATTCCAAAAAGTCATCTATCCTAAAATTTTGCTTGTTTGCGAAAGATTTGTCAAAGTTTGGGAATTTTTTATTAATTACTTTTATAGGAAACGAAAAAAAAGTGTAGTGACAGTATTCTTTATAATTCATAGATTAATTATTTTTGTAATAAAATATGTTTTTATGTTTCGTATAAAGTGGTATTTTTATAGTTTAAAAAAAATCGACGCATGCGACAAAACACTCGTAAAAATGTCCGCTATTTTTGAAATCAGAATTTTAATACTTAAATGAAATAATAAAAAAAAATTCCAAAATTTCAAAATATCCGCTCTCCGGAACAGCGTGTTTTTGAGGTTTGATTCACAAATTTCCGATACGAAAATTAACTTTACCTCATTATTTCGGTGGTTGGTTATTGATTTTCTCATGATAATATTCTAAATATGCGTTATTAACAATACTTTTATTTATATATTAACAAAGATATACATCTTAAAGTCAACTTAATGAAGTTTTAATTTCGTCGGAAGTAAGGTAGATATATAAATATATAATATGAAAACGAAACTCTACTTTTGTGTATAGTAATAAAATATAATAATCAGCGATTGTTGATAAATATGAATGCATTCAAGTCATAATATTTTTCAGTAGAGTTCCTTATTACTTATCTCCGACGCAAATTCAAAATATGTCGTACTGGTAAATCAGTAATTATTATAGTTCAAGCTGGCTGACATTTTACTCAGGGATACCTAGGGCTAGGAGATTTAGTTAAACGCAATAAAAACGATTAAGTTTCAACGGAACAGATCGCAGCGGTTATGCCCTAAGAAATTAGACCCCAGAGGTCGGGCCAGGTAAGGTCGGGCATAATGTAATTTCATTAGTGTCGGTTTTACAGTGTACAGATAAATGTAACCGAAAGCTGTTCGTACGATAGTTTTTACCTGTAAATTCAGTAAAATGGGCTAATAACGCGAATGGTTGTATAATGTTATGATATTATGCTATGCTTCATAGAGTACCTACATATGTACATACTTAGTTTCAGTCTATGACGTAAACAATTGGGATTCACGCATTTAAGTTTGTGCTGCGAATTAAAGTTTTGAAGACTGCCATAAACTTAATATTTATTTATTTATTTAACGCCCAGAGGGCTTTTACATGGTTGGTAGTATAATTTTAATTTGACAGATACTTTAATAAGAATAAAATTACATTTGATAAAAGCTATGCAACGGCCGGCATAGTCCAGTGGTAACGCATTGGACTGCCATTCCGAAGGTCGCGGGTTCGAACCCGGCGTGCGCAAATAAATTTTATTTGATTAATTTGTGTTATTTCACAATTAATTAATTAAAATAATATATAGTATATTTGCGGCACGTTCCAGAGTGGAAGATACTACCAGTATCGCCCTGGTGTAAGACCACCATTCAGAATTGAAACGTTGCTCCAAATGGCTTTAGCCGTGTTTAGTGACTAGATCTGAATAGCCAGGTACTTTCCCACCTTCCTCTTTCCCTTCCCCACTTACCTTCAGCCTCACAACATCCCCCAATTGGGGATGCCATAGTCTCACTGGCTCCAGACGGGAGCAGTTGGGACTCTTGTGAGATATTCACTATAAAAAATAAAAAAAAAGTCATACAAACACAAGAAACAAAAACAGAAAATTACAGCTATTTGTAGGTTTACATGATGTGTTTAGGAGTATTGTTGAAATAAATGTTTTAAATGATCCACAAAACTTGTCAAGTTGGTATTGAATATGTCAACATCACCCAAGTAATGATTTCCCATGGTGTGAAGTCGTTGTATCGGAGAGTGGGCAATGTAGTTACGTTTATGTGTGCTGCTGTAGAATATTGTATTTTGTCGTGTTGTTACTGTGGGTGTATGTATGTTTATAAGTTGCAGGAGTTCACAACAGTCGAATTTAGAGTTAAGTATTTTGAATAAGAACGTTGTAGATAATACTTACAGAAAAAATTGGCAGATTTGATGGAACCGAATAATGAAGCGAAAATTTCTTATATAATTTATATCTTTGATCTTATATCATAAATCTATAATTTTGTCAGAACATAATGTTTGTTTATTGGCTATAGGTTGCTTTTACTTAATTTTAGTCAATTTTTATTTACGAAAATTCACTTTTTAACTTAAATTCGAGTATTTTTTTCCAAATGTCGATTTTTAAAAAAATAGTTTTAAATATGTAAGTTTTCAATATACATTAATTTCTGAGTGAAAATAATTTTCAAAGTTTGCATTTTTCGAAGCCCGCCAAAACAATCCAAATCTGACGATGTACGCGTGAGGACATACATGTATAGGTTTTGTCGGTTAACAATAAGGTGGATCCCACTGGAGTCCATATGAAATCAACAAATCCTATTTTTAATATTTAAGAAGTAAAAAAGAAAAATAATTCTTTTGAAATTATTTGTATACCGTGTGTGCAAGCAGCGCAACTTTGCACAAAAGTGTCCGCATTCTGACCGACGAATTATAGGGCGTACAGTTTTAATAGTTTTTAAATAATCAAAATATATGTAATAAAAAGTGCATATTCAAAATCAGTCTTGTATAAATAAATGTTTTTTATGCTATACTTTTTTACTAAAATTCCTTACTCTACCGAATTCTACAGATAGCACGATTTTATCGGCCAGATAACTGTGTGATAACCACACCGATACGTTATAAAACCTAGTTCAGATTGCGATTTTTAGGGGTTTTCTCTTTCGGCAATTATAATTTCGGCTTTTTACCTGATAAGCGGATAACTGCATCACAATATTATTATATTTGTTATTTTAACGACTTACCTCATACTTAACTGTCGCTTATTATACATATTAATTATTAACTCTAGGTTTCACAGTTGGAAATCTGATAAAACCTTTGTTTTTTAAGTTTTATTGGAATAACTTTTTGTAATAACATTTGAAAGTTATACCCATCAATGTAATACAACATTGAAGAATAAGATAATAATAAATCTAAACGAAACATCAAACAGAACAAGACAGAAGATACGGCCTCCGTGGTCGAAGGGAAGGCTCACGACTAGCAATCCGAAGGTGGCGGGTTCAAATCCCGGCGTACGCAAGTAAATTTTATTTGATGATATTGTATTATTTCCTAATGTATTTATTTAAAATAATATGCCATCATCCTCTTACCCAACTCCTACTCCTCCCCACTAAATTCAGCTATTGGGTATGACATGGTCTCACTGGCACCAGACGGTTGGGAGTAGTTGTGACTCCTGACTCTTAAAAAATATGTAAAAAATAAAAAAATGGTCTTAACTGGGAATCGAACCCAGCGTCTCTGTCTTACCGGGACAATGTCTCTAACCACTATTTAATATTTTTTATTTATCAATAATGTATCATTGTGTAACATTACATTTAAACAGCGACATCTATTTTAAATTAATATCACTGTGAAAGTATCGGGTACAATGATTGCCGATTAAAACGTATCGCATTGGAAGTAAAAGTTGAGATAAATCAAAAAGACAGAAGTTCACATCTTACGTCTTTTCGACGTTTCATTGTTACCTTTATTAAAATATATATCTTCTCATACAAAGTCGTCTATCATTCTCCTCGCGTTTACCTCCAATTTTCTAGGTCGTTTCTACATAGTTACCGAGCTATTGTACTATAAACTTCCTTACAACACCTCAACAACACTTTCAACAAAACTAAACGAAACATTGTTGGGAGTTGCGAATTCGCCAAGAACCAAAAAGCATTAACCCCCGTTTCTTACATTGAGGCAGTTCTGTACGAAACACTCGTATAACTATTACGTACTACTTCCATAACGGAATTTATTGTCTTACCACGGTTCCGTTTTTTACTACGCTTTTATTATCTGTTGTATATCTCCCATTGTTTGAAACACTGCAAGAGGGATTTAGTGTGAAAGCTAGTTTATCACATTCATATCAACGTAATTTGCTTTTATGAAGGTTGTAAATTCTTTCGCCTGACGCTTTCACGTTAGCGCAGAATAGTAATAATTGATAAAATACACATATTTAACTTCCAAATTTAAGCTTTTTGTTTTTACGTTATTTTTGATGCTACCTTTGCTATCGAAATAATATACATGGTCGCGGCGTAGGGACCTAATTACTACAACTACATAAAGGTAACTTCGAAATCTACTTTTTTAAGTTGCATATAAAACGATTCTCTTATTTCCTCGCCCATGTATGCCAAAGATGTAAACATATATGTTTGTGGCAAACATGTATGCCCATGTATGATACAAACACATTATATATGTATTGTGGCACACATAGGCGAATAAATAAAGTAATGGTTTTATGTGTAACTCATAAAGGGAGATTTCGGAGTTATTTTTTTTTAATTTTATTTTATTTTTTTTATTTATTATAAATTTTTTAAAGATTCAAGATTTATGCAGTCCCACAAAGCTGTCACACATGAAGGCTTGTCTGTAGGTTCTAAAAATAATATATATAAACATTTTTAATACATGTATGACACAAAATTATACAATAAACAATATCACAAAATAAT
Source organism: Hesperophylax consimilis (assembly GCF_061612785.1). Lineage (NCBI taxonomy): Eukaryota > Metazoa > Arthropoda > Insecta > Trichoptera > Limnephilidae > Hesperophylax > Hesperophylax consimilis. The sequence continues at coordinate 9,947,761 of NC_142842.1, forward strand.
ATATATCAAAGTACCTACCTATATACAAATTATTTAGGCAGGTACGTTGAGATGTTCAGGAATACATCAATAATAAAGTTCAGAGATACATTGATTCGTCGCTTATTAGCCAACGCTTAGTGTTTTTGGGGCAGGGTCTCTCATTATTCTGAGGTTTAAAAGAATTATTAAATTTATTGAAAATCTCTGGCATTAAATATTTAAGCGTTCGGCTTCCATACTTATTTGTTACTCTTGGAATAATGAGGCCCTTATTTTCAGTGAATCTTGTTGTGTGATTATGCACCGGTTGCTTTTTATATTTGCTATCTCGCTCATTATCCATTATAATAATGTACCAAAGAAGACCCTTTATTGGAAGTAGGCCCTCAGAACCATACAGTAGTTTTAGATTACTTCTTTGTCTGTAGATATTCGGTGGTACAATTTTTTTTATTATAGCAATTTGTAAGTTTTGTATATATTTAATATAAATATTGCTTGAGTGCCCCCAAGTTCGTATGCCATATCTGAGTATGGATTCGACTATAGAAAAATAAATTATTTTAAGAGTACAATGAGGCAAAACAAATTTCAGTTTATAAAAATTACTTGCAAAAGATCGGAGCTGGTTACAGATTTTAGCCACTTGTTTATCCCATTTAAATTTATTGTCTACTATTAGTCCCAGATAAGTATATTCGTTAGTAAAGTCAATTGTTTCACAGTGGCAAATATTTTCAATTTTTCTATGAATACATTCAGAATTATGAGCAATTATTTTGGGTATATTCCATATTCCCAGGCTTGGTGATTTTACATACATACATTTTGTTTTTTTAACATTAATAATTAAACCAACATCATGAGCCCATTTAAGTAGCTCGTTAAAGTCACTTTGCAATTGTTGAATAGCTATGATAGGATTTTCATTGGATACTACAAGTGCAGTATCGTCAGCAAAAATGAATCTAAAGGCCTTTTTAAAGAGTTTTGACATAACAATAACATATATAATGTACAATTTTGGACCTAAAATTGATCCTTGCGGTACTCCTGATTTAATATGTCTTCCTTTACTCATATCATTTAAAATCTTTACGTTCATTTTTCTATTAGTTAAGTAGTTTTTAAAAAATGAGAGGAGTTTACCCCGGATTCCAATGTTTTCAAGAACCTCAATTAATTGTATATGGCTGAGAGTGTCAAAAGCTTTTGAGTAGTCAATAAAAAGCACCAGTACATGTTTTTTAGAATTAAGTTGAGAATTTATAAAATCAGAAAATTTTTCCAGCAATTTATCACAACTTTTTTTTTCTGGAACCCGTACTGGCATTCATCTATAATATTCAAATTATTCAAATATTTATCTAAATTTATCGAAATATATTTTTCTAAAATTTTTTCTAGTGCCGGGAGAATAGAAATTGGCCTGTAATTGTTAATTTCGGAGTGATCTCCATTTTTGAAAATAGGTCTTACAATGCTATTTTTTAATTCATCGGGGATGAGGCTGGTATCGATTATTCTGTTGATAAAGTGAGCAATAACAGGGCTAAGTAATTTGACATGTTTTTTTAAATCAAACATACGAATTAGATCTATGCCCGGTGACTTTGAATTTTTCATACCTCCGATAATATATTCAATTTGCTTAGCATTAGCTCTAGGTAAGTACATTGAATGCGGTAGGGATTCTTGCAAGTGATTAGACGCTCGGAAATCACATTCATGTAACAACTTATTAACTCCTTCATCAAAAAAGTTAGCAAAATTTTCTGCCACTGCATCAGAAGATTGTGACTTTAGGAAATATTTAGATAAGACTTCATCGCAACCAGATTTATTTTTCCTACCTATTTAGTTATAGTTATTACCCCAAAATAATAGGTACCTGTGTATGTTTATGGTTTACGGGAAAACGTTTTCGTTTACGTATGATAAAATTATTAAAATGAAAATGAAAGCCATTTTTTCTTCTTTAGTTGAATGTGTTGAATACCTAATTACAGGTTTTATTTTGCTGGCATTTGACATTGACGACTATTAGTAGGCTAGTTCTTATACCAATCAAGGTAATTAACGTTGGCAACTTTTATTTAACCACTAAACTATGTATCTGTCTTATTTATCATTGTAACGTATATCTTAAAATCTGATTAATCATTTATACGTGCTTTTATGTGGTCTTTTCTCTTCGTTCTAGTAGAATATCGTATCATTTTTTCAATTAGCAATGAGATATGTAATTAAGTTACTTCAGACGATACGACCTTTCTTGATTAGATTTCATAGAAAAGAAACAAGGAATTCAATACAAGCTCAAAGAAAAATAATCCTGCCAAACCTTGTGCTGAATCCAATTTTATATCCATTTCATTTTTCTATTTACTAAGAAAAAAACTGATTATTCTTTCTTTCCATTCTTGACAATCTAGATAAATTTCCAGCTCACTTTTCATAATGAAAGCACAGCGAAGTTGGATATTGAAAGTTGCTTTAGATTAGTGATGCAAAACCCGCGGGTCGTTTCGTGCAACCCATTTGGCGAAATAAATTAAATACAAATCAACAGCATCAAATTATTGGTTTGTTCTCGGCCTGGAAAATTCTTCGCCAGTGGCACTTAATTTGTAGGCCCTATAATTGATGATTTTAAAAGGTTCTATTTTATTGGGGTACACTACAATATATTTTTTCTGAAGGTAGAAGTAACGAAAGTGACTTTTGATATTTATAAATTCATATATGTTTTAATGTGAATACTCCACTTGTCTTTCAATTGTTTTTAACCGTCTGGAGCCTGTGCGACCATGGCATCCGCAATTGATACCATTATGAAAACCTTTAAAATGTGTGGAAAATTTGTAGTTTAATTTACTGATTCTGACCATTGAGCATGTAATAAAAATAATAAAAGGTGAAAGGTAATAAAAATGTGTAATTAAAATGTTTCATTAATAATTTTTGATTTTAATGAAGATCTAAAACCGAACGTTTCGAAACGGTTCAAACTGGTCATTATGACGTAGAAAACGCCATTGGCTGGTAATTTTCTACGTCATAATGACCAGTTTGAACCGTTTCGAAACGTTCGGTTTTAGATCTTCATTAAAATCAAAAATTATTAATGAAAAAATTTTAATTACACATTTTTATTACCTTTCACCTTTTATTATTTTTATTACATGCTCAATGGTCAGAATCAGAAAATTAAACTACAAATTTTCCACACATTTTAAAGGTTTTCATAATGGTATCAATTGCGGATGCCATGGTATATATCGCCAAACGAAGCGAATTAGTTCTCAAATTCAAAATTATTTACACTGACAACCGACAACATGAACAACTTGCTTCCATGGTAGTCAGAATTGGTCAGAATCATTTCAGAATACTACATCTTAGTCCAAAACAAAAACACTCGAACTTGCACAATTTTATTTGCAATAATATGTTCCATTATTTGAATAGTTTCCAGCTAGTGGTTATGGCTAGGTAAAGGTAAGAACTGTATAAATGATATTCCGGTAGGGACCAACCATATTCTCATTTCAAGACAAAACATTGTGAATTGAAAACGGTTGCTATGATTAAAAGACAGCGAAGGATTTCATAACGGCAGAACTCTATTCGATATATTTTCTTGTTGCTTCAGCACACATTTTATGCTTTTAAAATAGATTTTCAAAATGACGAAACTATCATTGTAATTAATTATAAATTTTAATATTCATAATTCATAATAACACAAAATATTCTACGTCTTGATACTCACTGCTCTTCTAGACATAATCGCCAGCTTCTAATGAAGAGGAACATTAAAAAATCAAAAGCATTGAAAACTAATTGTACTAATTGTATGAATTATTTTTGTTAACATTATTGATTATACTCTGTAAATTGATTAATTTTATAAATATATTATATTAAAAAAAATAATAAATAACATAAATTATATTTTTTGTGTTTTCTATGAATATAAGAAATCACTCATGACATTCAATAATTCAGTTTTTAACCGAATAATTTTAATAATAATAATAATGATTTACTGTCTTCTTTTCTTAGTAACATATAGAGATAATGATATCCTCACTGGGATCTCCCGTGCTGAGGATTTCATTTACATATTATAATTCAATTATAAGAAATTAATATTACAACAAGGTAACATATGAATTTTATTCTAAACATTTTTTTAATTTTCTAAAATTTTATTACTTGTAAATTATTTAACATTATAAATGATAACAATATGCAGACTTATATATATAATTTTTTCGTTTTTATTCTACTACTCCATAAGTTGAGCTCCAGGAGCTCGTGTTTATGGGAGGAGTATTTACCTTTAGTTCTAGTGATTTTTTAAACAATAATCAAAAACTTTTGATATAAATACAAACATAATATTAACATAGGTACACAAATTAGAAAAGTGTGTTTTAAAAGATAATTAAAATAATATATCTTCTCACAGATTAAGTAAGCGTGAGGAAATTAAGGGTACAATATATCAGGTACACAAATTAGAAAAATAGTTTTTTAAAGACAATTAAATTAATATATATATTTTTTAAATGTGAATACCGCACAATGGGGCTCCTGGGGAACCCCGGGGCCAATGGCAGTATGGCACCCCATTTTTTACATTAGATCCACACAGGAGGCTGTGAGATAAAAAAACCCACAGGGATTAAGTCATCTTTGGAGATGCTGTGTGAGAGGTCTTTTTAGGGAAAGGAAGGAGAGTAAGTTCTGGGAAGTAAAAAGTTATGAGGGGTGGGTAGGATCAGTCAGTCAATGTGCCGAGTAGTGGTGGGTAGGAATCTGGGGGTCAATGTTTCCAGGAGTTACGGACGTATGAATCAATCCCTGCCACTGAAGAGCAAGGCGATGGGTCAATTTGGATATGGATTGGACATGGTTAAAGCCATTTATGGTAGGTTTTTTTTGTAATATATAACGTTATTTTTAAGCGGTTTCTAGTAGTCTTTTATTTTGGGAAACCAGAACGCCCATCTCTAGTACAGACTGTGCAGCTACCTTTCCCCACTCAGTATGTCAAGCACAGCGCTGGAGAAGTCGTCCTTTCGGCTGGTGTGAACCGTATACAATACAGACTGTGCAGCTACTGCGCTGGAGAAGTCGTCCTTTCGGTTGGTGTGAACCGTATACAATACAGACCGTGCAGCTACTGCGCTGGAGAAGTCGTCCTTTCGGCTGGTGTGAACCGTGTATAGTACAGACTGCAGCTACTGCGCTGGAGAAGTCGTCCTTTCGGCTGGTGTGAACCGTATACAATACAAACTGTGCAGCTACTGCGCTGGAGAAGTCGTCCTTTCGGCTAGTGTGAACCGTGTATAGTATAGACTGTGCAGCTACTGCGCTGGAGAAGTCGTCCTTTCAGCTAGTGTGAACCGTATACAATACAGACTGTGCAGCTACTGCGCTGGAGAAGTCATCCTTTCGGCTGGTGTGAACCGTATACAATACAGACTGTGCAGCTACTGCGCTGGGGAAGTCATCCTTTCGGCTGGTGTGAACCGTATACAATACAGACTGTGCAGCTACTGCGCTGGAGAAGTCATCCTTTCGGCTGGTGTGAACCGTGTACAGTACAGACTGTGCAGCTACTACGCTGGAGAAGTCGTCCTTTCGGCTGGTGTGATTTTTTTGTGTGATTTGTGTGCTCATCGTTTTTGCAATGGCTTTCTATTAGTCTTGAGAAAAAATAAAGTATCAGTCCTCTAAAAAATACTTGAAGTGTAAAATCTCCTACTTCACAACTCCCTTTCAATGTGGCAAATTAAGTTCTTAGATCATGATCTAAAGTCTTTTTCAGTCAAAGACAACGGAGGATCGAAGAAATGGCAAAATGGATAAATTAATTATAATTTATGAAAATTGTGGTTTTCGCCAACAAAGATTTTGTTATTGAGAGATTTGCGACTCGTTTTTCTTGCTTTACGGTTCTCTACACTAATTATTATCTAGCAAATTCAGGTATCTGTAAGTTTTCAGTTTTCTAAATTAAATTACAATATCTGACTAAGATTCGCTAAATACTTTATAATAAACTTGTTTGTTGAATGAATTAGGCAAATGTTACGATAATATTCACTATAAGAAATTATTAAATTTAATAATTACATATTTAGAAAAAATTAATTTGTACATAAATCTGAAAGAAAATGTATTTATGTTAACATGGCGAAGCGGTATTATTTTGTCCCTTAATGATATAAATCTCCGATAAACATTGATTCTGCTTTGCTTTCATTTAAATTCGGTCGCTAGGGAGGGCCGTCAAGACACAAGTATTCTCGAAAAGATATTTTTTAGCGTGATAATTATAACCCAAATAGTTACAAAATAGCCCGGAAAAACAAAGGATTTTTACCGATCACAAGCTATTTTCAACAAGGAGGTAATTTTGTCTCAGAGTCGAAAATGACATTTTTACAATATTATCAATGACTCTGTTTATTGATGATAGGGGCTGGTAGAATACTTGGTCGATGGCTTGTAGAAATGAAAAGGTTTGTTTTTAAGCATGGAAGTAGTCTCTTCAATATCTCTGAAGGTTTAATAAACCTTGAGAAAGAGTCCCGTCATTTCTATAAGTAGGGACTGTTTTAAATTAACATTTTATATTTAGGTAGATACTGTGCCAATATTAAATTTAACAATATATTATTTAGGACTTATAATAATATATAACAATATATTATAGACGAATTCCGTTGCGTGTATTGAATTTTTATTAATAATTAATTAAATAGTTATTAATGACGTATGTTCCCCATTACTTCACTTATCCCAAGTTCCCCTCCCCCACCTCTCTCCCACGACTAACGTTCTGTCCCACTCTAGTATACTGTCTCTTTCTTCTTTTTTGATAATATGTGAATATATATATACTACTTGTATAACTGTCCTGATGATGGTACGTAGGTACCGAAACCGGTAGACAGTAAAATTTATCAATAAAGTGACTTAAAATTATTTTTATTTCATTTATTTTATTTTTTTATTTACTCATTTCTATTCTGCATAACTGAACTAAAAAAGGCTAAAACAGTGGTTAATGGATCAAGATTTTCCATATTGATATTGTTTACAAGTATCCACTGATTGTATGCATGTAACAATCTTCGTCCACAAAAATAAAAACAAAACGATAACAGTCGATCATATAATAGATAATCATCACACCAGAAGTAAGAGCAGAAACGACCTTTCTATTCCAACTAGCAATACTGCGGCTTATCAAAAAGTTTTCTCATACCTGGGACCAAAAATATACAACAAAATCCCCTCTCAATTTAAACTATGTGAATTATCAGCCTTCGGTACTAAAATTACTAAATGGTTATTAGACTTAGGTAGGACAGATTCCGAAAAATTATTAAAAAACGTAGTCTGAGTTGATTTCCTCGATTTTGTATTTTGTATTTACCTAAAAAATATTTTTTTTTATTTTTCTTTCTTACATTGATATATTATATTTTTATTTTATATTTTACATGTACCTATCTGGATTTTATTGTTCATTACTGCTAAATTGTATTTTCCTAAAAAAATATTTTCTTTCTATTTTTCTTTCTTACATTTATATGTTATATTTTAATTTTATTTTATATTTTACATGTACCTACCTGGAATTATGTACACGCAACCTGCCAATTTGACTGTCCTAAAACGGGAAACTTCCTAGTTGGACAGTCAAAGCTTCCTTTTATATTTGTATATCTTGTATGTAATAAATGTAATAATAATAATAATAAATAATAAATTGTATAAATATGCCTATGAGAGTGTGTTTAAGTATGATGTATGCCTTTGAGTGTATGTATGCTTATGAGTATGTTGACTGTCTTATGTCTATCTGTCTATGTACCGTAATACTTTGTATTGTAGTCCCTTAAAATGTTATTCTTCCTATTATTATTATTTGATTGTGGCTTCTCGTTATATAATTAATATGGTAAACATGACCTGCTGACAAACTGCTTTGGCAGTTTAGCGAGTGTTGAAAAAAATACTCTTATATACACTTTAAATAATACGTCCAGTAATACCGATCATGTTAATAATCAGTAACTGTATGGGTTAGTAGTAGTGCTTTGTGACCTATTCACTAGGAAAACCTATGCTGAGATGTTCGCATGTTTTTGAAAAAGTGTTATTATGCTGTCATAAGTAAAAACATAGCATCGTCCTTGTACCAATATTACCCAACTTTACATGGTTCATTCAATACTGAAGGAATTGATTCCCAATCGTTATAGGCAGGATTACAAAAAATAGAGGCAGATTCGCAGAACCTGCGCTGAGCCGATAAGGGATGATTGGATATAGGGTTGAAAAGGCCTCAACTTTCTACTTGTCTGGTCACTTAACGTGGAGGTTTTTTTCGCTCTGGGATAACACTTCGCATAAAATGTCTATTGCCTACTAGGCGCGGACAGAAAGTATTGTGTAATAATATATGATTATTTTAAATGCTTAGGTAAGTACATGTGATGTAATGGCTGTAGGTTTTTAATCAAAATATTAAGAAGCGGGAAACTAAACCCAAAATCCCCGTAACTGTGAAGTCGAAATTTAGGAAAGATTGTTTTTTCATTTGATAATTTCCACAAGAAATCGATCGCATCGGACAAAGGAAACTACCTATAATAATAGGTTCTTTTGTTGTTTTTTGCTACTGCAGACCCGTAAAATCACTGGATGTTATAATTTGTAGGATTTGTAAAGTATTTATAAAAAATATTTGTCCCAGTATCATTAGGTACATTTTGAAAACAAATATTAATGTTATTATTCGTTGACAAATTAGAGAGATGTCAGAAATTAAAATTTTGAATGAAAACCGTTAATAAACTTGTGAAACATAATTATATCTGTCAAAAATTTAAACAACAGAAATTTTTTTTAAAAAACAAATGGAAAAAACTATACCTATTTAGGAATAAAGTATTTCAACAACCTTCCGATTGAAATAAAGAAATTAAAGGATATTAACATACTTAAACTAAAACTGAAGTTACACTTTCAGTAATAATTAGCTAAATAATTGCCTGTTTTTCCCTTTATTGATATTTATTACAAGTCTATTACCTACTCATCTCCACTGTAGTATTTAGATGTTCCCAATTACTCAATAATTAGTATGTAACAGAATACTATATATGTACAACTAAACATATAGATAATCCAGAAGTTTCAATTGTTCCTACATACGTACCTATAGCATAATGGTATTTTATTTTTCTTATAATTAGTGTTGTAACTCGCTCACCAAGCACAATCACCAGTTTCTTCATTGGTGAGATTGCGAACATAAATATATTTGGGAACCATATGTACTTATATAAAATCCTGTACCCACTTATACATATTAAATAAAAAAAAATAATAAAAAAAGGATTCTTATAAAAATTAAATAATTTGGGTACCTACTTTAACGCTTATCTGATATAATTGATACTTTTCAGTTTCAAAGAAAAATTAAAAGCTCATTGAACGTGAATAATTTTACGTCTCACGCCGGAATATTTCACATCACTTGACACATGCACCGATGCACCGACACCCAAAATTAGTATGTTTGATTTTCTTCACATAAGAATAAATCAGGTAGGTATAAGGGCTTGCTGGATTAAATGAATAAATTACGCCTATTTTATACAATCATTATTCTAACGTAACTTAACGTAAATCCTATTTAGATTATGTGACCTGGCGCTCAGGTCTGAGGGTGATGACGTATGAATACCAAACAGGCGAGGAGATGAGGTCGGAAAACCAATAATTGCACTCGCCGACTGGTCCCTACAGGATAACATACGAGTATAATGTAGCGGGATGATCGATCAGCGGGCCCACGGCTCTCCACTCTAGACGCGCTCTGACAAGGAGGATATCGGGGTGGCCAATGCATCACAAAGACAGGACACACATAATAATGGTTGCAGGACTCGCAAACATTAATTACAATTATTTTCAGTGCTCGTTCCTTAGAGTAACACATCATTGGAGGGGACCCAACACTTTGCCAACGGCGTTATAAGGAAACATTTGATTACCTCATTCGCCACACAAATTTGAACAAACTAGATGTTATACAGAATAGAGCTATGAGATGTATACTGGGAAAAAGCAAATACGCAAGCATTAATCAAATGAGAGTAGCTAAATTGGATTCTAATAAAAAAGAGAATGTTATTTAATGCGTTAATTTTTGTGTATAATATGAACAACCAAATGCCAAAATATTTTAAGGATGAAATTGTTTTTAGTAGATATGTTCATAATTACGAAACCAGAAATGATTAGATTTATTTATTAGATTTATTTTAATATAATTAGATTTCCACATATGAATAAATCATAATCACAGAACTGCCTAATGTACAAAAGACTAAAGATGTATGATGATTTGCCTGAAAGTCTGAAGAATGAAGGAAGAATGAGTTTTATGTTTATTGTAAAAATATTTAATGTTACAAAATGAAATATGATCTTGTTTATATTAGTTTATATTCAAATGTTGTGTAAACTAACTCAATGAATAATACTAAAAAAAAACACAAAAAGATTTTTTATTTTAAACACTTACAAAGTTACTTAAAAAGTTACATTTAATTAGCCAAGGACGACTCTAGATTCTCCAATGTCCCTGCGTATGGAGTTATTCAGCAGCATGCAGGTCCTCACATAGTAAAATAAAATAAAATAAGTCAGAAATTCCTCAGTGGAGCCATCTAGAAAGTAAGATTATAAGAAAGTGGCCTGATAAAAAATCACGACATTTTTACAAATCTTGGAAACAGTAACATATTACTCACAGTAACCTCGTATAAGTACCTGCGTAAATAAAAATCTAAATAAATTAGCCCTATCAGTCCAGTGGCGGCTCGTGACTTTTGTGTGTAATAAAGTGCTAATATGACAAAAAATGGCATTATTGATGTTGTTGTAGCTGAAAACGATATATTTTTTTTCGAATATCCGATATTTTGTATGAACATTTTCAGGAAATCTGTGCGGCGCACGGCCATACTGAAATTTCCTGAAAATCTTCATACAAAATATCGTATATTCGAAAAAAATAATAAATCCTTTTCAGCTGCAACAACATCAACAATGCCATTTTTGTCATATTAGCACTCTATTGCATACAGAAGTCACGAGCCGCCACTACCTATCACGTAGGTCCTCTAACAAAAACTTCCATCAATAATATAATACTTAATAAAAGAAGACAATAATAATACCAACGGGTTGTAATAAATTATTTAAACCAGACGTTTTTTAGTACTTAAAACGAAGCCTAATGCTAAATAACTATTAGGCCAGTGCAATTAGCGATTCGCGATCGAAGTAATTCCGGCAGTCCCAATTTTTTTATGTGTTATATAAACTGATCCCCTGATGTAAAATCTGAGTTTCCGACCTTGGCGCACCTGTGCTCGCGCCGCTATTTTGAAAAAACTGGTCGAAATCGGGCCAAAATCTAGTTTTTCCCAAATATCTCATTTTCAATGCAAATTTTGGCTAAAATATCTTAACAAGTATAATAGAAAATAAAATAACCTACAACTTTAGCAAAAAACAAATTTCTTCTATCTCTAATAGGTACCGAGGTAGAAAGTCGTAAAGGTGCGTTTTTTTTTTAAAAAACAAGTTTTTTGCGCGACTAGGTTTGGTTTTTTATAAATACCTCGTTTCCAGTACAATTTTGTGAAAAATTTATTGATAATAATTTTGTAGAAAATAAAATTTCGTTAAAGAAATAGGTATATAATTTATATTTTTTATCTCTATTACGTATCCAAACTCAAATCCACCAAAACCAGGCCAAAAATTGAAACAGAGGTTAGGTGTTTTAAACTTGGCATTCCGTGATTTTATTTTTCTTTAACAATTATTGTTCTAAGAACATATACGTTGACAACAATCGTCATGCCCGTGTCAGACCTAGCTATAAATATAGTAGATAGACTATTTCAGCATATCGGTCGCCATACATTTCCAATGGGAAGACCACTAAAATAGGCCAAGCCACTACATTTGTGCTCGCAGCTTGGTCTGACATGCCTATCAACGTAATCACACCATACATTTAAGATTATTAATACAATTAAGATGATAAGGTACATAAAAAAGATAAAAAATTGGTATTTTCGTAAAATTAACATTTATCAGTACCTATTAGAGATGGAAGAAATTTGTGTTAACAAAAGTTGTAGGTTATTTTATGTTCTATTATATCTGTTAAGATACTTTACCCGAAATTTGCATTGGAAATGAGATATTTGGGAAAAACTAGATTTTCGCCCGATTTCGGCCAGTTTTTTCAAAATGGCTGCGCGAGCACAGGTGCGCCAAGGTCGGAAACTCAGATTTTACATCAGGGGATCAGTTTATATAACATATAAAAAAATTGGGACTGCCGGAATTACTTCGATCGCGACCCCCTTTTTGGCGCTAATTGCACCGGCCTATATGTTCGATTAATCTTTATAACGAATCGGCTTACATAATGAGAACCAAAAAAATGCTCTACAAAAAATTGAAGTTTTTCCTTTCATTTATCTTGAGTAGAATATCATTTTTTTTAAGTACCTAATTAATGTAAACTATTAAAAAATATTTTTATTCAATTGGAATGTATGAACGCATAAAAGAAACAACTGATGGCTTTGATTATCTGTGACAGTTTCTCTTGATTAACTTTTTTGCTTCTTTATAAAATTGTTTACAAAATGAATAAAAATAACTTTTTTGCTTGAAATCAAGCGTTTTTAGACTCCGTTTGTAAAGCGATTTTAATGCATATTACCTATATTCGTGACGATATGAAGCATACCAAGAATATTCACATTTTTGGCTTGCTTCCTCTTAAGTCAACAAGTGGTTGGTAACTATAATAACACAGTATTATAAAACAACAAAATTAACAGGTATTTAGTGGGACTAATCATAAGTTATTTCAATTTTGAACAAAACCTACTAGAGACCGACTTTTTACGAAAAATGAGTCTTTGATTATTATAGATAGAGTACCTACATACCTTCAATTATTTAAAAAAGTGGAATTTTAATAACAATCAATTTTTAATTTATTCATACTGTAAAAAAACGTCTCGACAAACCTCGGTTTTACATTTTTTCAAAATAGTTTTAATAACATAACAAATTATGAAATTCTTCTGGTTCGCTGGTGATTTGCATGATAAAATTCTAAGCCGCTGCACATAAAATATTTGAGTCAAACAACCGCGAAAAAATATACGCTACCCCCGATGGTAACGTTGCAACCTCATCCCTGGATTCGCAGCCTACCTCCCAGGTTTATTTGTAAAACTGTGGACTTGCACCCCTTGAGGGGTGAATTGAGGGTTGGGGGTTCGGTGGTTTCGGGGGCGGACTGAAATTTAATTAAGGCCTGATTGAATTAAAAAAATATCCTGTTTTAACTCGACCGTTTTGCATTTCTGTAATTTTTTTATGTTCCGCTCCGTTTCAGGACGATGACCGTTTTGATGGTTCTTATTCGCATTTTTTCAATATCATGTTACCTACCTGCCTAAATTGAATTATTAATTAATTAGTTACAAGGGCAGTTCCAAAAGCAGTCTCCCAAACAAGCTCATATGCACCTCACTGGAAATATCAGTTTAGTCTTGGCAACCGTTTGTAATGGAGCTCTCGCTGTGTTTTACTGCCAAGTGCAAAGTTAACGCAGTTATTTGACATGGAAATTTCATTACCAACTGACGGAAGCGTATGGCGAATGGTGCATGCAAGCCAAAAACTTCCGTAAGTGGTGTAGGAAGTTTGCAGCCGATTGCAATAAAATTCATGGCGAAGAAACAAGCGAAAGACGGTCATTTTGAGGTTGAGCAAACCATGCGTGAAGATCGGTGGGTCACCCTGGATGATCTCTGCAATTTGGTTCCTGGGATTTCCTGAAGCAGCATTCAAAAGATTTAGACGCAAAAGTTGCAATATCGGAAGGTGTGCGTAAGATCAAAATGCTCACAAAAGATCACGAACACGTGAAAGATGAGGTTCAACGCTTCTTCAGTAACATGGCGGCGCACAGTGGGCTGAAAATCGCCTTCCATAGACATAGAGACTTGAATTTTCAAGGGTATTTTTTTGGCTAGAAATGGATTGTGCTGATCATTACTATGCTATAAAATTGGCTTGCAGTGTAAATAAAATATTGTAAACTAGACAAAGCGTACTCATATGTAAAGCATTTAAGCATTAAAATGAAACATCAATATAAAAAAGTTTTTTTCAACTTTGAGGATTTAAAAAAAAAAATCGCATTTTGCGCCACAATACGAAGTATGTCAAAAAATACAAATAAATAGTAATATATCTGTGTGTGAGGATAAAATGGCCAACCTTATGATTCCAGAGATAGCCTAATTTTTAATGTCAATGCCATACAAATTTTTCATAAAAAATGATAACTCCTTCATTTGTACACGCAATTGCTTCATACGAAATTTTATAGCATAGTAATGATCAGCAGAATCCATTTCTAGCCAAAAAAATACCCTTGAAAATTCAAGTCTCTATCTCTATGGAAAGCGATTTTCAGCCCACTGTGCGGCGTGCTGGTATGACATGGGTAAACAAAAATTGCCACAGCGCTTACAAAAATGCATCGATCGAAATTGTGTTTATCTAGAAAAAATAGATTAATGTTCGAGCTTTAAAAGAAGTTAAAATTATGATGATACCTACTTTATCGCTTGTCATAACAGTACCAATTTTGATAGTGACACTTAAATTCAAAGAAAAACGTAGAGTTCAATGAACCAGAGCTATAGACAGAAATTAGTGTTTTTAATTATATATTTGTAGCTGGCTGGGACAGTCCGCCCCTGGTACAGGTGGAAAATATGTGCCACACGACATTATGGGGTGTGCCTCCAACCTCCACAGGGGCGGAGGAAAAGTTACCCCACTGCGAAAATTAAAAACTCAGTGTTTCACTTTTAAATTTAGGATTCAAGTGAATTTTTAAAGGTTTCGTTGTCATTTTCTCATTTCATAAATGAATTTTGAAAGCAGGGGTGAATATAAATTATTTTTCCAAGAAATGTTATCATTTATTCCGCTTTGGTTAAATTCTAGTTTTTCTATATCTACTAGCAATTTTGTGAACAGAGACTTAGACCTTTAGAATAGCGACCAAAAAAGTATGTTTGTAATTTAACAATTCTAAGCCGAAATTTCATCCGAAATCATAAGATTTTTAAGTGTGTACTTCAATACATACCTACTTAATTTTATAACGTACATTTTTTATTATTTCAAATTAGGAGCTGGCAAAAAAGGATGAAAGTAGATTGAAATGAGATCCCTGAGGCGTATGTGTCGTAAAACCATGTTTGATCAATGAGGAATGTGGAGATCCGCAAAGAGTGCAAGGCTGATGTAAGCGTAATGAGTAAGATCAAGAAAGGGAAGCTTAGATGGTTTGGGCATATAGAGCGAATGAGCGAAGATACGAGTGTAAGGAGAATATATGATGTAAATGCGAATGGTAGCAGAAGTCGGGGACGCCCGAGGAAGACATGGCACGATCAAGTGATCAGATACTAGAGTCGGGCCATGTCAAGAGTCAGAACAATAGACGAGTATGTATGAGACGATGTATGAATGTGTATGAGGCAAGGAGTGCGTGCCAAGACCGAGTTGTTTGGCGTTCCTTCCTCTCTGCCTATCCCTGCGGAGAAACGGCGTGATGGATAGTTAGTTAGTTAGTTAGGAATTATACAATTTGTCCAAAAAAACGTCACTATTTAAATAAAAATTCTTTTTTCAAACTTTCTTCAGGCACATACCTAATATAAAAAAAACCGAATGAGACAGTCTAAACAAACACGACAATTTCTCATTTGAAAAAAATAATCTTTAGTGAACCATTAAAATGGCCAAATGGCCACAAATTGCACAAAATATTGACGCACAGTCGAAATGCAAAACGGCCGAGTTCAAACCATTAATAAATTATATTTATTTATTTACGTCTTGAAGGCTTTTACATGTATACCATGTTTAAGGTAATCTGATCAGGAGTAAAATAATGACTGTATATTACATAGCATAGTAGGCCGAGTACAGACAATATAAGTTATATAGTTGTTCAATAAATAATAATGAATACAAGATAGGTACTATGAAAGCAGTAGCGGAACAATATTTAAAAACAATGTTGATGTTGGTAAAATAAATATGAATTGTTTATTGTTAAGCATGTTAGTATTTAGCAAACCTTTATAATGCCAGATTGGGTATTATACAGGAGATATCTTAACATTTAGTATAGGAATAAACAAGAATAGTTTGTTGTAAAGCAAATTTGTAATCAACAAAAATTTAGATGAGACATGAAGCGAAAAAATAGGTTCCACTTTTATGGGTCCAATTGGTCCGATTTGTCCTCCAACGCTATAACGCTGAACGACCGGAAACTACAAAATCCGTTCTACGCGCAGTACGAACCGATTATTGCTATTAACATGTTTCGACGAAATATTAGTACCCAATAGCCTCTGATTGTATAGCTTTATGGTTAAAACGAGACTTGAATATGTTTCGACTTCAAAAACTTGAAGCATATTCTAAGAAGCAAGAAGATGAAAATCATTCAAGTCGTGGACCAACTACAGATATTTAATTTTTAATTTCTGTTCTGTTACAGTTGTTTCGTGACGCTTAAACAAATTGTAAATTTTTATAATACCTACTTACAAGATTATTATTATATTGATTAGATAAGTCAAGAATGCAATACAAATAATCATTTGGATAAACAATATTTAAATGGTAAGGGTAGCATCAATTTGGGAGGTGGGTTAGAACTTCCTCATCTTCATTTCCTCAAAAAGACTCTCGACACAGAATCTCCATAGGTGACATAGTCATTGAGGGATATTATTTTCCTTTAGTGGGGAATATAAATATGCATATAAACAAAATTATCTTTCAATGGTGAATAATTATCACAATTTTTTTTAATGATAAACTAATGTTTATAATACAAGGTTTTTATGCATAGCACAAAGGATTATAAATTATTATAAGCAATAATTAGTCGCCTGTAATATCAATACAAATTGAAAATATCTCCCGAGTAAAAATACATGCCGCAGACGGGAATTGAACCTGCGCCTTCTGATGTACTAGTACATATTGATTTATTTGGCGGGTTGGAAATAATAAAGTTGGTTGTTTACAGGTGGAAAAAATATAATAAGCAGTAATTGTTGATTGAAGTACTAGTACATATTGAATTATTTGGCGGGTTGGAAATAAGCCGACGTTGCTCAGTGGTCCAGAGCGTCTGACTGGACATCAGAAGGCACGGGTTCAATTCCTGTCTACGATATGTATTTTTACTCGGGAGATATTTTCAATTTGTATTGATATTACAGACGACTAATTATTGCTTGTAATAATTTATTTTTTTATTTTAATTTCTTTTATTTATTTTATACATATACAGTGGTGCCTCACACAACGAACGCCTCGCACAGCGAATGCTGCACACAACGAACTTCCTTTTCGTTCATTTCACGATTCATACAACGAACTTCGCTTCACACAACGAACTTCGCTTCACACAACGAAGTCGCCCGATCTTCTACGATCACTGCCGATTAATTGCATCCTCCCGCGCAGGCAGTCGTTAGACTCGTTAGTCACTGCGTAGTACGCTTAACTTACGCACGTATCGCAGCAATCGTTCTTCATTACGAATTAAATCGCACACGTATCACGGCAGTCGTCCTTTTAAGATAAACTCAACATTTTTTTTATATGATATATGATATGAGCAACAATCAACCAATTCCAACTGCTGACATCAAGAACATCCTGGTCAAATGGAAAGCAGTTCAGGAGTTTACCAATGCCCACTATCCGGATTCCGCTGAAGCAAACAGGATCAACGACCTGTACTCCGATACTCTTGTCCGTTATTTCCGGCAGATGTTGAAGAAAAGAGAGAAACAAACGACTTTGGACAGGTTTTTCACTGCACCATCGGCGGAAAATGGATGAAGATGTGCAAGATTCGATTATTTCTTAAAATTAAAAAATGTGTGTTTTTTTCATTATGTTTTTAGATGTATCTAAATAAAAATAATAACAAAAAAATTATCTTTTTTTTATGTCATCTTACCATATTTTATGCTACAGAACGAATTATTTTTTTTAACATGTATTGTTATGGGAAAACGCGTTTCACATAACGAACTTTTCGCATAACGAACTTGCTCCTGGAACGAATTAAGTTCGTTGTGTGAGGCACCACTGTATATAAATTACAAACAAAATGAACCTTTGTCTGTCCAACTGGGAAGGATTCCCTTTTCAGGACAGCCAAATTGTGTATTTAGTACATAATATTCTTACAATGGAATGGCGATGGTGTCAAAACAAATTTGAGAACATTGTTGATTGTATTCGAAGTGACAGGATGGTTTCTTTGTCCTTGAAAGAATCGCAAAGATGTAATTTATTACCAGGGTCAATTTAGATAACATTAGTAATTGCATTCAGAACAGATGAATGGTTTCTTTCGGTACATCACAAGTCTGAGATTCTTTCCAGGGCATTTTGGAGAACATTTACAATTGTATAGTTAGAATTTCCACATTTATATATCAGTATAAGACATATGAATCCTATAGTACTATATTTTTTAGAATTTCTTAGGTGATAGAAATTAGACATTACTAGACCAGTATATATGCCGCATGACATATGAATTTCCAATTTTAAAATTTCGAATCTTTATTTATTAAATGGCTAGTCATTATTAAACAGTAATTGAAATAAAACCGCGCAAAAGATTCGTAAATTTAAATAATAAAAACAATGAAGATGAAGTGTTAGCAACAAAAATAACCATTTTTAAACCTGAAATAAAAAGTGACTTAATTAAATTATCACAAAGTTTTCTTCAGAATAAAATAGAGGCATAGAAATTTTATAAAGGCTTTAACATCTGTGTTATTAACTCAGTATTATAATGTGTGTCTAATAAACTTAATTTTGTTTTTAAATAATACTTAGTTTTATTTATTTTTTTATTGTGCGTTTAAACTACACTTTTAAGACTATTTACAACTATCATAAATCTATAAAACCAACTCCTCCTCCCCATATAACATAACTAAAACATGAAACTGCAGACTTCAAATGAAATGCGCATTATTTAATTGAAGAGAAACCTTATATTGTAATAATCAAACACCTCTTCCTGATTTATATTTCAGTATACTAACGACAACATTATTTAGAATAAGAAAACAATTTATCTTCTGTTTGATTTCATCCACATCGATCTTCAACAAAATAACCTTTTATTCGCCTCCCGATACGAAGCCCCTTTCACAAAAGGAGTCGCGCGAATGTGCGCGCGAAGCAAGTATCTCCATGTATAAATATCTAAGTATAGATTCTGACGGGACATGAGACAATGTGTAACTTAGGCGGTTGTTAAAAAAATCAAACAGAATACAGGTAATGTAAAATGGTCAATTTTATTTAGCACATTTTTAGAATGTCGCAATTGTCAAAAAATATGTCCAGATATGTAGGTACACATTTGAGTATCATTTTTGACCACATTTGACCACATATAGACTACATTTCACCACATAGCCTACATTTGATCACATGAACTACATTTTACCACATTTCACCACATAGACTACATTTTACCGCATTTGACCACATAGACTACATTTTACTACATTTTACCACATTTGACCACATATACTACATTTGATCACATTTCACCACATAGACTACATTTTACCGCATTTGACCACATAGACTATATTTTACTACATTGTACCACATTTGACCACATAGACTACATTTGACCACATTTCACCACATAGACTACATTTTACCGCATTTGACCACATAGACTACATTTTACTACATTTTACCACATTTGACCACGTAGACTACATTTGATCACATTTCACCACATAGACTACATTTTATCACATAGACTACATTTTACCACATTTGGTCATATTTTACCACACTTTTTAAATACATTTATTTTGAATTTCACTTTTATTTTCGATAAAGAATTATCGTAAATCTTGGAAACGATAGTTAACCCACTTCCCGACATTCGATCGATCGAACATCCCGGCAGATGTTGTCGATGACAATGCAATGCAATGCAACCTCAACACAGGCTTGTCCTAGTGAGGTTAAAAATTCTAACCTAAAAAAAAGATACAATGTAAAGAAAAGATAAATAAATAAAAAAAAATGCTTTTTGTGCGGTCACGTATGCACACACGGATTTCTCTGAAATAGGAAGACGTTACAGCAGTTAATATGTGAAATAAATATTGGTCCTACCCGATTGGAATTTGGCAAAGCTGGTAGAGTTTTTGACTCCAATTCTTTAGTAGGAAGCTTCAATTCTGCAATTTGCGGCAGCGATTACCACTGTTAAAATTTCACGTATAAATTATACATCTAGAAAATTCTTGACGAAAGGCAACTCATTCTAAAAGTGTCAGTATCGATGGGTTAAAAGCCAAGCTATTGTATATCCTTACACTATTATATCTAGATTATTAAAACGGATAATAAAAATTACTACGGAAAAATTTGATTTTTAAGCGTTGAAATCTGTAGGTTTCCATCCAAATAACTTTGAAATAGTGTGACTTTGAATTGCTATATTTGTAAGTTTACAAACATGGGTTAACCGTTGTAGATTAATTTTAGTTCATGATTCACTAAAAAATGTGGAGATACAATGTATTAGCTGTAATACGTATTTCACAATTTTTATTTCTATTTTTAATTGACCGTTTGGCATTTCATCTGTCGGTAAATATGGCTGTGTGTTCCATTTCCGTTTCATGATGGTAGCCGTGTTGGACACTACATTTTTATACCGCCAGAGTTCGCATGAGCGTGGATCCTACTACGAGCTGTCAAATCGCAATAATAGATATTATGGTACTTCTGGAAGAATATTTGTATAATTAATTGTCATTCAGATAGTGATTATCATTTGGACAAATTTATTTAATTATTTTATTGAAAAAAAAAAGTTAAATGACATTTATGGTTTATAATTAAGGCGATGCACTACGTAGTAATGGAAAATCATGTGTTTTTGGTTTGAAAATTTGGTCGCCTAGAAATGTTTCATATGCTTTAATTAAATACTGTGAGTAGAATGCATCCTGGCCTTTAAAATAATCGAGTATTTTTTAGATAAGTCTTTTTATAAAAATGGGCTATTTTTTATGGGCTTATAAGCCCAGAAAAAATAATGTATGAAGCCTATGAAAACTGCTTTAAAGTTAAAAATCTCCTATTTACGAACCCATTTTCGGTTATGATTTTATTTTATAATGTTGTAAATTAAGTTATTTATAAAATGATCGGAAAAAAATTCAATATTTATGCCTGAACATCCACAAAATAAAATAAAAGGCACTTTATGGCCATGTTTTTTTCTTGCATAAATCGAAACAGGTGGATGGTGTTAAACGGGAATTTAAACCTTATCGCCATCTACGTAAGGGGTGTTATTGATAGCGGCTCGATTTAAAATATTACACGGCGTAGTGCATCGCTTTAAATAGGTAGGTAATTAAGTACCAACTAACAAATCTTATGATTTTAGAGAAAATTAAGTTTTGATTTATTATTAAATAAGAGAAAAATGATTTTGGACGCAAGGTCTATTTAATATTGTTCACAGAACTACTACTATTTTCAAACTAACAACCTAACAACTGCAAAAAAAATGCGTATCTCTTTGAATTAACTTAACTTGACCGAACAGTTGAAACCGAACATTATGAAATGGGTGCAAAATTAAGTTTTCTTTTAACCGCATGACATGTTCAAACTAATGTTAAGTTGTATGAAGCTTCGTTAACCGAGATGATACTGTACAATGGTTTAAGTGGGTAAGTACCGGTACCGAGTGTGTCGGAAGAAAAACTACAATAATAAATCAGGAGAGGAAGAACTAGAGAAAACAGATACAGGGTGGCTATTTCTCATCGCAAATGTTCACCCGAGGGAGCGCAAAGAATGATTGCTATAAACGTATTAAGGGCAGTTACACCCCTTCCTTGGATGTTGAGTTTATTTCGCAAGCGGTAATTTAATTTAATTTGCTTATGTTGTTTATGTATATAGATACTATATATATATATATATATATATATATATATATTAGATACATAAGCCATTACAGTTTGAAAGAGACAAATAATAAAATTTTCAATTAAAATATTATTATTGGTAGGTTACCTACAAAGGGATGGTTTGGGCATGTAGAGCAAATGAACAAAGAAAGAAGTGTAAGGCGAATGTATGACGCAAATGTAAATGGTGGAAGAAGTTGGGGACGCCTGAGGAAGACATGGTACCATCAAGTGAATCAGATACTTGAGTCGGGCTATGAAGAATAGAAGAATATGTATGAATGTGAAATAGGCAAGAAGTGTGTGCCTAGACATGGTTGTTTGGCGGTCCGTCCGCTCTGCCTGCCCCTGCGGAAAATGGCGTGATGGTTAGTTATTTTTTAAATAGTTACCTACTTTATCGAAAAATTTACACTTAAATTCAAAACAAATTTATGTTCATTGAACCAGATTTCACATTTTAAGAGGACAAACAATCAAAGAACCGAAATTAGTATGTTACTACAGCAGACCCGTAAAAAATCACGGGATATTATGTTAGTAAATCTAGTTATTTAGTAAATGGTAAAAAAGCACAGAACCCCGAAAAAACACGGGATTCGACTTTACTTGTTAAAGCTTAACCCTAAAAAATTTAAACCAAAGAAAAACACATATTATGTACCTGTAAAATTTATATTAAAAATATTTTCCTGGTATAAAATATGATATTATTATAGGTAGGTACTTTAAGAGCTCAAAGAAGTTCTTTTGTACAGAAATTTGTACAAAAGAAATCTGATAAAAAACTCCATATTATATTTAGGAACTTTATCGATTACTCGCTTTATTACAATCATGTCCAATTTTGAAAACCACACAAATTCAAAGCATTCCGAGCTTTAGATTGAATTTCATTAAACCAGAGCTACAGACTGACACACGACCGAGATTAGTATTTTTGATGATGATCAGTCAGTGGCAGAGTTGGCATCGAGTGTGAGTCTCACCCAGGCATCGTGAGTTCAATTCCTCGGCTGGCAGCTGACCATGACCAAGTCCTTCATCACGACACAAGCAACATTTTTCCACTTACTGTGGTGTTAGTAGGAGATTTTAATAATATTGTCAGGTTATTCGTAATGTAGTGGGATGTTTGTCTTTCTTTTTTTATTATTTAGAGTAAAAAATTATAAATAAATAATCGAAATTTTCAAGTAGGTACATTGAAAAGTTAATTTGATTTTTAATGTTTTAAGGGCACAGTGGAAAATATCAATATCCCTTAGGGATTGATAAGATTTGCAGATACGTCCGAGTAAATATCAGCAAGCAGATATGAATTCAACAAAGGTAATAAATTATGTAAGTGGGTAATATTTATTATTATTATTATTTTTTTATTTTTTTATAAATTTAATTTAGATTAAATTTGATAATATTATTATTAAGTTCTGCAAGTGTTTTAGTTTTTTATTATTGTGACAGCTGTTTCGGCTTACAAGGCCATTTTCAAACTGTGGTTAGTCCACATTGAGACGACGTTTTTATACTATTTCAAATGTAAATTTTGAAGGTGCATACATTGATTTATTACTGGTTACACCGATGACATGATCTATTGTTGGTTAAACCAATCTATATGATTTAAGATTTTCACGGCCAAAAGTATTTTTGTTATTAGTTTTTGGGGTATTATGCCGTGTTGCGCTAACTCCTTCTTTAGCCAACGTTTCGGACAGCATTGCAGTGTCCATCATCAGGGCAGATGTCTTATTTGAGGTTGTGTTAAAATGTGAGCTTAAGTATGAGGTTGTGATACCGTGTTGCCAGCTCCAACCCTCTGAGCTAACATTAACGTATATTTTTTTTATTTTTTTATTTTTTTTTATTTAAAGTGGTTTTCTTCGTTTAGCTCTGGTGTATCCGTCAATTACCGGATACCAAGAACTATTAAGCTTAGCTCCATCGTCTCTATTAATGTTTACGGGATTTTTATGAATTTCAATGGCCTCCGTAATCAGCCGTGCTCTATAAGTTTTCGGTCTCCCCAGGATTTCAGGAACAAATCCAAAGTAATGCCCGGTGTCAATCAAATGCTCGGCAATTGCCGAGTATGCAATATAGAGCAGAATATGCGAAGAACATAAAATCGGAGCGGAACTTACGAAACTGACCGATGCACTGGAGCGTAACGGCTACCCAGCAAGTCAGACGAGGCAAATCATAAGAGCCAAATCTGCACCAAACGAAGACAGAGTTGAACAAGAGTCGAAAGGCTGTGCCTTCCTGCCTTATGTGCACAATGTGACAGACAAAATTGCCAAGCTTTTGAGAAAGGAAAATATCAAGACTGTCTTCGGAACAACAACAAAGATACAGGACTTACTGAGGTCTGCAAAGACTAAGTTTCCTCTGGAAACAGATGGAGTGTATAAACTCAGCTGTTCCGGATGTGACAAGGTCTATGTAGGCCAGACAGAGCGGACTATCTCCAAAAGAATTTCGGAACACTTCAGAGCTTGTAAACTCGGCCACCCTGACAAATCGGCAATTGCCGATTTGAGCAATTGGAGGGAGTTGCGATGGGCAGTCCGTTATCGCCAGTACTAGCCAACTTTTTTATGGAGAAGTTTGAAGAAGTGGCACTCGACACAGCTTCGGCTGTCCCTAAAGTATGGTGGCGCTACGTCGACGATGTCTTCGCCATTTGGCCTCATGGAACGGAGAAACTAAACGAATTCCTGGACCATCTTAATTCTCTCCACAGCAAAATTAAATTCACAATGGAACTGGAAAACGAAGATAAAATCCTGCCCTTTCTAGATGTGGAGGTGATGCGGAAACACGATGGTAGCCTAGGGCATACTGTATATAGGAAACCAACCCATACGAATCGGTACTTACACGCTGATTCGCACCACCACCCAGCGCAGAAGAGAGGACTTATCCATACATTGGTGACCCGAGCGACCAGAATATGCGAAGAACATAAAATCGGAGCGGAACTTACGAAGCTGACCGATGCACTGGAGCGTAACGGCTACCCAGCAAGTCAGACGAGGCAAATCATAAGAGCCAAATCTGCACCAAACGAAGACAGAGTTAAACAAGAGTCGAAAGGCTGTGCCTTCCTGCCTTATGTGCACAATGTGACAGACAAAATTGCCAAGCTTTTGAGAAAGGAAAATATCAAGACTGTCTTCGGAACAACAACAAAGATACAGGACTTACTGAGGTCTGCAAAGACTAAGTTTCCTCTGGAAACAGATGGAGTGTATAAACTCAGCTGTTCCGGATGTGACAAGGTCTATGTAGGCCAGACAGAGCGGACTATCTCCAAAAGAATTTCGGAACACTTCAGAGCTTGTAAACTCGGCCACCCTGACAAATCGGCAATTGCCGAGCATTTGATTGACACCGGGCATTACTTTGGATTTGTTCCTGAAATCCTGGGGAGACCGAAAACTTATAGAGCACGGCTGATTACGGAGGCCATTGAAATTCATAAAAATCCCGTAAACATTAATAGAGACGATGGAGCTAAGCTTAATAGTTCTTGGTATCCGGTAATTGACGGATACACCTGAGCTAAACGAAGAAAACCACTTTAAATAAAAAAAAAAAAATAAATAAATAAATTATACGTTAATGTTAGCTCAGAGGGTTGGAGCTGGCAACACGGTATCACAACCTCATACTTAAGCTCACATTTTAACACAACCTCAAATAGAGGATAGGGAGGATATAGAGGATAGGAGATAGATTGATCGTTTTTGTGGTTTGTGACACAACCACACAAGCGTTTTTGTCTGGCTTGTGCACTCAGCCAGGCCCCGCTACTTTTGCCGGCCGGAGGAATCCCGCCGGTCCACTGAACAGGCGCTCGCGCCCACCCAACTGCCTTTATCAAGGCAATCTTTCACGCAAAACACTCAACTTACGAAGATCCACGCTGGCCCCCACAAACCGCCCGCAAGCACCCGAGACGTGCTCCCTTTTTAAGAGGAGTCACCGTTCGACACAGATGACCATGTTCCCGACCCGGATGCTCCCCATTGACCACGAGGACTCCCCGGTCGTGGTACCGCCCGGCGCTCGCCAAATTGCGCATCGCACTAAGACCGGGACCGTGCGCCTTACGGTCCCCGCACCACAGCCCCGCCCCGAGGACCCAAGGACCCGGAGACCATCCACCACCACGGCTCCCACGACGCCCGACGCCACCGAGATGACGGAGCCCGCAGCAGGCCCCTCTTGGGCAGCAGGACCCAGTTCTGCCCCCACGCGCCCCCCGATAGGCCCAGCTTCGGCCTACGTGGCGCCCCCGAGACCGCAGCAGCCGATGGAGACGGCTGCCCCCCAGGATGGAGGCTGGACTAGGCCGTCCTTCCCCGTGAAGAGGCCCATGTCCCCACGGGGACCACAACCGCTCCAGTGTGGCAACCGTTTTGAAGAGTTGCCCGAGGTAAGCGAAGGCGCTGGCGCGCCGCGTATAAAGCGTGCCAATACTAATACATCTTTCTCTCCCGCAGGTACCGGCAGGAGAGACCGCGTTCCCCCGGTTGTGATGACCCTGGGGAACATGACGCACGCGCAGATCACAGCTGCGGTGCAAGGACATCTGGGAGCTGGTAAGCTCTTCACTTTCAGATACAACAGGGGCGGCACGGCTAACATCTTCGTGCGCACGATGGAGGACCACCGCGCCCTTACCAACGGGCTGCGAGCGGAGGCTCGCGGCTTCCACACGTTCACGGCCGAAGCGGAAAAGATGAAAAAGGCCGTCATCAAGGGCCTGCCGCTCGTCGAAGTGGAAGAAATAAAGGCAGATCTGGAATCACAAGGATTCCCAGCAGTGAAGGTGGTCAAGATGACCGCCTCAATTGAGTATCCCCTATACTTAGCGCACTTCAATAAGGAAGTCAACATGGGACAGCTGCGTGCGGCCGTCAAATATCTGTGCCACTGCCGCATTCGCCTCCAGAAGCACAGGAGCAACCATTTACAGCACGGCACCCAGTGCTACAGGTGCCAAGACTTCGGGCATGGGTCCCGAAACTGCTCGCACACAGCAAGGTGCGTAAAATGCTTACTGGAGCATGCTTCGGCAGAATGCCCCAAGAAGACAAGAGATGAGCCCGCCGCATGCTGCAACTGCTCAGGCCCGCATCCCGCCAACTACAGAGGCTGCCCCAAGCGGGTAGCGTACGTCGCCTCAATACAGCAGCGACCTGCCAGAAGGGCCCAACGACCGCCGGCAGAACAGAACCCGAGCAGGCCACCTCCTCAGCCGAGGACGGATGGACGCACATGGGCCAACGTAGCCGGAGGCACCGCCCCCGCCCAAGAGCAGCGCGAGACCGCACCGCCCCCACAGCCACGCCCCCAGCCCCGCCCGCAGCAGGAGCCCGCGCGCGCGTCCACCTCTTCAGAAGACAACCTGGACTTGATGGCCCTGCTCCAAGGCCTCCTGAGGATGCGATCACAGCTCGCCCGCTGCGCAACAAGAGCAGACAAGCTCGTCATCCTGATTGAGCTCCTAGACACCCTCGATGCCTAATACCGAGACGGTGAAAGTCCTCGTATGGAACGCATTTAGCGTGCGCAACAAGACAGACGAACTGCTCGCTTTGGCAAACGAATTACACACCGACATTATTCTCCTATCAGAATCTCACTTGAATCCAAGCGTACCGCTGAGAGTGCAAGGTTTCGAGATTTATCGTGACGATCGACAAGGAAGATCAGGCGGAGGAACCGCAATATTCGTTCGGCAATCTATGACGTCCACAAGAATACCTACTCCGAAGTTGAAGCACGCTGAAGCCACGATTATCGAAGTCACCATAGAGGGTAGAGCGCATACCATCATCTCCGTATACTGCACCCAAAGTAACCTAGTGAGAGAAGATCTCAATAAATTGCTCAATCTGGGACCAATTGTTGTGATGGGAGGCGATTTGAACGCCAAACACAACTACTGGAATAACTACAGAGGTAATGCGAACGGAAATACGCTCTTTACACACATGCAGACGAATATCTATTCGATAATGGCGCCCGACAGACCTACGTACTACTCGCGACTATCTAGATATCCGAGTACATTGGATATAGTACTCGAGAAAAATGTTAAGACAATATCTCCACTGCGCACATTAGACGAACTGTCTTCGGACCACCTGCCCGTGAGCTTTACTATAGGCGGCACAACTTCAAGGACCCCCAGAAAACAGCGCAATTACAAGGATGCGAACTGGGAAGGATTCAAAAAAGAAGTCAACGAACGAATTCATCTCACTTCGGGAACTCTGCGCTCGCCACAAGAAATCGACGCAGCTACAAGCACTCTCACAGAGATTCTTCAAACAGCACAAGATACACACATTCCTCTCAAAGAAATACACCCATACACGATCAAGCTTCCCGAGTACGTTCTATCGCTCATCAAGGAGAAAAATCGCCTGCGACGCATGTTTCACCGCACACGCGACGAATATTTCAAGACAGCGTACAACTGCATGCAGAGGGAAATCAAGACCGAAATCGCAGAACTCAAGCGCGAACTCTGGGACAAAAAAGTCGCATCACTCACGCCGAAGGATAATTCCCTATGGAAAATGGCAAGCGCGCTGCGACATAAAGACTTCACAATCCCCCCGCTACAGAAATTGAACGGCCCCGGGACGGCGCTTTCGCTACAAGAAAAAGCTGAAACACTCGCCGACGGGTTCGAGAGAGCCTACGCCGCTACAGACGGCCTTTCCGACCCGGCTACGGACCGGATCGTAGCTGACTCTCTACGAGACTTGAACGCAGCAGAGCAGACAAACGCTGAAGATATTCATTTCACAACGCCGAGCGAGATTGCGGTCACAATCAAGCGACTCAGAACGAACAAGGCGCCGGGAAGCGATCAAATACACAACATTTTACTCAAACATCTTCCTCAAAAAGCCATCATCTACACAACAAAATTGTTCAATGCCTGCCTCATAACCGGGCATTTCCCCCAGATTTGGAAATCGGCGACCGTGCTGCCTTTCGCAAAGCCGAATAAAGATAGAACGCAGCCGACAAGCTACCGGCCGATTAGCCTATTATCTACGCTGAGCAAGGTATTTGAACAAATTATACTCAACAGGCTTGTACCACACCACGACGACAACAAGACTTTGCCAGACGAGCAGTTCGGCTTCAGAAAGAGGCAATCCACGACCCATCAACTCACCAGAGTAGCGGAATTTATCGCAAGAAAATTTAACGAACATCGCTTCACCGCCGCTGCGCTCATCGACCTAGAGAAGGCATTCGACACCGTATGGATAGACGGGCTCGTGCATAAGCTGCACCGCACTAACACGCCCATATACCTAACGAGACTGATACAGGAATACCTAAAGAATAGATCGTTCCTTTTCTTTTACATAAGCTTTATTGTCATTTGTCAAAAGGAAACGATAAAAACGATCGCGATTAATAACGGCTATGAGGCAAATAACATTGAAAAAATAATAAAAAATAAGAAATATAAAAATAAAATCAATTTAATATATCCGGTAAATAACAAAAATATAGAAAAATTTGCATGTCTCGAATTCCTCGGCCCAATATCTGAAAAAATTGCAAAAGAAATTAAAAAATGTGGTTTAAATATAGCTTTTCGAACAAACAATAATTTAGGAACAAGCCTTAAAAACTCTAAAAGTAAAATCCCTATACTCAATAACAGTGGCATATATGAATTAAAATGTGACCACGCCGATTGTAACGCCACTTACATCGGACAAACGGGGAGGGCATTCTCAACTAGATTCCAAGAACATATACGATGTTATAATAATAAAAACACATCCTCAAAATTCGCAGAACATCTCTTGGTGAATAATCATACCCCACTTAACAACAAGGGTCCTAAACCATTGCATATAGAAAAAAAGGGCATTAGATTAAATTTACTTGAACAATTAGAAATCAATAAACGAACGAATGACCCAAATTTAACACTAATTAATAAAGTACGGAAAATAATTTACTCACCACTTCTCAGTATTTTCACAAAACCCAAGCAGTATAATGCACCCAAATAATTCATAGAAATAAAGTCATTAGTAAATAATTAAGAACCCATTACCATTTACTGAGGGGAAAACATAGATTGGTTTAACCAACAATAGATCATGTCATCGGTGTAACCAGTAATAAATCAATGTATGCACCTTCAAAATTTACATTTGAAATAGTATAAAAACGTCGTCTCAATGTGGACTAACCACAGTTTGAAAATGGCCTTGTAAGCCGAAACAGCTGTCACAATAATAAAAAACTAAAACACTTGCAGAACTTAATAATAATATTATCAAATTTAATCTAAATTAAATTTATAAAAAAATTAAATGGAGTTCTACGAATTAAACACAAAAACAATAAATAATATTTATTATTATTAAGTGGTTGTATAATAAACAAGGTACATAAATTAAATCTAAATATTAATAATATTACAAATGGTTGTAAATACAAGGTAACCAGGTGGAATATCCGCAAGATGGCGTCGTGTTCCCTGATCTGTAATAATGTGGCGGAAGACCTCGTTATGTATTATTTTCAGTCGTAATTTGTGATCCTAGCCGCCGAGACATCTGTTAAAATACAACGGGTGAACGGGTTCATTCTCGCTTCGATGCTGCGGCTGCAGTACAAACGGGAATAAGGTATAGGATAATAGGATGCTGAGAGCCAAGATTTTTTCAAAGTATGTAAAAAAATATTCTATGTGCTCCAAACTTGCTATTTATCTTTGAAAGTTATCCCAAAAGCGATATTCAATCTTCAATTGGTTAGAATGTGCCATCTTCGACGAGTTTGACGAGGTAACTACGTTTTCCCCCACACCAACCCAATTTTACCAAATTTAAAAAAAAAAAAAAAAAAAATTAGAAGCAAGAAAGGGCTATGGGAAATAATTTACTAATGCGGCCCTTAAAGATGCTCGCTAAAGATGAAAAACATAGGCCAGTAGCTCGTTCCACATACAAGCCAACTTACACAAAAACTAGTTGAAGGTATGACCTGTTTTCATGAAGTCAACATCAACTGTGAACGGGTGTTCTCGTGTTCGTTATACATAGTATCTGAAGCGGCAAGCAACTAGTTCTAGAACATCGATAATATGTGCACCACATTTGGAACCTACGAGATAAGCGGCGAAAACGCGTAGAATCTACATCCTTGTGACTGCCAGAATGTTCTCGAATGCGTGTGTCCTATATAAAGCCGCGCTACGTCGCGGTACCAATTCACTTACAATAAAAATCTTATAAAATCATTCCCATCATTATAAAGGAGCTAGAGCTTGTAAACCAAGCTAATTACTCTATTTGCCATTATATCAAAGTCAAAGTCAGTCAGTGAGCGAGTCCTATTCGAGCATCTAGCTACAACTGAGTCGGGCGCACCTGCATACTGCAAGACGTCCGAACCCCGCTCTTACCTCACCTCGCCGCCATGGGCCACGGAACCACTACGCCCAGCATTGCAATTTCTGTAATGAGAGGCTACAATTAATCATCGACTCCGCGTGATATTACAACAACGCCTAGACCTTGTGATATCTTTGCTGGCCTGCGCCTTGGCTCCGAGAAATCTTTACCGGCCTGCATCTCCCGCGCAGCGAGCCCATCAGTGCCCATCAGTGCTTGCATCATCAGCCGACCAGGGTATCTATTCCAGAGTCTCTACCACGAATTACTCGCCATGCGCCATCTACGAACGAAAATCTCTACGACTTTTGTCATAAGTTCTATATTTATACATTCTTGAGTGTCGCACGATTGAAGAGATGACTATGTTGGCAACCCTGTGAATATTGTCTATGTTTCTGATGTGTTTGAGGTTTCTATGGAGTTAATTTGAAATGTCAAAAACAAACCGTTGCCGCGTCGTTCTGTCAACGTTTTTATTTGTTACCGCACTTTTTCTGAAATGAATGGCGGTGGGGGATACATATCGAAATGCCAGAAAAATCTTTTAATAGAGCTGGTTGGTGCAGACGCAGAGTTGATGTCTGGCAAATTTTCATCTATTTTCACTGTCAGGGAATCCAGAAGAAGGTGGACAGAGATCGCCGAGAAGCTGTGTATTGCAGTCAACACCGCCGGTAAATCAGCCATTATATTACCTACAACTATCTATGTCAGGTAATGATTTTAGCAAAACAAACTTATCAGACCCGAGTGGTTAAAATAACTTTGCAGAACTAAACGAATCCGATATCAACTTCGAAAAGCGCGCGGGAAACTTTTTTTTTTTTTTTTGTATAAAGCAATTCACCAGGATGCAATGAGATTTTGACAGTTTTGCCGATCTCTACTGCTTCGATCCACTCGTTGTTTAAGTCGAATGAATTTTGACGTATGGCGTGTAGTATGTACTTTCGGTGAGACTCAAGAATAACAAACTCTACCAGTGTATGTACTTTCGGCGGAAATTGCGAGCGATCGAGACTGGGGAATAGATACCCAGGTCTATCGTATTTTCCGCTTACTTCATACTAGAACATCAGGAAGACACGTGGGATTCACCAGTGTTAAACACTACCCACAATTCCAGTCTTCACTCCACCACCGTACACCTCCGCTTCATTTGGTGTTGACCATTGACCTGGAGGATTCGCCGTCGACTATATCCACCGACGCGGTGTCGATCTTGGCCCTGGAAAATCCGCCACCGATTCATGCCCACTAACTGTGTCGAGCATCTACATTGACTTCAATAAACACTCTGATACTACACAACATCTTTCATTGTCAAGTCTCACCTTACCATCCCAAAATATCAAACAAAAGCTTACTTTATTTTTTCTCACGGTAAGGATTTTTCTGGAAAAAGAAATCAAGAGTGCAAAAATTTAATATCGATTCGAAACTAAAAATTAAACAAGTGACAGCTTCGTTCTTAGCAGTACTGACCTTTCAATTTCCTGATAAATCGGCAGAGAGAATATTAAGTTTTAAAATATCACATACAACATCAACTAAACTCTTCTACCAAGCCTAATCTATTCTTACATTTATTTCATAGAATTTATGAAATAGATAATTTAGAACAGGCTTTTCCATGGAATAGAAACAAAACGTGTTTATTTTAATTTTATTTTATTGCGAATACTAACAGTTTCAGTGTTTTATAATGTATGGTAAAATATGTATAATTACTAAACAAATAACTTGTTTTCACTGATTCATCTTAATTTAGTGTATATAAATGAGAAGAGAGTTACATTAGCCTTGACGGGATGGGAAAGTGAGAGGGAGGGGAAGGAGATAGATTTAGTCTGAGTGGACTGGAGCGTTATGCTATATAATCAATTTCAGCCTTGATAAATTTCTCGCTCTCTTTCAAAAAATTATATCTCCGAATTTTAATGGAAACATATAAACTGCTTATAGTGCTATAGAGCTATTGAATGCACCATTTGATTGTTTGTCGCATATTTTTACCTCAGTGCATTTGGACCTCAGTATTGCGTAGGAAAAAAAGAAAATAGTACTCGTAGATTATATTCCTGAAAAATACAACAATATTATTTGCACCATCTCTTTTGCAATGTGAATTAATAAGAAGTTTTGGTAAGTGGAGTTTACCAAAAAAACTTTCCAAAAAAAGGAAAAAAATGAAAAATGTATTATTTTTTTAAATAATCATCCACCTCTTCTTCGGTCTACCTCTGAATAAAATCTAATGGGGCACCCATTTGGTCATAATTTTGACGTCCTATCATCTGGCTATCTTTCAACATTACCATCCCTTAAGAGTCTTATAATGGTCTCATGTTAGATAAGATTTTGGAGTACCTACACGATGTATGTTCCATTTTCAAACGTCTATTTCAAAGAACTCAGCTATTTTGGAGCGCATGTCTATGTTATTGATGACTATCTTATGCTACGTCTTAATACACGAGCTGAACTGCCGATCTAAACCTCAACTTATGGGAAAGGAATGAAGAAACCACAAATGGTGCGACCCGCCGTTTGCAATCCGAGGCTTGGTTTGCGTTTCGGTTCGCAAATGTAAACGTATAATTAGACAGCGTCGTTACAGACTATTGTATCTTCTGCCTATGGGACCAAACTGCCAATGGTTCTTCCGATGGGGAAGAGTTCGTATAAATTGCTCCTGAATCAAATCTCTTCCTGTATATCAAAAGATAAATCCTAATAATTCTTGAAAAAGTCTCAAAACTCTGACGCCATTATAACCACTACCTGATTTTTTAAAAAATTTAGTTTTTTTAAGTATTTGTAAACATTTTTTTCACAAATATTATCTACATGTAATTTCTTACAACTATTTATTGAATTTAATGTTAGTTAGCACAATGTAAGAAATTTAATGAAATTGTATAAATATTATTAAATAAAGATCTTTTATTGAAATACTTTACCAAAAGAAATTGTTTTTGATGTCTTTTAAAATTACTAGTTGAAAATACTAATTGAAAATACTAGTTGAAAATACTAGTCCCTAGCGTTGCTCGGGCTTTACGCATAGTTTTTCAAAATCTCATGTCGATAGTGACCTTCCTCTTGTTTTGAAGGTCAAGTGTTCAAAAAATAAGAATCAAATACACGCATAATCTTCTTTTTATAGTGATACGTGAGTCTAGAAATATAGTGGTATCTGATAGTATTAATACTCTTGCGTCTGGAAGATGTAGGCCCTCTGATTGGTCAAATGTAAATTGTCTGTTTCGGTTAAATTCCGCTAACTTGAAAATTAAGACACGATTTCATACTAAAATAGGATCGCCTCATGATAATACGAGATTTCTTCAAAAGCATCGTTTCTGCTCATATAATTTTTGGATAATATCGAAGAAAATATGTTTTAGAAAGTTCATAATCCATTGGATTAATTACATTACAACGAAAATTATCCACAGTTACGTGATTATGTTTGAAGTTTATAAAAAAATCACGCTATCCTCCAATGGCCGATACGCACGGCTATAGATGGCCGACAGAGCGCACCTCTGGCGGTTTAAAAACGAACCAAATGAATGGCGCGAATATTTAAATATGCAGCTCACAATATTTGACTACTTACGATTAACAAGCGTTTACTAAGAAGATTTCTTCTGGAAGCTTATCACTTTGTAATGGCATTTTTCATTATTATTTATATTTTTTTGTTTATTAATTATAACTGATTTTATATTGACATGTTTTCTAATTTCTAAAATTTCAAAATTATTTATTTGCGGTGCTTTATATCCTGAGTGAAGTATTTTAAGACCTGAATTTTTTATCGAAAGTGTGATCATTATTCAAAAGATGATTTGCAAACTCAGATTCACTATTTCCATTTAGAGCCCTGCGATATTTTTTAGTTCTGACTTCAAAGTTTCTATTGGTTCTACCTTTGTAAAATAAATTACAATTATCCCAATTGAGTTTTTAAACTCCTGATTTTTTTGTTTGAATTTTGCTATCTTTATTATTAAGAATATATGTCTTCATTGTTATTAGTGTAAAACGCCAGTTGAATAGTACCAGGATTGTTTTTATATATAATTTTAGAAGTTCAACTATCAATATATTAGAATAACCGTTATTAAATGCTATTTGTCTTATGAATATATTGTTTTATGGTTATATGCTATTTGTTTTTTTTTCAGGTCTTAAAATACTTCACTATAAATAATTTTGAAATTTTAGAAATGAGGAAACATGTTAATATAAAAGCAGATATAATTAACAAGAATTTTTTTATAAACTCTCTTTTAAATATTTTCCCACTCAACTGGTCTTTCCCGTCTAACGATATTGTAATTCCTGATTATTATAAACCCAGCCTACTCTTACCCCTCCCCCCTCCTTCCATTTCTTCTTTCCCAATTGCAATCTATATTTAATTTTTGACTTCGGTGTATACACAATATAATGTAAACATTATATTTATTCATTTATTGGACAATTTGCATAGCGCCGCTTTTGTGAGATATCACCTCAGGGGCGCTATATTGTAATAATCTACCTTTATATATAAATTTTTACTCTCCTGATGATGTTGTATATATAATCTAACTTTAAACTTTATTAGATACAGTAACAGTTGTAGGTAAAGAATTACCACCAGTTGGAGTAAAATTAACACCTTTTAATTAGACCGACTGATAATCTCATCGCACAATTCCCCTCCTTTTATTCATAAACACGGGTACAATTAATAAATATGTAATAATCTATTATTTAAGTCAACTTTGTTATAACTATCTTTAATTGTGACAAACTAAACGATATTGATTCAACTTATAGACATTGACAGTTGTAACACATATTTAAGCACTGCAAGTCTCCTATGAGCTAATTATATTAGGTATGCATGCTTCATTCTTTTGTGAAGTAAAGAGGGAACTTTTTTAACATTCTGGAACTGTGCATACAGTACAAAGGTGTTTCAAAACAATGTTTCCCTTTTCCTTATCGGAAGATCCCCCTATTTTCAATTCCTTGTGTTGTGGAATTTATTTTAAATATACACAGTAACTTATCCAAACTTCATTCTCCGATTAGATCTATTCCATTCCTCTTTCCTCTTCTCCATAACTGTATTCCACTGTAGGTGATTTTGACTATAAAAAAAACAAAAGAAAATATTCTAGGATGTGTGGAGGTTGGTGCAATCCCATACGTCCCGTACAATAGATATGTGAAATATATCATACAATAATTTATCGTACAATAGATATGTGAAAATGCAACAATAGATACAGAACAATTAATTAGAAAATAAGGATAATTATGTAGGGCGTGGTCTTGAGATAGCTTGGGCCCTGAGCTCACTCAGGAGTGGCACTTGGTGTTGGTAGGTTGTGGTCACCACCGTGTTGGCGGAGGCCATTAGCCGCATCCTGGCTCCAGTGACCCGGTGTCTCATCGGGCAGGTGAATCCATTTAGTCCTAATGCCGTAAACATTATCGATGCGCTGCTATATCTCCTGTATCCAAATATGATTCTACATGCGTCATTATATTGGATTCGGAGTCGTTCCATCAAGTTCGGTAGTGACACCATGTCTCACACGTATACAGGCCGGTACAGAATGCGTTGACCAGTGTTTTCTTAACAGTATTGCAGCATTTGCAAAATCTGCGGCTAATAATATTAGACACTATGCTTAGGCTTCTCCTTTGTCGTTCGATATCGCCATCGTCTGATAGGTCTTGATTAATAATGTGCCCCAATTTTACGTTCGCACATGTATTTATTCTTACCTTAAAGTATACCTTAAGGTGTACTTTAAACTTTAAATCTTAACTAGTAATTTTTCAGTACTGGTCGCCAAAACAAAATAAATTAAACATGTTCACCCTCAAATCGTCAAGGTGTTTATCATATCATTTGTCACTCTTACGGATAAAACAAATTCTTTAAAAAATCCTTCCCTTATGACGTGTTCCGCCCGAAATTTTTTCCCCTAAGAGAATTTGTCACAAACAAGCAATGAGAAGCGTATGAGTTTTTTTCTATCCCTTTTTCTAGAAGGTTCTGGGAAACTATTTCAACCCCTGTAGGGTTGTAGTCTAGGTACGTGTCTTTTACTCGTGAAGTTTCAGGTTCGGTTATTGAGACTCGTGTGGTATTAATATAAAACAAAAATAACCCCTCAAATACCTTTAAGCAGGTAAATAATTTCTCTTAACCTGCATTCATCCCATTTGTCCGGAGCTAGTGAGACTATGGCACCCCCAATTAGGGTATAAAAT
Organism: Hesperophylax consimilis; assembly: GCF_061612785.1. Taxonomy (NCBI): domain Eukaryota; kingdom Metazoa; phylum Arthropoda; class Insecta; order Trichoptera; family Limnephilidae; genus Hesperophylax; species Hesperophylax consimilis. The sequence continues at coordinate 9,985,748 of NC_142842.1, forward strand.
GTGGGTTTTGTATTAAGAATGTTCAGCCAGTTAAAAAACATTCAAACCATAAAAAATGTACATGTCATTAGTTAGGAGTAAATCGCGTACAACTCAATGGTGTAGGCACCAAATTAAGCTATTCATTCACTTACGACAGAAATAACTCAAAATAAATTCTTAAGATTTACCAACTTCAGAATGGGTATAACAATGAAATGTGTCATTTATGATTATCTATTGTGTAAACTAAATTTATTAAAATTATCCGAACGTAAGTAGTTAATGTTTATTGTTTACATAAAAACATAATTAACAGACTCTGAACTACGAGTATTTATAATACTTGATTTCTTTCTATGTATCACGGAAACCAACATCGAGGCAATATCTGCTGTATTATTGCGACAACTCCAACACGGAATCACAATTGTATACTCCTGTTCACCGTACACAGAATCTGGGTAATTATAAGGATATTGTTTTCGTATAAACAGGTCTTGTAGAACTTATGTCGGCAGCAGATCAACAATTCTAATTAAAAAACTGCTTAGCTCAGCTTCGACTTACGTAATTTATTGATTGAGTATTTTGTGCTTGTAACGTTATTTTTATTTTGATGTTTTTTGTATAAAAATATAAACACCGATAGCCTGAAAACGGAGAAACGAAGAACTTTAAAAAGCTCTTTAATCTTAAGATTAGTTAGCAACATGATAATGTGGAATAATTTTTAAGATAAGATATTATATATTTTTGTAATATAAGTAAAAAAATTATTGTTTTATTTATATTACATAGCTATGAATTATGTTGTTAGTTAGGAAGCGGAACATTTGTATTTATTTAACTATATGAATAAGAAAAAAAATAGCCCTGCGTCGTTGAAACTCTAACGCAGTCACCACAAAAATAAACAAACAAAAACAACACCCTGTTTGAATGCATAATATGTAGGCATTTTGTTTTGGCCGAGGCTTCATCTCATCATCACCCATGGTCGTAGGTTTACCATTTTCCAAAGTGTATTATAAAATATTCATTCATTCATATGCGCTAAAATTACGTTTCATCCACGTGCATTACCATTGTAATTTAAAATATAGGTAGGCCCCACACAAAAACCGTAGATAACAGAAACAGGAGAGAATTCAGAGGCGGTTTAATAACTAAGAATAACTACGCCAAATACTACTCACTTGGATTATAATTTTACTACAGTTTAAACAGCTCGCTACTACTCAATGGTAAAAAAAATCCACTGAAGGAATCCACCCCAACTCGGATTCCAGAACGCACAAGGAAGATAAAAATACCTATGGCGTATTACATACAGCATAAAATCTGTTATCTTAATCTTGTATCTAAGGGCCAAAATTCGTTATTCGTGTGCGCCGTGATGCCTTTGTTGCTCTCGGAACCCACAGACATAGGAATTAATAGACGAGAAGATAATGGCGAGGGGTAAAATCAACTGTTGAAGAACGAAGGGAGTGAAGCTGACTGTGATTCGTCAAAAAATCAATCTGACAGTAAATAGGCATCTCGCATTATAATATCACCATTTACTTCTTAAAAGTAAAATCTGCTTTTGAATGAATAGACATTTTTACATGGGAGCGAAAATTACTCGCCACGTTATGAACAAATTTGCGAAGTCCAAATTCGGCAAAAAAATTCGGTTCCATTTTCAGAGTCGAATATTTCGTTTAAGTATTTAGTTAAGACACTTTTATAAATGTTCATAATTTACTTCCCAGCAACCAACCAGCTTTGTGTTTCGCGTCCAGACGTTTCTCGATGTGATAGTAACAACTGATTCATATTATACGATGTGAATATGCTTAAAATAAAGTAAAATAATGCTTATATATGGAATGTAATACGACAATTGGGTTTATTCTCTTTTTCACATCTATTTTTACAAGTTTTCATAGTACAAGTCAACATTTTGCCGTGTTATTTCGTAAAATGAACCGATGATGCCTCGACCATAGTTCGCACAAGAATGATGACGTCACGTTTTCAAATTTCACTTGAGGCCATACGCGAGCACAGCCGGCTCCAATGGAACCGGTACGGGGAGTGGGGATAATACGCTTTTAATCACTTAGGGCAGGTCTACTAATATTCATATGTCTATGTCGGAACCGAACATTATACCAAACGAATTCGGGTGACATATTTGCTATGACAAAGGTGACGTTTAGTTGTTTGACCCGACACAATTCAACTTTTTGACATTAGTGTTGATTTTTATTCAAAATATTTTTGATCTATTATGTTTGAATGCACTTGTAAACTGTGAGGTCAGGCGGTACTACTGTGTCAATTAAACCAGTATTTTAAATGAAGGTGCTTCAAAGAACTAGCTTTATTGATCACTGCGGCACAATGGCCTATATTTTAATATATGAAAATCAAAAACATATTTGATTTTTAAATTATTTTGGTTGGGTATTTTGGCATGAAATTCAAATTTATGTTTTGTATGAAAAAGGCCACGAAGCCTTTCCTCATAACACCCCAAAATATGACATAGACGATTGTATTTTTATACTGTAATACATATTTCCAGCCAAATAAAAAATTGTAAAACAGAAAAAAATATAAATTCATTAAAAGATTACTTTTTAATACAAGTACATACCTTTAAATGCATAGAATAAATAATGGTTCAAAAAATATAAAACAATAAGTATATACTATGATTTAAAAACTTTACAACGAGGCTGTACAAAAAATCGTACTTCTAGTATGACATACTATGACATATTTATGACATACCAAAAAATGCCATTCTGAGATAATTGGATTCAAAGCTTTGATTCAAGGTAAGACATCAAAAAAAGTGTGTGGCATTTTCTGTTTTCAAAATTTGTATAATTCGCTTAAAGGTGTGATGTTTTGATCAGGTATTTCATGAAATCATTATTAAAAAAATTAACCCGTAAAAAAATACATCTATTTTAAAATTGCAATAATGCAGACCGTCAATAAGGGAATTAATTAATTAATTAATTCCAATTCTGTATATTATATATTTTGTATCTTTTATTAAATACATTTTTAGACATGTAAAACACTTTGTATATGGGGATGATACTACTTTAGTGATTTCTAGCAGTGATTTGCGAACTTGTATAGACCTTTTACAAAAAGACTAGATTGACTAAAATGGTCTCATGACTCTGGCCTAATCATAAATGCCAAAAAAACTAAATTGTTACACATAAGATCCCCTAATGTTAAGGTATATATTACACCAGAAATAAAGACCCATAACTCAGATTGCTTACACGATGGTATTCCTGCAATATGTACATGTGAAAATATGGAACTAGTTAAAGAATATGTTTATTTAGGTGTCGATATTTATTGCTTTTTCATGTGGGATATACAAATAAAGAAAATTTGTTCAAGACTAAGATCTATTGTAAGCAGATTGTATAAACTAAAAAAAATTGTTCCAATCTGCACACTTCGAATAATTTATGTATCTCTAGCTGAATCTGTTATAAGGTATGGAATAACAGCTAGGGGATTTTCCTGTAAAACTAATATCAACCATGTTCAATACGTGCAAAATTCATTGATTAAATTTTTAGTTGAAAAAAATTTATACAAAGAAAGGCAAAATATTCCATACTTCTATCAGAGTCTCAAAATTCTTTCAGTAAGAGCAATTCTGTGGAACAAAATTATATTTCAGCACATAAATAACCCCTTACAGGCTTAACAGGCTAAAACACAATCATAATACTCATTTTAACTTTAATGAAGGACTTATTGTACCTAAGCATACAAATAAATATGGACAAATAACGTTCAACTATATGATTCCCAGTTGTTTTAATATGTTACCTGCTGAAATTAAAAACAGTGCCCTAAACAAATAATTGGTGAAGTTACTGAAGACTTGGCCTACTGAAAGAATTAATTTGTATTAGCTTACAATGATATATTATTCTAAAATTTTTTAAAATTGTTATTTGATGATGGACACTGCAACGCTGTCCGAAACGTCGGCTAAAGAAGGAGTTAGCGCAACACGGCATAACACCCCAAAAACAAACAACAAAAATGCTTTTGGCCGTGAGAATCTAAAAACTTACCTGTTATTTATGTTTTTCATAATTTTTCTTTTGCAATATTTTTTTAATAATTTTTAAAATTTAATTTAAATTAAATTTTAATTTTTAAATAATTTTCTTCCGTAAAATTTTTAAATATTTTGTTTTATACATACAATTGTAAAAATGTAACTGTAAACTCACTATAATAAGATTTATAGTAAATGAACCCGTTAGAAAAACTGCTAAAAAGCAGGACTTTTTACCTTATATTTGTAAAGTGTATAATAAAAAATAAATTTAAAAAGAAAAATGACTCCAGTTACCAACCTTCTGTCAGACAGCTTTTTTAATTTTAGAATTTTTATTACAGTTATTCATTAGGAATATTAAGTTCATAATTTATACGTCTTGAAGTGTGCAGTGTTTTTTCAATATAATCTGAGTGAACCGATATGCAAATAACTGACCAAACTGGCAAATATTGAAAACAACAGAGCAAACAAAAATACTAACATCTGCGTATTTTCTAAAGACCAAATGCTTTATTTTCTATAGAAACCAATACGGGAGCATTGGAACAAATATCAAATGTATCGGAAATATTCTGCAGTGTTCTTAAAAAGAAAATGATTGTAAGGTAACGTATTTGTTGTAAAGGGTATTCAGGTCATGAAAATCGCGGTGAAAAATGTAGTGGAACTGAAAAATTAATTATTGTAATGACTCTTTTATAATAAAGTTTTTACTGATATTGGGAAGGTGAAATAATAGTCCAGAGAGTGTGATTAACACCATGTCTCCGATGACAGGTGATGACACTGGACAACCTCGTACGCTCTGTGTAACAACATATTTGTCACTTTTTATGCCATCTCTCTCATACAATACATAGCGTTTCGTCGTTTGTTACGCTAAATGATAACGTTAAAACATTATTTTCCTATTCATGAAAATAAACTCGTAATTCTAAAATTGTATTATTGATTAAGCTGTTAATTCGGGAAAATCAATACTACGGTACCTAACTCCATGAAGAATGTTTGAAAAAAGAATTGTCATTGAGATGAGTGATGTTTCTGTTAAAGTAGATAAATTTTAAAATTCCTAATTTGAAAAAAAAAAAAAATATATACACTACTCACAAATCTTATGATTTAAACACGCGCCTTCAATTGAACACTAGTTTCGACATGAACACTAGTTTAGAAAGAGAATTAGAGTAACAAACCCGTGCGTGTTTCAAGGCAGTACTACCTCCAATTGAACACCGAAAAGGAAATATGTACACAGTCCTTTTACCGACCTCTGCGGTAGAGTGGTTAAGATCATAGACTACTCTCAGTATTGCCCTGATGAATCTACCATTCGGAATTGAAACATTGCTTGAAATGGCTTTAGACGCATTTGGTGATGAGATACGTATATCCAGGTATTTTCTAATAATTCTTGGGAAGACATATACCTTTGCGTTCCTCCCTCCCATCAGGCTCACAACATAGGTACCCCAATTTGGGATGCCATAGTCCTACTGGCTCCGGACAGTTGTAAGTAGATGATTTAGGTTATGTTAGGTAAAGTTTCAAACCTTCTATGGGAAGACCCCATATCCTTTCATTCCCCATTCCCTTCAGCCTCACGACATAAACATACCCCAATTTGGGATGTCATAGTCCCACATGCTCCGGACACTTTTGAGTAGTTGGGACTCTTGTGCGGTTTTCACATTATGAATTGTATTTTGCACTAGCTTTTATTTGCGTATAAGAATACTGTTTATGTCCAAATAACCTCCATAGTAGATAAATATATTTAATAGGTCGTATTGTAATTGTTTATTGGGGTCATTTGACTACTGTATAGATTGTAGTGAAAGAGGTTCATGTGCGTAAATGCGCCACCCTTTACAATTTTATTAGACGTGTTCAATCACGCGCGCCTGTTCGAGTCTCCGCCCTTATCAGCCGTCTTACCCCTATTATGTTCCTACCCTTAACATTACTTAGAACATTTTGCTATCGCCATTTTGTTTGTATCTGATATTTGGCCGATGTTACGAGGTGCAGTGTAGTGCGTTACTTTGGTAGGATATGTTTCTAGCTTCGCGTTACCATGTTCTGAAGTGTCAACCTTTTTACTAACAAGTATCAGTAAAAGGGTAGGCATTACCCTGAATTGGTCTTAGTTACATCTAACAATTTAATTTTAAAATTTCGTTTATAAAACACTCAAAGGGGGCCCCGAGAAAAATAATTTCCCTCAGTATTTCGCAATCTTTTGGGATACCGTGTAGAGGGTTGGAGAAGCAGTCGATTTAAAATTTAAAATTAGTGTGAATTAATTTTAAAATATAAACATGTATGAATTAATTAATTTTTAATGTAAATAATGGACAAAAGAGACATCTCTGGTCAGTTTTGGATAGATTTTGCTCTGCAGGTAAGTGATAATGAATTACAGTTACCTTTGCATTGATCAGTTGGATTCATCCCGGATTGTGTCATTTGTCAAAAGAGGTCTATTTAAGACAAAAATGATTGAAATAATTTTTTTTTTGTCACAATAATGTGACATACGTGTGGAATTGCAAATGTGCTAATTCATCATTATTAATAATTCTACTCTCTTGAGAGCTGGTGACATATATAATCTCCTAGTGCGAACTCAAATATATTATTGTGCTGATTGAAGATCAAGGAGCAAAACTCATTGCAAGTGGGATTCTCTGGTGAGTCTTTCTGTTTATATGGCTGGTTTATAAGTTGTCTTCTCCTGCAGAGTGAATTCATTGATCAATCCATTTTTTTTCATAGGGATTTAAAATATTCTCTGATGGTCTGTGCTATTTACAAGCCAGATTATCACCAAGGGTCTTTTTTAAGGAAAGTAATGAGAGGAAGTTCTTGGAAATTGAGGGCTGGGTAGGAATCTAGGGATCAGTGTGTCCAGGAGTGATGGACATATGAATATATCCTTTTTAGGCTCTAACTGGTTACATACGGTTATATCTACACGTTTAAATATATTCTAAAATGTTAAGTATACGTTTTATTTTAATATTTTCCTTTAAAATATGTTAAACTAAGATACTTCACACAAGATTCAATCTCAAAATTGGAAGTTGGTTTAACAAATTATTAGAAAACGTCTATGGAAACTCTGGCATCTCTGGAAACTAGACCCCTATCTAAAAGCAGCTTATTTAGTTACTCGCAGCGAATACCGCACGAAAAGATTTCATCGCTACTATTATATTAAATAGCAGTGAAAAAGTCGCTTTTTTGTGATTGAGACTTTATTGCTTAAACGGACCAATAAAATATCTATTTGCCAGAGTCGCTGAATCCATTGAAATCACGACCTGATGCGAACGATAAAACACATCACAAGGCATAAGATAAGAGAATAGAATACTGATTCAATTAAATTAACTAACCTCCCTCCGACTCAAAAGTATGATATAAAGATCACCCCTAATTGTTAAGGCAACATAAGACTCTAATAATGGGGGTTTGCTCATATTTTAATTATTTTTGATGAACGTCTTACAAAAATCTCAAATGTTTCTAGAGGGATCCCCACGGATGTACATTTTTTTTCTGTTAAAATATTTAATGCAAATCGTTTTGACAATTTTTTAAAACGTTTTTCAACTACAAATTTAGCGATTTTATTTTTCAATGTGATGAATCAGTAACTTCTCCAGAGATTTTTTTAGAAACATTTGTGGTTTTAATAATACATTCATCAAAAATAATTAAAATAAACCCCACGGAAAGATCGATTTTCCAGGGTTGCTAGGGCAAAGTCGACCATAGGTCCGTCCAATACATCAGGGCCGCGCCTCGCATATTTTTGTGCACGGCTGCTTCACTTACGTCGTTAAGATTCTGGCTAAATTTTAGGGTATTGTCTCGAATTAAGGGTTAAATCGGGTCGTATTAAATTTAGGAGATAAAAAGATTATTCTAAGGCTGCAGATTTTTTGAATGCCACGCTAGTAGCTGTTATTTATGTTCTAATATAATGTTATTTTTACTTAAATTATACCGGTAGTTCTGTAAACAGAAGACCTCAATCATAATAAACTACATATTTAATAAAACTTTTTTTTAAAAATTTTATATAAAGAATCAAATTATTTGCCCAAAAAACCTCACTATCTTAATGACAATTGTTTTTTCAAATTTTTTCAAGCAGGTGGGTACTATAATATTTTAATGGACGATTTCACATTTGAAAAAATAATCTTTACTGAACCATAATCAAAGTTAGCCGTCTAGTTCAAGTAAGCCTTGCTTGAATAATTAAGTGATTACTGAAGAAAAGTTATAAATCACAAATATAAGTATTCTCGAATCACAAAGAGGCCATCGGTATTTTTTTCATCATTAAATTTATTTCTAACAATTCTGTTTTCCCTGAAAAACTTATGAAATTAAATGTAGCGGCTGTGCGACGTCGCGCTTTCCCCTTAAAATTATCTATATCAACACATACTAACCACCGACCAAAACAGTTACTAAATGGAATCTTCGATAAACATACGTATTGTCATTGTATTCTCCTCGAGATTGTTGAGGCGCAGATGAAAATTTCACACGTGGATGAGTTATATCTCTTATATTCTTAAAGCAGTAGGAAAACCCTTCCTTTATTCACCTAAGAAAGTTTTCCAACTTGGTGTCGAGATAATTCAGTCGGTTGTATAATTGTATGCAGAAACTACACACAGTACAGACACGCGAGCTCTCACGAGGACACGAAAAACGTTTTCCAACAGTACGGCTGTCATAAACAAAAAGGTAGCAAGGAATTTCCAAGTCATATTCAGATGTGGGTACTTTTTATGATAATAGTTGGAGAGATTGCAACACTGAGGGAATACAAAAGGACGCTTAAAAAAACGCAATACCTTTGTGCGATGACGTCGTCTCTCACACTGGATGGAAGGAAATAGGCTCCTCCGATTTCCTCTAACTCCAGAAGATAGGTAGAAACTTGAGTGACAAACGGCCGATGTAAGAAATGACCATCTCGTGCATGACCCTACTGAGAGATGGAATTAGGATAAGGTCTTCGAACATGTGGTCAAATAATGCCCGCTAATGAGGTAATAATTAATGAGGTCCACAGGGCAACGCTTGGGGATCAAGATTGGCTCACTGATGTTCTCCTCTGCCCCCTCACCATACAAATGAAGAAGATTTATAATAGTTTGATAGTCATCAAAATTCTTGTACATCAGAATGTGACTTGCTAATTCCTAGATGCATTTATGCTTATGAAGTCAAATTAGTTTCTAACAGGGATGACTGTCTTTATAACCAACATTAGATAAAATGATCTTTGAGCTTATTGCACCCTGATGAATTTACATAGAAACCATCAGAAAAATATTCAAACAGTCCCAGGTAGTTATTTCTACATAGTTCAATGCCTTTATTTTGTGTGTGTGTTTTTTTTTAATTCCAGAGGTAAAATCACATTCCCTTTACACCCAGGTTGGTTTGAGAGCAAATTGTTGAATATAAATTCATTAAATCGAAAGCCAAAACGGTTAATCACATTTCAACAATGGAAAACGATATGTATTCATTGTTTCGCTGAATAAAGCACCAGTATTGATAAATGGCACGTGCACCAAAAAAATATTTAAAAGAAACGTAGAAATAAAGAAACAGGGAATTCGAGAAGGAAAGGAAAAACGTTATTTTGACACAATTAATTGTGCTGCGTGTCAAAAAAAATTATACCTGTTCTGAATTTTTCACCAGTGTTTTAAGCAGATTTTTTCAACCTATTTCAGAACATAACGTGCGTTACAACGTCGATTATAAAATAAAAAAATCAAAAAGCGCATAAATTTCACCGCCTGTTGGAGATTCGCTACTACATTCACTCTTCAGACTGTATTCCGAAATAACACTTGCGGAACTGCACTCGTACCAGTCTCGTGTGTTGACTATATCTTCCATCAATCTTCCGTTGGTATCAATTGGGTGACCTACAAGTTGTCACACCTAAATCATGCGTGTTTTTATTTAATTAAATTATTTTGTTATTCCGAAGCAGTTTTATCAGCAGGTAAATCTTACAATTATAATTATAACAACAATAATAATGATTCGGGCATCACTTTTCTATCAAATCTTTCATTTGCTAACCACATTAATCAGCGTGTTTTATAAAGGGCAAAATATTTATAATAACCCACCAAGTGCCGTAAAGGAAGCCTCATGTCTTGACACTTTCCGTAAAACATGTGCTATATAAATTAAAAAAAAAAAAGAATTGTATACACTCACAAATGATGTGTCAAATGAAATGAAATGTCACCTTAACAGGAGTTAAATGTATTTCTCAAACTCTATTTCTTAAACCGGGGTATCTTTTTTTCTTTTTGTTGTACTGTATATTTCTTTTTCCCTATAATGTTATGATTCTATTTGTTATTTTATTTTGTATTTTTTATATTTTTTTATTACTAAATGTATGATAAAATTTGCTTACATCTAAGTAAAGCTTCAAAAATAAAACAAAACAAACAAACATAACGGAAATCTCTAACAAGGGCCTAGGACTAGGTTTACTAGAAATTTCAACAATAATTTGTATTAATCCGTTATAATTTGCCTTTGATAGAAGTCAACGTGAGTACAATTCTACCATCTGGAACCCACATTACAATATTCATGTACAAGTATTTGAAAGAATACAAAAAAATTCTTACGTTTTCGAAGTTTTAAAACGGGTATTAGAGCAATTTTTTTCTCTTTTAAATTAAATTGATTTGTTTGAATTGTCTTACAGGAAGATTTTCATTTAAAGGTATTTCCATATAAAAAATTCTAAATGATGCATTTGACAGTCCAGAATTGCTTGCATTGATAATTGAGTTTTCAGATTCCACTACGTAATATTATTCAGTACAGAAATTCTAGGACTAACAACCATACGAAATTATCATTGCTTAGAATATATATAAAGGGAAATAATTATACAGAGTCATAATAATATAACCTAGCAAATACAAAAATATTGTTGCTGAAGCAGTTTAATGATGTATAATAAATACTGTATAATTTTTTTACTCGTACCTATGCAAAAGCCCCTAAAAATGGCGTTAATAAATACACAATAACACTAACGCACAGATTTAATGAAAATAAATGAATTTTCTATGTTATACAGAATTCTCTGTGATACAGAAAATTGAGAGTTAAAATAAAATAAATTCAGACTTAGAGCGGGTCAGAAGAATTGAGAATACACACCTTTAAGAACCAAGAACGAGTTGAAATATTTGAAATAGGTATGTATATTTGTAAAAAAATGTTTCTCAATTATAAATTCTCTTTTCTATTTAAGAAAGAAACTAGCGCAGACCGGTGAAAATTATTTTTCTCAGGGACTCCTGTGTGGGGTTAATGTAAAAAAATATGTTTGCCTCAGGATTTGCCTTTCAAAAGAAGAAGTTTACCGTTCCAATAAAGAATTATTATGAGCAATAATTATTAGCCTGAAACACAAATATAAATTGAAAAATCTTGAAAAAGACAAGGTAGCACAATGGTTCCGAGCACCTGCCCCGCAGTCAGAAGGTGCGAGTTCAATTCCCATCGGCGGTATTTATTTTCACTTGGGAGGTTTTTGGAATTTATATTTGTGTTTCAGGCTAATAATAATTGCTTACAATAATTTGTTATCATTTGTGCTTTGCAAAAAAACCTTATCTTGTAAACGTATTAATTTATTTATAGAGCGGAGACGGTTTACACGTAGTTCCCGTTACCACTTAGGTCATAGGCCCATTGCGCCTCTCCCTCATTCCTTTAACAGTCACCCGGTCCCTTTTATAAAGTTCACCAGGGTTGTCTTGTAGTATGTGGCTATGTCTTCTGGTTCCACAATATGTCTTCCCAGGTCTCATCTCTCTTCTCCAATCTCCCTTTATTCCCTGAAGGCCCCACAAGGGAAGAGAGCTTCATCTGTCCTTTTCATTCCCCTTTGGGAATGAAAACGACAGATGAGGATCATATTAGATAGATTATTTTACAGATGATTGGAATCTGACAGATTTGGCTCCACAACGCAAGAGTTCACAGAGGTGGCCTCATCTCTCCTCTCCACTCCTCTTTGATTCTCTAAAGGTCCCACGAGGGAAGAGGATCTTATTTCTCCTCTCCACTCCTTCTTGGTTTCCCGAAGGCCCCATGGGAGAAGAGTCTACTCCCTGTTGGTTCCCTACAAGTCCCACGACAAAAGAGTCCACTCTCCCTTGGTTCCCTGAAGGCGACACGAGAGAAGAGGGTCTCGTCTCTCCTCTCTACTCCTCCTTGGTTCCCTGAAGGCCCCACGATAAGGAGTTTACTTCCTCCTGGTTCCCTGAAGGCTCCGCGATGGAAGAGGACTTCGTATCTCCTCTCCACTCCTCCTTGGTTCTCTAAATACCCCACAATGGAAAAGTCCACTCTCCCTTGGTTTCCTGAAGGCCCCACAAGGGAAGAGGGTCTCGTCTCTCCTCTCTACTCTTCCTTGGTTCCATGAAGGCCACACGACGGAGGAGTCTACTCCCCCTTGGTTCCCTGAAGGCACCGCGAGGGAAGAGGGTCTCGTCTCCACTCCTCCTTGGTCCCACGAGTGATGAGGGAGTTTTCATGAGGATCTAGGGAAATAGAAGGTCTATTCCAGCAGAGCCTCAAGTCCTGGAGTAAGGTCTAAATACTCCGAGATCCGACCCTGTTTCTCGGAGGCACCGTTCGTGACGTTCCCCAGGTCATTCAGCCTGAGCACGGTAGCACACACCTTAGCTTGGAATGGCTATTGCAGGTCGTGTTTCCACTCCCTGAGCGATGGGTCTGTAAACATAAGTTTACGTTTCATAAAAAAAAAGATTGATTTATTTAATAATTGTAGTACCTACATTACCGCATGTCTTCTATAATTTATACTTATCAGTTGCAATTTTGAAAATTAAATATCATTGAACTTGAATAATACGCCTTACGCTGGAATTCAAATTCAAATCACTTCCCGTATGCCCCCATGCACCGGAAACCGAAATTAGTAAATTTAATAATAGTCACATGCTCCACAAAAAATGCCGATAACTTAAATTGTAGTGTGTAGATCTTCGTGAAAAGTTAAGTAAGAAGGATAGAGTGCCTAGCACACACAGTCACAGGCCTGATATATGTGTAGTAAGCTTAAGGTATCAGGAGTAAATAATTACGAGGAGTATCTTCACGTTTTCCAAGGGCTTAATTCCTGAATTATTGCGTCTTACTCTTTTCCTTTCTTTCTTAACCCTTTCAATACCACAGTTAGAAAAAAAATCTCTTGATTTTGCCAAACAAATAGCTCCGAAGTGTGCCTATCGCTTGTGAAGTGTATTCCGCATGGCGTCTATTTTTTCTGCTAGGTTGCAATCTTTATTCCACCGACAAACACCGTAAATATAATGACAGATCCCGTTTAGACTGTTTTGCTTGGACTAAGATCCATAATGATTTGTATGTTTTGTTTATGTTATCTTAATAGTTATATATTTTACAGTATGAAATAATCTTTAGAATATTAAAAAAATGTTTGTATGATAAGATTTATTCCTTGCCAATGAAAAATAACCCTGAAAATAATAAAATTAGTAAATTAAACAAAAAAAAATGTTTATCAACCATAAAATGTGTACTATATATGGGAACAAATGTGCGGTTCTGAAAGAATTGAACCCAGAAAACAATCAACAACAACAAAAGCATATCAAAATACGTATCAAAATCCCACCGAACCTTATTTAATTCTTAGTTTATTCACCATAGACGATAATTGAAAATTCAATCCTGATCGATTTTCCACATTTTTTTGCCAAAAAGGCTGAAATTTTGATTAAGGATTTAAAAAAAATGTTTATTGTCTTCTTGAACAAAGTGATTGAAAAACACAAATCGATACCAGATAGAAGTTTCGAGTAACGTCTGTTTCAATTTACGGAGATTGCGATCAAATCTGATCCGTATACAATTGATATTGCTTTATTGTGTTTACATTTAAATAAACCTTTCAGAGTTAAAACCCCAATTGTATAAATAGAACATCGATTTATATAACGGTAGTAAATCTAGACAGATTATCCGAATCGGGAGGTGGAAACGATAGACAGGATTCTAGAAAATTCTAAATAAATTGTTGGACAATT